>NC_133028.1:31667500-40930000 GCF_048771995.1 Taeniopygia guttata | reverse complement strand
TTGAATTAAGATTGATAACTCGAATTAGATGCAAGTCTGTACTGATGAAAACTTTCCTGAATCTTAATGATTATGAGTATTCTTTGCTAGCTGAAGTTACCATAATTTTTAATTGTGTGTATTTAAAAACAATAACTACTTAAAAAGCAAAAAGGAATCCTAGGAGGGGTGCAATAATATTAATTTAAATGCTAATGCAAATCAAAGTAACATCGTGTTTCTCTAGCTTTCCCTGTAGATACAATTCTGTACATTTGGTTGAAAAGCTTACGTTTTTCTGCATTGTGGATACATTGCCTCATGCAGTATTGGTAAATCTCTTTTATTTTGGAATTAAATAAAAATTTAAATATGACTTGCAGTTTTAGTTGGAATCCATTTCTTAGACTCAAGTATAATGTTTTCTGAGCATTGGAGAAGGCAGAGCATTTATCAGAAACTTGAAGTCCCTTCTTCTCTGAGCCTGTTTCTGCAAGAATGTGAACACAGTGTATACTCTCAGTGTGATCAGCAAAAGAGGTGTATACAGTGTTTTCAATGTCTGTCTTACCAATACTTTCCTCCAATAAAACAAAATCATTTCTTGCCACATCTGTAATTCATAAGTGTTCTGTGCATTACTCCACATCAGGAATGTTGAGGAATGCATTCGGATTTTTAATGTTCAATGCTAGAATGACCAAACTAAAATAATATTCATATGGTAATTAATTTCTTTTAAAAAAAAGTAGAAATGCATTACTGTATCCAGTGGAAAGCTATTTATTGTACCTCTGGGCTCATTCCTCTAAAAATCATAGTGTAAAAAAAAGTCTTTGTCAAGCCTGAACTGATGTATATAACTGAAATAATGTAAAGTTATATTTTCATGTTTTTATACTTAACAACATGATGGGAATATATAATGTATGAGTATTTCAAGTCAGATAATATTGATTGGATAATACACATCTCAGTTAAAAAAAGCAGTAATAGTAGTTTAATATCCATGTTAAGAATACATCAGTATATTGCTATATAAAGTATGTCTGTGTGCATTTAAGTGAAAAGTAGTCAAGAGTGATGAAAGCTGTCCAAGGGTTTTTTATTCCTTTTTTTATGAAAACTGTTATGGAGCAACCAAAATGTTTATGAACTCAAACTTGTGTGAGTTTCGAACTGTCCTTTTACTGTAGCTTTTTGTTTACAGTACAGTATCTTATTTTCTGCTTTGTTAAATGAGTAACAGTACAAAGCTGGACATACACTTTCTAAGACATTAACGTTCTCGTTTTTTCATGTATACTTATATGACAGAAAATGCTTCTGATTTTATTTTTCAATCTAACACATGGCTTTTCTGGAGTGTTGTATAAACTTCAATCATACATAAAAAATCTTCTTAAAAAAGGTAAAAGATCTTTAATGTCTGCTTAGTATTATTGAAATCTGGTTTCTTATTTATTTTAAATGTATTTTTCTAAGATTTTACATAGGGCAAACCTGTTTGTCCCCCAGACATGAAATTTCCTTGAAGAGTTTATGGAGTTTCTTCTTTTCTTGAATTAAGTTTCAATGAAGAGTGTAAATCTCCCAGATCATCTTGTCACTCAAGGACAGATTTACTGCAGTTTTCATTTTTGTTAAATGAAGTAATGAAACTTTTTTCCAACAATATAATTGTATCTCTGGACTGTAACATTCCTGATAATAGTTACAATGGCAGTGTGATAGGTTCAAAAAGCTAGGGGGTTAAGTATCTATTCAGTAACACTACCTAAAAAATTTTGTGTTGAAACCAGTACATTTTTAATTGAACAGATTGTTGATGTGTCCAAAGCAGAGAAAACCCTGAGAAATGGCAAGTACTTCAGGTGTCACTGGAAGAGATGTAGTACAGCAGAGTTTACTGTAATGGCAAACAGAGTGAAGAGATTCAGCATGTGAAAAGTTCAACATTTTCATGTAAACATGTATTTCACCTGTTAACAGAGTGTGTTTCTGCAGTGTCAGCCTCCTCTTTGGCTGATTGATATAGACAATATCTTTACATGATAAATAATTGTATTTTGGAATTCAAATAGACAGTTTTATCTATCCTTTGGTGCAGTTAGTTGTAAGAATACAGCAATCACCAGCAAAATAGAATCTGCATCATCTGTTGCACATGATATTCCTGGAGCCTACTCAGATCTGTTTTCACAGCATCAAAGCTTATTATTTATTAAATATTTTCATTTAAGCTGTCAAGGGATCACAAAAATTTGCTGTGAGAGATACATCAGGTCTAAATTATATTTGAAATTTATATTAAGCACTTAGAATGAAATTAAGTGACATAGCTGTGGACTTAATTTGGAACATTTTGCCTTGCATCAGTTTCTGTAGGTAGTAGAGAATACTATACACCTGTGTGAGACACAATAGAGAATTGAATAAAATATTTTTTTTTGTAAACAAGTGGCAAAAAATGGAAAAAAAGTAAGATGAAATACAAAAAATCTAAGACTTCTAGCTTTCATGTGTCATGAGGCCAGTCCCCATTCTTATTGTTGGGGCATGTTACATGACATGTTTGTTTTCTTTCTTCCTTTCCTTTCCTTTCCTTTCCTTTCCTTTCCTTTCCTTTCCTTTCCTTTCCTTTCCTTTCCTTTCCTTTCCTTTCCTTTCCTTTCCTTTCCTTTCCTTTCCTTTCCTTTCCTTTCCTTTCCTTTCCTTTCCTTTCCTTTCCTTTCCTTTCCTTTCCTTTCCTTTCCTTTCCTTTCCTTTCCTTTCCTTTCCTTCCCTTCCCTTCCCTTCCCTTCCCTTCCCTTCCCTTCCCTTCCCTTCCCTTCCCTTCCCTTCCCTTCCCTTCCCTTCCCTTCCCTTCCCTTCCCTTCCCTTCCCTTCCCTTCCCTTCCCTTCCCTTCCCTTCCCTTCCCTTCCCTTCCCTTCCCTTCCCTTCCCTTCCCTTCCCTTCCCTTCCCTTCCCTTCCCTTCCCTTCCCTTCCCTTCCCTTCCCTTCCCTTCCCTTCCCTTCCCTTCCCTTCCCTTCCCTTCCCTCCTTTCTTTCTTTCTTTCTTCCTTTCCTTTCTTCTCTTTCTTTCCTATCTTTTCTTTCTTTCTTCTATTTCTTTCTTCTCTCTCCTTCTCTCTCTACTCTTGCCTGACTACATGCAGTTAGTCTAATGCATACTTTCTTAGCTTGGTAGGCTGATAGAAAATGTAATTCCTGTGTATAATACTTGCTGTAATTATTTTGGTAGTCATTAAAAATATTTACTATAGGTCAGGGCATAAGTCTCTGTATTACAGCAGCAGTGATGCTAAAGATAGGAAAGCTTATCTAAGCTAAACCCTTTATCCAAGTGGCATCCACAGAATTTGTTCTTCTGTCAGTCTTCTTTATACATCTCTTGCTGCTAATAAAAATTTAGCTACCTCTGTAAACAGGTCAGTGCTTTACTTACCTCAGTGATGAGAAAATTCTTTATACATAGAAGAAGAGCACTTAATTTCATGAAGATGTCCAGTGAATGACTTTGTAGCATTTGCCCAAAGTTCTTCCTCCCTTTACACTTGCAACTCCCACTCAACAAGAAAGGACCATTACTACATGCTGGGCATAGAAAAAAAGTTTATATGTAATTTGTCATCATTTTTAACAAATGCTAACTTTTTAAGGCTGACTCATCTGTGTTAAATAAAGCATTTAATCCTGCTAGTCTTCCAACTGCAGAATGAGATTTTAAATACATGTTTAAGTTGTGGTTTTTTTATTTGCTTTAAATATCCCAAACCTGATTTTTAAAATGTTTCTAATTATAGAGTAGGAAAGGGCTGCGAAACTAGTGCCTAGACCAGCCCATTGGAATTTTCTTCAACTAGTTCCTATCTGGAAGTGTTGGAAGCACATATAAAGGGGTTCCAGTGGATCCCATGAGCTGTGCAGGACCATGCTGATTCCTTTGCCTCTTTCCATGTGCAGGTGGAAAATGCTGAAATAGGACTTGGAGAGGTAGTTTTTTGACATTTTTCTGTCCCCCCTCAGTCCCTTAATGTGAAGGTCTCTCCAAAAGAGACACTGGAGAGGATTTATACCTGTTTTCTAAGGATATAAATATATTTTTTTTCCTAAAAACTTACTGTTTTTGCAGTTTTGAAAAGATAATGTCATGTTTCAGTTTATGGTAAGCATCTTAAAATTGGGAAATGAAATCTCCTTCACAGCCTTTACTGTTAGTAATCATAGAATCATAGAATACTGTGGTTTGGAAGAACCTGAAAGATCACCTTAAAATTCCAGCTCCCCCTACTGAGGGCAGGGACACCTTCCCCTAGGTCAGATTTCACGCTTCTTAGAAGGAGACAGCCCAGAGTATTTCTGGCATGTTGGTGCTTTACTGAAGCATCAAGAGCATCTTGTTAAAAATGTACTGGACTAGAGTCTATTATATAAATTTTAACCCAATTTTCAAGTTATGTTGTTACTGCCTACCCTTCAGCACAATATTCTGTGAGTTTAGAGAAAAATGTAATTAGAGAGGTCAAGATATAGTTCTTTCAATTAATAGTGTACTTTACAAATAACATAGTATTTCTCAGTAGTTTGTTTCCTTATGAGTTTCACTATGAAAGGCAAACACATTTTAGGTTACCTCATACTCATAAATAGCAGAATATCAACTGAAATATTTTTTTCTGTTTTTTAGTGAGAAGATTTTTTTTATATTGTCACAATGACTAAAGACACAATAATACAGAAAACGTGATTTCTTCTTAGGTGTTTGTCTTTGTGTTTCTTCCTGTTGTTTTTAATAATTTCACAAGATTGCTAGATGAATATTTTCACAAATTTGCAACTAAGTGTTTTGGCAACTTATCCAAGTTACCTGTAGGTGGAATTCTTAATTCAGCTTCAGCTACTTTGTGTGAATAGATGGGCAGAGATGCTAATATATGAAAATGAAGATGGTGGGTGTTCCAGTGTATATGTATGTATACATATCCCTACACAATGCAATAGTAAAACTAGTGCTGATTTTGATAAGGCCATAGTCAAGAGCAATGATAACCACAGCAATAATTCATATTAGGGCCAGTAGCAACAGGAAGGTTCATAAGCAAGTGCCTTACCACCTCCTGTTTGAATTAAGTATGGAATTTTGCATTTCCATAGAACAATATGAGTCCCCATGGGACTCAGTTAACAGTGAATCCTATAACTGCAAGATCTGGGGTGACTCCTTTAATGTAATGATGTAATAATGTAAATCCATCTCACTGGTGGGATTAATTTCTATGGAACTCCTGCAAGATAAACAGGCTCTTCCACAATTCCTTTGGCCTACACAGAAAGGCTGTTGCATTTGTCATTGCCTCTCACTTCAGCAGCAAGCTTGATGGGTTTGTGTATACGCATGTATATGCTTAGTTTCTCAAATTGCAGACTTTGCTATTTAAAAATCCAAATGGTTGATCCGAGAGGCTCAGGTTTAGTTAAATCTAACATTACACGGACAAACAACAGTGCTCTTTGCACCTATTACTTGACTTTCTAAAGCAAAACCTCTATAAGACCTAATGCCTCAAAAACAAAATGCTGGACATTGACAGGGCTGGATACTACGCTACCTACTTTGAACACTGTGCAATAAAATGTACTACTATGGTGCTGTGGCAGAATTTTGTCCGCCTTTTATATTGTTTTGTTGGTTTTTTTTTTCTTTTAACTTGCATAGACAAATGAGTAGTAATAAGCTGTAGGGAATAATTCTCATGGTGTAGGCTTGACAGACAATTTATAGGCAATTTCTATTGATTGGTTTTATCTGTGGCATTACCACATTTTTCAAATCTGCACCTTCAGAATATATTAGAAAAACGTGATAAACTGTTTTTATAAAGCCATTATTCTCAGTGAAAGCAGGATTCTGCCTGAAATGTTTTCCTCATCCTGATGGGTATACTTGCCTAATATACTTGTTTACTTCAGGAGACTTAAAAATATATGTTTTTTAAAATCATTATAGATCCAAAATTATACTGGAACATGTTAATCACTTATGCTGAGTCTGCCTTCTAAGCTGCTTTTTATAGGAGATCTTTGTCCTTTTATACTTGTAATTTACTTTTTGATATTTTGTCATTGGAGAGATTTTAGCATATTGAGGAAAAAAAGTAACACTGCATACCCTGCTTGCTGACGTAAGATGCTGCCCAAGTCCTTCAAAGTGATTCAGCTGATAAGTATGTCCCGTGACTCACACCTCCTAAAGAACCTTTCTCAAACAGCAGAAACAGCAACTGCGCTGAGGGGACCAAAGTAATTTAATATGCTTTGGTCAGACCCTGCCTTGCTGGAGTGCAGGGAATCTGAGGTGTCACGGCCAAGCCTGAACCTCCCACCTGTCTCTGTGCACTCACACAGTGATGTCCCCAGGCATCACCACACTTGGCACTCATGCTAGCAACACAGAATTGTTAGCATGGTCATGATGCAAAAACTATTTCTCTGCTCTTTATGTGATGCCAGAGTGGAGAGGATAGAGCTCTCCCCCCGCTTCCCCTGTCTGAAAAGATTTTTTCCTTCCCTACTACAGCCATCCGTATTTAGCAAATTCAGGATGTAACTTTAGAAAAAAATTGCTTTAATATAAAAGAATCATTTTCTTTTTAGCATAGAGGAAACTTGGCATTTACCCTCAAGAGAAATAAGCACAGCCATCTTGTCTGGCTGAACAATGTCATGGAGATTTTTCTCACAGGGAGAAAAATTCATTGCTTTATGAATTATGACATCATATATTGTCATAAAACGTGAGCTTCCCAATAGACAGGATCATGAGATTGGAGATTGTCTTCCTTTTTTTGGTAAGATGCTAGCTAAGATTATATTATGTAGACAACCTTTCTTACGCATCTTGTAATATGCTGTGAAAATATGGGTCTGCCAAGTGGTTCTTCTGTGGTGTCATACTGTATGTGTATATAAATGTATATATATGCACACATACAAATAGTATAATTAAAGGAGTATTTTTACTTTTTTAAAGGTTATCCTTTCATCACTTACACAAATCTAAGTTAGGAGCAATACAAATTATTGCAGTGTGAAGCAAAATTGCTCAATGTGACAAAATCACTTGATCCACACTACATGCTTTTTTTTCTCTCTTTTAAAAATATGTGTAGATAAAAACCCCAGTGTCTTCCTAGAAGGAATAGGCAATAAAATGGTTGGTAAGAGAATGTAAACCAAAACTCCGTGGGTTGGATGGAGGATGGGATGGGATTTTGACGCCATGACTTAAAACTACAATGCTGAATTAGAACTTTAGTTCTAATTTAAGTTAGAAAATTAGAAGGGGTTCAGTAGATTTTTGTGATGTAATTGAATCAGAAATGTATCATAATGAGTGTAAGACACTGGATATAGCTTTTGGCATTTAAAATTTAGACCTACCCAGCTTCCAGGTATTCTCTATCTTGGGCTACTTTGTGAAATTTTACAGCCAGACCTACTGCATAGCTAAATCTAGATCCCATTCTGTCTACTGGCATTAATTCAGTTTTTGGAGTATCCAGTCTGAGGGTAAACTATTTTCTTTCCAAATGAGGTGTCTGTGTTTATTTTCAACTGCCTTGCTTTATGTTTTAGTGGCAATATTTCAACAGCTAATTATTCTTCTTTATTTTCCTGCTGTCATTACTATCAGGGTTTGGGTTTTTTTTAAAGCTTTTAACTAAAACTGGTTTAAAAAGTGTTGGGAAGTCTTCTCTTCCCGTATACTAAAGGGAAATGTGAATTATCAATCAAGCCAGTATTTTTTTTTTAAACACTGTCTATTTTATACTGAAAATACATATAAGATTTTATGCAATAGCAGAGTAGAAAAATACAAGGAATTGTTGCTAGAGAATTTAGGTGAGATTTTGTTTGGTCTAGTTCTTCTGTAAGAAAAATCCATTTGCTTGTTTTCCTTTCATTACAGCTTTTGAAAAAAAAAAAATTGTTTTCTCTATAACTTCCCTTTGCTATTACATGCTCTGATGACATTAGTTGGCAACCTGGATACCTTGGGAAATATTCCCATGTTTGTATAGATAGATGGTAGTACTTCCCAAAGTAGTAATAGATGTCTTCTGTCTAACTTCATTTCATTGTGGATATAATTGTTCACTTGTTTTGTACAGTTTTGGTTTTGGTGCAGCTACAGATACAGAGGTCAGCAGGTTAGGAAAAAAAAGTAAATACATACATACTTTTCTTAAAAGAGTAGTGCAGAGTGGCAGAGCAGTCCTGAAGAATCTGCAGAAAGATGTTAGAAAAAAAAAAAAAGTTATTTAAAAAAAAACTGACTTGCCTCTGAGCATCCCTTAATAAGGGAGAAAAATAAGTAGCTTCTGTGTCCTGCAACTGTATTCCCATGAGTAGAAAATCCTATTCTAATGGTCAAGAGTGCACAGAGGTATTTTTGCAAAATCACCTCTAAGTGACTGAATTCTATTTAAAGATGTCAGGATTAGTATTGAGAATGAAATGCACAAAGAATTTTTTTTTTTTCAAGTAACTGTAATGAATTTTTTTCCTTTCAGTTACATCTTCCAACCCAGCACTGTCAGGGCTTTTTTTTTGGATCAGTACCAAATGCACGAGTTAAAGCACTGTGTCCTTCTCCTGCAGAATTCCATCACCATTACGTACCATTTGTGATTTCTAGTATGAGCAGTTCATCTACAGTACATGGCCTCATCAAAAGCTTCACCTTAAAGAGCTTAACTTGTGTTTTATGTCAGATTCTGAAGAATTAATCATATACATAAGTCCTATCATTGAAGTGCCTGCAAAAGAATTGATTTTGATAACAGACTCTGCGATAGACTATGACATTTCTCATCACAAAGAAGTGTCACCAAATCGTGTAGAGTCCTTTCCCTGCATGGTCACTGGAAATAGTATGCTGTTACTACCTTATTTTAATGTGAGTTTTCATCCATTATTGTCTTTCTGTCTGAAACATCCTCCATGCTGTTTTTCTCCCTCTTAGGAACAAAATGGTGATGAATAGGATATCCCAGGTATATTTCTGAAACCCTCTACAGATACTGCCATTTTTATTTATAGGTGCTTGGCTGTTACTTATCCTAATTCCTCTGAGATCTTTATGACTGTTTATATTTAAATCTTCCAGATTTTGTGCATATGTCTTTTTGTTGAAAACCTGTTTTATAACCTTCTTGCATTTCCTCAGTTGTCATTAAATACTGATTTAATGATGCTATTCAGGTACAACATTTTATTTATATAAAACCTCGGGGCATATACAGTGTTTTACAAATAATTTAATGTTTATGGTACTCTAAAGTGAAGATTTAAGCATGCAAGTTAGGATGCTAAGGATAAGAGATAACAAATTAAGAAATTTATAGGAAAAATAAATTGTGAGACATGGCAGACCAGTTGTTGATGTGAATATGTATTCTGCTTATTCTGCTTTGTGTTTAATACTAAGACTTTAATATTTGATTCTAATTTGTCTTAAGGAAAACTGGAGTAAGGTATAGAAAAACAATATTGTGACTTCCATCTGGAGATTTTTATTTCAACTAAATGAATTTTAACTTTGATTGTGATAACTGAGGAAAATAAAACTTTTTCCTCTGAGCATCTTATGCTATGGATTTTATTTAGCATAGTTGCTAAATATTAACAATATTAACACCTATTAACAGCATAGGTGCTGCTTAAAATATTTCATTTATTTCTTTTTGGAAGCTCATCCTTCAGAGACACATGCAGCTGCAAACATAAAATGCTTGTTTTGCAAGTGCCTAGAACTTGCTGAATCATTCTGTCTTTGCCAAATAAGTAATTTTTTATGTTTCTACTCTGAACTTGAGGAGGTAGTACATTCTGATAGCGTTTGAGTTCTGAAATGAATCTATGATACCTAGATGCATGAAAATTAATCCTTAAATTAGTTTCTTCCCACAACTTAGCTTAGAAGCTTCTATGTTGTCTGCAATATGGATTGCCCTTTGTGTTGTTTTACATGTTAGTGATTGTTATAAATGCTAGTAGGAACCACAAAATTTAAACTTTCTGTGTTAAAAAACTTTCCAGCTCCATTTGTCTGTGTGCTCATGTTCAATCAGCCATGTGACGTGTCTTATTTCAGATACATTCAATTGTAGTCAGGCCTGTAATTTCCATGCTTATTTGGAGACTTTATTGAATAAATTATGTAGCGTTCACTAAACATGGAGTTAATCTTTCTGTTGTTCCTTCAAGTTGATTCAGACTTGAAACCTGCTTTAATCATGGTATTCTTTAGAGGAGTTGTTGATAGAAGTTATAGATAATGTGCTGCCATTCCTCTTGGATGGCAGCCATTTAGCTGTCTATCTAACCTAAATGTCACTTTGGGAAAAATAAGTTCAGCTCACATAAACAAAAAGGTGTTGTACAAACTCAAAAACTTGTGTATTCTGCTTCATAATCTGCATCACGTTCACTTCAAAACTACTTCTAACCTGATCTCTAATAAAATAATGATCATTGTGATAGGAAGAATAATTTCTATCTTTGGGTTACAGTATGTAGAGCTGCAGAAAAGGTCTATTGTTATTTCCTTAAAATGCCTGCATTCACAATTTGGATGGAAACGTACTTTTGCACAAGTAAGCCATATGTAATAGTGCAGGGTTGGATGACTGTCAGTTTTTATATAAAGGACCTCAATAAACACAAGTCCTTTTTGAAACGGAAAATGTCCTGGCACAGAATTCAAGAGATTTCCTGCTTCCAGACACCAGATTTAAAGGCAGAGTGATCCATATATGAAATAATAGATAATAAAAACAGTACAAAGACTAGGACTGGGCCATTAATTCTCCCAAAATGTAAACATTCATATGTAGGAGTGATAACAGTAAGCAATTGGAAATTGTAGCTTTTCCCGTACTCTTCTTTCTGTCCATTTCTCCATTTCAGTCTTTTTCAGGAAAAAATAAAAATAGAAAAGACAATCATCCATTTTCTTATGCTGGAAAAAAATATAATAAAATAGACCACCATCTCACTTCAGACACCAGACATGGCCTATAAAAGCAGATCAGTTTGGTGAAAGCATTCTGCATAGTTTTTTACAATGAATGGTCTTAATTTTTTGATTGTTTGATGTGCCTAGTATTAAACAGGGAAAATCTCTTATAGGCCATTTATCAGATTTTACTCCACATGCCTTTGTCAATTAAGATTTCCCTGGTGATTTCCAAGTCCCATAAAAAGATTTTTACAAAGGAAAAAGTTAAACTGGCATAAAGATATTTGAGATTCCCTACTTACAGGACTATCTATGCCACTAATGACTGGCAGCATAACAGTCTTCTGGGACATCTGCCGAGTTTATTTTTCAGTCACTGTGAAATGAGATAGGAGGAGACAGAAGAACAAGGCTTCAAATGCACATAGGCTAAAATATGTCTAGGATACAAAAGTGGTATCCTAGCAAAAATAAAAATTAAAAAAAAAAAAAAAAAAGACCAGATTAGCATTAAAACACCTAAAACCCATGGGGCTTTTCCATGATCAATGGGTCACCATTAGATGATGATTGCTGTGCAAAGATTTCTGCAATGAAAGCTCCGAGAATACTAGCTTGTAGAAAGTGGCCTCATACTGGATGATTGAGTTGATTCAGTATAAATTTAGAGTAAGAACAAACAAAAGTAGCCTTATAGTTAAGAGTCTCTCTTTCAAACTGTGACACAGCAAGGCTGCCTCCGTACTCATACATAGCCAGCAGTGCCTGGCATGTTCCCAAGCACCAGACTCATCATCTATCCCATTAAGCTGCTGCAGCCATCCCTGGTGTGCTGTTGGCTGATGCTAACCAAGGATGTTCCCAGGCAGTTCCCAGGGACAGTTTAGGGATGTCCCAGTGATGATTCCCAGCATCTGGCATTTTGTAAGTTGTCACAACATTTTGGTGGCTAGGAAAGCTCGCTGTCATAAGCAGGGAATATTGCATTCTCATTAGCTTGAGTACACAGGAATATTTGGGGACATTTTGTTACAGTCTGGATGTCACCTGTGGGAACTAATTAGAGTTGCAGGAGTGAAGTCTTGGATTTACAGGAGATCACGAGATTTCTTTGGGTAAAAAAGTTATGTCTGGCAGAGATTTTTATTAAAAGTCTTTGCCTCTATCCGCACTGCTGGAATACTCACACTAAGAAAGACATCTGAAATTAGTGAAGAGATTACCAGAAATACATGAAATAATGAGACTGCTTATCTGAAGAAGTTTCAAGAGAGGTCAGAAAGACTCAGAACATATGAACAGTTTAAGAAAAATAAACCTGCAGTAGATTTTCCAAAAGATATTAAAGATCAATTTTTTTTCATGTATAAATATATAAATACCAAACATAAAGATGTGGTTCTTTAAAGATGTATTCATTAATGTCAGTTTAGTTGTAACTCATTAAGTCAATGCATATTTTAGTTCTGCTTTGACAAGAAGTCAGGTGTATAAATTGCAGATGGTTTCCTCCCTAAGGCAAAGGAGCGGTTTGGTAAGCAGGAATTTGAATAAAGGACAAGGCATAACCCAAGGAAATTTTATACTGCAAGAGTAAGCCCAAAACTGCATTTTTCAGTGATCAGTATTAGGGCCACTTCTATTTTTATAGACAAATAGTGACCCTGACACAAGGAGTGGAAAATGCCTGGTGAAATTAACTTGATGATTTGAGGTTAAGATAAAAATGAGATACTGTAAGAACTGGATGTGCTTGTGGATTGGGAGTAAGTCTGAACAACATAAAAGGAAAGGCACTTGGAAAAAAGTTTAGGAGAGCAGCAGATCAAAGACATTGTTTTTCTTCCAACCCTGTCCAACAGTGAATGCCCTGCAAAGCCTGAAGATTGCATCTACAGTGGCTTTTGCTGGGGTGCTGCTGTGGCCTCCAGCAATTTGTGGATCAGGGACTCCCTCAGACATGGATGATCTTTGCATTTCATATCCTTTCCAGCAATTTATCTAATCACTTTGAACTCATCTCAGCTTTGGCAGCCATAATATCCTATAGCAGGAATTGTCATGGCTGAACTCAAAACTGTGTTAAGAATCACCTTTTTTTCTTTTTTCTTTTGCCTTAAGCCTGTTATATCTTAGTTTCCTTTGCTGTCTCTTCATTCTTATACTATGAAACATAGTTAGAAGTCACTCATTAATTCCTTTTTCTGAATTGCGAGGCTCATGATCTATTGTGTGGGAGAAAACTTTAAAAAACCCCAAATTTCTTTCATGCAACAAAATGAAAGTCGATGTCCTATGTGACTGTGCTTAATAAATGCAAGTGGAAGAGAGCTTCTTCCCAAGGAGAAAAGCTACCTATAAAATAAAAGCTGTCAGCAGAACAAATTGAGAAAATGAGCAAGTCATAAATTTAGGGTGAATTGTGAACCTTTCTACCTGTAGAGCAGCAGATTCTCTTGGCAGTCAGGTCAGAAGGCTGCACCTTGCACAGACATTGCCTTGGTCAGTGTGGTTGTGGAAGAGCCATTTTTACATGAAACAACCTCTCAGAGTACCATCAGTTCCTCATTTACAGCTAATCACCTAAAGCAAGTGTTCAAGCATTCAGAAACATGCCTTCACATTACTCTATTAGCAAAACCACAAAAATGCATTTTTATGTGTGAAAATCGATGACTGGGAGTCAGCAGTGCCAGAGATCCCTTTGCACTGAACACTCCTACATGGTCTGGCTGCAGAGATGCACTTTGTTCTCATCCAGATTCATAGTCCTGTGTGATCTCCTGGATTTAGGTGTCTATGTAAGACTTTTTGCGAAAAGATAAAAATGCATGTGGTGTGCTTTTATCTTCTAACTCAGTGATTGGAAGTGATTTAATGAAACCAAAAGCAAAACAAACAAAAAAAGAAAAAATGACAACAAGAGCAAAAAAACAAAATCTCTCGTCCAAACTAGATTTTTTTGTGAAAAATCCCTTTTCCACCCTGCAAATGAAACTTTCATCACTAGTGATTACTGCATGATTTCAGAAATTAAATGTCTTCTGAAAAATCAACTCTGTTTTGCAATAAACAGCTAAACAGCTGCTGGGTAAGTGCAGGAGGGTTGGTAACCAACACTAAAACAAAGCTAGACTCCTCCTGTTCCAGTGGCTCTAAGGACAGGACAGAAAACTCTCATGTAGTCAGCAAAAGAAGAACTGGAATTGAAGTCTGCTTGTCTCCTTTTGTCATCTTGTACTGCCAGGCTTCAGCTTTTCCCACCAGAGAGTTGACTCCATGGTGCTGGAGCAGCTGTGTTAGGGGCACATATGCTGTTGATTTGGATTATTCTCTGGTTAGCTCTGGAGCTCTAATTTTCTCATTGCCCAACCCCTACACACATTTCTAATCTTGTCTACAAGCCAAAGAACTCCCGCTGAAACAAAAACAAAAGGCTTTGTTCAGAAGGTACCTTGGACGCGCAGTTCCTGACAGACAGACAGACAGACAGTAGAGATGCAGCATTGACCAGACCTTGCTTTGTGTACTTATTTAGGCAGCTCTGAAAGGTGGTGGCTTTGAAGAGTTTAAATGTGGATCAGGCCTTGATTCTCAGCACAAGCTGCCAGGAGGGGATAGGTGTGCACCAAAGTGCCATAATCATGCAGAAGGCATAGTCTAAGAAAGAGTTCCCCAGGGGAGAGAGGAACGTGGTTCAGGTCTCCCACTATCTGCACAAGGGGCCAAAACTACACTGCTGTTGCCAATGTTTTGTAAGTGGCTGGACTCAGTGATGGTAATCCGAGAAGGGGACTTGGACTCACACTGAGAGGATGTAAATGATTACAGACAAATTCAAGCTGGCAGTTTGGAAGCTCAGGTTCATTCAGATTTACATGCTTTGTGCTGTGTCCCATGCCAGATGTTGGAGTTCCCAGTGAAAGATGCTTCATGAACCTGGACAGATCCTAGGAGTGGGTTATAGTGAGTGCTGAAAGGTGCTGAAGCATTTTATCTTAGATGTAGACACCTTTCACAGATCTAGCTGATAGATTTTCTTGATAAATTCTTTCAAATTGCCTTGAGTTGACTGGATAAGTTACAAATGAGGTGTGAGTAACCTCTGCCTTAGTACTGATGTCCAGGAGGATAACCTTGGTAGGGAGTTACAGTCTGGTTTTCTTATTCTCTCCAAAGTCAATGTATTTGATGTGGTGAAGTATAAAACTTGCAGAATAGGAAGGTCTAAAGGGAAATTATCTTAAATGGCCTGTGCCAAGACATGTGAGCTCGTATTGCAGAAATTCTTAAGGTCTCTGATCATCAGCTTCTGATTCATTTTTTTAATAGGAAGAGGGACAATGTGTAAAAACCCAAGCTGCTCAACCTTGATTACTGGTATTTTATGCTAAATGTGGTTGTTCCTGACAAAAATATTAAGCTGGCAAAGAGAAGCTTAGATGTCTCATTATACTATTGCCAAGAAAGACATGATTTTGAAAGCTCTGCAGGGCGGGCCCAGAGGCTCTTGCTGCCAATCTGTTCTGCTATTCACTGCAGAATGAGCAGAATCAGTGCTTTTTTGAAGAAACAATGCTTCAGGCTACTCTGGATGTGCACTGAATAGATTTTAACAATGATGTTTTTTTACGTAACAACTCTGGAGTTTCGTTTTACTTTATGGCGCAGGCTGGACTAGATTTTAAACAAACCAATGGAGTTTAGGATATAGGTTGGTCTCTAAAAGTAAAACGAAAAAATTGTTAAGTAGTGCTTCTAGTCCATGAAGTAAAAAATGAAGACCTGAAATCCTGCAGTATTCTACAAGAGTATGCACTAGTTTTTCTAGAGGAATAAACCAGTTATTTTAGATTTAATGATCATCTTTGTCCTGAGGGCATGTTTAATGAGAGGCATAAAATTGTCTCAAATACTTTGGCAAAAATTATACCCAGTGCATGTGTTTCATTTTGTGATTCATAATTAAGTCAGAGAAGTATAGAAATAGACCACTGAATATCAAATTACTGACATTTAACAAATTAATATTTATTTTAAGTTTCTGCCATAGTAGACTATGAATTAGTCAATAGTGAGAGAAAGTAGAAAAAGTTCTAATGTGAGAGCGTTTACTCACCCAACCAAACAGGAATGAGCCTACCATTCCTGGAGTCAGGAAAAAAAAAAACCAAAAAACAAACAGAACAACAACAAAAACACCCAATCAAAATCCACCCACCCACCCCCCAAACAAAAATACAAGTAAATAGAAATGCATTTTGAGATATACAATGTTTCATCCACATTTCCCTTTTTACCTCATGGGATATATTTTTAAAGAGAGGTTAGATTTGGAATTGATTTTGGAGTCCAAAACCAGAAAGATACCGTCCTCTATACTTGTACTAAAAATATATATCTCAGTCCAGAAGGATGGTAGATCATAGGGTCATGCATCTCAAGTGAAAAGGAACTTTTGCTTACTCTTGACCTGCGTGCCAGGAAACCATCTTTGGAGGTTTTTGTATTGGGCCAATTCAGCATAAATTTATCACATTCCTTTGTAATCTATTCTGGCAGTTTGTTAATTTCATTTCAAAAATATAATCTTAAAAAATGGAACCTAATCCTTACTCAAGCACTTACGTGCCTCTTGGATAGCCCAAATTGGGTAGACTGACAGGTCTGCTGAAGTGAGATCTATTCCTTTCATATGGAACAAATGGATCATGACTCAATGCCCTCTTAAACCCCCTAACTTGAGATGCCTTAGTCTTTTATTTAGTCTTTCACTGGACAGAATCAGGTCATTTTCAAGGTCAGTCTTGCACTTCTATTGTATATTGTATACAATATGCATTAGTTTGTCATCGTTGTTTTCAAAACCGTTTCAGATTTTTACATAGATGATGCCATTTCTCCATTCTTGATTGGTAGCAATAAAAACAACCTCATTTCTTAGATCTTCTTATGTCCTCTGCAGGTGATGCAATTCCAGTGAACAAATTTAATACATGTGGGATACCTCATATTTTTCAATATTTTCACATGGATGAAAAGAAAAGCAGAGAAAATGAAAGAAGAGCAAAGAAAAGCAAAGAAAAGCAATGAAGTCTCAGTGTCTTCAATTTCTCCATCTCTTCCAATATAATTTCACTAAAAGTCTGCTGAAGACAGCGAGGTTGCATAGGTTCACTGGAAACTTCCATGTTTCCTTTCTGCCATTTGGAGACAGCATCTTTAGTAGGCCTTATACATTTGACTTCTGTGGGAAAGACAAATGAGTGCACAAATTGCAGCTGTAATTACTTAGTATAAATGTTCATTGCACACAGTCAGAGTAAACTCTGAGATGAATATTTTATATCAGGAGAAGAACCCTGCAGGAGCTGTGCATACCAAGCAGATTGCTGATAAACAGTGGGGAAATAGTGCATCGTGGAATTTCTAGTTATGATAAAGTCTGATTACTAGGCCAGAAAATAAACATTTTTTTACTCACTCTTAAGGACTTGGGATGGGAAGGTGACACATCTGCTGGCTGTTGTGTCAGAAGCTGTACAAGAGAACAATTTGGGTGTGGTTCTTAAGGCAATATATTTTTCTGTGCAGCACTGAACCTGTAGCCCTTTGGTGACAAACTACTGGGAAGTTACATGAGACCTACCTGGACTTTCCAATTTGCATTTTCCTCTCTGATAGTTCAGATCTGAGTTCCCAGAACTGGGACACTATATTGACCACTGAGAGGAACAAATAACTCAAACTGGGGAGCCTGTCAAAGCAAAGAGTCCTTAAACTGCCTTAGTTCATTTGACTGACGTCATCTCAGCCCTTAATAAAAGTGCTGTTCTAAATCCTCCTCTGCAATATTGTGGAGAAAACTCTGCCTTTCAGAAGTGTGAATGTCATCTGAAAAAGAGGAGTCGTGTTTTCCTTGAGAACCTCTTTTGGCTTTGCAAGACTGGTAGCTCTTTGCAGACGCATTACGCATATGACAATTGTCAAAGCCAGCAAAATTTGATTCTAACACTGTGTGCTCACAGTGGGGCAGCCAAAGCTGAGATACTTTCAGTTTAAATATCAGCCAGCTAAAGTCTACTAAGCAGCCAACTACACATCTCTTTAGGAGTGTTCTAATTCATGTACTGTAATTAGGCTTGAATACAAAATATTGATTTAGTAGTAATTACATTTGTGCAAGCATTAAGATAATGTTTCGGGAAATCTGCCTAGGTTCAGCATGAGGTTCCAGATAATGAAATATTCAGTCTATTGCTGTGTAAAAGAGCTTTTAAATAAAACTTAGTCTATACTCCAGCAATATAAAATTAGATCCCATCCTCTGATGTTTTTGGCTTGAGACACTCAAACTAAAATTGAAATATCTTCCAGTGATCAAATCTAGCTAATTAGAGTATACTAGCTTTTTGAATGTGTTTTGAGATGATTCGGGGAAAGGATGTGTGAGACCTGTTAGAAATTAGGCAGCATTTAAAGAGCACTTATTTGTACACATAAATCTCATTTGTTGTAATGCTAAATACATTGCAGATTTGTACTCTGTTAGCCTTAAACATTGCAAAAACAACACATTCACTCATCTTGTGATTCCTGGGTAACAACTTCTTTTCCTCTTTCACTCTTCTTACTGTATTTTTAGAATTTTTCATCTCAAGATATACATAAACACATTTTATACATTTACATTTATATGCACTAAGACGCAGACTTATTTATGGCATCTACAAGTATATACAAGTGTAAGTTCTGGCCATACACAACCATTTAGTCCTAACTTGTTTTTAATTTAAATGGCTGCTCGATAAAATTTACTCCATAGATGTCTTACTATAGAAAAGGGGAACCAGTCAGAAAATGGCAGATATCCAGAGCATGGCTTAGTTAAGGATCATCGTAGCAATGAAATCACTCAGGACTGAAGTAACAACTACATAAATTGAACTTTCCACAGGAATTCTTGTATTACCAGTCCAGGTGGTCTGCATGTAATTTGTACCTTGATATATGTTTCATATCAGGGTAGATATTCTGTCTCTTCCAGGGAGAAATAAAATCTTATTTGATTTTTTAATTTGAAACATGGTATTTGAACACTCATTTCAGACCAGGAACAGCTATTTAGCAGATCCCCTGCTCTCTGCTTGTTATACTGCAGGGGAAGAGGGGAATTCAGGAGGAGAAACATGGATGGAGATAGATAGATAGATAGATAGATAGATAGATAGATAGATAGATAGATAGATAGACAGACAGACACACAAATGTGCATTTATATATGTAAATATATGTATATATGCATCTCTCTATTTAGGTGTAGATAGGTGTATAGATATAGATACAAATACATAAAATAAATCTGATTTATATAAACCCCACTTGCATTTAAGGCAAAAAGAAGAGCTGAAGCCTGAACTATGCCTTATCTGCTTCTTTCTCAGGCTGGGAATATCCCAAGAACAAGGGAATTTGTTTGATCTGACCTTTGTAAAATATAGAGAGGGTTGATTGTCCTGCTCTCTATGCCCCTTCACATAAGAGAACAGCTACAGGCAACCAATAATGAAAATCCAGGCCTGGCTCTACTCTGCCGTAAGTTGGGAAGGACAAAGAAATGATGCAAATGTGCAGATGAAGCCAATAACTCAACTCACCTGGGAAACTCCTCTAGCAGGACTTATGGAAGGTTTCTATTTTAATTATGCTTTTTCAGGCAGGATCAAATTGAGGAACTATTAACCTCTGGCTGGTGCCACAGCTCTCTTACTCACACAGTAATATAGAATCTGCTGTGCCTAATCATATCTAACATCCACCAATGAGTCTCCAGTGTTGGATGGTGGTCAGGAGAAAATGAATTCCTGTAGCTGGCATACTTAAGCTGACCTGCCCAGTCCCTGTAACAAGTTTCATTTTCATGGCTATCTATTAGTATAATTCTTAATATTTGGAGCATCAGGTGAAATATTTCTTTAAAATAAGAACTACAGCTGCATACAATATCTGTGAATTGCCTTGAAATATAGAAGATATTTTTTACTGAGATAAATATTAAATGTGCTAAGCATATTTCCAGAAACAGCATTGAGCTAGGAAACCACATATTCAAATAAATATCTCTTTGGAGATTCATTGTGAGTGTATGTTCAAAATCAGTTATGTGAGTAATATACTGAACTAGATGACTTCATCACAATAGGGAATATATATTTTAAAGGTGCTTCTGAATTCAAAAACAGTCTAATAGCACTGGTGAGAAGCACATTTATTGTTGTACATTATTTCTCCATGTGAAACTTTGCTTTAACATGAATGCCATCTAGATCCTCCTGAACAGCAATAACAAAGAAAGTAGATAAAAGTTTGAGAAAACCCAAAGAGCCCATTTCTGTGCATATCTCTGTGTGCCAGATTCTGCTGTCACTGCCCTCCTTCGCTTTCAGAGTCCTGCTGTATTAAGAGTGGCCATTTTGATTTTTTTTCACAGTGAGACATCATTAATTTTTCTACCCAAAAATCCTTGGCTAGAATATCTCTTGCAATATGCCAGATTTGTTTTATAAAGATTGGTGCTTAAAGGATTTCTCACTGTTATCATTAATCCCAAAACACTGATAATCCCTACTTTGGGATAAGGCTCTGGCAAGGTGCATGAGAACTCTACATGTACTTCCTCTGAACAGTCTATTCAGAAAATGAGAGAGGAAGAGGGGAGAATATTTTTTTTTTGTAGGAGAAAGATTGTATCATCAATTGAAAGTAGCTAAAGAAAACACTTCTAAAATACAATTAACCCCATAACCCACTTTTCAGACTCATCTCAAAACATACTGAAGTACAACACCATGCTATTACAGCAACAATATTGCAATGTAATGGCTGGTAAAATGTAGTGGGAAAGGTAAGTGTTAAAATCCCTGGCAGGGATTGTTGGACACCATTCTAGCTGGGAAGAAATAAGTATCAAGTGAAATAACAAATGAAATATCATTTCCAGAGCGTCAGTGCCACAAACAGAGGCAAACATCAGTTAAAATCAGGTTTGGGATCTTGAGCATCCCATGGGTGCAATCCTCTGATGTGCTGAATATATCTGGATTTGGTCAAGTCCTCCCTCAGCTACCAGAAAGGAAGGGGGCTCTTGTCCTTGGTTGATATGTGCTGGCCTATGTGGAGCACAGCAGTTGTGTTGGGGCAGACCCTGACGAGATACTGTCCCTTGGGCATCCCTTGAGCTGTCCCAGGCAGCCCAGCTGTGGCTACAAGAGGGAATGAAGTTCCCTTGGTGGTCAGCTTGGTTTGTCCCATGCAGCTCTCTGTGCCTGGAGGGACACAAAACCAGTAGCTGCCATTTGCTTTTATGTTAAACTTTAGTGAAGGAGAGCACCAAAACTGTCAGTGCACCCCAGCACCTCAAGGAGTTGCTCTGGCCTCTTTGGCAACTGTGCAAAGAAGCACTTGATTTCCCCAAGCACACTTTCATGGCATTTACTCCAAGGAAAATTGTCCTTGCATATATCCTCTGCATGGGATGGGGGGTTTCCCTGCTTTGAGCTTTGAGCTGGGGCCAGGTACAGCTGGGGCCACCTGCATCTGGGTGTGCCCATGTCGGGCAGCTTCTGTCCTGCGGTGAAAGGGGGTGTGTGAGATCAGTGCTCCCCTGTGGGCCTGGTGGCTCTCACTGAAGGAGCACAGGAGTGCATTGCTGAACCTGAGCTCCTGCAACACCCCTAACTGCAGCCTCCATACAGCAGGATGAAGCACCTAAAATTTTATCTGCTCCAGTGAGTCCCTTAGGCTCACTTCAAGACAGAATTGCTAA
The DNA here is from genome assembly GCF_048771995.1 of Taeniopygia guttata. Classification (NCBI taxonomy): domain Eukaryota; kingdom Metazoa; phylum Chordata; class Aves; order Passeriformes; family Estrildidae; genus Taeniopygia; species Taeniopygia guttata. The sequence goes on along the minus strand of NC_133028.1, from coordinate 40,908,169 downwards.
TATCTGTCTTGTTGCTCCCTACCTTATTAGCCCCCTCCCTAGCACTGGGGAACAGCAAAGCTCAAAAGCCTCCATGTTTTTCTCTTGGCTTAACCCGGGAATCACCATCCTCAGGTCACCTGGGCCTGTACATGCATCCAGCAGCACTCTCATGCTTTGCAGGTGGTGTCTAGAGGAGCCCAATCCTCGCACTGACAGGCTACAGTTTGTATCAAGCAGAGAGAGCCAGAGGCAGCTGTTTGGGAAGAATGAGCCTGAGGCTTCATTTATAGAGAGATTATGCACCAGCACATTTTGTTAGAAGGTATGATTTTTTTCTCTTCTCTATCCAATGACATAAATGCATTCCCTCAGGTGCACACAACTATATCAGTATGTAGGCGCTTACATCTTTATAGTTTGCATCTTGCTATAATTAAGGTAGCAGAGTTTATGTTCCTTAATTAGGAGGAGAATGTCCCCAACTCTCGAGCCAACTATAAGAAAGTGCACACATTGCTGGCCCAGCTTCTTGTAGCTAACCCATGAGATTTTCAGCATCTTTTCAATGGTGATTAGGGAACAGAGATAATGAGGAAGGACTGTTTCTCGTTATTTTCATGAACATGAAGGGCCTTCAAAAGCACACCACAAACAAATAGCAAATCACACAATAAAATATAAAGAAGGCCTGGCTGAGAGTACATGGTGCTTGGCAAAACCAGGAAGGAGCTCAGACTGTGGGAGAGGGGGATAAAGAAGGAGCTGCAGGCAGTGCCCAGCCCTCTATCTGGGAGGTTGCTGGAGAAAGAGCCAGTGGACAAAAGGAGCAATGGAGTGAAATGCAGTGGGAAGAAGACTTAGTTAAGCTGACCCACATAAACTACTTTCCTTTGATAGCAGCAGTAGGTTACCTATGGTGACACTCAAGACTCCCTTTTTTTTAAAATTATGACCCAAAATCCAGATCTGAGTCATTAACGAGCAGAAGGGAATTGTGCGTTTACCCTCGGCTGTGCTGACAGCTCTTCACACCCAGGCAACTCTCAACAGCATCTCTTTTGATAAACAAGTACCCACTGTTCAGAATCAGCAGAGGTAAAGGTAGGAGCACAGTAAACACAGGATGATTAACAGGGCTTCAGTTTCTGAACCAGGAGAACTGAAAAAATAAGTGATTTTCACCTTCTTAAGTTTGACCTTTTTTGAGACTCATTTTCCTTCTACACAGTTAACTTGTTAGCTTGAAACTTGAATGGAACTTCATAGGGGATAATAATGTTATGCATTTACTGCAATATGAGTTCATATCACAGAGCTTTCTCTACTATTGAGAAAACCAGAAGAAAAGTCATTAAGGGGATGGTAGTATAGTCTATGCCCCCCATCATGCAACAAGCTTAATTCTTGCAGCAAGCATTATGCATGACACAAATTAAAAGTGTTGGGCTCTTTGACTAATGACTGATCAAATCAAGCACAATGACCTGGCCAGGAGCAATAGCAGAATGAGACATTTTGTAATCTTATTCAGTGCAGAGGGAGCACTGGGTTGCTCCTGAAACTGCACCCTCATTGCTGCTGGGATACCCTGATGTGACTCCCTCTCAGAGCAAACTGCTCATGAACTTGAACTGGGGCTGGGATGTCCCTTGGCTTGCAAGGGAAGTATTTAATAAATTTCCAGTTGGATATTTTCCATTGCACAATCATTTATAGAGAAATATGTCTCCCCTTAAAGGGTACGTTATTGCAGAAACTTCTGCCAAGTGGAATTCACACAGCATGCTAAAAGGACATATAATCTGTTTGGAAGATAAAATAAAGCAAATAAAAAGGCAACATGTGTTACTTAGAAAACTGTGCGTGATCTGGTTTTATAAACTTCATGTTTGTCAATATGTTCTTTAAAATCTTTTCCATCTCATTTAGGCCCAAAGACAGGGAAAATTGCCTCGTGATTTCCAGGCAGATAAAATGAAATCACCTTCTTTCATCTAATCTAGAAGAAGAAAACATAAACAGATTCAGATTACAGATTATTACACAATAATACAAATTACCAAGACACTAATAGCAGATGTAGTATGATATTAATTGCCAGCACATAAACTAGATTGATAGGGTTTTTTTCCTGGAACATTTAAATTTTCCAGAACGGTTTTTTTCAGGAGGTAGGACATTTTGTCTCTCATTTTACAAATGTGGTGTGAAAAGAAAAGAGGAAAAACACTCCTTCCTCCCTCCTCCCCCAGCTCTCTGAGGAGGAGACTCATCATGGCACATACAAGAAAAAACAGCCACCCACACACTGGAGCCCTTCAAGCAGAAAGCACCTGACAGGAATTTAAAAGTAGGTTTTCAATGGTGAAGTTGGCAGAAATCTACATAAAAGCAGTTCTTCAAGGGAGGGTATTATGTGATATGAATTAGATGAATGTATTAAGTTCCTCCTTTTATTTTTTTTCAAGCTGTGAAGTCTAAAATTAAGTTATTGTTATCCTGATCAAATATTTTCTTAGCAAGAGCTCATGCCTGAAGAAAAGGAATAAAAATAAAGAAAACATAAGGGAGCATAATATATTTTAATGAAAGAAATTTTATTTATCACTCAAAATCCTGAATCTCTATTTTTAGAAATTGGAGTGCTAGTTGTTTGAGTCTTCAAAAACCCCACTATACACAGAACCTAGTATTTAAAAATGAAATATGTCAAAAGAAACAGCAAGAAAATATGGACATGGCAAGTAATTTATTTGATTTTAAGATAATTTCATAAGACACTGAAGTGTTTGTATTTTTTATTTTATCAACAAACCCTAATAACATTTTTATATTAATTACACCTGCTTTTCCAAAAGATTTTCAGAGTTTTCATATGGGCCTTTTTAGAGCATTGCACTTCTTGTCATTAGAGAGTATATGGCTACATTAAATACATTTCGCTTCTGAGTTAGTTCCTTCCTCTGTAACAAAGGGAGAAGAAAAAAAGCAAAGGCTGTTTAAAACCTCACTTAAATTTTCATTGCCTATGCATGTTTTCTATAAACTGAATTTAAGTAGCTTTCTCAGTTTTATTTTTTCTGCCTATTTATTTTCAAACTGGAGCCAAAAAATTGGAGTTTTATATCTAGCTTATTTTCTCTGCAGTGCAATGAAATTTTTAACTGGCTTACTGATTTGCAGGTTATTGATAACTCAGTCTGACAGGTAATTTCTGGACATGGTCTGAATCTTCCATACACCAAGGACAGAACCATATCTGTCCTTCTTGATGTGAGTTCCTTCTGATTTACATCATTTGAAAGTACCAATGTAGGAAAATTACACCTCTACACTGCCCCACCTGTTGTGAAAGCCTTCATCAACAGCACCAGCTCAGCACATTTTTCCTGTGAAGTTCCTAAGGACAACGGAGATTTCTTCGTCTACCACCTCATGAAAGAATTAGCCCATAAATCACTGGTGTTACCTCTGAAATTTGGATTGCTATGCACATCTCCTGGGCCTAGACTTTCTGGCATGCTGTGCCTGTAACTGGCTGGTGGTAACTGCAGGTGTACTTAGTGTGATGTGACTTCTTAACCATTAAAAAGGAAATAATAGATTGCTCAATTATTTACATGAACAATAATAATCCAATAATGTCTTCATCCTGGCATTCATGGAAAGCCATTCTTTTTAACTACCATATCTCTCTTATCTCTACTCTGTGGCTTTCACAGGTGAGAAGCACAGTAACAAATGCATACATTTCCTGCTAAGGAAATCTGCATGTTCAGTCCTTAGTGATGCCTTTTGGTGTCACCACTGTGCAGAAACCTCTGCCTCTTTCTGCAGCAAGGCTCCTGATGGCTTTACACGTGAGGAACCCACTCAGAGATGGTAAACAGACAGGAACTTGTGTGGTTTGGCTGTCTGGAAGTCCTCTCAGTGATATTGTCATTAAATTGTCTCCTGCAGGTGAGTGAAAAGAATGTATTCATAAGTCAAAGCCTTGTCCTGGGCCACTCTATACAAAACAACAGCTCCTGCCTTTTCAGTGCTGCTGAAATTAATGCAGGGTAAGGCCATGAAGATAATGAGGGGGCTTGAGCAGCTCCCCAGTGAACACAGGATGAGAGAGTCAGGCTGTTCATAGAGCAGACATAGAGAAGAAAAGTCTCTGGGGAGCCCTTGTAGTGGCCAGGGGTTTACAAGAGCTGGAGAGAGACCTTTTATCTGGACAGATAGTGATAGGACACAAAGAATAGCTTTAAACTGAAAGAATGTGCTTTTGATTTATATATTGGGTAGAAATTCCTTACTGTGAGGTTAGTGAGGCACTGGAACATGTTGCCCAGAGAAGTTGTGGATGCTCCATCCCTAGAAATGTTCAAGGGCAGGCTGGATGGGCTTTAAACAACCTGGTCAGGTGGAAAGCATCTGTCCATGATGAGGGACCTGGAACTAGATGACCTTTAAGTTCCCTTCCAATCCAAATGTGATTCTGTAATTCTGTGGTTCTATTTCTGTAATCATGGATCTGTAATCCAGCTAAATGTGGAAAGCTTGGGATTTTCTAGGGTGTTTTTTCCTCTGTGATTGGCTGGTATTTGTAACCATGTGGCAGCATCCAGGGTACTCTGACTCATCTCTCTAGTCCTGATGGAGGCTGGGATTCAGGCTTTTTATTAATAAAATGAAGAGAAGGTGATGGTGGTGGAGGAAGATCATATCCTATGTCTTAACTGCAAATCCAAGTTCCTGCTGTCTCATAAATAATTTTTATAAGATCCCCTCCTGCATCAACTGCAAACATGCACTCTGTTTCAAAGGAGATTTCAGTGAACCTTCTGTTACCACAGCACTGTGCAGCAGGTTATCAGCTGATTCAGTTAAACTCTTCTTCTTAGTTGCAGCCCTTGAGAGTGTGCGTATTACCTTCTCTTATCTTTCAAATCTTTTAATATGGTTCCCAAGCTGTAATTGAACCTCAGTGTCAAATGGAGCCTCACTGTGTTCCAGCCACAGGCACACCAGCCAGGTGCTGTTGCTCTGTATCCAGCCCTCCTCTCATGCTGAACAGGGTTGAAAAGAAATTGAAGACCTCATTTGTGGAATTTGTAATAATGATCTCCCCTGCATTTCGTACATGCAGCTGCCACTTTTTGAAGATCCTGAAAATTAATTTGTTGCAGTTCTATCCTCATGGATTTACTGCAAAAGTGTCAGGGTAACTATAAAGTAAATGTATTCCTGCAAGTGGCAGGCCATTTTCTTTGAGAGGTACCTCTTAAAAGCACAGAAAATCAATTAGCCATCCTTGTATTTCTGGCTTATGTCTTTTTATGTCATTGAGCACCAGATTAAATGCTCCCCTTGGAGTCAGTCCCACTCTAGCACAGTGCTGCCCCACTAGCAGCCATTTATTTTGTCAATAAAATCACAACTCTTTTTTCTTGAAAGTATGGCATTCTTCATTCCCAATAAACACTACTTCTGCCTGATGGAGAAGATTTCTGGAGATTTTGGAGAAGATTTCTGGAAAATTACTTGAAAGGTAATGCAAAATAAGATAATTACTCTAAATAAAAATTTTAAATGATGGCTTGTGGACATTCTAAATATCATCTTTGATTAATGGCTTGAAAAATTAAATAGCAGTTAGAATATGTACAATTTAAATTTCTAGTCTCATAGAAATCTAATCTTAGGAAACTTTCTACTAAGTTACAGACTTTTTTTCTTTCTCATTTAAAGCCTGTTCCAGAAGTGAATTGTGGATCACACTGCAGCACATTAGCTGTCACAGTGAAATTTGGCAACCCTGCCAGAGTACCCACAGTCTATTTTATGGCTTCATAAAATGCCCTATAAACAAACACTACAAATATATAACTGATATCAGAAGTCTTATCCCATAAAGGAATTCCAATATAGCCACAGAACAAGTCCCAGAGTATTTGATTTCCTGCAGAAGGGTATGAGGAGACTGGTGCTGGCTGGGTACAGGGCAAATTGCCAGGGAAGGTTTGTCACTTTGGATTTGAAATATCTGCCTGCCATCATTCATTGTGCCAGGGTGCAAATTTCCAACACATTATAACCTTCATGCTCGTGTTTGGGCATTTGGTATTTTCACATCATGGCAATTTAAGTGATGTATTGATTTTGAGAGTTACTTCACTTTTCACCTATTTTTAGAATGTCAATTAACCAGAACAATATAGGGCCTTAAATTTTCTTAATCAGTCTTACTGGAGACCTGAGTATGACATGGACACTATAAAAGTGTCTCTGAGGGATGTTATGCAATGTGAGCTTATTCATTTTATTTCACTTGTATCATGCTCTGATAGAGGTGAGATAAGGTAGCTATGACTTAGCAGTGGGAATTTGGTACTTCACAAGGGGATTCAGCTCATTTAAGAAGATTCCACTTATGATGTGGTCACTCTTCTTTTAAATCCATGTAACTCTGTAATGGGAACTAAAAACAGTGTTTCAGGTCTCATCTCATCAGGAAAATGAACTGCAAATCCTGAATGCTCAAGAAATAAGATCTCAGGTGAAAACACTCTTACTTAAACTAAATTGACATTTATTTAGTGTAAATTATGAATTTTAGTGCCTGAGAAATGGAGAAAACACACCAAAAAAAGAGGAAATAGTTTTTTGGAGGAGAGGATAAATTCCTAAGTGACACATTCACCCCTCAACGTCAAAGTCCTTTGGAGAAGATGAGAATGAAAAGAGGCTATAAAACTTGGCTATGCTTTTGTTAAGATAAAAAAAGATAAAATTGTATGTAGCTTTCCAAGAGTCTGTTAGCAAACTTTTAAGAAAGAAACTCAAAGAAATATTTAATTAATTCAGCAAGACAAATTTTGTGGAGTATTTCCCTGTGTATGTGTACATATAAGGAAATTTTAAATAAATTTATCTTAGGCTTTACAAATAAAACCCCATGACATTAAGCAAAAGCATAAAACTGAAATAAGCATGATAAAGCATGGTGTCTGATGAAACTAATGTGAAAATAAATCTAAACAGACCCAAGACTGCCAGAGGTCTGCACACAGTTGAGAGAGTCAGCATTAGTGTAAGTCTGACTCCCTGAACACAGTAAATCTGGACACAGGCTGAAGAGGTGATGAATGCTTTTTTTTTGCAGCATTTCTCTCCATCATGGCCATTCTCCCTCCAGCAGTAATAGTGGGAAGGGAATTCTGTCATGGATGCATGGGATCCATAGATCTGGCCATGGATCCAATGCATCCACATATCTGTGTCTGAAGGAGCAAACTGTAACAGCAGCAATTTAGAGAACGTCCTGAACAAAATAAAGAAAATTACCTTTGTGCAGACAGAAAGGAAAATCATAGAAATGCTACACATTTTAATATCTAAATCTAACTGCAGTCATTTGTCGTTAAACTCTCTGACTATATGAATGATATTATAGATGATATTAGGCCATTTGCTTGTAATTGCTGCTTCTTATTCTAATCTCCTTAATTTGAAAACTGGCAAAGCCACAGGCTTGCTTATCCCTATTTAGCCCTATTATTTTACTTCCCTGTTGCCTTTGTCTTTTGTTTTTTTTTTTTTTGTTTGTTTGTTTTGGTTTTGTTTTTTGTTTATTTTTCTTCTTCCACTTGGAAAGCTTCATTTAATACTGTACACATGGAAGATTAAGATAGGATCCCTACTGAAGTTGGTCTAGTTGGGCTGGGGAAAGGGAGCTGGTACCAATTCAGTCCTCTGCTCCCAGCTGTTGCTTGTTCTGTTTCTGCATCATCTCCAGGGTCCTCCCAGCACCAGGCACCCATCACCAGTCCTCATGCCTCCTCAGGAGCTCTCTGCCTTTCCTTGTGAATTTCCTTGTGTTTAGTTCTCTTCATCTTTTTGTTTCCCTTGCCTTCTCCATTGGTAGCTCTTGATTTCAGGGTTTCCTAGCTCAGGGTACAAAACATGCCTGTTGAAATTCTCATGCTGACTTCTCCCAGTTCACATCTGCCAATGCAGACTTCACATTCACCACATTGCCAGCTGAACTTCTCCGTGTTATTTGTAGCCATGTTTATGATAGAGCTCGCTGTTGAATTGTTCAAAATGCCTGGCATATGTAAGAATTCTGTATTCTTTTCATCCTGCAGTGACTTCATCCTTACCTCCTTGGCCTTCTGCTGTTTTTCTTCCTATATGCAAGCATTCCTTCAGGATGTATTATAGCAATTGCTCCTCTAGCTGTTTTGTGGGTTCTCACTCAGTTCTGTCCTGGATCTTTTTGTCTTTCTTAAATTTGTTTCTCATCCACTGCCCATCTCAACTATTGCCTCTAGGAGCATGAATCACACATCTGCCACTCCCATCTTGTAACTTCACCATTAACTCAAATTCATCCCAGAGCTCTGAACTTTTTCAAACAAATCTCTCCTTATTTCCACATTCCTCACTCATTATTTGTGAGTCAAGATTGCAGACAATTTGTCACTTTCCTATACAGTGTAGGTCCTCATATGTAAACCACATATGAATCCTACAGTAGTCTCCCTAGAGAAATATTCACATTTCCAGCTAAAACTATCCATATCCAGGCCATTTTGATTTTTAGCAACCTCCTTTTCCCTTGCCTTCCATAAATAAAATTTTGTACTGCTCATTCAGAATTTGTAGAAAAAAAACTGATTACTTTAAATGTAAGAAACTTGTATTCTTATTCAAGACACCTGAATGATCTGTTCTCCTCTAGTTAGGTATTTATTGCCTTTCATTGAAGAACTAGAACTTTTTGAGTTGTTCACTTTTTAAGTTTCTATATTTTCATACCTCTCCTAGGCTGTACCTCCCACGTGAGGGGAAAAAAAGCACCTTGTTCATCAGATTACTGTTGCTCAAGCATTGTTCTGTTTCTTGATGTAAAGTTAAAATAACACATTAGCTATTTAATGGACACGTCGAGTTCACTGTCCCCTAGGATTGCCCCCAGGGTTCTCTATGCACTGTGTCTCACCTTCTACCTACATGAGAAATTGATTAAGAGTAATATCTGGTTTTGATGAACAGCTTCTCCTGCAGTTAGTTCTTGGTCCACACCTAGAGTCTTTGAAGTACACAACTAAAAGAGCTGTCAAATAAAAGTGATTGTTGAGAGGTTTTTGTCTGTCATTCCCAGTAGTCTACCTAGTGAAGGAATAAAATGAGTTTGTCCTTCAAGACAAACTGCAGGAGTGTGCTGCTTTGATCCATGCAATAAGGTATTCCACTGCATTCCTCATCCTCCCAAAGCATCTCAGAGCTTTCAATACAGAAAATGCATATAGCACAGAAATCTGTTACCATAAAACTTTAATTAACTGTTCCTGGTTCATGAAGTAAGTTTGAATTTATACCAGGATGAATATCTAATTTACTGAATTAAAAATATACAGTATCAATTAGTTACTCCTAGTATACAATAATAATCAGTTGATTTCCAGCTGACATGGCACTTTCTCTGCATCATTAAGGTTTACATCAATTTTCATTCTCTTATCTATTAAATCTTCCTCAAATACATAATGTAATCAATTTGCCTATTATTAAAAATTACCTCAAATTCTTTCCAGTATTGTTTTATTCATGGATGACTTGAAAATCCTTAAAGATTACTAAGATCAGACATTTTTGGAAAAGAAAATCTATAAAGATTGCAAGGACTTTTTCCTTCCCATTTGAAAGAGCTACTTAAGGAATAACTTTCTCCCTTTTTTAATGAATATGCTCTTTTAGTCCACTCGCTGACCTGTCTCACTCTAAAAATCTGGACATTAACATACCCCACTAAATTTCAATTGGGTCACTTTAGAAGTGCATAGGAAGTTGTTTTACTTAGAAACCTTGGAAAGAAGAAAATATAAACATGCAATAAAGTTGTTTAAAAAGCTAAAAGGTTCTTTTAAAAATTTCAGTTCATGGATTCTTATCAGTTCACAGAAGGTGAAAGTAGATATTCTGTCCAATAGAAAACATACTAGAGAATAATAATTTTTTAAAAAACTCTACAGTGAAAATGAGATAATCTGAAAATAATAACAAAAATTAATAAATTGCTTTGTAACTTAATCAGGATTTTCAACCCCATAAAAATATTTATAGTCTTTTTACTCATTATCTCATTACCTTAGTTTGAAATGTAAAATTTTCCTAAAAAGTGATTGAGACAGAGTTTTCCTTATAGAGATGATATAAACAATAATGATTTTCATTTACAAAGAAAAAAAAAAATGAGCCAGAAAACCCCCATATAATAACCACTTCTTAAAGTACTGGGAGAAGCTAAAGAGAACCTCTTCAGGCTGAATTCTCTATTGGTTGAGGAATTTAGTTTGTCTTTGCCTACTCCTGTTCTCACTCTTTTAACATCCTGAAGCTTTTTGGACATCATATATTATAACAGCTCCAATTCGTCCTACTACCAGCTATTAAAATGCCAGATTTGACTTTTATCCTTTTAAATTTGTTAGTACTTACTCGAAATACCAGGTGCAATTTTTTTGTTGTATTATTTTCAATACTAAAAAGCCCTCCAAGTATTTTGAGTCCCCAAAACCTTAATGGATGATGAACACATAGAAACTCATTAAAGATTTGCTGTGTTTTTTGGAAATATTTTGGAAGAAATTCTGAAATATTTTATTCTAAGGATTGGTATAGATGGTTTTTTTCTGATGAGTTTGTATAAACTTGGAAACAAGTTGTAGCTGGTAAATTCCTTACACATGAACTGAAAAATACTGTGATAAATATATTCTGTGATGGTTTGTTTTTTTAACCTCACGTCCAAAAGATTTCTAATTTTGGAAACTTGATTAGTGCAAGTTAATATTGTGACATTCTTCCAAAGAACTTAAAGGAACATCCCTGGATGGGAGGCAGCAATTAGATCAAACTAAATGGGACACTCATTCAGATAACTTATGGGGCCATTACATTTAAGAAGTAACAGCATCTGGTAATATTAATGGACATAATTCACTATGAACAATAGGTTTTCTAGATAGTTCCATTCTGAATAGTCAGCATAGGATTTTTTTCTTTTATTTTTTCTAAGCATTTAAGATACTTAGGTGTATCTTATAACTTATTAATTAAATTGTTTAAACAGAAACTCCTTGCATCTGTTAATTTTCCTCTCCAGGATGTAATAAGTGGGATGTCATTTTTGCTTATGAACGACCTTATCTTAAAAGAAAATAAAGATCAGTTACAAGATATTCCAAAACCTGATTTTGAGTAAAATGGAATTATGCTAAAAATTTCTGATTACTAAACTGAAATATTTAGAGTCTGTACATAGTCAGAAACACAGAATATATGAGACCTTGAAGGAATCACTTATTCAACATGTGAGGAGGTGTAAGAAGGGAGAGGATGGAAACACCTGTCAGCAGCAACATTTCTGGTATGTCAGCTGGGGCTGAAAACAGGTGCTGGGTGCAGATATGCAGGTGCAGTATCTTGCTGTACTAAGAGCAATGGGTCTTTGAGCTCTCCTGTGTGGTGATGTGTGGTAGCAGTCAGCTGGTGTGCAGAGCCAAGAACCAGGAGCATCCCTTGTGCCAGAGACCTTCAGGCCTCAGCTGGCATTGCCAGCAGCAGCCTGGTGCCCTGTAGGTCTGGAGAGAAAAAACTTACTGACTTTGTCTAAAAGGAGGACAAAATAAATTAAAAAAAAAAAAAAAAAAAAGACTGGGATGATCTTGAAGGTCTCTTCTAACCTAGTGATTTTGTGACTCTGTGGCCTTTCAAAGGCATTGATATCAAGCTGATTGATGTAAGTTTACCTTTGTAGTACTGTGCCTTAATTCTGTTTCAGGGAGAACTCAGTATATGAAGTGAAGATCCTGCTTTGTACATTTTTGTTTCGGTGTTGTGCTTTTCATTTTCTAGCTTGAAATTATAGTTCTGGAGTAATGAGTCAGGCACAATGGTGGGCTTAACTGCTTCTCTTGTATCTGAAGACACATTAATTACATTCTCCATTCAGTTGGGCTTAGACTTGAATGGGGGAAAAAAGTAAATCTTATACTCAGCATAGGAGGCTGGGCACATGTCAGTGGAGGAGAAACTACAGGTTTCCCCTCCTGTAGAGCACTCTCAAGAGAAATGAAAATCACAATATTCTGAGCCTACTGATAATTCTCATTTTGCAGCCTCAGATATCCTAAATATAGTAAAGTCTTTGAAATTTTCTGCTCACAACCAGTGGGGACTTACATACTATATCTATGTGATGTGGGTTTAATTATTGGGGTTTTTACTGAGGAAGATAATGAGAAATGGAATTTTACTGAGCAGTTTTTTTGTGCACTATTTTTCCAGGATTTATTCTTGATGAATGTGGAACTAAAGAAATTTTTAATATTGGGAAATGACTTTTTCATAGTTTTGGATTTGAAATAATTTTCTGTCTCTTCTATTCTTTGTTGAGATGAAAGGAAGCCAATGATTATTGGAATCTTGGGTTCAGAAGTAAGTGGATATTTTATTTTTGTTGTATACCTACATCTGTGTGTATTGTGTGAGTTTCTACTAGGAGATGGCCAACATCACAGGATGATTTGATGCTTTTTGAACTCCACAAAAAATTAATGTCCTTAACATGTTTTTTTTTTTTTAATGCAATATAAACATTTAGAAGCAAGTATCATATTAAGAAAAAACCTAAAACTTTGCCTTGAATGACTTGAATTTTATTTTGTGTAGTAGTAGACAGCAGTTTAAAATGGAAGGATGAGTGACAAAAGTTCTAATATAATTCCATCTGCTATTCTAAACCCTATGTTTGGTTTTACCCTCTCATCTGTACAAGGATAATTAATACGTGTTTCTAATCACTCATTCCTTCTGTTCCAGAGGAATAAAAGAGGTAGCACTTAAATAGGTGTTGAGCTGCATGAAAGAAGTATTTTTGGTGATTAGAAATGGTAGAGAAAAAAGAATCTAATGACAAAAAAATTAACATTAGCAGACTGACATTTTCAAGTGTCTGAATGACACAAAGAACAAGAGAACTATTATACAAACTTGTTTCCTAGAAGAGAAAATGGATTGAAGAAAATTGCTCAGAATGAATTGCTATCAAGTTGAGTTACAGGGGAAAATTAAAAGAGGCTTTACAGAGCAGTCACGGAATGAGGTAGCACATAAAGACTCCAGAGTAGCCATTTATGTCAGGGTTAGTATGTTATAATGAGAGTTGGGTCATTTACTAATGAATAATATATATACATTTACCTAAGGGTGGTAAACATAATTAAACAAACATTTTCCTTGAATCACCTTCTGAAGGCAACTTGCTAGATCCTGCAGAAAAACTGTTGGCAGAAAGGTCAGCTCTGTACATCAGAAGCAGCTCTGCTCCCTCGGGATTCTTTCCCCAGCTGTAGTGTTGACTCTCCGGACCTGCTCTGTACATCTTTTGCCAGAGTAGCTAGATGAGTGACCAAAATGAGAAATTTGGTCACCTATATATTGACAAAAGATAAATGTATTTCCAATAAAGTCTCTGTTGTGGTGTGATTTCCTATACTTGAAGATATGATTAAGCCACAAAGATAATTATTCTTTATTTATAGTAGAAGTGTCAGTAGCCAGAGTGTGGCTGGAACAAGATCAAGCTGAAGTTGCTGCACTGATGTAATGGTATATCACGAACATTTGACCTCATTAATAGTGAAGTTTAACTATTCCTCTATGCCTATTTTAAGTGAAGAAAAAAATTAAAATTTATTTTTATCCTTAGTATTCCAAAAATTATGTAATTAATATCATCTCAAGTCATAGGCAGAACTGCAAGTTTTTTGAAGCAGGTTTCAAACCCTGAGGAAGTTAGAAAAAGAGGAAAATCCAGCAGCTTTTTCAGTTAAATGAATAATAGACCCAGTTGCTGGCAGATTCTTTTCTATTTAATCAAGTGACCTCATTTCCTAATAAGAGACATCTGGAACTAGAGTCCCAGTGCTGCAGCAAGATCCCCCCTATATCAAAGATCAGTAAAATCCAGCAATAATTTAATATACAAATGATAGGACATTGCTCCTCATACTAAAGAACGTTATGACCTGAAGTCTAGGAGCTGGGACATTCAGTAGATGGATGTTTTGTAGCAGAAAATAAGGAGTTCCTTATTTGAGCATTCAGTGGCATATGAAGAAATAATTACAGAAACTGCCATTTGTTTCACCAGGACAAATGTTTGTTGTTTTAAAATGTGTGTTCTGTAAAAGGCGTCCTGCAATTAAATGCTCCCCCACTCATGTTCAGGGATCAAAACCATGAAAAGGCTCTCCCCATGCAAACACCAACAATAGCTACCACATTGTGCACATTTATTTTCAGATGAAAACCTCTCTTGTCTCTTTAGTTAATAATCTCTGCCAATTTGGCCTGATGGATTTACTGCACATCATTTACTGCTGCTGTCCAAATAATCTCTATTCATGCCAATAAAAGACAGTGTCAACAACTGTAAGAATAGCGCACTTGTTTTTTCACCACTCCAAAAAGAAGAGACATCCTGAGTTCAGAGGGATTCTGAAAGAAATAGTGTTAATGAATAGCCTTCCCAGCTGTATTCACTATGGCAAGTGAAAAACCTCCCCAAGTATTGCATAACCCAGCATCGACATCACTGTCTTCCCCAGCAGGCACCTTGCTTGGTCGTGTTAGCATCAGTGCAATTGCACAGGATGCAGGTTAGCACAGAATTGGCTTCAATATCTCTACTGAAGCTGAAAGGTTTTATCCCCACAGACCAACTGATGTTGAAGAAACAAGATAATTTCCATCTATTTCAGCTCTAGTTCATCTAACCCAATGGGAGTAAGTAGTTACACAAACTTTGAGAAACCAGAGCAAGGAGAAAATTAACTGCTGTAACCCTTCACTGATGTTTTTATACTCCAGACTAGAATAGTAACTCCCTTCCTGAAAAAAAAAAAATGCTGCATCCTTCACAAGGGCGTTCCACATTTTCAGAGGAGACCAAATTTTCTTTCATGCTTTCCTCAGCCCTGGACCTCTTGCAACAGAATCTGATTTGGCAACATCCTCTGGTAGGCCACCCACACCATCTGGAGAAGAGACTTTCTGCAGAGTGAATGAAGCAGCTGTAAGAGCATTTTTAGGGAGGGAGATGAATAATGTGGCAATAGAGGATTTGCAGGCATTAGAGATCTTCTCCCAATACCAGGGCGCTGATTTCACTCCCTATTGAACTGAGGCAACGCTGCTTTTTATACCATAGGGCATGGGGATCACTGGACTTTTCAACTACTGCCAGAGGCTTTATGCCACTATATTTCCATGGCTTTGTAAGATCTGCAAAGTATTATTGTTTAAAAGCTCCTTCACAGTGGAGACCCCAATCAAGATAGAAGCTCTGCTTAGTTGTATCATCTTGAACAACATTTATCTTGAACAACAAATATTGAAGGAAGCAGAGATGAGCTTTTTCCAAAAGGATTATAGACACACTAATATTTTCCAGTTAATAAGAGATTTAACTATTAAAAACAAATCCTGTTATTACCTGTTCTTAACTTTCATTATGAAGAAGCAAAAAGTACCATTTTGGTACTCATTAAAACAAATTATGAATTTCAAGCTTTTGATTTGCAGATATTATGGCTGTAAATAGGAAATAATTTTCATTTCATAAATATTAGATTATTCCTGAGTCCTGAAGATAGCTAACTTCTTGTCATTGCTTTATTAATTTCATTCAGGAACAGTGGGGCCTTAGGAACAGTACTTTTCACTTATTTTCTATTTTACTTTTCAGCATTCATTTTTCTTTTTAATCCTTTTCTTTCTGATAGGAAAAATAAAACAAATAATCAACATGGCTACATACCTGCTTTCCATTGCAACCATATTGTTTTAAAATAAACCCTACATACATATATTTACAAACACCATTCGGTGTCATTTCACTCTAATCCACTCTGATCCCAAGACATCTATTGACAAGAACCTGGGTTACCCTTCCCTTCAGAGTCAGGTTGTAACACCTCTTGCTAACACTGTGTGATGGCCTCTGTACAAAAACATATAAATATGTCATGCTGAAAGTAAGGCAACATAAAAAAATCCATATGTAGAGGTAGTTCTACCTGTTATTTTCCTCATGGTTTGTGTATAAAATATCTTTTTCTCAGATGCCCATTTTAAATGTATGTCTCATCTGCTGATTTTTTTCAATCAAAAAAATTCAGTTGAAAAAACAAATGCAAGTCTTTGGAAGAGAAAGTTATTCTTAGCAATATAGGACTATGAGAGATTTTTTTCTTAGTCATAATGAGCAAGGAAACATGAATTAACAATGATGTATAACAATTATCTATACCAAATATTTTTTACTATTCTTCTTATAACCTGTTTTGTGTGAGTGATTCCTTCAGAGATAATTTGCACAAAACAATATCTTAGCATCATAGTCTTTTCAGAAGAGGTCAACTGAATGTACTCTTATAATGCACAAATTTTACTGGAGAAATGATGGTTTTGGGATTTAATGGTGACATTTCATGAAAGCCGGGGGGAGGTATAAATAAAAACCTAAAGGTTTAGTGAAAGTGATAGCTAAAATACATTTTCAGATACACAAGTTTGATCTTTTTTCAATGTATTAAGAATTATCTGAAATTCTTTTCTGGCAATTCTGACTTGCCTAATACCAAAAAATACAATGAAAACCTGATTTTCACACTTGCCTTTAAAATCCCTTACTTAAAAAAAAAAAAAAAAAAGAAAAGAAAAAAAGGGCAGGGGGGACTTATATTGTCCCCAAAGTATTGAGAAATTTTTTCTGTGCCCAGGGTGAAATTCTTAGCTGATATACAAGGTTTGGTGTTTGGTATTTTTTTTTAGTTTTTTCTTGTTTTCTGATTAAATATGATCTCTGGTCAATATAACCCTTTACTATTAAGAGAGTGAACAAGAAAAATTAAAGTCATAAGTGCAAAAACAATGATATTTCAGAGACAAATACTGTTAAATTCCTTTGCTAGTCATGAATGAACAGCATAGAATTTAAATAACTTGAAAATTTCACAGAATCCTCCAGTTTAATTACATGCTGCCTTTACATGGAAGTCTTTGATGACCTCCACCTTCATCATAATGTGCTTTTTTAGCAATCAAACTGTGCCCATATATTAAGAGAAAACTTAAATGCTGCACACTTGCAATAATTCAAGCTGGTTTTTTACTCTTCCTTTTTTATGTTTCATTCCACTGGTATCACTGTGAAGCAACAGAGTCATTGTTCTTCATGTCCTATAAATCACGGTCTTTCCTCATTACACTGGCCATAACCCCCTGGTCCTGTTGAGTTATGTTGTTTACATGATGCTGACAGCAGGAACTTGCTTGAAATCAAGACACTTGTCTTTTATGGGGTTGAACTGTTTTTTTGAAAGGAACCTATGGCTTTTTCAGAGATGTTTCCCTTTAAAGTAAGTTTTATTTCTAGAAAAAAGTTCAAAAATATTAGGGAAAGAGCCCTCTGTTACTTACTCTCTGACAGTATTAAAAAAAAGATACACTATATGATAATGATATATGATTCATTGATCTATCCTACTACAAAGATACATAAATTATATATATTTAATAAATATTTTGTCTTTCTTTCATATGGCCACAAACGCCCACTGAACATCTGGCAATCAAGCAACTATGAAAACTTTGGGGAATTGAACACAAAATCCATTTAGTAATATGCTGGTGTCTAACTGGTATCAAGCTGGCAGATTTCTGCCTGTGACTGTGTATGCTTCTAGCTATAGCATTCTGAATATAATTTAGGATGGGATTGTTTTCTCATTTTGTTTTTTTTTTACCCTAGAGCAGTCATAAATGCATTCAAAGTTTGAGCATACAGTTCTTCCTGATTTAATTAATGTTTCCTCCACAGCAGCTCATTTCCCTAATTGAATGTGACATGTGATTCAGTCCAAATAAAGTAGCTTTTTCATTTTCATGCATTCACCCAAGCCAGTCAAAGACAGTTGACAAACAAGTACTGATTGAGAACTAAGAATATTTTATAAATTTATGTAGAAGTAAATGATAACTTTTTTATTAAATTGATGATTGTAGCACATACTCATGTGTGCATTTTTATTTGTGTAAGGGTACCAATTCATAGGTAAATTCTTGATTTAAAGGGTAAGAAATTCACAAAATCAGATAATATCAAGCTGTGATATGCTGATAGGATACCAAACCATTTTTATTATTTCTTCACATCAATAAAGGTGCATATCTAATCCATTAACAGAAAGGGAAGGGAGAGAAGAAAAGTAAAAAATTAGATACTAAGTGAAAACTATTTCTGTCTTTCTGCTTCAGCCAAGTCTATTCAATCTTGTCAGAAGGACTATTTGCAGATCAGTATCTTCATACCATTGCTTCTCCTTACTGCAAAGTGTTTTGCATGTAATCTGGACAAAATACAGGATGCTGTCCAAACAGGATGTAGAGAAGAGCAGAATGTGTTGGTTTGGTTCTCCAAAGAGGATATCAAATGCAACTCTGAACAGAAAATCTTGGCCTTATTTGACAAGTTTTTGGGAGCAGAACTCATTGCTGAATGGGAAAATATCAAACACCATCTTTTTTACATTTCTCACAAGAAAAGCTAGCATCTTCACTCAGGAGTAGGATCATTTTAGTCTTACGTTTCCTAATTGGTCATTCCTCAAACTCACACCATAACTTGCCCAAGAGTTTCCATATGTATCTGTTAGAAGATTAGGAGGCAAACTCATTTCTCAGTGTAAAAGAGTGATAAGAGATAAAGTGCTGAAGTATTGCCTTTCCTTTGACAAAGAATTGTGGTATGTGAGTACTTTGGAAGGTCTGTTATGCATCTCACCCTAGCACAGGTAACAGCAGTTCAAGTTAGAAGTGCTCCTGCGTCCATTTTCTCATCAAAGTGAAACTTATACAATGGTTGCTCCTATTAATAGTACTGGATTCATACAAGCCTCCAAAAGCCCTGGTGTTCACCATACTGTGGAGAGACACAGATGATTATCATCTGCTTTTTTATACTCAATCAATGTGCAAAGCTGGTCACATGGTACTGAAGGTGCATTCAAAGTCTTAAGCATAGAAATCTTGAGTGTATGAAAGAGAAGGCTTTTCAAACCACACTGCTTTACTTGCAGAAACAGCTTGCCCCACAAAGACCTGCTTAAAACGCATATGAGCTTACATTTTGAGACATTATAATAGAGGATGATTTTAGTTAACTGTAATACTGCTATAAAATTCTTCTCCTACATAGATTCCAAACAGTTGGTTTTTTTGGGTTTTTTTCCCCCTATTTATTCCATAGTAGACATTCAGCACTGGGACAGAACTAGTTTGACTCTCAGTATTTACTATACCTGATTATGCTTACTCTTATTGCTACCATGGTGACTATTCTCCATGTCCCCTGATGCATATTTTTCCTAGGTCAGCTTTTGCCTGGGACAAGATTCTCATAATAATAGCCCTAGGGTACCAGTTATGATTATATCTCCCTAATAGTTTGTTGCCTCACATGAGAATTAAGCAGAAAGCATGGGAATAGTCATCTGTGGAACTTGGTGTCTGGTGTAATATTTCATATCCTGTCTGTAGTTTAAATTGTTCATTTACTTGTAGTTCAGACAGTATATCCAAAGCCCTGACTACTTTAATTTTTATCATATCAATACTATATTATAGCAATGCTATTTGATTGCAACATAAAAAGCATATAAATAGTTCCTGACTGAACTGGGTAGTATGAATTCCAAAGAGTTATCTTGTTTTAGAGAAACCTTAGGTAACTTGAGGATCATTATTGAATCAAATATATACCAGCTTGAATGTGCAGTTCTTTGTCAAAGTGACAAAGGCAGCTAGCTAAAAAGCACAGATCACAGTTTCCTGCAAAATACATTTTTCTACTCAAAAACCAAACCAGTAATGAGTTTGGGTGTTTGTGCTGTCATGGGCACATATATGGAGACAGATATTAGAAGTCTAGGATCCTTTTTTATATCAGCATCCACTTTGAACTTGACAGTATGGATCCTTTGAGGTCCAGAGGACTTTTATCAATACAGACAAGGGCAGAGTTAGCTATCTACTACAGTCAAATACTCTGCTTCAAGTAATATTAATCTTAATTTTTCCCTTGCCAGCACTAGCGTTTTCAGGAAGCCCCAGTTTGGGCATTCAAAGAGACAACCGATTCCCTCATCATGTGTTAATCACATCCTGTGTGCAAGGGCATCCTTGTAAAACATTCTATCCTCTTTTATTGTGTACTTTAAAAATTAATAATGCCTTAGGAAATGTTATATATAGTTCATGAAGACCTGTGTGATGGGTGATTAAAACCTTCTGTTGTGGTGTAACACGGGAAAAGAATTTTTGGGAAGGAAGAGGTCAATCCAGTCAGGGGTCAGGTTTGGATACTGACACTTGGGGTGACCAATTGAAGGTGGACACGCCTCTGAGAACACAGAGGGGTTAAAGTGGAATTCCCAGGAGGACTCGTCCTTCTTTGGTTCCGGTCATCGCAAGGTACAGACCTCCCCCCCAAGTCCAGGCTGGGTGGGGGAGGATGCCCAGCGTGGGAGACTGGAGACAGAGTCCTGGGCTGAAATTGCAGCCGTCCGGGGAGTCCGGGAATTTTAACCCTTTCCTGTGAAATGAAGGCTTTATGAAATATTACTCCTCCTCAATTTGAAAGAAAGAGAGACAGCCTGGGACCTCAGATGTTCAGAGAAGAAGGTTGGGGGGAGATGCTAGAGTGGCTTTTGGCTGGATTCTGCTTGCTTACCATAGACTGAACCACTCCTTCTTTCAGAGGGACTGCATTTTAGGGGGATGCACTGGTGAGCCAAGAGACTTTCTTCAGCAACTACCAGTTCAGGAATGAACAGAGTGAGCTGAGGAGGGTGTGAGGATGCCCTCCATCTTCAGAGAAGAAGAGAAGGAGATCTCTGTCCTTGGACTCTTGGCCCCAGGGGAAAATGGGGGGGACTCTAGTCCCGAAATGCGACACTGGACTGTTGTTCCTGGTGGTCCTTGGCAAAGCATCCTTAAAGGGGCCCTAAAAGCAGTCTCTGTCCATGCATGGTGGTGAGAGCACTGTGACATGGAGAGGAGAATGTCACACTGGCTGGTGTGTCTGGGCAGTGCCATGTGTGACATGGAAACACAAGAGGTGGCAGCTGTGTTTCCTGGGGGTCTATGGTGCAAGGGGGACTCCTCTCTTCCCTGATGGATTCAGTATTGATTATATTGAAGGATGAAAACAGGATTAAGGATCTAAATGGGTCTCACTGTAGTTTGTTGGAGTTGGGTGGTGGGAGGAGGAATGTTTTGGAAGGTTTTCATTTTGAATTTTGTGTGGGTTTTTTTTTCTTTTTTTTTTCTTTTTTTTTTCTTTTTTTCTTTTATAGTATTACTAGTAGTGTAATAAAGTTTTTCTTTTCTTATTACGTTTGGCCTGCTTTGCTCTGTTCTCGATCGCATTTCACAGCATTTTATTGGTAGGTTGCATTTTCATGGGGCGCTGGCATTGTGCCAGCGTCAAACCATGACACCTTCTTCAATAGTCTCAAAAAAAAGTCAGGAGCATGGTTTGAATTCTATCAAATCATGTTTTCACTTAGTATGCCAAGGATGGCTATCGCTCTGATGCTTTTTTTTCTGTTAGTATGAATATGATGGTACAATAAGCAGATGCTGTTCATTACATACTAAATTATATGATATTTCACAGAATCACAGAATATGCTTTGTTGGAAGGGACCCACAAGGAGTCCAGCTCCTTGCCCTGCACAGGACAGCTTCAAGAATCACACCACGAGCCTGAGAGCATTGTCCAAATGCTTCTTGAGCTCTGTCAGGCTGGTGCCGTGACCATTTTCCTGGGGAGGTGTTCCAGCGCCTGATCACCCTCTGGGTCAGGAAACTTTTCCTGATCAAACCTAAAACTCCCCTGACACAACTTCAGATCATTCCCTCAGGTTGTGTCCCTGGTTGCCAGAGAGAAGAGATCAGTGTCTGTCTTTCCCCTTCCCCTCACAGGAAGCTGTAACTGCAGTAATTGCAGTGAGGTCTCCCCACACCCTCTTCCAGGTTGAACAGATTGAGTGACCCCAGTCACTACTCACACGGCTTCCCCTCAAGGCCCTTCACCATCCTCATTGCTCTGCTTTGGACACTCTCTAATAATTCAATGTCTTTCTTACATTGTGTCACCCAAAACTGCCCCAGCACTTGAGGTGATTCCGCCCCAGTGCAGAGCAGAGTGAAACAATCCCCTCCCTGGCCCAGCTGGTGATGGTGGGCTTGATGCACCCCAGGACAGGGCTGGTCCTCCTGGCTGCCAGGGCACAAAGACTCAAGTTCAACTTGCCATTGACCAGGTGCCTTTCCACGGTGCTGCTCTCCCTCTCATTCCCCAGCCTGTCCACACACCCACCCTGTTTCAGGTCCAGAATCCAGCATTTGCCTCATTGAAATTCTAATGGTTGGTGATTGCCCTGTTCTCTAATTTATTCAGGTTTCTCTGCAAGGCCTCACTTCAAGCAAGTCAGCAGCTCCTCCCAGTTTTGTGTAACTGAAAAACTTAGTAATCCCATCCAGTCTAGTGTCTAAGTCACTTCTGAAGACATTGAAGTGCACCCCCCTACAATGGGCTCCTGTGGAACTCCAGCAGTGACAGGTCACCAGTCTGATGTCACTGCATTCAACATAACCCTTCCTGCCTGATCCATGAGCCAGTTGCTCGCGAATCATGTAACACAGTTATCCAGCTGAGTGCTGGATATTTTTTCCAGAAGGATACTGTGAGAGACGGCATCAAAACCTTTACTGAAATCCAAAATTAAACAAAAATCCAGTACCTGGAAATTTAAGCTAGATCAAATCAAGCTAGAAATCAAGAGAGGAGTTCTGACTTTGAAGCTAATGGACTTTGGAACCACTTGTGAAACAGTGCAGCAGTTTCTACAGAATTCTTGATACTCTAAGTCAAGACTGGGTTGTAATTGTTATTAAGTTTTAATTAAACATGAAATCAATAATCAAACCAAGGTCTGATGTTAGGCACAATATCTAGCAATTCTTTCTGGCTCCAGAACTTCTGAAATACATGTTGTAAAATAAGGTTTATTTTCAAATCTATTCACACAGCAGTATTTGTTTGTTCTTTCTTGCTGTTACTCTTCTGTGCTTTCAGAACATTCCTAGGAGACAGTCTAATACCATTTTAGTCACAAAGCAATTTCCCTCCTGGTGGAAGAAAATTTCTTTCTTCTCTGAAAAACAATAGAAACACAAAGGAAAGGAAACCATTCCCTCAAACTATATATATTTTTTTTTTCTTGTATTGTATTGTTAACCGGATCACAAAGCTTCAAGCCACTCCATACAGCTTTCATGGAGTATTATGGAGATGGAAACTAAAACAATGAAAATACAGCCATATGTCTGAAAACAGAAGACAAAATTCTGCTCTCACTTTACACCAAGACAAACTCAGAGCTGCTACTTCAGAATACATAGATTTTCCATATATTTCCTTCCAAAGCCTGAAGGCAGGGTATAGACCATCATAAACAACAACAAAAGAGTTTTTAAACATAGTCTTCAGTAATTATTGCACATATGTTCTTATTCCACAGCATCTTCCTCCTCTAAACTTCCCGAAGTAAACACCCATAGATTTACAGAATCCTGAAACTCTGTTGCGCCATGCAGATACTTTTGTCTTAAATTGCAGTGACAGGTAACTCTAAATGTCTCAAGAAGCCCAGCTCTTTTCAGTGGCACTTACAGCTCTCATCATAATTTCTTTTGTTCTACTGGCATTTATTTCTTTATCAAGAACTGCAAACAGTTCTGGAGGAAATGTTCTGCAGACTTTGGAAACCTGTTCCAAACAGCAGGTTGCTCTGTTTCCTACATTACACAAAACTGAACTGATAGTAGATTTCCATATGGTCAATTTTTAATGACTTCTGTGCCCAGATGCATCTATTCTGAAAGTTCAAACCACCAAGTAAGGCTGGAAGGTGAAATAAACATAATGCACTGTAACAATGGGTCAATAGTCATCTGCATCATGGGACCTGTGAAGGTTTCACTGTATTCTCTGACTGATCTATGTAGCCACTTTCCACTATTTAATCAAATGTTGTAGTAGAGGAAATATGTATTAGTTGCTGCAAGTCAATATCAATTTCTGCAAAATTTTATTTCTTACTCTTCCTTTTTTTATTTATTCCATAGCTGTAGATAGAATTCAAATTATTGTTATTAGATGATGAGATCTATCTCTGAATAACCATATGCAGATGACAGTACACAGTCTACAGTATAGTATAGCATTTCAAATTCAATCTTTCAATTTTTCAAGGCAGCTGCTTCTGAAAGTTTTGTTTCCTTAACCCTCATGACAGACTGACACAGAGAGGCTGCAGATCAGGGTGCAGAAGTTACAGTTTCTTTTTCAGCACAGATATTAATCCAACTTTCTGCTGAACATTATGTACTTTGTACAACTCATTACAGTAGTGATAATCAAATAACTGGACTTCTAAGAGCAGTGGTGTTTTTTTCCATTGGTATGTTCTTTGAAAAATTTAATTAGCATAAACTTTCCCTTTTATGTGGGGTTTGACTTTTCTGGGTTTGATTTTAGAATTCTGAAGAGTTTTTTGCAATTCTTCCTGCATGATCAATCCACTGTCATCATGAAAGAAACTGTGGATGTTCCATCCTCTGCCACCAGATCTCCATCTGTGACTTAGGATTTCTTATGACATCTGAAGTGGGTTTAGCCATACAAACTTCTCAGACACATCTGTTTAATTGTTCCTATGTGATGAGAGAGATCCACAATATCCCTGAAAGAAGACTCGGTTGAACAGCACAGTATCAATAATCCACCTTTATTAAAGTCTTCCAAAAATTCTCTTTGGACTTCTGTCTGTCAGAAAAAATAGCATCAATCAGAAGCCTTGCACAGCAGTTGCCTAAAATTAGTTTGGGAGGGAGAGGAGTGGAGAGGGGAAAGCAAATAAAATCCCAACCAATTGAGAACTGATTTTAATAAAAAGCTTGATATATGATGAAGACACTACTCTGAGGATTAAAGAAGATAGAAGTCTTGTGTGGGAATAGAAAACTTCTATTTTGTGATTGGTACTGTAGTGAGCTATGAATTCTGGGGTGTGGTTTGACTTGTACCCCAAGTTAAAGCATGAAGGAACCCAAATTTAGCCTTTGCTGGTACTACTGTGATATGACAATTATTTGGAATCTGCAGACACTGGAAGATGTGGGATAACAGACACAACACTGGATTTTTACTACCAGAATGTTAAGTGGGCAGCACATCTTCCTTGTCATTGGCTCCCAGGATGGTCATGGCAGATGTATTATATGGTATGAGATATCCATCCACCCAGGTCAAGGGAACAAAAATTTCTGTCAAGGCCACCCTAGCTCTATCCTTTTTAATTATTCATAACATCAAAAACGGAGAGCCAAAGGAAGGTATTGCCTTCTTCTTCCTGCGTAACAAGTGCAGATATCTTAGTCAATGTCGTCTCCTCAACAATAAATATTAGATATGAACCTGAGAATGCTGGGTTTGAGAAAGATGTGTGGCAAGACAAAATACCTCAAAATTCTTACTAACACAGACCATACTAGAGAAAGTAGGGTGGCTGCCTGTTCTCAAGAGTCCTACACTTAGTCCTGCATCCGTACATTAAAATTTTTTTGTCTCTGAATGGGTTATTATATTATGACCCACCTCTCACTCCAGGTATGTTCTGTGACATTCTTTTATCTGCATGAATGAATTGATTTTTACTGCATGCTTTATGCAGGTTTTAATCCACATGTTGTTATAAAGGAACATTAGTTCCTTTTTTTTCTATTATATCAGAATAGAAAAAACATTAATTTATTACATAAAATGCTTCCTGCCTATGCTCCATCTCTCCAGATATTTTTCATTTATCTCCAGGAAAAAAATAGCAACCATTGCAGATGCTTAGCAAACAAAAAGTGATGGGTCACAAAAATGCTCCTGTTGCTCATTCTGCTCTTGAGAGGGCAAGTGAAAAGCTGTTTGAAATATTTCCTCAATGAAAGATTCAACAGACAATACCACTGAAATTAAAATGTGTACCAAAATCAAACTACAAGGCCTAAGAGAAAAAAGATTTGTGTAAAAGTATCCAAGCTTCAGTGGTTTTTGTTGATGTTGGATCATTTTATTTTACAACATACTTTATTGAATATATGATACTTTTAAATTTTTGGAGCAATGTTAATTTTTGCTTTGTTTATTCCTCTTTCATAAATCTTTTGTGGTTTTGTAACTTTTCTCTGTCACATAGCAGAATTTTAATTTCTAAATGTGTTTCCTTTGGTGCATAAGTAATATCCGTCTTTTATACTTTAGAGACTTCACTGAATAGAGTATATTACAGAATGAGTTTTATGAAAGTAAATGTAGTGTTTGAATGCCATTGGTATCTGATATTTGATATTCTTGTATGTCCTGTGACACTTCATTAAGCAGAAGTATAGGAGGTGAATTATAACAGCAAATCCCAATGTCTGCTAAAACTCAGTTAAGACCTGAGAGATCTACACTTTCTGGGGGCTTTTCTTCTATGCCATGTGTTGAAGTATTGGTGCATTTTCAAATCCTCTTAATTCTCTTCCTGATAAAACACCAGACAGAATGAAAAATAAACTCAGGCTTCACAGCTGCATTTTAAATTGTGTAAATTATGGGTTATTGCCTTCTCTATTAATGAATGTCATTAATAAGACTTTCAGCAAACAGCATAGTATGACTCTTCCTTGTTTCCTTAAACCTCATGACAGACTCTGCAACATTTTAACTGTTGATCTACTTGGTAGGGACCTTAGGCTATCAAGAAGCCTTCACTGCCATTCAGTAAATAATTAAATCTTTGCAAAGCATATACAAATTAGTACTTATCCCTCTACTGCTTACAGCTGTTCTGTTTATGCGATACATATAAACAGGCAAGTTTTCTGACTAGTATGACTGAGTATGCTTCCTTCATAAAACTAACTATAAGTATGGTATAATCTGAAGGAAACAGAATGTGGATGCCCTGGCAGGTAAAGATCATCAAACACTGTGTCTTGCTTGTCTTGTCACATTTTTAGAGGTTGAGCTTCTCATTTACCCATCAGTAGCTTCTGGGCAGCAACTTTTCTGTTTGGAAAAAATTCATTGTGCTTTGAAGAGAAAATAATTAGTACCATTAACATTGCCTTCCCATTCATTTCAGATGATGTTGCAGAAATGGTCAGTTTTCAGAGGAAACAGTTATTAAAGTAACATTTTAAAAGTCCAATAAAATGCAACATAATCTAAGCTAATTTAGCAAGTGTTTTCCCTTGCATTTGAAAAACAGAAAGTAACTGGGTTAATTAAGAGAAAAGATTTTATTCCTTGCATATGGATGTCATAAAGGGATAACTGTAGCTAGTTTGTTTTAAAAGAGACTGTGTTTGAAGCCATCTTAATTGCACAACAAATTGTGTGATGCCCTAGAAGTTAGTGATTAACCTTCTCTCAAACAAGAAAAGAATCCCTTTCAGTGCTGCCTGGAGTGATCCTATGCTCTCTAGCAGCATTGAGTTGACCAGCTGCAACAATCTGGGGATGCTGAAGTCATGTGTAGCTTGCTTACCTTGCAGATGGAGTAGCAACCTCAGGGCTCAGCACCTGGCAATTTCAGTTCTCAAAGAGCCACTTGCAGATTCTGTGTCCCAGTATTGGCTCCCAAGCTTTTGTCAATGAGACAGTACTATGTGCCAGCTCTGTGGTACACTTTCTTCTGCTGCATTTCCCAATGTGGAAATCCCAATCCTTCCACAGGCTATTTCTGCCTGGCTCACTGCTGACTCGACTGAACCTCTTGATGAGGTCTTTCCCCAAGCGTTCAGTTTACATCAGAACCTTCAGAGTACATCCCTGCATCTAACAAGACTTTGCACTCACTGTTCCACTTTATTTTGTCCCAGTAGTTCTTCAGAATATTTATTTCCTTCTGTAAATAGTTGGGTTTTTTTTCCTAAATTCAATGACTGTATAAAGCTTCCTCCAATTTCTATTGTGTTGCAAATGTTGCTCATTCTTTGAGCTACAGTCAGTCTCCTATTTCTTGTCGTTATACATTTCTGTTGTGGGTTTTTTGGCCCATTTTACTTTCCTCTCTTCTTTTGCAAATCCAAACAGCATCATAAAAGAGCTAACAACTTAATTTCTCTGTGTTCAAGCTTGGTAACATATAAAACTCAAATAACAAAGAGACATTGACTTCTGTCAATGTGCATAATAAAGCATCATCCAGAGAGATTGAATATGGAACAAAACAAAGCTGGTATTCACTGAAACATGAAGCTGTTGTTACAGTCAGCATTATAACCCTGTATTAAGAAAAAATACTGTAAATTAACACTTATAAGAGATGGAATTAGAAATTGAGGAAATGCAGTTTGTGTTTTATCAGGATGCAAATCTTTCTGTTACTGTATGACTGAGGCACCCTACATACTTTGTTCCTCTAGTCAACCAAACCATTCACAACATGCTGAGCTTAGTGTTGTTTTGTTAGGACAATGATGTGTTGTTGGGCCTGAAGAAAAAGGCAGCTCACATCCATGATTGTCAATAAGACTGACAGCTCGCAAATCCTAAAAAAAAATCTTCTGCTCTGGAAGCTTGTGGTTTAGCAGTTATATATAATATTGTGATGAAGATGACAGGGGTTGCAAGATCATGTCTGTTTATTTACAACTAAGAAGCTTAAACCCAAACATTGTTTACAGTGATGCACAAGCTTAGGAAATTCATTTTCTCTCTCATCAGTTGTGTTTGTTCTGTAAATTGTTTTTGAAGATCCTGTCACAGAATCTGACTTTTACAATTGATTGTGTAGTGGTGTAAGGTCTTTCCCTAATTTAAAGATTTCTTTAGCTAAAATTAAAAAAAAAAAATAAAAGAAATTCAAGTACATAACTTCTCATTTAGTTTGTGGTTTCTGTAGCCTTGCACACTCTCTGAAGACACAAGTGTTACAAATTACCCTTTTGGGATTTGAATATGTTAGCACAAATGAAAACTTAGGGCATTATAGTGTGTAGCTGGATAAACACAAAACAGCATTTCTTTCTAGTAGTTTATGACAGTAATTTATTATTTGTAGTAGTCTTCAACTCATTTCCAAATACAGGGGAAAAAAGCTCCCACAACAAAATTAGATTCAGCTACTTGATAGTATAGGAAAATTATGGCTAAAATGGTGATTTTATGACAGCCATATAGCTTCAATTTTAGCTATTTCTTTTACGTTTTAACATGTTTTTCATATGAATTAACAAGGTCCTAAGAAACTAAATTCAGAGCTTACTAAAAGCCATAAATTGGGAATTTATTCCAAAATCTTGTCTGAAAGTCTATTTCTGAACTTTAAGGCATGCCTTGAGCCTCTATGCAGTGTATTTTTCTCAAATATGAGAAATTAAAGGGATTGTCTTTCACCTTCTTCCTGTAAAATCTTATCAGTTAATTAAATAATACGTAATACTTTGTGAATTTTTAAATCCTTTTCGAATTACTACACTAATTTCACAATAGACATGGGTCTTTATTAATATCAAATATATTTTCACTAAATGCAGACTTAGTAAGAAGATAAATTTGGGGCTTTATCTCTAAATTATTGGTATGGGAACAAAAGCCCCTGCTCCCTCATCTTACCAAATACATAATAATGAACATATAGAATTAATATATTGCCATTTCTCACTCAAGTGAGTTTTGGAAAAGTAAAAAGAAAAGCAGAGCTGGGTATTTGATGCCTGATTGAATACACAGTGTTAAGAACTCAGGCCAAATTTCCAGATGACTGGAAAATAAACACTTGCAAACCATCTGCATTCAAAAAACTGGGAAACCAGGGTCCTGCAGTACATGCATTTAGCTGTGTTGGGAGTACACTGTGGGGAGACCCAGCTGGAAACAGAGGTGGCCATCAAATCTCACGTTCAGATCTCCTATACATAGCCTTCAGGTATGCTGGCACGTAACTTGTTATCATAGTGGCACTTTCTTAAAAGAAGCTTAGTACAAGATCAGGAAAATATAATCAATTGTTGTTGCTTTAGGTGGTAAGTAAATGTTAAAGGACAAAAAGGATTTTATATGTCCTCATCCTAGGTATTCATGTGTGGAGTGTGAAGCTGATTGTGATTTAAACTAAACTCTTGAAAACAGCTTTATTTATAGTATTATTGATCTGGAAGAGAGGTGATAAAAATCATAAATAAAGAATTTGACATGAAAATACAGCCTTAAAACTAAAAAACTTTATAAAAACTTTTATTGAATAAGTTACTCAAAACACCTTAAAGGAGATGCATGTGAAAGAATAGAGTGGCAAAACACAGGTGAAGGGGAAAAAAAAGATTAAACTATCAATGTAGAAAAAGTTTACATTAGGAGAAGCTAATAAACTGGCTATTGTCCAAACCTGAACAGTACCAATAATTTTCTCTCCTTTAGAAATCATAAACAATCATCTATTTTACTAAATAACATAGTAATGTGCAAGGAGGAGGCAATACATTTAGGATTTATATACGAAGACAATTTAAGTTTATAAAATGAGACAGAATGTTCACCAAGGTCAAAAGTGTAAGTATTATGTTTGTTCCTTATCACAGGGGAATAAATCTCTTGAATACTAAAAACTATTGTGTATTTCCTTCAGAGACAGACTAACACCAAAAAGATTTGGTTCATTTTATTTCAGTAGAGGCAATATGCTTTTGTTTATTTATTTAAACTTTCAATTACTAAATTACCTGCTTTCTCTAACACAGGAGATTGTAACATACAAATTCCATCCAGACTGAAATTTGATAAACATGTATTGCTTTTTTCTCTAAGAACAAAATAGAAAATCAACTTAAGAAAAAAATGAGAGAAGCAAAAAATCTGCATAAACCAGAGGTTTCAGTAAAGAAGGCTTATATAAAAATAATACGTGTTTTTATGCATGCCTCATCCAATATACAAAGATATATTTTCCATGGCGATAAAAATGAGGAAAGGTATCCTCAGAGAAATATCAGCAAAGTAAACTGTTCAGGGAGTTTTTCCTATCATGCCTATTTGTCTCAGGGTTTTTTGAAGCTGCTCTGTTAGATGAAATTATTTCCACTCAGTTTGCTCTGCAAGGATGCTTTAGTGGAGGTGAAGTGGCCTTCGCTGAGGGATAGGCCCTTCGAGGACCAAGGAGCTGTATAATTAAATTCATTTCATCTCCATATTCCTCCTCTTAAAGACAACACTACCTTGATCCATTTCCCACAGGCCAGCGTGGATATTAGGGATATTTCAGCAAGCTCCTTCCAGTGCTCCCTCTGAGGCAGCAGCTGAAGTGTGTGCACCACGTGCAGCCCGTGGCTTCACCCCATGGCCCAGGTTTTAGGGACCTGCCTGCCTCACAAAATTCCTTTTCAGAGCCTTAGAGCCCAAGGATGGAATGTTGTGTGAAGGGTGAAAATCACTGCTCTTATCTCTGACGGCCTTCAGGTCATCCAGACTCTTCCTTTGAGGTGTACTGCGTCACCCACAAGTGGCTTGCAGGCATTAAAAGTGAAGGCTTTACGTGGGACAGGAGCTGAGCACAACCACACAGTGAGGGTGTGGAGGAAGGCTGAGCCAGAAGGGTCTGTGCCTATTTGTAGCAAAAGTCCATTTTGTCCAGTTTTTCTTGAGCAGTACTCATGTCTGTAAGAAATTACACTGAGCTAGAGCAAATTCAGGATATGCCTGAGGTGTCATGGGTACATGTGCTTGTAGTAGCTGCTGAGGAAAAGGTCCTCCTGAATCATCTGCTGGTCACCCAAGCACATTGAAATTGGGTGATATGACCTCAAGTTTTAACGCTAATCTACTATGCAGGCTCTAGTCAAGTGGAAAGCCCAGAGTCAGTATTTGCCTGGAAAAGTTGAATCAGAGGTCCAGGCAGTAGAGTTCACTATGTAAGATGATTCCCATACTGAGTTACTCAAGGCAGAAAATCATCATCTGTAGCATGTTTCTTTCCTATTGCTGTGATTACATGTGAAACCTTTGGTGCATGTGTGTCCCACTGACATTTTTTCTATTTTTTTTTTTACTTGTACACCAAACTCACCCAAAGTTTGTTAACTTATATTGATTGCTTCCATTAAAGAATTTTGAGCAGTTTAAAGATTAAAAAATGTCAACTTCCTTATATTTTATGGTCCCACATGATTTCTGACAATATGTTATTTGAAGTGGAAGTTTTGTCTCAATGAGAATGGTTAGAACATACCCTCTAACTGTTCTGGGGTAGCCATGATAAAATAATTCAAAATTCAAAGGACTGTATCTATGTAATGAGCTTACCGTTTAAGAATAAGAAAAAGACTTCAGATGCTTTTCATATGAAAGGTCATATGTTGTTAAAATACAAGTTTGCTGCACCTCATATAGGTCAGGCTAGGCAGTGACAAGCACAGGTTTGTACTGAATCAAAATTTCTGTCTTGCTTTCTCTGAAATCCTCCAGAAATGGACTAGTTGTTAAAAGAAATTTAGCTACTCATGTTGCAGTGCAAGCAGTTATGGTTAGAATGTGTGAGAACCCTGAGTTTTCACTGCAATTTTACTGCCTGACACCAGAGTCTTATTCTTTTGCTCTTCCATCCTGTAAGGTGGAAGTGGTATTCAACCCACATTTACTCTCTGTAAGTGTTATGATAGAAACTAAAAATATGTGAGGTGTTTTGTAATTTTATTACTAATTAAGTACTGTTACCATATGATTCATTAATCCTCTAATAGATAACTTGCTTACCACTTGCACACTCTGTAACCTACCTCCAGGATATATCATGGCCAGATGGAAATTAATTTTTAAAGCTTTATCTTGAGTGTTAAACCAAATTATTTATTACAGATGTATTGTGTGAGTCACTAACTCTCCTGGAAACCTTTCTAGTTCAGCTGGGGCTCTGAAATAAAATTTCATTAATGTCACTGAATCAGACAAATAAAACTCCAACTCAAAACTAAATTAAATTAAATTCTCAAAACCCTTCTCATTTCACTTTAAACAACCATAACTTTACTTTTAAAGCATTTCAACTACCCAGCATACAAGGACAATCACTTATGACTTATCTTCTTTTTGCAAAGACCCTTATCAAGCTCAAAGACCCTTACCAAAAATGTGAAGAGAGAGTTGTAGATGCTGTCTCTTATGGATATAAAAATAAATTTTAACACGTAAGACCTTGAGAGTTCAAATGTTTTACCACATTTTTACTACAGTTTGTTGATGTACTTATTAAGAAGGACGCAATAGCATGGAACTGTAATATGAATAGTATTGGTGTGAAAAAGCCACTCAGCTGAGTATCAGCTTCATATATGCATTAAAAACTGTGTTGATCACAATCTATTTCAAGTTATTTTCCCATTTTGTTTTTATACTTTTATGCATTTGTCTGCTGTCTGTCCAACTCACAGGTCACTTCTGTGAAGTGCTGAAGACACTGAATGGGCCTGTGTTTGTCCTGCAGGACCAGGTCTTGCAGTATTAATGCCACAATTATCTGATTATAAAATGGATAAATATTCATACAGATCAGCTCTTGAAAAAACTTGCTCTTAGCTTCTTCACACTCTTGAGACACAGTCCTATATGGTTGCCAGGTGCAAAAGTTTTTATCTTGTTCAGGAAACTCCTCCAAACTTTAATCTGATGAGCAAAAATATCATGATGTTTGTCCTGACATCATTAATTAGGACAAATATATATCCAGGCTAACATAATATGAGACTCTCCTTACCAAGCATACTCAGCATATCTTTAAACTTTATTCTGTTCTATTCTTTCCTTCCTTCCTGGATTAAATTATGCATAAATCCCAGAAACGGACCCTTTAGAAGTCAGCACATATTTTACTACAGGGAAAGCAGAAACCCTGATTGATTTCATCAGAATGTCCTTAATATTTGACTCCTAATCTAAAATGCATACAGGTGAGAAGAGTTTTGGGGAAGAAAAATTATGTGTACATGTGAAATACAACTGTTCCTCTTACCATTGAGATGATCAAGGCTTCAGGTTAGTGAAACATTTGTGAAAATAAGTAACGTAACCCTGTGGCTAACATTTCAGGCCTTCACTGAAAAATGCAAACCTCAGAAAAAAAAAAAAAATGAAGAGCTTGTTGTTGGTGCAGGCTGGCATGAATTGTTCCTTTTTACTGCTGAAAGCATTTGCATCTCAGGGCACACTAACTATTTTCTTTTCCAATGCCCTCTAGTGCTAATTGAAGATTTTATTGCTAACTGAATATGCAGGAAATGCCTACCAGGAACACAGAGGTCCTGAAAAGAAATAAGTTTCTTGCTATCTTGTTACTTAGTGCAAGCACTTGGGCTTCATTAATAAGCACATGTCCTGCTCAAGTTAGCTGAAATTAATACTGTTTAGGTTTAAAGATGACTCAGAAGGAGTGGGTGTAATTCCACATGTTCAGATCAAAAACATATTGATGGAGCAAAATTGTGTGCTGTAGATATAAATCCATAAGAAAGATTTTGAAAACACATGAAAATGAATATCATCCACCCCAAATTTTCTTTGCTAACTTATTATTATTATCTTTCTGGCAACCTTATTTTCTAATTGTCTTATTATGGCTAGCAACAACAACAAAAAAATAAAGCATCTAACTTATACAACATTTGTGGATTGGCAGTACAGATTTTACTTCTTTAATAGTTGCTACTCATACAAATGAAATCTAAAAAACCAAATTAATTCATTCTCATATTAGACTTAAAACCACGTGTTCTCCTATCAACCAGAACAAACTCATCAGACCATGTATTTTAAAGCTAAATATACAACACAGTTAGGGAAATAGCAAAATATGGAACTGATTTTCTTTTTTAACTGAAAAAAAAAATATTCAAATTAGAAATGCCTTTTTAGGCCTGCAGTTTCAAAATTCTGAAATGTGAAGAGTGACTCAAATGCAGGATATGCATCTGTGAGGAAAGTTCTGGAAAATCTAGATGTATTTTTCTTATTTCAGTAAGAACAGGGGTGTATGAAAGCATGGAGATTTTTTTTCATAACTGCCACAGAAAACTGTGGCAGCAGACTGAAGAAAAAAGAGGGATTAAATAGCACTTTGCATTTTATATAATACTTCCAAGTTTTGAAACTACATGCAGTTATTAATAAATCCTCACAACCATGTTCTTGTAAGTAGTGTTATCCTAACCCTAACCCTAAACCCTAACCTTAAACCTAACCCTAACCCCTAACCCTAACCCTAATATTTATTTTTATTTGTGAAAAATTTCCCCAGGCAGGGCTGTGTTCCCGATACATTTCAGATTTCAACTCTCCAGCTTTGGCTTGTCTTCCTATATATATCCTGTTTGTTTTGCTGTTGTCTGTCACCTTATTTGTAAGCCAAACTGAACATAGCAAAGACCCAAATAAATCCTTGGCTCTGGGCTTTGAAGGGAGGAGGAGACAGGTGGTGTTTTGCAGGAATAAGGAAAGAGTCTGATTTCAACTGGCTTATTCTCTTGTGGAGAGACCAGAGTAGCTTTGGGAAGTGCTTCCCTAAGTAAGAATTTCATATTTTCAGCAAAACCTACTATGTATTTGAACCAAATAGGACCAGATGTCCTGTACAGCTAAATAGGATTGCTGGAGGTGAAAATTAAGGAAGAGGAGATGTCATCTTGTGAAAATAAAATTTGAATAGTATGGAAACTTCTTCAAACCTATGAACAGGAAACTATCAGACTTTTTTCTGTCAGTAAATCATCTTTATGAAAATAAGAAGCATGGACATTCTGGTTGAACAGTTGACTATTTAAAACTGTAATTGAAAATGGAGTCTTAATATTTGTGAAGGTAACAGAGCATTAAAGAGATGTTTGTCTCCAGACATCTTATGAAGTGGCGGATCTGGTCTTTTTTGGCGCAAATCCATTGCATTTATTACTAAAATGTTTTAGCATGGCACCCTAGTACCTTGACTAAACAGCCATACTTCACTATAAAGCCATAATACTGTGGCTTTTAAAAATTTCCTTGCAATTTTCCCCCTGTTGCTGTTGAGGCAGGATGGGAATGAGAAGACTCTGACTCAGAGGCTGCTGAGAGTAAATCTC
The DNA here is from genome assembly GCF_048771995.1 of Taeniopygia guttata. Taxonomy (NCBI): domain Eukaryota; kingdom Metazoa; phylum Chordata; class Aves; order Passeriformes; family Estrildidae; genus Taeniopygia; species Taeniopygia guttata. The sequence continues at coordinate 40,871,851 of NC_133028.1, read as the reverse complement.
CAATTTATTCAAAATACACTGCTCTTTTATACAGAGCTTTGCAAAGACCAAATCTATTGGTTCTGAAGTGAAAATAACCTACAGCATTGGTGCAAAGTGCTTGACGCACAGTGATAGAACTTAACTATAAACAATGTGAAAAACAAGAGAGATAAAGAATTATTTACATTCTTTCCCAGGCTTTTTGCCTGGCTAGAAACTCTCAGTTTCTTTCTTTAACTGAATTTGAGACCCACATCCCCCCATTTTGTATTGATGTTATTGTGAATATCTGTTATGCCTTCTTCCTCATGTGGTGCTGAAAAGTGAAGCACAGACTTATTCTCCATGGCTGATCTATATTATTTATAGCATCTAGTTTAGTGTATTCTGAATTTGAGGATCAAGCTATTTCTCTGCCTCTAAATCTGTTGTTTATGGGCTACTGACCTTCAAAATATCATGTTTTAAAAGACAACACAGTGTTTTATGTAAGCTGATAGACAGACAAATAGATGGGTTTCTATTAATAGGCTGATTGCTGTGACTGAAAAAATTTAGTTATGCAAATGAACAATCTTTTTCTCTCAGCTGAATTAATTATTAAGGAAGAAGAACAGAGACTGAGACATGAATTTTCAGCAGAAGTATAGCTCAATGTTTTCTGAGCCTTGGTGAGACTCTGCTTGTCCTCCTGAAGCCATGTCCATCCCAGCCTGTGGCTGTGAGATGCTCTGGACGGCCAGTGCCCAGCTCTGGAAGACAGAGGAGCTTCAGTCTCACTCCTTACTTCCAAAAAGGAGGCTTGGTATCACAGAAAGTCTTCTGCAGGATTTCTTTGAAATGAAGCGCCACAAGTTCTATTCACTGTACATTTTGGTCAACTGAATGGAGGCAAGGACCCACCTGTAAACAGGGCAGAATGTTCCAAGCATTTCATCCCTCCAGACTGCCTGAGAAAGAGGAAGTTGATGATGAAAAACAACCTGTCAGAACAGGTTAGCTAGGGGTTAAATGAATCAAAATCAAGCCCAGCTTGCTGGGTTGCTGCTAGGCAACAAGTAACTCTGCATTCAGAAATTCCCCACTAATTGATTCTTGACACCATTCCCCCTTGGTTTGTATAAATATAGAGCTGTTGCTGGGGGGTGGGGAGGAAAAACTTAGCTGTGGTGAGCACCTGGCCCTGGCATATCCTGGCAGGTGAGATGCACATGCTGAGTCATTTCCCATCGAGAAAGGGATTCAGTGGCTCTAAGGGATGGCAACCCCTTAGGATTCATTGTTCGTAGAGCAATACTGAATTTATGGAGCAAAGAAATCTACATGAGCCACGAGAAGTATTGCAGTGTGCCACCCTTTAATGCACGTCTGCTGAACACACAGCTTTTGCATCCATTTGCTTTTATGCAAGTGACCAACAAAGGAAAGGGAACCAGCCTTCCTTATGTGGTTAACATTTGGTAGTCTGGCATATCTGGTGCAGTGTCAATAGGATATCCTCCATGTGGAAGCTTCAAAGCACACAGGAGGGGGGGAGCTGGAGCAGGGATTTATGTGGGTGGAAGATACTGGAGAGTCAGGCTAATGAAGGAAAGGGGAAGTTTTCCTGTAGGAGAAAAGCAAGCCCAGCAAGTGTCTGAGTCTTAAAATCCTCTTTTATTGATGGTTCACTTCTGGAGTCTTTATTATATTGGCTCTATGCCTAACCCTGATAAGGTTTTACCCTCACCACCAGCTGCAAGACTCGGGCATTTTAAAGATTGCTTCATGAATTAAGCTATTGTTCTTTATAAATAAATCCTAATTCCTTTTCTTTCCTTCCTCATACATTATTTATTTCCTAGCTCTTTCTTTAGCTGCAGAGAAATGAAAGACAGAGAAGGAGGAGTACAGAAGGGAAAAGAATGAAAATGGGATGTTTCAAAGATGACAGAAAGAATATGATTGTTTTTTGACAATGGTAAAAATTCCCTTTCATGATATGTAGGTTATTGGCAGATGCCACACATCTGTATCCAGCATGCATGTGCTCAAATGTGTGGTATTCTTACTCGATTCGTTTCTGACATGATAGAAAAACATGAACTATTATGTTTTTTTTCTATACATTTCCATATTTTGTTGCAGACTTTGGCAGATATCTCCTTTTCTTTGACATCCCCTGTGAAGTGCTGTGCTTGTGCTTCTCAGGTGATGCATCTCCCTAAGCAGCTGGGGGTGGGGGTGAAAAGATGCAGCTTTTCAGACACATATCAGTTCTCAAGCATATTGGGTGATAACAGAGATCACTTAAGATTTTGTTGTTCATTTCACTCAGCCAATACCTTCAAACAGGGTTTCATTTCTATGTTCAGGGATTTGTATTTAATTGCTAATGACCACATTCGTCCCTCTGCTAGATGGAATATAACTATTGCCAGTGAGCATTACATTATATTTTTGACAGTTTCATTTATAAATCAGCAGCTATTCCACACATATTTACACTGGAAATATTGCATTAATATATATTGGCATGCTTTCTAAATATGTTGCTACTGCTTTTTATTCTGTAACTAATTACTTCTCACTACCTTTATTTTTTTCATTAATAGTGACAAGATCCATTTAAAGAGCAAATAAAAATTTTCTTTTTTATTAGAATTGCAGGTTGTCTGTGTAAGGTACTAGACAGAGGAAACAGGTGACCTGTCTACTATACATTAATTTATAATAAGAGTATCCTGGTATACTTACCCTTTTTGAAATAGAAAGAATTTTGAAAGTAGTTAGGCAAATTTAAATCCTAGCCTCTGTTGTTTGTTATTCCTCGAGGAACAGCAAAAGTGAAATGCATTACCCAAGAGAGCAATATGGAGCCATGAGAAAAATCAAAGTGACATATTTATTCCTTTTTATTTTAAAATTACATCTAGTTCTCTCTTGATGCAAAACAGTTGTGCTGCCCTTTCATGCAGGCTCCCAAGAATAAGCTGTATCAAAACCATTTTATTTTTCCAGATTCAGACCTAGTTTATCTCCAAATTTATATAGCAATATATATTGCAAATAATCTAATTTATACCACTTAGTTATTCAGAAGTCTACCAGTTGCATCAGTGCTCTTAAACTAACCTATTGCTCATATCAGCACTGCTAGACTGGCCCTGAGCTTCTCCTTATTTCTAAATAGTTAGGATTCAATATATAATACATGCTTATCTGAATAGCAACACAAAATTACTTTTTGCAGAGGCAGGCCACATGACAAAAAGCCAGTGGGCTGCTGCCTCCCTCATGGGAAGCCTGAGAAGCCCTTCAGGGAGATCCAGAGATTCATCTCTAGCGTAATTACAGGGATGCCTTAGAGAGTTCACATGTAAGACCAATTAGTCACAGAGTGTGCATTCGCACTGCAATATTTTTCTGTCTCATCTCTAGTGTTCTTTGGCACTTTTTGCAATATTTTAGAAACAAACCTACAAACAGCACGGACATGAAATCAACGTTAGGTAAAAATAGTTAAAGCCTAGACAGGAGAAGAGCATAAATACCTTCGTCATTCTTGAAGAGCCAAAACACATCTACACATGCTTTAAAGAAAGATTTTAATCTTGGACAATTTTTGGAAAGACTAACTAAAGAGGACAGAGTCACTGTAAACAGTGATGTCTTGTCCATTTACCTTGTGTTATGTAAAGAAACAATTGCTCTATCAGTTTTCTCTAATCATTTTATCTTGTAAAATATTGTTTCTGTTAAAGGAATAACTATTCATTTTATTGTTGTTGTTATTAAAATATTGGTGCACAAAAATAAAAATTCCAGTGATGATTTAAATGTACCAGAGAATTTAATAACTCTCCTTGTATAACAAATCTTAAATAGAAATTAATTGCAATGATGACTTTGAGTAACCTCAGCTTAATAAAGGAATTGTGATTGTCTGCATTTGTAATTCTTACAAGGCAATCATGTAATCAATAACAATATCTGCTGGCTTCTAGCATCACTGTATAAGCATTATTTATGACTGCTTGCTGGCAAAGCACTTACTCCATTTTCCAAGCCAAGTTTCAGTGAACAATTCTGGCAGCAATTAAAGATGAGCTTCCAAATATATGTATGCGAAATAAATAAGATTTCAGTCTTTTAGTCATTATCAGCAAAAAAAAAGGTGAATAAAGTTTCATACTGTGACTTCAATTGATCTCTTTATCATGTCACTTTCTTCTTTGGATTTTGGCACTAAGATAAAGAAAGGTGTTAACATATAAACAACCCTCCCTGTTTAGATTAAGATGGCCTGAGGTAATAATATTTTCCATTCTACAACTTCTCATTTCATTCCTGTTGAAGAGGCTTTTTTAAAATATATAAGATTAAAATCTGTATATTTTATAGATTTTTTTTAATATAGACAGAGATATATCTAGATATATCTAGCTATAGATAATATAAATATATAATACATAATTTAGATGTAGATAATATATATAGATTATTTAGATGCTGATTTATTGTATATTTTTAATCTATATCTTTTCTGAGGGATCTATATATTGGTCCTTCATAAATTTGCTGAAGGAGAGCAGGGACTTCGCTTTCAAATTCAGCCTTACCCTGGTGCTATCAGTTTCCAAAGTGCCCTCAGAGCATCCTCAGGCAGCTTCACTTCAAAGTTTTATTCTTGACTGGAACTGCCTACAGAAGTGACCAAGAAACAGTCAGATCAGGTATATCTGGCCCAGCTGCTCCCAAAAGAGCCCCCATGAGGATCTGACAACTGGATAGGGAATGTGGACTCTTGGTGAGCACTCAAGCACCCAAGATGTGTTGTCAGACCTGTCTTTGTGCTCTCTTAGCTTGTGTCCCAAAGAATCAGGGGACATGCACTACACTGGGTGTGTTAATGCCTGTGGAATCACTTGTGTCAACCACATGAGCCCTATGGGCAGCCAGGTTTGCTCCCATCGCCTTCCTTCAAATTCCCTTATGCTCTCAAGCACTTGGATACCAGCATCTGTCAACGAAACCCCTGCCAAAGAGAATATCATCCTGCCCAGAATCCTCACAGCTACACAGATTAAACTGAGTACAATAAAGAAGGACTAGATTAATATTTCCATGCTTGCTGCAATGTGATTTTTTAGCAAACATCGTTTCAAAAACAAGAGAAGAATGAATCAGCAACAGATTTTATAATCAATTTTTTGAGATTTTGCAGAACTGTCTGTTATTGATGTAAGAGTATGATCATTTCAGTCCCATACCCAGCATAGTAAGAAGATATTTGAGACAAAGTCCCTGGGTGTTTTAGAAATATCAGGACAGGCAGAAGGATCCACACAGCACGAGATGATTAAAGATTCCTGGAAATTAATTGCACATGAAGTAAAGAAGAAAAAGACATATTGCCAAACCAGTTGCTTATAACTTGCCAGGCCTCAGCAATGGGAGCAACACACTGTGCAAGTCCAGCCAAATTCCTCATGAATAGCAAGCTCAGATCTCTCAATCTGTCCACCATTTTATCAACTCTTATAGTTTTCCTTGTCTGCTAAATAAGAAAGAACAATAAATCCTTCAAGGAGTAACCTTGGTGGTTACGATAGAAAGTACATCAAGGCAAACAGGTCTTAGAACAGATGGAGCTGTGCAACAGCAAAGGTGCTCAAGGTCAGATAAATAGGCACAAGGAAGTGGGAGAAAAATAAGCAGACACTCTTTTGCTTTTTGAAAGTTTAAAAATGGAGTTTCACTGTACACAGAATGTTGATTGGCTAGTTTGGGGAGGGAGAGGTTTTTTTTAAAATGAGAACTTCCATGTTTGCAAGAGAATGTCCAGGCTATTAAGAAGTACTTATTGGTTGTGTTACACTGACTCAGTGTAATTGTAAAATGTTATCAATCAAGATGTGTGGAAGATGAAATGTCTTCAATGAGTATATCCCTAACTGAAAAAAAAAAAAAAAAATAAAAATTGCCATTGCCTTTGCCTTGTCCACTAATCATCTGCCAAAAAAGTAGTTTGCTTTGGAAATTTTCAATTTTTATGCTAACATGACTTGACAGTAACTGAGATTTCAGCACTGGCCCTATATAAGGACCTCAGGAGAACTTCAGAATTGTCTGTCTTAGAGCTGGGAGAATGTAAAAAATACTATTTTTAAGGAAAAAGGATATAAAATGTCTATTTTTTACATAGAACTAAAACCATCCATACACTCTATAAAATTATCTAAAACTATATATTATGCTGGAGATAAAATCAAGCCATAGGGCCTTAGCTCATTCTATTATTCTAATGAAGTCTGTAGAACTACCATAATGTACAAACAGTCTGAAAGAAGAATTACTATTGTATTAAGAAGTAAATACAAGTAATGGTTTAGGAACAAATAAATTGCTTTAGTGAAAAATAACTAAATTATTTTTCTGCATACCATTAGGACACAGGAAATATAGTTGACAGACAAAATAGGTTGTAAAAATCACAAAAACAGATCATCTTTTGTACTGTTCACTTTGTAGAAAGAAAAACAAAAATTTGTTGGTAAGGCAGGTCAAAAAGCAAAGGAAAAGCTCTTTACATTACTTTGAAAATTTTCTTCTGCTTTTTTATATTTCAGATATTCAAAGTCAGGAATGTCACAATGACATAAGGACATACATCAGTAGTGAATCAGAACAAATGCACATCTAACACAGCATCTTGTCTCTAGCACTGGCCATGGTGGTGCCTAAGGACAAATACAAAAATGGCAAGATGTACAGTGTGATGCTTCACAAGCAATAAAGTGTTTTCCTTTCACTGCTTAGGGATCAGAATATTCAAAAGCTATATTTTATTTCATGAGTAAAATTGTTTAAGAAAACAGGTATATAGCTATACATGAAAATTTACTATAATTGACAGATTTTCATTGACATTATCTCTTATTTCCATTGAAGTAAAACTCAAGCACCAGTAAATATCTTTCTAATAATAACGACATCAACATCACAGTTATCTGCTTTCCATACATCTTGTTTGATTTTAATATAAATCAAAAGGATAACTGTTTTTACTGAACAGAAGCAAGGAGTGCTTTGTGAAATCCACTGCTGCTACTAAAATATTTTTTTCTCTTATTTTAGCCTGCTGTGCTCAAGGCACATCATCTCCACTGGACTTTGTATCCAGATAGTATTCCTGCTGTTGGCCTGGCACCCAGAGAGGTTTGTGTGGAAATCATGTGCACAGGGAAAAAACATTCAAACTATTCAGGGAGCAATGGATCAAAAAGAGCCTCCCTGTATAGACAAGCAGATCCCTATTTCACATTCATCTTACACCATGTGCTCAGCTGGATCTTTTTTATTATTTGGAGAGATTTTAATAGGTCTCTCTCCTTGTTTTCTGTCTATGTTGATACAATAGTTCAATTTAATATGTATTCATAGCTCTTGTCTCCCTTATCTCATCAATCTGCTAAGCCTTTTCCTCTCTAATTTCAGTGTTTATCAAGGTTAGAAGCAAATCAATGCCCATCTTGCAGGAGGCTGTGCCACCAACTCCACCTGGACCCTACACTAACAACCATTGAGGAAAGTTTGGAGAGGTGTATAAGTGGAAGGAATTATGTTTAACAACCAGCAAGCATTTTGTGTATTGTGTTCATATTGACTTAAGAGACCTTGGAGCTGGAAAAAAAAGCAGCTGAATAGTGGTGCTAATAGGTATCCCTTACAGCTAATGGAAGCAGAATATGTCCTGCATGTTTTGATAAATGTTGCTCTTCTCAATAGGAAATTGCTCTTTTCTTCATTTTCTACAGTTCTTTCTTCCAGACATTCTTCTAATCTTCTTTTCTGTTAATTCAGGATAGGAAGAGGTAAAGTATTAGTACTAGTATTAGTATCAGTATTTATCCAATAGTGGCAAGAATTTAAGTGTGTGGAAATGAGAATGAAGAATAAAAGACTATGCAACAAGTGGGACATAGCTGTCAAATTGATCACTTTGTCATCGCAACATGCCATTTACTAATTTCACGAGTTTTTAAAAAGAAATATGGCTGTCCAAATTATTATTAATGATTTCTATATTGCTACATCTATGTATGGGGTTAAATCCTGATGTTAGCATCGATCCTCATTTTATGATAACATTTCAAATTGTTCTGACAAGACAATGAATGGTACAGTCAGAGTAGCACAATTGCTATTTTGAAAATAACCAATCTTCTCGGAAAAAAATTTCTTCAAGGAGCATTGGCAATGCTTAAGTAAGCAGAAAGTATAATATATGGTTTCCAAACCTAGGCTACATTGTAGATCTAATAAATTATTATGAAAATATAAAGAGTTCTGTTCTATATCCACCACAACAATAATAATTGTAAAACATGTAAAGTATGCAAAGAAATATCCCTTTTCTAATTATCTGAAAGCATATTCTCATTGAAATGCAGACACATCATGACATGAAGTGTGTGTACCTCAACAGTATTCATATAATGATAATATTTTGCTTCAAATTGGACAAAAGAATAATCTCACTATTAGGAATTACTTTCATGACAGATAGTGTTCTTTAGTAATTTTACAAGCATATGTACTTCCTATATTTATGTAACTACACGATTTCCTACAGTTTTAGTGGTTTAGTTGTATCCTAAAGGATTTCTGAGATTTGTGGGCATACTACAATTGGCCTGAATATTTGAACCTGCCAAAGAACTATATACTCTGTGCAAAACAAGTTTTTACTGTGGTAGGCTTTGAGCAAAATAGGAAAATTGAGATGTTTTCGTAGTATATCAGTCTGGATTAACAACATGTTTGAGAGACATTTAAAGGGTGTAGAGGAGACGGTGGATAGAAATAATAACTTTGGCAAAGCTGATGCAAAGGAAGTGCCAAATAGCATAGATTCATTCCAACCCCTAAACAAATATTGAAAAACCCTAAATCGGATTTTTTTTTTCGATCATGGTCTTATTTTCAGAATTCATGCTTCTGCTACTTCTCTCCTGCTAAGATGAAGGATAATTGTAAATTATATTGAACCAGGGTGCATCTGTCCGATATAAGAGGGATCTCATGTTGGTTGGAGATTTGAATTGAGGGGTATATTTTCTTGACAGAAAATTTTTCACTCACTGGTCTTCACAAAATATAATGATTACTCCATATTAAAAGTGTGTCCTCAGTTATTACCACTGAACTGAGTTCTCCTGAAGCAATCACCAATAATTTCTTTTCTCGCTTGAGAGACTGGTAGTTTCCTAAGACACTGTGATGCTTGACTGTGTTCCTGAATAAAAAGTTCTGCAGGTACTCTAAATGCATACAGCTATAGGCTCATGTTTTAGCTCAGGGCATTCTGACTTACACAGAAAATCTTTTCTATTTCTGAGAGGAGAAAATTTGTTAATAAGGTCCCTTCGTTTCTGTTTCCTACTTTCTTTGTCTGTCTTGCCTAAGGACCTTTTCCTCCCACTCTTTCATTGCTTCCCACCTTTCTGTTATTAATCTTTCTTTCTCTTTTCCTACCTGAACTCTTCCCTTCCCTTCCCTTCCCTTCCCTTCCCTTCCCTTCCCTTCCCTTCCCTTCCCTTCCCTTCCCTTCCCTTCCCTTCCCTTCCCTTCCCTTCCCTTCCCTTCCCTTCCCTTCCCTTCCCTTCCCTTCCCTTCCCTTCCCTTCCCTTCCCTTCCCTTCCCTTCCCTTCCCTTCCCTTCCCTTCCCTTCCCTTCCCTTCCCTTCCCTTCCCTTCCCTTCCCTTCCCTTCCCTTCCCTTCCCTTCCCTTCCCTTCCCTTCCCTTCCCTTCCCTTCCCTTCCCTTCCCTTCCCTTCCCTTCCCTTCCCTTCCCTTCCCTTCCCTTCCCTTCCCTTCCCTTCCCTCTCACTCTTCTTCCTTATCTTTCTATTTTTCTTTTTCACAAAAGAAAGTCTGCATCATTGTGGTCAGAGATCCTCTGGGTTGTTTTAATACTGATGTAACTAAGAGATCATGTCTGGCATGATATCTTTTTAGATATTTGTTAAGAAAAAAATGGAGTTTCTGGATTGAAAAAAACTCCTTCATGCTTGTACCTAAGAGGCAGAGAATGAAGATCTGTCACAGTTCATGCGCCTTTTTTTCTGGTTTTGAAGCCCATCCATATTTCGAAGACAGTTTCAGTCATACCATGTGAAGGTTCTCCCAGTAGCTCATGCTGAGACATCTGTCTTCCTAGTGCCACTATCTAACAATCTGTGCAAAGGGATCAAAAACACCAAAGGTTCAGTAGAAGGTGACTGGACAGAAGGTAACTAGAGTAAAGCCATAGCTAACAAAGTGTAAAAGAGTTTCTGGATAGGTTTTCTAGGTCAGTTTTCATGCCACAATATGGTAAAGCCAAAGATAAATAATGTTGTGCCTATACCAAGGAAAAATATGGAGGTATATATATATATATATATATATATATATACACATATATAAATATGGGTGTGGGTGTGGGTGTGGGTGTGGGTGTGGGTGTATATATGTATGTATGTATGTATGTATGTATGTATGTATGTATCATAGATATCCCATATAGATAAACTTCATGCTATGACCAATTATATGGTTATCCAACTAATTAAAAGATGTCCTAAATTCATTTCTTTGATTATTTTCCAGATCTAATGTAATAAAAAGAGTGTGTATTTTTCTTTTTAAAATATTGCAGTCAGAGAATGAAAAAAAATCCAGATTAAAGCAGGCATTCATGCAACCAGTTTTTGCAAATACCCAGCAACCATTTCATAGTAGTGCTTGGATCAATGCATCATTTAAAATTCAGGTGTTAATGAAACAGTTTCATCCATATATCCAAGATTGTGAAGTAATTCCAAATGAGTCAGTGAACCACCTACATTAGCTACCAAGGGAGCAGTCTACAGGTGAAATACTTATAAAAGCTTTTGAACTATCTCTCCTTCCTAGTACGTTCTATGAGCTTAAAGCAAAGTAAATGTCACATTTCTTCCCCCAGTGATTGCAAAATTCTTCTAAAGATAGGAATTCGTTTAGTATAGCACATGCGTTTTACATTATAAAGTTGTATTTTATTCTTTCAGATGTAGGAAACCTGTATTAAAATCATATTCCTGCAAAAGATATTCTGAATTTGATGTAATGAAACCTGATTGTAGATGACAGGAGACATCTACAGGATGTCTATTTTGTTTTATAATTTGTAGGTCATTTATGATCCAAATTAAAATAAAAAATACAGGTTTCACCCAATCTCAGTTCAAATACTTTGAAATAGATTTTAAACACATCATATTTTCTCCCTCTGTTTAGGCATTGCCAAATACTGCATCTTGACTGGACTTCCAGGAAGCCCCGTGGTCCTTCCCCTATGCCCCAAAGCAGGAGCAAGCTATACCTTGTGTCATTCCTGACAGATGTTTGTCTCTTGCTCTTAAAAACCTCAAGTGACAGTGACTCTACAACACCCCAAGGCACTCTGTTCTCATGTTATTCTACATTTGCCTGTGGAATTTTTCCTGCATGTCTAATCCAAGTGTCCCTTGCTACAGTTTAAAACCATTATTTCTTACCTACCCTCTCTGGAGATACAGAATAGCTTAATAACTCTTTTTTTCCTTTCAATTGTCCTTTAGATATCTAAAACTATTTATAATATTCCTCTGCTTCAATGTATTGTTACCTAGCATCACTGCAAAATGAGGAAGCAATATTTTCTGGTAATATTTATGTAATTATTCTCAAGGGAACATTTTTTCTACTGCATCAGTTGTCAGTGGTATTTGCAATGGGATTATGTTAGAAGAAATGATAAGCATGTTTATTTTTGTAATTCAGTGGGGACAAAATAAAATAAATAAAATGGTCCAATGGGAAAAATTTAAAGAGAGGGCACCCTTCAATTAATCTTTTGGGCTGCAGCTGGCTAAGAGTTTCTCTTTCAGTCAAACAGTACTCCTTGTGTTACCCTGACTGCTGCTTGTTTAACAGGATTGGAAGGACTCAAATCAAAGTCTAAGGGCAGAGTTTTACATGTAAGTGTGTGGGGCCATGTGCATGTGCAGCAGGGGATGTTCTGGAAATGCTTCTGAAGATATTTATGGCCCCATGAGTACAAGTCCAGTCAAGTATCTACAAGGACAATATTGGTTTCTACTGATTTTTGGTACCTGAAGCAACTTCTTTGCTTTCTCACAGTCAAATTTCCACTCATTTTGGCTTTCCTGGACCACCTTTAGTGTTCTTTTGGCTTACATTTTAGCTGTCATTTTGAATCTAAGGCCTTTCCTTTAGGCTAGCACTGTCAGCAGTACCCTTAGGAACCTGCACATATTTGCTCCCATTCTGTGCTGCCACAAGAAGAGTCTTTTTGTCCCACCATGTTACAGCTTTGACTACAATGCAGAACTCCAAGGTGAAGCCAGAAAAAGCTTTGTATAACAATTTTCTTACTCTTCCTCCCACTGTATTTTTTAGGAGGAGTCCATTATGGTCACATCACATGTGCCTCCATTATTTTGGGTGTGGGGCATCAAAAGATCTTTTTCTGGTGAGGAGAGAGACTGTTATGAAGCATCTGTGAGTTCATGATGTCTACAAATATAAAAGCTTTCCTTAACTTTTATATTTCTAAGATGTTTTGCAAGTTCCTCTCAAGGTCTCTCTAGGTATTTATGTTTCTGAGCTCATTCTTCACATTTCTTGAAATTCGGAGCCAGTTAAAGAGCCAGCTTCTCTGCAAATTGAGTCAATGGGTCATAACAGCCTTACCTTATTTAATTTATAATTGTTATTACTTAATTATCTTGAAAGCAGTAAAATTAAAATGGTAATAAACAGCATACAGAGATTAAATTCACATACTCAATAAAGGTTTTTGGTAACTTTACAGTACAGGTTATAATGGTTTGTATAATTCTTTCAGATATACAAGTACAATAGCAGCACTTGGCATTTAATGAAATTTTTGGAAGAAATTTTTCATACAGCTTTTTTCATACAAAAATTTCATACAGAAATTTTCATACAAAAATTTCATACAGAAATTTTTCATTTTGCAGAGAGAAGCCCAAACCTAATTTAAAAGTTGACATGGATTGCTGAGATTTTAGAGAGATAAAATATAATTTTAAAATAGAATAGTATTTTAGACACCAGTTTCCCCCTCTACTTTAAGAGGAATATATAAGCCATAAGAAAGTCATGGGCCTCTTGGAGCAAGTTCATACAGAGCAATAAAGATGGCAAGAGGGCTGGAGCACCTCTTGTGAAGACAGGCTGAGAGTTGACACCGCTCTGCCTGAAAAAGGGAAGGGTCTGGGGAGAAATTACAGCATTCTTCTAAAACATAAAGGGGCCTACAGGAAGGCTGGACAGAGAGGTTTTGCAAGGACAAGCAGTGATAGGACAAGAGGGAATGCCTATAAGCTAAAAGAGGACAGGTTTAGATCAGATATTAGGAAGAAATTCTTTACTGGGAGGGTGGTGAGGCACTGGAACAGGTTGTCCAGACAGACTGTGAATGTCTCATCTCTGGAAGTGTTCCAGTCCAGGCTTGATGGAGCTCTGAGCAACCTTGTCTAGTGGAAGATTCCCTGTTCATGGCAGGAGGCTCGACCTATTTGACCTCTATGGTTCCTTCCAACACACATGGCAGGAGGCTGGACATATTTGATCTCTATGGTTCCTTCCAACACAAACCATTCTATGATTCCTGTGCATTAACTTCTAATCTTAGCAAGCTTTCTGCATTTGCCCATTTTTCCTCATGGAAAGATGTTGTAGCAGATTTGAAGGCATCATTATTGGCCACCAGAGTGAAAAAGAGCATTAAACTGCATGATGATGTATTTTCTTTATTCTCAGTTTGCTGCATTAATTAGTTGTTTTAAAGCCACTTTCCGTCGAGAGCTCTGTATCAGTGCCTGTGTCCCAGAGCAGTGTGCAACTCAGCAAGCACTGCATTTCCACAACATTGCATGGTTCTTGGAGACAACCCTATTTTCTTAATGTAAATATCAGACGGAAATTATTTTCACCCACTTTCCACCTATTGCTCAGAATGCAAGTGGTTATGGAACCTCGGTTTCCATAGAGTCCCTGAAAACTGCTTTTGAAACCAAAACCAAATGTGTTGGTTGCTGTAAGAGTATAAAATAGTATCCTAACAAGATTTTATGGCTAAGCTTGCAGGGTAATTATGAAATTTATTTACCTCACTTCAGTGTGTTTGAAATTGTATTTAGAGATTCATGTGGTGTTTATTTAGTTCCAGCAACAATTTAGTTTTCCACACAGCAGCAAGTCATACTGTCATGGTTTGACACGGGAAGAGAATTTTTTTTTAGAAGGAAGAGGTCAATCCAGTCAGGGGTCAGGTTTGGATACTGACACTTGGGGTGACCAATTGAAGGTGGACACGCCTCTGAGAACACAGAGGGGTTAAAAGCAGAATTCCCAGGAGGACTCGTCCTTCTTTGGTTCCGGTCATCGCAAGGTACGGACCTCCCCCCCCAGCCCGGGCTGGGTGGGGGAGGGGAGCCATGCGGCCTGCAGAGTAGGCCAGGGGGTGAAGGATCGGAACCGAGCTGGGCCAGCTCCTGCGGACGGAAGGGTGGAGAACATCTGGGATGTTTTTGTTCCCCCTCCCCTAAGCTAGAGGGAAAAGAGATAGAGAGCCAGCAGACACCTGGGAGTTTGCCGGCAAAGGAGAATGGGAAGGGGGGGGAAGATGCCCAGCGTGGGAGACTGGAAACAGAGTCCTGGGCCGAGATTTCAGCTGTCCGGGGAGTCTGGGAATTTTAACCCTTTCCTGTGAAATGAAGACTTTATGAAATATTACTCCTCCTCAATTTGAAAGAGAGACAGCCTGGGACCTCAGATGTTCAGAGAAGAAGGTTGGGGGGAGATGCTAGAGTAGCTTTTGGCTGGATTCTGCTTATTTACCATAAACTGAACCACTCCTTCTTTCAAGAGGGACTGCATTTTAAAGGGATGCATTGGTAAGCCAAGAGACCTTCTTCAGCAACTACCAGTTTTGGAATGGACAGAGAGAGAGTTGAGGAGGGTGTGAGGATGCCCTCCGTCTTCAGAGAAGAAGAAAAGAAAATCTCTGTCCTTAAACCCTCTGCCCCAGGGGAAAATGGGGGGGACTCTAGTCCTGAAATGCAATACTAGACAGTTGTTCCTAGTAGTCCTTAGCAAAGCATCCTTAAAGGGGCCCTATAAGCAGTCTCTGTCCATGCACAGTGATGAAAGCACTGTGACATGGAGAGGAGAATGTCACACTAGCCAGTGTGTCTCGGCAGTGCCACGTGTGACATAGAAACACAAGAGGTGGCAGCTGTGTTTCCTGGGGGTCTGTGGTGCAAAGAAGACTCCTCTCTTCCCCAATAGATTCAATATTGATTATATTAAAGGGTGAAAACTCGATTAAGAATCCAAATAAGTCTCGCTGTAGTTTAGTAGAGGTAGGTGGTGGGAAGAAGAATGTTTTAGAAAGTTTTCATTTTAAATTTTGTGCAGTTTTTTTTCTTTCTTTTCTTTTCCTTTTATAATAATAGTAGTAGTAGTGTAATAAAATTTTTCCTTTGTTATTAAGTTTAGCCTGCTTTGCTCTGTCCTCAATCGCATTTCACAGCATTTAATTAGTAAGTTATTTTCATAAGGCGCTGGCATTGTGCCAGCGTCAAACCATGACACATACTCATAAAAATAAGACAAATTTTAAAGAATTGCCAGTGCACCAAATAAAATTTACAAACTTGGAGCTGTGTTTATAGTCTGAATGTTTCTTTATTCTCTTAACCTACCCAAATGAAAAACACTTTCAATAATATATATGTAGTTCTCTGTTTAAAACATATGTATCTCAAAGAAAATAAAGAACTTTCTTGAGCCTCCTCTGTTTTGGTAAGGACCAAAAGAAATAATAGTTTATTGCTAGATTTTCATTTGATTGTCTTTGTAAGAGGCAAATATTTGACACAGGAAAGTCAAAGTTGTAAAGCTCTTATTTGCCTATTAGGCTGGCACTCATCTAGACATAGAGTTTGTGGCCTCATTATCAGCTAGTGTATTTTTCTTCAAGAAGTGCTGTATTTTATGGCAGCAGCCTAGGAAAAGCAAGTAGTTCATTAGTCCACACTAAAATTGAAGGTCACTGCTATAAGACTTTCAGATTCATTTGAGGTCAGCTGAAGTTCAAACATATTTCTGAAACACAATAGTAAAAGCAAATTGTTGCAGTGGTCTATAAAAACCTATTACTCAGAACTTCATCTTCTCAGGTCTTTTGCTACAGTATTTTGGATACTGAAGTTGGAAACTAAAGAGTGTATCTTACAGAAGACAGCTGCTTTCTTCCCTAAGGAATGAAATGAGGAAATAACTGCATATACATAAAAATTTGTTGGGTTTTTTTCTTTAATGTAGAGGTCTAAATTAATAATGCAGAGGTCTAAATTAACAAACAGAAAGAGAAAAGAAGCATGTTATATTTAGCTATGCTATTAGCTGACTTAAAGCATCTCAATCCCATGTTTTCTTGGAATAAAACAGAATCTATGGGTCAAATCTCTGAGAGCATATCCAGAACTTTTCTCTATTATACATATTTATGTACTTACATATATACTGTACATATTTGGTACTTATGTATATTGCCTGTTAACCAGCCAGATTTTTTTTTCTGTGATGAGCCACATCATTGTTGCACAATGAAAATCACATTTGATTAAAATATCTCTTTTGAAGCATGCAGCATCTGTTACTTCTGCTCTCTGTCTCAAAATTCCCATGGAGTCTGCTGTAGTTGCTCATTAGACCTCCCAAAGCTACATTTAATGTAAAACAGCTCCATTAAATATCACTCATCTTTTGGAAATGAATCTAATATACAATCCATGTGCAATGCATGGCTGAGTCTGAAGTAATAACTCCTTCCATGCACAACAATAAGCCTTACTGTAATTATTTTCTTTATACAATACACTGAATTTAACATCATATTATACTCATGCAACTCATATTCATGTTAGCAATAACAAAATCCATACCTGGATTCATGTAGATAATGGCTCACTGTAGAGGGCAGATGCCTGAAAATGAGAAGAATCAGACTTCATTTCAAGTCAGCCTCTGAATTTTTTATTGTCTTAGGCTAGTCATTAATATCTATGCTGTAATTTTGTAAAATGCAAAAGAGGGAAAATTATGTCTAGTGCCTCTGTGAAAATGGTTTTTATTTTTATTTTACTGTAAGTATTATTGCTACTGTTCTTCAAGGAGTCAACCTACCCCGTGGGATTCCCATGTGGAGGAGTTTCAAAGAACATATAACATGAATGACAAATTTTAAGAGTCCCAGACAGAAGGTTAGTTAAATCTTCAAAGCTTTCAGTCTTGGAACATATTAGGCATGGGCATTGAAAGCACAGAATGCTCTTCTCTATGACCACAAAATACATAGGTCAATGGGATACAAATATTACCTCACAAAGATCTGTAAATGAAGAGGAAAGTACACCATTTTGAATGCTTGATCATTTCTAGAGGATTTTATGGTTAGTTGGCTCCTGAGTTTCACTGATCTCAAGCAAGCTACCACTTAAATACCTGCAAATAACTGGTACCATCCCACGTGCAAGAATCCTATACAGCAAAAACATAAATATTCAGATCACTCCTCCCACCCTTAAAAAAACAAAACAAAACAAAACAAAAACCCAAAAAAACCAAACAAACAACAACAAAAAAAACCACCAAAAAAACCCAGGAAGGAAAACCAAGAGAAAATTGCATGAAAAATAGAATAATCAAATTTCAAATATCATTATATGAAAGTTTAAATGAAGTTGGGCAACTCAGCAACATGCCTCAGCACTGGACCTCCAGTAGCTGAAGGATCTGAGCAAAATTAGTTCCTAGTAACTGGTGGATTTAAACTTCTTTTTATTCACTTTTCTACTTATCTCTACTAAAAGTGAAAGGAAATAAAGAACTATGTCTCATAATTATATTTCTTCTTACTAATCACTAGGCTTCTACCCTGTACATGTGTACAAGTCCTAGAGAAATCAAAGGAGAGGAATGCAATGACATAAGAAGCGATGGAGCCTCTTTATTGCAAATGTTAAAGACTGAATAGTCAAACTATAAACAGACGATAAAGAGGCCCCAGAGCTCTTTATTTGCAAAAAAAAAAAATTTTTTTTTTTTTAAGTTAGTATCTGATACTGGACCTGCCAAGGGAATGCTGGTTGTGTTTAAGGGTTTCATGTTGTTCCTTCACTTGTAATTTCTAAGATGCTGTGAAATTATATGTTTATCCAGATGAGAAAATATTTGATGGTTGTATTTGGTAAAGAATATGGGCAATAAATACTGTGTTAAGTGTGCAAATATTTTTTGTAAGCAAAAGGATTGACTTTCCAAGAACCATACAAGACAATTAATAACAACAAAAACAAAAACAAAAAATTGCCAGTTCAGTAAATATGACTAAACTTGATTTTTTATTTTCTGTTCAGAAATTGTGCATATACATAGTCTGCCAGCCAGGATCATGGGGCAATTAATTCCAAATATTAGCAATTTAAATGAAGGAGGGGATTTTTATTCATTTTTAAGTTTCTAACCTTTCGGAGAAAATTGCACAATTTCCTATCCTGTACCAGCTATGTTTAATAATACTGATTAGAAAAGCATGAAGTCATTTAGCCTTCCCACTCTGTTTAGTTTTTCCCACCATTTTGAAAAAGTCTGCATTAGTGGTATTAAAAACACACTTTTATAAAATTGCCTCTTTATTCTCTTTCCACATTCTTATTACCGAAAGTAAGGGAACTGTAGAAAATATCTTTAGCCTTAGGGCTGGAGCACTGATAAAACTGATGTCTATGAAAACCTTTGAGATTCTTGTAATTTATTTCAGCAGACTGTTCAAAGCACTGTATCCAGAAGGATCTGTATATCTCTGAGTGACAATCCTTGTCACAACAAGGTTACAGCAGATAACTGCCTGCAGTTCTCATTTGCAATGAGTAAAAGAGGCGAGATTCATCATTTGGACTTTTTCCATCCATCTTTACAGAAGGTACTAATAGCAAGAAGGGTTATCATAAACATACAAAACACCTCTACATTGCTGCAGCTGCACAAATTAATATCTGCATTAAATTTCCCTGCATTTCCACTGTGAGATCATCAGTCTCAATAAAAATAATCTTCATGTAGCTACATTGTAGGAAAGGACATTTTTTAATAGTTAATTGAAATTTAATTATTAATTATGATGAGAATATTTTGTAATTCATTTAATAGAAAACAAGCTGCTTTTGAGTGGGGGAACTAACAGAGCTGCATTTCCAGCAGATTTGTAACTTTCCTCTCATTTAAAGGAAATAAATATATCAAGTCACCTTCTGATGCTTGTCGTCACCTTTTCTCAGCTTCATACCAGGATTCTTTGCTTCCTCTTCTGTTCCTTATTTATCTTTCCCTGAGTTGTGCTGAGACTGGGTTAGAATTATTCACAGTGGGTAGGCATGAGGCTCTTAATCAGCTAGCTGATATCTGAATGAAAATAACTATTTTCCTTATTTTCTGCCTCTCAGGAGATCAGGAACAGAATCCCAATGAGACCTCACCCCTTTTGTCAGATTTGATTGAAATTGGCTAATATATATATAGAAAGATATTATAAAAGGACAGGCAAACGGTCGCAGAAGGTGAAACAGAATTCTC
Source organism: Taeniopygia guttata (assembly GCF_048771995.1). Classification (NCBI taxonomy): domain Eukaryota; kingdom Metazoa; phylum Chordata; class Aves; order Passeriformes; family Estrildidae; genus Taeniopygia; species Taeniopygia guttata. The sequence continues at coordinate 40,852,133 of NC_133028.1, read as the reverse complement.
ACTATCACTCTTTCCACCCCAAACGCAGAGAAGGAGCACCAATAACAAAACTCCCCTCTGTGTTGGCTCACGGTGACTGAGATCAGTGGGACAAACACTCTGCTCATCAAACAGGCTGCAGAGCTGCTGCAGAGTTCATGCCCTTCAGCACAGCAATATTGTAGCTGACATTTGCATACACACTGCTGCATCTCCAAAGCTAAGCTTGGGAAATTTGATTTTCACTGGAACATGGGGAGTATTTTTTCTTTGAAACTGGACTCTGTAAAGAACAGTGTAGAGTTATTATGGTGCACAGCACCACCAGTATTGCTATCAAATACAGGACTCCACCTACAAACCAAGCAACTGAGCAAGGGCTGACCCCCCTCCAGCAGGGTCTTCCTCACAGTTTACTGTATGGGTCTCTTACCAGGAATTTGCCAGTACAATGTAAATCTTAGAAATTTCCAGTTTCCTCTTATTTTCTTTAATAAAGGAAATAACAAACATATCAGTCTCCTCCTTTTCTGTTCACTGTGCTTTGGCAGTCACGGGAAAGGCACACATGCTACAGGCAAGCTGCACTTTTCATGCTGTGTAGATTAGAAGTTCAGGCAGTGAAATGTTAACCATTTTCTCAAAAATTATTAGAAAGGGATAATTTTGGTTTCTCTTGGTATGTCTCCCTGTGTTTTGGCAATCCTCCTTCTTTAAAAGGTTAGTCTTGGAATTTAGAGTAGCAATCAAGATGACCTTTTAGTAAAGGGTATGGAAAGCATTAGTATCTGAACTTCAGCCACATAAATACATTACTTTACAGTTTTGAAGCTCACCTATGAATCTCCCAAGACAAAAAAATTAAGAAACCCATCATAAATATCACAGAAAATTTTAAGTCAAACCTAAAGAGCTATAGCTCTAATCAAAGAGCAAGTAAACCATGATGACTCAGACTAGTTTTCTTACAGCAATAAATAATAAAAAATCTCAATAAAAGGGAGATGGCTTATTTTTGAGAACCTTGATCTACTGCTTGGGAAGTGATATGGTCATGTCCTTTCCCTGTCACATTCATGTCCCCTCCCTGTCACAGACATTCTGTAGGACCTTATATGGATAATAAACCAGTCTGAACATATCATTAGTATTTCTTTGTTTTAAACGAATGTGGCAAGTGTAAGTCTATCAAAAAGGACTGGGGTGCCTATAGACCAGGAGTGAAAAGCAGGTGTAGCCCTGTGCTGAAATGGAATAATCAAAAAGATATGAACTTTTTTACCTCTCTTGAGTCTTATTTGTCAATGGTGACTGTCCCTGGATGCCATCAGTTTTGGTGGAAAGCTACTGACAGGTAAACAATGTGACATTTTCAGGTGGGCAGAAAATGTCTACCTGAGAGGTAAAAATGTCTGGCTTAATGTGTGCTACTGCAGATTCTAAAAATAATTTGGGGATTTCCTTTTTTTGCTAAAGGTGGGAAGAAAGCCCAGGACAAAGAAGCAGGGAAAAGGACCAATCTTCCCACGACTGCTGGCAAGCACCAAGATTCCATATTTGCACTGAGCAGTCTCACCTGGGATCACTGCCCACTGCCCACAGGCCCTGGGAATCATTTAAGAGCAGGACTGCTACACCTTCCCTTCTTGAGATGTGGTGAAGCCGTGCTTGGCTTTAGCTCTGACTCTTTCCTAGATGGACTTCAGGCCTACCCTCTTTTTCCTTAGGGCCTGCCATGTACCTTTGTCCTCTGTGCTGCTCCTGAGGCTGCCAATGGACCTGCCAATGCACCTTGGATGCTGCATGCCCTGGCAAGTGGAATCCAGCCTGTGCCAATGTTGCCCTCAGTGCCCAGGTCTTCTGCTCCCAGCCCCATGGAGCAGCCCTGGTCCCTGGCACAGAAGCCCGCCTGTGTATGCTGAACAAGTGTTTCACACAAGGTAGAGAGGATGAGCTTGGGTATGGGAGATTTAACAACACTGCTTTTGTAGAAAATCTTGTAGAAGTTCTTGTAAAAAAATCTTTTCTATTTGACTTTTTCTGTAAGAATCAAATTCTTTAATTTCAAGACACTAATTTCTAAGTAGGTTATTTTGGTTTGGTTTGTTTTTTGGGGTTTTATGAGGTTTGGGTTTTTTGGGGGTTTTTTTTGGTTTTTTTGGGGGTTTTTTGCGAGAAGCTTAAATGGTGACTGTATACAATGCTAAAGTAGCAACTATAAAAATATATGTGGAACTCTTCACTTCCAAATACGTTAAAGAACTTTACAAGTCCTGATAATTTCATGCAAATGACTCTCTTACCACTTTCAAACTGCCAGGTTAGTTCTCTGACATAACTGATTAAAATAAGTGTAATGGCAACTTTACCAGCTGCACCTAGGCTTTTTAATGCCTATTTTACAGCTGTCACTAACTTGTGTCAGTGTTGTTTTCATCAGTAATATATCAAATCAAAGTTCTCAGGAAACGGCTTGTAGAGTAAACCGAATAAACATTTATTTTCTTTATGTCTCAGATTTTATGAAACTTTTTCACTATCCTAGAAAGAGTAATACAATCTAAAAATTGATAAATATTTTCATGCATCTTTATATTCAGAAGGTACATTGTACACTCTTTGAGCAATCAGGTCTTCTATAGAACTAATTTATTGAATTGTCTACAAATCAACAAGCTTTTCTGTCTCATAGCCTGTAAAAACATTAAAGGATCCAACTGCAAAGCAGAGAGCAACTTCACAGGTCTCAGTTTGACTCAGTCAAACAGATGGTGTTCCCCATGGTATGGTACTGGGGCCAGTTCTGTTTAATATCTTTATTGATGATTGGAATGAGGGATCTGAGCCCCCCCCTCAGTCAGTTTGCAGGTGACAAGTAGAGTAGGAGTGTTGATCTGCTGGAGGGCAGGAAGGCTCCACAGAGGGATTGGACAAGCTGTATTGAGGGGTCCAAGTGAAATGCCAGGTCCTGCACTTGAGTCTCAACAACCACTACAGGCTGTGGGAAGAGCAGCTGGAAAGCTGCAGAGCAGAAAAGGATGTGGGGGTGCTGGTCGACAGCAGCTGAACATGAGCCAGCCTGTGCCCAGGTGGCCAAGAAGGCCAGTGGCATCCTGGCCTGGATCAGCAATAGTGTGGCCAGCAGGAGCAGGGCAGTGATTGTTCTCCTGTACTCAACACTTGTGAGGCTGCACCTCAAATCCTGTGTTCCGTTTTTGGGCCCCTCAATACGAGGAAGACATTGAGGAGCTGGAGTGTGTCCAAAGAAGGGCAACAGAGCTGGGGAAGGGTCTGGAGTGCAAATCTTATGAGAAGGAGATGAGGGACTTGGGAGTGTTAAGACATTTCTTGAAGTGTGGAACATGAGGAAGCCCAGGAAGATAGAAAGGCGTGTTCCACGCTGGCCCATGTCATAGTTAGAAGATCCTATGTTCCTGCCTAAGTTGATGCAAAGGTTTACCGACATCCTCACAAATCAGGCCATGAAACTGTTCTCCAGAATTGACTTGATTTGTTTTTCCCCTCTGAGGTTTCAAATTACAAAATCTTGAAATTTAATCCTTTAAAAAGATTAATTTCAACAAAACCATGGAGCTTAAAATGGGGATGGATGGATTTTTCTCCCCAGGCAATTACAGTGCAAATAAGAGGCAGAACTCTTACAACTTGCCTGGGAGGAAATCATCTTTGGGTTGAGATCAAGCTGAGAATAACTTTGGAGACAGCAAAGGACAAAGTGAAACCACAGGTTATACTGAGAAATTATTTTATTTAGCACACTTTGTTACATGATATGTGCTGTTGGAGACACTGATGTATAAAGTGTCAGTGTTTGAGACACTTGGGAGGTGCAAATGGAGAGGAAGACTTCACAAAGGCCATAAATCACATTTTTCATCATATTTTGCTTATGTATTTTATTCTCTAGATATACCCATGCATAGCAGGATAAGGTAAATTTTAAAAATTCAATTTTATGCCAAAATAGCCATCCGTAGCTATCCACTGGGGAATCCATATTAGTAATTGTAGTCAAATTGGGAGAATAACTCTGTGCAGTTTTTCATATTTAAAAGGATGGATAAGCACAATTTAACTACCTACGTGACACAAGAGGCATTCTGTTTCAAATAAATCATGAAAATAGTAACAAGATTTTTATATTGCGCACTGCTTTGCACTGAAAAATATTAAAGAAAATTTTCTAAAGAAATGTTGGATATAGTCAGGTGTATGCATCCAAAGAACAGAGCTATACAAATTAATTCCTCAGACTACCATGCAGGTATTAATTCTTAAAAAATATTAAGAAAGGTACCTAGATCATGACGTCAAATTAGCCTGAAATTCAAGAAAGAGTCCCGCTTCTTTAAGGAGTAGCAAACACCATATTAACCAAAACTAGGCAAATTTGCTACTGTGGGTGTAGCAGAAAATGTAGGAGATAATGCAAATCCTGTTAGAGAACTGGTTAAACCTCCCCAGCTCTGACTCAACCAGGCAGCAATTAGGATGTGTAGCAAGGAGGATATGTAAATTGTGCACTCTTGTCTGCTGAAGTGGTAATCATGTTCCAGCTGGGTGCAGATGAAGTGCAGAGTCATGTTTCAAGTTCCAAGGGGAAAAAAAAAAAGTTTAAAACACTTCCTTAATTTCCTTTTACCATTTGCTTTTGTCATAACTTTCTGCTAGTCTTGTGTGTATCATTCTAAGTTGGTCTATACATTGTATATGAAGCCTGGGTGTTTACCAGGAGGCTTCGAATTCCAGAGGGCAGTAGTGCCTAAATGTGAAGTGAATGCTTTAGGCACTTTTTTTAGTGCACTGTCTTGAGGGCTCTGTTAAGACTTAACCTCTACTGTGCCCTATGAAATTTACTCCACAGGACATATATTCTCTGAAGAATTCAGGCCAAAACCACAGCAAGAATTACTTAAATTTCAGTCTCATCTACTAAGAAATGTCTCTCTGGCATATCTGTAAAAAATTCTCATAGGTTTTGGCTTAGGATGAAGTTTAACTTTCAGAATAGATTGGCATATTTTTTCCATGTGGTGTTCAACTCTGATATTTGCTACATTTTGCGTTAACTTGGATCAATGAAATATACACTTCAGGCAGCAGCATACTGGAGGTGGAGTCATTTGCCTGGAAGGTGGCCAATCTAAAAAAGACCTTTATCTTTCTTCATTTTCACTGGTGAGTGCTGCTGCATCATTTTGTGTGAACAGCCTACACATTACTTTTCCTCTTCGTTCTGGGAAGTGTCTAATAATGAAGCCTACATGAGGTCTGTCTCATAATTATAGCTGTCACCACAGTCTTCCCTATTCCCTGGATATTTTAGATCATAATCTGGAAAGCCAAAAGTACCTTAAAGGCTCAAAGCCACTGAAGAGAAAGCAATTAGTACCTACCAAATACCAAGGTTTTTGAAGTTAAAAAAAAAAGCTAATCTCTGGGTAAAGGCAAAATAATAACTGAATTGTCGAACACCATATTTCTCTAGTTGGGCACTTGCAAAAGTGTGACAGACAGCTGATACCTTCAGTTAAAAATAACTTTTAAAAAGTCATTTATCTTAGCAAATGAAACTCTTTTATGCAGGAGAAGTCCAGGATATTTTGACTCATAAATTTTTGTCTCAGATATTTTATAAATTCTCTTATGTTTCAGATTAAAATAGTTTGTCAATCATTACTATTCTGTGTTTTTTCTTAGTAGTGAGAAAAACATGTGGCAAATAAAAATTAAAAATATCTGGCCCAGAGATTAGTCCTGACTGACAACCGAAATATGGATAGACACAGATGATTGGGAAGAGTTTTCTACAAAACAATGTGGTTATTTTAGTAGATATGATATTCTTGTTTATTACACATTTATATCAAAGTATAAATAATCTTTTTATTATATCAAGAAAATGTCCCCTCTGTAGTGGCTTTTACCTAAGTGTCTTTGCTAAGTCAAACCAGTCTGAATATTGCTCCCTGTAACTTTTAACCTCTGCTTTTGCCTAATCTGCTCTAAACAAAATCACTTAGAGCTGAATAGAGGATTTATGTACACCTTCATATTATTTTAATATGTAGCATATTTTCATCAGACAAGCTCTCATTCTGTAGCCACAGACTGTGAAGCTAAAAGCTTAAAGCCTTAAAGTCAGTGCCTTCTGGCCTGGGGAGGTACATGTTTGTCAGAACCCTTGAGAGCAGTGAGCTGGGGTGATGGGGGATGAAATTGTACCAGTTGAATGCACTTGCCCTGGAGCATTGGAAGCTGTGAGGTGCTTGTTGAGAGCTTGGCAGGGCATCACTGGTATTTTGGGGGGCTTCAAATGGCTGATGCTCTTCTGTGCTGGGTGGAAGCATGAAATGTAAACCTTATCTAGGTGCAAAGCTTCCATGCCATATGGGTTTAGACAAGTTCCAGTGAAGCACTGCTAGCCCTACAATTTCCACATGAATATGGCCAAAATGTTTAGATATTGATAGATAAGGAAAGTTATGTGTTCAGAACACACACTGCAATAAGTGTGTTGAAACATCTCGTGGCCATTAAATTAATTATCCAGTATCTAGAAATAGCTAGAGTATCCTGTGATTGAAAGGGGAAAAGGAGGTGAGGCTGATGTTAAAATACAATAATATTTAACAGATTCTTCTTGTATTCTCTGAAGCTAATGAAAAAGCTTCTAGCTTGTGTACAGGGTTAGGGTTTTTTTTAAGTAAAAGAAAAACAACAGAAATGTTCTTCGGATATTTTAGTTATTGTCATCTCTCTTTTAAGGTAAACATGTAGTAGCCAACAGACATCATTTTGCCATTTTTAAGGGATACAGGATTCCTTTAATTGCAAATAATAGTAATTTCTATAATTTTTAGTTTATTTCTTTTTCTTTTTACGCATTGCTAGAAGTATTTTATAATTGTAGTCTTAACTACTTCAGGCCCACCACATCATTTAATAAGATGTTTCTTTCTCATTTTTTTCACCATTTTTTTGAGATTTTAAGAAAGCATATTGTGATTTGAGTATACAAATCCTTTAATATATGTAAAAATTGCAGGCCAGGAAGATTTTAATGTTTTAGCTCAATTCAGTGTTAGCAGTGTTCATTTGAAAACCGGATTTCGGGGACTACTAGGAAGCTCCAAACAGTTTAATAAAACCTGATCATGTTGGATTAGTTTTTTTCTTGGTGAGTATATATTGATATGAGAAACATTATCACCATAAGAAAGATCAATTGATGTGTACACATTTTATTAATAACAGGAAAATATTGATGTAATTATTTAAACTAGGGATAATAAAATATATTTCATGAAGAAACTATGGCAAGTCGTGGCTTGGGATTTGTGTCAGTTATATTAATGCAATTCACTCCCAGAATTTATTTATACAATTTATATAAACAATTACAAAAGCAGGGAAATATGAGCTGAATAGGCACACATAAGATGATTGTGGAGCGAAAGCACAAATATAGAAGTCACTACTTTCTATGACTTCTTAAGGGCAAAATATCACTTTTATTTTATAATGTCTTTGAAGAAATCATGCTTTCATTCTTTCTTGTTCCCTCTGCTAAATTTACATTATTATTCATAGAAGCTAAAACAAAAATATTTTAAGTAATGAAAATAATAAACATCATTCAGGGGTTACCTGAAAAAGAAAATATATAAACTGTTGCTTCCAATGTAGGAAGAATCCTAATGAGAGGTATGGCTAATCATTCTTCATTACTGTGCCACCAAATCTGCACTACAAAATTTGTAAAAGTACTTACAGCTATAAAGCAGTTACCAGTTTTGGAACTGGGATTTCGACTGCACTTTCCTTGTCTAACACTACTAGATGAGATCTTTCATATTCTGTTTTACTTTGTTGCTAGGCTTCTCCTAATGAAGAGTAGACTTCCTAATGTGTAACACTTAAAAAGCATATTAAAAAAAACCCTTCCTGGTCTTGTGAAAGTTGTAAAAAAATTCCATTAATTTCTTATTCCTTTGAAGATATAGTCCTATTTTTCACAAGCAAACAAATAAACAAATTTGTCTAAAATTTGGACAATATTAATGATTGCTTTAGTATTGACCTCAGGAAGAACATGACTGGGCACCCCTGAAAAAGGAGATGGTGTTACAGGGTGGCTGTAATGAAGGAATTCTTTTGGGTTTAAGCCAACAGTTTTTGGAAAATGTTCTTCCAATATCTAGGGAAAAATCAGCATAGATCACATAGAACTGTAATGTACAGTATGTGCAAAAAATAATACCAAGGACTCACAGGGCATTGGCTATGCTAAAATTTTTTCCTTCAGAGCACAGTAGCCATTAATTTGACAGGAGTGGCTTGCAAGGTGTTTTTTTTTTCCCAGATTTTAGAGAACAGATGTGTGTAGCATTAAGCATTCATATTTGACAACCTTCAAAGCTAAAGGAGTAAATGTGCATGAAAAAGGAACCACCTTTTCCCATTTCTTCCCACTTAGACACAGATTTTCCAGTTTGATACACAGTAGGAGATGAGAAAGGTGACATCTGCAATGTAGCTTCTTGCACAGCTGGATTCTGCAGAGATCTCTTCACAGCTGCCAACCCTGCCTTTCTCTCTTAACAACTACTTTTCTCTGAAAATACTTTTTTTGTTCTTTTTGTTTGTTTCATTTGGTTTGTGGAGTTTTGTTTGGGTTGTTGTTATTTTTATTTTTATTTTGTTTTGTGTTTTTTCTGTTGTTTTTTTTTTTTTAATAGGGAAGCAAGTGGAGCCTTAAGGAGAACAAAGAGTAAGAAGAAAATAAAGGGTCAGTAATCTGCTCTTTAAACACCATCCATCCTAGTTCAAGGCTTTAACAGAAGGGCTGAGGAGGCCCATCACATATATGAAAGTATCTGTGACATAAATTTGCATCTAAGAAAAGTTACCAGAAGAAATCAACCAGCAATTTAAGTTGAGGCATGGCTAAGGCATCCTCAGGAGAGCCTTTTTGAGGGGCATGACTAAAAGCAGACAATCACAGTGGTGATGGCAGCTTGGTTTTGTGGTGGACCATTTCAAACCACTACTGTCTGGCATTTTTAACAAAACATTGTTTAACCTTGTAAGCATTGAAGTCTAAATACATGAACAAGAACAAGCAAATGGAGTGTGTGCGTGGCTCAGGATGTGGTGGGAAGTTATGCTGCTATTAGCACACAAAATACTCCATGCAACGTTTAATCTGTCTGAGCCAAGTAAAGAAGCCACATTTGAAAAGATGTGTGATAAAGGGTTTTTTCTAAATTGGACTGATTAGTGGGTGCTGTGGTGAGAGATCAAAGGGCTTTTCTCTACTTTTGCTTTAATACAGGAGAAATAAATCAACAATAGAAGAGTGTGGCTGGTACCATATGGAAAACAATCTCGAAGTGAACCACCCATGAAAAACAACAGTGTATTAATCTTTATCAACACTCAGGGATGTTTCAGATATCATCACTCATAGAAAGACGTGTCTACCTTCCCAGATAAGAGATTAAAAAAAAAAAATCAAAACAAAAGTAGGTTAAGGCATAGTAGCCATTTTTTGTAACCAGTTTAGTGTGGTTAAGTGTGCTCATTTGTTGTGAACCCTGCAGAATACCTCATATCAAATAACGTATTTGTTCAGGTTTTTGAAATGGCAGTTTCATTCCAGGTTTATACCTGGAATGCTGTAAGTCAAAGTATGTCCCTCTACCTAGTCCTAGCAAAGGAACATGATTCTTATTCATTATCTTATTTTGTATATATTTAAAATCTCTCTAGATAGCAAAATAAATGCTAATAATTTAATTAGTGAAGGGAAGAAAAAAAAAACTTACAGTAATCAAGCAAATCAAAATTCTAGTCTTTCACTTTCTTAATATTAAGATATTAAAACATAACCAGTACACACTAAATCAGTGTTACAGAAGCCCAAACACTACAGTTCTGAATTGGCTTCAGCCTATTACTAGAGAAGGCAATCAAGAATACACGTACAAAAGTAAAAAGTTCGATATAGGTCTTAAATTTCTGTGATTGACTAAAAATTTCCCTCAAACTTGCACTGAGATCTCTCCTAAAAATTTCACAATATTTCTTTTGAATTATGTAATGTTTGACACACTAGGGCTTATTGCTTTATTGAAGATAACTAGTGAGGTTAACTTTAGAACACTCGAAGACACGTGTGCTAAATTAAAGCATTTTTCAAGTCAAAATTCAGTGTAAGATTTCTTGATTATAACTGAACATGTTAGGCAAAGTCAGATTTGACTGTACAGATTTACATGATTGCTTTAGGAAGAAGATAGCAAGTCAAACCTTATCTTAAAACATGTCATGAAAAATCTTCAATGAAATAGTCACCAATTTTTACAGGCGCAGGAATAACTTCTATGTCCTTAACAGTCTCAAGTCCACAGCATTCTTTAATGCTTCAGTAGAATTACTGCATGTTTGTGTCTGCTTCAGCTGAAGAATATATGGCTTATTTTCCATACATAATGAACACAGCACGTGACCCTGATGCATTTGAAGCAATAAGTAATGCTTACATTGAATTGGTATCATAGCAAATGTAGGATGGGTTGGACCTTTATTGCTGATGTGTATTGAATGTGCATCTCTGAGAAGAACAGAAAGCCCCACCTTCAGCAACTGATTGCATTATTGAGGAAAGTCTCCCTCCATTCACTAATTCATTTAAACAAGATTTTTTTCTGCATAGATCAAAGAAATCTTTCCTGGTTAAATTATTTCTGATAAATATTTTTACCAACATATTTAGTCTGGTTTTTTGTCCATAGATTAATTTGCAATAATTTATCTTTGTTGCATATAATTTTTTTAAATAATTCAGACAGTTGTTTATGAAATATATGTTGCTCTATATTCTCTGCCATTCCAATTTGATTCAATGCCTTTTTATTTGGCACACTGGCTAAAAGCAATTTGGTTTTAACTGGTAGTTTCATTTCTATGCCATTCTCTGCTTCCTAGTCTTCCAAGAGCTTTTGAGCTGAACAGGCAGGTTTTTCAGTGTAAATTCTATTCCTCTCTTCCTGCTACAAAACAAAAAACATTTTCAAGGAAACACTTGTTGGAGAAAATATTTGTTTATGCTGCAGTGCCACTGTTGGCTTTCTTCTTGTTTCTCTAAAAGTTTTATCTAATTTTGTTCTTCTATTGTTCTGCACCTATAATGTTTTCCAGGCCTGTGCTTTTTGTGTTCAGATGATGTTTTGATGAACTCATGATTTCAAGAGACAGTCAGATTTAGGCTTTCTTCAAAAGCAAAGAAGTGAAAAATAACTCTGCAACTTCAGCAGAACAGGAGTTTACTCTGGATGTGTGAGATTTGCTTAATACATTGTTTAGCAGATTTTGCTATCCTTCTTTGTAGAGATTATTTTAAATTAATTTCTGCTAATAAAAAAATAAATTGCAGGATTGGAAGAGATAACATGCACATTTTAATTAAAACATTAGGTGTGGCTGAATAACTTAAGAGATTGTGAGACTGAAGAACTTTATCTCTCTCTTTTACATGTAGAAGGAGAGATATGAGAGATACCCAAGTAACCCTTCACTTGAAATCCCAAGTGCCTACTTAAGCTCTGAACAGCAACATATATATATATATGTATAAAACACCTATGTTTTCCAAAAGTAGTGAATTTAGAGTGAGTCTACTTTTATAGCTTAATCTCTCATTTTTGATATGTTGCCTTCAGGGGAGGCAACAGCGACCTGGTTGCAAGGAGACAGCACGGCAGCTCGGCCTTGCCCGGGCTACTCGGGCTAATGACAACACGCTGACACCAATGTGGTGGACGGTCAAAAGCGTGTATTATCTTATCTCATGGGTTTAAATAGTCTTGGGGGACTTTGCTACGTCAGAGGGGGGTTGGTAGGGTCTCTAGGTTAGTCGGGAGTGGAAAACTACTGGGTTAGGTGTGGTTACATGTTCTGGGGGTGATAGATAACGTGAAGCAGGGAGAAGGGGGAAGGGTCTTTCTTTCCATCACATCCCGAGATCTTCCAATCGCCTGTCCCTATCTACCACATAATCCCCCTTATTTTTTCGTAAGTGCTATTGTTAAATTCCTGACATAATGAACTTAATCTTTTGAGAACAAAGGTGACACTTCATCTATTTTGTCACTGCCCTATAAATTCATTTTTGCATGGTAAATCCAAGAAAAAAAGTTTCCCGTATAATTTCCTCACATACACATAGTGTATCCCCCTACTCAATGAGAACTAGATATGCTCTGCCTAAATCAAAAAACTCAAGTGGTCCCCAGAATATAACCAAGAGGATGAAGAAAGTCAAAGCTGTCCGTGCAGAAGATCTGTTCCTCACTTCTGGTGAAATTTTGGGCATTGACCAGTTGTTTGGGGTTTTACATTTTTGCTAAATTGTATTAACACCTTTGATGAGGTCTTACAGTGTGTAAGTTTTCAAAGAGTAGATGTGTAGATACTGATGAATTCCCAAATGCGCATGAATGCATACACTGTGGTCCAAAGAAGTACATTCATTATCCAACATCACAGAGCTCTTGTCAAAAATTTTAGAGTGAATCAGCATCAGACTGTGAGTGTACTGGTTCTTTCAATGGAAGATGTGAAGCCCATTTGGCAATACTCATTATCTGATACTTAAAAACCAGGGGTTCATCATAATGAGGGTTCAGGTCAGACAACATACATTCCTTGCAGTCATACTCTGAACGTGATTTTCAGTGCCTACTTTCAAAAACAATTAGTAGTCACTTTGATGATACCGACACTTGACACTGGGAATGTCAGAACAGAATTTTGAATAAAAGAAATAAAGCTTACTATCATTTTTTAGTAGAAAGGCAGCTATGAAGTGCAGAGGGAAAAAGCCATCATTTCATCCTGCAATGAACTTGTAGACAAAAAACTACTCAGGATGCTGGATATAAAGTAGGAACCCAGAGCTAGGAGTGTAGGCTTTCCACAGGGAAAAAAATAAATTGTGATTTTTATCCATAGGAAATGCAGGGAATAGGGGTGTGTTGGTCCTGAGATGCTGCAGTCAGTATGTTTAGGATTTAAGGCACAGGAATATTCCTGGCTCCACAGCCACCCTAATGAGAGGATGTTTATCTTCCATGTTGGAAATGACGGCCCTTACTTCTGTGTTTACATCACAAATTAGAAACAAAAATGTTTATATCTGGAATGCTATGTTTAATTGCATATTATGTGGGTGTCTTTTTAAATGTCTTTTACTTACCTTTTTCTCCAAACTTTGTTGGCTTTCTGTCTGCCTTCCTTTCAGGAGAACATGTCAGCCAGTAGCAAGTGCTACAGTTCCTGTGCTGCTCTCTGCTTGCTTTTCATCTGCCTGGTGAAATGCATTCATTCTTCCTGTGCAACAGTACACCTTTGATGGGACAGTGCAGCACACATCTCCATGCATCAATCTGCAGGTAGTTGTGGCTCTTGATGTTAGTTGTTAATGCTGATCCTTCTGACAGCTGCAGCATAGAGACCAGGACAATCACTTGCATTTGGTTTCAGGGATGGTACACTGTACTATGTAAATAAACATTTGATTGCATTGACCATGCCTGTAAAATAATCTATTGACACAACTATTTTCTGGAAGTATTTGAATTATTAATTCAAATTAGAATTAGAAATATTCAGATTAGAATTTGAAATATGTTATTTTTCCCACTTAGATGGTTGACTTTTCTTACACCATTTTTCTCACCTCATTGTAAAATGAGAAAGCTCTTGTTTTGTCCAACTTATGAAAATTCTACTTTTGAGCACTATAGAGAGATTTAGCATATACCTACTCCAAGATAACTGTAACAATGTATTTCTACCTAAATACTTAATCTTGTCCTTGAGGAATACTAAGGGCAAAAGCTTACTTCAAGAACAATCCCCAATTTCTCAGTAGATATTTTTTATTTTATTTTTCAAATAACAGGCATTAAACATTTTAATTATCTAGCAGTATGTTTTTCTCTTTTTTCTTCTTTGTAATCAAAGTTTTTATCTCACTTTAGTGATTAGAAAGGTACTATGCCAATGGGAATTACCTCAATTTGTAATATTCATAGTAAAATACCTGGATGATTATGCAGGGCGACGTAAGGTGACTTAGTATACAAATCCCAGTGAAAAACGTACAGCAGTATTCATTGTTTTGAGATACAGCAATTGGCCCAACAAAAGCTACATAAAAAAGACAATGACAACACCTGGTCCAACATCCACTGAAATTAATGAGTTTTATATCAATCTCAATAATGAATGATATGTGTTTACCCAATTTTGGAAACTGACCTTCTTCTTAGGATCACTGAACTCCTTTCCTTTCCTCTGCATCCCATTCTGGCATTGACAAAAGAGGACAATGAGGTGTAACTCACCTTAAAAGCAGTAAATGATTGACTGCAGTGTTTTCCTTCACAGAAGTTCGCAGCTCCCTCAAGGAGAGACAAATCCATTGAATTACACAGAACCTTGACCAATTAAGACTCAGCTCTAGTTCCACTAAAACCAAATTGTTCCTCTAACTTAAATGTGAGCTGATCCACAGCTTAGAAGTATAAACTGTAAATGTTGTTCTCTGCATGTGATTGCTTCCAACTGTTCTTTTAACTAGCTCGTGTCACAGTCAACAATTAGCAGTGAAGTTAGTTTAATAGGCTGATTTCCATTTTCAAAATGAGGATTAGTGCATCCTGTTCAGCATTTTGGTTTTATAGGCAGTTTTAGCAAAGTGATCTTATGAGTTTGTTCCATTAATCTGGCTAGGGACAGGTATAGAAAAAGTAAGAGGATCAAGTTGTGTTCTAATTGGAAGCCATAGTGAATATTCTTGGAGTCAGATCCAAACCCATTTCCTCTATTGCTAGGTTAGAAAACTGCTATGACCATTTTCCACAACTTTTTCACATTCCATTAATAGTTAAGGTCTGAACTGCCCACTGTGGAAGTCTTATTCATACAAATGAGAGAGTCATTTATGAGAATGAACCATCATCCAAAATGAGGTACATGCTTGTAGAGAAGGCTGGGCTCCAGGACAGTTTTGATGAATGGACACAAGAGATCTCTGAAGGCTGCTCTTAGAATATCAGGTTTATTACAGATGGTGAAAGGTCTTGCTTGGAACTGCCAGACGCAGCACGTGGCAAGGCCTGAGGTGATGGGGGAGGGGAGAGACAACGGGTAGAGAGGATGCTCCAGGAGACGGTGGAAGTTCCAAGTGGGGGAAAGTTGCAAGAGAGCGGGGATTCCAAGAGAGCGTCTGGCCCCTCAGAGACCCCTTATCAGGGGGCTTCAAGGTGGGCTGGAACAAGACTTGGGCCAATGGGGTCACAGACACTTGATGCTTCAGGGGAGGGTTACAGGTGTGGGATGAACCATACATTTTGGGGGTTGAGATGGAACAGTCCTTTTGACTTTTGGACCTATCTGTAGGTAAGGGCATTGTCCAATCAGTAGGGGGGATTATTTTCATCCTGGCTGTACTATTGTGAATCTTTTGCCAGGCAGTTATATTTATTCATCCTTCCCAACACATGCTGGCTGGAGGTGCTGATATCTATTGTTGAGAATTATTAGATGCATATGCAACTTCAAGACATTCCTAAGTTGAGGTTTGCATTTTCAAACAGACCTGTGATTTTGTTTGTTTGTTTTAATGAATAAACTTTGAGTGTTCTCAAGTGAATTTACATTATATTTGGCTGGTGCAAAAGTGAAATAGGGTTCCTCTGGAAGATTCAATGACAGCAAGTAAGACATATGGATATCAGGGAAATGGAACATTCACCAGTCAGATGTTTGGTTGACTTGTATAATAAATAGCTCACTGAGTATATGAATTGTATCTGGAAAAATGATTAATCTTATGGCACTATTAAGAAAAATTTGTAATCTATTCATGTCAATAATAAACCTTACATCAAATTTGCCAGTGTCTCTAAAATGATTACAAAATTCATTTCCATGTAAGTCACCTTGCAGGTCTTGATGCATGATTGGAAATCAATGACTGCTTCAAAGAAGTTTGGTCTGTGTATATGAGAAAAAAATTTCAAGTATTCAAAGGATTAAAACACAAACAATGAATTTTAAACTGCAGTTTGGATTTGGAAATGCTGAGACATAACATAGGCCTAAAAATCTCAGGAGAATTCAACAGCTCCTGTTAGCCTTGTCTTACATGAACTCTCTTTTTTTCTCTTTTCACCAAAAATGGCAGGTTTACAGAAAATTTAATTAGTTTATATCTGCATATTTTTCCATTAGGAAAAAATAAGTAGATATTTGAATTTTCTCTAAGGAATTTCTAATAGTTTTCAAGTTTTCATTGTAAAAAATCATATTATGATTATATGTCTAACTCTATGTGCTATATTAATAAAATATATATATAACTTATATTATACTATAATATAAATCAGTTTCCTCTTAAATGAATAATCAAAGGGGTGAAATATTCAAGCATACTGATTAGTAGTAAAGCCAGAAAAATATGGGGTTTTTAATGTCTATTTCTTTCTCATAAGTAATCTTTAATCTTACCTCATAAAAAGATAGTCTTTAGTGGCTAAAGTAATTGAGACAGGTTATGTGTTTGAAAGAACCTGTTAGGAAATCTAAACTTCTACAAGGCCTTTCAATCAAATTCAGAGTTTTTGAAACATCCCACCAAGGTATAGCTAAAATTTTTATGATGATTTATGTTAACAATTAATGTAAGATTTCTATTAAAGCTTTCATTTAAATAGAGATTGAACTAAGAACATATTCATGCAGAAAACCCCTGTGTACTGAGCAGTTATAAAAAACACATGAATATCAATTTCCTCTGTAATGTTTTGTTACCCATATCTATTGCTATCAAAGAACACCTGGTGAACAATAAGGGACACAGATATTTTATATCTGAATAGGAACATCCATCTTGAAGAACAATGAACTTTAGTAACCATATCTTTAGAGAGAGAGTTCACCTCCAATATAAAATAATTCAGTGACTGGAAGTTAGAAGCTGAGATGAAGCAAGTTTGCAACAAAACAGCAAACAGACAACTAGGAACTTCTAAAGTTTTTTTCCAAAACAAAATCCTCAATATCAAAATTCACTATGAACAATTTTGTTTCTAAATGCATTACACCTTGGGAAAGATTATTTTAAAATTCTTTCTTGAGTGTGAGGAGAAGATTGATTGTACTTGCTGCAGAAATGCTATACTAAAAGGCTATGGCTGGTTCCACAAAAATACCAAATGAACAAACAAACTAACAAAAAACGCACAAAAAACCCACTTTTGTATATAGGCCAGAAAGCATTAAACCACTTTACAGCCATTTCCTTAAACCACTTTACAGCCATTTCCTTATCTCAGAGGCCAGCTGTAACAATGGCTGTGTACCCTGGAGCCACTGGTAGCCCTGTAGGTGGGGCAGAGGATGGGGCTGAGTACTTGGCAGCTTGAGCTTTAGACTTGATTTTTGTCTTTATACCTTCATGTGGAAAAAAACTGAATTTTATGCCAAAGATCAGTGTTTCCAAGACAGCAGGGCTTCCTTTGCTCCTTTCCTCCAAAACATGCCTCCTTTAAATGGCTGAATTCAGATTAGTCAGTCACATCATCAAGTAGCAGAGACCACCAAAAAGTGGACATATTTTTGTCACTAAACAGCCCTGGGTACTCTCTTGAAGCCAAGAAAGCCCAATCTGTAATGATCCCAGAAAGAGCAGCTTAACAAACATAACCTATCAGACTGAAGAAGAGAGCCAAGCTCGTGTCACAGCAGTAATCCTTCTCAGGTGCTGCTGGTTAAACTGTCAGGCATACTAATTTTGCTGACATTCTCTCAGCATTTCAGCTGAAATTGCTTTTTCAGTCCATGCCATTTATTAACCCATCAAAATTTGAATGCTATTATCAAGAAAAAGGAACCTCTCCTTTTCTGTCAGAGGTGAAGCTTGTTGCTCCTCATGTTGCTAATTATCAGCACAGGTTTCACAAAGTATCTTGAGGGGCCTTCATCTTTAATTTCAAAGCCACGCATTGAAAAACATCAAGAATTCTAAGTCATATGTGGATTTTCAGAGTACATTTTCTGCAACATACTTAAGTCATCATAAAGAAATAAAAGGATTTGCATAAGCTAAAACAAGTTTTTCTTTCCCTAGTTTTGCCAAGTTTACATTCCCAGGGAAAAAGAGGTTCTGATGTTGAAGGTCGCATGGTAATGGGGTTTTTCTCTGGTTTTACCCAGACAAAAGCTGTAGTATATTAATTAGTTTAGAGATGTTATTTGGCATCTCTATTTCGGAGAAGCTTCCAAAAGCTGTTGAAAATACAGGAAGGAAAGGAGTGAATGATAACTTCTGGTTTTCCACTAATTCCCTGCTAACAAAGATATTCTTCAGAGTCTCAGGTGAGTGCTGGCAGCATCTCTTTGTGTCTCTTCACTTCCATGTCTGTAGAAAGTAAAATGTAGATGTTAACCTAAAACCAATAATGATATATCTTGGGCCATATGTACCAGGCAGTACGTGTATGTTGCTAATTCCCTCCATTACTGTTGTTTTTCTTACTTTCCAGACAAAGTGGCTGCTTGACACTGACTTTTATAAAAACACTGACTAAAAACCTGAAATATTCCTTCGGTTAATCCTACTGCATGAAACAGCTATTGTATAACAATGCATAGTTTTAAAAGAAAAGATTTTCAAGTGCAGTGTAGTTAGCTGTTACAAATAAATTAGAAAATAAAAATTAAAATTTGGAGCATGGAACACACCTGTAAAGCTTCTGCCCTGGATCTCCCATTAATAAATAAAAAAAAAAAAGGGGAAGAAAGTTACTTTATTTTCCATCTAGCACACATCAAAGTCCATTGCTTTCTGTCTGCATTCACTGGTGCTTTGATTTTTCATCATTACCACAGTCAAATACCTCCCTTCTACCCCATTACTCATCTCTCCTGTCATTAGTCAATGGTGTGTTATGGAGATTCACCACAAGGAAGGGGAAAGATGTTGAGTGAGAATATCTCTCTTTTCCCTTCACAAATCTGCACACTCTGCCTAATTGCAAAGCACACTTTGCTTAATTTTTATTTTTAGATAATCAGATTTTAATCCATTTTTCAGCTGCTGAAAAAGTGTAAATTAACATTTCTGTTCTTTGATCCTGTATCTGCAAGCATACCCATGTCTCATGCAGCACGAAACTGCATCAGGAAAAAAACATACATGAAATATTTGAGATCTAGATACTTATTTTCCAACAGTATTTTTTCCTGTCTGATTGGATTTACTCTCTCAGACTCCTGTCTGATTTGATCATTACTCTCATTACTCTTGTGACAGTGCTCCATTACAATTTGGTATGAGAAAAGACAAAGCAGTGTAATTTCCATACACTTTGTACATTTGTATGTTTCTGGTATTTGTAAGCTACAATATATTAATACACTATTATTTGTAGTCAAAATGATCAGATTACTATTTTGGAACATGAGGTTCATTAAAATATGGTTCTGTCTTAAAGCAGATGGAATTAATAGCAATAATATGGAGATTGGAGAGTTAATCTAATGGGTCAGGTGAGTTAACCCATTTCATGTAAGATTAACAGAGGAAGAAACTGAAAATACACGCAACACTGATATGGAAATACTAAAAATATAAATACTCATATTTCTTCTTTTAAATTCTAGATCTTCTGATACTTTAGTGTGCAGAACCTTGTATTGGGTGACAAGGTTTGGTTACAGGGGGCCACAGGGCTGGCTCCTGTGAGAAGCTGCCAGAAGCTCTCCCCATGTCTGATGGAACCAGCACCAGCTGGTGCCAAGATGGACCTGCCACTGGCCAAGGCTGAACTCATCAGTGATAGTGGTAGCACCTCTGGGATAACACAGTTAAGGAGAAAAGGAAATAAAAAATGTGGCTGTAGCCAAAAGGAGGAGTGAGAATACATGCCAGGAACAGCCCTGCAGATACCAAGCACAGAAGGAGGGACAGGCGTGCTCCATGTGACACAGCAGAGATTCCCTGCAGCCCATGATGCAGACTGCGGTGAGGCAGCTGTGCCCCTGCAGCACATGGGGGTCCACAGGAGTGCAGAGACCCACCTGCAGCCCATGCAGCACGTGGTGCCCAAAGGAGCCTGAGATGCCATGGGAAGCCCATGCTGGAACAGGCTCCTGGCATTCATGGACCCTTGGAGAGAGAAGGCCATGCTGAATCAGGTTTGCTGGTAGGGTTTGTGACCATGTGAAAGGGACTCTTGCTGGAGCAGTTCTTGCAAAACTGCAGCCCCTGGAAAGGACTCACATTGGAGATGTTCCTGAAGGGTTGCCTCCTGAGGGAGGGACCTTAGGCAGGAGCAGGGGAAAACTGTGTGGAGTCCTGATGCTCATAATGTCTCAGAGTGGATGGAGCTCACTGTTTTTTGGATCAGCTGCCTCTGACTTCAGGGATCTTACCTGCTCACCTCAAAATCAGCATAGATGGATCCACACTGAGAATTTCAATACCACCCTCCTGTTTCTCTGGCTTTTTCCTACAATATAAGCAGCATTCATGTCGGAGGCTAGCCACACTTCCATGAGGTGGATGTGTTTTCACTGTGAGAAAAAATTGTATACTTAATATTGTGATAATTACCAGCACCAAGCATTTGCAGCAAAATAGTGAAATTACTCTCATCAGTGTTGAAACATGAGCTACTTTTTGTTTTCCTCCTCATCTTCAGTAGCCTTGCAGCAGGAGCTAAATGGGTTAAAACTAAGATCTCATTCCTTTTTTGCAACTGAGAAACAAATTAGCTAAAGAAAATTGCAACTAATAATGCTTTGCACTTTCCAAATTACCTGCAAATGCATTTTGCTGCACAGCTTGTCAAAAATCTCAAGAATTTCAATATCCAGAGGCTGGGCAGGCAGGAGGAGCATGGTCTGGTAGGGGGAGTCCTACCTCTGATAGGAGGTAGCCCAGCATGATGTATTGTACTGCACTCTGCTGATCCTGTTCTGGGAAGAGGGTTGGGTATTACTCACTGAAGGTCTCAGACTAGTGGAAGCTATATTTTTTTTTTTGAAAGGGCAGATTAACAATCAGAGGACTTTATTTTTTTTTGTCAGCTTGAGAGGTGTTTTTTTTATATTTATCATGTCTGTTTGAAACTTCTCTGTCAGGCATTTTGGATGTTAAAATAAGGTGTGAGGAGGTGGGTTAGTGGTGAAAGAACAAATAATAAAAAGCTGTGCAGGAGAAAGACAAATGGAGATCTCTGTCACATATCACAAAAAGTGCAATAAAAAAAAAGGTGTAAAAATGGGTTTTAAAAAGTCTGCTAATTTTAAATGTTCTCCTACTTTTGATGGATTTTTCCAAAAGCAAGAATATTTTTTAAAAATTAATTATTACATAATTGTAAATATTTGAAGTGGATCCACTATATTTTTTCAAGCTTTCCCCTAAAAATGTTTATTCATATGTAATAAATATAAGAATTCTTCAGAAAGTGAATAAAAATGATGAGACATTTTAATCAATATTCTAGTGCTTTCCAGAAATCACAAATGGGGAATCAGAAGTAGAAAACCCTATGATGTCTGTGAGTTCTTGACATAAAGTGGACATTAGACAGCATTATTTATTGCCTCTATCATAGCTTAGTCCCTCACAATACTAGAAGAAATTTAATTTATTACTGACTCACCCAAGCTTTTAGGCTGTTCTTTTGTGTTCTATAGAGAAAAGATGCTACTGAATACTCTTAAATCAAATTACTGTGCATTCTTTAGAGATCTTTGCTTCTTTTTTGAAGCCAGAAAATAAGTTTATGGAAATACTCTATGCTATTTCCTACCTACAGAATTCAACTGCATCACAGATCTCATCTTTCTTATTGACAAAAGCATTTTGTTTAGCATTCAAGTTATTAATGTTGAAAAACCTTGCAAAAAATTACTTTTCTGTAGAAGGATGAAGGGGCATAAGTGCTTTCTTTTATCTGTTAGTACTATGATGCTTGAGGTGAGTGGTTAGATTGCTAAGGTTTATGCCTAACATATATTTAGCCTAATTAGCAAATGAGGTCAGCAATTAGAGAGCTGAAGGGAATCAGTGCATGATCCTAGCTATGTTGTAAAGGTTATAAGGAAAAAAAGCACAAGCTAAAATCTTTGCATTAGCCTTGAATTGCAGTGATAAATTGCCAGGAAAAAAAATCTGCTACAAAATTTCCTCACAGAGGACAGAAAAGCCATTTGATCAATGGCTTTGATCATTGCAGTGGCTGATCAGCAGGGTAATGACATGGGAAATTGCATATTCCTTGAACACATCCCACAGATCATCTGCTAAACTGGCCTCCATCTGGCAGGTGGGGTTGGCAGGGAAGTGGGGGTGCTCTGCTCTCTCTTGGGGGAGACTCCTCCTTGGTGCCAGCAGATCCTGCGCAAGCAAACAGCACTGACTTGGTCCCCACCACTGTTTGAGGTTTTAATCCTCGTTTTGCATGCTAGTGTACAACTTCTCTGGCTCCTCCATCACCTGCAGACTAAGCAGGATAGATGGTCTAAACCCCTTGAGCCGCCCATGAGCTATCATCTTCAGTATCCTGGAAATACTTCATAGTGTTCTCTAATCCAGTTTCTGGACACAAATCACAAAGGGAGGAACATAATATAAAGGGATAAAAGGGAAGCTGTCTTTAATGAGCACATGGCTCTCTGTCATAACAAATTACCCTGTGATGCTCATGATTAATTGTGCTGCCACTTGTTGTATGGCAGCACAGTAATGCAAGCCAAATAGGCACAATGCAAGGCTGTCTGCAAAATTAGTACGCTTTTTAAATGTTTTATTTATCACTGTCTGCCAGATGTGACAATCCTTCGACATATATGTGATCTTGCCTGTGGTGTCCTGAATTAAAATGGATCACAAAAAGGGCTGGTTCAGTGCAGGGCCAATGAACCTATGCAAGCTGATGAGCCAGAAGGTGCTACAAATTAAAATGAATTTTTGCCAATCTCTCTTGAGCTAATTGTGATATTATTGTGTTCCACTCTGCCTCTTTTTAAGATATTCTGTCACCATGCTTTTCCATGTGTGTCATCTTCTTTTATTCTTTGCATACATTTTCTTGCAATTGAGATATTTTTTCTTTCCTGTACCTAGTGCTTATATTTTGCACCTGTTTCCAGATTGCTAATATGGTGCTATTAAAACTGAGTCACAGTAGCCCCACAGAAATCCCAGTCCAAATATTCTAAATTTTTGCTGAAATCAAAGTATCGTTTATGTGTGAAGATTGTGGATCAGCCCCAGGTACCCTGCTTCTTGATCTACAACATGATCAATCTACATCAGGTAATAAGCTGTTGAGATATATATTAAGAAAAGCATATAGTCAGAACAAAAATTTCTAGACTACCACATCATGCTGCCTATTAATGGCTCATCACCTGCTGTCTTCAATTATGTTGCTTTTCATTATTTTTCCAGGGAAATTTCTCAAATTTTGCAGAGATTTTTTTTTCAGAGGTAAATCTAAAAATTAGTTCCATGGTGGCAAGTTATGTTTCTGCAATGTTATTAGGAATCCAGATAGCTTTTGAAGATTTGGGCTTTGATATTTACTGAGCTTTGATCTCCCTGGGGTTCTACTACAGGAAGGACAATCCAGACAAATCGTGCTTTTGAAAACTTCTCTTTTTTAAGAGAAGGGAGGCTATAACCTCAGGTTCTGGAGTAGACAGAAATATTTTTGGTCTCTAACCTGCCTAACTGCACAACCACTGAACATTTTTTCCACTCCCTGGAAGAGCAGGTCAGCAACAGAGTGATGTGGTTTTGTCTCAGTGCTGTAGACACTGTGCAGCTATGCTAAAGTCACACCATCTGCTTTTCCACAACTGTGTCTGCAGACCTAGGAGGGTAAGGTTTATAATGGTCTCCTCAGCAGAAGAATATGGTGCTCTCAATGAGTAAACTGCAAAAAATCAGGGCAAAGTGGTTTGCAGAGTTGTATAGTCTAGCAAACTAGGACTGTCTTACATGGACCAGAGAGACCATGGTCTATCTAAAAGAGATTCAATTTATAATTCTCTCAGTAAAAATGATATAAAGGACTATGTTTTTCTGCTCAAATAAGTTATTGAAAAAATTCTATGAGGTTTAGAATAATTATTGCAGCTCAGATGTTTATCTGAGATGAAAGAGATGGGTTTTCAGAAGAAACACTGAAGCTCTGCTTCTGGAAGGAAATAGGTTATTTAGCTTAATGGAGGGCAAAAAAGCACCAAGTGAAAAGCAGCAAAGAGAAAATTTAGGACAAAGGGTTGTAAAAATAGTGACCCAAGTTCTTTCCTCTATCTCTTTTTATTTTTTTTTTTTAGTAGTGCAGTAGGAAAATGTTTAGCACTGACAGATGGAGACATGAAAGAATTCATCAGAATTATCTGTGACATCACTTAACTTTTTTAGTACTTGAAAAAGAAAATGCCTTCTTTCTGGAAGCCTTCATTTTATTCCTTTTTCTGAATGTTTTTTCCATAATGAATTCTTGAATTATTTGATTCATAGATGTCTGGTTTACATATGGACCGTGACATTTTTATCTGTGGAAATACACCAAGTTCATATTACTTTTTCTGCAGCTAAGAGCTATGAAATAAAAAAGTATTAATTCTGGATACATGATCTATTGTGTAAGATAGGAAAAAATCCACCCATGCCAGTGTTCCACTACTAAGGGAAACAATGAAAGGTGTGTTTAATAAATCCAAGCACATTCTGAGCTGTAGTATTTGACACACTCTATATTACTCCCAAGGCAAGAAAGTAACAGCTCAATGTTATGAATACAGCAGCACACCTTTTATTTAATAAAACCCAAAAAGTAATTCTGTCTTTCTAATGCACAATGAAGAAGTAAGCAACAATTTTATAAGAGGATTCATTATCCAGGCCACAGCTTTCAACTAAAAACCAGGACATTCAGATTCACTTGCCTTAAGAGAGTTTAAGTGCATAAGACTTGAGGGGTACTGCTTTCCTCCCCTGCTGAAAATCTAACACTGCAAAAACTTCAGGCTACTGTGGGCTGAAAAAATGCATCAGAACTGATTTGCTATTTATTTAAAAGAATAGGAGAGTTGGGCTCTAGGAGCTAGGCTCTATCATTCATTTTATGCAACTTATTCTTCAATATTAAATGCTGAAACAGTGTTTCAGAACAAAGTGTGTATATAGGACCCAGAAAAAGCTACAGGCTGCTGTCCTGCAGTGTTCCTTTTTCTCTGTGAGCTCTGAATTCTGTCCTGTACTGTGGGGAAGAAAAGTTTCACAACATGTCAAAACTGAAATGCTTTTGTGTGTCCAGAGAAGGGGTCTGAAAGTGCACATTGGGAACAAGAGGTATCTCTGGAGCCTGTGTGTTGCAGGGATAACTTGTAGTTGCCTGAGAAGATTTTGATGTGACCCAGTCTTATATAAGGATCAAAAGCCTTGTTATATGCGTTACATATAACTTAATTTTAATATAGTCACGATTTTAAAATACTTTTTAGGCAATGTAAGAGACCTTGCAAATAGATGTGACATAATTCAGAAGGAATATTTTTTTTTTTTTTAAAAAAACCCTATTGAATAATATCTTACCTGGAGCTCTCTAGTAAAGTATTGAAGTACTTGCCCAAAACTATTAATATTCATTTACCCTTAAACATCCTTATTCCAAGATTAGCTAGATCCCAAGATGCAAATGGCCACACTTCACTGAAACATTTTATGTTCTCCCACACAACTCCTACACGTATTTTCACAAAATTGGTTTGTATCACTCCTGGGCTAATTTCAAGGACCAAATCCTGTCATTTTTGCTCAGGTTCATGATGCCAGACTTTGTAAAAAGTCACATTAATTTTGAGTGCTTCCTCTTCTCACGCCTCTCCTGAGCTACAAAATCACAGAGTCTTCCAGCAACATACTTGACGCTGACAGCAATTAAATCTCAGAAGTTCTGCCAATAATCCTCCAAGTGTGCTGACTTCACTGTGAGGTGGGATGTACTGTCAGGCTGTGCACAGCCCAGAGCAGCAGACAGCCTGTCTGGCAGCCCTCCAGTGCCTCGCTACCTCAGGTTGAGTTACTTTTCCTTATCTTGTGTGTAAAAATTAATTTATTCATGTGATATACCATGTTCAGATACTGCAATGATGAACACCAAGGAAATGCATTATGGAAAAAAATGTGTGTGTGAGTGGAAAAGCAGCTGTTGCCAGGCCTTCTATCTGTGTCTGGGTTTTGCTGCTACTTGAGGGAAGCAATGCAGAAGGTCCCGTTATGCAATGCAGAGCTGTAGGTTATGTAAATCAAATGCAGCAAAGCTTGACACCAAGCAAAGCATAACTTTGACCCTGTGCCAAATAGATTATTAAACACCACAGTTATTTTCCCTATAGCACTGAAGTCTGAATCAATCTTAATATGGACATCATTTACCCTAGTGTGAATCTATTGATTTAACACAGTTTTGCATCAATGGGGGCAGAAAAGGGTCATGAAATTAGCTGTAGGTTACTTGGTAGTGTATAATCCACTCTTAAACACTAAGTATAAATGACCAATTTAATGTTGGTTAAGCAACCTTGACTCCGTTCTTAAAATAAAAAATTTTAGTGGTATTTAGTATGTTTCAAAAGAAGGTTGTTCTTTATTCAGATGCCCAGAAATGGCTTTAGTTTGCAGTGATTATGACTAATACATCTAATCCTGTTAGAGAAACAGGGGGCTCACTAGAGTTCATTAGTATGAGAAACTAAATGCTATCTAATGCCACAATATAAATGTACTGTATTTGGAACAGCCCCTAAGATACAGTTTTATTGTGCAGTCATCTGATTCATACCTAATCTGAAGCAAGAAGAATATAAGGAGGAGCCCTGACATTTTCTGCTTATAATTATCATCTTTCAAATTCCTTGTGATTATGTTGATTAAAGTTTTCTTTCAGTTTGTCTGTAGCTGAAACACTTTATTCTGTCATTTCCTTCTGTCGTAAGCATATATATAATGTTTATTTATAAGGATGAAAGTGAATTTTATTACAATGCAATCACTGACAGAGCTATTAAAAGCTGCATTTTCTCTCAGCATTTTCCTGATATTGGTGAATTTGGGTTCTCAGAACACAAGAGAGGGAGTTTTACTAGTGAATAATTTTTTCACATTTCTTTTAACAAACAAGAATGCACAGATGCACGTATATATAATTTCTATAAATTTAAAGTCATGTCACAAAACTTAAAGTATTTTTAATAGATTACAGGCAGAAGATATAGACAGTCATGAGCTATCTTATCATAAGTCTTAGGTTACAAATCAAATCTCAAGTAGTGAGACCTTAAAGCACAGGCAGAGAGGACAGAGAAAGAATAGAAATGTCTTTCTCAAGTGAAAAGCAGCAATATCTTGGCAGCTTTTACAATGAAGCACAAAAAGGTATTAGATTCCTGTCTCTCCTATTCCAGAGTTGTTGAGACTGTGATACCAGCTATGGCTGTAACATTACTAAACCCTCAGTAAGTATGATCTGAGAGGAGGATGGCAAACCAAATGCAGAAAATGGGAGAAAACACCACTTTCCCCTCGAAGCCCACCTTTGACTCCTTCCCTAAACACTTGAGCATGCTCCTTCTGTTTCAGGCTGATGGATTCGTGTACCCAACCAAACCCAAGCTCCAGCCATGGCCCAGAGGGGATGTGTGGAAGCAGTGTCAGGGTTTCCAGCGCAGTTTGCCCTGCAGAAGCTGCAGCCCCATGGCTCAGTTCTCCCACATGTGCAGGGCCGTGCTGCCCAAGCACGTCCCAGTGCCACGGCCAAGCTCCGTTCCCTGTGCCCGTCCCGTGTGAGCCTCCTCGCTTTGCCTGTGGTAAATATTGCATTAACGCGCTAAACAACAGCCGTGCTAATGAACGTCTGGGAACCAGGCGGCTCTGCGAAACCCAAGGGCTGCTGCTCCATTTGACTGAGAAATGAGCTGCAGTGGGATCCTCCTGACTCTGAGCAAGGCACTGCAACTCAGCTCACAATTTCCAAGATGTATTGCTGTAGACACCTCCTTCCCACTGGCGAGGAGAACAGAAGGGATCCCATAAATTCTGCATGCACACCCTGACTGCCAAATCTCTTTTAAGACTTCCTTGATCAGTCTGTGGATTCTTCAACAAACTCTGTCTAAAATGCCTCCTACTTTACCAAGAGGGTTCTGATATCCCATATGCTCATTAAAAAGAGGTAAAAAATTATTATTTTAAACAATTTCTCCTTTAATTTATAGGTACGCTTTAAAACTAAAAACTAAACGCAAAGAGTATATTAATAAAACCACTGTAAGTCTTGCTGTTCTGTCATTCAACATGTTTCCTGAAAATAATGAGGACAGGAAAGAAATTCGCTGCATTTCATCAACCTGTACTTGCAAGTTACAGTCTCTGTGGTTTTTTTACCAAATTAAAGTTAATTTCTTGAATTCATTATGCCAACACATATTCATTTTGCAGTTTTCTAATATTTTAAAATCCAAAATTACATTGTTAGGTGACTGTTTACATTTAATTCTGAGACCTACAAAAGTAATTTTTTTTGTTTACAAGTCAACAATTATGATATTACATTTCCAGACATCATCTTTTCTATTAAAATTATGGAATTGCCATCAGTAAGCCAATATACATATATATTTCACATACAGAATATCTCCATCTCTCATGTAATCTGTTTTTCATTACTGAAAAGGATCTGTATTTGTTTCCTAAATATAGGTAAGCCTTTCTGTTTTACCTAACGTTGTCTAATTATATGTAGTGAAAAACTGCATAGAACATGCATTTTCCTAACCAGTGACTTAATTGAGTTTACTTTCTTTAAATAAATCCATTCCCAAGGCTATTCTAAGTCCACATCAGATTTCTGTTTCTCATGGAATGGAGGGGGGTGAGCAAGGTAGAAAGTTTTTTCCCTCACTTCCTAAGTTCCATGTATTTTGTGTCTGAAAAAAACTTTGAGGAAGCAGCTACAAGGCAAGGGAAGTTTTGAAATCACTGAGCAAAGAAAAGAAAGGTCTAGGGTCTTTCTTTCTACAATTGCCTGAGCTGTCCTTATGAGAAGTCAGGGCTAAAGGTCTTCTGGAAGAATGTCAGTGTCCTACTCCTGCCTCCCCTAAGGATGTTGCTGTTGTCAATAATATGTGAGAAGAAAATTATATAAGGACCTTTACTTTGTCTTGTCAGTTTCTTTCATGGGAATTTCCTCAAAAAATAGAAAAAACATAATTCCCTGAAAATTGAATTCAGAGCTGAAGTTCTCTATTATTCAGGTTCGTGTTTCTTACCTCATTCTCTGAAAGGAAATTAAAGCAAGAAAGGGAACTGACTTAAATTACCAATTGGCAGGGCCATAAGTGGATTTTGGACTGGAAAAAAATGCTCAAACACTGGCAATCCTTAGCAATACATCAAGAAATTTGATCATGAGATTAGCTGCCAAAATATTATCATCACTTAATGCCTTTGCTTCTTCATCATACTTTGCCATTTGAATAACTATTCTTAAATTTCCAGTCCTTCTCCTGCCTAGATCTTTGATGTATATTGCACTTCCTATTTTAACTTTCCTAATCAAAATAATTTCACAACTCTCCAAACCCTCCTACACTACTGAGCCCATTTTTTCTGCTTCACTTTCCCAATGCAAGTCAGATAAATTAGCTCTTAAACTTTGGAGATACATTTCTGATGTGTGGAATTTTTAAGGTTCTAACTATTCCTTTTATTTTCCAAGACAGCCACTTCTGATTTTCTCCATGTGGTGCTACTTTGGCAGGAGGAATGCTGTATGTAATTGTATTTTTCCTGTACTTTTCCATATACATTTAGTGTTTTAAGAACAATTAAAGGAAATAACATAATGAAGTTGCTGCCTTGAGTGGTCAGAAACACTTGTGACACCAGTCTAAGAAAGGAAGCTTATTCAGTCAAAGGCAAAATGCTGCATTACCAAGCTCAGAGAGAAAACCATTGTTTTAACTATTGCTTGGTAAGGAAAGAAAGAAGAATATTCAGGTGTGCTAATATGCTTTGTTTAAATAATGTTAATAAACATGCATATTCCGAAAGTCCTCCCTAATATAGTACCGAATCAGTCCCTAAACCTACAATTAATCCAGGCAGAATAAGCAATGTTAATACCTAATTCTGTTTTCAGTAAAATTTAGCAACTGTTCATAGCTAGTATCAAATTCTATCAACAAAAATCACATTTTTGATCAAAATATTTAACTAGAATGTAAATTAGCCCTAAAACTTGTTCAGTTAAATAATACTGCCAATGAAAAAAAGATATCTTTAGAAGCGTCTGGGATTTTGGGTTTTTGTTGTCATGTTTCTTTTTTAAATCAAGAAGTCATGTTATATAGACAACCCAAATGTTGTTTTTACAGTCTGAACATGTGTTTGTCTTCATAAAAGAGCTTAAACTAATTAAGAGATGAAAGGTAACTCCTTCCAACCTCTACTGTACAGGCACTATCAATCGTATGACTGTAGATGGCAAAAAGAAGTGTCTTCAATTGAATAAGTTCTCTCACCTTTGAAATTTACACAAGGCACCCTCCTAATAGAGCAGACTAAACTGTGAAATTATAGTTATTAAAAAACTGCAACAATGCATGAAAATTTAACCTATGTTTTGTCCAGTTAGGGTCATTTTTTTTTACGTTTATCTTCATCTTAGGTTGACAGGTGGTCAGTGTACAAAAATGTAAGACATTCAATTCAGCTTTATATTAATGTATTATCTTGCTCTTAAGATTTCCACTAAGACTTTTTGTTCCTTAGTTATTCTTTTAGACAGATGTTATGCCTAAGCTATTAGTACTCCACAGAGGTTTGTGCTGAAAGTGTGTTCTGGGTTCTCATATGGTTAAATCACGTTTAGAAGATAACACAAGTATCAATCTTAAAAAGAGGGCAAAATTCTGCATTGTTCAGGTCAGCTACCACAGTTATTACTTTTCTGGCAAGGCTTGGAAATTTTTATGTTTTTTATTGATCTCCTTTCTGCTCTGAGTTGCAGTTCAATAGCTGAATTACTAACCTACTTATTTCATTGTAACAAGTGATAAATGACACTGCTTTTAGATCTACCATGCCTTATTTCAGATTCTGGGCTCCTAACACAAATTCAGATGATGCTGTTCAAGCTAAAGTCTCTTCCTTCTTTTTGAAGGACATATCAGCCCCTTTGAATGTAGAGTCACAGAATGGGCATATATGCTGTTTGTATTTGCCAGCAAAGGTCAGAAGGTAAGTATTAGCATTCAAGAAACATTCAGTAATTTGGAAGCTGCCTGGAGGATATGTCTAGCAACTTTAGGCTCAAAATCCTGTCTCCATCTGTCTACTGCCAAAGCACAGTAAAATATGCCTATGCTCCTTATGCTACCACTCAGAAATGTCAAGATAGTCACCTTTTAGCATGAATCAGAAGCAACCGCTTCTGAAAACAAGCAGAGTAATCTTCTGGTTTTCTCCTATGATCAGAGGTCTGTACCATAAGGATAACATGTAAATTTCATAAATCTAGTCACCTAACAGAACAGCTAAAAACTGCTCAAATGTCAGGTGGAGATGTC
Source organism: Taeniopygia guttata (assembly GCF_048771995.1). Lineage (NCBI taxonomy): Eukaryota > Metazoa > Chordata > Aves > Passeriformes > Estrildidae > Taeniopygia > Taeniopygia guttata. The sequence goes on along the minus strand of NC_133028.1, from coordinate 40,820,402 downwards.
CTATTGACAACATCCTTCTCAGTCATGATGCCGCTATACCATTGCTTGAGCACATACCCTAGTGTCTTAGAGCTGAAAACACTGTCAATATACCTAATTCTTCTCATGCAGTGTTGTTTTCTCAGTCAACATATGCAGGATTTGATTCTGGTTTTGACTCAGAAAAGTCTATAGTCCTGTAAGTGTTGCAACAATTTGTGTAATTTGCCTTATCTCTTCCTGGCTATGTAAGATCAGAAGAGGAAAAAATTTAACAGAATTTAACTTCTTAAACAATAAAAGTGAGTCTGAAGGTAATGAAAGGGCTCTTGGGCACTTCCACTCAGTGTTACAGCAATGACACAACACTGACCAGTAATGACTTCTCTGCTGCCACTACTGATGGCTATCATCAGTTTGTAATTATAAGTACTGAAAAGAACATCAAAAGTCTTCTCAAGCCAGTCAAGTAAGTAAGAAAAAAACCAGTAAAAACCTGGTTTTTATATATTACAGTTTTATACAGTCATAAAAACCTCTACTGGTACTGGACACAGATACCCGCAGACAAAACTACTGATATTTCGCTTTCAAATGAAGAGCACAGGAGAACTGGCTAGCTCTTCTCCAATCTCTATGCCCAGCAAACTAATTTATTCTGCAGTTAAGTAAAAACACAGCTGAAAGGTACCCTACTTTCCTGACCAGGTCATCAACCAGTGACAGAAGTCTACTTTTCGTTCTTTTCTCTAGGTCTTATCTCTCTGCCACTACTAAACTATGCCCCGAACCACACACTGTTTTACTTACTTTTTAACAGTTATCTACAGCACACCTATTTTTTTAAACAGAGATGGGAACAGAATAGTTTTTTTCTGACCTAGAAAGATCATGGGAGACAATAAACATTCAGTTCATGAATGCAGTCTTTTCAACAGTACAATTCACCACTTGCATCATTTAAAAAATAAATATAGTTGCCACAGACCCACATATGAGAATCAGAGTGAAATATCCAGATGGTACCACATATGCTGATGTTTTCCTGCATCATCATCAAATCATTCTTGGTTAAGCACGCAAAACAAAGAGCCTTATCTTCAACAAGGATCATGTTGTACTTACTGTCTACAAACATGAAATAAATTGATTACCTGTCAAGTACACTAAGCTCCTGCAACCTCTTTTTGTTACTCTTTTTTAAAGTAAAATCAGAGCAAAAAAGACTTAATACCTCAGTCAGAATATGTGTCTATTATTCTGCATTGTTTTGATTGGCTGCCTGCTTCTTTGTGAGGCCTTCAATTAAAGTGCTGTAGGTGCTATATTCTCCCTACATTTGCAACAGATTTTCTCAACCTTTTTGATACCCTCTGTTCTCTATGTGTTTCTGTGGAATAGAAATTTTCACTCCACTGCAGATGATACTCCTAACCTTCTTTTAGGGTTGGTCCACAGTGTAGCTGCAAATGTAGCAGAGAGTTACTCAAGTAAACTTCCAAGAATGAGAACTTTGATCCACATTTTTCTTGCCTTTATTTTTCCTGCTGCATGAAGCATAGCTAGCATGAATCTGTCAACATTGCAGTCTGCTGCAGAGGGCAGAAAGAGCCGATACAATGAGCAAATTAGATTAGTTTAGGATTTGACAAAGAGGTTAGACTGCAACTGCCATTATGTCTATATATTCTATATTGGAACAGGAAGCTTGTAATTGGCCATCCCAGAATTACCCATCCTTTCTGCAGCTTCAACTGGAAGGTCCCATCCATTTTGTAATTCAGCATTTTCCCCAGTGGCCCTGCTGCCTTGTCTTGTTCCTCAGCTGCAGGTGTGTGGGTCCTTCATGTGCCCGTGGCCCATCACCCTGCATTGTGGCAACACCTGTGAAAACTTGGGCTGTTTCAGTGCTGTGAAGCTGGTTACCTTCTCATGCAGCCATTCTCACCCTACGTGTGTCCTGAGGCAATATTTACCTGGATTTAAAATCAAAATCAGACCACACCAAAATAGTTACAGAGGAAGAAGATTATTTCTTCTGGCACAGCTATGCTCAAATTTTCTTCTGCAAGGCCATTTCCCTCTTAGATTGTCATGACATTGAACAGTGAAAAAGTGAAGAACATCTCATTATACAACCCTGTGGGCTACATACACACCGAGGAAACTATCATATAATGCTGTACATAACATTCAACACATAAATTGAAACAATTTAGATTGAAATATCTTTTTTTTTTTTCCCTTTTTCCACATAAGTAATTTACCTGGATGGTAGCAGTTATCAGATTGGAAGCTGATACAGATGCAGCTTGATGAATAGCTGGGAATGGAAATGGTGTTTTTTTCTGAGACTATTCTTTTTTTAACATTACTCAGATTGTTTCAAACTCCTAAGGTTTTGATTGAAATAAATCACATGCGTATTTAAACTATGTCCTTTACAGCCACAGCAATCACTGGATGTTGAAGCTTTCAGCATAAGAAATTAGGCATGCAGCAAAGGAGTTAGTTTGAATTTAAGAAGAAATGCTGTATTTCCACCAGACAATTTCCCCTGTGCATTCTCCAAACTGATCGTATCTTTTCAGGAAGGAATAGCTTAATGTTTAATTAACATTTATTACTTCGGATTAGTGTTATGGACTGCAACTGAGTAGTGTATTTCTGAAGTCTTTGGAAGTCCACCTCTTCACTTTTCATAAAGAACACCAGGAAATATGGCAATATATGGTTGCTTGTACATCAGTATCCTCCTGAATCAGCATCCTCCTGTCCAGAAGAGTTACTGATTAGATCTGGGTTCATATCCATATAATCTGTGAACTGTAAAGTCCTAAACACCCATCTAGATATTGATGAGGATTATTTACCACTTCTTTGTAGTGCACCAAAGTAAAATAAAATCAGTCCCAAAGAAGGAAGATGGATCCTTGCAGTCACATGATACATGGTTCAAGAATCTGAGCACTAACCTGACATTGGCAGATCTCACTTTATTTGCTGCTCTGAAAAGTACTTAGAGGCCATTTTCCAAGTGTTACATAATGGAGGAAGAATTAAATTCACACATCAGTAGAGCCTTGAAAAGAAAGTTACATATCTGTGAAGGAATGCTGCAATTTCATATCCTTTCTGATAAGAACATTCCCCAAATTTATATCTGCATTTGACAGTTATAATTTTCTTCTTCCCTTTTCAGTATTTAATGTCTGTTCTTTGTATTGTGAGACTGCTCTGCCTAGACTAATCCAGAGAAAAGGATGAAAAAAACAAGAGAGAGACTCTGACCAAAAGCTGAATGTGAACATTTTTATGTGCAACAGCTTCTGGCAGTATACACCTGCTTGTCAGTTCTCTCACACCTGCCTTTCTCTGAGATTCTATATCTCTAAACATTAAAGAGGCCTTTGATTGACAAAACTATTTACAGAGAGCATTCTACCCCATGCCTACAGATGTCTTGCCATTTCAACACATCTTCTTCTATCCAGGTTCTACAGAGGTTTTATCATTGTAACAGCAAACTACAAATGGAAATTCCCAGAAGGTAGAGGGTCACTGTATTTTAACATGAAAAGAATTGCATTTTGAAATCTACGCAGAGATTGAAGAAAACAAAAAAAAAAATATTAAAGTAATAATATAACTTGTAATGAAGTTAAAAGTTTGAAAAGCATGAGTTGTCTCCACCTTCTTCGAGGAAAATGTGGCTGCCAGATGAATTGACACCAACATTCAGATAAATTAGCCACTCAAAAATATATCCAGACTAATATAAATCAAATTATCCTATGGTCATGACTTTCCGCCTCTATAAAAACCTATAAAGTGAATAAAAGTGTTGATTATAAGGCTGCAGACACATCATCAGAAAACCTGCCTTGCAATCTATTTGCAAAGTTCAGAATCAATTACAGTAACAGAATTGAAAAGTTAAGTATTAATCATATTAAACTAATAAACTAAAGCTCTTTACTTGAACACATACCTGAACCTACTACAGAGACTACAAAATAAGGTAATACTTAAAAAAAAAAAACAATCTTACAATGTATTATGGGGGAAAAAATTGTCACCAGGGAGTTATTTTATTTTTCTGTGAAAATATTTAAGGGCCATTGCACAATTCCAAAGAAATAAAATTATCTTTGCAGAATTTAGGGGCAAAAAGAGGAACTATTTGTTCAGCTCTACTGCATACAGAACTAAAGACCAACTGAATGCATTTGTCAACCCTAAATGTCCAGCAAATCTAGTTACTTGGTTCTCCCATATATGCTGGCTATTAGCCACACTGAGAAGCAAAACCCATCAATAGAAATCCATGTAACTTCATAATTTTTTTTTCATTTTGGTCATATTTTTCAGTGGTAGGATAAGGGTCATAGTAAATAGATGTATGATACAGGGGATATGCCACAAAATTATTCCCCTTGCATTAATTCAAGCCTGGTTGATGTTCAGAAATCATTGCTTAATTTAGGTTAAGAAAGTTCATAAGTTAATAATAGCTCTCTATTTGCATTTTGTCTTTTACTGTTAGCCTGTAAAATAATATTCCAATGTTCCAGTGTTTGTCTTTTTTGCCATTTAACCAGGACCTGAATGATGCAGGTATGCAATAACATCTAGGCTTATTACTAACACTTGCAGCTCTTCATAAGTATAGTATTTCATATACTTACCCATCAGTAATTATTATTTAATGATAAATGCATATCAACAGAAACTCTTGTACCTGTGTTTTTTCCAGCTGAATGAATACCTGCCTAATTTATGCTTAGTGACATTTCAGTATTTTATGCCCTAAAATCTATCTATCCATTTTTCTTTAATTTAAAAATCTTTATTTAAAGACATCAAGGGGAGAAAAATCACCTTTTGAATTCCATAAAAAAAAAAAAAAAGTAAATTGCATATGGCCAATCCAAAAGTACATTTTTAAAAATAAAAGTACTGTACTAAAGCAGAATTGGAAAATATCTCTACTTGAAAGAGACTTAAATATACCTAAAATTGCTCATGAGCTGTGGCTCTGTAAAAGCTACTCTCTCAGGTTTATACCAGGCTGATGTAGAGATTTTTACCTTCTTTATGTTACTAATGTACCTAATGGAATGAGCAATATGAATATTGTTCTAAGATATGACATAAAAAATGTTAAGGTTTTTATAAATTGCTTATCAATTAATGATGCAATGGGAGGGGTTTTAACAGATAAATATAGCTCTAAATTAATGGGGGTTTGTTCTCCTACTATTATATATGCAGCTTTAGTTGTTCATAATAATGGTATCTCTAAAAATCATTTACTACATCTGAGTGAAAAAACATTAGAATCAGGATCAATTTAATGGTAGAAATGTACTCCTAAAATATATATATGACAACATATTAATTTTAATTGCTTGTTAGCTTTAAAGCTAGAGAGTTAATAAGAACTCAGTAGTAGATACTTTTGTGGTGCTGAATAAAAAATGGTACAGCCTAGATAACTGTTCATATAAATTAGCAGGAAAAAATGGTGAATATTTAATAGAGCAGTTGAAATTAAAGTTATTTGAAAAAGGCGTGATTATGAGACCATACTATTGGATGCCTGGCTTCCTTAAGTAATTTTTGCCCAATTCAGTATGTTTCTGCTACTTTTGCTATATGACAATGTGACTGAAATCCCAGTACAAATATTCTAATCTTTCAGAAGGCAACAGTATCAAATTCTTCAGTTTATTAAACCCTACTATTGATTTATACTAATGTGCAAGTGCTATCTTTGTGATCTTGCACTAAGTACAGAACAGGCGTGACATTGCAATTAAGAACTTAACCACCTACTTCATCCACAGATGCTGAAAGGCAGGCAATTTATTCTCAAGCTGATTTTCTCTTGGAAAGGAAGAGTGAAAGAATATCCAAGTAGGATATAAAGTAGGAGTAGGAGATTCTTAGGGGAAATGAATTAAATGGAAGGAAAGGCAGACAGAGAAGTAAAGACAGCGTAAAGGAGCAAATATTAGAGGGACCAGAGTGAAATAAAGATGAAGTCAGCAGAAACAACAGTGAAGAATTATGTCATTACTAAAAGGACATCACCACAGGCAAAAGTAATACATTCAAGAGTAAGTTTCCCAAAGTCTAGGTAAATAATTTATCTGTTTCTCTCTGACTGACTCCACAGTCCTGCAGTCTTCTAGAGAGACTACAGAAAAGATGGATGGATATACCAAATGGATCCCATTTTTCTCACAGTGTCTAAATTTGATTTTTAAATTTCATAAGAAATTATCAATTTATGAGGAAATTAAAGCATCTGCTCTCAGCTATTTGTTCATTCTGCTCGGTTGGGTGGCACAAATATCTGATTAATGTGGACCATTAATTATTCCTACAACTTGCAGGACTCCATATGTGACTATTTTCACTTCACTTGAAAAGTATTGTATCAAATGGAAGCAATGAGTTCCTCATCATATAGAATGTGATTTAAAATCTATATTAAATTAAAATATAATATGATGAGACAAAGTAACCTAAGGAACCACTTGAAAATGGAAAAAGATAGATTGAAAGCTCTGTTCTCAGGCCAGCATTCTTTATAATGCAGGTATTATCAGAGTGCCTCCTGGACATACTGCTGCAAAGTAGCTATCAAGACATAGCAAGACCAAAGCTGCACAACAAAGTTTCAATGAGAACACCCAAGCCCACTTGTCTAAAAATCTAAATTCCTGAGACATCCATCAGACTGCACAGCCCCCCAGAATGGGTTACATTGCACTCATTCTTCCCTCAAACATAGTTACTTAAAAATTTGACAAACAAATTCTTATAAGAGGAATCACATTAAGAGAAAGTAGCCCTGGATTTGGAGTTTTTGCTGGAGATGTAACTTTTGGCTACAAGTTTCTAGCATAAATCAGATCACTTCTCTAGGAGTCTGACGCCTTAATTGCTAAGACCACTAATCCCATTTCCCTGACAACATCTGAGGCCTTACAAGCGATCTGGTACTGCTTTAGTCACCACCTCCAGTTAGTAATAAATTATCTGTGACGGGGGAGAACTCAGAATCTCTTGTTTTTCAGACTCCAGCACATTCCTGGGCCAAAAATAGCATGTTGTAGACTCCCAGAATAGCAGGTAGATCTTTCTGTTGCTCTCTTCTAATGGCACCCTTTTAAACAAGGTCAGTTTCATAAATCAGCCATAAAGCCTTTGTGCCTGACTGGAAGACAACCTGAGAGCCTGGTAGTTTTACATCAAGTACAATACATAACCAACACATGCAGCCAGTGCACAGATCATAGGCAAAACACTAAACTCAGGAGAAATTTATTGAGGATGCAAGCACCCCACAGCTCACTGGAAAAAGGAGGAATTCAAGCTCTTAATCGAATTTTAAGTTATTTGTACAAGAACACACTTTTCATCCTGCCTCACCAAAGAGGTGAGGCATGACTAACACCCATTTGCTTCATTTTACTAATGAAACAAATGGGCATTTCTAAATGATATTTGCATTTATACATCTTTAAATACATTTGTGTTTTTGCAAAGAAATAGAACACTGCAAATGTTACAAAACAAGTATAAACAGCCACATGAAAGGACAAATTTCAGAGTATACTAAAAATTAATAGGTACAGCAGAATTGTTTAGCAGTATTCTTAAGTGTTCCAAATACCAAACAGGGACTGTAAACACTTCTTTTGTTGTCTATTTGAAAATATGTAGGTGTACATCAGTCTTACTATTGACCTTCATGAGCTGCCTTGGGGCTTAATTCAAAGTTTCATCTCAAAGAATCCTATACAAAGCTATGAGTGTTTGAAAAGAAATATATATCATGGAAATTCCTTTCAGCCTCACAGAATTTCCCACTAGAGTCTTACCATTCCAAACATATGGAAATTAAGGGTGAACACAACCTGCAACTTACACTATTAAAAACAAATTAATGGCATACAGAATTCTTTCATTCTTGAAGGCAGTACTGATATGAGAGTAACATAGACCCACAAAGTGCACCTAATCCTCTTCATTTTTCTCAACTTTCAATATATAAAAAATCTCTTTCAGTATTCAACTGAATAGAAAAAGAAAAAATAATAATGCACATCTCTGTTCAGCACATTATATTCTTGATAGTTACCAGCTATAGAGGATGCACTTCAGTGCTTACTAGGGATTAATCATGCTCACTGCTAAAAGCAGCTTGTAAACAACCTTAAAATGCATTGGTTATATATTCCTAATTTCAAGTTTGAAGGCACCATTTCAGAATTTACATCAGCCTCTTTCCTTGGTCTGTCAGAAAGCTCTGATTGCTGGATACCTTGCTGTCCTTCCTCAGAAAACATTCTAGGGTGAATACACTACAGCTTCAAGAATAACAATAAATTCAGGTACAATAATAAAATATGTTTAATCTCTAATTTATTTGTCTCTTTCATTTCTCAGCATAAGATTGATGATTCAGAGCAGATCCACTGCAACATGGATTGAAAAAAAGCAGCCTGCCTGTCTAAGTGAAAGAAATATTTTACTTTCAGAAGTTTTTACCATAGGACAGAGAAAATACTTATCCAGCAATTATGTATCAAAAGTGCCTGTCATATGTCCTTAGTATTACTCTCTCCCCCCCTCTTCTTACTTTTCCTTTTATTCAATTCACGGATGGATGAAGAATCCTGTAAAGCACATTTTGTGTCTAGACTGCTGTTGAAAGTTGTCTCTCTGCAACCTTTGCAAAGAAGGGTCTGTGACAAACTATCATGGTGACTACTGAACACATATTAATTTTTTGAAAGAAATCCCCAAACATCTTTAATGTTGTCAAAGTGTTGGTTTATCAAAGTAGTGATTTCAATATAAATTTTGTACTTTTAAGACTCATTCATGTAATTCTTGTTTCGGTTTTTGTATGTGAGTGGGGCAAAGTTTCTAATCACACAAAAACTTTTAACTGCTTTTGCTTGAGCTTTTAACCTAAGAAGCATAACTATTTCTGACCTTTTGGATGTAGGAACAGCTAAGTAACAACACTGCAGAGACTGCAGAAAATGCTAAGGGCTGATTGCATTCTACCTGCCATGCTCTTACACCCAGAACCTCCACTCCTCATGGTTGGCACATGGGCATCTGACTCCTCCCTCTCAGGCAGTGTTGCGGTGTGGCAGAGGTTTACCATCACCAAATGCATTAAAAAAATAGATTTACTCAGAATATAGGTAGAACCTCTTAACATACTCAATGTATATATTCATATTCAATGAATATGTAACATATTCAATATTCAGTGCTATCATGGCTACTTGATTGCATATTAATTCATGAGGAAAAGAATGTAGACTTTTATTGGAAAAAATGTGAAAAAAATCCTGCAAGGCAAGGAGTAAAAGAAACTAGATAAATCTTCAAGTGTATTTAAAGTTCCAAAAATAAAAATGGCATAAAATTCAGAAATTAGAAGGCTAAAGACTTACAAGTCCTATAAACATAATTTCCTATTTGTGTAGTCATATAATTGCCTCTAAAAAAAATAATCTACATGGCTCCACCATGGATTTTATGTATCTACCAAAACCTGACCTCCATCTGCTGAGTCTAAAGACATCCAGAACACATGAATATAAAACACTGTATGATTTCATCTCCATTAAAGTGCATTCATATGCACTTTATTAGGACGTGTATGGATGTGAACAGTAGTTCAGAGGTAAACAGGAACACAAAAGCAAACACATTTTAAAAAAATTCATAATAATGGTATTTTGGTACATGAAAATAGTTTAACTAAATGCAAGATTATGCATGACAGGTATTCATTTTATAGCTGTCTGTTTTTTTGAAATGTCCTTTAACTTGCTTTTTCTATGAACCCAGTAAAATCATTCCATTAACTAAACACATAAAAGTGCTGTTGTTAATATTGAGTTCTAAGTACTTTTACTTAACAGATACTATCTAAAAGAAATAGGTTCATTTTTGTGTATCATGTGACTGCATTAATATATATTTTAGAGGGCTGAAGCACATAAGAAGGCAAAAAGTAAACATCCAGATCAATAAAGATTTTTAACTATGATTCAAAGAAACTTCTCACAGGTCCAGCAAACAAAATCTATATTGCAGTACCTAACATCTTCTCTTAGGAATCATTTCAGTGGCATAAATGCTATCTAATGATATGTGCCTAGTCCACTTAATACATTCTCTCCAGTGATAGCACAGAATGAGAGTCTGCAGCTCTGACAGCTGGCATCCTAGCTTGACCTTATCCCTATGAACCCCTCTGTTTCTCAGCAGGTTCCATCTGACACTGGGCTTCCTCACTGGGTCAGATCCTGACCAGTGGATTGACCTCCTAGCTTGACCTGGGCCCCTCCTCTTCATTGCAGACCGCCCTGCTGCCCTGGGCTGGGGCTGGTGCCCCTGTGCTGCTGTCCTTCACGGGGAGCCCCCCTGCACCCTGCTGCATCAGGACACTTCCATGGCCCTCAGATACCTCCTCACACCCAGATGAGGAGGCTCAGGCTGCCCAGCTTGACTGGCACCCATGCCAATCGTGCACTGGCCCGGTAGTCACTGTAATGTGCGTCTCCCCAGCCTCCATCCCAGCAGGGTTGCTTTCTTGCCAGCCTGATTGACAGTCAGGGAGATCGGATGGGCCATGGAGCCAAAGATAGAGGCTGGGGCTGACAGCTCTGAAATGGCTCCATTTGACGATGCAGCAACTTGGACATGTTTGTCAGTAACTCTGAATGTAAGCAGAAAGGGCAAAAATTCCTCAAAGCAATATTTGAAGAAATTTTAAAGAAATGTCCTATTCTGCAAGACGCTTTGGTAAAAATTGGATCTCCTTAAAAAAAAAAAAAAACAACCAAAACCAAACCTGTCTCTATGCATATTCTAAATATGCTGAGTCTGGAAATAAAAATAGCTGTTTGATGTTTTGTGTTCTCATTTGCCCTGCAACAGCATCACAGCTAGAAGACTGAACTAAATTTTTGTGCATCTTCAAGAGGATTTTTTTCCTACACCTAATCACTTAGATCTGCTATCAGAGAATGGATGAATAACAGAGAGTTTGTTGCACAGCTGTCGCTGGTGCTCTAATTTGGCTTCTGGTAATGGTGAGGATGAACAAGATGGAAAGGAGTCAGCTTGACTCCTAGAGCTCACACTGAGTCACTAAGAAAAAATTGGAAGAAGAAAATTATGTAAACTACCTTCGATCCAATAGAGACCTTAGCTTCATGTAAACTACCTTTGATCCAATAGAGACCTTAGCTTCATGATCAACATACGTAGAACTTCTCTACCTTGTAACTTTGCATGTTTTATACATCAATTTGAGAAGGAAGAAAAATATACAGTTCATATCCATTTTCTGTATAAAAGCATTTAAAAATAAATGTACTCTTAGGAAATGCAAAGAAGTTAAACTGCACATAATTGCAGTTTCCTGTTTGTTTGGAATTATCTTATTGACTACACATCAGCTTTGAAAAATTTCCATGTTTTCTATATAGGAGGGACATCAAAGAAATTCAGCCTTCTAGATAGGTCTACTTCGGGTTGAATGTTTTGAGTTCAGTTCAGAAACCAGTATATGGTTCATCAGAGCTTACCTCAAACACTAGATTGAATTTTTGGTTTAAAAACCACTGATCTTATTTTGGGAGTCTAAAAATTATAAGGCCGGGTGAAACAGCATCTTCCTAATTATTTTATAAACTGCTCCCTGCCAGTGATGCTAATTTACTATCAACCAGATACTGATTTGAATTAAAAAAAAACCAAAAAAAACCAAAAACATTTTCTTTCCACAGCTGTGATTTTTTCAAAGCCATTACATAAGAAATCCAAACACTCCTCAGGACAAACCAGGAGAGAAAATGGGGGAAAGAGCCAAGATACTGACTGTGGTTATAGCACCTTGCTGACAACCATCTCCCATAAGCTTTTACCAGGGTATACCAAACAGCCAGGTAATATCAGCAATAATATTTTAGATTGAACAAAAAAAATCGAGACATATCCCAGGCTTTAAGAGATAATGTGGATACTACTCTTGTTGTAGAAATAAATCGGTGCTTGTAGCTGCAAAGGACACTCATTTCTGTAGGTAATTTTTTATTTCTTCTGTAATTAGCTAAGATACAGGCTAAGCATCTAGTTGAGTATTTTCCTTCACAAAATTGCTGGCATGGAATGGGAAAGATGAGGGGGATGGAAAGATGGGACTCAAGCAGATGGTCCAGCATCACATTATCAGAACCTTAATTAGTTAATAGACTATGCTATGTCCTAGTTCTATATAGTAGTTGCTTGCTAATCACAGAAATCTACTTCCTGTGCTATGTCTAGCAATTCCACTGCCTGACTCTGGAGCTCCACAGTACTGCAGAAGGGCTGAGAGCTTTATGTTGAAGGTTTATGGTGATAAAATCTCTCTTAAATTTGTCTGCCCTGGTTACAGTAGCTGGAAAAAATCTGCAGTAATTTAAGGAGATTCTCTTGAGCATTCTCTTCAACAGTTTGAAATCTAGGATGTCACTTTTCACACGCTTTAGACAATCTCTTCTGTTTCATGGCATGACCCAGTTGCTCTTTGTACAACTTTATTTCAATGCAAGTATAATATTTTTACTATGCTGTTTATTTAAGTATTGTTTAAAAAAATATAAATATTTAGGTAATGAGAAAAAAAAAATCAGCAAAATCCCCACTGTAACTAGAAAGTACCTAAGAAGCCACAGCAAGGAAATCTAAATGATTCGACAAATGTTTTAAATGGAAAAATTAACATAAGAGTAAAATTCCTTTTGGGAGGCCTTCTTAAAGTCTTGCTCTATGAATTATAGTGGGATACTACCAGTAATTGTGAGGAACATTAACCATGAGGAACCTCATCATTAAGAGAAGAACATGAGTGCTGGGTTTTTCAGGTATTCAAATCAGAAACTGATGACTCCCAGTTTCTGAGCAATTTACTCTAATACTAAGGATATTTGCATAATAGCCAAATTTTTAAAAGATTCAATGTGTTTCAAGATGTAACTTCCCCATCTACAAATCCCAACTCTGATCTTAATGTGGGCACATTGTTTCACCTCAGCAGAAATGCCATGATAAATGCACTGAGATACAACTTTTCTGATAAAGAGGAGAGCAAAAAGAAATCGTTTGGACATACTGATATGTTTGTCAAATAGAAGTGTCACAGAGAAACTGTATGAGAAATGTTGATTGATTCTTTTAAACCACAGCTGAAATGACAGTTTGAATCATTATTGTTGTCAAGCTAAACTAAAAAAAAAATACAAAAAAAAATACAAAAAAAGACATTAATACTAATTCTTAATTTGTTCTCAGGACTGAGATAAATAAAAGAAGCTGAAGAAATTTATTTTACTAGGGCATTATATTTGGAAGTAATCATAGTTTTAAATAATAGTTTTCCAACCAACAGAGGTCAGAAAAAAATTCTCTTATGACAAGGAACATCAGTTAATTTAAGCAAAATTGTTACTATCCCACTGCAAGGTTTCTTTTATGTCCAGGTGACATATATAGTCTTTAAAAATGCATTTCCAACAGACAGAAGAAAAAAGTTATTACACATATGTTAAAAGAATCATTATTATTGATAGGATTAAAAACCTGCATTTAAAAAACCTTAAGATTTTGAAAAGTTCCACTTACTCTCCTGCCTTCAGTTCAGTCTTCTGCCTACATCCAGATCCTAAATAGCTGAGGACTGGTAGGAGCTGGACAGAAGACATGTATATTTATTGGGGCAGATGAGGATAGCTGCATTAAAAGAAACACTTTAAAAAATTTCTTATGCTTCTCCTTGAAGCAAATTCAATAATATATTTCTGCTACAGTCCCAACTCCTTTTGCAAACAATGTAGTACTAAGGCTATTACTTGAATCAATGGATTATTACCAATAATAAATAAATAAATAAATAAATACTAGAAATTTACAAGAAATTGCTTAACTTTCAGCAAACCCCTAAGTGTCTTATTGTTCTCAACCAAGAGGATTTAGCAATACAGATTTAGAATCAGTTTCTTTGCTTCTTTAAGGTTTTTCCCATCTTCTATTTCGTTTTCAGTTTCATATGTGGTTCTAGAACAGAATATTCGATAAAGAATCAGTTTTAAATGGGTCCCCTTTTTTTAATAGGAATTTAATTTAGTTCAGTTAATTATTCTTCATGCTTAATGTTTTTCTAGGAACACTTAACAAAATTACTTAAGCATAAATAACATCACATATAAATGGGTATCTTTAATGTAAATTTCATTTGTGTATGTAAGAAGATCAACATCTATAGCCATAATTTGTTATAGCAATAACATTTCTCTGATTTCTACTTATTTTTACTACAGCAACCTTTGAAAGTATAGGCAAATCCCTATATTTTTGCAGCTTTATTAAATGTAGGGTATGCTCATAATAATGAAATCTAAAGTTCACCTTTTAGCTTTGATTTGAATTTTATTATTAATTTAGACCAAAACAGTGCAAGTTTCCTTCCCATAGAAGGTAAAACTGACAGTGTGTGAGAAGTCCCTTCCAATGAACTAACTATACATAAATCAGCTTTTAGGGTAGGAAATACCTGGTAGGAACATTTTTATAGAGCTATTTGGAGTACCGTCACTGCAAGAAGAGGTGCATTTTTGATAGGTATAAATAAAATTTTGAATTAAATGAAAAGTGAAATATAAACCTGTATCAATGTGTTGGGATGCAATGGGACATGTAGGCTAATATCTTTCACAGCATCAAACTAAATAAATCAATGCATGCACTTTTCTTAAGAGCATTGGTTTTTATGTTTGTCATCGTGTTTCTCTAGTTACCATACAATAGCCACAGATACTGTTGCATACATCAGAATGCTAAGTGGCCTCAGTAGGCTGATTTAAATGCCCTGTTTCTCAAGTTTGTTACATAAAGCCATTTCCCCTCCTTTTCTGAAGATCAAAAAGATATTCATGTTGCATCACATCAAGAGAGCCTGATGAAGGAATAAAGTGAAATTGGAGTTTTCCTCTCATTACTAAGTATACAAACTGTAATCTTATTAAATAATTAATGTCTAAGAGTGATAGTCACAACAGGAAATGACCTAATATCTATCATTCACAATCCTAATTTTTCTTCGTAAGCATTGTTTGCTTACTGAAAACTTGCTTATTTATTTACTGAAGAAAATCTTAAAGGTAATCTTCATGCAGTTGTTTGGTTTTTTTTTTTCTGTAAAACTATATTTTTCCTATCTATGTCAGCTCCCAAAGATTTTCTAGACCTTAGTCCACATACTTTTGAATCACATGCACATTAATTATTCTCATAGAGGAAATAGTATTAGAAGTGCCCCAGACCATTCTGGAACATTTCAATGTTAGAGTAGCAAGTCAAGCTTAATTTTAGCCAAAAAAGCCCCAACAAACCCAATAATAGAAATTACAGTAAAAAATACATTTTTGAGAAAGACAGGACAGATGCCTTCTGTCATTCCATTGGTATTTCTTCATTGCAGTGTTTAGACAGAAGAGTTGTAGGCCAGACCAGCTCAGTATGTTCTTGGAGACAAAATAGCTGCTACCCTTGGCAAAGATATTAAAATCCATAAAACTCTCATCTTGAGGGAATTAGCTGAAGAAAATTAGGCTTCTTCAAATGTTGAAGTTTTGTTGAATGGAGAAAAAAAATTGCGCGTAGGATCTTTGATTAGAAAGATGCCCATGTGATGCATTTGTGCTGGCACTAAGATGTAGCTGCCAGAGAATGTTTTTGCTGAAAGAAGTTTTTGGAAATTATATGTATTAATATAGCTTTTAAGTATATTCAACATTTCTTTAGGACTGTGAAACATCCCCCAAGCTCTTGCAATAAGTCATAGGTTGCAAAATGTTATTCCAAAAGAATAAAAGGACAGAAATAGGTAAATGTAAACTAATTAAAATAAGCTCACCTATCATTAAATTTATAGGTGTATAGGGAGATGGTTTTGTATTGCAGTTTAAAATTGAAAAGAGAATTGTCATGGTTACATTCAGACAGCAACACAGTATGGAGGCAAAACTTCCACAGTGTACTTGTTGACACACTTATTACATGTATAGCAAATTCCAGGAACAATGATCACCCAATGTCCCTTCCCTCTGCAAAGCTTTCCCATTCCTTGTGTGAGCATGTTTTTAATAGACTGCAGTGACGGGAGGTGTTGGGCATCCTTCTCATTTCTTTCTGAATTCATGTTAGGCGCCCACCAACATCCTTTGCATTTAAATAACACAACTGCAGGTCTCACTCACTCCTCAATGAGCATTCAACATAATTTCCTTTGCCTTTTCAGCAGTCACTGCACTGGCAGCATAAAAGAAAACCAGAAATTTGAAAGACTATTTTGTTTCTTCATCCAGATCATTGCTGTTTACTCAGCACAGTCAATGTGCTGCAGTTCATGCGGATGGATAAACAGGAATGGCCCATGGCAACATATGAGAGTTACAAATAGGATCAAGACATATTTTTATGATTGCTGGGCTCATATCATTTTCACGGTACAGATTTGAGAGGCTGTTTTATCTGCTTAGTACTGTGTGCTCTGGACATTGATTTTTACATTGAAGCATTTGGAAATGCAGTTTAACCAACCTTTGGGCATTTATCATTGACAACAGCTTGTGTGAGAGGCAACTTATTGATCTGTTAATTGAACAATTATTGCCCCATCTTTATCACATGTGTGCTGATAGAACCACTTTTACTCTGTGACCCCAATCCTGTTTTGAAGCTCTCAGAATCTTCAAAGGAAACAAGAATCCCACCAAAAAAAAAAAAAAAAAAAAAAAAAAAAAAAAGGCAGCTGTAGAAATGCATGAATACTCTTCAACAGAAGCTTTATAGATTACATAAATTGACCTAGAAACACATGCTTTAAGAATGAAACCCCTGGTGTACAAAGAATCATCAAAAGGACATAAATGATGGTGAAACTTCCTTCCTGACCTTTTCTATAGGGGTGAGTTTCATTTCGGGGCCAGTGCAGTGACATTCTGTACACCTGTAGAAGAGCACTTTGACAACAAAACTTAAAATTTATAACCATATCTGGCTTTATGCTGGTATTGCTAACCTACATGTCTTGTTATTACTCTCAAAGTTCTGAAAGAGTTTTCTATTTGAATTCTTTGTTTGGATTGTGGAAGAGTAGCTGACCTTTTCACTTTGCTCCTCATCTTTTCCCTTTTGCTCTGCCTTGCTCTCCAGTGAACTATTTCCTATAATTCCTCCCTTAAAATATGAGGACAAGATTGTGTCTGCTTGTGATCTCTTACTAGAAAAGTAAGAGGATCACCACCAACCTCTGACACCTCACTTCATCCCTACCTGAGCAATGAGCAATTGGTTTTGACTGTTAGCTGAAGCTAATAGAAAACTTCATAACTACTTAATCACTTTCAAAATCTTCTGAATTTAAAATGCCAATGTGATGCATAATTCATGCCAATGAACTTCCAAATTCTCTGATTCAGAACTGTAATTCAGTTCTGGCAGAACTAGAGGTTTTAAATACTTTCTTATTCTACTTCCTTCCTCTCACCATTTTCTTCTGCTTAAAATATTAAAATGTGAAGAGAGAGCTGATACTAAAAGGAAGAGTCATATTGGGTTCAAAGCAGACAAATCAAAAAGAAATGTCTGTATGTGTGCACATTTTAAACAAGTTCTCAGTTAGGATGAAAATCAGCTTAGTTCCATAAACTAATACTATGACATAGAGATAGGTTATGGACCTCTCTCCCCATCTATAGTGTCTGTTATTACAGGTACATTAAAAACTTTCATGAAGTGAAGAATTTTAGAATTTTTAATCAGCAGTTAAAGTCATCAGATACTACCAAAAAGTTTAAACCTACTGACCATATAGACAGATGTAGTCAGTCAGTTTTGGAGAATGGAGTATTACTAAAGGAGTAAGGCAGTATGAACAGGAACCTTCCCTTTGTACTCCATTTCCATTTGGAGCTAATTCAAGAAAAGAGGCAGATCTGTGTGCATAGATCATTGCTGTCCAGCTGAACACCTAGAAGGATGAAATTTCTGTGTGCCATTCTGAGTACACGCAGTCTAGGACAGGGAGACATAAAACAAGGGTGCTACTCAGTGAGCAAAACTCCCCAGATGCATCAGAGTTAGGATGAAGCACGTTTGTGTTCAGTTTTCCAGTTTGTGGTGTTGTAACCAGGAAGCTCTCCCTAGTCACCAGCGACCAGAGGGGAATACATCCCTCTCTGAGTCTGTCTTTGCAGAGGCACTTTTTCATTAGTGTGACACCTGAAGGCCGGGGTCCCCAGTCTGTTCCTCACTGAAGGGCTTTATGTTAAGCAAAGCAAATATGCATTCCTCTGCATGCATAAGCAAAAATAAGTCTGGATTTTAAATAAACTATTCGTTAGACTATCTAAGAGTCACATTGATTTCAGTGAGATGAGATTAGGCTCTAGATAGGCATGATTTGGGGAAAAAAGATTGACATAAGCAAACAAAATCTTAGACAACCCTGTTTATCTCCTTAAATACAACTGGGATGAATACATGGCCTGTGAGACGAGATTATTTACATTACGTGTTCAAATGCCCCCATGTCAATACAGAGAGAATTGAATCTACAGACTTCCACTAGCACTGAAATGCTGACATTGTCATTCATTATGACATTGGAAGTGATAACCATGGGTTGCTGTTCAGGACACTCAGGTTACAGTCCATGAACAAATCCTACAAACTACTCAGATAACTGGGATCAAACTGAAAATGAAGTCAATAAAAGAGCTTCAATTCTTTAACTGAAAATGAAATCAGTAAAAGGGCTTCAGTTCCTTTTATTGTAGGGGGAAGTGGGAAATTCAAGCTCCACAGAAGACTGCAAAAATGAGTCACTCCAGATGGAGTATATTACATTCCTAATTAAAGAGCACATACAGTACTTCATGATTTTAGTGCTCTTAAACAATCTCACTGGCCATAAACATTATGCTAATGTCTGTTGTGGGGAAAACCAGTTCTGACAGTGACAGTATGTGTTTGGGTGGATAGCAACAGCACCAGTTTATGAAACAGTTTTCTTTTCATACAGATAGTTCTCCTATTTCTTTGGTTTCGAGAGAAATCCAAAGCATCTGCTAAAATGCTGCTAGATATGAATCAAGATGGGAAACAATATCATGCACATTAAAGTCATTCACCTATTATGAGGTGAACTTGAAAGCAACAAAGACTGTGAATTACACACTTCCATCGATTTCATTGCTTAAAAGCAGAACTAGGTGATGCTTAGAGAACCCAAAGAATAGCATAGGATATATGAAAGTATCTCTTTAAAATGCATATCCACAGTAATATGTAGTACTTTGAATTTTATCTTCTTAATAGAGACAATATCTCAGCAAAAATTTGCCATTCATCTGATTTCTTTTAAATGTACAATGATATGAATCAGCAGTAAGAATAAAATTGATTGGCTTGTTTAGCCCAATTCAGGATCCATAGAGTGATGAATATTCTTTCTGGCCTGGTTTCTGTTCTAGTTTATACCTTTTGTCAAATGGTAAAATGTATCAGACTTCAAGATACATTTTGTGACTAAAATGAATTTACACTTACCTGTCAAGCTATCTCTTCTCCAGTAAAAAAATCTCTTGCATGTCCTGTTTGCAGGACAACATGCGTAGAGGAGAATTTGCTCTATAAACTGTTCTGCTGTACATAAGGACTTAAACCCATCATTTAATATCAAGAATTTCAATCAATTGAAACACAATCTGTGTAGGTCAAAATGTAAGAATACTGAAACATATGATAACTTTTAATTATGGTGGTTAACAAATATGATGCTATTTTAATTATGGTTAAATAGACTTTTAAAATCAAATACATTAACTCATTTTCTTAAAAGGACAAACTGCAGGAAATATGCACTACTGTTGCAAACATTTTGGCATTACTAAGTGCTAAGAAGTCAGACAACCACCCAAAGGAGCAGGCTGAAACAGCATTTGCATCCTTTAATAATCTGGTATTGTTTCATTTAAGAAAATTTCTCCCTGACCAGAGTGTTAGAAGCTAATTTTGCCTTGAGAGCACCAGACTAGGCTCCTAAAGGATGGCGTGTGTAGTGTAGTATGTGTGGGGAAAGCATAAGAAGACTGGATCAAAGAGATGTGAAGCATCAGAGAACAGCCTAAACTAGATCTGCAAAGAATAAAGGTTGCAAATGTTTCGAGTTAAGAGGCTGGCCATAATATGGGCCAGAGAAAAAGGTCCTTGATGGAATCGTGGGCTGATGTAAGAGCCTGAGCCAAGAATGCAACTTAGAAGGAGAAGTGACAGAAAAGTTGGCAGCTATTACTCCATGTTTGCCTCCAGAATTTAGAAGTAAATCCAAGACTCCTCAGCCTTACCATTCTTTTGGCATTGCTAAAGAGTTTGTCAAATCCACGGGCAAAACATTTGTTCACCACCAATGATCTGTCAGCTCAAGCACTGTGCCTCTTGCCCTCTCTTCATGGATCAAGTATCACCAGGGACATTTGGTACTGTAGACAAGCAAGGCTGGAAAGAAGGACACCCAAGTCCCACCTCCAGTTCCTAGAAAATAACATGTGCTGTCCTAGAAGATTATTCTTAAATTTGAAATGTCAAGGTCTCAGAAGTAGGGTGGTTCATGCAACCATAATTTAGCCATTTAAGTAATGCAAAAGTCATTAACTGCAAGATCACACACTATATTTATCCATGAGGCATCTTAATCAGGGCAGAAAATAGGCCTGCTCTAAGGATGAATCAAAGATGTGTGCTGAAGGAGCCTGCTTGCAAGATTTTTACTTGTTGCAGAGTTTGGAAAGAAAGAATTACATGGGAATACAAAAGATGGTCTCATACTTCAGACAGCCAACTTACTCTGGGCAACTGGATCCCACTTTTGTTTTCTCTGAATCTTCCCATCACACATACAGGTCAGTCCCCAGAAGTTTCCAGCAGGTTTGTGGATCTGAAGCTAGTAGATTTGTCTTCAAGACAATCTTCAGGCAGCGTCTGCACTGCACTTGCAGATAGATCCAGTCTGCATGCCTTAGGATCTGCATCTGTATCATGGAATTGATATAATCCTTGTCTCCATACACAAAATTCCACAGTGAATTAGCTGCACCACTATGGTAATAGGGGAGAACATCTGAATAAATTCCCAATTCTCCCTTTGGACAGTGTTTTAACAACATGTAGTCAACAAGGAATGGCATTGCACACTGTACAACATGCACAAAATATTGAATTAAGGTTGTAAGGGCAGCATTTATTCTGACATTCCTACATTGTGAGTTCTGCTCTCTGTAATCTTAATGTTCTTTTAATATTGTTTCTCAGGATAATGCTTTTATAAAAGTGCAATCTAAGTACCCATTCATATAATAACATTTTATTACTTTGTCAATGTCAAAGTCAAAAGAAATACTGGGATTTCTGAAGCAGCTAGCTAGTAGTTTTTAAAGTGAAATATACATAGCTCTCCTAAGTATCTTAAATTAAGGAAGAAACTCCATACTAATATAAAATTTCATTAAATCTTCATGAAAACATCTATGAATAGAGATTGGGATTAAAAAAAAAAAGACTATCATTTATTCTAAAATATCACTATCACTATTCTAAAATCTCTCCGATTTTAGAAATATGATTATGTCTTCTCTTGTACACAGGTGTTATAATGTAATCATTCATCCTATGATGCTCACTTTATCTACATTAGGCTCAAATATGAATACCTATATTTTCTATTAGTCTCATAATGCATTCAAACAAAGTTTAAAATATTTACATACATCTCTAGCAGAAAATTTTATTTGTAGTCTTGTCTCAAAACAGCTATGCCAGTGATGATCTGATAAAAATGAAGGGATGAAACAGCTTTTGCATTTCTTGCAGTACCATTAACATACTGGAAAAGTAATAACTTTCAAGGACTCTGGCTGGTTCATCAACAGCTGCAGTTAATTTGCCATGCTGCTAATTTGCAGTGCTTGAAAACCTATCAAATGACATTTCTAATTCACAGTGTACTCTGTGATTATAAACTGATTAAACTCTATGATCTCTCACTGCCTTGTAAATACTTCTGTCACCTTTTCTAACAGATATTAGTCAGAATTATTTCCTGTGCGTGTATACTGTGTTGTTTCTTGAGATAAGTTTAAACTCCAAAAGTCAGCTGTAATTGTCACTTTATTGTCATTATCTAGGCAGTGCAGGGGTTAGTTTTGTTAATGTTTCTATATTTATTAAAGCAGATAGTATGAATGAGGCTAGCCTAAGAAGAGTAAACAGAGATGCCTATTTTGTTAACAAATGCTTCTTGAAATTCTGTACCAGTGTATTAGTATTCCTATGCTTCCAGTTGCCTGTTCTCTGAACCTGAGGTAAGCTATCACAAGTGAAAGCACCTGCAGACATTTCTCTTAAAACCAGCTGGAGCAGAGTGTTTTCAAACAGTCATTTGAATGTCAGACTCATTTGGATAACCTGTACCTTATCCAGAGGTTTGGCCCCTTGGTGACCTTTGCCAAGGAGTATCATGGAATGGTTGAGTTTGGAAGGAACCTCTGGAGACCATCTAGTTCAACCCCTGCTCAGATTGGGGTTGGCTGGAGTCCACTCAGACTTTAATGTCTCCAAGGAGGGAGACTCTTTCTGCCAGTGCTCACAGTAAAAAAGCTTTACTTACGTTTAAGTGGAATTTCAAATGGATCTCAATGGAGTGCTATGGGTCTCAATACTTATGAGAACAAAAAATGCCTCGGGCCACTTGTCTGTTGCTTAAACTCAGTAAAGCATGTAGCTATGTTCTTTGCTTTAAACATAATGTGTTTTTTATTAATGGAAATTTAACAGAAGGTGGGCTTTGCGAAAATCTCAATAGATGCCTATCCCCATTTTTAGGTATATAGCATATTCAAAGGAGTCCAGCTTCTACCAAATTTTAGAACAGAACCATCCACCTCTATGTTGTGCAGTGTAACTTTCACATTAATGTTCATTTGTGGCAGGTTGATTTAGCATGTAGCTGGAATATATAAGTATGCAACACCTCAGTTAATGGAATTCAAGCATTTAAATCAAGAAGTTATATTCAAGAAGAAATGTTCATTTCTGAACACAGTTTTTGGTATATTACTTCTGTAATGCAAATCTGAGAATGAGCAGATTGAAGGTCAGGTTCTGAATGTAATTATGGTCATTATAAATAAATCATGAAGAATATTCATTTGGAGAAAAGAATGCTAATTTCTGGTTTAATTTTAAAATTCCCTATTGGCCATATTCTATAAAATTTTTCTTTCAGTTCAAAGAAAATGCATCAAAAATCCACTTTGTCAAAATAATTTTGAAAATAGATGTTTTGGGGTTTTTCTCTTGCTGCTGTGCCTCTTTTTCTGCAATTATTTTTCCTTATACATATGTGCTTTCCCACAATATGAGAGGTATTCCTGTTTAGGGAATATAATCCAACAAGGAAACATAAGCAGTACTTGTTTACTCAAAACCAATGTCAGGCTGTAAAACATTTCAAATCACTAAAGTTGTAGTGAACTTTCAGGCAGTACATGGGTAAAATTCTTTATATCTTTACAACTATAATTTCTAATGCTAAGAAATTGTAATCTATACTGCAGAAATTACTGCAGAAGGAAAAATAGAATACACTGACAATTCACATTATCTCTTACTTAATTTTGGATTTGTATGTACCCTATCTTCCTTTCTACACAACTGCCATCAACAGAGAGATTACATATATTTGCATTGTAAAGGAGTGCTTAAAAATTTTGAGAGTGAAAAAATACAGAATAACTGGAACAAGACTCTATATCCCAGCCCCTACACCTCTGCCTTCCCTTTTCACTCCCTCAGGTGTCTATCTAGATTGAGATGACTGATTACTGTTTGCTATTTATTTGGTTATTCAGAGAGCATACAAACATTCATTCTCTCTGCCCTACACCATAAATCTGTTCTGCAGTTATAAAATGAAATATTCCACTCTCTGTGTTAATAATCATTGAGTTTGGGGTGTTTTTTTTTCCCCTAGTTCAAACTGTCTTTTTAGGGCTCTTTTAGCAGAAATCCAGCCCAAAGTCCCACAATAAGACTGTACAAGTTATTACAGTTCTTGTGTAAATATTGCTTTTCTTAAATTACCAGCAGAAATTCTTCATCAGTTGAGCATATCTTTACTCTTACAGTATCTCTTATAAAACCTCAATTTTTCAGGATTCTCTAGTAATCAAGTAAAAAACTTGAAGCAATATTTAAAAATCCAGAATATCTGTTCTCATGTTTTAATTATTTTGGAAATCCTGGCTTTATGACAGTCTTTGTCTTATGCCAGATTTCTGACAGTCACTTGGCACAGCAGTAGACTCTCATTGGTTTCTGAATAAAACATGTACCTATCCTGTAGTTCTCAAGCACTCCACATTATGTCAAGTACTTCAGATTTAATGGAGAATGTTAACTACACTCTGCCTGTTTGCTTCAGCTAGTTAAGATTTTCATTAAAAAGTTAGGATCAATTTATTTACATTCCAGAGGAAGTGACCCTTTAGAAATACCCTTTTCGGAAAACAGCATTGTTTGGAGTCTGTATGGGACTGAGGAAAATGGGGTGACTGCCTTCTAATAACATAGGACAGGAAAAACCAGCACCCAAGGCTGAATGGGAAGAAGAATCAGATAGATGGGAAAGAGAAACGGGGACAGGAACAAAAAAACTTAATTTCTTTTTCAGACTGTGCCCATAGATACCAGGTCTGTAACCAAATATCCAAGATTTACAATTACCAGCTTAACTATAAAACAAGATTTCTTTGAACTGAAGGTCACAATAGTTTTATTATAACTGCAAAGCAGAATGTTCCTCAAGGTCTCTTGACCTTTGGCAACACCTCAGCAATTCAATTCCACATAACAAGAGTTACTGGACATCGCTAATTGAATTATGAAAGCACATGGAAAGATCTGACATAAATGCAAATGACTGAGTCAAAGCATAGGAGAGACAAGATTTAGGATGTTTCATTTGTTTTTACAGACACCTTAGGTTTTTTTAAACCCTTGTACAGTAAACTCCTCACAAAGGTGTATGGAACAGGATGAGGTTTGTGTTAGTTTGTTGGATTTCTTTGAAGGATAAAATGTAGGTGAAGAGGGACAGAATGAATGGCCCTTTCTAGGACAAAGAGAAGGGCACTTGACTGATGCTGGCAGAAGTAGGATACAGAGGACAGAAATTGGTAAGTTTGCTTGGAGTGAAGACAGTGAAATTGGGGGCCATATAAGTTGACAGCATCTTTCTTCATATCAGCAAGCAGGTATCTCAGGAAAAGGAAATATCTGGACCCTTAAACTCTCAGTGGTTCACAGCAATGCAATACAATTTCATTAAATAATCGAATGGCAGGAAAAAGATGAAGCGCTAACCAAGGACATGACATTCAAAAGCTAGTATTGAATAAAATTTTGTTTGTTTTCTTCATAAAAATTAGACACACATATATAATCATGAAAACAGAGTGTAAGACTTAGGGAACTGTCTTCAGAGAGGAGCTAGTTTCTCCATTCTGCAAGCTGGAAGGTTATTGCCTAGACTGCTCACCTTGTCTGAAGTTTCTTTTATCCCTTGACGCGTACAATCATGCTCAGACTTTTTCAGACTGTACTCAAATCCTCTTTCATAGGAATCTCTTTGGTAGGACTCTGAAGACACAGTTTCTTCTCCAGTTCTATGTTTACATTGTGCAACATCACTATGATCTGAGAGACAACTTGGACAATTCCCCACATTACTTACTCTCTATCTAGGTTGAAAAGACCCTCTCAGATATGCAGAAGGCTTAGCTAAAGATAATGGAAAAGAGTTCATACAAGGAAATAAATGCTCCAATATTCAGTAAATCATTAAATGTATCAGTTACATTGTACAGAGTGAATTAGATTACTTACACTGTTATGTCTTAACAGTACCCTAACTACCAATTAAGCTTATTTTAATACTGATTTTAAATAAAGTATAAAAACACATTTCTTTAGTTTATATATCACTGCCAGTCCTGGACAGGACAAAAGATTTTCTTGTTATGGATCATTTCAATGTTGAATGTTTTCTCTCTATTTCAACAAGAAAAGTCTGGTTTTTTACTTGCATGTGACTGTGATTCTCATCTGTCATTTCCTACAAATGAAAACACGAAAAACAGAATGAAAAACACAAATATAGACAAAAGTAACTATGTTATCCAGAGCAGGACACATCCTGAACTCTGAAGCACTAGCCCAAAAGGAAGAAGAGCGTGTTTCAGTCTATTGCTCTGAATAAAGCAAGGCCCCAGACCTCAGCATGATGCACCTCAGACCTCAGTATGACAGAAACCATTAGGAGCTATTTACTTCTCTGTCAAGTCTCCTCCTCCATCCATTCTTACCTTACTTTACAGAAGTGCCATCCGTTATCTGGGACATGTACCTAAGGGGGAGATTTTCACTTAATGATTTTATCACTGGTTTAGGTTAAATTGGATCAAAATTAAACCCAAGCAAAAGCCTCATTTTGTTCCTGGTCCTTTTTCATTAATATTATCAACTGAAAAACTAGCCTGCACATTCAAGCCCTATAGGGATAAAGATACTCTTCTACAGATAGAGATCAAAACAGATTGCTCCCTGCTTGAAGTATGTGCAACCAGGCAAGAGTTGTAACTCAGTCATAATTCCCTTTGTGACCTACTCCCTGGGTATTAGAGCAGTGCATAACCCACTTTCAGGCCATATAAATTCACCACATCATTGTTAATAATTGCTATGGGCCTTTGTGATTTCTTCTGTCATTTTATAAATACGAGCAAACCCACAGCTCTGATAACTGAATCAGCATTTATGACTTTGATGTTATTTCTAGTATAATGTGTACCATGGCCTCTTGGTACTGCTTCGATCCTACAAAGTGCAGCAGTATTTCTTTTTCCTTATTGTTAAGGTATAAAATACTGGAGAGCTGGCTTTCAGCAAGAATTAAGGTTATTCAGACACTGAATAAGAAGGTTATTTAAAACATCCTTTAATGTGAAGAGTCATACACATAAAATGAGGATTTCCAGTAAATTTCAAGGGATGCAAACCTAAAGTTATGTCCTTGAATATTTTCAGTTTCACAAAAAATTCACCTCCAGTATCTATTAGGAAGTAACACTTCCTAATTTTGCAGATTTCTTCAATAAGTGTTTGGTTTTCAAACTGCTACAAAATAAATGTTTTCTTATAGAAAGGTGTCACAAAATTACTAGAGGGCCTATTGGCTACTACTCCTTTTGTAAGTGCTCTTTTTTTAACAGTGATTAGAAAATTATATTAATAGATTTCTATTTAATTTTGGAGATTACTCCAGAAAATAAGAAAGGAGAAAGGACTGGTGTTGTATCAATGCCATGATCCAAACTGATATAACCCATTACAATTACAATTAAATATGTGAGAAATGAACGATTCAACTATTTTTTTAGAACAAATGTTTCAAAAAACAGTCCTTCACAAATGACTTGCAGGTCATTGTAAAGTTATATGCCTCAGTGTCAACTCTTCCTATGGTGTCTTTCTATCTGAGCAAGTAAATTCTCTATAGTATTATGAAAAGGTGATAAATAAAGTAGGAATTTGTGTCTCTGTACATGCTGCTAGCAAAGATCAGTGCTAGAATGCATTTTTGGAATGGCCCCAGGAAAACATGTAAACATTGAGGAAGAAGAGAAGTCCATATTTATTAAGAGATTATAAAAGAAAACTATGATATCAGGCTGATCAGGCTTAACTATTCTGTTTATTTAAGAAGCCAAAATATGGCTCAAACACAGTACATAGTTATTTGTGCATTAAAAAGCCATTAAAGAAAGACTTAACAAGACTCAATGGCTACAGAAAAAATCAAAGAAATACAGCCTGGAAATAAAGCTGAAATGTGTATATAAGCAAGTTTTAAAACAATCTATTGCAGAGGGTCTTAAACTCAGTTGCATGGCTCCTCTCAGACAAGATTTTGTATCTTACTAAAAGATGTGCTCAGTAAGCTTTCACAGTGCTCTCCAACTCTGAAATAGTTTACTACATGAGGACCTGTAACCTTACCATTTAAAGAATTTTTATATTTCACAGATTTTCAATTTTTCAATTCCTTTAAGTAATAAGGATCTATAAAACATGAACATCATTTAGCTAACATTGATTTTTCCTCATTTTGAGATTTCTTGTTAAATTTTTTGATTAATAACCTAAGCAGTACAGTATACTTTCACTACTTAGACAGAACACAAATTATATAAAAATATATTAATTAAACAGTAGAAATAGAATTTTTTAAAATTGCCTAGAGAGTTGGCCATGTTATTATTGTTCATCTCCTCTTCAGTGTACAATCTGCTCTAAATCCCAGCATTAGCATCTTTGAAAGAAAGTTACTCCTGAAGTAGTGATCTGAATTTCTTGACAACCGTGATTACTATTTAATCTCCAACCACATATTATTTCAGATCCCTCACATTGTTCTTTAAAGAAAAATTCTAGAGTGCATTATGAGTCAAAAAATGCATTATTCCTTCCCCAAGATCTTACTGAATGCTTTTCCCAGCACTGAGGTTTCCCCAGCTGAGGGCTTCAGGTTTTCCTCTGTCCTGGACCTGGCAACTCCCCTCACTTGTTATACTTAAGTCCTTTTGGAGTCAATAAAAAAGACTTCTTTTACTTTCCCTTAATTTTTGAAGGCATTTCTCCGAGCATAGCTAACAGACAGAGAAACAATCTTAATGGAGGTGGATAGAGTTCAGTTAGGAGATGTGGGTTTAGGCGCTGCCTCCAGACAGAAGGACCTGGTGTCTAGGAGCAGGTCGGGTCTGAGGAACATCTTCTGTCATTGAAGCTACTTCAGTACTGAGGTGAGTGTTTCAGCTGCAGAGTTATTTTAGTTCGAGCAGAGGATCAGGGAATACCTATTTTGACTACAGAGTTTTTGGCAGACTGGCTTATTACTTGCAGTCTGACACAAGAATTTGATTTTTTTTTTTTACAAGAACCCATTGAAAGTGCTAGGGCAAATATGGAGAGAGGTGTCAAATGAACAACTGTTTAAAACAGTCAGAGGCTCATAAATTATGGAACAAGGTATCACTGAGGACCTGAATAGTAACATCTCAAGTTGTATTATTGATTCTGCACTTCCCCAGATTGCCAAAAAAAACCCCTAGAACAAGTAGCAGCTGCCATGGCTAGGTTTGCACACACAGTTTCCCTAGCTAAGTTCCCAATGACATGTTAAAATGAATGCAGGTTATCTCTACTGATATTCAAGTAGTTTTGCCTACAAGAATATATAATGGTTTTGAAGTCAGATTTGACAATAGTCATGACATGCTATGCAAATATTGTCAAGCCTACTTCCACTCACTGTAGTGGAAAAGCCTGAACTTGAAACTGT
Organism: Taeniopygia guttata; assembly: GCF_048771995.1. Lineage (NCBI taxonomy): Eukaryota > Metazoa > Chordata > Aves > Passeriformes > Estrildidae > Taeniopygia > Taeniopygia guttata. The sequence continues at coordinate 40,790,815 of NC_133028.1, read as the reverse complement.
TTATACTAAACTTCCCACTGAACAAAAGCCAAACAAGCAATAAATAAATGTTCCTCTGAAAGGTGAATGAACAACTGACAGAAAAGAAGTTTTAAGTAACATCTGTCAATAACAAAAGGACACACAAAAAGAAACAAATAGAGCTCTAGATATAAACAGGGTTTAAAAAATCCATAAGGTAACAAAACAGACCTGTGTTGATGAAATGAGTAATTACTGATAATGACTCAGATGCTAATGATAGAGACTGTCTCTAAGGCATAGGAACATATCTTGGCCAAAATAACTTTCTGCTTCCTCTTATCACACCAGACTAGCAGTAGGAGACATTCCTTAGTGATCCTTCAGCAGAAAGTAGAAAATAAGAATCTCAGGGAGAAGAGCAATTTTTGATGGAAAAAAACCTTTCACAAGTACTACTGAAGCTGTTCTGAAGAATATGCGGATTGGATCCGACTGTAAAGTTTTCTTTTGTTGTTTTAAATCAGTGTCTTGAAGAACATTCTGAATATTGCACAAATAAGATCGTATTGTTTGGGCAGGATAATTTTATGTTTTATATATGGGTAGGAAAGAAATCTAAAAACCTGAGATCATGTTGTATAAGCCAACCTCTCAAAGCCTGATTGAGTATTAAACAAGAATTAAAAATTAACTGAAGAAATGATACAAGTGGACAGATACTTGTGATTACAAACAGAGCTAGGATTTTTTGGTCTTATTTATACAGTGACCAAGACTGTGTGGCTATCAAAAATAACTTTAACATTCTGTGCGACAGAAGCTTAAAAGTATCTCTGCTCATGAGGCACAGCAGAAGTATTCAAACACATATGATTGTATTTGAGAGCAATGTCTAGTGAGAAACCCTGCAAGTAATTTTAGACAGTCCATGATAAACACCTGATTCACTGTTAAGTATGAAGATAATTTTAGCTAAATATTTTATTTGCTTTGTTTTCAAGTACTGTCCCTTTTTCCTCATTTTTACTTGCCTTCGTTACACTTGAGTTTTCATTGTGATTTTAAAGACTACTGTTTCCTGAAGCAGTGAGCCACAGTAGTTACTAGAAAAGTTACTGTGTTTAAGCACAAGATGTTTCTTCTTTGTGCAACCTGTCATGACATTGTTATACCCTTCAGCCCTTAGAAAAGGAAGGAGTGACTCTCTCACAGTTATATAATTCATTATCAAAATCAATGATCCCAGGACCCCCAGAACACACATAACTGGCACTATCCATGTCAATAAGTTGCCAATCACTACATTTCTCTACATCATTAAGATGAGCACCAAGACTGCCCAATCAGTACAATCAGCCAATTGCCTTTCCCAAATGTGTAACTACCTCATTGTAAATTTTTAAGAATGGAAGAGCTGCTTCAAAATGGAAGAGCCCTGTGAGTTAACTGCTGACATAGAAAAGTATTCAAAGGACAAATTCTGAAACTGGGATAATATTAATCAGAATTCAGCAGAGTTTCCTACACAGACCTTACAATTTATTTGGCCAACTGACTATAAAATGGTAGCAGACTTTTAAAGCTAGTAGCTTGACTGCTTTTCCTAGATGGCAGCCACCCAAGGCTTCCTTTCAGTGTGTCTGTCTGTGTGTGAGGTATTCAAGTTTCAGAGTCTTACAAGCTCCTCAGAAGGCCCAGCAGGGCACAGCTTGGTGCTGAGATGAAGTGGTGCCTTAGCCCTAAAATGAAAGCCTCACTACAGCCATGCTGTGCACAAGCAGCGCTCTCCACTAAGCTGTCTTTGGTCCCAGAGTGACCCTGCTTGTCACCTGTGCACCTGTGGTGGCTCTGTGCTGGTTTGTCTACCCTGGGTAGGATGTGAAAAATGTTTGATGTTATAGTACCAGTTAACTGTAAGGAAGAAATCGATAACCACTGAACTGATAGTTTATCTTCCTCCTATAAATTCAGTAGATAGCATCACTGTAACATTCCTCATTTTCTATGGCATCCTAAATATGGCTGTATTACTTTCTAGATAATATAGATGGAGATAAACCACACACAGTCAGGATAACCAATACAAAAATGAGTAGAAAATTGCTGATCAAAAGTCCTTCATGAAATATAACGGCTTTGAATGTCTGTTCAGGCAGCACATACGCAATAAGGGAAAATCATGAGTTTCAGGTTTCGATTTTAATGAGATCTAGTTCAATATTTTATTACCATTACTGTTGCAAAGATTCCTTTATGGCACATTTTTCCAGGAAAATTAGAGCTTAATCAGTCATATTGCAGAAGACAGGCATTTTATGGAATATTGTCTTTAACAGATTTTAAAAATAATTTTAATTGATGATAGTAACTGTAAGACCTGATGCTTCCCCCTCCCCCACCCTGTCTCCCCATGGATTCTTCCTATATTCCTATATTGTTAATTTCTAAATATACTATGGAAAACTAAGATGAAGAGAAGCAAAATATTACACTACAAACTTATATGGAATAAGACTGATTTTGACTTAATTAAATTGGAGCAGAGGGAGAAAAATCACATCTTCATGAAATTTTATGTGAGAACATATTTGCATAAAAGAACTATAATCTGATAATTAAGGGCTAAGTATAGGGCACTCTTTAGCTTTATACTGCCTCTCTAGGCCATGTTGCCCCAAATAATAAATATTTATGACAAAATATTTTTTTTCTGACTGACTGAAAACACAAGGTTTAGTAGTGACTTTAAGAGAAACAGTAGTTTAAGGTCAAAAACTTCCGTTTCAAGTTCTCAGACAATCAACTGACACTTGACAAAATGCATAGATTAAAGCACTTCACCAGGAAAATCCCCAATGCAGTTTTTTAAACTTGTCATTAATCTATTTTCTAGATGGATTTTGAATTGTGGCAACTACATGTCAAACTAAATTTTGATTTTACTGTCTAAATGTCAGTAGAGTTTTAAGAACTATTTGGGTTTTTTTTTTAATATTAAGTGGTGTTTTGTGAGATATCCCCTGCCAAAGAGTTTTTACATGTGGGGGCTATTTTCATTATTTTCATGAGTGATCCTGTCCTGTGATCAAGAATACTGGCTGCATTTCCAGGAAGATGTTTTCAGCTGAATATCTCAAAATATAGAGGCAGAGGTTCTGCTTTGGTTGTGTGCTTTGGTGCAGTTGAGAAATCCAGAAGAATATATTTAATTTAAAAACAGCAGGAACAAGAACATGAAAGTCATCCAAACTAATACATTTGAATGGTTGTGTTGCCCCTGCCCAGTCCATGTCTCTTTTTATTGTCTTTCTGTTAGGCTTTAAGCAACTGGGGAGCCAGATGATTTATGAATGATTATGAACCTCTCGTGATTCAGGCCACAGTATCTGAATGGTCCCTTGGTGACTGATACTGTGTGAAGTGCAGTGTGGTGGTACCAGTCCCCCTATGTTGGCTGTCATGGATGCCTTTAATTGGTCCCTTTATATACTATCAAAATTTTCATTAAATTACTTTCTTATCATCAGCCTTAAAGCAGACATGAGACCCAAACAAATCCCATACAGAATCAGAACCTAAAGGTTGAGATGTGGCAAAAAAAAAGAAAACCTGTAACACGTCTTTTGTGTCACTGAAGTGTTTTACCATAGCTTGGTTCCTACAGCAGTAAACTTAGCCTTTTCACAAGCACTCAATCCACTCTTGAAATTATGAGAGAGCTATTTGCTTTTTTTATTTATTTTTTGTCAGTTTGAAAAGGAAGTTGCTCCTGGCCTGAAACACTACAAGCCAAGGTTCAGCTCAAAACATATTTTATAGCTGAGTTATTGCAAACCATTTAAATTAAGGATTTATGATGGAAATGCTGACACAACCTAAACTCTAGCTGTTTGAATGGCATCACTATAATTATAGGAGAATTTAATTATTTCAGCTGCAGCTGAACTGACAAGTAGCATAACCAAATAAACACCAGCATTTATAATGGACATGAGTGCGAAAAAACATAGTAGCAGACCTGGGTAAACACTCATAGGAACCTGATGGAAATTTTCATGGGAAAAAAAAATCAGGAATATTCCAGGCTATAAATAAATACCACCTTAATTTCCTTTAGAGTGAAAAAGAATAGAGTCACGATGCAATTACAGAGTCCTCCTCTCCCTTTATATAAAAAGCATGTGAGACCATCCGGAGAAACACAGGATGTGTTAAACTACAGACTGACAAGTGACTCATCAATAAGATAAAAATAGATTTAAACTGAGGAACGAGCTGAGAGAAATGGGCTTTGCAGTGAGTAGCAGGCAGGGAAAAGGAGGAAGATTAAGAAAGCTAAGGAAAGAATTGGGAAGTACTATTCCAGAGTATGTATTTCATTTCTAGCATCCTTTTCTATATCATATCTTAACTAGAGTTTAAAAAAATTGGTTAGTGAATATTGTGCACTCTTCTTGCAAAAGCAAAGTCCATACACAGACTTGTGTCAACAAAACCCCACCTTTTGCGTTATGACCAAATTATTAATATCAATATTTTTCTACTCTGAGATAAAGCTATTTCTATAAAAAGCAAGTTTCTGATATTGGGTATTTACATTTATATAGTTTTAAATTTGACAGGTAATATATTTTGTAATATATTCCTCTGCAAATTCACAATCCCACTTCACACCTTCTGGGTAACATTGTGTATGTGTAACAGTTTCTAAAGAAAACTTTCCAGGAGTCTGCTCATATATCAACACATTCTTGTAGAACACAGTATATCTATTCATGTTTCATTAAGCAACCATCTTTTCTCCCTTTAATTTTTTTTAAATTTTAATTCTCTCCAAAGGGCTTCTGACCCTGACAAGAGCTTGTGTGTTATCATTCCCGGTTTTCATCAGATATCCTGGTCCTCACAGATCAATGAGAATTTATACATTTATTAATGATATCCCAGAGACTTACAGGATTTTCTTGAACCCTTCATATCAAAGAACTGTATCATTGATTTCAGTGATCACAGCATTAAATCCATAGGTGTTTTATTTATACTATATTGAATATGGACTATATTGAATATTGAATAACAGACAACAAACTAAGAGGAAACTACTCTTATTTGACCCTCAATTAAAAAAAAAATATTATTCTCCTCCATTTAAAAATAAACTATAATTTTAATGGTCATATCCAGAATAATTTAAGAGTCTAAAGCTGAAATGTAAGCAAAACCTAGGTGCAAGGGCAGAAAAGTCAGCATAATAAAAATATCTATGCAAGCTGTCACCTAATTCTGGAAATCCCTAAATTCTATATTTTTTAATAAAAACACATCAAATCTACCCTTTTTTTGGTTTTGATTTTTGATACATACTATAGAATCGTTGTACAGACTATGTTGACTAGGTTAACATTGGCCTGATGTCTGATTTTAATCAGAATTCTGAAATTAGGTTTCTCTGTTGTCTTCATTGGTTCTAGCCTTTATTGTGAGGGCATTTTTTATACTTTGCTAGCAAAATACAGAATAAATACATAGGAAAAAAAAATCCAAGAATGGGTCTGGAAAGTAGGATTTCATTATCAGTCTGATGGATTGAAACTTTCAGGCTATGGAGGCTCCTTTTGATTCAGCTCAATGGTGCAGAGTATCTTGAATTCTACCCTACTCACTGGCTCTGGGCTCAACAAATGTGACTGACACAAGAGTAGAAATTTCTAATAATTTATCTCCTGCTTGCTTGGACTAATCTAAATCTGAACATCTGAGTAAAAACTAGACCTGATATAGTGAAACTACAGTGTTTTTTAACAGTGAAGACTGTTCAATACTTAATTCCTGGCAGTACAACAATCATGCAGAAATTGTACTGGGGATAAAGGATTTAAAAGGGTGAAGGGTTAACTGTTGTCATTTGGTTAAACATGCAGATAATGAATGGATTAGTATCATCACTTCAAAATTAAAAGATAATGGAATTTTCATCAGGAGTTCACTGGCAGGGATCCAATAGTAAGATAAATAGCAGATAACAGGAGAAAATTAATTACTGATTATGATTAAAAAATGCCATACTCCTCCTTTTGTTTCATTTTTATTTCAATTTTAGGAAGAAAGGAAGCTCCCCAAAAATAGAAAGATAAACATTAATTCATATATGCTCTTCTGAGCATGCCAATTTCTCTTCCCTGTTTTTTTAATGCTTCTAACATAATGGCAACCTTGTTTAACAAACTAAAAATAGAAATCCACAAAACTGTTTTAGTGAGCCAAATGACAACTAACATTAGTATCTGATTTTAGTCAGAGTGTTCTTGCCACTGTAGTGCACTTAGACTTCATAGCTATCCCAATGAGAGTTTTAACCACACTAGCACTGCAGGAGACTCAACATGAAAATCAGATGGGTAATTATCTAAGTCAAAATTTGCCTTGAATGATAATCTTAATACAGTTTTCTAAGAAAATTTAATTTCCTAATTGTCTTTATCAATTTTTCAAGGTATGAAAATTCATATACAAACAGATCAGGGATGAAAAATTGGAGACATAAGTACTTCAAATTCTGCCTTTGTTTAAATTGAATATAAATAGGGAAATCAAACAGTTTTGAGTGCACTTTCCATTTATTTCCAAATGTAGGATTATGTAGCCTTTTACTTATTAAGCATTTTCTATCTCCACTTCCATAATAATTGTGTGAAACTAATCTAGAAGTACCAGTACTAATTGATGCATATTTATGGATTTTGACTTGATGATGCTGATGACTCCCTTCAAATTCAGCATATTCTATGATTGTTTTATTATAATGAAAATGGATAAAAGCTCATCTCATTTGATAAAGAAGAGATGAGATATAGCCATGTTGCGATAATTAGATAGCATACAGCAGACTTGCTTTTCTTGATATCCTTCTAAATTATCCTTCCTTTATACAAAAGAAGTTTTCCTGAGTTTATTCTGTTTTAATAAAACTATGGATACTTGGTCATCACAAGATTGCAATGTATTACATCTAATATCTTAGATATTATAAATATATCTCAAATACTGTGCTAATCTATTGTAGGAAAAAAATAATAGCAGCAGGACTCCAAATAGTCCAAAACTATTTTCATTAAAAGAAAATAAAATTGCTTCCTAAATTTGAGAATATATTTCAGAAGAATTCTTTAATTAAAATGTTACTGTTTACAATGCCCTATGCTAAATAGTGTTGTATTGCACTGAATAGTTTACTTAGTTATTATTTTGCACTGGGTGTTTTTGTTCATATACTAAATATTTATACATATTTAATGTTTAATATTGGCCTAGTATTTAATATTTAATTAGACTACTTTTGGATCAAGTCTGCTGAGTCTGCAGAAATTTCTGTAATTTTTTTTTTTTTTTTTTAACTGGGGTAAATATTTAATTTGGTTTCCTTGCTTACTCTCTTGGATTCTAAGGCTTAAAATGGAAAATAGGCACCTCTATGGAAATCACAAACCCAGAAATTTACTCATCTCTTTTTCCATTTAGTATAATTTTAAGACTGTAAGCAGAAAGTGCCAGCTATCTATATTTTCAACAGAAATGCTTCTTTAATAACTAGAATTCTGTTACAAAGAATTCCTAGCATTGCTCAATGCTAGGAATAGATAGGCTAAATAGATAGATAGGCTTAAATAGATAGGCTCTTCAGCTCCCTTCAGTTGGATTCAGTAACTTACTTCTGTGTTGGTTTTTGGCCTGTAAGACCAGATACTCCAAAGTGCATCCTCAGCACACCTATTCCATCAGGTCTGCCCTAGCTCAGTGTGAACAGGAGTCTCTTTTGCTTTATGACTAGCACAGTCATTTGAGATGCTTGCCAGAAGGGTCCAGGCTCTGGCTGACACCAATCCACAAGACAGAGTCATACAGTGCCATGGTTAGAATGCTTGTGCTGGGGCATAGATCCCCTCCCAGCCTCTGGCACAAGGAATAACTAACATAAATTATTGCAGTATTGGCTGAAGTGACTGCTGGAAACGAGGTCTGATCTCAGATGAGTGCCCAAAACACTTCACTATGGATTTTCTCTGGCCCAAGGAATTTAATTATTCTGTTCAAAGCTGAGCATGATGTACAAAGGATGCCCTGTGCAAAACGTGGCTGGAATTTGATCTTTGCTACACCCTGAAATCTGAGTGTTCACTTCCCTTCAAGCATATGTGTGATCGTATTGCTGTTATTCTCCATTGTCTAACTTTCTCCTTATGTGGAAATCTTGGGTCATTAATTCTGTTCTTCAGATGCTGAAAGGGATGTTCTTGCTGTGTTTTGAGCCACTGACTTTTTACTTAGATCCAAAGTTTTAAACCACCTTTGCTCTTTACACTCTTGAGGTTCCTTTATTTTTATGGCCTGCAGGGAGGGGTAGTTTAATATACCAATTCCATATCAAATATGATTTTAAAGAGAAGAGGAAAAAGAAGAGAGAAGACGAAAGTAATAGTAATAAGATCACAAAGCTGCATAAACCAGCTATACGTGCTGCTAATGCGTTCTGTTCTATTATTTTTATCACTTCAGATTCCCAGGATGCCCATCGGCTTTTGTTGACTAGTTTCTGTTGCATTTCCTAGAAACTGTTTGTTCTGAGAAGTCTGGGTGTGAATGACAGTCTTATATATTAATTCAAGGAAATTAGTATAAGTGAGTACAATACAGGGTCTCAAGTGTGTTGGCTAAGCGATGCCAAAGAACAGATTTAAAATGTAGGGCAGTTTACAGCTCTCATGATGCACAGTAGCAAAGCACTCATTAGAATTCTAGCAATTTTCTGCTTATTCTCAAGTATATAAGCTGTAAAATGAAAGACAGATAAGCTTTGCATCTTGGGAAATGTGTGATTAAATTACAGCAATTTAAGATAAAACTCATGAAGAGTTATCATTTTGACATGCTATTTGCTAAAAACATCGTCTCCTATTTACTCTACAATGCTCTAGATGTTTAATCTGAAATATATGCCTGTGTCCCTTATCCAAAAACTTGTGATTCCTATTGGAGAACATGGTATCAATATTCCCTACTTTACTTGTTTTTCAAGATCTCCTCTGCAAAATTGCATCGATTGGCTTTTACAGTGACATAAGACTTAATCAGAGGGTTTGTTGTTCAGAAGGTAGAGCTTCTGAAAGCATGAACATAATGACAAAAACATAATGCAAACACTTTAAAGGTGGTTCCAAGAAGAGTGAGCCTTTCCAGTGAGGACTCTCTGTTGTCCAAAACCACCCCTAAGCTCATGCTACTGCCTCCCATTGCTATGGTACAGACCTTCTTAACATTGTTGTGTATTTTCTCAAAGCTTGTAGGAATTACAAAAACCTGTAACTGTACCCAGCAGCTTTTAAGGTAACAAAATGAAAAAAAAATTAAAAATTTGCTAATGGGGGATATCATTGCTGAAGCCTTGTTTTATCAGGCAATTAGATTAAAAATAAAATGAAAAAAAAATAACAGTGATGTGGAATCACAGCTTATTTACAAAGAACATAATCAATATGAGAACTTTGTGGATCTGTTATTTCAGAAACAATTTCAGTGAATATGTCATTGTACAAATCCCATGTAATTAAAATTATAGCCATACTGGCTATCTACCCCAATTTTACAAATATAATCTTGTTGAGATGGTCTGCAGCATTCATTAATAGACAGTTGACTCAGTTTTCTTTCCACACATTCTTGTGTGTGTCCTTTTATCCCTCCTGCTTATTTTTTTCCCACAATTGTTCTTTAAATATAAAATCCAGAGGTTACTGCTGCATTTATTTCTGGTCTGACTTTCAGCTGCTGGTTCTTTTACACCTCCTGCTTCCTTCCTGTCTGCATGTAGGAGCATGAAAAAATGATGGACAGAGAAGATATTATTGCCTATGCTGCAAATAAACTCTTAGTGATCAAGAGGAAAATTATTTTCTAATACTTTAAGACCTATGAGTCTGACAGGAAGGCAAAAAGAATTATCTCGTTCAGAAACTACCCAAATTTAAATGTCAGGCTTGCAGATGACTAAAACACATCAATCATGATGAGTGATCATCTTCTGGTTTTAGACAAAACACAAACTTCCACTATAGCAGAGAATTATATACAGATCCCTGATGTAATCAGATTTAATTTCTGTGAACTTCTGTAAGTCATTCCATTTAGTAATTTCTTGGAATGTCTGTTATTTAGTCTGTCTCTACTGCTGGAATTCTCTTATCCACTTCTGAAAGAGTGAACTTTTTCTAAGTAACTTTTGGTATCATAATTGCTTCATAACAGATCTGTCCTAAATGCAGAAGTTCCAGAATAAAAAAATAATACATAATCTCAATAAAAGACGATCTCATCCCTACTTAAATATTTCCATACATTGCAGAAATAGAAAAATCTCCTGCCAGCACTGCAACTGGTATCTTGACTCTTGCATAAACCTAAGAAATCAGCACAGGGAAAGAGTTCTCTTAAAATTACTTCAGTGATGAGAGAAGTACGTAGACAATATATTTCAAGAAGTTGGTCAATACTTTAATTTTACTTTCTTCTGATAGAATCAGACTTAAGTGATTTAAGAAAGATCGAAATGGGCTCTTGAACAGCATGGGCATGCATTTCTGTAATTGTAGTGAGGAATCTTTTACTCCATATCCCAGAATGATACATCTCATACCCTCAGGCCTCATTTCAGTTTCTTCTCAGTGACAATTACACAGTGTTAGAATGTGAATATGACATACCTTTGCTTTTTTTGTTTGCTTGTTTTGAGAAAATTTAGAAAGCTCAATTTAACTTTTCTTCACCAGCTGCATCCAAAACTAAACCATGGTATGTCACCATCCAGGACAGGTGGTCTACATAAGACATTACAGATCAGGCTGTGGATTACAGGAATGTCTGTAGGAGACCGCACAGTTCAAACCTCTTTTCATGAAGGAGGTCACCCTGAAGTAAGTGTGGCATATGTGAAAATGTAAAATATATCTCTTTCCTCACCCACACCCACCCCTCCCCTATTTTTCCCTGAAAATATGTCTATATATTCCGCTAGAGAAACAGGGAAACAAGGAGAGAAAACTACTAGACCTTTAGTGCTCATGTTGTAACATCTGTTCAATTAGAGTTATTTTTTATGCTTTTTTGCACTAAACAACTAATTAAGTAATGTGTTGTTGCAGTATCCAAAACTAAATTGAGGATACTTTATAACAGATTATCCTTCCAGTGTGTCTAAAACCTGTTAATGATGTAAAGATAAAACGTTTTAATTAAGAGGTTACCTTAACAGTACAAGTAACTAATGCCTCATAAAACATTTATGGCAAACCAATTTAGAGCTTCTGCGCTATCATAATTACAAATTTTTGAAAGTCCCGAAATGCTTATTTATGTAATAGAACATAATAATTCTCAAGTGGTCATTTATATCTACCTCATAAATACCATCCATGTTTAGAAGCTCTTTATAACAGGTTTTTATCTGGGTGTCCCAATATGTATGTGATAGCTTTGCTTTAATGATGTCATTTATGATATCATTAATTAATTTGGTTGTTTATTTTGATGTTGCCTTAATTTTCTCATTTCTGAACAGAAACACAGCAGTTATTTTACTTTCTAGGTTTACATTTTGCACAGGTACTCCAGTCACTTGTTTGTACCTGTAAAACTTAGAAGATGACATGGATTATATGAGAATAACATACACCTGACCCGGTGTGGTATGTCAAAAGCAGTTTCAGTTTTTGGTGAGACAGTTATGAACAATACAAAACAAAAATTGTTGCAACTCTATCAAGTTGATTAAAAGATGCAAAACAAAATTAGGAAGAAGTACTTTTTAAACAAATCATACTTATTAAAATATAATTTCAGAGAGATCAAGATAGTGCTGCGCATTTTTGTGCAGAATTTCTTCTGAAATAAGATGGCAAGGACAAATTTATTTAGGAGCCTAACAAGAGGAGGAAGTAGACTGGAATTTTGACCTATCTGACATGGGGTCTAATTCAGTCTCTACTTGAGTAAGAAGTTCCATAGAGTAGAAGACGGGACCTAAGATAGCCTGCACACATACAACTTATGCTAAATATTTAATCGTACATGAGAGAAAAAAGATCCAAGTTCCTCTCATAAAACCCATTGGAAATACTGAAGACCACAATATTATTTGCTGTCAGTCAGGACAGTTTTGCACAGCAGATAGTATTCATTTTTCATAAATGGCTAATATTCTTATGTGATTATAAATCAAATTACTGCATCATCATTGTATACCTCCAATTAGGATTTCCTTTGTTATTTTCTTCAGCTTCCCTATATTGATTATAAGATTGTTTAGTGATCTAATCACCCAGAGCCATGATAATTTACTAAAATGTAGCTAAAGAATGTAACTACACAGGGAAATTGACTACAAAAGTGTTAAGTTGCTGGTGCCATCTTGAGAAGGATGTCAGGTCTTGCTCAGAAATGTGCTTTGAGTAGGAAGCTCCATTCAGCAACAGATGACCTGCATTTCTTTGACTAGTAATTGGTTAAATAGCTGGCAGTAATATACAAGGACCTTATAGGCTACAGCTGGACTGAGCATTTGCAAAACATAGCAGTGCACTGAAAAGCTTTTAATCTTGCCTGATATGAGTGACATTCTAAGAAATATCAGAGAGGCAGATAAAAGCTAGAATCTGAACACCTAACCCTTCTGCAGGGAAATCATGCCCATGATGTCAGATGAACACTTAAAATACTGATTTCTACTTAATAAAATATAAATGTGAGGTAATTTTTCATTTATAGCCACGTTATATGACAAATAGAAGGAGCCTCATTAGAATGATTTGTTGTCAGCTTCTGACTTCAAAACTCAATTAATTTAATCACAGTTTAAAGTGTCATCTACAAGAGTCTATACTGAACAAATTGGTAAAAATAATACAGCAATTACTTTGAAAGACTGAACAGCAATATCATGATTTATGATATTTTCAAAGAGACTAGTCATTAGTAAGCTCATGAGTTGCTATCTAAAACAAATGCAATAACCTTTTTTTGCATCCTGAATCTGTTACTGATTACACTTTCTAAAGCTGTGCTCCTGGCCCCTATATATGCAGAGGTTCTGTGTACCAAAGTGAGAGATCTAATTGCACATGGAATAATATTTTTTTTCTGAGCATCAAGGGAAAAAAGATCTTACCAAGCCTGACTGAGCCAGAAAGATTACCAAGTGCTATTTACCATACCCTGACTCAGAGCATTAAAAAGTTAGAGCATTAAAAAGTCACTAAGCCATGGATATGGATTCTTCTATACATTGACTCAACTGACTTCACAAAAATCACATCAGAAAATGTAGTTTTCTATTAGGTTTTCTTTGTCTGGGTCAGTAAAATATTATTAGACAGCTGGGCTAAGATTGAAACTATTGGGAAAATGAAAAATACTGCAAGAAAGCAGTGCCTTTCAAAATACTATATAACATCAACAACACAATAAGGAACTTTAGACAGATAAATAGGGAATATTGAAAGGTAAAAAGTGCTGGCAAAAACAGTAATCTGAAATAAGCAGAAAATTCTAATGAAACTTACTCAAGAGCTTACTTGTTTTAACACACATTGTTTTAAAACAAAACACTAAGAAGACCTATAGATAAATACACATTTAACTACTGCAAAAGTCTTTCTATATTCAGATTTAATCAGTGTATGAGAAAGTTCATATACATGAAATAAATATTCTGTGCCATCTCCTTCAGAGACACATAATAGTTTTCTCAAAACTAACAAGCAATTCTCCTGTGCTATAAATGTACAGCATGTGAAAATAATAATCATTGAAAAATTCAAAGCATTAGCAATCAAAAATTTCAAGTTGCTATAATATTTATCTGTGTTTTCAAATTAAGTTACTTTTTAAAAAATCCTGTTCCTACCCACTACACCACAAATATCCCATCAATAGTGCCAGCAAAATGATTCAATTCCTATCACAGATCACTTTTTCTGGTTGCAGAAATGGGTTTCAAAATGCTGTAGACTAAATGCTGTCAAAAAATTGACAGATAAAATAAAATAGTTGATAGACATTGTATCAATAAATGGTTACAGATTTTGAAGATTTAAAAATTAGCTATAGTTCATAGACATGGTTTAGTGTAAGCTTTTAATTGCCATATGTTTCCACCAGCAGATTTCACTTTGAAAATAATTTCTTCATCAAATTGATTTCACATTACAATCAACAGTATTGAACATTTTAACATATTCAATCACTCATATTGTAAATATCTACAATACTTAAAACCTAATTTCATGTTTGTGAGCAGTAAAATTCATACTCAGTCTCTTTTCCAGTTCAGGAACTGATCCTGATTTCAGAGATCATAGTCTGCATTTTCTTACTAGTTTTAAATGTAATTTGATCCCAAACATGATAATCCCTTTAAATTCCCTGATAGCAATCTGTTCCTCTTACTCTGCACACAAAGAACAAGGCAGCTGTTTAAAGTATGCTTAACACTAAAGCCCTGTGGAAGATAAATATTCAGTTTTGTGGCAAGTTTTGAGGTTTTTACTTTGGTTTTGATCTGCATTAATGCAATGCAATAACTTTTAATACAGTATCAAATGTGTGCTAAAATGTCTATAAAGAAGCATGCTATCAAATTTACCATTATTTTCCCCCTTTTTTCTTTGCTCTTCACTCTTTTTTAATTTTTTCAAACACATAAAGCAACCAGAAGGTTCATGATTTAAAAGAATTCCTTTGTGTAAATTTTACTGAATTCATTGTATTTCTGTGAAATATCACATTCAATAAACCCACGTTTCACTTAAACAGAAGGATACCAGTTATCTCTTTTTATTATTATGCATGTCATCTCACAGAAAAGCATTGGTGCTTATCGCAGAGAGCATTAGGGCAAAAATGTGGGATGTACAAAAATTCCAGGGTAAAGAGCTCCCCATTAGCACGTTTGCTCTAATGCCTTTCACAATGCTGTACACAGGACCATGTGCAGCTCTGCAGTGACAAAAATTTCTGAGTCATCATTCAGCTGCTATCTAGAAACTTTTGCAAAATGGCATCTGTGTTTACACAAGCAGACGTTCCCGATACATCTGTAGATCCGGCACGTGGCCGTGATCTCTCTGCAGTTGGGTCCTCCTCTGTGTGAGCACTGCATTGACAGAACGAGTGCATATAAAAATAAGTCATATTTGGCTACAGATACTTTCTGAACTTTCAAAACACTACTAACTCACTTACATGATCTTCAGATGGCAAATGTTAACAAAACTCTTCTCTCAGACACGAAATTCCCAGCTCCAAACTGATGATATTCATAGTTATTCCCTAAGCCAACACAGCTTCCTAAGTCTTATGCACAAAGTGGAACCTATAGACTCAAAATTCTATAATATCTAACAGCATAATGCAATGTAGATCTTCTCAAACCACACAGCACAGATACTTACATGCTTTACACTGTCACTTGCTCTGTTAAACATGATGTTGAACAAAGAATAAACATCTCTGGACTAAAATAGTTAATTCAGCTCCTGTTAACTTCTCAACATTTTGAGAACCAGACTTAAGCTTTTCTGAATCCATAGTTTGTTTTCTGCCCTTTTAATTCTGAAAGTGACTCTTAATTTGCAGACCTGACTTTGTTCCATGTTCCAGGTGGTCTTTTCTTCAGTCATCTTTCTTTCTTTAGTCTATAACTTTATCTCTAGACATGGTAGGTACTGATACACTGAACCACTGCCCCTTGCTCTAATTTTTGGCTACTATCTGGTCTTACTTTTGACTGTCATGTTTATTTTTCTCTATTGGTTTTGATGTTTGCCCATTGATACTGCAAGGACAGCTTCTGTCCTGACATGGAACTTCATGCACACCTCATTTCTCAGCCTGATCATGCACGTCTCTCATTCCTAATTTGGTCAAAACACCGGTAAAAGAACAGAAATTGTTATATTGCATTAGGATATTATTCTAAGTAATCTTTACCCCTAATTATTGACACTTTATGGTGGTAAACAATGTTTCCATTTTCCTCTTTTCTTTAAATAGTATTATCTATTATTTGAAGATCTCAAAAAAAGCTATGACTACAAATTAGCTCAGAGATTTCAGTGCTAGCTATTTGATTTTTCTTAATACTCAGACTGCATTATGTTATTTCAAGGCTTACAACAAGAGATGTATATTACATTCATCTTTCTCTTTATGCACTAAAAATCATGCTCTGTTCATGGCTAACAGTTTAAAAGTTAGATTGCAAAATTATTTTTATTTTCTGGCTAAACATATATTTAAATATTTCATGAACCTGGCCCCCTTCCAGGACACATTTTATTAAAGCCAGCTGTGAAGTAATTATCGAACATACTAAAAATGGCTTTTGAAAGTAGAACAATGTGAGTTTTGTCCAGTTTTGATTCACACACTGAGCTTTGACTAAATACTGCATTCCAAGAACTCACACTCTTATGAAATGTAGTCTGAACAACTTCAGAAACATAATTTCTGAGAAATATGAGAATCTAGGTCAAAGACTGATTGTAGCAGAATTTCCTAACATAAAGGAGTATGTTTGTCCTAAATAAAAAAATGTGCTTTCAACCACCAATGAAGACAAAATAATGAAGAAAGCACATGCAAAACAATTTGAGAATATAAACATTCCATGTAAAATTAAACCTGTATTGCATATATAATTCCTTTTTACAGAAATAAAGGGTTTTGTTTCATTTGGATTTGTAATCTAGTGACATTCTGACAGAGATGTTGCATATTTCTGATGAATTTCCCAACTTTTATGTTTTGGGCACAATTAGATGTATATTTTTGTACCATATGAACTTCTTACTTCTTGTATGAATATGAGGTACTTTTTTTTTAAGCATAAATGATAAATAATTCTCTTCAGGAGGAGCATGGCCTAATTTTGAGTTCTTTATGATTACTCATATATTTTCTAAAAAATAAAATTCATACCTCTAGCAATAAGATTCTAATTGGTTCTGCATTTGCATACCAATGGATAAAAGTATTTAAAATCCTACTGATATCTACTGCTGGCTACATGCAACCCAGACACTGTCTGTTAAAAACTGATTAGAAATGAATACAACTATCCCATGTATTCACAGCTTGACATCTGTAATAGGTAAAGAATGATCATTCTTAAAGGGGACATGTTTGTGAATGCACTGTTTAATTAATGCCCTAGGGAAACAGAAAAAAAGGAGGAGGAAAAGTGCTGTAGCTGAATTTATTCTGAATTTGTAGTAATATTAAACACTGCATGCCAGGTTTAACGGCATGTATTCATCTAGCTAGCACAGTGTCTTACTGAGAGAAAATGGAAAATGCTGCCGTCTGCCTTCAGGAGATGAGGATTTTGAAGTGAATTTGGAGTGCACAGTAGATTTCTATTTTATATTTTCTATTAATATGTGCTAGGCCTGCCACCACAAGCACCCAAGTTTCTCCTTGTATGCAGAACAAATTCTCGTGCAGGATACACAGAATACTTGTTTATCTGTAGTGATGTCTTTAGGTTTAGGAGAAGAAGGATCCGATGCAGCAGAAACCTGTACAAGTCATACGAATAATTTATATTGAGACTGACACTTCCCTTCTTATTCCTAACTGCTACTGGTATGTGTGAGAGTACAGACTTATTTTTGGTGTGAAAACATTACATGCAACAGACACATTTAGAAAGAACAAATACCTGAGCAAATTAACGTCAAAGACTGAAATATCCCAAACAAAAAATCTTGTATTGTAGGAGGAGATCTGAACATCACTACAGAAGTTAAAAAATAATAAAAAAAAGAAAATGCTGCTACGCCATGAAAATGTGCATTGGTACAGCAGGAAACGCCTTATTACACAAGCCACAAGAATATTACCCACTGCAGCAGTCTCAGGTCAAGCACTGCTTGGACTGAAAGTTGTAGCTGAAGGAACACAAGATCAGGACAAGAACAGAGTTAGAGTCTACCTACCCAGCTGTGGCTGCTGTTTGGTAAACCAACCGAGAAGAAGCTCCAGCTAAAACTGACAGGCTTAGCTGTAAGCTAGTCCTCAAGCAGTAGGCACTTTAGGAGAAACAGTCTAGATGAATGTCAATAAAATACACCCAAGAGATCAGGAAACACAGCGTCCCTTACAGCTGCTTCTGTCCTTAGCATAAAGGAAATGGTTACAAAGGCTGGACTTCTTCGCTTGTTATTTTTTCAAAGCTCAGCTGCCAATTAAGGCTTGAAGAAAACGTGAATAACAAAGGCCTTTTTGTCTGAGCGAGAGCTTATTTCATTGAAACAGAAATCTGGGAAGACATAAAATATGTATTTCTGTTTGCATCAGTGAAAATTTCCATGCTGTCAGGACAGTGATATTATCTCAATCTGCACATACAAAAAGGGTAGCATACACTAAACATCAGCCTGAAGTGTTACGTTATTTAATCTTTGTCATTTAACGGTGAACAACGTAAACACCTGCGGATGGGAAAGAACCAGGGGCAAAATAATGCAAGGGAATGAGCACAACCCAAGGAGATCCCACCTGACTTGGGTCAGGGCACATAGGGTTGTCCAGCTCTGCCCAGCACCTCAGCCATGGTGCCGGCCACAGGGCAGGGCACTGCCCTTCCCACCTAAATTTTTACTACAATTTTCCCATCTGCAAACCCAGAGAGCAGAAAGTCCCTGGTCCTACACAGCCCCAGGCTGGGCCCTGCTCTGCCAGCTCTGGTTCTGGGGGAGCCTGCACTGACCGTGCTGTCCCTGCAGCCAGAGAGGGTCCTGCCCTTCCCAGCAGAGCAGCCTGGGGCAGGCACAGCTCCAGGGGAGCAGCCAGGGCAGGGGGACAAGGATGGCCCAGGCCAAAGACAAGGGGACAGGAGGCACTGCAGTCCTTGGGACCAGCCCTGTGTCTCACCCCGTGGCCATCAGCAGGACAGCGCTGCCCGCACAGGCTCCAGGCCCAGAGAGGAGGGACACACGGTGCGATACAAATGGCAGCGCTGCGGACACCGAGGCGTGAGGTGGGAAGCCCTTCAAGCACCTTCAGGGAGACGTCCCTCCTCAGCTGACACCCTCTACATGGATGTCTGGGCCAAAATACCCACTTGGGCACTCAGCAGAGCAGTGGGCACCTCGGAAGGACACACTTCATTCCGACATGTAGATCTTTCTGTCTGTGGGCAGCTCTAGCAGCTCAGCATGGAGCAAGCCTCAGTGGCTTGAATGAGGTCTGTGGCTTTTCACCAGCTGCAGCAGCTGATTTTATTTTCAGGTTGACTTCCACATCCAAGTTTGTAGGCTGCATGACAAGGACATTTTTCTTTTATTTGTAGTTTAAAAATGGTTGCATCTGAGCACCATTTAGTGTTAAGAAACGCTGCACTGTTGGTCTTGGTCCTTCTCTCTGTTTGGACACATTACAAAAATTGTAGATAAGTTTGTTTTCCATCTTGAGACGGAATTTACACAACTAAAAGAAGTTCATTCATTTGGATTCTTCTAAACTAGTTTCAGAATTCTGCTGCAGGAGTAACACAAGGATAGTATGTGGTAATGTTCAGCTTCAGGCAAATTATCTGAGTCAGAGCCTCAGATAAAATACCTGCATGCGTCTTCACCAAAGCTCCCTCCCACAGACTGCAGCCTGCACTGAGCTCCCTGGTACTGCGGATTCGCTCATTGTCTTCATAAGCGGCACTTGTATCTCGGCTGCAGTACAAAAATATCCTCCAAGTCCGCTTTCAGAAACCACCTGCTTCCTGCAGTGGAGAAATAATACTTGGGACCAGGATTCTTGAGAGCAGCTATTTTCACTCTGTGATGACTACTTCAATTAACTGGCTGCTGTAGCCATCTTGCTCTTATCAAAAAAGTATACTTTTTGTCCAATTTCTCATTCACTAAGAAGGCCTACCCATAGACCCTGACATCCGTGGTGCAGCAGAGAGTCGTGGGATTCAATCAAACTCTAAAGCTGATGGTCACTAGAAAGAATAAAAGAATGCTCTTTGTGGCAGGAGGAAAAGGATTCCAGACCATGTCACTTCAAGATATTTGAGGCCTGAATAAACTTAGGGCTCACAAGCTGACAATTAACTCTGATACCATGAATTTATATTGTCCACCTAAATCAAGCAGTTTCCCTCATATATCAATAACAAAGCAATGTCTCTGTAGCACCCGAAGAAAGGGAAACTTATCACTGTAAGCAGGAAAAAAATGTTTTGACAGCCACTTTAGAAAATAGAGCAGATATTTACATTTAATTTCTGAAAGTCTCAGCTGTGATGTCACCTTCAAACTATTCTAACATAGTAGCAATAATATATGTAAGCATAAAGTACAATCAAACCTTTTATATAATCATATTTAATACTTTCTGAATTAAATATTGTTCTGTGTTAGAAATTAATAACTTTGCAGCATTTTTTTTTTTGAGTAAGGTTTCCTCCTTTATTCACCAGGATACATGCTATCTTGCGTAGAGATACTGCATCAGGAAATGACAAAGCCTCACTGAAGCCCTGCTTTTTCTTTTTCAGTAAGGCTTAATAGAAACAGCAGAAAGAAAAAGAACATAATAGTATATATTTTCTCTGTGGGGCCTGAAAAAACAAATGTAATGCTGGAAATTTCATCGGTTTTTTTTTAATCTCTTCATGAAAAAGTATGACATCTGTGATATTCTACTTAGTCTAAGAAAATTATGAATACTTTTCTTAAGAGGCCATTTTATTTCTAAGAGTTTTTCTACAACTCCTAATGCAGCCCTGACTGACCGTTCATGAGAAGAAAGAAACTATTCCAAATCTGCAGAATCTTTTTCCCTATGCAACCACTATCTTCTTCAGGCTAAAAAAGAAATAGGAAAAGCAACTATACCACTGAGACTCAGGCTCTCTGACTCAAAATCCTTATTAGGAAGCACAGGCTAACAGCACTTCCTAGAGACCTTGGGAGGTGAGCTAGGATTTGTACAACAGCTGTGTATCAGTAAGGGACCCTATTCACCCTCTGTCATACCAACCAGTATCTCAAAAAAGCTATATAACGATTGTGGATTATATGTGTAGCCTTTAAAATGCTACATTTTTTTGCTTTCCTGCATTTTTCTGAGGCATAAATGTTGTTTTCTTGATGCTTCATTGACTTTCAGGGCCAAAAGTACAGGAATCTGAGATGGCATAACACAACTAAGCATGGTACAACAGATATCTATACCGAAAACTCTGGGTTTTGAGATAAAAACAGTTTAATAATTGAAATATTTTTCTTTAATGTTCCAAAGGAAAACAGTCTCATCTTCAGTGCATAGAAATTTTCTTTACATAAAAAAAAAAACAGAAAAATAAGTATTTTTTAAATGTTAGCATAGTATTTAGCTTGACCATCTAATAATAAAGTTGATAAAAAGGACAGATAATCATTTGATGGAGTAATTTAAGTTCTACTGTCATTTTTAAAGTCTTCTTCTTTATAAACAGAGAGATTATAAATATGTATTATTGTCACTGTGAGATTTTATGAATGTTCAACTACATTCTTACATGCTAATATCTTACTAACCTGTTAAGGGCAAGCATATCTTGAACAGATGAGAGGAATTTCTGAGAATTCTAGGATAAAAGGCAGGATCCAATATTTGCACTCTTGTTAGAAAGAAGCAATTTAAGTGACTCTCCTGAAACAAAATCACTCAGAAAGGAAACATGCAAGGCAGAAATTATTTTTTATTTACTTCTATGTTTTTCCTTTTTTCACTGTTTCTGCTGGAAGAACGTCGATGTAGTTGATTTCTGGAAAAGGGGCAATTTGACCGATTAAGCCAGGATGCTGCACTTTAAATATTCAACTGGTTACCATGGCAACAGTTTTACTTTGACACACATCTTATCTTGTTTTAAGGAGCGTAGCCTGTTGTTATGGCAATTTGGAACACCACTATTTTTTTCCCATACGCAGAAAATAAAACAGCAGTTAAAATGGGTTCGATAATTAAAAATCTAAGCCTGATTTAGTAGCTAGTACGATGCTGTAGTTTATCAAATTTAACAAATGAAACTTTTTAAATTAAATTAAATTTAACAAATATAACAGATATGAGTTCTTGACTGAACAGAGAAAGAAAGAAGCAAGGTTCAAACATATATAAAGATAAAGGATTAGCATTTTTACCCCTAAAAGGAAAAGTAGATTGTAGATGCATTTTTAATGATGAAAATTCAGTTTTCTGCTTTCATGAAGAAACGCATTATTTTGTCTTGCTGATTTCTTCAGAAGCAAAATCTAAATAAATGGATACAGAAGAACCAATACAAATTACTCCCCAAAGCTCTTAGTATTGCAACCAGAATGAATATTCTAACAGAAATTTCATAAACAGTAATGCTAAATGTTCAGAGTTCTGACCTAAAATAAACATTTTTCAAAAAAGAAACATTTTTAAGAACTTAAATGTTCACACTACTCCCTACTGATACATGTACATTACTTTACATGTTAAGCAATCATGCACATGCCTGCATATTTTAAATAAGAATTAAATCTATATGCCTTTTGCTACAGGCATATTGAATGAGTCGCCACTCTTTAATCTTCAGAAAAACTCAGTTCATGTTTAAACAAGAATTGGGATGGTCCTGTAAGTAGAAGAGAGAGCTAAAGAGGCATCCAGCTACCTGGAAAAAAAAAATTAATAAAATCAGGAAGAAACTTTGATCCAGTTGTCTATTCTCTAAAGAGATAATAGAAAAGGTCTTTGTACGAAACAAGTTTAGTCAGCCCTTAAAGTTTGAAAGTGCAGTGAAGTTTTTTTAGTCTTTTTAAAGTTATAATGCATATGGATATTTCAACACTTACAAGATATGTACTGGGGTAGTTGCTGGACGTTCTCAACATCCCTACCACTATTTCGTTTTTTACTATGAAAAGTAAATGACTTAGTATATAAGATCAATCAAATTAACTTTCAGTTACCTCTTCTATCTTATCTATAAATAAGCAAACAAACTTTCACAGGTGTGATATCTCCAAAGATTTTTACAAACAATATTCTACACAAAAAAAAAAAAAAAAAAAAAAAAAAAAGTAGAAGTTATGTACATGGTTAATTCACTTCCTTTATATCCATTTTGGGAAAGAAGCATGAAAAGAGGGATTTTAGATAACATCTGAATGTTATGTGAACCTGAATGTGCCTCGGGTCTCTCTCTTTGTGCAGTGGCATCAAAGTTGCTCTGAGTTTTCGATTAGTTTCTCTAAAATACTCTTACTGATTGCTGAATTGTCTTCTCTCCTTTCTTCTATGCCTTTTTTTTCCCCTCTGATAATTATCACATTTAATAACTATTAGTTCCAATCTTGTTCTCTTTCCTGGTGTCTATGAATTTAATTTCTTTCTGAGTTTGCATCTTTCAGAGCTTCATTCCCTCCAGCATTTTGCCTCCTCATTCCTGTTTCTCAGTGTTTTCAATCTTACTCCTGATACATGAGGGCAGTGGTGATTTCAGACATTCCTTTCTCTTCCTTTAAGAAAATCTTACTACTGCTTTTGTTATGGAGACCATGAATTAAAAAAGTTTTACTGTGCTTCATAAATCCATAGAAAGGATGGGTAAAAAACTATCTGAAGCTATACAACATTAAGCTGGATGCAGCTTAGAATATAAAATACCTATGGCTGGCAATGAGAAAGGTAGCAGAGGCAGTTAAATGTATTTTGATTTTATTTTATGGGTGTCTGCATGAGGGGCAGATGTTTTCCATTTTGCCTAACACAACACAAATCTGTGAGCTGGCAGTGAATTCATACACAAAAGAATAAAACAGTGATCAGCTCATACAAGGTATCAACTCTAAGTATCTGGTGTTTTTTAGCAATGTACAGTATTAGCTACCAGTCCCTTCTAGAGGCCTATGAAGGGGAGGGTTGCTGTTTACCACTCTTTTCAGGTAGACAGAAGAAGCCCAGACTCGGTGGTGAGGCAGCTCCAGAGATTCCTTTGATAGCTGGTCTGTGACTTGCCCAGGGCCTTGCAGAGGAGCAGTGGCAAAGGGTGGGACTGTCAGCCAGGAGCTGCCTGGGCAGTACCCATCAACAGACCTCCAGGTGACAAGCTCTTCTGGAGAAGGTTTTCCTGTCCTTCCTGTCAGTGGAAATTCAATTCAATATGCTAAAGAGCTGGTTTGAATTATAGACATGCAGCACTTTCCAATAGTTATGTGAGCTGATGGGAATGCAGTTTATATTGAACATCTGAGAAAATCATTTTACTGTTAAATGTATTAAACAACAGCTTCTCATTTTCAGATTATTTCTTTAAGCTACTTGGATGTCAGCCTCGTGCATTCCTAATTGGGAGATTTCAGCAGTATGATTATTCTCTCTGAAATTAGATTTGCTTATTGCTTATGTTTCTTGATTGCTATCAGTGCCTTTCCACTTTTGTTTCCCAGCTATTTAATCCTGTTCTTTTCTCTTTTCATGCCTTGTCTTTTCTGTATTTCTTTGGTTTTCATTTTTTCTAAAAAAAAAAAAAAATGGGAATTTAATAGTCCACAGATAAGATTATTAAAATTCCATTTAGTAACATAGTAATAGGAGATTAACATGCAATAACAGAGAAGAAATGAATCTTTCTCATTGGTTCAATACACAGTCAATTTCTGCTAAATTTGAGAATAATCTCTGCCCAGCCTATATATGATTTCTCTGTACATCCATTAGTTGTATGATGAAATCAGTAGATTTAATTTATATCTTCAAAATTTTTCTCATTTAGCTTTTACAAGGGCATACAGTCAAACAGTATCTGTGCTATTTGTTCAAACTAAGGAAAAAAAAGAAAAAAAAAGCAGAAGCTTTCCAATAGAAAAAACCAATTCTTTAGCTCTGGATCTTTCTTATGCCCATATCTTTAGATTGCTGCAACTGACTACAGCTTTTCCATTTATAGATTATTGTTACCATTATCACAACCTCTAACACTGTCACAAATGCTTAACTTGCTATTACATCTGGATGCCCCCAGCAATTTCACTGAATAAAATCCAATTGCAGAAGGAATGCTGGTGAACATGATAGAGAGATACAGCAAACTGAAATGGCATTTCAAAATTTTGCTAGATCCTTTCTACTCAGGCCAGTCCAATTACTCAGCTTGTTCTTATTGCCTCCTTTGATATAAGTATTGGATGGTTTTCTGCTGCTCTATTATCACATATGGAGCTAGTAGCAGTTTGCAGTTGGTTTATGAAGAATCATTTCCAGAAGGAGGAAAAAAGCAACCCTGTGTAGACTTAACTTGGACACCATAAGAGTTTGGTCCTAAGTCTCATTTCTGTAGTTTACTGTGTGGGCATGGAAAAGTAAATTTGATAAAATCATGGAATTGTCAAGTTTCTTTTTCAAGGACAGGAGGCAATCATTTCTCTTACTCACTCTGAGTCAACAATAATTGCAGTGAGACTTGGGATCAATCTCAAAAAGTATTTCCAATAGTAGTTTCACTTGTTTATTGAGTAGACTATTTTTCTAAAATAGCAGGACATTTGAGACTGTTCAGCTTGCAAACAGTATGTGGGCCAGAACTAGTGAAGTAAGCAGGAACAGCTTTTAACTACATTAGAAACCTGCAACATCAGCTGAACACAGTGCGGAAATCTTTGGAACAACTGTGCGATGTACCTGCAGCTTCATCTGTACCTACACTGTACAACAGAGTCATTCTCTGGGGCCACTTGACTTCTTTGTCTCTGGTGCTAACCTAATGTTTCTTCTTATTGATTTCTACTCCCTTCCTTCCCAGCCTCCCTTAGCACAGCTTCCTAATATCCTCCAAAGGTTGCTAATATCTTTAGCCAGTCATTCTCACTTTCCTTCATGCTTCATAATCATCTGCAGGATGGGGTAGGAAAGGTTGCAGAACTGCTAGCCTATAGGATTCTGTGTGAATATAGACTCAAAGGGATTCCAAAGCACCAAAAACATATTAAAAGAAGAGTCCTCTTTCCCTGAAGAAATCAAGGTTAGGAAATTTTGCAGCCTGGGAGGAGTTACACAAAATTAGCTTGATAAAGTTTGTAGATGTGGTTGAGAAAGGAGAAAATAAAAAATGAAAATAATTTTGAAATTACTGTTTCCTTTTATTGAATTTGATATGTTAGCATTCACAGTTTTATCAAAAAATAAACACCTGTTTATTAACAAATCCATTGTTAGAGGAACTGGCTTCACAAGAAAGCCTCCTTGAAAAAACTAGTCAGCTGCCAGTGGGAATCTTGATGGCATTAATAGTAATGAAAATTCATGGAAAGACAAAGAGGACAAATGCAAGAATAGAAGAGGTATTTGTGGATGCCAGCCTGGTCAGGGAGAGAGAAACAGCAATAGCCTCTCACAGTAGTTTGTGAGAATTTTTAGGGAGTTGTAGGAGTGTGATAACTCATTGGTCTAAACAATCTGTAGGTGGTGTTTTTCCACCTTGCTTTTCTGCTCCTCTCGAGGGCGGTGGGTGATTAACTAACCAATCAAATAGAATGCATCATATTGGTCTATTGAAGCCGAAATTTCCTTTCCATTAAAGACTTCTTTTCTTCCTTTTTACACTGCGTCTCTCATCTGTTCTTGTGTCATTCTTGGCACAAGGGTGACAGATATCCTATCCTATTACTGGTCTACAGTGGCTGTGCATGTCCTCCATTCTGCCTCTGCTACTTGAACATGTACACCAGTTTGGAGTCTGGGGGTTGCCTGTGTTTTAACACTTTTTTCCTCCCTATTAGAAACAAAATGGAAGAGATCTGATGAAAGCAGCTGGTCTTCTGCAAAGTATCAAGGAGATGGTGCAGTTAGATGTAATTTATATATTTAAAGGTTTAACAGAGTTAGGAAATGAGAATGCATACTCATCAGATAATTTGCTTGCATGACCTCTGGTTTACATTTTACTTTGTCAGCAAAGTTTGAGGTAGGAAAGAGACTGATAAAATTCAACTCAATCCTATGAGCAAGTGGAGAGAATTTACTCTGTTCAAGGACAAGAAAGTTGGCAAAACCACACTGACAAGAAACCAATACCTGCCATGCTAATGTTGTAGCCTTTGGCCTTAAAGTTTGTCTGTCTTTGCCATCTGCATGTGTTTCAATGCATGAAACTACAGTCCATCTAAACTCAGTACTGTTCACCTCTGAAAAGAATACTGGGTTTGCATGACCTGGTTTTTGGTAGCACAGGGGGACACAGAGGTGGCTTCAGTGAGAAGCTCCCAGAAGCTTCCCCCGTGTCTGACAGAGCCAGTCCCTGGTGGCTCCAGGACAGATCTGCCACTGTCCATGGCTGGGCCAGTTAGAAATGGTAGTTACATGTCTGTGATAACATATTTAAGAAGGCAAAAACCAGATGTAACTGCAGCTAGAGAAGAGTGAGAATATGGCAGAGGTGTCTGCAGACACCAAGGTCAGTGGAGAAAGAGGGAGAGGCAGTGCTCCAGGTTCTGGAGCTGAGGAGGGAGGGGTGCAAGGAAGGTATTTTTAAGGCCTTGTTTTACTTCTCATTATCAGTCTCTGATTTTGTTAGTAATAAATTCAATCAATATCTGCAATTTGATTTTTGCCCATGACAGTATTTGGTGAGTGATCTCTCCCCTGTCTAGCTGAGGAGGGGAGTGATAGAGTGGCTCTAGTGGGTGTCTAGCACCCAGCCAGGGCCAGCCCACTACAATACCACTGTCCAAGGAGCTTAATATATTTAATAGTTATGAGAATACCAAATTTAATGCATTAAATACAAAGGAAAGCTAGACAAAACAAGCTTGAAACAACAGGAAAAATTAGCAGGTGAGATATATAGACTATGCTAAAATTCTTTTCTGTTTGCAGAGGAAACATCACAGAGCAACATGGGCCGTCAAAAAAATGAAAACAAAAAAAAACCAGAAGAACCAACCCACCAAAACCTACTGTTTCTCTTTCCATGTATAAATTATTTGTCAAGCTTCAGTTTATCAGCACACAAAAATAGAAATAATCTTTATGATAAAATCAGATGGGGAATGGAAGAAGGAGAAATTCTCTTGATGTATTAACGTCTGAAGTGCAAACTCCAGATTAAACATTTACAGTCACTGACATTTATTCCTTCAGTATCCTTAGTCTTTTAGAGATGTTACTACCCTGCTTTCCCATTCTTCTTCAACCCTTTTCTTTGTCAGAGCTTACCTCCACAGGAGTGATGCAGAATACCTTTTATCTCCTCACCAACACCTCTAAAATTCAATTGCTTAGCTTTACATTGCAGAAAGGGCAAACTCCGAGAGAGCTGCAAGACTCCATACTTCAGGAATCAATACATGTCTGCATGCTTAATTTTGCAAAGCACCAAAGAGTAATTTTGTTACTGCAAAGAGTAATTTTGTTACTTTTCTGTGGAAAGAGTAACATTGAATAAAAAGTAAAATGGGGTGGGAGTATTTGAGAATTTACACTGTTTTAGATTCATTAGAATATGTCTTCCAGTGCCCTATTTTCTCATTTTCCAGCTACACATGGCTAACAATAGGCCTTGTTCTAGCCACAGTCAAATCTTTAGGAAAATTTTCACAAAACCTAGAAAAAGCAAAATTATGCCATTACTTCATTTAAGGAAAAGTTTGTACAAAAATAATACTTCCTTTCATATTTGAGCTACTCTTTACCACCTACATCTTTTAGTGAATTTATCGTTTATTGAATATAATGCAATTTAGTTGTATGTGGTAAGATAATTCCTTTGAAGGATTATTGATGTTAGGTTTTGTGCACAACCACAAAGGAAGCACTAAATGACATGTTACTCTCCTGCTGCTCCATCTCTGCCACTCTTATTATTGGAAATTGCACGGCAATCTGAGCTCTGAAGGCTTTGGTTACCTCTATTTCCATGTTGGTATTGTCAGATTGTGGTTTGACACGGCAATTAATATTTGCAAAAGTAATTATATATTTTCAGGGTGGAACTTTTCTTCTATATTGCAGGCTGAATTTTCTCATGGCACCATTTTGAGAAAGTATATTCAAATATAAGATTCACAGATATTATTTTTATTTCATGTTTTTTTTTTTTCTCCAGCATCATAAAGTATCTGAACATATTTTGTCTTAAACATGAACAAGAGAGCCTTTCTATACCAGAAATTATACTGTGCTAAATCTTTTTTCCATGTTCACTTTTGATAATTCAACATGAAATTTTTAGGTAGATCTCTCTCCTTCACAATTGTGTTTTACACAATGTGGTGCTGCCTCAAGGCACATAGATTAATTCAGAATGAGTTAGCACAGACATGAGAACTAATATATGATAAATTACACTGGATTTCATTTTGAGGAAACATAGCAATAATGGTTTGGATACCTAAGCCAGCAGGGATGCTACTCATGACACAGCATTCTGATATATGGATACCCGTTTAATTTCTTCAGATTAGGTTCCCAGCCCTAGGGAAAAAAAAAATGTTTCTAAAAGGATTAAAAAATACCGTAAACAGTCTTTGTTTTCTCAATGCGGTCTCAGTTTTGAAACGAATGAAAAAAATTTAATAAAGTAGAGTTGATACAAGTTTAAGTAGGATATACCTGGGAGTTCTTAAATGGTTATTGGTTCCAAGCAGTGTAGGTATCTCTTCCAACAAATATAAAACTGAACATAATGAGTTTGTCAAAAGCTGGGCTTAGAATGCACAATGGGGATATCTCTAGGTTTTGTCAGATTTTTGTTCTCTTGCAATATTTATAATTGTTCCAGTGGGAGTAGAGCAAGGAAAATGCTCCTGAGAGTTTCACTTGGACATACCCTTAGTCAGAATGCATGATGGACATCTCATTGTCTTCCACATTTCAGCATTAGGATGTACAAACACAAATGAACCAAAATGAAACCAAAAAAAACAAAACCAGACTTAGAATGAAAAATACAGTTGTCTGATAACCAGAACATTAGCATTAAAAATCAGAAACTCTGATCACTGAATCAAATATGTAATTTATCCTAGACATAATAAAAATGAAACACATGAGAACAAATATTGAACTGAAGTTGCTGTGCTATGCTTAGTTCACACACCTTCATGCCTATAAGTTTGGACTAGTAAAGGGTTTCTGAAAGAATAGAGTGGTAGTGATAATAATGTAAAAAACAATTTTCAACTCGAGATAAGATATTCATTACTTTCTATTAGTTTAAAAAATTGAAAGACCTTTTTTTGTTGTGTTTTTCAAATATATTTAAGAATTTTTTTCAAAGATTTTTTTGGTAATGACATCTCTTTACCATAAGAGTAAGTTTATTAAATACGCATATGTCAAAAAAACTGGAAGGAGTAAATATCCTAATCTAATGTGTTCATCTGTTATTGAAATTGGATTTCTTGAAAATTTTCTTCAGGAAATCAGCTAACACTGAGGTCTTTCTTCTAAATCACTAGCAAAACATTCCAGCAAAGGAGAATTCAAATGTTTAAATAAAGGTAAATAAGAAAGAGACATGGCTGTCAAAATCTTTGGGGGTAGTCTCAAATGTCTCAATGGTAGCCCACATACTGCCCTTTTGGTTAGACTTCTTCCAACCACAGCTAAGTTTAATTCATTCTCATGTCCTTGGAAAAAAAAATTGTACAGTATATACTGAGGCTGGGTATAAGCATGCCCTTTTTCTCAGAGTGCTTGTATAGTGTTAATCATAGTTAATTCACTTAACAGTAACATGAACAGTCAAGTGTGTTTTCTTCTTCAAAAATTCTACCATAGACCCATTATTAACTAATGCAGTATTATCTTGTAATAGCTGTCACCTCCTTGACCATACATCATATCACCTACCCTGGATTAAAGTAATACTGTAATCTGTAATGAGAGTTATATCTGACAGAAAGAAATGTGCTTGACTTTTTCTTTTCATAGTCAGACTATTTTGAAGAATCCTTTGCCAAAATATGATCTTAAAAATAATTCAGAAAGTTTTTTTTTTTCAGAGAGTCAGGGAGTCTTTTGTTCCACAATAAAATTTATCTGCTCGCTCTAATTCCTCTGGATATTTGGGGTTTCAGTGTCTATTCCTGTTTGAACCTCAGGCAACTTGCCGCATCACCTTCAATCATGGGCACTTATCACTAGCTGCACTGTCAGAAGATTAATAACCAAGTTAGAGAAAATCTTAAAATAAAAAGTTTCCAGGTAACTCACCAGAGAACCACAGCTGTAATTACAGCTAGGGAGAGATCACAAAAGGGTAAGGTGGCCTCCTGCAGACATTGACACATTAAATTATAAACAGATGCTATGCTATTCCTTCAAATACTTATCATGGTCACACTAATATTCCATCCATCTTGCTAGTAATATTTTTCCCCTAGTGGAGAGGGTAGTCTCCTAAAGAATTCATTTTTTTCCAAAGTTGAAGCCCCATTCCACCACTGAAATTCAGACTGGACAGAGCAGTCAAAAGTATACAGAGGCAGAACAATTGCTGGCACTATTATAAAGATAGGGTTGAATAAACTAAAGATAAAACAAGATACAAGATAAAACCCAAACATTCCCACACAATCAAAGTCTGACTGTGCTTGACCTCTATTTCCCCATCCTAAGCCAACTAGCATGTCTTTTGAGATGGAACACTGGGAATGGGATAACGAACATTGGCAGAAGCCTGGTGTTGATCTGCAGACAGCAGCTGGAGGAAGAAACCTGCCTAACATCTTTTTCTCCTTCTCTGAATCCCCAGACAAACCTTCTGACAGCCAGATTGTGGCCTGGGGCTGTGAGGAGCAGGAACAAGCTGTCCTCTTCCTGAGAGTGGAAAAGGTGAACTGCTTAGCTCGTTGTGGGGGAAATAGCAAAATCTTGCTCTTGACATTCACACTTTGATGAATTCTTTTGTATAACAGCATTTGAATTTTTAAAAGAACTTTTCTAA
The DNA here is from genome assembly GCF_048771995.1 of Taeniopygia guttata. Classification (NCBI taxonomy): domain Eukaryota; kingdom Metazoa; phylum Chordata; class Aves; order Passeriformes; family Estrildidae; genus Taeniopygia; species Taeniopygia guttata. The sequence continues at coordinate 40,758,834 of NC_133028.1, read as the reverse complement.
TTTGTACCTAAGCTCTGCACTGTGAATTACATGCAATGCTTGTTAGTGTGATGGGGTTCCTGAAACTTTATGCAACTGAGACATCCTGCTGAACCTTTGAAGGAAGCTAGATGAACCAACAGATCTAGCAATGATAAAGGGCAAAGAAGCCCAGCAGATGTCATAAGGACAGAGATGTATATGCTTTCAAAATTCATTTCCACATAAATATGATGTAACATATGCAAGAGCAGACTTTAATACACAACTCTGCCCTCTAAGTAACCATCTCTGACAGTGTGCTAAAGCTAGTCCTGCTGAGCATTGTGAATGATGTCCGTTCACGTTGGTGAAAAGTTTTATACTCTACAGCCTTGGCAAAACCAATACAATTAAGCCTGAATGAGCTGCTGTACCATTCCCTATCCTATATCAGTGGAGATGTTTAATCTACTTGAGCATGTCAGTGCCAAATACACTAAGGTAATTGCACTGTGGCCCTAACAAAAGGGCATCATTTCACTTGCAGTATTTTTGTGACAAGTGATGATAATGTGCAACATGGAAAGAAGCCAAGAGGTTCTAATATCCAGAACTGAGTTTTCTGAGCTGCATTTACTGGGGGGAGGAATCTGCAGTTGTAAACACTTTTATCCTTTGTGACAAAAAAAAATGCGTACTTTTAAATGTAGTTGGCCTTACTGAGGTTTTAATTGTGTTGACTATAGAAGTAAAGCTAGAAGAGGCGATAAGAGCCTGCTAATGAGCACAATTTAAAAGTCAAATACAATCTTCAGTTTGCCTCAAAAAGGTTTGAACCAAGTCCCTCAGAGAGCCTGAAGACAAGGCATTGTACTGGTTGCCAGGATTTCTCAGTGACAGAGGAGAGCTCTACCCTGCTACATAAAACAAGGCACTGCCTCCTCTGTTCCTGACTGAAGGTGACATGCTAAGGAATGAGGGGCAACCCAGAGCCTTAACCACTCACTAGACCCCAGAAATCTGCTGCATTGGCAGATCACTCACTCCCTCAGTAAAGCAGGCAATGTGCCAATCCGAAATTGTGCTGTCTCCGCACCAAGTTCTACTTGTAACTCCACAAAACTGGAGAATAAATATAGAATTGGCCTTTAACACAGAAATTCAACAGCCAAGCAGCTGATACCATTATTTTTTTGGAGAAAAAGCCCCAAGACTTATCTCCTTAAGTTTTTGTCGGAATTTAATGCCACATGTAAAAAAAAGTAATGTTTTATCTTTGCTGATTCTGGCCAGAGCTAATTACCACTACAGTGAAATAGATCATTCTATCAGTTGTGTGAAACCTGTCAAAGCTCAAAGTGAGATGCAGAATTAATGATCTGACCACTTCAAGGTCCAGCAGAGGTATTTCCGTATTCCAGAGAGCCTTTTAAATTGTCAGATTCAACACTAGGAAAATGAAATTAATTAAAAGTTGGTTGCTCTCCCCAACTTATCCCAAGTCTTTCACTGCCGTATTAAAGTAATATGAATCAGTGTTTCATATTTGCAACATATCAGGAAGGTTTGATTTGACAAAATGCAAGATAACATCTGCTACAATTATGTACTCCATTCAGCAATAGTCAAAAGATTCGTTAGAATACACAACTACTAAATTGTTCCTTTAGTGTTCTAATGTGTTCTATTAACTTGCTATCAAGAACTTTTCCAAGGGTCAATTGAAAATGAGATTCTCTGTTAGTTCCCAGAGACTGAACAATTTTTTAACATCTGGTAATACAAACTATTTTTTAAACCTCTATTGTGACTTCCCTTTCCCATTTCTGGTGGAAATAAAGGATCAGATACTTCTCAGAGTACCTACCACGTCTATCTTAGTCAGCTATGGAATTCAAATCCCTGAAGGGAAATGTTTTAGCTGAACTAAACCCCTGGGATGACCACTTATTGTACGCAAACCACTAGCAGGCTTTTTCCACACTGCATGTATACTCCTTCACTTATAATACTTACTTGGTAACTATGACTATTACATTTTTATTGTATGCCCTTGCTGCTATGGTAATGTTCTTAGGTGGATGCCTGAATCACATTTTGATTACTTGTATTTTATTTGTTGAGAGCATCTGTGCTTTGGGGGGTATTTTTTATGAAGGTATGATCAATTTATGTAAATGTATAGCTAGTTCCACAGTACATGATGTCAGGTAAAGAATAGCACCAAGAGAAAGAAACAAGAATAGTTCCTGTTACACAATACCTGCCTGCTCCAGTTGACATCTGGACAATTAAGAGGAATGATTTTCCCCATAGGCAGCAGCACTTTTGCCCTTGATTATGCAGTCTCCAGAGGCTAGGGATAAGTTTAACCCAACTCTCCATGTAACATCCAGGAGACCAGATGTAACTCTGAAGAAGGCCCTAAGCTTAAATTTCAGGGGCTTTTTTAACTTTACTGAAAATGAGGTTGTACCCCAAAGGACACAAAATATGCTACAGGACACAATTAAAGAGGAAATGTGCTGAGAGTCACACACACAGATTTCTAATGTGAGATTCTGGAACACAAAACTCAACCTTCTGGAAAGAGGAGAATTAAATTTATGACTTCTTGCAAGAGATTTTTCTTTAGTTCTTTTCTGAAAAGATCTTTCAATTAGATAGCCTGGTATTATGCCTTTGTACTTGTGCTACCTTGTTTAATGGAGCTTTAAGCTCACTTTTCTTCTGATCATTTAGCTTTTACTAAATAGTTTCAGTTTTTATATGCTGATTGGGGAAGGAGGACAGGAGAAACAAAAAACAAAAGTACAAATGTAAAGACAGAAATTTGCAAGATGCTTGCATGATGCAGCACCAACATGGCTTTCTGCAGTCATCTGCAGATATTTTTTGTGTGAATCAGAAATCCTTTGAAGACATGTCTACCCATCAGATTTTGAAAGCTGATAATGGTGATGTTGCATTTTAGAAAAAATAAAATGCTTTATTAGAACTCATAGAAAACCTTTTATTATTTTAGTGTTATTTTATTGTGTTGCATTGGAACTAAACAAAAACCTATGAACAAAAGCCACACACCCACGTACAAAATTTTTATTCCAGGATTGCCATCAAGATTAAATTCCATGAGGCAATAGCTGTCTACTCAAAACACAGCTTCTAGTCCTGGAAAATCTTCAAGATGAAAGCATTTCAAATAAAGTCAATTTACCTGTCTAGCATACTGTACACAAGACTCATGTAAGCAACAGAATTTTTGTGTTCATTGGGTGTTCCAAAAAAAAAATTATTGTAGACAAATCAAATTTTTTTAAAATATGGTAAAAGCTCATCTAAGTTTTATTTGACTAAAACATGGTGGGTTTTGACTCTTTGAGTAAAAAAAAATGCCATCAAAATATATGGAAATAAAATTTCTATCAAGAAAGAGTTTTAGTGTTGATGACTAGGATTGCCTATTTAGCAGTTTAAGTGCATCTAAAGGGAGACGTATTTAAGATCCATGGAAACCCATCTACTATCACAGAAAAGCACTTATACAATCAGCCAGATCATGTAAACAAAAATCTGATCTGGCAAACACAGTTACTTGTTTCTAACATAGTGTGTTGGAAGCCCCAAAACTGTTCTTCTCTGTAACTCATAAATTTTATGCAAATAACATAGAATGTTTAAATAAAAAAAAATCAAAAGCACCCTACAGTAGAAACACTCCTCTGAAAACCTATTCCACCATCCACTGTACAGGGGCAGTAAGAAGGAAAGAAAGCTGAAACTGAAAAACTATCCAGTTTTTACCCAATGGAAGTAAGGGGATAAAAAAACATGGAGGAGGAAACAATTACAGTTCCCTGTTCCTACCTTGATATCTCAGAACTCTGGTCAGGAATAATATTAGGAACAAAATCAAAGAAGCCATTAGGCAGCCTCACAAATCCTAGCTGGGATACTAGGGCAGCTGGAAAAAATCTCTGGCAAGAATGATGTTGACTTTTTTTTTTACTTCTTTCAGTATTTCTTTTTCTACTATGCAAACCGATATTGTAAACACCATTTTATTTTAAATCTAATTTGATTCTTCTAGACTTGAAGTCGCTGATCTAATTCAACAAAGCCGTTTATGTTAGAAGTAGACTGAAAAAATATATTTTTTGAACAGGATTCCAAAGAGTTACAGAGTGAGTCTGCTGAAACTGCACAGGATGATGTGAGAGCTGATAGTCAGAAGTTCAGGAAAATGTGGGCTCTCAATAGTCAGGAGAACCTCTGGCATCATGACAAGGCAGGAAGTCCTTACAGATTTCATAGCTAAGATGATTGGGCAGGCCTACAGCTGATGCAAATATTGCTTTAATAAAATGAGCCAAGACATTCCGCCACTGAAAACTCTGTGCCAACTTCTTCAAAATCTTAAATTCATATACTATTTTTCTTGGCATAAGCACAAAAATGGGCAGAGCAAGAAGAAAAAGTGCTAAATAGTTTTTAAAAAATCTACTAGTACCCCTCAAATTAAAAATCATAATTGATCTGAGAAAAATATATGTAACTCCAGACATCCCGGAAGGTCTGTTAATTTCTGAGAGATTCAAGATGAGACCCTGGCTCAAAACATTAAACTGGTTGTAAAATTATTTTTGAATTGACATGTTCCGTTATGCAGTTTCCTTTCTAATAAATACTCTCAGACTGACATTCAGAGTCACACATAGTTAGGGATATGTGCTCACCATTAGTACAGGAGTTTTAATTAACTGGGCTTTTTTCTCCCTCTTGTCTATCAAAAACCACCTACTTGAAAAAACAGATATAAATACTAATTGTTTATAGGTCTCCTTTTCTGAGATGGGCCTTTAGCTGCCAACAAGGTCACTCAGCTTTCTCGACTATTATTGGTTAATTTGTTATCTTCAATATGGTCTCTTATTAACCAATCTATTAATCTAACTATCCTTTTCAGATAATGTAATACCTTCATCCCCATTTCCCTTATCAGCTAAATTAATTTTGCTCCATTGAGGCAACCACATAAATCTTAGACTGCAATGTAAGATAAGATATAAAAATGCAGCCATGAAAATTTAGGTATTAACTAATTTTTGATAATGTGACACATGATTTTGAGGAAATCTGGAAGACATGACTGCATCAGTGTGGTAGGTCTGCAGTGCAAAGTAGCTGGTACTGGCAATCTGACATCAACTCTATAACTATGACCCTAAACTTAACGCATGTTGGTGCTCAGAGTGCATCCTTTCAGTTTCTATTCAACAGGAAATCATCTTTCTCATATACTCTGAAGTCATTCCACACAGTGAAGCAAAAACCAATAAATAGGGGAGATCAGGAGATTCCCTTCTCTCTTCTTTTTGTACACTGGTATAGATGCATCCTGAGTTGCAGGAACATTGTAGGGTTCTCTCAGTTCTTTACTTACAATTACAAAATAGCAATTTCACTGTTACCAGAAGAACAGCAGGTCTGTTTGGCTTCACAGGTGGGAAGGAAATTGTCACTGGTGCTCTGGAGCAATGGAATAATGGGGTGATTATAGTGGAAGCAGAGATTTTGCAGAGCGTGCAAAGACAAGAGACCACATGAGTTCAATATATCTCTGTGTACTTGCATGTTAGGTGCCAAGAGATGACAAAGAGAGAACTTTATATTTGAAAAACAAGGTATTCTCAGAAAGTGACATTGACATTTGTTGGCTGCAGCACCAATGCAGGAGCTACCTGCAAGCTAATCACCACATGGGATAATAGATCACTGTGAAGCTGAGTTGTTAATACTTTTAAATTACCTCACAAACTGAGATTCACTATCTTGTAGTTACAACACACAGCACAAAGACTACTAGAATAAAGAAATTTTTCTCTCTCCTTGTGGAATCATGATTATTTGATAGACTGGTTTATTTGACATGAGTGGTTTTCAATTAAAAGAAACAATCACGTTGACTGACATTAATTGCGCTTATGCTCTTCAGCTAATAATCTTCACATCCCACAGCAGTATTTCTGATTATTTTGCTTGACCTTGATATCTGACTGAGCATCCTACAGCTCCTCAGGTTATCCGTTTGCATTCTTAGCCACTATTGCAGCTTTTCCAACTTCTACTTAATAGCAATTTTGTCATATTACAAAGGATACCAAATGCTGACTTCAGCAGTTCAGGGGCTCACCATCAAGCTGGTGTAATATTTTTCATCAGTGACCTTCCCATAGGCAAGCAGTGCTGAATATTCAGAATCAACTGCATATATGAAGTCTGGAACAGGCAGTGGAAAAGGAAAAAGTGACCAAGTTAGTCCCCAAAAATTTAGGTTGAGGCAGACAAGAGAATAATATCTGCTTTTACAGATTTTCTCTTCTCTTTCTAAGTACACTGGAAAAATGAAATCAACAAAGGTTTAAAATACCTTGACAAACAGTTTGGAAAAAATCTGGTTTTGAAAGCTGCAATATATATCCTCACATTACATAAATATCCATTGTGTTCCACTATTAATATCTGAATTAATACAAGAAGGAAAAATCCTAAATCTTCTTAATCTAAGTGGAAAGATTTTCTAATGGACTATGCACAATACGAATTTGCCTTCTGAAACTTTTAACATACACTCTTTGGCTACCTTAGTGACATCTTTATACAGACAAAGATTTTAAAGAGTTTTAAAAATTGCCTTCTAGCAAAAATAAAACAATGTGGCTTTATTTAAGAGAAAGCAAGGGTTTCTTAATGTTTTCTGGAGGCATTTCAAAGTTATTTTCCAAATATGCAAAGGAGATACCCATGTGTAAATTGTTAGCAGTGTAAGACACACTGCTAGAACAGCAGGGATACTTGATACTATGGAATTCACACATCACAGTTACTCAAAAATGTAGGAAGAAAGTGGAGCTTTGAAATCCTGAGGGCTAAGGCCCTTTACTTGTCATTTTAAAAACCTTGGTTTTGGAGGAGGAGCATTCCATAAATTCTGATAAAAGTGGACAGTATGCACAGTAAAGTATAACTGGACAGTATGCACAGTAAAGCTAAATCTCAATAATTCTTTTAAAATGCATATACCTCTTTATCCTGTTTTTCTCCTCTTACATTGACAGCCATCCACAGTGACTCAAGGCTGATTTACCTCAAAGTACAGACTCTGAAAATTTGTGAGGAAAACTCAGTGAGAAGCCCCAATCACTGTTTCTCATAATCCATCCACTGCATACTTTCAGATTTTTTTTTCTTTTGCAGAAGAATGAGCACCCTGAAGTTCCTTTTCCAAGCAGCTGATTAGAGCCAAGCACTCAGCCTGGACCAGCAGGTGAGCTAAGGGTGAAGGATGTTAAACACAGAGCTAGCTTGCCTGTCCTTTTGCTGCTGCTCTGGGATCTAAAGAGCCATCTCTATCACAAAAGCATCTGCACAAGACCTTTATGCAAGGATGAATTTTATTTGATCCTAAAAAGACTTTAAAGGCAATGAAATGTATGTCACTGATCTGCACCCTGGGAATCTGGCCAGTAAAAACAGGCTGCCTATTTATTAGGCACTGATTATGTGTCACACACATTGTCACCCAATTTTCAATTATATTAAATAACCAAAAAACAGAATCTAGTAGGGTACATCTGACTTAGCCTATGAAGATAAGGATACAAAATCTTGAATCAGATATAGACATTCCTTTTAGAGGAATGGAGCACATGCTTTTAGAATATTTAAGTATCATGCTCAAGGAGCTACTTGTCTGGCAAATAACAGCTTCTGAAAGAGAAGGATTACTTTTCTCGATATGTTGGTCAGAGCAATGACAATAATTCCTCCCTCTTTAAAGAGTCACATTCTTTCCCATTACCTTCTCGTACTCCTAAGGCAGGTAGGTGTTGTCTAGTGTCATAGGGCAGAGTTCCCAAATTCACTTTCATTTGAAAATTTCCTCAATTTTTTCCCTGGAAAAAGTATGTTTCCAGCTCTCACCTAAAGATGAGGTTGATTCAGTGTTATGTCCTGCAATTGTCACTTCATTCAACTACTTTCAGTGCTGCAAAAACCAAATCTGTTTCCAGTGCAGCTTGTGAAAATTCCTACTTGGGGCATGGCACTCATACTTTTCAGAAAGGATTAGACATATTTATGGATTATTATTGTGTTTCAAATTAAATCACAGGGTTTTTTATCTCTTGCACTGGAACGTCCTTGTTCTATGCTAACTTCTATTAACAGCTAAACTGTGTCCACTTGTCCATATAAAAAGGAATAAAATCTGAGCACTTGGCTGTTCTGTATCATTTGAACAACATTTGCTGCCTTGTCATTACAGACAAAAACATTACAATGACTCTTTTAATGTAGTAAGAATAAAACTCTTTCCACTAACAGAATGAGTCGGAAGGCCCTGTTTCCAGCTGACACCAGTTCTCAGTGGTGGCATGAAGTGACAGGATGAGGTCCATGATAGGCATGCATACACACGTCTTCTGTCAATATTAATTGATGTCATGGGGCAAAATGCCTGAAGAGCATAATTAAAATTTCCCCTTGAGCGTAGTTCAAATCCTGCTTGAGAAGAGTTGATATTGCAGCCACCTGAAACCACTTTAGCTTCACTACTTTTTCTTTTAAGGTTGTTTTGGGGTGCTCAGCACATATCAAAGATAATTCATGCCACTCCAGTTCGCACTCTTAATAGTCCGTTTCTTTTTTCCTTTGATTATTTTTCTTGCACATTTAGGAAAACTGTAGGAATGTGTTAGAATATTAATCCTACAAAATGTCTGGCAGAGAAGGGATAATTTGGAATGGATCAGAATTCAGGTCTAGTAAATATTGCTTTAATTTAATAGTGTTTTAAACAACTGCAAACCTTCTCACCTTCCTTGTCTTCTAGTGAGGAGCTCTCATAAGGCACTGGCCCAAAATGTGATTCAAATACAAAGTCCAATGAGCAATCTCTTGATTTTGGACCTATGCTAGACTCACCAGTGGTAAATATGTGCTGCTGTAAAGTAATTTTTGTTAATTCAGTGCTGTTTCTTCAGTAACTTTGCAATCTTGGACTATCATTATTTTATCTTAGATATGGATTATGTTTGAACAGTTGGCAGCTGCTCTTCAAAATCTGACGTATTGAGCAGCTACAGAAGTTTTTCTACTATTCATGCAGAGGACAGAAATCCTCCTCAAAGGCATCTGAGACCTCACCTGTGTGGTTCTTGCCATGTTATTTCTTCATGCCTCACTGTGCCTGTGTGAAAATCATTGTCAATTAAGCCTGTCCCTAAAAGTGGAGCAAAGTAAAAACAGCAGTAGAGAGTTTGAGGAAGGGTTAAGGTTACTGAAAGATTTTTCACAGAAAACAGCAATAGAATATGTTGTCTACCTTAGGTTTTTCACCAAACTTCCCATTATTTTTATCAGCTATGCTGTTTTCACGAACTAAACCACAGGCTAGGGCTGTATTGCTAAAAAGCATTGTTGGACATTCACGTTTTAACTGTTGATTTTTCACTTCCCACTCATGAAAATTGGTTAAGGCTCTGAAGGCATCTGATGGGAAGAATAGAAAGCCTGGAGGTTTGATACCAAATATTTATCCAGACATATTAGTTTCTTACTTACATAATTTTTTTTTATTCTGGAAAATCTCATGGTTTTGTGAAATGAGCTGAAGAGAATGGGAAATCCCTGGAAATGTTTTAATTCAGAGTCATATTGCCCATACAAGGCATATACACATGACTTTATCCTGATACAGACTGACTTTATTCAAATTGAAGCACAACATTTCCAAGATTGGCTTATAAAATAACAGTCACATGAGAATTAAAAGGCAGATGGACTTATTAATTTAATACTTTCCATAGCTTTCTCTGTCACCTTATCTGTGACCTGAGTAAATATGTTTTCAACTAAATGTTACAAAAGTATGTCAGTTCTTTCAATGGGGTTAGGTAAGCATGGAATGTGCTAGCAGATACTTTAATGATCTTTAGGAAAACAATACCATTTAATTCAGACACCCACTTACCATATTTTAGATGGTTTTCAGCCAAGATGTCACTGGGACTGTCTTTAAGTCAAACCAAGCTAACAAGAGGAAAGGAAGTAAGTAACAGAAGGCATTCAGCAATTATCACCCTTTAACAGTCACAGGGAATTAAGACCATAAGTTCTCTACCCTGCAAAAATATCACACTGTGTTATGCAGTTCCTTCTTAAAAAAATCCCAAGCTGTATCAGACCTTATTTTTCAAAAGAATAATTAAATTTCTTAGAAAACATAGCAATACACTTCTGACCTTAGCATCACAGATGGCCACTGCTTCCCTTGATCAGCAGCTTCAGTGGAAGTTGTGCTGAGGAGGACTGGGCTCCAAGTCAGGAATATTTATGTAGAACATTTAAGAATTGCACAGCTCTTCTACTGCAAGCTTGTTTGGCAGTGTTCCAGCATTAATCAACAGTATTTATACCAGAATGGAAAATGCAAAAGTAAAATGCCCTATTAAATACAAATCATCAAACAGGAAAAAAAAAAGAAGAAGACAAAAACACTACAAAGAAATTAAGATCTTCAGAAGGAAAAATGAGAGTGAAAGTTGTCATTTTCATTACACTGAAATTATACTATAAATGATGGAAAAATTAGATTAGATGGACCTCAGTCCATCATTTTAAGGAAAATAATATTCCACGTAGAACATAACATATTTTGACTGTTCAGCACAGTATTTTTTAAAAAGAACAATAAATACACAGCTTATTGATGCTATTGCACATAGATATGTAAAATTATCTTCATATTATAAAAGCAATACCTACCCTAAAGACATCTTCTTTCTTGTTTACTTAAGGAAAACCAGAACTGCACTCAAAATTATTTGTCTCCAGAGTCCAAAAAAATATATCATATTTGACTGCTGAGATGAGCAAAATTTTTTGATACAAACACAAAGAAAGAGAAGCTATTTAGCTTAGAAGCTGGTATTATTAATTAATTCTTGAGAAATCAGCAAAATGATAGAAGTGCTCTGAGCAGAATAGGGATGATTTTATGATACATTATCTGTACACCATTGCCCACCTTCATCCTCTGGAGATGCAAAACTTCTCTGCATTCCAAGGAAAGCTGCTCCCATCATAGCAGACACTATGGGACCAAATAATTTCAATGCCCTGTATCTTGGCTACAATTTGGGGAGGGTTTACGGCACAGATCTCAAGTGGGCAGAGAGACTCCTCCCTTGCAGTTTGGTTTCTGTTAAAGGGTGATCATTGCACAGGAAGTGCATGTGATTGTCATTTTTCTATCAATTTCCTAGTGGTTAGCTCCCACTTCAGACACCAGGCCAGTGCTGGTGATAATGAGCATTGCAAGCTGGAGCTTGTTAAAAGGCTTGCTTACCTTGGGTTAAGCATGTGGCTTAATTAAGGCATGTTTTATGCACTTCTGTCTGGTAATACAAAAAGGATTGCATTGGTTTGCTTGAAATGCAGCTGCTACATGGTGTCATGGAAATCAGTGATAAAAGCTTTTGATTCATTTTCTTTTAAATTGTCTCACTTTCAAGACCTACAACTAATAAGATCACCACAAGACAAGCTTCTCAAACATGATACTAATCTGGAAGCTATGGTTGCAACTGCTCACAAGTAGGAGCTTGCAGAAGTTCCCAGTTGCTAAAAGCTTTAAATAGACTGACACTATCAATTGGTTCCATGTGTTCCTCCCAGACATATCAGCTTTTATGAAGACTTTTTCCCAGATGGAAGAAATCTACTTTTGGAAGGGGCTGATAAGTTACTAGATTTTTCAACAACTGCCTGAATTTCAGTTCCAGATTGGCTGAAATCATAAACTATTTGGATTATTTCATTGCTAACTATTTCAATGATGATATATTCTGTTCCAGCTGTAGTTGGCTTCAGCTGAATACACTAAGGTTAGAAAATTGATCTAACCATTAAAAGCCATTCACACTTCAGTATGACACAGACACTGCTCTTCTGCTGGTGAGACTTCCAAACAGTTTAATGATTAACAAAAGTTAACAAAGTGAATTATTTTTTAAAATTATACAGGCAATGATAATGTGTTGGTTTGAAAGTAATGGGAAATTGCCTCCAGGGATATATTCACATTATATTTTCTCTTTTCTCTTTCCAACTCTGACCTAGAAAACTGAGGTTCTTGTGCAATTACAGTTTCAGGAGGAGAGGTTTTTGAGAAAACTCAAAATTTTGCAACACTAGTCATGCTGAGGTAAAGACCTACTTGACTCCAGTTAAGTGTCATTGCTCCTGAGTACAAAGTAGAAAATGAAACAGCAACTTTTTCCAACCACACCCTTAGCTTCCATTATTTAAAATGTTGCCTGCAAAATCATCCAGTGGAGTTTGCAGAAAGATTGAACATATTTTTAAGTTGTGACTTGTCACTTGCATTTCCGATACAGAAATGGTAGAAACTATGGTATCCTGAAGGGAAGAGAGGACTTCACATGGATAATTTTACTTGTATGAAAATTCTCAGCTTGTGTTAGTCCTCCAGAATCTCTCCATAAAATTTCCTTTTTAGCCGCAATGAACTATATGCTTTTACACAATCTGGTAAGATTCTTTAGTTTGAAAGCTGCTGTGGAAATTTGCCCCGTTCAAGGGTCAAAGAGAATGGCAAAGTCCATTTGAGGGTCACAGCCCCTGGTTGCTAACTCAGGTGAGTGCAGAGGCTGTTACAAGGCTGACCAGACTGTGCACTGTCACTCAAGTGCACTTTCTTTGACAAGAGCACGAGTTAGAGTCGCTGCACTGTATTTGCTCACAAGCATATTTTGGATTCACAGCCAGTCTCAAGTTAGCTTGGGATCATCTCCACCCATCTCATGCAACAAAATTCTTGCTGAGCAGAGTCATCAAGTGAGATGCAAAGAATAAATACATATTGAAAAAAAAAATAAATCTTTTGCATTTTGCCAGCTTAGCAAATTAATAAGGTAATTTTTAAACAGTTGTTTAAAGCTTAGATACTATGTTGATCTTTTGGCATGAGATAAGTATCAAATCATTTTAAATAGAAAAATTATTTGAAAGCTCTTCTCACTAAGTGTCAGCCTAGACACTTAGTAAGTATTAGTAAGTATGAAGACTGCCACATGGGGAAACAGCTCCAAAAATTATCATGATGCACACAGCAATGTCAGAGTGCTTATGCTACTTGCCTCATAGTTTCACAACATTTAAGGCCAGGAAAAAAATTAATTCATCTTATTTAACATGTACATCATAGGTCATGGTATTTCACTGAAACCAATTTTGCTAATTTTCTTTAAACTACCACTTTTCAATCCCCCAAAGATTTTAAATCACAGATGTAATGGAACAAAACTCAGTGTTTCTTGAACACAGCTTGATTCAGAAGAAAACCAGGCCAGCTCAAAGTACAACTTATTGACCACTGACAACCCACTATTACTTTTGATTAAGCCCTACTTTTTGAGAGAAAGATAAAGAACATTTAGGTAATTGCACATCATCCTGCATGACCCAGGCAGGCAACCCACTACAGCACAAGACTTTCATGCCATCACAGGCACCAGCAATTTGTGCCAGTGTCTTTTAATAGAGCTTCTAAAGCTTTAGTGAGGTAATGTCAGTTAAAGACAAAATACAGAAAAGCAAGTTGGGGAAAGGATCCTGGAAGCTGTGTAAATTCCTGATCAAAAATATGACATTAAAGGATAGAAAATAAAATAATAAACACCTCTGGACATACCGTGACATCAAGTCTATTTTTGCACACTTTGCTCAATTGAGAAAGAAGTAAACTCCATATTTTTTCATACTGGTCAAACTTCATAATTGCAACCAGGTCATGCTGCAGAGAAACAAAACCTGATCTTTTTCTGGCAGCAATGACAATTTCCTTTTGTGCTGTGGACTGGAGAAGTTTGAGTGTTGCTGAGCATCAGATGGTAGCTGCATTCCTTCAGGGCTGTTTCTAAGCTAAGAGGACAGCTCTCCCTTGCTTACCATTATGCCAGAGATAATGTGGGAGAAGGTTTCTGGTTTTCAGAATTCAAAGTGAAAGGATAGCTGTAGAGAGAGAAGCAAAGATCAGGATCAGCAAGAAGGGCTTCTTGAAGCTGTCACTGTGCTCTGCAGAAAGAAACCACATTTTCATTTTCCTGCTGGTTTGTTGCATATTCTAACTTTATTCTTTACTGTTTTCATTGTTATATAAAGAATTTTGGTCTGTTTTCAGTGTATTTTTCTCCATTTTTCTCTGAATATACATAATATAGTTGAAAATATAGCAGCAGCCTCTAAGTTTTCCTTTAATCAGAAAAAACTTACTTATTAACAACTTTTACTTCCTTATAATTTTCTAAAAATTAAAAAAAAAAAAACGCCCTGGTATCATGGAGAAGAACTCCAGTAATACTACTTGGTTTCAAATGACTAGTCTGTTTTAAAGGTTATGCAATTATTAGAATGCTGCTTCATTCTCTTGAAGTAGATTGGGGAAGATATTTTAACCACAGATAAAATTCTGGCAAATTCAGCCCAGTAAGTTGCTGCTGTATGATTCAATAATTTATGAAACATAAGGAGTGCAGAAGAAGTGTTGCCAGGCTGACCAAAGTTTTTCAGTCTGCTTTCTGTGTTATGCTATACAAATTGCAGTCTGTCCAATTTCCGATTAGGATAATTTGCCATTATTCCCTATGCCCATGTATGGAGTGTTTTTAGAATGAATAATTAGTAGTTTGCTTACATATATTACTTTCTGTTTCAGAGTGAGCTTCATCAGTTTAAGGACTTTTTCCCTTTTTTTTCCTTGGAATAGGCTGAGGCAAAAATCCATTGCCTCAGATAAGCAATTTCCTTGTTCACAGTTATACAGCATAGTCATGCCATTGCAACGACTTTAATGTGGCCATTACAGGGCATTTCAGTAGCAGGGCACAAAAACTTATTTTTGTACAAGTGTCAACAGTGCTGAAAAAGATATCAGTCTTTCCTTTTTAGTAAGCATGAGATGCCACAAGCCTTTGCAAGATCTTTCCTGAATCATAGATTTTCATAAGTCATTCTATCATCAGAGGAGTGGTTAAGCAACCCTGGCAACACAATACTTGTTTACTTGCATAAGAAAACAGATAAATAAAATCTAAATGAAATGTAATCTCTTCTAAAAATGCAGTTTAGCTGCCTTAATAGCTGTCAGAAATTCCATTTGAAAAACATGAGCCATTTGAATAGCCTTTTGAAGCCTATCCTGCCTGCAGCTCTACTACTGGTGGCGCATGCACAAGACAGATTGCGTGCCACATTAGCAGCAACTTTGCATCTCAGATTCAGACACCAATCTTGCCAAATCAGCTGCAGCTTCCTTTTCCTAAGAATGGACAGTGTATGCTATATCCCAAGGAGTTCTTGGTAATGTTTTCATGGCTGAGCAAATATCAAACAATATCACGTCTCTTGAAAAATTAAACAAATAAAGCAATGTTTATATATCTTGTGAAACAATTATATTTTTTTTCTCTCCTAATCTTTAATATATTTACCATACATTAAGAACTACATCTAGTTCTTGGGCCCTCCACTTCAAGAAGGACGTTGAGTGCTGGAGCATGTCCAAAGAGGGGCAGTGGAGTGGTAAAGTGTTGAGACAATAAATCTTTTGAGAACCAGCTGAAGGATCTGGAGTTGTTTAGCCTGGAGCAAAGGAGGCTTAGGGGGGACCTTATCAATCTCTACAACTGCCTGAAATGAGGTGGTAGCCAGGTGGGGCTCAGCTTCTTCTCTCAGTCAACAAGTGATAGGATGGGAGGACACAGCCTCAAGCTGCACCAGAGAGGTTTAGGTTGGACACCAGGAAGAATTTCTTCACTGAAGGGATGGTTAGGCATTGGAATGGGCTCTACATGGAGTGGTGGAATCATCATCCGTGGAAGCATTCACGAAACAACTGGACATGACACTTATTGATCTGATTTAGTTGAAATTATGGTGTTGAGTCAAAAGTTGGATTCGATCACCTTGGAAGTCTTTTCCAACCTTAATGATTCTGTGTTTCTATGAAATATTTCAATTCATCATTGTACCTCAAAAGAAAGTGTGACGTATTCTAGTGACCCCCACATGTTTTGGCAGTCCTCATGTAGAACTCTTGTAGGAGCATGGTTAAATATGACATTTCAGCCCACTTCACAGAGTAGAGTCTGTTTTATGCCTAGTACACAAGAGAGCTCATTTTAGCTTTGCTGGCAATACACTGTGGAAATACACAAAATTGCACTACCTAAACCCCTTACCATACCAAACCACATAGGTTGTGGTTGGCCAGAGAAATGTTTAACTTCTTTTTAAAAACTTTTCTTATAAGCCAATTTCCATTTACTGCATTCCTATGGAAAACAATTCTGTTTCATGTCCACCAGAGAAAGTTTACAATGACATAATATCTAGTGGTGCAAAACTTGTCTTTTGGGCAAGGCAGGATATGTGCAGCAGTTCCCAAATTCCCGTCTCAGGGCCCAGAAATATCCAAACAGAACACTTTTGCTTGACTTGAAGCCTGAGGTAGTACATACCTCTAGGAGAGTAATTTAGTAATTTTCATTTAGCTGCATCTGAAACCTGACTGGCTTAAATGCTCCTTGCTTTAGCAAAGTGCAGGGTTTCTGAGGACTGTATGCTTTCAAGACAGAAAAATAAGACAATCAAATGAAATTCTAAATAGTACTTACAAAAGTAATTAACCTTTTTGATTTTCTAGGCTTCCCAGTCATCTGCTACCTCAATGGCTGACAAATCTGCCACCTCTTTTTTTCTTTAAGTTTCTCTCCATGTCCCTTCAGTACTTTCTCCCCATAATTTGCACAGAAGTTCTCTTTGTCATATTGTGGTATTTTCAAGGCTGCTACAATATTTTGCAAGTCATATATCAAAAGAAGCACATTTCTAAAGTGTTTATACACTTTAGAAATGTTGCGGCCTATGAGCACACTTTTAGTTCCCACCTGGGAGGCCACATGTGACAGCTGAACTGCACAGATGGAGATATGTCATCGTCCTTTGTTTAAATCACCTCTCCTCCTTTCGACCCGGTTGTGTCTCATGCTTTCCCACTAAAAACTGTGTCTTTTTGACAGCAAAGATGTTGTGAATCACTAGCACAAGGTAGTGGAAATAAAATGGGACAAGCTAGAGCCCAGAGCTCTACCCTGTTGTAGCCTAGAGCAACAACAGCAGCATACCAAAAATAAGGGAGTTTCTCTCTTACAGAAAGTTGATATCTCTAGTGAGACATCAGACTGAGCAGGAGAACTGTCTAGGGAGGACAGGCAAGGTAGCTAACCTGATAAGGTTGACTGCATCCAGAAACTACAGCCCAAACATTCTCTGGAGTTAAAAATTCCGTTAACTGCTCGCTGTCCTCACCCCTGTGTACCTTGTGTATAACCGTGCTTCTGATCTGTGCACTTGCTCTTTCTGAACAGAGGCAGAGTGGAATTGACACCATAAGATAGTCTGCTTTTAATAAGACTCTTCTGTTGTTGTAATGCCAAAGTCTATTCCAATATTTGCAAGTGCATTGCAAAGCTGAGGAGTTCAGAAAAACAGCATTAAAAAAAAAAAAAAAGAAAAAATTGAGCCTCACAATTGTTTATTTTAAAATCAGGCAAGGTACAAAAGAATTAATGTTACCTTTTTTATTTGAAGTTGTGTTTAAATTTAGCCATGTATTTTGTTGTTACATAATACCAACAGCTGTAAAACTTTTTTTAAAAAATAAATTAGGGTCTTTATTTTGTCCAAGTATATGCTGAGAGATTCAGACTTTGTCCTACTTATAAAGCCACTTCAGATAAGGGTAGCCTACTTGCATCTTATTACTTTTCCAAAATAGCACAAAGAAAAAAAAAAAATCTGAAAAGAAAACAGACAGAGTGGGAAAAGGAATCTCTTTCCTAGAAAATTATTCCAGATGCAGCCAGCAAAAAAATTACACAAACCAGGAATAAAAGCTTTCACTAAAATAACTATGGAAATTTATCTGGATTCTAGGGTCTCTGCAGGTCCTCTATTTCTTCTGTCACTCCAACTGTTTATCTGTGCTAGGTCTACGGAAACAAAACAATACAAAACAATCTGGTAAACCATTGTTTAAACAGAAATTTCAGAAATTGTAAGTTTACATGGGAACTACCTGAAAGCTGACAGTCTGAAATGATTTCAAACTGCATTCAACAATTGCTACAAACAGGGATTGTTTTCTCTTGCTTCAAGAAGGCCATAGGAATAGCCAAAGTTGTCTTCTTCCACTTCTTCAACACTGGGTCCTAATTACTGAAAGGAAATACTCACATATTGAGTTTAGTGCAGTAAATTTCATTATCTTTTCACAGTGATCTGATAATATTTTCAGTCCAAAGATAGGGTGTGTGGCTGGATGACCAGTGTAGGCATGAGAATTGTGGAGAACACAGGGCCTCAGACTGTAAAGGTGATAAATTATAAACCTCACCTAAGTGTTTCAGGCTATCAAAAAATTCCCAGCTCACATTCACTCACAACTGAAGGCATTTTTCTTCTTTATCTAGGCTAAATGTTTCCCTCCATGTGTATTAGGCCTATGAATTGTTTTGTGTTTGATGAAAATCTGATTAAATTGATTATTTTACTCTTCTTAATCAATAAAACAGTCCCACTCTTAAAAGTTCAACGACAAAGAAAAGAAACTTAAGCTTCAGTAGCAGGAGAGAAGGTTTTAGGGTTCTTTCCTATTTTGTAACTTAAGAAAATGAGATTTATCTTAAAGCAAGTGAGAAGTTACTTTTTAAAGGAAATTGTAAACTAAGGTTAAATAAAATAATTTCTTATGTAAAATTTCTGTATTTTCTGTAATAAGTGGTTTAATAAGTAATAAATTTCCAATCACACAATCACACTGAGATCAACAGATAATTTACAACTCATTTCTTCTAAATAAACTTTTAAATCCTCCTCTTTGGTAATGTTTCCATCATAGCTAAAACCTTCATTTATATGTTAGCGTGCAAAAAAAGATTAAAAAATTCTCAAGGACTCGCTCATCATGGAAGCTGAATTCTTTGGGGACATTCAACCATACTTAACAGCTGATATATTCATTTCCTTCCCATATAGTTCATCACAGACTATATTTTAACACCATAATAAACAAAATGCAGCAGAGATTCCACTTAGTTCCCAAAGATTCCATGTGGGTTTCCCCCAGTGGATTTCCCCCCACTATCAGGCATCAGCCCTGCATAAGGGGGAATGGGTGAGGAGAACGTGTGTCTATGGAAACAGCGATGTTCATTGCCAGGAGGTGCTATTAGTCACTACAGTAAAAACAACCAGAGGAATTAAGTCCTGTGTTAAGACAGATAAGACAAAAATCATCTCCAAAAATCACTAATCCAAACTCTTCAAGTGCCAAAGGAATTGAAAGGATTAGTGGCATCTTAAAAAAAAAAAGAATCTTTAAGAATTCTTAATCTGGGCGAGTCTGGAAGGTCCCAGTACCTTTCAATGCTCCTCAGCATGCATTTGCAGCTTCTCACAACACCTGTGGCACCAAGTGGGCACCAGCTTTTCACTGCTGTGCACAGAAGGGATGAGGCCCTGTAGAATAACTCACAGTGTAGAGCAAACTGACCCTCTCTGGAGCCACCTAAGCTACACTGACAGGGTTTAAGCAGAGCAGGGTGAGGACCCTGTGGTGGAGGAGCAGCCCTTCACTCCTGCCCCAGCTGGCTCAGGTGGCAGTGTCTGTGCATCTCCTTGCAGAAGGTGTCCTGAGAGAGCAGCTGTGCCCACTGCAGCTGAGGGGCAGCATGGGGAGATACACCAGCAGACACACTGCTGGACCCTCAGGGCAGAGAAGGTGGATGCCAGCAATTACCTGGGCACCATGGGCTGACAGAAGCTCCATATCTCCAATGCCAGAAGCCAAGAAGGGTCAGGCTGCTGAGCTCAGAAGTGTAATGGGCAATGACCAGCCACAATTCAGAGGTTGCTGGGTATTTATGGAAGCCTCTCAAGGATGCACAGCCTCACTGCTCCTTCCTTGTGAGCTGGAAGGCATTAACAGGTTCTCTGCATTTGATATTACCTACATATTTTGTCTCTTTTCCTCTTACCCACTGTGTCTGAATCAGATAAGTAAAGCTCTGTCCTCTGTTATAGCAGGATAAAATAAAGGAACTCCCGAGAAGATGAGAAGTTACTCCAGGTGGTATTTGAGGGTTAATGGAGTAAAATTTGCTTCTGTGCCTGCAGCTACTGCCATTCCTCTGCTTGAGTAATAGAGCCTTAAACATTTAAGTGATGGATGTTAGTGCATGCCAGCTGCAAACCAACAGAGCAGGCTGTAAACACATTTTACCCATTTCTCTCTTTGTTTTTTAATGTGCTCTTTTTCTCAGCCGAGCTGCTCTCGCCTCTCCAGCTCTGATTCACACTGACATGAGTGAGCCCAGCCAGCCAGGGCAGGGGAGGTACAGCCTCATATGACTCATGGTGTTCAGAAAGTTTTGGTTATCGGGCTTACAGCAGCCCTGTGGTTAGCACCTCAGCTGCAGAATTTCACCTTTGGAAATCTTCTTCCCCCTCTTCCTTCAGCTGGAAGAAGCCATTCCTGTATATCTGTAGGATTTTTTCATTAAGGTGGCTGATGTGCAAACATATGTACCTTTACATACCTCCCAGCAGCAATTCCAAGAGAAACATATTTCTGTATCCATTAGATCTGAGGCAGAAGCTGTCACATTTGTGTGGAGATATCTTGTGGAGATGCAGATACTTGTTTTTCACAGGACAGGACTTGACCTATTTTGAGAAAAATCTATTTTCTGCCCTGTATTTAATGGGGCCATATTCCATAAATGAGACTGGTTTCTGTTCCCTAAGCCATGGCGCTCATGTGCTCACCTCCAACCCTGCCTTCTGTCTGGGCTGCAGGCATGTGCTGCTGGGAGCTTGTGGATCTGTCCCTGGTCCATCTTCTGCAGCTCCTAGCTGGAGCCCAGGCATGCCCCACTCCTTCTACCCTTCTGAGGCTGACCCATGGTTCTGCTGCAGATCCAGACCTGTGGGACAGTGCTGTGGGTGAGGGAGCTCACTGGCTTGATGTTCCTAAGGAGGCAGAGGCAAAGCTGGAGAAGGATCTTGAAGACATGAGATAAAGTGCTGCAAGGTGCCGATAAGGCAGGTTTACTTTGTAGTTGTAGCACTGCCTTCGCTTGCCAAACCTTCAAAATTAGCTGTGTGAGGCTTGTTGGAGGCAAGGCTTCTTTATTTGGGTAACCACATTGCTAAACAAGGGGTGCCCCAGGACAGATCTGTATCTAGCTGAAACAGTGACAACCAAGTGCAAATAAGACCCAATTTCATTAGGCTAGATGAACTGGGTGTATACTAGCAGTGAATTTTGAACTTTCTCTATAAGTGCATCTTCCTGTTCTAATATACATTCTTGGTGGCTTACTTTTCAACTGCTGGCTTTGGAAATCAAAAACCTATCTTAAATTTGACAGCTAACTTAACTACTGTGCAGTGCCAGTGGTTTCTTTCCCTCTTGCTCTCCCTGCTTGCAGTGTGATGGGTTAGTTAAGTGCTGAGGTGTTTGCTCCTTGCATGTTCCCTCACTGCGCCCCCACAGTAAAACCCACATTAAAATGAATTCTAATGCATCATCAGTGCCATTTATTATTTCCTCTTCTTACATCTGCTCTTGAAGCTTTTCAGCTCTCTCTGCCCTGGAAGGTTCTGACTATCTGTAAATAAGGCTGGTAGCCTAGCAACATTGAGTGAATGCACTTCCCTTGCTGAATAACACTGGGCATAATCAAATCAGCTTCTTATGCTATCTGCGGCATTAACACTATGAGTTGAAAACAATTACAAATATTTCATGTACTTTTGCATTATTTTGGAAACATTTTTCAGATCCTTCAAAAGAAGTCTGCATCACCAAAGTGAAAAAGAAATGTTCAGCTTAGTAGCAAATAAACTATCTCCAGAAAGGGGTACAATAATCAGACTGAAAAGATTGGTTAACCTGACCCCTGAAGGAGACTAAAGAGACTCAAATACCCTGTCCGAGCATTTGTACTCACCTGCACAGACAACCAGACAATTTGCAGCTACCTTAGGTATCTGACAGAGGGAGAACTGCTTTGTGGTATGGACATGACATTCTCCCAGGCAGGAAATGAGCCCATGTCATAAAAATTGAGCAGCTACCTACAAACAGTCCGTAGGACCATCTATAATCCTTAGGTCTATCTTGCTCTAAAGGGGAAACTTGCACTGTCAAATTGCATTTACCACAGCATATTTCAGGGGTGGAAGCAAGGCACAGCCTTCTCCCTCTCCTGTCATGCTTACATGCATATGAGGAGCAGCAGCATCCTGAAGGACAGATCTCCTGCTCTTTCCATCCATCGCAGGATTAGGTTATTCACCCTAGTACAAAGAAGGGTGCATAGGTGCATTCTTTTTTAACAGAACAGTTAAACAAGTTTTAGCATGAAAAGCTGCTTAATTTTATATCAAAATTATGTCAGAATAAATTCTTCCGTTTGTAGTACAATGTACAGACTTGCCATCTTCTAAGAAGCTGTATTTTGTCTGAGCAGAACTTTCTATTTTCCAGCTGCTACATCTCTTCACTTCAGAATAAGGAAATCTTTATTCTGCACTTTTAATTGACCTTTTTAATCTAAACAAGTTTGACTGGGCAATGAGTGAATGAATGGTTCCAGCATAATGTTATCACAAGGCAGAATTGGTGATGCCAAGCACAAAAACATCTCTGGCTTTTTCTCCCATTTCTCTTCTCTCATCACTGATTAGCACAGACGTTAGTAGACAGACAGAAAGAAATCTGGTTTAACTTTGATTTATAAGCTTGGGTGCATTTTTTTTTTTAATTGCTATTGGCTGGAAAGATACATAATTCTATCATAAAAATAAGCAACTATAAGAAAGAGATACTAAACCCTGTTAGGATGAGGTTCAAATAGAGACTTCCTGCTGATATTTTTGAAAGTTTATTTATACTGATAAATAACTTTATGCAACATAAAATATAAATTTTTAATTCACATTGCTATAAATAGAACTGAATCAAAATAGCCATTTCACTTTCTTTTCATGTACAGTTCTGCCTAACCAGCTTATATTGCTGAAACCCGACACAGAAGGGGATTTATAGCCAGAGAAAGAGCTTGGATTGGTCTTTGTCACCAGCTTAAAGCATACCTAACTCTGCTTTCTTAACTTAGTACATAGCCCAGCATGGATGGGAGTAGAGATCACAGGCTGGTAAGACAACTGCATTTATTTCCTAATGTCTTATTCCAGGCTGTGGAATCTAACACTGTCTGCTCTAAGTAACTGTATTTGCCATCCTTTTATCCTCACAAGGTGCCAATACATTCTGCTCAGTAAAATCATTGCTTGCCACCTTGAGACAGAGAGCCAGGAACTGGTGATGTGCATGCCCTGAGGTTGTTGCAGCCTGGGAGGTAAAAACTTGCTACTTTGGATTAAATTGGAGTTTGGGAACAATTTCACAGAAACCCTGGGAGATCTATCTGCCTGTTTTGCAGCACAGCCTAACTCCTCTCACAATGATCAGTTCTCTTGCTGTCAACATTCCCTTCCTTATTAAGCGATGAGAGACCTCAGCAGAGTTATTAAGGAAGGGACTGCAGCCAGGCATCTCCCAAACCAATAGGAAGAAGGTTCTGACCTTGAGGAAACCTGTAGCAAAGAGGAAAGCTGTGTAAAAGAGAGGAGGTGATCAAAGATTAACCCAAATGAAATGGCTTGAGATGTGCCTGAAGGATTAGGAATGGAAGGTGAGACACAGAGACTGACAAGCAAAAGGAGCAGGAGGTCTTCCTACAAAATGGAGGATGAAAGGACAGAACTGAAGTGTGAGATAATTAAGATGCTACCAAGACTTACAGACCAAGTTACAGAATGTCAATATATCAAAATGATGTAATGGAAGATAATCGTCAACTGGATACATGCTCTGACTGTTTAAATTCATCACACCTGTGCACCATGCATCTAATTTGCTTTTGAGATTCAAGGGAATGATTTCTCTTTAAAAAATCTTAAATATGCCTTAAGCAATCCTTTTCCTACCACAGATAATTTTTTTTTGTTTTCTGTTTCTTTGCTTTCCTAAACAGGGGAGAACCATCATTTCCTAATGAGATCATCTCCTTCCCCTAAATGCAGAGAGCTGGAGCTGCTCATAAAGAGCTAAAAGACTTGTCTGGAGAAGTAATAAAAATGTAGTGTGACACCTGATCCTCGATTTTAGGAAAACATTTCTGAGCTAATCAAATAATGACCTAATTGAGGTTTATATTGTGGACAGATTGATCAACACACTGAAAGTGCAAAACTGAGAACCCTGTTCTTGTCCACCTGGCTGTATATTTTGGGTGGACAGAGTTAACTGTGTATTTTTTTTTTTTCACTAATGTCTCAAACGTTCTGCAATACATTTTAAAAATCAATTCAAGGGAAAATGGGCATACTTAAAAAGGGAACATTGAGCACATAGCTGAGTCTACAGAGCCTGCCCATGCAGAGGTTTGGCCAGCCCTTTGCAGGGCTATATAAAGTTGTAACACTGTAAAAGCTGCAAAGAAACTGAGCGTGCCAGATCGGTAATGAATGATTGGTGCTCTGCTGCCTTCAGATCCCCCCAGCCCCTCCTCATTTCTGCAAACAGGCATTATTTTCTGGAATGTCGTTTTGAAGCACATTTCTTGCTCAGTGCTGCAGTGCCCTCCAGTGCTCAGAGAAAACATTTTGGCTTCCATTATCAGGATCCAAAATACAGGCACCATTTTATATCTAATTGTAAGAGTGAACACTTCATGGTATTTCAGATGACTCTTTGGTTTGGTTTCCAAATTGTGAAGGCAGTAGTTATACCTAGCTGCCTCTTCCCAGTGCCCTGTGTCACCTATTCCAGCCAGAACTACTGACAGAAAGCTGCCTCCTGGCTCGAAACCTGCGCCAGAAGATGTGTCTGGGGATCCACCTGCGCCACAGGCACAAACCCAGGCTGTGTCTCTGGAACCTGGGCATATGGCTGCTGCAGGGCTGTGACCCCCCAGCTTGGCACGGATTTTCTTCTCCAGGGTATCTCTTTTGCTGCTTGAAACACTTTTCACAATAAACAAGATGCTTGAGGTGAATGATTATCAGTGAGTCCTATTCTTAAATGGGTTAGAATGCTCCTCTCGACAAAAGCACTGGCAGGTGCTTACTGGCAGATGCTTACTGGCTGTTGTTCAAGAATTATTTTTGAAGCAGTAAAGTTTTCCCAAACACTGAATGTTGCCAGCTATTTTAATAAAATAGCCTGGTTTAAGGCATGGAGTGACTCGAAGTTGAGTTTTGTCATTTGTAAATTACATTTTTGCCATTGTATATCTCTAGTGCAGAGCTTTAAGAAACTACACCAGGTGCTTTTCTAAATATAAGTGAGAGAATCTGCACATCCTGGTTAGACACCTGGTTAGATTCAAATAGTTTAGTCTGGTATTTTCAAAAGACTAAAGTAATTTTGTCTCAGGCTTCCAACAAATCACAGTAAGAATTGATAACAAAAAAATTTATATATATTCTGATAATTTTTTTTAAATGGAGAGAATCATCCCGGCATTCTCTCATCTGTGGATTTTTGAGTCAAGAAGGTATCTTTTTAGAGAAGTTGCCAGGGGAACTAAGAGTTTTATAAATAGTACAGAGAGAGAAATGTCCCTCCCACATTTTTTTCACTCTATTCCAGATGGGAAGTACCTGACTGACCACTGCAAAGCTGACAAACCTCTGGTTAATTCAAAAACTTGTGGGTCAAATATGCAACAATCTGATAAATTAGATCAGTCAAATAGGGAAAAAGGTTTAGGGGTGGGTTGTGTGCAGAGAAAGAGGCATACACAAAGACAGAAGGAGGTCAGAGATGAAAATAAGTACTTGTTCTCATGGGAAAGATAGAGAGGATAAAGGAGCCCTTAGATGCCTTGCACTTGCACATTATAATCTTCAATCTCCCTCTATTTTTTGGATTGGCAATTTTGTAGTATTATGACCAACTAATGTAACGGCATAGCATTTCAGAGAAAGATTTAATTACTTTTCTCCCTGCAATGGTCTACCAAAGGAATTGAAAGCAAAAATATGCAGTTGGGTATTTATAACAAATAGTGGTAGGTTTTGGAATCGGGAGATTTTTTTCCCAGCCTTTAAGTGTGAATCTCATCCTAGGAAAAAGTACTTGCTCTTTCAAAGACCTTTTTTCAGACTTTCTAAACAACTAGCAGAGATCCTAACAAAAAGGGGCAATGTTGGTGTTCATAACTGATTGGGAACAGATGCTTGAAAATCAGAATGTACAGTATTTAGATAGCAGTTACACTAGAAAGACTCTCAAAACTTGTGCTTCATCTTCTTCTTGTTTATACATCAAGAAAAGCTGTAGAATCTGATCTTTAACAGGACCATCTGATCTGCTAACTTTCCCCAAAATATTACCCTCTCTCTAAAGGTGTGTCCTCACCATGATGATTCCATGTACAGCAATGCCTAATCTTGACAGACTTGACAGAAGTTCCCAGGATCTGCTCTGGCTACAGTTTTGAAGTTCTGTTATCATCCACATGCCTTTATCTGCACAAACTCTGCGAAGCAGCAAGGTTCCTGACCAACTTAAAGCAAAGCCTGCTCTAATCCAAATCTGCAAGGATAAATTTAGATATATATAGCACTTCAGGTCCTCATTCAAAACTGTTGCTGCTGCACAAATAGAAGTTATACAGATCTAAGTAGGCTGACCCAAAAAAAGTAATATTATTCCAAATGTTTCAAACTTAAATAGGAGTACAAATAAAGGGTATGCTCATTCTGTCAGTAGCATATTGTGTTAAGACAAAATCCATGGGCTACCAGGGCTGGCTCAATGCAAGGGTATTCTCTCAAAATCCTGAGGTTAAATTGAGAAACTAAAACATTTCCCAAAGCTATGGGCAATAAAACTTCAGAAGCATACATGAAGAACATGCAAGCTTTAGACATGCTTCTTGAAGGGAAATTAGGCTACAACTGCATTTGTGAATATTGCTCTCAATATTTAATGACTTTAACCAAACCATAAAATTATTATCTGATCTGTTAGCTGATCAGTGGAAGTACACAGGAAAGGACTACCAGTTAAAAAACCCTTATCATTGGCAAATGATTGCCAATTAATGTGATTTGTATTTCTGCATGTGTCATTACTCTAGAACAGCTTTGACTTACAAAAATAGAAATTCATAATATGAAAAATTAATCTCTAATTGTAAATCTAGATTAACATGCACTAAGTAATAAGATACACTAATTGCATTAATAATGCAAAGTAACAGTGATCATTTGATTCAGGACAAAGGACTCCTATTCAGTAAAATTGCTTTTATTACCCAGTTTACTCTTGATATATGAGTCTAATATGGTCAACAGAATTGTTTTCATGGCTCTTCTGTATAAAATACTGTGACTGCTCACCTTATTACCCCATCAAATAGAAGTTATTTCATTACTGGTTTCATGACCTCATCAAATAAACGTTATTTTATGACTGGTCTTAGTGGAAGAGCTACACTGAAGTAGTGGCACCCATTAACCATAGCCCTCCAGGGTTCATGTATACCCTCCTGTGTCACAAATAGACACCTGGGGACAGTTATTTTCCTTTTGCAAACACTCCTCTTGAATACCATCCTTTTCAAGCTCTTTATGTTTCAGACTGATCCCTGAAGGCTTGATTTCTCATGTTTATTGTACTTACATACATACTTGTGCACCATGTTAGACTCAGATTCTCGTGCTCACTTCATTAACAGTCAATATAAGCAGAGTTTATTTCAGTTATTCTTCAGAAAATCTTCCTGCCTTGTATTATCAATTATTCTATTACATACTAAGAATACTTACAGGAAGATTCCTAGCCCAAGTAATTTACAGCTTTGCACTGTTGATAGTGGTAATGTGTATTGCTAAATTTACAAGTGTCTGAAGTATTTTCAGATTAGATTTAAGAGTTGCCATAGCAAGACTTTTAAATAAAAACCCTCAAGGCTTTGAAAGTATTTGGGAATTCTAATTTACTTAATAAAAAAAACAGTTGAATTATAAATTATGGCCATAGATACTGATCTTATAGTGTAACAGGAGAGCTGTTACTGAATTTTTACTGTTGCAGTAGCTGTAAAATTATATTCACTGGACTCATATATGCAAAGACAACCTAATACTCCTATAAATGAGAACAGATATACTTCTTTAACCTAACAAAACCAATGGTTTTGTGTCATTTCACTAAATGTCTCAACTGCATCCTCTGAAGTAGGGACCCAAAACAAATATATGGGCCCAAGACAAATATATGTCCAGAGTTTGAAAGTGTTGTCTTCCACACACTTGAGTGTTTTCACTCTCCAGAAATGTGATACATTTGACACATATTCAGAAAAGACTTGGTAGCTGCCAAATACTGAACCAGGGGAACACAGGGAAAATTGTTTATGACCAAAATAACAGTAATAGGGCATGACATTGAAACAATATTTTGTGGCAAGGCACCCTCATTTCAATTCAGCTGGTAGGCAGTGGATTTAAGTGGTTGTTTATAGGAGTTTTTTTTCCCCCATAACCATATCAAAAATTGAAACTGAAATATAAGTTCTAATATCCCTTTCCAGTGTACATAAAAATTATATTTCTTGTAACTGCACTGAAATAAACCAAGACTCATTAGTAGGGCCTTGCTGTTACCAACTCAAACAACCTCCCATCCTGGTTCTACACCAAGCAAGCCCTGAATTATGCAAATCATCGTTTAGTTTGTGTTTCTCTGTAGTGGCAGCTAAAGAATAGTGTACTAATACCCATTTTATCCTCTAAAGTTTTTTGTGAACGATGACTGCCATTTTTCCAAGGCACTAGAAATAAAGGCACTAGATGGCAGCAAACATCTTAAAACTGGGTTCTTTCTAAAGTCTGGCTGGAATCAAACAGCTGTAGGTATCCTTCCAGAAGTGAAACGCTTTTTGGAACTTCTTCCCTGGTTCAGCTGTTAAAAAAGACTGTCTTGCCAAAAAGTCGGCACTTTCCTCAAGCTTCTGAAATATAATTTAACGTCAAGAGCTTTGCAGGTGTTGCTTTCTGGATAAAAATCAGAAAATGCCCTTTTTCAGCATCCCACCCCTTCTCCCCCCAACACACCTGTACTTATTTTTGTATTCATTATATATAATTGTGTAGGGCTGATTTCAGGTGTTTTCTTTTGAAAGACTTAGCTGTAAACAGAGGAGGTAACTTGGGCTATATGTTGTGTTGGAGTTTATCTGTACTGTGCTCAGTATCAGCTCACCCTGCTCAGTGTCAGCACACTTATTTAACACCCCATTTTCCCATCTGCAGCAGCTTTAGGCCCACTGAGTAAACATATCCATTTTTCATGAGTGTCTTATCTGCCAATGCAATTTCCCTGAGCAGGATGATGTCTACTGCTTTATTAAAATACTGCTATTCAAGCTGACAAATACCTCTTATGCTGCTATAGAGGGAGTTAACCATAGACTTCCTAAAGATTCTGGGAAGCCAGATGTTTCCTAAAGATTTGTTTTTCCTTTATTAGGAAAAAATGGATAATAAAGATTTTGTATGCCCCTTTGTAAGGTGTTGGTTCACTGAACCGATTCATCAGCCAAACTTTTCAAGGGCTATTTTTACATCATGTGGCTGTAAACTAAGGACATGTAAGGTATAGGACTGAGCATTTGTAGACCTTGAGATGTTTGAGAACTTTCTATTTGTTTGCTTCACTATGATAGATTCTATGTAGTAGTGCACTGGCAGATGTCGAAGCAGCATTGAAAAATCATACAAACTCCTTATTTACACAGAAATCTTTCAAATCTATACAGAGTGACTTTAGTATAGAAGACACACCCTCTGCAGCCTACAGCAGCACTACACTGCCCAAGGTGTACCCAGGAGAGGACTCATGCCACCTTTTGACAATGATGACAGGTAAATCTAAAGAAGTACCAGCTTTTTACAGGCTTCTGTGTCAGGCTGATTCTTATGTCATCTCTCTCGTTTGTTTCATGTCTTCTCTTCATGCAAAAATGGAGACCATTTTGCTGACTTACAAAGTCTGAAGATATTGTGTGCCTGGACAGGTGGAAAGAGTGTACCACTTGAGGCAGGAGGTGAGGTGTGAGCCCAATGGTTTATTTTCATGCTTCACAGGAATATCACAATCCATGTCTCTGACAGCTGAGACTTTACCTTTAATTAATGGTCAGAAACCTTTCTCCTAAATTTATTTTTCAGTCTTCCAATCACACTTTTTTATTTGTTTTCAGTTTGCTTCCTAGCACTGTTATCTTGGGTAAATCTCCCTCTGCTCCTGTTTCTTTGACCTGCTGTTACTCTTAAAACATGAACCATTTTCCATAATTTCTCTTCCCTCTTCACTGGAATTTTATTAATCTCTAAAATTCTCCCTTTGCCATAAAAAGAGGAGTTCTGAAAAGGGGGAGTCTGTTTTAAAGGAAGTCTAGCTAAATTCTTTTTTGCTCAAGTAACGTTTCTGAAAATCCTAACCTACCAACAAACTAGATGATGCTTTAACTTATGTTCTGGCTTTCTCCTAGGCCTTGGGCACTGCTCCTGCAAGGAGTACCATGTCAAGCACTTAACAAATGCTTGAGCAGTTACTTTGGATCTAAATTCAGAGGCAATATCAATCAATGTAGTATAAAATTTTTCAGCTCTTTCCTACAAGGCCATTTCTGGAATTGCTGGAAGCAATACTAGTCAGCTGCAGTGAATTTAATAAATATTTTGTCAGACGATGCAATTAAGCCTGGTGTTTATTATCCTGTAAACATTTATAGAGCAGCACCCAGCATTAGACTGTAGGCTTTTTCTTACCATTGAAACTCTGCTTTACACTGTACTAATGCAGCTTCAGGGAGCATTTTATTACTGGCCTTGAAGTAATTGTTAGGTTTAAATATGTAACTATTTATATAAATTAAGAAATAACTCTTGGCATGGCTTGCTTATTAACCATTAGAAATGAACTTTTCCAGATTTTTGAAAGGAAGAATCTCCTTGGTGTTCAGTACTACCAGACACAGAAATACGTTTACTTCTCCTTCCCTAATCCTCTGACATCAAAAAAACTGCATTAAAAATTAAAAAAAATAATAAGACAACCCTGATTTTATCTGAAAATGCAGTGAAAGGTTGGAAACTGTTTGCCAAGTCAGAGCTTTTTCCCTTACAAGGCAATGCAGTTTTGGGAACAAATAGCATTCCAGTCTTTTCCCCAGTGGGCATTATGCCATTGTACTTGCAGACATTGTGTCATGGAAATGTGCAAGAAGGCCTCAAATAGCTAAGAAATGCATTGCCTAGTTATATATTTATTTTCTACTATTTTAAAGCTACTGTCTGCTCTTATTGGATAATAAAGAATGACACAAGCTGAGGCTGATTGACCACAATTTTTTCTGCTCTACAGACTTAATGAAAAACCAACATGAATTTTAAATAATTAATAAAATGTATTCCTTTTGAAATATATTGATATCGGTAACAGCATTTTTAAGCAAGCATTTCTGTAGGTGATTCCCTTGCTGGCCAGAGCCAAGCTTTTCAGTGCGAACAAGGAACATATTCAGAATTCAAAACAAAGCCTTTTTCCTTTTCTTTTAAATGAAAATATTATTCTTTAGAAAGAACTTTAGAAAGAGATTTCTCCTTTAGCACTGCCTGATTTCACAACAGCTTTTAAAATATACATGAGACAATTTATATCAGCTGGTCATCTTTCTGATTTTCAAGGTAACTGTCTTATTAGTGGAGTACTTTTATAATTAGAAGGGGATTTCAGTTATTAATATTATTAAATGAATTTTCCTTGAGAAGTTACATTTATTATCAAAAGTGTGATTTCTTCTTGGAGACCTTTTTATTCTTTGATAATATCGAGTAAAAGCATGGTTTAAATCTACATGAGCATTTTGACAATCTATTGTTTTCTTGGGCAACACAGTTTTTAGTAAAACACAAGCTCCTTTATAGTTCTCCAACTTCCATCATTCAGCATAAAACATCAGTTCAGCTTTAGATGTTAAAAATTCTTTTCTGTGACCTAATTCAGATTAACTCTCAGCAATGCACTTGTGCCTTCTCCAGCCTATTGGTCTTTGCTTAGTGGGAGCCACACATAAAACAAATTTCCATCTAAGTGGGATATTCCTAATCTCAGTGTCCTTCTGCTCTCTTGCTGACAGCAAAGTATATTTGAGAAAAGGCTGAAGGATGTATGAAAACCTGAACTGGCTCACAGATAACTTCCATAACACTCAGTTCCTCGTGTCTCTTCAGTATTATCCCTGTTTTCCAAGATCTGAGAGCCTACATCAGAAAGAAAATACTCTTTCAAGTGCCCTTCAAATTTCAGGTTCATTCACTGGTACCGATGGGGTACCAATAATTCTTAGCAAAGTAATATTTGGAGAATAACGAGAATAGTTTGGTGAATTGTAGGCTACAGTTTGCTCCCAGGGCAGCTGTAAGAACACATCCAGTGAAGGAGCTCCCAACAATATGTTTGAGAACTCTCTGGGGCTGTTTGTAGTTTTGCTGCTCCAAGAAAGGATGATCTGAGAAGTGCTTTTGACCATTAAATTCCTGTGGATCACATAACATATTCCTTTAAAGCTTAACTTCCTTATCTCTGGAGTCTGTACAGGGAATAGATACTGCAATGTATGAGGATAGAAATGTGCACGTACAATGCTTCAGCAAGTATTTAACCCTTTTCAAACAGAACTTCAGACTGGTTATTGGAAAAGATTAAAGCACCAGCAGGAAGTTCCTGCACCTTTGCCACTCCAAAATAAGCAAAAACAAGGGTATTTTACTGATAAGATGCAGTTTAATTAATTCCAAATTATGCTATCAACATCACTGCACATTTTTCCTATTTACCCACACATAAATGCAGATATAAGTTAACCTTTCTTTAAAGTTTTGCCAAGAGCAGAACAAGAATAGATGAAAGCCCACAAAATCCCATGGTTGTAGTTTACATTTTCAGTGCCCTGCTTTATGTGGCATTCAGATCCTTTGTATGCTCAAGGGAAAAAGTGACACTGGCGTCCACTTCCATTGTTGGTACTATTTTGGGCTTGACTCTAGTGTGAACTGCAATTATAGCAGAGCTTCCTTAGGAGGGATATGAAAGATGAATATGTTTTCCTTGTCCTTAAGCTGAGTATTCTCTTCAGTGTTGTGGTCTTTTTGTATGTGTTAAGGACGTGACATTTTTACTTATTAGAGAAGTTCAGCATTTTTCCTCTTTTCCCCACAGAGTTAATTTCATGAAAAAAAAAGGCTCTCTAAGTGTCACCACAGGTGACAGGAGTAAAGTCTTTGCTTTCTTAATAATTACTATTTGTTAACTAAGTGGATTTTCCCACATTTTCTGTTTTTATATGATAAGCTGATTTCTATTCCTGCTTACTACCTTGGCAAGTAAAAATTAAAATTGAATTCATGCTGCTCTAATTCCAAACAACAGTTTCAAGATTAAATCGCCAGTGATAATAAATAAAGCACAAGTTATCCAAGTGACTTAGCACAAGTTATCCAAGTAACAACTACTAAGGATATCCTGAAACACACATGAAAAAATATTTTTCATCCTTTTCAGCAACATTCATGTCTATCCTGGAGCCTGGCTTCTAATAGCCAAATTATATATGATATAATATATATATGATATATATATATATATATATCATATATATGATAAATATGGATAACAAAATGATCAAACATCTTAATCTAGTTTTCAAAGAAAAAAATATTTTATAATTTCTTAGTCTCAGCCTCTGTTCACAGTAAAAAACCCTAGGTAATAGAGCTCATGGAACAGTCCTGCTTACTAAGAGATAGGTCTCTTATTCTGGTAATTTATACTCATTGGAAACCAGAATTTTCTAGATGCAAAGCTTTTATCCAAAATGTTTTATGTTTAGTTTGAAAAGGAAACAAAACCAAACCACCTGAAGTTCTTTTATGTGTTAAGAAGAAGAAAATAGAAAAAAAATGAAACTGATTGAAAATTCCCTTGCCCTCAGAGGAAATTAATGCAAATTGATGGATTGCCACTAGAAATACAAATTAAGCTAATTTGGATTGAATAACAACCCTATTACAAATACAGAACATCTCTTCAGATGGCTGATCAGTGACTATTAACAATTTCTGTACATACACTTATGAACAGTAAAGGACAGAAGCATTTATCAAACCACTACACCAATCTAAGAATTGCCACAGTAAGTTTGTAAGTTGCCCTCCATATTTCACAGTTTGTATCTTGTCATTCTGGCCACCACTGAGTCCAATGAAAGATTAAATTGCCACCACCAAACCAGAATACCTTCTTTAGAAGCTGATTCTGTGTTTCCACAAGTAAATTTTTATTTCCAAATTTGCTTTCCCAGTCATCGCTCGCAGTCAACGATTAAGTTGTGTGACAACAATCATGAATCAGCAACTAAACAGATAGTCTTGGAATCTTGCAAAACTAAATCTCTCTCTTTTGCATGTCCAAAGGGGTTACATCAGCCCACAGAGCTGAGATACGAAATCTGTGCTCTGTATTAAGGCTGTGCCACACCCTGGGAACTGGCTGACAGAAATATAGCAAATTGTTGGCAGCTGTATAAATTTATGTGTCTCTGGGAGGTAGGGTCATGGATTCAGCTCAACAGAGCACATACGCTGAATTTAAAAAAAAAGAAAATCTTTCTTGATCCATTTATTTTTATCATTTCATTCTTGGTATAGTTTTTCCCAGAGCAGGACTATATCAAAATAGTTTTTCCCTTTTTGCAAAGTCATTGCTTCTGTGAATTCCTTGGACAAGAATGTTACCCATCAAAATGCAAACACTGCAAAATCCAGGATCCTCCACCCTCACGATTTCCCATAGCTTCAAGAAAGCAGAGCAGTCAGGAGGACCACAACAGCTAATTTCTCTGAGCAAATGCTCAGTTTGCCCTGCAAATACCTGGAATTGATCCATAGCAGTGATCACACAGCATCGCTGTTTCCCCATTCCTCTCCTCAAGGGTGCCTTAGCAGACTTTGAGAGGGCCTCTAAAGGCATTTGTAATATAATTAGTAAATATCAGTAATATTCCACATTTACTAGCAACTTGTATGCAAGTTCAACATATGTAAATGCCTACATGATTTTCCCCATTATTGTTTGTCAGGCAGTGTTCTGACCCAACAAGGCACTATTATGAAATCTTCCTAAGCACACTGATGGAACAAGACACTGTTTTCAAAGGCAGGTAAGCTTTAAACATAAAATTCATAAGGAGGGGTTATTTTTACTTATGAATTTTCATTATTTCTATGTCAAAATTGGTTCATAATATAGATGCTCAATTCAGTATCTAGTAGTTTCTGTTCTTTTGCTTTTTCTTCTCTAGTCAATGCATCAGTAGTGCTTTCTATTAGTCAAAAGATAAATTACATCAAATAAGAAAAATGGTTGCTCAGCAACTCAGACTCCCACTGAGCCTGACAATGGTAAATGGAGGAAATTTCTTCAAGCTCTTATGTGCTAGCTGAAGGGAAAAGAACATTTATATTATTTTAAATGCTTCTGTCAAGAGTGGCTATAAATAACAATAAGACAAAAATACACCTTTTGGTGATTTTGGGGTATTTTTTTTTCCTAGGCAAAACACACCCTTTTTTTAATTCTTCTTCCCAAAACAGGTAAAACCTAAAGAAGTTCTGTTATGTGGATGGCAGTGAAGGGGACAGAGAAGTGAATGAAACTAGTTCAGTTTCATAATAAATTTCTATATTGTCTTTCTATATTGTCTATGTCTATAGCCTGAACTGCTCTCATAGTGTTTTTTTCAGTGTCTCTTAAATGACCAGTGATTATGGAAGACTAGTAATGAAATAGAAAAGCCAGAGCATGCATGCATGTCCGGCTCTGATTTTTGTACGGATGTTAGTACTGGACCATGCCTCCTTCCTCTTCCTCAGCTTGCCAGCCACACACAGCTAGGAAATGCTGCAATGGTGCTCATAATTAGGGCAGTAGTTACCAACCAGAAGTGGTCCAAATTAATTTACCAGCTGAGTAGATATGTCTCAAAAAAAAAAAAAAATCCTTGCAACTTGTGATTAATTATTGGTTTTTTAACATTAGCATCCTGCTCAAGGCAGATGTACTGGTCTAGAACTGACAGAGTTCTGCTCTGCAGTAACAGCACTTTGATCAAAGTCCTGATTAAGACAGACCTGACACTGACCACGTGCCTAATTTCTGCCAGTTCCCAGACACTGCTGAGGAATGTAACCTCACCAAATTCCTATTAAGAGATATGATAAAGCTCCCTTCTTATCTATTTTGCAAACACAGCGGAACATAAATTTAAGATTAATGGCTCTTTCACTCTAATAATGGAAACCACATGATTTGTATTTTATTAATTTATATTATTTAGTCATCTCTATATTTATGTTCAAGATCTAGAAACTCTTTTTTCTATCATGAGCAAAATGTTAAAAATCAGTTGTCGCTTTCTAAGTACGGTTTTCACAAGAATGATTCTTGATGTAAAAATCTGTAACGGGAAGAAGTTTACAAATAATCAGTATCTGAGTTAAAATTTAATACAATCACAATGCCAGCATTCTGCATCTGTTTCAGGTGGAAAAATTTATTTCATAATCCTTAACATCTTATTGTTGTATTACTCAACATGGGAAATTCAAAATGCAGCTCATTACTAGTAGGGACAGGCAGTCATTTTAATTTTCCATTCATTTGTAAACTAATTGGTGTCCAAGAGCTCTCACTTGAAAATTCAAACAATGTGGTGCAGTTTTCTTCCTAAATTTGTCAAATACTGCTACTGTACCTTCATTGCTGTCTTCAGAATAATAGATGTTTCCATTCTCTGCTGTGCACTCAGGAAGCTGAAAAACATTTTGACACATCTTTGATTGGAGGCATCCATGGTTACAGAACAAAACACATTTAACTGCCAATTTTTGTTTCTTCAGATGAGATAAACCAGAACATTATTGGCATTACATAAATCTCAGCCTCAAACAAGATGTATCAAATCATTTAAGGAATTTTGGGAAACAAAAACATGTATTTTAAAAAAATTACCTTTAAATTACCTGTAGACAACACTGGTATGCTTTGATTACTTCTTTAGAGGCCACCTTGCAATTTTCTGTATTTTCACATCTCTCTAAAGAGAGTGCACAAAAAAAGTTTTATTTTTAAGCAGTTGTAAAATATTTCCCAATGTTCACATCTTTTAAATGGTGTTCAGTGCTGACAGTTTACTGAGCTAAAGAACTTCCAGCGTAACTAAGCTCTGAGACTTTCTTTTTACAAGTCTCTTGACAGCTCTGCTTGCACCAAGTGTATGTTACTTTTGAGGTCTTATGAGACTGGAGTCCTGCACAGCATATGAAGAGTTGAGCCTGGATAAATGCTTTCAGGTAATACCTCTACATTGATGTTTCAATGTCTAAAAAAACCATGATTGCTAGCAACTTTCGAAGACTAATCTGTGGGATGTATGAACAGAATAGTTATAATAAAATGTACCAATATCTCTTAGGCCAGTATTTGGTATAATTAACTTTTCCAAACATTTCCCTCTTTGTCCCTTCTTTCTTTAACAGAGCTACATACAAAAAGAAAAAGATAATTCATTTTTAGAAGCCAGTTTCAAGCAAGGAATCCCCTCCAGGATTTTAATTTCAGTATTATCTTAGTAAGTCCATAATATCTCAGCATAAACAGATGGTTACAAGGTAGAGTTACGGTTTTTGAATTCTACAGCATGTCATAATTTAACCAAATATTTCATGGCTTTATTCTTCATCCCAATTATGGGACGAGTGAATGAAATGCAGCTCTTTTTGAAAGAGATGGCTGATTTCTCTAACATTTCTTGAATGGACTAATGAAAAAGCAAAAGACGAAATTCCCATTTTTAGATAAGCTGTTTTCACTAAATGGACACACGACTTATGAAGCCCCAGGAGTGCTGCCAGCAGCCTGAATGGATATATTGCCTGATGCCCTGCAGAAAGGCCAGACCTTTTTCACAGGCCAAGCCACATTCTGCAGAATTGCTCAAAGCAAAAGAAAGAAGATGAAATGTTATGTATCCTATGTGACCTTCACGAAAACTTGTCCAACTCTTTCTTTTGACAGGCTTTTTGTTAGAAAATTTATTTTTCACTTCTTAAAAATAAAGGTATAAGAAAATGACAGCCAGAAACACTCCTCTGTGTCAATTCTTTAGTGTTTTGTATCATTATTATCCCTCCCTCTTATTCAAATTTTTCTATCAAATTCAAATGCCAAGAGCTAAACAGAGATTTGAGAACCACAAACACCAGGCACCACTGCACATGTTTATATGTACCAATGCAGCAATAAAGACACAGAATTTTGAAAATTTATATCATTAACTGAATGCGAAGAGTCTAAATGCATTTTCTGAGAGAATTAAGAATGGGTTTTTTCCCATCTTCAATGATTTATGGAACCTCTTATTCATAACAGATGTGTCCAGCCACACGGATGAGAAGTCTGGCTTGTGAAACATATTTGTATTTTGAACTTTACTTAACGCTCCATACTTTTACACACAGAATGTGACCTGTGCATGAAGAGTTGTTCATATTTTTCTTGTAAATGCAGTTTTGACTGGAGTTGTCAACACCACAAACCATTATATGTTCTGGTAGAGCACAAAACACCAAAGGAATTCCTAGATTTGATGCAGACATTTGAAAAAGAAAAATGTCTGTCTGGAGAGGGTACTCAGGGGTTACAAGTTACAAGTTACAAGTTTTACATTGTTTTCTGTTCTGCCCTGTTGGCTCTCTGCCCTGCTGACTGGGTTGCTGCCTTCACCCTTTGACATTTATCAAATGATTACTAAACTAGCTAAATATCCAAGAGGCTCCCAGTTGGGCATCTTCAGACATAAATTATAAAGATCCACTTGGGGAACTTCATTCAAAGCTGAACTTATTCACCAACTGGAACTTAAATGTGTCAGATCAGGAAACTAATAAAACTTTTCTGTCTTATGTTTGTTCTGATGAAGAGCCTTGCATTTGTATGCTTAATTCAACCCCTAAGTTTGTAACTGTAGGTTTGTACCTGCAGAAGTCTTACAAATAATCCATGACAGTGTAGAAAATAGAATGTTCTGTTAATATACACATCAGAAAAGATCAAGACAGAACCAGCCTAAGGCAGCCCTCTAGCAAGATTATTCAGCATGGCTGTAATGAATTTTCCGTCCCAAAATTTTATCTGCAATAACAGTGTCAGGGTCAGAGAAGTGCAGATATTTTATATGATGTCACCTTTTCAGAATTATTCAATATACTGAGTACTTATGCCAATCTGACCCTGGCTTGATTAGCAGCACACATAGCAGTTATTTTCAAATGCTGTAAATTTCTATGATTTTCCTTAAATCATCTATTTGAAGGTAGAAATATAGACGGCAAAAAATGGCTACCAAATTTTAACAAATGTTGAAAAATAAGTAAAGCTGAAAACTGAAGTCACAAAAGCCTTAATCTTGTGGTGAGGATGGCGACAAACAGCAGTGACTAGACCGGAGTCCTACTGCATGAGACCTGAATCCCAGGGAGTTTCATACAGGAGGAATCCTTCCAGCTCTCATAGTGTGTCTGCAGCTGTACATGGATCCAGAGACCATCAGAAAAAGATCTCCCGTGCTCAGCAGCTTTCCTGGATGAGAACAGAACAGGAGCGTTATAAAGCATGGACAAGTCACTGGTGTGGAAGGTGAACCTCTAAGAAATGACAGAAGCAACAAGAATGGTGGTACAAGAGCAAAAGGGATTATACTCAAAACTTTTCATGGTTTTGACTGAACCACACAGTTTTAATAGCAGGCTGCTCTGTGGACCATAATGGGAGAGTTAAGGTAGTAGATAAGGGATTTTTTCAGCCCACAATGAAACAGTTTCATACTTCCAATAGTGAATATGAATACTGGTCACCATTTTTTATTTTACATGGCATTATACTACTCTTTAGACACAGGGTCCCAGATAATCAAATGGAGGGAACACAAATAAAGCAGAAACACATGTCCATCTCTCCATGTTTTCATCTGCTCTTGGCAGGAGTTATGAAGCTTTCTTGTGAGTCTAATAAACATAGATCAGGGAATTTAGCACCTATTCAAGCAAATATTAAACTAATAAAAAAATCAAAACCAAGGAGACAATCTGATGGGCTCATTCACAAGAAAAATGGCAATGAAAGGAGAACAGAGCTGACTAATATTATTTGTCTCTGATCTGTATTTTCAAGGTGAACCTTTGATAGATGTTTGAAAAATTTCATTTTCACACAACATAGATCTGAAAATGACACTAATATTAAATTACACAAATTATTTCCGGTGTTTATTTTTTCCTACATAGGAAGTGCCTTTTCTACCCTTCTATTTTGGCACATGCTTATGTGACTATCAGGGAAAAGGGTCCACTCCTTAACTTTACCCCAGTCAAAGAGAGGAGTTTTAAACCTTAATATCTACTGACAAATCCTATTCCAAATTTTCCACTTCTACGGAATCTGAGACATTATGAAAATGACATAAGTGCAACTAATTCAACAAAATTATTCCTAATTTTTATGTCAGAGATAATAATTCAATGCCTTGAATTTTCTGTTTTTTACCTGATTTGGTCTATCTTTAATTATGGAAATTTAAGCAAAATGAAAGTTATCCAACCTTAGTATGTGTTCTTGTTGTTGGGGAAGTCTAGAAGTCTAGAAACTCCTTGTTTAGGTGGAAGTGATCTTCAAAATCATTATGGTAAATTAAGCATATGTAGCACATGTAGCAAATGAAATGCAGAACCAAGGAAACAAAAACAAAAAATAAAAAAGCGCTTTATGTAGCCAGTTATCTGCAGCTGGGTACTGTACTTTGCAAGATGTAGAGAAAGAAGGATGAGAAATGTTCATTCCCTTCCAGGCTCACTTGAACAGATGTAAAACTGCCTTACTGAATTCAATTTGGATTTAACTTACTAGGCAAATTCCTACTCCTCCCTCCATCTTCATTTTCTCATAGATATAATTGATACTCTAAAGTGTGCTTTGTGCACTGATCATTCCTTTCACATGCTGCAACCAGTGCAATGCTTATATAGGCTGATAAAGGCCAATGAAGGGTGACATTCTGTTGCCCTCTGACAGCATTATACATTTTTATCTCATACACTGAATTCTTTGTTAGGGTCAAAACCTAGAAAATAAAAGGATTTTTTTTCAACTTGAAATCGGTACTCTTAAGTCATTCCTTAAAAATGACATTATTTTGCTGTTCCTCCTGCAGATTACCTGGAGGTTACGTCAGGAGGATAACAGAAAGTCTAAGTGGGTTTTAGAAAGCGAGTAAGAAAAATAGGAAGCAAGAAGTAGATCTAGATAAGAAATAACTATTAAACGTTTATAAAGTTACTGGATCCTCACTTGACCTGCTCTAAAAATATTTACTAACATTATATGCTATTTCCACTTTTGTTAGCTCAGGCTAACAAAAATAACTTGCTATTCATAGGAACAGGGCAGGAGAAGTAGCTACTTTGTTCAGTTATATGAAGAACTGGATGGGGGAGAAATTTCATCTCATAAAAAAGGCAAGGGGAACTAAATACCCCAAAGTTCTGGAAAACCCTGTTAAATTGAGGAAATGGGGAAAAACAGAGCTTTCTCCACAGGTGGTTATACATTTTAAGGTTACAGGTAGTTCCCACTTTGTCCTAGGACTTCTCTGCTTAGGGCTGTTCCCAGAGCTGTCTGGCAGACAGAACTCCATCTCCAGCATCTACCACCCAGTCCCACAGCAGATCCTTCAACTGATCTCAATTTATAATTTTTTTTAATCAAATGCAAGATTTTAATACAGTTCAATAGAGTTAAATTTCAAAATGTCTTCTCTAGACCATGATAACACTTGGTTCACTTAAAAGAGTACCTTTTTTTACAGCAGCAAAATTAAAAATACGTATTTAGAAAGTGGAATTCTTATTTATAGTTAGCTGAGGAATTCAGCAAGTACTAGCATTTTCCATGGAAGGATCTAGAATTGAAAGGGAAGTTGGCATACTGACATCATAGTCTCATTTCTGTGTATGCCAGAAAACTTCAGCAAGCTTTTAGTCAACAGCTTTGAAAAACACTGCTAAACACAAATGCTTCAATTGTAATATTCCAGCTATTTTAATTACAGCAACTAACAAAGCTTTTGTGTTTTCTGTGCAGCCACCCAGTTCATAGTTTGAGGAGAAGACATTTCAGTTCTGGAAAAGTTCATTTTATACCATGAGTTTTGAAAAGTTCTGAAGTTATAAAGATTTCTTATGACTTCTGCACGTTTCCAACATTTACTAGGAAATCCTGTGTCTTCATAGTTGTAAAGGGTTAAGAGTATATGAACACTTGATATCAAAAAATAATAAATTCCTCTTAATATAGTTTCAAATGATCTGTAATAATTAGTATACAATGTTTTCTACTGGGTGTGGATACGAAGTTGAGTCAGCCTTCCTCTTTTGTTAGTATTTAATGTCCAGTTGATGATGAACTCATAACTCTATATTTAGTATTCTAATTTAAGAAGTCATATTTTTGAAACATTGAAAGATGGAGAAACTTAAATTCCAGGGAACAAATAAAAGAGGGTTAGTGGGAGCTGTAGAGTCCTTTGGTAAAAAGAGACAGAAGCCATGGAGCTAGGTGTCTGAAAACCATTTAGGATGCTAATTTAGGCCCTTCTATTTTTTGAAGTTTGTTTTAGGCTCTCCTTTTTAAAAAAAACTTTGTATCCACAACTATGAAAAAAAATCATGCAAAATGTTTCTCAAACATCCAGTCTTACACCAAGAATATAATTCATTAAGTAATTTCTATTTTGAAATTATCTTTTTAACCTTCATTAATTGTTGATAAATAATAATTATTGCTTTTTTTGAGCTTGTCATTGTTGCTTTAAGTGACTTTTATGATACATTTCCATCCGTCATTTCACTTCTAAGACAATGGACTAAACTATGTAAAGAACCATTGCAGGAGGTTATGAAAACCTACCTAGTAAAAAAACTGAACTGGACTGAAGTCTTGTGCATGTAATAAAACAAATCATGAACAAATAGATTCCAGCCCTTTTCTTTGTGACAATTTTTCTCTTAATGATTGGGAGTTATTTTAGGTATGTAATATTCGTAACTTTGGGATTTATAAATCCAAGTATCTTAAAAACTGCAGTGACAGAAAAAGCATTGAGCTCTTTTCTCTACAGAGAATAAACAAACCCCACATTTCAAACTCTGCAGCTTCCTATTATCCCAAGAGACCTTTTCTTCATTAGCACTGACATTAATTTTCCAGCAGCTGTAGAAGGATAGGTAAAATGTACATTTATCTTCAAAACCTCATTGCCGCTGTTCTCCTGAAGCATTCTCTGACAGCCACTTGTTTGAAAATTTAGTAAATGATTGGTCATGGCAAATAGGTCTTTAATCAAAGCAAATGATAACAGTGACAGCACTTGGCTCTTGTGTGTCACTTCTGCCTCTTCCACCTCATCCTGCAGCTACTAATGTTCCTGTAGTATTCTTTGGCATGTGCAACAGACACTTTTTTATTTTCTGTTCTTTAGTCCTCAGCAGACTATGGGAAAACTCTTATTTGCATTGCATGGGTACAAAACACATGATGAGCAGGCAGGTATCACCAGCAACCACCTACATGTATGGATTGAAATTTATACATTTCTATGCATGACACAATTGTCCTTACTGACAAGAAAAGGTTTTTATTCCAATTTCTTAGAGCACCTTGCAATGAATCACAAAAAAATTACTTTCATTAGATAAATGTGAAGTTGCTACAATGCTACATATCACAATTACTACAAAGCCCATTTATTCAATATAAGGGAGATAATTCTTATCAGAGAAAGTGAAAAAATATCTATCAGCCATAAACAACACATGCAAAATGTGAAACAGATTTCCAAGCTGAGATTATACAGAAATATAGGATATGTCTGTCAAACTCAGTCCTATAATTATAATCCTTTACAAACTTCTTTAGAAGAGTTATGTTTTTCAACCAAGCATCTTAAGAAATTAGAGGAAGTTGATACCATTTCAGAACTTCTTTTAAATATGTTCCCTTTAAAACTGCCTTAAAATATATCCACCTAATGCAATCCCGTAAGTTCACTTGCCTGTACTTAATACTTAGGGGGAAAAGATAGAAACCAGCTGAATCTAAAACAATCTTGTACACCCTTCTGTTTTCCCAACACCAGTGATTTACAGGCTTCTTGAATCAGAGGTCACATCCACACCACAGTTTCCCAAAGAGCCCACCGTATGCGAGTGCACCAAACCCTTCAGCCACTTGTCTGGACTAGCTGGGCACAGAAAAGGGGGCAAAGGACACTGGAAGGGAAGGGGAGTGCACTAAAGGGCTGTTGCACAGCGAAACACAGCTGGATCTGGCAGGAGCTGCTGGAGCACTTCTCTGATGTGAGAACTGGGAGCTACACAACGTCTCATTA
Organism: Taeniopygia guttata; assembly: GCF_048771995.1. Taxonomy (NCBI): domain Eukaryota; kingdom Metazoa; phylum Chordata; class Aves; order Passeriformes; family Estrildidae; genus Taeniopygia; species Taeniopygia guttata. The sequence goes on along the minus strand of NC_133028.1, from coordinate 40,714,018 downwards.
GCCTTTAGTCCCTGCCAGCTTGACTTCACAGCTGGTGTGTATCCCCTGCACATGTGTGGTGTGTGGCAGCCAGAGGGGAGCTATCAAAGGCTCTGAATCAAGGGTTATGCTGCTATAAACACAAAACCAGCAGGATTTAGGGCTCCCTGCTGAGCTGCATTCAGGCCAGATGGAAGCATGCAGGAAAAAAAATCATAAAGGAATAGGATGCAGGTGCTAGTTGATCATCAAATCCTCAGATTACATTTTATCACCAGATTCTGACCCATTACTTGTCATTTTCAGGGCTGTGACATCTTTCAAGACAGTCTTATTTTCAGCCTCATAAACCTATAAAAATTCAGACCTTTGCAGTGTCACAAGTAAGCCCAGTCAGTGAATAATAGCGCTGTTGTATCTGAGTCAACTGATCTAATTATTTCTCATGGCTTAGAAGGGATTTCAGACATTCACAGCTGCTTACACAAAGCATCACCTTTTTAGTATGAGAAAACATGGTACTAAAATTTCACATGATTATTTCAGCTCAGGCTGAAATGTCGCTGGTTTAAGATTGGTCACATATTTGCAATTCACTTAACTCGTGTGTTCCTGTCCTCATCCTAACCACTGCTTGTGTAATTTATGTTGGTGCCCTCCCTAAGGCTCAAAACACATCCAACACCATGCTTAGTACATCTCTTGGATGTCTCTGATAACAACCAGCTTTTCTTTTATTACCAAACTTGAGGTAATCCTTTAACATTAAATAATGACAAATATTGATGTGTAAAATCCTGCATGTTGATATTATACAATCACAGCAGTTAAAGGTTAAATATATACATAGTTCATCTATCATCTGTGTAACAGATATAGATTTGTTTTATGGAAATTTAGGGTTTACCTTTTGCTTACATGATCTACAGCTGTTTCCAGAAATGGGGTCCACAGCTGCAGGAGCACCTAAGCCCCTTCTGCCTCTGTGCCTTACCATGCTGTTGTGCAGGAAGGAAAATGGTGTCTATTTTCCCCTCCACTGCTGTACAATCTAGAGATAGGATCCAATACTGGAATTTTTAATAAATAGTCACTGCTTAGAGTCACAGCTCCATGTCCTTCTCTACCAAAATTCTTACTGTAAACACAAGTTTCCTGCCCAAGGACCCTTTGCTGGAAGAAGGCAGGAGGTTGGCACTGGGCATCTGTGTCATGGGAGCTGCCTGCCTCCAGCTGGACACGCACTCATGGGACCCAAAATCCAGGTCTGATGGAGCCTGGAAATACTGTGAATTAGCTGCCAGCCATAGCTTTGGTGCTTGGAAGAGGCCAGTGCTGGCTCCTGCCTCAGCTTGGGTTAGGTGGTGGCAGAAACTGGGACCCGGAACAAGTTTCTGTCACATACCAAGCTAATGTGGTAGGTATCCCATGACTCAAGAAGCTCTGACTTTCAGTGTCAGGGGCTTTTTTTATTATTTGCTCCACCACCACTATTGGTACAGTCCTGTTTGTTCCAGTTACATTCTTAGGTGTATATAGGTTTGCTGTCTCCCAGACATCACAGGCTGAGACCACTTATTTTGTTCTCATTATAGCTAAGGAATGCTGCTCTGGGCTTGTTTTACTTATCTTTTCTTTCTCTTACTCCACACCCTAGCTCTCCACTCAGTTTCGCTGCTTTTTTTCTGAGGCCTTTCCAGCTTATCAATGCCTTCCCTCTAACGTAGTGCACTGATCTCAGTGTGATTCCCTAAGTTGGGTGGAATTAAATCAACATGAAGAAACACAGGCCCCATCTTGTTTTATCAGCTGGTATTCTGATATAAACACCTCAGAAAAAATTTGCAACCATATTTTGTTGCAGCCAAAGTGTTCTTCAAACTCAGCTCAATTATGGTGTTCTTCAGATTTAGGTTTTTTTCTGCCATTTGTCATTAACCTAATTATTTTCTTCCTATTTATACAGACAAAATCCTTACATAACACCCTTTTCCTCCAGAGACTTGATTTTAAAAATTCATGACTTTTAGAAATACATCAGCCTAATTCTTTGCCACATGGTATCATTGTTTTCTGCTGATGCTCTTTAGTCTTAGATTCTCTGTGCATGCTTATTGCTGTTTTCATTCCTTCCAATACTCATTTACATTTTAATTAATTAGTTTTATTTTATATCTTAATTTAGATCCCTCATTAAAAATCCATTACATTTGAGAATTAACATTAAATTAATAGGATGGAATAGGAACATCTGGAAAGAATATAAAACAGATATAAATTATCTTCTAATTTGCCTAACAGTTTTTAAAAGGGAAAAACTGATGGAGAAATTCTCAGAACAAGGACTTTATTTGTTCTTGAGATATTTAGGATCTGTGAAAAAAAAAAATCCTAAAGTTTAAACAACAGAATTGTCACTTTTTTCCAATGCCCTCAGTAGCAAATGATGATCTTTTAGGATAGTAACAACACTTACTCTAAACCCATTGCAGAAAAGGGAAGTGAATGTACCAGATGAGCAGCTAGAAGGAGTATGAGATTCAGAAAGAGGCTTTTTTTTTATCTTGGGAGAAACACTGCTTCATATAAGTGCAGGCAGGAGGAAATAAGGAGTTGAGTAGAATAAAAATGGTGGAGATTCATATATATATATATATATATATATATATATATATATATATATATATGGTATATATGGACGAATACACACACACATACATATTTATTTTTTTTTCCTTAACTCAAAAATCTCACATTCAGACATTGGGAACTGATTCTGGGATATCAGCACCCCACCATTTGCACTAGAAAAATTAGTCTCTGTTGAAGCAAACATATTGTGAACAAATGTAGGTCAATGAAGTTAGCATTTATAAATGCTAATGCATTTATTTTATTTAGAAAACAACTAATGGGCTGCTTATTCAAGCAGAATCTATAGATGTGGAAAAGTCACAATAAAAGATTTAGTCTCAGACTATGTGGGAAAACCTTTTCAGTACATGACTTTATGTTAAAAAATTAAGGCAGGAAAACCATGTGGCTTGTGGCTTTAACTGCTGTATTTTGCTTTGGCTTACCCTGTGTCATTCCAAGAGGAGTTTTAGTATGCACAGCTGTGCACCTTGGCTCCAGGGGTAATTCTGCTGGTATGGCTGACAAAGTCTCTCTTGCAGGCAAACCCCTGGTTTTCCAAGGTCTGGTGCATGGGGAGCAGCTATGGCTTCAGGAACGTCCTGAAACATTCACCCTAACAGATCTGGCCTGAAGAGCAGTTCAAAAAAATCTGCTGGGACACATTAAACTACCATTCGAATGACACACTGGGATCATCTCAATCAAACCCAGCTAAAGCAATTAAGTGAATAGCATTGGTCTGACGGCCTCCCAAATTTTGCATTCATACCCTTCTTACAGACACCAAAAAGATTGTGCCTGCTTGGCTGAGCAGTGACAGAGAAAATGCTTCTCTCCATTTTCTCTGGCAAATAAATGCCTCTATATACTCTAGTTTTGCTTGTGATACACATCCTTCAGCTTATCCAGGCTTTCCAATGTATCACACATATTTCACTATAACAGCCCCTGCTCTACTGTTAAAATTTCATAATAAAGAAAACAGTAATCATCAGTCTTAACTTTCCTGTATTTTTTTCTTCCCTGCGGGTAAGTCGTTACAGTATGTCTGATTATTAGGAACAAGGAATAAACATTTCCCTTCCATGAAGAACAGGAAACAATGTTTGGAGAACAATCAAGTCTATTCTCCATGGAAAAAAAAATGTAGTAATGGGGGGAGAGAGGCTTGACCCTTTTCCAAATTAAAAAAAAAAAAAAAAAAAAAAGAAGAAGAAAGAAATCCACTTTCATCTGAAGAAAAAGAAATTAGCTTATGTATTCACCCAGCCTGACCTCTTTTCTAAACATGTATTTCATTGTAAAGTACACTTAAATATCAAGTATAACTAGGAAAAGAAACCAAAACACTAGGAGTTTTGGACTTTGTATTTTGCTTTCATCTTGTGAAATTCTTGTTTATATCCGTACAATCTGCCATTGTAAATTATGTTTTCAGCTGAACATGAAAAAAAAATGCACAAGATTCAAAGAGAGGCCATTCCTTTACATGAAGCACACATGAACACGCACTGCCACCTGTTCACAGCTGTGGTTTACATGGGAAAGTCAGCCTGGGAAATAACACCAGCAAAAGCAAAGCAACTGCTCCCTGACCACAGTCCAGCTGAGGTCTTGTAAACATCAACAGATCTCTGTGGTTTTCTTTTTTTTTCTGTGCTTTTTCCAATATTTATTAAATATCAGGGAGAAGAAGGAAAAAAACCCACTAATGAGTCTGGCAGCGCTATGTGCAGTGGTACATCCATTTCTTAATCAGACCCAGTTCGAAACCATCTCCTGTTTGTCTCCTGTCACCTGCCTCATCCCATTGCATTTGGTACTACACATTTCTGTTGTAGTGCACAGTCCTTCCCTTTGTTTTGCACAAAGAACGAATCCTTCAGTGTGGGGCATTATGTAAGTTTGTTGCCAGAGCACCTAAGGAGTCACAATATGGTTCCCAGTTTGGCCCAAAGGGAGGAAGTAACAGATGCCAATTTTTAACTGATGAACAATGCTTCCCTGTGTGTCAGCTCAGACATGTGGTTTGTGCATCTGGGAGCTAAACACGAGGTTTAAATGTTCCCACTCTCACCCCACACAGCAGAAATTCGATGGAAATTTTCCTCCTCCCCGTGCAGTCCAACAGCTGCAGGGACTGTCGCAATATCGCCATGAAACCCCCCGGCCAGCGCTCCCCCTCTGGCCCCACAAGAGCCATGAGAACGCTGCCACCTCTGTACACCACATTTCAGAAGAAAAAGCAAATTTGCCAGTCATATGCAGCAAAGATGTTGCCGAAGCTGACAATTTTAGTATTAGTTTTGCCCTTTTGGGTGGTATTTCCCAACTTGCAGCAGCAGAATCTCGGGGAAGGGAAACACCTTTTTCCCTCTTTTTAAAGCATATTTCCAGATCTTTCAGTTAGGGGGAAAGAAATGTCTTGAGAAAAAATGAAGCATACAAAACTGCTGGGGCACAGAAGGCAGGGGGCAAAGCAAAGAAGCTAATAGCTAATTTTCATGTTTTTTAATTCATTATTTTACCTGCAAACTCATTTTTACAGACAAAATCTTGGGGCTCAGACACCTGAGTTATGGAAACTGTAAAAGGTGCCTGCTGCCCCTCTGCATGCTTAAAGCTGTCACCTTTCCATCTCTGAGCTCCCAGCTTTCATGGCTGCTTGACAGGAACAGTGTAGCTGCTCTGATCTTACCTTGACCAAAACCAAGATGACAAGAAAGAGCAGTGAGAAGATCTGAACTGTTTATCCAAAGAGGGGAAAAACATATTGTAGAGGAAAATACAGTGAGTGATATCTGTCAGGCACAAAATCCTACTTGGAGCTTGAAGGAGACATGAAACATTTTTCTTTAAAAGGCTTCACACTTAAAAATTGCCATGAACTGTAACCCTGAAACTCATTGCCATTACACTACAAAGCTCAAAAAACATCAAGAAGATTGATGCATATGGGAAAATTCAAACACTACCATGCACAGGGATACAAAGATGATGCAGAGAATTTGAGCTAGTGAGCAGGAAATGTATGGCCCAGTACCTGCAGCATGTAAAGATTACTGCGGTTTTATCCCAGAAAATAATACTCCACTGGTGCTTGCCAAAGCACTTAGCCTCCATCTGACATCAGACTGAGAGCTTGTTGATTAATATGTATAGGATAACCTTTCTGGCACATTACTTTAAAATTACTGGTTGCATTGTATCTGCGTTTCAGATTTTACTCTCTCCAGAACCAGACAGTCTGTTAAATGCACTCAGCAAATAATATGTTTACTGAATTTCATGTTGCATTAAAAAGCTATTATTCAAAGGAATGTTCTCAATGGTTCATTCAGCTCTAGGCAAGGCTCTGCCATATGGGCTGTTGTTGACTGAATTTGCAAATCCTCCTACACATGCAGCAAAATACCAAGGCATCCCAAGAACAAGTTAACTTTATAAATCTCAGTCACCTTTTCCCTTTGCTTGAAACAATGCTGCTATTTGATTATTTGTAAAATTCCACTTGGGATATAATGATCTTTAGTCCCAACACATCACTACCCTGCCACATATTAACTTTCACTTAAGCAATTAATCTTGCAAACTCAAAACATTTTTTTCTTTTTGTCTAAGAAATCTCCTGTCTGGGGTCTACTTTAAAAATATAAGGAGCAAATCTGCCAGTAGTTGTCTCAACACTGGGTACACAGCAAAAGGCTGATAACCATTTCTTAGAGATTTAGTTGAACGTTTATCATAAACTATGGGAATATTCTAGCAAGTTATACTTAGCATTCATTAATGATAAAAATTGATTAATTTATATTTTGACTTTCCATGTGGGTTTTAATGCATATTATGGGCTGGATTCCACCTACCTTGTGAGTATTTTTTATTTTAACTCAATTTTTAAGCTGGCTTGTTTGTTTTGACTGGCCTCTGCTTGATACCACCTGATTTACGGAGTTAGAGTTAAAAAAAGAAACCAGTCCAGAAGTCGGCAGTTGTAGACTCCTTCATATCTTTCTAATCGTACTTGAGAAATTAAATATTATCCAAAAAAAAGTTTACTTTCCATCTGTACTTTTGAACAACACAAAATTATGGACCTAAATACAAAATCTATGGACCTCTATAAGAGGCAACCCTCTGGGAAAACAATGGCGCAGCAGTAGTGACACCATTTCTGCTCTGGCAATGCACAGTCCAGAGCCTGCTGGTTTTGGCACCATCATAGGAAGGATTTGCCACAGAGACATGCCATAAAGTTCTTGAAAGGAAAGACAATGTTGGCAGTTGGAGTGTTTGGGAATTGAAAGCTACCAGAGAGCTCCTGTGGTCATAATCTTTGATAGTTTCATAGAATCATAGAATATCCTGCGTTAGAAGGGATCATTGAGTCCAAGTCCTGCCCTGCACAGGACAGCCCAAAGAATCACACTGGGATGTGAGGCCTGAAAGCATTGTTCAAATGCTTCTCAAACTCTGTCAGGCTTAGAGCTGTGACCACTTCTATTCCAAAGCCCAACCACTCTCTGGGTGAGGAACCTTGTTGTAAACCCCTCCTGACACAGATTTATGCCATCCCCTCAGGTCCCACGGTTGGGACAGAGAAGAGATCAGTGCCTTCTCATGAGGAAGCTGTAGGCTGCAGTGAGGTCTCCCCACAATCTCTTCTCCAGGCTGAACAGACCGAGTGACCTCAGCCGCTCCTCATAAGGCTTCCCCTCTTCCCCCATGTTCACACCTCTCTTTTAGACACTCTCTAATAGCTTTATATCTTTTTTTCTATTGTGGTGCCCCAAACTGCCCCCAGCACTCGAGGTGAGGCTGCCCCAGTGCAGAGCAGAGCAGGACAATCCCTCCTTTTCTGGCTGGTGATGCTGTGATTGATGCACCCCAGGACAGGGCTGGCCCTCCTGGCTGCCAGGGCACAATGACTCGTGTTCAACTTGCCATTGACCAGGAATCCCAAGCCCCTTTACTCAGCACTGCTCTCCATCCCCTTGTTCCCCAATCTGTCCCCACACCCAGGGTTGCCCCATGCCCACAGTGATAATATAAATGGCTGCAAGTAAGGCAAAATTGCCATCAGCAAGCACAACCCAGATTCAAGGCATGACTCTAGGCATGACCTGAGAGCTTGTATCAAACTGTCAGCTGTGTCCTGTAGAAACTGCACAGAACTTCAAAGCTCAATCTGACAGTGAAGTTGCAGCTCTGATTGACAAACTGGCTGCTGATGTTGTCACCAGTGATGTGGGACATGTCTGCAAGGATTTGAGGAAAAAGATTCATACCTTCATTAGAGTTTAGCAGCTAGCAAGAATCCCATAAGATATCAGGCTGAGACCAATCAAAACAAACTGGAGGTTTGATATTTCAAGTCAGTTTTAAAAATACAGACAATGAGGAACTGTTTGAAACAATTGTGAACTTTCAAGCTGCTTTTATAGTTTGTCTTGAATTTTTTCCAAAAGAACACTATCTTATCTTGGTGTGAGAAATGGCGTGCAAAAGGGAAAAAAAATCCTACATTTCTGCATTTTCAAAGAACAGAAAATAATATAGAATTAATATCTATTTGGTGCAAACTCCTCTCCACCCTTCCCAAGTGATCCTTAGCAGCTGTCCATTTCACTGTCATCTCCCAACAGAAAATTTTGTATTTTCATGTTCTGCCTTCCACTGGAGAAAATCTGACCTTGTCAAGCTATACTAATATTGCATACATGCTGTGCCTGGCCACATGGACTTGCCTGGTGGTCACCACACTGTTGTTTTGGTTTCACTGGACCCACTCTGTCCCTCTGGCTAGGAAGAGGTGACAGCACTTGTCCCTGCCAGCCTCATCTGCCAGTCTGCCTCCACTCCCATGTGTCCCTGAGTTACATGCACAGGGACAAGGTCATCTTCCAGTGTTCTCCTTGCTCTCCCCACTCCTAGAAATGCAATTCTTTCTTTGTGACTAGTGCTGGAACCTGCCTTTTAATGCAAGGCTTTCAGATGAATTGTGCTGCAATATGCTTACTCTTGCTCTTATCTTCTCTGCTTGGTTCCATTTTCAAGCTAACTGTATGACAAGCAGCCCAGCCTAGATAAACAATCCCACACCTCAACCTAAAGAAGACAATTGTTTCCCAATTCCTATGTTGCTGGAAGGTGTCAACATTTTTCTGCATGAAGATTTTGGTTCTTGCATTGTCTGTTTCACAACTGAATGCCCTCTTGCCCCACAATGTATCCTTCATTTACACTCAGCTGTTCAGAGGATCTACCAAGTCTTGCATCCACATCCCAGAAGAGCAAGAGGCTCAGGAGAAACTTTCCTGATCACTTCTACCAAAGTGGGCAAAAGTTTTCAAAGAGATGCTTAATGGTATTCATTTTCCAGTGGCTGACGAGACTTGCCATGCTCCATTAAGACAGCCTTGTTTACTAAGCACGCCTGAGAAATGGAAAATTGTATCCTATGGTAAATTAGACGCCATCCCCCCCAAAAAACAAGATTGATTCCTATAGGATATGTTCTGGCACAGTTTCAAGCAGCTGGGTTTGCACAAAGCAGCCTTTTTTTCTTTAATAGATTCTGATGAAGTTTTGTCCCTGTCTGTAAAAATTGCCTGTATTATCCTGAAAATAGAAGCAATTGAGCTTTCCCTGACCTGATCTGGAGGAAACATAAAAAAGTTCATTTAGTTATGAAATCTATTTAAATTATGCTCTCAAAGTTTATCACAAAAACTTTGTTTAGAATTATTTGGGAAAGCAAGAAGTGCCTCAAACATGCTGTTAATTGCCATCCATTTTGTGGCTGTCACCCATTCTGATTCCTGGGGAGTGCTCTAGAAGCTTTCTGTGTGCAACAATTGCACAACAGTATTCAAACCAGACACAGGATTTCCTAATATATTCCAGTTTCATGCTGAAGAACTACTAAAAACATCTATTTGTGTGGCTTTCTGGGATGCAAGGCCAGGTTCCCAGCATCATCATATTGCTTTTGCAAATGCTAGAACAGAAGCACAGCTGTACCCTAAACAGAGATCCTCATCTTGCATGAAGGTTTTATTCTATGACAAGGAATATCTTTCAAACAATCCCACCATGTTGAGTAGAAAAAAGACATTTAAAGATTTATTCCATTTTTAATTAATGCTTTCATCCTGTTTTTTGTTTTCAGTCAGGTCAGCTTTAAAATGTTTATAAAGCAAGATTGGAAAGCTCAAACAGTGATTGCCTTAATTATACAAAAATAAACAAAACTATAATTCTAACACCATAATTGTCTAGATGTCCTTTTGGATTTTTCATTTTCTCTGGGATTTTGTTTTCTGGGATTCCTTTTTCAAAGCCTGTCTTCAAAGTATTGCTCTATTTTGGATCTTACCTCTTGCTTTTAAACAACTTAATTTCAAATATGTCTACAAAACATATGATTTTTAAGGACATCACTAATTTTATTCTCAAAATTAAATGTATTTCCACCCCCCACCAGATCTCTCTTCATTTGCTGAAAATGTGATCAAGCCTGTTTAAAAAATTGAGGCTAAGGAAACCCTCCACTTGAATGTAGAAAGAAGTCTCAGTATCCGGTGTATGCCTGTCTCCCTTTATTGTACTAAGCATCTTCATCTTTGAGCAAAGCAATTTAAAGAAATAGGTGATAGTTTTTGAGGCATTATTTGATACATTTGGAAAAAAATGGGAAAATTTTCAGGTGTACAACCCTAATCAATTGTAATTCAATGATAGCTTTGTTTCAATTTCTAATGTAGTAACTATCACAGGTCAGTATACGAGGCAAGAATCACCATTTTCCCAGGTGAATCAAAGTGCTATCCAAATTATATTCAATTAGAGACTTAACACACTCACAAACCTGTGCTCTAGCTCTTTGCAGACAGGCATGCAGGGCACCTGAAGTGCAAGACCTGACAACTTGTACCTGAACTGGACACCCATTCCCACACAATATAATTAAGTCTTTCTGCCAATGCTTTTTATATGCAATTAGCTTTTTAATTACTTGTATCCTACTTTCAGGAAGAAAGAAAATCACACAGAACAATAACTGTGTAAAACCTGAAGCCACTTCTCAGACAAACTCTGCATGCAAACTGCATCTGAATTTGAATCCTTACAAGTTAACAAGTGCTTCCAAGACTCAAAATAAAACCCATCTGAATGCAAGTAATTTTAAGAGTGCGCTGCCTTTTTCAAGCCATCATGTTTCCTAAATGCTGTTTTAGGTGTAACTGAAATGTCGAGGATGTGTGAGAAGTTTCATACATTTGAAGTTCTGAACTATATCCAAGCTCCAGGAAACAGGCCCATTTAACAGGACGTAGATCTGTGTAGGTGTAGATAAACTACTTGACAGACAAAATTCCTACAGCTCTTATGCTAGGCTCTAACACTGATATTGCTAACTACTGAAACACACTTTTGTCTGCTTTCAGAGCTAGAACAAAAAATTATCACTACAAGAAAGCAGCTGCCTGTAGAGATATGGAAGTAACCCCCAGAAAAGTAGGAGATGAAAAGGAAATATGTGTTAACAAGGGCTAGTGGAAGCACACAGGGCTTCATTAAGAGCCTTCTGGTCCCTTGGGGGCTTTGCTTTAACCCAACATCCCCTGTCTGAGCCAACCAGCTGGCAAGTGTCACCCCTTCCAGGACTTGGCTCCAAATCAGAATGGCCTAATTAAAGATTAATGCTCTCTGACAAAAATAAGTAACTCCTCCCCCTGCTTCAGAGAATTCATAAAAATATTTTCATACATTTTCAAGAAAATTAAACCTATCTAATTGGATTGCAGCTTCGGGAACTGCAGGTATTCACCTGGACGTAATCTTGTGATAGTTTCAAAGCTGATTTGAAGCTGTATTGTCACGCACTGTAAATCACGCAATTGACTGCCTTCCAAAGCTGCTATCAGATTCTAAGTCAGCTGTAACTCACAGCATTTTAGGAAATATTTTTCAATAGCAACATCAGGTTCATGTGAAATTTTCTAATTAGAGTTTAAGATCATCCACCACATCATCAAAGTGAGAACTGAAAGGGAAGCCAACTGTCTCAGTGTGCCATACTTTTACTAGAGTATATCTAAAATGGTAAGTAATGAATGTCCATTTTAAGAACTGTTTGATTGCATAATTTTGTAACTAATTAATTAAATTGATGTGGCATCTAATACTACATCTTTAATGAAAAAGAAAACAAACAAATTATATGAATGAGCCCAGAAAAAGGTATTATGAGCAGGCAGTATGGGAATCAAAGCACAGTCCTATGCTTTGATAGGTCCTATGGGAATCAAAGCATAGTCCTATGCTTTTTTCCCATCCTCAGTTTTATCTCTGCGGTGTAAGGCAGAAATGACTCCCACTTAGTGATAAAAAGTTGTCCTCTCAGAATTCATTGTGATATGCACACACTTTCTCACCAGAGATATTGTAACAAGCAGGAGGGTAGTTTTTCAGATGGCTACTCTGAAAAATGTCAAATGTTTAAAGTTTTCCAGCATCTGTGTATTATAGGAGAACTCAGCCACACAAAACAGAGCTGTCTCCAGGAAAACTTCCTTGGTTTTAATCCTGTTTCATTTATTCATATTTTCCATCATATTTAGATTTAGTTTGCTTTATTTTACTTCTTTGGGTCTTGATTTTGATTGTCTCCTTGGAGCAAAATGCTTGATGATCTTCTATTTTGGAAATCATAGATCTAACACATCATGCTGGGAAGAACAGATTAACCTGACTCTCAGCTGACTGTGTACCATCATTATCAGAAGCCTGAGCCAATGGTTACCATATTCCCTGGGACTGCTGCCATTAGGTCTTCAGGGAATGTTCCACCACATTTTAAATGAGAAATGACCTCCAGATAAAATGGCTGCATCCAAATGATTTAGACATCCTGCTTTAGCTGGAAATGTGTGTTCATCTGAAATTCACTTAAGATTTCTTTTCTGATGTAAATATTCTGCTATAATTGATCCATATTACTTTGCAATTTGAAACTGCAGCATTATGTAAAATGTAGCACACAGGCTAGTAGCTTTTGAACTGATCATGAAACCTGAACAAGAACAGAGCTTTAAATGGAGAAAAATTCATAATACTACATATTTGTATTGATTCAAAGATGTTTTAGAAAGCACTCATGTCCTTCCTTGTGAACCACATTTGCAATTTCTAATTTATCATATCCTTCTTCATTTGAGGCTGTTAAATTGATTTAAATGAAAAGCTACTCTGAATTTATTTTCAAAATGTGTAGAATAACACTTGGATTCATAGACCCATGGAATGACATGGCTAAAAGGTCATCTAGTTCTGGCCCTCCTGCCATTGGCAGGGACACTTTGCCCCAGACCAACTTGATCAAAGCCCCATCCAACATAGGCTTGAATGCTTCTGTGGGTGGGGCATCCACAATTCCTCTGGGAAACCTGTTCCAGTATCTCACCACACTCACAGTGAAGAATTTCTTCCTAGCATCTAATCTAAATCTACTCTTTTTTACTTTGAAGGTTTTTCCCACTGTTTTATCACTGCGTGCTTTTTGTAAGAAATCCCTCACTGGTGAAAACTTCACATGTGGGTAAGAATATATTCATTTTTCATGTGTTCTTTCGAGACCCTTGGAGAGCATTCACAGGATATTTATGTGACACATCTTTCCATTCACTGCAGATACAAGTTTTTGTATCTGCAGTGAATGGAAAGATGTGTCACACCACGCCTAATCTAGCAATGCAATGTTATCTACTGTGCTTCTGAAAGTTGATACTTATTTTAGCAAGTATAGAATGTAGTTAACATGCTGAAGCACCTTACACTAAAGTTACTGTGCAGAATTCTCTACTATATAACTGACAGCATAAATGAGAATCAGACCCCATTAGGAACACATAAAGAACTAATGTGGATAATCTGAAGTCTCCATTTTTTGTGAAATCATGCCTGAGGGTGTATTTAAACATTGCTAATGTTTAGGGAGGAGCTGGGTAAATTGAGAGAAAACCTAGATACAGCCCACCATTACCTAATCTTCCATTAGCTATCTTCTTTCCAAATTATCTTGCTAGTCCCTTTATTGCCTGTGACTCATGATGTGAGAGACACACCACAAAACACAACTCCAACTGGGAAATCTCCTAATTTAGCCAGAAGAATATGGTGAAAACTGGATGTTTAAATGTAGAGTGGAGGAAATCACCTACTTTCATTGGGAATTAACAGTTGCAAACTTAGACAAAAGGGTACTTTTCTGGAGGATCCTAGTGTTTTTTCTCCACTGAAAAATATGAAAATTTATATTCAGTTTACTCCAGAATGCTTGAACAGATCTTGGTGACATCTGTTTGCCAAGTGAGAAACGGGAAACAATTGCTGAAGCTTCCCTAGAACTGGAGGCTCAGATGTGAGCCTTAAAGAATGCAGCCTTTGCTTTCACTAGTGCAAGTAAGGACTTAATTATGGGTAAGGACTTGAAACCTATGCATGACAAGGAAGGAATCTAGTAAAGCTGACCATACACTGTGTTGTAACACAAGCCTATTGTGGCTCCAAGAGGTTGTAAGAGTGGCCCTCAGGGATGGGATTGTAAGAAAGCTACATGAGAAAATTATGGCCTCCCTTAATCTGGAACCCACAGTGAAAGTCATCCAAAGTGCAGGACTTTTCCAGGCTTTAGTCAACATATAGTGACAGGGAGGTGGCAGTTTATTAAAAAATTTGGTCAAGGAGATTCTCTTAATTTTCTTAAACATTCATCCAGTCCTTAAAAGGTGGAATAGCCACAATATTGAGCTTTATTGCAAGTTGTTTTTGCAAAACTGAATGAGTATCAAATTTTCAGATCTACACTTCTGAAGTACACTTTTCTCTGATGATCTGCAGTCCCTTCCTATAATGCAAATTTACACAGTTTTTAGCGGGACTTATTCCCAAACCAAGAGGAAAAATTACTTAATTTTGTTTGCTAATTATACCATTACTTATGCTTAAAATCAGGGAAAGCATTTAGGTAGAAAATTTGACCCTAAACTATATGTGGGAGGCAGGCTGCCAAGAAGTACTGAAACACATGTAAGTTTTGTTTTCTTAGCAGGAAAAAGAGCAATTGTGAAAGCCTGGGGATATCTACACTGGGTGGTAAAGCTAACAGCAGAAAATCAAAGAAATCTTAGCACTAAGCCAACAATGTAACAAAAAATAGGAGTCAGCTCTTCATGGCCATGCAGATTATCACTCTGATAAGAGTGTGATAGAGGGTAAGAACTCTTTCCCAGTATGATGTTGACACTGCATAAGCTTTAATCTGTTGTTCTTTGGCTTTCGGATCTCTTGCTTCGCAACACAAACACTAACAAATCGACAAAAGCTGTGTTTGCACATTAGAGCTACTTGCAAACTAGCATTTCAAGTTCAAGTTTGGACATACAAGCACACAAAGCAAAATGAAGTGGAAAGCTGTGATTTTAATGGGGATTTAATCTCTTTTGTTCTTTGACCTTTTGCGGCTCTCAGAATACATCAACGCTTCTGTCGCATGAGTTGCCTTATTGGCTTAGTTCGTGCTGATACAGCCAAGCAAGCATTCAAGTGTGACTGCACTGCAGGGTTTGATGGTGTATTGCACTATTTCTAACAGCAAGTACAAGAGTCTTATCAGCACTACCCAGTGGAGTACAGATCCCACGAATCAGCCCAGGCCCAGCTGCAATCCCAGGTTCAGTGACTCCTGCAGCTGGACAGAAAGAGCCTCAGAGCTCAGTCAGAAAGTAACTTTAGAAGGAATGGCTCAAGCAGCTGGCACTGCACTGAGTCTGGGGGAACTGCCAAGCCAGCTGAGTATCTGTCCTGCAGAAGGTCAGAGAAAGGCAGAACAGCACTGAAACAGGACTGTAACAGTCTGGTTATTAAGAAAACAGAATACTGCATTTTATATGTATATAATAGGGGAGGTTTATTTCCCCTTCCCTTTAAGCCACAAAGCTTTCTCATCTAAAAACCCTGTAATGGAAGTCTCCCAGTCAAAAGTGCAACAAGAGCTTAATAACTACAAAAGGAACCCACAGGAGGAAAAGAACCCACAGTAGGAGAAATTAGGGCCACAACAGTGATCAGTCAAGATGGACTCAGCAATACTTTGTGGATTACCTGTGTTATAAAAGGTCTAACTATTTCACCAAACTATTAAAGAAAAAAACCCAGTGACTAGGCTTCTGACATTTCTCATAACAATCTATCTCTCACCTGAACCTGCTTTTCAAAAATTCAACTGGGTACACTCTAAAAATGATACAAAAGAAATAAACTGGGAAACTCTTTCCAAGCATTTTTCCATCCAAGCTGAAATTCTGAATAGTAGCAGTGACATCTGCAATAACAGGAACATTATATGGAAGAAAAATACCTGGTAAGGGAAAAAGATGTCACATTTGTAGTTGAAACCTGATAAATTATTGGTATCAATGCTTAACATTATTAGAAAGAGAAAAATTCCTGGTTATTGATCAACTGCAAAAGAGACTTGTATTTTGTAGGGAACAGATGCAACATAAAAACTGCAGGTGTAGTGTTCTGAGTTTTTCATGTAAGTGATTCAGCCCCAGAGGGGAAAAAAGTGAAACCTGTTACATTGAAAGAATCAGCAAAATTTAGGCATGTACTGGGTATTCAAACATATATAGATGTCTAATTTCAAAAACCTTCATCTTATAGGACAGTGAGTTGTGATGGAAGAATTGTCCACGTGATCATGAAAAGTGTAGTAGAATGAGTAAATGGGAGTTTGGGGAGAGAGCTGCTGCAGTCATTTGGGCCTGATCATATCTCAGATCAAAAGCCTCAGATATTATCCATACATAATGAGGGTTTCTAAAGTTAAATCTTGACATATATAACAGCAGGAATCCTTTCATCTTCCTTCAGGATGATGTTTTTATAAGGCAGGTCTAGTTTTTGTTTGGGTAATTACCTCTTTACCACAACTGTGCCACAGCTGTATTCAGAGTCTGCTTCAGCCAGTTCTCATTTTTACTTTTTGACTGCATATTTCTATTTTGGGAGACCTGAGGTAGGAAAAAAACAAAAACAAAAAAAAAGCCAGATGACCAGAAAGACCCTGTCTTAAACATGGGATACGTCCACTTATATCTGAAAATTAAGTTGTGTGACCTGCAGTTGCTTCAGAATTCCCAGAGCAAAGAAGCACATTGGACTGCCAGCTTGTACCATCTGTCAGACATAATCCTCACACTTCAGAAGGCTGGATTTCACACAGTTAATAAATTCCATCCAAATCTCAAAGTGTTTCACATAGCCAGCTGAAGAATACCCCTGATAAGGCGTGCTTGTACAGCTTAACAGACCTCCATGGAATGCCATGCCAGCTTTTCCATGGAAGGAAATAGAGATAATGTTCCTGAACAGTGAATGCTGAAACCAAGTGATTAAATAAGAAGTAAATGTACTGCAGAAGATTAAAAAGGAAATAACTACTGAGACTGAACTAATATTTAGAAAAAGCCACTTATTTCAGTCACATAATGGTACTGGCAAACCCAGTGCCAAATATAGAAAAGACAACGCATCACAGTAAGGAAAAAAATGTTTCTGCATTTTTGTTCATTTTGTTTTTTCCAAAAGAACAAAATCCATGGAACTGCTTTTGGAAAACTATCTTTAGGCATTAGAAGGTAGCCATCTGTTTTCCTTCTCTTCTTTCATCAAAGACAAAGCAGATTCACAACATCCCAAGCATCCCCATACTTGCACAGAAAGATAATTCTATATATTCTTATTTATAAGAGGAGGCCTGAAAATCTTACAATATTGCATCTGGCTGAATAGCCTTCAAATACAAAAATATGTGGAATTCCCTGCTTAGTGCCACCCAGCCCAACAGTACAGCTCAGACTGTGAGCTGAGAACATGAGCTTGGGGCATTGTCTGAGGCCCCTTTCCTTTCTATTCTCCAGCACCCAGAATTGTTGTATCAGGAATGTTAGAGGATTAAAGCTTACCTAATTCTTACAAAGTCCCTATATAAATTTCTTGTCCTTGAATTGTCTAATCTTCTTTGAATGTCCTGACACACAAAGAAATACAGGTGGAACAGGCTGAAAGTCTTCAAAGAACACTTGTAGATCCTTCTTGGATCCCACAAATATTGTTTAGAGAACTTATATTCTAGTTCTATATTCATGCTATATTTCAGGAAACCTCTGAGAATACAGATTAACCTAACTGATTTAAATTGTTTTATCTGGAAATGGGATAATTCAGTGAAATTGAAATTAATTCACACAAATGTATCTGACAGAATTTAGCCTGAAGCATGTAGTAATGTGGAAAAATAAATAATATTTTAATAAAACAAACTACTTTTTGTGGGAAGGAGAATGTTTAAAATGTTTCCAAGTCTTTATGTTTCCCACTAGTCTCTCTTGGATCGTGGCAAAAACTATAAACTTCAGAGGCCAGAAGTTTTTAGGCTACTTTAACTTTGTGTGAGTCTCTATTCCACATGTAGTCAGTGTCTCTGCTATTCCTGTGTTTGCTCATGGCATGTTAGAAAGTTTACGAGTCATTGACCAATACTTCTGTCCTGGCATTATAAATGAGCATGGCCTTTTCTGCTCAATGTTTGTGTAACTAGGTATTGTCAGAATGGCTAAAGAAGGTAGCAAATACCAATGTTGCAGTAACCAGGAGATTCACAGCTACACTGAATCAGCTTAGCAAGAAAGAGTTACAAGTCTCATGAGTAAATAGCTAGAAAATATTTCTACAGAAAGATTTCTATTATCTGTTTTCAGCTGTTTCTATGAAGAAGCAGTTTCAAGGCCATAGTTCTTTCTAAACAATAATTAACGATCCACATATTACAATAATAGCTATTAGGATTTTTTTATTGCTACTTAGAGATCTGAACTGAAAATCTGATAAAGATATTTCTTTATTTTGTATATTCCTACATATTACATGACAATAGCAGCAGAGATTTAAATGAGCCATTACTTGTGAAAACACTGTTACTAATTAAAGGACAAATAGACTTTTAAAATTCACAAATTCCAAAATAAAATGGAAATTCAGTATCTAGTATAAAACTTTTAGAAACATCTGAGTTGATATCACTCTGGAAGTTTAGCACAGATACATACTGCTGTTATACTCTACAACTGTCAGTAAAATACTTTTAAGATTATATAAATGTGTTAGCAAAAGAAGAGTTAATTCTTTGAGGACAAAATTTCATCCATTATTTTGCTTAAACTTCAACTTGTGTATACCTGAAATTGGACTTAGGCTCACAAATACAATTCTTCATGTAAACAGTAAATTATATAAACAGCTCACTCTTTATTAGCTAAATTGACCATTTTATAGAAACAAGCCAAAGTATAAATACGTGTATTTTTGAATCTGCATACAAACATACACATGAAAGTGTTCCCAGGTTTCCTGTGGGAACCTTGTCCCTTAATGTACCCTGAATCTGCATTTGTTAGTTTGAAACCACAGAATTAATCTGCTTTTTTATTTGTTTGTTTATTTTAATATGGTGTTTTATAGAATACCCAGACAAGAAAAGAAGGAAACTGCTCTCATAGTGCTACACAGTTTTCATGTCCTCAGCTTCTGAAACATTTAAGACTACTAACTTGATGGCAGGCTCCCAAGGAATTTTAAGGCATCTGTGCCTGTGCTTCTTATTTTAAGCTCTGTCTTCCAGTGTTATGAAATCTCAAACTCTTTTGAGAGCAAACTCTTTTGACATTCTTAGTAATTCCATTTCATGTGGTTCTGGCTTTTAGGCAGATTCAAGAATGACATAATCGCCTTTTCCCACCC
This sequence comes from Taeniopygia guttata, assembly GCF_048771995.1. Lineage (NCBI taxonomy): Eukaryota > Metazoa > Chordata > Aves > Passeriformes > Estrildidae > Taeniopygia > Taeniopygia guttata. The sequence goes on along the minus strand of NC_133028.1, from coordinate 40,694,533 downwards.
ACAGGTTTTGCACTGTTGCTGTTGGTTACAACCTTCCACATAATGTGCAACATGAATCCTTGTCTGATCCCATATGCCCAGAAATGGAATACAGCCCAGCAAAGAGGACTAAAGCACCGTTTCTTGGCTTTCTATCAATCACCATAGGTTGAATAAGGCTTCTTCTGGATTTTCCTCTCAATTGATATTATTTTAGCTACAGTGCAGCTCCTGTCAGTCCAAAGTCATGCTACTTTCAAAGGATGTGAACCAATTTCCCAATAAACTTTACCCATGTCACTGAAGCAGGTATTTTAAATGTAGTAGCAGAGAATAAAAAAACTGAAAGTGCTCCTTTTGTATTTTTTACTATAGCATTTATGCAAATGCACTCAAAAAAATATAGAATTCTTCATTTTCATTTTAAAAAATGCTAGAACTTGGCTAGTATGCATTCATAAGAGCTATTGCAATCGTATTTTGCATTATTAACGGTATTGGATTAAGTACCAAGCTCCACAGCAGCAGGATAAAAAGCACTTTCTGGAGTTTGTTATCAACATGAAAGAACAAGAAGCAACCTGCAATCCTGTCTCACTGTCCAATCTCAGAGTCTCCTGGCTTACCTGAAGACTACAAGAGTGTTTTTACATGAAATATGGCATGCTAACATAGCATAGGGAGTATTTCTTTGCCCTTGGAAAGTCTTCAGAAATTTTTCTTTTTACAGTTACACTTTTCATGCTTGGTCAGATTTTTAAGTAATGCACAGCATTGTGGCTACTCAGTTCTCTCAAATCCAGGACTACTGAAAGGCATTGGCTCAGGTCAGCTTCAGGGCAATTTCATAGGCAATTATATTGCTGCTTTAAGAGCTGGCACTGAACTGCCAGGCAAATAAAAAAGCATGTATCATGCTCAAGGAAACACCAGTCCATGTCCAGAAGAAATAGAGAAGAATGCATCAAGTTATGACCATAAAAAACAAATGATCCAGCCTGGAAAGATAATGGATTTCCTTGTCTTCTTCAGCAATGAGCCAATTCTGGAAAGAAATTACAACTGGGCAAAGACTCAGCATCAGGATGTGCAGACTACAGACAGAAGACAGAGTTCTCATGGGGACCTTGTCATAATCAGCTACATTCACAACTCTACTGGGCCCTCTCCTAAGCTCTGTGCTGCTGAGAGCCTTTCTCTCACTCCCAGCAGTGAGGGATAATAAATTTGTTTGCTAGAACAGATATCTAGCAGGAAGAAACCTGTGAGATAGGCTGGAAAATGAGACAAACTGTTTGTGATGACCATCACAGAGTGAAATCCACTGCAATGGGAATTCCATGTGAAATATATCCTGATGATTGTTTATTTCTCTAGACTCTTGTCACAGTGCAAGCCAAAGTAATATTTTTGTTTCTGTGATGAAAATTATCTGGCTAATAAGTTACAACACTCTAAAGAAAGAGATAAATTGAAAATCCTGTAAAATTCTACTTTGGTGTTAAAAAGTCCAAGACACTCTAATACACATTCTCTTGAGGCAATGGTTAAGTTCTAGGAAGTTTTAACAAATTGATCTGTCCTTTGCTGACAACATAAAAGAAAAGACTATTTAGCTGAATAAGGTCTTAAAATTTTACTAAGTCTTTTTAACTCTACCTATAATGAGATTTCTTTCTTCTAGTAATTCAATTATTGTTAATGGGTTTTCTGATACTAAGAAAGAAAACTGATTTTATCTGCAGTGGAATTGTAGTAATTTAAAATATTAAATTCACCCATCCACATTAGCAGTGACATTAGACATTTTAGGTTGTCATTAATGACATTACACCAGCAGTTTTAAAATTCTTTCACACCCTATATATTTTTACAACACATAAAGCCAAGAGTAGCTATGAAAGTATCCAACTTCTACCATTACCTCATGGCAAAAAGATGATATTTCTCAAGAAAGATGATAAGAGTTTTTCTAAACAGTCAGGTAGAAGGTTGATGCGATGATAGTCTGTGTCAATTTATATTTATTTTCTGGAGCACCTCAAGGGTTAAAATCTGGAGTGCTTATCCAACCTTCCCTAACAACCATATTTGTGGGAACACTTGGGGCAAGTTCTCAGTTGCAGCCATCACCCCGCAGTGGTCAATCTTAATGGAAACCCAAGCTTGAATTGCTGGCTAGAGCTGAGCATACACAATAAACATTTCCTCTGCTAGGTTTAACAACAGTCTTGTTAGGAGGTCTGCTTTTTGATAATATTCTCAAAAAATGCTGTCAAATATTTTGCAAAAACAAAGCACGTACTTATTCAGCAGCATATTCACACAAAGCTAAAGCTGTTTTTTAAAAAAATACCCAGTTAATCAACTGACAGAGAATACCAGATCATCCACCCCCACATCAGAACAATTTGCATTGAAAAAAATACATTGCAATGAGTGAGTCATGATTAATTGTACTCCATACTGGACAAGTAAAAATTTTATTTGTCAAAATAATTGTTATTGTTAAAGCCATGTTCTCCTCACTCTGTTTTTAAAATTTCCTCATGTCCAGCGCAAACACTCCTGCATTTAAAAGAGCTGAATTTAGTTCTTATATTTCAAAAGATCAAAATAAAATAAAGTAAAAGAAGCCCTTGGAAATTTTGGCATTTTAGTATACCTAATAAAAGAATAAATTCCTATACTATATATGTTTCAGCAAGTGCCATCAATGTATCAAGGGCTTACACATCTCTTTTCCCATTTAAGTTTGCAATAAAATCTACTGACTTCAATGAGGGAAGTAAGAGCAATACAGGTTAACGTACTGAGAATCCTGTTGCTAATTTCCAAACACTTCAATACAAAGAGTGTTCATGGTACCTACATATTACTGCATATTATCATTCGGTTATTTTTCATTTCACTGGTGACATAGAAGAGACTACACTGTGTTGAGCTGCAGCTGACACTTAAATGTTGCTTTTAAACCATGTAAGATTTCTTACTTAAAAGTAAACTTAAAAGTTTGGGGAAAAAATAATGCTATGAATTAAATCAATTTTACTATCAATTTCTGCCCCATAAAACATTTTTTAAAGACCTTCTTCAGATGGAAACAAGACTGTTTCATTCATTCATGGGCAATACTTTGGCTCCATGTGCATTTATATAAGTAAGAAGAATTTTGGACCTCGTTTCTATTACATCAATAAGCTTTTCAATTCCCTTTCTGCCTCCTTGGCTCTCCCAGTATATTTTGTCAAGGAACAAAGACTGGAGCAACTTCTCACGTAGACGCTGGCTCCTCAGCACTGAAACTGCAGATGCAGGGAATCTGGAAAAGCACAAAGAAATTCATCAGTTTTTGCCATTACTCTGAATTGCAGTATTTATGTTGTGGTTTAGCAATCAATTCTAAGAATATAGGCTGCAACTCAGCAAAGGAAGTCCATGCATGCCTAATCATATGTATGTTAATTGTATCTCTTACAGCTGTGGGATTACTCATACATTTTTAGATACATCCTGTCAATGTCTTGGACCAATGATATCTATTCCAGCAGTTTAATGTCTCATACTCAAACTGGGAAGAAATTATCAATCCTTTTACAAAATTAATAATTGAAAACTTACTCATTGATTCCTTGTAGTATTTTAAAATCAAGATTGTCCTCATTTCTGTCAAAGAAACCCTTATTGTCTATAAAGGCCAAGTGCCTTTGGTCATGCCTTCTCTGAACGATGTGTGTCAGGTCAACAGCATCCTGATCATTGCATTTCAGCTTCAGTCCTTGCTGCATGCAGGAATCCTCTTTGAGAGGTTTGAATCCACAACAATTTCTGTCTAGTCGATTATAGATCTAAAACAAAGTACAGCAGAGTGCCAAATGAAAACAATACCAAAGTACCTGGGGCAAAGTGTCACTGTAAGACATTGCTCTCTAACCCAACTTGACAGGAAAGTAAGCTCAGGACAAGTTTAATTAAAAACAGTGAAGCAGCAGTGAAGACCTGGTCTTCAGAACCTCAGGTACTGCTAAAGCAGTTTTTCAGACTGTGTATGTATTTTATCCATTTTATAGCCATGATCTATTATGTCAGTACAAATTCTTTGAAAATAATGGAAAAATACCACTGTGTAACTGGAATAACAGGATGGTGAATACAATTCTATTTCCCTTGTCAGAAGTTTTCTTTTTTTCTTACATTTTCTCTGCTGGAGAACAATAGAAATAGCACAGTCTGACACACATAGAGGAACTTAATTTGGTGGGACCTATAAGGCTAACAGCATGCAAAATAACTGAAAAGACCAGTGAGGGGCATAACAAACCATCAAAAGCTATAAAATGTAAGAACAGTGTACTTATAATCACAGAGAAGCCTCTCTGTGGTATATACTTTTATGACATGGTGGTCTAGACTATTTTTTCCTATGCAAAACCTTGATTATTCATCACACAACACTTAGCTGGAAAGAATTCATAAATCTGGACTAACTTTGGTTAGTTAGATGTTAGGCATCTCTTTTTACTTGGTTGATTCTGATCCCTTTCATAAACAATGACAAGAATAAAGCACATCCAGAGCAATGGATGCCATTTTAGGATAACTATCTAATATAGGAAGGATAAATCACTCCTTGAAAGTCCTACTACCTCTTGAGAGTAGATGAGAGTAAATATTCAACATTGCTACAGCCCTGGGCACACAGATTGGCGTGGATTACTCTTAGAAGTCTCACCTTGGACTTCTACATGCCACACCTTTACCCCTGGGCATAGGAGCCCCCTTTAAGCTCAGGCAGCTTAGCCCGCCTCTTAGTCCTTCAGAGGAGAGGGTGTGGGGGTGGTGTTTCGTGCTGCTTTTCTGAGTTGTCGGTTGAGGTTGAGGTTCCTGCCTGTCAATCTTGGAGCTGTCTTGTCTATGCCTGATGCTCACAGGGCTAAAAATGGAGCCTGTGGCTTTCACCATCCTTCCTGCTGGCACTGCCTCTCCTCCTGCTGACCCTGCCTGTCCTAGAGTTGCCTTTGGCTCCAGCTCATCTTCCCAGACAGCAGACCTGCTCCTGCTAACAGATGTTTAGAGAGTGGAGGTCTAGTCTGGTACATATAAGACTTGACGAGTAGGTAATCAAAGGTCAATAATTTCTTCTGTCCTTTGTTGTTTACTGTTAACTCTTCAAACTACTCTAAGCATAAAAGCATTACTGTTCACATAAGCCTTCTAAAATTAAAATTTTATTTCTGTACTTCCCAGCAAAATTAGGTCTCCACCTGATGAAGAACTTTGTTGCATGTTGAAATAAAAGGGCCACCGCTTTAATCAAATGAAAGCCTGGGAATTGGGTTTGTTTTGATTTTGTTTGGGGTTTTTTATACATAGTTCTATTCCTAGTTGTATTGCTGACAGTGTTTGTTTCCAAATATCAAAATCCTTGCGAGAGGAACAGACTTTTCTTCCTCTTTTTCCTTTTGTGAGCAGCATTCATAATCCTGAAGGCTGTAGAGACCCCCTTGCTTCCAGTGTTCTCTCTCCTGGGATTTCTTATTCAATCCATCCAAAGGTAAAAAAGTAAAGCAAAGTCCTTCTAGAAAGTCTCCTTTCATGTATAGACCCCATTCCTTTGCACTTCTCTGCATGCATTAAATAGAAAAGGAAATCTTGTTCTTACAGACAGCCTCTTCACAGCATCTTGCACCATTTCAGTGCTAAGACACAATGATGGAACACTGTGGAATTGATGCATATAGTTTGGCAGAATTTTCTGTCATATATTTATGTACATAAGAGGTCCAAACTCCCAAAATTAAAGAATCCATTTTGCTTGAGTTCTTGCAGGAGGTGAGTAAAGGTCAACTATAAGCATTTTATATCCTATTCCTGTTTTACATCATTTGAAACCAGAGATTAGGAAGCTCTATTAGATGTGTCAAACCTATTCTTCTGAGGAAATTATGCTTATCAGAGAATGCTTTTCACCATTATTCTTTATTTCTGAATGACAGATAATTTTTTTAGCACCAAATCCTTTTTTAGCATTTTTTTTTTTGGTTTCAAATTTTTATATTCTGCTGCTGATAAAGTCTGTTTTATCTGTGAGAGCACACAGATAAAACTGTAGTCTTTAAGAACTATGGGAGTCACTTTCATTCACTTTCTAGAATGCATGTTCTTGTCTGGTAGGCAACCAGAGATATAAATCACTCTGATACCAGCTATTAGTACAAGAGTAATTTGTCTCCTGTAACGCGAAGTTCAATCCTGTTGTATCTTATTTTAACCAACCACTCCTTCTGAATAATAGAACAGCAAATTTATCATTCTTCAGTCACTGCTCTACTCCTTCTTTACTAAGTCACTCTCTAGGGTTTTTTTTAAAAAAAGGAAAATTATCCACTACAACTGTTACCTTGCTCCAGATTGCAGCTCACCAAAACCACTTCAGTCACCTCTTGGGGCTGGGGAAGTGCAGGAAGGACCACAGAGTAAACAGAGATTTACAGTTGTGAACATAGTCAAGATCTCTGTTTGGAGAAACAAGGAGTGAAGGAGAAACAGTATGCCTGACTCAGTATGAAATAGATCAAGGCAAAAGCCTTTGCTTCCTCTTTTAAAAGAAATGAGTCAGTTAGGTTTCCTGCCTGATTATAAACTGCATTCTGGATATTTTAATCATAAGAAATAACCAGAAATAATTTCAAACTATGCAAATACTTCTCTTCCCCATTTTAAAAACATGAAATACACTAAAATTACTTTTTCTAAAAATCCTATGTTTGATCACATGACTTATGAGGCAAATAGTCGTGTTCAGTAAACATTTTACCTGCAACAGAAAATCAAAGAGTGCCATCTTGGACCATTCATGATGATGAATTTCAGTACAGCCCCACTCAGTTCTGGGAACTTTACCATTCTGCCAGCATTTCTTTTTCAGTAGCTGCTGATATTGTCCCCATGTTAACCTCACTGAAGAATGGGTACTGTTATCTGTTGGACTCAGTGAGGAATCCCAGAGAATAACAGGACAGGCTTGACCACCTGAAAAAAGGAAAAAAAAATATTATTATAGTGCAATACTATCAGTTTTATTTGATTCTTCTTTAGACATTGCCTAAGCATTAGTAAATGTACTATTTTACAGATCTGGCAGGAGAACCAGCCAGGGACTAATATCTTGACATATTCTTTGGTTAATGCAGTCTCATCCTACATCCATAAGCAGCCACCACAGGACTGGAAACATAGGCACAAATGCCTTCAATGGAAGACTTTCTTTATTTGAAGAAAGAGATTAATGTACAAAATCATATACTAAACCAAATTAATTATTAAAAAGTTTCTAGGTAGGTTAAAAGCCTACGATGCCACTGTGAATCAACAATGTAACTTCGCTCTGATTGCAGTGAACTGCTGATTTTCAAGAGCTGGAAACTTATGTCAAAGGCATTTTCTTTGCATAATGGACATAGAGACACCACAATCCTATACTCAAAGTGGATTTAATTTTTTATCTTCCTATTTCAAACCTATAATATATTACTCCACAGCTCTGAAAGGATACATGAGAATACTAGAGAATGTGAACATAGCATGAATAAACAACTTGACAAGTTTGGGGCTTTTTACCTAGATATGAGATCTGTTTTGTATAGCAGATATTTTAGCCAAATTCTTTAGCTCTTCTGTGTAAAGAATATTCTTCTCTTCCCTGAAACTAAGACAGAGGAGTTGTCTTTGGTGAATTCTAGCTTTGGTGAGAACAAACCTCATCAAAGAATTTAAAATTAGCTTCACCAGTATAAGAACTGATAAATATATTTCACACAGGATCAAGGAACAGACAGATCTATCATATTAGGAAACTCTCTTTTTATTCCTGATGCAATGCTACTGCTGCTTAAACTGCTAAGGACCCATGACTGACCATGGCTTGTACACATTAAAACAAAGAAATCCTTTATATTTTAGGGTGTGTAGACAGAAGATCAAAATCTGTCTTAGTACAGAGGAAGAACCATTTAACTGCAAAGCTTAAGCACTATTTACTAAAAAGTATTGGAACACATATAAAGCTCTAAAAATTATTCATATTCATCTTGAAGTTCATTGAACTTAGTCTACACTATTGCACAATTTATTGCATAGTTAAGTGCAGCCTAAATTGTCTCTCTGTCTTTCACATGCTCAAGGAGACAGAGACAGATCTGCAAAAAAGCTTTTAGAAGGCATGAGGTCCAGGTTTGCTTCTTCAGAAGCAAACCAGACAGAAAATAGCCCATGGAAAACAGGTATCAGTGCCAACAGCAAGGTAAAAGCTGCCAATGTCAATGCTCCATTTGTAAGCAGCCAGGACTGTGAAAAACAATCTCCACACAGCTGAATCAAAAGCAACTTCTTCAAAGGATGCTGACTGTTGTAAAACTACAGGTAAGAAATTATCTTTGCCTGTACCTAGTATTGAAAGACGTGCAAAGTTCCATCTCCCATTCACCAAACAAGCATGACAGACCAGCCCCGCATGCAAATCCAGGCCAAGAGAAAAACCAGATCCTTCCCAAATCAGAATGTACCTGATCTTCTCTCTGCCATGGCTTGCACATACAAGGTAATCCTTCCAAAGCCAAGCCAACCCAGTTAACTTCCCTCCCAGCTGCCCAGGGTTTCCTTGGATATACAGAATGTGTCTTTCCATTATGGACATCAATCACTCTTTCTTTATGATCAGTATTACCTTTAACAGCACTATATTCCACACTCTCCTCCACTGAAAAAATGAGCTGAGCATTCCTGAAAATCAGGCTTCTCCTCTACTGAGGTGCCTGAATAAGTATTTAGGTAACTTATTTGGTAAATCCTACCCATTTCTCCATCTCTCTCATTCTGGCTCTAACACCTACACTATTGATAACTTTACCCAAGTTAGATAAACTATGGGCTAAGTTTCTTTTGCAAGAAAGTTGGAGAAAATCTATCTAAGCATTGGGAATTCTCACACAAAAAAAAAAAAAAAAAAAAAAAAAAAAAAAAGACAACATTCCTCAGGACCAAATCTGATCTATTATATCTCCAGTAACAACTTATGTAACTATTCATGAATTCTTTCACAAATCAAATACATAAACAGTTTTCTAAGAAAACAAACATCTCCTGTCTACCCAAAAAGGACATGATAAACAATAGTAATATAAATAGTTGAAAACTATGAATAATATCATGCCAGTTTCCATTAAGATACAAAAACTTTTTAAAGACTAAGGTTAAATACAGGAAATGTTTGCAACTCAAAGGAAATGGGAGCAGAAAGATGATCAAAAAAAAAAATCTTTCAACTCTGAAATATAAATTGGATTACAGGAATATGAAACAGCAGCTTCAGTAAAGAGCTGTGACACAAATTTTTGACACTTGCAGGAGAAACATGAAGAGGCTGAATTAAAGCAGATAAGGGTCTGATTCACAGCAGCATGAATTGGCATGACCCCAATCAAATCAGTGGAGCTTTTCTTTTTCTTTTTTTAGAAACCTCAGTAGGATTGGGCTGAAATTACCTCAATAGTGAAGAAATCTACAGCCACATCCTGGAAGGTGAAGCACATTTCAGAAAATGTCCAGTGTATTCTGTATGTGCTTCTTTCTTAGTCAGCTTTACATAGTAACACAGAGGGGTGCTGCTTTTCTGTTGCTGCAACTGCACTGCATTGAATCTCACCTAGAGCTGATTTGGTTCATTTTATTTTTAACTGCCAATTTAGATCTATATATCTACTTAACTATCCAAAGGCAATCTTCAAAATTGCATGGGAAAGATTTTTCAAAACTCACACTGAAACCATCTTCCTAGTAATTCATACACATTTTTGACATCAAAACATTTCTAAAAATATCTTAGCTAAGTTGAATAAGCTAACACAGATGAAACCTCAGGCTCCTAAGGCTAGACCACCTCAAGGTACTCAAACTGCTTCATGTTCTGCTCCGTGATATATTACTGCATGGCTTCTTCAACACGGGCATCATCTTAAGATTTCCACACCCCAAATCACTTTGAAAATAAACTGCATGCTTCTGAACTTCATGTGGTTAGGAACCACATTTTGCTCTTGCAAACATTTCTCTCATCTTGTGCTCTGACTTATAGATACAGCACTTTTTTCTAACTTCCTTGAAAGAAAACATTTTCAAACATGCCCAGAAGATCAACACTAAAATCAGAAAATCTTTCATGAGGTAGTTAAAGCCCTTTCTCAAACTCACAATTGTTCACTCTAAGGCAGTACATCTCACCACTGTCACTTTTGCAAGAAGAGTTTAGTTGTCCATGCAATAGTAAGAAAGGATAATTTAGTGTGGGAAAGGAGAGGGACCAGCATACACAGCACAATTTTGAGAGTTTATATTTTTAGGGGAAATATAAGGAACAAAAGCAGAAAGCAGAGAGAAGTTAGGCCATTTATTTTTCTTTCTTCCCTATGCACCTCATTGCAATGTTCTGTCCTGTGCTCATATGGATGTCAGTATTAAGGAATGGATGAAATGTGCATTAGTTTCTCTCTAGACTATGGACTGCATTATTGCTTGTACATGAAATTCTCTATCCAACAGAATACTGGAAATATGCTTCTTGTACCCCTTTGAGAGGTACAGCACTCTGTGGAAGTATTTTAGAGCACTCTGAATGTATAAAGCAGTGTTAGGTTTTTATTCTTTGCCCTGACACTGGTGATTCATATTGCATAATTTTTGATGGGATGGCAAGAGCAGGCTGATAGCACAGGGTATAACATAGAAAAAACTAGGACACCATTTCTAGTCATGCAGAGGCCAGTAAAAAAAAACAAGTGCAACCAGTGGAGCTATCATGTCATTCATCTATTTGCACTAAACCAACAGTGAAAGGTGTTACTCAAAGGGAAGAGTTTATTGCATATTTGGGGAAAAAAAGGAGGTTCTGGACAAATAGTGGATTGAGTACACCACTGCTTATTATTCTCAGTTTATTCAGACTCAGGATATCAGAAAACCAGAGTGGAAGAGAAGTAGCCATCAGCACGCAGCAGTTCAGTCCCTCAGCAAGAGGTGCAACAAAACTGCATAGCAGCAGCTATTGTACCAAAAGCTAAACAAAGAGTCCAGCCTCACTGCTACTATCCAAGGAGCCAGAGCACTGTCCTTACAGCTGTCAGGTGAGACAGAGAAGCCAGCCTGCCCCAGCCCACAAACTCCAGTTTTAGCTCAAGCCTAACAAATACTGCCACTGTCCCAGCCCACAAATGCAGCTGCTGAGCTGGAGGCCATACATGCAGGCATTTGGCTTAGCTCCTGTGCAAGGCTTATTAAGGTTGGGCTGCAACACCAAGCAAGGTCACTTATGTCTCTTCTTTTCCTCAGGTTAAGATTATGAAATAATGAAGTACTTTAGTGCTGTAGTATTACTGTGACCATCCAAAAACTCAGCACATAGGCGTCAGCCTTCATTTATTCCACAACAGAATTTTATGATTATTTCTTGGTGTTTTACAGGATTGTCCTTTTTTTATAGGTGTTTGGAGACATTTTTCTCATCTTGTAGGTAGCAATGGAAGTAACGAATGACTGCTTGTGTATGCACAAAATCATGCTCTTTTAGACTTTTATGCCCAGCCCTAAAGGACTTTTCCTACCTATACTAACTAGTCAGGCTTTTTACATCCAGTCAATTCATTGTTAAAGTATGAGAGAAAGATTTATCACACCTGATTTTTCCATCCAGGATGGATGATGGAAAAATTAGACAAGCCACCAAAAAAAAATCAGTTAACACTTAAAAGGGTTCACGATTAACAAGGGAAGATGAGGGCAGCAGACAGGGAACTTGAATACAGAATTTTGCAAGACTTTAAAAAACATCAGTGTCAGATCTGTGGGAATAAGGGAAATAGAACCTGTACAGGGATTTACTAAGCAGTTCTTTGAAACTGCTTTTGACAAAATGAGTGACAGTTTTGAAAAGCCCATTTTTTAAGATTTTAATGCTACATCAAACATGTCTTGTTGGATCACATCACAACTGAGGCAAGCTAAAGGATGTGTTGGGGAGAGAGATATGTCAGCCCAGAAATAGTGTACACTCATACACACATGCACAGCCTCTAATCCTGCATTGCTTGCTTTCCCATGTGAATAACTGATTCACACAAGCCACTCTGTAAAAAATGTTACAGAGCCTACCTATCTTAACTGAAACAAACATAGGTCATTTCAATGAGCTAATTACTCATATTATTTTTAAGAATTATATTTTTGCTCATTTTCCTACCACAAATATTTTCACATTATGCCAGATACAAGCACGTACATAGTAAAGAGCTCAAGTAGTTACAAGGCATCTGAGTTCCAGCATATTTCCAGGCTAAAGAAATCATGAGAGACAAGGTGCAGTCACTGTTCCAAATGCTCTGTTCAGCCTTTAGCTGGAAAAAATGAAGTGAGACCAAAATAGCGTTATTTCTCTTCTCATCACCTAGCAACACTCTTCTTGCAATAGGAACTTAGCCAGTTATGAGAAAAAGAAAATTAGAGGGCAGAATGACACATTCTGTTCCAGACAGTCCAAAACATACAGTAAGGTGACAGATACTGAGCAACACAATGCACAATTAGCCTAATAGCAGTTTTCTGAGGTTTGCAGTCTGTCATCTCTGCAGCCACACTGTGCAGAGTTCCCCCATCCGAACAGCCTTAATGCCTTATGACAGCTCTATAGCAATAGATCTTGTTCCTAAAAATAAAATAGGCATAATGTATCTTCCATGCTCTGCAAGTATGAATAACATTCAGAAGCCTCCAAACTGTTGTTCCTAGAGATTCATTCCCATTGTTGTACAGGCTGCCAAAGGGAAGGTTTACAAAGCAGGAAGACACTAGAAATCACAATGTTGTCTTCCTGCTGTCAGACTTTAGAAAATTATTCTAGCATTAGTTTTTTGAGTTTCTTCTTTTTAAGAAATGCAGACTGATATGAAACTATTTGGTAGAAGCTGATTTTGAAGCATGAAATGAACAGCAAAAACATAGCTAGCTACTTTTGCAATGATTCATTTAAATGCAAACATAGTCCTTTTGGATTTGTGACTGTACAAAAATAGGACTTACACTGAAGATATATTTAAGAAGATAGCAATTTTAAAGTAGACTTCTAGCTCACATTACATGTCTGAATTCTACCTTTAATTTCACTAAAGGTTAAAAATCAACTTTTTTAACTGGAAATCTATACTAATCATGTAACAGGCATATTGAGATATTTACTATGTGTATTTGGATATCTTTGGATAATATATAGATGTGTGCAGAGAACCTGAAAATGTACAGAAGAGTTCACTGAAATGTAGTTTTTTTTGTTTTTAACTACCAGAAGAAAGGGAAGCACTTTTTAAAAACTTTTCCATTCCCAAGGGGATTAGTGCCATTAAAGAAGACTCAAGGTTCTGCAGGCAGGTTCCCTATGGCTCCGAGTAGATGATCTGACCCCATTGCTACCACCTGAGAGATTAATTTTTGTGACAAGTTCCAACAGTATTTTATTAAAGTTGATTCTAAAATATGAGAAATTTATTTTAAAACATCAGAAATACCCATTGAATTACAGGGATTCTGGAATCTCTCACCAGTTTCACTTCAGGCAGTCTGTACAACATCAAGCAATCTATGGATTGCTCTTTCTCTTTTTTCTTGTTCCAGACTCGTGTTAGGAAACTGTTACTACCCTCAGCAATTCTATCATATTTGAAGCAAACTTCATTCTCTGGTATTCATTCTCTGGACAGAATAACTGCACTGCAGTAGTTAGACACAGACACTAGCTTTTTTCCCCTGTAAAAACAGGGTTAGTTCTCGGGCTCACAGGAGGTAAAGAGGGTGGCTGCTGCTGCCCCATGGCTAACGCCAAGTGGGAAGGAAACCTCTGCACCCCACCTGCAAGCTGAAAACCACATGAATGTGTTACCTTGGAAGAACTCTGATCTCCTGCTTACAGAAGGTAAGCTCCTGTTTAGCCCCAAGATCCTGTCCAAATGAAAGGCAAACACCTCACTCATGTCGAGAGGTCTTTTGACAATTCCACAGTATCCCTGATTACAAGCAGTTCCCGTAGTGCTGAGACCTCTTGCAAATACTGCAAGGACTGCTTTGTGCGAAGGTACTTCTTGAATGCCCTGGATGGGAGAGTCTGCCAGCATGCGCATGTTTAGGATGTCATCTTTGCTCATCCATGAGGGAGGGCTCTCGCTATAAATCCTGATATTGCTTTCCTCAGGCTGGAGCTGTGCCTTTACAGCTTCAGAAATCCACCCAGGTCTCTGGTGACCTCTCTCCCTGATAGCCATTCCTTTATGCCTGTGTTCATCCAGTTGGTACTTTCTTGCCTCCAGAGCGATCGCCGGTCCCTTTGTGCCTGCGGCACGTGTGGCCTGCCCTGGCTGTTGGGCAAAGGCCTCTTCCCAGCCCATAAAAGTGGCTTTTGGAAAGTGCTGCCCATAGGACAAAGGGATTGCATTTTTCTTCCTGCGCTTTGGCTTCACTGTGCCTCTGATGTTGGCAGGCTTGCTGCGCTTCGACCGCAGGGTGATATAAACGACATTGGGCGGCAGCAAGGTTCCATTGCTACCAAGCTGGGGTTCCTGGAAATTGGGTGGTGACAGGGTGCCATCCAGTGGGATGCCCAGAAAAGGAGTTTGAGCTGCATCTTGGAGACTCCTGGAACTGATCTTTCGATGTCCTCCTTTGTGTTGCGGTACAACACGACCCACTTGGCTGACAAGGAATCCCAGGTAGATCACACACGCAGTGGCCACGAGCAGATTCCTCCTTGTCCTTGGGCGCCTGCAAGTCCAGAGCCTCAGTAGCCGTGAGGGCCACAGGCAGCAAATAAAGAAGTTTTTGATTTTACTTGGCTGATCAAAAGGGGTCATTTCTCTAGTGAATCGACATGATGAAAACAGCATAAAGTCTTCTGTACATTCCAGCCAGGATGATGATGCATCATTTCCCTTCCCCAATTTCTATTTCTCGTTTTCCAAGTAGTTTCCAGCATGGGTGACGGACAGAGGCTACTGATATGCCTGGGAAAGTGGTCAGCACTAAGGATGCTGACACTCCACCTTCTCAAACTGTTAAATTCTTATCAGCCACCACAGAGGAAGTGATTGGCTTCAGAGAATGAATGGAGCCAGCTGCGTAAGCAAAGTTTACTGGCTTGTAGTCTAAAAGATCTATGTATCTTCTTTGCAAACTGCAAAAAGAAAATAGTAGCATTTCCTTTCATTACTCACACATAGCATCTGTGGCTCTATATTTTTCACAAAAAAGAAGTTCTAGATGAGACAGTATGCATGTAGGAATTTGTCAGGACAGATCTTTTACTTTCTAATTACAATATAAATCAAACAGCAAAACCATTAAATACAGGCTCAATTTTCAATCTCAGCTGGATGTATTCCAGCATTGGAAGAAATGCTTGTCAAATCCAGATCATTATCTTTTTCTTAGAAGACAAAGTCTTCACTAAACCTCATGCTATGGAAATGCTGTAAATCATCCAAATATGAACCAGTGACTAGTAGTTAAATATGCACATATTCACTAATATAAAAATAAATTAGCAGTGCCAAATTTCCCTAGTTGACTATGAATATAGTTCCCATCATTCATAAACATACATTAAAGTTGAAAGATGGTTAATCCTCTTCACTCTTGTGAAGCCATAAAAATAATCTAGCTATAGTTTTTAAAATAAAATGACAGTGGCTTATAGATCCTTTCCAAGAAACAAAGAATAAGTGCACATTGTATATAGATTGCTATAAAAATAAAATTTCTTACCGATTCAGCTTGACACATCCTTTGTTCTGGTAAACTCCTTAGGTTAATAAAAGAAACTGAGTAAAAGCTGGCATCTAGAACATATTTCACTTTTAAGTGTGGTTCACATTTAGGTATTTCATTACAAGCTAAGAACTGTTGAGAAGCTAACTTTACTGAGAGGTTGTTGCATATGAACTGCTATAAACTTACATGAACTTCACGTTATTAAAAAAACCCCAAACCAAACAACCCCCCCAACAAAACCACAGCAACTTCTATTTTAAATTCTGTAATGAAAAGTCCTGTGAAGTATGTGCCTTTCAAAAGTGCATTCCATCTATTTGTAACTCCTGAGAGCCCTCTAGTGCATTGCATGCAAATGTACTAAAGAAATTACTGCATTTAGTTTGGGGGTTTTTGAGTTTGAAATATTGCTCACTCCCTGGATATTTTACTTCTGAAAAAACAGCCACTTTTAAAATGTTATTAATCTGCTACTAAACAGCTCAGGAGTGTCTCCTATTTGCACTTTCTGGAGTGAGGCATAGCATAGTCCCTGTACAGCTGGAAAAGTTGGGGCAGACAGAAGCTAAGGGCAAACCTCTGACATCTGACTCCTTTCCTAGTCTAAGTATAAAATAATAAAATGTATATGTTTGCTGTAATTCAAGGAATGGAGATATTCTGTTTTCCATAGCTACTACTAAAGGAGACAGTTAAGAAGTTCGTTCATGTTTCCTATTGGTCCAATATGAATTTATAAAACTTTGTGAGTGTATTTTTTTCCACAAGACATCACTTATCCTTACTTTTTGTCTAAATATGTACTGTCAAGTTAAAATTTCAATATCCATGCCCATTAGCAGTAGAAGAACCTTCCTGTTACCTGTTTTTTCCAAATCTGAGTTTTTGGAGGAATTTGGATAGTAAGAAATCTCTTCATCCACTTCAGTTCTCTCTTTCTTGCTTTAGTTCAAATTTGACTGATGGGACATATCCCAAACAAAGACAATTTATTCCAAAAGCTCCAGACAAGTTGTTTTAGTTGGAAATGCATCACACTGCAACAGTTGTTTTCAAATACTCAGTTCCTGCATGTATCCAGCACCTGTTTATTACAACCAAGCAGTACCAAAGCACTGTAGATTCCAGTTACTAGCAGCTCTCCTCTGCTATAACAGTTATCTGAAATTCTCTGTAATCTATGTAATCTTTCTACTGCTACTCTTTAAATAGTATCTGGAGGAAATTATAAAAGGATATGGAGAGTCATTCTTCACTTCTCATTTCATTTGTAGTCTTGAAATAGTAATGTGGTATACATACTGATGTACAGTGTTGACTGCTGGGTTTTTTTGAGGCCCTCTAAATGTGATAATAGCAATTGTATTTCCTTTTTTTTTCTCATATTGAGAAGAGAAAGCTCAGATACTGGTATGTTCTTTGGAATGGATGGTGGTAGAAAATCAACTACATAGAATACAATATCTTGTTAGTTTAACAGGTATTTGCCTCTAATTTTGGGTTTTTAAAAGGCAAAATACCAAGTGGTTTTTTGTTTTTTTTTTTATTTCAGCCCCTGTGGTGTAAAGCTCAAATGCCTTAGCAGATACCATAAAATAGGGAAGGCTGTAATGACTACAGAGTAGTCTGGGAAAAAAAAACATGTCATTGTGTTTCACAAGAAACAAAGAAAATGGGGTTTGTTCAGTTGGGTACTATTCTTCTCTCTGGAATCATTCTAACCCAAAGCCACAGCAAAGCACTAAAGAGTACTACTAAGCTTAAATAGTACTTCCTCTGTGGTAATAAAATATTTAAGACAAACTTTCAGAACAGCAGTTGTTGTCGAACCAAATTCTGGCCTATATTATTTCACTTTGCTACCTACAGCTAGCCTGTATTATCTGTCAGATTTTGTATTTGTTCCTTGCTCTAAACTATAACTGTGATATTGCCATCTACATCTATTAAAGTCAGCTCTCCATGTAATTTCTTTATATACCTATCTTTCATGGTCAGTATTATACCTTCCTAAGGTTAGGAATACAGGAATATAAAAACTAATAAAGGAAAATAGCAATGAATGGAAGAGGGGGATTAAGTATTTCTAGTCCTTCACAGACCTAGGTATACTTTTTAAATATGAATTAATAGCTGGATTAATTATTTGCAATTATTTTCTTCCTTTTTTTTCTTTTTTGTTTTGTTTTGTTTTTTGTTTAACTTTGAAATTCACCGACACTGACACCTACATTTGAAGAGGTTTTCTACTGGTGCTAAACAAGCTGCAGAATTTGAAGCAGCTGGTGGCCTGCACTACTCCTAACAGGAGGTCTCTGGCCTATTTGCAGAGACAGGTGAAGTGTGTCAATGCCCACCAGTCACAAGGTCCTGCATCTTGACTTCTCTTTATCCCTGGGCACCTGAAAGGATGTGGTTACAGACTAAGCTCCTTAATGTGTGTGCTCTTGCTTTCTATGTGCAAGCACTTCAATGGAAAGGGTTAACATTTATTCCTATCACTTTTTTTCTGTAATGCAACACATACACTTACTCTGCCTTTAGAATTTTTTTTCTGCAGGCTACCTTTGCAATTATGATATGGAACATCATTTCTTTTAGATGCAATTCAGCCATACAGTTTCCATAGAGATCTTCTGCTGTTCATCTCTAAATGACACATGGACAGACATTTATGTTAAAATGATTGATAAATTGTGCATTCATAGCTTTACTGAATACATACGACTGACAACTTATTCTCCAGAGAAACAAAGTAAGCCCCGATTATAAATAATGCAGATTTGATTTGCAAAATATGAAGCATTACTTTAGCAGGCTCGTGCTGTGTTTGTAAGGAGATCAATTTGGGCTGCCATCTGGAAACTGTACTTCAAGAGCACAGAGAGAAATGTTTGCTTCGTGACTAAACATGCTGACTAATAGTCTGTGCTTTAACTGCTCGGGATGAAATCCTTACAGGGAAATCTACAAAGACCTCTTCCTGACATCATGTAAAGATTCTTTTCCTACTTGATTTTGGTTGCCAAACAACACAGGGGCTTCCAGACCAACAGCTGGTACTTTTTATGCTTAAGAAAAATAAAAACCTGGATGCCTTGACCAGGCTCTGTGGTTTCCTTGCCTTGCTACACGCCACAGGACCAGCAGCTGTTGCACAGCCTTGGTATGTCCCTGCCTCCCCCAGATGCCTGCAACCCCCAGCCCTGTGATGGCCTCCAGCAGCCAGAGAGACCTGAGGAGTGAGAAGAGCTGCAAGGAGGCCATGCTGTCCCCTCTGCGAGCAGCCCCACTTTGGAACCATGTCTGTGTTCCTGGGCAGGTGCCTTTTCTGGAACACAAGTCCTGTGAGGAGCAGCTGAGGGAGCTGGGGGTGTTTAGCCTGGAGAAGAGGAGGCTCAGGACCTTACTGCTCTCTACAACCACCTGAACAGATGCTGTAGCCAGGTGGAGGTTGGCCTCTTCTCACAGGCAACCAGCAACAGGATAAGTGGGCAAAGCCTCAAGCTCAGCTTGGGGGGGTTTAGGCTGGACATTAGGAAGAATTTCTTCACAGAAAACATTGCAATATAGTGCCTAGGGAGGTGGTGGAGTCACCGTCCCTGGGGGTGTTGAAGACTGGATGTGACACACAGCAGGTGGCTAAACATTGGAATGGACACAGGGAGGTGGTGGAGTCTGTTCCCGGAGGTGCTCAAGACAAGATGTGGCACTTAGTGCACTCCATGGTCTGGCTGGTATGGTGGTCCTGGTCACAGGTTGGATTCGATGATCTCCAGACGTCTTTCCGAATCTAAATGACCCTATGATTCTTCAGTTACGGTCACAGCACCACCGGCCTGCGGAGCCCACAGCTGCACTTCCACTAGGGAGGGAACTGTCTCATCCGGCGCTGACGGCCGGGAGGGCCAAAGGCGCTTTTATCACGACATTAGTACTTTAATTTAAGTAGTCTCTTAGTGATTCTTCCCCGCCACGGCGGCGAAACAAAAGCAGCGGAAAAGCTCCCCCGCTCGCTCCCGCCCCGCTCCCGGACGTGGAGGCAGAGGCCAGTGGGAAGGAGCGGATGGAAGGAGGCGGATGGGGGCGGGCCGGGGCGCGGGGCGGCGCAGGCGCGGGCGGGCGGCCGCGGTGAGCGGCGGTGGGGCCGTGCGGGTCGGGGCACTTTGCGGGTCTCGGGGCTCTGCGGGTTCCGGCGGAGGGGCGCGGGCGGCGGAGCTGAGGCTGCACGGAGGGACGGAACCGGGGATCTGTCGGTATGGGACCGTCCCGGCCGCCTTCCGCTCCGGAGCGCCCTAAA
This sequence comes from Taeniopygia guttata, assembly GCF_048771995.1. Taxonomy (NCBI): domain Eukaryota; kingdom Metazoa; phylum Chordata; class Aves; order Passeriformes; family Estrildidae; genus Taeniopygia; species Taeniopygia guttata. The sequence goes on along the minus strand of NC_133028.1, from coordinate 40,674,396 downwards.
ACTCGCCGCGGCGCTGAGCCGGGCACAGAGCGCTGGGGAATGAAGGCGTCCAGCTGGAGCGGGTCTGGGCTGTCCCCTCGGGCTGCGGTGCCGAGCAGCCGGGCTGCCCTGCGCGGCGGCCGGGGCCGAGGCCTGGGCCGGGGCCCGCCGCAGCCCCGGCGCGGTGGTGTCAGTGAAGGGACAGCGGCCCGGGTGGAGCTCTCAGCTGGGCGTGTTCCTTGTTCCGTGATAGCACTTAGAGAAAAATGTGCCCGAAGAACGTCTTTTGAAAGAGTTCACCTCAGAGAAGCAAAGATACATTGCTAGAGTAAGGGTTATGGTGTCACTTGGGCACCTTGATTCGAGCCGCCTCGGAACCCAACGGAGTGTCCTAAGTTAAGAGTGAAAGAAAGTATCCACCCTTAGTGGTAAATGCATAATAGGAGAAATGTGCAAATAAACAGTCAGTACGACATGAAACATTTAAAAGTACCCACTTAATTAGAAAAGAGTTTTTTTGGAATCTTAGCAACAGTTTGGTTCACCATTGAGGTGAAAGCTCTCAAAGACAGGGCCTCTTGATTTTGTCCCTGTCTGCAGAGATCACAGCTATATGTTGCTGTTGCAGTAAGTGAGCATTGTGGTTTGTTGTGGATGTCATATTTCCGAGGGAATTGTGGAAATGCAGAGTACAGCACTCCAGTGGGGTGAACCAATGAACTTAGTAGGAAAAGAGCAATGCGTGCCAGCAAAATTCCAACATCCAACAGCAAAACTGTATTATTTCTGCTGCTGAGAATCCTGAAGTACCTTTCAGTAAGGGCAACTTAGTGTAAAAAAAAAATGCCTTTAATAACAGAATCAGTTGCAGTTGCCTTTGCTTGAGTTTCAGATACAACCACTATGCTTTAAGAGCATAGCAGCTTCAGCATTTGGCATTTGTTCATTGGTTTTAGCATTTGTTACCTCTTATGTCTTTGGGGGCACACATGCAAGTCTGTCTGGCAATAACATATGATTGAAGAGAAGAGGCTTTTAGTGAACTCCCAGAAGCTCTCTGATGTGGAAAGTATGTAGAAAAAATATAGTCAGCTTAATGTTTTGTGACAATTTATCATTTGCTCTTGACATTTGATCATCCAATATTAGAATTATTTAGCTTGGAAGGGATCTCTGTTGCTCATTTGTTCAATTCCCTGCTTAAAGCAGTGCTGTTATCAAAGTTAGAGCAGGTTGCTTCAGGCCTTGTCTGATTATACTTTCTTTTTAAGGATTTGGAGTTGAAAGTTGGATGTGAAATTTAGCCAGATTTGGAACAAAGTGTCCCAAATTTTGGAAAGTTGTGTACACAAAATTCACATTGTTATGGTTGTCCTCAGAGACAGCTTTTCTGTCAAAGTCTTACTCCATATCAAAAGTGTATGTGTGGCTTATCTCTTGAATGTAACCTCAGGATTACTCACTTTAAAAAAAATCAGAGATATTCTAGGATTAAAATTATTTTTGCCTTACTTACTATACTTACATGGAATGAACAAAGAAATTTTAGAGGCAGCTTCTCCCTTTGCTCCCCACAGAAAAATGAACCTTTATTCATATTTAGTATCAGCTAGAGTAATCCCTGTGGTTACCTTATGATTCCATGCTGATCTCATTGAGGCACCTATAGAATGGTGACTGACTTCTTGACAATGGGTCTGCTGTAATTGCTGCCAATGAAGTTTTTGTCTAACCCCATTTTTTGACACACCCCTGTGTGACCTTCCCACCCTGCCCTTTAGCTACAGGAATAAGGAATATTCTAATAGCATCTCACTAAAGCATCAGGGCTTCCAATAGCCCTCACAGATTCGAGTCCTCATAACCTTTGAGTGCACCTCTACATTCATTTCTTGTGTCTTCGGATAGAAATACAATATTGGGGTTTTTTTTTGTTTCTCTTTTCTTAAGTCACTTTATTCATGTTTTATGGCAGGTTTTCATGGGGTTCTACATGAACCTCTTTGTAGTTCATTTCAGCTTTGAGAGATTGATAAGTAGGGTCCTTTAAATTTCGTATTTCTAAACCAAGTTGATATTAATTAATAGTCCACATAAATAATTCCATCCTTTTATTGCAGATTCTCTCTCGACCTGCAGCAAAACAACTCCACAAAAAGAAACACCTTCAGAACAAAGATGAATATTGGGAAAGCTTACAGTGCTGCTAACATCAGCAATGGAACAGATCTAGCTATTGGCTTTACCTCTTCCACAGTAGCTGTCCTTCTATTTGGGACAAACTTTGTGCCTGTCAAGAAATTTGATACTGGTGATGGTAAACTTAATTATATTCTTTTCTTTGGTTTGCTATTTTTGCTAAAAGGAATATTATTTTACCAGCAAATTACTAGAGGCCATCATCACAGTCTTAATCCAGAGAGTATGTTTAATTTTGTCTGCTGTTCTTAGGGTATAAAGCAATAATACTGCTTCAGGATGTGGCATATCTTTAGAAGAGCCTTTTTGTAAGTTGTGCACTTTGACAGTGATGATATACATTTCGTGAGAATTTCACAATGGAAAGTGAAATATTCTTTGTTCTACCCTTGTGGGGATTCTGATACATTAAGTGTAATTTATAAATAAGGTAAAAGTTGGACTTTGGAGCATTGCCATTCAATTGTGCACCTAATATAAAAACAAAAACTGAAATTTTAGTAATTTTATTTTCTGACTTGGTAAGAGAAAGTAATCATTCCTATTTCCTACTTGGATTATTGTTACTTTACTAGGTTTATTTTAAATGTTCATGTTTATATGAAGCATATATGAAGCATAACCAATTACCAGATCTGTAGATGAGTAAATTTGCCATTATATTATTGCAATATGGTACCTGCATCACAGGATGGATATAACTTCTGCTCTTTGTGCCAAATATGACCCTAACAAGACAAGCTTGGTCATAAAGTTAACTGGTCTGCCTAATGGACCCTTCAAGAATCTACAGAGGTAGACTTCAGTGAGGGAAGAGATCTGTCACTGACCATCCTGACCAGCCAGGATTACTGGAAAAGCTTGAGCTTTGAAAAAGTCTCATCCTGTGCAGTCCTCTGTGTTAGCAGCTACTGGAGTGGTGAGAAAAGTTTGCATCAACTGAATAACTGAATATTTGTCAGAAGTATATCAAAGGTTTCATGCGTTTCAGAATTAGGGCTTGTGTAAACTGTGGCCAGCGAAGTGTCTTTTGCAACTCTGTAGGAAGAATGTGATAAGGTAAATGTTAACCAAATTATAACGCACCCTAAAAATACATCCCTTGAATAAATTGTAACGGGTTCTCTGACACAAAGGCAGTGGCCCCCTTTTTGATTTTTTTCTCTACTACTGTGTGGAAGATAAACAGTCTGTTAAGAAATTCACACATGCAGTATTCTACAAATTCCCTATTGTGTGCATTTGATTTTTCCACAGGCATGTTCTTCCAGTGGATTCTCTGTGCCTCCATATGGATAGTTTCTTTGGTGGTCAATTTGATCCAGAATTGCCCCCGGTTTTGGCCTCTCGCTATGGTTGGAGGTTTTGTGTGGGCTACTGGTAAGGATATACAGATTCCAATTCTTGAAACTTTTCCATATATAAGATAGTAGTTATTTAATAGTTATTCTGTTCTTTAAAGCCTCACTGTTAATGGAACTGTACCCTTATAGTAAATACTGTTTCATTGTGCTTATTTTATAAGAGGCAAATTCACACCAGAAATTACATTTAAAACTACATGGAGTAACACTCTATGTTCAGTGTATTTATTTTTTAAAAACATTGTTTCTTACTGCCTTGTAGCTTCCTGAATTTTTTTGCCTTACAACCAGGCACAGAACCTAAAGCAAAGATATACAAGATCACATTCTATTTTTTTACTGATTTCAGTTTTGGTTTTTATATTTCAGGCAATGTTACAGTTGTCCCTATTGTTAAAACTATTGGCTTAGCTCTTGGTCTTTTGATATGGGCTTCTTTTAATTTGCTGACAGGCTGGGCAAGTTCAAGGTAAGTAAGTACGTTTTAAATCTTAAGTCCTTAATTAATTAAAAACATAATTAATGTTGCCAAGTCTTCATTAATCAGTGAAAACTCACCTGTAGAATCATAGAGTATTCACATTGGAAAAGACCTTTAAGATAATCAACTCCAGCCGTTAATGTAACACTGCCAAGTCTGCCACTATCCTATGTATTGAAACTTTTTTCTTCATAGTGGAAAGCACTCCGGTTAACTGTTTTAGCTTTTTGTATTTCCTCTGTTTTAATAATAAGAAGAATGCCCCGTGATGTTGCTTTGTCGATAAATAACGTATTTATAAATGTAAAACTAGTACATATTTGTGTTTTTTTCTTCTACAATGTGATCTGATAAAATAACTTCAGTTTTTAAATATACATATTAAAAAAATACATGTGGAATTAAAGGTTGTTTTTGTAAAGTAGACATAGCTTTTTGCAAGCCAACTGAAGCACTGATGTAATACTGAAAATATATACTTAAGCAGAATTATTTACACGAGTCAAGACTTCAAGGGCTAGGTTATAATATAACTATTTGTATAAAGTCAGTGCGTCTAAGTAAAACTGGTTAAATGTTACAGGTTTGGTTGGTTTGGAATTGACCCAGAAGAGGTATCAAGACCAATTTTAAATTATATTGGAGCTGGACTTTCACTTATAAGGTAGAAGTTGATTCTTATAATGAATATCTGTTATGTAAAATTTATGTTTAATAACCAACCACCAAGATGATTTAACAAGAGAACAAATATATTGAAGAATTTTTGGCAAATCAGTTTACTTCCAAATTCATGAGCTGTCCATACCTAGTTGGTCAGTGTTCAGGTAGAAACAGACATGTTATCTAGTACAGGGGTGAAATGGTTATCCATAAACACGAAAATATGTTTTTATGCTGCTAGGCATGTTCAAGGCAAAGCAGAGATGCATGGATTGCCTCCCTAGCTATGTTATTCTAATGGTTCACTTTCCCCAAATCCTGTCAGAGGACAGACTGACTAAAAGAATCTTGTTGACAAAACCTCAGATTTTTGATCTCACTTCACTCAGTAAGGGATACAAATCTTCATCTCGTAAAAATAGAATATGCCACAGAACCTCTTCCATGGACCTTGGGGTCCATGAAAGGCCAGAGACTTTGCATGTTTTTCTCTCTGTAATAGTTCTGTGTCATGTAAGCCTTAAGCCACACTTCCAAATCCCACGCAGTGTGTTCCTTCAGGATCTTTGAAAGGACTTAATTCTTTCTTTTTGTGTGTTTGCTCTTTGTATGAATACATACATTTTGGTCTAAACCCAGAGGAAAGAGGATCTTTGTTGTGTAGCAGTGTTCTTGCTTTCCAACTGGGTGGCTGGGAAGATAGCCCTAAATCCTAAGGGCTTACTGTAAGCGTGCTGACAGAAGATGAAGATAATGCCTTTCAGAAAAGGAAGGTATTAAGGACATGGAGATAAGCTATTTCTGACTGGTAGGAGAGAGCTTTTGCCTTAGATTCAGGATTTTGTCTTCCACTTTTCTTATTTTCTAAGAGTCTGCAGCTTTGTATCCATTCCTGTTACACATGGCACTTGATTTTGGGAGGTACTGAGAAAATAGTAGCAGTACTGCTATTCCTGCCTGATGAATTCATGCAGCTCACCACCTGCTTCCTGTTCCTGAGATATCATGGAGGAGTGACCAACAGGGAGAGAGATTGTGAGCAAACATGTTTCCTTGGCAAACTGCACAAAGCCTGTGCATGTTGCTCTGTGGAGCTCAAAAGCAGGCTTTTCACTTTAGCTTCTGTGTGAAATCTGTGTTTCCTCTGGAGGAAACTGACATCCTTTTGTAACTGTGCTTATTCCTTCAGTAAGAAATGAGTCCTTCTTCAAATGGAAATATTCTGTTTACAGCTAGAAGAAATTCCTAGATCATTAAAATATGTTTCATAAAAGTAAAAAACAGATCCTTCCAGTTCTGATTGCATGTATCTACCTGGTCTCCTGGAGGCAGGATTAAGAGTAGTAATGTTACCCTTTCTTACCCATTTTATTCATTTAATGCACTGAGCAGCACTGAGCAATATCCCTTTTCCTTCTGTATGCTCACAAGGCCCTGTAGCAGCAGTATCCCATTCCTCACATCTGATGGAAGACTAAAAATTAGTATATTTCTATGAATATAGAGGCAGTTCAATGCAGGTTTAAGCTGTTCCATATAGAATTTTCAAGCATGTGTTCCATTTGTGTGTGGTTTGATACAAAAAGGCAGTGTTAGCTAAAGCATCTGTTGTTAATGTGGTTGTAACTACACACTGTTAAAAGAAGATGTTTCAATCACATGGCATAAGAAGAAAGATCTATAAAGTGATACAAAAACTGATTTATTTACTTACTTTCACTCAGGTTATCTTTTAGCTAAGTTAAATTAATAACTTAAAATTATTACATTTATATCTTTTATATATATATATAATCATAGTAAGTTATGAATTTAAAGCAATTGCATTTTTTAAATATACTGCAGTGACTCTAGGATAATAATGAAAACAAAGGAATATGCTTCCAAATGAAACTTTTGTCTCTGGACACTAAATGTTATATCCTTATAACTGACATGGTACTTATTGGTGTATTTTTCTTTTCTGAGTGCTGTCATATTTCTTTTTATAAAAACTGAAGTCCAGAGTTCTTCAACTTCATTAGAAAGCACACCTTTACTGAGAGAAAGTGTAAGTACTCTACAGTTGTTATTTTACAGTAGTGAAAATGCATATCCATGTTAAAACAAAAAATGTGTTTGTTAGGTTTGCTAGGATTTATGATTGACTACATAAAACAACATAAATATGTACTGATTGTATCTTAATCTGTGGATCTTGGATATCATTTTGGATATTAGCATCAGAAAAGGTATTCCCAACTGTTCTTTCTTGTTTGTCAGCGTTAGATGGCTTAGAAAGTCCTTCTTCGTTATAATGGAGATTATATAGAAGAGTGTATTACTTTCTTATATGAAAAGAGGAAGCAATTTCAATTAAACATCAGTTGTAAAGCTGTGGGGGTGCTTAGGTGAAAGGCCAGGTTTTTGCCCTGTTGCAGAGCCAGGAGACTGTCAAGGGTTGCTGACTGTCATCATCAGCTGTGGCACAGGCTGGAGGCCAGTGAGGGGTATCAGGTTGGCTGTTGCTCCTTGGGGACCCCAAAGTATGCAAGGAGAGCTGGAGAGCCACAGGCTTCTCCTACCATTGTGCAGTGGCTACCTGAACAGAGAGCCCTGAGAGTTTTCTAGCTGTGCTCAATGCTCACTAGAGGTTCCAGTCTACCAGACTGAATCACAGATGACACATTAAAAAATTGCACATTTTCAGAAATAAAACTAAACTAAATTTGCATTAAAAGTCTTGCTTTTTTTGCAGTCTATTAATGTTTCTGAAGATACCACTGAGGACTCATGGGTGAATAAGCTTTCTCCAGCAAAAAGAAGACTCATGTAAGTTGCTAACAGTTCTTTTGCTGATGCACAGAAAGTAGCCAGAGATAGTAGTTAACATCTACTAGTGTAGTGTAAGAGCAGAATTTGTGTCCTTCCTAGCAAAGCCACACAATAAATAACAGGTTTTTACATATAAGTGTAGTATGCAAATCTATATATGAATAGTTGCACAGCTATTTAGATTATTCCATTGGCACTGTTGAGTGTGTCTGACCTTACCAATCAAGTATTAGTACTACTGTGAAAAATATAATTTGGCAAAGGAAATAACAATATCAACTCAGTAATTACAGAGCTGGGTTTTAGCACCTAGTTGTTTAGCACTCTAGCATAGAAGAAGCCTGTGCTAATGACATGCTCCCAGGTGTGGTTTCCAAGTGAATACATCTGGAGAAGGCATGGCAGCATGGTAAAGAGACAGTAAAAGTGCTCCAAAGTGGAAGCAAGCTAACAAGAAGCCAGTGTGGGAAGTGGAGACTGCCAAGAAGGGGACTGAACAGTCAACAAACCTGGGAAGTTATAAAGAATATATAGATGGCAACAACAAAGGTGAGGGTGGGAGCATTTTAAATTGAATTTTGTTTGTTGTCCCCTAGCTCTGCTTTTAGGAGATCCTAGTTATTTAATTTCCCATGTCATTAATGTAGATTGCTGGCTTTTGCAGCAGTAATTGCCTGTGTTGCTCAGCTACAAAGTAGAGGGAAACTATGTGAACCATTTCTCTACTAGAAAATAAAAATGTGCTAAAATGTATTATGTTTATGGCTAGCAATTTTTTTATGATGCACAAGTTTTACCTGCAGTACTGGGTTTACATGTATTGTCTAGTTCCTTAACTCATGCAAGGCTATTTTCTCCTATTTTTGTTCTTTTAAAGAGGCTGTAGTCTGGCTGTGGTGGCTGGAATACTCTACGGTTCCAGCTTTGTACCAGTACTTTACATCAAGGACCATGGAAGAAGAAATGAAACTGTATACACAGGAGCAAGTCAGTTTGGTAAAGGCTTAATAGATCGCTTCTATTTCATTTCATCATTGTGTTCTCCTGCCTTTTTGAAGGCATAGGGTGAAATTCTTGATATGCCTGAAAATACACTGTGACAATTTATCAGTTCTGCACTACTTTAGATGTTATCATAATCATAGCCCTAGCACTCCCTTCTTCTCAGAGGTGAATTATACCATAAAAAACACAGAGAAGCAGCCCAAAGACTACCCTACTTAACTCACGGGTATGTTTCTGAAGGCATTAAATACTAGCAATCTCAAAATACAGCGTTTGTATGAGTGGAGAATGAGTTAAACTAGGACACAAGCTTGCCAATTGCCAACAGCAGTAAAGGAAGAGAAGATTGATCGTAACTGATGAGGAGAGCAGATATGTAACAACATCAGTAATTAAAACCATGGGGTTTTTTTTAATTGAAACAGTTTAACATAAGCCTAATTGCCATTTTTAAACCACATTCCCCCAGAAACATTTTCCTTGAGGTTCAGGTTATACTCGATCAGGTAATGCCTGAAGCACCTTAAGAACAAAGCACTGCTGAGATCACATAATGTCGCCATTGTCATGTTCAGTTTCTCTTTAATACTGCAATGTATGTATTCCCCAGCCAGGCAAAACAGATGTTGTCATTACCATAGCTGCCATTCCTGTTGAGAATTTATAGCTCCAAGGAGACAAGGATCACCTTGCTACATGCTTCTGCTTTACCATGTTGGAAATAATCACTTAGCATGTACAAAATCCATAAAGGATTTGTTATTGTTCATAATTGCAGAGATCAAGATTGTGATACATCCTTCAAGATTGAAAAAGGACAAAACTGAGTTATGTCTAGCTTACATAGTCTGTGCAGTTGTCTTGCCCTTAAATGTACAGAGCAAAACCAGGATACAGGAATACAGGAGCATAATTGCAACTTCTCTTGACCATCTACCATTACGTAAAATCCCCACCCCACTTTTGTAGCCTCACCTGAGGATTTTCTCAAGGTTTTATTAATTAATTCAGGAATATATAAGAGATTTCTGAAAATAACAGCTCATAGAAATGTTTAGAAGCCTGTAATAAGTCAACACAGTATTTAAATCATGTTTAATAGGTTTAATTGATTGTATGCATCCAGACTGGCAGCTGTGTTGAGCACAATGAGATTTGAATTTGAATTCTTAGGAGTAGCACCTTTATGCATTTTTCTCTATATGAATGTTATCAGTGAATATAAATTTGTTAAAATTAATAACTGGTGTTTTTACTAACATTTTGTAATTTCTCTTTCAGATTTAGATTATGTTTTTGCACACTTCAGTGGAATATTTCTTACTAGTACCATCTACTTTTTGATCTATTGTGCAGTCAGGAAGAATAAACCTTATGTTTATCCCCAAGCCATATTGCCAGGTATGACTGTTTTTTAAATCAGCATTTAATTTCAGTTACTCTTTAGACCGTTTTGCAGTGATTAATTCAAGTTGTGTGTTGGAACTGTGGGTCACCTTTCAAGTATCTTCATTTGACTTCTTGTCTCTTTTGAAAGAGCACTAATGGGTTAATTAATTAAGGTTAGGAGACAGTGATAACTTTGTTCTAATCTGAAACAAGAACAAAGTGACATTGCAGCTTTTCAAAAACTGATTGCCAGAGTGGAGAGGCATTGCCCAGAAAATAATAAACTTAAATTAATTTGCTGCTTCAGTTGGAGGAGCTGATTTTTATCCTTCGAGCTTTGGTTTAGTTTGCCAGAGCCAGCTTGTTAAAGTAGTTAACGTACTAAAATACTTACATACAATTGCTGTATTATGCTATAAGTATAAAACTTCCACAAACTGCTGCCTGTACCTTGCTATGCATGTTTTTGATTGGGATTTATTTCTCTAGGATTTGTTTCTGGTGTGCTTTGGGCAATAGCCAATTGCTGCTGGTTCCTAGCCAATCACTATCTCAGTGCTGTTGTCAGCTTTCCAATAATTACTGCAGTAAGTATATAAAAATAAAATCTCTAACTAGAATTAAAAGTGAATGGGTTTTTTACCCTTCTGTCTTTGGAACTGAGTTGAAATTATGATGGGTCTAGAGCATTCTTGGTCAAAAGTATACAGTGCCTCCTCTGCTTGTCTGCACTATTCTTTGTATTTTTAGGAACATGAATGACTGTGGCAAGCACCATCTTGGTCAATATCAAGCATAAGAAAAACCAGACTAATTGAGAGTGTGAATCTTCAGGTTATGTAAAAGCCAAAGAACTCTAAGCAGAATTATATCAACTATTTAATTGAAGTGATTATAAGAAGGATTTTTTATGCTTTCATCCCAGGAATTACATTCTGATCTGGATGTTTTTGAATTTGTGAATTTTATCTGCTAGTAGTGGTTTTGCTTGCTTAATTCAGGCATTTTTTCTTTTTACAGTTCTTGAACAAACAGAACAGATTATGTACTACCGAAAACAATGTTCTTATTTAAATGTGTGGAAAATAGGTTGTCCTGTTCTGTCTGTGTTTTATTCCTGTTTATGATGTACCTTTAAAGCATAAATTCCAATTACTAGGTAAATGTAAACTTTGCATTTGCTCTCTTGACACTGCACTAGCTGGTAATGCAAAGGTGGCAAATGTGAGTTAATAAATATTAAGGCCAAAGTTTTGCTTAACAGCTGTATTTTGGAAGCAAACTAATGAAGCAATTTTAATAGGAATTAAGCTTTGCCTCAAGATGCAGTAAGTCAAAATATACTCTGCAGTATGCAATGAAAAAAAAAAACTTGGGATCATTCTAATTAGAAATTGAAGGATTAATTGAAAGCAGCTTTAGTAATTTAGTTATCAGTATGCCTAAAGGGCAAGGATGTAAAAACACAAAATGAAAAATATAAGGAAGCACTGATGAGACTGCCTATCTGGATGACAGGTTCAGAACTGCTGCTTTATTTCACGCTGAAGAAAAAATTTTAGAGAGGTATTCATCACATCCCTTCATCACTTCATTCAATTTTTTTAAAGTGCATTCCTCTCACAGCACACATTAACTATAAAGTTAAATAACCCCTCAAATAATAGTTGGCAAAGTCATTAGGAAACAGCACCCACACATATATTCAGCATGAGACACTGTTTGCTGTTTATATCTGTGTCCCATCAGCTGTATTGATGATGAAGAGAGGAAGGTCACTGGCCAAACATCTGTCAAGTGTTTCTCAGAACAGCTCTAATGCACAGCATTAACAGAGCCAGTTTTTGCTTCATGGTCAGATATTTTCTCATCAGAGATGAAAATTCAGATCATTTCTCCCTCAGGGGAAGAACTCTACTACCAAGAGTGCCTGGAATTTGCTGTTGTGTTTCACTGTTTGCTGTTAGCCAGGAGACCTCTACAATAACATCACTGAAAATCAGGAGTTTCCCTGACCTGTCTCCCTGGCTGGCTTTGTACTTTGTCCAGATGACAGCTATACAGGAAATACATCTATGTTTCAGTCTCCTGATATCATACTGAGGAATAAAATCAAACTTTGTCCAGTAGTTAGTCATGCTAATAAAGGAAACATTAGGAAACACTGTGGACTCTAATTTGGACTGAAGTGAGGCATGTGATTTGGAGTCTACTGAAAGAACATGTAACAGCTGGAGCAGACTCTGCAGTGTAATTTAAAAAGATGTTGTGCCTACTGCAAAAAAAAAACAAAAAACAAACAAAAAAACCCCAACAGTTTCTAGACTCTTTAGCCCTTCTTGAAGATTTTATTGTATCGTACTTAGTAAATAGTTCAGTGATGTTTATGCTTTTGTGCTTTATTTACACAGATTGGAAATACTTAAATGTGTTCTCCAGACAAAATTAAACCACCCTGAGAGCAGTAATGAGATGGAGCAAATTTTAATGAAATGGTGAAATGTACAAATTTATCTTATTCTTTAGGGTCCTGGCCTTGTTGCTGCAATGTGGGGAGTCCTTGTATTTAAGGAAATTAAGGTAATGTAATTAGGTCTCTCACCTAATACTTCTTGTTTGCCTCGAGCTCTAGAGACAGCATGACTTGGTACACAGCTGTATCTCAGATTCCTCCTCCTTGCAAGTATTACATTATGAAACTGAAAGTGATATCATACCATATTAAGTTTTCTAAGAAACCTGAAGAACTGTGAACAATTGTTACAGAAATGAAGGTTTTAATTCCATAACTGTATGAGGAGCAGCGAGTGTAAATGAAGACTCTAGCACAGCCAGGAGGCAGGATGCCAGGCACTGCCTGAAGACAGTTTTCATTTCAGCCAGTTCCTTCAGTGGAGCAGGGGAATGAGCAGTTGTCCCAATAATGCATCAGCAAGTGTATTTTATTTTTAGTGTCAGGTTCAACAAATGATGTAAAAATGCACAGGTATTGTAATTACAATTATTATTATATTGTTGTTGTCGTTGTTATTATTATTGTTGTTGTTGTTGTTACAAATATTATTATTGTAATGACCTTTGTAATTACAGTGTAATGTAAAGATACTAAATTAATACCAGGTTCTTTTTGCCAATCTGTCCAGGATCCATAGGTACATAACTTGGATCTAGAACTAGAAGTTCTGTGTCTCCTACTGCAGATTAGTGTTGCACCACAGTAGAAGATCATAATGTTCATTACCCAAATCTGTAGCTCTCTAAGCCTTTCATTCTTTTCATATACTCTCTGCCTAAATTAAACTTAGTACTTTGTTCTGTTGTTTTTTTTCATGTGGTATCAATATGATATTTTCATTTTTCTCTTCTTTTGCTTGTACAGGGACTGAAAAACTACGTGTTACTGTCAGTATCATTTTGCATCATTTTGGCAGGATCACTCTCCACAGCTTTTTCTAAAGTCTGAAAGGACCTTCTGGACCAGCAGGTGGTGCTAGCATTCAACACAAATGCAAAGACTGTATTGGTAGATCACAATACATAATATTTTTCAAAATGTATGTCCAACATTTACCCTAACTTACTTCAGCCAGGTGGAAAATGAAAACATTTGGCGTGAAAGAAAATATGGAAATAGTTGTTCCTGTTTTTCTTGGAATAGTGAGAAAATCAAAGGACTTTATTAATCAAAGCTAAATTATTTTACTGTTACTAAATATTTGTTTTTTACATTCAGGTGCTAAACTTCATGTCATCATAAATTGCAGTTTACTGCTGTGATGGTGGATAATGATTTTAATTTTAGTCTGTAATACTGTATGTGTTTGCAAGCTGATTTGTTTTATTAAAACATTTTATTTTACTGACTTAAATATAAGATGCATCTTGAAATATTCCTTATGAAACTGATACACATGAAGATAATAAAGATTTTCTTTTATTTAGAAGCATTATTCTTTAAATTCATTAGTTTACATTAAAATGTTATATTTCCCTTCACTTCAGATTTATGAAGGAATTTGAGTAAAAACAGTGCTGCAAAATAAAATACTTTTGTTTCACAACATTTTCTGTAACCAACACTTAACAGGTACGACTGTGTATTTTCTTACTTTTGGCAGCTAACCTTTATGTATGCAGAGCATGTTATCTGAATCTCTCCTTAGCCTTTTCTTCAGTACGTTAGGCAACCCCAGCTTCTTCAGTCTTCTCTTGCTTGTAACTTGCTTGCAATTTCTCTGTGTCTTTCCTGATAATAGAATGGAAGGGATTTCAGAATCATCTAGGTCCAACCCCTCTGCCAAGGAAAGGGATGCAATTCACTAAACCAGGTTGCTGAGGTCCCCATCCAACCAGACCTTGAACACTTCCAGAGATGAGGCATTAGCAGCTTCTCTGGGCAGCCTATTCCAGTTTTTCACCACCATCTCAGTGAAGAATTTCATGCTAATATCTAATCGGAACCCAACCTCTTTCAGTGTAAAACCATTGCCCCTTGCCTTGTCACTATCTGCCTGTATAAAAAGTACCTCTCCCTCCTTTTTATACACTGCCTTAAGCTTCTGGAAGGCTGCAGGGAGGTTTCCCTGAAGCCTTGTCCATGCTGATCTCTCACTAAGTGGACTGGGTCTGTGTAGAGTACCAAAACATGGCAGTCAGGCTATTAGCCAAACACCAAGAAGAGCAGCTGTAAGACTATGGGTGTTTTTTCCCCATCCAATTTGCAAGCTCTGTTCATAGTTACACATCACAGCTGTTTGCCATCATGGCTTCATATTGTTAAGATTGCAAAAATAATTTCTCCTTTCTCCCTTCACCTTTCTTTGTCTGCTCTGCAGCAGATTTGATTTTAGAACTGTTACTCAACCTGCTTTATCCTATCTTGCATTGTTTGTTTCTACCTAGGTGTCAGAATTTGGTGTCTGACAGTTTTTTCCCCCTCTAAGGCATTTCTCCAATTTTGGTCTCTATGTTAACCTTGTCCTCCAACGAGGCAGCAGCATTTTTCAGCCAGATGTCATCTGCAAATTTAATAAACGTACTCTCTAATTGCTATACATAATTAATGAAAATGCTGCATGATACTGGCCTTTACTTACATTTTGGTATCTAATACTTCTTTTTACTTTTCAGGGAACAATTAATTAACCTTTGAGTACAATTTTCCTGTATCTTGCAGTGCTTTTCTTTAGACTTCATTCTCAGAGCTTTTACATAACATCTGGTAGAAAAGGTACATGATGTTTTCTACACTAATACCTGATATTGAACTGAAAACTGGATTTTTTTCTGTCCAGTACCCAGGTCAGGCACAATTTCTCCTTGACAGATGCTTGATTGTTACTTACCTAGCCATTATTCTACTGACTCAGACAAGGAAAAGTAATACATGCACTGTGGTTTTGAAATAGCTTGAATTAAGTGGAACATTTATTAATTTCATTGGTTCTGTTTAATTTCTTAAAGATCACAGTCTTAAGGCTTCCCTTCTTAAATATTCCGGGAATATATTCCATGCCAGAAAGTTGGTGATAGACAAAGAATTGGAAAAACCAAAACACAATATCCTCAGGCTCCTCAGCCTTACAGATAGGTTTAGTAAGGCAGTGAGGTGCATACTCTTCACCAGTTTATGTATAGTAAGTTACTAATGCCTCAGTCCTGCTCCCTAGGAGGTGCAAAGGCAGTAGCAGGACAATCTGCCTTGGGCCAGCAGGTGACAGCAGCAGGAGCAGAGGGGCAGGTGCCTGCCCTGCACAGCCCCTGTTGTCCCCCAGACCCTCTCTGGCCAGAGGGAAGCCGTGCTCTCAGTAAGCAGTGAACTCCGCAAGGAACGCCCTCCTGCTTCAGACAGGCTCTGCTCGGGGCCCTGCACTGGCTGTTCCAGTCCCCCTGCGTGGAGCATGGCCAGAGGCTGCTGGTTTTCCAACCATGCTTGCCTGTGCCTGGTTGCACGGATGCAGGCATGCTACCAGAGTTTTTGAAACTCAAGGGCTTCGTGGTGTCTAGAATTAAGATCACTTTAGGTAAAGAAATGTCACTTTTAGATGAAGAAAAGAAACTTGGATGCAATACTCCATGCTGAACTGTATGGGAGATGTTATAAACCTTACATTCTGTTCATCATCTCCATAACAGCCATGATTTTAAGGGCTGGGATATAATATTTACTCCAGGAAAAAATCGCAACCAAACTAGTAACCAGAGGGGTTTTCTTCACAAATAGACATGGACCCAGTTCATCTCTGGAGAAGGTATGTGATCCTGTGCCTGCCATTATTGCCATGATGATGAGAGACAACTTCCACCCTTTCTGCTTTGCCTTTACCCCATCCTCCACACATTCCCTGGGACAGATGACCTTACAGCCTCTGCTGTCTCTCTTGGGGGATGCTGTTAAATTAACTTCTAATATGGACACATTCATCTACTGGATAGGATTACAGAAAATAGGTAAATCTTCCAGGGTAGGAGCACCTTTGCATTTCCTAGTTTTTGTACAAGATAATTGTTTACCTGAAAGGAAAAAAAAATGGAGGGGGAAAAGAAAAACCACCTGAGCTCCTGTCCATAGCAATTGCCATGTAAATAAATGTTTGTAGTCTGATGCAGTTCTCCAGTCTATGTTGTAAAGCTATCAGATGTGCAGACTTAATTGCTGACTGCTAGGGTGTTAATTAAAATTCTTCCTTGTGACAGCTCAAGTGTGACCTTTATGAAAATGTTCTTTAGAAGCTATCCTATTGGATTTGACTTGTTGACTGCAAGAAAAAAATCCCACCTCTTCCAGCACTTTTCTGTGAAAAATCCCATGTGGCATTCCAAAACAGTTTTTGTAATGTTCACTTGGAATATGTTGTATAAATATTCCACTCATTTCTGAGATTTTCTTGGTCTTGATGTTTCCAGTTAGAAATAACACTGATACTTCTTTCATGTGAGGATGCTGGATTAACAGCATGTTTACAGAGTTAGTTGTACAAAACAGTCTGGAAGTAACTTGAGTTTAGTAAGAGAAAATTCTACAGTTAATATAAATTGTCATGGTTCTGTTTATACCAACTTGTTTTTGTATAAATGGAAGAATCACATCTCTTGGAGAAAACTAAGCTTTCAAATATTTGTTTATGCCTGTTCAGCAACTTTTAAGAATATATTTGAGCTTGCTTTAAGAATTTTTCTCTGGTAATACTTAGAGTCAAAGTGGCCTTTAAAATATAGGTAAACTGGGAGTATTTGAAGATTTTTATTCAGTCTTGTGAGCTGGGGAAATCGGTGTAATCTTTTTTTAGATTTCTCTTACCTCCTTATTCCTTTACCTGTGTTAATTATCAATGGATATTTTGAGGCTCACTGCCCTTCCAGAGTTTTATTCTTTCGTATTCTTAGTAAAAATTATTGTACCTGGAAAAATCATTTAAAGACAATTGCTCCTGTCTTCAAAAGTAAACAGTGAAAACTGGTGGTTTTTTTTAATCCTAGATAAATTTTATATTTTCTTTGTATCATAATTTTCTTTTTCAACTGAAATTCGAGGTTGATTAAGTACTATTTCAACTGTCTGACCTGATCCTTGAGCTTTCTTGCATCTGGCCTGAAAATAAAAAGAAAATTAAGATGATGCATGCTAACAATTAGTGTCTTCCTTCTTTTCATTTTGACCTTGTTTTCAAATAGAAACCTGATGTTTAATGCCCTATTCCATAATTACTGAATTACTAATGGATTACACCTTCCTTTAGCTATATGTAATGCTGATAGATAGTGACTACAGAGCATTTTATTTTAATTGCTGAAGTGATGATTCCTACATTTTTCATTCTTATCATAAAACATTTTTAAAAATCTAAAATATATTTAATTTTTAATGTAAATACCAAACAGTTCTTGTGTCTCTTGCTGCTCTGAAGGGCCTGTTTGAAAGTCTAACCTGAGAGAGGAAATAAAGGAAATAGGACTTGCATTAGTCCTGCTGCTATCAGTAATTCAGACAGTCCTTGTGCAAGTAACTTGACATGACCTCAGGTGTTAGTATCCATATAGGAACTGATTCACTGGTACTGACATAAGCCATATCTAGAGATACTTATTTCTCATGTCTCAGGCTGCAGATCTTCTAAAAACATTTCCTGCAGAACTAAGAAACAAACCACACATCTTCCAGGACCAAAGCAGGGAAGATGTGCAGAAGGAGAGATTTTTCACTTCTTAATAATATGAGAGAACTGGTGGCAGCAATTTTTCTGTGCCCCTTGGTTTGCTGCAGTGAGTGAAGCTGTCACAGCACTCTGAGCTAGTCTCACTGAGCCTGTAAGCAAACCTCAATTGACACCATTCAGGGATCAGAATAAAAATGTTGCTGTTTGTGGATGGAGGCTGGGGAGAGGAGCATTTGTTCAGGAATTGCAGAATGATAACTGCTCCCTACCTGTATTTGTACACCTGGGATTTGATCCCAGCCAAGAAAGAGCCCTGGGAATACAAAGGCCACAGGCTCTTCACAGATCCATCTTAGGAGAAGGTCTGATCTACTCCTTAACTGGATAGCAATATTTCACATCAGGTGATGCTCTGACTCTGCAGGTTATTTTCCAGTTGATTTTGTGTGCAGTTGAACGGCTGGAACTTGTATAAAAGCATATCATGGCTTATGTTCCTTAAAGCACTCTGTGCTTGTCAAGTTCAAAGGAAATGGTTTAGACTGTTGGCTTGTCTTCCTTCCAGATGTACTTGCAGTGAGCATGCATGACCTCATCATCAATTTCTGCTTCAGATGTTTGTGTCTAGCATTTTCAAGTGAAGTAGTTGAAATTTAGTGCATAAATCCAAAAACTAGCATTTCTATCTAACTAAAGCTTTATCTGATTAAAAAATAGCCTTGTTTGAATGTTTCTAGAAGTTGGCAGCGTAACACATTATGTGATGTTGGTAATGTGAACAACAAGACATTTGTTACAAATAAGCATTTGCAACTTGTGAGTTGTAACATACATCATGTTTCCCTGACTTTTGAGAGGCTAGTCGCCACAAGGTTTCTGCTTATACTCTTCTAACTTTGCAGAGATTGAAGTAAAATGCTTGTAATTTTTTCTTCTTCATTGGTTACATTGATTGTAGTTTAGAGGCAGATAGATTATTTTTCTTAGTGGGCAACAGTCGATTCAATAAAGCAATAGAGAATTTCACAAAAAGGAGGATAAGCTGAACTATGTAGACATATTCCCGTAAGGGGTTGGTGATATCATGCCATGCTATTCTTTAGCAGATCATACCTTTTCATTCTTTTATTTCATAATTTTTGTGTCCCCAGCATTTCCTTTTTTTTACAGGAAATCCAGTTAGACTGATCCAGTTAATAAACTTTTGATATCGAATACAGATTTCACTCATTGTTCTCATTATGTGGGTCATGTTGATTAAAGATTATGCCACTACCCAGCTGTTTGCTACTAACAGACACCTTGCAGTGAAACCAATGGATAGGATCGTGAGGGAGGCTGTGAACTTCTTGGCAGAAAAACAGCTACATTAACTTTCTTCACTGTGATGAGGTCACCTGAGGAAATTCTGGGTGTGGGTAATAGCACTTTAACCTAGCACATTAGGAGCATGTCCCTGCTACTTTTTATCTGATTGTTGGGACAGAACTGCTCTTTCCTAAAACCTTTCATTTTCCTCTTTTTTTTACTTTGGTGAGAAGATTCAGCTTAATTTCTCTTTTACCTGAAGCTAAGAATTTTGCAAACATCTATAAATTTACTGTGTCCTGCAAGGCTTGCAAATTTATTTGCTGCTTGTCCTATTTGGTATCATTTCCATGCCTTTACAGATAACATCTTGATTTTACTAGAAATCCCGAATCCTGGCTACTCTGAACACAGTTTTTAGTATGATCTTTTTAATATTTCTGTAATTTATTAGCTATGCCTTACACATTGCATCTTAAATATTGTCTGCCATTGATGGCTGGGCCTGTTTAAGGATGAGATGTGTAGTTTCTTAGTCTCTTTCAGTTTTAAGTCTTAATAAAGTGTCATTGTGATAACTGCAACTTAAAACACAAGAAAGTATCTTCTTTACTGGGCCTCCATGAAATATGCCCTGACCAGGATTTGAAGACCTCTTGCATTTCTTTAACAAGGAAGATCCAAAAGAGCATGGTTAGACTCCAGCAAATGGATTTCTGAGTGGCTAGAAGACACAAAGGGCTGCCATGCCATGAAATTACTTCTGAAAATTCAAAAGAATTAAGCACCCCAGCAAAACTGTTCCCCTCTGTCTTACATTAGTTTTTTGTGTCTGTGTATCTGTTGCTAGAAACATTAGCTTTCACATTAACAGCAACTTGCTGATGGAAAATTAGCCAGAATGTCAAATTTTAGGGTTACCATCAACACATTTCAAGGAATATCACAGTTTCAAATTACCAAGTTATGTATATCTGCAAATACCTGAAGGTGTAAATATCAATATATGTATGTAGACATGTAGAGATACACTCTAAGTTAGGTCCTTTTAGTTAAAAAAAGGTCTTGGATTTTTTGCAACTAGCTAACTGAAAATATCAATTCAGTGATTAACAGCAGTTGAAAAATGCTATCATGTTTGAAATAATTAAACAGTAAGTGGGGAAATATCATTATGCCAGTGTATTGTTTCAATTCACTGATCACTGAAATACATGTTTAGTGGATTTTTAAAAGTCATGCAGAACAATAAGATCTTCCCTTTTACAGAATAATTCCTACTTTAAGTAGCACAATACCCAGCCTGCATGTGATAACATTATGAAAATTTGATAACATGTCCATACAGTAATAAGAAGAAACATGTTAATAGGGATTGACTAGTCACTGTGGGTTATTCAAGGAAAACTGAACCCATAATAAAATGAGGTTTGAAAGACAAGAGTGACTTTTTCAAAGCATAATCAGTGTTTTGAAACTTATTCTCAGAAGATTTAGTACCCATTAGTATTATAAATGGGTTCTGAGGCAATTAGTGAAAGATAAAGCCATTTCTTAATACCAGTCACTACAGCTGATCTGAATGGAACCTCTGGCTCAAGCCTTTAAGCTGCCTGATTTCCAGAAAGATCTATTTCATGAGAGAAACTTTTAAGTTCCAGACATGATCATTCAAAAGTCCAATATTTGCAGACTTCAGCTGTTCTACAACATATAGAGAACATGTGATATTAATTTCATTAAGATGGTAATCTAAATTCCATTAAGCCAGGTTAAGCACATAAGCACCTTTTCAGTGTAATTTTTCAACAACTCTCATTATTGGGATATTCCCAAACAGTGCAAATGTTTTGGGTAATACTGACATCTAATACTTAAATTAGAAACTATACTTCATCATTTAAAATCTGTTTACACTGACCAATACCATTAGATTAAAATTCACTACTTCTGTAAAAACTTTAAAATATTCCTTCTGATGCAGAACTTTGCACAAAGCAGAGGCTGTTTCTGACCAGGTATCATTCAGACTAGCAGCTCCGTGAAAGGTTACACTGTTAGTTTGATTTGTATCTGCTGTGGCTCCTGTCCTGTTGCTCACTGCCCAGCAAAGCAATTTCTCCATGGAATCAACATGTGGTCATTAGTACAGGTGGGGACTACTTTTGATTAGGGGTGATTGTATTTTTTCTTCTGTCCAAATTTGTCACCACGGTTTGTGCTAATTGTGATGACAAGCACAGTGAAGTCAAGAGGTAAAACTCCAGAAGACAGTAAAACAGAAAATGTTAGAGAGATAATTGAGAAAGCTAGTAGAATTTAATGTGATGAGAAATATAAGCAGAACATTGATGTAGGACTTCCACTAGAAGGACAATGAGTGTTTAATTAAGATGTGGCAGACAGGCAGAAATTCAAGAAGTTCAGATGACAGATAAAACCAAGATGAAGATGACTGTCTTTCCAGTGCAGTAATAAAATTAAGGAGCAATGAAGTTACAATGACAGTTTCTGATTGTCTGAGTTAAAGGGACTTTCAGCAACTCTCTGACATATTGAATTGATTATGCTTCTAATTTAGGGATTGTGGTATGTTTTAGCATAACTTTTCTCAGATGACAACTTGTAATCTGTCTCTTCCAGCCTTACATAGTGAAGCAAAGGAGGCTAAAAGGAGCAGTCTTTGTACAATTTTATCTGAGAATGCCCTCAGTATTTCTCCCCAACCATTGCAATGTGTCAGCAGCATAACTTATTTTCCTAGTTACTCAAATAATAATTCCATTATTCCTCTGTGTGTTTGTTCTCAAAATAAACATGACTTGTCAAAAGTTTCTGTTGTGTCTTCATTTTCAAGCCTGTAGGCAGTAAAGCTGACTAATAATATTTGAACCTAGGAGAAAAAAAAGTAGTTCTATTAGTAGAAAAGAAAAATAGTGGTTTAGTTCTCTTGTGGCTGCTTAAATGACTATTAGAAGCAAATTCATTTAGAAAAATTGTCCTTGTATGCAATTAAAAATATGATGCCATAATTAGGTCATATTTCTGTCAGTTTCATAAAAGAAATAAATGCTCTAGTACCAGGAAAATAATCTTTCCGTTTGCAGTATAGTTGTATAGTTCTTAACAAATAGTCTTGAAAGGAGTATCATACTATCATTTTATTGATAAGGCAGTATCTCATTTAGTTCTCCTAACACAATCATTTTAAGAAAACAGCTTCAGGGAGGAAAATACTTCTGCTTGTTTTGTGATGTAAACTCAGCTGCTTTTCATATTTTTAAATATTTAAGCCTAGGCCCAGAGCCAGTACCTGGAAACAGGAAGTATGGATCTGCATATTATATTGATGCCAGTTTGAAGGGATTACCTTATTTTCCATTTTCTTGTCTTCCACTTTAAAATAAGATTTGAGAGCATGTCCTTATGCTGGAGAAGTTTCACAAGAGGATCTGAATGAGCTGTGTAACAAGCTCAGCAGTGGGTGGAATTGTAGCTGTCCAATGGTGTGTCCACAGAGCCTTTAATAAGGGTAGCTAAGATGTGCCAGTCTTGATAGGAGAATGAGTCAGGTGGACAAAACTTGTGTGCCCAACCTGTTCCTTGGAAGTGCAAGGGGAAGAAAAATGATTTCTTAAAAAAGGGTATTCTCAAATGCATCTTCACTGACAAGAAGCAAGGGCAAGGTAATTTTAGGAGTAACAATGTGCTTTGTTCATGAAACGATTAAAAATGTCTCTTAGTAGCCAGGATGCTTTGAACTATTTAGCAAATTATTCTTATTTTTGCCGTATTGGTGTTTGTAAACATGGGCAGCTGCAGGGCAGGAAGGGTGGGTGATCTGTCTCTCTATAACCACACCCTTATGCAGCACCTTTACTTGTACAGAAGAGAGGGAAGAAAATCTGAGCTACTCCTAGACTCACTGCCTGTTTCTGGGATAAATATTGAAGAGATTTTTTTTAATCATATTGCAGCAGGTATCAGAACAAACCAGTCTTTCCCTTTTAAATACAGATTGGAAAAAACCCACTGATTACGTAGCAATATCATCATCATTGCTTTTTTATACTCCCCTTTAATTCTTCTATATTTCTACATTTTGCAAGATCAAGTAAATGTGGTTATCTCCTGCAACACTTAATCTATATTTTTAGTATAAAAATTTTCCTATCAATTTCAAATACTGAAGATTCAGAGAAATTGTCATCACCTGAGCTAAGCTATCAAATTGTTTAATAAGAATTATTCAAAACATCGGCAGGGTTTTTTTTTGTTTGGCTTTTTTTTACATTTCCCATTTTTATTTATCTTTCTATGGAATAAGATCTGAGAAAAAATACAGATGTTTATGTAGACTTGAAGCATAAATATACATATATAAAGAAGACAAACTCATTTTGCTACAGTAAAATTCACAGCAGTCAGTGAAAATATGCATAGCAGCATTACAAATTCAGGACTGTCAGTTGTCTTGAGCAGAAATTTCTAATGCAATTTTCTCAAAAATAAAAGTAAAATCAAAGTTGTTTTATGGCAAACAGCCATTGCAGATTGACATCCCAGGTTGCCATATCACATGAGGAAGAAAAATTATTCTGGCTTTTCTAGTAAGATAGAAAACCAATCTAAGGAAGATATGCTTGGATTTTTCAGTGCTAGGAAGAGGAAAACTTTGGGCACTGTCCAAAGCAATGTATGTAGGAATGCATTTTTAAAATGCTTCTGCCGAAGAACTTTGTGTACCCCACCAGAAGACAAATTAAAAGAGAGCTTTCTCCTCTTCAGCAGTGTGATCAATAACCAAGCCAAACAAATAGAGAAAGGAGTGTTGCTCATGGATGATTTTGCTTTTCAGACAGATTGAATCAAAGCATCACTGTCCTGCAATGAGTTTGTGACATCTACAAAATATTGGGAAAGAAATACAAACATGCTATGAAACTTCAGTTTGAGCACAGTAATAAAGGTTTGGGTTGAGGCTTTTCTGCATTTAATATCATGAGAAGGTGGGTGTGTATATATAAATAAAAGCACTTCTAGCCCATAAAACAAATCCCCAATTTAAGTTACTTATGTACCTTTTTTTTTTTTTTATACCAGACTATCTCCTTACAGAAAAGAATAAAAATAAAGGAAGAAGTAAAGAGAATACTAATGTTCTACAAAGATTTGCTAAAACACCTAAAATGCTTGAACTTCAATGCAAACATAGAGAGTTGTTTTCATTATATGTCAAAAAAAAAAAAGTGTATTGAGATACAAAAATTTTTGTGCTTAACTTATTCCAAAATACTGCAACTAGGAAAGTGTCATGGTGATGGGAGAAAAAATGTTACTGTAACATCTAAGATTTAAATATTATTCTTACATCAAAGCATAACAGAGGCTGTAGATGAGTACAATATTTCCATAGTATTACAGTTTTATAAATAATATGTATTTATTATTTTAGGTATGTAGGACTCCCACCACTGGCTGTTAATTCTGCTTCTTGGATGTTTTTCCTGAAGGAAAACTGGTTCACAGCAGTGCAAAAGGATCAAGTGTCAGAACACACAGGAATTGGTCTGACATTATGAAAGCTGAGCAATATACCATTATGTACTTCAGGTAAATCTTGACAAGACTTAGTGGGGAAAAAAGAAGAACTCTGAAGAACTGTCATTGCCATTTGCCTTGGAGTCTAGGAGATCCACAGTGTTGGCTGGGTAAGGTGTTTATCCATACTGCCTGGACAGAACTGAGAGTGTATCTTATGATTTTGACTGATTTTCCTTCTAGGAAACACAAGGGGTAAAAGAAGGAAAGAAAAGAAGAAAAACCCACCTTCCTAATTTTTTAGACAGAACATATTCAAAATTAATAGAAAAAATTATTGCTGCTATTAGCTGACTAAGAAACTGAAACAAATGAAAGCTAACACATGAAAGAGAATACTGTTTACATTTTTTTCTTTAGAAAAGAGGGGCACCTGCAAAAGAAAATGCATTCCCAGGTAAAACATGAGCTAAAACTCAAAACGCCATCAGAAGAAAGGTGTCTGTCTATTAAATTTTAGTAGTTTGGGTGCCCTTTCTCACCCAAAAAAAAATCTCAAGAAATGTATATGTTGAGCTGCTGGTTGGTTCTTGCTTCTAAACTTTTTCACGTCATAGATGTGCTCCTCTGCAGGATTTCCCAGTTCAATAGCTTTCAAATTGTTCAGTTCCATATAAAACATGTGTAAATTAAAAGTGCTCTTACAGTGAAAAACGTTGATTTCAGCAGATTCTCATGAATGGAACATGAACAATTACCAGAACAGTGGCATTCTTGCTGAGAGTCTGCCTTAAACATCTGTATTTCTGATTTTCTCCCAAAATTCGCCCAAATTCACCCCTGATCTTCACCCAAAATTCACCTATATTATGAGCTAATCTTTTTGTTTGCTTGGTTTTGTTCCTAGGCATGGAGTTTGGATTAAGATCATTTAAGAAGATGTTGGAGTTTAGAAGGACAAAAAATGTACTGGAGAAGCATGTGGGGTTTATGTAACTTAGGTGAAAATAGGGCTTTTAAAACAGTGTTGTTTGTTGAGCTTCTGATTAATTGTTTGATAGGAAAGCATTGGAAAACCTTGTGTTAAGCAAACATTATTTTAAAGATGAAAGCTCATAATGCAAGTCTTAACAAACAGGAAAATGTGTGAAATAAGCCTTCTTACATGATTCAATAGAAAGGAGATGTTTCCTGGGCAAATTTAAAATGTTGCAGGCTCAGAGGCCAAGGCAGTTTGGGGTGCAATCTTTGAGAAGAGATAACTTTCCTCTCCTCTCATGGTTTAAATTAATCAAATGAAGGGATATAAAATAGTCTCATAAAATAGCTCATAGTCTCTTTCAAAGACTTCAAATAAATCATCATGTTAGGTGATATTCCCTTGAGTTTCTATTTTACCTCTGGCCCTAACTCACTTTATCACTTACACAATACATGAAGTTCCACTTACACAGTATATGAAGTTCCATTTTTAGACTATCATAAAGAACATCTGTATATAAACACTCAAAATTCAAAAGTTTCTTATTCTCCTATACTTTTCAAATGTTTCTTACATGAAAAGTTCCTTTTTTGCAAAATATATAAATACTTGTGTCTTTATAGTAACAGAATGAAGATCAGTATCCCGAATATTATTTGCTTAGAATAATTTATCTAATGATTATTACAAAGATGAGTATGTTATGTGTCTCACTTATTTCTTTTTAACATAATGCTTGAATTTTTGGCTGTGGTATAGAATAGCTATGCTATAAGGCTTGAAAAAAGTATAGAATTGCGTATATAGATTCAAAATTTAACATTCTTGCATATCAGGGACAAGTCCATCTAAGAATCAGACTTCTTCTCTAATCCCTCTCTCATTTAATTAATAGACTCAAATCAGTAAATCTACACAATAACCTCAAAATTCAACTCACTAGGTATATAACATTGGGATCTATGTATTAGCAAATAATGGTAAAAGTGATAAGGTTTCAAGAAAAAGAAAAGGGAAGACATCTTAGTGATGTTGAATACACTTAAAAGGACCTTCTCTCTTCGATGGCTGAGCATCATTTTCTAAAACATGATAATGAGAGCACAATGAGAAATATTCAGTGATTTTGTTGTCACTAAAACTACCAATACTAAGTAAATAAGACATCATCTACAATATACAACAACAAAAACAATAAAGATATGCTCTTTGTGCACATTTTAGTCTCATTCAAGATCTAATATAATCTTTTTAATTTTACCATCCACCACCTCTCTGTAATTGTAGCTACAATTGTAGCTAAAATAACAAGCAGTTACAGCTCCTCTGAGGTAAACAGAATTCATGATAAAACTCTAATATTTTATATTAATTCAAATCAACCTTACCTGTGGGCCAGAAAGATAGAAGTGACACAGAAAGCCAGGTAGCCAGGTATTTTATTGCTTTTATGCAATTTCATAATTTGAGTGTTTATTTTGAAGTGCTGAACAATTCCAAAATTTTTGTACAGGTTATTAATTAAGGTGGAATGATGGGGGGGAGTATTACTTATACCCAACACACACCAGTCTTTTATATACCCACATCTCACTCTTTTCTAATTTAACAATATTTTATTGCTGTGCTTATATGGCCAAAGTTATTTGTATAGCTAAATACTATTATTATTGCCTTTGGCTTCAAATTTAAAAATTAATTCACAGACATCATCACTGTATAGTCCTTTAAGTATGCTCTAAGGTCTTCCAGCTGCATAATCTTTAGCATTCTACCCTAGCTCCTGTCACAATGCATCAGTCTCTGAACTGCACTTTATTTACACATTTATTTCAGAAATTTTTTCCATGAATTTTTGTTTGTGGATGTTTAAATTCAGCTCATAGACTGGGATTCTGTTACACCTTGTGCTCAGGGAAATTAACATCTGAACAATATTTGTTTGTTGATCTACAGAGTGATTCATTACAAGCTATGAATCACAGTTACTTCTGGGAAGACTCCATATTGTTAAAGTGTGCCTTGCAGTGAGTAGAACTGCTGAGATAATTACAATTTGAAACTTGAAACTTTAAGGTTACTTCAGTACAAACACAGGGAGCTGAGGTTTGGAGGCATTTTTGTGAATCCATGACTAATTAGAAATGGTCATATGCTTTTGCAATTGATTTTATTTTTAAAAAAGGCTTTATATCATCAGGAAGGTAACTGGGAAATAATTTTGTCTCCATTATGCTAGGTAAGTAATGAACCAATAACCTTGTTCTCCCAGACCATTATAAGTCCATTATAAGTGTCTGTTTCACAAAATGTTTGCACCTTTTTTACAAATACTGTTCTGGATGTACCTTGAATCACCAGAAAATTGAAAAATAAAACCCAGAGGTTTCCTAAGATGGAAGATGGCATAACTATTGCTATATTAGATTTTTTTACTTCAATAAAAAAAAACAAAAATTCTTTTCCCTGCCTCATAAATACAGTAGAATTTTCTTGATTGGTTTTGAGAGTTTTAGCAAACTCCCTTTCTTATAGGTGAAATTTCTTAGATTTTAGTCTTCTATTGAAAGGTATTCTGATAAAACTGTTAGATGCTAAGAATAAGTTATATTAAGAAATTAATAAACTGGAGTTACACAAATGTCTATTTTTTTTTCTGGGTCTATAAAATAATAGGGCAGCTACCATAAGGAAAAAAATCTTTACAAAATTGATGAGGAAAATAATTCAAGCCTAGGTTTTTAATTGTAAATTTGAAGTCTGATTCCTATTTGTTTAAATTCCATATTGTGTCACACAAACTGATTTGCAGACAAGGTTATTTACGGTGGTGCTTTAGGATGTAAAAGAACAGCGTGATGAGCTCTAAGCTCTGCCATCTCTGGGTTTGTAAGGGGGCCCTGGGGTTCATCTGCCAGGAGCCAGCAATGGAGAAAACTCTCTCAGTTAGGTTATATCACCCTTTCTGGAGAACTTTCTTTCTTCAGCATATTATTGACTTACTTATTTCTACTTATGCCTGTAAATGTTATTTCACTGGGTGAATATTCTAGGTACTAAAAGTTGTTCTCTCTAAATAACTATAAATTTTATGTGCAGAAAGCAATAGTGAGTCCTCTCAAATTTTTACCCGCTTTGATGTATCCATCCACAAAGAATCTCATACTGAAATGATGGGGAATGGAGCCCAAATTGCCATAGTAGGTAATTCCTAAATTGCTGCCTTTGGAGATCTCTTTTTCCACTACGTAGCCATGTGGTGCATTTTCAGGAGACTGACTCCTTTCAAACATAAAAATGGAAATTTTCCACTATTTTTATAAATTGTTGCAGTTAGGAGGCATGTATGATTTAGTTTCCAATGCTGCTGGTAGAATAGACAGTTTAATCAAATGTTTGTGCAACTTACTAGACTAAAGGACACAGTATTTCATTTCACTCTTGAGACAGAAAAGCACTTTATTTAATCATTTCACCAGAAAGTGTAGCCTGCTGGGAAGGTTGCAAGAGATATTAAAGACTTTACTGCAGCTCTGTGAAAATATAATGCTTGAGTCTACAGATAGAGAAAACTTTGTATAAATTCTGTATGTCGGTTATGAGAAAACTTTGTATAAATTCTGTGTCAATTATGAGTCTATTAATTACTAATTTATTTCTGTAAGTTAATGCATTATGAATAAACAGAACACAACCAGAAGCTATGCTTCTATCTAGCAGACATGTTGGGACCATACAGGAGAAGAGGAACAAAACAAGAGGTTCAGAACAGAGACCTTTAATGTGGACATGAAGTGCTAAACAAGCTGAATAAATCTAAATATAATAGAGGGCTGACAAGAAGATTCTAAACAAACGTGATTTAACTTGAATTTATGCTCCAACATTCTTCACATATCAGTTTATAGATCTTGAAAACTAAGGCCTTCTCAGAAAGAAGCAGAATTGCCACATATCTTTGGAACAGTAGATTATTTTATTTGTGATAATCTCCTCAGTTTTTAAAAATGGGAATTAACAAAAATGCATTAGTATTAAATTCAGAAATAGTCCATAACGTTAGCAGACTACTTCTGCATTTTGCCACGTGTAGGAAAATTTCATATTCGTGGATTTTTTTTTCTTCTTAAATTAAAATGAAATTTTTTGGCAACTTGACCAACCCTTTGTCTAGTTTCTTTCTTGTCATAAATCCTCCATTCTTCTCAAACCATTCTCCTGACTTTCCTCTTGTCAGCTAAATTCCTTATGCAATTTCCTTATGTTACCACATCTTTTTAACCCTCTAGATCCAATCTATATAACCCTAAATGCTCCTCAGTGAACTTTCTGCTGCAGTCACCAGGAAACTGAGAGTATGAAGCTGTCATGAATGCAGAATTTGGATTTGCTCCATTTGGTCAAAACGCAGTAGAACAGTGCATGTGTGCAGGAGTGTTTGACAGCCAGGATAAAATTAAATCATTGACACACTTTGCTTGTAGGGTTGATCCGCTTAGATATCTTAGAGATTTTCAAAATGAGAGAAATAAGTTAGAGTACATGGGAAACCATGTGCAGAGCTCTGGATGCAGGTGTTGGAAAACCCAGGTAAGCCCTGGCCACCCCTTGTACCACCCATTGCTACCAGACATTCCCTGTGTGAGAGGTCTGGGGCCTCCAAAACCTCTTATGTTTGCTCTCTGCAGCAATCTGTGCAAGGGAATAAAAAAAATAAATAAATAAAAAAAAAAAAAAGGCAGAAAAATGCACTAGAAACATATCAGAAGCCTGTATTTGCAGGTCTCACATAATTTAATAAGGATAAGATTATTTCTGTGGATGGGGACAGAAAGACACACTGGTCTGGAATGGGCAGCTGTGAACACTTCTCAGAGAATTCCACTGAGAAAGGGTCAAGCCTCTGTGGGCCCTGTGTTTCTGATGGTTGCTTTCATGTTTCTCTTTGGTTACCACAGTGACATCCTTGTTTTGTTGTGGTTTACTAGGGAAAGAGGTGACTTGTTCTTGATCCAAATTATTCACATTGTATTCGTTTCTGTGTTGTCATCTCTTTGTTTGTTTAAAATTAAATTGAAGAAATAAATATTTCATGAACATTTTAATTTAATTCTGCTAAGGAATACAGAAAGCAAGAACCAAAAAATATGTATATCAAACAACAACTTTGGATTACTTTTCCAGAATATGAGGGAAATTCAAAACTCAGAATTACAATGAGTCTGTTTGCAGACTTTTTTTAATGCAAAATAGAGGGGAAAAAAGCAAATATTGGCAAAGGTGCTTGTCCAAGTCACTGCAACCTGCATTAGTTTAATAACTTCTCCTTTACTGACAGCTAAGTTAATACAGCAGTATTAGACTACTGTGGGGTTCAAAATGTTGTGGTGCTTGTTCAATGAAATTACACCAGCAGAAATCCTTAAAATTGAGAAGCTGTACCAGCAAAACTGCATTTCTCTCAGTAGAGCTCACATAACTTATTTACCACATTGGTACAGCGTGATCTCTTTAATACACCCTCATTTATACCAAGACTGTTTTGCTTCTTCCATACCTGACTGTGCTGGCATGGTAAAACACAACTGAATTGAAAACATTTAAGAATACAAATGCACACTATTTCTCAATCTTCAAAACCCCTGTGCAGAACAATACGTTCCACCATGAGCAATTTAAGAAGAGGCATGTTTCCCCATCGATTTTTTTCTGTTTCTATTTGCTATCCTCAGCTTAGCTTACAATTTTTTTATTTATTATAGTTCCCCTCCAACATTATTATCATTGGTTTGTTGATATTTATATTTTTAAAGACAAATTGGTTTCTCTAAAGGAGATGCCTGTGAAAGAGATTTTATCAACAGAAGGAATGCTTCTTTTTCTTGGTCCTTTGAAAGAAAGTTGGCTTTGAAAAGTCTTATCACTGTACTAAAGATAATGCTGCAGACTGTTAATCCACAATTTGATTCCTCAAAGAAAGTTAATTAATCTTCAAATGCATTTTAGTCACACATCCTATGATTTTCAGCATAGCTCAAGCATCAAGTACTGAGGTATTACTTTTCAATAAAAGGTGAAATTAACAACATATAACATTTGAGAAGTAGGAATTATAATCAAAACTACATTAAAAAGATATAATTTGGGATCCACAATGCTGAGCCTCCAGGTGACAGGGTTTGTCTCAGATCAGTGTTGTTGAACATTATTTTTACTAGACAGCTGCTCTGCACCAGCTGCACTGAGCCTTCAGTTCACGCCCAGCTGGCGAGGCCCTGGGTAGCAGCTGCCACCAAGCACCACAAGGGCCCAGTTTATCTGGGCAGTGGGGCTACACTGGGGCTGGAACTAATAGCAGAGGGGCAGGACACGCTGGGATAATGTGTGCTGCCTTTCCCTGGGAAAGCTCTTTCACAGCTAAAAACTTGGCTTTTTTTTTTTTTTGAAAATTTGCACATAAACCTTTTCAAGGAACTTAGAAAACTTTCAAGGTAGATATCTCTATTCATTTCTCTTTAGCACAGTACATTCAATTTGGTGTCCATTACAAATAGACCCATCAACTAAATTAATTTGCTCTAAACAGGGAGATTTCTACTAATGCTTGCTCTTTTCTTGCTTCTTATGATCTTTCAACTATTTTAAAGAGATGCTGTCAGTATATTATTTTTAAAAGAAGCAATTTCTGAACTCTGAATTTGGTTAAGACCATGTCTCTGTTTTAAAATGTCACTTACAAAGTACTTTCCTTCCCTCTGCCATGTTTTTTTTCAAATGTAACGATTTTCTCTGACAATTTTAACTCAATAACAGGAATTTTCAACTTTGAGGTTGGTGACCTCCTCCTTTATAAAAAGTCAGCTTTCAACCACTCTGCATTTTAGTGAAATAACCTCTTAACATTTTCCATAGCAAGATGGTATGATGTAATTGCTCTTGAATTATGATCACTGCAAGATACTTTGAACAAGAAAAGCCTAACAAGCAAAGTGAAGTAATAGCTAAGCATATTTTCTTTATATAAATAGTCTATTGCAAAATTTTTCTGTGTGCAAGTTTTCCTTTAATAGGCATTGTATTACAAATGTATGATGGTGGAAGATATGTTCATTCTGAGGAGACATGGGATTATTTAGATTGATTCTCAACACAGCTGTTCTGTTAACATATGGAAAAAAAAACTTTGTCTCCATTGTCAGCTGGAAAACAGTTAATTAGATTCTCATCCACATGTAGAGACAATCAGGCTAAGAGCTATATATAAGGCATCTGACAGATACGAGGCTTTGCCTCACCTGTGCCCTTCTAAGACATTTCTAGAGACTAATGCTGTACTTAGGAAGGTTATTTTTCAAAAATACCCCTTCAAACAGGCTGTTCAGCTTCAGCTCTTGGAGGTTTCATGAGCCATCTGATGATTGGTAGGTATTATTTAGAGTATCATATCAATGATTTGGGTTATAATGTACTACTGTTGCTTTTGCATAGTTGGAAGACTGAGGTATTTCAGTTGTAACATCATGCCTAAAATTCAGCTAGGAACCTCCTGTATTTTACATACATAGTGCAGAGAACTTGAAAACTGATGTTCACCTACAATAAACAAAATATTATTGAATGCCATTATAAGCTTTCAAGAATGAAATGAAATGCCATTACTGGCAATCATTATTGGTTCCTTCAAGAAAAAAATTAGATATTTCAGGGTACAATCTGAGAATGCTTTTAGTATTAAAGATACTTAAGTTAGGAAATGAAGTACTATTAGACAGGTATGATGTTTCCTTAAAAACAGAGACAAAGCAAAAACCCCTATGTTTTAGCAAAAGATAATTCATCTAATAATTGTTAATTATAAAGCCACTCTAAATCTTGAGTCTTTTGATTCTGCTGAATTTAAATCCTGAGAAAGATATAATGGAAAAAAACTTGTCTTAAAGAGGATGGTCTTTGGGAAGAATGATTTAAGCAGAAGTCATCGAAGATGCTTTCCATTTGTGCTGCTTGTCATGCCACATCTTTTTTTTGCAGATTGGTCTTTCATAGTTTTAAAGTGGGGAATGCTAATCCTGTATGATTGCTAACAGGGCTCACATCAGGCTGGTGAGTGGTCACCAGTGAGGTTCTCAGGGCTCCATGGTGAAGGGCCTTGAGGAGAAGCTGTGTGAGGAGTGGCTGAGGTCACTTGGTGTGCTCAGCCTGGAGGAGAGGAGACTGACGGGAGACCTCACTGCAGTTACAATTCCTGGTGAGGGGAGTAACAGGGGCAGGCACTGATCTCTTCTCTGTGGGGACCAGTGACAGGACCTGAGGGAATGGCCTGAAGCTGTGTCAGGGGCAGTTTAGGTAGGATATCAGGAAAAGGTTCTTCACCCAGAGGATGGTTGGGCACTTGAATGGCTCCCCAGGGAAGTGGTCACAGCACCAGCCTGGCAGAGTTCCAGATGTGTTTGGACAATGCTCTCAGCACACGGTCTGGTTTTTGGGGCTGTCCTGTTTAGGACCAAGAGTTGAACTTAGTGATCTTTGTGTGGGTTATTCTATGATATCTTCAATATTTGTAACAGTGCTGTGCTAGTCCAGCTCACCCCAAAGTATGAAATCTAAAATGTGGGTTGCAGATAAACTTTGGCTCCCGTTGGGCCAGAGTTTTCCTGAATGTGCTTTCTAAGACTGCTTCAAACAATTTTTGATAGGTATCATTTAATGAAAGGAAATCACAGTGATTGTCTTAGACTGAGATCCTTGGGACATGTTATGCCTAAATAAGTAAAGGAGGAGAAGGCATCAAAATTACAGGAAATCCTTTTGCAAGGGTTTTTAATTGCTTTTTAATCTGATGAGAAACATAAAATATACTGTTCTAGGCTTTGATTCCCAAATTCTGTGGATGTCAACAAAAAATCATGCATCATTATGGATTTCAAGGGCTTGGTTGCAGAGGACAAATTATTTTTTGCAAACACAGCAGTAAAATGCATATCTCCTAAAGGGAGCCTTGCAGTACCTAGAAAATAGCATGATGTTTGGGACTATACAGCTTTATTCTTTGCAAGTGAATTTTCATTTTTGGTAGATAAATATTCACCACTCAGATTCACAGAGGGGAGAAATTACAGATTTTATTTTCATTTCTTTGAAATGAGGCCTGGCTTAAGGCTGCTCTGATCCCATTCCAGTTACTTCATTCAATGACAAGCTTCATAAAGGCTGCTCTAAAGGTGAGGATAGCTACAATTCAGTGATAGAGTCACATCAGAGGGTCTCCACAAGCCAAAACTGAAAGACCAAGGAATAGCACTGACTATGCTGATTGCCACCTTCTTTAATAATCTTCTAAACCATGGAAAAACTCAGCAAACAGAATAGAAGTCCTCTGTTTTCAACCTGACAGCATATAAAGAATTAAATTTAGGAGAAAAAAAAATAGTGGTTTGTGATCTGAAATCACAATATGATGTGGAGAAAAGCTTTCAGTCTAAAAATTTCTTCAAAGACAAATGTGAGAGGTAACTGCTTGACAGGAGGCTTAAATTTTCTGTGCATTACTTAAAACTTCATTAGTTAGCGTTTCTGAAATCAAAAAGTGTTGAATGCTTCCATAGAAAGATTTTGTGATGCAGAGAAGGGGCAGTCTACAGAAAATGTTTCAGTTCTCAGTTAAAACAGTATTGCTTTGCAGCATGTGATTTGGGCATAGACATGAAAAAAACACGCTATTTTGAACAGCTATGGCAGAACAGTTTGGAAAAGGAAAAGTAGTCTAAAAGTTTGACAATATTGCAAATATTCATCTCTTGAGAAATAAGGCAAGAAAAAAGGAATAAAGCAATGAGAAATGGATTTTTTTAGGTTATTTTTATTTATTCCCTTCCTTCTAAGCACAAGCAAACAATTTATTCTCTAGAGCTCTGAAAGGTTAATCACTTGCAGAAAAATAAGGATGTGAAGAATATCTAAGTAATAAGAGCTAAAAATGTCAGACGCCTGGGGATAAAGCAAATATTTCTGTGTTTTTAAAATCACTGGCTATTGTGAATTTTTTTTGAACACAAGGAAGGATATTATTTTAAATGAAACATTACATTCTGCATAAGGGGAATTGTCAATGGATGGAAAGAAAAGAAATCAGTTTGGAAGTGGTGAGAGACTGTGACCAGCATTCAGCTTTTTAGCAAACCAGCACAGCAGGCAGGGAACTGCTGTGCTGTAGGAAAGCACATTCCCATGCATGCCCAGCAACAGGCAAGCACCAGCTGAATTCTTTTCAGAGTTGCCAAACTGTGAGATTAAGTTCTGTAAGAAAAGACACTCAGAAAGTTAATGGTAGAGTATATTCAAAGGGTGTTATACCACCCCTTTCCTAATCGTCTTACCAAGCAAGGAAAAATAACTGGATGGTTGCACATAGAAATCAATTTTCAAAAAATGTTGGTTTTCTCCATAGTAGGTTTTTCTCAAGACATTAAAAGGAGTGGTTTTTAAAACTTGCTCAGAAATTCCTGTTTCTGAGGGACATTTGCATCTGAACACTGCAAGTGTATGAGCTAGAAACATTTAAGACATAATATTTCACCTGTAACTTAGGGGCAAGGGGCAAATGAAGAATTTTTCAAGGTTCATAAAATTCTTGACATAATCTCTCATTACCCTTTCAGTAGATTACTGTAGTTGCTTAAGCTTGTCCTAGTGCTGGAGTGAGGGAATCAGTATGTATTTTACACATTTTGAATTTAGGGCTCAGGAATGGAAGAGAATTTTAAAGCTAAATGATTGTTTCAGAAAGTTGATTCTCTAGTTCCTGTAGCAAAAAAAAAAAGAAAAAAGAAAAAAAAATTGGTTAGTGTCAAGCCTCCTGATTTGCAATATGTAAATGCTTTTGATATTGAAAGTTTGGAGATTGTTATTATTTTTTCATCTTGCTTTCTAACTACTTTCTTTCTGCTAATTTGTTTTGTGTTGCTCTCTGTCTTCATGACTCCAGTGCCTAAAAATGCATACAATTTGTAGAAGCTGGTTTGCAGAAGTGTCAATTTGTCGTCTGCATTCTCCTGCTAACTTTTATTACTTTATTATCTACAATTAAGTGATTGGAAGAGATTTCCTTGGTGGTAAATACTATTTCAATGAAATGCCTTCTAAATCACATTCTGATTGTACACTTCAATCTTTTGGAGTTCTGTAAGGCGTGTTTCTGCTCCAGGTTGTAGCGTGCTTTCATTCACTTGCTCCCTACAGACAAGTTAATGTTGTTCCTGCCATCCTAGGCAGTCCCAAAGCAGTCAAAAAGGGAATGGGGCTTTGGCTGCTCCCTTCTCTTTGGCTGGCAATGAAGGCATTTGAACAGAATGTTTTTCACATGGCACACTTTGTGATTGAAACACATCTATGCTTAAATGACCTTTTTCACGGTTGGGCACAATTTGGTTAATTTTGTGAAGGATTGTATCTCCCAGGGCACCATGTTCTTTGGATACGCTAAATGATCTGTCCTACATTTTAGATGTATCAGAGGCAGAGTTAATTAAAATACATACATGCTGTGTAATGTAGCAACAGCACTGAGGCCAATCCTGGCTCCCAAGGAAATTATCCACGCTAACCAAAAATGATTTGCTCTCTGTACTGTATAGCTGTTTCTTTTATTTAACGTATTAAAACCATTTTAAGCTTTGAAGTTCTGTGGCTTTTTGGCTGATGTTTTCATCAGACGTTTATCATACTCCTAAGGCATATGTTCTGCTTTCAGAGCAGATATGGGAACTTCTCAGTAATTTATTTCTGTTAAAAATTAAAATGCATTTAAAATGTTTCGTATTGGCAGAGCTGGAGATTATAGTCTTCTTTACTTATCCACATGGTAGAAAATGCATAAACTGTAGTAGTGTCAATTTTTATTTATTAACCTAATCAAGAACCTGTGATGATTTGCTCATTATATTCTTAAATATGTATATATATATGTGTGTGTGTATATATATATGTCCTTCTTGTACCTTTCTTATCTAGAACAGCATCTTCCCTTCTTACCATGAGTTTTAATGACATCTTGCTATGAATATGGTCATACCTATTCTGGCTATGAAAGTTTATCGGACAACTTTGTTTCTATACTGATAAGAAACTGATCATGGAGATGATTCTTTCATTCTCCTATGGGCATGTAAAATGGGTTCCAGGGAACTGACTTCAAACAAGTTGGTCAAGAAATTTGAGGCAAGGGTTCTACAATGAGGACCTTGAGATTTTTGAAGCAGTACAAATAGAGTCTCTAGGATTTATTCAAAAAGTGCCTTTTAAATCTCACTGAAAGAGCCATGTCCTTGAATTTTAAGACCTTATGAAGGTCTTAAATGAAGAATAATCTTTATTTAAGATTCATAATACTCTTATAAAGAATATTCAAATAGCTTTCATTTTAAACCAGCAAATGCTACTTCTTGCTTTGGAGATATGCATAATATTTCTAAATTTTATTATGAGGATAATGTTGCAAATATCCACATACATATACAAATAAATTATTTATTTCTTTAGACCAAAGGATACAATCTTTTTGGTGCAAGAATTCAAATGTGCTGCTGAGGTTTATGATTGACAAATTGGATCAAAATTATTTTATCCAAGATTCATAGGGTATTCACATTTTTAGAGCATCAAATACATTTTGGATATGGTTTCTGGGATGCACTTATCAACAGACTTCATTTCTCTTTCGAGCACTATTAGTAATAAAGCTGCTTTTTAGGTTTGGACAGGCATTTTCCACTGCTTTCTTGTTAAATGCAATAATGTCATATTAGCACATCCAGAGAAGTAATGAGTACATACATCTTGACCATAATTAGCTTTCTCACACCTGCCATTTCTAAAAGATAGAGGGTTCCACTCCTTTTTCTCATCATGGTAGAGAATTGCTCCTTATACCTGTCCCAGTCTTGCACATGACTGCCATATGTCCATTTATTCTCAGGCAATACTATTTTATAGCTCTTTCCCTTCATGAGTGTTTAATCCAGCAGATATACCTAGAGGAATCAAGTTTATTCCCTTGGACTTCATTTTTTCTATGCTGAATTATACCACTTTCTTTTCTCTCGTATCATAAGAACAAACTGTGGATCCCTCCTGACAGGTGCTGTAGCAGCCCTTCCCAGTTTGAAGTGACATTGCTTTAAAAACTATTGCACAGAAAGATAGAGTTTCTGGTTAATATTTTAATTTTATGTTCACAATGTAAGTGAATTTTTGGTGGGGTGTGTGAACTGAGAAGTGGACTGAAAAGCAGGAGCAAGCCTAAACCAGACTCATTACTCTGAGCAAGGGGTCAGACCTGAGAGAGGTTGGGGAGGAACAAAGCAGCTCTCTAGAAGCTGAGTAAGGAAAAAACAGATATTATTTCAAGGCACTTTGCTTTTGTAAGGCTGTAACTCAACAAGGGCAATAGAACTTTTTCCTAAACTGTGATCCTGGAAAAAAAATGACATATCTCAGAGGATGACTGGTGGGGAAGAGAACTTAAACTGAATGTAAATAGTTATTTGGTCATCTCTTTTAAGAGGCCAAAATATGTTGCAAATACTTTCCTTAAGAATACCTCTAAAAAGAATGCCACACAGCATTTGTAGTAGAAGCAAGGAGCTCTTTTAATTGTCAGAGGTGCTGCTTGTAAGCTGAATCTAGACTGCTTCAAATGAGATCTGGAGTTCTAACAGACGCAAAATCCAGATTTGTGTACTTGTGTTTTTATTCAATCTAATAGGAGACAAAATTCTTGTAACTCTTGAAATAAAAAGAAGCAAAAACTGGGTGTACTGACCTGAATCCATAATTAACAACTCTCCATTCATGGAAATTATACTGAACTTTCTTGGCCTTTTATAAGGCAACTGACATACTTGAGTCTTCATCTTAACTTAGCTCTCCTAAGTTACTCTAGGGGAGTTTTCTTATCTTGAGCAAAGAAGAATTGTAACCTAAAAGGAATTAATGGAGGCAAATTTTTAGTCCTCACAAGACATAATAAATTAATAGAAATTGGGTCAAGTATCAGGAAATAAGCTGTGGCTGAATATTTTTCCTCTTTCTCTCCTCCAGCCAGTTCCCCTTCCTCTGAGAGAAGATCTTGAGATTCAGAATTTCCTGTCACCACAACTGAAGGTGGAGCTTGGAGTTAATGCCTGCCAGGGTATTCTAGATGGATATGGTGCGAGATTAGTTACATGCAGTATGAGAGTTTAAGAGCAAATTACAGCAGTGTAATGTCTCTGTAAGCCTGGAAAGAAACCGAATGAAAGTGTAGCTCAGGCGTTGTGTTGACTGAATTCTGGCAGCTGCTGGACCTGCCCCTGAGCCATGCAGGCATCTGTGGAATGCCAGCTCCTCCTCTCTGACACCGTTGGATGCAGCCTGTGCCTGACAGTCTCAGCTCCAGATGCTATAAAAGTAGAAAAAAAACAAACCACCAATTAAAAATCTGCTCCAGTCTGTTCACACTGAGTGTTGCTGTGGAGTAGGCATCAGGCATTATTTTCTGATGCTCACCTTTGGGATAGTGCTGGCTGCTCATTCTTCTCTACCCATACTGCTGTTTGGGATCTGAGAACACTAACAGCCCTAATATTTTGACCTTTTCTGCTTTTGATTTCTGAAGAGCTAACAGCAAATGCTTCTTCTCTCATCTAAATACTTCTTTTCCAAGAATCTGTCTTCTTTTTTTCCAAAGAAAATAAACTGTCTTCTTACATTACAAACCTCTCATCATTCTCGCTCTTTTTCTTCTGGACTCTCTATTGGCCATTTCCTTTGAGAACATGTTTCAAACATACCCAGTGAGATCCCACCAGTATCAACTGGAATAAAGGAATAACCTCTTCCTCATATGCCTATTAATATGCATCAGTGTCACATTGAGATTTTGGGGAGTTTTACAACAATCTATAATCTGCTTTGAAGTTTTTTGTTCATTATAACACCAGAATTTGTCCTAGATGTCAACACCATGTTGAACATCTTTAAAGCTACTACACACACCTTGACTGTTTGCTCTCTATATGTTCATCACTTTCATTATTTAAAATATTAAATAATGGTACACGTGTGAAATCTGTCTTGCTATCATGGAACATCTAAGGGATGTTTGTTTGTTTTCCTTTAGGATGAGACACATACAGTGACTTTGTGCAAATCTTTCTACTTGTTTATACAATTCTCCATGACATTGTTATAGAGTCTCTCCACACAGAGACTATAGCTGAATTGCACTGATCATTCTAAGTTTGAGGTAGATCCTTTTAAGGAGGAGATATGAGACTTCATTAAGACAAAATATTATAGAAATAGAAAAAAACTCTGGTAGCAGTTAACCAGAGGCAGGGTTTGGCGGTATCAATATTCAATTAAATTTTGTCGTGGCAGCTGCTTTTTTTGTTGTGGCTTTTGGTTGGCTGGTTGGGTTTTTTAAGAGTTAGGATATGTGATGCTTCAAGTAATGAAGAAATCATGAAAGAAAATCAGATTATTGTGGATAATTTACTCTTTATAACTCTCTATGCAAACTTTTTAGTACTTAAATATTAAAGATCTCCTGTTTTTTCTAGATTTGCCAGTAAAGTCTGTGAATAATGATAGTACATAAGGACATGTTTGCAGCAGAGGGGTTTCAACAAGCAATGCTTCTTGTTCTCTGTATAGGAATCACTTTTCAAGGAATTTCTCCTAGACATCATACTTTTTTTCTGGTTAGAGATATAAAAAGCAATTCTACAGTGCTTACTGAGAATTCTTATCTGAACAGATTCCTACTACTTTGGAGATATTAGTAATTGAGGGGACCTTACTGAGTTTATAATGGAGTCCTCAGTTGTGCATCAAAGGCTGTTTTTTTCAGGTCCATCAATAACTGATATTAACAATATTCACTTCAGTGGTGAATGGGGTTAAGATAACCTTCTGTTAGTCTCCTATTTATATAATTTTTTAAAATATTTTTCTGTAGGAGTTTGTATTAGATCATATACAATTTTTGAGATTCTAGTTGAGGGGAAAATGTAGTTTTGATTCTATATTTCTGGAGGGATTGTGACTGAAATGAAAAGCTAAAACTTACAATTCACCAAAGTGTGAATTATCATGTTGAATTTTACTGGCATATAAAATTACAATTACTCAAGTAATTCCAAATACTCACTCTGAACTGCTCAAAGTCCTTCAAATAAAAACTGGTGTAATTCTTACGTAATCTAGTTTTTATTTAAAAAGGAAGAAAACTAGCTCACATACTTTAAACTTCACCTCCATTTCTATTTTAGGATTAATGGTATTTCCATCTTTCTGAAAATTGTAGTCATCCCTCAGTTGAACTAATAAGCAAGAGTTTTTAGTTCAACTGGTTTGCTAATAAACAGTCATGTAGGAGCAATCTTTTCTCAAGAACCTTAATTGTAAGTTTTGCACTCAATATGCTGATCTGATAATGAATTATATCCAGGCAATTTAATGTTCTTTTTCAATTTTGTGTTGTTGGGGATTTAAAAACCAAAATATCTCCATCAGAATTCTTGCACTTAATGTCCTAGCTTGAAAACTTTCCAATTTTTATGGACTAATAGGGCTGTGTGTTTTCTTGTACTTTGTCAAACATCTCAGAGCAATCCCACTACAATTTCAAGAATCTTAAACCATGGAAGTGCTGTCATCTGCTTTGTATCAACATCATTTTATGGGGTTTTAGCACAGAGGGCACTTTCCTGGAAAAATGGATATGCAGTTTTAGCCTGCTTTGCCCTGTGAATGTCAAAGTCTAGTCTGAACTACATTATGCTTAATGGTGATGGTCTTCTATTACCTCTGACAGAAACTTGATCCCACTTCTGTGAATGATGTTCAGACTTTTACTGCAATTCTACAAATTGCATAGCTCATTTGTTCAAGATGGCAAATGTAGTTCTTGAATCCCTTGCCTATCCTGTTTCATGAAATAAAACAATGAATTTCATTCCACTGAGCTTAATTGGTAGCAACAGAGTTTCTACAGAATATTATGCACTCTTAAACAATACAGTACTGGCTTTAGCAGTTCCTGCAAAAACAACATTCTGTGTAATTCCTTTTTTATGGTTCTTTTTATGCTTGAAATGGAGGAAATATTATGCCATTTTTGTTTATTTCAGTAATTATTCAAGGATCTTAGAGAGTTTGCTGGGAAAACAATCTTCTGAAGGATTTGCTCTTCCTAGCAAATCACACTCTGCCCAGCTTGTTTTGTCATGCCTTTGGGTAAACAACTGAATAAGGATGTTGTTAGAAGACAAAAACCTTCTCAAGCAATTCCTCACCACGTGGTATTGCTCAAGGAGACAGCTTGATCCCAAGCTGTACAGGAGTGCAGTGTCTTTACAGTAAAATTATTTTTTTTTCCACATAGATCTCAAATTAATTTGAAGATCATACCTCTAAATATAATTGTGCTGAATTTTTTTCATTTTTTACCTGTTAGCCAATTTTTTCCATATTGTGAGGTAAGAGTTCCCAAGCAATTTTTTTTGGGGGGGAGGGGAGGGTAGGATCCCCTCTAAAATATTGTGTGTTGTGCAGAGAATGATCTCAAGAAAAATACACTCTAACTTCCTTGTAATTATGAGGTTCCACAAGTTGCTCTGTTCTTTGGAAAACACCACCTTATTTCTCTGAGTGCTGTTTGCTTTCTGTGTAGATTGCCACGAAGGAAATCCAGTCATTGTCCTGCTTCATTCTTCCTTGTGGCTGATATTCATTTTTCTTTTACATGTATATTGGAAAAATAAGCTGTTTGCCCCTCTTTTCGGTTCCAATCTGTCTTAAACACTGACAAAGTTCAAATATTTTATGGTCCATAAAAAGTTTTCTGTCTCAGCCATTCTGTCACTGCAATTATTTTCAACTAAGGGACATCAATTCTTTTGTTGATAACTTTTGCTGACTGTCCTGCTTTTTACTGTGAATCTTGTAAGCATTGAGTGAGAGATATTAAATATAAAGTGAGGATGATTTTAGATTACAGAAACTAGAAATTAAACAAAAACTAAAATCAGGTGACACTTCAAGGTCAGTTTGCCACTGGCTTTAAAAATAAGTAATAGAACTGCTACAAATCTAAGTTGAGCACCCTCACCACAACTTTTTTTTATTTAGACATGTATTCACAACATAAATTTCCTTCTATTTCTGGATTACTGCTTCCCAAAACTGTGGTTTAGTTACCCTGCTCCTGCACATCCTATGGGTCACTGCTAACAGTATCACAAGTGCAACATTTTTCACTGCTACCACCTTATGGTCATTTGGGGTTCATAAATCAGTTCTACAGGATAAATCAAGTGAAGCAAATTATTCAAGGCTTTGAGGATAATTCCTTTTTTTTTTTTATTTCTGAGAATTATATGATTAAATCTTTAAATAATCATGCTTCAGTAAAAAGGAAAAATCCTGAAAGAAATGCAAAATATCAGTATATGGTCCCCGTGTAATTTCCTTTATCTGTTCTGATCATTTCAGACTGGTCAGTCATCTTCCCTCCTCTCCTCTCTGTGAGCTCACAGAAACTCCTGTCTCTTTCTGCAGTATGTCACAGTCCCTTGCCTGGTTTTACAAACTTCTGTTATGAAACTTACACCT
Organism: Taeniopygia guttata; assembly: GCF_048771995.1. Lineage (NCBI taxonomy): Eukaryota > Metazoa > Chordata > Aves > Passeriformes > Estrildidae > Taeniopygia > Taeniopygia guttata. The sequence continues at coordinate 40,629,861 of NC_133028.1, read as the reverse complement.
TGCCCTCTCATTCTCTCCCTAAGCACTAGAGACACCTTCCCAACTACCTCAAAACTTGAGAGCCTTGATTGAAGTCCTGATTTGGCAGGTGTCCCCTTTGTTCTCCTTCCAAGGAAATACCACCATTTTCTAGAGCTGGAGTAGGCTGGACAGTTTTCCCTAATCCCAACCATTCCATTGTTCATATGAATCCTTTTGACGAGTGCCAAAGTTTTGGTGAGCTTTCTCCTTGCCTGGTTCAGTGGTGAAAGAGATGTGACTACCATGGTTTTGTTTGATTGCTTGATAAATAATGTATTCAATAATCTAACAGTTTAATATCTTCCACCAGAACTAATAACATGCACAAAGGTGATTATTTTTTTGCTGACAACCCCTGTAGGTTACCTTTTCAATCTTTTTTTTAAATAATATTTTGTTATTGTGACTAAAATAAAAAATGTGTTATTTGATTTTATTCCATATTTAACCTGATTTTACAGTGAGTTATCTTAGAAGAGACAATCAGCAATTCTAAGTCCCTGCAGAAAAAAATGAAAAAAGATATTAAAATCTTGTCTACAGCCTTTAATGGGTAAATCTAAATGTGCTAATCAGTCTAGCTCCAAATCCATCAAAGCAAAAGCACATCAAGTAGCAGAGGTTCATAAGGTCTAGATAAAAATCCTTTTTAAATATTCTGTTAGTCTCTGTATATGAATTTACATTCATTAATAGGCTTAAATATGCACAAGGAAAATGGATTCAGCTCTGGGCTATTATCAAGAAATATTGTGGCACATCTATTAGTAGAGAGTAATTTCAATATCTTGCTATCTAAATTCAGTACCTGAATAACTCGACTTCAGCACAGCACTCTTACACACTCTAACACAACAGTGCTACAGGATTTAGTGGATGTGGAGGGACTCAGTTTCTCTTTACATCTAGGGGCACTTTTGCAGCTATAGGTGAATACTAGACTTCAAAAAAAGAAGATAAAACACCCTTTATTTCCATATGTCCATCCAGGAAAGCATGTTTAGAATATCTTTGTTAGAACTTTGTGCAATAAATGATGCATAATCTTGATTATATCTGAATATTCAGGTTACACATTAAAAATATATAAAAGCAGACCCCTCTGTGACACTTGCCTCAACTTTTCAAATTCAGTTTATTTTGGGATGTCACAAAGATGCTTGCTGACCTGAATCAGTCAGAGTTCCTTCTAAGACTAGACCTGCAGCATCCTGGCAATCCTAAAAATACATCTGCATTGCAGTAATGTGAAGAATCATCCTTTGCACCTAGGTGCTACCTTAAAAAAATGTGCTCATCTATACCCGAGATACATGTTATAGAAAACCTGAGAATAAAAAATCATCCATTGATCACAAGTCCCTTTAAAGAACATTTATGTAATAAGGGATTAATAGGGGTTTTTTTCTGTCACCAAGACTCTGCCTTCTATTTTGTCATATTCAATGCCTTTTCATTTTGCCATCAGAGGCCAAATAGTATGTCTTCCCTTCCAGTCAGAATAGTATTTGCCTACTCTGAATAGACCAGCTCCCAGAGAGTTCACGTGTACAGAATTATTAGCTAATGCCTATTTCAATAGTGTCAGGAACGATGCAGCTACTTTAGACTCTAAGTCATGAGGGAAGCATCCCTTTCACTTTCAGGTTTTGGTGAAATTTCAGGAGAAAATTCTTTGCCAAATCCATTAATTCATAGATAGGAAATGCCAAAAGCAAATTGAATTCAGTCAGCCTCTGTACATGATCTCAAAATCTCATGATGCTCAGAAGGATTAACATAGACTTATAGAATGGTTCAACCTAGAAAGGATATTGAGAATCAACCCCTTCCGCTGAGAACCTGAAGGAAAAAAAAGACTCTTGTTTGCAGTTAAAGACCAACTTCCAAAAAATTATTTGTTTTTTACAATATTTTTAAATATTATGCTATTGTATTTCTTCTGGCAATAATAAAAGGCAGCCTGTAGCACTGAATTTTTAAATGTGGCTATTGCCAAGTGGGTATTGCTCCTACATTCCTTTTTATAATGTTCTTTGTATATACATACCATTTCTCTCTATTAACTACTCCATTATATATTTTCATCCTGTGTAAGCAATCCAAAAAGGGCACTGTTAAGTGGTAACAACCAAAAAATCCACATCAAAAAATTCCATGTCCCCTCAAGCCTTATGTCTTGTATAAGGTAGTGGTTTTTCACTAATTTTCCTTTGAAATAGTGCTATAATACTACAGATCAGAAGAAAACCTAGGAGGAAGGACCTGAAAAAACCAAAAAAGACAGCAGAGATCTGAAGCTGATGGGAGCCACTCTCTGCTGTGACTTTTTTCCTACAAAGCCTTGGTACAAAATAAGTTAGCAGTACTATTCAAAAAAAATCTTCTGATGCTATGTCATGTTGTTTTCTGACAGAAGCGCCTTTCATAAAAGTAACATAAAACCTGGGAGTTTCATAGTGGAAATGGGAACTGCTAGTTTGTTCAGTATTAAATTTGTAGTTGATTTTCTTTTAAGATTCAAAATTAAACTTGCTTTCAGGAACTTTTAGATATTTTATTTACTTCTTTACTTTTTTTCTCTCATCTTCATCTTAAAATCACATTATCATTTAATATACAGCTTTTGTCCACTTATAAATTGACTATTAATCTCATATAACTCTGGGGATATGTCCCAGAGAAGGGGAGAACACAGGCCCTGAGCTTTCTGGGATGGAGAGCTCAAAGCCCAAGAGCTTGCAGACCTGGGGAGGGCTCTGGCAGCTCTGTTTTCTGTGTGATAAGACAAGCCCCTCCACAGAGAGTGAAGGGAAACAAGGGCAGGGGGGGAAATATAAGAAAGGCAGGGGCATAAAAGCAAGGCAGCTTGGGAAAAGGGGCAACAGAGTGTTTAGGCACTGGTAAAAATTTGGGGGAAAGAAAAGAGGGACTATAATATAAGGGAGTAGAATAAGAAAAAGGTGAAATGGAAAGGAAAAACAGGTTTCAAGTTTTAATGGTGAAGTGTATCACTGCTATAAATACTCTGAGAATTATAAGAGAGGTAAGAAGAACAGTCTGTGATCTGGTGTTCAGCAGTCAGAGATGAATAAAAGGAAAATTAATCATTCATGAAAAACAAATATTTTATTCAAAGCATAGAATTATAATAAATAGTCGCGTTGTACACTAGATACCTTGTGCATTTTGGGCTGCCACAAGTCTTTATGTAGAAACCATTTTGTTAACCTATTGCTAACTTTTGACTGTTGGGCTCTGAGAGGTAATATTAAGAAGGGAATAGGAGACAAGCCTTATGTACCATGTCAATGCCAATGGTCTGTGCAAAGCGTAGCTGCTGACATTATAAACTGCAAGCTGGCCAAATGGCAGCTATGCCTGCTCTTTTTGCTTCCTCCCTCCCTTCCCCTCATGCTTTTTAAGGTTAGAAATTGCACAGCAAGGAGACACAGCAGAAGGGTTTATTTACAGAGACCGCAGTTGCATACCTCCTCATTAGTTTCCATTCCTTCTGAGAATATTCAGTAGGTGTTGCAGAAGGTCACCTATATTGAACTTCTGAGAACAGTTCAGTAATATTCTGGCCCCTCTGCTAAGTGTCCTGTACCCCTAGACATCCAAAAACAGCAAGATAGTTTGTTAGAGAGTGCTTTTTGTTTCACCTTGAGAACTAGGATGTACTTTGAAGGGAATATTTGGACATGTATAAATCCCACATTTAACATTCCATGGGGGGGAGGGGAGGGGGGGGGGGGATGAGTGCCAAAAAGTATAGACTCTAAATACATTTATTCTTATTGTACTAGTGTTACACCATATTTCAAAACATTGTGTTAACTTGCAGCTGCTGAGGTACACAGTTTTTAATGCTAAGCTTTTTTATATTTCAATGGGGTCAAGAGAAAATTGAATAGTTATCTTCAAAGCCCACCTTGCATAGAGCCAATATGTGACCTGAAGCCTGCTTTGGGGAAGTTGATGAATAAAAAGGATGAGAGTTGCTTATATTATTTCGTATAGTAAAGTTAAATGAATTATGAAATTAAATATATGCAAATAAAGAATATTATACTAGCATTGGGCATGTAAGCAGATGGTGCAATAAGTGCATTTTCATAATGTTGTATGACCTCAAACCATAGAATTATGCACAGCTTTGTATATTGGAATATATGTCTGCCTTGAAACATGTGGACAGCTCTATATTGTTTGAAGAACTTGGGACATAAGGAACCAAGTAAACATTAGAATATGAATTATGTAAAAATATTTTCAGATAAATGTTTGTTGCAGCTCTTCATCTTTGTTAGCAGAGACATTCTGTTAAGTGCAGTCAGGCTAGATTCAGAGTTGAAATAAATTGAATACTAGGACAGAAAGATCTTTTATGTCCTAACCATAAGATAGCAATCAGTGAGGTTATAATTTAATTCTACAAAATTTGATTATACATTTTCCCTGAAGTCAGATGAATTCATTCAGATAATTCTTTCATTCTAAGAATGCCTTGAATGTGCCTTAATATTTCTACCTGAGGTTCTTGCTATTCTTTTCGGTCTTGCACCAAAATAAAGAATAAATCACAACTATCTGCATATACCAGAAGCCTTCATCACCTACATCCACTACCTCAATTTTATTTTAAAATGAAAGAGCTGTAATTGCTAAATGATATTCAAATTATCTACACACCTTGCAGAGACGATAGGATGAATGTATACTAAAATATCTTTGTTCCCTTCACAGACTCATACAGACACCTGACTATCATTATAGTAAATTACCAAAGCCAGGAATCTTTGTCATTTTAATGCACAAGCCTTTTTTTAATGCATTTTTTTGCCTTTTTCTGTCCCAAAACTATGAACTGCATCATGCCACCTTTAGGGTGCTTTTTTTTTTCTCTCTGTCTCTATGAACAAAGGAGAAGGGGAAACAAGGTTTGAAAATTTAACAGTTTTGAGGCATAGTGTAGATTGAAAACATTCTTGCATGAAAGATTCTTTCTTACATGGCTGGTGTGGTAGACAGAGGCATCACTGAAATCAAAGATGAGTCCTGCTCAGCTAAGGACTGGCAATATGTTACTCCACTTGTCCAGGCGACAAGGAAACATCTTATAACCAAACTGTTATAAGATGAAGTACTATGGAAAGATGGAACAAGCTGCAAAAAAAAAAAAAAAAAAACCAAAAAAAACAGGAAAAAAAAAAGGTGGGGGGGTGTCTGTGTAAACTAATCTTATTAGGTATGCTTATAGTAATTGAGTAATTGAGAGAGAGGTTTCACTGTCTAAGGGGAAGTTTGAGGTAATTAAGAGATGTTAATATGCACTGAAAATGATGGTGTGTCCCAGAAGGAAAAAAGAGAAGACTTATGAGCATTTTCAGTGCATATTAACATTTTTAATTACCCCAAACTTCCCCTTAGACAATGAAACCCCTTTCTCAATTAAATGAGGCTTCTGAGTGCAATAAACTTTTAGCAGGTAGCTGGAAATTCAGAGGAAAATGAAAAGGACAAGGTTTTTATCTTCTCTGATTTCAGTCCCTTGACTTAGTTGGAAAAATTTCAGAGACTTTAAACAGAATTTCTTGGATGAGCAAGAGACAGGAGCAGTATTGCTCCTGGCAAAACTTCACATTAATTATAAGATAAACTTTGGGGAATTAAAATCTATGAATGGTTTAGTGGAAAGGTTATGATGAGAAGTAAAAAAAAAAACAGTTCAAGAAGAAATTTTCAAGTCTGACTTGTCAAATCATTGAATTATATTTTTGTTCCTTTTGCTTTTAATGATGGAGTGACACATTCCATAGCATTGTGTATACACTACTTCAATGAAGGGATTTAAGGGAGAATCTGAATTTAAATTTTCTGTGTAAATCACTGACCTTCATCTCCTATTCCTTTATATAAGTGAAATTATAAGTGAAACTGGCAAGCCAAACATGGCTAACACAGAGATGTGTAGTTCACATATTCAAACCAGAATTCTTTCTGTTCATCACTTATGATAACAAGCTTTGATCATATAGTCTCTATATGCATACTTGCCCATTCCTGAGTCAGAATGTAGGAAATCAATCTTCTTTTCTTCTTTCCCTTTGCAGCCATATTTAGGTACTGAATTATGAGCCCTTTCCAATTACCAATGTTTCATATGCTACTAAGTTAAGTTGATTACAAACAAAATTTTTCAGTCTACATACATAAAACATACATATTCCTGCCATACAAATAACAAATTTGGGATAATTCTGACCATTCTTTCAATAGGCAAAGATGTTATCTTCTGGAAGAGATAGTCATCATTGCCATTCACCAGTAAATTGAAGGAAACTGCAGGACCTCAGCTAAATAAAATAATACATTTGGATTTGATAGCTACTTCCGGGACTGTCACAAACATCTGTTTTGTCCTGTGTAGGTGTGTGGGAAAATTTACTCTTCTAGAAAATGTCTGCTACTTTTATTTTAAATATTGGCAAAGAAACTTCTTATTTCACATTTCTTGTGCTTCTTGTACCCAGAGGCATTTAAGTTCTACCCTATCTAAATTTGTGCAGCAAAATATGAATTTATGAGTAACTTTGAACAGAATTGTGACACAGAGCTCGAATTTCTATTTCTCTAAGCAGATAATAGAAAAACAGTTGGTGTGGCCATCAAGGCTTTGAGGCTGGTATTATTTTTCTCTGATCCCAGTGGCCTTTCTGAAAAATGCATGTTAGCTCCTGTTCTCCCTCTGTGCAGGTCATGGAAGGTTTTAGGGAGTAGAGTGGGAGATTGATCATCTTAACTTCATCAGAAATAGCTGCTGCTTTCCACCATGAGAGCAACAAACACAGTTTTATTAAGGACACATGTCGGCATTCCCCATTTTTCAGCCTATTGTGTATGAGTAATGCTACAGGAACAGATTGCTTGCACTGCTCCCTAAAATGTTAGGTGATATCAAAACCTGTCTACTACAGGTGAAATAAAACACTCTTCAATGCAACAGCCTTTATTTGCATATCATTCAAAGGAAAGTTAATCAAAAATAACTTAACTACTTTAGGTTCAACAATATTCAGACAAAGTGTGCAATTATCAGATGCTCAATATTCCTGGTTCACGATCTTTCATTTTAATTATTTCTATTACTAGAAGTTACTCTGTTTAAAGTACATTCTGATGTCAGACACTGTGCATTAAACAGTTATTAAAGATCTATAACTGCGAGATAGCCACTAAATCATATGAACTGTCAGTGACTTAAAGCAGCAATTGCCCAGAAAATACAAGGGAAATCTTATTGCAAGAGATGCCAGGACAGCACTGAAGGAAATACTGATCAGAAAATGGTTTCCTTCAGATCTTTTCCTGTAAGAGTTGCAAATATAATTATTCTTCTCCAATGGTTTTAAATGTTAATATACTAAAATGTTGTGCAAGAAGTTGTTTTAAAAAGCTTTCCTTTTAATGTCCCTTTGACTTTGAACTGAAGGCCCACATGGATTTGGGATTTTGTACCCTTTGTTTCATGTTTCTTCTGTGGTCTGCTATAATTTCATCACTTGCATATCAAATTGGTGCTATTTAGCTTTCAGTTTAACTGAGCACAAGAAAACTTGTCTTTATTTTAGATCTGAGTAATAATAAAAATATGCAAACAACTCTTAATGTAGGTGTCTTCTTTCCGGGTGTTACCTCACTGCCCAGACTAAAGAAATGTTAAGTTTGGCTAATGACATGCACTATTACTCAAAATTATTAAAACAAAGAGATTTTTTAATAACCATTCTACTTTACCACAAGTATTGAAAATTTTACAATATAAAAGGAATAGGATTATCTGTGAAATTCAAGTAAAGCTAAACAAAATATGCTTTTGTATTCATTTGGAAGAGAAATTACGGTAAATTATATTTTCCTCATGATATTTGTTAATTAATGTGAGAGAGACATTTATATCAGCTCTCCTGTGAAAATTAAATTGCTTACATTTTAAAAGTGATTAGTATTCAGTATGGATGCTGAATCTTTTTGGCTGTTAGCAATTCAGTACAGTTTTTCAAAAACCATATTGAGCACTGTTGTAATAACAGACTCAGATACATTGTGTTCTGCATTTATGAAACATCTAAATATTTTGTGATTCCCTATTAAAAAGAGCATGAGTACAGGAATATTTTAAGCAGACAAATGTTAAAATCCTGAAACAATCTTAAAGTGCTTTCATTTTTTCCCTTCTCACTTCTGTTAAGTGAACAGAGTAGTCATGGGATCCAGTTGAAGCTGCAGTCACTAAACCCAGCAACTGGATCACAGTAAAGGATTTGAATCAAAGACATCAAGATTTGTCTTTGTCCCTATAGGATTTGTGAAGGCAAGAAAAGAAGATTCTGTGGAAAAGACATGTAAGTAACAATAAAAGGGAAAAAAAAGAGTAACAGCACTATCTCTTCCTTGAGATGGCAATGAAATTAGAGAAGCATGGGCACCCTTTTCAGTTAGTCTTGTACATCAGGACAACATACTTGCTATCTGTCTGTTGAAATAACACAAGAAAAATCAATGTTCCCTGAGTTCATAAAACCGATTCCTGAAATTCCTGTACCAAGGAGGCTCTTTTTGCTTCCTTAGGATAATTTATATTATGTCATATTTAAAAAAAAATATTAAACAAAAGGAAATTCCATTAACCCCTTTCTAATATTGGAAGGGTACATACTAGAAAGGAAGCAAAACAAAATCAAAGTCTTTCACACCTCTGCCAGATCCAAAATATATTTAGCTATTTGAATCTTGATCCATTAAATCTGGAAGAATGATCAGTAAACACTGATGGTCCATCTCTAGCACTGCTGACTATCCAGCAGACTGAAAGACAGACAACATAGTAATTTTTCTTGATAGCTTTTCATCAGTCTTAAGGTGAATTGGCTGATGAAAATGTCTGTGCAGGGGAGTGTTGTGCTTTTTAAAGAGTCCAAAGCAAATCTATTTTCCTCTTCTACAGTTTTGTATTGTTGCCCATCTGCGTGTTAGCTAGAATTTCATGCTGTCAAATCTAAATGTAGCATCAAAGTCATAATTGAATAACCTTCCCCAGAGAAAAAGTATTGCACAAGATGTAATCTTCAGTCATCGATCCCTTGTACTGAAATGGTGTGTTCTACAAAAGAAAGAAAAAATTTTTTTTTAAAAATCAAATCTTCAGGGAACTCACTGAAACTCAAAAATTTCTCCAGCTAAGTCAGTGCAGCTCATGGCATTTTTCACTTGCAGACCCCAATATAATGTCAAGAAAAGCCTAATACTGTTGGTGTGGTGGGCCCTTAGAGAAGCAATTGCTACCAGTGGATGATTTCCTTTTTTTCCCTACTATTTCCTACTCTTAATTTTCACAGAGGGACCCAACAAGGAGCTGAGCAACAAACTAGCATAAGACACCTGCTCCTGGTCCAAATGCCCCCAGAAACCAATTATTCTTAAAAAAGAAAATATAAACTAATGCACTGTTATTCTTACATTCTTTTATTACTTGCCATTAAAATAATTATGTGCACCCAAATATTTAAAACCTAAACTTCAGTAAGTTATACTACTCAATATGTATTGTAAAAAGTTAACGCAGTTGATCTTTTCTAAGCAATATACTTGATTTAAACATAATTCTGGGGAAGAGGACACAGGTCTCCTTTCTAACACAAGGAGACTGCAATGCTTGCTAAACAGCAATTCTATCTCTAGGAAAATACATGTGGCATGTAATAAAGGAGGCCAGAAGTGGAGAGAAGCAAAAAAGAAGAAACATCACAGGAATGCTGAGATGGTGGTTTTCATCAAATATTATCTCAAGCCAAAACAAAAGCAATCTGGCAGATTTAAAATAGAATGCTAGGATTAATATTTGGTGACTATGAATAAAAATGTAAATGTAAGTCTTCATCAGTCTCCAGCATTTTATAATTGCTGTTTAGAACTTCTGGGAGTGCATAATTAAAAGCTAACTCCAAGTACCTTATCACAGCTCCCTATTGTCAGTAGAGCTTTTTGATAGAATGGTGAAATTTAGAATAATCCTTGTAAGTTTCACTGGAAACACAGGAACATGAGCTTCCTATTACAGACATCTAGATTAGGTGCCTAAATCTAGAATATATTAATTAAGTTTTTCTGTTTCATTAATTTGCTCTTTTTTTTTTTTTTTTTTTTTTGAGAGAGAGAAAGGATGAGTTGGTGATACAAGGAGCAGTCTTCTCATTGTTTCTATACATGGGTAATCAGGGATACTAGGAAGCCTGCTATTCACGCTTTTTGGCTCAGCTGTATTTGTTTTCTAATCAAATTGCCCATATGAAACATCTAAATTGATCCAGTATCTTTACTCTCTAAAAAAGAAAAAGAATTTAGAGCCCAGTGGGGATTATGTGACTCAGTTTCACCTCTAGTCTCTGCACAAGTGATAGGAAAGTGTTGCTGTCTCAATCATTACAGAGCAAATGAGCATCCCTTGATGGCCTGAGTCAAGAAGCTATGGGAGGGTCACATATGGGCTTCAGAGGCATTGCTGCCACTGACAAAGCCCAAAACCTCTTAAGAAGGGACATGTGAGAGCAGCCCAGCTTTTTATGCCTGTTGTTTGGGGAATTTACCAACCAGATAGATGGCAAGGATGCTGACATTAAACATATGAATGAATACTGAAAGTAAGGATTTATATTTTAACTCCACGTATAAACTGGCAAGCCTAATGGCTGTTCTATCATCTCACAAATCGGGAATACTCACCCTCTGTGGCCCACAACATAAACCCAATTAGGAAACCACATGAGGCTTAGCAAAAACATGTGCACGGGTCTGTTTTGCTGCTCCAAGCAAATAGAAAACTTGTATTTATTTCCCTGCTGGGAGGGGAAGACCTGGCTCTGTTTGAGGTGGCACACATCAGCCGACTCCACGCCTCTCCTAACGGGACCAGCAGACACAGAGGCTGCATTTGGGAGTAGCTTCATGCAGATGCCATGGCAAGTCCATGAGCTTTTATGAAAATCACTGGACAGCACACAGCAGTAGGAGCGTGAGGAAACAAAGCACATGAGAAATGGCAAACGATTTCTCAGTGCCTGTGGCATGCTGCATCTTTTCAGTGTCCTTGTTCTAGCCATAAGTGAGTCTCAGGGTGGCAGAGGAAATGGGATATGCAGCACATAATCACTGGCTATGACACATGGGGAGATTTTGTATTATGAACTCCTATGTCACGTGCAATTTTGTCAATCTTGAAATATGGCAAAGTACATTGTTCTAACAAACTTTGGAGCTTTCAAAGGGCCTGCTGATTTTATTTTTTTGTGCCCCTACAGAGAGGGAACTGCCAATCTGCATGGGGCATATTGCACCCAGTTAATTTTATAGGCCACGTAGAAGAGGAGCACGTGTCCTTGCTGAATAAAATTTCAAGTTAAATGTAACTCTCTGCTTGTTGTCTAGAAATGTGGAGTCACATTTAATTGGCTTGCATTGATCGTTTGAAACTGCTTATTAGTTTAATGCAGTGTTTTGACAAAACTGTAGCTTTCACATAAATGGAAAGAGAGGTTGCTACTGGCAGTTGTATTCAAATTTTCCATTTACCAATATATCAGTTTATGAAAGGCACATCTATAACCCCCAAGATTTGCTGGGGATTTTTAAATACACACAAAAGTGGAATCTCAACAAAATTAAAAGGTGGAGGCTGACAGAAAAGCATTACTCTTTCTTCTATATGTAGCTCTTGGTCTTTGTCCCAAGGAAATACTAATGGTTTTGAACAGGGGTAAGAGTAGTGCAGCACTACTAGAATGGAAGTCTACAATATCCCTTATAGGTAGTCAAGCATTTACAAAGGTATTTTACAGGACCAAAACCAAGTAAATTAGTCCTCCATTTGCATAAAGGTTTTTCAAACCTGCTGATTATTGTTAGTGCTGTGTTCAAGTAAAAATTGCCTTGCCAGCTTATGAAGGAATTAAATATTTTGCAAATAGCACCCATCAAACTGGGGAGAAAAAATCCCAAACATAAAACAAGTGAAGTAACTACAACTTGACTTTGATTTCCTTTGGTTTCAGTCTCAAAACTTTGGATGAAGAAGTAAAAGAAAACCTGACTGATCTGACTATTGCTGCTGGCTCATCTTAGGAAAAGCTGCAATACACAGCTGAAACAAACAGGGTTTGTTGACTGTTTCCAAGGGAAGGAACCACTCCCATGAAGTCACAAGCTTTGCTAGTGACCCTTTCATCATGCTGTCATGGCATAACTCTTATATTTAAGTCTTTGAGGTATATACAGTGGAAAAAAACTGCTTTCTGCTTCAGTGGTCTGGTTAATGGGTGTTATCAGAGGTCTCTCTTATCATGGTAAATTCTGCTTCAAAGTAAACTTTCAATAGCTCTATTTTGACTTGATTAAATCTGTTTGTTCTATTTTTACACCAGCCTTTCCTGCTGGTTCCAAATATATTGTACATTCACACCTGAAGATGCCCCTATCTTTTCTTCATCTGTTGTTCACACTTTTAATTGACAACTTTTGAATTATTGAGTAGCAATACCCACAAAGTTGCTATGTGTACTGTGCTAAACTTTAGCTTGCAGTTTCATGTACTGAGTTGGACTTTTACTGGAAAAGACTTTTAAATTCCACACTGAAAAAAAACCGTGATATTTTGGGGGGGAGTATTATGATATTTTCAATCTTTAAAATAAAGGAGCAGAGTTTTCCCAAACTCTCAGTGGCATCTATGGAGAACCTGTGAATGGGTGCAATTCTGCATTTCAGTGTTTGTTATTCCACTAACCATATATGTTTACATGAAAAATGACATTTCTGGCTTTTATAAATTCATTATAATCCAAATAAGGTATGCATGTCGTAGCTGTAAAGTATTCAAATTCTGGTCAAGTAATAAGTAATAAATATATATTCTGTGTTCTGAGATGTAGCCTAGGGTTTCTGTGTGCCATCATAGTTCCAAATTATACATGTACGTATGTCATTTTTGGCCATGTGAGAAGAATTTTATAAGTTTTAAGTCTTCAAACAATAGCTGAAGGGAAGAGGGAAGGAATATAGCACACATAATTCTACAGAAATTTCCCCCAAATGAGCCCAAATTGTATATGTGCAAAGCATAATTTATATAGTGTTTCCTCTGGTCATTTATTCCACTGACTAACTATTGCCATTATTAGAAAGTCATGCATTATTTCTTGTTTGTGCTAATCTGACTTTCAGCTCCTCATTACTGTTTCATGTTACATCTTTCTCTGCTAAATTAAATATCCCATTAGTACTCAGCAGAAGTAACTCTGCAGGAAAGTGCCCATAACCTATAATCAAGTTGCCTTTTGAACTCTATTTTGAGAAAATAGAGCAAGAAACTCACTAAAGATATTGTATTATTTTTTAGCATGTTCTCAGCATATTTTCCTTTACACTAATTTAAATTTATAGAAACTGTCAGGAAAGTAGGTCAAGTATTCATGAACCTGACTGTGTGCAGAGATAATCATTAATCTCTGTAATTGACTTAGCCAGATGTTTGAGGCACTCTAGGGTGAAAATCATTGGGCCAAAGCTGTAGAAAGATGTTGGACTTGTTTACATGTGTCCCAAAATGTTATTTACCTACTTGCCTCTATTTGTTGCTCTTATATTGGCCAGCTGATCATCTTGAACTTTGGAGAAAACATCCAGATAAAAAGCATTAAAAACTCATAGATGCTTGTACACTACAGAGCCTTCACAAGACATTTAAAGACCAATTTTGTCCTTTTAAATTATGTGTCCTGCAATTTCTTGTTCCTCTTGAAGTCCCTTGCTAAGGGACACCTTGGTTATGCACCTTGGTTTTGTCCTTTGGTTATTTGATTTTGGTCAACATGCCTGATCTCTGCCTCTCTAAGTACAGATCATCTTCAACAATCTGATTTCTTTTGAATTTCCAGTACAGTTCTTTCCTGCACTAGAGAATTAAAAATTGCTAGTTAAGCATACCTGATTTTTTTCACTACTCTGCCTTTCTTCCCCCCGAATAGTATTGTTTACCCTTCAGTTCTAAATAATGTATTGCTAAGGAACTGCCAGATTTCCTCAGGACCTTTTTTTAGATCAGTATCCCAGAAGACTTAACCTATGAAACCTCTGAAACCTCTGATTTATGAAGTCTGCTTTTTTTTTTTTTTTTTTTTTTTTGTACTGCACCAACTTTTCAAGCCAAAGCTTTCCCACAGCTGTATTTTGTTCAAACATGTCACAAGTTTCAGACCATTTTGGGGTTTGTTAAACCACATGCGTACGCTATAAAGAAGAAATAAAAATCATGCACATGCAATAAACATGCAGGGAATAATGACTGCCTAAAGGTGGCAGCTTGTCAGAGGATTTTGTGATATTTTTTATTTCACCTCATGAGGACATAAACAGGAGAGGAAAACTTTCCCCAAAGCAAAAAATTGTGCATCATTGCAGCCAAGGTGCAACATTTTTAAAATGCATGCAGTAACACACACAGCTAAAATCATGTGACCAAAATGGAAATCTTATGCCAAAAGAAACACCAAACTCATTTAAAGCAAAACAAAATAAATATTTCAAAAATTTTTGGAGAATTGCTTGCCTCACCTTGATTTTCCATGACTTCTATGATCCAGCCATGAAGAAAACGTCTGAGAAAAATCTTGTGACTTGCTTACTTTTAGTAAAAATTACCCAGACTTATATCTTGCTTGATGGTGAGATGTCCTAAGAAGAATTTGACCTGTAACACCGTCACTGAAAGGGATTCCACAGAAAGAACAATCAGATAGCTCTAAGTGTAACTCTTGTTAGTAGCAGCAGTATTAAAATCTGGCTATCTGATTTTAAAACTAGGTAGATGTTGCATGGATTCCCACCATGGGTTTAGATTGCAGGTTACAAATGCTTCTTTAAAAAGGTATAAATTTCCCACCTTGCTCTGTAAGGACAGCAGAGTACCTCCGCCTGTGCTCAGCGTGGATGGGCTGTATGCAGAACACCTTCTGCTCTGGGGTTTTGGGTTACATTCTCTTTTATTGCAATGCAACTATTTCAGCTAAAACTACTTGAGCACACAGTTATTGATCCATCTTTTACAACAGAAAATTCAAAGGCTCTATATATTTGTAGAGAAATAGAGATCTAGAGGAAGACAACACTACTAGGCATTTAAATGATGTCTGAATAAAGCATAAGAAATATAATAATTGTTGCTTCTCAGAATTCTACCCATCATTTCCAATTTTTTAACATTTTGAGCAACTATAAAGTCAGAAAGGTAATAATAATTATTATTAATTTATTATTATTATTATTTAATTAATTATACCTGTTTTTTCTCAGAGATCTGACAATTAGAGCTGATGGCTAGAAATGTAGATAATCAAAACACATGCATTAAATTATGTGAGACCAAAACATTTACATATGCACCACAGCTTTTAAGCAAGCAATAAAGGCTGAAGCTAAAAACTGTATCAGCTTTTTGAAATCCCAGAGCATTTATACAAGTAAAATTCCTTGCTAAATTGCTGCTTTCGGGCCACTGGAGATACAGTTCATTATCTGCAAGTTTTATTTCACTTTATTTCAGCAGAATGCAGAGACTAGATATTCATGTGCCTGAGCCCTCTGAAGACAATTTCAGAGCACACCTGTAGGAGATAATGGAGTCAAACTCCATACAAAACATAATAATGGCCCCTGCTGTTTCCTTTAATATGAGCGTGTGTCAGCACCAAGCAGTACTGATTGTGTTGCCTCCTTTCATGTTAGAGACAAATGTTTAAGGCCTTTGAGCCAGGTGAGAAAAATTTCATTCAATGCTCTCATGTCTGAGAGGAGTACACAAGGGATCAAGGGTAACAGAATGAGCTGTTTCTTTTAACAAATCTACTTTCGTGAACAAAAAATAATCCCAGACTTAGCCAGAAAGAGAGCACAAAACACAGTGTGCCACCACAATTCTAGCTGCTCAAGCAC
This sequence comes from Taeniopygia guttata, assembly GCF_048771995.1. Taxonomy (NCBI): domain Eukaryota; kingdom Metazoa; phylum Chordata; class Aves; order Passeriformes; family Estrildidae; genus Taeniopygia; species Taeniopygia guttata. The sequence goes on along the minus strand of NC_133028.1, from coordinate 40,613,796 downwards.
TTGTCTAGAATTTTTGCTTTATTAAACCTATCACAAAAATATTTCCTATAATTAGTGCAGAAATCATCCTGGGATAAAATACAAAGCCAAGCTAAATGCATTCTTTGATGTTATCTTACTCTTCATTAGATTATACTTTATATTCTCAAAGATATTAGAAAATTCAAGAATATTGGAAATAAATAAAATCAACAGGGAAAAATTATTTTTATAGTGTTAACCAGACACTTGGGAAAAACATCAAATATTTTTACATGAAATGTGAAACTGTTACTTAGTCTTGCAAACCTGTAAACTTCTGCTATTATTCAAAACAAAATAAGGAAACAAAAGAAGAAAAAATAAACCTCTGGACCATAGGTCGTAGCTTCCTATGGTTTAACCACATATTCTGCATGGTTACTTTGAAAATATTTTCTCCACTTGTATTATCCCAGGGCTTTAGAACTATATGCTTAATATTGAAATCAATTCTCATTTCAGTTCAAGCTGCTCCCAGAAATATTAATTTTCTTTTCCATGCACAATTTAGTTGAAGGAAAGGAAAAAAAGCTCACCTAAATTTAAAAAAACTCTCCTAACATAAGCTCCTTCATGGCAGGGTATCAGCTGTTCCCAAACCCAACATCTCTGCTAGCTCTTTCAAGGAATTTTCATTTCATACTTCTCAAAAGCCACAATATTAGATACAGATAAATGTTATATTTATTTGCTGATTACATCCAATGTGTATCTGTGTAAAAGAACAATCTAAATAGTACCCCAAACAATGAACTCAAAGCCCCAGTGAATTTAGGTCCTAAATATTTATCAGCATTAGGAGAATGTTATGATATTGATCACTTATAATTACATAGCAATGACCTTGTGATTTCTGAATTTCACAGCTCCGTTCTGCTGTCTCTGTTTTTTTTCTTTCACAGGCTCTTTCAGAAATACAAAACTAGAATTGTAAATTAAGGCATTATATAAAGGCACTGAATTGGAAACCTTACCTACTTCCCCAAATGTGGGTTCACATTTGAGAATTTATTTTCTTCACAACAATGCGGTGGCAAGCTGTGGATATGCATTGTCTTACATTTAATGTCTCAAATGCATTCTTCATTTCAGTGGCTCCAACTTTTGATAGTGTTTTCTTATATTACATATATGCACTCTAACAAGCCCTTCTTCCTCATACTGTAACTCTCATCCTCTTCCTCCTCACTTTTTATGAGTTTTGGGAGATGTTTTTGGGGATGTTTTGGGTTCGGTTGTTTTTGGTTTGTTTTTTTTGGGGGGGGTGGGGGAGTGTGTTCACTTTAACATATGTTCGTCCCACATTTCTAATTGTTCCTTTCCTTGATTTTAGGTTAAATATTTCTCAATTCAGCCTTTTCCTTGAAGGGAGCATTGTGGATTCACATAATTAACGCACTGATGAGTAAACAAACTGTAAACAGTTCAGAAAGCTCTTGGTGTCTACTGAGGACAATTTCTTAATCTGGGTGATAGCCCAAATGTATTGCCATTCTGCTACCACACATCAATTTCTCTCTGACTTTAAAGTTGACTTTGGTAATTTTCTAACACAAAGATTTCATAGCTGAGTTACTGAAAGACCTTCTGTTCTCAAAACTTTATATACCATATCTCTTTAGAATACATTTTATTAAAGTGGAAATTAATTGTAAATGTTTATATGTCCAGTACAAGCTCATGTTCAAATGTGTAAATAAATTCCTAGTGAACATTTTATGAACTTTGCACTTTTGGTATTCAGCTATTCATACTTGGAGATCTGCCTTTTCTTCTAGAATCTTAGATGCTGTAAAACTGCATTTTTTTTTTAAATTGCATTGCCTTAAATACAAAGGACAGGGGTAACTTGGAAAGAGTCGTATTGAAAAATCAAGATAGAGTTAATCTTGCATCTTTCAGTCATATACAGTTCCTATAATGTTCCCAAATGGTATAATGACTAACCAAAGCCATTAACATCATACCTGTAATCATACACAGTCATAAAAATACTGTTACGATTTTTAATTAGTCAAAAGACTGGAAATGGCTGGTTAGGAAGAGCTATCATTAGCAAAGCTTAAATGTTTGGTTGTTTTTAGAAATGTGCTTTCAACATTTCAGTAGCAGCTTTGAGTCAGGCATACTGGTGAGGTTTTATTTAATTTAGTCAAAACACCCAGTTGGAAGAAACAGCTGGAGAAAACTGAGAAATAAGGGAGGAAATGAGCCCGTTTACTCTGACTGTAGCCTTCTTCCCCAGCAGCTGTAGAAGGACAGCTGGGCAGGGTCACCAAAGCACCCAATGGCTGAGGCTACTTTTGCAGAAGAGGGGAAAGCATTTCAGTGAGCTCAGAGCTAAATTATTTCTGCTTGTACACCATTGTCTTCAAGCAATATACTGTCCCATCCACAAAGAAAAGACATGTAAGGGGAAAACAGTCATCCATTAATCTCCTCTGTCTGCCTGTTTTTTGTGGAAAAGTGAAACTTATTGCCTGTGTTGTCGTCTGTAGCTGCAGCCTGAGACCTAGCAGGGGAGTTGTGATCACCCTGCAGCTGGGAGCTGCCACTAAAGCCAAATTTTGTACAATACCTTTAGCTTAAAATAACTTGGCAGAACTGATTTCTGTTTTAAGACTCACAGTGGATATACATTTCCACTGAAAAAGAAGGTTTTTGTGTTGCTCCTGTAGTAAAGCCTCCAGGTGAGAATATCTAGCTCAGTTTTTCTAACAGAGGAATGAATATCTCTCCCCTTTCTCCAATGCAAGTGTCAGTAATCCCAGCTTAGCTGCAGCTGTGCTGATAAAAAGGGTCTGGAGAAGTGAGAAGTCAGGAGGTGCCTGCACAGGTAGCCTGGCCCATTAGGTTGGGTGTTCCAGGCTCTTCAGGTTTTGAGAGGTAGACCCTATTAAATCTCTGTAATTGTGAAATGGGAAGAGTAGTACTTTACAAAAAAAGTAGTCCATTTTTACAGTACTGCTTGAGGCACAAGTGTATGAGATAGAGAGATAGATAAAGGTACTGTAGTACAGCTTAATGTTTGGAAAGAGCTGCTGTAAATGAGGTCTTTTCTATCTTTCTGAGCTTAGACCACTTAAGAGGTCCTTTAGTTTGCTTTGCTCTGAACTCAGGGAACCTGGATGTAGGTGTTAAATGAGGAACATATGCTCTGAAGGTAAAAGTTGTCCTGTAAAATACAAATGTCTTAATCTCAGTTGTACTGTTTGCAAAGTACACTGACAGCGCTTTGAATGCAGTGTAAATTAAATACAATTAAGCCAATTGTGTTTGTTTTCACAGCTAAATCTTTTGGATTGTAGGATTGATGGACATAATGAAGGATTTAGATTTTAAATGCTGTGTTCTGAAGCTTTATCTGTACATTCGTTACTCACAAAGCTATAATAAAAAACCTAGATTTTGGTGATCAAATGGCTGAGAAAACAAGTGGGTCAGTTGTGGGGCTGTCATTTCTAAGTATGAACTACATAATCTTCATGACTGCAGATAGCAACATGGGCCCGGTTTTACTTTCAGTGCTTCATCCTGCACTTTTTTGTGTTTCACTAGAAACACAGCAAAACAGCTGACAATCTAGTCAGCATTTTCAGCTGAAAATTTGCCTTGCCTAATGAGCAACTCTTAGTAATAAATCCACTATTGGCATAGCAATTGTCTTGTGGGTCTTTGTGGGTCATGACATAAAGCATCTTTGAAAGCATTCCTAATTAAACCAAGGAAAATTCCAGCATTAGGAAAGAGCAGAAGCATAACTGAGATCCATACTACTCACTCCTTGGATAAGCATGGCATCAGGTAGGCTTTGGCTAAATCTATCTGCCTCATGTAGGCTAAAACTTAGAGATACAACTTTTCTCCTACCTGTACTGCATCTACTTGAAGCTTATCAGTTGTAGCATCGTGCCTGTTTGGTGTACAGTGTTTGTTAACCTTCAAAGGAGTAGCTGCAGCCTGCAGATAAGTAAACCTTTTTTCTTTGAGGTGAAAAGGAATTTTAACTTATTTCCTTTGTAACAGATTTAAAGCTTAGTGCCTTTTTATTTTTAATAATGAAAATTACAGTGGTGATGCGTGATGATTACTTTTGTGAAGTTCCTTCTACCTAGCATCTAATGTTAACAATAGAAAAAAGACTATAAGGTGCTGGAACTTCACTAGCAACTTATTTGGAAATGTCTAATAATTGCAGTTATTTAATTCTTAGTTCAAAATTTGATTATGAACACTTTGTCATAGACACATGAGGTGACTCTTCTTGATAGCAAGTGGCAATTATGTGCATTTAATGAGACATTAATGTATTCTGGTAGTTTGTGGTTTGGCACCATGTTGAATGTTTGGAGGGGGTTGTTCCTCCACAGATGTGACAATTAAGTTCCTTCAGTTTAGATACGCTTTAGACTGAATTTTAATTATAGAATTGCTGTAAGTAGAAATAAAAAGAAATACTGACTATCCCAATGAAGTCTAATGTCTTCTCCCAGCTGTTTGAAAAACATGCAATTCTGATAATTTACTTCTTTGCTGTGTAAGGAACTAGTCTATAAATCCTATTGTTTTCTTGAAAAGAGTTCTTAAACACCAACATGCCATAACTTTCTACATTTTAGTCAGCAAGAAAATACTTATTGCCTTTCTAATACACAGACATGTTTCTTCTAATAAGAAGCAAAAACGCATTCAACTAAGGTAGGCCAAAACTACTTCTCAAAAGCTGGTGTCTCCTCCTTTTCCTCCCTGCATTCCACAGTTCAGCAATGTGTGTGTTTGTAACTCTAGCTTCTTGATTTAAATGTAATTATGCTGAGAGAATGGGCTGGAAACTGCTGCTGCTTCTGTTTGTGATACTATGAAAGTGCAAGAAGTTTAGAAGAGGGAAGATCTCAGTGGATTTTCCATAGAGAAAGTGTTTATTTGCAGCAAAATTAAGGAGTATCTTGCTAAAGGTCCTAGAAAAAGAGGAAGGCTGAAAAGTGACAACTCCCACTGGGGCTGAGCTTCAGAAAATATGTGTGAGTGGTATGTACCACATTTGGGGGTTTTCCCTGTTTACTCTGAGGTAGAATATCTTCAACTTTTGTAGTGGGTCAGACTGCTTTTTAAAGAAGCAGCTTGCTTGATTTATTACATTATCAGGTGAAAGGATCTATTCCAAACACATGTATGGTTCTTACATATCTGAAGTAATTATGACTAGATCAGAAGCAGAAAGCTACAGAAGAAACTATGCATGGAAGAAACTCCTTTATTTATAATGTAAGTTCTGTCTCACCCTGCACTGAAGAGGTAAAGCTTTTATTTTACTTTTCGTTGAAAGAATATTTCACTTTTTATTCACTTTCTTGGTCCAGTTTCTTCTTCTGTTTTATCACCTTGGAAGAGTTTTCAGCAGAGACATTAGCCCTAGATTATGTAGGAGTTAGATTAACTCTTAAACAGTTGTTTGAAGCAAGTGTGATCTTAACTGATATGCTCAAAAGCTAGTCCCTACCTTATAAAAGAAGTATTTTATGGTTGTCTAATCTTTTTGATCCATTTTTGCCTGTACATTGCTTATTACTGGTGCTGTTTGTTATAGTAGATGTCAAAGTATTTCTTGAGGTTTCCATAGACAACAACCTTTTTGTAAACCCTTCTCTGTTCTGTATTCTTTTATATCAGAAATCAAGAGGCTGGCGGTTCATAATGCCTATTTTGTAGACAATTTTGCCATAGCAACAATGTAGACTTAGATTTCAACTGTGATAAATGTTTTTTCTAATTTTCTAAATTCACCATTTTATGGATGTGTTCTCGTATGCACATATTTCCTTAGAGAAGATCTTTTCCTTCAGTACCTGACATAACTGCTCACAGGTTACTATCGCTTTCTGACCATTGGCATCCTGACAAGATGTTTTTTTTGAAAAAATACTTAGAAGTCTGAAACTCTTTGAGTCCACATAAAATTTAACTCCTCTCTCGAGTTCATCTCAACTGACCAACTTGTTTTGAAGTATGTCTTGCTGTACTGCAAAATGTTGGACTTCACATCATAAAATAGATTTTAAGTGTTGTGACTGTTTGTATAATGGGTAATACCGTGGTCTGCTGATGACAGTAAAATCAAGGGCCGGATAGGAATGTCTCAAAGTATTCAAGTAAGATAAAAATCTGCTAAAAAACTTTTCCTCATGAAGAATATGGATTTTGAACACCCCTCTGATCTTTCAGATTGTTTTCCTTAGTATTTGTCGTGAAGAGTGGTAAGAGTGTAAAAGTAGTTATACATGCTAATATTGGAAATAAATTACATTTCTATATTTCAGTGAGTGTCTGGATTGCTACAAAGAGACTGCATTTATAAATTTCACTTCCCCTTAGTTGAAAAACCTCCAGGTTTTATCTAAACTACAGAAAACATTTGGTTTCAAACAGATTTGACTAAATAAAACTGTGCTTCTCAGACTTCTTGCAGCATTACAATTTTAGGAAGAGAAAAAAAAAAAAAAAGAGAAGGAAAAAGGATTGGACTACTGATTAGAGTTCTTGGGACCTGGCTGTGTTTTGTGCAGCAGCAGCAGCAGCCTTGCTTGGGGCAGAGCCGTGTCCATGCACACAGCCCAGTTGTGCTGCCACAGAGCAGATCCCAGCCTGTGAGGCAGAGCCCGAGGAGCCAGTGGGATCCTGGAAACTTTCATGTGCCTGTGTGCCAGAGAGGGGGGAGAGGGAGACCTGGAGCAAAGGCGAGTAGGGAGGAAGGCAGGGAGAGAAGGGAGCTCTCCTCACACGCTGCTGAGGCTCTCAGAGGCAGGCTGTACGTGCAGCTCCCCGGCTGGTGTGCAGTCCGAAGGACAACATTCATTGACTCTGCTCATTGAATCGCTGAAGGACAGATATGACACCCAACTGCTGCTTCTACATGTTCTTGCTTATTGGTACCAAGGGTAAGTGTCCCTGGCTTCCTTTCTTGTTTTGAACATTGCAGAGCAGACAGCTGATAAACTTCAGGAGCGGCTTTCTTTTAAAAAGCATTATATCTCAGTGTTATTTTGCATTTCTTCATGTCAATTATTTTTCAATAAAATCAAACTGTAATGCAGTCTCTCAAGGTTACTAGCTACATGTCAGGATCAGATGTTTTTTGCACTTAATGCCTTGAGTGTTACTATGAATAGTTATAAGCTGAAATTTAAAAATGAGAGAGCTTAAACATTGCATAAATACTTGCTGTAAATATTTATTGAAGATACCTGCAGAACTGACTTAACTCAGATGTCATGAAATCCAAATTTTAGACTCAGTTCAGTAGTTTGAAGTGATACAGTGCAAGTGCTACTAGAATAGGTAGTTCTCAGAGGGCAGAATGTGTTCAGGTAAAGGGAATTTTTAGCATGATAGGCAGTTTAACATACAAGACATAACATACAATTTTAGTTTCCCTTCAGATGCAAATCAGTGTGGTGGGAGTTAGACCAGACATACTGCTTACTTCAGTTGTGTTTTCTTCATTTCATTTGAGTACCCTGTTTGTAAGTGATTCTTATGACTTGGTAAAGCTGTCCCTGTGAAGCTGCTGATGCTGATCTATATGTTGAACACTCCTAATTATAATCATTTTTTTGAGTTGTAATTATTATAAATTGCTTTCTCTTGCACAACGTCAATACTAAAGTAGTGTTTCATTGATTGCGTAGATGAAAATAGCTACTCTTTATAATATGAACAGTTTTGTTAACATAATAAGAGCAAAATGTTGAATTCTGTCATCTTCTTTTGTAATGTTCAACAGCTTGTTCTCTTTCCTGTTTTTAAATGAAATAATTTTGGGTTAATGTGTTCGTAGGATGCTGCTTAAGATAAGATTTGTAAGGGGTATTGCCCCCACTAGGAGTCTGGGAAATAGAGCTCCATACACAGCTATTTTTCTAGTTGCAAAACTCAGTTAAATCAGTGAAAAAAATCTAAGCAGTTCCTGTCTGGTTTAGAGGAATATATAATTGCAAGCTGTATGCATGAAAAAAACCTGTGATATTAATGCATTTGGAATTAAGAAAGCAACAATAATGACATAGTATCAAACCTGTGAGCAAGGTCTGGTTTCATATGCACCTGCATTTTCCATGAGCTATAATTCGAAATTTAAAGTAGTACTACCAGTTATGCAGAATAAAGGCTAAGTGTTTTCAACAAAGCCCTTCACATTACTGTTTTCTATGTCAAATCATTAAAACATAGAAACATTCATAAAATATAGGCAAATTGTTGCTATAATTTCTGCTGTTAAATTAATCTCTGCTACGGAGTTTATTAAACATATTGGAATATATTAAAGCATACTGCAGGCAGATGAGGACTGTGAATGACTACAAGCCTACTAGTTATGATGGCCATTACCTTTTTAGGTTTATACATCATATATAGTGTATTATATTTAAGAGAAAACCACATGGCTCATCTAGCCTTGTTAAAGCGAAGAGTGAATTCATCGATTAAAATGCATTCGTGCCTGAAGTCTTTGGCACCTGTTAGTGCTCTGTTTTGCACCAAAATTGGTTCCTGTTCAGTGTCACATCTCCTCACCTTGCTCAGTGCACTGTTCACAGCTTCACTGCCTTTCAGAGTTTTAGCCAGTAATGCAAATTATAACCACACCTACAACTGCTGATTTCATCTACTCCATAGACATCAGCTCTTCTCAAGCCTTTAGGCTAGCTGATATTAAACATTCCTGGAGTAAGGATAGCTGTCCTTAGAAATTGGATTTTTTTTTTTTTTTTTTTTTTTTTTTTTTTTGTGGACTGCTGCAAGTTCAGCTGCGTTTTGTTGTGGTTTTCATGTTTAGTGCTGGTATTTTTTTTTTATTTCTAAAAAGTCACAGATCCTTCTAATTCTTTAAAAAGTAAAATAAGGAGTATGTATTGTACAAAAGCTACTCATTTGATTTACCTGGATCCATTCAATTCAACAGCTGAAATTCAATCACTGTTTTTACTCTCTTCTCTGAGATCTTTCATTAAATTTTTTTTTTTTTGTGTGTGTGTGTATGAAAAGCTTTTCCCTCCGAAATCTAAGTAATCAAATGCATTCAGGCAATCCAGCTGCTATCTTCCCAAGTGGAATTCAACATCCCAGGTAAATCTTTCTATGAAAACAAAGCTTTCTATGAAAACAAATCTCTGTCATGATTTTTGTCAGCACAACAGCAGTGATTATAACATGGAGATAAGTAAATTCAGACTCCAGCTGTGGAACTGGCAGTGCTGGATGTGTAGCCAGGATGAACTTCTGCCTGGGTGGGTCACTGCCCTTGCAAAGCTTGAGCAGGTCACTTCAGTGTGTGGCTGGCATTGCACTGGCTGCTGCTGCATCTTAGGAAAATAATCAGCTGTACCTGCTGCAACCATGCAGGGCACAGTTCTGCCTCCAGAGTCCCTTTGATTGGCTTTCTGGGGACAAAAGCTTTTTTATCCTCCTGGACCTTGGCTAAGTGACAGGATCTCAAACAATCCATTTATCAATCATTAAGCAAAACAGAAGAACATTAGTAGTGAACAGTATTCAAAGTGAGTTCCAAAAGGGATTTGGCAGGTTCCTTGTGAAAAACAATTACAACTCTTACAAGTTTAACCCTTTATGTTCTGTGTGTCTACCTGATGCTTCCAATCCTATTTATGCTTGTACCTCCAGCTCCTTTAGCCTCCTCAGTCTGTTCTCCCATCATATTTTTTCCATCCTTTACCCTCACATTAAAATTCCAAGGACAACTTTCTTTAAACCATCTGAATCTCATTACTTGTTCTGGTACTTCATGCAGGTGACAGCTGTTTTCAAGGCCAAGATCTTTTATACCAAATGCTTTCTGTTAAATGTGGGAAAGAGACAAGCCTGAATCCTTCAGAAAATTACAAGTTTATGATTGTGCTCCTGTTTACATAGTTTGTAGCATATTTTAAGATTCCTTCCAGATTTCTAAATAGGAAAGTGAAATTACTTCAGCCTTTGCACAAGCTCAAATAATCATTGTGTAATAATAATATTGGGTTATTTCTTTCATTTAACTTGGACATTAATCTGTCTGGCTTTCCTGTACTTAGAAGAACAATGTGCATCTTGTGAATATACATGTGTATAACATGAAAATCAGTATATTTATAGAAAACTGGGGATGCAAGCTAGATTTCCTGAGGAAAATTTACCCTAGTATCAGTTAGAAGGCAGTGAAAATTCTACACAACAGTAAACTGGAGCTTTGAAGGTTAGATCCTGCAACTGCCGCTTGGACAAGAATGTTTTGGCCACTTTGTTAATAGCCCCAGGAGCTACCCAAGTTGAAAACCTTTATTGACTGTTGATAGCAACTCTAGCAGACTTGAAGCATTTGCTCTGAAATTTCATGTGCAATCTGTGGACCTTGAACAAGAAGACAAGCAAAACTTTATCAAATTTTTTTTCTGAATATGAGGAATCATTATTTTGCCTACACTGATCAATTTGGATAATCTTGTATTAAGCAAAGCATTTCTTAAACAGTACTTTTAAGTACTCTACCATGTCACTGTGCCTAAGAGACAATCCTCTGATGGGCCATCCCACTAGAGCTGATGAGGCTGCTCAAGCCTGGTTGCACTAAAGTAAAAATAACCTTTTCTAATAGATGTTGCTTGCTGCTAGAGACCAGTGTGACGCTCAGAGGATCTGTCACCAGTCATCTCAGCATGCATTTTCTCTTGAGTGCCATGACTTTGAAGCCTTCAAATCAGGCTTTGAAATGGCTTGTGCAAGGCTAGGGGGTAGAGGAAGCTGAGAGGATCAGGAAGTCATAACAATTGTATCTGAAAGGCAGAGGAGGTGAAAATGTATTGGGAAGGACTGGAAAAGGATGATGAAGGCAGAGACAAAAGGGACAGGTAGATGGGAAAATCAAGTTGAGGGAAAAGACTAATAATGCTACTTAGAAAGGGAAATGGAAATCAGGAGGACTATTAGTCTGGGAGAATGGAGACTGAGGACAGGGATGTGAAAGAGGGAGCCAGCAGGGAACAGAAAGTTAATTAAAGAAGAAGGAGAGGGAGTTCTGAGAGAGGCGAGTGAGCATCTGAAGAATGAATCCAGAGGATGGTGAGATCAGAACCAGGATTCTTTACAGAAAGAAGGGGATGAGATGATGGGAAGCAGGTAGTGATCAGACAAGAAAGGATGGGAATGAAGCCACTGGGGTGAGGCAAAGATGAGCCTGAGCAGAAAAAGGAGCTGTGCTTGGTAGGGTGAGCTCTGTATTACAAAGCCTGAACAAAGCCCAAGATTGTCCTGTGACTTATTGACTTCTTTCAAAATGTCTCCTCCAGAGCAGCACCTCTGCTCAGAGACTGGTAATCAGCACTGTCAGATCACTCTCCCCTCTCAACAAACAGAGGTCTGGAGAGCTGAAGAGCTAAACTAGTGATGCAGTATGGTGTCCTGTTACAAAATTCTGGAGGGAAACTGATTTCCTCTTCTAATAGTAAATGTTACCTATGTCAGAGAAAGTTATTAATATGGTAAACTCAATACTTAGGAATTTAGGCAAAGGACACAATTTGTGCTATGTGCCCATACTAAATTTTCTTCATATTATAACTCTACAAAACCACATGTTTTGTGTCCTGCATTAAAAAGATTAATCAAAAATTTTGGTGAATTATGTGTGATCCCTTCTTCATTTGCTGTAGAAGATTTAAAAAATGTGGATGAGGCTGGGGATTACAAAATGAAGACCATTTCATGAAAGCAACAGAACTCTGCTGTAGAAAACTTTTCCTATTTCTTGCTCTAAAAGACTTACAACTGGATAATAATTATATAGCAGATTTCCTGGGGGTTTTGGTTTGATTATCCTGATATGGCAATGTTCATTACGTGGCTGCCACTGACATCTGTAAAACCTGTGCTCTAAGTAGTCTGTGAAACTGACTGATTCAGAAAGTTAAAACCTCAAATTAGCAGAAACCCTTGCATACAGCTCCCCATCTGGGCAACAATATTATATTCTAAACTGTAATCTAAGTAATCTCTGAAGACTTATAAGCAGTAAGTCTAATTATTGTAGCAGTATGAGGAACCAATTAGGAATTTAATATTGTCGCTTCTAAGTGGTTAAACTGTAGACTAAAGAGCAAGATGCCAGTAATACACTAGAAGACTAATCAAAGCATAGATAAAATAGCGTGGTGTGTTATGTGTGTGTGTAATATAGTGAAGTGTGCTATCAGAAATGTATGAAATATAAAGATCTCGAGTTGGAATTCAGATGTAGACTATATGTTGCTAATAAAAGATGTTGCACATAAAGTGGCTGTGTATAAGCAAAGAAGTAATGCAGAGTCCTGTGCTTACTCCCTGCTGTGTCTCCCTCAATGCTCATGAGGGATCCAGCATGCTGGTGTGACAGGGCAAGACAAATACACCAGGAGGAAAGACTGATGGGGAAACAAGGGTTTGAAGGAGTCTCAGGAGCCATCAGCTGTAGCCTGATGGGGAGATCCAGCCCTGGGAGGACAGGCTGAATTCATGTTCAGGTGTGAGGGTGGGCAGGCAGTGGGAAGAAGAGCCCAGCAGCAGTGACCCTCATCCTGAGGGATCTGTGCATGTGAGATGACTTAGCAGAGCTTATCCAGAGAGGATGTTAAATCACCCAGTGCCCTATAGCACAGTTCGTGGTGTTCCACATGGCTGTTCTGTATCTGTTCTGTATCAATCCTAAGGCTTTATTTGGTCAAAATGGTTTGTCTCAGTCAAGTCAGTGTTTCCTCCAGAGAAGAGCAAGTCAATACTGCAGTAGGAGTGGGAGAGACTGTGCAGTCACTGATGCTCAAAGATATGCACAAGTCTGTCAAAGCAGGTGAGCATTACCTCTTTCTCCTCTGTTCTGCAGGAGAAATAACTGGCTTGACCTGGAAGAAGAGATTTTTCCTATCACAGACCTGATTGTCAATATTATGCTCCACATAGGGAAAAAGGCATAGTGCTTGGAAGGGTGAAAGTGGTATTTTTAAACTTAGAAATATATTTTTGCTGTTCTTTTTTTTTTTTTTAAGCTTCAATTAAAAAGAAAAATAGGAATAGATCAGCTCTTTTTTGGAATAGGCTAAGAGCAGCATCCCTTAATGAAACTTCCCACATCATAGTTAAAGCCAAAATTTGTGTGTATGGGGAAGAAAAGGACTAAATTAATTAATTTAAAAGCCACATGATTGAATATCTTGATTAGTCTGGAGTACATAATAACAATACAGTTGACAAAGATAATGTGCATTCTTAGAAATTTTATTCAAGAAGGCCCATCTACCATAAAATATGCTTCTTGACCTCATTTCTTGGACTCCAATTCCATGTAAAACATATGATTCAACAGTTATGTAGTCTTACCTAGAAATTATATACACTGGTTTTCAGATGTCAATTCTTTTCTAGTAATCAAGTAACACTGCAAATGTGCATTTATAAATCCTGCTTTTTCTTCAGTATAGATTCATGCAGAATGAGTACAGGCCAATTGCTACTTTTTCCGAAAACATATCAGAAACAAGTATTAAATAGTTGGTTTTTCTACACCCCTAAGACTTAGATGTCACAGGAGGTCTTTCTTTTTCTTAAAATGGTTTGGCAAAAATAGAACACCTTGTACATCTTTCTGTTCTATCACTATTTGGTTAAATTTTCATTTTTTCTTTTTAAATCTTTCATTTACACATTCACTGCTTTCACATAAACATTCAGCTAGATTGGTTTCTTGGTTTCTAGATGGGTTCCACAGAGCAGGCTCTCACTGCTGGCAATGAGAAAACAGTGTCAGGAGCAGACATCATCCTCTTTTAGGTTAGATGAAGTGGCATGAAATGAAGAGAAGGAGGAACTATGTGGAGGTTAAATCCACAGCAATCCACACAAAGATATTGCTTAGCCAAAGTGCATCCAAAAGGGAGCCACACTTCTGAATGCTGTTTCTTGTTATATTTTCTGATTTGGATATCCAAACTTCCAAATATGTGCTGCTAATGGGATATTTCTTTATGTAGATTAATAAATGCATAAAATCTGCAAGTTATCATTTAAAGATCTATTGCTCTTAATCTGCATGCACATTTTGATACAACATGCAAAAGAAGAAATAAGTCAGATGTCTCTGGTCACGGGGTCCAATCAGCTGGATTGCATTATCTCAGAGGCTTTTTCCAGCCTAAATGGGTCCCCAGTTCTGTGGTTTAACCAGCTGACATTATTCACTTCACGAAGGTCAGAAATCCTATTAACCTGAGATAATTTCTGTTTTAAGTGCTTAACTGGAGTGTCAAAACTTTTAGTGGTGAGTTATGTGTACTCATAGTAGAATACAGCAGAGAATGGAAAACTTGTGATATTTAAAACAAAGCAGAGATTCATGAGTCAGAATCCAACAATAATGCATTTATTTAAACACATTCTGCAAACTGATTTTTCTCAAAATAGTTCTGTGAGATCTTAGAAAACAGATTTGCTAAAATCTGCTAAAATACTTTACTTCAAAACAGAGCAAAGGGTTCCATATTTTATAATACTTCAGGAGGGTGGAATCTTGTAGGGCACAAGGCACAACCACCTCCCAAATCTAACTTGTAGTTCTATATTCAATTTAAATTCTTAATAGTTATAAATAGTTCTTCGTAAAAAAGGTATGTGAATTAATAAAATATGTCAGAGTCCTGTCTCCAGCTGACCAAGAAATAATGTATTTTCATTGTTACAAGATTAATCTTGAGTATGCTTCAGAGCTTCACTTCAAATTATGCTGGCTTAGTTCCATTGTAAGAACTATTATTGCAATCCTTTTAGCCATTACTAAAACCGCAATAAAGGGAGAAAAAATAAAAAGAGAAAAAAAAAAGATTATATTTCATATTTCACATACAGTGTTAGGGCTCCCAAAACACTTTTTTTTTTTCTCTGTCTGGAGTTTTATAAAAAGAATAACTGAGATTATTTTTTAAAGACTTACTTGACATTGATAGTGGAATCTGAAATTGCGGCTGATGTCCAGCTTGCTTAGCTCTAGTGCCTCTGTAGCAAAATAGGAGACTAGAGAGCAAAAGAAGACAGATAAAGAGATAATAGGATCTCCCACTGCCACCCTTCAGGTCCTTTTCCTCAGACTGTTTGGGCTGGCTGTTCTCAAAACTATTTTTCTACCATCAGCACTGCAATATCTTCATTCTACATTTTGTGGGGTTTGTTTCTCCATCCCAAGAACATACCAAAGTTGGAATAAATTGCATAACTTAGCTGTAATTTCTGTTTTGGGGTGGGGGTGAGAGTGTAGATACTTCATAGGAAAGAATGGAAGACAGGCTTGCCCTTTTTGACAGAAGAAAATTTAGGCAATTGGTTATGATCTTTTAGGTTGTTTCTGTCTTGAGGACAAGTTAATGCTGCTCTGTTCTTTTGAAAATAATGTGTTCTCAGAAAATCCTGTAATCTGAATATCACCAAGTAATTTCCATGTTCATTGCCTTTTTAATTTCATTCCCGTTTCTCATTGCAGCTTTCTCTTAAGGCTTTGCTACAAGTATTTTCTATCTCATCTGCTGGATTTCTTTTTGTTTCCATGCATGAATGCACATGTAGGCAAACTTCCTCCTGTATATGATATTGTGTCATGAAGTCACTTAAATCTGCCTTTTGTTTATGGAAACTTAAGAGAAATATTACAAATTTCTGTTGTTTGTAATTTAAATAATTTAGTTTTCATAGTCAGTGTTTCACTTTTGCTTACTTTATGCATGGCTGACTGGATTAACTTGCTCAAAGCAGCAAGCTCAAAATTAATTTCGTTATAGTAATCTCTACTGTCCTTAAGTATTGAAATTCAGAATGCTGAATTCTGGATGAGGTGAATGATTGTTGCTTGAGACACTAATTGATTGATAAACATCTGTCCTTAATTTTCTGGCTAAAGTAAATTTTCAGTTACTGGATTGCTCAGATTTAAAAAAAAAAAAAAAAAAAAGGAACTTTCATTCATGTACTACTAGGTTATAAAATACAAAAATAATTGTAAGATAACTGGCAAACACTGCAATAGAAGAAACCATTTACCCTAGGATTACAAAACTTAAAAAATGCCATTCCAGGTATGAAGCTTCAGAGGTCTTTTTTAATTGTTTTTTTTTTATTACATGTGTTCAAATCATTACCTCATAAATGCTGTGTTTCAAATGGGGGAAAAAAGAAAAACATTACTTGCAACAAACTTCTTTTCTCTTTGGGGCTCAAAGAACCAGGCCAAACACACCCAATAGTGATTGTGAGAAAGAATTAACTCCTGGGAGAGCAGTTTCCTTTATTTTGATGGTTAATTCTTCCCTTTCCAGGCCTTCCAGGTGGGATGGTACTGATTAGTACAGCATATTTAACACATTTGGATTGGTGCCTTCATTTCTATTCAATACCTAACACCACTTGAACAACACCCCAGTGTTTCATATGGCCAGCCTTCAACTAGATATTGCTCTGCTTTGAAGAAGAAATCTGTGAAATTGAGGAGTTACACTAAGGCAAAAAACACAGGGGCAAACGAAAGCTTACCTTGATGTATTTTCTATGGGAAATCATGTCAGAATATGGAACTAGAACTTGTTTCTAAACAGAAATTGTAATCAGATATAATTTAAATTCTGTTTATTTGGGGAGAGGAAGACGAGGGGAAGTGGAGCAATAGAAAGGTATGGCTCTGTTCATTAATTTGTGGTTTTGTTAGATATTGTGCTGAACCCTCATCCTCTGGGAAAGCCCTACAAAACTGGAGAGTTTGGATGGAGCTAATTTTACTTCATATTGGGGTTTTTAGAGCTATTATCCCTTTCAGTTCTTTATGCACACCAAAATCTTTTTATTCTGTGCAATCAGAACAAAACAACAAATTAAGAAAAGGTATAAAAGCCAAATCCTGTGGCAATGTGCCGTGTCACCAGTCTGAGTTGTTCTACTGGCAGTTTCCAGCCCTGGAGTGGATTTATCTGGCAGTTAGACAACAAGGATCTTCCAACCCTCTAACTGGATTAATTTGACTGAATTATCTGTGGCATAACTGATAACTAGTGATGTTGTTGTGAGATCGGAGGTGATATTTTCAAAAAAGATAGCACAAATTTTCTGCTTTGGAAAATGCTTCTGAAATGAAAGCATTGTGTAATCCACAGCAAGATATGAAGGTACTTCATCAAATTAAAATCCAAGATAATTACCAGATTGGCATGCAAGAGTCATACTATATGCACCATTTTTGCTAAAATCCATTGCACTGTATTTTGTTTAATGGAAGCAAATATAAACATAGTTGTGTGGTTCAAGCACTCCATATTCCTAGAGCGACATCTAATATAGTTTGCTAAAGATAAATGTAATGCAATAAAACTTAAAGTGTATTTCTGGTTGCAAAAGTAATAGCTAAACATAAAAAAAAAAAAAGCTAGTGTTTTAGAAATGAATCTGTCATTCTGAATAAATTACACTGTGTCACTTGCACCCAATCAAACCTAAAATTAAAAACATAATACATATGCAATATGTACATTTAGAAAATGTTATGGATTTCAGGGCTGGACAACTATGGAACCAAAGTGGAGGCGCAAATTACAGAAAAGGTAGTGTGGTAATAACAGTTAAATTACATTTCTGTGAGTGCCCTGGACAGATATTTAAATCCTTTAAGCCATAAACACTTTGTCTCAAGGATTAATGCCAAAGAATCTATTGCCACTAGACCAAGTTCTATTTTGATATACAAATTTTGCCCAAGATATTACCCCAAGTGTGTGTATATTAACAGCACTAAAGTACAAGTGTATAAACTCTGTTTTGTTCTTGTATGAAACTGGAATCTATTTTCATTATGTTATTTATGGACAGTTTAAATTTTAGTTTTATTGACATTTAATAATATGAGATGTCTGTTAAATTTTCCCAGATATCACTAGGAAGCTTCTCCAAAAAAACACATTTTAGGAGAGTCTTTATAAAATTACATGAGAAAAAAAAACCCTATTCTCACTAATAAAGTTATAATGAGTTAAATGAAATTATGAATTTTTTTTTTCTATCTGAAATACAGTGGACTAACTTCATCCTTGTCTCAGTAATACATTACTCAAAAATCCCTTGTTTAGTGGGAAGAAGCGGAAAATTCTGAACAAAACCAGGAAAATTAATCTAAGAATGAACTCCATTTCTTCATTCACTTCTACATATTGTTGTAATGGTCAAATTCAGACAAATTATTTTTTAAAAATACCATTTTAACCAGTTGTATCTTCTTTTCTGTTTTTTGGTGATTCAAATGCATCTGATCAAAGCTGGTCAGTCACTAGTCACCTCTATTCTTTGTTAATTAATTAAACATCTTGTAAGTTAAAGTAATTCATAGTTGTAAACTCATAATCTTTTTATAATGATTCATCTTTATAAATGAAGGTAATGGGCCTATGAGATTTGTTCTACATTATGCTAAAGGTTTTCTAAAGCCATTTCACATGCCCTTAATATACCATTCAACAAGATGGGATATTTTTTAATCAACTGTCAGCTTGAGCTATTCAAGCTAGCACAAAAATTACAGGTGAAATCAATTTTAACTTCAATATTTTATGAGTTGCTTTTGTTTTATTAGAACAAAACATTCTGTATCAAAGCAAGACTATTTTCAGTCTTCTGTTTCTCCAGCCCATCTCCCACTGTGTCTAGAAGTACAGCAACTAAAAAACATTATGTAAGATTGGAAAAGTGCCACCCATTTTTCATGAGTGCATTTGAAGAACTTGGGCTTCTGTAGGTAAAATAATTCTCCATCAGAAAAATACAGTGTGGATTCTTCCATAATCACTCCTTGGTTCCTGGCACTTGAGGAGCCTTTTTAAAAAGCGATTGGATTTCCTCAACCCTTTTGAAGTGCTAACTCACTTAAAGTGAGAAAAAAACAAGTTAGCTTATTTGGCTGATGGAATTTATGAGTCATTATTTTGGATCCATGACACTGGACTTCATGTCATTCAAATTCTTGAAAACACAAAAATATTTTCCTGGTATTTGATATGCCTTTATTTGAACTTATATGCAGCACAGTTGAAACTGGTGTGACTAGTGGGTACCAAGCAATGAGCAATGCCTTTGGTTGCTTTTAGTGCACATGACTCACTCCCACCAGCCCAGAACTGTTCCCTTTATGGAGACATCCTCGCCTGTTTTATGGAACCTACAAGTGTTAAGTCTGTGTTCTTATTGTGCACATGTGCCTTATTTGGTTTCTCAAAGAGCACTTGTGACCCAATCACTGTATTTCAAAAAATGCACAAAACTAGCAAGCCTAATTAATCAATTTAGTTGGAAGCCAATCCGTGGTGTCCTGGGAACATCTTGTTCTTGGCTTTCCCAAATGCGTTCCTTCTTTCGATTTCATTTTATGACTGTTTAAAGAGGAGCTGTCATGTTCTTTCCCCAGTGATTCTGTGCCCGTTCAACAGAGTAAAAAGCCTTATCCTCTTTACTAGATGACAACCCAACTCATGCTTATTCCTTTAGCAAAGGAAAGCAGAGTTAACTTAGTTGTATATTTAAAGACAAGCAGGGAAAATTATCCACTTTCTTCGTTGCCGCACACGTCTTATAGCAATAAGCATCTCAAAGCAGCCAGTCTGGACAAGCTTAAAAGGTGCACAACAGGAATTCTCATTTGCTTTTTGAAAATTTGAGATAAATCTGGGGGATTGCAGGGGACCCTAAACATACAACAGCCAGAAATATTTAATTTGCACTATCATGAACATGCTGCTGAATTGAACATTTTTCTATATTGAGACAAGAGACAGGATGAGGTTTTTTTGTGGTTTTGCTGTTTGTACTGATACCAGCTCACCTATTTATTTTCTCTTCGTTCTTGGAACATTGCAAATATTTTAATATTTTTGTTTAACATTATGAAAAGAAATTTTCTGGTACAGAATAGCTGAAATGTGTGCAATTATCTCTATGACGCAGGAAGTCAGGAGATGATTTTCTCTATGAGGTATACAAAGAAGAGGCTTCTTTACTTGGTATCTATAAAAGCAAACCTTCTAATAAGTAACTCTGTCACGCGTTTATCACTTTTCATCTTTCAGCTGCTAAAAAAAAAAAGACAAACAAGATATGAGAAGAGTGGTTCAATAGTGGAAAAATCAATCAAATGTAGAAAAGCCAAAAAATTTAATACCACATCACAAAGATGGAGTGATAGATCATTATCTTATCATGGTGAACTCCAATGTCAGTAAATTCTTTATTTGCAGAACAATAACCATAATTTTTAATAGCCGTTGTTGCACTGCTATCTTTGTCCATTTTCCTCACATAAAAGACCAAAATTAAATTTCCTCAATCCAAAAGATAATTGCTTGAACATTATCTAATTTTACAACAGTTTTTACTGTCTTATGTCCTGTCTACCTTTGTCAGCTTTACCAAATATTTCCCCAGAGAACTGGGGGCTTTTCCATACACAAATCTCCTGCAATCAGCAGGGTCCAAACTTCTGTCTTTTTTTGCCTAAACAAAGTGATGTTAACAAGTCAGTGGACAAAGACCAGTGCTTTCACTGATTTTACAGCTGGGATGAAGTGTTGAGTTTTGAAGCTGTGTTGTCTCCTTTCCCAGGCAGATATTTACATGCCAAGGTAATCCAACATAGCACAAATGAATAATGCAGAGATTCAGAATAGATATCATCAAGGCTATAAATGTACAGAGAATTCAAAACATTGAACATCATGAGGGTCTTATTCTTTGTGGCAAAGTACAGATTTCTAAAATGAAACAGTAAATTATTATTAGTTCAGGGATTAATATTATTTGAATAATTAATAATAATTTTTGGAACATGCTGTGAAAGTCAGCATGATTGAATAGTACTGTGAGAAGATAAATCCTTTATTTGAAATTTAAACTGCATGGAGATCAGCCCCTTTAAGCACAAGGTTCACATCAGTCTAAATATGTCTTTAGCATGTAGAAATAAAAGCTTGATAAAATGCGAGAGGTTTTTTGATAGTCTGTTTGGGATGTTTTCATTTATGGTGGTTTTTTTCCATACTGGTGTCTCTTACCAATGGTAGGTACTCAGATTGTAACACTTAAGGGAGCCTCAGTTTCTTGCTCAGCCTTTTGCAAAAAAAGAGACTTAAGACACTAAGTAGTACACATACACAATATGCCTACATAAGATTTTCTTGCTACTTATTTTTGGGTGGAACAAGTTAATCATAATGTTATGAATACAAGCACAGAGCAGCAGAGAAATTGATAAACAAGATAAAGTGTGAATTTTATTTTTTTGTGCAAGTGTGAATTCACCCTTTTACTAGGATGTAGCTATACTTTTGGTACCTATACATAAAAGCCTTAAGGAGCTGATGTTCTTTGAGTAATCACATGGGTTATATACTTGTGGATAAAAGGAAATCAACTTTTCTGCATTATTCAGTGGTGGTTAGCTGGAATATACAACTTTCTATTCAGGATGCTTCTGACAGCAAGGATAATTCTGTACATATAGAGGATATTTATCTCCATTTTCTGCAGCTACAGCTCTTACACTCCAATTTTTCAGAGCTGTAAACATTATCAAGGGCTTAACTGGAAGGAAGTTTTTCTGGAAGGGATTTTTTATGAATCTGAAATACTTGACTGAATTTCAGGTGATTTCTCGTAATACAAGAGAAAAATGAGTGTGCAAAAAATCAGATGTTGTCCAAGAACATTCCTTGTTAATCTGGGGAAGTTTTGTGAAAGATTTATATTTTGTCTTTGAAAATAGCCCGGAAAAATAGTTGCATGTTTCAGAATTAGCAGTTTTTCTATCTGAACAAGCTCTATCTGAACAAGCTCTATTTTCTATCTGAACAATCATCACAGTTAATAATTTTTTTAGAGAGTATTTGAAGTGCTCTAAGATCACAATGAAATTTACAATAAAATCTGTATTTGATTTTTGGGTTTTTTTGTGACAGTATGCATTAGGTCAAATGGTAGCTCTAATAAGAAAGCGATACTCCTTTTTGAAAGTGCTTCAAAAATTAAGTCAGCAGACCCTTGCAGAAAGGTACTAGGTAGGTTTAGGGAAGTTTTGTAAATGAAGAACACTGAATTGTATTCTGTCCTGATGATGCTTTTCTCCATTTCCAGCATACTGTAGACTGAATAAATTTAATTCTAGTGTAATTTTAAACCCTCTCCATAGTATGCTCTTGGGAAGAAGTTGGTCTTGTACAACAAGAAATCTGACTTGGCATCCTGCAATCCATCACAGAAGCAGTAGTTAAATCACATTTTCTTGGGGGAAAAAAATGGTGATGGCAGAATTTGTCCCTCAAGTGCACTGGTGGGACTGGTAAGTCATCATGCATCTGCAAATGTGAATGATTGCAGCTGCTGCAGCACAGAGAACTGAAGAACAGAGGACAGGCAGAGTCCTCCAGCCACCCTGGCTGTCCCTTATCAGCATCCCTCTGCCTTTCCCCTCAGCACTGCATGAATGAAGCCCTGTGTTCTCTGAAGTTCCTTCCTGGAAAGCATGGGCTCAGCAGAACAGCATCTGTGTATCTAAATTTAACATTGATATGTTCTGACCAATAGCACCACAGCTTTTTGATTAGACTGACAGATCTTCTGAAGGATTCATAATTGGCCCCTTCATGATGTCTTATAAATTTTCAGCAAAACTGTGTCGCAGATTTAATCCTAGTTGCCTTGTTCTTTGATCCTTGATCATTTACACCAAGTTTCTTTAAAATTAGAATATAATCAAACATATATAGATCTGACTTTGTTTAAAGGGGCTTATCTGTCTGGGTCTAAAGTTTCAGCACAAATTAATGTCATAGAATGGTTTGGGTTGGAAGGGACCCTAAAGATCATCTAGCTCCAACCACCCTTCCATAGGCAGAGATACCTATAGCTTATCTGGTATATTGTTATTATAAATAGTGAAACAATCCTTTAAAATTGTGGCCTTTAGGTAATTTGTCTTGTATAATTAACATTTTGATCTTATTCTGAGGAAGAATAGGGAGGAATTACCTGTTTGAGATTTACCTGTTTGCTTTATATCAAAGGAAATTTTAATTAGCTAACAATATAAAATATTTTTTGCCAAGTTTAACAAGTACTTAATATACTGTTTTAATTTCATGTCCAATGAATTAATACATTTCTGTTGCTTGATATTCACATTCAAATGTAAATTAGTACTTACAGAGGCATAATATCAGATACTTTTAAACACATCATAAAACAAACATTTTTTTCTGTTCCCATTTAGTCACCTGTGACTCTTTGGAAGATCATGTTTCTGGAGCTGGCACCAGGTGCCCCCTGGGCTACTTTCCATGTGGCAATATCACAAAGTGTTTGCCCCAGCAGCTGCACTGTAATGGTGAGGATGACTGTGGCAATCGGGCTGACGAAGACAACTGTGGTACGTGGCTGCGACTTTGTGTCTTGCACATGTAGTCACTGAAACCCAGGCAGTGCTCACACCAAACAGGAGGCTGTGGAGTGTCAGCAATTGGAAAGTTATGTTTTGCAGGGGTTGCAGCAGGTCTGCTTTAGCTAATAAAGCCACTTTCTTTCCCTAGCAAATGATTTGCTAGGTAAAGAAGAATGGGCCACATTTTTCTTTGTATATGGTATCAGTGATCAGTATCCAATTTTTTCCCTGCTTTGAACTTTTTTGTACATGTCATTTTGATGTCTAAAAATGGATGTATGTGATCTATCATAGACTGTTGCTGAGGAGAGGTAGATGTGTGTTCCAACAGAGTTTATGAAAATCTTAATGTGACTTAATGCGGGAAACAAAATTTAGAAGAATTTTCAAGGTTTTTCAGAAATTATTTATGCCCTAATTTGGGAGAAACATGTGCATCTGTAAGTGTACTGTCCAAGCTGCACTACCAGCAGGCTTTGGTGGTTGAAAATGTAAAAATCCCAGGGCATACACATAGTCAGGTCACTTGTGCATGCTGTTTTGATCCTTGTCACTCCTAGCCCCTCTGGATAGTAGCTGTGATCTTCACTTAGCTTGTAGGCTTTGGCTTTACCTCTCCTGCAAACCAGGTAGGGCCGGGGCTTCTCATGGGCACTTACCTGTCCATGCTGCTTCTTTGTGAACATGGCCCTGGCACAGCTTTTGTCTATGCTGAGCAGCACCTCTCATGCAGTGTTTGGACACAGCTCTGAGGTGGCACAGACCTGGGACAATCTGGAAAGGGGTCCCTATGTTCTGTGAGGAGAGAGCTTTGCTATTTGGTTGTGCGCTAAGACCACAGGGAGAGAAAATTGACCCTAGCACATTTTATTTACTGTTGTTACTTACAGCCTGGCTATTTCAGAGGTGCTCTCCAGAGCTGCTGATCCGTGGCAGATGGGGGAAGTAGGATTCCTACTCCTTAGTGGTTTTCCTGTAGCCATGGAGGGCAGCCAGGTGCACCATGCTCTGCCTCACACGCTGCCTCCAGCTCCCCAGAGCCAAGCAGCTGAAATGTTTGTGTGTCCCAGACAGGCGTGTTGCCATCAGATCTGGGTGGGAGGACTGCGAAGAATTAAATATTAAGTAAAAATACCTTGCTATATATACTGAAAGAAATTTTCTGAAAGAAATTTCAAGCAAAATATGGTAAAGGTATTTTTCACCAGCACTCTCAGTAAAGTCAATGAGGTTTTGAAAGTAGTTGTTCTCATTGCATGTGAAGATGATTTGTGTACCTATGTGAAGTATCTTATTATTATACCTATTCTATTTCAGAGTCTTAATTCACATGAAAGTGATTTTTAATTCTAATCCCATATAGTGGACCTGCACCATTTTGTAGTTTTTTATGGTTTGCTGGTGCAACAAACCTACTTTCTGCTGTAAATAATCAAAGTCCTGAACAAAAACTGTTTGCTCTGTTTTTTCTGAGTCATCTTGACCTACAGTAGCAGAAATTGCCAGTGATGATTCCTGCACATGTTTAAGTCCAAGGAGAATAAACAATTGCTTTATCAATTTTTCATTTCTGTATAATACCACAAAGTCTATCATAAAAGGACTTGCTGAAAGATACAGCTTAATATGATGTTAATTTGATGCCCATTACACAGTTTTGTAATGGGAGGTACAAGACAGTATAGGATCATAGAATTTTTTAGGTAGGAAAAAAACTTTAAGATCATTGAGACCATTTATCAAAGAGCTCTTTGCATCTCATCTTATTACTGACACAGAACTGAGATATTCTTGGTTTATGAATAACCAATTTCAAAAATTCAATTAGAAGTAACATGGGTTGTCAGTGAGCAGGGAGAGTGCTGGAAGAAGTGATTTAGTACTGAACCCTGAAGCAATGAATAACAAAGTCCTTAGTAATACCTTATTGTTCTTCTATAGAAATGAACATACAAGACAATTCAGCTGTGATATTGAATCCTGTTCTGTGTATTGTAATTCAAGAATGAGCTATCCTTGATTTCTGAAAACCTAAATTACAAAAGATGAAGAGTCATTGTATGGGCCCACAGGGAAGAACTATGCTACTTGTGTTTTTCTCATATCTTGACCCCCTCTTCTCACTTAGAAATGCATTAGTGTAATATTCAGCAGTAATGTTTTCTCAAAAATCGGTATTGCAGCCATACTTTGTTGTACAGTTAAAGAAATAGTCACTTCCTTGTCTGAGTATATGGAATGTTCTGAGGAGGTTTTCTGCAATGATTCCACACATAGTAAGTGGGGAGATCTTTGTGGAGTAACTCTGGTTTTGATTATTCGTCTTAGTTAAAATACAAGAAAAGGGGCCTCAATAATTAGTTCCCGAGACACAGAAACCATATGTCTTTGTTTTCCCCCACCATTCCTAGGATCACTTCAGCATGCCTGCCTCATGCCAGCAGTTATATCTGGCTCCTTCTCCCCATTTTTTTTTTAATTTACAACTAGTTTTCAGTTAAAATCATTGGTCCTGGTTACAGAAAAGAAATTAAAAAATAAATTATTCCAGTGTAGTAATTGCTTCATTCAGTGCCATGGAAATTTTAATCTTATCCATTAAGTACTCTAATTAAATAGCTCAACTTTTCAGTTCCTGAACACTTTTGCATCAATTTGAGGAGCTCTGAGTTGACCAATCTACAGGATTAAACCCAACAAGTGCAGGAGGGGAAAAAAAAAAATCTATGTAGACCCTCAAAGCAGTTCAAAAATACCCCTTTTTTTTAGAGCATGTATTTCAAACAAAGCTAGGTAAACCAACTATTTCACTAACAGTAATGATAAAGCACTATCTAAAGTCTGCAGTAAAACCAGCCTGTATAGCATGGAAATGTAAAGTAAAATATGTTATTAGAAGTTTTACTCCAACTGTCTTGTAGTGGTTCCTTTCTTCTTTTAGTGAACAAATTTGTCTCATTCCCAACTTTATTTCTGTAAGGAAATTATAGTTGTAATCTTTGTAAGATTATATTTTTAACAAATTATTGTTGTAAGAAATTGTTGTAGTCTCTGAGGTTATTTGCAGTATTAATCTTGCTTCAGGCACTGTGTGCCTGGTAACAGCAAAATATGACTATGAATATTTCAAATTAACCAAATCCTCACTGAGACATGTGTTTTCAAAAGTGCTGTGATCAATGCTCATTATCCAGTTTAGGCACACAAAGATTGGCTTTGTGGTGCCCTCTTCAATTCTGCTTCCTCTTTCACTTCCACCCTCCTTTCCACATCCAAATAATAAACATAAAAATAAGGTCCAGAGAAGTGAAGATCTCAAATTAGGATCATAGGTAGAGACAGGAACAGAGTCAGAATTCCATGTTAGTGTTTAACCTCAGGGTGTGGATATCCTGCTTGCCAGCTCAGCCTCAGCATTTCTTCCACTTCTGGAAAGGAGTGAATTATAGCTGATATTTCACACTTGAGTGGAGCCGCTCATCTCTGAAAATTCATGCCTTTGCCACCAAGTTTACTTTCCAAAAATCAATAAAATACTGTGTGCTATACCCTAATGGGGAAGAGCTTGAGGCAATGTAGTAAACTGCAATAAGAGAAGGGAGCTGGCAATTTATCATGCCTGCAGTGATGGGAGGCTCTGCCTGAACGATGGATGGATAACCTTAAATGTGCATGGAAAATGTAATCTCACCTTTTGAACTTGAAAACGTAGTCCACCAAGAGGAAGAAAGTATCTCTGCAAATCTGTCATGAAAATAATATTTTAAAATAAAAATAAAGTTCTGTAATTTGTCATAAAGCTTATGGTTTTGAGGAATTTCCTTTTTTAGACTCAAGAGAGCAGTAAATTTTACTCTGCTGTTCTGCTCAATCCTTTCTGAAGTACTGAGTTCTTAATTAGGCTGAGGACATTGTGATGCAATTTAGCCTCTATCATGTTTCACTTGGAGTTATTTTGTATCTATTTGCAAAATTCAAAATTTGTAGGGAAATAAGAGATGGCAATTTCAGCATCCTTCTGTCCCAAGCTTGTTTAAAGATCAAGTTGGCAAAGCAGAGCAAGTTTGATATTGTTTAGACCTAGTATCTTCAATTTCAAACATAATGGCTTCAGCCTGACTTTCCAGGGAAGAGCTTTTCCCATTTATTTACAGCTGTAAGGTTTGAATCTGTATCTACTTGGTATTTATAGATGGGAGGTTAGAACTTTTGTTTACTTCATTGCTTTTTAAACGTAAGCAAGGATAAATAGGCATAATCACAAATTCTGCTCACATAATGTCATGGCAGTGTTGACACGGAAATTGTTCCTAAAATAAGTAACAAATATTTCTCACATTGAAGACATTACTGCTGCAATGTGACTGTTCATGCAGTCTAAACAGTCTCTAGGCAAACTCTTTGATGTCCACTGGCATGCTAAATGTGTCAGGTACATATTCCCAAGTACAAATTCATGGAAAGAAGAGTTTTGATATTTCTGCCTTCACGGTGATGTTTAATGATAAAACAAAACCAAAACTAATAATAGATAAAAGTAACAGTTCATTAATGCAAAACAAAAATAACAGAACAACAATATTTATGATATAGATTTGCACTGAGCCCACATGTGTTTTCTCATTACAAGGTATGTGTTTCTTTAGGTGAACAAATCTTGACTCGCAAAATATTGGAAAAAAAATATGAAAAATTAATCATAACATAAATGTACTCCATGCATTTGGAAGAAGACAGCTAACACTGCCAGCAATGATCCATGGTTATTTCTGTTTTCAAAATACCTAGAATAGTTTTAGACACAGCCAAAACAGTTCTTTCATATGCTCTTAATTAAATATTTTTATTACTTTATTAACAATTTATTTATAATAAATTATTTACTTTCTTTATAATAAATTGTTTTATTGCTTTATTATAATTATTATTTTATTATTAAATATTCTCATTTTTTAAAATTCTCTGATATGCCTTCTACTTAGAGGGCTGAATAAGCAAGTTTTTCTTCCTAGATGAGGGTCAGGTTTCCCTGACTAAAATTGTCCTACTATTGATTGCAGTGATAACAGCACAATGTTCTCAGTCAAACAACTTTTGCAGAATTATCTCTGCTGGATACAACACTTGGTCAGTTGCCATTTTGTAGTCATAACATACTACTTAAAAATTGCTGCAAAAATTCTTAATGCAGGTATATTTTGAACCACTGAGAGACTGCATAGATGTTTTTCCTGCCTGATTTTCTAAGACCATTGTTGCAATATTTTTTCTCATATTCCATACATTCTGCTGGGTCATCAGCACAATTTGATCATCAGAACTGTAAATTAGCTGTGCTGGTTATATGATGCCATATATTCAGGGAGAAGCCTCCCAGTAAATTGTAGTGAGGGTTACCTCCAGTTTCTTGTTTCAAAACCACCCATCAGCTGTCAAATTTAGTTTGAGGAAAATATAGAAACAAAATCAGAACTCAAAAGGTACTGGGCTTTCCTCTGGGCTTTACATCCAACCTGATCAATTTGAAAATATTTTATGTGTCTGGAAGATTGAGATTAATTCCTATTGCTCTGTCACTAATATAATTAATGCTATGTGTCAGCATCCCGTAGCTGCAGGTTCTGAAAATCCCTTGTAAGAAAGTAAAGGTGGACTCACTCCTTTATAAATAATCCTGCTTTCAGATGCAAAACTTTTTCCTAACTTCCATTAGGGTCTGATAGCACATAAACACACAGTTAAAATCTATACAGCTATTGGATTTTTTATGTTCAGTTCTAATTTAAAATTCAAACAGTATGACTGATGTGATATCTTCAGTCGCAACATCTGGCTTATGAAGCAAAGCCAATCCCAGTGAGAACTGACTTGGACTGACTCCACTAAAATCATGAGAGACTCCCACTGTCTTCAGTGGGCAAAGAATCATAACTTACCTAAGTTAAGGAACTCATAAAATGCTCAAATGTTTTGAAAACCCAATGCTTGTTATCATGTACCAGCCTTCCTCAATAGATCTGGAAAAGACTGGAAGCACTGTGCTA
Source organism: Taeniopygia guttata (assembly GCF_048771995.1). Taxonomy (NCBI): domain Eukaryota; kingdom Metazoa; phylum Chordata; class Aves; order Passeriformes; family Estrildidae; genus Taeniopygia; species Taeniopygia guttata. The sequence continues at coordinate 40,584,216 of NC_133028.1, read as the reverse complement.
GCAGTGAGATTTTTTTCCTTTAGATGAAGAAATCTAGGTTCTGCAACCTGTCACAGAAATATCAGGTATAATATGCAGTCTCTTCCCATGCAGTTTGTGATATATAGATGTTATAAATAAATGCCTCAATCCTTTTTATCACAAATTTGATTGGTTGGGGAAGTACAATTTATTCTTCATTTAAAATTAGTGTTACTGTCATATCACACTACTGAATAGCTCTTATGGTTCATCTCAGAACTGGTTGTTAACATAGGCTCTTCATTTATTACTAATTAATCTCTAGAGGAAGTCTTTATGTGCAAGTAACACAAGTATAAGTCCCACTTAGAATAAAAAGTATTTTAACATAAGTATTGTAAAAAATGCAAGCACCAGAAGTCTTATTCATTTCAAAACAAAAATCGCACACATTGGCCCTAATCCCTTGCACCTCTGTAAACCAGACTCTTTTGCCATGAAAGGGACATTAAAAACCAGCAACTATTGTTACACATTTGACTACTCTTTTCATACAAGCAACATTAAAAGGAAGAATGGAAGAAAAAAGTGCTCATGTTTAATTCTATCTCTTTTTGTAAACAGTATCTTTAATTATGTAGAGCAGTTAATGGAACAAAGTAGCCTGAGCTATTTTGAGAGCACAAGTTTCCTCAGTGTTTAAAAATTTGGCTTCTGGACAATTTTGCTGATAGTTCTGTAAAACTGTTTTTTTGGCAGCTAGGCAATAGTTGCAGTGTGTCTGCATTTGTTTTTTAATCATAGTGTCATAGCCACATTTTTCCAGTCTACTGAAGCAAGAACAGGCATGTAGATTTAATTTGTTTCTGACTCCAGAGGGGTTTTTCACTGGCTAAATGTATTTACTATTGTGTTGCTCTCAGCCCTAAGAGTTCCCTGAACAAAGGACAGTGTTCCGCTCCCCAGTTGTAAATTCACTTTTAGACGTTCATCACACACAGAGGTTTCCTAAAGAACTGGGACAGGGAGTGGCTGTTTGAAGTCTTGCACCTATTTGCCTCTAAAAACACAGACCTCATCTGTTACTGTGTCCCACATGGTCACCAGGTGACTGGCTTGCCTGAAGAAATAAGTTACAACAGACCAGCTCTTTTTTTAAAAGGGACCAATAAAAATTAAACAGGATAAACTCACTAACAATCTGTATAATGTAATGCTGATTTGTATGTGTTTCTTTGAAGGTCTATAATTGTACACAGAATTATTGCTGTTCTGTAGGTTTGTTAAATAATTTTCTATCTTTCCATAGCAGAAATCTAAATTTCTATGCAGTATTTCAAAGCATCTATACAAAACATATGTTTTAATATTACAAGATTGCTTATAAGGGATGAAAAATTTAATTTGTGTCTCAGCACATTGCAGAAGATCTTGATATTTTTATATTTCAAATTAATACTAGTAATGAATAATGTTATAGTTGGTTTTGTGCTCCCCTGGCATAGCATTTTTACCATCATACCTAAAATACAGGATTTGAATGTATGAAATGCTATTTAGTTTTGAGCCTAGATAGGAAATTCTGTTTGCAAAGCATAAAGTAAATATTTGACAGTCAATAGTATACTCAGAATGTATCAAATACCTGGGAAAACATAGAATTTTCAATCTTCATAAGGAAATTTTTTGTATATGGCCAAATTTTATTGTCATTGCCATCCATCCACAGTATATGTTACCAAAACAATAGGATTTACTCTGATATGCAAGTATTAGCACATGGAATAGCTTTGCTGAAATTTTTAGAATCTTTAATCACTTTTGCTACTGTGATTTTTAAATCTTGTTGGTAATTAAGAGGAACTTGCATTTCATTACACTTATGTGTCTCCTGGTCTTCACTGTAGTGGCTTACTGCTGAAGGAACTTTCAAGCAACTAAAGGTTCTATAGATGTATTCATGCTGTTATATTATTTTAATTTTTAAAATTTAATATACTTCAAGAAAAGCAGAATATAAAATCGGAAAAATGTATATAGATTAAAAGTATTGTTATAAAACTAGAAAACTCTATGCACATGTTTCACAGGAATAAAGATCAAACATTGAGATGATGTTTATCTTCTGGAAATTTTAACCTGCCTGTTTTCTTAAAAGTTGCACTAGCTTAATTAAGTTGCCCTAAAATAATAAAAAACCTTGTTTAAGTATGTAATCTAGTTCATCCAGAGAACTGTAAACCCTATGCAAATTAATTTGTTTCCTGTCTGGTTTACTATGATTGCATTGTCACATATAAGCAGACAAGCTGCATATGATTTCAATTAATCAGCAGGTAGAGGACACAGTATATGTGCAGTGACATGCAGAGTGGTGTGGGGTAATTTACCTTTGAATTGATTCATAAGGTGTCCAGGTCTAAGTTCCTAATTTTTTCTGCTTGGATACTTAAACTGAGACAGTGAAATTGCATCCCAACTTTGCCCTGCCTCCAGGCACCACAGCCCTTGGTTTTGTAAAATCTCTGTGTGGTTTTGGTCCTGCTGTAAGTTATTAGGCTGTATCAGGATGCCTCAATACTGTGGAAAAAAGAAATTATATTCTTTCATCTGTAAATATTTTTAGAGGATATGCTTCTTGTCTGGAGGACATGGGTCTTCCTTGTACCAAAATATACTTTTGTAAAAAAACTGAAGTAATTCTTTACAGCCAGAAAAAAGTTTATATGAACAAATTACAAAAAGAAATATGTTCACAGGTTATGACCACCAACAGCAAACTCAAAGGGTGACACAGTGTCTCTTTAGAGTGTTTATGCATTTAGCTGATAGCATTTCTCTGTATAATACCCATGAAGATGTGGCTGAGAGAAGGGGGAAGTCATATAGATACAGCATCCTCATCATGAGCTCCATATTATGTAAGAAATATGTATTTAATTGAAAAAAGATTATGCTTTCTTGGATCTGTCACTGAAGTGATTACTCAAATCTGTAGCTTGTCAGGATTAACATGCTCTTTCTCATTCCCATCAGAAGTGGTGATTGGAAACTTTCAGCAAGAAAGAGCTTATTATTCTGTAGTCAGATAAATCCAGTTTGCCACCACTTATTTCACTTATCCCATGTAGAGGAAGACTTGATGATGCCTTGTTTTCTCTGATCTTTTTTTTAGCAGAACCACAGCCAACATAATCTATTTTAGAACTGGCTCAGGGTAAAAGTAATTTCTCATCTGAGCTGTACTCCCTCAAATTATAGATTTGGGATTTCAAGACCAGTACTATTACCAGTCATTTCTTAAAGTGTTTGGAGAGCCTCGCCTTGAAAGAGGTAAAAACAGGTCACAAATCTTCATCTAAACAACCAAAAAGTGATTTACAGTTCTGCCACTGAGTGTTTTACTAATGTTCATACTAAACATAGTATTGCACAATACATTCTTTCAGGATTTGACAAAACAGCTTGGATCAAATAGAGACTGTCCCATGCTTGGGCACAAAGTTTGGCTCAAAGCATATATTTCTGGAGGTCAAAGATGTTTAATAACTTGTTTTATTAGAGTCAGATATGCTTTTTTATTTCTAGTAGAAAGCATGCCATGAGAAAAGCCCATTATTTAAAATGAACTCACTAGAAATACCAAACATCTGGAATCATTCCAGTACAAAATAATCCATCTTCTCTGTGAATTTTTCCCCTTCTTTTTTATGGGCACCCAAAAATACACAGCTGCCTTTAGACTTCCTCAAAAATGCTGAGGAACTTCCCCTTGGTAACAAACTGCTCCATCACTCCCATTAGTGTTCTCATCCTTTTTCTCTGCAGATGTGAAATCATTGATGGTCACCTGTTGTACATGCTTTGTCACATGACAAGGCATTTTAAAAGTATAAAAATGTGGAATAAAATCTCATATATCCACTTTTCTATAAACATAATCATGAATTAGAAAATCCAAGAGTATTTTCATACTATATTCCTGACTGTAAAGCATTTATTTGGTATAATTAATACTTCAAGAATAACCTCATTTTTAAACCATTTTCCAAGTTTCTATTTAAAAAATCTTATTTTCTCTGTGTATGTTGAATTCCCACATATTGCTGAGTCCAGTCATACAAATGAAAATCAATGGATGTGCTCCAGTTTAATATTCAGGAATAGTGGTAGAGAAAACCTCATTATAGTCCCATCTACAGGGCAGTAGGTTTTAATGCACTTGCCACTTTACAAAGGGTCATCACTTCATCAATTACAGATCCCATGCTGCAGGCAGTCCTAAAACTGCTCTTCTTTTGAGCATTTAAAGCAGGCATAAACAGGTTGGTCAATACCTTTCATTTTGTCCAAATGCATTAGGCTGCTTCTGAATATTAGCTTAATTACCTAGAATGGCAAAACTAATAATGGATCAGAGCATGCAAGGTGCTCTTGAGGAAGTTAGTAAAATGTTCTTAAATGTCTTATCAGGTCTGTCTTTCTGTCTTTTCTCTCACTGGAGCAATTCCTGAAGACAGGTACTTAATGTTTGCTTTGAATCTTTCATCTTTTCAATTTATGCATAACAAACAAATAACTAGATGAAGGATAGTTTGCCTGAAGTTACTTAATCTTTCATATTATCATTAGTCAGTACATATAGAACATCTTTTCAGCTTAGACAGCAAAGAGGCAAGCATCTCTCAAAACCAGCTTCATCTGTAGGCAGGTGTCAGGAGATGCTTTCAAGGCCGTTTCCTTGACTGTCTGAGAAAACAACTGAGTTGTAACATGACATGAAAAATGAGAAGCCATTTCAGAATAGGAAAATTTGCAAAGTAAATACTTTTTATTTCTCCCTGCCTATTTTGAGGTCTATATATTATAATAAAGCTTAGTTAAATATAAAGATTTGTTGAGAAATGTCCATGAGTAATTGTATTTAAGTATAACTAAACTATTAACCTGTGAAATGGCAGGGGTAAAGACTATTGCCAATACATTATTTCACATTATAAAGGTGAATTATAAATTATTATTTCACATTATAAAGGTGAATATAAGACTGTAATTACTAACAAAGCAGAGCCATCCTAGGAGTTCTCAGAGAAGTGTTGTTTTGCAGTAGATATCCTTAAAGTGTGCTGCTTTCAGTTGTCATGGATGCTTTGGCTGACCAGCTAGGGAGTGCCATCCCAAGGAGCGTTTCTGCTACTGCTGCTTGTTCATTAAAAGAGATGCTTTAAGAGCTGAAGAGAAGACAGACTCAAATTAATAAAACTAAAATCCAATCACAGCTTTTAAAGGCAAGTTCCCTTTCCCTTTCCAGCCTGTTTGGAAAGTAGCTACCTGATCAGTCAGTTTACGGGTTTCCGATATACAATAGATTTCCAAGAAACAAGTAGCTAAGAGATCTGTAGTTATTTCTAGCACCACTACATCTTGAAATGTCCAGTCTTTGGAAGGAACTAAAAGGTTTGCTCTTAAATTTCGTTCTTACATCCATAAACTACTCAGTTCCAGTACATGTATGCACAGTGACCAAAGGGGTAATATGGAATCATGCTTTGTTTAAGATGCACATTAAGCCTAACATGAACATTCTGACTTGAATATGTTACACCAAGTCCCTTCTTCTCCTGAAAAGCAGTGTTCCTTTGGCCCTCATCTAGATTTTCAGGAAAGAAATTACAGGCTGTGATAGTGCAAGACATCCCTTTGTACAAACTAGATAGAGTCATAGTAATCATTTCAACTTTCCTGGACAAAGTGGCAAACCTGCGTGTTTAAGGAAGTATAAAAATATTGTTCCCTCTCATTTTTAGGCATAAATAAACATTTCTGAAGTCAAAACTATATTTTTTCAGTGTGACTGTCACAGCAAATATTATTATTGAAGGTATAATAAGCTGTTGCTTCTATGCAGCTCATATTGTTTTTAGATATGTAAGATTAAGCAGATGTATAAAGATAAGGTTCTCTACTGGTATATGAAATGCTCTGGAAAAAAGACCTGTATTAATTAGACAAAAATTAATGCAACTAAATTAAGTGAAGACATTTCTAACTTTCGTTTCTATTTTAATACCTTCTATTTGTGGTCTGTTTATGTTGTATGGTTTTTTTTTGTTTTGTTTTTTATTAGAGGACAACAATGGATGGTCTCTGCAATTTGATAAGCATTATACAAAGGACAAATACAATAAACTGAAATCTCTGTATGCATTTCAGACAAAGACACCTGAGTGCTGTAAGTAATTACAGTTGTTATTTTATTAATGATGATTCCTAGAAAGAAATACAGAGCAACTATATGCTTAGCAGGAAATTTAGTGCTGTTTCGTTTATAGAAAAACACAGTTAGTATCTCAAATGCTAATTTGAAGCTAATTTCAATTCCATTAAGGATGATTCATTTTCTGCAAGAGAAGCGTCAAACATACTTTAATTAGCATATGCCAGTTAGGAGGGCAATATAAATGTTTATCTAAATATGCTCATACTGCTGGAGAGACTATAGAACTGACATATATTTCAGAGTGAAATGAAGGCAACATTGCTCCCAGTTCACTTTTTTGTACATCAAATGAAATTTGCAAAACCCCTCCACTTATGCAGGTCATTGTACAGATTTCTTGATTCTGCTGTCTACCATGATGAGCAAAGACTCCCATTTTTGACCCATTTTTTCCCATAAAATTGTGCTGCTTCTAGTAACAAGCGTGCTGAATAATCTCATGGAGTGTTGCAAAAATCACATGCCAGATTCCTGTGTATCATGCCTAAGGTTCGAGAGCTTTCACAGAAGAAATATAATTGTTTGTGTCCCTTTATATTTATTGTTAGATTCCTCCCAGGTCTAAATTTTGTAATTTAGTAATTTTGTAAAAGCATGTGCATTAATTGTGTTCAAAAGAGCCTGCTATGTCTGTCTTTGTGCTCTTCTTTTTTATCATATTTATTTTCTCCACGTCCCATCACACCTCATATTCTTCCTTTTGCCCTGACCATGTTCTTGCTGTCCTGCAGTGGCTGGTGATGTGCCAGCAGAGTGTACCTGTCAAGGGCTGGAGGTTTTCTGTGATGCTGCCAAATTACGTGCTGTGCCATCAGTCTCTTCAAACATAACCATAATGTAAGTAGAGAAGTAACCTGGTCTGTTGCTCTGTTCAGGTTTGACTGTCAATCCTACAACGTTTTCACAACTACAGCCTTACAATAATGATCAGCTGATGCTTGGGAAGCACTGTTTCTCTCTGTTGACAAGTACTTTAATATTTTAAGTCAGATTTTCCTTACATAAAAGGAGAGAAAAGAAACTAAGGAACTAAAAAAACTCCGTAAACTGATAATTTCATGTTTGTAACAGTGACTTGAACTACAAATACGTCAGGATATCTAAGGAAATCTAGAAAAGAAATGCTTCCTTTTAAGACAAAATGCTTAGAACCTGTTTTGTATTCTATGACACTGCCAATATTCCTAGTCTGTGTTCCTGTCAATAAAGTCAATAACCTTGAACTCGGTGGAACTCCCTGCGGGAGCAAATCTATTTAGTTCTCATTTGATGTCTGAATACTCTGTTATTTAAAAGGATTTAATTGGTCTGAGTCATCATGCAGATATGTATGTGTAAGCCAAACTTTTTTTAAGAAACCAGAATATGGCTGATGTGCTCTTGATTTGCACATTGCTGTTTGAGAAGCAGTTTTAGGTGTGGTGACTAGGGAGCACTATCCCATGTCCTTACCTGAGGATCTCCCCCATAGATCTGGGTCATGGATCTTTCGTTTTGGTACTGGTCTGTGTTCACATGTGGCTGAAGTTCTCCTTGTTGGGTCCACGTTCAAATACTGCAACACTTCATAACAAAAACTGATGTGGAATGTCAAACATCTATTTAAACTGGCTTCTGGCTCAGGGTCGAAAAAGAGTTCAAAAATACTGACTACAGTTCTAGCTGTAGAAAAAGCAGTTCAGCTGGCTTTCAGGCTAAATTCTCTTCTAATGAAACCACAACCTGAAGGAATTTTGAGTGGGGACACTTGAGTGTCCCCAGTGAAGATGGGACGTTGGGACACATGAACTGAGAAATACACTCTATATGCATTTGAGGTTTGAAATAAATCTGTAGTTTATAATCAAATCTTTTTCATTCTTTGATTTAACTATCATTTTGCTAGTTTTTCCTGGGGAAATTGATTTTTTAAAATTATAATATATTTTTCTTACTGCTTAAATAGATACAAGCATACAGAAAAACGAAGTAACATGTTCAGATGGTTTCACGTTGCTTCTGTTATTTAGCAGAGTGAGAGCTGCCCTTATTAAATAACAAAAGTGCTGTGGGAACCTGGGACAGTAGTTTAACTGTATGCATTCATTCCTACAGGTCTCTTCAGAGGAATCTGCTAAGAAAACTTTCTGCTGATGTTTTCAAGAAATACCAAGATCTTAAAAATCTGTAAGAGAGTGCTATACCATAAAATACCTATCTAGTGCCTTAAATATTCATCCTTTCTTTCCCCCATATATACACACATGGAGCTTAACATTTAAGCACCAAAAGTCTAGTTTGTCACACCCTTTGGTACCTCATGTGTACGCTGTTTGGCTCAAGTACCTTAATTTGACGTCTGTCTTTTTGCAAAACTGTAATTTCTGCATATTCAATGGTTTATGTTTATAGACTGGTTTATACCAGAAAAATTCTAGATTTTATTTTTTTCTGGAGGGTACTACATCTACAGTAATATGTCAAATCGAATTAAAGTAAGTTAATTGATTTATTCTGGGAAAAAAGTTTGGAAACTCAAACTTCCCATTATCATGGGAAGCTCATTCCCATGGCACATGGTTTTACTCCTAATTATGTCTGGTACTGATTTGGTAATGCCCAACAAGTCAAATTATTATGGCAATACAATACTGTGTTCTGTTTTCCAGCATGTAGCATATGTGCTGTTCAAAAATCATAGCCTTTAACAAGTTTTCTTTATATAGAAGTAGTGAAATAAAAATTAAATGCAGAAGTCTGGAGCAGGGCTTCTATATAAGCTACTCAAATTGTTCTTGCATGGGAACTGTGCTACACTACAGCACCATCTTGTGTTCTGAAACTTAAGTCCCATTACATCCCTTAAATTTCTGAAAGGTAAGTTTTCACTAAAATAAATAAATCCATACCTATTTCTATATGTAGAAAACATTTGTTACCTATTTATATATGTAGAAAAAACTTGTTTCACACCCTTCTGATAGATAATTTTACATTTTCCACAAGGTCTTGAGCAGTGTTTGGCAGAAACCCATTTTGTAAAAGCCAAAGTCTGATTTCTTACTGCTTTCTAGCAGGAATGCATCTAGATGCTTCATTAGGTGGAATTTAATTTAAAGGACTTATGTTTAATATTATTCAGAGACTAATATTATAATTCATTAAAATTATTTTCAAAGACTTAGCATTTGCTGTTGATACTTTTCAACTCATTACTTCATCAAAGTAGATAAATCTGGAGTTTTAAAAAATACATTATCTTTAGTTTACAGGAGAGCAATAAGTATTGCTGTATATTTTTAAATATATTATCTTACAAATGCAATATTTTGAGAATTCTCTAGTACCACGAAAAAAAATTCAAAAATTATTTTAATTTTACATTTACTGTGCAAAATTTTGGTTGCAGCAGAGATTTGGGTAAACACAGAGATCAGGTCACACAGGTGAGCACTGAAAGGTTAGGACCTAATCAAGGAAGATGCAAACCACCAATCCACTGTTCATCTTTGGCAAAGCAAGCACCCATTGGAATGATTTTTCTGATTTTGCTTTGTGTGAATTTCTTGAAAAACAACCTTTCAATCTTTCCAGCTATAGATGTGAAATGGCTATTGTCAAATTCAAGGTGTAACAAATATAACAGCTTCTTTTAAAATATCAAATATGTATTCAGTTTAGCTGATAGATTTTAATTGGTTACTTATGTTTGCTTTGACTTCACTTATTCAGAGAATAAATTGTTTTGGGTTTGTATCTTCTTAGGTATCTTCAGAATAATAAAATCAGAGCCGTATCTGAACGCGCTTTCAAAGGTCTATACAACCTGACAAAACTGTAAGTATTGCTTTTAGAATACTGAAGTAAAAAGCAGCAGGCAGAGTTCTGATTCCATATGAGGAACTTGCAAAGTGGTCCAAAACTTGAATCCAGTGATTGAATTGAGAAAGCAAAAACAGATTAAGAGGTCCCTGTGCAAGTTTATCTGGCAGGGCAGTATTTTGAAAAGACAAGTGGTCTTCATACTTCGGTCCTATTCCCAAAATCCTCAGGATGGAAGAAGGAGACAGTAAGGTAGTTACCCTGCAGAAAGCCAGAGAGAATGAAGAAAGAGTAAAAAGAAAGCAAGAGCTTGTGATGGATGAAAATTATTTAACACAGCGTTTTGATTTGCAAATGCAATCCAAAGTAACCAGTATAGGTGATGAAAGGAACCTTTTTTTTCTTTATTTTGCAGCAACTTGTTGAAAGGTGTTTTCAGCTTTTAAGGGAAATGCACAGTGAAAGATACAACACATAAATTGCACTGTTTGGTTCAGGACTTTTACTGCAATGTTTTCAGAAGGAAAGATTTTTACAAAGCTGTACCTCTTATTCTTTCCATCACACAAGTGTGGCTGATTATCTGTTATTACAGCTGCTGTTATTATCTTCCCAGACCATTTATAGTATCCCTCCCCATTCATTTTCAGCTTTTCTTTTTCCATTATTCTGGTATCTACATTTATGACTAATATCCTTAGCAAAGACTGAATGGGATCCTGGAAACTTTAATGGAACAAATCACTCCACACAAGGAAACTGGGAAGGGTCTGAAATATGACACAGTGAAATATTTAGCTGGCTGTGCTTTCTCATGGATAAGACAAAGTGTTGTACATAATTGCTCTTAAAATCCTCACTAAAGAGAGTCCTGCCTTGCTCTCAAACAATGGCATGAAATTACCAAAGTAAAAAAAAAAATATTCACAGAATAGGAGTATTCTGGTAAATCATCAAGGAAAAATAATCTTAAAACCCATTTTTGTGTGTCTACTGCTAAATAATCATTCCATTTATTCATTTTTGATTGGTCTTGTTTTAGATACCTGAGCAACAACAAGATAACAAATTTGGAGCCTTTTGTCTTTGCAGACCTTCACAGACTTGAATGGCTGTATGTTGCTTTCTTTTTTGCATATTTATTTACTCAATAAATAATTAATTTAAATTTTTTTTCATTGTTTTCATTTTTGTGCATAGCATTACTATACACTAGCTAATAACTAAGGAACTCCTGTTACACTGTGCAAGGTAAAAATGCAATTGGCTTTGCTGAGAGCAGAAAATAGCTCTTGAGCCTTAATGGCTTCAATGATTGATGACTTTTGATAATGGTAAACAATGTTTATTAGTAATTGCTCATTACAGAATGATATATTAAGTAACCTAGGTACTATAAAACAGTAGACAGATATTTTTTGGGTGGGTCTTTTCCTGTAAATAGTGCTTAAAATGTCCAGACAAAATTAGTGTCATTACCTCAAATATTGGCTCAATACTGCTTTTCAGAGAGATTTTGAATAAGTTAGTAAAAATATACAAATAATATGTCTTTCATTCTTCTGCATGTTTGGAACTGTTGGATTGCCATAGAATATTGTTAGGTGGTGAGACTTTGTTTTTACAGAAGGATTTAAAAACCTCAAAAGGAAATACTTTTTTCTAAGTTGAAAGAAATTCTTTTCTCTAAGTTACATGGGGTTTTTGTGAAATTTTTCTGAAAGGAAATTAATAACTTGACCTGCCAAGGAATGGTGTGTTAATTCTTTTAAGTAGTTTGACTGGACTTTTGAAGAAATTCACTACAAAACTTGTTACCTTTTATTATCTCTTAAATTTAAGACTGAAGTCAATTATCAATCTGATAAATATTTTACTGTAATTTATAGGATAATTGAAAACAACAGGATAAATCGGATCTATCCATTAACATTCTATGGACTCAAATCTCTAATTCTTCTGTAAGTATGAAACAAGATAAAAAAAGGTGCTATTTAATAAAGAACAGAATAGGGAGGGCATAAGCATATAAAAAATTTTTATGCCGAATGTGCTAGCTCACCCCAGAGTGCTGGCAGTGCACCTGCAGCTTTCCCTTACCCCAGGCAAAATGTGCTAGAGTGGGAGGATTTGGCAGCAGTGGACATGCAGTGACTGGGAAAGTATAGGGAGAAGGGTGAGGAAAATGATGGAAGGTGTCACTGAGAGGGCAGGGTCAAGGCAGCTGCAGCACTGGGTTCCAGGTGTTCTCCAGAGCCATGCTGGGACAGGAGGAGTCCCAAAGTCCCTGCCCCGATGGCAGCCTGGCCCCCCTCCCCAAGGCCCTGTCTGTGGTGTGCCACTGCACTCTCCAGCCCAAAAAATGAGGGACCCTCTTCTCCTGTATCCCAGAGGGAAACCTCCCTCCACATCCCACTGTGGTCAGAATTACATGCTCTGACTCAATTGTAGATTTGTATTGGATTTCTACATTTCATTTTAATAGCAGTGAAGTGAACATCTTTCCTCTACCTGGACATTAGCAAGCTAAGGATAAAATACTGCTGCATAGAATGCCATAGGGAAAATATGTGGAAGTTGAAGAAAATAATACTGCTTTCAAAACTATTCAAGATTGGAATGATATTTTTTTCAGAAGTGCATAAGAGACACGAATTTTTTCTATGATGTAACTGTGCAAATATAACCAGCTGTACTATCCCTCTTTTTTTTTTTTTTTTTTTTTTTTTTTTTTAGAGAGATGATGAATAATTCTCTTGCACGTTTGCCTGATAAACCTCTGTGCCAGTATATGCCAAGATTAAACTGGCTGTAAGTCTACCTTATTTCACTGGAAAAATATTAAAATATTATTTTGTTGTCTTGTTGTCAGCACCCCACTTTTCCTTATGGGATGCTGGATCTTGCCAAGTGCCTGCTGGGTCACTGCAGGGCTGATGGCCTGAAGTCATCAGTTAAGTGTGCATGTCTGCCTCCCACTCTCTTCTGTATAGTCAAGTTCTGGTAGTGTTTTTCTTCAATTACCTTAAAATAAGTGCCTGAGTTTATTTTCAATGATTGATGGGTTCTTTTATATCCCAGAGACCTTGAAGGCAACCATATCCATCATGTGAAAAATGCCACTTTCATCTCCTGCAGCACTCTAACTGTACTGTAAGTAATTGGATATGCTAGCTAGCCAGAGTAAGTTGTACTTATACCGAGCAGTCAAATGATTCATTGAAGCTAATATAAAAGTTTCCTGAGTATTATGGTTATTTATCTCTTGAGGATATTAAATTAAAATGTTTGGTTTGAAATGAGCACCACACAGAATATCCACCGTTTATATTTTACAGCCATGTTCAGCATTGAAATATATAACAGGACTTCACTGAAGAGACTTTGGCTGATATTAAGATTTAGAAATTTTCATTATAACCTTTGTATTGGAGTCAAAGATCTCGTAATGAGAACCAGCAAACATATGAAATATATAGCTTGTTGCTTATTTTGGTTGGCTGGTGGGTTGGCTCATCAATTTATAATTTTCTCCTAAGTTTCTTCAGTGATGATGTAACCATCTTCAGAAAATCCCTTCTACTTTTTGGTAGATCAGTAGACTCCATGGTGATGTCACTTTCAGTTTTTATTTCTTCTGCAGTACCCATGTTCTTGGCTTTCTTATCTCAGTGGCAGTTGAAATAAGGGTGAATGAAAAATTGTACAACCATGCACCTGTGTCTGAGATATGATTAGGTCACAAGCTTTCCAGCCCACTTAATCTTCCCCCTGCCCTCAGTCAATTTGCATCAGCCTTCCATGGGTGTGTGTGTGGTGTGTGTATGTGTATATACACACACATATATACATGCATGCAGAAGTACATTAATATATAGGCAAAAAAAGTTATTTACTAAACAATAAAATGGCAAACTTCCAGGTGCAATTAGCTTGTTAACTGAATTGGGCAAATATTTAAAGATGCAGAAAACAGAGAACTTCTAGAGTTTATAAAACCTTATCTTCAAAATTAAATAGTCACCAAGAAGAAGCAACATAAGTTTGTTTTATTCTTTCAGGGTGATGAGACGAAATAAAATCAGCTCCCTAAATGAAAACAGCTTTTCTTCTCTCCAGATGTTAGATGAATTGTGAGTAGATTTCTTCTCTTATTTGTACACATCACACAGTTTTGTGATTTATATTAGAAATATCATTCATCATAACTTCTATTTCATATAATATGTCCTGGAGATGTCATCCTTCCTTAGGGTATTTTTTTTAAAGACATATTAAAAAGGAAAGAAATAATCAATAAAATCTGTATCAATCATATTGGGGCTTTTCTCACATTATGTTCCCTGAATATAATAATATCAATTATTCTTGTATCACTACAGTCTAGTTGCAGGTGTGCCTTCAGTATCTTTTAGACCAGTTTGACAGTTTTTGAGACCTTTATTCCTCTGTTTTTAGGATTTCTGCACAGAAAGTAAGATGAAAGGTAGAAATAAAAACAAAAGTAAAGATATGCAGTTTAGCCCATGTGGGAACATTCCCATCATGAAACAATACATTTAATTAATTTGTAACCTTTTACAAGCCAAAGTAATGGCATTTTACTTTCTTTTTAATGTTAATAAAATAACAATAAATTATGTATCTAAAGGTATATCTGAACTAAAGAGACAAAGCAAGATCCCACCTTGTTTTAATATCATTATATTATAGTCCAGATTTCTGATAACCTATAGAATAAATAATATTCTATTTGGCAAATAAAATTGTGTATATTGAAACTGCAAAACTATTTGGTAAAATTACTGTGTGTAGTAAGAACTTACTGTAACCTGTGTGTTTCTGCAGAGATTTGGCTAGCAACAAGATTGAATCACTTCCACCATATATATTTAAGGAACTAAAGGAGCTTTCACAACTGTAAGGATTCTTGTTTATTATTATACATAAATGTATATTCTTCATTTGATATGATGTTTTCATTCATATGTGTCAGAAAAGACAAGAGCACATTTGTTTGTATGCATCCTTTAAGCTCTGTCTAAAAAACATACCAAAAGCAATTTTATATCATTTTCCAGAATAATTTTGTAAAAGGTGTGCATTTTCATGTCCCAAAAGACATGTTAAAATCCTGCATTTTTCTACATCTTGTTAGTACATACAAGATGAGCTATGCTAACTACATCATGAGAAATTAATAATTTCATGGGAACGCTTAACTTGATATCAGGATTTAACTTTAAAAGTAGATTGACTTTGTTTTTAGGGCAAGCAGTAAGGAATATGGCCAAAGTTAATTTTATTGTGTTTACAGGAACCTTTCTTACAACCCCATCAAGAAAATACAAATAGACCAGTTTGATTTTCTAATTAAACTCAAATCCCTGTAAGTATAAAGTTTTTATATTTTAGCTATATTTTATTTGTGATTTTGCACATCTCCCTCAGTAGGACATGATCTAGAATATATTTTGTAAGAAATTGCCCCTGAAGAGTTTAGGGGGAGTTTTGCAGCTGCACTAAAACAGCAGCTCTAACTTGAATTCTGCCAGCAGAGGTCCTCTTAAAAATCTGAGATACTGTAGCAACAATCTTGCAAATCTGAAATTATCCTGCAGTAGATTTAAGTCCCTCTTCATTGGTCACTTCACCTCTGAAATACTGGTTCTTGTCAGACATCACTTCAAAATCATAGAATAGTTTGTTTTGGCAGTGACCCTTGAAGGTCCTCTAGTTCAACTCCCTGCAATGAGCAGGGACATCTTCAACTAGGTCAGGCTGCTCACAGCCTGACAAGGTATGTTCCTAGGCCAGGGGTATCTACCACCTTTTTAGACCACTTACTCCACTGTTTTACCACCTATTAATAAAGAATTTTTTTCTAATACCTAGTCTAAATCTACCAAACTTTTTCACTTAAAACCATTGCCCCTTTTCCTGTTGCAACAGGCCCTACTAAAAATGGTTGTGGAGATTAAAAAACCAAATGTTTTCTTGGACAGCAGTGCAGTAGGAGTTTATGATTTGACCTGATATGATTTTGTGTGAGCTGTAGCTAGCCGTACATATACCTTTTTTGATCCTCACAGTGACTGGAACCCCCTGGCCAAATTCAACTAAAATTGGTAAATGGCTAATGAACTGAAAATACCAAATCTGTATAAGTGTCATGAAAATAAGCAGCTGAGAACAGAAAATAAACACCAATTACCTCCTTAACAGTCAAGCTACAGCATGATTTTATCACTTTATCTATTATTTAACACCAAAGAACTCATATAATTTGGTGATCATGGCCTTCCACCTATTTTAGTTAAAAAACTGTTAAATCTTGAGATAGATCAATAGGCAACTGTATTTCGGCAGTTTGTAAAACACCAGTTCTCTCTTCATCTCTTTGAAATACTAGAAATAGTTGGAGAAAGCATTCCCTAGTATTCATTGCAGCACTTAAATAAAAGTAGCACACTTCCATGTAGGGGCTTTCTCATATCTGCCAGCAAAACTGCCCAGCAACCTACATCAACTAACCAGTAAGTTTGTACTTTTCTCCATTTTTGCCTAAATACGTTCTGAATTCACAGAAATATTACATTCAAATCTTTGAACAATAAATCCAAATAAGGCTCTCCACAAGGAGAACCAAAGACCCCTGACCAGGTGCACATCTAACCAGAGAATGGGATGGACTGGAAGAATACAGAACCTGAAGTTCTAAAAGAACATCTTACATAGTTAAATTTTCACGCTGCAGGGGGAAAAAATATTGCTGCTCTCATATACACATATAAAATTTAAAATAAGGAATCTCAGCCATGTGTCAGAAAAAAGCCAGCATTTTTTCTTACATGCTGTGTTCTGTGTCCCAGCTTCCTGCTGGTTTTGACATAATGAAGACTGAGTTTTTGGGTTGGTTTTTTGTCCAATAAAGTACTCCCTGAGATAAAAGAGAGAAGACATGTAAAACTATTACTCCTAGAACAAGTTATTATTTCCCCAGAGATGAAGAAAGAACATCAGTAGAATAGTACTTTGAAAGGGCAACATATTAATCAGACATTCATGAATTCTCATGAGTGAGAGCAGCACTAAGAGTTTTCTTCATGAATCTGGAAGAACAGTGAGTTTATTAAAAATTATTTGCAATTCCTTTTTTGTTCCATTCCTGACTTTTTGGTCAGGTTTTGAAGGTTTGACAGATTAGATGCAATAAAGTTCTTATCTAGTTTCCTGTAATCATAAAATCACAACTAAATGCTCATAAAATTTGGTTTTTGCTACTGAGTTTCTATGGCCTTTTACTGAGAATGTATTTTTACAGCAGCTTGGAGGGCATTGAAATTGCAAACATCCAGAGGAGAATGTTCAGTCCCCTGAGAAACCTTTCCCACATGTAAGTAGATTATTTTACAAAGTTTGGTTTCTTTGGCTTGAATTTTACAATTACAGAATACTGGATAAATTAAAACAAAGATGTATGAAAAGCACTACATGAGTTGTGGAATTTTGACCTTTTTTTATTTACTTTTCTTCTTTCATAATATGTTTTCTGAGTAGTTACTAGATAGTTTTGATACTCTGACAACCAGTCTAGAATGATCTCTCATCTATTTCTCACAACCAGATATTTTAAGAAATTCCAATACTGTGGGTATGCTCCTCACGTGCGCAGCTGCAAACCCAACACAGATGGGATTTCCTCCCTCGAGAATCTTTTAGCTAGCATCATACAGAGAGTGTTTGTCTGGGTTGTATCAGCCATTACCTGCTTTGGAAACATTTTTGTTATCTGCATGAGGCCTTACATCAGATCAGAGAACAAGCTGCATGCCATCTCCATAATGTCTCTCTGCTGTAAGTACTCCATATCTAGAATATCTTTTTAGTCTGCTTGTATCGTGTATGATACTTGTTATTATAGTATAGTGACATATTTCCAGCATTAGATTAACTCTACCTTTGTGACATTGCAAATGAAAACACAAAATATTGTGGCTTATATAGTGTTAAGGACTCATTGAGGTCTCATTAAATGCTATCTTTGGCGGCTGGGACATTCCAAAAGTGTCATGTTTGATTTTCTTGCCATGGGAATTCTGTCAAATTCCCACTTTCTTCAGCAAGAAGAAATAATATTCCAATATTTCAAATGCCCAAAAACCTATATTTTACTATGCATTTCTTAGATAAGTAGTGATTTCTGCATGTAATTATTGTGCTCAAATATTCTATTCTTTGCACAAACAAAAGGTTATTTATGCAAATATAGAAAATTAATCTATCCTAGCTCCCCAGTATTAGGAATTGGGGTGATATTTCTTATTTTAGTCCTGAAAGCAAGAGAAGTTTATGGATTAACTACTTGACAGTACAGTCACTACAACTCTGAGTCTCACAATACTGGAGAGTCTATAAGGATTGCACAAATGCAGTTAAATGCATTTTGAGGGGTAGTTGCCAACACTGCATAGAATTATTGCAACATTTCTAAATACAGCATATTGGTGATTTTGAAACTTTGTTTTTCCCATAAAACAATCTGAACACTATGCAAAAATTTTACCAAAATACCCATGAAGACTTCAGTTCTGTGTTGACAGGTCATCTCTCCTTACTAGTCTTAGAAGACTATGCAGGTGAGTTTTGAACTAGCATAAGGTGGAAAAAATAAACTTTGAGTCCAGCAGAGATGGCCTACTTAAAGAAAATTATCTTAAGCCAAATGTTAATATAGAAATAAATGAAGAAATAAGACCTAATAAAAAAGGGTTGCAAGAATATTTCTATAAATATATCTGTATATTTTTCTACTTGCTAAACAATTTTACCAGAACTTTAAAAATGGAAACAAGTACAAAACATGGAGTGTCAGACCAAATGAAAGGGAAAACAAAAAAAGGAAAAAGTAATATAATTACATAACTACTAAGTAATTACTATAATCAAGTAATTATAATTACTATAGTACTATTCCAGATGTAATATTGATTTTATATTTAATATCAATTTTATATCCATATCTATGTAGATGCTTACTTGTAAGTAGATACTTATATGTTTATTTATGTGTGTATGTGTGTGTGTGTCTGTTTTCCAAGATACATGTACAGAGAGAATGGGAAATTCAGATGTGTAAATAATGATGTTAAGCACTGTGCCCACAGGTGCTGACTGTCTGATGGGAATATATTTATTTGTGATTGGAGCTTTTGATCTTAAATATCGTGGAGAATACAACAAGCACGCTCAGTTGTGGATGGACAGTATTCACTGTCAGTTGGTCGGATCGCTGGCTATTCTGTCTACAGAGGTGTCAGTCTTACTGTTGACTTATCTGACTTTGGAAAAATACATCTGCATAGTTTATCCTTTTAGGTGTTTGAAGCCCAGAAAATGCAGGACAATTTCCATTTTGGTTCTTATCTGGATAATCGGATTTGCTGTTGCTTTTATCCCACTGAGCAATAAGGAATTTTTCAGGAACTACTATGGCACCAATGGAGTCTGTTTTCCTCTTCACTCAGAACAATCAGAAAGTTCAGGAAGTCAAATTTATTCTGTTGTGATTTTCTTAGGTAAGTTGCTTTTCTTCTTTATGTATTACTAGAGCTGCAAAGGAACCAAGCTTTCAAACAATTAAGATAGCTGTGATGTTCACACCTCCTTGGATTTAGATGCTCCAGCAAGCATTTAAAGACTATTTCCAATATAAATGCTTTACTGTATTAGATGTGCATATACTTATCTTAAAATGCATGAAGGGATGAGAAAGTAGAAAGAAATTATTGACCATTATGTTCTTGAATTAATAGACTATGTTAGGGAAGTAGAACAATGGTAAGGCCAGAGAAGAACTATTTAATCAGATGGCAGTCTTTTGCCAGTTATCAGTGAATAAAATGAATACTTGAGTAGAGACAAAAATTCTGCCTTCAGATGAGGACAGACTCAGATTTTCTGACCACTTAATTCCATGGGACTAGCTGTTTAGATGAAATATTCTTCTTTACTACCCAGACTGAAATTAGGTGATTTAGAATTGCCATTATTCTTTTAAGGTATAATTGATTTTAACTTTTAAACAGGTGTAAACTTGGCAGCTTTTATCATCATTGTGTTTTCCTATGGGAGTATGTTCTACAGTGTTCACCAGACAGCTATTATGGCTACTGAAATTCGGAATCATATTAAAAAAGAGATGATCCTTGCTAAACGTTTTTTCTTCATTGTATTTACTGATGCACTATGTTGGATACCTATTTTTATTTTGAAACTCCTTTCTTTACTTCGAGTAGAAATACCAGGTATGTCTTTCTTTTATGAGGCTGTTTCAACGGTGCCTGTATGAAATGTTCCTTCTACTTCAGAAGAAAAATAATTTAATGAAATGAACTATATTGCTGAAATTAACTTCGTGTTCTATATCTATATATGTGTACACACAATATAATGAGCTATATACTTTTGCTATTTAATTAAACTCTATTACTATAATAATGAAAGGTTAGAAACCTTTGAGTTACATAAAAAACTCCAAAATTCAAATCATTCAAGTCTGTCTGCATATAATATCTATAAAGTGTA
Organism: Taeniopygia guttata; assembly: GCF_048771995.1. Classification (NCBI taxonomy): domain Eukaryota; kingdom Metazoa; phylum Chordata; class Aves; order Passeriformes; family Estrildidae; genus Taeniopygia; species Taeniopygia guttata. Next base: position 40,563,587 of record NC_133028.1, on the reverse strand, counting down.
CAAAATATATTTGAAAGTCAAGGCTAAGTTGCATTGGCTTTTCTCATCTTAGGGCTTTTGCTGGTTCTGTTGCCTAAATGTCTCAAGACAATATAGTGTTTTCTATTTGGATTCAAAAATGTAACTTTTTCTGAAATTACTTTATTTTACAAGCTGGTATTTATAGCTCCACTCATTAAGTTACATAAAGATCTGTTTATCTTCTTCATGTTGTGAATATATTCCCATGTAAAAATGGTGTAACCTAAAAGACTAAAATTGTACCTTAAGTTTTTCCTTCTCTTTGCAATATCAATAGATGCCAGGAAAAAAGCAATATCAATAGATGCCAGGAAAAAAGCCTCTTCACATGGGGCTTGTTAACCCTGTTAGAAAGAACGTGAGCATGAACAGAACAATCAGCAACAGCAGATTCAGACTCAATGTACAGATGTATGTTACAATATTACAATGGCAAGAAAATGTTTTAGGTCAGACAATTTTGCCATATGTGCTGACCAGGATGGTTGGGAGTTGAAATTTTCAAAGTTTGGACTTGCACCTCAAATGTCTGGAAGTTACACTGATTATGTTAAATATTCAGTTATCTCAAATATTTTTAAATTGTTCTTCAAGAAGCTATCAAACCACCTATGATATTTGAAAGAAAATATCTTGAAAAGTAGAAGCAGGTGTACCAGAAGTCAAGAAACCTTGAAGAAATCTTGCTGAATCACAGGATGATCTTTGGCTCAGCAAATTAGTGTCCTGTGATAGATGAACCAGATTAAACAGTAATTCCTCCATTCATGAAACTACAGACATGACCGCTAGCTGTCCGAATTGACACAAATTGTAAGCATCCTTTGATAGTATTTACTTTGTGTTGGCGATACATTGTGACAGGTTTAGAACTAAGCACCTGCTTGTTTCCAAAACTGTAGCCAATGTAATGGGCATCAACAGGAATGTCTTGATATTGCAACAAAGTTGTTAAAGTGGAGAGGGCCGCGGAGGGGTGTCCCAGAAGGACAGTCAATTAAGGTTTTTACGCCTCTCGGAACAGTTCTGTAACAATTCTATAAGTCAAACAACACAGTGGAGGGCACCTATTGACATCTTTCAGCACGTTAATCCTGTCCCTTCTCCACCTACCCCTCAGGAAACAGATCTCCCAAACAGTAAAGGATGAGAAAGGGATGTTGTAAAGAAGCAGACTTACATAGGCAGGCAGTGAACACAGAAACTCTTCCCAACAGGAAAAGAAAGAAATTAGGAGGATCTATACAATGCTCTTTTTCAGGGAGAGGAATGAAATAATCCTGGTGCAGAAGAGAAAACTAGGCTCTGAGGCAACACAGGGAACAAAGAATAGTTTTGCAGGAGGACAGAACATCAGGGGCATCATTAGGACTGCATGTCATCAGTTCTGGGAAGAGGATGGGGAACAGAGATCACAGGAGGAGATAAGGAGCAAAGCAACTACAAAAGGTTTTGGGTCAAGAAAAAGGGGCTCAGCCAAAACAAAAAGTCTGTCAAGGCAAATAGGAAGCTGTGGCATAGAAAAGAGGGATAAATGGAATTACTGGGAGAATAATAAATGTCAGCTTTTGCAGGGAGTACTGGAAATAGAGAGAGAAAAGAAGCAGTGCAAGTGTAACAGAAAGAAGAAAAAGAAAAGCACCTGTTGTGACAGGACTTCAGCCTAGGAGCACATGACCTCCCCCTCTCACCAGCAATCTGTGCTGCATTGGCATCAAGTGCTTATGCTAACTAAAGAATGCAAACACTAGGATGTATATTACAGCTGCCTCTCTTTTTCCCTCCCTAAGGTACCATAACTTCTTGGGTGGTGATTTTTATACTGCCAATAAATAGTGCTTTGAATCCTCTTCTCTACACTTTGACTACACGACCTTTCAAAGAAATGATTCATCAGGTTTGGTACAACTACAGACAAAGAAGATCCAAAAGAGGTAAAGGCAGCCAGAAACCATACGGTCCATCATTCATTTGGGTAGAGATGTGGCCAATGCATGAAACCACACCTAAAGTTACAAAGCCTGTGCTTTGTACAGACTCTTCTGATGCTTCAGTGACTACACAGTCAACAAGATTAAATTCATACACGTAATTATGGTTTGAATCCTCACGGTGACATCGGCACTGTTAGCTTCACATCTGTGGGCCTGCAGCCATGAGGAAAATGAGAGAGGTGTGACATCAGGGCCCACGTGAACCACAGCAAGAAGAAGAGGGAGCCATGTGTCTCTTTGCAGGTAGAACTGGCATTTTACCATCTCAAGCTGTACCTGACATTTTGACAATTCATCCTAGATCAGAATGAGAAATCGGTTGTTTGGGGATTTTTTCTTCCAGAAGCCAAGAGTGTAGAAAAAAAATGAATTGTCATTTGAAACATCTCACCCTGAAAGCAGATTGTTTCAAAATCATCTGTTTATGGGGAAATGTGTGTGTGTGTATGTGTGTACGTATGTGTATTTTCTTTTTTCTTCTTGTAAGTTCCCATTTCAACAGTTGATTTTTTTTAAGAGTTAATTGATTTTCTCATTAAGAAATGTATTTTCTCCCTAAAGTTTCTGACTTGCTCTATTCAGGCTGCATCATCTCTTCAAAAGTTTTGAGCAATAGCCGTAAGAAAAACATTCAAATTTCATTAATAGGTCAGTTAACTATATTTGTCAAAGCCAAAAAAAGTCAAAATTATATTACTTTTACAAATGTACAGACTATTTCACTCATGTAAAGGCAATAGTGAAATTGTAATGATAGCTCTGCTACAGTCACCAGGTTGGACAAGCCTTGATCAGCCTGGTCTACTGGGAGGTGTCCCTGCCCATGGCAGGGAGAGGCTGGGACTAGATGATCTTTAAGATTCTGATTCAGGCAGAAGCAGAACTGTGATGAAGAAATAAACAAAAATTAGAGGTTTGTTTTGTTTGGTTGGTTTTTTTCCTAAGTGAGTGTCCCCCAGCTTTAACTGGGGCAGTTTCCCCCGTCTTACTCTGGAAAGACTGGACTGAGTATGCCAGCACCTTGCTGCTTCTCTTTTCCTCTTTTCTTAACAGGCTACCAAAAGTAGCTCACCACAGCTTGCAGACTTCAACAAATTCAAGTCTTAAAATGTATCTCCATGAACAAGGGAGATGGTCAAATAGAAAATTATCAGTCTTAATAGGTGTCACGGCTCACTTTGAGCATGACTGGATGCATTATAGTTAGAGTAATCGAAAGACTGCAGACATTCAGCACTTTTTGAAGCATTATTTTACTTCCCAGAATTACAAGGGTAAAATACAAAATATCCCATCTGAAACAATCCCCTAGAGGCAGTTCATTCACACTTTTTTACTGAAGAGAATGTTTTCTAATATGAATTATTACAGCTTCCCTTCTTCTTTCAGTACCGTATTCAGTCTGATGGCCTAGAAGCCCAAAAAGGTAAAAAAAGCTCTTTTTTTTTTTTTTGCATTGATTTGAAACTATTTAAAATTAAGTTAAAAGATACTTACAATGTTTGCACTTAACTTCTTAGCAGTATAAGAAGTAGAATTTTGAAAAAGTGTGGCTCACACTTCAGCTGTTTACAGAACTTTGGATTATCTTTGGATTTGAAACTGAAGATTGTTAAGCATCTTGTTTCCACTACTGTATGTTCTATTGAAATAAAGTATTATCTGCTGAACAAAATTACTTCTTTTCCAAGATGTTTAGCAACATTTTGGGTTGTAGGGGTTAAAAACACCTAAGCAAAATCCTGCCACATGGATTATCTTTAGCTAGGACAATTACAATTCAATTCAATAGAACTTCCTTACTCAGGGGCCAAGCCCTCTCAAGGACTGCAACTGCCTTTGGTGAGATGTGCAACAATCCCCGACCTTGCCATTACCTGGTTTTCACTCCACGTGATAATGGTTATATTCACTGTCACCTTTGTTTCTATCAGTAACACAATAATAGTCGATACTTCATAATTTTTGCAACTTCTTTATTGTTTTGATAAGCAAGCTACAGTGGGTCTTCCTCAAAGTCCTGTAAGTAAAAACAAGTCATGGCAGAGTCACATTCTCCTGCAGCCTGCCATTGCATCTCAGCATTACTTTTTTTCAGTGCCTGGTAAAGGTACAGGAGTGTCAGGACAGCTGTTTATTACAGCTCAGCCATCTTTCAGACCAAAAGGTTCTATTAACTGTAAGCTCTAGACTATCAAACTAGTCACTGCTTAAGGCAAAGATAAAAAACAGGACCAAATACTGAAAAAGCTTTGAAGTGCTTCCCAGCGACAAGAGAGAATACATGTCACAGATTCTATTCTAACTAATAGAAGCTTTTACTTAGAGTTCAAAATAATTCATCCTATCAGTAAACAATGCTGCTAAACTTCTACCCTGCAGATATATATTGTCCATGATAAGGCACTTTATTACAACAAAAGGTAGGGTAAAATTGTAGTAATAAAACATCTTGCAAAAAAGAATCTGCAGCTTTATAGACATACATTGTAATACTGCTAAAAACAGTAAAGCTTGGGATATAGAATTTTTCTACAGCTCATAAATAAGGCACAACTTGCCGCATTATCCCATACTCAACATAAAGAAAAAGTGTGTGTAACAAAGAACTGAAGTTAATTGAAGTTTTTCTGGGGTTGGCAGGGTTTCTGCTGGTGACAGCTCTTAAAAAGGAGGGCTGACAATTCTTTATCACTTCCCTACAAGTAATGAGTTCTGAACGTAGCACACATACTAACTTTGTATCTACCACACTAACACGAAAGAGATAAAAATGAGAGTATAACATCGCTTGAGCTTCAACGAAGAATCTAAAAGTCAAAACTGATTCCCTAAACAAAGTTTTTTTTTATTCGGTAGACTAACATAAAACGTCCATACGAGAGCCCCCAAGTATTTGTGAAAGAGCTCGGGGGGAACACAAAACTCCACGTGAGGTCCCCAAAGGCAGCGGTCGGAAGGAGCCCCGCCGCAGTGCGGGCCGGGCGGGGGCTCGGCGGGCAGGGCCAGCGTCAGCCGCTGGGCTTCAGGGACTCGTAGCCCTCCCTCAGCAGGTCCCGCCACGTCCTGAGGAACCGGGCGTTCTCCGAGCACCTCGTGGCCAGCTCCTCCACCTGGGCCGACACGGCCGACGTCGCCTCCAGGATCTTCGCCAGCGAGAAGGCGGCCTGGAGGGACGGCAGAGAGGTTGGGGGTCGCCGGCGCCCGGCAGCGCCCCCGAGGGGCCCCGAGCCCGCCCGAGGGCAGCGCGCCGCACTCACATCGCCGATCTGCAGCTCCACCTCCTCCAGCAGCTCCCGCGTGTCGCCGCCGGGCAGCTCCGGCGGCCGCGACCCCTCGCTCCCGCCGCAGACCCTGCGGAGCTGGGCGCCGGGCGATCCCTCGGGCACCGCCGCGGGCGGCAGCGGCCCCGCCTCGGCCATGTCCCGCTCGGTTCTCCCGCCGGGCGCGCCTCCCGCCGAGCACCGCCCACGGCACGCCCGGGCCGCTCCCGCCGAGCGCCGCCCGCAGCGCGGATGGGGCGGCAGCGGCCGCGGCACCGCCCCGCGGGCGGCTCTGGGAGCTGTAGTCCTGCCGCCGGGACGGGGCGGAGCCGTGGCCGGCGCGCAGGCGCCGCAGGGCCGAAGCCGGCGGGGTGTGCGCGGGGCGGACGCAGGAGCGAGAGGTGCCCGGGGCCGCTGCGATGCTGCTCCGCCGCTGCCCGTCCTCCGGCCGAGGTAACGCGCCGGGGCCGGCTGGAGGGCCTGGGCCTGGGGCCTCGTCCCGCGCTGGGCAGGGCCGGGCTGGGACGGCCGCTCGTGCGGCGGGTGGGGCCGGCGGCTGGCGCGGCGCCGAGGCGGAGCAAAGGTCGCGGCTGGGTCGCGCCGGTGTCCGGGCGGGCGCGGGGCCGGAGCGGGACCGGCTGGGGGCCCGTGGCTCCCCCTGCCCGGGGCCTCTGTGCGCCCGGAGGCGGCAGGACAGCGCTGGCGTGAGCGCTGCCCGCGGCCCGGCTCTGTGCTACCGACACGGGCTGTTCACCTGCGGCGGCGTGCCGAAAGAGATGGCCGGGATTTTTGAGCGACGCGAGGAGTCACCTGCTTTAGAGGGTGAACTAAAGCAGTGGCACGAGTGTCCTTACTTGGGAAGTAGTTGTGGCGACAGCATCCCGACAGCTGTTACTGAAGAGCTGCCGCAAAGTTTCTCCTTGGCCATGGAGGCGTTTCCCATCGCTTTCCGAGTCCCTGCGCTCTCAGTAGCATCGTGGCCCAGGCACTGTGTGCTCGCTGGGGAAGAATCTGCCCGTCCAGCGTTTGCACCCACCTCTGTTATTATCAGAGGTGTTGGGAGCAGAGTTTCACTTCTTTTGCATATGTGCAAATTGACTGATTTTTTTTTTTATATATATATATATATATATATATATATTCTGTGTGATTCTTAGTACCATCAGTTATGGTCAAATAAAAAAAAAATTCCTGAAAGTTAAGTTAAAGTTTTGTAATATATATATGAGTGTAGCTGTTATCAACCTTATAGAATACTTGTTCTCAGATCCTGCTTGGTTGCAGGTAAAGGATAACTAAGACTCATGAGGTGATATGATAATAGTTTTTATGTTATATTGGTTAAGGTACAAAATTCTTGTTAAGGAGCCAACATGGATAATACTTGCTACCTTGCATTTAGAGACCTCTGTCCTGTCACCAGGACACAAGATGCCTGTGCTGACCTTGCCAATTGCCATTCTCAACTAAATATTTCAGTCATAGCACACTGGTGATTTTACTTACGTAGTTTTGCAGAAATACGCCACTTTAAATGTGGTACTAGTCTTCTTTATCCCTGAAAATAGAGAATTTTTTAAGGAAGGAAAACTATTAGTCAATGTACATTAATTCACAGACCTTTTAACTATAACTAGTTTTCATGCTAGGATTTTTTATTACCAATCACATGCATTATTATTTGCTTCTAGAAGAGGGAAATGATGACATGTAATAGCCCTCTGAAAAGAGTCCTGGTTTGATAATTTGAGACTTTATTTTTCATCCATTTCCTTACACAGAAATTCTAATTTGTTCTCACAACAATTATTGTATTTGCAGCAAAGGTAATGGTTACCTGTATCTACTGTTCCTAACTTTGGCTAAGCATACTTGGGTTCAAGTCTGTGCTCTTACTGCAGACTATGGCGTGTACTTTAGATGCATCATGTGTTGAGGTGTCAGAGCTAAACTTGCATGTCCTGTTTCTACTGTTGCTTGGTCATTTTTAATGCAGCCTGAAATAAGCCTTTTAAAGTTCAAAATTAAATCAGAACTTAAAATATGTTTGGCACCTGTGTATAGATGCATATTATCCTATGTCAGCTGTGCATGGCTGGCCTGTGTACTGAGTAAAGAATGCTTAAAGAGGAAGCTTTTTTTTTTTTCCCTGATAAAAAAAATTACACAGCATCCTCCTTACCTGAGAATTTTAAAATCTGTGTTTATGGTTCCTCATCTTTACATCACCTGGTAGCCCTTTGGGAGGGGTGGAAGCTGTCATGTTTGTTGCACTACTTGTGTCTCTGAAATTTTGAAAAATTTGGAAAACTACTGATTTGACAAAGTTGTTTCTGGTTTTTGCAGCACGTCAGTGCTTTCATGCTCTAAAGTTGATAAAGAAAGATTGCCTTCTATCGCTGCGTGTCTCACGATGTGCCTCTACTGCCTCTGTGCCTCGCATAACTACACATTACACAATTCATCCTCGGGACAAAGACAAACGATGGGAAGGTAAAACATTGCATTCTTTAAATGCTTTATTATTATTAATCATTGCTGAGTCTTAAATACAGTAAAATGTGTTGCTGGTTTTTTCACTTCATGGAAATTCTCTATGCTTAAATACAGTACTAATATTTCAAATGACAATTTTGCTTGCAATCTCACAATGAGTGTCTTTAGTGCTATAAAATATTATCAGAAGAAACTTTATGCTTGTTTTCATAAAGAAAATATACAAGCAGCTTTTGGTTTGGTGATTATCATAAGATTTAGTACTATTCAGTATGTATCTGCTGGTTTTTTTCAGTTGTTCTTACCATGCGGGTTTAAGTTCAGTGAGAGAGAGGCTGGAAGAAATTGGAGATTGGCTTATGTTATTATCAATTTTTTCTATTGAAGGGGTAAACATGGAAAGATTTGCAGAAGAAGCTGATGTTGTCGTTGTTGGAGCAGGCCCTGCAGGCCTTTCTGCAGCCATTCGACTCAAACAGCTGGCTGCTGAGCACAGCAAAGAACTGCGTGTTTGTCTGGTGGAAAAGGCCTCTCAGATTGGTGCACATACATTGTCCGGTGCTTGTATCGAGCCAAGGTCCTTAGAAGAACTCTTTCCAGACTGGAAAGAGCGAGGGGTATGTATGAGCATGTCAACACCAAAGTTCATTACTAGATTGTAATGAACTTCATATCTGACTGATTCTGGTATGAGTTAGTACCTGGTAGCATTAGTAATTAATACTGTTTTAAAATACATCGATGGAACAAAACAAAAGTGGGTACCTTCTTTTTAGTATGTTTCCTGTAGTTCAACAATGCTAAATGTTTTCTGTCTACACAGACATGCTGTGGCCTTTGCTCTTTTCTCTAGCAGTCCTACTGCATATACACAATCTGAATGGTGCAGCCTGGGGTGCCCTGCACTTGCTGCCTTTGTGCAAAATCCAGCTCTTGTGTACAAGCAGGATGTTTGGTCCTTACCAGTGACAGATATGCTGGATCTGTACAATAGCTCTTCCTGGAAATGGCACAGAGTAGACTGGCTTCTGTGCAGATACTGTGGTGTAACAAAGGCCTAAGATGATTGTAGGAGGAAGGTCCCAGAACAGCCATCTGACTTGCAGACCGCTGCCTGCTATCACCTGAGAGATGCAAGAACTCAGCCAACAGCTCTTTGGTTTGCCTTATGGTGATAAATCTGCAAGTTGAACTGCCATCTTTAAAAAGGTCTAGAATATTGATGTAGCACAGGCCTGTGTACAATAGATGTTATTTGCAAAGCCGTATTTTTTTTTACCTCAGAAGTTGTGTTGATTCTTTCCTGATTACTGCATTATAAAGTACTTTATTTTCTCTCTTGTGATACCTTCCCAAAGAAGTGCTATACTAAACCTGTACTCTACTGCCAGTTTGATTGTTTGATTTTGTTGTTTGTGTTGTACTGGCGAAGAAAACATAACTCTCTACTTCTTTATTTTATTCGTTGTAGGCTCCACTTAATACTCCTGTGACTGAAGACAAGTTTGGAATTTTAACAGAGACATCTAGAATTCCAGTGCCAATTCTTCCAGGTAAAGTTTACTGAGGGAGAAGAGAGTCAACTTCCTCTGTGTCTTTTTGGAGACTTCATGAATCCATGAAGCCCATGAATCCATTAACTTCTCCATGAATCAAAAGAAGTTTAATTCCGTGTAGCGCAGCAAGTGTGTGTAGAATATAATAGGTTACAGTGATACACTCTGTGTAGCTGATGGCTCTGATAACACATGAGATTAATTTGAAGGTAGTAGCTGTAGATGTGACATCTACTGTTTGCAGCTTTGGTTATTTTGCTTAGTGTCCGATGTGTTATATCTGTGTGTGTCTTCTTTTGCCTAGGACTTCCGATGGTTAATCATGGAAATTACATAGTACGTCTGGGCCACCTTGTGAGTTGGCTAGGTGAACAAGCAGAAGCTTTGGGTGTTGAGATATATCCAGGCTATGCAGCAGCTGAGGTACTAATGACATCAGTGTGTGTTTATGAAAAGTGGCTTGGGTACCCCCTTCAGTGCAGTCATGATCATTTGTACATGTGCAACATTCCTTTTAAGTGATAGGTATTGTGAAAACTGTGTTTCTCTGTCTAAATTCCCTGGCTCAGATCCAGCAAAGTGCAAGTGGATCATATTTAATCTTCATATTTAATATTTAATCTAATCTAAATACATAATGTTTGACCATTTAAGTCATAGTGCTTAGAAGTTCTGCTTTAGAACTTTTAATAAATGGATTCAAAATACAGTTTCATTACAATGTTTTGTGTTTCTTTGTTTAAATATTTCCAAAGGTACTTTTTCATGAAGATGGTAGCGTGAAAGGAATAGCAACCAATGATGTAGGCATTCAGAAGGATGGAGCACCTAAAGTAAGTATTTATCTTCCCCATAACTAAGGATCTAATTATGGAAATTGTGATACATCTGCTTCTACTGCCATCAGTAGTCTTGCCGAAGCATAAGTTGTAAAATTCAGTACCTGTCCTCCCTCTCTATTTGATTGGATTGATTGCCTGTGAAAGCTCTCATCTCAGAACATTGTAAAATTCTTCTGAGATTAGTAGAAAAAACCTTTTCAGCAAAGTTGTCTTGAAGGAGATTATGTAAGGGTGTTTTGGCTTATGTGAAATCTGGAAACAAGGGAAAAAAACTCCAAGAAGTCCTGGAAAAAAGGTCCAAAGGTGAAATAGGAGGCTTTAGTCTATCTGGTAACTAGCAACATGTAAGAGAGTGTGCTTCTGGCTGGTTTGGTTTCCTTGATATTTACAGCCGCAGTTGCACTTGCTGACAGTCTGTCTATCATGTTGGGGCAAGATACACACTGAGACTTTATACCTTTATGCTGGTTGGTCATGTTTCTGCATCTAGAAGGTGACTACCTGCCCTAAGTGTCAAACTTGGATTTTTGTTCTTTCAGTAGAATCCAGGACCTGCCCTAAGTGTGCTGTTTCCCTGTAAAATATGTTGGGAGAATGTGGCATCTCAGAGTTACTTGGAGCAGCTTTCACACAGAATTATTTTACTACATAAATTAGGAGTACAAGTCTTTTCTTAACATTTACTTTCGTTTTTAATAAAGTTGTGTTCTAGTTTCCTAGAGTTTCAAAGAGGTATTCACTTTCACATAAAGCATGGGCTATTTTTCCCTATTTAAGGCAGGAAGTGAGAAGAAAAACTCTTGTTTTGCGAGAATATAGCCAGTGGAGGAGTAATGTAATTTTCCAGTGTAATATTGTGTATCTGTTGTTGCTTTGTCCAGAAGGTGGCACAAGTAACATGTGCAGTTTCATTGGGAGTTTGGGTTTGTTTTAAGATGGGAAGGAACAATTTTAGGTGTATTTCTTAAAATCCTCAAAACTTAGATTCTTTTTCTTCCCCCCATTTGTTCTGGGGGAACATGTAACTTCTTTCATGTGCATAATGAGTGTGCCTCTACTGCAGCTTTTTTTACTGCACTGTCACTCAAGTCAAGTTTTTTAGCTGTCAGTTTTGTCAGCTGGTACTACCTCCAGTGCATAAAGGCTCAGGTAAATAGGTATAGTTTGTATAACCTCCAAGGCAAGAGTATCTTCAATATGTTTATACAGAGCCTAATCAGATAGACTGTGGTTAATGAATAGATTTTCACCTTGCAGTCAGCACCAACCAAGTAAAAATAACAGTGGAAAAAAACCATTGTAGCAAGTTGCACACTGATTCTTGTGTAGATGCTGGAGAAGGTTGTTAAATATATAATACAGCTCTGTCATGTTACTGAAATGCTTCAAATAATTGAATTTCTAATATTTACAATGTGGAGTTGTAGTTAATTTGTTTTATATAAAGCTACTTCAAAGTGGACAGTATATATTCAAGAGGTAACCCTTGTTTAGTATTTTGTAAAATTAATTCATGCTCATATTGACAATCAGAAATTCAAAGAGTACAAAAAAATTCACAGAATCCCGTGACTCCTGTTTAAATGTAATTCTCAGCTAGAGGGAATATTTTCATTTGTAAGTTACAAGCAGATTGCGCCCAAGAAACAATTGAAAACTAAAGCAGTAAGCTTATTTTGAACCTACGCTGGCTTACCTTGAGATGGTTTAATTGAGTACTGCTGGAGAAATTAATCCAAAACTGTTTTCCTTGTCTTTTTCAACATCAAACTTTCTGACTGAAGTCAAGCTTTTTTTCATTATAAAAAATTTGTAAACGTAATCTGTATTCTTGTTCAGTGTGCTCACAGATGCAGGTGATGTACTCATACAGCAGTATGCCAGTTCCTCTTACTTGATTCTCAATCTCTGTTGGAATTTTTAATGAGAATTTTTTATAGTTGTATTTTATTTAGTTTAATTTTATCGTATGTTTTAACGTGCCAGATTGGAGTATACTTCATTATTCTGAAGTAGTGGGTCCTTTCGGGAGCAGGGATTATTCAGGTTTTTCAGATATGGTAGTTCTGTCTAGTCTAAATCATGTGTGTAGTTCTGTCTACTCTGTGGGGCACACACACATAATGTTTTATTGTAATGAGCAAAAATTAAGTGTGATGTTACAGGTAAAATTTGCTGTGGGGCTGCTCTGCTGGAATCCCCTTCCAAGACTTGCCAGGGGTGCATCATGGTTAGGTGGAAAAGACAACTAAACTAGAGCCATAATTTGCAATGGTCTGTAGCTTCTGAACTGTGTTACCAAGTAGTGTAAAATCACTTTATTACTCTCCATTTTCTTGCTGTAAGTTTGGTGTGGCACAGACCTAACTGATGATGAAATGCTGTATTTTTGCAGGCTACATTTGAAAGAGGCTTGGAACTCCATGCTAAAGTCACAGTCTTTGCTGAAGGTTGTCATGGACATCTAGCCAAACAGCTGTACAAAAAATACAATTTAAGGGAAAATTGTCAACCCCAGAGCTATGGCATTGGATTGAAAGAGGTACCACTTGCATAATTTTAACAATTCTGTTTACAAGTTCTGACTATAACATATTCTTTATTACTTTAATATGTGCTTAGAGCTACAAAATATTTCTTAAATTATTAGTTTACACTCTGTATAGGATATCCACTCTGTAAATATGACATAATCTTCTAATACTGAAATTGTCATTAAAGAAGTGTTTTACTGTAGAGCTCCCTTGCTTCCAGATGAGACTGTGTGCTTTAGCAAATGGTGCAGTCCAAAAGGAGTGGATCTGAAGTAGCTGGTGCTGATGAGCTGTTATCTGTACTATGCACGCCTCAGGTTTATTTTTGCTTTGGACTAGCTGTGATCTAGTCCCATGGACTGAGTGCCCTTTCATGTCTGGAATGCTTTAGATGGACTTTTAGGACTCTGTCTTTTAGTTTTACATTGAAGGAATCCAGTTCATCGCTGGTGTATGATATGAGTCAAAACACAGTAAGTGCGAGGAATCAGAAGTCCTGCTCAAAAATGTCCTCTTTAATCTAAATTGGAACAGTATTGTAGATGTGCCCTCCATGTTTGAGCTGATCTATGGTGCTCAACTGCCCTCCTGTCATTAGACTGTGCCTGGCATGTACCTCCATGGTGCAAAGATCTTTTGTGAAATGAGCAGAAAATGGACTCAGTCCTGAAAACGTGAAAATGCTTCTCTGAGTTTACCGTGGGTCAGTGGAGCACTGAAAACGTGTAGGAGACAGCAGAGATGGGACAATTTGTTTGACAGAAAATATTTAGATCAATGTGGGCATATTGCTTTGTCCTGACCTTGAAAAACTCACAAGATAATTCATAGAATCATATGAAAAAATAATACTTTCAAAGAGAAAGGTCAACACAAGCATTGCATTCTGTGGCAGAAGTATCTGTCAAAATCACTAATATTAGGAATCTTGTGGTTGAATGAAAATTTTGGGTGTAGTACTGGAGTCTCAGTCACATTTTCTGATACACAGCATTTAAAGAGAGGTATTGGGAAAACAATGGTAATCCAACTAACTATACTGAACAGTTGGTATTTTGCTGTATGAATTTTTGCATTGCCCATAGGAGTAAATTCAGTATCTATCAGTACAATATGTAATTGTGTGTTTGTCTTTTAATATGTTATTGAAAGGCCATTACTGAAGTAATTTTTTGCCATCCTTATTTCAGTTATGGACTATTGATAAAAGTAAATGGAAACCAGGAAGAGTGGAACATACTGTTGGCTGGCCATTAGACAGACATACATATGGAGGATCCTTTCTTTATCACTTGAATGAGCGTGAGCCTTTAGTTGCTCTTGGATTTGTGGTAAGTGAAGTTTTTTCATTCTTACATGTTGTTTGATCTGCATTTTATGCAGTTTCTTTTCTCTGTTTTAACGAGAAAATGTAAATACAAGAATAGGAACAGAGCAAATTTAATCCTTTCTCAATCTTAAGTGTGCTTATGCCCATACTAGGGAAGGCTAACCTGTTATATTAATCTGTCTTTAATCCAGTGTCTTTTATTGAGACCAACTAGAAAACTTATTCATAATTTCTTTGCAAACCAAGCAAATTTTGGTAATGGCAAAACCAAATGACTAATCAAAAGTGTGCTCAAAAAGTTCTTGTAAGTTAGGAAATCTAAATCACATGCCCTTTGTAAAGTTCCATTTCCTAATTAGTATGTCAACCTTGTGTGTAACTCCACTTTTTGAGAGAAGTGTCTAAAGTGGAAGCACTGCAATGCTACTAGCATCCCTTTAATTTCTGAGTTCTTCACCTTCTTTCTGGTATTCTCCACCACTGTTGGCTTTGCCCTCTTTAGCAGCTGCCTTTCTGAATTGGACAGGCAGCTTCTTCCTGCTTATTGCCACTTTATCAGAAGCAGTGAGAGCTCGAGAAATAGTCTGGTGTCATTCTAGCAGCCAGGTGATGTGAGGAGCAAGGATTGGAAATATTCTCTATCACCTACAGTTCAAAATGAAAAATTCACTATTTACCCTGTGCACGTGCTTCAACACAGATGGTGTAAGAGTCAAGCATACAAATTGGACTTTCAGCAGCATGGGACTGAGCTGACACTTCTGTCTTCTAGATTTCAGAACGATTACAAAGTGTGTGGAAAAATTCTATTTTTGTCTAACTGTTTTGTAAGAAGCATTGAAAAAAAATTCATTAGCTTTCTCAGACACACATACTTGTCCTGTACAGTTTTCCAATATTGGAATTAATAAGTACATACAGTAGGTTCTCAAATTCTGTTTGATTTGAGATGGGCTGAGAGCTCTGATTCTCACAGAGGATGGTAGGTAACCAGTAACATTCATATTCTCTCCAGAGCAGACAAAATCAACTTCTGTGTGAACACACAATCACTTTTTTGTCTTTGGACTTGCTTTATATCTGTTTTAGTCTGAGATGATTCTTGTAGTAGGGTTATTTTACCCTTATTTTGGAACTTGTTCATTAATTTTGTCTTGTCAGCAGAGCAGATGCAAGCACTGCTCTAAAAGCAGTGATCTGCCACAGATACCAAAGTCTTGACTGCTGCTGACTCATTATGTATTTTGTTACTTATCTCCAATAAAGCTCCCAGGAACCAGAAATAATCCCTTTCTCAAAAGAGAAAAATTTGGCAAGAGAATTCTTTTTAAGAGTATCTTGAGTATATATTTGGTCAAAATCTCAAATGTATAGGAATCCTGGGCATCCAGCCCATTGGCAATCTATTTTACCCCATTTTCTGGTTTCATCACTGCTCCCCTGTGCTCCCAATGGCTCACCTAATTGGATATTATAATTGACTACTAAACAATTTGAAGAACTGTTTAAAGTATGAGAGCACAAGGACATAACAATCAAAAAATATTTGTTTACCTCTTTTTTCAGCTTTTTTGGGCAGAGGTATGAAATACAAATTTAAACAGGTTTTTCTGCTTATCCCACCCATTAAATCATGCTTAATTTAATCATTTTTATACCAAAGACAGCTGAAAGGAGGTTACAATGAAATTAAATGTTTTCCATATTTCAGATGGGGACAAGAGCAGACTTGTAGCAGCAAATTTTTGGATTTGCTTCTGCTGTACCATTAATAGAATATATTTTTGGCAGTAGTTTAAGTAGAAAGATCCTGAGGTTGCTTTAGTATAAAATAGATTTAAAGACTTGATGTGGTAATATGCAATTGCTTTAATTTCAAATTTTTTTTGAAATTTCATACCTTATTTTTATTAATGTGCACTTTTTTCTTTTTTTAAGGTTGGTTTAGATTATCAAAATCCCTATTTGAATCCATTTAGGGAATTTCAGAGGTGGAAGCACCATCCTAGTGTACAGCCTACTTTGGAGGGTGGAACACGAATTGCCTACGGTGCCAGAGCATTAAATGAAGGTGGTATCCAGGTAATTTTTTTCACAAAGGTTTTATATTTGAGTTCTCTATGGCCATGTATTTAATGCTGTAGACTTGGGTTGCATGCTATACCAAATGTTTTACTGGACAGAAAAAGCTTCTTGTCTTGCTGGGTACTGGCTGCTGAAGTTTGCTAGTCTTAGGCTGTGTCATACTGAAAATCTTCTGACATACTCATTTTACTTTCTAAATGAAATACAGAATCAAAGAAACATTTAGATTGGAAAAGACCATTTACATAATTTAATCCAATAACTAGTCCACCACTGCCAAGTCCACCACTAAATCATGTCCCTAAGTGCCACATCTATATGTCTTATCTAGGCAGGGCAGCTCAACCACTTCGCTGGGCAGCTTGTGCAAGTGCTTGACAGCCCTTCCCATGAAGATATTTTTCCTAATATCCAATCTAAACCTCTGACACAACTTGAACCCCTTTCATCTCTTCCTGTCACTTGTTACTTGGGAGAAGAAACAACCCTCACCTCAGTGCACCCTCTGTTCAGGTGGTTGTAGAGAGCAATAAGGTCCCCCCTGAGCCTTCTTTTCCTCTAGGTTAAACACCCCCACCTCCCTCAGCTGCTCCTCATAAGACCAGAGTTCCAGGCCCTTTGTAAACTCCATTGCCCTTCTCTAGACACACTTCAGCATTTCAATGTCTTGTGAGGGGCCCAAAACTGGACAAAGGATTCAAGATAGAGCATCACCAGTGCTGACTACAGGGGAATAATCACTGCCCTGGTCCTGCTGGCCACACTATTTGTGATCCAAGCTAGGATGCTCTGGCCTTCTTGGCTGCTTGGGCTCATGTTAAGCTGGCAGGACTCCCTGTGTCCTTTTTGTTGGGCAGTTTTCCAGTCACCCTGCCCCAAGCCTAAGGCACTGCATGAAGCTGTTGTAACCCAAGGACAGGACACAGCACTTTGCCTTACTGGATGTCAGTATAATCAGCCTTGGTTCATAGATCCATGCTGTCCAGATCCCTCTGGAGCAGATCAACATTCCCACCCATCTTTGTGCTGCCTGCAGACTGACTGAGGGTGAACTCAATCTCCTTGTCCAGGTCATTGATGAAAGATATTAACCAGGTCTGGCCCCAGTCCTGAGCCCTGGGGAACCCCACTAGTGACTGGCTGCCAAGTGGATGTAACTCCATTCAGCAACGCTCTCTGAGCCCAGACATCCAGAGAGTTTTTTACCCAGCAGAGTGTTTGTCCAAGCCATGAGCAGCCAGTGAAGTGCAATTTGTATTGCAGTCAAGTATGTTCAGTAGCAAAGATGCCACAGACAATCTTTTGTTTGCCTGATATCTTGTCGAAGACAGAGTAATACCACTGATCTGTTCCTGTGAGGTCTTCCAAATTACTTATTTATCCCAGCAAAAAGAACTCCGTCTCAGTGCTTGAGCCTTAAATCACTGATGGTGCTGAAATTGCTGATTTACCTGAATTTGGCAGGTAAGTCTTTACCTATCAAGTATATGAATACCTTGAGTTTCTTTCATGCACAGCTTTGAATTTCTGCTTTCTTGGGAGGTGGAATACTTTGTTCATTTTGTTAACTTAAGTAGTGCAAAAGGTAAAAGTTTGAATATGTATTCATCAAGACTTTCTGATGAATACATTTCCCTTTAAATACTGACCTTTCTGACTAGGGTTAGTTGAAAAGGCTGGAAAAGCTTGCAAAAAGTGGTCTGGAGTTTACATTTAACAGTTTTAAAGTACATTCAACCTGTTAGCTTCTCGTCTTCCAGATCCGTCTTCCAGATGCTCCTTTCAGTTTGGACCTTAAAGCTAGCCTGAGTGTTCGTGATCTGCAGCCTGTATGTGGGGCCATTGCTCTCTGCCCTCTGACTACTTTGCCTTTCCTTTTTGAACCTCTTGTTAGTATAAACATGGCTTCACACAGTTTTGCAATACAAGCGGAGTTTCATCATAGCTTCACTCTTGTCACAGTCATGTGGAGTTAGGCTTTGACCCGTGTGCATTCCTGGCAGTGAGTCATGTGGGCTCAGGAAGCAACTTCTTGATTACACCCATGCTGCACATTTAATCAATCTGAGCGTTGATTTTGTCCACTCTGCAGTGGAAGTATGTCATATCACATTGTAACACAGCTGTATTACTGGCTTATTTCAAAAACCATTGCCACTCCATTATTAGCACAGATACCATGAAAAATACCAAGATGTTTTAATCTAGATTTTTATGCACGAGTGGCTTCTTTTTCCACCCTGTGCACTGGTTGCTCTATCACACATAGTGATTGAATTTCTGGCTTTGGTGAAGTAGCCAGAGTGTGACTTTAGTTGCACCCTCTTTATACTCAAAGCCTGAGTAGCTTTGCTGAAATAATAGCTGAAAAAAATATGGTATTTTTTAAGTCACTTACAGACATTGTGCTAAGTTACACAGTAGAACTACAGATCTTGCACATCTCTGCCTCATCTTTGGACATCTTTGCTGGATTTAAATCAATATGTCCCTTACTTTCCATTGTTCCTAATGTAAAAGGATATTTTGCTTTGTTGGTTTTTTTAATTTCCTGTAGATAGATTTGTTTAGGTGATCATGAAGTCACGCTTCTAAAAGACTTTTTTTAATACATGGCTTCAGTAAAAAAAAGCTTTATTGATGATTCACTTAGGAAGAGTTTTAAGATTAGCTCTTCTTTTGCATGTGTTGCTTTGATTAATAACTCTAGCAGTCTGACTCATTTGTATCACTGTAGTCCAGGAATATTTTCTTATGTAAGTCATTCCTTAACTCCAGTTTTTGATTTTGGTAACAGAATTGCATCAAATAAGTGTATAGACTTCAGCTTTTTTGTTATAGATAACCTAATGACCATGATCTTCAATCTTTAGCACAGAGTGAAGGGGAAGAGAGAGTGCATGTGTTTTTTAATGTATGTGGAAGGAAGGATCAGAGTTTAGTAACCTAATTTCTGTAGCTACTATTTATTATATTTATTAAAATTGCAAAACAAAGCACCTAAATTCCCATGCACCCTCTATTTTGCCTCTATTTTATCAAAAACTTTTGAAATGTTTAGTTTTGTGGAGAAAAAGGGGTTACAGTTATTGAGTAGTGTATACTATGAATATCGGGGAAAAACCTTTATACTGACAATCCATTTAAGTGTGAAATATTAGACTGACTTAACAGATTTTAAGCCCTGATCTGGAGCTAAAGGGGAGGAAGAACATGAGGTTTCCTGTCTGCCAGCAGGAGACACTCTGCAGGGAGCAGGTGCCTCCCCTTCTCTAAAGCAGTCTTGTTTTGTGTCTGTATCTCAGGAGCATGATGTGTTTCTTCCACTGACTGTGAAAGCAGGTACCAAGTGCCATAGTATTAATAATGAGAATTACTACCAAAGCTGCTATGTGTTACGTTTTGTGTTACATGACTCATCTTTAATCTCATTTATTCATTAGTAGTATGATGGGTCACTATGTGCCTATTATGTGCGTTTGCAGAAGAAAAGTACTTGATCACCGTCTTTGTTTATAATTCAGTCAGTCAAGAAGTTTTCCTATGCTTATGTCAGTGCTGCACCATTGAATCCTAACAGATAACACAGAATGGCTGTTTTCTGAGAAAAGAGAGAACATCCCACATACTTAATCCCTTTGAAATACTGTTATGTAGCTGAAATTAAAACTTATTTTCACAGAAAAGTATGTTGTAGTTGTGTTTTCAGCCTGAATAACCTTTCCTATGAACCAAATCATTATGTTCTGATTAAACAAATTGCTAAAACATAGAGGAAATGCTGTGTAATTTAACTTTCTTTTAGTGATTGCTATACAAGAGTAAGCAGTCCTGCATGACTAGTAAAGGGGTAACAATTGAACAAGCAGAAGAAACAAAACTTTTGGTTTGGGTTACCTTAAATTCCAAGAGATAAATTTTTTCTTGTATTTTTCATGAAACTACTTGCTTAGTATTTAGGTTACTGCAAAATTAATTCTTTCAGACAGTTTTAATAAAAGCAGGATGCTAGGTTAAGACAAAACTTACCTTCAGCAGTTTGTGATTTAGGCTTTGATCAGAGCTTTCTGCTTAAAGTTCTGCAATCAGTCTGCATTTTGAAGCTGTTAAAATTTTAATCAACTTGGTAGCTGATGTATTCCTTAGTTAATATAGGTGTATGACATAGTATATTAATACTATTGACCTGATACTTGCAAATAATCTTGGCTGTGTTAAATTTGTGAGTTAACCATACTCTATGACATTATGCTTACAGAATGGGAGCAAGATGGTGATTTTGCACCAAAATGTATTTGTTCACTGTGAGCAACTTCTAAAATAAGGAGGAGGGGGACAGGCATGATAGCATTGTGCAGTTTCACAGAAAAAGATTTGTGGAAAAAAGCACTGTGAGGTGTGATAAGTACAACTTACTGTGTGGAAATCAGGGAAACAAATGGGAGTTTGGGTTTTTTATTTTAAATAATTCACTTGAGCTTGAAGGAGGAAAACAATATTGGTGGGTGACACTACTGGAGTTTTGCTGCAGATAAGGCAGCTGTAGAGAGGATATAAGGAAAATACCACTTTCATACTCAGCACAAGTACAGTGTCTGTGTTCCTATGTGCATACTATGCTCAAATTCCATGAGTAAGTGGAGTAACTGGTGTACATGCCAAGTCTGGAAGGGACACTTAAGCCTTATGCCAGTTTAATTCCTAGAATGTTATTTTCACTTCAACAAACAGGAAAAAAAAACAAACAAGAACAAAACCTTTCTTTCTGTTTTTCCTTCAGTCAATACCCAAACTCACCTTCCCAGGTGGATTATTAATTGGTTGCAGTCCTGGACTCTTGAATGTTCCCAAGATCAAAGGAACACATACTGCAATGAAAAGTGGCATGTTGGCTTCAGAAGCCATTTTTAGTCGATTAATCAATGAAAATCTCCAATCAAAGACAATAGGTAAGATCACTGTATTTTGAGTTGTAACTACCTTCTGTTCATTTAGAACCACCACCAACAGCACTAATTAATCTGGCTGAATTAATTAGTTGGCAATGTTAATAAATCATGAAATGGGTGTGTTAAAAATGTTTATTTACTATTGATAATGTAAAATTATTTATGAAATTAATATTTGCTGTTATTCATAAATATTGATCCTACTGCTAGAAGCTCTATTGACCATCTGAAAAGTAAGCTTATGCTTTCTGTATAAGTAAACAAGAATAGTTTTGTTCCTACAAACACAATAAAAAGTAGTGCTTTATGATTCAGAAAAGTTACTGAAAGCCTGCCGAAACAAGAAAAAAAAAAAAGGAATAGATTAAGTGAAGCAAAACAGCATGAGATTTTTCGAATTTGTTCTTACTGTTGTTAGGATCCTGTTTTTGTTCAGTTCTTTTTTCTGTCTGTTAATCTTTTAGTTGTCTCAGTTAGAGACTACATGTATTTTATTTTACACATAATACATGCACATTGTAGTAATCACCTCGTCCTGACCACCTTGTATAGTGATTTGTTTACACCTCAGTTGTCCCTTTAAATCTGTTAATAAAGTCTGTAGGGAGAGAGAGAGAATTAGAATTTCAGTCACTCTAGAGACAAGACGCTACAGCTAGGTGCCACATGATGATTATTTTAGAAATCATCTCTCTGTACTGGTGGGTTCAGGCCTCATTCAGCTGAAATGCACCATACACAGAAGGTGTGCTGAACAATTAAAACTTCACCTAGACATGCTAAAATGCTTAGAATCCATCTGAAGCTATAAACACTGTTGGTGGGTAGTGTGCCACTCCTGTTTGATTATGGACAGGTTTTATATGCTGTTTTCCAGTATTGTGAAGACTGGACTACTAAAGCCTACTTTTCTCTCTTTGCAGGGATAATGGGCTTTATGGGAAATATGGATTGAAGCATGCTTTTCATATGTAGACAGGGCTTAGAACTGATTCTTTAGAACATTTATCCCTTTACAGTAGTAATGGAGAATGGTGAAAGGGAACCTCTCAAATAATTTTCATTTGAAGAAACATTAAGATAATTACTTGACTTTTAACTACACTGTGGTAGATGTGTCAAGTGTGAAATGTAGTATTTATAAAGAATACAATCAAAGAGTTTCAATCAAAAGTTTGCAGTCAAATATATCTCTTGAATGTGCTGATTACAAAGGGAGAAATTATCTAGCCATTGGCATTATCCATTGGGCCATAGCCATAGTTACTGAAATGGGACTTTGGTTGTAAAACTTCTTTGGGAAAAGCTTTTGAACTTGACATTAGAATTGCAAACCTGGCTTTGGATCACGGATAGACTGGTCAGCACTCAGATTCCGTGAGCGAGTATCTGCTTTCCCACAGAGGTGCTAATGTAGCCACCTGTCTGATTATATTGTGCTGAGGCTTGAGACAATTTAATGCTGCTTGTGGCTCATTTAATAGAGGCTACAAAGGAACAGTACATGTCTGCCAACAAAACAGGTCTCTTGATTCAAGAGGCTGAAACATGTTGTCTAGTATATTCCTAGCTTACAGTCCTGAAATTCTCATTTTGCTGATTTCATTGCTAGCAGTTGCTTTTATTCAGCATTTATTATTTCAAGAATAGTCTTGTTGTACTGTGGGTACCTAACAAGTAATGTACTGTCTTAGGACTTGATGTGCAAGAATATGAAGAGAACCTGAAAAACTCTTGGGTCTGGAAAGAGCTGTATGCAGTGAGAAACATCCGACCATCCTGCCACAGCATACTTGGTGTGTATGGAGGAATGATATATACAGGCATATTTTATTGGCTACTGAGAGGAATGGAACCGTGGACATTAAAACATCCAGGTAATTTCATTATCTCCTGAAGATTATTCTAAATGTATATGTCAGTCTTTTCTGATCATAGTTTCAGCTAGTGCACATCTGGTTCAGTCGTGAGGCCTTAAAGTGTACAAAAGAAATGGATGATAAAACACTGAAGCAGATTGTCATATCAGCTACCACACAATGTAAATTAAGGCATTAAAACACTGCTTAGTATAACTTGGTATAGATATTTGTCTCATGAAAAAGGCTACCTTTTATGAAGTACCTCATTCTTGTGACAGGGGAGGTTAAAACAGCTTAGTTAAATTTTTCTTGAGTAACTGCAAGTTATAGTAATTCTATACTGAAATTTATTAAAAATATATTTAGGACCAGATTTTGCTCAGCTCAAGCCAGCCAAAGACTGCACTCCTATTGAATACCCAAAGCCCGATGGAAAAATCAGTTTTGATCTCCTGTCCTCTGTGGCTTTAAGTGGTACAAACCATGAACATGACCAGCCCCCTCATTTAACTCTCAAAGATGACAGCATCCCTGTGAGCAGGAATCTGGCTGTATTCGACGGACCAGAGCAAAGATTCTGTCCAGCAGGTAGGTAACTAAAATGTGTGTGTCAGCTGTTTCTGCAAAATGAAAGACTAAGTAGGAAGGGGCCACCTGGCCTCCTACTTACTTCAAGCATTCTATCCCAATTTTCCTCCCAGAAGGGGGTTCAGTTGAAAGTTTTAAAACATGTTAGCAGTACTTTTGTGATGAAATAACTGTTAAACATGTTAGAAGGGAATTAAGTCATATTCGTAATATACTTCCCTTGTTACACTTGCTGGTAAGTAGAATATAGATGCAGGGGGAAGTCCAGCAAAGTGATAGCTCCCTTCTTGTCTTTGCAGGGGTCTATGAGTATGTTCCTCTGGAAACGGGAGAAGGATCAAGGCTGCAGATAAATGCTCAGAACTGTGTCCACTGCAAAACATGTGATATTAAAGACCCAAGTCAGAACATTAATTGGGTGGTACCTGAAGGTGGAGGAGGACCAGCTTATAATGGAATGTAAACTAACAGGAGATCTATTCAGTGACTTTTGATCACCAACAAATATGTTGGAGTATTTTATGCTGCAGTGTAATTAATGTACAGCACTGACTTAAATGTTAAAAGGGTTTGAGACTAATGTGCCATTCTGAATTCTACATTTGACTTTTGCATTAAATGGAAAGTTGGTGCCTTCTGGTTAAACCCTAGCCTTATTTAAATAGCACTTCTTTACAGGAGCTATATGGCAGGCAAAAGTTCTTATCAGGACTGACAAAGGAGGTTTGCATCTAGGAATTTCCTGCTAAAGTTCACTGATAACAGGAGCCATATCCAGACTTGTGGATATGGTGGAATAATTTCATACCCACCTTTCAAAAAAGTATTTTCTCTCTCTAGATGGAGTGATTTACATGTAATCATACCTGGCAATCAGGAAAATAAATCAGTCTAGAAAGCTCACCTCTTTAAAGTGTTACATTTTACATCAAATTTTCAGGTTTTTTTTTTCCTGATAATGATAATAGGGAATACCTATTGTAAAGTGGTTCTAAAAAATAATATTTGCATCTTCATTCTATGTCTATTAGCATTTTTGTTTCTTACAAGAAACCAGACCTGCTCTAATAGGAACAGTGAAAATGCCTACATTCGCTTCGTGTGAAACCAAGCTGCTTAGGAAGCACTATTAAATTGTGAAAACAACCACCAATTGCTTTACACGTTAGAAAAATACCCGAGTTGCAAAACACAGGTTAGTACAGCTTAAAAAAAGCAAAACTACATCACCTTTGAACAGTTTATCTTTATTATTAGATTTTGTGTTGTAAACACTGAAAACTGCAGCAGAGAGCAAATGAAAGAAGCAGCTCCATTTATCCTTTTGCGTAAATTAGTGCATAGATTTAAATGTTTAGGGAAAAAAATCAAGCAAACATTTTAGCATAAGCTGCTTTCTCTTTCTCCTTTTGGGCTTTTATCTTCTGCTTGATTTTGAGTGTTTCCGTCTGGATAGCTGCTCAGAAAGAAAATGACAGAGTTACAGTAACCTCTTTACATTAGGTCTCCTCACAGGTTAACACCAGCTCACTGCTGGAACTTACCTATGTTATTTCATAAAACTGCATTTAATCTTTGATCAGGTCAGATACTAGCAGCAAAAACCTTGTCCCTTGCTTTGTCTCAACTGGTACGGTAATGTCATAGAGGAGCATGTAGCAAGCATGGCGTTGGTGCCAACACAGAACTTTAGGAGATAAAAATCTCACCCAATTAGAGCAGGAAATTAAGCTAGTAAGAGCCCTGTGAGATACAGATATAGTTCAAGAGGAATGCTGCTGACCTACATAAGCAGGTTTTCCAGTGCAACAGAAGCATCACTGCTGTATAAAATCAGGTTTTCCACCTCAGTGGGTTCTGTGCTCAGAACATCAGTGTTTCAGAAGCTAGCATTTTAGGCATCACACTGGTATGAATTCCAACTGAATACTACCCTGGAGACCTTGTTAAATTCTTAAGGGAATTTTAAAAGAAACAGCTTATTTTACCTTTGTCTTCAGGGGCTATTTCATGAGCCTTTTTAAGATCAGCCTTAAATAAAAGAAAAATAGAAATTAATGATCTGACAGATTTTTAAATTTAAAAAGAAAGAAGAAGTGATCATTACCAGTGCTTGATCAAGATCTTTTATTCCCTGCCATCCTTGAGCCCGTCTGTAGAGAGCTTTAGTATTTGCTGGATCTATTTTAAGAGCCTGTAAATTTAATAAAATTGTCACATTAACATTTCTTATACTTCACAGCCTCCCATCTCCACAAATGGCACAATTCACACCAGCAGACAATCTTCACAGTTGGTTTGAGGGTAAGCTGTCAAAACAATAACTGTGTAAAAAGGAATGCTATAATGAATAGCAAGTAATCAGCTTCAGTACTGCTGCAGCAAAAGTGGTCTTTTGTGAAGGATGAGTGCACATGAGGCCCAAATGGAACAGCTGTTGTGTGTGTTTATAGAGATAACTGTCAAGGCTGAGGAGTTGCTGCAGTTCAAATTATCCTAACCTTGAGTCTCACAGGGCAACTCTATTGCAGCTCCTTCCTTCGCACCAAAACCTCTTCAAATGGCATCATAAAAAAACCACAGAGATTTCCTGTAAAGATTTTTTCACTGTGGGCTAGAAAAATACATGCAAGCAATGTATCTCATCATGCTTCAGGAACTTTGCCAAGTTCCAGTCATTATGCCTTTTTTGAGCTGAATGTTTTCAATAATGTGTACATGCCAGCTCTAATATGACAATATCAAAATAGGAACTATAGTGGTTGGGAAAAGAGATTGTTCCACTATTTGATTACTTTGATTATTTTTTCAGAATATGTCAGATAATTTAGTCATCTAGCTGTTACATTGCCTCTAAAGATCCGCATTTTTATTGCAGTTAGTTCCATAGTGGTGTGTGTTATTCTTTTAAAGAATGCTGTTTCTCATTGTTTAAAGAAAATGTCTTCACAGCAATGTGTTGCTTTATTAATTTAATTTATTAACTTTAAATCATTAACAGATAACACATTGATTTTTTTCAAATCACTTGGGTATTGGCTATTAATGCAAAGGAAGTATTACTGTGGGTGCTCCTATTGATCCACCTGTTCTAAAGCCTTCAGCCTCTTCTGTGCTAAGAATTAGTTGTCTGGATTGTATACACAGAGGTAGCATTCTCTGGTTTTACCTTGACCATTGTTCTTACAGCTATTTCAATGCAAGGTTTCTTTGAACAGGTTCAGCTGTTCATAATTCATTATTTACACCAAACAATGCATGTATTCCAGATTGTTAATTTAAATTGCTTTTGGCCTTGTGAAATCATAAAATTGAAAGTGTAACAATTACCTAGAACTTTATTAGCTAATTTTAGGAAACTGGTGTTGTGAATAAAGCACTGACACTGTTATGAGACATAAGATAACTTAGAGAAGTCTATTATAGCTATGGAGTTGCCTTCATCTAATAATTGTTTACTCTTAAAAAAAGGAAGTGTGATTTTCTTCCCACAATGGCAAGTATTATTAGTTACAGTAATTTCTACCTGTAATACATTTGTTTCATTTTTTACCATTTTCTAGGTAACAGATACCACATTACACAATATTTTACCTATTTTCTTCTTTCCTCATTTCTTATTTGTCCATTCTAAATATAGGTTTATGAAGGTTTTCCACCATCAGCAAGCTAGAAAGCAAGCCAGCTTTCTAATGACCTCATACACAGATTAGCTGAGACTCTTTTCAGCACAAAGCTGGAGATGATGCTCAGGATCCTCTGCTAACAGATAAGAGCATTCTTTCCCCTGTTTCCTTCATATTATTGGAGTATTACTGAATTATTTACAGTTTCCTCAAATTTACTAAATTTTCACTATGCCCATGTCATGGTTCCTTTTTTTTTCTTTAATTCTACTGGTTTTCCTTTTTTCTAGATTTAGCATTGCCATGTTTCTTTCTTCCTATTCATTTTATTTCACCACTAAGCCAACTGAAAGGTTATTTAGTTAGAAAGTCCCTGCCATGAATAAAATACAAGGCCATCAAATCTAGAGGCAAATACAGCATTTTGTTCGTACTCGTCTTCCAGACAAAAGTATTCCTCTTTCACTGAACACTTTAACTCTTTAACACTGAACAGTTTAACTCTTTGTAATGTAAGCAGTAGCTGTGCAAACCAAACTGACAATAATGTGTGTTTTTCCTGCCAGTAAGCAACAGCCCTCTTTTTTTTGTTTCTAATGATTCATTTCAATTTCAAAATCTTTTTAAAAAGCCACATATTGGAAAGTTAGTACTAACTTCACCATGAGCTTCTAGTTGTTTACTTTCAAATCTTCAGCTTGTCAGAAGACTTTTATAAAGCTTTGTAGTCTTGTGTCTATATGGGCCAATTCTTGACCAAAATACTGAACATTACATTTACCTCTGAACAGCTCTCAATGGCTCCCTGCCAATCTGACAGTTTTAGTTTGCAAGCACCGATGTTTAGAACACAGGTCAAAGCAACAGTCTTTAACTTGGGTTTGTCTGCCTCCTCTGCCACTGCTTCAGAAGCTTCTACATACCTGCAGAAAAACATTCACGCACAACATGGATTAGTGTTCCAACTTCCATTTTGTCCTGCCCTTAGCTATCTCTCCACAGATTATCTGTGAACCGGCCTATCCACACTACTTCTAAAGCAGCTTCAATTCAACTATTACAAATCTTTATTAAACTAAATACATAAAACTCACCCCAATAAAAACCAACTCACTAAGGAATGTTTTTCTGTAACTCCACTGTACTAGTACATTCTTTTTCTTAGACAAAAGCATTATTCTACTGCAGGAAAACATCAGAATTAATCTCAGTTTATTCTCAAAAAACATGCTGCTCATCAGTGCCAAAACATCAACACCACTACTGCACCTTCCACATTCACAAGAAGCTTCATCTCTTCTTGAATTCCCTCAATAATCTTTTCATTAGCTTAGCCATTTGTGGCTAAAATCTGAAGCTAACTTTACTTTGCAAAGAAGTGTGGTTTAGGAGCAGTAGTGACACCACCTTCTTCCCGCAGTTCTCCTTTGTGACTTTTCCTGAACATCAAACTGACACTGGTTCAGGACAGAGCCACAGCAGTTACGACATCTGTTTTGAAAGCACATTTCTTAATTTGCAATGCACTAATGCTGTCTGGTTTTTATTTCCAGAGGCAAAGGTCTGCTGTGGATACAAAACTTTTAACTCCTTAACTGTCTATTAGATAGAACCTCTGTCGTGCTTGCATACATTCATATTTTAAGCATGGTATGAATTAATGTAGGCTTTGTATATCAGTGCCTATGGAAGTACACTTTTTGCATGCCCTGTCTTTTTTGTTGTTAATGTACAACCTTTGAATCACAAAAATTAGCAATACTTAAAAAGTAAATTAGATGTTTTGTGCTTGTAAATTATATGTAGTCCCAGTGCTTGTTCCACTTGCTAAGCATCATGCAAAAGATGAGAACAAGAAAGAGCAAACAGTAAAAAGGTAAGGATAGTTATAACACAAATCTGTATTATGTTCAAATCAAATGGAACACATGTATAATATTTCTAAATCACATCAAAACATGAAAGACTGCAACCATTCAGGAAATAAGATTAGAGCTTCCAAGTCAAAGTAAGTGAAGTAAGTATCAAGGGAGATAACAGGAAGTAATACATTTTTTTCCAAAAAAAAGGTGTCAATTCCAACATATAAAATGTATTTTTTAAAGGCTAAGAAGCAATAAAACAAGGAAAAGAGCAGAAGATTATAAGGGTTATTGTAGGTGAAAAGAAAAATCAGCATTTTCAGATGGTGTGCCAGGTAAATTGTACCTAAGCCATGGGATACCCTGGTAAGAGCTATTCTTTCCCTATCCATTCTAGTGAAGTGCCAGCTAAAGGTCACCATCCTCATAAAGTATTAGATTCTAAGATACAATAACAGGGCATGTCCATAAAAGTATGGCCTCTAAGGAAAAACTGGAAAGATCAGATTCAGTTAGTCTAGAAAAATTACCAGGCTTTCCGCCTACAAGGACAAATAAGCACCAAAGCAGTTCAGACAGGAAGAGCCTTCACTGGTTGTGCTTAAAAGTGAGCAAGACACTTAATTGGAAGGGATAGTGTAATTATATCTGGCATTTACCTAAGAATGGGGAGAGAAAATGGACAGATACAACACAAAGATCCTTAAAGATCCATTCCAGCCTTTTTTATGTATGATTTCCAAGAAGTTGCATAGAAATCCTTTTTACTTTGGGGTTTCTGTTTTTATGATGGGCTTTTTGAGGGCAGGTCGAGACACTGAATCTTGGGTAAATATCTGCAATTAAAGGATTCATTTTCTGGTTCAGAAAGATGACATTTATTTTAAACCCAGTCTGCTAAAACCTCAGCTGAAGCATTAAATATGCCTGACTTTTTTTTCTTTCATTATTGTCACTGTTGCTTAACCAGGGATCATTAAGAAGGCTGGAATAAAGGTCAGTAAGTGTAACTTTATTTTTAGGAGATGTTCATATACTTAAAGCAAAAAGCATGAAAATATTAAAGGAGCACAATGGAAACAAAAGCAGAAAGACTATAGTTTTGAAAGCAATTTTGAATTATACATGAAGTCAGGATCATGGTATGGACCCTCAGAAAAAATATAGTAATGAATGAATAAGGGCCGCATTTGTGTTTTGAACTTATCAATTTCCTAAACCTACTGCTTTTTATAAATCACAGAGGAAGTTTCTCCTTCCTTGCTGTCCATTAACTACCCTGGATACTACCATGCTTTTCTTCCCAGGTATGTACCAGCACAGTGAGAGTATATAAACAGAGTATTTAGTCAGTTCTAAACAATACTTCCTGCCTTACCTAGCAATACCTCTTACCTAGCCATGAGTAGCAAAGACCTACTTGATTACGTAGCTAAAAATCAACCAGATGTTTTCAAGATTCAGAAGGCTCTTTGTTTAAAAAAGAGAAGAGCACTGCACCAGGCACCTTTTAAATGCACAAATCATTACTTAATAACAGTTGGGTTTCAGGAACTACCTGATTGAGTGATGAGAGCCTTACCGTAAACTT
This sequence comes from Taeniopygia guttata, assembly GCF_048771995.1. Lineage (NCBI taxonomy): Eukaryota > Metazoa > Chordata > Aves > Passeriformes > Estrildidae > Taeniopygia > Taeniopygia guttata. Next base: position 40,532,988 of record NC_133028.1, on the reverse strand, counting down.
TTACTATACTTTTTAGCTGCCATTGCCCAATTTTGCGATTTGAAGAAAGTATTTCCTATATTCTTTGTGTCTTCTGCTATGACCACAATCTTGTCAACCTAATAAAATAGATGGGAAATATAAAGTATGAATGTATTTACAAAAGAAGTTGTGAATTAACTAATGTTTAACAGTACGATCCCAGCCCATCCTCTTCCAAGGTTTATAAAATCTCAGAATAGAAATACTCCAATTTTAGACAAAATACTACCTTCAAACTACTTCTGTAATATTCTCTACTTTATGTAACACAACGATCTGAAAGATGAAATTCCTAGTGGCTTTTCTACAGTATAAATAGTGAGAAAATACTAGAGAAGACATAGTAGTCCAACTCTTTTCCCTAAATGTTGCTACCCACACAGAGCTATATATAAAGGTGTTGACCATTATTCAAAGAAAAGAAGATATGTTAACAAGCCAAGTATTCAACCAAGACTGTCTTACTCCTGATGAAATGTTTTCTTCTGCTTCTCAAAACAGTATCAGTCACGTGAACTCTACACACACTCAAAGTGGAAGTCGTATCAACACAATTCTCCTTCTCTCGGAACACTTAAAAGTATCAATGGAAGGAGAAAAGAACAACTACCTGTCTTTATCAAGTTCATAATTTCTAGTTCCAGAATTGTATACACTTTGAGTTACTTCTCCAGTGGCAATAAATAGTTAATAATTACGCTGTCTACCCTACTAGAATAACCTTGGCAAAAACTGATCAGTGTGAGACCAATGTCACCATGGTTTCTGTAGCTGGTTTATATGAACAAGTTTTAAGTTAAAGGGCACAGGCACCTGCCAACTTTGATTCTGTACCACATCAAATGCTATCCAAAAACATTTTCATAAGTTCTCAACAGCCAAGGAGTTTGTTTTCTAGCTCAAATGGATTTTTACTATTGTAATCCTCTATTTGGAGTCTACTCATGCAGCCCCCTCTTCTTTCCTGTCTCACAAATCACTGTTTGACTTACAGTTTGTCTAGTTCACTTTCATGAGAAACTAAAAAAACTGCAGAAGAGCTGCTTTCACCAGTCTGCTCCCTAACTCCAGATCTTCTGCAGATTTAAACAATCTTAGAAGTAAACAACTACTGGGAACTAAGAACAATTAGCTCTGATGTAGTAAAAAACTTTTTAAAAGGCTGATCCTTTATTCTAATAAGTGGGGCAGAGTCTATTAAAGGGTGAGTATTTAAAAAAGTGTGTAAGTAACAACATTAAGTTAGTCATCTGCAGGATGGCATTCTAGTAACTGCAACCTGACATTACAGCACAAACAAAAATTTAAAAAAATCAAGAATAGAAAGTAAGTGTGACAATTTTAAGTGAGGTTTTAGTTACTGGGGGAAAAAATGGGCTGAAATCAGCAGTGGAAAAAAGAGATAACAATCCCTTCCCACACAGCCTTCTCTTTCTTAAAATGGAATGTCACCATTTAATCAGGACCTTGATCCATTCTTAAGAAAAAAAGCGTAACGATCATCACAGACACCACATAACTCAGATCACCTACAAGTCTTGCAACCTGTAAAATACCCAAGAAGAAAAATACTTACATCTTTCAAGTCTATATCTGAATCTTCAGGAAAATCTGGATGAGTATCTCCAGATCCATCCTGGGGAGTAATTCCCCAGTCATCTCCTTCTTTTAGCTCTCCACATTCAGCGATGACACACAACTAAAAAAAGTGTAAATAGTAATATTGCTTATTAAGACAATTTTTAAAAAAGCAGTAACTTCCAAGTGCTCTTTGAAATTTTTGAAATACCATAAAAAGGCTTTTTCATCTGTTGTTTGGGTGCATTTATTTCAAAAACCCATCACATCATTAGCCTATCCTCATCAAAAGGCTTTTACCACACAAAGTGTTGTGTTCAGAGGATCAGCATTCCAAAAACACCATACCCACGCTTCACGGGGAGGCTGGAAGAGGAACTGGCAGCAAGCTGAAGTGCAGCAGAAAACAAGACATGGAAGTTCTACTATGTTAGAGAAGATGGTTTTTTCTTCAACTGCCAAGTCTTTTAAAGTTAGAGGTATTAATTCATCAAACACCCACAAACTGCTATGACCTACACAACAACTGCTTTTTCAGAAACATGACTTCTGACATAAAAATTATAAGAATTACGTATCGTTTAGGTGGGATTGTGAATTCCACCTTTTAATTTCATCGCCCATCCTACACTTCTGGCAAAGGCTTCCACCCTCACAGCTGTGTTGAACAATAAATGGTTTGTGCAAGGGGAATGTACAGTGCAAGAACAAAAGCCTCTTAACAAGGACAGTAAAATGGAAATTATCAGTTAGTAAAAATAACTAACATTTAATAGTTCTAAATAGTACACCAAGAATTTAGAAGAAAATTATTATACATCATAAAATGAAATAATAAACATCATCTCTCGGTGCTTTGCATTTTACTTACTTTGGCAGGATTTTCTCCTTTTACTTCAACATTTTCTAGTATTTTAACTACACCCATTCCTTTGATCACTTGGCCAAACACCACGTGTTTCCCATCCAGGTGAGGAGTAGGCACCGTTGTAATGAAGAACTGAGAGCCATTAGTACCAGGTCCTGCATTTGCCATGCTCAGCAGACCTGGTTTATCATGCTGCATTGAGGGAGAAAAAAAATCACCATCAACATCTAAAACATGTTATAAAACCATATGTAAGATTCCATAAGGCTGATCATAAACATAGCCAGGACAGCCATAACAACTTAGTAAACAAGTTACATACAGGTGGCCAACTAATTTTACCTGCCATGACTGCAGAGGGCAAATGCTCAGCTCTGGGTCTTTACCTGCCCCCTACCAAGCTAGCAAGCACAGCCACATGTGACTTAATGCTGTAACACCTGTCTGCTGCTTCTACACTCCAACCCCTACACAGCTGATGAGTTTAGGCAGATCAGCTGAGAAAGGAGTGAAGGTCCTCACTGAATTATTTAAGACCACTGGCCTTAAGAAATGAGGCTAAACACCACTGAAACCAACTTTAATGTTGCGCTGCTAAGATGGGTATGTAATGTGAATTTTATAAGGGCTACTCACACAAAGCATGGTATAAAACTGTTGAGTTTAGAGGACTGTAGTCTAAAATTCATTGGTTGGTGATTTTGTTTGGGCATTTTTTTTATCTCCTTCATTTTCCTAGAAACAGTTTTTAGTCTGTTGGGATTTTTAACTATCTAATTATTTTGCCACTTAAGCCACTAGGCCTCAAATTAAAAGAAAATTGTTGAACAGCCCAATGTAAGAAGATACTGTTTATCTTGTTTTCTTGCACTTTTTCCTTTATTGAACTAAAGAGTTTTCTTGTCCCATCACGGAGATTATTCTGCACTGCAAAAATGTATTTTTCTTACATGTTGTGAATGTCTTGTTTAACTGGCACAACCCAGCCATGAAGATACTATTCTCTCCAAGTTAGTCTGGTTATTAAGTGCAAGGAACACCATTTAATGTAAGTGAGGATGTTATACCTAGACACTGGTACACATCTAAAGCATTCATGCTGTGGTACTGGTAAGAAAATTGATACTGTGGGAAGGAGAGGAGGGGCAAGAAATTATGATAGCACAGAGGACACAGAAACAATTTCAGAGCTCAATGTGAGGTTGATTAGTTTGAGGTAAGAGTCTGAGCCTGGTGTATTTAAGTATCTGTTTTTTCCCTACATTCTCTATCAGTTTAAAGAACCTGTTGTTTTGAAAACTGTTTTCCCACAGTGTTTGGATTTGCACAGTGGTAGGGAGACCTCCTTGCCTGAACTGTTCATCTGGTCATAAGGCACAGTAAGTCTGAATCTTTTCAGTCAGGATTTGGCTTAGGAACTCTGGGAAAAGGTTCCACAGTTGAGAGCCACAATCACATCCAGCCAACAGAAAGCCACTGGAATCTTGGCTTTGTTCTAACCTTGAAACTTGCCCTAGGAGTCACAGAGATGGTAAATGACAGAGGAGCCTGTGTTCCAGAGCAAGAGAAGGCAGTTAGTAGGATTGCAGCCTCCAAAATAAGTATCTGACATTTTGCATTGTAGGTGCTGGCAAACAAGTTAAACAGAAAGGTTACCCCATAACAAATTTTTGCAAATACCATTTGAGGCTGGTCACCGCTTCACTGCCTAAGACCTATATATCTTAGCTTTTCTGCCTCCTCTCTCCCCAGTTACAGCTAACGCTAGACACCAATGGTTTGTAAACAAAACAAGTAATAGTAAGTTCTGGTGTCGCCCAATACCTGCAGGTTTACCTTTTGTCTGTAAAGATGTGGGGGGTCAAGTTGGAAATTATATAGAGCAGTCTAGTGTCTACAGTCTCCCGACTAAGACACAACCCCATTTCTTCTGGGACCAAGTATCAATTTTAGTCACAAATTATAAGAGCCTCTATAAAGAAAACTGTTGTAACTCATGAATTTTCTTGCTGTGTTTTGAAAAACACTGCAGACAGATGGGGTGTCTTTCCCATTACGGTTTTTGCTGTCATTTTGTAAGCTTACAAAGCAAGCAAAAAAAATCTGGACAAAATCAGATTCTCTGACAGATCCAAGCCTTGCAAAACTATGCCACAGTAACAGTGCTGGGGGTTTTGTAAGCTGGGTGTTCCACAACAGCAGAGCCATTACCTGGAGAAGTGGCATCAAGAAAAGTCTAGTGGGATTGATCTGAGATGATAAGACAACTAGTGACAGAAGTTTTGCAGTTTACTGCAATTTGCAACAGTCCATGGAACCAGCACAAGAACAAACAGTTCCAGAGTTCTCAAATATCAACAAAAACACTTCTTTGTTTTCTGAGACAGTGGGCGAGAACACTGCAGGGCTGCTAGATTAAGTGCAAGAGCCAGTGAATTTCTACATAAGAGACATTTAAGATCCCAGTAAAAATCCTAACATACTTGGCAAATAGATAACAGGAATCAAGCTCTCAGACTCTGTACAGGATCCAAATGGGTTCTTCAACAAATCTCTGGCACTTTGACAGCATTTGTTAGAATGCTGAGAATGTTAGAGAATGCTAGCTGAGAAGTCAGAGAAGTACAGAAATGGGAATCATTTGCATCATGTTCATAATTACCTCCAGATCTCAAAGAACCACCAAAAATGTAATGACACAAAGTCATTACAAAGACTGTGACAGTACCAATGAACAGACACCGTTAGCAGCAGTGCTGTGGGTACCACCAGAGTGTCAGACTTCAGAAAACCAAGCGGAATTATCTTTATGATTAATGCTGGAGTCACATTTCCAGTTATTGCTCCCAACTTAAGTCCTTTCAGTCCTGTGAGGAGCAGCTGAGGGAGCTGAGGTTTTTAGCCTGGAGAAAAGAAGGTTCAAGGGTGACCTTACCATTCCCTATAACTACCTGAAAGCAAGGTGGGGGGGTCAGTCTGTTCTCCCAGGGAATCAGCAACAGGATAAGACGAAATGGCCTCAAGTTGCACAAGGGGAGATTAAGGTTGGACACTGTGAGGAATTTCTTGACAGAAGGGGATGGGCTGCCCAGGAAGTGGTGCAGTCATCATCCCTGGAGGTGTTCAAGACCTGACTGTATATGGCACTTAGTGCTACACTCTAGTTGACAAGGTGGAGTTTGGTCAAGGCTTGGACTCGCTGATGCTAGAAGTGTTTTCCAACCTAACAGACTCAGTGATTCTGTAAGCCTGATAGAGGATTTTGTTATCTGATTAGTTGAGGATTGCTGTATTTTCTTCTTCTAAAATACTGTTTGGGGGCAAGTACAACTGCAGACAGAGCTTCGCTTTAACCATGGGACAGTGATTTCTGTAAGTTTTTCAGTCAGTGCTGTTTCGAGTCCCTCATATGCTATGACATATAACATGATATGAAAATGGTTAGTGCCAATGCTGACAATTGTTATTACTGCAGCAGGAGTAACATCACTGAAATGTCACAACTGAACAGAATTAGCGTTTTCAGTAGAGTACCTGATAATGAAAGTTTTCGTCCTCAAATTTTTCACCATATATACTTTCTCCACCTGTGCCATTTTGGTTTGAGAAATCTCCACCTTGAACCATAAACTGCTTAATAACTGTAAAATAAAATAGGTATAAAATGTATCAGCAAGGCAGAAAAGCACAAGGAAAAAAAACCAAACAATTCTAAGATGAAAAGCAATCCTTGTCACCAGCAGCTAAATGGAACCAAAATCCATCTTTTATTTACCAAGTGTCACCTAAACACTCCTTTTCAGTTATGTGGATATCACTTAATATTTAGACATTTACCTGAAATTAATTTCCACCTTTTTACAACTCAGAGTAAACTAGTTTTGCAAAATTGCTAGTAAATTCATGATTTACTAATGTCAGTGCATGATAATAACATGTAGTCACTAGAAGGATCAAAAAGTAAAAAACTTTCCTTCAGTAAAGTTATTTCTTTAACAAGTACTTGAAATATTATTTAATATTATTTCAAATATTCATGGTAGACAACCTTCATTACCAATAAGAAAATGGAGGATTTCACAGAACTTACTTCTGTGGAAAGGACATCCTTTATAATGGAGAGGTTTTCCAGTGGTAGGCCCTGTTCCTTTTTCTCCTGTACATAACGCACGGAAATTCTCAGCAGTTTTAGGTACAACGTCAGCAAATAATTCAAAGACAATACGTCCAACTGAAATGACAGAGAATAAGACATTTTTAAATCTTGTCCATGGCATGGCAATGCATTGAGCATTATATGTCAAAAGAAATTAATGTTTCAAGCTTTATCATTATTTTATTTTGATTACTATTCAATTTCCATCTTGGGGTTGCTCCATGGTGATTGCTTGCAGAGTTACATTGGGTTTTTAGCAATGTTATTATCAACAGTGCATTCCTCTCTCAAGAATAATGTAGGGGGAATAAAGACAGATTCTGCCAAAAACCAATGAAAATGCCAAAGGCATTCTCTGCTAAAAAAGGGTGTGTGAGAAATCACACACACACATATATTAAAGCCAAGTAATTCATTTTAATATGAACACTTATATCAATTTTAGTATATATGTAGTTTGTTCAAACAAAAGTAGATACAAGACAAAAAGACTGTTTTGTGGACACTTTTAATCCATAGAAAAGCTTATGGTAAACACATCCCTTACTCCTCACTCTCTTAAACCTGAATTTTACTAAGACACAGTGATAATTAATATGCATATGAATAATGGCTATTTACAATTAGAGGCACCACAAGCAGTTGTTTAACAATTGATGTACATGTTTTAACTGAAGGAAATTAAACCTGAGTACTTAACAGATCCTTTAATAGCTGATAAATGGATTCTGTGCTGAATTGTCATTCCTTCACAAACTGGCTTCTCACAGAGCTATTTCTTACTCCTAGCAGCCTCCATCAGTTAACGCTCCTGTTTTCTCTTCAGCTTCACAGTCAATTAATTAGCATAACTTCACTCTACCGGTAGCTAAATGTAAATATATTGATTCTAATTAATACAGGAATGAAAACAAATTAGACAACTGAAAGTCAATAAAAGGCAAATCATCTCAGACCTTCTTCTTTTATTCTTCCGCGTAACAGAATGAATAAGTGAAAAGCAGTATCCTGACAAGATTTAGGCAGTCTTTATCCATGTAAACTTTTTAAACCTACGCCTTCAAGTAGTACTCCTGTCAGCTAACTTGCTGCTGTTTCCTTATTTCCATTTTGACCGTTTGCCCAGATTTTTCAATGACCTCTGGCGGCAGCGGCGCTGCCAAGAGAACCGGGGCTGCGGTTTCCCCGCGCTTTCCCCGCGCAGCCCCCCAGCGCGGGCCCGGCAGCCAGGCAAGGCGCGCCGAGCTGCGGCAGGGCCCGGGCCTGGGCTCGGGGGGCAGCTCCGAGCGGGGCCGCGCTCGGCAGGGCGCAGCACGTGGCGAGCGGCGCGGGAGCGGCCGCGGGCAGCGCCGGGAGCCGAGGCCGGGCCGCGCCGGCTGCCATGGGAACGCGCGGCACGGGCTCGGCGGCGGCCGACCCCGGCACCCCCCGGCCGGGCGCCTGTGCTGCCATGTTGCCTTTCTCGCCATGTTCGCTCTGGATAGGGAGGCCCGCTCGCGGCGGGGCCGCCCTCCTCCTCCTCCTCCCGCTGCCGGGGCTGTGCGCTCGCAGCCCGCAGGGCAGCGTCCGGCCCGGGTCCCCCCACAGCCTGAACGCTGCGGCCCGACCCGGCCCGCAGCCGCTCCCGCCGCTCCTGCAGCCGGGCCGGGCCCCGCGCGGCCGCACAGCGCCCCGGCCCGGGGGGCTCGCCCGGGTTCCTTCGCGCCCCCTCCCCACCTCGCTCGCCCCCGATGTCCACATCGAAGAAGGCGCGGGGGTTGCTGGCCTTGCTGGGCCGGGCGACAGGGGACCGGTGCGACATGCCGCAGCTGGCCGCTGGCGCGGTGGCTCCGCCCGCTCGGCCGCCCGCGATCCCGGCCGCCCGCGGGTCGGGGCCGCTCGGCGCTCCTCCCACCGGCGGGGGCGGGCGGCCGGGCCCCCGGGCCAGAGCCCGCAGGTGGCTGCAGGGCTGGGCCGGCCCTGCCTCTGAGCGGCCTTAAATGACTCGGAGATAATCCGCTGAAAAGAGCATTGCTTTCTCGGGGTTATACACACACACAAGGCTTGGAAATATGGGGAAGGAGAGAGATTTTAGGTTTTGCCTGGGTTTATACTTTATGAGGGAAATGGCAGGCTGTGTGAAAAGTGGTAATCCGTGGTAAAATGGGCAAATTATCAGAAGCGACTATTATCCCATAAAGGTGTAGAAATGCAGAATAACTCCAGCCTTCCTAAGGTCTGAAAACAAAATATGTTTCATCCCAAAGGATGAATATCGCATTAATTGCTCCAAGGTAAACAATCTCTTTCAGACATTTGTGTTGGCTAACGGATGTACCATCAATACATTTGGTTGAGGCTCCTCAAGGTGTAGGATTCCCAAGCAGGTGAATGGTTCAATATGGTCACATCCTCTACTCAATGGCATCATGGAGGCAAGGTACATGTGGCAAAAATAGAAGGGTCAGAAGAGTGCTGGGGTCTGACTCCTGCAAACTTACAATCCTTCTGGGAATGCTGCTGATTAAAATGAGCCTCTTTATTTCTTGGACTCCTCTAATCCATCCCAGAAACCTCTCATTCTTTGATTCATTGTGTTCTCCAAAGACTTTGTCCTGTAATTCATGTCTGTATGTTTGGACTTGAGCTTCATCAAGCTAGTTTTCATCTCTCTCTCAGTATGTTCACAATATTGGATGTGTCAGAGGGCAGTTGTAACTCCCTCAGTTGTAAGATTGAAAGAAAATATAAAGTAGCATTGATATTAATAACTGCAGTCCATATACTGCATTGTAATCATTCCCACACATCTGCACAGATGTTGGGTAGGAGCGGTGATAGGCACGGAGTGCTGTTACTCATTGCATCTGGGAACCCTTAGCAGAAGGAAAAGCCATCTGCTACCATCTGGGAACACTTAGTGTGAAATCAGTGGAACCACACTCAGGCATTTCTCTCTCTGAGCCAGGTCATGCAGCTGTGTCAGTGATTTCGCATGCTCCACGATGTCAGAGGCCACCAAAGCTTTGAGTCATCTGTAATTCACAAGGCATTTGGCCACGGTCACTGGCCGAGATTTTTTATCATTACACTTAGCACACGTGAGGCGGGGTGGTACAGGAGAAGTGGTCTCACAGCAGCAATGTGCAGCTGCCCCCCAGTTAGCCAGCCATATCCTGGACTACATTAAAAGCAGCAGGGTGAGGAGGGAGACCATTCTGCCCTTCTACTTGCCCTCAAGAGACCCCACCCGCAGTGCTGCAGCTCTGGGGTCCCCAGCACAGGACGGATGACAACCTGTTAGAGCAAGTCCAGAGGAAGGACACCAAGATCATGTAAGGGATGAAGAGATGATTACAGGACCTCTTCTATGGGGAATGGGTGAGAGAGCTGGGATTGTTCAGCCTGGAGAAGAGAAGCCTCTAGGGGAGAACTTAATGGAGCACTTTTAGTGTTTCAGGAAACCTATAAGAAAGACAGGGACAACCTTTTCAGTAGGGCCTGTTGTGTGTGATATGCCAGGGGATAATGGTTTTAAACAGAGGAAGGGTCAATTTAGTTTAGATAAAAGAAAGGTGTTACAATGAGGGTGATGAAACACTGGAACAGGTTGCCCCAAGAGGTGGCAGATGTATCATCCCTGGAAATGTGCAAGGCCAGGATGGGTAGGGGTCTGCACTACCTAGTCTAATTGAAGATGCCCTTGCTCATGGCAGGAGCATTGGACTAGAAGACCTTTAAAAGTCCCTCCCAACCTAAAATATTCTATGATCTCAGTGAGTCAGTTGCTAGCCAAGTGAGTAGAGTCTATAAGAGATTTCTGTAGCAGACAGCAGAGTAAAGTGTGTGTTGTTGGTGTGTGTCCCCCGCAAGAGCTGTTGGCAGCTTCCTCTCAGGAAGAAGCAGTGATTCATTCTTCCAGGAGTAGACTTCAGTCTGCTCAGTCCCTACAGGGTTTTTTTTTTTTTTTCACTGGTGAAGTTGGAATAGTCTAGATTCTAGATGAGTAATTCTTTTTACACTAGTTGCTTGGAAGTCCCTATATGTAAAGTCCTTTGGACGTACAAAGAAAGAGGCATCTCTGTGATAATTTGGAGATGGGAACTGAACAAGAGAGAAATCAAGTGATTTCCTCAGTGTCAGTAGGAGATTCTGGAAAATATGTGAGCTGAATTAATATCTCCCAAGCACTGCAGTAGCACAATTAGTTTTATAGTCATTGACAGATTGCAAAAAACAAGCATGATGTGACTTGTCAAGAATTTACTGAGTGATTTCATGTTCAAATTGATATATTAAATTATACACTGAATTTATATACGAATAACCTCTTACAAAGTTAGACTTCCATTATAAAGTCATTTAAAATCTCTTTTCAAGCAGTAAAATAATCCCTGTGGTCCTCTAATCCTTTGTGATCTTGTAATTTAAAAATATTTCCTATCACCAAAATACCTCTTATCTTTTGACATTTCCAATAGTTTAGGTAGTAAATGCCTGTAAAACAGTACATTGAAAATACTCACTATAACTGAACTGTCTGTTAATTTTTTAAGTCACATATTTATTTTTCCACTCATACAGGTTTGGCTACCCAGTAAAGTAGTTTGAGTATTATCAACAGATAAACATGTTGTGAGCCCTAAGCACCTGAAGCAAATGGCTTCAAGTACAAGTCTCCCTTTCTACCAAGTACATCACACTTGCTGGAGTATGACTCTCTAGCCTAATTAAACTCAAAGATCAGCCTGTTATAAAATCTTTGGTTTAGCCTCTTCTTCCTTCACTGACTAAATAAGCAATCACTGATAAATGCATAGAAATACATATGTAATTCTAGAACTGGTAGTCTGATGGAATACACAATAAGTGGATTTATTTCATAATTATTCTAGCCTGTCAATTTTCATTCACAAAGGAGTAAACTGCAAAAGAAAGATTATTTATACTTGCTGCAGATTGTGTTAAGATGGGCAAATGTGCATACATACCAACTAGGATTTTTTTCTTTTTGTTTTTCTTGCTTTTTTTGGCTTTTAAATCTCTATTTGACACTGTAAAGAACATAGAGGTTTGAATATGCTAATTCCACTGGAAAGTGAGTGCTTTGGCTCAGTGCAGGACTGCCTTATCTAAGGATATTAAAAGCCATTTTGCTTTGTACAGAAGTAATCATATTTGAGGTTTTCATTGGACTGAACCACAGCCTCAGAATATAGTGCAGTACTGATGGGATCCATCTGACAAGCAATTGAAACATATACCCCATCAGCTTTTCAGAACAGCTATCAAGAAGCTCACAACATGCAAACATTCTTGGAAAGGATGCTTTTACTGCTGGCTGTGAAATAGAGCAGCCACTCAGCCTTCCCAGTGCCCTGTGACACACAGGGTGCATCATGTGCTATTCCCATGTGACCTGGCACATCAAGCACAAGAGACATGCGAAACTGGAAAAATAAATCTGTTTTTTCACCATCAGGTTTATTGTTACCCACCTGCACCAAGTGTTTTTCTGCATAAAATTGCATAAAGAGGGCCCAGATTAAACTGGTACTGAGCAGTCACTAACTAGTGCAGATTCCTCTAAGCTTAGTTAAAATGCAATGTTAAACAATGAAAGAACTACATGTTCTTGTCTGAGGATGTTTTAAAAAGAAAATTTTCCACACAGAGATGACATGACAGAAACTGAAAATAAAGTCATGCATTTACTTGTCACCAACTTTCAGATATGCTGATCCCCGAAGAAATGGTTTAATATCCAAGCGAGAATAAGCAGACTTTTTTGCTATATATTTTAGGTCTGCTTAAAACATATTTTAGACACAAATACTCAGATTAGTGCTTAGGACCTCAAGATGTGAGGAGGCATGGTAAAAGGTGCCTGTAACTTCTTGATAACAGTAGAAGCCATGGCTTTCAAGGAAAGGCCCAAAGTATCAGCTAGCTGCTGGTCACTACTGCAGCATTGCAGGATATCAGTTTTGTTGCTAAATTTCTGTCCTCAGTTTTGATACAAATGTATGTCCTGATATTATTGCAATTTCATGTAAATGAATGTTTATCACAGTTACCACCAAAAGGTACTGAAATATCAATTATAATGACTGCAGTCTTTCTTGTGTAGACAATGGTTTTGGTCTGCATCTAATGTGGGTAAGATGGAGTTCCAAGTGAACTGCATCTGCATGGATTTAAAGACAAGAGTGCAGCCAGCAAATAGGAAGGCCCATGGTGGATTTCACCATTGAAAATCTGGGATATGAGGATTTCCAGCTAGGCTTTGGATGGAGTCCTGGGCAGGAAACTTTACAAATACAATTTACCAATGCTAAGAACATTGTTGAGAAGAGGAACCAAACCAGGTTCTAAACAAGCGTTTGAACTGTCACAGGTATGTACATTTTCAGGCTCTTCTGAAGGAAAAAGTCGTGTACCCTTGCTTTAGGAAATTTGACAAGATATTTATGTACAGTTGCGATTCCAGAGGACTGTACTTATCATCTTTACACAATCTGACTTTTCTATATTGATATTTATATTTTGGTGATTAAAAGAAGACATTCCTCATCTGATGATCCTCTTTGCTTTTAACATCAAAAACTATTGAAAATTAAATGTTTCATAACATACGTCAATATTTCCCAGTAATTTTTAAACAATTAAATTACTATTTCCCTTCAAAGTCTCTTTGGTTTCTAACTAAATGTGTGTTCCATGTAAAAAGACAGTGAAACTGCTTATCTGTATTATGGCAGCACCTTTGTGGCTCTGTTCAGGGGCTGGGGAAAGTTGCTGCAGCAACAGCTCATGTTATGTAATGCTTCAATGAAGGATGAGTAAGCTGGTTTGCAGGGGGCTGCAAGCCCAAGCTTTCCTTTTCTGTGTCTCTGTCAGTGCTTGTGAAGTGAAATACATTTTACAATAGGTTTTTTAATCCTCTATGGGGAGTAATTTAGATTTAATGTGCTAAATAGTAATAATAACAATATGGAGAGAGAATAATTCTGGGTATTTCTTAATATCATATTTTACTTGGCATGTTTGAATTAGCATTAAAAACTGGATTTTATTTATTTTACAAAATCAAAAATGTTGCTGATATGCTGCGAAGTGTAGCAAGACTTACCTGTGTTCATGTAACCTAAACAGCATGAATTACCACACTAAGCAGTAAATCATACACAAACATCTTGGATTACCAAACTTTTTGTTAAATCTTCAGAGTTTACCTGTTCTGGCCTCTCCCTTCTCTTTGCAGTACCTCCAAAGCTTAGTTCTGACAACAGAGGTTTTAGGAGCATTTTGGATTTGTGCATTCAGGACTGAGCAGAGTGGAATGAAAGCATCCATAAAGGAATTCAATATTTCATCCAGGTGTAAGTGATGGGGAAGCAAAGTGTGACTTAGGAGACTTGGCTTTTAATCCTGCCTGTCCTGGCTATTAAACTTGGCTACATTTTCATGAGAGAATCTTAGACGCTATGCACTATGAAACATTGATATGCTTTTCCAAGCATTCAGTGGTGCCAGGATTTGAATGATCCTTTTTATGTATTGTCAGTTTCCTAGCAAGGTTTCTGCATTCACTTCTGCATTGAGAATCTGTCTCCTTTTCTGACTGAAGTTTAAACAAATAAATTGTCTTTCTCTGCACATAGAGTCTGAGCCTCAGAGAGAATATCAGTTTTTGATTTTTAAATGCCATTTTTATTTCATGTATTTCCTAGAAGAGTAAGGGCTGTAGACACACTATCTTGCTGCAAATGATCTTTTCTTGACAGATGATATGGCCATTTTCTTTACATCTGCTCATGTTTTGCACTCTGGGGTTAGTGAAAAATCACTGCATTGGCTTTGCCAGGTGTTTTTTATAGCCCAACTCTGTTTGGGGTGTGACAGTGCATTCTGAAAATTATTTTGCAGCCCTTTGCTGATTCTGCTGTTTTCCCTTTTTGTTTGCTTTTTTTTCAGAAATAGCCTTAAGAACAGTAGTGTCTTAATGTGTTGTTATCAATTTCAGTAGTGGTGGTAATACACATTAACAGAACACACTGAGAACTAATTTTGCACTGAGCATCAGCCAACATGTAGGGTGCATTTACACTGCTATTTTTGAAGAGAGTATCCCAATTGTCTTCACTTTGTCTTGCTTCACAATTTGGAGTGGCATCTGGGCATATAAAGTGGATCATTTTCAGGTGAAACTAAACCACATATTTTTCAGGAACACATTCAGTGTTCTTCAACCACTGACATGCATTCTGCTGACAGGACCAGACTGCAACGAGTCCAGATTAAATTGACTGGTAAAATGCTTGTGTAAAATGTAAAATATATGTGGTATGGACATTGGGAGACGACTGGTTGTTAGCCTCTGATTCTGCCCCTACTGGTCAGCACTCCTTGCTAATACTGATGGACCTTAGAGGGGCAGCCACGGTGCTTGCAACTTTTAAGTTTCTCAGGACTGTTCCTTGAGAAATGCAGTCCAGTGATTGTTTCTGGAGCTGGATGCCTAAATTCTCATTTGTGTTGATTACTGTGTCAACTATGATGTCTTTCACCTTGTCCAGCCTTGCCCTGCTATTCAGCTTTCTCTAGGCTGTCATCATCACAGCCTCGCTCTTCTGTCCTTCAGCTTTGTTTGAGTGGAATGACTCTAATAACTGGGGGCAGTAACAACATCCAGGCTGAAAGATTTACATTGGGTATCACAGAGGAAGTAGTTAAAGCCCTTCTGAGAATGGACCTTCGTACAGGATCAGTTGAGCCTTACAAGATTCAGTCAGGTGTTATCAAGGGTGCAGCTGATCAGATTATTAGGCCAGTAGACAGTCACCTCTTATTTAAAAGAGAAATCAGCTTCTCCAGACAGTGAAAGGCTGACTCTGATTTATGTTTACCACCTCTTTTACCACTGCTGGATGCTGAGTTTGCAGACAACTACTGTAATGTTTCTTTACAATTATTATAATAACCACTATTCTCCATGTCTTATCTTCCAGTTTCCTAAAAAGAGCAGGAAGTAATTGTGATTCTGCTTTTCTTGGGGTTTTGGGGGGATTTGTTTGGTTAGTTTTTGTCCCACCACAGTATGCAGTGACTTAGCTGGTTGAAAAAGAGCACTTGAAATCATGTTCTCTTGTTAGGTACACCTAGGTGTCATCCTGGTGCTGGGCAAAACCACACAAACAATCCTTTCCCTCAAATTAAACAAACATAAACCTCCAAATGATACCTAAATACTGTAGCCTCATCTAATTATTTGTGAATAGAATAGATCTGTGTCAAAATAAGAACCATTCCAACAGACCTAATTCTGCACAAATATTGCTGCTTACTTGGTCAAAGACTAAAGTAAAAGTTCAGATTCCTCAAGGGAATCACAGTACTTCTAAAACTATATACCAGGGATTTCTCCATTACAAATATTCTAGTTCTGTCTAGGGAGAAAATCCCATTAAAATCTTCCTGGACCAGTGACAGATTAGTGTTTGGAGCAAAACAAACAAAAAAAAAAAGCTTCCTGCAACCCAGTGGATTTTAGTCTGTGGGTTTGGCTAGTGTGAGAAGGATGGGAGGACACTTGGACACACTATTCTGCTCTCAGCCCAAGAAGGGAGCACTTTCTGAGACAGGCAGTGCTTTGTTCTTGCTTCACTGCACAAATATGGTGTTTTAAATCACAAACATATCATTTACATGTGCGCACACATACTGATGCAAACACTGTTCTATCTGTAGAGCAATGTATTGTAGAAGACATGTTATCCATGTGTGAATGTGGATAAAAAACTCAACATACGCTGGCAACGTGTGCTGGCAGCCAAGAAAGCCAACCAAATCCTGAGCTACAGCAAAAGCAGAATGGCCAGCAGGTCAAGGGAGGAGATTTTCCCCCTCTGCTCTGCTCTGGTGAGACCACACCTGGAGAACTGCATGCAGTTCTGGTGTCCCCAGCATAAGGAGCTGGAACTGATGGAGCAAGTCCAGAGGAGCACCACAAGGTGAAGAGGACTGGAGCACCTCCCACACGGAGACAGGCTGAGAGAGTTGGAGCTGCTCAGCCTGGAGAAGGGAAGGTTGTGTGGAAAGCTCTTTGCAGCCTCCCAGTATCTGAAGGGGTCTACATGGAAGCCTGAAAAGGACTCTCTGTCAGAACTGTAGTGATGGGACAAGAAATGACAGGTTCAAACTGAAACAGGGGAAATTTAGATTAGATATTAGAAAGAAATCTTTTACTGTGAGGGTGGTGAGGAGCTGGAACGGGCTGTTCACGGAGGTTGTGGATGCCCCAACCCTGGAGGTATTCAAAGCCAGGTTGGAAAAGCCTTTGAGCAACCTGGTCTACTGGGAGGTGTCCCTGCCCATGGGAGTGCAATGATTAGATGACCTTTAAGGCCCCTCCCAGCCCCTTCACACGGATTCTCCGGTTCGATGTAACCCCGCCGCACACGCGGCCCGGCCCCTTTAAGGCCGCCTCCGCGCCTTACCACGTGCTGGGGGCTGGGCGGGGGCGCCGCGCAGCCAATGGGGACCGCCCGAGGGGCGCGGCGCCACCGCGGCCCCGTCCCCATCCTCTCCGTGTGCCGGCGGCGCGGGCAGCGCTGCCTCGCTCTGCCCCACACTGCTCTGCCCCACACTGCTGTGCCCGGTGCGCGGCCGGTGTCAGCGCCGCCGCCCGGGAGTGCCCGGCCCCTCGGTCAGGTGACGAGTGGCCGCCGGGAGCGGCGCGGCTGAGCGGCGCGGCGCTCCTCTCGCCTCCTCTCGCCTTCGCGGAATGCTGGGCGGCTCCGCAGCGGCTCCGGGGATGCTGCCGCGGCCGCCGCCGCTCGCCGCCCGCTGAGCCGCTGCGAGGGGCGCGGCGGGGCCGCCGCCGGGCGGGGCAGCGGCATGGCCCCCACCCTGCTCCAGAAGCTCTTCAACAAAAGGGGCGGCGGCGCGGCGGCCCCGCACGGCCGGGCTCCGGGGGAGGGGCCCGCCTTCAGGTGAGCCGGGGCGGGCGGCGGGCCCCGGGGCCGCCCCGCGGGGCGGCGGAGAGGCCGGCGCGGGGCGCAGGTGTGCCGCAGCCCTGCGGGTCCCCCGCCGCAGTTTCCGGGCGAGCGGCCGTGGGAAGGGGGTGCGGCGGGAGGCACGGCCGCGCCGGGGTGGCTCCTCTCCCGCCTTTCCCTCTCGTTGGAGCTCTCAGCCATTTTCTGCTCGAGTTGGCGGTGGCGCGGCCGGGAGCCTGGGGCGCTCGCCCCTCGGCAGCGGTGGGGGAGAGGCGCCGGGCCCCTCTCTGGCGTTTGTGTGCGGTTGATGTGATAACTCGTGCCCGGGTCTTATCAGCACTGGGAAATTCAGAAACGGCTTTATTGTTGTGACCTAAATACACGTGCGCGGTCTGCTGACCCGCTAAGCATTAGGCACCTTTCACTGCCCCTGCTTTTGATACCGTGAGTGCTGAAAGGTGAGGTTCAGTACCTAGCGCTCCTTCGGGGTTTATGTGTATAACCTCTATATAATATTGATTCTCTGTGTAATATTGAACTGTTAATATTTTCTGAACCTTCGGGGACAGCATTTTGCTCAGGCTGGTGCTTTGGAGCTTTGTTCGTGTGACATCTGTGCTGCTCACAGGACCGAGCGGCCCGGTGAGCACAGTGACAATCACATGCGTGCCCGGTAACCTCTGTGTCTGTTTTTCTGTGCGGCATGAGTTGGCTGGTCTTGTGATCTGATGGGTACACAGGGCTGAATTGGAATCTGAGCTTTAACCACTGAAACTACTAAGGATGGTCAGGGAGAGCAGCAAACAGTATTATCATCCACAAAATGCCATCGTGCCAAGAGTGAAAGTCACAGTTTTGGAACCATTGTGATTTCAAAGATGGTCTATGTGGGATATTGCCATTTGTGTGGCTAAAGTTACAAGATCACGGAGAACAATAGTGTAAGATGGAAATGACAATATATTTGGGTTGCAAAGTGATTCCTTTGAAAGTGATTTGACACAGTATTGGAGCTGCATTTATATTAGAGAACAAATGTGTATTTTAAGAAGCTGCAGAGTCTGTATGCTGCACTTGTAACCACAGGTTACTTTTGTGTAACTGCTACTTACTTATTTTAGCATTTATTCACCTTATGAGTTATCTCATTTAATGTGGAAGAAAACAGTTTTCCACATTGAAACTGACAGTTCCAGACTATTATTTTGCATTGTACTTAAAAATATTCTGTGTCAGAGACTAGTGTTGTTAGTTCTGGATTATTGGATTGTTACCTGATTATCAAGTATTTCCATGAAGGCTGATTCCTTGCACAGTGCGTTTCCCCCTAAAATCAGTAAGAGTATTCCATCTGGAGTATTTAGTGAAGTTACGGATTGTACTTTCTCCTTCTTCCTGTTTTTTGGGTAAGATATTCCCTTAGTTTTCAGTTTCGAGTAACATTTAACTGATGTATGCTTCACATAAGACCTATTATAATGAAAATACTTCTGTAAAGTACTTACATCTTTTTATCCCCTATTTTTCCTCATTCCCTTTCTATCTGATTTTTTTGATGCACCTAACATTAATAAAATAATTTGAAGTATTTTACATGTGAATAGAGGAAGAGGTTTTTTGCTTGTTAATATTAAGCTTCTTCCTTACGAGTTTTAGGTATGCTGTAATGCTTTTTCTTTCTTTCCAGTGATCTGTTCATGATCTGCAAGAGCATACTTACAGGGTCTGAGAAGCTTTGTTGCAATGCTTTTCATAGACTTCAACAGTAATCTCTGAGTGGAGAGAAGTGATTTGATCTAAGTAAAGTAAGAAACATAATCCTTTGGTAGCTTCTGTATTAGTCATATACTGCTGGCCAATGTTGGATGCAAAGTGGCAGAATAATTTTCTAATGACAAGACTGTCTTTCTAAGGATTTTTAGTTAGCTTTATTCCTTCCAGGTTTTGGTTAGTGAGGTTCCCTCCACACTCAATATGTCTTGCAGTGCTTAGCTCTGTTAAGGAGCCCTGTGAGACCAATAACAGTCTGTATCCTTGGACTTTCAATTGTTATGAAAGCCTTGAAAGCTTAAGTGTACTCACACACCCTCCTTACCCTGAACAACAGAGGAATTACCAAAATCTCTTTAGTAGATAATGACTCCTCAAATTAATGTGATTTGACAACTTTTTTCAACTACATTGTTGGGAAGCTTTGTGTTTTCTAGTCTTCCAAGGAACACCAGGAAAGTTCTGTTTCAGAGTGCTATCAACCAGGCTTGCATTTTGCCTGTAACAAGTACTGCATGTGCTCCTTCTGTTGCACTCTCCTTTAATGGGAGCTAAATCTTGGCCAGAGGTCCACATTACTTTGGCTCTGAAGGAAGCATCAAGCTTCAAGATCCATGCTGCTTACCAGGATGAGCTGGCACATCCTCAAAGAGCAAGAGACATGGTGCCTATAGATGAACATGGAGCCACAGGAAATTATTTTCTGGGTGCATTAATATGAACATACTAGTTTGGCTCAGGAGTGCTCTTTTAAAGAAAACCTCTAAATTGTCCCACTAACTGCACTTTGGCTCACAAAGCCAAAGTGGCTTCAGTACATAAACTGGATTCCTGTTGGAATGAATAAAATTAGAAAGTGCATTCCAACCACTAATGGGTATTCAGTCCCTGGGACCATACTACAGCTGGTCAAAATAAAACTGCAGAACACATATAGTTGTTTGTCTTGTCCTTAGCACCAATTAATGCACTCTGTGGAGCCAGTCTGGGCTGCATTACATGTTCACATGAGCACAACCTTTACCTGCCGGGTGAGAAGAATGTAAACATGAGGTATAGATGCTAATATAGAGCTATTGGGATAGCAGGACTTTCTACTGGCCTAGGCCTCCCTTCAAGATAATGGAAATCTGAAGTGGTAGGAGGGTAGTAGTTAGAATTATAGAATAGCTTAATTCCTTTTTTACGAAAAAAGAAATTATAAACCAGCTGGAGAACACGTGTATTAGTGACATATTGCATTTGTTCTAAGCAGTTTTCTACACAGACTTGAGCTTTGCTTTTTTTACTGCTGCTTCTTGCTTCCCTTAACTGAAGATATATATCTATGTGTGTAATACATATGTAGAGATATATGTGCATGTATACACACAGCCCTTTCAACAGAGACACTTGAGTGGCTGTAATTGAATATATTTCTTCTTAGCCTCTGAAGCTCTAGGAAAACCCTAATTACTTTGTGTGCAAGCAATATGTATTTATGTGGCTAAATTCCCCTAAAACTTCTTATTTCCTTATCATATGTTGCTTCCCTGTTGGTTTAGCATAGTTTGTACAATTTTTGGAGTGCTACCAGGGTCATGTATTCAGCAGAATCATAGATCAGCTCGTGTTGGAAGAGACCTTAAAGATCCTCTAGTTCCAACCACCACTGCCTTAGACAGGGATACCTTCCATTAGACCAGACTGATCAGAGCCCCATCCAACCTGACCTTCAAAATTTACAGGGATGGGGCATCCACTACTTTTCTGGGCAAACTCTTCCAGTGTCTTACCATCCTCGCAGTAAAGAATTTTTCCTAATATCTAATATTAACCTATTATGCATTTGAAACCATTCCCCCTTGTCCTGTCACTACATGTATTTTAAAATATTCTGTCTCCATATTTTTTGTAGGCTCCATTCTATGGTCAATATTCCCCGAGGGGCATGATTTTTGTCACTGATGTCCATCAGGACTCTGAGCCATTGACCAGTGCCCTCTGGATGTGGCCATCCAACCAATTCCTTGCCCACTGAACAGTCCATTAAGTTTTAGGGATTGCACAGCGTATAAGCACATAGTATTTCAAGACTATAATGTCTCAAGTGCTAAGTATTTGAGTAAGGTATTGGAGTGCAGCCTTAAGGAGATTGATGTGGGTTGCAGATAGTTTGATTTTACTTAAATTGATAGCAGATTTTCTGTAATTGTGTTTACCTGATTCTAGAAGAAATTTCACATCTGTGCTTTTCTGTACTTTGCAACATAAAGTCTGAGGTTAATCTTAAGCTGTGGGTTCAGAGTACACCTTAATTTCGGTCTTTGATAGTTTGATTTGGTTTTGGATTTTCTTAATGAAAATAAATGTCTTGGAGTTTTTGGAAGACTGCTTTCACTGCTGAATATATAGTTTCTGCATTACAACCTGTGATTAAATTTCTTTGATATCGGTATGTGTAGTGAAGGACTATTGTACATTAGGGAATAACTTAATTTTATGTAGTTTTTTTTTAAAAAAGTTGTGTTATTTCAGCTGTGTCTGAAACTTGCATTCGGTCTATTTCTTCAGCTTTAAGTATCAGCTGCTCCTTCTGGTGTCTATAATGGAACGGATGTCATGTTGTAGCTGCAGGATATCTATCTGGTAACAGTTTGTTAGCTTTGGTATATGAGATCATTTGTTTGGCAGCTGGTACTAGTGATTCCTTTGGTCATAGTGCTGAAATGCTTGGTGAGATCCTACTTGCTAAGCATTATTTCACAGCATTTATTACCAGCCTGGCAATGTTCCACCTTCTGAAAAAGGAAAGAAAGCAGTAGTGAGGTTGGAGTCTGCTTGTATGTCAGTTTGTTCAAATGAAACACTCCTTGGAATGTTCTTGTGACCTAATATGGGTTTTTTCTTGAGCTTCTTGCAGTTTTGTAGAGATCCACACAGCAATAACCCTACTGAGCACACATGTACATCTTCATACATGGAAATATCCATATACATCTGGCTCTAAAGCCTTTGAAAAATATTTGAAAGAAAATCACTGTTTAATATGCTGTAAAAGGGCAATCCAGCCCAGGGCCAGACCTGAGCATGGGGACAGGACAGGTCAAAGAGCAGATCTAAACTATACACCATTTCACAGACAGCTGAAGGTGAGCCTTAGGCTGCAGTATTACACCTTTGCGCTGGCGTTAGTTTTTGATCCATAAAATGAGCTAAAGAATAAGTCCTGCAGAAAGAGATGTATTGCAGTTTCACTCGAAAAAACAGCTTAGACAGGAAGTAATTGAAAGTATGGTCTTTTGACATGGAAACTACACTTTCAGCCTGGGGCTTTTTTGAAGGAAAACAAGCCTCAAGTCCTCTGGTTTTGTGCTTTGCAGGAACTAAGGCCATTCTTCTGCATTAGTTGTTTGGATTTCCCCTCCCCTAAACACTGCTGTCACTGAACAACCCCTTGGTTTGCCCTAGTTTTGCTCTGAGTCTAGCTCCATCTCTGTTAAAGTTGCAAAAAGACACCCTGTTTTTTGTTTTGGTTTTTTGCTTTTGCCACAAATTACAAAAAAATGTGTGGAAATGCACAAGCTACTGACATTCTGAGAGGGATGAATGTACCTTGGTTATTTAATTCCATGAAAAGATGCATTATTGCCTGACAGTCAAATGGGTTTTGCCTGTAGGTTAGCTTATTTCTGATTTACAAGTAACTTATTCATGGAGTTCTATGCATTGATTCCTAAATTGATATGCAGCTGGATAGTAGATGCTTAATTCCTTATTCATAGGGCACTTTTGTTGTTGATATGTCCACAACTGTATGAGTACTGTGCCACATACTATGTTCAGTGGAAAATGATTTGGGGAATCGTAGCAGCAGAAAGCCTTGGAGGTGCCTTTCCTTGTTGGTGGCACCACTTAAAGCAGGAAACACTGCAATTTAACACAGTGATGCTAATGCTGTAAGGGATTACCTGTAAATGGCTTGATGTGATTGAGAGAATAAAGCTGCTTGGGGCTGAAAAATATGGACAAGCATTCATAAAAGCTGAATTTGTGGAGAAACATTTTAAAAACTGATGTAGAGCTTTGTTGCCAGTAGTGGGTGGCTTCATGTAAACTTACATAAACTTTGTAACTTTTCTTATGTAAACTAAGTTAAAGTTGCAAAATAGCTTTATTAAATTTAGGGGGAAGGAAGATAGAAGAGTTTTCATGAAAATGTTTTAGTCATTAGTCATCATGTCATCCCACTTTGACGTTGTGGGATGTAGGTGTTTCCAATGCATGGTAGGGGCTTTCAGCTGTTGCTTTGGTCTGAGCAGTGAGTAACAGCAGACCAAATGCTGTCAGAGAGTACATGTGACAAAGCTACGGTCAGGAGGGACAGAAAATGGAGTAATTTTTCTCATTCAGATAATCCCTTGTTCTGACATTTTGGTATTGGAGCTGCTGAGGACTTCCTTGGCAAAGAAAATTCTTTGGATTAATACTCACTATACAAGCTACAAACCTTGGTGATGTACCTGTTCCTTTAAGAATTCCTTCTGACAATAATAATCATGTACTTTCATCATGTACTTTGCACCTTACTGATGTTCATGGATAGCGTCTGAAGAGTAAATTCAGATTTGGAGTCATGTGTTATGTTTTATATTTGTCAAGAGTTACTTCTAAGTGCATCCTTGATTAAGAGCACACTGTTGTCTTGTATGCAGCTTAGCTGAAGCGCTGTAAGAAGAATGTTCTTAGGCTGTCCTAATTACCAGTATTTGCTGTGTGAAGGTTTCCATGGGTACACTTCTTAGGCAAAAGATGAGGAATGCAATTCTGTAGTGTGGTGGTGAACAGGCTTGCTAGAGAGATTAAGGAAAAGGAGGACTTTGAATGGGGTACTCATGCGAAGACAGCAAATACCTGTCTGCACTTTTTCTGTATTCTCCCTGTGATAGTGTCAGATTACTGCTGATCTGAGTAACAGCATGGACAGGGCAGTTCACCTTTGCCTGTCATGAGTCCTCTGTGTGTGCTCTGCCTATGCTGCTTCTTAATCATCATGCTCAGGTTCTTCTCTGTTCTGCTCTCTCTCCACCTTAAGTGCCTTTCTCAGTCACTCCATTTGCCTTGGTTGCCTGGTGTTTGTCTGGGTTTGTCACTCGAATACCTTAGTAATGTCATATTTTAATGTGCAAGGCTGAGGTCACAAGACAAGCTCCTGTGCAGGCTACAAGACACAGTGTTCTGAGGCACTGAGAGGACGAGCTTATGAGTTCTGGTAACAGTGCTTGTGTCTTCCCCACACTGACTAGGGCAAGTGCAGGTGTGTTTACCTGACCAGCACCTGAAATGTCTGTGGTCAGTCAGCACAGTTCTCATAGTGGTGAGATTCATAGAATTGTACTGATAAATGGGCATGAAGACTTTACATCACACTTGCTACTGTTAAAACTGAGTCTTGATTCTGCTTCCATGGACTTTGCTGAAGTGAAACTTGAGCTGTGTGTGATGTAATTACTGAATCAGTATGGAGCTTTCTCTGCAGGATGCTCTCACTTTCGTGCAATACAGCTCAACTTTTCTACTCCAAGGTGCCAAGTGAAATTTTAGATGCGCTAATGAAATGAGCTGTATTAAGTAGATAATTGACAATATTTATTTATTTTCTAATAGAAGTGCTAGCAGTCGGAATTTGGTAGTAGCACTTTCAAATCAAAAATCTGAACACAGTAGTACTTAATTTTTTGTAATGGAATCGGGACGTTTCTTAGAGTAACAACTCAGCTTTTGTTTTCAATGAGTTTACCAACTTTTATGAAAGAAAACAGAGGCTTGAATGAACTCAGTGCTCTGAATTTCTGTGCAGAGTATTTGTACTGAATTCTGAATCTGGATGTTATCCCACACCTGAAATTGCTCAACTTTTGGGGTTGGGTTTGTTAATGCACAGCTCCAGGAGTGCAGAAAATCTGAGCAGAGTACATTAGATAAAGGTTTTGAAGGAAAACCCTGAGAGAAGGCTGTACAAACTGTTGAATACATAGTTCTGAGCAAGTTATTGTTAAATTATTATTATTATTTCACTGAATGTGGACAATTTTACAGATGTAATGTTATAATGTTAAAACCCTCTGTGGTCTGGAAAAGACAGTTACTGGAACTTTTTGAAAGCTGCAATTCACAGAAATTAGTTTACGTTCAGACAAATTTTTGTTGTATCTTCTGTTTTTCTATGGGGGCACGTGAGCTTGTCCAACTGTTGCTGGACAGTTGAGTCCTTGTGTCTTTCACATTTGCTTGCCTTTTTTTTCAGATTCCCCCAAAATGACCTTTTAAAATCTTCACATTTAACACCCTGCTCTCTAACTTGCACTCTAAAATGGATTGTACTTCTTAGGACAAATCATTCTATAGGAAATGTCATGAGCCTTTTGTTTCTGAAATGTCCTGTCTTGTTTAACATCTTGGGTTGAACAATGTGGGTGGAGACCTATGAGGTGCTGTGAAGGAAGGTGCAGGTGCAAGGAAGAAGATATTTGGTGCAGAAACCGCTTTACTCAGCTGTGGAACAGCAGGGTTATTCCATGCATATGAAGGCTTGGTCTTGGTAAATGGCTCCAGTGTTACAAGATGCTACTGCAGTCTCCTGTTCTACGCTGGGATCGGGTATTGGCTGGATGTTTGTCACTTCCACAGTAGCATTGATGGAACAGTGTTGAAGTGCTATCAGTCGTGTCTGTGTAAAGGTCAGTGATAGAGCCAGCTCTTCTTACAGTAGTCTGTGTTAAGCTGCCACACCATGCAGGAATGGTTATGGAGGGCTAATCCTCAGCTGTGTTGAGATGACTGGAATAAAGAACAGGGATGTGGTGGCCACTTCACTTAGCAGACAACCATAGTGACATGCATCTTAGCTCCTACTTGGTCTTGGCTTTTAGCCTGGAGGAAGGCTGCTGTGCTGTGTTAGCTGCTTGAAACAGCTTCAGAAGTGCAACCTCTGCCCTCCCAAGTATTAAAAGTGTTTCTAGATCATATAAAGTTAAAGACTTGGGAAAATTAACCCTCTCTCCTTATAAAGGTGTTTGTGAGATTTGCCTGTGCATATAAATCTCACTAAAATGATTTCAGACACAATTCTAATTTAGGGAGTGGGTGGGTACTACCTAATAACTTTGGTACTTGGGACACTTGGGGATGTCAGTCACCTCCTGTGAACTAGATCACAGTACAGTTGAGTTCAAAAAAGTTCATGTACTAAATTTCTTGTGTTCAGAAGTTCCTGTAAGCAGTCTTACACACAGGGATATATTTTGGAATGCTTTTGAATGAAACTAGGGAAATCATTTGAAAGTAGCTATTTCTGTTTGTCACTTTATCATAGCACTTGGTGGAAATGCTGTAAAATGCTAATGGAGAGCTGGACTGGATAATGAGTGCAGGGGTAGGTATGCAAAGAAGATCAAAATGCAAACAATGTATTTTGTAGTGAATGTGTTTTTTTTGAAACAGTCAACTCAATAAACCCATGTGCACATTGATAATGCATCTGTCCAATATCTTTATTTTTGAGAAAAATATGTCTGTGTGGAGTGCCAAAGATGACTTGAACCTATGAATTAAACTTTGTTTACTGCTTAAAGAAATAATTCTGTATTTGTATTGAAATGTATTAACATGCAAACTAGAAATTTGATTTTATTTTGGCTTTTTGTTTGCATTACTGAAGTACTAAAAGTTGATTGTAGTCTTCATCAGAATTGTATCCTTGGTCCCTGTTCCAGCAGAAAGTGAAAATAAAGACTTTTGTTTGTATTTAAAGGAAGTTGTCCTGAATCTGTAATTGTTAGGATGGTTTCTAGTGAGCCTGCTCTGGTAGACTTCACCTCAGGAGTAAATCAGGTCTGTTATAAAGGATTTTCTTGTACACTTTTTCTGGGGAACATTAAAGGAGCTTGATGAATTTTTACCTTCTTGTGAGGAGGAAGGTTTCTAATTTGTCTAAATTATTGCTACTGACTGAAATTTGTTTGCATCTATCAATGTGCAAATCATTCTTGTTGCAGGACAAGGATGCAACTAAGTTTTCTGTGTGATTTTTATGTTTTCGCTCAGATGTTTCAGGGTTGATGGACTGATACTTGGCAGCCAAATGCTAGCATGCTACTGGGTGCGGTCAGCTGTAATTACGTACACACCTGACTGGATAAACTTCTAAGTCTACTATAATACTAGTGTTTTTGAGAAAATGTTTGGGATCCTATGTGAGTAGTTTAGAGTGGTTGGCCTGCTTTAAGGAGGGGAGACTGTTTCATAACTTAATGACTATTTATACATGCAAAGTCCTACGCAATTGGTGGTAAACAGAACGTAAGTCTTTAGCATAGTGGCTTGCAGCAAGGGTAGGTTTGCCCATGCCAGTCAGCTGCAGGACTGTGGTTTGTTTGGTTGGTTTTGTGTGTAGTCTTTTCCATTGAGAAGATGTATGGTATGAGTTATTTAATTGCCATGATCTTCTGCACATGGTCCTAAGGTGTGGTTCCTCCTTCCCCTTCCAGTGAAACTTGAAAATATATCTGTGTAAGCCTTCAAGATTCAGTTCTAGTTACTCGAAAGCTGCTTTCTGTGCTATCTACAATAGAGAGAGTTAAGGAAAGTGTTTTGGATGGAGTAGACAAATTATCATAACAACAACAGGAGGAGCAAAACATATTTTTGGCTATAACTAGTGAAAAATGCCGGAGCTGACGTTATATCCATCCATGTTATCACTTCATTGAATCTAAGTCAGGATTTCCTGGCATTCATCTCGACCAAGGCAATGGATTTTGCTGTTCGTGCTGTAGCAACTTTTGGGTGATCAAGCATGGCTTCTTGTGTATGTGTTCTTTCCCATATTCTTGCCAGTTTGGTAAATCAGTACTTTCCCATAAATATTCAACTTAGGTTTTCTTCCTTCCCTTCCTGGTTATTGCAGACTAACTTTTCAGCTGCAATCTCTGTTTTAGAAGGATCAAAACACATCTTGTTCTTCTTACAGCAGTTTAACATAACCATTTACAGAGGTCTTGCCAATACTATGTTAGCTAGTAAAAAAAACTGGGCTGCTTCAGTTCTCAGCACTGTTAGAGAGCCACATGGGATATCTTTTCATAGAATAAGAATTTGGGAGGTAAATATCAATTTATTTTTAAGTGAAGTGATACTGCTGAGTTTGTGCTTTTGGGTTAGATAAAACTCACCCCTTCTGAAGCAATTTCCCTTGAAAGAAGGCCATAGGGTCCTTGGATAGCACTTGCCTCTAGCCCTCCTTGAGTGTGTTCTTTTGTACAGTGGGAGTGCGTGTTCAGAACAATGATGAGAAATGGGGATTTGCAATCTTTCTGTACCCCTGGAGAGAGTACCCTAAACTTCTGTCTGTAAAGCTTGAGAAAGTGCCACATCCTCTGCAGTTCACAAAGCCCTCTTGTGAATGTAGCCTTTTCATAGTAGAAGTGGAGGAAATTTCTAAAGAAATGGTTGCTGTTAACATGCGGGTGTTTTTGGCTACTTGGAGTGAAGGTGTTTTTGTGTGTTATAGCAGAAAAATACTTTCCATTTAGCTAGAAAAAAACTGGGAGGAATGTTAAACACCAGGCATTGTTTAGCTCTCTGTATCTATGTATTTACTTACGTCCAATAAATAACATTTTTTCATAGTAATTTTTTTCATATTCTGAAATTAATCCTTTGAACAGATGTTTCAAACGTGTATACAGAATCTTCCTTAAATAAAAAGAATAAAATATAGAATATAGGGCTTTATAGAGGAGGGAGAAGGAACAGGAAAGAGCAGACAACCAAACCCATGCCTCAGGATACCAGCCCTAAGGTGTGGCGATGTCTGTCTTGGCCTGCTCACTTATGTAGGAGATACTAAGGTCTGAATTCTGTCAGTACTTTTATACAGCACTGCAATGGAGTAACAGCTAGTACAGTGTTATAAATACCAGATTCTGCCTTGCATTGTTGCTCAAAATTCTCCTTCAGACAGATGTACAATGTGTAGTGCTTCCTTGTGTTCAAGAGAAGGTGGGGAAAGGCAGAGGCAGGATAAAGGATTTCTCTTAATCTCATTTTCTGGCAGAGGCAGTTCCCAGACGTGCCTTGGCAGTGTCTGTATTTAGTAGCTGTGTTCCTGGCCGCTGGCCCAGTCACATGGCGCCGCTGGAACAAGTGACACGGGAATGATGCATTAGCTGAGACCCAGCGCTGCGTGCCGGAGGAGGTGGGGTGCCCTGGCCGGCCCGGCTGCCTGTGCCCGGCCGCGCAGCACAGACGCCGGACCCAGCCCTGCTTGCTCCCGGGTGGCCGCTGCTGTTTGGCTCCAGTGAAAGCTGGAAGCTGGTTATTGCAGATGCCTTGAAAAAATAAACAGGGATAGGAGCAGAGTCAAATCCTAGAGAGTGTTAAATCACAAGCAAATTTTCATTGTTTTGAATTGATAAAGATCATCACTCTGAAACAGCTACTGCAAAATACTTGACTTGCTTCGGGTCAGCTGAGCTCTCCTGACTGTTGGGAGCTATAGAGATGACAGCAGGAAGTGGGATGGAAAGGGGAAAGTTGTTTAAAACTAAGCATGGCTTTCTGTATGGAGGAAAGAACTAGGTGGTAGACGTAAGCTGCTAACCTTAATGCAGATTTTACCTGTCTTTGTTTAAAGACCTAGTTTAACAAAACCCACACTTTTCTTAATGGTAAAACACAATTAAATGCATGCTTTTTTCCATGCAATTACAAGCCTTTAGCTCTTTTCTTTCCTAATGAGGAATTCCACTACTGGAGCTAGCAACTGAGAGTGCTGTCTCTGTGCTATTTGTGGTCCTCCTTCAAACAATGTACTTGCTGGGTGTTTTCTTTGATTAAGGTTTTGTTTTATTGTGGGTTTTATTTTTTTATTTCTACATTATTACTGAGATACTCTATGACAGCTAACTCCCAAACTTCAGATTTGTAGATAAGCCAGTGAGCAGTGATTCCTGATAACTTAGAGAAGTTGAGTTGACGCACTGGTTTAATGGGCTGCTCTTTATGTTTATGGAAAGCTGATGTGTGCACTTTATGGTGACTCCAACTTGCGTAGATCTGTTTGTTAACCTCTATTAGCAGTGTGTGTGTCTTGTCATTTTTTGTGCATGTTTGTGATGATATTGCTTTATAGCAACAAAAATGATGAAAAAATACTTCCAGCCTCACAAAAATCCAGGATATTGTCCTTTCCTAAGCAGGGAATCTGTGGAATTCTAGCTTTTCAATGAACAAATATATCCAGTACTGTTTGGAGTTCATAGAGGAACATATAGAATTATTCTAAAAAAAGTGACCCTTCTGTACAGTGATTTGATACCTAGAACTTTATTTTTCTCCACCTGAACATTTTCTTCAGGAAAATCTGTCTTGAGAGAGAGCAGTGCTCCAAATAATACCTTCCTTCACTTGTTGCGTGACTAATCTGCAATGTATCCCGCCTAACTTGTGTGAAACTAGTAACTATGTATCATGCTTGAACAAGGTAGTTCGTCTCGGGTTAATAGAGCTTTGCCATATTAGGACTACTTTAAGTCATTGTGGAAAAGGAATGTGGTGTGGCATCAACACAACTCTTCCATATCTGAGGTTTTAGAAAGAGAAGAAACAATGCAGGGTAAATGAGGCAAATTAGGAGGGAGGATGGGAACCTATCTTCCCCATAAACTATTCAATGGACTAAAAGAGGGAAAATTATCATTAAGCAATCCAGAAAAGATTCCACTTCATCTTTAAATGTGTGTCTTGGTACTAATCCCGAGTGTTAGGGTCTAGGTATTTTTTGTGTATCAATTTTGCTAAGTGTGTGTTTTGCAAAAAGAAATGCTCACTGAAACAGCAGGTGTGGTTCAAACTTTTTTCCTAAGCTTCTCTAGCCACTTCTAAAAGCTGTTTGGAAAATAAAACCTTGCATGGGTCTCTGAAAATATTCTCTTAGATTTGAAAACAGTGCTTAAGTTTTAATGGACAGCTGTAACTTTTATAGAAAATTATTCTTAAACTACACCACATACATTTATTTCCTCTTTCCCCCACCCCGAATTTTCTTGCTAAAGTATTACGATGAGTTGAAATAATTAAGGCAATTGTCTTGCAGTGAAAATGAAGGACAGGAAATGACCTACAAACAGAGCAGGTGACATGCTGTCACATAGCCTAGAAAAAGAGTGATTAAATTCAGCTTCACAGAGGATTATATCTGCAAAGCAGGACACTTCCTTCCATTTTCTGTGTTATCTACTTTATGGACTGTGTGTTTTCCATGTGTAGATTTATATATTATTTGTTGTTTAGAAACTGTGTGGATTTGCAATGTTAATTCTTCAGATACTTTAGGATTTATGTTATTCTACACATGATTGCATTTACAGATGAGGTAGTGTTGTGAAGCCATCTATTTAGTGAGCTTACAGGAGTTCCTTGTTCTAATCCCTGATGGGAATTTGATCGTTTGATGAATGTTCCAGAATTTTGGTTTGTCTGGGGAACGGGTAGTGCAGAAGTGAAAGCTATGATTTCCTGATCTTAGTCAACGTGTATTATTTCACTTCTTTTATCTGTGCTTCAAAGATGACTGGTAACACTGGTGTTTAAAGTAGTCTTCCTCAATGAGGGGAAGACTAGAGTTGTCTTCTCCTAGATAATTTAAGTCACTTGAGAACAGGCCAAAGATTTCACTTGTTTGCCATTCTTGGAAGGAGGAGTGATTGTAATCCAGTACTTGTCACTTCTCTGGGGATCGAAGTGGAGCTGGTTTTTTATTGCTATAGGTTTCCCTCAGCAACAGAGCAAGTTGTTCAACCTAACCTTGCTCTAGTTTTTTGCTTCACTTCTGTCCAGTTTTTAGAGGTTGGGGTTAACTGTGATTACAAAATCATTTTAAGGGTGCTGTGCTATTTAGCAGGTAGCACGTAGCACTGGGTTTTGAAATCTTGCTTCTAACTCTACTGCTTGTCTGGTTGACCATTAACAAAGTTATTTTCCCTTTTTAACCTGGAAGAGAAATTGCAGTAGGGCTGTTATCTTATAAAATGTCTAAAATTTTACTGTTGAGGAGAAAGCCCATTTTAATTCATGATAGATGTGAATTATGAGCAGATATGTCTGGATAACTTATTTTAAAGCAAAGATGGAGTAAAGAGGACTTTATTCTGCAGTAGAATTACCAGAGCGTAACAGAACATCCTGTGAGTAGTTTTGGACACTGCAATACAAGAAAGATATTTAAGCTATTAGAGAGTGCCCAAAGGAGGGCAAAAAAGATGATGGAGGGCCTTGTGGAAAAGCTGTGTGAGGAATGGCTGAGGCCACTCAGTTTGTTGAGCTTGAAGAACAGGAGACCGAGAGACCTCATTGCAGTTGCAACTTCACCATGAGGGGAAGAGGAGGGGCAGACACTGATCTCTTCTCTGTGGTGACCAGTGACAGTACCCAAGGGACTGACCTGAAGTTGTGCTGAGGAGGTTTAGGTTGCATATTTGAAAAAATTTACTCACCTAGAGGGTGTTTGAGTGCTCAAATGGGCTCTCCAGGGAAGTGGTCACAGCACCAATCCCTGACAGAGTTCAAGAAGTGTTTGGGCAGCACTTTGGGGCACTAAGTATGACTCTTGGGGATGCTGCTGTGCAGGCCCAGGAGTTGGACTCAATGATGTTCTCTCTTCTGTGATCTGATTCCTTTGTTCTGTTCAAAAACTTAAATTTACTTGGGAGTACTTTATTAGATATTTTTGTCATCAATGCTGTCATTGAATTATTTTAAGAGGCACATGACTAAATTCTCATCAAGCAACTTGAAGTCTGAACAAACCTTTTCTCATTGTTTTCCTTCATACTTTTCAAATAGCTTTTCAAAGTACTAGTGTCAAGTTCTTGTCCAAGTATAAGTAGTATTTGTCCTTAGAAATAAAGTCAGTACAGCGCAGAATATCTAGCATGTTTCTTGGTGTTGGTAGTTGGGGTTTTTAAACTGATAACCATATGGCAATGATGACAGATTCTTACTTGCTCCTAAGCTATACGAGGTTGCTAGGGGTTGTCAGATGACACTTGCTCACATGAGAGCCATTAACAGGGTGTTGTAGCCAGTGTTAGAACAACCTTGCAACTAAGGGCGAGTCACTGCAAAAGCAACTATGCTTTTTTTTTTTTTTTAGAGAGGCCATATGGTTCAGTCTTGTGACTACATAATTGCCAGCTACCTAAATCACATACCAGGAAACAAACATAGCTAAAGTCAATATTAGCTGTTGTATCTGCTGCAGCTTTGCGCCAGGCTTAGAAGGAAAACCTCTGGCAGCAGCAAGAGCAAGTCCACGATGGATTCTGAAACCTGAAAGTCATGTCTGTTCTGTCTGGAATAATTGCAGGACTACATTAGCTACAGCTGTCCTTTTGTATTAATGGCTTATAGAATATATGAAGATTACTTTGCCTTTTTTCCCCCTCAACTGGAAATTCAGCAGACTGTCTTCCTTTATTGGGAAGAAAGCTGATGGTAAATTACCATTGTTAATGGTTGATCGATGTGAAGAAACTTGCTTGAGGTTTTTTCTCTTCAGCAGGTGTTTTAGTTTCTTTGAGGGAGCTTTACAAGAGGACTTGTAGCTAAGAAAATGTGTGGGGGTACACCAAAAACTGCAAATGGCACTGGGGGACAAATAGAAAGAACAAGAAACAACAATGATCTCTCTTGTACCAAACTGGATGAAAGAATTAGAAAGTCTTTGAGAGATGAAAGTGTCAGCTGTGCCAACAAAGTGACTAGACTGCTTCAAAACAGGTATGCATGTAACTTTTTTGATGTATATGATTTTTGACAAAGAAAGGACATTTTTATGTGACACTAGATTTATAATCACGTGCCTGAAAGGCTATTTTGTAAATAACTGAGAAAGTTCTGCTAAAGGCTTATTTTTGATGATGATGCTGACTGAAACTCTCGAAAGTCTTTCCTGTTTGAAACTGAAGGATAATTCTTGACTCTGATGTCTAAGATTTATGTATGTGCAAACTGAGGCATAAAGGGTAATTGCTTTTCTTTTCAATTAAGTTTAAATAACCTTACCTTCTCTTTCTAGTTTCCTAATTAGTTTCCCCTCTTTTACTTTTTTTACCACCTCCTGTGTTAGTGGGCCAAGTACTAACAGTGTGCTTAGCTGAGGGGAAAGAATGCTGTGAAGTGGGGGAACCCTCTGTGAAGAGAGGGAAACCCTCTGCTTTTCTTGTAAATTACCTCTAATTCAAGCATTACATCAGAGTAATCTGAAGTGAGGATAGTATTTACTTAACTTTTGTATTGTCCTTCTCAGATATGTACCAGCATGTCTCCAGTGTCTGACTCTTTATAGCTTTGTAGCTGTGTTGTAAATACAGTTCAGGGTGGCTTTTTCCAAATTCTAGCACCCAAGGGTTTTAGAATTAGTATTCTACATTCAGGATTGCTGGCCCCAGAAGCAGAAAAACATAGATAAATATACTGATAGATGTTTCAGTCTGTTTGGTTCTCTAACCTGTAAATGTTACATTGAAGGAGTGAGGGGTTAGTCACTTTCAAAAACAGTTTAAGGTCAGCTGAAGTAGTTTTTGAATATAAATGAATAGGTCACTCTTCAGTTATTGCATGCATGCTGATAATTATAAAGGTGAAGCAAAAGCTTTCTTTGTAAACATGAGAGTTTGGAGATCTGTATTAACTGAAAGTATTTATTCACGGCAGAATTAAGCAAACTTTTAGTGATTTTTTTTTTTCCCCTGGAACAAACAAGTTTGATTTCCTCTAAGTAAAAGAGATCTTGCCTCCATGGCTCATACTGTAATTGAAGAAATGTTGAAAAAGCCAAAGGAAAGTAGGAGAGAGTAAAGCAAGCTTAAGCTTCTCTGGGGGCAAAGCTTTTCAGGATATCAGTAAGCTGTTCCAAACTTGTGGCTTCCTTTCAAAAAATAAAAAAATATCTATAGCATTTTAGTATCTGTAGTAGACCTGGTTCTACTGTCATATGAACACATCTTAATTTGGTTTATTTATTTTGACCTGAGGATAGTGTTTGTTAGTTCTAGCATCTTCCACGTACAGTAAAGATACGACCTGAAGGTGAGGGTAGGTAAGCTGACCTGCTCAAACAGACTGATGGTGTTGAAGGAACAACTTCTGCGTTTGTTTTTTGGCATCATGCTCTTGTCCTTTTTTCCCCTTGTTCTGGCCTTGGCCTTTTAAGTTCTTTTGGAACTGGCTCCCCTTAGGGAGTCAGCTCACTAAGCAGACAGAGCACTGACTTGGGAACAAGAAAACTCAATTAACATCCCAACTAGCCTCAATACTTACTTGCAATGCATGAGGAACATTTTCTTTGTGCCCTTTCCTAAAGGTATATAGTTCCATGGACAAAGTGAGTTAGTGGAAGTCATGCTGCCACCGAGAGGTGCAGGTTACACTGCCTTCTGCTTCTTCCTTTCTCCAGCCATGTTTCTGATCCACTTTCATGTACTTGGATAGACTTCTGTTGCTGCAGAGAATTTGATTTACTATGGGAGGGTCCAACGGTTCCCAGAGCAGACACAAGTAACAGAAAGGGTTGCACAGTTAAAAAATGCAGTGAAAAGATTTGTGAGGCTCTTACTTCTGTGGTCAAATAAGAAAGCGTGTTTAGTCAGAACAGCCACATTTAACCTGAAATGCGAACATATACACAAGATCATACTAATTTAGTTAATTCCACTGATTTTTAAGAATATGCAGGACCTGGCATTGCTAAATAAGCCATAAGCTGATTTAGAGATAAGGAAGTAACATTTTGGGGTTTTGGTTTTTATGCATGTGAAAACAGAGCTGACCAATGAGTCTGTGTACTGTCTGTATTCTTCAACACTCTGCTTTTAGGAGATGATTGAACACTCCTGCTGTCCTTGTATTGGGGGAACTGTGTTACATAACCTCTCTTAAACAATAAAGGGTGGAAGTACTGTAAGCAGTGCTCATCAGCTGTTGTGATGGGCATAAGCATCCTGGTCATCTGATTAGTCTTGGGCCTGCTTCTGGATTCCATGTGGAAGTAATGAGACTACATGGACTTGTATGCCTATATAAATTGCCTATAGATATGCTTGATGGTATCAAATGAGATTTCTTCTGTAATGGGTAGCTCTGCTGCAGGAAATACATTTGTAAGCAATGGCATCATTAAAACATAAATTTGATATTTGGTTAGAACTATAGGAAGCGTTATATGAAATTATTTCCCTATATTTGGCTTACTAGTCACATGAAGCTCTGTATGATAGATTTTGTGAATTGCTTAGCTTGTTGATGTCTGGTGCTAGAGAATCTGTTTGTAGTTCTGGCTGATTGCAGCAATCTTTGGTTCTAGCATGTTGTGTGGAAAAGGCTGTTCAGTTGGCTTCTACTTTAACATAAAATCCAGTTCATGTCTTATACAGAAGTCAGCACTGTGTGAACAACATGAGGTTTGCATTAGTGCATAATAAGGGAATTTATTTGTTCATAAGGAAACCTGAATTCATGCAACCCTGCATCAGTGGACAGATGCACAGCTAAATTGGCTCTATCTGTGTCTGAAATTAATCTTAGTTGAGACTTGCAAGCCTGTGGTCTGAAGTAAGGATGCTGCTGTGCCAGTCATGGACATAAATAAGGCTTTGCTCTTGCATAGAATTTAGGCTAAAGCCATAGAGATGTAATTTTTCTTTGTTGTTAAAGGAAGGAAAGACCTGCAGCCTTTCTGAGAAAATAGCGTGGTTACTTCAGGTTGTCTGTTGCAGCAAGTAAGTAAATAGATAGCTGTGTAACTGAAGAGATGTTGGGGTATCTGGTACTGAAGAGGATCAGATTCATGTGGCAGACAAGGATGAAGTGTATTGATGGCTCTGACTTCTCTTGCATTCAGTATAACTGGATTTTGTAATAGCATTGTACAGGCAGTGGGCTGAGAAACTAGTAACAGACTTCTTACACAGATGGTGTAGTTGCAGCTCTCTGTGTAAGCAAGGTGTGTAGGATCTCTGCTGGGCAACTATCAACAATGGTATCAGGTCTGGTCTCATGCAGGTTAACATAATGCTGTGACTGCCTTTGAAACGGAAGGCTTGAAAAGAAATCTGCCTGGCACTCTCAGTAATTCTGGAGGCAACATGTTACATAGACATCAAGAAGTTTCCTCACTGCGGATGGCCCAACAGCCTTTAGCATTGTTCCATGATGGGAAACCTTGTATATTACGTACATACAGCATACTTGTATTGGAGTACCTTTTAGTAGAGATGGGTATCTGGCTAATTCTGTCCCAAGATGTTTAAAAATAGACCTCCAGATCAAGGTCTTTCAGATTTGAAAAAGATGCCTATTTAGGCTTTTTTTTTTAGCTACATAGAGCACAAAGAATAAATTAAGCTGGCTTTACTTAAAATTATTTTAAAATCACAGATCTGCAAGTGTACTTATAAAGAATTATACTGACTCTAGCAGGATTTGATAGTGTTTATCTCACTGTTAAGGATGTTGACAGAGCATGGAATAAAAGAAATAGCTTCATAAATTCTGGTCTTTCAACTGTATAGTGGTTTTATGTTCTTCTCTCCATTATCTACCTTCCTTTTCTATAAAGCACAGTTTGGGGAAATTCCTAAATGAAACCTCCTTTTGGGTGGAAGATCAGTGTGGCCTTGACTGAAGTCTGTTACACAGTTTGTTAAACCAACAGCTATTAATAACAGTTGTACTCTTACCCCCCAGGTGCAGTCCATCCAGGTCAGGGCTGGGGCAGTGCGACTGAGCATCAGTGCGCTGTGTCACTACTTTATGCAGTAGTAGTTTTTTTCCACTGATTTCAGCTTGTCAGCTACATAACCTGAAAAGTGTTTTCTGAAGTTGAGGCCAAGCAAATCTCCATGCTCTGATGTGCAGACTGACTAATTTTGGAATTAGAAAATGAGGTTTCTTCTCATTACTACAGTGATCAGTTTGGCTCCTCAGCCCCTGTGGTAGTGCAGCGAGGCTGATCGTGTGCCATGTTGTATTTCTGGAGAATGGGCAGATTCCGGCTTGAGAGAATTGTTTTGCTTCAGGTTGAAGCTCAAGTATCTTGGTTTCATGTAGTAAATTATTTTCATTGTAGCTGGACATCAAGTCTCAGTAATCAATGGCTGCTCTGTAACCCCTGAAATATCTTAGAAAAGGGGGAAGAAGAATGGAACAACATAAACCTTGTCTATCAGTTGCAAGACTTAAAACTTCGGGAAAATCTTAACTTGCATTGTCAGGAATAGGTCAAAAGGAATTAGGTTTGTGTTGTTTAGAGAAGGAAGAGAGAGGGTGTAAGCCTTGTGCTTTTGAAAGGCTGAAGTAGAGAGGATGGTAATCCTTACTGCTACTGGGAATGTTGCATAAAACAGTACACTTACCTTATAATAAGGGTGATCCAGGCTGTGTATAGAGAAGAGAGTAATGGTAGTAAGGCCTGGAGCAGATTGCCGAGACTAAGTTTTGTGTTCTCTTTCTGGAAAATTTTGGAAGAAGATTGGATGAAAATTGGTCTGGCTGTGCCTGCCTTTGTCAGTGACACTGAGCTTAGACACTTCTTTGAAGTTCCTTTTCCCTTGAAGCTATGTGATTTGCAGCCTAGATTCTGTAAATGTTAACTAAGACATGTATTTGCCTAATACCTGTTCCTTCACATAACTGAACCAGCGAAGTAAAGACACTATTTTAATATGTCACGTTTCTAATCCGTAGCTGGTCCTCTTCAGAGTTCGACTTGAATGAAATTCGCCTGATAGTTTACCAAGACTGTGAGAGGAGAGGCAGACAGGTCTTATTTGATTCCAAAGCAGTCCGCAAAATTGATGAAGCTGTGGTTCAGGTATGAAATTTTAATTTTGCTGTTGTCCTACTGCTCTTTTGTTTTCCTTTCCAAAAGCAGTTCTTTTAATAGGACTGTGTCATCTTTTTAATTATGTGATCTTTCACTGTGATAGCTGCAAAAAACATCATTACAGCAAGCCTATGAACATATCTGCTATTTGATATTTATAATATAAATATGGTATTAAAACATAATAATCCAGATTTGCTTTCAGGCAGCAAAATCTATTTGCCTTTAAAATATTAATTCCTTCAGCCTTTCTAATGTTGACTGGGTTTGCTTTCTGTTGTTAGCCATGGCTGAGCAATCCATTTCAGTGATGTCCACCATGTGTCTAAAAGTGCTTTTTTCCTTTGGTGTTTGGAGTAGTAAAGTTGTCTTTATGTGAATTAAAACAACTTCACTGGCTAACCACGTTGTATTGTGTAAGCGTGACACATGGTGCTATATATGGCCATGTAAGTTTTGGTGACACATAGAAGCAAGAGCAGATGCTGTCAAGATCCAAGATTATGGAGTAAAGCTTTCTGCAAACTTAGGTCATTTTAAGATCAGTAAACCAACAGTGTTTTCCATTTTGTGGTGGTTTTGCTTGGTTTTTCTTTGCCTACTGCCTCTATGTTTTTCTTCTACATTAAATTATTTCAAATTTTTGTTTGTTTTGAAGTTTGTTTTTTTTTTTTTTAGAACCAGCAGCTTCAGCTTGTTAGACTGACATTGCAGAGCTGCATATATATCTGTATAAGCCATAGAAGAACAGTCACAACTTGTAGAACTTAGTTATGAAGATGCTTAGAAAGCAACAATCTCTATTTCAGTCACACTGTAAATATGCCATTGTGCTGAATCAGTAAGACTGATGAGCATCATCAGCTGATGTCTGATCACCTACTTAAGAGTCTAAATGGGTCAGACTGGTTGTTAATCTTGCTTCCCCTCTTCTCCCACCCCCCGCTCAAAATCAAGGTCATTACTTAATATCTTAAAGTTGTTTTAAAACAAACAGCATCTTAGCAAAAAATGCATTTCTGGCTTCATTTAAATACCCAAATTATTCTACTTGCTTGAATACCTTAGCTAAAAGTTAACTACAGAATGTCCTATCAGAAACTCTCTATGCAACGCTGACATAAAACAGATTATAAACTCCCTCATAACACATGATACAGGCTATAATCTGTTTTCTAGCCAGACACTCACTAATCTAGGTCCTCTTTTAAAACAGCCAAAGTACTTTGAATGCCATGCAAATACCTAGATGTTGAAAATTATTTTGAGTATTTGGTTGTTATCAAACACCAAAACTAAAACTTGATTCATTTAAAATTAAGAAAATATTGCTTTCATACTCGGTCTTGTTTAAACTGAAGTCAAGGAAGCATATGTGTGTATACTGTGTGGTTTTTTCAAAAACAGTAAGGCTTATTCACACTGAATATTCAGATACATTGTCTTTAATCTGCTAATTCTACCAAATGATGGATTATTCATCCCTTGTTTTTGCTGGCTGTTCTTCTGTTTTAATCATTTGGGGAGCAAAAGTTATATGCAATTTGAATGATTAATTGTGCAAATGATTACAGAAATTGGTTTGTAAGAAACCTAAAAGCTGAGATATTGTTTACATAAATTTTGGCAAATATTGCAAAGAGTAATTTATAACAATTGGGAATGATCTTCCTGTGAAACTGATTACTCCGATTATATGTGATACTATGAAAACCTATCTGACAGTGTGAATGTGAGAGCAGTTCTCCACTTGCTCTGATGCTGACATTTAAAAAAATATTTTAAAACTGATACATATTTTTTGAACCACATAAGAGTATTCTTTATTTCTGTTGCTTTTCTGTACTTTTAAGAATATTCTTGCCACTATGTGTTTAGAGATGGGAGTCCTCAGATTTACTTTTTACCACATTGTTCTGTTTTGACATAGAAAATTGCAGATGAGGCTTCTGTAAAGACTTCTGCCAAGAACTGCCAAGCAAGCAATGGGAACAACAGTGTTTCTTCCCATAGTCCCTCAATAAGCTGTATGCAAAATATCAAAGAACAGATACCGAAGTATCAGGTAATATTTGTTACTTTGTTGCTTTTGATTTTCATTCTACTGAAGAAGTTAGTTTATTAAATCCTTCACTTAGATGCATTGAATGGCTTTGACTTCTATTACATTGCAGCTTAATCTGAACCTTGAGATATCTACTCTATCCTTAAAGTACTGTAGAATAAAAATATGTGTGGGTGCATCTTAACCTTTTAGTCTATCTTGGTCTTACTTTTCAAGGAGTTGTGAAATATATCTAATAGCATTTTGTCATAAGAAGGTTGTAAGAAGCACTACACTGTTCTCTGTTCATGTCTGCTTATGTTTCAGGTCAGTTCTGAGTAGGCTGTTGAATATGGTTTATTAGAGTCCCTTTAGTCTGTCTTGCTATAACATTAAATTTTAGGTACTCTGTCTCTTTCTTAGTAAAAGCGTTAGCCTTTCACCTAGAAAAATTAAGTTTGAAGGATGTATAAGTTAAGGTGGGAAAAGAAAATAATTATATTTAACTGGAAGGTGATTTTCTTCAGAATTACCAAACTTCTCTTTGTATTTGCTATTGATGCTTAGTCTTTGAAACAAAATAAGCAACTGATCTGAAGACTGCATTTCAAAGTATACTTGCAAATAATTTTCCAATAAGAAACGTTTCCAAGAAGCTTTCTACAAGGACAGGGAAGGTGAATTTACTCATTTAAATAAGCAAGGCAAATTATTTTTTGGGGATCCAGACCACCGAATCCAAGTCCTGTAAACATTTACAGCTTTTATCAAGCACTGTGTTATATGGGAATGTTGCTGGACACAGCTATTTCTTTGGAAATGCAGATCTTTTTTTCTCTCTTGTCTTTGGAGGTCTCCCTGGAGCAAGGGTAGCATTGCTCATCTAGTGAGCAAAATGCAGGATTTCTTCCTGCAGTACTTGCTAAATACACAGTGTTAAACCCACACTGAGTGCACGCTGATCTTGCTCTGCATGAAAAAGTTGAACTTCTTTGTGTTCTCCATTCCAAATGCATTGTTGTGACGCTATGGTAAGTTGAAATAGTATGCCAAGTTATTTTTGACTTTGCTGTTCCCATTTTCTTGCCCGTGTAGTATACCAGACCAGCCTCCGA
Source organism: Taeniopygia guttata (assembly GCF_048771995.1). Classification (NCBI taxonomy): domain Eukaryota; kingdom Metazoa; phylum Chordata; class Aves; order Passeriformes; family Estrildidae; genus Taeniopygia; species Taeniopygia guttata. Next base: position 40,490,536 of record NC_133028.1, on the reverse strand, counting down.
TGTCAATATGCTGGGAGAAATGATGTTTGGCTCAGTGGCAATGAGCTACAAAGGCTCCACCTTGAAAATTCACTACATACGGTGAGTGTCCTTTTCTGTGATGCAGTGTCTTGTTAGGCACTTGGAATTGATGACTCAGTGAAATAAATGACTGTTTATCCTTTCAGCTCTCCCCCACAGCTGATGATAAGTAAAGTCTTCTCAGCCAGGGTAGGAAGCTTCAGTGGAAGCAACAATAAGTAAGAACATCTTTTTTTATGTATAATTTCTTTTCTTTCCCAGACACTGCAGTTGTCTGTCTTTCTCTTTTTGTAGTTCTGGCAGAAAATTGGGAAGGCAGCTGGGTAGAAGAATTCTCTTGATCGATCCTAGTTAGGCCAGCCAAGTTTTTAATTAAAAAAAAATTTCCAAGGTTTTACTTCTTAATTTGTCCAGGACATGCGATAAAGTTCAGAGGTTAGGTGCTTTGGACAATCAAAACCTCCATCTCTTACTGCTGTAAGAAGGGCGAGGAAGGGATATACTGAGAATGCTTTGTCCCCATATCCCACTTCTGTTTCCTTCAACAAATATGCTGCTCTGATGTACCTCCTCCCCAAAATGGGCAAATATGAATAAACTGAATCCCAAATGTCATCTAAAGAAGCTTCCAATACTTCAAATATAAAAAATAAATGCCTGTTTCCTTGCAGTTCGAGAAACCTACTTATTCTTCAATTTTGTTTTAATATTAATGTTCAGCCTTTTTTATAAAATGAACCTAATTCTTAAGCTAATATTAATGCCTATTGATCATATTCTCAAAGAATGCTGGCTTGTCCCCCCATTTTAGCTTGCAAGATAGCTTTGAATACATCAACCAAGATCCCAGTCTGGGGAAGCTGAGCTCCAATCAGAATGGTTTGGGAACCTGTCGCAGTGGAAGTAATTTAGGTAAATATTTCCAGGTTCTGTGTCTTTCTGACAACACGAGGCCATCTGTTCATTCAGTTTTGGCTTTTTTTTCCTAGTACATCACCACCTTGGGTTTTTTTACTTTTTTTTTTTTCTCATTTTTTCCCATTTTGTCTACATTGCTTTTGTTTCCTAGGTGTGTTACAGCTGTGTAGCAGCAAATTGCTGCAGGGTGTGTCTGAAGGAGGTCCCCTCCGGCTCATCCGCAGTGCTTCTTTCTTTGCAGGTTTGTGTGGAATGCCAGCCACAGTGTGACCCATCCATATGCACACACAAATCCAGCTCCTTCTGAATCTTTGCGGGACATGCATAATTAGTCTCTAGAAACAGAGGGCTAAAAAAGTAGTGACAACAGGCGTATCTGGCATATACTTAAAAATGTCTTCTGAAAAAATGGCTAAATTATTCTTTTTAATTTTAAAGATATTTTTATGCGATGTTTTTGAAGATTAATTAGCCCTTATGTTTCTTAGAGAAGTTATGTTTCATGGCTTATTGCTGGTTTATTGCTAACATGCAGGTGTCTTGCTGGTGTACAGCTTTTTCTTCTCTTATCTCTTGCTACTTTTTAATCTGATGGCAGACATTCAAAATTCTTGAGGGTTTTTTCCTCAAGCAATATTAATTTCTTTAATTCTCAAAACCTTAAGCTGCATAAAGTCTCTTTTTACAGGCAGAATGATGATCCATGCAGATGAGTAGATCTCAGGCCTAATTACTTCAGTTAATTGCAAAAATGTGAACTGAAATACCAATGCAATTTCTTCACAACCTTTGCAAATCTTGCATGCTCTACAAATTGAGTAACTGCACTACTAACACTTCTATGTAATCTGACATAGGCAGAATGTTTCTTACTGTGAGGCTTTGTGGACAGTAAGTCTCAGCTTGGCCAGTGAAACAGAAGCTTTTAGTGGACCCTGTGCTAAACTATTTCATTCTGATCTTAACCTGTGTCAAAGGACAATCTTGCACACTCAGAGTTTATCAAGAGTGACAGATGAGGGTACCACCAGCCCTCGCTTTCAAAGTATATCTGATTTGTGATAATGCAGACTGTATTTGTATTCTTAAGCTCCTCAGAGATGTCTTTACATTTACATCGGGTCAAATAACCTTCCTGTAGTAACGTGATACTCAGCATAGGTTATTGTTTGCTGCCACCTCTCTTCACATCATGCTGATTTTGAGCAACAGTACAGGATGTAATTTTTTTTGGTATATGACCTTTAAACTTAAACAATTTTTTAAAATGCTGACAAATAGTATGATGAATTATGTAATATTTTCTATTTATCTGCTCTGTTTGTTTTAGCACACAGCACACCTGTTGATATGCCTAGCAGAGGACAAAATGAGGACAGAGACAGTGGCATTGCCCGGTCAGGTATCTGCTGTATATCTTGTTTGCCTGCTTTTGTAATTGTTCCAATTCTTTGCTGCAGTGATTCACCTGAAATATAGACACCTCATGACTATAAATCTGTAATTGTTTTTATCTGCTAGTTGCCTTCTGCATTTGCCCCAAGCCTCCATACAAAAATATTTGTAATTATATTCTTTGTTTACAGCCACCATGTTCTGGGTTCTTAACCAGTTTATAATTTGGGGACTTTGGCTGGAGTCTTTACTAGAGCAAATGAAGAGAAATGGCTTTTTACACTGAATAGGAAAATGAAGACCAGAAGTCTTGTCTGTTGTAATGGGAGTGCAACCACTCGTGGGAGAGAACACTTTTAATGAGACTAGGACACATTTTAGTGTGTTTAATAGAGACTATCTCCTACTTTATAGCAAATGAATGTCCTTCCTCAAGCAGCAAGATCTATTTAAAATTATTCTCTCCTGTTTCAAGTGATTTGTGTGAAAAAGATCAGCAAACAAAAGCAATATTTGTGAGATATTATTGGTAGAGTATGAAGAAAAGTATTTAACCAGTGCTTTGTGATTCATTGTATGTGGGGTTTCTTGCTTTCTTCATAGCATCCCTGAGCAGTCTTCTGGTTACTCCTTTTCCATCTCCAAGCTCTTCATCATCATCTTCTAGCAGCTATCAACGTCGCTGGCTCCGAAGTCAGACAACCAGTTTAGAGAATGGAATTATTCCAAGGTGGTGAGTGTCGCACCTTTCTTCTTACAAAAACTGTTGGACAGTAATTTAAGCTAAACAGAGCTTAAGCCTCCTTTCTTTAAAAGTACAAACCCTGTTACTAAATGTTCTCGACTCAGTCTATCTTCTGTGTGTGTTACATAAGATTGCCTATATAAAAAAAGATGAAATTTTGGCTGAACATGAACTTCAAAGCCCGATTTGGAATATAATTATTTTTATTGAATACATGGGCTGTGTATTAATATAGTGTGACTGTATAGGCTGTATATGAAGCCATATTCTGAAAAATAAATTAAATTGTTTCTGAAGGAGAAGAGCATCCTGTTGAGATGAAAGGGACTGTAACAGTACTACTACCATAATAACTTTATAGTATGATGAAGTCTGACTAGTGAGCAGTTAGTGAAATTTTGGAGTAATAGCTCATGATTACTCTCTTGGCTGGTACAGGATGTTCCTGATGTGACTTCTGCCAAAACAGGAAGAAAAAAAAAGCTGTGATCAAAAAGCTTGGCTTCTGTTTTGGAATTTTATTAGCTTTTGTAGCTCAGTGGCGTAACAAAGCATGGAATGCACCAGACTTTTCATAGCTAATAAGCAAATTCTTCCTTTGTCATTTGCAAAATAGCAAATGGTTCTTGATTATCCTCTCTCTGTACTCATCTACCTCTACCCAGAGACAGAATGGAAGCCTACAAGAAATTCATGCTATTTGGCCTAAGTTAAGAGAAGCATAAAAGCTGCCTGTTAAAATATGTAGTCAGTAAAAAATAAAAATTAAACTTAATTTGAAAAGACTTACTTCCCTAGTGTCAACCAACACTTGCAGCATATTTTCTAGTGAATCATTCTTAGCAAATTATTTTTAACATGAAGAATTGTGCCATGGTACAATGTAGCAGTTGTGCTTTCTAAATCACACTTGTAGTTGAGAATAAACTGGTTGCTTTAAGTAAACTGAAGTACTTTTTAGTTTAGTTTCCTAAAGAAAAAAGGCTGAGAGCAGCCCATGTAAAAAAGGTTAGAACATCTATGGTAAATAAGATCGTTTCATCCCAGTTTAAGAAGTAGCCAAAATTTGACAAATACAAATTTCTGTGAAGTGTTCTGAAAGTTACAAATTGTCTAGAGGAAAGTAGCCTCTTCGGGCTGCTTATTCGCTGTCTGGAGCAGGGTTGTTGGTTTTTTCCCCCACTGGAGAACCTATACTGAGGAAAGATACTGGAAAGAGCGTATTATTATTTTTACTGTCTAGAATTATTCTTGAAATGGGATTCTTTCTAAGCCAAAACGTCTCTTCGGATGCTTGTTTTCTGGTTACTTGTAGAGAAACAGTAGGCTTCTGGTTGAATACTTCAGTGCCACACAGTTTGCACCCCAGGTTGTTACAGCCAAGATCCTACAGTCACTGTGACTGATGTTTTAGACCACTAGCGCAAAGAAATTGAGATGTCTAGTTGGAACTCCACATAGTCGATTGGCAAGCAAGCTAGATTAGCAGTTTTGTGGAAAAGGCTTCTCTCTCAGACCTAAATCCCTCAATTTCTGTTCCTGGGAAGCAGTATAAAAGCTTGAGATGTTTCTTAGATGCTGACTGACCATCCTTTCCTGACTTCCTTGGGAATTTCTGTCTCTGTATGCAAGGTCCTGAAGTTCAGATGAGGTTATGTTTTTGTCTTGAACTCTGTTTTCCCACAAGCTGTTTTTTTGCTGGGGTTTGATTTTGTGTTTTATCCTGTGTTCATGGACTCGTACCTCTGTGATGAGAATTTTTTGTTTGTATATTTAACTTTGTCAAACCAATTAAACTGTAAACCACTTATTTTTAGAATGGACTAAGAATGAATGCTTAGCCCTGAGTCTTTCCTTTTGTTAATTGCTTCATAATGTTCTATAAATACTACAGACTCCATTTCAAGATAATTCTGATATGAAAAGACTTCAAACTTTTAATTATCACTCACTGGTATTGCAGTCTTAACTTATAAGAAACTCTAAAACCAAGCTATTTCCAGATGAACTGCTGCTCAGAATATGTCTGTGGCTTATTTGTCTTTTTACACTTTTCTCTTATATTTTCTCAGTAGATTAAAACCCATTATTCAGTTGAAGTTCCTTCCCACAGACATTTTTTTCCATACTGTTTTACTTAATTATGTATACACATTGTATATATATGATGTTTTTTCAGTGAAATTGATCAAGACTCTTTTAAGCAAGAAAAAAAAAATTTTGTAAATCCAGCAGTATCAATATCTAGCATTGCAAGGCTAGTATTTATATAACAACAGGGTGGAGGATTTGCCACCCTTTTGTATAACCATAGTAAAGCTTACACACAAGTCTCAGCCCAGTATATTATCCAAATCAGTTGCCTGTGCAAAGGAGTAGCTTGGAATTTCCATTAGCTGTCTGTGGAACTTGACTATTGAGTAGGTCTTGAAAAACTCCAAGGATCGAGATTCCACAGCCTTTCTGGACACTGCCGTTCCCTTCATTGACCATTTCTCCCCTGTCTGACATTATCTGCAAATTCAGTGAAGGTGTGTTTTGATCCAGAGGCCTGGCTGATAACCAAAACATTGAGCAGTATTGATCCTAGTAGCAACCCATGTGTAATATTGAGAAGAGACATAATTTTGAAAGAAATGTGGCAGCACTATCAAGGAAATAAAGAGAAATTGAGGAAATAATAATGGTTGTAAAATCCCACTGGATAGGTGTTTTTTTTTCTTTCTGGTATTTTTTTTATTGTTTTAAGAAGAAAACAAATCTTTCTGAACTGAAGTCTATACAATTTTGAGCTGGGCAAACATGTATTTGTAGGCATTAAGTTTGTGTTTTCACAGTAATTACTGGGTGGTGGCATTTTGTCTTCAGTTAAAATAGAAAGTTTTATTTTGTATGGTTAATTGCAAACATCCATCTTAAGATGCTGGAACAATATAGATAGTGTAGATTATGTGTTTCCCAACTTCCCTCATGAGCCGCAGTCCAGCCAGATTTGAGAGCTTCATAGATACGCAGCTGAGCACCTAGAGAGGAGTTTGAGTGCTGGATGCAGTTCACAGTTCCAAAGTTTCCTTTAACATTTTTTGGTTATGATTTTGTGTCATGTATCTCTGTTCCCTTTTCTTCATCTCCATCAAAGTTAAATCCAGGAGGAAATCTAATAGTTCTGTTTCAGAGGAAAGTGTTCACATCCGGCCTCTCTGGGGATTGTCCTCCTATTTGAGCAAGCACAGGACTTAGCCATGAAAGTGTCAGGCATCCTCTGTTCAGAAACATGTGACAGCAAAGCCTTATTTAGCCTACAAATGAATTACCTTCCACTATATAGAGACCTATGGATAGAAGCTGAATTGCCTCTCAGTACACAGGACTGTCCTAACAAATCTGTCTTACAGGTCCACTGAAGAAATGTTTAGTATGGCTGATGAAAGCTGCAGCTCCAATCCTGCAATTGTTCGGAGGAAAAAAATTGCAATCAGCATCATCTTTTCTCTGCCTGAAAAAGAAGAAGCACAGAGAAACTTCCAGGATTTCTTTTTCTCTCACTTTCCTCTTTTTGAGTCTCACATGAACAAGCTGAAATATGCAATAGAAAAGGTACAGAATACTAATTTGGCATAATGTGGAAAAATGTCAATCAGAATGAATTATTCTAGAATCTGATAGATGAAGAGTGGGAGAAGGTGCGTGGTTTCAATCTTGCCTCCCTCCTTACACATGCAGTCTTGAGCTTGAGCCCAGCGTAGGAACTCAGCATTAGCTGAAAGAGGTGCAGTTTCTTTTCTAGACAGAATTAGAATGGAGAGTTTTATGCTATGGGTGGTTTTTCTTTTGTTCTTGCCATATTTCACTCTGAGTTTTTCTTGACTCCCTAGAGACTGTGGAAATGATGGTACTCTGTCCTTTCATGCAGTGTCTAAAAGTGAGACACAAAATATTTGTTGCTGTCTTCTTCCTCTCAGAAATGTTGTCTCCCCTTGTTCGGTATTTAGGATTGGCCTCTTATGAGGTGGAGGGAGGTTGGCATTTGTTGCTGTTGTGAGTGGCTGTATAGGACTGGGGCTAGATCTTAGCTATTTTGACATGTTAATGAAGTTTAAAAAGATGAAGAATGTAAATCCTTTAAGCAGCTGTTTTGTGTCTTTAACTCTTAATCAAGGCCATGATCTCATGTAGAAAAATAGCAGAATCCAGCCAGAGAGTGCAGGTTTATATCAGCCGTGTCATGGATGCCCTGGGAGAATTCAGGTGAGTTGATGGAATTCTGAATTACAAGGAGGGCACCTTTTATGCCCCATGAAAGATATTTGTCACTTCCAGTTATAAGCAGCTGAATGTAAGGTCTTGTATTTTAGACAGTCTTGAAGTTAGTGTGAATGAATTTTCTGCATTGGTTATTGGGTAAATGTTTTCAGAAACTGTAGCAAAACCAGCTCAGCCGTTTTCCAAATGAGCATGAAAGTACTTCTGTTGCACTCACGTGTTCCTGGGATTGTCAGTTAAAGTCTAAACATCTCATCAAGAGCTGGCTTCTGCTGATGACTGTGCAGTTGGGTGGATTGATGTACTCATGCAGATAGATGTGTCTACTCCTAGCCATAGATGCTGAACAATGTAACTGGCAAGAAAGTTGCAGTCAAAAGCTCTATTTTCTGTACTTGAGAAAGGAGGGAATGGTGAAAGGCTAAGCAAATCAGCCCAGGAGAGAGAGAAGGCTTTAATGGCATGGAGGTTCTGTAATATCTGGAATGTATAATCGAATCTGTGCGATTAATAGAATGGGTTCTTCTTCCCCTCAAATTTATTTCTGAATGGTTTCTCTGAATAAAATTCACATGGGAATGCAAAAACAGGGAGCCAAATATGTAACTCATACAAAGACACTAGGTTACTGATAATATGAATTAGACAGACTAGTGTTCTGAACACTAGTTTGTTTAGTCTCCTAGATCTTATTAAAAAAAAAAAGCAAATTAAAATCTGGACAACAGAAGAGGAAAGGGGCTACTTTTATTTATTTGCAGAATTGAAACATACATGTTAATACTGACTTTTTGGGAATTTTTTTTGATCAGAGTTACCATCTGGAACCTATATTCTGTTCCAAGGATTGCAGAGCCTGTGTGGCTTAATATGATGTCCAGCACCCTGGAAAAGAATCAGCTATGCCAGCGTTTTCTTAAAGAATTTACCTTTTTGATAGAACAGATCAACAAAAATCAGTAAGCTTCCCCCACTCCTTTTTTCTTAAGAAAAAGCTTATGTGCTTCCCAGTGCATGTGACTATGTTAAAGCACTTGATGGGGTGTTACTTTGGACATGCTTTTTTTACTTTTTTTCTCCTAGGTTCTTTGCTGCTTTGTTGACCGCAGTGCTGACATATCACCTGGCGTGGGTCCCAACAGTGATGCCAGTTGACCATCCTCCCATCAAGGCCTTCTCTGAGAAGCGCACATCCCAGTCTGTGAACATGCTGGCAAAATCCCACCCATATAACCCTCTCTGGGCACAGCTGGGTCAGTATGATTTGGAAAGCTTCGGATTTTTCTGTAACAAGCACCTTTGTGCATTCACTTTTTTTAGATAAGGACTACTTGTAATCCAGGTCACATTTCCTGCTACCAACAGGTGTGTTTTGCTTGATTCATCGGAGCATTTGGAGGCCTCTTTGCATATCCTGCTTTTTATTCTTGTTCCTTGTTGACATCCTCTGTTACACTGTCTGGTTAACTTGTTATAGAAATGTCAAGATTGTGCAAATGCTCTGAATGGTCTTGAGCAGTTTGGGAGAAAACAAGAAAAAATAGACTGGGTTGAGAGGAGTTACTTGGGCCTTGGAGGCCTTTTATAGTTGAATTTGGCTACCTCCCTTTGTCTGTTTCTCACATAGCTAGGATAGAGAGCAGGGCAGTAGATTAGATGTTTGGCAACTGGCAGTAGCTCCATTCACTTACTATTATATGAACGGGCTTGGGGCAAGATTTTTTTCTATGCTCTGTGCCTCAGGCTGGTCTCTGACAAATATTTTATAGCTTGTAAACTATCTTGATACAAGGGATTAGATAACTGATGTCAAATGAGTAGGTGAATGAAAGCTGAGAAGGTAATTCTGTCAGTTGTAAATATTTGAAAATTGCTCCTCTTCTTGGCAGCAGATGAAAATCTGACATCAGACAGCCCTTCACTTTAGCTGATATGCTATATTGCCATGTAAAATAACACACGTGCACACTGAGGCAATGATGTGACTTACTCTGTGCTGCTGGTGCTGTCTCTTCCTGATTGTCTTAGGCTTCTTATTCTCAGTAACCTCTATGAAAGATTTGCTACTTGGGCCATGTAGTTATAGTGAATTGTTTCCTGGTTTAAGATGTCATTTAAACATTGTGTAGAGGTTAGACTGAAGGGGAAATTAGAAGTGTGTTCTTGGTGTTGAGGACAGAGCCAGGCCTGGAGTTGCAAAAACCAGCTGGACTGGAGGCGTAAGCTCAGTAGTAGCTCTTGTGGTCGCTCCCAGGAGTCACCACTGGTGACTAGTTAAGAGTCTGTTTCTCTTTTAGTCTTGCCAAGTTCTCAATGTCTGAAGTCAAAATGCTTTCTGATTTTGTTTCATTCTTATAAAGCCCAAAAAGCTGTTACTGTTGTGGTTGCAAAAACTGATTGTGAAAGTGAGATGTTGCCCTCTGCTGGAAGAAAAACAAAAAATCAAGTCTTTGTGCTTAAAATGGAAATGATGGGATTTTGATGTACCTGTCTTTCCACCTTTAGACCTGTATTTTCATTACATATTACATATCAACTGCAGTTATATACGGATAAAATTGTAAGTCCCTTTGTCATGAAAACATACTGTCTCTTAAACACCAGCTTCAATCTAATGGTATTAACAAGTATTAGTACTTTTTGAAGACCATGATTTTGACTTGTTGTACTGTCTTATAAGTATTTATATAAAAGCCAATTGTGAAAAGAGCATGAAGCCTGAATCTGATTTCCATAGCAATTGTGCTCAACTCAAAAGTAAAACAATATATTCCAGTTTCATTTCCATATTGCTTGTCCTTGTGGCCTGGCAGCCTTTTAGATTAATTGAGGAGTCTGAAGCCCATTTTTGGTTCCTGAGGAATGAATTTACTGGCTTGTTAGGGTCTGGGGCTGGTTGCAAGGGTGTCCCTAACTGAGGGAAAGATGGCACTACTGATGCCACCACCCAGGAGCCTCTCCAGTGCATCACTGGCATTGTGGGAAATGGCAGATCTTAGCAGGGCAGACAGTAAGAGAGCCATGGAATAACTCATTCGTCCTTGTTTAGTAGAAATGGAATTGGGAGCCTTATTCCTTTTATGTTCTATATAATGAGAAGGAGACTGGACATAAAGGTGCTCTTTGAGTTTTTTTTTTTTTTTTTTGCTGTGTTACTGTTGAAACCAGAGCCTCCCTTGCCCTTGGAAGAAACCTTTCTGAGGCTCTGTTTATAACTCTTAAAATAGTGCTGCTTCTTGAGGTCTAGTACAAAATCTTGATGGCAAGCTCTGTCCAGAACAAAATTTGAGCAGCCCAGAGGAAAGATTTAGCGCCTAAAAGTAGTCTGATAGTTAAGCAGGTAGGTGATCAAGCCTCAAGGTAGAGAAGCCTGCTTTCCACACTTCATGTAGTTGAAGAAAATTGAGCATTTGCTGGCTATTTTCCATGTGCTGGTGAAATCAGACATAGATTGATTAACCAAAGACAATTTAGTGAATATTCTCTGATAGGTGTCATGTGAAGACGACTGGGTTAACTCATCCTAGGAATAGACACTTCTTTGAGTTAGCTGATCATTTACCAATAGGGCATGTGAACATTCCCTTACTAAATATCTATGTTTACTTCTCCTAGACCTCTGGAGTAGAAGCCCTTTAGCTGATAGATGATTATAAGTAACTGGAAGATAATTGCCTCTCTCCTAAAGAAATATGTTGAAAGTAGGATATGTACAACCTTAGTTCTGTTTAAAAAGCAGTTATTCAGGATAAATAGCAATAAGTCATTCTTGAGGGGACTCAGATGATGATGTAGTAGTGCCTACCTTTCATATTGCAGTTGTATTTTGATTTTCTGCTTCTCCACTCCCCCCTGACAAAGTTAAATGCTCATGTGATTGAGGTTGGCTCCCACATACACAGCACATGCCTTGCTCAGTGAGGTAGTTACATGCCTCTTTTTTCTGAACCTTATTTATTAAGCTAATATTTTTTACCTTTTTTTGTTTTTTTGTCTCTTAGTCCTGAAAAAGTAATTAAGATTTTATCTGTGTAAAAATGCCTGTGTTGAACAGAAAGGTCACTGCACTAAAACAGAAAAACTTTGATGTGAAAGAAGATTAGTAGAAAAATAGAAAATAGTGTGACTGCCTTCTGAGTTTTGCTGGATGTAAATTTTTCTTTGCCCCCTCTTGTGTCAGTTTCTAGTTGATAATGTCTTGTAAGCATTGTGTACATTAAATCTCAGTGGCTCTTAACAGAAAGAAAATGAGTAATAGCAGCTGATTCTTCACAAAAACCCTTCTGGACAAAAGCCAGGTGTAAGAAGCACTAGGGAACTTCCTTTGTTACTCTTTGTTTAAGACTTTTATGAATTCACTTTGAAAGCAATTGACTGTCTTAATTGTGTCCATAGTAAATGCTGTTTCAGAATGTGTTGAATTTGAACAGTATAGGTTATATTACAATGCTGTGTAATTTCACAAACCTGTGAAATTTTTGCTTTCCTGTGTAGGTGATCTCTACGGTGCCATAGGCTCTCCAGTTAGATTGACTCGAACTGTGATTGTTGGAAAGCGAAAGGAGCTGGTGCAGCGCTTGCTCTATGTTCTAACTTACTTCATCCGGTGCTCTGAGCTGCAGGAAAATCAGCTGACGTGGAGTGAGAAGGCTGGGGAAGGAGAGCAGGTGCTAAATGGAAGTAAGATCACAACTGTACTAGAAAAAGGAGAGGTAGAGGAATCTGATTATGTGGTTGTCACTGTTAAAAATGACCCTGCTCTTGTGCCTCCAATCCTACCTCCAAAGAATGATGGAAGTAAGAACAACAGTACTGCAGAGTGGGTGCATGAACCAGAAAGCACTCAGGCTGTCACAGTCTCTTCAAAAGAAAAGAGGGAAGCAATAGGAAAGGCCAGTCAAACCTCTGAAACATCTGTTGACTGTCTAACTGGCAGTTTCTGTAAAGGAGCAGCTGATGGTAGGAAAAGAACTGTCACCGATACAGGAATTGTATCCTACCACTCTGAAGAATCATCTAAATTAGAGGATGTAGTGGATGTAAAGAAGAACAAGAACCAGAATGAGAGAAAAGTGGAAAAGCACTTTTCTAGTAGGTCATCTGCCCTACCTTGTCCTGAGAGGTCTGGCCACAGGAGTTCACACTTAGAAAAGGTCACGTTTCAGATTGGAAGTTCAGCATCACCAGAATCAGACTTAGAAACTCATAGAAGAGAAATGGAAGAAAATCTGAAGGCATTAATTAAAAATCCAGAGGTGACACATTGTGCCTCAAGTTCCACAAATCTGACTGTGGATGCTTCTCAGAATCAAGAAGACAGTTGTGAAGCTGCCTTTATACCCATCAGTAAACATAATGTTTGTTATGCACAAATCCCACCATGTGAGGATAAGGAAAGTATACTTAACCAACATATGGAAAGTAAAGGAACTGAAGTGAATTTAATTAACTCAGTATCTAGTGAACTGCTTTTGCCCACAGATAACATAGAAACTGTAAAATTGCCAAACATGAAAGAAAATAGAACTTTATGCTCTGGCAATATGGAGAACTATTCTTCTGACTGCGCAGAAGCAGATTCTGCTGTCAAACAGGATTCCCCTAAAGTAGGTGCTAAAGATGTCCCCTATGGGGATTCTGGAAGGAAAACCTCCTTCAGGGTTGAAGGGGACATTCCAAGGAACGAGAGTTCAGACAGTGCTCTTGGAGCTAGTGATGAAGAAGGTGATTGTTGTATCCCTGATGAAGTGCATCATGATAACATCAGCAAACGGCTTGAAGAATTTGCAGAAGTGGAACTTCCTTTACCAAGGTAAAGAAGTCTGATTAATTTAGAACTAAATGGAGTCAAAAGCTGTAGTGACTTTGGAGCTATATGAAGTTTCAAGTCTGAAACCTTCTGAAAACTTGACTTAAGTTACTTGCAAACAAATCACTAGCAGGCAGTGATGTAGTTAGAATTCTTGTAAGTAGATTTGGCATGAAGGAAACAGAGACAGAGCAGGTTTAATAAAGTTTTGTGACAAAGGTGTACTTCAAATGCCTAGAAAAAGGTGATCAAACTTTTTATGTAAACTGACTGAAACATGTAGATAGGACATCTGAGGACAAGCAAAACTTTGCTTAAAAAGATAGCTGTTTAGATTTGACATAATTATAAGTCAAATACAAATTTGGAATAAACATGGACATGCTATTTGAAAATTTTTGAGCATTCCAGATGCACATGGAGTTTGGTGCTTAAGGTCAGTTTCTAAACTTACCTTAAGCATGAGAAATGAAGAAAACTGAAATTTAGCAAAATTGTAAGCTGCAGAACCTGGAGCTCGTGCATCCCACAAACTCCAGTGCACATAAATTTGCTTATTTACAAGTTTGAAGAAATCAATACCCTGTTAAATTTTAGCTTTCAAAATTCTTGTTTCAAGAGCACCAGTAGATTTTTATGGGTGTGAACATTTATGTATACTTGGAGTACAACTGTTGATTAACATTTGCAGTAGAAGCAGGCATGACTTTGAATTAATGTAAAATCCGAATGCAGTTTGTCAAGCAAGAATCTTACCTGCTTTGTATTTCTGTATTTCAGGGCAAATACCATCAGCAGTCAATGTGTGAAAAACTTTGGAAGATCACTTCTGGGTGGTTACTGTCATACATATATACCTGATCTAGTGCTGCATGGAATAAATAATGATGAAAAACTCAAACAGTGTCTACTAGCAGATCTACTTCATGCAATGCATGTGAGTTAAAGTGCTAAGTCAGAGTAGGAGTTGTGATAATACTGAAATCTACAGAAACAGGTTATTTCACTAGGTTGCTTTTTTTACTTACCTGTTCTTCTCTTTGAAAGACATAAGCCCTTCATTTACTATATGCAACACCTGTTCATGAAAGAATCATGTGCTTTCCTTTATTACTTTTAAGGCTTCTCTTCAAAGATTAACACAACGAAGATTGTTTGCAACTTCAAGTTACAAACAAGGAAAAAAAAACCTTGGGCTGCTTCTCTTTTCCATCACAATAGCAGACAAAATTACCTGTATTTCAGAAAAATTATATGCAAGTTGAAACATCTTATTTTGCCACTTAATGACATGCGTTGCAGGTGAGGTAAAGTCATGTTGAGGCCTATATGATGCTAGTCTGTAGCAGAAATGACTGACTATAGAAGGTAATTGTATATAGATAAGAACTTTGCTGTGTTATTTCTCCACTGTAAGTACTCCTAAATTATAAAATTTATAACTAGTCTTTCACTGGAGTAACTGTGTGACCTCAGTATGCAATTTAAAATGCTTATCTAGTAATTGTCAGCAGCTTTTCTCTGTAGCAATTAAGCATCATCCTGCTGGCATGACTACATGTACTATCCAGAGCAGTGATATATGTGTGTGTGTGTGTGTGTGTAATTCTTTAAGCAACATCAGATTGGTCTGGTGTGATAGTGTGGTGGATGACAAGTGGGCCATGAGCCTGTGCAGCTCTTGCTGCTTTGAGAGCCAGTGCTCTCCTGGGTGCATAGCAAGAGCATTCTTGCAGGTCAAGGGAGGTGAACCTGCCCCTCTACTCAGCTCTAGTGAGGCCATATCTGGAGTGCTGTGTCCAGTCTGAGCTCCACAGGTCAAGAAGGATGAGGAGCTACTGGAGAAAGTCCAGTAGAGAGCCCCAAAGATCATTAGGGGTCATCTCTCTTCTCAGAGGAGACTAGAGGGGATCTCATTGGTGCATATAAATATCCTAAAGGCAGGTGTCAAGAGAGAGGTGCTCAGCAACAGGACAAGGTGTAGTGGCCATAAACTAAAACACAAGAAGTTCCACCTCAGTTTATGAGGAAGAGCTTCTTTATGTTGAGGGTGGCAGAGCACTGGAACCAGCTGCTCAGGGAGGTCATAGAGTCTCCCTCTCTAGAGACATTCAAATCCCACCTGGACTTATCCCGTGTCACCTGCTCTAGGGGACACTGCGTTGGTGAGGGATTGGATTAGAAGATCTCAAGAGGTACCCTCCAACCCTGGCTATTCTGTTGTACCCTGCTTGATTGTGCATAGTAAAATCCCTCATATATCTCTGAAACATTGAATGTACTTTCACCATCACTGGGTCGGTGTAATTATTACACTCTTCATTTTGAAAGAAACTAATCTCTTCAGGGTAGGGGGAATACATGAAGAAAAATAAAATGGAGTAGTGACTTTCAGACACTAATAAAAATGTCTCAAATTGGCAGATGCAGTGCTGCTGAATGTAAATCTTGTCATTGAAGCTGGTATTCCTTGTCATTTTTTTAAATGCCTTTGGTTTCCTAATGGACAAAACTATGCATTGAATCACTTTATTTGCTACGTCAGTGTGAATAAAAGTAAAACTGTGGAAGTGTATATGAAAGTATCACATAATTGTATTTTGTTTCTATTGCAGCATCCAGTGCTAGATGAGCCCATAGCAGAAGCTGTCTGCATTATTGCAGACACAGATAAATGGAATGTACAAGTAGCTACAAGTCAGAGGAAGATGACGGACAGTGTGAAGTTAGGCAAGGATGTTCTGGTTTCAAGTCAAGTATCCAGTCTGTTGCAGTCTATTTTACAGCTTTACAAACTCAACGTCCCAGCTGACTTTGTAAGTATTTCTTTACTAAAGACTGAAGCTAATGGAAATTGTTTAGCTCAGATAGCAAACAGAGTTCTGTACACTGTGTTGCAATATCAATGAACTAATGCGTGATATAATGCAGAGCTGTTACAAGATGTTGAAAAGAATCCATGCTATAGTCCAGTAATGGATACCAAATCCTGGTTCTGGCAAACACCTTCCTATTCTTGGGGTTTCTATTCAACCCCATGTAGTGGATGCCTCTTCTCTCTACCCTCCAACTAACTGTGCTTCTGTTTGTTTACTTGACCCTTCTGCTTCATACATATTTTAGCAAGTGCTGCCTTGGGTAGCTTTGCAGATGGCTCTATGGATTGATGGGATGAGACACCTGGGAATGGGTGGGTTGCAGCAGGGAATGTTACTTTGTCATGTTGCATGCTCCCTATCCCACAGCATCCTTTCCTGTCCTCATTGGTAGTGGAGTTCATCAGAGCAAATCAGTAATGCTGGTTTTGCTGACTACAACAAAATTACCCACAAGTCTGACTGCAATAACTGTAATTAAATTTTTAGCACATGATTATTGGTGAGGGGTGATGGAGTGTTTTTTCAGTAGTCACCCCTTTTCTAATAAACAGAATTGATTTGTCCTCCAGCAGAGCAGCTTTGAGAAATTCTGTAGGAATCCTGTGTAATGACTGTGTCAGCAGATGGAAGAGGAAGATAGAGCTAAACACTAATAGCTCTAAATAGTGTTGGTTGGCACTGTTTTGGATTAAATTGGTGGTATTGATTACACTAAGTTCTTCAAGTCAAATGCTAGGCAAAATATGTGGGTACATTTTTGAGTATTTTCTCTGGATTCTTCTGGGCATTGAAAAATATGCAACTGTGGTTGAAATTGTATCTTAACATCAGTACAGTCACCCCTTAAATCATGACATTTTTAAACTGAGTAGTTGATTTTGCAACTAAAGTGTTCTTTCCAATGTTTCCTTAGGATTTGTATATGCAGTTTCTATATGGTTTGTGTGGTTTGGGAGGTGTCTGGGGGCAGAATGATTTTCAGGGGTTTTTATTTCTTTTTTCTTACAAAAGGAACTGAAGTGACAGTGCTAGTTGTTTGTAAATTTTTCATCATTTGTTTTAGAAATACTTGGATCCTTCTGTCAGGGGATTTTGCAGCTCTGCTAAAACAATATCTGTGCATGTGAAGCTAAGTGTTCCTAAACTCTAGGAGAAGTGTGACATTTTCATAGAAGCATTTCTATGGATTTAAATTTGGATAGAAACATATGTACTGATGTACTCATATCAATCAGAAATGACCACAAAGCAGCATGTTTGAAGTTTCCTTTAGGGATGCACATCTCTTTACATGTATTTACTATTCAGATGAATAAGTATTTTGAGGGTTTTGTGGTACCAATGAAAAACAGCCGAATATGAGACCAGATGAAAGGCAAGTGGTCATATCTTTGTTGTACCACTTTAGACTAATAGTTGTGCTGCAGAGAGCTTTGCAGTATGCCCTGGTGAGAGGAAAATGCTGATTGCAACTGCTGCATTTCAGCTGTATGTCAAAAGTTTTACCTGCACCTTTAAGCTACGCTTCTGTTTTTAAAAGGTTCTTGACTTTTTTTCCATTTGATCAATGAGAAAAACTGTAGAGGAAGCTCATATTAAAAAAAAAAAAAGAAAATACTTGTGGACACTGAACAAGACAGGTTAATATACTGAGTACAATTATGGGCAGAAATGTCTTTTGATTCTTTGCTGGTATTCAAAAGGAATAGATCATATTATGTAAACAAAAATAAAAATAATGTGGGATTCTTTTAAAATAATGTGGAATTCTTCCTTACTTGCTCCCTCATAACTTAAAAAAAAAAAATCCACAATCCTTAACACAAATACTCGAATTGAAAGCTGCTTTGTGGATCAGCTGCATGCCCCACTGAACCACTGTGAAAGTACTCACAGGCTTTTTGCATGAGGGTCACCTGTCATGGAAAAGATAAGAGTGCTTGCTTCCCTTTTGGACAGAATCAGAAGTGTTATGATTATAATGGCTTGAGTGAAAATTTGCTTGAAGCAAATTGATCAAACTATTCTCAAAAACCACCTGCCTTTCCTCCATTGGTGACAGTGATTTTACTCTGCTACCCTGTAGCATGGTTTTTAAAATGCCTCCTTATTTTCCATTGTTAAGACTCAGTATTAGCTCATTGAAAGAATAATTACACATCTTTATCTTGCTCCAGATGATTAGAAAAATACATATTAGGCTGCCTACAAGCCTGAGACATTTTTTTCCTCGTTAGTTTTTTAAATAACAAAACTTGTCTCACCAGCTCTCACTTCTAATACTTAGAGTTTTCGTTCAGCTCCAGCACATGGGATGATGGCCTGAAGCTATTTGCTGCTACTGTTTCTAATTGCTGTCTGTGCCTGCTGGATGATTACGTTTGATAATGTGAGGTTCTGTATGTGCTTCCTGCTTTCATCTCCTGATTTCAGACCCCTGACTTAATTTAACTTTTTTGAAGTGGTCATCCCTGTGAAAAGAAGGAATATATCAAATTGAATGTACCTTTGTCCTACAACAAAACGCCTGATAAGACTTCCTACCTACTCAGCTTGTGGAGACATGCTACCTGCAGACCTTGTCTTGCCAGAATAACCCCTCTCTTTCCTTGAAGCCAAGGTTCCTCTGCTCTCTTGTAGTTGGTATATAAGAAATTGCCATGCATTCAATGACTGTATTTAAAATAATATGCATATCTAGCATTCCACTGCTAGAAAAAAAGTGGAATGATTAAACTGATGTTTCAACTTGAACTATTACCTTTTGGCAATCAGCATCAAATGTTTAAGCAATTTTAAACTAGAAGTACTTAGGAATTATGAAAACAAATGCCTAAAAAGGATTTGTAACTTAGTTGCTACAGAAAAGCAGTCAGCAAAAGAGTTGCAATTCTGTGACCAATAAGGTACTGGCATTTTCCACGTCTTGAGTCTTGGTTTCTTGAGTGGCGTTAGAGCCTTAGGGCTAGAATGATGGTTTTAGAAACTGTTGTCTAAACCAAGACTTTCAGAAAAATAGTACTGACTTACAACAAAGACACCTTGATCCAAGAAATCTGCCTTAATTCTTAGTAAGATACCTGGAGTTATTTTGAACCTCATTAAAACTGTTTAAGTTGGCAGAAATGCAGACTTAAGTGGAAGTAGAGGTGCAGTTTATGCAACAAACATGCTGCCCAAGAGAGTTGGAATGCCCCAGTTCTATGAGGGGTTTCCTCTTTGTGGGGTAGTGTAACTTTGTAATGTTTATAGCACAATTGTAATAAATCCAATTGCCTCTTCTAGATTTTGGAGTGGAGGCTTAGTTTATCTTCCAAGATAGAAGGTAAAGTGATGTGCTTAGATTTCTGTAATATTTGCATGTGATTGCAAAAGCTGTTCTGAGGTTTGTGGTCTGTGTTTACAGTGCATAATGCATCTTGAAGATAGACTGCAAGAGATGTATCTCAAAAGCAAAATGCTTTCAGAATATCTGCGAGGACATACAAGAGTGCATGTAAAAGAGCTAGGAATTGTATTGGGGTGAGTATTGCAGGTATCAGTCTTAAGCAACGGCAAAAACTGAGGCAGTTGTTTTTCCTTTTCAGCTGAGTGTTGACGGCTTGTTCTCATGAGGATTTGCTTCATATTTAGCACTCCTCTTTCATGTGACTAATAAGTGGCAAAAATGGGCTCTACTGAGCTATCTCAACATGAGGAGGAGACATACAACAGCAAAATACTTGTCATTTTGAAATTGTCAGTGTTAAGAGAGTTTGGATTTTGGAAGTTATCAAAGCATTCATACACACTCTTTTGTTGTGATCTCCTTAATGAGAACTTCATCCCAACAAATACTTCAGAATTTTTGGAATTAAAAAGGTGCATTTGTACTTAAGGGACAAGAGGGTCTCAAAAATCAGGTGTAGAAAAATAAACAGATGTCCTGGTCAGCAGCTGTCTTCTAATAATAGTACTTGATTGGCATATGACCTTTAAGGATCTGCCTGCTGACAGCAGAAAAAGGGGAAAAAGTAAATACTTTCTCAAGATGTTTTCTTAGCACTGTAGATTAATTAATCTTTTTCAAGACTGTTCAAGATTTCATCCTTAGAAATGTAGCTGTAAATAGTGAAACCATGAAATAAGCACTTTTCTCTGTGTGTGTGTATGTGTTAAATATATATAAATATGTATGTACATCCTGGCCTCTGAGCAGTTTCACATTTGGAAATAGTTGGAAATTGACCATTACACTTGAGAGACATTCTTTGAAGTTTTATTGGATAATAATTAATAATTTCAGCTTTTGGTCATTTTTGGTAAGAAAGTGCTGCTATTTAGCAAACTGAGTTATATTCAAAACCTGAAGCTCATAATCTTCCATGAGCTGATACTTAGTACTTTGTTAAACTGGGCTTATTGGTGCCTACTCACTGGTAAGACTACAAGCTGAAGCTTATGGTTTAGCAAATACAGAAAAGATCTTTTCTTTAAACCACAAAAGATTATATAGCACAGAATGTAATACTGCTTGCTATCTTTTGCTTTAAGTGCTAACTTCTTGGTTTTAAGCATTATTTACCTACATTTACTTGTAATACATGATTAATAACAGTAAATAATAATTAAACAACTTAGTAATAGCAAGACACTTCCAGTTTCTTTAAAATGGATGAAAAGTATCATCTTGTATTTCTCTTTTGAAAGTGACTGTATATTATTTTAAAGTCTGTCTCTCTTTTTTTTTTAATTTCTAGGATTGAATCCAATGACTTGCCTTTGTTGGCTGCTATAGCAAGTACTCATTCCCCATATGTTGCTCAAATACTCTTATAAATTAAATTCTCAGGATAGTCATTCCCTTAAAGTACAATTATGAAAATGGGAATGTTGAATGAAGAACAGAGGTGCCAAACACTGGTAAAGGGGAGCACTGATGAAAGCAGGTGATGACTGTACATTCTGCCACCTTCTGATTCTGATTTCAACCGGATGTTTTATCGGAGGACTTCAGTTTACATAACACAAAAGGCATTCAGGTTTTTCTTACAATCTCTCTTCTGACTTAAATCAAGAGACTGCATCCTTGCATTTTATTTTTATTCAAAGGACAAAAGTTAACACTATGTGGCAGATTAGGTTCTGCCATCCAAAACGCTGCTCAAAACCATGAAGTACCAGTTAAAAGAACAAGCGGGTTAGAATGGATTTCGTAATACTATGCTTGTGAGTGTGGTGTGGTGTATGTTTCTTTGCTGGGGAGGAGGAGGAGTAGCTGTTAACTCTGTATATAGCATTCCTATACAAAAGTGTATTCAGTGGGACATGATTTTCTTGCGGAACTTATGTGTGGTTTTGTAGAAGTGATGGGCTCAGAACAAGGAACTTGGATTCAGCAGCCAGATGTCATGTGGGAATGGAGGTGTGTGTGAGGTTGATGTGACTTTTCCTTTTAAGGAGAAGAGGTTGAGAGCTGTGGCTGCTTCTGTTTTAATGAGGAGGCATTCAAATGGGCCCAATGGCTACAAGTGGAATGGAATGGACTTCTGAGAGAGGGATTTTATGGGAAAGCCTTATGGAACTTCTGCTACAAGTTTACATTTGTTGCTGATGCAACTTCAGTAGCTGTTGATTTGCTGTACGACTGTGGTCCTGGGAACTAAACTTGTCTTGGTGTCATCAAGTATTGCTATCTCAAATGAATTTGAAAAACTTCTGAATGATGCCAGTGCTGTGAGCATGTGTCCATGTGCACATACACCCAACAATTGGCGCAAACTGAAGACAATTGTATTGGGGAAAAACAAAACATCAAACACCCCCCACCAAACCTTTGGTCAAAAGTATTACTTTTTTCCAGCTATGAGTTGTCACTCTGAGTAGGAATAAAAGAGGAACATTATTTGAAGTAAAATGAAATGTGGGGGCAAAGCCCAATATTTGATATTACTCTGAATATTTGCAATTGCCCTTTTTGATTTTACAGAAATCTTGAACTATCATCCAGGTGCCTTTCCTTACTAGGTTAACTACTCTGACACCAGAAACTACTTCTCCACTAGTTGATACTGGCCTTTGGTGTTTCTAGAAAGCAAAATAAAATTTTGTACTTCACTGTTTTCACGTGGTTGATTAAAATGAATGTAAAGAATACTTTTTTTGCATAAAGCACTGTTAAGCTGGATATGAAACTATGGACCAGACTGAGGAGAGAACAAAGGATCAAAACATTCTTAAATGGAAAACTCAATGTTGGACCATTCTGTTGTGAGCCACTGTGAATACAGTGTCTGAAATTGTCATCTTGCAAGCAAATTTCTGGCAACACAATTGCTTGAAAACAGTAAATTCTAATAAGAAACTCCTGGTCACCAGTTGTGAGTTCTCCTTGTTGATGGTTACAGATTTTTAACACTGAAGGGACACACTTTTATTAAAAGTGGTTTTATTTCCTACTACCTTGATGTTTGGACTTTTCTACAGTAAACTTTCAATGATTTGAAATAATGAAATGTGCTTATTGTGAATTGTTTAAATGTGATGGGGTCTTGATTAACCTTGTGTTACTTTTTGAGGGAAATAGGTAGACTGGCCTACTGTGAAAAGAGGTTGTTTCCACGTGGAGGGATACTTAATATTCTGATACAACACTTCTAAAGCTGTTCCTTCTATGCTGGTTTTCTGACCTAACATTCCAAATGTTTCTTTTATTGCATTTTCATATTTCTCCCTAGTATTCTGCCTAAAAAGTCTAAAATCTTTCTATTGTTCAGGTTTTTTCTTCCTGCTTTATAGCTAAGCAAACTTTTAATATCTTTGGTCTGTGAATCCTATCTGCTGGAAAGTAAATTTACCTCTGCATATGGCTTTTAGCAGATACCACTTTCTATTTCACAAGGTTAAAACAAGGAACGAACCATAAAGCAAGTCACGTATTCCTGAACTACCCTCTTGATGGAGAATGTGTGTGTGCATGTGTAAGGCTATGAAACTGCTTCTCTGAGTGTATATAGAAATCCTCATGTACTTTCTCTATTTTGTGTCACTCTTAAATAGTAGCTGACATCATTAAAAGTCAGTCCAGTTCTTTTAAAGTGGTTTTTTTTTTATCTGAACAGACTCTGACAGTTCTTCAAAGAAATATACGCTAACTTAAAGATGTGCTTTTGTTGTCACAGGGTTTACTAAAGAGGACAGAGATCTGCAGACATTCAGTGATTTCAAGATTTATACCACAATCAATAATAGACCTGATTTTTACCACATCAACTGTTTAAAAAAAAAAAAAATCTGCCTTTGGGCAAGACATCAATTAATTTTGTGGTGGCATGTGAGCCGATGGTCAAAAGCACTTGAATTTTCTTTAGCCCAGGCTAAAACTTTATGGTTCTTGCTGCTTTCTCTAACATTTTGCTGCTCTTCAGAAATTACACATTGAACTATTCTCACAGTTTTAGTTTTGGGGGAAAGAAAATTCAAAATGAAAGCTCTTTATTATCTTTAAAAGGCTTTAGACTAATGGAAGCTAATTACATATTTCCCCTCCACCAAATGTACTACCTCAGTTGACAGGATTCCACTTTCTAGGGCTTTTTTTTCACTTGAAGTCTTTAACTTGTTTTTGGTAGCATCTTGATGTTTATGTAAATTGGTGTGGCATGACAGGGCAGTAAGTATTTACAGATGTGTTTTTTAGACATTTTTAGGGCATGTTTCTGGTTTTATTTTAATAGGATGAAAAGTGATATGAATGTACAGCTGTGTTGAAAATTGATAATGTAGCTTAATTTTCAAATATTCTAAAGTTGTTTTTATCAGTATTATGTAGGTTTTTTGTAAACTTAAATACATACTTTCTTGGTTAGGTGGGAGTGCACAGTCTTTCCAAAATCCCACATAAATGTGGTTTACACACTGAAATTTAAAGAATGTATGCTGTTTTCAGGCAAGACTAAACATAGGGGAGGAATGAACTGCTAAATTGTAGAATTTAGTTGAAATTAATTCTTTAACCCCAAACAATACCAAGATTTGAACATTTTCATTTAAGTAGGTACTCTCTGAACTAATCTGTACAACTTTCTTTTACTCCCAAAAAGCTAACAGACACTGATCCTGTAATTCACATTTCTGATGGCATCTTCCAAAATTTTGGATTGATTTTCTCCACTCCATATTATAAGCATCGTTGTTCTTAAGGTCAAAACCTCTTTTCAGATGCATCAAACTCTTGTATATAAGGTTTATGCAAAATGATCCCTTACCCTTCAAGGATAACTTCTACTTCAATTAAAAGGACCCAAATAAAAATCAACTCTGAACTACTGAATTTAGTCTAGACATATTCCTTTTTTTGGGGGGGGGGGTAGGATGGGGGTTGGAGGTCAAATGAGGTAATTTGACATACATGGCAAGTTTTCCATTGTAGAAAAGTGTGTGTTGCTATTGCATGTTTGGAGAACATAGGCTTTTTTAGGAATGACTGAACACCAATGTCAAACTACATGTTTTTTTCTTATAGTTGTATATGTACACTATCATTTTGGTCAATTTCTTTGCTGCATTTGGTGCAATAAACTTTCTGAAATCAATGTGAGTGGTATTTGGTATCTTCCTTTCTAAAATTTCTGAAATAGCTGTTGTTGTAGCTGAGGTCTAGCAGCGCATGTTCTGTTAGATCACCCAGCAGCAAAGTAAGTAACTGTTACAAGAAGTAACTTGTTACTTCCTTACTTCTCACAGGAAGGCTGCACAAAATTTGGAGCTTGGTTGGTCATCCTTAGAAGTTTTACCTCAATTACATGTGAACAAGAGCTCTTACAGTATGAAAAATATGGGCAAAAAATAGTGGAAAATGAAGACAGTGACTGTTGGAATTGGTGGTGCAGAGGTTCAACACACCTGTGTGGCTGGTACTTAGTTCTTTCCATAAGCATTTGAGCTACCTGAAGAATGTGCTGCTATTAGATAATAAATTCAATTTTTAGAATTGCTCAACTAAGCAGGAGTGAGTGACCCCTAATGTCTACTGGATTATGGAATGGTTAGTGCATTTGATCTGATTTAGTTTCAAATAAAGAGGTCTTTCATTTTTCTCAGATCTTCCATGACCTGACTTTTCCTTTTAGTATTCTGAAATTTATTGGAAAATCCTTATTTAGAAATACAGACAGAAAGAAGGTGAGATGATCAACAGTATTTGAGCTTCTTTGAGTCTGATTTGTAGCATGTAAGAATTTCTTACCTATAGACTGAAATGTTTGCTTGTTGGTCAAGCTAACAAGAATTGGAAGTAAGACAAAAAGCCCAGGAACTTTGACATCAAGGACTTGATAGTGAGGAGGAAACCCAATTACCTGTTGTGTTTTCCTCCTGTCATACCAGCTGCAATCTGCTTATTCTGTACCTTGCTTGATTGTGCATTGAGTCCCTTATAGGCAGATAAAGTGTGTTTGCAAAAAAAAAAAAAGTGCTGCTGGGTTAACATGTTTAATTTGGCTCAAAGGGGCAAGGGAAGAGATGGGACACCAGAGCTGGGGCCAGAAAAGGAGTGAGACTGCTCCAGTCCCTGATCTCTTTGATACTTCTGAACCATTGGACTGGCTTAGTGATTTGTGCAGTTCACCAACCTGTTTTTCCATCCAGGCCTTGTAAGACTCCATAAAACTCCTCTACTCTGATTTCACTACTTTGGAAAAGTTGTAGTTAAGCTGTTGCTCATACCAGCTGGTTGAATTTCTTTTTAAAGGGCACTTAGCCAGTCTCTCAGAATCCAAATGTTCAGGATGGTGGCAGATTAAGAAGGGGGAGATGCAGAAGCTGGCAGACATAAAATAGCCAAGCACTAAGAAAGGGTGGAGACCTGCATTAATGAATACTTACATGGTGTGGCTGAGAGGGTGGCCAAAGAGCTTTTAGAACTAAGACCTGCAAAGGAGAAAATAATACCTAGATTTGAAAAATCCTCAGACTCTGAAGTCAGATTCTGTGAGTTGTTTGGAAGACGTGACTAGAAATAATATGAATGTTTATAGTGAGCAAGCAACTGAACTGTTTTCCTGCTTATGTAAGAGGCAAGGAAGACCACAGATCTGATGAAGGAGTTTTCCTCATATGTAAAAATGGTTTCAAGGCTACAGAAGTAAAATGAACTATATTCCAAAGTAACTGAGTCTTGTGCCAAAATTCTGCCAGTCTTTCTTCCTGCTTTTCTCTCTATTTGCAAAAGTTATATAGCAAAGCTTTCTGCTGATCATCTGTGCACCATATCCTTTGGTTTTCTGTACTTACAGCTTTGAAGAGATCAATCAGGACTAAACATACAAAACAGGATTTTGGATATAAAGGACACAAAGCCAGGTGACAAACCACAAGACTGTGACCTCTAAGGCTTCTGATCCCATATAAAATTAGCTTAAGTGGACACATGCTAGTAATCCACATGCTGGAAAATTACTCTTATAATAGTTGCAGTCAGTTGTCTGTCTGGCACAATCCCAAAGCTAAAACAGTTTAAGTAGACTAGCACTTTGTCTCAAAATCCTAAGGTCAACACATGGCTGAAGGGCTTAGGAGTGACAGTCAAATACTCAAATATAATCTCATAAACTGGATTTTTTTTTCCATTTGGAGCTACAAAAGAGATTCCACTGTGATCTAACAAAATGGTGTTTGAGAAAGAGCAGACATCCATGAGGAATGAGTTTCTCAAGGAATAAAGCTCCCTCTCCTATCGGCAGAGAAATGGTTGTGGATGTGGAAATACACAGCAATGCTTAGGTCTGTTTGAGATCTTCCCAGGGTGGTTTTGTGTGTTCTGATAAGAGTGCCATAGTGTCAAGGGCTGGGGTATTTTGGCTCACAAAAATGTTTTGCCTTCTCTTGGATTGAATTCCAGCCCTGCATATAACAAAATTGTTTCAAATGTGTCTGTAATGTTACCATTTTAGCTCTCTTTTGCTACTTCATCTCTTTTTCCCTAGGCAAAATGAGACTGGGGAGTTTTCTTCTCTGTGTGTTGCACAGATGTTTTAATTTTTCTTTTTCTACAGTATTACATCACTTTTTTTTTTTTCCCTTAAGATCTGCACCAGTCCTGTTAGCCTTAAAATGGACAAATCTAAAACTGTTCACTTTAGCTTTGAAAAATATAGAATAATGTATTTTGTTGAACTAGTTGTGTCATTCTGTACACCATGCAAGTTTTTTGACCTTGAAACACAACTGATCTGAAAGCAATGTGAAATTAAAAATCACATTTTCAAACCATTCCATCAGCTCCTCCTGCCCTTTTTAGGGGCTGACTCATGTAAGGACACTGTAAGTCATAGTGCAAGTGCTTTAATTCCATAAAGGTTTGTTTCTAATTTAGAAAATTTTCCTTAACTTTTGATTTGGGGAGCAGAGGTTCCTGGGCTGCCAGCATCATTACAGCCCATTCACCACGTGGGTGGTGAAGAGAGCCTAGTTCCACGTTGAGGTCTCGTCGGTCAGGAATGTTTGGATCAGGCTGCCTGATGGGGAGGAAAAAACAAAAATGGAATTAGGACTGAGAGAAAGCTAACTTTTTTCCTTTGCCCTTTTGTTACTGCAATTACACTTCTGGCAGTCTCCTGTCACAGTCTGATGTCCCTAATGTGGAAAGGGTCACTGAACCCTAAGGCTTGCTGAGCAGGGATCTCTGGATGCTGACCTGTTGCCATTGCCAAAGCCATGAGCTGAGCTGTGCCGGTGCAGCTGGGACATAACCACCAGTGGTCCAGGTGAGTTTGTCAGGCCTCTGGTATTTAAACCATTGGTGTTACACTGAGCCATGGCTGCACCCCAAAGATAGACAGCTGCCTCTGGTTTGCTGTCTGCCATTTTCTTCCCACAAGAATGCAGTAGTCTCTCCTGTTGCTCAGGAGTCGGTAAACACCACAAGCAAAAGATGCAAGGCCCATTTGTAATGTTGCTGAATAAATTCTGAGTCTCGCTGGTAATTTGCTGGCTGCTGGGAGTGGCGGCAGGAGTAGCAGTGCATTATTACATGTTTGGATTAAATAAGCCCTGGTGGCTTCCCAAGTGCAAGTGCTGATGCTCTTGATATAAAGGCAAGCTAGTAATTAGAGAATGCTGTTCTTGTCTTCACGAGGCTTCCTGTCTTGGGTCTTGTGATGTTTAGACTGTATTGCTGCAAAGGACCTAATCTAACTAGTTCATCCCTGAGATCATACTAAACTTTACAGGGGAGCTGGCTTTCCTCCACCCAGCCTTGTTTCACTTCAAATTTGTATTCTCTCTTTTCTTCTAAATATACAAAGCTTTTTTGGCATGTGTATTTTTGTGGCTAGCAACTGCTCTGCCAGCCCTAAAAAAAAGCTGGTATGGACTTTGCAATTAGTGCTGAGATTTTAGATCTTGGTTTATTTGGAGAGCCAGGAGCTGAATGGTCCCACCCAGGAGGCAAAGCTCTTGAAGGAGAGCTCCATGGGGATTGCTGTCCCACTGAATCCAAGCAGCAATCTGCACCTGCAGTTCATCTCACTGCATGTTGCTGAGCGTTGCTAAGTGCCATTCTTTTCTTAACAACTGGGGACTGTGCTAAAAAGAACAAAGATGTTAATGGTCTGGGGTGAAGTCACTGCAGCACCAGCCTGCCGTTTGCCATGTAACCATTCTGATAGTTCGATGATGGTTGGCTGCCAAAGTGCACACTGCTGCCCTTCTTTGAGCTGTGATGCAGAGCTGGTTTGCATTGTAGCTGAGGTTGAAATATGACTCTGAACTCTACAGCCTGCTGGACTTGCTCAAGTTAAATGCAGATTTATGTAGTCTCTGATGATGTATAGCACTGAGCATCCTCATAGCGCAGCTTGTCAGTGTAGCACAGCGTTTTGCAGTAGTAGTGAGATCACCTCTGGATGTGCTAAACCTGTTTCTACTCACTCTGTAACACATCTTTATCTCAGGCCCAGTACCATGCTGGGTTAACCACACTGATTAACCATTCCTAATTTTTGACTAAGCTTGACTGGTGGCAGGTTGGGAATTTTCACCCTGTGTCTGTGGCTCATTAAATCAGCTCCTGCTTTTTTTCTGAGCATTCTGGTAATTACCACTGTTCATTACAGAAGGATGGGGCAATTGGCCAAAGGTATGCAGGGATACTGTGTCAAAGGTTAGTATCTGATCTTCTGGGTCCTCAAATAATGACTTCATCATCAAACAGTCCTACTGGCAAAGCTGGGTTGGGGGGATGCATACACCTCCCTTTTCCCTTCCTGGCAATTGCTTTAAAGAGTCAGGCACCATGTTTAGCATTTAGACATATCTTTTGTGAAATTTAAAAAGAGAAAATGTGTGCTCATTATTATACACTGTGTACAATTACAATTCTGCCTGTAAGGCTAGTTTAGCTAAAGTATCTGCCACGTGGATGCTGCCAAATAAATGTATTTTGCTTTTCTGAACACCTGCTTCTTTGCTGTTATGCATCTTTATTTTTGCTTTAGATGCATGACTTATGTGGGAAAAAGTAACTCATGATGAGCAGCTGAGCAACACTTAAGGAGATACAGCAGGAGTCAGTAATCACCTGAGGGAAGTGCTAGTTTTCAGAAAAATAAAGGCAGAAGTGAAAGATCAAAGTCTCTGAGTGAATTCCTTGTTTGAGGCAGTGGGAAGGTGTTACATGCAAGCCTGTGGATCATACAAGATGTTAGCTTACTGTTTCACAGAAACAGACAGTTTTTAACATTGGCATGAAGGTAGCTGTGATGATGCTGTGCTGTGGCAATGCAGTGTGTTTATATCTGCCCATTTTAATACAGAGAACAGTGATATAATGCAGTTTTTCTTGGAATTAGGCATATGGGCTAAAATACTGTAGCCAGTATTATGGCTTTAAGCTATGTGAAAGGATAGGGGCTGGAGGCAGTATAAAAATAAGCAAAAAAAGCAAAAATATGGGTCATAAATGCCATTTGACTCTGTACTACTGTCCAAGTTCCTGATTCAGTCTTGGTGCTGCTTGTTTTAACCCATGTGGTGGGAATCCAAAGATAAAAAGCATCCATGACCAGACAAGATGTGACTGTCATTTTCTAAGGGGATAAATTGCCATGGCAATCCTGGCTGTTGCTGTTGGGGAGATGGCTGATTTTGGCCAGCTGCTGGGTAGCTGGAGATGGTGCCTTTTGGGATAAGGTGCCTTTTAGATAATTAGACAAGCATGCAAACTGTCTCAAAACAAAGGCCATTAAATTATTTCTTCCTGCTGCTTGAGATGAAGTAATGGCTCTTGTAAAAGTGAATGTCTGAGAGGCACCACCAGTTTCTGAAGGATAGCAAATGCCAAATGCAGTTGGAGTCTCAATTTTTTTCCCTCCATGTCAAGGGGAAGGAATGCAAGGTTTGACAGGAAGAGAAAGAGAAGGCTGGGTGCCTGCTATTAGGAATAGTATTTATAGAATCCCAGAATAGTTTGGGTTGGAAGGGCCTGTAAAAGGTCTTGTAGTTCAACCCCTCCCTGCAGTGGGCAGAGATAATTTCAGCTAGATCAGGTTGCTCAGAGCCTCACCCAGCCAATAAAAACAGTATTTGATCTTTGTGCTCATGGTGAGGATGAGGTTGGAGCACTCAGCTGTCACCCAGTGCAGGTGCTCCTGCCAGCACAAGGAAAGCGGCTGCAGCAGGGAAGACAGCAACTGGTCTGCCCCTTTCACTGAAGTCTGCTTACAGCAGTGATGAAATGGGAATCTGGGGCAGTGAGTTCCACCTTAGTTAAGCCAGTCTGCCGCTGATCCCTTGTGTTTGCTGGTGGAAATATGCCCTTACCCACCTGCTTGCAGTAGGGGTCAGATGAGAGCCGCTACTGTGGTGCCTTGAGAATCCATAGCCAGGTGTAAGGATGAGAAGGAGAAGCACGACTCCTCTTTCCAGCATCGCCTCCCCATTGTTTCAGGGTGGCTGTAGCAGGAAAACTGCCCCCTGAAGGGCTGGTGAAGTACCGGAGTACAGCTGGCTGTAATACCAAAGCGTGTGTTTTGTGGGACCAGTGCCAATCCTGCTCCTTTTCCCCAGCTGCAGTTAGTGTAAAAGCTGGTTTCAGGTTGCTTGCCTAGCTCTAGATTGGCATCAAATAGCTCAGCTTTGCAAACCCTATTTGCTGTTCATGATGTTATTATCAGACCCAATTGTTATTCTGCCAGATACTAAGATAACCTGTGGAAATATATCCTAATTTCTCCCTTCCTCACCACAGAAGCACCCTGTGAGGGTAGCTGTCATTATTTCTGACTTTAATACCATGCTAAGAAGAGAAGTAACTCCTGGAAAAATGCAGAATATATTCATTTTGTTTCCATTGTTTTCACTCTGCTCTCTGGCCATTACAGATCATCGTCAGGGACGTGGGGCTGGCAGTGGGCATCAGCAGGAGCAGGAACCACTTAATCCAAGTATCTCCCACAGCTGTGAGAGCTGCAGAAGGGCATTGTGTAGCTCTTGTTTCCTTCCAGAGTGGAGTCCCTGTTCTGTGTGAATTATGAGCACAATTGTCAGTGCTCTGAGCACCGGCAGGGGAAGCTGCTGATAAATGAGGTGCAGTAGCAGCAGCTGCAAAATCGCTGTCCTGCTGGCTGGGGAAAGGCAAAGTCATCAGAGAATTAAGATGAACTGCTAAGCATATTTTGCACTCAGAAGGCAATTCCATAGGAATTAAAAGGAAAACACTGCCATATAGAAGTTTTTCTAACTTCTGCTGGAGCTACAGCTGTTGTTCTTCAGGCCTAGTATTCCTTCATGCAATGAACTGCCCCCACACAGCTTCTTCAAATAGGATCAGAAGGGTCAGCTGGAAAAATCTATAAAGAGGTGGAACAATTCAAAGAAGAATGCAGAGGCATAGAGCAATGACTGCTTGGAAATCAAGGTCAAATAGTGCCTTAATAGCTGAGTACACCCAGGAGTTCAGACATCTTAAATCAGACCCTAATGATCGTGACTGGGTAGAAGACAAGAAGCCACATGTCTTTTAAAAGTGCTGTCTTATGCATGGAAATGTAGCTGTGTGCCACCAACAGAGAGTAAGAAAATGCTGTCTTCCTCTTTCAAAGATTTTTTTTGTTCTCATGAGATTGAGATTTTACACTAGCCATCCTATAAAAAAGAAGTCAGTAGGGAACACTAAAGTAGTAGAAACCACTTGAGCTGTGCTGTGTTTGGAACACTGGTGTGCTACTGGTATTTGGTCATCTTGCTGATGTAGAAAAAAATTATATTAATGATACCAACCTCTAATTTGTTTTTCAAACCTCTACTTCAGTGTGACTTGTTCTCAGTTATTTTGGTCACATTTCTACAGTTGAAGACTTGTGACTGTTTACACCTTTTGCACTGCATTGTTTCAGTTATACGTGAAGTGTATAATTTAGTTTCTGTAATTTACTTTGCAGCTAGTTTCCCTCACTCAAGCAAACTGGAAGCTACTAAAACGGTGCCTTTTAACCAGCACAAGGAATAGAGCAGCCTTCTTCTTTTCACTTCTGCTGGCACCCAATGCTTTCTGGTGCAGTAAAAATCCAATTTAAAATTTACCTGTAGACCAGCTATACAGATGAACTTTGAAATACTACAACTTTGAAGTAAAGGCATTTTTTACCATAGGTCTGACACTGTGCCATCCTCAGAAATGGCATAAAGAACCTCACAGAAGTCTGTTTTGCTGAGCAGCTGACTTCTACCTGCTCAACATAAAGTAGACTAAAATAGAGCTTTAAGACTAATTCTCTATGTGTTTCTCACTTGAGGTCATGAGCAGAATGTGAACCCTCAAGCTCTGAAATCAAGAGAAGGGTCTCTTCTAAACCTACTCTTCCGAGGAGCCAGCCACAGCCTCTGTGTCAGGTAGGATATGGTTTTTTTCCCATGAGTTGTGTTGGTGTCTGCAGGGCTGCAGCAGAGCTCTAGGCTTAGGCTTGGCCTTTCTGCCTCAGATCTAATACTTGGCCTACAGCATTTTCTCTTCCCCCAGATAAAACCCCCTTTCTTGCTCTCAGCACACAGAAAGGCAGCCCAAGTACAGGTCAGTGAGTGCTGGCTGCCAGGGACACGTGAGCCGAGCAAAGATTTACTCCTTTAACTTGACAAGTCTAGGCTCTTTCACCATCTCTGTCTGCCCAGGGATTGTGAAACCTCTTAGCACACTGCAAAATGCCTCAACCACAATAATTCCTCTTCCCCAAAGGTATAATAAGGTGAAAAGCTGGCCCCTCAGCCAGTGGTTCAGCACAGCCTCCATGAGGCTACAGGGCAGAGTACGTGGCTGATTCATTTCTCTTTCACAAGACTGCCCGTGCTGGGGTACAAAATGGTGTCATTCCCAGGGGCTGGCCTCACTGAGGTTAAATATGTGCCTTCCTTTATCAAACTCTTTTCTGCAATTTCTGCATGTTTCACAAGAGGGTTGAGTTACCGGTGAGTAAAACTGGCAACCAGAAATCTCAGGCCCTTTAGAAAACCAAAGAAGAGTTGGAAGGAATTACATGCGTTTCAAAAATTAATTTTTAGGTGTTCTAACATGCAAGTGTAACCAGTGATGATGACAATGACTCTTTTTTTAAAAGAAACTCTTTGCAGCTGAAAAATGTGATCATTCCAACAAAACCAGAAAGCTTAACCTGCAGCCAGCAGTTTGACTGTTCCATAAACTCCCTTAGGCTATCAGGCTGTATTTGTGCTGCCTTACTCAGTGACAAATGTGCTTGGTGCCACAGTGGTGTCACAAGCCCAAGCCAATGGTGCTTATGGCTTCCAGCTGGGTTGCTGAGTGCTGGGAATATCACAAGCCAAGCAGATCCTGGGTTTGGTGAAAGCAGTGTCCAAAAAATACCTCATTTCTAATGCCTCCTGTCCCAAATCCATGATTAGTCAGGAAAATGTTGACCTTGTCTGCTGTACCTCAAGCACAGCAGCCTTCTGGTCATTTTTCTGAGCTGAGTGCTGCAGTTGGCTCACCTCAGGTAGACATTCTTTAGGGACTCAGGTAATAGTTGATTTTCACTATTGCAGTTGAAATCTGCATTACTGGAGAAGGTCTGATGTGATTGACACTGGCTAGGAGATAAGGGCCAAATTCAGGAAGAATTCTTGTTCTGGTGAGAGGAGAGACCCCAGGGAGATGTTTAATCACTGCAGATCGAGTGATACTAATGGTGAAGATTTTTATCCTTTGTGTTACCAGTGACATGTTGTGCTGTGCAAAGTGCTCTGATCAAGTTACTCTGTTGTCTCACCGGCCAGATTCCTTGCTTTGCTAACCCTCCTCTGTCTATGGTATTTTTTCCCCTCATGATCATTTTGGCATATCTGATATTACACGACCAGCTTTCCCAGGCAGGTTCCTGGCCACGCTTGTCAAGTTTTTGGAAGGCTACAAACAGATTAGTTACTTCTTTCCCTTTGCCATCTCAGAGTGAAACTGCTGAGACAAGATCTTTCAGGACTGTAAATGACTCCCTTTGTCTATGCTACAAATGAAGGCACACAGATAAATGTCACCCATGGGAGGCTCCTTTGGAGACTTTTCGTGTTCAACACTGTTCTTCGGTTCACATATTCCAAGCCAACCATGTTTTCGTACCTGAATTAGGAAATTATGGATTTAACTGATGAATACATGCATATATTTTTAACAAATCGCAAGTGTTAGAGGTTTGTCTACAGTGCAAGGTTTGGGGGTCACTGGAGTGCTTCTTCCTGGTCTGGAAGACAGCAGAAGACTGACAGTAAAACCTTGTTTTTCAGGCTGCTTGATGTGTAGAGGGCAGCGTGCCCTGTGACCTGGCTGTGACAGGGTGTGCGGGGGAGCAGAGCTCAGCGTGTGTGTTTGCATGCACAAGTTTTCAAGAATTCTGACTCTTCCCTTAGGGAGAATGCTCTTTGTTCACCCTTTTCACCTCAGAGGGTGCAATTACCAATGTTTGTGGTTTTTTTCTTTTCATTTGAGGTAGGTAATATGCAAACCACGGTGGCACATCCAGGCTGCAGTTTCAGAAAAGTTTGCTTGAATTTAATGTTGATGAAAATCTGATGTTCCAAATTCGAGTCAATGCATCATGTGTCAGGCTTTCAGCAGCATTAAGTTGCCAATACCTATAATAAAATCCTTATCCATCTGGCTATCCTTAGCCATAAAAAACAACAGAAAAATCTCAGCTACCATCCAACTCTAAACCTGTTTTCTTACTGAACCAATCTGGTTGTATCATATGCCATTTAAAAGCTCGTATCAATATCAGAGCTATAATCACTGCTTTTGTTTGAATATTTTGCCACTTAGTGCAGTACTTTTCTCTCAAAATTTGCCTTGAGAAGGAGAGCATCTATTACGATTTTTTTCCCAAGCTGCGTGGATAATTGATGTTTAAGATGTTCATAAGCAAAAAAAAACCCATAAACAACAAAAAAAGGCCTGTGTGTAACTGATAGGACAAAGATTTTAAGATTTTATATCCACACAGCAGTTATTCTGTAAGGGGAC
Source organism: Taeniopygia guttata (assembly GCF_048771995.1). NCBI lineage: Eukaryota > Metazoa > Chordata > Aves > Passeriformes > Estrildidae > Taeniopygia > Taeniopygia guttata. The sequence continues at coordinate 40,455,002 of NC_133028.1, read as the reverse complement.
CAAAATTTCTAGGTTGTCAACTCTGTTGATTATTTGCACTCCTCTTGTACTTTGCCCAGCACTCAAATCTGATTGTCTTTTAATGCTGCTACAGTAGAGATTTTTTTTTTTTTTACATTGAAAACAAAATTAAATTAAAAATAAGGTTTGAGAAAGCAGCGTTTAAAGACAGAATATGAGGGGAATGAGAAAAGATATTTTTCCTTGTTGGGTTTTGTAGCTGTTAACTACACAGAAGAGGCATGTTGAAGCTCAAAAGATGTCTCTTCATTGCCAAATTCTGAAGCAAAGTGTGAGAGAGGATTGGTTAAAAACCTCTTCAGTTCTCACTTCTACCTCTCCAGCTTCTGCCTTGCAGCCTTTTTCTCCAGCCTCTGCTCCTGCTTTTGGATTTGAGATTTTCTACTCTCATCTTTTTCCATGATGGTCACCTTCTCTCACTCAGTATTGTTTTCACACCTTCTTATCCTTAGACCTGTTCTGTCTTTTGCCTGTTCAAAGGATGTGGAGCACATGCAGAACTGGGCATATTCACTGAACTTAGGTGACAAATTCTTATAGATTGCTTCTGAGAATGATGAACCACTTGATGTCCCAAGGTGTAGGGCTTGGTCAGGTGGAAACTCCAAAAGCACAACCTCCTCATGATGGCACACTCGAGGAATTTCAGGTGTCATTTATGGAGTTACTAGGTGTGTGACAGCTAGCAAAACCCATTCCTTCTACTTGTTTTTTGTAATACAGAGAAGGAAACATACTTTTACATGCTCCAGTTACAGAGATAAAAATGATCCATTAAAGGTGAATCTTCTAAAAATGAGACTACCCATGCATCTAATTTAATTGAGTGGTTTCTTTGGAAAACATATACATTTTTTAAAAATAGTTCCTTAAAAAATAATCATAATTACAGCTGCTTCTTAGTGGTAATATTGAAATACAGAAACCTGGCTTCTTTTAAATATCATTCCAAACAAGAAAAAGAGAAGAATTAATATCACAGGCAGTGCTATATTTCTCCCCATCTACCTGGACTGATGAGAATTCATATTTTTGCTTAGACAACATTTTAAAAAGACAAAAAAATCAGCCAATACAATCAGCAAAATTCTTCCCCTTCATTAACTAAGTGCCCAAGAGACAAATGGACAAAAAGATATCTTCCTGTATTCAAGGGGAGGTTGCAGATTAAATGATGCAATAAATTTACCCCTGGGCTAAAAGCAAATTTTCTTCTAGCATAGAAGTCACCTTTCAGATGCATTGGAATCTTTACTGAATGCAGGTTAAAATGATGGGGAATAGCTCTTTAGAGCTATGAGTGAGATCATGCAGAAGTGGTCTGTATCTATGGTGATCTTCTCTCTGTCACTGGAAACAGGCTGCAGGGGCTGCAGTCTTTCAGGTGGGGAAGAGAAACTCTCTGAAATGCTGGGTTGTCTTTAAGTATTTGAAGTTCAATATGAATTAACTGGCTTCCAACTACATGCCATGGAATGTTGTGCACAATTAGGTAAACTGCTAAAAGTCATAATTGCCATGATTATTGGTTTTCCCAAGGAGACTGCTAACAGTACATTTTCCATATGTTATCCACTTTATGGGACTGTATGTCTTATTTCACATGTGCCTCATTTTAAATATTTAGTACTATGTATTTTTCATTTACAGCCAAATATTTCAGCATCTGAAAAGGTAGGTAAATACAGTTTGCTTCATTTTTGTAGCCAAGGCAGCTAGGGAACGGAGAAGTCAAAGGTTTGTTATATGATATATTGGCATTTAAGCAAATGACTAGCAGTCTCCTCAAAACTGAAAGCATGACCTTTTGTGAAATGGCATTCCTTTATTGAACAAATGTGTTTTTAATGTATTCTGTTATAGCTACTTGCTGTTGTGATAATACGAAATTGAACTGCCTTTTGCAACAGCGAAAACTATAGTGAGAACAAAGGAACTGACCTGGTTTTGACTCTTCATTCTCTTCTGCAAATCTGCAAATGCATTTGTTGTAGCCTGTGCAAATCAATTGCAGCAAATATTAACACTCAACTTCTACAGTTTTGCTATGGGGCAGCCTCTAAGTCATGAGTTAGTGATGGGAGAAAAGAGAGAAACTTGAGCTGCAATGTTTTTAATGATTTATTTTTAAGTAGAAGCATTCAGTTAAGCCAAGTAAATCCCTACTAATTTACTTGCAATTTTAACTCAAATGACAAACCAGCAGTAGCTGAGAACAGGTTGTGTGGGTTCCTTGCGAAACCCCTTCATGAGAGAGACAACATCCTCTTTCCCTCAGCTGAAGGCTGAGTAAACAGCAAGTCAAATTCCTACTTGTACCAAAGCCTCAATTCTTGGTAATCCTGCAGCAAACACAGTGTCAGCAATTGTAATTCCTGACATTTCTATCTTAGAGAAGGAGACTGAGAAAAGTAGATGAAATCTGTTTACTTTAGACAAAAATTGAAAGTATGTTCTTCGCTGAGAATGTATTCACAGAGGGTACAGGCAAGAAAATAATTTTGGTAGTTCATTGCTTCAAACACAAATATATTCCAGGTCTTGAACAGAAAACCTTAAAGCTTTGAACGAGTGTGCAGCTGAGAGTGTGGACATAGGAAAACTTAACTTCTTTGGACACAACACTGTGTACAGTGAGACATGACAGCTGTGAGCTGGAGATGCCACCTTCACCTCTGAAGGTGTCCTTGTTCTGAGCCATTTTGCTGCTGCTGTCTTGAATAGATAAAGCTGAGTACACAGGCAGAGCCCAGAAGAATATCCCCCTAACCTTAATCACTTGCCTTGCTTACATCTGTGGAGAGAGAATTTGCTGAGAAAGTACATGGCCTCTTCATTACAAAGAACTGCGAGATGTTAATTATTGAGAAATTCATGATTCCTTTTTGTCTTAAAGGAAAATGCCAGGAAAAACATGCATTAAAATTGGAAAGGAAAAGGCTGTCATTAGTAACTTCTGGATTAAAAATTTGGGATAGACTATTCTAATAATACACATGGAAAGAAATAGGCAGCCAGACAGACTCAGGAGGGGCTCCCCAAAGCATTTGTGACCTTGAGATCCGCTTAGCATATGCTTGGGTTGGTGGTTCCTGGGTCTGTGTATGAGGATGTTTCTTCAGAACATGTCTGGCTTTGACAGAGCCTTCCTCTTCCAGAATAAATCACACCCCATGCAGGGAGTATTTCCATTGTGTGCAATTGTAAATGACCTCTGCATAGGGAGGTAGCTACCAGCCTTTCCTACAGTAGCCATGTGATGGCTGGATGTAGTTTGGCAGCTTTGTGTGTCTGATCCATGGTGGTTCTGAAAGTGAACTTCATTTTTTTGTTGCTTTCTTATGTTTGTGTCTAAATTAAACACTAAGGAGTGATGAAGAAGGGTGGTCTAGTGGTTGTGTCAATATAGAACAAGGAATTTCTTCTGTCTCCACCACATTTATGACCAAGGACAAATTATTTAAGATGTCTGTGACTCAGAATTTTCTGACCATAAGATCAGGATGAAAGGCTTCTCTGGGTCTGAATCCCTCGAATGCTTTGATTCCCAATAGAAAGAGATAGAGAAAAATTTAAAAAGTATTTCCAAATTGATTCTAAAAATAAATAGTCCCTAATTATTCTGCCACTGGCTCTTCTCCAGAGAAGAGCAGTTCTGGTCCTCAGTGGAAAGAGGATGCTCTACACATCACACAAGATATACAGAGTCAAACAAGAGTCAATCTCCAGCTTTCTCTGCCTCCTCCAGTGAGTATTACAGTGTTAATGGTGAACAGCAGAGAAATGGGATATTTACTCATTCTGATTTCACTTGCTGTAATGGGAAATAATTCTCATGAAGTCAATGGGATTGCAGTGGTGTAAGAGCTGTATGAATTTCTCTGCCCTCAGGCTGATGACAAAAATTGTTTATGGGCATAAGTAGCAAACACATATAGAAAAGGCCTCAGAGCAGGGTAAGATTCTGTAAATGAAATAAAAGCAATGTATTTAGCGATGAACATTTTAGAAGTAAGAGCCTGAGGAGGTCTTGCTGTTTGGCTGGTATACAGAGCTCTCCCCAGTATTTTGCCTTTCCACCCTGTGTGCCCAGGTGGCCAAGAAGGCCAGTGACATTCTGGCCTGGATCAGCAATGGTGTGGCCAGCAGGAGCAGGGCAGTGATTGTCCCCCTGTACTTGGCACTGGTGAGGCTGCACCTCAAATCCTGTGTTCAGTTTTGGGCCCCTCACTACAGGACGGACCTTGAGGTGCTGGAACATGTGCAGAGAAGAGAAATGGAAGGAGATTATGGCAAGGTGGGGACTGGTCTCTGCTCCCAGGCAATGAGTGACAGGAGAAGAGGAAATGGCCTCAACTTGTACCAGGTGAGGTTTAGATTGGATATTAGGAAACATTTCTTCACAGGAAGGATTCTTAAGCCCTGGAACAGGCTGCCCAGGGAAATGATTGAGTCACCAAAATAAAGATATTTAAAAGACATGTAGATGTGGCACTTGAGGACATGTTTTACTGGTGGACTGGGCAGTGCTGGGTACTTGGTAATCTTATATGTCTTTTCAAACTTAAAAAAAAATCTATCATTCTTCAGCTCTGTCCCTACTTCAGAGCAATAGGATCTGCTTTGGGTCTGAAGGTGGGGGGAGGCTCTCAAAAGAGAAAGGAAGGCAGAGTTTGCACCTCCCTTTCTTTGCAGCTGTTCGGTCTCTTTTTATCTTACAATAGAGGATTTGGGTACATTCTACATACAACTCACCTGATTAGCTGAAGGGGATTATATTAATGCAACTTTGAGTGTAGGAAGTCTTAAATCAGCTTTAATTTTACAGGACCATATTAACTGCAGTGCTTTTAAATTTTTTTTTTTTCCTTTAAATGACTACAAGCATGTCCTTGGAGAAAGGTTACGGCAGTTTTACTCCAACAGCTGAAACTTCTGTGAGCTTTGTGAAGGAAACCTCCATTTGCTGGTTTCACATCCTTGTAATAAAAATCCCTTTTCACTTCTTAAGTCAAGCCCAGGGACATCCACCCAGTAAACTAGAGTAAGAAACAGGTTATTCCTTGGGAGGAGCAGACAGGGAGTTGAGGTTGGAAGTTCCTCCCTGGAAAGCTACCAGGAAAAGTACCAGTGCTGGGCTGGGACATGGTGGAAGCATTTTTAAGGGAATATGTATGCAGGGAATAAGTAGAGCAAGCCCAGGGAAGCGGTTGGGCTGGGGGACAGTCTTGCTGATTGATGCTTAAACAGCTACATCACAAGTCCAAAATATCTCAGTAACTAAAGGCTGCCTACAACTTAGTTATTTTCTTTTTCCAACAAGGAAAATATTATGTCTTGTGGGAAGTCATGAGGATGACATACCCAAGAACGTTGCATATTTGATCACTAATCATATAAAGTAAACATCTTCTAAATATTTCCAGCAACATCTGTCCTAGTTTAACTATTGGTTTATGTTGCATTCCTTTATGGAATAATATCCCATAAAGCAGAGTGAGTGTCACTGCCATCCATTACAGGAATTAAATTTATGGGATTTTTCTGCTTATTGAAGCTGAATGCCCTTCATCCTTTAGAAAATGCTTTCTTCTCATTTTCTGCCATTGCATAATCCTGATTGTCCAAAAATTTCAGTGTTTGCCTATGATCATACATACTTAGTATTTGGCTTGGATAAAAAGGGAGCACAGTGAGATAATGATTTCACTCACAATAAGGGGGAGAATATAGGAGAAAAAACAAACCTGCATCAATTTAACAGGAATACAACCTTAATTTTCTGGGGGTAAAAAAATAAAACCCAATATCAACAAACAAAAAAACCTGACCACCCATTTTTGACTAGAAGAGATTGGCTTTATACTCCAAAGGAGAAAAAAAAAATCAGTGACTTAAAATTGAAAAGAACAAATAATAGCAAAGAAGAATGTGGGCAGAACTCCCCCTATAGATGAGGCCACTGAGACAAGGCACATTTGTCATATACTAGGATATGTAGATTATATGTGCCATAATAGGGAGTACTGTATTAAGCAGGTATATGTGTTGACATTTTAGAGGAAAATATTTAATTTTTAATGACAGGCACTGCCTTCTTGGTAGACTTGCCAAAAGACTAACTTTTTACAGCAGAATTTACAATGCATCACAATTCTGAGCAGAAGTGTGGGTATATATCACAACTGAAATAATTCCTTTCTGTCATTGAAGAGACAATTTTTTTTTAGAATAAGAAAAACAAAGAGAAACCTTTGGTGTTACTAGAGTAGTAGAATTCCACTAGTTGTAAAAAGTTCTGGATGTGAATTCTCTGTGAGGTTGAATTACACACAAAAGTTTTTTGCGACCATGAAATGCCAACATATACTGGTCCTTGAACTACCTCTGAAAAAGTCAAATTTTTCTCTCCCAAAATAGAGCAACCCCAAGAAATGCAAGCACCTTACAGCTCTGTCAGTTCCACACAGAAACTGAGGTGTGTCAAATCCCGGTTTTCCTATAGGGACTTTTACCCCTCCTGTATCATTCCAGAAATGTCCCTGGTCCAAGTTTGGGTATACTCTAAGATGAGAGCAGCTGAAGTTGGGCAGAAGAAGGAAGGTTGTGGGGGTGAGAAAAACTCCATAATTTCATAATAAGGCAGAAGTTCTGACAAAAAATGAGGCCAGTCTGTTTTACTGAGTTGTTGTCAGCTCAGTCACCCCATCTGCAAGGCAGAAATTCTCCTCATCCATGCAAGTGGTAAATCCTCCCACTATAGATCTAAAGACTGGAAAAGAGTTGTTTAGCATTTCAGGTCATCAGTGATCATTTTGGTTCACTCAACCAAGCCAGAGAGAAACAAGGAGAGGACAGCTGTATGAGGCTGGTTTTCTTTATGGGAATTTTTACCCCTGGATGAGGTTGACTTGATGGTCCTATGTTGATTGTCTGTATTATCAATGTAAATCCCCTCACTTCTCATCAACATGGAAACCAGTAACCTAGCACTGCATTGCTAATATCACAATTTCTCTTTCCTGTAAAGCATGTTGGACTCAGGAGTGAGACAAAGGGTAATGGGCGGTGGGACTGAAATAGCAAATACAACTATGTTTGTTTTGTTTTTTGTTTTTGTTTTTTTAAAGCTTGTGTGTGGACTCTGCTAATCAGAGATAGCAAGACTCACCTAAAGATACAGAGTTAGTTTCCATAGCAATGAAACTTATGAGTTCTCAAAATAGTCAAGTCTTTATTAGGCTAGAAGCAGATAAAAATAATTTGCTTACATAAGGACATGCCAGATCTCATGCAGCAAAGAGTTTAATTTTAAGCACATGGAGATAATGGGTCTCCATATGTACCTGAGTCTTTTATTTGCCTGTGAAAGAAGCACACTCTTCATGTGAAAAAGAAAAGAGCCTTTATGTCCCTAGCTGACTCTTTTTCAACCTTGACTCCCTTGCCCAGGAAATTTGCCTGCACTTTCTGCTGTGGTGCTGCCTTTAATGTAGACTTTGGGTTTTCCCATGGGACAGATGGGTTCCATTTCACTGAGTACAAAAGCATTGGGCACTGCTGCTTCCTACTGGGGAAGCTAGGCTGGCTTGGCTGGGGATGCTTAGGACCCTCCACCTCATGATTTGGGTGAGATAACATACACTGACAAAGAGGAAAGGAGGATGCTTTGAAAATGTGTGCTTAACTAGGTAGGTACTTGCAGAAAGTATCCTCATCCCTTCTTCCCATCTCTCCAGCAAGGTTCTAGGTGGAGTTACAGAGGTGTGGCCAGCCATGCACTGCATTTCCTAGCCACAGACCCTGCAGCATTCCAACTGGAATGGCGTGAAGGCAATGAGAGGTCTGCCACCACACCACACAGAGCACTGGTGTGCTGTGCCTACAAGGTGTGTCTGGCCACTCAGGTGCTGTCCCAGCAATGCCACACTGGTGTTAATCAGTCTAATATAAGCTGGATGTAGTTCACTTGGAATGACAGTGCAAAGGCAAAACTGCAAATAAAGATGCTTCCATTCTCTATTTTTAGTTGTTTTGCTGTAAAAAGGCATAGGAAGCCACCAGTGAACATGCTTGAGATGAGTCCTTTTGTAACCAGTGGTACTAAATCATATAATAGCTTGTGAAGCTGATCTCTGAGGACATCATGTTCCTTTAGAAAAATCTGATATGTGTTCCATGTACTCATGAATTTCACCAAAGTCATTGAACTTAAAAAAGCTTTTCACAAATTAGCACTTTTTCCAAGACTAAAAAAAAATCTAAAAATCTGAAGAGAATCAGGACTGAAAGGTATGTCAGGGAAAGCAAAAAGCCAATGGTGAAAAATAATCCCCTGAATATTTCAGCCACTTTCTAAAAAAAAAAAAGAAAAAAAAAAAAAGAAAAAGTGTTAAGGACTCTCAGCATATTGGGAAAACCTAATTTAATTTTCTAATAGTGCAACCTTTTGTGAGACACTCCATTAACTAATTGAATGCATTTCATTTATTTGTTTCCAACTTGGGTGACTTTGTTTTCCTATCCACCTTCCTGTGGTGAAAAGTAAATAAAATATTCCCCAACAGCAAATTGCTGTTTCTTTGTTCATCCATCAATTTAAACTAGGATTACTTTCCAAGCATTTAATAAGGTGCATGTCTTATGAGTGCTTTATAAAAATGACAGAGCTGCAACGCTGCCTGGTGGTGCTGGCTGCCTTCCAGTGATGGACCAAAGACACCATGGAATCACATACTTTATGGAAGGGTATTTTATGCTGTAACTTATCACTAGGCTACAAGAGTCTCAGCAACACACTACTATAATCAAAAGAAGCAGTAAGTTGAGAATGGCTTCCTACTCCCAGCACATGAGGAAGAATAACCCATGCCACAGCTTAGAGAGCAATTACAGCTTTTGGAAAACAGCTGGCCCATCTGTTCCTGGTGCTGCTGCTACTACCAGCAAGGTGGAGTTCAGCTTGGAGGAGGCTTTTTCTTGGACCTGTCTCTCATGCCCAGTTGAGCTTCTGGCACCACCAGAAGCTGTTCCAGGGTGTACAAACAGGCAGAGGGGGAAAAAGAAACTGCTTAATAGGCTGTGAGAGCTCCTCGTGCTATGGATCACTGTGGAGGGAAGCACAGTCCTGAGCAGCAGCTCCTGTTTGCAGCATACAGAGGTGAGTGCAAAGGGGAGGGAGAAAGAGGCTATGTCTGTGTGTCTGTCTGCTTGGCCTTGCCCTCTCCTGCAGCACATCTGAGGCAATGCAGACATGGTCACATCTGCTGAGCAAGAACTGGACACCTTTCTACAGTCCTGAGCAGCTGGGCATGTTTGGAGACCTGCTGTGACTGGGAAGGCACTTCAGTCATCACCTTCTGCTTCCCAGGAAAGTTCTAGGAAATTTGGGCATTTCCCATTTTCCAGTGGAGGTCACTGCTTTGCATACATTAGCATACTGTATTTCCCAGTGGTTATTTCTGGGGGAGGGTGAGAAGATACAGTGAAACTCCTTGGGCAGTCCTTCTTTATAAATGCCCCTGGTTCGTTTCACATCTCTGTATTTTACCTAGATTATGAATACCTTAGCAGTCAAAGCTTCTGGTTTTGATAAACCTCTTATACTCGTATATTGCTGGCATGTGTAAGTTCTTTGCACATGCATTGTTTGGTGGAAGAGCTCTGCCATTCTCATAAGGCCTTTTGCTACTGCCACTCTCCAATTTCTGTAGTGAATTCCTAGCTGTAGATGATTATTAGTTTATCAACATAAGATTTCTTTCAAGATGTGTTAATCAAAATAACTGGCAAAATTAATTCTCATTGAAAAAGGAAATGAGGTTCTGTAAAAGAGTGGTCTCTCATCAAAAGGGATTAAATATTCTCTAGAGAGCTCTTCTAGCTGCTTAAAATGTATTGTAGTTTAACTCTGGAATACTTCTATGGATTTGTGACAAAATATCAGCTAAATACTTTATTCTCAACGGTTTTCTACAGCAGTGGGTTCCAGTGGTAGGATTTAATTAGATCTGTTGAACTTCAAAGTCAAGTATGCCAATAATTTGCCTATTCCAGGGATTTTCAGAGTAGCTCTTTCTAGGGCACTAATCAGAACAAATATTTAAAAATTAATGAGTGGTTACCATGGACTTTGGTACCAATGCTTCATCTTCAGCAGCCTGTCCAATCAGTATGCTCTGCCAAAGAGAAAAAGAAATGTGGTACAATGTTGACCTTAACACATCTGTGACACACTCAAATAGTACTGGGAAAGAAGACTGGGTCCATTTCCACCTGGGAGATTCAGACAGAGATGTGACTATGAAACCAGAAAATGTGAGAAATGACAATCACTAGTTGCTTCTACATTGTGCAAGTGTTGCAGAGGCAGTGGGCTTGGCAGTGGATTACTCCTTTAAAATTTCCCCAAAAAATTATCTAAAGAGGTAATAAAGCATCAGTTAAAGAAATGCCTTCCTGCAGAATTTTTAAGCAGAGGAAGAGTAGCTGAAAAAGTAAGGGATTATTTGAAATGCATCTAAAGGTCACAAATGGAAAACAGAAAAGGGATAAGATCCAAAGTCCGTGACAGACTGTACCTCTGAGGTCATGGGACACAAATACAGCCAGGATAGCAAATATCACTGTAAATAAGTCAAGGTTCAATTTTAAATAATAAGCAATATTTTAAACTTAATGTGCTTGAGTGAGATAACCACATGTGTTACATTTATCTTGGGGAGAGAAGCAGCAGTGCAATGTATGTGTTTGTCAGCAACACTTCGAGTAGTCTTTATTTGAATTCCTGTCATGCTTATCTGCAGGCAGGACTTGGACCATATGTTGGTAAAAGAATTGCTACAAATAGCTGAATCAGAGGCTCAACAGAACAGGGTGGCTTAATTGTTCTCCCTGAGTTCCATGCTTTTCATCTTATTTGCTCAGTGTAATTGTTCAGGTCCTGGGCAATCAAACAGCACAGCATAGATTAAGCAGTGACAATTGCTCAGGCAATTACTTTTTCCTTCTCCCTCAAAACTCAAGCTGCTTCTGATTTGCCCAAGCTATAATAAAGCAGTATCTGGACAAAGCCTTCAAACTGACCCATGTTCTCCAGTTTGCCTACCCATTCACAGCAGTCCTTCCCTTCATCCCCACTACTACTCTATGTTTTCCTTAGGATGGTACTAAAACAATTGTATGTGTCTGCTGGCCTATTTCACCTGCTGAAGAATTTAGATATGCACTATAAAAATAAGCATCCTTGTTCCCAGCTAAAATCTGAAACAAGATCCATTTGTGGATCACTGCAGGACTAGCAAGTCTGGGCATCAGAGATGCTTCTGATGCAAGGGAAAATTGGATTTCTCTCCTGCAGGTGTCATAGCCCAGTTAGAAACATTGTGAGGAGACAGCTGGGTAGACACTGGTGCTTGGATTCAGGCACACAGATGGAGATGCTCACTCAGATGGAAAAGGACTTGCCAACACTTCTGTGGCTGTCACAGCAACCCACAGCACAGAAAGAGACTCAGCTCCTTTTTCCTGTGCTGGGCACTGAAGGCTGGGTCCCCCACAGCTGCCCTCTGAGCTGGCTCAGCTGACAAAGCTGGGGACAGCAAGGCAGCCTGCACTGGGATGTTCATCACAGCAATCAGTAGGGGCTATGTTTTTTGGTGGGTGGTTTTTTGTGGGCTTTTTTTTTTTTACCCTGATAAAGCATTTTGAGAGCTAAGGGAAGCATATAGCAGGATATATGCTTCTCAGACATGTCAGAGGAAATAAACCAAGGTTTTTTTGTGGTTTTTTCTGTCAGACATGAACAATTCACTGAACAAACTATAGCAAAAGGAACAACAGCAAATTACTCTTAAAATTTTGATTGGATTTTATTCTACTGTGCCATTTGAACTAAAGGGAGATGATTCCTGATTTGGGGGAGGGGGGCAGTTTAAGCTCCCAGGTCACTTCTGCCTATCCAGCTCAATATACAGCTCCAGTGATCTTACCTACCCCCTCTGGACCACGCTCAAGTTCACAGAGTCAAGTGCCTCAAATCCATATTGCCTTCAGGGTCAGAAGCTCAAGTCCCCGGCACCACCTACCTCACGCTTGCCTTTCCCTGTCTGGACAAGCAGCCTGACTATTTCTAGAAAATGCCATCAACACCAAGGGCTGGGGGATTTGGGTGGAGCATGAGGTCAAAGCTGACATGACAGAGCAATTAGATAATCAGCTTCTGGAATCAGTGGCTATTAAACATCTGCAGCCCAGACAGCATGGTGAGTGGCATGGAGCAGTGCTGAGGCTGTGGGTCTATTAGCTGAACCAGCAGCTCCTTCCTCCAGGGGCAGGCAGTGTTTGGGAAGAGCAGATTATCTGCCTCCAACTCCTCTGCCCCACCATGGCCATCAGATGTGGCAGGGCAGGCAGCTCATCCTCTGGTTGGATTTGGACCATGGGTCACAGTGCAGAGCTTTCTGTGTCAGGACAGGGCTTATCTCCGTGAATGCATTTAGATTGTTTTAATTTGATAAAAGCTTAAGCAAGTTGGTATTTCAAGGGGTTTTGTTTCTGTGGCCCTAGCTGTCATGGAAACAAGCTCAATCAAGAAAGAATTAACTAGAGTAAAAGCCAGAAAAAGAGGCAAAAGATCTGCTTTAACCAGTAACTTAAGGAACTCTGCTCCTTGGGTCCAGTGTTGGGTTTGTGAGCAGCCAGGCTGGGGAAGACATCAGCAATTGCATAGAGCAGATTAACTCCACGTGCTCTGCTGACCAGCAGACCCCCCTGTGCAACCTGTTCAGGCTTAAATACACTCAGTCTGGACACACAAACTTTATGTTGAAGTCTGTTATTGTTTAAAAATTAAAATGAAGTGTGGCTTTTGCTACCGTCTGTCGTTTTTTTTGCTCTCCATAAGCACTTGTGCAGACCTACAAACGTGGATGGCACTTCACTGGGCAGGGAAATTGCTTCCCTGCAACAATTGCTCATGTGGGGGTGGTGGAGAGTGAGGGCAAGGGCTTCTTGTGGTGGGATTGCAAGGCATGAAAGCTTTGGAGGTGGGAGTTCATAGCCCTTTTGCACTGCATTGATTTTTACTCTGGCTATTTTGGAATAGGGCTGGGTGATTGTTTTTTGTATTTTTTTTTTAATTTACTGGAAAACAGCTCATGTTGTTTATGGGTTTGAGTTAAATTTTGCAGAACTTTCAAATGGGAAAAAAGAAATTTATCATAAAAACTGTTTTAAAATGTCTCTTTTTCTATTTTTTTTCCGGTTTTGAAGGAAACATGAGTGGTTTTGGTTTTTCAATCCTAGAAAAATATTTTTGGTTTAGTTTATGCAAAATATTTTCTCTCCTGTGTTTTCAAATCAACTGGCCAAATATAAATAACAAGTTCTTTCATCCTTGTTTGTGGAGACAAAGGGACTGTCCTGTCTCTCTGTGTTTTAACAAAGGAATTTTCTTTGCATTTATTCAAACTGATTCTTGTCTGTCTTCTATCAGAAGAGCTACTGTATTCTTTGTTGTGTAAATTTCACCGCACTACAAAATAATATTTATGTCTCTACAAAGACATTATTTAAAGCATCATCTAGAAAAATGACACTCAAGAAAGTAAAAGCATTTGTCTACAGAGAGAGTGCATTTGTTTGGTGCAATCAAGGAGACAAATAAGGGTTGCAAAGTGTCATCTCTATGGTGACAACATTAAGGCCCTTGTTCAGCATGCAGCCTGCTTTCTCTTTCAAAAATTTGGGGGTGTTAACACTGGCAGAAGCCCTGTGAGCCAAGAATTACCACTTATATGTTTGAAAGCATTATTCTAATAAGTGGGTGTCTGGGTTCCTTAAACACAACTTGGTTAGACTATCTCAACAGTATATCTGTTGTAAATATAAGCACTGTGTTTTATTTTAAAATTCGTTAAAGGTCATATGATAAATCATGAGCTAGAAGTATTTTTTTTTCCTAATGAATTGTTCTAAAAGCTATTTAACTTCACTAAGCAGCTTAAATTGTTTTTATTTTAATCTCTGTTGAGAGCAATAACTGCAGATCAAAAATGAGAGTAGTGAAATTTGTTGATGCTTAGATATTTAAGAGAGAGACCTGGAATCTACGTCTGCTATTGATTTTACATGAAGAAAATGGTTCAGATCCATTTTAGTACTGGAAAAAGCCCACTTGGAAGTACAAAGTAGGCCATAAAATCTATAGACTGTAAAAAAGAAAGACCATTGAATACTGAGGGTTTAGTTATGAGTAGATAGCTGATAATAGAAAAACCTCTGTACCACTATGCTTAATTGAACTTCTGTTGCTGCATAGGGGGCAAGGGGCAAACAGGAGGGCTTCTGGTCACCTATGGAGAGCTCAGCTTTTCATGGCCTCTCTTGTGGCTAGAGCTGCAGCATGTCAGGCTGTGGCAGCACATTTTATGCAGCAGCTTCTCCTATAATTGAGACACACCTTACATCTCCCTCCTCTGCTGCTGAAACCCAGACTGCGTGCTGGCACATGGCAGTGCCCAGGATGTACCTACACACATTGGACAAGTCCTTCCCAAAAGACTGCTGCTTCCCAAGTAACTACACACAGCTCTGTACAAGGGTACAAATTGCCCCTTATTACGCTGCTGTTTTGGTAAAAACAAAAAGGATTCAGGTGTATGCTGTTAATTCCAAGAATCAATATCACAAATAGAGTGTATAGGTATAGCACACACACACACTCACCTCTTCATGGAGGTTATTCACATGTGCAAGACATACATGTGAACCCTTATTTGTGTTTTCCTAACTTGGACTCACACCAGATTCATTTCAGCAGGAAATGTTTTTGAGTAATGGCAGGAGATGTTAGTCAATGCAGCATGGAGAGTGTACATCTGCCCTGTACAGACTTTGCAGGGAAATTGTCATGGAAGATTCAGAGTTTGTCTACAAAGGTAGTGTACAGCAGGAATGCAAGATGGATATACTGAGGAATCAAAAGAGGCTTCAGAAGGTCTGAATGCTGCTGACTTTTTCTCCCTGCATCACTTTAAATCACAAAGGGTCAGCCCCTAGAAATCATCAGTTTTCTACCAGATATCAGTTCCTTTCAGAGAGGTCTGGTGCAGTTAGGTTTCTTATTTTCAACTAGTAGTTAGCTCAGTCAATTAGCTCCATCAGCTTATTGCACTTCTATCTGCAGCTCTTTCTTATCCTGTGACCGAATATATTCATTTGCTTGTGAGTAGTTGTGAGTAGGAGGAAAATAAACAGGGCGAGTTTCTTGTCTTTCTCTTCTCTTCATTCAGCAGAAGGACCAAATAGGAAAGTCTACCCCTCTGTCTTGCTCTTCTTCCCCCTGGGAAAGGTAGGAGGAGAAGATAATCTCTTGTACGTTTGGGAAAACAACACCAGATGCCCATGAGGACCAAAAAGGGCAGCTGTTTAAAGCTGATCACCCTGTGACTGTGGTCTTTTCTATTTGAGGGGCTCCTGGTCAGCTACAAATTCAATTTACCCCTACAATTCTCCTTCATTGTCTTCAGGAAGCATGAAAAACCCCTTAAGCTCAAAAGCTGAGTTTTGTATGAGCAGATGTAAATCAAGGCAAATTTTGTAACTGCAGAAAACTGAGGCTGAAACCAGACTCTGAAAATTTGTACACACACTTAAGCCTGCTTACTGTGTCCATGGGGCATAGGTCCTCACTTCCAAATTCACTCCTGCTCTTCCACCAACTTTCTGGGTTACAGCAAATGTACTATGTCCTTTATCTCCCCAAAATTATTTTTCTTTCCTTTACTTCTAGAATCTATGCATCTGCTGTTCTAGTCATTTTTCTAATCCCAATTATACCACAGTTTTCCAGTTCCCGAGATTTCTTATTTCTGCTTGCTTTTCCTAGCCTCCTCCCTGCCAAGCAGGGTCATTTGCTCCCAGGAGAGACTAATTTCCCTTCCCTCACTGTGTCCACTTAATCAATTATGTCTGTTTTCAATATGGTGTATAAAAGGCAAAACCCATGAATAACATATAGTTCCTCTATTTTTGGTGCTTTAAGAAGGGTATACTTGGAGGGATATAGAGTGTTCAATACAGACATGCTGCAGCATGTTGTAAGAGCACCTTAACTATTGAAAAACCTTGTTTAAGAAAAAGAAATTGTGGTATATTTTAGCTCTACATAGATCAAAATCCTAGTGTATTCTGGGCTTCTAAAATTACTTTGCTGTAAACATAACAATGTTAAATATAGCCATATATCACATGTGAATTTGCATGCATATGTGTAAGAAAAAAAATGGGGTATATGTCGTATCCACATATATACATTTAAATTGTATCAGGAATATTGCTGTAGGACTTTTTATTATAACCTCTTACAAATATGAATTCTAGCTGTAACTAGATGTGTAAGAGGTTCAAA
Organism: Taeniopygia guttata; assembly: GCF_048771995.1. Classification (NCBI taxonomy): domain Eukaryota; kingdom Metazoa; phylum Chordata; class Aves; order Passeriformes; family Estrildidae; genus Taeniopygia; species Taeniopygia guttata. The sequence continues at coordinate 40,438,570 of NC_133028.1, read as the reverse complement.
ATAAAGACCAGGACAAGAGGAATGGGGAAAAAATTAGAGTGTCTGAAGCCTGTTATCTACTTCTGCACCCCATGTTCTGCATGAGGCTGACTAACATACAGGTTTGCATAATTACAGGGTCTGTAAGCATCTGTGAGCATACAAACCCTGTGGGATTCTGGTCACACAGAGGCTGCAAACCTGATGCTTTGTGTGTCTCTGCGGTGTTTGGGAGTCATCCAGGCGGGATCACTTCATGGCTCATATCACATTAGACCCTGCTTCCTCAAACAGCTCCTGCTGCATCTCTGTCTGCTCTAGTCAAGTGGGAAAATGCAGCCCACAGCCACTCAGCCCCCTTGAAAGCAGACCTTGCATGATGCCATGTAGCTCGCTTCAGTTTCTTATCTATCCTCTGTACTCTCTCTTGTTCCTTCCTTAGTCCATGATTAATCTTGGCCATAAGGATGATTCAGAATGAGACTGGAAAACAGAGCAAAACATTTTTCTGCCTTCTGCAACTCGGGTAATTTCATAGACAAAATCTTTCTCACCTTAATCTGTGCTCCACTCTACAAATGTTCGCTGGTGAAGTCACTGAGTTTCCTCATACATCACCCAGTTTTGCTAGGGTAGTGATGTTTGTGAGGTGACACATAGGAAGGAGGGGGGCTGGGCACCACAAATAGTTGGCATTACTGGTGCTGCCTATCATTGCAGATGTCTTTCCTGTGGAGGGAGTATGTTTAGGCTTCCTTGTTCTGTAATCATGTAAAGCATCAGGGCCTAAAGACAAACTCACTATTTAAGTTATTTTTGCTATTAGCCTGTTTTAGATGCTTTGTTTTAATTTATCTAACTTATAAAGCAAAAATTTTATATAGCTGTTCCACTTTGCTAAGACATCATAATTGTTATACCTTTTGTTAGAGTGCATCTCCAGCAGTGGTGGGGTCACATAATCCTTTTTCCTGCTCTAAAAATCTGGCCATTGAAAAAGCAGCATGCCATGAAAGAAAACTAGTCTCCTGGTAAAAAGCAACTTTTTGTAATTTTTGGTTTGGTGCCTACCTGTTAAAATGGTGCTTTGAGTTTTATTTATATAAACATGTTCAGGAAATGAATATGTATTGGCCAGATATGAATTTAAAGTAGCTTTGGTTTACTAAATTAAATTCCATTGTTTTGTTCTAATCCACAATTATAGTGGCTTGAGTTCAATATAATTTATCTCAATGTCAATATAAAGCATAGAATACAAAGTCATTTTGAATAACAAAACCCTGTGATTTTAAAAGACTTTTCATGTCATCCATAGATGAAGCTACCAGGAATTTTAGTGCAGAGTTATGAAGAGGTCTGGATTTATGGAATGAGATCTGTTTGGGCTGATCAGGTACACAGCCAGAAGGCACGGTGTGGGAAAAGCAAAATGAAGCTGTACTCTGTAAAATTCACATTCTCTAGACAGAAAGAGAGAATTATGTCTCTGTCCAGAGAATGAGAATGTCGCAGTACTCTCCGTTGCTGGTGGGACATCTGGCTGGAAAACCTCACAAATCCCACCCAGCCTGAGCACCTGAGTTTTCTTTGGTAGCAAGAGAGGAGGATGGAGAATAAGGCACAGAGCTGAGCTCAGAATTTCACTCCTGCTCAGGTTCACCAGCAGCTTCTGCAGCACTGCTTCATGATCAGTGGAGCACATGCAGTGGTGTCTTTGCAAGGAGCCCTGTGCTCTTAAGGGTCTGGATGGACTAAATATAAATAAATAAATCATCTATTTTCTTTAGCAGCACAGAGAATTAGTTGGAAACTTAACCTGAGGGCTGTGATTGCAAGCTGTGTCTCTTCCCTGCACTGAGAGTGTTATGGGAACTCATAAATCACTGAAGTCTCTGTAGCATCAATTTACAGCCTGAGATTAGTATTGATATTTTTACTGCCAAAACTGAGGGCTGTTAGAGCTTGACAGAACACTAAGGCAGATTTTTTTGCCTTAATGGTTATTACAAAGCACTTGGATAATAGCTGTAAAAGAGATATCCCAAATTTAGTATGACCAAGTTGTTGAGACCATGATTTTCTGAGAGGCACAATCTTGTTACTATTCCCATCATCACTTCTATAACTGAGAATTTATAGTGATTCAGCCTATAATTTACCCAGACAAACCCCATACAGATTTCCAGCTGAGGAGGAAATGTTTGTGACAAAAAAGCAAAGTTCTAGAAATATTGCATCATTATAATGGAGCACAGGTCTTTCTTTGGACAACAACCAGAGTTCCTTATGCACTGTCCTAAAGCTTTGTCACACAGAGAGAATGTAAAACATAGTGTGGATTCAGGCCTCTGAAAAAGCCACAAGCCACATTTTTAGTTAAAAGGAAAAACCTTAGAAGTGTGCTGAAAATGTCTCCTACTGGAGCAGCAGCTGATGATGCCATGTGACTTCATTGCTGCTATAGACTTAAATCAATTCCCTGCTGGTTTAGTGATATTTATACTATTGCTTTAGGTAGTAGAACTGTATTGATTCAGAGGCTGGAAAAAAAAAATAATCCTCCAAACCATCACAGTTATCACAAAATAAAAACAAAAGTGTAAAACAGGAGGGTGAGATTTCACATGGACCTGCTCTTGAATTTGGGTGAAGCAAAACAGGAACAGATAGGAACATTTTTTCGTGAAGCATTTTAGAACCAGAGCAGTTTCTAAATTTCTCAGTTAATCATACTGGATAGTATTAGGACTCCTATTCCTAGGCAAGGGCTTAATTGCTTAATTTCCAAGCCATGTGTTTTCTCGTGATGCATATTAACTGAAGATATATCACTGGGTGCAGAGGCAGTTAAGACAATGATCACTCCAATACAGTTCCGAGTCGGATGAGTCTCTCAGTAAAGGTTGGCAATTTTGCTCTGACTTCATTGCATTAACAGGGAAGGACACCTTTTAAAACTAGATTCAGTCCTATTCAGCATGGGGCTAACATTTAAGTATGGGTAGTGCATACAATGCTTCCTATAACATCATATCCACATTTGCAGCACCCTGTAATCAGCAGCTGAGCTCTGAGGAGCAGGTACTACCTGAGTGTACTTCTCTGAGCTAATAGCTGATGCACAGCATGGTTCCAAGGCCTCGTCATTAAAGGGTCTTGCTAATGTATAGAATTTTTCAGTGTTATTTAGAGATAGTGGGGAAATCTTCCTAAAATTGTGTCACTAATCCACTTTACAGCACAGCCTCAAAACAGTCACATTAGCACAAGTGGCTAAATGCAGAGGCAGTGAACTGTGCCATAGGTGCAATAATAGAAAGCAAGAACCTCTAAAACCAACTTTGCTGCCAGAAAAAATACAGCTTGGATTTGTGTCTTGATTTTTCCACCAGGTTTATTATTTTCCAGCCCTGTATGTGAACTGTCCTGTAACTGTACATTTACCTTTTCAGAGAAGAATCCACACTAATTACATGTGTTATTTTTCTGTCTGGGCTTCAGAAGAAACAATGTATTTCAATAAGTGGTAGAAATTGAATTGTAATTTAATAGAAAGCTATGCAGTCTCTCAGTGCTTGCCATTGTGTGATTAACATTCTGTAAGGAATTCCCTTGTGTTTGTCACACAGAAAGCAAAGTTTAGACTTCTGTTCTTCCTTGCGAAAAGAAGGGAAAGGGTAAACAAAGGAAATAAATTATAAATGTTCCATTAATAAGGATGAAGATAGAATATATCTGTCACTGGGAAAAACCCTGGCTTGATTCCCAAGGGACTGCTTGCCTCTCAACAGTTTTGGCTTAGCAAAGGCGTTGGAGCAGGCTATTCTTGGTCACATAAAGAGAGGCAGAGCTGGCAGCTCACACACTGTGCAGACTTGAAATCTCTGCAGTGTGCTCCCTAGCTGGGTCCAGATGCACTGATTCTCCAGGCACAGTGAAGGACATATTTATTTGATCAAGCTTTTGGAGAAAGCTGTGGGTATATTCCTAGAATGATGAATGGAAGAGATGATAGTAAGAATGACAATTATTTCAATGACACACAGACTGCTTTTTCTTTTGTTTCACTGTTAGTCCTGAAATATTAATTATAAGCTATGACATTAAATTGTATTTATACTAACATAAATAAATAATCATATGAATCTGAGCAATCTTATTATCCAATAAGCCCATATGCTAGGAAGGCATATTTAAAAGCACAGAACCAAATCATTGCTAAATACAGAGCCAATGCTTAAATTTACAATACCCTTTAGGGAATCTCCTACTCCCTCAACAACAACAAAAATAGTTCATTCTACTGGCCAAACAGTAACCTCCAGATGGCATTAATGTGACCAGTTGAAGTGAGTGGTAGGGATTGATACTTGCGGTGAATATAGTTGTGCATATTTCGTGTAAAGTTTCAGAGAATAAAGGCCAAATTGGCCTTTATTGGTCACCCTGAGATGAACATCTTTAACCTAACTTAAACCATGTAAATATATAGCAAATACCATGGGTTGCACTTGGTATTTCTCTGATTAGCTCTTTTCAAATTAATTCCATGTGTGGACTTTTTCTGTAGTTCCTGGTTCCAGTTTAACTGAAACATCCCAATTGCTTTCCAGGATAAAATGGCCACAGCTGGTGTTATCTAGCAATAGCTATTTCATGATGGTTTAATGAAAAGCATAAGCAGGCCCTAGACATGTGTTTACAACAGAACCTATTAATTTCCACACAAGCTGAAGGTACTCTGTGATTTTGCAGGAAGAGTGAGCTGCTCAGAAAAAACAGAGCCCCAGGACTTGTGATCCTAAATCACTGATAAGAAGGTTTTCTATTATATTTTAAAACTGCTAAGTCAAGCCAGACAAAGTGCTAGATATTAGTTTTTGAACAAAAACTAAAGAAATAATGAAAAGCTGTTCTTTGACAGACTGCAATTTCATTACTCCAAATACAAATATATCTCTCCACTCATCAGGGACAGCATAGCATCAACAGTTCCTGCACATCTCTGCTGTTTTTCCCCTTTGTTGCCTATCTTTAGAGAAAAAGATACCTAGGGTATCTTGCCGGAATCTGTGGGTATTGATGATTCCAAGATTGTAGAAAGTCTCTGTCTTTCTGCCCCGTTGCCAAAGAAGAAGCCATAATTCATCTGTGCAGTTTTCAAGGTTGTTTATTTTTGCTTATCTCTAACATGTTCTGCTGCCCTGCTGCAGGTCTGTCCTGCAGGGCAGCGTGTGGGGCTCTGCCCCTCAGTGGGATGGTACAAACATTATATACCAGAAACTACGTGTGCTATATTTACAATAATGTGCCAATATCTATCATCTACGTTAAATAGTGTGTCCCCAGCCTAAACCAATAGAAAAATGCCAACACTACAGTGAAACATGGAGGGCATGAAGAAGGAGGAAAAGGACAAGACACACCCAATTTCCTCCATCTTGTCCCCTCTGAACCCCTAATCTAGAAACCTAAAATTTTACTTTTGCACCCGTGTCACACTTAATTATTACTTCTATCAAACACTCAGAGCTTATAATTCATCCTGTAAGATTGAAAACTCTTTTCCATGGACAGAGATCACAGACAGTGTCTCTCGGGGCTCTGTACAGGGGGGTTCTTGACCCCCTGCCAGGGTCCCAGGCCCTCCAGGGCAGCCAGAGGGAAGCCCTGGATTCCCACAGTATCTCAGCCTCCGGAATACCCCGCTGCAGTCACGGAGTTCAGCTGCTTGGTGTAGGAATCCACCCTCTGAGAACTTACCCTGAGGCCATCATCTACCAAGAGGCCCTGTTCTGGATGGGATGCCATGTGCCATTTCCTTGCAGCAGTGCCAGTTCCAGCCCCTCCATCTGCTCACCCAGGATGCCAAGGGCACTGGAACAACTGCTTCTCAACCACCTGGCAAAATGGTTTTGGGTTTTTTTTTCCTGGTTTATTTTTAACACAGATCGGTTCGCTGATCTCATTTTCCATGTGGCCTCAGGGGGTGCCTTGGGAAGAAAAAGCTGTGGCAAAGCAAACAGTGTGAGATGAGAAGGAGTGGCTGAAGGTCAGGAGAGCTGAGCTGGCGCTGTCCCGAGGAGCGCTGCAGCCGGGGCGCTGCTCCCACCTGGCATGCAGGGAGGGAATGCCTTTGGGTCCCCGGGGGCACTGTGTGCCAACCAGGGGCTACAGCAGTCAGCAGATGAAGGCTGCTGCAGAGGGATGGTTTGAGCTTACAATATAACCCTTCTGGAGGCTCTGACATCACAAATAATGCATCAGTTGTGGCGCTTGCATAGAAGAGGGTAGCTCAGACTCATGTATAGTCATGGTTCTTCCTTAGCACTTTCCTTTTTTACATATATGTTATGAAGACAGAAATAATGGGGCCCTTTTACTGTTCTTTTACTACCCAGTGAGATATCTTCAAAAGATAACTGCACTGTGTCACCTGCACTGTGCTTCAAGCACTATTTAACTCTGCTTTTTTTAGCTTATCATTATTTTCCTAAATTCCATTAAGAGTCTGAGTATGGAAAAATGCACGAGAAATAAAAACAAGCTCTACCTTCCTGTTAGCTGCTAACAGTCTTTCAAGCAGTTAATCAGAATGCTCTGTGAGAATAACACAAATTATATAGTGAATAAGTCCGGCTTGGTCAGGTTTATTACTTAGTTCAGCATCTTTGTTTCCTTGAGAAGATGGTTTCTGAGGCTGTATGAGAAGGTCAAGCTCCTTTTGACCTCAGGGTTGTGAGCTGGATCAGGAGAGCAGTAGAAATTCTAGGACACAGCTGTAGAGGTATGTGAGTGCATTATTTTTTTAAAAATTGGATCAGGACAGGGAGTAATATATTTTGTTGAAATCAGAACCAAGAAGCTTACAGATACTATTGCATAAATAAATCCCATTTTATTTTTAAGGAATTATTTAAGGGATTAAAAAAAATAATCTTCTTATCTTTTAACCACTGGAAATGGAACAGTAAGCATAAACCTATCTGGAGCATTAGGAACTTTGAACATAGATGTTTGGTTCTTTATCTTAAGAGTCCTACACTGCATATGAATAATATGCTAATTATGAACCACTTGCTAACTTGTAAATCGCAATAACACACTTGCTTCACTACATGCAACAACTCTATAAATAATCAGGTGAATTTTACTTTTCCTTTTACAAGGTATCAGTGTCACTAATAGCAAGCTGTGCATTCTCGATTAGCGATTATGTTGCCAAGATTAAGTTACTCCTGGTGCTTTAAAAATAACCCTGACTATTCCTCTTGTCTCAGAATTGCCTGGCACAAATCTTTCACAGGAGTGATGCCCGTGTCACACAATACTGTAGTGACATTATTGGATTAAAGGCAGTCAGCAAGAAGAGTCCAAAGCACTTCCCAAGATAAGTTTCTTAGGAAAAGTGCTTCCTACAGAAAACCTATGCCCCTAAGAGAGTGTAATCCACCATCTACTGAGAATAACAGCAGCCATACCATGATATTAGATAGCAAGAAGGGTAGAAAAGCTCTTTGGCAGAAAAACCTCTTAGGACAGCATGTAGCACAGTAGTTGGATTGAAATAAGGTTATCCAACTTGACATTTTTTCTGAAGCTGGCTCAGTTTTTTTAATGGTATTAACAATGCTGCAGAAGAGTTGAGTAGGTAAACTGACAAGTTGTTTTCATCTCTGAGTGCTATTTCTACCATTTACACTGTGCAATTTTACCTCGGTGTGCTCCTTCTGACAAGGAGTGGGGACAGTATCATGTTGGCTTTTAGTGAACAGACAATTCAGCATGACCTCCAGATATTATGCCACTGAATATATTGGTGCTACACCTATAGTTTGAATAGCTTGTGCCACTCTGATTCCCCACTCTTCTCAATCTCATGAAATGATCTTCTAAAAGGAGAAAAGATACAGAAAGGGGTTAATGTGGATGCACTTATCTACCTGTGCCCTTCTGTTAATCTTTAAAACTAAAAACTAACGGTAATCTAGAATCAAAGTCAATGTATTTGACTTCATTTCCCTTCAGAAAGCTGACAGAAATGTCCTATTCTCTCTCAGAAATTACTGAAAAGGGTGTGGTAGAGAGCTGTATAACAATAACCTTTCTGGAGATTAATAAGGGGCATTTGCAACATTTCATAAGCCAAAACCTAGAATTAAATTCCTAGAAACATATTTAAAGATCAAAGGGAATTCTTATTTTCACACAGTTACTAGATAAATCGAGTCACCTTTTGGCAATAAGGAGTTGCAAGGTAAAAGCCCGTGAATGAGATTTAAGAGCAATTCTGGCAAGGATATTAGATTACATGAATTCTTAATATGATCCCAAACTACTGATTTTATGTTCCTGTGACTTGTACCTCAATAGTAGAAGCTACTGCTGTGTACAGCTTGAAGAGCACATACTCATATGTTCAGTGCTACTAGAGCACATATACTGTATTACAACTCAATTTATACTATCCAGATATTGATTGTAGTATTTTAGTATTTAAGAAAGGAATAGAATATTGAAATACAATTTGTGCAAATCTTGTTTAATTATTACAAGATGTAAGTGCACTGTAATGTATCAGTCTCTAAATAAAATCATTATTAAGCACGAGTCTATACACAGACCATCACAATAATATGAAAGCAGTTTCCAAAATGCATACAAATTCTTTTAATAAAGATACATATTTCTGTTAGCCCATCAATTATATTGAGTTCTGCTCGTTTACACTTGTACATTTGAAATTCAAATGGAACTGTAGTAGGATAACACCTCTGAAGCTGCTTTTAACTAGAAACCCTGAGAAATCCTTGCTGTTGCCCAGCAGGAGGTTTTCATTCATCCCCTGGAGCAGAACCTCATTTTCTCCTTGAACACTGCCAGGGCTTTTTCTTGAACATGGAGGTGCAGGGCATGCTTCTAAGTAATGAATGAGAACTGCTGGGCAAGGCATAAAAGATTCCACATTGACAAAACATCCAGTTCATGTTACTGTCCCTAGGTGTGCGTGTCTTTATGTGCCTAGCACACAATAAATAATCCCTTGTGGTTGAAAAATACCCAGATACTTGATACGAAAAATGCGAACATCAAAATTATGTTTTTTTCTTTTTAGGCATCAGACTAGTCAGGAAATGTTTCAGTCATGAAACAAAGACTATGGTACCATTTAACATACATTTGGTGTCACTGCTTAATCTTTCTTTGCTGTGCTGCCTGTGCTTTAATCACCACTCTGTCACATTTACCCCACTGCACAGACACCGTCAGTGCAGGTACGCAGTAACTCTGCCCTTGTCCCGTGTCCCTGTGTCCCCGTGTCCATGTGTCCCCATGTCCCTGTATCCCCGTGTCCCTGTACCCCTGGCACCTGCAGTCCTGCTCCAGGCTGGAGCAGCATCCCTGCTGTGCCAAGGGCTCCAGAGCCCAGCACGGTCCCCTATCCCTGTGTGTCTCCCTGTGATGCTCTGTGCTGGCAGGGTGGCCCGTGTGGCCTCTCCTTGCCTGGGAGGCTCCAGCCCCTGTGGCATGGTGGCAGTAGGGTGGTGCCCATTGCCACAGTGGCTGCCTGCTCTTGTCCTGCTGCACTGTGACATATCAGTCCCGTGCCTGTGCCAGTGTCCCTGGTGCTGGCCTAGCCTGGTCCCCACACTCTGACAGGGTGGCAGCCCCTGCTGGTGCCCTTGGAGAGCTGGCTCCAAGTGAGGCCCACATCTGTTTGCCTGCATTTAATAAGTCTGCTGGAGACTGCCCACTGACAATTAAATTATTTGTCTTCAGGAAACTGAAGTTGTAGGGAGTCTGACTTCCTGGGTTTCGGCTGCTATTTGCTATTTCAGGGGGTCTTTGTCCAAAAAGGTGGATCCTGGGCTGCACCTGTGGTTCTTCAGGGTCTTCCACTGCATGCGATTGATCTGAGTGAGGACATGCAGATCTTTTTCTAGAGTTGCTTTTTCTATGGTTCATCGAGTAATTTTGTTGAGATTTGGTTTTTCTTGGTGCTGGCAAAAGATATGGAACAAAAGAGCCCCAAACAAAAATCTGTCTGGCATGTCTGTCAGAGATGCCTTGATTTCTGCCAGTCCTCCAGCTGCTGGTTCCATCTGTTGTCTCCTGATTTTTTTTTCACTTGTAACCACCTTAGGGCACAAGCCACTTCTGTGTGTGTGAATCTAAAGGGACTGGTATGACACAATATGTCTTCAATGCTTCAGCAATACTATATATAATATTAAAAATGCTCAGCAAGAGATTTAAAATAAAATAAATTTGTAATTAATGAATAATCAAGAATATCCATGTTCCTTACACTCTAGTTAAACATATGTGCCAGCTCTGATTTTTGTACGGAGGCGTCTTTATTGTCACTTCAATAGTTTTCTTTTTCTAAAACATCCCTACAGGGCACTTTCAGAGCATTTGACTGGCAGTGCCTGTCTGTGCATGCCCACTGGAAATGCTGATCTTCTGAGTAAGAGCGGAGCTGGTGGACACTGGCTTTGAATCACCAAGTGTTACTTGTTCATCAACATTTTGCTGCTGCCTTCTCTTGACTCTTCAGCTGCTCCTCCCAGTGTGACTTGCCTCAGTCTCTCTTCCTCTTCCCAAATAGGAAGCCTCTCTTCCTCTTCCTCTCAAATGGGAGTCTGGTCTTCCATTTTCACTCCTCCTCCCTTTACTTTCCCACAAGCCACATTTTTTCGTGCTCTGTCATGCAGGGCTGGGAGTGCATCCAGCCTCTGCACATCCAGGGCCTGGTCACAGCCTCCTGTTGTCACCTGCAATGTTGTGCTGGGCTACCTTGGCAGTGGGAGACAGCACACGCAGGCTGGATTCATTCTCAAGCCCTTGTCTTCATGAAAAAGTGTAGCCATTGAAAATAGCAGGGCAATTGAAGAGGTGTTGTACTCACACAAGTGATGCAATTCTTGTTAAGTGTGCTTATGTTGCTACTGATTTTCACACAAGAAGGGCGGTAACCTTTATTTTCATTGTCTGTATTTATGCTATGCAAACTTCTTCCACAGCTGATGGTGGTCCATGATTCTCAAAGATCACCCTTCTACTTGACATGCTTCTATTTTGTATAGAAAAGCCTAATATATCACAGAAAGAGAGAAGATGGGAAAATACAGCTGCTGTATCATTGTGCTGCAGATTAAATCACATGATTTCGAAATTTTCAGCTGCAACAAGAACAGCAAAGGCAGTAAAACACATTGCAGAAGTACATGCAGTTTTGAGGCAGCCACGTGGTGGACATGAGGGCTTCCTCAGGCCTAACAAATAATGTGTCTGGTTGGAGAGATCTGTTTCAGAGATGGAGGGAAATATGAGGCAGCACATGGTCTGCTTTTTCTATTGTGTAGGCTTGGTTGCTCATTTATTTTAAAAGAGCTTCAAAATTAACAACATATATCCCCCCCCTAGGTGAATAAGTTTGTTTCAATCCACAGTGTGGCATCTCAATTTCAGCTGCAAAGACTTTGCCTCAAGATGCCAGGCTCTGTGCTAGAACAGCTGAGATGTGGACATGTGCTCTTCTGCCATCCCTGCTGTGGAGAGGGGGAGGTCAGGAAATCAAATGCTGGGATTAGTAACACAATACACCACAGTAGAAAAATTCACCAGGGCTCATCTGTTGGATCCTGAACACTTCTGAGAGCATATTTAAAGTCTTTTGCTTTGGTGTGGGGTTTCAGGTTTTTTAAAATTGGTTTGGTTCCTTGGTTTTTTAAATTTCTTTTTTCAGTGGACTGAGCTCCTCTATGGATTTCACTCCAGGGAGCCGTGGAAGAGCTGGCCTGTTCTCCATGGGCTCATGGAGCAACCTGCAGGAGGACATTACAGAGACTAACAGAACTCTGAAGTAGATGACCTGCAGCCACATTAATTATTGATCATGTTAGCAGTTGATGAGTTGTGCTAAATTGATCTGTGGCAAGATATTGTGAATTAAAAGCTGCTTAAATATTTAGTTTTGGGCTCTTTCTATATGGCAGGAATTTGAATTAAAGGCTACACAGGAGTCATGACTGGAATCAACTTCTCAGTAAAGACAAGCTGTCAGAATAAAAGGTACTATCTAAATGTAAATCATGATTTGTTAGAGGAGGATTCTCTTGCAGATAAACATTTTAATGGAGGGCTGGAAATCTTTCCTCACAAAATTCTCTAAAGGTAGGATAATAGATTAAGATTTTCTTGTTATTAGTTTAATTCCTCCATATTTTACTTTCATTAAATGCTGCTGCATCTGAAGTAGTACACAAAGCATTGCAGGGGAAAAGAGAGACTAAAATCCTGTAGGAAGTGAAGGAGTACTATTGGCTGAAACTACATATGTTTGTTGCAGCGCTGCAATGCTGTACAGCTGGAGCACAGCTTGAGTGAAATGAATCTGTAGATGACTGGTGAGAGGAAGTAAGGGAGCTAATTCTGACATTGGATACATATATGTGTGTGCATATACATATATATATATATCAGGCAAAAGAATTTGCTGATGACTCTGCACAGGGGCTTGTAACAGAAGGGAGCCAGTGCCCTGAGCTAAAGTGCCTCTGCCAGTGAGATAAGTCCCACTGAAGAAAAATCACTCCCTCTGAAGAAGAGCTGCTCAGAGCCCCTCAGCATGCTCAGATCCTACTGCATTACCTCACATACTATTTTGAAAGACTGTATGGTATCATTAATAGAGTTTTGAAGGCTGGCATGCGTTCTTGGTTGGTTTAGGTGCTGCAGTTCCAAATAAATCCTTCCTTGGTTCTCTCAACCTCTCTCCAAAGAAACATCCTTTAAGTAAAGCAGTCTTGGTCCTTAAGTGGAAATGTATTTTATCTCACCAGTTTAGTGCAAACAGACTTGAGTTATCTATAGCAAGAAGAGAAGGCTCCTGCCTACTGTAGTTTCTTCCTTACAGTTCATCTCACTTCATTCCTGCATGTACCAGAGAGCACTTTGGTATTCAAGGGTATTTGTCTTGTTTTTTCTCACCCTTCACAAAAGCTGTCCTCTGCTTAACATGCACATTTTTTTCCTTCGGAGCCATTTTCCTCTGTAGGCTCTCTGAGCTGGCCAGCTGCCAAACAGTAGGGTGAGCTGCATGAAAAAGCCTTGATCACTGACAGGCTGTCTTACAATTTCTTTCTTGTATTCAAGATGCAGATGGATGTTATTAGAAAGGTTTTTACTTCGAATGTGCATGGCTTGTCCACATGGCTGAGATTAGTTCTCAATACTCACATAAAGCTTTTCATCCTCAAAAGGACTTTACAAGCTCCAGCCCTCAAAATGCCCCCGCAAGGTAGGTGCCCAAGTTTTGTTGTATGTGTTATAACAAGGAGGGACACATGTTAGTAACTTGTTCAAAGATGTATAGCACAGCAAGCATTTAAAGGAAGGAATTATTTACACTTTCCTAATGTTCTTCTGTGATGTGTTTCTATGAAAATAATAAGTTAAAAGACTTCACCATAGCAACACCTTTCCCCATGAAAGAAGTGATTAGTGACATCAAAAATTAATTAAAATGTATCTCAGGTTATAGTACTACTAGATAAAAATGCAGCATTTCTAAAATTTATGAGGCCAAATATGCTACTGCACTAAGCTTCAATTAATACAGCAGAACTGGAGCCTACAGGGATCGTCAAAGAGACTCAAATTTGATAGAAGATTTGGAGCATTTGCCTCAAACCATACTTTAAAACAGAGGGAAATGATTACGGGAAGAATAATGAAAAATGCCTTCTCAGTTGAAAGGACAGTGCAGGATTATTTTTTTTTCCTCTGCCTTGAGTGCATGATTATAATTAAAACAGCTCCAGTAACCTGAACAGTCCCAGTATGAACTCCCTTTCACTGAAAGTTCTTGTAATATTGTATCTCATCTTAGTGAGGAGGCTGAAATAAGCTGTAGCAGCAAAAGATATCTCTATAATGATGTATTTGCACTGAGCTACTGGCACGACTGTGCTGACATGCTTTACCTTGCACAGACAAGCCAGTGGAAGTTTCCAGCGTTGACCACCGCACATAACCTGGCCAGGACCACTCTGGGATGTGGTTTCTAAACTAGGTCAGCAAGACCTTGAAGGCTGTCTGATAATCATCATTTAAGGTCTTTGTAACCTCAGTGGGCCTTAGGGCCTGCATAGGTAGCTGGAAAAATTGGCTTGGGCAACTGCAGCCAACTTGGCCCCATAAGGAATAGTTGCTAAGGCTGTGAGGATGGCGAGGCTCTTCTGGACAAACCAGCAGGGGCTAGCTGCTAGGGGGAGTCCGCAGGCACAGGGGTTTGCTCCACAGACTCTGTGCTTTCTGGATAAACAGATTGCAGACAGCCTGTCTAGCCCAAGCCCTGAGGAGGGTAGAGCTTGATAGGCTAAAACAAGGGCATATTTTAATTCTGTTCCATCTTCCCTGCTTTTTGATGCAGCTTTGTTTTCTTTCAGATTATTGGGTTTTTTTTCAAGAAATGAATATTTGCACAGGTATGTCAGTTGAATGAAGGACTCTACAGCATCTCAGGAAAGATGTTGAGTGTAACTGAACTCTCTGGTGTGTCAGGTAGGACTGCATTGTTAGTGCTGCAAAGAGTAGGGTGAAGGATTGGAATGGTATAAACTAGCCATGCTTTTTTAACCCCCAATTTTTTTTTTTTTTTTTTCCCCCCAGAACACTTTGACATTCTATCTTATCTCTCTCCTATTTGCCTGGGAAAGCTATCTGGCCCCACAAAGTACTCTGGAGAAAAAGGAAAAGTGAGTAATTTTCTGGCTTTATGACTACTATACAGTGTTTCAGGTAAATTCAGGGAAACGATGGGCACATAAATTAATGAAATTTTTCTTAAGGGAAATTAAAAGTGGAACAAGTTATCACATTTTTATGGTTTCTACATCCTCAGCCTTTAATGCCAGCTACCCTATTTTACTTTATAATTGTGCAAGTGAGTGCATCTAGGCCAATTAAGTATTTTCAGTTGCTTTCAAAAGGGTTGCAAATGCTTCCTAGAAGATGGAGATACCATAAGATTTGGGTTAAGGTTAAGAGAAACTTTTTCAGGGCCACTACTTACCTGCATGGTTTTGAAGAAAAGACATATATGTGGTCATACCATGAGATATTTTAGTGAATAGCTCAAAGCTATATATTGCTTTGGATATCTTCAGTACTTTTATTTCTCTTTAAAATTTGGTAAAACAAAGATCTGCAAGCACAACAAAATGGGTTCAGGCCACTGTAGTCCAATTTTTCTCAAATGCCATACATTTTCATCCACCTACAAATTCCTTTCTTATTTTCCACAAGATTAGCCTTGGAACCTTCAGGTTTGAGGCTCCCATAAAGTGAAGTGCAATTTAATTCCCACATGCACAGATCTTTTAAGATCTAACCACAGTAGGAAAATACTTCCCCTAACTTCAGTATTGGTCTCCAAATTCAAACGAACTGAATAGCTGTAGTATTATTGGTTTTAAAAAAATTGTATTTTTGCTTGAAAGACCCCTCTTTGCACTTTGAAGGTCTGCTCTATGTGTTTTTAATCACTTGTATCTACATTGACCAGGAGTGTCAACTCGCTATCTGGGTCAGAGATTTACATATAAGGTGTAGAGGGACTCTCACTGAGAGTATATTAGTGATGAATGTGGGTTAAAGATTCCAGGTACTTCAAATAAAACTTCAGAAAGTCTATTTGAAAATAAGCAAAGTATCCATGTAAATACTTGACTTCTGGAGCATTGAGAGTATTTTTGTAACACAAGGGACCAAGACAGGTTAATTAAAGCTGAAATTTTCTCCTGTGCTTCAACTCCTTTGCTCTATAGCAAGAGGAATCTAAGCTCATACCTGTATGCAGCAGTAATGCAAAGGCTTGAGGCAACATTGTTAGCTACTCACATCAACGGAATGAAGTTACACAGCTCCCTTCCACCTGAGAGAAGAACTATTTTAACAGTTCGTGCGTCACTAACAAGACACAGATGTCGCCATTGGGCAAACAGGGGCAAGATTGTTTTGCTGTTCATCATGCGGCTCTTCCTGGGGCACGGCTGAGTGCACCTTAGAGAGGTGTGCTTCTCTGGGGGTTTCAAGCAATGCATTATTTTTTTTTAGCTGGAGCCCGTCCTCTGCTGCAGCACTGTGAGAACTCCCTAAAAGCCCAGCAGGGATCAGAGACAGGGAGAGAGTGCTTAGCTGTTTTAAACAAGCAGAATTTTTTTTATCTCAGTTTTAATCAGATGAGGACATGGGCTGTAAAATAAAGATACACTGAAACAGGAGAATGATCTGGAACTCTTCTCAGGAACTCTTCTCCCACCAAAGAATCTGCTTCCTCGTGTGAATGCTGCTTGTGCACAAACAAGAGTACTTGGATGCCAATCTCCACCCTCCAGTTTATTTGCAGGAGGGTACTTGTGAAGTATTTCAAGACTTCCTTATCCAAAGACTAAATACACAGGATTGTCTCCATTCCAGCTAGCTTGAGCTGAAGGAAGAGAGATAAAATTTAAATATGGATAGCAGGAGTGTGGTTACAGTGGCAGTGCACAGGGCTCTTGTCATGCCAGTCAGGTGCCAGCATATGGCAGGTGCCACTTGTAAGGTGGCCAATTAAAAAAACCCAAAAAACGAAAAAACTAAAAAAACTAAAGGAAAATTCTTGGCAAATAGTTTCCTCCAACAAAATCTTTGAGAGTTCCCTTATTTTTCAAAAGTTACATCTTCCAGAGAGTCATCTATTTGCCACAAAGCGTTAATCTCTACTACCTCTTTCTGTCCAATTACTTCCCACATGTCAGTTTCTCTTCCTGACCTAGAAAACTTATTTACAAGATATACTTGGTTGGCTACAGATCTTCATCTGCAACTTCCCTCTGCTACTTGCTCTGCTAAGCACAGCAACAAAGACAGAGGCTTTTTATTCTTATTTTAATTTTTTTTTCTAGAAAGGAAAAGTGAAAGAGGCAGTGTGTTCCCATGTTCTTCCACCAGTGGCACGAGAAGACAATGGTGCATGTTCTCAGCACAAATCAGTTGTTGCAGGAGTAGGAAGATAGTGTTTATCACAGCTAGCAGCTGAATGTTTAAAGAGTATTATGAGTATCTGTTACATAAATGAAACAAATAACAAAATTAACATAAAAACCCTGAGGAAAAGTGATAAGTTGTTGCTGTCTGTCTTAGATCCAAGAAACACTGGGAATACATTGTATAAACTTCTACCTCAGAGCTAGTGACTGCTTAAGAGTGCAGTACTGCTTAATTTTGTCTGGTCCTTCACATCTCTGTTTCTGTGTTACTGGAGGATTTCTTGCTCCAACTGAATTTTAGCCTTGAGTATGTCATTATGCATTTGTACAGAAGCTGAAGGTTACAGTGGAAGTAGGGATCTCTTTGTATTAAGTTAATTACAAAAGGAAAGGACTAGAAAGCCTTAATTTTCACTGCTGACATTAAAAGAGACTGTAGAATCTACGAAATACATTTGGTCATAATAGTGTTTTGAACCTGAAGTGTGTAATTTTTTTATTATCTGTCTATTAAGAATGTTCTTTGAATACAGGTTCAGTGAGGAGCTCTGCACACACAAGGTGAGGCATATTGTCATTAAATTGTCCAGAATGATCAAAACAATTTCATGATAAGCTTAGATCACCTTGGTAGCTTAATTCAGCGTCCATCTACCTGGAATATGCTTTCTTTGGATAGAGTAAAATTTTATTTTAAAACTCTTTTATTCCAGTTACTGGATGGTTTCTTCCTGGAAGAATAGATGGAACAGAAATTGATGGAGTCTGGTATCACTAATTTGTAAGTAACAAAAATACCAACTTTTACAGAATTCACTGAACTTAAAGCTGGTTCTATTCATTTAAATTGGTACCTAGTACTTGTCACATTATGATATAGGTGTGAATATGCTTTGCCAGGATATGTATGCACAGCAGAGAAACATTCACTTAAGTACACACCCACACATCCCCATATGCTTTGAACAGATCTAAATGGTGACTGAAGGATGAAGAAGGCTGAGCCACATAAACATTATCCACAATGATTATTAATTTCAAGGCAAAGCAATAATTTATAAAGGTTGTTAGGAAGCAATGTAAATGCAAATGCTCTTCTAATAAGTGCCGGGAGTATTACATTGGAACATGTTTGTGATTCACCACAGTGTGTTAGGCAGGACGGAGCGTGGATGATTTCTCTGGAAGATGGTGACAAGAGTAAAGAGGTGAAAACTGACAGGAATGTGGTGTTTGGGGACTCAGTCCAAGGAATAGCTCCAGCATGGGCTGACTTAGCAGTGCAGTAAGCAGTGCTTGGTGCTGGAGCGAGGACGGGAGATATCTGGAATAATTAATCAATAATACATTATGCAAAAATGCTACCAGCTGTAAAATTAATTTGTAGAATAATGCCCTCAAGTAATGCCAAAAGTTATAAATACATTCATATTTTTAAGCAGCTAGTAAAGCTGAAGACAAATGTTTCTATAATATATAATATATAATAAATATATAATATATAATATATAATATATAATATATAATTATGATATATGATATGTGATATATGATATATAATATATCTGACTTTTAAAACATGAAATGGTTTCTGAGGGCAGCCAGTGAAAATTAGGCGGTTAGTATCAAATCCAAATGGTTTTAATAACAATGTTAATAACATTTTTTTTCTCATATAAATATTTTATATCCTGATTCAGGAATAAAGCTCCTATCTCCTATGTTTTTCGTTTTCCTAGCAGAGCTTTACATATTTTATTTATCATTCTGCATTATCTATTCGATAACTTTATAATCAAGTGTTTTATGAAAAGCAGTATTGTTGGACAATGATCATCATCTGGCTATCTATCATTAATATGTATGAATTAAATTATTTTAAAGACTTGGCCAGCTTTGAATAAATAGAAATCCCATCTATATTTGACTTTTAGACAATTTCTACTTTTGATACTTTGGCACAATCATGTAATATTTGGGTTGTAGAAACTTCAAAAGATTATTTTAAATAATGCAATTATAGTTATTTCAGAAAGAGTAAGCTTGTATTTTATTTTATGAAAGATTGGTTTATTGGTAAAACAGTGAAATGTAAGCTTGGGGTTTAATTTGTTCAGTCATTTAAATTTCAAAGGCAATGAGTAAGAATGAAATATTTTTTTTCCTTATTTGGGATGTCATTTACTGAAATATATTATTAGAAATATATGTGACACCAAATATGTAGATCATGAAACTGTTATGAGATACATTCAACAGTTGAAATTGTTCCTATGTATATCCTGCCTATATTAGTTCATGGATGACTATTTGTAAAGGAGTGGAGTGCCTTTTTAACCTATACATTATTCAGAAAGTGTAATGTATCTAAAATGACACTGGCTTTAGTCTCTCTGATACTTTTGCCACTGTGTAGCAGGTGCAATTTGAGACCCACCAAGAGCACCTCTCCACGCTGGCAGCCTGTCCCAGAGCACACCAGGACCAAAGCACTGACTTATTGCTGTGTGCTTTGTACCATCCCACCAATCCACCCTCTTTCACCACACATCCTGATGTGCAAAAGATGCAATAACACTGTTTCTCTCTGTGGTTCATTTTATGTTAAAGAAAACAAACAAACAAACAAACAAACAAACCCCTCAAAATGCTGCTGCTGCTGTTACTAGAAATAGCACTTTACTGTGCTTCTTTGTATCTCAGAATACCTAAGAAGTTTAGTTGCTACTTTTGTGTCTCTTTTCACAGAAGGGGAAGTTGGGGCAGATGTTGACCTGAGATCTGGAGCACACCTTCCCAGTGGGGGTACCAGGAGAGAAGACCTCCCATCATCACTTTTACTCCTGAGGGATGAGGGGCAGACCTGTACCGTGGTCACAAGCACAGAGCAAGTTTCTGTAGATGTTCCAGAGCTTCAGAAACACACGCTTGACCTTCAAGAGCTGCTGCAGATTTGTTCAGTGCTCACACAGTGTGCAGCACAGGCCTGCTGCTATGCCTCCTGGGTGCTGCTGCAGTACAGCCACCTTTCCTTTTGTTTGGGCACCTTTATCAGCATAGCTGAAGGGAACACTGTGTGGACTGTGAATTCCTCTCCAAGATCATATAAATACTTGCACGGTACATGCTGTTTCTCTACTATTAATATAACTAGCTAAAGCTGGTTTGCATACATCTGCAGCTACAGCAGAAGTTTAATGATAAATACTCCCAAATGTAGCTATGCAAATAGTGGCAAATTCCGAATAAATGCATGAAATGCATTATAGTAGTCAAAAGTTCTTCTGTTTTTCCTTCAAGAAAAAAACAAAGGATGATTTTTCCTTTATGGCACAGGCCAGGTTCTCGTTTGTAATCTTTAGAATTTCATATGCCTTATGAGTATAAAAGGATCATAAAACCTGTGGTAAACATTCAAGGATTATTTTACTATGGTCTGAATTAGCCTTCTATCTATCAGAGGTGCAGAGTAGTTGTTCCATACATAAGTGATTACTGGACAACAAGTATCCACAATAACAGAGGATGTTATGTAAAAAATAAACAGACAAAACCACACAAACAAACAAGCAAGCAAGCAAATTCACATGCCCTTCATCATAGTGCAGAAGGTACTAAAAACTGGAATTGCAAGTGGTAGTAATCCCAGCCATGTATAAATCCCAGAAGGTGGGAATCATTCTCAGAAATGATGCCACCCTAAAGAGAGAGCATAGAGGCTAATCTTATTTGAAGGATAAGATCATCTCTCCTAGGTAGTGGCCTTACTTGTACCTAATATAATTCATCTTTGACTTAAAATCCAACAAAATTGGCTTCTGCCCAATCCAGAGGAGATGGCTACTGTTCTCAAGGTCAGCTCTGGAGGGGTTCACCCGGCCAATACCTCTGTTCCCCAATAACTGTCCATCTCCATGAATGGTTATGGAAGTATCTTTTTATGGTTGCCAAGAAGAAAGATCTGGGAAGGAGAAGGGCAATTCTAAGGGCTGGAGTTTGACTGCATGAATCTGCTTCACCTGCTGTGCTATCTCCAGTAGATAGATGGAAGCATGTACCTACCCAAGAAATGGGAGAAAGGAACATCCCTGGGCTTATAACCATATAGACAGTTAATAATGCTAAACTCCCTCAAAATGGCAATGTTTTATTTCTTACCAGGGCAGACTGGTGCATCCCAAGCAAGCCTAGCATTTAACTGCAGGTGTCTAACTACAGGTGTAATGAATTGAAAGCCATGTGGCTAAGCCAAGTGCAAGCTTTTCAAAGTGTATCTTCTTAAAAATGAGGTTTAGCAAAAGAACAAAATGCTCCCAGAACTGCTGAATTTGTTTTCTTAGCATTTTAGTAACTGTTTGACCTGACCATTTCAAATTACCACTTGAAAGAAATGGACATATTCAGGAGGGCAGATACCCTGTATTTCTAAGGCAAAATACTTCTATAAAACAACATAGCTATTACTTCTAGCTATCCAAAAAGATATTATGCTGAGGTGTCATATTTTTTGTTGGAGCGTTTTCATACTGTTGAAATAACAACATTATATGAACCGCATGTGTATAGTTAACTCTTGGTTCCCTGGTGTAAGATGGGTAGGAAACCTGTGTAATGTATTACCATGACCAGAAAAACACTCCCCTTCAAAAACAAAACCCAGTCCATTGTAAATAAGGGTAAAGCTAGATAATATAGCTTGAAGAGTAACCAATAAGCAAAATGAATGGCATGTCCTGGTGTATATGTGTATTTAAAATCATAGTGATTTTTTGTTGAAGCTGAAAACCAGGAAGACAGTAAGACTAAGAGAAAATGTAAGTTGCAAAAGCATTTGACACCATAAATTATGTTTTGTTGAATACTTGTAGTGAAAAATGGGGGTTTCTGGAGATAATTGCATGCTTTCTCAATAATAACTGTCCTTACTCTGAATCTTGATGATTATTTACTGATTTATTGTTTATTTTTTTTCTATTCAGACTAGAACTAGACAGATTTCAGCAAGAGAAAAAAAAAAACAACAGCATAAAGGACATGCTAGTATCCACCATGGAGGATATGAATAATCAGAAGTATTTGCATTATACAAATATGTTGCTTACAGACACAAGATAAGGTGCTAACACAACACATCCTTAAATATTATTGAGAAGTTGTTGAGTATATTTGTACATAGTTCTCTATGTACAATTCTCTTCTTTCATTCATTCCCATTTCTAACAAGTCATGTGATGTGTTATAGGCCTTTGACACAGATCTATAACCATCGAGATTTGTGACACTGATCAGAATACAATGAGAGCCCTGAAATCCCGTTCTCTGAAGTGGAATATCCCTATGAATCACAGGTATTGTGTTACCAGACAGCACAGCAAAAAATTAACCAGAGCAAAACACTCGACTTGATGCTGTTACAGCTAATAGGTCTGAAATGAAAGATAATTGCATATTAAAATAGAGTGGGTAGCTCTGTTTTGATGTAGAGATATAAAGATGTCAGGCAAGCTAGGCTACAGCAGCAGGGAATGGGTGCCCTGAAGTGATTGAGGAGTGAAGCCCAAGAGAGCATTCCTCACATTCCTGTGGCACTCCTGCTATACATATGCCCCCCAAAAAAAGGGCATTCCAGCACTCCGGATTGGTAAAATGAGCTGCAGAAAAGCTGGCACTTTTCTATAGCTGCAGGCTTGATTAATTTGAAGGAATTATTATCATCACTGGATGATGAACACGAGGCATATTTAAACTGTTATTTCTTAGGGCACAGGACATGACATTTTCAATCTGTTACTAAAAAAAAAAAAAAAAAAAAAAAAAAAAAAAGAAAAGGAAAAAAAAATTTAAAGTCTCCCGTAAGGATTTCTAGTAAGCACTAATAAGCAAGATACAGAGAATGTGGAGCACTCCCTAGTATTTTCCCATGATCTGCCCAGAATAATTGGTATTACTGCAAAAATATTTTGCTGACACATATGAGTAGGATTAGCCCAAAGAGTTATCTTTGTTAATGAGCCATATCTAGAAATTGAGTAGGTTTAGTAGATTCCTGTCTGAAGACACAGCATTTTTGAGAACCACTTGTGTCTAAAAGTGTAACATTTTTTCTCCTGGGACTAGCAGTGTATGTTTTGTAAGGAAAAGATGGATATATCTGGAAATTTTCACAAATACAAGCATCAAATAAAGATGACACTGCCTTACTTGGAATTGAAATGTGACTGCTAGTGACTGGGAATTAAACAGATTTATTAGTGTTGACATTATTTACATTGCGTGATCCGTATCAGCGAAGGGTACACATCACTTGTGAAAGCAAATACATTAATAGTATTACCCCGCCGCTAATGGCACGCTAATAATACTTCCATGGTTGGCGTTTGTCAGGCTGCTGCTGAGACGTGCTCGGTGTCGCGGTAAACAAAGAAAATCAGCCATGTTGCGAGATCCTTTATTCTTTAAAAACTTAAGTTCACGTGAGAAGAATCCGCCGCTAGATAACCCCCAGAACAGTGATAAATTAACGATTTCACACCCTTCCCTTCCCCGTTTTTACCCCACATAGCAATGATAGAGGGGACAGTCGGCTGATACGGATTACTTTTGAGAAGCGTGACAACAGGTGGCTTCCCCGAAGTCACTAGATTCTGCAGATCAAGTCTTTATTATTATTTTTTTTTTGGCGTCCAGGTTGCCCATCACCAATATCCACGCACAGGGAGCGCCGCCGAAGCTGCGATGATGCGCGTCCCCCGGGACCATGGCGGCGGCCGCTCAGACTTCTTTTTTGTGGTTAAACCTGGCAAGGATGTGCTCCCAGGGGGAGGATGCTGAGGCACCGTAGCCGGAGGGGACCCTGCCGGCGGCGACCCCCGGCGACCCGCCCCCCCTCCTCCTCCGTCCCGCCTCGGCCCGCCCCCCGCCGCTCCGCCTCCCCGAGCCGGCAACTTCCCCGTCGCCGAGGCGGGCGCGGAGCCCCCCATCAGCCCGGATGGGAGGAGGAGGAAGAGGAGGGAGGAGGCGACGAGGACGGTGCCCGAGGGGATGCGGCGGAGCGGGCCGGCGGGAGGCGTAGAGCCGGCTCGGGAGGGAGCGCCGAGCCCTGGTCGCCGCCGCTGCCCCCGGCGGGGCTCGGCCGCCGCCTGCAGCTCCGGGCGGCGGCGCTGCTGAGCCCGCGGTGCCTGCGCGCCGCCGCTCCCGCTCCTCGCCCGCTCCGGCCGCGCAGCGCCAGGCCGCGGCCGCCCTCCCCCAGCGCCTCCCGGGCGGCGGCGGGAGGCGGCAGGGGCGCGATGGCGTCCTACGTGGATAACAGCTTCCGCCAGGCGGTGATGAAGAACCCGGCGGAGCGGAGCCCCCAGGTAAGCGCCCCGTGCCCCGGACCCCGCGGCTCCCGCGGGCGGAGGGGCCGCCCCGCTGCCCCCGCCCGCCCCGCGCAGCCCCGGCCGGGGCGGTCGGAGCCCCACGGCCCCGCTCCGCGGCGGCGCGGCCAGGGCTGACCCCGCTCGCAGCCCCTGCCGAACTCCCCAGCGCTGAATTCCCGGTCGGCAGCTCCCGGGAAGGGAAGGCGCGCATTAACGCGACAACTTTCCTCCTACTCCCTAATTTTGGGGCAAGGAGAGGGAGAAACGCCAGCTGGGTTTGTTTTGAAGGTTGCTTCCGGTGAAAAGAAAATGAACTTAAGAGTATAATTTTTCGGTGATGTGGTTTTTCTTTTTTTCCTTTCTTCTCTTTTTCTTTATTTTTTTTTTTTCCCCTCTGTGTGTGAGTGTGTGTGTGTGTTTTGTTATTGCCCCGGAGTACGGGTGGCTCAGGATTTGAATTCAATCCCTACTTTTACAGAGCTGGCTGGAGCTGGCAGTGCTGTTTCATAATGTAGGGGCTGAGGTCAGTGGTATTCTTGGCAAGTCCTTGCTCTCCAAAGTAGGGTGAAATCCTTACACAATGGCACCAGGCAGGAATTTTTTAGATACCTGCGCCGTGCTCCTGGAGCCCCCTTTATCAGAGGAGTGTGTGAGTCGAAGCTGTTTGTAAGCGTAATTGCGCTTAGAGAGGCTGAAAAAGGTTAAGCTGGGGACTGGAGTGCGTACGGAAACATTTTGACTTAACATGACCTGAAAAACAACTAAACTGAATGAGTTCCTTCTGCTCCCGAACGGTTGCTGCAGTGGCTGTTGCTGCCAACTGTCTAAAGACTAATAAGCTTTACACTGATCCCCACATCAAGCTGCGGTTCAATAGCTAATGATACAAGGAGTTACTTTGCTTGGAGTTGTAATGCCATCTGTCCTATTTTCTAAAGGCTTGTCCTGCTCTCTGAGCAGTCCCTGTATTCGGGTTTTGGGGAAGAGATGCTGTTACTGATTGTTTTGGCAGGCGTCTGACTGGCTGATGATGATTTCAAATTGGGGCAAAGAGGAAACCTTGACTTTTGCTCAGCACCCATAAGTCATTCCTCCTACTATAGATACGTCATTGTGGTAATGTTATTTTTATCCCCGTACTCATGGAATCTGTGTGAGAAAATTAAACTTCTCATGGAGAAACACACTGACTGCATAGGCATCGTATGTGGCATGCCTTTTTGGCAACTCTATTTTTTTCTCCTTTTATTAAAAAAAAAAAGAAAAGGAAACTGCTTCTGGAACATGTTTTTGTGGTGCTAAACTTGTTTCTCTGTCCTTGTTTGACCTTTTCGAAATGTCTGTTTGCCTTGAGTGCTGGACCCAGCCCTTCAGTGTGTTGTGAAAGCTGAAGGAGGCTGAGTGCTCTCTCCTGGAGAAGACACTCTCTGCAAACTCACAGCGAGGTCCCTTGAATTGGTAGAGGCGTAGACTCCAGCTGGGGGGAGCCTAGCAGCAGTGTCCAGCCTCAGGACATGGTTATGGAAGCACGGTGGGGCGCTCAGGAGGAGAGATGCAGGCAGATGCTCAGAAACCACTAGGTCAGGCTGTGGGGTGACCAGGCCGGGCTTGGGGGATGATGCTTTCCCTGTGGTGTGAACTGTTAAACTTTCTCGTGTCCTTTCCAGTTGGCCTTGCTGTCTAGAAGGGATAATAAGGAAACACGGAAAGGTAGAAAGTAAGAAATGACGCAGTGAAGAATCCAGCCTGAATGCAGGGATAAAGCCCAGTGAAGGGCACAGAACAGAGAGCTAAATTGGGAACACCAGGGCTGCGTTAGTGCTGTAAAACTTCCCCAGTCAGCATGCTGGCAGCCTGCTGTAGCAATCACCACAGGAAAAGAAACCCACCCTTAAATCCATGAAACTGACACTGACCCAAAATAATCCACAAATAAGACCAAGTATGTGGGAAATCTAATGCATTGTTAGCACTGGAAATACTTGAAACTGGTGGTGCCCTCCTGTTGCTGCTGGAGAGATTGGGCTTGCAGCAGAAAACTTGGCTGGTGTTTTTGTAAATGGCTCGTGTTGAATTATGTGTGTTAATTTTCTACTGTTGGTTCTCTGTTAAGTAAGTTTGAGTTTATTTTACAACAGTATTGCAATTTGAAAGAAATATGTTTATGCACATCATCTTTCATCATTACATAAAAAGGAAAAAATATATAGAAATGTACAAAGACCTTGTTTTTCCTTCTTCCCTTAAAGTAACTTATTGTCTCTTTACTTGTATTTTCCTGTCCTTGCTATGCTATCTCTAAAAGATAGGTACTTAATTTTGGCTTTTAGGAAGTCATGGGGGTTTTTTAAAGTTGAGAGAGGGTTGGAAAGAGAAAATATATTTATCATATTCATGTCAGTGCAGGAAATAGCAAGAGAAGTATGTTAGTAGCATATTTGCTTCTTACTTATGTTAGCAAACTCTTCGGGGCGCAGCTTCTCCCAAATAATGATGAGGTAAATATCTCTGACATTTCTATTCACCCTGGACTGTCAGGGTGCAAATTTGGCACCATGCCTTCACTGCAGGCTCAGAGGACAGGAGCGACAGAATGATAGCCAGTATGTACAACTTAGAGAAGTAGGTCTGATAAACATTGTTGGGGAAAGCAAACTTAACTTGGCATGAACATTTCTAATGCAAAAATCTCCTGGTAATTTTGGATTGAACTGATTTTTTTTTTTTTTCCTTGAAGTAAACAGTTTATTCTGCAACTGCTTTTGTAAATTTATAACTTTACATCTCTTTGGTATATCCTCCTTTACAGAGTGTTCCTGACTTTTGTGAATCACAGCTCAATATTCTGTTGGCTAAAGAAAAAGAAAAATAAAAGAAAAGGATTTATACGTGGCCTGTACTTTAACATGCCTGTTGTGTAACTCTTCTCTTTAATTGATGTATTAAACTATTCATTTTCTCTTTGAAGACATGAACTAGGAAGTTAATTTTACTACTTTGGGGAATCTAGCTTTTAAATGTTCATAAATTACAAATGGTTTTATGCCCTTAAGCTGTGAGTAATAGTGATCTAGTTTTTTTCTCTCCTAACATCCTCTCATATGGACTGTTATAGCTTTAATTCTTTACAAAAATTCTTTTTGGCATCACAGGCCATTTTAGAAAGCATGCAGTTTTATACTGGTGTAGCTTGGCTTGAAAAAATAGGGCTGCTTTTGTTTTCAAACAAGAGAACTGAGCCCTAATCTTTCTTTATCCTAACAACTCATTTGCATTGCATGGTATATGAATAGCTGGTTGCTTCAGAAACTCTGCATACTGTTCACTGTTTTCATGCCATGTGGTGACGCCTCCAGGAAGAAATTTTTTGAGTGTGTGCCTTATATATGTTAGATGCCCAAGGTTTGCTTCTGGAAACTGCCGGTGGGGTACACCAAGGCAGTTCAACACAGCAGTAATGGAGAGCAGAGATGTGACAGCATCGCACCAGATCTTCAGGGTGGAGGGGAGAACTGTACACTAGCCCTTAGTTTGATACTAATGCGTCATTTAATGTCAGAAGACATCTAAACAGGATGCTGTTGTAAAGCAGATACTCCTTTCTTGAACACTTGAGAGGAAAAATGGTTTAATTATAGGATGTACCTATGCTTTTTCCAAATAAACTTTCGGCTTGTTTCCCAGTTGTGTTATTTTTATACTTGTAACCAGTGATAACATGATTGTGTGCAATCTTCAGATAAGCCAGAAATGAACATTTCCTTCTTGCTACAGTGATCTCTTAAACTACACAGCCTTGTATTTATTTTTTAATAGGATCAGAGATACTAAGCGTTTTATATGTGAGTCTAGCAAAATAATATTTAGTCTTTAAATTTGGGCTGATCGTGTGTCTGTATATCAAATACATTAGAAGACTAAAATGATCTTTTTCAAAAGAGCTTATTTGGGATTTCTTTCCTTTGAAAAATGAAAATATGTTGAAGCTTGAGTTGTGCTTTCATATTTTCTTCACTGTCAGCATTCTACTGTGTTGCCATCTTTTTGAGGTGAGCATTTACAGAGGAGGATAACCTCTGTAATCAGACTGCTAACAGCAGTATAATGCTGAGAACTGATTCTGTTGCTAAACTCTCCTGCTGGTTCTTGGTAACCCTGAGAAGTGAAGGACTGTGGCAGCTGATGCCTGGTATTTGCCTGTATTGCATTGATATAGTGGTCTTTCCATAATGCATCTCAGGGCTTTGTTATGTGGTTATTCAGGGGCAGCCTTACTTTGCAAGGCTGGACTGCTGTTTCTTTCTGGGGAGTCCATTTGACCAACAAAATTAGATCCCTAACTGTGCTTCCCATGGTGGTGATCAGGCTTTCTGCTGACTGCAGTGACTAATTCTGAGGTGGGGTCATGAGCCTCTTATGTTTTGTGTTAACATTGGGACAGTCATTAGTAATGCAGCTTGATGAAGAAAGGTTGTTGCTGGCTCTTGATCTGGGCTCTTTTCTTGCTCAGCAATGGGCTTCAAGTAGAATTGCCATCATAAAGTCAGCTGTAAGGGTAGTTGGTCTGAACTGAAAAAAAACAACAAAACTCTAGATGCCGTAGGGTTTTGGAAACTTTTTCAAAATAGTTAACATACCCTGAATGTGTCTGAAAAACTGTAGGTTAAGTGATGTCTTGTGGTGGCTCTTTGACTGTAAGTCGGGGAGATGAATACAGATGAAACAAGTTACTATAGACTCATGTATGTAAATACCTTTAACCATAGGGATTTGTCCTGCTGTGTTTCAGCACTGAACTGGCAGCATAACAACCAAAGGATCTGTTGGGGAAAAGTGAGACTTTTACCTGACAAAGCAAACAATGTGTTTGTTTAGTAGAGAAATAATACCAGAGAATGTATTTTGGAAGTAAGCATACATTTTTTTGTCAAGCTAGTATTACTGTGCAGCAGTATTTCATGCCCGACAAACTTACTTGTGTGAAATATCTTTTATGGCTGATAAGTAAAGCTGAAAATCCTTGCATAGCTCGGATTTTCTTGTGAACTCTTTAATCTCAGCCTGGTGAAACAGACTGGAATGTTTGATTCTGAACTTGCAGTGTCAATTTTCACATCATTTTCAAAACTATGGGCATGCACTGCAATGGGCTGCTAAGTTTATTTTGAAAGAGTATGCTTATTTCCTAGTCTTTCTAATGGGGGTGTGCATGTATTTTCCTATAGCCACTCATATCTTCATGGCCAAGAGCTTTGAGAATGGCAAGAGTGTTGACTTTTTAAATTCTTTTGCAGTAGTTCTCCCCTGTCACAAAACAAAACTTTGTGCATTCATAGATTCCTGTATCTTTTAATGATATGAGTTTTGCCAACACTCACAAAGACCTCGGTATGATGAGGAAGCCTTCAGCTATAGCATAGAAATAGCTCAGTTGAAGCCTTATCCTAAACACTTGTGTGCTTTCTCATTGCATCAGAAGATTGCAGCTGTGTGTATGCGAGCAGGTTTGAAACTGGGAAAGTGAGGGTTTAACTGTAGCGCCGATAAGCTCTGTGTAATTTCCTACTTGATTAATTATCTGTTTGGTAGAGTTTGCTTTTGATTTCTGCCCTGCAGTGGCTGGAGAAGTGTTTGCCCTGGGTTTGGGCTGAGTATTTTCCTGTGAGCATGTTTTTTTCAGCCTTTGTGGACGCAGTCTCTTTCCTGCACTTAAAAACTGGGAGCCTTTCTGTGGCATTCTTGCCTAGGAAATGTACTGAAGTGAGCAGTGCAGGGCCCAAAGCCCAGGGATCTTCTACTCAGTCCAAGCTTGTTTTGTCCACTGAGGTGCTGTTCAGACATCAGAGCACATGTCTGTACCCCAAAGGTTTGGGACCCTCCCACCCATCCTCACCCATCCCTGGTGTGTGGGGTGTAGCCAGTGGTGCTGCAGGGGAGGCTTTGGTGGAGGAGGATTATTGTAAAGCAAGATTGCTTGCCGTGGATAAGTTTGCTCTTCTGCCAAAACTAGTAACAAGCAAAATCATCTGCTGGGCTTCTGAGACCAAAAGGACTGATAGCTCTTTCATGTCTTGGGTGTAAAAGTGTAGGTCAGCAAAAGTAAAGGACATGCAAGCATTTTCCCAAGATCATGTTTTGCTTTAGTAGGAGGTTGGAGTCTCCTGTGGGTTATCTGTTTATTCATGGAGAACCCTTGGTACCTGAGGGGAAAAAGTAGATAATTTAAGTATAACCTCTAAAGATGATTCATTTATTTTACACTTATTACAATATCCCTTAGCTAAGGTCTTTTTGGTAAGTTATTGTTTCTTGATATCCATTGTTTTAAAAAGCCTGCATGTGTAAAAGCTTTTAAAAGTCTATGCTTATGCAAATTACTGAGTAGAAACGACTAGTGGTAGCTATTCATTTTGTTTAACTACTATTCTGATTTTAATATTTTTTTTCTCTAAATCAGAATGTTGCTACTTAATCTGTTAGCATGTTTCAAGTATGACTATATGTACACTGAACAGTCATTGTAAGAACTTTGACTTCCTCATTGAGGGTTTTTTGTATCCTCATGAGAAAATATATTTTGGCTTGTGTTTTGGGAACTTTCCCACAGTAGGAGATCTAATTTTTGCGAGGTATTGTTTGGGAATTCAAAAGGAGCGCTGGCAGAAAGATAGCTCTACAAAGATGCTTTGTGAAGGGCAGCTGAGCCTGCGCGCCTTGTTTGCAGCAGCCAGTGTTGCAGATTTAATTTGCTGGGTATATTTTGCGTGAAGGGGTGTATTTAAATAAGTCTCAAAATGGAAGTGGTGCTCTGCTTCCCTTTTTCTGAAGTTGGTGAAGTTGACCACTTTTCTTAAAAAGGGAGAGAGAGAAGCCCTACTGCAGTGCTTTTCTTACAGCTTTGTTTGCAGTTAAAATTAGCTATTTGTTCTCTCTGGGTATCTCTGTTACGCCCACAGAGCTGTAGATGTGTTTCTTTGTGTGTGTCTGTCTTGTCTGACCTGAGTAAGAGTGATTAAATATTTGATTTAGAGCAGTTCTAAGGAATTCTCGTCAACAATAAAGGTCAGCATGTATATCATTACCTGAGTAAAACACTGAAGGAATAAGAAAAAAATAAAATATTTAAATGATTTTAGAGGGGAGAAAAAAGGGCATGAGTTTGCTTTTTAGCACTGATTAAAAATTAAAGGAATATTCTGATATTAATATTTTTGTGGACAGCATGATTTTCATATTTTTCTCTTATTTGTGTGTATTCTGAGAAACATGAACAGCACAATGAAACAGCATCTGGTTTCAGTGTAAATTACCTGGGAATGGGTATTAAGTTTCATGGAAGACACATTTGTGGAGCATGCCTGTTGTTGACTGTCTTTACCGGGCTGTTTGTTTCTGCTTGCTTGCTTTTGTATGTCTTAAGGTTAAAATAAACTTTGCTTAATAAAAATATTTATTATGTAGTCGTTTGGGGTTTCTAAAAGGGAAGGTTCTTCCTGTTACCCGTGGATTGTTTGCTTAGTAGTTTGTTGTTTTGTTTTTTAATTTATATTTGCAGTTCTTTATTGTTAGTGATACTGGTCTCCCATCTTTATTTTGCCTTTACTGTAGTTGTAAAAAAAAAAATTGATATAGCCTTTTCCATCTGAAATTAGTAATTCAAACTTTTTGTCCTGTTACACAAAAAATAACTCAAAACTTAGAGGGGTGAGAAAGAATGTTACACAAATGTGGTTTGTAAGTAGTCCATGGGAAAACAAGGCTGTACCACCAATATTGGCCTGAGGTTTTGACTTTCTGAAACAAAGGCTGAATCTTTTGTGGTACATGGTATTTCTTTAGCAGCAGAGCTAGTTGTAGTGGGTTGATGCTGGCTGGGTGCCAGGCACCCACCAAAGCTGCTCACTCATTTAGTTTTCCATGCTGATGTTCTCTGCTGCCTCATTCCTGCCCGTCCAACTGCTTGTGAGGCTACAGAAAACATGGGATAAGTGATACAATCTTGTTAGCTGAAAGAAGAAAAGGACCTTACTTTTGGGAGATTGTGTAGTAGGGTTTTTGGCTTCTAAAATTTAAGTGACTCAGTCTGGTTTAGATTGTGACTTCAAATATTTGTGGTGGTGCAGCTGAAGGTGCGAAGACCTATGATACAAGAGATTGGAAAGAAATGCTTAGGGTTGTGTGTAGGAACCTCTGAAATACCTCAACTTCTCCCATAGAATATATGGTGCTCCATTTTCAAACACTGTCTAGAAGTATAAAAAAACCTAAACTGGCGGTAATGTTATGACATTATTTATTTTGGACGAATTTCCTAAAATGAGATTTTTTTTAAACTTAAGGGACATGTTAAAAGGGGCACCTTTGCATTCACTAAACTGGGTGGGGGCAATGCCGAGGCCTGGGGTTTCAGGATTTTTTGTATTGTTATACTGAATCTTGTCTGTATTTACATTGGTTTGTTGTATAGTAGTTGAAAATTGGATGATGGTGGGCTCTCTTCCTGGGGGCAAAACAAAGAAGAGACACTTAATTTTATTGGCATGCACGTTAAAAGACGTACACATTTTTCCATCTGGTATGTGAAGTCTGTTGGGAAATACCTAAAATATGTACCCTCTGTTGTTTTTGTTTTGACTTTTGAGGTAAGTGCTTAATTTTGTCAGGAAACCATTCCCTTGCCCGCCCAGAACACTTCCTCAAAACACATGACCTTGGAGAAATCAGTTGCACATTGCATTATGTGAGTAGTCGGCGCTCATTTGAATGGTTCTGTGGAGTTTTGCTATTTGTCAGAAGACATTCGGAATACACAGCATACATGGTAGTAAATATTTAGATACATTTTGAACTGAGAGAGAGAGGCTTGTCTGTGCAGTATTACAGACTTCTTTTGTCCCTCGCCAGTGGTGCTGTGGGTGTTCAAAGTGTATTCCCTCGCCAGTGCTGTAGGACAGGCAGGCGCTGCCAGAACACAGCATCCCATTGCTGACTTCTACTTGGGCGCAGTAGCTCAGGCAGTTTTTGAAGGTGCCATAGCTATAGTAGCAAAAAAAAGATGGACTTTGATTTAAATAGCTATGTTGGTATTTGAAAGCTGTGGCATTTTATTCTGTTCATGTATGATGGTGCTTTATGTTGAAATAGCTTTGAACTTTAGCTATCAACTGCAAAATTAAAATATAGTTGTTCCTATATCTGGATCTTAACCTGTGGTCTTTACCTTTTGTGCCTCCAATTCCCCTTTCCATCCTGCTGCAGGGGAAGGGAAGGGGTAGAGTGAGTAAGTGCTGTGTGCTTTGGAATGTTTCCGTAATAGCACTAAATTGGGGAATACTATTCCTAAACCACAGCAGCAGTTCTCCCTGTGGAATTCTTCTTCAACTCTAGAGGAACCACAGTCTCCAAAGAGAGTAAAAAATTGGAAGAAAACAGCAGGTGCTGAATGCTGCTGGAGCAGAATTTGTGCAAAGGTGTGTAACGTGGCTGGGCATTTATTCCAGTTGCTAAATTCATAACAAGATTCTGAAAGCTGAAGTGATGTAGTTGATCATGACACATTTGTTGATTTCCTGTTGAGGGTGGCTAATAACTGGCACATTCACCAGTGAAGGCAGTAAGTGGCCCATTGATTGAAATTATACTATCTTAAGAAAAACAATAAGTGGGAGTCTAGTTCATAGATGATACTCTGAGTATGAAACAAGAAAATAAGATTTTGTACTGGTTAACGACGTTCAGGCGGTGTCTCCATCTAAAATCGATTAGTGCAGTAACTAAGAAGCTTGAATGCTGAGGAGCTGGTGAGCAGATGATAAACTCTCCCAGCAAGGCAGTTTTCACTCTGAGTTACAGCAAAGTAGTTGTGAGGGTCTCAGTCTGAGTTGCATTTTGTGTTCTCCCTTGATCCTATGGTACATGTGGCTGCATAGTGCATCAAATTTGTTGGGGGTCTTCAGAGGATTTGTTATAAAGTTGTACAAAGCACAAAAGGTCAGACCTCTGTGTGAATGGCCCTCAGTGCTCTGATCTGAAGACTGAAGTATTTCACGTGTGTTATAGATATGGAATAAGAAGGGGCTCTGCCAGCTACATGCTGACCAGGAGCAGGCACTTGCTGGAATGAGGATAATTTAGTTTCCGTCCCTGCCATGGCTTCTCCCGTACTGCTGAAAGCTGCTAATTAGCGCCAATGCCTTGTTTTAATTCAAGATGACTTAGTTGGAAGATGCCATCTCCTTGGTCATAGGCCACTGAACAGCTATCAGATGGCAGCACAATTCCAGCTCAGCTGTTAAAAATGGCTTGAGGTAATAGTGCCAAGGGAAGGGTGAGAGTTGTTTTAGCTCTGTTGTAGGTGTTTGCCAAGGTGGAAGAGAGGAGGATATTCCACATCTGCTATATTTTAGACAGCCATTTATTTTAGTGCTATTAGCTTGTATTTTACCAGACTGAGTATTGGTAGGTCTCCACTAGTCCTAAATCCTCTTTAAGAGTCTTGTTCAACCCTTTAATTTAAGATGACTTTTAGAGGAATATCACTTTAGTAGTTGAAAAACTTCTAGACTACAGGATATTGCTGGAAAACATGATTGATGCAATGCATGGCATAAAGGGGTAGAAATCCTTTGAAAAATGGTTCCAAGAACCCAAAACAAAGAAAATTGAGTTTTGGGATAGGATATTTCATTTTGAAATATGTTTCTGAATGTCCAGGCAAATTATGAGTCCTTCTCCTTTCTTGTAGTCATTATTTGTATCTAGCCTTGTGCTATGGTTTAGCCTGACTTATTAATTCGATGTCCTGTAGTTTCTCCCTTTCTAAACTCCTATTGTAGTGCTTTTTGAATTTTGTGCCTTAGTCATTACTTCAGGTATTTTTCTTACTAGGTGAGCACTTAGAACAGGGTGATTTGGCTAATAATTTATTTCACATTTATTTAATTCTGAGTGGGAAAGAAACTCTCCTTTATTTATAAATTGCAATACAGTGTACCTTATACAGGTTATTTTTCACTTCTGAAACAAAATATACAGACCGATATTTTGAGTCATTATCGGAATTGTCATATATCAGATTTCTACCTTTACCAGGTTTGATAAGCAGACATTGCTGTTTAAGGTCTAATGTTCCTATGTGAACGAATATTTTATGTGAATTTAAAAGTGAAGAGAAAATAATGGCACTTTCTTACAATCCATCTTGGCTTTGATAGTAAATGAACATTTAGCCATGACGAAAGTAACGTGGTTTATAGTGACACAACCTACATAAATCCAGTTGGATTTGCTGTTGACATTGGCCCACGTTCCAGCAGGCGAGTTACCTTACATTTCTTTTGAACAAAGGAGGTCTGTCTGAAACAGGTGCTCTAATGGTTACCCTGGCCTTCGTAAATAGCTTTTAGGTGAAGTATTACTTCTGTTAACCATGAGTAACTTCACAAGGCACCTTGGTTTATTGCATGAGGTTTCCATTTTATATTAAAAAAAAAAACCCATGGCCACAGCTTTGTGGTGTTTGGTGCATCATAAGTCACTGTTTATTTTTGGAGCATGCTTATCACAATTTGTCGGCCAAATATTGGCTTGTCCCCTCTGCTATTAGATAGCTGCTGAAATGCCATTCTCAAGATAATGTTACCTACCCTGGTTGTTCCAGGATAATCTTAGTTTCTAAAAGAAATAATCTAAAATGTGCCAACTCTGCAGAACACGTAAAATAGTAGAAGACGGGCTTATTAAGTTTTGCAACCATATCATAATGTGTTATATTTAATGTGACAAAATGGTTTTGAGAGTCTGTGGTAAGTTGCCTGAGAGTGTTGAAAAGTCTGAATGTTACTTATGAACACTAGTGAAAAATGTTTCTAAATTGGTTGTAAAATGAGCCAGGAGATAATGAAGAAATAGCTGGGCCAGTCTCCAGTCTGGTAAGACATGGCTACTTGCACACTGTGCAGTGCTTTAGGAAAACTGTGTCACAGTTTCTTTTAAGGAGAAAGGAAAATTCTGCTTTAAACAAGTGACATTTGGTATCTTACTTGATTTCTTTTCCTGTTTCTTCTATTTATAGATGTCTTCATCTATGTCTTCAGTTTGGGATTTATCTGAAAGCTAAGGTCAGGAAGTGCCTTCCTCCAAAAATGCTACTTGTTGTGGTTTTCTGGCATGTCCTGTCCCCTCTCCTTCCCAAAAGGAACTGTACAGAAAGTATTTTTCCACAATGAAACACAGATCCTCAGCTCTGCAGTGTCATGCTGTGACTCTGGTATATACTGGTTCACCTCCAAAACTGAAACTTTTAAAAATCATCTCTTGGTGTCCATAACACTTATGTGACTGATTAAAACACAAAAAACACTTCAGTTTCAATTATTTCTCGTTTTAATAGAGCCTCCTATGTGGAGGCAGAGGAACATAGGCTGTATCCTATACAGGATAGAGCCTCAGAAAACTCATTTCCCACTTAGATTTTCAGATGACCTTAATGACTTTGTTTTACATAGGGATAGGTTTATACTCAGGGGATATGCTCATCCACTCAACGTTTCTACCAACCATGGAAGATCTTGGACGATCTTAAATATGAAAGGTCTCTCCCACCTTGGAGGTCATGAAAATAGCAAGTGAATGATCATTAAACATGTACTTTTTTTGTGAGTTCTGCTGTGTGAAAGAGGTTCTCCCTAGCTTAAAAACAAAAGGCTTAACCACTTAAACTAGTCCTCTGAGAGAATACAGCAATCCTGAGGGCACCAAAGATGTGGGCGTGCAGTGAAGGCTTTTGACTTAACTATTTGTTTCATAGTCAAAGTCCAGTGCAAGGTTTTAAATTCAGGATTGATTTCTTACAAAGCTCTATTTAGTCACTCAAGTTTGCACTAGTTATGCAGCAGTACAACTGAACTTGTATGCTTGTGGTATCACCATTTAGCAAGCATGCACTGCAAAGTACATGTAAAAAAAATTAAGAAATTTAAAAAAAGTTATATTTGAAGACATGATTAAAGTCTTTAACTAAATAAGGGTCAGGCACCCAAGTCTTCTTGTGATGTTCCCCTTTTAAAATTTATTTAAACCTATGTTACTTATTGAAACCTCTGATGGCAAGTAATTCCTTTTTGGAATATGGGTTTGACAGTATGTTATATAGTCTATAATGACTAGTTTGTCATCCGACTTTGTTTTTATGTTGTTTCATACTTCCATATACAGTAAACTATATTTAGAATTAGGACTGTCAGCAGTAGTTGAACATTTTGTTGAACTTCATATTTGTATATCTGGCTTTTGTGTAACTTCTTATAATGGGCCTGATTAGTGTTTAGTACTTTGCATTTGCTTTAGGAGCCTTTGCAATGCATTTTCTTGAGCAGGTTTCAGGAAAACCAATGGTGAGTTTGTCACTGTTAAACTGTCTCATCCTCAGTGTGCAGTCCAGTTAAAAGAAGCTTATGAAACCAGCTCTGTATGTCTGAAAGCTTTCATAGCTGTTGAAATTCAAAGTACTGAACAGAATGTTCTAAATTTATTTGAAAAATTGGTGTGGCATTTCTTAGGAAACAATCGCAAAATATTTTTCTGTAATCAGATGTTTTGAGAACTAGTGGACCTTCTTTTTTTTTTTGTCCAAAATATTCTATAGACTCTGTAGACAGAGAGTAACTTTTTGTTTTCACAACTTTTTTTTGCTTTCAAGTAATCACCATAGTAATTAGGCTGCATTCATGTGGGTTTTTTTTTTTTTTTGTATTCCTAAAGCTTACCATTTAAAATAACAGGGACCTAACAGTTATGTCATAAAACCCCTTTTACATCTGCCTAACTTCTGTCTTGTCTTCCAGCTGTAAATTGTTGAGGGATGGCAAGCATCTTTTTGGGTGATTTGCTGTCTGCTGAAAGTTGGCCTTGAAACCACTGGAACTTAGTTGCATGTTAAAATGAGTGATTTTATATTCCATTTAATGAGTGTATTTTGCAGCTTTAAAGTAGGGCAAGAGGCTATGTGTTGTGTGCAGAAGATGATCCTTTTTGCATCTGCTACTCAGTATCTTAGTTTAGTATCTGCGGTCTAAAACATCAGAATGGACATTTGTCTTTCAAGATGGATGTGTGGGTTTGTATTTTTTTTCCCAGAAGAAAATGATAAAATAGTGTCTGTAAGGAGTGAACAATGACAAAGTAATGTCTGTAGATGATCTATGACCACCTCCAGTGGCAGACCATCAGATGTGGTGGTCTGCAGGCAGCACCACGGTGTTCAGGAGCAGCTCCTTGGCATTGAGTCATTTCAGCAAATTCCAGCTCTAAGGATAGCATGGCCCTGCAATGCCTGCATTGCAGCTTCTCTGGAAGGATAACCTGCTCAGAGTGCACTTACAAAACTTGGAGATGCTGCAATCATGAGTCATTTAGAAAATTTTAGTAAGGAGCCTGCTGTTCAGGGACAAACACACGCAGTAGCTTTTCAAATAGATTCCAGCTTAATTCATTTATAAATTCTTTACTTTGACAATATTAAAAGTAAATTATTCCTGGGGGACTAATTTACCATTTTAATTAATCTTCTCAGGAGAAGATCTTCTGTGAAGATCTTGCTAAGTGTTTTTCCTGTAATTGAAAAATTTGAAATTAACCAATCAACCAACAAACAAAAAAGGGAAAAGAAGAAAAACCACAAAAGGGATCTCTATGTGTAAATTGGTGATGTGTGAGACCACCTGCTAACCAGAAAATTGTGTTTTGGTCTAAGACAGATAAAAAGTGAGAATTTTCCAGGTAGGTGTGAGATAGTGACCTGATAAGAAGCCAGATACAGTAAAAGTGTTGCACTAGTTAATACAGTATCCCTCACACAGCGAGTCATCTTTTGATTTGTGCTGCTAGGACTCAGTTTCTAAAATTGCAACATTATTCACTTTGGTAATGAACAATGCAAGAAAAATGCTTTAAGGGGTAAAAGGAATTCAGCCTGTCATAAGCACTAAAGCATACTTGCTGCTTATGGACAGATTCCTCCTTCAGCCTAAAAGCTATATGGGATTTATAAATTCCACGTAGTATCAAAAACTGAAGGGTGGTTTAGCAATTGCCCTGACATCTCTTAGTATGCTGAAAGTAAAAAAAAAAACAGAACCCCTTATTTTTTTTTTAGCTTGTACTTATGAGATTGCTATTTAATCAATAGTTTGTAGTTTACATTTGCTTTTTATTAAAAAATAAACACGATTCTGAAATGACATACTTTAGAAATGGTTTCTGATTGTGTTTATGTTAAAAAAATATTCTATTCAAACATCTGTTTGCACTTGGATAAAATAAAGAAAATGACCTTTCTGTCCTGTGGGGTGCATGTGGATTCTTTGGTTTTGTTTTATTTTGCATTATGAATTAATGTGTTAGGGCAACTGGAACTAACACAGCTACACTGAAATGGTACTGCTTGGCAGCAGGGAATGTTTGAAACAGCAGGAGTATGCTCTCTGTGTTCAGTTGTGGAGAGTTTTTTGTTATTCTGTCCTCACAGTGCTGTCTTCAGTTACTGTGAGTTATAGTAACTATTCATATGGATCTAACATTTCATTATCATGCTCAGTTTGAACAAATAGAGTGTGTCTTTAAGAAAGGAAACAAAACTTCTCCACTTAGCATAGGAGGACTGTAGAATACCTTAAATGACTGTAAGAATGAGGATGTGCTTTCCAAATCATTATTTCATATTTGGAATTGTGGGTAGCAGTTTGTCAGTCTTTCCCCATGTATGTTAAAGACGTAATCTGGAAAATCAGCTGGCATGTAAGCTATTCATATGCCATATTCCAGCTTTAAAAGTACGGGTGGCATCCAGAATCAAGTATTATTAATTTTTAGTGGAACCGTGGAGGTATTTAATTGGATTTTCAAATAGTTTTGAGAAATAAAGCCTTATCTCTTGGATTTTTTGTGAGCTGCTGCTTGTTTGACAAAGTAGAGGTAGGAAAAACTGTGGATTTGTATACTAAGAAATGCTTTAATAGTTAGTGTAAACTTTGAGTAGAAAGTAAGGATATATTTTTTCATGTGTAAACAAATATTTTTATGCCAGGCTGCTTTGCTGTCTACTACCATTAGAGCTGGGACATCAAGCCAACTACTTGAGTGCTCTTTTTTTCCAGATAATTTGACTTATAAATAAACTCTGGCATGAATTTTTGTGTCCAGCTCCCTTGAGCATCTCTGGAAGTTACAAAGCTTCCAATGATAGCA
Organism: Taeniopygia guttata; assembly: GCF_048771995.1. Taxonomy (NCBI): domain Eukaryota; kingdom Metazoa; phylum Chordata; class Aves; order Passeriformes; family Estrildidae; genus Taeniopygia; species Taeniopygia guttata. Next base: position 40,397,943 of record NC_133028.1, on the reverse strand, counting down.
ATGTAGAGAAAAAAAAAAAAATTTTTGGCATTTCTGCACTATGACTAGTCTGTAATTGCTACCCTGTGGACAGCTGAAAGATGTTGCCTGTTTCAGAAGTTAGATCTTAAACCTTTTTGGTGGTAGGCTGCTGTTTGGAGGGACCTTATGGACCTTTAAATTAGTTGAGTCATTTTAAAAATTAATTTTAAAATGCCACAAGAGCTTTAGCTAACCCTGTCTGCCACCAATGTGCACTTATTTTGAGGAGAAACACACCCAGTAAAAAAATTATTATGTGTATCTTCCAGGTCCTGCAGTTTGACTTGGTAGGTGAAGGTGTAAGAATCACAGTCTTGGGCAGCTAATTCAGTTGCAGCCTATGTTTATGTTGATTCTTAGTTCTCCGTGGTTAGTCTGTAAAAATAAAGAAAATTGGGAGAATGTGATAAAAATTTCACCAGACATTCTTGATAGTGACAAAAGTTGATTATTAGTGAAACTATCTTTACAATCAGGGAGACTTGAGCTGACTTTTGTTAGGGAACCTGCTACGGTTTGAGGTAACTCTGACCCTTTTTTCTAGCTAGAGAGAGGGGAAGTGTTTTATCAGTTATGCTGACTGAGTCGAGTTTACTGCTGCATAAACCACATTTAGATGTGGTTGTTGCTAATGGATGTTTTTCTCTTGTCTAGACGAGGTGCTGTGCATCAACCTGAGCATCACTGTGCTGCTGTCTGTGGAAGGCTTTTATTGAAATAACCATCAGGAATTCTTTTCCTTCCCTTCAGAATGAACAGAATCCTGTAACACTGTAGAATGCATTATGTATACAATTAGTGTTTTTCCATGTTAATGTGACCTTTTCTTCCTAAAGGAATATTCTCCATTATCCAAACCCAAGAAAGGTAATTTGGTATCAATATTTATCCTGTTTCTCTTAAGAGGAATTTGGTGTGGCTTATTTTGGGGGGGGGGAAGCATTTGTATACAAAATAAATATAAAGTCCAGCTTGAAAACATATGTTAGATTATATCATATGAGCAAATGCTAATATTTAACAATAATGTGGGCAATAATTACTGTCTTGGACAGCTTGGAAATATTAGCTGCAGGTATTTTAAAATGTTAATAACCTTCAGTCCACTAGTCCAGACAGTTTCTAAATGCTGAGGAAGTTGTTAAATAATGAAGTGCGGTGATGTTCGCCAGAAGCAGCCTAACAGCCAACAGAGTAGGTACTAGTGTGTGTGTGACATTTTCACATGTAGTAGATGAATATTAACCACTTTACCAGAACAATGTCTTTTTAAGAAGTTGGTGGTTTTTAAAGGCTAAGCCTGAGATGAGAAGTACAGGAAAAGGAATGAAGTGGAAGAGGAGGTCAGGGTACGTGGTGCATGTTTCCAGGTAGCTTCTTTTTCTGCCTCTGTTAACTGTCTCCTCCAGCACTTGGCACTTGATCTGTGGCTCTTTAGAAAGACATATTGTTTCATTTACTATAGTGGCAGAAGAAACTAACTTTCAGAGGGAGGTAACGTAAGGAGAAAGAAGTAGACTTCAATTTATAGAGATTTATCCCATGTTTTTGCTTAAATACAATTGAGATAGGTTTTAAGGTAACCTTATTAATTTTTATTTACAGAAGGAAGTATGTGAATATCTTTTATTGCAAAAAATTGTGTGAAGAGCTTTTTCAGTATGACCACATTTTTAGTTTATTTCTACTTTTTTTCTTCTCTCCACTGTTTGTTTTTTTCATTCAGATTCATGTAGAAATGTGCTTTAAATGTAATTTGATTTGAGCATCTCCATGACTTAAATTAACTGTACTGGCAAAGCTGTCCAGGCTGATTTAATAGGCTCTAATGTCATATATAAATTGCCTACAGTAGGTTGTTTGAGTTTCTCATGTCTGGACTGAGATGCTCAGAAGGAAGAGGAGTGTCAGTGATGCTCTCCAGTACAATGGCACCAGTCTAGCTTATGCTCTGATCAGTTTTCACACGAGCAAAAATTCTTCTGATCTTGTCATAACACCAAATACTCATTTTGTTCTGAGAAGAGACATAACTGTACTGGCAAAGCAGCTTTTGCAAATGTCTCCACTTGTGTCAGTTAGGTTTGACTGCTTTGCAGGCTGTTACTTTTATAGACCTGCCTGAAGAGAGAGTGTAGGTGTGATAATAACAGCTTTCATTTTAATAAAATATAGGGAAGTGTTTGTAGTCTCCTTGCTCTTTCTGTACAGGTATTACTTCACCAATTTATTAAGTGACTGCTAAGCTAACTAATGACTAATTAAATGACTGTTAGCTAATTAAGCTAATTTTTGGATGTCTGTGGTGCCAGTAGGTATCTCATCTCGCTATGCTGCTATTCATACAGGAAATAGTCCTGTAACTTTCCAATAGATTACTAAAACATGGTGCAACTCACTTCAAACCATGTTTGGAGGAGAAATAGGGTGAGAGAAGAAAGCTAAGGTGGTAAATACTGCTGTAGGAAACCATTAGGCAGGCTGACTTCAAAGTAAAGCTTGGAAAAATGACTGTGTTTCAGGAGGATGAGCAGGAGTACGGATTGACTGGGCGTTTTGTGGTATTATTTCTGATTTTACTAGTCTGGCATGTCTTTCAAAAAGAAGTGCTGCTGTTGCAAGGGGATTGTATGGTTTGAAGAGGTGGATAACATTTTCTTTTGGGGAGACCAGACATACTTTTAGTGAATTAATAAGAAAAGCAACCTTTCTATACATTTATGCTTGGCTACCAAACAGTGCTTGTAGAGAGAAAAGTGAGAGCTAGTTAATGTTTTCTCTCTCTTCCACTGAAAATACAGGACCTGTAAATACAGGTTTCAAGTATTTAAATACTCAAATTTTTTTGTTGCTTAAAAACTGATTAGGCCAATTTGAAGTTGAAATTAACATTGGTAATGTCAATTAAAACAAGCAAGAGCTTCCAATTTTAATGAAATGTCCTTACATGGAATAATTACATTTTTAATTCTTTAAAACCGGGCAAACCAAAAGAAAACAGAAGGAAATTATTGGTGCTGGCTTTGGATACACTGCTAGCACCGCTCAAAACATGAACAACATTAAAAATTAATACATCAAATAAAACTTGAAAGTACGAAGAAAATAAATAACACTTCAAGATGCCCATTATCTCAAATTTTTTCTTTTACAGTAAAGCTTATAGGCTCTCTTATTTCTGTACAGGAACATATTCTAAAACCTGACAAAGACTCAACCTTTGGTTGCTATTGGAAATGAAATGTATTTACTCCTTGGTATCTTAAGACAGCCAAGCATTTATTTGACTTTAAATGATATTGAAATGTTAGGAGTAGCATCTGTATTTGTGTTTGGGATGCTCTTGTTCTCTGCAAGGCTATATTGCATGTAAGAGATTGAAACAAACATCATGGCATGATGTTCTTGAATACATAAATCTCTTAAGTAAAGTTTTTCCTAATTCTTGGTTCCAGACTGTACTGGAGAGAGAAGTTTTATTTTGGTAATCTGAAAACAGATCTTTTTCCATCATGGCTAAACAGTAATTTTAGAGACAATGCTACTTGTGTAAACTGTGGAGGCAAAAAATAGACTTCCAGTAGTCCTAAGAGCTTGTTTTTCATGGCTGTGTTGTTGCTCATAGGAGGGTTTGCAATTTCTTTAATTACAGCTTGCTCTGTAGACAGTGGAAAAAGTTACAACTTTTTTTTTACCTGATGGTTCTTTTTATGTACTTTGAAAGCTGACATACCATATTTGACGGGAAAAAAGTTTGTTTTCTACACCTGCGGTTGAGAAGCAACTTCTTCAAGTAGTCACTATCTAGATTTGCCACATTTAAAAGTGAATAATTTTAGCACTTTTGACAGCGTGCACTCAACAGCACGTGTTGAACGTAGCAAGGAGGGAGCAGCAAGTAGATGGAGCAGTCCATCGGCAGCTGCCAAAACTGTACATTGGATTTAAGCCATAGCTATTAATCATTTCTTCTGTGAAAAGGAAAAAAATGCATCAAAAGCCTTTAGGGCATTGGGAGGGGAAATTCCTTCCCTCTGCTAAGCAGAGAAATATACTTTATTTAGTCATACAGCAGCTTCTTAAGTTGTCTGTACTAGTGGAGTTTGCTTACGAGACGTTTCACTTCTATAAGCTTCATTTGTTGCAAATATACTAGCAAAAGGTTTTTCTGAAAATGCAACTGAGGCCATCAGAATTAATTTATTGTCTTTTAAACAAAGCTGCAAAAATTTTATCTATTAAATTCTCTTTCTGTGTTTCCACAGAAGAGAAAGGGAGGGCATGAACCAGAATTGCTTCTGTTGCTTCTTTCAAGTGTTGCAAGTTCACTTTCTCTCTCTTGCCACCTGAATTTGTTTTTTTTTGAAGCCCCCAAAAACTCATGTAATGGTTTGGGTTGGAGGGGACCTTTAGAGGTCATCTAGTCCATCCAGGCCAAGAGCAAGGCCATCTTCAGGTAGGTCAGGTAGGTCAACCTGACCTGGAAAATCTCCAGGAAAGGGGCATCTACCACTCCTTTGGACAACCTGTGCCAGTCATTCAGTGGCCTCATCATAAAAAAAAAAAAAAAAAAAAAAAAAAAAAAAAAAAAATTCTTCCTTGTATCTAGAAGATATCTCTGTAGTACTTCTAACATATAAATTTTTGCAGCACTTGAAATTTCTCACACAACATCCTTTACTTGTGTGCTATTGCTATCAAAGCATGAGTTGTACTGGATTGAAAATAGAACTCTAGAAATGGGCGTGTTGGTGGAACCTGAAGAAAATATTTTTCTTCAGATTTATATAAGCTACCCAGACCGCCTGACTAGCTCAGATTTAAAGGGATGTGTCTTGCAAAACCCCTGCAGTGAGTCATGAACATTTTTATCTCGGGAAAATTTGAATTTCCATTTCAGGAAGTGGAATATAAATAACCTTCACTAAGAAGACTAGAAATTCTTTGGATAATATAACATTTTAACAGTAGATAATAAATGGCTGGTATTTTCAAGGCTGAGAAGTAGTCAGGTGCAAGCCAATGATATTTATAAAATTTTCAAATTTTTTTTTTAACATGTTAAATGTTTTTCTAGATCATGGGTACTAAAATAGTTGCAAAGCCTGGAGTTGGATAGGTCTATAGAGAGTCTCTGGTTTTATTTCCTTCTTTAAAATTTTGAATTAGGGATTTGGAACAGGGGTTTGAGTTATTAAAAAAACATATTAAATGGCTTAGTATGCACCAGTATTTCTTATTTACGCTTGCATTGGGAAAAGCTGGACCTTCAGTTAGCATAGACAGAAAAGATACTTTTGGGTCCTGTAAGGAATGGTTGCCTCCCAGTAGTCAAAAATGTCACTTCTGTTGCATCGTGATTTGCATAAATATCTGTGCAGATCATGACTCCAGAAAAGTTCCTCTGTGCTGCATAGCTGTTAAATAACTTCCATGGACTTGAGTGCTGTGAAGGGTGGTATTATTTCACGTGAGGCAGACATCTGAAAATTTCTCTAATAAATTCTGCAGATAGAATACTGACTTGGCAGCAGGGCAATGAGAAGAAAGATGCCATTCATTTGGTGAGATGTAGTTTTGTTCCACATTCACAGAGGATAACTTGCTTGTATGCTCAGGCTGAGAGAGGGGAGTGTGGACCAGGTAAGAAGTTAGAAAATGGAATCTTGGAGCTGTTGGTAAATACAAACCAGCTCCTCAAAGATGAGGCATCTATTGGTGAATGATGCTACTGCTTTTGAAATGAGTAGGAGTGATGCAACCCAAACTTCTTAGTCACTGCTGGCTTTAAAGGCCTTCTCAACCTTCCTCTATGGATTCCTTGTTTTGCCCTAATAGTGACGGGGAAGGAATCTTGATGAAGCAGAATCCTTAATTAGTACTAAAGTGTGCAAGGAGGAATGTTGCTCGTATCTCTTTTGGTCCCAGCCCTCCTCATGTTTTTCACGTTCTCTTCAGCAATTATGCTGTCAGGGATGGTAGCTGATTGACAGCCATGCTTTGCATATTGGACAAGTGAATGACAGAAGAAAAGCCGTCTTTGTGGCTTTGGGAGAGGCCTGGTTTGTGTTGGGTGGAATATATGCAATTTTATGCTGTCATTTAAAATGCAGGATTTAATTGCAAGAAGTAATGCCAGCTCACTCGTGTAGCAAATAGGAAGGAAGTAAACACTGTAAAATAAGTACGCAAATGTATTCTTGTGCTCTGGGCTTATTAACTTGTTATAATATCTTTATGGTACTGCCTAGTAATGGTAAAGTTATCAATCCTAGCAATCTCTTTGAGATGGATTTTTTTGTGATACTTCCATTGTCTCAGCTCCTAAAAAGCTAGACAGTGATATTGTGGGAAAAAAATTAGTAGATATTTAATATTAGAGTGTAATTAAATAACAACAAGACTCAACAGCAGACGAAGAATTCTTAACCTGCAATAGTGAAAGTCTCAGCTCTGTCACTGTTGATACTGACCAGATGAAAAAGGCCTTTCTTATGGCACCTTCCCTATGCTTGATAGTTTAGGAGCCTTAGCTGAAATTTTTATAGTTGAAAAATATGTTTTATCAACTGAAATATTTTGTATGTGTTTCTTGCTTCTGTCATTTGCTCAGGTGCAGCACCTGCTAAGCGGAACCATCCTGGTAAATAGAGCTCTTGAAATGCCAGTGTCTTTCTCCACTGGAAAGACTATGCTGAGCCCTACAAGTGTATTTTTGATGTTGCAGCCTTGATACTCTGTATATGCATGTTTGGAAATATTTTAAATACATTTAAGTGCGATTCAATGAAGAGAAATTCCCTTGCAATTTCTCTGTAGACAAGCTTCAGGTTAACTTAAAACCTTTACGGGCTAATTACCTTGAAAAAATAGGCAAGAATTTTTACTAAGTACTTATAGTAAGGCTTCTTGAGCCATGTGGTGTGATTATGCTGCTATATTAAACACAATATTGTTAGGAAAAAGGATGTGTGTACAGTTTTTGTTGGATAATTAAATGAAGCATAAAAAGATAGCTCTCTTTGGTTCTGACCTTGTGAATTAATTTAGCTTGCAGTTCTGTTATAGTAGTTGAGATGTTGTAATGCTTGAACTTCGTGATAGAAAAGTATAGCTATATACCTTTCTCAGATGCTTTCCTACACTATAGTGGTTCTTGAATAAATAAATTTTATATTTATTTGTTGTCATCTGCCATCTACCACCTTAACCTCTGAGCTTCTCTTTTCCCAAAAGCTGTCCTTTAAGGAGTTCCCCCCCCCCCCCCCGCTTCTGTAGTCCATTGTGAATATTGTGGGTAATGGCCTGCAAGGGTTTGTAATAAGGTGTGTCAAGTCTGTAGCTTGATTTCATGGCCTTGTTTTATACAAAATGTTGTAAAAATATAAACTTGATTTTTACGGAGAGAGAAAGTTAAGTATTTTACCCCAAACAAAATAATGTATGTAATGCATGCTGTCCAAGGGAACTTAAAAGTTCATTAAAGGTCATTAGTCAGATATCTGAACTTTTTGGCTTTTGTTGTCATGAAAATATTTCCATGCTACTGTGGCATGTCTAAAAATAATGACCACATCGCCATATTTTTGTGCAGTTCAAAAAAAAATGCATCCTGTTGATCATATAAAAAATATCCAATGGATATCTAATTTTAAAAATATCAGTTTTGTTTTCTTGAAGATTTAGGGGAGGCTCGCCAAGCAGGAAAAAGGATGTATGCAGATGGGGAACTCTTCCATTTTTTAGTGGTAAAGACCAGTCTTTCAAAAAGAATGAGTCTTTCATTCTGTTCTTTCAGTTTAGTTCTTTAAGCCTCAGAATGCTATACAGTCTAAGTGCCAAATGGAGAATAATTTAATAGAAGGCATTTTCTTACAGTGTTTTCTCTCTGAAAACAAATGAAAATGATGCATCCTTGTCCTATCTAGGAGAGAAACCCAACAGTCGAGGACTTGAGTGTTCTCAGACAAAATGCAGCTCGTTACAGGAGTATGGGTATTCTATAAGCTATAACTTCCCTTAGGGTACATTTATGTTCAGTCTAACAGCTTCATCTTTGCTCAAATTGTATAATTTTTTCAAACAACAAAACTTTACTTTTTTCCAAAAAATTACCAAAAATTACCAAAGAGATTAACAAATTAGTTACCAAAGAGGATTACCAAATATCCATCGTGATTGAGGACGACTGGGGTGGTATGAGTGCTGGCAAAAGATGTAAACCTGAAACTGGAGAGCTGACTGTAGCATTGGGATGGGCACAGGTTTGTTATGAGGTATTAGGATCACCCTGGAATCTGAGTGCTGGAAAATTGTTGGTTTGTGTTGTAGTGTAGTAAGGAAGGTGAAACAAAAACAATACATTTCAGTGTATCAAATATATCTTTTGCACTGTGTGAGTTTCTGGCAGGGGTGATGGAAGAGCATGGATGAAGGAAAATTAATTTCTACAGAGTAAACCAAAAATGACCACTAATTCCCATCTCCCTTGAATGTGTTGCTGCCAAAGATAGCTCTGCTGGTCTGTAACCCTTCCTGAAGGCAGCCTTCAAGGGCTTGTCTAGCTCCTACTCAGTCTCACTTAGAACTCTTTTGCTTCTCACCTCCTCATTGTAACCCTTTGCATGCTTTCACCCTCTAACTTTCAATGCTTGTAACCTAGCTGATGGCCCTGGTAAGGTGTCCCTAAACTTCCTCATTCTGAGTTTGAAATGAAGGGAGGTAGAGTGAGGATTGACTTTATGGGATGCTTATCTGTTGTATTGGCATAATTTTATGGGGGGAAGGAAAGGAGAGAAAGATGGTTGTGATGACTTGTGAGTTTTCTGGCCTGGAATTTGGAAAACCCTAGAGAGGGGAGTGGTGGACGAAGAAATGCTTTTAGAATTAATGAAGGGTAAGGGAATGGAACCAGAATGTTCAGAGACCTATTTCTAAAGAGATTACTGCACAGAGAGAACTTGCTGCAGAGGACATGAGAGAGCAGGTGACTCACCAGCTGCTTGGTGGCATGAGGTGGCCAGGGCTGAGCTGTAGAGGCAGCCGTGTGCATGTGCTTGTGGAGGATGTGCCAGCTGATGCTGTGGGCAAGCTTTTGGCGCTTAATTTCTCTGATTCAGTTTTACAGCACAGCTGCTGTGTGGGACCAGCTCCTGGGTGCAACTGTTGCTATATTTATGAAGTGCAAATGCATAAGATTCATCTTTGACTGTGGCAAGGAAGGTTATAGGTAATAAATGGCAATTGTTTGGTAATGAGAGAGGTGTCACTTGCCAAATCAGCTTAAGCTATGCTTTACTTAAAAGCAATAAAAATCTTTTGTTTGCTACAGCAAATTACTTTTACACAACTGAAAAAGACAGTGTACGGAAATTGCCCTAACACTGAATCAATATGTTCAAGTATGATCTTGTTCAGTTCCCTAAATACATTCTGTCCTTATGTCTAAAGGAGCAGCTGATAAAGCTGGGGGGTTGATACCACCAAACAGTAACTTCCCAGAAAGTGCAACAGCGCAGGTTTCTCCCTTCCTGCACCTCTTGGAGCTTTTGCTTGTAGCAGGAGTTATTTTTAAATTAACTGAACAAAAACATTTTGGATTTTTCCAGTTGTAGTGAAACCTGGGGGAAAAGAGAGGTAATATTTTTCTTTTAGAAGTACTAATTTCAGGTGATGGAACTCATCACTCAGTAGCTATGCAAAGGATAAGCACGATGTTCTCAATATTTTTGGAGCTGAAATGCTGAAAAATGAGTTTAATACAGGAAATCCTGTTTGGGTACTGCTGGGATGATGGCAAAAGAATGTGTATCAGAAACAAACTTCTTCAGCAGAACCAACAGCTGTTTTTGAGCCTCTTTTGGCAGCTATGGATAGCTCTGACTGTCAGGCTTTGGTTGGTTTATTTGGTTCTCTAGTTTTAAAAAAATTTTAAAGCTAGTAATGTCTTTATATTTGTCAGGATCAGCTGGTGTCTGGACTTAGTGAATGAGTCTGAATTATATTCCTTTTACATTTCTCATTGGGATCTATGGACTCTGCTTATAACAAATCTGGGCTTTTATTAGCTGCTTAGTATTTAAAATATAACTTTATCTACACTAGCTGTTCTAAGTTTGTAATTGTGTGCCTAATCTTATTTGTGGGTACTGAACTTGTGATTTACAGATCCATCTCTCCTTCCTTCTTTCAAAGGAACCTATTTATAGCTCAACAGAGCAATGTTTTTCAGACTGTATAATGGCTGTGGAGCATTAGAACTAGTGAGCTGAGGAAATAAAATTGCTATTTTCCTAACTGTAATTGATTTTCCCCTTTATTCATTTCTTATGAATAAGAGGACCAAAGTGAAAGCTTAATTGACAGCAAATATATTCAATAGAAAAAAAATTAAAGGATAAATTGGGGAAGTAGTTCTTTCATTTTCAAAGAAAATATTGAGGATTTTCCTGTCTTGCAGATTGTGATGGGCCTATTGAGTGCTGAATGGTGCCAGAGTTACTTGTGAGGTAACCCTGCTTCTCTGTGATCTTAGGTGTTTATCAATAGGGATACAATTATATTAAGTTGGTCTTGGTTTTGTTGTGGTTGAACAAATGTTTCTAAGTAATAAACTCAGGTTTATAAACAAATCGATATTTCTTTGACTTGTTCAGAAAGTTGTTAAGTGGGCAGCTTATTTTTTTTCTCAGTAGTGGAGGCCTGCATAGATACTTCTCCTGATCCATTCCTCTCTCATCTTTTTAATGTAGCTTATTGCTTAATACACTGAAGATGCTCACATAAGAAATATGGGTTTAACACAACTGTGACCATTCTAAATTCTTCTGGATCACTTTGAATAGCCCAGAGCTGGTAGGAGGAGGAGGGAAAGTGGGAGAAACAATACTTTGTACCACCCAAATTGAGCAATAAGTTATCACTGCATGGAGTTTCTGAGAAATACAAAATTGTTGGTCTCCAGAAGATGAAGCTTTAATTATACCCTCTGAAATGTTGCTTGTCCTTACTTATTTTCTCAAAATTCTGGTCAAGGATTTTTCTCCAGTTTTATTCCAACTTTTGAACTCCTTTCACAAGTGCAAGTGGACTCTTATATTAAATGTCTTACAGAATTGATGTCAGTTCAGAGTTGCAGAAGGAGAATAATATGCTTGGCACATGGAGTGAGTCTTGACACAGGCAGCCGTTGAACAGTGGGGGGAAAAAATGACATTTTAAACTTAAAACACACTCATCAGAAGAATCTGGTAATAGAAGTTATTAAGTGGAAGTGGAAAAACCTCACATTAGGTTCAGTGTTGATTGCTCTACTGCATGCAGTGAAGTTTTTTCTTCTGTTTCAACTGATTTAAGTCAGTCGTCACTGCAGTCTGTGCAATGCTGTTCATGCTGCCAATATGAGGTAGGCATGTTTATTATGGTGGGGTGTTTTGAAAGCTTTAATGGCAAGAAGAGATCATTCATCTATTTGTAACTCATGGCATTCAGGGTGTGGGTGAAGGCTGAAAAAGGACTCTGTCTCAGAGGTATGCAAGAACTAAAATTTCTGTTTCACCTCATGGAAGAAAACGATCTATGGTTAATCATGTTACCTTCCTCCTCCTCATTATGGTGCCGAAAGGTAGGAAGGATAATAGGGAAGGATGTGCGCCAGAGCTGAGATGGCAAAGATAGATCCAAGGGAACTCAACTTACTGGTTTGAGAATCCTGAAACCAATTACCGTGCCTGGGCTGGTACTAAAGAATGAGGAACTGGGGATACCTCTCTCCTTGGTAGTATTGACTTCATAATTATCAAATTGACACCTGTGTGTAATCCCAAGTGTCTGTTACTTGCTCATCTACATGCCCTGTTTCTTAAGCTGAAAACAAGCAACCTAGCTTGGGACAGACACGAGGCAGGGACTGGAGAGGAGTGAGTGATGCCACTCGGCAGCAGGCAGCATTTACCCTCGGTGAGTTCTACAAACTTCCTACCTAATCTGTTACACTATGTTACTATTCCAAACAGTAAAGTATGCAGTGTAAACCTTTACCTATTAAACTCCCCTGAGCAAGGCAGGGCACCATTCTGCCTGCTAATAGTACTAATAGCAGGAAATGAATGACTTAATTTCCCTCTATTCTGCTGACAAATTGCTCTTCTAAAGTGGGCTGGGAAGTTGAGTTGGAATGAAAAAAAAACCTTGCTAGTGTTTCAGTCATGGTGGGTTTTGTGATTTTCTTTTTCTCTTTTCCATTTTTGTTTTTTAAACTTTAAAAGAAATCTTCCCAATACTACAAATAGTTGAATACACTATGCTTTGACTTGGTAGAATGCTTGTGCTTGGTCACATGCTTTCTTTGTTCCTTTTTATTTTATTGCAAGGATAACCATAATCTTAAAAGCCAGCCATTCTAATTATTGAGGTAATAAATAGTTAAAGTAGCTGTAGCCTAATGATGCAAGCCATTGTACCATCCCCTACAGGTGTTTACTCATAAAGAGCAGATGGCTGATACATGACTGACTCGTCACAGACAAGGAGAAGGCAGAGATATTTACTACTTCTAGAAAACAAATTTAACTCAATGCAATTTCATTCTTTTAAAGGTTTCTCCTTGTTTCTGTCCTTGACAGAAAGGTTTACATAATTTATTTTAAAAGCAATGTCTGTGAAGAGAATATACACAAGTTTGATCTTCTTGTTCAAGTTACAAGCATTTAGGAATAGTTTATGCGGGCGAGCATTTGTAAATAATAATGGTTTTTATAAAGAATTTGTAGTATAAGTATTACCAAATCTAAGCAATCAAAAATCACGTGGTGGCCTTCAACTAATCAACTGCTTTGTTAATAAAATGAGAAGAAAGTTTTTTGTTTTTCTACACGATAACTTGAGCCTTTTTTTTAGGACTGAAATAGAAGAGGCCACTGGGTGACTGAATCCATCTTTTGCTGTGTCAGGCTGCTGCGCAGCAGAGTATTTCCTAAACTGTTTGTATTCCTTTCCAAATTCCCATTGCAGTGGTGCTTGTGTTAGTAGGTCAGCTTTGTCTTTTAATAGCCTTGTGTATATTCCAGTTAACTTTATTTCTAGAGAGCTGCAATTGCCTGTGACCTATTCTGTGTTTTACCATAGCTAGCGTTTTGGGAATAGTCTCTTGCAGAACAGACTCTTTTCTGCAGCTCTCCTGGTTTTGAATTAATCTGAAGGAAACTACTAGATTGGATCTTGAGAGCAATTTGTAGAAAGGCTCAAGTGGTTTTGCTGTTATCATAGTGTTTACTTCTCTCATTGCTACATTATGGGCTCTCAAAACTGTCATGTTATCAAATAGCAAGCAAGTATTATTTTATTAGTTCATAAATGCTGTGTCACCATGGATGACTGTTTTTTGAAATGCTTTCATTTGTCATAGATGTAATTTGGAAAAAAGTTTAATATTGAAAAGATTACAGTGATTCTGTACTACTTTGCTGTATTCCCTTTTAACTAAATATTTGGATTTTGTGTTTCTTTGTAACTTGTTATGTTCTTCATATTCGCAAGTATTTTGTGTAGCACTACAGTGGTAGTGGTGTTCTATCTTATGTTTGGCAGAACCATCTGTCTTTCTGGATCCAGTCTTAAGAAAGCAACAAAAACCCATAACCAAAGTAAGTAAATATGTGGGTTTGGACATGTTGTTGCCTATGTGTTGAAATGACTTTTATTTTCCCCATGACCTCTACATTTGGTCAAAACCCCTATATTCTTGTATATGATAATAATAGTTGACAAGACTGTTTTCTTATGTGCCATATTTCAGTGAAGCTACTGCAGGGGCTCTGTGCCCTGTGTGTATGTACCCATCACTTGGCAGACCCACTGGAAGCCCAAGCATGGGTGAACTTGGGCTCGATCAGCCCCTCAGATTTAGAACATCAGCCTTTGTGTCTTTTGCATCTGGTTGTTTACATTTCTGTATCCTATATTTTTTTTTTCCTCCTAATGACTTTTGTTTTACTTCTTGTATAATCCACTGTTGTTTTGTTCATGGCTATTAGTAAAGATATAAATAAGATGATATCTAATCTCCCATTAAACATTTTGGAACAGCCCTGTTGTGCACCCTCAGCAGATTTGTAGATGAGACTGAGCTGAGTGGTGCAGTTTGACACACTTGGAGGATGGAATGCCATCCAGAGGGACCCAGACCAGATCAAGAACTGGGCCTGTGGGAACATTGTGAGGTTTAACAGGACCAAGGTGCTGCACCTGGTTTGGGGAAATCCCCAGTATCAAGCCAGGCTGGGGATGAACAGGTCAGGAGCAGGCCTGCCCAGGGGGACTTAGGGATGCTGGTGGGTGTGAGGCTGGACATGACCCAGTAGTGTGAACTCAGCCCAGAAAGCCAGATGTGTCCTGGGCTGCATCCAAAGCAGTGTGGCCAGCAGGGGAGAGAGGGGATTCTGTCTCTCTGCTCTGGCAAGACCCTACCTGGAATTCTGCATCCACTCTGGGGTCCCCAGCACTGGAAGGACATGGAACTGTTGGAGCAAGTCCGGATGAGGCCAGCAAGTTGATTAGAAGGATGATGGTGCACTTCTTCTGTGAGGAAGGGCTGAGAAAATTGAGACTGTTCAGCTTGGAAAAGAAGACTTCAGAGTGACCTAATTGCTGTCTTCCAGTACTTGAAGGGAGCCTACAAGAAAAAAATGGAGAAAGAGTACTTGCAAGAGCATGTAGTGACAAGACAAGGGGGAATGACTTCAAACTGAGAGTAGGTTTAGATATTAGGAAAAAATACTTTACTGTGAGGGTGGTGAGGCTCTGAAACAGGTTGCCAGAGAAGTTACTGGCGCTCCATCCCTGGAAGTGTTCAAACTACATGTTAAGGTCCCTTTCATCTGCAAACCATTCTATGATTCTTTCTTTACTGTCTACTAAGGTGCTTGAAGAAGCTTTGGATGTTTAGTTTGCTTTGCAATTTTCAGCTTTATTTGATTTATGATGATAATACTTTCTGTCACATCCAGGTGACAAATTTTGGCTGCTGTTACGGAGCTGCTTATGCAAAGAAAGAGAGGAGATGAGTTCTTGGGAGTGTGGGAAGGTAGTAAAGATACATTTTTCAAAAATACCTGTCTAGATTTGTCGTCACTCTTTTAAGACGCTGGTATAGAATGAGTTCTGAAACTGCTTTGGTAATGGCTGAGCACTGAAACATCTGCAAATGGATGTAAACATGTGCTGGCTGAATATAAAGAGATTTTGCCAAAACAGGGATGTGAAAGCCATGTATCTAATTTTGTTCCTCATCTCCAGTATATGCCTTCCTTTCTTCTGAGGGATAAATAAATGATCAAATTGCATCTATGTATGCCTTGGGTGTTTGTAGATCAAATTTTTGAGCAGGCTGCTTTGATTCTATCAGTGTTTTTTTCAAAACTGTTTTATCTGGGACATACAGGGAAGCTGTTATATAGCAAATGCTGTAGGCTAAGTATTGGTGATGCCAGATAAGGAGAGAAGTGTAGACTTGTTCACAAGCAAGTATTCAATTTTGTGTAAATGACTTAGTAACTTTTTCCCAGTTCATCTGGAATTGTAAAAAGAAAAACAATATAAGAGTGGCTTATTAAAATTATGGTTATTCTTAAAGAAATTGAAGACTGTTCAAGCACTTAATATTGAAGACAAGGAACCTAATTTCATTTATTAAAATGAATGTTGCATCTCTGTAATTCTTGGGATTCTAGGTTGAGTGCAAAACCTTGAATTAGTTGTACAAGATTTCCTTTTTATGGAGGATATTAAACACCTCTGTGAAACCATTTCTCAGTGTGCTCCTGCAAAGTATAATGGTAAGTTTTAAATCCCAACATTTTGCACTTGCAAGTCTGTGTTCCAGAAGATGAGGGGAAAAATTTAAATTTGAAGATCTGCAAAAGTCCGTTCAGGAGATAGTGCCTATTCAGCTAAAAAAAAAAAAAAAATTTACAGGCAAGAAAAGAAAGATGCATTTTTTTGTTCTCATTCTGGAATAGCAAGTTTTCATTTTCATCATAAGAGACAATAACTATTCAGTATGCAGCATGATAACTGTACACAAAATATAGAAATGGCAAATGCTTATTCATTGACCACAAATCCAGTGAAAAGTTGTAGGGTAGTAATCATCTGTATAGTCTCTGCACCATTTCAGCATTCAAATCCCAAATACAAGTACAAAATAAATGTGACCTTAAATGTTTGTGATATTTGTGAGACAGTGAAGTAGTATGGGACTTTTTCTAAAGCAGAATCAATCCAAATATATAGATGCAAAAGGCTGCATGAACATTTGTGTAGCAAAGTCCATGGGGGTTGGGAGCCGTGCAGAGGAGAGGAGGAAGGAACGCTCCTTTAATTTGCTGGTACTGTGATACCTTTGGGAAATAAAAAAGTAGGGAGAACAGTATAGTTCATGATCTTTCATAATCCTGTCTTTCCTGTGGGGAAGTGCTCAGAGGGGTTGTACTGCTGTAGCTGTTCTTCCACGGAGTTTGTTTTGCTGGGAAGAAGGCGATATTTCCTTATGCAGTAAGGAAGGTGCTTCCTTTTACCCCTGTGCTTTTGTGTCTGTGCTGCAGCTGACTTGCTCCAATTATGCTCTCTATTTTAAGTGGCTATTACAGCTCTGCCTTCTTTTGGCAGTAGCTCACACATAACAAAGCAACCTCAGTGTATACAATATCTTGTATAGGCTTTGCTTATTTTATGCTTATAGTGCTTGGAGTAGGAAAAAAAATAAAACTGGAGGAGGAGTTTCTTTATACTGGAACACAAGAAATACCTACATTAAAATCTGCCCAGAAGTCACCTGGCAACTATAGATTTGGACAGCCTAAAATATTTCTTTCTAATGAGAATGTTGCATGGCCTTGTTACAGGGAGCAGGCTTACAAAAGGACTTGTAGCTACTCAGTTCAGTCATGTTGTGTATGGTACCTAATTCAGATTATGAATTTGGTGCTGCAATACCTTCTTTGGTATTCAGTTGAAGTAGACCCACCATACTATTGCTGTGCTTTGGACATATGCTAAAGCAATAGTAGTTTTTTTACTTTGGTCTAATATAATTTCTGTCAACTTGGTCTGAAACCAGAAATATGCGTCTTTGTTATTTTATGGTGGATGATGCTTCATGAGTGTTGTAGTGTTCTTTGTTTATCATAGCATCTTTTTTTAAATGGTGAAATGTGCGCGATAGGCAGTTGGGAAAACAAGCAAACAACATTATTAAAAAATGTACTTTTGAAACCTTGTCCAGGATGTTGTCCAAAAATAAGAATACTTTTTTTCAGGAAAAAGATTAGTGGCAAGTAAGTATTATGATTTCTGATGTAAAGACTCTTAATACCTTGTTGTCAAAGTTAATGTTTGATGACCAGCTGTCTAGCTGATGAGTTTGTATAGCTACTGTATATTATTGATATATCTGCAAGCTATGAAAGTCATTGAAATCCTTTAATTGATACTCCAGTTTTTTTTTTCAAGAAGAATTGGAAAAATATAATCCTTTCTGAAAAATTATATGAGAACTTAAATAACTTAAATAATTCTGAGTTTTATGATGTGTATAGTTTTCCCTTAAAAGCCAGTGAGTGACTTAGCCTGTTTTCAAATGGTATTTTTTTATGATAGTTCCAGATGTTTGTAGATTATGTGATTCAGCACTTAAAGGGATTTTTTCTAAGGGTTTTAGCTGTGACTAAAAGGGCAGTAGATCATCAGTAATCTGTGGCTGTGTGAATTAGTGCAGACTTCAATTTTGAGTCTAGGCTTGTTCCTCTGAACTTTTGTGGGAGGCATGAGTATATGTGCAGGCAGCAAAACTTGCTGTTAGCAGCCCTTAATGCTTTTCTTTAATAAAAAAAAAGCAAGTTAGTTATCTGAAGAATAGTGTAAAGCACTTGGTGAATACCGATGTCACTTTGTTACTATTGATGGAAGTCACATTTTTCTGCTAAACACAGTCACTAATTGATGCTGGAGGCTTCTGGAACTATTGAACGTAAAAATAGGGGTTTCCTGCTAGCAAGCACAAAAGCGAAAGTTTCTTCCAACATAATACATGCAAACTTTTGAGATTAAAAAGCAAAACAGAATTGTGCTCAGAGCTGTTTTTCCTATATTTGTAATGAATTCACTAAATTGTGAGCACATTCTGGGTCTGTTGGATTGTGCTTTTTACTCAGTCAGAATTGCTTACAGTTTTCATTCTGACTGCAACGCTTGTTTCTGCCTCAAGTGCTTCTGAAAATTATTTTCCCTCACCCCATTTTTAGTTAATTTTTTTTCTTGCTGCCCCTACCATATTTGAGGGCTTGTCTGCCTTTTGCATCCATGAAGAAAACCCTAAACTTAATTCAAATTTGCCACAGTGGTAGGAAGCTTAGTACAGAAAAATGACCAAAGGTTATATACAGCTTGTGAGGAGTATCAGTTTATCTGTGTTCCTTATATACATATAGGAAGATACATCATATATATCTTAAATTGAGGCTGTGTGGGAAACTGCAGTATTTTTCAGCTCAAGTGTCCTTGAATTTGGAGTCAGATTGGAATTTGCCTGTGAGTGTGTGTTCTAGATTATGAAAGATGGAAATGTTTTTTGTCTGAGGGGTGAGGTTTCTCTGTAGGCTTGGGGTGCACTCCTACTGCAGTAGCCTGGCTTTTAGGAGCTGCTGGGAAGAGGGACCTAGAAGACATCTTGGCAAGGTGTACAAGCTTTTTAAGGAGTGTTGCTGTTCTTCCAAAGCAGAACCGTCTTCTGTCACCAACAGGTTCAGGATAACACATAGAGCAGCCAAATCCCAATGGTGAGTGTACTATAGCCAGTGCAGTACTGTTACATTAATACACTTTTGTCAGGAAAAACTTATACCTTTGTAAACTAAAGGTACTGATGAAATGTCTGAGTATTTCTAATGCAATTTGATTTGTGATAGTGCTGATTTGTATTAGGGGGTGATATGGCATGGCTTAATATAATTGGTGTCATCACAAGAAAAAGGTACATCAGAGAGGAAATCTTTGACAATGGATCAGTGAAGTTCTATTATGTAATAAGGGTAGGAAGTGTTTTGTTTTGTTTTTTGTTTTTCCCTTTCTTTCTTTGTGAATCTTTTACTACTCATGACCCTTCTCTTCTTGAGGTGCAATTTCACAAACTGGTATTGAAAGCTTTTGGATTTTCTGGTGCTTCCCTACTCTTGTCTCCCCTGTTCTTTTAATCACTCAGGAGTGAGCTTAAAGTACTCGGCACCTGTAGATTGGATTGGGGTGTGATATATGTTAAACCCATCCTAAACTCAGGTTCCTAAACTGCCATTTCAGTTGATGAGTGATACAAGCTTTTATTCTATGCTTCATCTGTGTCCTCCTTGAAAATCAGAGGTATGATTTAAATACAAGTCAATATGTACAGACAGGACAGTAACGACAAAAATCTTAATGAAAGCTCATATTTATGTTTTCCCACAGGTGTTTTTAAAGTATCTTTGGATGTACAGTATGTGCCAGCTCTATAATCTCATAAATTATTACTAAAGTGCAAATTCTGTCATTACAGTTCAGGTTTGTCTTATGTCAAGAACCCGGAGAACATGCATGAGGCTTGTATAAACTATTGCATTTTTCTTCTGTTCACCTTTTTTTTTTTTTTTTTTTTGAGAGAGAGTGGTCCTGTCAATTCAAAGGGAGGAAAAAATACACCTTGACCCTTACTTCTAATCTTCTCATGTAACCGATGGACTGCTGAAACAATAGCAGTCACATCTGATACAACAACATCTTATATATAGGTGGAAGCAGCTGCATCCTCTGTCTTTGCATGCGAGAAGGCCTATTGTTTTCAAGTCTCCTGGTTAATGAGATTGTGGGAAAACGAAGGCCTACCTTAAAAGCACTATTAAAGATAATTATTTAACACCAAAAGAAACGGAAGATGTGGCTGGTGCAACTGGCTCTTGAGCTAGGTGTAAATGAAGAAGTTATCAGTGCTTAGAGTGATAGGATAGCCTTGAGTTTGCTCATGGATTCTTGTATTTAGCATTTGGCTCATTAAAAATACCAATCTCCACAGGCCTGCAATTTCTGATGACTGGGGCCTGAACATTGAATAAATTCACTTTGTAGGGAAAATTCCCTGCCCTGTTACATTCCTTGGCCACCACTGAACCCGTTCCTTGTTCCACACTCCCCCAGGTGGGTTATGTGCCAGGGGTGCCATCAGCAGGTGCCTCTGTCCAGTCCTCACTGGGCCATTGACAAGATCTTGTCAAGGCAGTTGACAAGGTGACAGTGAGGAGTGGGTGGCACTGTCTGGTGGTTGTTTTCAGCTAGGAAATGCTTCTCTGGGACCTGCTGGCTGACTTCTGGATCTGTAGCATGGAATTTGGGAGCTGTAATAGATTGCTAAACCTTCTGTTGTCATCCTCATTTTTCCCCTCTGTTGGATGCCCTAGGTGGAAAGAATGATTTCTGTCTTCATGGGAGAGTTCTACCAGGCTGAGGAAAGCGTCTGAGCTTCATTACAGGTCCCTGGAAGTCTGTGGGTGAGCAGCCAGGAGATCTTTTGCTGTCCCATTTCAGTCAGGTGTTCAGTGGTGTCAGCACAGCCTATGAAGCACAGAATGCAGCTCAGTGCAGTGTGTTCCCATCGTGTAGCACATGCTCTGTAAGGTGTTTCTCATCTAGCTCATGCTGTACAAATTAAAAAAAATATATACTGGTAAATGTAACTGTATGATGATAGGAACATTAGGAGTGATCATTTATTTCTTTAGCGCAAACTCAAGTGACAACAGTACTAGGTTGGCTTAAGGTCTTTTTTGTGGAGTATTCTTTTTTTTAAAGCACATACCTTTGAAATCTGTGCAAGTGGAAGTCTCTGACTAAAAAATTAAGTGTGGAAAGATCAACCAACATACAGGAACTCGGGTGTCTTCTGTAGCATACATGTAATTTACAGCTAGTTTGTCTTTTGAAAGACATCTGTCCTGATGTAAGCAATACAATTTGCTGAATTCTTTGGTAAGATGTCTGAATGTTTTTAAACAATTCACATAACAAAGACTCCAATAGCCCTTGAAATTTCTAGTTTGAACTGTCTTGTTACAGGTTCTGGGTTATTGAATTTCACTTTGCCACCTTTCGTTGAACTGGGGTTTGGAACATTGATATGTTATGCTTGCATGCAGGCAATCATCCAGTCTGGGTACCTCAGAGCCTTCTCTTGGCTCAGCTAACTTGATCAGCCTTTTTTAAAAATTTAATTTTATATTAATTTTATTTTTATATATTTTTTAAGTTTAGTAAGGTTTGTGTCCTAAAAGTGACACAGGTTGTTTTTCTTTCCTTATAAAGCAATAAATGCTTTCAGAAGGGAATCCCATGTCTGAATTGTGGAATATATTGGATAGACAATTTCTTACAGTTAGAATTTTAGATTTTTTTTCCTCTTAGCAATTACATTTTGGCTTCATTTTACTGGTTGGTTTTGCTGTTTAGTACTGATGGTTATGCTGTTCCGACACAGAGGATTTTTTTTTTAATGAAGAGGAGGAAGGGAATTGGCTAAGGCCTTTTTTTTTATTTTTTTTTTTTTTTTGCCTTTGGCATCAATTATTGTAATTTAAAGGTAATTAAAAACAAAGGACTTATTTCACTGGTCAGCTTGTTACTTAGCCTACATTGTAATGTGTTTATAGTAATTCTGGCTCTTGATTTAATTGATCTTGAGAGTTTTGTTGTTGATTTAGACATTTTAAATGGAAGTAGTCAAGGTAATATCTTTTTCTTCTGGAATGTATTTTTAGTTTTATAGGAAGTCATTATTAGGGAGATGTTTTGCAGTGTTTAGGTCTCTTGACCCTTATCTTGTTGAAAATCTAGCTTCAGTAATCTTTGTATTAGACTGCTTTGTTGCACAGATTCTTTGGTAAATAGATTAATCTCTGAGTCTTGTGACTATTAATCTTGCTCTACTGCTTAAGTTTGTTGAGGGATTTCCAGTAATTAGGACATCTTTGTGCTTGGTCTCAAAACAGTTAGTGTTTTTTTTTTCTAGTGTTGTAACGGTGAAGTAGGAAACAACCAGATGTATTATTTGGTTACTTTTGCTTTTCATGTTGCATAAAAAGCTTATAAATATCTAAGTGTTTTTTTCCAAGATACTGATCTGAGGCAGAACCTTCTAAAACCATATTAACTGTGGGATTCGGTGTTGAAATGTTCATGTAGGAAATATGAAAAGAAAAAATATAGACTTATTTTAAAAAGTGCAGGCACTGCACTGCATCTTCTGACACCTCACTATGGTTGCTTGTAAACTGTGAGCTACACCGAGGCTGAATCAAGAACTTTAATAATGTCAAAATGTATTTCTGCAGTAACCCAATTCTTGTTGAATGGTGCCTAGGAGTTCAGACAATCACACGATCTCTCCTTGCTAAGAGCTTATACTTACCAAAAGGGCTTTTTAAATTTGCCTCTTCATGCCCTTTATTAATACAGTGTTCTGGAGAAAAGTGTTGAAACCAGAGGCAGTAGAATACTTCTTGTTTGGAAGTCTTGTGTATGTTTTGTTGCAAGACTATTGCTTCCAATTATTGAATTTTCAACATTTTACCATTGCTTCAGACTACTTTAGAGTGCTTTTTAGTATCAACTGAATAAAGAATAGAAGAAATATTTTGTGTGCTGCTGCTTGGATTATTGTGTTCATTGTGTAAATGGTCCACCCATAACCCTTATTACATATGTGATGCATGTTGTTGTTTTCAATAAGGCATGCACTCACCAACAAAACACCTTTTGGGAGTTAAGTTGGACTTATGTGGGCCATCTCAGTGTTGTGAGGGAATTCTTGAGACTTTCTTCTGCTGGCTTGAGTCAGAAATAAAACTTATTCTTGGTAACAGCTGTATTAAGGACTCAAACAGCAGGCTGTTCAAGTGAATGAAATGCTGTTAACCAGAAGGGCAATGAGAGCATTTTTTGTTCTTTTAATTTGCTTAAGAGAATGAGATTACAGCCAGAAAATTGTCTTGTCAGACAGCCAGATACTGACTTCCTGATCTTCCATTGCCAACTGCTCCAGCTTCTCCAGTTCCTCCTTGCCTGAGCTCTCTGCCAGCTTGCCATGAGAGCCAACAGTGAAAGCTTGGCCTAGTCCTTTCTTTGTTTGCTGGGCAAAATGTTACCTAGCAGAGATCTAAGCATTGTTTTTTTATAAGATATGAGAATTTGGATAAGCTGTGTTTACTTCAAAACTACCAAAGCTCCATTTTTCTTGAGGTCACCTTTTATTTGTAATATACAAAAGTATATTCGTAACTTGAAAACAAGTAGGATGCCCTGATTTGCTAACATAGAACTCACTTTTAGTTACTGGACTAAGGAAAACTCTGTATTAAATATTAACTTAATTTAGAAAGCCTGGAAAAGCTGATCTTTTTTTTCAGGTCATTTGTGTTGGTATGAAGTACTTTACAGGTTTGGGTTTTATTAATATTTAAAGAGTTAGTCCATGAGTTTAAGAATCTGTGTAAATATTTGTGTTTTCAAGTATTTGATGTTCTTAACTTGTGCCTTCCTTGTGATTCTCATCCTCTAAGGTTGTTGCTTCCAGTTTATATGAATGTCTTCATTATTTCTTTCTTTGTTGTAAATCTTCCATACTGTCAAAAAAGTTTGAAACTAGCTAGTGGACACCTAAGTGACAAAAATCGAGATATATACAGGATGTGTACATAAGCCTTCTTTCTTCAAAAGAATAAATATATTGTAATAAAAGATTCACTTGATTCACTTTTTTGCTATGTACCTTTGAAAGGCTGGTTTGTTAGGAACTTCAGCTCTTACTATCTCATTTTTCTGAATTATATTCTGACTTTTTTGGATCAAGTTTGCAAGTTTTATCAGTTTCTGTAAGGCTGTTAGCATAGTACTCAATTTTTATTTTTCTTGACAGCATCTTAAGCTTAAGCTCAGGTTTTCTTTGCTGATAAACCTTTATAATTCCAGTCAAATTTCTTCTGCAAAAGGTTTTCTTTTCATTTCAAGACTTTGTAGGTATAAGTGAATGAAGAAGATAATTATAAAAAACTTCTGAAAAGTTTCTGAAGTCAGATGTGCTGCAACTCCACTAGTTTATTACTGTAAATTGTGCTTGTTTCTTTGGTTATGTCTCTGGATCAGTATCGAATGCAGTATTTGTTTGTCTTCCCCTGTCCCTTGGAAATTCTAAATCACTTACAGCAAAATGAAGACCAGTTGGCCTTAGATAAATTCCCAGTTACCAAGTGAGACCATACCAATGCCACAGGGTGATCAGCTATTGCCAAAGCTTCAAAAGAAGAAATGCCTAAAGATCTGTTGTACAACCCTGCTTCTCAGAAAGTCCTTTATTCCACTGTTTAAAATATCAAAATGACGTAGTTAATTCCCCAAGCACTTAATATCCTTGAAGTAAACGAATTCCAGAAAATGATATCCAGAAAGCACAGAACAAGGGAAGCTGTAGGCTTTCTTACAGTGGCATTGTCCTGTCACCTCCCTGTGCCCTCACAGTTGTGACCATTCCCCCAGATGCCAAAGAGGCACCCTGCCCGACACCTCCATCAGCCCCATGATACAGTAAAGGATATCATGTTGAGCCTGAACTGATTGGAATTATCAGCTGGTTCCCTAAAGGGCACATGGTCTTTTCCTATACTTCTGTGGCTAACTCTGCTCCATAGGTGCCCTGTGTGTGACTGTAACCTTAACCTAGTAAATAGCTAACCTCAA
The DNA here is from genome assembly GCF_048771995.1 of Taeniopygia guttata. Classification (NCBI taxonomy): domain Eukaryota; kingdom Metazoa; phylum Chordata; class Aves; order Passeriformes; family Estrildidae; genus Taeniopygia; species Taeniopygia guttata. Next base: position 40,373,115 of record NC_133028.1, on the reverse strand, counting down.
ATAGCCACCCTCTTACTTCTTACTCAGCTGGTACCTTCTGTAAGCTCACAGTGCAAGTTAATAATTTCAGAGAGTATGTGTTCTTGCATTGAATCTTGAGCTTAGAGTCTTGTCATGTGCCGTGGGAAAGAAAATCAAAATATCATTGGAAGGAAACTGGTCTGTAATTTAAGGTTAGAAATCTATGACTTCTTCATATGCTAAAATGAAAATGTACTATTTCAATAACTAACCCTCTCCCCAAAAAAATCCCCAAAACACAAACCAAGGCATTTGCTGTTCTTGACTTTTAAATTAACTCTTAAGTCTTAAAACAAAACAAGAAAAAAAGAAGCAGAAAGAGAAGTGCAAATCAATGGTAAAAAAAAGTGCAGACCTTGACCCCTGGGTTAGACAACTGTACAGAGCCAGCTAAATCATGACTGTAACTCTGGGGAATCTCCTCTGGCAAAACTTGCTGTTGAAACTGGAGGAACAACTGTGTCTGTCTGTCAACGTGGTCTTTCATCTGTACAGTAGCCACCCGAGCAGAGCTGGCAGAAGACAGCACTTAGTACATGTGCTGTATCAGTACATAGCTTGCAATCATCAGGCAGTCTCTGGGAGGTTGCAAAAAGGTCTTCCCAATCCTTCAGGGCAGAATTTTAATTTAGCAGGGCATTCATGAGTGCAGGTTCCCCCAAATTGCATGCAAGGCAGGTTTTTTAATGCACTGTGTGCATTAAATCTAAGTGAGCGAATAGTATTTGGCCAGACCGGAGTCAAACTGAAGGTAGCTTAAATTTGTTACTTGTGACAGAGATCCACAGCTGAATCTTGCCTTATTTTCAGTCCATTCAGCTGTGGGAAGATAAATATAAAGCATAAGCACTGCAGTCTTGGTGCACTCAAAGCACAGAAGGGAAGGAATCACAAAATATTTTGAGTTGGAAGGAAACTAAAAAGGATAATGGAGTCCAACTCTTAAGTGAATGGCCCATATGGGGATCAAACTCATAACCTTGTGCATTATTAGCACCATGCTCTAACCAGCTGAGCTAACCCTGAAGCTGCAGGGTCCCCTATTTGAGAACACATATAAAGTATTTACAATATTTACAAGAAAACGCTTGCATTGCTGGTTGTTTTCATGGACACATCCAGCTTATGCGCTTGTTCTAGGAGCTCCTGGCTGCTCTTTGTACCTTCACAAGTGCCAAAAAGCTTTAGTTAAAAGTACAGCTGGAAACTCCATAGAACTTTTACCAGATTTTGCAGGATTTGGCTTGCCGTTAAATGTGTGGGGTCTTGGAGCTGCTGCTGGATTCATTCAGACTTTTTCTTGTATCTGAGACTGCCAAGAGAGGTGACAAGTTCTTTCCTCCCCTGGTAGTTTCTTTGGGGCTGTTTTGCCTCTAGCAGCTGCTTTGAGACCTCTAATTAATTTCTGTGCTGACCATCAACTCTGTGTCTGCCTGTTAGGGCTAAATGCTAGTATTACTGAAACTACAGAAGGGAACACACTAGAAATATAAGAAATTAATTTATTTGAATTAAGGATGAGGAAAAAGCAAATGGTAGATGTATTTGCCAGTCTACAGCAATTGATAGCTTCACAAAGGAGCCAAAAACCTCACATCTTTCTGAAAAAAATCAAAGTTTTGAAATGGGTTAAGCATGCAGTGAGGGAGGTAAGGCGGAGAGGCTAATATGATAAGGTAAAACCTTATTTTGTCAGAAGCTCTCAGCTGTAGTGCATGGGTCTTGTACGTAGAAACAATGACTTTATAGTAATTGAAAACACTTGTTTGTATTGTGTTGTGGATGAAAAGTTTGCAGTCTGACTGCTGTTTCTTAAACTAGATAGTTTATCTGACTGCTGACCACTTGCAGATGAAATAGATAAAATCTGACAGACAAGCCACTCCTTGATGTGTGACACTAGAAATAATAATGATCACTATCTGTGTTAACTGAGAATGTTGTCTTCAAAGGAAAAAGTCTCAACACTTACAGGCTTCCCTGTCAGTTTACAGGTGCTGTTATGATTTTTCAAAGAGAGGTCAGGTCCTGCAGGATGCTTTAGTTGAGAGGCAGCAGGCACACTGAGGACAACTTGTGATGATGCAGGGATGGCGTAATTAATGGGCTTTATTTTTGGACTTGGGGGTAGTGAACAGGATGCAGAAAGCACCTTGGATTTCCACAGAGCTAGTTTTGATCCAGTTCTGTTGCTCCTAAGCTGACTCCCTGTGGATCTGCCTTCTGCATCTCACTCTCTGGGGTTTCTGTGGCTTATTTCTCCAGCAGAGAAGTGCTGTCTAGATGTAGTGGAGGTTGTTGTGGGTATTGCCTGACTCCTGACTTAATGAGCCCTTCCAAGAGGGGTTGGGGAGCAGAGAACAGAAACAGTAATTAGCTGTATTGGTACCAACAGACAGCCATGGAAGCCAGAGCTAATGAGAAGCCTGCCTGGATCTCAGTTCCTCGTGCTGAACATCACAGGTGTGGTGTCCTTGTGCCTTGCCCTCCCATCCCTCTGCAGCCATTCACCTCAGTCACCATGGCCAGCCTTTGGAGGAGTCCTCTGCTGTTAGTCACTGTCACTAGTCCCTCTTTCTCTTTGCCTAAAGCTCAGAGTCACTGGTGAGCGTGGTGCATCCACATATCCCAACAGATGCTCCTGGAGTAAGGCTCCTGGCTACCACCTGGCTCCTGGAGGAGATGGCAGCGCTTCTGCATGGTCTCCCTTTTTTTTTTTTTTTCTTTTTTTTTGTTATCCAGCATCACCATAGGCCGTTGTATGTTTAGGAAAGGATCACTGCTGTTTGAAATTGCATTTGTCGCTCCTGTGTTCTTGCGGCAAATTTGGGAAAAAACCTGGAAAGGTGCTTGCTTCTTCCATGTTTTAGGACATTCTAGGGCTGTGCAAGCAGCTAGTTAACTTTGGTGATATTTATTAGTACTGTTTTAGGAATGCTTAGGTAGTGTTGTGGTGCTCAAACCTGCTTAGAGTTGGGTTTCTAATTGCAAGGGCTTCTTGCCACTGAATGTGGTGTTCCGATGGCAGAGATTGCACCTATTGTCCATCTGAGTGCCTCTGGGAGGGGTGTGATGTTTCACTGCCATGCCTTACCTGATGCCATGCTCTGTTTGGAGTTGTTTATAGTGTTAAGAACGAGTCGTTAGACTCAGGAGATAAGAAGCAATCTCTGATGGGGAATGTGCATACCTTTAATGTCTGATTTTGGAGACAACATTTTATTTTAAGCTGCTGTGAAGGTATGCACTTGGTTTAAGAACAAATGTCCTTAGCTCAGGAGTTGATAAGCAGTATCTTGTTAAGATTGGGTAAATGGATGGCTGTCATATGCTCAGTCTAAATTAGTTTGCAAATCAACCAATAAGTTTTATATATCAAGAGCTGGTTTAAAAGTTTATAAAAAATGATGCTCAAGAACTAGACCAAAATACTCTGTTATGAAACCAAGGGTGTGTATTTTATTATACAAGAGGAATTCGGTGTTATATCTCTAACACGTGTTTAACTTGCACTGAGCAAAGCATGTGGCATATGGTCCTGCTCTGGAAAGACTTTGGAAAAACCTCTTTCCCTTTAATATGGGTTGGATTAAGATTCTGAGAGGCTGCCTGCTGTTGTCCTGTGGACAGGGTTTTCATGTGTCTCTGTGCTTGGTTTCTCAATCCCGCAACACTTGCTGTTGGTCCTTTGGAGGCTGCACCACCTGCTGACTGTAAATATCCGTCTTTGTTGGGGCTTCTGGGGAGAGAAACGAGTATAGCATATGGAGGGGCATTTTTAAACTTCAGTTAAAAAAAAATAAAAATCAGCTGTGACATGATAGTCACATACCTCACTAGCAGCTCGTAGAAATTAAACTCTAGTGCAGTAGATCGTTTATATGCCAGCCAAGAGCAGTCACTGCTATTGTCATGCCTTGTGTTCATAACTAGGAAGTCTCTGGTCACAAAAACATATATAGCAATATCTCTGTCTCTTTATGGTTGTTGGTAGAGTTAATGAAAAACACATACAGAGCCAGGCAAGTCAGAGAACAGAGTATGTGGCAGATCAGCTTAATTCACAGCTTTCAGCCCCTTCAGAATCTCCTCTGTGTGAGTGAAAAGCATGTCTGTGTGACCAGCTCTGTAATCTGTGGTACAAATGCAGTGTTTGAGGCATAGAGCTGGCTATTTGACAAAGGGTATAGGTGTTAGGTCTTGGTGTTGAGCTGTCTGATGCATGGAAGTGGATTTGGATCGGATGGATGCCTTCAGCAGATGTGATAAGCTGAAAAGGATTTCAAAGAGTTGAGAAAGAGCTATCTAGAGCTGCCAATGGGGGATGTTTGAGAAAGGTGGTTCCAGATTCTCTCCTATGGCTTAACAGTACAGCCAAACCAGCAGAATGATTTCTTCCCTCCAGATGGGATTTTTTTAGGGGCTGGCAGAGTGAAGTTTCACTGTGTGATTTCTCTTGTATTCTTTAAACTTCCATGTGGTTCCCCATGGTTTTCCCTTGTGGCTGCTGTGCCAGGTAAGACTGAACTGAAACACTTAAGTCCTTCCTTCCCTCTAAGGGCAGGGATGAGTTACTTAAGCTGCAGCAGCTCTGTGTCACTTCACCTTAACAGGCAGAGTAGAAGGGCAGAACCCAGCTCATCTGCCTGCTTTGCCACTCAGCCAGGGTGGTCCCACGTTTCCTGGCGCTGGTGCACTGTCCTGTCTGTGGGTGCCTGCATGACTTCTGCTTGTTGGACTATTAAATGGTCACAGCATAAGCCCAAGACACAGAGGAAGCAGCTGTGCCAAGCAGGATTTGCTCACTGAGGTGTCAGATGCTCTCACAGTGCCCAAGAGAGCATCTTTTTCTCAAAAGCAGTGGTCACATCCTGCCAGGGCTGGCATTACTCCTCTGTGTAAAGGAGGCAAGCAAACAGTTCTAAAGTACTTTCCACAGGATCATCATCAAACCTGAATTTATGAATGTTCGACCCATTCAGCAATGGAAGGGCACTTGCTTGTGTTTTCCATCTGGTTTTGTGGCACTTGGAGCTGCATTTGCATTGCAGCGTGGTGCCTGAGAGGGGCCATGCTTCACCACCATCATGATCCTACAGAAGTTTGACCTCTGTGGATGTTTGCCCATTTGAAGTACAGATTTCTTATGTGATTTGTGTTCTGCTCTAAGAGTGAAAACGTGTGCTGAAGTCAGATCAGAGCAATGTCCCAAATAAACCCATCTGAAATATGGAAATTGATTCAACCCTGAGTAACAAGTGAAAAAACAAACCTGAAAATTACTTCCCTCAGAATTCTACCATTGCTTATAGGAAGAGGAAAAAAAAACCCTCAAAAATGCCAAAAGATAATAATTTGGAGTTATTAAATGCAATCTCTTTTTCAGAAAATATCTCAGCTAAGAAATAAATTCAGGCTTGATGTATATTGTGTGGAAAGTACTTTAGAACTTTAGTTAGTTATCTGTTTGCTTCCTTTTCACAGAGGAGTAATGCCAGCTCTGGAAGGATGTGACCACCAGTAGCTTTTGAGATTAATTTTTGGGTGAAGAATGATTTGACATGCAAATATGTACTTCAGTATGATTATTTGCCTGATAGCCTGGGAATAATTTTCATGTGACCTACTGTTGTTGCTTCAAGTAAGATTTATATCTCTTGGAAGCAATACTCTGAAATACGTTGCAAATGTATCTGCTAACAAAGAAAAAGAACATGACTCTTGGCTATCTTGTGTGTAACTTCTGGGAAAGTTTTATCTGTCTAAATGAATTTTAATGCTTTCTTTAAAAGCATGAATATAAATGCTATATATTGGGATATAAACTTTCAAAATGGTGATGTACTATTTTCTCCCTCTTCCTTATGATTTTATTGTATCTGCCTTTTTTTTTTAATTCGTAAATATGAAAAAATTGAGCAGCATTATTTCCCATTTAAAAAAACCCAAACTCTCAAAAACAAAAAGAAATAGCGCAATTTTACTTCAGCAGATACTCGCTGTTGCCTTTGTGGTTGGAAAGGGGAACTTTATTTTTGTTTTGTTTGTTTTGTGTTTTTGCTTTGGTTGGTTGTAAGCCAACAATACAAAATGATTGTAAGCCAGCCACAGAAAACAAGTCACTGTATTTTCTGTTGATTATAGTACTACTGAGATATTTTCGTAGTAAGTTCTGGCAGAGCACAGCTCTCAACGCGTGCAGGTTCCTTTTGTTTCTGCTGGGAGTTGTCATGGCAATAAGCCGGGAGCTGCAGCCTGGAGCTCCTCGTTGCTTGAGCCCGGCTCAGTGGTGGCTGTGTGGGAGGAGTGGCCAGGGGCTCCCCTGGCATCGTGGGCTTCCAGAAAACTCCAGTCTACAAAGTGGAGGTGACCCTGATTCTCTGGGTAGTTCTGGAAGGAGGGTATTGCTTGCTGGGGTGGGATTGAATTGTGCCTGGGAACTGATTTTTTTTTTTTTTTTAATGAGGGTGGAGCTTTTTTTTCTGGGTAGTTTTGGAGTTGGTTTGGTTTTGGCTGGCAAGGGAGAAAATGCCCAAACCAGAGGGTGGAGTGTGATGACATTCAGCACTCGGGACAGTGCTGAAGCCCCCATTTCATTGCTGGGCTGCTCCTTCCCAACAGCACAAGAAGGTTTGTTCCAAGGTCTTGTTTTAAAAGCAAGACACTGCATTTTATAATGCAGTTATGTCTGAGAAGTTGGATAAATGTGAGCAGTTGTGGCTGTTACAGCTTCAGATGCAGGCGGATGATCACAGGCGATTGTGCAGAGGTGGCTTACTGGGTTACCCCTTCATCAGCTCAGGCACACTTCTGCCTTATCCTGGTGCTGAATTTACAGTTTGTTCATGATGGAAAGCCTAAAGTATTCATAGGAGCAATTACCACATACCAGTTGATGAAAGGCACCTCTTCTATATCACTGTGCCATTTTTGCTCATGATTTGGAATACCTACCCCATTTAACACATCTGGTCCACCATGTGTTCATCTACCATAAATAGCAGTATGCTATGAAGTATACATTGTTAGGATTTATGATCACAACACTTCTAATAATGCATTTAAAGAAGGAATACTGTGTAGCTGTGGCTATGATGTTGAAGTACCAGGACCTAGGCTGTACAGAAACCTATTTTAAGAGTGCTTAAAAAGCCCCTCAAACCCACCACTACAAGTATCTGAGAACTTTCATATTTTAATATTTTCTCAGAGCTCTTGGGGAATCCTCTAAGCACAGCTAACTACTGACCCTATTTTTGGAAGGCAACTTTAGGTAATACACCATGGTCTTCTTTTCCTGGCCACCTTAGTTGTTCTTTGTGATGTTGATCTTTAGCCTGATGTCCTTTAGAGTGCTTCTGCCATCACAACTTGGTATCAACTAGGAGTTACTTTTTGACTATTAACTCCAAGATATTTGTGTATCACTTTGTTTTTCCCTTCTCAGTTCCTGATTTTTTAAAAATATTTTTTTAAAAAATTGAAATCTGTCTATCATTATAGTACGGTATGTTTGAATAAACTTACATAAAATTGATCTCTGCTACAAGTAGTTGTTTAAAAATACATACCACCATGTTTAGTAGCTGATCTATTTATTAGTACAAGATTGATTTTTGTTTAATAGGATACTGGGTGTTATTTCCTGTAGCTAATGAAAAATATGGGACAAATAACCCTATCTCAAAACAATTTGAAACTCTCCTTAGCACGAAAAAAACCCCTCTGCAACAAAAGATGTGAATATTTGTGCAGTGAATGTGAAAATGGATTTAACAGCCTTAATACAAACCTCCAACTACTGGCAATAAGTATTGGAAATATGCAAAAAGACAACTGCATATATTTTTAATGGTGAATAACTGAAGGACCTTTTATAATTATGGACTATGTTCTCAGTAGGAAGGATTTTTTTGTGGTGGATTTTTTTCTTGCATTTGGACATGCGATCAACCTTTGGATTTCTGACTACAGAACTTGGGCTTTTGTGTTAAGCATTTAATTGTCTGACTTCTGAGAGTCCGGAAGGCAGAAAAGAAATGCACTGCAGTACCCTGTAATTTCCTATGCTCATTAGTTTGCTCATGAACTGCTATGGCATGGCAGGCTTTAATTTCCCGTCTACCCTTTCCATGTTCATCCCCCCATCTTATAGGATGATTATAATAATGACTTTTTTTTTTTTTTTTGCTTTATTCTGCTGAAAGCTTTATGACCAGCAGGATATGTTGAATCAATTGGACTACTCTTGAGACAGTGTTAAAAGTCTTTTAGTGTGGGTGGGACATTGAACCTTCCAACTTATTTTTGTAGACTTTCAATTAGAAAAAAAGATCTGAAATGCAAAAATGAGCGTGTAATGAAATTGTCTTTTGAGGGAAACTCCTTAGAAAGAAAATAATTCACAAAAGAAATAAAGTGTCTTTGTAAGACAGGAAAGTTGATTTCAGTACCCTGCTGAAACATATTTCTCTGCAGTTGTTTTACTGTGATCCTATGGTGTTTCTCCAGCATCTGACACTGAAGCAGTAATTCAGTTAAGTTTTTGGAAAAGCATGTTGTTCTGTACTGGGACTACTCCCAGGAAAATGGGATTTTTCCTTTTTCTTTATGGGGTTTTGGAGTTGCTCCTGATTAGCTTCATGCATGGGTTCTTCAGTTCCAGATTAAAATTGCCTGTTCCCCCTGTTCCTATTCCAGTTTAAAAATTCCACCCAGAATAAATAATAACCCAGAACAAATATCCTCACCCTCTCCATGGTAGAGTTAAAAATAACTATTTTTGTGTGTCAACAACTCCTAAGAAGATCAATACAATGTCTCTTTTCCACTGCCTAGAGGAAGTGAGGGCTTGGGTTGGCTGGATGGCCTGTAAGCTCCCTTCTGGTGAAGGCTGATTCCCAAGCTTACTCATGCCTGGTTGCTGTGGAGTGATGTTTTGTCATTAATTTCCCAGAATATAATGCATGTTAGCTGATATATAACTATATAATGCTATATATAGTTGATGTATATAATATAATGCAGGTTAAGATGGTAAGATTTTTCAGAACTTACAGGTAAATTCACAAGACTTATGTTCTTCCTTAAAACATGGCCCATGGAATTTCAGTCATGTATGAATAAAATGAGGGCCATTAAACATATGTAATTTCACTTAAATATTTAATTTCTTCTCATATACCTGCCAATTCAGCATCAATAAATTATTCCAAATAACTTAGACTTTAGTTTATTTTAAGGCACAGATCTCTATGTACAATAGTAAGAATGGCTTGCAGAGAAATGCTGTAGCTTACAGTAAAGTTAAAAAGAAAAATTTCTCTTAAATTAGTAGTATAATAGGTTGGATGCTGGCAGGCTTCCCATATGGCAGTGCCCTCACCTGAATTTGAAGGTCCTGCTGTAAGAAAAAGAATGTTAAAAATTTGCAGACAAATACTTCTTTTTAATCTCTTTATGGCTCAGTGATAAGTGTGTACATACCTGGGCATGCTCCTGCACAGCAGTTATGAGTGTGTTCAGGTTTTTTCCATTGCTGGCACACTGGAGGTGAAGATTAAATATTCCTCTTCATGTGTGCATGGCAGTGATTTTGATATCAGCAATACTGGATTTTTCTGTCACTGTGGAAGTCAGTTTTCGTGGTTTGCTCCTGTGTTTTGCAGCTCAGTATTTGCAAGATGTGAGCTCACCCTTAGGTGAGTGTTAAGTCCCCCTCAGGTCTTGCCTGTAGAGGGAGGTTTGGCTGGGGTAGCTCCCCCAGTACCTGCCCTGCCTGCCTGCCCACCTTGCTGTGTCTGGAGGCAGTGACTTGTGCCATCTCCTGAGCTGCTCTGGGTGAGAGCCTGGCATGTCAGTGTGAGCCAGATGTGAACAAACCTCCGTGGGAGTGGCCACAGCTCCTCTGCACATGGAAGGTTTTGTGTAGGCTGTATGGGATGGATGTTGCTGTGGTCCGGTCTCTTTCTTTTGGTGATGCTGGCACTGCTTTAGCCTCGGTGAGCCAGTACAGGCAGCCAGACTGGCCAGTGCTAAATCAATATTAGAGGGGGAAAAATAAGGAATATAAGTGCTTGGTATAGCTATCCTAGTGGCTGAGAGTCATATGATTTCAGGTGCTAAGTGTGTGAAGAAAAGGGAAAAGGAGCAGATCCTATAACTACAACGAAAGAGAGCAAATACTTCAACAACCTGGGTTTGGACTGTGGCTTCGTTGCTCAATAAGAAGAATTGCTGCAATTGTTAGTACATCACAATCTGGGGAGGTCCCAGTCTGAGCTAAAATAACTGTTCAGTCAGCCACATAGAAATGCCTCTCTTCCTGCCAGCAGTTTCATGGTCTGTTGAAACCCCTCAAAGACTTTGAGGTCCCACCTCCTCCGAGCTGCAGGCGGATTGCCTCCATGACCTGGGCGCTGGAGCTGATGGGCCTCATGCTGCCAAGAGAGCAGCTTGAAGCTGTGTCCCTGTGAGCAGGGGCTCACCCTGGGGCCAGGGAGGTGGAGGAATCAGCATGGAGGGACTAGGTGGGACCTCCTGTCTTCACAGCTGTGAAACTTGGGCTTGGGGTGTGGTTTGGAGGGGCCACATGTGATGGGGAGCGAGTGCACCCTTTGGAGCCTGGTTCTCCTGGTGGTTGGCTGAGTGTGAACTAAAGATAGGTTACTTTTAAGAGATCAGCCTTTCAAAGTACATTGTACTCTCAGCACACAGATCTTTTTGAGCCTCAGGTAAATATTAGGTGCTTTGAAAAGTTGCTTTTTCCTTCTATCCTTCAAGACTGTGAAACAAGAAGTTAGCTTGTTTTCTGTTTTTCCTTTTGATTTGAAAGAAACTGAACTATTATAAGATGAAAGCTGCTCTCCACTTGTTTGCCACATCACAGAAATGAGTGAATTTCTTACTTGGAGAACAATGAATTTCACAGGATTTTTCTTAACTGTGGTGAGGATGAATAGTTGAGTTTGACTTGCAGTCTCACACCTTAATGCAAACCAGGACTGAAACCAATGTAAGCTTGCAGTTGTTAGAGAGGTTTAAGTTTTTCAGTCGAAAATAGCAAATTTTCACCTCTCTATCATCTTAATAAAGTAAAAATGTCTTCATTAAGCTATTATGAATTTGGGTCAGCATTCTGGTTTGGGTTTCTCTGGTTTGTGTAACTGGCAAATATGTTTGAAGCACAAATCAAATGCATAGAAAGTCTGGGCATAAACATAGACAGATTTTTATTAGAATGGAGGGCAGAGGTAAGGTTGCAGAACAATATGTTTCTGCAGATCTAATTGAAGTTGAGCTGTGTTAAAACTTGAGTGTCTGTTTTGTTTCAAAGTACAGTCAGAACTTTAAAGTGATCCATCTGACACCAAGGAAACAAGTAAATTAAGAAATAACACTGAATTAAACAAATTTCATGCTGCTTCCCACACAGCAACCCAAGCATATGACTTTGGCTGCAGTACAGATTTAGGTGTAGATTAGATTTCAGTCTTTTAGCCTTCATTTAAATAAAACCATACTTTAAAAGCTGCACTAATTTCTGCTTTGCATTTAATTTTTGGGTTTGGAGTTTCTATTGAGATGTTTTTTCAAGCTGTTGCCACAACCTTTGTGTAGCAAGATCAGCTGAGGCTTTGAATGGCTTTTTATTTTTTTTTCTTTTTTCTTTTTTTTCTTTTTTTTTTTTTTAATTCTGCCGGCTAGATAAAGCTAGGAAGCAGAAGGCTGGTAACTCCTCTGCACTTTTGCGTAAGTAGACCTTCCTGTAGCAGAATATTTAACCAGGTGATGCTTTAGCGTTGCTTCTTTTGACCTTTTCAAACACTTAAAAAGTTATATTCGAAACAATGGAGGGAGAAACTGGAGAGAATTACTTTCTCTGAAGTTTCTGTGGCTCGGTCTGCCCTCCGGTGGTTATTTGGGAACACGCCTTGTAAAAACAGCATCTGTGCTGCTGTCACTTGCCTACTTTCTGCATATCCTGTGCATCAGCTAGAGGCTTTCAGGGACACTGGGAACTGGCAGAAGTGTTTGTGTAAGTCACAGCGGGCTCACCTTTAGCTGCTGCTTTAAGGGTTTTGCTTAACTAGTCAGCATAAATCATGTAGGCATCTCATGTCCTTTAAAGACAGTTCTTTTACTGAGAAATTGAGAAGTTTAGCTTTTGTCAAGAGTCTTGAATATCAAAATAAAAAACTTTCATGGATTACATGTCTAAGTTTATGTGTGTGTGTGTTATTTTTGTGAAATAATTTAAATTCAAGCATTTGGAATCTGCTTAGGATATTGCAATACTTGGCACAGATGTTTTCAAAAGATTCTTACATACTGTCAATTCAGTTTGAATGAAGAAGTTGAAACAGCTATTTGTGTTCAATTATGAGTATTTTTGCCAAGTAAGCGCAGTGTAATTTTTCCTGAGATAAATGGAAGACTGATGTGACCTAATAACAACAACTTGACATTCTGATTTTATTTTTTTTTAAATTGCCTTCTCCGTCTTTAATACTGCAGGCTGACTGGAAATTTGTAGAGCCTACTGGCCACATATGAGTATATATTTGCTTTTTTGACTCTACTCTAGTTTTTTGTACTTTGCAGTATTGTGGAGAAGCTGATTGAAAGGAGTGTTGCTGAATTTTTGTTACTTCAATTTCAGTGCCAAACTTCTGGTGCTAGAGGGAGCTGTTCCCTGCCAGATGCCTCTGGAAAGATACGCTTAAGGAATGGGCAGCAGCTCACTTTGGCACTTGTCAGAAATATCCAGTGCATGACAGCTGAGATGTTAGCATGTTTTCTTGCTGCCTGTTTTTTTTTTTTTTTCTTTTTCCAAACCAAAATAAAGCCCCCCACCTTAGTTCTCTCAGTGATGAGGTATCTTTAGGCAGCAACTATGATGGAAACACAAGTAAAGAATTCATTAATTGTGTTTTTTCCCTCACCTTTCCCTTTCATTAGAGTTCATTAGATTTTTTAAAAAATCTCTTTTATCCTTTTTTTTTAAATCAAGCTCCTCCACCATCTGCAGTTCCTCATCTGGGGACCTATGAGATGTTGTATTTGCAAATATTTGACAAGTATGCTTGTATTTTGAAAGGGAATTTCTTACTTTAAAAAAGAGTTCAATAAATATACCTCATTGCTTGTGAAATTGGTCAGAATGCCTTAAGGCTGGGCTGGATGAGGCTTTGAAACACCTTATCCAGTGAAAGGAGACCCCACTCATGGCAGGGGTTTTGGAATTATGATCTTGAACATCCCTTTTGACCCAGACCATTCTATGGTTCTAGGACTCCCTTCCCTGATTTAATGCATTCCCCCTCCACTTCAGCTGCATTCCTCTCAGAACACAACCTGTGTTCATCACTCCTTTGTAACATTTGTAGGGTTGGTCACTGGGGTTGTGTCACCCGTCAGTTTTGGAAACCACATGCCCATGGGTCCACTTCTGGGTCTGTAAGCTAGCATCCTTAATGGTTCTTTCTTCTTCTGTGAATACTTTACAGCAGATAGTCTCTGCCTCTCTAGAGAAAAATGGTGGCAGAAAGTTACTCTCCTTTTTTCTCTGCTTGTTGCTAGAGAGACTTGCTGGAAATGAGTTAGAGCAGCACTTTATGGCCAGACTTTTTTCCATGTAAGATGCTGCTCCCAGCGTCTGATCCTCAGTGGAACCCTCCCAGCTTCCCATGGCAGCTGCTGGCTTGTGCCGTGGAGTCCGGCAGGTCTGGATGAGCGGCAGCGGAGCCACGGGCACTGGCTGGCTTGTGCCTTACCCTGCTGCCAGCCCGGGCTCCGGGGAGCCCCTGCTCACCTCCAGCCTGTCTGACTGCAGCAGACATGGCTTTTCACATGCTTTTATTTATAGGAAAAGAAAGCAAAAAGGCGAGCCACTGCTGTATTTTCTCTTCAGAGTCCGTCCATCCCAGTTACTTTTGTCTTTGATGTGCCGTCTGCGGTACCAAAGCCTCTAGAGGGCAAGGGAACAGAAGGGCCAAAAGTGAAGTGAAATTGCAGCACGTTGGCTTGTATGTTTCTTCTGCTTTTTCAAGCTGAACATTTGCCTTTTTCACTCTGAGAAAAAGATATTCTTTTTGTTACAGAATGAGAGGCATCTATCTGGCTTTAGCCATTGATTGTTACTCCTGGTAGCTTTTCTGATCTGTTCTGTGATTTTAGCAACTACAGCATGTTTCTACACTTAATGTATTTAATGGGATTTTCTTTTTCTTTCTTAAATTCAAGTTCTTTCTGTGATGTCAATTCTTTGTCTTTGCCCAAAGAACATTCTTTCATTGCGTCTGAAAACAAGTATTTCTGTACTTTTTAGGCAATTTTAAATTAATAGATATTTCACAGTGATCAAGTATTTCATAAGTTCCTAGCTTTGATATATTCCATTACTTGAAAAACGTCTTTTCACAGTAAGTTATCTGAGTTGTGTTGGTGTTATTTTATTCTCAACTTTGTCTGCCTCAGTTAGTGGTTGAGGACTGATTTTGCTCTGATTTTTAATGAATGATGCATCGTACTTTGTCTCTCAACTAGCAAGTTTTAAAATAAGATAAAGTGTGATGAAATAGCATGTAATCCATGAGCCAAAGTTAAATCACTCTAAATAGAGGTTGTTGGCTTCACTGAAACTTTCTCTTAAATGCTGTACTTATTTTAACTTGAGCAAAGCCTCTAGCCTGGCATTAGTGTTTCCACAGTTACATTTTAGGATGTTTTAGTCTTGGATGTTTTGTCAGCTGGATATTGGAGGCCCACAGTTGTTGAATATAAAACTTCTCCATATTGTAATTAGGATCATGTTTGGTTTTCTTATTATCTCATGTGAATAATTTTCTGTTCATGCCAGCTTTTTTTTAACATTTTAGACTGTAAATTATCTTCTGTTTGAAGAGGATACAATTTTATATCTCTGTACAATAGAGTATTTTGTTGGACTCTGTTGTTATTTTTTCTTTTTCCCTGAACATGAAAAAAATTATTTCATATGACCTTATTTTACAAAGTAAATGAAAGTTTTGGGGATTGTTGGCTTTGGAAAGCAAGACTGTGATAGTTGCAAAATATTGTTTACTGTAATTCTGGACTAGGCTTGTTTCCTAGACATAGAATAAGGACAGCAAAAGCAGAAAGGTTTCTGTATTTGATGTGGACATGCTATCATTCTTCCTCGTGTGAGGTTCCAGATTATAATCAAAGGTGTTCCTGCAGTTTGCCTTTAACTTTCTGAAAATGTCACTACTACCCCTGTTAAGAGAACTTTGGATGCTTTTAAAACCAGTGTTTTAACAGTTTGTACCAAAGTGAGAATACTAAAAATGTTTTCCTTATTTTTGTAGGACTTGGAGATTGTGTATTCATATCTACATGGAATGGAAGCATTGTCTAATCTGAGAGAGCATCAGCTAAGGTATGTTATTATGTCATTAAAAGCCATATATGTTAATGCATTAACAAGGCAAAGGAACAGTAACTTTGGTAACCATATACTACTCTTGTGTATCCTACCTCAAACTGCCTATCACTGCATTCTTTTCATCCCTTCTTTATTTTTCTAACGCTTCCTCCTTGTATGTCTGCACAGTGTATTTCTATTTGTTCTGTCCTATTTCTATCTATTATGGATGCATTTGTTTTCTTTTCAACCTTTTGGATTAGAAATAAATGCTTTACTTACAGAGTACAAGCCCATATATTGATGAAATAATTTATGTAATACAGTAGTCATGAGAGGACAGTCTGTCAGCTTCTGTTTCAGTTTGTGCTTGCTTTTGTGTGGAAATTTTAGACACATTATGTACAATGCCAATAATAGTTAGTAAAGATATTTGGTAAATGTCATCCACACTTTTTATTAAAATGCTTCATGAAGCAAATGAATTCAAGTCAAAATTTTCCCGAGAGCTTCCTATTTTTTTGTAAATACTTGTGTTTGGTTGATTTTTAAGTAATTGTTTCAGTTGTCCTCCCACAAGCATCTTACAGCAGAGGTTTCTCAGGGTATTTGGGAATTAGTCTGAGGCTGGCACCTACAGAAGGAGGCCAGCATATCTCCTGTATGCCCTGTGGGTAGAGAGGGTGAGTTACTGCTGTTTTATATCCTGAGCTTTGCCAACATTTGCCACATCTGAAGATGCTGAAGCAGCTTTGAGTCGATTAATGCTGATTTAAGTTCTAATTTCTGGCCTCTTGCTTTGTCATTCACATTCCCAAGCCAATATTCTGTAATTTGGAGAAAACAAAAGGCGGGGTTTTCTTTCTTTCAAAGTGCACAAGACACATTTTGCAATGTGAATGTTAACTTCAAAGACGTCTCTCTAATTACTTTTGCTTTGCAGGGAGGTCATGGTTACATTTAGTTGAAGTATTTTGTGTTATGTTGTTATATGCAATACTTTTAGCACGTGAAGCTTTGCATAGCTGGAGTTAAACTGATGTTAACTTGTTTACAAAGATCAAAGTGTGCACATATGGTTGTGTGGTATGTTGATGTGTGCTTCTTGGCTTCCTGTGCAGCATGAGGTTCTTGCTGAGGAATGTGTGGAACTCGGCTCTCCCAGCATAGCGAATTCCTCTAAGAGAGCTTCTGTTTACAGTACCATACATGGAAAAGGCTGGGCTCCCAGCAGATGTTGGACTGAAAGCTTTTATAGTATCCTTTAGGATACAACTCTTCTTGTGGCAGTGGAATGCCACAGAAACCTCTGAGATTCATTAAAACTGAATGTATTCAATGAAGCCTCTAGTAGTGAATAACTTACCATATGGCTTGCTGGTGATCTCATCTGTAATTTATTACATTTGTTGAGGAAGCAGATAAAGATCACGTTTGAGTGATTGAGCAAAAACTGGACACCAGTATGGATCAGAACTAATTCAATTTTTCAAAGAGGAAGCAATCTAGTTTGTACAACTTGGTCACTGTAATTTCTAACTGTTCCACTGTAACACAAAAATTGAAATGCTTGGCTACCTTCTGTAAGAGGCATTTTCTCCCCTATTGCTGTCCTCATAATGGGACCAAAATGCTGTAAAGTTCAGTGCATGACTTTATCAAGAATGTGCTTCCTTCTCCCCCAATTCAGAGGGGAACAAAACTTGCTTGTTAAAGTGATTCTGTTTCCTGTGACTCTTGCTCTTACGTGGCACATTGCCCAGCATCGTTCCAGATCAGTAGGGCACAGACTATCCTTGAGCAATATTAAAATTTTTAAATCTGACTCCTAGCAATGACTTCTCTTCTGGTATCCTCTCACCAGTGACTTCATGTCTGTGCTCCCCTTCCTTCCCTCTCAAATCAGGATCAGAGAGGGAAGATAAAAACCCAGGAGGCAGAAGCAGACAGTAGCTTTTCAGAGTCTGTACAAGATTTTGACAAGACCCAATTTTGTGGTGGGGAGAAGTGTGTGAAAAAAAGATGGTTCTGTGGTTCAAAGTTTTTTGTTGTGCCAGGATGGAAACATATTGAAATTTATATGTAATACATAGTGCTTAATTTAATACAATAGAGACATTTTTCAGGGAGAAAAGTTCTCAAAGTTGGTCCAAAGTGTCAATCTAAACTACTGGGGTATGGGAAAGACTGTGGTAGTAAAACTTGATTCTTAATTTTTATATCTATCTGCAAACAGAATTAAGATCTCAATTTTCTATTAATGATTTATGAATAGTCATGATACCACTAGAAGCCTGCCACTTCTGAACAGAAGAAGCATTATTTCTTAGTGGGTTGAAGCAATAAGTAAAATCTTGTGGGACATGAGTGCTAAGGTGACTTTTGTAGCAGTCTGTTGACTATTGAAATGAATGATCTAGGAAATAGCAATTGATTGTTATGTCAAACCCAGACCAACTCTTACAGGCCTCAAATCAACTTTTTGGAGACTTTTTGCCTGAGTAGCAATTCTTGAGTGGTTTTGTCTGCTTATGATATCATTGCTGGCAGCTGGTCATTGATACAGTGAGATTCTGATGATGGATTATGAGAGGAAAGAGAATTTATTTCCAGAATTTAAATATAGTTCCTTATTTGAATGTTCTCATGAGCCTCTTAGGTAAATCTCTGTCTGACTGTCAAATAGCCTTGGGGTTTGCAGTCTGCTTTAGAGCTATGGAAAGGCCAGGGGAGGCAGTGGGATTTTTGTCCCCATCCCGCAGTAATTCACAGGGCTGTTTCCTTAAGGCAGTAGACAGAAATGGCATTGTGATTTTTCTACATCAAGTTAACATTGCATTTCCTAGTATGTGGTAAGTTCTATTATAGTTGCTCTCTATTATGCCACATTTGTCAGTCAGACAGTGAATATGAAAGCACTTTAATCCTCCCCTCTAGACAGAGGATTTTCCTGCAGGAAATTTTTTCCACTTTGAACCCTCTGGGATTTCAGCATTAAAATCTCATGGTAATTTTCAAGTTGCTGAATTTTAGCAAAATGAGAAGCATTAATTTACCATGCAACATAATTTCTTGTTTTATCTATTGGTCCTTACCTGAAAAGGGAGAGCAGTTTTTTTATTGTATCTCTGATTAGTGTTGCACATACTACATTTCCAACCATTTCTGAAATTTAGAATTGTTTTTATAAAACTACTTGCTTTTATCACATCACTACTGAAAATGAGATCAATGTAATTTTTCCTTATTTTTATAGAATTTTTAATGGGAACAGCTACATCTAGTGTCCTAAATAAAATCTGATCTTGGATTATTATATTAAGTTATTCTTGGACTTAATAACTTAAATGCTTAGATTTTACAATTTGTTCTCCTGACTTACGAATCAGCTTGGTTATTAGTGGTTGGTTTCTGTAAGTGCTGGAGTTACTTGTGGAAATGCTGAGTAACTTTAGAAAGTGAAGTCTTTGTGACACTGATAGGAATTATAACTAAAATTTACTTCTTCTCTTTCAGACTGATGTGTGAAACTGTTAGATATGAAAGGCATGAAGCAAATGAAGTTCTGTACTAGTAAGTATTCCTGCTTCCTCTTGTATGATGTTGAAGGAAATAACTCATAATAAAGTGTGTTGAGGACTGTTTAATGCCAAAATTCCTTGCCTAGTGTGCACAGTCTGTAAATGTAAATGATCCACTTCACTTTCATCATCAAACACCAGAGAAATTTGCTGGTGTCAAGGAGAGAGCTAACAGTGGCTCTTGCTCAGTGATGCATGTTGTATTAAATTTGTATAAAATTAATATATGGGTCTGGGATTGTCATTTAGTCTTACTTCAGTTTTGTGAAAGTAGTAGTGATCAGATTTTCGTGCCAGTGGTGCCAAACTGACAAATCTAACGTGGTTTATAATTAGCAGGGATGTGCTCTAGTGTCAACTCAGATTTACAGTGGAGATCTGAGAATTGTAATTGCTTCATTTATGGAAGCAATTTATTGAAACAAAATGTTTATCAGATTCTTACTTGCTGCTCCTAACCCAGACTCTAAATGCATATTTTTCTAAGTTGTCTGGCATTATTTGAACATTTAAGAATATAAATAATATACTTCTGTGCCTTCTTTTGTACTTGTGGAATTTCTCCTAAATGGAATGTCAGGAGGAAAATGAGATTCAGTAAACTCAAATGCTGGGCTGTGACCATTCAGCAAAGTTAAATTAAGGTCTAATGAAACCCAGTAATGTTATGTATGGGAAATACACAAGGTCAAAATCTATAGGTGGATAGATAAAATCTATAGGTGGATAGATAATTTTAATTAGACCAATACAATCTTTATTCATTTTACACTAATTTGCAAGGGACCATTGTGCTGGTGATTTGTCCTTCTCTAGGCAGTTGTCTCCTATGTAACAGAGTTTTTGTTTAGACCCAGTATTTTGATCATTCTCAGCACTTACTAAAATTTGAATCACATGCTGAATGAATCCATACTGCTAGCTAACCATATACTCGATACAGGCAAAAATTACAGGAAATATGTGCCTGAGAATATACAATTCACAAACAGGAGATTGTGAAATCTGGGTTAACTGGAAGTGCATTTTGCAGTTCTTTTGCACTGATTTCCTTTGTCACTCCTTTCATATGACTTAGTCTTCACTTTGGTTGTTTGCCTGTCATTCCTATTTAGTTGCCTCTTGACATTTTTTCCCCATGATTTATTCAAAAGATTTAATAGGCTGTTTGGTAGTTTCTGGATATAGATGCTCATACAAAATGTGCTTGCTCTAGCATTTCACATCTGTGATGTAATGTTTAGTGGGCTAAATGTGAAAGTTAATAACTAATATTTTTTATTTAAAATTAAAAATTCCATATTTTGAAACTAAAAAATATGTTCTGTTATTCTGAGCTGTAGCTTTACATTTTTTTAAATGAATAATTTGAGATCTACTTATTAAGAAAATCCCATGAAACCCGCAGTCTAATTTCAGTGTTCTATTTTTAGGGTAATGAACTTGGAGGGATCTTTATTTTTGTTTCACAAATTCAGCCTAAGTGTTGAAGATGTACTCTTCTAACAAACGGAATTTCAGTTTTGCTATGCACATGTTTGGAAAAATTCTTTGAGTACTATAGGAGAGGCAAAGTGATAGCCAGGCTAGCATTGATCCACTCAGTTAGGAGCTGTAGGAAATCAGCTTGGATCATGCAACCTGTTTACTTTTTAATGAACTTACCAGAGTTATCACTTGATGCTCTTATTTTCATCATGAAGGCTAAAGTATTTAAAGAGCATTAGATTTTAACATTTTAGATTGCTTTTTAAGTTACCACTTCTTCCCCTTGCCCTGTGATGGTATATTTGCATTGAAATCTGAAATTGGGTGCTATATTTATTAAAACAGCTGCAACTGTTGGAGCTGTTAATTGACCTGTGTGTTTGACCTCCCCGAGGCAAAACTTAATGTCTCAGTGCAGAAAAGCTAAATCTTTATCCCTAAATGCTGATGGGCAGATGAATGCAGTTGATTTGATCAAAAATTTTTCATTGTCAAAACTGTGTCTGCTTTGTCAGTGGTATGTATAGAAAAGTAAGTTCCTATTGCATCTGTGCAATGCTGAAAATAATTATGTGCATTCCTTATAAGAACAGCAATTATTTTATCCTACATTACAAAAACAAAAATAAAGTTATTAATTTTCATAGAAGCTCTATAGATTCTTTTTCTATGACCAAAGGGGTAAAAAGGAGCATGTTGCTTAAAATTGGCTCATCTCATCTGCATTTACTATCAGCGGGTGTACATGGTAGTGGCAAATTCTCAAACCCTACGGCCATTTCACTGTTTAAATGGAAACTGGGTTATTAGAAGTGGCAGTTCAGCTTGAGTTATTCTTCATTTGCCACTCATTCTACTCCTTTCATTTGATGGGAAGTTAATGACAAAAGACCTTAAAACCTGCAAAGCAAAACTTGAGAAATGAGGCTTACTTGACAGGCATATTTGTTTTGGGTTTTTTTTAACTTGCTACCTTTATTCAAATCTACTTAGAGATCTCATTAAAAATATATTTATTTTGGTCACTTAATACATGTTCTAGCAGACTTGTCTTTATACCTCTTTACAGTTGAACAAAATTTTTCAGCTCAAAATTGAATTTTGTGCTACGATGGCGGGGGATTCTTTGGCAATAAATGCTTTGGATGTAAGCAAATGAGTGTGTGTTTAATAAAACAAGCACCTCTTTTTCCTCCTCATTAGTCATGTGAGGGCTGTGTGAGTTTTTCAGCCATTCTGTTTGATATTTCTGTGTGTATGCTTCAGTGGTGTTTGGTTTACTCTTTCTATAAGGAAATCTTGTATATTCCCTTATTTTCTTCAGTAATAATATTGGATTGGCAGAAAATATGTTAAGGTTTGTTGACTTGCAGTCTAAAGTCATTCAGTAATAAAACCTGATGTTTCTGAATTGCCAGACTGTAGCACAACACAGTTTTGTGGTTATATTCCCTGTAGTTTGAGCAATTTAATTTGGAACTAACTTAGCTACTGCTTGTATTGCTTTTAAAAATTTGAAGGAAACCCCAGCCCAGGTTATTGTGAAGTGTGTTTTTTGGTTTTTTTTTTTTTTTTTTTTTTTTAAGAGAGCCTTCAAACCGAAGTCCTGGTAGGATATATGCTCCTACCTCCCACATGTCCCTACTGAGAGAATTTCATTTTTGATTAAGGTTCTTAACAGTAGACTAATTTGTAGACTACTGGTTGTGATGGTGGTGATTCCTAAAAAAGGACAAATGTTTGAAAAAAAGAGTAGTGATCTCTTGGACATCTTGAACTGAATTTTAGTGTTAATGTCTCTGGCTTGAAAAAGCTCTTGTCTAATGTCAAAGTGTTTGTGTGCTCTTTCGTAATTCAGTTTTCAACCTTTAATAAAATTCAGCACAGAGAAGGACAAGTAGAAGTTGTGTATATAAGCTGGAGATTGGAGGGAAAAAATGTTGCATGTAAAACGCAGCTATTACTACAGAGAATATTCACAGCTGAAATGAGAAATAGAAAGCTGATTAATTTCTAAGTTAAAGACTGTGGTAGGCAGATGTGAGACAAAAAGCTGTACATTTATGTTGAGTCTTGACTTTTTCCTTGTTCTCACTTTGTCATGCAGTCTGGAATGAAAAACATCTACTTGTATTAAGACTGTAGTATTTGTATGGTGGTGGAATGGGGAAGGAAAAGGGGATGAGAAGTGGAGCAGGCTGTAAAAAAGAGAAAGATCTGTAATTTCAGCTGATTATTTTTGAAATGTCCTTGATTAAACTAAATTCTCAGGTCTATTAGCAGTAATATTACCATCCAGCCTTAGCTAGGTTTTCAGAATTATGTGACCATGACAAATCACAAGACCCAAAGACATTGGTGTTGGGCTAGTCATGCAGCCTTCTCCAGGACTGGCTTGGCATAGTCATCAAATCCTGAAACAAAGGAAGTCTGGAAAGGGAATAAAGGAGCACAACTTCTTGGTAGCTACTCAAATATTGATTGTTTTTTTAGATGAAAATGTTAGTGTCTTTCATGAGGTAGAGCAGAATGGCTCAAAAATGCTGCAGGGCAGTAGGTCTGTGCAAGGACAGGTGAGAAATAGATCTGTGAGTAGTGTTTTTAAGATTGGGAATCTAAGAGTCACACTTTGAAGTCCTACAATAAAAGTGACATTTATCAAATTCACAGTTCTTTCACGGTAACCTATTGTCCTGAAGACTCTCAGGAGGACAGAAGCAGTGCATGTAAACCAACAAAAATTTATACCGAAGTTTCTGTCCATTTCTGCATAGCCTGACTTGAAATGTGACAAAAACGAGCTGCAACTATCTTCTTTAGCTATTCACACATACACACTCAGAAAATATTCTGAGTTGGAAGGGTCTCACAGGGATTGTCATATCTATGTCTTAAGTGAATGCCCCATACAGGGATCAAAACCCACAACCTTGGCATCATTAGCACTCTGCTTTAGCCAACTGAACTAATCTCAGGGTCTCATGATTTTTAAACAGAACACTGCTGCTATGACCACCTTACTGAAATTGTGTTAAAATGGAGTGCTTTTATGCTTGCTATGTATGTGGTCTATAGCCATATATATTTGTATCTTACAGATACTAAAGATAACTTAAGTCCTAAAAGACTTCAGAAAGGAATTGCTAGAGAATCTCTCAAGTAAGAAGTGAAAAGAGGAACTGTTGTGCTGGGGAGGTTTAGATTGGATATCAGAAAAGATTTCTTTACAGAAATGTTGTCAAGCACTGGCACAGTATGCCCAGGGAAGTGGTTGAATTACCATCCCCGGGGATATTTAAAAGACGTAGATGTGGTGCTTGGGGACATGGCTTTAGTGGTGAACACGGCAGTGCTGGGTTAATTGTTGGGCTTCATGATTGTAAAGATCTTTTCCAACCTAAATGATTCTATGATCTCTGGGTCAGTATCAGAATTTTCAGGTAGATCTCTGCGGGCCATACATGTATTCATTCACGCCTCTTCTATATCTGTAGGTTTCTGTGGAAGTTCTGCAGCAGTACATGTAATAATGCAAAGAAGTTCTGCAGCAGGACTGGCCTTTTCTGTTTTGTCCTGAAAATATTCCTAAAGGTGTATTGTACCTTCTGATATTTGTGCAGTTGCCACAATATTATTGGGATACTGCCATTTCTGCACTGCAGTAAATCAGGAACCTGATTCATATGTTGTGTTGTGGATATATTTCCTGTGGAGAATTTTTTAGGCAATGTCTATCATTAAAATAAACACATTCAAGGACTTGGCAGTTGTCTCTGTATAAACAGACACTGAATCAAGGCTTCTTAATAGTGTCAGTGATCAGTGTTACAGTCTGTTGGCTTTGCACAGCCAGTTCCAAATTTGTGTTATTATCTGACCTGATTTTGAGACTTCTTTGAATGATGACTGAAGAAATGTTTTTGCACCTTCTCTACTGTAAATGTTTCACGGAAAGCTCTCATATTTTTGGTGTAATTCTGAAAATTTTGAGGCACTCAAAGCTTTGGTTTTTGAGACATATTAGGAACTTGTAAGATATAAGAACAGATTTGTCTGTCTTACCTTTAGTGTTTTGGGTGCAAGATGATTTTATTTTGCTGCTTCTGTAATTGTTTTCTGGTGATTTAGGAGACTGTAATTTTTGTTCTGAATTTTTCTCCTGATACGAAGGGCTAACTCACTGTACAAGTTTAATATCTAGACTTCAATGACAATAGGTCAATTAGCTTGTGTGCATATATTTGTATAATGTATTTATTGATTGCATGTTTAATCCACTGTCTTAGACTGACAGGCATTAATGCCACTCTGTAATAATCTCTAATTTGACCAAAGTGCTTGTTTTATTTCACTGATTTTTATTACAGAAGATTTTTTATATCTCAGAAAAAAATTTAAAAATAACTTAAATACTCTAAACAAAAATATACTTCTGATTTTTTTTTTCCATGAATACTGAGGAATTGTGTCATGTGGTTCATTTTTTTGCATTTCCCATTGTTGCTACTAGGAGTCAAGATGCAAGTTTTCATCTTGTGTCCATCTGTAAAATATAATCATGGACATAAGTCGAAATATGCACACTGTTTAGTGAAAAGCAGAGGTTCAAAATTCTGAGTTATCAGTTTTGTTACTGAATATATTTTAACTCTGTCTTAAATTTATTCATATTTCAATCTTCACTCTAAATATGACTTCAATATGTTTATATAAAACGAAAAGTATTTGAAAATTGTGTGTAGCTGATGCATCAATTACCAATCTCTTTTACTTCTGTGTTTGGGTTATACCTCTTAATGTGATCAAGACCATCTGAAATGCTCTGGCAGATGTCAGGTAACTGCTTAATTGGCTTAATAAGGAGGATTAGAGGCAGTGCTGGCCGTGTTAGTAAGCAGTTTTCTGGTTACTCTGTGTTTGAACACTACAGTGCTAGTGGGCAGGATCTTCAGGCAATGAGATGTCTGCCTGAGAGAATTGTTAGCTTAGACATGTTTGATATCCCAAGGTACCTCAAGGCTAATGTCTAATTCTGGCAATGATTATTCAGTTAAAACAATAAACTACCTACAGCTCTCAGCATAGAGGATAACCAAAATGAGCAAAGAGAAACAGACAGATTAATCTGCTGGAACAAGATCCTATGGAGCATGAGCTTGCAGAGCAATGTTCTTTGGGAATTCTTCTTGTGTAGTGCTTAAATGTCTGAAAGAGCTCCCAGTTCTGACACATCAAATTTCCATTGTTTCTGCTTCTCTCAAGTGGAGACCTGGGAACGTGAGCAATGTCTTTGGAATTACTCTGCTTCCTTTCTGGAGTTTATTCTACTTTGAACAACACTGAGTATGATGACATGAAAATGTAATAGGTGCACCTTGGTTTTTAAGTTCTTTTATCAAAACAGTTACAAGTGTTATAGATTGTAGGAGGATGGTATTACATCCATTTTAAATGTACATCTTGAATGAATCCTTTAGTGCTTGGAATTTTAAAGAATTATTGTCTCCATAAATCAAACTGACTTTTTCACAACTAAGAAATTGTTCTTGCCAAATTCATGACCTTTTTATGATGTAGCTTGAAAATAGCGTTGAATGGAAGGAAATTCTGGATATTGAGGATGACTTAAGTTAGGCGTCCTTCCAGCATCTGAAGTTGCTAGAAGACCAGTGTTGGAGGGAGAATGACTCCTCTGTTGCATAGGTCTCAGGGTAGACACAAGTGTAAAAGGAATATTAATCAGTAATTATATGATGATATAATTATATTATATTATATCCACTGAGACCACATGCTACTTAGCTTTTTTCATGTGCTGTTTTAAAGGAGATGGCTGAGAAGCCAATGACAAAAGGTGGGCAGAAGAGGAAAGACTTTTGTTTAGCATGTGCTTTCAAGTCCAGATGCTGAATTTTGCACTGAAGCCATGTCTTATTTGACAGAATTAAAGCATGTTTGACAGCAATCATCACAAAGACCTGCAAATTTTTGCCACTGTACCTACTTATGATGGTCATTATCTCAGTTGAACCTGAGTGAGTAAGCATGTGCTGAATATGATTCAGAGGTTTTAGTAGTGCTGTGTCTCATTTCGATGAAGAATGAGAATTAAATGGATTGCTATTTTTAAGATCTAGCTATTTCAAAAGAAGACTTAAAGAAAAGTGATGTATCAGGACCTGTTAGGATAGAGGAAGACACTACAGATGGTATAGATATTTGAGATTTATTCCTTTTTTCAGCAGGCTGATCTTTATTTTAGCTAAATATTTTGGAGGGTTTTCAGCGTCTTAAGTAATCAGGAAATCTGAAAGCCAAAATTGGAACACTGTGCTACTGTAGATAGATGCATTGCAGAATTGATATGTGTGATGGATATGTTTTCTTGTAAAGAATTTCTTTGATATGCCATTAATATATAATTCAGATACATAGTTACAAATGTGTAGTTGTAAGCACGTAAGTGCTCCTGATTGCTTTATATAGAAATAAAATATTTGTAATTAGAAAATAAAGCTTCAGTTTTAAGTAGTGTATATGTAACTACTTGCTGGTCTGGGAATAAGAAGCTGCCCTTGGGGCATAACTAGATGACAGCATGAAGAGTTTATACAGGCATTGGAGACTGTGAGAAAGCGAAAGCCTGCAAACTTCTTGGATTTTGTCAGTCTTGAGTTTTATAAGCACTTCTTGATTTTTGAACTTTGAGTGCATCTGAGGTCTCAGAGAAAATAGTCATATGCTAGAAAATGTGAAAGCCTCAGTCTGAAAATGCTGTCTAAACTCATCAGTGCTGACAACCCAATGATGTCATAGGCCATTGCATAATTACACAACTGAAGTTTCCAGACAAAGCAGCTATGAAGTTTCTTTGCATAGTTCTAGCTTCATATTTTTTGTGTGATTTTCAAAGCAGAAAGGTGTCCTGTCTGGCTGCAGGTTTAATTGTGTTAAAGGACTATGTCAAGGAAGCTGGACAGGGAAACACAATGGGAAGGCATTGCAATCCAATTTATGACTTTCCGTTTCTAGCTCCTGAATTCCTGTAAGTGAAGTTTTCTGGCATTCTGGGAAATTATATTTAGATTCCCCAGGAAATCCTCTGCTCTAGAAAGTGCTGTAATACAAAAGTCAGGATTTCGAGCAGATTTATTCAAATTCTGTTCAACTAAAGTTCAGATTATTAATAAAACCTGCACATTGCCGGCTATTTTGGTATTGGCTTTCAATTTTGCACCACTGTAAGGTTGTTGCTAGAACCTGAATATTCTGAAAATTTATTAGTAGGTAGCTCTATCATAGTAGCTACAAAAGAACATTAAATCTTGGTACTGGAGTCCTTTTGTTGTTGTTTCTGCAGAACACAAATCTTATTTTCAGGACAGAATGAGTATGTATTGATTTTATTGTTCTTACTGCCCCTAATGAGTGACTTTGGGGTTGACTTCGCTCTGATTCTCTGCAGGATAAATTGCTTGTGTCATCTAACTTTCTTGGCAATAAATCTTGATTTCTGTAACTAGAGAAAGTGGATATCTTTGCTGCTTTTGGTGGGTTGTATAACTTTTAACAATCCTCTGTTTCATCCATATAAATACCCAGAACAGTACCTGAGATGAAGAAAGATCCCAAAATTAAAAACAACTTTCCTTCAGTCTTAGCTATTTGAAGCAATGTATTCTGTCATTAAGGCTAACATGTAAAGTATTGCTGAAAGGGTCTTCATATGCCTGCTTGGAAATGTACATGTGTCCATAGCTCTTAATTTCAATTATTTCCACTCCCACTGTGCATATGGCCCTGCAAGAGTGGAGGGGTGGAGCAGAGAGGAATTCAAAACTAAAAAGGAAGTGCTGTTTGCTGGGTTAGGTGACCTTTGCTTTCAGCCTGATGTAGATCATGGAATCATTAAGGCTGGAAAAGACCTCCAAGATCAGAGTCCAGCCATTAGCCCAGAACTGTGAGGTCTGCCATTAAACTCTCTCCCCAAGCAGATCTATACATTTTAAAAATACGTCCAGGGATGGTGACTGAAGCATTTTCCTGGGCAGCCTGTTCCAGTGTTTGACCACCCTTTCAAAATCAAATCTAAACCTCCCCTGGGTCAAATTGAAGCTAACTCCTGTCCTATTGTTTGTTGCTTGGGAGAAAAGGCGAACCCCCATCTGGCCACAGCCTCCCTTCAGGCAGTTG
Source organism: Taeniopygia guttata (assembly GCF_048771995.1). Taxonomy (NCBI): domain Eukaryota; kingdom Metazoa; phylum Chordata; class Aves; order Passeriformes; family Estrildidae; genus Taeniopygia; species Taeniopygia guttata. The sequence goes on along the minus strand of NC_133028.1, from coordinate 40,344,426 downwards.
TAGAGAGTGGTAAGGTCTCCCGAGCCACCTTTTTTCCAGGCTAAACACTCCCACCTCTCTCAGCTGTTCCTCACAGGACTTTGCTCCACACCCTTCACCAGCTCCATTGCTTAGTGGAGCTTTCACTGTACTTCCAGTCTTCTCATGTGTGGCAGCTGCTGCTTCAGTGGTTGTGGTGATGCTGGACAGCAGTGGCATCCTTACTGATCTAGTAATAGGAAAGATCTTACCTCAGCAGATGTCTTTCCTTTTTACATCAGCTTGACTGACAGGTGCTATGTATCTTCCCCTTAACTCTCCTAAGCTGAAAAAACCCCCATGTCTCTTGAAGGATGCCTTTGTGGGAAGGTCATAAGTATCAATCCTGCTTCAGCTAATTCCTGATGAAGTGCTTATGTGGATTTAAGGGAAGTGTCCTGTCTGCAATAAAGCCTTTTAAGAACAATTTGCTGTTGTCTCTTTGGTGGAAGAAATATCTTTAGGACAAATAAAGTTTCTAGATTCTTCTGTGGGCTGCCAGGGGTAGGCACTATTCTAGCAGTGAAAGAAAACTTTACAATTAGGCTTATTTTCTAGAATTCAGTTTTAATGTTTAAAATATAATGTGAAATGTGAATGCAGAGAAAACCTTTTGAATGTGAGTCTTCTCTATTGAGTAAAATGGTATTTGCATGAGTCCTCAAGTGGTCTGAAGAAGTACTTTTATAGTTCAGCATCTGCTTCTTCTATAGTTTCGTCTGTCTTTCATGACAGGCATAAAGTCCTGAAGAATGCAAATGCATTGTTGAAGAACAAATGTCAAGCATAGTACAGAAAACATGGAAGCTTGATTGAAAGCCATATGATGTTTGAATAGGATTGTGGAAAGCCCAGAATCCTTAAAATGAAAGAATTGCACGTGTTTCTTGTGACAGTATTGTCTAGCAAAAGCTGGCTGCCAAGTGGCTTTGTTGAGGCTTAATTCTAATCAACTGGGAGTATAACAAGTGTTAAAAGTGCAGGAGTTAAATATATTTTCATATGAAAGGAATAGATCAGTGTTTCATTTGCCTTTTTTTTTTTTTTTCTTGTCTGAGGGAAGTGTGTGGGTTCTGGAGAAACAAATGTGTTTGCTATACATGTGGGATTTTTCAGATGTTTTGCTCAAGACTATATTAAGACACTACTAGTTGTAAAAATGAAGAGAATTAATACCCTATCTGTGTTCTTTGCTCTTGAAGATCATCTTGGAAATATTTATGATGTTTTGGCTGACAGTGAAAGAGGTTTAGAAGAATACAGAGTGTATTTCAGGGAAGATACCTTGAATGTAGATGCATTCTATAGTAATATTCCACTGCTGTGACACAGTGATATTGAAGTGTTTAGATAATTTAAGTGTTGGGTTTTGTAGATATGCATGATGCAAATAGCTTAGAGCTTAGAAATTCTCAAATGTAACTGTAAAAATAAAACCAGTTATTAAGTACACATAAAGCAAAGGGAAAGCAAATCCAATTAGATGGTATTCCTCAAGTTTGATTTATATTTTTAATCAGTTCTTTTAGCTGTCAAATGAGTAGATGCTTCATTTCATTATATACCAAGTGGATAAAGTATGATGTTCATGACAGATAACTGAGAAGGAGCAACAACTTTTGAAGAGCCAACTTGTAGAGAAAGAGAATAAACCTGTGAATTGGTAAAAAGAAGAGATAAAACTGAGTTGGATGATTAACTGAGTGAAGAGTCATGCTGTGTGTGATTAAATAAGAAATCAAACCGCTGCAGTTGAATGTATAATCATTCTAGGTGTTTATTAACTGATTCAAAGGTAGATTTAAAAGTAGCCTTAAGAATTTGCATATTGAACATATTGACAGGTGGTTTTGAAAGCCAGTAGCTGCTTTTCTCTCTGAATTTAAAAGATCTCCAATGAGAAAAGATAACTGAAGCCCCTTACAAATAGGTGGTTTGAAAGACGATTTCAAAAAGTTAATCAGGTCTTAAAATTAGGAAAATAAGAGCTTGGAGATTAGTAGATTTGTGGAAGTTAAAATACTTTCTGTTGGCTTAATTTTTTCCGCTTCAATTATTTTATAATTAGAAATGCCTTTCTCGAAGCATTACTTTTGCTTTAGAATTATAAAATCTGTGACCCCAGATTCTGTTCTGTCATACTACACTTCCGTACTTGGTCAAACTGCCAGATTTTAGGAAAAGGAAAGAGTAAAAAACCACCCCCAAGACCACAAAACTTACTATGTGATAATATAATGTGCTGTAATCCACATGGAAAAATATTATTCACATTCTAGTACAGTTACGTCCCAGGTATTTGGGAAATCACTTTGTCTATCTACATTGCTGAAAATTTCTATTTCAAAAACTTTTAACTGTGATAATTTGTCCAGATTATTTGTATGCAGAATGACAGGTATTAAAGAACATAATAAATGAACTAACAGACTTGCAGTTCAGCAGCAGTGCTGTTGTATGCCTGTCAGCATAGGATTTGTGGGGAAAGAAGGAATGTCTGAAGATGTGCAACTTAAATCCAGGTGCATATTAATGTTTTTAGGAATTATATTTTTGTTGGAAGTGCTGGGTTTTTTTGTGTTTAACTGCTTTAACCTGGTTCTCTGCACTTATGCACAGTGTTGATTTTTCTAGACCAACAAGTTTGAGGGTGATACAGGCCTAAGTGAGAAGCAAGTGAAGCATATTTCAGAATAGGCAGCTTAGAACACTTCAGCTATGTGAATCAAAATGCTGTTGTTTTAGCTGTGGGACTTTGTTATTGCTTTGTTTTCTATGGTCTATCAGTATAAAGAGGTATTCCTAAAATCTTGATTTTTAAGATGTTGTCACTTGTCTGATATGTGTGGCTGACCATCACTTCACTGGTCAGGACACTGCTAGAAAAGAAATACAATCTCCATCTTCTTGTTCAGTTCCTCTGTTCTTGGCCATAGATTGTGTCCCCTCAGTTTCCTCTGCTAATTTTTTATGTTCCTGTACTTTCTCTCATGATTATATTATACAGTGGGCAATGAAAATGGAACATGTTTTTAGATTGGATGGTTTGCTCTCAGCTCTTTTAGGCTTGCACATTTGTTTTGAGGACATCTGTGTATGTACTTCTTAAATTGCAGTTCTTCAAATGAAAAATACACTGCTAACATGTACATTGACTACTAAGATTTAAGATTAGATTTTAATACTATGCTGTCATCAGTGTTAAAAGATGTGGGCTGTTCTCTACTACACTTGAAGTAGACCTAGTTGCTGCTAAAGACTTGAGACATATAATTTAAAAAATGAAGGTGTTGCAAATTCATTAAGTAATCTGCATGTCTTAGTGTCACTAGGGATGTGGTTTTCCATAAGAATGCTCATGCAGTTCATAATGATGAACTCCATTAATCTTGAATTCAACTAGTCAGTTTCTCTGGAAGAAGCAGGAATGGTAGAAATAGAAGTACAGTAGAGAGATTCTCAGCACTGGCTGTCAACATGGAATGAGAATTCTAGTGCAGCTATTTCTAGTAGACTTAATCTGTTTTATTTTTCTGTCCAAACATGATTTGAACTCACTCATCAAAAAAGAGTCTAAGCATATGAAAAGGATTTTGTATTACTAAAGGAGGAACATCTGAATGTACAGTAGAATGATCTGTGCCTGGATGACAAAGTCTTCCTCATCCAGTTCCTCTACAGGTTGAAGAGAGAAGAAGAGAAACTTTTTGCCCCTTCTGTTGGGAATTTATTCTGTTGCCAGGAAGAGACATGAAAGGGGCAGTGCTTAGCAGCACCAGATAATGATTTCTGGCAAATCTGATGCAGGTTTACCATCTGCAAATGCCTCTTACCTTGTGGAAAGGCATGCAGAAAGGAAAATTTCTGTCTTGAAGAAAGGGTTGAGAAGAAGATGTCTAGTATTGGGAAAGGATGCATTTATTTATAGGGGGAAAGATGCTACAGCTCTCTTCAGCCAGAACTGAAGAACTGTCATTCTTCTTCAATGCATTCAATAGAATACATTTACTGTACATTTGCTGTAGCTTGGCTTCCTTTAATCACTTACAGTTATATTTAATTTGGACTGTTACCAAATGGATAGATAGATGCTTTTAATAAAGTCAAGTAAATGAAACTGAGCATTCTAATAATGTATATATTTGCAGGTGGAAATTAGAATAGTTTCATGGAATTATTTTTTAAATAATTGAATTGTGTCTTCCTTCCATAGTTTGGAGTATTTTTGCCTCTTTGATGTTCCTTGTAGTGCAAATTTGGTACTGTTGTGAGTAATTTAAATCAAGTGTTTTAAACTGTGTTATCTTTTTTTTTTTATTATTATTCCAGCCCTGATGATATTGGTACCTGTTGGTATATCCTGCTGTCTGGTTCAGTCTTCATTAAAGAATCCATGTTTCTTCCAAGGAGCAGGTATGTCAGCTATGAATGTACTCCATTCTATATTTTAAACATAAATAATGAGATGTAGAGGATTTTTAGAATTAAAAGGCAGTGTTTTATTTTTAATGAATCACAGAAGAACAAATCTAACACATCTCCTGTCTTTAATAGCTGTGGTAACTGTTTCATGCCCATAGCTAGAATTGAAAGTCCATCTTGGTAGACAGTGTATAACTGTTCAAAGTGTCATGCAGATGTTGTAGATTTAAAAAATAAAACAATTAAAAACCTGACAAATAGGGTTAAGTACTGAGTAGTCTCTTCCTGTGAGCAATCATGTAGCATGCACTAGAATTTGGATGTGGATGTTTTCCTTTACTTCACAAATCTTTGGTGCATGTTTTAGTAAATACTTAGATCATGTTACTGCTGCTTCTTTATAATGGTGTGTTTCATGCAAATGGATTTTCAATAAAGAGCAGTTTTTTAGATGGAAAAAAAATGTTTGAGTGTGAGGTACTCAACATTTATATTGCTCCAGTAAAAAAAAAAATAAATTATTTTGAGCTAGGGAAAAAAATGCAAGTAATGGCAAGGATTTTAGACTAAAGTGACTAAGCCTGATCATTTTAATGGACGCAGAGCAGAATTATTCTAAAATGCTGGTTATGTCCATATTCCCTCAGCCATGAAAGGCTGCTTTGAAGTGTATGGCATGTAATAAAATTTGTGAAAGTCTGAACGAAAGAATGACCCATCTCTGTATAGTGTCATGCTAATGAAAGAAGTTTTAAAAGGTGGAAAACCACTTCATGGCTGGTATTGGTTGGTGTATGAGACATTAGATCTTCAAATCTGCCTTCCAGTGGGAGAGCAGTGCAAGTCTTCGGACTTCCATTTCATGATGGTGGTGTGTTCTTGGTGATTCTTCTTGATATCACTGCTGATAAAAAGGTATATTAGATGTGCCATTGAATAGTTAATACTGAAGGTGCAAAACTGATTATTGGAAAAAGTAACTCAAGAACAGATTATAGGAGCCCTACTTCTGGCTCCTATTGTGGAAAATGTCCCATATGTTATCCACGAGCAGGCATTGTTAGGACAAAAGATGGCAGAAAGTGCTACCTTTAGACACCAGGAGAAGAGATATATAATATCTGAATTAATGTAGGGTGGCTTTGTATAGTCCATAGCAAGAATCTTCTGTTCCTTTTAAAGACAGCCATGCTTGTGCCTCACCTACTTGGGCAGTTGTAGAGAGGTGAGATTTAGTAAGATAAACAATGAGCTTGAGACACTTCCTGGTAGAATGAACAGAAAATTACAGATCGTGTGGCAGTAAGCACAGCATTAAGTGCTGTTCATATGGAGAAATGTTTAAAATGACATCTGGGACAGTGTCTTCTAATACCTTAGTGAAATACAAGCATGGAATTTGTGATACAAAGAGGTTTTACAGTTGTGGATGAAGTCAAGTAGATGTCAAAGTTAGTATGTTGGGAAGCAAAGGCAAGAGAGATGATTTGTTAATTGAAAAAGATAACTGAAGTCTATGAAGGCAAAAAAAGAACTAATTACATAAGATAGAAAGTATTTCAGGAGGGTAAAGCCGGAGTCTTTCTGGTGAGGGGCTTTGTGCTTAGAAACTGTAGTCATTGAATGGTAGGTGAGTGCCATTATTAAAATTTAGGACAAGGTTAATCAGGATTTTTTTCTTTGTACAAGTTGCAGTTGGGCTTTGGGTTCATCCATGAATAAGAAACTTGGCAAAAATGAGAGGGCACCAGGTTAAATTTCTGATTTGGAATACTGGTGGCTAATAAATTATTTATTGATTGATTTATTTACTAAAAAAATGGCCTGAGAAGAAAATTAAATTTTCCATCTTTACTTGTACTGCCAGTGAACTGCTGTGAGAGAAATAGCAAACTGCTCAGTTATACAAGCCAGGCAGAAGAGAATGATTGGCAGAAATGCTAAAGTAGGGTTTTATGGTGCTCCGAAAAAAGGGAGTGAAACTTACTGAAAAGGCTACTATCTAGAAAGAACTGATAAGGTGGTATTCTGGAATCTGAGCAGCAGTGTCAAAAGTGGATAGAAGGCGGTTACTGGATAAGTGTTTGCTGAAACTGACTATTTGCATATGCAGAGAGTAAAAACTTCAAGGGCCTTTTTGAGCATTGCATAATTTGAGCATCTTGATGTCCTATTAGTACTGAAATATACTGGCTATGGTTTAGAAAAAGAAGCACATCCTCATGCATCACTGACATCAAGTGATAGGAAGAAACCTAAACATTGCAAAGTAAGATCATCCAATTTTGATTTTGTTTGTCATTTGAGTAAACTAAATTTAAAATAGTAAATCAATATTTACACTATTTTAATGTGGGGTTTTTTTCAGGTTAATCCATTTAATCTTTGCCCATCTAAAAACCAACTAGGATATTTTTTTGTAATATGTGTAACTTGTGATTAAGAGAGCAGGATGGATCCAAGAAGTCTATGTAGGAGCAATCAAATATGTAGAAAGCAAGAAGTATGTTCCTTCATCCAAATCAAATTGTCTCAGAAAATTGTCATTTCCATAACTTTCTTTTCCCAGAGCCCAATGTAATTCACCCCTAAGCATCTCACAATCCAAAACTCCTCATTTTTTTGCCCACTTTAAAACTATTCTCTCTTGTTTTGTCAGCCTGCCCCATGCAGCTGCAGTAAATCCCTTTGGACAGGTTCTCTGGGCTGCTGATCCTTGCTCAGACTGAGGACTTCCCCATGTCTGTCCTCCTGACCTGCTCAAGCTCACCTTCATTGAATGATAGCTGGGCAGTAGCTGACCAAATTTAAAATAAGACAGACATTGTCATCCCACCAATTCCACCCCAAACCCTGAATTTCAAGAGCATTTGCTATTTTTTTTTTGGATTTCACTCTTTTGAAATGAATGTTTTTACATGCCAGAACAAAAATAGTATCTCAGAGTAATTTAGACAGACCTAGTGGACAAATCTGCCTATAAATTTGCAGGTTTATTCTCAGTCCTGTGCAGAATTCAACCTTACTCTTAAAACTTCATGGCAGTTGGCATGTGAGTCTGTAAAGAGCAGGATAGAGGGCTGTCACTAGATTTAAACTGACACTTGCAAGTACCTAAGTGCATTTGACTGCCTATACTCAGCATATTATTTGCATTTGGGTCCTCTATTAGCTGATTTGCTTGCATTAGTTTTAGATATAACATCCTCAGACTGGTTGGTGAGTAACAGTGGAAATGCTCTTTTGTTGTATATGCCATGTCACGTAAATTTAATGTATTTCTTTCTTCCAAATAATTCTGTCCATGGCTTTCATTTCTAGTATTAATATACCATTTAAAAGTCTTTCATTAGGGAGTCTAGGTTTGGCAGATAGTTAATATATAGTTGGAGAAGAAGAATGTTTTAAAAAAGAACTCCTTCCGCCACCATGAAGATGTCTAAGAAATTACCACTCCCCTGCTTTTGCACTACTGTGGCTTAGGAACAGCACAGCCTAATTTAGTGCCCCCCCCCTCAGTGAGAGTCCCCCAAAGCAGACACCTCTCACTCCCCTTCCCTCTCTGGTGGGAGACAAAGGCATAGATTTTTTACTAAATAAATCAATCAATAAAAAATTTATGAGCTGGGATAAGAACAATTTACTGGAAGCAGCATTGAGATAAAAAAATGGACAGTAACAGCAGCAATACTACTAAAGCCCACGTAAATAAAATATAGTACAGCAGTCCAAAATGAACCAGCTTTGTAGTGTATGAGATATGGGCAAATAGCTACCTGTTGAAATAGTTTGAAATGAGTATCAAAGCTGCCATTTTTTGATAACATTCATAATGCACTGGATGACTTGTAAAATCACTTGTAATTAACTACTGGACAAGTCTTTAATTCCAAATTTAAAAAATAAGTTGTTCAAGATGGGATATTGGAATACATGAAGTCCTAAATTTAGTACTTAGCTTTGGAAACTTTTAATATCTAAACTGTGTCTATTTTTTTTTTTTTAATAGCATGAGTTTAATTTTATTTCCCTGTTGTAATACAGTTTAGCTTGTATTTGTTCAAATTCCAAGCCATCAGCTAGCAAATAGTGTTCATAAGATAAGGCTGGATTTTTTGGTCTTTAATTTATTATTTTGGGAAAATATACAGTCCACGGTTTTAAGGAATTGTGCTCTGAACAATTAAAGCTGCCATTTATTTGGTGGCATAAGGTAAAGCTTTATCTTGTTCTCCTGTTTAATTTCTATGAATTACAACAGTGAAATTGACAGTTTAATATGAGGACGATCATCTCTCTTCCCTTCTACCCCTTTCCCCCCCATTTATTCTATTAATATTTGCAAAATCTTCATTTACTTTAACGTATCAGGCATATATTATGTTAAACTAACCATTCCTTAATTCTTTCCTCCCACCATGACCATCAAACTAGCACAAATTAACACTCAGTCCCCTCTCCATTTCCCCTGAGCATCTGTTCATGAAGCAGTTCACATGGTAGAATGAGGTTTATGTATGAACTCCAGAAAATAAATTAGCATAAAATGCAATTCTCTGAGGGCTGTTGTGGCTTTCCTGTGTTTTCACATGGCCACTGACAGCAGCTATGTGACAGTTCCTCAAAATGTCTTTTGGAATGGCCTCCAGCTTGCCTTGGCCTGCTGCATGCTCTCACCATGTTTGGTCATTTGCTTGGACTTCCCATGTGGTTTTGTACCAGAGCTTTGCTTCTAGCGTAGGCTCCGCCAGGTTCTTCATGTTATGTAAATGGGAGCTGCAGTACCAAAAGGTCTCCTGGATCTCCCAGTGCTCACCCCGTGCCTGCTCTTGGCCTCCATGACCAGAGGATGCAGCTATCTCTTAGCAGCAGCAAAATACAGAATTACTGGGCAGTTTCCAGTCTGTTGGCTCTGGTGCTTGGGGATTTCTGCTTTGCTCCTAGAATGCTTCCCAGCCCATCTGGGAGTGTGTGCTGTGCTCAGACATCCCACTGTGCTGACTTGACACCCACAAAACGGCCTTTACCCTTGGTTTTCACTGCTTGCTCATCTGCTGCTTCCTTGCTGTGCCTCTTTTCTTTCACTGCTGCTACATCCAGCCAGTTCTCCCCTCGCTGCCTCATATGGTGGTGGAGAGCTGCTTTCCCTTTGGCAAGTTCACAGATTTTACATACAGGAGCAATTATTTAAGCTTTTTCCTCTAATTAAAAGATTTAAGTTTTGAAGGTGAGAGAACATCTGGTTTTCACTATTTTCAAAATTAAAAGGATATATGTGTTTAAATATTGATGGTTTAGCCCTCTGGTCTTTCCCATACTAAAACAACTTTAAAAATTGAATGGAATATCTAATCATACTGGAGAGTCATTGAACAAATTATGGATTTCTTTTGAATGTGTGTAAAGCAATAGCAAAACTCAGTTTATGTAGAAATGTTTTGTCCTCATCCAAGTGTATCCTCATTAACTTATGAGAGTAGCATTTCAGGATAAAATTTGTTAGGGATTTTGGCAGAATTTTTTATTTTGACAGGTAATGATTGTGAGTGTAATGGTGCTGGAGCAGAGCCCTTGGCTATCTACATGCATTTACAGAGCTTTATGTATCTGAAACATACTTCCTAATTTTTGTGCTGTCTGAATCATGCTGTTTTGTATGGTTTACATATATCTAACTGATGGTGTATTTATATTCTGAATACAGAATTGCCTTTGATCTTTTGAGTCAGTAAAATTATGCTGATAGCTTTAATCACAATGATAAAATCCTTCTCTCAGTATGACTCATATATTTGCAACTTAGTTTATTAATAATGGCTATTACTGGCTGACACCTATGAGATAACAGAATGAAACTGGGATTTTAACTGTGTGTGATCAGTATACACAAAATGTTTAAACCATGATTTAATATTAAATTTATATTTAATCCCTAAAAAAGGGATTTTTTTCCCCCTAAGCAGGAAACAGAGTTTTAGAACAATGGACTTGTGGGAGGCTCAGAACTGTACCTTTGGGAGCTGCTAGTTTTGATGTTTAAGCTGCAGAGGTGAAATGAGCAGGGTCTATGCCTTTATTAATGTTTAGCTCTTTATTAAAAAGATCAGCTCGGCAGAGGGCTCGGCACAGAGCTTGCCCCTGCTGTTGTAGTGGCACACTGGTAGCTGGAGGTGAAGAGGTGTGCAGTCTGTATCTGAAGTCCCAGCAGGCCATCCTCTCTCCTTTCCTTTCCTGGCACACTGGTAGCTGCAGGGTGAGGGGATGGGCAGAGCCAGCAGCAGCCATCCCTCTCCTTCCCTCCTGGTAACACCAGGAAGCGTCTCTCCCTTTGCTCCTGCTTCCCAGAGCCCAGTCCAGTCTGGTACTCTGCAGGTTATGGTGACAGGTCATACACAGACTAGAGATGTGGTTCCCTTTCCCCCAACCAGCACACCCATCCAGCCCCCTCCACTGTGCCCAGCCTTTCATTTAGGGGTGTTTTCATCCCCAAAACCCCTCCCATGATTCCACTGGTCTCCCTATTTTTCATCCCAGTCCTAGAATGATAGTGAGGGTGGGGCGGTGGGTGATTCCCAGGAGCAATTAGCTAATTAACATTTCAATGTCAGTACTTAGTTCGAGCCAAGTGTCTCAGCCAGGCTGTTTTGTTCATAACAGAGGGAGTTGATCAGGAGCTTATTTAGATTTTTCCAGGTTCTGAGTTGCTTATGGCTAAGGATTTGCAGCATTGTGATGGAAACCTCAAGACCATACGCTGGACATTGGTAGAGAAAAATAACTTCCTAGGTTATAGTTTCAGAGAACATCTGTTTAAGTCTGTCTAAGAAGTTACTTGGAAGTGTATGCTTTGGATTTAGTTTGTCCTTGGAATTCTGTCTTGAATACAATATTAGAGATAGAAATGCTGCTGGATTTTCCTGTGACCTGTTTGTTGAGTTGGTATGTCTGTTTCAAGCTGGTGGTGCTCTGGAGCCATGCTCATGATTCTAAGGGCTGGTGGGAAGGCATAGGGTGTGGTATTGTTGTGGGCTGACCCCTCTGCTGCCTTGTCCTGTGTCTGGTTGGAATGCCTTGGTTCAGCAGTTCAGTCCCATCAATTGAAACTGAGGCGTGGAGTGTGATCTTAGGGTTTGATCTAGGAAAGACTGAAATCATTAGCTGAAGGAGGAAGCTGGAAGTAGTAGTGATGTCAGTCCATTTATGACTGTGTAGCTATCATGAATTACTCACAATGAATTTTAAATAGACATTGAGAAATAAACACTAATTGCTTTGTACTGTCTGCATTTGTCCTTTTGGATGGAGTAACTTACTGTTACCTGCAAGCAGAAAATTAGATTTATCGCAGCACGCGTGACTGTGATTAATTACTTATTGAGACTCAAATTCCTAGAGAAAATAAAATCTTGCTTACAAGAGGTGCCATTTTACTGGGAGTGCCTGATCTGGCCATCTACCTTGAATTTGCTACTGTCCTGTTGGTATCATGCTCAGTGCTACCATGGAATCCAGCACTCACTGGTGTGTCATTGCAGGATTCCTTATGAGGTGCTGGAGCTGCTATGGGGCTGTGGCTGAGCCCGGCTCCCTGAGGGCTGGCTGCATGTAGGGAGGGTTTCAAGTGAGTCTGACTTCATCATTTCAGACACAGTCAGCTCTGGCTGTAATTGAATTAGCTGAGCCATAAATTGATGGGCCTTGTGATGTCACCTGCTATTTCAGCAAAATTTGTGATTCACAGCACAGGCTACATGTCGCCCAAAAGTGTCCTTAGACATGTGTCACCTAAGTGTCATTAGAGTTTGTCTCTAAGTGTCCATAGATTTTGGAAAAAAAATGGTGTACAGGTTTCTTTGAATATGAATACTTAAAATTATTTTTACAGCTAATTTATTCTTTATCCATCTTCTGTTCTGCTGAGTATTTGAAGAGTTTATTGAGGTCTGAAACTGATCATGACAGTATTTGAGGTGTCAGGAAATAGAAGAGGAGACAGTTCCTAAATGATGAGATTGGCTGGTGTCTAGTGTTGTTCCTGTCATATTTCAATGCTACTGGAATTTTGTTTTTGTGGAGCTGATAAAATGTTAAGGGACTTAATCTATTACACTGGCATCTTTTGAAAACAAAAATAGAAATTCAGTGTTGTGTGTCTGGTGCTACCGGGCTTTCTTCCAAGTTTGTAATGACAAGATAACAATGAAGCTGAAAGTGTCGAATGACCTGAATATGTTTTCAGTGAGACTGAGTTGTTTTGATTCCTCTTAAGGTGAGGGAGGCTTTCATGGATGGAAATGCTCATGGTAGGAGAAAAGCAAACTTCAGGAGCTCTCACAAATACAAACCTTATACCAGTTTCTAGATGTAGGTACTCAGAGCTGCAGACTTCTGTCTCTTTCAATGCACAAGAGGTGACAATGAGCTTAAGAAGGTCTGGATCACCTGCTGGTGCTCAGGGGCATTTGTGGAATGTTCAGAACAATTTCACATGCTTTCCATAGGGGAGACACGGTTAATTGGTGGTGCAGAGCTTGCAGATTCAAGAGATCCTTGGGTTTGGTTTTTCATTGTTTCATGCATGGCAATTGTAAGCTGAGTCGAGATGACACTTCCTGCCACTGTCGGTATTTAAAATAAATAAAGAAATCAGGCTTTTCTTACATTCTGCTTTGTTCACTTCAATGGTGTTTATCTTCTCCATTGAAACGGAGGGTCTGTGAAAATACTTAAATGTACCTACTATAATAAAAAATGGCACTTGTGATATAGAGCACAGAAACAAAGTACACAAAATTATAAATCCGGACCACTGCTTTTATGGAGAGTTTTGCCTGTGAACCAATTTAGGTTCTTTTCTCATTTACTTTACAGGTTAAGTATAATGCAATTTTTTCAGTGAGATATTGCCAATATCAATGAAAAACGAAATCTGAGGTAACACGAGCAGCAAATTTTATCTGTGTAAGCATGAATGTATCTTAATAGCTCAAAGTAACTGAAAAGGATCATAAGGAAAAAATAAAAATAAGCAGAAGAGTTTAGCAACCTAGATTCATGGGGCATACTTTTTGAGCAAAAAGTCAGGAAAGCAAAAGAGAAAATCTTTTAAGGTAGCTGATAGAGGCAACATAATCTTTGATGACTCTGACTGATGCCAACTCTAAGATCCTATTTGTTTAAATCCTAGCAAGTTTGGGTTAAACTTTTGACTAATTTTTTAAAAGTATGCTGAAATAGTGATGGGGGGATTTTGAGCTTTTTTTTTGTTATTATCTTCCCCACCTGCCCATTTGAGTGCAAAAAATATTAAATCCACTGGAAACATTCACTTTTTTCCTGATGACATTGTATTCTTATTGTTGAAAAATCTTGGTGCTGCTTAGGTGATTGCCTGGTTTCTAAAATGTGTTGCAGTAAAAGCTGGCCTCAAAACAGTATGGTTTCATTGCTGAGTCTTCTTTTTAGCTTATTTTGTGTCTTATTGGCTAGAGACACCTTTCTAATCCCAGCATTAGTGTCTCTAATGGAGCATGTCACAATTTGAAGTCATTAAGAGCAACATCTAAGCAATCTTGTTCATCTTTGCTTTTGCTTTTACTGCTCTTCTGTACGTTATAATTATGTGAAAAATTTTATTTCAATAGTACTCACACTCATGTTTTCTTTCTAAAATTTCAGTTTTGATTTTAATACTAAAAAGCTCTTTTCTGAAATAGTAATAAATTGCTTGCATACAAATGGGGATGTGGAAAAAAATTGAGAACTCTTTTTGAGAAATTTCATAGGAGAAAATTATCTCTGCAATAAAGTAAATGGTTATTTAAAAGTTAAATGTGAGACCCATTACTACTTCCGTTGTTAATTGTAGGTATCTATCTGAAGAAAATTAATGCCTTTTCACAACAGATATTGCAGCTGGTGAGGTGTCCTATTATGTAATCTCTTCCTTCTGATTTAAGATTTCCTCTGATTTAAGGTTTTGAGTAGCAGTACAAACATGCAAAACCTCAGTCCCCTTCATTTACTTAAGAAAAGTGCATTATAGGATTCTTGCTGGAGTCAACCCTGTTTGTTTTATGTGCTCTCAGAATCACTGGACAAATTTTATAAGTGTGATGAACTGAAGTAATCTGGTTATTGCTTACCTATAATAACAACTAAAGGAACTGTGTGCAAAAATAGCATAAAGAATACCAAAGGAGAAGTTAAATCCAGGTGGAGAAAGGGGACAGAGGACCCTGCCTTTTCTTTGCCTCATGTGAACCTCTCAGGATCTGAACTTTCATAAACTTGATTTTGCTGAACAATAATCTTGATAAGCTTAATGATGTGTACTTATATATTTGGAAGACTGTAGAATAACTGAAAGGAATTAGAATTATTGTATTGATTCTTAGCATGGTTCCACTACTGTAATTCTTCCATAAATGGTCTTTTTAACAAAATGTTGCTCCATATTGTAGAAGATTTGAAAATGTTTGAGAGTTTTCTTTCAGTTGATACTAAAATTTTCAAATGTTCTGAAAAGCAAATCCAGGGATATAAAATGTGGTATAACATTTTAAGTGAGGAATAATTTTTTTCGAATTATAGTATAAATAGCTAAAACAAAATTATCACTACTGCTCCACTGGTTTACTTTGTTTACTCATTCACAAATATACAAATCTAACTTGAATACATCTGCTCTGTACACTGATTTATGGAAACTTTTTATTGAAGTAATGTGTATAGCTTTCCGTGCGAATGAATTAGTTGTATTGAATGAGTTAAGCATGTAAGTGTGTGTGGAAAGTGTCAATATATAAGATCTTATTTTACTTTTAAAAACCTAGATGACATGTCAAGTTATTTTAATAATTTAAAAAAACCTGAAAATCTCTAGGGGGACTTAAAAATGCTTATTATGTATTTTTCAATATAAAAAGTCTTAATTTAGAAACTAGCATCTAAAGTCTTTGTATGACATTGGAAAAATACTCTGCTGTTGTAATGAATTTCATGAATGTTAATAAGCCAAGCTGTGTTTAGACAAGGTCTTGCCTCTGAAGTAATGTTTTCCAACAACTTCTCATTCTTTGAGACCATTATGTAGATCTTGTGATGTCACAGCAATCTCCATGGCAACACAGACGTCATCAACATGAAGCATAAGCAAAGCTGTCTTTATTCAAACCGTTTATTTATTAATTTATTTATTTGAAAAAAAAAAGATAAAAAGTAGGTTAGCAAAAAGACCTTTCATCTTTGAATGTTTTCCGAGATAAAATGATATGAGAATTTCTAATTTAAAACTAAAATAAGGGTAATTTTTCCCAAAGAAGGATCTATTCCCAGGTGTGCTGATGAGGTACCTGCCTTCAAGCTTTCTGTTCTAGATAGGTTGCAGAGCTGAACTGCTGCAACAAGCTAAATTTGTTGTTGCCTCTACTAGTAGGTTCCATTTTTGTTTGTTTATATAATTGTATATTTAGCCAGTGAACATAGATCTTGAATTCAACAGAAAAATGACATCAAAATGTTTCTTTAGTGTAGTATATATAAAAGAGTTGTAAAGGAACACTAAGTGGTATTCTTGTCTGAAAAGCATTCAGGATCACCTCTTACTATAAAGACCCTGAACATTTACCCTTTCTACAGTAAATTTGCAAAACAGTTTCTTATTCTTAAAAGTGCTTTTTCAGGTGGGGTTTTAAACCATTTTTCAGCTTAATGCTTTAGTTTTGATGTTACATTATGAAAGATAAAGTGAAAAGTACGAAATGTGAAACTGCATAAAATTACCTAATTTTTCTACCTAAACTAGCTAAACTTGATACCATATTCACTCTTGTAACCAGGTAAAATTTTAAAATTAACCTCACTTTTCAAAACAGTAGTCTGTTCTAAAAGAAAAACTGTGTGAAGATCACAAATTACATGCTTCAGGGTTGACTGAGAGGACTTTCTATGGAAGCAAACCTCTAGAATCTAGCTAATTTCAAATTATTCACTGTGTGTTTTCAGGAAGTTCTTTTGAAGTGCTTTCAGTAGTCAGCTATAAATTAGCGGATTAATGCAACCTCTGATCTGGGTTGCATTTGCATAAGAATTAAATCCCTATGAGCATTACATAGAAAAAGCACTATAGTCTGTCATCTGTAAGGATACTAACTAAAAGTGTTCAAAATACTGAAGAGGTTCACTGATGTTTCCAGCTGGAGTTTATCTTCTACACATTTTTAGCAAGAATTATTTAAAGCATTAATTTACTATAAATGTGGTTATTCTATAGTTTTAATATGATCTGTTAGTCATCAAGCATTCTCTCTCTCTGTTTGCTGGGTTCTTTGCACCCTCCTGCTGCAGCAGCAGGGTTATTATCCTTGGCACCATGATTCCTCTTTCCCCATAGGCAGTGGGTGGTTTGGGTTCTCAGTCAAGCAGGGAGCTGCAGTGATGTCTGAGGCTTTTTTCTCTTGTGAAACACTCCTCCCAGGTATTATTAAGTGGCGTGTACTTAGCTGTGATATCGCAAGTGAGTCCCTTCCCTGACACATGAGCTGTTGTATCTGAGACTGTAAACATCTAAGCTATCATATGACATTGGATAAGCCTAATCATCCTTATCCATGGTATGCAGTGAGCTCATGTCTCCAGGATTTGCAAGTAGTGACAGTTCTGCAAATGCCTCTTCAACTTGCCAGCATCTCAATTTTCTTTTCAACTGAAAACCATTTCTGTAGTGGCTACTTGCTTCTGCTGGAAAAAAAAGTACTATAAATAGAATAACATTGTAGGAGTTAATAAGTTAAAAGAAATAAAACCTAATCTAGTTATTATTTTGATATGAAGATGACCACTACATTTTTATTAAAAGAAATAGTTATTACAAGTCAAAAGCAGCTTGGGCTTCCCTTGCATCTTTACTTGCTTTTCCTAAAAGACAGGCACTAATTCAAATGAGAATCAAAGAAGTCAACCTATGTTTTGTATAAAGACTCCCTGTCTTTTAGTTGACAAACTCTTTCTTTCATGTCTTGCAGTGTGCAGCTCTAGGCATGGGGAAACCCGCTGCTGCCTTCCCTGCTTGCCTCATCCCCAGTGGAGCGCTGTTCACGTTAGAGTGGCTCTGCATGCATGACAGGCTCTGCCTTTTTTTCTGAGGGGTCAGAAAATGGCCATGCCAAATTTAGTTTTCATCAGAGCACTTATGTGTTCCCCTGGGAATGGCTTGTCTTTTCCTTGGCAAGGATGAGTTGGATGCTGGTCTGGGTTTCAGAGCACCCTGATGTGAAACCCAGCTAAACCTAGCTTGCCTAGAATAAACCATGAGAGACTGATGCTCTTCATTCTGATCTGCACATACCAAAATGAAATATGGTGGTTCTTAATGGAAAAGATGCATGAGGAGAAACTTGACTGAATCCCTTATTATCTCTCTAAATGACAGATGGAAAATAGTCCACATTTTGTTTCCCACCTAGATGTCCACTTACTACTGCTCTATATTTCATCAAGGAATTCAGTGTGATTGGTTGTCTTTACAACTAAATCTAACTAACATTTTGATGTTGTTGCTAACTGAATGCTGATTATTACATCAAGATTTGATTTGGGGATTTTTTTGAGACCAGACATTGTGCTCAAATTTGTTTCTGTATCATCAGATAATAATTGATGAAGTGATTGATAGCAGGTGCCTGCCATGACCGCCTCAGTCGTGGCACTGCTGTGAGGAAGTGGAGTGTGCAGGTGGGACATGGCAGCACATGATCCATCCAATGGGATGGGGACTCCTCTCTGCTCTGATATTAAGAATTGGATGATAGAGGGAAGATTGGAAATGAAGTGGATAGCACTTGAATATAAATGGTGATGGTAATAATAGCATTTTCAGGGTGAGGGCTGCCTAAGTGCAAATGAAGTCACTTTGGCTTACATAACCTTAAATTCTAAATATGCTTCATGCAATAACTCTGTATTTTATTTTGGTAGTTTTCTATGATTCTCCTAAATGTAGATGTCAATTGAAGCACTGTAATTTTCACAAAAAGTGCTTTGAAGTATTGGGTTTATGTAACTTAAGATCCATTTTTATCATGAATATGTTAAAAGCTTGAGAAACTGAACTGGACTGTGCATAGCCTTGTCCTTATGGATTTATTAATATACAGTCTTGAACAGATAAAGATTGGTTGCAGTGAAGGTGGGAGAAGGATAATGTTTAATCTCCTTGTTTACTTAGATGTTCTGCATTGGCAAATACTGCACATCGGTGATCTTAAACCCATTGTACTTCCCACTTGAAAACTTCAGAACAAAGAAAGTTTTTGAGTATCTTGATTTCTAGAGTTTTGGCATAAAATATTTCAAAATTCATACATTGCATTTATACTTTAATTATATTGTACATTTTTTATCAAAAAAAACTCAGAATCTGTATGGGACTCATTTCTTTGCATACATATACCTTATAAAATTCTAACAACTTGAGAAACAAGAAAATTTGCTACTTGTATTTTTCCTTCCATTACAACTTGTCTAAATAGAAAATTATTTTTGATTCAGAGCAAGTGTCAGTTAAATAGATTTTATTCTCAACCAGCAACTTTGTTCAAAATATTGCAATTACATATTCATAAAATTATAACAGTATTATTTGCTGAAGAATGTGTACCATAGAGATGACCGTATTTTCTGGAGCATTTTACTAAAATCTTAAGATAATGTAATGTAGGGAATATCAAAATAAATAAAAGTTGATTACATTGCAGAGGAAACCCTAAATATCGTCTGTCCTTTTTGCAAAATAATTGTCATTAGTGATATTCAGTTTTCTATGTGAGTGATCTTTGATTTTTAATAGGAAAAAAGAAAAGGGCTTAACACTGAAAACCCTTTTCTTGGTGCTGTGAGGTTTCCTTCAGATTCTGCATCACTTTTGATGAATGCATTTACATTCCAGTGCTGAGAAATAACTTTCCATTTGGGAGCTGGGTTGACGTGAAAACAGGAATGTGGAGGCCCAGGGTGAGGGGACAGGGCTGAATGCTGATAGAGAAACATTCCCTCTTCAGTAGCTGCTGCCTCTCCTGCGAGCTTTGAAAAGAGCATCTGTGTGAGGAGTATGAGGATGTCTGGGGGCTTGGGGAGATGGATGGGTCGTGTCTGGAGAAAACTGCCTTGTCCTCCAATGTCACGATGATAAGAGAAAGAATAGAACAAATCACCTCAATACCTGCAGGTTTTTTGTTGTCTCTATGTGTAAGTGCTTATAAAAATGCATGTTGCTTGTGGCTTTAGATCTTCCATTTAATTGAAGTACTTTGTT
Organism: Taeniopygia guttata; assembly: GCF_048771995.1. Classification (NCBI taxonomy): domain Eukaryota; kingdom Metazoa; phylum Chordata; class Aves; order Passeriformes; family Estrildidae; genus Taeniopygia; species Taeniopygia guttata. The sequence goes on along the minus strand of NC_133028.1, from coordinate 40,324,673 downwards.
GCTTTATTTTATTAAAATACACAATCTATTAAATTTGACAGCAAAATCTATTAAATTTGAAAGGGAATAAATGCAGACCATGGTCCTAAATTATTCTCTTGATGTTTGTTAGGCATAGGCACATTTAAACTGCTGTAGTTTCATAATAGTGAAGAGTTTTTTTTAATGAAAACTGAGAATGTAAACTTGGGAAATATCAAAACTCTTAGTTTTCATTTAAAACTTGTCTCCTGTTAACATGCATGAAACCTGAAAATTGGTATCTCTGTTCTTTAGCCAGCTATGTATGTTTTCAGTACAACAAGTTGTAAGCTGAGAAAGGTATGTAGTAAGATACACTTATGGATAGGGGAACTGTCATCTCTGATCAGTGTAAATTCAATTTAAGAATACATTAAAATCTGAATGAAATTGTAAACTACTGACATGGGTTAAAATACTTGCTTTTAATACACAGTGAGAAAAAACATTTTTTTAATACCAATGACTTTATTTGGAAATAATGGTTTTGAATAGTCAAGTGGGAAATTAGACTTTTGTCAGTTGTTTAGAGGAAAAGTATAGTTAGGGAGAAATCGCTTGGGGAAAATACCTGGATGTCCACTATAAAGTGGATTCCTGTAAATAATAATTTTGTATATCTTTAGGTAGTTGTTTGGGTTGGGGTGTGTTTTTTTTTTTGGGGGGGGGGGCTAGTTGTTTTTGTTGTTTTTTATTAAAGTAGGTTTATATTCACATCATGCATTTGGTACTCCTATGTGAATACAAGTACTGTGATGGAAAAGGACTCCAGAAGTGAAATTATGTCTAGGACAGGTACTGAGGAGAGCATCTGTGAAGCCTAATACTTGGGGAATGTCAAGTCAGAGCTTGTGTGGTAGAAGGGAAGAAAAGTGTTTGAAAAGTTGCTGTAAAAATGTTCTCTGGGGAATTTAGGTGAGGCAGCAATATCCTGACCAGGCAGCCCTTCTGGCTTTCTAAATTACTGTTATAACTTCTGCATCCCATATTGTCAGCTACAATTGCAAAGATACCTTTAAACTGCCTTATCTTCCTTTGGTGAAATTCTCTTAGGCACATCACTGATTTAGAGAAAATAGTTGCAAACCTGTGATTGTTTCAGATGTAACATTACCTTAATAGTTGCAAAAAAAATATATTTAGGAGTTGAAATTAATAAGGCTTAATAAGACAATTTTAATTTAAATGGAATGTAATGATACAACCACACGTGAAGTGTGTATAATGTAAAATTCTCTACTGCATTTTAAAAACAAAAATGAGGTTTAAGCCTATGCTCTCTGTATGCACAGGCTTATCTCAGCCTACAGTAAGGGAAAAGAAGTAAATTTGTCAAATCCCTGATCTATCGAAACCTGCTAATAAAGGCTCTCTAAATTTTACTTTAGCTAGCCAGTATTTATGTTGACTATTTTGTGAGAAATCTGAGTAGTCAAATTCACTTTTTATGGCAAGTCTGGCATCAGAATTTTATAAAGAATATTGTTAAGTCAAAGTTACTGAAATAGAGCTGATATTAAGAAGATAATCATATTGGCCCTTCCATTGAAGCTTTATTTGCTTGATACTGTTTCTGTGTAATATCTAACACCCCACAAGCCAGCTTATGTGCCTGCTCATGGTCCTTCATATGAAGTTCTTCTGCTGGTATTTCAGATAATGGCTTGGGTTGGAATTTAGAATTATCTGAAAGATCAGATAATTCTAAATCCCCTGCCATGGGCAGAGAGACCTTTCCCTGGACCAGGTTGCTCAAGAGCCCCATCCAACCTGGTCTTGAACAATTTGAGGGATGGGGCATCCACATCTCCTCTGGTCAACCTGTTCCAGTGCCTCACATTCTTATAATAAAGAATTTTATAAAAGGTTTTACATTTTGGACTCTTTTATCAGCCCAGTAAACAGACTGTATCACCTGTTGCTTCTTCTTATTGCAGGCTAATGTTTCAAATTACATGTTTGCAATTAAATTGAGTTTGTTTGGTGGCTTCCTCTACTGAGTAGCTAGTTACAGCAGCTAGGCATTTTGGAGAAGACTGTCACTGAAGTACTTTCTTGTTCATCTTTTATTTTTGCTCCTGTGGGAAGCTCTGGTAAATTAATTCAGATAAAACTTACTGACTTTGATGTCAGTCTTATGAATTGAAACAGCAGGATTAGCAATGCCCTAAGATGACAGTTGTTTCTCAGAGCTGCTTGTCAAACAAAAGCCTGTGTTCGAGTGTGGTTCTGCAAGAGATGGTATGCACTGCTGTGATGGATTTCTACCACTGTCTGAGTTGGACAGTTCTGAAGTGCCCAGATATAGTGGACAGTAACAAGAGAGTTCCCTAATTTTCACTGATTATGCTACTTCCTCAGTGGTGATGAATTTTCAGCAGAGATTGGAAGTCAGGAAGTTTAGCTGGTGCGGCCATCTGAGAACTGGAACGCTTGAAAGGTCATTTAACTTTCTCGTGCCTTGATTTACTTGTCTTCTTTCTTACAGCACTTCAGGAAGTTTAGAGTTTGTTTACAGCCTGAAGTGCCTTGTGATCTGTGGTCAAAGATAATATATACATGTGATGCACTGTCTGCTCTGATAAATTTCATGCTGTCATAGGATTCTGAATAGTCCAGGAATGGTGTAGTTATTTGCTGTGAGAACCAGTGTGTTACTTGGGGGCAGAAATTGAGAATTTTCTTTATAGTAACGGAATTCATGCCTTCTATCTTAATATGTTGACTAGTTGTTCTCTGGTGCTAAAAGGTGAAATCTAAATAAGTTATTCAAGAATAGAAAAGCACATCCAAAACACAGCTTTTTTTTTTACTCTGTTTGCTAAAGCTTGAAACTTTGGCGTGTCAGCAGTGATTAGCAACAGACAGAAGTTTAAAATTGATGCTTACAGACAGCAATAGAGGAGGAAGAAAGGTGGAGTTGAAAAGTGTATATGCATTTTTTCTTGAAATGAGTCCTTGCTCTGAAGCTACAAAAAATGGGTTGGCAAAAATACAGCAATATGTGTTTTCTGAGTTGGAAGATAATATTTCTGTGTGCTTCCAACTAGAATATCAAATAAGTTGATTTATTGATCACCATTTTTTGCATTTTCATTTTTCAATCAATGAGTTGATTTACTTTCTCCCTTCTTTATCCTCCTTTCTGTTTCGAAGGAAAAACTGTGGTATGAATCAGACTATTGGCCAAGAAAATAAGTTTTGACACTTGTACAATGTTTTAATGAATCAGTAAGTGGCTTTATTTTCTGGTGTCTTTAAGAGCAGTTGAAATGGTATGAAATTCAAAATGGTATTGTAAAGATCCCTGTGTTTTGTTGCTGGACTGTAGGATGAAGCATGTGTTTGCCTCCAGGAAAATAAGCATTTTGTCCAGAGACTTCTTTATTGAATATATCTTTCAAGAGGCCTAGTATTCTGGAAAATTTTTCCTATTGTAAAAGTCCCATGTACCATTAAATGCGATTATTATTTTGATGAATAAGCACAGCTGGCATTTCTTTTCAATATCTGACTGCCTTCTTTTTGAGCCTATAAATGTGCTGTTGTCAAGAGATTAGCCTTTGGGGTAGCAGTTAAATTGTTCATTTCTACTAATCGCCAGGCGGGACAGGAGCATGGATATGAACTGGCTAGATACACTGTTCTGAATGGTGTGTGAACTGCAGTTTGTGAGTTAGGAAATAAAGTTTAAAACAGTTATCTTGCACAAACACTGTAGCTTCAGTGTGTTGCCACATGCCAGCATTGGTTAAAATTCAGATGTTGCAGTTTTGTTGAGTTTGGTTTGTTTTTCAAAGTGTTGCCCTGGGGGCTTCAGACAGGAAGGTTTCCCAAGTCTGTTGCGCAGTGCCAAGTGGAAGAAAGGGAGAGGCCAAATAGTTACATTGGCTCTCAGCTATTTTAGGGTGGATTGGTTACAGCAAACTTAGAGGTGTCCTGAAATTGCAGTCATTTTGGTGTCTGTCCTGCTGTCCAGTCTGGAATGGGAAAAATCTGGCATTGACATGACATTCTTACCTGGAGGAAGAATCACACACCCTGGAAACAAACTTTAGCTGGCTGCCTTTCTTCCACTCTGATGGTGTGTGATTAAAGATCTAACTGTAGAGGTCCTGGATTTCACTGAATTATGTACTGGTTCTCTGGTCTCCACCTTTACATCTGCACTTTGAGGATTCTTTGCAGTGAAACCTGCAGGTGCACAGCTACATCTAATATGGGCAGAGCACTCCAAAAACCAAAACAAAAAGCTTTCAGTTTTTTCTTATAGGGAATAAAATAGTATAATGTTTAATTATTCCACTATGATGAGAATGTCTCATGAAAGGCCAGAACAACCTTTTATCCTCATCTATTAATTTGGGAATACACTCATCTTCCTTATTTTATTAATTAATTTTAGGTAGGAAAGAGCTAATTGAAGTTGATTAGCATTTTAATTCTTTCTTTGGTATGCCAGTTAGCTTTTGTTAAAGAAATGCAGATAGCTTAGGTAACTTAATACTGTAATGGCAGAAGATAGTAGATCAAACTCTCTAGTGCACTTCAGAATCAACTGTGCCTCTTCAGTAGACAGCTCTTGACTGACGCTTTCTTGGTGTTAATAGACTTATTTAGCAGATATTCTTAGGGAACTATGTAAATACAAAACAGACAGCTCTCAGTGTCCTTGGGTCTCAAGCATATATGCATGAAACTTGTATCGTGCACAGGTATGTATGTTTTTTCTCTGCTTTACAATATCTGGCTAAGATGTAAATATGCTTATGAATTCTGTTATAGCTCTGATTTCTTTTCTAACTGAAATATTGTTGGTTTTCAGTTTTGGCAAGCGTTCTGCCGGCAGCTTCAGACGTGGATGTGAATGCATTGTTTTAGAGCCATCTGAAATGATTGTGGTAAGAATATTTTCATTCACTCGCTTTCAAATTTTGCAGACCAGCTTTGGTAACACTACAACTTCCAATAAGACTTATGATTTTCTGGTTTCCATATGATCTTTTAATAAATATAATATGTCATACCCATAATTTATATTGTTGTTACATTTACTTTTTCAGATTTCTTGTAAAACAGAAGTTTTCTTGTTCTGGCAGGATAGTTTTTGTGGGTTTTTTTTTGTTTTGTTTTGTTTTTTGTTTGTTTTTTTAAAACACCTTTATTGTTATTATTATTGGTAAATACAGATGCTTTAAAGTATTAAGCTCAGGTTAGTTTAAGTAATTAATGTTTGAATTAAATTTAATCTCAACCATCTCAGGTTTTTAAGAATAAATTTGGATGTTTTTAAATTCTGTCAACCTTCCTGGGTGAAGGTGAGGGTATTTTGTTAGCAGCATATGCTGTAGTCCAGTGGTGGAACGTTGTCTCTGAGGGTTCACAGGCTTAAAAGTTTTATTTGACACCTCAGGGCACATTATCTGAACAAATGCAGAATTAGTGGGCTATTTTGTTTTCTCTCTATCACAGAGATAAGGATCTGTTCATAATACAGGCATGACAATTATCTAAGCCATATAGATAGCTTAAATATAGACTGTGACACTAACCATTTATTTCCTAAAATGTAACAGTGTCTGTAAAACCTGTGGAAGCTTGGGAAAATGTGGTATTACTTTAAGATTGTGCTTGTTTATTACCAGTTTGTGTAACTTGCACCTGACCATTTGAGAAACAGTTTGTTGTCCCAGTTCTGTTTTCTGGAAGTATTCAATTTCACTGGTTGTAGCTGTATGAATATCTGCCTATTTAACATGCATTCCCTTATAAGTTATAAGGAAGAGTGGTTTAAAGATAAGTATTGGGAAAGCAGATGACTAAACAACAAGAATTTTTTTTTGGTTGGTTCATAATGTTAGGTCAAAGGCAAGTGTTTGCCAAAAAATGTAATCTCTACAGTTCTGGAAAGATTGAACACTTCACTCAGGCTCTCAAAGGAATAATTGCACTTTGAATAGAAAGAATCCTATCCCAGAGTTGTTTGAGCACACAAGAGATGTAGCAGGGTGTGAGTGTGAAGGTGTCAGATGTGAAACAGATCCTCCCCGCAGAGGGGGTAAACACTGCCTGTTCTTCTGGTTTACCAGGGACTGTGCTCATCCATTTGAGTTAGTGCACTGAAAGCTGTACTTTGTCACTTGGCTGACTGATGTGTGACACTTCTGACACGGATAAGCTGCAAATTCATAGGAGTATTTTGTCTAACATTTCCTTGTTGAAAAATGTGCAGGAACCTTGCAAGGTGCCTCATCTCTCGTTCCGAGGGATGGAATTGAATAACAGGAATTAATTGAATTCCCCTATATAGTCAATGCTGGAAACTGTGATTTTTTTCTTATGTTAGTCTCAAATAGCTTGAGTAAGGCTTCTATTAGTAGTGTAAACACAGAAGAGGTGTTGATTTTCAGCCAAATTACTGCAAAAAGATCATTCTCCTCTGGGAAAGCCAGAATTAGTAGTTCAAATATTTTCATGGCAACATACTGTTGTGTAGTAAAGTATTTTTCAAACTCTGTAGACAGTGAAACTGAGAAGACTAATTTTATACTAGGATATACCTAATAGGTATTTTTTATTCTCCCTGTTGTTGTTTTGAAGAGGGTTTTTTAAACACATAAATCCTATTATGTGGATATTATTATGCCTTCAAAATATTTGAAATAATAAAACCAGTCCTGCTTGAAGAGCGAAGCTTTTGCCACGGATCAGTTAGGGAAGATGCTGAATAGTTGTCAACAGGGAAACAGGCAAGTGTTCTCACATACCAGTTTTCTTTCTGTAATGTATTGATTGGTGAAATGTTGGTATTTGTGCAATCTTAAGAAAGGGGTGAGGAAGGGAGAATTTTTCTTCTGTCATTTTTGGAAAGTGATCATATTCTGTGATCCTTTTCATACTAATGTTGTTCTACTTTTTCAGTAGTGGTTTCACACTTAGTGCTGAAAATGCAGCAAAATCAGAGCTGGCTGCTGGTTTTTGAAAATAGGATTTCTTCTGTTTCAAACAAGAAGAAACATTTTTCTCTCTTGTGGGGAAAGATACACTCTCTTGCATCTGTTGTAGGTTGATTACATGGAAGAAAATGAGGAATATTTCCAGCGTCAAGCATCTCACAGGCAATCTCGAAGAAGGTTTAGGAAAATCAACCAGAAAGGGGAGCGGCAAACAATTATTGATACTGTTGATCCTTATCCTGTGGGGAAGCCACCTCTACCTAGAGGCTACCATACGGTAAGCTGTCTGTATTTATGGTTCACAAAAGTACATAGACAGGAAAAGTACTGAAAATAACACAGTCAAAATGGCTAAACTTGCTGCTATCTTTCAAGTGTGCTTCTGTGGGGAGGTTTCCCTTCAAAGTAACTGTGAATGTGGCTCCATCAGTACGTGAACATGTGTGTTGCTTGCATCTTAGTCCACAGTTGAAAGTAAGTTTCTTATGACTGTGAATGTTGTGTATTATTTTTTAATGTTCCAATCATTATGGGAAATTGTTAAGGAAATTCTGTTTTCATTTCCTTTTCTATTAAGTAACAGTAGAATTAGTTTAGTGTACTGTGTTAAAAGGTCAGTGAGTGAAGCACTCATTCACATATGTGATAACAGGTGTTGCCTGAAATGGACTGTGCTGCATTGCAGTACACCAAATTGGGTTAAATCTGTCATTTCTTTTTGGAATCGAGAACTGAAATGTAAAATTGAAATTAACTTCTTGTGGTATTTGCCCTTTATACTTGGACTTTAGTGAGCTATATAGTGGGCCCGTCACAGAGGAAATAATTTGGTCATTTTTACTTGATTACTTTTGGGGGCGAGGGAGGGAATCTATGTAAGTTTCCAGATTTTCTCTTGAGATGAAAATAATAATTAAAACTTATTCAACAAAATATTTTATATGACTTTTAAACTGAGAAAAGCTCTATTAGATTAATATGTTGGTTTTGTATTCATTACAACTGTGAGCAAAATACTGGAAAAGCTGTTTGTCTTTGGCTCTCATTTACTTGTTTAAGCCCTAAATCTGGTAGAACCAGAAAGGCATGGGCATAAATGACTTTGTGCATGTTTAATCTCACTGAGTTCCATGGGCTGAATTTTGTACAGTGTAAGCCATATATATATATATTTGCAGGATGAGAGCTTTAGTGGTTTTAAAATGCCATCTTTGGTACAATGTAGTTGTTAGCTTTTTCAATTTTTCATTCCTTACCCTTTATTCCGTGACTTGTTTGCCAGTTCACTGTATATTCAATGTGTGTCTGTAAGTGTGTAGATGTTTGATTACATCTGTTAATTATACAGGCTTTTCCTCATGACTTGAGTAATTACATTTTATGCCAACAATTTGGTTTTATTTATACAACAGCTTTTAATGGTTAAATTTTCAGTGCAGTTTTAATTGCCTCTAAATTTAAGGTGAATTGAGCCAGGTCACTTGGTTTGAAGATAAGAGATTTTACTAGCCAGTTTTTGGAAAAAAAGAAAAAAAGAAAAGTGGGATTGTATGTTGTAGGATTTACAGGAAGAATTACTTTTGTTCATATTATTTAGATATGTGGGTTGTGCTTAGCAAACAGTGGTAGTGTGATTTGTACCTTACTCTGGAAGGGCAGTATTTAGATTACACAGTGCCATTTGCATTCATAGGTCCTTGCCTGTTGTATAAATTTCACTTTAGGTATGCCTGATGAGTTTTTGTAAGTTTAGCTGGTACTAAAAGCAAAAGTCCATCCTGTGCTATTCTGTTGTGCAAGTTCATAATGGTTTTGTGTATGTGCTGGGAAATCCATTACAAGCGAGATTTCATGTTGAGATGGAAGAGATTGCCAAATAAACTGTAAAATTCACAATAATTATAGTATAATGATGCTTTTCAAAGAGTAATATAGTGCTTATGACTGGCTTTATTATTTTTTTCAAGGCAAATAGAGTCAAAATAGCTCAAATTAATTTTAAAATGTAGTTAAGACTTTCCATGCTGGTCCATTTCCTCCTATTTTTACAGTATTTGGTGATCTTGTAGACATTATTCCCTCATTCACTTCTACTAGCAATGTTACTTCTATTGCTTTAACCATACATGTTACAGGCTGCGTTGTCTTTTTGCCCTTCTTATTTTATGTCCTTTGACCTCATTTTATTGGTCTTAATTTCTTGAAAAATTGACTGAAAAATGCAGGATTTTATTTTGAAACTCATAGGAATTTAAGACCTATTATAGCACATATCTTGTGGACTTGTTGCCCATCCATTCTTTGGTCAGCATCTGTCAGGCTATTGTCTTTGTTTCTACTTTTTAAATTTATGATAAAAAAAAGGACAGAAGCATTAAATTAAATTGAAAAAGGATTAATATAATTTCTTCAAGTTTGTGCATGTCTTCTAGTTTAGGTGTTACATATATGAGACTCAAAGTAGTAAAGCTTCATAGTATCCTTGAAATCTTCACAATGTGTAATTTTCTTATATTGTTTTACCCTAAATTTGTAGAGTTAGCATGTAGAATTATTATTTTGGCTGTTGATAAATAATTATGCTTTATTTGCAGTAGACTATCTATGCTTTTCTTCAGAAGGTTCAAATAGTATTTTCTGAAGAAAGTTTTCTATAGCATAAAAGCAGAGAGCAAAATGCAGAGATGAAATGCAGATGCATGGTGTGCTTTTCAAGAATTAAAAATTAAATGCAGTGCTCTCAGTTGCAGCATGGCTTTCTGCAGTAGAGCAAACTTATATGGGATGGTGGACCCTCATTAACATGATTTTAACATTCTCTTCATAGTGGTGGAATGTACTATGGCATGTCTGATAATTTTCATCTTTTCCTTTCCTTCTATATGGCATTCATTTCATTTTGGCTCACAGGAATGCACTAAACCTCAGGTATTGTAACTTACTGTGTATGGTCCACTAACAATTTACTTGTGGGTTTGCAGTGTGATGCCATAACACTGATGCGACATTATGAGTAAAATTGCCTTCTAGCCTTTGCTTTGACAGTGCAGCAATCTCATTGTGCTGTCAAAATACCTATGTAAGGGTGAAATTTACTGACAGCACAATGTCTCTTGCCCAGCTTGATTGACCTACCTTGCTTTGGCATCCTGTGATGCTTAGGAAATTAGAACTATAAACAAAGGGTGTATATCAAATATTTAGTGTTTGGCAGATGCTTTAGTCAAGTATCTCCTTCATGACTCAGAGGACTTAATCTTTAATTTTGACTTAAAAAGTTAGCCTCCTGTCACCATTTAGTGCTTGTATGTCAGTAAAATGGGGAAGTGGAGTGTGACAGGGTGGGCAGTAAAGAAACTAAAAAAGGCTTTGCCATGGTGTTTTTGCTTGTCTTCCATTCTGATGGTTTCTACTGACTTAGTATAAAGAGGCTGGATTTTCTAGGCTAAATATGTCTAAATGGCCATTATCTGAAACACAGCTTTGCCAAACTAGGGAGAAGAAGGTGCCCAAATAAGTCAAGTATCTTGGAATGGTACCAAACCAAACAAAATATAGAAGTTTTCCTGATATGAGACCTCAAATGCACTCAAAGTGATCTGAAGATCTGAGCGGCATCTTTTAAACTTAAATGGCATTTGCTGTTGCACTTGTCAATGCCAAAATAAATTCTGAGCATCCATCAGGTACAAAGCTTGATAAGAATGTGTATTATCAAATTGTTAAATGTCCCTACTTTTATGCTTGAGAAATCTCTTATGATAGAGCTCAAAACAAATTGAAACTTCTTCAGTTTTTTAGGTTAAAAATTCTCCCTTTCTTCAAACAATGGTTTGGTCAATTCTCCTAGTATTATTTTTTATCAGGAAATGTGTTTATTTTAGAAGTTCCTCCTCTGTCAAATTGTTAAATTTATTTCTTTAAGATACTTAGAGGGTTCCAGTATATTTCCAGTACCATAGACAAGTGATTTCTGGGCTGAAATATTCTCTTTCTTCAATATGTATAGTACACTTGTTTTAGGAACTCAGTTCCTTACCTTCAGATCAGTGCTCCCCAGTTTTTCAGTGGCATGATCCGAAGTAACCTATGGCTACTAAAACACTATGTTTAAGAATGATAATATACTTCTCAGATTATGGTACAAATTTGAAAGACTTTGTATATTTTATTACTTACCGTAATGTTTGAAAGATCATTTGAAGTGAAATCTACTGTTGAGTATCAGTACTTAGGCATGTTACTTTTGGGACAAGTTTTGGTGATTTCTAGGGTAAGGAAAATAGAAACTTTGTCATATATGGAAATGAAATTAATGTGTTTTACCACAGAGATAAATTTACATCCTTTTTTTACCATCTTTATATTTTGGTAAAATTGATCAATTCTTTTTTTGAAAAAAACAAAACCAAACCCCAAAGCTGATAAGTTTGAACTGCTCTCACTTGAATCTAGAAAGTATTTTATTTGTGCTTCTCATGTATCAGAAACATCTTTAACTAGGTTAGTGTTAATGCCTTCTTACTTAGTAGTAGAAATAGGATTTTAACTCCTAAATCTTGATTTTCATTCTGTGTGTACCTGTACTTAAGGCTACATCATATTTTCAGTGTAAAGACTTTGTTCAGAATGATTTGACTGAAACAACTGTGAACCCATTCTCCCAAGAGCCTACATGGCTTTACTTCTTCTTTAGACTGTTGTTTGTTGGGTTTTTGTTGTTGTTGTTTTTTTTTAATACTTTAAAAGTGAATAGTCATCTGTGAAAAGATTTTAATAAAGGATAGACTTTCTTGTAATATCTTACTGCCAGTAAACTTTGTGGCTGCTTCAATGCATCTGTGAAGAATTAGTCATACTCGGTCTGAGTGTTGCTGAGCTGGCTATTCTGTATATAATGTATGGAATATTTGGCATAAATTGATGCAAGCTCATAAAGGAAAAATCACTTTGTCCAAAATAAGGTGCTATTCTTTAGTGGCATAGAGATTAAAAGCAGTGATTTGTAACTCCCTAGTTTGTGATTCCTGTGTCTCTCTAGACTTGGTATGTAAACTGAGATCTGAGATGTGGGCTTTTACTAGTCTGTACTGTAGCCTTTGCTAAAGGGAATGTATCAGAGGTGCATTACAGAGGTGCATTTAAAGAGATGCAGGAAGGCCTGTAAAAATAATGCTGAAGCACCTGCAGATAGCCCTGAACAGAAAGATGGTGTGTGGTGTTTTACTCTGTGTGAATCTCTCTAGATTTGAATTAGTTAACAGGCTTATGAAATTTGCTGCTAGTATATTGTCAGCCAGCTGCTGAAATCACTGCAAAAGGGCTCTCTGCCTGTAGTAGCCTTCCTTATCGCATTCAGCTTGAGATTCACGTGGGGTGACAATCCCTTTATCCGGTGTTGGAAAGAAAAGAGCAGTGGGCACAGAGCCATCAATAACCCCAGCTTCTACCCCAGTTACAGGCATGTAACAATTTTATCCTCACACGCTGCTGTGGAGCTCTGTGAGATGTGTTTAGGGCAGACAAGTATTCCTTCTGGATTTTATTTGAAGGAGTTGACTGAAAATGTGAATGAGAGGAGGGCTGGAAATTATACCATATCTAATGCTACTGAGTCAAATCTGATCTGCAGCCATGACTCCCTGAAAGGATAAGCATGAGAATTTTTTCTAGCTTTTATTTTTCGTGTGTGCTATTTTTAGAAAAGGATAAGAGCCTACTCATTTAGTAGCAAATTGTAGAAAACTTTCTTCTTGCCCCTATCTTCTTTTAAAACTAATAGTGCAAAGCATTGGCAAAGTAGCCTTTTTTTTTTTCCCTGAAAAGCTTTGCATTCCCATTGTCTGCCAAGAATCTAAAATTACCTGGATTGGAAATTTATGTTCAGATTGTTCTGTTTTATGAAAAAAATTTGCCTTTATCTTTCTTTTGTGCGCAAAATGACATTATAAAACTGTTGCGTATCATATTGCTACATTTAGGAAAGATTACCAAAAAAACCCATAATTTTTTTCTGCCTGAATTTGATGCAAAACCCTGGCTCTTCTCCTTTATTCAGTGTGTAGCTACTGAGGCAATATGGAAGTTTATAAGATGACAAGCAGTGTTTTCTGGCTGTTAACACAGTAGATGAGAATTCCAAGAAGTTGATTCAATTTTTATCACTTTGTTACAGAAGTCCAGTATATTTTGGGATGAGATTTAATGTTAAAAACCAGCAAAATACCATTGCTTCTCTGCATGTTTGCTTATGTTGTAAAATATATGTTGTTGCATGTCCTTCCATGGACCACATTACTATGATCATGAAGTACCTCACATGTGTTGCTTTTCAACAGTGTGGACTTTGCAGTAGTGTGATAAACTGCATTCATGTTAGTGCATTGTATTTTACATGGTAAATTGATGCCAGTGTTCTAGTGTACTTAGTTGTCTTGTGGCATTTCACTTGTTTCAAATTAGTTTGAATCAGTAGAAACAGTTGCCAGATACCCAGTCTACAAGAAATCTGTTTAAATGAACACTGTCAATCTTTCACGCCTGTAAATAGCTGCAGCTTTTAATGTTCCTGATAATTTTTAGAAATATATAGAACATCCATTCTAATACAAGATCACTTAATAAAACAAAATACAAACAGCAGACTTAGTCGTGAGTATTCACATTAACAACAAGAAAAGCTTGCTGTCAGGAAGAAAGAATCACATCTAAGAAATTTATTTGATGGGAGAGTGGACAAGAAAGTGTGGTGGACCCAATGAAAGCTTGACTTTTTGAAAAGGTGTAAAAGATGTGGAGAAGTTGGAGGGAAAACAAATTTTTTTAAGCGTCTTTGCTCTTAGGAGTGTTGCAAGTATATTTACAAAGGAAAACAGTGCCCACGGAAACAAGTGGGGACAAATACACTTGGTTGTCAGAAATGTTTGGAGCGCAGGATGTTCAAAGGTTTTGGCTTTAGAGGCTCATATGAGTTATGGTATCTGGATCTGTTTAAATAGATTCCATTTTGGAACTTGCTGGTAACTGGTTTTCCCCAGATAGAAGAAAAATGTGAAGAGGAAGGATGCTAAAAAGGTTCTGCTCTGTGGCTTAGGCAAAATGAAAGCAAGAAGGTTGCCTTTATTTATTTTTAAATAAAAGTTGAACTGAAGTCACTCTGTTCCTGGTTATGACACAAATTAATTTAAATGATGTCAGCAGAAAAACGTAATTGTGTACACACCTAAATTTGCAGAGTATTGCTGATGAGAAGTAGCGTGGTATGCAGTTTTAAACATGTTAGCATAGATAATGCATGCTTGTTTGCCCAAACAAACTTGTCTCTATTAATAACAAAACAGTATAAAATAATTTATTTAACATTTCTAATGTTCATGTTGAAAGTAAAATGTATTGATTAGCTCATTAATAAAGGGGCTAGTTCTGAACAATGCCAAGTGTGAATGTCCTTTTACCAGGACGGCTAAAAGGATTTTAGCCTTTTCTTCATCTACAAAATCCAGTATGTAGTTTCAAAAGCAACTGCTTTTATTATTCCATGATGGTGATGATCTGCTCATGATTGCAATTGAGCTTGGTGTGCACATCATAATGGGAAGTAATACAAAATACTAAATAGGTAGACATAGTCTGTATATTTGAACTCATCTAGTAGCATTAATTCCTGAAGAGTGTGACTGTGTTATCCATGTTAGGTGCATTTTGAAGTGAGACACTACAAAAATTTTGGGATAATTTTACCTGAAATGCAAAGTGCTTGAGATGATTTGGGCAGCTCATGGTAACCATTTTTTTAATGGGAGTTGGATGTTTCTTCATGGGAGCATCCACTGGTAATGTTATAATGGCAATAAGTAACTCCCATCCCTGTGTTCTGTGTGTTCTGGCAAAACCATCTTTTTAGCCTCACAGCTTCCTTTCTTCATCTGTGTTGTAAGGGATTGTTATTGTTTCAAGTTATGTATTAAGTTTTGTATTATTATTAATATATGAGCAATGCTATCATTTTATTTTGTGTAGCACCCAAAGCAAAGTGAAATTGTTAGTTCATCATCCTTTTAGTAATTACTACTGGCAAGCTAATGCAAAATTAATGACATGCAGTGTGTTATTTACTCAACTTGCAGCTTCTGTCAGAGGTTGTCTATTTTTGTAAATTACATCATCCTTACTGCAGAACTCTTATATCCATTGAGATTTACTGTTCTTCCATTCCCTTTGGAAGGGCTCACATTGATGTCATAACTGGATTTGTAGTTGTGATTAGATGTGGAAACTCAGAGAAACATTGAAGCCATGCAGTATTTTCTGCAACTGAAGTGTCAGTAATATTTCTGAGGGGTTTTTTTGACATAGTAATGACACTAGGTCCTGTTTACGGCTTGTAGAGTTGACAATGACCATACTTATGTAAAACTTTGGTTAATAACCACTTAGATTTTACAAAATAGCATGATTTTATTGCTGCTACTGACTTGTGATGTGCTCTTTTATACTGTATAAAGGATTGTTTTCCTGAGATGTAGGGTATAAAACTAAATGTGAGGTATGTCATCAAAGCAGAAAGTTTTTCATGCAGCAGAAAAGTGGGTGCTTCATAACTCTTTTCTAAATTGATCATTGCATAATGTAACTAAATACAAATATTGTATTTCCTCCAGTTGGACTCGATGATCCTTGTGGGTCCCTTCCAACTCAGCAGATTCTATGATTAGAGCTGAGGAAAATTAAAAAAGAAAATATATACATGTGTAAAAGGATATCCTCATTAACATGGAGTTGTTCAGTTAGAAACACTGTTTGTATCTAAAGTACATATGGGGAAATGGGATCTGTCATATTATATTTGTAGAATGCCTATACAGATCCTTTCAGCGCTGGCATTTCTCTACAGACAAGTATCATGAGTGATAGTAATAGTGCAGTTATTTGCCCACTAAAGGATGGAAAGCAGCTGTCAGTTCATTTTTTTCCCAAGCATCTGAGCCACTGTTATGTGACCTGAGCTTGACATAGTGACTTAAAGATAAAATTATTAGTATTATTAGGTGCTTCTGAGTACTTTTAATAAAGCCTTGTATTTGACTTAGCTAGTTTCAAATTATCATTTTGCTGAGGGAGTTTCCAAGCTGTAAAAAAAAAAAACAAAACCACAAATTTAGTAGTTAAAATATCCTAAGCAACTAAGAAAGTATAGAATTGAAACATGGGGAAAATGTAATGATCCAAGTTGCAAGAAGGCAAATGGCATTCTGGCCTGGATCAGCAGTGATTGTCACCTTGTACTCAGAACTGGTGAGGCCACTCCTGGAATCCTCTGTTAAGTTTTAGGTCTCTCACTAGGAAAAGGTCATTGAGGTGCTGGAGCGTGTCTAATGTGTGAAGGATAAACCATTTTCAACTTTATTGGGTAGATGTGTGTATTACAGTGCCCAGGCTAGATCCTGCTGAGTGTAAATGCTTGCATCCTTCATTGAGTAACAGTTAATTTCTGGAGAGTTAACAAGTCCTAAGTAAAGCAAAGTAGTTACCTTGAATTTACCACAAGGTTTGAATGTGAATTCTTTCCCTGCCCTTCACCATCCTATTGTTTAGACATACTTTTTATGGACTTTTTAAATTCCTTGTATTTGCACTTTTCTGATGGAATTTTTTTTTTTTTTCCTTAAAAAACCCTTTTTTAAAATGTAAGGTCTAATTAAAGTGTTAGGATTCTTTTGTATGTGTAATGGGTATTGGGAGCTGGGCTTTAGGTTTGAGTGGTTAGCCTTAATTATATATGAATTTTCAGACAGTAAAGTTTTAACTGTGTATTGTTGATGTGTGTGGCAGAAAACTTACACATACTGTGTTCTCATACTTTTTCATTATTTTATATGTGTGTGTGTGTGTGAATGTCCTACAATATAAAATATTTTACTTTTCCTTCTTTTTACTTCTAAACTATATATTACTCTTGAACACTAATTTGGTGAATGTAAAGGCCTGCAGCTAACTGGTTTTAAAGTTTTCAAATGATCTGTGGTGCACAAAAGACCACTTTAAAAGCAAGAATTCTGACACCAGTCTTGGAATATGAAACTGTACAACCAAATTACAAGGGAAACTCAGTCTGGTAGGTGCACTTCTACCCGTTTTTATTTAACACTTCTGAATCTAGGTAGCTGATCTTGTAATTGCAAGGGAAAAGATGGGACATCCATCAAGTGATGGTAGTTGACTTCCTGATTTATTTGATTAGGGAAGAGGAAAGGGAAAGGGCATTTCTTAGACTTTTATATTAAGTTTTCTTTATTTGAAGGATATGATGTCGTGGTTTGACTTTTTTCCTATAGAAAACCAATTTGGCTTATTTTGCTTGGTTATTATTTTTAAAGAAAAGTACATGTGAAATTGCATGGGGTTTGTTACTGGTAAGAGATTTGTATAAATTATTTCTGTAAAGTTGCTAGAGGCAGGGCACAAAGCTCTCAAGATATGTTAGTGCATGGTGCATTACACAAGAGAGGATATGCCAGGGCACAAGGAGAGAGTTCTCCCAAAAGAAAATGATCTTACACTAATAAACTCTTCAGTGTTGATTTTAATTGGGAACCCCTGGAGTAGGCTCTTCAGAGAGTCTCCTGGCATAAGACTATGACTGGAGACAAAAATGAGTTATTTCCTTCCAACAGGCAGCTGAAGTGAGTGAAAACAATCTCTAACAGCAATCATGTCTTTCAAAGTTAAACTTCCTCAAAACACCAGAGATAAGTAGTAAGTTAGAGATGTCCAAGTATGCAAATAAAAAAGATGAACAGACAGGATGTCCAAGTATGCAAATAAAAAAGATGAACAGACAGGTGGTTTTCTGCTGATCCCATCTACGTCTGCACCCTGAATAGAATTTCAGATTCTCTCTTAAAGGTTCTAAGTAAGAAACTGTTAGAACCACACACACAGAGAATCACAGAATGACTAGGTTGGAAAAGACCTTCAAGATCATAGAGTTCAACCCATATCCTAACACCTCAACTAAGCCATGGCACCAAGTGCCATATCCAGGTTTTGGGTTTTTTTTTAAAACACATCCAGGGATGGCGACTCCACCACCTCTCCAGGCAGACAATTCCAGTACTTTTTCACCCTTTCTGTAAAAAAAATTTTCCTAATATCCAACCTATATTTCCCTTGGTGCAGCCTGAGACTGTGACCTCTTGTTCTGTCAGTTGCTGCCTGGAGAAAGAGACCAACCCCCACCTGACTACAGCCACCTTTCAGAGCATTGTAGAGAGTGAAAAGGTCACCTGAGTCTCCTTTTCTCCAGGCTAAACAACCCCAACTCCCTCAGCTTTTCCTCACAGGGCTTGTATTCCAAGCCCCTCACCAGCTTTGTGGCCTTCAGAAAAGCATATTGTATTAGCTTAGAATGAAATACTGTCCTTCACTACTGCTGAAGTCACTCAGTGAATAAATAAACAACAAAAAACAACAGAAAACCAGCTAGCATTTACAGGAGACTGAAAAATCTGGGGTTTGTTTGTTTTTAATCCATTAATATTTCATATTGAGACATTAAATAGTTGTTCCCCTGTCTTGGTTGGTCTCAGATACGTTCAGTTCTGTGCCACAACAATCATCCTTGTAATGCAAATATGTCAGCATATTTCAGGTAATGAGTTTCAATGAGACTACTAACGACCTGTATAGAATTTGGAGTTTATTGGCTTCAGAAAAATTTCTGAGTTTTATTTTTACAGTGAAGCAATAGGATACACATGAAAGAGTTATGCAGTCATGCAACTTCTTTAAAGTTTTCCTACATTGTTCTACAACAAAGAATGTGAAATTTTAGGGTTGCCTCACATAAGTGAAGGACTTGTATCCCTGGATTCCTGCTGTGAAATTGGTATGGACATGATAATATGTGGGAGTTTTTGTGGATATTTTGTTAGTTTGTTTTCCCTCCAAGACAGTGGGCCGATTTGTATCTCAGCAGTGAACCTTGTCCCCAGCAGGTATGGATGTCAAAGTGCTATTTAGATCTGGTAAAGATAAATTGCTACTCCTGCATGCTTGACATCATGATTCTTGACCTTAAAAGTGTGTCCGCTGTTTTGCTTTCATGCTTTTTTCCCCAGTTCAAGAACAGAAAGCACATTCTCACCCTCTTCGGTGTAATTAATGTGCCATTGTTAAATCTAATCATTACACCAATGTGAGAAAATTTTTTAAGATGGGGGAAAACTTCCATCTATCCTGACATGATGCATTTTTTCCACTTCTGAAGTACTGAAACAGTTAAAGAAATGAAACCAATCTATGACCATTCTGCCAACTGAAGTAGTTAATATTACAAATTTTATGCCTTATTTTTTAATTTAATAATGATAATGTATCATTTTAAAGCCATGCATTCAGCTTTCGGCTTGTGTAAGAATGAGCGCTTTGTTTTGTGTAAAAATCACAGGTAAATCAGTTAAACATCACATAAAGTGACTTCACAAACATACATATGTGTATGTAATATATGATTTTGAAAGATATTCTGGAAATAAGACATCTTGTCACATTTTGGATGAATGACCATCCATAGGTTTTCCTCGTATCTGCTCTAACATAGCTGTCCAACATAAGAGATTTTGATGGTAAGTATTTTAGATGAATACTACATGTTGCTCCCATTTTAAGATGGATGGCATGCAAATAAAAAGTTTGCTGTACTGAAAGCAGAGCTGTGCACAGAAGGTGACAAATGAGTCTGCTGTCAGAGGGAAGATTGGCAGTCTATGGCATATCCACCCAGCTGAGGCACCAGCCTGACTGCTCTGGGCTTGTCATTATTTTAAAGATCTGGATTATAGATTCATCTGCAGCAGCAGTTCAACAGAAGGGCATTTGTTCAAATGGTCTGTAACATTAGTAAATGTGTTATCAAAACAGCACACACCAGTCCATTCTAAGTCTTGCTTTGGTGTCACCAGTTGTGCAGTGAACATCGTTATAGTGGTGGCAGTGCCACAGCCTTATGAATTAAAAACAGTAACGTGGTGAATACTGTTACTTTATCTGTGTGTTTTGGCCAAAGTGGAATTTTAGTATCTTGGAGAACATATTTGATAATATTCTTCTATTCAACAGTTTTACTTAAAGTTCTCAAAGTTCTTGAGAACATACTAATAGGGATAGCTATGCCTAGACTGTCCCATATGCTTTATGCTGATAAATAGGAACTCATTTGCATGAAATCAGGTCATAAGGCCAGAGATTTAAATTGTCGGCAGTAAATTTGTCTGAATACTTCAGAATAAGATTTATGTATTGTATGGGACGTTTAAGTGTATCATAGCATTTTGAGTGAATTATTGTTCTGGGTTTTTAGTGATTTCAGTTGGGGTTTTTAAATCTGATGGGAGCAACAGATTGTTATGTAGTAATCTCTTTGGTAAGGTTAGTGGGAGGCAGAGAACACCAGCATTATAAAATTCAGAAGCTTGCTCCTGAGAGCTTTAGCAGTTTTGTGTCCAATAGCCCTGAGCTTAAATTTAAGTATTAAACTTCCACTTCTTTCCAAGTGAGGAGGATGGGGGAAAGAGAAGATAGGTCTGCCTTATTTTCCTTAAAATTATGTACTACATTCTTGCACTCTTCAATTTAGTTGTCTGTTATTCCACCTACACCTACACACCTACAGCTGTGTAATATCTGTGTAATTGTCCCTTCACTGTGAATGTTTTTTCTAGCCACTGGAGTCATGCAGTGATAGTAAATTTAGTGCCCTTAGAGTGTTCTGTTGGTTTTTGACTAGGTATTTGAACATAAAGGAAATTATACTTTACATTGTGTTTAAAGGGAAGGGGCAAATGTGCTGATAATTTCTGATTTTGAGGTACTTCAGGAAAAGAATGGTCTCTGTGTATGTAATCTGCATAAAAATTTAAGTACTTCTGTAAACAGTTGTGAGTTAAGGCAACTGCTTAAAACTGAGGAATTAAGGTAATTTGTTGTTGCAGCATTTGTCATTAACCTAGAAAGGTTTAATTCTTCAGGCACTGTTGGCACTGCTTAGGAGAATGAAATCCATGTGAGATGATGTTCTGGAATGCAAAATAGTTGAGAGATATTATAGTCAGATGATACATGCTGCTGAGATCTCTATCAATTCCTACGCAGAATTCAGTTTTGCTTGTGAATCCCTAATCCTATGGGGTAGTCCTAGGACGTCCATACATTTGTAGTTGCTTTTGAAATAGCTTGTTAATTTTCTTTTCTGTGGCTCATAAATATACACTAGATTTTTAAAAAATACATACAGTATTTGATAGCTCATATGTGCAATTATTGAATGTCAGGTTTATTAACATTTCACTTTAATAGCCTAAAAACCGTTGCAAAACTGTCTTGTCTTCCCCCCCACCCCTGCAACTTTTAAGTCTAAACAATGGGTTTTGAAAAACCCATGAACAGAAAGTTGCAATTGGCTTTCTGTGATGTATTTATACTTGTTTATAATAGAAACTTTCCACAGTATATTGTTCTTGTGTTTTACACTGATTTAAATTCCAGTATTTTTTCACTGTAACCTATAACAATTCAGTGGACTTCTTAAAACTGTTTTGGCTCACAAATTGTCTGTGAGTGGTATTGTCTTCACCTAATTTCATAAATTTCATAAAGCAGCTGTCAGTTTCATAAATTAATTTCATAAATGTCACTTTTCACATGTTGAGGCTTATTTCTCTGTTTTGGAAACCACAAAGTTTTTGTCAGTCTGATGCATGTAAACATCAATTAAACTTTGTTAGGTTAATAAAAATTTTTGCATTCATGGACAAAGTACTGGCTTAATTTACTTACAGATGAGTAGAGGTGTACAGTGGTGACTAGCATAAGTAGCAAGAAAGTGTTTCATGGCAAAGTTATATGAAGGTTTTGTGTTTCACTACTATTTTGATGGGTTTAATCATATTTCCATGTTACTTGTGAAGGCTTATGACACAGAAACCTATGCTGGATTTTAGCTGGAAATAGCAATTGGTGCAGAGAGGATGCATGTTGATAGCTGTGTGTGTGACGGACTTTAGAAAGTGGTGTATTGCCTTCCCGTGCTGGGGAGATGTTTCTGTTTTGGTAGAACTTCATTTTTTTTCTTGACATGAGCATAAAATACTCAAATTCTGCTCATGGTGTTAACCACGAGGTCACCCAGTCAGACGGAAGAGGGTTTTAATTGCTTTGTCAACAAGTAGTATTTTTAGATTTTGTACTAGAGAGGGTTTGCCTAAGCTTCCATGAATTCGTAACTTCTGCTACTTCTAATCTGTACTTCATCAGAAAATTGATTGTGCTCAGCATTAAACTGTTTTACAAGGCTTAAGCATAATTTAATGCTTTAAAGTCATCTGTTAGTTGCACTGGCACATGACAGAGACTTTCAAAATTCTAAACTAATTGTTCTAATTTAATAATTTAAGGAATAACTTATCTTATAGAATGTATTGAAGTCCGAGGACATAAGTGTCATTAAACTCACATAAATGTAAATGCACTCAATTTAAAATATGTTGTATATGAACTGTGTCCATTGAAGAATTCTGCAAAAAGTAGACTGGATTATTTCAGGATCTCCTCCGCTGTTACCAGAATTCATTTCCACTAATTTTTATAGCCTCATTTGCTAGCAGTGATTGCCAAGAATGAAGGAAATCAATGTATAACAAACTAAGCTCATTATCGGTGTACTTGTTAATTTGGGGGAAGGCAGCTGCAGACTGTATGACATAGCATTATGTAGTATCCAATTTTTTTCCTGTGTATTTTGTCTCTGTAACAACTGTTAAGTTTTTTTTCTCTATTGTCCTTGTTGGGGAAAAAAAACCAAAACAACTTTGAAGTGAAGTTATTGCAAGGCCAGGTGGTCCCTGATGTTAAAGCATGTGTTGTAAAGATGTTACAGAGAACTGTACTAAAGTTGAAGACTAATGGAAGTGTGTCATGTGCCTGGCTTGGGCACTCCTATATCAGGTGGTACAAACCTGAGGCACTTAAGAGGTGCATTCCACAGGGCTGACAATTCCTTGCTTGAGTGCATCCCTGTTGTCTTTCAGCTACTCTGCAGCATGATTTTACCAATACAGTGTAAGAAGGGGTGTAGTGTAAATGGGAGTGACTGGAGACATTTTTGAGTTTAAGATACAATTACATTCTGCGGGGAAAAATTAAAAATGCCGTATTTGTCAGTCTCTGTCCACTGCCTGTACGCCTGTCTGTTTTTAGTAGAATTTGTGTATTCAGTGTGCAAGGAGAAGCAGGAGCTCCATTCAAAAAAGGCTTGAAATGGTATGTTAAAGGTGTCTGGACATGTACCTCCCACTCCCTGTGGGTGGATGTCTCTGGCCTGGGAGAGGGCAAAGCTGCTGAAAATCTGAGCGAGCTCATCAAGTGCACTGTTTGTAAATACGTGATAAAAATGTTTACAGCTCTGCAGCAGCTCTCTTTTGGGTGGGGGGAGGAAAGGGAGGTGGTATCTCTGCTTTAGCATATCTTCCTGAAAAGTCGTGTTCAGTTCAGGATGGCGAGGTAAACGTGGGTCCTCATTCCCACCCTGACTTCAGTGATATTCTTAGGAGCCAGCAGCGAACGGATCCCTCCCCTCTGGGGATGCCTTGATCTTCCGAGGCTGATACCAGACACAGGCAGAAGCTTGCTGTTTTATCTGCATTGTCCATCTCTACCTTAATGAGTGAAACAGTTAAGTATCAGAGGGGGCGAGCCTCTAGGAATGTGTCTTCCATTCGACTCGAATTTTTCGGTGGATAAAGGGAGAGGGAGGGAGAGGAGAGAGAGCGAGAAATCCACTTACATCACTCGAACTGCATTGAGTGTGTGCCTGTGTGCAGGTTAAGAGACAGACTTCAGTGTCTTTGCTTTCTGCAGGAAGCAGCAATGCCGTTTGTATCCTAAGAGGAATTTTTTATTTAGAAAAGGAAGCATTCTTTCTACCCAGGAAATGGCTTTCCTTGTGCGTTGCTATGCCAACTGCCTGCAGCCATGGTCTTCCAAAGTAAGCACAATAACGTAATTATATTGGCGTATTGCATTCAGACTCATGATTCTCTGGGTTTTTGTGTGTGTAACTGTTGTATTTTTGTTGCTGACTCTTTGGGCGGTAGAAGTGCTTGTCTCGATTGTGAGGAACAGGCATCATAAAATTAAATGCCCATCAATGTCATGCTGCTGAGATTAATTGTGCAAACTTGGTTAGCTGAGTGGAACACTGGTCACTACTCTGTCAGCATCATTAGCAGCCAGGGGAGGAGGTCCCTATTCGTCTGCGCTGCCCTGATTTTGGGGGAGTGCAGGGTAGTGCTGGCGGGAGGGGGGAGGCTGCATTTGTGAGTGTGTGATTGCAAATGAAACAGGAGTATTAACAATGCTTGGCTGAGTGCTGGAGGCTGGTTCTTGCACCCTGACCAATATAATACTGTATTAAGCCTTTTTGAGGGAGTCTCTGTGCAGTCAGCCATTTTAGCTTTTTTTTTTCTGTCCTTTTTTTTCTTTTTTTTTTTCTTTCTTTTCCCCTTTCCCATTCCTCAGGCTCAGGGAATGGTTTTGTTCCCTTGAATGGATGCTGGATATGTAGGGTTTCATCAGGCTCTGTACGTTCTGACACGCTTCGACTTTGAGTGTTGCAAAAATGGAGACTAACGCCGTCATTCGGATTGCTGCTCTGCACTACAAGTGCAGGGGGGTTTTGAGCTTACCAGTAGTGACACTTTTAGCTCCAGCTTGGTTTCACCCCCTCCGCCTCTTTTTAATTTAATGCTGTAGAGGGTGACTTGCCATCCATAAGAAATTGGTACATGATGTGTAAATTCAGTTCAGCTTATGTTTCTTCATTATGAAACCACTTGCAATCCCAGCTAACCATGGAGTTATGGGCCAGCAGGAGAAACACTCAGTAAGTATTGCAAATTCTGTTTGTTCTATCAATAACCTGTCATGGGCAAACTGCATGGAGATTGAAGCTGCTTGTCTTCCTGCTCACTGGCTTTCCTGCTTGTGGATTTAATAGTGGGTTAGGAGGGAAAGCTGTACCTGAGGTGGCATTAATGTCGGTGGCTGTATTGAAATTGTTTTTAGCTTAAAAAAGGCAACTCTGTAGGCTCTTTTTAAATGTTAAAAATTTACTGGAAAAATGCTGACATGCTTTGGTTGGGCAGGAAGCTTTGAGCATTCAGTTAAAATCATTGTGCATTTGTTAAAACTTTAAAGCAATATGTAAGCTGTATAACAAATGATATAATTGTAGGTGATGATAAGAATAGATTTTTTTCTGTCTAGTGTGTGGTACTAGTGTAGTTTTGCCTTGTAGCATGGCGTTGAACATCTGTGATACACTTATGCTGAAATGCAGAAACTGTTAGTAAAACATGGAATGAACAAAAGGCATAAGTACTGATGCTTTCTAATTGATCCCATGAGTCAGCTACACCTTTGTCATGCTTTAATCCCATAGGCTGCCTGTGTTTATTGTTTGGGAAAAATGCATTCATAAGCAGAAGAGCAAACATTATTTAACAAGGCCTCAGGTGTCAGGAATTAGAAATTTAGGTTTTGCATGACAAAAAGGTTCTGTAAGTTCTATAAAAATGTATGGAACCTTATTGCTCAGTTAAAATGTTTAAATCTTCATGCTAGATTTTATATGGTTCAATATAGTTTTCAATCTTAAAATTTGTTTCTTGAGAAAATATTTATGAATATGTGTTCTGTGACTACTGTGTCTTAGAATGCACATAAGAATGTGAACAGTATATTCAGCAGATGCAGTTAAAGAATCATAAATAGTAGGAAGAGGTGATAGCAGGAACTTTTTGAAGGAAGAACATTTTTTTGCAAGAATTCAGTGCTTGTGTAGAAATACAGAAAGTAATCTAGAAATGTTTTAAAATGTGTCCAGTGAATTTTTCTTACACCTGTAGCAACATATCACAGTTTCTTATTGTAGACTGTTTTGTTCCTTTCCCTTGTTAATTACATTCTAAGTATAAGGGAGTTCATGTAACCAAACTGTTTGATGTTCATGAAATATTTAGAACTTAATCTAAAAAAACCCCAAACATAACCCACCTTCTTTCCTCCTGAAACTCAAGCACTGAAGAAGCTGAAACAGAATAGAATACTTTGAATTTGCAAATAGGAATAAAATAAAATAAAAAAGCTGCATATGTATTGCATATGTTTTCCTGCTCTTTCTCCTCTCCAAAGAATGTTGATGAAAAGTTCTAGATTTACTCTGGTAGTACAACAAGTTTAACTGATATTAAATAAGTGCTTATAGATAAAGGAAAAAAATTAACTAGCTTTTTAGAAACTCTACATCACAAACTCTGCCATATTCTAGCTGTATAACTTTGAGATATTTAAATCACAGAGATGAATTTCACTCTCCATAATGGAGACTGGACTAAAATGTAGGAAAAATAAAAGAAAAAAGGTCAAGGTATTGCTTTACAAATGTCCCCATATATACAAGAGAAAAAAATCATACAGTCCGACGTGCAGTTGCAGATTTTGCATTAAAAAAAGACATAGTTTAAAGACTATATAGAACTTTAAACTGTTAGGACACAGACTAGCTCAGCAAAAAACACTGCTTTAACAATGAAATTTTCATGCCTGTTCACCAGGTAGACATTATTTTCCTTGGAAGGTAAGACTGAAAGATGTAAATTTTTCACAGAGAGGGAAGGGAAGCTTGGAGTTCCAAGGCATAAGAGTCTATCTTACTTTGCCTAAGAGGAAAAACTTCTTGAATTAATAATTTCTGGTAATGAGTTATTTTCATGTTAGTATGTTCCCAGAATTATAAATATTTTATTGATATCTGACTTGAATTTATTTCAAGAAGAGAGGCTTAATTACTTTTGTGACATCCCCACTCAGAGTCTCACAGCTTGACTTGCTGGAACTGAATGCAAAATTCAGTTCCAATCTGGAACTGACTGCAAAAATTTCCTGTGCAAGGTTTCACAAATTTCTGTGGATTAATTTTACTTAATGCTGTTAATCATAATTTCTTAATTAATTAATGCTTAAATCTTAATTTCACACTAGTTTAGTTAGGGAATGAGGGATATGGTTTCAATCTTTTGTTCTGTGAAAGTGGTATGCAGACTGGCCATTCTGTTAATCATGGTGAAAATAGAGAGATGAAGAATACAAAATGCTCTTGTGTTTCCTAGACTTTTTTAATATAGAAAATAAAGTCAGCTGCATCAATCAAGTGTATAGGAGTTTGAAGCAGTGCTACAAGCACATATCTAAAAGTGGTGTTCCTTGATACACAGCTACTGTTATCTGTTTAAAAGGGAGTAAAATTATGCTCTGGGTGAAAGATGTCAGAAAAATTAAAGCAGGGTTGTTGCAAAAATTCTTTTGCCTAGTTCTTGTATTGGATGTACTTTACCAGATTTTGTGTAATTACAGGAATCTTAGAATCGTTTGGGTTAGAAGAGTCCTTAAAGACCATCTTCTTCCAACCCCTCTGCCATGGACAGGGACACCTTCTACTAGACCAGGTTCCTCAAAGCCCCATCCAGCCTGGCCTTGAACAGTTCCAGGGATGGGGTATCTTCAGTAGGTTCATTATGTTTGGCTGTGTCCTTGCTGGTTATAGGAGTCCTCTCAACCACCTTTGTAGGGCTTTCACTATAATTTTCCTAATCTTAAATTTTAGGAAGATGAATGGTGTTGCAAAAAATATTATTTTGTGGATTTTCGAACAATCTCTTGACGAGCTTCACACATTGCATCTGATACCTGGTTTATTATGTGGAAAAAAATCACATGAAGGCCTAGTGTATGGAGGTTCCCATTGCAGGCTTTGGCCTTGTAAGATGTTAGCTTTTGACCTCATTTCTCTTTTTTCTTTGTATCTGTTGTTCATAGGAACTTTACTCAAGGTCAACAAAAAAAAAACAAAATAAAAAAATCGACGGGTATAATGACCTGTAAAAATGGGACTTGAGATGCATAGTTCTTGTATGACTGTGTAACGATTAACAACTCATTAATTGCACCGTACATTCGAGTGACTTATAGACAACCTGTAAGAAAGTATATTTTTACTTCAGGTGTAATTGAAATAAAGTCTGCTAAAAAAGGACAAGTTTCATTGCTGGCACAGCAACACTTCTTTAGGGATCATGGGCACTGCAGTCTTTGATGTGCTCAACCTGTCTTGAATTACTAAAAATTATTGGAAGCAGTAAGTCAATTTTTTGGGTTGTTCTTACCATATTTTGATTTGATTTGTGGCCATGTGCTAGGGGTCCCTTCCCTCCCAGGAAAGAAAAGGAAATGAATGATATTTTGAGGAGAAGTCTTGAATGGGGATTGTTCAAATATGTTTATTTTAGTTGGATGTGTAGTAAAGGATGCTGTTGGCATGCTTTCCTAAGAAATCTAGAACTATACCAGAAATCATTTTCTGTTACTGGATGAGATCATCAGTTTTTTTCCTTGACTCATATAGTAAATGTAGTGTGATATTGTTATTTGTACTTTGAGTGAGCATCACACAGCTCTTCTAAGTTGGGAAAAGAGGTGTGGTGTTGTGATCAGATGGCTACAGTTGCTAAGCTTTTTCTTGTTTCTATACATATGTGGAACAAAAAATAGATGCATGAAAAAGCTCTGTCTAGGTAGTAGTGACCTCTTATCTGCAGCAGCTGCTGACAGTTATGATTATGTTCATCTTGATGAATTACATTGCTCTCGGACTTGATACAGATTATCTTATTTTGTTGTTAGGCACTTTTATTTTTAGCACTTATTGAAACCAGATTCTGGTTTGGCCTCTTCCGATTATTCCTTTCAATTTGAGTATTTGAAAAAAAAAATTCCTCACTGGAGGCCAATAAATGGGTTGTGGATTTTTCATGTGATTAGAAATAGTGTTTCACCTCTTTATAAGTGCATTATGATAGAGTCTTTAATTGCACGACCGTGTATCATCTGCAAGATTTATCTCAAAATGGATAGCTTTGTAATGAGCAGCTGTTTGATGTTTTGGGCTAGCTTCATTGCTCAAAAGGCCAGGTTGTGTATATGGTGTACTATTCAAGTCTTACTCAGAAGAGAAAAGCATAAATATTATTCTCTTCTGTGGCTTTTCAAGATGCTTGTAACTACAGTGTTCAGGCAAATAATTAAAGTATTGCGGGGGTGGCATTATCTTCATTTTTCAGTAAGGTATGCTGAAGCAAATCTTTGGCAAAACATAAGGGCAGAAATTTGAGAGCTTAAGATGGTCATTCCACAGCATAGGAAGGTCTAAATAAGCTTTCAGAGGATAGATTTTGTTGCTTGAGTTTTCTATATTGGCCCAGTTCAGACACTCACAGCCTAATCTTCATATGAAAGGTTGATTTTAAGTGACTTGCCTGGCATCTTACCAGAGATCTGTGGTAGACTCTGGCTAAATTCCTGTTCTGCTGGACAGCATTTCACTGCAGATTTCTCCAAAAAGCTTCTAAATGGCAAAATTTGGGTCATTTCAGAGGAATGACTGTGAATGCATTTAGTGACCTGTAGAGATGGCAGTGAGAACATCCTTGGCACACAGAGGATGTCCTGCTATCTTTCTGTTATGACTTCAATGCCTGGGGATTGCACAGCATATTTCAAAGGGAGAGAAGAGGGGGGAAAATAAAACAACCTCAAAAGAATACCAGAAAGGCTGCCATCTATGTGTGATGAAGCATCTAAAATTTTTTCAGGTCAGGTGGGTTGTTGATGTAGAATATTGCACAGTAGGGCATTTTTTTTTGAATGTTTATGAAGTAAGAGAGTTTCAGGCCTTACAACATATTCAGTATTATGGCTCTGGTTTGTATTTTAAAGTGGCCAGACATAGTGGTGCTGTTAGAGTGTTTTCAGAGTGATGCTTTTGATGGTGCATACTGTAATGTGGCATTTATAGTCACAATGCAGATGTGAACCTGAAAAGGAAAGTCAGCTTCTTCCAAAATGCTATTTTGAGACTGAGAGACTAAAGCTATTTATTATTACTGAGTTGTTGGCACTCCTGCCTGATCATCAGATGTGCTGAAAATCTAGCTGAAATTGAGAGCTGCTGGTACCCAACAATTATAAAAAAAACCCCAAAAACTATCCAAGCAACCAAAAATTCCAAACATCAAAAGAAGTAAAAAATCCTAAATCCCTTTACATAGTGTTGACTTGCTCCTGATTCTATGAGTTAATAAAGGCATAGGAAGAAGAGAAACTCTAAAAAGCAGAGATAATGTGTTAAGTAGCCTAATTTAAAAAAAGTATATATGACATTCACAATATACACAATGAGTAGCCTGAAGTTCATTGTAACTAGAAGCAAGCACTGAGAAAACTAAGGAAATCCTGTGCCTCAGTATCTCAAGTTCATTATTCCACCTGCAAAATAATTGCAGCCCCTTGCTGAATACTGGCTCAGGGGTTTTAATTAGTGACACTCAATACTGGTACTTCATTTCCAAGTGATGTAAATGCAACAGTTTAGTGAACAAAATGGTAAAAATAGTCCAGTGAGAGGAAGTAAGTTAGATTTTTTTGGAAAATTTAATTTTGAGTTATCTAAGGCAGGGGATCTCAGTGATATGTAAAGAAACATGTATCTTATAAGAGAATTGGTAAATGCTGTGAGTTGTGCTGCTTTTTTCTGCAGTTGTGATTGCTGTGGGTACAACTCCAGCAGCAAAAAGAGAGGGGAGGTATCTCATGTCCTGTATTCTGCTGCTAACATGACCTGAAGCTTATCTGCAAAATACTTCCGTACTTGAAAACTTACAGGTTGTCTGCAAAATCAATGAAATATCAAAAGATAAAATGAATGATTTAAGAATATGAGCATTATAAACTATGATTTCTAAATTCTAAACTGGAATTGTATAAATATTTAGGCTATGTTCAGACCATCAGTACTCTGGGATGATGATGTTAGTGCTGAAAACTCTGAAGTATTTGAAGTTTTTTTTTCTTCAATTGTCTTGCATATTTTTTATTCCTTGCTTATTCTAGGCTTTAAATTGCTACAAATTAGCCCTTAACATCATCCTTGATGTTTGAAAACTGAGCTAATTTTACTAATCCCTCATTAAATACACAGTTGTGTGATTTTTGCTTGACTGAAATAGAGTCAAGATTTTCAGGATCTTAGGATGATTTTATTAAAAATCTGATTTCAATTTTTGATATCTTAATTGTAACAGCAGATATATGACCAGACTACTAATTCTTTATGTACTACTACTGATGAATTCTTGGTAGCTTTTTTTAAAATTTGAAATTAATAGAAGTAATACTACTAGAAAGAGAAGAAATCCCACTTGATAGAGTATTTCAGGACTTTGCTAGTGGGTGTAATGCTGAACCAGTGTTTCCAGTGTTTAAGAAATATGGTTAATATTAAGGATTTGAGAAACATGAAATATGAATGTCTTGAGATTTACCCTTGACTAAAGAATCTTGTACCCACCACACTTCATTGCCAATATTGGATTTAAGAATGTGGTAGCTGTAGAGCAAGAGAAGTGTGGCATAAATCCAGCAGTTCTGCAGTGTTTTTAGGATTCTGACCTCTGCATGCTTAATCCATCTGTCTGTTACAGAAATGTCACTGGCACTCGCATGGTATCCCAGAATTGGATAGTTGGTGGTTATTACAATTTTGTCAGCCTGCCAGTAGTCTTTTTGCTGTTCATTTTGAGATGGTGATGATTCAGTTGAGAACCAGGAGAAGAATAAACTGTGCTGAAGGGGTCTCTGCTCAGTGGGTTACTTGTGAAAGCTGATCCTGTGCCCAGAAGCTAAAATGTATTGGAATGTTTATCATTCCTTCAAAATCCCCTGTTCTGTATGAGGATACTAGAAGGACAGATGAAGGACATGAGATTGCACTGCTGTTAAAGGTAAATAGCTTTAGATTATAATAGTACCTGCCAAGTGGTGCTGCTGCTTGGTCCCTAATAAGTCTGAGGTGTAGGGATGGAGATCAGCTATTGCCTAAATTTATTTGATTTTATTTGTCACTAGGTAAACATGAAGGTTCATAAAATTTGGTGAAATAACTGGAACATAGGAAATTCTGTATGTGTGTTCTTTGTAATTTACTTTTGTGGTGCTGGACTTGGTTACTAGACTGCAAGATTCTATTAATTCCATTAGCAAGAATGTTGGTCCTTTGGGCAAAAGGCTGTATTTGTCTTTTTGGGTTGCTCTCACTGCAAATACGAGTCTTGCTGCCATGAACCATGGTGTTCAGCTAACCTGGCATTCTAGACTTGGCCTAAACCTTAAGCTACTTAAAAAGCTAAAAATAAGGCCCTAGGTCCTTTTGCAATCACTGGTCTCCATTGCAGATGTTGGAACACAAAATCCTGGCACATTTAGTTCCCTTTTCATGAAAAGTGAAAGAGAATTTTCCTAAATGGAAAGTAGCTTGCTAAACCTCACAGCTTGGACTGAGTAGTTTTCTAGCATTTCCCAACTCCTGAGTTATAGGCAGTCAAGTTGATGTCTCCAGTAATATGATGTTCCTTCCAAACCCTGTCCAGAACACCTTAAAAAGGCATAAAATAATTTGATCTGCTACCATTTCAATAATTGCCATCCGTTGTGGTGTATGGAGTGTGACTACCCTTCCTTTAATTCAAATGGGTTTTCTGATTCTTCCTTACATGTGTTCTGAATTTGTTTAGTGACTTCTGTAAACAGCAGAAAGCTCTGAACCATTTGACAAAATGTCAAAAAGATTTTGCTTTGAATGTGAAAACAGTTGAGACTTTCTACACTCAAATGTATGCATACCTCCATGGCACTTCCAGCTCTTAGATGCAGATGGAGATGACAATTCTCCTTTGGGCTGGGGATATGCAAACTGGTTCAACACCAGCCTTCTCTTTCAGTTCCAGCTTTTCAGCATGGATCAAGAGCCAGTTGCTTTTCAAAATAGAGGAAAAGCAGGCTTGCGAGTTAAAATGTGGAGAAGAGCAAAGTATTACATTATATGTGCATTTAGGATCTGTTAATAAGCTAATAAATGCCATAAAATGTAGCTCCATGTAGCCCTTTCTACCTGTAGATTTAACTGTCTCAGGCTTGGCTGGTGACTATGTGCCAACATTTGGTGACAGTAATACGTCCTCTTGCTAACTGCAGTTACCTGATCTTCAGAGACATAGGGACAGCCAGGAATCATTCTGCAAACCCAGAAAATAACTTGATGGTCAAATACCTCAGCCTGGGATTTCTTTCACTCAGTCTATAAATACTGCCTCATTTTGTCTGACTGCAGCATTTCACTCTCTTGCAAGCACAGGTGCTGTGTGCTGGGTCGTTTGGACAAACACACTAGGTGGGATTCATTAGTTTATAGCTTGACTCCAAACTGTGACCTTGCAAGTCAGAAGAATTGGTTTAAAGCTTTCTTCTTTTATTGCTTCTCTGAAGAATGATTTCATAAAAATGACGTAGTTCTATTTTGTGGGTCTCCCTTTGTGTGTGTAGTCATGTTGGCTTGTTTTATTGTTAAAAATAGGCTCGTAATGTTCCGTGCTGCTGTTCTTCCTGCAGAGCCAGAAGAATGGGAGCTGGGCTGTGCTCTTAGGCCTCCATCCATGGCATTGTTTCCTAAATGCCTATCTGCTGCTGTGTGCCTGCCAGCCTGCCAAATGCTGTAGGGGTTGCATGAATGTCAGGAAGGTCTATTGCAGGATGATTTGAAAAAGCATGGGGAATTCTGAAAAAGAGAACATGGGTACAGAACTGAGCCATACATTTGCTATTGGTAGTAGGATTGATGGCTTGAAAATGGGGTGATGAAGGACATTGTTTGTCATGTGCTGGGTCATGGTTGAAACAAAATCATTCATGATTTTGTGAAATTTAAACAGAATTTTGGGAATTATTTCTTAGTTAGCTCTATCCTAGGTTTTCTGAACCATGAGCCCTGTTCTCATTTTAGTCCAAGTAAGTTCTTTGTGCTCTTCATTTGGGGGGGGGGGGATGTTTGTGTTTTTCCTTGCATGTAAGGAGCTAAATAAAGGCTCTTCAAAACAAGCACTCTTTGCCTGTGCTGTTTCACCAGTCAAGGTACAGGTTGACCTCTAAATCTTAATGTAATTCTGATAACAAACTAGGAAGAAGAGGAACCTGTATTCTCCAAATTTTTGGCAGGCGGTAGCTCTTTTCTTGGCTAGGTTGCTCAGGAAAGTCAGATGTTAGACTTGGAGGTGTCTCGCTTGCCTTTTCAGTCTTCACCTGCTGGAAGTCCTGCTTGACCAGTGGATTTTCAGCTAGCTTTTTTGACATTTGAATAAGTAGCTGGCTACAGAGGGATTTTTTTTTCCTTTTGGAATACACATAAATAATGTAGAATATTATTTTTTCTGTTGTTCTCACTTTTAAGGAACCAGGAGGAAAAGGGAAATGCATGATTTTATGGATTTTGGTGCCCTAGTAAAACGTACTACTTAAATAATTAACTCTGTGTCTGGAAATGGTTGTTCACTGGATTTTTTTTTTTTTTTTAACCAGCAGAGAAGGCTCATATTTTATTTTAAAACTGAAGTTGTTCACAGTTGTAGGAGCAGATGGAAAACCAAACTAAAATGAGAACAGTGTTAGTTTCTTTTAATAACTGTAGAAACCTGTATTTAGGTGTACCTCTCCTTGCCTATTGGTGTATGACTTCTGCAAATATTTTCTATGGTCCGACACTGGGAATTTCTGTCCTATTCAGTCTAGCTCATTTTCAAATCAGTAGGTTCTCAACAGTTGATAATATTGTTGTTGTTGTAGTTTTTTGGTGGCTTTTTTTTTTTTTTAATTGGTGTGCTTTTTGTTTGTTTTTGTTCTTTGTTTTGGATTTTTAAAAATTTTGTTCTTGAGGTGGTGTTCTTTGTGTCATGTGAGAAGATTAGAGACTTCTTGCATTTCAGGGCAACAGATTTTTAGAAATTTCCATTTAGCAGATATTTTCAAGGTCCCTGAAAAATACAGCTGCTTTTCCTAAATAAATAGTTGCTCAAGTAGCGTTTCCCAAACAGTGGTGTGCATGTCAGCAGTAGGATATAGAAAATCTAGTTATCTACTTATTTCCTGTTGAAGGAAGAGGTTGTTTAGGCAGTTAAATGTCACTCCTACACCTGCAACTTCCATTAGTATTGTACATTCTGTGATGATGGTACCCAGGGAAAACTAAACTTAGGAATTCCTGAGTTAGAGTAGCATGATTATTTTTAGTGGTTTTTTTTTTTTTTTTTAAGTGGGGGTTCAATGTTCCAGCTGGGGTTTTATTCAGTTGAGCACCCAGAGATAACATGCTTAATGTAGTAATGACTAAAATGTGTACCACTTTTATGAAAGTAACTTTCTAAATCTCTTGCACCATGTGTTACAGCGAACAGCTGCTGCCTTTTTAGGGCTGTTGTAAATGAGCAGTTAGTTTGGCTCTCAAATTTTCTGGTCATTGCAAGGTGACCTAATGCAGTAGTTTAGGTAAATGCACCCACCTTGATCATGTAAATGGAAACTACTCCAGTGTTTAACTTCTGGTAGGTGGGAGAAAAAAGATGAATGTCACGTGATCGTGTTTATAGAATAGGTGCAGTTACTGGTCTTGATATTTCAACCTGATTTCTGTACTGCTTATTTTTTCTGCAGCTTGGGAATCTGTGATGTAAAAATCTCTTCCTAAATAAACACCACTAAAACATTTCATGGTGTCAGTAGAATATGTAAGTTTTTACATGGGTTGTATTTTTAGGATGCTGTTCACAGAAGGCAGGACCATACAGGATAATTTAAACTGTGTGCACACCTGCACAGACACAAATAGGTGAATTTATGAAAGTCACATGTGAATGTCAGCATTTTAAGCATTTCAATTGACAATGTCTGCTTATTCAAAAGCAGCCTTGATTATAATGGGATCCATATGGGACCTTGTTGTTTTGCTTATCTTATAATGTAGTTGTGGGCATTTGTAAAAATTAGGCAATTAAAAAAATAGCCAAGGTTGGAGGCTAATGAAGTTTAGTGTTGGTTATTACAGTTTTGAGTAAATGTCACTTGGACTACAAAGAAAAGCTCTGCAGGTTGTTTCAAAATTTATTTGAGATATTATTACTATAGTAAATGAGTCTGTGCTGATATATGAAAATAATTTTAAATGGCTTTGCACAGCTATGCTCTATGCACTATGCTCCAGAATTTAGGGAGCACTGTAGCACTTCCTAAAGACTCCTTGATGAAAAGAAGAAAAATGATCCTTTAGTCTTTCTCCTCTGATGATCTCAGTGAGCACAGACTAGTAGGTTTTCTGGCCAAAGTACTTAATAGCTGAGTTGTTCATAGAAGTTGGAATCTTGCTCTGTGTGACAGAATAGAAACTATGAAGGTATTAGGAATGCAGGATGGCATGACAGGACATACAGTTTTAAAAACTTGGGTCAGAGTAAAATATTTTCACTAATTTTCTTTGACTACCACCTGAGGAAAAGTGTAAAGTAGCAAGCAAAGCTTGGGGTGTTACAGCAACATTCCCTGGTGTGGTGTATTGCCATGGCATTATAACATTTGCACTTGCAAAACTCCTAAAATAAGTAATAAAACTGTTTGACTAGTAGTCATGTTAGTGTAGCATTAAAAAATTATAGTTACGGGAAAGTAATACTATTTGAAGGTTTTGCAACATTAGTCATGTATAAAAGGAAATACTTGCCATTAAAAAACATTTTATCTTGTTACTCTACTGTTTCTTAATTAGCCAGAAATATACTATTTGTAATGCAAATATGAAAAATTTTTACTCCTTGCATTGAGTAGTGTTATCTACCAGCTTTTAAGATTTTTAGGCAATCTTTATTTTGAAATTAACCTTTGAAAATAACATCACCCCCATTTTCAACCAAAATTAATTGCCTTGTACTTGTCCAACTTTAAAAAAAAATTGTAACATTGTTTTAAATGCTCAATATTGTGCAATTAGCAAGTTAAGACTAGTGATTATGGCAATATACATTTTTCTTTATAATAAAAAATGCTCTAATCAAAATATTTGAAAAAACAAACTTTAGCAAGGGCTTTGATGTCCACTTGTGTGTTATTTGTAATACTGCAATTCTTCGTGTCCTTTTTTTTGTTTGAGGTGAAGCAGAAGTGTGCAACTTTCGTTGTCAGTCAAGGAAAATAGTGGAAACTTCCACCCACTTTTCTCCTGGACTGTTCCTTGATACTCTAAAGCAAAGAAAATCCTTTACTTAAAACTCCAAGGGTGGCATTGACATGGCTGCAGCCATCAGACTTCAAACAAATTTTCCATTTAATTGCTTGTGAATAGTCATGTCTCTCTTTAAATTTTCATCAAATTCCATTCAGTTAATATGGTATTTTTTGGAGAAAGGGCTCAGTTTTTGCATCTGTGCACAGAAGGTCCCTAAATATTTATATCTTTAAAAACTTTTTCTTTGGAAGTGTACAGAGTACTTGGGTTACTAAGAAGCTACCAATAAGAACATCTAAGATGTTTTTATGTTAGTCATGTTGGATTTTGTGTTTTTTCTTCCTCTCTTGGTTGGTCTGCTTCTGAACACTAAGTATATCAAACAACAGGCTTACTTAAGATTTTTCTGCTTGGGTGAGTGACATGGATCTGGAAAGAATTTTCTGGGTCACTGCCATTACACACTTGTGCAGCACACTCATAACTTTGCCTCGCTTCAGTATGAAAGCTTTCTCTACCACAGCTCCTGTGGAGTCTGGCTTGGAGGATCTCTGTGGTTCATTAGATAGCAGCCTTCTTTCTGCTTCCTGCTCATTAGGCTTTACACCTGCATTGCCTTTTACTGAAAATATTTCTTTTTCCTCCTTTCTATTTCTGCATAGTGATCTTTCTCTCAGTGTGGGCTGAAAAAGCTGTGCTCTTCCTGCACTTTGTCAAGTATTAGTTTTTCTTCTTATAATCCTATATTTTTTTTCTGACTCTATGTATGTGTATGGCTTTAAGCCATCTTTATTTAAAAAACACAGCTGGGAATGTGTGCAACATTTCCAAATAAGGTCTCTGCTGGGGTTGTGGAGATGAGCCCAGAACTATATTTCTGGAGGATGCATGCTGTGATCAGATTGGGTTCTCCTTCTGCTGCATCACCTGAACTATTCAGTCACCTTCTGATCAGCTGACAAATGGAAACTTTTTCACAGTCATTTCTGACAGGGAATTTCCCAGGCTGTTGATTTTTGTTTAAAGTGTGTGATTTCACATCTTTTCCTACTGCTCATCTCTTGTTATCAATAGTGTCTTTTTGCACAGCAATGCCAACAAATTTTTTCCTCCACTTGGAAAGTGGGGAGATCTAAGATATTTTGTATATCCATCTTTCATATCTCATCTTTAAAAATATAACTGAAGTAGCCCTTAATTTGCTTTTCTTCTAGAATCAATTAACTTTTCATTACTATTGTAAGTTAGCAGTAAAATTCAGTGATGTAGTGCAATATTTAAGTGCAGTAGTTCAGATTGAGAGGTTTCAGTTCAAAACTAAGCTGTCAGTTAATGAATGTTTAAAAACTTCACTAAGCTTTGTTAGAGTGGCTAGAATGCTGTAATTGTGAAGCATTCTGTGATCAGGTATAAAAAAAACCCCACCAACATATGGTGTGGTGTAGGAACAGCCTACTGATGGGGAGGCTTCAATGCTTGGAACTGTAGGTGTTTCATAGGTCATTGCTTTAAACATCAGGATATATGTTTTGACCTTTGGGCTAAACTCTTTACTTTTCTGTTGTGGTTTTCAATTCTGAGCAGTGCTTTAAAGCTGAATATAAAATCTGAGTTCGGGTGCCATCATTTTTACCCCTGCTGGTGTAATTGCATTTTAGCATCCCCCACATCCACTTGTGAGACTGCTGTGTAAGTAATCCAAAATGAGTCTGTATATGAGATATACAGAAGCATTCTATTATTTATTTAAAATATTCTGCAGGACTTAAAGCATCTGCTTTGAAAATGTTTGAATTAACATTTCCTGTAAACATATGTGCCCACATAAAGTGTTCTTCAACTTTATTTTGCTTTTATTTCCGTAGGCATGAATCTTTTGTCTGGTTTCCTGTGGAAACTAAGTTTGTGACCAGGTTCTCTGTTCCTTCCTCTCCCACACTTAGTTGTAATAGGCCAGAGAGTTCAAAATTTAACCTTACAAGCCTCCAAAAGCCCTGAAAGTAGGCCATTTAGTTTCCAAACCAGCAGTAGCTCTCAGTGTATTAAGCACCCAAACAGCCACAAAAGGAAGTATTTAGAAATACTTTCTGTGGGAAAAACGTCAACTAGAACATGCATTTTTTTAGTATGAAAACCAGTTATTCCCAAGAGAGAGATCTCTGCAAAGGCAAGCTTTATTATTTTCTCATCCATGTATATTAAATAATGGGGAGCCTTTACAGAAGTTCAGTGGCTGAGCTCAGTTTTCCACTCTTTTTCCCTAGAGGTATTTCAGAAGTCAATTGAAATGCCTCAGAACAGTCTTTCCTTCAACTTAAAAAGCAGTCATCAGTGACTGCCTGTCCCTGCTTGTTGGTTTTCATGATGTAGATTTCCATAGGAAGAATTCCCAATTTTATTCAGTGCTATTGGGAAGCTGTTTGTTTGTGGGAGGGTGTGGCTGTGCAGGCTCTGTCAGCACTCTTAAATGCAAGTTCTTGGTGGGACATCAGGGTGCTACCAAGAGTGATAGGCTGTGTCCCTTATGGAATAGGGCCTCCTATGATATAGGGACATATGCAGACATAATACACTGGGACAGAGATTCTGCTACTCACAGTAATTCAGAGTGACTGAGAATAGGATTGGACCTAAATCTGTTCACTTTATGAAATAAAGCAATCAAAATAATATAAAATACCAGACACTTATCAAAAAAAGCAAAAACCCAAACAAAACCAAAACCAAGCAACCAAAACACACACACACACACAAAAAAAAAAAAAAGAAAAAAAAAAAAAGAAAAAAGGAGATTTTGAAATTAGAAAATCCTACAATCCTAACTCCCTTCTGGAAGGCTTAACTTCCATTGCACTGTTTGGAGCAAAAAACTATCAGACCACATTTCTACATGTGGTCAAGGATGTCAAAGAGTTGTCAGTACTTAAATGTATATGCACAGTCAAAACAGTTGTAGCACAGTCTTTTTAGCTTGATGCCTGCAGCAGAACTGCTATAACTTGAAAACCGTATTTTATAAGTACTGAATTATCTCTTGTTGACCAATGAAGAAGCTACATTATAACCAGATATTTTTTGAGACAGGCTTCTGAGTAAGTGCTGAATAAAAGTATTTTGATCTTGCATGTATATACTGTTCATTATAAATATGTTATAAATGTTTGAGCTCGGATTTTCAGAAATCTGAGAAAAACTTGGGAATACTGTTTAATGTTATTTAGTTTAGTTTAGCATGATTCAGTTCAAATTCATCCTGCTGGTTTTTCTTTCGTATTTGGGGTTCACTGGTGCTGTAAACACTTGTATAAAACAGTTTTTCTTTTTTTCCCCCCGACTTAATTTGATCTGTTGCCAATAAGTTGACATTTGTGTTTCCTGAAGGAATAGTGTTTATGCCAGGTTTTCTGAAGAAGGCACTTTTGAATATGAAATGCTGCCTTGAATCTTTGATTCAAATACTTCCAAAAGGAAGAAGAAATGCTAACACATTCGGACATACGACCGAGTAGGTAGTTAAATTAAATAAGAACGGTTGTGTTTCAGTGATGTATTTCTTACTTTTCTTTTAAAAAGAGTTGCTTTTGAGAGGTTTTTCTTCATTCCCCAGACACCCATTTAAATTTTACCACCCCTGTCTCTCTGCAGAAGTCAATAATCCTTCAAGCAAAGGATTCGATGCATGAAGTGCTCATAGGATTAGCTGCTGAGAGCTAGGAGATGTGCAGTAAGTGGCAGTCAGTGTGTGTTTTGTAAGGGAAGCAGAGAGAAGTTCCTGTGCATTCACTCTCTCCTGCTTTCTTCCTGAGACCAGCAGCTCCCATTGCATTAGCTTGAACCTCTGAATAGTTTTTTTGGGAGGCTAGCTATAGCAAAATATAAGTGGAAGAAAGAATTAAGAGCTGGGAAAGGTCCTTATAATACTTTATTTTCCTTCTTTTTGTTTTTTGTTTGGTTTTTTTGTTAGAGGTGTTCTGCTGTGGGCTTTGTATACAAACAACTGCTTCACAGCAATAGTATCTAAATGCAATATTTTCAGATCACAGGTTGTATCCTGTGCTGGATTCAAGATTAAGAACATTCTTAAGATTAGGTCTCTGAAGTTTCACAGTTTCACTAAAGGATGTCTATTTGAGGAAACTCTGGAGATTGAAAATACATTAGGTATTGTGAAGGAGACATATGTGCAGAAGACATAATTCAAGTCGGGAGGTTTTTATTTAAGTGTTACAGAAGTTTTCTTAGAAAATATATAGAAGCTTCTCAATCTTTTCTACTCCTAGGTGGAAGGAAATCCTGCTTCCCTGGGAATTGCATCCTCATTTTAATTGCATATAGTTTACACTTTTAGT
Source organism: Taeniopygia guttata (assembly GCF_048771995.1). Taxonomy (NCBI): domain Eukaryota; kingdom Metazoa; phylum Chordata; class Aves; order Passeriformes; family Estrildidae; genus Taeniopygia; species Taeniopygia guttata. The sequence continues at coordinate 40,283,082 of NC_133028.1, read as the reverse complement.
TTAAATTTAATTCTGCATGGACATGTCAGCCTGCATCAGATCTGTAGACAGAATCGATAGAAATTACTTCATTGTTCTGTAATTACTTACATTTACTGCTGTGTTTAAAATCACTCAACCATAAAAATGTTTACCTTGATGTCTCTCTTGGTTAGTGAAAGAATTATGTTGAAATAGCATGTTGATGAATGCCCAGCATTATTACAAATATTTCTTCCTTATCCTATTAAATACCATAAATATGGGCATACCTTTAAAATACAAAATACAACAGATGTATGAACATTTAATATAAAAAATGTTTATATAAAATATTGAAATCAAGTGTTAATAATTTTAGAGTATACTGAAGAATACTGCCTTTGTGATCTACACTTTTGTAGTGCAATAAAAATTTTAGGATTTCTCTCTTGGGTGGAGAAAAAATTAATGAGGAAGACTAAGGCAGAGTATTGCTTTTATTTGCCTGCTATTTTCCTCTCTTCATGAAAAAAGACCAGAATCCCAAAATCAGTTCACTGTAGTTTAGTTTACTTACTTAGGTTTGTGGGACTAAGTGTGTCATCTGTAAAAGGAATAAAAAACTTTTTAAAAAATTATTTATTATGGTGGCTTTTATTGTATAGTAGCTTTTATTATTTCATTAGTAAAGAGCTGCTATAGAATAAGTGTTCAGATGGAGGTGCTTGGAGGTTGAAGAATCAGTGCTTGCTTGTATTTCTTTAATTTCAGAAAGTGGAAATAGAGGCTATAAAGGTGATAGTTTATGTTGTTTTATGTCTACTTGCTCAGTGACACTTAATTACATATAAAATCATTCATTGGGAATTGCATAACAGAATGTTACACCTTTGCTCTCTTTAATCCCATCTTTTTTGCAAATGTACTTCAGTCACTTTGCAGGCTTTATAAATCTTTCATAAAGTGCTTAGCAGCCTTCAGTAGAAGACTTTGTATGCTTTGTTTGCCTTAAAATGAGTGGTATATTGAAGCTTTCTAACTAGAATTTGTCTGGCAATTTAAAAGGACACTCTTGCATTTGTCTTTTCACATTATTGCATTTATACTTGTTTTCACATATAACTGCATTTAAAAAACCATAAAATCCCAAATGAATAAAATCAAAACAAAGCCTCAAAAAAAAAAAAAAAGGAATATTATTTAAAGAAAGAAAATGCTTTGGTGTAATTCCACTTTTTTTTTTTTTTGCTATTCTCATACATTTTAATGCTGTATCCAAGGATTTTAATTTCTTGTCCCATAAACATTTTCAAAATTTATTTAATATTTTTTTTAAATACTGTATTCGTAGATAAGTCCAGCAATTCCTTGAGTAGAAAATACCTTTTGTTATAATGAAAGGCACGCTGTAGAGTAGGAGAAAATAATGATGCTCTTAAAATAGGAGGAACATATTCAGAGCAAAGTAATTGTTAGTTTTGCATGCATAACACGGTGACTCACTTTGAGGGTGGAAGTAATAAAATTATGCTTTTAAGATGGGAAGATGTGATAGGATCTATGGTATTGTACAGATCTAAATGGGTATATATCTTTGCCCTTAAGATAGTTTCAAGTAATTGTTTAAGTTTTCTTTTCATTTCGGGTTTTCAAGAAGTAAAAATGGGGAGTCCTCAGATGTATTGTTTTAACTCTGGTTTCTCTCCACGTGTGCAATCTGTAAAAATGTGTGTACTTATGTAGGTATGCTTGCATTATAAATATAAAATAGTGTTTTCACCTCTGTCAAATTAAGACTAGGGCTTAGGTCCTAACCATTTTAACAGGTCATGTTTTGTACTAGAAACTTTTGTCCCTGCTACACATGCTTAGAGCTATGCATATATCACCTTAATGTTGGTCACTTGCAAAGGTTGTGCTTGAGACTAGGGTATGAGGACAGTTTCTGACCTTTCTAATGATTATCAATTGTTAAAATTAGTGTACATATACTGTGTTTTGAAACTATATTTACTTAAGAACAAATCATGCATTAATTTTTCTAAATTACCCTGCTATGCTTTTACTCTGTGTGCCAGTTCCTTCTGATGGTGTGACTAAAAGTATTCAGTAATGAAGTTAAGAAATATTGTAGGTATTGGCTTCAGCAGAGCTGTACTTAAGTGTGGTGCCTGTTATGTAAAATATACAAGCTGCTTTTGAGCCTTATTACTTTGAATGACTTCTTAAAACTAGATGTCATTTAATGAAAATGTAAAACAAGATAAAAGTGAGAAATCAGTTCTGATGCCATTTGTCGTGGTGTCAGTCTGTGACAGGTGGCATTTCTGAGGCAGGGGATAGGTCCTTAGGCTTTCTCATCCTGCTTGTGGTCTGGTGGATATAGCATATGCTAGATCTAGCCATGTATATGTAACAAGAAAACTTTTACCATTATACTAAATAGTAAAGTCAGTACTAAACTGTAGAACAGAATGATAGCTCAATACAAGCATGGAGTGCTTAATAATTTAATAATAAAGTGATACTCAGCACAGCAAACATACCTATTGTCATGAAGTTAACTGCCTGGAGATGGTTCCTAGGAAATTTTTTCACTGAGTTACAATAGCATGGTTTCATGGTGTTCTCTAATCCTGTTCCACTACAAGTAAGAAATTGGATGTAAATATCCTGGTTTGGGGTAGACAGCTTTTAGCTGGTTGTTGAATGTTGCATTTTGTCCTTGTTCTGCTTACCTGAAAAACATTTACCAAATGCTATGCTCCAAGAGTAAAAAGTTTGGCTGGTATTGGGTTTGTGTGGCAGGATTTTGATAGTGTGGGGCCACAGGATTGGCTTCTTTGAGAAGCTGCCAGAAGCTGCCCCCATGTCTAATGGAGACAAACCCTGCTGGTGCCAAGGCTGACCTGCCACTGGCCAAGGCTGAATCATCAGTGATGGATGGTAGCATCTGTGGGATAACACAGTTAAGAAAGGGGGAGGGAGGGGAACAAAAACTGTGCAATTGCAGCCACAGAAGAGAGGAGTGACAATGTGACAGTAACAGCCCTGCAGATACCAAGGGCAGAGCAGAAGGAGGGGCAGGAGGTGTTCTGGGTGCCCCAGCAGAGATTTACCCAGCCTGTGGTGTAGATCATGGTGAGGAAACTGTACCTCTGCAGCCTATTTTGATCCAAAGGAAAGTAGAATTCCACCTGTAACCTTTGGAGGATACCCACACCAGAGCAGATGGATGCCTGTGGAAAGCCCACACTGGAGCAGGCTCCTGGTGGGATTTGTGACCCTGTGGGGAGAGGAGCCCACACTCAAACAGGTTTACTGGCAGGACTTGTAACCCTTGACGGGACCCACCCCAGAGCAAGTTGTGAAGAACTGCAGCCCATGGGAAGGGCTCACTTTGGAGGTGATACTGGAGAACTGCCTCCTTTGGAAGGAGAAGAGTGCGAGAGTCCTCCACCCAAGGAGGGAGGAGCAGTAGAAGCAATGTGAGATGAACTGACCACAGCTCCCATTCCCTGCCCCCCTCCACTGCGCTGCAAGGGAGGAGGTAGAGAATTTGTGAGTGAAGTTGACCCTAGGAAGAAAGGAAGACTGGGAGGAGGTCATTAAGATTTGGGTTTATTTCTCATTATCCCATGATAATAAATTCAGTTAATTTGTCCCCAAATAGGGTCTGTTTTGCCCATGATAGTAGCTGGTGAGGGGTCTCTCTCTTTGTCGTTAACCATGAGCCTTTCATTGTATTTGCTCTCCCCGTCCAGCTGAGGAAGGTGACAGTGTGGCTTTGGTGGGCATCTGGTGTCAAGCCCACCACACTTTATATAAGACTTAAACAGATGTGGGTTTGCATTGTCATCAGTGCTTTACTTTTTTCTCCATTGTGTACAATGCAAATATGAAGTATTTTAAACAGCAGGATGTGACTAAAATAGAAATGCATGTATTTCTCACACCCATTTTTCATTGAGTTTACAGTTTAAATGTTTCAGTTTTTTTAATTTTTGTATTTTATTTTTTTCTTCATGCAGTCTCTCACCTTAACTTTGGGGGGTAGGGCAGTTGCAGTGGATTCCGCTCTCGGGCATGTAGCACAGAGATGTAGTGTTCTGCAAAGATATGAGCATGTGCTTTCTGCTTGTAAATAGTCCTATTTGATTAGGATCAAAGTGACTAGTTAGGTTGCCTAAAGAAAAATGCCTGCTTCTGATCTTCTGTCACCACTTGGCAAGTCCAGCTCATGCAGCATGGCTTTGACTTGAGGAGTTACTCTGAAACCAGCAATCGCCAAGCATTCAGCTGATTGTCTGCAGCCAAAAAGATTCAGAAGGCTGGCTTTTATTTGCAGTGTATTCCATCAGCTATTGTGGGATCCCTTGCCTCTTCCTTTTGCCTTATGCGCCGTAGTGACACATAAATCCTTGCTGTTCATTTAAAACAGAGTTCAATCATTATATTATACATAGCTTGATTTAACTTTTTAACGTACTAACTGGATTTGCTTTGATGAAAGGTTCTTTAAAATTTTTAATGCATTGATAAAAAATAAACGCTGCTGTTAATGACATTGAGATATTTGCAGGGCACTATAAAATTGAGCATGTTTGGCTGGGTGTTACACTGTGTTCATATACAGTTCCCTATGGAGTTGATATTTATTGGAGATTACAATAACTACCTTTTGTAAAAGGTAAAACCCTCAAAATATATCTGTGTAAGTTATCATTAAATGTGTGAATCTTAGACAATTTGTGCATGTATCTTAATATATAGGATTTCTACTTTGAAATGAATGTGGGCTGCTTCAAATATGAGAGACTGTACTTTGAGAAGTAGTCAGTAACATATTGCAAAAGCTGTAGCAATTAATTTCCCTTGCGTTCTACCTAAGGAATATGTACTTACTTGCAGAATGGCTCAAAAAGGATTAAAAAAAATAGTGGCCTGAATATCAGTATGTATGGTTCTATTATGTGATAATTCAAATTTACAGATTGAAAAGTAAAGCAGTAAAGACAACAGATACTATAATGCAGTCCCTAATGCTGTATTTTCTCCTTCTGATACCTCATTAACAGTAGTGAGCATAACTAGATTTTTCTGGAGGCAGCATTCGTGGCTGTGTGTATTAGAGTATTGCTTTTCTTAATTGCCTTTTCTTTGTTGATGAAGATCAAATCTAGCTCTGGGCTTACTGTAGCTTTTAAAGATTTTTAGTATTTGGTTGCTGGTTTTAGCCTCTCTTTCCAGTAAAATACTAGGAAAGAATTATTTAAAATGCAGCCATTTCTGCTATCACTGATACAGTCATTCTGTGATAATGAAGAAATCCTGGTCAGATGTATTAGAATAGGAAATGCCAGTCAGTCAAAATAAGACTAAGGTTTGCAGTTGTCTGTAATTTCACTGCAAATCCTAAAACCATGGCTCTTTCTGGGCATGTTCCGTAAACAGAACTAAACAAGGCAAATAGCAGTAAAATCATTCAGTATCTTTAGCTGTATAGAGCTAATAATTTTTTCTAGCACACTCTCTTGTAACTTGGAGTTGACATTTTTACCTAACCTTTTATACTGATTGGCTTATTCTCTCTTAATGCTGAACGAGGTCTTATTTCCATTTCCATCCAGGGAGAACAAGCACCAAGGTAGCATTCATAATTGACATGGGTGAACACACTGCATGTGACATTTTTCATACAAACACAACTCCTTAGAGATGAGAGTATCTGCCTTGTCTGAGTTGAAACAAAATTAATGAACAAAGATTTTTGGTTTTAATTATTAAAGAATTTATTGCACACCAAAATTGATACATTAACATACTTTTATTAACTGGCTGTGGGATGCAGGCTTCTTGGGAAGAGGAATAATTTGCCCCTGAAATAGCATTTAAATATTTCTTCAGACAGCAAATATTCTACTTTGTCAAAGTTCGCTTTCTATGGTCTGGAAATGTTACAGTTCTTAAAGATTTTCAAGGGAGCTGTGGGCATAAAGCAACAGTAGAAATATGTGTCATAAATCTTGGTGAATTATTGTTAAATGGTCAAATATTCTGTCTCAATTCATTCTTCAGCACTGCATATGAGCAAACTAGTTTAAAGATTATAGCTCTTTAGAATTGTGTCAAGTCTTCCTGCATTTCCTATTTACTGTCATATTATTTGGCTCGAAGTATAATGGATAGCTTAGTGACTTGGATTTTCCTTGTCTCTAATGTACCATGTCAACCTGAGAAACAACAGTTTACCAAATCCAGAGCAGTGCTGGTTATTTTTTTTAAAGAAGTATGTGACTTTACTCCCTTGTTAATTCCTGTCCTGCAGGAAACCATTGATTTTGGAAGTAGCACAATATTCATATGCATTTGAATTCTATCCAATTCCACAGCAAGCTACTGAAGAGTTTTGGCATATTGCTTCACTAATGTTTGTCTATAGATACATGTTTTTCTTGAATTTTTTATATTTGCAATAATTTGCTGGTATTTTGCTGACCTCTGCATGAGTTAAAAAAGCTGCATAACTCAAAATTTTTATGCTGCATTCTCAAGCCCTAGTGATTTTCTTAAATAGGTGGTATTGGCAGAGAGTAAAGTGTGACATGTATGATTTTAAATAATTTTGCCATGTATCTCCCTCAAATTGTAATGATGCTTTTTCTGCTCCACCTATAGCTTCCTGCAGATTTCACAAAGCTGCACCTTACTGACAGTCTCCACCCACAGGTGACCCACGTTTCATCTAGTCACTCAGGATGTAGCATCACTAGTGATTCAGGAAGCAGCAGCCTTTCTGATATCTACCAGGTAAGACTGGAAGGGTTGCTGATGGGAGATGCAATCCAGAAGTTTTGCATTTAATAGCTGAATGTCCTTGCTATTGCCTCTTGTCAGTTTTTATCTGAAGAAGCACTCAATAGACTTAAAACCAAAACCTTTTTGTTTGACTTGTAATGATCTCAGGCTTTAAATGTATTGAGTTCATAATGTAGAACCTATTCAATGATGGGAAGGAACAAATATGGAGTGGGCAGCCCATGCCTGAGGGGCATATTTCTATTTCCTCACCCTGTAGAAATGTGATGCCAACCTCTTAGCAGTGCTTCCTCTCCTGGCCATCCTCAGAAAGGTGGGGAGGTTGAACTGGTGATGCTTTTTAAACTTATACTTCTGAAGTGGCTTCTTCTTGTAAAGCTCTGTGCTAGTCATTGGGGACAGCTTGAGTTTAGAGAGACTCTGAAACTGATCCACAGTCTAAGTATAAATTGGAAAAAGTCTAAAGTGAAATAAAATTAGAAATTATGCATTTTTCACTTGATGTTTATGCTTCTTGCAATGTTGGAGGAGGAGCTGTCCTGGTAGGGAAGTGTACCGATTTGTTATCTGAAAGGAAGGAATCAAATCCAATTAAAATATATTTTTATCAAAATAATCATAAAGTAGTGAGACCACTTCAACATTAAATACTGTTAATTAGAAGATGAATAATATTTTTTGAAATGCTTCTGAAATTGCAAATGTAACCATTTAAACAACAGGAAAAGCATATTTACAAATACATAAAAGTTCAGCTGTGGTCATAGTCACAGAATATAGTCTCTTTCAGGTGAATAAGCTTGTAGGCTTCTTTTTGTGAGAGAAGATAGACTACAAAAATATCATAGTTCAATTTAGACAGTAATTACAATAATGCAAAGGTTTAGTTTTGCAAAACTACCAAATTAGCTGAACATTTTTAGGCATAGCATATGTCAGTCAAGTAGGTTTGTCAGAATTTCTTCTGAAGACAGGATTTAGATTTATATTGTGAGAGTGCAAAAGATGTAAAATCAGTTTTGTTTTTCTAGTCTTCTATAGATTTTCATTCCTTTCATTACAGAGATTTGCACTCTAACAGAAAAATTACAAGTACCTCTAGAGACAGCTGTAGGTGGCATGTAGTTACAGCCATACAGCTATTCTTGAGATAAGTTGGAAGTAAATTTTTTGCAGACTTTCAGCAAACGTTCATAACTGTGAAAAAGATCATTGAATTTCTGTGCAATTAAAAAAAAAACCAAACAAACAACATAAAAAACTGCAGAAACCTCAGAAAGATACTTCTCTAAGTCGCCAATGGTCTATGACTCCTACTGATTTCATTTGCAGTGTTGGAATCAACATAATGGTTGGTGTTTGGAGAGAGATAATGGTATACTGAAGTATTTATACAGACAAAATTTACTCTTTAAGTATTATTTTAAACTGAAGTATTATTTTAAACTGAATTAGTCTTATTTTAAACTGAATTTACAATCATAATGCATAACCTATTGTTAAAAACATTATCTACTTTCCTCAATTAATCTGCAATTAGTACCACATTTAAAGGTGACTTGGCACAGATGTATCAAGAACTGTGTAATTGCACAATGTCAAAGAAAGGATAATAACCTATGTTCATATCTACATCCAGAAATATGATCATGTATTGTAGAATGCACCCTCATCTTTTTGTCTTAATACATATACTTGAAGGAATGTTTATTAATGAAATGGTAAATTCACGTGTGGAAACTGATAAGATTCTTAAATTATTGAATTTAACTTAGTGATATCAAGTATTATTTGCCTTGATTTTGCAGATTCTGGTAAATAATTTATTTCTGGCCTCAGTTTCAGTCATAAAGGAATGTAATGTAGCAGTGGTAGGCTAGGTTAAAGTACTGCCAAAAAAAAATAACCTGAACCAAAACAAAATAAAATGGCTGTAATTTGACTCCTCTCGGGCCAAGTTAAGGATTAAAGAGAAATATTTTTTTTAAACCAAGAGAGTGAATTAGTCATTCTCTCTCAATTGTTTGCCTTGCAATTGTCTCCCAAGCGTTTATTCAAAAACAGTAAACCATAACCAAGTCATCAATGTGTTATGTTTTTTTTCTTCAAATTTGATAAATCTTAGGTAAAGTTCATGATCATTGTTCCTTTGATTCTTATTTTCTGTATTTAATGATGTTTTTCTGTTCAGTGGGGTGGAATTGTGTTCTTTATGGCTATGTAGAAAGCAATGGTTTAGAAAGATCATCATCTTGTCTTGCAGTTGATAGAAAAAAAATTGTTTAAAAAAATTATACTGTTATTTAGATCATTACTGTTGAAGTCTGAGGTAATATGTAATGTTTTGCATGCCGTAAGTATTAGTTCTGTAGCCTTAAGAGCAGCTGGTTCCAGTGAAAATATGTTCATGGCCTTTTAAGATTTTTTAAATAAATCATGAAGCTGAATCTTCAGATGCTTTCAGCATTGAACTGAGAATACTTCCTTTTAAATATTAATGCAGTATCTAAATTTGTTTGTCAAACGTTGCACATGAAAGGACTTCTTTTAGGATAAGAAATACTTACCAAAATAAAATCAACCTTTGTGTTTACCCCACCCAAGTTTCAAAAATATATTAGGTGCCAATTAGTAAGATCCTTAAATACTGTTATTTTTATTTTAGGAAATAAGTTCAAGTGACGAACTCTGTAGGGTGACTTGAGAGGAAGGGGATGCTAAATGTCAGTAGATCTTGTATTGCTTGTATTTGTCAAGGACAATTCCTTGCTTCTGTCTTTTTTTTGACTTGGCAAAGCAAATCATTCACTGCTGCTTCTCATGTGTGGCTGCTTGCTCTTGTTTCCTAGGCTTAGTTAAGGATTCTTAAATGAACACATATACCTGTTCCTATATGCTCCTAAATGCTTCCTCTACCTGCTAAATATATTACGAGATGATCGGAGAGTGAGGAGATCTAAGCTCATGAACGTGTGTTATTCCCCCTCCCTGTTTTGGGAAGCATTGTTGTGTTGGCTCAGCTCTCTGCCAGCCTTTCTTTACCTTATCCTGTCCTCAGCCTGGTGGCTTCCTGCCATGCTTACGTGCCCTCTGGTGCCTGCCCAGATACCTCTGTCGGTACAGGAAACCAGGAACATCCTTTTTGAGACCCTCCCAGGATGTGTGTATTGCTTGGAAATTTTCAAGATGTCAGCTTTGTTTTCTCATGATTCTGATCTGGTAGCTCCTAGAAGAAGAAAGGTCTGCCTTTCAGCAGCTCTTCCTGAGTGGGACCAGTCTTTTGTCTCTCAAACCAGAGAGTCTGTGCAGCCTGCCCTTCAGTCACTGTATGTAAAATAAAGACATTTTACCTTAAGATAAAGCCGCTCTTTTTGACTGTATCAGCTGCTGAAGTACAGGGCTCTGGCTAATGCCAGAATGGCTGGAACAGCTGAGGTAAATTGTCCTATGAACTGCCACCTCTGCATTTTCGGTGAAGCCCTTATCACTCCTGTAAATGTAGATCCTCTTAGTCTGCTCTGTGCCTTCCAGAGTCCATGTTCTGTATGTCTGTGGTCCTGGCAGACGTTGCTCCATTCTGAGAAGGAGCCAATTATTGGCAATAAGGAGGGATGCTGTTCCTGGTGGGTTGTCTGGATTGCTACACATTTCTATCTTCAGTGAGGAAAACTTCTGTGACACGTGGGCTGTTGTGTTGTCAGTTTTGAGGTAGATAATGAAAGAACAAATATGGAGAGCACTGTGAAAATCTTGGACTGAGGAGTTTTAAGGTATTTAATGGACATTTACACTCATGTCAATGTAGTATGAAAAAATAATGTAGTATGAAAAAATAATGCCTTAGACTATGTATGATTTCTGTACATATAATAATTATAGTTGATTGTAGTACATATGATAACTAGTTAATAAACAAATATATATCATAGTTGCATGGATTGAATTTCATCTTAATTTATTGATATTGTAAACTTTTGCATAGTCAGCTAAAAGCTAATTTAAAACAAAACCCCAGACATGATTTCTCTCTGTGCAGATACTGAATCCAATGTGTCTGTATGACATGAAGGAATATTTGATGCTAATGTGACTTCTGCAAGTCATTTAATGAGACAGGCAGAGCCAGTGCTCTTGGTGTTTTGTATTGGTATCAGCTTAAAAAATTAGTGGTTGAAAAGTAATGATGAGATGGTGTTTTTGAGCTGAGCATGGCTTCTTTCTTTGTTAGCGTCATGGAATTGAAGGACTGCACCAGGCAATGAACATATTTCTGGTTTGTGCAAGGAGTTTCTTCTCTTCTTGTGTTTTTGGGTTTTTTTCTTCTTTTTGTCCCTGTTTTTGTTTTTTTTTGTTTTTTTTTTTTTTTTGTTTGTTGTTGGTTTTTTTTTTTTCTTGCATGTTTGGAGAATTTGGATTTTGATTTAGATGGTTAATTATAACAAGGGGACTTGTTACAAGGGGAACTAGGCCTTCAAAATGATACAATGTTTCCTAAAAAAAGAAATTTAAAAAAATGTTTAAAAAGTAACAATTAAAAATATTCTGGTTAAAATACTAGGAAATCAGTAGTTAGTGTGGTCACTTTTACAGGTTTTCTAGTTTTTTTCTCTTTGTTACCATTAGTTGGAATTTTTTCCCAAACCACTATAAAAAGAAAATCATGATGGCCACTTAAAACAGAGCCTGTCATATAAGCAGCTCTCCAAGTCTTCCCACTGTCTTTTCCTAAGTAAGGATGGGGTGTGTGTGGTGAAGCAGTTGTTTCACTGGAGTGAGAGTTACTTGGTTGTGTAAAGGTAGAGATTGCCCTTAACCTCTTCTAATCTGTTTTCTCAAGAAACTCAAAAATTCAGTGGTGGAGGAGGAAGGCAGGCAGTAAAAGAAGTCATCTTTAGCTGTTCATGTAGTCCATCACCTCTCTTGTCATGTTTATTGTCATGGTGTCTCTTAAAAATGAAAGACCTGTAGACTTGAGGTTAGCCAGTTTCCTCTCCTGCCGATCTAAAGTGACCAGAAGGGTCCACCATTTCCCCAGTCTGACCTAGGGAGAATGAATGCTATTCTTATTTTCTTAATTCTCCCCTTCTTCCCCATGTCAGTCAAGGAACCAAAGGCTGACTAAGAACTTAGACAAGGCTTCTTTTAGTTTACATCTTTACCCTGGTTATTTCACAGTATTTGTTTAATTCGCTGTTATCATTCAAATTTGGAAGTGTGTTTGGACTTCAAGATCCTCAGCAGCTGAAGCAACTAGTTTTTTATTGGTGCAGTATTAACGTTTATAGCCACTAATTAAAACTGGTCAGATCCTCCTTAGGTATCAAATAAGAAATACTACTCCAACTCAGGCTTGAAAATGTCTAGCTTAGTCTCTTAACTCTCATGTTGGTGATGTGACAAGTAAAATATTAGGCTGTCACTATTATGAGATTGCTTTGAAGCTTAAAAATTTTTCTCCACAGTTGGAAAGATGACATGAGAAATTTCTATCACAGTTGGTATTCAGACTATGGAGAGACATTGTTTTGTACTTTAGGCTGCAACCAGCATTTTTATTGCATGCAATTTTTTCAGATTTATTTAAGTGAAATTAATTTCTCTTATTGCCCAAGGAGCAAAGTACAACATGCACCCAAGAATGGTAATTCTGAGGTGTATTTCATCCTTGATTACATGCCCTGAGAAGATGTAAGCCTCCGGACTAACTATAGTACAAATTCTGTTGGATATTCATCTTGTGTTTGGGTTTTCAGTGGCTGTGGTACATAAGGAATCCCCTATGCCCAAAGGAGCTCATGGGGGCTTCCCCTTTGGTCTTAGACATATGCAAGGCTATTGCTTAGTAACCAAGGGCTCCTGTGCTGACACGTTTGGTTTTTCTCACTCAGAAGCGGGTACAAAAGCACTCAGAGTAGTTGAGTCATGAAGTTTAATGTCTCAGCACGAGGACTTTCAATACTTGACATCATACATCCTGCTACTAAACCTAAAAAAGCTATTTGTGATAGCAAATAGGAGCCCTCCAGATTTTCGTAGTTTTTTGGTTGTTTTTTTGTTTGTTTGGGGTATGTGGGGGGCTAGACTTGTTTGGTTTTTGTTTTGTTTTGTCATGCATGATGGTTACATTTGTCTTTCTTTGCTATCTTTTGCATGATCATAGCAATTTGAGAAAGTTGCTTGAAAACATGCTTTTTTTTTCCCTCAAAAGGTGTTTTTAAAGGTGTCCTAAATTAACAGACTTTCTTATTACTTTGTAGATTGTTGCATTCAATGCTGAGCTTCTCTGTTGCAGTGGTTTGGGTTTTTGATAGGAAGTTAGATGTGGTTGCTTTCCATGCACCAATAACTTCAGTTGTCCAAAAAAAAAAAAAAAGAAACAGCGAGTGTAAATAGTGATTATCTTTGGGAAATCTCATAGCCTTTAGTAGTATTTATAAAGTGTTTTCTGAGTCCAAAGTTACATTTAATTCAGTGTTAGAATTTGTTTTAAATAGCATCAACTCTTCTTGATAATAAAGCTTCAAGAGTTTTCCAGTTTTAATTGCTTTAAGACAGTAAAATAACTTATCTTTTAATAATCATATATTGTACAATAGGTGGAAGTTTCTCATCTATATTAGCATTGTGTGACTAAATTGAGTTCTGCATTCATCTTGCTAACGTGCTTTTGAAAGAGCTTAATCTGGGCAGTAGGAGGGGCACTTGTTAGTGATGGGAAGGTTTGCAGAATTGACTGTGAATCAGTCCCACTGTCACTGGAATTGTCACTGCTGGAGACTTCAGATTCTGACAGATTGGTGTCATAAGCTGTGTGTCTACTGACTTATCACCACTAATTTTTCCACCAGTCACTTTTGATGAAGGCTATTTTGAAAGAGTAGTTACAGCAGTTGTTTTAAATGTATCACAGAGAATGTGCATGTTAAACACAGTAAGTCTGCTCATAAAAATACTGCTATCCGTGCTATGTTTTGGGATTTGTTTCTGTGCCAGTAACATCTTTCCTTATCCTGGTTAAAAAATGAGCAGCATTTTTTCTTGACAAAAGCAAAACTAAAAAAGCCACTAAACCCCCAAAACGAGAAACAGCAACTAAAAAAACCCGAACCGAAAACCACAAAGTGAGAATAATTCAAATTTTACATAGATGCTGTTCTCATGCTTTTTTATATTAACAAGGCCCAGTTACAAAGCTTGTGTTGTGCTGTAGGACAGAAGCATTTAAGTCTCTCACTAGCTGCCCCTGATCCATCTCCAGCCATATGCTGCTGTTCATGAGGTGGCTGTGCATAGTGGCATTAAAGTAACAGATGTCAGCCACGGATAGGGAGGCAGGAATAGCAGAGATGATTCTACAAAATTACCAATGCAATTTCTCTTACCTTCCCTGTGTTCAGAGAGTGACCTAGTTTTGTGGGTTGTCTTTTTCACCAGTCTGACATAGATGAATGAAACAAGCTTTAGTAGGTGTGTTTGTCCCATGTATTATTTTTAAAGTTGATGTGAATGCATTGTGTGGTCCCAGAGTCTCAGAAACTAACCATCCCTTTAAGGCCTGTGAAACTGGATTTCTCAAGTGATGGCTTAAAGCTTGCTTATTAGAAGCTTGCATTTCCTTAAAAAATGTCATAACTGAGCCTTGGCAGCTGCTGTGGTATTAAATCAGGTTTCTGAGAAAAAGCAGCAGTATCAGCCACGACAGACAAATGTTTGTGGGATTTATTAAAGTGTTCGATCTTGAAACTCAGTCATTAAAATGTATTTACCTTTAGGTGTGGTACTAATGACCTCAAGCTATATCTGGACTATGTTTTCATTAATTTTAATACAATTTAAAGGAGGTTAAGTTTGACAGATGATCTGGGTAGTCCATCTGTGGTGTTTAAGCAATGACTTTGCGTTTTTTTTCTGCATCTGTAAATTCTTAGGCAGTCTATCAGCAAACGAAATCATTTAACCATGTTCAACTGGAATTGTAAAAGAAAAGTACAGTTCTAGGCGACTGAGAAAATAACAAAATTCCTGTAGCATTTTGATGCTGTTCTCATTTCCCCAAACTGTCTGTTTAAAATTACGTTGCTTTCCTAAGTGCCTCAAAATGTAAATTTGGGGTGAGCACAGAAATTGTCAAATGAAAACTGTTTATTGAAAAAAAATTATATTCAACTAACAGTCCAAGATATTGTTACTTGAAATGTAATAACCTTCAATCCCCCCAAGACCCACAGATTAAGTAATGTCTGTTGAATCCTTTGTATGTGTGACTGATTGAAACAAATGTTGAAAGTTGTATTTAAACACAGTGGGTTTGGATTGATAATTTTTAGTTGTTTTAAAAAGATATATAAAGAAAAAAGCAATATAAAAATATTGAATAAATTTGAGTGACGGGCTAAATTATAGAATTAATCTCTGTACATTTAACCAGAAAAACTGCAGCACTAAAGAACATATTTGAATGTTTTTTAATTGTTTATGCACTAATTAGGCTACAGAAAGTGAAGCTGGTGATATGGATCTCAGTGGATTGCCAGAGACAGCAGTGGATTCTGAGGATGATGATGACGAAGAAGACATTGAGAGGGCATCAGATCCTTTGATGAGTAGAGATATTGTTAGAGACTGCTTGGAGAAAGACCCAATAGACAGGACAGATGATGACATTGGTAAGTATTGCAATGTAGTAAAATGTTGTCGAACCTGTTCTTCTTTACCTCCAAAAACTTAATTTTTCAGCTTGTTGTTTTATTTTAATCATTGGCCTTTGTAGTTGGTAAGTTTGGTGTTTATTATAACTGTTTTTATATAAGTATATATATAATGTGAACAAGTAAGGAAAACATATATAATATGGGTGAAACCTATTATTTTCTGGCCCTTTTGATCTCAAGTTCCAGCTTCTAATTGATATCAAAACAGGTTTATGAAGGAGATGTCATTGGAAACTGGAAAACAGACAGTACCTTGGCAAAGGCAACATTAATGTCAACACTGCTTCTCACAGTATATTTTTAATTGTCAGTTGTGACATTGTGACTTGACATTTGCTGGAAACACTGGAGCCTTTAAAACCTTAACATAAATGTGCATCTAATCAAACTAATTTGCTGTGTTAACATACAAGTAAACACATTGAAAGCAAAGCAAAACTAGAATCAAAATTTTTTATCTAATCTGTTTCACTGGGGGAGATATTTTTCTTTTATTGAAGTATGACTAAATGATGATTAGTACAATCATCTGTTAAGCCTAGACTAGGAGGTGTTTGCTTTAGCAAACAACTTGCTCAGTTTTGTGGAATTTGTCTTGCTGTGTTTTATGTAGTTCTAGTCACAATGAAATTATTGCCCTGACTGGAGTATTAAAGATATCATTGGTTGTATTCAGAGCTCTTGGTTGCATTACAAGCCTTCCATTATGCTGACTTTTACTTTGCAGGGTTTCTGTAGATGATATGATCAGCCAGTCTGTGTCTAAAAAATACCCAGTAATTAAAACAGGCCACTGTACATGATTTATTAGTATACAGAAACGATTGTGCAGCATTTTAGCTTAAGCAGCCTCAGGCATCTTGCTGAAGAACTATCTTTACTGTGCTTTGTTGTTTTGACATGCACGACTCAGTGGGCTTTTTCTCCTTCAGAACAACTACTGGAATTCATGCATCAATTGCCTGCTTTTGCCAACATGACAATGTCAGTAAGGAGAGAACTCTGTGCTGTAATGGTATTTGCAGTTGTGGAGAGAGCAGGAACTATTGTACTAAACGATGGGGAAGAGGTCAGTAGAAGTTGCTTTTAACTCTCCTATTATACCAAACATCCCAGATTCCACACAGTTAAGGTACTCTTTTGTTACTTAAAAAGAAAAAAAAAAGAAAAAAAAAAGGCAACATTCAGGTAAATCAAGACTCTTTGTGTTCTGGATTTTCTGAAAGCTTATGTTTAAGTGCTCACTCATTTCTTAAGCAATAAAACAGAAAATATTCTTTCTAGTGTACAAAATGCTTTCTGCCTATTTGAGCTCATTTGGAAACTTCATGTCAGTGTTCAACTGCTGCTTTAAAACTTCCTTTGGGTTTTTTTTTTTTTTTTGTTTGTTTGGTTTTTTTTCCCCCACACTGTCTTTCACTACCTCTTAATAGTAAAGCTGATCTTAAGATCCCAGTTTTCTTGAGCTGGTACAATTAAGGAAAGTGAGCTTGTAAAGTTTTCAATAGGTGTGAAAAAAAAAAAACTTTTGCTCCATAACAATTGTGAGAGTTGTATTTGTGTAGTATTAAAAAGTTAAGTGATTTGGTCTTCATGTATCCTGCAATGTTTGATTTGTAGCTGGATTCCTGGTCAGTCATTTTGAATGGCTCTGTGGAGGTGACATACCCTGATGGAAGAACAGAGATATTATGCATGGGGAACAGTTTTGGTGTTTCTCCCACCATGGAAAAGGAATATATGAAAGGAGTGATGAGAACCAAAGTGGATGACTGCCAGGTAGAGTGTCTGTGGTACATGCAAATTCACACCCACATAGGTGTAGTACAACTCAATAATGAGACCCAGTTTTATTTTAAACTTAATATATGTAAAATATCTAGTGGGTAACCCTGGACAGTAGTTGGGTAATGGCTCCTGCATACCCACAGTCTGGTAAATGGAGTTATCTTTATCTGGTTAAATGATTATTTTGCATGAAGATGTTTCTCTACATGCTTTTTCCAGAATGTGAGGGCCACCAGCCATACATCCATTGCTTCCAATGTTCCTAGTAGGACCTCAAGGTCCATTAGCCAGGACAGGCTCCTTTCCTTCTGCAGCTAATAGCTATTCTGCCTTACTCAACTCAGCTACTGAATATCAGAGTAATACAGACTTTATCTCCTTGGTTTGAGTGAAAGATCTAATTTTGGCTAATTTGACCTTTCAAGTGAAAAGCCTTGATGTTTGCTGTAATACAAGCAGTCAGATGTAAAAAAATGCTTTTCATAGCATAAAACTACTGGCTGAATCTGGTTATGTGATTGCTATTTGCTTATTCCTGTCCAGAAAAAAATAGCAGAGCCATGGGTGAATGAAGCATTTTGATTGGTCCTGATGGCTAATTAGCTTGAAGTAGATGACATTTGAGAGGGGTGAAAATGTGTTAATAGAGTCACCTGGTTTAGGTTGCCCATCTAACTTCCAAAATGTGCATAAATGGTTTCTCATTAGGGTAATGTTTTCAACAAATCCAAATTGTGGGACTTCTGTTTCAGCTACTACTAGCTGCTGGAAAAATGGTGTATAAGTGAATTTAAAGTAGTGTCTCTCATTCTTGGGCTCTTGTCCTAAGTATGTACGTGAGGATTTAATAACTTTTCAATTATAAGAAACACTGTTCCTCTCATTTAAATACCTAAATTCACATAATAAGGCAGTTTAATCTTGCTCCCCAAAAGAGACAAACATATAACAATTTGTGTATAATGTAATCTTTTTCTAATTTGTAATGGTTGGTCTTAATTATATTTGCATAGTATAGGTATTAGGAGCATTCCTAAGATATTTATTCTTGCACTTATTCTTGGCTGAATTGATGATTGTAGAAAATAATTTTCCTGTGGTATGCTTTAAGCCAAGAAGTAATTTCTTTCTTTGTGTCTGCACTAATTAATTGAATAAATGTTATTTTTCTTACAAATTGACTTCAATAAAATTGCTATAAAAAGATTATTTACCAAAACAATAGGCACAAAAAATAAAAGCTGAGTTTTCACTTAACTCTTCTGAACACCACAGAAGAGTTGGGCTTCATCTCTAGCAGTGGGGAGGTCAAAGCAGCTGAAGGAAAATGGCTGGGAGTACTAAATCATATTGCTCTGATGGATCTTGGTCTCTTATAACTGCAGGATTTTAGTGGCAGTACTGTGCCTGTCTGTTCATCTGTTTGCTCCAGCTGAACTGTAGGAAAAACAAGTTTGACTCTCTGCAGGTTGAGGAGCTACTTTATCTTGTCTGTTGATCAAGTACTTACACCTTAAGTCTAAAAGCTCTTCTGAAGATTTAACCTTCTAACATTGGTGCGCGATGATTCTTTCCAGTTTGTTTGTATAGCCCAGCAAGATTATTGCCGCATCCTCAATCAAGTGGAAAAGAACATGCAGAAGGTGGAAGAGGAAGGGGAGATTGTGATGGTGAAGGAGCACAGGGAGCTTGACCGCACTGGAACGAGAAAAGGCCACATTGTCATCAAGGTAAAAGGAAAAGAGAGAGTCTCTTGAAAAAATCTGTGTTCTGCAAACCTCTTAACTTGGCAAGTTAGGTCCAGGGTCAGTTGAGATATATATTGTAGAAGTAAATATTTGAAAACGGACTGTTACCATTTATAGATTTTTAAAAATAATTATGTATGTTGACAGCTAGGTGATTTTTGTAGATATTAATTACATAATAGTTTTACATTCTTTAACACAGTTGTCAAGCTATTATGTTTGCTTAGCTCATCAGTTAATGGATGGCAGTATTCTTTCTAGTGTGATGAGTCTTCAGTATGTTACAAGAAAACAAATTTGCATGTGTTGAAAATAACTATGATTTTTTCAAATTTTTTGCTTTCAATAGGGAACAGCTGAAAGGTTAACAATGCATTTGGTGGAAGAGCACTCTGTGGTAGACCCAACATTTATAGAAGACTTCCTGTTGACGTATAGGACCTTTCTTTCCAGCCCAATGGAAGTGGGCAAGAAGTTGTTGGAGTGGTTCAATGACCCCAGCCTCAGGGATAAGGTAAAAATCTCCAAATCATGTATTGTTACCATTTGCATTGAGATATAAGATAATAAGAATAAAATATGCTTTAGAGAAAAATGACGAAATTGAATAAGACTAAATGACTAAATTGAATAATAGCTGGTGACATATTTTAATGGCAGAATATATGGCTAAAACTAAGGACATTTTCCCCTTGTTTTATTTAAATATTACTGTGCTAATGCAAGGTAAATTGTCCACATTTTACTTTACTGTGTTTTTTACAACTTAGTTGCTTGCAGGAAGGTTTTTTTCAATAGTATTTTTATTTAATGTAATTCAGTAGAGTTTTATTGTGTCTCCAAGCTTGAGCATATAACTAAGTTCCATGTTTTCTGTACATAATGCTAGTTAATTCAATGTGGCAAATGGGATTTTTTAAAATACAGAATAGAAAATTCACGTATTATTAAAAATCTGTTGTGCTTTATGTAGCATTAAAAAAAGCCACCAAGCCCAACCCAAACACAAGAAAGCAATCAGATATCTTCTTCCCTAAACAAAATTTCCATGATGGAAGAATAAGGCACATCCAGTTTTGGCATACTGGCCATTGAGGCTTTATCATGTTTCAAATTATATTGATTTATTTTCTCTTGTATGCAACTTTTTCTTATGTTAAAAAATTGTAAAAGTTTCCAGATGCCCTTTTCTTTTTATAAATTTGAAACCATGGGATTTATATTAGTACAGTGAAAGAGAAATTTAGTTTTCAGCTTTTATTTAAATCTGGGTATTTCTTCCACAAATGTTAGTATAGCTTTGCCTTGAAGGAGGGATCTTATATATGACTGAAGGCAGGCTTTGCA
Organism: Taeniopygia guttata; assembly: GCF_048771995.1. Taxonomy (NCBI): domain Eukaryota; kingdom Metazoa; phylum Chordata; class Aves; order Passeriformes; family Estrildidae; genus Taeniopygia; species Taeniopygia guttata. The sequence continues at coordinate 40,262,708 of NC_133028.1, read as the reverse complement.
GCTGATATTGTTCAGAGCTATAATATTAGAGTTCATCTTTAAAGTTATGTTGCTTGTCCTCTAATGGACAATCCCCTCAGCCTCTAAAAGCATGAGCCAGCACAGTTGCTTGTATCAGTCTGAACACAGAACAGCTCTTTGTTCTGCTGCCTCCATAGCCAGCCTTTTCTGACCTCCAGCAGCACTGGCAGAAAGGCAGGAGGCAGAGAACAGCTTGGGACAAGTGGAGATAAGCAAGTAGAGAATAAGGAATCTGGAAGATTTTGGCTCTTTTGTACTGGGTGCTGGTAGGCAGTAAGGGGAGTGAAAGGGGTGAGTAAAACTTCCTGGGTATGATCAGTACTCAGGAGCATTCAGAGTGGGACACTGGACATCCAGCCTTAGCAATGATTTTGCCCTGCAGCACGTTACTTGATTTTACAGCTTTGATCCTCTTTTAATGCTTTTCCTGATTTGTGACACAAGTAATGGCATTCCTCTGGAAGTCAGCATTCAACTCCTCTCAGCTCAGTGTCCTCTGGGTATAGATGAGTAAGTCCCAACTTTAAAAGCACCATTGACAGTGAAGCTGTCACTGCAGTAGTTTAAAATACATTGCGTGGTACAGCTTGCAACTTCCCAGACAATTTTAATAATCTGCAATTACCCTAAATTTAACCAGACATTGTCTGGATCTTCCAGTGTCATCTGCAGTAATGAAAAATATCAAAACTGTTTAACAGGAATGAAGTTCAATTTCAAAGGTGCAGAAATCGCAAGTATTTTCCTGTGGCTGGGAGCTGCAGCATGTAGAGCAGGCTAGTTGCCTTCAGTTAGAATCTGAACTTGAGGAGTTCTGAAGTGCTTGGTTAGTTTGTTCATTAATTTCAGCAGTTCTTCTGAATTAATTTCCTTTGTGGGGTAAAAGGAGAATTACTTAGAAACTTCAAGGGTAGCAGGGATTGGTTTTGCATTCCTGGTGTCAGACCTCTAGCACATGGGGCTGCAGAGGGTTGGATTTTGTGCAGACACAAAGAATAGGCAGGGGTTAGCACTGATTAAAATGTGTATGAGACTTTGTTCTTAAGTGTTAGGTTTTGAAAAGTTTAGAGATTTATCCCTACTTGATTTACTTTCCCAGCATAAAAGAAGAAATGCAGCTGTATTTTTAGAGGTAGCATTGAATTTAGAATTGGCACAATTCTTTTGGGTTCAGCATCTTTTTAAAAATAGCATGAATCAATACTAATTCAAGACACCAAAACACTTTTGTTTTGTCAGGACAAATGCTGCTGATGTTCCAGGTCAAATCACATACTAAAAGAGAGAATATTATAGTAAAAGCATATAGTTTTAAAAAATATAGCTCTTATTTTGTGGCTTTACCTTCATTAGTATTAATTAATAGTATTTCTTCAGATTTTTTCCTAAGAAGCTGTAAAATACCAGTTAAAATTCTTCTCAGCTCTATCATCATAATTACTTGGGGGGAGTAGTCAGTGGAGGGAAAAAAGGAGGAGTAAATTGAAAGATTGGCTCTAAGGAAAGTGATTACTGTTTTTGCTGTTAAAACCTCTTTCCTGCTTCTTGTGATATCTTGTTTTTTCCTGCCTCTCTAAACATACAGTAGCTCTTTTACAGAGGTAAATGCCAAATGAAGTTAATGGTGGCACATCTAAAGATTTAGGAGATTCAAGAGCCAATATTAGGCTGTATTGTAAGCTTTGTGATCCTGTGCTTGGAGAACTAAGCAGATTTGGAAATGTACATGAACAGGAAATTGTTATAAGTCAGAAATGGATCTACCTTGTTGCCTTCTACCTTTGTGCACTATTCTTTACTTAATAAAAGTTGATACAGCCAGCGTTTTCTGACTTGTAGCACTCATTATGAAATACAGCATACAATTGCTTATACAAGTGAAAGCAATTTCGATACTTAATTTTTTCTATTTTCCTGATATATAATTGCATATTAGTGAAGTTTGATTTGGATGTGTATATATATGTATGTATATATGTATGTATTATTTAAGATTCCAGTGCAAATTTACAGAGCCTTTAATGACCAGTATTTTTAAAGGACTTGGCAGTAGTGTTGTTCTGAGTGTTCCAGCAATATATTTATAATATTGATGAATTTTCAGGTTACACGGGTAGTATTGTTGTGGGTGAACAATCACTTCAATGATTTTGAAGGAGATCCTGCTATGACTCGATTTCTGGAAGAATTTGAGAACAATTTGGAGAGGGAGGTAAGAGTGAGGGTTTTTTTCTGACAACATGGGATAGCAGGGAATAACTAGGCTGTTGTTATATATAACTTACTATGATTTTCTCTTCTAGAAAATGGGTGGACATTTGAGGCTGTTAAATATTGCTTGTGCTGCTAAAGCTAAACGAAGATTGATAACCTTAACAAAGCCATCTCGAGAAGCCCCTTTGCCTTTTATCTTGCTGGGAGGGTCAGAAAAGGGATTTGGAATCTTTGTTGACAGTGTAGATTTTGGTAGCAAAGCTACAGAAGCAGGCTTGAAACGTGGAGACCAGGTATGCCATTTAAAATGTGTCCCTCCATTACCCTGCCCCTGTTTTGGTTTTTTTTTTTTTTCGTTTCCTTTCTTTTCACTACATTCAAACTTGTTTGAATTTTAGATACTGGAAGTGAATGGTCAAAACTTTGAAAACATTCAGTTGACAAAAGCCATGGAAATCCTTAGAAATAACACTCATCTGTCTATCACTGTGAAAACCAATTTATTTGGTAAGTTTGTCTCCATTGTTTGTTTTTTATAGAGATCAAAATTAATTTTTTTATAGTTTAAAATAGTTATGTTTGAAACTGTTTTGTACTAGAGAGACTAGAAAAGGAAAACACTTTGATTCATAATTGCAAAATAAAGTTTAGGGATTAGAGTAGGGATTTAACATGAAGTGACTTCCCTCTCACATCTATATGTTTCTTGATTAAGAGGAACTATTGTGACTATGTAGCTCAAACTTAAAAAACCTGCTTGTATATATAATGTTTAGTTCTCTCTCAAGAAAGAAACCTCTTCAAGCATTTCAGTTGACCAGTGGTCTTATTCTGTCTGCTGAATTTACTTGTAGTTTTTCAGCCCACTCTAAGTGTAATGAGCTCAAGGCTATTACAACCTTTCCTGACAGCTAGGTGAAAAGATTCTTGCTACCCTCTGTATTTGTTCTCTACATATTTCCCTCTAACAAGAACTAAATACACATGGAAGAGTCTTCAAGCAGCTCAGGACCTCAATTAGCATCATAAATAATTAATAGATTGGAGCTTTGGTTTGATTTTTTACCACTGGGTACTTGGATTACTTATACAATTTAGTGATGTGTTCCTTGAGTATCTCTTTCAGGATCAGGTTGTTCATCACAAGTAAGTAGGGCAGAATATTACCACAGCACATCACTTCACTAAGTGAAGATTTAGTTTGCCTAGGTTATCCCCAAAAGTGTCTGGTCAAATCTGTTTCCTGAGGATGTTTTTAGGTTTTTGTGGTGGGTTTTTATTTTTGTTTGTTTTGTGGGTTTTTTGTTTGTTTGTTTGTGGTTTTTTTTGCTTTGCAGTAAAGATTCTAATATTTCAGTTGGTTCTAATAGTTAGAGACATTTCTTACTATATCTGTATATGCTTTTTTACTTGAATGCTATTGTTTCGCTATGTGCAAGTTCTGTAACTGTCCTCCTCACATTGGATGTTTGAATCTCATGTGTTGCTTTACTATGTTATAGAGTAAACCTGATTTCTTCCTTTCTTCAGAAGTGTTTTTCTAATTTTTCTATCTAGACCCTAATATTAATCCTTGGTTAGTTGCCCTTGTTCCTATGCTTTTCCACAATTCCCTTAGTTCTAATTACCTCTTCTCATTTATTACAAATCAAGTCATCAGAGGATTTTTCCATTTTTGTATGGAGAGTTCAGAGGATTTTTCCATTTTGTATGGAGAGTTACTCTAACACTCACAATACATGACTTGCTCTCCAGTTCAGTTTATTTTGATTTATTTAAATATATTGGCTTTTTTTGAGGCTCAAAGTTGCAGTAGAAGAACTAATTTACAAATTTATCAGATATTTCTGCCTCAGAGATGACTCTTTGCTGGGGAACTGAGGGAGAATGAGTGTTTCTTTGGTATTTCTGGCAGATGGATGCAGCAGCCCTGTCAAACATCCAAGGTGTCTCAGTAGTCTCCTGCTTTATTTTCCTTATTACTTTGTTGCTGTTCTCCTTCTGATTTTTTTCATGCTGTTGCTAATAATTTTTTGCCCATCTGAAAGCTTTGGTTGCTGCTTCTCTGTTTAAAACTTCCTTCTAATTTTTATTTTTCTATCTCACTTTTGTCTAATGTGCTCTTTTTATACATGCCGCTATTCTGCAGAAGCCTTTGTCTTTAGACTAAAAAGTCAAATTCCTTCTGTTGATACTATATGTGTAACCATGTAGGCACCTGTGAATTTCTCTTCTAGGCTGGGCCAATTAACTGTTTTTCTGATTTATAAGACAGAAAATTAATGTAGTTTTTAAAAGCAAAAATGTTTTTGAATTAATTAAGCTAATTAATTAATAAAACTAAATTAATGTGGAATTGATAGAATACCCTATTTTTTAAATGATTAATATTAATATTAAACTGGTCTGGTGCACAGAGCTTTATTTTACATTTTTGTCCTTTTTCTTACCTCCCTTTTTCTGTCTTGTGCAGTTTTTAAAGAACTCTTAACAAGGTTGTCAGAGGAAAAAAGAAATGGTGCTCCCCACCTGCCTAAAATTGGTGATATTAAAAAGGCGAGTCGTTACTCCATCCCTGACCTTGCTGTTGATGTGGAGCAGGTAATAGGATTAGAAAAAGTAAATAAGAAAAGTAAAGCCAACACAGTTGGGGGAAGAAATAAGTTAAAGAAGATACTTGACAAGACTCGAATCAGCATTCTGCCTCAGAAACCATACAAGTGAGTTTATTTCCTCCTAAATATTTTTCTGCATTAAATTGTAAGAATTCTTAATGAACTTATAATTTGTGATTATACTTTTTTATTTATTAATACCAATCATGTTTATATCTGAAAAAAATACCAGAAAAAAACATTCTGAATATTTGAACAAGCATAGACTGCTAACAGTGCAGCTCCTGACATAAATTTAAATGCATTTTTTTTCTTATAGATCAAGTAATGACACAAATACTTCTTTATGTCATATCCCTTTTAAGAGAACTATTAACTGAAATTATTTCAGAATAATTCTGCTAGCAGCTTACTTGCAATGGGTTGGTATTAGCTATGGTTTCAATAGCCACATTCCAGTGGTCTATAAGAAATTTGATGTACTGCTGTAAGGGAGAGAGGGGTTAAAATTTTAACTTGGGTTCTTTGATGGAATTGTGTGTGGTTTTTTATTGTATTTTTTTTAATGAAAGCTAAATATGCTATCTGATAGTTTTTATTCTATGAACACATTTTAGAAATAGAGTTCTGAAAATTGCTGGCAACAATAGAAGAGTGAATTTTATATGATATTACGGGAACCTGGTTCTTGGCCAAGGCAAATGGTATTGATGGTGGGAAAAGGAATTGTAGAGTGTTGTTGTGTGATCAGTGTTTTGTCTTGCATTTTTCTTTCCTGTGTCCCACTAAGGAAGAAACTATTCCATGTAAATTTAAAAAAAAGACACTTGTGCTTAAAGTGCAGGGCTTTTATTCTGCTATTACTTAAAAATGTTTGCTTAACTGATGTTAGATATTGCCTACTAAATGAAAACTATTCTGAAACATTATATATAGAATGTTAGTAACATAATTATTAAATTAATATAAATTATATCCAAATAATAGATGGCAGGACCTTTCAATAGAGGAGAATCTGTAAATCCAACTCTTTTTGAGTTGTTTGTCTTTAGCTTATTTTCCTTTATTTACCTGGTCTTGCATGTTTGTTTCTCTGTGCATACATAGATCTGTTTTTCTGCATTGGTTTTCACTATGGTTCATAGCATTTGCATAAAATTTTCATATTGATTTTTCTTTTTTTTTTTTTTTCCCCTTTTTTTTCTTTCATATTTACACTTTTTCTGTACAGGGACCTCTTTGGGTAAGATTCAGAAAAACGTGACCTATTTTATTTTCTTTTTGCTAGCTCTACTTTATGTGTTATATATAGCAGTCTGTCTGCAAAGCCTGTTGACATTCGGTTGTTTGTGTCTGCACAGTTTCTGTGTAGAGATTTGTAGCTATAGACTTGAGTGTTCGTGATTTTCTTTCCCCTATTGTGTAAAAGCATCAATCTCATTCTTCCTTATAATTACTGGTGTTGTATATATTAAGGGACTTTACCTAGTTTCATGTTTTTGCATATAAGAAAATCAAGAGGAATGAAAAAGCTTATTTACTCTTTAGTTAAAGTAGTCATTTAAAGAATTAATGACTCAGCTGGCTTAAGAGGTGAAACTGTCCACCGTTTTTGAGTATGAAGACTGTAGAAGGCTCCAGTGCCTTGAGGATGTACCCAGACAAAACCAATCTTTAAACTATAATGGAGTTGCTCTTGGAGCTTGTCTGCTTCATGAGACAATAAATCAGTATCAAAGATGAATCAGTTTGCGCAGGAGATAATGCTTTCCTTCAGTCTTGCTGTTGAGTTCAAGAAGGTTAAAAAACTTCCCAAATGGAGCAAACAGCACCATTTCCTCTGCACCTACAGGGAAATCTCTTCACTGTCTGTGGGACATCTCTGAAAGGGTTCCAGGTACAATCTCCACTGGAGCTCTTTGTTTACTTTTCTGACACAGAGTGCTTTTGTGGTCTGTAGGCTCAGTTGGTCCAAAAGAGGATTAAACACAATCCCCACCTCCCTCTCTAGCAAAGTTCTGCCTGGTGCATTGTGCAGCATCCCAGACAAAGCAGCAGCCCCTGTGTATCTCCTCTCTGCAGTCCTGCAGCGGGGTGCACAGGATTTTGTGTTCTGAGGGAAGAAGCATTCAGATACTTCTGTCATTTCATTATCTACCCTGTTTGTCATTCAGCAGGAAAGTTATTTCTTAATTAATGTGCTGTCTCCCTGCATGGCAGATGCATACATAAAGCGATAGAAATGCTGTTTCAGTAAAACCACAATCTTCTTTCATTGGCATAATAAAATATTTTACCTAAGAGTAGATCATCATGAGACCTGGATTTTTTAGTGTTGCTCTTTCTTTCTAATTTTTCTAGGGTTCATGACTTGTTTGCATAAGTTAGAGCTCAGGTTCCAATTTAGGTTTTAAAAATAGACTGAGTGTAAAGTAAATGAATTCCAATTTCTTATATGAAGACTTAAACTCGAGCACGATTTTAGACACTTTTTTTTTACTTTTAAATCTAACATTTTCAGAGTTGATCCACTTTACTGAAGCTGCTTCAGTCATGATGCACAGGATAGGTATAAGATTATATAAAACTAGCAAACTGCAAAAGAAATGCATAATGCAAATGAAACTATTAATAGAAGATTCACACTGTCTTAATTTGATTTGAATTTAGAGAAAATACTGTTGTTTGCAGTATTTATGAAATATGGTATATAGTAGTTTAGAGCAATCAGAAAACATTTTGAGGTACTAGGGCTGCAGGGTTTTTTGTCTGCTTTCTTTTTTTTACATTGTGGACTGGTTCCTGCTTGAAGGACCTGATATTGATTGCTGGCAAATTTTTTGGTTGTAGTGAAAGACTGCACTTAACTTATGAAAGACTAACACCTTAACTTCTGATTAAGAGAAAATCCTATATCTGTTTCCAGTGGACTTGAGTGTTTTGTCACTCTCATGGCTTGAGGTTAACAATTCATAAAAATGTGCTGGTAATACAGAGTTATCTTGTTTTTTCGAAGCAAAACAATGAGAAAACCCAAATACAACACAGAGAGATACCATACATTGCCTTCCCAAAAGCGGTTTTGTCCATATAATTAAAAATGTGTCTTTAGTGCTCAGATACTGTTCTAGCTTTCCAGACTACTGTTCGATTCATAGCAGTTAAAGAAGTGGTACAAGAGTGCACTGTGTAGAGTTATTCATCAGTAAGCACAAAAGGATATTGGTGCTGTTACAGCTATCAGGGCAATTATCTAGCCTTTTAGTACTTCTGTTTAGGTTTTCTAAGGATGGATAGAGCACTAGACAAAAGTTTAGGTGCCCAACATTAGGGTACAAGTGGTCATTTGTGTTGCATCGTTTAATATACTAGACTGACATAGCTGTAACGTTTGCAATGAAGTCTAAATTCTGGTTTATGCTTTATTTAAATGTGTAAATACAGATTTAGATGTGCTTGGCTTTTAGAAAGGTCTTGCATATGCTTGCCACATTTTTAATGCTTTTCACTTTCTATAATGACTGCTATTCAACATTTTACACCCTCTGAGTATTTTATTAAGGGTTTTGATTTGTATATTTAAAGTTCAATGGCAGTCTCCAGCTCTACATCTTGTGGCTGGTGTTCTGCTTCATGTTATTATGAACTCAAAAGCAATAAGCAAATCAGTGACTACTCTATTATGATTATAGCTCTGTCTCTGATCCATCTAGCACTACTAAGCTCCTGTGGGACCCTGCCTATCACAATTTCATGGATAAAACCCTTCACCTTCATCACAGAATAATTTATTTACAGCTGCCAGGTACTTTGGAGAGGATACTTACAGAACCCAAGTGTGGTGGTTTAGCTTAGTCTTACCTGGTATCACTTCAGTCACACTGAGTGATGAGAAACTCAGAGAAGTGATACAGGGTGGGAAACCTAAATGATCCTCTCTCATCTGTCTATTGAAAGATCTTCTATAGTATGGCTACAAAACATCACAAATATAGTTGCAAATCCGGTCTGTGATGGGGTAAAAAAATCTATGAAGTCCAGGCCTGAAAACAGCACTGGAGGGACAGCAGTATTACTGAAAGTTTGGGTGATGGGCCAATGCAAGAATGATGAGGTGTGTTCCACCTTTTGAATTAACATATTGGCCAAAATTGTTAAAAAATGAGCCTAGCAACTCCTCAGAGCTTACTGGTGAGCATCTTCTGGCAATGTGAGCAGGTAAATTGAGTCACTTTGAGTGGACTGTCCACAAAGCAAGTCCTGTTGTCTGGAGAACTTTGACTTCTAAATAGCAATTGCTGTATCAACAATTGAAAGTATGAAAATGTAGCAATAGAGACATCATTGAATCCCTCTAGTATAGCCAGTCTCTGAATGTTTGTATGTCCTGATCTTATTTCTTTCTGGATGCAGTGACATTGGAATTGGCCAGTCTCAGGATGACAGTATTGTGGGACTGAGGCAAACAAAGCACATTCCTCCTGCTTTACCTGTCAGTGGAACCCTGTCATCCAGTAATCCTGACCTGCTGCAGTCTCATCACCGCATTTTAGACTTTAATACTACTCCAGGTAAGGAACCTTCTTTTATTGTTGTTCTTGACCTTTTAATTTCCTTTCGTAGTTCAGATTTTTTGGTGTGGATTTGTAGAGTTTGAAGAGGCATGTGAGTTTTTATTAACTGTTTGCTGATATACACAAATTTGCCACATATTCATGCATGAGGATGTATCACATTTTCTACAATATACTTCACCCACATATAGTAGCTGTAGCTGTATACAGAGTGCTCCTTACTGATTGACCTGTTTTGCTTGGTATTTTATAATTTGCCTCAATGGATCATTGTTTACAAGACTGCAATATTTTCAAATAGCATAGCAGATCATTAGCTCATAGTAAAGGGAAAGGACATTGGGCTGGGACACAAGACGTGTATTTCAGTCTTTTTCTGAACAGACTTATATAATTTGTACTACATTTGTAAGGGACAGAGTTTCAAAGTTTCTTGTTAGTCACCCTGCCCTACAGCTGTATGCCAAATTCTTTGAATATAAACCTTTCTGAAATAGATAAAAAATGAACACATTTAGAGAGGATCAAAGCACAGGGTTGAATGAGGGAGAAATAGGGGGAGAATATGAGAAACTTGAGAACCTTATCTTATAAAAACGGTTTAGCTGGAGCTCCTGGTAGGGTTGGGATTTGGGCTCTTATCTGGCTGAAGGAAGGTTCTTAGTGGGAAACCTTTCCTGAGTTAAGTATCCAAGGCTTTGCTATTAAAATATAGCTTCTGGAGCAGGATCTAGTGATGGTAGCTCAGCAGACACTTGGTTGTTTTAGCCTAATCTTTAGAGAATTACTCAAAAGAACTGAAAATTCAGTGCCCTACTAAGACTGAGGGATTTCAAACATTACCTAAAGGATTAGCTAAAGGGATGCTGCTTAAATATAAGCCTACACACTGGCCAAATTGATGCAATCGTTGTGCTTGAAACTGTGCTGTTGAACATTACTTCATCTCAACTGTTTTAGGGCTAGAGGAGACTGCAAGGAGGTAGTTTGTGAATTTTGCCCCAATGCCCAAGATTGATCCTATCATCTTGGAAGGTGATAGTTTTTTGTATTTTCTTCAATGACAAGTGTCCAACACCTTGAAGCTATTCTTTATCAGTAAGAGCGTAGCTTTTCATCAGGACTTTTTCTATACACAGGTGAAAATTCCTTTCTCTAGCTTGCCACTTACCTAGATTACCCAGTTCTAGGTACTTAAAGTGCCCCTAATGCTAAGTGCAGCAAGAGGCCAACCTCTAGAACTGTGGGCATTGCTGATTCATGCAGCTTGAACAAACTTCTATAAGAAGTAAAGCCATTGCAGGCCTAAAGATTATAGATGGAGTTCAGAGAAGCTTAATAAATGAATAAAGTTCAACTGTTTGCATTTTGCATTGAGGAAATAAGATCAATATTATGTAATGCCATTGCTCCAATGTTTTAACAGTTTTTCCGTGTCTTTGTAGAAAATGTATTTCTTCCTCATTATAAAAGAAAAAAGTTGGTTTGTTTTTTTTTTGGGTGGTTTTTTTTGCTTAAAATTTGCCTGAAGTTACACACATGGAATATTTTTAAAGTAATTCTCAGGCAAATTTTTTTCCTGTGTGGAAAGGGAGGAAAAGGCAGCTTGAAATGAAAAACATATACCTTAAGGGCTTTAGAGGTGGTTGCATTGTATATAGAAGAGTTGAATTATATCTCTATATATTTCAAGACTTGAAAAAAATTAAAGCCTGCAGTTTTAATTCCTTTTACTACCTTGGTCTAAATTAAAGATGGAAATGGAGGCAGCTTGCAAGAAATTGAATGCAGTGGAGGAGAAAGAGAAATGGGTAGAGCAGCTGTCCTTTGAGGCTTTGAGAAATATCCCTCAGGATAAAAAATAAAACAACTTGCTCCTTTTAGAAGAGTAGTCTTTGAGAAGAAAGTGTGAACAGCTTGAAATCTGCAAGGAGTCATTTTAGTTTCCCTTCTGATTGGATTGGGCTGTCTCAAATATACTTTTAAAGGTTTATTTTTAAATGTTCAATAGCACTTTGATTTCTCTTTTCTTGTGCTGCCTTTGCTATTTGATTGGAAGTCAAAATAATAGAGTAATGATGAACTGCCAGTCACTGGTATTTTTTCTTTCCCCTCACAATCTTTCTAAGGGACTAGATTCCTATCATGCAGTACTGCATTCTTCAGCCTGCCACTCCAGTTTCCTTTTTGAAAACCAGTGAAGGGGGGGTGATTATGATTCTCCTCAAGTGTTTTATTTAAAAATTAGTGGGCTGAATTACTTGCTACCATTGCTCTAGCTGCAATCATTTCACATGGTGGCAGACGTCTGTGCATTCTGTGTAGAGCTTTTGCTCCCAGCTTTGATAAGTAGGCAGCTCAAGAAATTGGGTGGTAAAATACAGTGCAAAGATGGGACTCCTCTATTTGCTGTCCTCTGCGTTTCTTCATATTGACTTCAGTGACCCAGCAGAGCAAGTTATTTTCTTGTTGCACAAAACACTTTATTTCTAGGGACTGTTAAACAATTTCTCACCTTGGTATTGTTTACAGTAGCTTCTCAACTTCACAGCATTTCTTTGGCATATTTCTGTAACAGCAAAACAAAAATATTTCTGTAACAGCAATAGGCAGCCAGATCTAGAGAAGGCTCTTGTTTTTAACATCTCCAAAAACCTGTCTTTGTTTAAACATGTCTTTGGCATCTGCCTTCCTCCAGATGTCAAAAAATGTAGACAATATTTCAGAAAATATTCTGCTCTGTGTCCTTCTCCAACTAATTACTGAAGGAAGATGGGTCAGTGTAGAGTTGGTGATAAAAGGCAAAATTGACTTGCTTGTTGTGAAGTATTTGTGCATTTGACTCAAATGCTTAGGAAGGGCTAAAAGCTGGCCTGTAATGATATCCTTTATGTGTAACTCATGATGTAATCAGAGCGCATTAGTGCTTCTCAAGCTGCAATAAACTACTGTGAGCTTAAACATTTACAGGCTTAGTTGCATGAAATTTGTAAAATAATATATTTAAGTCTAAAAAGCCTTTGTGGCATGTAAATGAACTCCTATCAGAGAGACTCATCTTAATGCTTTCCAAATTATTATTTTGGAAACACGCAGGAGCAGTGGGGAGGTGATAAGTTCTGTTCTTTTGTCACCAGATTTCTGCTGCTGAATAGATCTTTCTGTAGTAACTTGAATACATGTTATGCACATTCAGGTCTTGTCAAAAAAACCTCTAGTTGTACCAAAGTGAATGTTTTTATTTGGCAGTTATTTTTTCACTATTTTATCATGATAGTAATTTCAGAAGCCTTCATTTAGAAGGCTTTTTATTATTATATATTTTCTTGCTTGTATGATGTCTTTGATCTAAAAAATTAATTAGTTTTAAGAAAGATATTAAAGAAAAATGAGTAGATGTCATGCCTCACAAAACTAGAAAAGCTTATTTCTAACGAGGGAAGAAATTAAATTATTTGAAATACTTGTAAGTTAAAAATACCTGAGGTTAAAAAACCTAGTGATGGATACCTGTATAATTTGGGGTTTTTTTTCCTAATAATACAGTAATAACTACCAAAATTCAGTTGATCAATGGGTCTGGATTTCAATATATTCATGCTCGTTAGTTTGTCTGTCCAAACTTTGAAAATATTAACATATTTTTGTGGCTTGCTCCATTTATAGTATAACTAGCTTCTTTTCCTGTATGTTAATAGAACTAGCATTTACTGAAGATATTCTTTATCAGCAAGAGCCTAGCTTTTCATCAGCACTTATACTGAAGTAAAAACTGATAACACTAAAAATTAAACTCAATATGACTTGCCCGTTCTTGTATTATTGTGTTTTTATTTTATTTTGCTTACTAAATTGCATGACTTGCTTGTAATTTTTTTCCAGACTTACCAGACCAGGTTCTGCGGGTTTTCAAGGCAGACCAGCAAAGTCGCTACATAATGATCAGCAAGGACACAACAGCAAAGGAAGTGGTCATCCAGGCCATCAGGGAATTTGCTCTGACTGCAACCCCTGATGCCTATTCACTGTGCGAGGTCTCTGTCACACCTGAGGGGGTCATCAAGCAAAGGAGGCTTCCTGATCAGCTATCCAAGCTTGCTGACAGGATACAGCTGAGTGGAAGGTAAGATGGAGACTGAGCTAACACTGATGGTGCCAGTTTATTAAGTCAAAATCTTGTTAAAGAACTGTTACTTAATTATTTATTATTCTACTTCTTTGCAACACATATCTGCTCATGCAATGTCTCATTGATACCTAGGCCTGGTGAAGTTCATTTTATTCTCAGATTCCAACTGGATTGTTGCTGTAACTCTCAGCACTAATCTGGCCTATTATATCTGGTGTCTTTTTCTGAATTTTGTTTTTACAGGTATTACTTGAAGAACAACATGGAAACAGAAACTCTTTGTTCAGATGAAGATGCTCAAGAGTTATTAAGGGAAAGCCAAATTTCCCTACTACAGCTCAGTACTGTTGAGGTGGCTACCCAACTCTCCATGAGGAACTTTGAGCTGTTCCGTAATATCGAACCCACGGAATACATAGATGACTTGTTTAAACTCAAATCAAAAACAGGTTGCACTAATCTAAAAAGGTTTGAAGAGGTGATAAATCAAGAGACATTCTGGGTGGCTTCTGAGATCCTAAGAGAAACCAACCAGCTGAAAAGAATGAAGATCATTAAGCATTTCATTAAGATAGCGCTGCACTGCAGAGAATGCAAGAACTTCAACTCGATGTTTGCCATCATTAGGTATTGCCCGCTAATAATTTTACTTCTAAGTAAAAAGCAAAATCTTACTTATGTCAGTCTTAAAAAAAATGTGCGTAATAGAGTAAACCAGTTTATACTGCTAACATCAACACTTGGCATTCTGCTAAGGAGGGTATTTTCTGTAATCTGAAATGTTTGCTGAAATAGTATTAGAAATGCTACTGTTGTGTACTTACTGCTCAATACAGTGTGGCAAGGTGTATTGGCACTAGAGAAACTAATGCACTTATTTAAAGACAAAGACAAAAAAACCAACAGGTATATAGAGGAAAACCACACAAGTGTTGCAAATGAATGGGTTAATTTCCCCAAAGCAGCCCATTTTTGTCCGTACTGCCCAGTATCTTAAATTCATTCAGCCATAATATGTTGCATTTTGTTTTCTTTCTATCAGCAGCTTTTTTTCACAGAACTTTGAAAATTATCAGTATCAGACTGTGATGCCCTAATATAGTCTGTAAATAAAGATCTTGTAATAAGAGTTTTAAAATGTACTGAAAATCTCATAAAACCTTTCTTAGTTTCGGAATGAGAATGAAGAGAGTAAACTCTAATGTCTATGTTTATACACTTTCTTTAAAACCCAAACAAAAACAAACAATCCCCCTATATTGTCTCTCATGAAAAAGCTCAAGTAAGTTGCGGTAAACTGACAGTGTTATCACTATCTTTGACACAAGCTCTTGTCATCATCTTGACATTCAGTCAACAGATTGAATGTGACACTTTTCCTGTGAGGAGGAAAAAAATGAGTAGGTTTGAATACTATGCAGGAAATGAGGCAAGTTCCAAAGTCAAGGGTCCATGCTGATGATCATTCAGCATCTCTGAGACATCAAAGTATTGAGATTTTGTTCAGCTATTTCGGCCAGTGTCAAGGAGAAATAAAAGCAGTCTCTCTGCTAGGAAAAACTTGTGTGAAGGAAAGATTCTAGGTATCAGACTTTCCCACCAGGTAGAAATTAACAGCAAGATAGTTAATGTCATTACAGGGGAAAAGGGGGGTTTGCACCAGCTACAGCTTGACAATAACCTGTGGTATAGACAGTGTTACAAAATTTCATCCTGAAAGAGCAAAGTCAGAAGGATTATTGCAGAAAGAAGGTGGGTCAGTGTGCTGTCACCACCTGAATATCATTATGTAGGTGGAAAATAGTTTTTCTTCCAAATTGTTAATCTGGAAAGAAGTGGTCATCCTGAGGTACTTAGATTATGATAGTCTTATCAAACTCAGACACTGTTCTAAAGTAACAAATACATATTCTCTTTAAGGTTTAATTACTCATCCAAGTGTAACTTTTTTCACTTTATGGTTGTATCATGTAGATATCTTCAGTTATTATAGCTTTTATAAAAAATATCTTCTGTAAAACATGCTGGCAAAAAGAAGTTTTAAAATTTCTGTTGTTTTATTGACATTGTTGTGCTAATGTGTTCTGGCTATATGGTATTTCTACCATACAATATTTAACAAGGTATTTTCTAGGATTTTTTGTTTCTTTCCTCTTGTTCTTCAACTTTTTTGCACTTCTTTTTTTTCAAGTGGCCTGAATTTAGCACCAGTTGCAAGGCTCCGAACTACTTGGGAAAAGCTTCCAAGCAAGTATGAAAAACTGTTTCAAGATCTACAAGACTTGTTTGATCCTTCTAGGAATATGGCAAAATATCGTAATGTCCTTAACAGCCAAAACCTACAGCCCCCTATTATCCCCCTGTTTCCTGTCATCAAAAAAGACCTTACATTCCTTCATGAAGGTAAAGGCAGAAGTATATCATCTTTTGCTAGCTAAGGAAAAGTAACTTTCCTGCCTAATCACTGATGTTGTTGGTTGTAGGAAATGATTCTAAAGTGGAGGGCCTGGTGAATTTTGAGAAGCTGCGGATGATTGCGAAGGAGATACGCCATGTCGGCCGCATGGCGTCTGTGAACATGGATCCTGCTCTCATGTTTAGAACAAGGTACGTGTGTTGTACCAGGCAGAGCTTTCCCCATCTGGGAGAAGGCTGGGTGGCAGCAAGAGGGACTTTTATGTGCCCCTTCTATTGGAGCAGTATGAATTTTCTGTGTTAGCAATTGACCAGCATGATGTGGTGGTGTAACCCTGGAGCAACCATTACGTTTTGTGGTTACTGATACATTCTAAAATGTTTCTTACTATTCCATAGTTGATGGTTACATCATAAAAATGAGACTCTATCTGTGGGAGGGAGAGAAACTTTCTTGAAAACATATCTATTTGTCTAGTTGAAATATTGACGGGTGTCAGCCTTATAATTTTGATTTAGTAGAAGTGGTAATGTGTCTGAAGCAGTGTCAGCTACTTGTGTTAGAAAACACAGAGTAAATGCTCTTTGGCTTCATGTTTGACAAGCTTATTGCATACTCTTTTTTCTTAATTTGAGCTAGAAGAGTTTGTAATATATGTATGCCCAAGTCAAGGCTCTTTTTAATGTTTGTGGGCTTCCATAACTGCTTGTCCTGAAGTCTGGTCTTTTCTTTCTGAGCTTGTGATCTTTCTCTGTCTCTTCTTAAACCCATGCTTTATTCTTCCTGGCTCTCACTTGCAGGAAGAAGAAATGGAGGAGTTTGGGGTAAGTGGTTGGAGACAACACACATAGACATTCATTCTTCCTTTATCATTTGCATTTTTTCCTACTTGCTATCTTTAATTTTCTGGTGCTTTGACATATTTTTCTTTTGTAACCCTTTTTTACTGACATTACATTTGATTTGAGATTAAAACACGGAAGTTGTAAATTATTTTTAAGTGGTCACAGGTAGAAGTGGAGTGTTCTTTCCCACCTCTAGTTTAAATTGCTGAGGGAAGAGACTTTCAGTCAAAATTAAATTACAAGATGAAAAAGTTGCAACAGCTGAATATAGCTGTTATACCTATTAAACAATTATCACAATCAGATTCAAAAGTTAAAATTTACAGTATCTGCTTGACTAACTTAATTTCATATTACAATTAGCCATCATTTTTACCTTAACAATTCAGGACCAATGCATAGCATTCATACAGATACACATATATTGAAATGTGCATGACATTTATTTAATCACAAACTAGCTGATCATTTTGTTTAAGAAACTTCTCTTCAGTCTTGCAAGTTACAAAGAAGTTTTATTCTGTAAAACTGAGCTGTACATTTTGTATACAGTCTGATTTCAAACACAGAGGGCTTTCAAAATATCTCCTTTATATGTATTTGAACCTCAACTATAGTCTTCTGTCAGCACTGCCTTACTGCATGAGCTTTTCCTAATGCTCCAGTCCTCTCAGTAGATGGCTTATATGAGAGAGCTACCTTGAATGCTTTTCTAGATGTGTGAAGTGTTGGAGCAAAATAGGTTAAAATATCTGTGCCATTAAATTAGTGCCTGTAACCAAGTAAAAAGATTTCTTGGCCCTCATCTTTCTATCTGTTATAGCTGTTTGACTTACTGGAATGAGGCATGTAAGCTTTGACCATAGACTGACATTCATGCAATCTCTTGCATGTTTCATGTTTATCGGGTGATACCGTGCTGGACTAAGTCATACCTTTGCTCTCTTTCTTGCCCCTCCTGCCCCCTCACTCCAGGTCTCTCAGCCAGGGCAGTGCCAATGCAGCTGTGTTGGATGTTGCACAAGCAGGAGGGCATAAAAAGCGGGTCCGTCGCAGCTCCTTTCTTAATGCTAAAAAGCTCTATGAAGATGCTCAGATGGCACGGAAAGTAAAGCAGTATCTCTCAAACTTGGATCTGGAAATGGATGAAGAGAGCCTCCAGACACTCTCTCTGCAGTGTGAGCCAGCCACGAACACATGTGAGCATTGTCATTTGTTATGGATTTCAGGAAAACTGTTCAATATAACTCTATTTCTAGTCCAGTGAATCAACTGGGAGCAGTAACTAGACAATGAAGTAGAAAATTATTTGTCTAGTCATTTTCAAGTACTAAACATCTATGAATCCTAAGGAAATAATCTTGTGGATTAACAGGATAGAGACATAGTATTTATACAGATGATAAGGCTTTAAGATGATGTCACAATGAAGTGTACAATGGCTTTTTAGATTTGTCTGTACAAAGGGTACGGAGGAGTCAAAAGTTCTTCTATATTTCTGATATACTGAGGTTATTATTGTGGATAGCAATATGGTTGTTCTGAGGGAGTAGGGGATTTTCTTATGTCCAGGTGCTTCAGAGATACCTGGAGGGCTGTTCCTGGGGGCAGCATAGGGGAATCTTATCTTGGATATCCATTTCATTTTGATTTTAAGAAATGTTGTATCTTATGCCCTTCCCTTCCTGCAGGGTAGCAAAAAAAAGTAATTATATGTCTGCTCTGAATCAGTTGTAGTCCTTACGATAGCCCAGTATCTGATCATGTTTTTTGTAACAGTGGTCATTTATCAGAGCTTTATTTTGAGAAAGAAAATATTGATGATGTACATCTTTTAAATGGAGTTACATCTCCCTCTCTTTTCCTCTTCATCTTTTCTGTCTAAAGATATCATGCTGCATTAATTGGACAAATATTTGTGCACTTTTTAATTGTCAATCAGAGGGCTTTGCACTGCTTAGACTAAAACATCACTGTGTTCTCAGCTGGTAGTCATTCAGTGTTTTGTCCCCTTTCTTGCAAAGTGCCGAAGAACACAGGAGACAAGCGATCTGGGAAATCTGAAACGTCACCAGTGGCTCCCCGGGCAGGCATCCAGCAGAAAGTGCAGCAGCAGCATAAAGTGAACCAAGCATTGCAGGTCCCGGCCGTGTCTCTTTATCCCTCTCGCAAGAAGGTGCCAGTCAAAGACCTCCCACCATTCGGTAGGTGGAACAAGGAAGAATTTGGTTTAATTTTCTGAAATTTGTTTGCCTATGTTGACAAGACATTTTTAATTAAAGAAGGTTTAGACTTCCATTTCTGGTAGTATAATATGCAGGTTATACCTGTTTATGCAGTGTTTAGGCATAGTTCTCATCTCTAGAAATGGAAAGAAAGAAATCTAGGGAAAGCATCCTGTCAATTTAATCAGTGTAAATATTTGCCTATTGATAGCAGTTTGAAAGAATATATGTCTCTCTCTGTTTGCCTTGGGAATTTGCCTTAACTTTTCTAGAGGAACTGGAGACCTGGAGTTCTTGAGATGCCTCAGAAGTTTTGGTCTCTCTTTACAAGTTAAATTTTTAAGGTGAAATTGAGGCCTGCTCGAACTTGCAGTCCTGTTAGCAATGTGGGTCTGAACTTTCACATTGATAATTGTCCCTTTGGCTTCTACTCCCTTCTGCTTTTTATTGTTATGTGGTTGTTATTGCTGCCTCTGTATTCTACAGAAAAGCACTGGACTATAGGAAATTTTACCGTGATTACCAATTCTGTGTCCCAACATGTGTGCAAAACATATATGCACTATTAATGAACTCTTTAATTCACAAGTATGATGATATTCCTAGGAAGTATATGTAGCATAACTAGCCCTTCCTTTTTCATGGTGGTTATTGCATAAGAGATTAATTCTGATTTCACTCTTTATTGGTTTTCCTCATGACTACTTAGGCTGCAACAAAGCATTGGAAGCAGCAAAATGAGCAAGAAACAATTCAATATTCATCTAGATCTTGTTGATTTTACCATTTAATTTTAATCTTGAAAGGACTTTGAAGCTTCATAGACTGCAATTTTTTGCTCATAGTGGCAAAGTTTCTGAAAATTGACTGGGTTATGATGATCAGGCAGCTGTGAATTATTGATAGCAGGATTGTGATCCAACAGATCAAAGATAAAAGTCCATGAATGTTTGGAAATAACCTCTACCAAAAACATTGGCAAAACTGTCAGAGAAACTGTCTTCACTTATACGGCTGTTCCAGGGTGTATCTTTGAGGGGAAAAGAAAAATGAATAAATGTGGTCTGGGAAAAGCAATTCCTGATGCCCTAGATCTTTACATCATGCATCATCTTCAGGATGTTTTTACTCTGTAGTTTCCCAAAATAAGCTGGTGCAGAGATAGTTCTCAAAAATGAAAGAGAGAAAGGCAGCTGCAGGATGACCTTGTTTCATAAGCCTAATCCTTATTAATTTTCTTTCCAGTGTCCTTTGACCTTCTAGGCTACTCTGAATAGAAAAGAAACAGGAGAGCAATTTAAATTCTTACTATATAAATCTTCACTAACCAGTGAAATGGGTGTGTGTCTGTATTTAAGCTAATTTTAGTTCAAGTTTCTCGGTAACCATTCCTATGCATATCTTCAATTATATATTGAGGCAGTGTACTGCGACATCAAAGTTTCATGTTTTATGTGGCAAAGTATTTATTTGGCCAGAATGAAAGATAATCTGCACTAATGTGCAGGAATAAAGCACTATATTTTAAATAGGAATACATTTTAACATTTTGCTTCATTTAAGCTCATGTCAGGAACTCAGAAACATACAGGAAAAAAATGTAGCTTTTTCTTCCTGTGGAGTGTCTGCTCTATAAATGCATTGTGAAACATAAGGATGTATTTATACTGGACTTTACATCTTTCTACTTTAATTCTTACCTAAAGGCATTAACTCCCCACAAGCTTTAAAGAAAATTCTTTCATTGTCGGAAGAAGGAAGTTTGGATCGTCACAAGAAGCAATCTGAAGACACTGTCTCAAGTGCATCTTCGCAGTTGTCTTCTCCTCCTACTTCACCACAGAGCTCTCCAAGGAAAGGTAGTAGATGCTCAATATTTCTTATCTTGTTTCTTGAAGCTCGTGGACTTTGGAAGCTTCTGAGAGAGAATTTGGATGCTCAATTCTGCTGCTCCTATTTTTGTCACATACAGTCAGCAAGAGGACAGAAAATGTAGTGCAGAGAGGGATACATGAAAGGTAGCTGTGAACCTGATTTTAAGGGTACCTGAAAGCCCTCTGGTGATCGAAAGCCAGAAAAGACAGCCTGGTATGATACAGGATTTGATGCAGCAGGTCAGTCTGACTGCAGCTGCTTCTGACAAAAAATATTCCAATGTCGAGCGTTTCCTGCCTTCAGTGGAAGGATGTACAGGTGGAAACTTAAAATCTTTGTACAGCATTGACCACACTGGTCTGTCAGAGGAATTATTTGCTGTGTCATGCATCTGAATGGGATGTGACCTACATATGACAGAAAGGTATGAGGTATTTGGAATTCAAATCAGAATATTTAATATTGTAATTTATATTTTATACTACAGAATTTTTAATTGCAGCCTGATTATTTAAACCGTGTGTATGAATTTTTGAGGAATGGTATTATACATTGGAGCTTTCTTCACCAAGATATTTTGAAATAATTTCACAGAGTTATTTTTTTTAAGTAAATTTAGGACTTTAAAAGGAGCTTTTTTTTAAAGCCTGCTTGCTTGTTTGTTTTCATGGTAGTTCTGGCTATGAATTGACAAAACAGAGTATGGAGGCATTATCCTGTAGTTTAAATTTTAAAAAAGACATTTGGGAAGAATGATAGCCTAGATGTATTGCAGATGAGTTCTAAGTTATTCTCTTTTCAGGATAACATAAAAGTTCAGTTTACAGTTACATAATAGGTCATTATGGCAAAATATACATTGGGGCTGGAGTGACTTCTATTGGAGTGTTATTTACTAATGTCTGATGGAGGAGGATAATATGTAGAGGATATATCATCTTGAGTCTTTGTAAGCTGTCATCATTATTTCTCCCAAATACAGCATTAACAAAGAGTGAACTTATATAAATATTGTCAGGCCTATGCAATTTTTGAAAAAGGAATTGGAATTCTGTACTTGACTCACAGTGTGAACAGCAATTTATTTTTGCAAAAAGCATATCATAAACATGATTTTTTAAAAAATCCTTGGTTTGATGGTCACATGAAGCTAATGATATGTTCTTTCAGATAAAAATGGCAGCATCAATTCCCAGCATTAGTTTTCAGCAAGTGAATTGGGATAGATCGATTGAAGTAATTTTGACACTTATGAGTAGAGTGAAAGGAAAATATGAAAACTGTGGTGACTTGTGGATATGTTTAATGATCTTTAATTTAGCTGGCAAGAACATTCAGCACAATTTGTTTAATACTGAAAGAAAAGCTGAATTTGCTTCTATGACATGATTTGCAGATTTTATCTCTGTTGGGCCATGTCAGTGCTACCTACCTCCAAATTTCACCATAATTTTGGTAATATGGATTTTGGAATTACTTAGTGAACCAAGTATCACAAAGAAAACTTGAAAACCTGCCCCTCTCTCAGCTAAGCTATGTGATAAGCAGTCAGTCCAGACATCTGGGCTTCATGTATCTGTTAATCTCTGAAGTGTAGCTTTGCAGAATACAAAGAATGCACGACAGAGTCTCTGGGATTTTTTTAAGGAGAAATCTCAAGCAGAACATCTCTTTCCTTCCAGTCTTGGAGACTGTGTTTATGCTCAGGCAGATTTTGAGAAGTAGTATTTCATAATGTGAGGATATGATGATGAATTTGAAAAGAATTTAGAAGAGGGAAGAAGAGAAGTTGGTTTGTTAATGAGCAGTACATGTTCCCACAATCCTCAGTCTCTGACTGAGATACCAAAGACAGTGTCACACAGGTTTGCTGTGTATCTTTATCTTTTGCAGTGCTATGTAAATGTAATAGTAGCTTTATTTTATTGCCAGTTTTATTGCAGTATTGCCAGTGGCCTGGCAAGCCAGGCATCTCGGAGAGTCTGATTAACACCATGTTCCCTTTGCAGGCTACACTTTGGCTCCAAGCAGCACCGTGGATAACTTCTCTGATTCTGGTCACAGTGAAATTTCTTCTAGATCTAGTATTGTCAGTAATTCCTCTTTTGACTCTATGCCAGTCCCCCTGCATGATGAGAGGAGACAGAGGCATTCTGTCAGCATTGTGGAGACAAATCTTGGTGTGGGAAGGATTGATAGAAGAATCATGATTGAACCAGATCAATACAGCTTAGGGTAAGAATTTTATTTGTGCTTACTTATATTATACTTTCATATACTTTCATACTTTAAGTGTGTATGTGGCATGTATATTTGTCCATGTAACTTTCCCTGTTTCTCTCGAATATTTTTTCTCCTCTACTCTTAAAAAACTACTACTTCAATGCTTCATTTTGTGATAATGCTCCATTCCTGCTAAGAAAAGGTTTTGTACTCCTGAGTGAGTGATGAGGTCTACAGCAGCAAGACATCACCACATTTGAGCATTTCATTGGTGCCACAGATTATCCACTTTGTGGCAAACTAGTACCCTAGTCTGCTTCCTCCATGGGAAATTAACTGAATTAGATGAGATATTCAAACAATTACTCAGTGATCAAACTGAGAACAGAAATAGCTAGCAATTTTCCAGTCTGCTTCATGGAAAAGTGCATATTTGTCTAACTCCAAAATATTTTACTCCAAATATCTCTTCTAGTCAACAATAATTGGAAGCTAAAATTCACATTACGCTGTTGGTTTTCTAGTAATTTTCTAGGTAATTAACTTCTGTAATGGTGGGGAAGCTAGTGCTGTGAGGAGTTCTGTAAATCTCTAGCAGTGAGCCTTGGTGTGAAAATAATTGGAGTTCTGGCTCCTGTTTAGTCTCCTTTTTTTTTTTTTTTTTTTTTTTTAGCTGTTATTTGGATGCTTCCGTCCTCTGAATGGTTTCTGGGGTTTTAATCCTGCAGGCTCTGTGAATGGCAGACCTGTTCCAACCAAAACTGCTGTACTTCAGCTTTGGGAATCTCAGGCTATGCAAACTCTTTATTCAGATGTCTTAAATATTTGGAAGAAGAGGGTTCTAGTCTGCATAGGAAGGTGCCCTGGAAGAACAAGTCCAGGAGCCTGGATATCTGCTAAGCAAAAGTGACATTTTGTTGGTTTTATCTGCTGCTGTGTAAGGGATCATGTCAGACTCACTTAATCATTGAAAGGCTACAGAAAACATACTTGCTCTATGAAGTAGCATGTGTTTCCAAAAATAAGCTTAAAATACATTTCCATTTGCAGGAAATGTTGAAAAGTTAATTCTCACAGTTTCTTAAGCAGAAAAAAAAATCTGAAATCTAAACCTGAATATCACCACTTCCCTCTAAATTCTGTTTCTAGCTTTTGAAAGCTAGCTTTTTTCCTACCATTTGCTCACCATGGCTGGGAAAGCAGTAGAATAACCCTGTTTGTTTCCCTGTATGTGTGTCTGTGTGGTTTGCCTGTCTTAAGGAAATGTTGCAAAGATTTTACCTTTTGAAATTACACTATTGAAGTGTAAGGTTTCAGCAAGTTATCGATCCAGTTTTGTTTGTTTGTTTCTGTTTGCTTTTGTTTTATTGAGGATGTACTTGAAAGAAAAATGTTATATTCTCCAAATTGAATCAGCCATTCATGCAAACAATAAGTAGTATCAAGTGCATCAAAATCTTCCACCGTAGAATCATAGAATGGTTTGGGTGGAAAGAGACCTTTCAAATGTCATGAAAGTTACCTAGTCCAACCCACAGCGTGTTTTTTGTTTTTCTTTGGTTGTTTCTTTGTGCGTCTTGTTCATGATTTCCAATTCCAACACTGGATTTTTTGTCCCCCCCATCAATGTGTACCCAGCTCATATGCACCGCTGTCAGAGACCCGAGGCCTGTATGCTGGAGCAACTGTACTTTCTTCTCCTAGTACAGAAGAGCTGTCACAGGACCAGGGGGACAGAGCTTCACTCGACGCAGCTGACAGTGGCCGTGGGAGCTGGACTTCTTGTTCGAGTGGTTCTCATGATAACATCCAGACAATTCAGCACCAGAGGAGCTGGGAGACTCTGCCTTTTGGACACTCTCATTTTGATAGTTCAGGCGATGGGGCAGGACTGTGGGCCTCGGGTGGCCACATGGACCAGCTGATGTTCCCTGACCATGGCACAAAGTATGGCAGGCAAAGTCAAGGTAGGGAGGGCCTTGATCAAGCACAGTCCAGAGCAAGCTGGGCATCTTCCACAGGATACTGGGGAGAGGACTCCGAGGGTGATACAGGTACCATAAAGCGGAGGGGTGGGAAGGATGTTTCGATTGAAGCTGACACCAGTAGCATAACATCTGTACCAGCAGAGGAGACAAAGCCAGCTCCCGTCCCTCCCCACACAGCAGCAGCATCAAGTAGTACAAAGGGGCTTGTTGGTAAGTTAAGTTTTGTTTGCTGTGAAAAATTTTAATTTATTTGCTTAAGTTTCCTCATATTGTTCTGCATTTCTTTTGTCTGGTTTTGGTTGGTTGGTTGGTTTTTGATTTTGGGGTTGTTTTTTTTTTTTGTTTGGTTTTTAATTTTTAAGGCAAAACTGAATATTTTGTAGTCTCTCTTAATTTTTTCCCTTTAATTGTACATATATTGCTAGGTAAAATATCATTTATTGTTGATTCTCAGTTCTAGCAGTGCCTTTGTGTTTCAAGAGAGCCTGTCATATATCAAAAAACTAGCTCAACTGCTGGGCAATATTTTGAGAGGTTGATGTATTTAGAGATCTGTTCTGAAATTTGAATTTCTCATCACAGTAAGGCTCCATAGGCTATATTTAGAAATCTTAGTAAATGTGGCCTGATTTTTATAGAAGTGTTTCACTTTATACCTTTGTATGACTTGTCTGATAATTGTGAATATTCCTTACTTCTGAAAATGGGATCCCTTTGTGTTAAAATACCAACTGAAATTTTTCTTTGGACTGCTGAAACTGAAGGGGTTTCAAAGAAGTTAGAGCTGAAATACATTTCTGTGCATTCAATAATGGAAAGATCAAATAATGTATAAATTAGTATGAAGGTGTCTTTGGCAGAGCTTAACATTTTTATCATATTGTTCCTTCTATGCATCCTAATCTGTGGGCCATCCAATACCTCTGAATTTTTGCCTCTTTCCTTCCTTTCATTCTCCCTCACTTTGCCTTTTGTCAGGTTAACATGAAGAACTATCTAAAAGCCATTTCTTGCTGACACAGCTGAATGTCTGCCAGATTGAGGTCATGCTGAGACCACTGTGATAAACAGGTTTTGCATTTTCTGCCCGAGTATATTGCTTAGCAGTGGCCTTTTGCCTCAAAGCTTGGGTGCAGGTCTAAATCCCTGGGCTATCAAGAGGAAGAAGGTGTATGGATTCATGCCAATCTCTAATTTTCCTCTTTGATACCCTTGGTTTCCTCCAGAATGTGTAACAGGTGTGCTTCCAAACTTGCCTTTCAAGGCAGTGCTCACCACTACATTTTTACAGACTTGAAAGAACACCTGAAAATTCAAACCAACACAATTCCATGGCCTTCACTACTATTAACTAACTGTCCTGCAAATGTAACTCTGTGTATCACTATCCAGCTGAACCCACTGGTTTACATAGTTCTTTTGCACTTAATAGATATTGATTTCTTGTAATATTTCAGTAGAATCTTTCTACAATAGAATCTTTCTACAGAACTTCTGATTTTCAGAAATCTTTGAATAAAGTTTCTCAGAAGCCTCTTTGTGCTGTTTTGCTCGGTTAAAACAGTTTGCCCAAGAAAAGTACTTAGAGTCTATTTGAAAATTTTTGGTTTTGTTGTAATAGCAAGGATTTATTTTAAATCTATAAAAACTTGCATCCAAGTAGCACCAGTCCATTTTAAGCTTGTACAGCCCTTTCAGTCAAATCATTCTGTATAATGCAGGGTGGTGTTGTCATCAGCACTTATGCAAGAATACAGTGTATGACAAGCTGTGCAAATTGTCTGTGTCAGTGCTGTATTTCCTGCTTTATTTGTAAGGTTTACCATTAAAGTGGTCATGTGTTAAAGGGCTGGACCCACAATAAGTGTTCAGTATCAAAGTCCCAGTTGACTTCTCTAAGTACTTAACTCTGAAACAGAGACCCTTGTCTATCTGTTGTATGTCCTGGCAGATTCGTAGGATTTTTAACTGGTTTTTTTTCCCATAAAGTTCTCTCCAAGAGGTCTTCTCAGTATGGCCTGAGTTAAGCCTTGTTCAGGTAAACAGTTACATCTCAGTGATATCCACAGGCTAGGTGGTAGTCTTTCCATCTCCTAGATAAAATCATATTCAGTCATTGTTCTTATGGGAATACTTTCAATTTTGGTTTTGCAGAGAATACAACCATAGGCGCTGCAGACAGTAGTGCATGCAAATAGTATAGTGATGAAGCTCACTTCTCTTCCTGATCTCTTGGAGTTGTAGCTTATGCCTCATTAAGTAGCAAGATTTGTAGGAAGAAAATAATGTATCAGATGTATTTCTTTTTTCCCCTCCAAGATGTTAAAAACAAAGAGATAGGTTCTTGGATGCAAATCCCATCTTCAGAATTAAGTTAATCATACATGTGGGGAGATGCCAGAATTCATGATGTTTACTACTTCTATGGACTCTTGAGTCTTCCATGTTGCTTTGATCACTGTACATTTTATTGTATACAATTGTTGGAACAGCTTCAGTTGTGAAGTTTGAACAAATTCCCCATGAAATTTGGTGAATTTTATTAGACTAATGCTTCACTGCTGGAAGAATAGCTATATCCTGTGAATGTTGTATATTCTGTACTTTGACTGATTTATTTTCCACAAGCTCTTTGTCTAGCATACGATAGTTTACCTTTGGTGTTCAGAGTTTCTGTGCCTGGGCTGTTGAGTTGGTTGATATTTATTTAGCTTTTAACTGTCTATTTTCCTTTGAGCAGCGTTCCTCATCCTCTCTCTAACAATCACCTGTTGTTATTCCGGCAGCAAGAAAAGAGGGTCGATATCGGGAACCACCTCCAACTCCTCCCGGTTATGTAGGAATACCTATTGCTGAGTTTGCAGAAGGTGGCTCCCATCCAGCCAGGAAGCCTCCAGACTACAACATAGCACTTCAGAGGTCTAGAATGGTGGCACGGACATGTGAGACTCATGGGACAGCAACTCCACAGCAGCAGTCACACGGCCACTCAACTGGCAGGCCCGTGAACAAACCTCAGTGGCATAAACCAAATGAGTCAGACCCACGTCTTGCTCACTATCCATCTCAAGGGTTTTCCACAGAGGAAGATGGTAAATTTCTAGTTGTTAGACTTTGAGTGTGCTGCATGCAAAATGGGTCAGTGCTTTCACAGATACAGAGCAAATTACACAAATCTTGCCATAATTTGAACTCCATTTCAAAACTTGCTATTTGTTAACTTTTTGGAAGGGAAGGAATTCAGTTCATCCTAAATCTAATTTAAAATTTGGAACATAGGTCCACTTGAATCTTGAACAACCAAACAGTTGGCTTACGCAGCCTCTCTGGAGGTGCCTATGTTCACCTTGTACAGCCCTGCCTGCCAAGATTGTCCACATTA
This sequence comes from Taeniopygia guttata, assembly GCF_048771995.1. NCBI lineage: Eukaryota > Metazoa > Chordata > Aves > Passeriformes > Estrildidae > Taeniopygia > Taeniopygia guttata. Next base: position 40,234,201 of record NC_133028.1, on the reverse strand, counting down.
ACCATGTATTTAATGATCAAAATTTTTGATCAAATTTAACTTGATCAAAAATGATCAACTATTCTGTAGACCAGGATCAATGTATCCTGGTCTACAGAATACTTGCCCATCCACCTCACAGAGCACTGTTGCTCAGGTTTATTTGGATAGTTGCTCACATTCTAACTGAAGCACTTTACACTGTGAACACCGAGTCTTCCACTCTGTTTCACGTGATGAGCCCACTGCTGTCTCGCTACTGTGCTGGTCCAAATGTGTCTACATCTTTATGCTTTAGCTCAACTGTGATGTTTTTCCATGGAGAGCAAGTGTAGCTGGATTGCAGCTTTAGGTCCTCAAAATTTAGGTAGGGTGGTGTCAATATCACTCACTTGTATGCTTTATTTTGCTTAATGATAGACTAACATTCCCCTTCTCCCTCTAACTGCTTAGTTACTAAGGTTTTAGGTGCAGGATGAACTTTGCAATTGAACGTGATGAAGTCTACCTTAACTGAATTGCCTCAAACTTTGAGAGTTACCATGACAGAAAATTTTAATTGTTTCTACTAACAATGACTAAATGGAAGATATGTTTAGGGAGAAAATGTCAGATGCCTTTCTGAAGCTATTAGATATCTAGGAATCTCTATTGTGCTCCTTAGGGTGAATAGCTGCATTTAGCTCAGTTAAAGCAATTGTCCTTTTTTAACTCAAGATCAAAATTCCAAAGGAATATGTCTCATGAGATCTGAAATGTACTGAAATTTAGATTGTTTTAAAGTGTATATACTTTTACGATGAAATGGAGAACACATGAGCACAATACACACAGTTGTTGTATGCACAGCTTGTTTCAGTCAGTAGCAGTCTTGTATTTTATGAACTAAATTCTATTTTCCCTTATCCTATTATGTTTGCAGAAGATGAACAAGTCTCTGCTGTCTAAGACTTGGTTTTTTCTGGATCCAGAGTGAGCCACCTTAAAGGAGAGCACAAGAAGACATCCCTAGAATAGGAGCCTTGGAACTATGATTAAAGGATGGTGGACCTATTTGCCTCCTTCCCTGCCTTAAAGCAGCATGGGGCTTCTTCCTCTGCCCCTCCCCCTTCTGTCCCCTCTCCCCTTGCATGTGAAATACTGTGAAGAAATCGCCCTGGCACTTTTCAAACTGTGTTGCTTGAAATGCACAGTGCAGCAATCTCCAAGCTACCACTGTCGCTGTCTGCCACATCACACAGTATCATTCCAAATTCCAAGATCATCACATCAGGATGATTAACTCTGGCTGCACTTCCCAATGCCTGGAAGGGTTTTTTTAAATCTTCCTTTTAGATTTTAATCACAATCCTAGCACTTAGTCTCATTGGGATAATGAGATAAGTTAGTTGTCAAATACGTTTGGCCTTTAACCTACAAAGAGAAAATTGCTTTGAGATCTTTCAAGAAGGCAGTGCTTATTTGCTTGTTTACAATGCCTTTGTTACAATTTTGTATGTTTGTGTTTGGGAGATCAAATAGTGCATCTGAATAGTAATTACAGTATTATTTCACACCTGTAAGTAGGGTTGCCAGCCTGAGCTCTTGGAAGAATATTGCTATCACATGGCTGAGCAGGGCAGAAGGGAAGGCAGAGGTTGCAGGATGCAGCCTTTCCTTGACTACCTGGCTTTGCTCTTAATGTGCCCCACCCTGGAATCTTCACGAGTTTGTAAATGTTAGTGTTAACAGCATCCTCATCTGGGTCTGGTGTAAATGCAGAAACACAGTGCTCACAACTGGTCAGTGATCAAGAGGACATAGTGTGCCTCATACCTGTGCCTTCCAAAATACAGGATGGCATGCTAAAAAAAAGTAATAAGACAGATGGCAACCCCACTGTTAAGTTATATACATTTTATTTTAAAACTATATAGTAGTTATATTAAAATAAAAATTAACTGGATAACACTGCAGTGAAGGCAAGTTGGGATGGCACAACTTGTGTCAGCTGTTAACACTGATCTAATGACTTCCATCTCTTGACTTCGACATTAGGGGATAATCGAGTCTTTAAGAGAAAAAAAAATACAAATAACACAGTTAGATTTGCCAGCCTTTGCAATGCAGAAATAGTCACAACTGTTAATGGCTTCATGGAACACTGCATGTGTAGAGAAGGCCAATGTGTAGCAACCACCTGCTCACAGCTGCTATTAACCCTATAATGACTGAAATGACCCTCCCCTCTATTTTTGTGTTGTTTTTGCACAGACTCCGGAGAAGTGAAGGCTGCCAATCCGAGTAGTACTCAAATGTGAGGAACTGCTGGTCTTGGATTTTTTTTTTTTCCATTGAACTCAGCTGATCATATTGATCAGTAGATAAACGTAAATAGCTTCAACTTTTAAAGATCAAATTGCAGTGTTTTTTCACTGTATCAAACAAATGTCAGTGCTTTATTTAATTCTCTCTCCAGTAATCATAGCTTTTGTCTATTTGCTTATATATAACATTGTCAATTATGCATTTGTAATTTTACATGTAATATGCATTATTTGCCAGTTTTATTCTCAAGGCTATGGACCTCATGTGCATATAGAAATACAAAATCCTAGCTCTATCACAAGTTGCACAAATGTTATATAAGCATTAAGTAATTGTAGACCATAGGACTGCTAATCTCAGTTCGCTCTGTGATGTCAAGTGCAGAATGTACAATTAACTGGTGATTTCCTCATACTTTTGATACTACTTGTACCTGTATGTCTTTTAGAAAGACATTGGTGGAGTCTGTATCCTTTTGTATTTTTAATACAATAATTGTACATATTGGTTATATTTTTGTTGAAAATGGTAGAAATGTACTATGTTTATGCTTCTACATCCAGTTTGTATGAAGCTGGAAAATAAATAAATATAACATTAATGAAGTCCATATTGATTCTTATGCATTTTCCATGTTCCACATACTTGAACAAATTTATGAAAAAATTTTACTTCTCTGTGTATTAATATTAAAGGGACATTGCCAAGTGATGTGGGCAAACCACTGGTGTGGAGTTTTTCTTGATATACAGTTGTGCTGCTGATAATTTTTGAAAACCTTGGTGTGTGTACTGTTGAATGAGAATGACTGATACTGTGAGCATCCCCAGCAGAATCATTTGAGATGCCAAAAAAGTTATGGACTTAAGTGTATGTAGAATGTAAACAGTTTTAAAGGTAAGATTGTGTTGATTTTATATTCTGAATAGTGTAAAAGTAAGGAATATATGTTTTAACATTTGAGTAGGGAGAAGTGTGGAAGGTGATCCATTTGAATTTTTACCGAACAAGTTATGTCAAATAATAAATATCACCCAATAGCATGCCCAGTAATAAAATCTGATGTTAATTCAATGTCAAATCTGTAGATTTTGTTTTTCCCCCAGAGGCTAGATTCTTTATTTCCAATGGTATGCAGAAGACTGGTTTAAAATGGTACTGCTAAAGCCATAAACAGCCGTATCCCATCTAGCTTTGAAATGCCTGGCAGGTGGCATTTCCAAGTCCAAAATTAGTTCAATGCAAAGGGAAGCAACAAAATGCTGTCTAGATATAAGTCTTTTTAACATAGCTCTTGAAATTATCCAATCTTAGAATTATAGGAAAGATAAAATCACTGAAAATATAGGACTTGTAAACATTGTGTTTTTACTGCTGTAATCTCTAGCACTGTAAGGAAAGAAGTTATGGATATTTAGATTTGTGTTGTGTAGTGGAACTACTCTGTGAATCTCTGGCTAATACTTATTGTGTACATTTCAACAAGCTAAAGATTAAAATTTGTTTTTACATTAGTAGAATGAACACACATTTTAACCTATTTTACCTACAGGATTGTCCTCCAGTAGTACTAAAGGCACAGTGACAGGGAAATCCTCTTACCAACTTGTGAGGTGTTTGCACACTTGTCAGTTTTTTCTCTGTGCTTGATATATTATTGAATTAGCCTCCTGTTTATGCCGCCTCATTGTAATTAGTATTTTAGATCACATTATGTAGAGACATCCTCAACATAGCGTCCAATACAGATAGCATAATTCGTTATGGACTGGGTGATAAATTACACATCACACAGCAACTGATTCAATAGAAGTAAAGGCCTTGGTGTGACATCTGAAACAGGTTTGGTAGTTGTAGTATGTGTAATATGAATTTTGTGCTTACTGAGTGGATGCAACAAAATGCAGACAAGTAAATACCAGTTGCCAGGATTTAGAGTTGCATTCACCAAAATGGAACTGAAGTCTAAGGATTTTTTTGTGTGTTTGAAGAAATGACATTCAATTATCTGTGTTTTTATGTTTTTGTGGATTTTTTTACTGAAACTTACTGAGGCAGAGGCTACAGCTATATGCAGTATATTGCACACTGGAGTCAGCACAAATCTGTAAAAGCTGAAGTATTGAGGGTACTGCTTCAGTGGATTTATCTTGGTGATTTGGAGAAGCATACATGTTTTACATCTGTAAATCTGAGACTCAAACATTTGGTCAACCTAAGGTGAGGAACAGGTTTTGTTTTAAAAAAGAAACAAAGCCGAAATCCCTCTATTTTCTTCAAGACTAGTAGAAAATGCAATAAATTTCTAGGCTGTCTCATATGGATTGTTGAAACAAAATCAACTCTAGAGAATTCAAATAATGATTTAATTGCAAGTATTAATATTTATGTATTCCTCGCTATGGAACGAAACATTAAAAATACTTCTGTGAATAAAGCCTATGTAGCAGGAACAGCCTCTCTAACAGAAATAACACAGATCCATTGAAGAAAATGTGAACATTGCTAAAATTACTCTGACAATTACCCCCTCAGGAGACAGCAGCCATGTGAGATGATTAATAGAATTTTGGTCCCCTATCTCTAGATTGTCCTTAATGTAAGCTTTACAGTCTTGTCTCTAAAAATTGCATGCTTTGAGAGTGAAGGTAGGTTTATTGCTGATATAAGGTGGAATCTGTTACTTTCTGTTTTCCACTGAAAATGTGATAAATGAAAATTTAGAGTTTTTACTAGAATATTAAAACCTTTAAAGTTCTCTCTTGCTTATATGTAGTGAGTATGTAGGAATTAAACTAAGATATTCAACTACTAGCAGCCATCAGTAATATAATCTTAAATGATTGGCATTTGATTTTCCTGAGATTAAATTTATACAGTGACACTACACGCCTACGCACAGGCTGCATTCTCTGTAGAGAAATGAGTCTTGGCTCTCTGTGTCAAAATTCAAATTTGTGTTAACTGCTGGCTTCTCCTTAAGTGCAGACTTGTAGCTCCCTCAGCTTTCTACTCGGTGGCTTGACATGCTCAGTCTTCTCTTTCAATTTGGAGAATTAATTTGGATTTCTTTTCTTTGTTTGGTCAATTAATCCTTAATGGCCTAGTTTTGGCCTAGGTAGCCTTAATGTCTGAAAGGACCTTTATTTTCTTTGCAGCACTGTTGCCTTTGCTAGCAATGAAATCCTTTGTGTATGTATATAAAACATATATATTAAACCCCATTTTATATATGTGTATGTACAGGAAAAAACACATTGTATAGTATTGCAGCACCTGCTTTTTTAGCTAGCATATCTGCACCGGAAAAGAAGACAGTGCAGCATTATTTAAAGTAATTTTTTTTTTCAGTGAAACTTACACTAGAGTAGTGATGTTTCAAATGCTTTCTCAGTAACTACCAAACTGTTTTGACATGCAGCTGTTATTTTCTGATACAGTTCCAGGAAAGTTTTGCCACTTGTGCCAGGGTCAATAGGTGTGGCAGCGATAAATCACCTAGGTGCTGTGTTCAATATGTTTTGAGGCTTTTCTCATAACTAGAGAAATATGAGCAGTTTTTAAATAGTTTTGAGTTTTGTGCAACAAGGAAGATGCTCTGAACTGTGGCTTTCTAAGAGAAGGTAGGCTGTGAGGCCTGGGATGGCTTTTTTTTTTCTGCCTTGATGTCTTTGGTCAGAGTCCAAGTGAAACACAGGAAATTGCACTGATACAAAGCAACCTTCCATATTGAGCCCCTACTTCCAACATCAGTGTAGAACTGGATTTGTTCTGATTTGGCAGTCCTGGGAAGCCTCATGGCCTTGATACACATTTTGCTCTTAAGGAGAGATAGTGCTGTTGCTGCATTTCTTACTTGGGAGGCTAATCCATTCCTCTGGTTGTCAAAAGATATTGAGCCTCCATATGCTGGTTTATATGTGTATGTGATTTTTGCATTAAACATTCTTTGGGCTGAGCAGCTCTCTTCCCTTATTCTTTCTTGTACCCATACCTTACAGAGGCCATATGTTATTCCTATCTGTCCTGTCAGAATAAGTGGGACAGGTGGAGTGGGAATTTCTGTATGCACTCTACATCTTGTGCAGTTTGTTGGGGGGGGGGTTGTTGTGTTTATTTGGTTGTTTCTGTTTTTTTTCTTTTAATGTAGATGTCTAAAAATGCTGCTTAAAATGAAGCATGATCTGCATCTTGATCTGAATTTTATTCTAGTTTTGTCACTGTGATTATCACATCTTCACATTCTCCTCTTACAATATTCTGATCTGTTGTCAGTGTCTTCCAACTCTGCACTCCCAACCATTTGTGCTATGATGATTATTGTTACTAAGGTAATAATCTGATCATCAAGAACCCCAGCAGTAGTCCGTCTCCAAATCGATACTTCCATGTCTTACTGCACATAGGTTTTTTTTCCCTTCTGTGCAGGTAGGTAGTTTATTTTACTTGATATTGCCTCTACCTTGCATTTTATTCCTTCCTGTATTTTCTCCAGGATCTATAAACAAATTTCTATTTTGAGATGTGTTTTCAAGGTTTTATGAAGTCAGACTGATGACTTGTTTTTCCCTACTACATTTCTAATATGTTTGTTATACTTCAGTCCCCTGGTGTAGCTCCTGATGTGACAGCTTCACCAGGTCTTGTTATTTGGTTGGTGGTATCAAATACTAGGTCTTTCAAAACTAGCAGCTATAGTACATACCTATAGATTGATTATTCCTGAGCTCTCTTTTTTCTTGGCCATATAGTGGCACTGCAGACTCATTTTAGTTTCGAGGTATTTATTAAATTGAAGAATCTTTGGCTTTTTGTATCAATGAAAAGGTCTAATTCAGATTGACTTCTGTCCATTTTGATTTCTCCATCATTCAGTATACTAATTTGTCAATCTTTGTTTGCTTTGCTTATTATTTTGGTTTGGGTTAGAGGATAGATTTTCCTGGTTACTCAAGAAATTTGTTTTGGTTTTATTTCTTACTCTTGCTGATGACACATTCTGGATAGCCTTTGTGTCTTGGGTAACCTTTGAAATAAGTGAATATTTCACTGTAAGTAATGTCAGCAAAGAACTTGGCTGAAGAGGTTTATTCAGGTTATGGTACTGTGCTTTGAAAAAGTCTGTGCCTTCTAAGTAGAGGAGAAAAAGAAAATCTATGAAATGCAACTTCCAAGGATACCTGGGGTCTTGTTTCCTTTAGCTCCCTGCGAGGAGGTAGTAGCACAGTGCAATGTTTAGACTGAACAGCCCTGAAACTGGTAGAAGTCTTTCTATCATTAAGGCTGAAGGTAAAAGTTTCAAAAGAATGTTGAATTTTGTTTTATGCTCAATTAACGTTGGCAAAATCACTGAGCTTCCTGGGACTTTGCATGCTATGCCTTGGTCAATGTGAAATTCATTTGGCAAGTGAGTCATTGTATTTATGAAAAGCTCACAGCAGAGACTTTACCAAAATTCCTGTTATACATATGGCTTATGTATTTATTGCTCTTGAATATAATTCAGCAAGCCATTCATGTTTTAAGTGCTTTGTTGACTATGAAAGGGTGCACTTTGCTGCTTCTCCTCTTCTCAGCACATACATGCTTTTCCTCTTTCTCATGCCTCCCTTGTTATTCTTTAGATGCATAATTCTTCCTCCCTGTTAACCTCTTCCCGTTGCTTATATTAGCAGCTTTCTCACACAGCTTCTCTTTGCTCCTTTGTAGAACACAACACCACCCATTTCCTTCCTCCCAAAGTGTGCTTTGTGTGTAGTCCTCAGAAACAATGGAAGGAGGCAGCATTTTAATGCTCAGAAAGCTGGAAAGGAGTGTACCCAGACAGGATAAATTCAGACTCCAATTCTTTGTCTGCATGTATATAGCCTTTTTCTCAATTGCTGCCTGAAAGCTGGAATGCTCATGTTTCTGTGTAGTGCCCATAATATATTCATAGCATAACTCATATTTTGTTATGATCTGATAAATACAAAGTTTTTCATTTTTTATGTGCTGAAGTCTTTGTCAGATAGAAATGAGTGTGGCTCAGGACCAGTGAAGGGAGTTGGGGAGGAGGGGATCTGAGGGAGCAGCTGTGGTTCTGGTCAGACTTGTCAAATGCAAGCAGTAATCTTATAAGGCAGGGAGGTCTGTTGTATAATTGAAAGGGTCTATTTAGTCTAACTATTATTTTTTGTAAATCACATTTTTGCTGCTTTTCATGTTTAACCAGTATGCATTCTCTATAAAAACATGCTTCTTTACAAAATACTGTTGAGGACCTGTATAGGACTGAATTACCTCCATGGTATTACAGGCTCACCAGGGAAATGGGCACAGCACCAAGCAAGCCAGAGTTCAAGAAGTGTTTGAGCAATGCTCTCAGGCACATGGTGTTATTTTGAGGGCTGTCCTGTGCAGGGTCAGGAGTTGAACTTGGATGATCATAGTGGTTCCATTCCAGTTCAGAATATTCTGTGATACAGCATTTGTTTGGTTGGGATGTCTCCATCCTGGCACTTGCTCTTCAAGCAGTTGACTTTCCAGAGTGCTGTGCATAGGCATTCTTTTTTGGTGTAGCTTTGTGTTTTGCTCTCTAAATGAAACATTTTATGAAAACTGGCATGTCACACATTTATTGTCTTTGAAATCTTGTGGCTCTTCTGTAATTCACTGAAGACTGTGTCCAGTTCTTGGTTGCTTATAGTGTAGAGCTACCTCAGTTAAGGAGTCCATTGGATACATCCTGCTTCCTTTCATGTGCCATGTAAGTGGGCTGTAACACTGCCATTTCAGCTAGAATGCAACAGTCTGCAAATTCTGATAGTTTCTGAGTAGCTGGAGTAATGTCTTTAGGCAGTTAGTCACACTTTTCTAATAAGGGATTGGACTAAGATTTGCAGAGGTCAGAGAGTGTCCTTTAGGTACTATTGCCAGTTTTAATTACACTTTTCCATATATTTCTGGCAGGTATTTCAAGGTTATGGTTATACCTTCCTTTATGTTATCTTAGCAGTAGGGAGATAAAAATGTTGTCATTTCTGGGCAAAGATCATTTAAGGGTCTATTGAATATCTGGTGGAGTCACTGTGCACAAATAGTAATTTAAACATGTCATTCCACTTGCAGAGAGGAAGTTACTCTATTCAGTCAAGTGATACTGTCTATGACTATCACTAAGAGTGTAAGGTGATTAAGTGTTTGTTTAAATCACCTGGATCTGATGCAGACATTATTTTGATGTCTTTGCTACTACTAGTCTTTGATTTAAGTTTCTAATTTCAGCCTTTTTGTTTTTAATTTGAGTACAATGAGTTCTCCCTGAAGTGTGTCACACTGCATCTTTTTAAATCTTTGCTGACCTCTAAGCTGCTGAGATGTCACACTGCATTGTTTGCTCTTAGTACATTCTTGGTTTGTTTTTTATTCACCTAAGTGTTGTTTGAATTTTTCATTTAAGGTTTAGGGTCATTGAGGTTTCTGAATTTGTGTTTTAACAGAAATCAGGAATTCAGTGATGTTTATGTAGCATCAACAGTGTCAGCCTTTCTTCCTTTCATACTTGTAAGCTTGTCCTTGGTTTCAGTGTTGTCCTGATGATCGTGTCCTCGTAAGTTAAATAACTTTGGCTGAATTTTTGCTTTCAACTTCTGTATACTGCTAAAGAAATCTTTGCAGCTGAATGTATTTGCTGCCTCCTGATGTGCTGATGCTATTCCTCTTTGCATCTCCTGCTAGTCTGAGTGTCACAAGCAATTTGTTCTCCTTGTGTTGAAGTGCACTAATACTGTATGCACAAGCTGCCCTTGACACTTAAGATGGACTTTTCTTGGGCATAGTTTCATTTGCAGCAGTTGGTGTCTTTGGACAACAAGGAGACATTTTCTCTTGAGAATGCATCTCAGTATCAGACAGAAGGCTATGAAAGAAAATGTTGATGCTGTCCTACCTTGTACTGTTAGAATTCTTAATTCTTCATGCAATTCACAGGTGCCTGAGGAGCCTTCTCATGGCAGAGGGTGTTAAGGTGCTGATTATTTTCTTAAAACAATCTTTGATACTATGTACTGGTTATCCTGATGGAGTGTTCCTAAGGGAATGATTTTTCTGGTTGGAATAGGGAGTAGCCCAGATTTACAACTGTTTCTGGTGCAGATACTTGATAGGCCTTCCTTAGTCCAATTGGCAAAGACAAAGTTAGAAGTGCATAATTATCTAGGATATGTAGCTGACATTCTCAACACTTTATACAGTGAAGTGAATAAACTTGCTTATTTCTAAACAGTGGGAAACCAATAATGCTGTGCATTTAAAAATAAGATTTCCAAAACAAAAAGTTACACTCCTTTTTATTATGATAATCTACTTTTAATTCCCTGCTTGTGCTCCCTGATATTGCGACTATATTATTCATTTATGTTCTAACACATGATTATGATGTAGACCTGTATCATATGGCTCTAGTGAGCAAACCCAATGGCTTCATGATTCACTACATAATTTCATCACAGCACAAATCCTAGTTCAGTTCATTCTGGTGTGCCCAGAGCTCTGTGCTGAGAGGGTCCTGCCCAAATTTATGACAGTTGCCGTTTGGTGTGGGTCATGCCAAAAAGGCATTGCAGTTGAAGCAGGAGCTTCTTCCTATTTCTGATGCTCTGAAAGTGTGCATAAGTAAAAGGCACACATAAATAAATGTGAAGAATGCAAATTGCTGACCTGCTGAAAGTGGTCATGTCCCCCCCTTCATCCAAATGAGCTGCTTGACAGCACTTCAAGCTCCTGTGGCATGCTGGGCTCTCTTGTGGGCTGTCCTACTTCCAATGACTTGTTGGATCCCTGCCTGCCTTGTGTCCTTGTGGAGACAAGGGCATAAAGCTGGCTTAGCTAGTGATCAGTGGTGTTCTCTTGATTATTCACCTAGGATAGTCAAGTAAATTGCTGTTGCTGCTGTTTGGATATTTGTGGTTGTAGGTTAATGTTTTATACATTATTTTACTGCTTTTTTTCTGTCTTCAGCTACGTATCTTGCAGTCTTTGTCAATTTAGCCTATACCAATATTTGTTTCACTGCACTGTACCAACACAATCTGTCCTTCATTTCAGTTCCTCCTCACTGTTTACCTTCATTTACTACATCAAATTTCTATGCTTAATTTAGACTGGAGACCCTGTGAGAAAGGCAGTGTGAATTTATAAAGTTATATTAGTGGATAACTCTTGGCTTTTTTCTTTCTCAAAGCATGCTCTGCATTGCCAAGGTTACCAAGAAAAAAAAAAAAAAAAAGCCCAGTTCTCTGCAGATTTCCTTAAATTATGGATGCACACTTAAATAGTTTAAAATACACTGCTTACTCTGTGAAGGTCACCTTTTTCTGAAATATTATTTCATAAATGAAATGTGCTGGGATTTTAGAAACATGGAATTGGCCAGATGTACCCAATCAATAACTTTCACAAAACTGCTAAAATTATGTACTTACAGAATACTGCATGTTGATGACTTAGCATTTATTCTTATTAGAATAAATTGGATTTTTCAAAGATGAGAGTTCAGTTAAAGTTATTGACCTTTTCGTACATACTTAAGAAAGAAAAATAGTGATAAGTTGATGAAGACTGATATCAGTATAATGGTCTGGAGAATTTGAAAAAATTGTATGCTTACTTCAATCCTCAACTTTGCCCAGCACAAAAAAAAAAAAAAAAGAAAAAAAACCAAAACCAAAAAAGAAAAAACAAAACAAACAAACAAAAAAGAAACACCAAAAAAAAACCCCAAAACCTCAGTACTTCCAGCTTTTTGTTAGAAAATCGCATATTTCATTCCAAGGAGAAAAATGTACAAGGAAGAGCATTGTTCCAAACTACAAAATAGACTTCATGCTAATCTGACCCTCACTCAGTAATCTTTAGGTATACTTCCATTCTGGCCAAATAACAAGCATGCAGCTTGTGCAATACACACAAATAAAGTCTTGAAAGCAGTTGATTTTTGCAAGACAGGATGCGAATAATTTTTTCCCTAGCCATTATTGCTATAAACAGCAGTCAGGTGAGATTAGATTTTTTTTTAGTTTATGTCTCATTTCTTGTCATAAATGAGCAATAAATTTAATTCAAACTAATACAAAGAACAAAAAATGCCTTATTCAGAAAATAAGGCATAAAAGTAATAAGAAAATGACTACTTAAAATTGTCATAATAAAAATAATAGGAGAAAATGACTACTTAAAATTATGACATAAGAATTAATATTGAAGAAAACACTTCTGTAATCTTGTTCTTTAAAATCAAATTACCTGTATTCATAATGATAACTTATATTTTTAAGTTGACAGGCTGATTCTGCCTGCTGATCATTGCTTTCAGCTGGTTTTGGGTCTCCCTTTCATCTAAGATACGGTAAGTAATAAGCCATCTACACGGATTTACAGATGAGTAGGGGGCTGGGGCAAACAAGGCTTGAGGCAAGCACAGTTTGGCATGTTTATGGTCTCCTTTGACTGCAATGTACAATGCAGGTGTTGCCAAGGCCTATTCACCTGGGATACAGGTTAAGGACATCACTAGGAACCTTCCCAGCCTTGGACTGCTACCTGTTATTGTTGTTCTGTGTGGGTGGTGATGAAACTGCAATGTGTAGTCCAAGCGCAATCAAAAGAGACTTCAGGGCCTCAGCATGGCTGGTAATGGAATCTGGAGGATGGGTGGTTCTTTCCTCTATCTTTCCAGTTTCAGGAAATTACATGGATGAAACAGATGAGCCCATACCATTAAAACATGGATCCATGACTGGTACTACTAACAGTTTTTTTGATTTTTCAATAATGGGATGGTCTAGGCAGCACCAGAGATCCTGGTGTCAGATGGAATTCACATTTCTCAAAGAGGAAAGAGAGGTCTTTCCTCATGAGCTAGTGGGGCTCAGTGACAGAGCTTTAAGCTAGACTTGAAGGGGGAGTGGGATAATACCAGGACTGTTGTGGGATGGCACACCAAGGTTAGAAGGACAGGGCGCTGGTGAGACCCCTCAGCCTGTTGCTCTGAGATCTGCTGGCTACACTGAAGCACTTGAAGCTTTACAGAGATGAGCCATGTACAGATAGTCAGCCAGAAAAGGAAGATCAAAGAAAACATCCTCTCCGTGATGAGCAAAGCTGGCAAATGGGTAATAAGGGACAAGGGGAGGGCTGATCTACTCAACAAGATCATGGAACAGATCCTCCTACAAGCTGTGTTAAGGCACATAGAGGACAGGGTGGTGATTTGGGACAGCCACCATGGCTCACCAAGGGCAAGTCCTGCCTGACCTAGCGGCTACATCAAATGATTCTGTTCCTCTACTTCACTCTAGTGCAGTCCTGGCTTCAGTTTTGGACATGGACATGTTGGAGCAGGTCCAGAGAAGGGCCACAAAAATAATAATAAGGATGGAACACCTCTGCTATGATGGAACACTGAGGGACTGAGGGAATTGGGGTTGTTCAGCCTGAAGAAGACTCCAGGGTGACCTTGCTGTGGCCTTTCAGCGCTGAAACTTTAACAGGACTTGTAGTGGTAGGAGTGAAGGAGTGAGACAGCTACAGAAACTGAGCTGAGTAGAGCTGCTGACCTCTTGGCCCAGGTACAGTGGAAGCCGTGGGAGAAATAAACTCAAGGCAGGAACAAAAGTGAAGACATCATGTCTGGTCACTCTGACCACTCTGACATGAGAAGATGGAACAAGGACAATGCTGGCACAAAACAATGTAACAGGGACTTGATAACCAAAAATATTGTGTTGCTATGGGAACAGGGGCAAAGGGGTCCAAGTAGAAAATTTTGTATGGAACTTAGAAAACTATAAATACAGGTGATTAGTGGAGTAAACTGGCTTTGCTTGCATAGCGTGGGCCGTGTCTCTCAATCCCCACAAAGGAGTTATTATTTTAGACTAAAAAACTGATAGATTCAGACCAGATATAAGGAAGAAATATCTTACAATGAGGGTGACATGGTCTTAGATGATGTAACATCTAAGACCTGAACGGAGAGGTGATAGAGTCAGGTTGAACAGAGCTCTGAGCAACCTGATCTGGTTGAAAATGTCCCTGGTCACTGCAGGGGGGTTGGACTAGAAGATCTATAAAGGTCCCTTTGAACCCAAGCTGACCTGTGATAATCTACGTGTTGACAAAATACCAGGTTCTTACCTGTACCCAAAGTATCTGCTATTTTTTGTAAGACACCTAGAAAACATCTGGAGAATAATATAGATAGGATGAAAAGGCATTGGGACATTGTGTTAAAAAAAACGTGACAGAGACAAATAGGGAAATTAAGGCTGTATTCCTAATATTCCTGATACTAGTTTGTGCCCAAGTATAGCAACCTGCTCCAAAAGGAGCATTACATATGAATATTACAGATAGATGGTATAAGTGCATATAGTCAGAACAGAAATTAGGGAAAGGAAAGGCAGGATGAAGAGGAAGGCAGCTGAAGGACTGTAATTGCTGGAACTCCTGCAATAAGAACTGGACTGCTTTGAGGGTGTGCCTTTGTGCCTGCAGCTGATGGGCAGCAATGCTTCCCATATCTGTTTTGTCTTTTCTGCAAGATTTGCAAATTAAGTGCTTGGCACCTTGCATATGTGGGCTAAGCTGTTCCAGGGAGAGGTAAGCTAACCTGGAAATGCTTTATGAGCATTCTGTATATATGCATTATGTATTATTCCTCTTTATGTATGAGGAAAGGCTGAGGGATGAGTGTCAGCATGTGCTGGAGACCTCCTGTGCTGGCTCTGCAGAACTGTGTTTCTTCTGGGAAGGCCTGAAAATCTTATTTGGGTTTCTTTGTTAGCTACAGTGCTACATGTCTCTGTCTAAAAAATTCTGAGATGATCACTTAGTTGTGGAGGAGGTATTTTGCCTGAAGATACTGCTGCACAATCCTTCAATTTGGAGTAACAGTTTTGTAAAGAAAATTAAGAAGAGAATCTTCTTTTAAGGTAGGAACAAGACTAAAAAAACTTGGCTGAATTTTAGAAAATGGTATGGTATCCACACATGGTAACTACCTGTGTATTAAAGAGCTACGTTTACTATACAGTAAACTTCATATATGCTGAAATTCAGGAGTGCTTTTTTATCTTTTCCCCTTTTTTGGGCTTCTTTGATCATGAGGCAGCCCTGAGTTCCTGGCAATGGTTAGCATGTCCAAGGAAAATGGAAGAGTTGAGAATGTGATGGTCTAACCTGTCTAATCCTACTTAAACCATTACAAATAACACAGCTTCAATGTCTTTATCATCCTGTTTTGGGTAGTGTGCCTTCAAGCCCAAGTTCTGGGAGCACACATATCCTGTTTACATTTGGAGATTGTTACTCCAAAGATGAAACCTGTGATGTGAGGTGAGTGAATGAAATAGTTCTTTTCAGGAATTCCAGGAACCTCTGAGTATGGGTCCCAACCTTATTGCAACAAAAATGTACTTTTATCACAGGAAGACATCATCATTAGCCAATAAGTAATCTCTAGAACTGAGATCTCTTTTCTGGAATGAAATATTTGTCTCTGTAACCTTATTTCAATTATATTAACTTTCCATTATAAGTTAATGGATGCCACTTCTGATTGTTTGAATGTTAGAACTTTTTGGTTACAGTAGGTGTCTATGTCAGGTGTCTTTTGATACTGCTGCTGTTACTGCACCAGTATCAAAACACAACCTAAAAATGAGATAGCAACTGCAGAGTGAGAAAGAAAATACTTGATTTTTTTTTTTTTTTAATTCTTGTTTCCTGCATAGATTTTCTGATATTTCAAGCCCAATAAGCTTTCCCATGCAATTTCCTATACATCAACAGGATACTGGCTATAATCCAAGGTGTGCTGTCACATTTCAAAGAGATGAGAGTTGTATATAAGTACAATAGAGTTTAGTAAATTTTGTTCATTCAGGAATGGACATTTATATCTTAAACACATCATTTAAATTATCACAATTTGTGGATTTTCTTCAGAAATTACTAAATCCTTGATGGAGTGGTTACCTTCTGCAAAACATGCTATTAAGAAGTCTATTTCAAGCTGCTTTATTATAACATCAGTACTGAGAAGCAAAAATCTGGGCACTGGAGGTTTTTTTGGAAAAAACATGCACCAAATGCTGTGAGCCTTGTTTAGAAAAACAACATCATGCAAGCCAACAGCAGGTGGCTCTTTTCAACTTGAACTATCAGCAACAAGAGTGTGATTGAATTTTCTGGGCGGTCAGCAGGCCATCTTGGATGGGGACTGGTATGCAGACACTTGGCAAACAGGCCAATTATTCCCACTAGCTTTGCTTCCAAGCTGATGTTCCACTTGACTACTTGGTCATTGCCTTTAGATGAAAAAAACTAAATCTGCAAATATATTTTACTAGTGGAAGACACATAGAAACAGTGAGGAGTTGCCAATAGAAAGACAAAAAATCTTCGCTCTGGAAGGTAACAAGAGCTATGGCTAAACACAACTTCAAAATCTGTCAAGAAACTAGAATAGCTCTAAAGATCTCAAAATCAAGGTAAATGCTGCTCAGCAGAATGGTTCTTGGAAAGCTTAAAGAAACAAATCCAGTTAATGAGAGATTTAAACAAAAAATTTCCTCGTCAAATAATGTAAACTGTTTGCATTTTTGCTCATTGCTGAACACAGATCTGCCTTTAGGCTACTTGACATTTGGAATGGTTTTCTGTGTCTCTGCTTGCCAACTCCTTGTGCATGATTTTTAGCTATGCCTGTGTACACATGTTCTTGCCTGCTATAAGCATGTAACATTTGCTTTTAGCAATGTAATATGTAACACGTGTCACCTTTACACCCTCCCTCCAGATATATGTGATCCACCTTGAAACTTCTCTTCCCCAGGCCAAACACAGAATCATAGAAAAAACAGCCACTCTCAACCCTTCCTAATAGGAAAAAATGTTCCATTCCCTTAATTATTATAGTGATACATCACCAGAGTTTCTCTAATATGTCCATGTGTCTCTTGCACTGGGGATGCCAGAAGTCCAGGCATTACCTCACAAGTGCTGAGAAGGGGGTAAGAACCAGCTCCCTCAACCTGCTGTCAACACTCCTAATGCAGTCCAGAAATCCACTATCCCTTTTTACTGCAAGTGCACATTGCTGGTTCACGGTCAGCTTGGTGTCCACGGGGATCCCCAGGTCCTTTTCCTCAAAGCTGCTTCCCACATGAGTAGCCATCAACATACATTGGTGCATAGAGTAGTTCCTCCCCAGACCCAGGACTTTGCACTTACCCATATTGAACTTCATGAGGTTCCTGACAGCCCACTTCTCCAGACTGTCCAAGTCCGTCTGGATGGCAGCACAACCCTCCATCATATCATCCACTCCTCCCAGTTCAGTGTCACCAGCAAACCTGCTGAGGATACACTTTGCCCTAAAAATGCAGGTGTTGGAGTGGTGGGTGCTGCTGCCTATTTCTTGTCCCCAGCCAACCTCTCCTGTAGAAAAGCAAGTTGAGTTAAGCTTCAGACAATGCAGTTGGACTCTCACTCAACACTCACCACAGCTGGCTCAGTGACAGAGACAAGAAAGGCTCTTTTTGGAGGGTTTTATTCCAGTGAATGATGTCACATGTGGCTGAAGGGAGCCCAGTGAGGCAAAACAGGACAATAATGTGGAGAAGGCAGCTTAAGAACTGGAAGGAGTGGGGGGAAGAGCTAAGGGCTGGGCAGAGGGGTTTGGTCTCCAGGGAAAGGGTGGTGGCCACCAGGGATACCAATCCAGTGAGGGGACAGGGAAAGGAGAAACCAGGGGAAGTTACACAGGGGAAGTTGACACAGAAGTCTATTTGGGAGTCTACTTTCCACCCCAGGAGGACTGACTCTATGGCAAGTAGCTATTGCCATTTCCAAGGCTGAGGACTTGGGAATTGACCAAGGTGGGAGAGTTCATGGGGTGCTACATTGCCCCATCATCCAAACCATTATTGAAAATGTTGTACAAGAGTGTTGACCAAAGGATACACTGCTTATTATTGCTCTTCAGCTAGATTTCAATCAATTTCCATCCCCTGGGCCAGGATGTTCAGCCAGTTTGCACTCCATGTCATTGATTGTTCAGCTTCTCTATGAGGTTCTTATGTGAGACAATGTCAAAAACCTTATTGTTGTCCAGGTCAATAATATATACTTACTGTTCTCCTTCCATCTATCTGACCAGTCATTTCATTGTAGAAGTTTACCTCCTTGGTGTCAAGCATTATATCCCCTGAGAGCTGCTGACGACCCTTTTAACACTCTTGTCTTTGATATGCCTGGAAATAATTTCTGGGAATTGTTACTCCATCATGTTGCCAGGGACAGAGGTGAGGCTGACTGGACTGTAATTCCTGGAGTCCTTGTTCTTGGAGACAGGAGGGATGTTTGCTTTTCATCAGTCCTCAAGTATTTCTCCCAGTTGCCATGGTCAAAGATTATCAAAAGTGGCCTTGGGATGACATCTACCTGCTCTTTCAGCATTTACAGGTCATCATGGACTTCTAGGACATCAGGGCCCACAGACTTGTGTAAATCCAAGTTGCCCAAGTATTTCTTGACTTCATCACCTCCTACCAAGGATACAGCTTCCTTGCTACAGATTTTCCCTGTGATCTCCAGCAGCTGGTGGTCCTGAAGGCCAGACTTGCTACAATAGGCTGAGGTAAAGGCAGCATTTGGTACATCAGCCTTTTCCAATGTCCTCTGTCACCAGAGACTCTGCTTCATTCAGCAGTGGGCCCACATTTGTGTAATAAAGCTCCTAAAAATATTCATGGGCAATATTTTTTGAGAATTCACCTTTTAAATAATTTACTGTATTACCATAAAGGCCTTGCTAGGAGCATTGTGTACTAGCAGAACTCTCTTCTGTTACTGTATTACCATAAGGGCCTTTTAATAAGTGAAACCATCTCTTCTGTTTCACAATCTGTTATATTATAATCATGCTTTACATACTGTTATTGCTGTTGGGGATAGATGCAGCTGGTACTTATTATCTCAACAGATTTATTGTATAATATGAAACCCCATGTACTTGTATCAGTTGACTATAGCCTATTTTAGGTATAGAAAAAAATATAGTCTATTTTAGTGGGAAGATTAAAAAAATGTTTTGAGTAAATGAGGTGAGCTTTTTAGGTTTCATTTTTTTCCTTCCTTATTGGTATTTCTAGGATTTATTCGGAAATTGTATTTTTTTTTCTTTCTCTCTGGAATAACATCAGCCAAATTTCAACTGTCTTCAGTACAAGCCTCTGTGTGCACAGCTTGCGATGTATACTTGGAAGCTGAGAATGTTTGCAGCTGCAAAACTGTCACGTGTAGGTTTAAAAAATGCTTAGTTATGTTTCAAAGTAATATTTATTAGCAGATTCATTCACGAGCCTGACAAAAAGCTTCTGCCTTCAAACAAAGTACTTCTTACAGTCATCATCTTAATGCTGGGGAGTCTAATAATAAGTTTTCAATCCTAAAATGTGATGGTATAAATGAATAGAAATTGGGCTATTTTAAGATAAAATTACTTCTCAGATGACAAGTTTCACACATCCAAAATAGGATGTAAATCGGTGGATCCTTTCACCAGAATTATTAGACATTTTAAAGAAAAATATTTGAGTTTGAATTCCTTTTTATTAGCAAAATTAGCTTTTTCCTCTTTTCCTTTCTGTGTGTCCCTTCCTATTCCTCAATGTGCAGCTTCTCAGAGTTACTTAAATCAATCTAAGCCCCATCTTGGGCAAGCTGTTCTCACTTTGTGTTAGCACAGACATTTGATATGCCAGATACAGAAGCTGATATGACTAGAAGCAACTTCAGGTGAAAGAAGGTGTAGCTGGATCAGTTTCCCAGAGTGAGAGGTAACACAGCTAAAGAAAAAGCAGTATGTGGCCAGGGAGGGTGTGGTGCAGAGCAAAATGATCCCATTTTGGCAACTGCAGTCTTCACTATCCTATAATCCCTTATCTCTCCAGGTTCAGTTATCTCTGCTCGGGGACTGGCTGACTCACTGGTCTATGGAAAGGCACAGCACTTGACTGGTCCTGTCACCTCCTGCAGCTTTCTGCCCTGTCCCCAGGCCCAGGCAGGCAGTGCAGCCAGGTGTGCAGAGGAGCAAAGGGTTCTGTCTGTGTTGCAGACTCTGCTTGCTTCCCAGTCTTGTAAAATGCTGGATGAGACGATGCCATATTCACACTGCAGCCAAGCTGTTTGTTACAATAGGTTTTTCTGGAAATGATGTGACCTGCAAGTGGATCTTCTAAGAAGAATGAGAGAGGGAGAAACTGGTGCTGGATCAAACATGATGCTTACTTTCTCCATTTGGACATTAGTTGCAAATGCAGGTGATGTATGCTAATATTAGTTGAGCTATTTTCCTTGTATTTAATCTGTGCTCTTTCTTGTATTTTACTTAAGCTACCTGCGTGTACATATGCAGAGAGCACAAACATATTTGTACTCTCTGTATCAAGTGAGCCTCAGTGAATTTTTGATTCCATCTATGGTGTTTTTCCTACGCATAAACTGAAGTTATGTTGTTAATGCAAAGGCAAAAGGCTCATCCTGCTTACAGCAGAGAGGAACTCCTGATTACACTTATGTAAGAATCTGAAGGTGCTAAGCAAATGGTTCATAAAAGTGACTCTCAATTCTTCAAAATAAGATAAAATTCCAACATGGATTGTGTAATGAAAACAATTAAGGGAGTTAATAAACTCCTTTAACCCACTCCCCCCAAAAAAAGCCCAAAAACTAAACCCACTACAACCAAAAAAACCCCCACAAACCCCCCAAAAAACCCCCCCAAAACCCCCACCAAACAAAACAATAAAAACCCCAAACACACACGAAACAAAAAGTTCAGTTCTCAGTTTCAGGTAGCTGATTTCAAATTAACTTCAGTTTGCTTTCTCAGAAGTTAAGAGCTAAGGTCTGGTGTCCAAGGAGGTAGAGGAATGCAGTCAATCATAACATTTAATATCACATCAAAACCTCAAGGCTTTGTCAGTAAAATGTTATGAGGAAATGCAAGGATATATACTCTAAGGGAATGGGTGTCTATGAAGAACATGCAGACCCTCTTTAGTGAAAACCCTTGAATGCAAAAGAGGACGCTGCCATTCAAACTCATTTACCACTCTATGACAGATTTTGTAAACTTCTTGGTACTTCAAGAAATTAACTCAGGTGAAATTACATTTATTGCCAAACTGGGCACATTAACCTGTCAGTGCTATTTATCTTACAGAATTGTTTACAGAGAGAGCCCATCTGGGGTCTGCAGCTGTGACACTTGATTTTGACCATAACTTACAAGGTCTGCTCTGGGGCAGAGTTAAGGAGTAATGTGCTGGTACCTGGCAACTGGGTTGACAGGGTCCTTGTGGTGCCTGGCTGAAAGGGAATATTTCTTGGGATAATTTTAAAAGCAATATGCTCCTCCTGAGGTCATACGTTTTTTGTGTCTATTGTGTGTCTATTGTAGAAGGTATTATTGACACCTGTGTCAGCAGGTTGAATACCATTGAAATAGTTTTTGGTGCCTGTCTTGGTGCCCACAGAGAGCTCCAGCAACAATAGCCAGTTGTGCACCTGCAGCTCCCAGACTGAGGATCTGTGTTTTCCTTTGCTGGATCTAAAAAGATTCAACTAAAGGATATTGTTGCACTCATGCAAGAGAGAGGTAGATGATGACTAGACTTAATATAGTGGCTGTTTGAACTAGGAGAGATGAAGAAGCATTTAACTTTTGAGCTGGGTATGGCTACAGTTTAAATTTATTCTCCTTCTCTACCATTTTTGAGCTTTCAGAAGGTAAAGTACAATTGCTTTTTTTGGTCTCTGTGTATGTACATATGGGTATATGAGTTCTGAGTTTGATCTTAATTAACACATCACTTCTAATGCTGCAGGTAATTCCATTCAGCTCTAAGATGTTTGGAATTTCTCTATATATGTATATATATTCTAGGCAGAATGAATCTTTTTAGATTTTTTTACTGCAACACAGATGAACCCAACATATAAGGTAACTTTTAATACCAGTTAATATAATTTTAACAATTCTTCTTGAAAAACTAAGCTTAGTTGTGTCTGTAGAATAAACAGAGCTAGAATTCAGGTCTGAAATGAATTTTATTTGGAAACAGTCCTGGCTCATTGTCTTCTATTGGTTTGGATTATCGCATGGTGCGGGAGAGGAGGAGAGGAAGACTTCAAATTTGAAGCACCCGTTGTAGGAACGTGATGATGATTTGGAGAGCCGGGTTATTTTTGTTTCGGTTTCTCCCGGCGGCCGCTCCTGCCGCGTTGCGCTGCGTGCCGCGGTGAGCGGGCGCCCCGCAGCGGTGAGCGGCGGGAACTGCAGAGCAGCCCCTCCGCAAGGCCGGGCCGCGCGGGCAGCGCGCCTGCAGAGGAGCTGCCATCCAAGGAGAGTTAAGGATAGGTATTGAAGCAGTGCGCTGTTCTCTAGATTTCCACTGCTGCAAGCTAGACGTCACCTCCTTCTGTAAGCCTCCAAACGCACAATCTCTAGGTAAGTTACATTAAAAGACTTACAGCTGCCAACTGCTCCACATAGCATGGAGCATATGGTACACTGGTTAGTACCTTCCATAATTATTTTTTGCACTTCATTAAAGAAAAACAAACAAACCAAAACCTTTGGTTTTGAACTATTTGTTGTTATATTATCTAAACCTTTCATTTTGAAGTATTTGTCATTTATATTATTTGATTGGGCAATATAATATTGCAGGCTCACAGGGTTGCATCCTACACAGAGGTGTTTTCTTTCTATGACTCTGTAGTTTTAGAGCAAAATACTGATATAGCTAAACTCCAAATAGTGATCCAGGGAGATAAGGTGAATAACTGTTAACAATAATTTTTATCAAATAATTGTGCCTGCTCTCCATTCAGACTGTTGATTCAAGTCCCTGTTTTCTTTGATGTAAGGTTAGGGGACTTTTAGATACCTACATTCAGGATCTCTGTCTGGAAGGGCTCTCACTCTCGGAACTAGTTGTGCCTGCATCAGTATTTATTGTAGGTGCCACAGGGAATCCCATCTGGTCTCTGAAAGGCCGTGGAGCTATGAAAGGTGTCTGGCATTGCAGTGAGCATGTGTATACAATACTTGGACATGAGCTAGGGGCAAGTAAACTGAGTCCTAAACTTTTTTCCGCCCAAAATAGCTACTGCAAATACCAGGTGTTCTGTGACATGAACCTGTTTCTTTCTTTTTCTAGTCTTTTCTTAAAGCCTTCATACCAGCCAAGAAACATTTGCTGACTGATTCTTCGTTATGTCTGATATTCTAAACCAAGTTTTGATTTTACAATACCAAAATACTGAATGCTACAGTAGCTAAGTTTTGTTGCTAGGATATTGCCACACTACAAGGTCCATTGTTTCCACAAGCTTTGCCACTTAAATGTGTCCAAAGTGGTCTAGAAACTTCTGATGACCGAGCTGTATAACTGATTTGAACAGCCCAGGCATTGCCGTGTTGGAGGAATGACTGCAAGGATCCTGCGTTTCTGCAGAGTCTGAATTGACTGCATATGTAGACTATCAATATAGGCATATATTACCTTAAATTATGCAAACATAATGTTCTGTTGGAAAATATATTTACAAAGAAAATGGTGTAAGTATCCTTACACTGCCATAAATCAGCATTGAGTGCTGATTAACTTAAATTTCTTAACTTAAATTTCCCTATTGTAAAAGGGTCTCTAGTGTGAAACAGCTAACAGTGTTTGTTACCTGGTATTTATTGTGTGGCAGCACTCAGAAGATCCAACTCGGAATGGACTCCTTTGTAGCTTGAAAGGTTATAAAAATATACACATAAAAAGACAATGCCTGGCTGAAAAGGAATCTAATACTAAGGTCTGGATTTAATCAAAAGTCACTGGTCAGAAGCATGAATCCATCTGAGTAGGAGGGAGTTTGGTGTTCAAGGGCTGAGCTGATGTCAGTGTGCCAGTGCATATTGGTGTGTTCTTTTTAGATCAATCTGCTGACTATTCCCACCTACTGTACTTTGCTTTGCATCCTGGAGCAGTCTTAGAGTGAGTGCAATGGATTCCTTTTGGGTGAAACACTGGCAGAAGTGCTCCAGGAACCATTTAAAGCTCTCCAGACACAGAGGGGTGTTCTGTTCATGAGGAAAAGTCCAAAATGAATGGTTAGACAAACCCTAATCACGTCTGGTGTGGATGTCAGGTCCACAGGACCAAGTAGTTTTCATTAAAAAATTTCCTGCTATTTTTTCACAGTGTCTCCTGGTAGTCTACAGTGTCATGCGGCCACATTCTGTCACGTTTCATTGGTAAGTTGTGACTTCAAAAAAGGTTGTCCTGGCTGATAGAGAATAACAGCAGTGCTTGGCAAGATGTGAACTTACCTGAAACTGGGTAAGTAGCCTGAAACTTGAAGTTAGAGTGAAGAAGCAGGGAGGTATAGTGAGTGGGAGAGGGGACCCCTTTCAAATACTCATTTCTAATTCATCTAAGACTCCCTGTCCCAAATGAAAGCATTGTCATGGATTCAAAGTAGCATATACAAGTGGACAGAACTTCTCCCTCAGGAACCCATGTCAGATAAAAAAACCCTTAAAAATAATTAAAATAGAGACTACAAGAAAAAGAAAGATGTCTTTATTCTAAGGTAGAGCAATTTATTTTCAAGTATATGCCTTCAGTTAATCACCTTCTGCTCTTTCCACAAACAAATTAGACATTGATTTTTTGGGGAAATATCTTGTGTATATGTTCCTCATTAAATTACTAATATTTCAATCCTAAATGTTTTTTAATGGATTCAAGCAAATTGATTTGCACATGAATCTGTGTGAATCTGTGACACAATAACAATGTATTAATAGTATCTTCTATGTTACTAACAATGATGTCATTAGTGTAATAGGATATTGTAGTTAGGACTGAAGGCATACATCTACTAGGAGTTTAGTTATCATATGAAAATGAACATCTGAGATCTTACACTCCTTTTATTAAAGTTTAATCTTGTATCAAAAATGACTTATATTACAAGAGTCTTTGCTGTCTTGCATTGTAAATTTTCTGCTCATGAGACAATTAATGAAAGGAAGATGACTATTATTTTTTGTTTCTTCTTGGTTAATAGTCTTTAATGACATAAAATAATGTTAAAGGCACTTTTCTCTTCAGTGTGGTAAAGTTTTCTGCACTGTTTCAGTGTAGTGTATCATACTTGTTTCCACAGATGCCTAAAATGGAGGATCACCATGCTGCAACTCTAAAAAAACCCCCAAGAATTAAAGCTTGCAAGAGTGGCTGCTGTTGGATTCTGTTATAATAGTGATTTTTTTTTTGCCATATATTTCCTATTTTCCAGATGCTGCAATCTTTGACAATAGGACAGAGTTTGCTGAAAATTAATGCAGTAAACTGGTGGAAAAGTGAAGGCTTAGACATGAAGTTGCTAGAGCCAATCATCTGCAGTATAACAGGGTGTCCTGGTTCCAGCTAGGGTAGAGTTAATTTCTTCTTAGTAGCTGTTACAGTGCTGTGTTTTGGATTCATAATGAGAATGGTGTTGAAAACACACTGGTGTTCTGTTTTTTTACTATGTCAAGTTTATCCTAAGTCAAGGACATTTTTTCCCTGTCTCATGCTCTGAATGCAAAAAAACAAACAGGGAGGGAGCATATCTGGAACTCAAACTGACCGAAGGAATGCTCCACATCCTATAATGTCACGTCTGGTATATAAACAGGAGTGAGTTACCTGAAAGGCGGGACCAGGGTTTGGGTTCATGAAGGGAGGTCTGGCATTGATCAGCAGCTGCTGAACAATTGCATTGTGCATCAGTTGGTGTTTTTTCCCTCTTTTTATTATAATTGTTATTATTACTTAGCATTATTGTTGTATTTTTCTTTATTTTCAATTACTAATCTGTTCATCTCAACATACAAGTTTTACTTCTATTCTCCTCCTGGTTCCACTGGGATGAGGGGGGAAGAGAGGACAGGTTGAGTGAGTGGTTGTGTGGTCTTTCATCTCCAGCTGGGTTAAAAACCATGACAAAAGCTATTGGGAAATGATATCAGAATAATTAAGGTCATGCTAGCTAGAAGAAACAAGAAAATCACTCTGATCCACATTTAATATTGGTAAATTGCAGAGTAATGTTAATGAAGCATAACTTATGTGCTAACAATTTGGTTGCTGCTTAGAAAGATGTCTGTTGGGACATGGAGGCATATGAAGACCCAGATAAGGAAATCATCCCCAAACACCCCTACCTAACAAAGCTTGTCTTGATTTAGTGTGCAGGGAGTTCTCCCTATTTCATGAAAATAATGATGGGAATGAATCTGCACTGTGCAATGAAGCACTGTGCAATTACCAGGACAGTTGTAGAGAAGCAACTTCCTATAATTACGAAAGCTTTCATCCCCTAGAAATATGCAGTGCATTTACTGACCCTCACAGAAAGAGGTTAAGAATAAAAGGTTATGAGCGTTCTGTTTATCTGAGAAAGGAACAGTTACTGCAGCGACTCTCTGCACCCTGTCTTCTCTACAGGCAGACTGGATGTGGAATGACTAATACCTGCTCTAACTGCTCTCTACCTGACACTGCAAAAATATTTGCCTGATTTCTGGAAGCATTGTTCCCACACTACTTGCATTACTTAGTTTGGCAGAGTGCTGTGAGGATGTTATTGCATTGTTTTTGGTGCCGGGGCTGGTTCAGGGGTGCATGAACTGCTAGTTCTGTGCAGCGTAAACACGTCCCATCTATAACTGCTGGGAAAGAAAGGCCACAAGAAATAACCTTCTAAGTCCTATGACTTTGACATCCAAAATAGTTACATGCTTTGTAGAAATAAGCAATGCTAATTGGAACTTGAGATAGCAGGGAGCAAAGTGGGTCGGACTTGACATTTTTCCTGAAAGGGCACCACCTTGGTCTGGGCAGTATTGACAGAGATGCTTAGAGCCAGTTCCATTACTGAACCACAGAGTGCTGCTGCCAAGGTCTCGGGGAGCTGTCCTTGCTGTGACAGCCAAGCCTGCTGCACCTTTTTGTTTGAAGTGATATGTAAAAAGCACTCATCTCTCTTGGATAATTCAAGAACTCACTTGTAAGGCTTGTGGAATGAAGGATCGCATTCTGCAGCCTCAAACAATGCTATAGCTATGATGTAGTTTCAGATCCGTGATGTCTGTCAGCACTGCTACCTTGTAGCTTTCCAGATGTATTTAGCCTTGCAATTTATTGTTCTTCTAATGCTGTCTTGGAATAGTTGCATGCATCCATCCATTTGTATATTCTTCTGTATATGGACATGCAATTATCTCAACTTTATTAATATACTTCACTCTAACTTTCTGGGGCATATTTTTAAAGGAATGTATGTTCCTTTTAAAGGAATGTTCTCACTGAAATGTGAGAGAGCATGATAAAGATAAACCCCCAAATGTTGCCTGCAATAGATCTGTGTCTGGTATGAAATAACTTTCTCTACAGTTGGAAGAGATGACTTTCTGTATGTACAGTTTTGGAGCAGAGCCACAGCTGTAATTTGAAGGTATTTTATTTTTAGCTGAGTGTCACACTTTCTACAAATGTATTGGAGAAAGGTCAATAGAGCCACTGTGCAATTTCAAAGAGAGGTTCTTTTTAAAATGCATTTTGGAGGAGACACTGAAATAAATATTTGCAATGCAGCTTGGTAATTCTAAGCACCACTGTGTTGCTCAACTGCTCAACAAAATGTTCAGTTGTGTAAGGGTTCTGTAACAGAGAACTTGCTTGTGTGCTTTTGAAGGTGATTAATAGAGCAAACAATAGCTAGTGTCAGTGTACAGTACTGCACACTAAATCAATGAGGGATGCCTTTGACTTCAGGTTTTCTCAGGTTCACTAAAGAATTTGTTGACCTCAGTCTCAGCAGTCAGCTATGAGAGGAGATGTTAGCCTCCTGGTGAATATATTCTCTTTTTTTTTTTATTCTAGGACCTGTGACTTGCTGATAGAGGATGTAATTGATTAAAATAACTGCCTTTTTTTTTTTTTTTTTTTTTTTTTTTTTTTTTTTTTGTCTTGTCATGCATTGTATGGGTAAATGACTGAGCTGGTGTCCTCACTGAAAAACTTTAAACAACTTCAGTCTGGTTTATGAGGAAATACAGTTGGTTCCACATAGTACATCCTGCTTCTTTATATAATATTTTGTTATACTGGAAAAGCACACTATTACTGATGAAAATAGTTGTTTGGTACTGAAAACTTGTAGAACTTTTTAACAACATAAAGTTAAACTCAAGTTACATTGGTACTGATTGTCACAAATTTGGTACTGATGTCCCTAAAAGTCCTCACTTCTTAATAAGTGGTAGTGTGAAATGTGGGAAAAAACCTAAACCTTGCAAGATGCAAGAGATGCAATTTGGAAATCAATGTTCCATACTTTTTGGCTAGGAAATGCATGAAGAAAATATTCCTAATCCTACCTCAAATACATTTTAAAAATATCCTTGAATGTGTCTCTGTCTTGCTTGTGTGCTCATATACAAAAATGGCCACAAAGGATGGTTAAAAGACTTTAATAATGATTTCATCTTGACATAATATTTGAAATTATTCTCTTCTTTACCTGCTGAGTTTCTCCTAGGAATGAGGACCTACTCATTCCTTCAGCCCTCTTTCTCAACAAGTGTGTGGTTTTACACCACCCCAGCTATGTCTGTCGGAGACGCTCAGGATGCAAAGACTGAAACTCCTTCCATCCTGCAGATGGGAGAGATGGGAGCGAGACGGGCGCGGCTCCACAGGCACATCCTGACACCGGCTTGCCATAGGGAGGAACTGGCTGGTGCTGGGAGAGGCGGCGACGCCCTGACGGATGCAGGGTCTGACACTCCGGGCCGCACAAAGAAGAAACCAAGAAAGTACTCAGAGGAACTTTGAATTACTGAGATTTTTCAGGAGAGTTATATTTTTCAGAGGAGAGATTTTTCAGGAGAGTTCAGGCTGCCCACAAATCACCTTACAGCGGGGCCTTGTTCACTGGGCTTGTGGTGAGAAAGGGAGGCTGATGCCCAGGGCATGGGCATGTAGGAACAAATCCACCCGGGGTCACATCAGTCCCCGAGGAGGGCGGAGGGGAGCGAGGAGCTGGGTGCGGCCAAGTGCTGCGCAAACACCCGAGGGACAAGGGCGCTGCCACGGCCCGCCAGGACCTGATCTCTGCGGGGCGGGGGAGGCGCAGGGCACGGTCGGTGTGCTCGGAGGGCTGAGCTAACCCTGCTCGGACCTAACCCTGCTCAGAGAGCTGAGCTAACCCTGCTCGGACCTAACCCTGCTCAGAGAGCTGAGCTAACCCTGCTCGGACCTAACCCTGCTCGGAGGGCTGAGCTAACCCTGCTCGGAGGGCCGAGCTAACCCTGCTCAGACCTAACCCTGCTCGGAGGGCCGAGCTAACCCTGCTCGGACCTAACCCTGCTCGGAGGGCCGAGCTAACCCCGCTTGGACCTAACCCTGCTCGGAGGGCCGAGCTAACCCTGCTCGTATCTAACCCTGCTCGGAGGGCTGACCTAACCCGCTGTGGGCGGCTGTGCCCGGCTGCAGGCTGCGCGGGGCCGCCGCTAGGTGGCGATGTGCCCCCAGGAACGGCGCCTCAGCGCATCCTCGCCCGCCGCGCTCCGGGGCCCCGGCGTGACGGCCCCGCCGGCCGTGCGGTGCTGCCGGGCGGCTTCTGCGTCAAAGCAGGCGCGCAGATAGATAAAAATGCTTACTGTCAGATATTTATGATTTTTAAACTGCTCACACTAATGACAAGAGGTTTAGAATAGATTATTAGGAGGAAGTTCTCTGCTGTGAGGGTGGTGAGGCACTGAAACAGGTTGCCCGGATAAGCTGTACATGATCCCACCCCTGGAGGTGTTCAGGGCCGGTTTGGAAGGGGCTCTGAGCAGCCTGGTTTAATAAAGGATGTCCCTGCCTGTGGCAGGGGGATTGGAAGTAGATGATCTGTCTCTAAGGTCCCTTCCAACCCAAACCTATAGTAACAATGCAGTCAAACCCTAGATGCGGGGAAGAAATA
The DNA here is from genome assembly GCF_048771995.1 of Taeniopygia guttata. NCBI lineage: Eukaryota > Metazoa > Chordata > Aves > Passeriformes > Estrildidae > Taeniopygia > Taeniopygia guttata. The sequence goes on along the minus strand of NC_133028.1, from coordinate 40,203,784 downwards.
ATGATGTCTGGCTCCAGATCAGAAGGTTGAAGGATAACTTTATTAAAACTATACTATATTGCATTAATATACTATTTAAAGAGATACTATACTATCCTACATACTTCTTACTTACTTATCTAACAAACTTGTGACTCTCTGCTGAGAGTCCGAGACACAGCTGGATCTGATTGAACTTAAACAACCTTCATGAGAATCTAATTAAGCAATTACTTTAGGTAAACAATCTCTATACTACATTATAGATGGGGAGAACAAGTGAGCAGAGATAAAGATTGTTTTCTCTTCTTCTCTCTGTGCTTCCCTAAGAAATCCTGAGAGACAGAATTGTGTCTCTCTGTTCAGAGAATGTGAATGTCACACAAACCTTCCTATGAGTCTGTGAAACCCTGTTTTATTATATACCTAATTGATGTGGTGAGGGGAACAGAGCCCAAATCCCTGCTCTGCCTTAAGTTAGCACACAGGCTGTATTATGGGTGTGGGTGCCTCTGGAGCCAGGGTGCTGCCAAGCCACCCCAGGCAGCCCCAGCCCCTCTGTGCCACACATCAGGATGGTTGGGAGCCACCAGGAAGGGGCTTATGGACTATCTCTAATATAAAACTTAAAGCAACTACTGGCAGGGATAGGCTACGGCTTTAGAGGCTGGTGAATATTCCTGGGTTTTTTTTTTGTGGAGTCCCTTTCTTTCTTTTTCTTTTTCAAAATGTTGCCAGATGTAAACCAAAGATCTCTCCATATCTGCCTGCAATCTTTGCATGTTAACAAGTGTTACCTTCCAAATGCCTTTCAGTCTGGCTCTCCTCCTCTTTGTAAGAAACCATTTTGTTAACTTGGCTGAACTTGAATTACCCTGTGCTAATTGATGTGCTGGAGGTAGCTTTTTTTTAAGAAAGAGACAGAGTTCTGGGTTGAGAAAGCTTTGCTCTGTATAAACAAGCGGTATTTGTTATAGATGGTAACGTGTGTTCCAACTTTTTATTCTGAGTAAGATATGTGAAGGAAAAATCCAGTATTTTTTTTTTTTTATGCTGGTAATTGGGGGTGGAAAGGAAAAATCTTTTCATCTATCTGATCCTGATTGTTATTTACTCAGAAATGACAATTATTTTAAAGTGAATTAATTAGGAGCTAGTCACAGAACTCTAGTTTAGTGCAGCCGGCTGGGAATGACGGATTGAAAAGCAGTAATTATTACAGGTTTGAGAGGAGAGCTGAAATGATCCATATGGTTAGTCTGATTAAATTGATCCAAAAGTCATCAGAAGTAGTGCTAATTCGCTGCTTCTACTGAGTTCAGCAGTGCATTACTACCAGTGGTATCAGGGGACTGGTGCTAGTGAATCAGCTTGAGGTGACAGGCATATCATAGCCATCCTGCTGTAAGCCAACTCGATAGACTTTTGAAGCACAGAGACCCTGATGGTGAAAAGCTGGGAGGTTAAAACACAGGCACTGAATGAAATGGACTCCCTCTGCCAATCTGTGGCTAAGTGGTTATCGGCTCATGCACCATAAAGGGAGAAAACAAACTAAAAAAATAATCTGAGAAGAAGAATGAGGACAAGAAGAGACCCATTCAAAGTTGAAGCTCTCTGGAAAATAATCAGGACACAGTTTAAGCAGTGTTTTGTTTTCTATCATGTCTGCAAGCATTATATTACAACAAACATCAAGATTTCTCAGTATTAGTCTTATATGTGACTAGTTTTGGAGCACTTCATGTACTCTGACAGTGCTACCTGTGCAAGGTAGCACTGTTAATGGAACCTGCTTCTCTATGATAAAAAGAAACATGTGACAGAAATATTTAAAAGAAGTAAGGAAAAAAGCAAAAATATGTCTTTATTTGAAAATGAACTCGTGACTGCTAAATCTGGTAATGCTGAGGTTAAAAAGAATTTTTTTTTTTTCAGAAAAATTGGGCCACTTAAGGGAAGAGCTGTAGTAGTGTTAGGGAATGCACCAGTCAGGAATCTATGAGGCTGCAGTGAAATAGTGGTGTAGCATGTAAAGTCTATGAGTTTATACATAATAATTTTGTGGAAAAGGACATAAAAAGACTTAATTACCTACTAAAGGAGTATGTAGGTTCAACCTGTGATCCCTTCTTAACTCTGCTAAGTTACAGGATGGAGACAGTGAAGTGTGATTTATCATCTGTGACATTTGTTCAAATAGAAATTGAAAACAATAAATGGCTCTATAATAAAATAACAAACCAAACAACAAATGTCTGGGTGAGCAGGGAATTGCAGATTGAGGCAACAAAGGCAAATAAAACTAAACCTTGGTATTTCTTGGGCTCCTGGTCACTAGCCTTAATCCATAAAAATGAGGTTAGAAGTACCTGCAATGGAAAAGAAGGGCTATGAACAGCAGGAGTGTCTTGAGATGTGGCCATGGCATTGAGTGAGGCTGTCATTCCAGACAGTCCCATGTTCAAAAGGAGCAGTTTCTGCTGGTTTCTGAAGGAAAAAAAGACAGGGGATATGAATTAGCTGGCCTGACCAAGGAATAAGGCAACAGACATAGCAGTGTTAATTTGTGGAATGAATTACCTTGGTATCACCGGATAACTGTGATGCCCTTATGACAGGCAGATCACAAGAATGAAATTATCCACAAAGACACCTTAACTCCTTTTAAGCTAACATACATATGTGTATATTTCTGGCATTCAGATAAATACTTGGCATATCCTGGTAGTTATTTCTTGTTACATTCGCATGGGGAGGTAAGACAAAGCCAGCTGTCCCCCTAGGAGTTTCTGGAACAAGCTGCTGATTGTTGTGTGCCTACTTGTGTTAAACAGAGCTGTGTTAGAAGTCTGACACCAAATGGAGCACATCTCTCCTTGAATTAGATTTCTAAATTCTGCAGTGTGCACAGGACAGACACATATATGACTGATATAGGTATCATAGCAGTCTGTCCTTCATCAGGACGACTGAATTCCAAAATAGTAATGCCTTTTTATAAAAGTTTAATGTGAATTAGATTAGACTGTCCAGTAAATGACAATATACTTATATTTCAAGCAATTATATTGGATAGCCTTGATTCAAATATACTATCTCATTCTTCTCCTCTATACTCATTGCTTTAAAGCTTAGAAAGTCAGCAATTGCTCTATGCTGTTAATCCCATCCATTTGTTTCTCTATATGCTTTACACTATAAATATTAAAAAAGTGCAATTACCTAAAAAGTCAAAGTGAACAGATCTTGGTTGACAGGCTGTAATGGCTTAAATTACCTTCTTGTCCATAGTACTATCTCTGAAATGAAAGCAGTTTTAAAAGCATGATTTTGCCTAACTACTGTACAAATATTTTAGAAAATAGGGTCTTTACCCCAAAAAATATCTGTTAAATATATACTGAGCTGGCAAAGACACCAAATCAAATGGAAGAGATAGGGAAGGCTGTTGAGGAAGGATTAAGTTATTCATCTCTGAATGGCGTTTCCATTACTGTGAAACTACTTGGAATAAAATGGGCAAATAGCTTTGTCTGAAGAAAAAATAGCTGCAGTGTGGTGGTAGCATTTGCTGAGGTTATTATGGGATGACTTTGATTCAAAAGAAGGGTGAAGAAGAGTTGGAAAGGAATTTTAATCAGTGCTAGCAGCAATAAAGACAGGACAGAATGTAAGTGATTCATGTAGAGGAGCATACCCTGGGCAACAGGCTGAGTTAATTTCCTTGAGCGTTGCTTTTCTCTTCCTCTTTTCAGCCAGGCTGTGCATAGAGCAGTTAATGTTTGCCTGGTGCCATGTACAGCCTTTCCAAACCTCCTTCTGTACTGGTCTGTGGGGCTGGCAGTGCACTGTGCTTCCCGAACTGATCATGGGCAAAAGAGGAAAAGAGTAAAGAGTTCAGAGAAGAGCAAAGGAGGGCTGTCCGAGGCCAGGCTTTGGATCAGATTGCATTATCACTGGTGACCCAAGCACAGAGCCTAGATTTGCATGGCATGGCTTGAAGATCATGGTGAGTGTTATGGGTAGTGGGAGAACTGAACACCAGTGAAGGGAATGCAACTGGAGTTATATCAGGGGTAATACAGTGGTTGGTGCTACCTTCATTTCTTTTCCTTGAAGCACTGTAAAAGAAACTAGCTTGGGTTCAATTACCACAATAACTTCTACATAGAAATGGACCAGGCTGTGGTTCTGGAAAAACCTGGAAGCTTCTCAGCCCAAAAAAGGTGTATCCTTCTATATTCTGCTGCTGCAAGGAAGACCAATGTCCTGTGGAGAACAAGGGAGGGATTACTTTAAATACCAGATTGCTTCTCAGAAACCCCACTGTTGATCTCATTGCTTTTATCTCTGTTCAGGAAAACTGACTTGTTTTTCGTTTACTTGTTTTTTCCTTTTTCCTTTTTCTTTTCCTTTTCCTTCCCAATTCTACAATTTAGTGGCAGCTTGTGGTAAGCACTTATTGCTGCCTTAGGACTTGGGCCCAGAATGCTCTGGTGGCTTACCATTATGCCTGCTATTATAAGTTGTGGAACTTTTAGCATTTTTTACCTTTCTTTTTTTAAAAAAAACTGCTACCTTTCCATGATAATTTGCTTTATCATCTGTACAGCCCCTTTTACTAAGTTCAAAATAGTTTCCTAACATCTTGTGATTTGGTACATCTGTAGTAAACAGAAACATAATTTAAAGCAGCATGCAATAAAGTGGGAAAATTAATGCAGTAATGTATATCCTCATTGGTAGAGTCTATGTGCTACCATGAACCACTGCTGTTAAACAGTATATTTCATCTATAAATATAAACATACAGTTGTTCAAGTTGTCCAAAACTAGCCAAGCAGGAATACAAATGGACTTTCATTCCCCAGTGGCTCTGCTATACTGATAGTCCCTTGAAATTTGTTTCCAAAATAATTCAGTATAATTTCTTGCATATTCTGATTCAAAGTACTCTTTTTGTGCAGCAAGTATTCTGCCAACTGTAATACTATCTTTACCAATGCTTATCTAAATTGTAATCCAAACACTGTAGCAGGACAGACTTACACTGCAGACATATGTGTGTGGGTTCCAGTATTGTCTTTAGCATTCACTTCAAGTATCATTAAGGTACTTCAACCAAGGAACCATGTATTGAATCACATTTTAACCCTATAGAGAATAAATGTATAATATATATGATGGACAGAAACACTATATGAATACTCATACTGTTGGGAAGCAACAGAGCACCTCTTTATTTACTTATAACAGACACAACTTTATGAGAGGTCTTCAATACAGGCATCTCAGTGTAGTGTGAGGAGGGTTAAAGATATAATTGTAGTTTATATAGCCTCATTCACCTTCTGATGGGACAGATAACAGTTGTGTGTTTTATATTTGTGGACTTGGTTTATGAGACCTAGTAGGTATAATTATTTTATTAAAATATTACATTCTAAAATGTATTTTAATTTTAAATATATTTATATTAATTTTTATTATTTATTAAATTTTAATGATTGTAAGTTAAATTATTTCAAAGATGCCAACTTCATCATCTGCAGAAGCAGCAAACTTTTGTCATCACAGTGCTAAAAGGCAAGTTTTCAAGAATTTAAGCATCTGTCTGCACTGCAGGCAAAACTGTGACTAGAAGCAGACAATGTCAAGCTCACTCTCAGTTTCTCCAGGGCCATATTGTCTTCTTTCTTTTAATGGACCTTCTGTTCCCCATCTTTGTTGCTCTCCAGTGGTCCTTCCACAGTGTGCACATGCTTGATCAAGTAAGATGCTAGTGTATAGTTTCCTAGCATCACAGCACTATGGCTTTCATTTCTCTTGCTGATAAAAAAATTAAGCACTCCAAATTTCCACTTAAATGTATTTATGTTGTGTTCCATCTTGTTGCTCTGCAAGTCCACCTTAACTAGCTGTTACTAGAGATGGGTTCACATTAAAACTTGAAAATCTCTCCTTTTTCTTCCTATTCTTTTCTGCTTTGGAGGTTCTTTATACATTGAACTGATACATCTATAAAAAGTTTGCTCTCATTTTCAAGCAAATCCAGAACTCCAGTATTTTCATTTTCAGTATACATTACATATGCATATATGCTGTAATGCTTTTTCAGCTCCTATGTTCCTGCTGATCTGTATCAGTTTGGTCTGACTTTTTTCCTGTTTTGTGACACCATAACAGAATATTAGATTATAATGGTGTAATGTTATACATAATAACATGAAAACAGGTAAAACCTAGAGCTTTGCATAACCAATATGCTTATATCTTTAAACCCAAACTTGGTTTCTTTTCAGAAGGCTGCTTCAATGATTAAAACATTTTGAGCCCTTTCATAAAAAAAATTTCAAATAACTTTTTTAAAAGCAGACTTTTCAAAAAAGTCACACTTTTATGAATCAGACATTGTGCACTCTAGAGCAGTATATGAATAAATTAGATTCTTGCTAGAAATTATTTAGTAAGCTGGACTAGCAAGCACTGAATCAGCATTTAAAAATCTGAAGTCAGTATCAGGTTCCCTATGTCAGGCCTTGAGTTTGCTCTCTTGTTCAATCTTTTATCTATTCCAGGTTAAAATCTCCAGAACCTCTAAAGCTCAAACATGCAGAATAATTTTAGTGAGATGGAGGGTCTCAGGACTGGAACTAGAGCAGAGCCTGAATGAATCCTGCATTTGCTTTTTTGCCTTTCTCACAGGTTTTCCTCTGGTAATAAATCAGTCTTTGAACTATGGAAAAAGCAAAGGCATAAAAAACCATATATATGTGAAAAAGAAGACAATGACAATTTTACAGTTATGGGTTTGTTTGAAAGGTTTAGATACCCAGAAGATTCCCTACTACCTACCGTGTATTCAAAATAACTATTCTTAATCTTTGGAAGTTTTTTTCCAGTTAGATTTATGTTGTCTGGAGTCCTCTTGCAGACCCTACAAATATTGTCATTGTATTTTCTTTCCAGTGTAGGTTTTACCCATTTACAGCCATTCTGGGACAGCTTTATAGGCTCCCAGAGGTTCATTCTTGGATTTCTTTTTATTTTTGCTTTGCTGTCACTAACCATTTATACTACTTGCCTTTGACTTCTTTTTCAAAGAGTGGAATCTGTTGCTTATCTTCATATGGTCAGAAAAAACCTGACAGATCGCTGTAAAGAGTATGCGATGTAACACTCCCTTAAATACATATGTATATTTATGTATGTATCATATACATAATTAAATGCATGGCTAGCTTTTAAAACTAGGCAATCTTAGCCCAAGTGATATGTATTTATGATAAGCAAACCTGACAAAAAAAGCTAGAGAGAAGGTATGGGGGAAAAGACATACCCGAAGCAAAAACTGAATTTATTTAACATTATTGGCTAAGAGAAGAAATATTATATTTGCCTCTGTGTAACATGAGCCTTTTGAAAAGAAATAAGGATTTCAAAAACTGCAGGGAATGGCAGGAATTCCAAGTGGCAGGCAAGAGTAAAGCAGAGCACAGATGGACGTTAGGTGAAAGCAGGCTTCTCTACGTTTGTTGTCATTCAGAAGGACCTCAACAGGTTGGAGACTTGGGCAGAGAAGAACCAACTGAAATTCAACAAAGGCAAGTGTAGGGTCCTGCCCCTGGGGAGGAATAACTTGTCCCTGCACTAGGACAGGCTGGGGTGACCTGCTGAAAGCAGCTCTGCAGAGAAGAGCCTGGGGGTCCTGGTGGACACCAAGCTGTCCACGAGCCAGCAGTGTCCTTGTGGCCAAGAGGCCAACAGCATCCTGGAGTGCATTAGGAAGAACATTCCAGGTGGTCAAGGGAGGTGTTCCTGCCCCTCTGCTCAGCTCTGGTGAGGCCACATCCAGAGTGCTGTGTCCAGTTCTGGGCTCCTCAGGACAAGAGAGATGCGGAGCAGGTCCAGCAAAGGATGACAATGGTGATGAAGGGACTGGAGCATCTCTCTGATGAGAAAGGCTGAGGCAGCTGGGCCTGTTCAGCCATGAAATGAGAGGGGACCTCCTCAGAGGTCAGAGGATGGACCAGGCTCTTCTCAGTGGTGCTGAGCAATAGGACAGGAGGCAACACGCAGAAAATGATGCCCAGGAGATTCCACCTGAATACGAAGAAGAACTTTTTTACTGTGCACTGAGCACTGAACAGGTTGCCCAGAGAGTGTGTGGAGTCTCCCTCACTGGAGATAGTCTAGAACCATCTGGACACAATCCTGTGCCAAGTGCTCTGGGATGACCCTGCTTGAGCAGGGAGGTTAGACCAGATGATACACTGTGGTCCCTTCCAACCTTAGCCATTCTGGGATTCAGGCTTTTACATGTTCCTTGTATAGAAATGACATCAGTCTTGGACAGAGGTCCTGTAATGGTTAAACGATTCAGAGACTAAAGCTAGTAGTTTGGGATCAAGACAGCTGAGTTTTTTGGTTCAGTGAGAGAAATGAGGGGGGAAAAATGTAGGAACAACAGCTTAAAACCAAAATCTTTTCCCCTTGGTGAAAAAAGGCAAAAACACCCAGAATAATTCACTTTCTTTAAAAAAAAAATATTCTGATTGTTCTGATTAAATGAAAGGGAAAACAACTTTGAAAGGGAAAACATACTGATTTTTTTTCCAAGGTAACCCAAATTTTTTAAAGATATTAAGTATTTCTTGCCTATAAAGATATAGCAAGCTTGACTTGAATTCACAAGGGCAAAAAGTTGAAACTTCTTTTCATTTTGATTTAGAAATGCAGAATTGTCAAGTTTCAATGGCTGCTTTTCAAGGCATTGAGAACATACCAGATGTCAGTTGAAGAAGTTGGAAGAAATTAAAGCATCTGGAAAAGACTATTTAAAAACTACCTATCTGGCCTGCCTACTGCTGTCATGGAAAATCTCCTGTTGCTGCAGTGATCTCCACTTGGATGGCTGTGTGTGCCCATGTTGAAATACCCACTAAAATCAAGGGAGAGTCTGCAGAGGCCCGTAAGTTTGCAAGTGTAGAATTTACCGCATTATTGACTAAACCATGCCTGTAAAGTACATGTGGCTAAAAAATAGATTGGTCTCTGAAGGCAGCAATAGGTCTCAATTCATGCTTTCACCTTTTTAAGTAAGCAATGTAATCCAGAATGAGAGACAGCAGAAAAAATAGTCATGACGGAAAATGAAAGTGTTGCTTCCTCTTAGTGTGAGTTATCCCTTTTTGGAACTTTGGGTTTACTCTTAATTTGTGATACAGCTTTTTTCTGCATTAAACAAAGGTGATGCCAAATCATTAATTGATATGGGGATAAAAATGATTGATGACCCTCAGTATTTACAAGATGACTGAAATGATGAATTTTAATGCTGTAAAAGTAACACCAAATTGTTTATTCTTCTGGTGGGCGGGATGATGTTTTTTGTCAGCAGCAAAAAGAGTGTGAGCTAATGCTTAACACTGATGGGATGGGCAGTCTATATATACATCTAAGTGGGGGTCTGTACAGAATGGCTGTCTGCACCTTTAACAGTTAATTAGTTCTAATACTGGTTAGCAATCACAGCCATGTTTCGTGTGACCTCACTGGCGTGGCATCTGGGCAATTATCTTTGGGATAATGAGCCCCTTCATCCATAGCATAACAACAACATCTCCACTTGGCTTGCAAAAGCTCAGAGCCAGTCTGCTTCTCATCAGGGTGCCTGCCATCCCCTTTGTATCACACCTTATCTCAAGCTTAACCTTTCACATCCTACATGAATTGTTTTTAGATTAAAAATTAGTGAATCAATTTTAACAGCACTGAGGGCGGTGTGGGAGGGTGTGGGGTGGTGTTAATAAGCCCAAAGTGTCCAAAGGTAATTTAGATGTTAAATATTCCTGTCTGAGTTCTGAAATGAAAGAAAAACAACATTCCAGATCACTAGTTACAAATGATTGTAATCTTTTTCATCTATGAAGAACTGTAATTAGCAGGAAATATGGTCCTTCCTCCTCAACAGTACAGTTTTAATGAAAATAATATCTACTAACTATTCATATAATGTGCAAAAATTATAGAAACAGCCACAAAAAGACTACTATTCGAAAATATTTTTGTATTCCACACCATGGTGAATAGCAAAGCTTTTAAAACTTTTGACCCTTCGCGAGGTTTTTCTCCTATTTCATTTTTAAAGGGTAATGTGAATATTTGCCTGATTCCATTGAAATTATTGAACATGTTGTGGCTAAATTTCTGTAAAGCTACTCTTTCATGTTTATTGATGAGCTATGAAGCTTTTTCTTTGCTTAGAAGAGTACTTGTAAAGACATGCGCTTTCAGAAGGTGTGGAATCAGTGCAGGAACATGACATGAATTTCTAATGTTTTGGATTGCTTTGTTTCAACAAAGCAGAAATAGTAAATACTTATTACAGCTTGAATTCCATCTCCATCCCCTAGGTTTTGCAGACTTTATGTGCTTATACCTTTTCTCTCCCACTTGCACATTGCAGATAGGCTTCTGCAGACTTTGATTAAACTAAAGGAGAGCTGTGGTTTAATTTTCCTCATGGACTAAGGCAAGGGTACTGCTTCCAACTGAGAGTAGCTATTGAGTTTCCTTGAAATGGTAGCTGGAAATTTACCCAATGCCTAACAAAAAGAGAGAATATCAAAATGTATTCTGTTCTCTTTTTTAAATATAAGCTAATGCTAATAACTCATCATCATGTTGTTTGACCTACAGAACATATCTTTGATGGCTCTGAAAATATCTTCCTGGTTTTTATTGACATAGCTATCTTAAATTTGCTTTATAGTCATTCAACTCTAGCTCTCTACGTAGGGTTTACCATATCTTTGAACTGTATCATAGTTCTTGTTTTTCTTCCCTTTGTATCAAACTAATCAAATACTATTAATTAATTTACATTTTAACCTACAGACTTTTCATTATCACGCTGAGAAGGTGAGAAACTAAGAGACTAACTCGTATGGGTATTTGCTTCAGAAAGTCAGAAGGAGGTTTTATTGTTTATATATATAAAATATATAAAATTCTAAGTGGCCCTGATCATCTTTCTTCATGGCTTAAAAACTACTTTGAATTTCATCTAGTCAACTTGTATGAGTGCAGGAAGTTGAAATATCTGATACGGAGTTTAAATTCCACAAGTATCTTAAAGGCAAGGTATTTAACCTGAAAAGTTACCTCTGTTGGTAACAACTCATTTTTCTCGCTTGCATAGTGTATTATACAGGATACAGCCATGTTTTGAGAAGGGCATATTCACACTGGACTCTCTGTACCTCATGAGCTAATACTGACACCATCCAATGGCTTTCTCTCAGATTGTGTTGCCTTTTATTTTGGATACCTGGTGAATGCAACTTCTGTTACTGTGCCTAAATAGCCATTTCCCCACATTAATTATTATCTGTGCTGTTCTTCTATTCATCAATTCCTATATTTGATTTCCTCTTTCAAGTGCTGCCACTGCTTTGGTGAGAGAAAAATAAAAAGCTCTACTGTTTCTTGCAGCCACTCTTCCTTTTTGGTGCATAAGCAATTTAGTGTACAGGCTCTTTTGCCATTAAAGTTCCTATTATGAATCTTTATGAGACATCTCAAATGTGCAGAGTGCAAGTGCAAGAGCACAGTTTGATCAGCAAAGGTTAATGAAGACAGGCTATTAGTATCCTGCTGGGTTTGTTGCTGAATGCATTGTAGCAGTGCTCAGAGGCTTTGCTCTCAAGGGAGCTTCAGTACAGTAAGGCAGGGAATGCACCATATGTGGACAGAGAAATGAAAAATGCTGGTAAGTTTGCAGACTAGGCTGAAAAAAGGGCTGTAATTAGATGCTCAATAATAAAAAAATTTAAACAGCTTGCAAGGACCATTCAAAAGGGTTCTGTTCTCTTTGCTAAGGTGGATATGGGAATGGAAAATTATTAAGCACATAGTACAGGCTGAAGTATTTATCTCCTCCTTTTGTGTTTATCAGGGACTGTGGGAAAACAAATGGGAGATAGAACAGGGAGCATAGTGAAGCTTATGGATCAAGATACTCTGGCCTTGGTTGGATACAGGCCATGGGATAAGCAACTACAGATATGAGGCTGGAAAGTACAGCATATTACAGTTTTTAAAACCGTGTAGTTTTGTAAGGCTGCTAAGTAACGCAATCAGCTGTCTGTAACTAGTGGGAAAATTCTTACTTAAGGAAGTGACTGTTTAGAGCTGTAACTGCTTGGAGCTGCAACAGTATATAAACTAATCTGTGATGAACAGTAATTGACTTCAATGACTTTAATACCCTGTACTTCTATGCTCAGACGTCATATGTTCTGGCTTCAATAAACTACTTCAACTCTGACTTCTGCTTGGGCTTTGGCTTTTTTGCTTGGATTACTTTTGCACCCCTTCTTTTCTTTGGAGTTCTGTCTCTCAGTCACTCGGCAATGGGCAAGTGCTTCTCTTTGCAGCCAGGCCAAATTCAGCAGTTTGGGTGTTGCAAAATCATTAGAAGGTCATTAAGGCCCAGGATCTAGCTGCTTTGTGTACCAGTCTGCTAGGAGTTGCTAGAGAACACAGCACATCAGCTGAAGTTGCTCAAAACATTCTGGTCATTGCAGAGGAGCAAAACCTGCTTTTGATTCTAGAGGCTGTTTTGGCACTGAAGGTATTTCTGAGGGGTGAGCTTAAAAGAAGTTGCTTCCTTTATAGCAAATGACATCTGTATGCCAGAGACAGGACTGTCAAGATTCTTTTGGGAGCTGACTGGCAACCAGTGCAATTTTAGATAAATATTTTGCTTCTCTGAGTGTTGACATATGCAGGGTTAAGTATTAGCATTTTATAACATTGTCAGCTCAGGAGATCCAACCTCACAATTCAAACACTAAAATTATGATGTGTAGTTATTAAGTTTGTGAAATTTGCATTGTTATTGAAATGTAAAGAGTTCTGTTTTCCAGATTTCTCTGTGTTTCAACAAGAAGGCTTGAAACACACTGCTGAAAACCCCAAAGGAAAATCAGGTTCTTCTGTAGCTCATCCACTTCAGTTGGAGAGTAATAAAAATGCACAATGGAGCATGACCTGTTGACTCTGAAGATACCATAACTTTCTAAAGGAGAGAGGGTTTTGAGGAAAATATTTTTTATTATGGTGCCAATATTCTGGAGTCAGGCGATATCCTTCTCATGTTAGAGTTATCTTCTGCCAAAACTTATAAATTGGACAGTTTATGCCACATGGATTAAACATGGGGCATTACCAAACACTCTTGCAGGATGATGGACAAAAAAAGACACGGGAGCTAAAAGGAGTAGTTTGAAAAATGTGTTAAATGTAGCAAGAAGTCCTGTGATTTGTATTACCTCTTCCTTTGCATGACACTTCCTATCACTAGCATGACAGTGATTTTAAATGCCTGTGGCTATGCATGCTTTAATATGAGATTAGTGTTACACTCCTGTTCCATTTCCTAGTTATATCAGGATATGCTTAAAGTATGGTAGAAACAATATAAGTCTTTTCTGTGAATGACTTTAAGCTTAGAGAGTTCTGACACTTGGGAGGTAGCAAACACATTTGGAAAAAACTGCTCAAACCAATGGCTCGTGAAGAATGTTAACATAAGTTGATGTCATCTGGAAAGCAACAATTAGATGAAAATGGAGAAAATAACAAATGGTGCTGCATAACTTTATTAGATATTATTTGTCCATGACTAAGAGTTTAAGCAGTATCTTGATTTTCCTGAAAAGTTACCTTTATTTAAATTTCAGGAAAGTGAAAATTTATTGAATATTGTAAAATACAGTAAACAATTTTTTGCTTAAAAAGTCACATGTTACTTCATGAACTTAACAGGCTGGAAAGTTGCCCTCTTTTGAGCATGTTGCAGGTATGTGTGGAATAAATGTAATGATTTAGTTTTTCAGATTAGTTCCTTCTCTATCCACTTCTTTGATCCTCAGTGTCAAAGAAGGTTGAAGAGTTTTTCTCCGCTCCTTTTCTCTCAAGTGGATATATGCAACTCTTTAGGTTTTATGACATATCAACATGTAGAAATTTAAGAGCTCAACCTTCCCTTCCTTGACTATTAACTCCTGTCCAGCTGATGCACTTCAAACCACAGGAGTTTCTGATTATGTGGAGTGCTGATCCTTGCTGAACTATTCTGCTAGTTAGGTCTGATGACATTTGCAGTATAGTAAAGCTCCAGCAAAATCCACCAAATTTTACATATAATTTACTTGTTTGCAGAGACAAGGCAGACTTGTAGCTCTGTGACATGCTGCTGAATGTTTCTTTTATGCTTTCATGTCTCCAGTTGAGGATTTTAAATTAATATTTGAAAAACAACTATAACTTACCCATGTAGTTCCTAGAAATTTAACAGGGTGTAGTATAAAATATAGCATGTATGCAAAAGCATGAGTTATGACACTTACAGGAACATAATGTATTTCCTGACTTTTGAGTGTTAAAGGAGGGATTAAATTAATAATTGTACTAGCATTAATATAGTTTAGTTCATCAAATACCTTTCCTGGCTTTCATGCATTTTTCTTCCAGACCTACCCACAATATCACTGGGGGTTTTTGGGGGGAAATAAAAAATCTCATAGTATATGCTTAGGATAAATTGATTCTTGCTCTACCTGAGTTAACAAATCCAGGTGATGCTTTAGATAAAATAACTCTGAGTATTCTGCTTAGTTCACACAGCAGGAATAAAGGAGAAGGTGAGAGTATTATTCAACTGTGGGTACTTATTAAACAGTAGGGAATGCAGAAACATCTAAAAAAAAATCATGCTTGTAGGCATGAAAATTGGGGAGAAAAAGTTTAAATAAAGCATTAGTGCTTATATTTAACATGGAACTGATTTTACAGTGCTGTAATAACAATTTAGAAGTTAATGGAGACCTGAAAATAAGAGGTTGTTTCAAACTTTACATGGTTTATTCTCTGTGAATAATTATCAGCAATTCTGAACAGTAATTCTCAGCAGAAAACAAAACCGTGTAATTCTGAAAGGGTTTATCTAAAATACATTAAAAATTAAGATACCTGATGAGATGATGGTTAGCCTGGAATAGAATAGTGCTTCTGGGAGAGTCTGGAGTATTTGACCTTGATACTGATGAGCATTTTCTTGTTTACTTCTTTGAGTTAAAGTAAAAAAAAAAAAAAAAGTTTGAAAACATGGTAGTGGAGAAAAATATCTTGGCCTTCGCAAATCCTTTAGCTGTCTCAAAACCATGGGTGTAGGTGTATAATAAGCCTGACAAGTTTCTTTTCTGAAATACTGGCAGACATGGCTGTAGAGTTCCCCATTCAAATTATCATCCTGGAAATATACCAAAAGATTGTAAAAGTGTTTAGCCTTAATAATTCTGTGGGCATTTTTTTTGTGTTTGTTTGTTTGTTTTGTTCTTTGGGTTTTTTTTCCTCTTTTGTACAGCATCCTACCAATTACAAAGTAGAAATACAACATTTTGTTTTGTCCTGTAAATATTTATATTTATATTGATTACAGGTAGTCACAATGGTTAGAGGCAAAAATTCCAGGCTGAAGTGAGAAATTATGTCCTTAGTTCAGAATATTTTTTAGTATGGAGAAAGAATTGTAGCTAAAGAAAGATAGTGCACTACATAGTACTCTGTGGTAGTATTTTGTAAGTTGAGTACTAGGTTCACTAATTCTCTTAGCCATTTATTCTGTTAAGTCCATTAAATTTTATTGCATCATCTTAATTTTACTGCTTCTAGCACTTGTGCTTAGTGGACTGATGCAGAAATGACAAAATGCTTATCATTCTGGCAGCTGATAATCACATTTATTAGGAACCATGATCATACAGCTACGACACACAATTGTGTAATAGATAAAATATTCATTCTATGGACTTTCATTTTATTATGGACTTACTCTTGCTACTCTAGTTGTTAACATTAACCTGCATAATTTCCATTTTAGGTTTAGAAGTTTTCTTCAACTTAATTAGCATGTTTTACCTAGAGTTGTCGAATTCCATATGTGTAGATACAGTGTGTTTCATAGAATCAGAGAATATGATGGGTTGGATTTGGAAGGGATCTTGAAGAGGTAGCAGACTGAGGAAATGAAGAGAATGTGGAAGAGGAATGGTTAGAGGGTAGCACTGCATACAGATTCACACAGAACTGGGTGCCTGTTCGACAGCCTTTTATGAAGATTATATGGTGTAGGTAAAAGATGAAGGACTGCTGTACATATGTAGTTGCTTTACTATTAGGGCATTATTTGTAGTTATTTTTTAATAAAACTGTGGTAACAGCAAGGGTAGTTTAATCAGCCACAACTTTAAGTGGTTCTGTTGATAGAAGTAGGTGAGCAAGGGACTGAACAGGGCTTGGTGATACCAATAAGTTACTTGCTTTGTAGAGGCCTCTATATGGCTCCATGGAAGATTCATATTTTAGGGCAAGTGTTGCTTTCAGAAAATCAAATTTGTAATCAGATTTGTCACCAGATGTCTTCACTGAGGGGTGTAAACAAATGTGTCCTTTTATTGAAATTTTGCTATATATGCAACTGTATTTCTCTGTGTATTTTTTTGTTTTCTCTGTGAAAACAGATTTGTCAAATGCAGATTGTGTTGATATTACTAGTTACATCTTATATTTCTTTACATTAGGAAAATAACAGAAATAACATGGATTGTTGCAAATTCCAAATATGCCTTACGGGAAAAAATGTAATTTCTCTAATTTTAGGTTTATGGAGCTGTAAAACTGTGTAGGTGCTAAGATCATCTATGATTGTTGCTGACAAAGTTTATTATGCTCTATATTTGATGGTACAATATGCTGTTACATTTTCCCTTCATGCCTGTGCCTCTGCCTGCATAGTATGCCAAATAATGTATGATTTTTGAACAACTTGAGGAACTTTGGGGACGAAGCTGGGTAGTAGTAGTTTTGAATATCATTGCATGGAGTTTTACACATAATTCTGAAGTGTGCCAGAATATTGTCACGTGCTGAATTTGTGCAGGGCCTAATTGACGAGAGAGTTTAGTAGTGGATAGTTTTGTGCTCCAGCGGAAACATTACAGATATGGTGTCTTGTAATGTGTAAACTGTTCCGAGGGCTAAATAGCGACTGTTCCTTCTATTGGGATGATTATTTCCTGGGATAGCTACAGGTATGAAGGAATTGATACACTGCTTGTCAGCTTAGGTTGGTTAGCAGCTGCCTTATGTCCCCTTCTACTTTGACAAGAATTGTGACATGCAGTCTTGAGCATAGTCAAATTGCCCAATATGCAAGCTGTTCTGTATCCTACTAATGGGAATTTCACTTTGCTAAACTGGGGAAATACGTCATTTGGCCATGAGTTTTTGAAATTGGAAATACCCTGGGGCAAAAAATAAAGGAGTCCCATGCTGTTGCTAATGTACTTTGTACAGTTTTGCACTTCCCACCAATGCATTTTCATTTGGTCAACACTTTCAGGGCACGTGGTGTTACTTTAGGGGATGGTCATGTGCAGGGCCAGCAGCTGGGCTTGATGATCCTTCTGGTTTCATTCCAACTTGACCTGTTCTGTGATTCTGTGATCTTTTTTAAGGTTTACATGGTGCTATGCAGCTGTATAGTCCATCCCTGACAGTGGATTTTTGAAGCTGTTTTCTTGCCAGCAGAAGCAGGAAATGGAAGTGTATGCAGAGTCACTGTTTGAAGAAATGGCATTTCCTGTTCTCCATGGTTCCTGTGGAAGCAGAGGAGAATATATGCTAGCATGCAAGTATCCTCATTAAGTAGGCATATTCATGGTACCTGTTTCAGTGCTGAAGAAGTTGAGTCAATCCAGGTAGTTGATTTACTTACTGGGGTTTTATCTGAGTTTGTGAGAAAAGCAAAGACTGGCAGATAAGAATTTTGTAAAAAATAAGATATGGTCTCCAATGCAAGGAGACCTTCAAGGTATGAAAAGGGGCATTCATGTGCTCTATACCTTTGCTGAGCTTTTTGCACTGGAGTAGTGCTTTGACACAGCTGCCTGAGGAAGTTTTGATTTCAGCTTAACATGAAAATGAAATTGATCATGGTTCTGATTATGGTGACATTTATGAAACAAACACCATTTTGAACTAGGAATTCTTACTTTATGCTTTCCTATGTCTATGTGGCTGCAAATTTACATCCTTCCTGGGATTTTGTGAGCTTAAATTACTTTAAAAATTTCAAAGCATTCTTTTATTTTTTCTCTAGTCAAAGGTGATTGCAAAATTTTTCTCTACAGATTTCCTTGCCCTGAGTAGAAATTTTGTTATTCTGTAAGCAAATATGCTTCTCTATAGATGGTGAGTTTAAGGAGAGAGTCACTAAGAAGCAGATAGTACTTCCCTGAGGCAACTAACACCTGCTGATAATATGATCATAAGCAAGAAAGCTGAGCTTGATTATAGTCCTAGAGAAATATAACCTAGTTATTCAGAAATATCTGCTTCTTGTAATAGTTTTAGGTTAATGGGCTTTTAAAGCTCTTCAAAAAAGCCTGTCACAGGTCTAATATATTTCTGGTGATCACAGGAATTTAAAGAAAAAAACAAAAGACATTTAAAAGCTAATTTCAGTTGCACTTTAATGTCATTTTCATATAGACTTTAAATTATTCTATTTAATATTGTTGTAAGTTAGGATCAATTTAAGAACATTATTGCAATACACATAGTAATGTATAAAAGCTTGAAAACTGATCTGCCCCTTTCCATCTCCAACAGTTACTAGAGACATTTCTGTAAAAGTTGTAGTTACCTAATATAAGTATTTTAAGCTGGGTGAGTGCCTACAGCAACAAAATGACTTGAGAGATATCTGCATTTAAATAAACTCACTGAATTAAGTGAGAAGTAATAAACCAGAATTTCAACTACAAAAGTGTGCGTAGGAATTTAATATGGATATGAAAAACATAATGTCATAATATTACTGTCCATTTATCTATAACAAGGTTTTGCCTCTATTTCTGATATTACTTATAATTTTAGACTCAGTGTTTTGAGAACAGCTGAAGCATAAGCAGCCAATTAAAACTGATTTTGTGATATAGAATAATTTTTCCTTTAAAAAATAGCTACCTGGATTTTCATGCTATGTGCTTTTTAGTTTAGTCTGATTTTTTCCTTCATTTTAAGTAAAGTTTTACATCTTAATAAAGGGGAATGCCAGCAGTGAGCTGAGGGCTCTAAGAACCTGAGAATGGCTTAGGTTGGAAAAGATTTTTAAGGTCATGGAGTTCAACTTAACCCACCACTGGGTTTCACACAACCACAGGGTCTGGACTAATTGACAATGAACTGAAGATCATATTTATTCTTAACTTAGAAGTAAGAAAAACACTAAATGCTTTTGGACTATTGTAGAGATGGTTTGTAACTCAAATCTAATTGCTTGCAGGCATTTTTTAGTTGCTGAAAATGACGTTTGTGAAGTAGTGGAAAAGACTTGAAAATGTGGAGAGAATTTGGCCAGTAATTTTTTCAAGGAGAAAAAAAGGATTAGATTTGGAGAAATCTGAGTCTTTGATTTTAACATTTTTAAAGTATGGCTTCTTCCCTTTTCATCGATATGGAGCTATTTAGAAAATGAAAAAAAAAAAACTGTAGTAAAAATACAGAGTTGTGGAATAGAATTTTCTCTTAAGTCTTCTCCTTTGATAAATTATTATAATGCAACAATCTTCTGAAGGTGAGGAAAATAAAATAATATGCTTTTTATTTAATTAGTATAGCTAATAATCAAGGAATGAAGTTAAAGGAAAAGACAGGAAAGGAAATATAATGAAATTAAATTATATGGAAAAAAAAAAAACTGGCATGAAGTGGCAGCAGTGGAATGGAATGAAACAAAGTACAGAGAAATGGACAGAAACAGGGTGAAATGATACTCAGTGAAATATTCAGATTTCATTTATTTTTATGAAATTTGTTTTATTTAAATAGAATGAGAAAGCAAGTAGAGAAGTTAAATGAAAAGACAGAAGAGGAAAGAAATGAAATAAAAAAAAAAAGAAAATACTTTGGAGAAGTCAAATCACTGGAATGGAGTTGAAATGAAATGAAGTGCCATGAAACTAACCAAAATTTAATGAAATTATACTAATTGGCATCTTGAGATTTCCTTTCCTTTCACATAATGAAGACTTTTCTTCACGGCGGGGTGGTGACATTGCTGGCACCCACTCACTTTTTAATCTGTGCCACCTATGGCAATAAGAAGCTCTGACACAACGCCAGGGTGCAATTAGGGCTAAAATTAGCATTGAGAGAGTGAAAAGGCCTGGACCTCCAGGAGCAATGGGGCTGAAAAAGACATGCAAAGGTGATCCTGGATAGGCCCCAACATTTTTGCGCCTAAACATGAGGTGCCCAGCACATGGGTAGTGCCAAGATGCAAGGTGTGGAGAGAACAATGCTGGGGCAGTGCAGCCATCCCCTTGTTGTTCTTTTTGCAGTTGCAGTGTCCCTGGAGCTCTGGACTTTGTGGTTTTCTAAACCCTAACCCTAAGGATGACCCAAACCCTACATGGAGCTCTTAAAACAGAGCATCTGGCTGGGGCTGGTGCCGGGCAGAAAGATGAGGAGGTAGCAAAGTTAAGACAGTACTGCTCCTCTTATTGTGGTTTCAGTGTCCCTGGAGCTCTGGGCTTTGTGGTTTTCTGAACCCTAACCCTAAGTGAAATCCTAACCCTAGGTGGAGCTCTAAAACCAGCATTGGGCCGATGCTGGTCCCAAGCAGCAAGATGAGGTGTGAGCAATGTTGAGACAGTACCAAGAAGAAATTTCTTTTATGAAACAAAACGAAATATTGAAAACAGAAGAGAATGTTTCACAATCACTCTGGAAGGAAGAGATGATAAAAGAAAATGCAATTAAAAAAAATTTGAAATGGAATGACTACAACAAACTGGATTGCAATTAAATGAGGTGCACTGGAGTGAAAAGGACTGAAATGTAGCAAAATGAACTTTACTGACGTCCCCAAATCAGGGAACAAAGTCAAACAAAAAGCAAAAATTTATGAAATTAAGTGCTTCAAGAAAATAAAAAGAACTTCTGCACCAAATGGCAAACAATAAAATGACATGCGGTAACATGAAGAGCAGGGAGATGGACCAGACCTTGCTAAATTGATCCTCATTGAAATTGCAAGATTTCATTCCTTTCATGAAATGAAGAATTTTGTTTCATAAAAGGAAATAAAATCTCAAAGTCAGAGAACAAAGTGAAACAAACTGACTTGGGTGGACTTCTAATGAAATTAAATTATATGGAAATAAATAAATGAAAATTCAGAAATGAAAGGATTGTAATGAAATGACATGAAGTGCTCCCCATTGCATACCTTTTGTAGTTGCCTTGTCCCAGGATGTCTAGGGTTTGTGGTTTTCTGAAGCCTATCCTTGAGCACAAGCCTAACCCTAAGCAGAGTAGTAAAAGCTGCCTTTTGCTGAGGTGCCAAGCACATGAGTGGTGCCAAACATGTGGAGAGAGGAATGTTGGGGCAGTGCTGCACTCTTCTTGGCTTGGCTTTTTGCAGTTGCAGTGTCCCTGGAGCTCTGGGATTTGTGGTTTCCCAAAGTGAACATGTGCTATTTGGTTATGAGTAAAATTAACTTCACAAGATGGAATGTCGCAGGGTAGGAACTCATAATAGGTGTTAAACACAGATCAACAGCAAAATTTTTACTTCAATATTGCAATTTTTTGGAGATGTTTTATACCTGGATGTAGCTCTGAAATGGAAAATTGGATTCATTTGTCTCTGTCCTTTTAAGACAGTGCATCTTCACTGAAGTGGTCAGAATGTCTCCCTGAGCTTGGAAAACTTTCCTGAATGTCTATAGTACTGGGCATCTACCCCACAGGGAAATTAATCTGAACATTTAAAAATGGCCACAATCACAATCACTTTAGATATGTTAATTAGAATTTATGTTTGAAGCCTCTTAAATTTAGACATGCTGATAAAAAATCCTTTCAACTAGATTATTTTCCTAGTTAAGTCATCTTTTTTGATTCCTTGGTAAAAAATCCATGACAGAGGCAGAATTAAAATCCCCAAAAGAATAAAAATAAACGTTGAGTACTCCCTTTACCTTAAGTACACCTCTTTGCTTAGCAGTTTCTTTTATGTTAATATTAAATGCACAAAGGAAATAGCAGAAAAGGCTCTTTTCCACTGCTTAATGAAATGCCAATGTAGGTTCAAGGAAAGTAGATTTTTAATAGCTCAGCCCTTGTGTGAGATGATTGTTTTATGCTGTTAAATAAAATTTGGAGTTCAGTATATCCAACAGGTAGATGTATTTGGAATGCTGGTCAAAGCTCCTTTGTCTAAATTACAGAAATTGCATCAGTCATCATGTGTACAATTGTCTTGTAATGTCACGAGAAAAATGTAAATATCTCAAAGTGGAAAATTTATTTAGCAGAAATAGAGGGAGGTGAAAGTACGATGGAGTAATTGTATTCCTCCCAGAGACATCCTCTAGAAGAGGATTTGCTCACTATTTACAATAACTGCATGAAGATCAAAGAAACCCAAGAAAGTAAAAGATTAACTATAAAAAACAATTCTCAGAAACATTTCCTTCTGATTAAATGTTGTGTGCAACTTGCAAATTCTTCACACAGAGGGATAAAAAGTAACAAAACAATTCTTTGATGTGTACAGGAATAGAAAGAGACAGTAGATCCTGGGTCTTTGGAATCTGCTAGATTTGCTAACATAGGGACAGAATGTGCATAATTCCAAAGGGATTTTGAGGCACAGGCATGCTTCTTAGTGAAGGCTAGCAATGAAAAACAAAGGAGAACTGGAACAGGAAAGGAGGGAAGATATTGACCAAACTGCGTGGGACGTCACTTTAGCTGATGCTAAAGTAATCTCTTCATCTATACAAAAAGCAACAAATATTTTTAGGATCAGTGGACCATTAAAAGGGACATCTAGTTTGATTCAACATTGGGTTTTGAATTATCACACTGATATGCAGAGGAATGAAGGTAAGGAAGGCAAATTTTACTTGATGGCTGAATAGTGTTATTTGATTGTCATATTCAATGATATGAGAATTGAAAAAATACTACTAAGTCAGGAGTTTTTTTTGTTTGTTTGTATGTTTGTGGTTTTTGTTTGTTTGTTTTGTGTTCATGTGGATCCTTCTTCTAATGAACATAGATAATGTCATCTTTATGTTTGGTGTTAATGCAAATAATAGAGGGACAGAATGTGAGGCAAAACATTTACCTGGATGTTTGTAGGCTCCAGGACGTTATTTGCAGGTGTCTATAACACTAAGTGGCATCTGTTACGTTGTCTCTTGGCTTATTTCTAGCTTATAGTTCTAGTACAGCATTTTTGGAGGAACGAGTTGCAGATTCTTTCAAAAGCAAAACCAACCAAACAAAAAGTCCAGCACAGAATCAGATTAACTCCCACTGGTCTGAAAATGTAATTGAATTAGGTAAAGGTTCAGTAATGATATTTAAATGTTTACACACTCTCAGGAATATTTGCAGAAGTGGAAGTGAAAATTATCTCTGTAAGAGTTCTGTGGGTCAAGGATTGGTGAAGAGTTATAGAAAATGAAGAATTGAAGTAATACTATAATACAAGTGGAACATCCAGCAAAAAAATTCTCTCTGAATGTGAACAAGGTATGTTGTCATTTAAATTTTACTTGAGTCAACTGTCATTTTTGTGTCAAGATTGGCATTATAAAGAGTATAAAACCAGAGGCATCACAGCTGGAAGTAATGGGGGACCCAAGAAATAATATGTCAGGGACAGGAAAACATATTGCCCCAAGGGCAATATTGTTCAGTGTTAGAAAGAAGTCCATATCTCTTGAGTATCCTCAGTGTGAAAAGTTTGTAACATGGAGTGATATCACTGTTTTAAACTCACATTATTCTATGACAATGAAAGAACAAAAAATCAGAACTGTAGTATGTATTCAACCTAGGCTTTTCTGATGGTGGTTTTTTGTGTGTGTGTGGCTGCATATTTAGTGATCAAAGAAGCAGAGTACATCTCTACAGGAACAGTCTTGTGCAAATGTGTTATGGTTTATGCATGCATTACTTGCTAGTTACTCTGCTACCAGTGGGATAACACGTGTATAACATTAGGACTCAGAAATTACTGTCTGGGGAACTACTTGCTCTTTCGGCCATATTAGAAGTTGGCTACCTTTTTAAGTTATTCTGAATATTGATGAGCATCTAAATGGGTACATTTTTATTGACTAGGAACAAAAGGAATGCTGAGTTGCAAACACACCTAGGCTCCAGAGGCTTCCAACTGAGCTATAAAAAGAGAACTTTTTAAATTTGCAGTCAGAAAGAAAACATGGACTCCTCAAAATATTAAGTTGTTTAAGAATTAGGTATCTCCTTAGTATTTTTGTAATTTGAACTAATGGAAACATTGTCTACTGGTCAGTAATCATGGGTGAAAACTAGGCCTTGTGGGGGTCAATAAGAATTCTGCCAACAGCATCAGGGGAGCCAGGATTTGCATATTAATTTCTGAATGTGTGTGCATTACGTTCATGAATTGCTAGAGTGAAACACTCTGTCTATATCCATAAATCTGCATTTCATGTTTCTATGTACCAAATAGGTGTAAAATTGTGTATACTATACTCTAGAGCCTATACCCTTGAATATGAAAAAATTGGGTTCTAAATATGTCTTTTGACAAGTATACAGATTGCCCGAGAAAATCCTTAGATGCAAAAATTTACTGCTGGCTGTATGCAGTATGCCTGCATATCAATTGCAATGACACAGTAAAGTATATTATGGATTTTCAGAGGTATACTGTGATACCAAGTTTAAAAAGTGCTTGCGGAATATAAACTACCAATGAAAATTGTAGGGAAGAAAATAGTACACTGTGCCTTATGCATTAGAAGAATGATGCTAAGAGCATTACTCCTGATGGAGTTATAAACTAGCTGCATTAATGTATGCATTTTACAATATATGTAATACAGCACTATTTTTGGGAACAAAAAGTTTTTAATAGCCAACTGGAAATTTCTCAGCTTCACTTTAAGGTCATGACTTTGAAGAGGACACAGATGACTGAATTTTTTGTGGTAGCCGCAGACTCAAAAGGTCATTCATATTTTAAAATTTTAGAATTTTTTTTGTGTGTTTCCTTTTTGCTCACTTTCAATCTGCATTTATGTAATTCAGCTTTATTGGCGTGACAGTTTGCAAAAAGTGAGCTTCAAAGTCATGTGCTTGGCAATTAAAGTAAAATAGATTTTAAATTTACATACATAAAATGACCTCACCAGCTGTGTTTGCACATTCATCTGCCTGGGAAACAGGTCTAGTGGTGGCATTCATTTGTTCCTACTCACAGTGAATAAAGTGCACAATAATTTGTGATGTCTTTAAAATTGCATTGAGAACTAAGGAGTTTCTCAGAAAACTTTAACAGTTTTAGGTTCTTTGCAAAGATACTGCCATTTGGGACAAAATCATTGGAAGGCTCAAAACTTTGTCCTTTTTAGCCTATTAATCTATCTTCTATTTCTCCATGTTCTTTCTTTTAACATATGCACACATTGTGTAGTACTTAGGTGAATCAAAATAGGAATCTTAGGTTTTGGGAATCAAAACATTTAAGGCTCTGTCAAGCTAGGTGTTTAAAATTTCTGTCCAACTAGGTGTCAAAATTGTGGAAGAATTGTAGCCTAAAAGATCCTGGTAGCACATAAGTATCCTCAGCTTGAGCATATGCTTTACAGCTTAATTATGTAGTGCCTATGTCACTTTTGAAGACAGTGAATCCCAGGAGAAACCCTGTTGTCCTTTGATGGCATGAGCTTGTTGGTCAAAGGTTTACACATGCCTAAAATGAGCTGATCTTTACACATACTTTGTCAGCAAAGACAGTGTGCACACCCCACTTGCTATTCATCCTGCTGTCAAGCTGTATTTTATCTTTTACTGATATAAGTACTTCTAAGTTCATATTTCAAACCAGGTTATTAAATTATAGACTCAGACTTCTTCAGTGTGTTTTCCTCTAATTAGAGATATTTTAGGGGAAAAAACAGCTGCAGTATTTAATCCAATTTTTGGTTTGCCAGTGAGAACCCTGTTTTATATTGTAGGCAGAATGATGTAGGTAGATCCCAGGTTACCAGGTCAGGAGAAAATGTATGTCCTTTTTTTAGCCAAGGACATGCTAAATACATGCTGAATTTTTGGATCACTTTATAATTGAAATGATAAAAGAGTGTTTTCTTCAATGATTTTCTTCAATGGAATTTTGGTTCCCATAGTGCCTTGCAAACCAGCTTGCAAAATTATGAAATGCCAAAATTATGCATTAGCATCCATAGCCTCTGTCCTTGTGCTTATTTGGGATTGATAAAACTCCTTTTTTATAGTATAGTATAGTAAAACATCAGTATTAATCACTTCCATTCAGTCTGATAAGTAGAAGTAATTTAAATTTAATGAAGTCTAAAGTTACTTAACTAAAAACATTACAGGCAGCTGAAAAGCATGTAAACAAACGATCTTTTCTTCCTTCATTTGGATAGGTTTTTTCCCTCTTTCAGTAGTTTTTTTTTTTTCCTATGATGTATTTAAAAGAAATATTTCTGGTACTCAACAGAGTATTTCACTAGACCTGCATTTCTTGCATAGATGGAAGTGACAACCACAAGAAAACTAAGATACAGCACATTGTTTAAAGGGACATGCAAGCCTTTTCTTTCGGGGTGTTGTATATTCCTTCCCCAAGTAAATATTTCTTCTACCCTTGTATGTACAATACATGCAAGAGGGCCAGCCCTGTCCTGGGGTGCATCAGGCACAGCATCACCAGCCAGGCAAGGGAGGGGATTGTCCTGCTCTGCTCTGAGCTGGGACGGCCTCACCTTGAGTGCTGGGAGCAGTTTTGGGTGACACAGTAAAGGACGATATTAAATTATTAGAGAGTGTTCAGAGGAGGGCAACAAAGATAGTGAACGGTCTGGAGAAGTGGCTAAGGTCACTTGGTCTGTTCAACCTGGAGAAGAGGAGACTGAGGGGAGACCTCATTTTTGTCTTCAACATTCTCATGAGGGGATGCAGAGGGGAAAGTACCAATCTATGTCACTCTTGTGACTGGAGACAGGACTCAAGGAAATGGCATGAAGCTGAGTTGGGGGGACATTTAGGCTGGATATCAGGAAAAAGTTTTTCACACAGAGGGTGTTGGGCACTAAAACAGGCTCCCCAGGGAAGTGGTCAGAACACCAAGCCTCTCGGAGCTTAATAAGTGTTTGGATATTGCTCTCAGGCACATGGAGTAAATCTTGGGATAGCCTGTGCAGTGCCAGCAGTTGAACTTGATGATCCTGATGGGTAATTTCCAATTCAGCATATTTCATGATTCTGTATGTATGTATACAGGTGAAAATTCACAGTATCCTCTTTGAGGGGTATCAATACTTACCAACACTATTTATTACATAGGACTTTTTTCTTTTGTTGTGAATTACAGACAGGTTCAAACATTAAGAAATTCAGTAGGTTATTAAAAAAAGAAGCTAAGTTTATTATGACTTATTTCTAGATTTCTTATGTATTACCCATCTCCAAATACATAATACTGGTTTCTGTAACACCCACAACCTAGCTTTTTGTGAAGCTCAACCCTTTTGTGAAGCTGTGAAACAGTGAAACAGGTTGTCCTGAGACAATGTCTCCTTGGCTTGTATGTGTGTTTGTAGGTTGGTTTATGTGACCTCCAAAGTTCCCTTCCAGCTTAAATTATTCCATAACTATATGATACAGCTGAAGTGGGAAATTTGTAGCAGAGTGGTAATGCCAGATGATTTTAAATTTAGATTGCAATAATGAGTATCCACACAAAAATCACCTGAATGCCAGATGTCCTACAGGGTTCCAGTGGGATAGTTTGCAAAGTAACAGCCATCACATTTTCAATAAGAATTGCAGGAAGAATGGGTATTTACCTTGGAATCTTTCCAGTGGGAGCAAAATAAGTAAAATCTGTCTCTGGAAATGAGGAGACTAGTATAAAGCATCATTTCTATGTAACCATGTGCATGCAACCTAAGTCAGCTTGGCCAAACAAAAATGGCATTTTCAAGCTGATACCTACTTACCAGGACTGCAAGTGAATAAATTCATTGTGAAATTATGTGAAGTCTGTTTGAATGCTCTACTGATAAACAATCCAATTTTACAAGCACCTGTTACCTCTGCTGTGGATGATCCATACAATAAGAAAAACCTTGGATGGAAAAGTGAGTCTGAAAACTCCATAAAAAACTTTGGTTTCTCTTGGATCTTGAAGTGAGGATATAGCTTTGCTAGGTCAATGGAATCTGTAGGGGATTAAAAGGTTTCTTTAAATGATTGCATGATATCTGTTACAATAGAGAGGAATAGCAATATATTTTTCTGTCAGCTGTACATCTTTCTCTCATACTCTTTCCTTCTTTCAGCCACAGAGTACTTCCTTATGCACGCTCCATCAGGCTTTTTCTATCACCCAGATATGAATTTCAGCTGCTATTGTGGAATTGTGATCCCTTCTTTTGGTGGCAACAGCTATAGCTTTCACTGGGAATGAGAATTATCTGTCTGTCCCTTCTGATGTCCCTTTTCATCTCACTCAATGTTAAAATTCTCTGACAGAATTTTATATAGCTGAAACTTTATAGCAAGCTTTTTTTTTTTTTTTTTTTTCCCTGAGTGTTCAGCAAATTTCCTTCAGGTAACTGCCAGATTATATTTTATAGAAGTATTTGAGAATTTTGCATTATTTTTCATGGGAGAAATAAGCAACACCCAAGGAAATTCAAGTGTTATCCTACATTAGCTTTCCAAACGTAATAACTCCTTGCATGTTTGTTACATACCAAATCCAGAAGAGTGAATGTGTGGATGTTTGGCAGAGTGATGGAAATAGTGAAGTTAAGAGAAGCCAGATTTGGTCAATGCTTATTTACAGCATACTGGTTAAAGCAGAGGTAATGGTATAAAATGCAATTTTAGAATAAGAATGATGAATAGTTTTTGATTTAGCTATAGGAGAGGAGAGCAAGTTAATTTAGCCCCCTAAGAAACCTCAGTTTTCAGGCAATTCAAATGTCTTGGAGTTGTTCTTAATTGGAGCCTTAAAATTTATTTTTTATTTTTTTTAATAATCCTTTTTTTTTTTTTTTTTTTAAGAAGAGGAATAAGATTAAACATTAGTGATAGAAGTACTCAACATGTGGGATGAATGAATTTGTTATTGATGTGTATGAGTGTACTATTTGAGTGAGATAAGCTAGCAGGCTATATATAAACAATAAAGGTAGCTAAATCAATTCATGTTCATTTATTTGCTTCCTTAAAACTTAAATATGATATGCAGTCTTAGAATAAACTGATAATTTGGTTTTGCTTAATAAAACTGAATTAAGTGATACTCCAGCTGAATTATGCATGGTATGTTGATTTTTTCCAATTCCAGAAGAAATTAGTGATCAAAGTTGTCTTGGAAAAAACTCGCTGTCTAAACCACAAAACTGTCTTACTCTTTTTTCCTACTCAACATTAAAATAAATACTTATTCTTTAAAACAGACCATTAAAGAGCTGAAGTGTAAATAACTATTTATTCCAGTTCTCTGGAGGAAAATATATCTAGTTTAGGCATTGATTTAACCCTGAAAATTATTTGTCTGTAATTATAGAAGGCATTCAAGAAGAAAATTAATTAATCTGATAGTCTAGTTGGGATTTATATTTGTCAATGTCAATATAGTAGTAACAAGTTAGAGGAGTTAACAAGATACAACTTGTCCTGAGGGAAATTCTTTGGCATGAAGCATCTTTTGCTAATGTTAGCATCCTAAAAAAATGCAGTCTTCAAGAACCACGTGGGATGGAGAAGCATGTCAAAAAGTATGCAAACATCACCAAGCTGCTCAACATTTAACTGTGCTACACAGAAATTATGCTGGTGACACCACCTTCTAGCTGGCTTAGATGTAACAGAGAAGGAAAAGGCAGTTTCATTGATTTTCAGGCATTTGATTTGTTCAGTGGGAGTGGATCTTGCTTCCAATTTCAGCTATTGAAAATATATTTTCTGGAAAAAGCAGTGGTCATTGGCAGCTAAAGTCTGATGCAGAAGGAAAACAAACAAATTGTAAAAAAGGCACGGAGATAACTTGGTGCAAAGAAAGTCACCACATTGTGGGGGAAAACCCACTCTCCTAAACACAACAGAAGTTCTTGATACTTTGGGCTAGAGAGGGGGGGAAGTTTACTAGTGGACATCAACAGTGCAGCATCCTTTGCTCTTTTAATTTAAGAAACCTAAACAGAGTGTGCTGCATGGTCAACAAAGATTACTTATGCTAGCTCCTAGGAAAGATAAATTTCCAGCATTCCTTTGGAGCTGAATGGAGGGTGATTGTTATAAAAAGATATAGGAATGCTGAAATTTGAAAACAAATGTTGGTAGTTGGAGTTTTGTGGCCTAATTTTGTGCTTGTAATGTACATTATATCTATGTTAGACAAAATTCTTATCCAGATAGTATTTAAACTGTTAAAATCTTAAATTTGGAGTCATGTTGAACATGATCATGCTCCAGCGCAGGGAGACAATATTAAAACAGATGCTTTTGCCAGTGTATTTAAACACTAGTTTATTCAATTTTATCTCATGTATGATAATGTTGCATCAGGTTGGTTTTTGCCATGATTTTTTTACATGCTGCAATGCTTTACTCTTGCATAGTGCCTATTTCTGAATGAGATCTGTGCCATTTTACACTTTCCTACATTACTCTCATTCAAACATTAGAAGTCTTAAATAATCTCCTTGTCTAATGACTGTCTGTGTGAAAACTGTCCTTTTTCTCTTAAATATGTCGGTTTGGCTATGACTGAGCGTTACTCTCTTTTTGGACTTAATGATGATTAACAAAGGATGTCTGAGAAGTTTCCCTTCTTCACTTCAGCTTTTCACTTTGGTCACTACTGACTAAAAGTTATTTACCTTTTCTACTTGGCAGTGCCCTAACACAAGTGTTAACAAAAATCAAGGAAGTAGAGCTTCCTTGAACAGAAAAAACCACCATGTTTCTATTTCAACAACTCATCACAAGTTGTGGACTGTATTTATTATAAATAAATGATTAAATCTTAGTGTAATAATAAATTAATAATAAACTTCCCCAGGGAGGTAGTCACAGCTTTAGTTCAAGAAGTGAACTTGAGTCCTTGAACTCCACCCTGAGTTCAAGAAGTATTAGGACAATGCTCTCAGGCTAATAGTGTGACTCTCAGGGCTGTCCTGTGGAGGATTAAGTGTTGGACTCAGTGGTCCTTGTGAGTCCTTTCCAACTCTGCAGATTCTGTGACTCTATTAAATTTGTAAATTATTATCAATAACTGCAATAGTTTTGCTGTCTAGTTTCAACTTATGTCATCAAAGATGAGTCGAAGTATGAATGCAACTCTGTATGCACATTTTACTTACACTTCCCTTTAACAAAGCTGTTGTTACTGACCTGCTGTGAAATATTCCCATACTCTATTTGATTTTAACTTGATATCGAAAATTTAGGGATAATTTTTCCTTTTTTTAGTTGTTTTCTAGAATGCTCATGGAAAATATTAAGTTTTAGCCAAGTCCTGAAATCTTTGAAGTAAAAAGCATATATCTCAGTTATTAATGGTTTCTTAGTCCCATTCTTCCTAGTCTTTCAATATAGATTAAGTTGATCCAGTGAGCAAGTTGTAAGAAAAGGTATTTGCAGTCTAAATTGTTGAGGTGTTTTCTTAATATAAGACCTGTAGAAGAGGAGGTACCTGGTGGCTGTATACTCATAGATGAAATATAGAAAATCCAAAGACATAAAGAGGCTGACAGGATCTTTGATTTCAGTCTGCTTATTTTGGATATAACTGCTATATTTCAGGTGTTTTAAGGTTGGATACTACTTATTTTTCAAAATGAAAAAGTAGGTGATCTAATCTTAATTTATATAACTATTAGTATGATGCTGTAACTTGTAATACATATTACTACAGTGAAATATTTGCAACAGTTGAAAATCTCAACTAGGTTATAGTATATTTACCAGATGGGTTTTGTGAAAAACCAGACCAAGGATGTCATTGGGAAGACTTAATTTGTTGGAATGTTGACAGTGATACTCTGAAGATCAGACTCAGATGTGTGTGTTTTCTGCCACCATGGGCATGGTCACTACATATGACTTTCATTGCCAATTGTCCAAATTTCTCCAAAAAGGCCTGCATTAAAAAAAAAAAAAAAAAAAAAAAAAAAGAAAGAAAGGCAGCTACATAGCGATCAACAGAGAATTTAGTGATGTTAGGCATGTTTTGCAATTTAACAATTTCAATCTCTCTTGTAATCATGAGATACTCTGCTTAAAGCATGCAAACAGTTTGCATTGTAATGTTTCTGCACATTGCTCAGTGTCCTGTTCCTGTCTTCAGTCACAGGGTGGCATATTTTGTGGAAGATATTAACCAACTCAGATAATCATAGTCCTGGTTGAATAAACAGAAGGGGAAAACAGAATAGTTAAAATGAACCATTATTGTGTTATATCCTTAATATACTGTGAGCAGGTGATAGTGTTATTTGTCATTCCCTTTTTTTATTTTCATGAAATATTGAGCAGATTCAGTCACACGGCAAATAAACGCTTAGAGAACTTGGGACGTTCATTGCATCCAGTCTGTTTTAAGATGTTATCTCTACAGCATTGTCAGTAAAAATAGAGCAGAAGGCTTGTAAAGACCCACCCTTATAGTGACTTTGTAAAAGAACTTAAATATAACAGAGATTAAAAGAAAAAAGAACAGAAAAGAGCAATGCAAGTCCTTTTAGAGTTTCTTCATTTATCTTGAGCAGATAATGGGTCATGGGCCATACTGATTTTATTTATTGACATGTTGGATTTTGTTCTAATTTGGATTTATTCATATTTGGTTATGAGCACAGGCTGATCCTTTCTTTAACTCTCTCACTTGAAATATAAGGAGGAGTAAATGCAGTCTGTGCTCAGTTAAATTATATTCATGTAAAACTTCCATTAAATGATTGGTTTGTTGGGAAGATCTCACTCTGATAAAGTTGGTGGTAAAATTTATCCCTGATTTTGAATGAGCTGTGAAATTCTCATATACATATAATGCTTTTATAATTGAGAAAAGAGAAAAGAAAAATGATATAGCAGATCAAGAACAGCATTCTATCATTTTTTCTGATAATGACATATCTATGACAACAAAGGAAAGTTTCTAGTAAGACACATTTGTTCTTTTGTTGTTAGCTCTCCATCACCTAGAATAGCAAAACTACTGAGATAGTAACTATATTTGGGTAATGGCTCAGGCAGCAGACACTGTTGAAAAGTGTTGGTGACTCACATTTTCTTTTCTGTCATTCGCTGTAGTTGGAACCCTGTCTCCTAATGAAGTGAATAAGCAGCAAAAATTTGTATGATTTATTCTAGGCATTCAATATACCCCTGCAAGTCACTGTTCATTCCTATGGAACAGTGGGTCAACTCAAAGTCTGGATGAAGCAATTCATTCTGTAGATGGGCAAAATACATGAGCAAGACACATGCAGAGACTTTGTACACTTTGCCTTTTCAGCTGCCCGTGGGATTCAAATACCCATTACCACAATCCTAGTTTGCTTTGTATTTCCTATTGTACTTGTCATAGAATCAAAAGTGTTTGCCTACCCAAGCTGTTCTGGTAGAATTTTCTTTTTAATTAGTTGGCTGCAGCATACATTTTGTCTTCAGCCTTCTTCACTTCTGTTATGAAGCACTTGTTTAAACTTAGACTTGGCATTTTTGCCTTTCAGTATATGAAATTTGTTACAGTGGCATTTAATCACTTCAAGATTTCCGCACAAATTTTTCTAATGAAAGTAGACTAACAGTAGTAGAGCAGAGGTACATGCTGCAATTTGGTTTGCAAATGAAGTACTGGATGGTCTGATTCATCAGAGTCCTTAAGCACAGAGTTAATTTGAACTGATGCCCTCTTAACATCAGAAGGAGTATCCCCTTTTTAAGAATGTTTCATCAGGTCAATAAAAAACATCAAATGTTGGCCTTTTGTGCACTACTTTCTGATTAGAGCTTTGGAAGACTGGTGTGTGATTACCAAGTAACCTTCATGTCATATTAAAAGGAGCTTCACTGCTCCCACTTACATTTAGAACTGAAAATCTTTCAAGATCACATAAACTATTACAGACAGAACGTGAATCTGCTGGAGGAACAAAAGAGTGAGTATAATGGATGGGAAATGATAAAATACCCTCCAATATCCTAAATTTCCCATTAATTATTGTAACCCCTTTCTTGACTGGGGCATTTACATCTCTGATTTTTCATAAAGTATCTGGAGGAATCACGGCACTGCCTGCTATCCATCAAGTACCTAAAAATATTACTTGGTCTGTGACATTTTCTGGGTGGAATATCAATTTCTGCTTCATTGAGTACTTGCCATGCTACTCCTTTGGCTTTCCCTACCTTCTCAGGGGAAGTTTCACTAATCCAGATATTGCTGATATATTGGTACAGTTTCTTATCTTGGGGGAATGAGACTGTCTGTAGAAATTTAGCAAGTGCAGTGTGAGTGGTGGTGGGTAAATGTTTATATCTTTATGAGAATCTGTTAAGGCATATTGTATTCCTTCCCAAGCAGACTTCTCTTTATCCTACCCCTTCATGGGATCCATAGAGAGCATAACTTTTTCTATTGAACCCTGCCCATCTAGGGGTGTGCAGCTGCTTGCAAGATAGATGTTAAGCTTTGGTCAAGTAGCTGTTAGTGGGGCTGTACTGTCAATTGCTGAGTCACCTTGGTGACCAAACTGGCCAGACAGGTGAGCTAATTGTACGTGGTTCTGAAGATGATTGTCTTTTTCTCTACACCAGCTGTGATTTCAGAAATTCTATTTTATGCCACAACAGAGATTGGATACTGCAATGTGTCAGTAATTTTTTGTCAGGTGCTACAAGGGCTGTATGTAGTTTCCACAGAACAGATTCCCTCTTTCTGTCTGAGACGAAGGAACATACACTGGCTGTCACCATGTGCCAGGTTTGTCCATTTAAAACATCAAACCTAAAATATTTTCATGATGGACTTTAATTGTGAAGTGAGCAATTGCCATGTGCCTCTCATTAGGGAGCCATAAACTGCCCTTGGCAATTTAACACACACTTGTGCAGTTTACACTGCTTGCCTCAGCTGTTTGCCATATGGATCTCATGCCCTGCTTCTTGGCTTCTAGTGTTACTGTTGAAATTTGTGCTCCTGTATTTATTAAAACTGTTGCCAATTGTCCCTGAGGACTAACAGGAGTTAAAATGTATGGGCCATCATCACCTATCCACTGATCAGCCTCCACATCCCGGACAATCAGGCCCAATTACTCATTTTCTCACTTAATGTCCTACATTCCACTCCCTAAGTGGGTGGAATGGGTTGCCTCCCTTTTTAGGCAGTTGAAATATGCTTCTTTCACTGTTATTTTTTTTCTGGAATACTTCATTTAGACTCAATGTAATGTCAGTAGGCTGACCTTGATTTGAGACTATAGGAATGCTTAGGAATGCTCTGTAAATCCAACCATAATTAATTGCTCTGTTATTGAAATTATGTTTGAGGGTTCTTCCCTTTTTTATCAATGGTCTAGTTTTCCTCTTTCACTGGTCTGTCTTTGTAATCTTGTCCCCTGGGGGCTTTCTTTTTTAGCTGGTGCATTGTCACAGCCATTGCACAGCTGGAATTAGCAATGTCTCATATTAATTCCACCAACATTTAGGGAGTTGTTTTTATTATATTCATTATCTCTTTCTATCTCATCCCATTTTGCGGCTAGCTAAGGTTTAAGCATTGTCATGGATCCTCTAATCAGTGGTTTTAACATTGTGAAATCTACTGTAGCAGATAGTGGGACATCATGGGGTCCTCATTTGTGCATGACCGTGCACATATGGCTTTTGTGACAGCTCTAGAGAGGTCACTTAAGGATTTAATGGGGATTATGGAGGCTTCACCTTGCTCCATGGTGTCTAACCCTCCAGCCCAATAAGCTATTTGTCTGGTGATAGAATGGGGGAGTTTGTTGCCATGGGTCCTAAATTTAAGAAAGCTCACGGGTCCCAATTGCCATATGCTCTCAACATGATTCTGTCACCATCACTTAGACATACTTGCTGCAAGTTTTCAGTTTGTTTCACCAAGAATTCTGCTCTGTCTCCCATGCAAATTTGTCAGTCACAGTGGAGCCCATGTTTGTTTACATGTCAGAAAAACAAACAAAATGAAAACTGTTTCCTCATGTACTATACTTTTAAAAATACAGTGAGAAATGTATGGGAAGGGCATCAGAAATAAAAATAAACTGAAAACTTCATTAATGTTAACTTAAAATAGCAAAAAAATATTTTTTTGTATAATTCAGTATCTTTTTTTTTTCTCTGCTGCCATTCATAAAGGCAATTATGGGAATTGATGCAGATTTTTCCCATTTATTGATGGTGAGTTTTCAATTAATTCAATGTTGCTCATTTTCTTCTCAGTTTCCTGACAATTTTTGTCCTTTGCCAATTCCCCTCTTTGGCCTTAATTTGATGTGGAATATATACATACATGCATACATATGACCATGCATATGTGTATATATATGGATTGCTTCAGTTGTATCCAGGTCTGAAATTAACTGTGGTCTGAGCACTCATTTTTTTGATCATCTGTCTGATGTTGGTGAGTTGGTTGATGTTCTCTCCATACTCCACCATTACACAGGAAGGCAGCATTTGGTGATATGTCCAATCTGAAACAGCCGTGTGCAACCATGCAGACAGTAGGTTCAGGGAGATTTGAAAATGTCTGCAAACATATTATCGTGTTCCACTTGTATTGAAGTGTTTCCCATTACCATATGGCATTACGGTTTGTAGTACAAGGGCAAAGGCACAAATGTAATGAGTCTGAGACAATGGGAATGATCATTTATGTCCACTGCACTAACATTCTATTAGAGAAATGAACCCCCCATCGGAGTTTAGTCTATGCTGTGGTGGTGAACATGAAAAAAAAAAAGTCAAACACTGAATGCTGCGGACCTATCATAAGGGAATAATTCCTTTCTATATGCTCTGTCTGGTGATGATTACCAGCCCTCCTGGATACTTGATTTGGATAACTCCCATGTGAGTGTGTAACTTAGACATATGTAGCTGTCTAGGAAAGCTTGCAAGAGGAACAATAGATCTTATCACGAAGAACTCTTCTATCTTCTCATACAATTTTATATATAAACTCATAAGTCTTTATCTGGAAATAATAGAATTTTCTTCCTGCTGTCATTACTCTATTTGGAAACCTTTTCCTGAATTTGTTGTAAAGATGCATTTATAGCTGACATTATAATTTAACCTTGTGCTAATATTGCCTACTTGGTTCTCTCTAATAATTGAATCATTTTATCCATTTATCATTTAATTCCAATTAAAGATAACTTCACTGCAATTAGTTGTCCAGAACCTTACACAATATTTCTGACTAGACCTTTTGCTTCCAAATATTTGTTTCTCCATGCATTTTTGAACTCATTAGCCCATTCATAACTTCAATAATCTTACAGTGGCATGAATCTGCTTTTCCTACTTCAATTTATATTTAATTCTATCTGTTAAAGTAATTTAATGCTTTTAAAAGATGCTATGGTCTTTGTAAAAATTATAATCCTGTACAACTTTATATTGTCTGCTGATTTCACCTATACTTTTCATTAAAATCTTTCAGTAAATCACTACACAGGACTGATACCTTCTCTACCTAGTGAGTATAAGTTGTTGTTGATTCTTCTAGCTGCTTTAGAAATTGAATAATAGCACCTGGCTTCTCCACCTTTAGCAAATTTTCTCTGCAGGGAGAATGAATGAAATGCCTTTTTTAGATATCTGATAAATAATATTATCTGTCTAATAAAGCAGATGACTTTTGAAAAGAGATATGGATTGGTTTGAGATGATCTACCCTTGATAAAGCCACACTATTACTTATGTTGCCTTTTATTTATATCTCTTCCTTTAACTCTTCCTTCAAATGGTATTCTGGGTATTTTTTGAAAATCAGTTTATTAAGTCTGTTAAGTCTAGTGGCTCCAAAAATTGTCTTTTTTAATGTTCTTTTGAATTTAGTTCTACCTTTACTGTTCTCTAGTCATAAGATACTGCCTCCAAAAATTCTGGCAATTGGAGTGTCAATTTCATGTCACAGTTTCATATTTCTACATTCCACCATGGGCTATCCAGCCTGCCTTATTTTTGCTTTATGAGGGATTTAGAATGTTAACATTTATTTCTCCCTCAGGTGTCATAATTTCTTATGCACTACCTTCATTTTTACTTCTTTCTCCACTGATGTCCTCATCATTAACCTCATAGAAAATAGAGGGAAAATATGCATTTACTATCTGGATCAGAACTGTAATCAGATCAGAATAATGTTAATTTCTAGTAAAACTCTGTTTAACAATAAATTCTATATTTGCACACTGTAATATTTTTTGTTCCCCTTGCTCCTTTATTGGTTGCAAAGACTTGGTGCTGATTGTTTTAATGGTAAATGAAGTCTCACACACACAGAGAAAAAAAAAACCCTAGCTATTTTCCTCTTTTCAATATCCTGTAACTTCTGAGAAACAATGCTCTCTCTTTGTTCTTGGTAGATTTGCATGTCTACAAAAGCAGCCAATTCACTGAAGTAGACCTCATAAGCTTTTTCTATTAGCTTCTTTTGTTTTTCCTTCCTTGGAATTTAAATCCTAAATAGTGCCTGCTCTTTGATTTAAAGTAATTCCTTACTTTCTGAGTTTTAAAAGCTTTGGATTCCTACTGTGTAGACTTTCATTAGTTCCCTTTTAAAATCTCAAACATTAGTCATAGGCAGGCCTGTTTTGTGCCTTGCAGTTTGAGAGAGACTGATGCAGTTTATGATCACTACAGCCAAGATTATTTTCTATGAAAAGCTGTGCTCTAAGACCTTGATTCTTGCTAAACGTGTGTCCAAAGCAGCATTCATTTTCATTGGTTCACTGGGTATTTATTAAAGAAATCTGTCTTACAGCAGGTTCAAGACTACCTAAGCCTTCAGTTCCTAACGATGGCATTTATATTGCGTCCAAGTTCAGGTGATTAGTTTCCCAAGCTCTCACAATCGCTACTATTTATTTCTTAATCTTAGAGAGATTTCTCTTCATATTCCATCCCAAGCTTAATATTTCTCTGACAGCACTCCAAAGCTCTCTCTTCTGGTGCTTTTCAAATTTTATCCTAAAGAGACATATTTTTTTCACTGCAGGATTAGTTTTCAACCCATGGTCCACAGGCCCAGGGAATTCCAGCATCTCTGTCTTTAGGATGAGTAGAGCATAATTAGAAAGGCAAATTTAGTGTCAATAGGCTTAAATACCTAAATTCTCCCTTGACAGCTTCATGCTGTTCTCATACATTTCTAAAAAAATGCAGAGCTGCCCAATTACCTCCAGTCTTATTTCTGTCCTTGGATAATTGAGAGGTTTAGCTCATTTACTCAAATCACATGTAATTTTTCTGCCTGTTTCCATTCCTGCAATATCCAGTTATAATTTATGCTTGCTGTTAGGCTGGCAAGAGCATGTTGAAAATATTTTACTAAAACATGTTTTAAATTTACATGCTTTACTAATTAAGTATTCAATGTACAATGAACATTTGGTTTTTCTTTTGAAACAAAATCAGGAAATATTTGGGTTTTTTGTAAGTTTTCAGCAGTTTGTCCAATCTTCTGAAGTACAGATTAGAGCCAATATAATAATAATAATGTATTATTATTTTTATCTAAAAATTGAGTGTTCTCAATATTTATTTTCCCTCAGAATCATAAAATATTCTATTTAAAATTAAGGCAATTCTAATTTAAATATTTTTGTGTTCAGCAATACATTTCTGAAGTAGCTCCTGACCAAACCCTCCATCAGAAGTTTGTGCTTTGCTTCATTACCTGAACACTAACTAGTAAATTGACATGAAATGTTTCAGACATTAGTTTAAGTCCTTCTTTAGGAGAAGAAACTTAAACAAAAATATGAAAGGCTGCAAAGCATCAAAGTTTTCTCTGTGACAGCTATAGCAGAGCTAAATGAGGTTAGAAAATTGTCATAATTAAGAGGAAAAAAGCCCTAAACAATCCTTCAAGCAGATTGAACTAATTAGTGAAGACATTTAAAAATCCTGTTATTAAAGAGATTGATTTAGAATAAGTATCACTTCCTTTCCCCACAAGAAGATAGAAAATTTCACCTGTTGTTCTTTATTAGGATTATCAGGAGTATATTAGTGCAAAGGTATCAGGCAGGAGTGCAATAACCCACAGTACACTGGTCAGCAATTACTGCCAGCATCCAAGTATGAAAAGCTGAGTAGAGAGAACTGCCTGTTTCACTGGATATTTTCTTCAATATGATTTGCTACCCTGTGTGCACCTTGTTCTCAGAATTTCCCCTGGTGTTCCAAAGGTACCTTGTGACTTTCACAAGGACAGAGAAATAATTTCACCCCCAAATAAACAAGTAAATGGAACTGAGAGGAAAAGAAAGTTGTCTATTATCTGATGCAAGTAGATTCCTAGACATGAAATAATCAACAGGATTCTCATGAAATAGACAATTTCTAAAAGTCAATATTCATCAAAATATTAAAATTATTGTCAGTATTTATGAATACTCCTATTGGGCAACTGACTGCACTAGTGTTATTTTCATGATAATATGAAATTCACTACTATTTAAAACCTTTAATTAACTACTTATGATCAATGCTTGCTTTCTCTTCTAGGATCTGGGTGTTTCACTTTCAAATCTAAACTGAAGATAACTTTCTATATT
Source organism: Taeniopygia guttata (assembly GCF_048771995.1). Lineage (NCBI taxonomy): Eukaryota > Metazoa > Chordata > Aves > Passeriformes > Estrildidae > Taeniopygia > Taeniopygia guttata. The sequence goes on along the minus strand of NC_133028.1, from coordinate 40,162,790 downwards.
AGTTCTTTTTCTATATGAAACCATAAGTGACTTAAGTGTATTTTGCAAAAGATTTGCTCAGAAAAAGAAAGATTCATGGCCATGAACCCAAGTGACTTATTCCATCCTTTTTCCTTACAGGTTTTAATCTTCATATTATGTATCAGTTGATCATTAGCTTTAGGTGCCAGATCAGCAGAAGTGTTAATGCACAGGGCTAGTACTTTGGCTCTATGAGTTCTTTCTAGTCTAAAGAGACAAAGCTTGAAAAAGAGATATTTATTTAGCTGTTTGGAAAATTAAAAATAATATTTCTCATTTACAGGTGGGAAAATGTTGTCTAAAAATTTATGAATTGACAAACAATACATCTAATTCCTACTTAAAAATAGAATGCCCTATTATGCTTTTATGAATGAGATAGTATCTGTGTATTTGTCTTGACTGGCAGACTTGGGGTACCATGCCATTTTTATAGGATTAAGTATAACAGTTGTAAAAAGTATATTTTTAATGTAAAATAATTTAATGACTTTTTATCAGGATGTGAATGTCTGGTAACAGGACCAGCTTCAAAAACATACTTTAAAACTGAAGTATATAGCAAAATTTGAAATAACTGGGTGAAATTTTCAGAAGAACAATATGATTTTCCCATTGAAAATAATATTAACTATTGACTATTACTGTATTAGTTATTAATGATAGCTACTAGCTACAAGATGTTAATCAATATGAGAGATTTAGATTGGAATTGCTTACGTTTTCTGGGGGATCTCATCTCATCTATTGCGATTTGACAGTTGAATTGCTCTGCAATTAAAAAAAAATAAAGGGAACCAAAGGTGGAAGGCTAAGCTGGTTCAGTACAGAAATAATTGTTGAGAAAATACTTTTGGATTTTGAGGTTAAAGTATCACGTCTTGACATTATGACAGATTAAATAATTTAGCATGCCTGTCTGGCTTGCAGAAAACTTGGGGTACATTGATACCCACTGGTTGAATTAAGAGGAGTTGAAGACCTGTCCCAGTGCTGGCCAGGATTAGAGGTAATTTTCTTCCCAGTAGCAGTATAGTGCTGTGTTTTGGAATTAAGATGAGAGTGATGTTGATAACACACTGATGTTTTAGTTGTTGCTAAGCCATGTTTGCACAGAGTAAAGAACTTTTCAGCTTCTCATCCCACCCCAACCAGAAGGAGAATATGCAAACTGGGACAAAAGCTGGTCTGGGGCCACTGTTTGGGTATGGCTGAGCATCATTCAGCAGGTGTGAATCACTTGCTTTGTATATTCTAATGCCATTATTAGTATTATTGGTATGGCTATTATTATTTCCTCTTCCTTTTCTGTCCTATTAAAGTGTCTATCTCAACTCACAGATTTGATATTTTCTCCCCCAGTTCTGTCTCCCATCCCTCTGGGCTGGTGTAGGGGAATTGAGTAGTGAGCAGCTGTGTGGTATTTTACTGCCTGCTATGTTAAACCATGCCAAGACCTTGTGCAAATAGGGTCATATGGGTGTTTGCTTTTTAGTTTTATTTTTTATACCCAAGATTATGTTCTCATATGCATGTGCATGGCTGGAACAACTGCATCTGGATGAGATCATCCTTGTAAAGGCACATCATCTAAAGAAAATATGTTTTACGGGCCAGGATTCAGATAAGATTCTGTTCAAGACATCAGAAATAGAATCATCACTCCAAATGCTAGTAACTATCTTCGTACATTGTCAGAAGGAGTACTGCATATCATATGTGGGATTTTGTAGGCCTTTATATGAGTTTGAAATATGTTAATTAGGGCTTGTGTGTTTTAGCATCATAGAATCATTTAGATTGAAAAAGACCTTTAAGCTCCCTTGAATTTATTTTTGGGAGGAGACAATAAGGTTTTTATAGCATTTGTATATATTCTGATTTTTCTTTTAGGGACTGTTCTCTCCCTAGATATCCCATGATAAGATATTTATGTGCCTGAGTGTTAAAAGAGATTAAATCTCTTCAGTACTCTTATGTGCAAAATGTGTCCTTCAGAGTCAATTATAATTAAGGCTGGGGTAAATAGTGTGAAGAGTTTTGAACTGTTGAATGAATTTGTTTCAAACAAGCATTCTCCTTCTTTTCACCTCTTCTTGCTGTTCAGATAGTCTGTCAATCCTAAACGTTCACAGAATGCTAATCCTAAGGTTTCATGCATTGTGGGAAACAGTTGCATTTTCCTTGGAGTTGGACAACACTTGTTGGATATGCCTGTAAGTGCATCCAGTTTGGAGAGTATGCAAATATCCTGCAACATAGCTGACCAACTGCAGCTAAACACTGCTTGGAATTTGACTATTTCAGTTTAAAAAACAAGATCGATATATGAATCAAATCTGAGCATTAAATTCACAAATGGCAGCCTCCTGGCAGTTTGTCCTGACCACCCACTCTGTCAGGATCACTGAACAGACAGTTCTGTGAGAATTACTCAGCAAGCATTTTGCAAAGTATAGAAATATCCAAAACTTTCTTGTACTTGACTGTTAGCTGGTAGCCCAACATTCTGACCTAATATGATACTGCTCCACAGATAGTGTGATGCAGATAGTGGCAGATTTCAGACATTCATGGCTCTGGAGTTATTGTATGCCCATATTGCAACATTTGTGTATTTTGGAGGCTTCTGATAAACCCTGATGAAGGATTTGTGAAACTTTTGAAGCAGAATTTTTATAATTCTCTATTGGATCTTATTGGAGTGTTTGACAGTATCAAAATAATTTTTGCAATGCCAAGAACTGCTTGGTTTTAGCTTCAGCTGGAGTTTCTCCAGAATGTCTACTACCTCTATGGCAACTGGGAATATGCTTGGAAAATATTCAGTGAACTGCAGACTGTTTTTTTTTCCTGCCAAAAAAATCAAGATCCGTTGAAGCTTTGACAGCTGTGCCTTGTTGCAAAGAAAATACTCCAAAGAAAAAACAGTGACCATTAGCACATTAGTATCTAATGATCAACTATATTTTATAAATCAGTTTTTATCACCTACATATTGCTGTCACAACTACCCTGAGCAATGACCAGGACTTCAATTTTCTTTGCAAAACACTCTTGGAGCTTCATATCTTGTCTTTTAGTTCAAAATTGCCATTCAGTGTAATAGGAATCTGAGGGGAATTTATTTGAATAAGAAAAACAGAATGAGAGTTATTTTGAAAATAATAGTGGACCTGAAATAACTAGGGAAACAGTTGATAGCAAATGGCATATTTCTACAATGAAAAGGATCTTTCAGTGATTAGCAGTTGAATCTCAATGTCATTATTAACTTTTGCATTATTCATATGGTGTCTGAGAGCAAATAATTTCATTAACATTTGTAATTACCATTACTAAATACTATTCTTTTCTGTGCAGGATTGCAGAAAAAGGGTCAGGTGAGCATGAGATTTAGGATCTAGACCTAGGAAACCTTAACCTTTTTTTGTATTTAAAAGATTGTTTTCACTCTATTTCTTTGCTTCTGCCTTTTCACCACTTCTTGGCTCCACAGTTCTGCCCTCCCCTCATGCCAGCCTTGGTGCCTGTCAGATACAACTGAGTTCCATTAGCCAAGATAAAACATTCCCTACCCCCTTTTTTTTTTTTTTTTTTTTTTTTTTTTTTTTAAGCTAATTTTCTGCTAGATTAATGCTCCAGCTTCTCTTACATGAAGGTCCAACAAATGCTGTGGCTGGTTCAACTGATACAAGTATACAGCAGCTGGGGTGGTGCAGAGGGAGCAAGCAGTGGTATCACTGCCAGCTAGAGATTGTGAGCTTCTGGATATTAGTATCATCCAACTCTATGGGTTTTATTTTTAAGAATGAAAAGTGAGAAACAATTTTCTTTAGTGCTTCCAGTAACTCAAGATGAGCTAAACACTTCTAATAGCTGGCCACAGCTCCATTCCTCCAAAGTCAGGAAATAAGTATAAACAATTTACAAGAGGATTTTTTGCTACCTTTCACTTCTCAGCGCTAGAGTCATTGAACCACTGCCATCCATCTCAGGGTACCACTCAAAGAATTTGAGGAAAAACTCTGACAAAATAGAGTAACTTTTTCACTGATTGTCTTAAGTATCTGAAACTACAGCCGAGGCAGTTTCAGTTGAGTTCAGTCTTGAAAATAATGTATAATATGGGGGTGAACAACTAAATCTATTTAATCTGTTTCCCAGGAGGAAAAGTCAATGATAATGCCAAGTATTAAGATGTATTGATAAACATATAATCCTGCCACTGAAATTCCTCTTTATGAACCAATACTGTCTATGTCAGAGAATAGAATGACCTCACACTTCTCACCCAAACAGTCAATTTTAGAGAAGCTTATGGGTTCTTCTCAAGAGAGGAATAAACTGATAATGGAATCATAAGTCTTTCACGTGATGCTGATCGTTTCAAAGAAGGAATTTTCTGTTGTCCTGAACACAATGTGAAACAAACAATGAAAAATAATTTCCTTTTTCACAGTTCAGAGCATCTTTCTGGCTGGTATTCTATCCAATCTTTTTTTGGCTTTTTGGTATTTGACTGCAATGGTGCTTTTTTTGTTGCTTTTATTTTTTCTTTTTGTAGCTATCTGATCTGTATTCCATGTCTCATGTTTTAAGAGGTGCCAGAGAGCACACCTTTGTTTTCTAGACTGTTCATCCAGAAAGTTATGGTCAGCTGAATTATCTGCAGACAGAAAGTCAAAAGCCTTTCACATCAGTGGCTGAATTACCAGACAGTAAATGCAGTCACAGTTCACGTTCGGGGAGGCTAAGGTCATGAACAAAATGCTGGTCTCAGTCTTACTGGTTGCTTAGGCACATATTATTAAAAATACCTGATACGGAAAGCAGAGATCTAAAGTCCTCAGCAGCCTGTCTAAAGAGAGAGAGTAAATGCAACTACAGTTCTGACAGCAGTGAGGTGGCTGTCATTTCAATCTCCCTGTGCAAAAACGACAGTATCTTGTGTATTTTCAGTGCTGTGAAAAGTATAGATTTCATGAGAAGGATATTTTTTATGAGACTGTCATGCAGATTGGGTATTCCCAGCCAGTAATAAAGTTAGATAGTATTCAAAGCATACTATCATGAAGAGACTGCAGTTCAGCCACAACCATCATTCCTATCTTGCACTTAGCCCTCTTCTCATGGAGGATGTTTTCCTCCCCATTCCATTTGCTTTGTTTTTGTTTTTCTCTCTAGGGCAGAATTGGAACTGAGATACATCCATATCTTCCATTTTACATGGTCACTAAAAAGGGGAAAACTGAATAGCTAATAAATAAACTTAATGTCACATGCAGAATGAATGCAGTACCTGTATAATGACTGTACTGAGCTTCCTTGTACTTGTCCCAGTATAATCATTGCATCCTGAATAAATCAATGTGGTCTCTGAAATTTGCTGCAGGTTCTTGTCTGTTTCATACAGCGTTTGAACTGTTGATGAGAACTTCTGTAGATTTTTTTTTCTAAACAAGGAAAAAAAAACTCTGGGGTTAAAAAAAAAAAAAAAAACAAACAAAAAACCCCAAAGGAATACAAAAAAATGGGAGAAAAAAAATTGGAGTATCTGAGACACTTCAGAATATGCTTTCTAGTAATTCTACTCTAGATTGGTTTCCAGTATCCTCTGAATAACCTCTGATAGTTGTAGAGAAAATCCTGCATGAACTGGCTGGAACATGTGTAATGACAATGGCCTATGAATGCAATCCTTTCTTTTTGGTTTCTAGGAGCTTTGACGCTTTGACACATTCCTGGCAGACTCTTTGGAGAACTGAACTGCTAAACTTGGAAATTCAATTTCAGCTGGACACATGCAAGTGACAGCTTATTTCATGGCTGTAGAACCTGGCTTAGATGTAGGTGAACTTATGTCTTTCAAAAGGTAGACAGCGTGAGTGATGACTCCATAGAATATTTAAAGCTTCAAATTTAAATTTGAGGTTTAGGCAGTACTAGAATTTATTAGTGTAATAACTAAAATAATAGTTTTTAGGACCTTTCTGCCATGATCCCCTCCGAACTCTTACAAGTTTCTTTATGAATTGTTTACTTAACTACATCAAAAAAAGGAAGGCTGAATATTAAAAGCAAAATTTTCCCAAATCCATTTGTCTGTGCAGAAACCCACCATGGAAAATTTCAGCTAAAATGATAGTGTTAATAAAAGTTATAGAAATAAATGAAGACAGAGACTTAAACATGTCTAGAGTTTCTTTTTGTGTTTAAATTATTTTCTCAAGCAACATTTCAACATTCAAGAAGCCAGCAAGCATTTTAATGTAGCAATAGGGAAAATAAAATTCTTGAGACTTTGAAATATTTCTTGTCTTTCTGTTAAAGACTAAAAGATTAGATCTATATTACTGGTTTCAGACTGTCCAACTATACCTCCTAGATGTGATTTTGCATCTTTGATACTCTTTAATCAAGTTTTACCTCTATGTTATAAAATATGCACGCTTACATTTACCTCAGATTTTTTGCCTCTGAAGGAGATTCCTGTAGTGCAGCACGGCACAGTCTTCAGGCTTAGTTACAACATTGTTGGTAATAGAAGGACCTGGATATTTGACTGAATGTTAACTAATACCCATTTTCCATAGAGAATTGATTTACTTCATTGCCTGCTTAACAAACTTGAGATTAATCTACTTTGTCCTTGTAACTCAATAAAGAATAGCTGCGTTTTGAGCAGGAGAACCAGGAAAGGTTTTATGACGGTAAGAAAGGGAATACCTGGATTGCCCCTAGGTGGCAGCGAGGCATTAGTTCTTGACATTCACTGAACTGCCTGTTTCACTGTCTCTGCAAAGAAAGACTTGCTAACGTACAGCCAGCTCTGTCCGGCTTTCTAACAATTTTGGATAGATCTTGAAATCCTAAACTCTGTATTGCATAAAATATACATGGTTGCAAATCAGTTAGTCCTGGAAAGGGAGACAAAAGTATTATGTGATGTGGGCTGTGAATCAGGAGGTCTGATCCATGCTTTCATGTGACTGTGATCAGTGGTAACATTGGGGATCCTCAGCAGATCTTCCTTTTTTCAGAAACTGATGGCTTCAAATGGCTTCTTTGCATCTTTGCATCTTTTGTGTGCTGATGTGGCTGCCTTCTAGCACAAATTACTTTCCAGATGTTTGTATTGAACCTAGTCTAGTGAAAGACATCCCTGCCCAAGATAGGGGGGTTGGAACTAGTTGCTCTTTTAAGCTCCTTCAAAAAAAAACTATGCTATGGTTTTATAATTCTACATTTGAGCTCAGTGCAATGATGGTACATGTGATACTCTGTTCAGAAAAATGACTGCTTTTATCACTTGGGCATGAGCAATGGACCACACTAAATGCTGTTAATAAAGGGATCAGAGACCCTTTAGTAAGTCCTTGCTGCCTGACAGTATTAATTTTAATGCTGAGAAGATGGAAATTGGCTCTGCAATTGTAATTGAGGCTCTGATTTAACAATGTGTATAAATCAATTACTTTTAGCATGTGCTTGTGTTGACTGCATTTTAGTAGTGTAGCCACTAAATTTCTCACATCTCATCTGGGGAATGCTTTCATTTTTATGACTGTCATTATTTTCAACCTAGGAAAGTGCTTTCTGTGCATACACAAAGAAAAGCATGTCCTTAAATGCTTTACAAATTGGGATATACATTGCCAGGTTTGATACTGTGGGTTAAGAGAAAGAAGCACAATTTTCAACTGGATGATCAACAGGAAAATTTTTTAAAACCTGTTTTGATTGTGATCAAAACATGTCCTTTTGTATATCATTAGTATCCAAATGAGTTTTTTATTTAAACAAGCACCACTTTTTAACTCTATGTTTTCTATGGGTAGGACTAACATCTAATATCTCATCAGGAAAAGCATGGCATTAGAAACATGGTGGATCTCAATTGCTTGAGAGCTGAATGTGTCAGTAGAAATGTTTTGTGGATTGTGCCAACCAAAGGAAAATGTAGAATGAATAATCAATTTTAAACTGAGAAGAAAATTATGTATTTGGGAGAGTTTTCTAATGCAATATACTTTGGCATTAAAATTTAAAATTACTCTGAATACATTTCTTTTAGAAAACACAGTGGCAATCAAAGACTTAGCAGCTTGATGGATGTGAATGAATGAGTCTCATAAATTGAGATTGTAACTGTGGTTGCTGCATTAATAAGAATGAGATTATGATAGTGTTAAATCATCCAGCTATACATTTAAAAGTATGTACTGGGAATAAATGCATATTATGCAACATGTCTTTTTCTGCTGCTCTCAGGCCAGCACTATCATGCTACATCGCAAATATAACATTGGTAGACTCTGAGAGTCTCATACAAGGAGCAGTTTTCAGATGCAGGTTTATTAAATGGTTGCATAAGTGCAATGATTATTGATTCTGATACTAATATAAAAAAAATAGGATTTGGCACAGAATTTTCATACCAAAGATGATGTAGAAAATAATAATAGTTTCAGAAAAGTTCAGGTTGTAAACTGAGTTAAATTATAAATATACTGTGTTTTGAAGATGTGACACATTTTGCTTGGAAGGGCATCACACTGAGATGGGTAAGATTTTATGATCAAATTCCTAAGTTATTAAATAAATTTGTGTATAACCTTAATGTTTTGATTAGTATTGTATTGCTTTGCATTATTCTTCATAAGTTACATTTCTATCTCAAGGTGTGAGGTATAATCCTCCACACAGTTTGTTTGCTGTGTGGAGGATTTTCAGAGTTAGGATAGCAGTGGCTTTGTGAACTTCCCAGGGAAGCTCTGCACTGTCATCTCTGGTGATCATAGGAGAGACAGTCCTGCAAGTCTCCCTACACTGGGCTCAGTTACAGGCTGAAGCCAAAGTTTCCTTATGGAAATAATATAATGTCACCTAAAACTGTTCATTAGCTCACACTCATGGGTGTTTTCTAAATGTGACTTTATCCTGTGTCTGTGCTCAGCCTGTTCAGTATCATGTGTGCTCATAAGTATAAAACTTGTCAGTGCTGTCTGTCATCTTAGTAAGTGGTAAAAAATTACTCTAGCAAGTGTTACTGGTTTATTATAGGCTTCCTTAAGGGTTGGTGAACTGCTCTGAGAGAAATAAAAAAAAAAATCTCCTGTACATTTACATTGTATTGTGAGAAGGATTTAAATGAGAACCCTCCAGATATCCTTTTCCACTGAATAGGATTGTCAACCAAATTGATGGAATGTTTGTCAATGCTGCTTTAATTAAACATTGCACTTAGCTGTTTTTTACCTTTGTACACACTTAAATGCACATTAACAAATATGCTAGTAAAAAATTAAGATATTGGGATACTGGTTAAAAAGATTTTAATTGCATCTATTGTCTTGAAAATATGCTGTTTCAAGGAAATGGGTTTATTCTGGTAACATTTGAGTATTTTTGGGATCTCAAAGTTCTTTTTTTATTTTTGACCAGAAAAAAGAAAGCGTAGATAAATACTAATTTCTTAGCGTAAGCTGACATGTAATGCTGCTGTCGACGTAAAACTAGGTTAAGATTTTTTTTTACATAAATTTGTCTGCATATGGATGCTGTTCCCTTCAATGTCAGTAAGTAAATCCTTAATACTTCTGTCAAGAGGTATCTTTTTTTCTCTTTTTCTCTGAAAATTCAGCAAAATTGATGATGCTGAATGGTCAGTAACTTCCTGCTTTGATAAACTTTCAAAGATGCATCAATCAAATGCTTTCACTGGAGGTCTCCTGACCATTCCTCCCTTCATTACTTGCTGTTCCTTACTCTTATAAAAGCATATGTACAGGAGCAATATCAACTGCTTTGTGCTATCTCTCTTTTTTTGGATACTTCTTGGACTGATATATGTTTTTTGTTTTGTTTTATTTATTTGTTTAGTTTTTTTTAATTTAACACATTGTTTTTTATATAAAATGAAGGAGTTAGTTCTGAATGAGATAAATTTTAAACTTTCTGTAATTCTGAGGATGAGCAATGTGGTATTATCTTTGTATTTTTACAGACAAAACATATTCCCATTTTCTTTCTTGCTAGAAAAAGCATTCAACGTTCCTTGAAGAAGTTTACATTCTTCCAAATTAATCCAGGTGGAGCAGACCTTATGAGATCAGGTGAATCTGGAATATCTTGACACCTATTTAATCTAAATCAGGATCTCAGGTATGGCCTCAAGTCCCAGTGTGTAATCTAAAATCAGTGCTTTTATAAGAATAGTCGTTCCATCTCTTTTTTCATGTTTCTATATACTGAGTACACTACTGGTGAAATAGCACAATTATATATGTAATGCTTCACTTTATAGTCTATTACCATAGGATGAGAAGAAAAAAGATATTCCATAATGTGTGATAAGCAAATAATGGTAGCATTCCCAGGTTGGTTCACCTGTGTTGTGTCTGTGTTCTGTGAGCTTACTGGTGGCCAGGTCCCTACAGTACACCAAGAAAACCAACAAATACTGTTGCTGATTATTGCCTTACTGTATGTGTCCAGCTTTTTGTTACAGCAGAGACACAAATGGGTCCCTTCTGGGTTTGTGAAAGAGGACAGCTTTACAACATAAACCACTAGTAGCTAACACACAAGCAGCTCTGCAAAGATTGTCTCTAGCAGAAGTTGCATTTTGTTTCCACTATTTGAATTCCTTAGTAATGTTTCTACAAATGTATCTGTTAACTTCTTGAGCAGCTGGCTGTGCTACAGCTGGTTATTTGTAAGGAAGTTCTCCAATGAATAAATTACCAAAAGCATTCTTTTCACAGAAAGGAAAACCCTTACATTTTTCAACTTGGATATTCTGTTCCGAGTCTTGAAACTATTGTTCTAAAATCAGGATGAGAGTCCAGGTAAGAGTCAGGACCAAGGGTCAGGTTTTTCTGTAGTTGCAAATAGTCCAGCTGACAAGGTGAAAATGTTAAAAAACCCAAACAGAACCCCAAAACCAAAAGACCACAAAAAAAAAGCTCTGGAATCCATCAATTTTAAATTGCTATTAAACAATTAAATATTTTATGCCAGTGATTTTTTTTTTCATTAGCTGTTCTGTGATAACTTGATATGTAGGTTGTTGGCCTATAAGCTCATGGTGATGTGGTTTATAAATTTGTCAAGCTTCATTTAAGCCATCCCTTATTTCATACTTTAATGAAATATATTTAAAACTGTGTGTATTCATGCCTTTCAGGTATGTCTACTCTCATAGAGGTTGAGAAGCAGGATAAATTAGTCCTCACTAATCATCATGTTCTTACATAGTACTGACAAGCTAGACTGATCATTTGGAAATTAGTTTGGGCATTTCTATATTGCAGGAAGATTGCCAAAGCTTACTGAGAAGGAATTAAAACCTGTCTTTCCCCCTTCCTCCTCCACTTCTTCTTCACTGCTTCAGTAGCTCTGACAGTCTTACTGTGCGGCTCCCCTTCTGTCTCCCCTCTGCTTCATCTGTTTCAGGCAGTCTCAGTGTCTCAGTCCTGGATATCTTGTATATCTTGTTCTCATTTTGCACTCTTTGTGGTTTCTTTCCTTTTTTTTTTTTTTTTTTTTTTTTTTTTTTTTTTTTTAATGCCTTGCTTAGTGAGTGAGATAAATGCAATCTCAGGTTACCTGAATAATCATAGGTCGTATGTTTCTCTCTAGTGCTGGGGTTTCCAGAGTAGCTCAGCATTGCATGCCCAGATTTCACTGGCCTTTGTCTCCAGGCTCCCATGCACAGAGCCTCCTTTGAAAACATCACACGGAATTTATATGCTCACCTGGTATTCTGTAGTCAGCAAGTCCCTGAAGGACTGTTTCTCACTGACAAATTGTGCAACCCCTAGTCAGACTTCTCCAGGGGTAAAGGTGTTCCCATTCAAAGCCCTTCCTCCTTGCCTCAGTTTGATGGTCTCTTAATCGTGCTGCTCTGATTCTTTGTGGAGTCACCCTCCAGAGCAATCTGATTTCAACATGAACAAACAATCCCCACCATTGAGGTGCTGTACTGCATAATGGCAGGTGCATGCCTCAGGCCTGGAGAGAGCAAGTGTTCCCTTAAAATGGTTTTGGTGCTGGAGAAACTACAATGCAGGACAATATCCTGAGAAGTTTCTAAGCATAAAATGGCTGCCTGTGATTGCTGTTTAGAAATGTTCTAGGTACAGGTTAAATTCTCTCTTTACCCCAATATGTAAAGATAATATATTTATATCAAGAGAAACTTGAGGTTGTTTTAATTATTCCAGAGGATTCTGACCTGACAGATGCTTATATTAATGCATTTGCAATGTTGGGGAATTAAATCAGATTACTTAAATATTTTTATGTTTGATAAATCTGGTTAGAATTATGGTAACACAGACTATATGCAAGAAACACTGCGGTGATGACATAATATATGTCAGAAATGATGCAGTGTTTTCACAAATCACAAAGTGAAGGGATAGCTTATCTTCCGATTTTAGCACTTGCTACTGCAGTTTGAATTATGTTGTGTAATCTTTACTTCCATTCTGAAAACTGTCTGCAGTCACATATATTTAATTTAGGAGAAAAGCACATAAAATAAATTAGGTTAAAAAACTGAACTCTGCATTTTGTAATGTTGATTTAATAGAAAGAAGCCCCAAAAGAATATAGTGATGATAGGGCATAAATGTTAGCATTGTGTATAAATAAATGTCAGGCATAATTTTCCTTATAAATTTTTCTTAAGAACTGAGTTAGGATGGATGTCTCTTGTGACAAGAAGTACAGAACAGCTGACAAATGCCTGGGAAACAAGAAGTTTATCAGAAAGCAGGTTATAGGAAATCATATAACATTTGACACCATCTCTCTTGAGTAATCTTCCCTCATTTTCCTCCCCCAGCTTAGTGCAGATGAGATTGATTGTAATGATGGACATTTTAGGCCCCCTGGAGAGAGAGGGCTGAGAACTGGAGAGAACACACATCTGGGAAGTTTCCAAGGAGCGTGGGGAAAGCTCAAAAAGAAGCAGGTGAAAAGAAAGACCAGATGGTGCCCTAACTACCAGATTCAGAAATTGAAGATTTGTTGTTAAATAATTAAGTTCCATTTTTATATCCTGATAAGATCTGTGAAGAAGTTAGAGGTTGCAGTTACTTGGTACAAAGTAGATGGATGTCTTACATATTAATTGTCCCTTTCTCCTTCATCTTAAGAGCTTCAGTGTGGTGACATTCTTGAGATAATTATGAGGTGCAAAACCGTAAAGAACTCATTTAGCTGTTAAATGTGAGAAGTTGGTACACTATGATTTTAGATTGAATTATGATAAGTGTACGGGTGGCAGTTTTGACAAGTCTGGTAAATAGAAAAGTATTATAATATTTTTCATTATCTCATGAATTGTGAAGGTACTTCTTAACTGTAGTTCCCATTTTCTCTTTGAATTATTGTTTAGATAGACTCAAAATATATATTCTGGTTAAAGATATTATATTAAGGAAAGAATAAATTATGTTTTTAAAATTATAGTAAACCAAGATTAAGATCAATAATTTAATTTTAGGTGTCTGTGGTGTCTGTGAAATATGTCTTTTCCCCTGCAATTTAACTTGTATTTTTAGGAAATCTTAGAGACAATTAAATAGTGATGTTTATTGCTCTATCCAATAATAAATTAACACATGGAAATGTGGTTTTTTGAGGGGTGGCTGCTTTTGCAATTGAGAAAGCTGAACTCTGATCATTTAATATTTGCAGAGTACAACCTCTTATGTTTGTGATCAAAACTGATTCGTGAAAATTGTAGTGTTTGTGTTCTTTATGTGAAGTGGTTATATTTTCAGCAGACTTCATCTTGGGAGCAGGAGGGAAAAGCTGTCCTAGAAGGGAAAGAGAAGCTGGGACAAGGTTCCACATTACAAATGCAGCTGGTTTTGTTCAAATCAATGTTTTTGGCAATTGAACAATAGGGTCCTGAGAGTAGCTTTGAGGGCTGCAGCCTCTCCCCTGCCCTGATGACTCTGTACAGGGTTTTTAATTCTTTTGCAGAGCTATTAATTGAAAAAAACAAAGAAACAAAAAAGATTCAAATGCTAGGTTTTTCCAAGTTCCCATCGCCCTGTTTTCATAGACATGTCATTTGATTCTTACAAGAAAAGAAAAGTTGAAGGGTGGGTGGTGGTGATGGGGTGGCTGCCCTGATGGGTGGCTGGTGAAAAGTTTGAGAACACCTTTAAAATGTATGCTCCTGAGAGTTGCTCACATCTGTGAAATTTTTAAGATGTATTCGAAGTTAGCTGAGTGTGAAATATGGTTCTGAGGTGATTCAAATTTTGTGAACCACAGCAAAATTGGCCAATAAAATGGTAATAATAGTAAAAAAGAAAGTTACTAAATGCTTGTTAAAAGCATAACTCAACCCAAAAAGTGGTTTTTGCAAATCTGCAGTTGTCTTCTACATGGCTTTTAGCTGTAATATCTCAGAATAACTAACTCAGAGTATTTTTAATATAGTGAAAGAAATACAATATTTCATTATAACCTTGTGGTATTGTTCCAATTTAATTTCTTACCTTTACTAAAAGGAGCCTAAAAGAAATCAAAATGGGGTTTGATAGCTACCTGGATTTATCTGTGCATTGAACTAGGCATATATGTCTCCAAGTCTGTTAATTTTTGTGTGAAATAATTGGTGTGTATATATGCTATTTATAAGTACTATATTGTGTTGTGTAATGAGAAAATGGTATGCTGAGATTCTTCTTTCCTTCATTTCTAGCCCTGCAGGTCTTCTAGGGATTGTAGATAAACAAAAAATTCTAATAAAACCCTATAGGTTCTGGTCATGGAGATTTGGTTGGTAAATTTTAAATGCCCCTAATATACAGAGTACAATACCCTGAAATGCCGGTTCTTACCTGCCTTTAGTTCCTGTGGGCCATTTGAATTTCACACAATGAGTATGTTTGTTTTTTCTTCTGCTCAGGATAAGCATTCAGACAACCTGTTCTATGTACCTCAACCATTGCTTGCATCAATGAATTTGTGAAGTTTAAATAACAAATATTATTTAAAAAATAACATGCTTTTACAGTAATTTTGTTAGATGCATTCAGCTGAAGTAATGGCACCTAAATTGATAGCATTACTGGGAATTTTATTGTGGTTTAGAGTTTGGCAAGTCTGTGAATACTTCTGCCAGCTGGGCCTTTAGACCAGGCTGTTTAACAGTTGCACAAAGGAAAAAGCCACATCTAGTGGCTTTTTAAGCATCTAGTTGTATTTTCTATGAATAGCAAGTTTTTTATTACAAGTAACAAGGATAAAATAAAAGAGGCTAATTCTTTCTAGTTTTCTCTTTATTAATGTAGCCAATTTTCCAATGGGTGGAACTTTCACACACCATAGAAAAGTGAAAATTTTCATTTGGTTGGAAAGCCTGATTTAAAAAATTGCAAAAAGATGGTAGAAATAAGTTGTGGGGGTTTGTTTGTTTGTTTGTTTGTTTGGGGTGGGTTGCAGAGGGGCAAGACTTCAGATTCTCAATATTTCAAGTTGGCAGCATCTGTTAAATTGTTTTGTGAGAGCTGGGAGTTTGCTGGCTGATGAATGCATGCTCTGTACTGTGTGATACCGTGCATATAAAATGGTTTATTGAGCAAAATAAACAATTCTCTGCAGTCTCCATCAGACAACTCTCCATTTCTCTGCAGTCCCATAACTGACAGCTATGACCAGCTAAGTAAACTCTACCTATGCATTTGCAATACCTTCTCTCCATTTAATATAATTTAACCCTAAATGCCTCCTTAGTAGAGCACACCTGTCACTTTTTCGTAAGTTGGAATTTTTTCATAATCTAATTATGTTACACACAAAGTGAAAAAAATATTTTACATTAATATTTACCTGTGAAGCTTTGGCTGTCATAGAGCCTTTGCTTATCTGTCTAATATCTCATGTGAAACAGTTGTTATTTTCTAGTTAGTATGCATACAATTTTTCTAATCATTATTTTCAGTTAGCATAGTGTGACTGAGGTAGTGTGTGTTTAGTTGTTGCCTTTAAAGGAAAAAAAATCCAGGCAATTTATTTTCATCATCCAGTTTTCTTATTTTTTAAATGGAAAAGTGTCCCTTACAGAAAGCAGGGACCCTAACTTAAAAGAAGTTATAGTCTTATTTCAGAATTTATTTTTTCTCTGCTAAGTACATCCTTTTATTCAGCCCTTACCACTGATTTCATGCTTTTATTTACTTATGTGAAAATGCATAGGAAGAAAATAGCAGATAGCAGTGATAGCAGAGCCATTGTAATTTCATCCTGTATGTCAAACCATCTTTTAAACTTTAAAATGGTCTTGTTTTTCTGGTACACAGTTATTAACAGGAAAAGATTCTACAGTCTTCCAGCATCCTTCATTACTGCTAAGTATCCTGAAACTGAGTGGAACCTGTACCTTGATGATAGCTCTGTGATTCTGTGCTCATTATTTTCAAAATCTGCATGGAGTCAATATTCAGATGGAGATGAGAGGCTGATTAAAATCAAGGTAATGTTTTTAGGGTATCCAATATAAACAATAGACTATTGGCAGTTACCTAGCAATTTTGTGATAATGAAGTAAATTCAAAGGTTAAAAAGAGGTACACAACGATGAGCATGTTCAAATCTGTTGTGCCATTTCTGCAAGGGACCTTTCTGTGTCATTTCTGATCACCTTCACCACTCCTGAGAAGGGAAAACTTTTCAAAAAGCTTATTATGACTGGTAAACTTGAAAACATTTTGAAAAAGGGAGAAGTGGTCCTATTCCTGACCTACAACAAGATAATTCATAATCAGACAAGTTTTTTGCTTTTAAAAGACCTCTTTGCAGACACCCACTGAAAAAGGTAATTTTGTTAAAGAGAAACCCAGAGTCCATGCAAAGAGGAGCACTGTGCAGAGGTACAGACACACTGATGTGCTTTCCTTTATTGCTTTTGAGGTGGCTGTGTAATTTATTAGTGATAATAGGAAAATGCCAGCAGGAGACTGGGTCAGTGTTCTATTTTCCTTATTCTTTAATGTTATTAGGAAGAAAAGCTTCCGCACAAAAAATTTAACTAATGAGAGAAACACTTGGGTTTTTTTAACATTTACAGTACACTAGGTTTTTCCATTAAAGAGATATTAAAATTTTATCATTTCCATTTGACAACTTTCTCAGCGCCCTCATGAATTAAAATCCAGCTCTACTTCTCTAATAAAATTGTTAATTCATGACTACTGTGAACTTCTATAGCATGGATCAATATTTATTTTCTGAATTGGCATCCCATTAAACTTATTAAAATAAACAATCTAATCATAGAAAAAAATATGTTTCAATTGAGTGAGAAGCTGCTTGAGCCTTACTGCTGTATTTTGAGAATCTGAGGACTCCAATGAAGACTTAAACAGACTCAGGCCTGCCTAAGGCAATAAGTTTTTATGGGTTTTGGTCAAAGGATTCAGCATGAGGAGTAAGAACGTTTCAGTTATTCCAGTCACTAAGAGAACAATTAAGCCTTTGAGCGACTTGCTGTTCTTGGATCCAAAAAGCAAATGATTTAGACCAGGTTTGGATGCTTTTAATCATAGACTATGTGCAGAGAATCAGACTATGTCATGGCACTGAAAGACCAGACACTGACTGCAATTCACTGGCTGCATGGAAGTGTCTAGCACCATGTGAGATGCCCTCAGGGTATCCAAGACCTCTGTGAAGAACTGGGAAATATGACACAAGATGAATGGGCAACCTTTGGTCTTCTAGCACATCATCTGAAGGCCAAGACAAAAGCCCTAAAGCATCTGAAAGGGTACTAGATGCCTGTGCATGGGCAAGTGTATCAGCCATTCCAGACAGTTTAAGAACAAACAGCTCACTGTTCTTATTGGAGCCCTAAATGCATAGATAATGTTAGTGTGTTTTGAAAATTTTGTTTTCATGCTACCTTGCCTATGCTTTCCTTTCAAGGCTTTCTTCTCATTATTGACCCTTTTTAAGTTTTGGGGATTTTAGGGTTTTGGATTTTTTTATTTGGATATGGCATTTTGCCTTGGCAGATGTAAAGATGCATATTAGGTTCAGTCTATCTAAAATGTTTCTTTTCCTATATTTCCTATTTGTAAATGTTTTTTAAATTCTAGAAGATAGTATTGTTGGTTTATATTTTCATTGAATGTGAATGCTGTCCATAATTGTGAACGTGGAGAGTGCCCTGTGATGTGTATTTTTAATGTAATAAGCTAAATAGGCAACATTTATGAAGCAGCTGTTGGATGTAGTCATGACTGACTGCTCAGAAGCATAAGGTAAAAGCACTGATAGGCAGCAAAAGTGTGATTTACTGTGGGAGAAAGTTGCTAACAGAAATTCAAACATTAGCTGGTGCAGTGGAAGGGTCTCTTTTTTATATGGTAATGAATAGCTCTCTCCAAATAGGGTCCTTGCCTTCCCTACAATGAGTGTAGATAGGAAGGCTTATTAGCTGGGGGAGAGCTGATGATTGTGTCTTCCTAAACCAATCTTATTTTCTGATCATGACTTAGAACATTTTCCATAACAGGACATGTACTCTAACTAGAAACAAGTTGCAATGAAAATGTTAGAAATAGAAATATTCTATTCCCTCCTCTATGGCAGATTTTATTTTCTGACATAATTGAAAAGCACTCATGATAGAGAATTTGGTCTACATATCTTCAAGAAGAATTTTAAAATCAGCTGGCTTTCTGGGGAAAGAACCTCACATGGGAATTCCATGTGAACTGTTGCTTATTAGAGCTTTCTTGATTTCTAGTGTCACTTTTACAATGTTAGCTGGTGCCAGCACACAACAGGAGAAATGTTGATTCATTCAAGCTTTATGGATTAATCAGTATGAGAATCAGTACCTCAGAGACTCAGAAATGTGTTGTAAACTCTGCTGTTCCAATACCCAAAAATCTCAGGCAGGTATTTAGACTGAAATTCTGTGGGGTTTTTTTTTCACTGAATGGCTAAGTAGAAAGAGAGAGATTGTTGCAAAATAAAAGTGGTTTATTTTCAGTGACAGAGAAAATGGAAAAGGAGGCCATAGGGACTGTTCTAATCTCTCCCGCATGGTTATAAGTGAATACATCCATTTTTTGTCTTTATCTTGTTTTTTGGTCTTCTGTCCACCAGAAAAAAACAAGTGCTTTATCGACTGTCCAGTAGCTTCCTGTGCTGAGTCCCTCTCCTATGGACCTCTTACATCAGATTCAATTAAAAAAAAAAATCCCTATTGGGAATTACCTTGCTTTTCCCTGATTGTCATTTTTAAGTGAAGGTTATTACACTAATCAGTGCAAAACAAGGAAAATGCTAACATGGGATGTATCTAATAACATGCAGGTGGAACAGATGTGTCTGAAATTTACTGTTTGTTTTCTGCTGTTCAAGAGCTGTACATAACAAACATAATAACCATGCAGTTAAGCTGTGTTTGCTTTTTTCCTCATGAGAGGAAGGTGAGGATGCTGGAATATGTAAAGGGTTTCTATTACTTCACCTGCTCTCTCACACATTTCCCAGTACACTTGTGCACCTCCTGTTACCCTTTGCTTCCTACCATCTCTGTGGACTAGATCTGCTGAAAAGATTTGCTTAAGCGAAGAAATATTTATGATTGACTATTCATTTTTCTGCCCTTCAAAGTTGAAAGCTTTGGTCTCAGTAGACAGAAACAAGAATTCGCTTATCTTCTTAGAAGAGATTTGCAAAGTGTTGAACCTTTTTCAACATGGGCATTACTTCATTTTAGTCTCTGTGGGAAGAAGGGCAATAGCTATCCCACCCCAAATTAAGGAGAAGTAGGAAATAGAGACAGTACAAGACCTTTGATTAAAAGTGTCTGAGACTGAAGAGGTAAAAAATCCACTTCTACAAAATCATACTAAACTAAAAATGTAAGTTGTTCAAATTACTTTAATAAATATTAATGAAAAAGATCTTAACTGGGAAACAAATTTTATTGTATTGAAGGATTATTAATCAGTATTAGAAACAAATCTGCTGTATGTTCCAATTCCAACAGTTATGTTCTTTTACTGGAGACCTGCCCAAATTCTGACTTCTTAAAAACCCAAGCATTTGCTGAAGTTTTAGCCTGTGTTTACCTTTTGCAAGAGGCTTGTAAGCACTATGATTGTTGATGTGATTGTATGAGTTTAACTATCTGGTGGTTTTTGAACTGATTTTCTTTTCTTAGGTTGTTAGGAGCCTGCCTGTTTAAATGCTGATCTAGTCCACCAGACCTGGTTTTCATACATGCCAGGGACAACTGAAATCCTTGGAATATTTGAGATAAGTACAAATTATGTAAGAGATTTTTTTATCATTTTAAATGATTTTCAAACGAATCTTTTTTCTAACAGTCATTTTGTATTCTCAGTGGATTAATTTATATTCAGGGATACTCAGCATAAATGCTTTAAAACTAGACAAAAAATGCCTTGATGCTTTACAAAAATCTGGAATTTCTATTTTGAGCATGAAACTCATCTTACCCTTATCAAATGAGCCAGAAGCACAGCTCCATAAAAGACAAAATCCTACTGTTAAACAAGTGCCCTCTCTTGGTGTTGGTGGTGGTGTGTTGCCTGGCCCTTGTTTTAATGGGTAATTGCTATGATCCAAAAGCACATGGGAACCACAGGTCCTCTTTGTGCTAGGCATAGTACAAACTTGTAAGAAAATGGACAGTCCCTGGATGAAGGGTTCTGGTTTATGTGGCTTTGTATTTGTGCTATTGGGACCTAAAAATCCTTAAAACTTTGTGTTTATTTACCTGTGTTAGCTGATAATATACTGAGGAATCGCTGTTCATTATGTTTTGTGTGAGCCATTCATTATCTTTTAGACAAACTTCATGTTATAACAGTAGCAGCTGCAAAACTACTGAAATGCAGATAGCATCTGGAGAACTCTATTTGATGCCTGATGATCTGGATCCTGGTTTGGTTTTGTTCTTTGTCTTCAGACCCTTTCAAAATGTTTTTATTAAATGACACACTGAGTGTAAAATGCCATTCAAAATATGGCTGTAAGCACATCTTTGTCCTCTTCATGGGAAATGTTTTTGTATGATCTTGGTTCTCTTCACTTAAAAAAACCAAAAACTTAAGAAACAACTTTAGTACAAATATCTTTGATAATGATGCTTAATGTTTTTCTATGATATAAGAGAAAAATAATGAGGCCACCTCAGGAACCACAGCATTAGCAAGCAGAAGTACAGCTTCTGTAGAATTTGCATTTTGTATTTATGAGATGCCTTTGGTGGTAATCTTTAAAAATTCATTTTCAGTTCTGTTTTCTTCATCCATATATTGCTGGGGGCTAAGACCTAAGGTCTGGGATAATTGCTGCTATCCTACACTGATCAGTTTCTTACAGAAAGAGAGCTTTTTCATACAGTGAGACAAAGTCTTGGGGTTGCTACAGCTTTTGATTAATGTTATTACAGCACTATTTTTCTCTTTGTTTTCCTGATATATATATATTTTTTTTGTGCTTCATCCCAGATTTTATCTTATTAGGACCTGATGCAGCTTGCATGTAACCCATCTTTGTCAAGTAAAGAAAGATCAAGATGTTTCACATATGAACAGATGATACAAATGCTTGCCTGAAATACTTATTCATTCAAATTGCTTAGGAATATAGTGCAAAGATAATATCTAGCTTGGCTCTAGTTTAGACACTAGACAGATTTTGATCTGAGTTAAAACATACATGTTTGAAACCAATGTCATTGGCACTTATCTCAGATTTATACCCATGTAATTGAGAAAGTCATCTAATCCTCTGTGGCTAGTCTGTCCCCTAAGATTTCCTTTACTTGTCTCAGGCATCACAAAGATTGTCCCTGTTGTGTCATATATAACCTGTTAGATGCATGTCTCTCTTTGATCAAGTTATGTTCACCATTTTTGTATCAATCTTTACTATTTCAACCCTGTTCATTGCTCTAGTTTATCTTAAAATTTTCAAATGGCAGTCAGAGAATGGAAGTGAGAGAAATATCAGGATATTTTCATCTGACCTGTTCAGATTTGAGTACCTATATTTATCACTGCTAAAAAGAATGTGTGGGTTGGATTGTTATTGTTGTTACCATTCTCATGTTCAAAAACATACTGAATAGGAGTCAGAAGTCTTTGCAAAATAGGGTGGTATGTGAAAGGAGTCCCTTAATGTTGAGAGTCCTAGATCAACATTTCTTTGGTGTCT
Organism: Taeniopygia guttata; assembly: GCF_048771995.1. Taxonomy (NCBI): domain Eukaryota; kingdom Metazoa; phylum Chordata; class Aves; order Passeriformes; family Estrildidae; genus Taeniopygia; species Taeniopygia guttata. Next base: position 40,140,530 of record NC_133028.1, on the reverse strand, counting down.
GAGAGCTAGATAAGCTGTGAGAGGAAGACTGCTCAGCTGTCCAGTCCTTGATGCCACAGCCTTTTGCTCTGTGCTTTAGTGAATAATTCAGTTATGCTGGAAGGAGTTTTCAAATGAGGTATAAATTATCACTTTGCATGATTTTTATAAGGTCCATCTTGGCAGTAGCGGTGAGCTAGGCTAGGTCTTGGAAGATGCTGAACTATCTTTCCCTCTTCTGCCAAACATGTGATATGGCTTTTATTCTTCCACTGTGACCTTAAAACAACCTAAGTATCCTTGTTACAATAAGTTACTGGTAAAATCAGTGAAAGATTATAACATTTTCAGATTACAACTAAATTAACTGAAGATACAAACTCTCTTCTGGACTAGTCAGTTGATCTCTGTTTTAAACTAGGAGCCCAAATTAACTTGGTTTCTAACCTGAAATATCTTGAATTCCAGAATTCATATCTCTGTGTTTTGCAGTAAAAACAGCCTAATATGATATTCCTTTGTCACATACAAAATGAAGCAAATACTTTTAAAGTTGTGGAGACAGCCACATATCTTAGGATTGATGGGGCTATTTTCTTCACTTTTAGATCAAGTGCTGGAATTACTTCCTAACAAAAAGATTTTCTGAATATTAATGGTTGTAGAATATTTGGAAATGTAAAACTGAACAATCGATTCTTTCTCCTATGTTATTTTTGTTCCCTTTTTTTTAATATGGAAAAAAGAGTAATTTGCAATACTGTGAATAAGGTGAAGTAATATGAGAGTGGTTTTCAGTACATTGATTTTGCTTTGTGATAAAGGAAGTGCCAAATGGTTCAGTGCTCCTAGGTGTATAAGAGTCACACTTCTGTTCATCTCATTTTGAAGTGAAATGCTCTGGAAATTGAGTATATGAGCAATGTTGGATGGTTATGAAGATACTGGTAGAATGAAGTAAGTTGCTTGAAATTAATTATTTGGGAAGTGCTTTGCAAAGCAGAACTGTAAAGGGGGTAAAATTTTCAACTGGCTTATTAAAATGTGAGCACTTTATATTAATCAGCGAATTAGTGATTAATATCCCATTTTATTTTCGTGTAAAGTACAAGATCTGAAAACTAAAGTATACCTATCTCCAACATACGTAGCCCTCAAGTGCTTTGCCTGTGAAGATGTACTTGGTTACTCATTAGGAATTTCATCTATTTTTTAACTTTGGACATTGATTTCACTGTTTTGAGATGCCTGATATTCTGAAAGTTGTGTGTTTTCTAGCTAAACTTAGGTCTGTATCCCACATATTTGTATTCTCTATTTGTCTTCAATTTGCCTTCAAATGAATTTTTGGAAAATAATTTTCATTTCTCATTTAATTTGTTCCTTCTGTCCCTTTTGAAGACATCTGAGTTCAAGCTAAAAGTACAAGTGCACAGAGGTATGATCTTTGACAGCATTGAAGTACCTTAACATTTGTATAGGTGGCTTGCGTGTTTTAGAGAGATCTGAGTTAACCAAGTTCTTTAATGATTTTTGACACTGATTATCAAAACACACAAAACAAGAAAAAAACTTGCCCCTTTGTGTGCTGTCCCCATGATATTAGACACCAAATACCATTTTAAAAAAGTAATTTGGCCTCAAAGTCATTTGCATTTGTTGTACTCCAAATGCCTCCATAATTTTTGTGATTCAATGTGTATTAAACAGATATATGCTATACATAGTACATACATATTTTTGTAGAGGCTTTGCACTGGAAGGTTAGAAGGGCTGGAGATGCGGGGTACTCCCATGGGAATCTTGGTATTGCACGATAAACAGGCCCATGGGGTGCACTGAGTGTATTTATCCCACATTATTGAAAGTCACAGTCAATGTGAACTGTACACTCAATAAATTTTCCCCTGTAAACACCAGTGTGTTTCTAGCCATTAAAAAACCCAGAACTCTAGGGTTAAGCAAGCAACCAGAGCAGGGGATCTCAGCATCATGGTTTGCGTTTTGCCTTTGCTCCAGACCATTCTGTGCCTCCAGTTGTACCCAGGTACCAGAGTGAGTAGAAAAGATAATCTCTGCTGCATTTGTCACTTGCATAGTGAAGGGTATTGTAAGCTGATGTACCAAACATTTTGGGTGTGCAAATAGTCAGCAATGCATAAGCCATTACCCATTCAGGATGTGTAGCAGTAGTGATGCCATGTGTATGGGGTCATGCTGCCGTGCTGTGCCCAGCTCTGTCTTCAGAATCCTGTGGCCCATTTGCTATATATTTACCCTCTGCGGTAAATTGTGCAGTGCAGCGTGGACCAGTTGTCTTCAGGAGAAATCATTTTACTTTGAATCAAATTTAAGTGAGTGGTGACAGGAGAAACAGTGGATTCAATCAATAACCTCCCTGTCTCCCCCTTTCCCATTTTCCCCATACAGAGAATGATTCATTGTATGACCAGATTCTCTCTGTTTCTCAATTAAGAAGCTATGAATTGAAAACTGGCATTGACTTTTCACAATACTGCAAGGTCTAGATCCCCTTGGGTTTTCGTCCCTCCTGAAACTGAACACTTCAGCCTTCAAAAATTTGTTTTGGCTTTTGAGGTAAGGATGTCATATCATTTTACCATAGTGAGTGTTTCTCTCCCCTTGCAGCTATGTGGAAGTCAACACAGGGACCAAGATTGTTCAAGTGTTCAGCAAGAAAAGCTATATCATGTTCATAAATCTCTAAGTCAAATCTGAAATAAAAGTCATGCAGCAAACCGGAAAATGAATTTTATTTTAAATCGAAACAGGGATCAGCAGATATAGCCTGGGATTTGGAAATGATTAAGTGTAGGATTCAGTTAAGAAGTTTCACCTCTCAAGAAAATATAAAGCAAACATTCTTATTCCTGACCTATAGATCTTCACTGTGTTCAGAATAATAAAATAACTGATCCAATCACATATTGATGCAGAAGATCTTGGAGCATTTTTACTGAGACGTGAGTCAATAATAGATGTTGGGGTTTTGGCTTTTCTTTCCTGGTTAGATCATGCTTTAGTTTCAGCTCCTCTCCCCCTGAATTGTAAGTCCTACCGGTAGATGTTGAAATGTGCAGAAGTTTGTGTTTTACCTTATCCTTGCTTACATCAATGGGAATCTTGTGTAAATTGAGATTCCGGTCCTGAAGGTCCAAGTATGCTTACTGCATTTCTTGTCTTTTAGACTCATGTTCAGTGAAAAAACTGAGATATCAGAAGGAAATGTATTGAGCAAAGTATGTAAATCTGATGTCCTAAATGGTTATAATTGCAAAATTAAATTAATGGTGCTTCTAATTGATTCAATTAAATGTGTACTTGCAGTTTTCAGCTTTGAATTGTAAAAAGATATTCAAAGCCTACTTAATCCTGTCTTCTAGAGACTCTTCCCTGCACCAACTCTTAATCCAACTTTCCCTTAATTGTCATCTTGTCACTACTTGGTTTTGAGGTTTGGATCATGGGTTTTCCTATCATAGCCAAAATGAATTACAGATATTTTCTGAATTTAAATGCCACTCTACTGGTAACGTTGTTGAATCTTGACTTATGGTATAGATAACTTCACCGTATTTAGCTCTTATATCTCTTTACTCACTTTGTTGTCTAAGGAAATGATTGATAGCATGATTTAACATAGCTTGTAGGGTATGATGAGGTGGTAGGAAAGGTATTGCGCACTAACATATAATCCCAAAACATCCCTAATCTCACTCTGCATGAATTATGCATCTACACAAGTTCCATTGGACAATTTGAATTTGAAAATAAAAAAAACATGACAGAGAGTAACACTTGCCATTTCCTGGTGGTGATGCTCATACTTTTGATGTGAAACTTTGCTTCTCTCACTCCACAGAAGAATCTGATAGATTGGAGCACTCTCTTCAATCTGCTGCAAAAGACAGAAATACACAGTTTAACTATTAATCTCAGTCTTCTTGTGCTACTGGAGATTTTCACTGACTAGACTCTACTCAGAAACAAAATAATAAGGAGCAAAGTTTATATTTGTAGACGTACATACAGAGACTGTAAGGGGAACCTTTTTTTCATGGGGAGACAGTTTTTTTTTGTGAGTGGTGTCATGGTCAGGCATTTTGACCTTTGGGAACGGGGGACAAGATTCCTCCCTATTCATAGGATCCCGATGCTTTTTCAAAGTTTCTCCATTATCTTTCTCCTTCCTTTATTTTTTCTTTTGTGATTAATTTTTACAAATGGAAACAGCATTTTATCTGCTGTCATGCCCCACTGAAGGAAAGTACAGGAAAGTTTTTAGCTCATATTTCACCCAAATGCTTGATGGGCAAAATTCGCCTTACTTTGGCATTTTCCTGTGAATTAGAGCAAGCTGTGCTGCACTTGATATTATTTCCATTAAGCTTTGTAAGATTTAAGACAGAATCACTGAAGCAGTGACCTCTGACTCTGACAAAAATTTTTTCAAGTCAAAGCTTTTCCCAAGTGCATGATACATAGATAAGCAGATTTGCCAAAACTGGCTTTAAAACATCATTTGCCTTCCTAAAATTCCCTTGTGTGTTATTTACCTTTCATTGACCTATTATAAGTACATCTCCACTGAACAATTATACCAAAATCTAAAATTCAGGAAATAATGATTTTGCTTGTCTTGAGCCTCAACCTCACATCATGAGAATTTAGCTTAGAAACTACTGCTGATATTTGTGAGATCTAATATTTTGTCTATCTGTGTTCAAATAATTTAGTGAAACACTGATGTTTGGGTTTTTACCTCCAAAATAAAAGCTAATGTAAAGTAGTATCATAGAAAAGGAAACCAAACAGAGATACTTATTTTACCTTAATCTGAAAAGTAATAATACTAAAACATCCTGTTGTATCAGTTCTGCTCTTAAGAGAGTTAAGCATCTGGAAATGAAGATGTGGTAGTCCTAAGATTTTATAATAGATTTTGGATCCTGGGACTGGGAGGATGTGAAAAAATGTGTTTACCTTAGCTTCCTGATGAATAAAACATTTATTATTAATTAATGCTTGGGAAGATAATGCTGTAGTGATGCCTTGAAAAGATCAAAGGGCATGAATCTTTCAGGTTTCAATCCACATAGAATTTATACACATACTGGACTTTATCTCGAGAAGTAATGCCATGAAACTTAGTACTGATGTTGGATAGGGAATTCTGAAAGTAATTCTGGAGATAATATTTCAAGATAAACTACTGTTTGGATTAAGAAGAAATATGAGTATTATGTTAACCTTGGTTTGCAATGTCCTTCATCAAATTATCAATTTATTATTTCTGCTGCAGGCAGTTTCTTCTTTCATCTATACCCAGATACCTCAGGAGGAAGGCTGCTGAAATTGGATTGAGCAACCTGGTCTGAAATAAATTTGACTCCCCACTCTAATGGCAGGTTACACCAGAGGATATCCTGAAATCCCTTCCAACCTGAATTATTCTACCATTCTGAGTAATACTGATGAGAGACTAGAACAGGGCCCAAGTAACCAAGGATGTATTTGAAATTTCAGGTGTACTGAAATGCAAACAGCTGCCACAATACAAGTAAAATTATACCTTCTAGCATTAACTGACTTGAATAAAACCTGGTTTTCTTAGAAAACAAAAGAGAAACAGATGGGAGTGAATTAGGAAGAGAAAAATTGATTGTTGTGATGCTTTAATCCATTGTAATATATGAGCCTGAAATTCCTCCTAAATTAAAGTCCCTGAACTTTTATTGCTAACAAAATTTCAGATACTTTATTTTAGGAGGAATTAGGTGCTAGCAGGTATTTTCTAAGTGTTGAGATGACACTGGCCAGAAGAATGATCGCAGGACAGTCAGCTCTGGAGTGCTGCATCAGTGATTCTGCACACCACAGCCTAAACCAGAGCTGCTGAAATGTGTTCTCATGACTGAAAGTCCAGCTGCTCTCTCTAGGATGCAGGTAAGCTTCAGCTGTGGTTTCAAACCTCATCCTCTTTTTTCCTCTTTCTTTTCTCTTGACTGGTATTGATGCCAAAGCTTAGTAAAAGGTAATTCAAGTATTTTCTTTGCTCAGCCTGACTGACTCACTCCTCAGTCAGCAGTCATCAGCACCTGTGCTTTGTGCAGTGAACTGAATGACCCTTTCCACCTACTCAGGACAAATACTTTTTTGTCCTTAGCAAAGATAGGCACTTTCTTCACCAAGAGTGAACATGTCAGTTTAAAGCTTAGTGGGAAAATGGAATTCTGGTGTCCTAGTTCCAGCAGGCAGCCTTAGTTTATATGCCAGCAAGTTGCATGGCATTGCAACATATTTTTATTCAAACAAAAATGAATAGTTGCCATAGTTACCAAAAAAATCATAAGATGCTATACAAAACTGGGAAATGAATTCATTATCATTACAGGATACAATTGGCAATGAATAAGAACAGCCCTTTCCTTTTGTTTTAACCAACTGGGTGGTGACATCATGCCAGTTGCTATTATATGCAGTGCAAAATCTGAAAGAATACTGAACCCTTTATGGAGTGAATGCATAAACATATAGCTAGTGCATTTCCAGGTATGCCTCAGATATATATATATATATATATATATATATATATATATATATATATATATATATATATATAATTGGAATCTTTGTAGATACAGTCATTCCAAATAGAACTGGTGCCTTTACTCTTTCTCATACAAGAGAATGATTTCTTTCTGTTGGGGAAAATATATCTGATTTTCATTACTTGTTTTCAAAGCATGAATACAAAAATCTACAAGATTCTGGTAGACACATTTTGACTTTGTAACCTCTCTTGATACACTATATAAATGGCTTGACTTAGCTGAGAATTGCACTGCTGCCAAAATTGGTGAATCCTGAATTAAGCTAAACTTTGACAATCTAGTTAAAGCAATTGGCATGCTTATGTTAGCTTGTGTTGATGGGAATCAGTTATCTACTCATACAACATCTATGCTTGTATGGCTTCTTTCCACAGTTCATGAGGGACCTGGATTTGGGTGGTCAAGACATATTACTGGCAGAGTTACAAAAATATTTCTGCAGACAGAAAGAAAAAAAGAAAAAACGTAGGGATGCACCTTTTGGTGATCATCTGAGATGATAATAACTACAAAGAGGCTGCAATTCTCATTGTACAGAACTGGTCAGAAGGATGATTTTGTATAGCATGGCTTATCACAGACCAGTACATTTACTATCATTGTGATCACTGGCAAGGGCTCTGTAAATAGTTGTACCTGGCAACCATCATAGGAATAAAATAAATGCAAGTATAAATGAATAGAAAAAAGTAAATATTATAAACATGGGTAGCTCAAATATGAAATATTATTCTTCAAGTCAAAGAGATGTGAGAAAAAGCTGGCTAAAGGAAAAAAAATTAAAACAAAATAATTTTTCCAGTGTATTTAGAAAACAAGCCTACCAGATGGCCTGTACTGTGACAGCCAGATTATAGAAGAAGCACTCAAAGAGCATGAGGCCATTTCAGGGAAGCTCCATGGGTTTCATGCATTCATGTTCATTATGGAAGAAGGAAAAATGTTTGTACTCTGTAAGGCTCTAACAGAGGAAAAAAGGGAGTGAGCATAGGATATGTTTAAAACACAGAGACTGCAGAAGAGCATGTGGTACAGTTAGATGGAAGGAACCCCCCAAAATAATGAGGCTGGTTAATAGTCACATACTATTTCAAACGCAACTGAAGTATGGAACACTTTGTGCTTGTAGTCTCCCTTTGGAACAGCCCTGGTATCCAGAGACAAGAGAATGGTAACTTCTACATCCTAAATAAAAAAAAAAAAAAAAAAAAAAAAAAAAAAAAAAAAAAAAATTGGTAGGAGCAAAGTAGGGAAGCATCGGCTGGCCATTCTGAATCCTGTACTGAAGCTTTGGTGAAGGGCAGATTTCAGCACAGCTCTGTTGGCAGAGGTTATGCCTTTTTATGGCTTTTTGAAGTGCTTTCAAGAGCGGGAGCGGGTACGTCAATGGGATGATTTGGTCTGCTAAAATAAAGTAGCGAAGTTTCCAAATAGCAAACATTCTCCTAGAGCTTTTAAGGCATTGGTGGGGCAAAAGGAAAGCTTGTAACACGGATGAGTCATTGGGTGAAAGATAAACTGATGAATGACTTTGTCAGAGACATTGAGAAAGTGTGCAGATGATACTGTGTTATTCAAGGTACTAAGGGGGTCAGTGATAGGCAGCACAGACTCATAACAGGGCTTTACAAAATCCAGGTATGAATGAAGTGTTAGGCGAAATCTAATAGAGATAAATGTAAATTGATCCAATGGGAAAAACAATGTAAGCTTCGCATTAGCATGATAGGCTGTGAGTCCGCCATCTCCCAGCATTTTCCAGTGTGATTATCTCAGGTTTTGGCAGATTTGGGTGGGATCCATACCTGTTTGTAATGAAGGACAGAAAGGAAATCGCTTTCTATATGTGCATTTCAGGAGAAAGAGATAATTTTGTCATTCAAGCCGTAGTCATTTTTGAATGAGAGAGGAAGGTCTTGAATTGTACTGTAACCTGTTCCATTAAGACAGTAGCACAGCAGTTTCCATTTTTAGATCACTTCACAGTGTGCAGCAAGGGAGCAATTTCATTGCCTTCCCAATACAATCTGGGCTTGACTGTGTATATGGGCTTTTTAATTAGGCCTCCCCCCTCCCCTCCACATGTATTTATGAAGGGAAATTTATTCAAGAAAATGCACTTTTGGGTACATTTCCAAGTTTTGTGTGTAAAATAGCATTAGATATGAAAGAAAGCAGAACCATTTCAAATTATTATGTCACCCAGACAGGAAAGAAAACAACATGATGTAGAAAAAACAAATGATTGAATATTCATGAGAATAAAACCTATTTAAACCAAAGCTGTTACAGTCAACCATTTATAAGCAATCCACAGGTTGAAATTTGTATGCTGTATATATTTGATAAGCAACTGGATATTGTAAACAATGAAGTAAAAGCCAGTCAAATCACGGACTAACAGCAGTGAAAAACTCCCAGCGTTTAAAAGTGCTTTTGTTTCCTAAAATTTTCTGGGCTGCTTTAATATATCAGAGCGCTGGAATATTACCTGCAACAGAGCCTCATTCAATAAATATGGGATCTTGTTCTAGAATCCAAATTTCTGATGCCCCTGAGAGTTGATAGTGTTGGCAGGTAACTGTATCACTGATTATTATAGCAAAAAATAGTCCTGCTCATGGCTGATACCAGGGACTAGGGATGTACATGACTCATTTGGAGACATAATCCAGCACTTAAACACCACACATTAATTCCTTGCTTAGCACTGCAGTTCTATCTGAGTGAATTTTGTTGCTTGTTCTGTAAATCATTAAGAAATCTTGTCTGTCTTCTATAGAAAAAGAACATGATACAGCAAGAAAACCAATGAAGCTGTGATTCTCATGTAGGAAAATCAAGGCTAGAATAGAAATTACTTGCTTAATTTGTTGGGGTATAATCTTCTCTCTCACCCTTAGCTCCTTGTAAACAGCTTATGCCTTTTGAGTGGCTTAGTAGCTTTCAAGGATGGTCATTATCCCTCACATTTATAGCATGTTATCTATCTCTGGGCCTGTGGCATTAGTACATTAGAGCATTACCTGAAAAATAGTAGCAAATTTGTAATGGGAATAATAATTTAATATCAGAAAATGTGGCAATAGGAAGATGGACATAATGATAGTAAATGGCAGATAGTCACAGAAATGAGACATTCTTCTTACTCTGAATTATTTGACTGGAAACATAACTGTAATTTCACGTCACCTAAGGTTTGCTTGGAGGAGTTAAAATCTTTAACAGAAGGCTGTAAATAATATTGTTGTACTAGACAGATGTTGCTTTAAGCTGTCCTCCTTACAAATATAAAGATGTCCTTTTGGTCAGGGATCAGAGACAATGCAGTATAATTGCTCATATAGCCAGAAGCCTGAGGTAGGGGAGGGTGAATGCTTGGAATGACTAACTGTTTAAGTCCAAGCCATACTGGAAACAAATTGCTGTTGAATAAAAAATTGTGTGATGGTCTACATTTTTTAAACAATATTTTAAAAATTAAGAAGACATATTTGTCTAATCATGCATTATCTGAAGACATAGTACATCTAGCTCTTTGCAAATGTGTAACATTGTTACAAAGTAGTATTATTATACTACTAATAATCATAGTATTATGATTATTATCTGGCAAGCCACTGAAGCCACATAATTGTGAAGCCTCTTAGATATAAGTGCATTGTGTACCCAAATTGTGCAAAACTAAACTTCTGTATATCGTGTTTTCAATTATGATTATCCAAAAATAGTGAACGGATAAGATTATCTTTGATTATGAGGACTAACTGTGGATAACAAGCTACTATAACTAATTATTGCAATCTTACACTATTTACAGATCTTGGAAGGAAAAGCTCCCAGCTCTTTCCAGCACAGAGCATCTTGGGGTCAACAGCTGAAAAAATCTCATTGCTTGCACCTGAAATTCATTACTTTTCCCTAATAAGGTATTTTTTTCTTTAGACTGTTTCCATTTTTAAGGATAGCAGTGAATTTTCTAAAGGCAAAAAAATACTCTAAATTTATTTGTAGAAATGCTATATTTTATCAGTATAAGGAACAGAAAGAACCTCAGACTCAGTGGATCCTGAGATTGCCTTAGGAAGAAGGACAAATAGACTTGGTGCAGACGTTTGAAAACATAAAAATGGGTTTTGTATCAGAAGAAAATTAGAAGCCATACTGACGTTTCAAAGTGTGCACTTGCTGACTGATGAATGTGTTGATATACTGAGGTAAAGTGTAGAACATCAAATGCACTTACAAAGTAAATTTTATTGTATTAAGATCTTCATGCTGAAATAAGGACTGTTATTTCAGTAAATTTCATTGAATTATAGCATCTATTCATCTATGCAAGCAAACTGCTAAAGAAGTATTTTTTATCTGGTTGTAGAGATTATTTATGGCTGAGATCTTTTACGTTGCATGATGCTAAAGAAATTGCTTAATGAGTGATATCACATATACAATGATATTTTCTCTCTTTGTTTGTCAGCCTCTTAATTTGTGATTGTTTTGTGTGTTGAGATGTTCTGCTTTTTGAGTCATCAGATGTTTACTATCTTGTCCAAAGAGGGGAAGTCTAAACTAGGGACATACAAATAACTTTTGTCTTTGTTTAGATATGGTATTCCCCAGTCTAGTGCTCCCCCAAAACACTCAAAGCTATGTGTCACTTGTTCACTTCTGCCTTCCCTTCCCCCTGTGGCAGGTTGGAGAGGAGAATTAGAGGCATAAAATTTCAGATCGAGAGTTTGAGATAAGAACAATCTACTGGAAACAGCAATGAATTAATATATGAACAGTAGCAGCAAGAACATTAATAATAGAGTGTACAAGGGAGGTGAACATTCCCCATGCAAATGGTCACCATGTAAAGGCCTGTCCTCAGGAATAATCAGTATTAATACATATAAATCTGTTTAATGAAACTTGTAGCAGAAAATAGCACTCAGTGGGGATTTTGTTAACTGACATTCTCTTGAAGTATGTGAAAATTTTTGTATGTCATGTAAATGGCACACGGTTAATATAATTCTAAGTGAGAAGAGACACTAGTAAAAATAAAAGCAAAATATTGAACAATCTACTTTGTTAACTACTTTATCTTGGCATGTAGTTTTTCTTATTATATTATAGATAAAATACATTCCTGAAGGACAGCCTCCTGTGGCAGTGACCCACAGTCCAGCAGTTTGCAGAGAACTGTTGCCTGTAGGATGGATTCATATTGGAGAAGTTCATGGAGAACTGAGTCCCATGGGAGGGGCCCATGGGAGGGTTGAGGTTGAAGGACTTTGAGCGTGTCCAGAGGAGGGCAACAAGGCTGGTGAGGAGCCTGTAACACAAGCCCTATGAGGAATATTTTGAGGGAGCTTTGGTTGTTTAGCCTGGAAAAGAGGAGGCTTAGTTGAGACCTTATTTGCTCTCTACAGCTTCCTGAAGGGAGGTTGTAGACAGGTAGGGGTCGGTCTCTTCCACTGAGCAGCGACTGACAGAACAAGAGGACACAGTCTCAAGCTATGTCAGGCAAGGTATAGGTTGGATATTAGGAAAAAAAATTTCACCAAAATAATAATAAAATACTGGAATTGTCTTCCCAGGGAGGTGGTAGAATCACCATCTCTGGATGTGTTTAAAAAAAGACTGGACTTGGCACTTGGTGCTATAGTCTAGTTGAGGTGTTAGGGCATAGGTTGGACTTGATGATCTTAGAGGTCTCTTCCAACATCATTATTCTGTGATTCTGTGACCCCAGAGTGCAGCAAAGGAAAGACTTCTCTTCCTGAGCAATGGCAGAAACAACATGTGATGAACTGACCATAACTCCCCATGCCCTAACTTCCTGCATCTCTGAGGGGGAGGAGGTAGAGGGGGGAAAGAGAAAGAGGTAGGGGGAAGATATTTTTAGGATTTATTTTAGTCCTCATTATCCTGCTCTAATTTTGTTAGTAATAAATTCAGTTTATATCTCCAGTTTGAATCTGTTTTGCCTGTGACAGTATTTTCTGAGTGATATTTCCTGGACCTTATCTCAACTCATGAATCTTTGTTATATTTTCTCTTCCCTGTCCAGCTGAGAAGTGGAGTAATAAAGTAGGTTTGGTGTGTGTCTGGCATCTAGCCAGGGTCAACCCATTCAAATGTCAATGACATTTTGGAAACTCAAAGTCAAAGCACTCTGTACTACCAAACCTGTGTGTGTGACTTATGGGAATGGATTTGATTGGTGTACAAGTTAACAGAATAAGTCACTTGATTACTGATGGTCATGAGTGAAGATATGGAAGACTGAAGATGTCAAGTAATGCATAATTTAAATTACTGATTCATGATCAAGGCACTATTTTCACTCCCTGCACTGAAGAATCCTTCCCCAAGCATTATTGATTCTTGGTTGAGGCTTTGACTTCTTTATACAGCTCTGCTGCTCTAATATTTAGAAAGAAAGGTGCTGCCATTGCATACCAAGGAAACATCTTGCATTGTGCCAAAGGGTGTCACATCTACAGGATCACCTTTGTTGCTATTACAGTGCCCACAGACAATTTTACTGTCTCAAATAACTCTATGGAAAGAGCCTGGGTCTGCACTTCAGCCTACACAGAGTGGTGTTATAAAACTAATTAATTATCCTGCTAAGATTAAAACAAATGAGGAAGAAGAGTGAAAACATGCACAGACACAGGCATAAATCAAACTTTGTCTTTTAGCATATTGATGCATATATTTTGTTGAGGGCTAAAGTCACAAATACTCTGTTGTAATTAATATTGTGCTCCAGTAAATTAGGAATAATTTCTGCAGTAAGCCCAGGGGGCCCATGGATGACCCTTCTGCAAAGATGAGTTGAATGTACAGAACTACTGATCACACTCCTGGGGAATTGGGGGACTGCTGGACAGCCATTGTACTGTTCACCTCTTGAGAACCTAAAGGTATATTTTTGCCTGTAGATCGCTATAAAATAATAGAGTTTTTTCTCTAGGGTAATGCCAGATTAATTCCAAGAGCACAAAACTAAAAAACTGAACAGTTATTTTCAAGAGCTAGAAAAGAAACAATGGTCTTCTGAAAAATCCAGGGATACAAAATTACAATTAGTAAAATAAGTGCAGGTATGACTTTTTTTTGTTGGCTGATAAGTATCTGCTTTCTTATTTGCTTCCTTCTGGCGCATTAGAGGTCTGTCTTGTTGCTGTGCTGGTTTAATTCCTTTATGGAAAAGTTTGAACGTCCTTTCTTTTGTTTTAATGTCCCCTTGCTGTGTGACGGACCAAAGAGAAGATACCTGGTGAGACTGAGGATATGAGAACTTGGGCCTTAGTAATGTGTTTTGTACGCTATGTAACTTTGGAAATGACAATTTATAAAATATCAGATTATCTTTTGCTGTATAATTTGTGGGATAGTCCAAGTAGAAAAATATACCAGAGACAATTTTTTGAATACAGGCAGTATTATTGACTACTGTTCAAAAAAAACCTGGTGGTATGTGATTTCCACTGTGGCATTTCCTGCCAGCTTGCCAGAAGTTACATCGGTTTACAAAATATGCATTTTTCTTCCTATAAAGCAGACTTCGTGGGAATGCATTTACTATTCTTTAAATCCTTTAATAGCAGATATAGCTTGTCAAGGATAAAAAAGTCTCATAAATATGTGATAGTTTATTTTATTCATTCACAATTGTATCTTACAAGATCAATTTGTATTCCAGGGGCTTTGAAGATATTTTGTCTGTTGACTGTTTATGCAATCAAAACAATTTAAATAAGTAGAGTAAATTTCTACTTATTTGTATTTTTGAAAGTATTTTTAAAAATCTAGTTATGACTAACAGGCTGAACATATTTTGTAAATATTTTATGATTTTTTTTTTTCTTAAATGATTGTGAAGTACATAATTAGGTGTAATGTATACCAACAGGCAAGCTATAACTGCTGAATGTTAAACAATTTCTCATTTTTAGTTACACTTTTGGCATTTAATTGACCTTATAAAAAAGAAAGAGTGCATGCAGAAATGTACCTAAAGTGTACTTGAAGTAATGATTTTTCCCAGCCTTGGTTGAATTTAGAGATATAAAGTCAACAAATTTTTGTTTCCTTTTATGATTTTGTTAATTAATGGTGGTACTGTTTGGGTGTTTTTCCCCCTTTTTTCCTCCCCGTTCTTCATTTGTTAATGACTTAAAATTATGAGAGGAAAATTATTTGTAAGAAAAGCCAGAGGTCATTCTTGGAAGCTAGATCCACTTCCTGGGTGTGTCTGGGCATTTCTTTGAGCTCTGGGCAGGCACATGGACTGTAAAATTCATGTTTATACACAAAAAATTAATATAATAATCATCTTGTCTGGAAATCAGGTACTATAGCTGGAGTTGGGGGAGAAAACATGCTGATATTGATAGCTGAGCTATCTAAATACATTTTGTAGCTCAGTAAAACTGAGACTGCATATCTATGTCTTTGTAGGGAGGCAGTATTGTGTATCACAATTTTGGAAGTTATCTTACCCACCTAAGACATCTGACTGCTTTATGTCTCTCTCTAAATGCTTTATGGTTCTATACTCTTAATTTCATGCAAATTTTTCATCCTTCTAAGGAAAAAAAATGTAGCATCTCTGACCATTGCTCCTAATCCTTACATACTGTTTGGAAATTGTGACTTTCCAGCAAAATCTGGTGATTTTGCACAGTGTCACAATTACAGAGGAATACATATTCTAGTCATAGATTTCAAGAAATGCCTTTTGATTCTTAGCCTAGAACTCTTGAATTTTGTCTCTTCCTACAGTGTGTCTTCCACCTATCGTCAGTATTATCATTCTGGAGACATTTTTAATTATCTGTAAATTTAATCTATAAAACTAGTTCAGACTACTCTTCACTGGTTAGTGAGATTTCTGTTTCCACTACTCCCTTTCTTTGTCTACCTACTTTGCAAACCTTATTTGAAATACAAACTATTGAAGTTAGGAAACAATCAGGTTGTATTACATTTGGTAATAAAATGGGCAGAGAAACAGAAATGAAAAACTTTTATGTTGTTGAAGAGAACAGAGAAGATAGGAATGATCTTATTAAATTGTTATCAATATTAGTTCCATTATTGCAATTGACAGCTAGTTCTCTGGTGCTACTTTCGCATTTTTCCTGTTTGGTATCTGGAACTGGGAAGTATTTCAGTAAAATATTTCAAAATTTTTCATGGAGAACATAGAATTTTTAGTAGTATATTTAAACATATCAGACCATTCACATGCATATGTATGTCATCTAAATGTGCATATTTTTTGCCATATTTTTAAAATTTTATGCTATATTTACCTAAGAACATGAGTAGATATATATATATATAGTCTTCAGTTTTAGTTTTTGTTAGTTATCTTCTACAGCCACTTTTCATTTGAAGGTTTTATGTTAACAAATTTTTTAAATACTCTTTTAAATATTTTTAATACAGTGTCTCAGATTGCAAGCAATTAGGTGAAATGTCTACCATGTTTAACAGTGATTTCCAGTAAAATTGAAGGAACATGATGTTAATGCTCTCTAGTTACAACTTATGTAGAAATGGTGAAAGAGCTGGTTTACTGTTGATCATAGCAGGATTTATATAATTTTTTTTTTCTAGTGCACACCACAGAAAAACTTCTTGGAGAAGCCTGTTTCTCTGTCTGTGTGCATGAAAGGACTAGTTTTATTCCCCTGTCCTTTTTCTATGCAAAATGTAAACCCTTTGACAAAAGTTATTGATCCGGGCATTTTCCATAGGGGTCTATAGTTTTTGTCTCTCATTTGGACCAAGAGTTTGAGTTTCATGGTCTGAAAGTATACTGAGCATCAGTAGCACATAATAGTGTCTCATCCTGGTGTGGTCAAGAATATCTTGGAGTCACAGGGTGTTTATTTCTGGCACAAGGTTTTGCAGTCTTTTCTTCTGAAGAGCTTCTATTTTAAAAAAATGTCATTTTGCTTTGAAAATGTCCTCATCAGGTCTAATATTGCATCATTTAGATATTATTAAAAATTCTTTGACTGAAAACCAAAAAACATTTCTTACAAATTGCTATAATTGTGAAACAAGTGTACTTGGCAGTAATATCTGGACTAAAGATTTAAACTTTTTATCAGTATATAATGGTTAATTAATTCTAAAAACATCATCCTTTTTATTTACTTCGATGTGTGTTTCATTCCTGCTCACAGAAATTGATATTCCAGAGGAAATTGGCCACTGGAAGCATGAAACTGTCTAAAGAAAAAGCTACATCAGCTGAGGTAAGATAATCAGCTAAGATACATCATTTTTTAAAATAGATTTTTGCACCAATTATAGAAAGGGCAACCTCTGGCTGGACTCTTAAACAGCTCATAACCTCTCTCTCTCCTCTGAAAATGAGAAAGAGAGGAAGATGCTCATTCAGCAGGCTAGAAATATTTTTCAAAAATATTAAAATAGATGTGGCTAACCTTCTCACATATACCCATTATCAAAGGTCTAATATTTTGACACTAGTAGTATTTAAATGCTGTCCTGGTTTGTGTGAAGTTTAAGATGGTTTTCCACATGGTTTGTTTTAAAATGTGTTTTACGTGGGAGGCTTACTTGCATTTTTCACTCCTATAAACTATGCTCTAAAACTATAAAACATACTGCTGCATGAAAAAATCAGTTATTATTCTGTGTAGGCATTTTCTGAAGATATTGTTTTTATGTCATGATGTAAATTTAAGAATTATACTGACCTGTTTAAAATCTGTTTATGTGACTGCAATCATTATTGATACTTTTATCAAAATATTACTCTTTTTGAGACCAAAACCATCCCTTTCACTATCACATGGCAAGGTCCAGGGATGCTCCAATAAAGCATCCACTTTTCTACATAGTTTCTGTGAAAGGAAAAATTCTGCCTGAATGTAAAACTTCAGAATTCAGATTCTGTAAGATACTCAAGAAGTAATTTTAAGTGTTGTGTCTAAGACTGTTCATAATATTTAAAAAATCATCAAAACAGAAAGTAATTTGTCTTGCTCTACACATAAAATGGATATTCTGCAAATGGCTGGGATAGGAACCTCTGTCTAAAAGAAAGCAGAGTAAGATTTTTCTGAACTTTCGTATCATATCTTTGTTTAAAGCATAGCTGTGCCTACGAAACTATATTCACAACAAAGAGAATGAACACAGCTATAAATGTATTTTTAATGTCAGTCTACATTTTTAAAGAATTATATCTAGGTTATTTAAAAATTCATATTAGCAATTAATTTATTCTAAATAACAATTTAACTGCGGACGGGAAGTAGTGAAAAATTCCTTGTTTTGCTTGGCTTCCATGTGTGGATTTTGATTTACCAATTAAATTGTCTTTCTCTCAACCTAAGAGATTTTCCACATCTGTCCCCCATCCTACCAGTGGAGTGAATGTCATGACTGGTTGCCAGCAGGGGTTAAGCCATGACACCATCAGTGACATGTACAGAAAAAACTACCCTGAAAGGTTTAGAACAAATGGTAACAGGAGAATGAACTATACTTAAAACTAACCCTAGTATGATTATTTATATCTTCAGTTGGTTTGCACAAGTTTGCTGTTTTCTACATTAAAAACAAGACAAACGCCAAGATGGAAAACAAGCCAAATCCAGGACATTTTAAAATATGTCTTCTTTCAATTTCCCTGAAAGAGGGGCAGCCCCTTCTTTTTTGTCTTAAACCTTCATTTAGGAAGAATTTGTAATAACTTTTGCGTATTTAAAATCAAGTTTATTTCAGAGGTCAAGAGAGAAGCAGTCTTTGTGCACTCCCGACCTGTTATTCTGATGTTCTCTGTATGAAGCTATGCTTTCATGCTCCTGTGGACTAGACTTTAAAAACATCTTTTTTTAAAAGACTTAAAGTCCTATGTCTGTATTAATCTTATCAGTGAACTATTTCAATAACAACATTCTGAGTATCTCTCCTAATAAATAGTACAGGGAGAAAGTTCTGTTAAAAATCCACCTTTGGGCTCTAAGTGAATAGCGAGAAGCAATCAAAGCACAAGAGGATGGGCTTAGTCATCATTGCCCCATTTGTCAGTGCCTGCTTCCTGCAGTCTTTATCTACCATAACTGAACTTTAGACCCTAGGAACTACTTGGATTAACTTTTGGTCCTAAAGACTGTAGGTTAACCACCCCCTTCCCCTGCAGCAGCCAGAGATGTCCAACAAAAGCATCTGCAGTGAGGGCTGGCAAAGAGAAGATGTATACCCAGGGTTTTCGGCAACTACATCAGCTCAGATGGAGGGTTAGCAGGCTCCAGTTTGAGTTATTGGTTCCTATTTACACCTTAAAACTGCCTTTTCTAAGCAAAGCACATAGATCTAGTACACGACAGCATGCCCTAATACACTAGCAGAGGTAAATGAACTCTCCACACATAGCCTATGAAATGCAGATGAAAAATCAAAACCCCACAATTGCTATAAAGATTTGTAGGGATGGTATGTTTATTATAGTGCTGGGCACACATGGGGATTGTTCCCCTTCAAAGGACATGCGCACCCCTGAGAACTCCCCATCCCTTTTTATCCCTCTTATGTATGCATAGTGTTTCACAATAGGTTCATGCATATTCATTCTGCTGATTTCGGGTTACACTTACAGCTAGTTACACTTGTACTTAGTTTTTGTCAGAAAGTACAGAAAGAACTCCTGGGTCACCCTGCCCTGTCTGTTTCAAGGTTCGAGGAGCCTCTCTTCAGCTTAGAAATTCGCATTCTTTCTCCTCCGCTGGGGCAGTTTTACTAGTGCTGCAGAGCTACCAGACTAAACAGCATATTTTACTTATGCTAGCAAGCTCAAAGTGGCACATTTCACCTAAATCCAAATGGATTTCTACCCTGTTAAATTTTCACTCTGTTTCACCTATACCGCCACCACCAAATTTGGCTGTTTTTTTGTCTTAGTATGAAATTCAGGTTACCAGAGTCCTTCCCTCCTAAAAATGGTAAAATGTAATGGGTCAACCAGCCTGCAAATTTCACCACAGATTATACAGTTTCTCCAGTTTTCTTCATTTCTTTGCATCCCATCTGTCCAGTTTGTTGAAATTAGAACAAAATAAGGAAAAATAATCTTCTAGATATTTATCTTTATCTCTTTTTTTTTTGTTTTTTTTTTTTGTTTTTTTTTTTTTTTTTGGTTAAACAATATTAGGGAGATATACAGGGGAATGTGCAGGCAGCTGTGTGAAAAATTTATGTGATTAATTTATGGTTTGTTTTTTTTCTTTGTTTAAATTTTTTTGTTCCCCAGCTGCACATCTATTTCACTTTGAGTGCCTGTGCTTTCAGACTTTCAATAAATTCAACAGTTTTCTTTATGCATATAAATATACCTCAGAATGGCAGAGCAATTAATTTATATAGTGGGTAAGTGATTTGACAGAAAGTTACCTAATGGTAAGGAGAACATAAACCATTGGATAAAAGCTAAACAGCAAAGTTAAAGCATTTGGTTGTTAAACATAATTGTCCTGAAATCTCAGAATATTGCTCTGCTTATAGAACAGGGCTGTTATAACATCCCTTGCTCTCTTAAATCCAAGCTGCTTTAATTTTTAAATATGACATCCTGTATCATAACTGTCTGCAGTCTCACTCTACATATGATAAAAAAATTGTATCTTTTTTCATGATGAATCTTTCTCTGAGTCACATCTTTATTTTGTTATTTGGGCTTTGATGTTCCTATGTGAGCAAAACTCAAAAGAGGAACAAAAAATTCTCAAAAGAGTTTTGCTCAGGAAATTGTGCCTTTGCTTATAAAGCAATTTAATATAAAAGTAATCTAAAATTTCTTCTATTCACTAATTACATGTAGCTACTTTGTGGCTAGTCATTACAAGATTAAATTGCTAGGCAAAAATCCTATCAGTTTGAGTGATGACAATGTACTTGAGGTTGTCACTGTATATATCTATTTATCTCTCATGAATACCAGGATGGACTTTAAATTCAGGTTCTAATAAAGGAGTAGCCACAAAATAAGTGAGGGAGGACAACAAAATGGAGAAGGAAAAAAACCCCAACTTTCATTAACACTGTTCAGGAATGTCAGAGGTGTTTTTCATTTGAAATGGCAGGTTGGCAATCTGTAGTTCATTGACAAGCAGATTTTCTAGTGTTTTAAAAATAGGCAGGTTTTGATATTGTTGATTCTGTCTAAAACTCATTTTGGTTTGTTTGTAGCACTGAATAAATTCATTATTTACTGCTAAAAACCATGTATTTTTATCCAAGAATACTACATCAGAGAAAGGGAGTGTTACCCTAACCATCTGTTTTTTTAAATACTGGAAAGTAAGAGATACAAAAAATGCCCTACGGGCAAAATCCAGGAGTTTTTTAATGGCTCAGGGGATACTAGGTGTAACCTGAATTGTAGGGCATAGCAAGAGAGGAGAATTAAAGACTAAAGGTTAGCAATGCTGTTTTGTGGCACTTCCTGTTGACAGATGCTTTAGGGCAGAAGAAGAAGGTCACTGATCTAAAGGTCAGCCTGAAATAGGAATGTCTGTATTTTTCTATCACTTGCTTGTGCAAAATTTGGCATTTTCCTTCTCCTGCAAACCTAACCTCCTAGCACAAGTCAATACTCAACATTGATACAGTTAGGAATATATATTTAAAAAATATCAATTTAAATATAAATCCAAATAGCTGTTGATTCAAATATTGCTTTACATAGGATACGTAATAAAACTATCAGAAATATGTATGTGTAATATTTAAAGTACAAACATGTTATTTTATTTACCTGAATTAATTAGAAGACAATGGAATTTGCCACATAACTTCCTTTAAAAAAGGATATATATTAGTTTATTGTTGTTACATTATTATTTATGCAACAACATATTGGCTTTATAGTTCTTGGTACAGTGACGACATGAAGACTTTTACCTCTGCCTCCTGCAGTGATCTTAGATTAGAAGCAAGAGGAGAATAAAGCATACATGAAGGTAACTTGTGGGACAGAATTCAATAGAGGGATACTATTTGCTGTAAAAGCTGTTAGAAGGATGGATGCAATTTGTAATCTTTTATTTCGTAACCTGAGGACTGAAAAGAGTGATTTCATCCAAAAAAAGAAGTAAAAAGAAGAAAAAATGAAATGATTTTGAGGTATTGTATGTAGAAATTTGCCTCAAAATAATTGACACAAAATCATTTTAAAATAATATTTTTAAAAGCTGAGAAAAAGATAAAGACTGAAGCACCATAGTCTTTCTGGCTCAAATTCAAAATATTTCTTTCAGTTTCTGTTTTTGATTTTGTCCAAATGATGCTGATAACATGGTCAGCTTTCTCTTCAGCCTGTGGGCAGCTGTGATCATGCTCCTTCCTTCTTTCAGGATTTGCAGTAAGTACACATCTGTTCCTTAGTTGCATCTTTCCTGGGGCAGCTCTTGAATTATATGGAAGCTGCAGAATTTCTAAGCTCCAGAGCAACATGGAATGTCTGTTTTGTATTTTCCTGTGCTACCCACACTAGTATTGGATCTGTGTTCTTGAATGTGCAGACTTATGACTTGTTTCTACATTGAATTTACATATTTTGTTTTAGGAATGCAACTTCCTGGAAGGTCTTAAAAAAAAAAAAAAAGAAAATTGAGAAACAAAGCTTTCCAAAAGGAGATATGGAAATAGTCACGGTAATTAATATTTTTGTTGTTAATTTTTGTGAGTTAAACTGGCTCATCATTGATGAAGGAAAGTAAGTAACATATGATCCATTAGTAAGAATACTTAAAGCTTGTAGAATCACACCTGTTTACGTACCCCATTCATTTTTACAATCTTAAATTCATGGTACTCTGATATCTTTGAATATCATTCTCCCAGCTGAGAATATGGATATCAAAGATTATGGATGTATCAATCACAGCACCCCACCATTTTTATCTCGGTTTCTCTCTTCACTCTTCATTACTGGCTGGCAGTATTTCCTACTTAGATTTTTAGTCATACTTTATACCTCAGACTTGGTAGGAGAGAAACTTGCTAGGTCAAATGAGCTTTCTTCATATATGTTTAGGCAAAACAGTGGTTTTGTCCTTCTACCTAGTAAAAAGAAATAGTTAAATTTTTGTGATGGTGGTATGAGCAACAGTTATATATCTTAAAACCTGATACTCTCATATTGTTTCACTCTCACTGAGATTAGCTATTTTTCTTGTGTCACCTGGGTGTTTCTTCTAGACAGAAGCTTTAAAACTCTCCATATTAAAGTGCAAGAAAAAATATTGTTAATCAAAATGCTTTCTCATATTCAGTACCTTCTAAACTCAAGGAATGCTTTAATTTACCCCAAAATCTGTAACCTGAATAACAGTGAAGAAGAAAGAAGTCATGCTGTACACTCCTATTGTTTCCTTAGCAGGTGTGTTTTCTGCCTCATTAATGTGAGTGCATTTGTTGTCTGCTGCTATTTCTAATTATATGTGATGATTCACAACATCCTTTGAGTGCAACTGAAGCTGATTAAGAATATATTTGGAAGCTGAATCTGGGAACACACCCCTATTTAAAATTCTTTTAAAATTAGTCAATAGATTAAATCACTATTCTGAGCTGAGCTGTGTGACAGACATTCACGCAGAGGTAAGAGAAAGACATGCCTGTGGAGTCTGTGGGTTACACAAACCTTTCTTCCACAGGCTATCATGGTAGAAATTAATTGCATACATAAATATATTGTGAATGACTGTTGTTCAGCTCTCAACATACAGCAGTATATTATTCCATGAGTAAGAACAGCAACTCAGGTACAAAAGGGGTTTTTAAAAAAATGCTTCATCAAAAAATTGGACTGGATTTCAATGTCCAGTGTATCAGCAAAAAGAAGATCTTTTATGCTTACTTTTCTCTGAGAAAGACATCCCAGTGTTGTAGGAAAAAAGGGGCATGTATAGGTAACCCTGCCTGCTGGGACAAGGAATCTATTTTGCATTCTCTTGTATCTGTGGCAGCCTCTTTTTACCCACTTGCCCTCTGGCTGTGCAGTTGCTGTGCTTTGTGGTGCACCATGGCCCTGCTCGAGAGGGTTCAGTAGCAGCCTAAGCTCAACTGATGTGCTGGTTTCACCTTTTTTCCTGGTCTGGCAAATGAGTAAGTCCAGTATAGTTGTCCTGCCAACACTGCACATAGCATATGACTTTAAATTAAGGTTGATGTGAGGATTGATGGAAATTTCCTTCATTTTTTTTTCTTGTTACACATTACAGTATTTTTACTAGGACAAAAAACCCCTTTTCATTGTAAATAGAACCTGATGATCCCAATGGAGCGAGTTGGTTTTGGTAGTTAAAGCAGCAGCAGCTTTCTTTCTATATGTTGTGCAAATATCATAGATATTGAATCTACAGATGGCTTCTTGGGCCTCTGGCTGTTACCAAATTGAGGTTCCACTGGAGCTTTAATTTTCCTGCAGCAGAGGTAGATATTGTGTCCTGTAAATGTGGTGAGCTGGCAGCAGAAACAGGTGGCCTTGTTACCTGTTAGTCAGGATCTGGGATGCCAAAAGGCCTGTGTTTCCTCATTGTGCCTTGCATCCCAGCTTCTTGGCAAAAGGCAACTTTAACAATCTCAGCTGTTGAGATTGTTGCTTTTCCCCCCCCAATTGAATAAGAAGTCTGAAATTTTGCATGGAGAAATATTATGAACTGTGGAAGGTAAGGAGATTAAATTAGGTTTTGGGACTTCAGAAAGAAATTATTTTATTTTTTAAAAAAAGTGAAAAAATATTGTCTTTCTAGAAACAGAGCATTTTACCATTTGGAGACAAATAGCAGACCTATACCTCTAGAAGAGGAAGTACAACTCTGAAAAGGTAGTTGATTAATTTCAGACTTCTGAGCCACTTCAACCATTCTATCACATTTTTGTTACTAAATAAACTACTTTTTAAAGCATATTGCTGTCAAACTCAGTATATCCAGTTAACTTGTGCAATCATGAACAATTATACCAAAAGTGTAAATCTTTATGTCACTAATGGAAGTCTTGTTCTGAGAAATCATTATTAATGCTTTGTTTAACTCATAAAGAAAAGACCAATAAAATAGGCCAATAAAATAGGACTAAAAGTATAAAAGGCTTTCTGGCATCATTTGAACATTGCATTCACCACAAAGAGAAATTTCTGAAAGGCTTATCTAACATGATGATATTAAGTAATCTAGATTGTTGTTGTTATCTGCTTTATATTTCTTCCGTGAGCCAGACCCTATAGAAGCAGTGAAGAATGTCAACAAGTCATGGATCTCAGCCCAACTGTATAATTAAAATTCTAGTGAAAAGAAGAGCATCCATCTTGATTGTGTGAACAAGAATAGCTTACTGGAATCAGTGAAATTGCAATGTAGAATTCGTAAGTTTATGGTAAAAGGATGACACTTCTACACATAGCTATACAATAGAGGAAAATTCAATATAATTAAAAAAATATTACCTGACTGTGTAAGTAATGCTGTTAACTCCAAGTAAAAATCTACTCACCACTAGCAGAAATAACTCCCTCTTCCTAAAACCTGGGTATCTCCACACCAAACAAAAGCCCCAAAACAAATTAACCAAACAACAACAATAGCAAAATCTAAACAAAGAAGATACTGTCCTAGTCTTATTTAACAATATAATTACAGAAGCATATATTTTAAGAATTTTTCATGACATAACACAAAAATACAGAGAAAAACGTTGGTAAGGGTGATGCAGATTTACCAATAGACTGGAAATATAATATGGATTGGATAAGAATCATGAAGGGAATAGTGACATTTTAAAGCTAAATTTGAGTGGCAATCTGTAAAGAATAAAGAGAACACTCATTAGTATTACTGGTGTTTTTAAGAGCATATTTGTTTGAGTAGTCTGGCTTTCTGTGTGTGTTGTCTGTAAAAGATTCAAGGAATAATATATAATGAGGCAGGTGCTGCAAGTACAATCAAGAAATAATATTAGGTTGAAAGAACACAAATGTGTTTGTAACTCAAGAAAATAGGCCTTGTTTCTCCAAAATATTTTGGGCTTTATCAGTTCTGTTATAGAACATTAATACTGCTCTAGTGTATTTGTTGCTCTTTAAATCCAAGTTATGATTATGAAAGTGAAAATACAGTTAGCTGTTCTTCTGCAAACCCTTTCCGAAGTCCAAGCTACATTGAAATTATGTTGTTGTAGTGAATATTTACAGCAATAAGAGAATAGATGTGTTTCTTCTCAAGGATTTGCAAATGTTAGCATTTTCCTTCAATTATTGTAGGAATAACTGTACATTGAATTAAACCAACTCTATAGAAATATCAACAATTAATTGTGTGATGGCTAAGCTACATCCTTATTGTCTTTGTAAGGAATGCTCTCAGAATTATGGTTTACTGAAAAGTAGCAACATAAAGGGAAAAAGGTCAAAGTTGATCTTAAGCACAGCAGTAAAACAGAAAAAAAAATCTCACTTTGACCACACTGAAAGCAGCTGCTCTATTGTCATTATTATGATTATTAGTGATATATACTTTGCAGTCATAATGTTTCTGCAGCCTATAAACAACTTATTCCTTCTCATTAACATGTTTCCTTGCTACTGTAAGAAATACTGCAAAATTTTCATCTGAAGTCAGGGACATTATGTAAACCTATCTGAATGTGTTCTCATAAAGCTAGAATGCAGAATCCTGCAAATAACAGCATAAATATTGCTTGTCATGTCTCAGACATTCTTATTTAACTATACATGTGCCAGGATATATATTTCTTTTTGACTTGAAGAATTCTGTCTCTCACATTTGTGTGTTGATTTGTGTGCCAGTGTTTTGGTTTCTTTTTTTCTTTTTCTTTTTTTTAGTCTTTTTTTCCCTGTAAGATTTCATTTCAATTAATATTCTGGAAAGAAGGTATTCAATTAAGAAAATAAAAAAGGGAGTCTAAAAATAATTTATAAACTGACTAATTCTTCTAGCTTAAATCTGCTGTGGTTAAAGATATAAACCCCTGCATCTTCTGTGTGTGTGTATGTATTCCTTCCTTATATGTTATAGAAGTGAATAACAGTAAAATACTTTTACAATGGTTTTACTGTAGCAACATGAGAGAGTATACTGATAATGCTATTATTTTTTTAAAGACCTTGAACAATCTAATTACACTGGTATCAGTTCTATGCTAATTTATTACCACTACAAGCGTGAAATTGTTCTACTAGTTATCTTAAGATTTTTTTTGTAACTTTGGGAGCAGTCATATTGATGGTCACATCAGATGTGATCAATTTAATAGAAAACACAGTGTTGTTATAGACTCATTTTAATAAAATGCTAGTAGATTGGCCTAGATATTTATTGAATGTTATACACACTGCAAGGTCAGAAATATCTCTTATTGATTGCTGTTTTCAATCTGTTTTCAATACCTCCAGAAATTATGCCATGCAGTTGGTGTTATTTCTGTATCTTCATCTGCTGATCATTTCCATTAAAACTGCATTTTGTATTGGCATTTCTTCTCAGCATATTACAAGTTAACATAGATTTTTTTTCTGATATAGACTCACCAAATGGATAGAAAATATTATTGTTACTTAGCTTCAAAGAGTGCTTCTGTGGTAACTTCCTCAATGATGCTTCCTGCTTTTTCTGAGATGCATTTTAATTTGTTGTTCTGCCAGATTAAATAACAATAAGAATGCTTTGAGTAAGAAGAAATTTTTTTCAGAGTATTTTCTTTCCTTTTCAGGTATCTCATTATGCTGAAACTCCTATATGAGGAAAGAAAGATAATATTAAAAAAAAAACAACAAATAGTGGTAATGCATACATGAATAGTGAAAAAAAGAAAGCATTTTTTAATAATTTATGCACCAAACTTTTATGATATTACTCAACAGTATTGAAGATGCCTATTTTGCTTTAAATAAGAATTCTGAATGGGACAGAATTCCAAATTTTGGGAGTATAATTTTTTTTATTACTGCTCTGCCTTTAATATGTGAAGGTATCCCACAAAGGAAGAATGGTTCTTTCTTTTTTCATTGGCTAATTGGAAACAAGCCTGAGAGGCAAACATTTCAAGCCTACTGTACATAGATGGGCTTTGTATGGTACTGTGAGACTCCAATACAAATTAAAGTCATCTTGACAAAGGTGTACTACCAATCTTGTATCCAAACTATTTTTTCTGCTTTGTGACTATGTTTCCATCACAAATGCTGCTGCTACACTTAGCTTTGCCTTTTTTAATCCAATAAATTTCAAGTATTTGTGGAAGTAGAAAGTGCTCCACTCAAGTACTGAAATACAAAAAAGTAACTGTTATACCCTTGACCTGAATTCTTTGTTCAATTCTAGTGATCTAGATGAAGTCTAGACAGCAGCTGCTGGAGTAATCAGAAAAGTAGGGAGTTCATTCTACCAGAGTGCTGAAAAACTCTTGTCTTTTTCCATCTAGCTCATAGATCATATAATTGCTTGCTAGAAATTTGTCAAAAGGAAAAACAATACTGGTCAAATGCCACAGAGAAATTATCCCAGTCAGAGCAAATGCACACGAATCAAAAGATCAAGGACAATGGAAACAAATATAGCGAACATTAGAAGAATAGGGTTCTGTTAGCCATAAGAAGAATTATATTTTGAAATAGGTTTTCTTTTAAGTCTATTTTGGCTCTGTCGTCTAACCAGTTTGATAGGAGAGCACTTCTGAAGTGGACTGAGCTGTACGATACACATTGCCTCAGTAAACAAGGAGTTAGACATGATGACAATGACAGTTGTTTTCATTGGTTTATTTGTAAAATACTATCTTAAGCACCTCATATCATGTCTGGGTATTATTTACATGTGGCTGCTCTGATTCTCTTTCAGCTCAAATATATAGCATTCCTTATATACAGAAAAATTCTAGATGTAGTCAATGTGGTTGCATTATATTGCTTTGGGGTTTACCTTGCTCCAAAAGCTTGTAATTCAGCCTGGAATGTTCAGAATGGTTGTAGGATTTGGGTGTCTAAATCACACTGATGTCAGACATAAATAATCATCAGGAGTTAGATATATTGGTTTGAGGCCTGCACTCCTTAGCTGTGAATAGATTTGTGACTTAACAGTGCAGTTTGGGATTTTGAAAAATGGCTGTCTGATCTCAGTTCTGTATTTCAGTTATATTTCTATGTAAAATTAGAATTGCTTGTTAATTAACTTAAATAAATAATGTACGACTACACTGATCTTACTGCTTTTCCTGTAAACTAAGGGGTTCATGAATTCGTCACATTTTGGCAAGAGGGAACCAGTTTTCACTTGAAGTTGTTCCAACTAATTGGCATGAAAGGGTCTAGATCCAATGCATTAGCTCTTTGCAATTGTCATTACCTTTCATGCTGCTTTTTTTTTTCATGACCCCAGAATCTTGTTTCATTTTAAGAGGGTCTGAATTTAATACGGTATTTCTGGTATAAAGCATATAAAACATAAAAGTATATATTTACCAGAATTAGGTTCTTAAAAAAGTAATCTCTTTGACTTGAATAAGACTATTTAATTGAATGACTGCTATTTATAATCAGTAGCATGGAACACTATAATTCCATTGTCTAGGGAAATATGCTGTTATCATGGAAAGATGCTATGGTTGTATAAACAAAATGACTAACAACTCCTTGTTTTATATTTACTCCTTTTCACATTTACGCAGAGAAAAAGTAAGCCAAAGAAGAATCTGACAACTAGAATAAGAGATGTCTGCTGACATAAGAGATCAAATTTTTTTCAAGGAGGTATGTCTTCTAGCTTCAATTAACTTTAATTTCAGTATCAGTTCTCTAAAGTGCTTTATTTTCTAATGTCAAAAGGGGTTAATGAACAGTATTTCACTAAAGTTAATTGCTCTTTCATACAGTTTCTTGAACACTTTGATATAAAAGAATTCAGGAAGAGTCCCTGCACTTAGCAGATAAAAGGGCAGAGATCCTGGTCATTATTTTAATTCTTGTAAATTAATTTGTCTTGAAGAAGTTCTGTCTGTGCAGCATTTAGGCTGAAGATAATTGTAAGAGTTTCTAATTGGTCTTCCTGTGAAGACTAAATATGACTTTTCTCTCTCTGTTTCCTAAAGAGAAGACTGTGTTTGCCCACTTGGCATTCTCTGTGCCCACGTGTAAGAAGTTTTTCTACAGCTTTTTCACTTGGTGAATGTTCTACCTGCTCCACCTGTGCTCAGAGTTCGGGTGGATCATGCTGGCTTGGCAGAGAGCAGCTCCAGCTACCCTCTCCTCTGTGCTTCTTACCAAGGCCAGTGTGGACTCCTTGGCAAATCCTGTCTCTTCTCTGCAAACCTTTGTGTCTCCCACCATTAAATTAGCATAATTTTTCATATTTAGTTCTGCTTCATGGATAAACATATCACATAGTTTTGGAATTGGTGTTAATCCATACTTAGTGTGGTTAGCAGTGTAGGAGTGCACATATAGCCATGACTGATGAATATTTCTGATTAAGACTGTTTATAATCTGTTAACATGTGCTTTTAATGTATTCTACACAGCTACTTTGGATTCAGTGGTGCATGATAATTATCACAGTTTTGAACCAATATGCTTTCTCCTCAGGAAACAGCATTGAAAGTAAAGGTCTATAAAACCTCATCTTCATTGTTTTTGCCTGTGTAAATAAAATATAATTGTGGATGAACTCTCTTTTTAAAGCACTGAAAATCCTGTTATGCCCACATGGTATAAGCCAAAATATGCTAACATTATTGAAATTGAGGCAGTGATAAAGAATCTGAAAGTGGCAAAGATGAAAAGCCCATCAAGCTGCATAACTTTTCTCTCATTCCCTGGAAACATCTGTATATATTTCTGCCTGTGTGACTATATTTCTTTATGTGTGTCTATGTATATACATAAATAATTGTATGGATATTTGTATGTGTGCAAGTATACTAATACTTGTTTTTCTTTTTTTCCCCTTTTACTTACCCAGGATACTTTTATCCATCTTTTCTCCTCAGTTTCCTGTTTGATTATGCCACAAATCTTCCAAAGATCTAATTCTTACTCTTTAATAACTGCTTGCAGAACAGCAAGCTTCACTGAGAATGTAAATGTGCCTTCAAATAATCCAGAAGAAAGAAGAAATCAGAATAACTTTAGAATAGCTCTACATATGTGTAGAAGTGGTTGCAAAAACGTTTCTCAGGTAAGCAACAATTCTTTTGCTGTTGTTAATTCTAGGTAGTCTCTGTGCATAAATTTGAGATACATCAACTAAACCCACATTCACATACTGTCCACTTCAGTTAGAACTCTGGGTTTAAGTTGCCTTAGAGAGAACAAATGGCCCCTAATCCAGATGACAATCCAGGAGAAAAAAAGCTACAAAATGTAAAAACTTCTGAGCATTTAAGTCATAAATTGCTTGCACTAGCTCACTGCGTTGGGAATAATTTCTTCTTACAATCAATCTTTTTTTGCTAGGTGAAATAATCTAGGAAAGAGAAATGGCATTAGAATTTATTTTACTTCTAAAATATAATAGATTACTAACAAGATCAAGTTTGGTAAAAAGATTACGTTATTCATGTGACAACAGGAAATGTGCATTGGAGTTAAAAGCTGAATTGCTAGGTACTAGAAATATAACCTTCACATTTATCCTCAAAGTGAAGAATTAACTATAGGTTTTTTGCAGCTTTGGTAATTTTTCCATTAATGTTGTGTAAATAAGATTCAACTCTAGAAATTCTTGTTTGCTTTAGCAATGTATGATTTTGCAATTAATATTATAAACTTGAAAGACTTGTAACGTATCCTAATTGAAGGAATTACCATCTAGACATTATTGCCTCCTATGCTATAGTTTAAAACCTGATTAAAAAAATCCAAAACCTCTCTGTTAGAAATATTTTAGTACTGCATTTGCACTTAAAAATTTTTAAAAACCAAAATATTTTTATAAATCCTCAAAATATTACATTTCTATTTCTAATTATTACAGCAATTTCTTATAGAAACAAAAAGTGAATCCTGACTTTTCATTTATCATAATGAAAGTTTATTATGAAAATGTTATATGTAAACATGGAAAAGTCTGAAGAGGACTTGTACAGAACTGAGGCTTTTTCCCCTATTTTAATTGAGGTTACATAGAGCAAAGATTTTTTATTATAAACTGCTTAATATTGGAGATCATAAAGTCACTTGGGTCAAAGCACTATAGTTGAAAGAGTATAGTCTGAGAAACCTAATACAAAGAGTCACACATCTAAGGCAGAAGGAAAATAACTAGTAATGTCATAAGCGCTCAAAAAAAGAGACATTGGCATACAACCAGTAAAAGAACATAGGAGAGCCATGGCTTATTATTAATGAATGCTGCAGGCAATACTAATTTTGCAACATACTTAGGCAGTTGCACAGGAAAAAAGAAACCTTCCATAATTGTTTATCTCCAGAAAGAATCTGATTTCTCACTAGAATATTAGAATAATGCATTAAGTGCCATGAGATATTAGTAAAACTACAGTCTTACTATGGGAGAAGCGGTAAACGTGTTTGTGTGCTAAAGTTAAAGCACAGTTATACTTTCTGCATAGACTGGAAATAATTCCTTGTGGTTCAAGACAGTAAGGCAAATATTTTTAAAGACATTCTCTTGAGAAGTTATGTGCTTATTCAGTATTGTTAAATCTTGTGCTTCTTTTGCTGCACTCAGTACTGACCACTGTTGAAGACAGAACACCAAATTAGAAAGTCTGTGTGGCTAATTTGCTCTTAATGTGCCCATTACACAGCTATTTTCTGCAAACACATTAATGTTGCTACACAGAAGCCAGTCTTGATTATAATCTAGAACACAGAAGAAGGGGAAAGGAAAGAAAAAAAGAGAAAGATTTCCTTCATAGGACTGTAGAAACTGTATATAGCTATTTATTAGTTTTATAGGTTGCTCATTCAAAGAGGAGTGTAGAAGAAATTGCTTTCGAATTGTACGTGGTTTACTTTTACTGATTCTGGTAAGGTCCATTAAATACTAGGAAAAAATCA
Source organism: Taeniopygia guttata (assembly GCF_048771995.1). NCBI lineage: Eukaryota > Metazoa > Chordata > Aves > Passeriformes > Estrildidae > Taeniopygia > Taeniopygia guttata. The sequence goes on along the minus strand of NC_133028.1, from coordinate 40,107,827 downwards.
ACCTGATTCATTAGATTAAATTTCTGTAAATGTAATTAAATCCTGTCCTAGATTTGTTCATGTATCAGTAAACTAATTCCATTTAGTCAAACATTTGCTTTGAGTCTAAACGGAATTAATTTCCCTAGCTGTGAACTATAGGAAAGCAACATATAGTCAATTGTTCAAGCATTGAGATTATTGACTTAGAAGGCAGAGTTACAGCAGAAATGTTGATATATTCAGTAAAAGGAGTCATTAGAAGAAGTACATTTAATTTGAGGAACAATTAATTTTTGGTTATATATAACAAAGTAGAACAATAAGAGAATTCTTAGAGGAGGCTTAGTTCCTTCCTCTTGGGGCTTTATTATAAAAACTTGAGTTTTCTCCTCAAATTCCAAATTGACAGGGTTGAGACTAAGATGAATCAGAATTTGACAGAACAAACATCCCTTTTTGTCACTGTAGGAATGGAACATTTAAATGGAAGACATCTGGGAGGACTGGGACAAGCACTATAGCAAACATATGAGAAAAAAGGTTTCAAATAGTTGTCATAAGAATGTTCAAGGGTCTTGACTCAGAAAGAGTTTGTGAATGGAGAAGAACAAATAAAAATATTTGGAACAGATTTTGAGCACAATCCAGTTCCATTTTTAGTAAAGGTTTGCATCTAGAACAGGAACAAGACAAGTTATATCTACAGTCTCCTGTTCTACTTCTGCTCTGAGCCAGGAAGAGGAGCCATGAGCAAGTTCAGTACAGAGCTGAGCTTGCCCTGTAGTTGCTCCCCAGGAGCTCAGCACTGCTGGGTAGATGGGTCCCAGCTCCACACTCACAATATTCAGTGGAGTTTCTGTCTGGGACTGAGTGAGCTTGATAAAGGTGGAAGAATGCACAATACAGAAATGTGAAAGAGGCTTGTGTCTGCTTTCATGATTAAGACATTCATAAAGAGATGAGGATTCTAGGGCCATTTTAATTATTGATATCAAGTCATAAAAAGAGACTGAGAACATCTTCCTCTGAGTACCCTGCATTTGTGAAAGCTTGAACTCAGATACTTTGAATAAAAGGGATAACCCATGAATGCTGGACATGAATAGAGAGATCATTTTCAAAATACAAGTCTCACATCCTCACTCAATTTATCTTTAAACTACTTTATTACTAGTAGCCTCGGGCTGGCTCCTTCATGCTTCTTGTTCTTGTATGTGTGGGGGAGTTTAATATTCACAACACCCTTTCAACTAAATATAATCACAGAAAGACTGCCAACATCACACTCTTGTTCAGTTCTGTGCACATTTAGTTGTACCAAATCATAGACAGAATAAAATATGGGGAGACACTTCAGTACTAGACTCCAAGTGTGTAATATTTAAAGGAAACCTTGTAAGCAAGATTAACTGCAGAGCAATGTCCAGTTTAGAACATCATATAAAACACTAAGAAGCCTGTGAAGATCTGGCTGATATGCAGAATCACTGTCAGATTAATCAGAAGTGGAAACGAAAACAGTTTGTCACAACACGTTGCCTTTTGGCACCTACTAACTGGACCGTCACACAAGTACTGAAAGGCTTACTTGAAATGGTAACTTAAAGAAAATGCTGGAATAAATTTTTACTTATGAAAGCTAAAAGCTGTAACTAATTATGAAGTACAGTAAATCATGCTTGTAGAATTCATACAAGGTTTAGAGTCTTTCAGTTTATTTGCATCAGTATTATATAACTCATACTTATTTAAGCTGCATAATTTATGATACAAAAAAAGTAAATAGTTGATTCACACCTGGATGAAAAAAATGCATGTAAAATTGATATCCATAAAGAAAAAAAATTTACTTATGTGGGTCAGTTTGCATTGATCACTGCTGTATTTTATAGAGACAAAATCAATTTAATATGTTTCAACATAAATTTATAAGAATAAAAGTTTTTTCTTTTACTGGAACCAGACCATCTAGTTCAGCCTGTAAGGATATTTAATTTATTTCAGCTACACTGCCCTATTTTTTCACCCTACAGATCTTAAGACAGAACTCTTGAGAAAGTGTATCCTTATAGTTTCCTACAGTGTTAATAGACTTAATCTGTATCAACTAAAAATTAATTTATTAACAATGCGGTATGGATTAAAACAGTCTGTTACTGTAAAAAAAGTGGTATGAAGAGAATAAAATCCTATAAGGAAAACCAGGATCCTCTACCAATTTTAGTAATTTATATTCTGGTTATTTTTTTTCTTAGCAAAGCATAATAGTTTGCCAACTATTCTTGTTCAGACAGAAAACAAGCTTTCAGTAAGACTTGAAAAGCCACAAGAAAGATAGAAACCAAGCCAGAAAGGACAGAAGACTGACAGAAAAAGCAAAACAGAGCTCTATTAGCCTGAGAACAGAATGTGTGAATGAGGCTGTGAGGTGAAAGACATAGCTGAAGCTGTAAGTACTGCAGAGAGTCTGCTGAAGTTAACTTTGCATAAACTATACAGCATATATAAAGTAGGAAAAAATATAGCTGAGAAAAGGGTCATCTTAGGATCTGTTTAGCAAATTCTGGGACTGAGTAACTAAATGAAAACAGCATTAAAGTGATGTGGGCTACAAGAAATGTCATTGCAAAAACAATCTAGCCCTCCATCTACTCTACTATTCCGTTTTTAGCAGTGACTCTCAGTGCCATAATGTGTTTTAAAGAAAGCTGGAAGAAGACATGTGCTAGGCAATTATAGAATCTGCCCTGAGGAAAAAGTTTCTTTCTTCAACTCATCGGTTAGAGGTTTGTTTATGCCTTTAGGCACGAGTTTTAATATTCTTTCCAAATGCTTTTGTTTCATAAGATTTATTATTTTTTCATAAAATGTTCATCATTATTATTATTGCTACTGACCCTCACGATGCCAAGGATGTCTGCAACGATAAATTCCATCTTATAGTTGCTTATTTATGTGACAGAAATATACTTTATGATTTTAAAGGGCAGCTGGAATAAATTTGTGCTTCCAAAGACTTACTGAGGTCATCACTGACAAAACAGAAAGGTGAGAAGAATTAAAAGGGCAAATGGTATTTAAGGGAAGAAGTTAGATGGAGTTAAAATAGATAAAACAACAGCAGCTGCAGCAGACAGTTATCATTCATATAGTCCTTGTGACTGCCAAAAGTAAATGTGATAGACATTAACTATAACCAGCTGTTACTTAAAATTGTTTAAATTGCATTCACAAAAACTTTCTAAGGGTCAGCAAGACTACCTATTCACCTAAATTCATTTATACATCCAAGTCTTTGCAAACTGTGGTAATATCTACAATGAGAACACCCCTATAAAGAGATACTTATGAAGTTTTTTTTCTGCTTTGGGAAGCTATATGCAAGACAATTCAAAATGGGCACCACAGTGCCAATAATGCACTAAGGATTAAATAAGACCTCACAAATTTTCATTTTTAAAAAAAAATACAATATGCAAGAAGTATTTCCCTTTCAATACCTGAACTCTTTGGAAGTACTAGAGTTTTTGGAGTAGACAGGAAATGCTCATATTTTCTACTTGTAAAATGAACAATACGATTAATAGATAACAGAAAATATGTGTGTAAAGAACAGAAACCTTCAGGTAAATATCAAGTGTCACAGGAGTTTGGGAGAAAAAACCAAAACAATGTAAGACCAAGTAATTCTATGGTGATCCACACCAATCTGATATACTCTGAAATACATATTGGTTGCAGACATCCCTCCTAGCCCCAAACTTCTGCATCTATAAAAAGAAAAGTGAGAGAAAGAACAGGTCAGAAGAGGATGGAGGTCAAAGACAGATCAGAGGAAATAATAATCCAATGACAAATAAAGGTCTTAGCTGTGGCGTTTAACTATAGAACTACAGTGAATGTAATGAAAAGCTATCTTGCTTCTGGTGATGCTTAGGGAGCAATTAGATAAAGATAACCTTCTTGAGTTCCTGATGCCAAAGAGTTCTGCTGCTGATGTCAGTCTTTTAAATGGCCTGTGTGGCCTCCAAGCTAGTGACTTAAAAGGAAAACCTTTTTTCCTTCTGTCCACTTTCTGCCGCACTGCCCATCCCCTGGCTCCTCAAAGAAGTTCTTCCTTTATTCTCAAAACCCCATTCAAGATATAAATAGCTATCACAGGAGACATTCAGAGGAAGAAGGGCTAAGAAAAAAGTTAAAATATTAAGTCACTCTTCATCCTTCCCTCTCAGCTTCCACCTTATCTAGTATTTCAGAATCAGAGATATTCCAATTTGCTTTGCCATTCTATTTTTTTTTCCTATGCAATAATCTGGACTGCAAACTGACTGGTAAGATCTTGTCATTTAAGCTGTTGTGATAGGTGAAGGACTTGCTTGTAAACTGATCATTATTCCATTTTTCTCACCCTGGTAACAAATAGCACTGAAATGTGTGTAATATGGGTTCTTTTGTGCCTGCTTTTAAATTTTCTATTTTTCACTTTAATGACTTGAGCAGACATTTTCTATGGATTACATGACAGCTGGGAGAATTTGCCATTTTCTTTGTTTATATAAAATTTCAAAGAACTTCAACAATCACATAACATTTTATTCCTTTAATTGTAGCACTCAGCTATTGTTATATTAACAGTTTCAATTGTAATAGATGTAAATATTATCTAAGCCTTGTAATGTACAGACTTTTTTTGTTTTACCTCGCATTTTATATAGCATTGGGTTTCACTCTGTGAGGCAGATTTGCCAGAAAAGGTTTAACTATGCAAGCAGTGAAAATGAACAAAACAGACTGTACTCTAAGTCTGATAGATGTCCAATCATGAGCTATTGCCTTCTAACTTTAGCTTGCATTGAAGCAAGTTAATTTCTAATCTTGAGACCTCTTTGGCACCTGCATCTAATTATACCTTCAAGACCCTCTTGCAGTCAACTCTGTTCTCATAAACATAGGGTGAATACCTTAGTACAATACAGAACTATACAGGAGGAGGTCAGGACTTTTTCTTACCACATGTGCCAGCTTTTATCATCCTGCAATATGTATTTCTCTTACTGTTTGTCTGCAACTGACATATGTAGGTTTTCACACGTATCTGGATTTCTTGATGCACCGGAATAAATGTTTTTCCCCAGGTAGGTTGCCTACATTTTTATTTTGAATAAAACTGAAAAAAATTTCAGTCAAGCTTGCCCTGAAGTGTCAGAGAAAGTTAGATAAATTTGGGAGCTTTGAAACACATTTGTGCTTCCCATATATTGCAGCCTTCCAGCTTGGGTGTGGGAACTGACCTCTTGCTGACTGGCTGTAACTCATCTGGCCAATGTAATAATGTTGTGGTTTAGGGTTGAAGAAGTGTGGAATATTGTAAAGCAATCAGGTGTATTTGCAATGAAATTTCTTATAAGTTTTTAAAAAGAATGCAGAATTTTTTACTTGGACAATGTGTGTGCATAACACAGAACAGATGACAAGAGTATTTTTGAGGTAGTACATGGATTTACAGAGCTACAAAAGTAACTGCAATCTCATTTTCCAGAGTGGATGAATGGGATTTAGACTTGAGAAAATGTGCAGGGCTTGCTGTCTGTCCAGTGGGCAGTGTCACTCAAGTGGTAACTCAATGTAACATTTCTTTGGCAAAATTGTAGCATGGTGCTTTGGTGTGTAGTCCACTTTCATATGTAAGAGCACCTTCTAGTCTCCTTGGGCATTGTTGCCTCTGTGGTGGACATGTGGCCCTTCTTAACAGAGGTGATGCCATCAATTGCAGTGCTTGTATCAGCTCTCTGAGAAAAGAACATTACTCTCATCCCACCCATGTTGTGGGTTTCACCACTTACACAATTACCAAGCTTTTTCCTCTACTTTTCCTAGAGAGAAATAACTGCATCGTAATTTTATGGCTGATGATTGAAGTTGAAAAACTTACACATTAACCCTTGACTGAAATCCAGCTGTATCACAATTGGGGATTTTGTCTCCAAAACAGCAGCCTGTTAACGTTGTAAACGTGAATGCTCTTTGCTTGCTAGCTTAATAAGAAAGGGTGTTTTTGAACTTCATTAAAATAATTTTCAGTCAATTTTCAACAAATACCAGAGATTTTTAAATAGTCATAAATATGGCACATGGTGGCCATAAAAACACGCACATCTCCTAGCAGCAGGACTCAGCCTTCCTTGAAATACTGATTTGGTGACTCTGAGAAAGCTGTTGTGATTGCAGTAAAAATGGAATTCTGCTTGGGTTTAAAACTGTGTCAATAGTAATATAATCTACAATGTCTGTAAAGTGCTGCTTATTATGCTACCATCAGCTGCCACTTTGCAGAATACCATTAGAGATTGATATTTACTATAAGAAAATATTCTCAGGAAGCAGAGTAAGCTGCAAAATAAAATAAATGATAGCTCAATTTCTTTAGATGAGCCCAGTTTTGAGATGCAATTGTATCTGTTTTATCTGGAATTAGCTGTGGACAGGGAGCATTCACTGTATATGGCTCTGCCTTAGGATATTGTAAAATAAAATATAGTTGGGCTGGAATGCATGAGAATACTGGCACAATGCTTAAACAGATAAAAACATTTGCAGATCTTTAAGACTGTGGTTTAGGTGCTATATTTCTTTCTTCTGTGCAGTTATTTTTGACCACTAGATGGGACTGTGCAACCTCATGCAATTGTATTAACAATATTTGGGAGGCTTTTTACTTGCAATTAATACTTTTCTTTCCCCCACTGAAAGAGGGCTTTGTCCCCAACCTTTGAAAAGCATGAAACCAGCAGAACCTCTTGTAAACAAGGATCTCTGTAATTCTAGTGAGAGCAAGAAAAGCAGACATTAAAGTCTATCCAAAGATCTATAAAAAATCCAGCATGCATTAAAAACTAGTTTTAAAATTGCAACAAATCATCATATCATCTTGACTCTGCACTACTACTACTGCATATTTAATCTTCATCATCTTTCTCGGTATGCAATTATCTTGGCTGTTAGCAGCTGAGCCTGACTCTCTAAACTATGCCTTATATACATTTCTTTCTAATCTTAGGCTCAACCAGGGTTCTGGGATACTTTATTCAGATTAAGACACTGTAAGGAGTAAAATGAATGAAAACCAGTTATCTTTTCCCAGCTAATTCATTGCATTCTTCTTTTGTTTCTCAGTGATTAGGTTCACAGTGGTCTGGAGGCTGTAGCAGTAAAGTACTTTCTACTTTGATGAATTCAGCAGGTTTTATTTCATTTCGAAACAATGAATGGCAGATGGAAACCTGATTTTGGTTTTCTATTGTAATTTTAATGCTTCTTTTTCCTTCCAAAATATTTTTGTTGGTTTGAGTTTTATTTTTTCTTTTTTTTTTTGCTTCCTTTTTTTTAGCATGCTCTCCATCTTAGAATAGTAATTGCCCCATGGTTCTTTTCATTTGATGTCTAAAGAGGTTGACTTTCATCATCATAGAATAACACACTTAAATCCCAAGGCTATTTTAATCTGGAATGTTCAGGAAAGGTCTTTACTATGTGATAGGGGTTGTTGCTGACTTTATTTTTGTTTCGTGTTGGAAATACGACTTTCAAACTCTGTGACTGTCTTTTAAAAATCTAAATGAAAGGGAAAAAAGTGAAACTTTATTTTTTGTTTATGTGTCTGGAATATTTGATAAGAGCATCTGGAGCACACTTACAGATTTAGGGCTAACTAACAATTTTACTCATCCAGTCCTTTTTGTGGCATACACTATCTAATATACTCATATATCCACAATGCATATCTAACTTTCACCATTTAAGCTCAGGTACTGAAAGCCATCTAATTTTTGGTTTTTTGTTTCCCACAGAGAATTTGTACTTAGTACAAAAGTTAAAAACATTAATTTTCCATTTTACCTAGACAGCACAGAATAGTGACAATACCATTAATATATTGAAATAACATGCTGGCATGCATATACATTGTAGAGCAGTGGCTCCTCATGAAAATGACATTTTGGTAGATGAACCCACCATGGTTACTGAGATACTCTTAACAAGATGAATTCCCATGTTCCAGTAAACGTCCTTTCCCTCTAGGGTCTAGACACGTCTCAGAAATGCTTCATAGTTATTAACAGAGAGAGGCAGAAACAGAGGAGGCAGATTGAGTAGGTTGTCTTTTACCATTGCCAGGAAGACCATAATAATTAATAAGACAATGTAATTAATATGGTTTCTTTTTGTTACTGCTGTGTAAATGGTGTGTGCATGCCTGAATACCATAGATATCTGGATAAAAGCATGCATTCTGTTTATTTAATGACAAATTAAGTTTGGTTGCAATATATTAATTTATATTTGAAACTAAATTTTTTTACTTTGATTGATACTCTAGTTTCACTGTGGATGAGGAAATCTGACAGGGTTCTTTGACATTTTCAAAGATCTATAGGAATGTCTGACTCAGCAGAGTTTAAGAGTCATGTGAATGCGGAAAAATACAGGCTGTTCTGTGTGCAGTATAGAAAGAGGGCATGGATGGTACATTCACATGGGTGTGTGTATAAATATATTTGTGTGTGTTTCTGGGCATACTTTTCATAGGTGCATATTGAAGGCGATTTCTCCTGTCACTGTCCCAGGTGTATGTAGAAAAGTTCTTCGCATATCAAAGATACCTTGAAAAACTGACAGAAGTCTTCCAGCAATGGCACCCTTTTGTGTGTCAACTCTGCATATTCTACTTCATAATTGGCTTCCAAGGCTTGCTTTCCAGCCATACCCCACAAATTGGTATGCACCAATGGAGAAGAAAGAATATACAACAGCTGCAATTTCCTAAGCAGAGATGCCTGGAATTGCAATATGTGCTTACCTGTTTCCCATTTTCTTATCATTGACTGACAGTGGGAGGAAGAAGGTCCTTTGTGTGTGCAAAGGGACGACTGCAGGGTGAGATTCACATCTGAACCTGGACAGGATCAGGTCTACCTGAACTCCTAGGATGCAGGAAGCCAGACTAGTGTAAAGAATATTATTCAGTCTTTCCCTGCTCATGAGCTCATGAGGCAGGTATGTAGGAAAAAAAAAAATCAAACTTTTTTCCCACCTTAAAACACCCTTTTTAGAAAATTTTTACAGTTCCTTTCTTCAAACAATAGCTTAGCATTTTACAGTTTCCTCCACAGAGAGAGATTATGTCTGCTGCTCCTGTTGTTTAACTAAAGTAGAATGCAAGCACTGCTGCTGATTTGGAAATGAGAGACCTATTCTTCCTTATCCTTCATGTTCACAGGTGCCTGGCTGTTTTATTTAGCCTTGTTGCTAGAGAGAAAATTCTGTCTTTAGACAGACCTGCTTTTGCATTAGAAATCTTGATTTTCAGAAAATACACGATTACTGTTGTTTCTTAGAAATCACTTATTTTTATGAGTAAAGCTGAAACATTATTTGTTTCCATTTGTGCATACAAGCTTGAGGTTACATGAGATTCTATGCAAAATTTTTCGAGGTTACATGACATTCTTGACTAAGATGAAAGCTGTATTTTAAGTACCCTGCCCCCCCGCCAAATATTCATGTGGAGGTTATTTCACAGGGTGTAGTTGTTACTCCTACTCATCAAGTTTATGCAGTGTCTAGAGGTCTAGTAGGGACATTTGAGTACCATTACCTGCAATATGCTTATGGCATCCAGCTTTTCTCCACTGAGGGAGATGAGCAGGTGTTTTAGCCCCTCAGTAATGTGAGGTACCCATGAGAGCTGCCTCCAAACACCAGTGCTGCAGTCTGAGGGGCCAACAGCTATAATAGTTTCTTTAAGGGAGGGCAGTAGCTTATTCATTTTTGTCACACTACAACATTAAATAACTCACACACGGATGCTAGATGCAAAGGGGGAAAGAAAAGAACCCAAAGAGAGATTTTATTTTCTGACTCTGTAATATATACAATAGCACAAGTGACAGTGGATTGGAGGGTGAAACTGGTGCCTCTCCAACCACACTGGTCAAACCAACAGTCCATCACTTCTCCCCACCCACAAAGAAGAATGCAAAATAATCATTGTTTATATGAACAGTGTGAGAAAAATCAGTAGAAATATGTAAATATCAGAAGGCATGGAAAACTTTAGAACTTTAAAACTCTCAAAAGAACAGAGTGGCACATTTTATCTTATATGGAGCAAGCTGATGAAAAGTGCTTGATAGCAGTGGTTTAGATGACAGTAACTGGTTCAACAAAGTTGATTCACCTGTGTAGTGGTTTACACTTTCAAACCTTATCTGATTGTCAGGTTTAAATAAATATCTAGAGATGTGAATGTGGACCTGGACAAAGGAAAAAAGGATTTTGAGTTTGGTTTTTTTTTAGTATTGTAAGTAGATTAACCATGGAATTAATTAAATTCCATAGTTTCAGAACCTGTAACACTATGAACCGTATCTGATGGTGTCTATTTTATAGAGAAATACTTATCTGACTTGAGTTAGAGGCTAAGTGCAGCAAGCATCAATATGTTGTATTCTCTGGGGTGTGTAATCATTATAAATTGGGTACTTCTCACAGAGAGCCCAAAACACTAACACATTTCTTCAAAAGGGTAAAAGGGTACATCTTCCCATTAGCTGCCTGAGCCTGTTTGGAATTTTGCAGTGGAAGGAAAAAAATGGCACTTGATAGCCTGTGTCAGCCAGGAACAACTTTTGGACTTGCAGATTCTGCAGGGTTTTATAAAGTGTTATGTTTTGTAATGGTATCAGGGCTAAAAATGTAAGACACTTAAGAATGTGTCAATATGTGTGGTCTCACTGGAGACTAAGAAAAGCAAAATGGTTGAGGAATTGTTTGACAATATCCCAGTGGACAAAGAACTTCTAAATTGTGTGTAGCACAGAATCTGTAAAAAGTAAAACTAAGGTATGATTCATGCCCCCAAAACAGTTCTTTTAATCTTTATGCAGAGAAAAAAAAAAATCACTGAACAAACCAACAAGAAAAAAAACCCAAGAAAAACAAAAAAAACCCCCAAACATGGATAGCTCTGAAAATAATCAATAGCAGAACTGTCAGACAATATTAATTCTTTGTGGCTCTAGAAAAAACAAATTTTTTTTACAAAATTATATATTTAAGAATTAGATAATTGCCAACAAGAGGAGAAGACTGATACTGATATGGGGAGAATTTTGTTTATTTGTTTTGGTGTGGGGATGGGTTTTTTTTTTGGGGGGGGGGAGAATTGGTTTGGTGTTTTTTGTGCTGGTGGTGTTCTTGTTGTTGTTGTTTTATTATTATTGTGATACTCTCAGGTTTGCAGCAGATTCCTTTAGGAATAAAAAACTTAGTACATGCTCTCATTCATATAGTCATTCAGCATGCATTTTAGGAGACACTGTTCTCTCAGGCTATCACTGATAGATAGCCTTAACAGGTCATGTTAAGGCTTAGCCAATAAAATTCTAAAATGTGCAGATGTCTGAATATTCAGATGAAAGAATGGTAGAAAAGCATGACTCAGACTCAGTGCAGCTGTGGAAGAGGTAGACCTGATAAATTAAAGCATATTAAGAAAAATGTTAAGTTGAAATGAAGATAATACACTTGGAAAATCCTGTAGAGAAAAGGGAGCAAACAGGCCATATTTAACAGACCAGCAGGTCTGTAGTTACAGATGTCTGTAAGGAACTTGGGTGGTACAGTCCTTTTCTCATATGAAAACCCTGGAGATGCGTGTCTTATGCATCAACATCACTAATGAAAAAAAAATGTCTTTGGCTTAGCCTCTGAGAACAAAATATAGTTTGATTTTTTTAATTTGCAGAAGGTGACTGTTAGATGAAACTGACTCTAAACCACTTACTGCATTGCTGAAAGGTGCCTGGCAAACAGGATCTGGTGAAGAGAAGCATCATTTTCAGCATGATTTTCCAGAAAACAGGATTTGAGGAAAAATAAGCCAGTTTGGGATACAGGTTCTGAGGCTGCTTGACAAAGCAAGGGTGTGTAGTACCCCAGAGGTTCTATAGGTTCTATACCTGCCCATCTCATATAAAGCAGGCAAACAGACCTGCCCCAGAAAGGCAAAATGAGGGGTCATTCTAGTACCATGGTGTGGTGTCTCATAGGTAATAAAACAAGACTCATCCTGAGGCAATGAAGTTTTTACTAAAGAGGATTCTGTTGAAAGATACCCGAAGAGCTGCAGAAAAGTATATTTACAGAGAAAAATAAGGCAATGCAGAGCTGAAAAACATCCTAAAATTTTATTTTATACACTAAGGAGACTGATATGAAAGAAGTCATATGGGGTTTTTTTCCGTGCATCAAGAATAGAGAACAGTTAAAGTAGTTTAAGAAGAACAGTCCTTGTAAACAGCTCCAGGAAAGTGGCTGCTGAAGTAATGTATGCGCAGAGGCATTTGATCTAGGAAAAAATTATTAAACATCCCTCTCCACCTTGTATTCACTTCGGGGTGCTGTTCTCTCCTGTTAGAAATATGTACTTACATAAATCTGGGCTGTGCAAAGCAAATGCGTCTTCATCAGATATTAACTATATTATGTAATAGTTCGTAATGGAGTTTAGGAGATATGAGATGAGCCATTTCCTATCTGGCTTATTCAGAAAAGTGTTCAATTCATCCTTCCTTTGTTTTCCTTGGCACTGTGAAATTATAGAGCAACAGAAAGGGGTTGTTACCTGTTGGCAATTTTACCAATCCAAAACTGCAAAGTAGAACACCTTCCCTTGTAAAGTGATATCAAAGCACTGACGTATCTGTAGTTAAGGGTGCAGATAAAGCAGGTATGGGAATATGGAAGCTGCTGGTGAAACAATCTCTCATGATCTCAGACCTCATCAGTCCAGAAATACATGTACTACTGAATTCCGTACTTCATAGCAGAACTTCTGTGGAAGAACCAGATTAATCAGGTACAGAGAGCCTTTTCTTTTTCCTAAATAAGATGGGAGCCTGAGTGCCGATGAAATTTTTGTATCCCACAAACCTTTTGGGATGACCCTCATGGTTACTAATCCTGAAAGATGGCCTGGCCATCCTCTTAGAAGAACAGCAAGAAGGTGGACTCTTGGCCATGTTTGGCACAAAAATAGGTGCTCAGCAAATCTTCTCTAAAAGCTTGTTTATCTCTAGCCCCTAAACAAATGCACGCTTTTTCTTTGGTAGCATAAAGTTTCAGGATTTCTTCCTGCTCTTTCCAAAATTACAGACTTAGGCTGATAAACTGTTAGATGAGCTTGTGCAGCTCTCTCCTTAGAGGAGCTGGATAATAGCTGGAAGACAGGGGGTACTCTATTTTACGATTGCCAGGCTGCAGGGAGCATCCCTAAGGAAGTCTTGAAAAATGGTGTACTGTCAAGCACTGCGAGTCTGCCTGTGGCTGTCATATCTTGGTGGATAGCTGAACCAAGCTTCCCAGGGCAAGGCAGTTCTCTCCTCTGGGAAGAGTGTGCACAGAACATCTGCAGCTCACACATCTTTTTCTAAGGAATCCTTCTTAGCAAGACAGTTTTGCGTTGAATGTCCAGACCATCCTGAATAGGGCTTTGCAAAGGGTGATTGATAAACAGGAGTGAAGCTGGAAGGTGGAAGATGATACTAAATACCAAGGGATCTGATGGGCACACACTGCAGGCTTCTGCTGTATGCATCCCAAAACCACAGGCAAGCTGTCCTGGGACAATCCCAAATGACTGTCTGTGTGTTTTTTCACATGCTCACAGCTGGGGCTACAAAGTCCTGTGGGAGCAGAAAGAGACCAACATGGTCAGAGTCTTCTGGCTGATGTCTCAGATACAGGGACATGTGGCTAGGGAGAAGAGTAGCCACAGCCACATGGTTGCAGAGAGGAGGCACACATGCATGGTTCTGGCGAGTGATGTTGGCTGGACCTCATCACACCAAGTCTGCCAGGTTGCTGATTTCCAGAGGAATATTTCATTTTGTGTCTGAGAAAGCTGGACTTGGGATCTAAGCAGAGGGGAATGTTGTCTGCAGACTCCAAAGAGCTTGGTAGGTCTGTAAGTGCAAGTGTGTAGCTCCACCCCTGTCATCTTCTGGTTTTAGGTGAGAGGCAAAATGTTGCTGCACTGATTTTATGCTATTGTTGCAGTAGGGCCATGGATAGTGATACTGGTGTTTGTATCCATACTGGGCTGTCGGGTAAAGTATGTCTTGAAAGGTATAAATGGTTCTTAGTGCAGGGAGTGATTGAAGTGCCAGGAGTAGCTCTCCACAGCATAATTTAAAGGACTAAGTGCTAACTAACATTTGTGGTCAGGCATACCGGGATGCACTGAAAGAACCCACTGTAGATGAGAGATTTGGCAGTACAGACACAGCAGGGTTAGTCTAACAAAGCAGTACATATGCAAGTTGTAGCAGAGCTACAGTGTAAAAAGAGAACTGGTGAGCTGAAAGATGCCAGAACTAACACAGAGTGTTAAATACAAAAAAAAACCACCCCAAATTTGCTTAAAAACCTGAATGTTTGAAGTGAGTGGCTGCAGTTCCAATATATTAAACAAAATATTACACATACTGGCTAGAATTTCTCAGTTTTGGCTTTTTTTCTAAAAAAGTAGGTGAAGTTTATATTGACTTGATTTATCCCTAGTGCAGCCCAAAGCACAGTATTTCACTTCATCTGATGGACATGATGTTTTCAGCAAAGCAAAAGTGAAGCACATTTGTGTTATGAAAAGCCATGCAAAGTTGGAATTATTAATTTGGAAATGCTAACACAATAGTGTCCAACTTCTTGATTATTTTTTAAAATTTTTAGAAAATATTATTCATCTGAATAATACTATGGGCATTCTTTCATCTTGTTCAGTTCTACATATTTTGATGAAAAAAATGAACCAAATAGTGAAACTTGCCTGTACATTTATAAAACCACAGAATCCTTTAGGTTGGAAAAAACCTCTAAGATCATTGTGTCCAACCACGTCCTCACACAACCATAATCACCATTAAACCATGTCTCCAGGTGCCACATCCAGAAATGGTGGTGCTGGTGACTCAACCCCTTCCCTGGGCAGCTTGTTTCAATGCTTGGTAGCACTTTCAGTGAAGATTTTTTCCTTAATATCTAACCTAAACCTCGCTGCTGCGACTTGAGGCCATTTCCTCTTGTCTTATTGCTCATTACATGGAGAAGAGACCAACACACACCTCATCCCTACCTCATCCTAACCTCCTTCTAGGTAGTTGTAGAGACTGATGTCTTCCCTGAGCCTCCTTTTCTCCAGGCTAAATAACCCCAGCTTTCTCAGATGCTCCTCATCAGTCATTCTCCAGATCTTTCACCAGCTCTGTTGCCCTTTTCTGGACATACAGGAACCCCTCACTGTCTTATAGTGAGGGGCCCAGAGCTGAACACAGTATTTGAGATGTGACCTCACTGGTGTCAAGAAAATGGCGACAATCACTGCCTTGGCCTGTTGGCTACACTTTTGCTGATATAGGCCAGGATGTCACCAGCCTTCTTGGCCACCTGGGCACACACTGGCTCATGTTCACATGTTAACATGCTGTTAACCAGCACCCCCAGGTCCTTTACCATTTGGAAACTTTCCACTCTTCCCCCAGCCTCTAGCACTACATGGGGTTGTTGTGACCCAAGTACAGAGCCTGTCACTTCACCTTTTGAACCTCTTGCAATTGGCCTCAGTTCATCAATCTAGCCCATACAGATCCCTCTGTAAAGCCTTCCTACCATCTAGGAGATCAATGCTTCCAACTTGGTGTTGACTGCAAAATGACTGAGAGAGCATTCAATCCCCTCAACCAGATAGTTGACAAAGTTATTAAACAGGACCATCTCCAATACGAAGCCCTGGGAAGCAACACCAGTGACTGGCCACCATCAGAATTAAACTCCATTTACCACATCATCATTTGAGCCTAGGATCAATTTAAAATTTGAATTTACATCGCTTATTAACTTGCCTCATCTGTGAAAATTTTGTGTTAAAACTGTGCAGCCAAGATTTAACAGGAGACGGATGCAGTCTTATATCATGGACAATGTGCTCCAACTGTATATATGAAAAAAGAAAGGGTGATGAAAAGAAAAAAGGATTATTTATTTATTATACTTTGGTCATCTTGCTTGCTGTAGACAAGTTATATTTATTTTGCTCTGACCTAAAGCAATTTCTGTGGTAATCAACACCGAGAAAAGAGCGTAAGGCAACCGTGAGCACAGCATTCATGCGGTAGCACAGATGCCATTCCCAGCAGGTTTTCAGTGAGTGAAAATTCTACTTATCTTTTAGATCCAAGAGCAATTTTCTCTATCTTTGCCACTGAGACATTTGCTCTCTCAGTGTCTTACATAGCAAAATAGTGACTATGATGGTTAAGAAGTGTAATCACAAATTCTCTTCATCAGCATATTTTATTCTTTTTGAAGGAGCTTATGCATTTTCTGTTCAATACAGAAACTGTAACAGCTGCTTTTAAGGAACTAATTTCTCACTAAGAAAAATTATATTAATTTTTTAGTGTTCTATGTATGTTCTTAATCAAAGTTCAGCTCTTGCATTTGATGGAAAACTAGTGCTTAGCCCTGTGCTTCATAGTGAAGGTGAAATGACACCTAAAATTTGCTTTTTTGAATTTGCAACAAGTTAGGTTTTTTTTGGGGTATTTCAAATAGAATAGAATAGTTCATTTCTGAAATAAAGAATTTTTCTTTTATGGCTTGATTATAGTCCTTGATGACTCCTGGGATAGAAGTCTAACATAACTAGGTTTGTCCTTAATATATTCAAAACTCATCAATTTTGCTTAAATGATATTCAAGCATGAATGTTAACTAGTAGAACTGTAGTCTTTGGATTGTTGTAGTTGCTGTAGAATCATGGTGGAATAATGAAGATGAGATCCTTTTATGGTTCTGACTGCACTGTTCAGCAGGGAAATTGTACAGATCACTTGAGTAATAGAGACTGAATCTATACTAAGTAAAAATAAAAGTCTCCCAATGAACCTTTTTAGCATATAGTTTAAAGGACAGTGGTTTATTTGCTATGATACTGATTGTTCATTAGCAATATTGTCTCCTCCCTGTCTCTTACACAAAATAGCACAGAATTTGAGGAGAAACAGAAAGGCATGTATTGTTGGCAAGTAGCACAGCTTTATGCTTTTTGTCATCAAAGAAGGAACTGTCTCAAGATCAGTCCAGAGAATAGAGCCAGCCAGTATATGGGTTGTTCTCCACATATGGCTTCTGTTCTGATGTATATTTGTACATTCACCTTGCTTGTTATATATTTGGTGAAACTTAAAACATGTCACTGCAGTTAGTTCTGTGTACTGTTGTGTGATTTATGTGTGGGGGGGTGCTCTGTGAAGAATCAGTGGGAAGAGCTTCTCAATACTTTGATCTAGAAAAGTCTCAAGATCAAATGCATTCTCTCTTTTTGACATGTTTTTGCTCTTTTGGGTCACTGATCTTTTTGACTTGCTTTTTTCATAGTTGATAATTTGTTCATAAACTGTCAGTCTTTTTATTAGACTTTCCCCCTTCTTTTTCAATAGACTGACCTTATATAGTTTTTAGTTCTAGACACTTTTACAACAGCTGAGTTCAAAGAGTGCTTCTCTGCATCCCCACTGCTCTCCTGAGACACATCTGTTAGTGTGTAACTTGGTCTGCAGCTTCACTTCCCTTGGTGGTGTGCTGTGAAGGGTGCCAGGTCTGAAGTGCTTTAAGCCTCAGAGAATTGCTTGTTCCCAGGAAAAGAAATATGTTTGATCAAGAAAGATGATTACTGAGCTACTTATATTTGAGTTTAAATTATACCATCCAAGGATAGGTTAAGATACAGGCAACATACTTTCCCTGCAGCCGTTTAGCTTCTCAGTCTAAATCTTTATTCACTATTAGTTAATGACTGGAAACCAATGCACTGATTGTGTTGATACCGTGATTTAAAGGCCTCCCTTTTTTTCTTGTACCATAACCTATATAATCTAAATAATTTCCTAATTTGGCTGATATAATTAGGCAGAGCAGTCTGAGTCATGATTTCTGACTAGAATAATTCAGGAAAAGAAGAAAACTACAGGATATGACATAATGTATTTTTTTCAAAATTATGTCTTATTGATGACAGAACAGAAATAAAATTATAGGGAGAATATTACATTAAAAGTTGAAAACACACACAAAAAAACCCCAACCCCAAATATATAAAGAAGAATTCTGTGAAAAAAGATTGAAGAGATAGTGAAAGAAAGGTCGGGTCTCAATGTATAAAAAAAGAAAGAGACCTATGTGTAAAAAGGAGGGAAATCAGGAGAACATTTTCATATGCCCCTTGCTGGGCAGTAGGTTTTTATCTCAGATGTGTAATATCTTGAAATCAGTGACAGTGAGACTAACATAGATGCACATCTGAAATGACACTCTACCACTCTGTCTTGGGTACAAATTCAAACTTCTCAATCTTAAAATGCCATGGGCTCAATTGTAGTCTATTATGTTTGAGTACATCTAGAAAAAGCACTCAAATTCAAAGAAATTATAGTGGCTACTAACCAGAGAAAAAGAACAACATAATAAAATTAAATAAAACAACTGACAGTTCCAAGTACAGGAAAGCATTGAAAGTGAAATCCTAAACCCTTGTATTTTATTAACAAAGAGAATCTATGAACGCTATTTTGATAGTCATTAAATGAGTAAGAAAATGCACCTGAGACTATAATTATTATATTTTGGTTAAACACAAACCTTTGACCTTGATGAATTATTACTCTTTGAAATTGAGGAATTTAGAAGTATTACATTATATATGTATGCCACTCTTAATTTTTTTATTGGCACTTTTCTCCTAATGTTATTTTAAAGTCAACACAGGTACAGTGAATATAGTTTGTTTCTTACAGCAATGTAATCCGGAATTACTTTTTACAAACTTAAAAATTAAGACCAAAATCCCCATCTTTCAGCTAGTGTTGGAAAAACAATGATTATTATGATTGCCAATATGATTGTCAACACCTTCTTTTGGGATTGGGAAGAAAATGCATACTTTTCTAAAATCATCATAAGTACTATTCATTAATAATAAAGCAAAATATACTGCTGCTGTCCACATTTATTTTCATTGTAATCTGAACTTTATTAAAAATGAACAACAGCAAAGATAAAACAGAAGCTCAGCAAACATTACATATTTTATTTTCATCATTTTACTCTTTGAGAAATAAGTTCAGGAATGGATTCAGATTTCATATACTTAATAAAGTAACTGTCACAAACTTTGAAAATTTAAACAATATTTGTCATTTCTCCCTTTATTTGAATAAGGGCTGACATTAGCTTTGGATTGTGATTTTCCCATATAGCCAAAGCTCTTCTTTTGAGATGCAAATTTCTTTTCAGTTTTACTTAGATGTGAAATTTCCTTGACAGTCTTGAACTCTCTCCTGTCTTTCAGAGCAGTCACATGAAAATGGATAAAAGCTATGACCACTGGAAGAATGCACCAAATGGCAGTGAAACACCAGGCAAGACTTGTATTAGAGTATAAACAATAACATGTCATCATTCTGGTTGCAAAGTATTCTCTACTACCAGTAGAATCTAGTAAAGGTGGAGAACTATGAGGAGTTCACCAAATTTGGACCGCTAATGGTGCCCCCTCCCAGCAACTGTATAATGAATTAAATTGCTTTTCGAATGTTTTGAATTAGTGTAAATCATTCTGACAAAATGATGGCTCTTTCTTAGGTCAACACATATCCAGTACCAAAATATTTAAGCTATATCTGATTTTGAGATTTAAGTGAACTAGGTAGTTTTAGTCATGTTCCTCAGAAATGCCAAACTTAATTCCTAATTGCCAATTCAAAGGAGACAACCTTTCTTCAAACAACTAACATGCTCTTTAGGCAGTTCTTCTGTTATTCACAGAATTTGATGTATTTTGCTTCCTACATCTTTAAAACTGAGAAAGTCAAGTATGTGACTGATTTCTTTATGGATTCAGTCTTCAAAAGACTAGAATAACTATATATCTCTTAATTTTAGTAATTCTGTGATTTTACTGAAGGCTATTTGAAAGCCACTTCAGAATTTCCAGAGCAGAATTCTGGTCTAGACAAGTTGGAAAAAGTGGCATAGATTCCTTAATGTTTAATAATGTTTTGAAGACTAATACTCAGTTAACCTGAACTTCAATGGAGCCTCCACACACTGTGCAAAACAGCCACTACTAATGGGCTACCGAAATTGCTTTAGGTGTTTTTCCAGTAGTTAAAAACACGTGATCAATAACATTTTCCACAGTTTCTAAACAAATTTAGTAGATACTACTTGTGTAATTAAACACTGATATATAGTTTATAAAATGACTTTGTGATTGGATAAGGACAAAAAAATGATTAGAGGAAAAATCTGATTTTGCCAACATTATACTATTCCAATAGCTACTCTGGATTTACAGCAGGATAGAAGATAACATTTAACCCGCAGTTCATAACTCTTGATTTTGACTATTAAAGAGAATTAAGGTCTCAGTCCAGAAGCTCCAGAAATATTCTTCACCATAAATTACATTCATAATCAACTTTTCCTGCATATAGTTGCTCCTGATTCCTTCTCCCACCTGCTTTACTACCTGCCTAACTTTCCTTGTTGAAGAAGAAATGCTGCATATTTTCATAGCTCTAGCTCTGCTTCTCAATTAGATCAATACATCCTCACAGAATTAATTTTAGAGCTTTTGACATCATTGGTACATACCCCCAGACACTACAGTGAAGCAGGTTCTGTGTGTTCCACATCTGTGAATAAGTGACAAATTAAGAGATGCCTGCAGCAATGTTGAGTTTTGAAGAACGTGATTTTTAGTATCTTGTCTTTTTCACAGAATCTCTACATTCTCAGATTAGTGTAAAGTTGTTCAGTGCAGGGTTATAGGATCCTGTATATATGAAAATTTCAAATTCTTAAACTACCCTTAAGAAATGCTTAAATAAAGCATACATATTTAAGTTACATTTTTATGATATGTTCTTTTACACACAGACACTGCATTTTTATATTCTAAAAGCCAATGTCTATACTTTTCATTTGCAGAAAAAAAATGTTGCTCTGTGCCTAGCAACTCGGAAGGCAGCAAATACAAAATCTGAGAGATGAGAGGTTATGAATCTTCAAGTACTTCAAAGGCAGTTGGATGTGGGGAGAAACCTCAAGTTCTGTTTAATAGTGTGATTTCTAAAGGAGGGGTTAAAAGGCCCTGCAAGCAACATTCACAGCTGACTGCACATTTTCTTGATCCTGGCAGAATTCAATGAAAATGTAGTCAGATTTTTATTTGGACTAGCTCTACTTCTCTGCATATAACAGACGTGAAACACCTAAGTTATTACGGAATTTTGTAATTAGAAGGTTGTGATTTCATTAGGCATTTCCTAATGAATATAGAATATATTCATATAGAATATAGAACTATATATATGTGTCATTTTGCAGATTTGTCTGTGTTGCTTCATTGTCTAAGAGTAGCCTTCCAGAGGCCACTGTGTGGAGATGAATTGGCCAATTGAACAGCGTGATGAGGAAGCTATTGCTTCTTCAACTGTGAGTACACAAAGCAGCAACCCATACTTTTGAAGTAGATGGGGCATATATAAGGAAAATGTTTCAGTGAGGTTCTCTAATCGAGGGTGGTTGTAACATTCTTCATTTCTTCCTCCAGGAAGATTCTGGGCAAAGGGTGAAAAGTGGAATTGAATTGTCTTGGTCTCTATTATGAGCTTATTTCTTACTTTTTGTTATGAGTATTGGCAAATAAAAATGAGACTAAATGATGAAGTAAGGCAATTGCTCCTCTTCTCTCTAAAAAAAAAAAAAAAACTCAACAAAATTAATCTTTAAAACTGGTTTTGGCTGAATGTGGAGTATCAGTTGATTCTGACACAAATTATCCACCCTTAGGTGGTCTGGATAACTGCACAGACTTAGTAAAACTTCAGTATATAATGGCATTCAATCCATCAAAAGGGTTAAAATCTATTTCAGTGATGCTTTCTGGTTAATGGAATTGATCTTGACCCTTCTCTTGCAGATATCCGTACACAGATTTGTACATAATGTCAATGCTGTTCTCAGCATGTGTTTTGGTTAATTCTCCAGAACATACACCCTGCTGATTTATTTGATGCCAGCACATGTAAAGATATGGAATTCTAACACAACAAACTGTGGTAAGACAACCATAAATTGCTTCTATGTGTGTTTGCATAAACTTCTGCCTTCTATTTTTTCCAGTAACATCTCTGAAACCAAAACCCACATAAATCTATAGAATACCAAAGGCACCTTATACTATAGAGCAAATATAACTTAGTTGTACTCAACAACTGGGCTGTGTGCTCTATGCAAGTTCTTATTGAGTATTTTGTTCATTTCCATGGGTTTAAAATAGTTGTGTACAAAAAAATGGGGATTTTATCTTGCATGTAGTTGTTGACAAAACGTTTTTTCTTTCCATTAGGAAACTCAAAGGATCATCTCATAGGCTCTATCTTCTACTACTTTTGGATTATTTTTTGATTTTAGACCATGTTTCTGATTCATGCGACATTTACTTAAGTGCAGCTAAACAACAATTGTTAAATACATCATACTGCAGCTGGAAAGGTAAAACAGTAAAGGGGTGCCTTATGAAACTAGCAGAGCAATGTAAGGCTTATCTGTACATTGTGCACTAATAGAATAGAACTAAGAATTTGAGAAATATATATAGCAACATTTTTCCTTTCATGGTTCACTGTAGTATCCTTAATTTTAAGCTGATGGATGTAAATCAAAAGAGAAAAATGTTGTTTCAATCAAGCTAGGAAAGAGGTCTAGGTTTATTTGAATCCTCCAACCTACTCTTTACTTGTTCCATGGTACAAAAAATACCTGATTTATGTGCCAGGGTCTAAAGTAATAGTTATAGAAGATATATTGGTATGTCAAATAATATATTTTTTTAATTTGGAATAGAATAGGAAGGGCAATAATGAGTGGCAGAGATTTAGAATTATTTTAATACTTCGTTCCATGACAAATATTTCCCTAAAATCTAGAATGCAAGTCAGTCTGTTTTGCTATAGATTTCTCTCACATAAATTTGACTTTGGAGTCAAGGAAGGTCAAAAGTCATCCTGAAGTCTTTCTCTGAGGGCAGGTATTCAAAGGATCTTTTGCCTCCATTTTCATTGAAACTGTAGAAGTGCAATTATTTTTTGAGAATGTTTCATCTGTGTCAAATTCTTTTTAAATCATTCAGTTCATGTGAAAATAATTGAAGACATATTCGGACACTAACAGCAGCACAGAGAAAATTATTGGATCTGTTTGGTGTCCATGGAAAAAAAGCTGAAGTAAAACAATGGAGAATTCATGATAACAGATCTGCATTAGAGTTTAGAGGTAAAGAAGAGTCTCCCCACATATGTGTAAGTTGAATTTAGTGCATCAGATGTTCCTTTTTGCGTAGTCACATTTATTTGTATTTTAAATGCACTGTAATGTTTACCAATAAGTTTCAGTGCTGCCATTTGCTTCCTTGAGACCTGTTACTATTCTTGTTAAGGCTCTTACTTTTCTAAGAATGAGAAATGATGTTGCTATCATTACCTGGTATCTAGAGGTCATCCATTTCAGTCTCAGAACTGATGAAATCAATTTTTAGTTTCTGCTTGATAACAGAAACAAGAATATCAGGAGATAGAAAGAAACATAACTGACCTGCATCATGTTAGTTTTCTGAGGTGTCTCAGAAACACTTTTCTGCAATCACTTCCAAAAAACCCTAAAAATGTTGCGAGATTTGTAACAAGCTCTTTTCTCAAAAAACATTTCGCCTACCCCCTCAACTTCAAAAATATTTTTATTGTTCTATTCTATTGTGCAAAATGCACCACTGTTTTCAGTGACACTGTTAAATAATAGTCTACAAAAAACATTTAGAACATGAATGCTAATGTGCTTCTGTCATGACCCTGAATTATAGTGATCTTTCATATTACTTATCTGTGTGTTAGAATGTTTTAGTGTAACCAAGACATAAAGAGTGCTGAAGCCACATTGATTTTAAATGGATGGTGACAATAACTGCAGTTATGAGTTACTTTTCTGCATGGGAGTTTCTATCTGGTGAGCTGGAAAAAGAATACTACAAGTGATAAATAATGAGCCAGAGAACCACTCATCCATCACTATATTTTGCAGTGATAATTTTCTAATAACTAGGAGTCTGTAATGCCTCAGAACTCTTCCCCAAGTTCCTTAAGACATCTAATTATTCAGTATGATACTTTATTCAGACACAACTAAATTTAAATATGAAGATTTGTTTTGAGACTGTAGAATACAGTAATAATCTTATCCCTTAATTTTCTGAATTTCACTTCATTTATGTCATGGTTTGACATAGCTTCTACAGTCAGGCTAAAAAAATAAAAATGGATATCTAAACAGTCATTGTAGTTATGCATAATTTGAAAGCCACAATCAGAAAAGTAGTCCTTTGTAGTATATAACACTGAAGTACAAAACTAAAACTAAGTCCAGAGACTTTTAATTATGAAATTCCAAGAGGAAGGAAAATAAATAAGTAGAAGTGTCTGAAATATCGTAAAAACAAGACCTGAAAAAGAGATTTATTTTTTTTTCTTTTAGAAACTACCACATAATTCTAGTACAAAGAATGGTGATAACAGTCTACACCTTCTGTATTGGAGCTGTTTTGAAGATGGAGTTAATGCCCACTGCTTTTCTTGTCCTCTGGCTAATGGAACATATGAAGGGAAGGTAGAAACCAGAGTCTGGGCAACTAACAGTTATCTTTCACAGCCTAGTAAATACAACTTTTGCCATGGTCAATTTAAGTAGATAGACTTTTTATTGGCCTGACAGGACTTAAGTCTGAACTAATTTTAGCTTCATTTAGCAATTTTCTAGAGCTGACTCTTGGTTATCTGCTTAAATTTAACCTCATCCTTGATATCTGACACATGTAAAGGAGTAGATTAACAGGTCTAGCATACCAGGTAGTGTGCTAGTCCAGCAAACAAAAGCCCTTTGTGCCAACTGAGACAGTGTCAGGTTATTCTGCAGCTTTCAAAATTCTTCTGAAAACCAGTGCAGGTGGCATAAGAGAGAGGAAATAGAATGTGATGAGAAAATATTTAAAAATAGATTCAAGGGAATCCAAGAATGAGGAGGAAAAGACCCCTATCAGCAGCACTGTGCTACTTTGGTGGATATTTATGAGTTTTGGTAACTCACAGTGACATGTCACAAGACAGCTCTGCCTAGAGAAGACCAGGAGTCACCAATCTTCTGACTTAAGAGGATATTAGAAAGGAGACTACAACATGAGAGAAATTTAGTGGATAATATTTTTTCTTTCATTACAGTTTTAAAGCCTTTTTATATTATTATTATTATTAGACTATAGATCTTACTGTATCTAAATGAATAAGAAGTCTTGTACTTTGATTGGATAATTTAGATGCTATCTGAGCTAACAGTAAATTTTTGGTTCCACTTAAAAAGTGTGTTCTACTTTTACCAACAACACTTACACCATAACAAGAACTTTTGGTAAAGCCTTTGTGGAGACAATGTTATCCTGAGCCATGCCGAAAAATATTTATCTTCCATTTTCTTCCCTTCCAAGGCTTTGACTTGAGGAAAGCTCTGGATGGATATACTGGGCTGAGAAGCAGTGTGTGGTGTCAGAGATTTCAAAGCTAGAGAGACACTTGGGTGCTGCAAGGATGTGAGGAACAGTTCTTGTTAGAGGAGCCTCCTGGTGTGGACAGTGAAATTCAGACACATTTAAATTGCTCTAAGATACACAGAACACCTGTGAAAATATGGTTTGGAGAGGGTTGTACTCTGTATCCAGGAATTAGAGAAAACACAAGAGGCTTTGGGTTTAGACAGTGGAAGGCTGAGGAAAAGGTTGCATTGTTTTCAGTCTTGGTTTGGAAAGCTGCAGAAGAAGACACAGGGAAGGCAGGAGAATGTACTTTTATGCTAAATGGATTTGCACTGTAGTTACTAGAGCCTTGAAGTTTGAGCAGTTGAATGGCATAATTTTTTCCTAGTTGTTTTCTGGTTAAAAAAAAAAAGAATAAAAAATTTGCTTTTATTTCTTTGCAAGTCTGGAGAATCAAGAAGTTTTTAAATGCTTGTACTCCACTTATTTTATCTTTAAATTTGTGTAAGAATCTGGGACTGAACCCTTGTGCTTATTTCTTACTACTCCATCTACATGTCTAACGGTCCTTTGCTTTTGAAATTTTTACATCTCTCAAAGGAGAATCCTACATTCACAGGTCTTTGTTTTATGAATTCCCTGATCTTTCAAACATGCCAAGTTGCTGTTGTCAACCCTCTCCACACCACCACATTTCCTCCTGAATGTCTTTCATTTTCAGAGACGTAGTCAGCCCTAATTGGGTAATCATTGCTTTCCAGGTGGAAGGGGAGCAACACATCCAGCGGTCAGTATCACTTATCTCTTTAAAGTGCATACAGCTCAATCACTTTCTGCTAAAGTGTTCAAAATAGCATTTCTTAGGAGGATGCACCCAAGTCTGTGACTCCACACGCCATGAAGTCAGAATGTACTCAGATAAGTGTGTACTGCAGACTGTACTTTGTTATCTGCCAGGAGCAAAATTTGGTAGATGTACCTAAGATGCTGTAATCACAAAAAATACCCTTAAGCTGTGTGACTGTGAGCTGCTAGAAATTCATCTGTCTGGCTTTTGTACATGCATGTATTTTGATTCTTTCTAGCAAGGGAGCATTTAACATATGTTGTTTTACAGACCTATACCCCTCATTGAAATATTTCAGATTTCCTTCCTAAGGTAGCGTCTCCAGGTACTACCATATGTAGCCATCACACAGCTGGTCTTATGGATTAGTGGGACGGAGTGTAAGCTCTTTATAATAGGGTTTAATTTGAAGTATTTTTTTTCAAACAGGCCAGTGTTGATGCACTATTGTTATTCGTCATCTTTAGATGTGGAAAAGTTTGACGTGGTAAGAATAGCTATGAAAAATTTAAACACAGGTTTAGAAATTTTATCTCTTGTCAATATCTAATTTGGTTTAAAAACAGCTGTAGTCCAGCTTGATTTCTATATTTTCTTTAAATTCTGGTCTGGTAGTGTTACATTTTGAACAACTGAGCTGCACCAGAACTTAATTTTTTTTGTTTGTTTGTTTGTGGGTTTTTTTTGATTTTATTATTAAAGACATTTTTAACATAGGAGTTAAAAGAGACTTTCATTTCTTGGACATGTAGGAATGTGTAGCATT
The DNA here is from genome assembly GCF_048771995.1 of Taeniopygia guttata. Taxonomy (NCBI): domain Eukaryota; kingdom Metazoa; phylum Chordata; class Aves; order Passeriformes; family Estrildidae; genus Taeniopygia; species Taeniopygia guttata. The sequence continues at coordinate 40,080,476 of NC_133028.1, read as the reverse complement.
TTTTTTTTTAACTGACTCAAAAAACTCAGGTAACATATTCTTCCATGACAGACCACCTCAGAGGACACAGTGCAATATGCTTTCCTGACTTCTTTGTGTACATTTGTCTCTCCAACAGTTTTCCTGAGCAGAAAATGCTCACATGAGCTCTTAAGATCCACTTCTTTAGTTATGGTGAAGAAATCTGAAACCCCATGAAATCTAAATTTGTGGACCTAGAATTCCTGATTTCAAGTGGAAAGAGAAAAGGCAATCATTTAAAATCAGTAAGTACTATCAATAATGTATTTCCACTGACAGAAAATGTATGTGAAATCCTGTTAGACTGCTGCATCAGCAAAAATGAATTCTAGTTTTCTCATTCTATTTATTGAAATCCAGATACTAGGAAAGTAACAGAAATTGACATGAAGGAGCATATTCAGTGTAATTAACTTAATTTTGAGGAAAAAATGACAGAATTCACATATTTTCAATGTTTCAGTCTTGGAAAACATTTTTCTCAGTTTTGTTCTCAGTTTAGACCTGAGTTGAATAGACATTTGCCTATAAATAACTGCAGATAAATTTTTGAACCTTAAACAATTCCTTAAAATAGTAACTATTATTTTTGCACTTCTGTAGTTTAGAACTACAGAACTATACTAAAGCCAGCCCTACAAGCACCTTCCAGAATGAAGGATCCAGTGCAGAATTTCAGCCATGATTAAATCTTTTGGAAATAAGTGTTTGCTATGGAAATGCTGACACAAAATTAACAATAAAAGTGTGTGTAGACAGTTTGATAATGGGTCTTAAAATGAGTTGCAAACTTTTTTGTGCAGTAGAAGTGATGGTGATGGCATGACTACTTTATTTAGCTTTTGTAACTGTAGATTAGCATGTACATTAGTTCAGCTGTTAAAATTCACTTACAATTGTTTTAGCTTTTTAAAATAAAATGTGTTCCTATTCCAAAGTTATAATGGACCTGCTAATGGGGTATTGACTACTGCTTCTTGTCATCCATCTCCTGGTGGAAAGGTGATTATTACTTTTCACTAAATAATTCACAGTTTTCTACACATTCACATAAAATTCCTTTTACAAGGAATGAATTCCACTTGCATTTGAAGACACCTCCAACTAGTGGAGGTATCTAATACTTATTGGCTATATAGTATAAAAATACCTTTTCAGGGATTTGCCAGGACGAAGAACTGCTTTCTTAACTTTATCAGATTTGTCAGCCATATGCATGTCTTCAGACTTGAAATTTGGGTGCTATCAACTCAACTGATAAGGAAAATCTTACATAATATTGATTTTTAAAAATATATTCTTGTGGAATGTTCCATTTAAATGAACTGTTATTGAGAAATTTTTGAGAAAGAGTGAAGTTGAATCTATAATTCTTTATTTGGATTTCTACATTCTTGAAATAAAAGCCAAAGAAAAGTTTCCAAGCATTTGGTTCTATCAAGCTCAGCACAAGAAGCAGAAAATGAAAGAAACTTCAATTTCCCCACTTTTTCACTAGGTCCTTGGGATAGTTTCTGCTTTTATTAGAGTTCCTATTGCTTTCTGTTTCCTGGACAATCTCAAAAATCTTGAAAAATTTACCCACCTTAAAGGTATGTGTATGTGCATGTGTCCTAGGGTGACTGTTATGGTGTTTGTATCTCCAATCGTGTGTTCTGTTTACGTTTGATATTATGTTCTGTGCTTTCAGAACTGACTCTGAAAGTGAAGGTTTGTTTTGCAGTGTTATCATCTGGTTCACCTCCCCCCATGGTCTGCTGTCTAAAAAAGGCTAGGGCTGGCTGACTGGCTTTGCTTTGCTTGCTTGCTTGCTTGGCTTGCTTGCTTTGCCTGCTTTCTTGCTTTGCTTCCTAGTTAGGTTAGCTAAGCAGTCCAATTCTTTCCCTGGACTGTTGCTTTTTCCTTTCCTCTTTCTGAATATCATCCAACCTGCTCTGGACTGGGATCTGGGAAACACCAAGGAACACCAGGAGCCTGCATTTGGTGATCTGCAGCAGCCATCCCCAGCGTCCAGACCCGGGCGACCACTCCCAGGAAAGACCTTCTGGATTTGTTCATCTCTTCAGAGGGGTGAAAGAGTTTTGTTGTCATCTAGTGTTGTTAATTGTTTTGGTGCTGGGGAGTGCTTTGCTTGTTGAATAAACAGGTTCTTTTCCACTTCTCTCTCAGAGGAAATTTTTCCCTGAACCAGGTGGGTGGGGAGGGGCCGTGGGGGTTTATTTCCTGGGGGCTCCTTTCAGAGGGTTTTCCCCAAATTTGCCCCAAACTAGGACAGCATGGTTGAATCACCAATGACTAAAGTCAAGCTGCACTTTAGAAAATGATGCTTAGGAATGAGATGTAGCTCTCCCTGATGTTAAAATATTAATTCCCTGGAATTATACTATTTTCCTAAATTCAAGTGCATGGAATTCCTGCTTCAGTTAGCAAAGAGTGGCTGAGCACAGAGACACAATTATTTTTTAATATTTTAAGATCCTCATTATTTATACTGGAAGAGCATTGCCAGAAAGTTCAAATAGTCCAGTTCATATTCTGCTTAAACTGCCCTTTGGCTTTCTGATGACCAGCATTCATAAGGGCTGCAAAAGAAAGGATGAGAATAGAGAGGAGAGGTTTTAAAGGTTTCAGTTACAGAGAGAATCCATTCAGTGTTCAGAAATTTTCCAGATTTCTAGACAGGGTGTAGAATGTGTAACCAAACCAAAGAAGACTCTTTGTCATGCAGGTTTAAAGTTAGCTTTATCTATGATCCTCCACTAAAAAACATTCCCAGTTCCTGACCCCAGTTCCCATGGCAATCTGTGGCAACTCCAAGTTAAGAGTTAAAAGCTTTGTGTGCGTGCCTTAAATGTGAGCGTTCAGCTATGAGAGGCTCTGTGTAGGGACTGGCCTTTATTTTGTTACAACTCTCAAGTTCCGAATTTTCTCAACAGTTATGGGTGTAAGAACTGGGCTTATTACATGAAAAGTGAACTTGCTAAATAGACATATTCTTTCTCTTCTCTTTTTCTATCTAGGGATAGTCTGAGACTTTGGTGTAGTCTTCCAGCCTGCCTCTGTGGTAAGCTTTTACAGATTTTTTTTTTCCTCCACTTAAGGAATTTCTTTCATCTCAGAACATAGTGAAAGGAGTCATGATGTGGCGCAAATGATAGTTCCTTATGTTTCATCAGCTATAATCAAGTAATTCTAGTCAGTACTGAGAAACAGACTTAACAGTGCACTACTACCTGAGAAACACTGAAAAAGCATTATGATCTGTATTCAAACCTTACCATATAAGTAGACACTAATGTTGTCACTTTCTGATTGGCTCTTATGAGCCCACATAATAAACACATGCAAATATAGAATTTAATGGCACAGACATTTATGGATAACAAGAACAAACAAAATTAGCCATCTACTGAAGAGTTTTTCAAATACTTTAATTTAGAATTGGGTCATTGATTTCCTGCAAAAGGGCATTGTGCCAGCAGGTTTGTAATAACTGGTAAGATGAAATAGAAATTATCAAATGAATGAAATTTATATATAGATACACTTTTTTTTTTTTTAAACCAAACTGCTAAAAGTGTGGCATTTTACCTGCACTACATAAATCAAAGCTATTGATATGTGTCTTATCTTTTGCTCCCTGTGAGCATAAGTCATCAGGATAGCACTTTGAAATTCATAGCATGCTACTCTCTAAAGAGACCTTATTGCAGCAAATCTAATATACCTCCTCCACAGAAAATTATTTTCATAGCTAATTGTAAGACTCTCATTTGACCTCCTGAGATCAGTCAATCAGTGGGGTGGTGTCTTAGTTGACTTCAGAGGTGGTAAAATTTCCTAGCACACAAGTTTTCTGCTATGGTTGTTTGAACTTTTCATTTGTTATCATACAACTGAAAAAAAGTGAGAGATTCTCAGGCATTAATTGTAAGTCGTGTGGTCCTGTATACTCATACAAGGCATAAGGAAACTGAAAGGAGTGCAGCAAGAAAGGTAAAGGTTCTCCTACCTTAACTTGCCACTCTGGAGAGAGATCCAAGCAGAGGGAAACACTGCAAAGCATGAACTATATGGGGATGTCTGGTTAGCCTGCGCATTATTCCCCTAAGATTTGTAATTCTTGTGGCATTAGATTTTACTACTCTAATAAGGAGGAAGTTACTCTGTGTAACTTGTTTTGCTACATTTTAAATAAATCACCTACATCCCAAAATGACTCACCATGAAGAACTATCTAAGCATGAGGGAGATTTTAAAGAAATGTGGAAATAATTCAATTGTCCTTGTCCGCTCTTGTGTTAAGAAGTCTTTATTCAATTACTCCAAAACTTGCTTTCTTTCTTGATTAACTTTTAAGAGCAAATGGTGCAGCAGAACAGCACTGTCATCATAAAATTTATTTAAACCTTAAGGACTGAAGATGAATATTTGATTTTATGGAAATAACTGAAAATGCTCTGCAAATGTTCAATGGACTACAATACTACAATGCTTTTACAGTATAAACAGATTTTTAAATTAATCTTATTTTCTGTGAGAAGAAGAAAATTATCATTCCATTTACATTCTAGCAAAGAGGAGAAAGTATATGGTTCAATACTGCAGTGTATACACTCCCAACAAAAAAAAAATAATGTAGTTGGCTCATTGGAATGTAAACAAAAATGATTATCACACTTGTCATTTTTAATAGGAACAGTATCTAGGTCTTTGATCTGTGACATGGCATGGAAAATATTGTTTACTTACTCTGCTAGAAAAATTAATAATGCATGTTATGGCACAGCTTGTAGTACTGCAGAAAGAAATTATTTTGACAGCCATTTTGGTCATCTGCTTAAGTAGCTGGACTTTATGTTTTGATGATCCACCTTTGTCCATGGACTTTTCCTGTGCATTGTTACCTGAAAGAGTTAAATCTTACTTGCTTTGCTGCTTGTATTTGTCTCGGTCTCTACTAACTTGATTTTCATAAGCACTACAAATTTATGTTGTCTCTGGATGGAGCTCTCCTTTCTGCACCTCTGCAATGTTGTACCTGTACCCACAGTGGTGCATGAAGACAGCAGACCAGTTCTGCAGTGCAGAGAGCAGGACTCCATGGTACACTTGAGGGAAGCACTTCATCTTATACCACATAAGGTCCAGAAAAATCTACTTTTTAAAATACATTCACATTCCTTCTGGGATTGCAGAATAAACAGGTATTATAGTGTTTAATTTGAAAAAAATGTGTTGAGTACCCAGAGAAATATATATATATATGTATTCTCACAAACGTTATAACCTGCCTAGTGTTTTTCACCATTACGTATTATTCTTCAAACACTGGGGAAAACTTGTGTACTATTAAGAGAGAGATAAGTTCCTTGAAGGTGGTCAGATGTTTGTAGTTTCCAGGAAAGAGCAGGAACAAAACCAGTTCTGTAGATCAGTTTGCTTCCCAAGCCCCATGTACAGAGAGGATTTTAGACTGAATCTTTGTTTGAGAGGAAAATATTTATACTAACATCTAGCCTGTTGTTCCTATTCCATTAGTTCATCTGGATCTTTACACAGTAAGGGCCTCTATGGGGCATAGGATTGTGTGGTTTACAGATAAAAAAATATGTTTGAAATTAGAGAAATTGCCGCATGAAGTGTGTTTGGGGAACATCTTTTACATTGATTTGTAAGGAGTCTCATCATTTGTCTCCTGTGTATCAGAGCTCTGATGCAGGAGTGTATCAGAGTGTTGATACAACATAAATTGTATCAAATTTTGTGTGGTTCAGGTTGGGATATCTCAGCCTATTCCACCTGGCTATGGAGCAAGGGTTTTTTAAAGCCACTACTTAAAAAATTTGTTTACTCTGGTTATTATTTTAAAGTGATTTTAGTGAGATGATGAAAATATCAGAACATAACCAGACAGTTCTATCAAAGAAATTATGCATGCAGTCTTAGTTCTGTGATGAAATAATGCAGGTCTAGGCAGATCAAACTGTACTGAAAGACTTTGCACAAGTCTTTGCACATTTCAAAGCAACAGGGAGATCATCCAAGTAAACTGTTGGGGCAGGCACAGTCAAAGCATTGGCATAATCCCATAGAGTCCATGGAATATTTGAAAATCATTTTCTTAGTTATTTTGCATGAAAAACAAGCCTCCCTTCAGATCCTTGAATACCAATATTTCTGTAACTCTTGTGTTAGCACTGCTGCTGTAGTGGTCTCAAAATCTTCATAGTACAGTTTCATGACTGACAAGTGCAGAAGATGCCAGGAGCATATTTCTTGCTGCTCAAAGAAGAAATTTTTGTTTCCACATTTGAACTGTCAGCCATGAGCTGTTAGGATAGTGGAGAACCAGATTCAGCACTGCTGAATTAGCCTGATCCTTTATAAAACTTGAACAGAACATCCAGGCACCTAACCACCCACACAGCTTCCAGCTACCAGGGAAAGCAAGCATGCATCACTAGATAGATAACTATATTGGTCAGAAATCACAATATATTAACATAATTTTCTAGTATATCTAAGCCATTAAAAGTAATCTGAGAAGCTTGTTAATTGGCCACATAAGAAGCTTATTTAGATCCACAATGCATGGAAACACTTTGTAGCTTAGTAAAGAGCTAAAGTAAAGGAAGTTGAATTTTCCCAGGGCTTGTGGTTTTATACATTCTGTATTTTATATGTTTGGAATTAAGTTGAATACTGGGAAAAATTACAAATCCCGCTGCTTAGTTCCATCTAAGCATCACTGAGTTCTACCCAGTATCATCACACAACCAGAATAATTTAAGCTCCTAGCAAAACTTGAGGAATCACTCTTGTAATCTGGCCCAGACTATATGGGCTGTAGGTCTCCTATTTCCTCTAAAGAAGTAGAATAAGGAGTGCCAGGGTCTGGAAACCTGTCAAAGTGATCAAAAAGAGAAATAATATTTCAACACTGTGAGACAAAATTAAACTTAAAATATGCGTCTCCCATGTGCTGGCAACTTATTTTGGCTAGAATTGCTCTGATGTTATTGAGTACTAAAAATGACTTTATCTGACCAGAAATGCTCCCCTTTGTGTTTTAAAGTACCTGAGATAACTTTGCATCTAATGTTATTGAGCTTAGAAGCACACAAAATTGTTGCTGCTGTCATTACAGGTGTTAGAGTGAGACAATGATGTTGCTCTTTTTATTTCTGTTGTTAGAGAGCATTGTATTAAAGGCTATAGAAACGTGTGGGGGTTTTTAATACTGTATTTTATTGATGTTTCATGCAGTAAAGAAAAGTCTGGTACCTGAACAGACTTTGTAGAATTAGAAGTCTAGCAAACAGTCTTCCCTCAGTCTCACTTTTATGTTTGTTCTATATATGTGGAGAGATTTCAGGCCAGCCTAATACATTACTCACTGAAGAATCTTTCCAAGAAATAAATTCAATAATGAAGTAGTTGGAAGCCCTGTATATTCACATTCGTAAATGGGAAAAGTATCAGCAAAGGCATGTTGTTATTGATTTTGTAATAAGCTGCACTAATTAACTAACTAATAGGCCAGCTGGAAGTCAAAATGGATTTTTTTTCCCCGCACAGGTTGAGAGAAGCAACATTACCACTGGAAGTATTGGAATTTTGTTTTATTTCAAAGGCATGAGCTGGGAAAATAAATGAATCCAAAGCAACTGTGTAGTGTGGTTTTCCAAAGAGGAAACAAATTAACTGAACCGCTACAAAAAAACTTTTCTCTGCAAAAACATACATGTTTCTACCTGACTAGTTTCAATTAATTTTCTTTAATGGGAATTCCATACATTATTTTGATATGTTTTATGGTGAGTAAGAACCCTTGATTGCAGCTACATACCACAAGAAGGAGTTTTGCCAATTTTCATTAAAAAAACTGTCTTCCGAAATGTCAGAGACCATTTCATGTCTTTGCTTGAGAAAGTACTTCAAGAATTCTCCAAAATGAGCTTTTTCAGAGATGTCAGCTATTGAAATAACAACAACAACAACAATAATAATAATAATAAAAATAATAGTACTAAAAATGTATTTGTCTAACCATATTGAAATCACCTTTTACAAGTGTTCTCGTAGGCAAATAAGAAATATATTAGTCATGTTCTCAAAGCCAGGGTGCCTCCATAAGTAAGAACATTGGAACATTTCTCTCAGAGAGAATTCATAGGTTACTTCCAAGTAAGATTAATTGGACTGATTTCAGTTTGGCTGGTTTCTCTTGCATATAGACAAATAGGGCACAAGAATTACTGTAGTTTTTTTGCTTCTTTTTACTGAAATTTCTAATAGAAAGCTCTGAAGCACAGGCACTGAACCTCTATTAGTTTATAAGTGTATCGTTTACAAGGCATTTTGGCAAAGTAACATAAAATTACACAATTGTTTTTTATTGTGGTATGAATTTGTATATCATTTTAGAGACCTCAGCAAAATTTTAAATGTTTCTTAATTACTGTTTAGGTGTTTCAGTTCATGAGTTTTGAGGTGAGATATCAGAACTACCATGGTCATATTGTTCTGACTTCCTTTGCACAGAAGCTATAGAACTTCTGTGAGTGATTCCTGACTGGAAGATGCACAGTGTTCATAGTCATTGCTCCTAGAAAAAAACCCTCAAGTTTTGAATCTCTTACTTTTAGTGATAAACAGTGCTTACTAAGTTACACCAATGGCTAATTTCACTCTCTGTTATAAAGATGGCAATTTTTTTTATATTTAATTTATTAACCTTTAGCCTACAACTTTTACACATCATTATATCTTAATTTGAGAAACAGAGGAGATAGATTTAAAAATCTGCTTTCTTTCTCTTTTATATCCAGGTTGTATGCTTCCTTGCAAACATCGAATTAACTTTTTAATTTCTCTATAATTCAAAGATTATGATTCTTTGAATGTTCATGGGAGTTTATATTATTTTTTTCCAATTTATTGATATTTTTCCTAAAATCTGAAGGCCATACCTGACTATAATTCTCCAATAGTGGTCGTATCACTAGTACAGTATACACAGAGATAATGTAACCTTTCTTCTTCTGCCATGGCCTACATTATAATAAAGTGAGTAAATAATCCCAGGATGCAAACTCTTTGTGCCACAGCCCTGCAAGTTCACTGTACAATGTGCTGTCTTCAGAAGTGAAGAGTTGTGTCTCATAAACCCACTCCCTGCTTTTCAGAAAATTAATTTGTATTCAGGACCTGTGTTAGTGGTCATGGAGATATTTCCTACCTCTGAGACACTTGGATGAATCCTTCAAAATGCCCTGAGCCCTCCTCAAGTTCCCAAGAAATGGTGAGAGCAACAATTATAGGCAAGTAGGTGATCTTAAGGAAACAGCAGGCTTCCAGGTAGCACAGTGCAGAGATCCTCCAATCTAGCTGGGGTTTTGTCCTTCAAGCCAACTCTATGAGTATCTAAAATAATCAAAAGTATCTAAATAACAAGTATCTTAGTATTTAATATCTAATAAGTGTCATATTATGAGTATCTAAATCAACAAAATACTCTGAGGCAAAGTGACCTGCTGCTGGTGCCATGCACTGAAATGATGATGTACTTACAGAGCAGGGGCATTCCTCTTCAGTCACAGCTCTGACGGTGACCCCATAGTGTCAGTTTGTTTTGTTTTGTCATTGTCCTGTGACACAATATCTCATAAAATGTAATCCATATTTAATCCAAAGGGTAGTGAACTGAATAAGAGAATTTCAAACAGTCTCTAAGCCTGACGCTTGATTTTCTTAAAAGATGTAATTTCTGGACCTCAAAGTTTTTTATAATCTCTATTATTACACCTCAGCATGAAACCAAAACTTACATGACTACAGAAAGAATTCAGTCTTTTGACCATGTTTCATAGATTGATACACTGACTTTACATCTAATAACATGCAATTAACTTAATGAATTTAATGTGCTCAGAAAATATTTCTAACTGTGCTTATGTCTTATGCAACTGGCACATTTTCAGAGAGTGAGGATACCTGTAGCTGTCTGTGTTAGACTTTGTAGTTACTCATCTCATAGCAAGCAACAAACCTCCTACTGATGATGATGATTTATCTGTAATGCTTTGTTGTTTTATTTTGGGTGGAGAATGTAATTTTTATATCTACACTTTGCTTCCATTTGACCATACTCCAGATGTAGTGAAATCTGGTTACACTTTTCTGCTTAATGACAGAGTAATATGAAATGTATGTCAGGAGTTAAATATGAAGTGAAGAAAAATGTTTAATTATTTTACAGGTCAAGACTCTGCATCATATTGTTTGCTTTTATTCCTTCCATTATTGTAAACTCTGTTGGCTTTCTGCTTTGGGGATGACAAGGTAATAAGATGCAGGTGTTGACTTTTGCCTACCAAAATCTCCTGTGTTGACGTCCTGACAATATACACTGAAAGTGATATAACTGATAATGAAGGAACAGGGAAAATATGCCTTCTCTGGCAGAGGTTAATTGAATTTGTCCTTTCTGCTTTGCTCTATCTGGTTTTCAGTTTTGTGTTTCCTTCGTTTTTCCACAGGATGTATGAATATTTGTGGGCGGGCTGCAGTGCTGTCATTTATAATTTTTCAGAATACATTTTCATTTCACGTTACTTCCATCCTCTGTGGTCTTCATGTCCTGCAAGGGTGTGGAATGTTGTCAGGCATTTCCACATGCTTCATATTTCTTGAGAGCAGATTTCTTCTGTATGAACTCCTCTGTAGGCTTTATTGATCCTAATATTTTATCTTCATTAATTTGGCTGGAAAATATTAAGAAAGAATGAAAATGGCATTATAGGCAGAGCAATCAAACTTATCAGGTTTATAGTAAACTTCTTTTTCAGAAAGTACTTTCAACTAATTTTTTTCAGGACTTTTTTTTTTTTTTTTTGTAATAAGAATCTTATAGCTTCAGTCATGAATGTTTTGTTTTTGTGGGAAAAACATTCATTACTGCACTGTAGTGTTATTTGGCTTGGTTTACAATATTTTATGATTCCACTGACCAAAAAATTGGTATACCTACATCATACACATGTTTTCAGAGGTATTTAACACCACAGGTGTGTCAGTCCCTTTTTTCTCACAGTTTGGATGTGTGTTATCACTGTACTTAATTTCATCATGTATATCATGTATATGTTCATCAAAACCACTTAGTAGTGCCTCTGAGTAGGTAAAACAAACCTTCTAAGGATAAAGTGAAAACCCACCAACTTCTTGTAGAACAAGACTATAGTCAATTGTCAAACTGGATCTTGCAGTCTTTTAGTTAAACTGGTTGTAATTTTTACAGGTATATTGTCTTTAATAAACACTTGGTATCAGTTTTGCTCTTCTGATAACAAGGATGCTAAAGTTGCTAAGACTTTTTGAACTAGAGCTTGCACCAAATACCTGTTTGCATGATGCCCAGTTCTCACAGCACCAGCACACTTTACTGACGTGACTCTGGCAATAACCTCACCATGTATTGTATCAGTCATTCACCATAGGCAGGTTTTAGCAAAAGGGTGAAATGAAACACTGATCCTACTTCCAGTTGCACAAAATCTGGGACAATTCAGATCATCTTCCTTCTATCCTCCCTTTCACATGCAAATTTTATATTTGTTCACAGTCTGTACTGGAGAGGTACAACAGTAAAAACTGTGAATGTCTTTAGTCATTATTGTTTCAGTATGTCAAATAAAGGTTTACACACCCTGCTGAGTGGTGATAGAATGAAAGATGAATTGAAAATGCTCTTAATAATATATAACTGGTCATATTTGCTTTTGAAAGTTCAGCCATTTTTGGTCAGTCTTTTTGCTTTCCTATGTCAGCTTCAACATAGTTCTGCATTCCTATGTCACTTTTCATTTTGTTATTTAGCTTGGATATAATTTATAATTAAAAAGTCCCCCTCCCCCCCGCCCCCAGTATTGATTCACTGACTTATTGAGCTGTTCACCAAATAGTTCAAATGAAGTCATTACCCTATTGACCTCTGCATTTGCTATTTGCTTGCTTTCATTTTACCTGTCTGGATACTGCAGATTTTTATTTTTAAGAGGTGTGAAAACAATAGGATTTGCAAATTGCAAGCATGCTGTGATTCTTTATGCTTTTTAAAGACTTCTCATTTAAGCATTTTAGACTTTTCCTCCTTCCACAATAGCTATGTGGGAAGAGATTGTTGATTTTTGTACAAGATATATAGTATCAAAGCCCTCCTAGGGATTAGTGTCACACCAACTTTGTATGGCTGTTCAGGACCTCTGTAGCAAAAAAAATTACATGTTCCTTTCATATTTGCAAGGTTTACAAATATATTTTTTCTTTTTATTGGTAGAAAGATAATGAGGTAAATAATTTAATGTATTCCCTAACAAGGTAAAAAGACTTTTTTTTTTTTTCCTAAAGGAGAAAGAAATTTATCTCTTTGGTCTTCACTCATGTTTCTCCATCAGAAATGAGCACAAGTCTGAGTTCCCAGTTTTGCCTGTTAGTCTTGGAAAAACACAAATTTTTTCAGATGAAATTGCATGATAACCTGCAGTTTCTGAGCAATCCCCTTTAGAACATCACAAGTCACTAACTGTTCTGCAAACGTAGATCAAAAATGAGCCAAAACATAGAATTAAATCAGATTCTCTGACTAAAATAAGGAAAAAAGCGCACCTATTTATTATAAAAGCAGTTTTTAAAAATAGGTCTAATTCTTTATAAAAAAATGGAATAATTTTTAAAACCAATGTGCTTAATTGGGACTTCTGCTTGCTTGCTAATATTTTAAAAATGCAAATGCTGAAGTTTTCCTCTTCTGTTTTTTTGGGAGTTATCTTCAGTTGCTATAGTAAAATCTGTGAAAGAAATACAAATGAGAAATCACACACACACAAAAAAACTCTCCATGTGTATAGATGTCAGATACCTTCTGAACTTTTATTACTTCTTGTCTATTTTACAGGGAAAAAGGATTTGACAAACCCCTCCATCATATTTGTGTCAGTGCCTGGAATTAGATACACAGTGTTATTGTGTACTTGAAAATGCTAATACATCTACAAATACTAGAGAGAACCAGGAAAGATAGATGTAAAATTTTGAGGACCTTAGAGCATCCTGTTGTGCTTGTCAGGTTGTTCCAGCAGGAATTTTGATATCAGGAAATTATCAAGAAGCTTATATATATAGTTTTACCCCAGTATTAATGCAGCCCTGGGAAAATTTGATGTAACATGATCATCTGTAAGGAGATAATAATTTTAATACTTTTCCTCACTGCAATAAAGATGTAAACAACTCATAAATCTGTCCATTGGGCTAGCATGTCAGTGATATTGGATAACACTTGATAATTTGTAAGGAAAGTGTCATTTGCCTTAAATCCTATGTAAGGATTTGGTGTTTCTTCATCATTTATAATCATACATAGGAGTGAACATGTGGGTGTTTATTTTACTTTCTGTTCTCTTAGGTCAGTTTTATAACTTTGTAGTGTAATTGACAAAAAAAAGAGTTATTTTTTATTTATAGCTCTGTTACGCAAAGAACAATCAGTGCTGTAATTTTAATTTTTTAAAATTATTTTTGAATTTAAGACTTCCTGCATCAGCATGATAAATCAGTAAGTGTTTTGTGCTTGGGTATATGCACTGGGGAGAGAAGGCACTGGCATTTTCAGAGGTGATTTGTAGTCTGGAATGGAATACAGTTGGTAAACAAATCTAAGTCTCTGCATTGTCTAAAGTCCTGATGAGACCACATGAGATGATGTGCAAAGTTAATGTAGATCCAACTTAAAATTTCAGATAAAGCACAGTGGGGTAACCTGTAGCTCAATTTGATTATAAGTGGGGATGAGAACCCAGCAGGTTTCTCTATGATTTGAAAGAGCCAGATAAGAAAGTACAGAAAAAAAAAATTCATTGCTGATGACTGTACCACCAGTTGCCTGTGTCTAAGAAACAACACTGAGAATACAAAACTCTCCACAGATTAATCCTTTCCCCTTGATCATGTACTCTGTTCAAGTGCAAGGTGAAACTATATAATCTGTACAATTTTTTGGCTTTTTTTTTTTTTTTTTTTTTTTTTTTTTTTTTTGTACAGACAGCCTGAAATGCTGGAAAGGAGTGATCTGGTTTCAATAAGGTAGAGTTAATTTCTTCTCAGTAGCTGTTGCAGTGCTGTGTTTTGGATTCAGAATGAGAATCATGTTAATATTACACTGGTATTTTGATTTTATTTGTTAAATCGTGTTTGTGTTAAATTAAGGGCTTTTTTCTTGTCTCATGCTCTGCCAGTGAGGAGGCACACAAAAAAACCCCAAAAAACCCCAACAAACCCCAACAAACCAACCAACAACAACAACAAAAAAAACACCCTGAAAAAAAACAGGGAGGGTAAAAAACCACCCTGAAAAAACTCTGACAGGGTACATAACTGGGACATATTACCTGAACTGATCAATGAGATATTTTCCACCACAGAATGTCATACCCGCTATACAAACAAGGGGAGTTACCTGGAAGGCGGAGCCAATCTGGATTCAGGAAGGGGAGTCTGGCATCAGTCAGAGGATGGTGAGCAATTACATTGTGCATAATTTGGATTTCTTTATCATCATTATGATTATTATTATTTACCATTAGTATTGTATTTTACATTATTTTCAATTCTTACTCTGTTCTAATCTCAACATACGAATTTTACTTTGATTCTTGTCCCCATTCCAGCAGAGTGTGGGGAAGAACTTGTGTGAACGGCTGCATGTGTTTCATTTCCAGCTGGGTTTAAATCATGACAAGGAGAGATATTTTTATCAATGCCACAGCTTTGATATTTAACTTGATTGTCTATACTGAAAGCAAGAAACCTGGTTGCCTTTCACCTTCTGCAAGGAATCTGTCTTATGAGTTCTGTGTTTTGGCAAACTTTTCTGCCTTTAACAATGCATTAAGAGGTGATATCTCATTTCCTACTTAATACTTTCAGATATGTTTGACAGTGGAAGCAGTTTATAGTACTTATTATGGGCTTGAATTATACCTTTAGCTGTACCTAGAAATCTAGATGCTTCTTTAATTAAAGTTTCTGCCAGGCTCAGAGCCAAGATTTGATTTGTATGATTAGTCTGCATCTGAGATGAATATCCTTCATGCCATGCACTTGAATGTACTGGCATGAGTTGCTTTCAATCTATTCTTTATATTCTGCAATGAATTAAGTATCCATAGGTTCAAGGAGTATCTCTACTTAACTGGAATATGCCAGAATCAACCAAGTGAATTCTGGAAAATGCCAAAATGAACCAATATGCCAGAATCAACTCGCCTGCTTCAGTGCAGATGCATGAATCTGAGCAGTCCTTGCTTTGGTTTGAAATGATATATGTAGAGAGCTTGGTCTAAGCAGAAAGTGTTCCACAGAACATTATGCTTTTTCTTCCCTTTTTAATTTTGCAATGGAAAAAGGTACTGTACTCAGGAAAATTCCACATATCAGTAAGTACTGCTGGGCCACTCTTGTAACTGTCGGTGATCAATAGCAGTTTCCCTTGGTTTGGTTTGGATTTCACAGATATGCTGACAAAAGCATTGGTTATGTAAAAAGCAGCAAGGAAAGAAAATAATGGGGGTATATTCAAATCATCAATGCGGTTGTTTAAGTTATGCAGCTCTTCCTATCCTTCCTGCACCACTGGGACTTCATTTCTCCAGATGTTCAGGATAGGAGATACCTTTTTTTTCCCTCTGAATTGCAAGAAACAATAGCCTTCTTTTCTCCAGGGTCTGCAATCTAGATCTAAGGAAACTTTTATATTATCTTCAACCTAAGATAGATTGTTCAGATTAGCCTATGTGAATATTCATCTTGTCAATGTGTAAATTTCTCTTACTTTCTGTTTCAGTGCCTAGAAAATGGAAGACTTTGAAAGGGGAATCAATATGTTTCTCAAGTATGGAAGGTAATGACCTATAAAATTGCATATAAAAATATTTGTTCTTGGTAGGATATTTTTGGGTGACTTTGGAATATTTTCTTGCCCCTCTGTGAGGTGTTGAAATGCAAAGATTGTTTTTATTTGTCATATTTCATTCACCTTGAGTAACTGCTCATATAATTAAACAGAATGAAATCCTGTGTCTGATTACATTTTGAGAATCTCATTTCATTTGGAAAATAACACTGCATTGGTTTACCCTGAGATAAATGCAAGATTAAATCCTAACAGGTGTTTCCTTAAGGGACAAGGTTTTGCAGCCTTGTTGAGTCTTCAGTCTATACACACCACTGTGTATTTCTCAGGCAGAAATAATATTTTCCTTTGCACAGTAGAGGAAATAAAGTTTTTCAAACTCTCAAGTCTGTTCTAGTGTTTTGACTACTAATCAGTGCTTTCTTTCAAAATATTTCTTTGGATTGAAGGTAGTTCAGGTATAGATGTAATTTTCAATGTAGGAGATATAGATGTCTAAATTACCTGGCAGTTTAGAAATTTTTATTTTCTTAGCATCCATTTATTAAGACTCCATTTATTAAGACTATACACAATCTTGGTCAAAATATAAGCATTACAGGGGTTAAAACATTTAAAATAAATTATTGCATGGGAATTAGATTAGATTCCATGTCAGAAGATTTATTATTGCACTTACATATTAAATGGTATTTTAGTTAGAAAGCAGTAGAAATTTCCTTGGAATCCAACACCAGTGCCACAAACAATTAACAAGCATTCTTCTTATTCCTGTAATTTACTTAATCTTGTGTATTTATCCAGAATCTGTTTTGTGAAACTTCCTAGGAAAATATTTCTGAGCAGAAGAGGGTTTTATGTGTGCTTGTGTATGTGTGTTAGGAGGAATGGGAAGAAGCTGGCGAAGGGGAGACAAGTGAAAATAGATGAGAACATGAGTATGGCTAGGGAATGCTAAAGGATCTCATATCCATTTTTGCACTGTAAATGCTACACTAGACATTGTAAAAAGCTGCTCTATCTGCAAATATTTCAGCAAATGATTCCTTGAAATCCACTGTCCTTTGCAACTCTGCCTTGTTTGTGAGCTCCTATCATTTATCATGGGAGCAGTTGTCATAGCAGGGTTATAGGCTGAGACAACCTGAGAGCCAAATGCTGCTGTTGTATGCTTCTGTGAAATTTAGCTTAGATTGTTTGCATCTGATCACAATAGAATCCATTCAACATGGAAAATAGTCTTAACAGGAAGAACTTGCTGGGAAAGGATCAACAATATATTTGTAAAACAAAGAGAAATGGATTCAGCAAATCAAGATTGTGTAGGAATTGGTGAAGGCCAGTGAAGTCTGTCAGGAATTTAATTTGCAGAGAAATTGCCATCTACAGTCCCTAGGTTTTACTGGAAAACTCATCCTGATGTATGAAAGGAGGTAAAGTCAGCAATTTTTGCTTTGCATAAAACAAGATACTTTTAAAAATTTTGCCTATCTAAGACTCAGAAAAATGTAATTCCTAGATTATAGACAGAGGTGCACTTTTGTGTTGGTTGTGTATGAGAGGAACCTATAACTTTTTAGACTGCCTCAGAATCACAGCCTCCCTGAAAGCAGACAAATTTGTCAGACAAACACTTTCAGTGTCAGTTTTTTACTAGTTGATTCAGGAGAAATTATCACATCTAGATTCAAATACTTTGTCTTAAATAAAAAGAATTAGCATAATAAATTCTTTCCTGTAATAAGATAAGTGTGCCTTTCTCCCTTCACGCTGTTACATATCTTATTTCCTCTTTGTAAATCGTTTGAGTCAACACTAGCAAATGTGCAGTGGGAAGCAAAAAAGCCCACTCGGAGTAATGTTTATTTTGCAGAGCTTCATTGATTAAATTAGAGTGAAATCTGTGCTATCCTTATTTTCTGGATGTGTGCATTTTAAGTTCACCATAAATTAGTTGCTTTAGGACCAATGAGATATTTTAGGTTACTGATATGCAGCCTGTGTCGTAAAAGGTGCACAGCAAGAGGGATCAGGGATTTTCTCCAATTCACCTCACAAGAGCTGGGAAGAAATTGCAAGCAATATTTTGATTGAGGTCCTGTTTTAAAGGACCTGTTTTAACTCTTTAAAGCTACATGATCTCACATATAAGCTGGAGGTAGTAACTAGGCCTGCTACATTCCCTAAAATGAAGAAATGGTCATTAGCTAAAAATTGTGTTTTGTGGAAAAAATAGAATATAGGAGAAAGAATAGAAGACATAAATCTAGCATATGGGTTTTTGGTCATGTAATGGCTAGAACTAGTCCAAGAGCTGGCAGTGAATAGGGTAGAAGTGAAGTAAATCAAAGAAGATGGTTGAAGTTACTACATTTGCAGTTATTTATAACCCTAGAAAATGGAAAACCTAAAAACTTGGCTGGAAACCTAGATGTATAGCTTAAGGTTTTAAGTGATGTACCTCGCCTCTGAAATAAATGTTTAGCAGCTGATATTATAGAATAAAATAATACAGGTAGGAAAAATATTTGCAACTTTTCCATGCCCAGACTCTTAGTGAACTCTTGCCGTATTAAAACTTGTTGTTGATATTGTGCAACAACATATTTGTATTCATTGCTGTATTTCCTTGCTACAGGAAAACTGGTTGTTAAACTAAAAAAATTGATATGTTCTCTACTAGGTATCAAATATTTCACTTAACTAAAACTGGAAAGTTATATATTTTCTAATATTTTTTATTAAATATAAAACTTGTCTCTTTGTAGCCAGTTTCATTTGCTTTAAAGAATAGATTCAAGAATATCTTTGTATACACATGGGACTGGTAGCTTTAAAGCATGTGGAAACCCAGGGCACTGGGAATATTTCTCTGTCTGCTCTGGGGTGTTCTGACCTCCAGTGGAGCAGTGACTTTGACCCTCATTCATGGAGAAAACTTCCAAATCCTCAAGGTGAACTAGAAACCACAAAAGTGTGAAATAGGTTGTAGAGATTGTACAGAGTAGTGTAGTATGTCACATGGGTGAGAAATTTTTGTTTTAGGATTTTTAGTATGTTATAGATGAATAGAAGATGGAGGGTACAGGGTGTTACCTTGAGTTCTTTTCTTCTTCTTCTTTCTTCTTCTTTCTTCTTCTTTTTTATTTTTTCTTATTCTTTCTTCTTATTCTTTCTTCTTCTTTCTTCTTCTTGGGTTTAGGTGGTATCTTGTAATTGGGTAGAAAAATCTGCATTACAGGTCTTTAGGGGTCAGTTATTGGGTTAGAAAGGAAAATAATTTAGGTGTCACTTCTTAATTGGGTAGCTTAGTTTTTGATTAGACTTAAAAGGCCTTGTAACAAGAGATTTTTAGCCATTTTTGTGCTGTTTTTCCTGCACACAGAGTCTGGTGCAGACAGTGTGCTGAAGTTTTGATAAGATAAAAATAAACAGAAGCTGAAGACCTAAAAAGTCCAATGTGTCTCTCGTTCCTGACACAGAACTGCTCCAGGAGGGTCGCCCCTGCCAGGGGAGCTCCCAGGGCGTTGCCCAACTTGGGCCCAGCAAACTCACAAAAGCACAGTAGCTCAATAGTATTACAAGCTTCTTAAAAGAATCTTCCATGCTTCTGTCACCTACAACCTGAGTGTTATCTGTTGTGGAGTGCTCAGTGGGAAAGGAAATTTTACTCTTCGTTGCAAAGCCCTTCATTTTTCTGACTGTAGTATCTCTCTGCAGGTAAAAAAATATTTATATGCATCATAAAGCAGAAAAACATGATTTTGTAAATCTGAAAGGATTATAAACTGAATGTCTAGCTACACTTGTTAATCATGAATTTTGAATTATTCAAAAGGGCAAGTGATCTTTCTCTATTGGCTTTAGTTTGCAGTATGGTCTTACTGACACCTGAAGCTTCCTATCTAGTAAGCACAGACTCCATGTTCAGTAGAGGTTTGGAAGAAAAGGCTCATATGAACTGTCATCCTCCTTGACCAGTTGAATTCTGGAGGGATGGAAAATGAGACAATAATTTATGTAACCAGACTTTTCTAATTGACTTTTACAGCTCTAACGTGGTAGAGGAAACAGTATAAGGCTCTTTTATCATCATTAATAGTAATAGCTCATCCTTCAGAGAAGATGGCTACAATCTAAGCCATCTGTATCTTTTCACATTGCCAAGAGAAGCCACATCCTAAACCGAGGAGGGCATATGCTCAGGAATCTCACAGGGAGAAAATCATCTGCCATTAAGTCAGTGGTGCAACTGTGAGCTTCTCCTAAATGCTATTACCTACTGATAATCACTAATTTGAATGAGCTGTTAGAGACCAAGGGGAGAGGAGACCAATATATGAGAAAAGATTTGTTAGGAAATAATGTCTCTGATTGTTCTCTTCTGTCTTTCACCATAAAACTGACAAGAAAGGTGTATGTTAAGATGAAAGTCTACTGAACATTTAGGAGGTGATTCCATTTTGCTCTGCTTTGCTCTGGTGAGACCCCACCTGGATACTGCATCCAGCTCTGAGGTTCCCAGCACAGGAAGAACACTGACCTGTTGGAGCAATTCCAGAGGAAGGCTAGCAAGGTAATTAGAGGGATGAAGTACCTCTCCTATGAAAAAAGGCTAAGGCAATGTAGATTGTTCAGTCTGGAAAAGAGGAGTCTTCAGGGTGACCTTATTGCAGTCTGAAGGGAGCCTACAAGAAAGATGGAGAGGGCCTGTAGAGATAGAACTAAGGAGAATGGCTTCCAGCTGAAAAAGAGGAGGTTTAGATTAGATATTAGAAAGAAATTATTTACTGAGAAGATGGTGAGGCTCTGGAACAGTTTGCTCAGAGGAAATATGGAAATTTTCAGTGCTAGGTTGGATGGGGCCCTGAGCAACCTGGTTAAGTGAAAGATGTCCCTGTGCACAGCAAAGGGACTAGAACTAGATGATCTTTAAGGTACCTTCCAACCCAAGCCATTCTATGATTCTATGATTTATAAACTATTTATAAAAACATCCTAGCCACATATGAAACAGAAACAGTGGTTTTTATAGTTCTAAATATATAAACTGCTTTTATTTTTTGTTTTTTGATAGGGCTTTCCCTTGTTCTTATGTCAGAAAGACATGGTCTTCTGTGATGCAAAAAATTAAAATAGGGTAAAGAAAGGGCTTTCAAAGAAGTCAGTAGACCACTGTGATCTACACAGATATTGTTGGTGGAAGATATGGCTGAAGAGAAGATGGGTATGACTTCTCAGTGGCAATGCCTTGCCACAAGTACTGGTGATGACACCTTTGCAAATTGGAGGAGGTTTCTCGTGCTTCCAGACAGGTGGAGTACACTGTCCTGTATCTAATAGAGGTACTTCTAGTAGTTTAGTTTAAAGCATTAGATTTGTGGCAGCATGAGGTTCTGTTTTGCCTAATTTTCCTTGCTGAGAAGACAGATGAATCTGAGCTCAGTATTGTGCTGCAGCTGGAGCACACTGCTGAATAAGACATCCCTGGACTCTCTGCAGGACATCACATGTGCTGTAATCTTGTATTTTCCCTTCATCAGGCCTGGGCTGAATAACTTCCCTTTCAATAACCTGCTGGGTCCTGGGAATGCATACCATTATTACTGTGTGTGTGCATGCATGTGGCGATATGAAAGTACTACTGGGTCATTCCTTTCATGGCTTGTTATAGCTAGAAATGGAAGTCAGGACAAAAGTACTGGTTCAACTGAAGCAATTTTTAATTCAAGGCAATAGCATAGATGCTCTTTATTGTAGGATGTTAAGCTTAGGTCATTGTTTTTAGCATTACATGTGCACGTCCAGGTATTGTCACATTTGTCACACACAATATCATATTTCCTTTTCTTTTTACTGAGGATAACAGAATAAGAATACAATTGGAAGACATTTTGTCACTGCTCTTAGTGCAATTTTTGAGGGCTTTTACAGTCATTCTGTAAAATTTGGAATAACAGCACTTTGGGATGCTTGGCGAAAGAATGAAATTCATTGAAATATTTGGCATTCTTATACAGCTCAAAAATGTTAACTACTCCTACAAGGAAAACATGCATGTGAGACATTTTTTTACTGTTTCTTTTCCTAGAATCCTATTTCTGCTTTCAACTCCTGGTAGTGATTTGGATCTATATTATGCTAAGCTGAGACTTTTAAGGTGAAGTCTATAACTTGGTACATAAGGTATTTGATATGCTTATAATCTTAAAAGAACTACCTATATACCAATACAAAAACTTGAAATACCAATAGCAAAATAAAGTATCATTATTTCCAAGGGAAGGTGAAACCAGTGTTTTTTTACAATGTCTAAATGAAAATAGTACCCATTACTTATGAGAATATTGTTATGGAAGTTATAAGAACACACCTCTTTACTTGAACTGTTATGTGTAGTCTCTGTCCTATAAATATACATTTTATTTGCACTATATTCTTTGTAATAAGAAAGAAGCAAACTTAACAAATTTTGCATCTTTGGGTTTGATATTCTTTTCTGTTTTTTTTTTTTAATTTGAAATGTGCATTGAAAAGACAAAAGTTGCCACAGAAAATTCCCTTTAAATTCTGACATAAAGTGAAGGAGTGTCATTCTAATCTCATAGCTCTTAATTGTCTTTAGTGGATAAAAGAGAAATGTAATTAATACCATATTTGAAATATGTGTATATAAATATACATATATAAATGCATGAAATTGCAGAAGATAGAAACCAGCCTCACTCAGAAATTGTTGGTAAAGGAGTGGGATGAAATACACTAAAAGTATTGTGCTTGGTCAAAGAATTAAGTGTCGCAGTTTAGATGAAGGAAAACAGATATGCAAGGTGGGCTAGCCAAACGTAAACAGGTTAGTGAATATATATTCTGGGAAGAAACCACAAAAAAAAATCTCCCTTAATAAACAGCTTAATTTTACTAAATATGTGATAATTCTGTCTCCTACCCTGCTTCTTCCTGCAAGCATTTCCTTCAATTTCTACCAAAAGTTATTAATTTTCCAACCTTTATCTGCTTAAGCAAAGGGGGAGGAAAGGAATTAAACCAGTAGACAAAAAATACCATTGCTTATAAGGATCTGGTTTTAGGTGGGTTTTCTGTTGGAATACCCAGTGTTTGTCAACTTCTTAAACTACAATATGTGTTTCAAGAGCCATTTTTCTCTTAATGTGCCCTGGCTATTAAATTATCTATCTGGCAACTAATTACTTATCTTTCCTACCATCTATCTAACTGTCCTAGCTAGAGAATGTACTGTATGGTGGTCTCCAAATAATTTTATTGAGGTTTTACTTTCGTTATGTCCAGTGAATGAAACACTTTTAATGGATTTTAAGAAGTTACGCAATGACTGGTTTGCACCACGTGAAAATAAAAAGCCATGTTCTAATAGTGCAAATCTGATGCATCTTCCAAAAAAGATTTATAATTTCAGCTCTGGTAACTCTCTCCCTGGGATGATTAGAAGGAATTAAATTACTGTCCTTAATTTTATTTTTTTTAAAGTGATCTTCAATGTATGTAATGTCATTGCCCTGGTTGGACAATCCACCTCAAACTAAGAAAGAGTTCATTTCTCAGATGAAGGTTAGAACATGAGAAATGTCCATAAAATATTCGGAGCCTTCCAGGAAGTGGAGCCCTAAAACTGATGTGAGAAAATGAGAATTAGCAAGTAAAGTTCCTAAGCCAGAGGCACAATAATAATTCTTAATAGAAAAAAGGACCAAATAGAATAGTTAAAACAATTTATGATACAATTGTCTATAAAAGAGCCATTAAATCTGAATGAAAAAAAACCTCAGCTTAGAAGCCTGGATTTACCCTAATAGAAGCACTAAATAATGACCTCTTCCACTGAAAAAAATATGTGAACTTTTGGAAAAAGACTAGTATTAAAATGTTATATTGCAAATCCAAATACCTATGATTTTATTCCTTAATAGTGGTATAAATCAGACATAAACCACGACAAATGACATTATCAGGAAAACAAAACAGATCATTAACAGGATAGTAACTTTTCCTTGTAAAGGACACTGGCAGTCTTTGGTACTGCTTGAACTCCAGCTGACATTGCTGCAGGAACTATTGAAAGGTTTTATGGTCAGTACCATCTCTGTTTCTAGAAGGAGATGATGTAGTCAAGTCAATTTTCCTGCTTAGCCAGCCATAAGAATATTTCCTATCCCCTCAAGCCATGTATTTTACATATGATCTGATGAAGATTTTTTTAAAACTAGTATCTGTCTTCTACCTTTGTACATAGATTTATGAATTGCAGCCTCTGAAAGGATAGAGCCATACTGCCATGCCACAAACTTAACCCAGTTATTTTTGTTCATTCAGTTCAAATCTCATGAAAAACTCTCCTTAACTTCTGGCAGGAAAAATTTTACTTAAGATTTACAAGCACATGCTAAAAATTTTAAGTCCCCAGTTGATTAAACTCTGAGTTTATATAAGTCCTTAACCCAGTTGAGGTTTTTTTTTTGTTTAGTTTTGTTTTGTTTTGTTTTTATTTTTTTTGTTGATACTGATACTTTCCCGGGATCAGGTTCCTTGTATTGAGTAAGGATGAGATCCAGTTCTTCATGATAGAGGAAAAAAAGGCCAATAAGACTGGAAGAAGACTTGCTTCATTCATGTATTTATTTAAGTATAAACATGGAAAATATAGTGACTTCTACATTTCTACAGTATGGAGTAAGAGTTTTGCTTAAATCTGAATGCAGGAGAAAATGAGTATAGTTTATTTTGTCTTCAGTGTTTCAGCAGAAAGCAGTATCTGCTGTGATAGCAATTTTGTTGTTCAGTCTTATGTGCCATTGTTGACACCTTTGTGTAGGTGGTCCTGCATTCATAATGATGATAGAATTATTTAGAGTTTTACTTTAATTATTTGTGGCTGATATCAAAATTCCTTCTCTGCAAGATACTTATTAATGTCAATCCCTATTGCACTGAGCCCTAGGATACCAAATATATATAACTCAGCAGTTATCAAAAAGTCATTTAGTGAAATATGGATCTCAAATTGCAAAATCTATCAGTGGGCAAAGGATGGGAAAGAAAATGAAGGAGAAGCCAAATTTTGTGGGGAATTGTTGCCTCTTTAAAGAAAGTAAAAACATGGTGTCAGAATTAAAATATTCAGGGGCTGGGTTTTGAGCGCAGTTCTTTTTAATTTTCATGTGTTTTTTTCCCCACTACTTTAATGACATGCAAAGACATCATAGATTTTCAAATAAACTAGCAAATATTCCTCAAGAGATAGTTTTCAATCACTGTGGACGTCAGCAAGGATTAATGGTCTAGAAAGCAGCCTGCCCCTCTAGTAACTCTCTCCACTGATCTAACCTCTCTGGAATTAATTTTTTATGGTCAGATTAGAAAGATTAAAATACAACAGAGCTGAATGTTGAGTGGTATAATCATTATAATATAAAAGAGAATATTTGGGTTCTTTTGTTCCCCTGAAACACCTATGCAAACACTGTTTTAATAGCAAATATGATAGAAGCATTCTGTCCTTTTTCTAAAAGAATTCTGTCTTCCTAATGTAGAGCCTCAGTTCATCTGAAGCAGCTCTCAGAGCTGAAAGGATTACCTCTGAATTTGCAATCTCTTTCAGAGATGGACTGGTTGTTACACAGCTGGCACTGTTATTGCACAGCCCCATTTTGGTAATCTGTAATAGCCATCTGTGCACTCTCAAAACCCTTCCAGATAAAACCCCAGCATTTCTACAGTCCAAAGGTGTATACTAATGTTTCAGGGTGGATTTAGGATGAGTTTTTAATGGGAACATAAAATTATGCTATAAGGAGAATACTGGCTTTAGAGGAATCGCTTCTATGTATTGAAAAAAAGATCCAGACCTTCACATTAACCAATTTGAGCTTTTACTGTCCAAACAAATTTTATTTTGAACTGCTAAAAATCGGCAAATTCTTATGTTGTGATGGTTTCCTAAGCCTCTTTAAAGTAGAGGCTTTATAATTTCTTATGAACTAGGACAATTCATTGGATAGTTAATTGAGCTTCAAAATATATAATTTTTAGAAGGAAAAGGAAAGTTTGATCCTCTATGTCTTTTATAAACCTTTTTCTAAATGGAGAGTGGAGTATATAATTGATAACTCTTTACCACAAGAAATTTAGTTTATTTTCATTCAGGTATAAAAGATGAGTCAGCAACAAGTAGAGAATCAGTTTACTGTTTGGAGATTTTATTTATTTTTTTTCTTTTAGCCATTATTTTCTTTCCTCAACTACAATGAATTTTAACTTTAAAAAGAAGAAGAAAAAAAAGAAGATATTTTCACAATTCTATCAAACTTTGTGTGTTTTGCCCATAGGTGAACTTTGTACTGTACACAACAAATTTCTATATCCTTTTGGCTTTTTTTTTTTTTTTTTTTTTTTTTTTTCTTTTGCAGGATAATGGTGATAAAATGGTATAAAACAGAGTTAGATGCTTGCTTCTTGTCACAAGCTAAACGTTTGAGATAGAGGACTCTGGTGTGCTACTGCTACTTAGATTCTTTTAAACACCAAAAGGTAGTGGAAATTCCATTGCAGATTTAACTTAAACAATTGCTGACCCCAATTCTGCCTAAATGATGACTTTACTTGGAGACCAAGGTCTACTTTTGTTGCTCAGATCAGCGGGTAAATCTAAAACCACGCTCCCACTGAAGGCTGTCAAAGCCAATAAAATGTTTTTAGAACATTTTTCTGCAGTGGATGATGATAGCAAGCTTTGTACAAGCAGCTTCCTCGGGGGAAGACAGTTAAAGGAGAGGGGAATTGTCCTTGCCCCTATCCTATGTTTTACTACCTCTTTGTCTCAGGCTATTTCAGCACAATAGCAGATTCTGCAGGGTGACAGCAGGATAATGTGGAAAATATGAGGTGTTTTACAGCCTTCTACTCTTGCTCATAAGGAAGAATTTGGGTTTTTTTTCCTCCAGACAGGAGGAAATGTGTTGTTACCTGATGAAGCTGCTGTTTTCAGTGTGCTCTTTTCTGCATCTTCAGAATAGCAGGCCTTGAAGAAGACTTTCCATATGTCATGCAAAGGAACAGCCCAGTCTATTTGTATCTGAGTAGTGGCTTGTTTTTAAGTATCAGTTGATTTCCAGAAATTCAGTAGTTCAGAAAGTAAAATATGATTGCTATCTGTATGAAGTAGTCATGAATTCTTTTTGTGCTTTTTTTATGTCTTTTCACACAGTAGTGAACCCAGAGAAGTTTGTTTTGGTGCTGTTGTTCATCATATTGTGACAGTGTATCATGCATGTATGTTTGCTTCTATGGCTGAAGAGCCAAATCTGTACACATCAGAGAAGTGACAGCAAGGATTTTAATATTCATATCTACTTCTGTTTTCAGAAGTGTAACAAAGACCTATTCTTAAAATTCTCTTTTCTTGCAGCTTGACCATAAACCCAGAAAAAATATTGGCTGCTAAAGATTTAATTGCCAATAGAAACTAATGAATCTGTTTTCTGAGCACAGAGAATGTAATTCTTGGGAAAATATTTACTATTTTTTTTTTTTTTAAGAGTGAGGGAATGAAAATGAGCCATGGAACAGTTCTCAGAGAGGTGTGGTTATAGAGCCTACACCATGCTGCTACAGGAAAATAAAGGTGTTTTCTCACAGTCATGTAGAACTTTATGTAATTTACTTAATTACATAATAAAACAGACAGTGTTTTCAGAGTAGACATCCCATATAGCCATAAACCATATTGGAAGCTCAGGTCAGGGAAAGTCTCAAAGGTGTCTGAATAGTCTGATTTCTATGAAAACTCTGATCCTGCCATTAACCCTGTCACACTCCCAAATAATGTGACGTTGTAAAAGCCTTTCTTCCAATCATAATAACTATGTTAGAGTGATAGTAACTTTCTGTGCAGTAATAAAAAAATCTTGTTTAATTTATTGTTTAATCAGTCATTATGAAATGTCATTTATTTTAATCCCTCTAAAAGATAATCCTGTTTAAGGATTGAAACAGGATTTGAATAATATTCAGAGAGAGAAGTGACATTTCTATTTTACCATATAGTATTTGTTGCAACTCATATTATACTATTTAAGAACCAAAATTTAAAAGTGACTGCCTATTCTGGTTTGCTTGATTATAGATCTTTATTTGAAATGAATAGAAAATGAAATAGAGAATGAAATTTAATGGATGAAAATTTATTTGCAATACACATATTCATTAAGATTTCTGTATCAAAAGATTTGTGGTCCATAGATTCAGTAAGAAGCTAGGAAAAATAAATCACTCTGTTTTCAGAACATTTTGATTTTACTGTTCTGGGAATTATCAGCCTTATGTATAGGTAGTATTCAATTTGATTTATATAATGATTCTACAAAGAATGTTTTACAGTGCAATAAAATCATAGAGCTTAACACTAAGGTGACCTTCATCTGAAATATGCATATGAAAATACTGAGTTCATGTAAGGATAACCATTATTATTTTTTAGCTACATTAAATAATAATTTCCATTTATACAGCAGATATTGCTGATCTGCCCCAATAACTTACCCAATAGGTTATCATCTATCTTGGTGGTAAAATAAAAAATCTAAACCATGCAATGATTGTCATACGACTTTAATGATTTGATGAATCAATATTGAAACAGCTGAGAAAAAATTTTCCTGTCACTCAGATTGTCCTTCCAAAACTGCTAAGTTCTTTTTGTTTCACTGTATTTTGCAATTTCATCTAATTTTTTGCTGCCCTTTTTGGGCATGTTTGGGAATAAATATATTTATCTGATTTTTTTACACCACTACACAGCAGCAAAATTTATGATAATCATTAAAACTGAGAATTCCACTGTTATTCACTCTTCATTCATAAAATAATAAGTCATGAAAAAGAATTTTGTTGGGGAACTAGAGCATAAATCTTTAGATCTGGTGGTGTAGAGATCAGGAAAAATGTGACAAAAGTCAATACTGTTATGTGACAAAATGAGTCCGAACAAAGAAAAGAGAAAAAAAAAAGTTGAGAAGTAGCATGATGATTGGGAAAAAAAAATCTAAAAAGGGAGAAAAATTTATAATAGAGTTGGGCACCTTCTCAAATATTTCCTCTGGAGCAACACTGCTCTGAGTATCCCTTTATCTTTTCCTGTGCTCTGAATGCACTATGTATTGTTGTGGGAACACTCTTCAACTTACCCTGAGGCAAATTACACAGGCTGGATAAACTTCCTATTTTTGACTTTTATGCTTTATTATTTGGAAATGCAAGGATCAGTTGCTACTTTTATTTGCATAGGCAAAAAGTTAATATTCTCTCATTTAGAGAAAATATATCTACAGATGTCCCTTCCAACCCTAACCATACTGTGATTCCGTACTTATGATGTAATAGGCAATACTTTGATGAAGTCTGTGTTTTCCCCCTTTGGAAGATGCTGATGGATTGACCCTAGAAATAAGGCCTGTCAATTAATTTTTTGTAGTGTCTTTTATTTCTAACAAGCCTTTCAACGTGGGAAGATGCTGCACACTTTTTCAAAAATACGCTCACTTTTTAATGGAGACTGTAAGCAGAATCATAGTATTTTTCTCCAATTTAGTGAGTGAATCAAAACATTTTATATTGCTAAAGTATGATTTTTTAAATCTCTATTCTTTCAGAGTCCTATTTTCACTTAGAGTGGGAATTCATGTTTCTATACCTCTGACCCTTTCTTTCTGATTCTTTTATTCTTTGTGCTTTTACTCTTTGTGCTAGTTTTCTTACAATGTAATAGTAGCTTTCTGGTTTCATTGCATTGATTATAAGAAGATGTCATCATTTCAGATACAAAGTAACTTTTATCAATTATGCTGTAGGGGCACTCACCTTGACTCACCATATACGAAGAATCTTTGTTTAGAATTTAACATGAAGATGCTGGGAATGTTTGCCGTATTAAAAAAAAAAAAAAAAAAAAAAAGACCAAACTACCCACAAACAAAAAAACCCTCAAAACACTGAAAAAATTATTTTTTAAAGTAACTGAAGTTGGTTGTCAGTGGTTGTCAGGGCAAATTCCTAGGCAGCTCCTAGTCAGCATGTTGCAAATCATTGGTCAACACGTAAGATCATATGGAAGCTTGTTAGCACTACCTGTACCACACATGTAGTGTAGCATCTACACTGGGGATCCAGCAGAAGGAGAGCCCTGGTGTTCTGCTTCTGGGCAGGAGGTTGATTCTTAGAAATGATAGAAATTTAACCTATTTGTGCAGCATGGATTTATCAGCAACGAGCCTTGCTTCCAGGTTTCCATTTCTCTCATTCTTTTCCCTCCTCTGCAAGTACACATGAATTTACAATATAGTTCACAGATGGCTTTCTAGCAAAAGCCTCCTTTGTGAATAAGACAAGCAAGGACTTGTTTGTGCAGGGCACAAGGTACAGGAGTAAGAGGAGGCAGCTGTTTAAATAATGTAGGGTAGAGAAGGTCTCTTAAGCAGTCTAAATATTAATATAGGACCAATTACAAATGCAGTAAGAACCTTCCAGTACTTGTACTCAACCTGGGATGCAAATGGTAGCAATATCACTTCATTCAATACTAAAATAAAGTGCTTATTTAATAGTTATTCAACATAGAGCTAGATTTAATAGGAATCAATGAATCAAGCTACAGTCAACACTTATCTATATCTATAATTAATAAATAAAATTACTAAGTACGTCAGAATAATTTTCCCTCTCAGCCTAGTGAAATTCTTTAGTTTATATATAGAGAAAACTCTTCAAGAAATAGATTAGATTTGCTTTTGATTATAGTGTTGCATGAGTGAAAGCCCCAGTCAATGAGAACAGTAGAGAAAAGAGCATTGATAAAAATAGAGTCAAGCAACAATAAAATGTAAAGAATGAGACAGAAATTGCAAAATACTTCTGTACTAAAAGTATTTTCTCTGTGAACCCAGACACTGAAGTAATTATAGAGAAGAAAAATTCTGTTAAGCCAAGAATTTTCTTGTGCACTGTGATGTTGCAAAAAAAGGTGAATATTATATAACTTTGGCATGCCCATAATTTAAGATGCTCATTCTCTTCTCATAATATGCTGAAGCTTTATGTGCTCATCTTTTGCCTTTAATTCATTATATTTGGGTTATTGTATAATCCTGACAAATAACCAATTATGTGGTTACCAATTTGGGTCCATTATATTTTGTTTCTATTTAACATATTTTGGGCCTTCCGATGTCTGACTTTGCCAGCAGTAATCTCATTGCTTTGTTTAATTAATTTAATTTGTCATACTTTTATGAAAATAATTAAACAAGGATTTTATGCATTCTTTATAGTATTTACCTTTCCCTTAGCTGTTTAGACTTAGATCCAATGTGCTGTATCTTTATTTTCTTCTTATAATGAAAGGAATTTGAAGAAGTACTGTTATCAACTTGTTTTACTGTAGTTTGTTTTTAATTTGAGGTGACCTTTGCTAACTCAAGTAGGAATCTTTCTACTAGCAAACATGATTTTTGAAGTAATACCTATTAGTATTCTGTTATAGGACTTATCTTAGCACCTCCAAATTCTAATTCTCTTTCACAGTTACCTTAAATACTTCAAGGCCGCTGTTATAACATGGTCTTATGTGTCCCAGAAATAAACTATGTTCTAATAGTCAATAAAAAATGTTGTGCGCAGAGGTGTGTCTTAAACCTAGCTCCTACAGAAGGCTGTAAAAAATCTATAGGGATTTAGCACCTACAGAAGACTGGAAGAAACACCATATACCCAGTCATACCTAAACTGTGGCCCATGAAAAGAAAAAAAAAAAAAAAGACAGATATGTGTGTAGGTTATGTGAATTGAAAATAGATTAGTAGGAAATTTTACAGAATTACAGAATATTCTGAGATGGAATTTGCAATTACAATTCTCATGTGTCTATCAGGAAGCTGAAAAAGAGAATCTAGGCAATACAGCTCAGGTACAGTGCCTATATCTTTTGCCATTAGGGATTCCCATTCAGGAGACATTCCCACTCAGGATTAGGGAAGACTGGAAACATGGAAATATATGTGGGATACCTATTGACTCAAATTTGGCCAGTTTAGTCACTCTACCTGTCCAGTGCATGGTAGCTTATCCTGCTCTTTCTGTGCCAGCAGTACTGTAAACCTGGCAGGTTTCACAGCTGTTTCAAAGACCAAGCACAGTTTTCCTACCCTTGTAAACCAAGGCAAAAAAGGACACATTCAGAATTTTGATGTGTATTGTTTCTCCTGCCCAGCCATGCTGGGCTCTGTTTCTAAATCTTTTATGTTAGACATAAATTTAAAATGATCTACAGGGAAGTCAGCATTTTTACTATATGTTGAGAGATAACTATAATTTACTTTTAAGAATGGTTAAAATTTATAAGTCCAGAAAGTAATCGGGTAGAATATTAAGACTTTGAGGCAGTCAACACTGAAATTTTAAATTGACAATCAGAAGAGTTTGGAACAAAAGCCATTCCCTCCATTCTTAAGAACAATAGCACTTAGTATGGGACCTTTATTTGTTACTGGGCTTACACCAAAATAGTTAAGTGTGATTGTGGTCCATGGAGACTAGGTCTGTGCTGTTAATCCTCCTATAAGGGTAATGTGATACCCTGCATACCTTCCTTTCAGGAAAGGAAATTCAATCTTGAAATCAGAGAAGAAAGTGTAACAAACACTCTGGCAAGGAGATATGATAAAATAAAATGCAATTAAAAAAAAACACGAAAATTTGGAAATGAGTGACTACAGCCAAATGTATGGAGATGAAATGAGGTGCAGTGAAAAGGACCAAAAGGAAGAAAGTTAAACAAAGAGAGAGGAGAAGAAATTAAATGTTAAAAAAATATAAAATTATGAAACAAAGTGAAAGCAAGAAAAGTGAATGGGATGACATGAAGTGCAGGAAAATGGACTGAAGTTTTCCCAATTGATCCTCATTGAAATCACAAGATTTCATTCCCTTTCCTGAAGGGAATCAGAAAATTGTAGAAATAAATACACAGACTTGTAAGTACACTGGGTTTTCAAAATAAAATACATTAAAAATATAACTCATAGAAATTCCTATTACTCTAAATATGCACCTATATGTATATTTCTAATTATATTTTACATCTCTCTGAACTATTTAATTACAGAATTCTTTCTCAGTCTAAGAACTTGCTATCAGAAAAAGACACCTCTGACAGTGACTATGTGAAATGCACTATATTGGTTGAAACATTCTTTTTAAAACTAATTTTGCTAAAATAATAGTAAACATCTGTGATTCTACTAGCAGAAATAACAAAAGGAATATAAAAAATGAGATACAATTATTCCTTCTTGATTTATTTAAATACTGCTGCCATAGTGATCTTCTAGCCATGCTTCTGAGTTTATTGCAGTCTGTTTCTGGATTTATTTGCTTTCAGGTTCTAGCTCTTCTGTTATGTTCTTTCCTTGTAAGCACCTGCAAAACCCTGCAGTTATGAAGTGCTATTTGTTATTCTTCCTATTTTCTGGGGCAAGTGGGAGACAAGAAGGACCATAGGTCACCATAAACTTTTTAGGTCAAGCAGTTTGGATTTCAGATTCCCCCAGAGCTGTCATGCTCCTGCTTTCTCAACAGCTAACAGCATATCATAAAATGCCAGTAGTTTTGGTGTCAAGAAAGGAGTAAAAAGCAAATCCAGAAAATAAATGTAATTCCTGTTTATTCTGAAAAAAGGTCCTGAATATTGTTGCAGTTCTGGAGGAGTTTCTGAAATTTATTTTTCAGTTGGCCTTACCAACAGTCCCTTTAGATATATGGGGAGGTTCTTGCTGACTAGAATGCAATATCATCAGTGTTCAACAAAAACATGATGCAGAGAGTCTATTGACAGCTTGTATTTTGCCATGTGTTTTCATTATATGTTTCTTTGTGAGTAGCATCCTGTTCCACCTGTTTAGTGACTGTTGTTCAAAGCAAGAAAGAAAAGGAAACTGTAGTAATTCTGAAAAATATCAAACATTGGATAGACACTTGTAAAGGTAAGGTGTAAAAATAATTTGTAAAGGTAAAAGCCTTCCTGCTGTATCTTCTTCCAGCCTTCATATGGATGCATTTTCACTATTGTTAAGGACAGAGAGGTTCAACACAGAAAATAAGATTGCAATATAGGACTCTAAACTTATTTGTATTGGAGAGTTTTTTTCAATCTGTCAGTTTCCAAGCAATGTGCCTTTTTTTCTATATACCAATTTCAGCCACATTTTTTACATGATGTCCATATTAAAGCAGAAGTCTGTGAAATACCAGCAGCTGATAATTTTGCAGTTGCATGAGGAAATTTGAGCCTTTTGTAAAATGTGTCCAGCAGGTTATAGAAAATCTGGGGGAAGAAAGGGCACTTTTGAACAAAAATGCAAACATCTTGCTATTTTTCATGGTAGCTAACAGAGATCTTTCTTTTACCTTCAATGGTAAATTCTACTTTAGTTAAGCAGAGCAGTAAATTAACTTCTGGCATTTTGTATCCTGGACAGCTGCAATGCTCAGAGACACAGGAATGACAATTAGAAAATAATTTTAATGAATACTGAGGTAAACTGAAGGGGGAAGAGAGTTGTCTTAGTCCAAATCACTTATCCAGAAAAGATTTCATAAAGCTAATGTCAAAAAATATGCAAAGGAAATGTGCTTTCTCTTTTCCTGAAAAAAAAAAAAAAAACCAGCTGAATTTTCATCTATTCCTGGCATATTTGCCCTATATGCTATGTTTTCCATCTTATCCCATGTTAAAATAAATTATGTACCATTATTTATGGACTAAGTTAGAAAAGTAATTTCTTCTCCAGTAAACAACATAAGATGCTATAGCTCCTTGAAAGAAATTAATTTAAAAAATAATTAAATTATGGTTTCTTTTTTTTAAGAGTGTCTTTAGGGAAAAGAAAATACTTCCTATACAATTGCATGAACAGCTAAGTCTATTATACCCCGAGTTTGTTCATACTCTTATATAGAGGATTTTTTGGGACTGTACTATATAAACAGTGCTTTTGCACTACTATTTCTTTTTCTTCGTTTGCTTTTAGAAAATTAGAAATGCTACTTCATTAGTCTCTAATGGTAAAAAAAAAAAAATTAATTCAGCACTTTGATTTTACTTCAGTTTCCAATAGATAGAAAATATGGCAAGAAAGAGAATGATTGCCTGGATGTCTTTGATAATTATTGTATTGAGGAAGTCAGTTATTAGGCCAGACTCAAAAAATCCCCATTTTTGTTTGACTTTCCTTCTGTTTCAGTAAAGTTGCACACTATTGCTTTACAGTGGTTTATGTCTCAGTTTCCATAAATTAGTTTGTGCAATCTGTTTCTATGACCCCAGGATTCTCCTTCTGTTTTTGTGAGGCATATGAACAGAGATGCTTAGACTGGAAAATTTAGTAGAGCTGATAATTGATTATTTGCCCTGGAAAGTAAACATCAGCTGTGGCTAACATTGAGTTGGATGGGTAACTTCTATCACAGCCTCACACACCACCACACAGCAGGAGGGAAGGGAACTTGTCAGCTGCTCACAGATTAGAAGGAAAGAAGGGGGTTTTTTTTCTCCTTGTCAGACTAGCAAATTGTAACAGATTTCTAGCACTGGGTGTAAGATAGAGACTGATGTGTTCGTGTTGGTTCCTTCTGTAGCTCTGACCCCCTAACATCAAACCAATCTTTGAGAGCACACATGTATGGGAGAGAGGAAGGGTTGGTGATTAACATTACAGATCATGGATACAGCTAGAAAAGGAGAGAAAAAAGGTGATATAAAGAACAGAGTGGGCTTCTTGAGGTACTTGAGGCTCGGTTCCCTTCCCTATTCTTACATTTTCACATCTATTTATGTTAGTTAATATTTACCTCCCCCTCATAACGGTTAATAAAGTGCTTTTCAATGCACTTTGATAAACCTGAGATCTGCAGCAAGAGGCAGAAGCATCAACAGTAATTTTCCATGAGATTAAAGCAGAAGAGATGAGCTATTCAAACAACAGTTCTGTTCCTGTTCTTTTTACCTTTGAGATAAAAAGATGGCTAGGAAAGACTCAAGCTTTCTGTTAGGCTCCATGATCCCTTGCCAGGTTTTCTCTCATTTGCAAAGGGAACAAGTGTGCCCTCCACATTTTAATTTCCATTTTAGAAGGTCTGTCTGTAAAGGCCTGGAAAGTACACTTCTTTGCTATTAAGTTATTATAAGCAGAATTTATTTTAGCATGACCATAGACAATTACTTCTCATAACCGTAATAATTCTTCTTTCATCTTAATATTTGCTCCTGTTCCTTCAATATTTGCAGACTTTATCAGCTTCCCTTTTCTGTTTTACTTCTATAAACTAAACAAGCCAAGTTCTTTTAATCTATTTTTCAACTAAAGAAAAAAAAAAAATACAGTCATCTAATCATTGTAGTAGTCCTACTATGGAAGCCGTTCCAATTTAAATTAACATTTCTAAACAAAAAAAATATATACATGCAATGTTTTGAGGTCTTTTCTGTTCAGCAACTGATTCTCAGTTAATTTACCAGTAGCTTTAAAACACTAAGTCTCTTGGCCATTCTTCTGTTTGTTAAATTATAGCATTACCTCTAATTCCTTTCCTGTCATTTCATGTCATAAGAAAGGAATCACAAAAGCATTTGTTTCCCTATTATAATTTATTTTTGTTTTCTTTCATTTTATGTGGCTTTTTTCCTTCTCATTTATAAATCTAGTAATAATAATAATAATTTTAAAAAGGCTTTGATTAAAGGTGTCATGCCATCACAACCAGAGAGTATATTATAGTGATTAAAAATCTTGCTATGGGCCTAAATGTGTTGTTTGCTTGTCTCCTTTTAAATATTACAAGTAACTTTGAAAATCAAGGTCAAGGTTTCCTATGTCTATAAAATGTCCTAAATGTTACATATAAACACAGATGAGAATATGATGCTGCAATAAAGTATATCTATTATTTGTTATCTATGCAGAAAAATGTTATATCAGTGGAATATTTATTTAAAAAAAATCAATAAAGCTGGTGTATCAAGTGTTTTCTACTGATCTGATACTGCTTGTGGATTTAAGCATGTTGCCTGTGGCCATCCTGCAGCTTTAGAGGAAAATACCTAGAGGTTATAAAGCTGACTGTGATGCTGTACCTTTATTGAATAAGACTGAGCAAACAAGAATGGGAAAGAGAAGGCATTTGATCACAGTAAGTTGAGCTTCTATTACACTTATTTTTCTTGCCAGTTTAAGATTTAACAGAAGAAAAGCAATATAATGAAAACATAAGGTAACAACCCATTCATAGACATTCTTGAAAGAAAAGATAATACATAACACAATGCAGTTGCAGCAACTGTTAGAGAAAATGACACAGTATGTATGGAAGATAAGATGCAAAACTCAAAGCTTAGGCTTTGATCATATTTCCTTTGGGATCAGCAGTTCATGCCATGAGA
Organism: Taeniopygia guttata; assembly: GCF_048771995.1. Lineage (NCBI taxonomy): Eukaryota > Metazoa > Chordata > Aves > Passeriformes > Estrildidae > Taeniopygia > Taeniopygia guttata. The sequence goes on along the minus strand of NC_133028.1, from coordinate 40,042,956 downwards.
CAGATGCAAGTGGAAAAGGGAGGGAGATATAAACCATCTTCACTATGAAGTATTTACTAGTCATGATGACAGGTTTCTTATTGTTACTGACAGGAATGCTTTTCAAGATATTGCTAACACTTTTCTTTTGTTCCCCTGTCAAATACCAAACCTGCCTGTTTAAGCATTTTGTTTGATCATTGTTGTTGGATGCCCTTGGTCCTAGATTATCCTGCTATATGAATTAACATGAAAAATCCTATATTTATTTTTCAGAAAAGTACATCTCTAAATATACAGAGAGAGAGATTGGCAGAGAGTGGTGGGGGAGAAGAATTTTCATTTCTATAGAGGGTTATTAAAAGACCATTTAGGTTATAGTGATATTTTGAATGGGACTCAATTCATAGTCTTTGTTGACCTACTGTGCTGAGGTGAATTTTATTTAGGCAGTGCAGATATGTAAGAAAAAATAAAAACAAACCAAAACCACAAGAACAGCATAGTTCAATATTAAGAAGTCATATTCAGATGTGATATATTCAGTGGATCTTTGCTTCTCCAGAAGAATTCCAGTTCCTAAAATACCAGGTTTAAATTCAGTCCAAAGCATTTGAACTGCAGCCTTATTTGTGTCACATCCGTCATAGAATCATAGAATGATTTATATTGGAAAGGACCTTAAAGATCATTGACTTCCAATCCCCTCTACCATGGACAGAGACACCTTCTGTTAGACCAGGTTCCTTAATGATCCATTGAACTTGACCTTAAGCATGTCCAGGGATGCAGCAATTCTCTGCTGCTGTTGTGCTTCACCTTCAGTCAGTTGTGTAAAAAAATAAATCCAGAAGTGCTAATTAGCTGAAGGTAATGACAACAGAATGTGTCACTAACCACTGAAATATAGTCTAGGAATTAAAAAAATAATCAATAAATCATCACACTTTGCTAAATCAAATCAGTCACTATAATAAACCAATGACAGTGCAGTGATGTATAGAAAATACTGAGTACAAAATACCACCTATCATTGTACCCCAGACCATAATTCACCAGCAGTTAAGATAGAATGTAGTTTAATAAAGTCTGTCAGCAGGTGCCATTATACTGAGGAAGACTGACTTGATAGTGTCTATGCATCCAGTGAAACTCCTATCACTTCTAGAGGCAATTCAATCTTATGCTGCTTGCAGCCCTATAATTGGAGCTTCCCTCCTTTTTTGGGACTATTCCTGTTGAAAACTGAATTATGAAAAAAACAGGAATAGATTTTTTTTTTTAATATGTTCTCTTGCAAATATATCTTCATACTTTGGCTTCTAACACAATGCTTTTTTCCCCCCCCATAATTTGATAAATAACTCTTCTTCAGTATTTTTAATTATCAGAATCAAATGTCAGTTGTTCTCCATTCACTGTGGGTTTTGCCTATTTGTTTTGCTATTATTTGATTTTTTTCCATGTACATAATGAAAAAAAAATTTTTGGAAATTGATTAATGACTAACTGCAATCGTGATGCTGTAACTTTAATTTCTTCAGAATGGAATGAAGAGCTGCTGTATTAGTTTTTAATTTACAAGCTGGATGTCCAGGGAGCAAAAGAAAGTAAAATGTGTTTTAGAACTTAAACTCTAGATGTTTATAAGCCCAATAGTAATAATAAGGAAAGAAATAATAAATCAGGTCAGGCACAATATAAGTAACTCTGAATTTAACCTGAGGATGGTAAGAGTATATGTGTCATATCTAAGAATGCAACAGTCTTGCAAGCTGTTACTGCTGTGACAACATAGATTTTGTCAAGAACACAGCCAAGCTAGGTGTTGTACACCTTCATTAACAGAACAAAAGTGGCTAATGTGTAATGCTGTTTTTTATGCCATCTGTGACACTGTTGGTGTCACCTAGCACTCTGCCTTGCACACAGCAGGAAAGTACATTTGCAATAGATCGAAAGATCAGCTCTCCTGGGCTCCTGCAATCCTGCATCCCACAAGGTAAGCCTGTAGTTTGGTCTTTTCCATTTTACCCTTATTTTGTGTCCAGATTTCCTACATTAAAAAAAAAAAAAAAGGTGTCTAATAAAATTAGGTGCATTTTTATCAGCTCTGAAAACCCTGAATTGGTTGAATTCAGTGCAGTGGTTAATTTAAAAACAAAATGCAGATCAGACAATTCTGCCCAGCTGTCTTCTGTAGAAATATTTTTATAAGATCTAAAAAAGATTTGTAGCATTTTTAAATCTCATAATGAGATAGCCAGTGTCATGGCAGCAAAGGGTAACTTACCCCTATGATGTTCCTTCTCAGTGTCAGCTCAGTTCTGAAGGAATGATGTGTAAACCAACAGTGCTGTCATGCTGTTGGGCACCACCAGCCACTGTGAGCAGTGCTCCCCTTGTATGTGACTTTCAGATAGCACAGAAAATCATGGAACATAGGTAAACAAGTGGCTGGTTTATGAGACCAGTGGGAGAGGTTGCTAAGCATTGAACTCTCTAGTTTAAGATAATAGTTTAGGTCTGGAAATTAACATCATATGTCTTGGATTATTTTAATGTATAAATAACTGTAATGAGAATCCTCACTCTCTGCTGGGTCTTGCTGAAACCTAAAGCTCATGATAGGTGCTTCTTCACTGGATTTATACTGTTTTTTAGTTTTGATGTTTATTTGATAATCATCCAAAACAATGATTAGTCTAAATGGTTATTTTGGCAGCTTTAATTAGGTACCAACTACTATGAAGTTAATGTGTAATTTTGTGGTTTGGTACTCTGAGTATCCTGGCATCCAGTAATACCTGAATGACTTTCTATTATTTCTACTATTTCTATTTCTGACTGCAGGTGTTGGGTTTCTGTAAACATTCCTAGGAATCTGCCTGTGACATAATTTCTCAACATACGAAAAACACTTTTGTAGACTCTTCCTGCATTTCTTGTCCATTCAGACTTTCAAAAGCATATGTTTTTGGTCCGGAAGTTCAACTGAAGAAATAGCATGGCTAATATGAGGTATTTAGCTATCCTCAATACCTTAAAAAAAGTCACTCCTCTACCTTGACAGCACCGATTTACTGATTAATGGCCCATCATCTTGCCTTTGTATGAAGCAATTGCACTCGGCTCCTGCTGAATTATCAAAGGAGCTGTATAACAGACTGCTGCACACTGCAAATGTTTCTACCATTCAAAACTCAGTGAGAACCAGCACATCATATTAGGACAGCAATTCCCATTACCTGATGTGCTCCTGAGGCAGTTGACCTATTGTTCCCAATAAGGACAATTTGGTAGCTTGAGACTCTACACATCAGTAGCCTCCACTGGACTGATCTGTGCCCCACTAAAATAGTGTATTCACACTTTCAGCTTTCATTTCTGTTGTGGGGCCCCCACTGAGAAGCCAGCTTAAAAGGATTTTCACAGCTCTTAGGCCCTCTTATATTTCCACAGAGACTCAAAGTAGATCTTAACTAGTGAGTAGTTAATTGAGTTGACTTAAATCAATTGACTTAAATCAACAGTAGGCCTGGAGTCTGGGATGGATAAATGATAAGTGTCTTGCTGTTGAATGATCCTGACAGCAAGGTAGAAATGAGAGGTTCTGGAGGTGTCATATCCTTTCCAAACACTTCAGTTAGATCTGTAGTGTTCATGCCACCTTGACTCTTGGGAGTATATTTGTTTTATGGAAAAAGCATTCACTCATTGCCTGAATGACCACAAGGTACAGATGTTCTTTTGAGTTTTTTTCAAAGAATATTTTGTTATTCTTTTCCTGCACTTTTTTGTGCAGCTTTCAAATGTGCTGGTGCACCTTGCCCACCTGTTTCACTGCAGCTGCCTTGGCTGTAAATTCCTTCTCTGATTTTTTGCCTTCCTAAATTATAGTAGTTGTGGAGATTATAAGATGCTGTTTCTATGTCTTCTGCAGCACTGTTTGCAACCCTGTTCACTTTTTAAAAAATTCTTCTCATTTGTTTCCCAAAGATAATAGCATTTGTTGTGGGGGAAGAATTCAAAGTAGAGAATGGCAAGGAGAATAGTAGATTTACTCGAGGACTTGGGAATGCCAAGTCCTGGCACATAACAAGGTAGGAAACCATATATTATGCCTAGTGCTGCTTATTCTCTGTTTTGAGAAGCAGAATTTCTGTGTAGAGATAACATAGGTGTTTACAGAGACTCAGAGTCCCTCTCCAAGACATGCTTGAGCTTCCTGTCTTGGGAGAGAGATCAATGCAAAGGTCATAAAAAGCACAGAGAAAATCATAGAGGTAAATTGTGCATGTGCCAGACCCTTTGATATGTTGAGTCTGAGGAGCAGGTCACACATGCTTTTTGTCCCTTCTAAGATGGAATGAGCGTAGCAGTGTATGTGCCCCAGCTTGCTCATGAAATCCTCCAACCATCAAGGTCATGGAATAAATCTATTCTTATCACTTCAGTTGTGTGTCAAGGTCACCTTGGTTATTTGCATCTATGATTGCACAGTATTATATTCTATAATTCATGCTGATAGATTCAATAACACTTGTGGCTGATATCAAAAACCATCTTTTCTTAAGGCTGGAGCTAGAAATTATCAAGTGTCAGGCTCTCTGGCCCTGAAGTTTGTATTTCACTCCTGCCAGCACTGTGTTTCTTTATATGTGCTCATTTATATGTGCTCATGACACCATTTGACATATAGCTTGTAAGGTCTTCAAGATATTATATGTCAACAAGTTAATCAATTGAGGAGAAGGTTCATTAACTGAGTAAGAACAGATGTGTGCATAAGGTAACTTATTCCTCATTAAAGGAGAATGTGTATGACCTTTGGAGCACTTAAGCCTCAAATAACTGATGGGTAGCTGGTATGGAAGATTATCTTTCTTTGAGGATTTTGTCCAAGCCATGTCATGATAGTTTATTTTACATATAGCAGATAATGCTCAATAGATCTTTGTCACACTGTAGAATGTGTGATAGATTCTGACAGAACTTAGTTGATGTAAATAACATATTTATTATAAGTAAGTGGTTTACCATGTTTAGCTTTTGAATTTTTTTTATGGCCATGAAGTGGAGATTTACAGGACTCCACTGCTAGAACTATGCCCTAAAATAGCTTTTACTCTCACTACCAAATAGAGACTTGGATAAAGAGCAAGAATCTACAAGACTGTTTTTTTGAAATTGTCCTCAGTAGCTATTTGGCATTTGATTACTGACCAATGGTGATTTACCTGCCCTCTTTCCAAGCCACTTCCCAGCAAAACTGCTGATGAACACAGTCCCATTCTGCATGGATATTTTCTTATTGAGTGTTTGTTGAAGATAACTACCAGTAGGATTGTATGTTGCAGTGGCAACAGCAAAAGGTTGGGCTGAAAAACATTGGACTCTGATATTCATCATAAATTTTAGAGATTGCTTTTCTCAACATCTCTACCCTTCTGGTTTGTTGTGCTTTCTTTACTGATAAAGATTCAACACAGACTCTGAACGTTTCCTACAATTCTAATCCCCACAAATAAAATAACTCCAGGGCATTTAGATAAAAATATACCATTTTAATCTTTCCTTTTTCAGTTTGCACCCTGTGGAGAAGGCCAACAAAAAAGGTTCACCACTTTTATCACCCTAGTTAGAGCTAGTCAGAAGACTGTGAAATCAGATACCCTTTTGTCTGTGTGGTAATGTATCATCATATTCTGCCCTAAATCTTCTTTGAGCTTACTGACCCAAGAGTTTTGTCAGCTTCAGTTCTCTTAGCTTCTTTCTTGCCCCATGTTAGCCTCATAATCTATACATCTATTTCAAGTTTCATTGAGATGTAAAAAATGATAATTCTTAAAGAAAAACTCAAAAAGCAAACACACAGACTATCAAACAACTTAATGCTGTCCTCAAAACCTCATGATTTTTTAAAGATCTCTAACATTCATAAATGTGTTGTTTCAGCATGTTAATAAAGACAGCAAATAACAATATTTAGTGCTGGTAACAATCTGAAAAAAATATTCTACTCTTTTCTTTCTGCAGTGCTTTGGAATTAATTTCATATTTAAAAACCTGTATTTGTTTTCTCTTGGGTTTAAGAATTTACAGAAAGTTATCTGTAGTTAATTTGAAACTTTCTGATAGAAATCTATCTTAAAACCTCTGGTACAGATTTTGAGACATATTTGTTATAATGCCTGCCTTTTGTGCTTTGAATTTCACCATTTAAATGCTTATCACTCAGGTCTGGTCTAGAGTGTGATAAAAAATGTCAACAAAAATATCCCTAATCTGAGTCCAGTCTAAGTTTGTTTTAGAATAAACATCTCGATTTTCATTCTGTGGTTATAAATTTCACTCTAACACATCTTGCAATGTCCTGCTTGAGTATATTCCAGAGAACCTTTTTTCTAATTTCTCCCAAATCTTACCTTAGGTCTGGAAATTACTTATCTATGGAGGGCTTTAGTTTTGACTACCAGTAGATCCACAGAAAATTGCTAGGGTTAGTTCAAGCAAAGGCTACTCCTATCAGTTGAAGTGCTACATTTCTTTATTTGCTGGATCTGAAGGTAAGGGCAATCTCACTCTTTACTTCAACTTTACTTACTGTGAACAAGAGGTGATAGAATATAACAAGCCTTCTACATAAAACATTATTTCAGTTGCTATGTACTAGACAAAAAAAAAGGCATACATGCTGCAGATTTTTTTTATTAGAAAGTAATGTCTTAACAGCACATTTTCTAGTTGTAGCTCCAAAAATAATCCATTTAGAGTACATTTATAATAAATAGGAAATGTTTTGTAGATGCAATTGTTATGTTGCATGAAATCACATCCAAATCATTGTTTTTGTGATTTAAAGTACTTTGTATAACTGCAGTTGTGTAATGAAATGAAGATTAGTGTGCGACATGTATGAGACTTGCAATGTAATTGCAAAGAAAAATTACTTTCTTGCATTCAGACTAACATTTTAGAAAATGTTAGGCTGAATGCAAGGAAAATCATTTGCATTTATGAAGTCAAGCCCAAAAGAGACATTTTTTTTCTTTTTGGAAAACGTGAACCTAAAACTGAAACATGGAAATTAATTAAGGATTGCTGCGTTGAAGTGTATATCTGAACAGGCAGAATCAAAAGTGCCAGCAAAATGAAGATTTTTTATATTGAAGTATCACCATTCTAAACTGAAAAGAGAGAACACAAGAGGCTAAAGAAAGGTTCCAGTGGTAACACTGTCTAGGTAAGATAAATATATGGCAGAGCCCAGAAATCTGTACCAGAGGGCTAATCTTCTGGGATTTAGATTAGTTAGAATTATTTAACACATTCTATTTAGAAGAAAAATATTTTAAACAGTCATTGAGCTGATTTTATTACATTCATTGTTAATTTAAACCTAGGGAACAGAATTGATAATCTAAATTTTTATCCATTTCATGTCAGATCCTCTGTCATTAAGTTTCAGAATTCACCTGTCAGTGACAAAGAAATTTGATATGGGTGTTGCTTGTTAATTACTCTAATATAGTTTTTGTTGACGAGATACGAGAACAAGAAAAACACTGAAGATAACTGAAAAAATCCCCTTACCTGCATAGTCATGTATTGATGTTTAATGTACAAATATCAACATGAATTAAAAAGTGAGTTTAGGTAGGGACAGTCCGAGTGAAACATGCAGAACAAAGAGCACAACTGACCCTAAGGGAAAAACAGGCCAGGAGAGCAGTTAGAATAGAATGTAGATGTTAAAATAAAATGTATCAGTTAGAATAAAATGTAGAATGCAGGAGGAAAGGTGCGGTTGTAGTTAATCTGCTAAAATTAAATTAAATTACTAAAATTAATTCCACTCCCTGAGAGTTGAGTAGGAATTTTACTTCTGATTCCAGTGGGAACAATTAAGCAAAGTCGGTCAAGACCCTGACTCAGTCCTATTCTACATCTTACAATTATTTGAACTCAGTGGTGGGCTGATTAGATTTTATGTATAACTTTTTGCTAAAATTTGCCCTGTTCTTTTAGGAGAGTGCCAAGGCCATGAGAAAGTGGTAAGAAAAGTACTTGTAGCAGTAACTGTTTAAGGTAATAGACTAGTTTAATGTGATTGGAAAATATTTAAAAATCTTGAAGGACAATCACAGAGGTAGCTTGTTATAGTCTTTTGGTTTACTGTAATATTGATCCTAATTCTTGTACAGAAAAGTTGAATAATATTTAATAATGAATGTCTTGTGTTAAATGCTACAAAAGGCAGAAGCACCTATTATAGTTTTGTAATAACTCATAATAGTCTATCTTCTGTGCTCCATCCTCTTGCTCTAATTGGTGAATCCCTGAACAGACAGCTCCTTTGGGAGCATTCTTTGCACCAGCTTCCAAGTGCTGTCATGACCTGGCACAATAGGAAAAAAGGGCATAAAGGGCATCTGCTGGGTCCTAGTCCCACTAATTAAAGAGAAGGAGTGGATTGCAGGAGCTTCTTCATGGTGAGACAATCTAATCAGAAGATGGGATTGATGGAAATGATTGTGAGCTTTTGCTGAAGAACCTCAGCATGTTTCATTCTGATATGTGTTACCTCCTTGGAAACACGTTTCTTCTGATTTTGGTTAATAAGAAAGTTACAAACTCCTTCTATTTCTGACCTATTTTGCAGCTGTTCTCAAGTCTTCAGAAAATAGCTGAGGGACACAGAAATATTTTTCTTCATCTCCTTTGAGCAGATGATGAGGTAAGTGTTTCTCTCCGTTGTTCCCTCTCGAGTTGAAACAAGGTATGGAAGTTCCAGTTATTTAGTACTCACATCTTGAAAGCCCTGTCTCTAAATAATGCATGTTGCCTGTATTCAGGCTGTAGCTTCAGTATTTCTTATGATCTATAGGATAATTGCCATGGATATATCTAATTCAGATAGAATAACTGACAGAAAGGAACTGCAAAAACACACCTGTATCTTTTATTGATTACTGTCACAACAAGAAGCTATTTTTTTTCAATATAATTACTGGTAATGTTTAAAGATTTAGTTAGTTTTGAGATTAACTACAATTATGATTTTCTCAGTGACCTATGGGATTTTAACACGTGGGTCACTGTGAAATATACATGTAAAATTCTTAAAGGGCATTCATCAGTATCAAAGGCTCTGCTTACAGATAAAAGGAATGATTCTTGAGTCCAGGCAAACAAAAGGCATATTTATTTAATGGATAGTCAAGGTCTTTTAAATGACAGTGTTTGTAGAAAATAACAACTTGTTCCTTGCACATAAAAAACATTAGTGCTGTTGCAGAGAACAGGGATCATCTTCTGAGATGCCTCTAAAATGTTTTTTTCATTGGCAAAAAAAACATTTGGGACTATATTTTTCCAGTTTTATAATCAAACAGGCTGATTCCTTGGGAAAAAAAAAAAAAAAAAGAAAGGAAAAAAGAAATCAAAGATGTATGCTTTCCTCTGGTAAAACCAAGGTAGAAAACCATAAAAAAGACAAGAAGTAATTGTTGAGAGTTTTTAAATAAAGCCCTGTATTGATTGAAGTAAATTTTGGATTTATGGATCAGCAGCGAGTAAGGAACTCCATATGATAAATATGATTACGCTTTTCACATGAGTGACAAAACCAAAAGCATATCGGTATTGTTTTGCAAGAATGGAGTTGTTGGCACTCTCTTCCAATTCCAGTTTGGATAATTATTTTCTCCTTACTGAACTTCACCTGCAGTTCAAAGTAGATGCAACCTTCAATTTCTATTATAAAATATTGTGTAAAATCGCTATAGCCCTGAAAATTCACCTTAGAGCTAGCTATGATTCCTGGGCCTGGAAAGATTCTGGCATGGTGTACATTCTATTTGGAAAGAACTTTGTGATCCTGGTAAAGTGATATGCGTACATGAATATATAACATCACTAAATGTTAGGTAAAGTGGGAATTTCCAGCTAAAACAGTCAGATGGTATAAGATTAGCCAAACCTTTGATAGGAGGGAATGAATCAATACATTACTCTTTAGACCATTTTTCCTCTTCATTCACAGTTCTGTCAGTTACTTGATCAGAATAGTTTCTCTGACTGGAGATAGAAGAAAAGGAGAGAAGAAGGCTGACTAAAGAGAGAAATGCTGTTTTAGCTTAATCCTCAGCTGAAAGAGCTGTAACATTGATGAAGTCAGATTGTACCACAATGGAGGAGCATATTCCTTCCATCACAAAAAAACATCCCTCCTTCATATCTTTCCTTCATGTCTCTTGTGTCTCAGTATAGGAATACTGCTCTAACAGCTATACTTTCCTTTCTAATGTTAGACTGGCTCTTAATAAAATCAGGAGATCTCCAAAAAGCTGGGGCACTTACTCCACTGGTAAATGTGTTAAGATGGGGAAAGAAGAAGGTAGAAAAATCAGACATGCATTTGGGGCTATTGATGGCAGGTATCACTTTGACTTTATTATTTATGCCAGTCCCTCTAAAAGCTTGTTGTCTTTCAAAATACACCTAAAGGCTCATTAAAAAATAGAATTTGTAAGCAATGAAAAGAATTACTTGTTTATTTTTTTCTTCTGTTCCACTTATCATCTGAGAGGGATACTTGACTTAGTTTTCAAGATTGAAAAATGTATTTTTAGATAAATGTCATTATTTTTCTCCCCATGTGTAAAATTTAGCATCAAGAGAGGTGCATGACTTTTGTCAGCAAAAAAAAAAAATTTAGTATGTAATTTCCAGGTGCTTTGCATTGGTCTTTTTTATATATTTCTATGATTTGAATATATTCTTTGAATTGAATACTTGATTTTGAAATTATGTAATGTTAATGGGTTTTACCGTCTTAATATTTTCCTTGTACCATCTCTCAACAGTTTTTCTTCTAATGCTGTACCTACAACTATTACAAATTATTTGAAACAGTTGCCAACATGGCTTTAAAGACCGAAATTATTTTGTAAGTTCGGGTGGTTAAGTCATAATGATACTTAGCTCCCTCAGCACGAAAATGTACATCTCTTAGCAAGTTACATTTTTTTTAAATCTTCAAGCCAAGAATCCAAAATAGGATACTGAGATCCAATTCCATTATCCACTTCATAAAAATAAGTTTGAGATAATTATTACTGGTTGATAAGTAACTGATCACTCACTGATCCTGTTGAGAATATGAAGCTAACTTGCTTTTGCTTCTTTGCAAGTGAAGTGCATATTTCTTCATCAATATAGAAAATGTCATTGCTTTATGGATTGTTTTTTTTCTTTTTTTTTTATTTTTTTATGATTTTTTCCTCTTAAAAGGGTATAAATGACACTCCTTTACCCATTCCCTATTCAGATCTATTCACTACTGAGTTCAAAACCCCCAAAATCACACTTTTTAATGTACCTTAAAGGAGCAATTAAGATAATTTCTGATGACAAGTGTCTTATATCAGACATAGTGAATTAAACCAGTATTCCTCCAAATCAAGCTAAAGAAACCATAAAGCTCAGATTTGGTGGTAGGGTAGAAGATGCCTCAACAGTAAAAACAGTAATTCTAAAAATTTAATAGTTTCAAATGGCATATTTAATTTTCTCTGCAATATATGTCACCTGTACAAATGTGTGTTAAAGAGGTGCTGTCATGAATCTAAAATTTGCTGGAAAAGTAGAATTTTTCTTTTTATACTGTACAACCTAGAGAAGAATAATAATAAAAAAGAGTGACATCGAGTGCTTTTAATGTTCCAACTTGTCAGTAAATGTTATAAATAAAATAAAGTCACTAGTTGTATCCATAAAATGAATGCCAGTTTCAAAACTAAATTATAAATTTGCATGAATATTATACGATTTGACTAACAATTATAATGTCTAATTTTTTTCAGAGATTTTGATATATGTTACCAACATGTCATTTTCTAGATTTGGTCCAGAGATATGGAAAACAATTTTCAGAAGACCTTTCTCTATAGTTATAAAATTATAAAAAATCTCTGCCTCTATTTGCCTGTCCTAAATTTACATAATTTATGTCTGTGTAATTACTCCTCGGGATTAGGTGTCTTTAAGGGCATTAGCTATTGAACAGAGATGTTTCCATTATTTTTCCTTTGTAGGATTTCCCTTTTTAATGATAAATTTGTTTACTTTTACATCTTTGTGGCATTATGACAACATGCAGTGATTTCTAAAATGGCATTTTGAGAGGTGCCAAAGGCAAGGATTGTCTCATGGGAAAAGACCCATAAGATAGTGAGTACTGAGCCAAGGAGTGGAAGGACAGAGTGGAAGGCTCTGTCTCCAGTCTTGTTCTTGTTTAATTACTTATTTAGGAATTGTCCTTTGGATATGATTAATACAATCAATAAACTGACTGTCTCTAATAATACCTGATATATGTCCATACATTCATTTTACAGATAATTTCAAACATGTTTCCTTTCTGACCTCAATTTTACATGCATTGCAAAAATTTCTCTCCCGTTTAATTAGTTTTGATCATCAATTTGATCATCCAATAAATTTGATTGTCTAATTTCTTCAATGAAGATTAAGAATGATTGACCCCAAAATCTGTGTGCTGCATGCTTTACGGAAAAGAAACCTAATTTCCAAAAGAATAGATTTGTATTTTAGAATACTGTCTGAAGGACTGCTGTATTTCTGCAAAACTTATATACATCTAGTGCATCCAAAAGTGCATCTTTGTGCTTTCATAAAGACATGGAGCTTTTATACAAAAAAATACCCACTAGAGAGCAAGGTGTATAATTTATACTATTAGTCTACAGTAATTATATAAAACTTGCCTTATCTATATTAACTATTTATAAAACATCTTATCTTGTATTTATTTTTAAAAAATGGTTCAAAGATCACATTAGAAGACAAAGCTTGGAGTGAAATACTTACCAAAAAAGCTCACTATAAAAACCTCTTGTAGCTTTAAATTAAAGTCCTCAAGACCCCAAATCTTCCTGTACTGCATTACCATCAAAGAGAGTGACATCTATCGATTCCTTCTCATAAGAACAAAGTGACCTACTGCTACTTTTTTTTTGCCTTCATAGGCTTTTTTTTGTAAAATATCGTAAAGGAGGGGTAGCCTTTTATATTACTTGGCATGCTCCTTGAAAAGATGAAGATGATACACATCAGAATAGAGACACTGACAGATGAATTGCAGCAGTGGTGTCTTTAGCAAGCTGGATCAACTTGGCTGCAAATTTGCCTGAATCAGCAACTTTAATAATTGTAGTTTGTGAGGTAAACAATGAAATATCAGATGCTCGTATTTATATTCCGATATCCTGGTTAGCTAAGCCTTCCTCCCCTCCCCTCCCCTCCCCTCCCCTCCCCTCCCCTCCCCTCCCCTCCCCTCCCCTCCCCTCCCCTCCCCTCCCCTCCCCTCCCCTCCCCTCCCCTCCCCTCCCCTCCCCTCCCCTCCCCTCCCCTCCCCTCCCCTCCCCTCCCCTCCCCTCCCCTCCCCTCGCCCTCCCCTCTCTCGTTTTATCAAAATTAAAAGCAATTTGATGATTAGGGTTCCCAGTCTTTTGGTAACAAGGCACTAGCTTTGAATTTCCAGAAGGATTTCTGTTCTTCATGCCCCATTTATGGCCATTTTTTTTCTTGCGTCACATTATCCTTGATTTGAAAGGACATTTTTCTCTTTTTGATACAGTGCCTCTTGATATGTCTGGAGAGGGCAATCATATCAAACCTTGGACTTTTGGCAGGCTAAAACTCTGGTTTTTCTCTCCCACAGTATCTATTTCTCTGTGATATCTATAGCTCTTTTCTCTATCTGTAGCAGGAATGATCAGAAAATTTGTGAAATTTGAAAGCCCTTTGAGCCTCCTGTGGTCACAGAAATGCTTCTTTCTCTCTGCAGAGGTTGAGAAGCCCTTGCCAAACTTGCTCAGAGGGATATTTTTCTTTCTGAGTGTGGTGTGGGGTGCTGTGGTGCTGAACAAGGCAGGAGCTCTGCCATAGTCCCACATTAAAAAAAAAAATCTTGTCTTCTCTTACACCTGTGATATAATAACTAATAAATTTGGATGTTCATAATCTGGCTCAAGTACACAGTAAAAGGTGGTTTAGTTTATCACCTCACAATTCTGAGTATTCTGAACTGAAATCCTGCTAGTGTGGGAGCACCCTGGTGCCTGTTTATTTCTGTGTACCTAAATTGCTGAGTTATAATTTGTCAGAAAACGTGAGTTTTAGAATGTAAGTAGAAGATAAGTAGGCATGATTAATTTCCATTCTTGTACAGAGCGTATTTCTTTTACAGTTTCAGAAACCTGAGCTGCTTATATTCAGGATATATTTTGAATGGGTCATTCAAGTAGCAATGTGGGTGCAAAATAAGGTCTCAAGAAGGTCTGCCAATGAAGACTGCTGCTCAAAGCCAGAAATCTGATTTAACAAGCAGAGCTAGAGATCTTTAGAAACATATATTTGAAATAAATTTCAATGTAATATGAAAAGAATTGAACAGGACCAATTGCAAATTGCATGTTATGCCACTATGTGTAATGTATATGTTGCACTGTTGAAGACTGTGGTCTCATCACTGCGCTGAAAATTTTATAACTGATTAGAGTGAGATGAAGATTTTTTCAGTAGTCCAATCTAAGCTCATTTGCAGCTATTGTGAGACAATAGATTCTCTCATGCTTTCATTATTTTGTAACTCTTATCATGTAAGTGTGACCAAATAATTTGAAACTTACATGCTTATCCAAAGACAATGCAGGGTGAAATTCTGGATAAATTCAGTGAATACAATGCAGATTTGTTATGTATCTATGTAAAAACACTTAAAAATATTGGTAAACAAATCTATCTGAATTCAGTTTGATTTTTAGACTAGCGTAGGTCATGTATAAAATTTTCAAAATTATTCCTTAAAATATTTAGTTGTAAAAATTAACATTAAAAATATAATAGCATTTATGAAATGTTCTTGGTTTCCTTTCTTTTAAAATCTTGTAAGTTAATGGTGAAAAATGGGAAAAACACCTCTGTCTTTATAATTCCCACTCAAGTTTTTGAGATTGCTTTGCCTGCTTAAAAAAGAAAATTAAAATAGGCAATTAGATGATCTACACTTATTTATTTATTTATATCAAAGCTTTATGATATTTCATTAAGGAAATAAGGCACTGAGGCCACTTTATGAAGCATTCATAAATTTAGCATGAAATAAAGTCAAAACTGTACCCACTTAAATGTTAACATAAGATTTTGATTATGTGTAATAACAGCTGCACTGGAAGATGGTCTCATTTTAGCTGATTTAAAATAGGATCTATAAAGAGGAAAGCTTCAAAAGTTTGCTACTCTATTTTCTTCTGATTTCTTTTTTTTTTAGAAAACCAATTACTTAATTTTATAAGACTTTGCAGGATATATAAAACTCTCACCAAAAATTGATATTTTCTTCTTCCATTTAAGAAATGAGCAGTAATTCAGAAATAATAATAATGATAATGACAAAAAATGTCAAGAAATTTGGTGCAATGGGGCTTTTTTTATGTCTTTTTTTTTTTTTTTTTTTTTTTTTTTTGTAGCAAAACCAGTTTGGACACGTGCAAGCAAAATGCACAAACCTAAAGAAAATAAACTTTTTGAAAACCAGATATAGTCACAGAATGGGCAGGTTGGAAAGGACAAAGTGGGTCAGTCAGGTCCAGCCTCCCTGCTCAAGCAGGGTCATCCCAGAGCACAAGGCACAGCACTGCATCCAGCTGGTTCTTGAGCATCTCCAGTGAGGGAGACTCCACAACCTTTCTGGGCAACCTGTTCCAGTGCTCACTCACCCTCACAGTAGAGTTCTTCCTCATGTTCAGGTGGAACTTTCTGTGCATCAGTTTCTGCCCACTGCCTCTTGTCCTACTGCTCAGCACCGCCAAGCAGAGCCTGTTCCATCCTCCTGCCAGCCTCTCTTCAGGCATCAACGAGGTCCCCTCTGAGCCATCTCCTCTTGAGGCTGAACAGGCACAGCTCCCTCAGCCTTTCCTGATAAGAGAGATGCTCCTGTCCTCCAGTCATCCTTCCTGCCCTCCACTGGACCCAGATAAAGAATGAATTATTTAATGGAAAAGGAAATAAAGGGCTATAATAGCCATGTGAAAAATGCTTTATTGATGTTTAATTTAGAAACATTTTCTTTTCCTTTCCATTTCTCTAGGTCTTAAACTCCTGCAGGATAGAAATCTCTTAGCCTTACTCCTTCAGTTTTATATATATATCAAAACAAAGATTACTGACACTTGCAAGAATTCTGGATGTTAATTAGAGATATGTTATTTTTGGATCTCTAAGATTTTGGCCTCAGTAGCTTCAAGGAACAGTGAGTTCTATTCTGCTGTGTGGAAGAAAAGGTACTTATTATGAATTTAGCATCCTTCAATTGAATTCTTTCAAACCTATTTATTACAAGGAGATGAGAAGCTCCTAACCATTTCCAGACTATAAGTAAATGTGTTTTTTTATTCTGATGTCCTTAAATTAAAACAAGAAGTAACATTTTTGTATCACCTTTTTAAGTAAAATGATTCCAACCTTACTGAGCGTTTTTCCACCCCTTCGTTAATTTCTCTAGAATTTTTTTTCAGAGATTTGAGCTTCCTTTTCTGAACCTCTGCCTGTTTGACACTTCTTTTGAAGCCCTGTGATCAATGCTACACATAATATTCTGGAGGAGGTGACATGTTAGATGGATATGTGGTAATTTCTTGACTGTGATGGCACATTGAGCAATTGATGTTTTTTATTTCCTCCTCTTCTCTCTCTTCATTGTCAGTAAGTTTGGAAGTCACATCCCTGTACACGAGTACCACACAGAAATTGAAAGGAGATATGATCACTCTTTTTATTCTCTTCCTTTGTATCACTGTTGAATTCAATTATTGCTGTCTTTGAAGTTTTCTGGCTCAGAAAGTAATATCCTCTTCTTTGATAAGTGATTTGGTGTGGAGAGAAATACTTGGATGGTGGCTGGGGTAAGGGCTTGTGCTGCTTTCTACTGAAAGAGCCATGCCTCTCAAGGCATCAGAGCTACGCTGGGAGCTGACGAGGACAGATGCCAGGAAAGTCTCTGACTGCAGCCACTTTTAGACCCTTTAGAGGTTTAACCTGCATGCAGCAGATTGGTGTGACAGTCTCTAGTCCTCTCATGGCAAGGGGTTTACTACTAGAGGATATTCATGGTCACTTCCAACACAACCTGTTCTATGATTTGAGAGAAAGAAGGCATTTTCCCTTTTGTCAGAGTTTTTTGCTTGGTTGTGTTATATTATATTGCCAGGGAACATTGGGGGGTTTTATCAGAAAGTTCCATTTTGTTGCGGAATTGTTAAACATAGGCAGTATCCTTCATCACTTCAGCCTTCTCCTCTGCTGTGTTTTCATTTTAAAGGATTTTGATCTTTTTTATTAAGGGCTCCATTCTTTGGTCAGATGCTGAGGCATAATTTGTGCATTGAGGAGTGTTTGATGTGGGTGGGACACCGAAGAGTTTCACACCATCTGTGTAAGAGATGTACTGATTAACTTGATGGAAGTAGCCTTTATACAGAGTATAAAGCAGTGCTTTATACTCTGAGTTCCTGAGTGTGTGTGGAAGGGGAAGAGGGAAAAAAGGAAGGGGTGAAGGGAAGTTATAAGGAAAGAAAGGATGTGGAGTGAATGTGAACATAACTGCATCCTTAAAGAGGGGTGTTTGCTGTATTTAGAGGGTATGGCCTTAGACAGGAGTACAGACTCCAAACCTGTTCATTAATTTTGCTTCAAGTAGTTAGAACATAAACCAGAATTTATCCCTCACTGTAGCCTGTGTTCTAGGCTGCAGAATATCTTTTCCACTGTCTAATCCACTTGCTTTACAAACTTTATATGAAGCTGGCTTTCAGCTATGTGCTATTATTTTTGTGGCTTCTCAGACTCCTCTTTCTCCCTATACTTTTAAAGTTGAATTATAGGAAACTAAGTCAGAGATATATACCTCATTAAAATGAACAAACAAGAAAAATTAATATTTCAGTGCTGTGGAATTTAAATCTCTCTTAGATTTGGATCTGAGATCTGTCTCAGATATAAAGGCTTTCCCTAATAACAAATCCTACATTAATAGTCAGAATCAGAAGAAAACATCATAGAAAATTGTCAAAGTGCCTGAAAAATGTCCAAATTTCTCTTCCATTTCACACTTATCCTACAAACTTGGCGGTTACCTAAAAATGAAGTGTAAATTTTGAGCTGTTATACAGGTTCTTTCAATTAATTTCTTCACTCCTCTCTAATGTTTTATTGTATAAGTGAACTTGGAAAATACATTTCTTTTTCTTTTTGGTATTATTATTTTAACTTTTTTTCTTTTTGAAGTACTAAGCTTATCATGAATTCTAAAAATCTAATCTTCTGTAAGTGTTGGTAATGTGACAGTGGAACAGAGAGGCATGGCTTCTTCCCACAAGGTTTTGCTTTCATAATGAACTAAGTCATATGAAGTGTGGAATCTGAGATAAGGCATGAAATTTTTAGATGGTGCCAGCTGGAATAGCTCCATTAAAATCAATGGAAAGATACCAGTTTTCACCACCAGCTTGTAACTCACTCCCAGGGGAAATAAAATGGCTGATAAAATGTTTCAGTCATGAACCTCTTAGAGTGAACAATTGATATGGCAAGGGCAGATGCTGGTATTCAAAACTGAAGATAATTTGGGATATTATACTCTGGATGTGATAGAATCTGTTAGTTTCCTCTCTATCACCCAGTATCGCTTTGAACCTGACTCATATTTGAGCTTTTAAGAAAGTAGATGAATAATATGAAATTTCTTAGGGCTGTGGAGTAAACTGTGGGCTGCTGCACAGCATTAGGAGGCATTCTTGCTTTTTAAAAACACTTAAGCAGGGAAGGGGAAAATCAAATCTTTTCCCCTTCATTCCTCACAGGACGCATACTGAATTGTACTGCTGAGTCGTTTGCAGCAATACGGGTATTGACAGACACTGTTACTACTAAATTCAGTAAAACCTAATTTATGATGATAAATATGAATGTAATTTTTTATCTTTTACTGTAAGGTGGGTGTGGGATGCCATTTTCTAAACTGAATATGGCAATAGCAACAGCTAAATGCATGTGTGAGGATTCATGGATGGGCTTGGAAAGAAGGGCAAGCAGTTATGTGTTTTTCAAGAACCACTTTCAGATTTTGTGAATTCTTACTGTGAGCTCAGGAAGCCCCCAGACGAGAAAAATCTAGACTAAGAAGCAGAAACACAGATGATTTATCTATTTTAACATTACTGTTTAATAACATGATGAAAATGGAGAAAAAGAAGCAGGTAAGAGGCAAAGCAGAAAGGTCCCTTCTCTGGGAAATGGTGACAGACTTTTACGAATCCTGTTTCTACAAGATGTGAAAGCATTTCATTTCATGGACAGCCTGGTTTCCCCATTTGCATTACCCTTGGATCAGTGCACAAGCAAGTTTCTCACTGCAAGTTTTACTAATGAGGTTATTGTTAAGCAAGAAAGCTCAACTGCTTCCCTTCCAAATGAAAACGGGAACATTTCCATGGTCTAAGATTTGCCCTCTAGCTAGGCTCCTGAAATCTCACCAAGTTAAAACTTATCCTCTACCCATTTTAACTATTACAGTGGCCAGGAATGGACTTTAAGCAGTTTCAAAATATGCCCCATTAACTTTAATATGTGCTAAGAATTTTAATTTTAATTCTCTGTCTTTCAATACAGCTGTGCTTTTCCCTCTGATGAAGGTTTTCTGCTGAGGAGACTACTCGCACTAGAACAATAATGATCTTATTTTTCCTGAATTCTTAAATTATTCAGCTCACAAGTTAGATCATAAGATATTTCAGGCTGGAAAGGATCTCAGGAGACATCCTCATGCAATTTCCTACTCAAAGCATTATCAGCTGTGAGGTGAGAGCAGGTTACTCAGGGCTTTATCCAACCAACTCTTGACAACAGTATTAAAAATTGTAAGAGCAGAATGGAAATTGTAAAAACTTGTAAGTTCTTGAAATAAGAGAGATTATAAATGCACAATTATTAGATTTAAAATATTAGAAGGTGCCTTTTTGATTATTCATTTTGGTACCTGTTTATGGCCCTATTGTCTTTAAATTTGTCTGAGCTTTTTTTAATCTGCTGCCTCTGAGCGACTCCTGGGGCAACAAATTTCAGAAGTTCACTTGCTACTGTACAAAAATATTTTCTTTTAAAAACTTTTAACTGATATGATAAACTCATTAAGAGCTAGCTGTTTCTCTTTGGGCTTATTCAATAAATAGTTCTGAGTTCACTCACTCCTGTGATTTTACAGACCTTCAAACACCCCATCATCCTTCTCTTTGCCTCAAACAAAACCAGTCTTTCTCATCTATCCCTGTTAAGGTTATTACTCCTTCTCCATACCTTCTTAGCTCCATTATGTTTTTCTTGAGGTGCAGGAGTGCCCACAGTACTGAAGATGTTGGTGTGGAAGAAGCTGCTTAGCCTTGATGCCTGAAGTCTGCCAGAGACAGTTGTGTAAACCATAGCTTTTAAATTATATAGTAATGGAACTGAAAGAAACTGTACAGCTGTGGTGTCACTAAAAAAGGAAATTCTCTGTTGATCTTAGTGGTGGACACTCAGTTTATCTGGATGTCTTACTTGCTTTTTGAGCTGTGTTTTTTGCTTGCTCTCATCCACTGCATCATTGAGTGTGGTTGTATTGTGATGACTAATGAGTTTGTAAATGCCTACAAAGGTAAGCAATTAGTATTTGTCATGCTGTTACAGTAAGAGTAAGGCAAAAGCATGAGAAAAAAATGAAACCAAGAAAAGGTTTTTATAGATTTCTGGACATCTGAAGATTACCTAGAAATCCACATTCACTGTTTACCTGGACTGCAAACCTAGCTGGGGTATGCTCATCAAACTCTTACACTCGTTTTTGTTCTGGCACAGGAGGATGTAGGCTAGGAGATATGGATGGTGCTTGCTTCAATGTGGCATGGGACTGGAAGAGGCTCTTAAGTCTGCTAGAAAAATGTTCCTGCATGTCTTGTTCATGGTGATCAGTTATGTGGCCAGAAGACATTCCTCATAAGAGAAAAAGGCTAGTACACCTACTTAAAATTGCTAATTTAACTGAGCAGTCAGAAATATTCTGTTTCTCCTCATTCCTTAAGTCACCCAGACAGTTTCCAAAAACTCAGTGAAATGGCTTTTTCTCTGACACCATCTCTGAGAGGTACTAGTCCTGGCTTTCAAGATTCATATCACCTCATCAAATAAATTCCTGTGCTACAATAGCTGAACAAAAGTTAAGGAAATTAAATAATATGTAAAAGAAGTTTTGAAAGTTTGAAGCCAGATTTTGATTAATGCAAGTAATACAAGTTTCCTCAGAAAGCAGTGACTTTACTGGAATTGTAAAATATATTTTTTTAAATATAAACTGTCATGTTACATGAAACTTTATTTCCTGATACCAGCAGTGATTTTATTGACAACTGTTCAAAGAGGTTTTATTTTTAACAACATGCCCTGTCATCACATGGCCATTCACTGGAAAGGGTGACTATAAGTTTTTTTGATGGCTCACATTTATTTTTGCTCAATGATGAAAATAATGAATTGTTTTCATTAAAGATTTATGTCCAAATATGTGTTGTGGAAGCAGAAATGTTTATTATTCAGATCTCGTCTGAATTCCTCTCAGAAAACTTTGAAAACTTTGGAAACTTTCCAGTCAGAAACTTTCCACAACACACTACTTTGATTAAAAAAAAAAAAATTAACCATAAGAACAACATGAAGTCTTCTAGTGTCACCAAGTCTACAGTCACAGACAAATAAAACCAAAAACATTCTGAACAAATTCATTACTACATATAGGTCTTCTAGACTAACACTGGAAATTAAAGAGCTGGATCATCCTTTCTTGGAAGTTTTGCTATGATTTTCTTCAAATTAGATAAGATATGATTCAGTATTCATTAGTGCCTATTTAACAAACATTTGGTTACAGTATTTACTTATGAAATTTGCTAAAGGGAAGCCTTTAGAGATGCAATATCTCACTTTCATTTCAGTCCTGAGGGATAGGAAGAAACTCATGCATAGTAACTATCATTTTCATAAAGTTAACAAATTCACACTGCTTGTACATAATAATTGTGCATCAAATGTGAAAATATGCAGTAGGAGATTACGAACTGTTAAAACAATGACAAGATACCTGTGAGAGAAATACAATTCATTTTTCTAGGCAACATTTTCAAGTTACTCTTTACTTCTTCTTTTAGATGAGTTATGACATAGTAACATCACTGAGACAGTTGAATGTTATGATACATCAGCAGATTACAAAAATAAAATTAGGAAACAACATCTAGATTATTCTGTGTAGTTTAGCGTCCTCTTCATTCCTGCATTTAGAGTACATATTCATCACTATTCTAATTATTCCCTATGTGTAGTGGATACTTTTAAGAAGATATTTTAAGCACAAAGTTTAAGTAATATTATTTTAGTAAGAGTAATGAGAGAAGCTTAGAATTTTGACTCAGTTCTACTGTGATTCTATTTCAAAGTCAAAATAAATTCAGAAACAACTTCAACATATTTGGACTTTATGCAGTAGGGTCAAAGGTTTCATGCCAAACTTCAGTTAGCCTTATCTTGATCCCATCATAATATTGTAAGTCTCTAAGTGTATCCAAAGTATCATTACACAGGCTGGAACAGCTAGAGCAAAGTGGCACTCTGGCATGTCTCTGCCATTAATTCTTCACAAAAATGTCATTGCCACAAAGCGGATGTTGTAGTGACATCTCTGCCATCAATTGGTCATTAAAGTATCCCCTCAGCTGCTTATCCAGAGAAGTTTTATAACTCCTTTGCACATTCAGACCATGCAGCATATCAGGATAAAGACCGTAATGTTTTTCCAAAACAGTGCTTAAGCACTTTAAAATGGGCACTGGAAATATTTTCTCTAGTCATTATCTTCCATTTTGTCACACAATACTGTAGTTCCACTACTGTAATGTAATAGTATTTTATAATGCATATAATATCTGAAACACTCTATCAAGACATATTTTATGAGAAAAGCTTATAATGTAGCTCTTTTGCCTCGTAGAAGCAGGAAAAAGCCCCTACTTCAACATTTTTATTCTGATTCCTAACCATAAATAAACTGCATTGTGTCTCAAAATCATAACAAAAATAACTTCTGTTACTCTGTAACCTCCTTGCAGCAGAAAAAATATCCTCACTTGAAAATACACTAGTCATACAAAGACAATGTATGAAATCTTTAACAGGAAATTTAAATGTAGTCATGTAAATGTGAGAAATATGGGAGTGATATGTAGCATGTATGCATGGAAAGATGCTTTCTCAAGCAGCAGTTCACTGTTGGCATCAAATCTTGCAACCAACCTTCCTCCAATTCTCAGCAAGAATCTAGCCATAACCTGTGTGTCTTAGCAGGTTTTTATTAGGGCCCTAACAGCAAAATTTGTTAAACCAGTGATTTAATAAGTTACTAACTACCAGTATATCCATACAGTGAAACCCTTTGTGCTGTTATTCACTTCATTTATTAACAGTAAGTTTATTAAGTTGCAGTAGCACCTTATCAAACTCATAATGGAATTAAAAGTAAGAATATGATTGGTGAGATCCAAAAAAATATTAGGGCACCAACTAATTATTGATATAACTACACTAATCAAAATAAAAGTTAAAATCAAAGAGGTTTGCAGAGATGTTTCAATTTAAAAAAAAAAAAAGCATTTTGATTTGCTGTATTTCTAGGGTTGCTTTAATTGAAGATGAAGAATAAAATGGCTAGAAATTATTTCACTTGCATTATTCCTGCCAATGCTTTAGAATACAATTTTTTTTGACCGTGTCCTCTATTGAGGTACTTTGACTTGTTACTTTTGATGATATCTAGAGTGGAGAAGATGAAAAAGTAACAAAGAAAAATGGTAATCCAGAAAATGAAGACAAGGAAGACTCATATATAAGGCCTGATAGTGTTTTCAGACCATTGGACTTGGCTAGATTTCGAAGCAATGATTTCTCTGTAGAAATAAATATTTGAAAGTCACAGTCTTGCGTACACCAAGTCCCTAATGATGGTTACCATGAATTTATTTTATCTCATTGAATTGAGCACTGGTCCTGAATCATTTTCCTGGCAAAGAAGGTAAAAATATCTAATTTGTGGCTACTTTCATTTGCTGTTATTGGTAGTTTAGTATAGTCTGAAGCAATCCTGAAAGTCTTCTATATCACTCTCCAAAATCTTGACTCGCTTTATGGTTGGGGACCTAAACAACTGCTGCAGAGCAACTGTTTTCTCTCTTGTCAGTGCATAAGCCAAACTATAGATGAAAAGTTGGGCTATGAAATTGCATTTTTCTCTCAGAGTAGCCAGAAATGTTAAATGTTCAAATTCATATAATCATTATGTGTAATTTTAAATACAATAAAGCAGATGGCTCAGAACAGAACCAGCCTCTTTTGGCTGTTGACTTGCTAAAAGAAAAACGTCTATTTATATTAGAGCAGGAAAATTTTAGCTCTGAAATTGGGTTCCTTTGTTGCTTTACTCATCTCTGCAATTAGGAAAATATTTTAAAAAATGAAAAAGTTGTTTTTTAAGCTTTCTTGTATTTCAGCCAGCTGATGTGTTCTTTGACTGTATGATTAACACATCCTTGTTTTCCTAGAGTACAGATAGCATTTTTTTAGAAAAGTAGCTGCCATTAATAAATTATCCAGAAATATTGATTCCAAGCCTGGCTTTTCTAGAGAGTGGATGTAGTTTGTCTGTAGGTAAAACTATCCTTGAGCTTTAAATTTCATAAGAACATTAATAGTAAATAATTTTGCTCGCACTTCATCCCAGAATATCATTATTCATCATGTTAATTTGGAAATTTAGCAGCAGCTTCAATTTTGATTTTCCTTTTTCCCAGTTGTGATATAAGCACTGTACATATTTATTAGCTGAAAGACCCAGGCTTAGGTTTCCTGTGATTTTAGAAAGAATGTAACATTTCAGCTATAGCTTGTGACCTCTTAAGTATTGAAATAAAAATCCATAGCCTCATTCAAGGACTTCTAAAAACAGTAACTTTCTTTGGATTCCTCCCCTGCCATTTGATGATGTCATGTCAAATTGTGCTCCCTTGTTCCACATTCTAAAGACTGGTAGATTGGTGTCTTTCAATTACTGAGAAAAAAGCCTTGAAAAAAGTCATAATTATTTGATTTTGTGTTTTTGGTTGGTTGTGGTTTGTTTTGGTGTGC
The DNA here is from genome assembly GCF_048771995.1 of Taeniopygia guttata. Taxonomy (NCBI): domain Eukaryota; kingdom Metazoa; phylum Chordata; class Aves; order Passeriformes; family Estrildidae; genus Taeniopygia; species Taeniopygia guttata. The sequence continues at coordinate 40,017,630 of NC_133028.1, read as the reverse complement.
ATATATTTCTGTGAGAAGAATGACTGAATTTTAAATTCCTTAAATAATAATGATCACACATAGGACTTAAAAGTATTTTGTGACTTATGGAAATTTTTTATCATCATTTCATAATATGGTGGATTGATTTACAGATATCACTCCAGAAGTTAGTGATACTTGTGCAAAAATAATCCAAGTTGTGTAGATCACACTAAGTGAAAAGCAATGCGAACTTAGAATATCTTGTTGTTTCTTTTATTCATTGAGCCACATATGTGTTTTTAGAAATACTATATATAAATCTGATACCTTAGTGTAGTTTCTACTCTGCCATGGACCACAGGAAGAGAAGAGGATAGAAAAACTAAGAGCAATTAGTCTATTTGATTTTATGTCAGTTTTCCAGATAGCTACTTAGGAATGTTGAGACAGATATAGATGTATGAATCTCTCATTCCTAAGAGGACTTAACTGAGAAGAGTGTCAACATATCATAAACAACTAAATAGCCTAATTTTACCTGCTTTCACTCATCACTTTCTTGAACACAAAACTAGTTTCAACAGGCCAGCTGAAAACATCATGTCCCAGGGCAGAAAGCTGAGGCAACTCACTGTCTGAGAGCACATAAATAGATAAATAAATAGGAAAGAATTAAAATAGGAATTGTGTGGAACTGTGATGTGTTTTCCCTTCTCTTCAGACACAAAGGAACAACAGATTTCTGCCTTATTTCTGGGAGTGCCAGTGCATTTATCTTTGAGTTTTACAGCCAAAACAATACAATCCTTTTTATTTTATTACATCAACATACTCCTTGAGGAAAAACCAGTGCTCTGTAAGATCACTCTGGAATGCAGCAATGGGAATGAACGTGCGGTAAAGCTCATCCATGTCCTGCTGCAGGCATACAGGGTCTCTGCAGCTCTCACCCAGCAGCAGACATGAGAAACCTTGTCTCATCTACAGGCTGCACAAGGTGGAGCCACGAGTGGCTGTCTTCGATGAGACCTATTTATATGAGAATATTTTTTTCACCTCACCCTTCCCCCCTTCCTAATCAAATGCAGCTCAGGCAGCTGTTTCTGAATTTCATGGCTATTCTCTTTGTTTTAGAATAGCCTTTAGAAAATCAGTATGGAGGGTGCTGACAAGGGAAACCTTTGCAGATCTTTTGCAAGGAATGATGTGCTGTAGGCCAGGTATTTGTTTTACCACACAGGGCTGTTTCCAGCAACAGTCAGGTCAGTGTCTGCCTTTCAGCACTGATTGGGGTAGAGCAGTCAAAGAGAGCTGCTGGAGAGCTCTGGATAATGAGAACCTGAGATCTTGGCAACACTGGTAACAAACATATGCAGGAGCATGGGTGTGGAAGGTAACTGTGGCTGGCAGCCATGCATTGTGCTGGCATGCAGTTGCCACTGAGGACTTGCAATTTAAAGAATTTCAAATTAGATTTAATGAAATTTCTTCACTATATGGAGTGGATCAATCTTACCAGACATGCTGGCGCTACTGAAGCAGCAAAGTCTGCTACGAATATGTGAGCCTAGTCTTATGGCCTGTGTCTATATTATAGAGACACAAGGAGGCAAGTTAAGCATGAAGATGTGTTTTTTTCTGGAAATTTTAATGAAAATATAGTTTTGCTTCTCATCTTTCTACAAGTATTGGAAGACTGATATGGAGGGTGCTGTGGAAGCTTTTATCTACAACAAAGAGAAACAACAAAGGGACTTTTTACTCATTAATGAATCAGGTGAGCTAAAACAAACTCTGGACTTGGGAATTAAATGTGTTTGACTTATTCAATTATAACAACCTATGTCTTTGAAAGCTGAGAGATCATCTTACATTTATATTAAAATGTTACATTATATCTAAAATGCCTTGTTGTATAATAGTGGAAAGTAACTGGAAGAAAATATATATCTGTAACTTCAGTAGAGAAAGAAAATCTGGCTATTTAGCAAAGGAGAAAGAGTGGGGTGGGTGAATAGACTCCTACAGTGAGAATTAATAAGTGAAGTTATACAATGGACTGATTTTTATGGCTCAGACATAAACCTTTGAATGCAAAGGTTTATAAAGTAAATGCTGACACTCTCTTAAACACTGTAAAACATTCTGTAATAGTACCAGATTTCTGCTATTTCTTTACAAATATATATATATTTTAATAGCTAAGCCTTTTGAGAATAAGTAGCAGAGATTATAATAAGAACTACAGATAAAGGTATATTTTTCTTTACTCCAGTATAATAGGTGTCAGTGGCTTTCCAGCAACATACTATAAGTAACCACAGTAAAACTCCTGACCTCCTGCCATTCAGTTAAAACCTTCAATATGAATTACACTTTTAAAAATATAAGCTACTTACTCAGTTACTTGAAATAATTCTGCTGACTATTGATTTTTTTCTCTCATTATGTTCACATGCTTCACTCACAAGAAATGACTTCTTGGTTCAAAAATGAAATATCCATTAGTGCCGCATTTCTTAAAGATCAGTTTATGTGCTTTTAGATAACCATAATCATTCCACCCAGGCACCAAACTTGTAATATTACTTATGGTTTCAAATTCATAATTTTGATCCAGAAGTTACAGAAATACTAATTTATTGTTATGAACCTGATTTAATCTCATCTTCTTTGAAAAAAATTGTTCCTGTTAGGTAAGGATTTAAAAATATAAAATCATATTAAATTGCTGGGTTGGTTTTTTTTTTTTTTTTTTTTTTTTTGTTTTTGTTTTGTTTTGTTTTTTAATTGTGGGCATTTTGACCTACTACTATTTTACTATTTTCAAGTAATAATTTAAAAATCTCTATTATTGTCTTTTATGGATAACATGTACTTGTCAAGTTTAAACTTGTCCTCACCTGCAAGTTGGATCTTTCTAGAGGTTGCTACTGGGAACTGTAATCTGTAAAAGGAGGAGTAACTTCTCATTTATGACAGCCTTAAACCTTTCTGTAGGTAATGTGGGAATTGATTCTATTTAGAAATAAAGAATTATTATCATCAGCCCTTTCCATCCTTCCACAGTAATGACTGATTATACCCAGGCTGGGATGACAATATAACAACTTTTAAAAAGCAAGATGCTTCCTTTAAAAAAAGGAACTAGAACCTAGTAGTCACTGAAGTAGGTATACACTGAAAATGCTGAAGGTGAAAGCACTGAATATGCTTCAAAATGAGCTGTTTGCCCTTTTCTCTAAACACTGGTGTCATAACATGGTGGTGTGTAACTACTGCAATGACTGCTTGAGTTTTAGGGGACTGGAACTTCTTCTCTGGCTGTTGGAGGCAATCCTTTCTCAAGGATCTGGTATCTATTAATTCCAGACTATGAGTGCCATCAGCCTTTACAGACAGGGCTGCTAAAAGCCTCTTCTGATATGACTTCAGCAGCATTTGTGTGCTAGGTTGAACATAGGAAATTGTTTAAGCAGAATAATTTTTATATTGAATGTAAGGGATGCAAAATTTTTTTAGCTACATGCTTGTGTGGTACAGCATCTAGGAGATGAATAAAGGATGTTGAATAAAAATTAAGGGATTTCTTTCATTCTAATGTAAACATTACAAGATTAAGCAATGTTGATCAAAGTTTTAGGGTAGTGGAAGACAAGGTTTACCAAGAGAATGTGTATTCTAATAACTTTTGCTGTGTTGGAACCAGTGATGTCTTAGGAACTGGTTTCTCTGGAGACACAGAAGAGGAAGGTGGGAGAGAACGAGTAAATTCTTTACTATGGTGTCAAGTTTGAAAAAAAATATTTTTATGGTTTTTAACTGCTTCTAAATGTCTGCTTTCATAAGAGACATTTGCATGTATCTGTATAGACATTCTATTCTTTTTATCTGTTAACTGGCTGTGAATGTTTATTTCCACAAGAATTTCCACATACATTAAAAAATTTACTTTGTTTATCCCTCTTGAAATTTGCTTTACTACTGCTGCTTACATGAATCTTATGAAAAGACACAGCATGGTTGCAAAGACCCTCAGGGCATTTTTTGATTATTCTGGGTTTATTTTATCAAAACTTTTTTGCATTTGATTTTTTCAACCCAGTTTTAAAGTTGAAAATGTTTAGTCTTATAATTAAATGCCTAATCTAGATTCACATTTCTATTTCCAAAACCAAAATGTGTGTATGAAATATTGTTGCAACATTCTCTCCTTATTTAAGCCACATGATATTTTGGGTTGATGTTATTTCCAGAGAGAAAATAAAGAGAACTTGAGGTTAATCAGGTGAAGTCCACAAGTACTTTTTGATTTAGCTCCTGGAATTTTTGCTTACTCTGTAGGATATCTTGAAGTTTAGAAAATAGTGTACGAAGAAAAATAGACACACCCAGAATCTTCCGCTGCTTTTAAGAACTAATCTAAGAGAAGTGGCACTATGAAAAAGGAGCTATAAATTGGAAGTGAAAACACATTCCAGTGGTTTGTAACAACACCAATATCGTTCAATATTAATTCTGTAGTGTATCAGTTGCAACATATCTGGCCCTTGTTATCTTTGCACTATTTTTATATCCCTATAAAAGAAGACTAGTCCATTATCCCTTAATACCATGTAGAGTAAATTACTGTGGGACACAAGGATGACTGTGGAATTTGCACCCCTTGATCTTTTTTCAAAGTCAAATCACATCAGATTCTCCTTTCTGTCTTCATAGAGTCTTGGCACTGCTAAGAAGCGAAGAAGCAGGTTATATATTACAAAGCAGGCCATGCTTTGTGTTACAGTTTCAGTAAAATGCTAAAATACACTCACCAATTAGAACAGCTTATTTTGCTATCCTATTTGAAATCCTTTTTCAGTTAACAAGGTGATGAACAATAAGGGAATTATTTGGATATTTTCTATAAAACTGAAATTTACTATACTCTTGCAGCTCAAAATAATTTTGTGTTGCCACTGTTCTTTTCCTCAGGCAGAACACTTTCTTATGAGCACTTTATTTTTGGTGGTACAAACCAATGCATTTGGAGCTTTTATACTGTAATTTTTTTTTTTTTTAATTTAGCTGTTCTCAACAGTAAATTCTAAAGCAGTAATTAAATTTATAATCCAAATTCAGTCCTTAGCTGCAGGAACTACTTGGAAATTTAGGACCACTACAAGGATTCTTCTGTATTTATTTTAGTGTTGTGCTATGAATTCACATACTGTATTCTGTATTATAACAGTATTCTGAGGAATTATTTTTGTTAAAAACTATCTTATAAATGTAGTATCTATGTACATAACACCATGCCATTTCATTAGGTTTGTAGCTGGTGCAGAATGAATATGTCTGGTTGATTGAGGAGAGGATTGAACTTCTGGAAAAGGTGTTTACCCATTCAACCACATTTAAGCTTTCTCAATCCATTTAAGATGTGGTTTGATAGTTTATCCATTAGCTGTAAGCAAACCTAAAGTGTAATTGTCTCTTCTTCTTCTCATTCTCAAAGATAAACTCTGAAGTAACCTGCCTTTGTCTGTGAGAACAGAAACTAATGTAACTTTCAGAAATCTTTCCTGTAACAGAAATTTTTCATTCCTAATTCTAATGAAAAGACATTTGGAGCTTCCAAACACCTTTTCGAACATGCTGGAAGTGACATTCATGCCAAATTATTAGATATAAAAGCAGTAAAGTGTGATCCAGAGTTGTGACTCAGAGGTTATCAACTGCTAGAAAAGTGGAAGAAGCCTGAAGCAAGTACTGGAATTGTCAGAAAAGGTAACCAAGTCATATTTCCTGTATTAATTCAGTCACCCAGGATGAGGGGGAGAAAGCGAGCAAGGATTGTGGTCTGTGCAAAATGCTGGGGAACAGTTTGTTTGCTGCCAAGTTTGCTTGTGGGCTACACATCAGAAACAGTGAAAAGATACAAAGTATGCAGATCCAACAGCATTTGGATTTACCCTGCTCAAAATCATGTTGACATAAATATATATTCTAATTCACTGAATTGTATGAAACTTGCAGTTAGTGTACTCATGTTGGGGCTTACACTTTTTTTGTTATTACAGGCTATTTTTGTTATTATAGGCTACATTTTTAAAGTCAGTTCAGGATCTTTCTGAATTAATCACTGCGGAGCAAAATAGGGATACGTGGAGCAGAGGAACTGTTCGTGACTACTGAAAATGGGAAGAGACGGCTGTGTGTGTGATTAATCGTGTTAGTTTGGGTAGCTACATATCACTTTCCTAAATATCAGGGCTCTGTGCTCTTATTTTTAATCTGCCATCTTTGATGAAATGTAAACAGGCTATACATTAACTATCACTGTATCTGAAGTATAAAACAATATCAGATCTCTAGTCCCAACTTTCATCAGAGTTTGCCGGGGTTTTACTTATGTATATGCATACATAGAAAGAGAGAGGAAGAGCACATCCTTGTCACCAGGAATTGTTCCTTTAAGAAATGCTAAACACAGATTTGATAAGTAATTTATACATACTACACAGTTATACCTCTGCAGACTGTGGAATGGCTCCCAAACTCGGTTCTCATCATATCCCACCCTGCTTTTCAAAGGGTATCTCCTTCTATTTCCTTGTTTGTGAAGGCTCTGTGGGTTTCTGCTCCCTACACACTAAAAAGCTTTGTGAAAAAACAAGCAAGAGGCAATATCTTATGTTCTCTCTGTGGCTTTGGATTAGGCTCCCCAGGAGTGGTTGAGCATGGCATCTTGAGTTACACTGACAAATAATGAATGATGCTAAGCTTTTTATCTAAGTTGTATCCATTTAGGGACAAGGGCTGTAGATGGTGTCCCTTGTCTAATCACTGTCTTATTTTGCAACAGGCAAGCACTGAAACTTGGTAAAATTGTAAAATGTGCTCTGTGAATTTATACACTCCAGATTTGCCTATAAGCTTCATTTTTAAAGAATTTATCACTAAGCACTTTTATCACTACTATGTAGAATGAACTAAATGTTGCTTTGAGTACTGATGTAACTTTCTGAAGTGATGGACAATAGAGCTAAATGAAGAAATGCAAATATTTATTGTTAAGATGTATATGTTTTGGTTTGGTAGCTTTTGCTTATTTTGGTTTTTTAAAATTATAAATCTGAAAAAAAGGTCATCTCATAGACCACATTGTCTTCTATGGGGTTTCCAGATATTTTAACAACTGGTGTGGATTTTTTTTAGTTTGTTGGAAATACCTGCAGTGAATGACAATAGCTTGTGCCCTAAGCGGCAAGGCTACCAGGCTTCCTGAGAACACCAGAAACCAATTAACCCAGGAGCTGGGAACCTAAAACAAACTGATGCCTAGGACTTGCTGTGGAATTTCTTTCTGAGACACTGACAGTCGACTTGTTTGGAATTTGCTGCTAAAAGGGCACTCAGTCACCATCGCTGAAGCCCAGTTAATTAATCCTTGTTAGAAGAGCTTTACCCTGAATGCCTAATGTCTTGTTATACTGACCTTTAAAGTAACACTTGTAGCTGGGATATCTACCTAAGAGCACCCTGTCTGCTGAATGCTGGGTTTCAAAAATAGGCACAGCAGGGTCCTCACACTCTTTTCTTTTTGTTCAAGACTGTCATACTTGTCCTGCTTTTATTCAAAACTTTTCATCTAGCCACAGTGCAGACACAGCTATGGCTGAGAACACTCATCCTTTTCATGTTCCCTATGGCCTCTTGCAGACATAGCCAATACCTTCTCCAAGGACTTCGCTGTGCTTGTAATTGCATTGTCATCCTTAAAAAGTTTTTTCTGGCTGAAACGAATTTCTCACTGCTCATAAAACTTTCACCTGTTATAACAGTTTATAGTTCTAGTCTCATAAAACTAATTCACAAAGTCTGCATATAAACAGATCCGTAATTTCTGATTTGCTTTTAGCTTTTAGTATAGACTATTTGTAAGATATAAACATGGTGTTTGGCTTTAAGAGTGGATTGTCTAAACATCTCCTATCTACCTTTTATCAGGCAGTGGATAAGCAGCAAGTCAGGCCCCTCTGCATAAACAAGCTGACATAATCAAGATTATGAGGCTTTCTATATCTGCCGCTATCTGGGCATTAAAACCTCTCACAAGGCAGCTCCCTGTGCCCTGGGGTTCAGAGTTTGCTTCTGCAGGCTGCTGCTACCTGTGCAGCTGATGAGCCAAACGGTGTGGCTGGGAGCTGTGAGTGGGCAGGTCAGCTCTTCAGCAGCATCCTGCTGCTTCTCCTGTTTGGCACAGGGCAGGAAACGCTGGAAGCCACGTCTTCCCAAAACACCATGAAAGAAGTTGTTGGGAGTCCATGAAGTCAAGGAGCTCCACATTTTGAGACTGTTTCTAGAACGAGGAGGTTGGTGGCTGGCAAGATGTCAGACAGCATTGCCTCCAGAACTGGAAATCAGCTGATTCCAGTTTTGCTGAATCACATTTCCAGAGGAGAGCTGTTAGGTCAGAAGCTTTTTCACCTAATATCATGAGCAGGACAGTAAAAGCAGCATATATTGCAGGAGAGGATTTTGAAAAGGCCATTGACTAAGTGTTCATTTTCCATTGAGCATTATGAGCATATTTCAAGAGAGGAATGATGCCCAAGTGTTAAATTGTCTTTGGAAAGTTACATATTTTTTGTCTGTATGGCCCAGCCTGAATGGCTGAATGTCTGATCCCTACATAAGATTGCCCTTTGGAAAATAGTCCCCACATGTGTTTTTTACAATTTGTTCAATAATTTAAAGTTCGCTCTTTTTTTTTCCCCCGTAACACTTCAAAATTCTTAAATTACAGTATTTTAGGAAAATAATTTTATATTATTCTGATTTATATGCAGGCAATAGAGAAAAATCACCATTTAAAAATATAATTTGACTTTTCTAGAGGCATAAATCTGACACTGTCCCTCAGAAAATGTGGACTTTCTGCAAAGAGACTAGAGTCACCCAGTCACCTGCCTGCACAGCTAGACAAAAAAGAGAGATATTTTATAGATATTTTAAAAACACACTTTGAAACTGAACAAGAAATCTGCATTTCAAAATCCAATTATGTTAGCAATGCCATTTTATGATTTCAACAAGAATAATAATTGTTAAACAAATGGAGGCAGAGAGAAGAAATTAGAAACATTGTTTATCTGAAAAGAAAAAAAAAAAAAAGAAAGACAGTAACACATTGTGTTTGTGTTCTAATTTGAAGGCATTCTTCCTGGCACACACACATAAATGGGGAAAAAGGAGTAGAAATAAAAGAATACAGAAAAATTTTACTTTACTTGATGTATTTTACTATACTGTATCACAATCACATATAACTAAAGCTAAACAAATATTGCTAGTGCTAGAGAGAGGTTGATCATACCTCCCCTGTGCTCCCTGTGCATCCTTTGATAACAAAGAAGGTGATGCTTTGTATTATGCTGCTTATCATCACATTTCCTTGACTATTTAAGCCAAAAATAAAAGGAATCAGCAAACTTAATAAATCAAATATTAAAATAGAAAAACTATAATTCTATTTTCCCTATTGCATGGCAGAGTTTGCACTCATCTCTGTCTTTTTCTGTATTCAGTTATTGATACCAAATTAGTGAGATGATACACAAGTGATTATCTGCCATTTTGTATTGGACATCCTCTCTTCAAAAGCAATAAATTATCTGAAGGCTCTTACAGTGACAGAAATATTAACCATTGTTAAATTATACTGTAGCATATAACACAATTTTAATTATAGTTAGAATTAAAAATTTTGAAGCATGAATTTCACCCTAGATATTTAAGTAGTTATTTGAGCTACTGTTACTGCAAGTGGGATTGTGCCAGGTACTAGATAAATTCATTGCTTGATAGATAGATCTTTTCTGGTGTGATACGAAAATTGTAGTTGCTGAGGGACTTTTCACTGACTCCAAGTGTTTTGGGTGAAGCCTTTTGTTACTGTGCCTTTCTTGGTTATTTTTAGAAACATGCTGAACTGTATTCTAGGAAGCACTTACAGAGACTCCCAGTTAGGGGGGAGCAGGGGATGAAACAGGAGTTTGCAGCTTCTTACTCTAGGTGCTAAGATTTGCCTCACAAAATATCAGAAAAAGCCAAGCCAACACTCAGTCAATATTTTGTTTGTTTCATTTTGCAATATGTCTGGGCTCTCTACCTAAATCCAAGTAACAGAAGGGTTGCATTTGGGCTGCAGTATATCATGTTTCTGAAAAAGAGAGAGCAAAGTGGCATGGAAATTGAAGAGTTAGAAGCCTTAAAGGGTTATTCTGAAGTGGAGGGTAGAAGCAAAAGGAGGATAAAGATTGTAAATCCCTAGAGACAGATTTATAAAATCATCCACAGGGAGTTCTTTATGAAATCCCTCAAATAAACCAATATTCTCTGTCTTATGCACTTTCTCACAAAAGCATGTTTTCCAATATCTGTGTCCTTACAAATATTTTTATGCTTTTGTAGCCACTACAGTAGCGCCAGTGCAGTGTAAAAATCAAATTATCTACACTACTTTTAATTCCATATATGGGGGCAAGGTATTATTCCCAAAATGATATAAAGTAATAAGAAGGTGGAGTTTTTAAAGAAACTGCAGTATGATTCTATGATTCTATCATCCTCTCATCAGCAGAAAACAATCACCTTTGTCTGATATAACACATGATAGAAGCTGTAAAAGAGATCGGTCTGGAATGGGCTAGTAATAACTGGAGAGAAGCATCCATTTGGTGGAGTGCTCTCTAGGCAACAAAAATATGTAGACAGATAAATATTTCCCATTTGTTTTTGTGGTTGTTTTTTTCCTAGAAGTAGAACTGTCAGTGGTTCAATTAGTAGCTCATAGACCTTAGCATTGTGAACTTTTCTCCTTGATGATTATAGCAAACACAGTTTATAACAAATGAATTTATTTATAATTTTTATAAATTATGAACTTCTGCTCAGTAGGCAAATGTGCAGTAGCTGGCACATCTTTTTGTCCTTGACTCTGTATAAGATGATGAATGTTTCTGCATTTAATAGAAAGATTTGTCTCTTCTGAAACTGAAATTCATAGATGTTTTACTATAGTGGTCTTGTCATGTGAAAACACCTGTTAATGCTAACTTAGGAAAGAAAAATGTAAATGTTGGTCCTCTAAAAGTATTCACATGGTGTCCCTCTTCAAATCAAGTTTTTTCTTTGGATGTATGTGATGTTGCAGGCCTGTGCAAGCATTTTTCTTAAGTATGCAATAAGTGTGAGAACTTTTACATTTTTGAAAAGACAGAAGGTCCAAAATAAAGTTCCCATGGAATCTGATCTTTTCTGCTTTGAGTACTCCAATAATATTTTTGCTACAAAGAAATAACAAATAACTTTTTAATAGCTGTGCTGATGAATAGGCGGGCAAATATGCTGTTAAGGTTTCTGAAACTGTAATAGTTTATGGTATCACCATATATATAGCAGTGCTGTAAATTTCAGGAGTTCTAAGATTGATTCATATTGAGCTCAACACCTTCATCCATTATAAATACCAAATCTTTTGATTTTAACTACATCTTTACAGATGTTTATATAGTTGCAACAAATAAGGAAGGATGAGACACAGAAATGCATCCAAATAGTGTACTGAAATAGTGTACGGATAATAATAATAGGAAATTGAATCTTAAATAATTTGAATATTAATTCTGTTCTAGGGACATTAGATTATACTTTTTCTTTAGAAACAGGATAGTTTAAAAGAAAAACAAAATTAAAAGTTATTGAGTTGGCTGCTTCCACCTATAGAGAACTTCTTCTCATAGAGATAATAAGCCACATCAAGCCAGTATGTAAGTGAAATCCTTATTGAAAGTTCTTCTGACTTCCACATGTGTATATACTGGCTGAGTTTGATCTTACATAATCCAAACCTAAGGGAAAAAAATCTTAGTGTAGGATTTTGAATCTTTTATGCTTTACTATGATTTCCGATACAGCACTTTAAAAGCTTTCAGTGTCATTGTACTTATTTTACATATATTCTAGGCCATTCTCTGCAGAGTTAAGACATGGTTTTGATTTTTCTAAACCCAAAATAAATAAATAATCTCTCTCAGATTCTATTTAGAAAAATAACTTACACCATAACAGCAAGAAATCTATAGACAAGCTCATGGGAACAGTGTAACTTGCAGGAACAGGATCAGAAAAACACTTCTTCAAGGCGATAAAGCAGTACTGCAGTGACCAAAAGGAATGATTTAGCTTCTACAAGGTGAGTTATTTTCAGAGAGCTACAGAAACACTTATCAAAACCTTCAACATGATGCAGAAACATTACACTGCATATGTGACAGATTTCTTAGGAATCTTCTGGCCTAAGTTCTACCAGCTGTGTGATGCTCCCAGCTGATTTCTGACAAGTTGAAGTCCCCCATAAGGACAAGAGTAGTTGACTTGGAATTGTCTCCTGATTCCTCAAAAAAAAATTTTTTTTACATCAGCATTCTGAACTGGGGAGCTGTAGTAGACTACCATTGTGGAATCCACATTATTTGTTTGCCCCTTGATTTTTACCCAGAGGCTCTCAACTGTGCCAATGCCTACTGTGAGCTCCATACATTCTGTCCCTTCCATTACACACAGAGCCATACCTGCCCATGTTCTGTCCTGTGTATCCCTCCAGAACAGCCTATAACAATCCAACAGGGTGCTCTGATCACAGGACTCACCCATCGGGTTTCCCTTATGCAGGTGATAGCAAATACCTGGGCCAAAGCTTGGAGCTTGTCTTGTTTGTTCCTCATTCTGCCTGCATTAGTGTAGAAACATTTCAGGTGGTTCTTTGCAGCCACAACACCTCCTGGAGCTGATTAAAGGATCCCATTATTGATCATTTCCTCAAGTTTAGGCACAATATCCTCTTGCTGATGATGCTGGCAAGTCAGGTATTTTCCCTTTCTCCCTTCCAAACTAGTTAATGGCACTCCTTCAGCAGAGCTTTTGTAGCTTAATCTCATGATTGTTGAATTTTTCTAACGTATATTTTCTCTAAGATAAAATTACAAGTGAAGATTTCTGTAATGTATAAAAGAATAATAATTTAGGTGATAAAAAAGTTCCTGTGATAGCTGCTGTCTGCACTGTGAATCAATGTATTTTGTAGGAACTTTCCAAAGTTACAAAAAGGAGAAAACTGAATATCATCATATTTCCAATAAGTATTTTGACTTTTCCTAGTTACAACATGGGTTGCATACTTACCAGAATCACGGTGACTTCCTGGCCAAATCATAGCTTTTTATTCTGTAGGAAATTCTGAAAAATACATTAATAACTAATTTTTTTCCCAATAAGTAGAAATGAATTTGTGTTTGTATATAGCACACCAAATTTCAGTAGGGTTTTTTTTGCATTAAATTTTTTTAATACACTTAAAAATGACATGTTTTAAACTCTGGGAAGTGTAGCATCTTCTTTAAGTGTTGCTCCTCTCAGTCCTTACTTATTCCTAAGTATTCCTAAGAACAAGTTTTCAGTTATGCTAAAAAAATCAGTGAGGTTCTTTACAAAATATTTTGTTTAAGCCTATAATTCTATGAATTGAAACCCAAAGTTGTATTTCCTTAGAGTATGAAAGTTATCATAGAATTTAAAATCTATATATAATTACTCACCCAAATCCTAACCCAAATCACAGCTTTGCTTTGAATGTTATTGTGGATTTAGGGATATTTCTCACCACAAAGCTGATGTAGTAGCTCATAGAAATAGCTTTGGGAAGAGGGTGGTTTTGTGCTTTGTGCAATGAAACAGATTAATGGAAATGTTCAAATACATCTCTGCATGGGGGATAAAGTAATTTGTGTTACATTATTGATCATCTTCCATACTGGGCATTAGTACAAATGTGGAGGACAAATTTATCTTTGATTATATTCCTAATATTTTAATTTACTGTCCATGGCATATAGGTAGCTCAGAGACAGATTGTCATGGTACAAATATGCTTATATCTCTTTCTGTTTCAAAGAAACATAAATTTTAATTTTCAGTGAAATAATGTTTTTCCAGAAATTTATCCCTCTGGGCAAAGTACTGTCACAATTATGAAGAGTAGTCCCATTGCATTGAAGAATGAATTCTCAGCTATTTCACAGGGCTGTGAAACAATGCAAGAGCTCTTGAGCTGGATCAAAACAGTAGTGTCTAATATAATTTATTTGCAATCATTCCATCGCTACAATTTTCAGAAGTAAAACTGCTCTCAATTCAGTTATTCAAGCATTGTTGAGAACACTCCCTAGAAAAGAAAAGTGGGCAGAAACTTTAATTATCTTTTTCTATTTTTTAATGAGTTATGGGAGTTGGTCAGCTGCACACATAGGGCACAATTTATGCAGTGCATATATTGTGAACTAAATTGTTCAACTGTACAACACTTCAGCTCCTCTAGACAGCACAGAACCTGGCAAGGGGCCAAAAAATCTAAAGGAATTTATGCATGTGCTAACCTCCTAAAATAAAAATTGCTCAGTGATGCTTCCATTTGTGAGGTATCTCCTTCTGACCTGGAGTGTGTGGGAGCCCTAGTATGCTCTGCATGCAGGTCCAAAGCTGCTCCCCTCTGACAAATGAGACCCATCAACTATCCAAAGCCTACCCAGAGAAGGACTGCAGTAGCTTGAGAAACCAAATCTAATAAATGTTTTCCAAATGAGATAGATGCAAAAGCAAGTGCCACACAATCTGTGAGTGCTGCAGTGTTGTGGTACGATCCCTACTGGGTGTTGTTGGTGGAGCTGTAGGATACTGTGCTGCAGCAGAGACTCAGACTGCTGGAGCAGTGATTTCTTTCAAAGTGAACAGAGGCACCACACTTTAAGGCAGGGTAGGACATTAGATACATGCATGGGTTTATAATTCTCCATTGGTTTGCTCCAGACTGCTTTCCTCCCTTTCTCCTCATAGCTAGTGCATTAGGATTATTCTCAGCAGGTGGCTAATTCCTTTCCATGCTGCTTGTAGGAAGCCAAGTAGGTCTCTGAGTTCTCTGGGTTAGGATCAGATAGTGTGCTTTTAGTTTTGTATGTGTGATCTCTGCTTCAGAAGTATAGTTCTGCCAAAGGTAAAAGAGGGTTTTTTTGAAGAGAATCTGGAGAGGTTGGTGAAATAAATGCAAAGCAACCTTTTGAATTATGTGTGATGCTGCATGTCTTTCACTGAGTTGTAGAGAACATCAGTGCTGAGGTTATCCATCTGCTGTTTCCACCCACTGAGAGAATATTTAAATTCTGGTGACAGATTATGAAATATATAATGAAATTTCTCTAAGGCTGGTGCTTCTGAAAAAGAAAAAAAAAAGAAATAAGAGAATTTCATAAGATAGTAAACATCTCCTGCTTTGCATGCTGTACAACCGGACAGGTGTTTTGTGAAGAATCCCCAGGGAATGTCTACATTGATGTAAACAGGAAGGAGTTTTCATTTCATGAATCACTAGATTGTCAGTGATGCATTATAGCTTGTCACAGATATTATGGAGCAAAAATGAGGTATTACCCTGAGTTTTATGCCCCCATGACTAGAAAATTTGAACCAGGGGATTTGTATATTTTAACTGTAATCATTAATGGTATTTTTTTTTTTAACTGCAATTGTAACTATAAGTATTTTTGAGGCAATTTTTCTTTGTATAATTTCTAATTGGATATAGCAATTAACATTAACATTTTCTCAATGGTAGCTCCTCTTTTTTCAAAGGCAAAATATGACAGTACTGAATATCAAGCAGTTGCTTTGTGAATAAATACTGTAACACATTAGTATAAAGACTTGTGAGTTGATCTCTGAATAGTGATAGATAAAATAGCCCTAAAATATACACTGTGTGTAGTAGTAGGTGTACTGGAGAACTAGGCATTTATGAGTGACACTGTGAAGTAGGAAACACTTTTGTACCCCTCATCATGCTCAATAAAACACATTGGTAGAAACTGGTGGAGAAGGTAATGACATTTGCTTACTCTTCCTAGCACAAAGGAGCAGAAGACTAGAGGAATAGTCATATAAGGCAGAGAAAATAGCATTCTTCAACAGTGCTTAATACTGCTGTAGAAAGAGTGTGGGATTGTTGGTGTTTGGCATTGTTTACCCCATCTTGGTGGTCATTAATTTCACTGAGGTATATATGAGTGATAGACCTACTTGTGCAAGATTTGAGGAAACGGTACTGGACTTTACAAAATTAAAATTAAGTGTGTGGCTATTTGTACAGTTCTTTTTGGTTTGGACTTGTTTTATTTGCTTCCGAAAGTCTCTCACTGAAGTGTGTCAGTCTGGTGTTCACATCTTGGTACATAACCTTGAACTTTAAGCATAAACCTGTTGTAAACTGTTTGCTTGGGGTGTTTGTACTAGCTAAACATAACACAGCCACTTCTTTAAAATGGTATTTTATTATTATTATTGAATACATTGTATAAAATGAATATGCAAATGAACTTGGAGTTTATTCACTTTTGTGTGGTAGAATTTTGCCTATGATTGTTTCCAGCTGTTACCACTTAGTGGCAGTCATTCAATAAGGGCAGAAAATATAACTATCACCTTTGCAAAAAATATTTTTGACCTTGTGAATTTCCAAAATTTCATTCCATTAATTTGAAAGCTAAGATTTAATGAAGTGAACATCAGGCAATCTGTAGCACTTAATCTACTAACTCAGCAAAACACCAAATTAATTCAAATTTGAAAAGGCCTCTCCATCTGTAGCAAAAGCATGTTATCAATTACATATTGAATTAAATAAGAGATAGGAATATTTTTGAAAGCTTGAAATTTATGGTTTCATTAGACTGAAAAATTAAACCTAAAAATGTGTAAAAATCCACATTAATAATTTAGTTTTAGCACATAAATGCAAATGGCTTGGAACTGAGCTTCATTTCAGACTGTGAGTAGTAATTACCTAGTGACACCTCATGAGGTTCATTAGAACCCTGCTTTTAATAGAAGTGGGGAGCACAAGAGATCTGCACAAATATGAAGATTATGGTATTCAATCACCACAAAGTGGTAATGATAAAAGTTCATTAGATAAGATTTCCAAATATGAAATCCAAGAAGACAATCAATATGAGTGAGTTAAATTATAATTTAAAAGTATTTTATTTAGCAAGTTCTCTTTTTTTTCTGTTCATGAATGGGTTGCTTTTTATTAATTATTTTGTTTCTTGATATGATAATATTCAACAATTAGTAGATGGAAAATTCTTTCTTCCAAAGTGTTGATCTTATACAAGGTCAGTCTACAACTGGATTTAGTTTTTCATTAGTTTTCCATCATTTTTGATATTTAATAACTACTTTTATACAAAATTATTTCTGGTCCTTTTCTGGCCTATTCGCCACAAGATATATGTTCATATACAAATATACACATGAGAATTTATATTATGGTAGAAGTAAAGATACAGAGGGCTCCTCTTGACCAGAATTTTACGTTGGTTTGAATTAGTATCTAAAAGGCAAGCACATGACAGAGGGTTTTAGGCTGCATGCATGCTATCTATAGAGATCAAAGTACAAAATTAAAATGACAATGAAAAGAGAAAGATCTACTTCTCTCTCTGCAAAGCAGATTATAGTTAAGGGGAACCTCTTCTGCTGTTCAAGTTTGCATATGTAATTCCAGTTAGTTAAATGGTTAAATCATTTTCTATACTTTCTCTTCTGGCTTACACCAGTGAACTCAGGTTCTGTATTTTTGCTTTTTTATTTGCAATCACTACCAAATAAATATGTTGCAAATACTCTGCCTATATATGTGTGAGGGAAATCCTTCTGATGACAGTTTTGTGAGCTTGTCTGGAATCCAACACAGTATTCAGGACCTCATGATCTACTGTGACATTTTATTCAGTAGAAAAAATGTACATCTACTACTCTTACAAAGCACCAAGGCCTTAACTTCTTTTCCGTTCTTTGTTTTATGCCCTCCTCATGTTCTTATATGCTGTCTTTTTGTTTATAACATAAAATTTTATGTCTTATTCCATTGCTTTGTCAGTTGGCTGTATCTCATGATATTCTCACCACTGCAGCTTTATCATCCGTGTGTTTATAACTATGCCAAGCATTACCCTTCCAGATTCCTCTTTCATCTGTTAGTATGCAGATCCAAATGTTCTCTTCTTTTTCTTTAGCTGCAAAAAGCTTGTGCTTGTACAAAGTGGAAGGTTCACTAAAGAAAGGTTCTTAAACAGTTTGGGTAACTTCACAAATGGCCTACACAAGTTGCAATTCAGATAGTGTATGTTATTATTGCACATCAGCAATTGACTTTTTAATCACCCCAAATGTCCAATTGCATGTCTTGAAACCTGCTGATCTTTCCATTAATTTGAGGATTGAGGGCTGTTTCAGAAGATAATAATTTTAAAGTTACATCTTTAAAGCACATAAGGCTTACAGTTGAATATGCCCAAACAATATTGAAAATCAAGGATGATTCTTGGAGAATGCTTCTTTTGGTTGGGCAGATGGTTTTATATTATTTCATATATTTTCTCATAAAAGCCAGAATTTTCAGTCATTATGCTACTCTAGATAGTCTCAGCAATAATATGTTTACTAATCTATTTTAACTTCTATATTGTTTCCTCTTTTAGACCACAAGTTTCACTGGTTGTGGTATTCTGAAATTCCCATTTTTCTTACACTGTATAACAATTCCTATACCATGTGGATCTTAACCAGCACATTCAATTTTACACGCAGTTCTTTACCCAGTGGTCATTACACCATGCAGTTATAGCCTTAACAAAGTATTAGTGCCACTGTTTATCTCATTAAATTTCTCCTAAAGATGGATTTCTTTCAGCACAATTGCTGCTTCATTGCATTAAAAAAGATTTTTCTATACTTTTACTAAAACTTGCTCTGTAGTTTCTCATTAACCTGTTTTCCCCAGAAAGGTTATAATCCCTTCCAGTCCTATTGTGTGTAATTCACAAATTTCACAGAATGACATTTCTATAGCATCCAAATTCTCCATACTTAGACTTGAAGAGAAGTAACATTAAGATCAAAATGCTTGGGTCTGTCCTGTCTCATCAGCAACTGACCTCAGAGAAGATATTTTTATTTAATCCAATAGAAAATTGGATAGATCATAGAAGAGTATGGGTTGAAAGCAGCCTTTAAAATTTATCTAAAACAACCCTCCTGCAATGAGCAGGGACATCTTCAACTAGATCAGGTTGCTCAGAGCCCTGTCCAATGTGACTGAATGTTCCTAGGGTGAAGGCATCTATCTGGGAACCTGTGCCAGTGTTTCACCACCCTCATTGTAAAAAATTTTCTCCTTACATGTAGTGTGAATCTACCCTACTTTAGTTTAAAACCATTAACCTTTGCAACAGAGTCTGCTGAAATATTTCTACCCGTCTCTTTTATGAGCCCCCTTTAGATGCTGTAAAGCTGCAATAAGGTCTTCCTGGAACTTTGTCTTCTCTCCCAGCATTTCCTCATGGGAGAAGTGCTCCATCCCTCTAATCATCTTGATGTTTCTGCTCTGGACTTTCTCCAACAGATCCATGTTCTCCCTGTGTTGGGGGCCCCAGAGCTGGATGCAGCATTGCAGGTGGAACTTGAGCAGAGCAGAGGGGCAGAATCTCCTCCCTCCCCTGCTACCCGTGCTGCTTTGGATGCAGCCCAGGGAATGGATGGCTTTCTGCAAGATCCTTCTAGAACAGAGTCCTTTTTCAAGCGCTCCAATCATTCATAAAATCTTTGAGATCAAATAGTGAAAAAAAATTTGCTGTTGATCTCAAATTACTTTTGATTTCCTTGAAAGCTTTTCTGATTTAATAAATTGTTCACAAGTAGTGCTTACACTGAGAGGAAGTTGAAAACTCTCATTATCTCACAAATTAATTCTAATGTCTTCTTTGATATTAAGTGGTCTGTAGGTGAATCCAAGCTCATTTGTTGCTGCAACAGTTTGTAAGACTGTCCCTAAAATCTGAACCTGTCCATCATAAAAATTTTTGCAATCTAAGAAACAGTGCCTCCAGGCTTTCAAAAGAAACCCAAAAAAACCCAACCAACCAACCAAACAAAAAACCAACAACAAAAAAAAAAAAAAAACCAAAAAAACCAACCCCCCCAAGAAACCAAAAAAATCCCCAGCTGCTTCCTTTTCCAGCCATTTGTCTAGACTGAAATACAAAAAAAAATTATGCAACTTACAGCATCTGTGTCATGTAGCACTAGAACTGTTAATGACTGAAGGTCAAAGTGAAAAAATCCCAAAACTTAAAGCCTTTCTGGTTATAAATCTCTGCTTAGTTAGAGTCAAACCATATAATATTGACACTTACATAATAAAATACTTTATTGTATTAATACTTTAGAAATTACTAGTCTTTTCATCTTTGAAGAATGAATATTCAGAAAATATATATGAGACTCTCAGGACTGACCCTGGAATTGTTTGAAAACAAAAAATGAAGTTAATTTAATAATGACTGTCCAACAAATGAATAATTAAAAAGACTGCTTTATTTAGTGGGACAATAATGTATTATCTATAATGAACATGTGTGACCCTTTGCAATCTCTAGTTGCATCTGACAGCTATTCTCAAAATAGCTGACTCACAATATTTCTGAGTTTGCAGTCAGATGCATTGTTTCAGATGTGGCTCAGCTGTTTAAAAAGTTGGTTAATAGCTTCTTCTAGGACATCATCATCTGTGAGAATTATCAACCCCTTGTGAGAGCTATCACCACTTATTTGCTGACCTAGGAGAACACCCACTCACTACTAATTTGCTTCTGTAAAATTATCTGGGTTAGAAAACACCCCTACTATTAGCCTATGCTAGTGCTGAGTGCTGATAGCCAGGTTAAGCCAATAGACCTGAGGGAATGTTGATGGGAGGGGAAGGAAAGAGTGATGAAGAGTGGAGAAACAGTGCAGTTTTAACCCAGCTGTAGCCTAAAAAAGCACACCAAACCACTGTCTTGTATAATCGCAAAGATATTCTTGTACTACACTGTTCCATTACTTAAGAACAATAATTCTGGCTGGCCCATGAGATGTCCAGTTAGTTAAAAACTTGTGAATAAATTTCTTGCATAAGATTTATTCTAATGTGCTGTTACTTCACTTCCCATTTGGTAGTCAGTAAAAAAAACTACCACCACCCCCTCCCCCCCAAAAAAAAAGTCAGATGCATGTGATCACTATGGATGGCTGGCATATTTGATCAGAGTGATACAGTTAAGTTGGATTACTGCTGAGGAACAAGAATAATGTAGAGGACACACATGCAAATTCAATGTTTGTAATTAATGACAGTGTACAGATAATTTTAGACGTGAATTGAAATATGTTCTTGTATGCCCCAGAAGTAAAATAAATCTGTTGAGGCTCTGGGCTAGGAAATATTATTATATAGATGATGTAGCAGAGAGTTGTGTTTTATGTTTATTAATAAATCTCCAAAGTTAAGAAACATTGGACCAAATTTACACCAAGATGTGAATCTGGCATTTTTTAGCTCATTTAACCCTATTAATGTAACTGATGTTACTAAGATATTTCTCAGATTGTACTTATATAAACACACTCAGAGTGTAAATCAAGAGCCCTTTAGTGCTCCCAACTTCTGGCTTAAAAGAATTTTGCTTACTTTGGAAAGATTAATTCTCTATTTCCAAACAGTTAAAATACCATCCAGCCTAACACAATTTTTTTAGAATTATCACAAAAATTAATTCAGTTCAATTTTCTTTTTTTAATTCCACTACCTGTTACAATTTAATTCTAACACAATGTAAGCAGTACCATAAAATGAAAATTCTTGTGATTAATTGTCGCTAGAATGACCCTTGGCATTATAAATATGTAAATATTGGATATTTCTTCAGTATGATGGCTTTTACTCAATATTGCAAAAATAAAGATCAGTTTAAACATACATTAGTAGAAAACAAGCAAGTTTTAATGGTTTAATTTGGAAAAGGCTATGCAATTAAAACCAGACAGCTGTTGTGGAAACCTTAAGGTTTAATGGGAAAAGTTATAAATCATGATTTATGGAGAGAGTGCAATTTCTTGGAATGGATCAAGCTGGAATTAAACCTATTCCAAAAGTGTACTTTAAAAGTTTTTTATATAACTTTACATGATCTGCAAAATGTCACTTAAATGGTAGCCAGGGATATAATTTGTGCTTCCCGCGAGAAAACAGAAACAAAATTAATGCTAAAGAGAATGTAAAGCAATTGCATTTTCCAGTCATCAATTTATCCTCACAATATCTCTACAAAGTCCTTTTTTGCTGCAGTTATTATTTTTTACACTAACATTATGTATTTGTATAAGTCATGATGTATCTGGGGTCTTTGACCTTCATGTGATCATAGATCTAGGATGCAATCTGTACCCCAAACTAGCAAACAACAGAACAGCATTTTATTTCAGAGTTCATCTTCAGAGTGAGAATGTACATGTAGGTAGAGGGTTTAGTGTGGGGGAAAGAACTCAGTTTACCAGCACAACCTTAGTTTGCCAGCCCCTCCTCTTGCTGACAAGGTTGAGCAGTAAGCAGATGTTGCATGACTGGATGCTTATATGGATCTGTTAATGGCTGAATATGTTAATTATGCCCATTGCAAAAATTTTATTTCGGGACATTTGTCATTATAGGATATTTCGACATATAGGATATTTGTCAAGGGACAAATCATAGGGACAGATTATCAATAACTGAACTTGTCCCACAGCAGAGGAATGTGAAATTGTCAATAGAATGTCGATGGATGAGAAAATCTTGGGCAATAGCTTCTTAGCCTTGTCATGAAATGGTAGAAGCAGAACTTCTGACAGATTTTTTATTTCCTGATGCTTTCAGTGTCCTCTTGGATGGCAATGTGTCCTCATTTCTAGAAGGCCCAAAGTATCAGTCTTCAACATCTCCTTTTTCTTCCACTTTGCTGGAGCAAGAAAGATATTCAGCAATGTCACAGAGATAATTTTCTTTTATGTATTCCAGAAATGGTGATAACCAGCAGAGAAGACTGAGATTGGTACCTGTATGTTTTTCAGTTGCCAGAGGCTTCACAGAAGGTAAGCTATTACTCAAGAGGGGAACTTGCACAAGTAAGAAAATATCCATTCTTTTGGAAATTATTGTTTAAGTCAAAACCAAGCTGCATGTTGTTTTCAGTGTCAGTTCTCTGTGTCAAAATCTGATTGAACAAGCCTATTGTGGGATTTATTTTGATGCTGACAAACATGCAGTATTACCACTGGTGCTACACACAGGAGCACAAGGCACATGAGTGCTGCCCTTTTCAGAGCTATTAGCATTCCAGAGACTGAGAAAGCACAGGAAAAAATAACCCAAAATATAAACACATAAGAATGATTCAAATTCAAGAAATTATTTAAATGAACAAGCAACAGAAATAAAAAACAGAGACCAAATATTGAGCAGCATACTCAATTTTCTAATCTATTTTCATAGCCTATTAGGCCTGTAAATCCACAGTAGGAGACACACAGAGATGCACATTTAGTTACACTAGGTTAGAACGGTAGTATTCTACAAAATGGATGAGCCCAATCATTTTTATCCTCATTTTCTGCGCTGTAAAATGATAAGCATGGAAAGATGATAAGCATGGAAAGATGCTGTGTAACTACTGTTCAGTACTTTTAGGAAATTGAAGCATTCTGGTTGTGTTTAGAAAAAGGAGATTGTTGATTGCTTAAATGAGGATTTGAGTCTTCATTTAGAAATGATTATCAGATCCATGGATGAGAGGAGCCTGAGTGTGAAAGTACATGTGCACATATATATACTGGAAAATTATACTTAAGAAAGACAGATGGCTCATTTTGTTTCACTTTTTCCATAAACCCAATATTTGAATCATGCTTTTCTGTGCATTCAGAGTTTCTTGCTCCACATTGTGGTGGGTTGGTCTTGCCTAAGAGTCAAACATCTACTTGGCCTATTACTACCTCTCCTAAACAGGGTAGAGGGGAGAAAAGAGGAAGAATAGTAGGGAGAAAGTTCATGGGTCAGGATAAAGGCAGGGAGATTGTGGATCAGTTACTGTCACGAGCAAAATGGGCTCAACTGGGAAAAGACAATCTAACCTACTCCTAATTAAAATAGACATTTATTAATTTGGGTAGTGGAAAACAGAAAGAAAACTGTTAAATCAACATCTTTTGCCCCAAGTCTGCCCTGACCCCCTTTCCTACGCTCTATATAATTCTTTCATTTCTTACTCTTCTAACCCTGCTCCAAGTGGTGCAGGAGTTTACATCAGCATATGCCAGTTTCTTACTGCCATGTACTGCCAGTATTGCTCCTTCCTCCTAACACTTCCGTGCTCCAGCATGGACCCTTCACAAGCTGCAGGGCAGATATCAGAGCTCCTCCTTTTCTGACGTCAGTTTTCTCACTCTTGTTTCTCACTCCATTTTCCCCTCCTCCATGTGCTGTCATTTTATGACTTTTTAAAAATGTATTTTTATGGAGGTGTCATCAGCTTGGCAGATATTTTCACTTGTGTCGTGTTGTGGGTCCATTGGAGCTGATTACACCTGATTGTGTCTGGCAATGAACAACCCCTGGCTCCTCCCACAGAGACCCTCTACAGCCCCACCTGGATACCTTCCACCTTGCCAAGACCTGGAAAATTTTGTAAAATTTTGATCATATATGAAATCCAGTTACTTTCCAATTTTTTTTGTTTCTCTCTGATGTACACCACAGGAGACCATTACTCTGAATTGAGTATGAAAGTTGAAACTGCAAAACTGTTGGTTAAAATTTTAAAAACACGGTCCAGAATACCAGCTGTATTGCTAAGTCTTTGCTTTCAGGAAACATAATTTCTTTTATTCCTTAGCTCTCATATCTTAAATTGCCATCTTTCCTCTCCCCAACAACATAGTTCTGAAATCTAGCATTAGTTAAGAAGAAAAAGTATAGCACCTCTGGAAAATTTAGCCTTAAAGATTTTAATTTTCAATAACTAAGATGCAATTAACCAATTACTTTTATTGTCTATTTCCCAGACATTAACACCTTTTAAAAATTCTGTTATAAACATCAATTGTTTATGATCCTGCAGTTGTAAGACAATGCTATTTGCAGCTTGGCAGGTGTTTAATCTCTGGTGACTGTGAGATAGGTAATTTATCTCTGCCTGAAAGCTCTTTGGTAGTATTTTGTATTTCCTGCCATTAGCAGTGAAGCTGCAGGTCTACTCACATCCATTTGGGCATAGAAGCCTGTTCTTCTAGTTCACCTTTGCAGCAGCTATTAGAATAAAAGATATCTTGGATTTTAGTCAGTGGACTAAGAATTTTTTAAGGATTAATAATCACAGTTCTGGCATGCTAATAAGAGAAAAACAAAGACTGAAAGACTGGGTGTTTGACCTTTTATGACAGGAACTTGCAAATCATACTGTTACAAGCTTTGCTTGCCTACAGCTTCAAAGTAAATAGCTACAAAATATTCTGCTATAGTGCTGAACTTTTAGAAAAAAATAGTAAAGAGAGATTCAGCTGCTGACAAAAGAGAAAATTCTTCACAAAGGGGGCATAGAGAAAAGCACAGCACAGAAAAGAAGCAATCAGAGAGGAAAGCTAATGCAGGAATGCAGTAAGAAGAGTACTTTATGTGCTGGATATGATAAAGGCTGGACAAAGCAAATTAATCACCTTCACTTGAGTAGCCTACTTTTTAATGAAGTACAAAGCTGTCAACAAAAGAGAAAATGTCACCAAATGTTAGCAGCAGAATAAGCACAATATCAATCAGAACATATTCCTTGAGATAAAAGTTGCATAAACTCTATGAAACTTTCCCAATCAAGTTCTAAAAGAAGAAAAAATCTTTACAGAGAAAATGTCAGTGCTAATACAGTCAAACAGAAAACTACACTACTGGGACAAAATGAAAAATAAAATTATCTCAAGTGACATCGAACTGCAGAATGATCAGAAGAATGGCTTCGTACATGAGCCTCCAATTTTAGAGAAAATAAAAATTTTTAAATAAAACACAAGGCAGTTATTTGTTTTATGAAAAACTAAATGTTTTGTGGTAATGTATAAGTGAGTTCTGTGTAGTGCAACTTAGGTGCTTAGTAGTCTTCTCTTCTTCTACTGTAAAGAAATGCCCTTTTGTATCTTTCCTGCATTTAGATCCTTTAGTTCTTCTTTGGCAATTTAGAATAAGTTCAGTCACTTAATAAAGAAAGAGAAAGAGCATCTTGGAATTTACATATATATATATATATATATATATATATATGTACACATATACACATATATATCCACACACAGAGGAAATGCTTTAAAAGAAAAGATGCTTCCAGAAAGAATATCTTAGAAGCAAAAAAACCCCTGAGCAATGCACAAAGTTCATTGTTCAAGAAATACTTTACTGTCTGGAAAAAAAGCCTACATTTCTTTATAGAAGCAGCTATTACTGATTAGTTTCCTGATTTAGGTACTCGGGAGGTACAAAACCCTCAGTTGTCACTTCCTCTTGAGCAGCCTGACACTGGGTTTTCTGATTCCTGCTCCTAGACTTTCTTTCTATAAACTGAAGAGTTGAGATGTATCATGTGGGATTGTGAACACTACAAGATGACAAAGAACTTAAATCCAAGTCACTAGCACCTCTCAAGCCCCCACTCCCCAAGCTTTATGTGTGTGTGTTGATGATGAACAGTGACATCAGAACAGTGAACAAGTGGCCTTCCCATTATTTCCCCTACTTTTGACTGCTGAAAGATCCAATTCTCAAAGAGGTATACTCTGTGAGTATAGTCCCACTGAATTCAAGAGCAGAATTTATGTTTGTGTTTATTCAGTATATGGCCCTTTCAGGCTTTTCATCCATGGACAAATGCAGCCAAATAAAAACAACCAGATCACAGAGGTCCTGCTCTCTATGAGAGTCTTCTGTGGTGTTATTTGTATTCCAGCTCTCCCATTTTATTTCCATTGAAATTGGTAATTTAAAGGGTGCATTTAAGGCCTGTTATTCATTGTGAGATTAGTGTGGACATTCAGAGTCAGATCAACAAAGTACTCACCTAGGGATATCGGAAAGTTTATGAGCTCTAAGGATCTTGTTCACTAGATGGGAGGAATGTTAGTTGGTGCTACAGTAATTAATGGTTAAATTACCCTTGGGTAGTAGGTAGTAGGTAGCATAACTTTACAATCTGGTAGCTTTAAATTTCACGACTAATTGTAGCAGTGGGAGTTAGAATGCAGGTTGAAGACATAATGAAATTACCATAGGGAGGAACAGACTAATGAACTGAAGTCCAACAAAAGTTATGGCTACATTACTGTCAACTCGAAAATGTGTAAATAATAACTTTGAAAACCGTTGAGGGCACTAGACAATGGGTTTTATGTGTATATAAGTATGAAATGTGGATTGGGAGGAATAATTGAGTTTGCTAGATTGTCAAGTACGTACTTGGAAAAAAATCACTTGGTCATCATTTAATCTTCTTTGCACACCTTTTTCATCTTATTTGCATTTTTAATGCAAGCCCCCATAGAATATCTCTTCAATCATACTGAATTGGTTTGTGTCAAGCAGTTAATGCATATACAACTTTGCAAGTCTTTTAATTCTTCAGCAAAAAACTTAGAGGAGGGCATAATAAACTCTTTATGTTTGTGGTACTTGGAAATTTGAAAACTTTCCCAGTTTTATTAAGAATTTTGAAATCTTGGTTTATTGCATAGTAATTCTAAACCAGTTTTTAATGAATTCAACTGTTTCAAACTAAATTATTTTCAGTTAATAAAATATAGATGAGTGAATCCAGTGCTTTAGAAAATGTGGCTGAAAAATTATCTCTATGAATGCCTTTTCTTCTGGGTATTTTAATATGAATTTATAGGTTTATTTTTAAAGTTCCTGTTCTTTGGAAATTTCATATGAAAATCAGGTGTGTTGCTTAACCTGCTGCAGAAGTTTGAAAGAATGGCATTTGACCTTACAAAGGATGTCACAGCCTGTACCTGTTGTAGAAGCTGAACTGCATTTGATGGGACTCTACATCTATAACATCATTTCCTTACATATTGTGAGGTTTTTTTCATGGATTACCACTTCTATCAGCTACATCTGCTGTATCAGCTTCACCTATATCAACAATATTATTTTCAGCTTTATGCAGACCTGGGTATTGCCTAGACTGTGAATTGTTCCAGTAGTGGAAATTCCATTAGTTTACTGCTCAACCTGTGCCATCACATCAGTCCTTCTAATCTAAGTTTTTTCCTAATATCCTGCCTTTTCTACTGTAAGTGAGGCCTGTTTATTCTTGTCCTGTATGCCACTGTAATGCGGGAATAACTTATTTCCCCTTTGTTCCACTGCTTTTAACATAATTAAAATCTATCCCACATCCACATTCAGTTCTGTCTTTATGTTAAAAAGATGTCCAGTCTTCTCTTTCCATGTTTTCTGTACCTCTGACCACCTACTGATCATCTAAGCTGTATCCAGTTAAATCCCGTCTTTCTTCGACAGCAGTAACCAAGCCTGCTCAATTCCTGAAGGCTGTGCCCCTGATAATTACAGCAGGGACAGGTATTTAGACTCAGATCTGCTACCTAGGTGGCTCTTTTGCATCCTGTCCCCTTTATCCTATATCTGTCTGGCTGCTGTTGGACAACTGGAATGTCTTGCACAAATTTCCAGTTTTTCACCTGTACATGGTCCTGCAATTTAGGTACCATCTCTTTACCTTCGTGCAGGTTCACTAGGCATCCTCTGCCTCACTATCTATGGCATTAATGAAGTAATTGAATGGATTCTAACTAATTTTAGGCTTCTGTATATTTCCCCCCCCCCCCCCCCCCCCCAAATACTCTGCATTTTATTATACTAACTGCTCTCTAGCTACAATTATCTATGATTATCCAAAGTGTTTTGTATCTACCATCTAGAAATTGAATCCATTTGAGCTTTCTGGCTTCTTATGGGCCTATATTACAACATAGAAGAATATGGTCTGTATTGCCTCTGCAATATTTGTAAATGGTTTGTTTAGATATTTTTCAGAACTAAGATCAAGCTGGTTATATTTCTTTAGTTCCATTTTGATTGCTTTTTTAGTTTTGTTTTTTTTTTTTTTTTCTATAAGCACTATGCTTTCTACATTTGCTTACACTATACTCTTTTGGCATTTAAATCTGCCCTGATGATTTCACAAAGAGAATAATACTATGAGTTTTTAGATCCTTTAAGTATCTAAAGTAAATGTCCATCATGTCTCAAAGTTTTGAAAATTTGTTATGTAGCTGTTACCTTGTACACTTTTCCTTCCCTTTTCTGGGCTGACACCATACTACTTTCTTTGTTACCCTTAATTAAACTATCTTTAATCAAGCAGTTACATGCTTCCATCTAACTGTTTTTATGAAGACTGATGCAAAAATGTGCAACATCCCCTTTCACTTTTTTTCCTTCACTTGTTACCAAATTAACACTTTCCCTGGGGTTGTTCTGTTAATACTTTTAGTAGACTTCTCTCTATTAAAGTATTTCACATATCAACCACTCATCCCTGAATTTTTGCCAAAAACTGGTATGACTAGATTGAGGCCATTTTCTCAAAAAGTAGTTAGTAGGTATAGTGGGAAGATATTCAGAGCTGGATAGTAATTTGAAATTTCCTTACTAATACATTACAATGGTGAATCATACAAAACATGGTTAATAATTTCTGCTTCATTTGCAATTTGAGTTTTTCTAATTTGAGCTTCCATCCATTAATCCTCTCTTTGGTACACCTCCTTGCCTGGATTAACTGCCTGCCTTTTCTTCCTGTAAATGCACTTCTAAGTTGTGGTGAGTTCAATTTGCATTACACCTCTGAGAAGAGCTTAAATTCTCCTTGCAAATGTCTATCTCCAACAGTATATCTATAAACCCACCAGGTTTTATTCATTGTTTCCTACTGATGAATGTCCTAAGATATAATTAATCAGTTATATGATGGCTGTTAAAGGGGTGACCAAGATGGTAAAATGTGAATCTACAGGGTTAAAAAAAACTGATTAGATAAAGGTATGAAATTTGGAGATAGGGGGTGCTAAAATGTGAGAGGAAAAATGAGGAGTGGGGTAAGGAAATGGGATTTCTATGCTGAGTGTAAGTAGTATAAAGTCTTTTTGTTTTTTAATATCTGGATTGAATGAATCTTTGATTTTGTAGGTAATACTTGTTTAAAAATTAAATTTCATTAACATTATAAAGATTTACAAATCAAATGTTTTCTTGTTTCCATTTAATTCTCAGAATGGGGTTGAGCCTGTCTGGACACATATCCCTGAAATAAAAAAGTATTTAATTTCTGTGTTTATGGTTTAATTAATAAAATATATAGTTAGAAATCATACAGATATAGGTGGCAGGTATATAAAAGCATAAACCAAGGCTGCAATTTAAATTCCTATGGTTGAAAAATATGATGATATTATTATTTTAAAGGGATTCTTTTAATCCTCTCTTACAACGTTCCTTGTAGCATATACATTTAGGCATTGTGTACAGTTCATATAATGAAAATCTTGATTTCAGGTAAATGTAGAAAAAATGTGGGGTCCTAATTCAGGACCAAGTAAATATTAACAAATTAATGAAAATAACAATATCCCCTCCCCAACTTCTTATTCATTATCAGTTCCATAGCTGTCTCATGTTCAGTACTAACTCAAACTCTCTATATTTGAATTAGCATCTCAAGTCACCTTACTTGCAATGCAAGTGGTCAGAGTGCAAAAATACGCATGGAGCTACAGCTGATGGCTAAATTAGTACCAGAACACAGTTGCACCATCCTCTTGGAGTACATGGGACTCCTGTGCAGTACTAGGTTAATCAGGAACATGTAGCTGTCATTATTTTCCTGCTGGCAGATCCTTTTTGAATTTTAAGTCCTATTTAACCTGAGGTGGAAACCTATGTATGTACATGAGAATGGAGTTCTCAATGTGGTATAACTCTTTTTGCTTCTGAAACTAGCATTGCACTGAAAACAAGAGCACGAAGAATTCAAGCACTTCAGTAATACTTACACCTCCACTGGCCCTCAATTTCTGTTTTACTTTATTCTACCATCAACCTTCTTCATACAATAAAATGCATAATCAAAGCAGGAAGCTAAGATAAAAGTGAAAAAAGCACTAGAATCTCCACTTTGTGTAGGTTTTTTTTTCCTAACAAGCCTAGTCTTTGATCATTTTCCATTTGATCAAAGAGAGCTTTGATGCTCTTTGAAGAAGTACTGAATTATTGGAATAAAGATATAGAATTTGATTCACATTTTCATCCAAAGAAAACAAGCAAAAGAACTGGACTAGTAGTTTGCAGTAGATATGTCTAAGGATATACAAATAATTGGAAAAAAATCCCACAAATATAAAGAAAGAAGGAGTATAATCTACTTACAAGTGAAAGTTAACAGTGGGAAAGAAAGCCAAATGTATAGCATGTTTTTTCTAGAAAATGTGTCTCTAACTGCCAGTCAAACTGTGATAAATGTCTTAAACTTGGAAGGAAATGTATGCTTATGAATATCAAAGTGCAAAATGTATTGCAGAACCATGCCTGAGCAATATTTACCACAGCTGGAACACTTTATTCTAAGGAATGCTAGAAAAGAAGGACTAAAATCTAGGAAAAAGCAAGTATAGTTTTATCTCTCTATGTTTTATGTAGTGCTGCATAGTAAGTTGAGTGAGGTTTTTTTCTGGTGGGTTTTTGTTGCTTGATGGGAGAAGTGGAAGAGTTCATACTTTTGAAAGTCATCAAAATGAATATTTGTAAAGTCTGTAATCTGGGTTTAAAATCATGTTTTCTGGGCTTTAACAAAATACTTCAATTTTATTTTAGAAGGTGGATGGTCCAAGGTCGCCAAGAAACCAAGCCAAATTTCAAAGTACATATTCTTTTGTTGTTGGTGGAGTTTTTAATTTTTTTTTTTCTCCTTTCAGTTTTCTGTTTTGCCCTCATAAATAGCCCAGTGCTAGGAAGTGCCAGCAAAGTCAGACAGAAAGACTGGAAAGACTGAAAACTACATTTAGTCTAGAAAGGAAAAGACTGCTATTCATACGTACATTTTAGTCAACTCACTTTTGTTGTAGAACAGTTTTTTAATGAATACTTTTTCTCACTTGTAAATATTGATTTAAAGATGTAGAAACTTTAGAAGGTAATAAAGAATTATTCATGTTTTCAGGAGAATGGTTACAGTGTTGGAGCTGTTACTATCCTAAAGCAACTGTAATGATAATCATGTTTTAGGTCTCTGTGATTTAGTTTAAGTAATCCTAATCAAAGTTCTGGTACTCAATCTATTCAGCAAAATCCCTTCTTTCAATAGAGATTTTAATGATTTTTTTTAAGTGGTATGAAAAGATGAGAAATCTTCATAAATTCAAGTTGATGTTTATTGTAGATGGTAGAATGAGAGTCATGTAAGACAGCTTGTCAGGTTAATTTGGCTCTGATAGTAAATAGACCTAACAGGCATGAAGAGAGGCAAATGAGATCCATGTTAAACAAAAAACCAACCAACCAACCAAAAAAACCCCCACAAACCAACCAACCGAATAAACAAACAAACAAACAAAAAAAACAAGGGAAAAAAAAAAAAGAGCAAATCTGGGACAGAAATTCCAAACAAACAAAAGCAGATGACCAGGTCTTGTGCATGAAAAAGACTTCAACAACAAAAAATACACGCTGAGAAAGGAGGAGAAAGATGCCTCATATTTAAGGGAGGGTGCATTTGAAAACTTATTTTATTTATCCCACCAGTGCATAGAGTAGAAGAGCTTAAAAAAGAAAGAAGAATAAAGCTGACTCCTACTCCATCTGCCTAGCAGAAAACAGAAGCAGTCTTAGATGATGACTTGGACAATTTTTCTGTTCTTTTCAATCTCCCCGAAAATTACTTGACTTCCTAACTCACTGAAATCATCTTTACCACCCTAAATTTCTTTTTAAGGAACTCTTGGAATAAGAGAGACATTCCAGAAAGTTGCAAAAATGATAAGTTTTAAATTAAGTGGGTCATGTGCAATTGCCTCACTCTAGATTCACATTGGAGCATTAACAAATTAGAAATATTGTAATATGCACATATGTGAAGTGAAGCATTTAAGAGTAAGGACCACTGAAGATTTTAGAGTGAGGAAAGCTGCGACCCTGAGAAAACTCTAGGAATTATTAAGATAAGTAAATGAAAAAAAAAACCCCTACAATACAGGGCTCTGTCTAAAAGGGGTAATATAATTGCTACATATTTAAAGGGAGTAAGACTGGGAAGCCAGTCTCTGTCTGTCTACACACTGGTAAAATTGAGAGCAGGATATTCCATACAGTGTGATAGACTTAAAATGTATATTTTTTAATTAGTACAGGTGAATAAAATCCCCCTACTATAGTTATTTGAACTATAAAGATTGTCCATCAGAATTTCAATCCTTATTAATTCTGAAATTAATTATTAAATTATAGTAAATTTCTGTGCTTATAGTATTTTCCAGAATGAAAATGCGTCTCGTTTATTTTAGTTGAGTAATTCCTACTTTTCAAATTATGATAGGAGTCTTTGTTCCTATCCACTTACAAAAAGCTTATACAAGTTAAACTTCTCTCTGTTTTGAGTAATTTTTTTCTCCTTCTGTGTTTTGCCTCTGAAGCCAATGCTCTGGTTTCTTTGGGGACTTGCTTTTCCATCATCATAGAATGGATATGAAAATGCTCCAAGTGATTTCTTGTTTAGCTATGTTTGCTGAAGAGTGAACTTTCTTTTTGTTTTGTAGTTTTAAAAAGAAATGAATAAAAGTCTAGATGGCTAGACTCAGGGAATATGAAATAAAAACAATCAATAGCAAATGTAGAAGATTAGTTTGAAGCAGAGGGAAAAAAACTGCATGCAGAAGAATATAATGCTTTTATGGAAAATATTTGTTAGGTCTTGCAGGTACTTTACTGACATGGTAATGACTTTTGCTACTTTTTTAAAAAAAAGACTATAAATGTTTCATATATTAAAATAAATTTTAGGAAAAAAGACAGATTCACCTGACATTTCAAATGCTAAAGAAAAATTGAATAAAACTGAAATATACTTTCTGGAAAGATATTTTACATGAGAAATTACTGAATAATGTTGTTGAAATTAAAATTATAGGAAAACATAAAACATGCAGATTTTAACTTTCAGTACAAATACATTACCATGTAAATGTGTTCTGTGTCACTGGGGCTTTTTAATTATAGTATGGTGAATATTTCTTGGCTTTGATGAAAATCCCACAAGTCTGTTTCCAGTTACTTCAAAGGATTCAGGCTAAACTGCAAGCCTTTGGCCTGCATCTGATCAACAATGATAAAGGAAAAACTTACTGTAGGTAGATCACTTACTAAGGGTCCAGAAACAGGCGAGAGAATAGTCTTGGACCAATGGAATCTGCTTAAAGGCTGGAAAGCATGAATATCGAGTGTTCTCAAAACCAGTAACAATAATGCACAGCTGCAGAAAATAATTTAATTTCCAGGTTTTGAGAATGGCAGCTGCTTTTAATGGAATCACTCACATTTAAATGGTTTACTGTGGTAATCTGGTCACTTTCGTAACAGAAGAGAAACAACATGCATATTCACATACAGAAGTCCTAAATGGCTGTGATGTGTCTCATCTACTACAGAAAACCTGTACATAAGAACAACTTTATTTCCAGTTTACAAAATTATTTCTTTTTGAAAGAGAAAATAAGTCTTTTTTTTTTTTTTTTTTAAACAAAACTTACAGTGCCTTAAGGTTACAGTCATATAACTGTTCTTGCAGTTGTGTATATATGAAGCAACTCTGTTGTGTTGAAAGTAGATCTATTGTTTCTTCTGATATATGTCTGCAAAAGTGTCAACTATTTGACTCTCCTACTGTATTAGAAGTTTTCACAAAGCCAAATTCCAAAGGCTTCAGCTTCTTGTTACTGTCCAGTCCAATTTATCAAGCACATTGAAATAACAAGGGCAAGACAGAAAGTTCTTGTTGCCCTTGGGTTGGCAAAAACAGTCTGGTCATCTGAAAATCAGAATAAGGTTTGTAGCTATATATTACAGTTTCATTTGATGATTTTATTTAAATGGTGAATTGTTTTGCATACAGTTTGATCCATAAGCAGAAAAACAATTTAAGGCTTGAAAATTAAGGAAGATCCTAGCATATTCGGAATGAAGATATATGGGTTCAATTTAGGACACTGTATGTATCACAGACACAAACATTCTTGGTTGGAAAACTCTACAAAAACCATTTTATTCTTGTTGGGATGTCTTCAGGTCTCTAAGCAACTAAGTCCTTGAAGGTGGGCCAGGTAGGTACAGAAACAGGGTTATGTGGTTAACTACAGGAGTAAATGAGTATAATAATTGCAAGGTTGGTTCAGGGCCTTTGTTCTCTTTGATGGTGCGTAGAGCTTGTGAAAAGAGAATAAAGCTAAAAGAACTGAATATTTAAAAATAGCTCATATACATTCTGGGCTGAAATAGAAAATGTATCTTTTTAGCCCCTATATTAATGAAGTGGCTGAGGTAACACACTTGTTTCTTTTTAAAGGAAGATCCTTATTCAGCTACAAAAAAGGCACTAAGTAAGACTCAGTGTTTGAGTTCCTGATATGCTGATTTTAAAAGTTCAGCTAAGACATGTAACTAAGTGTGTGATTCTGCTGCAGTGGAATTTAAAATAGAGGACATTTTTTGTGGCCCTATGTACAAAATTACATTTTGGGGTTTAGAGGTACAGGATTCTCCTTTGTTATTTGAGGAAAATGTTATCATAGAATTACAGAATAATTTGGGTTGGAGACCAAAGATCATTTGGTTCCAAACCTCCTGCATGGGCAGGGACATTTTCTGCTAAACAAGGTTGCTCCAAGCCCCATCCAGCTTGGCCTTGCACATTTCCCAAGGATGGGACAGCCATCTCGGTGGCATGTTCCAGGGTGTCGTAGTCTGCATAGTGAAGAATTTCTTCTTAATCTAATAAATCTACCTGCTTTCAGTTTATAACTGGTAGTCTGTCCTATTGCTATATTCCTTGATAATCACTGATAAAAAATGTTTGTGGCTTTTCCTCCATAAGTAGTTTTATTATTCCCCAGGGTGGGACACACAAGGGGCAAACTGCAGAGCAGAGGTATCTTTTCTTCCTCTTCCCTTTTCCTTGCTACATAGCTGAATGGAAAAGTCCACATACCAAGCTTAAATACTGAAACTATAAAAGCAAGAGTAAGAAAGGTAGCAAGCTGAGAAAAATTGCAGATCAATTCCCCTCTGGAGTTTAAAAAGAATTAGGGACATAGCTGTGCTCTTACATAATTTTCTGTCTGTTCTGTTCCCATGGTAGTAGAGCTTTTTGCCATCTTTTGCTACTGACTACCAAGGAAATTTTAAATCTGAGTGTACATCATTTAATCTCACCAGCAGAGGTTTGATCTTTATGACAGAAGCCCACATACTTTCAAATTATGTGTATTGCATACACATACAAATGAATTACAGTAGAAATAAAAATAATTCAAACGTTTTTAAGATGTCTGCAATTTGAAGCTCAGAATGGTAATAATAAAATTGTGGGTCTCCTTTGTAAAGAAAACACCCAGATGGGCTCACCATCTATACTCCATATGGCGCTTAGTCTCTGCTCTGCATCCCACTGTGCTCACAGTGTAATCCATATGGACCTTACTTGATTGGTTTCCTGTTCCTGCAACATTGACTGTCTGTTCATGGCTTTCCATCAAACATACACTTACTGCTGAGAGAACACATTATTATGTGATGATTTCCTAGATTGCTGGAAATGTGAAAGCATTAATTTTTTGTGTGTGTTAATCTATGCTGTGCCTTTGGCTATTAGTGCTGAGGTAGAGTGCACACATATAAAGCCAATGTGCAGAATCTTAACCAAATTATGAGTGTGTATATGCACCCTCTAAAGACAGCCAGAATTTCTCTGTTCAAGTATTGTGCTCCTAGGATGTGTGAGCCATGAAAAGGAGGGCCAGAAATTTAGAGGAAGACCATAGACAGGTATCAAGTGACTTTAACTCTGAATGGGGTATTGAATGTAAGGGGAACTCTGCAATTGCTAGGGTGTCAATTGCATGTTCATAGATGAGAGGCAAAAAGGACAAAGGAAGTGCA
Organism: Taeniopygia guttata; assembly: GCF_048771995.1. Lineage (NCBI taxonomy): Eukaryota > Metazoa > Chordata > Aves > Passeriformes > Estrildidae > Taeniopygia > Taeniopygia guttata. Next base: position 39,980,390 of record NC_133028.1, on the reverse strand, counting down.
AATGCCACTTTGTCGAGGTTTTCCCGCTTTCAATGTGAATTAGCAGTGCTTGTACACTGCAAGCTGAAAGCATGTGATGCAACTCTAAAACAGGGTTTACACCTGAAGATCCTAGGTCATAGAAATTCCAGCTTTAATGCTCACTAGTTGTGTGCATAAAAAAGCCTTTGAGCAGCTCATTAAGTATTGACACAAATTGTAGGAGTTGATCTCACAATCATATCTTGCTAGCATTTACAGGAAAGGGGTACAACTTTGATGTTATCAAGTTGTTTTGAAAGCTGCTTTCAGTTCTGATTGTCCTTATTCTAAAGAGATAAAACAAGAGGATGCAATGCTGTATGATGAAAGGTCATAAGAACATGGCAGACAGACTATTAAATAAAAATGTGGAAAAAGGGAAAGGAGAAGTTGGCCTAATGACTGTATGGTAGAGATTAAAAAGGATAAAGAGAAGGAAAAGGCTTTTTTGATGTATCTTTTGTTGTAGTGAACCATACTAAAAAGCATTATTTTGAACATATTGCAATTATCCTGTGGAACTCTGTCATTAAGTATATCTATAGCTAAGAAATTTTTGTTATTCAGTAAAGAATCAGATAATTGAACTGACGATGAAAACATTCAGAAATTTGTTACATGTTATATCTATAACTATACATTTTAAATTTTTTTAATGTGAAAATATATGTCTGTATATTATAGAAATTTACCTAGCTGCTGCTACTGTCCAGTAAGATAGGAAGATTTAGGATTATGCTTGTCATATAAATATATAAATATATATATATATATAAATATATATATACATATACATATACATGCACACACAGATATACACACACACACACACAAGCATGTGTCCACATACGCACATTTACACACATATATATAAATATTTATCTCACAAGAAACTCTCAGAGATTTTGGCATCATCCTTGAACTGTGCATAGTAAAAAGCAGCATAAAAGAAGCCTTGGGACTGGTGACACAACTGAAAATTCATAAAATATAGGCATGCTGAAGGACAAAGGGAGAAATCAGCATCTTTTTGACAGTCAGTATCTCTTCTACATGGTAATGCTTATACAAGGGAAAATATTTGTGATAAAATATACGCTATTATATCCTTTATTTTTATTGCTGTCATGACAGCTGATAAACTCAAACTGCTGATTGTGTCTGGTTTAGTGAAGACTTGTAACAATTTCTCTCTTTCCCTGCATTTTGCCTTTACCCTTTTCCACAGCTCCAAGAATATTTTAAACAAATTACCACTATAATCTACATCACAGTTTCTCACTATACTTATTTTCAGGTATAATATTTTTATACCTATAGATTTACAGGTGTAGATATGTTTTTTTCAGGCACCAAATTGGCTTGTACTCCACACACAGTTCTAGGTGCACCCTGGCAGCCAGTGTATAATGACCATTGTTACTCTATCACAGAAACACAGAACAGGTGAGGCTGGCACTGTTGGATCATCTGATTAAAACGCCATCTCAAGGCAGGGACACCTGGGGCTGTTCACTCAGGGCTGTATCTGATCAGGTTTTGAACATTGCCAAGGAGGCAGACTCCACACCCTCTCTGGACAACCTGTTGGGGAAAAAAAAATGCAGCTTTTTCTTGTGCTTAAACAGACTTTTCTCTGTTCAAGTTTGTGCCTTCTTGTCTAGTCATTGGGTCCCATGAGGAAAAGTTTGGCTCTCTTTTCTTTTCTTCCCCCATCAGGTATTTACAAATATCAAAAACATCTCTGGGACATTTCTTCCATTTAAGCAGTCTCAGCACTTCTAGTCTCTCTTTATGTGACAGATGCTCCAGTGCCTTAATCATCTTTGCTACCCTTTGCTGGACCCACTCCAGTGTATCTCTGTCTTCTGTTGGAGACCAGGCCTAGGCACAGTACTCCAGATGCATCTCACCGGGCTGAGTAGCCCTCCCAGTTCTGGCAATGTTCTGCTAATACAGTCCAGGAGTTCTTGGCCTTCTGTGACACAAGGGGACATGGACCTTGGTTGATTTTCACCTTATCTAACAGGACCTTAGATCCTTTTTGGCAAAGCAGTTTTCCAACTAGTCTGCAGCATGTACTGGTATGTGGGTTATTTCTTTGCAGGGCACGAATTTATTTTTACATTTGCTGTACTTCATGAGATTCCTGTCAGCCCATTTTTTCAGCCTTTTGAGATCCCTTTGTATATCAGCACCACTGTGGTTTATCAGTTGCTTCTCTCAGGTTTTTTATCATGTTCAAATTTGCTGAGCATCTAATGCTCCGCACCCAATTAATTAGTGATGATGTTAAACAGTGTTTGCACTAGTATTAACCCTTTGGGTACACTACTTACATTTCTTGGGGTGCTGCTGCTCTCCTGTGTTGTTTCTCCAGGAGATACTGAGGTTATTCAAATTTCCCACAAGTATCATAGCTTGAAAAAATGAAATTATGTGAAGGTTTTGTCTGCATTTTCCTGATCAGGTGTCCTGTAGCAGACACACACAGTTGTACCAACCACTTTAATCTGACCTCTAATCCTGACTCTCCCTTTGTGCCATCGTGGCCTGTACTTAAATGTCCCTAAAGTGGGTCATGTCTCCATCCACTGCAGCACTTCAGTTGTGTGAATTCTTACCACACCTCCAGGATGCTTTCACAGCCCTGCAGCTCCACACTGAACTCTATTTCCTCATTTATTCCCCGTGTTTCATGTGTTACTATATAGGCACTTCAGAGAGGCACCCAGGCATGCTCATTTTCTGAAAAAGTATGAATGTGTTCCCCATGATACTGTCTTTGCTAGTAGGTACACCTTTATTTCTGTGTCTGTGCTTAAAATGGACCCCTTTCAACATTTTTTTTTTTAATTTTTTCATAATAAGCATATTCACACACACAGCACCCTGGAACTCTTGCTTGCCGACGTAGTCCACCATTTCCTCATATATTTACTGGCTGTGGACTTTGTCTCATTGTTCCTACTTTAAAGATCTTCCCACTTGCTTGCACAGCCTGCTGACAAAGATGATCTTTTCCCTCTGTGAAAGGTGGGTCCTGTCTCCACCAGTTTTCAATCCTCAGATAGTCCCATGGTCACAGTAAAGCTGGCTGTTGACCCACAGAATCAGTGAGGCCCCGTCAAGATCAAGGAGACAAACTCACAGTGTGCTGTTCTCTCGTCCCCTGCTTGTTTACTTGGCAAGACAGGCCTTGTGTCAGTGCACTCCTCTTACCACCCCAGCCCCAGTAAGAGAGCCCAGGCATCCCTGCAGCCCCAGACCTGAGGAGATGCAGCTGTACTCGAGCTGAGGCTCCAGATGTGCTGGGGAAGTGCTCCAGTGGGGGGGCACTGAACCCCACAGTGCGTCTCCACTGCTTCTGAACAGCACACGTGCTGCTCTCCCAGAGTTTCTGCCCCACTCTGTGCCCTTCTGAGCTGCTGCCTCTGTTACACAACAACCCATCACCAGAGCAAATGAATTTCTAGTCTGAACTAGCTGGTACCTAGATACTCTTTGTAACTCTGCAGTGGTTTGCTTCACCCTGCTTTAATACAGTGTCAGAAAAAAGCTTTGTGGTTTATCAGCAGGGAACTGTATTGTTTATTCAACAATAGATTAGGCCTGGAGAAGGAAAGGTGTGAGGGCAGGAATGGGTACACATAATCTCAAATACCAGCAGAATGTCAGACTTTTAATAACTTGATCAAAGCCAGAGATGTGTATTAACCTGTTTCATACTAAGGGAGATGTGATCTGGGCCGAGAATAATTGAAAAAGGGTTAGCAAAAATCAAATAATATCTCAAGGGTTTTTTTTGGCTTTTTTTGTTTTGTTTTGTTGTTTTCTTAGGCTATATGAACTTGCATTTTAGTGCTTATGATGTTTTCTTTACAGTACTTTGAGATGCAAAGTCTTCATTTACAAGTGGAGAAAGTCTTTAAAATGTCATTTTGCCACAGGCATCAAAAAGTATTTATACACACAGATTAGCAGCCACTGTCTTTTTAATGAGAAATGGGATGTCATTTTTCATTGTAGCAGATTCTGCTGTCATTGTTCTGTACTCTGTTTTTAGCAACTCCATAATAAATAACTGAATACAACAAAGCTGGATTGCTCTGAAATGAGGAAGTCTTCAAAAACCTTCACCAAACCTCCACAATGGTTATCTCTAAGAAATAGAACTACTCTATTTTTTTTCTTAAATATATTCTCTTTTAGTAGCAAATAGTAGCAGCATATTAACAAACTTTATTAGATTTTAATTAGTGGTTTTAAATATTAACATTGCATTTAAAATGAAAAAAATTGTAGATCTATGCAGGTGGTGGGGAAACAAAGTTCCATGAATGCTGAGTCATTTCAGATGCTGTAAAGTCCCAATTGCTACCAGAAACAATGAGTGAAGTCTGAAGTCCCAGAGTAATTTTTTTCCTCCCAGATGCATTTAGTCTCCTTTATTCTAGTTAACACATCATGGCTCCAGCTGTCTTTGAAGTACATATGAATTCAGACATTGATGTTAATAGAAGCACTGCTGGACCCTGAGTAACTGAAATAATCTGGAAAACTACAGTCCTCACTGTAAATATTCCCTAAAAGCAAATGACCTGGACAACATTTCTATGGAATACATACTGTATAGACTGCTTAGTAAAATGAGATGATGGCAGCAAGTCTAGTCTAGTCATGTTTGATGCAGCATAGCTCTTGCCATTACAGTTTCTCAAAGGTTGAGTATTTGTGCTCCAACAAAGGAATTAAATATTGTTGGAGCACAAATACTCAACCTGTGAGAAACTGTAAATATTCCTTTGTTTATCTGAGCACCAGGTAGAACTGTGACCTGATGGTGACCCCTGTGAAGTAAGAAAGGACTGGGTTTTGGGATTTTATGACCTTTGAGTTTGTTTGATTATGATCTTTGCAATTTCCTTCCCCCAATCTCTCCACATTTTCATACAAACAAGGTTTTGAACCAATTCATCATTAAAAGAAAAATATTAGAGAACATGAAAAAAAAAATAATACTGAAGTCCATAAGTCTGATGTTCATGACAAATACTGAAAATATTATAAAATTTATAAACCTTTGTGCTTCAGAAGTTTACTTTATAATCTCTTTTGTATACATGAAGGGAATATATTGTTGTTTACATGATAAAACATTTATGCTTTATCTTCTACATTGCAAAGACCTATATATAGTATAAATTTTGATGGGCCACAATTCTGATATACACCAAAGTTAGACACATAATTATGCCTATTGAAACTCAGTGGGATGAAAGATTAGGTCAAATACCACTCTGAAGTGGAATTTCTGTATTAACCTCTGTTCTAATCACTGATTTTCAGACTTTCATAGAAGGTCTGAGTGGATGTGGATTCATGTTCTTGCTGCATACACATTTTGACAAATGCGAATTTATTTACTTTTACCTTATTTTACAGCAACAAATATTATATTGTTGCTATGGGTAATCTTTCAGAATTTTCATGTTTTCTGCATATATTAGTTGCATGTAATGTAACCATACAAAGTTCCTGAAGATATAAAGGGGAAAATGAAGCAAGTACTTTAAGCACTTTTAGTTAGTGTTGTAAAAATATTTAAGGTAACTGCCAGTTAACTGATGCCATTAGTTACTATTGAAAGAGGTGAGCCAGAGCTGCAGTAAATGCAGGAACTTGTGCTTGGAAACAAGCAACTGCTCATCAAAATAGAACTTTCCTTAGCTTTAGTGTCATCATGACAGAACTTCATTTGTGCTATTAAGAAATATTTGTATGTTCAAGCTAAATATATCAACCTAAAAGGTAAAGTGAATGAATAATATTTAGATACAGATCATAATGTTTTCCAATCTAGTGACAGGTCTAGAGCTCTCCTTCTTTGCAAGAAAGCTTCTGCAGTGGGAGAGTAGATTTTCTTGCCACTGGCTCTTCATTATACAAAGTTAGTAGGCTTTTCCTCACAGCTGTTGAGAGCATCAGACAGGAATGCAGAGATTGTTATCACTTCAGGTTCTTTCTTGGGACATTTGAGAAGCTGGGCACACCGAAAGAACCCCTGAATGTGTAGAAGGACGAACACAACCAAACTGTAGCAGTCATGATACTGATAGGGTGACCCATGTTTGGTAAAATGTGATAGAAGTCCCCTTATGGTGCCTCCCCTCAGCCCCATGCAGTTGGCATTCTCTCTAACATCAGAAGAGTTTTCATAGTGTGATAAAATGTAATTAAGCAACACTGAGTTTGAAATTTATTTGGCAACAACTCAGATGTTTCTCAATACTTTGTGTTGTTCATTAGTATGAAAAACTGCAGCCTTTACCACATTTACATTCATCTGAGGAGTATGTAATGAGGGAAAGTAGCAAGAAAACATATAAAAGCTGTCTGTATAGCAATGCAATAGCAGTTAAGAAATATAATAAAATGAACACAACCACCTAGAATTAAATGCTAATTAGAATGATGTATTGTGGCCATTCACAGAGTTTGATCTAAGCTCTTGATTACTGGTGAGCACAGACTGTTCAGCAACAGGCAGATAAACTTTCTAGATCCATCTGTCTGCCAAAGTGGTCCTATTTAAAGTGCTTTCCTAAATTATGTTCAACTGATTATCTGAACCAAACATTTTACTTAATGTTTCAGCACCAAAATATGTGCTTTATTTACTGACCATGAGGATCCCTCATCCGTCTCACTGGCAATAATGACCCTATATGAAAAAATGTTATTTTATTTTCCTGTATAGGAACAGTAGGAAGAAATTAGCCATTGTGTTGTTGGCTGCAGTGCTTCACAGCTGTAGGCAAGCATTAAATACAGTGGTTTCAAATCCCTTCTATCAAGGTAATAAAACTGGAAAAAATATTTAATTTTGATTTGGGTTGTTTTATTCTCTTCATCATACAGAGAAAATCAAAATATTTTATTGTCATTGCTTCTGAAAATCTTTGACTCCCTGCTGTGTTGTAGAACTAACCACAGTCTACTTTAACCTTACTGACTTCAGAGGTATTGTTTGGAATTATAGTAATGCATGGTGCAGTAGTTCAGACCACAGCCAATATACCATTAGTATATTTTTGTCTGCAGTTTAAGAAATATGCAATGTAATACTGTGTTTCACAGGGATTTTGCAATATCTTATAGCACTTAGAGTTCCTCTTACAATTCTGCAAGGAAAAAAAAAAAGGAGAGAAAAATGGGCTAGAAACCTTAAAAGAGTCTGTCTGTTTTAATTAGTACTATTTAATTTATTCTTTTTATTTTTCTGAATCATCTACCACCCTGAAGCATAGATGCCTTCATTAAAGTGTTTTTCTCCCTCCAGAAGGAACTTTCAATCTATTTTATTTGACAGCTAACTAAAGTGTACAGTTTTCCTTTCTTCACTTTCATGGCCTATTAATTTCCCTTATAAGGCCAATCAATTTTGTTACCATTAACCAATGTTATCACATTAGACCAAGAGATAGAGGCTGTTCCCAAGCTCCATCTGTGAACTCTGTTACTAAAATGGTCTTCCTCAACACTGATTAGGGCCAGAACACTGTGAACTTGGAGACTTGTATTCACCTAAACTCAAGAAAAATTAAGCAATTTTGCCCACAAACTATGTAGTGTGAACACTCAAAGCTAACTGGCAGCTTTTTGAGAACAGCTCTAAGGTTTGTGAACCTTGCATGTAGCGGGAAGCTCCCCAGTGCCAAACTGGTTCCAAGGTCTACATATTGCACCAAGGGTGCTGTGAATTTGTCGTCAGTGCCCAGTATTCTATTTCAGGATTTTTTGCCCAGTGCAAGGGGACCTGTGCTGTATGCCAGTCTCCAGGAGAGGACTGGGATATGGGATAATGTAGGTGATACCCAGAAAAAATGGTGTAAGCTTCATTGCATTTGGAACAGGGGAAGCTCCTCAAAAGTGGGACGAAGAGTACAATTTTTAGTAGTATTCAAAGTCACAGACTGATTTACAAAGAAAGAGAGATTGATTTAGGATCACAGAAAGTGTAGTGTTAAGGATAATTGGGAGGTAATTACAGAGGTGTAAGTAATGCTATGATTTAAGAAATAAATATGAACTCTTTTCTGAAGAGTGGCAGAAATCTCCTCCCCCTCCTGGGTGATGATGTTTGTTATAAAAGAGGGGGACATGGAAATAAGGCTCCTATGTAGGACACAAAACCGAGCATTTTCTAGGACAACAGTTTGTTGCTTTAGTGAAATAAAATATGTGTCAGTAATTTCTGTGTATGTAGCAGTCTTGGGGGGGCCTGAGCTGAGGAGAGGAGTAAAGACTCAGACTCACCTGCCAGTTAATGCAGTGATGCCCACAGTGTTTACTTGGTAGGTGAGAGAACCATACACAAAGTGTCATGCTGTGCTCACAGCTGCAGGTTAAGTCTCTTATATCTGTCTCAAGTAAATATTTTTATTAGTTTACAGATCATGACAGAGTAAAATTTGCTCATTCGTCTTTGCTGGAGATTTTTTCACATTTGGTAATTCAGTACATGATAAACCCCTGAGTATCCACCTTCCCCAGATCAGGTGGAGCAACTGCACTCTTATTAACCCTCTCTTCTGATTCTTCTTCCCGTCTTCCCTCATTTCTGTTTTGAAAGTTTCATTTCACAGAGAGAGAAAGTAATTTTAAATAATAAAAATTCTTTCCTAGCTTGCTCTGGCAAGCATGATGCTTAGGTTTTTAATTTTTTTTCCTTAGATTTATGTATCTCTTGGGCTGTGCAAAGTAAAATAGATCTTTGAATATCTTCAAAATATATACCCAGGAATTCTTTGGTCCAAGAATTGCATGACAAAATGATTGGGCACGTCAATGGAATTTTCTCAAATTATAAAATTTACACATTTACTAATCTAGACCTGAGATTTAAATAAAATGCCTTAATACCTAACAGGTAATTTTTGACAGACAAATCTCTCGGGCTTTAGAAATGCTAAGGATATGAATTAGAAACTCCAACTTCTTTCAGGTAAAATAACATTTTCTGCTGGTATAGGTAATAGATACATAGAAATCAAGTCCAGAGCATATAGAAAATAGTTAAATTTAGCAGATTTCTACCTTGACTAAGGTATAATAAAAATTTTGGTCATTAGTATTTTTTACAAGGTCTAATTTCTCTATGACTAAGCAAGCAACCCACCTTTATTTACTCAATTTTGTGATGAAAATTCAGGGAAAGTCCTTTTGCTCACACAAATATTTAGAGCTTCTGTGTGTGTAAATAAGGCTATGAACCATGAATTAATTTTTTTTTTTTCTTTTGGTGCAAATATGCTGAAATTTCTTAACTAGCTCCATAATGTAAAAATGTTTTTTGCATCTAAGAGTTATGGATTGGCAATCAGAGGGAGACAAAAGGTATTTTAAACAAGAAATAAATAAGCTTTGGTATGAAATAATGTGAGCAGAAAAAAATTATTTGCAGGATCATATGAGTAATAGCAAAGAATAATCACTGAAAGAACAGTTCTGTGCTCCTGGGACAAGCTACTGTTCTGAAACATTTGGCTGATCAGCCTCACCTCAGTCCCTGGGAAGGTGATAGAAAACTGAATTCTTGAACCATTTCTAGATGCATGAAGAACAAGAAAACAGGAGTAATCAGCATGGACCCACCAAGGTGAAGTAATGTTTGGCCAGCATGAAAATATTGTGCAGTAAAATGATTGTCTTGATTGATGATGGGGGTGTAGTAGATGTTGTTTCCTAGATTTCAGTAATTATTTCACTGTTTCCTGTAAGATTCTTGTGCAGAAGTTGTTGAAGGCCGAATAGCCTGGACTAGGGCATGGCAATCAGTGGTACAAAGCCTGGCTGCAGGCTGGTAATTAGCAGTGTACCCTTGGGATGTGTAGTTGTTCCAGTCCCATACCAAACCTTCACTAATGGTTTGGATGGTGGGGCAGAACGTGCTTTTAGCAGGTCTGCTGATGGTGCTGGCCTGAGGAGGTGTGGCTGATACGCAGGAGGGTTGAGCTGCCTCCCAGAGGCACTGTGACAGGTTGGAGAAAGGGAGAAAACAAACAGTCTAACTTGCTTGCATTTACTTTAATCTTCAACTAGGATGCCTGAGGGATCTGCACTCTAAGTGTGATTTTGAACTTCCTTATTAGAGTTAATGCAGCAATATAGTGATAACAATTAAAATATGAATTTTGGTTAGCAGCATCACAGCATGCTGAAGTAGCCCCCTTCAAGCCCATGTTTTAGGAGAGATCTACAGTAGTTTCTAACCATATCATGGCTTCTAACACGAATACAATGAACACAGATGAAGCTGTATATGATTTTTTTCACTGGTTTTCTCAGTTCAGTTGTCCTTTCCATACTGACTGTTTGAAAAATATTGAAAAATATTACAGATTGTATAAAAGTAGACCTGTTCTGTAAGCTTGGTATATACTATTTCCAGGTGAATATTAACATTTATTAATTGATCTGTAAATTTTTACTAAGGCATTTAAGATTATAAATTTATGAACCTATAAAATGTGCAATAAAGTTCTCAAGATGAGGTGTTAGAATCTCTTGCATACTTGTTGTCACAATCAAGATATTCTCACGCTGTTTCAGTTTGTCTATGTTGCAAAATGAATTATGGATAAATTTACATTTGCTAGAGATGTTTCATATGTATTGAGGCCTAGGTGAAACAAATTTGTGATGATGTAGAACACATGAGCACATTTCCAGAGGCTTCAAAGCTCCTTGTAGTTTATGTAATTTGCCTGACTCAGGGTCAAAATTAATGCAAATTAATATAGTTTTTAGAAAACTTGAATTTTTTTACAGCTGAAATCAAAATTTGACTGATATTTGGTAGGGAACAATAGGAGTCAACAGAGAGAATAAAGTAAGCCAAACAGTAAATATAAATAAAGTAAACCAAGCTGAGACAGCCAAATAAAGCAGCCTGGTTGTTCAACACGCAGGGCAAGAAAATCTGATCCAGTGGCATGACTGCCTGCCTGGAGTCAGGAGCAGTTATGTAATGTCCTGGTAGTCACTAGCAGCCAAAGCACAGCTGAAGCAGTAATTCTTAAGGAGCAGAAAGAGGAAAATAATCAGACTCGAAAAGTCAAGACCTTATTTACCTAAAGAAATGAGTTCTCCAAGGTAGCTGATAAGACTACACAATAAATGCATTAAGATAGAAAAATGTGACATAAGTGTCTCAAATAAGATGCAACAAAACTGCAAGGGAACAGAGATTGCTGTCTGTCTCTTTGCTTGTAAATTGTGCAATCTTCATTCCTTGGAACTCAACATAGATGGACTAGATGTTTGTTACTTATGTGTTTGACTTCTTGTGTGGTTCATTTACCAAAAATGTCAGTACAGATTCCTTTTGTGAAACACTACCACAGCTCCACTGTGGTAATTTTAGAAGTGCTCAATGAATCTTTCCTGAATTTCATTTGTACTCCTGTGAAACACCCCTGTTTCAGCTCCTTTTCAGTCTTTTCTACTGTTTCTTTCGGGGTCACTGTAGAATTGGGGTGGGGGCTGTCTGCAAATTCTACCTGTCTATCCGCTCATTACTAAGAATTGATTTTCACCTACTTGTTTTCCTCAACACCTCACCTTCAGGATTCTCTACTTCACAGAATTGAGGAGTAACCTTTCTGATAGCTGTAGTCTTTTAAATTCCATGATTTATCTATGTAGAAATGAACTAGAGCTCCACTTCATAATGGATTTCATGCCTTTGAATCCCAGTTATACCATGCATTTTTTTATGTCTTTATCACTTTTTCTTGCTGCATGTTACAATTTGTTCTAGTCTCTGCTGCTGTTCTGCTAAACTGGGAATTTGCTCTCTCCTGCTAAACACAATTCCAGTAGTGATGTACTGTGCTGTAAAGGCAATGCCCTTAGGATCAGCTGAACTAAATCCTTCCAACCTCTGTAGCCTTTTGAATTATCTCTTAACTGCCTCAATTCTTTTTCATCGAACTGTTCAATCACAGGTGCCTGTGATATTAAGTACTGAAATACAGACTCTCCTGAAAAAGAAGCTTAAGCAGTCTGTATTAGACTTTGTTTCTTTTGTTCATTATGCTGCAAACCACCACAAGAGAAAAATATGCTGGAGTTTCATGTCTTGCAAGTACAGATTTAATGGACATTTATGACAGGTTACAGTAGCCCTCTTGACTGTATTTCAAGCATGCTCTAAGATTTTTATGTGTGATTATCCACAGAATCATATAGAATCCATAGAGTAATAGAATCACTGAGGTTGGAAGAGCCCTTTAAGGTCAGCCAGACTAACCATCCATCCAGCACTGACACCATTAACTCCTAAACCACATTTCCCTCCCCAGATCCAGACACCTCTTGAAACACCTCAAGGCATGGTGACTCCACCACCTCTCTGGGCAACCTATTCCAATGCCTGACCACCCTCAAAAGTGAAGGTTTTTTACTAATATCTCACCTGACTCTCCCCTGACTAAGCTTCAGGCCATTGTCTCTGGTCCTCACTGCAGGCATGGTAGAAGAGACTGGCCCTCTTTCAAGTGATTGTAGAGAGCAATAAGGTCCCCCTGGGCCTCCTTTTCTCCAGGCTAAACAATCCAGCTCCCTCAGCCTTTTCTCAGAGGCCATGTTTTCTAACCCTTCACAAGCCTTGTTGCCCTTCCCGGGACATGCTCCAGCACCTCAATGACCTCTTGGAATTAGGGGTCCACAGCTGAATGCAGTACCTATTGTAAACTCAAAGAAGTATTAATAATAATGCCTCAAACTGTTTTATAAAGTATCTCTAATTATTTTTTCATATGTCTCACAGCTTCATGATCTTTGTCTTTTGAATTTAACCTGCTTGTAATCCTTAGCATATATATGGGCTTAGCAATTAAAACAAATGTAACCAGTTTAATTTTCACTTTTGTATTTCAGTTCAAGATTATTTTATTCTTCAGGAAGAGCTATTTTTCCTCTAGATGTTATTTTGGTGGGGACTTTAGTAACTTTGTTTTTTCACTGAAAGTCTCACAACTATATTTTCCTGTCTAATATTCAATTTGATATCAATAGCCAACCTATAATTCAGAAGCATTCCCTCAGTGTGTAGGGCAAGATGTCAGCCCACTGTAATCCCTGCATTCAGCTTTTGAAGACTTAGACTCTCTCTAGAAGTCCTTTTCAGTTTTTTTTTGTTTTTTTTTTTTGGGGGTTTTTTTTGTTTTGTCTTGTTTTTTTCCCCCAACTTTTTGTTTTAACAGAGACCACTGACATGCTTATTTTTAATGTATTTAAATTGAAAATTATTGTAAAATGGTTATTTTCATGGTGTCTAAATATGGGTATTGGATACTTGGATCTGTGCATGGTTTTACCATTAGTGCACTTCCTGTCCATCACATCTTCCTCTGGTTCTATGACTTTTCTAACTGATTATTGTCTTTCCAGTTTTTAATTTCCCCTTGTGATAATCTGTTTGTTCAGTGTAACTGCATCACAGTTTTCTTCTGATGTCTTTTTGACATGTCCTTATTGCTTCTCCTGATTTACGTTTCTATTTTGTAGCTGTCATTCCAGTAGCTTTATATCTTTGATTCCAGTCACTATTTCATCTCTTTTAATGGAATCAGTCAGTATGCCATAATTACATGGTGGACTTGTTAAGTGACTGTCAGTCAAAGATTCCTCAAATTTAGAGAAATGAAAGAAATGGTGTTATTTGAGAGGTGCATGTGATGACAATGATGTCCTTCAAAAGTTTTACTTTTCTTAGGAGCACAGTATTTCTCCTGCACATTTCCAGAGACAAGTTTTCATTCTCTATTAGTACCAAGCTAATGAGTAAGTGGAGAATTTCAGGTAATGCTATGCTCAAAAAATAGCACCTTTTTGTGATTGCTTTTGAGCCCAGTTGGTCAGGCATAGGATCCAAAGCCTGCATAAATCTTCTCTGATTCTGCATCATTCCCAAAGAAAATCAGTTGCTACTCATTCTCAAGAATATTCTCCTCTCTGTCTCAATTTCTTTGAAAATTATTTTTTCAAGAACTTATTTCAGTATAATGCAACTGCTGTAGGATGTCTGGTTGTAGAGTTGCCACTGAGAAGTTAGAAACATTGTTTCTATGTGACCTAAACTTCTTTTTTTTTATGTAAAAAATAACCAACACACACCAACACTTTTAAAAACCTATTGGGAAGGTAATGTAACTGACTTCCTTCCATTTAGAGTGTTAAGTGTTGAACTTTTTAATCAGACTTGTCTTGACACAGGTGTTTTGGGGTTTTTAAATTTTATTTTTAATTGATTTTACCGCTCTGCCTTGCCCCTTTGTCTTTTCTCCTCTATGTTCAAAGACCAAAGTCTGTCTAGGACACTAGTTTATGTCTGTATATCCCAAAATGACAAGGTTGTTCACGCCACAAGAAGATTACACTTCAAGGTCACACTGGCTTAAGGTGCACATCCAGCTTAGGCTGCAAGGGAAAGTTAGTGCAAGGAAACCTCTTGGCCTTCTTTTGGGATGGTATGGTGTGCTGTGTTGTCTCAGTCCCTATTTTTAGTGCAGTTATTTAGTGAACCCTATACAGTCAAAATGAAGTATTTGAGAAAAAGCTATTAAAAATTAATGAATAATGGTGGGATTGCTGTTGTATAAGAGTGGATGTTTCAATTCAGTTTGCTGTTTTGGCTCTACCATGAGGAATTGTGTAAGATCACATTAAGGATGCCCACAGGACATGAGGAATAAGGTTGTTTTGCTGACCTGAAGTGAAAAGAATCATCACCACATGATAGAGTTTGAAAACTGCTAACAAAATATCAAAAAAGTAATTAGTTAGGCTGTCAGTGTCTTCTTTCACCTTTCCCCTGAAACCCTCAGAGATCCTCGTGTCTAACCCTTCATCTATGTAGCTAAGATTTTCAGTCTGCTGCAATGCTGAATTTAAGAGTGCATGGAGAGACAAATAGTCTGCTTTTGTTTTCTGATGAAAACATGATTAATATATCTGAAGAAAGTTTGGAAGCTGGTAACATCTTCCAGCTAAAGAGGATTAAAAAATGAAGTATGGAAATGTGTTCTTTGTTTGAAAGCATTAAGCTTGCCACACACAGAAAGGCTGTCATATGTTTTAATGAAAATAATACTCAGTCATGTTCAGGGAGGGAATAGTTCATTTGGGTGAGAAGATATTATCAACATTGCCAGTAATGTTAAGTAGGATTTTGTCATCAGCTTGTCATAGCTGCAGTTTCATTGTCTCTTGCATCTTCCTCAGCATTCCACGGTGGACCAGCAGTAGTCTGGAACAGAGGTTTCCTGGGAGATTCCATGCAAGCAAAGCCTCCTATGCCTCTGTGACCCTGTGCTGCCCATAGGCACTGTGATGAGGAATTTGAACAGTCTATACTAGGCTTGTCCTTTTCATATAACTTTCTGTAGGCACTGTTGAGCAGATTATAGGGCTTGATTAATCTTTTGGTATGGCTCAGTAATGTTCTTTTTGTTTTGTTTTGTATAGGCGTTATAGAGAAGAGGAAATGTGGGTATCAAGTTGTCCCCTGAAAATTTTAAGTTGCTTTCATATTAGTTTTCCCCTTTGTAACAGGAGAGCTCAGTGCATAACTCCTGAAACATCTTAAGTATGTTGTGCCATGTGTGTGCCTTCCCTCTGATGCACCAAATTGCACAGCTCTGGCCTTTGTTCTGTCTGGTCATCTTATAAATGAATAATTTTGTCTTAATGAATGTCTAACCCCAGGATTAAATTACTGAAGAAGAAAAAGAGAGGTATTTGAATGACAGCAACTCATCCACATTGCATACAAGCACTAAAACCATCCTTAGGCAACTAGTCCTGTTGCAGAATTATTGCAGTGTTGCATACCATGATTGAGTGATCTATCTTCTCACATTAGTTACTTATTACACGTCCAGATGCTATTGGAGAAGTCAGCTCTAGATAGGTCTGTATTTTTGTCTGAAAGATTGTATGATAGCTGGATAAATATGAAGTTCTGAAACTATAAAGTAAAATTTAGGGAAAAACAGGAAAGTTAGGCAGGTAATTCGGGGAATACATAAAATGGTTCTTGGTTACCTTTGAAATTTAAGATCCTGACAAGCTATTCTGTGAAAACAGTAAGGAAACTGTGTAGGAAATTTAGCAAACAATTTATCTGACTATACCAACAGTGAGATACTACATCATTCATCTGTTGATTCCTCCATCTATTCATTTGATGGTTACTGTAGCGTTTCCTTTGTCACAAAACATGCATCACAGACTAGACTTCTTGCTGAGGGAGTCACTTTAAAATGGCAGCCCACACTGAGAGACATCAGAACAATTCACAGCTGGGCAGATGTCGAAATAGTGCTGGTATAATACAGCATTTTAAAAGGCGTCATAGTGATTCATATGCAGATTCAGCCTTTACAGTTACAACATTTATCCCAGAGTATTCAAGTAAATTGCCCTAAACATGTCTAACCATACATTGTTTATTTGTGAGAACACTTGACTGGGGTATCTGGGTGTTAAATAGTGACCTTACACATACCAATAATACCTCTTTCCTCTTCTGAGACAGAGCATCTATTGCATTGCATATAAATGAAAAGTACTCATTTGGATTTCCAAAGCAATCAATTTCTATGAAAAGCTATATTGGGTCTCTTTTTCCTTCTATCTCAAGGAAAAAAAAAAGTAAACTTTTCTGAATGACTCTGCAGGCTGAGATTTTGTGGGAAGATCATGACGTCCACCTGTTAGGATACACCTTTAGGATACAAAGTGTGAAACCCTCCCCAGTAACCAGCATTGGAGCTGTTTGTCTCTTCTGCCTCCAATCTGGATGTGCTTTGGATCATGGCCTGCACCTGCCACATTAACTGTGTTAAATGTGGATTTCTCTCTTGCATCTCTCTTGGGCAGTTCCAGGAATGTTATGTAGATCCTCTTGAGTGCATCTTTTCAACAGAGGAAATGATATTGACCACAGATGTATATTCTTGTCTAATGGCATGCCTAATAACATAGCCAAGTTTCCTCATATTTACTGTAAGCTTGGAGTAAATGCCTGTGGCTATTTAGTGGATTAAAAGACACTTGGTAATTTGTTCAGTCATGGGAATGTGATTTTGTGCTTGATGTATGTTTCAGTTCAGCCAAGAATATAATGCACCATGGCATGTACACCAGAAAAATCTGAGAGGCCTAATGGTGCTTTGCAGCAAGATTTCAGGAAGGATGCTCAGTTTCTTAAGCAGTAATTATTTTGTGAATCATCCTATGTAAGGAAAGAATTTTTGTGTATAAATCAAATCCGGTTTTTAAGGATTACACTCTGCCTATCAACCACTGATATTCCAAAGTAAATGAATATCCACCTCGGTAGGTAGATACTCAGTAGGATCATTCTGGGTCCCTATACGGTAAATGATAGATGAAAAATAAATAAGATGTCTAAGATCAGGAGTGTAGTTTTTTGTTCTCTGATGTGCCATAAAAGAAGTGGAAGCTTGTAGGCTGTGTTTGTTATTGGGAATACAGCACTGACTGCAATATGAGTGACTGCAAAGCTGGTTATAGAGTTTTGTGGGAGATTACTTGTTAAATCACCTGCCAGGATACACATATAAGGCTCTTGTGAGACCCAGCTCATACTTAGGGCTTGAAAGGGAAGAAATTGGAATGAACCCACTGAAAAATGCAACCTTTTGGTGCCTCTAGGAAATTCTATGTGAGTCATTTACTGACACCAGTAAATGCTGGAATTAAGTTTAGCACAAGGAAGGATGTCAGTCAAGGTCTGTAATATAGAACATATTATGTATTTTTGCTTTGGAAATTGCCTGTGCTATGCACTAACTGCTTATTTGACATGTTGCTGTCTAAGCGAAGGCAATGTTAATGCTCTTTGTTTTCAGAAATCTGCTGCTTATTCCATTAATGTAACAAAACAGAACATTTCAGCATTTATTATATTGTTAGTATATAAAAGTAAAGAAATAATCAGACCTACAGAAACGACTTGAGGGAGAAAGAATTAAAAATATTATTTGGATGATGATGTAAATATAAAAGAGCATAAGCATATGATATATTGTGGGAAACCTAGCACCAAGACTGAAAGTTTATCTACATGTGTATGAATGTCTCTGAAGAGTCTAAAGACATTTTCTTCTACTTGTGACAATGCAAAAAAATTGTATTTCTTACTTATAGGATACAGTTTAATTTAAGTTAAACTAAGTATATTCTGGTGGCCTAACTTCAACTTTTTATACTAATTTACTTCGAATATTAGACTGAGAAAGCAATTCAGGCCAACTACTTTCCTTTATCACTTACCTGGGAAACTCCTAATACTGTTTCTATTGTAGATTTTGTATTTTTCTATGTATCTGAGATTAAGTATCTCTCTGTAGTGTAGAGTTTGAACAGCTATACATTAAGATGACAGTTAAACCCCATTACAGTTCAGAGATGCAGTGCCTGAAGTGCCAAATTCTTCAGAGATTTCTTGCCTTCAGGAATTGTCTGAGTGGGCACTTTACCGAGGGACCAGAGCTGAGGTGGAGGCACCAGAATTTGGTTCAGAACAGAATCTGAATTTTTAACATTTTTCAGTCAAGAGTTAGGGTGCATCTCAAGTTACTGAAATATTAGTTTTTAGGCCTCCTCTGCTCAAAAGCTGCTTCTGCTCCTGAGATTGCTGTAATCACTGAGTTGATATGAAATGCTTTAATTTTGCTGTTGAACTTGCAGCACTAGGCAGCAACAACATAATTCTTAGAATGGAGAGAGACTGGGGAAGACAAGATATCACCTGGGAGCAGGAAAGGAAATTGTCCTGTTCATGTTTTATATTAATGCAATCTTCTGGTTTATTCAACTTGTGAGTTGGAAGTATGTGTGTGAGGCAGAGAGACAGGCAAGGATATTTAAGTATTGTACCCAGGATTGTCAGGGAGTTTTAAAGTCAATCACTTCTGAAACATTTTCCCCAAACTGATTTTTAGTAAAATTCTTTCCCCCCTTGAGATGAAGCCACTTTTATATAGTAGTATAAAATGCATAATATGAGAAGGGCTGCATTGGTTATGCCACTGGGAGCCTGAGACTAGTGTTGTCTCAGAGGTAATAAAAATTTGTATGACAAATGTTCATTTAGCATGAAATAGTCTCAGTATTAAAAAAATTGTTATTCAATGCAACTATTTCAGTACACAGTATTTTGAAAAGTGTTTATCTATTTTTCTATTTTAAAAGATAATATTCACACTAAAAATATCATAATTAATGAACAGTTAACAGTGTTTAATGCTATCTGTACCTTAAATGATCATCTGCAGTCAGGGGAACCAGATTAACTTCAATTGTAAAAGCCCAAATAATTCTACTGTGTTTAAAGTCATGAAAGACCATAAAGATTCTAAGTGTGTGCTTAAATACATCTCTATTAACACCAAGCATAAACATTTAAATACCTATCTCATCATAGAATTGCAGAATCCTGAGTTGGAAGGAACTCACAAGAATCTTCCAAGTCCAACTCCTGTCCTTGCACAGCACCATCCCCAAGAATCACACCCTATGCCTAAGATTGTTATCTAAACACTTCTTGAACTCTGTCAGGCTTGGCGCTGTGACCACTGCCCTGGGGAGCTGTTCCAGTGCCCAGCCACCCTCTGGGTGAGGAATCTTTTCCTGATATCCAACCTAAACCTCTCCTGACAGAGCTTTGGGCTATTCGCTTGGGTCCTGTCACTGGTCACCATAGAGAAAAGGTCAGCGCCTGCCTCTCTGCTTCCCCTCATGATTTTATTAATCTAGTGTAGCTGTCAGCAAGTTTGTCTCTATTATGTGTGTAATTTTAAATTTTTAAAAGTAATAATAAATATGATAGCTATCCTTCACCTGCTAAATGGTAGAAGCCATGAAGACAAAAAATAACAGAAGTTCTGCTGAGATTACAGGTCTGTAAGGTTCAGTATTCTGAATAACTATGCAATGCGCATAATTTATGTTCTTTGATCCTTTAATAATTAGAATGTGGATTCTTGGTGTAATTATTAATATCTATAAGGTCAGACAAGACACCTCCAAAGAGTAAATCATGAAGCTTGAAAGATCTCTTGAAAGATCTCTTTCCGGTTACGGCGTACAGTGTTTGAATAACATGGTGTGAGTAACCTTCTTTGTTTGCAGGAAACAGGTGAGCTCCAGCATTAGGGAAGAGCACAGACATCCCAAACTTGTCTGAAGAACTGAAGGAGCCCTCTGACCTCACAGGTTTCAGAACACAGTTTCAGCCCCTCCCTATCCACTTCTTGCCTGCACAGTGGATTAAACACCTACCTGTCATCGAGAATGTCCTGATTGTGTGGAGCTACATTCAGGGATGTAGGTGCCTTCACAGAGGCAATGAATATATTTAGATGACTGACAGAACTGATAGGATTATGCAGTAAGTGGTCTAAATTATTGCATTGAATTTGAGATCAAATACCTATAAACCAAGGAGAAGTAACTAGGACTTGCATTTGTACTAAGAAAACATATAGAAATGAGGCTGGGGAGAAGGAGCTCTCAAGCAGAATAAAAAAGATGAATAAATGATCCGCATGTCTTCAGTTGCAAACATGTGAAAAGGGATTTCCAGTAGATGTCCTCTTACCTTTAGGCCTATCAGCTTTTGCATCATCAGCTTCGTCTCCCTCTCACACATAGTTTGCTTTACATTGATATATAACTTGTATAGCATTGTAACAAGGGAGTCTCATTCAAATTTCTTTAAAGTTTATCTGCATCAAACATGGCCTTTATCAATTACTGTTAACGGTTCCTATGTATTGATGGAATCAGTCTGTTCAAATTGACTAGTATTTACAAATCTGGAAGTTTATCTGTAATATAGTTATGACAGGCATCGTTAGAATTACTAAGATGCATGTTTTTTTAGGTATTTCATGAGTTTTCTTAAAAATTGTTTTCAATTTCTTGTAATATCAAGAAGATATGGAATATGTCAACATCAGAACAGACTAGATTTATTACCTGGAAAGGTTATCTCAGTTTTACTCCTCAGTTATTTCAGCAACTTGCAAGAAAACAACAAGAATGTGGATGATGGATTCCAAAGATAATTTCATACTGGCAGATAATTTTCCATTAATAGATTGGTGTCTGACTTGAGTGATTAGTTAACAAATGCAAACCCTTTCCCATTATTTAGGTTGAGGTATGAGGAAAGAGAAAGGTTGCAAGGGAGAAAAGCAATGTATGTGTGGGACCAAAAGCTAAAGCTAATCTAACTAGTTGGTTGGCACTAGGTGGTCACAAAATGTCTCTGTCAGGATGGCAGAAATCCCTCCCCAGCAGAGCTGATTTGATATCTTTGACAGTATGATAGATAGCATTGCAAGAGGCTATATCCTGGTTTGCCAGGACATGATGTGAACCTCTTTCAGCAGTTTGTGCCCTGTTTCATGCCAGACGTTGGCTGGAATGGTTCATTAGCTAAGAAGTTCTCTTGGTGTATTTCACTGCCTTACAGATACAGCCAGTCTATTTTCTCATGCAACAGATATGAAGAAATAGCTGCTCTGTTGATTTGTTTCAGATTTGTACACTAGTGTAGCAGCAGGCAAAAGCTCAAACTATAAAGCTGGGAAAAGATCCATAACTGGCAATTAGCAGTAATTGTGATAGCTATAACACATTCATATCACACTGGTTTCAAAATGTAGCTCTTGGCACTTGAGTACATTTAAGGAAAGCACAAATTATTTTTCTACTGTTATCCCTTTTCAGAACTGTAACAGTATTTGGAGGATATGAACAAACTATACTCGCAGGGAGAACATTTCCCTAGAGAGCTGTCCCCCACCTTCCCCCCTAGGTTTCATGCTACTGGAAAATGAGAAAAAAGGAAAAAACTCATGGGCAGTATTCAGGGATTCTGGATTACTGTGTATTCTTGTATGAGGAGCTCTAAAGCAGTGTAACTTCTTTATTTTTTTTTTCTTCCTTTTTCTTTCTTTTCCTTTATTTTTATTTCTATGTTTTTTTTTCCTATGACTTTAAGATTCATGCTCCTATCTCCCCTTTACCACAGACTCAGCACTGGTGAGATTGCACCATGAACCCTGTGTTTAATTCTGGTTTCTTCACTACAAGAAAGACATTAAGGAGCTGGAGTGTGTCCAGAGAAGGGCAACAGAGCTGGTGAAAGGTCTGGAACAAGTCTTATGAGGAGCAGCTGAGAGACCTGGGGTTGTTCAGGCTGGAAAAAAGGATCCTCAGGAGACCTCATTGCTCTCTAGAACTACTTGAAAAGAATTTGCTGCCAAGGTGGTTGTTGGCCTCTTTGCCCACCAAACAAGTGATAGAATAAGAGAAAATGACCTCAAGTTGCACTAAGGCAATTTTAAATTGGATATTAGGAAAAAATTCTTCACTGAAAGGGTTACCAAGAATTGGAACAAGCTGCCCAGGGAAGTGGTGAAGTCACAGTCTCTGGAAGTGTTCAAAAAAGGTGTAAATGTGGTGCTTGGAGACATGGTTCAGTGACAGACCTGTCGGTGCTGGGCTAATGGTTGGACTGGATGATCTTAGAGGTCTTCTGACCTTAATGATTTCATGATTTTATTATTTTACTACAGAATACCCTAAGATCTAGTTTAGCAGTTTGCATATGTCATTGAGCAAAATGTCATTGTGTAAAGCTTATCAAATAAATTAGAAGAGTACTCTCAGGAACCAGTCATTCAGATCAGCTTGGTACAGGAAATAACAGAACTTCTATAGCTGATAATCTCTTATAAGCATTTGCAGCTGACCAGAGCCTCATGTTACCAGCACATTAAGTAAATGTATTACTGTGCCCTGCTGCCTTTTAATTTATTGTTTCTATTAATGGCATCTAATCTCCTGCATAAATCACAAATATCTAATGAAATTTAGAATCATCAGTGTCTGTAATTAGTAATTTACTCATAATATATTAACTTTTAAAATCCAAGAACTTTCTTTGATTAATTTTTAACATTATTGGTTACTACCATTTTACAAATAAACAAATTCTGTTGAATATTTCTCCTAATAGAACTGCCAATGTCAGTGAAGTGCACATGATTATGCATGACTTTACTAACAAATTAGAAAGTTACTGTATATGTTTATAAAAAATCTAATGTTTGAATTATTTATAATCCTGTAATCCAAATCATTATTATTTTTGAATAGTTAAATCCCTGTATGATTCTCTGAAGAATTTTTATATTTAATCTCTCGAGTCACTTTTATACTAATCTAGGGATTTTTTTACTTACCAATTTTTCTTGGTAGGGTATTTTATATTAAGCTTTTTAACATAGGTATGTACTTAGTATTTGTTGAAAAGCACAGAGCAATGTTCATTTGGGGTATTTTTTGTACTTTGGTTTGTTCTCATTTTCTTGTTTTCCATGATTATTCATCCTCTTCCTAAAAGAAAAAAATTCTTCTATCTTGTTTTTCCCTCATTAGGAAGTTAGTCTCTAAAAATATTTTTCAGCAACAGATGTTCCATGAATGTATCAAGGGAATGTAAATGTTTGCTGCTCAACAAGCTGTTATGAGCCAAATCTACTTGGACCATAAGGAAGTCCAAGGACCAGAGTTACAGAAGATATGCTGATGCAGTGTCATTTTGTCTTGCATATGCAAGTTTAGTCTTCAATTTAGATCTGGTAAAGATTGCAGTAAAATAATTATTTTCCAATGATATGATTAAAAAGCTTAATATTGAAACAAATTAAATAAAATTCAAACATTTTTCCAATTAACAAAAATGTGAATTCAAAAATTGACATTTTTGCAATGTGAAATAAATTTTAAGAGCATTTCCTTACTACAAGACATAAAATATTAAAGTTTATCCTGAACACACAATGTCCTTGATAGACATTCAAATCTAAAAACCAGCCTGAATTCTTAAGGAAGCTTCAGCACAAGGCAGAGGAAATTTTGACCCATCTGTAATGAACATAATTTGATATCATCCAAGTAAGAATCCTTCTCTTGTTAGTTTTCTTCTGTCTGGTATCATGATAGTCTCTCAGATCACTGCTGTTTCCTGCTGAACTAGTTTAAAAGTCAATTTTTGGGCAAACTTCTCTTACTTTTTTTGGGTTTGTAATAGAAAGGCTTCCTATTAAACTCTTCAGATGATATTTTTGGGGAACCAGTGCCCCAAAAAATCTTAGATGGGTAAAAACTACAGTAAATGATAAAAATTCAAGTGTTGATTTAAGTTACATTTAACTTTGGCAGATTTTTAACCAAGATGGTGCTCTACTCTCCCATGCTGAAACTTGACTATGGCAGAAAATCAAACTACTGATTTAGCAGCTGAGAAAATAATGCACTTTAGCTAATAATTCTACATATGAAATAGATGTGTAATAATTTTTTAAAATAGTTTAGTTGTGAAGATTAACAAATCTGAGGGAGTAGTATGGATCTGACACAGAAATGAAGGAATGAAATATGGTACCTAAATGGAACCTGCAAATATTCTACTATTGAAATGACCTGAAGGAAAAAAAGGCAATGGAAAACACCAATGAAGAATGTCAAAATATCAGTCTATTTAAAACCTGTTTTGACTACAATTGGGATTTTATACTTGTCTTGGAAAAAGACTCTATTTTACTGCTTAAATTGTCAACTGATGATTTATCTGAATAATGCCTTATCCCTTCACATCTTAAGAGTGATGGTGGAGGTGATGAGGTGCTGGAGTGGGGAAAACATTGCAGTTGATATCTTACTGCAATGCTGGAAGGTCCTCCTGATTACCTTTCATTACATAAAAATTTCTCTGTGTCTCCTGCATTTCCAGTTCATTGTCAGCCTGGAGGCAGCAGTGTTTTGGTTTATATACTCATTACAGCCTA
The DNA here is from genome assembly GCF_048771995.1 of Taeniopygia guttata. Taxonomy (NCBI): domain Eukaryota; kingdom Metazoa; phylum Chordata; class Aves; order Passeriformes; family Estrildidae; genus Taeniopygia; species Taeniopygia guttata. The sequence goes on along the minus strand of NC_133028.1, from coordinate 39,955,407 downwards.
TTTATCATAAAATTCCAGTTCCTTCAATCCAGATATTTTTTTATAGTTTTTGCCTAGAATATCAAAAATAGGCAAACAGTTAGGAGTATTTATAAAAAGAAAAGAGCTATAAAAATAAATTGCTTGAAATGAGAGCAAACTAGAGGTGTTCTTTTTTTCTTTCTTCAGATGATTTTTTTCTTTCTCTTCTAACAAAACATTTGTCCAGGTTTCTTCTTTGAGTCTATATTTCAAGCTGCATCTTTTACAGTGTTAACCTTTCTAATCTTCAACACAGAGCACTCCCAGAGGGTACCTCCTTCTGGTGTCTCTGTTAACCTTTATGGACCACTACTCTTTTGAAATTTTTCAGACTTCAAAAAGATTAATTCTTTCTATTTAAAATTCATCCAGGGAACAGTTTTAACTGTTCTTCCTCAAAATAAACTGCATTTCTCTATTTACGATAGTGCCTTGACAGAGGTGCCATCAAGTGTTTTGGGTATTTTTGGATATCTGACCCAGCCTCTAACAAATGACCCAGGAGGGCAGAGGTTCTCTGTAACTCCTGAGAGATGGAAAGACCTGTGTTGTTGTCTTGGATACCTCAGAGCACTGGATTAAGCTTAAATTAAGATTTCTAGCTTTCCTGTTTCATTGTTTTATTTTGCCTGAAACTAGATGTGATTATAAATGTGCAGCAGCTCCAGGTAGCAGCAGCAACTTTTGAGAAACTGATCTGCCAGTAATTTGTCTTAAGTATATTATAAGATAATTTCACATAAATATGGCACAGCTGAATAAAGTCAAAGAGTTTAGGTAAACTAAATATCTCAGAAGCAAAGAGCTCTTTGTTAAGCAGAAAACATGGAAGTAGCATCTGGGTAAAATATGAAAAAATAAGCCTGCAATGATTTTTTTTTCTTTTTTAGAAAAATTAAATAGCTATGTGCCTTACACATGTCCATCAATGTACTCTCTGAGGTTTCCAATTAATTTGCAAAGCATACTGCGAACTGTCTGAATAACTATCTGAATAACTGATTTCTATGGAAAATGAGTTTCCAAGACATGCTAGAAGTATTAATTGTAGCTGAATACATAATGTCCCTCTTTATAATTTCTTTTCTGGAAATGACTTCCTCATTTTGAAAACACAGAATATTATCTATCTTTGCTCACTAGCTACTGGTAGAAGGTGAGTTCCAAAGCTACCAGTTTTTTTTTTTCACACTCTGCATATAGCCAGCCAGTGTATACTTTAGAGAAGAGATCTGCTTCTCTCTATGGCTTTCTCACTGTGGGAAAGATGATCCTGCAAATATGTGTTTTGCAGGCCTCATGAAGTGTCCTAGCTAGCTTTTAACAGCTAGCTCAGGTAATAATAAGAGATTAATTGTGGTATTAATCTCACCTAATTTTAGACTAGAACTGTGCAGATCTGAAATAATCAGCATAAGCTATTTTTACAGTCCATAAAGAGAATTAGGCAGTTGCAGGTAGGTTTTAATTAATCTGACATTTTGAACATCCTTTTTAGGGTGAATTATATTCTAATTTTATCTCCACTAGTTATGAAGGGAAAGCAGATGACAATATATATATAGATATAAACATCTATATTATAGTGGTCTGTATTTGATCTTGGGATATAATATAAATATAAATTTAAATATATATATATATTTATATATATACATGTAATATAAATATAATATAATATAAATTTAAATATTTACCCTAGGTCACTCCCAAGTTTTGAATACTGTATTTTTATTCTCAGTTTAATTCATCTGAATGTTATTAGTCATCTTCCCTACTTGAAGGCCAGCTCTCATTGACCTATGTGCTTGCAGAGAAACTATCTATAAGCACAGTGCCAATAACTGATTTTGTTTCTCATCTCCCCCATGGTTTTGATCCTTGAATCAAAACCAGTCAAATTAAAGCCATGTGATAATTTTTATGCTTCAAGCAATGTTGCATCATGTCACAAAACTAGATTAGGAATATTCATACTTCTTTTCTTATGTATAAGGATCTCATCTCTTCAGATGTTAAAAAATCCCATTTTTTCATTCCTTCAGTTGAAACATAACCGCACATGTTGCATTCAAGTTATATTGTATAACAAGACTGCAGAAAAACAAATGTAAAATAGGAGTCTGAAATGGAAAAAAAGTTATTACTTTCTATCTGATTTAACTCAGAAAATTTATTACTAGTGCAACTACTTACAACAGAGGTGTGAAAACAAAAAGGCCAGATTTCAATCTGATGTAGATCAAAGTATATGCATCAAAAACAGTGAAGGAACTAATTAAAGGTATGGCCATTTTGTGGAAGTATTCTGATTTTTTTTTTTTTTTTTTGAACATTTGCAATGTGGGAAGAGGAAATTGAAATAACATTTTGAATTCTTAAAATTAGGTTTTATAAAGCCGATGTTTTCTTCTGTTTCTGTTGCAGTTGCATAAACTCCCTATAGGTAAGGCTAAGCATATGAAAGATTTTTCATTGTCTCATATTTTCATTTGATCTGGAAGAAAGCCTTGGTAAAAGACTCTATGTTATGGTTAGAAAAGTGAAGATTCAGAATATGGTGTTCATCTTACTCTGGCTTTGCTCTTTTGTAGCTCTGTTGATTGCCACTCTGTGTGTCAGATTGTCATACTGACTTCTGATCAGCCAGCTGTTGCCTGCTTTTTTCTTTGATAGGCAGGGACAGCAGGGACTGAAAAATGCTTCTCCATATAAAAGAGAATTAAAATGGAAAAATCTCGGTCAGAAGGAAGAAAAGAGCTTTACTTATTTTCTTTTTGATACTATATTCCAGTAGACAGACAGAAGATAGACAGACAGACACATGGAATGAGAGACTCCTGACAAGTGTATTGATCTCTGATGCTTAGGCTCCTTTGGGAGTCTATCCTCGTGCTTGTTAGAAAGGACTTCCCTATGGTTCCTTTACAATTCCACAGTTTTTCTGACACCCAATATGTCTCTGTCTTCCAGGGCTATCGGAAAATAAGTGTTTGTGCTTTAAAGTAGTTTTATATGGATTTGAAAATTATAATATCTAATAAAAGCTGTGTGTGTGGGGGAGGTGGTTTATTTGTTCATCTCTTTGGTTTGTTGGTTTTTTTCCCCCCAGGCTTTATAAAACCCTTTTCTCAGTATTTTCTATCAGTTTATATATATATTTTTAATTGGTTTTCTCATCCGGTCATTGCCTATCAAAATCACATTTTTTCCTCAATTAGAGTACACAACACTTAATGATATGTTTGCATCCAGGTTAAATTGATAGTGAACAGAAAGCAAGATTATCTAAATGACAATTTGTTTTTATATCCTAGTATAATTATGCCAATTTGGGCAATAATAAGACACTCATGACTTAATGTCTTATTGATTCTGATGTTCTTGAAGCACTTTGTTGCTGGTGCACAGATGCTGATGGAACCTAATAGCTTTAGAATATTTTAGACTATGGAGTGCATAGTTGTGTCAGATTAAGTATAAGTACACGTGGGTTTTTTTCCATTTATGTAAGGATAGGTCTTAAAAGAGTGTACAATCAGGTAAGCCATATGGCTTTATGTTGTATGGAATGCAAAAGAGGAAGAAATGTTTTTCCCTCCTTGCTATGGCAGGTCTCCTTTGCTTTTCTCAAGTGAGGTTCTGAAATGGGAAACAGCTCCACTGATGACTTCTCTACTAGGCACATGGGTGAGAATATTGCTCCACATTCATGTACAGAAGAGAGCTGCTCCATTGTAATTTGCCTCTGCTGATACATCTATTATTCTTGTCCCTGTTCTGTGCTGCAGAAGAAAAGGAAAAAAAGCTAGCTTGCCTCAGAGAATTTACTTCTCAAACAAAAGACCAGATTTCCACAGCATTTGTGAATTTGAATCTAAAAATGGAAAAAAAAAAAAAAAAGATTATATACAAGATATCACGAACAGTATGAATTTTTACTTTAAATAAATTTTTTTAAAAAAATATTATATACATGATACCATGAACAGTATGAATTTTTACTTTAAATAAAATTTTAAAAGCCCCAGAACAATATTAACAAATCCTTGTCAATAAGATATCTCCCATAAAAATTCAAGATTCCTTTGGAAGAAGTTCTAGCTGTCTAAAGTTTGTTTCTGGAATATAACTCAGTAAGTAAGATTCAGATGGTTGATTACAGAGAGGCAAGGTGTCAGTTCCAATGAGATTAAATCCTCATGTGGTCATATTGACATCATGTCTGTGCATCCAAATGTGAAGAGCTTTCTTTAACAAGCACAAGTAATATAATTTACACTGTTTTGATTGGTACTAATCTGATAAAAACAAATGTTTGCATTTATGCTGCTGAAGCAGGTAACACTTTTCTCATATTTATCCCTTATTTTAACAGTTTGGGGATTAAATTTATGATTCCAGGAAACAACTGTTGTGAGACTTTGATGCAGAGGATTAAAAAATAAATTGGGGGAAATTAATAAAAATCAAATAAAACAAACACTTATAATAATTTTTCCAATCTTGTACTTTTCAGTCTCTAAATAATCCTTTTTTTTTTTCTTTAAAAACATATCTATCAACTCCAAAATCAGTGGAGAAACAGTTTCTACAGGAAACTACTCCTGGCACAAAAGCTTAAGTGCTGGGCAGGTGGATCATTTACAGCATGGCTCTCCTTAAATAAAATGGTTGACATTTTTATTTCTAGGACAGGATTATGTGCATGCATGTGGTGTGACACAGGTACTGGGAATCAAATGTGTCTGAATTATTCCTGATCATGACACACATCTGGATAATACATTCATTGTATAAATTATAAAGGATGTTGAATGCATCAAAATACTTTGTTGTTACATCCAATTCTTATGTCATTTATTATTCATTCTCTCCAGAAATCCAGGTGCGAGATGTCCATATAGACTAGAAAATGCACCAAGTTTTCAAATTCTATTCAGAAAAAGTATTCTGCGTGACAGGAAAAACACAGAGCAAAATCTTGCCTGGCCTTACTCATCAGCAAAACATTCAAAGCCCGTACAAAAAACATACATAATGTATTACTGGTACAAGATATGGTATTCTATTTTTTTTTCCTGAAAACATGGCTGAACTTAAAAGTTCAGTTTCTTGAATGTCTATGTACTGATCTTTTTCCCACAACTTTTTCATAGGAAAAAAACCCCTTAGTCACATATATTTTGTCATGCCTTAGGAAAGTTAGTAATGACCTTTGAAAATGTATTAATAAACAGGTAATATTTTTACCTATATTGTAGCCCAGATAATTACAGTAGATGTAACATAATATTCCATTGTAATATTAATTATCCATTTATCTTTCCTATGTATTTCACAGCAGCTTGTAAACCACTGAATTTTTAAAAGCTTGCCTTAGAGAAAGAAATGCATTTTAAAGTTATAGTCTTAGATTAATCAAGAAAGAAGAGACAAAAAAATCACATGAAAATAAAAAGACCTCTTAATATCTCTTGAATTTTCATACTTGTGAGTTATATATGGGGACTTTAAAATAATTTACTTTCAATATTTTACATTCTTTTACTGTCACTGAGAAAAAATGGCTTAGATAAAAATGGCTTAACAGAAAAACAATAAATATTTATTTTTCCTGCTTTATCATTAAACTAGGAAACAAAAATAAAACTAAAGTCTCAGGCTTTTCCAAAGACTAACATTTTTCATTAAAATGCTACACAAATTTCAGTTTAGCCTTTTTGTATGCCTGAGTCAACTGCTGAAGAGCTCTGAATTTTGAGGCTTTTCAGACCTACAGCTGGAAAGAACAGTATAAAGTGTTTTGTGCTATTGTGTGGTTCATAGGCAGACACATTTTTTTTCCTTTGATCCCTTTGTGTTTAGCAATCATTTATTTCTTTTCAATGTTGGTGATTTTTACTTTTTTTTTTTCTTTTATTTTTTTTTAAATTCATCAGGACTGTTCTGCGCCTCAGCACCTGGTATCACTTGGTGACCTCCCTGAAGCTGAACACAAAGGAAATTGTTGGATTCCAAAAGATCTGTCCTCTGCTTGCAGAATGCATCTTTCTAAATGAAGAGTCACCAAATGAGAAAGGGATGGTTTATGTAAAAGTTACCTTCTATCAATTTTGAGCAAGTTGTAGGAATAGCAGCTTCCTTAAGGTAAGCATAGTTCTCATCCGTCAGCAGCTCCCTTCAGCAAAAATTTTCTAATGCTTAGTAGGAGCATAACAAGATTTTTAAAAATTCTTTTGAAACTGTCTAATTTGACAGAGGAAATGGATGAAAGCAGTTTCCATGGCTGGTGCCTTACTTTCCACTCAAGCATCATCACTGAACACCAACAGTGAAACACTCAGAGGTGGCATGTCCTGCTTGTGCCAACAGTTTGCTGAGGTAGCCATGGCTGACTACAGTGTGCAGGCAATTAAAAGACAAAATTTAAAAAAAATACCAACAAAACCAAATAAAAACCAGAAAGAAAACCAACAGAAGAGAAAATTTAAATCTAAACCAAGCAGTATTCAATATTGCAACTACCAGTACAAAGCTGGCAATGTCTAATTAGAGAGTCATGTGCAGGTTATCCTGATTGTGAGCTAGAAGGCTGTACCAGAAAGGACTGAAATATTCTGGAAAACATGTGTCTTAATGCCCACAGCCTCTTTCCCGTGATAAGAATTTTAAAACTGTTTTGGACACCCTAATTTTCGTCAGGGAACCAGGTGATAAACAGGGATCCAGGGAACCTTGACAAAATCTTGATCTTAAGATAACAAACTAAGTGTTCATTACCACATTGTTATCTTGAGAAAACAAGTTATCTGAAGCTAACCAAGCTAACTGCAGTGGGTTCTGGTTAAAGGCCCAGTGCAATAAAGGTGAGTGACAGAGAGTTTGCTCTGATTTCTCTAAGGGCCATGCTGCGACAATTTCCATTCTATTTACCAATGTCATGACACTTTCTACCTCAGAAAATCAAGCATAAGGACACACTCAAAACCCAATGAAATTACAAGGCATGTCTGATCTGAAGAATTTTGTCTTTATATGCCTGGATATATTTTGAAAATAATTTTTGAGGAGGAAGCTGTTATATGACGCTTAAAAATTCAAGCATCAAAAAGATATAATGCCTGTAAGGGGAAATATAAATGGTAAACTGAAAGAAGATTAAATGAGTAACTCATAGAGCCTATAAGCTATGGAAAAGAGAGAAGATAAATGGCTAGCTCAATTTGGTGCTACAGCTGGAAGTCTAGGTTTACAGAGAGGCTCCTTCTGTTGCTTTTATATAGACTCTTTATGCCCATCAGGTGATGAATGCTTGGGGAGGTTAGGTTATGAGCATAATAAATGTTCAGAACTCTTCCAAAATACATGCAAATTACAAAGCTAAGAGTACATGACTAAGAATAATTTATAATCCTTATATCAGTCAGGACAATGTACCAGCAGCACAAGTTCATTTTGCACAGGAACAGGCCAGAATCTGACAGCTTTCCATTACAGTTTACAGGAAAAGAAATGTTGTCTTGGTATCTCAAGTAAATGCCCTCAATGATACTCATGCTGGCAAGCTGTAAGTTAACACACCCAATTTCCCTGAGCTTCCTCTTTGCAAAGAAAGAATAAAACTGCTGAAAATATACCGATAGAGCAGTGTTAATTTTAAAATAATTGTCCGTATCATTTAATGATCACAAATCTAGTATTCCAAGAATGGCACATTTTTTAAATTAATATCCTGTTGGTGTTAAAGGAAAGGCCTGGCAACATGAAAATATCGTAACAATATTTTCTAGGAAAAATAAACTAGGAGCTATTATTCCTAGGAATAACAGGAATAAATTAAGAGTTTTGGTTTCCTACTTGGTGAGTATTGACAAGTTTTTATAATTTTTTTGCATGTATGTAAGATCTATGGAAAGCCATACGTAATGATTGGTAAAGCAGTTCACATGAAATTTCTTTATAGGCAGAAGTTCTTATGGTTCTTTGAGATGACATTCAAATTTCAGTAAAACCATGTGATTTAGATGGAAGAAATATTTTAGGAAGAGCAGACAGAGTACTGACTGATTGTGGTTTAAGTCTGTTTATTTGGTATCGAATAAGGTGTGCAAACTCAGGCATCGCTATGGAGGAATCAAGAAAGACATGAAGACAATTTGTTTCAAAGTCTTGTGACCTCACGTTAGCTTTCAACAGAGTGAAAACAAATAAAACAAAAATGCTTAATTTATCCTGAGTGTAAATTCTTAAACAATGTAATACTCTGCTGCTCGCCACAAAAGTATGTAGTAAAGAAAATTGAAAAACACCATTGGAGGTTCAGAAATGTTTCATTCGCAAAGGCAGACACTTAATGGGTCACATTTTCATTTTCTATGCAGCTTTGGTCCTGAGTGAGGCAACAGCCTGTGGTGAATATATGTGAACCTGTAGTTGAAGGTCATGTCATAAACATAATGACAAAGGAATTACAATTGTCCAAGGAAATGTTAATATTTCATGTCCTAACATTTGTGACTTTCTACCTAAATAATCCTCATTTAATCTATTTTTATGTAAATATGTAATTGATTAAGATTTACATTTAATTCAAAACAGGTAAAAAAGCTATGAATATGTTTTCTCCAATGTAATGTGGAACTAAATTAAATTTACAAGATCTTTACATCTGGGGGTAATCACAGAATTCCTGTGCTATGTTTATTAATGGGTTACCATTCTTGTGTTGCTGTGTAATTGACCTATTAAAGCATCAGTTACTATTCTCTCCTTTTTCAGAAATACATGCGCAGAAGGAAGTTGGATTTTAGAATACACAGGAAGCTAAACACCTTTTACACTGGGAAAGTAAGGGGAGGGAGATGCTTTCTTATCCTGAAGGTTTTCTCCTTTCAGTGTTCACAGGCATTGTGCAACTAAAAAGAAAACAGACAGATCTTCTTGAAAACAACCTGTGAGCTTTTCATTTAATATATGAAAAAATGGCTTTTTAGAATTTCAGAGCAGAAAATACAGAAAAGCTTGTGAAATATAAAGAGTAGAAAATAGCATCCTGATCTGGTCTGTGTAATCTGTGATTTTTTTTTTGTATTGTTCCCAACTTCTTTGGCTCTCAGCAATCTCTGTTATTTTGGTTTCAGAAGTAGTTATTTTGATTCTGAAAGTATGATCATTGCTGACAATAGACTGCTGGGTAACAGCAACAATTTTACGATTTCTTTCCTTATGGACATGATCCCTTGTGAGAGTTGATGGCTGGGGGAGAGCAGAAGGCAGGGTCTGTCACCTCAGCCAACCTCACTTGAAGGGAAAATGTTATATTCTTTCCTATTCCAGCACTGGAAGTAGTGCTAAACATATGCATAACATGAATGGAGATGTCTGGAAATCTAAAAGTCTCTTCTTTCATACAGTTGAGGCTCTACATTAATGATAGGACAAGCCTAAACAGTTCTTGCCAATCGGTAACAGCTCACAATATTTATAGAAGAATTTATGTACAGACTGGAAAGCACTCTTTATTATAAAGAACTCTGACATAAATCTACCAGAAAATTTCAGGTATGTACAAGTTGAAAAAAGTCATCTATGTGTGTTGACATTTTATATTATAACATGAGAAAAGAGAACATTTCTTCATTTGATGATGTTCAAACATAACTGATGATACATACAATTTATGTTACAAAAATACTTGTATTTTGATTTTTAATCACAAAAATTATAAAATTATAACTTTTCTTCTGATTTAGATATAGCTGTTGATCATTAGATGTTCTTTGTTTAAAATAGCTTGAGCATGTATTAAAATATCAACTGTGCAGTGTTCTAAATTTTTCTAACTTTATGCTTCTGTGATCTGCACAATACATTTTTATTCCAATTTATCAGCATAACTCTCATTAATTAAGTTTTCAATTTGGTTTCTAGCTGCTTATTTTATCTAGGACCCAGGCCTTTCTGAAAACTTCCTACCCAGAATTTAGTTTAGAAGGACAAAAAATATGCTCAATGGAAAATCTTTTTTGCTTTCCCGATATAAAAATTATTTTGAAAGTTAGACTAGTAGGCAACCTATCTATCTTTCTGATCATGTAGTTCTGAGCCTAGAATTAAGCATGTTGTCTTTAAGGATGTACTCTCCTCCTTTCAGCTGTTTTGCTTTGTAACTTAAAGTTATAGTGTGAATGTTGGTTCCTGTAATTCTTCCTTCTATGTCTTTTAATTATACCATGACTAAAGATTTTTATGTAGTATCTCCAGTTACAGCTCCCTACCTTGTCCAACATTGGAATTTTATATAAAAATGAATAATATATATGACACAGCATTAATTGTTCTACTCAGACTGTCATGTTCTTCCTCAACTCCCCAAACTCACATCCTATCACTCCTACTCAGAAACAGAATTTTGCTTGCCCAACTCATTAGATCTCTACAGCCAGCACAAGGTAGTAACACACAGTGTTATGCTATTGCAGCACTAATAGGTTCACTGGATTTTAAAAGCCAAAACAGGCACAAAAGACACAATCATGACATGAAACATCCTTCTTGTATCTTATATGGTGAGAAAAGTATCTGACTTAATATGGAAAACAAAACAGCATTCCAGTGTTCCTTGGCTCAGAAGTTTGAATTTTTTGATTGTTTCAATACAGAGTAATTTTACTCTGCCTTCCAGGCCCTAAAAAGTTTATGCCGGCTCACTCGGTGCTGTATTGAAGAAATTAAATTCCCTCTGCTTGCAAATATATATGTTGACTGTATCCTGAATTATTTTCTTCTCTGAGGGGCCTTCTAGGGAGGAAACAAGACCATAATCATTGTGACTGTACTCTCACATGCCAAACATTCAGCTGCAAGCTTTCTACTGCACTTCTGCCCTGGGAAATGTGTCAGAATGCAGATTCTTTGCTGATTCTTTGGGGCAGCTCACAGAATATTTGTTTTACCATACCAGGATCTACTTCTACATCCTTTGAAGAGGTTATAATTAAGTGTGCACTGTTTTCTCCTCCTTTACTTCAATTAAGGTGGGACTACACATGTATTTCTGAGTATGAATCTTACAGTATTTTGTACTTCATCTCAGAATCCTAATTTTACATCTCATCTATGAAAAGGTCATTGTAAATATTTTATTTCTTGGCTTGTGAATTGTTAACAATATCCGTAACGACCACAAATATCTCCTGGCATTTCTTTATCTGGCTTTCCAGAAAAAGTCCAATGAGTATTTTTTCCAAGAACTTATGCACATACTTTTGTTGTTTTTCTCCATTTCCATTTCTCACAGCTTAAAGAGATACAATTCATGATGGCTTGCTTCTGTATTTACAAGATTTGGGCTGAACTTTGAGTCTAGAGCTGTTGGGTGCTGAAGATGGCAGCTGGGGAGCAGTCTCCACTACATACCAGGGCTTGCTCCTTTTGGATCCCATATACCTTCTACTTTCCATATCTGTTTTGCTTTTGTTGAGGTGAAAGTAATGCTTTTTGGTATCCATTGAAGAACTTGGGCCTTCTTAATGACAGAACTCTTAAGGAGAGATTAGTCTGACTTCATTCACTCTCCAGCCAGTCATCCCAGTCATCCTTGAAATAAAACCTAACAAAACGAACTTTTACCTTTTAAAGTGTGGTAAGACTAACATGGAATTCTCTTTATATGTTCAGGTGCTAAAGAAAACAAAACCTTCCTAATGTGCCAAGCAGCAAAATGGGCTTCCTGAGCTCATACTTCTATGGCATTTTTGCCACTACATCAGGAAATGGTTGCTATGGAGTGAAGGTTGCTGTTAAGGTGACTGTAAGGTAGTGTTTCTTTCTTCCTTCCTTTATTTTCTTGAAAGTCATTAGGTTTTGCACTTGTTCAAATGGTCACATTTTGCTTGTCTTAAAGAAAACAAGTATCCCAAAACATGCGCTGGACTTCATTCAATGAAAATATCAGCCAGAAAGAACTACCTTGTTGAAAACTTATGCAAAAATTTCCCATTTATTTGTAATTTCCACTTAAGTCATGGAGTGTCCTTTCCTCACTGTTTCCTCTGAAATCTGCTACATTTTCTGCTTGGACATCCTAATTTCCTAAAGATAAAAGTGTTCTTCCTTTCATTTGTGGATCTTCCTTTCTTTTAGGATTATTAAGTATAATTGCTTATATCCAGGTCCTATTGACTGACCTTGAGACAGTTTCTGGTGCAGTGAAATGATGAGCTACTTTTTTGCTGTAGATGTATTATCTGAAAAATGATGACTGTGATACAGCTCTATTACATGCAATGACGAGGACTTCACTGTTTGCTGTTGTACATAGACCTTTGCAGTGAAAGATGTAAAACTTGTCACTAATTGGAATTCTGACTTATTATTCTGTTTTGCTTTCTTTTTCTGAAAAACTTTCTGTTGGAAAGAGATTAGTCTTAGTAGGCTTCTGATTTAATGTATGTGCATTTTTCATATTACTAATAATTAGTATTTAAATGTGCCTTAGTACACGTAGAAAAATATATTATGAACTGATTAGAGGTGATTATTAATTTGTAAGTGAATTTGTAAATGAAGTCCTCTAATGAATTTAATTCAGCAGAAATTCTACAAATTTCTTACTAAATCCTCTCAGATTTTAAAAGACTAATTCCAGGATAAAATAAGTCTGTATTCTGATGTGTTTGCTTTCATGGCTCATGACATGAAAAAAATCAGATTAAATAAACAGAAGCTAACTTCTAAGGCAAAGAGCAAAAAGTTCAACTTCCTAGCATTGTTCTTCTAGATACGTCCACGTACCTAAAAATATGTTTAAAGATGAATTAATGAAACAGTAATTTCTAACAAAGGGAGGTTTTACTTCTTTATTTATTTATCTGTTTGTTCTCCCTGTCTGCTCAGAGTTACAGGGTGTCAGGTAATTTATACAATAGATAGATCTATCTTTATATCAGAATCTAAGGAAGTTGCACAGCTGGAATTCAGCAGTCATTGAAAATAAACTATTAATTACCTGAATAAAAATTTCAAGATAATAGACGCTCAAGGAGCATTCATCATTTCTTTCCATTTTTCAAACTGTTTTTCAATTTTTCTTTTCTCAGAGTAATGGTGCTATTTGGAAATGTGAAACTGGATGAACACCAGGAAAGCCAATGGTGTAAGGTGATTGGCATATGGTTAGCAAAACCACCCCTCCCTATCAGAAAGCATGGTTCTGACTCTGTAGAGGTGTTTGCTTTTGAGCAGGTATGTGGGCTATGAGTACAGAAACAGGGTGTGGTTACCGTTCTGTCTTAAATGGTTGTAAATAAAATATTTCATTTCTTATTAATTTCACTGTATTGTTAATAAAAAAATCAAAATCTTCTTTTAGAGATAGATCAATTTTTATTAGCATTATGAACTATCCAGACATAAAAAATATTACTCAAGTTTACAGTACTCTGTGTGGTCCACTGCTAGAGCTCCAAACACAGAGTTCACACTGTTGCCATAATTTCTTTAGCATATTTAAAAAAATATAATTGCATATTAATCTGAAGTGGAGGATTGTATCACTTTTATAAAAAAATTTGTTACTATACAGAATGCATTTTTTCTGTGTAATGGTGGGATATATATTTGCATGTATGCACTCATAGCATTTGTATGTGTATGACAGTGCATGTGCTCTACATGTGTGGTCTACATGTAAATTTATTAAGTAAGAAATAAAAAAATTAAAAATCTGGAAAAAAATACAAATCTAAATCAAACGAAATATAGATCTTAGTTGTTCTATGCCCCCTTATAATATGTTTACATTATTTAACAATATATTAATGTTAAAGTTAGCATAAATGAGCTGTGACCATTCCGCACATACTGCACAATTGTTAACACCTGCATGCACGTCATAACCCTGCTTACTGATATCTATTTCATGTTGTAGTCTTGATTTCTTATTTTCTCCCTCTCACTTTTCCACTCATTAAGTGGCTTCAGAAAATCATTTCATGAAGCAGAGGCAAATGAATAGCTGATCTTGTGACTTTTTCAAAGTACTTGAAGGATTTACTGAAATTTATTTTATCCTTTTTTTGACTTTGTTATATATGAAATAAAAGAATACATAGCCTTCAAAATATTTCTGAATAGCTCCCTGATTTTAGTCTGCCATCATACTCTCTGATTTTAAAACCTAAACTGCAAGCTACATATGCTACAAATATTGTATGCATATACAATATTTGTATTGGTCTCGATATGGAGAAAAAAAAAATTTAATCAAGATAGATATATGAATATAAAACCCCACAAAACAATACCTTTGCCTGTTTCTCATAGATGGAAAACATTGTGATAATTCTCAGCCACCAATACACTTGTCTTATTTTTAATATATTTTTTCCACAACATTTTGGAAGACTTATTGCTAATCTATTCTTATGACTTAAATATTAGAGAAAAGGGCGAGAGGTCATAAATCCTATTTCATTTTACATTTTCACAACTCATAACTTACTGCCTTTTAGGAAAACACCAGCATCCTATTGCTTTTTCTTGCATTTCTCCTTCCAGTCTCATCTCCTGTCTACATCTGAAAGTCAAAGTATCTGTGTTCATTGCCAGAGAGGAGTGTAACTGAATCTTCTTTCCGCTGATTTTTTTGGGACAAGTTAGAAACAACTAAAAGGTTCAGGTGAAGATGCCAAGATAAATTTCAGTATTTTTTGTTTCACTTTATGTCTTGTGAATATTGGTAAAATGCAGTTCCCAAATTTGTAACACAGAATTTTGAGGAAACATTTTGAATGTCATCTCTGTTCTCTGTAGTCCCTTGAGTGAAATCCTGGGGAATGATTTTCATGGTCACAAACTTTTAACCTTCAGATCTTTCTACACTCTTTTTCTTTGAAATATCTAACTGTGAAATTAGGGTGTACGCTCCTATGTTTCTGTTCTTTATGCAAGGTATCTGAGATGCTTTCTCTGGTATGTTAATTTGGCTAGCTTATCTTTCTTTGCACAATCCTATGCATCTCATTGTCCATCCATGTCAGCAAAGTCTTACAAACTCCTTCATGGATTAATTTGATTATGCCTTAGAATTTACAGTTTTAAAATCCTTGAAAGTTTTCATGCCTGCATAGTTGAAACTTGCCTTTTAGAATAATACACTTGTACATCAAAAGCTTTTCTCAAACCAGGATTTTGGTTATAATGTCTTTATTTTGTCCCTGCCCTGTGTGTTCTATTTATGAAGTAAGAAGGAAAAGTAGAAGTTTGAAGATTGAAAGGAAATAAACAGGTCAACTTCCCAAGTGAAAATAGCTGCTTTACCTTCTGGTAAAATTGTTTCTTCAAATATGTCAAATAATTATAAATATATAAACGTAACAAATTTAAGTAGGTTATAAAACAAAATCCTTGAAAAATAGTTTCTAATTTACTGTAATTTATGTATAAATTTATATTTATTATGATACAATTTTGTAAACACTAAGGATGCAAAAATAATTAGTTTCTTCTTTTTTCTATACTCACATTTAAATTCCTATAGAATCATGCTTCAATGGACCAAAAATAACTTGTCAAGATCAGAGTAAGTCATCTGTCCTTATAGATGAATACAAAATTATTTTAGCTGGTCAGCTGGTAAGAAGACTTACCGTAGAGTTTTGCTTTGTTTATAAGTAAAACTGCTTTATTCTTGTCCCTGCTTCTGCCTCCATAAATGACACAAGACACTCAGGAACAGTTCAAATCTCTGTGGTGCTGCTTCAGTCAGCCTTGCTCTGAGCTAGAACTACAGGGAAGCAGATTATCCTTTTAGTCTTTAGCTGCTTGTGCTGGTGGTGGCTGGGCTGTGGTTAATTATCTTTGCAGCAGCCTCTGTATGGGGCTGTGTTATGGATTTGTGCTGGAAACACTGTTGATAATCCAGGCATGTTCTAATTGTTGCCAAACCACATTTACACAGAGTCAAGGCCTTTTCTGCTCCTCACCCACCCCAACAGTGAGGAGACTGCGGGTACACAAGAAACTGTGCAGGGACACAGCTGAGACAGCTGACCCCAGCTGACCAAAGGGATATCCCACACCATATGGCCCATGCTCAGCAGGCAAACATGGGGGATGAAGAAGGAAGGGAGAAAATTTTGAAATGATGATGTTTGTACTCCTAAGTAACCCTGATGTGAGATGGAGCTCTGCTTTCCTAGGGGTGGCTGAACATCTGCCTGCCCATCAGAAATGGTGAATGTTTTGCTTTGGTTATGTGAGTGTGGCATTTCCTTTCCCTATTAAGATGTCTTTATCTCAACCCATGAGTTTTTTCACTTTTACTTTCCCGATTCTCTCCCCCACCCTCTAGTTACGCAGAACCACAACACTTCTCCATTGGGATTACTGTCTTATAGGTAGGTCTTATATGTAATGCTGCCCACTGCAAATTGACTACATATTAAATGATTCTCTGTATCTGTCTCACTGTCCACTAAACAACCATGAAATGAAATTAGCTTTTCTTCATTACTAACTCAAGACATATTCAAGCGAGAATATTGCAGAAAATTATTCCTGATTATGAGTTTTATGGCCCATGTACTATAGCCTAATTTGGAGATTTTATGCAGTTGATTTAGGGTTGTTAGTTTGATTGTTTTTTTGGTTTTGTTTTAAAACAATAGTTTCTGATTCAGGTGCATAGCTCCTGAGAAAAACTCTAAAACTTCTGCTGTGTCTCCTTTGTTTTATGATAAAAAACTTTGATTCTTTGTAAGTGCCTACTCTTTAACCATTGTTTTGTATTTCTTTGTTCTTGCATTATCTTTCATACCTTCCACAAACCATCTCCAGGTTTCCTTTTCCAGTTTATCATTTTTATTATGAGCAAGTTAAAAGCGGGAGAGCTTGTTAAGGCAAAATATTTCCTCTTTATTTACCTCTTTATCTGTCTTTTAATTTATTTAGGTATTTCATCTATATTTTTCATTTTGCCAGAGAATAATTAAAAAAAAATTAAAATTCTGTTGTCTGACATATTACAGGGTGTAGCAAATGATGATGTTGCATGAAGGCATTGTAGATGTCAAATAAAAAGGCAGCGACATTTCACTCACTGGTTTTTATTATTTACTTTATTTCAGTTGCCAGCAAAAAGGTAAGAGAGAATAATTCTTTCATTGACTTAATACGGCACCAAGAAGGGATTTCCGTAAATAATGTCAGTTGCATAGAAAACAAGGCACTGCTATCAATCTCAAATACATATAGCCTTCTAACATCAACCATCAAAACCTTTACATTTTCCAAGAGGAGCACACATGAACAAAGGGACAGATTAGCTTGTGGATGGATGGAGAAATGAGTGGAAAATTATTGATTTATATAGTACCCAGTCGGGCTCTCTCTGACAATTTTTTTTTTGATTGGTGATTTATTGATTTTATGGGGAAAAAAAAGGGGGAGTAGGTATAGCTTGCTATATTTCCAAAGCAAAACCCTGCTCAGCTTCAAATTGGAAGCATTGTACATCCACGTGTTTCAGTACCTGGGAGAGAAATGCTTAGGTAAGATTCCCGTGCCAGGTGCAGGTGCCCAGGAGTGGACAGAAGGAGCTGCAGGGGTGGCCTCTAAGGGAAAAGGCCAGGGGCTATCACGTGCCAGGCACAGCCCATCCCAACCACAGGACACAGCTGAGCGCTTCAGTCACACTCATGGTGCTTTTTGGAAGGAGTATTCAAGAAAGGCACAAAACTCTGGAAAGAGACAGGCGGAGAGAACAAAAAAAGAGTGTGATAAAGGTCAACATCCGATGAGGGGAAAGTGTTGACACAACAGACCAACAAAATTAGTTTAAATTTCTCCAGGTCAGGCCTGTGCTGACCACAACAAGAGCTGATAAGTGTTTTCCCTGCCTTTATCTTGACCACAGGATTTCTCCTTCATATTCTGTTTTCAACCCTCTCCCACAGAAACTGGGGAATGAATAGGTCAGGTGGGTTCTTGGCTGGTAGCCCTGGCGGTCAGGGACTTGAGTTAGAGCACAATGTGGAGCAAATGTAGTTGCAGAAATATATGAGAACAGCAAAGAGAGCTGGAGTTTGCCCATTTCCTCTTTCTTCATGGATCAACAATACAAGTCATCAGTTGCTGTTCATCAGATTTACATGTTCTTGCTGACTTTTTTTGGATAAAACAGTAGGATTGATTGATATCACCACTGGATGAGATAATGTACACAATTTTGTCCTCCAAAGAGCTTCTCAGTAATTTTGGTGCCGTGGCCAAGCTAAATATTTTTGGCAGTTCAAAGAATGTCAAGCAGATCAGCTGAGTGCCAGTTCTAGATGTCATTATTATTATAAACCTATTCAGCCCCCAGGAGGCCACAGGGGGAGTTTAAGCTGCTTTAATGCCTCCACACCACTCTCAGCTTCCACCTTTCCACATTGTGAACACCATCTCTCTAAGATTTTACAGTGATAGGTAAGTTTATAACAGTATCTTGTCAAGCAAGATGCCAAAAATAGTGCAATTAATGTAAATGTCATGGTATTCTAGTCTATTTTTTTTTTTTAATATTGGTGCAATAGAATTTCATTTCTCTGTAATAGATCAAATTCAATTATGCTGCCAATTTTTAGATTCAATTAACAAAAGCTATAAAAATAAGTTAAGTAAACATATGGTTCTTTTCAGCTGTCTTCCATGCAAATAGCAAGCAGAAATATTTATTTGTTTTCCCAGATATCAAATTTCTGTTGCCCAAATTGTGCCTATGGGTATAACCATGCTGAGGTTGTTTAAAGTATGTTTTTATTTTCTGTAATGATTGATGTGTTAGGGAATCTTGGGAAAATTGCCTTTCCAAAAGGCAATTCCAAAAAGAAGGAATTTTTCTTTATAGTGATAGGAACTGTTCATGGAAAAGATAAGCCACATTTTTCAGGTTCTAAAGAATATTATAAATTAATGGAACTTCTAAAGAGGGATCAGAGTTATTTTCTTTCAAAAACTATTTGCTTTGCTTTCTCATTAATTAAATATGATTTCAAGTATGAAAGTAGATAAAATTGATTCTGTACTAATCAACACATATTGCCTGCCTATGGCACTAATATTATGCTGAAGCACTCTGTGAGAGTGGTCTGAAATCAATACAAAAGCACTTAAAGCAATGTTCATAGCTTTCAGCTGTGATGTTTTCTGGCTGTTTGCTTTACAATTAACAAAACTAACAAACTGTACAAATTAAAAATATTAAACCAGATTCCCTGAGAAGGAAAATACAGTATTATATTAGGACTGAAAGTTTTTGTTCCTGATCTCGTAGAGCAAATTACGTTTTTTTGTGTAAGAAGGTAATTATGGAAACCACTTATAAGTTTCTTGGGTTCATACATTTGGGGTATACTTAATTTGGAAATTGCTTTTATTTTCTTGTTATCCTAAACATTCAGATTTATAATTTTTTATTTGATTGTTTATACCATTTTTGGTCATAATTATTTTTATTTAGACTATAAGGCTTCTATGATCAGTATTTTGTCTTCACATATTTTTGTATTATCACAGTTTTATATGGATGAGAAGTTCTGAATTCACTTGTAAGATCTTACTGTGTAAGATCAATTACACAGTAATTGTAGCATCTCTTAGAAAATTCTGGCTTCCTGTTACCTGGGAAAGGTTTTGTATGTTACATTTTAACCTCAACAGAGAAATAAGATAATGTATAACACAAAGACTAATAATTTAAGTGATGCTACTTTAAACACTGGAAATACTTGTAAAATTCTAGCTTCTTAAGGAAGTGGTTCTTTCTGATTCATAAATGTTTCAATTTATTGGAAGAAACTCAATAAACTCCCCCCTCCCCCCCCCCAAAAAAAAAAAAAAAGACCCACCATGCAGGAAATAACACTTCAGTACCCAAAAGTTCAGTAATTTATTGTAACTGACTTTTCTTAGAAAAAAATTAAATTATTCCAGTACATATTATGTTTGAAATGACTAAGAAATATCTATACCCCAAAACTCCATAAAGAGTTAGAGCTGATGAAGAACAATTGTGCATCTCCTTTGTGTTTACCCTTCAAAATGTTAACAGGTTTGACTGAGATTTAAATATTTGGAGTAGAAATTAAATTTTTATAGTTCCTATAGGGACTGTGAGGAAACAAGTAATAGCAATCTTACAGTAAAAACTGCTTTAGAAGACAAGTGACATTTAGTTCATATAAGGCAGTAGATGCTTTGTCTCCTTTCTTCAGCTGTGGAAATACCCAGGCGTTGGCTCTGTTCCTACAGGTGATGACTACACTTACCTCCAAGTCCTGCTCTCATTGTTTACTGACAAGTAAATCTGGAAACGTCGCATTTGTCAGGACAATTGTCACTGATTCTTGTCATTGCAGGGTCTCAGAATTGGGCATTACAGTTCAGTCCAGGGTCCTTCAAGATATGTATTGGGATACCCTATATTTACCATATGCTTGAAAGAGCAAACTCCTACCAAAGAAAGCAGCACACATATTGTAATTTTTTCCCCCGTATAATTGCTGAATCTTGCAATTCTTTTCTCCCTCTTGTGTAATAATTTGCCTATTTAGATCAAAAGCTGTGTAAAATATGAAAAATAGGCATGAGTGCTGGGATGAGAACGCATCAAGGAGTACAGCTGAATGGCTCAGACCAGCCACGACTTGTTTTTGAAGCCAAGGCCTCCTGGAGCTCATTTGTCTACAAGGCTGTGCACACACTGACACCTCACAGTGGGGTGCAGAGCTGTCCCTCAGCACAATCTCTCTCCCTAGCTATAGCTTTACCAGCGTGCTACCCCTTACTCTACATTTTGGAACAGTACTCAGCCTCAGAGAAGTAAAGGGGTTGAAGTGATAGTAAAAGGGTTTTAAAATCATGGGGATTTATGGTTAAAAGGAAAATCAAGCTTAGTAGGCCCTGAAAAAAATAAATACCCTAGGTACATGAAGGCCTTGTACCTTGCTAGAACTGCACCTGTCTAGCTAGTACATGATAAATGATATAATTGTTAGATGTGATGATTGTTTTGTAATTAAATACAATTACTGTTTAATTGTAAGAATAATAATGAGAAACTGTGGTCAGGGGCCTAAGAAAGATCACAAGAAACTCGTGCTTGAATAAAGTCAATGTATACAATAGAACAATATAATTTTAATAATTAATATGTAAGTCATATAATGATAGAATATAAAATACGTTCAGCTCGAAAGCCATGTCGGAGTCAGATTTGGGTCTGTACCCCTGATTCCCAGAGGTCTTCAATAAAAGCACCTGCATATAATCATATCCCGTGATTATATGTGTTCCTGAACGCTAACAGAAGCAGAATTCTGTCTGGCTCATAAGCTGGGGAAAAAGAAAGTCAGGAAAAAAGACAGATGGAATGTTATCCTCAGGACCTGAAAAAAAACAGCCAGGTATACTGCAGCTCACATATGTTAAGGTGGTTTCTTCATTCAACTAAAGATTAGTGACTTATAAAGAACAAATTTACTAAAAAATTGCTTTTTTTTAATCTTGCTGAATTTTCAAAATGTTATTTAAGCATAACAATGATCAGAAAGCATGTAAATAAATCAAATTAACATTGGGGATTACTTTGGTTTCTAAGCTCTCTTTAAGCCTCTCAGGTAGTTAAGTCATATTGTTAGCAGTTTTGTTAAACGTGTCCATATTTTTGGTTAATGCAGTTAAAAGTAGCATCATGACTGCTAAGTGAGTTGTAGCATCAGAAGAGATCATTGCTACCTACAGCTGAATCATTAGCAAGCTGGTTAAATTTCAAGAGGCAAATTCTATCAAGAGCTTAGTCACTCAGAATCAGACTTTTGAGTAGGGACAATATGGGACTTGTGCTTCTTTTGAGTATGATGTTGGAGTGGGGTTACCATTTGTGTCAATGTTTGCAAAAGTTATTTATAATTTCTACAAATATTTTATTGTCAAGAAAACAGAAAAATAAGTACTGTGTGGAATTTTGTGGATATAAGTGCTTTATGAATATTGCAGACTTATTGCATAAAATCCAAACACATAAGAACATTGACAGCTGCTTCTTTTCAAGGAGAGGGAACTGAGGCATCTATTGCCAAAAGACAAAACTATTAAGTTGCATCCAAACTTTCCATGCTTAGTTTGATAAACCTACTCTTGTGTTGCTGAACACTGGAGGCTTTTTCCTTGGGTTTTAATTTTTTTCCCCCTGTGAAGTTAATAAATCTGCAGTATGGCATTTGGATGCAGTCATGAATAGTCACTAATTCTACATATGTAGTTCCAGTTATCTTGTACTGGGCATATAGAAAAGGAGGAAGACATGACTATTGATAAAAATCCCTTTTCCACTTGCTCAGCAGCCTGCTCATGGATACGGTTTCTTTCTAGTTGTCTATAGTAATATTTCCCTAATTGCAAAATAGTCTCATTTGTCCCTGTGCTGTGAATTCTCTGTCATTTCATGAATTCATTTTCAGTCACAGAAATTACTGAAGCAGAGCTTAGATAATTTTCTAGTGCATAACATGCATTCACAGAATTCTGTTTTTATGAACACATATCTGAGGGTTTAAATTGTAATTAAATCTTTCCAGATAGCCAAAAATTGAAAACATTTCTCAAAAATAATGTCGAGTTACCTCCTGGATATAAATGATATAAAAAGGATCATTATGATCTAGAAAATTATATTATAGGCTAAAAAGAAGGACCAGAGGAAACAAACAAAGAAAGTATTAAAGAACAAATGAAGGAAAGAACAATTGCAACTTGTTCTTTAACATTTTTTTTTTAAGAAAAATTGACTGATGGAAAATAAGGACTGTCTGTGCTGTATGTTAGCTTTCAATGTGCATCAGCAATTTGCATTTAGGCAGCTTTACTCCATGGAAGAGGTTGAAGCTAGCTGAAAATAAAGAAGCAAACAAATGGACACAGTTAACTAAGGGACTTGAAGAATGTCATTATTTATCAAATAATTTATTTGACAAATAGTATTTTGACTTCTGCAGAATTGGTTGACTACGATAAGCAGTATTTGTTGACTAAATTAGTCAATGAAAAATGACAAAGATTCAATGAAGAATGTATTTGATAGATAATATTTAACAAGTTCAACTGTACATATAATTTTATTTTCTGAATCCTGTATTAGGCAGAAAGCATTAAACTTTTATTCCCCTCCCTCCCTCAGCTCCCAGCTTCCTATGGCCAAGTGGGAACTACTGGTTTTGGATCTAGCAATACTGTTCCTCAAGTTGTACAGGAATGAAACTGAAAAATAGGTACTTCTAGAAAAAACATATTTGACAGAGATCATGACATTAAAGAGAAGAAAGGCTTCATCTTTTTTTTAAATGTATGACAAGTTTTTATAGTGCTCAACATTTATGGAATATAATGGAAATTTCTCCTTAAAACCAAAATACAATTTCATTTGCACCACTTCTACCTTTCTCTTCATATAATGATGATTGGAGACATGCTTTACTGTAATTATTATTTCTTATCAAAGATGCCAATACAAACTAGAAATGAGGATTGCGCACACACACATAGACACAGACACAAACATGAAATCCTGATATTTGAAAGTTACTTTACTTGAAATGGACATTTTTAATATCTCTAATGCAGTACAGTTTTGAGCTGCTTCAATTGAGTAAGTAATGAAGTTTCATTACACTGTTCTGTTTATTTATCTGTTCTTCCTATAACTGACAATAACAACCTTTAATCATTTCACATTTTTTTTAACAACTCAAGAAAAAATAAATCCAAAATAAAGATGATGGTGGTTATCTGAAATAATACATCTTTTTTCTTTCTCCATGAGGT
Organism: Taeniopygia guttata; assembly: GCF_048771995.1. Taxonomy (NCBI): domain Eukaryota; kingdom Metazoa; phylum Chordata; class Aves; order Passeriformes; family Estrildidae; genus Taeniopygia; species Taeniopygia guttata. The sequence goes on along the minus strand of NC_133028.1, from coordinate 39,931,518 downwards.
ATTTCAGAGATTTTTTAAAGATATTTCAAAATTAGCTCCAAAGGAACACTATTTAATGCCCTTATGTAGGGGGTCAGCATATCTGGCTAACATTTTTCTTCCCTTACCAGTCAGATGTCCTAGTTAGTGTCTGAAGACATGAAAGACAAGAATTCAGGAAGTGATGTAGATGAGAAAAACAAAACAAATGTCAAGGCTGGTAAGCCGCCTGATCCTACAGAACTTGAAAGGAAAGAGCTGCCACAGCAGCAGCAATTCTGTATGCATGGGCCCTTGGGCACCAGCCCTTCCTTAGTGTCTGCTCCACCTCACCTCTACCTCATATTTTAATTTTTATGAATATTTAAATACTTGCTAAAGTATTTTTACCTCATAGAGAGGCTTTTGATATAGGACAGGACAGAATGGAATAATTGAAATTTCTAAGGAAGGATGACACAGCAGGGGTTGGAGATGAAAAGCTGGTTTGAGGCCTTTGCCTGCCTGGCTGGCTGGCTTCTAAAGCTCCCTGTGGGCTGCTTGAGATCCTGCAGAATTTTCTGTCTTGTTTTTCATTCACATCTGTTTAGGAAGCAAGTGTATGTGTAGGATCATGTAATGGTACCACTGGATTTAATATGCATGACATAATGAAAGTTTCCAGAGGAGTAAACAGTGTGTGTCACCTTATACAGAAGGAGTTCAGTTCGGACATTAACTGTGAAGAGTGAAATTGTATAAAAACAACTGACAAAAAAAAAAAAAAAGCATATATTGCTGTACTGTAGTGATATAAACAGGATGAAATACTGTCTTTGTTGCAGTCAGTGAGAGATTTATGCTTGATTTAGTAGTCAGGAGGTCATCACTCACAGAATGAAATAAGATGTTAATATAAGCTTTTGTCCTTTGGTTTCAGCAAATATTCTAACCATTATCTGAGTCAGATTAAAAAAAATGATAACATGGATTTAAACATCTGCTTGGATAGTTTAACAGTTAGTACATAATCATGTTTTAGTATTCCAGAGTAGTGAATATGGAGAGAAAAATCCCAATAGCAATCCCAATATAGAAGTATATTTTACTAGTTTCCTTACACTAGCTTAACCAAAGAAGTGAGCAAACAAAACCAGAGATTCAAATGCAATACCCCAAAATCATTTATCAAAACTTTACCTTTAATCCTTAAACTATGCTGCTTCAGGAAACATAACAGGCCAGGTGCCATTAGCCTGTGTGTGTTGTTACATCTGAGCAATACTGGTATATCATATATCCAATCTTGAGGACAAAAAGACACCACAGTTCTACTTTGCTTTGTTCTTTTTGTTGAAGCTGCAGAGTTAGGATGGATGCCTGTTTATTTCAGTGAAGAATTTAGGAATTTAAAATAAAACCTCCTTAAATTTGGTGTCTTAACTGAGTGCATTCACATGCTATATCTAATTTAACCACAGGTAGTCTGCTTTCTGTCATGTTGTGCTTTTAGGATAAGGTATAAGAATTTAGATATGTATGTTTTCCTCATGTTCAGCTACAATCTTACTGAAACTTAAATATGAAGTAATGGATGCAAGCCATTGCAAACTATTTTTACATATATATATATAGGTGTATATATATATATATGTGTGAATATATATATCTACAAGTAAAAAAGATGTATATGTATATGTATATGTATATGTATATGTATATGTATATGTATATGTATATGTATATGCCACTGCCAGACAACAGGTAATGTTTTCATAGTTTTATCACAAAAACACTCACAAACACACACAAACTAGACATTAGTTTTCACAATGAGTCGAGGACTTTTCCTTGTTAAGTCTATGTCAAAACTTCTACTAAATTAGGTTCTGTCATAGCAGAACACTGATACAGCTCCAGAACACATTTCAACATTTTTCTCTTTCTGTAGAATTTTCCTCCTCGTGATTCTGCACCTTTGATTACAAAGATCCACTGACGTTTTCTCTCAGTTGGATCAGAAAATCATCCTGTTAATGAGAACAGTAGTTTGAGCTGTTCAAGCATAGTTTTCAGCTTTACTGCTCTGACCTTTTTTAAATTATACTCTTAGAATTGGTGCCCATACTCTGCCACATAGAACTCAATTTGTTTTACACAGAGGGTGATGAGGGAGCATTAAGAAGCAGACATGAAAGTTTGTGAGTGTCAAGGCCAAAAAAAAAGAGAAAAGTGAGTGGTCTAATTCAGGAAGGTTCGAAGTAGTGAAAGGCAAAGCATAGACTTAAGCAAATGGAAAGAGCAATAAAAAATAGGAGAGGATTATTGGAAGTCAGAGAGGATACATTTAATTTAAGCTAACAAATTAGCTCTCACTGTACATTTACACCACATAAAATTTACATATAAATATTTTACTGCATGCAAATACATGTATTAGGTAAAAAAATTTAAAGAAATAAGTAAGTGCACTCAAATGTAAGTAAAAATATTGACCTTATAATATTTACACTGACAACTTTTTGCAAGAAGAGGGGAAAGAGTGAGCAGCACGTAGCATGCCTCACAGCTGTCCTAGGGAAGATGAACAGAGGGATGGACATTTTCAGGATGTATACTGATATCCATGCAAAAGGTTGTTTCATAGGAACGAATGAGAAACACAAAAGGGGCTTAGAACTGTGTATCTGGGACAGTCCAAGGGTTGATTTAACCACATTGCAATACAAAATTGAAGAACCTATTCAATATGATTGCTCTGTTATTTCAAGGCAAAACCCCTAGATTTTGTTACATAAAAATAATGCCATGGTAGCTGTGCTGGTAAACAGAACACTTTCTGGAGTACCTGCTGCCCCCTGACTCTCTGACTAAACAACATGAACTGCCCTGTAGAGTAAAATGTAAATTTTATTGAGTAAAACCAGCAATACACAAAAATGCAGCCTTTCTATTTTCTGCAGAAAGCTGGCAATGAATCACAATACCTTCAAATATCAATCCTAATCTTACCTACCAGTAAAACATCAGCCCTTTCCAATGTGAGTTTTTGAACTGGAGATGCCTTCATACTGTCAATTTTTGGTCAAAGTGATTTTGATAAGTTTAATTCAAAGCTATCATCCTAAAACATCCTGAGCTCAGTGTGCTGGTTTTGGCCAGAGTAGAGTCAATTTTCTTCACAGTGACTGGCAGTGGGCTGCGTTTTGGATCTGTGCTGAAGAGAGTTGATAACGTAGAGATGTTTTTGTTATTGCTGAGCAGGGGTTGCACAGAGCCAAGGCCATTTCCACTTTTCATACAGCCACACTGCGGAGGAATTTAAGGGTGTGGGGGAGGTTGGGAGGAGATACAGTCAAGGACAGGTGACCCCAGCTGACCAAAGGGACATTCCCACACCAGTGACATCATGCTCAGCATACAAAGTAGGGGGAGGAAGGAGGAAGACATGGATATTTGGAGAGATGGTGTTTGTCTGCCCAAGTAACCCTTACATGTGATGGGCCCCTGCTCTCCTGACTGAACACCTGCCTGCCCATGGGAAGCTGTGAATTCATTCCTTGTTTTGCTTTGCTCGTGTGTCTTAATCTCAACCCAGGAGTTCTCCACCTTTTACCCTTCCAATTCTCTCCCAATTCCTACTGGTAGGGCAGTGAGCAAGTAGTTGTGTGGGGTTGGCTGCTGGCTGGGGTTAAATCATGACAGCTGAGCAGACCTGCTCATTGGCTACTAACAAGAAAACAGATCTGGTTTGTGGTCTTTAAGATCTATATGGGTTAAAGAGAAAAGCTTGTGATACCATAAGATTCAAGAAATATAAGACACATATATTGACAGCTTTCTTAGATGAGTTTAGAATCACAAAGAGATTTATCTGCTACTTCAAATAACTTGTACAATAACCACAAGGCATATGTATAAAGTTTATGAAAATATTTTTCTTGAATTTCCTGTTGTTTCTGCTGGAGTTTATTCTAGTGGTAAGGGATTTAAAATAGGTTATTAATATAAGCATGAAACACAGACCTTTTGAATTAACACAGATTGTCACATTCAGATATATATTATGACAGTTGTAGATTTTTTCTGTTTTATTCATGTTACTCAAGGCAGTTTAGACCATTTTTATTCTGAATACTAAGAGCTAGTAGAACAGAGGTGAATAATGTCTTTCTTAGCTAATCTAGTGAGGTGCTGCAGACATGATATCCAGTATTTTGTCTTCTTGTATAGTATCTCTGGGCTAGACTAGGAGATGTCATAACTACCAAGCTAAGGTAGATGTTTATGCTCCCTAGGTCCCCTCTACAAGTAACTGGAGAGATGAAGATCCTTTGGAGGTTAATCCAAGGAAGATAATGTCTAAATTCCTTAATAGTATAGTAAGTATCTAAAATGAATTGCAAAACACTAGGAAAAGAACTCACCTTTTTAGTTGGGTGCCCAAAGTCAGATGATATGATAGCCCTTGTATTATGCCATTTTGAAACATTGTCGCTGCTTCCCTTTTAAGGCATGGGCAACAAAAGCACAGCTACAAATGCAGTTTACTGTCATGATACTCTGTGTGATCTTAACAGCAATATCTCCCTCCCCCTGTTCCAACCCTGTTTCTATAATTTTGCTAAGAACTGTTCCAAAGTTTGAACTGCATGTTGATGTTGGAGATATTCAAAAGCCATCTGGACATGGTCCACCATCTCCTCCCCAGGTGAGCCTGCTTGATTGGGAGATTTAAGAGTTGGACAGGTTGACTCCCAGAGGTCTCTTTCAACCTCAAACATTTTGTGATTCTGTGATTCTTAATTTCATGGAAATGCTCGTGGTGCAATTTTAGATGTTAACAATAGCAATTTTGATTAAATATTTTAAAAAGTTGCGTGAAGACTCATTAAAATCTCCTCAGGAATCTAAAAGACTGAAAAAAGGTCCTAGAGCATTGTTTCTACCTATGTTTTGCTGCTAACTGCAGTATGTTAAGGATAGATAATGTCCCCATCTACTGAAGGACAATGAATTGCAGACATATTTTGGTTGCTTCTAATCTGTTCTGCATTTATATCCCTTTCATTTGGCTTTTTTTTTTTTTTTTTGCATTTAATCCATGAAAAGTTTGTATAAAAAAATTTATGTAGACCTGGAAAAGTTAGAGAGGTCAGCACACAAAGCAAGGAGCTTCTTGCAGAAACAGAAATATGTTCTTTATCCTGTTGTGCAGCATAACTGAAGTGCTTTCAGTGACAAAAACAAATGTTCGTATTGAAAATTTGGAGGCAAAATCAGTACTGGTAGGAAGATCATGCTTTTACCATTTTAATCATCATACATTCAGCAAAAAGTTTAGAGTACTAATATAATTATTGTGAGAATGGCAGCTACCATTGGAAAGAGCAGTCAAATGTCCAATAAAAGCTTTGGCTTTTATTTTCTGCACTCTTATATGCAGAATGTCTGCGTATTATTCATAGTTAGAGACCATAAGGTGCAATAGAAACATGTTTTTAATGAACTAGATTCAGACTTCTAGCTAGGACAAAAAACGTGCACATGGCAAGTACTTTTCTAACTGAGATATGAGAGTTTTGCCAGCAATCAGGTTGCAATATCATTGCAATGTCATAAAATATCATTGCAACATCATCAATGAATATCATCAAAAACATCATCATGTAAAAAAATAGGGAATAAAGCAAAAGAAAGGCCCTTTAGGGGGATTAACCTTGCACCTCTGTGTAGCTTTGAATCAATCCATTCTGACAAGTCAAACTCCTCCCATTCATGCAAAACTAGTAAAACAACAAATCTCTAAGTACTGCCCTAATTCTTGCATCTTTTTCCTGTTCTAAAAGTAAAACATGTATTCTTCAGCATACATATAGGAAAATCAGGAAGCATCTGCAAAATAATTTAGAAATAACACTTAGTTCATGAAAATTTCCACAGAAAAATATGCAAATATCTTTATGAAAAGAAAATTCTTCTGGTTGATCTACCAGTATTTATTGAAGAGATTTGCCAGGAAAAAAAAACAAACAAACTTTGCCTGAATTTCCGTCATCTCTGATTTAACAAGCAGCCAGTGACACTTCCAGCCATTACTTACCCTTAAAAGAATAACCTGTAAAATAATGATTTTTTTTTTCTTAATTATTTAGGGGATTAATATTTTAATTTTATGAATAGGCAGCTTTGCCTTAAAATGAACCTTATAACATCTTTTGGTAATAAGCAGAAGTCCACCTAAAAATATGTGACATAATTGTTATAAATAGAGATTTTCTTTAATGTTTTGCTATCCCTTTGGCTGTTATTATGAATTTAGTTGTATCTTCTCATTTAGGGCCACACCGTCACAAAATATCAAACATATAGCAAATGAGAGTCCAGAACAAGGTATTTTGAAAGATAATTTGAAGTAGAAAAACATATATTTTGAAAGGTAGATCATAACCCTTAAAGACTGTTAGCTCCTTTCTTAAAGGAGTCTGAGGCTGGGCAGAGAATGGTGGAACTAAAAAGTGAGAACAAAGAGATACACAAAGCTTTTCCTTCACTTGCAGAAGGATGGATCATCTTGGCTCTTCTCTTATTTAAAGACAACATAAATCTAATTTAATGCAGAAACTGGACTCATGAACATCAGAAAAATATTGACTCCAAATGAATCGAAGCAAAGTTCCTCCGTTGGCTGCAAGGAAACAATCTGAATCAATGTCAGAATTTTCTTGTGCTGTTTCTACATTTTGGGTAGATTCAAAATCCCTGCTTTGGTCTTTCCTGGTTTTTTAGACTATCCACAACCTGGACCTCTGATGCCTCCAAAAATATAGATACTACAGGACATATCAAGGCAAGAAGTACACAGACAAAACAGAGTCAGCATGGTTCAGTAACACTTTCTTAGCTCTGGCTTAGCATAAGACATGTAAGGCACAGGCTGGCACTTGCAAAGCCATGTAGGTGTTTCTGCACTGTTTCTTACAGTCTCAGTCCTGGGGAGACTGACCAGCTCCAGCTGTCAGTTCCAAATCAGCTCTTACCACAGGACATCTGTCCTTCCACTGTAGCTTAAGACGAGCTGAACTGAATGTTGTGAAAAAAGCTTGACAGTTTTTTTGGGTTTTTTTTTTAGAGACAGTGAAGATGCACCCAGGCTTATTAAAGGAAAACTGATGTGTTGACATTATTTATATTGATATTTCTGTAAGTACTTTATGTCTTTACAAGAATGTAACTCAAAATTCAGTACAAAATGAAGGGCAACACAAAGCTACTGTTAGGGATATATCATTGTGATGTGATACAGGGAGGAAAAAATTCTTTGAAGCATTGTGGAATTTTTGGTTGGCTTTTTGTTTCCTAGCTGAAAACCAAATCAAATAACAAAATAAATAAACTCAAAACCAACTAAACACCCCCTCCCCAAACTCACAAAAATCCTAAAATTATTTCCAAGAATACTATTTTCTCAGACAGTGTAAATTAATACAGATCCAAGTAAGTCAAAGCTAAATGAGAATACAAATCAGCTGAGATAATCTCAATTTGATTGAAGTTTTAAATAGTTCATTTATAATTTTTCATCCACTTTCCTTGTGAATCTTGTTCATATCCAAAATAGGAAACTGTCAATTAATGACACAGCACTCCAATGGATAATCTATTTCTGTTATTTATTCGAGTGCTGTGGCAGACTTGGATTCTGCTTGGGTTTTTTGTCCCTTGCTTGTCTCACCATCTTTTTTTCCCTTGTTATATCTCTTCTCATATCTTATATCTTGTATCTGTGGTATCTGAGAGGAAAAAATTAGACCTTTTTCACTTTTTTCATTTTTTTTGAGTTGAAACTAAGGAAAATATGTTGATAATGATGCAGGGCTACAGGGAGTCTGAAGAATGAAAGAGACACTAATGGTGAAAAAATAAGAGGTCATCTTTTCTCTTGAATGACAATTTAAAATAATACCCCAGTGCAACACCATAGAGTAACTTGGTCAAGACCTGGTGGCTACTGAGTTGCTGTGTAAATGAAAGGAGTTTATATCTGAGAAGCTTACGGAAATGTCTCCAAGAACACAGAAAATTGAGGAAAAAAGTACTCAGAAAAAGATTCGATGCTGGATATAACACATGTAGTATAAATGATGAGTTTGCAGATAAAATATAAAAAGAAAATGAATAAGTAGAGGAAGAAAATAACAGCTAGTATTGCAAAAGCATAGAAAAGGATGATGTGAGACAGCTACAGCTGGAGAAACAGTTTGAAAAATGAGACCAAGATATATGAAAGAGGAAAGAGGAGCAGGAGTTTATTTGAGGCTGAATAAGAGCCAAAGGTGAACACAGTGGATTCTGCTATTCATCCATCATTATAGATTTGACAGATTCCTTCTAAAGTATCAAGATTATGCCAAACTGTGAGGCCAATGAATTATAATAGTAAAGGTCTTCAAGCTTTTCCTATATTTTTTTACATAAAAACAAAACAATAAAATGTAGGTGGAAGGACTAAAAAAGCCATGATAATAGATAGATGACTGTGAAGATGAAATTCAACTATTGACAGGTGTTCAGAAACACAACACAGTGACGAGGTGGACTCCATTTAAGAGAAAAAACACCTTCAGGTTACCATGACTGCCAAGATCCTGAAAATCAAAGGGAACAAATTTTCACTCACTATGCAATTGCCATCCCTACTTCTAACACACAAAGAAAAGGGGGAAAAGAAAGTCACATGACATGTTGCAATAGATAAATAATAATGAGGGAGGAATGTTTAATAATAACACAATATCAAAGTAGGTTATACCTGTTCATGGAAGAGTTGAACATAGGTAGTTGAATATAGTCAAAAAGAAATAATTGAAAAGTTTACAAAGTCCAAAGAGAGATCTGGAAAGGTCAATAAACAGAAGGAAAATAACTACATGTGTGAAAGAGGGTATTATATGGATATTTGAAATCTGGTGGGCTAATCACTAACAATGGAAGTTGATTACTAAAATTTTAAAAATCAAGAAGCAGTATAAAATTGTTCAAGGAGGAAGAAGCATTAAAGAGATTAAAAAATCCACAAAAAAAAAAAATATACTAATTGCAGAATTTGTCTGGACCAAAATAAGTTTTTTTAAAAAGGTAGACAAATAAAAAAAGTCGTGGCAGGATTTTTGAAATTTTATTACTCACATTACTGAACCAGGAAGAGAAGACTTTTTATCACATTAAGTTTTGGTAAGAATTAACTGAGGCTCAGTGGTTGAAGGTGACATGAGTTTGGTGACAGTAAAATAATTCATTTTTTAAATTCAATGAGTGGAAAAAATATTTGTGATATAAGGTCTTCAAATTTAAAAGAATATAAGTGTTCAAGAATGTGTATAGAATAGGAAAATTTTATATGCCTGACAATCTTAATAAAGTTGCATTATACTGACTTTTAATTTTAAAATAATGCTTTATTCAAGTATTACTTTTATTCCTTTTAACCTGGAAATAAGCATTTTAGGTTATCTGATTCTGTACGGAAAATTCATAATGTGAATCTCACCACTTTCTACACTTTCTCTAGTGTATTTCTGGTGGTTACCTGTTGTCAGTATAACTTCAGACTTCTTCCAATTATTTAGAAAAACATGCCACTGTTATAATTTCTAACTACATACAATTTTTCACTATTCTTAAGTGGGACCAATTTCTATGATATTTCAAGATAATCATATCTTAAGCCTTTTGAGGTAAACTTAAATTTTAATAAAGGACTTAAAACCATGAACTTTCCAATACACAGACAGAGCTTTAGATTTAATGCATTATTTGATACTGAAAGATGTGAGAGACTCAGGAATGAAAATACAGATATTGTGCTAATGCTGGCAGTTTCAATTCTGCATCTGTTGCCATCTTCATATTGCAGATGAACTCTGATAAATTATACCAATTCATAATTTCAAAACAGTCTCATGGGTACCTTTATATTATATTGCATTTTAGTATGCATCTGCAGTGACACAGTTCTGCAGTTCCCCTTACATAGCAAATGCAGCAGACGCTTTTTCACTGTAATTATCATGTTGTACATGAGTGCTGCATCAGGATTTGAGAAAAGGCTGTTAAGGATATCCCTCATGATAGTTTTCAGCTACTGTATATTTTGATTCTGAAAGTCCAGGCAGAATGTGTAAGAAGGCATAGAGACTTTATTTGTTTCATGCAAATTCATAGGAAAAAAACCTGACAAATATCTCAAAAGGTCAGTTCTTCTACTCATCCCAAAGACAGCAAGGATATATAGAAGATTCCATGAAAAAGAACTTTTGGGTAAAGTTCTATATAATGAAATTTCTGATACACTCTCTAATAACTGATGATAACTTTTAGTTGTGATTCACAGTAGGATCAAAATGTGCAAGAAATAATATTTAAGAGGAAATATTAATGTTAAGTAAAACAAAGTTTTTTGTACAATTTTCAAAACTATTATTTTCCCTGGTCTAAAGTTCTTTTTTCTTGATAGCTTTAATTATATTTAATGAGAAAGAGTCAGTCTTTTGGCAATATTACATGACTCAGTATTTTCAATGTGAAGTATTTAACAAAAAATACAAATATTTAGGTATATAGAGAGTTTTGAGGTCTTTTTTTTTATTTGTGTGGTGTTGAATAAGAACACAATAAAAAATAAAATACTAGAAGCTTTCTTCTATGTGTATGTATCTAATGCATATATATCTATTTATGAAGAAATCATTTAAGTTTACACAAGAGTAAAATATCATCCTAAAGTAATTTAGGATAATTATTAGTGAATCTTTCACATTTTAAATTTTTGAATATGAACCCATCCATATATATGCCTTAAAGAAATATGTCATATTGGATACTACAAAGTTGACCTGTCTGATAAAATGTTCTGTTATAAAGAATATACTTAATCCTATACTACTATTCCTCATTATTTTTGTCAGATCACAGTTTATGATGGAATTAAGTCATATTTATGTATTTATAGCTGTGCTATTCATTATACATCATTGAGTTTTATGACATTTCTAACTAAATTAATTATACATGTTCTCCCTTCTCCTCAGTCTGAACACTTATAACCAGGGGCCATTTGAATAAATATCTGTACATATCCTGAAATGGAAAGTTGGATTTGAGCTACTTTTGCATACTTTTGTAATTCCATTAAAATATCAACAAGAAAATTAGGGAAGAACATCTGAAATAAAAAGAAGCAGAAACAGATTTAATCATGTTACATTATACGTAAACTAGTATCTTGAATTTACGTTCCATATGATAATGAAAATGAGGACATCAAGTATTCATTCTGACCAATGTTAAATGTTGTGTTAAACAGAATTATGAAATATTTACTTAAACATCTATTTTTGGTACCAAAATATGATATGTTTGTAATATGTGAGTTGTCATCACATAGTAGTTTTAAATAATACTCATGTAGAAATTAATTTATCTTTAAAATAATTATAGCTCATATTAAAGTGATTCTGCAATAAGTGACATTATACAATAAAAATCATATTAAGAATAATTAGATGAGTGTTGCAATGAAAAATGAATGCTACTTTTTAATCCTTCCCTACATTTAACTAACTTATAAGGGGAAACATTTCAGTAGTAATGACAGTATTGCAGTAATAGTAATAGAGAAATATAATACTTGGAAAAAGTACCAACTAGGAAGGGGATGTGGTGGTGTGCAAGTGTATGAACATTTGACATAGCATGAACATCAAAGACAACATTGAGCATCTCTTCTTCTCTCAAAACTGATTTCAATAGATACAAATGTAAAAGAAGGGTTCATCAAACCAATGGTTATATTATTAACAAGAGTCATTAAATACCACCTGATGGTTCATTACACACCCGGGTTGTTTGGAAAAAGAAATAGTATTTAATGAAAAGAAGTCTTTTGCTTCATATTTGTTGAACAACTTAATATTCTATGAGGCCTTCTGCTCAGCCACTTTCAAGTTTTCAAATAGTCTTTCAATGAAAACAAACTAGAAAAACTGTGTCCAGCTTTCAGCAATGAGTTGACCTCCCATGGCTGTTAGCACTTCAGTGTGAAATGTTGGCAAACAGGATGAGCTGAAGGGGGCTGAACAAGCACTTCCTCTCTACTATAATATATTTGGTGTGGAAAATTATGACCATCTCCAATTTTAAAAATTACTTCTTGTTTTTCTTCTTTTTTTTGTTAACATTGTGCAAGTTTTGTAAGAGAGAAAACATAAGGTGAGATTGTGGGAATAGAGGGATTGATTTTATTTATCATATAAATGTACATATTTGTGCTTATGTGTGTATATTGTGTGCATTGTGTACAATGCTTTTATTCCTAGCATGAAAAAAATATGGAGATGATGCCAGAAATAATAAATAAGTTTTTGTTAATACTTATTCACATAAAGGTAGATTTAAAATTGCAATGCTTTTTATTTAAAAACAAAAATGGAAAAATTCTATACAGCCAGTAAAATTTCCACTCTATTTTCAATACTGTTGAAGTCTGTTACATGCCCAGATAGTAATGGTGGACTAAATGTATTAAATGTTCCCTTCTGGGGAATATAACAGATATAAATATATTGCATGAAACTGGAATTGACACTAAATTTCACTATCAGCCACTAGCAGTTACATGAGCACAATCACACTCCTGGCTGTGAAGTTCTTTATCAATCAGATAATTTCCTAGATGTGAGATCAGACTAAGTGCTGGGTTTCATGCTTTACTTGTGTTTTGTCACTGAAATCTGACAGAGGATATGTAAGTATTGAAGGGTAAGGTTAAAAAGTAACATTATTCACAATGCTCAAAATGAATCTCTGCACGACTTGGTAACCATAGACACAAAAATCTCATCTAAATGTTATCTGGAAGATGAAAGATTACATCTAGGAAATTTTTTCAATGTGTTATTTGTTCACTGGGAGCTGAAGATGGATCTCATTGAAATTTGGGTTTGATATGATGCCTTAAGTTTTAGTTCTCATATTTTCCAGATTTTGTACTGCATTCGTATAAAAGTCTGAACTTCATATAAAGTGTTAGCAAATTCACCTCACAGTTTAGCAAGACAAAACAATCCTTTTCCAGCCTGAGAACCAAGGACAGTGTTGTAGCTTCAGTCCCAAAAGGTATGAACAACGGAAAATTGAGGAGAGCCATCTGGGAGGATGGCACTTCATAATGTGAAGCTGTAACTGGACATTAACCCCAAAATATAAAAAAAAATTACAAAAACTTATAAAAGTGTGAAAACTTGTAACTGGGCATCCATCTTGGGTGGAGCTACGGCCGGGCTCTTGTACTGCCCAAGGTGTATCCTTTGAAGGCCTTTTAATAAATACCTACTTTATTCCTTTAACACTGTCCAGCCTCTGTTCTAGGTTGGCCTACAAGGCATCAGATACATAGAACACTGAGTGTCACAGTGGTTACATGCATAACTAGATGTGACAACATCAATGTCTTCATTGATGTAAACTGCTACTTTAGTAATTTTGCAATGCAAAGGAGAGCTAATTGGTCACAATCTGCCAGGCTCAAGGTAGTATCTTTTGTAAAATGAGAATTCAATTTGATGCATTTAAAATTTTAAATTTTCAGATGAATTTTGAAGAACTATAAGTATTGGTGAAGCAAACTTATAATTCTGCAATATGGTTACTTTGGAAGATGTTATCTGACTATAAAATTGATAGGTGTTTCATAGGCTGATAAGAATTTGACAAACAGGGTGATTTTTAAGGTGCAATTTATTGTCATGATCAGTGTAGAAGATATGCAAATGGAGCTCAATTCCAATGTAATCTCTAGATTCATGTGCCAGAATTTGGTCTAAAATATCCATTTGTTCATATATCTGCTGAAGGGACTAAAAATCTCTTGTGCTGCAACAGAATTAATATTCAATATAATTTATATATTAGCCAAGACAGTTCTTAAAAGGACACTACTGGAATCTAATGGTTGTTATGACAGTGATGGAGTAAAATCCCTAGAAAGTTTAGGTAGGTAAACAGTGACAACTGTTTAGGCAGAAATTTCCATTCTCCCTTACTCCTTCCTTACACAGATAAGGTATTACAAGGATCATGACATCTTCCTAGGATATTTTGCCATATATATATTTAGCATATTATGTAAAATACAGATCCTTAACATTTTCAACACAATAGTCAAGGAGCCTTTGCATCAAATGCAGTAAAAATATGAAAAGTTTTTTCTTGCTTTCTTTTTTTGACATTTGAATAAACAATTTTGATTTTCAAACATAAAATGAGACTAAAACTACAATTAAATAGCTTTGTGGTTCTGTCTTGAACAGACTAAAAGAAAAAAACTCACAAATTTACCTACCTTTGCATCTCTCATTGCTGCAAGCTAAATCATGGAAAGAATTACAGGCAAAAATAGAACACAAATTAGTTATTTTTATATCATCAACTCTACATGTCATTGCAATGCACCAGACACAGAATTAAACAAAAGTTGCAAAGCACACTAAGATTTTTCAGGTAATATTTAAATCAAGAAACTGGTTCAATGCAATGAAAATTAGAAGGAGAATTTTTTTATTCACTGGACATCATTTTTTTTATCATTTTAGGGACCTAAAAGAAAAAGAAATGAGATTTAGTGGAGGCTGGAATAGGAAAATATGCACTCTTATATTTATATATAATTTTGCAACATATGAGTAGCAAATGTGCTTGTGGAACTAGGACTCATTTTTCTGTGAGAATAAACCAGCCTGAAATAATAATGAGCTCAACAAGTAATGACCAATTCTTTGAGGATGAAAAGACCTATTGCTTCAGACTCAAGCTTGAGCTTTAAGAGGAAAAGGGATTTTTCTGTTGTTTTTTTCCACTGTTTGTTTTTTCCTGCAGCTCATGAAGAAAACAACAAAAAAAAGCAAGTATGACTGTACCTTTCTAGCAAAAACTCTGCTTGCTTAACAGAGCACAAGGAAATGCACCATTTATTATAGAAAAAGAAAAGGTCCTAAGTAGGTTCAGAGGCATGAATATATAAAACAATAAAAATTCTTCTGGAAATAGCTATGCCAGAATTTGGGTAAACATGTTAAAGAACAAAGAAAAAACTACTCAGCTGTAAAGCATAAATATTTTCTACTATGAATTATGACAGCTTCATATTTGCCAAAGGAGTAAATATGTATGCAATATTATTTAAAAATATTTTTCTTCCATAATTATGAGAAGAGTATTAGGCACTGGAGAATCTCTCATAAAAGGAAAGGCTGAGACCAAGAACTGGTTAGTCCAAAGAAGAGAAAGTTCAGGAGGAGCTTATCAATGTGTACAATAGGGTCAGAAAATACATGAGCCAGACCCACTCTTCTCAGTGATGTCCATATGCAAGGATGAGAGGCATAAATTTTAATGTAGGAAATGTTATTTAAACAAAGGAAAAAAAGAACTTTGTTTAAGTTAAACTTTGTTTAAGAGTGATTGAACACTGGAATGGGTTGCCTATGCTGGTAGTGAAATCTTTATCCTTAAGTCTGTAAAATACCCGACTGGACATGGCCCTGAGCAACCTGCATTTGGGCCTTGCTCCTAGCAGAAGGTTGAAGTAGAAAATCTCCTTTCCAATTTCAGTGATTCCATGACACATTTTATATTACTGTTTATGAATAAGCATTCTGAAAAAGGAATTGTTCTGGCAGAAAAAAGTAGAATTTACTAGTCTCCATTTGTCATACTTGCCAGTTAGATGAGCTGCTTTTTCTCTTGCCTGATATTGGCCTTGCCCTGCCAGTGATTGCCATGACAATGAATTTGTTTGACATATCATTTGATTTACTCTTGCAATAAGCATACACAAAATATTCTACTCTCTGCACAATAAACTGTGTCTCTTTTGGGAGTTTTGCATAGCTAAAACATTTGGCAAAGGACCTCGAACTGTCAGAAAAAAGTGTTGTACCAGAGGACTTGGTTTTCTTCTGGACACAATCCTCCTATGAACAGTCTGCTCAACAAAACCATAGCTTCATACAGATATGAAAAATGTTGGATCTCCTCCAAGAAAGGTCTCAATCTTAGTTAGCATTTTGATCGGAAGAAAGGAGAGGTTATTCTGACATAACCTGCTAACCTATATGATCAGAGCTAGGGATTCATTGACTATCAGGAATAGATATCAGCATAAAATAAGGTGTAAGAATGCTTTTTAAATACCTGAAGATGACTTTGTGTTCAGTGTTTATGCACTCAGTTTTTATCACTGTTCAGTCTCAATTCAAGAATACATTTGCATTCAGGAACGCATTTATAAACATTGAGTAAGTTTGGCCCTAACACAGCAGTAAAGTAAGTTATAAGATAGAGTGAGCATAAGCTACTAGGCTAGACAAGGAAAATGTGATATTTAGATGAAAGAAATGCTTCTGTTTGACGCAGACTGAGAAAGAATGAAAACAGACATTCTAGTCATCTTGGAGACACAAACCTGATTCATATTTTCTAGCAGACGTGGATTCTTATGTGATTGGTAGGAAATCATATATTCCTTCACATAGCATTTTGCCTAGTACATCTCTCCCATTGTTTTGCAGGTCAATGTATGACCTCAGTATGTCATATGTCAAGAGAAGTGCTTATATAAAGTAAATGGTTACAATTCAAGGTAATGTTTAGCAGAAAAGGCTACTTTATCCAAGCAAATGTGACAAGGTCATGGTGTATGCCCAGCACACAAATGCTTTTTCTGTTGCATTTTTAAAATAGTGGCTGGTGCAGGTCAGCTAAGACTATCAGTAGCAAGCAATTCCTGTTTTCTGGCACAGGAGATGCATCTTAAGGTACAGAATGCTCCCACTGAACAGTATAGCCAAAGCCATGTAATTTTTCTAAGCTGCCACTCTGTTCCCCACACAGGTCTCAGCACAGGCTGCCCCACCACGCACTGCTGCACCCTTCATGCCTTTATCACTCTGGACACATGCCATGGTGTGTGAAAAAAACTACTATGAAAAAAACCCAACTCCTAAGATGTCCAGAACCTCACCCTTCTGCTTCAGATGAGTTGCCCTAAGTGTTTCAAATCGAAACAGAGACCCAGCTGGGTGGTAGAAGCCTCTGATTGTCCATGACCTTGCAGAGGCTCCCCTCCCCTTCTTGATCCTCCCCCTTCTCAGATTAATATTGTCCTGTAGCAGCACGTGACCTTCAAAGGATGAAAGGGAAGTGTTGGAAAACAGTCGTCTTCTGCACTGTGGCCACCATCACCCGTACCGATGAGCCTTGCAGCCTTGCACCCGTACTGATGAGCCTTGTGTCAGCCCACAAGCCCAGCTCTGGTAAGAAAAAAGGGCCTTAAAGCCTACTTCTGGGAAGGTGCTGGGTTAAAGTAAAAACATAAGGGTACCTGCAAGATCTCCTCACAAAACGGCTTTTAAAGACAAACTTCATTCTAAAGCAGTTTAGATTGTAGCAAAGGAATTGCATTAAGGATTGATTTATTATAGTTTAAATTCTGGCTGCCAGAGGATAGAAGAGTTACTTTTCACTGAAAAAGCAAGAATTTGCTTTTATATTTTACCTGAATGATGTAATGGGAATGACTTAATAACTACTGACTGAGAAAATGATATATGTTGGCTATGACCCAGCCAGGTTATTCTCTGTTAACTGAATTAAATCCTGTCTTAAAATAGATCCCTTTTCAGTTCCTTTGACATTATAGAAATACTCTGAGCATTCTATAAGTGCCCATTCATTACATTTACTGTCAATTGTTCCACGTGAATAATTTACAGCAAATGATCTCCAAAAAATCAATACCAGACTTCTGAATTTACACAGCTTTTGGATATGTAGGAGGAAAGCTTTTATATTAACTAGAAATAGATCTAACTTTTCCCCTGCACTGTAGAAAAGAAATCCCAAAGATAAGAAATCTTTCTGAGTCTAAGTAATTGTAAGTACTTACCAGTTACTGACTAAAATACAGTGTTCTGTCCTAGCATTGCCACTGGCATTGATGTCCTTAAGAGGATGGTGAGGTATGGTGTGTAGGCATTCTCAGGGTCCTTTGCTACATTGTTATGTTTCCTAGTGGGAACACAGTTAAAAATGCATGGATAAAATCGGGAAATACAATGCTTCTTTTCCATAATGATACATAAAATATTGCCTTCATGTGCAAATAGGCACTTACAGCCATGGCCTAGAATGCAGGAGAGCTATGCCTTGCAACTCTCTTGCTTACAGGGAGTCACTCAGTAACACTGCAGCAGTTTGTAATTATTTAAAGAAAAAAAAGTTGATTATATTACTTTTATCCATCTTTTATGTTTAAATAATACCCATGAGTATGTAGTCCCTTTTTTCTTCCCAGTGCTTGAAGCTTTCCTAGTATTTTTAGCTCCAGCTGCCATTGGTGTTACCTCAATGATTTTGTACATGAGACCTCTGTCTTCACTGCTCAGCGGTTAGCAAGGCACAAGATTTTTGTTCATGTCAGCTAGGAGTTTCTGGCCTCAGGCTGGAGCTACAACACTGGCAAAGGAAGTCTCACAGTAGACATTAGGGACAAGCTTGCAACAGGTTTGTCTTTTTCTCTGTCAGACAGAAATCTCCAACACTAGCTGAGGAGGCCTTGTGTTCTCTACCCTCCTCACATGCGGCCTGTGGTGCGACACACACATCAACTTCATGACGCTTCAGAAACTGCCTGTACTGACTGACTGTACTGACATTGTTTCATATACCTTGAATTAAGCACACAGACACATACACACACACACACAAGTGATTATCATGTCTGAGGAGCATTGCAGGAAATTAGGTACTAGATAAGTGAAATTCAGCCGAGTCTCCACAACTTGTCCTCAGAGCCAGAGGCTCCCAGCCATGTGTAGTCTACTGGCTCCTTTTTTTTTCTCCACATAATGCCTGTTGTCATTAGTTCCTTCTGGCACTTGTGTAAAAAAATATTCTTTTCACCCTTATGCTTAAATTCATGCAGGCTATGCCTCCCTGAGGAAAAACTTTGAGTTTAGAGAATGGCACCCAGATCTCATACAGAACTTACAAGTGAGCCCTTCAACACGGGCATGCCAACACCAGCATCGTGCTGCTAAACTTGGTTCACTGAATTTACCAAAGGAGAGAGGCCAGGCCAGGGAGAACTTTACACGCACTCAAACACACACAGTTTGTGCCATATTATTGTACTTTATTATATATTGGATATGGTAAACCACACCTTAATTAAGGCCTTTCTTTAGTACTTAGAATACCTATAAAAAGGGGAGAATTGTTAATCTATTTTATGATATTTTGGGTATGTTGTACTGTTTTGTGTATATTGTGCCAGCCTTAACAATTTGTTTCTTAAGTATGTGTTCATCCACGCATGCACTACTGTTTAAGTATATATTAAAGGAAAAAATCTTTTAAGTGACTCACTGCCATAAAGATGAATATCCATTTAGTTTGTTTAATGACAGGGATGTTAACCCCAGAGCCCCCTTCCTCCAAGCTCTTTGTTTCAACATTATGCTTGAAGGCTTTTTCATTTAGAACATAAGTTCCTGCAGAAATTAATTGTAACGTGCATATTATAAGAAGAAAAGTGTGAATTTTTCAGCCTTGCTTCTACTTTGAGACAATAACAACATAAAATTTCAATTTGAGCTGTCATCTGAGAAGGGCCCAGATATCCCACTGCTTGGAAGGCTATTAGATATTTTGTAACATGGGGTCTCCAACATGATGTTGTATATTTTAAAGGATAAAATTTGTTCTGCTCACCATTTCAGAAGCTACACCAGCATAATATGACATCTAAGAAGTAGCTGAATAGCTGCTAGTATTTCAGAAGTCATAATGAATCTGTAACAAGTCATTCAGACACTGCTATACCTAATATCTTGCACTGGCCAACTATTTTCTAATCATTAATTGAAATTTGCTGCCAGAGGCAATAGTTCCCAGCTGTGTAACTGATTCCCTGGAATCAGATACAGACAAAAGTAACTCTGTCATAAAAAATTCATTTTGGCCATTATTTTATAGCTAATATATTGATTATATATTTTATATCTATCTCTCTATCTAAAATTATATATCTGTCTAATTCTTACCAAAAAGTTACTGAATTAGAAAGAGAAGCAGAGGTGTATCCCTCTCTAGGATAGTACAAATATTACATCAACAATAGCACATACAAGGAATCACTTCTACTTTCATGGTTATAACCTTCACAAACTTTCCTGAGAACTTTAAAAAAAAAGAAATTTAAATATAGGAGAAATATTAATCTAGTACTTACTCTTTCCCTACCTGTGACATACTAAGCGGAATAAGAATTTTGTGTAACATCTGCAGTTAAATAGTTTATTTTTTTTGTATGTGAATGAGCTCATTCTTAGAAAAGCAGCTTTTTCTTTCAAGCCTGCAGCATGAAGGAACATATTATGCAAACATGCAATGAAATGTCTTTATCATCTAAGGCTATTCATGTTAGAACAAATAAAATATTGCAGTTGTCTTCAGTGAAAACTCAGCTGACCCTTTGCTAGCATAGCATCTATTATACAGCTCCCAATTATGTTTCTGTAGACTTGATTAGGCTTTTTATTTCAAATAATAGCGATAAAAAACTTAGCTTTCACATGTGAAAATTCTTCATTAATCAACTCTTTTTTTTATTAATTCATTTGCTACTTACATAAGCATTTACAGGCTAAAAAGCAATGTTTTGGTTGATGGTGTTATTTCACCCTTTGTGGAGAACCATTCCCCTGAGTCATGCAGTATTAATTCTGATATGCGTGAATGCAACAATATAAAAAATGATGTAACAAGAAAAATAATTAGTACTTTATGCCCCATTTGAATTGTCTTGGTGTAAAAATTTAACCAGGGAATGAAAAAAAAAATCATTAATGAGGCAATTGTAACAAGCAACAGCGAGCCAAAGTCACTGTTCTAATTCATGTATCAGTTTCCATTACTCAAGCAGTACTAGAAAAAAGAGATTTACCATTGTAAATTAATTCATTAAAACATATATAAAGCTATTTGTAATAGAGAAAAATATATATAGTTAGAGAAGATTGAAAAACATAAATTATGTGTATACTAGGATACATAAGAAGGCTGATTCTTCCAGAAGAAATTGATGGAAGTGAAGATGAGTGTCCAGTACAGTATAATAGATGTGATTAATCTGTAGACATAAGAGACTGGAAAAAAACATTCACTGCAATATTTAAGAAATTTTAAAGGAAGCCTTTGAAAGCAACTAAATGGCAGTAGTCTGTCGAATCATCTTTGGGTGTAAAACAAATGCACTTAAGCAGGGGTGTGAATATATTAGTGGAAAGAAAAACAAAACACATATTTACATGGAATTAGGAGCCAATTATTAACTACACCAAGACCCATAATCAGAAAAATATAATCCTTGCACAATAGAAAAAGAGGTGGTCTTGATGAGAAGATATTGGATGTTTTAGGTGGAGAAATGATGCCTTAAGTTCTAACTTTCGTATTTTTAAGATTCATATTTTTAAGAGCCTGTAGCTCTGAGCTTCATATTAAGTGTTAGTAGGGTACTCTTCACAGGGCAGGTAGACAAAACAATCCTTTTCGAGCTTGAGACCAAGGACAACTGTTACAAGCTTCTGGCCAAAAGGTAAGGTTACAAATAAGCTAAAACTGTAATTGGACAATTAACTCCAATGTGAAAATGGACCAAAACTTATAAAAGTGTGAGACCTGTTGACGAGTCGTCTATATATTTTATGACCATTTTGGGTCCATCTTGGGTGCAGCCCTGGCAAGCTCTTGTACTCCCCAAGGTGTATCCATGGAGGTCTTTAAATAAATACCTCCTTTATTCTCTTGGCTCTGTCTAGTCTCTGTTCCAGGTCAGCCTCTCAAGGCATCAGTTCGATTATGAATGTTCTCAAGAATAACTAAATGATCAAAAATGCAGAATTAATATTCAGGTTAACATATAAATGGTTACTTCCAGGCATGCTAAGAAATGTAGAAAATGAAATCTAAAATGGCAAATATTCCTGCTCCTCTACCCTCCTTCCTTCATAATATCCTCTACAATATTTTTATCAATTAGTAAACATTAGCAAATGGATAAGTCTTAATATTTTCTCACTGGAAACTCTGATCTCTGAAAGGTGGAGGGACACCACCAGCCAGAAGGTTGAGGGAAGTGATTCTGCACCTTTTGTTCTGCTCTGGTGTGGCTTCACATGTATTGCTGCATCTAGTTCTGTTGTGCCCAGTGTAGGAAAGACATGGATCTGCCTGTTATAGTGAGTCCAGAGCAGGGCCACAGAAACAGAGAGGTGGATCACCTCCTATGAGAAAAGACTGAGAGAGCTGGAGTTGCTTAACCTGGAGAAGAGAAAACTCTGGGGTGACATTATAGCAGCCTTCCAGTATTTAAATGGGGCTTTATAGGAAAGATGGAGATAGGCTTTTTAGCAGGGCCTCCAGGAACAGGGCAAGAGGTAATGCTTTGAACTAAAGAAGGGTAGCCTCAGACTAACAATGAAAAAATGTTTTACAATGAGGGTGATAAAGCACTGGCAGAGGTTGCTCAGAGTGACTGTAGATGCCTCATCCTGGAAACCTTCAAACTCAGTTTAGACGGGGCTCTGAGCAACCAGATTGAACTGAAGATATCCCATGTCATTGCAGAAAACTGGTTCTAGATGACCTTTAAAGGTCCCTTCCATTCCAAACCATTCTATGATTTTATGACAGAGTGCCTGGAAAGTGAGTAGTAACCTTTATTCCAGTCCAAGCAACTGTTCTTAATACTCTACCTATGACTGGTATTATAGACATGGGTATAATAATTTTAACAGCCAAAATCCTCCAATTAATTTTTTTATTGACTGCACTGTCGTCTATGTGGAATTTTTTAGTGGATAATGTTTTAACTTTCTTATTTTGTTGGTGGGGTTTTTTTTGTCTTTTATTTTTACTTAATTTTCTCCTTTATCTTGTCAGGGATACTCTGATTATATCTGAATATTAGCTGTAGCTAATAATTGTATCTTTAAGCAGAAACATGAATTAAGCATTGCCTAATTTCAAAGTTGGTTATATTTTTTGTGATCTGCCACATTTGAGTTTTCAGGTGAAAAAAATTACATGCTACAGCCTGGATCACAAAATTTTCATGCAATCACATTGTCTCGCATTGTATTTTCTTTGCAAATGGAAGTGGTTTTGCACAATGATTACTCTCTGAGTGATTTAAGCTGAAGAAAAATAGGTATTGTGTTGATGCAACTCCACTGAAGCATGCAGTCTCAATGATTTGAGACATTTGAAGGTGCAACTGGGAGACTGCATTTAAATTCACTTGAAGTATAGTCCAATGTAGCCTTCAGGCTGATGAATATGGACAGTACATAGGCCACAAGACACAATAAATTTGCATCGTTTAACTGCCTTCTGAATCCTTACTATATATAATTAATTCATAACTGAGTTGCAAAAGATCTGTTTATATTCCAATATTAAGAGCAATTATACAAAAACGCAACAAGTAGGAGATTATGTTGACATCCACTTCATTGTGCCACTGTCTTAAATACTTTAAATACCGTCTGATTGAAATTTTATTTACACTAGTAATGACTCTTTCATTGTAGCATGATTTTGTATTGCTGATACATTTTCAGATTGTATTGAAATTACTTTTTTAGAAGCTGTATGAATAGATGCAACCACCTCCACTAGACTGGAAGGGAAATGATTGCAATTAACTTCACATTTGCACTACTCCAAAAACTGTGCATTTCTAAAATTCATGGGGGGCTATATTTGACAGGAAGATTGAAGCAATGACTGCTCATGTATGTTCTACTGCCTTGTATATGTTCTCAATAGAAAACAATCAATATATTTGGGCTTTTGGAAAACATGAAGCAGCCAAGAATAACATAGGCAGGGAAAGGCGAGAAGAGCTCCTTTCCTTCACCTCCTCTGCCCCCCAGCAGCTGGCTCAACCAGGACAATTATAATCCCAAGTAAGTCAGCAGAGCTCAGGTCCATGCTAATACGTGACCAAACAGCTTAACCATGAGGCTGAGCTGTGTTCCAGGGTAAATTTCTCTCCTGTGGAAAATGCTGCTTTTCAATTAAGAGGCTTTAGTGTTCATTGGAGCAAGAACTAGATCCTGCACATGAATCAACCTTGTGTTTCTTCCCTCTCCTTTCTCTTTGTCCCAGTGACTATTTCATTACTTTCTGCTAGGGTAATTAATTGAATACCCTCAGCTGGAGAAATTCAGAGCAAGAGAGATATATCCCTGACTATCTGGTAACATTGCAATTAGGGCGCTCTGCTGAGATGGAAAATACTTTCATCAAAATGCAATCAGATATAGAAGACACATTAACTGAGTCCCAGATGAGCACCCTGTTAGCACTGCAGCTGTGCTCTATGGCAGGAGTGGACACTTGGTGGGTTTTTTTGCAAAGGTTTCACATTGCTTTGAGCTCATCTGCAAGGTCCTTCCCTGGAGGTCTAATGTCTGTATCCCACTGTCCCTGGGATGCATCACAGAAAAAGGGCAGCTTTACTGTAGGCATTTCTGTCATCCTGAGCAGCAGAAATGTAGGCATTTCAGCGCTTTGCTGGGTTTTGATGCTATAAATTCTGGTGACTTACCCGGGGTGTGCCAATGCACCTTGCTGAGCTAGAGGAGGAGCTGCAGCAATATTCTCTCTCACAGCACACAGCAATGTGCTGGGCATCATCTCCTCCCATACAGAGCTGCAACTTAATGCTCTCTCTGACATTCCAAGGTTTACCACACGGCATATCACAAGTTACTGAGCTGTGTGGCCAAGTTCAATGGGTAATCTTACACTTTGGGTTACCATTAGGTTTCCCATTACTTAGCTGTTTTGGGGAAAACTATTCATTCTGTGTCTCAATAGGACACCAGGCAGAGATGTATATGAGACGTGTGTAATTCAGAAAAAATTATGCTGCCAGAAAATTCAAAACAACTCCAGTTCAATCTGTATCAAACAGACTTATCAAGTATCTTATTATATATTTAAAGGGAAAGAAAGAAAAATTAGGTCAGAAGCTATGATACCTAGCCAGAAGAATCTGCAGAATCACTGTAAAATGCATATGTGAAAAGCACAGGTGAATCATGGCCTGGGGAGCAGAAGCTGATTAAGCTTTTATAAATCTGTTTAATGCACTGTCACCTGATAGTTTGTAGATCCTCCATTTTCCTTGATGTTTAGCAGCTTTGTATTTTAAAAAATCTGAATAAAATACAATAAAACTTTCTGGAAAGGACCAGCCAATAAGATTTTTTTTCAGTTTCTCCCTGAAGGACCCTTTCCACGTCAGTGTGCTTTCATGCTTGTCAGTACATGACTGTCTGAAGGGCTCCTGCAGTGCTGAAAGTGACAAACATAAGTCTCCATAACTAAACCTCACTGCTGGTCAGAATATATCATTCCTTTTCCTGTCTATCATTTTTGTGCCCTATGCCTTAGAAAGTCTTTGAAAGCCACACCTCGGCTCTCTGCACCAAGGCGCTTCCAAGAAGTTTCTTGTGAATTTACATCATTCAAATTAAATGGGAACTAGCCTATACATAACCACTGAGATTATACACCAATAAATTATAATTTTCCATAGATTTTTTACGGATATTTTTCTATAGATATTGTCAACCAGACTTAGACAGAATCTGGCTATATAATGGAGCCCTGTATCAACATAAGAAGTAAATAAGAAGCAGATTGGTCAGCTGTGAGGCTTTTATAATTTGTCTTTCATACCTTTTTCTTGGAGGCTATAAAACCCACCACCAAAGTAAATATATTCAATGTTATCAGAAACCTGTTATGGCTGCTGAAATCTTTTTAATGCTCTACTTAAGTTGTCTTTTCTTTTAGTTCTCTTTATGTTTTATCTTTCCCATAAACTTATAGACAGAAGACCAGAGCCTTCCACAGGAGAACTTGCTATACTTTTAATTTAATTTAGTCTAATATTATTGGCTTGGAGATGATAGCTTTTTTTTTGTTGTTCTTTACAGAGAACAATCGCTCCAAACTTTTCTGAGCCTAAATTGCCCACAGAATCCTGTCCTGGATAGGTGAATAATTGCATAACCCTGTGTTTCACAAAATATAAAATTTTAGACTGTGATGAAGAACACTAAATACTGTTTGAAGATTAAGAAAAGGAAGGTAGAATTGAAGGCAAAAGCACTGCTTTGAACATTTTTCAAACCCTAGGTACCTACCAGACAAGAACACAAAGAAAATTGATCACAAAGAAGATAATCACTTAGATAATCACTAAATGTCCTTAGGTAGGTGTTACATATTTGCATTTGAACTAAATTAAATATCTATAAATGCATGAATTTGCCATCACATTTTGGGTTTAATAATTTAATGTATTAGTACTCTTTGAAAGATGTAAATCCCAAACTTTGTTAATGGGATAAACAACATGTGTAGGCTCATGCTGCTGCATACACTACTGAGCATTTACATATGACAAAATTTAAAATAAGAATAATTTTGGAGGTTTTTTTCTTTCTGTAAGCTTCTAGAAATCATAATCCCTTTTGTCTTCACCTTCCTGAGGACTGTATCCCTAAACATGAACATGCCAAGAATTAATACACACTAGGACTGACAATTTGAACAGTTAATATTAGTGCAGTTGAAAGAGCATTAATATAGTAGTTAGTAGCCTTTAAGGAAAAGTACTAGACCATTAATCTCTTCAACAGTTTAATCTACTCTACACTTATCAATAACTAGGAATAATTGTCCCATGTTAACAGGTCTTACTGAAAGCCATGTTTTTGATTGAGGAAATATTTCCTATCCATTCAATTCTTAATAATTTCTTTCAAGCATTTCATTAATATTTTAATTTCCTATGTTTTAGGGGTGTTTCAAAATCAACATGAACACATTTAAATACAAAGTAGTCCCAAGACATTTTCAGATGCTTAATGCATGTGTCAGTTTGATAAAGAACCAGAAGTGATTCAAAATGCTGACTTAATCCTTTGTCAGACCAATGTTATATGCATTATATTATTCTAGTAAACCTTCTGATAATCTTTTACAACATGTATCTCATTCACAGAGAAGATTGAATTTTCTATGATTTTCGTTTTTCAGGAAGAACAATTTATGCTTAAAAAAACCTCAGGATTAAGAAGATGCAAATTAAAAAAGGGGAAAAAATATTTCTGTGAAAGTGGAATTCTGATACCATCTACTTTTGAGATGCTTTGAGACTGGAGGAATTAAATGCTGGCAATCAAAGTCTATCCTGCAAGTGACTACATCAACACTACGAATAAAGCAGTCATGAAGCAACAGACAGAAGGAAGTTCAGGCCCTAAAGAAAGAGGTAATGAAACCTTCTGTGGCATTGCACTTGTATAACTGAACCACAGACCTGGTCTATATTTCTGAATAGAGGTAAAAAGTAATATCTGCTCATTATAAAAGAAAAATATTTCTAGTGTGGTATTATAGCTCCAGGTGTCTCTTGTGAGAGAGAGTTGTGACCACACTAGGAACTGGCTTTATGATTGCCTTCTTTTAGGATGGCCACTGGAAGTTGCTAATTACTTCCAGGAAATCTGTTTATGACAGATTTTTTATTAAGAAGCACCAAGCACAATTCTACAACAGAAATTAAACATTAACAGTAGAATCCTTTTTAATACCTGCTCATACTGAGAAAAAAGCAAATTGACAGTGTATTCAGTCAGAAAAAATATTTTATGTCCATGGCTCTAAAGTACTTTATCAGAAAATCCCTCTGACATATGACATACAGGACAAGAAAAAGCCCTATTCTACAGTCCAGTCTAGTTTGAAAATATGATTCTCTGGGCAAGGAATTGTGCAGTTATACATGAGACATAGCAAGTCAGTATGTAGGCTCCCTGTGCAGAACCATACAAAATAGGTCGGAGATCACTCCTGCCATCCTTCCATCCAGTGGCCTTTTGTATCTCACACCCCTTAACAGAGAATTCTGTTGAACAGCTGAGGACATTCTTACTACTTATAGAAAGGGGGAAAAGTCCATTATTACGTAAGTCCTAAATGTGAGCCTCAGAACAAGTCCATATTAGTATATAAAATCCTAGGCGTTATTTACAAATCACATGCAATGAAATAGAGTTGGTAGTAAGACCATTAAATACTTTTGAATATTTGCAATATTTGTGATTGTTTTACTGCAGTTGCTTTGGTTTTCTTTTTCTGTCACATTGAACAATAAGCTTTGGAAAAAAAATTCTTTTAGCATTGGAAAAATACCCAATTTTATGATTCACTTGCCATTTCTGCAGACCTGAATTCCCAGGGGACAACATGAAAGATTATTTCCATTAACTCAGACACACAGTAGTAAAATGTAATTTTTAATGTTATATTTAAAATTATACTAATATACTAAAAAAACTTAATAGAATTACTGTGATGAAGACAGCTTTCTATATCTGTGTGGTCTTTTTTCAATTCTTTCATGTGCCATTGCTAGATCTACTGATATACATTTGAATACTTCAGGAGGAACACTATATGTTAGCTCAGTTTTCAAGGTTTTCCTGAATAGATGCATTCCCTGCCCTCTGCTGTGGGAACATTATTAAATTGAGTAAGATATAAATTATCTTGTGTGTTTTTATAAAAATGTCATCCTAATCCACCTAAAGAAAAAAGAAAAACACCAGTTCCATTATTTCAGTGGAATACTTTGTGCTAGAATCCCAGGAAATAGATAAAATACACTAATAACAAAGGGGAAATACAAAACAAAGAAAACAATAAAGAAGTTAAATGCTAAAGAAACCATATAGAAGACAAATGGAGATGAAGCTAGTTTGGTTGATTTCTGATGGGCCATCCTGAAAACTGAAAGAAATAGGATAATGAAGAGAGACCTGTGGTAATCTCAGAGGTAATTTCTTGAAAAGAGGTAAATATCTGAAAAAAGAAATTTCTTAAAAAATGCAGCATGAACAAATTGATACGTTAAAAATAGATGTGTCAATCACTTCCTGTCAGAAGAGAACAGGGTTTAAGAATACAATTCCTTTAACAGACAATACCAAAAGAAAGCCAATGGAGTACACAAGAGAGAGGCTACTTGCAAACCAGAATATCTATCTGGGAAATCACAAAATTAGAAAATAGCAATGAAAGGCACATCAAAACGCTGTCTAAGCCATTTCTCAATCAAAATATATGAGCCAATAAATCAAAATTGTTCCTGAGAGATAGGTTTTATCTCCTCTCAAAAGTGTCCCAGAATCCTAAGGTCTGAGAAGAGCTGTCTTAAAAAATAGAGAAAAAAATCCTACGCCATCCTACAACACAATCTGCTTAATAATATCCCAATCAATTACAAAAGCTATCACCAGAGTTAAGGCTTAAATTTGAGAAGGACTAAGGAAACATAGTAATGTGCTTTTCACAATATCATTTTGTAGTCTATTTTATTTTCATTTATTCTTTAATTCTTTATATTAATTAATCCTCTAGATTAAATTATAATTTAATCCTTTAGAAAAAATAAATTGGAAGTACATACTTTTTTTTTAGAAGCAGCACAGCAGAAATAATGTTTCTAATAAAGATATTAGCAAACATATTTTTATTTTTTGCTTATATAATTTTAAAATTTATTTTGAAATATATGTTGGCACACTGGCCTTTCATTCAAAGATGATTATCTTTATAAGACCACTTAAATGTTGCTCGTTTATAGAGCATGTTATAGACATGCCAGACACTCCTTTTCTAATTTTGCAATGTTATTTATCCTTGTTGAGGCGGTTTTATTATCAAAAACGGGTATTTGTGTGTCATGATCATTATCTATATTTTTACATTTATTTACAGTCTGTCAAGATACTTTCCAATACTAAACCTGTGTTTTGATATAAAAATGGCAATTTCACATAATAAGCAAACTAGATTACTTGATATTACAGCATATCCCTTGAACTATTTAAATTGTGGGTTCAGCTCAAACGTGTGCTTTCTGTCCTGTGAAAGATCTCCTGTTGTGAGATTTACCATATCACTTTTTTTTCTAAAGAAACCTACAAATCTGAAGATGCCACAGTTTGCGTATTACTTGATCAAAGCACAAGGAAAAATAAGGATTATTATTGTTTTCCATATAAACAATGTATTTTCCCAATTTAATCAAAATGTCAGCCCATTTTCTCTAGAAATAAGTTCTAAGTCTCAAACAAACAAAACAAATGAAAAATTTTTCAAGTCAAAATCTCTCCAATATCTGACTCAAACACTGAGCTTACATTTTTTGCTTATTTCTTATTTTAATCTTACATCCCAGTGTTTTAAAAAAACAAAAGGACAAATCCAAATATGGATTACTTGTAGGAAGGTGCCTTGGAGATGCATTTGTTTGCAGTTTGCTGAGGCCACTCTGCTTTATCATTACAGGAGTTCTATAACAGAACATATTCTTGTTAAACAATTACTGAAACATTTGATTGCTTGCCTTTAAAAGTAAGGACCAAACAGCCAGTTCCTTGCCCCTATCTTCAAATCATGAATCTGTGGAGAAATTTAGAACTTTCTTGACTTCAATGGAGGACAGGCTAAGAAGGAATGTTTGGGTTTTATACAAGTAAAGAATTTCACAGAATGCGAAAACTAGATTATGGCTTTTGAAAATGAAAAAATCAAGTAATAAAACAATGGAGTCTAAAATAAAGCATGATAAGAAGCAATTTAGGAGGAAAGGACAGAGATATAATAAATAAAAACAGCTGGGTGAAAAGCTAGAAGACTAATGAAGAAAACCCAGAAACTGAAAGAAGCAATAGATAAAAATACTGGAAATTCACAATAAAATGATTAGGCACTACAGATGAAAATGTGAGTGTACCTTCGGGAAAGCTGAAAAAATCCCATAATCATCTGTTGTACACATTTCAAAATCTTTGCTGGAGGAAGGTGTCCTGTAATTTTGAGATCTATATTTATTAATGTAATTGACATAGCAAAGCCTAGGGGAAGAGCTGCCCTGCTGATGTGCAGGTTGCTTGCTGATGCCTTGCAGTTGTTTCTCTCAACATGTGACACTGGGGAACAGATTCTGCAAAGTGCTGCTAACATGGAAGTTCAGCAGAAAACCCTGCACTCCAGCTTCTTTTTTTTCCACCCTTTTTTTTGTTTTTATTCTTCCAATATGCAGACATTAATGTTAAAAAATGCCTCCTTCATAATTTCACTGCTGAGCCAAGTAATAAAGTTTCACTTTTCTGCTGATTGGATCAATGCTACAGATCAGCTGTGGAGAAAACAGCCTGCATGGAAGGAGAAGGAATCAGTCTCTGTGGTATCTGAAGCTTTTCCCCTTGCTCTGTTAGTGCAACACTAACGTGATGATGAGAACACTGAAGGCCCAAAGGACAACATGGAGACTACGGGAAGGATAAATCCTCCTCATAGATTCTCTTCCCAGCGCACAGAGCATCTCGACAGTTGCTGTGCTAGTCTTTATTAAGAGAAGCTGTATGTTCCTCAGGCTCTGAATACCCATGAGGGTTTACTGATTACAGAACATTTTCTGATACTAAATAGTGTACTTAGAGTGACATAGCAATTAATAACAAACACAACTGAGTATATGGATTCAGCTGGGCATGGGAAGCCATGGTTTTCAAATCACTTGCTGATTTTGTAATAGCTGACTTGAAAGTCCAGCTGTGATATGCAACTATAGAGCACTATATCCATTTGAAAGCTATTTGAACACATGGAACATGAAAAGTAAATGCTAATGAGCCATTTAACTCATCAATACATTTTATTATCCTTTATACTGACAGCTGTCACCAGGATTGCTATGGTATGTCTTTCAGAATAGTAAATACTCTTTTATTTGCTATGTGGGTCAGAGAGAAGGAGCCCCATAAATAAAAAGCTTGTACTTGACACAGAAGGGTGGTTAAGCATTGCAGTATCTCCTTTGCAGTGTGAAAGATAAAATTATACAATTTTATTGGGGAAATAATTGAATTTGGTAGATAGAATCATCTCCAGTTTCAAAATTATTTACTCTCAATTTTCTGAAACAATTAATTACTGTAGGAACTAAAAAGAAACTTGACCAAATTGCCTTATCTTTCAGATAATCACAGGAAGCAAAACACAGTGATGTCTGGAATGCTCAAGTCTAACTACATATACAAAGTAAAAAAAGAATGTTTTGAGTAAGTATTTTAAGTACATTTTGGTGATTGGTTTGATTAGAGATGATTATTTTAACAACCTGAGACAGCTAGCTGAAAATAGTAGCATACTTACTGATTTCTCCTGGAAATCTTGGCATCTGAGTCAGACATACAATAGCCATGGATGTTGATGACATATAACAAAGAAAACCTTTATCTTCTTTCCCCACCCTTCTTTCCTCACTCTAGTAAGTAGGCTGGTTTCAGTGAATGATCTTTGTTCACACCACTGCATTGAGGGGTGAATCTAGTGTGCATGAATAACAGAAGATATTGAATGCTCCTCACTTTACTTTTAAGTTGATGGAAAATGATCACTAATGAGAGCTGAGAGCAACATCATTTTAGCATTAGCTAAGTAACAAAAAGTTGTTATTCTTTACTCAATGGTATGATGTTCCTGTAAATTTATGAGGACGTGAGAATGAAAGTATAGTAGGTAATAATTGAGTTTATGACTGCATTTGAAATATTAGTGACAAGTCCTTCATTTCTACAAAAAGCTGTTAAAATGTTCCCTCAAAGTATTTTTGGAAAAAGGTGGGAGTAGTTACACTTTGCCATTATTTCAAATGTATTGTTCAGTACATACAATTTTCATCTTATATCTATGGAACTAGAGTGGAATCTTATATAAACTGCTATTTCATTTAGCTATTTTTTCATTTGCGGAAAGAGATATGCTTTCAGTTTTTAAGGCTAAATTGGAAAATCAAACCAATATTTTCCTCATATGTTAACCTATTTATTTTCACTATTAATAATGTATATATTATACATATTTTCTTTTGGAATCATACTTTAAAATTGATGTACTATAATTTAGAAGAATGCAGAAAGTACTTCGGTGAATTTTCACTGAAAGAGATAAGGCTGGTAATAATAATCAGATTTTTTGAAAGGCACTGTTAAGGCAGAAGTATCAGTTCTCTTTATATAATTCCAAGTTTTCCACAGCTTTGTTTTGAAAAGTTTTCCACAGTTTTCTACAACTTTGTTTTGAACAGTGGTGAACTTTCATTCTGAACTTTCAAACTTCAAACTGGACACCTTCCAGCAACATAGATAACACTGAGATTTTCCATAGACTGGTTTTTGCTGTAATGGAGTTCTTTTTCTTCATGGCAGCCTGTATGGTGTTGTGTTTTTGAATTTGTGACTGAAGCAGAGTTGATAACAAACCAAGTTTTGGGCTATTGATGAGCAGTGCTTGCACATCATCAAGGCCTTTTCTCTCCTGCTCTATCTCCCTCAAAATTGTAGGCTGGCAGTAGACACGGGCAGGAGAACTGATGCAAGCTGGCCAAAGGGATGTGTGCCACTCATATGACATTGCACTCATCTATAAAACAAAAGCAGAGGAACAGAGATCATTTGTGGTAATGGCTTTCATTTTCCCAAGTAAACCTTCCATGTACTGGGTTTTTCCCAAATTACCTGGACATCTGCCTGCCAAAGACAAGAAAAATTGTTAATTTGCTTTGTTTGTGCACACATTTTAGTTCACTATTAAGCTGCCTTAATCTTTACCCAAGAATTTTTCTGATTTTTGCCCTTCCAAAACTTTACCCTAGTCACTGGGAGGGGAGTGAGTAAAGGGTTGGGGTCTTATGACCAGTGTCAGTGTCACAAATACCATTAGATAGCATAGGAAAGTGGAAAAACAAGGCTACCCATTTGGTCAGTCAGATTTTCCAAGAAGTGAGATCAGCTGAGGGTGCCAGAAAAAGTGAATAAGGCTGTATTTGGGCTATATATACAAAAAAGGGTCTTTTTTTTTCTGTTTGTGTCTGATGTTAGTGATTAGTATTAGGTAAGCATGGTGGAGGTTGGGGAGCAGGGTGGGTGTGCTGTTACCTTAGGCAAGCCAAGGGTTGATGATGAGTCAATGGAAGAAAACAGCCACTGTTTTTGAAGCTTGTGAGTCCCTCAAGATCAACCTTATCAACAACAGAGAATACTGCAAGGAAGAGGCAACAGGTGATGGTCTGGGCTATGCTCACTGCTAAAGGAACTAGTTCCCACCTTCTTTAGAAGAGGTGAAACAAGCACTGTCTACAGAGGTAGCTACTTACTGGGCTAATACTGACATTACTTTAGATAAATTTAGTTTTTCCTATTTATGAAATTTATTTTTTCTTTAATTCCTCTCCCTTAATACTGAGAAATTATTTATCAGAAGAAAGATATGCAAATGTACTAGTGTTACCAGGTAGATTTTGTTTGTAGGCTTATGTTTTTAAGGCTAAATTGTAGGCTTGTGTTTTGGTCTTCTTTTTATTATAACTATCCTGCTTTGCAGACATGCATATTGAAAACAGAGAGAAGGAAATATAATGATGAAAAAAGTAAACCATTACCCAAAGCTTAAACAAAGGAAATACTCTAAACCATGAAAAATTCAAGAGTACAATTTCTCTGAATTAGGCAAACTGAGACTTGAATAAGTCTTGCAAAAAGCGCAGACAAATAAATGTCTGAACCAAACTATGGAGTGCTCCCTCCAGTCATTCTCATTTTTAAAATGGGGAAAGTCCTGAAAGGTTGGGTTTCATCCATAAAAGTTTTGATTATACTATATTTTTTCCAAAGTATTTTAATCTTATGAATTCATGTAATTTTAGATGTATTTTTTTTAAGCAAGTGAAGTTTGCAATATTCAGAAAGGGCAATGATTAATATTTCCAGCAAGATGTTAGGGAGGAACTCAGGGAATAGAAAGAAAATATCCCAATGTTATAGGTATGTAGACAGTGTCTTGCAAGGATGATATGCATTGAATTTACTAGATTTCAATCAAAACTTTGTGGATATTATTTCTGGTTTTTCTTTTTTACTCCATTCCCTTGGTGATACATTTTACAGAAAGCAGACATGCATACTCATAGTGCATTGGAATAAACTTTTAGCGTGCCTTCTAAAATGCATACTCTCCTGTATTTTTTAGGTAGTATGCATCATTTTTAGTTTTTATAAAGTCTAGGAAAACTATTAGTCGATTCAAATGTGGCTTGGCATTCAATAAATTTAAATCTTGTGAAAATTCAAGCCTGCACTATAGTGAATGTCATTTCTGTATGCAGAGAACATTCTTGACCAGATACATAGCAAAGATCTAGTTTGTCAAATTTAGCTGCTTCATGAATGGATCATAGGTGGTTGGCTCTGGCACACTCATAAGAATCCAATTTAAGGTGGATTTTAATTAATTAATTAATTATAATCAAATCTAATTTCACATGCAGTTCAAGCCTGGATGTATCTAAAACCATCATGGCCATATTGGACACATATGAGCTCTTTCTTTATAGTTAGAAAGCTCTTAACAAAGAGTCCAACATAGTTTATGTTGCCTTTCCTTATCAGAAAGATAAAGGAATCCTCTTGCTCATAGGCATCCAGCAAGAGGCCAATGGTCCCCTAGAAGGACCTACTGCCTTAATTCCTGCATATAGTAATTTATGCTTGTCTTTAGTCCTTACTGAATTTTAACTTAATGAATTAAATCTGTTTCTCTGGTCTATCAAGAATGCTGTGAATTCTAATCCTATCCTCCAAAGTGCTTTCAAACATTTGCATCAGATTTTATATTGAAACACTTTATTCCATGAAGAAAAGCATTATTGAAGATATTTTCCACTATCTTGTCCCCTGCAGAACCACTGCAAAACTCCCCTAATGTGGCCAAGGGTAAGTTAAGAATCAGGAAAGTCATTGTCAGAAATTAGTGATTAGTCCTAATAAATTCCACGGTCATTTGATTCTGTCACCTTGTTATTCTTTTCAGTCAAATTCTCATATTTCAAAACTGATACAGCAATTTTGCTTATAGCAACTATTTAATCCAAGCAACTTCACAGAAAATAATATTTTCAAGTAATTTTTCCATCAGAATGTTTTTTCTGGAAATTGCAACTGGATATGTTAATTATTTCACTGTTTATAAGATTTAAAGTGATCCAAACTATCAGACTTGTATCTTAAGGATGTACTGTATTCTTTGTTTGACTACATGAATTTTCACTGGTTTGAGACAGCCAGTGCAAAATTTTTTCCAGGTACTTGAAACTATAACCTACTGCATTGCTCTCATAGCAACAGCCTTCACTGACACATCTACCTGCTACTTGGAAACCTTGACACATTAGGTATTAGCTGCCATTGATGTCACTTTCTCACCTTAAAAAAAAAAAAAAGAGAAAAGAAGGACTGGAGTTTTAAACAAAAAAAACCAAAGTTGAGGTCTGTCTTTCCAAAACAGTGAAACATTTTCTGTTTTGACAGTTCATTCTTTCAAAGCCTATATTATTAACAGTTATTCAAAACAGAGACTATACATCAGATATCAAGTCAATAAATACAGAATTATCCAGCAGCAGACCCAGCAGAGCTTTATATTTCATATTACTATTAATGTCCAGTAACAACTTTTACTGTTGTCTTTTTCTGTACCTTCCTTTTCTTTGGAAGGACAAAAGAAACAGAGGAATCTCCAAAGGCTGTCTATCATATTGGTATAGAGAGTAGACCATATATTCAAGTTCAAATAAGTATCATAGCATCTAGGAGACAGGACTGAAATTCTTAATAAGGCTAATGAGTACTTTGTACCTATCAACTCCAACATATGTTGCAGCTCCAATTTATGTCACCTATTACCAGGCAATTTACAGTTTCTTCTATTCAATCCAAGGACCACAAAGGTAGGCTTCATTTTCTTTTTCCTGGTACTAAAGTCATTAGGAAACCTGTCATTCAAATTTCAGGAACTGGACTGCAGTAAAGTATTTATAATCTAAATTTTCCTTATCAAGGTGCTAATTATGCTTTGACTTGATGGATATCACATGTGCCCAGATGAAGATGGTGGGATAGAGTGAACCTGTGATTGTTGCTTTCCTCACTCTTCACTGGTCCAGCTGGATGCCCTGCTCTAGCTCAGGCAGTTCCTCTGGCATTTATGGCAGTTTTATAAATCTCCCTGAATCTTATATTTGAATAGTGATATGACAATTGTTCCTGAGATGAGAGCTACAAGAGCAGAAGGGAATATACTAAAAGGTATAAGAAGGTGATATGATGCAAATTTTCAACTAAGGGTGGTATGATGTAAGGCTTAGAATAAATGTAATGATAGAAAAAAATGTGAGAACCTACCTTTGAAACAATCAAAATGAAAGCTTTTATGTACTAAATCAACCGAATTGGACCCATAAGAGGATACTGCCATAGAGAGTGAGAACAAAGTTGTATAATTTGTGCATAGTCAAAGAAATGAAAATCTGAATACATGAAAAATGGTTAAACAGAAAGATCAAGAGCTAGCAAAAGTACAAAACTTTTCACAGAAAGAAGTCAAGAGCAGTTAGGAGTGTTGTTTTCAAATTATACCAGAAAGTATTTTTTTTTTGTCTATTGGAAAGATCCTCAGTCCTTTTACTTTGTTATCTGTTGAACCAAATAAGAAAACTGATTTACTTTTATCTAACATCCACTGTATCATTGAAAAAGTAAGTACAAAATCTACCACTATCAAGGCTTTGGTGAATGAAGAAATGCTTGATACAGTAATGTTGGCAGTGTTGAGGGATGGCCTAGTATTGCTTCTGTCTGTGATATGGAAGCACAAAGCAATGCTGAATGAATAACTGGCTACTGGAATAATTGTGACGTGTCAAATTCAAGGATAGATATCTACAGATTTAATGAAGGACTGACTGAACAATATTTGGAGCAGAAGACCAGGTGTGCTGTTAAGAAAAGGAAGAATAATTGTCCTAGGTGAATTACGAGGTCATCTAATGCCAGCTGTGAAGAATACGGCCAAGAAAATGAATATTGATATTGTAATTATATCAAGAGGAATGACATCAAAACTTTATACATAGCAGAGAAAATGCCCTTTAAAGACTGGGTAAACTCTTGCTCAGAATGGCTTTTGGCAGGGAACATGCTTCCGTTCCTACAGGAAAAAATACAGGGTAGAGAAAAACTACCCTGTCATTTCGAGACCTTCAGATCAGATAAATCCAGAACTTGCAGCTAATGTTTTAAAGAAATACTGTATTTTAGATTCCATGGATGGAACACACATTGCAATGAATACAAAGAAGAGTCAGAAAATAGGGAAGACACTGAAAGTGAAGAATAGATTGAATATAGTGAAGAGAATGACAATAAAGTTAGAATGTAAAAACTAAGAATATAAAGACAAGTATTAGTATAGCATGTGGGGAGAGTACAGATTAGTGTAGTTGGCATGGTGCATTTACATTTCGATTGTGTGATTGATAGATTTAGACCTTGCCTACCTCTGTCACTTATATCCACTGTTGTGGAGCATCTGCAGCACTGTGGCTTGTGCTGATATAACACTGAACTAAAATGTTATAATGAACTGGGTTATAAGACTAATGAAAAGAAGTCCAAATGTTTTTGATATTGGTATTGATTTTGATATTGAATTTGCAATCAGCTGGAATCATCATAGTTTAGAGACCCTTGGGGCATAATGGAAAAATTGACATCTTGAATCAAAGGAAAAGAATTCATGATCCAGTTTAACTACTAGAATAGCATTGCATATACATGTTGTCACTCAGTACTACTTTCTTCTTTTTATTTTTTTCTTTTTATATTATCATATTCTAATTGCAGTTTCAAGTTACACATGAAAACACTGATTATTTATGTCACCAACTATTTCCACCATATATCTTTCATCAAATACAATACCTGTATTTAGAGATCATTCTTGCCAATTCAGTCTTCACTGATCATCATCATTCAACCTAGAATGCAAGAGTGGCACAGTTGCATTACTGGAGTTATTCTGCATGACAACAGAGCAGTGGACAGGGGCACCAGACACAAAGTAAATAATGGAAAGACTTTAGATAAGTGAAATGTGTTAGAGAGTCGATGTATTCAACCCTCTTATCGAATAGTTTAATTAGGATTTTTGTTTTAATTTCAAAATATTATCAATATTCTGCTTTTTCTTTCTCTTAAGAAACAGTGAGAGTCTTTGTCAGCCTCATCCCAGTACAGATCTGACATCACAAAGCCTCAATAAAGAGAATCTGCCAGTTCCTGCAGCACTGAACCACAGCTTTTGCAGTGGTTCAGTCACATCTTGTTAACTATAGTCCCACAGACTACCTATTAAAAAAGCAGCATAAGCCATTCATTAACCAATCACCAAGTTTTGGGGTTGTGCCTGTAAGAGTGAGCAGTTTTTGATTCATTTTCTTGTAAATAAGAACTAATGGTGTGGAATGAAAACTTAATTATAGGTTAGGTTAAAGAGCTGATAGGATGGTTTTAGTCTTTGTTCAGTTAATGATCAGAGTACTGTATCTGACCACTGGTATTTATTTTTACACAATATTTATGCAAATTCCATTGTGAGGGGATAAAAAGCTATATATTCTAAATTATTTTTAATTTATATTTGTGATTTATCTTCTTTTGTGGGATGAAATTTCTTTTTAGAAGAATTGGAAGATGAAACTCTTTTACCCTTACTTGTTGCTTCCTAAAGAGACCTTAACCAATTTTATTATAAATCAAAATTATAATTTTTAAATCTCTAGTTTGCTATAAAATTTTCTTTGACTAGACCAATTACAGCTATGATATTCTTTGCACATACCTTTTTTTTTTTTATAAAAGAATTCACAGGAAAATAAAATTAATCCATGTTCTTCTAAAGCATACCATCTGTTGAAGTTTTACACTAACATGATAGAAATAGTTCACTGTAATACCTGGTTTTATTGGAAAGATTTATCTCCCCCCTAGGCAAATTAATTCATGAATGAACTACAATATATTTTCTGGAAAAAAATGGTCACAATTATTGTTTGTTCTCAAAAGCTTTGAATTCAGGTTCATGCTCTAGAACTTTGGATATTTTAAACTGATTCACACATGATTTTTGAAGTTAAAAAACTAAAATAGTAATCTTCCTTCCATCTTTCAATAACTGGCTTGTGTTAGAGTCCCTGAGAGAGATAATACTACGTATATTTTTTGTTACCTTCTCATCTAACCATTTTCAAACCAATTTTTTTAAGTCATGAATATGACAAAAAAAAAACCCCAAAAAACAAACAAACAAAAAACCCAACGAAAACAACTGATTTGGATCTGATCCAACTCTGAGGAAAATATTTTTCAGTTCATATTAAATGTATCAGCTTCTATAGAGTGCAATTAATGCAACAGTTCCATGAATGCCACAGGTGAGGGAAGACAAGGAATTTAAGCTTTTGGGACAGATAAATTTCAGTGTAAAGCTTTGACATGATCAGTTGTTAAAAATCAATTATTACATAGTAATTAGTGTAGCACTTCAAATAACAAGCTCTTTAGAAAACTAGTTAACTGAAAAACTCACCATGGAAAACCTTATTGTTTCCTCCTTCAAAGGAGTGGTTTAGGATTACAATAAGGTGACCTGGAAAAAGACAACATAGGGAGATTATGAAAAAAAATTTCAGTAGAATAAGATTTTTGGCATGAAGAGAGTGGATTGAGATAAAAATCTTCTCAACACTGTGATGATCACACTTGTCAGATTCAGAGACTCAAAAAATTTCTAGCCAATAGGGACCAGGTTAAAAATATTAAAAGATTTCTTTTTTTTTTAACAGATTTTTGCTAGAGCATGCTCTGGATTTAACAAGTTTAGATGGTTTTAGGGAAGCTACAGAAAAGATTGAAAGGGTAAGCTGTGGGTTGCTAAAGAGACCTACCATACTTGAGCTGAGAAATTCTTTCATGTGAAAATAGTTTGATCTTCAACAGATATTACAGGGCATGGTTATATAACTTTCTTCTGTTCCTAGTCTTCCTGTCTACATATTTGCTTTGGTTCACCGCTGGAAAAATAATGTTAGGTTAGACTGACTCTAGCTCTTGGCCAGTGAAACAATTCATATAGTCTTGAAGCCTACCAAAACTATTGACTTTGAAGGACTGTGGATCATGTGGATCAAATGCTGTAGTGAAAAAAGGAAGTACAGATGGTGCAGTCCATGGGCATCCTTAGGTTTGTGCTCAATTATACACCTAAGTTCTCTCTCATCATACTCTTTATGAAGGAGTGGAACTGCTCTTAAGACAGTTTTCTGTAAGGATTCTGTAAGCTGTGATGTGATAAGGATTATGAAATTAACCCAGTTTTCACTGGAACAT
Source organism: Taeniopygia guttata (assembly GCF_048771995.1). Classification (NCBI taxonomy): domain Eukaryota; kingdom Metazoa; phylum Chordata; class Aves; order Passeriformes; family Estrildidae; genus Taeniopygia; species Taeniopygia guttata. The sequence continues at coordinate 39,889,999 of NC_133028.1, read as the reverse complement.
GAACAATGACTAGGAGTAAATCAGAACTGTCATGTCTTCTGTATATTTCTCATCATGCAATCAGTATGCTCTGGCATATTTGTCAGTTATTTCAAGAAACACATGGTTTCACACAATTTTCTGTTGTACCTGACAATACTTATCATATCACAGCTAAAAATATGGCCAGCATCTCACCGCTTAAAGAATAAAAGATAATCATAAAAGCAAAGGAGCAGTCTTCCAGGTTATGGAAATCAGCAGAATTCTACTATGTCTGCAGTGAACTGAACGAAAGGGCAGAAATTATTTTTTGCAAAGACTTATGCTTCCTGCGCAGTCCTACAAATTCATGAAACCACACTGGCAGCTGGGATAATGTCACTTAAATCCTAAGATTAGTTTCATACTTAAAAAATGTACCGAAGTGCTTTTCTGGACCTGGGCCAGATGCTCAGCATCTTCTAGGATCAAGTTCATATTTATGAGTGCTTCATAAGTGAGGAAAATCATAAAATTGAATGGCTTTTTTCCCATAAAAAAAGGAAATATAAAGCCTTTAATGCAAAATAACAATGTGTTAAGTACTCATAGAACATTTTTTCCTTTGTTAATTAAGCAAAAATTTCATATGGGTGTGGCATTTCCTGGCAGCTGATGTTGAGGCAAGAGCCGTGAGTTTTAATTGCCACTTAAATCCAGTGCATTTCATTGAACAAACAGGTGGAGCATATCCACTTTGAATGTATGCAAACAGCTTGCTTTATCATAGAGAGGAGAATGAGTTTTCTGATTGATTAGTTCCTTTTTATTCTAAGCAAGTTGTGGCCAATTGCAGTAACTGCAGATTTTCTGCATTGAATGTTAATGCAGTTTGCATAGAAAACTAATTCAAAGTGAACACTTAGAGTTTTAACATCTGTACTAAAGTGAAAGAAAAAACAACCAAGCAAGCATATTTCATTTATAGCTCCTAGAAATGGGAGTTATTAATTGAATTATGTGGCTGAAAAGGAAAAGGATCTATTTAAATGTGACAAGTCTCACTAGCTCTAAACAAGCAGCTAGCTATTTCTAGGCTGACACTTTGCAGGATATAAAATTTAGCTTGGAACCAGATATTAAAGTATATTAAACCAATTACCAAGTTACATTCTGTGATCTGGAAAACAACTCAGCGGTTTATATTTTTTTAACACGGAGAGAAAGGGAAAATGAATTTGTGAAATGTGTCCCATTTTATTCTAATAATAAGTGGTTAGCATTTAAGAACGATTTCTTTCCTCTGAAATAATCTTTTTCCTCTTTCAGCTGCCAAGACAAAGGTAACTCATAGAAACACCTCTCAGAGACAACACATTAATTTGTTGTATTTTCAGAGGTTTAGCTAAGGTGGTAGCAGATGATATGTAACCTGTGTCCTCTATTAAGATGCATAATGGCAAGGCTGAAGAACACTTCAGAGCTAAGTAGCTGTATCGTGGATCTAATTCTTCATCATTTTAGGATTAGTTTATACTTTTGATGTTTGGTAATTGAAGCCCTTGATTCCAGCATCAGTGTATCAATATATGAAAAAATGGAATCTGTCTCTCAGCTTGGTCTTGTACTTTGTGACATTCATTACTTTATTCACCTGAACCAGATGCAAATTTGCAGATTAGCCTACAAAGGACTGTGTCTTTTTTTTTTTTTTTTTTTATATCTAAGGTAAAAAAAATCGCAAAAAAATTTTTACTACTGTCTACATTTTTTTTTCTGCATACTTTTTCTATATTCTGTATTTCTTCAAGAATAATTTAGAGCTAAAATAGGAGGATGAAATACCTCTTTGTATTACACTAAAATATTCAATTGAATCTATTTCTTGAGAGAAAAGTAAATGACCTTCTAGTCATTTTGCATGGTTAAATCTGCACTGGGTTTATTTTGAAGACAATGTTCACCATAAGAACTGATGTGTGAACTGATGCCTCAACCACAGAGGAAAAGAAATAGGAGGAGTAAAAGTCTTGTGGTTTAAAAACAAGCCAAAGTAATAGAAAATTCATATACTGCAACCCACAGGGCCAAGGTAAGAGCATGGTTAGAGGTCGGGTAGATGGCCAGCTAAATGAAGCATCAGAGCAATGAGTACCTCCTAGGAGATTAAGTAAAAAGGAAGAACGGGGATGTAAGTGGACTTTAAGTGCAAATTATTTGGAAAGGGCATGAAGCATAGAGCTCAAATGATATGGGAAACAAGTATCAGTGAAGGAAGGGCTGTTCTCCATGAAGACTGTAGCTTGCAAAAGATCTTTGCCAAGACATCAATTTAGAAAGTTTGGTTTGGATTGAGGTTGACTTTTATGTTTGAAAAACAAAAGACAATAATGGATGCTTTACAGACAGTAGAAGTGCTTTTATATGTGCAACATGCACATGCAAAAAAAAATAGATGCTGATCTAGTCTATTTATTTCAGGTAACATATATCAATCAGCTGTCGCTGTGATAGGCACAGCATAACTCAATACAGCCTAAAAAAGTATTCTGACTTACCTTTTCTTAAAATCTAACCACAGTTCATAGCTGTAGGCTAGAAAACAGAGTAATAGAATTACAGAAGTTTTTAGAAAGGTGGTCACAGAGACAGTCTTGAATTGCCAGTAGAAAACATATCCGTATTTAGCACTGTGTCTCGGAGATGAGCTTTAAAATTCCCTTTCCTCCATTATATGTCCTCCTTAAAGAGTTATTAGTTTTGTAGCATATTTTAATAGGATTTCTTTCTCAGTAAGACCTTTTTCTTCAGAGCCCATATTTGAAGGTGGCTATGGTAGTTTTCAGTGAGAACAGCTAAAAAGAGATCAAGAGGAACTACTCTTAGAACAGAGTGATTGAAGCATTTAAAAACAAAAGAAAGAGATAAGCATATCTGCATATTAATTTTATAAATAATGTAAAAATATTAGGAAACATTTGATAGTTGCAAGCTTGGAAAACTATCTTACATTTTTCACTTTAAAGCAGCTGCACTCATTAAGGTAGTGGTGAATTTTTCATTAAGAGAATAAATATTGAGATCTTTAAGACTATTACTACTCCTTGGGACATAAACATAACATCTTCTTCAGGAAACTGAATAATTACTCTGTTATTGAAAAATAAAGGAGTCAATTGGGCCTTTGTTTTTGAATAATTAATTTTAGCTTAAAATAATGAAATTGTAAAACATTATATAGGTTTTCAGTCTTTGTGCTCTGTGTGGATGCACAACACAAGAAACAATTTGAAATTAGTAAAAATGTGGCATAATTAAAGCCAGCTATTACCCAAGGCCAGAAATTATATTCTAAATCATGAGCTTTATTGAAGCTCACATATTGGTGTTATGATGATTTTTTTGATATCATATTTAAAGAAAGGTTTCCACAGAATGAGACTGGGATAAAGATGCTACCATGGTGTATCAAGACTATTTGACAAAAACATTTTTTGATGGCTAAAACTCAGCTATTTAAAAGAACATCACTTCCATAATGGGAAGCTGAATTATCTCATTTCATCACTCCAATGGACTATGCATGATAAAAGGCAGTCCTTCCAAAGGTTCAAAGGAAGTGGTGACAATAATTGGGTTGAAAAATTAAGAATATGGGACAGAATAATCCATTTCTTCAAAAGGTGTTTCATAGAAAAAGTTTTATACTTCTTTCTTCCTTTAAAAGACTGATGTGTTGGCTTATGTTAGCAATCTATGAATTAAATGTTTCATCTAAGAAACTGTTTGTCCAGAACATGGGAGAAAAATGAACTGGTGAGAAACATAACACTGTCTGTATGGTTTCCACTGGGATGAAATGATCTGGCTAATCAGTTGAGATGAAAAGGCTTTTTAAAATTTCATTACAATCAATATCTAACAAGATTTCAAAGTTGATGACTTGATCAAATATTCGTCTCTGAATGTGTTCAGGGCCAGGCCGGATGTAGCTCTGAACAACCTCTTCTAGTGAAAGGTGTCTCTGCACACAGGGGGCAGCTGGAACTAGATGATTCTAAAGGTTGTTTCCAACCCAAACCATTAAATGATTCAATGTGTTATTTCAAGTCAATCTCACCACTGTTTTCACCCCTTGTACTTTAAAGTCTTGTCTTTATCACATATTTAAAGAGAAGCTATAATGAGTTCTGGAATACAAAGTGAAGGTGACAGACCTGTACCCAGAAAAAGTCTCTGACTCTTTGCTGGTTCACACAGGTGTCTTCTCATTTCATTTAAAGTTGCCCCTGTACCTAAATGAAATTGCATTCAGTATTTAAGTTCTGAAGTTTAAGTAATATTTATTCAGTATTTAAGTACTTTTTCTCAAGAATAGCTGCTTTTTTTTCCTGCTATAAGCTTTTCTGGCAATGGGGTTTTTAAATGTTTTTTAGCTTTATTTCATTACTGGCTGCATGGAAGCCTTGTAACAGGCAAAATATAAATTGACCACAACCTTCATTTAATGCTTAAGTTTCTAGTCTTTAACAGGTTTCAAGCATCTATCTCTTTCTGTGGCATTAATATGTAATACATTTATCCAAAATTTATCTTTTTTAAAGCGTGCCCTTATACTTTACAAGAGCACTAGGTACTTGCAGATCTAGTTACCTTTTCATATTTTGGACACTTCTCAGAGAGGTTTATCTCTATTGACTATGTAGGAATTAGCTTCAGACAACATCCTTAACTTTTTTGATGGTTAACCTTTTCTAACCTTTCTTTCTGGAAAGCTCAAGCTTTTTCCAATTATCTATGCACTTTTTCCTCTACAAGCTCTTTTTGCTACACTGTTCTAGATAATTGATTGTCTTGAAAGCAATTGAGGAGCTTTATTTCCTGATGCTTTCCTGCCAGATATTTGGCATATGCTACCTTTTGCTTTTGCAGTACAGCATTTAACAGCTGTCTAAAGAAATAAAATCAAGTGCTAGAAGACAAAGAGCAGTAAGATTCTCGAGAATGCTTTTACTTGTGATGATATTGCCATTGAGTTGGGTGGATATTACTTTTAATGATAAAGTATTTCGAGAGCAGTTTTTATTATATCATTTTTTAAAAACATTCACCTTCAATTTATATATGGAGAACTCTTAAAATAATTTAAGTCTTTCAGTAATGAAGGTCTGCTAGGAGATTAAAATGATGGTATTTGCTAAGGAATAAGATGGGGACACATTTGAACCACATCAACATCAATGTATACATATGTAAATATTGATTTAATGGCATTTTCCAGTGCTTATTTAGTTATAGCACTAGAAAATTTTAGGCATATAAACTAATTTAACCTGATTATTTTTATTACTTTTTATTGTTCTAGTTTCAGTAATTTCCTTCTGATTATGCTTATTCTTACTATTATTACAAACATATGCCTCAAAAATCATGTTAAAAAAGACAAAATACCTATGATATAATTAAAAATCTATCAAAACAAGAAAAAAGTCATTAAATTTGCTATCTCATTTCTGAGGCTCTGTAAAATAATTTCCTTTTACTGCTTGGTAATTGTCAGCTCCATGTTTCTTTTTAGATTAGAATAAAGACTTTTATGGAAATTTTAATGTTATTAAATATGGCAAATATTATCTATATTATCAACAGTCTGCAGCATCACCTATTTATTTGTTGGTGTGGTAAGCTGTGATATGTAAGAATGAAAACAAAATCCTAATGCAATTAAAAAGCAATTATTTTCTGTGGAATTTCACCTAATATGTTTTTACTTGGACAATGGAGTTTTAATTTGTAAGATTTCAGTTAAATTAATTCACTTATTATAAGGCAAAGAAAGGAAAGCTTTAATTCAGCTAAGAAATTCTAGGAATTTATCTGAGAGAATAATATTTTTTTATACAGAAGATATCAGGTGTTTGATAGGATTTGGTCAGGAGTATGTTATGCGTCATAGAGGAAAGGCAATGGTAAGATAGAAGTGAGAACTGACACCAGAATAGTGGATATTAATTCACCTGGGAAATGGTATCATGCAATAGAATGCTTGATGGATCCATGAGGAGGGGAAGCATAAAGACTGAAAAGTTCCACAGACACTGACAGTGAATGAAGACCTGTGCCCAAATAAACAAGACCATGGGCTGAACAGCCTGGGGAAGCCCTGGCATGTGTTGTTTTGCTTATATGTTATATAAAAAAAAGAAATAGAAAACTAATTTGATGAGAAATAGAGATTGAGAATAAATTATTCTCTATGAACAAGGAAGGAGGAGTCTAACAGAGAAACAGTAGCAAGCAAAGGTGATCAAGCAAAAAAGTGAAGGAGGTGAGAGAATTAATAGGGACTGAGTGGATATGAAATGAGTAGCCTGAAGAAATGAATACTGTAATACACACTCAGGTAAGATTATAATAAATAAGGTGTAGATTAGTAAGGGGATTCAATGTTGTTTCTGGAAGCATACTAAAGCAAAGTAAAATACTAATAATTTGGAGTAAAAGATGTGCTCTGTGCTGGAAGCTTCAGCATCAGGTATCCGAAGAGTGAGTTTAGGATCAGGGTGGGGTGAAAGTCAGGGTGAGATTGACTGCAGGGTATATAGAGAGTGCTGTGTTTGGTCAAAGCATTCATCAGAGTTAGTGCTTTATAAAAGCCATCAGGAATCATGCATAGACAATGTATTTTTTTAAGACAAGTTTTGGTAATACATAGTAAATGAGGAGGTGATTGAGATGGAGGAAAAAACCCCCACACAGGTAATGCCCCCCAACAACCTGTCTAGAAAACTACAGCTCTGTGTATAGTTTCTTGAGTTTGATTTTCTATCAAGCATTCTATTGCATGATACCATCTCATAGCTCACCAATGAATTCCAGAACTTCCGAACTTTGAAACAATATTCTGAAAGCACTTCTAATATTATGTTAAAATGTTTTTATATGAGCAGCATTTAAAGGAGATATATTTCTCTAACACTAATAGTAGCCAGAATTGACTAGGCTTTGTTCTGTTATCTAGGAAGATGTAATCTTCTGATAGTGCACTCATAATTCAAGGCTTCAGACCTGTTAACAGCTCTTCTGGGATTTTTCTAGTTTAAAGACTGAGGGGTCTACTGCCTCCTACAATTGTTAAAGAGCATAAGATATATAGATAGAGATCACCTTCCCAACAGTCAGCACCAGTCTAAGCCTCTAATAGAGCTATTCTGAAGCAGCAACTGCAGAAACAGTTGGGTCAGCATGGTTCCTTGGGGAATCACATAGATTTCTGAATGCCCAAAAGAAAAATTGCCAGTGATAGAAGCTGGCAGTGCTTAGCAGAGCTAAGCTGTGAAACAATTCAGCTGTACTCAGCCACAGTAATGCAGTAAGACAGGCTTTGTCAATTCTCCTAACTAGGTTAGTTTTGTCTCTTAAAACCAGAAATCAATTTTCGTATTGAAATAAGTTAAATGTAAAGAACTTAACATTAAACATTCAGTTCTCTAAATGTATAGATTTTTTTTTTTCCCCCTGAGGAAACTGTGGTCTATTTCAAGGGCAGAGAAATAAGTTTCACTTGCACCATTTTCTTATCTATGTTCACATTTCCTTTTCTCAGTGTTATTTGATTTAAAAAAAAATGAACAACAAAACCCATTCTTCATCAAGAAACAGCAAACCAGCATTGCCCAATGTTCCATCAGAAAAAAATCAGGCTGGGATTCTTCTCAGTAGTTAAAATTTATCTAAATCCCCAAAAATATTTGATCTTATATAGATCTCTAAACCTTGAATTGAATCAAAATTTAGAAATTTCAAGTCCTAACCTGAAATTCTAAGCTTACATGTGCTTTTGTCTTGATTTGCTCTGAGGGTTTTTTTTTTTTTTTCTTGTAAATCAACAAAATTAAGCCACTGTGGTGTGTTTGACTGTTTAAACAGAATAATAAAAAAAATTACCTATTCAGCATTAGGTGTGAAAATGAATAAAATCTGTCTCTTACCATTAAACTAGTAAGTCCTACCTGCTGGTGGAATCCTGTGAGTGGCCCCTACATAGACAGGGAACTGTTGGTCCAGGATTAAAGTGGGGACCAGCACCTCATGGGTATTTGGGGCTTCAGAGAAGGTTTATCTAAAGTCAAAGAAAATTATTAAATAAGACTAATAATTTGACTGTAGGGAAACATAAGACACAATAAAAAAAAAACCAAAAAGAATATGACAAAAGCATTTCAGCATGTCTTCAAAATAAACATCAAGCAAAAGAAATAGCACAAGCATTTATGGGTTCCTATTGCATTGCAGAATATCTGTTCTCTTATTTATATTACACTTTTTAATGATTACATGTCTTTTGAGAAGGAACCTAGCAACCATAATGGCATTTTAAGTGCTATCCATTTACAAAAGTGAGAAATAAAGGCATTTATGGTTGAGACTTCTCACAGCGCTGAACCTATATTTTCTGTGTATTCAGGTGAATAATTATCACCATCAAAGTACAGATAATCCCACAGCTGTCTTTTAACTGAACACTACAAGTTATTTTCCAAAAATTCTCTGTTAACCTCTTATAATTAATCAAATTTACTTTTGAGATTGCTTATTTGTAAATATCCTGGGTTATTCTGAACTGTAAATGTTTTAAATACTCTTACTAATCTGTAGAGGATCTGAGTTATTTGAAAAAAGAAAAAAAAAAGACTTATTTTGGAAGTTTCAAGACTTAATTTACTTAATTTTTACTAACTAAGAGCTAAACACACCATAAAACCAAACTCTGCAATAGTCAAATTCTTGATTAGTCACCTATGTTATGAGGAACAAGGCTGGTTTCTATCACAAAGCAAATGATTTGATATGATACTGCTGGTGTTCATAACTGCAGAGAATGTCCTGACTCCTTTTTCTTAGAAGAGGTTAGGAACTGAAACAAGAGTGATACATGATAGACTTAGATTAGTTTTTCAAGTTATGTGGATGACTACCAAGCTACAAACTTTTAAAGAAACTTCAAAATAATCAGCAAATTGGGAAGCTGCAGCTATATACAAAGATAATATTATTCTTATTGATATTACTTTAGATATCAAATGCATAAAAAAAAGGATCTATAATTTCTTGGGCTGTTACAATCACCAAAGTCTCCTCTTTCCAACACAACTGCAGTTCCTACCTGACTTAGCTATTTGACATACCTGGAGGGAGGGCAGATGCAGTACCTGGTGAGCCTCAAGAACAAGTTTTAGACATCTGTCCTACTGAACTAATTAAAAAATTGGTTTAGTGGCTTTAATCAGAAATTACAAGTGGGTCAAGGATTTTAATGTACCCACACTAATGTTTGGGATGTTCAGACTATAGTATTTTCTAAATAGATACTTAAGAAAGTCAATAAGAAGGCAGCCTTTTAAGATTTCTTTTGGCTAAGAGACTACTTCTTAATCATGCTCCTGACTTGAGATATTTTGGCTCATATTTGCCAAAGTTTTCAAGTAAGATAAAAATCTAAACCTCTCATAATCTGCACTTGTCAGAAAGAGAAATAAATATTCAAGTGCACCAAAATGAGCAGATGGGAGAAATTCCTGCCATAGTTCCTCCTCTCCTGGGTTCACTTGTAGCTATTTTACTTTTATCTCCTTCCTGAGATTTTACTGAGTGGAATACATTTAGTTTCTTCATTCTAGAAGTTGCAAATATTTACTTATTTATTTTAAAGTAAAGCACCTTAAAAAAAATTAAGCAGATTTGGGAGTGATGTTTCAGGAGAATCCAGGAAGTTTTGCTGTTTTGCACCAAAAAGACCCCAAACAAACACAGCAACAGCAACTCCAGCCAAGCAGAGTTTCCATTTCCTGACATCTGCAAAGAAAGCTAAGCAACTTGCATGATAAGATTTTTCAGATTTAACTTGGATTGGTCATAAAATGACTATTTCTGAACCTCATACCATCTTAGTAAAGTAGTGCATTTGTTCCACTTTTATACAGAGCAAATAATTTCCTTGTTGTACAGTTATGACCCACTAGAGTGATTCTGTAGATTAATACAGAACATTAAGCTAAAGTACTACAAGCTTTGTCTTTTAAAGGTTTGACACTGAAAATAGATGCATTTAGTATCTGGGAATCAAAAAAATTAAGGCTTCTTTTAAAAAGTGAACAGTTGCAGGCACATTGAGCTCCACTATTATCAGTCATTGTATTTCTGCAATGTCATTGTATTTCTACAGCTAAAATGTTACAGTCTGCATTCTCAGTAAACACTGCCAGAGAGAAACTGAAGACAATTTCAGATATGCCCTGTCAAAGCTCCTGTGGATTTGGTTACTTGATGCTACAGGAGAGAACTTGTATATACACCGCTTTCATCAGTTCTCACTCAGTCATTGCACAAACTAGTTGTGTTCCTCTCTAGGCCAAGAGTCCTGTCTGTTACTCTGTTTTAAAGTGGACATCTACAAATAGAAGAACCTGATCTGCAGGGAAGTTATAAAATCATTTCAGTGCACAACCTATCAAGCTCTTAAGCATTCATATTTCAGCTCCTCTCCCCTCTGTGCTTTATTTAATTTAACCAGCATCAACATTTCTTATGATAGGCAGAGAGAAGATTGGGAAAAAAGAGCCTGAATTTCTTAGTTATGACAGCATGGAGGTTGCACACTGTTCCATGACTATTGTTTTTCATGTTTGTCAGTATAAACTCAATGGTTTCTTTTTCCCCACTATATTTTTTTTTTAGTAAGTTATTCTCTTTCTTAGACTACTAACTCCTTAGGACAGCCATAAGCCTTTGAACTTCTTCTGCATTGTTTAATCTATGAGCTATTGCTGAAACCATTGAAATGTGTTATAGCAGAAATTTTCAGATGAGTTATTTATACCATATTACACTGTGTATCTAAATGCAATCTTCTCTACAAAAAGACAAAAAAAATTATATCCTTTCTTTAAGGAAGAACTTAGAAATAAGTTTAAAGCTTTCTTATGTATTTTGGGGGTTGAGAAACAAAAAAAGTATTTTTTCTAATATAGTTAATGGTTTTTTTGGTCCATATACCTGGTTAAAATCCTGGTGATTATAGAAATTACAATATTGGAGCTGAGTAGGTCATAAAAATATCATACCTTTTTCTTATGCCTCAGTAGCCTCATTTTATGTTCTGGCATGTATCTTTATGAAGTATGAAAATCTCAGCTTGCTGCATGCAGGCTGATGTAGTTTCTACATCTTCAGTTATGACAAATGTAGAGAAAAAAGAGGAAACAGTTTGAAAATGCTGACTAGTCATAATATTAGAAATATAGAAGACTTTGCAAAGACACAAACTTTTAAAATTTCAGCCCAAATCACAAAAGTTATCACAGTACTTTAGGAAAAAGTACTGTTGCTGTGGGTTATCCATACATACACATCTTATGTATCAGAAGTGCATTTCTTTGTCAGAGTTGATGTTACTACATTCAAACAGATTCTGTCTCCAGGAACATCTCTAAGGACATGTCTAGCAGACAGTAACACACTGTAAAGACCTGGAAAAAGGAGAAGCACTGTGTGATGTGATTACTAATCTCTACTATTGAAATACATTTTTATACATGTGTATAATAGCCAAGATCAAGACTACTGGCTGTGGTTTACGTCATCTTGTCATTTTTATGACAGAAAGGCACCTAAAGCAAGAAGATGACTGAGGTGGCTCCCACTGATTTTAACTAGACTCATTCCAACATTGTCATATATTTTTTTTGGGACTTAATAAAAACAGCAGTTACAAGACTGAACTGCAGGATACATAATTTACAATAAATTTGGCTTGTTTAAATTTTGCTTCTGAAGGTGCAGAAAATATTGTTTTAATCATCATTATCTCCTACAGGTTTATGTTTTTTATTAGTTTAATAATCCTTCCATATGGATTTTTAAAACTTAAAGACTGAGCAGACAAGTCCCCTGAAAACTACAGATTTTCCTTGCTGAATGTTTCTTCTTTTAAGACTTCATCACTATGGGAAGCCTAGGTGTGTTATTTAAGCCTCTGTATGCTTAGTTTTCCTCTTTTTCCCCTTTGTTCAGCATCACCTGCCTAATCTTCAGTGTCTTTTCAAAACACTCCTCTTTACTGCCCACTGGCCCCACTATAGATATCACAATATCAATATGGGTGATTGATAAATGTGTACATGAATCTCTAAGCATGCCATCAGAGTGGCCAGCTCTGGGGACATGCATTATGAGTTGCTCTAAGGTCAATAGGCAGTAAAGTCTTCTGAGCATTCTCCACCTGAGATTAGAATCAATTTCTTGACTAAATAAATACTCAGCCAAACTACAGCTGACAGACAGAAGCAGTAAAATGTGAAAGTGAAGGTCAGCACCCTGGATAAAATTTTTTACGTGGTGATCACAGACCTTGTCAGGAAATAACCAACTATGACAGATAAGGTGGCCTTAGCAGGAGCATTGACAATGAGTGATTCCTGTGTCAAAACCTACACCTGCCAGGAGGGGAAAATCAAAGTGGGGTCTCTGCATAATTTTTATAATTGAAACAGGCATTGGTAAGGAGGAAGAAAAAACTTGTTATTTTTGAAATCTAAGGGTCAAACAATAAATATTTGTTAATGATAGAACTTGTTTGGAAATCTGAAATAAAATGTCCTGCAAAAACTTCTAGCAGTAATAAAACAGTACTTAGAAACAGTTAAGTTTGAAAACAATAAAATAAACTTGATATAAACATGGCAGTGATAATGGAATTGAATATTTCTTTGTAGGCAGCAACAAGTAGCGTAATTGGAGAGAATTTTTGAAAGTAGATAAACTATTGGACTCAAATATCTTTTCTTTCCACCTTAGAAAAATATTTTCTTTAATAATCTTGATTTTATTTTATTTCATTGGTAATTTTACAAACCTTATAATATGCTACTTCTGGTGGCATAGGAAGGCCTTCTGAGACTTCTGCCAGAAAAGCACTTAGTTTTTCTGACACATTGAGAATCAGGGAGCTCCCAGCTCTTGCTTCTGTGGGAACCAGGATAAAAATTTCATCCCAGTGGAATACAATTTCCCAAGAAAGCAACCTGTGAAATCTAAGAAAAAATAAAATTTAAAAATCATAACTTTTTATTATTTCAGACACTTTATTTTAAAAATGCTAGTCAAAAGAATTAATACATATTTGTATTTTTAAACAGTGTAGAGGAACAGACAGTAAAATTTCCAGCTACAACTGTTCAATCAAAAAAGCATGTTCTACAGAAGAGTCCATTCTATTTTTGTCTCTTCCTTCTGTTCTTAGTTAATTAAGATTATAGGCATTATAAAAATTATGGGAAAATTATTTAAAAATCAGTAATATATTTGGATTATATTTATATATAAACATATTTGTGAGCAGCAGGTTGTTAGACTCCTAAGGTTAAATTCTAGGAAAACACATTCTACCACAGGAGGCGGTCCTCCATACACATGTCCAAGATGAAGCGTAAATCTTTTTTCATTAAAAACAATATAACGTAAAGTTCATAATTTCTCATCTATGTTTTATAAATGCCACTACTTAAACTTTTCTTTCTCACTGTGTCTATTTATCTTTTCTTTCTGATTTCAGTTATATGTAGGTGTTCAGATTTCTTAATATATTAAATCTTTTTTATATATCCTTTTAAAATTTACGTCACTTTTTCTTGCATGGCTTTCTAATGATTTTTCAAATTACCAATCCCTTCAAAGTCCATTAGGTACATCAGGTTGCCTATTTGAATTCATATTAATGAGTATTTAACAATTTTGCCACTTCAAACTTTTCTTTTTAAAATTAATTCTTTTCACACAGAAGAACTTCATTTTACTTATACAGGATCTATTTTCTAACTACAAGAATTAGGTGGAAAATGATTCTGTGAAATTAAAGTTTTTTAATGCTAGCAATTTGTTAGACCTACGATATAGGAAAGATTCTACTACTTAGCTTTGGATCTCACACAGATTGACCACAGATCATAAATCATAAGAATTTTTTTTTTATTCTGCTTTTTCCTTATGTTTATTTCCAAATGCAGGTCACAGCTTGTTCAGAAGTAAAGGCATGATCTGATTATTTAATGATTCCCTGATAAGGATGACTAACTACTTTTGGACAGTGCTTCAGTCTCTCCTTTGAAGTTATTATTTATAGAGACAGTATAGAACCTAGTCAAACTAAACTGTTTTTCTCTAGTCAATAAAAATATTTAGAATCAAACCAGAGTTGCCTTTGTTTCTCTTTGACTGTTTCTCCTCTGGAGATCTTTTCCTAATGTTACCCCCCTCAGAATGGATTTTTTCAGAAGCATCTTCTGTTTTCACCTTGAAAGAATTGAAAAACGTTTCTCTTCGAAACACCAACATCAGATATTATGATATAAAATACAATCTAATTTCCCCCCCAAAGTTGTTTAACTCCTTTGGCACAGTTTTTTTTGTTTATCCTTCCAACCCATCCTGAGCTTGTCCACAGCTTTGCCTGATTTTCCAAGCCATCCTAAGCACTTGGCTATCCCGGCTCTTTGTAAATCACTTAGCTGGAACAGTCTGTATCCTGGCTAATCCTCCTAAGATTCTCATCCAAACATATTAATCATAATAATATAGCAGCTATCCTTGCTCCTTTCTGTTGCTTTGTTTACCAGAAAGACAATCAAAGGAGTATGATCCTTCTCTTCCCAGAATCTTTTGCTATGAGTCATTTGTTCTGAACATGAGAGATCTTGGACTCTTTATAGTTGCATAGGTGAAACGTGACTGGTCTGCATGCCCTTCTCTCATGATTTTTCCTAGGCTAGTTTTTAAGGCTATCAGAGGCTGTTTTGTTTGATAACGCCAGGTCTAAGTGGCTTAAAACTGACAAACACCAAGCCACATATAAAAGCAGGACTTTGGCATTGTAATCCTCAGCATTGTGGCCCCCTGGACACAGCTATCTCTGAGAAAGCCATTGGCAATGCTGAAATGCTTGTTTGTGCTACAGACATGATAGAGGCAGGAGAGGTACTTAAACTGGACTGGTAATCACAGCAATCAGCGCTGACTAGAGTCACTCTGTCAGAAATCCCAGTATAAGGACGTGAGTGAAACCCTGTTCTTCACTACACGGGGGCGAGTAATTCTGTGTAACACCTAAAGGCAGATGTAATGCTCAGAAAGAAGCTGCCTCATGCCTTTTCTTAAAGTGGTGGTGGTGCTTTTGCTGCCTAGTTTCACTCTGGTCTAGGTGATTAGGATAATTGGCTGTGAAGGATGTCCTGAATATAAAGACCTTTTATCTTCATATAAGAATTTAATGTCTAACGAGTCTCTCTACTGTTTCTTTTTAATTCCCATGACTCAGGCAATCTGGGTTACACGATCCTCCACTTCAAACTGAGGAACAGAATGACTTACATCTAAGGAACCTCTTACCATGATCCTGCCAGCAGATTTTTGCTGAAAATACAAAACCAAAGTTTGACAAGATACTGAAGTTTCAAGATCAAGCTTCTTTTATAGAACTTTGAGTCACTTCCTATAGTGTAGGTCAATTGTGCTTCAAGAACACTGCAACAATTCAGATTCTGGATATAGTTAAGCATTGGTTTTTAAAGAGAATCAGACAACCATATTCTGTCTTTTCGACCAGATATCTCAAGACAAAAATATTTCTAGCTGAGTATATAAAACCCTGTTTTTTTTTCCTAAAGAAATTTCCAGGGTTTTTTCCTCCCCTTCAAAAATGTAGATATTTCATGGTCTCTCTTAATCTGAAACAGCTTAAGAGGAGGTAGGACCTGGGGTTTCTGCCTTCCCTAAATTTATATCTCTGAATTACTCTCCTAGTGAGCTTTGACTCAGGAATGGCAGTATTTACAACTACACTTGGAAAAAAAATCCATTAACAACTGACAGATAAATCTGCAAAATAAAACAATATCCCAGCACTCCTCCCAAAATATAATTGGAATATATTAGTCAAATAGTCTTCTGTTATATAGTCATTTCATGACTGTAAGAAAGGGCGGAGGGAGAATAAAAAAAAGAAGGAAGGTAAACATAATATGATTATGTTATCTGAAGGAAATTATATGCTTGTTTACATTAGTCTGTTATTATGTAAACATTTAGGAAAACATGCTTCTGAAATATAAGGAATAGATGTCATATATGGTAATGAGGGTTTTTTATTTTGCAGAATGATAAAATTGCTTAACAGATGTAGGCATGTATAACAGATGTTGCTATGCACTGTCCTTGATTTATATGATGGGCAAATTCCCTAAGCAATGCGCATATGTGTCTTGTCCAGTGGAGAGGAAAATACCCCTGTAGCTTGCTCCAGATAAGGAAGAAAACAGATTGAAATGCAATTTTCATTTTTGATTTTAATTTCAGGTTTCTACTGTTACATACTTACCAGAAGCACTGATATTATGAGATCTTTATATTTATTAGAAAAATGTACCTAAATATATATTGCAGACTTTTGATGATATTGCACTATTCTACTGTATTTTTGATTGTTAAGTGCAATTAATCTTCATATAAACTATTTTGACATAATCTCACTTTTGAAAGTGACCTTTAAATTTTTTCTTCCTGTCAGTGCTTACATTATTATTTATTAGTTAGTAGAATACATAATATCTAGCAAAATCTTAACCTTCCTAATAATTACATTGATATAAAAATATGACAATGAAAATAATTAGGACAATTACTAAAGCCATGTTATTTTTAGGTGGTTCTTCAGGTCCTGTTTTCAGATTTTCATTTATTCTTCAGTGAGCAGCCCACAAAAAGAAACCTAGTATTCAATGTAATTTTTTTTTATCATGAAATTTGCAATAAAGACACTACGTATAAAAAATCAAAGAATATCTCAAGCTGGAAGATACCCATAAGGACCACAGAGTCCAACTCCTTGATTCTCATAGTACTACTTAAAGAATAAACACTAAGATATCATTATGATCAACACAATCTCAGTAGAGTAGGTCATATGAAGTAATAGAAAAAGAAATTGCATTACACATGAAAAATAAAACAACTAGTTCTGTATCAAATTTTCCAAGTTCTCTTTCCTTGTCTAAGCACCAGGCAGATATAAAAAGGCAGTTTGCAACATACACACTCAACTACAGCACAGAGGTACAACACACAAGACAGTAATAACTTGATAGCCCTTTATGTACCTTTTACATCCCTTACTGATTATCTAGAGTGCTTTCTGAGGACATACCTAAATATTTCAGAAACAATTCTTCAAAATTTCTGTATTTATTTTCAGTCATAACATCAAATATATTTTCTTTTCCTCTTGTGCTTTAGAGATATTGTAGTTATAGAATAGTTTAAAAGGAACTTTATTCTTAAATTTCTTTATGTGGATAAGGTGAAGTGCTTCTTGGTAGACTGTTTTACTGAATCACAGATTTTATTACACATATATTCTGTCTGACTTCTGGATCTTTAACAGATTTCTAGATATATCCTATTTATCATTACTAGATCTCTAGAAACTGAGAGATCTATGAGGATTAAAGACTTCAAAGCAATCTGCAAGAGGTTATTAACACAATAGCTTTAAAAAGGATGCTTAGAAATTCCTGTGTAAAAGGCATTACTCATCTGTATTTCCTTATGGTCACACCATACAGCTTAATATATGCCCAAAACCTGTTAAGAACTCAATCCCAAAAACCCCACAAGCTATATTAGGTAATATTTTCAGCTCTTAAGTATTTTTTTTATTTAATTGGAAAACAAATAGGGGTTTTATGAGGTAAATTAAACATAATTTAGCTATAATTTTGAGGATTACCATATGGTGTCAATAAATAATTTCTCAGTAAGGTACTGCTATGCCTTAAAATAGATAAACATATGCCAGAGTATTGGGTTTGCATGGCAAGAGTTTGGTATCGGGGGGGCTGCAGGAGTGGCTTCTGTGAGAAGCAGCCAGAAGCTCCCCCCATGTCTGATGGAGCCAACAGAAGCTGGTGCCAAATCCCACTGCTGGCCAAGGCTGAACTCAGCAATGGTGGCAGCACCTTTGGGATAAAAGAGGTGAAAGGGAAGGGGAAAAAACTGATGCACAAGAACAGCCAGGAGGGAGGACTGAGAGTGTGAAACTGCCCTGCAGAAACCAAGATCATTGCAGAAAAAGAGGGGCAGGGGGTGCTCCAGACACCAGAGCTCAGATTCCACTGCAGCCCATGAGGAAAAAAAATCTGTCTAATAGCACTTTCATTCTTAGACACTTTTAGAATCTGAGAAGGGGGATGTTGCTTTGCTGGAAATGACAACAGAAAAGTTTTGTCAGGTTATCCTTTTACTTGGATTTATAATCCAGCCGGAGAAGGCCAAACACACTTTGAAGACAGTTCATTTTACTTTTGAGCCTTTGTAGGTCATCCCTGGCTGAGAATACTTGAACAAGTGTGGCCAGAGCTTGTTCTCAGAGCTGGATATAAAGCAAACACAATTTCTGCTTCAGCTGTACTATCCATTCTATGAAACAATCAACGACAAGGTGAGAGATGGAATTAGAATTCAAGTCCACTTCCAGAGTCTCTTTCTCTGAGCATCAATCTCCAACTCTTTGATGCTATACATAAGCCTCAGCATAGGCTAGCAACAGTGAACCTGTTGTGGTGGCTTATAACAAATTGAACAGCTTGGATATGATTTCAGAATGGGAACTTATTTTTATAACTGTGCCTTCTTTTTCACTTCTACTGTGGCAGCACACAGTGAGCCTTTGCATAAGAAATCACATAATTTCAGTAAACCTATAACTTTTCACAAAATCTTTATGCTCAATACTTATTTTAGTTTTGGTAACTAACATTGTTGTTATTGATTTCTAGAACTGGAAAGCTATTAGTTGTTCTTTAGTTGTTTTGAGGTCTTTTTATCCTGGCAGGCCTACTGGGAACACTGTATTTTACCTTCTACATTCTATTCCATGTACAACTATAGCTTATGGCTTCTTATAAAGAATTACGTTCTACACTTAGGGGAAGAGATAGGTCAGATGCACTTCAGTGGAACAAGAGCTTAGAAAAAGACACTTTGTACAGTCAGAAAAGAAAACACTGTAATGAGCATACTACTGCTGTTGCTGTACATCTGACCTCTGCCAAACTTGCAGCACCCAACTGAAAACTCTGCATCCTAAAATATTTATTCTCCACACTAATGTTTTTTTCAGTTTAAGTACTGAAATTTATTTAAATTTTTTTTACCAGAAGTGTGAGAAATGTGATATTTAATGTTTTAATGTGTAATACATTCTAAGTTACGTGCTGAAAATGTAGTGCTAGCTAGACTCAAATCCCCCTTTTTATGAGCTATCCCATGTCAGTAAACTTTATTCAGAATTGTCTAAACTATGATCATTAAAAAGCATCAGAGGCAAGGAGATCAGGAATAGAAGAATACCTACAATGCTAAAATACAACCGGTCACTTTTAATCATAGAATCACAGACTTGTAGAAACATAGAATGGTTTGATTTGGAAGGCACCTTCAAGATCATGTAGTTCAAATCCCCCTGCTGTGGACCTGGTCCACCAGACCAGCTATCTCAGAGCTCCATACAGCCTGGCTTTAAACACTCCCAGTGATGAGCATCTGCTCTGGGTAACCAGAGCAGTGTCTCATCACCCTCAGAGTAAATTTCTTTCTAATACCTAAACTAAACCTATCCTCTCTCATTTTGAAGTAATTCACCCTTGTCCTGGTACTACATACTCTTGTAAAAAACCTCTCTCCATCTTTCTTGTCTCCATCTTGACCTTCAGATACTGGAAGGTCACAATTAGGTCATCCCTAAGCATTCTCTTTTTCAGGCTGGGCAAACCCAATTCTCTTAGCCTTTCCAGGATTCCCATATTTTAAGCTATGTTCATATGTTTAAGCTGCTCTATTAGCAGTAGATATGCTACTACAGAAAGCACTTACAAATGTTGATTAAGGTGTTGCTCTACCCTTTACTACAACTGAAACACTTCTAAGAAGGAGACATGTCCCTGCAGCTGCTGTAATAAATCATCTATTCATGATAACATGTTAGCTTATTTGCACTTATCAGCATCAAAGATCTTAATGTTCATAGCAACAATTCTAAATTACATATTTCATCTGCTCTTCTATAGATTTAGATTGGCATCAACATTTAAAATTCTTAAAAGTGGAAGAAGATGTTTAAACTGTCATCACCATATATAAATCTATCATCCAACAGAAAACCTGCAGTAAGGGTGAAGTATGACATAATTATTTCAAGAAAACTGCTCAAAAGAACCAACATACAATCTTACCCAAAGGTTATTCCTTTCTTGAAGAAAAAGTTACCTGCTTGGATAATCTTTGGAACATTTCTGGACAAGATAAGTCTTTAAGATGATTTAATCTAAAATCTACTCTTTACTATACGAGGTTTCAAAAGGCTGTCAAAATTTATAGCTCACAGAAATAGGACATAGCAGGACTTCTATTAACATATCCAGCAGAGAGCAAATTGAGTGACCCAAACACCATTAAAGGGGCAGACTGAAAAACACTTTCTCGTTCTCTGTATTTTGATAGGGAAAAAAAAAAAATGTTCTATAACTTTCTTGGTCATCTTCATCTTTCCTGAGGAAAAAGGTATCTATGGGTGAAAACTGATTGCATTTATACTTCCTTGGAGAGAAGGAAGAACAGTGTTAGTGACAAAACTGGCATTCCGTCTAATCTCCAGCTCTATGTTAATCGACCTTTTCTGTGGTACAGTAGTTGCCATGGTAAAGGTATCTGAATCCCTTGTTACCCAAACCCCTTCTCTTTCTGTTTCTCCTTTCTTTCACTTTTCTACAAAATGTCAGCAATCTCTGATTTTTGCTTTATCTTTGAAAATGGAAAAAAGGATCATAAATGAAAAAAGTCTCAGTTTTGTTCAAAGTTTTGGGCATGTGCAAGATGCTACATGCTGTAACTTCTGGAACCACTCCAGAAGTCACGAGATGCAGACCAATATCTCCTGTCACATATGTAATTACTTTTGGGTAATTTTTTTAATGACTTCTTCTGTTTTCCACAAGTAATAGAAGATTTATTTAGTGACATAAAAATTGTCATGCAGAATGAGACTCCTAACAGGGAGTCTTAGCACAGAAATTAACAGTAGTGCAAACAATATTCAGACTGACAGAAAAATAATATGTTTTATTTATTTCATTTAACTCTTTCTGTTTCTGTGTACAACAATGACTTGAGATGGTTTTGATAATCTAGCCTTTCTGTAGTGAGTGTCTGTCAGTGACTATCCTCCCAAACTGTGCATGGCTAGTTTTCTCCAAGTCTTATTTCAAGCTGTAACCATGTTTAAATCGTTTAAAGAGAGACATATTCTAGAAGATTAAGATCTACTAAAAAAAAAAAAAAAAAAAAAAAAAAAGGAAATATATTCTTTCCTTCCCAGTATCTTTGTAGCCCTGCTTTGGATGTTTGATAACAGCTTTATATCTTTCTTACGTTGTGGTGCCCAATCCTGCACAGAATATTGAAGGTGAGGCCACTCCAGCACAGAGCAGAGAGGGACGATCCCCTCCCTCAACCAGCCAGTGAGGCAGTGCATGAAACATCTTAGAGACAAGGACTGTATTTTTTAAGGAAGCCCTTGTGAAATTAGTCTGAAGTATAAGTTAAAAAGACTATATTTTACGGAGCGCTGTGTTGAATTATATAAATAGAAATATTGATTTTTGGTCTGCTTAGGAATTTGTGTTTTGAATATCACTATGTATTGTAGGACATGAACAAATTTGATGAGGCAGGTGGTAAAAACTGTGATATTTTAAAATATTGTCTTCCAGTACCATATTCATAACGTGTAACTTGGACAACTTTGCATGACAGCAGGTTTACAAACATTCTTCCAGCTGAGTGGTGGTGCCAAAACCTCCAAATGAGGCGCCAATCCAAAATGTGGCTAGTTAACACCTTTAATTGACTTAGGAGGTTATGTGGTGGATCAAATTTTTCTGAGATTACAAGAAATTTACTGAAAAAATGAAGGTGAAAATGTCATTGTTTAATATTCTGATCAAGAAACACCTTTTTCAGAATATTTTCTGAACTGTGTAAGTGAAAATTCTACCCCTTTTAAAGCAACTAAGAGGTGTAGCCTGACTATTCACTAAACACCTTCTGATATAAAAGGCAGGGAAAGGAAGAAAAATATAAATGCAAAATATGTTTCATAGACAAATCAGTTTAGGATAACTTTGATTGTTTATTATTTATTATTGTCTGTTATTGTTCAACAGAAAACTCTGTTCTCAGTTTATAAACTTTTAAAATTTTATTTTTATGAATATGTATCCTTTATAAATCTTTATGATTTCCTCCATTTTACTTGCATTCTACTTTAAATTATTTTTTTTTGGTTGTCTTATTTTTCCCTTGGCTTATTCATGAAAGTCTGATGCTGAAATTAATTTCAATCATCTAAAATATATGCTGTTCCAGGCATTTTAACAGCATGGAGAGAAACACTGTGTTTGAATTAGCATAGGGATAAACTCAGCAAACTACTTAAAATATGCAATAAAGATTTTTCCAAGAAGCAAAGGAAAGGAAAATGGAGGAAAATGCTGTTTCATACCTTAACTTGTCATTTCAACTGGAAAACTTCAATCACTGATCAAAGTCACTAATACTATAACATAGGTGGTACAGGTTGCACATAGATATGAAGTTTTACAGCTAAGAAACATTATTTCAAAAACATAATCTTTGAAACTTGATACATAATTCCTTCTTTTCTCTTTCTCCTATGGTATGTTTCCAATACATCACTTCATTCCAGTCTACCAAGAAAGCAGAGTTATTCTCTTCAGAGAAGGAAGTAGAGACTGGAATAACAAGCAGACTGAGTAGTGATAAAATTTAAAAATCAAATTAAGCATTCCAACACAGAGATACTTGCCATCATCTTAAGTGCTTCTGTTACTCCCGCAAAAGGAACTAAATCCTTAGAGGATGGATTTGTTCACTACAAGTCTCTTCCACTCTGAAGAAATGACCATGAGTGCAACATGTTTAAATTATCCCAAGTCCAAGCTGAAGTTTACATCAACAACATTACATCTGCACTATGAAACAGATATTTAATTAAATGCTGTTGCAAATATTACATTAGTGATGTAATTAATATAATAATTATTATACTATAAAGTAATAGATATACACACATTTGATACATATATCAAATTATGAATGCATTACTATTCATAGAGAGAGTTTGGTTTCAAATGAAGCTGAGCTCAAGTTCACGTGTAATAATAGCACCAATGTGAAACCTGCTGCAGTCTGTTTTTCTGCTCTTTAGGGCTGAATTCCATTTTTAAAATTATTTCACTTTCAATGTAAATGCCCACAAAGAAATTTTACACCTTTTTTTTGGTGCATTTTCATCCTTGAATTTAGAAGTACTTTTACAAAAAAATTAGGAAAATTTGTATGGCATATGGCATTATCTCCTGGACTAAAACTTACATTATCATTTCTTTAAAACTATAATATATACTTACTAAGTATGTTGTTCATTGATTTGTCCGGTATTTTTCACAGCATCTGTTAATATGCAAAAAAGTTAGAAAACAAAATAGATTCTCAGCCTCCCTTGAGTACTGACTATGAGAGGTTTCTAAGCCTCTCTGGAACTCTCATCCACACAGTGATGTTTGATAGTCACTGAGAGGTTTTCATACTTCTCAGCCCCTATATATTCTGACTTTTACGGCACCCTAAGACAATAAATCCTACAGCTTGATTTTATTATTTTTATGTTATATGAATGTTTGTTGTATTTATGTTATACATATGTTATATGAAACAATAATTCCATTTTTTTAAACTTTACTCCTTGTTGCATGTATTTTACCATGCAACTGCGTGGCTATCTTTCTTATTCATCACAAGATTGACACATTTTGGGAATAAGTCTTAAGTGGGAGAAAAATAGGAGCACAATTTTTATTTTCTATTTCTATAGATGGTATGTATAGTAAAAATTATATTTGAAGATCAATTATATTGCTTATGTTTGTTATCAAGCTCATAGTGCAACCTATAATTTTTTGATAATTATTGTTGTCTATAAAAATTGATTTCTGATAAATATTATTTATGACAGAGATATTAGAAGAATAAATGTTGGAATTTCTAGGAGCTGTGGCAAAGATTATCAACACAATATCATCTGGACAGCTGTCTAAAATTTTGCTTTTCAACAAGAATAAACATAATGAAGTACAAGCACCCACTGTACTTATGTCACTGTGAAAGTATCATGTACATATAATGACTAGCTAGAGTCATTGTTTACCACATTCCCCTGAACATGTTAAATTAAAACTATTGCAAAATTAGGATTCTGGATTATCAAAAGTCTTCAAAGTATTTCTTCCCCAGAAGCAGTACCTGTTAAAGCGACATCTGAAAACATTCACAAGATACTAAATAAATTGTCATTCAGATGAAAATATTCATTTTCAACCTGCACTAACTAGTATCCTTTGAATTACACATTCCCCAACGTTTAAAGAAATTTACAATAAAGTTCTGTTGATTGTATTTCCAGTGCAGCATATTACATACGATTTTGGGTTAATGTCAAATTATTTGTTAAAAAAAACAAAGTAGTAAGTCTTCTGTTTTTATATATGTACACGTGTGTGTAGCAAACCAAAGAATTATACAAATATTCATCTGAAGTGTTTTTGCATGGATGAATGAATATATTTGTTGACACACACAAGTATATTTGTCAATTTCTGTGTAAAAATGTGGATGCCTGTGCATATATTATAATGAACTAATATATTTTTAAAGCATTTGCACAGATTTATAACAAGAAAGAGAAATATTTCATTCTAGGGTAGTTCACCACCACAAGTATTCTTTTATTACCCTGCATTAAATATTTTTTTGTCACAGGGAATAATGCATATTTGTAGTTGAAAATTATGTTTCTTCAAAAGGAATAGAACTTCACTTTTGCAAGGTACAAAATAGTCTGAATACAGGTAAAAATACCCTCAACATTCCCTCCTTCTTTCTTCAGCACCCCCTCCCTCTCCCAGTCCAAACAAAACAAAAACCTGTCAAAATAAGCACTCAGTAAAACTAAATAAAATCAAAGTGATATGTCTGCCATGGGATGAAAGAGAGGGTGTAATAGTGTTAAAGCATAATATGTTTAAGCCTGGGGATAAAGTGAAGTGCAGATGTGTCATTCCTTGAATAAAAATAAACTAATAGTTCAGCAATACAACCATAGCTGCAAGGATTTTAGAAGCAGGTAAGAACTCATCACTTTTTATGTGCCATTCAAGGTCTTATATCATAGTCTCTAGGTGATCCTTCTTTTGGATTAAGAAGGACTTTTACTCACAAGTCCTGTTACGTATTTCCAAGTGTAGACCTTGTTCTTCTAATTAAGAAACATGAAATTTGAAGCTTCTGTGTGTTCATTTGGTTTTGTTTTTTTTTGTGGGCTTTGTTTTTGTTTTTGTTTTGTTTTGTTTTGTTTTGTTTTGTTTTGTTTTGTTTTGTTTTTTTGTCTTGTTTTTAATTTGCTTGTGTTTTTAACCCACACAGGGCCACACACAATGGTTAATCTTACGTTCTGTGACGTCCCTTCCTGCTTGAAAACACTCATTCTACTCTTGCTTAAGTACCCAGCAACCAATGCTTTGCCATCTCTCAAAATGTAATGTTACCTTTTCAGATAAGGTAATGAGGGACACCGTCATGCCACAAAAAAAGCTACTGTAGTGTTATAGGTCTCATATAGGCAAGGTCATATAGGTCTCATATGGCATATGGCCATGCCACAGATTTCCTGAGCTACGTGGAACATATGGATAGAGACAGAATTGTATTTATAGGTTTCCCCAGAGCAGCTAGCAACCATTACAGCCTTAGGGCATGGAGCCTTTCACTGCATTTTACCAGCAGTTAAAACCTCCCGACCCCAGACTGTTCGAGAAAAGAAAAACACTACCTGCTCTTAAGTGAACTAATCCAGAAGAAAGTTTCATAGAAAATTACCCTCTCGCTAAAAGCAGCTTGAATTCACTTACACATTTCTCCTGAGTGAGCACAAAAGATGTGTTAGGGCCTGTGAGAGAGGTAACTGTTCTTTCACTCTCTCCACTCATTCACTATCTTATCTACTTTGACCTCTTCTAGACGAAGAGATGCTTTTCATTAAGTCTAAAGTAATGATCCTCTACTTCGTAATATTTTTTCAAGTTAAGTATTAGTAAAACACACTACTGCATGTGTAGTCAGGTTGAATGCTTTTAGTCTGTGCTTGTACCATTTGCACTATCTTGTGCTGCTATGATAGGCTGTTAGCAACCATCTCAAATTCATGAATTTGAATAAAGATGAGAAAGACACTCTTTAGACATGAAATGCATTCTGTTTTCTAGACATGTTTTAGGTTTTTTTACAGAACAAAATATTATTGTAGAAATCTGTTAGGCATTGTGTCACAAGAGAGAACAACATGTTCTATGAAGAACCTGACAAGGAAAATTTGCAAGAAGAAAATAATATATTAAAGCAAAATACTTTATTTTTCTCCTCTTTTCAAAGTGATACTTATTTTAAATAATTTTATTTTTGTTGTGACAAAGAAACAAAAAAAAATTACGACTATTAATCAGGAAGAGCTGGAAGCTTGATTTTAATGCTTATAACAAATGAAAATCTCTATGATCCTGTGGTAATATTATACAACATTCAAGAGCTATATGCATGACTTAAAAAGACAGAAAACTGTAATTTATCAGAATGCTTTTGTTATTAATATGCAAATTATGCATTGACAACATATTTAACAGCTCTTACTGTTTCTGCTTCAGAAAGAAATTATCGTGTTTCTGCTGTAGAGGGGTAGCTTTTCCAAATCACTGTCTATGATTTTCCTTAAGAATTGAGCTAAATAAATCATAGTAACATAGTAAATCATAGAATCTAATGATAGATACATATTGTAATTTGCAAACCAGGTTTCATCATCAATTTTACATATAGAGCATTATGAATTTTACATGAAAATTACACAGCCACAAAAAAAAAAAAAGTAAAGTAAAAAGTATACCCCTTGGCTGCCCTATTTCAGACCCTCTTGATGGTTTAGAAAGCAATCACAAAGAGATTCTTCTATTCACCCACCTTATATACAATTGCATTCACCTTGTCTGCTACTGGCAATTTATTCTCTTTTGCCTCAAGGGAACTCAAGCACCTTGATTCCTAGAGAGACACCAACCCCCATTCAGAGGTAGAAGAAAAAATGATGAGTTTCTCCTTGTTATTGTTCTTTTCTCCTCCCTTACTCCTTTTCTTTTGCTTTGTTATATACAGCTTCAGTAGCACTAAAGTCATCCAGCTACAGAGCATTTTTCTGATCTACAAGACATGAAACATATTGTTGAGACAGATTTATAATTTCTACTTGTTTTAGGAAATTAATCTGTGAAGGAAAAAGCATGCTCTGAAGAACCACTTATTATCAATGGACTGTATCTTAATATACAATTAAATGCAAGCCTTTGAAAATGTTTTACTTTTCCAATAAATTTTATCTCAAACAGTTTTAATAGCAACAAGAACTCAGTTTTTTCGTCCTCTATTTCTTATCTCTTATAACTATACTCTGTCAGTCATTTTACATGACTGTTCCACGAAGTAACTGAAATTCTCTATCTTTACCATTCAATGAAACTATTCTGCAGAACCATGTAAAGGGGTAATTTATGCCAAATATTTGCAATTCAGTGAACTCATGTAGGTAACAATCTTTAAGAATACATCAAACAAAAATGAAAAAGATAACTAAAATAATGTGGCTTATGAATTTATAGCAAGGTTACTTTTCTCACTCTAGGTGGTGTTAGATCTTTATCCTTCTAGATTAGTATTGTTTTGTTGAATTAGCTATGTTTCTTTAGTTTTGCTTTATGGGTTTGGGTTGTTGCATTCGTGTTTTATCACTAGTGAAATTACATTCTTGCCTGAGATTCTGAGCTTTACAAAATGCTTCTTTTTTCTGAGTGCTCCCATCTCTGTCAGGTAGTGCTATTGACTGCTTCTATGTAAGGGGTTTAATCTGTACGAAGAGAAGTGGCAAGAGCACAAAACAAGCAAAGGACTCAAAACTGCAAAGGACTTGTTGGAAAGGGGATTACAATGTAGCATTTGATAAAAGGCTTACAAAATAGCATGACAAAGGATACAAATGTGAGAGCAAACCGAAGAAATAAAAGTGTAGAATATTAATCCTTCATTAGAAAACCTGCCCAGACATCTATGTTTTAATTGTCTGATAGATGTCCTAGAAATTATTTTCACTAAAGAGGATAGTTTTGAGGCCAATGTATGCAAAAATACCACCACCATAAAATCAGGCTTATTTTAACCAGAAGCTAAAATTATTTTGCAGCTACTTTTTATTAATTACACATAGCCGCCTGATAATACAAATCAAGCCTTGTCCAATAATTAAAAGGTATGCTAATGTAATTTTAAGCCAATTGAAGATTAAATATAAACAAATTAATAAAAATACATCAAGTATCCATCCTGAAATATACAGTGTTTCAAGGCATAAGTAGACAACTGTACTTGCTCACTTGACCATCTTTGCTAAAATTTATGTCTGTGCTCCCAAGCTCCTCTCTTAAGGAGAAGCTGGCTCCAAGGGAGTCCTTTGGAAAAGAAGGCTGCTCTGTCATCAGGGAATTTCTGAGCATATGCAGGGTAGGAAAGGTTGTTGAGCTGGCAAGCAAGACCCAGCCTGAAGGCTGGAGCTCACAGAGAGGTTAAGAGGCAGCAGAGAGGACGAGTCTGGTAGCAAGGCCACAAACACAGCGGGAAGGGCTACTCTGGGACAGAGGGGAAAGGATCAAATTTTGCTTCTCTTCAGAAAGTATCAAGCTAATGGAACTGAAAAACAAAAGTTACAGTCTACAGGGACAAAATGGGCAGCATATAAAACTCTCCATGTTTGTTCTTTTTATTCATTGCTTTGTCTTCTTTTCATTTTGCAAGTCAATGCACTTAAACTTCCATTTTGGAATAAAATTTATTTTTGAATCTAGACCCTTTTGGTCTCTTTGGGGAGTTTCTCCAGGAGGAAGTTTAAGCACATCTGTTCTGCAGCAGTGGCCAAAACATTTTCTTAGTTAATATGTGCACAGACACAGAGCAAGGCTACATCTGCAGCAATGTGCTCACAAAGGATAAAAAAAACAACCTATCCCTTATTAAATAATGACAATGAGGAGAGAATATTAAAATGCTTCTGTATGTGCTCTGATGCTCAGGTGAAATGACAATTTCACCTCACTGTCACAGAACTAGGAGACAGAGTAAAAATCAACTTTCTTCTCCTCTATTGCTTCTATCACATTTTTCTCATTTCCTGGGTAGCCAAAGTATAATTTGTTCTGTTCTCCTACTTGTCATACCGGAAATAGCACTATTAACTTTTTCATTGTCCTGAAAATATATATTTTTTGCAACTATCACTGACATAAATCCTACAATATTAGTTTCTTTACTACCTCAATAATGGATGTACAATTTTTAGGCAGACATACTTTAGGTTTTTTAGGCCTTCTTTTGTTGTTTTTTTTAGCTTACTAACCTCACTTTCTTTGGTGTTGTTTGATTTCCATTAATTTCCTTCTTATCCTTTTCCAATAACTTAAATTCACATTCAGTGAAGTTGCTAAGCCTGGATCATACCTGTTTCTTGCCTTTTGTTTTTTTTTCACAGTAAAAATCTTTGTTATCCATCAATTTCCTGCTGTATTTCTCCCAACAAACACAGTACCATTTTTATCTGTGTTTCCTCTCTTTGCACAAACATAAATAATGCAGAATTTGTTTTAACAACAAAGACATGAATAAAATACATTAAAAGAAAGCTGCTAGCTTTTGTGTACATCCGTGTTCTTGATTTCAGTCTGCTTTTATATCTTATTACTCAAAATTCCTTCTTTTTCTCTCCTAAAAGATTAAAATATGCACGTATCAACTGAGCTTCCTGTCACTTCTTTTTAGATAAATAAGGAAAATCATATCTCTATTTTATTTTTGAAGAGAGATCTTACTTTGGACTGCTGACGCCTGCAGGGAAAAATCTCCCTCTCTGCTCCTTTATTTCATTTTAAATTTTCAGGAATTTTGCTGAGAACTCAAAACCAAGGCATCCTCAATTAACTATCCTCAATGTACCTGACCAATCTTTTGGTATTCAACACTGCACTTTCTCTATGAAAATAGAGAAACTTTCAAATTTTGCTAAATAAAATTTATCACATTGGGAATTTAAAAAATTACCATGGCATAATTTTCCAGTGGTGTGGTCTACTGTTTTCCTATGGCAAGACTACTTTGTCCATTTGTTCCTTTTGTAAAAGTGAGATTAGGTTATTATTTCCTCATTGATGACTTGTGGGAGGAGTTACCAATTGCCACCACCCCACCATCATTCTGTCAGATGCAGTACAGGGAAATGCTAGAAGCAGAGCGCATTGCCCATCAGCTTTTCAAAGCACAGCCATGGTACTTATAAAGGAGTACAAACTGTTGTCTTCAACTGAGCCAACAAATATGTGTGTCCTCTTCATACTTCTAATAGTGGCATGCCTTTCTCTAGCTGAGGCTTCTTCCGCTTTTTAGTTTGTGTATTAAAATGACACCTGGCAATTGAGAGCTTAGCAAGCTCTTGTTTTACACATGCTTGTACTTTCCTTTCAGTATCCTTAGAATAATTTATCCCAAATCAAAGTTTTGCATTCAAATAATGCTTTCTTTTTGCTAAATTACTTTCTTCATTGGTATCCTTACTTTCATATTTAGAGTTGGGTGTAAATGTATCAGCTTTATTCAATCCAGCTAAATGCTTAATTTCTTGATGGGTGTTTAGGTTTATACCTTAAATAACAATATCAAGCACAGCTTGATCTACCTTTCTTTTCCCTTTTGTTTGAGATTATTATTTTATATACTTTCACCATAACATCTCAGGACAACTTCTGTAGTAAGACTTGTACTGAAACAAACCAACTGTAATTTGGAATTCCACAAATCTGCAATTTTTTCTAATAGAGTGACAGCCAAAGAGAGCCATCATTTTAAGTTGCAGAACTGAAAATGGGAGGGAGAGAAAGTGTATTTAGAAATTTTTTCAGTTAAGACTGTTCAGAGAGGCAATAATTACAGAGCAGGTAAGAGGTTGCATGTGGTGAAAAAGATAAAGGTTCTAAACATAAAAATAATAAAAAAGCAAATGTACAGCTAAGTTTCTATACTCTTTTCCAAAGAAAACAATAACTAAATGCTATGCACAAAGGTGTTGGGTACAAGGTTATACCTTGGACTCACAGACAAAAAACATAACTTCAGGTAAACAATAGTTGTAAAGATTAATTTTAAATGGTCAATTTAAAAATGTTTTGTGGATTTTTCTTAAGTTACTCTGATTAATGGACTTGCTAATTAATATCTACTTTTTATTAAAAAATAATGAGAGCACAGATTTAATAGAAATTGGTAGCCGAGAAGTGAGTCTATTAACAGCAACTTGAACAAATTGGAAAAAAAAATCAATTGAGCTCAAAAAGAGATTTTAAACTTGTCAGAAATCTGTCCTAGGGAGAAACACTACTACTTTTATTTCAGTGAAGCCTGGCAGAGTTTATAACTCTTTTTTCAGTTTAAGATTAAATCTAAGTTCCAATCTAGGGTTCTTCTATATGTTCGAAGTTTTTTCTATATGATCCATTTTATTAAGAACTAATTTTCAATCCATGATGTTAAAAAATATTTAAATTCTAAGTATGAAGTATTTCCTCTGCAGTTTAAAGTCTACTGCTGGGCCCAGTATTGAACCCTAGGGGACACCATATGTGACAGATCTACCTAGACCCTGTGGGAATACAACCCTCTGGGATCTCCCATTCAGCCAGTCCTCAATTTCAATTTTCCTCCAAAGTAACAAAAAATTCTTAAAAACAAGAGTAAATATTTAAAGGGTGTGTGAATACCACAAATAACACACTTGCCTGTCCCTGAAGGTTTAGAGATATTTGGTTGCATCTCTGATCTCCACATTCCTGATTTTTGTGGTGTTGTGGTTACCTTGTGTTATCTTCCATAAAAATCAGATCTTGAATTTAATTCCATGTAAGTGTTCGAGACATTATTTTTTTTCACAGAAGAATATCCTTACTTTGTATTCACTTTTTTTTTTCTTTAAACTACAGGAAAAAATAAGCAATTATAAACTTTTTATAGAAAAAGTTAAGGCATAGAGCACACCTAAGCTACTTTACCATGAACATTATGACACTAAAGGTTTCCTTTAGACTGTATTGAAAAAAACCCTAAAAAACAGAGAGCACAACACCTCTCTTATTCTTGTACTGACTTTTTTTTTTTTAATATCATGCTGTACAGCAGTGAAATGATTTGAACTCAGGTCTGTTGAGTGCAAAATGTGTTGTGGATTTTTCTTTTAAACAATAAATCCCAGAGTATGAAAAATGGGAAGAAAAATTTGAAATGATTGCTTAACAAAAATGCTGCCTACCTTTGTTCACTGATCCTCTGCTGT
Source organism: Taeniopygia guttata (assembly GCF_048771995.1). NCBI lineage: Eukaryota > Metazoa > Chordata > Aves > Passeriformes > Estrildidae > Taeniopygia > Taeniopygia guttata. The sequence continues at coordinate 39,857,334 of NC_133028.1, read as the reverse complement.
CTCCAGGTTCACTTTGAGTCCCATTTTGGTTTGGAGCCCACAGGCTATGGTGATGTCAGAGGTGTTTTTTTTTTTTTCTTCTCAGCTGTAAAGAATGTGATTGCTTCCACAGAGAAAACAAGTATTTGAGTAAAACAGCCCATTACAGAGTGAAGAGATCAGAGCTTTTGTTTTGGTGAATGTTACTACATTCTACATTTTATAGCAAGTGTATCAACTGGTGAACACTTCCAGTGAAAACTGAATGGATAGAAGTTGCTGAGGATAGAAAATGCAGAAATAAAGTTCTTCTCTTTCTTGTCACAACGGTCAGAGTTTTAAGAAAATAAAGGTGATCTTAAGTCATGGGTCAGTGTCCATTCACTCCAGCACTACTTAGCAAACAGACAGGGAATGTCACATAGGAACTACAGTGTCTTGGATAATTTTTGCTGAAATCATATGGTGCTAATTATAGAGGTCTTTCTTGTTTAGTTCAGGCTAATTTCCTTTGAGTCTTATGTTATTTTATTTACAACTATACCCATCATACAGCTGAAAGTACTAAATAAAGTCAAGTAAAGTAAATGACAATTTCATAGTCACTGCTGGTTACTAGGGAATCTGAGAAGAATTAAAATTGCAATAGAAAAATCTAGAACCAAACAATATATAAAGGCCTGGGTGAACACTCAGTGATATCAATAGAAAAATACAAATTTACATTATTGACCCTTAATCAGACTCTATGTCTCACTTCAAGCCTTCAGAAAAAAAAAATGAAAAGAACATTTGATGCCATTTATGTTGATGCAAACTGACCTGAAAAAAACCCAGATTCCATGCTAAACAATAATTCAAAATTCAAGTTAATTGAAAAATACTTGTATAAAAGGATTTTAAACAGGAAATGCCAAGATTAAGAAATGCATTCTATTATTTTTATGAGCAGATTTGGGGTACTAAGAGCTAAGCTCATGAGAGAGAAAAAACACAGAAAACCCTTTCAGAAATGGATTAGTAGTTCAGAAATAGGCCTTTGAAAATTCCAAATCCTGCAGGATGATTAATTATTCTGTAGTTCACCATGAAGTATTTTTAGCTACTTTAACACAGACAGAAAATTGCTGCCTTGTCTACTGAGAGCTGCAAGAAAATGAAGATTATGAAATGTTTCTGAAGTACATAATTTCAGAAATGCTTGAAGTAACCAGCCATTGCTTTTACTATGCTACTTGGATTTCTGGACCAAGATTAACCTTTTATATACATGACTCCATGGCATTAGATATCTCCCTTCTTGTCATTATAAATTTAAAAGAAGCTCATCTTGTCTTTCACGTTAATACTTGTGGGTTTATGTAGAGGAATAGTATTAGGAGAGAGTTTTTAATTTTTGCTCACAGACTACCACAGTTATCATGAAAGGTCTCCTCCACAAATAAAAATTCTTTATAGCTCTCCTTTAAATTCCAAAGAAGTTCAGACACAATTTTTCTACAGAGTTCAATCAAAAGCATAGGGCTTAAACTCAGAGGTAGCCACAAGAGATTTTTTTCAAACTTTTAGCCTGAATCTTGGCCTAAGGATCTTATTCCTTTAAAATAATCTCAAAAATAGATTTTTCCAAGAACCATTAGAGAACCAGAGGTAAGTATTTCTGTAAAATTCTACAGTACTTGTTTATTTATTTATAATAAAGTAGAATCGTTCAGTTGGAAGGGATCCACAATTATCTAGTCAAAACATTAATTTAATTATTTTTAAAATGCAACTAAACTCATCCTATTAAGAGCATAATAATATAATAAGCATAATAGCTTGCCTAATATGAGGAAAATGCAACAAAATCAGTGGAACAGAATAGTACTTGAAGTGAGGCAGGTGTAGAGGTCCACACTGCTTGGCTTGTATCAAGAAGAAGAAAAAAGCCCTGTAATTAAGATAATTTTCATGTAATGTAAAACTGTCATTAAGTAATCTGATAAAAGTTTGAATACGTATACAATGCCAGGTTATAAATGGTAAAAGTATTTATCAGGATTTTGAATATACCATAGGAAATGATAATTACGTAAACAAGGTTATAGAGAACAATAAACTTAAAATAGATACTTGATTCTAACCTGTAACAATCTTACTCAGAACTCAGAAGCTGCAGTTCCAGTGTGATTACATCACCAGAAAAATGCAAGGAGCTCTGAAAATACTCTGTGCTAACTTCCTAATATTTAGTGTTACTTTTATTTTACAATATCTTAAATACCAAGAAACATACTATGCTCCCTATAAAACCTGAATAAATGATCTTTTCACAAGGCCCACTCCATTAGTCATGAATTCTGAAATGCTCTAAGAATTGATCCACTACACAGAACTAAAATAAATAGCTATAAGAAGACACTTAGAGAGACTTGTAATGGATCTGGCAATGAGCTTCTTTTGTTGAGTAGAATATCTCTTAGATTTTATTAAAAGGTGAATATTATGACAGTAATTGCATATGTGGCATGGCAGGGATCCCATGTACAGTCCTATTATTTCTTTGACAATAAGTCATTGGCAGTTCAAAGAGAATTCTAAAAATGACATTAAACCAACATATGAAAGATACTTTAGAAACTGAAACAAGGAAGACACATACCTCAGATAAAATAGAAATTAGAAAATAACTTCTTAGGAAAATAAATTGTTTCTGAAGGAACTAAATCTGTTACTGCTTAAGGGAAAGAAACAGATTAAGGGGTCCATGGTGCAGGAAGACTGGCAAGGTTTTAGGAGAGGAGAAAAGGAAGAAGTAAAAATAAAAGAAAGAAAAAAAGAAACACAATAATACAAAACACTTAACCTTGAAACAATCTCTTAAGGAAACCAGAAGAAATGATATAACTTGCAATGTTTATTTAGCATGCTTCAATGAAAGCATAGGAAAAGTACTGCTCCTTCCTCCCTCCCCTTGAATGCAAATAGAAGCAAGCCAGCCTGCTTTCATGTCTCCAGCAGCTACTATTTTGCTCTAGTAAAATGTCCCAAGGCCTAGTAGTAATATGAGAAACTAGTAGACTGGAAAAATTAGATGAGAAAAAAAAAAAAAAAAGAGAGAGAGAGAAGGAATAATAAATTATAACAAAATGCTGCTATTATATGTTAGATACCTATTACATCCATCAGCAACGTTTCAGGCAAGGAGAAATCCTTCCAATATTTCAGGCATACAAATTTCCTTTATAAAAGTTGTTGGTAATTATCAGAGACACTGAAAAGAGAGAGAATTCCTGCAGTATACTGTTATTTTTGAGTGCCTGAAGCATAGAGGGCAAAGCACAATGAATACATGCTGATTACTTAACTACCTTTTTCCTCCTTTTGTAAGTAAAGTCTCTACTGGCATATTGTAATGCAGCTTATTCAATTCAGTTCATAGAAATGAGGCAAAGGTGATTATTCTCACAAAGTCCAAAGGACAAAAAATTACACATGAATCAGAACTTAGCTTCTCAAGCCTTTCAAGATGTACCTGCAATCAGTGTACCATCAAGAAAACCAACTTAGAGCAGCAGGAACAGGTGTATTTAGCAGCAATAAAATAAATGTCAAATAGAAAACTTCTTATGGATGTTCCCAATTCAGCTGTCATCACTGGCCATTAAAGCACCTGTTTACATAAAAAAGTGATAGCAGGAAAGTATTTTTAGGTGCCTTAGGGGATAGAGCAATGAGAAACAACAGAACCAACACTATATGTCATGTCAAGACTGCCTGGTGTACCAGCTTGCACGGTGTCAAACTGCCACCTCACCTGTTTCAGAACCATTGCTGTAGAAAAGAATGTTTTACTCTAGTCAAAATTTCTTCTTACCTTTTGTCTTTTATCACTGATTTTCGATTCCTCTTACTGCTAGTATTTCAGTAATATCTTGGGTTTAGTTGAACCGCAACCCGTCACAGCATCAGTGAGATATGACTGCTAATTTCAGACCTCTTACAGCTCATTAATTTTTCCCTATTATAAATGACCTTCATTTATGAAAAAGAATATTTCTGATAATTTTATTTCTCCTAACTGTTTTTATTTCCCCCAAAATATTCTGGAACAAGTGTCCTTCCTGACTTGTGAGAGTTGAATACGCAAAAACTTTTCGACTCTCTGTTACATGGCATCATGCCCCAGACAACGGTAATGAAGGCAGTGAGGAAATAATAGAAGAATCTATAAACTTACACTGATATTGAACATTTTTACAAGATTTTTTTTGTCACTTGGATTGCTCATCTATGATATTTCCCTGTAATTGTCTAATCATTCCTATACACTCCTATAGGCTCTTCTATGTTCTTTTTACTTGCCTCCATTAAAATTCAATTTCCATTTTGACTTAATATATTCTTCAATAATTAAAAAACCCTACATTTCAGGAATTACTTATAAAGCTCCACATACAAATATAAGCCCTGAGAAAGATCACCACTGACAGGAGTTAAATGGCACTTGTTTTTAAACTATCACAGAACTGAGATCTCAGTCTTTTAACATAGTTCTTTTCAAGTAAAGGGCTAACCCATACTGCATTGTAACTTAGATTCAGATGAGACATAACAGGAGGTAAAAAAAAAAAGTTTGTCAGCCATGAAATTTTAATTTCTCTTAAATAGTAAGACAGAAATCTCTGAAATCAATAACAATTTTCCATGTGTCAAATGCTATTGGCATATTTGCATAGAGCAAAGAACGAAGAAGGGATTACATGACCATGAGAAAGAATTGTTTAGGACTGCACACTTTCATAGGCAACAATATTTGAATATGATGAATTTGGAAAATAATGAAATCCAAAAAATTATGGACTTCTGAGGGGTATTAGATATAAACTCTTTGAGGCATCCAAGGAACATTGCTGTTGAAAACTGAACTGATGTACTGGACATGAAGGTGGGGGAAAGTATTAAGTAAAGATTAATACTGCAAGATCATAAGACAGTACATCTTGTTAGGTCAACGTTTTGTACCTGAGTGCTGCTTGATGAATTTCTGGACTTGAGGATTAATATCTAAGGAAATTGAAGTGCTTTCTACTTGTGTCTTGAAATCACTTTGCAAATCCCTTGAAGAAGAAGTTTACAAAAATTAGTTTAAACCAGAAGTCTTTGTTTATCTGTCCAAATACTAAGAAAAGTAATAATTTTATAAATAGGTAAAAACATCAAATAAAAAGATCAGTGCAATACAAAGTATTTCTCATGACAAAATTTTGGTAGTAATGGTTACAAGAAATTGATATAAAGATTTTCAAGTTTTATGCTTCCCTTTCAATCTAAATCAATAATGTTTTGTTCTCTATTATTTTGCCCCAGTAACGTTCTATGATAGCCTCAAGAGATTAAAAAATGAATGTGCTCTCTTTTAGGTGATACAACTTGTTAGTCCCTTTTCTTCACAAAAGTGTTTTCCTGTACAAAGTAAACCCCTGAAGATATATCTAACCTCATTTAATCCTTTCAATAGCTTGATAACCCACCCTGCAGTATTTTATCTTTATAACGGTCATGGAAGAAAGTGCTTTGGTCTGCAGTTTTTCATGGGAATAAAATTGCACCTCAGACTTCTGGTATAAGACATGACACAGTAATGTGTGAACCATGAATTATTGAAGTAAAGGAATCCTGAAACAGAATCTCTTTTCTAAAGGCAAAAGGTCAGTGCAGGTTTGCAGGCTGGATACCCTAAACATCAAAGCCAGCCGAAACATGACCTACAGGGAGATGAGTCAGGATATCTCAGGTCACTTCCTGACAATCAAGATTTGTACTGAGTCCAACTGTAGCATGAATTTTTCACTGAGATAAAACAAATAGTTGCACCTCCATGTTTAACACCTCTAAATAACTTTCCCTTTCTTACCACCACTTCAAATACGATCCAAGCTAATAAGAGTGAGAAAAAAAAAAACAAAGAAAAAAATGCCACCCCCTCAGAGTACACAAAACTCCACATCCCTACCCTTACACAGCCCCTGTTTAAAAAAAAAAAAAAAAAAAATAGAGAGACTAAAAATTATTCCTGGGAGAAAATGATCACAGATGTTACATTTTGAAATATTAAGATTAGTAGGTGAACTTACATTATTTAATATACATGTAATATACAACTAAACCCAGTGGATTGATCCATCCCCTCCTAGAGCTGACTGAGAGGATCTGCTCCAGTCTCATTTCCAGGCCTCACCAGGAAAGAAGCTGGACACTATCCCCTTTGGGCACGCACAAGGTCTCTGCAGACACTGCTGCTTGCAAACAGAGCAGGATTGGCACAGGCACCTGCCTAAAACAGGAGCTGCCTGAGTAATCCAGTCTCAGGACTCTCTGGGGAAAAAACCCTTCCCAGATGCCACCAGAGGTTAATCTCTCTGGGGTCCTGCGATCCGATCTAAAGTCTGCAGTTAAGCAGCTCCAAGACCCCTGGTATCCCCATTAACCAAGACTTCTCCTGTTTGTCAGGTAGTCTGCCTTGAGGTTTACTCCTGGGTCATGCACAGATTGTACATTATTGCCTCTCTGATCACTGGCTGCTCTTTATGTCCATTTTGAACAGCAATTAGTCAGATATCCTTTCTCCAGTGGAGTGCAGGCAGCCTAATTTCATGGGTTTCTCTTTTAGTAAATTCTTTTATGATTCATTCAGTGAAGTTTAAAACCAAACTCCCTCAAATTGCACGATTCATTCAGGCTTTCCATAAGCTCCCAACAGATAACAAACAGTAGCAAATTAGTGAAGAAAAGAAATACATAATTCAAATATCATGTAAATAGTATTAGGGACTTCAAAGACTAAAAATCTACACATTTAAGTAGACACAAGCTGACACAAATAATTGTAACACTTACCAAAATAATGGTTATTTAATGACCTCAAAACCAGCAAAACTTTCTTGAGACAATTGTAATTTTAAATTGATTACAGTAACTAACAAAGTTTGATACAAATAGTATATCACACATATGACAGTGAGTAAACAAATAATGTAAAGGGATTTTTTCCTCCTTTTTATAATTATAAACATATTTTTTACAGATATCATGCTTCTGACCCAGAGATGACGAGCTTACTTCAGATTTATTATACAAGATGTATGTATTTGTGAGTAATACAAGAAAGCAATCTGTTAAGTGCTTGAATCTGCATGGAAGATACTGAAAGGATTTCTACATTTAATCTAAACCCTGAAGTTCAGAAGAAGAATGAGAAAGAAATTTATGCTAAAGTAAAATCAAAGGTAGCCTTTTAAGACTTTTTCCTATAACTTCTTTCTTACTTTTACTTTGAGATGTATTTTTTTATGAATTCCTTCACCCAACCATAAGGATAACTGCTTTTAATACTTTTCAAGAACAAAGTGAGCAGTCTCTTTTCAAAAAAAGAAAAAAGAAAAAAAGGAGCCATCTTATATAAATTATAGTTTCTCCCTTTTTCCTCCTAAAATGATAATCTTAAATATTTGTTATATTTTCCTGGAAGGAAAAAAATAATATTATTTTTCAATTATACTGCAAACACCGATTTTTTTTTAAGCACAACAGTACTTTTCTCAAGTGTTTAATACTGAGTTTTCTATATCAGACTCATAACCTCAAGTGGTTTTGGGATTTTCCAAAGTGAGCCTTGGAAATGCTGAATGAGTGCCTATACAAAACTTGAAGAGAAGACTTCAACTACTATTAAGACTGGCTTCCAGCTCTAAGATGATAGGAAATATCTTAAAAATTGAAACTTTTTGTATTATCCTTATGAAGTAACATTATAACATAGGACCAGATGTAAAAATACATATCAATTCCAAATGTATTTATGTTGTACATACATTGTACTTTAACCTCAGTGCTCCTGTTGGGCTTCTATGGAACCCTAATCATGTGGCTACAGTAAAAAAAAAAAAAATCATTTAGTTATGTGCTTATAAAAAGTTACCAATGAATTTGTGCTTTTCAAAACAAGTATTTCTGATCTGTTTGGGCTTTGTTTATACTCTTAGTTTGCAGTGGGTCATTTTGAGTTCTTTTATGCTGGAACGCTCTTAAATTGAAAGTTATAGAGGGTTGGAACACAAAAGTTGCCAACTAAATGTGTAACCATTTGTATGGAGACTACAGCCATGAAACCAGTATAACCTTCTCTTTTCCTACTGTCTTTCTTTCTAGATCTTAATTGCTGAGACTAGAGGTGCCATTTAGTGAATGTCAGGTCATCCAGTTAAGAAGGGAAGAAAAACATACTGTTACAATTTTCTATTCATACATGGAAGAAGAGTCAAAATAGGAAAATAAAAGCTCAGAGAATTCCCAAATAGCTGCATTTTTGAAGGAGATGCAAATATTCCTGGTCTGCATTGGGAACTCTTTTAGTACAGCATTGCCTGCTACTAAGAAAATGTTTTAAGGTTTGTTTTTCAAGAATCTCATCAAAAGATGTAGAAAGGAAACAGTCTCTTTAATGAAAGATATTCCTTTCTTCAGTAACTACTTACCAAATGCATAAAAACTCAGAATGCCTATCCTCAAATTCCATCTCTAAATTTAGATTTTTATTTGCTTTTTTTTTTTTTTCTTGAATGGAACTATAGGTTCTGCCATTGAAGAGATCTCTCATGAAGGTACCACACTGTGGTTTTTGTGAACCCAGCATGGACAGTGCCTTCAGATGCTGTGAAATTCTGGCAGCATTTGTTGGCCCAAGTGTTCAGGACTATTTTCACCCATGAAGCACAGTTTGCTACCTTGGCTTCAATGCTGCTGCCTACAGAAGGTACTTTAAAGAAGATAAAAAGAGGGATTTGCTCAGAGCAAGTCTGCCTTCCCCTCTGCACCACCATGGACCTATTTCAACTCAATTAAAATGTGTCAGGTACCCCTTGAGTAACATATTGACTGAACTATTGTTCAGTCCCTCAAAAAATCTGCTTTGAAGGTGATCCCAGCTCACACAGGAAGAGGGGTAAGAAAGAGAAAAAAAGGGGAAAAAAAGAAAATTATACAGTATGATTAAAAACTTTGCCGAAGAGTGGTTAAAAAGTATTTCAGGGATACTTGATCAGTGTTGAGACCTTATTTCAAAATGTTAAGTATTTAAAAATAATATAACTTTATGGACAATATGATGTATACAAATAGTATGAATGTAGGTGTGCAAAAGTAAATACTAAGTGTGGCCTTGGGCAGAATATCTTATTCAAATAAATATTTGAAGAAAAATTTTAAAAAGTTCCTCAAAATACATATCTATCACCACATATTTTCTCACACCAAAATTTTGTTGAACACTCGCAATAGCAACTATATCAATTAGTAGTAGTAGTTATGGATTTTTCATGTGGAGTGTTGCACACTGCTTTTAAAAATCAGATCTTGAGTCAAGCAAGTAATAGCTTGCTCATATGTAGGGAAAAAAAGGACACAAAATTTGTGTTATTGCTAACACACAAAGCTATTAACAAGGAATTCAGAAAGTCCACAAACTTTTTATACAATTTTATGCAATGAGACTTTTTATCACCTATGAGATTAGATTATGGCGTGTGTCCTTTTAATGCATTTTAAAAAAATCTGCCCTCAAACTCTAAAAAATTAAATAAATGATAGAAAATATTTTTAGGACACTCATTAATGATCAGAAAAAAAGAGAAACAATATTTGTACTGGTTTTCTTCAGCAATGCATGTTATTGGCTGTGTTTTAAATGTACAAATTCAAGACTTGTCTGCTTTTTTTCTATTATTTTTCTTTTTTTTTCCTTTCTTTTTAAAGAACCTCATTTAAAACTGATACATGTGTCCATTGACAACAAGAAATGCAATCCTCTTGTTCTGAAGTATTAAATCAATCCTATGATCTTACAGAATCTTTTCACTATCTGCACTTTTATTGTTATGCCTCAGTTCTCAGGGGACATTTGTAAAAAAACCTGACTGATTTCTTTTCCTTAAGTCTTATTTTAGCTGCAAGAAATCTAGTATACTGCTAATAATGCTAACAAGTAGTCTGTTACCAGAATGTTCCATTTACATTTGTACTTTGTAGGTTTTCTAGCACTGATGTAAACAAAGAAGAAGAAATGTAGTTCAAATCCTGATTATAATGTGATTTGTCACATCTTAATGCATCCTTCATCTGAATGCCATGAAATTTTACCAAACACAATTGTGATGGTGATATTTCAGGGCTTCGAGATTCCCCTATTTTATTTTTTTTTTTTTCCTTTCTGAAAGCAAATAAATAATTAAACTAAATAATTTGTTGAACCCATAAATGAAGCTTTTGGGCCCCCATAACATTTAGAGAAGTGAAAAATTTTATGCTAAAGAGAGAAAATTCCTAGCAAAACTATAGAGTGATTTAGATTATCTCAACTGTGGTGCTAATAATGCCAAGGTTGTGGGTTTGATCCCATTCACTTAAGAATTGGACTGGAGCATCCTTGTGGGTCCCTTTCAATTCAGAGCATTCTGTGATTCTGAGTGTGCTCCTATCAGTGTGGTTTTGCATGAGCAGCATCAAACTCACCTAAAAGAGTCAGAGAGAATAACAAGAACTTGCTAATGATTACTCCTATTGCAGTAACATCCAGGATATTAAAACGAGCAGACTTCAAAACTCAAAGCAAACTACACCAATGACAACAGTGGGGTTTTTTCTCCATTTTAAAACCAAGCTTTCTTGATGACCACAGGGGTACTACCTCTGCATGTAAAAGCATAACTATCACATTAGATACTGTGTATAGTTTCATTGTCAAGAGGGACACTACTTATACTACTTCTGTCCCTTTCTGTTGTGAGTAGTCATTTGACAGACAGATTACCTAAATACAAGACAGCATTAACAGTTGACTTTCCTGGTGTGACAGGATTCACGTTGCAAAGCCCTAATTACTTCGGACTTGTCAAAGGGAGAGACAACTGTGTACGATACATAGTGTACTGCTAATGATGCACGTCAGGTGAATGAATGGACAGGTTAAGCTACATGTGCTTGCCAAATTTCTATTCCTTCAGACAATTAATACAAGATGTTCAGGAAACAGATGGCCAGATATCTAAAAGTCAAATCAGAATATCTTTTATGGTCTGTGGGGAACAGTTACCGGCAGCAGAATTGAAGGTGATTAGCATGTTGTTGACAGTCTATTCAATCTTTGTATGATTTATTTAAAATAAGTAATTCTTCTCTGCAAGAGACCTGACTTACATTTCCATCCTACTAGTACAGCTATGCCTAAGAGAAGACCAAGTATTTTTTCTGTCATACTGAGTTTAGACCTCTCTGAAACAGAAGAAGCTACAATAATAATGTTTTCAGTTTATAATAATAAACAACAATAATATTTTTCAGAATAGAAATAATGTGAATCCAAAGCCCTTCTCAGGAGTTGGAATTGTTTCATCCAGCTATTCAACTTCACTTCAATGTTTAATGTAAAGAACATCATCCTATTCCCTTTAATTATTTGTTAAATTTAAATATAAGCTTGGTAACTCAATGGTAAATTAGGCATCCTGTTTATGGGTTTAGCCACTTTCTTTTAGTAACCCTTAACTTTTATCTATCTTTTTCCATTCTCATATTTTTTCTGTTCCTTTTCTCAGGAAGCATTTCCATCTGGGCTTTTTTATCAGTAGAGCAAGCCATAGCATAGTGTAGGGCAGGTGTAGTTCTATCTGAATGCTTTGTTGGAACTATTAACATTTGTCACATGATGCACCTCATAGAAACCTACAGTTTTCTTTACTGACCCTCCTTTACTTTGTCACAAAAATGGTCTCCAAGAGAAGCTATTGAGCTTGCGAGAAATTTGGACAGGTAAGTAAAGCCTAAATTTTCTCCTTGCTGTATTTTAATAGAAGACCATTCCCTTGTATGTATGCAGTACATATTTCAGAATTAGTTGATTTTTCCTGCCACAAAAATTTACAAGTATTAGCCTTAACATACACTCACCTCTTCTTGATTGCCCAATATTGTTTCATCAACAAAACAGTTCCCTATATATCCAAGCTGTTGGCAAATTCGAAACAGGATGAAAAACTCAGACAACAACAGTTTTGTACCCCATTGTTTAACTTTTTTGCCATTGTATTTTGAGAAAGCATAATCAAATAGTGCAATGAAATTCACATAAATAGAAATCACAGTGGATGCTCCTCCTAGCTTAAACTACAATTGCTTTTATACTCATAATAAAGACATTATTTTTTAGATTTATTCTACATTATATCATTGCATGATCACACGAATTATATGCTAGTCAGTCCACTACACCTCCTGGTAAAGTGAAAATTTTAAAGGAATTATGATCTATAGAATAAGATTTGATTCTAACAACTTTTGAGGAAGGACAAAAGTGTGCATGTTGTTGAACAATAGACAGCTGTAAAGCAATGTCAGAAATATATCCTGAACTTCATTGAGAGACAAGTCTTTCCATAGAATCTAGGGATTTTGATAAGTCAACATTTTTTGCCTATTAGTAGTAGAATAGTAGACTAGAATTAGAATTAAGCCTAGTTCTGAAACAGTTCTAACCAAGAACACTTTAGAATTTAGTGAAGAGGCAGAATTTCTTTCTAGGTGAAGTTTAATCTGTATGTCTTCCATGAATGAGTAACTTTTGAATAATATTAGACCACAGAGAAAATCACCCAACAATGCAAATCTGATTAATATTATCAATGAGGAAATATACATTAAGCCAAATCAATATCATCATGCTGTACAAATAACTCAATCTTCCATTTCTAATTTACTCACACTGACCAATCACACTAATACATTCCAATCAGGTAACAGCTGAGGAAAGTTAAACGAAGTTGCTCATTTGGGCCAATCTTGTAAAAATCTCATTTTTGTAGTACTGATTTTAATAACTGTGTCAGTTATTGTTATAAAGTAATTTTAAAATATTTGAGTGGAGTAAAGGTAGGTATGGAATGGATTTGTTTCTTCTTTGCTAACTTCAGTAGAGTGAAACAGGACTAAATTGAGATTTTTTAAAGTTTTTTTTTCTTTTTCACTGGAATGTTGATACCCTCTTGAGCACATTGTGCAAGAAAGCAATTATAAACCAGAATTACTAATGGTAGGTTAATCTTATATATCTGAAATGTTGAAACAGACACTCGGAAAGCCCACACCACAGCCCATAGACATCTTGAAAAAAAATTGTAAATTATTGCATACGTCTGTGGAGAAGTCTGTGGCTCTCAATTTGGTATCTAATAGTTATATGCAGGAGTCCTATAATGTAAATAATAGTTTCTAATCACATTGAATTTTGGCACAGATTTTTTATTTCCATATTTGAAAGAAATGTCTATTCTTTGCTCCTGTTCCCAGCTGACAGTCCTGATAGCTTGACGACAATTTACATTATGATTTTAAAAGGTTTTTTCCCAACATTATTCTGTAATTCTATTAGTGATTTTTTTTAACTTTAGTCTACAACATGATACAACTTTAAAGTCTCACATAACCATATGAAATGGGCTATTTTATGACTATGACTAAATTCCAGTGATGCACTGGAGATATGAGACATAAGCAACAAAACTGACAAGAAAACTTGTGTATGCTCATTAGCTTATTTATTTCCTTCCAGTAATTATGAATATTCTGACATTTCTTACCATCGATCACACATTAACAGACATCAATTCTTACTTTTGATATATGCAAAACTGAAGACATAATTACAGTCCCAAATTAGCTTTTGAAAACAGTTGAAAAATAGCCAAGTTAGTAGGATATGTCACCCAAATGTTTGCTCTTGAGCTCACAATTGCCTCAAACATTCAAAAAGTCTCTTTGACACCAAGCTGTTGATATCTAAATTCCTTATTTCACGTTTTTCTGAAGTGAATATATTTTGACCCTTTTCCACTATAATTTCTCTCTTTATATCTCATCCATACACCCTTCATGTTTGATGGGGTATTCAATATATTTCCCGAGATAGACAGATAGATAGATAGATAGATAGATAGATAGATAGATAGATAGAGATATCTCAGATTTTTATATAGATTTGTATACAGATTTTATCTGTAGATACCTATAGATATTTACAGAAATATTTTATGATTCTGTAATCTGCATCAGATGTAGCAGGTGTTCTAGAAATTTTTATGTACTAAAAGCAGAAGATTTAGATTGGTTAGCACTGCAATGGAATAATTTTTTTTTTTAATTGAAGAAAAATTTACATTTACATTCTAAGAAGAGCACACAGTTCAATTAGGCTTGCTATTATAGTTTAGTTTCTTATTTTACATGGTGTTGCCTCTTTGATTCCAGACTAATTTCTATCTCCGAATATCAAAAAACTGTAAATTATAGATGACTCACTCAAAAAGTTTCAAGGCAAGTATTCTTATTGGGACCCACATGCTGATTATAATGATTGACACTAAGAAAGGTCTCAAATCACTGTGGCATCCTGCAGACTCTTTCACAGGTATAGCCATTTTTACTGTGCAGATCCTCAACTGACTTCAAAGTTGCTTATAAGAAAGCCTTCACAAATCTTAGCCCTGCTTGCCAGAATATTCATTTTAATCTCCTTAATCTTTTATTTATCAGTAAAACATATGGAACTCATTTGACACTAAATAGAGAATATGTAAAGGCAATAATTCTCATCATTTTAAAAGGGTGAAGATGAAACAGGAAAACAAAAAAATATCCTGATGGAATGCACTAAATTTTATGCTCAATTCATTTCAATACTGATCCTTATCCTTGTTTTTCCTTCTTTCTATATGCAGGCCTCCATAAAGGATTTCTGAGTTTAGACCAAAATAAAATTAATAGCAATGATTTATCTATTTAACAGACATCATGACTATTCAAGAAGCACAGACATGAAAGAACCATTTGAATCTGTCACCAATTGTTGTATTGTGTTTTCATGATTTTAAGTTTCTGTACCAGTTTTGTAATGGCTCCTTTCTGTACCGTCATTTCCCCACACTGGTTTGCCCCAAGGTTTCCCTCCTCTTTTCGTAATGTCCATCACACCAAAAGTGCAAAGTCATGCCCCTGTCCCCTCCCTGGTGCCTTGTCCATCACTTGGCTCCCCATCCCACTCCTCTAGAACCTTCTACCATGGGCATCAAGTGACTGGGAGAGAATCAGAGGCCCTCCTCTGGATTCCCCCATTGGAGCTTGTGCTTGTCTGTTCCCCTGCCTCCACTCCCCCAGTTCCTCTCCTTGGTTGGTGGGTGATCCCTTCCCTCATCTCCTCCCCTATTTATATGTTGCAAGAGCTAGATATGGGCTCTTTGTCAGCTGTGTCCCCTGGAGAGCAGAGCTCCCTGTAGCTCTGTAAGAATCTCTGGATTGCTACCCTGACAGAAAGTCTGCTCCTTCATTCCATGGTACGTCGCCTTGTCTCCTCCACACCAGGGCTGGCAGCCTAGCCACACCCCAAACCTCTCTGAGGCACAGGGGAGTGTCCCCTGCAGTCAGTCATGCCGGAGCTGGCAGGCGGCCTCAGGTGGGCATGGTGGCAACCAGTGCTACAGAATCCTTTCTAAAACAATCTGTTTTAAAATTAGGCAATATCTTTGTCCCATTCCTTCTATTGTGGTAAGAAACTGTCTTCCCTTTTCCAGACTATCTTATTAGTAAGAAGTTTATATCCCTGTGTTCTGGTGTCTATATACTTTAAGGTGATTTTCACCTAGCTGCTGTTAGCTATCCTATTTTTTCAGTATATTTATATATCATTCAGATTTCTTTTTATTATGTTATTTCAGCCCTACTTCTCTATTTTACTATTATTAAATATATTTCTCATTCCCCTGTTTATCCTGAAAACAAAGTTTTTTCTTCCTTGTACATAACATTCTAATGGAAGTCTCATGAGTCTTTTATGCAAGGACAGTAACTCCATCTTAAAAATGCTTGACAGATGTTTTCAAAGGCTGAATAACCATTTTTTAATACTGTTTTGCTTTTGTGATTTCAAGTAATCATAGAATGTGTTGGGCTGGGAGGTACCTTTAAAATCAGCTAAGTCCAACACTCCTGCCTTGATCAAGGATACCTTCCACTAAACCAAGTTGCTCAAAGCCCTGTTGAACCTGACCAATCCATAGCTAATTTGGACATCCCAAAATTTTCTTTGTTTCTACCACTAGTGTTTCCTTTATATATCCTAAACCATTGTTAGAAGTACTTTTTGAATTTCAGATTAGTGAATTTTGCTCTACTTCTATTAAGACACCTACATCTTACTCTATCTTTATCCTTTTCTGAACTGATTGCCAGCTTCATGGCATCAACAAACTTCCACTGTCGAGATGAATACATCAGTGAGAAGTATTAAACAAGATTTTCCCCATTAGTTATCTTTGAGTTTCACTACCAAACTTCAACAAATTCAACAATTGTCTCACTAACAAAACTTCCTCAAGCATTCAGCATCTGTCTTTGCATGGTATTATATAAAACGTTTTACTGAAATCAGATTAAAACTGAATTTTCCTGTCTAGACAATCAATCTGTTGTCTTATCAAAGACAATACAAGGTTAGTCTGACGCAATCTACTTTTGATGAACTGATGCATTATTTTCCAGCATTTATTCATTTACAGTCATGACTTCAACACTTACTTTCAGTATTTATTCATCAATTGTATGCTACTGAGGATAGACTAATCAGTGTGCAGCTGCATGTTTTTCTCTCCTATAAGCTAGATATTATATTTTGCTGTCATATGGTGCCGCTCCAACTTGGCAAATTCATTAGAAATTCCTACTAATAACTGCCAGCTGTTTTGAACTTCTGTGAGTGAAGAATATGCATTTCATACAATATTCAAGCAGAACATTTTTTACCACCTTTCTCTAAAACATTTTTTTAATCAAATCTTTTTATGCCTCCCTTAGTCATTGTCCACTACTATTATTACTCAATCAGTAATACTCTTTTAGAGCCACTCTGTTCTCCATTAATATTTATTTCTTTGCTGACTGAAGAACCTACTTCATCAGTGACAGGCACAAGCTTTCAGCAGTCATACTTAATCTGTTACTGGAAAAAAATTTCATACTGGAAAAATCCTTTCCTCAGTGTTTAAGAACCACACTCACATAGATTCTACTGCTGAGAGGTGGATGAAAAAGGAAAATTTATTAAACTAGCATATACCTCTAGAATTTTAGAAAAAAACCTCAAAACAATAAAATATGTGAACAAATTTTTTTGGGCAATAGAATTAATCTTTCTCCCTTTAAAATGTGGTGTTGGTTAATCACCTTCACAGAACTTCAATATGGCAACTTAATTTAAAAAAAAAGTATTATCCCTACAAACAGAAATACAAACATTTTGATTTTGTTGCATATTAATGGATTTTATAATTTTACTTCTCTAATATAAAGCTGAGTTACAATGAGCATGTTTCACCTCCTAGGGCTCAAAAAAATTTTCCTCTGGGTGGTTCAATTGTTTGCTGCATGGGAAAGTGCAACTATGTTTTGTTACTTTCCTCTGCTTCTCCCTCCTTCCCCCATAGCTTTTCACTGTAGGTTGATACACTGAATTCCTTTTTTGTTGCTATTCAAGACCCTAAAGCAAACAAATTTATTTTGGCAGACCATGCTTACTGTTCCAACGTTTCTAATGCCATTTTTACATTTAAAACTAAAGGATATCAGCCTGTATAATGTGACTTTTGTATATTTTCATTTAAGATTCTAATTTAAGAGCATTTAAAAAATATTATTTTAAGCTCCATATTTATTGCTAGCAATTTCTTCTCATATAATGTCCTGAATATACCTGAACTTCAATACTGTCAAAGCTAACACATGTAATCTTGTTTCAAGTGACTTTACCTCAATAAATCTGTCACAAATGTTTTCTTCTTAAGTTGGAATTACTTTAATTGACTTGGCATTTGACTCTGTTAATCAACATTCATCTTATCTCAGTTGAAATAATTTAACCTGAGTTCAATTGAATTAATTCTCAGTCTCATTCTTAGAAAATTGCATTCACAATTATAGTCTGTACAAGACTATTTAAATTACCCAGAATGAGAAGTGGGATATTTAAATATTTGTATATGGCCCTAAATAAAAGTTACATCTGATTTCCTTAACAATTTCTTTACAATTGAGATTTTCAAGCCAGGTATTCAACCTTGACAATTTTGCTTTATTATGTGAATTACCTTTGTTCTGATTTCCTTAGTAGTGACTTAGAAGGAATAAATGCTCTTGGAAAGAGGAAGCAATAGGTGAAGCCATTAGTCAGAAAGTGCAAAGCAAGCAAATAGAAGGCAGGTGCCTAAGTTATCTATTTCCTCTCGAGGCTGATGTTTGCTACAGGATGTTTTGGATGGACTGAAAAAGTAATTTGACAAATAACTGGAGAAAAGACACATTAAAGACTGTTAAATACAGAATGCCAGATCTGTCTGAAAAAGATTTAGAACCTGAAAGGTAGGCATTCCTTGGAAGTATTGCTTCACATTTCGACTGTTTATACTCTGTCCCCTGGATATCTATAATTGGATGGTAAATTCTGCTACATATCATTACAGATCAATATGATCAAAGTATTCAGAAATTCTTTGCTATAATGATGCAATAAAGATATTCACCACTTGCACAAGATTGCTTAAAGGAACATAATATTTTTCCTCATAAGAAAATTGGCATGAGTTCATGGTGTGACTACAAAACATCCTCAATCAATTATGCAGTCACATCTTTTGCTAAATGTCGCCTCCAGTGGCGCTTTATTTGGGTTATTTTTATTTCTGTCTTTTGATTTTTGGGGGGGTATTGGTTTGGGTTTTTTTAAGAAATTGATCCAAAAGCATACTGGAGCTGTCAACTTGCTATTACTAAACATTCCAGACTTTTAGGAAAATATATGAAACTCTGACCATACTGTCTGTATTTAAATATTTGTGCAAATGTTTCATAGAATTGTTGGCAACAGGACAGAGACATGCTTGTTTTAATTTTTTATCTCAATGGGAATTTTCCGTCCTTTATCATGATTTATAATAATAGAATATTTTAATTAGCCTCAGATCAGTGCTTTATGACAACATTTACTGATATCATTTACTGTCACTCACTATGCTCTATATGTTATGTTATATATTTTATATATAAATATATATCTATATATATAATCTTCTGTTTGTTTAGAGAGGGGAAATTATTTTATATTCAGTTCAATCCTTGCTGTCATAGAAGCAGCACAGAATATTCCTTGGGTTTTCTATAATTTTAACACTCTTTTCAACAGAAATCATTTATGTTCATTCCCCACATGTGAAAGCAAACCAAAACTTGTATAATCTTTATGCAAACAATAACTTTAAGATAAAAGAAAAGCTTAGCTCACATTGACTACTAAGAAAATATGTGGGTTTTCTACTTGCTTTGTTTATTCTTATATATCTTTCTTTCCAAGGGTATTAAAAATAATCTTAAATCTTAAAGTATCTTTATAATTAAAAAAAACCAAACAACTGTTTCATTAAAAATATACATAGTGATTAATTTCACAGGTGACAACCCAAGCTGAGTAAAATTCCTTATCCCATTAACTGCTCCATTCAAGATTTTTTCCTCTTAAGATGTGAAATGTTTAAAAGAACATTAAAAGCAATTCAAAAAGCACATTTCACTAAAATCAGTCTGTTACCTTCTTGAGTTCCTTCGATAATCTGGTCTTTGGGTTATTAATAAAGACTAATTTTAAGCTGGTTTCCTAAGGCTCACTCTCCTATTAGCAAAAAGTGACATTCTTTTAGAGGACAAATTGGAGCACACAAATCACCCTCTAGTAAGGACTTTCTACTTCTTGATGTATAGAGCAAATATAGGAGACAAATCTCCTGGGCAGATATGGAGACCACTAAAATCAGAGGGGTTTGGAAATCTGAACATTTTTTGAATTGAGCAATTTTCTTTCCAGACAGTTTAAGCAAGGTAACACGCTATGGTAGAAAAAATGAACATCACTAAATCATATTAATGTAGAACAAAAGATGTTGAGAACTATCACGTCAAATTTAATATCTCATTTTAAATTAAGTCTATCATCTTCTGGAGGAATGTAAGAAGATGTTTTAATAATTCAAGAATACAGTTATTCAGGGAAGCTTGATCTATTTGACTACTAACACACTGATGACAAGGGTGTCTATACTTCTCTTTTTCATCTCCTGCTTTTTACCCCTGCCTTGACAAGTCCATATATGCCTTAGTTCAAAATGAATCTGTGAGTTAGAAAACTACTGTTCTGATCATGAATTTTTTCCTACTGCCAGAGATAAGTTTGGTTCACATGACAACTTACTAAAAAAAATTATCACCAATTTCAGCTGGTTAATATTCCTAATTGTTACAGCCAGCTAGTGTTCCAAATTGGGCAGTACAGGGGGGAAGGAAGAAAGGGGGAGGCAGAATAAAAAAAAAGTATAGTTGAAAATACTTAAATGGCATAGACAGGAGCTCAACTTGGTGAATCCACCACCCTGCTACTAAAGCAACCAACACATTTCTCAAAGAAAACCCCAACCAAAGTATAAAATTCTATACTTATCACAGTCATTTACATATATATTTATATATTTTTAAACTGTCCCAAGTCAAACTCCAAACATAAGAATACTTCTATGACATTACTACAGCTGATTAGTTCAGGAAACAATGACACTGGTGATTCAGACTTCTACAACATCTATATTCAATATTATTCTTGTAAATGGCTTTATTTTGTGGAAAATCTGAGAAAACTAATGACTAGGAAAGGAATGTGTTCTCTGCCATGTGAAAACACAAATTTCTCTCAAGTACATGTCTTCAAAAGATACTAATTGTGACAAATGACTATGATAAAAAAATTAAGATGTATAAATTTGAATTAGTAACTATTGTGGTCTATTAGAAATATACTGGATATTCATGTTCAGTTCTACTTTTTTGCTGTTATCAGACGTCAATATGTTACAGTAAAAATAATTATCACAGGATTGAGGTATTTGGCCAACTTACTATTCACTAAATCTAATTCTGTTAATAGCCTATGTTGAAGAACAGAAATAAATTTTAGATGCCTTGCAAAATCTCCCCTCTGTTTGTAAACCACACTGAAGTTCTTAGCTAGACTTTCCCACAGTAAAGCAGATCCACCTTTAACTCTCAATAGCACCAATTGTGATGCAAAGTAATTTTGGTCATCTTCCATACTTTCTGTGTTGTTATATGACATTACTGTATGTAAAAGCAAAATATTACACTAAGTATACCATAGCTTTTAGGGTAGAGTAAGATTAAAATTCTATAGGATTTCAAGTGAGAACAAAAACTATTTCATTTTAGCTAGTGTGGTCCACTCTTGCAATAAGTCTGTATATTTAAAATAGAACATATATTGAAAAATATATTTATGATCTCTTATCCATCTATTGAGGATTTCAATTATCCTTTAAAATTATTCTCATTTGTTAAAATTAAACATTAATGTAACTTTTTTTTTTTTTTAATGCATTCAGCATTAGCTTCTAAGGACTAGATTCACGCATCTTTCTCTGGTTAAATACACTTCTGTCTGTCAAAGACTGTATTTAAATGTAAAAGAAAGGTCAGGCTAATATTGCCTCTTAAACTTTGCCTTAAAATCAGCCAAAACATTCTACTAATTTTTCTAATATTTTCCTCTTTTTTCCAATATTATTTTTGAGTGTGGGCATTAAAACTTGTTATGCCATCGTAGTATGAATCTCAATAGCATTGCAAATTATTGTCCATAGTAGTGCTGTTTTCTCTAATAATTCAAGAATCATATAGCCTAATTTTTAACCACTGCATTTCTCAGATGTTCTCAATTAATTTTTCATCCACTGGGGTGCCCAATAATTATTTTTAAAAATTAGATGTTCAACATGAAAATATGAATTGCAATCTTCAGATACATTTGTGATCTGATTTTTTGGACTATATAGGTTCATAATGTAGAGTAAGCTGTCTAAAACCAGATTACTTTGTATTCTAATTAGCATGTACTCCAACACTTATAAGCATAAGTTATGTGGCTTTTCATTTATTACAGTATGGACTAAGTCACTTAGCCTGGTTCTCATTTTGATCTGGATCAAACTTGAATTAATGTACTTCTCTGAAATATTCCCCATCTTTGTAAGGCTACCTTCAACGCACAAGTTGTCAAACCTTGTGTGTATTGATAATACTGGAGTTTCCTGATGACAAAGTGTTTTTTAAAAACCTCCGAAAGCAAACAATGGCACCATCTCCTCACAGGAAAAAAAAAAAAAAAAAAAACAAACAAAAACCAACCAACAAATCAAAATAGCAAAAAGCCAAAAAAACAACCAAACACAAACAAGAACAAACAAAAAACAAACAAAAACCCAAACAAAAACAACCCCCAAAAAGCCACCAACACCAAACTCAAGCTTATGAAAGGAAAAAGAAAGTGACTTAGGAAGAAGTGAGAGGATACAAATTTTTAAAAGGAATTGTAGCCTTTGAATCATTGAGGAGAACTGTGATGTGTGACTGTGAACAAGTATATAAAAATGACATATTAATCAAGAGCCAACCAATTGGCTTGGAACTTTCAACGTACTACTTGCAGTAACAGACCAAGTAAAAGAGTTTCAGAAGAGAATATCAAAACATATCTTTAAATATAAATTAAGGCAATATTTTCATTGATTATTCATGGCTTCAGAAGTCCAGAAGAAATTTTCCCTGTGGTTATTATGACCTCATATGCAAGCAACTTTATGATATACACATAAGTAAAAAGGGCTTAACTGTCCAAATTAACAATAGGGGAAATGTGATTTGGAAACAATTGTAACTCATAAGATATTTAATTATTAGTTTTAAACTATACTTTAAGGTTATTTTCTTTATCCTATGAAATTTATCTGTAATTAGAGCACAAAAAGGAGGGGCTGTGGACTCAGTGATCCTTGTGGGTCCCTTCTGACTCTGAATATTTTCTGATTTTGTGATTCTGTCAAAAATTAGTCAAAATATCACATGGCATATTTTGGCAGGAAATGACATCTTGTTTAATATCTATTTAATATATGTTACTATATGTTAGGAGAGCAGACAGATTTATCAATAATGAAGGAACAAGGAAAACACAGATGTGGATGACTGGATAAGAGTAAATATTAGAAAAAAGAAGCCATGAAGAAAAAGAAGCCAAGTCAGGTGAAGGATGAGGAATAAAGATAGGTAAACTACTAGATAAAGTTGTTGAGGCAATTATCTACAGCAAAATATTTCTACAGCAATTACAGTGCAGTTATTTGGGGTAAAAAAATCATCAAGGATGTAGGCACGTGAAGCCGTACACCTACATAAGTACCTAAAGAGCTACATTAACATACTAAGGAATGAACAATTCCAGTTTGATAGCTTGGTCCTTTTCAAATACTACTGCCGCATCTATAGAGGCTCATTCATCACCAAGGAAGCTCTGCCTCATTATTCAGACTGCTTCTGCAGGGTTCCTTCCAAGGCTATAGAGAGAGCAGCTCACTGCTAAAGGCTTAGAAATCTGGGAACTGGACACAATCACCGGGAAGCCTTCAGAAATATTTACACTGAGAATATTGAAACAGTCAGTTTGTGCTAGTAGTGTTTGAAAACACATGACACATTTGTTGAGTAAACTTGGACTCCTGCATCATTTAAATCCACAGGTTTAACTGCACAGCGTGATAGGTTTGCATGCATTCCTTTGGAAGCAATACATCAAAATGCCTGTTTTGAAACAGTGTCTGAATTAGGTATCCCACAACAGCCTGGAGTGACTTTTTAGCCGTAGCAGTTCCCTAAGAGCTGCCTGCAGTAAATTGACTGCATGAGTAGTTCCAAGCCAGCACAGTGACATGAAGAGTCACGTCAGTGATTGTTACTGAAGACACACTTCATGTTTCACGCTTCACAAAGCCAAAGCAGGGAGAGGAATGAGTGCTTCTGGAAGTTTCTTACTGCCTCAGAGAATGTATTATGCTGGTCTCTGTCCTGCTACTGTCCCACTTAACTCTGTGCCCTGAGCACAGCTCTTATATTGGCTCTGTCTTTTATGTCCAACATACCCAACCAGTACTGGGGCCTGTGTAAAGCCAAGGCATTCACATGAATTACAAGTGGTGTCTGCAGTTGCAACTTCTTTTGAGCACCTTTGAGATGTAATATTTTTACCCTATGTTGGTATCATCAAAAAAAAAGATAAACTTTTAAAAATACTTATTGAAATAAGCAATATAGAGGTCTTGCCAATTCAATAGCATTGATTTCAAAAAAGGACTAAATGCCAAAGGGAAACCTTAAGTCACTTCAC
Source organism: Taeniopygia guttata (assembly GCF_048771995.1). Lineage (NCBI taxonomy): Eukaryota > Metazoa > Chordata > Aves > Passeriformes > Estrildidae > Taeniopygia > Taeniopygia guttata. The sequence continues at coordinate 39,832,949 of NC_133028.1, read as the reverse complement.
TACTTTCAAAACTCAAAAGAAATAAATGCAATATTATGCAAACTTGATGATCTAAAGAACAAAGCCATGATATATCCTATAACATTAACTGTTAATGATGTTATGTAAAAGATACTTACATGAGGTTAAATATCTCCACTATTTCAAAATAGTGAGTTCTCAGATGGGCTAATGGCTTTCTTGAGGCAAAGGGATGTCAATGTCAGAAGCACAATTAAAATCTTTTCACAGGCTTACAGATCCTACTCCTACACTATTAGCTCACACTTATATCTAAGGTGTCAAGAGCAAAATGACATCCTACTGCCATTCATTAACATAAAAGCCTTCCAAAGCAGCACAGCTGGTTTGTAATATCATCTATTTATCAAAGTGACCTAAATCACACTATAATGCTCAGTTTCTACAGAGAATTATTAAAGATATCAAGAATCAAGGCTTAAACCTTTGCTGCTGCTTGACTAAGAAAATAAAAAAGTGATTTAAGGAATTAAATCAAAGATCTATTGGCCTCCTGAAATATAAATCATGATTTACCACTTCAAAATATTGTAGGGAGCATACACTAAGACAGTAGAATTAGTGACGCACCTGCCAAAGTAACTGAAAAGTAGCTTCCCCTGAAATGATGCATGTGAAGAACACCCATGCATAACAGCAGGATATAAATATTATACAATGATAATGCTGTAGACTTAGGGAAAAAAAAAAAAAAAAAAAGCATGCTACAGTCTGATTTTCTCAAGTGTCAAATATGGACCTTGAAAAGATATCAGCAGCATCTTCCCAATTTTTGAGAAGAACAAGAGTTCTTTAAATGCCTGAAGGAATTCAGAAATCTATAGACTTAGTCCTGATACCAGTGTCAGGATGTACCTTGCTGATCTCCAATGTAATGTCTGTGTCCAGACTGAGAAATGAACTAATGAGCTTTAACTTCTACAGATTACATTTATATGCTGTAAATAGGTAATGCAACATGCTCTTAGTTGAATACAATTTGAAAAATTGCAATGTAAAAGTGAGTTTCTTCTACCATAATTTTCTGTGTATGATACTTCCCAAATAAACTTAGTGACTACTACACAAATAATAGAGCATTCTTTTTGTTTGCACTTGTATCTGTAGTGTACAACCCTGTAATAGCTGTGCCATTCATAGCAAACAGGATATACAGAGGGGTGTTTATGTTTATGTATAAGTATTATATATATGTATAAGTATACATATATATGCACATAAGCATGTGAATATATGTGTGTAACACAATTGTTCCCTAGGGATTTATCAGTTCCACAGGCTTATTCTTATGGTTTCAAGAAACAACAAAAGAGAAGAGAGACATCATCTGTCATTTCCTCTCAACTATCTTGTTCCCTCTTTCTATAAATAAGTAATACTGCATAGTTAGTTTAAAAATTGCAAAAAAATATTAGGAAAAGAAAAGGGGAAATTATCTGGATTTTTTTCCCTTAATTTAAAAATCTATACATTAATACAATAAATAAAAACTAAACCCTACATACTTTTGGTATAAAATGTAAAATGTTAAGGCTAGAAGAGTTAGAAAAAAATCCCACATGCTCAGAACATATTAACTATCAGTGTATATAATAATATTAATATGAAAACATTGGTACAAGCATATCTGTTTTACTCTGTTTTTCAAGTTAAAAGAGAGCATGCTCTATATGGAAAATCTCACACGATAAAAAATATATTTTAACTGGATCTGAGTGATAATGAGGTTGGAATTAGAGTGCAGACATAAATATAGCTTATTAAAAAGCAAAGAACTCTGTTGGTATGCTGATGATACACCTGTTTTCTTTGGCAATAATCTCCCTTGCTTCTTTATTTATTGAAAGGAACTGGCTCACTATCAATTTAAAATAAATGGAACATTTGTTCCTACAGTATCTTAAGTGATGTAGAGATTCTAAATCCTTTTCAAATCTCAGATAATGCATATCCATTAACTTCCTTTAATTAAGGAAAGAAAAAAAGAAAATTAGCTCAGAACCTTAACCTAATCAAATAACTGTTCTTTGTCTGTACCTTGTAGTAATGAGGATTTTGATTCTCCTTCAAATAAAATAGCTTTGTTAGATAAAACCAGTTAAGCAAACTAAGAGATAACAGAAAATGTGTTTTTTTCAAAAGAACTCTGTGAAGTGTCCTTGTTTGTTATCTCAAACATTATTTCATTGGCAGATTCATTGTTTTCAGCTGTAACAAAATGAGATGAAATCATACACTTTTTTTCCTGTTTTGTCTTTTCTCCTCGTTCAGTTATAGCAGTCAGGACTCCAGAAAAGCCTGTTTGTGTTACTTAAAGGTTACTTAAAGGACCCACTTGCAATGAAGTGATTTTGCACTTCTTTTAGTACACTATTAAGAGCTGCTCATGCTAGAGTCAATTAATGATGAAGTTCCTGAATTCTAAGACATTCCAGCAAATTTTAGTCAACTAGGTAAAATACCTATATCTCAAGGAAGTTCCTTGTACTTTTTATGTATCTCTTTTCTGGAATATAACAACAACAACAACAACAACAACAACAACAATAATAATAATAATAATAATAGCAGCAATTTTTTGATACACACTGGGTTCTGTTTGCCTGTTTCAGGAGAGCATGTTAGCTCAAAAATTTACTGAGTTTGCATCCGCTAAACAATATAAATATCTAATTAAAATAGCTAATAAAATAAATACATCAAAATTAGCAGTGTCTTCTTGTAATCTTCCATTGCATCCTTCTTAAATAAAATCTCTTTATTCCATGACTACTTTTACATCCTTGCACAACCCTGATGACATGATAATAACGTAAATCTGTTATTACCTAATTAGTTAGGTATTTAGTTTCACTACTTATTGGCCTACAGAGATTTTTGGTAGGATATTCAGAGATTCTAATTTCCTCCTATAAATGTAAAAATCTTACAAATAACTCCATCTCCAAATGGTTCAAAAATAGTTAAGAAAGAAACGAATGATATTTTTGCCTTGCCCTCTAATGCTGACACCCTAACAGAATACCTTCATTATCAGAAGTTTAACACTGGAATGATAATATTTGAATTGAATTCTGGATGTAATTTCAAAAAAGGTTAAACTAATTCTAACCTTTACCCATCAATACATTTCTAGAAAATTAGGACTAAGTTTCTATTAGAGTCCTAAATAGAGTCCTAAACTACAAACAAACCAAACAAAAAAAAAACCCCAAGCAAACAAACAAATAGACAAAAAAAAACCCAAAAAACATCCAGAACATCCCACCAACCAATCCACCCACTCACCCAAGATATAAGATTAAAAAAAGCATGAGACTTTTCAGCTGAAACTCCTAGCTCAGGAAATCCAAACCTGTTCTTCAGTGCCCCGTAGCCCACTCAGTCCACATTGTTAGCTCAATATAGTCATAGTGAGAAAGGACTATATTACACAACTTTTCAGCATGTGGAAACCAGGCTCAGTAGAGCACATTGTAATGTGAAAGAGGGGAAGAAGATGGTTTCTAACCCTTTAACATTTCTTGACTTACAGTCTGACTTCTCTGTGCAAAAGGAAATGAAGTCTTACACAGTTTTTCAGGAATTGGTCAAGACCACTGTGTTCTCCAGGTTTATTGCTACTTATTGCATTTTATTGTATAAAAACTAAACTTCATGCCTGTGAAATTAACATTGGAACAGTAGATATTTCAACATAAGTTAATCAAGTGGCATGGAGTGTTCTGGCAAAGAACGGACAAAACTACTTATGCTCTCCAACCACATAATAATGGGTCACTCCTATGAAAGATTACATATTAGAAACATTTGTAGAATATTTCCTTTTTCTCGCTCATGAAAAAAGTACTTGAGCAAAATAAAATTATGATATTAAAAAAAAAAAAAAAATTCAAATTGCATCTCTTCCTGACACTGCAGCCTCTGGGTGTACCTTTACCACTCCTGCAAAAGAGGAAAAAAAACTAATCAGCTCTCTGAATTGAGGGCTGTTATCAATCTCTGTGTTAGTTAATAGTCACTAGTTCCCTGAGGTCAAATTTATGAATATTTAATACTAAATGGAAGCACAAATTGTGTTTGAGAAACACAGAATTGGACAAATATATTCTGCACAGCCATTATAGTAACATAAAACATTATTATAATTGTGGAGTTTTAAGTGCTTAAAGGGAGAAAAACCATAAAAAGCGCCAATTAATTTTATGCAATGCAGGAGAAATACAAACAAGAATGGTGACTGATTGGGGTTTTGTTACACAAACTGCTTTCTTTGTATCATGTGCCCAGGAGAAAAGGGCAGCTCTAGGACAGGAAGGGCTTTCATCATCTAGGTCTGGCAGCCACGTATTCTGAAAATGGTCCACAGCTTCACTGAACCACTTAGGTATCCAGCCCTTGTCAATAATGATAAAAAGCCATTGAATCATTGCTAGCCTTCTTTATGCTGATGGGAAAATGCATGAGCGAGATGCCTATGACAGAATGGCAACTGTTTATAAATACCGAAGGATTGACTTTTGGCATCATTCCAGATTTACTTCAAAGTAACTGGGGAAATGCCATGCCGCACACAGTTTAATTTTGTAATTGTGACACATGATTCATTATTTTCTGTTTTATGTTAGAGAATTATTTCAGAAATTCTTTGGCCATAAATTTATCATTTTCATTTATGTTAAAATCTCAAAATCATTTCAGTAAAATATACTTTACTATCGCTTCTTTATATTTTGCCTACACAATAATGGTAGTAGAAGTATTAATGGGATTTTCATGTTTTATATAACAGTATATATATTAATACTTATAAAACAAAAAGCACACAAGCATGTGTATATAATACAAGCCTATCAAGAAGCATGACAAATACTAAGATCGAGTACTGCTGTGATTTAAGATAATTTGGGAGTGACATCAATGGGTATTAACTTTTAGAACTTTTCACTTGGAAGTTTATTTATTTTTGGTATTAAAAATATAATGCTGTCTTCAGACCTGCAGGTTTGCAACCCAAATATTGGCTGAAGTCATCATTCTCTTTGAGTGCTTTAACTGAATTTACATTACCCCAGCTCTGAAGATGACTGATTGTTTTAGAGGAGTTTAGCAACATTGTGCTCTCAGATAAGCATCCTTTCTCCAGCTGAAGGAAAATCTATAATTAACTTGCTGTGTGCTCCTACAGTTGAAAAAACTCTGAGATCCCCTATTATGTTATACAGCATTTTACACAGCTCTGGAAACTTGAGCACCTATGGCATTAACTCAAAACATGAAAACAGAAATCAGAAACATTCTGACTGCAAGCACACTGAGATAAAAACTGCAGCTAATGTATTAGTCCATAGAAATGGCTGAATTTAGAAACGTCAAGTGATATTTGAAATTTTACATCTCAAAACTCCTAGTTTTTCACATTAAACCTGTCCTTTTTACACTATTTTCTGTAAGTTTAAGCCTTACATTAAAAAATCTAATTTTTGCATACCTTTTAATTAAAACTATTTCACAAGCTCTACATAACAAATACATTTTGATCAGCCATACTTTGTTGAGGAAGAGAAAATGGATGTATTGCATATGAATTTTCTCAAAATGGCTTACTTGTTTTTTAATTCACTCTGTCAGATTTTAATTGTTTACTCACATTCCATTATGTAAATTTATGAAATTTACTCTTAAAATTCACTGAATATGGAGAAAAATTACTTTTAATTTAGCAAATCAGCAGAATGGAGCCTTGCTCTAAGATAGACAAAGTAATGAATTAAGTCCGGCCCTTGTAAAAAATACCAAAGTACTTGTCACATAGAATAGAGCACCTTAAAAACATTGAAAAGTTAACTAAATAAATAGATAGATCTGAGGTAATAAGACAATATTATATTTTCCTCATTTATGCCATCATAGTTGCTGCCAGGCAACTTGACCTTTGAATCAGTTGGCAAAGTCATTCATTGTTCATGCAGTCAGCATTCACTGTTTTGTACTGAATTGAAAGAAACAGGTACATGTCATGAAAAGTTATAAAATAACACTCAAAATGGCAAAACCATTTGAAATCCTGGTCCATATAAACAAGACCACTCAGCAAATACTAATAGGAGCAAAAGTAGTTAACTCTATATGTAATTGTAGTGAGCATCAGAACGAAATAGAGTGGTAGCTAAATTCTTTGTTCATGATTGATTGAAAATGCCAAGCTATTAAAACAGTAATTTCAGGGCAAATGTAGTTTATTCAGGGGATTACCTTTCTTTTGTACTTTTACTCTTCATCGTGTGTGACAAGAGTACCAATACCGTCTCCCCAGGCTTGATTTAGATGAAGGCATTAGTCTTTAATCTTTTTAAAAGGTAATCTCTAGAGATGAATAAGACTTTTATGTAGAGATAATCATAACCTTTTATGGCTATACAGGTGCAATCTGTTATGAAGAGATCTCCCAAAGTGGGGCAAAACAACTACATAGTTTCTCTGAGTTAAATGGTTCTGCTGAAGGAAGCAAACAATATTGTTTTTATTTCTTCACTGAGTTACGACATAATTACTGCTGCTTTTATAAATAGTTTGAAAGCATGTCTTACAGCAGAACATGGTAGTTGGCTATTGCTGTGACTAAATCATCACAAATTCTTCTTCCATTGAATTGACCATAACAATACTTCAGTAGAAACTAGATCTGTACTAAATGTTCAAACAATTGTAATTAGAGACTATTACTAATGAGTCACTCTAATGCAAATGCATGGTTGCTTCCTTGTTTAAAAAGTGATCACATGCAGATACATGGTAAAATACATCAAATTTAATCCCTGTGAAAATTAGCAAAGAAATCTTGAGTTTTGCCTTTGTAGAAAAGGACAAAACCCTCAGATGCTGTTTGTAGAGGGAAACTAGAGCACAGTGAGACTGTGCAGACTCATTTCAGAGTAGACTACCGCACCTGAAGTGTTTCATGAGCTGCATTCCCACAGCATAAACCCAAAAGACTGGTTCCACAGGGACTGCATGGCAGGAGCAACAAATGCACAGTAAATTCTCGTGTAGTCCTTGCAATAACCACAGCGAATCCTTCAACTATTCCTTTTTGAAAAGTTCCTTAAAATTTACTAAGTCTGAAAAAGTTCTCAGTAGAAATGGGTATAGTAGCCTATGGCAAATATGAAAAGTGTGTTCTAGAAGTTTGCAGACTACTACATGAGAAATAATGTAATTTTCTAAGAGGTGCTGTGGGATGTATATCATAACCAGAAGTGCTTTTTTTCCAATAAATGATTAGATTTTAAGGATTATGCTCCCAGCAGCAAGTATGGTAAAAAAAAATCCAATTAGTATAAGTGGGAACTACATGACTGATTCTCAGCACACAGCAGCTTGCTCATGGGAGATGTTGGTCTACAATATCCTTTATAACCATCGAGAAGAGATCTTCTGTAACTACAAAATATCCACTGAAAAGATTTAACTCCTTCTTCCACAGCTGCAAATGCTGCAGAACAGCTGGGGCCAATATCACTGATAAGTTATACAGAGTGTTTAAACTAGCATCAAACAAGTTAACTCTGAAGTTCCTACAAAGGCAGCTATGGAAGTAAAATGGAAGCTACTTCACTGAAAAAACAGGTAAAGCCAACAAAAGAGAAATATTATAGAAGGCTAAAATGAGCTAATATGAAGAAAATGCCCAGGAAATAGTAAATTGAAACAATTTCTTTGCATCTGTATGTGGAAGCACAGCATGTACTCAGCATGTGAATGCATGAACTACATGTACCATAGACCTGGCGTGATTTTACAGGACTGCAGAGATACATCTCTGTTGGGTTTACACACATCTCTGTTGTGCAAACCATCTATTACATACTTTCACTGTTTATTGGCATTTAGAAAAGCCACAAAAATTGTTATATGGGGAACATTTTTGAAACCCCTTGCAACTTTTTTTCTCTCATTCTATCTACCACATACATGGCAGACCAAGTTTAGCTTTTTGGGCTTTGTACAGTAATGGAATTGTGACTTGTGTCAGCATTATCAAAATATTTGGGTTTATTGACTCTTCTACTGCACTTTAATTTGTCTTTTGTTACCTTGGTGAATTAATGATAACTTGAGGTGGAAAAACACCACAAAAATATTTCCTGTTTATCATGTACAACAGAAGCTAAGAAAAGTCTGTGGAGAAAAACTGGGAAGAATTGCTTGTTTAATTGCTGCATCATAACTAGCAAAATATGAATAGAATATTAGTTTAACATATCAGTATAAATGCTTTTAATGGACAATGAGGGGAGAAAAAGGAGAAAATGGAAAAGCTGTCATTTAGTACATAAAGTAGATATAGAGCTGACAATAAAGCTATTCACATTCAGATAAGGGGTTCACTGCAGTGGTATTTCTCTATTACAGAGATACTGAAGGAGAGGCTCAAACACATATTTTACTGTTGATGCTTTCTTTTTTTCTGCCTGATGCTTTATTTTCAGCTTCAGTAAGGAAAACTGATGCTTTGTAAAGGAAATGGCTTTTGGGAAGCAGAGGGAAATGCTTTTCTTTAAATAGCAGCAAATGAGGAAAAACTCCGAAATTCAACTCCCTTTCAACCCAAACCATTCTATGATTTTATGCTTGTTTGCTACAATTGTTATTGGAAGAAATAGTACAAATGGAGCTGCTGATTTCCTTAAAAGAAGTGTTTCTCAGCAGGTGGGGGGAGGATAAAGTGATAGAATTTTCTGGTCTATAAATCATCCTTAAAATAGCCAGAACACCTCTTAAAGTTTCTCCTCTTATAGTAATATCGCAAAAGTGGAAAGATGGCTGAAGTAGCTCTGTCACCATCAAACCTTCCCACAGTCATTTGTGTTAGAAGAAAGGGCAGACACTGAGGCAGAGCCAAAAAAAAAAAAAAAATAGTTCTTATTTTGTGGATGAACAGTAAAAGTGATCAAAGTGTCTGGTTTAATAAAAGAAAAAGTTCAACTGAGAAAAATTATAATCTTCTCCTTGCTCTAATAATTTCAAGCATTTGGGTAACCCTTAAATCTTTTTCTGCTTTGAAAAGGCTGAATTTAGCATAAGAGTGCTATGGTCCCTCTTTTAACAACAGTTCAATCCAAGCTGCACTTCAATAGAAACTAAATTTAATTGCAAAAATAAAAAAAAAGGACATCCTCCTCCTTTCAGTGAGACAAAATACCAAAATCCCCTTCAGCTGAAAAAAGACAGGACTGTTTTAAAAATGTCTGATGGTAGGAATTTCAACATTATATTTTGAAACATAATTTGTATAACTTCTCCATTATTATCATACACATATACATATGGATTGAAAGGCATAGAGAACAGAAATTATTGTAAAAGAAAAAAAAAATTAAAAATAAAAAAATTTGGATTTCAAGTATAAAATTTACTCCCACATGAGCATGATTAGAACTCTTTTTTTCTCAAGCCTGTCCTTTCCTCTCTATTATACAAGATTTTATCTCATTCTCTGTACAGTCTTGTTTAAACTAATTAAAATGCTTTTATATTTCAAATAACAATCATTTTTTTAAGTACAATTTGAAAAAAAAGAAATGAATGCAAGTGGGTTAGAACCCAGCACTATGTAAATGCTGAATTTTACCATTGCAGATTTATTACAGTTAGCTATCTTCTTTGTTACATTTACCTCCTAGAGTCTGCTAATACATCAAAGGATTTTATCACATCCTGTCATGTAACATATAGATCTAGTAATACTTCCCTTTAGTTTGCCTAACATTAAATATTAGCTATATTTTAGTTAATATATTGCTTCAATCAGCACTGAAAATCACTTTTATGAGCTTAATAGGAGCTTCTGCGACTTTTCAAAACTTTTTTTTCCTATGGATGTTCTGCTTGAGATGGTTGTGTGGCACTGTACAAAATCACATGACTTGAAATGTTTTTCCATGCATTGTTATCCTACCAGTTTTACAGATTTCTCTATTTGTCCTGCTAGGGAAAATGATTTGTCTTAAAATTCTACAGGGAAAGATTAGCATTCAGCTAGCATACAATTCACCACATGTCCACTGATTACAGCATAGATACTTATGTGTTTGTGACAGCAGAAACGTCAGATTTTTTAGAAAATTTGAATTACAATATAATTCTTAAGTTTTTGACAGCATTACTACTTATGAATATAGTTTTATTATTCAACAGAGACTTATATCCTAATTGCTACCTGGATTAGTTTAGACAATAAATTAATATATCAACATTAAAAACATAAAGATGTTAACAGTGCTGTAGAAGATGATAACCATGCCTGTGAGACCACTATAGGAAAAAAATGGACACATCACTTCAAATAAGTCATCAGTGAAAATAGGCAGCAGTTTGGAGGAAGGTTAAATAATTTTCTGAAAGCTCTATTTGTCACAGTAATTTTAGTTCCTGTCACTTTGTACCCCAAATCATTGTACATACCAAAGTAAGCATTTGTTTCTTAATTTAATCAGTTGGTAACATCAAAATAATCATTATGCTTGATGCAATAGCCTTGTCATGAAAAAAACATACTTCTTATAACAGGGTCTCAAATCCAGACCTATTATCCTCCCAGGGTAATTCACCATTAAAGTAACACATTTGTAACAAATCTTTTAGCTACAAATGTGTAGCTAACGCAGAAACCTTTGTTTCCTATTGAAGTAGAGGCACACTCTGCGGGCTTTGACAATACTGATTTCTGAACTCAAACATAAGCACACAGACACAGCAAAACCTTTTTATACTTTTTTTTTTTTTTTTGCTGTGTGTGTGTGCATAAGTGCCCTTTGAAAACATTCCAGAAACTGTCTCTAAGAGCTGAGAAGCTCTGCAGTGGCATGTTTGCAGCCCACAGTTCAAGGTGCCAATGCTCACATGCAGATTCTCATCAGTTTGTTCCCAGACGTGTCTGTGTGAGCCCAAACCTCATACCAGGTGTCTCCTGTGGTGACAGGCACTTTAACTGCAGGATAACAGCAGAGGCTTTGACAATGTGGGCGCAGCTTGGAAGTGGAGGCTCCAACACCAATGGTCAATTGTGGGTCATTGACGAAGGCCAGCCTTGAGAGCTGTGGCAGGACTGGGGTTAGTTAAAGAAGCAGAACCTCAGCAAAGAGAAATAACAGTTGAGAAATAGCATAAAAGAACTGCCCTGGCAAAGTGACATCCCTGAAATACCTAGCCCAGGGACACAGACCAAGAGCTGCAGTCTGCAGTGAAACACAGCTGTCTTTCAAATGGCTGGATCTCAAATATTTTGGGAGAAAAAGCAGATGCCTGATCTGGCTTCTGATCATCTGAGTGAAAGCTCTGAAATCTGACTGCCTTGATGGTTACAATCATCAACGACCATTCCCATCAGAACTAATTAAATATCAGTTCTGTGGTATCATATACTAATCTAGGTCAATTTCCCAAATGTTCCCATCACAGTGATCTCTAATTTTTTCTTCTTCATCATCATCTCCTTCTTCTTCTACCTCCACCTCTTCTTCTTCTTCCTCTACTTCTACTTCTTCTTGTTCTTTGGGGAGAGGGCAGGGAGCTGAGCTATTGCTGAGAAATACCTATCAGAATCTTTTCTTTAATGAGCAATCCTAATGGTAGATCAAATGATACTCAAGAACATTTATAAAATTGTGAGTATCATTGCCAGCATTTTTCTGCCATGACCAGCTTTGCATTATATCCATGATCACACCAGTAACTTCAATCTACTAAATCCTCCTGGTACTTCTCAAATTATTTTTTTAGTTCTATTATGCATAATCAAAAATTAGCTCATTTAATGTCTTTTCTAGATTGTTATTGCAAACAGTCCTTTAAACCAGGGTAGTTCTCTTTTAGTACTCAAACAATATCATTACATTTTACACTTTCCAAAATTGAGGAATTACTCAGGCTCTTTGTTTTCTGGGTCTCATCCTGCTTTTACATGTGAGACAACAATAACTCTCCCCTGACGACTGATAATTTTTTATGGCTTCTCGTGAAAGACTACAAAAAGTTTTTTTAATATTGAGACAAATGTGTCTACACATCTCTTTCACTCACCATTTCATTAACATCCTTAAGGAATTTTACTATATTAATTTAGAGGCCCATGTTTTCCCCTTATGAAGGTCAAGCTCCTTGTAAAATTATGATCCATTAAGTAGTTAATAATTTTACTTTCAATTAATACTTCAACTACATTATTTAATGAAGGTCTGTGAGTTCTGGAATCTCATTTGGTCCTCTAATCAAGGTAGCTAAAATATTTTCTGCTATAGAAGCTCATTGTAACGAATACCTGGGTTTGGGAGTTTTTGTTGTTTGCTTGTTTGTTTTAAAGGATTTCAACCACCTTCACTGTGTTCCTTGTGAGCTTTTTGGTGTGCCCTGTTGTTTAACTTGTAGCTTGTTAACAGTTTTTAAACTTGAAATTTAAAAAGACTGCTTTTGATACTTTAATCTCTAGTAGTATCTCATCTTTAACAAATGAGAAATGGATATAAATTGCCTCAAAAATAAAGACGAATACTTAGAGACAATGCATTTATCAGACATTCAAGTGGTTTTGTTTTCTCAGATTATGTAAAGACATTTCAATTTGCTGGAGAAAAAAAAAAGTGACAGCATTTCCTTTAAACTTTTTCCAATTCCGTGACAATAAGGCCCTCAATTTCCATTTAAACAGGTTTAAAATAAGTGAAGACAAGCATTGTTGTGGGATTTCTCTTGGAAAATACTTCTAGTATTCCTCTGAGGACTGCAAGTATTGTTAGATTAAATGTAAAAACTTCATGTGTCAATACCTGGATCACAGGGGCAGGAAAGGCCAGTATTCAGTATTTCAACTGTGTGAGCAGATTCATTTTCTTAAACTATCTTTAAAAATTGCTTTTTTTTTTTTTTTTTTTTTTCCTAATAAGCTGTAGTGAAATTAGTTGGAAAAAGGAAAAGCAACTCTCATATTCTTATTGAAAGTAATTCATGAACCCAATTACTGGAGTGCCAGAACATATCTACCTTTTGAAGTACTTCTTGTCACATGCTGAATATTTCATAACATCCAGACCACCATATCCATATTTATTTCAAGATGGTCTAGGAATATTATGTCCTGTTAAAATTATATTAATTCCAACAATAATTATGCTACATATCAGCAAGAAAAATATCATATTTTTCAGAATAGGAAAATAAGAAAGTTTTAAACATGAAAAATTCTTGTTAAGGATTTGCACTTATCCAGAACTCACTTGCAAATTATTTAATAATAAATGAACAATTCATCACTTCTGCTATCTTGAATGTTGTGGCACAGTGATCTCACCTATAAACCTTATAGATTAGCTAAATGACTACTGTGGAAATGACAAAACTAAGGGGTTCTTTTAGAAATTTCATATCTGAAATAAGTTTAAAAAGTTTTTGCAACATTCAGGAGCCAGAGATCCAATATCTGACTTTGCTAAAACAAAGCACCACCATGAAACAAGTAATTTTGCGGTAAAGTGCTGCAGATTATGGAAATGATGAAAGCATATTTTAAAATGAAAAAAGTGTTTTTCTCTTTCTTTGCATGCAGAAAATGTTGCTTGAAGAGAAATAGATTTATAAGGGCATTTAAAGTAGATATACACAAATCTGCTTCTTAGAAGAGAAAATCTGTTACTGTGATTTGCATTTTCATGCATTTTACTTTATGAGTATTTTGTATAATTTAGTGCCTATTATTGAAAACTGTTCTGCTTCTTAAAGCAAAATTTTCAATTGAATAATTTTTGCTATGTTGTAGAGAATTTCAGTGAGGTTATTATTAAAATTCTGGTAGACTTTAATTTTTTATAAATCAGAATTTAGAATACTGCAGGAAAAGTAGCACAGCTAAGATGAAAGGAAATCAGATGGAATCAGATATTTGTAGATTTGTAGAAAAGACTGTCAGCTCTTGCAGAGTAATGGAAAATATCTTACCAGTTACTTATAAAGGGAAGAAATTTTAAAGGAAGAAAAATCTTCTGTGTATAAGAGATAAATGCACACTGTCTCAGCTCTCATCTCTCTAAAACCTTTCAGTCATACTTGGAATGTAATACAACTCTGGTTTTTTTGTTTTGTTTTGTTTTTGTTTTTTTGACAGGTGTTCAAGAGTTTCCTCTGCTGCTTTTTAAGATGTCAAAGATTCAATTTTTAAAGCTTCTACTCAAGCTCCTTTGTTTATGTTCAAATTCCTGTCTTTAACAAGAAAATTTCAGTTACACTTCATATATTTTTAAATACTACTTGTTTTTTAGAATAATTTTTAAGGGACACTAATTTACCATGTTTTTAATTTTACTGAAGTAGACAGGCTTCTACATGTTTCTTAACCACTTAAATGAAAGATGGTCATACTCAGACTGTTAGGCCATATGGCCATAAAAAATTATATCATAGATTAATAAAATAAAAATCACTGAAATGTAACTAAAAGCTAAATTTCCTCTCAGATGAGGAGACACTGAGCTATTCTGCAGCTCATTTGGATTGTGTCAGTAGGCAGGAAGGTGAACCAGTCCATCAAGGAGTTCTTGGGAGTTCTTGGGATGTGAGGTGAGCTAAACAGCAAAGTTCAAATCCTATTTCTGTTTTGGATTCTCCCCAGACTTTCTGATAAATGAAATACAAACTTCAGTCTTGTATCAGCCCAAGTTACAACACTAAACTGGAGCAGAGTCTTGTGGCAACAGTCTGAGAGATCTGCTTCACTGGAGAGTCACGAGTCATGAACACGAGTCACAAACAACCAAGTGCCCTGGCACATGTCCAGAAAAGCACTTATGTGAATGTTTCAATCAGAACTCCTGAATCATCTCAATCAAGAATTTAATTTTTTTTTTCACTTTTCTATGACTTTGTGCAAGTTCATAAAACTGTGAAGGTTTTAGTTTTAACCAGTCTTTATTATCTGTTTGAATTCTGAGAAAACGTAAAACCACTAAACAAAAACTACAAAAGTCTCTGTGACTTGATAACTAAACCAATGAATTACACTGTGGATAAATGCAAAAAGGAGAAATCATGTAGCTTCACTAGTTTTAAAATTAAAAGGATAAATTAATAAAATTAATTCAATTTTTAAATGCCATTTGCTTTATATACATCTGTTCCTTGAAGGACAGTTCCCTTGGCAGTAATTCAGTATTTTCTATGGTTAGTCAAATTCATTGTCTACATGACTGTTATGTTTTACTTGCATTTGATTTTTAACCACTTATATATACACTCATGTTTTGTCCCTTCATCCACCATTCATTCCTAGAAATAATGGCTACAAAGATAACTGTTAGAGGCTTCTGTTGAAATTGCATAGGATATTTTTAATAACTGCAAAAAAATCTCAAAGTTAGCAGACCAACAGTTTTCACATTTTGGGTCTTCACAATTACAAGAACAGACAACCACAACAAAAATAGTAGCATTCTGTTTCCCCTCTGCATTTGTTTATATTGAATATATAGCACTTCAGAGGAAAATTAACTAAAAAAACAAACTGACAGGAGGTAAATAGTAATTTGGACGTTATTCAAATGCACATTTTTTTATTTTTCAGTACTTGAAGAATTTCCGTTTTCCTTAATCTTCCAAACAACTTCTTTATCATGTCAATGAATGAATTACAGAACAAAAATTCATCCTTGTTTTATTGTTCCATGTGTTTCATAAAATAAAGCACTTGCTAGACTACCAATCACATAAAGTCTATTCAGCAAGTGGAAATTGATCCAAGCCACAAAAATTAGATATCTGGCAACAAAGGTTTTTGCTTGAGCCTACCTGAGGTTCAAGCAGAATTCAAGCCCGCAATGGATAATGAACAAAAACCATAAGGACTCAAAAGCTCATAGAAATGTGTCATCCTGATTCAATGTACACTTTGTATGAGTTTGGGCAGAGTCTGCCCCAACTATTCTCATCTATAAGTAATATGTACTGTTACTTAACATTATTTTAAACACTACTTTTGCCAGGAGTCTGTCTATCTTCAGAAATTCAGGTTTACATTTCATGTATGGTCCTCAAGGAACCACTTGTTGGAGCCTGCTTGAGTTCTCTGGGCTACCTGAGTAGGGATCTAGTTGTACTGTCAAATGAAGCAAGCAAAGACAAAGAATTTTCTTGTACCCTCTTTCATATACCATCTCTACTTAAATAGTTGTAAAAAATAACTGATAAAAGACAGTTACAACGACTCACAAGTGTGTAATAATATTTCCTGGGCTTCCTTTGAAGTACATGACAGGCTTTTAAAGGAAACGATCGTCAAATAGGCAAGAGTGCATTCCTTTTCAGTTGAGAGTAGGAGTTCATAGCACCTCTGTGCCTCTTACTGAGGAATCTATTCAACACCTTCTGGAAATTCTGGGCATGATGGAGAAGAATGTCATTTAGAATAATAAGGATTTGAAGCAACTGTATGAAATATCTCAGCAAAATAAATGCGTTTCTCTGTTCTTATGGGTCAAAAAGATTTGTACTTTTCATTTTAAAGAACTACTTTCAAAAGCGGCTACTTTGCTTGAAATGCTGAAATATCACATTATGTGAGTATGATTAAGACATTTCAAAGCTATTAGTGTGAGAAAAATTCCTGGATGTTTGTCTACCTACCAATTACGCTGCCTTTCTAATATACTTGATGAGAAACAAGGCAAATGTGTATTATCTCAGTTTAGCATAGGGATATTCAGAGCTGCCCGACTTCCAACCCTTTATCTATAACTTGTGAATTCATCACCTTTGTCTGTATGCAGGGGTATTTGCTCCAGAGGTTTTTGATTTGTAACAATTCCTAAAATACCAAATAAGAAATTCAGATTAATATTTAGAAATACTTCATGCCTTTTTTTTTTTTTTTTCATGTTAAGTTGTACTCTTGGCTTTTAAAACTGCAGTTGCAAATAATTTCTGATAGCTAGTAACAAGGAATGTTCTCAGGTTTTCATATTGGAGCTGATAATGTTTAAAATCTTCATTAATAGCCTGGATAGCATAACAAAAGGCAAAAGGGTCCTGCATCATGCTGGCAAATGACATCAGGCTGGGTGGATAGGTCCACACTGGAGAGGTGCTGAATGGATAAAAAAAGTGGACTGAATATAAAAAGGTCTCATATGAAGTTCAACAAAGGCAAATGAAAAGCCTTGCATCTGTGATGATATAAACCCTTACAATTTTACAGGCTGAGAACCACATGGTTAGGAAGGTAGCTTTGTACAGAATAATCTGAAAGTTTACAGTAGGCAACAATTTGAGCACAAATCACCCGCAAACCCTTTCAACAATGGAGACTGATCACACCCTGGACTGCACCAGCCATAAACTGCAGGGAAGTGACCACTGGAACTGACTGTCATGGAGCATCAAGACCAAGATTCCTACACATTGGAGGATGGATGAGCTACAGGTGACCTTGGCACAGACGGGGGTAGGGACTTCAACATGGGTGCAGTTCCACAGGACCAAGCAGGATTGGTGGCAATGACAAGCTCAGCCCAGTGACCATCTGGCAAATGTGATGTGACAGTTGGGACTGAGGTTAAATTGTATATCCACCAAAAACATCAGGACCCAGAGGAAATCAGTTTGGTGCAGGGATACATGTTTCATAAGTCATACAAGAACTAGGGATACAACCTGAGCTTAAACAAAGCTTCTAGACCAAAAGGCAGAGGATAAATTTGTACACTATGACTGGTCAGGACAATTAGTGCTTGTGGGTGGACTCAGGGTCTTGACACCCTGAGAGCTGAGTTTTACATAGTAACTGTGTCTTTCCAGATTTAATCAATTCTTTCCTAATGCATTTCTAGTCATGTCTCTATCAGTGTGTCTATTCATGTTCTCAGATCAGATTAGAACATTCTTATGTCATGCAAAGTAATTAATTTTATTGTACTTTCAGTTGTATGCTGCTGTTGTAAAACTTTTATTCATTGATTTTTTTCTTGCAATAGCTGATCATAAGATCATCTAAAATACTTAAGTGTATATTTATAAAGCATAGTTATCTATTTGTATTTTATCTAATTTAGCTAGTAATATTTTAGTAATTAAGTCAATGCCTTATTCAAAAAACTGCACCATGACAGTATACCAAATGCAAAGAAGTGTACTAGTTTTGACTAATGATAGAAAAAGGCATATTCTACTATTTTAACTTCAGAAAGAAAACAGTGCTTTTCTTGATGTATTAAACAGTAACTAAAAATTGATTTTCAACTTTATAGTCTTTTTCCTTGAAATAATAATAATTATGTTACAGTTTTGGAAACTAGAAAAAAAGAATTGATGTCAAAAAAATTACTGTTTTTTACACCTGAGCTTGAGAGAGAAGTAAACATGAAACAAAGTAATTTAGGACAAATTGGGACAAACCACTCTGCATTAATGTCAGGGATCAATACTCCATCTGAGCAAGGTATACATAATATTTTTAACTTTTCAGAATAAAGCCACTTTCTCAGACTCAACAACAAAGGCCTTTTTCAAAACAGTCAATCAAGTTTTGGGCATATCCATCCATCAATATATTCCATATTTTGTGTACCATAATTCTTGGGTTCTTATTTCACCCATCAAATTTCTTAACTCCTTCTCCCTCTTCATTAGAGTACTTATCCCACCACCTTTGCTCAGTTTTTTTTTTGCATCATTGCAGTCTTAGTAGTTAATGAATATAGACCCAGAAACAAATTTATGCATCACAGTAAGAAATGTGACACAGCAGCATTAATCTCTAGGTGACTTGCTCTCCAGTACATAACAAAGTCCCCCAAACCCAATGCCACATTTCTAGACTCTGCTTATATCAATTTTAAAAAATAAAGAAGGAATTAGCAGCCAGTCACCAAAGTTAACCAATCCAGAACACCGAGCTCTCATGGAAAAGGCCACCCATTAAAAAGGGATGCCTTCTAATACAGTGTTCCAGCAATTATCATCTTAAACATTTAAGATGCAGATAGCATTCATTACTCTGCCCAAATACCATGTGAGCTCTTCAATTTCTATGGCAGTGAAGGCTCTGTAGCCGGACAGCTCCTCCTGTTCAAGCTGTTCCAATGTTAATGGCCAGTCTATCAATCTTCAGTATCGACATGAGTCCTAATTTAGCAGTAGGGCACAGTTTCTCTTCTAAATATATATGAAGATCAATTAGTTCCCTGGATATTGTTATATTTTTATTTCATAATATTTTGTGTTGGTTCTATTACCCAACTCTCCCCTGTTTGCCAGATGATTTTAATCTATTACCAACTCAGATCTAATCATGATTTAAGAATATCCTTTGAAATAAAAAAAGCTTCAACACACTTAATATCATCAGTATGTCCACCACACAATATGCTGGCTCCTCAGCATCTCCAACAGTCATTATGCATGACAAAAAATCTAGAAGAAACTAATTTTGCAAGCAGCAGGAGGAGATGTGGGTGGGTAATTTGAAATGGGGAATTAAGGGGCTAGGGGAATAACAGAGAAAAAAAAAATCCTGAAAGATAATAGCCAGATAATGAACATGTCATCTCAGAGAAACAGCATAAAAAGAGAAAAATTAAACAATTAGCAGTCAGAATATACCTAAGACTATAGGGAAGGAAAACTGACAGTACATGAACAAATTGTTTGCGTAAGAAGGGGCAAAGAAATAAAAAACTCAGGGATGTCTATGGACTATATAGGAGAAATATCTTCACTATTAGATTTGACATTCTTACTAAACAACAAGAAAGGAAATGAACATTTCTGTCTCTGAAAGAAAGAGATAAGCTAAAAGAGTTTTTGGAGGCAACAGCACAGCTAAAAAAAAAAGCCGGAACGTAAAACTTTGCTTTGGGCATAAGAAAGAGCAGGTTATGCTGAGTGTCCGAGAAGTTGGGGCTGAAATTTCACTGCAGCTCTGCTGGATCAGAAAAAGCTGCATTACTCCTAAAGCTGTAGTTCCCATTTCCTTGTAGACTGTCAGAAAAAAAAAGCAGGCAATAAAGGTCCTTTATTAACCTTCCTACTGTTTTTGCAAAACATCAGATCTACATCAATTAAAGTATGAAAAAGAAAATAAAGACTATGTCTGAGAAATATCCTGAGGGCCAGAAAATCCTAATCCTTTCTAAGGAGTGGTGTCGGAATCTGTGGGTATTGGTGATTCCGAGATTGTAGAAAGTCTCTGTCTTTCTGCCCCGTTGCCAAAGAAGAAGCCATAATTCGTCTGTGCTGTTTTCAAGGTTGTTTATTTTTGCTTATCTCTAACATGTTCTGCTGCCCTGCCGCAGGTCTGTCTTGCAGGGCAGCGTGCGGGGCTCTGCCCCTCAGTGGGATGGTACAAACATTATATACCAGAAACTACGTGTGCTATATTTACAATAATGTTCCAATATCT
This sequence comes from Taeniopygia guttata, assembly GCF_048771995.1. Taxonomy (NCBI): domain Eukaryota; kingdom Metazoa; phylum Chordata; class Aves; order Passeriformes; family Estrildidae; genus Taeniopygia; species Taeniopygia guttata. Next base: position 39,812,488 of record NC_133028.1, on the reverse strand, counting down.
ATCATCTACGTTGAACAGCGTGTCCCCAGCCTAAACCAATAGAAAAATGCCAACACCACAGTGAAACAGGGAGGGCATGAAGAAGGAGAAAAAGGACAAGACACACCCAATTTCCTCCATTTTGTCCCCTCTGAACCCCTAATCTAGAAACCTAAAATTTTACTTTTGCACCCATGTCACACTTGATTATTACTCTTATAAAACACTCAAAGCTTGTAGTTCATCCTGTAAGATTGAAAACTCCTCTCCATGGACAGAGATCACAGACAGTGTCTCTCGGGGCTCTGTACAGGGGGGTTCCTGACCCCTGCCAGGGTCCCAGACCTGCCAGGGCAGCCAGAGGGAAGCCCTGGATTCCCACAGAGTGGAAGCCCTGTTGATTTTTACTTTAAGAACAATTCTGGACAAAATACTTGAAAATGCGCAATAAAGAACATTTGTGCAGTGGCAGGAGATTAACTCAATGATCTAATAGGTGTCTTTCCCCTCTAGCTTCTATCATTCTGGTTTAAATTGCTCTTTAAATTTAGAGAGTTAAAATTAAATAAAGACAAGCTGTCGCACCAGTATATACCTTTGAAAAATCTATTAAATGCGTTCATCTGTGTTACAGCTCTCTCCATGGGCAAAATTCTTCCTTCACTTGTACCAGTATAGAGCTGTTGAAATCAGCATAAGAAATCTGAGTAACTATTTATTGCCATTCAGGAGATGTAGCTTGTTTGGTAGTCAACTATCCTAAGTGTTTTAAACTCCAAAACCATCTGAGGCCTTCCTGTTGAATATTCTGTATTTTGGTGCCTAGTAATATAAAATAATGCAGCTTAAAATTGATTTTAAATCTGTGTGGGACAAATGCTGCTTTCAAATCCAGTGGCATAAAATGATAACCAAGTTTACTTTGAACTGTCATTGGCGCTTAATGGTAAAAGCGATGAAAAACAACAGTAACCAGTGTCCCCCTGAAAAAAACCAAACCAGATATCATTACTTCTGTTATGTCTTTCTAATCCCTAAGAATGCTATTGGAGCAATGGCTGTTTTTTCAAATGGCTCTGTCAGCTGGTCTCATTTAAAATGTCAGTTTCATTTAATGTGTGTCTTTATCACAGATCAAGTAAGGTTGGAAGAGACCTTTGGAGATAAGCTAGTCCAAGTGCCCTTCTCAAGAGGGCTACTTAAAGTCAATTGACCAAAGCCAATTTTGATATATCCACAAGGAGGAAGACTCCACAACCCCCCTGGGAAACTGGTGCCAGTGCTCAGAATATAAAAACAACAGTGTTTCCTGAAGTTCAGATGGAGCCTTTGTTTTCTCTTTGTGCCCATTTTTCCTTGTGTCCTATAGTGAGCCTAACAGAAGACCCTTGTCCATCCTCTTTGCATCTTCCAGTGAGGTGTTGATATACACTGATGAGATGCTACCCTGAGCCTTCTCTCTTCCAAGCTGAACAGTACCAGCTCCCTCAGCCTTTGCCCACAGGAGAGATGCTCCAGGACCCATAGTCTTCAGCCCTTTGCTGGAGTCTGTACAGTATGTCCACGTCTCTCTTGTGCTGAGGAACTGTGAATCATTCTCATTTATTCTTCCATCTGTGTTAAAAGGATAAATGTGCATGGACTAAATGCACAGCAGTAATAGCTTTGTGAGACTTTTGACAAGTTCAAATGGGTTTAAAAAAGGACTCTTTTCTAAAAAAATGAATCTTTGATTCTCTGAGTAAACTAAAAAATTGGTCCTATTATCCCTTTATTTATTTATACAGAATATTTCTTTTGACTAGAACTTAAATTTGTTGTCACGAGTTTCCTGATTTCCTCTTTTATTTGTATAATTTTAAAAGATTTTATTGGAAAAAAAGCTTATGAAATAATCACGTAGAACAGATAAAAGCTTTTTATTCCTTGGCTTGCAACTGCAGTGATGTCAATTAAGTCCCAGAGAGGGGCATATTATCAACCATAAAGCTGTAAGTGACCTCTGCATCCCACTCATGAACTAAGCAACAATAAGAATGTTAGACAAAAAAACTCTTTGGCAGAAGATTAAACCATTTTAGCTAGCAGCATGGTTACTCAGTATGGGAACCATTTCTAGTGCGGGACTTACTGTTGTCAATTTCTAATGCATTCACAAAGATTAGAATACATAATAGCGGTCACAGCAAGACTTCTTTAATAATTGTTTTATTGGTAGGGAAAAAGAGTTCTTTTTGTGGCGAGCAAGAAACCACTACTTGCCTTCAAGAGAGGTCCACATCTCAATGCAGCATGTTTCTTAATCACATATCTAATCACAAATACCTAAGTGACCTCATTTTCACTAAACAAAAAGTCTATAGAAAATTTTATAAAATTAGAAAAGCTCTGGCTAATTATGTTTACCCACAAATCAACTCAAACCATAGCATCTTTATCTTGTAAAGAATGTAAAGAATAACTGATTATATATAAAATGGTATGTGTGAGATCAGGCACCAAATCATGCTCTCTTCTTTAGCAGTCAAAGGGATATGGTGTTCCTTCCCTTCTTTCATTCAGGCACTAGCAATTTGTCTGCCAGTATGTGCTAATACAAAGCCTGGTTCTAGAGGAACAGAGTAACATACTTTTTTGCCTGAGTCCTTAAATACATGGCTTCCCACAGGGCAGAAAATATGTCTCGTTTATTTAAAATATGTCATGTTTACTTAAAAATGTAAATTCCACTGTAAAGCTGATTTCTTTTTTGCTCTGCTTGGCAGTAAGTCTGCAGCTACAGGTGAGTGGGAGACTGTCCTGTCTAACAAATGTGTCTTCCAGCCATAATTCACCTTCTATCATAACAGTGGGCACTGGGCAAAGAGTTAACATTAGCTGCAACATGAACATTTAGGACTGATTTTGTAATGTGCAAAACAGGCCACAGTATGACTGGATTTGCATGTGTGTGGAGGGAAAAATGCTAAACATCAAGCTTTTATGCAAACCTATACGTCCCAAATACTGCTCTCCTTCTCACAACCAGATAAAATTTCCCTGTGGAAACGCACTAGTGTAAGGCAACTATTACTACTTTCAAATTCCACACTTTTCTGTAGGAAAGAAATTTCCATGATGCAAAGGAGTTGTCTTCTTTACAGAACTGAGTATCATGAACAATCTGTCTCAGTCTGGACCACACAGGGAAGCATATGCCTTGGTGGAACTCAAGACCTTCCTTTGAGGCCATCAATCAGGGAATGGGGATAATAAGAAACAATTTCAAAGGCAATAAGAGCAATAAAGGTGTACCTGTGATTAAACTGCTGGTTCAGTGTTCAGCCTTTAATGAAGCCAAATATTGCTGGATTTTTTTTTCTTGCTTCATTCATATTTTACTCATTCTGTATCTCAGCCTTGTTTTCATACACTTTGATAATCATGAAATATTCTGCTATATCATCCACCTTCCTAAAAATGAAATTACCAGAAATGATGATGAGCACTGAAACACAGTTGACATGAAAAATCTGTAGCAAAACAGTCCAGTTAATCAGTACTGCAAAAGGGAGGTATATCAGGATGGTTTTTTTCATGTTACTGCATTAGTAGAATGATGAAAATTAAATTAAAATGAACCTATTACTATGGTCATTGGAGGTCCAAGACAACATGTTCAACAGCTAATCTCACTGGATTAATAGGATATCCAGAATATATTTTCTGGTTTTGTATGAGCCTCTCTTCTCAGCATTATCATGGCACAGTTAATTTTCAGTGGGATTTTGAATTTAATGAGGTTCTTTAATAAGGAAACCTATTAACATTCACATTCGGGAATTAAAAGGGCAACCCAGTCTATGAGCAAATGAATCTTTTTCCCTTGGGAAACTATTAGACAACATGTGTACGTCTTTTATTGGTGATCATTGCGCCTGCGTTACAAGATGTTCAGAAAATTCGGTGTTTCTGCCATACCTTATGAGGATTTACCTCCTCAATTTTCTCCTTTATTTTACCACAAGAAGCTGCTGTTTCTTCAGCTGTACTGAGAGACTGTGCCTCCAATCCAGTGTCTTTAGTCTTACCCTTTAAACTGGTGGGACCTCAACAACAACTAAAAAAAAGTACTAGATATGTGAATGGGTGCATACGTTAAAGAACACATATGCATATGATATGAGAGGTTTAAGACAAACTTACCAGATAAAATACAATCTGCCTTGATTATTAATTATCATGGCTATTCTAACAAGATAAGAATATTTAGCTTCTACATGTTGAAAATCAGACATGATAATTATTACTTTGTAAAAGGCCTTCTGAATTTCTTTCTCATGCCTTCTTCACATTCAGCTCTCTGAGCTTGGGAATAACCAGCAAAATCCCCACTGAGGAGTACTGTGCAGTACAAGTGTGTATTGTAAACTCTATAATGCATTGATTGAATTTGTTTTTTAATGAAAAAAAACCGCAAACCCCAATATTTTGCTCATGCTTGTTCAAAAAAAGATGTTTAAAGCATGTAGCTATTAGAAAAATTCTCACCATTCTGTGAAAAAAAAGCCAGTAGAGGTAGGGTGTTGAGATCTTCTAATCTTTTGGACCTCACAATTGTGCAGTCCTCCATAGTTGCTGTATGCCAGTCCCTCTGATCTTGGGCAGAGCTGCAGAAACTCTTGCTGAGGGCAACTGGACAAGCACAATGTACACCCTGCTTGAACACGTTCCTCATGTTTTGGTCATACGGCTATAGAATCACAGCATTTTTAAGGTCGGAGAAGACCTTTAAGATCATCAAGTTCAACCATCAATCAAGCACAACCACCACACTCACCACTAAGCCATTTCCTCAAGTGCCATATCCACATGGTTTTTTTTGAAAACTTCCAGGAATGGTGACTCCACCATTTCCCTGGGCAGTGTATTCCAATGCTTTACAACCCTTGCCATGAATAAATGTTTCTGTATATCTAATCTAAATATCCCCTTGCACAACTTGAGGCCATTTCCTCTTGTCCTATCACTTACTAGCTAGTAGAACAGGCTGACCTCCACCTGGCTACACCCTCCTTTCAGATAGTTGCACAGAGTGATAAGCCTGAACCTTCATTTCTCCAGGCTAAATAACCCTAGCTCTCCCATCCATTTCTCATAATAATTTGAAAAATAATTTCCCAATGGAAGGAAAGCTAATGGAACAAGAGGTACAGCTGGAGAAACAAAAGAAGCAGCAAGATCTGGGAATAGAACTGGAGAATAGATTGCCTGTAGTCTGCTCATACAGTTTAGAATTATGAAACTGAGTTTACTGCCTACGGTTCTGATTAGTAGTTCTTTACTGTAAACATAAAGGTCCTGCAGGCTTAAGCCACAGAATCACAGAATATGCTGAGTTGCAAGGGACCCAAAAGGATCAGCAAGTCCAACTCTTATGCAATTGACCCATAGAGGGATTGAACACACAACCTCGATGCTTCAGGCTTTAACAGGGAATTCCCCCCACATTTCAGTGCGGGTGAAACCATAGCCAAAGTCCTAAAGAATTAAATAGTTGTTAAATTCAAAGATACAGCTGGACGGGAGGAGGAAAAAATAGAGATAATGTAGTTTGTTAACTTTTTGAAAAATCCCAAGCAATATGAGATTCTGGGAGCAAAAATTCCAAAGAAGGCAATTCTGATAGGTCTTCCAGGTACTGGGGAAATAGTTTTAGCTAAAGATACAGCTGGAGAAGCTAATGTACCATTTTATCACAATCAAGGGCTCAGAGTTCTTACAGGTATTTGTTGATGTGGGTCCAGCTCAACTTGGAGACTTATTTGCTCTTGCTCAGAAAAATGCCTTGTGCATTCTCTTTGTTGATGAAATAGATACAGTAGGAAGGAAGACAAGGGGAAAATCTGGAGGACAAAGAGTGCACTCAATCAGTTCCTAGTAAAAAGATGTATTTAATACAACCACTAACGTAGCAATTTTGGCAGGTACTAACATGCCAGACATATTTGAGACCAGAACACTTTGACATGCAGATTGAAAATGAATTCCCAGATATAGAAGGAAGTGCATCTGTTTTCAAAGTTCACCTTCAGCCTCTGAAATGAAACATTATTCCAAGTAAATATAATCTAGCAAGAAAATTCACATCATTAACACCTGGCTTTTCTGGTGCTGATACTGCCATGTTAAAGTTGAGGTAAGCAATTGTGTCTGCAATTAGAAGTGGAAGAAAATGAGATACAACGGTTTTAAAAGTGGTTAGAAATTTCTAGTGAGGGAATAATCTGACAAATCCAAAGTAAGAACTTATGCTCTAACTGATCCTTTTCCCTGCTAAGAATTTTCTTTGTAGTTAGATTGTACATTTTTGTTTAGATATGGCTAATGTTTTGTTTGTTTGCTTGAGGATTTAATGAGGGGCTTTTTGTTGTTCTGAGGAATTGTGTGTTGCCCTTCAGCTTTTCAAAATCCCTTCAGTAATTTTGTCTAAAAAAACAGTGATTGCATTTAGAAATAATGCAAATAAAAGTTTTCCCTTTTTTCCTCAGATTTTTACTGCTCAGTACCAATGACTTGTCACAATATCTTGCATAATCTTTGCATACAACCTTAGCAAATCTTAGAATCACAGAATGGTTATGGTTTGAAGGAATATTAAAGATCATCTAGCTCCAACCTTTCTAACATGGGTAGGAAACCTCTCATTTAAAAACATCAGATATATTCAGCAGTCCAGAAAGCATTCGTGGGTAAAAAAATGGCTAAAAAGATGATAGAAAAAAATTGAGGACTAAACATAGAAAGGGCAGAACACATAGAGAATGAGGGAAAGTTGGCATAGGAAAAAAGTGAAAAAGAAAAATGAGCACTACTTGGGCTGAATATTTAAGGAAGCTCTGGAGGAATATAATCAGGATGTCAGCATACCAGACACATTTTTCTGCCTTCCAAAGCTCAGTTTGGAGTCAATTCCACGATCTCTAAACTCTTTGTAACATTCCTCCCTGTGGACTGTACCCTGTCTCTCTGAGGACATTTGTTGTTTGTTTTTTTTTCCCATAATCCATACCACTTTCTCTCTACCTTATTTCATCTGACAGGTTTCTCTTTTCAGTGATCCAGTTTTGCTTTTCTCTCTCTCTTAACTTCGTCCTTTGGCTCTAATAGCTTCCCTTTTTGTTATGTGGCAGTCAAACACACATCTGCTCTCTCTAAGAGGACTTGTCATATTAACTTAAGCTTTACCTTGACAAACACATAAATACAGGCTTAGTTTTAAATGAGATAAAACACATTTAATGACTTGCTTCAAGCAGGACCTCAGTTTCATAATTTTAATCTATGTTCTTTCAAGATGTGCACATAGTGATGAATATAAGTTGTTAATCATGCTGAAATTTTTATTTGTACACAAAAGCAATAGTTCTGTAAAATGTAATGAGTTGAAAATTGCCAATCTCTGACATAATACTGCTCTGTTTGAAAACGATTGTGTGCTATTTCTGGGGGTATGTGTGCTCACTGTCTACAAACAAATTGTTACATTGCATCAGGCATTACAATTTATGTGCTTTTCAAAAAGAAACCAAAAGAACCCTGAATATATTTACATAGCAAAATATTTATTGAGCTTTTCCTTGCACTACCACCACTAACCAATATTTCCATTAAGAAAAGCAGACCATGGAAGATTAAAGATAATTTTACCAGCAGTTTACATTGTGTGCTACTTCTGCTCCCATTATGCAGTGTATACACATTCCTTAATATGTTTTCAGATGCCACCTTTCCCACTTCAAGCCTTTTGCTATCAAAATTCATTCATGAATTTATGTAAATAAAATAATGTTGAGTACTGGTCCATAGTCTGAGCATCATTCCATTGGTTTAAATCTAGAATAGCTATTATTATCAGTAGGACTGCGTGTATTTATACCACTGTAAGGAAATTTTGGTAAGGTATTTCCTAAGAGGAATAGCTATTTTTATTCTCTTCTGAAATGGGGTTTTTGCTCGTATCTTTAACAGTAAGGTTGAGCCTCTGTACAAGAAGAAAGCATTAGAATTCTAAATCACTAATGATTCAATCAATATATTAAAATTATAAAATTAAAGCCTTTTTTTGAATTTCAGTATTACAGCCTTTCTTTCTCTACCTCAGTTAAACACCTGACCTGAAAGAAACTATCACAATCCTATGAATTCAACTTGCGTTTAGCATTTTTTTCAGGCATGGAATCTACCGAAACTCTCAGGAGAAAGGAATCAAAGCTTTTGCACTTTCTCACTAAACTAGTCTATCTATTTACCGTGCCCCATTTCTAAGACAAGTCATATTTCTGAAGCATGTAAGATTTTGTTCACTGCACTGCATAGAATGCATTTGCATACAGAGCTCTTAGTTACTAGCCTTTGGTAGGTTAGGTTCTAGTCATGGAACAGAAATTCATGCCACATATTAATGCAAATAATGCAAGAAATTTACTTAATATATCAATTCCCTATCATTTGCCCCAGCTCTGTCTCTTCCAAAGATGGAAAAAGCCACTTCAGGATTCTTTTTGAAGAACCAGTCCAGTAATCTATTGAAGATATATATTATGTGTGTGAGAGAATGATAATCATGGGGAATTTTGTTTATATTTTATTAAGTAGAAAAGATAAACTAATAGCAGTAAATCTTTAGAAGACCTACCTTAACTTGACCAAGGAATGAAATACTGGGAGGTATTTTCTGAAGTTTGTACATGGTAGCTTTCTAGGCTTTTAAAATATTCACAAATTAAAACATATATTTGTCTTTTATGTACTGAATAAACAAATTAATACAGCATGCATCAAAAATGTTAAAGAACCCAAATGAAAACAAAACAAATTGAGTCACAAAAATATCAAATTATAAATGTTAGTCTCATTATAATCACATAATAGATCTTTTTATTATTAGGCTTATGCAGAATATTTTAATGAGGAAAAGTATAAATGTAATTTTTATTATTACATCAATGATTTTTCCAGTACCTGGAAGCTAGCATAATACAATTTATTCAGGTTTTTTTATGCTCCATGCATGAAAATCCTTTGTATGAGTTTTCACCAATGAAAAGGGGAAAAAACATATGTATAATTTAAATTCAAGTTGTAAAGAAAAAATCTCAGAAACAGTTTTGAATCAAATTAATAAAAAAGCGCCTCATAAAACCAAAAACATATGTCAAAAATTCTAAACTATAGACTGTATTCATAAATGTATTACATGTGTAAATCTGTGTGATGCAATTCATGTGCAGTACATGTATAAACCAATATATTTTAAATATCAATCATGTACATGCAATGTTCTATTTCCTCTAAATCCTGAAAGTAAAAATTAATAAAATGTCAAATCAAACACAGTCCAGTGGAAAAAAACTTAAAAAAAACCCATTAATATTTAGGGAAGATTATAAATTACATTAATTCCACAGACACATTTCAGCTTTGAAAACATCAACATCTAAAACTGTGTGAATAATTAAAACAGGAATGGTAGCAGAAATTTCAACATCAGATATTTCTCGTTAGTGGACACCACTCAGAATAACTCATAAACAGCATAGCAAAATACATTTAAGAGATCTCTTGTACAAACCTAGTTTCCAAATGTATTTTACTGTATGATATGTAGTAATACTAGAATGTAACAGATGCTATGGGACTAAATTCAAGGAAACAATCCACTGTAACATTCTGGCATAGTTATAAAATTGATCAATAGAATCAAATGTGGAGCAGAAAATAAGTGGGAACTTTTTTACAAACAAAAGATTTCTGCAGTGAAATTATACACCTAATATTTTCATTGTATTTCATTTAATGAATAATCTGACAAGTACATAGTAAATATTGCTGCTTTTCCTAATATATTGGAGCAAAACTTTAAAACTTCAAAACTCAGATACATTTTACTCTTGATTAAAAATGTGACCATTATTACATTGACATTGAACAAACCATTGGACTAACACTGCAAGACAACATTTGTACCAATTACCCATATTAATTTCTAAACTCAGATCTCATTATAAAACTTTAGTGTATTAAACCCAAGGAACAACACACTGTGAAAAAGTAATTGAATTTTACACTGTTGTGATGCTGGAGGTTAAGAATGCAAAAAAAGACCCAAGCAAGCCAAAGATCTTTTGCTGCCCTAGTTTTCTCCATGACTCCCAAAACATAGTCTATGTATTGTTAAAGAAGTCTACATCCAGCTGTTTGTTTTTTTTTTTTGTTTTTTTTAGCCAGAAAATATGGTATGTTTTGAATGGAAACTATCCAAGATATTTTCATTCCTCTAACTTAACAAACACACACATGATGACAACATAAAATATTTACTACCAATTCTTAACTTGAAAACAAAATGTTTTAAAATACTCATTAATTGCTAATATTACACATTCACTTACAAGAGTTTCTATTGACTCTATTTCCTAGGTTAACTATCTTCTCTGCTAATGATAAAGAGCAGTTTAAGGAAGGATCTGTTAGAGAAAATTCTCTTGACCAGGAATTAACAGGAATGTTTCTGAAAATGGAATCTCCACCTATACTTCTGCCTTTTTTCTAAACAAAATACAATAAATAGGATTTTTATTCATGATACAGTAGAAACTTCTGGACTCAGTAGGTTTGGGTAAATATATGCAACATTAAAACTTGAAATATTCCCTTCACTGTGGCAATAGTAAGTAAGCCATACTGTGTGTATATCTCATCGTGACAAAAACCACCTAGAACAATGAACCTGGTTTGTATTTTTTCCCCATTTCATAACTAAAATAGCTCCATCAGGACTAACGATGCATTGCCAAGAACTCCAAAAAGCAATACATGAAGAAGAAGCTATTCGTCAAGGCTGTAAACAAAGAAGGAAAATTAGAAAACACAAATAGTCTTAGAGTTTAGTATTTTGGATTTGTTTGGTTTTGTTGTTTTGGTGGTTTTTGGTGGGTTTTTTTTTGTTTGTTTGTTTTTGTGGGCTTTTGGGTTTTTTTTAAATATGAAATGAAATATCAGGAGCCTTGTCATATTACAAAAGGGTCTGTGGGGAACTTTAATATTCACTTAATTTTTCTCTGTAAACTTTTCAAAGCTAGCCACAGGCTTCAATACCCTTCACCCGACATCTGAGGTTGCCAGTCAGCTAAGGATTACCTTCACAAAGAGTTTATTAATTTCTGTCAATCCTGGTAGTTTCAATTGAATTCTCCAGTATATTCTTAAGAATTAAAAAACTTCCAAACCTCACCACTCCAAAAACAGCCACACTGAGAACTCCATTGTCACAGAAACCTTAATCAAACTCTGTGGAAAAATAAGTAACAGGGATAATATCACCCTCTTGCAGAGTCTTAAGAACATTGTGAACTCTTGCACTAATACCCGAAGCACAAAAACTTCAGTATTTAGGAACAGATTAGAACAATCAGAATACAAGGCAATCACTGTTGCACACGGATTTCCCTAATGTCATAAACCTTTATAATTTCACTAACATAAGAAAATAGAACTATGGCAAATTTCATTTCACTTAATTTTGTACTAAGAAGGGGGGAGAAGTGACCTTTGGCAGAAATTATAGAAATGCAAGTGATCATTCTGACAACAAGCACAAGCTAGTTAGTAGGAGAAATTCACTCCAAATACCTTTCTTCGAAAATGTGACCTAAGGGCTTGTTTTCACTGATTTCCTTTCTATGCTAAAAATAAAAATCCCCAAATCCCAAACCCTCATACTGTAAAAAGGTTCCACTTTTTGTTTGATGTGAAAATTTTTTATTCTCTAAATACACAAATTCTGTCATTCCAGAAATATTCACAAAACTATATAGGAAAATCTGTATAAAATCAGTGACACAAAACTACCAAAAAATTAAGCTATTCCTTAGAAATTGAATGTTCTTACAATTTCAACCCCCCACAACTCAGATCAACTCCTCCTGAACAGTCTATTAAGAAATTGTGGCAGGACACTTTTATGTGGCAAAATGCCCTTCTATTTTCTATAAATTCCCACTTTAATCATTGTGAAGAAGAAACTTATGAAGCAGCTCTCTGAAAGATGAGAGACAGAGTTCTCATTTTTTTTCCCCAATCTCAGTTTTTTGCATTTTCCGTTATGTCCTTTAGTCCCTTAGAAAAGCCTGAAAGAATCTGGATGTAACCCATTGAACCTTCTGTTCCATACAATCACTGGTTCATTTAAGTGAAAAAATAGCAAAAAAATTCTCTCAAGTTCCACACTGTATTTGGATTCTTATAAACTTATATGGCCTGATCTGATGTGTTTTAAAAACTGTTCTGGGTTGTGAAGGTATTGTGTAAAGTGTTATCTGGTGGTACTTCAACAGTAATTTGAGATCACAGAGCTTGTGACAGAGGCCTGCACAATACTACTGATTTGTATTTGGGCTGTTCTTTCTACTATTTATCTTTTCAACAGAGGGTGACCTGATAGCTTTCTGTTAAACAAGTGCACAGGCAGATGGTTTCCAGCTACAGAAGATTCTTTATCTGGTATGGAGTGATATGAGAAGATTTCAAGTTAAATATTAAGAGCTATGAATGAACAGACTGCTTTTTAGTATGGGTTTTGATGTTTGGGGGCTTTTCACCTGTAAGGTTTCCTCTGATAAAGGTCTTCTATTACAATAGATTTAGAATATCAAAGCTGAGTTCTCATCTAGCTGTGAATGTTTAAAAAATAGAATACAATTTCCATGTGAAATATTCAATTTGAAAAAATATCAAATGCCTAAAAAATAAATGTTTTGTTTGACTGTTTGTTTTATTGGAAAGAGATACAGGAAAGATAGCAAAATGTTGAATCCAGACTAGAACTGGCAGCCAGGGATAAAGGCAGAATTTGATGCTGTAATTTGAAAGTGTCTAATGTACACATAAACGTTAACAAAGTGAAAACTGATTGTGGTTGTCATTTACTTTTGAAACTTAGTCTTTCACCCAAATCTGAATGACTCATTAGAGACACACAAGTTAATATTTAGTATTCTCAATAACATGAATTACATAGGTGCACACGCTGCTCATGTGATTCTAGTCTCACAGCCAAGGGAACCTAACATTAGCCACAAATACAGAATTATGAATGGAACCTCTCTCTCTCTCAAATGTTTCCTCCTAAATACCTTTCTGATTACCCATTTAATCAAGATCTATAGTGAATATTGTGAATATCAGACTCTTAAAGGTCATTATGACCTATGAGAAACAAGTGCATTTCTCTAGTGGATGAATAAACACTGATAAAGTTTAGGGCAGCAGCAGTGGAATAACCAAGGAAAGCAATACACTGCAGTCCCAACAGAGACAGACACTATGCCCTTATCTGCATTTACTAATGATGAATTGTTGATCCTGACTTTTTTCCTTCACCAGCTTCTTTTAAACTCACACTTAATTATACAGGATATGAGGCAGACTATTCAAGTCACAAGTTTATTATCAATTTTTCCTGTCTGATTAGCTAAAACCTTCCTTGTAATACACAGGGGGATTCATTATGCCTCTTTGGGAGCTTAAGTATTAGATAAAATGTTCAGAATAATCTCTTCAACAGATAACTTTTATTTCCAGGTCAATATAACAACAGCTTCAGCTATAGATAAATCTATTATTTTAATTTTTAGAAACACTTTCCAAGTTACACACAAAAAAAAAAAAAAAAAAAAAAATTACTAAGGAAAAAATCGTGGAACCATGGAACCATCATCCTGCTTTTAATCTTTTTCATCTCTTAAATCTATAAAGAGGACAGGAGAATTAAGAAAAAGGTTATACTTATACGATCCACTTTCTAAGAATTGATAGCTTTCCTGCATCCTTAGTTCGGGAAAGCCTGTTCTTAAATGAAACACTCTGCTACCATTTCTGGAGGTAGAAAATACAATTTCTGCACCAACGTATTTTACAAGATACCTTCATTGCTACTAACACCATTTCCCAATGAGCAACAATATTAACTGTGCTTACATAAAACCATTTAGGAACACTGAGAAGTCTACAAGTATATTTATCATATTTTCAAATGCTTACTTAACACTAATGAATTCAAGCTACTACTGTTAAGCATCATTTTGAAGCTTTATATATTGAATTCAGAATTTATTATGCACAGCCATACAACACTGCAGAAGACAGAAATTTTTGATTAGAAGCTATAAAAATCTAGATTCTATCTGCTAGGAAGTCCTAGTAATTCGTATCTCTGAAGCAGCAACAATATGTAGAAACCAGCAGAATTAATCAGGAGAGCCAGAGTTTTGGGGAAAAGTGTCTATTATTTCTAATGAACTCTCTTTAACAGTTCAGAGATTCCACTGCAATTGCTTTTCTGTGCAGACAAAATACATTTTATGATGTAATACTTTCTAGACAATTATGGCTACTCAACTGTTTAAATCAATAAACTACTCCTAAAGAGTCACTTCTGTTTCACTAGGGCAAAATAAATTCCCTTATGTGTTTTAAACATCTTCTTTGACAGGTAAATAATCTCTAATAAGGTAATTTTTTTTTTATTTTGGATGACTATGTAAGTTAAACCTGAGAAAATACATTTTATAAAACAATAAAATCCATGGGGTTTTTTTTTGTTTGTTTTGTTTGCTTTTGTTTTGTTTTGTTTTGAGGGTTTTTGTTTGATTTTTTTTTTTAATCTAGACTTGCTTTGATATTGAAAAATATCAAAATGCCAGGAGAGATTGGAAAGACAATCTGTAGCTAGCTAGAATTAGGACTAAATGAAAGGCAAATAATTCCAGCCTAGTATTAAAATATCAACCAGACACCTGAAAAAAAACCAATAGCTGCAAATACCTAAAGCCACTTTTGCATTTCATGCATCTGACTGATGCATGCCTCAGGGACATTTGCTGATACTCACAGGTTATACATGATTGATACCTGATGCATGAATAAAAGAGCTACTGCTCCTGATAAAATTTAGTTCCTAAACAAAAGGGATACATACAATAACTGTTGAGTCAGAAAAAGTATGCCTTAATTTAGTCTAGCAAAGGCAGCCCTAGAAATTTCCTGGTGTTCTAATAAGAGACATTGTGCATTTGGAGGGATCCCTGTAGTAGCTGTCAAAAGAAATCTTGCATGTAACAGGTTCTAAGGTGAAAGATTACCCTTACAGAATATTATTAAGGAAGCACAAACTACAACAACAAAAGAACCAAACATCTATCTGTACTGCTACAGTGAAATGGAAATAGGTTAATCAACACTTTTTTTTACCAAGCACACTAACGGAAAAAAATCCTTCATGTCAGTAAACAAACACATACCTTTTTAAGACTCCTTAAAACAAGAGGTTAAGTTTGCCATATCTATGATTAATTTACAAACCAGTTACCTTACATAATACAATCATAAAGAGAAAGTCAATAACTTTGTCTTAAAAGAGCTTACTTTGCCTGATATACTTGATTTTTCAGGAGTCATTAAAATTTCCTCTTACATCTTTTGGGGGCTAACTCTGTGTAGAACCCTATTACATTAATATCTATGAATAATATTAGCATACTCCATTAGTATAGTAATAACATACATTCAGCAGTTTCATGTTAGCAGTTTCATTATACAGGTCTCTTTTCCTCAGGCCAGAAATAACATCCAAGCTATTGGGAATAACTGCTGTTCTCCATCCAATATTGTTGCAAAAGGTCTTTGAACTCCTTTACAGAAACAAGTGGCTGTTGAGTGATAGCCTCCGAGTCACAGAAAAGGGAACATACATCTGCCTAAACCAGTAGCTTAAGAGCCTGCTGGAATGATCTTTGGCTGTTGTTTTGAGAGGGAAGTGTAGCAATACATTTAATGGAGAAAAGCACAATCACAGTAGCTTCAAAATACAAGTAGATGAAAGAGAAAGGTTTATGTGTTCAAACACATACTGTTTCAGCCACACTCAAGTAAAAGGAGTTTAACTACTGAGTTTGAGTAATCCAATTATTTCAAATTACACACTTCAAAACAGTAAGGGCATCCATTTGTTAAAGAAAATAACTACTACCTTACAGATAACAGGGAAATATATCAGTTGGACTTCTAGATCAGAGGGTGTTTTCCGTGGTTCTTTCTTAATTCTGGACTCAAATATTTGCAATTCAGCAGAATTATTGTTAGGGTTCTAGATCTCATGACAGGTTCCTGCTGGAATTTTGGCTCAAGATATATTAACATAACAGTAAAAATACTCTCTCACATCTAATGGTAGCTGTGTCAGATAAAAGATGTTATTTTCTCACTTTTAAATAATGAGAGTAAATAGCTTTAAATCCTAGAAACAATCTCTGGTTTTTAATCCTTAAAAACCGTTCTCTTGGAATGACGTTGAAAATATGGAGTGTCTAATAACCCAGAATTATAAAATCACTGAGAATGGAAATTCTACTTTGAAATTCCCAATGCATTTCCAAAGATATTTTTACACTAGGGAGGATTCTTTGCCTATTTTTTCAATGTGGGAAAAATGAAAATTTCTTCCCTTCACTAGGGTTCAATTGCGTCATTAAGAACGTTGTGAAAAGCACAAACAAAACATTACTAGTACATGTACAAGAAAGAAACTTGGTGAAAAAGTGGAGGGGTACCATACAAGTCCAGGAACACAAGTCCTTGATTGTCTCTCACCCTTAAAGCTGCTGCCTTCCTGCATCAGAGCAGTGACCTTGTCTTGCACCCCTCACACTGCATGCAAAGTCCATATTCCTAGGCTGTGAATAACTGCTGTGGGAAGAAGTCACACAGAAAACTCACAATTTCATTCAAGACAAAAAATTCCCTTTAAACTAAGGCACTCATCACAAACAATTTTTATTTCAATTAGCCACATCGTTAAAAAGTATTGTGCCAAACTAGTCAGGATAAGCAACACAAACTATGTTCATAGTATTTTTTCAGGGCAGGGTGATCTAATGTTACAATGTATTTGGATCTCTGAGGTCTTTTGAGAAAACAACATAAATTCCATCTTTCATGTGCCACTGAACAACCTAGAGACCCAATTTATTACCATGGAAATGATTTGAATAATAAAAATACTTAGATACTGGCCTGCCTTCTCTGAGAACTGTTTTCTGTACAACCCTAGCCACAGCATGGCTGGAGAATGTGAGTGGTGTGCTGGGGGGAGGAAGCTTGGAGGTAAAAGAGCTTGCCATCCTGATTTTTGTTAGTTTTAAGGATGTAAAACTTTAGTCACAATAAAACTTATGCCCTTATATTATGATTCCTCCATATGTTTTTATTTTTCTTACTTCTCACTGCTTTGAAAGAGGGGGATGACCAGAAGTTCATATATATTCATAGATATATATATCTATGAATATGTTTAGTATATTTTAAAATATATGCATATATATATATTCACACACATATATATATATACATTCACACTCCTATATATGTAAGTATAAAATAGTTGTTACTTGTAAAGAGGATTTATCCACAGGCAATTGTAGACATACTAAGCTAGAGGAGGTTGACACTGCATTCAGACAGTATGTACAGAAAGAAATTAGATAAACAGGGATGCCTCATAATGAAATCTGCTTTGTTGATAAGAGAACAAGCTATCTGATTGCTGAATTCAGCTTGCTTCCTGTTGTTGCGGAAATGTATTGTGTAGAGAGATAGCAATGCAACAGTCATTTCAAAATTGAAATTGAAGATGTAGTCATTGTGAAACCAGGAACTGATTTGAAAAACCTACAAACGCCTTCTTCACCTCCCACTTGAATTTAAACCAGAAGGCATGTATCATTTAGGATTTATAATTTTGACACATAATTCTATAAATATGCATTTAAAAACATAAAAAGGAAGCTTCTATTTAGGATTGATATTTTGTGGCTTGATAGCGACTACACCAGGAAAATCATTAGTTTACTTTTTAGAAAACAGATGTACAAAGGAAGTGTTGTTTTTACATTGATGTCACACAAGCCTCTGCTATTTTACAAATTCATTGAATCCCATGGAGGAAAAAACAAAAAAACAAATGAGGTAAATATTTCTCCACTTTCATCACCAAAATAAGAGAAATTCCACCAAAAGTGTCTTGCAACTCTCTAGAATGTGTAGTTGCTTAAAATACAGTACATAAAATTATAAGATCTGTAGCTTTATTTGCAAACATTTGTATCATTTGTATCATTTCCTGTACTTGCAATGAAAATTTTGTAAACATTTTTAATCAATGTGTTATAGTATGTGACAATTTTTAAATATCACCCTATACGAGCATTATTCTTCATGAGCGAGTGGAAGAAATTGGTCTAAATAAATTTTACTCTACAGTTAAAACAAATGTACATAGGCAAGAGCCAATGAGTAAATCACTTCCTTTCCTGAAGCGTTTGTTTAAAGAACTTGAGCTCATTTCTTCTTTGACATATCAAAGAAATCTGTAGACATAACCAGCAGAGATATGAAAGTATGCTAATACATGAAAAAAAAATGACAAATGAACAGAAAGTAAGGAGACAGGGAGGGAGGGAGGGAGGGAGGAAGGAAGGAAAAAATGAAAGAGGGAGTAATTTAGGAAATCAGCTACCCAAAACCAGAATTACATACACGTTGAATCCTTAGAGGGATTTCTGAGTTTGTTAAATTGACACAGTCTTAAAGAAGGTAGCATTTATTCACAAAAGAATTATTTTTTTGCCTCCTGCTGCCACATTGAGTCTCCTCTATCAATAATTTCACTTTTATCTTCTTTTAATTGGAATGCTATCAACAAGATAAAGATTTGTATTTCTATATATTTGGCTATACTAGGACATTTTGAGACTTTTTTCCCTCTATACATCCAGATTTCCAATGCAGTAACATACAGCATTAGTAGTAGTCTCACACTTCAATTACATATATTTTTTTTAAATCACCAAGAAGGCAGGACTCATTTTTGTGTCTTCAGATCTCTCTGAAGCCTTTGATATACAAGATGTCTGAGAGTACAGACATGGGAGACAAAGCTTAACTTACTGCATCTTTACTCTGAGTGTAACAAAGTCTGGAGTTATGCATCGCGTGTTCCTAGACTCAGTCATATAAAAAAATTGAAGTGTCTTAATTTGCTCCTATTCTGGGGAGCATATAACAGCCCACACACAAATGTTTGAGATACTGTAGAAAACTGACATCTTAAGATTATATCGGAGAAAGTGTAGTCTTTTAGGTCTGTACATTTAGGTGCAGTATAATCACCCATATTGTTAAGACTAGATTCATTCTCTGCTTTCCGTACACACATGCAGACAGAGCTATTTTTTTCCATAAAAATAGTGAATGTGTACCTGAAATCCCTTTTGTCTTTCAGAACTCAAAACATTAAAACTGGAAATAAACTTTTATATTTTCTCTTTCTTTCAGAGAAGAAGCCCTATGAAATGGGAAGAACAGCTGAAAAGTTCTTGCTCACTAACTGAAGGTGATATAAAAGCTACTGTGGAGTACTGGAAAAAATGGATTCTCACCTGAAGGAATAACTACCCCAGTAGTGAGGAAGGCTTATGTTACCAGCATCATTAGACCACCAACTATTTCACATACAAAGCTTCAAGCTACGTTTGAGAAATATGGTTCCTCTGCTCCAGGAACGATTTATTGCGTTACACATGCATCACTTAGAGCTGTCTCTATCCACCTTGCAGAAAATATTCAATCACTTTCTCCTAGAGCTTTCTTCTTATTCAATTATTAGAATAAATTCTGACAGTTTCTCACTCCAAGAGATACCTACCTATAAATATTCTTCTGCTAATTAGTCTAAGAAGATCACTTAGCCTAAGAAGGGCTAAAGTGAACTTCCAAAGCACGTATGTTTTCTATGTCATATTAATTGCCATATATCTTGCTATGTAAAACTGAGCATCCTGGAATTTTCTCATTGAGATACAACATCTCTTTTGAAATAGCAAACTCTGGAAATAATAATGCTTCAGCACAAGCACAGTACACAAGAATTAACAGTCCATCACATTTGACTGAAACAATCTATGAATCTGTGCTGTCCTACACACAGGACTTCCTACAGGTATCAGTATTTTGTTATATATAATCAGACAGTATTTCTGCATAGCTTCAGTGGTTGTCTTCTCAGCTAGGTCCCTCTCTAATCTGTCTCCCAGATAGATTCGACACATCTTTTCCATTGAATACAATACTAATCTTTGTCACGCCTTTGTCTTCAGTCCATCCTTTATACTTCACTTTCAACTCTCCTGGCCTAGTACAAGTTTCATGGAAAACATAACTTGTTTAATCTCTCTTGGCTAAAAATAGTAAATTATTTTTTCCTGTCATCTGGAAGATAAACTCTATAATTTGTACTTTAAAATGGCTTATATCATGCGACAAAGCAAAAGCAAATTTAAAATAAAATTTATCGTACTTAATAGATAACTGCCCAAAATAAACCCCAAAAAATCCTCACTGAATTAAAGATATACATAGCTGACACAGAACAACTACTTAATTATTATGACTTAACCAATTATGCAGTCAATTGTAGTGACCAGGTTTTTGATTTATTTTTTGGAATGTTGCACTATAAAATATCTTTTAATATGAGTGAGTGGAATTTTTTTGTGATTTTTTTTTTTCCAGAATGAAATTCTTTTTGTAACAAGTCTGTTTAAGGCTACTGCCATTTGATAAGATCTGTCATAATTGCATAACTTCAGCAAATAAATAAATACCAAACCAATCAGTTAATGCCATTGCATACAGAGTAAGAGCAGATTGATTTGTATCAGTACAATGTCACAGTCCCAAATTTTCATTACAATGGGATAAATGAGTGAGAGCTTGATGCACATTAGACAGTAAAACTACAACAGTGATTCAGCAAGGGACATTAAGAACATTAATGAACAAACATAACACTCTGAAAATGAAGCACTTAAGAATGCAGAACAGTTTTCTGTAAAAATAAAACCAGGAAACCGTAACAGTTTAAAATACAGGCATTCCCAAAAGATGCATGCAATGCAACTGAAAGCAGAAACTCTTCAAATAGAGTTGTTAATTTAGAGCAGAACTGAGTCCTACACAAAGAAACTAGCAAGAGCATATTGTTAATTGAAGTCAAAGCTGTGAATTAGTCTCAAAACAAACATTTGATGCTGTCAAATTCCATGGAATATGCATTAAATTAGTCTAGTTGTGGATAAGAGAGATGCTGCCTTCATCTTCTCACAGCTGGAAAAGTTTCTCATAGTGGAAGAATTTTCTGAACCAAATTAGTTTCATCAGTAATAGTCACACATTTTTTGGTTGCTTCTGTTCCCAACATTTCCTTCAATACTAGCAAGTTTGCTTGACACTGTGTCCCCTACAGAAGATGTAAAGGTGACAGTGTCTGCCTGCACTCTGAGGCCATACTGTGACTGCTGTGAGCAGCAGACATTCATTACTTTTAAGTGCTAAAGCAGACAGCAGATGGTGGATGCTTGACTGATACTTTTTAGCACTCCATGCCATGTATGACCATCTGAAGGATTTCCACGTTAACGAATAATCATAACAATTTCTGAAAATGTTTAAAATAGCTAAAAGCATTATCATTGAAGCACTGCAGCGCCACAGGTCTAGAATAAACAGTTTTCTTCAAACAAGCTCTGGAGACTATTTTTTGCATATGTCTTTCCAGATAATCAGAAGTACACTTTTGGATGCTTCAATAATCACTGCACTTATTCAGAATCTATGCCATATGTGATATCCCAGGCTCAATTACTGCTAAAGAAGAATACTGCTAAAACAAATTGCTTGTCTTAGAAGTAAAAATGAGTGCTATGTTTCCCACAGAATGTCTTTATATGAATTATTACTTTACTTAAAAGGGGAAAAAAAAGTGATTCTGTGACAAAACTTGAGCCATTAAATAAACATTCCAGGGATTCCCAAAGCTTTCCTTAATTTTTGCCTTATTTTTTTAATTTCATGCTCTTATTTTAACTTCAGTAAAGCTCAAACATAATCTGACAAAAATAAATTGGTAGAGGTCTAATATTAATAGTGCTTGAAGAGGTACACGGGCAACTAACTTTCTGTAATTAGCTTGTTATTAACTAGAAACACTTAAAACAATAGAAAAAAACCCACCAAATTTTAGAGCGATATCTGATGAACGCTACCATAAGAGGGAGAAGAGGTGGAAATTGATTCTTTCCACCTTCATACCATTTTGAAACTGGCAGAAGAATCCTGGCCTAGGAGTACTGCCAGTCTAACAGATGGCTATAAGTGCTGCTAGTCGGGGAAATCAAAATCAAAACCTCAGTTTTGAGGTTTGGGATTATATTCTTATCCAAGAGCTATTGAAGCAAAAGCCTGAGCCGGATTTTTTTCTCAACTATAAAGGTGTATAGGTATACAAATCTGTATACCTTTTTTTTTGTGGTCTTAATATCAGAGAATGGAAACTTTTGGTCTTTAATAAATGACCATCAAGAATAAATCCCATTTTAGATCTATTTAGACCTGAATATTTAGAGATTGCTTCTCAAGTCTGATTTTGTTAGTCAGTCTTGCAAGACTGGCTGTGCAATTGTCTTGGTCCTGACTTCTGTAAGCAGATCAATATAGGTGTTTAACTTGGAGCCTGGGACTCTATTGGTTCAAAACTCCTATGTTTTCCACATAACCTCCACAATGCTTCACTTTTCTTTCTCAGGTCTTAATCCTATTAGGAAAAAGAAGGAAAAGAAATGTATTGACAATAACTCAAACTGTTTCTTACAAGCAATCTGGATACAACCCACTTAATAGTTACTTTGAGTACAGTTAATGAAAAATAAGAAGTCACTACAAACACGGGGTTTGGGTTTTATTTATCTGCTCTGACCATTTCTGGTGCTGTTCTAGTACAGTGTATCTTACTAAATATTATACCAGTAAAATCAGGTTTGGATGTCTTACTTTCTCTTCCTTTAAAGCCTCTACAAGAGTAACTGTCTCAAAGCAACATTTTTTATTTGATATTATAATACCTAAATTCATCTGTCTCACTTGATCTAGTGAGACAGCTTGGTGAGACAGTCTTTTCTTCAGCCACAAAACTGAGCAAATATAATTTTCTGAATTCAATTTTTTCTGTTTTCTGCTGGATTAATGTGCTTTGCTTGCTCTGAGAACACTGGAGTTGTTGATGCTACTTAGACATTTTATCTTAATGGCTTTTAGGTTCTACCACTCATTGGAGAACACATACATTTTGCTGTCACCTGTGAAAACTTAGAAGAAATTACTTTTTTATTTCTACAGTACAGAAATCACATTTTAGAGATAGACCGGAAAATAAACCAACGAACAAAGAACCCTAAACCCCCTGCATCTTAAGAGACTACACGTTTTTTGCATAGAAAACTTAGAAAATGATGTATTGATAAGATTAGAATTGTTACATGGGTGTCAATTAATCACATAAAGTAGGGACAATATATAGATCATGAGCTCATGACTTGCTCACTTTTTCGAATCTATGAAAAAGTGCAATTTTTCTTTTGAACCAGTTTTTCCAAAACCTTATTTTTTAATATTAGACCTAATTCTTTATTGGCACCTTTAAATGTCAAGAAAAATAAAAGAATCTAGCAAAATTATTTTCAAATAGCAGTTGTTTAAAAAACACAATTTGCTTTCTTTTTGTTTTAAAATGTGTACAACTAGTCCCATATAGCTTTATAAATTCCTGTGGTATTATTACTGAAACTTTGCATTATCTTCTAATCAAAACAAATAAAACCAGGGGAAAAAAAATCCAGTACAAGCAGATGTGAGTTATATATGAGAAAACTAAGCTAGAGGTCAGATCAAACAACTTAGACACCTGTAAGCAATATTAGAGAAAGAAAAGAGTTTGATATGGAACCATGACCTATATTTATAGCTTGGACATTAGTATATATCTTCTGTCAACTGCCTCCAGCCTGAGCCAAGCTGATTGCTATCACTCTTACACCAGGAGCTATTGCTCCTGGTGGCTTTGCTTGTTATGGGTCTCATATTAAGTCAAAATGATTTAACTTAGCAAAGATCTGATGCTGGCTTTGTTTAAGCTAGTATTTTCTGCTTTGCCAAAATAAATTAGGAATTCCTTTCGAAGAGGGTAGAAGGCTGGTTAAAGAATGTCACACTCTTTGATCTTTGTATTGGTTATGAGCAGAAAATAATCTGTATGGAGGATGTTCTTTGTACTTTAATACAGCTCTTTGTACTTTGTACTTACGGTTTCTTCCTTTACATTTAGTTAAGCAACTTGGACTGATGCCTTATTTGTTAATGGCTTTACCATATGTAGTTCTTTAGGTACTGTTTCAATACTTATAAACACAGTTTATATAGGTTATTTCATAAAATTTCACCACCCACTAAGTAAAGCGATAATTAAAAATGTCTGACACTTTAAAATTCTGAGTTACCTGCATTTACTCAGATTCCATGATGTTGATAACTGATAATTGAATATTTTGGTTCCAGCATCAAGGTTTCAAAGTAAAACCTGACTCTGTCAATGGGACTCTTTATTGCTTTCTATGAACTTTGGTGTTCTTAAAGATGTCAGCTGCTACACAGAGGGAGAGTATCTGAGAAAAGATCTGCCTCTGTTACCACCTAAAGGGTGATAACATTTGCCTGCAACTCTGGCAGAAGAGACATGTTGACCCCTCTTGCTGTAGAAAAGCTAATAAACTTTAGTTAAAGAACTTTAAATCTAAATAACTAATCCTGCACGATATTTTAATCCTAAATTTTGATCACTTTATGTTGAAAAATATACATAAAGTACATTTCTAGGTCAAAGAATTCAAAGGAAAATCACAATGAAGTATGCTATTTAATTTTGTCACTGTTTTTGATTTTTTTTTAATGTAATTTACAGGTAATATTTACAATGAGGGACAAAAATTAAATTTAATTAGGATCTTAATATTAAATTATTGCTTCACAAATATTAATGGAACATTCCCTACCAATTTAGAGAAAATAAAGTCTCATTATGATAGCATATATACAAATCCTTCAATTTTAAATTTAAATCAGCATTTCATACACATAGTGGTATTTTTTTATATGAACACAATATTAAAAAATCGTCTTTAATTTTAATAGATAATTATGTAGACATGTAATCAATATTCGCTTTTTAGTCTATTATTTCCCATGTTAAGCTGGAGGAATTGTTGAGAATTGAATAGTGATTTCACCTTGCATACTGCTTCTAATTATCAAATATACCTTTATATATGTTTAAAATATGAAAGAAACACTTTTTTCCCCCAATTTCCTGTTGATATAAAGAGAACCAAGTAGACAAATAACTACCTAAGATGTCTTCAAATATAGCCTCTGGACTGTAGAAACAACGAAATGTAAATGCACTAATGTTTAATTAACACTATTATACTATTGTTATTCTGAAGTAAGGACTATATCAAGGCATAGTAATTGCTGTGCTTATTTTACCATTAAATTCCTGACAAAGCAGAAGTACATCTATGATTCTACAGAGATTTTAATTTAATTAACTCTGTGGTGAATGGGATACTGTGCACTTTGGCTTGAATTTCCAGTGAAGTTTCCACTACTTCTCTCTCCACCCTCCACTCCCACATCTTAAAAATAATTTCAGATTCATGAACTATATTTTTTCATCAGTGCTCTTTTTAAAGGTAGAGAACCACTCCTTGTGTCTGATTTGGATTCAGAAACACATAAGTCTGGACAGGATAATTGGTCTACCCTGCATTCCATATCTCATATAACCACTGATCCTTTCCAAGGGGATTATCAAAGCAAAAAGCAATTCAAAACTGTGCTACCTGATCATACCGTGTAGTTAAATCAAAAATAATAATGGATTAATAAAAATCAAACCTATGTTTCTTGCTTTTGGCCATTCCTACTTTTTAGGCACTGCCTAAAATAGAAGCAGATAAGTTACGACCCCATTAATATTGTCAATAACATACACCTCTTTTTACTAATGACAGTTCTTACCCATAAAACCACTATACCATTCTTTTCGTGGTATTTCAATTCACATTCCCAAAACTACAAACCATTGTGCAAGATACATGTTTATTCCATTTTGGTATAACCTTTATAGAAGATACACCTTTGGAAAAAGTTTGTGATGGAATCAGTTTATGAAGTGGCATTAATGAAGAGGTTGTAGAGGTAGATTTTTTTAATTTAGACATTTTCTTTATGCTCACAAGCTTCCAAAAACCAAACATACAAAGCCAAAACTTGAATGAAAGAATATGGATAGTCAAAAAATATCTGAAAACTATTTCAAGCTGTCAGCAGCATTTTAAGTATATTTATAATTCATATGCTACCTGATGACCATATACAACAACCTAGTCACAACATTTGATGTCTTTTATATCTACCTATGTACATTATGTGTAGGGGTGTCCAAAAGAAAAGAAAAAGTTGTAAGAGCACATATTTAGCCAGGCTAACTTCTTAACAAGTGTTCAGAGTGAAAGTGAACATCCTGGAAATTAAAGATTTCAATTGCTGCTGCAGATTTTCCCTGCTTTGTTAATGCAATATCAGTGAATGACAGTTCATTCCAATTCTGATCTACATTACCAATAAAGTCCTTATTTTGAAGAGTCTGAAAAATCAATTAATAGTCAAAATTAATCGGAAACATGGTCTACATTGCAGGCTTAATTACATGTTGTTTTCAAATCAAGAAATAAGTAACTTATCAATTTCTGTTGCTCATACCTGACCTGTTCCTACACTAAAATGCACAGTACATTTACAGTTTGGAAAAGAACAAAAGAACACAGTTCTTTTTAAGTGGACACACAGGTCCATTAAACATAATGATTGATTTGCTCTCCTGTACCAGCCCAATAACAAGAAAACTTTCATCTCAAGCAAACAAACCATTTGTGGAAGCTGTGTTAATGTTCACCACTGTATTTCCAAGGATTCCAAAACATTGGGCCTCACAAAACTTTCCCCAGAGGAATGAGGAACTGGTACAAAAATAAGGACAACAAAAATAATTACCTCTATTTTCCCCAATCCCGTCTTATAGTGAATGTAATTCAAAAGACATTTTTTTCAGCCATAGGACAGAAACAAAGATTGTTGCTGCCTTGCATGATGAAACGCCATGCATCTAAGCAGATATGACAGATTATCCCTAGCAGCAGGCTGATAGCACAGCTGTAGTCCACTCCTTCTGGTTGTTTCTGTAACAATACAAATATTCCTGCACACCAAAACACATTATGGGCATGCCAAATGCCCTCTCTGTATAATACATACTGCACATTATTTCACTCTTAAACCCAAGACAAATCTAAAACTCCATTCAGTCACTTGCTAATAACACTAACTGAAAGTACCCCAACTAAAGCAAACATTAGTAAACAAACTGAAGTTATTTTTCCTGACAGTTACCTAACATGATTTGGTGAAAGTAGCCACTTCTTAAAGAATATGTATTTTGACCTAAAGTATTCAGTACATATGAACAAGATGTAATTTTAGATAACATAAAGCAAAATAAAAGAGCAACCTCTAAAACCTCCTTAAATGTTCTGGCTTCCAAACAGTGAGATACTCTATTTTCTTTTGAACTAGAAGGAAAAGAGCTCCACCCAAATATTCTAATTTGGGGGTGTAGGGAAGCAGCCAAATAAAAGTTATGTTTATTGCTTGATGTATTTATTTTTCTGTATAAACTCTCTATTATCTGTAGTGATGTGACATGAATCATCCTCAATGTTCCTATGGAGGAATAATCCCATGCACCAGTAAATGCTGGCTTCCCCAAGAAGTTGTGCTGTCTCCACCTGTGGGTTTAATCAACACCCAGCAGGACATTATCCTGGACAACGAGCTGTAGTGATCAGGGTGGTTGGACCAGACGATCTCAAGAGATCCCTTCAAACCCAAATCTGTGATGTCAGATGTCAGGATGTCAGAATAGATCACTGCGCACAGAATGTAACATTTGATTTACTTAGCTGTGTCTTAACAGGTTTATGTGCCTTGAATGACATTTTTAGAATAAACCCAACAGCTGAACATTATTTTTTGACATAATTGTCTTTACTGTGCATTTAAACAAAACCACAGAGTTTTCTTAGTTTAAGTTTGTGCAAGGGAAAAATGGCTCAAACAAAGCAAAATGACAGAAATATTTTTCTTTTTCAGTGCTTACCAGCTCTCAGTGAACAGAGGAAAACTTTTGCAATGTCAAAATTTGCAGTTTGCCTGTTTCCTACTAATTGACATTATGCCACAAGAATCCAACTTGCAGCACTGAGTAATTAAAAATTAGTTGCCTGCTATTTAAAGCTCCCAGTGGGAAACACACAGACATGTCTGTACAATGTACTAAGAAAGGTCAAGCCTTTGGGCTGCATTCAGCGTTTGGATTGTGTTTCGGTGGCTTAAAACACAAAAAAAGCTTTAATAGAGTTCAATTTGCTATTGACATAAATGAGGGTTATTGGGACTTCCAAACAGACATCATAATTTTCCCCTTCTTAGCAGTGAAATAAGGGTGAGAACAAAATTAAAGTCTTATGCAGAAATAAAGCAAATCTGCCTTTCTATGGGAAGAGTTTTGGTAAGTAGAGAAATGATACTGAGAAATCACTCCTAATGTTCAAGTTGCCATTCTTTCTAAATGTCATGAAGCATATGATATCTAAAAACAGTTTTGATTTATTGATTAAGAACTTAAGGTCATGTTATCTCATGGGCTTGTGCAGAAAGTAGGAGTCAGAAATGCCACTATATACAGGAGCTATTTGTCATACAAGAAGGGTACCTCTTTTACATAATCTAAAGGAAAAATGTATCATTTCGGTTTCCAAATCAGTCTGCAAAAATGATTGAAGACTAGATGCCTATGTCCTAGAAATATTCCTTTGAAACCTTATCTTGGAATATTAATTTAGATTATTTGAAACCTGCTCTCAGATATTTTAAGCATGTTTATTAGACTATATATATGCAAGTTAGTCCCATTCAGGAGTGGTCAGTTGGTCAAGAGATTTCTGAAGTACATAAAATCCATGGGAATTGATATTATACAAATTTACTAGCATTTTGTTCCAAATGGTTTTTTAAAAGCAGCTATTTAGAATCACATAATATCCTGATTTGGAAGGGATCCCAACAAGCACCAGAATCATGTGTCTCCTTATTTTACACATGTGGAGAAGTTGAAAGAATTGAGATCTTTACAGTAAATCAAGAATTTAACTTTTAAGAAAGCTAACTTTTAAAAACACATGGATATGTTCAATTTTGCTAATTGCTTGTTACTTCCTCACAACCATATATTCTCAAAACAAGTTTTTGAATATATACATTTCTCACAGAAGTAGCTGTAGTTTAAGTTCAGAAAGATACATTTCAAGTCTTTTTCCATTTTATATCAGATATTTCGTACAACAGATTTTTCTTTGTTTTGAAACATCTTTTAAGAGTCTTAATTAATTTCCTTGTGGATTTTGAAACTTAGGTAACCATTTCTATCTTTTGACCTGAACTCATCTTGATCTCGAAAGACAAAAAAAAAAAAAAAAAAAAAAAAAAATCCAGATGAGAACAGATTGGGTATGAATAGTTTTCTTCCAAGTCATGAAAGCAGGTTATGAATAAATTATCATTGCAGCTGAGCAGCAAGTGGCTATGACAGTGCATTTTGACATAATGCAATAATAGGAAAAGGTTGAAATTATATTTCCTCAGAAAGCCAAAATCTAAGTGAGACATATGACTTGTAAGTTATGTGACAAATTCATGTCATCAGAAGTAGGGCCACATTCAGAAGTCATATAAAACCCACATACATAAATGCGTATAAACAGAGAGACAGTTCTTGGATGTGACTACATTCACTATTAGGATGCCTGCACTTTGGAGTCTACACATGTACTAGATGTCTAATTTCTACTATTGCTATAAAATCAAACACCAGTAAGCTCTAGGTGCCAGACTTTAGTTCCAGCCAAAAAATTGAGATTCCCATCCCTTGCTACATGTCCTGTTGAGAGGCTCTACCAAACCAGTTCAGTGCCCCAGTAGGTCATTGCATGTATGCAAAGAAACAAACACAGGGCATTCATGATTTCAGCGAATGAAACCCATTGGTGTCTTCAAGGTTTTTCTTCAAGTTGTACTACTAATCCTACATAATGTATAGGTCTGAGTGTTTAGAAAAGCTCAACACTGGCTCATAGTTACTCCCTTAAAAATCAGTTGAAAAGCCTTGCTCTGACAAAAGGGGAAGCAGAGATTTTTACCAGAATAAACCTTAAGTTTTACTACAGCAATAAGCCTAGGACAGTCTTGTTGAATTCAGCATAAATCAACACCTGCTAACTGCCAAGTCTCTTAGCTTGTCCATCTGTGCTGTATGGCTAGATAAATATCCTAAGTCACTCAATATTTTAGGCTGGTACAATGATTTATGACAATGAAGATTAAGGGCTGACAGGTGAGGAAAGAGCTAGAAAAAGATATGCATTGCCTTTGTGAAAATCTCAACTTGAAACAAAAATGCAAGTAAAAGAATAAATATATTATCCTTTTCTTATTTTGTAACAGTTTGGTTTTCCTTTAAATGCTAAATACAACTGCTTGAAGACATTGGATCTACTTGGTTTATACTCTCAGAGAATGACCGTAATTTTGAAGAGATTGTTGTACTATTGTTCTTCAACTAGAGGTTTTACACATATTTTGAATTCCTCTCCTTAAGAGAAAGGTCATTTCAGGGATGATGTGTGAAACAATTGATACCTGTTGTCAGAGCTAATCTACTGAAATACCACTATTTTTAGCACAGATGTAATTTCTTGTACGGATAATACTCTAATGTAACTTACTAGGAATTAATTCTAATCTCAGTTTTTCTCTGCCTCCAGATTTACTGGCTAAAAGGGTACTTGGTAGAAAGTAAAAGAAATTCCACACCATCTATGAGCCTAGAAAAAATGTCAGATGTATATTGTCAATATCTTTACATTCTTTCCTTGCATTTAGTTTGTGCCTGAGGCTCCAGTAACATCCTCATTGGATGGTGGTGAATTGATCAATGGACACAAATTTAAAAATATGAAAAAAAATTTAAAAATTAAATTTAAAAATGAAAAAAAAAATTACATGAAATTATATGTCAACATGAGAAAAAACATTTTTACTATGAGGACAATCAAAGACAAAAACAGGTTTGCCCAGAGAAGTTGTGTATTCTCCCATTTTAGAGATATTCAAAGAGTATCAAGAGTATTCAAAGCACCCAAGGCAATCTCATCCTCCGACTCTACTTGAGATGTAGAAGACATGGTGATCTTAAGAGGTCTTTTTCAAACCTCAAAAATTCTGTAATTCTGTGAATTTCAGTTGTGTTGGTATGAGAGATTTTAAATCCTCAGAATACAGCTCACGTTTGAATAAAGACAATTGTATGTTTTTCTATGGTGCATAACATTTGAGTTTCATTACAGAAACTCAGAGGTTAAATAGATCTCACATTAAATGAGAGAGAAAAATTTAAAATGCTAAACAAAATCCAAGCCACAAAAAAACCTAATGAAGAATGCAAGAATGAGAAACTCTGAACTCCTATGAACTCCTTGCTTCCTTTGCAATCTTGGCTGTGCATCACTTCTGTAAAAAAGCCAAAACTCAGGAGATGCAATTTTAGTCTTTCTGATTTGAATGAGTGGCATTTGAGCTTCTGCTGTGACCAGTCCTTTTAAAGAGCATAAGAAATACTTTCTATGTGTGTATGGCTATGATCTACAAAGGAAGTGTCTCTTCTAAATCAGCCCAGGCCAGGTTACTAGCTTGGCATTGTATTTAATTCTTGCCAGTGAATTTTTCTTATGGAAAAAATTCTGGTTTTCTTCTTCTGTAGAGACATTCTAAACAAGAGAAATACAAGTAAAATACCAGAATTTATTTAGGTCTCTTGAAATTATTTTACTGATTTTTATAAAAAAAAAAAAAAATAAGCTGCATTCTAACTGCTTAGGACTAATGATATTTTGGGGACACAGAAATTATCTAACCAGATTTCTCCTTTATCCACTGAGGCTAGGAAGTGGACTGTGAATGTTGGGATCCTGGATATTTTTCAGGATTTGAGACCAGAGCAACTTATTTTAAAAATAGAGCTTGTTCAAAATTTACTAACATAGTCTGTTACACAGTACACTAATTAACAGGAAAAAATGCCCCAAACCCATTTTTTCCTATGTGGAGAGTGAGAGTTACCACTGTGATGGATTCTGTGTATATTTTTAATAAGAATTGGTTAAATTAACACATTCTGTGCTACTTTCAAAGCTACAAATAACTTTTAAAAACCAGCCTTAACTCTTCATTGCAAAAAACTTAGAGAAAATGCAATAATAAACCATGAATCATCAGCTAAACTAACACCTAAAAATCAGCTGAGAATATTTGTTACTGATAGATATTTAACAATGTGGACCAACATTTTACCTTACATGCACAAAAGGAACAAATTCAGAAATGTCATGGAGGTTTCATAGTGTCTAACAACACAGGGCCCAAATGTAATTAACACCTACAATTAATATTTTTCCATATAACTGGGCAAGCATTACAGAAGCTATTGAAGGTGGAAAGGTTAAGATATTTTATTTACAATTGGATATCAGAAAACACAGAGGATGTACTTCAAGAAGTACAGTTCTCTTCAAATTTTGCTTTAAAGTTGTGATTTGACACAACTTAGTACAAGAGAAGTATGGATAGCACTAAATAGGCTCTAAGAAGAGTAAATAAAACCCCTGGAAAGTAAAAGGAATCGATGATAACTAATATATGAGATAAAATTGGAAGACAAATAACACTTTCTCTATCAGTACACTGTCGCGGTGCCTCCGATGGTCTGCAGCTAGCCAGATGTCAGGCACGCTGGACAACGAAGGCCACACCCTATGGCCACCGCGGGTGAGGGGTGTGATCTGTGAGTTCTTCTGCACAGACCCAAGAGTGAGACCCTTTTGCGACGTAGACAAAGACGCGGGAGTCGTCCTTGAGGGGGTACCAAACTCCAAGTTTATTGGTGGTAAACGAGACCCACCTCAACCTGAAAAGGGTATGCCCCAAAAGGCAATGGGATACAGCTAGCAAGGGGTTATAACAGGGGGTGTCGACATGGGGAGGGAACAACTGTGGGCCAATGGGGTATAACCGGGGAGTGGGGAAGGGAATGACAATCGGGGGAGGGATCCAATAAGGCGAGGGTGAAGGAGGGGTCCCCAGGGATCAGCCTATCACCTGAGGCAGGGGCTGGAAGGTACTGGATAGAAGGGAGAGGCCTCAGGGTGACAGACAGGGCCCAGGGTGGGGTCTGGGGAATGACTCAGAGGAAAGTTATATTAACTGGGGTGGGGAAAGGGAGGATTGACAGGCGAAAGGGGGTGGAGGAGAAGGAGGGATGGACCATGTAACATAAGGATGTGGAGAGGGAGGATATGGGGGAACTAAAAACACACTCCAACAGTACACTACACATGAATAATATATACATACTTTAAACCTAATCCCGTCTTCTATATATAATCCAACTAAAGTAATAAATAAAAATGTTAAGAACAAAAGAGGAATGATTGTTCAACATGCTGATCCATATAGTATGTATTTTTGTTTTAAACAATTTTTTTAAAAAAGAAAAAAAGCATTATTTCAACTGGAAAGATGAAAATTAGAAACAAAATGCACTTTTTAAAATCTTCATACAAAGATAGAAACCTGCTGGGCAACCATAAAAAGGATGAACATGGATGAAATGTATCAGAACCTAAGTAAGTAAAAATTTGGTATCAGTTACTCCAGTTGGAGATCATGAATAAGACAGTAGTAGTTAAGGCCCGTAGGAAGAAACCACACAGATGGAACAAAAACCCCAACAAATTAGGCACCTAGGAGTCAGCTCAAAAAAAAGTGACTGAAGGAAGACGAGATGTGACAGATCTGGGTAGAAGAAACAATATCATTGAGAGATATGTGAAAGTAATCCCAATGGGAAACTGAAATTGTACTTGAAAACTGAAGTAAAATAATAAAAGGGGTGTAAAAAAGCATTTTCTGTAAGATGCCATTTAAATAACTGAAATGAAAGCAATAGAAGTTGTATTAAAATAAGGAGATCAGTAATTTCAGTTTCAAGAAGCAATGGAAATCAGGAATATGAACATTTTTACTCATCTCTGTAGGCTGCCACTTTGGTTTGACCTGTAAATCAATAGATGGTAGTTTGATTCATCACTAGAAACTGGAGCTAATCAGACATTTCCCACATTTCTTTCAACTGAACCAGCAGCATTCCTACACCTGCAGATAGGAATGAAGATCTATCAGGCTAGAGAGAAAGCACAGAAATGAATGTGGTTTCGGGCTTTCAGCTACGGTACCTCCAACCTAAGTGAAAGATACTTGTTTTGGTCCCTGCCACAAGTAATGTTTGATCTTTGAAAAAAATTACTTTCTACCAGATGAACACAAGATCATAGAGAACCAATTTAATGTCTACAGCTATTCTACCCTCAAAGATGCACTGTGCAAAGTTTCCCTTGACTTTATTTTCTGCCTTGGACTTCAAAGTCTGAGAGAGAAAAGTTAAATAAGACACTGATGTGATTTAACATCCAGCAATTAAGATCCATGCAGTGGACCCTCCCATTCCCCAACTCTACCCCACTGGGACAGGGAACAGAATTGTAAAAAGGGAAAGTTCATGTGTTGTGGTAAGAACAGTTAAATAATTGGAATAAGGTAATATTATGATGATGAGAGCACGAAGGGGGAAGGAGGAAAGAATAACATCCCATAACAATACAACTCCTCACCACCCACTGACCAATTCCCATCCCATCCCTGAGCAATAACTGGCGGCTCCTGGCCAACTCCCCCAGAATATACACTGAGCATGATGCCCTGTGGTATGGAATATCCCTTTGGCTAGTGCAAGTCAGTTGTCTCAGGTATGCTCCCTCACAACTTCTTGCGCATCTACTCGCTGACAGAGCATGAGATAGTGAAAAGTCCTTGACTTAAGGACTACTGGACAACAACTAAAATATTAGTACCAACAATATTCCTAAACTAAATCCATAAAACCACGGCATGTTTCAGTTACACTGATGAAAATTAACTCTAAACCAGCCAAAACCAGAACAGAAGCCATATAGACATGAGACATTAATTTCATTCTGGTGGTCAAAATAATCAGACTGCAAAGAAAAACTGGATTTATTAATAAGCAGGAAATTGCTTCTCTGTCACTTTTCTGAAAATGATGTAATGGGTTTTGAATAATTTTTTATTAATCAGTGGCTTTTATGAGTGGCTCAGCTTCTGTAAGTCACAACGATAATAATTCTCTATGTCTGATGAACAAAACACATTGGGAACTTCAGTCCCACTTTTCTAAAGCAGATTGATTTATTAAAGAGGATGAAGAGAAAGGTGATCCCATCTAATCTCTATACATGTGCATTCTTCTTATCCTTCTTGATCAGACCTGGAAAATTAACCTTGAGTTCATTGGTGTGTCCCTTTCAGTGTGACAATTATACTATTTTTACCAGTTGCCTCATTATCATAACCCACAAGGCTTGAAAAGCCATGAGGCAGTCCCAAGAAAACAATGTTTGATTAGGTTTACCAGCAGCCTAGTTATGTTTTGGAATCTAATAATGATGTAAGAAAAAAAATTATATTTTCTTATTTGTATCCATTTTCCTCATTACTTTCTTTACTTCCTAACTATGTATATATAGCTCATTGTCTCCACTTGAAACAAGGGAGAAGGGATGATCTCTTTGATTTTTGAGAAGGAATGATCACTTTGTCCTGTGATCCAGAACACTCAGAACAATATATTGTTTTTGTTATGTGAACCTACTTTAAATACAAAGGCACACTATTCAAACAGAAATACAACAGCAAACAAAGATCAAACCCTTAAAAAAACCTACAAAACCTCAACTCATTCTCATTAATTAATAAATTAATTAATATTAGTGTGGTGTTCCAAAGCACAGTCCATACAGTACTCAGAATTACTCTCAGATTAAGAAAGTACTTATTATAAAACATTTATTTAGGAATTACTGATATATTCTTTGTTCTCTCTCTCTAAACTTTTAGTTTGTTATTTTTTCAATCTTTCTCATATGATTACATGAATACTATTTTATTTCCAATAATTAAAGTGAATTTGTTCTTCTCTATTCAACCAGCCATTCTTCAAATATGATTTTTTTAGTGTGTTTTTTGCTCTGTACACTTCCAGGCATTACTATAATCTTTTATTTCCTGTATTTTTTACTTACAACCCAAACAGTTTTCTGAGCATGAAAAATATTTTTTTCGTTTTCTGAGAAAAAACTTTTATTCATATATCTTTCAGACTGCAATCATTGCTGTCCTCAGCTGTGGGGAACCTTGCTGACAATGGACTAACTTTTGACCCAGACATATGCTGCCACTTTGCAATGAGAGTTATTTCAAATACCATTTCTGCTCTTCTGAAAAAGGTCACTCAATCCAAAAAGCTGGATTGAGCAGTTTACATGTGGCTAAAAGATAAATACAGTCTGAATCACCTGAGAATAAAAAGTCTTCTCCTGTAGGCTCTCTTGAGCTGGAGGACTGAATCCAATTTTGTTTTTACATTGCCATAAAATAAATGTGTTTTGATAGCTATTTAAGTTAAAGAGAAGTAGTTTTTTTTCCCTGTAAAGAAAGCTGTGCTTTTCTTCTGGCAGCAACTCATTTTCTTAAGAGCTCTCACTTCTCAGAATCAGCATGTAATAAAGATTCCTCTATGTTGATAATATTATTGTAAGCACATTTGAAACACAATGCAAATTCTTTTTAAGCTTTTTTTTTTTACTCTTAATTTAATATACTGTTCTTGTCCTATAAAAAAAAAATCTGTTTCTTTCCCCATTATTTTTGTTTTGTTTTTTATTTATTTCCCCATCCTGGAACCATGAATTTTCTGCAAGAAGAAATAACTATTTCCTAGTAAAAGAAAACAGCTTCCTCTCATTTCAACATACAAAAGAAACAATTTTTGTACAAATAGAAACTTAGAATTAGTTCTGTGCTGTTTTGCAAGAGTCTTATCCTGTCTAGAACAGCAAATGCATTTCATAGAGGCAAATTCAACATCTGAGATATTATCCGAAATTATAATTGAATTTTTAGGAATACTAGCTTTTAAGAAGCTGATTCATTTCATCATGAGTATTCCACAAGCTTTTCCTTTCTTTAAACTCAGTACTATAGATATTTTATTTTCCATTAATATAACTTCAATTGTCTCGTTTAAAAAATAATTGTGCCATTCCATTTTCCAATTATTAGTATACAAGGCAAGTGGGTGAGGGGTGAAGAATCAAAAGGATGAAAGTGAGTAAACTTGTGGGTTGAGACCCACAGAGAGTACAATAAGAACTATTATTGTTATAACAACTTACAATGAAAAAAGAAAATATCATAGAGAGAGAAAATAAATGCAAGAAAGACAAGGGATGAAAATGAAAAAAAATTCCTCACCATCTGTTGTGGTTTGACACAGGAAAAGAGCTCATGTCCAGCCAGTCCCTGAGCAGCAGGACCCCACTAATTCCCCTCCTTTTGTTGCTAAGCATGCCATAGGTATGGAATATTCCTTTCATTGGTGGGCTTCTGCTCCACCACTTGTGTCCTCTCCCAGCTTCTTGTGCCACTGATTCCTTACTGATGGGGTGCAGTGAGGAACAGAAAAGGCCTTGGACCCATATGAACATTGCTCAGCAACAACAAAACCATCTCTGTATTACCAGCAATTTCCTCCGTAGCAGCTACTGTGAATAAAATGGACTCTATCCTAGCCAAAACTAGCATTATATAGCCTTAACAAGCCAGGCTTCCACATGGACACACTGAAGATCTTTCTACTAAATGACTGAATTGAACCAAGTAATATCACTGAAGTAAATAAGTCATACCAACCAAATCTGACCCCTAATATTTTCATTTTTTATCCATTCTTTGTTCCTCCTGCTCCTCCACTTCATAGGTGACTGTTCTGGGACCATCATGACTGAATGAGAATTGCAAGGTTACATTTTCTTGTGAAGGACCTGACTGGGTCAGGGTCAAGATCAAGAAGCTAGCATGGAAAGCAAAGAACACACAACAAGCCATACCCACTTCAAAGTTCAGCAAATGCCTCTTAACTCTTACTTGTTCTCAAACAACACAAAGAAAATTAGGCAACAAAGCTGCATTCTGAAAATTGCTCCAGGCACTTTAAGTCCCAAGCATTGCACTGAGACCAGACTTCAGTATAGTGGCGTGCACATCTTATCTCATCTCTGCATCATATTTATCTTTTTTTTATACCTTTAAAGTTGCTTTTATACAACCAAACATCTACTTTCTGGCACCTTATTAAATCTGATTTTAGGAAAAAGTAATTTAGAATGCTCTTCACTTCACATTACAAGCTTAAAAGTTTGTATCTGAGTTTAAGATCCCCAGCATAAATTTTTTGAGGGCTTGATGACAAATATATTTCCCTTTTGTAAGGCTCTCTGTTAAGCAAAAAGTTCAGAGTTATATGAAGATAGACAGGTATCTGTCCAGCAGAAATGTTACCCTCATTTTGTAACTGAATGGTGCAATTCAATCAAGAAATTATCTGTGCACAGTGACTTTTTGATGTATACATAGATGTAGGGGGGTTTTCTGTGCCTAAAGATTAAAGTGCTCTCTCTGCTCCTCTGTCATCCGTTTAGCAGCTGGCAGTTAAGATCAGTTGTCCCACAACTCATTACCTCTTATTGCGACCTACCTCTGATCGATTACAGGTGCAGGGTCTACAATTTTGCAAAGCACCCTACCTACCTACAACAGTCCCTCTTGTAAGGCAAATCAATCATTCACATTCTGTTCATTTATTATCTGCAGCTCCAGCTGACAGAAGATTCAGCTGAACATCTCTTCTAGGACTCCCATATATTTTTTCTCTAGCATTATCTAGACATAATTTTTTTGTCATTCTGAGAGC
The DNA here is from genome assembly GCF_048771995.1 of Taeniopygia guttata. Lineage (NCBI taxonomy): Eukaryota > Metazoa > Chordata > Aves > Passeriformes > Estrildidae > Taeniopygia > Taeniopygia guttata. The sequence goes on along the minus strand of NC_133028.1, from coordinate 39,773,349 downwards.
TGTTTTAGGTTTGAAAAACGCATTTGGCAAAACACTCAGCATTTAAAAATGCATAGTCAAGGTTCAGTATAATATTAGTCATAGTCATTTTAAAGTTGCAAAACTTGCTTGCACAGATGTAGAATTTCAAGTCTGTAATTCCAAAATTCATACTCTATATCCAGTTTTTTTAGAATTAAGCCTGAAACATCCATTTTTCTCAATAATTTCAAGGACATGGAGTTAGATTTTTTACTTCTTTCCCACAGACCTTCCTATCCACAATGTGTGTACAAAATCTCTGTAAACTTCAAAAAGAAGAAATCTAAAAGATTTATTCAATTAGAAAAGCTTAAAATTCCTATCAAACAACAATAGAACCAATGACTGAATCATTCAGGCATTGGGAATACTTCAATCATATTAGACAATAGTTTTAACTGATTTCATTGTCTAATGCTTCACAACTCTATCTGTGCATTGCAGCATTTAAAATTTCAAGGAGAAAATCAAACAAGCAAACAGTCAGTTCTATTTCAGTACATGAGATTAAATAACAGAAGATTTATTTGTATGTTTCCCAGAATTAGATAATCTTTGAGCATACTGCATGGGTAACAAAGTTATCCGAGTATAACTTGTACAACATGAAAATATTGTAGCAGCCTATCCAAGTTGCAGCAGGAAAGGTTTTAGCCTACTTACCAAGACAACAATAATTGTCCCCACTACACTAGGGAAAATGTAGAGCACAGAGAACAATTGCAGGCATGGAGAGGCAGCTCTGGGGACTGAGACACCTACAAAAGATGTCCACAGTGACCAAGGGGACCAAAACCAGAGATAAACAAAACAGCAGCTGTCTCAGAGTTGTGTGTCCTGGCATAAGCAAATAAGCAGTAACCACTCAAGATTTTATTTTAATATGTTTCTGCTATTTTTAGTTGGAGAGAACAAGTATTTAATGGTATGATCTCAAACACTTTTTTTTTTTATTCTCAAGAAGCATTTTGCTTAATATAAATATGAAAAATATAAGCCCAAAACAGGGCTACTCACAGATATTAACAACTCCCAAACTTCCCTTCAGCTCTATTCAGAATGGCTGAAAATGATAACAATCATAACCTGCGTGAAATTCACGAGCCTATACTGCAAGCACCTTATTCTTTCCAGATTTTTTTCCCTAACATCATGTTACCAATCCTCTACACTACATAAGTAGTAATACATACATAAGTAGAATAGAATAGAATAGGATAGAATAGAATAGGACTAGACTAGACTAGAATAGAATAGACTAGACTAGACTAGAATAGAATAGAATAGACTATTTCAGTAGGAAGGGAGAAGTAAGGCATATTTTTAAGGACATTATTTAATAAAAAACAACATTCAAAGCTTGCATTCCATTTTTCTGATTATCCAAAATATGATTCACAGGCATTTCTAGATAAGTATTTCTACTCATAGCTACCATATCTTTCCATAAATCAGCAAAACAACTCTCTACATACAAAAGCAGCCCTTTTCTTCAAAGCCATTCTCCTTGGAACTGTTTTTTGAAAGCAAATGCAATGTCCTCCAACCTTCCTGAAACTGGTCATGGAACATCTCTAGCACATGTATTTCTCACTGACATTGCAGATAGTGTTTCCCTTTACAAAGAAATGGATATACAAAGTAGTTTTAAGGATTCTGAGCCTCAAAATATTTATTCTATTTCATAGCTGATTGGCTGATCTGTGTGCAGTTTTAATTTCAAAAGGAGTAAGAAGGTGTGAAGTGTTTGCAACTGCAATTAAAACCAGTGACTGAGACTATTGCTGCTTGGTTGCTGTAAGATTTTTAGTCCTCCAAAGCATTTGTAAAATCATTCAATAGTGTTGTTATCCCTTTTCTTCCTCATTTTTGTTCTTAAATAGCAAGCTTGTATTTATGCTGTACTTGTTAAGATTAATGTGAAAACACTCCAAGTTTTGTTCTTAGTGGAGAATCCGTTCCACAAAATACAGGAAGGATGTCAAGAGAGGACAAGAAAACTGAGGAGGTTTTTTTAGGTATTAGAAACAAAATTACTATTAACTCATACTGACTTAATATATAACTGATAACAATTTCTGAGTGAAAGATATGGTTGTTTTCCCCCATTTCATTATTTCCTTTATTTTTGACTTTTTTATTTAACCTATTGATGAACATCTCTTCTGTATGGCCTCTATCCCCCAAACACAACTTAATTTGGTGCTTGTAAAGTCTAAATTGATTTATGGACATTGACTAAAAACTGGGACGACTTCCACTCAACAAACTTCATTAATAAAACATAACACTCATACACACATATACTCCTGTTCTGTTGAACTCTTCATATTTCTGAGTTTGCACGCAAATATAGAGGGCACTTTGAAAGCGAAGTTTAGTTCTCTTCTGAATACATAAATTCGTTCACAAGAACTTCACCTGTGAACTGGTGATAAAATCTCTTATTCTTCCTTGTCAGTAGCCTGTCAGTTTGGGAACTGCGCAGCACAGCCTGCACAGCATTTACAAGGTTACTCGAAGGAGCTGTGAAGAGACACACACAAACAGTGAAAGTTTTTCATTTCAGAGAAGTGTTTCAATTAAATATGCAGCTGCAAGTTTTGCACAGATGTGACAAAAAGTGTGACAGGAAAGCTTTATTCCAAACACTTGCATAGACCCCAAATAAAGTAGAAATGGGATCAAAAACTGTATTCTCTTGACTGAGGTCAGCAGACTTGAAGAGTAACTTACAAAGTATTATTTTCATATTAGACAGGCAATCACTGTTTCTGAAGCTGACTGCAGTTTAGTGCATAGCTCACATTTTCTCCCCTTTATCTACTTCATCACATTAAGCAACTAAAGCTATCTCAAAGCTTTCCTAGTATTATCTGTACATACATTTTTAAGTACTAATTTGATGCTCTATTATTTTATGGTAAACCATGCCTTTAGCTGGCTGAACACTAAACTTTGCCAGGAGCCAAATAGTTCAGAGTTCCCCAACAAGGGTTTTTCAAACTCAGGAGCCAAGTTACTTTAACTGACAGTATTAAATTGCACAACTTTTGAAACTGGTCACCAGCATTGCAAACATAAATGAGCACCTAAGTCTGTCTCCTCCTTAAGAACAGGCCTAAGTAACTAGTTGAGTTCCATGGCACAGCATTAAGATGCTGCCTTTAAAAGAAAGAATCTTAATAGTCCAGGACAGCTGTACTGTGTGAACTAGAGATATCACAATTTGCTGCTCACAGCAGGGATCAGATGCTGCCTGATTAAGTAAAAGTCTGAGCTGCACATTCTGCTGCAAATCAACCAAATGCTGCTTCTGCTGCAGCAGGCATATAATCTTGCAAATGAGAATGGGTTGCCAGTTTTGGTGCACTGTTTATGGGTCTTTTTGCAATAGATGGAAAGCATACATCACTTTCTACATGTCACTCAGATTCTGCTAAAAGCATAAATTACTACTTATCCATAATACAAAAGAAGGAAATCTATTTTATTATTCCCCTGGAAAATATAAACAAATTATGCAACATCACACTTCCACCTAGTAGAAAGCAATAAATTATGTATGTAGACAAGGAAATAAGAGTGGAAGTATCAAAGGAGGACAAAATATATCACAAAAATGCTGTTCACACTACAAGATATAAGGCTTTATCAGTTTTTTCATTCTGATCCATTATGCTCTGGGGATCATCTCAGCCTCAGAGCAATTCTTTTCAGTTAATGTATAAATCTAAAGTGGATGTGCTGTGGGGTTTCCTTTTATTTTGTCCATCCTGGACAAAAAAATTGGACAAAAAGGAAATGATAAATGTCACTGGAAAGCTACCTGTATTGGTGAGATACAATGGTCAATTTCTTCACAATTTTCAGCACAAAAATGTATTTAAACTAAGCCATAAAGGGCAGCATCACCAGATACTTAGGATTTGAATAAAACTACTAAGTAGAGACTGGAAATTACTTCAAGATGCCCAGTACAGAATATCAGCTGCAGAACTGAAAATTTCCAAGCAAGGGAGTGACAAAATTAAAGGACTAAATTACTTTGTCAGGGAAAGAGGTAGCAAGTCACAGGTTTCTCATTAGTTTTTGATACCCAAACAGCTGAAAATCCTGTTAGATGTATCAGAAATACAAGCCTGTGGGATTGTATTTTCTGAAAGGGAAATAAAAAAAAAAGGTTATTTCAAAACATTGGCCTAAGTCAATAGTGCCTCTCTTTATTTTTCTCTTTTGTCTAAAACTGCTTGAGTTGTACCCAGTTTTTCACAGGGTAAAAGGAATCTTCGTTCTTCATATTCTTGAGAGGAAGTTCATACACAGTGCCAGAATCTATAGCTTTGTGGCTGATCTGAAATAATTTGTTAATGGACATTCAAAGCTGTTTCTCATTTTTCAGAAACATTCACTGGCTGCATCAGTCACCCCACCAAGAGTGTAGCTATCAGTTCAGAATTATACAGCAGCTTATTGCAGTGGTCAACTACAATGGGACTGTTGCACCAAATTATAAAGTAGATCTGAGTCATTTAGCTCATGCCTTCTGTGGCAGTTGCTTTCATCTGCCTAGACTCATCTGTTTCTTGCACAACATTCTGAAACGCTTCCAGCTTAATTCTATTTACTATTAATTGCGTTACAAGAAAGCTGCAAAAATACCACATTCACTTTTCACTCTTGGATAACTTGCTGTAATAGGAAGGCAGAAAGCAGGCTGTTAATCACACTAAAACACCTCTAAACTGAGACAGCTTTGGTTAATGTAGGCAATGCAAATACAGAAAATACAGAAAATCAGGGAGCTGGTTGAAATCAATCCCTCAAACAAGTTGCGCTTCTGCTAGCAAACTGTGGGCACAACATTCTGTATATAATTTCTTACAGTTATTTAATACTGAAGGCACATGGCAAAGCCGTCCTCACAGTATGTGGAAATATATACATAGTGTTATCAACTAAATAACTGTTAAATTAACTGTCATGCAAAGTAACTATAATAATTCCCTATTCCATTTACTCCAAACTCATACAATCAGATGGGATTTTTCTTTTTTAAATTTCTTTTTGTTTTCTCCTAATCTAGTAAGTTTAGCTGAGTTGGTTAGAGCATGGTGCTAATAACACCAAGCATGGCGATACAATCCCTGTATGGGCCATTCTCTTAAGAGCTGGATATGATGACCCTTGTAGGTCCCTTCTAATTCAGAATATCCTGTTATCTGGAAATAAGTTCCTAAATGCCACTATTCTGGAAACAGAAAGGCATTTGTTTTTTGGGTTTTTTTTAAGCAAAGTAATTAATGGAAAAGGCTATCAGTCTTTCCTTTAATAATTTATTCCTTATCATGAATCGGACCACAGCCATTAAGAAAAAGACAAAAAGTCTTAAGATGTTATGAACTTCTGTTAATCCTTGCATCAATACAAGATGAACAGAGAAGATAAAGAAAGAAATCTTGGAAGAGGAGAACTGCTGTTCTCATACTACGAAACATTAATGGCATAGCTAGCTACACTAGTGTTTTTTGCAAGAGCTGAAGAAAATAAAAAGAGGATTTCTGGAGAAATATGCCCAAAATGAATTGTGTTTGCACTGGGATAAAAATTCATAGCTTGAAGCACACAAAAAATAAACAGTCCAGCAGAACTAATATTAAATCTAATATTGAGACAGGCTCCTGTGAGCTATTTGCTACTCTGTTGACATGTAATAGTCTGTTCAGCATTGTAACTTACATTTTTGTACTACAAATATGAGCACAACTCCTGAGTTAGGTAAAAAAAAAAATTTTAAAAATAATTCAAAAAATATTGTTTCTTTTCTTTAAACAATGTGGTGATTTGTAGCTTAAACCAGCAAATTTTTATTGTCATATTATCAAAAAATTCTATCTTTTTGAATGTTTGATTGTCATCTTGCCCTGTGAACTTCTTGTCCTGGAAAATTTTTCATTAGAGGAAAAAATTTCAGTGTATATTTTGTTTCTTTAGATTTGCAGAATCCACAGCAAAGGAAGATTAGATTACAGAAGCATCTGAAGGTTAGTTACAAAAAAGCCCCATAAAAAACCTTCAGAACAATTCAAGAATTACTATTTGACATACACTTATGCATGCTCCAATGCACTCAAATCAACTTTTTCATCTTTTACTTAGGCTAAAATTAACTTCTCAAATGTATAAAGTAATAGAGTTTACACAACCCAGAAGGCAACACCTCCTTCTAAAAGGCATTAAACAGAATTAATGCTGTTGGCTTAGCCTAAGGGTAACCAATTTGGAAAAATTGATTAATAAACAATAAATTCCTTATGTGTGGTGTTTCAGTTGTTGGGATTGGCTCATATTTACACAAGTTCTTTACAGTTTCTTAGGGCAATCAGTCCATGGCAAAGGAAGCTCTACAATTAAAATAAATTACTGTGTTCAGGACAAAAAGGCATAATGTTTTATATGAATATGAAAAGTGAGGGGACATCAATTGGTACGAACAATGATGGGGGGAAATAGTGGCTATTATTCTTGTAACAGGTTTTGAAATACACTTTGCTTTCAGAAGCTGGCAAGTCATCCATTTAATTTTTTAAGTAAATAATTGGCTTAAGTAAAACAGGTAGGCTTAAGAAAGCAGGTTGTCACAGACTCTGACAGTTTTCAAGTTGTATCCTGGCACCCAGGGTTCTAAATAAGTGCATGTCATCACATTGGAACATACTCTGAAAGGCTTCTTTTGCTTACCAATAACCCAGAGAATTAGGCAACTTTCAACTTATTCTACATTAATCAATTCTTATACTTATTTTTACTAGGTAGAGTAGATCTGTCAACATCTCGATGCAACAAAACATAATGCTCTGCAATCGTTATTAGGCAGGTGTAATATGACATGTAACATTTGCTTCTGAAACTGAGGCTGATGAGGAAGAGGGGAGAGTTATAATCCTATTTGTAACCTGACTTCATGAATCCTGGAAATTCCTCTGATTCCTGCCACTAACACCTATAAACTGCCATAAGTAAATTCAAGCTATACAACATGACAAGAACTCACAGACACTGGTAAATAAATCATGTCAAAACACCTTCTATAAACAGCTTCATAAAAATACATAAAATTGTCAGATATTTTATACTGTTCCTATGAGGGAAAACCTCTTCAGTGAATCTCCTGGATTTGATGACGTCTCCTCAGACTTAAGAAACTAAGATACAGTATTAGTCTCCAGATGCCAAATGTCTTAATTTTTAACACTATCTGATTAATTTTATGTTTTAACTCTCACAGTAACAGCAAGAATATATGTAGTTGGGAAAGTTTATACATATTTTTAAGGAAAAATATTTGAACACTTAATTGGAGCTCATAGTCATCTAGTCATCGTCCATAGTTCACTAGGTCATCTTGTATACTTAGCAGGTATCGTGAGGCATTGTAAAAAGTTTTTAAATTATTTAAGCTGTATTTGGAACAAGTTGTATAGACAGAGTGAGAAAGGTTCACCTTATCACATCTGTATCCTAATAGGTCAAACACCATGAATGCACTCATTCTGACACTTAGAAGTAGAGAGCTGCTGTTTTCCTTTGAACAAGCCATTGATGTGGGAACTGGTGACAGACTAAGCTGAGTTTCTTTTCTTTTAACTCTGTACTAACAACATGGCCCAAACCTCCTCCACAAATTTCTTTTCTGATGGAAGAACATCAGTAAACTCCCTCTTGATTGTGCAACCTGCCCTCTCACTCCAAACCTTCCCGCGTATACACATCATCATCATTCATTGCAAAGCAGAAAAAATGGGATTGGTTTTACTGCCAGGTACTTCCATATTTTTCTTATAAAAACTTTCAGCTTTAATTTATTTATTAATCTCAAAAGCCAATTTTATTTTGTGGAATAATTAGTTAGTAAATTCCCAATGTGGAACAAAACCAAAAGAAGTTGAAATTCATTGGAACCATGGACTACTACAGCTATTTGCAACTCTAGAGCTTTTTATAATATCTTTCATAACAGTACATTTTAAGAGAACTTAGAGAAATCAAGAAAAAAAAAAAATCCCCAAGAAAGCAAAAAACTATCACCCCCACAAATTTTAATTCTAAAAATCTTAATTTAACAGGATAAAAGTTTCTTTTATTTTCAATTCTCTCTGTATTTATCTACATACAAGGTCAACCATGTAGCTGTTAACGCCTGGATGAAAGGAACAATATTTTAGACAAAGAGTGGGAGTGGAATGGCTGACAAATAGATGTTTAGGACCTAAAATTAAAATTCACTGAAGATGCTTAACAGAGGGGGGAAAATAGACAAAATTTAAGTCTATTTCATACCTACCTCCTCAATCCTACCTCACCTTCCCTCAAAATTACAAAAGAAAAAATATCTAGGGGCATAATAATTGCTATAGAGCACTAACTGCTATCTTTCACTGGTTAAACAGAACTTGAAAAAGAAACTGCACAGAAACACCAAACAGCATAAATCTAACAAAATAGCACCATAAAGTAGTTCAGGAAGATGCTACTTCACCTGAGGAAAAGAAATATAGAACTGGTTTGAGATCAACCCCTTAAAAACAACCTTTAGATAAGCAGTGGAGAGGGGAAGCCTTATACAGTGCAGTCAGAGTAAGACCTATACAGATTCACCTCACCCTGACCACATAAATTTAGGAAAGAGAGAGTGACTGAGAATCTGAAATTGCTAGAATAGCAACATGAAATAATTCAAGCAAGGTTCAACAACATCTGCCATCTTTACGTTCTGAATCTTTCCCTCTCTTTTTTGTCTGCTAGCTGCAGTACCTCTTTGCTTCTCACAGTTATTCTCAGCTTTTCTCTTTTCTTGGTTGTTGTGCTTATTTTTTTTTCCTTTTTCGTGTTTTAGCGCTGTAAGTGTTACTTTGCTGAGTTTCAGTTAGCTAAATACAAACTTGCTTTTCCTGATTTTTTTAACTTCAAACTAGAAGCCTTGGCGTATAATACCAAACAACAAGCTGAAAATCACTGATTTCCAAATAAAATTTTACTAAAAGTATTCCTCTCAACAAAGTCACATGGTAGACCACTCAGAATGGCTGCTCTACTGTCAAGGTCAAACAGCAGAGTCTGACAATCCTCTTCAGAGCCTTCTTACTCATCTCAAACACTCAGGTATTCCCACTGCTTAGTTATTCACATATGCCTCAGCCTGCTTCATTCTCTTAATTTATTTTTCTGCTTATCATAAGGAGTTTAAACATAAGTTAATTTTGAGTCATTCATACTGAACGCTTAATAACTTTAAATCTAATTTTATTGAATCTCCAGGCTGTTACAAAACTCAGCCCAAAACATTATAACATAACTCACAATTTCAGATCTTTTTTACCCACAAAACTTTGAGGAAAGCATGGTCTGTTTCCAGCTAGGAGTCTGTCTGTTGTTTTCCCTTTACCCTAACAGGAAGAATCCAGTTTTTTGTAAGCCTATGTCAATATATTTTATATCAAGCAAGCTTTGCCATATTTTTCCTCTGTTCTCTCACCATCAAAACCTCCTAATGCAAAACATATATAGCTTAACCCACACCTGACATGAACAATGTTTGTATCTCTATTTCTTAAATTTTTTTTCATGTTTTTATTATTAACATTTTGAAAGAGGGAGTTTTCCTAAACTTGAAAATTTCCCTACATTTTAAATACAACCATGCTTATGGTCTAAATAATAACAGTAGTCAAATAGAAAAGTTATATCTTTCTGTCCACCTCCAACAGTCTTATGCTGCTGAGAAAAATCTGTGTATGATCTATCTTAATCTTTCCAGTTAGCTGCCATGATACATTAATAAAACTACTGCTGCCTGAGATCTGAGATTACAGAAATTACTTAAAGCTCTTATACAATAATTTTAAGTGAATAAAGGAGGTCTCTATCAACCATTCCTTCCAGCTTTTGTTAACATCATTATGCAATAATAGCTACACGCCTTGGATATGTACAAAATAATAATAATTTGCTATTGGAGAAACAAAAAAACCCTAGTACTACAACAGCACTGCAAATAAGCAGAGACCTGGATGCTTCTACAGGTTTTTCAACAGAGATCTGTACAGAATACAAAGACTAACAGGCATTGAGTGCAGCTTACTAGCAGGATTTCATTTACTCTGAAAATTCCCCATGCTATTTTTTGAAGGAGATTAGAGCAAATTGGTATTTCCCTTTGCACAAAACTTTTCCCCATTCAATATCTACCATTAGCTCCATTACTTCCAATTTTTAGGGTGGAATGTAATCGATAACAAGCACCGAGTCCAAAAGGAGCCAAAAACTTAGCTGGAAGATTCTGAAATCTTTTATAGAAAAGGGCATCTCTAAGCAGGACATTTTATTCCAATAAAAAAAATCTTACTCTGTAGTCCTGTGCAGTATATCTAGTAATAGCAAAATGTCTTCTCTAATCTATATAGTACAATTAATGTCTGTTTGAAATTCACTCTCACTTTTCAAAGAGGAATTTTCTGTGAGGCACCTTGATCTATTTTGAAATTTGAAATTACACAGATTCTGTTCCTATGCAAAGTATATTTTGTATTTAAGATTTTCAGTGGCAGTCCTACCATGCTGCAAAAAGATGAGCAGAATTGCCAGTAGGAAAACTGTTGAAATTCCAGGAATAAAACTAATTCCTAGAATACAATAATATTTTTAATGAATATTTTTATATGTTTTTTCTCTTTATAGAAAGGAAGTGCTATAACTCTCTTGTCAACTATTGTACTTTGACAGCACATTTGTCAAAAAAGCTCTAGGAGTAAATTTGTTTCATCATTATATTTTACTGTTTTACATCCATATGCGGTTTTCTTATTTGGAAATATTTTCTTATTTGGAAATATAAGGATATTGGATATAAGGATATATGGAAGCCTTTTGTTGTCCATAGTGTGGGTAACAATAGAAAAGAAAAATATTCTTTTCTAGAGAAAGAGAAAAAAAATAAGCACTGTGAATTTTACATGTCAACAAAAGTCTAATAAAAAAACAGATTTTAACTTTTGTCTTGCTAATAACATGTTAAAAATTTTCATTATGAGGCTTACTTTATTTTTGCCTCTCACTTTGAAAGAAAGACATAAGTTTAATAATTTACTACTCACCATTTAGCACTGAAAAATACACAGTAAAGATGGTTAAAAATGATCTGCTCAGCTGCTTCTCTTCATAGAGAAGTAAATTAAATTAAGTGAAGTTGCTGGTTGGCTCTTGTGTATTCAGAGTCTCTTCAGCAATATGGGTCATCAAACACTCAATAGGGTTTATCACAGATAGCATGTTGCAAAAATGACAGTGTAAGGGAAGTTTATATGGAATAAGATGTGGAAGGAACATCCTTCTGTTTTCTTTCCACAAGATATACTGGAAGAGTTTTATGAGACAAAAAATTGTATTTTACAGTCAGACATTTCTCCATCCATTAATAAACCCATAACCCCTGTGAAAAATAAAAATAAATTGAAAGCTTTAGAAATGTATCCAATGCACTTAGAGAGCAGTATTTAAAGGAAATTAATATTGTAATCTAAGCAAATCAAAATCACAACATTTCAGCCTTGAACTGCAAACTTACTTTTCATTTGAAATTTTCAGGCACTGCAGCTGCAGTGGGATATCTATGGTTAACCTCAGGAGCCCAATAGAAGATTTGCACACATAATGTTGAGGCCACACGAACTCAGTGAAAATTTGGAAGCCTGTGTTAGACACCCAGGAACTCCCAGTAGAAAGTGACACAAATCATCCCGTCAGTAAGGGCCAGAAGCCATATAAGGACAATAAATATCCTAGAGCACAGCATCAGCAGCCGGTCAAAGGAGGTGACTGTCCTGCTCTGCTCTGCACTGCTGTGGCCTCACCTTGAGCACTGTGCACAATTTTGGGCACTGAAATATAAAAAAGACACTATTAAAGAGCATCCAGAAAACAGCTATAAAGGTGGTGAATGCTCTGGAGGGGAAGCTGTATGAGGAGTGGCTGAGGTCACTTGGTCCCTACAGTCTGGAGGAGATTGAGGGGAAACCTCATCGCAGTCTGCATCTTTCTCCTGAGGGGAAGAGGCAAAGGCACTGATCTCTTCTTGCTCATGTCCAGTGACAAGACTCAAATAAAAATCATGAAGCTGTGTGAGGGGAGGTTTAGGTTGGTTATCAGGAAAAGGCTCTTCACTCAGAGGATGTTTGGGCACCAGAACAGGTTCCCCAGGGAATTAGTCACAGCTACAAGCCTGAGTTCAAGAAGCATTTGGACAATGCTCTCAGGCACATGGTGTGATTCTGCTCAGGGCCAGCAGCTGGATTCGATGAGTCTGATGAGTCCCTTCCAACTCAGCATATTCTGTGATTCCAAATGTGCAGCTCCTTACTTATTCAGAAAGCTAATGGAGGAATACAGAAAATAGCATTTGTCTTAGCTCAAACCATGTTATCAGACTTATTTCATGTCTCTTATCATTTGGTATCTGCATTCAAGAAGACTTTCCTTAAAATGGAGATGACAGCATCACTTCTTTTTTTCCTTCCCAATTAAAAAAAAAACCAAACAAACAAAAAAACAAACTACTAACACCTGTTAATACTAACAGGGGTTAATGTAAGGTTTTTCAAGAACCAAGAGAAACTACTTTGAAAGTATTGCATATTTTATCCTATTTTATAATTAATTTGTTTTAAGTATACCAGATCAAATAATTATTAAAAATAATTCAAGGAAAATGGATGCTATTCTAACTGGAAACAGATTTATTGTGTAGATTGATATTTTTCAGAGAAAGAAGAAGTGAGGGAGAGTAGATGAGATTTATTTTTTCAGCAATTTTCAGTTTCTTTTAGTTTCCCTAGCTAGACTCACTTGTCTCACTGGAATGAATGGCAACCTATTAAGAGCTGGATGACAAGAAAGAGCAAAGAGGTCAAGCTACTTAAAATTACCAAGTGCAAGATTAAGTAGTGAATCGATCTCAGTTTCTGAGTATCTACAGCCAGACAAAACTTTTATAATGACTTCTTTGGTCCAGCACACAAAGACACAAAAAGGATGTAAGAGCTGGAAGCAAAGCCATACAAATTCAAGCTAGCAACACAGTGCACACTGTTTATCATAAGAAACTAATCATAGAAACAATTTAGCAGGGTTTACAATGGATTCTCTGCCACTGCCATTACTAACATCATCTGATAGGACAGCTGTCTTCATTTCTAAAAACCAATATTGCTGCTCAGGGATGCACAGAAGTCCTATTTAATGTGCTATAGAATATCTAGGATCATACAATTTCCTCCTTACTTAATCATATAGGAGTGGTTTTATCAGATACCAGTAAAATGAACACACAAGTGTTTTCATCCAAAAAACAAATTTTTAATTTGAAGTATGAGTGATGGCTTAGTTTGCCTTGCCTGGAGGACAATAAAATTCCTGGAAATCCTGAAATTATTCAGGTTATGATTTGGAAAGAAACAGATGTCCCTAAAGAACAATAAAAACTCTGTATACATTTATTTTTATTCTTTCTGTTAAGGGACTTTACAGCTCCAATGCTTCCCTAAAGAAATATTCCATGTTTCTGTTTACTTGTCACCCACAGCCACTACTCTTCTGTAAAATGGTTTCTTCAAACAGCAGAATCTGCTTCTCTCTTTATGTATAAATCAGCTGCAGGCTATGGGCTTTCAGGATTGAATTGCAAAACGAAGTTCTCTGCTCCCTAATTATTCTGTGCAAGCTAGTAATACATCAATAAAAGGGGCAAATATAGAGCCACAAGTATAAAACACCCTTGCTCACTAAATGTATAGAGTTTATGTATTTACTACTTACTTTTTCTCACTGTATATTTTTTTCCCCTTCATTTATATACCTAGTTTCTCTTGGGTGTCAAAATACACTGTTATCTAAGAGAAATCAGTGTTTGTGAAATAATGTGATGCCAAACTCAGGTGCATTTCAGCAGCAGTTCATCACACTTTCTTATGCAGCATCATTCCAATATGATGGTAATGGCAACTAAATTCCAACAGACTACACAGAATTCATTTCTAATCTCTCCAGGGTAATTTTTCTTTACCTGAGAGCTTTATGACTTTACTTTCTTCCTTGCATCCCAGAACTAGCTACATTTCCTACGAGCATAAATTTGGAAAGAAATGACTGTAAAATGTGTTAAACAAATGAAAAATTTTAATACTGATGATTTTTTCTATGTTCTGTCATCCAGCAGACTTGTTCAACTAGTAGCTGCACATTGTAAGAACTGTCTTTTAATATGGTTTTAAAATTGGTATTGACTGTACCTCCTAAAGGTCAGACCTGAAGATATTTTGCTCTTCACTTCTATTTCCCTCCTTCTCCTCTTGATTGTCAAAACCAGTCAATGAATACAAGTGCATACACCTTGAAAGAAAGGTTGCCCAAACTGGATTGCAGTATATTAAATTGCCATGCATTTGTCTTGTATGCATCATGTTTGGTTCAGATAGAGTTAACTAGAGTTTTTTTCCTTTGGGTTGGGGGTGGAAATCCTATTGAGTATTAGTTGTGAAAACTCTGTTTATGAAGGTCAAGTAAAATAAAGCTAGGGTTTTGTTTATTGGTTTATGATTGTTACTTTTTATTTAAAGCATTTAATGATTTCCATACCCCCAAAAATGAAAAAAAAAAACCCAAAAAAAAACCCCAAAACAAAAACAAAAACAAAAACACCCCAAAAAACCCCCGAAAAAACAACAAAATCTTTTGGATAGGAAAATAAACTAGGAAAATAAGCAGGTAGCAATATCCATTAGAAATAGAAAAGGTCAGTTTCTCACCTTAAGGATGGAATGAAGAAAAGAAAAATTCTTTCTGCCTAGCAATATCACCAAACCATTTGATTTTGTTTAAAGCTTGTGATATGGGAGAAGTGAGTCATGTTATAGCTAGCCCATTAAAAAAGTTCCACTGAAAGACGAAATTCAGGGCAGATTTTTTTATGTGAAGTACTCTATACACATTTGATGGAAGTGCAAAAAATGGAAATCAATGCTGATCTTAACCCAAGAACATTGGTTGAAAATAATAGCAGACTGGGACTGGATAAGAAATGAACAGCAGATCAAGCATGAAAGATTTCCTGCAAGACTGTGCTTGTGCAGAGCTTTACCTTTGGCTCAAGAAACAGACCAGGTTATTGATTAGTCAAGAGTATCTCTTTCAGTCCCATAGAGAATTTTTTCCTACATATATTACTTTTAATTGCCCATTTATTTTTGGATAGGACTAGAAGCAGGTATATATGACAGCCTCTATTCATACTTATATAGAAAAGGTTAAACTACAAATGCTTTATTTCACAAGTTCAGAAGGAGTCAATAATTCATATGTGGTGCAACCACAGGCAAAATTCCCAGCTATTTCAATGCATACCAACAAAAATCTGTTTGTGGCATGCTCTCTACTGTATTTATCTGGGAGATTCATTTCATAATTCCTAGTTATTCTCTCTTGCACTGAATATAATTCCTTTGTCCTTTCTGTGGCCCCTAAAATTCTAGTTCTTGAGATTCCAATTGCATTTGTTGAGACCCCACCTGCTTCAATTCATTCTTAGTAGTCTATTGACTGAAAACAATGCAATTAAAAAAAAAAAAAAAACAAACACCCCCCCCCCCAAAAAAAAAAAAAAACCCAAAACCAAACCCAGCAGAAAATTATTGAGGCTACTTTGAAATTCCATTCTGATTCAGAAATACAGCAAAAAATACAGAGTAATTTGGAAGAAGAATTCTCTAAAATGTATAATTTACAGCATTGATCCTGGAAACAAATGCATCATTTGAGTAACTACTGACAAATATCATCATCTTTACTGGCTTTGATTGGTTGGGCTGTAGGTGTGGTAAAACTTCTGATTTATATATATTTTTTTTAATTTCCTGAAAAGTAAGTTTACAGTGATGCCTAGAGCATGTGAGAAGCTTTTTCCTTAGCTTTGTCATAAATCTAAACAAATAAATTATAACAGAAATGGTAAATTCCTCATGGATAAAACTCTTCATGCTATTAAAAATGGGGGAGAAGGAAGAGGTAATTCCATTTTTCATAACATCAATTTAGAATCAATTCAACTTAGCTACATAATGAAAATTAAATGAAAGAATCATGCACATTTAAGTGTCAACAAGATATACTTATGTTAAAACATTGTTACCTTCAGTTACTATGATGTTTTTCATTTTTATACTGTTAAATTCTTTACTTTTGCAATCATCATTTGTATTAGAAAGATAACTGTAGATATGTTACCGAATACCACCTGCAAACAAATATAGACTAAAACAATGTAAATGTGCCCACAGAAAACAGCACTAAAAAAATGTGTTTCAAGAAGAATGCCCCCAAAATACATTGGCAATTTACACTGCTCATAATTTCTACTCCTGTCTAAATCTTTAGTAATGTGCTTAACAGTATATATGCTGAGAAGATTTGGATTTTAGAATGCCACTGAGATTAAGCACTCCAGCCATATACTAGATGAAACAAGTTGTGTCAGACTTCATAATACAAAATAATAGGTACAAGGAGCTATATCTGGACAAAAATGTAAAGGTACGTCTCATTATAAAGATGAAAATTGTATCAAGAACTGAGATATTACAGATAAATTGAAAGAAAAGGAAAAAAATCATGCATGATAAAAACTACGTGGAAGCACAATCCAGAAATAACTCTCTTCAGTACCCATCTATTTTTAAAATTTGACAAAAATATAGAAGTTCCAATTCAAGATAGAAATGTACACCTCAGTGACCCATATTAAGATGTGGGATTGCTGATTCATGCACATCTCTCACAGATCCTTGGTTTTAGGTTTCTCCAAATCTTCATTTCACAGATTTTGAGGGTGACATTATGGAACTCGGATATCTGTTTGGGGTGACAGTTAAGTGGTGATGATGATATACTGGAATCTTTGAATAAAGATTTTTCCACAATAAAATAATAACCAAAGTAATTTTAAAATCCAGCACATCAAAGAAATAGTCAAACTGGGTAAAATTGTCATTCAATTTTATATGAGAAAAAATAAAACAGACCTAGCAAACTAAATGTAAAACTATAGTAAAGCAAAGCAGGTGATGCTTCGAGATGAAACTTGAAGAAGGCATAAAATGAAATGTTTTCATGCACAGAAGTAGGATGACTGTAGAGTCAGTAGGTCCAGCAGATTATCAAAGTACAAAAGGCACACTAAAGAAAGGGAAGACCACTGCAGAAATCACAAGGGACTCCTTTCATCACTGTTCACTATGGAGAAGGTCAGGAAAGTTCCCTTCTTCACAAGCATGAGATGGAGAAACTATTTTTTTAAGAAAAGCATCAATAGAAAAGGTTTTAGTACAAATTAATAAATGGAACAGTAACAGTTGTCAGGAACAGGCAATTTATTCAAGAGCGAAGGAAGTCTAGTATGAAGTTGCTGAGTTATTAACTGTAGCATATAAACTATTTCTCTAATAAGACTGTGTCAAGAGGAATTAAAAAAAAAGAATGGAAGAGATAAAATGCTGAAAAAGGACTCATGCAAAGATTTAGGGGAATACAGAATAGCAAATTAGATAGCCATCAGGAAAGTATTACTATTCTAGAATTAATAAATGATAGATAAATAGGAAACATTTGCTAAAGCTTCACACGGCTTTTATAGATTTTTGGGAGGACTAATGCCTATCAGATTACTTTAAGAGTGTTAACAAACAGATTAATTGATATAGCTAAACTGGATCTTCAAAAAGCATTTGAAAAGTTTTCATTCTCTAATATTTCACCCATGCTGTTCTTCCTTTTTTCATTCCTTTTATTACTTCTGTTTTTATTAAATGCATTCTATTTAGGTTAACTATGTCAATGTAATTTCATACTCTTTATTCTTTTTTCTAGCTGCTATAGTTTTAAGTTACTAAAAAATCGAAAATTAGAAAAAGCTTTGATGCACATTTATAGAAAGCTATCTAGGTTATTGATCAGCCAATTTGTAAAATCTCCTAAGGTCCTTTCACAATGAAATTCTGATACTACTCCCTCTTAATTTAATGATAAATGCATCTCCTGGGATAATACACAACTCAATTTTCTGCCTAGTGTTTTTTCTCTTCAAAATGTAATTAATATCAAGTTAACAAGAAACACTGTCAATTGTCAGAGGCAAATGTCCTGTACCATACAGAAAAATGCATGAAGTCAGTCAATTTTTGTGAAAGGTGGGCAGAACTCTCCTTGTATTGTTCCGAAAAAGTAAGATAAAAATATTGTTTTAAGAAATCCAGAGAAGGAACAGCTTCCAAATACTGGATTTTGATGTCTTCATTCGAATAGCCTTTCAAAATAGTCCTTTTTTATGTGTAGATGTGTTAGGAGACATATTTGGACCTAGCCAAAGCTGATGGTCATTTATTTTTTTAAATTACTTTTTGCAGAACTGCAGGTGTATAAACCAAATAAGAATATAGTTGAGCTAGACAATGTAACCATGATTGCAATTCAGAGTTGATCTCAGCTGCGAACTCTGTGTCTTTATCATGCAAAGGATTAAATTCTTTCTCTTTATAACAAAAGAAACGCCCCTGTTAGCCCTGTTCCAATCCTCTGTTATTCAATGGGAGTATTTAAATTAAATTTGTTTTATGCAAGCAAATTCAATTAAACCTTACAAGGAAATGTCTCCCAGGTTCATTTACTAGAGGTTTGTTCATGGATGACAGAAATTTACCCTTTGAGTGGCATCTACAGCATTCAGCAATATCATATACAGCACACAGCTATCCTGCATATGGGGTAAAATACTTCATTTTATAAAATATTACCAAAAAAATTCTTTTTATAAATCCTATTTCTTTCTCTTTTTTTCTTTTTTTTCCCAAATAAAAAGATGAAAAAGCCACAACTGAGAACACAATGTTAAATAAATACCAAGGCAAAACTACCCAGCCTTAGGTCAATTTGTTGCTACTGCTCACTGTTTTGCTTTAGTTCTTGCATATTTCATCTATGTTATCTATGTTTAATTCTTTTATTGCCTAGTTACCACCAAGGATTATCATCTAAACCAGAGAAAGGGGAGAAAAAAGCCTATCTTCCCCTGCTCCCACAATAAAAACAAGCTAAATAAAGCCTCCAAAGCAGCAAAAGTCCACTATATGTTTCAGTATAGAAAAGATCATATGGGCTAATATCTAAAGCCTTAAAATATTGCCAGGTAGTCAATTTACTATAATTAAAAATATCCCTACCAAGCACATAATACTGTTTGCAAAAAAGATTGTCTTGTCCTCTGCAAAGTCAGTTTAATTCATTTGAGCTATACCTGATGTTAGCACTAGATTACACAGCACAGCTTTTGAAAGCAAAACCAAGCACATTTTTTTTAAATCATCATCAGTGTGAAAAAGTTAAAACAAAGGCTATCAAAAAAATTATTAGTGGTAGCCCAATATCACACAGCGAATAAAGAACAAGTGACTAGCCACTTGTCTATAATCAATGCAAAAATAGCCACAAAATGAAAAAATATAATGTTAATACTTCAATTTACATAAAAAATTTATGTAATCCAAAGTGCCATTTGTAGAGGCATTATAGTGCCAAATAATTGTAAATGTCCACTAAAATGCTCAAGTTCATGTAATATACCATATGTGAACACCTCCACCCTTGCTATAAATTACCACACTTTCATTGTTCTAAAAGTTCTGAGCTGCATGAATTTATTCTTAACAGCAGTTAATTTTGGTGGGAGTTTTGAGGCTGTCTTGGTTGGTTGGTTGTTTTGTCTTAACTGCAGCCCTGTAGCTCTATTACAACAGAATTGCAAAGCGGTTTTTGCTCCTGAGAGAAACCTTCCATAAGATTTTAGCCACAAGTGGGATCACACAAAATTCAAAGTCACACCAAAAGCAATCAATAAAAAGGCAAGGAATGAGATGCCTTTTTTTAGGATACAGTAAATATTTTCAAATAACTCTCCCACTGGTGATGACTTGTGTTAGTGGCCACAAAGAAACATTGCTCAGATTACTAGAAGCTGACAGATTTCACATTTCTTGTTTTTCTAGAAAAAAAGTTTGTCAAGAATGTTTGAAAAACTATTTCTGTTTTGGGGGCAGTTGCTATCAAACTAGTTGCAAATTTTGCCATTTCATTAATGTTTTTTGTCAGTCCAAATTTAAAAAAAATCCTACTAGCCTTCAGAAATGTGGCATATCCCATTAATTTGTATAAATTACATGCTTAGTCAGCATATGTGCATATTCCAAAACAGAAGAATTGCTGTTTCTAAACATATTTCAAAATTATGTCATTAGTATTTTTAAGATTTTTTTTTTGGTCTTTACAGTAAGTTATGTTATGCAGGAAAACAATATTGCTAAATAGAAATGGAGAAAGAATATAGGGGGAAAATGGACAGAGAAAAGCAGAGATGTATTTTTAAAAAGTCAAGGGAGTAGGCAGAAAATTAAAACATGTAATTTAAAAAAAAAATGGGAACATGATAAATGAAAATTCAGAGATAAAAGAACCCAGGAAATGAGATGGCATATTTTTAGCAAGTCCAAATATTATCTGCACTAATGAGCACTAGACAGAAAAAAGTTTAACCATCTTTGTTGAAAATGAGAAAAAATTCAGACAACGGGATGTCAAGGAAACCAACAAAAAAGTTTTGCAATTGAAGGCCATATCCAGTCTTAGTGTTTTTATACAATGTGCTCTATCCCCTGTAGGCACAAGAAAAAGGGATGTAGTTGTAGAGAATGAAGGATATGAATAATGCTTTAAATAATTCTTTAAATCATTATTTTGTACTATGAACATTTATTTCTGAAGTCAGTATAAGAGTACTTGTAGCTACACTTATCTTAAAGGATGGAGGAAATATTTGTCTGCTTGGCTGTTACTCCTAGGTTGAATAATTTTTGGTGTTGCTACTCAGTCTGCCTAATAGAATGCAACATGCTTGCAAGGAACAGGGACATACTATCACTACTCCATAAGAAGCTGCTAAAAAATTACTCAATGCGCATTACTGTTAGGATCTGAGATGATCTGAGATTAATCATTTAAGTTGAAAGGAAGTTAAGTAAATTAATACTGCTACAACCTCCAAAACTAAATTTTAAGGAGCCTACATAATACAGAATATTACTTTAATGTCAGTTGTAACCCTAAATGAGTGTTTTTAATGAGAAGGTGGGCAGAAACCATGCATAACCTCTGGCAAAGTGGAAAGGGATTTCTTAATCCACTATCTGCTTTCCAGTTGATTGGCACTACTCAATACAAGGCAGCAAAAAGTAAATTCCAACCCATTCATGGCAGGGGCTTAACAAGCAATTCTCACGTGTTCCTTGCCATAGCACACTCATAAATTTTTCTAATTATTATGATCATATACAGTTTTAAATATTCTAATTAATTCTGCTAATGATGTGACATCATTGGGATATGATCAATTAGCCTTCAGCATGCCCTGCACTTGTCTTAGACTCGTGGATTACCTTATAATTATCAACTGCTATTTGCTGCTCCCAGACACTGGGAAAAACACGGTTGCTGATTATAAAACATGTGCATTGGATCCTTCTGAAGTGGAAGACCTTTCAGAAAAAAATAGCCCCTCAGTGCTACTGGTTCGTTTTATAGATTCACTCCACATGATTTCTACAACAGATGAAGGATGTTGAGTCACCCGATTATAAACTTTCCTCTTCCACTAACTTTAACAATAGTTTCTAGCACTTCATGTTTTCTTGTTTCCAGTTTCCTCTGGAGAGAACTGTCAAGAGATGGAGATCAATACTTCATGCTTCTCTGTACCCCTCAAATTTAGTTTTCTATCCTTTTCTAACTCATTGTAAGCCTTTCTTCTCCTTGATCACTTTGCATTTAATGCATGACTTTTGCAATAGTCAGAACATGCTTCTGTTGTGAGCTACTATGAAAAATAACAGATGGAAAAAGCACCTCTCCTTACTAGCACCAAGACACTCTCAAAGTGACTTCCTTCTCCTAGGTGCCAGTCTTACCAACAAAGGGATGCCTCTATCATCTCTAATGGCCAGTAGTAAGAGCTACAACACTACCCCACATCCCAGTGTGTTCTGCTGCAGCGCAGGGATTTCAGTTGTGCTACATTACAAATATATTTTTGTTTAAACAATGACTCTTCCAAACGCTTTGCTTGATCTTGACTAGGTTTCATGTGATGGCTATTATTTTCTGTTTACATTACCTTTACATGTTCTGTGCCACTGTATTACATTTTCTCTGTAATTATATTATTAGGAGAAATGTGAATTAAAACATTAAAGGTTTTTTATCAATTAAGTAATAAGGAGACTAACACTTCTAAGTGATGTAGAAGGAAAGCTTCTCAGTATATATACTATGTTAAGCAAAATAATGCATATAAAATCAGTTTCAATGACTAAGGCAGCACTTAGAACTTTTTTTTTCTGCATCTGTTACAGTTTTGAGGCTGTTTCTGTCACATAATAAGCTACTGTAGGCATACTTTCATAGAGTAAAAATAAACATGAGTAAACCCTACAGTCTTCAGTCTCCATTAAATAGGATTTTATTATTGTACTTGACTGTGTAGCCCTAAAGAACACTGAAGAGTTCAAACTACATTGTTAATAAATACTACAAAAAAGAAACAGTTCACAATATCAAGGTTTCAGAATTCAGATCAAGTAATTAATGAATTATTATTTAATAGTTTCTTGTGTTTGAAACAACTGCCATCTACTTCATCCTCTCCTCAGAAACAAGAGATACTTGAATTCAGAGCAGTGAACAAATGGCATGTGATAACTTATATTTCCTAAAGTCTTCCAGTGTTTCATGCCTGTTTTGTCTATGGAAAAAGCATCAGAAAAACGTGACTGCTGTAGTTGTAAACTGGCATTTGTATTTCTTTGTAAAATCTGTAAACAGCATAGATTGTACTAGGAGAAACATTATATGTTCTAGGTTTAAAAATTAATCACTGTGCCTAAAAATCACATAGATACATTTGCACAACACTGTGCTTAAATAAGCTCTGCTTAGAGCCATGACATAGCACCTAAGAAATGTATTAATTATTCATAGAATAATAGAATTGTTATGCCTGGAAATGGTCTCTAAGATTATTTCAGATTATCTAAGACTAAGCAACTGTTTACCTCGCGCTGCTCTGTTTACCACTAAGCCATATCCCAAGGTACCACATGTACATGATTTTGAACACTTCTAAGGATAGTGACTCCACCATGAGAGGCATTCCAAAGTCTGACCACTCTTTCAGCAAACAATTTTTTCCTAACATACAACCTAACCCTCCAATAATACAACTTGAGGCCATTCTCTCTTGACCTGGCACTTGATACCTGGGAGAAGAGACTGGCCCCTCACCTGGTTACAACCTCCTCTCAGGCAGTTATAGAGCACAAAAAAATCATCCCTGAGCCTCCTTTTCTTCAGGCTAAACACCCTCAGATCCCCCAACTATTCCTCACAAAACTTGTACCTCAGACCCTTCACTGCTCTGTTGCCCTCCTCTGGACGTGCTCCAGCACCTCATTGTCCTTCTTGTAGTGAAGGGCCCAAAACTGAACAGAGTATTCGAGGTGTGGCCTCACCAGTGCTGAGTACAGGGGGACAGTCACTGCCCTGGTCCTGCTGGCCACATTACTGCTGATCCAAGCCAAGATGCCACTGGTCTTCTTTGCCACCTGGGCACATGCTGGTTCTTGTTCAGAGAGTTGTTGAGATGCAACCCCAAGTCCTCTTCCACTGGGCAGTTTCCAGCCACTCTCCCTGTAGCGCTGCATGGGGTAGTTGTGACCCAAGGGCAAGATCAGCACTCAGCCTCGTTAAACTTGTCAAACTTCGTACAGTTGTCCTCTGCCCATTGATCCAGCCTGTCCAGATTCCTCTGCAGCCCTTCCTGCCCTTCAACAGATCAACATGTCCATCCAATCTGGCATAATTTATGAACTAAGGATGTACTTGGTCCCCTCATCCAAGTCATCAATAAAAACATTAAACAGAATTGGCCCCAGTACTGAGTCCCGGGAAGCACCACCAGCGATTGGCTGCCAAATGGATGTAACTCCATTCACCACCCCTCCCTCAGCCCAGCCACCCAGCCAGTATTTGATCTAAGGAAGAGTACGCCTTTCCAAGCCATAAGCAGCCAGTTTCTCCAGAATGCTATAGGAGACAGTCCCAAAAGCTTTACTAAAGTCCAGATAGGCTACATCCCAGCATGAACAGATCTTTAAGGAGATAACCTTGACATAGGAGGAGATCAGGTCAGTCAAGCAGGACTTGCCTTTCATAAACTCATGCTTGTTGGGCCTGATTCTCTGCACATGCCACATTATGCCACAGAAAATTATCTGCTCCATGACTTTCCTTTGCTCTGAGGTCAGCTGACAGACATGCAGTTCTGTGGATTCTCCTTCCAACCTTTCTTGTAGATGGGCTAACCTCCAGTCAATTTGGACCCTCCCAGTTAACCTGGACTGCTAGTAAAAGATGGAAAGTGACTCAACAAGCACTTTCATCAGCTCCTTCAAAACACTTGATTGGATCCTATTCAACTCCATAGACACATGTGCCTCCAGCTGGTGTAGCGGGTCCCTGACCATTTCTCCTTGGATTATGGGCACTTGGCATACAGGCTCTGAGCCATGAATACTGTATGATGTTCCTGTTTCTTCCCATGTCATTGCCTTCAGTTAACAACATAG
The DNA here is from genome assembly GCF_048771995.1 of Taeniopygia guttata. Classification (NCBI taxonomy): domain Eukaryota; kingdom Metazoa; phylum Chordata; class Aves; order Passeriformes; family Estrildidae; genus Taeniopygia; species Taeniopygia guttata. The sequence goes on along the minus strand of NC_133028.1, from coordinate 39,748,501 downwards.
AGGATGCTCCTGATGCCCCAGCTATTCATTCTAAGACCCTGAGGTTTCTATTCATTGTTCTCAAACTTCTTATTGTGACTTCATCTCTGTCCACTTGAACAAACAGTAATAGAGAATAAATCACACCAGACTGGAGACTTTCCTGGTGATGTTTCTTACCCAGATCCCAAGGAGACAGTAGTCTCCTGCATGGGTTTGTTCAAATTCTATATTGGAGCCTCTGTTTCTCTCAGAATGGAGCCATGGATGTCAGCCACTCTTTTTTCTTAACAGAAATGGAATGCTCTATAGAAGATGGCAAAATTCCAAAAAACAGAACAGTCTGGAATTCTCTGTATATTAAAAAACTGGATCTCCAAATTCACTAATCTGAATTGTGTTCTGTGCTTTGTTCCTCCTGAAGAAATGGATATGCTTCTTAAAATTGCTACCCAATTAACATGTAGAAGGGCCCCTGAATATTTAAAAATCTCAGCCAGAGGACTGACAGTCTCTGATGAAAAGGTCAGTTTTCAATTGAGAGATTTTTTTTTCCCATTTCTGTGCAATAGCCTATAATGAAGGAGCAAACTGTATTTCAGGATTGTAGCTCAACTGGAACACAGAAATTAATTATGCCAATCAGTCAGCAAGTAGCAACCTGTCGCAAGTGCCTGCACATATTAACTATGAAATGAGTCAAAAGAATAAATATTCAGCATGAAAACCTTCTGAGAGCATATCACAGTTATGTTTGCTTCCAGTAAAATTCACAGCACAGCTGTATTTGTTGTGCCAAACAGAGATAGAAGTCTAAAGCCAAAATTGGATTAATTAAGCAAGGGTTGTAGGATCACCATGGGCTGATCCCAGCATAACAAATGAGAGGATGCTTCCAATTCTTCCTGTGTGCTGGCCAAAATAATTGTTCTGTAGCAGGCTGTACTTGGAAAGACAGCTCTGAAGGCCATGTTATTTGGGTAACCTTTTACAATTAAGCCACAAATTAATCTGCTTGTTAATGTTTGTCATCATGGAAAGACACTTTAAAAATCCTAGATACATTATTGCTGCCCACTACAACCATCTGCAACAATCATCTCCTTGGAATAAATTTCAAACTAGTGCATTTTGATCTAAGGCCATGCTGAAAATTAATGGCCTGGAAAGGTTGTGGGTTTTATCCATTTTATTATATATGGTGTGTTAACCATATACATATGGTATTATTCATGTATTAAAATCATTCTAACAAAGTAAAATTACTGAGATAAGTATTGAATTCTCTGTTTCTGTTAATGGAGAATGGCTCAGCTACCACCCCTGTCAATGTACCACTGTTGCTCAGAGGAAAAAACCTTACAAGAAAAATGGAACCACCAAAACTGCAGTCCTAGGAACTGAATATAACAGATGAAAAGCTTGAAATTGAGAAACCCAAAAACCCCTCCTTGAAGAAGTGGAGAGACATAACCCAGAATCCATGAGACAGAACCCCAGACAGACTCAGTCTAAAAGGGAGCTTCTTAACAATTGCACAGCAAAACAGCAAGGCTCACTATTGAAGGGCAATAAACATCCCCAAGTTTAAAAGTTTATCTAAGCCAGGTCTAAATATCATTGGATGAGACATAAGAGGGCAGCCAAGATTAATTCTTCTTGTAAATATTGTTAATTTTGATACTTATTTTTACTCTTAATCACCCAGTTTGCCACCTCATAATTTATACCACAATCTTTTGATTTGCTGAAACAATTCTGGTTTGATTTTAATCACAGAATACTTTATGACAGAAAGAAAACTAGGTGAAGGCAGTAAACCTGCAGCACATTTCCCCAGAGTCAATAGATAGAAATAAAATGGTGTATACCTATCACATGTATGTACAACTTTAACAGATTTAAAGATCTTAGTGCTGTTTGAGGAATTGCATCATAGTGCTAACTCAAAGTGAAATTCAGTACAGAGACTGGAAACAACTCTTATTTTCTAGGGAAGGTTTTCCTTTAGAACTTCTAATAGCACTTGTTCTGTAAGGAGCAAGAAAAAAATAACACTCCTAAATCTTCATGAAAATTTGGTAAATTAAAAAGATAAATTGTTAATTTATAATTAAAAGACACTTGCTTGTGTCTATTAAGAGCATTTTACCTATTACCCTAATATTTATATATCACTATGTATATGGACATTAAATGAGAGTATTAGAACTAATGTACTTGGTTTAGAATTTTCTCTCCACTGTCTCTCTTTTTGTCTCTTATTTTTCTTAAATACTGCTACTTGTACCTAAATAAAAACTCTGATTAAGACCTAATTCTGCAAAAGCCTTACAGCTTCTTTCCACTACAGAATATCAGAGAATCCTATATTATCCTGACTTGGAAGGGATCCAAAAAGGTAATCAAAGTACAGCTCCTGGCCCTGCACAGGATCAACCCAAAAATCACACCATTTGCCTGAGAGCATTTTCAATGCAATAGAAATGCAAATGGAGAAGAGGTACCTGGAAAGAAACCTGTATGCACATGGTCAGAATGCTAGTTGCACTTCAAGCACCCCTTCCTGGAAGCATAGGCTTTGTTAAAAGAAACATGTAATATTGTAAACAGTCTTTTCATGTTTTCACTGACTGAAAGATTCATGTAGCCTAACATTTTCCATCAGGGCAGTGACTACTACTACTGCTAAATGTTTAGCAGGGGAAAAAACCTGAAAAACTTGAGCATAGTACTGTGCAGGGTTGTGTAATTTTTAGAACAAAATGTTCTGTGACATATGTAGAATAAAGCTTCATCCAACATTAAGAGCTGTCAGTAAGAACTCAGTAAGACTGAAGGAAAAAAAAACATAATAAAAAGGTGGGGGAAAAAAAGAGAGCTATGATATGGGTTAACACTAATTAGAAATCAACCAGAAATTCCTTATGTAAAAGTTGCTTGAAGCATTATAATAATGATTAAAAGGCTTAACTGCAATTTTGAATAAAGTGATCTAAAGAGGTAACAAGGATGATTTATTTACTTTTACAAATGAAACCGAGTGTCAAACAATGTTGAGTCTAATACCTAGTGTCTGAAACATTAAAAACTGTTTAATGGAAGATGGGTGTTCAGGGTTGTACTACATCAGGTTTTCAAAGTTAACACCAAAGATGACTCTAATTAGCAAGGCTAATGTAACTGTTCATGTACAAGTTGGATATACTGACATCCACTGGTATAGAAGAATTCAGAGATTTAAAACTTACCAAGACTCAAGAAAGAAGAAAAGACAAATCAACTACAGCACCTGTGATAATTCCATATATACAATGGAAAATAGAAAGACAAAAATAATGTCCCACAGCCATCAGTAAAAGGATGGAGAAAGTTATGTTCTGATTTCATAATTTCTCCAGGAAAAGAAGACAACTAAATTCAAATCAAACCTCTGAACTTTATAGTGCAGTTTGTAAACAGACAAAGCTTTGTGCTGCACATAAATGACAGTAGCTGCTATGCCTTTGACTACCTTACTTCATCTATGCTGTAGACAACCTTCTATCTAGATTGTGAATATCAGGCAGGTGGTTAATTTTAATGTCTATTGATAAATTCCTACTATAAACAAGAATACCATAGAACAAAGAGTAGTTGAAATTTAGTTAACACAGAATCCTGCACTTTTAAAAGTATAGAATGTGCTGTGGCTTTTGAGCACAATTATCACCAAGTGAAAAAGCAGGGAGATAAACCCCCATGGACACAGTTTAATATTTATCAAGATATACTTTAAGAAACTAAACATGTAGGAAGCTAGTTTGCATTAGAAACATTTTCACATGTGGAATTCGTTGGGGAATCAAATGCAGAATTCTGTCTCCCAACAGAGAGTCTGCAACATTATAGCATCTGAAACTGCTTTGAGTCCATATGCAATCTAGTGTGACAACTCTAAAGTAAATTTGTACTCACAAAATTACTAACAAGTTGTTACTTAGGTTTTACAGGAGGGCAGATGGGAGGAGAATCAAATTATTCTGACTAAAGCATATAAGAAATTATTTATGGGCATGATCAACTATCTTTTTGAAGTAGGTACATACAGATGCTTGTGGGCTCATGTGCTGAAGTGCTTGATGAAGAAAACCATAAATAGAACAATAGAACTCCCATCTCTGAACACTAAAATAATGTACTGCCCATGCAATCATTTTGTAAAGCAGCATGAGAATAAATGCTAGTGCATAGCCAACATATCTTCATAGTGATTACTAGAGACAGGACTGAGATAGATAGTGATTATGATCAGGAAAAAATATACAACTTCATGCACAGATTTTGGAAGTAAAAAATGTAGTTTTCACCTTTGGAGCAAAGTTATATTAGGAGGTATATTGCAAGACATTTCATCACAAAACTTCTTAGTTGACCAAAACTCTGCAATAATCTCCACACGATAAGTTGAGGCTGATAAGGTGGTCAAGTGTAGTAGAAGATGGTTCAAAGAGAACATACTTTACAGTATATTTATGTGCAAAGAATAAAACCATCAACTTATTACATTAAAGATGTGTGTCTGATAGAGGACTTGAAGATAACAACTAAATCACTGAATAACATGACTTGCCGCAGAGTGTTAAAAATAAGTCTTATTCCTGGAAAGTGTACTTGTAAGACAGGTTGGAAGTATTATTTATCTCAGGAGTTTTAAACAGACTGTAAAAGACATATTTCAGAGGTGATATGTAACATGGAGCACAAATGTAACGCTTCAGCGATGAAGCAAAAAGGGAAGCTCAACAAATGAGGCATAACTCAAATCTAGAAAAGTCTGGACAAAGTCTGATCTCCGAGGCTGGCTTGAAGAAGACAACATAAAATGGGAATAAATAGAATTAACAGTGGTATAAACCAGAAGGAGGACACTGTATTGAGGAATCTGAGTTATCATTTTGTCCATAATGTGGTGTCAGAGCAATTTTCCTTTGTGGGGAACACATCTTTTACTAGAGGGACACCAGAAAACAAATCCGTATACAAAAGATGAAGAGCTAAACTGTTAAAAGGAAACAACAGTCAAGGTGCAGTACAAGTTAAAAAATCAAAAATATGGAAGTTGGAACAAAGCCTTCCTCTCTGTATATTTGTTTGAATGCTATACAATATCACTATATCTCAAGAAAATGAAACCAAACCAAAACACACTTCCACAATAAAAAGCCCACCTAGTTTCACAAGGCTTGCATCCCTTTGTATTATTACCCAGCATGCAGCACTTAAAATATTTTGAGAACAGCCTGGCCTTACTGAAGTCAGTGGGAAATTTGAAATTGCCTTGAGAGGAGCCAGGATGAAAGTCAGCAGTCCCATTGATTTCAGCAAGACTATTAATTGTCTGAGACTATGTACAAACATGAATCTTCAAAGGAGCGGGGCTTTGAACAATTCAGCTGTGTGTATTTACAAACTGAGAAAAATGTTTTAAATCTGACTGCAACACTGGCATGAGCTTCAAATGAAATGAAGTGCACTATTTCATTATGTTGAACCTCAGCTATATGCAGATTAACTGAGGTGAGCATTCTGGTTCAGCAGGTGTCAGTCCCCTGCTGTTAAATAAATTTAGGGAAGCAAAGGCAAGAGCAGCATCCTGCAGCAGAGCTGAGGAGCCGTGTGTGCTCTAGCTCTGCATAAGGGAGCCTGAGCAGATAAGGAACCATCTCACAAACCAAGATTCTGATTTCAGGACCTGTAGTTCTCAGTGTCCTCATTTTTATCGAATAGAAAAGAGGGGACGTGTCCAGACTGAGAAAAGATCTCAAGGTGTCTAGGCTGTTTGCCTCTAGATATGGTATTTCCTTAAATGCTCAAGTTCTTTCCAGCTTACATGGGACAGCCTAATTCCCTCAGCTGCAGTTTCTGAAGTCAAAGGCACCATGGGGAGGTCCCAGAAACAATACATTGCAAGACACTCTCCAAAGATGGAAGAACTCTACATACCACTTTTCTTCCACATAAAAGGCCAACACAAAAAACATACGAATTAAACTTCTACCCTATCTTAGTCACAAATTTTCTTTCTGTTTTTGTTTGTGTGTGTATTAAAAAAGAGAAAAAATTTTATTTTGCAGCCTGTTCTAACATTGCCATTGTTCTAACTTTGTCTTTGTATCTGGTTCACACAAGCAAATTTAATTTCCTGTCAAATAAATTAAAATTGAGAATGAAAGAAACAAACTGTAAAAGTTGGTAACTCCTAAGTGGTACAGCTCATGCAAGGTAAGTGCATTCCAGGTACAAAATGTATTCAGATGACTCCCAAGTCATAGCAAATGCTCTTTTATTTGTCTTTCCTAAATAGCCATTACTATTTAAAAAAATTGGATCTATGCTTGTTTTTCTTTTTTTAAAATACATTTTGTCATCAGAGACTGAGGAGACTGCAGAAATATGTTTGGCAGGGGGGAATGTTTTGGAAGTTTTTGGTTTTATTTTTCCTGCAGTTTTGTTTGCTTAGTTGCTTTAGCATGTAGTAAGTAAAATATTTAAATACAAATAATCTTTCTCCACTTTTATTCTGCTTAGTGCCCTAACCCAAACTGTGAATATTGGGCATGCCATGCACAGCTGCTTTTTCCAGTGCACAAGGAAAATATAAATTTGCCCTCATACAAATAACACTTCCTTTTAAGGCCATGTGTTAACTACAGCAATCTGATTTGCAACCACCACTCTATAACTTGTCTAATCAACTCTCAAATGGATATTAGATCCAATTCACTGACTGGCTCTTTTCCCTTCCTATAACTTCTTCTACAGCTGATCTCTTAGTTCCATAACATTATCCACAGATATAAAGGATATATTTTAAAGTCATTAGGCTTTCAATTCTACTAGACAATACCACTTGTACTGTAACTATTAAACTTCAGTCTTTTATGATCTTATTTACTTCAACTATATTTTTTTTTACATTATTGTATTTCACATAAATCCTGTCATCAATAAAATTAGTGAAACACATAGCTAACCTTTTCTCAAAAATCCATGACAAAATTGAATAGTGAGTCCATGGCATTTTGTTTATCTCCACCTTTGAAGGAAAATAAAAGCACCTTTAAAACATATATATTTAAATTACTATATTTTAGAAATTTTCACATTAGTTTTAACAACAAAGAAAAGAATACTGAAATACATAAGATGTCTGCTACCACTGCCTAGCTTGTTAACTTCTTAAACTTCATGTTTAAGAATATTTCTATTTAAATAAAAATATAAAATGCAATCCATTGTGTGCAATCAGGTCAATTTTTTGATATTATGTAAAAAAATAATTATTTAGCAAATATGTTCTAATGTTATTTACCACACTTCAATTTTTTTCCTGCCCAAAATTGATAATAAAATAAGTCAAGTTTACCCTATAGAAAACTACCAAGGATCTCTATTTGTAATTACTGCTTGGAAAAACAGATCAATTGAGTCTTTAACATTAAAAGCTCGGTTCTTTAATATAAAGATTTTTTCAATTTTATTCTCACAGTGTTCAATTTGGTTTAAAGGTATTTGGTTTTTTATATATAGAGGACATTTGAAGGACTGACTCTACTAAAGGAGAGGAAATTTATTGAGAAAAGCATATTTTAAATTATTTTTGCAGAATACTTATAATAAATGAATCTCACCTTTATAGCGATTAACATCTGGGATATTATTTAGTTCCTAAGATATGTTCAGTTATCCAGGGAACAAAAACTGTGTTTCATTATTTATATCACTGATCAAAACAACAAAGATTCTACACATCAGGAGGAAAAAACATTGAAGGAACTCTTTATTGACAACCTACACACTAATGTCTAATCATTAAGAATTCTGAAAAATAACCTGGTCTGGGAGGAGTTTTTAAATATATTTTCAGCTTGCTGACCAGAAAATATACATGGTATGTCTAATAAATTTTACAGTGATGTTTCTTTTAGTTCTCATTATGATCTTCAGGCAAAAAACTGGAATATGCTACACTATGTGAACTTATCACCCTGCCTGGCGAATCCTCCTCATTTTCTTCTTGAATTTTTCTCCTTACAGAAAACTAAGGGTAAGGAGCAGCAAAGACATCACCTCCTACCCCAGCAAGAGCTGAGGACAGGCACAGCCAGGGCATCCCGAGGTTAACTGTATTCCTGCAGATAAACACCCATACATTCTTTGGAAGAAGTGAGTCAAGGCAATCTGCCAGTGCACTGCATCACTGTTAGCCAAGGGATTAAACTCAAACAAGTTTATGGCAAAGCAGCATCAAAAAAATATGCTTAGGGTCTCCCTTTTCAGAGTTCATTGTGAATATTTAGTTGATCAGGCATAAAGCAAAGCAGTCCAGGATTACCAAATACACAAAAATCTTTATCTTCCAGAGAGCTGAGATATCACTGGAATTGCATACTTGCCTGGGGTATATAGTCTTCATGGGATAGCCAATTTTAACAGCTCCTGGACTCACACAGAGGCTGAATGAACCTTCCCTCCATTAATTGGGTGTGTGCTACTGTCTGTGCCAGCCTACCAGGGCCTCAGACATCCAGATTGAGGACTAAACTAAAAGCTGGGGTATTTTCTCACCTTTGCATGTTCCAGGACAATTTTGCCTTTGTAATTGAATTTCCATACAGTGAAAAACAGTGTATAAATAGTTAACTAAGAATGAAATCCACATTAAATAGTTTAACTAAACCCCTATAAATTGTGATTTCTATCTCACTTATAGAGATAATATGTTCACTTTATATGTGTGCACCTTCCACCTAGTATTGTCAAGCACACAGGAAAAATCAAGCCTCCATAATGGGAATTTCTTAATGAAGTGTAATCTATAAAAATACATATTATTTCTATGCATAAACATACAGATTTTTTTTACAGTAATAATATTGTGGGGGGAAAGACAAGGATAAAGAAATCTACTCTTCTCCAGGTCTGAAAAAAATTGAAATGACAACACAGAGACTGAGTGTATAGCATGCAATACAGAGTGTGGTAAAATAAGTGAACTATCCCTGAGCAAGCTGGAAGGGGACTGGAAACTGTGATTGCACTAACATGATGTGTCATGTTGCTGTGGATATTTTTTCTCTTCATATCAAGTCATTTGTTTCTATGACCCCTTAAAATGCACACTGAATTTGTACACAAGAAATTAACCTGGGAAAACTGTAAGTTTTCCCAGGTTAATACATAACATAAATTACTGGTATATATAATATAATATAGGTGCATATTTTAATGATAGGTACACAGTCATTTAGTATTTTTGAAAATAATTAATAAATATCATATATTTTATAGCATATATTTTTTATGTAAAGATAATAAAACAAGGTGCAAAAAAACTTACAGATACTACCTATCAGGTACAAACATAAGTATGCACAAATGTCCAAGATGCATGGTGTTGAAGCAATATACTTGAGTATTTAAAGTGTTTGTGTTTTCTCTCAAGTGCATCATTGAAAGTATGAAAAATACAAAATATTAAAATTTTTCATATGCTATGTTGGCAGTAACTCCAAATATTATTCTCAGAGCTCATGATTTATTTCAGTAGCCAAATAAATTTTTAAGAGCTCATAGAGTATCTAGGATAGGTACAAGCACAGTACTTGAGATACAGCATAGAAAAAGGCTTTTGTATATAAAGAAACAGAGACCTTTACGAAGAAGCCTAAATAATTTGCATCTTACAAAGAGTGACTAAATGATCTGGAAAATGAGGCATCTTTGAAAATATTTGTTCCATCCATACCAGGCTTTGGAACACAGGCTAAACTTAACAACAACATCATTTACAAGCTTCATTGTCATGACCCATAGGACACATTCATAATTGGGAAAAAAAAAATGTTTCAACATCATTTCCTGGAACAAAATCTTCATTTAAAGGTACACTTAGTAAAAAGATTAATAATTTGGATACAGTTATCTTTTTAAAATTTTCTAAATTTAAGCCTGTAAAGGCTTCTTTCTTTCTGAAGTGTTATTATAAGCCTATGTTGTTAAAGATTTACAAGGGAGATGGCTATCCACTTACCTTTGAAGTCCACTGTAGTTTATACAACTCCTTTCCTGCCTCTTTAAGGGATATTATTTTAAATAGATGTCTATAATCTTAGGATGGTACTTCTACATTATACAAAAATCTTCTGCACAGGGCAGTGTTATGTCACTTTTATTAATTAAGTAATGTAAAACAATTGTTTGATTCTGAGCCACAGCTGAGCAACTATAATTGCATGTATTCCTTCTGAAAAATTTTGTTTAGCCTTTTATTATTAAAAAAAAAAAAAAAAAAAAAAAAAGAACAAATGACTCCATAATAAAGGATCCACGAAGCTCTTACATGATATTAGGTGTTTGTTAGGGGAGGGTGAGACCAGTATTGGTCTGAGGATATTTTCGCACCTTAGAACAAGAATATGTACCAAAAAAAAATCATTTTAAGTAATTAAATATTAATATATTTTTTGAGAAATTTTACTTATATTTTAAATTTTCCTCACTTAAGAGGATTTTTGTAGATGGCTGATTCTATCACATATCATGTTGAGATCCAGCATACTAAAAGCTATAATTGTTGGTGAAATACTGGTCTTACGGAAATCAAATGTAGTTTTCCCTTGACTATTTTTAACTTTAAAAAAAAATTAAAATTTACTTACTTTTAAGACATTTTGAGTTCAGTATTTTGGCCTATATTAAAGATTACATATAGCAAAATTCTATATATTCATGTATCCTGGCAAATCAGACATTTCAGTACTCTACTTTTGCTTTGATTTTATAAAATTATATTGCATTAGTTCTCATATTTGCAATACCAGCTAGCCAAAGAGCAACTTCTGAGGCCTGGGTCATGCTGCACAGGACTATGCTTGATATTCCTTCGTGGCATTCAGCTGCTCTCTAAAATTGGGGTGAGTGGAAGGGTCTCTCACTTCTGACTTCTCATTTCTCTAAGCATATAATCTGTTTACCCCTTTCTGACAGAGGGCACATTTTCTGCAGGTCACTTTTGCATCACCTTTCTGCTTTGGCTCATACCAGACAGTTTAGTTTGTATAAAGGGAGACCCTTAGAATCCTAATTCTCAAAAAAGCCATTTTCTCCTGAAAAATTACACCACCATGCTGTCTGGCTACTGGCCCCAAAATGTCAGTGTTTTTCCAAAACGAGATAGAATAGTGATCCTGTTTTAATTAATATTAAAAGCCTTTTTTTGTTTTTAATTCAAAAATATCAGTAAAGGAATAATAAGTCAGAGTCTCAGAGCTGGTTGATGAGGACTGCCAGCACTGAAGGCAGGCCAGATGATTTGCAGGACGAATATTACCTGACTTTCTGGGCAGAGTAAAGTAGGCAAGGGCTACCACTCAGTGCTGTCACTGATAAAGTTATTACGTACCAGTGCACCCAGGATGTGATGGATATGGGCTGTGCTGATCAATACAAGCAGAAAAGATGACATATTTGTCTCTTTGAGATGACCAAAGCCCACGCGCGGAACAAGCTGTTAGTGTGCTACAGGTTCTAGGCAAGGCACAGATTTCAGAGCTGTGGTGGCAGCAGGAACTTTCCCTCGGGGAAGCCGAGTTTCAGAGGCATATAATTTCAATGTATTAGCAACAAGACTTAAGTCTTAAGTCTTTCATTATCATTTAAGGATGCCCACTTTCAAGCACAAAGCACACTATGCTCCCCTTCACATTGCACTCATTTATGACAGTTTCCAGATTGATTTCAAGATTAACCAGATGCCTTTTTGCAAGTAGGTAACTTTAAATAGATTTTCAAGTAGGGGAATAAATATTTACCTGTGTCATGGCATCACTAATATGTTCTTTGCCACTGTTACCTCTAGCTGAGCTTCGCTGGCAACATCTTAGTCCCAGGTGATCAGGAAAACTTCTGGAAAAGGTTACAACTATCATAAATACTGACATGTAGGACTTTTAAGTCTCAAACTGAACCCTGATTATCTCTAAGATGAAGGTTAATTTTCAGACTCAAGGGTATTTTTCCTCTTACATAAAAAATTGCCCAAAATGAAGAAATTGAATTAAGTTCAAAATTCTAGCTCAGTGAGAACACAGTGATCAAAGTGGCTCATGATTAGAGCAATTTATTAGAAAAGTATTGGATTAGTCACTCTTTGCAGTCTTGGGCAGCCTTATGGAAATTATGATGCAAAGAGTAATTTACAGAAAGCTGTAAGATCCTGTGTTTCTAGTTAAATATTCATAAGATATTTGACACTACAGAAAAACAAACACTGGTTTCTGATACACAACCACAGACTTGATAATCCAATAGTATCTTCTGACCTTAAACTTCAGAAAAGTGTGATGATACAATAATTTGTGTGGAGTTTGTTTAGGGTTTGTTCTTGGTGTGTTTTTGTTTTTTTTTTTTTTCCCAAAAGGAAGACAGAAATCCAAGAAAATATTTGTGTGCCAATTATTGTAAATTTGTTTTAGCTTTACTTCTTTTTTTTTACTACCTTTCAAACAAGCCAAACTTATGTTATTCCAAAAAAAGCAGTATATTGAAAATAGAACAATAATTAAGGTTATTTATCTATACCATAGACTACTAAATTTTTTATCACCTGTCAGGAAGCATTTATCCCTAGCTGGAAAAAAAAAAATGCAATTAATTTTACATAACTAAAAATTAATTCAAACTAAAACCTGCTATGAATAGCAGCAATGCTATAATACTAATTAGTTATCACACAAGTTTCAGAAAACATTAAATGTGAGGTTTTTTTTCCCTACAGGAAAATATTAACTTTTTCATAATTTTTATTCACATAACTTATACATATGAAATGCTTTACCAAAAATACATTAATAAAGTACTTCACAGGAAGTAAGTTAATAAAACCCCAATCCATCCCATATAGTGTCCAGGTTGAATTTCTTTGATATACTAATATCAAAGTAACAAATACAATCTGGAAGCAAGTAATCTGAAACTCTGCTACAGAAACACAGCAGTCCTAGAACTGGACTAGCAGCTGGGATTCCTTTCTGTTTGCTTGCTCCTATGACTCAAAAGCAGAGCTGAGTGCCTAAAGAACACATTTTATACCCATTCTAGACCTCTAGTATCAAGAAATTGTAGCAGCAGAACAGTGCCTACTATTTCCTCCTTCCCATCCCTTCAAAACTGAACTCTGTTCGTGTTTAATTTGAGGAGTTTGAGAGAAGGTTTTAGGTTTAGTAGTTTTTTTTTTTAGTTGGTATTAATCTGTGTTTAAAACTTGCTCTGATCCTTGTAATGAGATCTCACTTGTTACAATCGTTTTTAATATTTGCGGGTGAGTAAGAAAGCAAATGGATGATATCATGCCCTAATGAGAATGCTTGCTGTCATGAAGATTAATAGGGAAAATGGATTATACCACCAACTGTTGCTGCATTGGGTCTGAAATCTGACTGTGTGAATAAAATAATAATTACTGATGATGGAGTGCATGACAAAGAGTGTAAATACGTTTTTGGACAGTTCCTAAATAATACAAATTCTAATTACATAGTACATTAATATTTTTTGATTAAACACTAAGATATCAAAATAGCTAAGTAGTGTAGTAATTTATGACATTACATTTTTGGTAGAAATAAATAGAAAAGCTAAATTAGTACTATAAATAGTTGCAGAACTTTATAGAAACAGTACAATCACTGTGTTCTGTGGCTTCCTTCACAAGAAAAAATAAATTTTGTAACTTTAATAACTGGTATCAGCAAATCTGTGTGCAAAGAGAAGGGAGGATAGATTATATTTTTCCATTTGTGCCAGTGCAAGGTTTGTCAGTCACCCTTTTGTACAGTTATTGCAGTTTTTTGTGCAAAAAGGAATAATTATTAAGTGGTTATTAACTGTTTCGATTTTTTCTTTCTACTAAAAAAACAAGGAGGCCCCAAACAGGAGTACAGAATGGACCTTTAGGACAAAAACCATAGCACAGATATAATAGTATGTTGTGAAAATATTTTCCAGAAGCTTTTGTGAAAGGTTTGTTTTTCCTTTTAATCTCTGGAGATTGAGACAGAGCCTGAGAGAGCTTATAAGTTTGAAAAAAAAATCTAGACACTATTTTCTTAGATATTCCTGAAACAGGGCAAATTTTACACTTTTCCTTTTCTCAGATGAGTGCAAGGATACTACCAGCCCACAGTAATTACTCAAGAGCAGTATAAACCATGGTCATGGGATGAAATGATGACCCACAGAAGTTGTGCAAGTAATCACATCAGCCACTTGTCCTAAAGCAGATGAGAATAAACTTCTGTCTCTTGCAAGTGTAGTCTTTGTTATCCTGTATTTTTCTTAATTATATTTTTTTCTCTTACTTTTCCCTGGCTGACACATTGAATTTAAAACCATAGTGAACTCTAAGTTACACAGAGGATCAAAGAGTGTGGTAGCTGGTGACAGCCACAGGACATTTTGATAACATACCTAAATATAATTTGACATAGTTCTTTTATTATCAAAAGTTAACTACTTCACTAAGAAACAGGCTCTGAAAGACATAATTTATTTCCAGTTGCAAAGACAATGAAATACCTATTTCTCTGGAAACTGGAAAGGATTTTCTGTGACACAGATCAGTGTCCAGTTTAGTCAAATTCTTAAAAGCTTTAAATCAATTATTTAACTCAAAATTTTGTTCTAGCATTGATCAGAACCTCTACCTCTAATACATGAACGTTATTTACATGGTAAAAAAAATTTTTATAGTAAACAAAAGAAAATAAAATTCAAACATCTTCCTTCCAAAAGGTGATTGTACAAGAAGCTTCACAACATAAGCCAAAGATTTTTCTTAAAACCCTGAGCTGAAATGATCTACAAAAGTGATTCACACTCTGCTATTAGTTAAAATTTTGCTTTTTTTGGATATGAGTAAATATCTTTATCTTCTCCAATAATCATTTGGGTTTTGGGCTTGCTTTTCTTCTTTTTTACTGAAGTTTCAAGCACAGTGAAAAATTAAGCATTGGGAATTTATCCCATTGCACATTTTGAAGATTGATGAAACTCTATCCACCTTGAATGACATACTGAATGCATGGAACTGTGAAAGTGGAAGCTATGAAGTGAAACAGCAAAGTTATTTGTGATTTATAAGCTCCCAAAGGCTTTACATCAAAACAACAGGAAGGGTTTTCATATGGTCTAGAATGAATTCTGCTTCTTAGCAAACACAAAAAAACCCCTAAGAGTGGAAATTGATTTAAAGGATATAATCTTCCTGCAGGTGAAAGCACACCCCTATTGCTGCTTATTCTAAATGAAACCCTCAGTTTTATTCCTAGCACCAAGAATTTCCTGTCTCCTGCAGGATTTGTTGCCCTCCACCCTGCATTTTCAGCAAACAGTTCTCTTCCTCAAAATATGATATCAGAGGCCATAAACTTTTAAAGGTGTAGCCTTCATAATTTTGAAATTTTAAGTTGTATTATGGAAAGTTACAGTAGACATAGCCTATCACAAACTGAGCTGAAATAAAAACAGGTTTATGCAACTACTTAAAAAGTTCTTCAGGATGTAAAGTACAAAAATTCATTCATGAGTCATCTAGCCATCCATATGCACTCATATATCTACCTGTAGCCTTTCTTCCTTTTGGCATATATTGTGTGTATTGAACACGGGTAACACTGGAACACAAGCACAGCGACGTCCCATCACAGTGTCCTGAGACAATTGCACTAAAGCAATACCACCCTCAGTACTACAAAGACTTTCACAACACAAATAGGGGGAAAGGCTCCTTCACTCTCCCTCCCCTGGTGGGTGCCCCACAAAGGCCAGTCCCACCCTGAGACACTGCAAGTTCCTGCAGTACCCACCAACCCACCCTACCCAGCTCCTATGGCTGCACTGCCCTCCTGGGAGAGCTTGGGCTCTGCCTGATGCACCTTGAGGCAGGATCATCCGTCCCACGCCAGTCTTTAACCACACTAACAGATAAGGACCTATTTTGGAAGGAAGATATGTAATCACAACAACCAAATACATCCACATAAGCATATAGAATAAGGTATATGAAGATGTATCTGTGCAAGTAAACATATTCTTTTTACTACAACTTTCTGGAACTCCTTCCAGCTCCCTTTTTCCCTGTGCAGAGAATAACTTCAAAATAATAGGTAGGTGATTGTAACATTTCATCAATTGCCCAGAAAGGTTATTTTGTTTGAGTTTTTATTATTATTATTATTATTTATTTTTGTTGGTTTAGTGTTTTTTTTTTTTTTTTGGGGGGGATTTTTTTTTGCATTTTTTTTTCCTTCTGCAATCTTCTGAACTTTGAGAAGACCATTCATATGGTGCTACTGGCATTTGGGAGAAGTCAGAGTAAGTTACTTGACCTGACAACTTAATGCTGCATACTCGGTATGAAGGCTGATTTGACAGAGATTTCAGGAAAAGCCTGAGGCTGCATTACCTCTCCAGGGTGCTGAGAAGCCAAAACTGCTTGGAACATTTGAGTGAGTCCTGGCACTTAGAAAGGAGGTCATCTCCACAGTTTGAAAGTGGCAGTATCCAGCTTTCTGTTATGGGATATCCCAGAGCAAATATTATTTGACATAGGTAAAAGATAGCTCTATGTCACTACTTTATTTTTTCACTGATAGGAATAATGCATTTTCTTTTTTCCTTGTCTGAAGATTTTGGCCAAGTTTTGCATTATGTCTTAACTAAGAGAACCAAACTCTATTTTTGGTTCTCTTCAAAAGAAGTCTCGCTGAAACCTTAAAACAGCTCATTCAGGCACCACAGCCCCTAGGGCTGTATCATCTTCTCCAGTGTAATCGGAGCATTTATTTCATGTTACTGTGTTTCAATTAGATATTGGAATCACTGAAATCTATGAAAATAAAAAGTCAAGATTTTTTTTCCCTCAGTTTCTATAAGCAGAATGGTTACATATTTTTCTACTGTTTTACTTGATTTATGGGGATATATAGCAGACAAAGATGACCAAGGAAATTTAGTTTCATGGAAGACCTCACCTTATCTTTTTAAATATTTTCTCCTCTTACCCAGAGATGGGAGGTGAAGCTGCCAATATGTGGGTAATGCAACAGAATAATCAAAATATATAATTCTGGAATTTTCTAAATTTTTCTAGAGGAAACCAAAATTTTATCAGGCAAAAAACCCCAACTTTCTTAATATAACCCAAGCAGACAATTATTCTAAACCAACTCTCCAAATTACCATTAAACAGGTTCTTCTTCACCCAGGAATGTTTCAGGAAACTGCATGGTGCATAAATAAATTATCACATTGTTGCTTTCAGTAAGAAACTCGCTAATGCAATGGTTTAAATAAAAGACAGAAGCTTTCTGTGAAAATGATGGGTTTGTGGACTATTTCAGCCTTGCCCACAGAAGTATGTGACTGAAGGCACTTCAGTACATGTCCTCAGAGCAGCAGCAAACCCCTTTGCAGATAAAACATCTTGAAAACCAGGATTAAGCATTTCTGAGATTTTGAAAACATAACCACTTATATTGTTGCTGAGTGATTGAAACAGACAACTGATGGAAATTCCTTATCATGATGTTTCACAGACTTCTGACATTACTGCAATAACAACTGTTAATTAAATTCACTCAGCTAGAAAATATTCTAGTAATCACTGACAATTTACTGAGAATTTCACAGTTTAAATTATTAAAGATGAAAGGTACAAAAGAGAACCATTTATCAAACCTGCTGCACTTTTCACAGTATAAATTCTTTAGAATTTTTATAAAGAAGCAATCTAAATCAACATGTCCACTATGACATGATTATGTTTCTTTGCCAATGTCAGAGCTATTATTCATGCCAAAGAATATCCTACTAACTCTTCTTTTTGGTGTCATAAATAAAGACAGTAATTTGTCAATAGTCTCTTGCTCCCCAAGAACATCTTTTATGTAAAGGGTTTTATTTGATTTTCTTTTCCTACTTTTGAAGATGTCACACTTTCCCATGGACATGTTATTTCTTTATTCTTCCTATACATGAAAAGTCTTAATATTCAGGATATTAAGTTCCTAGTGTTCTCATTATATTTGGAGTCAACAGGACCTATAAAGTTCACATACATCATATTAACTGTCTATTGCACCATCACCATAAGGGCAGGAAAAAATAATTTCCACTTGTCCTGGGTAAAATTTGAAGGAAACTTTACCCTAGTTTAACACAGCTGTCAGCACAATGTCCTGTATAGTGACCTGGCCATGTGGAGTTATCTGATAATGTCACATCCCCTGCATGTCAGTGACCATTTTCTGAAAATAATTGGAAGATATTGGACTATGGTTCCCAGAGACGGAAAAAAAACCAAAAACCCCATAGTCCCAGTAATTTATCCAGAGCAGTCCTGATGAATCAAGAGACACCTCCAAGCAGCTGTCAGCTCCCAGAAGTCTGCCTTGAGAGCAGACACATTAGAGCCCAAGGGAAGTAACACAGCCAGTTTTCCCAAACTCTGTTTTATTCAGTAAGGAAAAAGCAAACTGTGGATCATTAAACATGACAGTGACGTCCACCTATGGACTATCAACATGTCAAATTACACAAGCATTTATATTGATGACCAGAAGAAAACAGGAGGCCCTGAAAAGCTGTTCCAGCTATCAGTCTTTGATTTGCTCAACCACATAGCTAATCCATGTGGCAGCTAACCTAATAAATTAAAGAATTACATATGACCAGTTTTAAAGAATAATAAAATGCCTGCATAGATTGTTAATGTTACATTACAATGTTTATCATGACAAGGATATACTCTTAAAACTACATTATGGCAGTGTCATCAGAATCAGGAGCTCAAGCAGTGCAGCACTGCGGTGAAGATAAAATCCAAGGTTTGATTAGAAACAATATCTTTTGTATTTCCTTTTTAAGCTATTTTAGCTGTATAAAGAGCTGTAGGAAAACATTATTGCTACCTCTTTGCCTGCTTCCCAACAGTTATTGTGTTGAACAATGTAGATAATGCACATCTAACGAGTATTTCATTCTCTCTGCTTCAGATCAGGCAGAGCGCAGTGTTTCCCTGAGACTGATTAGTGTTCGTACAGAACATCATAGGGAGCAAAGTGAAAGCAATTACTTTCCTCTATAATAATGCAACTACATTTAACAAATATATTCAGTGGGGAGGGGAAAAATAACCCTGGATACTGCTAACATTTTGTGACTATGCTTCTGCAGTCATTGTTACGGTTATGCTAATATGGAGATTCAATTCTGCAAGTGCATTTTGCTGCTTGTCATGGAATTTATCATATATCAAAAATAAATTGCTGTAAAAGGAGCCCAGTATAACTAAATTTCAGGTTTTCTGAGAGCTATTGTTTGCCTTCTCTCATCTATTGCTACTGAAATCTGTTCAATAAATTATAACAAAATAATAAAGGTGATCATTGCTTTTAACAATCAAGTTTCTGTATTGCTTATCTGTGGAAATGAATAAAGAATACATTAAACCTCAAGAATAGAGTAAAACCTCTAAGTTATGAACAGACCTTTTTCCTATTTTGTCTAAAGATGTCTTTCTCCCCTAGCATTTAAGTGAAGCAGTGTGTCCATATGTCACAGGTTGTGTACAATGACAGCAATGCTCTGGGGTCCAGGCAAGTAGCTTGTTGTGGGAAATATCCTTCCTGTGACACTCTGCGGACATACTCATTCTAAACCCTTTTCAGAGAGATCCTTAATATGAATTCTTATTGCCAGAATTACTTGAAAAACATTTGATAATGGGGGCCAGAGAGGAGAGGAAAGGGGAAGCAAGAGGGTAACAAAAGGATATAAAGCACATGGTGTTAATCCTACCAAAAGTAAACATGGGATTCTATTTACTGGGTCTTCAGAATGACCAGAATAATTCTAGTTCAGCAGAAATCCCTAATAATAGAAGATCGGGATGCTAACAGAGCTCTCTGAATAAAAGCACAACTCAAGGAGTTTAGTTACTGGTGATTAAAGAAATGCAGTCTTCACGGCTGTGTGGAAGTTGATTTGCAGGCTATAAGTGAGAACAAGAACATATCCAATAAACTTAAAAGATCTGGTATAAAGACAATACAAAGGTGATAACAAGAAAAAATGCAAGAGATCCACAGTCCTTATGACTATGAGAACCAAGAGAGAATTATTTCAGCATTATTTCCTGAAGTTAAGGATGCAATACCTGCAGTGCCAATACTTCAACATCCACATGGAGCCACCTCCTCTTCAGTAAAAGAAGACTGCTAGTTTTTGATTTCCTTCTTCCTATATTTTATATCTGATTTCTGAAACTGCAGAATTCCAAAGAGCAATCTCTGCGTGTGTCGCATGTCTAACACAGGGCAACAGATATCACAGTATCAATTTACGGTAAAGGAAAATGCAAAAAGAGACATGCACCAAGGAAAGATCTGGGATGATGGCAGGGGAAGAAATTTTTGGACAATGGTAAACAGGGATTAAAGCATGGTTGCAATGCAGGAAGTGGTCAGAGAGTAAAATGCATTGGGCAACTGAGAGGAAAAAAATTTCTATTGCACTTAAAAAAAACCCAAACTGAATAAAACCCACAACCTGAAAATAATTTCTTGGTTTGAGTTTTCACTCATTTAACTGATGTCCTTCCTTTTTACATGTGGAACCTGAATGAAAATATAAGACAGTCCTGGGAAGGAAACGATTTTCTGTAGTCAGTGATGCAGAATCCAAGTTCTGAGTTCTGCTACACTAATTACAATGTTACCCAAACAAATGCATAAAAAAGCAAGTATTATATTAATGTACTGTTTAAACAGTAGAATGTCTTAAAACTATAATTTTTCACTCTTTTTTAATGAAGTTTATTTCTTGTTAAACTACACTGCGTTTTTGATGATTATGCATTAACATTTAGTCTCTTCACACAAGGAAAAAACCCACATTACACACACAAGCAAACAACTCCTGTGTGTCAGCTAAACCTCTAGCATTCTGATTATCTTCTACCTCTAATTTTTCAAAGACATGTTAGCATTAACATAGTCTCAAAAATGATGTCTGTATCATCAGATTTCCCTTCTCAATTTTAAGTATTTTCACCAAAAAAGAAATGGTCTATTTACATACAGATTGGTCAAAACCTATGCTACAAAAATTCAAACATTATTTTATATTTTGTATTAGGTTCTCAAAATTAACTTTTAATTATTTTTACCCAGTTTTGATGCTTATTTTACCTGATACCATTTCAAAACATTTTCCCATCTCCATGCTATAATATAAGCAACTTTAGTTATCCTCATTTCCAGCTTTCTGAATTCATGGCTGGCTTAAAAAATACTTTATTTGTTTTCTTCTTCTCTAAAGAAATGAAATGCATAAAAATATTACAGAACATGAATATGAAGAACTTCTGTTGAAAGAAAAAATATTTCTTCACAGTTTACATTCTTTAGCCACCTATTTTTCATTGGGTTTTTTTTTCAAAACTGATAATAAATAACAAAATTAATGAGATACCTATGGACATTGGTGTTATTTCATAATAACCAAACTGACTCCTATAACATGAAAAAGCAACTAATAAAGTGTCACTTAAAGCAGACAAATATGAGCCAAAGGCTAAGCCTAGAAACAGTATACTAGTAATGTAATAATATATTGTTCCCATCAGGCTTCGTTACAGTTCCTGGATTTATTTAATTCTATTCATGCCTAGCACAGCTCTCAGAAAGAGCTATTAGAGTATATCACCTAGCTTGTCACAAAAAGAAATACAAGTCATCCATTTCAATCTAAAAGTAAACTAGGGAAAAAAAAAAAGAACCTAAATCACCTTTACCTACTATTTCAATGTGTTCATTCTTTGTTACTAGTAAAGTTTCTGTGACATCCATAAAATGATAATGTATAGCAAAACTGAAGCCTTGGGAATGACCATAATGCCTGATTTCTGCCCCAAATACAAGGAGGAAGAATGCAAGTTCAGGAAAACAAAAAGTTTGAAAACAGGAAAAAATTTCTACATTTTGAAAATTTAAAATATATGTCTGCATTGATTTTTTTTCTTTAAGGGTCACAGCATGTGAAAATTTTAAAATGCCACAGCAAAGAAGGACATACGTTCAGTCTAATGTTTCTTCCATTCATGAGACAGGAAAAGGGAAGGGTTTCAATGGCTGTAACTATAGGGAATTCCAATTTCATTGGTTGCTCTGGTTTGTTGGGTTTTCTTCTGTGCACCCTGCCCCCACACCCCTCAAAAGAAAAGAATAATTCTACCCATTGTTTTAGTGAAAAATGCTGTGCAACAAACTCAAGTTAGAACATAATCTTCATAGACTAAATGAACAGGCATTAGTTTCAAGCATCATATTAAAGAATACAATAAAAATGCGATGGCACTCTTCTCATCCTACTTTTTATCAACTGGTTAAATGTATTTAAGTGAAACTGAGTGAAAACAGCACACGAATACATCATTTTTAATAGCAACTAGAGGAAAAAGGAGCAGTGTATAAGATGTTTTTCCTCTTCTAAATTAAAGAAAAAGTTTAAAAGGTATTGTTGGATGTTTTCAACAAAGCTAATCTTGAAAGAACCTTTGGCAAATTATTATTCTGGGATCATAGCTGTGACACTCCTGCAAATTAGCTCGTAAATGAAAAAAAAATAATTTACACATTCAAATTTGAACATAACACTAATCTAATTTTGTTGATTGCAACTACCTTCATTCTCAAACCTGGGCACCAGAAAACAGATAAATTCCAAAACCAGAATTTTACACTACATAGCATACTGAAGACTGATTTGGTCAGCTTACATTGTAGCTAAGAATTTGATAAACACAACCAGGCATTTTAACTATAACATTTTGTTACAAGATTCCACATTGAGCACTAAAAACTATTTCTAATTTATATGTATAAGGAATTCACAACCAAAATTTGCTGATTACTAGCGTATTTAGATGTTCTTTAGCGTAGTAATGAGAGAAAAAATGGAGGGCTGATTTTTTTTACTGACATACAACCTTCTCATGACTTTCCTATTTTCAAAAAAAAAATGTACTCCATTATCAATTTTGCAAAATGACAAATTTTTAATTAATTGCAGTAATGTTCTTCATTACATGTAAATTTTCAACATGCAAGTCTTTGTAAACCTGCTAACATATTTTACAATTGATCAGAAGTAATTTATTCTAAATCACTTCAGAAAAATCAAATATAAGAACACTTAAATGAGAACTATCCACAAATACATTATAATCCTCTTAAATAGTCAGCAGCTTAGTGCTGCAAAATAGTCACTTAGGAGAGATTCAGCTGATTAAAAGATAACTGTACCATACTGGAGAAGCCTAAACCTCACTTTCAGAAGAAAATTACTGTCACTGAACTTACTAAGATGGGATGGATTGCTTCTGGCTTGGACCTCACTCTCACAACTGCTTATACAGATTTACATGACAAGCCCAATCCAGGTACATGCACAAACTTAGGTAAAAGGAAACATATCACTAGATTTCAGTTATTCATTTTAATCATAGCACATGTAGGAAATGCAAAGAAAAAAAAAGCTTCAGCTAGGTGTCTCATCTTTTATTAATTGCCTCTAGGTTCTCTAGGCAAATCACACAGATCCTCTATAAATCTCTCTTCTCTTGATAAGGTGGAATCAAAGCCTTAAGTAATCTGAAACTATTTGCTCATGGGGCCTTCAGAAATGGAAAACTTCTGGAGTAACCTAATTATAACTTGCCACTTTTCAATTATACTAAATAATTGCCTGTGTTTTCAATTCTACAACTAAAAGCCCCTTAAGCATTTTCTAAATTTTACCCTTAATATTTGAAGTCAAATCATATTCTCTGTATTTGGTGTTATATATTTACTCAGTTTTGATAGTTAACAGATAGCTGCAATGTTTTTTTTCCTGAACCATATCAGCAACCAAAGCCCTAGACCCCAGAAGTACTAAAAATTTTCAACCATAAGAAGACATCCTGAAGGAGCAGTTCCCATATCTGCCTGAGAGCAACAACCTTTTTGAAGTATGAAGCCTCAGAAATCTCTCCTATTTCCCGAATGTAATCCATTTTAGTATTTGAAGGTATTAGTCGTGATGTTTTCATTTATTTCACTTTTTTTTTTTTATTCCCTTTGCCTTGTGCCCTGCAAACAGCAGATTTCAGTAAAAATAACAGGTGTACAAAGAGTTACATTTTCTGGTGTTGATTATTCTCTAGTTACAGGGATTTAATTTTTATGTTTTTGCTCTGGAAAATGTAGCATTTTTGTTTGCTACCTGAAGTGAAATGAGGAGGAAGAACTTCCAGATTTCAGCTTGCATTCAACCAAGTCCTAGATCTGGTTATTGTTATCTATGTCCCTTTCTCCTTTCACTCACAGCTGAAGAAACATTTAGATCTATAGAAGGCAAGTTTCACTGGGTTAAAACTGAAACTTCCTCAGCCAAAACTCTTCCACCTTTGCCCATCAGTTTTCATTTAACTGAGACCTTTTACTTTACTAACTGTAGCCTGAGGCAATAATCAATCATTTTCAAACAGTGCAGTGAACAAAAGATAAGTACAAATATCAACAGAATCAATATCTGGGGGGCTTTATCATTGTACTATCATTATGACCATAACTTAATTTTAACATTATCTAAAAACTAGTTTAACTACCTAAAAGCACCAGAAAAGTCAAACAGAATATCTTAAAAAAAAAAACCAAAAAACACCTATTTCCCCCCTAAAAAAGGCAAAAAATAAAAAAGAAGTAACTACACCAGAGAAGTTCAGACCTTCAGCTGAAATGTGATAATCATATGAGACATTGATACCTGTAGCTGAACCACTGTCTGCAATTTTGAGACATAAACAGTTAAAGCCTAGGAAAATTAGTTCTTTACATACTAAATATTTGCTAGAAAGCATTTTGTTTGAATTTCTTATTTCTTCATATATCTCTATATTTGGTGCTAAAACTTCAAGAATTTCATAATGATCCGTTTCTTTCTAATGAAATTCCAGAGACAAAAAACCTTTTATTATTCTGTTAGTAACTCTGCCTTGTGCTACACCACTGCACCTCAAAACTGACCTATAAAAGCATCTTGTCTAGAAATAAGAGTAACTTGGTCTGCTTCCTCAGTAAAGAAAAACTGATGGTCATTCCAAAATTTTCTTTTATATTATTAACTAAGCAGATTTCAACTAGGAACTATATTTGCTTGAAATATATGTCCTTTGCAGAAATTATTAAAAGAAAATGTTTAAATTTTATCTTGTTAAGATATTTAGAAAGTAAACAGGATAAATGGTCAAGGTACACCGTCAACTTACATTTTCAGTAATACAGTTAAATTCTTCGTTGGTGATTCAAAGTGAGTTGAAGTTATTATTCATTGTTTAGAATAATCACAGTGAATTATATCACCCCTATCCCCACTTGAATAAATACTTGTTTTGTTACAATGCCAACTTCAGAAAACAGATTATATAAAACAAAGTATTGAAGGCAATTAGAGAACAAAAAGAGACCTGTAGTTCTCGTGTAAACAAAACTTGGCTATGAGAACAATTTATTGACTGCACTCCTTGCATGGGAAAGAGTTATGGTTGTTAACTCAAGCAAGTATAATATTAAATATATAGGTAAAATAATCTTTGACAAATTCCTTACAGACATATTGATCTGACTGTAGCCATTAACAAAAAAAAACATTGCATCAACTTAAGGAAGAGTGCTCCACAAGAGGTTGCTCCAAATTAAATTCAATACAAAATTACAGTAATAGAAATAAGTGAAAAGAAACATAAAACCAAGCTGATGAAGTAAAGTTAATATGCAAAAAAATTAGGAAGATTGTGGAAGTTAAAGTGCTACATTATTTTATAGTTTAAGAAAGTGAGATTCTGGGTGTTTTAAAATACAGGAACCACTTGAATGATAGACTGAAAGCAGTTTCTGGTATCTCATTTATTCTTCCCTTCCCTGTATTACATGGAAGGGAACCAACTCCCAAATGGTTCTTTAACATTCAACTAACCCTTCCACGGGTGGGAAAACACACTGCTTCACCTTCAAGACTAGAGTGCTGCAGCACCAGTATGGGTAGTTCCTTACTATGTTCCTCTGTTCCAGATATGTTTCCTTTCACCATTTGTGATTTAAATAGTGGTGAGAAGGTGAAATAAAATTACTTAATTTAAACAGCAAGGGTGGGAAGCTGTGATACAGCTTTAAGCTGCCTATTACTTTGTCTCGCAATGAGTTCCAAAGAGGAAATTAGTTACCTATAGTTTTTCAGTATCTGGTGATATATTGCAAATTCGTTTTTTCATGCTTTTCTCATTTTCCTCCTAGATTTCTTTCTTCAGTTTGGAGGTCAGACTGATCTCTTACAAGAATTTGTTTACTTTTCTTTAATAGCTGATAGATGCCCATATTAAAAACTGTACCCTTGATCACTGTAACTTTTTTTGTTTGTTTGTTTTTTGGTTTTTGGACATTATTAGAACAGTTTATAAGCTCCAATGGTTTAGAGCTGGGAGGAAGAGAGCCATCAACATATAGTTAGTGGGTAGTAGGTAGAGGGGTGCAAATTTGTAGGAAATGACAAATTTACTTCATTCATAAAGGCTGCAGTGAGAGCGGATGGCATTTTTGGGGAATAGGAAGGAGAGCCTGTAGCTGCAGTGGCCCTTCTGTGTGCTGATAGTGGATAATACAGTACACAAGCCAGGATAGGGAGAAAGCAAAGTTCCCTTAGCTACTGAGTACTTCTGTATTTATGATCTCAGAGACACATAAAATCAGTTACTTGTTTTCACTACTATAGAAAGCATGCAGAATTAATTTATAATGAGCTTTCAATACACTACATGATTGTTTGTAAATACCAAGTTTATGTGACACATGTTAAAAAATATTTCAGATTTTGTCCACTTTCTATGCAACCTTCTTTGCAACCTTCTTTCCAAGAAAGTACTGATGATGAAATAGAAAGCTTAAAAAAATTAAAAGCATTGCTATTAACAATATGAAATCCAAAACTCAATTTTATCTTTCAAATTAAAAGCTTAACATTTTTACAGTTGTTTTTTCAGTTCTTAACAATACAATCACCACAAATTAGAGCTATCATCAGTTAGTTAGATGAAGAAATTAGTAATGCCTACAAATCCTATTATCTTCAACTCTCTTCAGAAACCAAAATTGAAAAATTAAAAAAATTTCTTGCTCTAGAACAATTAAAATCTCTCATGACAAAACTTGTATTTTTTTTTAATGAAACACCTAATATTTAATTTCTTCTGGAAAGATGAACTTAATTAACATTATTTTGAAGGTACTAATGAACATTTCACAAATCCCAAATGGCAGTTTCAGTTACCACTTGTGTATCTAGCTAATTTATCTGAATGGAAGTAATCAATTAGGTATAGTAAAAAAGGTAGAGCTCATAAAAAAAGTGTGAAGAAAGAGTGCTACACTGTACTGGATCCTAAGAGAGACTATGGCTTTGAATTTTTTTATTTATTTCACTTACTTACTGAAAAAGATAAACCAATACTTTCCAGAGATATCAATCTATTCACACAGGTCCCTCATGAAAAGTACTCATCTATTCTATATGTCATGGCTGAAGAGATGATTGCTGAGGTTCAAAGCTATTGGTATGCCCATGAAGTCTGCTAAATCACCTGTATAGAAGATTTGAAATTGTCACGTGCTTTGCTTTATAGGTCTTTCTAATTTTGAAAATCCTATTTTTGGATCCTTTCATAGCAGAAACACACCAGCTCACACAGTTTGTTGGAGCCCTGTGTCCTTTATACTACCACCAATGATTTCATCCCAGCTCTTAGTAGGCTGCAAGAAGCATCCTGAGGGGAAAAAACTATTGTTATTACCTGATTTTGCAAAGTTATTCTTGAACACAGAGATTTATTAAAGTCTGTGCATCAATGCAGCCCAGTTTGAGAATGCTGCACCACTAAAGGTGCACAAAATTCCTGAATCACTGTGTGTGTACATTAGTCAGAAGTGATAAATCCTAGTTGTTTCAGATACCAGGTATCAGACAGTCCCTATTCTAACTTTTTGGTTTGGATCATTGTAAGGTCTTTGCCAGATAGATTTTTTTGAGCACTCTTGGTCAAAGTACGCTTTCTCTATGAAAGATCTGCCAGAAATACAAAAGCCAAATTCCCACTTATTTTTACACATTGTCCCTTTCTTAAAAACTTATATGTGCAAGAGAATAAAAATATGGATAGGTTGTCTAAAGATCATAATCTCCATTTGAACCTCATACATAATTCTCTTTCTTAATCCTACTCTGTAAAATTTAAAGTTTATTCCTTATCTTAATTTTTCAAGAAATTGTATTTAAAGTATTTCACTGCAAACATATTACATTTTTGTAGCCCTATCTGAAGAAGTAATTTTGGATCATACATCAGATTATATGAAACATCTAGACAACAGGCTGGGAGCTGAGTTATGTGCAGGACTATTCTCCACTCCCGTATTGTTCTAAAGGATTGTATCAATAAGTTTTGTTGCTAAAATAATATTCTATCAACTTTATTAGGAAATTTATTTCAGTATTTTTCTTGATTTTAAAGGAAGTATCACAATACAACAATACAGAAAACAGCACAAGAGCACCATATCTATTTTCCAGCAGCCAGTAGTATCAGCAATTGTATTGATAAACAATATATATTTGTATACTGCCACTCTGGAAATTCATGCAGTAAAACAAGAGATAGTTTTGATTAACTCACCATCTAAAGGCTGCAGGAAATTTGGCTATGTAGGACAGGGAAATAAAAAGCTGAGAATGAGAGAGAATTAACACTTGAATGTTAATTCATTTTCTCTGATTTTGAAACTAAAATAATTTCATGGGATACAAAAATTTCTGAAGAGCTCTTTCCAAGAGTACCTTTGGGCAAGTTAACTCAAAAACATATTGAGTGCTTCTATTATATTATCCACCTGTATTCACTAAAGGTCCATTAACACCATCCACATTTTATTGCTTTCATTTGTCTTCCCCCCAGTCCAAAACATTTAAAGGACAAGTTAACATGAGAAAGATGCTGCTATATTCTGTATTTTTTTTCTTATAAAATACTAGCTTTGTACAAGTTGTCAGCAAACATGTAGATACAGTACTTCCATAGAAAACAAACCAAACAAACAAACCAAAACACCCCCTCCTGCCCCCCCCCCAAAAAAACCCAAATCAAAAGCAAAAAAATCAAACCAGCAATCATACACAAAAAACAGCACCCCAATAGCAAAACAAAAAACCCAAAACTAAGTAGATTTTTTTTAATTGAAGTTACAAAAATCACCTCTATGGAATTCATAGTGCTTGAAAGGCCTTGTTATGATACAGTATACATTTAGATGATATAGCTGTGCTTCATTCATTAAGTAGATAAGAATAGAGCATCATGACAGACTTCATATTGATAAATTGAAGCAGACAATATACTCAGTACCACATAACTTCATTGAAAATAAAAAATCTTAAAAATAAGGATACAGCTTCTACTCTCTTCACCAACCATATTTTATTATATTTTATTGTTACTCAGTATTTTTTTCCTACACAAGCAATTGAAAGGTTTATATCATAAATTTTTATGATTACATGGAGAAGTAGGTAATAGTCCAAGAAGGTAATAATTTTATAAATTGTAGGAAAATGAATGACAAATAGATTACTGGTGCTGCTGCCTTTTAGATTAATCCTCCAATAACATTAATCATTCCAAAGGACTTTTATTCAAATGCTTATGTTCAGAATTCCTCTTCCATAGAGAGCATTCATTGCTCAATGCCAAATTCTGCAGTCTGTTTACTGCTGTTGGACATTTTCCATTTCTTACCTCTATAATTTTTGGGCAGCTGATCTTAATACTGGGGAACTTAGAAGAAATATCATGTGAATTCAATCAACAATGGCAGAAATTTCCAGGATACAGATGGTACTATGTAGAAACTTACTTGAAGGTACACTCCTAACATTTGGCCATGAAAGTCCTTCTTTTAAAAGTTTGCTATGTCATGTGCTCATTTTTGTGTGATTTTCTGGATAAAGAAGTTACCACTCTGTTCTGCCATAACATTCAGACACCACTTCTGTGACATCCTGCATGTATACATAAATACGTACCACACATTCAAGTGGCCTACAACAGCATCATGACTAAAGGGAAAATCAGCCATGACACAGGTTAACATTTCTTCTGAGACATCTTGACACCATACTTAGCTTCCTGATAACACGTGGAAGCAGATTTTAACACCTATTTGAAAAAATTATGTCCTCCTCAATTTATGTAGTGGTAAGAATTTTTGTGCCCCTTTAGCCATATATGGTGCTAACCAGACAATATCACAGTCCTGTGATTCGTATGATAAGGAGATATTGTAACATTAAGAGAGACAATTGGGCAGCAATGACTGACAAAGGGCTCTTACTTAAATAGGTGGAAAACAGAGAATACCTCCTTATTAAGTCTTTAAAGCTTGATCCAGATATTTATTTATTTATTATTTTTAGTCAAAAGAAATAAGTTAATTTCTTTCATCAATACACCCATATACTTACATCAAGAAGTATCACAATTTTTCTAACAGAGAAATATGAAGATACAAAGTTATTTCTTCTATATAATAGGTTGCTAATCCTTATATAGCCTCACTTTTACCAGGTCCTTATTTCCCTCTTTGTCTTCAGAACACTTCTGTACTGAAGTCATCTTTTTGCTATCTAAATTTCATCTGTTTAATCATCTTTGTTTTCTTATACACCAAAAATTAAAATGTTTGTTTCTTTTTCTCCCTTCTCTTTACTCCGTACACAAATGTGTCTTCGAATTCTGCTTACTGATCCTAAGGCTAAATTACTCAAATTAATACATTGCATGTGAGTTTTCAGCAGTTATATCTGTATATACATTTAACAAGTATTTCTCCTCTCTTGCTTTCCTCCATCCCAATGTTCTCTTTTCTCTTCCTGCTTTAGCATTTGTTGCATTTACTGTCTGCTAAATGCCTCATCATTTAGCAAAACTGGGAGTGTCATTCCTATTCTTTTCTGAGATGGAAATAGCAGAGGGTGATGATATGTTTATTTGATTGCAGTCAGATCCATTACAACTCCATACTAACACTACTGAACCTCATGCTTCTTCTACTTCTACAAACATTATGAAATAGCAGCAAATCTTCGTATTCTATCTTCCCCCCCATCCCCCCACAGGAGCTGTCAAATGCCCTTTTCACACAGTGAAATGCCTGTGTGACTCTCCCTTCCAGCACTCAGTTCTCTTTAGTGCAAGGTCTAGTTTTGAGGGAATACAACTATGCAACATTTTTCATGTTGTCAAACCTATGTTAAACTGTGAGAAAACAGACTAGAGCAAAAATTGCTGTCAAATCTGAGCTCAGACATTACATGAAAATTAATGACATTAAAGAAGAAAATACAAATATGCAAAGGCATAAAATTCATCCAAGTATGACTAGAGGCTGACCCTTCTGCACATGACCAATGAAACCGTAGGCAGCGAAGACACTTATGATATCATAGGAATTACAAATGCATTAATGCTTAGGCAGTAGCTAGCTTAATCTCACCAGCTATGTACATATGCCAAAATCCAAGTGCTTTGTAAGCCTGTTGTTTAGCAACTGCTTGTATTCTCTGCTTGTGCATGGTAAAAAATTATATCAAGTTATCTGGACTGCAAAGGATGTCAAGACCAAGACTGATTAATAAAAAAAATAATTATAATTAATCAAAACCATACCCCTGATGACCTCTGCTCCCTCACAGTTTGGTATGTTCATCAAAGCTAATATCAGAGAGAGGCTATCACTACTAAGTAACTTGCAGGAAATTGCCAAAAGACTTTTGCTTAGACTTTGTGTTGAAATTCAAAAATATTCCATCTGAATTTTTTGCCTATTCTGTTGACATTGATTGCACATTGATTCCTGCAGCTGGGATATGTTGAAACAGTATAAAGATTGCCATGATGCCACAGAATCATAGAAAACTCAAGGCTGGAAGAGGCTTTTAAGATTATTGAGTCCAACCCAACACTGCCAAGTCCACTACTAACCATGTCCTGAGATGCCATATCCACATCTTTTTGAACATTTCCAGGGATGATGATTTCATCACTTCCCTGGACAACATTTTCTGAGGCTCGACAGCCTGTTCAGTGAATAATGTTTTTCATAATATCCAGTCCAAAATTTCCTGGGAGCAACCTGAGGCCCGTTCCTCTTACTCTGTCACTTGATATCTGGGAGAAGACTCTGCTGCCCAGCTGGTGCACCCTCCTTTCAAGCAGTTGTGAAGAGCAGCAAGGTCAGCCTGAGCCTCCTTTTTTTGGGCCAAACACCCCTGGCTCCCTCAGCTGCTCCTCACAGGACTTTTGTTCCAGACACTTCCCCAGCTCCATTGCCTTTCTCTGGACTCTCTCTAGCACTTAATATGCTTCTTCTAGTGAAGGGCCCAGAACTGAGCACAGGGGTAAAGGTGCAGCCTCACCAGTGCCAAGCACATGGGGACCATCACTGCCCTTGTCCTGCTGGCCACACTGTTGCTGATCCAAGACAGATGCCATTGACTTTCTTGGCCTCCTGGGTACACACAGGCTGATGTTCAGCTGGCTGTCGACCATCAGTCCCAGAACCCTTTTCACCAGGCAGCTTTCTAGCCATTCTTCACCCATTCTGTAGCACTGCATGGGGCTGTTGTGACCCAAGGGAAGGACCCAGAATATGACCTTATTGAGCTTCATGAAACTGGGCTCAGACCCTTGGTCCAGCCTATCCAGATCCCTCTGTAGAGCCTTCCTACCCTCCAGCAGATCATAAAGAGTATAAAAGTCTTTAATAAAGTCCAGATAGACAATAGCCACTGTTTTTCTCACATCCACTGAGCTGGTGACCTTGTTATAGAAGGAGATTGGGTTGGTCAAGCAGGACCATCCTTTCATAAACCGCTGCTGTCTGAGCCTGATCCCTGGGTTGTGACTGCCCTCAAGATGATCTCTTCCCTGGTACAGAGATCAGACTGTCAGGCCTGTAGCTCACCAGATCCTCCTTCCAGTCTCTCTTGTATGTGGGAATCACATTTGATGACTTTCAATCAACTGGATCCTCTTAGGTTAGCCAGGATGGCTGATACAAAATGAAGAGTTTCCTTATATCTCCTTTTATTTCTGATGCATTTATAGAAAGAAGTTTTGTTGTCTTTTATGGCAATAGCCAGACTAAATTCTAATAGGGCTTTGATTGCTCTAATTTTCTCCCTACACAGTTTCACAATATGCTGCCTGTGGTGAGAGATAGGAATCAAACAATGTAGCCCTTCTGTCACTCAGGTCACTTTTCATACTTTAGTTTGCATAACACCAATCTCCTGTTAGTGGGTAATGTACAGTTGTTTAAATATACAAGTGGAAGAAAAACGTGCTGTTCTGAGAGAAAACCCCATTTGCTGAAGGAGAAACAGTAATATCAAACAAGAAGTTCACAATGGTTTTGACTCACTAGTGATTCAAAGATCAGCTTTCAAAAGGGGTGAAAAAGAGGAAGGATGGCAGGTATTTTTGTATGTCACAATGTGAACTAGATAGCTGAAGGGCATTACAGGTACTTCACTAACAAGGATATATGTAGAAAATGAAGAATCCTCAGATAATCTCATACAGAAATAGTTTTTAGCTCTGGGAATTTGAGAGAAAGTCAGCAAGCTGGAGGATTAAAGAGCTCTGCTAGTGGACGCTAGAATGCTCCAGGCAGAGAAAAAGCATTTGCAGTCAAGTAATGATTGCAACAACTCTCGTCATAAGAACAACTTCTTTCATTTCATGAAAGCACTGAAATACATGTATGAAGCTCTAGTTGCCATTCTGCCTAACTTATGGTCTGTATGACATAGAAAAAATTCAGCTCTCTGCCTTAACTGTTTTTCTGCTGATGAACTAGAGAACAAAATGATGCTTATTGTTCCCGTGAGAACAAGCAGTTGCTTATGCGAGCTATAAATCCCCCCTTACCCCCAAAACAACAAACAACCAAAACCAAACAAAAAAAAACAAACCAGAAATAAAAAAAAAAACCCAACTTTTTTAATCCAGTTACTCCTTGTGTATAATCTGCAAAGCTGTGTGAAGCCAAACCAAGCAAAGCACTTTTCTTTATGTCTTACCAAAGTTAATTAAAAATAACTGATGGAAAAATTATTTTTAGTTTGAGTATAGAAATACATCTTACTGTCTTTAGACATTCATTTGAATTCTTGTGAGGTCAGCAAAGTGATTTCACTGTAGCTCCTATGTGTTTGTGTGAAAGACAGAACCACAATCATGACTCTCAAGTATTTACACGTCACTAGCAAAGCAAATTACTCAGAAATTGGAACCTCCATCCATAATTACAAAGAACTAAAATGCAAATAAACAGTACTTTAAGGTATAAACTGTTCATTAATTAAAATTTCCAATTCATTTTGATTCATAGCATTCTCATCTCTCTTGCTTTGTTTGGAATTTTCTTGTATTGTTGTTAGTGCGTTGTTTGACTGAGTTTTAAGTCATTTATCGGACTGACTTTGTCTTATGCATCACAAGAGAGGGCTGGGACAGGAAATTGTCAGAATTGAAAGCAAAGAAACTCAGACCATTTGAAAAAAACAAAACAGATGGTGCTTTTCTTAAATATATTACCCTAAAAGACATAATTAGCAAACAACAAATACAACTGGACTGTGAAAGATGTATTGAGTTTGCATGGTCAAGCTTTGGTAGCTGCAGGAGCTACAGGAGTGGCTTCTGTGAGAAGCCGCCAGAAACTTCCCCATGTTGGGCAGAGCCAATGCCACTGGCCAATTAAAAACGCTGAAAATACCTCAGTGATAACATATTTAAGAAGAAGGGGAAAGTGAGATATTGCACAGATGTGATTAAGGCTAGGGAAGAGCAGAGTGAGGATACGTGAGAGAAAGAACTCTGCAGACACCAAAGGTCAGTGGAGAAGGAGGGGCCAGAGGTGCTCCAGATGCTGGAACTGAGATTCTCCTGCAGACCACAGTGCAGACCATGACTGAGGCAGCTCAATGGGTCCTGCAGCTCATTGAGGACCACAGAGATGCAGAGATCCACCCACAGGCTGTTGGGGAGACCCACACTGGAGCACGTGGATGCCTGATAGGAGGCTGTGATCCCATGGGTGGCCTGTGCTGGGGCAGGCTCCTGACAGGGACCTGCAGACTCATGGAGAGAGGAGCCCATGCTGAAAGAAGTTTCCTGGTGGGACTTGTGACCCCATGGGGGACCCATGTTGGGTCAGGCTGTGCCTGAAGGATTGCACCCTGTGGAAGAGTGACCTGTGCTACAGCAGTTTATGTAGGACTGTTGTCTGTGCGATGTCACACTGGAGCAGCTCATGGAGAGCTCTTTCCATGGGAGAGACCCTGTGCTGGAACTGGGGAAGGGTTCCTCTCCCTGAACAGTGGGAGAAACAACATATGATAACCCCCATTCCCTTCCTCCCTGAACCACTGGGGGAGGAGGTAGAAGTGGAAAGATGGGGGGAAGGTGTTTTTAAGGTCTTATTTTACTTCTCATGATCCTGATTTTGCTAGTAATAAATTAAATTAATATCTCCAATTTGAATCTGTTTTGTCCGTGACAGTATTTGATGAGTGATCTCTTCTGGACTCATGAGTGTTTGTAGTATTTTCTCAACACATAAACCTATGTTATATTTTCTCTCCCCTGTTCAGCTGAAAGGGGGTGTGGGGGGGGGGGGGTGTGGGTGGAACAGAATGGCTTTTGTGGGTGTCTGGCATCCATCCACTACAGACGTTTAACGTAAGCTTTAAGACAGCTTCAGGTTTACTTGGATATAATAATACTTGGCACTGTGGGAATTGTCACTCAAAGGAAAGTGTCTGTCTCTTTCCTTCCCTAGCTTGCAAGCAGAAAGCAAATACCTTGCAAGAAACAAATAACACCAGATGCTATTCTATGACAAAATATTGTGTTAACAGGATTTATGCCAGTGACATTAGATATGTCCTAACTACTAGATCACATGGGGAAATGCTGAGAAACACTGAAGATTCAAGTCACTGCCCATTACTGAAAAAAGTTTTCAGCACCTAGATGGTTGCTTATATTTCTTTCCAGATAATTAAACTGATAATATAGGTGTACATAATTAGAAAGAGACAATATTTGACCTTAATAGAAGATTTCAATCTTCAAGTGTAACTAAGCTATCTATCAAAGATCATTTACTATTAGAGTTTTATCCCCATGTGAATTTCAAGTAATTTAAGCACAAATTTCTTCTAATGAAAACAGACATTTAAAATGTCCACTGCCCTTGGGAACTCTGGAAGGCTGACCCTGCCTGGACACTAGGTGTCTACAAAAGTTTTCTGTCCCTACCCTCTTGAACTGGAAACAGAAGAGAAAGTAAAATTCAAGGCTTGTGGGTTGGGTTAAGGGCAAAGACAGATCACTAAGCAGTTGCCATAGGCAAAACAGACTTAAGGGAAATTAGTTTAATCAGGGTAGGATAACAAGAAATAAACCTAAATCTTAGATCACCCTCCCTCCACCTCTCTGTTCTTCCCAGGCTTAATTCATCTCTATTTTCTCTCCCTCTCCCCATTAGCAGTGAAGGGGGATGGAGAATGGGGATTATGATCAGTTCATAAAACATAGCTTCAGCTGCTCCTTCCTCCCGAGGGGGAGGATTCCTCACACTCTCTCCCTGGTGTGAGACAGCAGTCCATGAACTTCCCCTATGTGCACCCTCCCTATGAGCTTTAGTCCTTCACATACTGCTCCAGTATGGGTCTCTTCTAAAAGACAAAGTCCTTCAGGAACAGATTGCTCCTGCGTGGTTTCCCCTATGGGGTCACAAGTCTTTTCAGCAAACCTGCTCCAGGGTGAGCTCTTCTCTCCATTGTGTTGTGGGCCCCTACCAGAAGCTTGCTCCAGCATGGGCTTGCCACAGGGTCACAGCCACCTGTGGACATCTACCTGCTCCAGCATGAGGTCTCCCATGAGCTGAAGGTGGATATTTGCTCCACAGTAGTTCTCCTTTGGGCTGCAGGGGAACATCCAGCCTCACCATGGTCTTCACCACGGTCTGCAGGAGAATTTCATCTCCAGTGTCTGGACCACCTCCTGCCCCTCCTTCTGCACTGACCTTTGTGTTTTCAGGGTTGTTTTTCTCACATTCTCTCTACTCTTTCCAGCTGCTATTCTGCAACAGTTTTTTCCCTGCTACCATCTCCTCTGGCTGGCTTGGCCTTGGCCAGTGGCAGGTCTGTCTTGGGCCAGCTAGCATTGATATTATTGGACATGAGAAAGTTTTCTGGCAGCTTCTCACAGAAGCCACCCATATATCCCTCCTGCTACCTGACCTTGATCATGCAAACTCAGTGCAGGAACAATTTCCTTAACAGCCAGGTATAAGTTTATGCTTCTTTACCAGGAAAATGTCAATTAAAACCATTTACATTTAATTTCAGACAACTATGATCATGAATAGCTGGAGGGTCAACACAAACATTGATTAGGAAGAATTGATTAGATACAGTTTTTAAAAAACAGTTTTAAATGTCCAAGTACTATGTTTCATAAATTTCTACATCACTATTTTTCCATCAGACAAGCAACATTTTTCCTGCCACTGAGAACTGTATCAAATACATTGATGATTTGTGTTTTAACCCAGGAAAAGTTCTTTATAAACACTTTTGCTTCGCCCCTCAACTTTGTTTGAAATCTTTTATAAAAAAATCAGTTCACAAAGAATCAACAGCAAGAGCTAGAAGACACTCTTATAAACTCCCTATTCATTACTGTTTAGGGAACTAATTGAAAGAAGAGGGTTTATGATCACTTTAGAGTATACCTCATTCAATTCTTAATGATGTTTAACATTTGACAGATGTTTTTTAGCTCAGTCATTGTATACAGAGATTTACAAGTGGTGTGTCGGAAAATAAATCTAAATTAGATTTCTCCCTATTATGAAAAACCTTTTTTTCCTAAATGTAATTATTCAAACCAAATTTTTCAGAATCTTTTAATATGAGATATTTAGCAATGAAACAGCTAGATTTAAAATGTACAAACAAACAAAATTTCAAATCCAACTTGTCAGAAAAACTATCACAGCACATCTGGGTCTTTTTGAGTTACTACATAGTTTTCAATTCTGAGAATATTTTTAGTTGAAAACTTTTGAACTGTCCTTACCTTGCCATAAATTGACAGCCAGGGTGAAGCAAATAGTCATTATATCTCAGAGTTAGTACTTGCAATATGTGAACTATGTGTACCCTTTTCATAACTTATTCTGTTATTAGGACAACATTTTAACTCTTAAGGTGATGAAGAGTTCATTTTCACTCACTGAAAACATGAATGGTCAATGCTTTATATAATACTCTATAATACCTTTACAGAACCCTTCCCCTTATTGCCACCCTGAATGTCTGAATAAGGCAGGGAAGACCTTAGGTAAGCAGTTATTGGGAACTACGTGCTATATCACTCAACTTTGCAGGCTTTAGATATTTTTAAGCATTTACTATTAGTTTATCTCCACATACCAGCATCAATATAAATACATTAATAGGCTAAATTAATCCCAGTGATAAAATTGTCAACTTTTACTGTTTCTGAGAAATTAGGAGGAAAAACCCCAAATTATTTAGGTATTTAAATTCTTCTTTACCTGTCCCCTAATGTCACATATGTCACAATAATCTTGCATTACTCTGAAAACTGTTAAAATTTTTGAGTATATGCCTTTAAAATATGGCAAACTATTCAGTACCTGTAAGTAATATCAAATTGCCTACAATTTTTAGTAGTCAAGTCCTGTAAAGTCCTACTTGCAGTTTTTAATATTAATATCCCAGAAGAAAGGAGGTGTTTAAACTATTGTCAGAATTCAACATTCAGCTGCTTTTTGGTCAATTTGCATCACACCAGGGTCCTCTCCAGCATTCTGTGCAATCTGAGATAGATTTTTTTCTTCACAATAGCAATGAGATCTAATCACTAACTCTAACAGAGAAAAAAAAAAACTGTTGTTTTTATTTTAAAAATTTCTTTTTCTTAACAACCTAAGTGGTTTATCCAGTTACCATAATATGCTTAAAGGGCAATTTTGAGAGAAAAGTTAACTAATTTTATGATCAAAATAAAAAACTCCAAAATTAAATAAATTTTAGAAGATAAATTTAAAAATACTAAAAATGGTTATTATTCAACCATTTTCAGTATTTTTTAAATTTATAATCCAGTTAATCCAGTTAAAATTAATAATTCATTAAACAAAAGTAAAAAGTTTTTGACACTCAAAATATCCACCTAGAGGACTATAAACATGTTGCTCAGGTATTTATCTAAAAAATCCCAAAATGTATTGAATGTATTGATATATAAAATTCAAAGGTAATGCCTGCTAACTAAAACATTTCTACAAGTTAGTAATGCATTTTGTGTGTTTTCATGCCACATGAAAAAAAAAAAACAAAACTCCTTTTCTCCCCCTCTCTCAGCAGTGTTTACCAAACTCTTAGTCAAAGTTTAAATTTAAAGTTTTACATATTATTTTTGTAGCTGTACCTATACAGCAAACTTGAAACTGTTGAATCTTAATCCCTACAAACTTTTGGCCCTCCATGGATAATGACCTTTTGTGGAGGGATTTATTTATGGGGTAGTTGGGGTTTGACTTCTGCAACAGCCTGGAACGGAATTACAAAAGGGTCTGGACCTTACCTGTTCCTTTTTCATCTAATTTTTTTTCTGGTTGTACTTCTGGTTATCTCCTTGTCCAAGAGGTCTACATTTCGTCAGCTGAACCCTGTGCTGCTGTGGCTATCCCGGTGAAAAAATAGGATGAAGGGACAACGCACAGCACTACTAAAACTTACAGGGAAAGCTCAGAACTAACCAGCTTCTGTGGAAACACCAGTTATCCAGATCCTTTCCATCAACCAAGACAGGAAAGTGAGTATCTTACACAAAGTTACTAAAGAAAGCAATTCCATGATATTGGAGCCATCCTTTGAAGGGGCAAAGAAAATAATTTCCACTTCCAAACGAAAATAAAGGAGATTGTGCCAGTCACTCCACTGCAAATTAGCAGTGAAATCTCAGCCACTGCCATTGAAATGGAATAAATCTTTGCTTCATGAAGCAATTTTGCATCTCTCCACAAGGAGCGGGGCCCTTTGTCATTGACTACATGCACTATTAATATTGTTCAAGCATCAATGAACTGCTCATCAGGAAGACAGGTTTTGGATTCCTAACAGTTTCCTAGCGCAGCATTAAAAAAAAATTATAAACCACCAGTGGTGGAAGAGGAAACAACTCAACCAACTCACAGAAATATTAGTTAATACTATTTTCTCTCAGAACTGTGAGTATTGTGTCTTTTTTGCGCCCTCCCTTCTTTTTAAACTATCCGAATATTTTGCACCATAAATAAGGTGTTTGGTTTTTTTCCTTTAAATCCAGGATCATACAAGGACCATACAAACAATTTCTCTATGACAAAACACCACAAAAAATTACAACCACTACCAATAATCCCCTACCACGTGTACCAAAACACTTGTTTCCACATTTTCAACTGCCGTCTGAAAAACTTTGTCCTCTCAAACCAATGTCAAGAAGATATATTGCCACAAGAAAGTTATGGAAGTTTAGTTAACCCTCAAATATTTCTAATCCTCGATATCAAAATACACCATCAATTTTTGTGATTTCTTTTTTGTTATTTCAACCACAAGTACTGAAATGTGCATACATAATGAGCAAATGATGATATGGGAGATCAAAAGGAAGTTATCTACTACATATTTTAATGATTTTGAGAAAGGATTTTGATGACACAGAGGAAGATATAATTAAGACCTCAAAATTCTTAACAAGAAGATTTGTTATGTATATTTCTTTCTTCCAAACTTTTTTAAATCTTTGCAATCAATTCCTTTCTATCAGCACTTTTTATGTAGATCCATTATGTCACCTTTAAATTATTCCCTCTTTTCAAGATTCTAAATGTAGAAAGAAAAGGATTCTATATTTTTTTTCCTTAGAAAAACAAAATCCATTACCCTTTAAAATTTCACATAACTCTTCTTTTGTACTTTGATCAAATTCCTCAAAGAACAAGAGAACTTAATTTTTCCTATTGAAAACTACAGTATATATTATTATCAATGCACCAAAGATCCTTTGAATGCATTTGGTAGCTTTTACATCACTAAATTAATCATATTGAAAATATAAAGCCACACAGTAAAACCCACAAACACAGTCTTAAAGTATTAAGCAGTTCCTCTCTATGCTTTAATGTAAATATTATATTACTTTATATTATGGCTTGCACAAGAAGAATACTTCATGCACCGAGCATGTAAACTGATTTTGACAATTAAAGATGCAGGAATGAATGAAACAATTTTACTCAAAATTGAAACGTTCTGTCGATACAATATAGTCCAAAATAGAAATTCATTTACATATGGTTGAGATTATTTAAATTCTAACTAATTGTAATCTATAAATCTTCATTAAATCCTGCTGAAACACTTAGGTCATAACTCAGTTGCAAAAGGATTTCAAGATGTATGTAATAACAGTAATCAATTCCTTTAATCTCCCTTATAAGATGAAGGGGGTTACTGACCTTTATTTATCATTTTCTCTTGCAATTCAAACCAAATAACTTTATTACTGGTGAATGGAGATTCTAATTTCTTTAGCCAGACAAAATAAAGATCCAGTATGAATGTTTGTCTTTTTGTACAGCTGGCTATATACACCCACAGTTTGGCTGCTAATGTTAGAAAATACTGTAGGAACAAATAAATATTTTATGTGTAAAACCTACCAAGATTTCATTATTAAGAATCTTCTCAGATTTGTGTTCTTAAAGTACTCTTTTTTGGTCTCATCTGTGGAATAGCCCTGGATTACTACAGGTAATATATAGTGGCAATAAAACTTGCTGCTCATTTTAGATTTTCAGGAGTATTGTATATTTTATGGGGTCAATTTTTAGAAATTTATCATTTCCACAGAGCTTGCAATTTCATGGTATTCGAGTGTTAACACCCAGCTGCACAAAAGAGGTCTACTGTACTGTATTTCTTCCTTTAAATCTGCTGTGCTGCAACAGAATCAAGTGATATAAGCCTGTATTTTTTCTATTGGTTATTTAATAGTAGTGATATCCTGTTGAAGCTTCTAGAGGAGTTGTAAATTTTCTTTCCATAACTGACACATGTTACAGGAACAATGCTTAAGCACATCTCTCTATTTCTCACCAGAGATATGGGAGGATTTTATTTCAGCATATATTTTCTTTCTGAAAGATATCACAACAGTTTGTTCTCCTTTTAAGGAAAATTGCAGCTTTACTTCCTTTAGAATTGCATTCTCACTGAATTCAGAACTATGTTCAATGTAATACTAATACCAGCGTTAATGGCAGAATGCCATTCCCCTTTTCTAGGTGCTTTAAAAAACACCCCCACAGAAGAAAAACTCCCCACCAACACACAGCTGTTTAACATAAGGA
The DNA here is from genome assembly GCF_048771995.1 of Taeniopygia guttata. Lineage (NCBI taxonomy): Eukaryota > Metazoa > Chordata > Aves > Passeriformes > Estrildidae > Taeniopygia > Taeniopygia guttata. The sequence goes on along the minus strand of NC_133028.1, from coordinate 39,705,770 downwards.
GATATTTCTGATCAATGTTTTTGAGCATATAAAGTTATATCCTTGTGCTTCTTATGGATACACACTGGATAACATCTTTGTAACTACAGAACGGGTTTTTGTGCCCGCCCACCCACCCGAAATAACTTCAGTAAAGAACATGTCAGTGACAAACATCATCATTTTTTCAAAGTAACACTTCCAGGTTTGCAGGGAAAAACCCACGCAATGCTGACTTCATTCTTTTTTAAATCAGTGCTTTTTGCAGCAAGTTGCACAAAGCATGATCATTTCTGGCTTTAAATCTCACTAGGAAAAGACAAGAATTACATCTAGATGATTCTAACAGGCCTGTTTGGTTCTGGAAGATGTTATAGGGATGGACTTGCATTATACATCACAGGGGTTAAAGAAGAATTTTAAGACCACATTTTTATTGAAATATTTACTTGACTGAATGCACACTAATAGGTTGTTCTCACACACAGAGCACTATGATATTTAATAAGGTAGGTCATCACTTCCCTGTGATCTGGTTGTCAACAGCTATTTTTTATTTTATGTGTCAGTGGTAATCTCTTTGGAGCAGCAACTGCATGTGGTGTGTCAACCACTGAGAGCTGTATTCAGAAATAAAACACCTATGGTTACAGCAGGGAAGGCAATGCTACAGAAGAGACGAGAGCACGAGGATTGGCTGCTCTGAATAGTTGAGGACACTTGGGTAAAAACTTATAGTGTTACTTTTTTTTTTTAAATATTGCTCATATATTATGTATCTATATACTATTATGATTATCTTTTTAAATTTAAATAATTCTTTAAAGAAATAGTATCAAACAATCAACACATGGAAGTTATTTCTGTAAAAGAGAGGCAGTTCCTGTTCTTAAACAGAATTACTACATTTTGCTGTTGCCTGTCCAAAATCCTTCAATTTCAACTGATTTCATTGTATTTAAAACTTTTATTCCCTTCTCCCCACACTCATAATTTTGTTTATCAGATACTGATGGATAGAGCACCTATATTAAAATGTTAACAGCAACTCAAAGCGTGCCCTGGCATTAGATAAGATGATGTAGGTGTAAAAAAGTGCACACTATCTAAGCAAAATTATTTTTTCATGACATAGACAAGATATAAAGTAATCTAAAAAGCTTATAATACTGTGTTTATCCAATGAAGCTGGCTGACTATGAGTAGAAAACTGAGCTTCTAAAACAAAATCCAGATAATAATTAAAGGTGCACAAAATGCATTAGATAACCAAGTCTTTTACACTTTATAAAGGTGAGGGACTAAGTCAAAAAAAATTATAATCCCTGCTCAGGATATTTATCAAGCTTTGCTAAGGGGGATTTTGCTGCTTTTTACTTTGCAATGATATAGGTGAAATGAAACAGTACCCCTCCTTAAATCTCCAAATTTCATTGTAATTTCTGAAGCATTCTTAGGAATTAGGAGTAGTTCTTCACTGCAGTAGTCTGTTCCTTGAAGCACTGACTAAAATGAATTTCACAGAAGTCAGGGGTTTACAGTTCACTTGTTTGGCACAGACCTTCAAGAGCAAGTTAGCCAAGTCCAGGAACAAATTCAGTAACTCAGAAATAAATAATCTATACTTAACATTGTAAAGATTAATTTTATTATGGATGTTTCTGGATATCTTTTTGACTTCCAAAGGTAACTTGAAGATTTTTACACACACTTGTGTATTAATTTAGAGGTAGCATGTAAAGGTAGCATGTTGTATTTTAGCTTCTTCACAATCCTGATCACTTCAGCAACATAAAAGTGTATAACTTCTTGCAAGATGGCTTTGAATTAATATGTGATATAATGAAAATCAGGGAAATTATCAGCTTTAGCATGGATTGTAATGAAATGCGGTTAGTATTTAATGCAAAAAATATAAACTAAGTTAATAAAGCTTTTGTACTTAGTATCAACAGATAGAGGAAAAAAAAAAATTTCGCCTGCTTAACTGAGCAATTAAAAGCAGAATTGAGCTTTTGAATGTATTTTAAATTTCATAGAAGCTGTATCACACCTATTTTATTACTTACACATTATACATATTAAGGCATATTTTCAATTAATACATTAATTTATCATATTACTAGAATTTATTCTATGAATAATTTGTATACAAATTTTAACAAACTTACAACTATTCAGAGAAAATCTAGTTTTGTTCTATAATTTAAATTTTCTATTTCTTTTGTCAGTAGTAAGAGCAGACAAAAAATTAATCTGGCATTACTTTACAGGGCATTTCTTTTCGCTTCCATAGATAGTCCCTAGCCCTTTTAGCCTATGTTAATGGTGCCATTTATTTTCCATTAAACATTGAAAATAATCTTTTCAGTGTAAAGCTATTTTTAAATAATCATCATTCACAGCTAAATGTTAAGTCATTTTCCCACAATGAGATAATATAAGAAAAATCAAGTAAAAAATAATAATTGCACACTATTTTGAAGTAATGATTCATCTATGCCTGAGATTTGCTTACTAAACAATTAATCACAGGACTCTGAAAACAACTAAAGTTTTTGTATATAGACCAGCAACTGAACACTGATGGAAAAATAATCCCATGGAGTAACGTTCAGTTTAAAAAGTAAAAATAAAAAAATAAAAGATTCAGACTCAAACCTTCAAAAAATGTGAATCACAGGACCCATCTGAAGAAAGCACAATGACACATAGTAAAGAACATGGTATCTCCATGTTTCATTAATTTGAATAAATGTGTTAAAATATATGTTGCTTCTCTTATGGTTTAAAAAAAAAACTCACCTAAAATTATGAAACATCAAGCTGATATGGTCATAGGTCAAGCGATATAAAAGAAAAATTATGTAACATTGCTTTGATTGCTTAATTATCTAATACTATGTATTGCTTATTATGTAATATAGCTTAATTATGTAATATTGCATATAAAAGTAAGCACACACACTTCAGTTGCAAATGCAATAATCAAAAAACTTATCTTCCTCTTTATTTGTGACTTAAGGTCTTCAGTAGAAAAAAAAAGTCCCTGAAGTCTTTTATGTGATGCTGAGAAACATTTGATGACTTTCAATTTTCAGGTTATACAGAGACATTTTTTATAGACAGCCAAGATTGTCAGGACACCCATTGGATACAATGTGTTTTTAGTGTATATCAAGTGACAAGACATAATCTATAGTTCTAGACTGTTGTTATTAGTAAATTATTTTCCCTGTGAAAACACTGTTTCTGGGTGGGGTTTTTTTTTCTGTTTTGTTTTTTTTTTTTTTTTTAACACATCACTTTCAAAATTAGGTAGAACAGTATGTTTACTAGAAAAGTTTTCTTGGAAGTTAAAGCCTGACAGTGGACTCAAGTATCTTTACAACCAGCCTAAATTTTGGGGCACCTGAGGCAAGAGGTTAGATACAGAAACAGAGGAGGCTGCCAGCTGTAAAATGATCTTATGTTTCTAAACCTTTTGTGCCCTTTCTGACATATTTGTCTATGTAAAACAAATTCTCACAGTTTCTTTTAATTCTACCTTTGTTTCTTTATTCTTTCTCCCTTTCTCCCTCCAGATGTTTGATGGATTAACATTCCTATTCACAGTTTTAATTTTTTGTTTGACATATAATTTTTTGAAATTATTTTAAAAAGTGTTAGAACACATACAGTATCAGGCTTTGGCTTGTTGTTCTTTTAAAATTGAATTTTTTTCCCGTTATTAATATGTGCAATAGAAGTGCTTTCCAGTATTAAATATAGCATGGTTCAAAATGAAAAGAAACTTCATTTACAGAATTCATCAGGTGAGAAAATTAAGACATTGAAGGACAAGGCATCTTACTCAAATTGTCATACCTCAAATAGATACTTCAGCAGCTTTTTACAAATCAAAATACAAAACAGTCTTTTAATCAGTTCAGTTACCTCCCTCAAATTTCTTCAGCCTTTGTTCTCTGCTAACAAAGCACTTTTCCAATTATAGAAAAAATGTAAAGGTTTCCTCCTCCCGACAACTTGCATGTAATTGCTCCTATAATGTTTAGCTGAAGTCTTTTGGATGCAAGGTGCCTTTTCAAGTGAGATATTGTTAGTGTTGCCTGAGGCTATTATGATGTAGGCATTTTCTTTGACCTCCAAGCATTTTGCAGAATAGTAGAGAAGCATTACAACCCCCAGAGCACATAAGTAGCTACACCACAGAACGCATTTTTAAGGGAGACTTATTCCACTGAAGCATGGAAATGCCTTCATCTAGAACAACTCTTGGGTTTCATATGAGTATTTTAATTAAGTGCAATGCCAAAACCAAAGTTCTATTAAAGCTCTAGTTTTGGTCTTGAATTTCCCCAGGTGGTTAATGTGATGTGATAAAGTGTCTCAATAGGAGAAAAAAACAAGATTATCAAAGCATCACTGAGCAGAAATACTCAAGAGTGCACACACTACTTATCACATAACTTAAGCAGGACTGTTTAATTGGAAAGTGTATAATGTGTTTTGATCTGCCAAGCATCCTTCAACATTTTAGTGATAAAATTCTTTGGAGATATCTTATCCTTAATTGTTTGGTGTTTGCATCACCAGTTGAACAAAGCGGCATTGCTGGATCCCTGTTTTTACTCTGAATATCTCCATATGATCTCCTATAAAAGTTCACAAAGTCTCTTCAGAGAATGGAAGTCTGTCAAATACTGAAAGATGTCAGAGGTACAGAGTGTTCTTTATCACTACATATAAGATAAATATTACCTCACAGAGGGCAAAATGATAATTTAGAGATAAATAAAAGAGATCATGCTTTGTGTCAGTATGGAATTATATTTAATGATCTAAGAAGGCATTTCAAGTCCTATTTGATTCAGAGAGACAAAACCTTCACTCCTGATTTTTCAGCATGTTAACATCACTATCCAGAACCATAGTTTAAAACAAACAAATAGTCAAAACCACAATAGTTTGATCAAGTGGAGTTACAAATGCATATAAAAAACCCAATAAAATTAAGGTTGCTGCCAGAGGAATTAAAACATATGTGACCAAAATTCTGGATGTGTATATGTTCAAATGATTTGGATGAGGTCTGTCTATAAGATCATCAAGGGGTCAAATATTTTTATATCTTACAAGCAACTTCTATCATAATTGTTGAATTAACTAACAAAAAAAAGATCTTAAAAATCATATCAAATGATTGAATTTTAAAAATTTATTTGCACTTCAGACACCATCAAGTTTATATTTTGTTTAAAGTTATTGAACCTTAACTTAAAATACATTTGCTTGCTTGGTAACTAATGCAAGTATGAAGAAGAAAAACCCTGAGTGTTTTCCCCAAAACACTCCACTCCAGCCACTGATGTACATTATTTTTGTACAGAGGCAGAAAGGGATATATGACTCACAAATGGCACTTCTCTCAAGATAAAGTGTATTGTAATAGAGGATTCTCAACTAGGACTAGAAATAATCCTGTTGACAATAAAAACTCCAGTCCATTTATATCTTATTTCCCTAAAATATAAGTATTTGTAATAAGTTTTTCAAGGCTCTGCAGACAGACCAGATTCTTAAAGATGCAAACTATACTCTCTACATTTTTTTCCTCAAGTTGCTTAAATTGTAGCAGTATATAGAATTAATAACTATGCTTCACTAAACTGAATTATTGCTTAAATCAAATCTGAATCCCAAATTTCCTGAGTTTAGCTTTGGTGTTTACTCTTGGACTAGAACTGCTGTCTGAGATCAAAGGGTAGTAGAGTGAGTAATAAGGAAGGTATATTACAAGTTGAAAATCATTGACAAAGAAAGGTACAAGAGTGGAGCTGCAGCAAGTAGTAAAAGAAAATACAATTTTAGTGACTTGAAGTTAAGAAAAAAAACCCTAGCCATATTGTTAATATTAAAATATTCAGGCTACGACTTTCACTTTACCATGTTAAAACTGCATTTTCTTCCCAGGGGAGATATTGACCAGCTCTAGTTCTAAGTACAGAACTATGCTGACTTCATAGCAGTGTGACTATACCTCTTCCTAACAGCACCTCTTCCTCAATACTCTCATTTGAATCAAAAAGAAGGAAAGTTGGTTAGGTAAGTCTTGTTCTTCTATGATCTTCAATTTTTAGACCTTTTTTCCACCTTGATGCACTTTCATATCTTTATTCTAATTGAATAAGCTCTCAGCATAAAAAATTCTTTACTTCTTCACTATTTCTGTAACAGAACAGCTAATACATATTTATAGATTTTTAAGCCATAACTGAAATCAAGATCACTGTGTCTTTAATTCATCTCTTGGTTTTAACCAATGCAGAAACTGCAGAGATTATTCATAGTGTACTTTTTATCTCTTTGGATGCAAGATCAGAGATGACTCACAAAAAGTTTAAAAGTTTCTTAGTTCAAGTGACTATGCAGCCACATAAATATTTTAACCAAAGGACTTGAATTGAGTTATATGCTGCTTAGAAGATTCTACTTGTATTGTTTTCTTTGTTTCCTCCTCTTTACAGTACTTTTTTTTGTCATTGCCTGCCTTAGCCTCATAATTAATCCACTTGGAGATCACCTCGGGTGATGCACATTCAGAACAGACGAGTTCTACTGCATGGAGCTGATAAATCAAAGGCAGCAAAGACTTTTTCAAAACAGACACATGTTTTGGATTCTCCTCAACAGCTCTGAAGGGTTGACACACCACATATGTGCAGCTCCAGCCAGCTGGGGATGTGATCTTCAGGAAGGTAGTCCTATAATCAGTTCTAGCTTGTGATTCTCTGATGTATTCCTGCTGTTTTACAAGTCCTTCTCTGTCAAGTCCTACATCTTTATTTCTCATGGTAATTAAAAAAAAAAAAATCAATGCAGTAAACCATGGCATAAGAAGAAAATTCTGGATCTATATAAACTCCAGCACAGAGGTTCAAGTGCATAATTCAGCAGTCACCTAATACTGCAGTTAAGCCCCTGTGCTCAGGATTCTGCTGTTGAAGTCTGCATGTGCTTTATGGTGTTTGTGATGTGTCACCAATGAAATCGTCATCCCACCAAGTAATTGGCACTTAGAAACAGATTTCCAACAAGTTAGCCTGCTCACCAGCTGAATACTTTTTATATTGGCTCCCAGCATAAAGTGAAATATAGATCTTCTTTTGCTTAGGGAAAAACCACCACAAAACAAAACCCAAAACAAACAGCCCAAATAGAGAAGACAGAGCATTGACAAATGAGATACTATACTTCCCTGATGTAGTAGCAAAAAAACCCCATTTATTTTAATTTTTGAAATTTATTTACCAGTTTCTTCAGGAAATGTAGGAGCAGTAGTATGTTTAAAATTAGTTTGTGGCTCAAGCTTATATTTTCTTTGTGGCTCTGCAAGTGACATTAGTGATTCAGCCCTTCTGGCTGTAACAGCAAAACTCAGCCTCCTCCCAAAACACTTTACCCTTTCCTGTGGCAGAAGAGCTTCTTACAGTAGCATGAACTTGGTAGGTTTGTGGGAGAGGAACTGTCGAGTGGTAAGTGAAGGATTTGGCAGAGCTAGGGAGGTGGTGGAATACAGAGGGATCTAATGTTCTTAACAGAGCATTAAAGCTTCCAGTCTCCTTCAGTCTCCTCCTAGAGTAACTTTCTCTGACTCATCTCAGAACCATATGTATTAGCAACCCCAAAACCACTTCTGCTGCAGAAACTGTTCTCCCTCAAGGTCCCTGAAATAAATAAATTATTTTCTCTTTATCCTTAGGCCAGTGAGTTTCAGATATGGCTTACATTATTGAAAAGGCTGAAACAGCTCTTCAGGAAAGATGAGTCTTAAATTTCATTTTGTTCTAGTGCCTAGGCTTCTTAATGTTGGTTATTTATTTAATTGGGGATTACATCCCTGAATTCTTTTCTGGACTTCTTTCAAAAAGTTTTCTTTTCAAAAAAGCTGCTAGGAAATAAAGTGAGACAGGTCTTTCAGCTAATAAACAGAAAGATAATTAAAGCAAAGATACTATTTCATTTTTCTTCTCTACTTGAAAATATTCAAACTATGCAGATAATTCTTCATATTGTAATGCTTTCACTTCAGGTCATAAGTGAAGAGCAAGAGAGATCATGACACTAAAACCTACTAGCTCAGATGCTCACATGGTGCATTTTACAGCAGGAGATTTGCTAATGACACTTGAACTTCACTAAATCTATTTAAAAGTAATAGCCAAGACCTGACTGTACAATTTTAGCCAAAGCATTGCAATTTTGTCCTAAGGTAAAAACCATTTTTGAATTTCCAGTCCCAAAAGACTTGATGGATAAAATCCCACACATAACATGTATCACAGCAACAAGCACAAAATGTCTGTGCAACAAGCACAAAACAAATTTTTTGTTCACTTATTTCATAAGATAAAACTTTTCATAGTAACCATGTTGGTAGTTATACCTATGTTTTTGGATTGCTGTTTTCAAGCCTTTGAATGGTAAAAGGTCCCAGTCAACAAAACTTGTATTTTCATCGGCCCAAGATAGCATGATAAAGCAAAGTATTACATTATCCCTCAGTGTGAAAAGAAGTGAAGAGGAGAACTTTACTGATAATCAGCTTATTCAAAATTGTGACTCTGCCTAGCATCTTCACCAAGTTTTTCTGTTTATCTGGAAGACAATCTAATTGTTTCCTTGGATTTGTTAAGGGCATTCAATCTCATGAATATAATATAAAGGTCAATTTCTTCCACACTGACGTTCAAAACAGTATGTGGTACTTCACACAACTATATTTTGTTCACTGAAGAACTAACAGTATTTAACATAACTATATTTTGTTCACTGACAACCCATGAGATTGTTAAAGTTGGAAAAGTCCTCTAAGATTGTTGAGTCCAATTATTAACTGAGCACTGCTGCATTTACCACTATGCCATGTCTTCTAGTGTCACACACATATTGTTTGAAAACTTCCAAGGATGGTGATGCCACCATTTCTCTGGACAGCCTGTTCCAAGGCCTGTTCACCCTTATGAGTGAAGAATTTTTTCCTAATACTCTTCAAAGGTTAAAAGCATATTCCCAATTGTAAAGAAATAAAAGATCTTAGCCCACAAATTATACCATGTAAACAAACAAACAAACAAAAAAATCAACATTTTGAACTGGTGAGTACTACTGGAAGAACTCCTTTATTGCTCTGGTTCCTATTGAGATCCCTCAGAAGCTGAAATAGTTCTCTACAGAGTTGAAGGTGAGGTTCAAATCTCTTCAGGGAAGCTCCCAGGTATTTTTTCCCTATGAGGTGAAGCTGCAACCAGAGCTCACTCAACTGGATATGTGAGTCAATTTCAAAAGCAGAAAGGTGATTTCTGGTCACAGTGACTGCCAGCACTGCTCAACTGCTGAGCTACATGCTACCAAAACAGCACTCTTTGATAGTACCCAGGTAACCAGGTAGACAAAACAAAAAGTGTCACATGAAAAAAGTGGCATCAATTTGTAAAACTAATTCCTGTAAGCTTGCCATCTGCAATGGGAAAAGCAGCAGAAACTAACAGAAGAGGGGGGGAAAGAAATGCAACACCAAACACAAAACATATCTTAAAAGAAATATTGCTTAGTATGATACTGGATAAAGTCAGAATGGCTTGTCAAAAATAAAGGAACACTATGAGGCTTGGGAACTAGCATTTAAAATAATTAAGTTAGTGGATAAGGAATATCTAGCCAATACTACAGGCTTTCAAGAAGATTAGCTGCCAAAGCATCTTAAAGAAGCTAAGTAGACATGACATAAGAGGATGGTCCTGTACAATTTGTTGAAAGATTGGATAAGGTGGACTTTCATAGTGGAGACATAATGTGTTGAGGGCTTCACATGTACTGGGTTACATGCTAATCAACATTACAAACATATAAACTACTCATTAAAGAGAAAAAAAAAAAGAATGAAGTGGAAAGGGTTGTTTAGGAAGCAACTTTGAAATAGATTTTATGAAACTTACAGGACTATAAATTGGCAACTTTATATAAAATTGGATTTTATATAAAATTGAACTTTATATAAATTAGAACTTTAACATGAAGTGATAAAAGCGACAACAACAACAAAATAATTCCAGCACCTACAGATAGTTAAGGAGACTATCTGTATTAAAAGAAGGCAAAAACTGGAGATACAAAGGATAATTCTAATAAAATTTTTTAAAAAATGAAAATTAAAAAAAAACACAACTAAAAAAGGACAGTTTAAAGTGTAATAGCAGTCAAAATAAACTTTGTTAGAAAAGCTGTTGTGCTTGACAAAGCATGTCGTGAAACTATTTAGATTAAAATACAACTCTTAAAAATTTAGAAGCTAAAGAAGTATAAATTAGGTTCTCAGAAAATTCCATTATCAAATGTCAGCTGTTTTCAGAACATAATAGAAGCCAGTTCTGTGGAATGACTTCTCAGTAACCACAGTATTAACATCAGCACAAAAAAAAAAAAATAGGTTGGTAAAAAAGAAAGTCTCTTTCAACAAACATAGTACAACAAAAATCTTCCTATGAACAGTGAAATTTACACATACCCCCTGAGCTCATTTACACAGGGGTCTGCAGAAAAACCCATAAGAGCAACATTTTTTTCCTTCACAAAAGTTTAAAAGATGCATTTTCTGTATTGTACATGGTACTGATTACCTTAGTCCCTTGAATTGACAGGAGGGTTTGCCCTTAAGTAATAGAAAGAGTGTGACAGTCTTTTAAGGTTTTTCTTCTGAAGTATTGCACAGAAAAGCTTTATTTCTGGTATTAAATATTTCACATCCCTAAATATTCTCAAAAATACTTGCGGTTGAATTATAAAAAATCACATGGGTCTGTCCTTTTAAATTTATTTCAAAGTAGGATAGAATTATTTCTATTTTAATAATTTTTTGCTACTTTACTAGTCAAAGTCATTTACCTAGCAGATCTCTCTTGTTGCCCAACTGTGCTTCCTACTTTGATGTTGCAAAAATAGTTAAAAGGAACGGAATTGTTTCTTGATCTTCAAAATTACTCTGTGCATTCAAAAGTAATAGAACTCCTTGAATATTTGAAGTCAAACATTTAATTTTAGGGAGCTCCTTTAAAATATGGAGCTAGAGTGCTGTAGGCTAAACGAATGATCACTAATAAGGAGTCTCAGGCACATGGTGTCCACTGCCTTACACTGAGAAGTGTACTGAGCAGTTTGGAGTGTAGCTTGGAGCAAAAGTAGAAACTCTCAAGCTTTCCACCAGGTACATACTACACTTTCATTCTCTATCCTGGTTAAGTAACAAGTTCTGGTACACATTTGCTGAATAAAAGCCCAAACAAACAATCCTAGAATATGACTCACAGTTAAAGTACAAGTCACACATGCATCTCAATATTTACGAAGTATTGAGAACTATAAAGACTTTTCAAACAGAAAAAAATCTGTAAGATATCTTGTTGAACATCAAAGGAATTATGTAGAAAAGGAAAAACTTAGTAGAATAGAGTATTATGCAGTGTATTAACTACAAGAATTTCTTCCATTCTAGGTACAGTAACCTCTGCAATCACCCTAGGATAATTTGGATTACACAGCAGCAACTACAATCAAACCGACAAAATGTGCAAACCTGAACATTTATTTGATCAGTCACATTTTAGGACTAGTAAAAATGGTTTTCCAAAGCTTATATTACATTGTGACATCTGATGGGGAGGATTATTTCATATAGTTGCTTCTTGAAAACTACATTTTGGTATGTGTTAGTCATTAAAGATAGTGTTTCATGAAGAATCTCATAGCTTCAAAGACTGACATTTTTCTCAAGTTGAATTTTCTTTATATTGAGGAAAAATACATTTTCATTTCAAGTATACTGACTTTGTGGAGGTTCGAAAAATATCTGAAGGTATTGCCTTTGTACAGTTAAAAAACCATCTTCTATTCATGTAGATATATGTCTTTCATGAACTTCTTACCTCAGTAATTGGCAAATTCCATGGATGGGTTACTAAAGCCACCTAAGGCAGAGGTAAGTGCCCATTGCTGATGCTGTCCTTTCCAGCATTAACCAAACTATCGATAAGTAAGGAATCATTTGGCATGGTACCTGACACCAGTGACATAAGATGACTAATTAATATATCTGGCTTAGCTGTTCTGTATTTATTTCTCAAGTTCTCTAGTTCATTTTTAAATGTAAAGTCTGTTCTGCATGCTCATCTCCAGGACAAGTTAAAACTTCACAAACGTTGTCTCTTTAGCCCATCTGAAGACTAAAAGAAGTGAAGCTTTCATTTAAAATAAAGGGAGAACTCTAATTAAAACAATAAAATAAGTATTACATTTTCCTTCTCATGGTTAAAAGTAAGTGCTGCTGAGTTCTGGGAAATCTTATTTTCAATTAGTCTTGAATCTTTTGTTGTTGCTGTCATCATTGATGGTAAGTTATGATATGTTTAGAAATTCTGTGGAGAATATGTTTACTGTCATTCACCACTGAGATTTACAGAGATCCCAAAACATCAATTAAATGTGGTTGTTTACTCAATGCTGTCACCAGAAGAGGATATAGCCTGTAGAGTGGAACTATTCAGGGGCCTGAAAATGTTTTGTTTGTCAGTAACATCTAAAACATGAGCCAACAAGTGTCTTTTTTAGAGTCCTCTACACATTTCAAGAAAATCAGAATTCTTGGCCAATAAAGAGTTTTGGTTTAAATGCTTGTTTTGTCTGTAAAGCCAAAGGAAACAATTAACTCATTTTTAGTCAAAATTATAAAAGGATGCCTGGCTTTCTTTGTAAGCACTTATGTACTGTTACTTGTAACTCTCACTTGGTGACAAAGAGGAGACACCAGTGTAAATCCATTCCTATTGCTCATCCCTTGGTCAAACAGAAGCTGCATGATGCATAAATCATTGCATAAAGTGCAAAAACATTCATGGAAGTATTTGTACAAAAAAGGCATGAAACAAAAAAAGGAAGCATTTCTTTTGCTCCACAGCTCAAAGCTGTCCCTCACATCAGGGTTTCATAGAGACATAGAAAAACATAAAGCTTTTATCATAGAGATCCGGTGGTAATATATACAAAGGAGACTTCAAGTTTTTGTATTTGTAAAGAGGAAATAAAGAAGTGGTTTCATGAAGGAATTAGATGTTACCATGTCTCCCATAATAGATATTGAAAGTCTCTAGTAAGTACAAGATATGATGCCATATCCAAAGGAAAAGCACAAAGTTGTGTCAGGGGAGGTTTAGATTAGATATAAGGAAGGCGTTTCACACAGAGGACGGTTGGGCACTGGAACCGGCTCCCTAGGAAAGTGGTCACAGTGCCAAACCTGCGAGAGTTTAAAAACCATTTGGACAATGCTCTCAAGCACGTGGTGTGACACTTGGGGTGGTCTGTGTAGAGCCAGGAATTGGAACCTATGATCCTAGTCAGACCCTTCCAACTCAGGATAGTCTATGATATTGTCTTCCGCTCACTTCTTTCGTCAGTTCCGTACTGTCAGGGTGCGCTTGAGAGATTTATAAACAACTGCTCAGCAAACTCATTGGAGTGCTGAAATAAATACCATGAAATAGGATTAATCAACAAAAGGAAGCACATGCAGAGTGTCATGGTATGAGTTTTCTGCAGCTAGGACTGCATGCAGCTTCATGCGCCTTCCATGCCAATATTCAGTGAAATAGTATATCTACTCTAGCAGACTTAACTAATCAAATCAAGGTTAGCACTCCTAAATGGAGAAAGAAGTGAGGCATATCCTATGAAAACATTCTTTTATAGAAGCAGATCTATTTAATGTTTTAGAACTACCACTGGAATAGCTGGTATGACCTTCAGTTTTCAATGTGAAAGAATTTTTAGCAATCCATAACTCATAGTTGAATAAACTTTCTACTACCATACCTAAAAGCTTTGTAAAATTTCCATTACTTAGGAGAATTAGTAATAACGTGTGGTTGTTCTAATGGGTGCTTGTGTGTGATTGCAATATAAAGAACAAACTCTTTGACTAAAAGTACTTTGTTTTTAACAGGAAGTGGTATAGTAATTTTCAAAATTTCAGAGTTGGTTTAATAACATTTATAAACTACAAGTAATTTCTTCTACTGAAATAGAATATTTTTAATAAATACAATATAATTTCAACCATTTTCAATATCTTAGTTGTAAAATTAATTTATTCATGTCAGGAAATTTAATTGTTATAAGTTCTTCAGTCAAACTTAAGTTGAGCACAGCCACATTTTTTAAAAGTGCCTTATTACAACCAAAGGAAAGCCTGTAACTTTAATTTACCTAGGAATATCTTAGCAAGGTTACAGAAGATATGGTGCTTAATCCCTACAGTACTCTTTCTTCACATATTCTTCAGTGATACTTTAATTTACAGAAAGTACTAAACAGTTCCTTCATGAACTGGGAAAACACAAGAAAAGTATCATTTGAAAAGTTTCCTGCTTTAAGTGTACATCAGGTCACACAGGTATTTGCCAGTTCACTTTTACTGCTCCACAGGGAAATTGTCACAGCAAAAAGCAGATAAAGCCTTATGCTACTCAGTAGAAGTTATTAATGGATTAGGCAACAAGTTTGTGATTGTGGGGACCTGCCAGGGTGCTTTTTGTGACAAGAGAACAGGAGCCACCCCCATAGACAGAACCAGTCCCAGCCAGCCTCACTGCTGTTCAAAGTTAAGCCCATCAACAATATATTAAGCGAAAATGTATTTCTTAAATACATTATCCCTTGTGATAATGTATTTAAGAAAGGGCAAAAAGTGCTGCATGCCTGTTATAAGATGAAGAGTGAAAAAAATTTGAGCAAAAAAGCCCTGCAGACACTAATATCAGTGTATGAGTGGGAGGAGGTTTTCCAGGCACCAGAACAGAGATCAACCTGCTGCCCATGTAAACAGCATGGAGATGCTTATCTAACTGTAACCCATGGACAGGAACACAGAGCAGATATCCACACTGATGCTTGGTGGGAGAGGATGCAAAAGGACCATGAGTGAATTTGATCCTGAGAAGAAAGGAGGGATGAGGGCAAAGTGGGTTTACTTTTGTCTTTCTTACTCCCCTATTCTATTTTTAATTGGCCATTAATCTTTCCTAGTCAAGTTTATTTTGCCCATGATGGTACCTAGCAGGTGATTTCCTTGTCTTTATCTGTTTCCGTGCAAGACCGGCTCTGGGCGGGTGCCTGCGGGAGCACAGCGGGAGGAGGGGAGATGCGGCGGCCGCTTTCCCCTTCGGGTCTGCGAGGCTCAGTTCTAGTGCGGGAACAGACAAAATGGTGACACGGGGCTCGGGTGCAAACACGTGTTTATTGTGGGAGCGTGTTCCCGAGACACGGGGGGACCGAGCTGGGCTCGGTTATACCCCATGCCGGGGGCGAGGGGGAACCTGAGCCGTGGCCAATGGGACGGGAGGCAGGGGACAGGGGCAGGGGACAGGGGCAGGGGACAGGGGCAGGGAAACCCCAAAGACCGTGATGGGAAAGGCGAGGCGGGGGCGGGGGGCAGGGATAGACCGTGTGGTGAGGGGAAGTGATAAGGGAACGCAGGGTCAGGACAAGGGACCGCAGGGGGAGGGGGAATGGGGGCGGGGGAAGGAGAGAAAATTACAAATCCTGCATTTATCCTGACACTAGAGCTTTTTGACCTTATTTTCTTATCCTGTCTTGCTAAGGAGAGTGAGCAAGAGGGCACTGTGGTTGGAGGTCTGACAGTCAGCCAAGGTAAACCCACCACAATTTTGTAGATCTAGGATAAGAATTAGTTAGCCACAAAGAACTCTGGAGAGACTTCCAGAGTTATCTAAAAATATAAGTTAATTGTTTTATTAGAAGGCTAATACAATATAATTTCCTGCATCAATGACACAGGAGATCAATAAGGTCCTGTGCTATGCATAAGACCTTTAAATCAGGCCAATTGCACTTCTTTAGAAATTTATTCAATGACAACTCTTATCAGCATTGTGGAAAACAGCACTAAGTGAATGTCAGTGACTAGCTCCTGATAACATTCAGACCTGAACAAAAATAAACATCCTTTTAACCTGCCTACAATTTCACTACTAGCAATTTTTGATTTCCAATCTGAGCGTGATTTCTGGAAGACAGGTACTCAGCATTATCTGAAAGTACCATTCACCTAACAACATATTTGATAAAAATATCACTTTCAGAATTCTGTCTCCACTTACTTATAGACAATTCTCAGCACAAAGATGTAGTTGCTTTAGTTTAAGCAAGCAGGAATCAACAGGTTAGAAAAAAGACTGGGATTACTAAATCCTGAATTTAACGACTTTTTGTTCAAGAGCACATAAGGCCCTGCCTTACTGAGCTGTAATTTAACTTTGCTTGCTTACACTGTTATAGGTCTGAATTGACAACATGAAAAGTTATCAGTCTCTAAAAAGTCACTTGAATATGTTCTGTGTTTCAAATGGACACTGGAGTAAGAACAAGTGCAAATTAAAAGAAATCATATGAAGCTAAGTTTTATCATGTCTACAGAAAATTCTAAAACTTTTCTAAAACTATCTATGTGAAATTAGAATGCAAATAAAACCTGCCAATATTCACAAATATCAAGTTGTATCAGCCTAAGGGAAGAACTCTGATTTCTACAACAATTTGTTCTCATAGTACTATGACATCCAGTGTCTTCCAGATAAAAAAGCAATAAAAAAGTCTATCCTGGTTGTAAGCCCTAAAGTAAAGGATTACTGTGATAAAGTCAAGCAGTTGCCACTGTAGAGCATTTTAGGTTGTCTGCAATAGAAAAGCTGAGAGTGAGACATAAGTACAGGAAGAGAATCTATTAGTGTTTGACATTAACTAGCAAAAAAGCTCTCAAACTGCTAAACTGGTGATTCTCCTTCCTAGGGTTCTTACCACATTCCTTCAGACTGCAAGAAGTTAAATAGTCTTTTTGTAACAAGGAGTGCATGGCAGGTTCTCCTAGTTTTTAGGAGAATTTCACATACATCAAATAGTGAAACTACAATCATAAAAATTTTAAAAGTATAAATTTAAAAAGTATGTTGAACAAGATAAATATAATAGTACAAAACCCCTGGGGAAGAAAATAATGCTGTAAATTCCTAGTGAATGGAAAAGAACTGATTCCAGGTGTTGTAATTAATTCATTGTGAAAGAAATAACTGGATTACAGCAGAGAACACTAAATTCCCAAGGTTGATTTATTCACAATTATTTGCATGCCTGAGCAGGTGTCTTGATAGCAACATCAGCAGCAAATTTTACAATTCACAGGTGTAACATCCCTTTCAGAACTCCAGCAAAGACAGCTGTGTTTGAATAATTTCAGCCTGCCAATAGTTTCTCATACTTCCACATTTCCCAAGACGCTGTGTCCCCAAAACTGCTGCAAACTTGTTTCACTCCTTCACTACAAAGAAATGAAAGATTTTGAGCCTAGACAGATTCATGAGGTTATCTGGTGTATTGCTGTTTCATAACTACATATATAGCATAATCAGCAATTCCCAAGTGTAAAAGGAGCAAGGTGACTGTTCGCAGTGTTCAGACTTTCCTTATTTAAAAGCCATGCAAAACTCCAGTGAAAAGTTTGCATTTGCCACAAAACTTATAAGTCTATTTTAGATATAAATAAGCTCCCATTTCAAAGCTGGCACAGCTTCATGATCAACAATGGATTTCTCTTTATGTCATATCTGTGAGACTATTTGCCTGATTTCACAAGGTAAGACATGGAAAACTAGAGTCCTGAAACTACATAACTGACTTAAATGGCTATTCCTTAAACACAGGAGAATTAATAATTTTTAAGAGGATTAGTAGGCACCTCAAAACTCCATTGCTAAAATCAAAACAACTTAAAATACTTCATATTAACGTATGAGTACAAAACTAAGATTTTTTTTCTGTGCTGTTGCTGCATTATTTTGACATTTAGTAAGAAGAGACAACCTTATTAAGTCTTGGAATAAAGTCTATGCTTCTATAAAACCACTAGAAATTAAAGTATTGTAAAAATGAAGTTTATATGGCATCTATAAATTCTCCTAAGATACCTCAGATATACTCTGACCTGTTAGGTTCTTTTAAATAAAAGATTATGATTTTAATGAGATATTTGAACAGTTTAAATGAAATCAAATTAAGGAAAAAGTTTTTATTGTGCTTCTAATTTTATTAGCAAACTCTGAAAGCTGTAAGAAATACTGCTGCTCAATCAAACCTATTAAAAGCTGCCAAGACAAAAGTATCAAAGAGCATCAGTGCATTAATTCTAACCTCACTTAGATACAGCAAATTATACAGATATATTGTTCCACCAATTTTCATGACTTATCCTCACGATGTCTGCCTGGTCTACAATAGAAAGCTAAAGCCCTTTTTCTGTTGGAAATGTGGTCTAGCTACCCCAAGGAATGAAAGCACAGGGCTAGCAGAGAACAAGAGCTACTGCTGCACAGAAGGCTGTGCTTTTGAGTGGCATTTTAGTTCTAATGAATCTCTTCCTGACATCCAAGCGCATCAGAAGTACTATTGTGATCTGAGTTCTCTGCTCTTCAGTCAGCAGGGGCTAAAACTGACAGCTCACTTAACTTCATAGGGAGAGAGACTACCTCTTACCTCATGGAACTTAAAGGTGATCTTTCTGGCTGGATAAGAGAGACAGACTCCAATGGGAGAGGCATCAGTTCTCACTCAACTGAAAGGAAGGTGGTTCTGATGACAGGATTCAAAGGAAGAATAATGAAAATACATCAGAGTGGAGGAGCATTTTTACACTGAATGATACTTATGATCCCCTAGTCGATGTCTCCTTTGCTAAATTTCAGATTTGATTCATATGTACAATGTTATAAGTTTTATTAATTAAAATGATTCAGGACCATTATACTATGACATTTTACCATGATATAAGCTCAGTAACTGCAATCAGGCTATAATTACTTCACAAATATATTTGAAAAACTTAAAAAGGCTCTTAGGAAATTGCATACACTGTCCTTAATATCATTTGTACAAACCACATATCACAAAAATCCTCTGTATTATAGAAGTGTTTCTGTGCATAAGAAAAGATTGCCTAACCTCTCAGTGGCTAAGAAGAATTAAATATGCACTAGCATCTCTGATGTATCAATTAGTCATATAAAATAGAGGCAAGTAAAAAGGAAAAACCTACAATTCCATAGAGAAAAATGTTTATAAACAGCCCAAGAATGGCATTTGTAATAACTTCTACAATACCAGTATATGGCCCTCTTTTCCAACTAAGTCATACTTTAGTACTAAAAATATCATGGAACTTCAGGTACTGTGCTAAAAGCAAAATACCTGTTAATAGTTTAAAGCTTGAAGAACTAGTTAAGACTGAAAAGCCAAATGTTTTCATAAATCCTTAGTAAATTTAGGTGTGTATGTGATGTTCTGCTTAAATATAACAGACTTGAATAACTCAGGATGGTTTGTTTGTTTTACTGCTTGTTTTCTTGTAGAGAGGGTGTGGTTTGCATGTTTATGTTTGGTTTGGGGCTTTTTCCCCCCTCAGAGTATGTCCTTATAGCCTTGAATTTCTCTTCCTTGTTTCAATAGTAGATCAGAAGTGATAAGATTCTACAAATAAATATTTTAATCTCTTCCAAACAATTGATCTAAGGAATTCTTGCGGCATCTCCAGCTAACATTATGGAATAAAGATTTTGGCTAAGCAGAAGATTTTTTTTTTCCCTGTTTGTTATATCAGAATTAAAGGGTGTTATTTCCTTATTTCATTAGTAAATTCTTTACTCTGATCAAGCAAAACCTACCTAAGCAGAATTTGACCCTCTAATCAAAGCAAGCAAAGAAATAATTATTAATGGCGAAAAGATTTTGAAAGTAAAAAATTATTGTAACACAAGGGTTTTTTAATTAACTGAGAGCTCTGTTATTTTTTGAATAGTGATCAAAACATAAACCTGTATCCAAAGAGCTGAATGTTTTGAAGAATTATTTTAATTTATGGTAAACCAAGTTTCTTTATCTATTTAGCACATTTCTTTAATATATTTTTCATTTCTTTAACACATTTCTTAATTGTTCAGAAATTACACAAATGTTTACCTTTGTGCACTGGGCAAGGTCTTCATGTTGGAGCTTCTATTTGCAGAAACAGAACCAATGCCCTCTGGAAGTGTCCATTTCTTAATCTCAAAACCAATGAGGATAATAAATATGTTCACACTATGGGATTGGTTGGTCTACTAACATATCCTGTGGGATTCAGTTAATAGTATTCTTTCTATCAGAGCTGCCAGCAATAATGTGGATTATTTTGAAAGTTTTGAAGTACCAACCTTTTCCTGTCCTCCAGGGCTTCCTAGAGGACAGAAGTATAGTTTCATGAGAAAATAGCAAATTGTTCATCTTACATTGGAACAAATACAATAACTTTGAACTTCTGGGGAAAATACATTTAAAAAGTTATAGCCCAATTTGAGCACCCATTTGGTGTCCTGAGGGTCCAAAACCAAATGCTGGCCAAAAAGAAAAAAAAAAAAAAAAAATAAGGACCATAGTCTTGTTTCCAAATAAATGCTTTAACAGTCTGACTTCATCATGTTCCTCTCTTTGCACATATGTTCTCCCCAAATAACAGTATCTCTTCTGTAAAGAATTCTCAGAATATGTTCTCTTGGACTTATACATTTACTCTGTGAAGCTGAAACACTTTCTTTAGAAACAAGAAATGCTGCAACCTCTGCTCATGCAAGGAAAGCAATATGCTGCAAGGAGAGACCACTACCAGTACAAAAGCCTGAGTGTTTTCAGTAGGATACATTTAAATATCTGTCCTATCTAGACACTTTCCAAGGAAGAAGCACAATGAAAGGAATTCAGTTCATTTATTCCTTGACCATGGCTATACCCAGATGATTCCAGATGGAAAAGTGTGGAAAAGGGAAAAAAGATTAAGGAGGAAATGGACACTTTCTTACTTTAAGAATGGACCAAATTCACAAATATGATGATAATAATTCCACAAACAAATTCAAAACCTGTGGAAACTGGTGGAAAATGTATAATGGCACAATTCTTAGGAAACTGGTTTATCTTTATATATTAAAGAGTCTGATTAGCCTCCAAAACACTACAGAGAACATTTGCATTTGTCCAGTGTTACATTTCTGATCCTTCAACCCAGTCCCTCAGATGTGGCAAATTTCATCATTAATTCAAAAAAAGTTCCCACCCAACTTAAAATGTTTAGCCTGTGTTCCCTCATAACTCCAGCCACAATGCCATTTCACCACCTTCTCCACCCAGCTTCCAGTGTTCAACCTAAATGTGCTTGTGCAGACTATATAACTGCTAATTTTTCCATCATAGTTGTTCTTTACCCTAATCACCATTAACTTTCTATTTTTGAAATACACATGCCCTTTCAACTGTTTTTATACCAAACTAAGAAAACCAAAAAGTTATTTTTCTCTCAAGCTACAATATAAGTATGCAATTTTATTATTATTTTTGTTGTCTTCCTTCAGGGTTCAACTTGGAGTTCAGGTTGTACACAAAAGAGACCTCATCAGCTTTAGTAAAACAGGAAACATCTTTTCTAACCAGTCATACAGCAAAATTTCTGATTCGTTTCCCAGTAAGCCCCTTTTCTTCACATCAGTATGTTAATGCAAAAATAACAATTGTTTGGATTTGTTTCAGATTACTTGTGCTCTTGACTACACTATATAACAGCTTTATGCTTTTCCTCATTTTCTTTACATTTGGCAAGGTTTATGCACTGTATTTTGACTTTTGCAAATTATCTGATGCATTGAATATATTCATAGCCATCATGCTTATTCTTTCTAGAATAAATTTTTAATATTTTTATTTAATTGCAGATATTGTCAGAACACTGCACAGTTCCAGAGTTTCCTACAAAGGTCCCCTCTGTGATCCCATATGCAACTTCAGACATGAACAAGCCTATCATCACCTTTGCAGATTTCACTCTTTTGCATCTTACTTATGCCTCTAATTTGCCCACAAGGCAAAGTATCCCTAGACCACAAAAAAAAAAATCTTTCTGGGGTACAATAGATAGGACATTATGTCCAAATGCATGACTGATAACTGTTAGTTGAAAAATAACATTTTACATGACATCATTCCACACCTACATGGTGCTTTTGAGTGGACTACTGCTATACCAAACAGTCTGATATAACATTGCACATCAAAACAAACAAACAGAATTAATTTTCTAAAAGAAAGAACCTTATCACAGCTGAATTCAACCAGGACACACAATTTATCACCAAGCTGACACATTTAGAGAACAAGAGAGAAGAAACTCGTTCAGTATTTTTGGTTTCTCAGATACCTCTTTGGCTATTACAAGCCAGATAATTATGTTCTCTCATCCACAATGAAGCATTTATCTGGTTTTACTCCACACAAAAATAACTTCTAGTACCACCAAAGTAGCCTTCATATTTTTCTAATTAGCAACACACCAAATTATTTCATTACCACTATTTTTCTCTGTTTTTGTTTTAAATCTCCCATTGCTTGAAGATCGATTGCCTACTACACTCACAGACTCAGTTCTAAATCACCAAGCTATCAATGGTGCGACTGCTGTACTTTTAAAGAGTCTTCCACACCCTTTGAAAGCGCTTAGAAACAGAAAGACTTCTAAAAACAACCTGTTCATATTTCTTCACTGCCAGTTTTCAATTTAAATTATGAAAAGCAAGATAAACAATCTGCAAGCATCCAGGAGGAGCATAAAGTTTAAAGCATAAGGTTAATGCAAAAACTGCCAAAATCTATTTCACAATATCTCACCTTAAACATCTTTTCAGAACTAATAGGAGCTCCGCATGTCATTAAAGTCAGCAGCCCATATAGATGTCTATCCATCACTACAGACCTCTTTGCACATTTTAAACACACTTGAAGTTTCTAGATCTAGTTAAATGATTAGGTTTTCTCTCTAAAGAAAAGACATGAAATTCATCATGCAATTACCTTAACATCCTGCTGCGACAGAAGGGGTCTTTGTAACTCACCTGTAGCCCTACACTTCGTTTCTTGTATGACAGCTGATCAGAAAAAGAGCAGTCAGACTGAGTGGGGGGGAGGAAATCTTTCAAGACTTGTGGTATAGCCTGTTCTTGGAAATTAAACCAAATCTGTAGAATAAGCTCTTCTGTCAGAGAGAAAGGAGTCTTCACTCTTTCTCAATGTACCTGAACAACTTCAGGTGGGCAGACACACCCCCAGGAAACAAACATATCACAGGTGTGGATAAGGAGATTTGGAAAGAGAACTGGGAATAGGAACCAGAACTAAGAAACAGTGGGGAAAAGAAAAGCAAAGTGGAGTTTTGGAATGAAAATAACTTTTTTGTTGTTTTTCTCTATATGCTGATTGATGATTTTGTTGGAAGAAATTCATTGCCACCAATGTTTAAATGAATGCTTGTTTAGCTTTAATAAATTTCAAGCAAATCAGTCTCAAAGTTCTGTCCAGCTTGCAGTCCCAGCAAATTCTTACATCTTTACTTTCTTCAAAAGTTATTGATTTACACAGAGAAAAAAACTAAACAGATTAATTTCCACATCCTTATTCTTTGTGTAATAGAAAAAATGGACACAAATTTAATTCTGCTTGTCAGTAACAAGTGAACTATTTAGACTTATAAAGATACCATATCTGTTAGAAAATGTCTTTAATTAAGAAAAATGTAAATGCATAAAATAAACCCCTATCTTTTCAGACTCAAACATTCAATGGAAATTCATTGATTTCAGCAGAACAAATGTCTCTTGGTTCTAGATAGTAGTTGAAAACTGAACAAAGATAAAAGAAATAGGCAAGGATTTCCACAGAGCTGCAGAAGATCTTGGTCCAAATATTTGCTTTTTCTTAGTTCTAAGTAAAGCTAAAGTTGTCTCAAGCAGTCCCTGTTGCAATTGCTCACTTACTGCCTTGCAGCTGCTCCTTTCCATGTTCAAGGACTCCCTCACTTGGTGGGCAGCTTGCACACCCGAGTGAAGGATAACAGTGCCTGCTCTCAAACTGCAAGTGCAAATAGGAGGCTGGACTACAGAGAATTTTGAAGCGCTTTGATTAAACATTTCTTTGCATGTCTTCTAAAAAAAAATCAAATCTTGAAAACAGTCTGAGGGGAAAAATATTTTCTAGCTGTGCCCTGCTGTGTAAGAATATCAACAAATTTCTCCTAAGGAGCAAAGCATTTGCATTAGCTATAAAAGAAAACACCCTAACCAACTGGTACTGCTAATCATAATGATGGGTAGGGGAATCATTATGTAAATGATCATTTATGAAGCATCTTATTGGCATCCCAACAGGACAATAAAGCATTTTATAAATAAAAGGAATCACTACGGCAGAGTAAAAATTTTCTTTGGTTTTTTTTTGTTTTTTTTTTTTTTTTATGGTTGTCAATGACAAAGATTCTTTTGATATTCTGGTCATACTGAAAAAGGCTGTAACATGTTTGAAATAATTTCTGAGAAAGAGAAAGATTTTGTGAGAAAGTAGGTCTGATACTTTCCCTCCCTACTACACTGTTGAAAGACAGTAATAAAGGATTATCAAATATTTTGCTAAAAAAAAGCCCTACTCCTTAGTGAAAGTTCAAATTTGATAATGCTATAATACAGTATGACTTTAGTAGCATAAAGATATTATAGTCTTTTTTTGATACCACAAATTTCATATGTGGTATCATAGTTTAGGCTATCCACATTAATGGGAGAAGGCTGAAGTCAGTTTATCTTGTGCTCTAGTTATTGTAAGAACTCTTACACACTCATAACAAAGATTAATATCATGCAATGTTTTAGTAGCAGAATGTAGTCATTGTTAAGAAATGGGCAAGTAGAGAAATCTTTTCCATCTTCTTATTAGAATTTAGGGGTTCTCTGAACTAGAGACCTGATCTATAACATTATTTTTAATACCTATTGGAAAAATAGGTCTGAAGTTTTGATCAAGAAGCAGTATATAAACAGAGGAATCAGATCAGAAAGGAAAATTGTGCATTTATCACAAAAGGTCTTCTGACTCTGAAATTGTCTGGAATCAGTTTCATGAAATTAGGATTAACCATATTTTCAAAATATCAAGAATGTGTTAAGCAAGTCACCGTTTGTGACACTTTTTGATTTTTCTTTAAAGACAGTATTCTGGGAAATTGCTGGTGAAATAGAAGTCTCTGAGACAGCTGGAGAAAGAAGAAAGTTAGGATCATACAGAATGAAATATATGATTGTGAACAAGAAAGAATATTACAAATGTCACTCTAAAAATATATATATACTTTTATTTAAAGGAATAATGTGAGTGACAGGTTTGCAGGATGCCATTACAGCTAGCACCTGCAGAATATTTCATATCTGAATGTCCTGACTTAACCCTTCTCCTTGATACTCCACAAATTCTAAAGAGTTTCTGAGAACTCAGGCACCTCTGTTAAACAGATTTCCCACTTGTCACTTGTCCAAATAAAATTTGAGTATTACTGTATTAATAAGAAGAAAAATCACCTCAAATTCAATTTACCAACAATAGATTAAGAGAACCATCCTGGTTCCTAATTTCCTCATGGTAAAGGAGACTTGAAAGTTCAGGCAACCTTTCTGCTATGTAACTGCATTTCTGCAAAAGATCCTGTTTAATTTCACTGGGGTTTTTTTGTCTAGTTGTTTTTATTCACCCTAAATAAGTGAATAAAAGTGATTTTGCCTATGCTACCTGGAACCAAATGGTTGTAAGGCAGATGACCTCAGTTAGATTGAATTCTGGGGCATTGGCTAAATAATTTTTAGCTACAAATTAGTGTCGGGTTTGGCCGAAATTCTACATCGATGCAAGAGTGAGGCAACTTTAGAGGACAAAAGTATTTTGTTGTAGGAGCAATACTTATTTTCTGGAAAATGGTTGTCTTTCTCATGCAAATTTGCAGTTGCTAATTTTTTGGCATGGTATTAAATTACAAATAATTGAAAATCCAGAATCAATTTCATCTTCAACAGCATAAAAGATCCTGAACAGTCTGCCCCTCTTTGCATCCCATCCTAACCTAACCCTCTGCCCATCTTTCATTTCAGAGGCAGGGCCAAAAGGTAGGTAGGCATATAGGTAAATAATTATTGCATTGAAAATTCTTGAGAACTACTACACTGTTTCTCGTTGTGGTACAGTGATGAGAATTTTAGGACAGTTCTTCATCAAAGTCTGAGAAAGAAGAAGATGATGTATTATTCATCATGACAGTAATTGTAAATGCCAAGCAAAATTCTTGTAAAGTTCTTCCAGAAGAAAGAGTTTAAAGTGTATGACAAACCTCTTGTTAATGGCTCCTTCTTGAAATACGTGATTGAATTCATGCTACCCAGGAGCCTTAGGAACACAACAGCAGATATTTCCTAGAATATAGCATTATCTTCTAGAATAAGCATCTAGAAGATGTTAAGACACTAAGAAAATTTCAAGAAAATGTCTTAGTATTCTCAAGAGCTACACATACTGGCTTTTTGACTTGCTTATGACAAAGGGATATAATGATGTTTCATACCTGAAATTCTTTGTTTGTTCTTGAAAATAATTATCCTCTAAACTTTTATCCTTATGAAAACTGCATAGAGTTTAATTTTTTAAAATATTGTTTTATTTAATATATTTATTTATTTTCAAATAGTGGGACAACTAAAGAACTGGAGTCAAAATAAAATAAGCCATTTGTATACATCTGTGGAATTTATAACAAATATTGCATTTGGATGAAATGTTTAAAATAAAAAAGAATGTTTAATGTCACTTTAAAACCCTTTAAAACCCCAAATGGTGTAGCTGGGGAAGATATAATTCAGGTAGAACAGTATTTGATTCTTAGTGCTGCCACTTATGTCTCTAACTAATAGAAGATGCAGATTATGCTCTTATGAGAAATTAGATCAAAAAAGATAGAATTGGCACTGGAGATCTCATAGATAACCTAGATTTTATTCCAGGGCTTCATAAACCAAAACTAATAAGTGCTTTACAGTCCAAAATGTTCTTCCAGTGTTTTGTTCTTTAGTATTGGTGTCCTATATAATCAATTTTAACTGTTCAATAGGAGGAAGTTGCAGACAGGTCTTGCAGACTAATTGTTTTTTCAGGAATAGTAAAAGGATGAAATATAAATAAATTAGATGAAAGATGATATAGATCTTTTCAGTTCCAAGGAGAGTTGATAATGCCTGTTATGGGTATATTATACTCAAAGATCTGTTATGGCAAATAAAGAACCCATAAATGGACATACGGACCCAAGAATTTATTTTTAACCTAATAATAATACTAACAGTCTAAATCGAATAGAACCAACTGATTGGTCTTGTTAGAGTAATATTAAGTTACAGTCCAAATTCATACTGAAAAGCCTTACTATTGATGTCACTAAGATTGTTATTCAGCACTTAACGAGCAACTACTTTTTTCTCTGGTGTTGTGTTCACTGTTCACATCTGTCATGTCACAGGGTCAGTTTTGGTTATCTGCATCAAGCATGGAAGTCCTGGCAGACTATCAGCATCCTGAGGTGTTTCAAAATTGGGTTTCAGTTTAGGTGTGTGTACAGGACCCCTTCGCCTCACTGCTGGCATTCAGCTGGGACTACCTTTACATGCTTTCTTATCACAGTCTGCTTCATTCATTGATTCCCCGCTGAAGTTTGAAGACTGCACCATGGCCTCCCTCAACTTTATTTGCCATAAGGGGCTACTAGTCTCGAGGCAAAGAGTGAATAACCTGGTCTGTCAGACCTTTACAGTCAACTCTATTCACAGGGGTAACTAAAGCTAGGAATTAAACCAACAGAGAAGTATAGAAAGGTGATAAAAGTAGCTCAGGCCAAAGCAAGTCCAGACAAGTTCTGAGAACTGCACAATCAGGTCAACACAGAATCTATAGCCTTTCACTAGTCATGGAAAAGGTCATATTTACCATCCTACTGGCAGGGAAAATACAGCAATAATGGTCAGGTAAAACTCACTGGAAGAACAAATTGCTTTAGTAGATTATGCAATGACAGAATTTAACTGTTCAGTCATTATAGATCAAAAAGAAGAAAATCATTGAACAAGGCCAAGGTTGCAGCAAAAAATGGAGGGCTTTGAATAAGACATTAAAATTGTTAGGTCAGAAAGTTAGGTAAAAAATGTATTGTGGCAGTTAAAGCACTCTGTAGGCGAGGAAAAAAAAATGTAATATTGGCAAAAAACCCCCACAAACCCAAACAAAAACCTACACAAGCTCACACATTTAAAAATTACCATGAGCTGAATGTCATATTTCTGTGCTTTAAAAGTACTGAGAAGAATTTTCTCTGAACATATGGATGTCTGTACAAGAATCTTAGGTGTGGGGCTTGCTTTGGAAATTATCACATCCCAGATCCTACCCCAGGGGATGCATCCTGCGGTGCTGCAGGTGCTGGAGGTTTCACGCTCACCCAGGTGGGAAGGACAGGTCTGATGTTGTGCTAGATGGCGCTGCCTCCAAGCCTTAGTGTGGAACGGCTTCTCCAGGGATACTTATGATCCCTGAGAAGTGGCAACTTACCTCTGTGTTGATGGCTAAAATGAGGTAATGCCCATCTGGGAAAAAAAACAACAACAAAAAAAAAAGGCTGAAATTTCAATGTACACTGCACATGAATTTGGAAGCTCGGGTATTGTTGGATGCATTTCATGTTTGATATGTCCAATGAAAAAGCAAATTGTATTAAAAAATTGCACACTGATCACAGGCAGAATTGTATGTAAGCTCATGGTGAAAGCAGAAAGTGTTTTAATTCTATACACAGACCTAGATGAATTATTCTTATGTAGAACAACACATTTCTAATAATAGAATTCTTTTAAGGTTGAAAGGGACCTTAAAGATCATCCAGTTCTAACCCCTTCCACCTTAGCCAGTGACAATTTTTATTTGATCAGGTTGCTCAGAGTTCCGTTCAACTTGTCCTTGATATGTTGTTGAGAATTCTCATTCTTGGAACATGCTTTTCTATCATCAACATGCTTTTCAACACATTCCAGGCAAAATGAATGGGTGAGGACTGGGGAAAAGGAAAGGTAAAAACATTATTTCAAGAAACATAACTTTAACAATTTCAATTGCATCAGTCATTCAAGCAAACTCTCTTGTGAAGTTTGTAGAGTAATGTAAAAAGTCAGTTGCGGGAAAAGCCCCTTTGCATATATTTCATTGAAATTCCTTTCAGTGATGATAGTTACTAAAGTTTAACAAATCTGAAAGCACAAAAGAGTGCAACATGAATGTAAAGATGGAAAGAAGTCAAACCAGCATTCAATTCCTTCAGTAAAACTCTCAAGAGAGCAGAGAAGATGCTAAGACAGAGTCTACCCAGACTTTGACTGCATTGTTTCTGACCTGGCTGTCAATTACGTCATAAAACCTCACAGAAGAAAAACGGGATTTTATTCTTTAAGACCTAAAACTCCCAAACATTTGAAAAAGTGCATATTAGTAAAGTCTAAAAGCATAATCCTAGAAACACCAGTTAAAATATAGCATAACTTGGGAGACCAGTAACCTACATTTCAGTTTTACTTTCCCCATCCTGAAAAGTTCAGGTTCTGGCTCTTTGCAAGAGTACCTCAGCTATGATAGCAATGGAGTGTCATTTCACTCATGACAACATGATCTGGGTCAAGAAAGCAGTAATCCCTCATAGAGCTTCCCTGAAAAGCTGAATCCAGCAGAACTCTTGATTAGAGGTTTATATTAAAAGCTATGGACAGCAAAATGACTGGAGTAACAGAAACAGTTGAATTTTGACAGTGCACAGTTTCTGCATGGTGCCTGGAAACCCAAGAGCACTGATTCAGGACTTTTCATGAAACTAGAAAGGCAGAGAGGAGTATTAGTTGAATGTAGGCTAGCCCAAATTCATTGCTGAGGAGAGAGCTATAGAAAAAGCATCTTAGAATATAGTGGTTTTTGGTATTTCCAAGCAACATATGGAAATGCTAATGCCATTGGACAAGGTATTAATGAAATGTCATGTCAAAATATCAATTTATTTCTAATCTCTATTTTCAATATGGAAAAGTTCAAAGCTGCTAGAATAATCTTTTATGTTGGAAAAGACTTTTAAAATCGAGTCCCACTGTAAACAGGCTAATGAAAATCTAAATGTTTGCGAGATCTTTCCTTCCCAGAAAAAATTGCCTTTGCTGGCTTTTTCAGGGTATGTTAAGAAGGAACACTAAAGAGGAGAAACTGGGAAGACCCTGCTTGTAACATCTTGCCTGAGACTATGACAAAAGTTGCTGACAAATTCAAACATCATTTGTCATTGTGTGCTGAGTAAGCCAGAAGATCCCGCTGAGTCCTTGTGGGATTCCAGGATAAAGGTGTTTGCCTCAGAATGTTGCACAATGCGTATGCTCAGCATAAAAATGAGATATGGCACACAGCCACATACTGTTCCAATTCAGGTAATAGCAAGAGAATATTATGGAGAAAACCTTTCAGACTTTTTAAAACAAAGGAATGCTAACAATGAGAACAGTGGCACTATTGTGACTGAGGCTTCCGGTAAGCCGATTAAAGTTTGTTTGTCCCAGTCATACTGAATTTTTAACTGGAGTCTGACAGTATAAATGTAACAAACTGAAGAAGTCCCATGATTTCCTGCTTGCAGGGCCTTTTTTGCATGCTTTTCCAGAGTTAAGAGAAAAGCCACAATAGTTACTTTGTGCAGCAGAGGAGCAATTCTTAGAAATTCTGGCATTTGCTTATAATCTGCAGAAAGTGTGGAAACTAAATGGCAGCTATTGCAGTGCAATAGCTCATAGCAATAGCTTGCTCAGTTTTTCATATTGTCACTTATACTGCTTAAAAGGGAAAAATAAACTGAATTACTTTCCTAGTATGTCATTGTTTGTCTCAGTACTTTTTCATTCAGTGTTTTAAACCTCACAGATCAGAACTGGTCAGGGCTTACTTGCCCTGCCTTGAGATCAGGCACAGAACCAATGTCTTATAAACAGAAGGACATATTTGCCTTTTTTATGCTTTTAGTAGTAACATGTGGACTGTGTTAGTTAGAATTTGTCCACATTTTATTTGAAAATGTAATTTGTGATAGGGTTACTGAGGCACAAGATATTATGATGCTTCATACACTTATCTTTTTCGAAAAACTTCCATTCACATCCTGTGAATTCCATTGGCTTCCTGATTAAGTTTTAGACCTATGAGACATATAAAATGCCTGAATACAAAATTTAGATCCATAGAAGCTGTGCTTACCTGCCTCCTTGTCTTGGGCCTCTAAATTCTCCTGTGCATATCAGTTTCCTCGACATTATTTCCAGAAGACAAAGTGTCTGTTTCTGGGGCATATCAAGATCTGACTATATTTCCACAATGCTGAGCAATTTGAGAATTTATTTCAGACTCATGTCAGCAGAGAGTAGGTTCTTCAGACAAATAGTGGGGTCTAATCCTTTAGGGTGCTCTTACCCTGATATAATTCTAACAAAATTTGATCAAATTAATAAAAATCCATCTGCAATATTCAGTGTAAATCTAAAAGCCTGGAAATTGCCATCTAATTTACTTACACTGGAATGAATAAAACAAGAAAGCCCATTCAGCTCAATGGCTTCTATCAAGTTTTCTCCTGAGACACCATCTGTCCCCATGCTGCACTAGAAGATCCAGGGCTTTCATCTGTGTGTGTGAATGCCACTCCCAGCTCCAAAGTTCAGGCCAAATTCTGTTTCAGTCCAGTCCTCCATCAGTTTTGTTTCTTTACAAAAATGCTCAAACAATATTAAGCACATATAAGCATCAAGATGACAGTTAAGTCTGAATATCAATTTTACCGTTTAGCAGTCTAGGACATAAAATTACATATTTCAATTAATTTAGAGAAACCTCAGATATCCTCACATTGTATGTACTTCGGATGCAAAGTTTTTTACATTTTACTGAGTTTTACATTGTTTTTCTGCTCTGTAATGACTCTGTAGTGCATGACTCTGTGGCACCCTCCTCAAATTACAACAGACTTGCTTTATTCTCTACAAGTTTTGGACATTCAGCACTTTCAGAAAGACTAAGCTGAAACTGAATCTAATGTATCCTTCTGGAAGACAAGAACAACTTCACTAAAATAATTAAATAAGAACAAGTAGCAGATGAAATCTAAGCAGATTGCTGTATAGTATTTGGTAATAGGAAAAAGCCTGCACCTTGTTTGTGATTATTAAAGAAGACTAAGTACTGTAATAACAAAATACATGTTTGTTTTATGTTTTCTTCTGAGGTATGTTCAGGAATTTGCCAGTGGAGCGTGCCAAGGGTGTTTTCCTGTCCTAGTTACCAAACACCTGAAGGGCATGAAAAGTCTATCTTGGTTTAAATGAACTTGAAAAACAGGTTAAATAAAGGTAAATTGTTCTCCAGCTCTTTTTCATGATCCAAAATGCTCAGACTTCTTTACAGATTTAAACTGTATGTCCCCACTCTCCTGTCAACATGGTCTTATTAACACCAGTAAGGCAAGAAAGGTGTTTTAAGGTTTTTGCTCTTCTCAAATTCTGATTCTGTTCATCTACTGATATAATAATATCTTTCAAACAGCCAGAAGGAAAACAAAACGTATTTTGTCTATCTAATGCTTTACTTTAAGGATTTGTTATACAATGCCAAAGCAATTCCTCTGAGAATTTCTGACAAAAATTTCCTGACAGAGGGATGACCTTTCTTGAACTGAAAACTATCAACATTTCAGTCAGATGAGAAAAAGAAAGGGAGCTCAAACAACTTTGAACTAAATGACTTTAAACTTTCAGGAACAAGGCAGGGTGAATTATTTCTGCCCAGACAAACAGTATTTCTTGATATTTAAAACCGACTAAAACAAATATTCTGGATGGAATCACTGCTTATGAGAAGACAGAGGATAAACTATATGCACAAATTAAAATGTTGGGATAAGTAACACTGAGAAGGGAAACCTCTAAGAAGCAGTTTAACATACAGTTTAAAATTAGAAAGGAAAATTAAATGCACTTAACAGCACTTTACGGAAATTATCTAGTCATCTATGATATCCTTGACACTGTGTATTTGAAAAAGCCAGAAGAATTTCAGTATTTAAAATCAATAATACCTTTATTAGAAGGCAAAGTGTCCATAGAAAAGCGTATTTTCTTCTTTTGTTTTCCTTCTATACTATCAGTACTCTTATTTAATGGTGTGAGTGTACCTGAAATTTTAAAATATTTCACTATTTTCTGAATATAGATTCTTTGTTAGGATTTTCTTTTGTGATTAGTAATCACAACATTAATATCATTCTCCCTATTCACTGTCTGGTATTAGAGTATTTTGATGTAAATGTACTTTGTTACTCAATGGATAGTGAAAGGAAAGGCCATGTTACAGGTAAAGTGTAATTGGACTCTGTGAAATCGTGACTTTAGATACTAAAAAATCTCTGATGAAATTTTTTTTTTTTAATTTAAAGGAAACACTCCATACTTGTTCTTGTCAGTATGAAAAGGAATATTACAAAAGTTATGCTTGTTCTACAAGTGGTTCTTAGGTACATATAATGGTTCAAACACTTATACAGATGTGAGGGTCACAATTTAAAACTAAGGTTGCCTTGAACAACAACAGAAGGCATGAGGCAATACAACACTATCTGAAGAGTTGTTGAATTTCAACCATGCAATTCACTTGTATAAACTAATACTTAGAAAAATACTTAAGAATTACTGAAGCTTAGAATAAGAAGAGGTAAAGAGTTTTCTATTTTCCTGCTTTCTATTATATGCCTATGTGTCAGGAAGAAAGAGGTTTTAGAAGAATGGAAGAGTGATTTGGAATTGTATTGATATGAAAAGATTAGAGTAGGAATACAATGTCCTCTATTCCCCAAAAGTTACTCTTTTAAATGGAAGTACATTTGGAGAAGCAATGAAGAAATTCAATTCTCTAGTTTCATATTACTAAATTATCATCTCTCTATAATGCTTGTAAATTATGATGAATCTCAGTGAATAAAAATCTACAGTCTGTAATTCAATCTCTAAATAAAATAAGGTCTAGTAGATTTTAAATATATTTTTTCTACTAAAATATTTTAATAAATGAAAAGCAATAGAAGTATTATAGTATTAACAAAAGCCCTAAAGAAAAACCACATTTGTTGAACTGAGAATATTTAGTCCTTGATATATTTAAAATGTTTAGGAAACCAGAAGAATACTCTGTGGAACACCAGGTAGTGTATTAGACAGTCTCATGTATGTGTGATGGTCAAATAAGCCCTTCATTTTTTAAGATAAAGCTCATTAGGCATTTAGGTCTTCTTGAAGAAAGGCTTCATTAAAGTACAAATATTTCTGGTTTTTTCTGCATCATGGCAAGTATTTCATCCCCTCCTAGGAGGCCTCTACCCTTAGAACATCATAGCTTTACTGTATCTCATGCACACTTATTTACATACGTAAACAAAATGAGGGCAAGCACAAAAATGGGAACACACAATCATTTCTGCTATCAGCACAAGGGAAGATGGCACAAGTAGAAAGAGTTCTGTTACAGAAGATTTCTGCTATAGAACAACAGGTTATGGATCCCAAAACTAGTATTAAAAGTGATGATGAAAAATAAAATAATAATGAGAAACTCAAGCAACATTTTAATTTCTCCGAACTCAACCCAAAACAGCAGTGCCATGGCATTGACTGGAATCCTCCTAGACCCTGTGTTTTAGGGAGCTGTGTGTAAAATTTGGTTTGAAATCTGGAACCAAGGCTTGTCTTTATCACATTCTGAGCCCCAAACCACTGAAGATTCCTGTACTAAACTGAAGATAATGTTCCATCCCCTGGTCCCAGATAAAAAGTGCACTGACCAACTTCTACTACTCTATCTCCCTGTACATGTCATCACAACTGGCATGTGAACTAGCAGGAGGTAAACATTAGATGAAAGTACTATAGAGCTTCTGGCTTTTGTATCCCACACAGATCTTGAATGATGTGGTGATAGCTCTTCTTCATGGCTCTCCTCCTTAGTACACACAAAGTGCTGCTGCTAGGGGTACAAAAGACTAGCTCTACAATGATACCCATTCTCCAACAGAGTAAAAGAGATGCAGAAAAATTAGGCAAGTACCTCTCTTTAGTGAAGTAAGTGAAAGGTGCTCTAATTGGGCTTTTAAAACAGTGAGAAAGGAGGAAAAGCTATCTTTATCACAAGACTGAAATCATCCAAGGTAATTAGAGTTTAGCAAAACAGGTAAAATAAAAGCCATATTTTGTGGAAATGTAATATGATTTAAGATGAAACTGAGTAATCATTTTAGCCAAAATTTATTTGAGCATCAAATACAACTTCAAAGGTCATGCTGATCTTGTGGGAAAGATGCTCACTCCCACAGCTAAATGCTGTATTTAAGTTTACAAGGTAAAAGAGGACAACATATCAATGCCAGTAGGATCAGGAAGATTATTGTCTCTGTACTTTGCACTGGTGAGGCCTCACCTTGAATACTACTTCCAGTTCTTGGACCCTCACTTCAAGAAAGACTTTGAGGTTCTGGAACATGTCAAGCACTGGA
Organism: Taeniopygia guttata; assembly: GCF_048771995.1. NCBI lineage: Eukaryota > Metazoa > Chordata > Aves > Passeriformes > Estrildidae > Taeniopygia > Taeniopygia guttata. Next base: position 39,670,081 of record NC_133028.1, on the reverse strand, counting down.
GCCAATGGAGGGTCTAGAGACTAAGTCCTACAAGTAGCAGTTGAGGGAACTGGGGTTGTTAAATCTGATAAAAAAGGAGGCTCCGGGGTAACCTTATCACTCTATAACCGCCTGAAAGGAGGATGTAGCCAGGTGGGGTTCAACCTCTTTTCCCAGACAACCAGTGATAGGACAAGAGGAAACAGCCTCAAACTGCACCAGGGGGGTTCAGGTTTGACATTAGGAAGGATTTCTTCACTGAAAGTAGTTAAACATTGGGATGGGCTGCTCATGGAAGTGAGCAGTGTTGAAGAAACAACCGAACATGGCACTCACTGCTATGGTCTTGTTGACATGGTGGTGGTCAGTTAAAATTTGGACTCGATCTCGAAGGTCTTTTCCAACCTTACTGATTCTATGATTCTATGGTTCTAAGATAGCAAGAATGCCTCCCCAGATGTCCACTTAACTGGAAATTCAAAGGACCCAGGAGCCAGCGAATGGTGGAAAAGAGGATGTGGAGGTCCAGCCTGAACAGCGTTAAATTATGACGTTTTGCTCTCAAAGGAGAGGGAGAAAGTTTATTTGGAAAGAGCATCCAAGTACATTTTACAAATGTATCTCACTTAATCTTTACAGCCAACAGAGAGAAAATGGATATTTATTTACAATTTTGATTAAGACACTTAAAAACTAATTTGCCATAACTTGGAGACCTAATTCTTCTTCCCTTCTCATTTATACAATAATTTTTCCTTACGCTCTACTTCTTCCCAGTATTGGCTGCAGGATTAGCAATATTTTAGCACAGGTCTACTGAGATGGGGGTCAGAGGAGGGAAGGGAATCTTCTTGTGGAAGATTCCAGGAAGTTACTGGGGTATGGTGAATTGTGGTTTGCTTTTTTCTTGACTCCTATACAAGGACAGTACTGAAAAATATTACCAGGCAAATACTTTTTTTTTTTTTGCCATAGGTTTAATGAAAAGTAAAAGGAAAACATATACCTAAGTTTTCATTACTAGAGAAAAATATAAAAAGAAGCATTGCAAAATGAGAGAACCATCCATATGTAAAGGACACATACCTTGAGAAGATTAAAAAGAAGAACATTAACATCATGACTAATAACAGGAAGCTATTTTTTAATCTATTAGATTAAAATAAGAACAAGTTTAATATTCATAAGCTAGAAGAAGCAATCTTTCATGCATTAGTTCTAAATAGAAAAAAGCAATTTCAGTATCTTTCAGATTTTTATCAGTAACTGAATTTGTCATACTTTGTGAAAGATAGCTCACTGAAGATAGCTTTAAATCATTTTTAAAGTCGTGGCACACCAACAAGGCATTTAACCCATTAAGAGGTGACAGGCAGGACAGATTCAAGTGAAATATGTATTTTTAACTCCTGTTTCTGAATTTTTATTGGTAGTATCAATAGATTTTTGACACATAGTCTTGTTAGTACTTTCTCTGAAAATTTCTTATTATTTAAACAAAGAAAACACCTCTGTCCCCTCCCCTCCGAAAAACCCCATAAACAGCCTGTCAAATACAAACAAAAACACCCCAACATAAAACTCCTTGAACAATCTGGAAGCTGAATTATCTGTGCTAAGGAATGTAAACATATCTTAGATGATTATCTCTTATCTCTCAGGTACAGACCTGTCAGAATCTCTTCCTTCCTCAATATAACGAGGAAATAGTTCACCACACTGTCTTTGTTGACATTACGGTCTTCTGCATAACGCGATACTCAGTGACTATAAAATGAAATGCTCCTGACATCAGCATAAGTAGGATTTCACCCATTTCTTCCAAATTTAATTATTATTGTGATACCATGAATCACTGCAAGTGCGGATTTTTATTTTTTCTCAAATGCCAGTAATACATAAAATGGACTGATAGCATGTGGAGGTAGGAGTTTGACACCCTCTGACCAGGTTCTTTTAGAGGTTCCACATAGGAGGATTTAAAGTTTAATACCACATTTTCTTGATATAATTGTTGCTTCATGGCATTTTGATTTCGTAGAACATTACAGCAGCACACTGAAATTATACCAGAAGCACAATGTAGCTATTGCAATATGCAGTTGAATCACCATGCAAACATGGTTCCCATTACCAGTCCCTGTATTCTCATCATCATGGTGCTGGGTGTGTCAAGTCACCAGAAAGGAGTACAAGGGATGAACCAGGTCAAGGCCATTACTCTCTTCAAAGCTCATTTTAGTAGCCAACCAGGTTTCAAATTCAACCTTAGGTTGAGCCACACATACACTTTCTGCCCCCATGCATCTCTGGCTAGCTCAGAACAGTAGTCTCCACTAATTATCTCAGCAAAAGGTGTTTGTACGATCTGATGGCTCATGGGTACAGTTGTGTATCTAAGCCGAAGTTTACTTTTCAGTCCCCCTAAAAATACAGCTTTCTTTACAATAATTGGTCATTCTTGCCATTCTTCCATGAGCTCATTATTTTTGCCCTTCTCCTCCAAGTCTTCCTCAATTGTGGGGAGACCGGTCACAGTGAAGCGGTATCAGTGTGGTGCAAGTGCAAAGGTTCTCAACTGCTGGGCTCCATCTCGCATCTCTCTAATTAGTGTATGTATGTACAGAATGACTTTTTCCTCTCTCTCACCTCATATGCTCTCTCTTGTTGCTTTCTGAACTTGACTGAAATTAGGATTTTTAGATACTAAGTTGTTACTAAGTTTTCTCTCATTTAACAGCATTCACAAAAAAATTAAGTCATGCTTATGGATCATTACAGCTAAATAATGCTTAAATATGTCTTTTTAAAAATTCTTGTGTTCTGCATCTTAGTTACTAACCTCAAAACAAAGTTTTCAGTAGCATTCTTTAGGAACTGCTTAAGATGAAGACTAAAATACAAAGGACAAACTGATGAGATGTGAACAGGACTTGGTCTTTGTTGCAGTGTTTCTTTTGAAGACATGACCATAGTTAACATGAGCTCTCCTATCTAAAATTGATTTGTAAGTTAACAGATCGTTTTTGTCCACTACTGAACCATAGTATAAATGCCTAGAAAAGATTTACTATAAAATCTGTGACAGAGTATACACTTAAGTGGTTGTGTTCACATTTTGACACATAGATCTCATCTACAATGGTTTTCTCAAGTCCTCCTTCCCACTGCCATAGCTATTTTTCAGATACATCAAAAGGAGCACTTACCTCTGCATATTTCATCCTGTGCAAGTTCTACAATCAGCTTAAGATTTCCTGGAATACATATTTAAAACACGAATATTCTTGATTTAAAGTGAGATGTTCCAAGCTAAGGATTTCAAGTGACAAAAGATACTGTTTTTAGAGTTTTGCTTAGGCCATACTTTAGCCCAACCATAACACTTGCAGGTTTTACATTAAACTGAATCAGAAACTTAAACAACTGAAACAAATTGTATCTCCATCCCCAAGTTGTAATGATAGAATCACAAGGCAACTGAGGTTTGAAGGGCACTTGGCAGGTCTCTAATCCAACACTGCTAGTCACAGCCAGTTCCACTAAAGGTCAGATGGGCATAATCCAGAGAGGTGTTAATAAACTCCAAGGATGGAGAGTGCATAGTCTCTTTAAGCAACCTGCTCCTATGCTTGACTGTCATCACAGCTTTTCCTTATATCCAGCCTGAAACTCTTGATTTAATTTATGCTGCTGTCTTGTCCTCTTGCTATGCACAGCTGTGGAGAATCTAATTCTATGTCTTTTAACCTCTCATGGGCACTGGCAGGCTGCTATTAGGCCTCCCTGGAGATATTGTCTCTCTGGGTTGAAAAAGCCCCTTTATATCAGCTTTCCTCATAGAGCTGCAAGCAAAAAATGGAAACAGGTTCCATCTCTTCCTCTAGTTTTGATTAAAGTTTTCAATCAGGCCATCTGTACTTGAGAAAGCTGAATTTCAAGTATAAGAGCTATGAAAGGAACCACAGTGATCCAGTATTTGTTTAACTTCACTGAAAAAAACAATGGTGAGAAGTTGTGGCCATTGTTTACACACACAGTCTGGACAGTATTGTCAAAAAAGAAGTAGAATTATTGAAGGCAAATCATGTCACTCAGCCTGCTGGTCATGTTTCTCTTGATGCACACCAGGATGCAGTTGGATTTCTGGGTTGCAAGCACACACTGCTGAGTCATACTGAACTTTTCATCCAAAAACACTCCCAAGTCTTTCTCCCCAAGGCTTTCCTCAACCCATTACCCACTCAGCCTGTACCTGTGCTTCAGATCTGCTAATAATGAGCTTGTGGTATAAGATGAGCTTTCCTCTGTAGCAGCCAAAGTAAACTTCTCCAGTTCCTTAAGCTTTTCTAAAAAATTTTCTTTCAACACTACATATTATTTTGCATATATATAAATACATCTATTTTCATAACTCTATTTAAAATAATAGGTGCTTTCAAATAGTCAGTTCACTTGCCAGCCCAGTGGCCTATTGGATGATTCACCAAAGTCAGAACTGTTTAAAATTTATGGGGTTTATTCTCCTTTTGTCAAGCATTTTCTACATACAGAACATTCACGTGGTATAAATTACAGAACAAAAACTGCATGAGACAGACTACTGCAATTGAGTAACAGACAGTTTACATGATTATTGTTTGTTCACAATGGAAAGGAGTTCTTAAAAAGGAAAATAGATTCAGTAGCTAGAAATGTAAGCAAATTTTTATCTCAGTTAAAGCTACTTATCAGGAGGTTCACTCAAGCTAATGAGAGATCTACTGTACCACACAGGGCAGAATGCTCAATGCACACAAGATTACAATGCTAGAAAATTTCAGATTTCAAAGCAATTTTACACAATCTAAATTGCAGTAAAACTTTGTTTAAAAAAAGATATTTTTTTCTGATTGCCTTCAGTAAATGGAGGTCAGTTTAAGAGCTTATAAGCATTCTTTAGCAAAAAAATAATAAAAATAAAAATACTCTCAAACTTCTAAGTCATTGCTCTGAGTTGGATAGATGTTCACTGCTGGCTTTCTATTGACTTGCTATTCTACTTCTGGAAATCTTATTTTTCCCATTTACATGTTTAACCAGTGTTATATTAGAATACTAAGTAAACAAACTATAAAAAATACAAAGTTTTTGTTTGTTTTTTTGTTTTTGCCTTTTTTTTTTTCACTAATCCAGTTGGATGCAAGAACTAGAAAATCTGTTGAGCTAACCAAATGGTTTGACAAATAGGAATCAATGGTACAATGAATAAGCAAAAATGTTATCTACCAGTCGTAGACTTCAGTTCTTTGCAGTCTCATTTTCTTAAAATGCATTTTCTTTATGTTTATTTAACAGTTTCCTCAATGATATAAGTGAAACTTTGTGATGCCAAGTTTTTCGAATGTGGTATATTCTCAAAGGGTGTGCAATATTTATCTTCAGTAGACTTGAAACTCCTTGCTGATGACACCCTGTGATAGCTGAAAAACCTAGCATCTATTTTTTTTCTAAAAAAAGGTAAAGCTTCTGCAAGCAGCTTTCTCAACTAAGACAGCATAAAAATAAACTCCAAAATGCAGTGATCAGAAAACACTGCAAATATAATTTTTCTTTTTATTTTTTCCTGTCCATGTATGCTGCACAACTTGTCACCTGGAATTTGATAGCGGAACTTTCTTTCCAATGACAAGAAATCCTGTAGCCACAATGGGAATAAATGTTATAATTTCTATGTTTTTCTTTCTTGTGAGACTTTCACTTCAAGGCACAAAAAGATTTAACAGTGGACTGGACAGGACATAACATTTCAGCTTAAGGAGTCAAAGGTTATTGTAGAACAGCTCTTGTTTTGCATCTGAAGCAAAAAAAAACCAAAATTTGAATAATATTTAAGTCTTCCATTTACAAATGCAAGGTATCATATTAAATTTCCTGAAACTTTTTTGCTTGTTTTTTTTTATTCTTTTTTTACATTAATTTATTATACTTATCATCAATTTCAATATTTAGTTATTTCAAACAACAAAATCTCAGCTGATAAATAATAAGGAGTACCATTATCAAATAGCCATCATTTTAGTCATATTATGTGAAAGCTGATTCAAATTGTGAACATTGTCAAAGAAAAAACAGGTAGAGAAGGGTCTAACAATTTAAAATTAAAATTGTGTAAATTTGAAGAATGGTGTATTTAAGTGCAATGTACTGTAAAACTATTAACTCAATAAATATCTAACACAGATTCTTATGCTTCTCCAACCCAAACTACTGTGTTGCCTCTCTCAACTTCAGTGATTTCACAATTTAACTTATTAAGCCGTCCATCCAGGATAAACAGAGATTCCTTGGAAGGGGTCATGAGATACTGACCAAAAAGGCCACTGTCTTTTATAAGACGGTTCTTACTGTTCCAAGGCCATTCACCTGCCTTCATGGGTTCCTTCAGACTCTTCACCATCTTCACCTTGCCAGAAGAGAGCTCCAAGAAGAGAACATCAGTTTGTGTGCTGGAGCTGCAGTAGACATTGTATTGATGAGCTTCAGTGAAGGACGGCTGAAAAGCTACATCAGATATGTGCAAATTGGTGTGAATGTCAAATGCATCCTGTATTTCTCCTCTCACTGTTATGGACTGGATCCTCAGGAGGCCTTTTGCATCATCAATGCTGAGAAGGTAGTGTCCATCTGGAGAGACATGCGGTGTGCCCGTCACGTCACCGTTGTACCCAACCACGGAATCTGTAACGCTATCCACTATGAGCTGTGGCAGGACAGCCCCAGTGGTGTCAGGCTTACAGCAGATAAAAAGATATCCTCCAAGATGTGTAAAAGCCAGTGACTCAGGAATGCAATTATAATCCTTTAAACTAATTGTCTTGATGTATGACATCGTTTCTAGATCAATTTTCTGGAGCATGGGATCGTCCCTATGAAGAATATATCCAAACCTAAAAGGGAAAGCATAAAACCAAAATCAGAGCTACTGTATGCATTATATATGAATGGGGAAAGACACTATGAGCAAAGGAGATAATATGTGCGGTGGTGTATTGGTATATATCTCAGCTTCAGATGTTTCAGATATTAAGCAGTTTATAATATTTTATTTTTAGTGTTGTAATTTAGAATGTATTAAAAAAATGCCTAAAACCCATTTGTTTGATTAATGGGAAAGTTCTTTTTTCCTACTGACACAAGGGAAAAAGTAAACCATTACTCTCTATATCTATTCACTTATAACTTTACAAAAGCCAGAAAGGAGAAATAAATTAAATATCAATAGATACCACATCCCACATATTTCAATTCAGTTCATAGAGCTCTTCAACTTACTTGGGAACATCAGCTTAACTCAGCCCTCATTGTTATTCAGATCATTATCTGAATCTTCCTTATTTTAATTCAATAGAAATGAATATCATAAGAGGATTTAAGTTTAGGCCTCCTAATGACCCAAACACCATATTTCTTACAATTTAAATGATCCTTTATGCTCTTCCATACACCAAGAAACTCCCACTGAACATGAATAATATGGTTAAATTTTAAAATCCTAGAGCTGATTGTAACTTTTTAATATAAACTATATCACTATTCTTTTATGGTAATGTATATGTTCTGACTGCATAATCAATTGACTATAAATATGCAAAAAAGATACTTCTAAATATTACAGAATCATGTGAAAGTATATTAGCTTTACTCATCTAAGTAGTTTTCACAGGACCTTTCCCAAACAGCTGTTTTCTTTTGACATACTTCTTGGCACTTTCCTCTGAATCTTTCATCCTAAAAATGAGGCTGCATGATGATAAATATAATCTAAAAATACCTTTCACATCCTTTTGATATAAAGCCATATGACAGCCAGAATCTTCCAGCAACTGAGTTGACAATAACACAAAATTTTCACACTATACCTGTAACTCCAGTGTAACTTACAAATCAGCAAACCACCAAAGTTAACAGGCAAAAAACGTTTCAGGACATTGTTCAGGCAGTTCCTCAGTATAAGACAGTGTAAATTACATTTGCACTTTCTACTGAATTGATGTAAGAACACTTTTAATTTTAGCCCCACCTTCCAAAATCCTTGCTTACTGTTTCAGTATCATAAAAGCACAGAACTAAAGAACTACTTCAATTGTTAGGGACCTTAGGACTTCATTTGGTCCAAATGCTGCCCAAAGAAGGCTCAATGTGAATCACATTGTCCACGATTACAATTCGATCTGATTATGAGATCAATTTTGTCTTTAATTATTCAGCCACCTGTAAATACATTAATTCAATCATCTTGGTAAGGAAAGTGTTGAGTGAGCTTTTTTGGAACTTATGTCTGGATAATTTACTTAAGATAATGTTACTTTTCTATTTATGTGGTCTGCTGTTCTGTCATCGAAAAATATTAGGATCCTCAGGCAGAATTTGATTTTTAGGTTTTTTGACTGCATAACCTCTGTTTCTTAATCTTTTTGGATAGCCATAAACTCACTGATTCCTGGTTTCATTATTAACAGTAAGTATTTTTTAGCTATAAGAAACAGACCTATGCGGTATTTTGTACAAAACTGTCCTGTAATAGAAAAGGTTAAATAGGTAACAACAGTGACATTTCTCATCTCCATGTTTAATAACTAGTGTTAGACACATGAGCAGTGGTTACAAAAGAACAATAGAATTGGTTTATTGATTGCATTTTTACATAAAAATGTAAAGCAACAATCAGTGAATTATCCAGGAGTTCACAAGAACATTAAGGGAAAATACCTAATTTTAAATGTAATGACAGGCACTGAATAACTTAATTTTAAGCTATTATAGTATTATTTAATCTATTTTAATAAAAGTACACAGTGCAGAGAGTTTTTGCTTTAAATGCTTTTGATCTCAATTTCAATTGCAAACAGACAGTAATTTTTTTGTGTTTGAGACTGGCACGCTGACCTTGGGTTTGAAAACATTATTTTTCTCTTTCAGTATACCAATATATTGTCATGGGAAAAATCAGGAAATCTTTTCTAAAAGTGAAAGAAAAGGATCTCACTGAGTTGTTTTTAGCTTACATAGGTACTAAGCCACAGACTTATATCCAAGTGAAATTTTCCATTATACATAAACATACTAAATCCTTACTGTGATTTTGAAAACACAGCAGTCATCATCTACTTGATTAAATCTATAAATGTTTTTAAATATTTGGTCTGTTGTTTTCAGAAACTGTATTAAAAATATTAATAAGTTCTCTTTTGTAAAAAAAATCAGTAATTTAACATTTTAATATATTTGATACATTTTATTCTATTTTTGGGCCCATTATATTTCATGGTACCTTTAATTAATTCAGGAAAACGACTAAAAATTTGACTGTATGTTTTAAGTTGCACTTTAGTTTCTATCCTGCATGAGAGAAAACACAAGCAACCTTTTAAAAAAAGGTAATAGTTTTTTAAAAACCCTAATGAATTCTTTACCATTTTACACCACAAAGCAAATTTTAAAATCTGAATACATATATTTTAAACTGGTCAAAATCTAGACCAATTTTTTTTTTTTTCATTGATCATATATCAAAGAAGAATAAGAAATTTTTGTTCTGCTTGACAATTCATTTTTTTCTAAAGAGTATTCCAGGTCATAAAAATGACCTTCTTCTAAAGTAAAATACAAATGCAAAACAAGATTAGCATCAATTATCTAAATCAGCAGATATTACTTGCTGATTTAAACTGTGATTAAAATGAAGTATTTAAATCAATTTGATTCAAAGAAATCTGCCTTGCTTATGATTATTTGATTAAGCATTGTTAATGATCAATTTATGCAATATTTTTTTGCATCCAAATGTTATTGATTTCAAGAGGAATAAGTTACTAATCTTCTCACATATTATTCCCAGAATGTATGTTTTTGAACCACAGGTACACTTAACCCATGTTTATTTTGGTTGCATAAACTCTTTGATTACCAAATCTGAATGTGTTGTCTAGGTTAACAAAAAAGGTGTGGTCTACCTTCCCTACAGCTAACATCAACTGCACCTGTGGTAAGACTCATGTTTAACATCCAGCTTTCCCCACAGAGGACGCTACCACTGAGCCATTGGGTTCTACTCCAGCTTCTCATTACCTGGTGGTACCTTCTCACACAAATCCCCTAAATTTAATAGGTTTGCATAAGCACTCCCCAATGCATGTCATCAGGATAAATTTAACTATTGTGGAATAATTAAGATCCTTTAAATGTTTTTTGTTGACTAACCTGGTTAGTGTGAATGAATTATCTTAGGAGCCACAGAAGAATGTTGACATAAACCTTCCCACTAGCACAGACAGACTTAATAAATATTAAATATTAAATAGTTTTTCCACAGCAAGTGACTCCAGATCTCCAGAGTTAGTCAGCAAACACATTTGAAAACAAACCAGCTGATAAGGGTACTGATTTCTTTTATAGTTTTATCTATCACTTAGTAATAATTAATTCACAGTTCAAAAAGCCACAAGTAAAAAGTTTAGAGTATCTTGGACAGGCTGTTCCTGTGATGTAAACAGTGGCTTCAGCTTTGGTGACTGAGTTCAACTGAAAACTATAGAAACTGGCTTCAACATTTTACCCACTTTATTTGATGTTGTATTTTTATTACATTTGAGAGATTTATTGTCCCTTGCTTTGGAGCTGTTAAGGAACTTGATTTTATATGCTACAGCAGCTAACCATATGTATTCTGATAATCAGTTATACCTGAATGACTGTTTACAATGAATCTTACTTATAAAGTGCGCAAAGAGCAGTTTAATGCATGTTTTTCAGTGATTATTTATTTTCAACTCACAATTATTTACAGCTATCTGTACTATTCACTGCATTCTATTTACTTCTAAATTGGAAAACTGGTTTGGGAGATATGCTCTCTTTCCTTCCTTAAAGAACTGACTTCTCCAGCCTTGATAAAATATAACTCCATTTTCTTGTGACATTAATATGCAAAAGACTTTTTGCTTTCTAATGTTTTCTAGTTCAAACTTTAAAAAGTCATTGCTTCAGACACAGATGTAAAGTTAGCCCAGTGGAATGTCTCTGAAGCTGAACACACTGAGAGATCAGTTATGTGGGCAGAATAATGTATAGAAGGTACGTAGCAGTTTTTAGTTATTGATTTCAAATCCCTGTAAGGATATTACAGAGGGTAAAGAAAGCTGAATGACTGGCTTAAGGCTATATAATAATCCATTGGCATAGTCCAGGTGAAAATACAGGTTATCTAAGGCCCATCATGGTTTCTAACCTATCATGGTATAGGTTACTATTGCAACTGAGGTACTAAAGAGACAGATGTGAGAAAGTACCTATAAAACTATATAATTTTGAAGAGTATACAAAATCACTCCATCAAAATAATGTTCCTGATTGCTAAAAATACAGAACTTTGGACCTGTCTGGGAGAGAAGGTTGTAAAATTTCATGAAGGATCTACCCTTCCCAAAACCAGGAGTACAGCTGACAAAAGCAATTTATTAGAACTAATAGGATTTTATCAGTACTACTGTTTAAAAAATTATTTCTTGGCTGCCATACTGCCTGCAACATTTCAGTGCTCCAATTAAAATTCAGTAAAGCTGGGCAAGGATGTAAATACCCTAACAGCCCAAAAACAGAGATAAAAAAGAAGGGGGGAGGGGTGGGAATAATTTAAAGCAGCCAGTCTTCTTGGGTTTAAAAGGATTTGACAAGTGGTGTATCTCATATGTTTGCCTGTCTCAGTGAGAGCTCTGTGGCTGGAGTTTTGAGAAGCTGAACAAATCAAGAGAAGTCTGTTCCTGTGCCTGCGAGGTTTGTGAGGCTGATTCTTAGTCTCTGAAAATTACTAGGCAGAGGTGTAAAGATGGAAAAAGTAATGAAGTTCTGTAGGGAAGTTACAGAAGGGAAAAGGGGAAGTAAAGAAAACTGATAAGAAAAGCTAAGAATTTCATTTCTAGTATAGTTTAAAATATACAAACCCAACAGAAAAAAACAAAGAATGAGAAAAAATATACTTTTCCTACCTAAGATGAGAAAGTACTTTCCAAGCCACTGGCAACTGAGGAAGGTAATAAACAGTTTTTTTATAGGGACATATATCTATCTGGTTAGATAATTTGTTCCTAATAATTTTGAAAGAGTTGACTAGCTCTTAAAAAAAAAGTCAGGCATCCCAGCTAAGCTGAACAGCTTGATGCATATTCAAGAGAAATAATAAAATAGATTATATGACAATGAATTACAGAAAATCGTGACTATAATGCAGTCAACATGGGTTTATAAAAAATTTAGCTTTGTCAGGCAAACCTAATTTAATTTTTTTATTAGAAAACTTTCTGAAGGTATCTGAATATCAGAAGGGCATAGCTTTCCTGGAATAAAAACTCATACCTGAAAGAAAAATAATTTATCTGTAATAAAAGGTAGTTGTCAATGCAGAATGATAATTTTATAGGAAACTTCTTGGTACAAAATCTGATGCTTCACAAAATTTTCACAGATGATTTAGATGTAAATGTGTGTGAATGTCCATGACAATAAGACTGTAGATAATGACAGCAAAACCATTATAGTCAGTTGCTCATTCAAGCAAAATGTGTTCAAATGTGGCCAGGTGTAAAGTTGAGCAGATTCACATGTGAATGAGGAATGTATGACATGAACATAAAACAGTATCCTAAAAAGTAGTGTCTATAAAAGGATTTAATGATCATAGCAGACATGCAAGTCTATACAAAATCTTAGTCTAATGAGTCAAAAATAAAACCAAGACCCAAAAGCCTCTGTAAAGTCCTTAAGGGTATATCAAAAGAGAGGTGAATAAGAATAATACAATACACTCATTTAAACATACCTGTATTCTACACTCAGAAGACTAAACTAAGACTGCTTTATGGTTTTTTTTTCTTCATTTCTGCCCCTAAAAATGCATTAAAAAAATTAGAGGCAAGGAAAAACCTGAAAATTATTTAGGAATGGAGACAATGGTTTTATGCAAGAGCCTGAGTCCAATATAAAAATAGTTGCATACTGAAACCAGACAACTTTAATTAGGAAGAGGTAATTTTTCCTAACAATGGGGACAATATACCATTGCAACCAACTGCCATAGACATGATGAATTTTCTGTGGTGGGTCTCTCCAGGTAAAGATTATATTACTATCTACTTGGATAAGTAAATGTAGTTTCAAAAATATCAGATTTATTATCTGTATCACTGAATGACTATTTGAAATTATTAAAACCTAAAGTACATGAGAGAAAATGCTCTCATGGCCTCTTCTAGCTGATGGATATATGAAACACCTTTTTTTTTGGCTTTGTTTGTATAATCAAAATTGCATATGTACAGTAGATTTTAATCTTATACTACTCATTCATTTGATGGTGAGATATTAACCATCATAAAATCATAGAATCATCAAGGTTGGAAAAGAGTTTTAAGATCATACAGTCTAACCACTTCCCCAGCACTACCACTCTAACCCCTAAACCACTAAACCACATCACCATATCATCCAGACACACCTTGAACACCTCCAGGCATGGTTACCCCACCACCTCCCAGGGCAGCCTATTGCAATGCCTGAAAAGAAGCAACCAAGGGTTTCAAATAATATGAAATGACTGTGATTTGACACAGTCCCTTAGCTCACAGACATACACACAAGTAGCATGCAGAGGAATCTGCTCTTCTGCAAACCTAAGGTTGTGGTGCCACTTTTCCATCCACTGTATAGAAAAACAGCTGTTTTTAAAAACTTGTCTTACACTGTTTTTGATCTTAAGTAATTGTGAATTTCACGCATGAGTGACTAATAATTTTACAGTTACTGATCTTTCATAGACACATATATTTTGAAAATGAGCATCGTCCTTGACAGCACATTGATCTCCACATACAGGTTTATGAATTGCTTGTAATATTTCATATTCAAATATGTAATATTTCTATACAACTATAAAACTATAAAAGTTCATTCTTTTGAGGCTTATTGATCTAACTGTACAAGATCATGGTGGATAGGCTGGGGGAATGGTGCTAGACCATGGAGACATGCTTCAGAAGAGTTGTCTGTTTACACACAGCAATGATCAGTTGCAAACAAATTTCAGTCAACTCTCCATAACCTAATTCCTGCCTTCTAACTAACAGATGAATCTGTCTTCCCTTCTCTATAGCATTATGGACCATCTCAGCATATCAACATCAGATTATTAACTCTGCTTCCATTCCCAGACTGGGTCTCATCTTTCTGGTAAGGAGACAAGAGCAACTACTGAAAAAAATATTACTTACCAAATTTGTGAGAAAAAAGTATTGCAAGTCACTAAGCTGATAGTTTTGGATTGCACAGGCAAGTAGAATGGGGGACACAAAAAAGCTGTACATAATAAAACAGGATAAGAAAATGTTGTCCTCCAGTGGTGTCTACAGAACCAGCAAAATAGGAACATTTCACAAAATTTATATTAGTGAGACTTTTGTATGAGGTCTCCACAAACCAAATGTGTAAGTGCATGTGCTGAGCTTTGACTATCCCAAGATTCTCTTTCCATTCTGAGTAAAAGAAAGCTATTAAATCTGAGTAAAGAAGTCTCCATTACTACTCCACGTTCTATAGAGTTGGAACCCAACCCCCAAAGTAGCCATAACATTGTAACTTTCCAAAGCAATTGGCTAGCTAAAAAGATTTAAAAAATACAGTAATTTATAATTATGTCATTAAATTGTGCCTGTCACCTCTGTTCATTTAGACTTATTTTTATGATTAGGCTGTTGGAAAACAGCAAGTGATAGTTGAGAATACCTTCACTTTTCCGGAATGTTAATGACAAAGTTAATAACATTATAGATTATCAGTTCCACAAAATAAATTCAAGACCATATTTTTAAAGTATTTTTAAAGCATGTTAAAGGTATTTAAAATATGGGATTTCTCTCCATGTTTTATGAACCTATAAGGCTGTTTGTAGCACAGAAAAAAAGAACAGTAAACCCAAGAACTCCATCATTCTTTTCCCAAAGAAATTATCATAATTATCACTATCTTATTTCCTGAAATACAACCTGAAGACTCTCATTGCTGAGCTGCCAAAGTAATCCCAATAGCAAATCAGATTATTGCTCTACCAAAATTAGTTCTCTCTCTTGCTCTCATCAGATTATCAAATGTCTCAGAGTGAGGGAAATCTTTTATCAAATCTTTCTTTGGAATAACGTGCCCATCATTGAGAAGTAACTTATGACATGAGGCACCAACATTAAATTTATATTTAAAAAGGTATCAGTTTTGGAAACCTTATTAGGTATTATTATTACACATAAAATTTGTCAGTTTTTACGAGTATTTTAACATCCTCTCTCTTTTCATACCTAATTTTCAGGTTTTTACCTGCAAAATTCCTATCACCTTAAGTTCCATCATTTGTAACATGTATAAAGGGTGAAAAACCTAATTTTCCTTACATGCTATACAACTTGCACTTATGAGAAAATGTGGAAGTGCAGATTAACCTATCACAGGATTTATATAGTTGGCTCCCTTTCACTGACCAAAATAAATTATTCAATCACTGTCCTTTAAGGTGTGGGGCTTTCAAACCAGAAAAAAACCTCAAATCTTTGTTAATATAGAAAAATGTTTTATTATGGTTTAGAACCAGAAATGACGGTTTTACATAAAATTTCTCTTGAGTTTTTTATCAAATCTGTTCAGCCTAAGTAGCATTGACTCTGGCAGAGCTCGAGAAGAGTATTTTGCTTTTGAGGAATGAGTAAAACATCTTTTTCCTCTCAAATATCTCACTGTTCTTACGTATCTGTTATGTCATTGCTCTTTATAGCTATACCAAAAATGCTTTGAATGTCATCAAACAATTTAAAAGGTGTACAGCTTTCTGCTCTGGATTTTGTGGGTTTGTTCGATAACAAGAAAGTAGATTTCAATAAATTAATTAGAAAATGTGTTGTAGAAGTACCATTGGGTAGAATGTGCTATGTACTGGTAGTTGTAAACAAAGCTGCAAAACAGAAATCTGGCTGAAATCTTTAGTGACTCACCCAGTTCTGTGGGAGGTTTCCTGGTTACAGGATGTCACATTTATGTGCATAACACTCCATCTTCATCACTGTAGTACCTAAGTGAATTTTTTTTCCTATTTTCTATTACTGAGAAAAGGCTTAACAAGAAACTTATTCCAGAAGATCAGTACTTGTTGCCTGAACTTCAGCACTGCTACTTTTTAATATCTCTGCATATCTGAAAAGGGTTGACTTTGTTTACAAACCAAAATACATAGCCATTGCACAAGGAGCTTGTTAACTGTCAAGCCTTTTCTGAATTCAGTTGATACAGTCATAGAGCAGTCATCCTGTGAGTTGGTGTATTTCACACTGGCAAGGATTCTGCTATGATTTTGTTATGACTGTTAATAGGTGTGTAGCAAAAGATCCTTAAGCATCCATGGATTCTCCTTTGGACCCTTCTTCTGTCATCCAAACCCTATGGGACAGAGGGAGGGATAACAGGGGAAAAATCCCACACCAGTGCTGAAATTGCATGAAATACCCCTCTCACATACCTGCAGTTTACTTACTGCCAGTCTGCAGAGTTTTAATGCAGATATGTATTGTTTGATATAAAAAGAGCATGTTTCAAAACATAAACATGCATATGTGCATATGAGTACATAGAACAGGTAGTATAGGAAGAAAAGTATAGGAAGAAAATCACATACTAGGACATCCCCCTTTTCACTGTTTTTTCTTCTAAGATAAGAAGTGGAATAGTAAAGCTAATTTTTGCCTCATATATTCTGGGCCCCCGTCCTAAGGTTCCAAATACTTTCACTGCTACTCTCTGCACAGTCCTGTATCTTCCAAATTGCCTATAAAGTCCCCACTGATGCTGTTTGACATCAGTGGTAGTATCCTTGAAAGCTCTGACTTTTCCTCTCAAGGGATAAGCATGCTCTCTCTTAGGATTAAATATAAATGCTTTCATTTTCAGCTAATGAACTGGAGAGTTGAATGTCTACATATCAGTATCATATATCATTTAGGACAGCAGTGCTAGATCTGAAGTCACACAGAGTTGAGTTCTGGGTGGTTCTGATAAGGATTTCAAGTAATGCAATTTGAAATTTAAAAAGAAAGTGCTGTTTAGATTAAGCACATGTGGAAAATGAGTGCTCTGCCACAATGACCAGTTTATTTTTAAATACGGAATTTTTAATAATCTGTTCTTTTCGTCAGTTTATTAAAAATTGATATATGAACCAGAAAATAAAAAAAAAACCAAAATGATATGTCTTAACTGTATCTCTGCCAGAGTGCATAAACATATCAATTTGTTTATATTCATACCCTTATTGCTTTGAAATAAACAAGAAAAAAACAATTTCTGCAGTTCTAATCAAACACAGCTGCTTCCCACCTCTTCAATCATATCAGTCATCAATACGGAAGGTCAAGAATTCCCATTACAAATGTATAGCATCATAACACCTTAGTGCAAAAATAATTCTCTACAGGTAGCATTCCTCTTCTGTGGACACCTACATTTCTATGTACAGCTATGTATGTCTAAATATGAGCTGAAAATCTAAGCTGCTATTTTTTGCCAGCAGAAATCTAGACCATGCAGTCAACAGAGTCCAAAGAATTTTTAAAAATAAGCAGTACCAAAGGCCAACCTCCAGAGTAGGGGGTGAGAAATACTGTTTATACACTCCACTGTGTGTATAGACTAAATCTCCAGTAACTATTGCAGAAGACAGAGAGTTTACACCCACAGATACACTGTATTTTCACATCTAAATGTAGGTGCCTACAATCTGAACCTCACACTCACCATAAGTATCCTCTCAGTATGAAAACATAATATCCAAATATAGCCTCATAAAACTTTGCACAGATTTGGGCAATTGAGGCTTAAATGACTGACATTACATCACAATGTGACTAAGAGCTAGAATTACATTTGAAATGTGATTGTTTCTCCAAGCCATTATAACAAGTTCAGGTATCATACAGCAGTAGGGGCTATTAAAGCCTGCTTTAGGAGTCAGAAATTCAACTGATTCGAGGAATAGCTAGCACTGCTGAACGTGCCTGCATAGAGTGAAGAATGTTACATAAGTCTCCATGCAAAACAGCCCTAAAAACAGAGATGTCTCTCCTAGAATCTTCAGGAATCTCTGAAGATAATTTTCACCACTCTCAAAGCGTAGCTTTAGCAGAAAACCATCACTACTCTTTCCACAAAAAGAATAATTTGTCAGTCATAACAATCAACTTCAGTACTTTTTCAAGGAAAGAGTCATCAAACATACAAAGAAAAACTCTTCTGAGTCTGCCTTTCATTTTTGTCTTAGGGTTTTGTGGAGGTCTATGAACTGCATGCAAATCTTATGTATGAATTTTCCAAGAGCAACTTTGTTTATCACAATATCTTAGAGAGCTATGTTTTCATGACATTACTGAAGTACTTGGCATACTCTGACAGAATTAACATCACTGCAAAATATCGAGATGGAATCCACTTCGGACTATGACTTTACAAAAGATAATTAGTATTTTTCAAGAAAACTGAATATAATAGAATGTGGTTTGTAACCATACTATATGTGCTGATTTTAAAAGTTCAGGAAATTTCCTGGTTTATAAAGAATGATTTCAAAGTGTTTCTGTGGACAGGAACTATAAAAGCTGTGCAAGGGGACAGTACACAGACTACGCTACACAACTTTTCCCATTCTAAAGCATGGGTAACACAGGAAGAAATTAAAGCCCACTGAGGCACAATTAACTATAGCAGAGTTAGGTCCAAACATTCTTACTAATATTTATTGTTTTTATAATACTGAAATGTGTACTGGGTTGTTGTGCAAAACACCCTAAAGGTCACAAGAGAAAAACAAAGCATGAAGAAGAAACTCCATACAGGACTTAAGTTCTGTACTATAAAAATGCCAAAGTCATGTGAGTTCTGACACTGCTTCTTTAAATTTGCAAGGTGTATTTTTTTTTTTTCCCACTTCCTTCTGGCAGAGCAACTTTGCCTCTTCCATACACACATACCCAAGCAAGGTGCAAGTGTGGAGCTGCCATCAGTTCATAAATTAACAACCTGAGCTCCACTATGCTATTTTCTTCTTTTGGACAAGCCATATATATTGCTTACCATTCCAACTGCAGCCAGTATAAAACAGGAAATATCTAAACATTGTTTAAAAAGATGAAATAGAGAAAATATTTCGGATTTTTTTTTCCTGAAAATGAGGATAAATTAATTTTTTAATTTCTTTTAAACAACATATTAACATAAAATTTTGAGAAAAGTATTCTTCACTT
The DNA here is from genome assembly GCF_048771995.1 of Taeniopygia guttata. NCBI lineage: Eukaryota > Metazoa > Chordata > Aves > Passeriformes > Estrildidae > Taeniopygia > Taeniopygia guttata. The sequence goes on along the minus strand of NC_133028.1, from coordinate 39,650,741 downwards.
CAGGAAGATCAAAAGAATAGAAAATGAGGAGGAGGAGAAGGATAATATAAAAACTGATGTCCTCTATCCTTTCTGGTTTTGACCTACCCCAAGAGATTACCCTTATGAAGATTATAGACTTTTTAAAATCTGAAATCAATCACTTCAGGAAAATTATCTTCTCAAAATAGAAAGAAGATAATTAAATAAGCTACAATCAAAATTACCTGTACAAGAAGCAAGAGCAGTGTTTTTGTACAAAAGAGAAATTTTCTAACCAAATAAATTTGTCCAAGAAAAAACCCCGAACTATTATCTACTTTATCCTAAGTAAATAAAAATTTTGTTTAAAGCCTCCTCATATTGTACGCTTAGGAGTGGGGAAAAAAAATCAAAACCCACAGAATAAAAAGCTGTGGGGCCACTCTTATGGAAAATAAGTAATTTTAGAGTAAAACAAGATCATCACTATAATTTCTGTTACACGAAGAACAGAATTTGATGGTAGGTCTATTTTGCTAAAAATATTGACTCTTTTATTGTGCTTCTGCTTGGGAAGAAGTTCTGGGTTTTGAAAACTTAGGGTTTCAAAACACGAACACGAATATTTGTGTTCTTATAGATTTGCACATTAAAAATCTCATTCTTCTCCAACTAGAAGAAAAAAATACCTATCCAATAACAGGTAACCTTTGAAATTTACAGCATATATAGGATGAAAGAGGAAAACTAATATATAGCCAGATATAACTTGCTTTCATTATTATTATTATTAATATTATTATGGATTAAACAATATCTTTTTATTATAAATATAGATGTCAGAAGAATTTTATCCATCAGATATCCTAAGTTTGCTTAATAATACTGATAAAAACAAATACAGATTTTCAAAGATTAATTCAGAAAAGAACCTAATATTCGATTGTAAGTAGTATGAAATGAACATTTTTAGGTCTATGGGAACAGACAGTCTTAGTAATGAAAAAATTCCTGATTAGATCCTCAAGTATATTGAAATATAATAGAAAAGGACATTGCAATGGCTGGGGGCAAAAGAAAAAAAAAAACCTGAAAGTGACCTGGTGTCCCACACCAGGGGATAACAAGTGCTGAATATCACCTGAGAGATCTGAATGAAAGTGGTCTTTATAGTAAGTATTCCAAGATTGCAGAGATGGTATTCACAGATCTGTTCTGAAGATTTTATTCTTTTTTGATATTGCTTTTTATATACTTCATAGAAGTGAATATGGTATCTCTATCTCCATTCTTAGTGAGGGAGCTCAGTGTAGAGAGGATTAAATTGGATGTCAGACTCCACAGTCAATGATGACCAAATATACTAAAATGATTTTTTTTCCTCTCTTTTTTTACTCTCTCAGTACAGGCTGACCATTATTTTGAAAAATAAGGATATCAAGGACTTCAAGACAGCCATGCAAGACAGAAGGGAAGAAATATTTCAGCAAGGGCTTGAAGGAATCCTGACACATGTTATGCTCTTAGAATAAAGAGATCTCAAATTAAGGTTTGTGCTCTGAGATTGAATAGAAAAAAAATCCATTACTAGACAATATGTAACAGAGACAGAAGATAACATTATAAAACAGATAGTTTAATGCATTAGTAAGCTTCCAGCTTCTGAGTTTATCCTACATCATATTTAATAAGATAGGCTCTGGATTAAAAATTGAACACCACAAATTTAATGCTGCTGAGCTGAAGTAAATGACATTGTAAGTTTCATCAACAAAATCCTCCTTTTTATTTGGATAGTTTTCACTTGGGTGGAAAAACCCAAATAAGCATTTATTTGGGGAAAGTCTATGTGAGTTGTCTTCTGTAACTCTGCTGGATAAATCAAGTAAGTGCTTGCAAGCACTCCTTGTGGGAAGAGATGATTTCTTTCAACACACTGCACAAAGCCCAGGACTTCTGACTTTTATTGTACATTTGCACAGCTTAGGGATAAACTGAATTTTAGGCTACTGATGCAGGTATCTATGAATTGTTTCAGGTCTCCCTGGAGGAGCAGTTGCAAGATGTGTATTACAATAACATTTTAAATTATTGCAAATTCTTGTCCAATGCTGACAAGAAATAGTCCAAGAATTTTTAGGACAAAGGGAAGTAACTTAATTGCTACATTTTTAGTATCCAGGAATATATGAAACTGTTCTTATTACATTATAAAGGAACCCACACAGCCAAAAATCTATTTTTAAGCGTTGGCAGCTAGTGCATTTTTCTGTCTCATACTATCTAGGGAAGGAGAAATTTAATAAAAAAACCCCAATCATTTTTAAAGCAATAAAAGTCAAAGAAATGGCTAGCTATACAGACACAGCAAACAAAAGTCATTCTAAAGATGCTCCTAAATGTCAGTACAAGGCACGAGAGGATTAAGAAAATCTGGCACTTCAGAAAATGTGGTAACATCAAGGTGGGCAGATGCCATATGAACTGAACAGTCAAATTTATATATGTCACAAGAAATAGTCAGCACCAGTACAGAATGAATAATGAGGTAGAGATAAGGACCTCAAAGGTGGTAAATAACACACAGCAAAACAGTCTCAATAGATCTTTTTCTTCATTTTTAATATGGAGTCTACACCCTGTTACAGCTGGGGATATGTGAATATTCTCAAGAACAAATGCTGATCTTTACCACAATTCCTTTCTCTCCTTTTAGTTTTTACTAGGGACCCAAATTAAGAAAATATTGCATGCAACAACAACAATAACAAAACCCCAAAAAACACCAAACAGAAACAAAACAAACAGAAGAAAAAACAACAACAAAAAAAGCATGTAATTCTTGTTTCTAAAAAACATGATAAAATAGTTTTTTGCACATTGAAGCATCAGAGATGGCATTTGATTAAAAAATTTAAGCTTATCATGGCAAAAATAATCAGGCACATCAGGGCCTGACGTGTTCTTTGTTCTAATTTGTAGATTCTACAAGAGGTGGGAGCTGGTTTGAGTGGCTCTGTTAAGATGGAAGTTGGATGTTTTATTCACCATAAGATGTTACATGCTGACATATGAGGACCCATGGAAGTAACACAAAAACTGTCTATTTGTGTAGATCTGGAAGTTTCCTTACAGTCTGATTCACATGATTTAAATTCATTTAAAATGGGTTTGTAGCATGAAAAATAGGACAGTTTAAACACAATTAGAAAAAATCTATTTTAAATGTTAAAAGATAGAGCTGAATAAATGAAAATTTCCAATCACATTTTTACTAGGTCACTGTCACAGGTCTATCTACAGCAAGATTCTTGCTGCTATCAAGAAAACTAGCTCCATCCAAGCCAGACCAAGCAAAATCTTTTAAAATAATTGTGTTCTGGGTGTTTCTTAAAAAACATTAAAAAAAATAAAATAAAAAAAAAAGGTTTATTTAATCATTTTAAGATTGTCTCCAAGCTAATAAATGAGTCTTTATAATTTGGGGTATTTTTCGTAAACCAACAGATAATTAAGGCAGCACTAAGATAACGTCTATCCACTGGGTACAACAAATTATGTGCCATAATTGAAGGGATTAGTTTCTTCTTATAGTTGATTATTTTTTAATCATTATATTGTTTCATGTATTTCTACATACTGGTACTGGTAGATGCTGAATTTTTAAAAGCAGATAGGTTATAGGAGACATGTAGAACACTTATATTTAGAAATGGTTTATCCACTTCAGATGGAAGATGGTACTTTTTCCAAAAATAAATATTCCTGTAATGACTTCTGCACATGCAAAAGAGAAGAAATGTTACTGTGAAAATTAAAAAAAAAAAATCAATTTAGCAAAATTCCCTTTTGCTGTATTACAGGTGACTTGGCTTACTTAAGTCAGGTTCCAAGCACTTTCTAAGCTACTGAGGAAGGTCAAGTAGAACAAAAAGATTCTTTTCTTATTTGTTTGGTTTTGACTGATGTTGTTTTATACTGCTAGAAAGGCTGGCTGCAATCTCATGTTTCAGGTAACATTTTTAAAGGGAATTCTCATTTCTAAATAGTCACACTGAAATTGAAATGTTTTTTTATATAATCTTTTATTCTGCTGACAGCTGGAATTTGTTGTTCAAGAACTTTGTGAAGTTTTACTCAAGGTACCTAAGAGAAAAAGATTTGGACCATAAGTTAAATAAATTGGTCAAAGAGTATTCAATTGTCAGCTGATGTGGGAAAAGGCACACAGAATAACCGATTCCACAAACAAGATAGTTTTCCAGATGGATTCCTTATATATATGTGTGTGTGTCTGTGTGTGCATACCTTTATTTTTCAAGGTTAGAAGCAGTCACACTGAATAAAAATATTAAAATAGTTCTATATTGGCTACATTTAAATGTGCAATTATTATTTATTAAATTTCATAGCATCAAGATGAAAATGAACTTTAAAAATATTTTGAAAATATTTTCTTTCTGAATTCCAATATGCCCTGGCTTCAAAAACATTATGTACACCTCTGAACATCATTTCAGTAACAGTAAATCTTAACTGGACTTGTGGAATGATGGTAATTATCTTAATCTTTGTGATTTCTTATGTGCTTTCCCACACAGTTAGGAATCTGTACTGCTTAGCACATTTTAAAGCCTGCAAACACTGGTACTTCCTTGTCACTTAGAGTGTAGGAGTGGAGCTAAAAGAGGATGCAGATGTAAATTTGGGCACTTGGTATACCTTGTAATTACCTAAAGGACTGAGAGTTTCTTAGTTTAGAGATATGTAGTTACTACATTTATGAAATTTTTGGGTGGGAACATGTGAGCAGAGAAGGACTGAAGTAGAGAATATAAGTTTGATGCACTTAAGAAGGACTTCACATTTCTAAAAATTCCCTTATTTTAATAATTGTTGTTGTTGCCACTGGTGGTAGTTGGACAAAGTAAGTTTCAATGCTATAAAACTATCTGAGTTGAGTCTCTCAATCTTTCATTCTTTAGATTCCCTCTGGAACAAAGTTGCTCTAAAATCCACCATTTAAAGCCTAAATCAGATAGAGAATAAGACTTTTTGATGTCTCCTCTCCATCTTTCTCAAACAACCCTATTTTTCAAAAGCAACATATTTATGGACCATTAGGGCCCTTCTTTTGGGGGGCAAATATGAGGAGAGGGGAAAAAATTACCTCAAGGTTTTCATTTAGCATGAGTCTTTAACTAAGACACAGAGTAGGAGGCTGCAGAGTGAAGCCCTATCCCCCCTGTTTGTGCTGTGCCACCATGTAGGATTCACTACCAGATTCCACAATCCTTATCAGAAATTGCAGAATATTTTCTAAATCTTCTTTTCTTGCCCTGGTACTACTGAGCTGTCTCCACTTCCTCAAGCTTTCAAGCTCTTTTCCTATTTTCCCAGTATCATTATAGGCTTATAGCTGGATGACTAAGAACTGTCTCAAAATTTCTGCTCCCTAACGTGCATTGTTAACTGAATTTGTAAAATATTAAATTGTCCCTATCTTCACACTAAATCATACTGTCTATGTGAAAAGTCAACTCCTAAATTAATTATATTTTTTTATTAATGCTTCATCTACAGCTGACTTAGCATGCACTGCTTCCATTGTTTCACTCAGGAACTACTGAATAGAAAGCTTTTTCTGATTATGTAGGATTTTTGCAACAAAAATAATATCTTCCATTTGATTATTTGCATAGAAACACTGAAAATGCTCTCCACACCCTGTCAGCTACTTCACACCTCTGTAGGGGCTTAAACTCTGGAATGAAATGTGCATGTACTGACTCACTGCTCCACATGGGTTTCATTTAAGAAGGTTCACAGGAATGCACTGGCAGCACATTCCAATTACCTCTTAAAGAAAAGCTTAGTTTTTGGATTGTTTTGTGCAAATGAATAAGTGTGATTTTAGAAAGACTGCTTCCCCTATTGCCATACACAACAGAGGCATAAAAGAGAGAAAAAACTCAAACAGAATATGTAAACTGTATTCAGATCCTGAGCCATCTCATCAGTGAATTGATTGCTCATTCTTCCACTTGTTAGGTCAGGTAACAGTATGACATTTAAAACACTGCTCAAAGATTAAAGCACCTAAAAACTTAGAGTTACTCCATTACAGTGAGTTCTGTACGTTTAATACTGCTTTTGAAACATTTTGCAGTGTAGTGAAAGACCTTAATTTATTCCAATTATCTTTTGTTCTCTTCAATTTATGAACACTGGAGTGCAAATAATTAGCCCTTTTGCTCCTTAGGCTTCCAAGAATATATTTTCATGAGTATTGTACAAGTCATCTTTCTGCAACCATCCCACATACTAATTGCAGGAGTCTATTTTTATGATAAGGAGTGGTATTAGCAGACTATTAAGGACAAGATCATTGGTTGTCCTGAATTGCTTTGGAACAGAAATAGCTCGCTGAATAAAATTTTCTCCTTATTCAGTGTATAAGGACAAATATTGAAATCATATATCCAATTCTTATAAGGTGCATGTGCAGAAGGAAAAATCTTCAGAAAGAACTGAAGAAAAACACCTTGGTATTTGTACTATTTATGACAATGTAACAGATCTCATTCTACCTATTTTTGTGGCCCTGGTGTTTGTTAATTTTTCAACAGAACTAGGGGGAAGGGGAGACTTTTTTCAAGTGTGTATTGAAAATATGGGCATGAAAGCGTGTATGAAAATCAATGCTTTATATTCATTCATTCACTCTCTTGGTATAATTCAAAGTAGATTGACAGCTAGTGCAAAGCCAGTGATGACAGCAGGATGGGTTGTTTTTCAAGATAGCCAAGATAAATATGTAATTTCTTCCCTTTAAAATCTTCAGATTTCCAACTGCAAGACTGAACAAACTTCTGTCACTGTTCTTTCAAACAATGTTTTACTGTTTTGTGTCATAGCCTCTTTTTCTAAGATAAAGACTAAGATCTGTTGTGCATTACAACTACAACTAGCTGGCACAAGAAACTAATGAAAACGCATGGGAAACTGACTTTCTCTAAACGCTGAGCTTGCTTAGCAAGAAAAAAAGGAAATTTCTTTCCATCATGAAGGAATACTCAAAGGCATGATCCAACTCCTCCCTTAGAATCAGCAGATTAACTAGTCTTGTCAAAAAAAAACCAGAGAGATAAATCTAGAATTAAGTCAGCTCTATAATGGGATGCCAATCAGGTCTATTTGCAACTGAGACTCTCTGTAGAACCATGAACTTGCTATCTGGAAACGTCAGTGGGGTTGCTCTAGACATTATTAGGGCAACAATTAGTACATTTTCACTAAAACAAAGAAATACTTTCTTTTCTTTATAAATATATACATACACACACACATAAATATATCTTTATAAATGCAGATACAAAAGGATTACAGAAAAAACACTGTTTGATTCCTAATGGTGTTTGAGTGGAAGGAAATAGTGTTACTGGAACATAAAAGAGAGGGGGACACCTTCCTAACATCCCAGAACTAACTGGTGCTACTGAACCTACCACAGTTTTCTCCCCAGAATTATAAAGTTTCTTTTCTTGTCCTCTTCTGTATACATACCAACTGGCCAACAATTATAAAAGAAAGTTGAAAGAAAATAAATTAATCTATTCTTCCTCTACTTCTTTTGGCTCATGCGTACTCAGTTTGGTTAGTTGATGTTTTGATGGTACATCACAGCTGTTCAGAGCATGAATGAATGTTATGCCTGTTGGTAACCAAACCAAAAGGTTATTTGCTTTGACTCCTGCTGTGTGATAAATATAAGAAAAAATTAACTCAGTCAGTGGTAGAAAAAATATGGAAAAACATTTTTTTTTACCTTGGAATGAATTACTTTTTACCTGAGAGCAAAATTTATAGTATCTCATCAAATGTCTGATCTGGAGGAAGTGTGTCCTAAATTATCTGCTGCTCAAAAGAGCCTTAAAATGTGTGGAATTTTCTTTTCTAATAATGAGCAGCCTATTTGGATTTTCATAAATAAAAATAACTGACCTAGGTAAATCAAAAGTATAGTTCCACCACTTCTTAAATAAATTACTTTGCAATAAGTTTTAAATACTTATATACATACTAGCAGCAATTGCCACTTTAGCTATTATTAAAAATTTTAAAAAATAACAATTCGCTATGGCTTTAAATTATTTGCCTTTACTTCTGTTCATATTTGTCAACAAGCCAACCTATTGGACAGAATATGCTGTAGATAGTAATACACTGCAAATGGTATCAGATGGTTTGTGCTAGCTGTTAGGAAACTTATTTAATTCCTTTAGGTGATAGGCCTTTTCTTTTGCTTAGAATTGCTTTTATTTGGACAGTATGTTTAGTTTTAGATGCTAATTTGGTAAGCCATGCATACTGTCTTCCATTCCATTATTCAAAATTTTAATTTGCAAGTGACAAATGCACCTAACTACAGAAAGTTTTCATTTTTCTGAAAGGGGCTGTGTTGCATGGTCAAAGTGAGCTGATTTCTGACAAAGAGTAAATAGGGCCCTTGGGCAATTAACTACACCAGCCAACTTAGCCAGTGGGGTTATTTCCCTCTTAGCTGTTTTTTGCAATTCATATGCATAAATTGCTCCCCTGGTTGGTATACACTCCTAAGAATAATAAACTCAAGCTTTATGTTTGTTGCCTAACAGCCTTGAGAAACACATGCTGTGATTGAGTGGGGTTTCTTTTTGTTGACTGGTCATATTAACTTTAATAGACTGGGATTTTCTACATCACTACTAATTTGATAAATACAGTTAATTTTAAATCTTTCCTGTAACATTGTTCACATATTGAATTCTAATTTAAACAAAAAAAGCAAGGTACTGGCAGCCCAGATGTTATGGAAGACAAATTCTTCAACAACTGATTAACATAAACAGCTCTTGAAGAATACATTGAAAGAAAAGCAGTGTTTTTGTCTGCACAGCATTTTTTTTTAATTTTCTTTTTAGAAAAGGCACTCAGAATTAATAGCATTTCCCTTAAGTTCATTATTTGATAAAACCAAATTGATTTTGTTCATTAAGTGCTCCGAATCTATAGGTTTAGCAGTGGACAAACTACTGCAGGCTTTTTTGCCAGACCAGGAATTCTATTTTGGCATTTTGGCAATCTTCATAATTTTATCTGGCATGTGAATATTAAAAAATAAAAAATAAAATAAAGAAAACAAAACAAAACCAAACAACAAACAAACACAAAACCTTTATTAGCCCTGAATTTATGTTTATTATATATTTGCAGGCACTTATCAGATTTTATTCTTTCAGTGTTCAATTGATTTCATACCCCTATATTATTCCTGTGTTTTTTATCTTTTATTCTTTCATTCTATTTTCTGTTGAGTTGCATACAGGACATGTGAAATTGCTCAGCAGCTGAAGGTAACATGAAAAGCAGGAAGCACCTACTTGACCTATTTGGGCAAAATATCAACCTAAAATAGTTTGAGTATGATTAATTAATGATTAATCCGACATTAGCTTTGGACCGGCCCTTTTCCCAGTCCTGATTCCCCTCCTAGTATGATGTTTATCCCTATCCATGGTTTTACTTTCTTAGTTACTAGAACATTAAAGTATCTTAATGTCAGTTCTGTTTGGGTAATACCTCTAGTACCTGCTAGTTTATGAAACAGTAACTTTTGTCCTCACAACACATATCTTCTCCAAATACAGCAGAAATATTTAATGTTTTTCGAAGGCTGAATGTGAGGACTACAGATTACTTCAGGGACACAACAGGAATTTGCCTGCTCAGTTCAAGAAATATGGTAATAGTGGTTACTTGGAGTCAATTTATTATTCAGATATATTAATCTATACATTTATTTTTAAACTGCATATGGCTGATTGCTAACTTACTTGTTAGTTTAGAGTTTTGTAGGAAATTTTAAAAAAATAATCTCTCAACAACACCATCTTTAGAAGAAGCCAAACGTTCTTGATACAGAGGACTAGATTCTTCCCAGGCACATACAGAGTGAATTCTAAAATTAATTGTAAAATCATCCTAAATTGCATGTTTTCCCATTTAAAAGACTACTACTCCTTATGATCAGAATTTATATCCTTTTTAATGGAGATGCCTATTTATACCTGTAATTTGAGAATTTTGCTAGAACAGAATGATGACAGTTAAGATGATCTAATGAAGATATTCCTATAGAATAGAAATAGAAACTTGAACTTGGAATATCAGAATAAAAAATGGATAATTGTTGGCAGAGCTGTTTTGAGGGGAAATGGGTCTGTGTCAGCTTGTAAAAAAAACTTAGAAGCTCTAAATATACAAACTACTAATATACAATAATGCAATACTCAGAGGAAAAAAATCCTAGACTGCAGAATTATTCAATACCTAGAAGTAGAAATGTTACAGGAAAAAATAGGGGAGGGAAGGAAGGAAGGAAATGAGGGAGGGAGGGAGGGAGGGAGGGAGGGAGGGAGGGAGGGAGGGAGGGAGGGAGGGAGGGAGGGAGGGAGGGAGGGAGGGAGGGAGGGAGGGAGGAAGGAAGGAAGGAAGGAAGGAAGGAAGGAAGGAAGGAAGGAAGGAAGGAAGGAAGGAAGGAAGGAAGGAAGGAAGGAAGGAAGGAAGGAAGGAAGGAAGGAAGGAAGGAAGGAAGGAAGGAAGGAAGGAAGGAAGGAAGGAAGGAAGGAAGGAAGGAAGGAAGGAAGGAAGGAAGGAAGGTTATATATCAAATTCTTACTAGTGTATTTTGAGGAAGAAAAGTATATTTTCCTATTTTCCTCTAAGAGGTCTTCAGAAGAACTCTGCTTTATGCCTGTGCTAAGTGTTGTCCTGTTTTCCTCAGCCTCTCTTTCTGTGTTCCATGTCTTTTAAAACCCAGCCGATCAAATTGTTCAGTTCTGTCACAGCCAGAACCCGTTCTTAGGATGAACAAAAAGACAATCCAACATTCCCTTCATTCAGACAAACTTACCGTACATGGGTAATGATAAGGGTTGTAGCTGGAATGAAAAAGTCATCCACTCTGTCAAACTGCTTCCCCACGGGCTGAGTATGGATTGTGTGATGAGAAACACTCCCACTGGCTTGCGTTATCACCTGCATAAAGTAACATCATTATAAACTGTAGAAGCACTCTTTAAAACTCAAATCTCAATCCAAATGAATGCAGTATTGACTCTGTATTCTCTTGTGTTGTCTTTTCCACATTACCAAGAAAAAGAGTGCAAATAACAGTGAAAAAAGCTGATCAACATAATAGATTTCAGAGAATTATTACATACTGAACCTCTTAGTCTTCATACTTATTTTTCCCCTCTATCTTTTTTATCAACTCTGATTCCATATTTATTAATTTACATTACTAAACCCCTTAATAGTTCTTAGTTTAAACTAAGTTTTCTGTTTATCTTTTTACACTAGATCTTAGAGTGAGATTAAATTTTTTAAGCACTTCAGCCAGAGTGAAACGATGTTATCAAAAGATCCAGTGGAACATATGGCTATGCATACTCCTAATTCTCGTCAACCATGAGAGAATTCAACACAGCACAGACATATTTCATAAGAGCAAGCTGAACTAAGTTTACATATTCCTTAAATTGCGAGGAACAAATTGTATTCAAATGCCTAAGTCTTGGTCGTTCTCTGAAGCAAATGTTTATGAGTGAATAAAAGACAATTCTGTATGTTAGCCAGTATGCTTTTCACATATATGCATTTAAGAGTGGATTTTTTTTTTTAAGAAGACAATCTATTATCTATACTGTAATTAAAAATGAGGGTGAGAATGATCCGTCACTTTAAAATATGGTAAGATCTACTCAATTATCAGTTCTGGGAGGAGTGGCAGCTAAACTTCCATAAATTACCTTGTGTGCTCAAAGTTACTAAGAATCTGTAAGTGCTGAAAAGGGGATTTCGAATGTTACTAATTTTGCTTTTAAAATTTCTCTTATTCTTTTTCTTATATATAAGTATATATTAAATGCATAAGGATTTTATTAATTTCTGAAGAAAAGGAAAACAAATTAAAGGAAAAATGAATTTTTAAATTCTGACACAAGGCTGATCATCATGGTCTTGGGGGATCCGTATAAGTAAGGAACAGAAATTAACAAAAAAGTAGTAAGGTAAGTACAGTTTCTTAAGATGTTTCTTTAGGTTTGTCACTGCTTCAAGGAATGGGAAAAATCAAGATTTTTAATATCTTTCATCTGAAAAAAACACAATAGAGCTTGACACCTCCAGAATGCTAATATGACCTTAATGAAATGGAAGTATGTCTAAAGCCCAGTTTATCCTCTCATTAGGGACAAAAAAAAATAATGAATAGCAACAGTTTACTCTCAAAAGCCTGGCAGTACAGAACATGCTGCTGTCTTCAGCTGCACTCCTTATCCTTCTATCAATTTGCCATTGTCAAAGGGTCTTGAAACTAATCATCAACTTTTTTGGTGAGGTCAGTTGTCTGGCTTGTTTTCTGTTTAACTAAAATAATTTCTCTGCCCCTGCTGGGGTCATGGTAATAACCATAATTCCTTTAATAAATTAAAGGAAAATATGCAACACATTGCAATTACACAAAGGTTCAACTTGTCTGTATTTCCTGACATATATTCATTGTGATGGCCTCACCTGCAAAGTTGGCAAATTCTTTTCCATGTTTCCCCAGCTCAGCACCCAAACTTGATCATGTGATTTATCATAGTGTAGTTTCACTGGAACAGGGTCTGTACTTACTGCCTGAAATAGAATAAAAAAAGAAATTATTTTGTTTGTCACACTTTCAAAGGAAACATAGTATATATGCCTGAATGAAAATTATGAGTAGGTATGCATTTTCGATAGTTTCAATCTGCATTTAGGAATTATGTTGTCAGTTGTTGAACAGCCCTCTGATTAATTCAGAGTTACTTAATTGCTGAAAATGTGTTTTTATTATGTACTCTAACACTTGGTATCAAAATTACATTATCCTGAAGCCTTTAAAAAGTTGAAAACAAAAGTTTTAAATCAAGTACAAAACTACTTAGCTTCCTTTCCTGTCATCACTCTCACTTTACATGTATCAGTTGAAAAACTACATCATTTACTGAAAAATGGTTAAAACGGGAAGAGTATTCTCAAGCCACATACTGGAATTAATGGAAGATGTTACCGCAAAAAATCAACATGATGTTGCTGCACCCAAACCTTCCTATCAGTTAAAATGTGTATATTTTGTTGAAGTAGGAAGGATTGTTTTCATATGTTTTCCAATTATAGTTGCTACTTTTCATAGACCTGTGATCAGAACCAAAGTGTTTTCCCTCCAACTTTAAGCACTGTCACTTGAGACCATGAACCTTTTAGACAGCTGAGCTCTAAACTTCCTTTGTTACAAAAACTGAAGGATTCAGAGGTATTAAATGGGAGGATAACGTATTTGATTAAGAGATGCTATGCACAGGCTAAACAAGTGGGGGGGTAACTTTTTCATTTTCATCATTAAAGAAGAAAAAATAGGTAGAAATTGTTTTTTAGTCTTACCATTATGGAACTGTAAAGCAGAGCTTGTTTATGAGTGCGTCAAGGAGAGTACCAGCTGGCTAATTAAGTGAACCTAATTTAAACTAATGATGTAGATCCTCAAGATAATGCACTAATGGCTGGCTGAGACTGCTGATGATACTTAACTGTACTCCTGAGGTGTTGCAAGCCACCACTTCATCTAAACAGAATTTGTTTTTCCTTTTGAAAATGGAAAATGAAGCCAGGTTGCTCACTGGCTCATTTAAAATCACAAGTTACCCCTTGAAAAAGGTTGTTTGTGTTTGTTAACTTCTTTCTGCTACACGATGGAAAACAAGTTGTTTAAAATAATACTTGAACTGTTGTATGGCTAATTTGTCAAGGCATGTCAAATTTCCTTTTGGCTTCCCAGACAAAGGTCTGACCCATACATGTTCTGCCAGAGGACTCCAGCTGCGTTCAGACCTGGGGTCGTGGCACCCCCAGGAGGAGCAGAAGGAATTGCCTGCAGGGTCAGGCACAGGCAGTACAGCTCCCTAGAGGGAAGCCAGCAGCAAAAAAGGAGTTAAGTGTCTCAGAAGCAGACTTTCACAGCTGTTTCTAGCTGACCAGGCTGATCTGCAAGCAGCACACTGAGCACTGAAAGACAATGACTGTTTACTTCAGCCTCTAAGTCATCCCACTTAGTGGTGTGCTGCTATGCAATACTGCACAATTCCTGTTTTCAAGAATTTAAAAATGAAAGCAAATGCTCCCCTTGACTTTAGAATGAGAATTACCTGGATAATTCAAAAAGTCTCCTTCTATATATCTCTCTAAAGATACACCATCCATGTTTCCAATACATTTCAATTTAGTCTGCTATAGAATCCACTAAAGTACTTACTTTGATAAATATACCTGTCATAAAAATAAATCATCCTCAAATCTAGTTGTCACATATGTGCACACCTTTTACATTAATTTTCATAGTAGAAAGGAATAACATGTATAGTAGTACTTCAGAGAAAACACTGTAATAAGCAAAACCAAATAAACATTATTTTTACAGAGAAAACAGCATCACTACATGACATAAAGTCCTTTAAAATAAATTTTTAATTTTCTTTAGGGTCTTTGCACAGTGATGGGAGCTTTATTAGAGTGCTCTTGCTTTTAAAATATGAAATTATCTCCCCATTTATTCCCAGTAGCCTATGTGCTTTTTTTGCAAGGTAGCTTCTTATTAAGAATGTACTTTCTTGTTATTAAGATGTAGACTAGAAATAGTTACATGCACATGTACATGTATGAAAATTATATCCTCTGTATTAATACAATCCTTAGGAAAAAGGCAGTCTAACAAGAAAAATGCTCTCATTTCTGAACCATTCTGAGCTGTGTTTCTACTTTCGAAAAATGAATTAAATCTTTATATTACGCTGTGCTAGGCAGTACTCTAAGTAATGAAAATAGACTGATCTGGAAAACTAAATTCCCTTCTGTGCTTCCTGTTTGTAAAAGTGTTTTTGTAAGTGCACATCATATGAATAGAGCAACATTTAATGGTTAGAACATTCCTTCTGCATACAGAAAATAAAGCTAGAAAATAAATGCTTATTTTTAAAAGACAAGAAGACAGAGCCATGCATGTCTTAAGAAGTGCTAAACAAAGTATCTCTTGACTTGTTACTAAATTCCAAATTAACCTCATTTCAATTCTAAAACTCATCTGTGAGTCAATATTTGTTTTACTTTTCATAGTTTTATATTATATGTAAAAAGATTGTATAGGCTTTATGCTTTCATTATTTATTTTCTTTGTTTGCAACTACCGTAATTTTTACCAGTTTTTAATTTTGTTTGGTTTTTCTTGGTTTTTAAGTCTATTTTGAATAATTGCATGAGTAAGCTGGACACAGAACAAGTCTCCTTGTACTTTTCCCATGTATTTGGCTAAGTGTATCCTAGGAAATAATATTCAGATCAGTAACAAGTAGTAGAAATTCTACTTAGGTGTTCAAAAGTGACAGTAACACATCTGATTTAATTTATTTATCTGGTTAAACTGTCTGGTGTATTTCTGTCTGGTTAAATTGGGAATATTGTCTCACCAAAAATCTTTGTTAAGTCCTGTGAAATGGAAAAATAATTTATTATGATTACTTAAACACCTAGAACCATCAAAACCAATACTTCCATTCCTGAAAAGTTTTCCGCAGCTGGGGTAAATTTAATTCTGTACTTTCCATAGTTTGTAATCTGGATATTATTGAATTATAGGAAAAGCAATACTATTCCACCCCTCAAAATAAAATTATTTTGAAAGTCTTTTTTTTTTTTCCCAAAATAACATGGAAGCTGCTGGAGTATCCTGGTTTTAGCTCAATATTTAGCACAGACTCAATGCACAAAGCTCTTTGCTATGCTTAGGCATTCTGTACATATGTTTTTCAGCTCATTACAGAAACTTGAATATTTTTTTGATAGAACAATCTAACATCATTCAAAAACTGCACAATTGCATTATATTTCTGGGGAAAGGCTGAACTTTTAATTAGGCTGAATTTTACTTTTTAATAAACATACATCTTTGCAGTAAGTATCTCTGCAATTTTTTATGGTAAAGTGATATATATTTTTACATATTTAACAATAAATAATGTAACTGAAGACAAATTAGAAGAGCCTACCAATGAACATATTTCATAAAACCTAAATTAAAACCTATTTTCAATGAGCTCAAGAGGAATCACGTGCTTTTGACACTGAAGTCTAAATGGCAATAAATTCAATTATATTGATATTTCATCCCTCCTGTGGAGAAAAGGAAGCTGACACCAGAATGTCAGTCAGAGACCATGGAAAACATTTTCAGATATTCCAGTCCTTCAATTTTGTGGACTGTGTTGAGACTGTGGGTTTTCACTCTGTCTTCCTGAAGTAATATATCAAACCCGTCGTAAAAAAGTATAGTTTCCAGGAAAAAAAATCATTATCCACTCATTTTATCTCTATTTTATTAAGCAAAGGTAAATTTAAGTTAAAAACCCCACCTTTTTATTATTAACTTTGTGAATAAAATATTTTATAAGTCCTTACCACCATTTGGATAGTTCAAATTTTGGGGAAGCCATATCTGAGTCAGTTGACACAGAATTCAGAAAGCAAGTGTTTCAAGTATGCAAAAGTATTAAAATTGTTTTTGAAATTAATGCAATTTTTAAATTTAGTTTTAAATTTTATATGCCTATAGAGAATATATGTGTACACTTATATCATGGAATAGTTTGAGCTGGAAGGGACCTTTAAAAGTTGTCTAGTCCAAAACCTTCATTGTGAGCAGGGAAGTCAACTAGGTCAGTTTGCTCAGAGCCCCATGTAAACTGGCTTTGAAGGTTTCCAGGGATGGGTCTTGTACCACCTCTCTAGGCAACCCGTGATTGTTTCACAATGAAGACATTGCAAAAAATGTCTTCATTATATCTAGTCTGCATCTACCAATTTTTTAGTATAAAATCATTGTCCCATGCGTATTGCTACTGTCCCTATTAATAAATCTGTCTCCAACTTGCTTGTAAGTCCCCTTTAAGGACACAAGACTGTCTTCCTGGAGCCTAACATATAATCTATACTTAAAAGATTTTTCATTTACTTATCAGTGAGAAAGCAAAAAGGCATGAAGAAAAGCTCTATTTAAGTGAGGTTGGGTTTAAGTGTGCATTGGGTTTGTTTGACAAGCTTTTGGTAGCAGGGGGGAGCTATATCTTCTGTAAGAAGATGCCAGACACTTCCCCCATGCCCAACAGAGCCCATGCCAGCTGGTGCCAGCACAGACCTGCTGCTGGCCGATACCCAGTCAATCAGTGGTGGGCTAGAACCTCTGGGATAGCATAGGTGAGATGCACAAAAGTGCTATTGTGCTTGCAACTAGATGAGAGAGGAGTGGGAATATGTCAGAAGAACAGCTTTGCAGATGCCCAGGTCAGCGAAGAAGGAAGGGCAGGAGACACTTGAGGTTAGCCAGCAGAAATTCCCTTGCAGCCTGTGGTGAAGACCACACTGAAGCAACTGTGCCCCTGCAGCCCATGGAGGTCTCGGGTGGAGCAGAGATCCACCTTCAGCCCCTGGAGGACCCCACACTGGAGCAGGTGAATGCCTGAAGGAGGCTATGAATCCATGGGAAGCCTATACTGGAGCAAGCTCCTGGCAGGACCTGTGAAATTGTGAAGAGGCACGCACACTGAACAGGTTTATTGGCAGGAATCCTGACCTCATAGAGGACCCAGCCTGGTGCAATCTGTTCTTGAAGGACTGTATCCCATGGAAAGAGACCCATATTGGAGGAGTTTGTGAAGAACTGAAGCCCATGGGAAACCCACTAGAGAAGTTAATGGAGGACTGTCTCCACTGGGAATGGCCCCAGGAGGGAGCAGAGAAACGGCTACTCTTTCTGAGGAAGAAGCAGCAGCAGAAATTATGTGTGACAAACTGCCAAACTGACCTCCCATTCCTCATCTCCTTCGCTGCTGGTGCGGGAGGAGGTAGAGTCAGGAATAAAACTAAGCCCAGGAAGAAGGGAGTGCTGGGGGACAGTGCTGGTGTTTATGATTTGTTACACTATCCATTATCCTACTTAGATTTTTGGTAGGGAAACGAGCTGAATTTATTATCAAAGTCAAGTCTGTTTTGCCGGTGACAGTAATTGGTGAGTGATCTTTCCCTTTGCTTATCTCAACCCATGAACATTTTCTTGGTCTGTCCAGCTGGGAGAGGAGTGGTAGAGTGGCTTTGGTGGTATCTGGCCTCCAGTCGGGGTCAACACACCACACCTGGTTTTGCTCAAACTCTATGACTGTATTAACTGCTGTAACATAGCACTGATTTATGTCTTTTACTCAATGAAATATTTTCACTAAGCAGGGTGTCTCTAGCATCCCGGAGACTAAGAAAGCCGAGTAGAGAAGAAGCTTGAATTCAAAGTCTCCAGTCTTGGCTAAGGGTGGTGTTTATTTTTACTCTCCATAATTTCTCTGTCTAAAAGCATACAGAGCAACAGTCTCCACCTTCTGTAGCTAAACCTGACCTTTCTGTCAAAACTGAAAAACACATCCTTGTGATAGGACTCGATTTTAGCTCATCATCATTTTAGAGTGAAAGGTACCTCCAGTCAGAAACTTCCTACAGAACTACTCGAATAATATTTATATAAACTATATAAACTATATTTCATGCTATCTTCCTTAAAATTGTCTATTGAGAAGAACAGTTGTTAAACAGAAACTGCTGCTAAATTTTAAATGTAGGTGAACTTTTTACTAAATAATGTGTTTAAACTCAAGATAACTGTATTTCTGTTTCTGAAATATGAAAAAAAGTCTTAAATTATTTTGTGTAAATTAATAGTAACTAAAAAAATGAGAAATAAATACCTGTACAACTTTCTGAGACTGTACATCAACAATGAGAACTCTGTCAAGTGTGGGCTGAGTCACGTATATGAACTTGTCTTTTACATTAACAGCAGTTGCCCAAACACACCGCTGAACAGGATCACTATCTGCTTTGGGACAAACTTCATCCTATAATTCAATAGAAACAGGAAAATTATAAGAATCAAAACAGTCAACAACATAATAGAAAGACAAGTTATACCAATTTTCTTATTTTTTAACTGTAAAATAAAACCTCAGAAAATGTAGGGAAGGAAAAAGGACAGTTGACATGAGGACATAAAATCATATTAGCCAAACTGCATCTGTAAGCAGCACAACTCACAAGCACTATAAAATAATTAATACACCAAATTTTGGGATGTTTTCTAGAAATTTGAGAAATACTGTTGACCTGGGAAAAAAGCGAATTTGAAAAAAACATACATGTAGCAATAAAGTGAGCAAGGGGCAGAAGACCTTAAAACCAGAAAACCAAACAAGACATACAGTGCCTTGTTACTGCAGGAGCTGGTGGCTCCCACCTGAGCAGCGTCACAGTGCCCTGCAAAGGGAGGCAGTGCATGCATGGCTTACCCTGCAGCTGAGGGCGCAGCAGTAAGCCAGGCAAATATGTAACTGGGGAGATGATGAAGTACACATGAAGAGAAGGGGGAGATGGTGTGGTGCAAATTGTCACATGGCATAGGGGCAAAGCAGCAGTCAGAGAGATCAGCTGTTTTGGTCATTTGGAGTACTGATAGATTGCTTTAAAGATCAAGAAGTTTGGCAACCTCTGCCATGAGACATTTTCATGGCCTATCTTAATAGTGTTAAACCCAATAAATACCAAATGTCTTCTTACTACCATTCCTTCCCTCTCTGCCCTTCCATTCCTGCAAAAGGACAAATTTGAAAAAAAATAAAAATCTGTTGACTTCATTGAACTGATTTTTCATAATACATATAACTCTACACTCTCATTCAAAATACCTACTGTACTACCTACTACTTACATGCTCACTATTCCTAATTTGTAGAAATATATGGCAAATCATCATGTATTTAGCTACCTATTTGTGAATACTTTCTCCGAGAAAAATCTTGGGTTTATAAAAATTAAAGGTTACCTGGTCAAATACATTACTCTATGTGAAAATTCCATTTATAAAATAGCATGGTTTATTTCCTATAATGGACATTGTAATTATTTAAAAATATGGATCTGAAAAACACTCAATTTAGAAAAGTACAGGATGTATCAAGTGTTTTTGTTTCCTTGACCTTTTACTCTTTCGTCTCTTATTTTAAATTCTTTGCATCACAAGGGACAATTTTACAAAATCATAAGTATTATTTCTTTTTGCCACTTATCTTCTGCTTATTCCTAATTTAGAATGCTCTGCCTGATACATCATAACTGGCCGCTGTGAAAATAATTATGATATGTCAGCAGATAATGACTCAATGTAGAATGAGCAGTAAGATATGATGAGCTCTTAAACAAGAATTCTGTTTCTAAGCATCGAATGCCTTTTGAAAGGCACAGGAAACATTATGTGGCAGAAGACCATCTCTGGCACCAAGCAATACTCTTCAAGAGGATGATGCATTTCAACACTTCCTTTTCTGTATCATCAACATTCTTTGCCTGCTGTGCCTCTACATTTTCAAAAATACACTCAATCTTTATATGTCAAAAGAAGAAATAAATCAATTTCCAGCTTTAAATAAGAGAGTTTCTTTGCAGAAGATTGAAAGCTACTGCTTGCTTTTACATGGCTCTTAAACCTCAACAAAGGGAAGGTCTTTCAGGAATTATATGATAAGGAAAGGTTACTAAACTCAGGTGCTGTGTGATAGCACATCATCAGTAACTTCAGGAGAACTTAGAAATAAGTAAGAAGTAAGATTTAGTTTGTGCTGATAAAAAGCCATGAAGATCAAAGGGAGAAATTAAAAATCTGTTTTTTTAAGGCATGACAGGCATGGGAGAAATAGGACTTTCATTCTTAAAAGTAGCTAAATGCTTTTCATTGTTGCATAAAGTCAACATATGCAAGTATGTCTCTAATATGATGTGCAAGCATCATATCAGTGATCTATTGTCATTTGCCTTTTGGGTAATTGTTACTTCAAGTGAAAGGTTGTTTCACTGTTCTCATTATTTTTTATATTTTTTCTAAATATACCTTGTCTTAGTTCCATGTTTTATCTAAACAGATAACTACATCTAGATTGTTCTGCGTCATCCTCTGTATTCCCCAGAGTGAGCACCTTCAAATAATGAATCCCCAAATGCTTGTAAAAAATCTACACAGAGACATTATTTTCATTAGTCTCTCAGGGACTCACAGTAATTTACATGAGTTTCTGGGACTGAATTCTACAAGGACATATTCAATATATTATTCAAAAATAATGCTGACTTCTGCTGAAGGAATCTGTTTCTTTCACATTGATCATATAGATTAGTGTAAATGATTTCTCTGATACCACCTCCCCTTGTGGGATGTATAGCACAGTAGCAAAATACTCTAACTTAAGCACTTACAGGTATATCCAGAGATGAGCTACTGCCATATACATTTTCCTGAATCTGAGTCTAAAATACTCAGAAGTGTATTTTTAAAGATTTTTTTCACTATAAGATCAGTACAAATATAGTCTTTATATATATATATATATATATATATATATATACACACATATATATATCTACATATGCTAATGTACTTTAAAGGTCTTAAAATATTTTTCAAGTTGTCATAAATGTCTATAATCCAATTCCAGCTCTTACTTGCCTGAAAAGACTGAAAACATAAAATAAAAGCAAATTTTTTTTAAAATGTAACAGTGAAAATTATTCACTAAACTTCTCATATCCAAAACAGTGTTTTTCCCAGTATAAACTGGTTTATGTAGTTGTTTTTCTAGTAATTCAAATCTAAATTAATTTGAAACTATTTCAACAGAACTGAAATATTGCTTTTGAAAATATAACATTTATCTC
This sequence comes from Taeniopygia guttata, assembly GCF_048771995.1. Classification (NCBI taxonomy): domain Eukaryota; kingdom Metazoa; phylum Chordata; class Aves; order Passeriformes; family Estrildidae; genus Taeniopygia; species Taeniopygia guttata. The sequence continues at coordinate 39,628,862 of NC_133028.1, read as the reverse complement.
ATTAGACAGTGTGGACTTCTTTTACACTACAGGCAGTTATTCTGAGGCTCCATATTAATTTCCCCAGTGGTTGGGTATTGGTTAAAATTATTTCTCCTTAAAATATAAGCATAAACCCACCATTTTCTTCTTCTAATTAAAATGTGAGTAATTTACTTTTTCCTAATTTATTCTCTCTGAAAAAAAAAAAGTTAATATCTGATAAAACATTAATTTACTTCATTGTTGTATTCCTCCCAGACTTTTTAATCAAAAAGTGACTTATTCTGTAACAAGTCAGCAGATGGAGGAAAATAAATCCTTAGAGGAAGTTTTTCAAGATAGTCTGGGGCAAGAAAATCTCAAGAGGAAATATGTACTTGCAGATTTATATGTGCAAATTCTGTGTTTATTAGCTTACACTTACTGCAAGGATCCGCAGTGTTTTAACAGGATGTGAGTCAAACTCTTTAGGCACTGGAATGAAATGTGCAGCTATGTTATGGCTGCCTAAGAGCAACATGACTCCAATAGGTTGCAATAGTGCATGTTTTAAGACATGAATTTATGTATTACCTCTTCTACATTAAATCATGGTTTTCTTGACATTCTTTACTAAAAAATCAGACTGGATTGTTTTTAAACTTTTTTTTTTTTTTTAACAAACAAAAGTTAGAATTTACTACACTTTCTGTGCTGTAAGAGTAGTTTCTGTGTACTACAGTATGGCAGTTTCTGTGTACTACAAAGTATGCTTCAATCTAATTTCCTGTGGAAATTTTGGCCTGCCATGTAGTCACATTAATTATTTTGAAATGAAATATTTTGCTCTGACCTCCAGCATATATTCAAATGTAAGATGGCATATTTCACAGAAATTTCGCCATTATGTGCTACTTCTTGTAATAAAAAGAAAATCAGCTTTATGTTGAAGCCAAAAGGATTTTTTTCATTAGTCTCCAAAAGACATCTGTTTCAATTGCTTTTTTCCCAGTCTCTGGAAATAATTATTCTAATTGGGATTCATTGTGAAAGGAAAATAAAAACACTTTTGCATAAGAATTAGAATATAAGTCTTTGGCTAATATTAATTTGCAGAGGATAAACAGAGGCCGAATATTAGTGAGGAAAACGTCCCAAGCACTTCACAATGATGAGGTGTTTAAAGAGGTGAAAGACTCTACTCGAACCATGGTTAACAATCTATTTGACAACAGATTAAACAAACAGCTGTCAAAGCTGGTCTAACTAAGCAACAACCTACATCAGAAAATAGAAATCAGTTTATTTCTGTCTCTATGCACCTAGAATTTTCACTATCAGACTAATAAATTTCTACTTGCACTTGACATTAAGGAGATTCAAGTAATTTAGGATATTCTGGGAAGGAGAGGAAGGAGGTCTTTACAATTTCTGTGACCTATGATGATCCAGTAAAGCACTAAATCTTTAGCTTCACTTTAAACACAGTGAGTCTAATTGATTCCCATGCTAGATATACACCAAAGTGTTTTGCTGTGTTGACACTCAGTTGCACAAGAGGTAATTAAATATTTAGATAAGGGTTCTCAAGTATATAGCAAATGAGAAAATATATTTACCTTTAGCAAAATTAGCATACCTAAATATGTATATGTATAAGTACTGCAGTGTTGTTCACAATACAGTGCAATGTTGTGTAGAAACACCTGAGCTCATTCTCTTACAGCAGCTCAGTTCAAGTTTGTTGGCAGACAAACAGGAAACCTGCGGAGGAACACTGGTGTGTCATGTGTAATATCCAGACATTTTCTAAACTGGATTTTCTATCCAGTTATTAGCTAAACTGCACTGCTGAATTTAAAAATGTTCCTACGCTTTAGCAACTGTTTGGCAATAAACAACTCTCCTGGGGTTTTACTTATCACTTGAACAGCTAATGCAGAGAAGTGTAAAGAAATGAGAAATGGGAGAGGTTTAAGCAAATACGTGTTTCCTTTATTAATTCATATGTTAATAGTTGAATCATGGAGGTGCCCTGATGGGAAAGGCTATGTAAAGCTACACTAAAATATGCTTGGTATACTTACCAACAGCCCTGATTCGTAAAACTATATGACAGAGCCAAAGATAATTACTAACCAGCAATTTATGACATGAGCTGTTACCACTAAGAAATCACATGGGGAACTTGATAAGAATCTTATCCTGGGACAGAACTGGGTTATTTTATTATTATTATTCAGAGGAAATAGACTTTCCAAAGAGGCTTGAGGAATATATGATAGTCTTCAAAGGAGAAGAATATATTTTTTTAAAAAAAGTTTATTAAAACAACTTTAGAATTAAAGTTATCTAGTAGCCTATTTTCCTGGACTTTTCTTTTTGTTCCTTTTTTTTTCTCCCCTAAGAAGATATACTTATTATGCCACTCCAGGTTTGAAAGGTTCCAAAAGGAAACAAATTTTATCTATTCATCCTGATTATTGACACATTTCAATAAAAATACTCTTAAAATCTAGGCTGCACTTTAGATCAACACAATTTCAACAGCTTCTTAAATAATTAGCTTTTCAATTAAACAGCCATAAAAAAAATTTCTGGCTTATTTTTGACTGTGTCAACCTAATTTCACTTAAGCAGCACAAATCAAGGTATGATTAGCTGTTCAAAGCATAATTATTCACACTAAAATAGATCTTGTTGCTGAGTACAGCAGCCTTTAACATCGGTAATGATAACAGAAGAGGCAAACTCCATTGAGACAGCTCTAGCTCTGCTGTCATTGAGTCATTAGAGAAAAAAAAAAATGTACAGCTCAATGCTTAGCATGTATTTCAAGGTCACTCATTCAAATACAAATGCGAAAAAGTTACTATTTTTGAAAGCTGATGTATCATATAGAGTAAGTCTTAATGTAGTGACTAGTACCAAGTGTTCCTGCGGGAACATGCATCATGTCAGCTAGCAATTTGATTAGCAGTAAAGGAAAAACATCACAAGAATAAATGGAAGTAGAGAATACACTAGTGATTTTATACATCCTACTCAGGGAAACTGCATCATAAATTCTAAGAATTTGGGAAAAAATCAGCTATAGATATGTTAACAGTAAAGTTATTGAAACTACTTATATGAATTTTAAGTTGGAACCAAAGCATCAATCATCTCTACTAACATCACTGGAAGCTGTGAGAGCATTTACCAGGACAGGGATTTGCATCACAAGTTGAATATAGACAAATATCCAGTGGAGAAAAAGAAACCATCAACACTTCCCGGCTCCCCAAAAGATCGTATATTTAATATAGAGAGAACCAATCCCTGAGTCATTAAGATGAACTTAAAAGTGGTGGGTTGGAGGTGGGAAGCTGGTGGGGACTAAAAAAATCCAACAACAAGTCCAGAAATAGAGAGTTGTTAAAGAACTGAGAAAGGAGAAAGATAGCCAAAGAAAATGCTTGCAAAAGTATTCAGGGAATATTCAACACAAAAGAGGGACTGAACACTTGAATTTAATAGAAGAAAATACAAGAAATTTTGAGTTCACCATTATAAGCTATTTATTAATTCAAAAGACATGGCTGAATTTATCTGAAAACACAGAACTAGAAATAATAAATTCTTATGTAAAGAAAATTATAATTGAGAAAACACTAGAAATAGATTTTTAAAAACAACTTGCCTGAAAACCGAGGAGTTTTTCACTAGGCTTAATATGCCTCTGAAATTCACATTCCACGGGTTGTATTACTTTGATGCCATCTTCATAAAAAACATAAAACATGTTCCCAATTCCCAGACCTTAGGGACAAAAACACATTGAAATGTATAAAATTAAATAATGACAAAAAAGAAAATCCCTGTCTTGAACTAAAAACCTAATCACAGTTCAGTATGAGATCAGTTTGTTAACATGTATAATGGTAATACAGCTAAACCTATGGGACCTTTTGTTGTAAAACTGAAATAAAACTCTTACATTATTAAGAATTTTACATAGTTGTTTTTTTTTTTTCCATTGGCAAGTCAGTGTGTTTATGAATACAGATCTAGAAATACACAGTTTGACAGCTGCAGCAAATAAAAGTGATCTTGTGAAATCATCTACACTGAAGTCAAATTAATATAAATTCTCTATGTATGCTTTTTTTTTTACTTTTGCTTAGGGATGGAGAACTTAACATTATTTCTGTACAACATTAAAAGAGAAAACTTGAGTCTTTGTTATAAACTTGATACTTCTGTCAGAAAACAAAATATTCTCTACTTTATTTTATTAAAAAGACAGAGTTCAGCAGATATTGATTCCAATGTTGAAGGGCCACAGGTGTTTACAGACTATTCAATCCTTCTTCCACAATGTTGCTGAAATACATCATGCTAAGTTTTGTGGAGAAGGTGGGAACTAGATCTGTAGCATGAAGTCTCACAATATCTGTGATCATTGTCATGACCACAGAAAAGGACAACTAAGACAACAGTGGTTGATTTGCTATGTGGATTCCACCATGGATGACCAGCTCATATTCATAAAATTCTTTGAAGAAAATCATAGTACTTATAAAATCATAACTATAACCATTCTGACAACTAAACTGTTGGCTACAATGGTAAAAATGTGCATCTATCCTGGGCACAGGACCTAAGCTTTCACTTGACATAACAATATTTGGTATAGGAACACAGAGGAGTCAAACCCATGAAAAAGAAATTTGAACTAAAATTCTGGTTATGTTAAATTCTGAGGGAAAATCACTGTTAATAGAGAGAGAACAGGTCTCAATACAAAATAAAGTAATGAGAAAATCAAGTGGCGGTAGGAGGAATGAATGCTTGTGTGTGTACGTATATATGTATTTATGTACCCACATACATAAGTTTCCAGTCCCTGTTAGGAATCATAGCTAACACAGTTCTTTAAAGGTTGTGATACATAGAAGGTTGTCAGGCTATGCCCAGAGCAAACACGTTCAATTATCTTTGAGAAATGTTGAGGAATCCTTTCCCATTTCTGGCCAAATTATCCCAGAAAGAGAGGCAGTCTCCAAGCAGGGTTTCCCTCACTTTATATTGAATCTATCTATTAATAAGCTAGGAAAAAGTGTGAGAGAAACTTGTCTATGCTGCATTAGGTGCAACATAGAAGCAGGCTTAGGTTCATGGAAAACTCTCCTGTCATGTCTATTCAGAGCACAGGATGTACTCAGGGCAATATGCCCACTCTGGCCAGTGGGCACTTTTGTATGCCTTGTATGCAGATAAACCACACAATCTATATAAGACAGCATGTTCAGGTCTCTCTTTAGAGAATGTCTGACATTGTATCATGTAAGAACAGCTGAAATTTGCAGATAAGAAGCCTGACTGATGTTAGGCTGCCTGCACCAGTGAACACAGTCTAAAGATCTATAGCTGAGCAACTGGCATATTGTGCCTTGGGGATGAATATGTGAACATGGCTGGGGACAAAACAGGGTTTTCCCTTCTCCATCCTATCACTGGCTGAAGTGTACTATAGTTATTAGCAGGATAAGCAATATCAGAATGTGAAGAAATAGCTCAGATGATAGCCCCAGGTGACCCAGACATTTGATAATCAGCCTCCGAAAACCTCCACCTCATGTGCCAATACTCCAAAGTAAGATTTTCAATGTGCAGATATTATTTATGATTAATAAACAGCCCAAAGTTTTAAGGCTTTATTTCAAAAGTATGGATAATAATGTTCGCCAAACTGTTCTACAAAAACAGTGAAGGGCATACAGTATGAAACTTCCTTCTTCGATTTCAATACCAAGTCAAGGAAGTCAGTTCATATAACAAACTTTACCTCTGGATCCAATTAGTAATTCCCTTTTCCAAGTTATTATAACCCAAAACTCTTCATTTGAGTGAGTGACTACAGATACCTGTACAAGTATCTAATCTGCACAAATATCTAATCACCTTGGCAAGTCACTTTTTTAGAACTACAGGAGCTATTCCTTTGAAGTCTTAATTTTGCAACCCTCCTCCCACTAAATACAATCCTGCACATTTTTAAAGCAGTGCCAAAAGTAGTAGATAAATAGATTTGCTTCATTTAGACTAAATTGATACTTAAAAATAGCTAACACCAATTTTCTTTAATGGTGGTGGTTGGGGTTCTTTTGCATACATATGAATAGATTTATATTTATTTATATATTACATTATTACTGTAATACACATGTACCTTCAAAACCCTTTCAGATTTTCTGATGCAAGTGGTTGTGATAAAGATTTGTGAACTTGATACAGAAATATCTCTAAGCACAGAGGCCTATGTATGATTTCATGATCTTGATTGTCCTACTGATCATCCATCCTTCCTTCCGATATGTTAATACTTTCATAACAGAAAATAGCAGAGTATGGATGGCCCAGAGAAGATGGTGGTGATACTTATTGGCATCTTTAGGGTATTGCTCTCTTGGTAACTATTTCCAACATTGTAATTAGTAACAGTATTTATTGGAAACACAATGATTGGCCTGCATTTCTATGCAGAGAGATTGAGAATATCTACTCTTGGAGACACAAAATCTGCTACTATACACTGCTTTTTTGTTTGGTTTCATATTAGTCACAGAGAAATTTTAATGTCTTTACCATAAGCACTCTGGTAAGCTATTATTTTTAATTGGTATTTTTTGTCACACAAGTTAAATTTTCCTAGGTGTATTCTAATGACTGAAAGCAACAAATTGACTTGAAAAGACAATAAACTAAAAAATCAACGGGATTCTAATCATGTTTTCTGTTTTGAGATAAACCAGACTCGATACTTTCCCAACAAGAGATGAGAACATTATACTTTTGAGAATTTGGTACAAACTTGTTGCATATTAGTTTAATCATTAACAGTGAAATTGCATGAAACTCTAAACACATCATTTGTATTCTGCAAGGCCAATAGAGCAGGAGTATCACAGCTGAGCTCCACTACAGCCAAAGAAATGATTGTTTTTACCAGCTGAACAGGGGTTAAACAGGAATAAAAAAATAAAACCTGTTCATAATTATAAATACACTGGGAATGACAAAGGTTACTACATATAGGCAAATTAAATATCAGATTTTTAAATCTTTAAATTAATTAAAACATTTTTTTTAAAGTCTACAGAAATACTATTTCTATCAAGAATTCACAGCAAAGCCTGATTCGTTATCTTGTATTATCAATCTTCCAATGGAAATAATTTAAATAACTTCTTACTACTGAAATATTTTAATTCCTAAATTGCAACTTTAGATGAAGAACAGGCTACTTAGAGCAACATAATGGGAACTTATGACAGCTCTTAGATTATAGTATTTTTCTGGAATATGAAGATAATTTTTGAGATCATGTTATATATATATGAAAATTAATACCTATCTTTTGTTTGTAAAAAATATCTCCATGATTTTTATGTTAATAACACCTGATTGTGTCCTTATTTATGTTTATCCTTCAGTTTATCACAAACATCCATTCCCTGCCCCAACATTTATTTGCAAACCTTTCCTGAGTATAAGAATACAATGCTTAGTTTAATTAAGCAACAACAGATATATCAATCTTAAACTGTTTAAGAATATAATTTTGTCAAATAAGAGAGATTCATACACGAAAATCAATCTCAACAGCATATAGGCTGACTGGTTAGAAGTTTTACTATGACAACAATCAAAAGTTAAAGACCTACATTTTAAATCTGAGCTTCTTGTGTATCTTTAAACAACTGTTTGAAAATTGTGAACAGCTTATTTCCTTCTCTCTCCCAAAAAGGAAAAGCAGTTTACAAAAGTATAAGCATTTATATGATTAATTTCCACTTTAATTTTTTTAAAGTCAAATTCCTCTTTGTTGCAAGGGGGCAGGTAGTTACTGTAACTGTTGAGTACAAAAGAAAATTTTGTACAAAAATGCACACACACACAGACAAAAGAAGCAACAGATGAGCAGTTCATCAAAACACAGACAATATGAACAAAAGTAATCTCCATTACTACCTTGCTCTCGCCACAATATATTTGCAACTGCAGCATGTAAGAGAAAGAAAGAACAGAAAATACAGATGATCAAGGGAAGACAATAAATTATACATCAAATCTGAAATAATTATAATGCTTTAACCTCTGATTCACTAAAATACTCCTACAGGTAAACCACTGAAAACAGTAAATTAAAAATAGTTCTCTATGACATGTGACCAAATTGCAATTAGCCATAGTAGTTATTTGGGACAGGGTAAACCCCAACACTTCCACTAAACTCCTCCAAGCTAACTCCATTAGCCATTACCAACAGTGTGCTTTATAATCCATTACAAAAAGTATGTGCAGTTTTCATGCAGATAAATTATAGATATCAATGACAGGTGATGCAGTTTTCATTATTTCCTTTAAACTCTGGACTTGGAAGAGACTGATTTCAGAACATAGGTATGAGAGAGATATGCAAAATTAAAATATCCACAAGATATTTTTTCTGTATAGCTGTAACTCAACCATGCTACCAAAATTGTCATGCTGTATAATGTTCACCATTCTTTTTGGAAGACCAAAAATGGCAGTATAAGATGGCATGGCAACCAACTAAATTTTTACATTGATTTTTTTCTCTGAAAACATAAATTTTATTTGGCCACCTTGTTTATAATTGGATTCTAGACCTTTGAGACCAATGAAATTATATTATCCTAATATTGCTCTTTCTATCTGTGGAGAGAAAAAAAAAAAAAGCAAGCAAATGTAGTCTCACAAATTTAAAGTATTTAGAACTCGGCATGCAACAGAATAAAAATTTTTAAACACCATCACTGAAAACTAAAACATATAGCAAAGTAATGAACTTAAGAAATTTAAGAAATCCCAAAGGAAAGGAATACAACACAGAAAACACATCTGTCACACACACATATAATGAAATGGGGAGGTTCATTGAAACACAGTGCTAGAAAAGCTAAAAACATTAGTATGCTTTAAAAAAAAGTTCAGAAAAAGTAATGAAAGACATATTATTAAAAATTATGCTTGCATACAGAAGTTCCTCATCTGCTGAAGCTTGAGAGTGAAAATGGGAATTATCACTTCAGAAAAGGTCTGGATACTAAAATTTTCCCTCAAAATTTGTACTTCAACAGACAGGAGAGGGAAAAAACAACCCTGGAATATGACGCAGGCCTTTGGGTCTGGTAATGCAGCCAGTTTTGAATTCACACTCCTGTCGGTGCATCTAGCCTGAACTGCATGGTTTTGTCTTTGAGGGTGTCCAAAAGATTTCTAAGGACTTGCTAAACAACATCCCCTACATCCACCCTGCCAGTCATCTCACTGCAGAAGGCCATCAGGTTGACCAGGTTTTTTTTCATCTGTAAATCCATGATGACAGCTCCTAAACACCTTCTAGTTCTGGGAATGGTTTCCAGGGTGAAATTCTCCATTTCTGTTCCAGAAATCAACACGAGGCTGATGCACCTCATATCTTGGAGTCTCCTTCTTGCCCTTGAAAAGCAGCACTGGATTTCTTACAGTCTGCAGGAGCCTCCACAATCCTTCAGAGATTGCCAAGAGTCACCTCACAATGCCATGGGCCAGTTTGCCCAGTGCTTATGGATATATCCTATCCAGGCCCTTTCCCCTGTGAAAGTCCGCGTCATTTGAATGGTCTCAATCAGATCCTCTACACCATGGAAAAAGAAATCTTCCCTTCCAGAGGATGACTTCCTTCCCAAACTTTCCCACTGATGTCACGTTCCTAGGAACAGTTTTGCCAGGAAAGACAGATGTGAAGAAACCTTCAGTACAACTTGTCTTCTTCCATATGCTTTTCCACCAGGTCCCTATCCCCCTCAGCAGGCTCACATTCACCTTTAACTTTCTTTTTCATGCTGATGTCTCTTTAGAAGCTCATCTTTTGTTCTTTATGTCATCCACCAGACTCAGCTACAAATGGGTTCTGGAACTTTAAAATTTATCCCTGCATATCTAGACAGTGGCTCCAGTTGCAGATCACAATTCTGTATTTGCCTGTGTTATCTTACACAGTCTTTCTTATGAAATAAAGCAAATTAATTTCCCCTGGGCAATCTGGAGGATTTCCTTTAAAATTACTTTTCACATTGTGAGGAACTAACCATGTAATACATGACACTTGAGGTCCCATAAATTCAGCCATAATGTTCTACAGCTTATCAGTGTTTTTCTAGGGGTGACATAGGAAAGAAAATAAAAAGTAATTACAATTACACAAGTGTATGAAGCTGTACAGGATCAAACAAAATGATTTAAAATGCTAAGTACAGAACATCTTAATTTATGTTAATGCAAAATGATATGTATAATTCTGAGCTTTGCTCAAGAAAAAGGGCAGGATAATAAAAGTGCTTTAAAAGCCTCATACATTAATTTTAAAATTAGCAAATCAGCTAGAAGAAAATTGAGATATAATTTAAGAATGCAATATAATGTCATAAAAAACAGTCACAATCTCACCTAAAGGATCAAGAAACCTCACCTATTTTTTCAATCAGACCTATAATTTCTGTCCAGGAAATATGTCAAGTCTTGAGATAGAGTTAAATGTTGGAACAAGTACAGCATGTATGCATATAAAGTATGCTAAGGAACATATTATTTGCCTTCCTTTTTGGTTGAGAAAGATCAACATTTTTCAGCCACACTTTATACTAAATACTCAAACATTTGTAAACTTCACAATGTAAGCATACACAATTATTGATAGATCTCAGCAAAATGTTCTGGTTTCAAGACAGAGTACCATCTTCTCTTCTGTCATGATTCAACAGAGTTATTAAACAGTATTAGGAGATGTCCTGAGAGCCTTGCAGAAGACGCTTTGTATTCCAAAAGTTTGTGACCTTGAGCAGGCTATGTCTGCTACACGGGGCCTTGCCTGCATGTCGCACGGGTGCCTGCTGCAAGGGTAGGTGCTGCAATGCTCATAAAAAACCTATGCTGCACACTCATGGGCCTTATGACAAATTGCAAACTGCCAGATGATATATGGCTTCGTTTGTTACACCAGATAAAACCACCACAGCATGGGAGGGAGCAGGAACCTCTCAATGGAGAGCATCTGTGCAGCTTGATGAGGGAAAATCCTTAATCTATGCTGCATAAATAAATCTGCAATGCCCAGCACGTGAAGGGTTGCAAGATTTACTCACTACTCACTGTATTCCACTTTTTATTATATCTTATTAAAGCAGCTATTTTATTACATCAGTTGTTGCTGGGCCTTTTATATTGTCATCAAAAAGAAGTCTGCATTGTTCCTCCTTCTCCCTTGTCCTCCAGCAGTGCAAAACACGGTAGAATCTAATTTAAAGAGGTTTTCTTTCTTTTTGTTTTCTTTTTGTTTTCTTTTTTTTTTTTTTAAGCACACTTACAGCTCCATAAAAATCACTCTTCATGGTCCTTCCACAGCTATTCTATGGTTTTCTATACAGCCAAAGCCTTTGATTAGGAGCAGCTAACATAACATCTGAATGCTTGTTCTTCATCATTGTTATACATTGTGTTGGTTGAATGGTAATAGGTTGCACATATTTCACTAAACTCTGTCCTTAGTAATTCCTGAAATTCTGCAGCAGACTAATAGCAGTGTAAATTTTTGTTTGGATGGAAACAACTGCAAAAATCCATGGTATTTCTAAATGAATGAAGGTACTGCAATATCACTTTGCAAATAAATTCTGTATCCTTCTCTTTCTTGTTGCATTGGTAATAAATTTCATTACATTTACTTTTTTGTCTCAACAGACAATTTCAAAGATTTCAACTATTAACGGTGTTCTCCCTCCCTACTTTTATTTTCTTGAAACATTCAATACATTTTGGAAATAAAGTGTGTGTGTGTGTAGGCAAAATTGACATTGAGTGAGTTTGAAGACTAAATGTAACTCTTCTATGTCCTTTTGGCATTATTAGCTGTTCAAATTTTCAATAATAAGCATGCAATACTATATATTCAGACATACTCAAACAAAATGGATATCAATTAAAAGATAAGAAGCCACTGCCCCTTTCAGTGTTATCAATTCCATTTTAGCAAGAGGTCGCAAGTAGGTGTAATAGAGACTAGGACAATGAGAAAAATGCAATAAAGTCATACGAAAAAATGTGTAATTCAAAATAATTTTTCAGAATTATGCTATCATAATCTGCTGTACTTTCAATTACATTAAAAGAGTAATTTCAAGATGTTTAAAGGGATGTTGTCTCCTTACTTCATTCATAGCCACCACCATTGTCAACTGTTTTGATTAATCCTAAACACAGGATAAAGACAGTGTATATGTTATTTACTCTCTGTTCTCACATCTCTAATGTATAAACACCTGCCCTTATGTTACAGGGTAAATCTAAAACTTAAGTACTACCTTTTTGCTGAACTACGTATGTTTTTAATTATTATTTGTGTATTAGAAATAATTGCATTAAAAGTGAAGATGAGTTTGACATGAATTATATTTTTATGGAAATTCCACAATCACTTACCTACCTTTTCTATCATTCTTTTTCTATAAGAAATTCAGATTTGTTTTTTTTATATACAAATACAAATATATAAACCTAATTTATTTGTGAAGCCAACACTTTTTAAAAAGTTATCTATTGCTTGCTTTAAGTATTTTAAAAATAATTGTCATTACAAATTCTATCCAATTTCCAGTCTGTTCTTATGTGATATGCACTTCCATTTCATTTTTGGTTAATACAATAACCGAAGATCTGGTTTCTATATATTAGACTATTATTTATTAGTTAAAAGTCATAAGCTGACACTTTAATTTTGTTCAAATATGAACGCTACCTTATTTTTCTACGTTTTGTATAACTCTTTATAATGAATCCTTCATAAGTCCTTTCCCATAGCACATTAACTCAATCCAGTGTACACTAGCAGGAAGATAAAATGGTTCAGGAGCTGAATTACTTGGAAGTTTGAAATAAAGTCTTTGCCCACAATGCTGTCAACAAGTATAAACTTGTTTAGCTCTGCCATAAAATAAAATGCCAGCATAAATTATCTCTGAGAAAATTAGGTAAATAGGTACTATTCAGTATCAGATGTGACAGGAAGATTCTATTAAAATTGCATAAAGCCTTTCAGAGAGAATCTAGGCCATAAATCACAGTCAAAAGGCTTTTAGTCTTATTCCCAGTTCTAGACAGTGGAGAGGCCTTGTTGCTTATGATGGCCATAAACCTGTCAACTCAGTAGCATTCAGATCACATAATCTTTTGAGGTGATAAGACTATGACATTACCTAAAAAAGGCACAGCTAGAAATAGAGCTATTTAATGGCATGGAACAGTTTTTGGTTTTTTGTTGTGTTTTTTTTTTTTTTTGTTGTTGTTGTTGTTGTTTTTTTTTAATTTAGTCCTAAGATACAGTGCACAAGTTAGAGAACTCTAGTTCAGCTTTTTGTGACTAAGTGAAAGAAACCATAGTATAAATTACTTTGCCACGTATGATGATGTCACAGTGGGTGAATTCAGTAACACAAGAGCCTGTGGTTGATAACTAAAATAAAAACTACCAAATATTAGAAGTTCATCAAGTACTTTCAAATTGGTCTTGGAAATGTCCTAATAGTTTTACTTGATAACTCTCTATCATGACAGCTGTCTCCCCAAGATGTGTACATATATCTCAAAAACAATTAGAAAAACACCTAAGAAGTCATATTAATCAATCACAGACTGAACTGCACTTTGTACATAATTTTTTATAAATAGTTAGGAGAAGTTAAAATATTAAAAAAAAAAGAAAGAAAAAACCAAACCCACAGAACTGTTTCACTTCAAAGGGAACAGCATGAGTTTTTATGATCTATGACTACAGTATAATAGAATTATTCTAAATTGAAACAGAAAAAAATTAAAGTACATCCAAAGTACCTGTCAAAATTATCAAGAGATGAACAAAAAAAAAAAAAAAAAAGGATTTTAAAAGTTACTTTACTTCAAAATATTTTACTAAGAAAAAAGCTAAGAAAAAAAAATTAGGTACTTGAAAATTACCCCTGAAAATATTCATTTGTCTTTGGTGATGACTATTTCTTATTTGCCTGTTTTCTACACTACCAGATTTTTGTCTTTAGGGAAAAAAAAATCTATATTCAGTGTAATCTGAAATTCCATATGTGTATCAAATTACACTGATATATTCTACTCTATTATTTATATTAAATATTCCATTATTAGCTTAAGTCTTCCTAGATCACTTTTTTCTGAGTTAAAAAAATGGTTTATTTGGTATATTTATCTATGTATTATATTCCATAGTCTGTTAATGATACTTTGATTAAAAATTAAAATTTGGTCCAATTCCATTGGTCTTACTACTATTTCAATGGAATCTCACTAAATAAATAAATTTCATAAATGGAAGTCATAATTTCTTCCTCCTCTCTTTGAAATTATTATTCTACTGTGCATCAACAAAAAAATGCAGTAACATGTTTCCCACTCCACCTTTCTCATAAATATATCGTCAAGATACACTGCCAAATTATCTTTGTCCTGTATTTAAATTCTTCAGCTTCCAAACAGTTTTTCAACAACAGCAAGATGATGACTGGTTTGCCATATGGCTTCTAGGAGTTGGGCTGAGCCAATCTTTGTTTGTGATAATCATAGGTAGTCATCAACAGGTATCTACAGTGGAGCTGTCCATTTGTGTGTTCACGCTTTAAATGATGCTAAATCCAGTAGTATGGAGGAGAAGGCTATCTGTTAATAGAAGATTTGAGAGTCTCTTAAAATGTACCTGCATGTACTACAAGCTAGAAAATGAAAAGCCATCTTTTATCAGTTGCTGCAGAGATGCTGGACAATAGAAAAATGAACCTGTTTACAAAAAGAGAGAAATTGGAGTCCTAAAGAAAAGACAGAGTCTTAGTTATGATGAAATCCCATTCTTCTGATAGCAGAAGAGGTTCCAGCAGTCTGACTTTCCTTTATACCATTGCAGCAGCAAAAACCCTGGAAAACATCACAGATTGCTGCCAAAAGTAGAAGAAAAGCATTGTCACATAAGAACTAGTCAAGGTTTAAATTGTACTGCTATGAATCAGTTTGGGTTTTTTAATGTTCTGTTGACAATATTCTTCTATAAATATTTTTTGTCCTGCATTTGTACAGGAGCAGGATAATAACTGAAACCAGAGCCTGACTGAATACCTTCTTTTAATCCTTACAAATGACTAAAAATTAGGGTAAATCATGTGTAGTCAAGACAAATATTTAAAATAACTAGGTCCAAATGCAGTGCATAGAATACTTGCTAAGAGTTTCAGATGTTTAATCTGGTGCTATTAGTTAGGTGGTGAATGTGGAAGAAAAAGTATCAAATATATATTTCTCTTTCTAGAATATTAAAGAAACAAATAACTTGTTGCTTGTGCAAATAACATTGCTTGTGCAAAGAGCAGTTCTCATTAAAAAAAAAACCTAAACAACTGTAATAAAACAATTAGAATTCTCAAGACAAAAAGACTGAGTACTATGGTAACTGTCTTATTATGAGAAACTTAGGTATTGTGTGTGTGAGAATTTGCAATCAATATTCATATATTCATAGGACAAGAATTCTTAAGAAGTCAGTTTATTGGAGGGGAAAAAAGAGAGAGACTCAAAGGAAGAAAGGGAAGGAAAAACTGACTTCAAAATGGAAACTAAGCATTATTCTGTATGAGTGAAATTGATTAATAAATAGAGCAAAATACCAAGAGAAATGAGGGATTTTTTGACTCTCTGCATGTCTGACTCAGGTATATGCATCTCTGTAAGGATACGCCTCAAGCAAACAAAGCATTAGCTCCGTATTCAGGCAGAACAGAATGCAATTTAATGTCTTGTGAAATGTAAAAGATAGAAAGGAGTTAGATAAAATGGTTCCTTCATGCTTAAATCTATGAATCCATGAAATACCAGTTCTGAAAAATACAAAATGTTGGAATGAAAATAAAACCAGATTTTGAACTGCTATTTGTATTTACAAATGTGATTACACCAAAGAGTCTTTCCAACACAGCTGAGCTGTCTCAGGTATTATTAGAGGATCATGACAGTAGGGGAGACTCTTGTGTTTTCAATGAGATTTAGACCAGGTCATTAATCCCCAGAATGTTTTTACCAGTCACCACAGGGGTTATTCAGCTATCAACCAGACCAGCTATCTCATTCTCAATGGCTGTAACTGCAGGCTTGAGGGAAAATGGAATTCACAGCAGAATTCATAGCAAAGAGACAATGTGCAGTCTCTGGAGAATCCAAACAGCACAGTTCTCACATTCAGAAGTATTTTAGATGCTACTGCTATAATCAACATCAGAGGAATTAAACAGGATCTGATAATACAGAGCAGTAGAAATTTATCACCAGTACTTTTAAGAGATATTTATATAGGTAATATATAAACTAAAACTTTCCACTATAACTTGCACAAATCTAGCAAAAAGGATCCATGTACTGGGACATAGTTGTTAAATAAATAAATAAAATTTCAGGTACATAATGAGTTAATTGGTAAAAGGCATGTCTAAAGTTAAAGTACTTATAATTTAATTTCTCTCACCTAAGACAATGTTAAAATGAAAGCATGTTTTCAGAAGTCTTATTTTTAGTGCACATTGAAAAAGACTGATGTGCTAAGAGAAGGTCAAACTGTCCTTGAGACTATCATCCACTATTCAAAATTTTACCTATGTGAGACAGAGCAATGCTTCCCTGTTCAGTGCTGGCATTTACTGAACAGATCTGGATGACAAAGCATTTTCAGAGTATTTTCCATTCACTTCCATCTAGATTACCATACTGATGATGAACCATTATCACCAAAGTATATTGACTTTTTTTGGTAAATGGACTTCAATTTTCTGAAACTGGAAACTTTAAAATAAACAAGTCCCTAGCACCCTTAATTCATTCTTCACATTGTGTAACTTTACTTTTTCTACTAGCATCACATTTCCCACACTTCAGTAAAGCTTTGCCTTCATTTCTTTTCTCTTTATAATACAGACACATGCATTACATGCATCTGTAACAATCCTATGAATTATGAAAACCTAGCAATTTAATAGCACTTTTAGACAGACAGGTGAGGTAAAGGTTTGCTTATTATTTAACAATCTACTTTTCCATAATGACTGATTTTTATTTAGTCCAAGGTAGCAGAGAATATAGTATTTTCTCTTAGGAGTTGTTTAAATGACTAATTTACAGAGAAAGCAACTAGCCACGCCCTTTCTGTCACAGATAGTATTTTTTTCTCAAAGCACTAAACAGAGTTTTTAATAAATTTGGGATGTATTGAAAGCAAGATTCCACAAAAAATAATGAAAATGTAGGTTTTTATGTGAAGTAACATTAAACCCCCAAAGTTTTTCCATGCACCCAAACAATGGGTCAGATAAGTACAAAAGTGAACATTTACTTTGACTATTACACTTTCTAGGAAATAAAATATATGCACTGGTAATGGAATAATGTTCTGCATTTCTTATGTGGCTTTTGAAATTAATATCATGCTCAAGGCAGTGCAATTTTACAACATAATTGTATTTTATGTTTTAGAACTCAACTGTGAAGTTCTCACTAAATTCTCAAAGAAAAAATCAACTCAATGTTCAGAAATGCTTTTATTTTCCTTTGATTTTTATATTTTGTGACAACATAAAGGAGAAAAGCCCAGAGTAACTGACAAGTTAGTGAGAATCTGATCTTATTTTATTCAAAATAGTATCCTAAGATTTCCAAAATGGTGCCCTCTAATAAGGAACTAAAAAAAAAAAATTAAAGTGTGTCTGCTTTATTCTCTTAAAGGACGATAAAAGCAAAATAATTTATAAAAATGTCATAAATGACAGACTAAGTTTATATCAGATCATACAGACTCACATTTGCATTCATCAAAGACTATCTTTAGAATGCAACTTGTGACCTAATCAATATGCTTGAAATAAAAGTAGCTGTAGCCTTGTGCTTACTATGTGTGAGTGGGGTTAAAAAAAGCCTACAATCCTATCCAAGTGGTTTTACCTATGTGATTTTATTCTTTTATAATCCCTGATTTAATGTATGAACAAAAGTTTTGGAGGAAATATAAAAAGCAGAAAAGAGTTAATAATTAAACTTTTCCACTTCTGACAGCAGTACTCCAATGCTAGCAACTCCTCCTTGCAATGAATTTTTTTTAAAAAACAGCAGTAGCTTTTTAAACTGCATCTATAAAAATGTGTACCTGTTGAAATTTGTTCATGTGGTTGTGACAATGATTTTGACAGTCAGTGCTTTTTTTATTAGTACATACCTTAGTCTTGCATGTACCAAAATGGGATTCTGAGCAAATTGGAGTTTAACATATAAATATCTGCTACACCTAAATTTGAATGTTATAATTATACATCTTTGGGTTTTATGAATATTTACACATGGATCAATTCTTGGGAAACCATGTTCAAATGCCAAGGAACATAACAGTAAAATGCTTCCCTCCAACATACAACACAGAACTTGCAGAGTAAATTATTGTTATAGGAAGGAAGATGACTATATCTTTGGGATGAATTGTCTTAGAAATAATTTGGCTTATATTCTGTCTTCCTTCATTTACATCTTTCATGACACCAATGGGCATTCTAAGAACTTACTGCTAGTAGATATTAAAGCATTTGTTACAAGCTGTGTTCATTGTATGGCATGTGATTTTACAAATCCTGCTAAGGTAGCAGATCTAAAATCATTACATCACATTACAAGTCCTGAAAAAAGTGTTCTGCATTGTTGTGGATATTCATACCTATTCACAGCAGATCAGGTCCTCAAAACTGAATTGACTAAATTGAACTTAAATTGACTAACTTAACTAAAACACTTGCAAACTGGATATCTGGCTACAAATATTTTGTTATTAAGGCCGAACAAGTTTTAGCCAAACATATACCAAGTAGAGTTTGTCAGGGTCTTGAAATTTGGCAACATTCGCAATAATTTTCACACAATACAATAGGCAAATGGAAGTGGCCAAGCTACTTCACATTACCAGATTACCAGAAACTCTGCATGATCAAACAGCTGTTTGATCCTCAGCTGTCTTCAGACACATCTGAGCAGTAATTTTCATGACATTTATAAAAAAACCATATTAAGGCTTTTGAAGAATTACAGTTAAAATTAGTCTTAAAGCAGATAAGTAAAGATATCAACATTTAGATTATAAAATTTTCCTGCATGGAGATTTCCTCTGAAATATTTGAAGCATAGTAAACCTCTGAACTCAATGTCCTTTGGCTTGTGAGTGTCAGGCAGACTTGCAGTGATGCTAATTCTGCTTCTGGTATCCTGCTGAGTACTTGACACAGCTGAATATGCTTTTAAATAAACAGGAGTGTCTTAAGTTAATGCAATCACACTCACTAGTAAGATAACCATCATTTTACTGGATGTATTTCTAATAAGTATGTAGTATTCATTAAAATAAGTGATTTAAAAGAAAAAAAATGCAAACAAACAGAAAAAACAAACCAATCAAATCAAACAAAAAATGGGTGAAGTACAAACTCAGGAATGGATTTTTCTAAGCAAAGTGAGGTAAGAGGAAAAAAATACTGTTAGACAAATAATAGGAAAACAGGGTTTATAAATCCCACTACAATATAACAGAGGATAAAGAATTCTGCTTTTTAGT
Source organism: Taeniopygia guttata (assembly GCF_048771995.1). NCBI lineage: Eukaryota > Metazoa > Chordata > Aves > Passeriformes > Estrildidae > Taeniopygia > Taeniopygia guttata. The sequence continues at coordinate 39,609,172 of NC_133028.1, read as the reverse complement.
GGTGATATTGATTTCTTCAGCACATTCAACTCCCTAAATAGAAATGAATGTGTTCATTGTTCCTCCATATTCTAGGAACAAGACAACATGGGCAGGTTGGAACTGATCTGGACCTGCCAGGCACTTCAGTAGGTGAGATCAAGCCATATGATTACTGTCACATCATGGGGCTGATTTTGACTCTTGGTATATCTCAGGAAGAGACAGGAAGAAAAGGACTTCTTCCCACACCCCCATCAACCACTGGAAAGCACACTAATAATTGCCATATACAGACATCCCTTTCCTTTATCCCTTCACATTCCCTTTGTATGCAACACATCTCTCATGAGGAAACTCTCAAAAATTTACCAGCAATGTAAAAAATATATTGGTTCACACAATGAATCAGAGATTTCATTTTACTTCTAAATGTACTGCAGATTGCACACTCTGCCTTCAGTGACTCTTGGATACCATTAATTAAACTTTATCTTTTTAATTGAACTTTATCTTTTTAAATCAGCTATCTACAAAAACTTAATTTATTTAATGTTTCCTAGTTTTAATACTGATTATATGTTTGAGTGTGGGCGACATGTATTTTTATACTTCTCACAATACTTACGAGTCTTTCGAGCAGAATCTTCCACAAAGAGAGAAGAAATATCTTCATCCACCCCTGCTTCATTCTTTGCAACGCAAGTGTATGCTCCTGTATCTTCATAGCGCACATTGCTAATGTGAACCTCACTACCATTTGCTGAAAGGAGAGGAAAAAATCAACATGCAGACATGCTAGTGCTTTCAGATTATAAATTCAGAAGGGTTTCTCTGCTTACACTAATTAAACCATTTTCATTCCTGAGTTCATAACTTGGAGGCATGCCAAATTAGTCCAAAGGTATTCAACTGGCAAGTGAATTACATGCACTATTTCATCTCACAGTTATTCAGAGTACCTCAGCTGATTTTGTACTTCAGAGTCAAATATCAATCTGAGGTTTTATATATATTTAAATTACTATGATTTCTTTTTTAAGTCAGGTAAATATTAGGTTTTGATTATGTTGCACTTGGTTACCAGACACCATCATTTCCTTTACACAAAATAACCCAAGGAATATCACAGGCCAAACATCCAATGTAAATAAAAATTTTAATTTGTTGCTCCTAACCAGAGGCATCTAGTTAGTTTTGGTTTTGTGTGACTGCAATGTAACAACAGAAAAACAGATGCATTGAAATTTTTCACCTACGTCAATGTAGAAGCTTATGGAAACCTCAGGAATTGTATGTCACATTGCATAAGAATGTCAAAAAACCATCCAGGTTTCATGGGCAAAGGTCTTTTAAATAATGTGATGTAAATAATTGTGTGAAAAATGATGCACTGAATTTTAAGTATAGTATACTTGTTCAGCTGTAGGAACTATACAAAAATCAAGCTTTGTAGGTATTCTAAACTATGGACTAAAAGGGGCATTGTCCTGTGGTGTAGCATCCTTCTAGCTTGAAGCAAGTGCACAGATAGCTTTACTCAGAAAAATCTCTGGGAAAATTTAATGAGATTTTCAAAATTTTATTTCAAATAATTCCATGCTAGAAAATTGAATTAAATATATTTTGCTTAGAGAAGTATCCTTTTAATGTATTTGTCATAAATATATGGAATAGACAGGAAGGCAAAAAAAAATCCTCCAAGCACTAGAGCAAAAAATAAGAGAATGTTCCTATGGAAGAGAAGTTCATCACTTTCTACACATAGTAGAAAGTGTTTCTGCAAGGCAATTGTTCACAAATATCCAGAAGAGTTGTACATGAAAGAACAGGGGACTGTGACACCTGCAGTGGAAGTAACACCTCAGAGAAGCACTTGCCATATCTCTCCCACTGCTTCTTACAGTGCAAGGTGAGTGCTGTCCTATGCTAACTACACATCCTGGCTTTGTTGATGAGTGAGAGAAAGTTTTCAAGGGAACATGAGCAGCAGGAGATTTTTTTTTTTTTCCTGTGGCTGATCAAAAATTACCAGAAAGACTGAAGAAGCATGGAGATTTTATACTGGACAGGTCCACTAATTTTGCTGGGCCCTGAAGATTCATAGAAATAAACTGGTGCTAAAAGTAAGACTTTCCTTTAGTTTTGGCTGGGAATTTTTGATTAGGGTTTGTTTTGTTTTGTTTTGTTATGGGTTTTTTTCAGGTTTTTGGGGTTTAAGGGGTTTGGGGTTTTTTGGGGAGCAGGTAGGGCTTGTGTGTGTGTACGCAATGTCTTTGCACTTCCGCAGAGGCCTGCTGATACCTTCATCAAACAGCACATCCATTTCAAGTATTTCTCCTCCAATCCTTTCTACTATCAGGTCCCCAAATCTTATTAAGATTCTTATCAGTTCTGATTGGGACCAGGTCTTGGACTGCCTGCTCAACGCGGATACTGCACATTTTCAAACAAAGAGCATATCGGAATTTACTGGTAATCCTGCCAATAAATAAAATCATTATTCTAACAAAGAGAAAGCAGAAAGACATGTCTTGGGGAGTAACTGGAAGAACATTTTGAAATATTTTAGCTTAGCCTTTGTTAAAACTATGGAAAAAGGGCAGCTAGTATGGAAATTATGCATGGATAAAAGAGTAGCAAAGTGTAGAAACCAATAAATATACCCCTTTACCTTGGAGAGTTAGCTGTTTGGACAGCTTTGGAGTGATATCAATTCCATTCTTCAGCCAACCAAGTTGTGGGTTGGGAATACCTTCAGCATGGCACCGAAGGCTAGCTGTCACACCTGGCTCCCTTGCCTGGCTTTCTGGATAGACTCGGATAACTGGTGGAACTGAATACAGAAAACAATTTTAATTTAGTGGAGAACGTAATCTTCATTTTAAGAAAAATAAATATAAGCAATTCTGAAGACCCCTACAGCTATACATAACTACACACAGACGTGGTATTCGTCAGATATACAGTGACATTCAATGCAGAATTCTGTCTCAGAATGTTTATGAAGCAGAAAAAAATATTCTGTGAGAAAAACTTCTTTTCACTGTGGATCAAAGAAAAAAGCCTCAGTTCTTCAATAGTTGTCGGTTGAGAAATAAGATTTTTATTTTTCCTTAGATTTCTTTATAAAATATTACTAAAGTACAATTAGTGAGTCGTGGTATATTGTATATAAGATTTTAATTGTCCTGTTTCACAAATCATAACATTTCATCCCCACCTTTCGCCTCCTTCCAAATCACTTAATAACAATCCCTTCCACTTGCTTCAAATCTGTTAAGGTTTATAATTCTTTATACCTGTTCAGAAAAGATCTTCTGTACCCATGACATCACTTTCCTTCTTTAACATATGGACACATCACTAGCTTATATTCAGTCTGATTTCCCTCTGAAGTTCTTTCCTGCCAAGATGCTTTCCACTAGGTGGTCTTCAGGCTATACTGGTGCACCGGGGTTGTTTCTCCCTGGGTGCAGGACTCCTGCACTTCCTGTTAAACTTCCTAAATTCCTTCTGGTTCATTTGTCCATCCTGTCAACTCTCTACAAATAGCAGCATGAGCCTGTAGTCTATCAGCCATGCCTCTCAGTCTAGTGGCATCTACAAAATGTTGAAAGTAGAACTCTGCCCCATTATTCAGATCATTAATTAAGATGTTACACAAGACATGCATCCTTCTGGACAAAATGTTCACACAGATTCATAACCATGCCATGTGATGGGCGAACAACTGGCTCAAGGGTCAGGAACAGAGAGTTACAGTGCATGGAGTAACATTTGGCTGGGATCCAGTCATTAGTGGGATTCCACAGGGCTCAATCCTCAGCCCAGTTCTCTTCAACATCTTCATTAAAGACTTGGACACAGCACAAGACTTGAAGGAATACTAACTTTGCTGATAACACCAAACTGGGAGAAGCTGTTGACTCCCTCAAGGACAGAAAGGTCCTGCAGAGAGACCTCAACAAATTAGAGAGACGGGAAATCATCAACTGTATGAAGTTTAACAAGGGAAAATGCCAGATTCTGCACCTGGCATGGGGCAGCCCTGGTTGGTTGTTCAAACTGAGGAATGAGGTGCTGGAGAGCAGTGCGGTGGAAAGGGACCTGGGCGTCCTGGCTGATGGCAAGTTGAACAGGAGTCAGCAGTGGCCTGGAGGGCCAACCTAGGATGCCCTGGGGAGCATCAAGCACAGCATCACCAGCTGGGCAAGGGAGGGGATTCTCTTGCTCTGCTCTGAGGCAGCTTCACCTCAAGTCCTGTGTGCAGTTTTGGGCACCATAATATACAAAGGACATTGAGCTGTTAGAGAATGCCCAAAGCAGAGCCACAAGGATCATTAAGGATTTTGAGGGGAAGCCATATGACCAGTGGCTGAGGGCACTTGGTCTGTTCAGCCTGGAGGAGACTGAGAGGAGACCCCATTGCAGTTACAGCTTCCTCGTGAAGGGAACAGGAGGGGTAGGCACTGATCTCTTTGTGGTGGCCAGTGACAGGACCTGGACAAGGAGCATGAAAACTATGTCAGGGAAGGCTTAAGCTGGATATCAGGAAAAATATCTTCACCCAGAAGTTGGCTCAGCACTGGAACAGGCTCCCAGGGAAGTGGTCACAGCACCAGCCTGTCAGTGTTCATTAAGTGTTTGGACAATGCTCTCAGGCTTATGGTGCAACTTGGGCTGTACTGTGCAGGGCCAGGAGTTGGACTCAATGATCCTGATGGGTCCCTTCCAACTCAGCAGATTCTATGATACTATGTATAAGACTAGTCTTATGATTTTCTTAACAAAATATAAGAATTTCTGACATCACTTTTCCAAGGGTTTAAAACTTGCTGCAGTATTTGCTTACCAATTAAAAATCTTCTACATATACCAATAGTGTCAGAGAGAGGACATATGACATCACAGTGGACATATTCCTATTGCTAATCAATGGTTATGCAAGATTTAAAAATTCTGCTACGCAAATTTTTAAGATAAATAACTATTTATCTATAGTCACCATATATCTATATATCTCTATAATTTTTTATAGAGACAACTTGCATGAGGTTTTTTCTAAGAATAAAAAAAAATTAATTGTAATAAGATTAAGAAAGTGTATTTCCTATTCAAAAAAATTTTGTTTAATGCAGCTCTAAAAACGTGGAATACTTAGGTTGTCACAAAAACAGCTAGGTAGAGGATGAAGTATCAGTTGATAATGAAAGAAGATAACAAGATCAAAAATTATCTGTGTCTATTTTGGCATGAGACTAAATATTTTCAAATCCTATTCAACTATTTACAAGAGATGTCTCAGCATGCTGTCCCATTAGATCATAGAAATGCCTTACATTTCTACATTGCAAGAAATACACAAATATACCTTATCTCAGACAGGATGCAAAAATCAGTAGGCTTCAGGGATATTTTAAATCCAGTTAGAGAGGATAGTCTTCTCAAAATAATTCCAATATGCAAATTGCAAAAATGTAATATAATAACATGGGAAAAGGTTAAAAATTAGATAATATGGATTTTAGTTTCTTAGACTACCAGTGGGAAGAAGAGCACATAAATATCGGAGATTTAAGGTTTCTATCGATTTTCTGGAAAGGACTTTGCTTTCATAGAAGTGGATCTTAATTTTTTATCTCAAGCCTGACATTCCCACTCCCATTTCTCCTCCATTTCTTCCCTCTTCTGTCTCCTTTTGCATAGCGTCTGTGTGCTCCATACTGAGAGAGAGCTTGCCTTCCCCATTGTGTTCTTCAGTGGGCCCTGCTTGACTGCACATTCAGTAGTCTGAACATTTTTTGGCACCTCAGTTCCCAGTCTCACTCTGCCTGACTTACTAAAGTGCAGTTTTCATGTCCGCCTGTTCAGCATTTCTTGACACAAGGTCCTTTAGGTAGCCTACCTCATGTTGTAGATTTCCCACTGCACCAAAGCCAAATAGTTTATTCGTCCACCTTGTCTCTGGAAAAGGAAGGGCCTCCACTTCCTTAGAGTCTGGGCTGCCATCACTGAACACTCTCAAGCATCTCAGCAACAGAAACAACTTTTAAGACCAATAGCAAGGCATTGCAATTAGTTGTGTTTTGACTACATATGCCAGGATTTTTCATGTCTCTTTTTGTGTCAGTGAAATATTTTAATTGCATATAAAACCTTATGGATATTTAACTCCCCACCTTGAGAGACTTCTACTGAGCACATGTAAAGAGAATTTTTTCAACAGTTCAATTTCAAAGAATTTTCATTGTCAAGAAAGAGGAATATATTAGTTTTATTTGGACAAAAGGCATGCAATATTTCTGATGCAATATTATTGCTAAAAAAAGTTTTAGAAAATATTACAACTAAAATTGCAATCTTCCTAAACCAACAAATAAAATCTCCCCTTGCATGACAAAATTTTATTCTTGCTAAATTAACTACTTAAGGATTGTTAGGAAATGTGAAAGGGAGGAGACAACCTCCTCAGGTGAAAATATGTCTGAGTTTTCTTTTACCATCCCTTATTTCTATAGTAGATCCTGTTCCTTTTAGCACTGTTTTTCCAGCAACAGAAGTTCTTGAATGACAGTAGGGTTTTTACTTCTTGCCAGGTCTTTCCTCTATTTGCTGCCATTTTTCTCTTTTCTCAGCAACTCTGTGTCTGATAGGTTATCTATACAACTAGAAATGTTTTTCAACCGTTGTTTTGCATTATAATTTTTATTTCATATTACTCTGAAGACTATTTGTAATATTCCACTAAGAAAGAACCATGCCACTACGGCATGCTGCAGACAACTGAGATATAAGTGTAGTTGTGGGCTCAGTCTAAGAAGTTACTTTGATGTGACAAGTTCAGTGTAAAGTCTTTGGGGTTCATTTGAATAAGGTGTCCTTTTTTTTTTTTTTTTGTCTATTTTGTTGGGTTTTGTTTGGATTTTTTTGGTGTAACTCACCAAGAAATAATAAATAAATATCACCAGAAATGAAATTTTAAGTGCACAATTAGTGTGACTGTTCACGCTGACTTTCAAAGACATATGTTCTATCACCTAAACCCAAAAAAGCTTAATTTAAAAGGCAGAGATCATGACAGAGGTTAAAAAGGGAGGGGAGACACTGCATATTTGTATTTAGCAGAGTAAAGTATAACACATAATTGAGTGAATTCTATATCCCTCATCTCTCAATTTAAAAAGCAATCTGAGACTCTTGGTTCCAAATATGGTGGATACATAACTATTCAGTAGCTCTAGCACTTGCTATAAAACCTCTTGAGCATTATTTTAGTTTTTTTTTTTTTTAAGTTTATATGAAAAGGTTTAAAATATCAACTTAAGGGTTGCTCACAATATTTACTTTACCATATTACTTGTATAAGAGTAGACTTACTATTTCACTATAAAACAAGTCTTTTACAGTGCTCATTAATGTATTTTTAAGACTCCAAAGGAAGGTCATTATTCTTTACTACGTGCCAGATAATTCAAAATAAAAAATATCTTATATTTTAATCTTAAAAGTAAATGAGATTTATATAATTGCATACTAGCCTAAACTATAGTAATTTTTTTTCTAAAAATATATAGCTGTACATAAATGGAAACCAAGAAAGAACTTAAAAATCTAATTACTATGTTTTCATTGAACCTGCACATTAAATCTTTGTGATCAACGTAGTCTCATTATCCCATTAACCTTTTGACTGACTCTCCAGTTAATACAAGTATCATTATATTAATTAGTCATTATCACAGCTACAAGTACTGACCGTCATGCCTGTGCTTAAGAAGATTATTCCTTAGAAGTACAGCTCTAAACTGTGGAAGAGCTGTTCATTTGACCTTTAATCTCAGTGGATTTAACTCAATTTATCCACAACATGCACAGCAAATAATCCTATTTCTTGAAAGGTCTCCTTTTCCTGTTTCTTGCTCCCCAAAATATCAACATCCGAAATCATTTAGGAAGGTACCACTCCAGTGCCAGCTTTTGGAATAGCAGCTATCTGAGGTTTACAGTGGTTTCCAGATGAAAAACCAATTTCCTGACAGACACATTATCACCAGAAAAACCTACATTTGTCCTCCTTCACCTCTCTCAAATTATGTTTCTTGATTTTCAAGTCTTGCAGAAACCTTCTTCAACTTGAGCAGAGTTTTGCTTCATTATGCACTGAACTGAGCCAAACATGAATTCTAGTTTTTTAACTCTTGCTACACACCTCTGGGGGATTATTTACACATTGGGATTGGTCTGAAATATGTTGATAAGAATATAATTCTGTTAATAATTTAAGGTAAACCAAACCCCATGAAACAGAGGAGAATGTTGGTCAAGAACCCACTAGCATCTTTAGCTTGCCAATAATTCTGCTATATCTTCAGGATCTAAAGCATTAATAAAATGCATTTCTCATTAGTTTAGCCAGTAGTTGATATCTGGCTTTTTAAATGACAGAAAATAATCCCAGAAGAAAAATTTGGAGGAAAAGATGTTGATGCCATGTCCCCATTAGCTCAGGGACAGCACTCAATGAACAATTTGTTGTGGTTCAGGAGGGGAAGAAACTGGGGGAAAAAAGTTGAAATATATGGATAGAGAAATATTACGAGCCAGCTTTCTAGAGAAACATAACAGCAGAGATTAAATGTTTAAAAAACTGCAAACAAGTACTAAGCGTCAAATGAATTTAAAATGTGAAGATATTAAGAACAGAAAGGGGGGCGGGTAGAAAGGCTAATAAAAGAAAAACAAATCATACTAAAAGCCCAAATAATCTTGGAAGCTGTATTTCATATGTATGTACATTAAAGATAAGAATAAAAGAAAATATTTCATCATTCTCGGATGTTAAAAAAAGTCAGCCTCATAAGGGTTTATGCAACTGATTAAGAGCCAACCAAACAAAGAATGATGGTAACAGCAGTGGCCAGGAAACTAGGGCTAGAGTACGCCTCAGGAGAGAAACAGAGCCTCTTAATGCAAAGTAAATTTGGAGAAGATTGAGGTCAAACATGATTCTAGATAGGATTAAACAACAACATGGAATGATAAACACTGGTAGTTTACAGCAGAAAGGGATTCTTAAGAGTCAAAGATAAATATGAATTGAAATAACATGAAAGCACTCTAAGAAAAAGAAAAAAGATATTAAATCTCAATGATGATAAAGCAGACGCTTCATCAGAGGAAAAGAATTCCTTAAAATACTTTAGGAAATAAATTGCATATAAGAAAAAGGAGGGGGTACACCAGCTCTAGAGAAGGCAAAGGCCTTTCTTCAGGGTACCAGTAACAGAGCAGTTAAGTTTTGTCCAAGTACAGAATTCAATGAATGGAACTTGAACAAATGTAGGAAAATGTAAAGATCAAGTTACCAAATCCAGGTGCCTCAAGTTAATCTATTAAAATCATGGTTAAATTTCAACAACATAAATGTGAATTTAGAAGCCTACATCAATTACAAAATCTTCAGGGAAGTGCATTCTATTAATGTTATATTCAACAAAACATTCTTAACACGAGAATCTTACACATTTAATTTTCCCAGCATGTTACCCAGGTTACTAAATTAATACTAAAACCTATTTTATCTGTGTGTATATGTATATATAAATTACTTACTGTTCTGCATAATATCACAGGTGCAAAGCAAGTCCTCTGGACTATCATTACACATTTTTATAGTTATTATTCTATGGAAGCAATAAATTAAAATTTTTGTTTTTAATTACTTTTAAAGTTACTTGAAGAAGAGCAATGAAGAAATGTACCTTTTTCTATTAAGATGTAACACAGTACAAAAAAAAGAAGAACAGAAACAATATATCTGCTTAACAAAATTCAAGTTTCTTATGACTTGATAATTAGAACATTTTTCCTTACCAGTCACTTGGAGAATATGAGTTTGGTAGAGCTTATCATACCCATCAGCATAGCAGGTGTAATTTCCCATATGAGTTGTGGTAACCTTAGTGATGTACAAGGACCCATCATCTCCAAAATCCTACCAAGAAAGATTAAAAACAAGGTTATCATAATTAAACCCACATCTCTACAGTAATTACGCTCATCATCTGGGCAACAAAGCTGTGATGCAAATATCAGACATCACACATCACAAATATTAAACCAGCATATCTGCCAGTAATCTGAAATTCAAACATTATACTTGTGAATGGTAGAGTTGTTTAATCTTGCTACATATATTGTGACTGTAAAAGAAAATACAAATTTTATTTTAACAACTAGTTTAACTCAGCAGAAGCAATATGTTTACTTAGCTATGACAGTTATTTGCAGAAGAAAAGCTGTTGAGAATTGCATCCGACCAGAGAGAAAAACTAAATCTACGAGTTAAATGACATCCTGTGGAAGCGTTGTCATCCTTTGTAATGAGCAGACATGGCCAAAAAAAAAAAAAAAAAAAAAAAAATCCTTGTTTTCTTCAGTTCTTCTCATTAGATTCACTGATACATTACAGAAGCACTACTGTTGTAAACTGATTTCAGGGTTCTGGATTCCTGAAAGCAAATATTTGTGATCAAGACCAAGGCATATTTTCCCTTTTCTTTTGCTGCTGATATAGTCCTGAAACTCTGTGGACCTTCATATCTCTGGACTAGATCCAGTTCTGGGATGGCTTCATCTTTCCTTATCTGCACATTCAAATAGTGTCTCCAGGTTCCTCCTGGGTCACCTGTCATTCCTTACACCTTTTTCTTTTCATTTGAGTTATGTCAAGACCTCCTTGTTCAATAATACAGATTTCTTGCTGCTTTTGATTTACTGTTCATTGTGAAGGCCTGTTCTTTAACATAGAGGAGGTCATCCTTGAAAACCAACCATCCATATTATACCCCTTTTATTTTCAGCGTGATCTCCTATAGAGTTCTTCCAAGCACATCCTTGAACAGGCTGAAGTCTCCTCTCCTCAAGTCCATGTTTGTATTGCCTTTTGCCCTGCTGTCCCCTCTTAGACTCCTTGACTCTGACATCTCATGGTCTCTGTAGCCAAGGCTGTCCTCAGCTTTATAACCCCATCCAGTTCTTCCTTGTTTCTTCACAAACTTTGTAACCTTCTCTATAAAGTCCTTAAATCCATGAAGACTTTATCAAAAGCTTGCAAAACCAAAAAACTTCAGCTACAATACCTCAGTCACTTTAAATTGCACAGTAAAAGAACTTTCATAGAAAATATTACCGTGTGCTGCCTTATTCTTACATTCTGTCCTTTGGATCTTAAAAATTACAAAATACTGGGCTACATTAACCTCTGGGTCACTATGACTATTCTTGTATTCTTCCATAATCTCACCTACAACTTTCCCAACTTTTTGGGATTTATTTTTTTCAGTTCTCACTTTCCAGTTTTTGTTTTTATTCAGAGAACACAATCTCACTGCTTTTATGCACACATTTCATTCATGATGATATTCACTGTAACATCTTGAGTCTTTTTGTAGACTAAAATTAAAACATGAAAACTAAAATCTCTTTGAAATTCCTTTTAAATTTCAGTTTTCTTTCTTTAAATATACTCAAAATATTATTCAAAAAACATGTTTCACTGTATTTCTTAACCCAAAGATGTCTGGACAGCTAAATTTCACATTGCACAACTCTGTGCTTCCAACAAGTCTGCTACTTGTTCCATGGGAGAAGAAAACAACTCACCTAAAAATAAACCTATCAATAATCAAATAATACTATCAATAAGTTGACTTTCTCAAGATAACTATAGGTTTCTATATTAGCACTTTTGTTACACACAAAATATTTCTACCAGATCTTCAATACACCATTACATGTTGCTACGGAAAAGATCAAAAAAGGCACCCTCCTTAAGACTTCATTTCTAACTGATGATGCAAACCGATGTAATTTCCCTTTAGAATAACCCACCTGACAAACTTCAAAAAACTTCCTTCTTGGATGTTTTGATCTTTATCTCTTTCTAAAATATATGAAGCAGAAGATCAATTTACTTTTTCCCCTTACTAGCTGAACACATGTTTTCAAAGCATTCTTCTTCAACAGCACTATTAGTGGAAGATGAAAGGACAGCTATTCAACAGAGCCACACTACAGGTACTTACATTTTATCTGGAAAATGGGTATTGTTTTGCCATTGGGAATTTTTTCCCTAATCTCTGCCAAAAATATTTGTGAACAAAATAGGGCATAAGATGGAGTGTATAAATATTCAGCTGCTACAATGCAGTCTGGAGACTAGTTTACTTTAACATTCCTTATGCTAAATTACTAGATATTGCTATGAAGCATACCTACCTATTTCAGCTCTTTAACTGATTAATTGTGGCATATGATATCTTTAGGTACCATTGCTGTTTTCAAAGTAAATATGTGCCTGTGAACGGTTTCTCCCTTCTTTTTCGTGGAAACCATGGATGAAACACACCTGTGGTTATTTTATATGAGTATTTAAATGGAATTCACACATGATGACACTCAGAGAGTTAGAATTTTATGGATAGTATATTTTGTTGGTAGTGGTGAGTTTTGTCTGGTTGATTTGGGTTTTTTTACAACTAATGTTCCTAGCTTATTTTTATACTGAGTTCAATGTTTGTTTTGTTAATTAAAGCAAAGCACTCAATACAAAGTGAACTTAATGTTGTAAGCAGCATTTGAAAAGGGATGGTGAATTACAAACAGAGCTACTTGACACTGCATGTTGACAAGTATTTAGTGTTTTATTGACTAACTCACAAGCTGAGTAATTTAAGAAAACCTGTATTATCTATACTGACACACAAACATCTTTGAAACAGAGCCTTCAAAAATCCACAGCAACAAATACAGAAAAGTGGGGTTTTTTTTACATTTTGGAAAAGATATTTGATTACAGTAAAAAAAATAAAATTACTACAAGCTCAATTTTTGTTCTCCTACTGCTCAAAGAGAAATGGTAAGGTACTTCTAAAATTACATTGAGAAACTCTAATTATTTTTGTCATACATGAAGATAGAATTGAACAATTACCTTAACAATGATTCCACTGCAAATCTGTTCTCCTGAAGAACTTGACATTTTACAAATTGTGATATATGTAACAAATAATTAATAAAACAGTAAAGAAACTTCAATTTGATAGTGAATCTTTTGCTCTCTTGCTGTTTGTAAAACAGAAACTAAAGGTGATATTTGTTTTTTAATCAGCAATTATTTCTTTGGGATTTATGATCGGCTTTCATATGCTAACACTTTGCATATGAAAGAATTTATGACCATTTTCCAGCATTTCTTCATTAACAGCTCTAGGAAGACGGTTCCTAGCTTTATCCCCATATAATGAAACTGACTGCTTGAATTGTTCATCATCATAGAAACTAGGAGTTGGTTTGTGCCATTTTGGTTTGTCTTTTTTTTTTTTCCCAGCATTTTTTTTTGCCCATAAATTGCTTTCCTAAATAGCTTTTTTGGGGGTTTTGGCTTTGTATAAATAAATTTTAAAAAATAAAGAAATGTACATAGTCTATGTGAACTGAAGATGTGATTTCTTACTTACATTATCCTCAAACAGAAAAAGAAATAGTTTATTGTGTCCTTAATAAATTGAATCAGTGAACACCAAATATTATTAATTCATTGTTTTCATATTACCTTTATTTCTATTTGCAGTCTTTAACAAACCCACAAAAAAGGGTTGTTGTTTTTTTTTTGATGGTTATCAGTAATAGTTAAATAATAATGATAACACACTCTGAGGGGTGAGGGGCATTTCCCTTATTTTTAAAGGAAAAACTTGATTTTTTTTTTTTTTAATGGAGAAAGGCAAAAAAACCCACATCATCTGTCTCTGACATTATCAGGTAGAAAATATGAAGCTAAGAGTTAAAATTTTGTATTTCCTAGGTGAACACTGTATCAATAACTGAAACCAAGCATATATTTTCAGAACAGTTGTTGTTTGCTTGTAAAACACAACCAGTATATATGTTCCCCTTTATTTCCTCTACAACCCTCCAAGCTTTCTTCATTTTATTTCAGTCAACTCATGGAAGTACCAGTAATGCTCATGTCACATTCTTGCTCATATTTTATATATTTTTTAGTATCTCTAACTTCCTTTATTACAAGGACACAAAGAGTAGGTAACCTTTTGAGGGTTAACTGAAATAATTTTTAAAAATACTCATTAATGTATGGTTCATTTGCCAGAAAAACTCAGCTCATTCTTTTTGTGCTAATGTCAATGTTACAACTCCTATTTCCCAAGTAATCAGTTTCTCTGTTTACATTGGCAAAGCAATGCAACTCTGCACTTTACTTCTGACTGTCACAAAGAAACTATATTCCACAAAGAACACCGAAAAAAATTGCATTTGGCAGAAGTCCAAGGGTTTTTTTTTAAGTTTTCCCTCTAGATTAGGAGGGAAAATAAAACCTACATTTCATAAGAACAAATTTTGCATACCTTCTCGGTCTCAAATTTTACAGCTGCAATAAGAACAAATCATGAATCTAGTGTAAGTCCACTGGTTGAAGAATCAGCCTGACAGAAAATTGCAAATCATGCCAAAGCTTAAAGAAGGAAGGTGCACAGTCTAACATAAGCACTAGTACAGTGTATGCAGTAGAAAGTGACAAAATCTTGACACTGTTCTCAAGAATATAACACCAGACATCAATTCATGACCACTAATGCAGACTAGTTTTAGTCAAAGGAAATTAATCTTCCTAAGCTTCTTTTACAGTCATTTGAGAAAGCTCAGGGTAGCAAAATCCTTTTATGGGATGGTTCAGTGGATCTGTCACTGCTCACTGTTTTAGCTGCCACCCACCTCTCTCTGCTGACCATGAAAACAAACTTCCTAGCTACAATTAGACATTTCAAGCATTTCATTGGTTCCTCTTTTCTTGACACTGGGGAGAACAGAAAGAAAAAAGCAAATAGTGACTGAATTTTACAAAGGCTGTATCTCAATACTTCAAAATAGCCTTTCTCTACTGATGACTGGGAAAAGTGGTGAACATTTGGTGAGTAATTCAGAACATCTAACTAAATCTCCCATGCTGAAAAAGTCTTCATGCCTTCCTAAGCTTGTATTACAAATGCTCAATGCAGAGGTCACCCTCTATTCTTGCTTCCTGAAATAAGACTTTGTAATGCATGAGCCCAGGCCAGTAGTTGAATTGAGCAGGATTTGGCTGTATTCAGCAAATATGAAAAAAAGATTATTTCTCTGACTATAAATGAATGTAAGAACACTGTACCTGTTTAAATAATTAATTAGATATGTATGATTTTCCCTTTATTCTCTGGGATACAATAAGGACTGCAGTTTCACTTCATGAGGAAATAGTAACAGCTAATAAATGGTAATATCCATTATTCTGCACAAAACATGCAAGTGCTTTGTGCTTTTCAAAAAATGCCAGTTGATTAAAAATTGGTTTTGCAGTTTTGAAATCCAACAATGTTCAAGCCTATTAAGAACCTGAAGAGGTATGACACAGAAAAGTGAAATAAAATACCTCAGTGTTAGATCACCAATGAGAATAATGACTTCATTTGATATGTAGATATGTAAAGAGAATTTGGAATTTTTTTCTTGTTTATAGCAGACACTAGACATAAGTGAGAGATTTGCCAAAGTACTAGAGCTCTTGAGGCTAGACATAAAACATCACTAACCTTTTACTTCCCCAAAAACTCCGTAATTTTATGCTATCTTGTGATGAACCGGCAATAAGGACTGCTAATTTATTTAGACATTCAAAATCTCCAACTGAGTAGATGCAGTATATTTTAAATGGAAAATTCAGCATGCTCTGATACAGCTGTCTTTTTTATTGCTTCATGTTACAGAGAGATCTTCAGAATGACTCATATACCATTTAACTTTTACTTCTTTTTAACAAACTAAATTGTTATATAATCAGATTTAATCGGATAAATCTATTTGACATTAATTTCTCACATATTTTTCCAGTTAAGCTCTTAACCAATGAGATGAATTTATAATAATTACCCAATTACCACAGTTTATTATCATTCCCCCAAACTGTTCCTTTTTTTTTAAAGTCAGCTTTAATTTTAGATGTAGTTATTATTACACCCCAAGCTAGTTCTGCAAAGAGAAACTAGCTTTGCACTATGCAGTTCACTTGGATCATATTCCAAAGTGTATCTAAGTATTAGGAGGGCCCAGGGAAGCAGAAGCACTGATGTAATTTACCCTGTAATGTGACTGAGTTTAGAGTTAGATTTGTGGAATGAGCATTTAGCAAGCACATCCCCATTTCTACTTTCCTTTTTTAAAGACATGTTATTTGTAGAAAGAGTGCAAAGAAATCACTGACTATTCCCTAAATTTTTCTGATTCTAAAAACATCACAGTATGTAATTAGATTTTGCTAAGATTTAATCTGTTTTCAAATACTTATACTACAAACTATTTAGCTTTAATGTATAAAGTTTATTAGATTTTTTAATCTTGTTATTACATAAAACACTGGATTTCAGTTTTAGTTGAATCAGTCCAAATCCCTTTTCTTATATTGCAAATAATTAATGTCTTTGGTTCCTGAGCTATACTCATCTTGAAAGAAAAAAACCCCATTTTATTTCATAGAAACAAATTTCTCCAGATGTTTCTTTACAAACTCAAGAGAATCTACAAAAGAAAGAAAACAAATAACCCTTAAATTTTTGTATTACTCCGTTTTTCATCCAATTATTATCTAGTCAATCTCATGTATTTATGAATTATCCAGGAGTGAGACAGACAAGTAGGTAGAATGTCTTCAAGGTTTATGCAATCCACAAAAGCCCTGTGGGATAAATTTCAGGTTGTCACAAACTCCTTTATGTACATGTGATAAACCAACAAACAAACAAAAAAAAATATTTTCAAACAACTTTTAAATATCTTGCAGACAAAACTACCTAAGCAAAAAAAGATATATATTGGTTGAGATTCCCCTACTATGTGGCGGCTGAAGAGGATCTATCAGGGAAGGTGGCAGGGAAAAACAAGTAAACCTAGTACCTTAAAATTATTTAAGAATCAAAATTATTCACTTTGGCCCATTCTTAGCATACTAGGGGGGAAAAAGGCCTATTTTAACTCACATGGTTTTTCTAAATTTGATATCTCATTTTAAATTCAGCATTAATGTATTATCTAAAGATAACAGTAGAAAGAAAACAGGGCCAGTCACACATTACTTGGGTTATTAATACAATCCCACTTGTGTCAGTTTATTATCCAGAACATCATGTAAGAAATGGGCACATACATGCTTAGATTCTGGATGTGATTCCTACACCAAACAATTTTTTTTTCAACTACACACCTGATTACATACAACAAAGTGAATGACATCCATTCCTTGCCATCCTTTTCTCTCTTCTTATAAAATCAAAATATTGGCCATTTGAATGCCAGCAAAGCAGCTTCACTTAATAAAGGTTTAGCCAAGACTGGCACACTCAATAATTCTGAAATATTCTTCTTAGAACCTTTTAAATAAACAGCAAATTCCAGTCACCTGAACTAAGCACTCAGAACTGGAGCACTACAAATAGAGGCTGAATTTTCACTAATAAAATATTGAAAGCTGACACAATTTACATTTAATACTTATCTTGGTTATCTAACAATCACACACACTGCCTTTGCTCAAACCACTAATACAACAATCCATGTCCATCAGTCTAAGTCTTTATCACAAGAAATCTTTACTGGCAAGATTGATTCCCTGATATCAATGAAAGAAAAGACACTTCAAGGTCATTGGCAGCAACCTTTTACTGTAAACACAGAAACTATTTTTTCAGGAAAAATTCTTTTGCTTTGGAGTTAGTTTTTTTGTTTGTTTTGTTTCCCATTTATGCTGAAATGAAGTCTGATATTTTTAGTATCATTGTATCATCCTGTAAGACATTGGAAGAACATCCTGGTATAAAACAAGAAAAATTAGACTGTTCAAAAAGTTTTCAGTAAAAAAAATAAAATTTTTCAGCATATAGTGGCACTGACAAACATATATTCTAGAGCTGTATCAAGTAGGATTTCCATTCTTTTACGGATATGAAGCCAAGATGTTATGATAAGCCTACAAATATCATGTATTTTGATGGTTTTTCATACACAAAGGCAATAGCATAATATTGAACTAGAAAAATTTCATTCCTTTCTATACATTATTATCAATAAGATGTATCTGTTTCTTCTTGCTGTTACATGTATTTCTGTTACAACTCGTCTGTGTTCAAGTCATAAAATGAGGTTGGAATGTCCACATTTCAAAAGGGATTGTGAATAGTCATAATAAATATTGCTGATACACTTAGCTATTATTAAATGCTCATATTTGTTATACATAAAACATTTACTATATCGTGTTGCAGGTAAACTGTGTATTATTCAAAAGCAAAATACCTAATAGAGGCAGACATGTTTCCCATGCATTATAATAGTTCTAAAAAAAAAAACCTGAACACAAATACTTTCAATTGCACAGTTTAAAAATAAGACCACAAACTCCAGTTAAATGAAACACTAATATAAAAATTTATGTGCAAATGACACCATCACACTGAGTCATGACCACGTTACTGTGCTCCCTTTAAATTAACAGGTTCCCTCTTCTCTGAGACATCCATTACTTCAATTTTACCACTGCTCTGCCAATCACAATAAGCACTTTTTGACTGCTGCAACAATAGCTAACCCTTTGTTAGCACACTTCTAGTTTCTACAAGACGTACCAAAATAATATTACTTCTTAGTAAACCCTTATTTGTCTCCTGTAATTAAATTTTTCTTTTCTAATAGTGTTTTCTGTAATGGGACCAAAATTTTTTTAGAAGTGCAAGTCCTTTACAAAACATGAAGCTATATAAACTATATTTGAAGCTATATACACTATATTTTCTTTTTTCACCCTTGTTCTTAGCTTTCATTTTAAACAATGAGACAGCACTACTCATTAAGAAGATTCTATGCTACTGTCACCATATAAAATTGTATTACTGAAATACCATAATATGATTTTTTTCTTATATACAGTACAGTCTTACTTTGGAAAACTGAAATGTACAAAAGCTCTTTTTCTCTAGCTAACCCTTGGTTTCAATTATATTTTACTCCAGTTATAACTCTATCATTAGCTGTTGACAACTAATCACAGAATCCATGTCAGAAATTAGGTCTCTGTTAATACAGAGGGGTGGGAGAAAAGGCAGCTTTTTCTTCCCTGCATTCCTTTTGGCATGTTAATTATTCAATAATCACAGGTTAAACTTCAAAGTCTTTTTCATGAATGAATTTATCATCTGATGTTACAGTTATGTATATTATCTTAAAAATGTGAAGTCAAAATAGGATTTCAGTCATCTTTCATTAACTATAGCTTACAATAGTAGGAACTTCACAAAATTCATAGCATTTGCCAAACTGCTGCACAAAATTTTAAGCATCTTACAGACAAAAGTCGGATGGCATTGCTATTGTACTGTGCCAGAGTATGGCAATTCCATTCTATTTCTCATGAACATAAACAGGTCTGTAAAGACAGATTTTTGCCTAGAAGTAGAACATATTCTAGAAAGGAAGACATAGCCTCCTCCCACTTAAATAACAGAACTATTTGAAATAAAAATGGACACACAAATCTGCTTTAAAACCAGACAAGAAAACATATTTCAGATGAGAGTGATAAGACTGATTTTATTAAGGTACTATGAAATTCATTTTCTATGTAAAAAATATATTTTTTCTCTTCAAGACTTATTAAGTAACTATAGCAAATGCTCATAATTTGAAAATATTACTATCTTTCCCTTTGAAAGTTCTAAAAAAATGTTTACCAACAAAACAAAAATATACTTAGCAGGTGCTTTTGAGTAAGTGTCAAAAAATCCAATCACTTCTATCTCTTGTTATCCATAAAAGTATAATAAAGAATGTAGATTCAGTAATCTTCTGTAAATTCACCTGAATTCTCCTTACTCAAGGACAATTATTTTATACCAAACCAAATTAGATATTATTTAGAAGCACTGTTTCAACTTCCCTGCTTCTGGTTGTAGTATTATGCCAGGCATACCTGAAAGGAGAATCAGATGGACATCATTAATAGATCTGTTTCCTAAATCATACTAAATTAGGAAAACCTTTAGAATACTTTATCTCGCCTTTTGAACAGATCAATGAAAACATTCTGCTATGGATACAAAGGCTCTTGTATATACCCAAACAAAAAAAGTTCTGAATGAATCCTTTTGAAAAGGCAGTCCTAGATTATAAAGATAGTAATGTAAGAACAGTACAAAAATGAAAAAGAAGGAAGAATACACAGGAAGGTGATAAAATGAACAGGTGAAAGATAAATCAGTCTGAAAATCTGATTAAATTTAGATTTGAAGGGTGTCAGGTATATGAGTAGATAGATCACTGGCCAGTTTTATTCAGAGAAATCTTAAATATCATAATTTGAAAATCTGTCGTTATCCAGTCAGAGTTCACAAAATGATCAGACTTTGTCTAGACAAACAATTTTCTTCCTGTTCACTTTTGCAAGTAATGGTACCAATTATATTTTAGGTGGGTAGAAATTTTCTTCTTAAGTCAGTACTAAATAAATGCCCTTGTACACTTCTGCAGTATTTTTAAAAAGTATTATTATTTTTGAAAATATATTAATGCCAGTTAAGCCAGAATCCCACCAGGTAATTATGTCCTACCTATCCTAATTTTTCATTCTGGGCTGCTTGTGAGAGTGGGCCAGACAGGATTTGTCTGGTTTTGTGGTTTTTTTTGGTTTTTGTTTTTTTTTTTTCCTCATATTTAAGCAATTGTGCCTCTCTGTTCAATGAAACTGACTCCTGGATATCAAAGCATTTTTATTGCTGGTGATATAGCCCTCCTATTTAATGTACTATAGCAATGATTGGAAAGTCAGGACTGTGAGCCACAGGAGGCCATTATTAACAAAGCATCTTTCTCATGCTCTTAAGAAGGAATGACCTTTACTGCCAGCTGTAGTGTAGTCAGGTTGCTCTTTCAAGACTTCTTTTCTAAAATAATAACCTGAAAAGCTCAGTATTCTTTCTGTGGCTATAAAACCCTTTCACATAATTCTTC
The DNA here is from genome assembly GCF_048771995.1 of Taeniopygia guttata. Taxonomy (NCBI): domain Eukaryota; kingdom Metazoa; phylum Chordata; class Aves; order Passeriformes; family Estrildidae; genus Taeniopygia; species Taeniopygia guttata. The sequence continues at coordinate 39,588,082 of NC_133028.1, read as the reverse complement.
TGAAAGCTGTGAAAAGCATTAAGTCTACTAGGATAGCAAAACTACTGCAAAATGATCTGGAAAAGGTGCAGAAATAAATATGTAACTAGTAATAAATATATTCAGAAATGATGCTGTTTTTCACCCAATTGATGGATGTATACAGCAGAAGTGAGGTCTATAACCATACAAAAAAATTGAACTGCAATTTTTTGATGACCTAATCAGAAATTAATAGCACAAAATGAATTTGCTAGTAACACCAATATTGAACGCAGACATAACCCGCATCTTTATATAGATATATAGAAAATAACAGAGAAAACAAGGAATTTTAACTGAAAGAAAAGTTTAAGGAAGAAAGATACTATGGGAGTGAAGAAAAGAGGCTTAAGTATTTTAGAAGTCATTTTGTAACACAAAATATAAAACAGCTCCACTAATTTTGAAATACAGGGAAGATGGGCAAGAGTGAAAAAAAAAAAAGTATGATAAAAGTTCTGTTGCCTGAAACAGAAAAGAATATAGTTACTCCTAAATTCAAGCCCCAAATGTACTTGATAGACATCTGGATGTTCAGCTATCCTGCACCACCTGGATTAGCTTTGGGATGTGCCTAACTGAGCACACTGGTCTAAGGTGAAGGATAGTACTCCCATCCATTTACCCAAATTTCATCTTTCATTATTCAGTATCTGGAAAGACACAGCAGAAAACATGTTCTCCTGAAAAAAGATGGGAATTGATCAGTAATAGATGTGAGTATTATACAGTAGGGGAAAAATATAGCTTTGGGACTTCTAGTATTTTTTACACCTTCTGTAGTTCTCATACAACACCAATGGGATTTAGGAAATATTACATGGCAGGTACATGCCCCCAGGTAATTGAGCCAAGCATCTGCTCCTAGGGCTGAACTTGCAAGACCAAAAGTGTCAAAAATGGCTTTACAAAATCAGTTGGCATTAGATATGTTATTATTAAAGGAACAAGGAATATGTAGAATGTTAACTCTTACTGAAACTGAGTGTTGCATTACCATTCCCCATGCAACATCAACATTTCAAGAAGCCCAAGCCAAAAAGAAGGAAATCACCGATCAAATCTCAGAACATTTCCAATCACTACAAAATCAAGGCTAGCTTCCTGGCCGATATCCATATTTTAATCCTTGTGACTTGTGGGGTGGGGACAAGGGCTATAATGAAAATTGGGTTGATGATTGCAACTGGAATTTCATTTTTAATTGTTGGGATACCTATTGTACACTGTATAATTGTGTCATTCTCCTGCCTTTTTTATCTTTTCTCTGACTTTTCTACAAACACATCACCCCCATGGATAGCCTGTGAAATGAAAAAAAAAGGTCCCAGGAAGACACTGGTTGAGCCACGGGAGATGTAAGAGACTTAAAGACCACAATTGCCTCAAATATTGTGAAGGCCACAGCAGCATGAACTTGAGATAACCAGAGAAGACAGGAATTTGCAACAGGAAGGGGCTTATTCCAGGACTAGAGGAGCTGAAGTTTGGTTAACACGTACTGGTTAATGCATCCAGACAAAAATTCCCACTATGGCAAATTGTGGGAAACGAAACAGCTGCTTTATATATACCACCCTCAGTAATGGGAACATATGTGAACACCCATGGATACCCACAAATTGGGCTACATAAAAGTGTCACCTCCAGAATGACTCTGGGACCCCCAATACTGAAAAGAACAGGGTGAAGAAGGACCAATGGGAGGCCTTTGGATGCACAGTGTGTGGTTATTTTCTTATTGATCTCTCCCTCCTTCACTTCCTCCCTGCTCTTTCCTATTTCTATCTCTGTACCTCACATTTACTGCTAAATGAAATCCATACTACTGATTTTGACATATGGTCTCATTTTCAACTTAATTCAGGCAGAGGCATCTCTCAACAATCAGATCATAACAAGTGAAGTAGAAAAGAACAAAACAAAACTGGCATTCAACTCATGAAATACAAAAGAAAATATAATAATGCATCCTACTTAAAAGAAAAACTGTGTAACAGATAAAGGGTAATTCAATATAGATAAAAATAGAAACATGCTGACTTTGATGAGTCACTGTTAATCAAATCCAACCACCTTATCAGAAAAATTAATAGAAAATATCTGAGAGATGTAATGTATTTAAGAGGTGTCATAAGCATAATGTACAAGGAAAACCTGCAACTAGGCTTTTAAAATGAACCTCATATGCAATCAAGTTATATATATGCAACTTCATATATATATGTCATGGTTTTAACACACAAAATACCACATAGAAGATCACACACCAAAATTGCTGCACTGTAATTTACTAATTAAAGCTCAAAATAAACTGACCAGGATCCAGATTGTGTATTGAACAAGACTGCCAGCTTTTTGCCTATGGCATTGTATTTGTTCATTGCTGGACTATGGCTTACATCCAAAAATGATGAGGTTAGGAGCATCATTTCCGAAGGGAAGTAGGTTCTGCGGCTCCCTTCATGTCATAGGGCCTCTACACTTTCCCTCGCACAAGATGGCCCATGGCAACACTTCAGGGAGGAGGGAAACCCTCCTCAGGAATAAAACAAGAGCACGCAGAGCTTGCTGCAGCAAATCACAAAGTCAGTGCATTGACTGAAAGCAGGCATTCTCTCTTTTAGGATATTTGAGAATAAAGAAATGTATGTGAACTTTGAACATCTTTTTTTCAAGGTTTAGGAATGGTATTCCCTAATGTAATGTTCCTGTTGAGACTTGCCAAACCATGTTGAGTTAGATCACCCCACCCCTTGACATATGGCAGGCTGGAGAGGAGAATTGGAGGAACAAGAGGGAAAGATCATGGGTTGAGGTGAGAATAATCTACTGGAAACAGCAATGAAATAAGACAACAAACAGTAACAGCAACAATACTAATGATTTATTCTTGATTATGCAAGAAGAAAAGAAGTGAACTACTCACGCATGATTGCTCACCTGCCTCCACAGAAACCCCCAAAACAGCTGACTGCTCCCTTTGCCATGCTACTCCATATGGAAGGGAGAACTTCCCCCATTCTCAAAAAACGATGTGAGGTGGTAGAATACTGTCTGGATCCTAGACATGCTCCCTCCTGGCTACTGCAAAAATTTAACATGACCAGCCAGAACCAGGACACTATTTGGTTTTGACTATTAATTTTATATATATATATATATATATATATATTTATTTATATATATTTTATATATATATATTTTATATATAATAAATTTAAATTCTTTAAATTTAAGTCCTCTATTTTATAGCCTAATTTTTTTTTTTTTTTTTTTTTTTTTTTCACTTTTAAGAGTTCTTTAATGTGATCTGAGCAAAAGATTGAAGAATATTTCCCTGAAATTTACGGTTCACCTGGGATTCTCTCAGAATTAGAAAAACACATGCACGCACACACACATTTTTCTTAGACTGGGCATTCATATTTCTAACATTGTATTAAAGTCATAACTGTGCTGTATTAAGAACAATTCAACAGTGCATAAAGAGAAGCTTGTATGTAGGCCCATACTATCTCATGGGAGAAAACAATGTGGAAAGGAATAATTCATGAGTTTCTCCTGAGATTTTTCTTAAGAATAATAAAAGGGGAAACACAGAATGAGAAGCTGGAAGAAAAAGAAGAGGTCAGATATCTAGAGTCCTTTCTAGGAAAGGTGTTTAGTGTTTTGGACAATCTGAAAACCTTTCTGTCATAATTTTCTGATAACAACTCTACAGAATGGAAGATATTGTGTCCTTTAGAGAATGTCAGTTTTTATTGATATTCTCCATTACAGTATTTTGTGTTTTCTTGTTGGTTGAAGGGCATAAATGTCAAGAAGAAAATGCCAACTGACACCAAAAAAGGGTCAACTTTAATGTGTAAATTAATTTTAACAAGATAAACAAATCAGAAGTTTTGAGAAAAAGGTAAACCTATATAAAACTTAAAAACCCCAAAATGGAAATATTACATGCTTTCCATAAAGGCAGCCTAAAGAGAGATACAATGATGTTTTACCAAAAGGAAAAAGTTGAGCTACACTATTTTGAAAAGTTACTGTTAAACTTTGCAGGTGGACAAACCATCCCAGTAGATCTTCAATAAATGTAAGAAAAAAGGCCAAGATCTTATAAGAAAAGTATGATTGCTCACATGTATTGGAAAGAACCTGAAGGCAAAGCTGGAATAAAGTATCAGAAAAACAATAAAGTAAAAAATGTTACAAACACTTAAAAAAGTGAATTAATACTACAAAAGTAATATGTATTGCATTTGGGAAATACATCTGCTATTTTTCATAATTAGGAATTATTATCTCTAACGAATAGTAGGTTAGATAACAAAAAGAGGAACATGTAAAGCCAAATATTAAATTTAAGATGCAGGATAACAGCAAGGAAAAAAAGCCTTTCCATATGTGTACTGAAATATCATCAAAATGCCCTGTGATATCAGTTTTGTAGTGAGTCACAGCACAATTATATTACAATTTAAGTAAAATATGCATAGGCATATAATTTTTCATAATTTCACTCTGATGGGTGCTAATTATCCCTGCCTCCCATCAGTTTCACTAAGAGAAGGATTAGTAGCAAGATGCAGTACTTCTACAAAAAGTAGTTATAAGTATCATAAGAGGAGTTGAGGAGTACTAAGGACTTCTAAAATTATCAAATAGATATTATCAGTAATGTTATTAACACACACTTCATAGAACATTTTTAAATATACTATTTAAATACAAATTTCTATTATCATCCTTTGAAAGTCAAACAGTATTTCTTTAAAATATCTTACAATATGCAAGACACTAGTTATGACCAAGACTCCTTTTTAGCTACTCCACAGTTCACAGCGTTAGAGATATATCTTGTATACTTTAGTAGAGGAGTAGAATATTAAAAAAACCCCGAATAAACAAACACAAAGAAACCCTCCAAAAGAACCTATCAAGTTTAGACCTGGAGTCCTTTCTTTTTTGTTGTATTTTTCCATTTGAAAAAATACTGGACATTATCTTGTTCTGTGTTTGTCCCTCTTCAAAGCAAATAGCTTAATTCATACCCAGACTGGATAGTGCAAAAGCTTAATTTCTATGTATGAGCACTTCCTATGATTTACAAAATCACACTGTCACTACTGCTTAGTCTGACTGATTTCCTATATATGTGTTGACTTCCAGTTATGTTGAATTTGATCCCTTTTACTGAAAAAACCCCAAAACCCTAACTATCTATCTTCCCAGGTCAGTGTTTGCCTTGTCATTTTCAGAAAATGTACTGCTCTTTACACAACATTATTAGTCTTGAGATGCTCAGATGTGGTTCTCGTACAACTGAGTAAATTAAGAATTCCCAGAGTTAGACAAACATCATTATAGTTTATAACGTAGCCATAGTAAAACTTAGATTACACTGCTTCTAGGGACATCTTATATTATAAAAGGAGTATAGAATCTAGAAATAAAGAGACACAAATCAAATCTGTGACAACAGTGACAAGTAAAATAAATTTCGAAGAAAAGAAGGTCTGGGGACGAATCTAACTCAATGTCTTTCTCTCTATTCTTTTGTTTCTTCTTTTTATCCAGACACCATTAATTCTTTCTTCCCCCCTATTTTACTTTATCTGGAAAGAGAGATTAATATCCCACATATATATATATTTGAGCTCTATTAATTTTAGTGCCTCACTCCATGGATATTGAATCTGACCTTCTCTTTCTGTATTTGAATTCTAACTAAACTGTTAAGGGACTAAACTATAACTTAATTTTTGCTTATGTACAGTGAGGCTCCTGTGGATCCACTTCTCAGATTTATCCAGGTCCCCCTGGGTGGCATTCCAGCTTTCAGATGTGTCAACTGCGCCACTCAGTTTCATGTCACCTTGCTGAGGATGCCCTCGATCCCACTGTCTGTGTCACTGACAGAGATGTTGAAGAGCACTAGGCTGAAGACAGACCCCTGAGGGACACCTCTTATCACTGACCTCCATTTAGACACAATGATAGAGTTGTTGACCACAACCTCTGGCTCCATCCATCTACCCATCCCATCCATCCATCCAGAAGGATGTTGCATGGAACCATATAGAAGGCCTTGCAGAGGTCTAGACAGGTGACATCTGCTGGTCCTGCCTTGTCAACCACAGCCATAACTGGATCATAGAAAGTCACCAGATTTGTCAAGCAATTGGTCAAGTCCTTCAAGATAAACCTGCTCCAATGTAGGTGTTTTGCATATCTGCTTCACCAAGGAGTACCTTCTGCTCTTCCAGCTTTAGACATACGTCTTCTGTTTCTTGCTGTTTTTTTTTTTTTCTCTAATCTCTCTCTCTATTTTTTTATTCCCTTTTTATAAATTTTCTTTTGGAGGTGCCGTGGGTGTGTCTGAGCTGCTGCCCTGTCGATGGTCCCTTAGGAAGGGCTGCATACAACACATGACATCCCCTGTCCTTTTCCCTGAGAGGTCACACCTGTGACTGCTACTTCCAATTCCTGGGCACGTGCACCCAGGGCAAGAACTTTCTCTGGTGGTTTTTTTTTTGGTTTTTGTGTTTTGGTTTTGTTTGGCTTTTTTCATACTCAAATACTTAGAAATACTTAGAAATCACTTGCTCTTTTCATGTCTGCAAAAAAGCCAACTTAGCCTTTGAGTCTGAAGCTGAGCTCTTAGCTTCATTTCCATTCATCATTTCCCTTTTATTTCTGTGAGTACAGATGCATGTTCCTTTTTCTATCAACAGCTCATGCCAGCTATTACACTTAGAATTGACCAGTAAGAACTCCAAATAATGGTTTTGAACATCAGGAATATTTTCAGAAAGGTAACAAATACTGCAGACAGGATCTTGCAGACATGGGCAAGACACTTTTCAATGTAAGTAATGTGATTAATATCAAACTAATAAAAGCAATTCTTATTTAACAGAGAGCTTTTCAGATTTTGTTGGGTTTATCCTATGTCTTAAAACCATCACTCAAAGCAAGATGAGCTTTTGAGCTTTGAAATTGTCCATTATTTTACAAACCACCACTCTGAAGAAGCTCAGCTTACCACCAGAACTAACAAAACCAGACAGAGAGAAAATGTATGGGAACAATTTCCACCTTAAAAATAAAACATTAATTAAAAAATAACTAAAAACTGAGAAATTAGATATTTGATTGTAGCAATATTTCACACACATAACATTTCAGGTGATTTCAGACTGACTTGGGTTAGACAGCACAACTCCCAGTGTAACAATTTGTCCACATTTAGAACTTTGCTAATGCAAAATGGCCAAAACAAAGAGAGCATACCCAGAAGCATACAAAATTCAGATGAAAGCCTATTTTTAGGTTTGCTGTAGGACGCAATGCTAATACTCGTTTTCTACTTTCCTCTGTATTTTTAGGTCATGGCAATGTTAGGTGGCAAACGCTTGCCTTCCTGAAAAAAAAAGATTTACAAATTATGCTAATATTTTGTTTTTCATTCTTTGAGAGGTACCATATACACTGCTGAATATTTGGAGGAATGGGCAAAACAACTAATTGTATTATGAAATACTTATTTGGGGAAAAAATAGACTTCTATTGAACTATTATAAAAGAAAACTATTATTATGATCTGTTTGTACATGAAAATGTTCATGTCACAGATTTCTCTTTTCTTCTAAATATGTGAAGACTATATAATCCTGAATGTATAATTTTGACTGTATTTTGAGCTGCAATTTAGCCCTCATGTTCTTTTACAGCTATATTTATTTTTTAAATGATTGGTCTGTGAAACATATTTTCTCTATATTTAACAGGGGTTCAAATACACAGCAAATAAAAACAGGCATAATTTGTGGCATATCATTTCCATGTCTTTTCTTTAAAAAGGAGTATGTAGCTTGTTATGCATCACTTTTCTATTATTTATGAGAGGTTTTAATAAAAATCTGTTAAATAGAACTTTCTGTTACTTACACTGATATCTTCCAAATCTAAGCTGTTCAGAATGACATTGTTCCTCTTCCAGATGATGGGAGGTCTCAGGGTTCCCTGGATGCCACAACTTAAGACAGCACTCTGTCCCACTGTTGCTGCAGTGGTGCTTATTTTTTGATCTTCAGGCAGATTCAGCTGAACTACATCTGCAAAAAATGTATTGTTTGTAAGATCAAGGAGCAGGCAGTTTCATGAACTTAATTAGCATGAACTTTTTGTATACTGGTAATTTAACAACTTTAACTGGAACAAAAGTAAAAAGAGCTTCCAAAAACCCCAGCAAGTTCAGCATATTTCATATAAAGGTCAGCATGACATTTCAATTAAATTGACTGACAAGTATCAGCCTGTAAGAGGCAGCATTTAACATGAAAGTGAATTCCAGAGGTAGGACTGTAATACACGACTGCATACCCAAAGTCAGACACTGGAAGTGATCTGACAGTTAAGGCAGGCAGAGTGGACTAGTCAGAACATTTATTCTATATTTTCAGGCTAACTAGCTATTCCTCATTAGTCAATGTTTAAAAAAATCTTTAAAAAATTCAGACATATGTGATAGGAATCCAGACCTTTAAACTTTCTCTGTTCATCTATTTACTAAGTAGCTCCAATTTTAACAGAAGGCCATTTAACTTCTATGTCCCAGAACTCATTTGGACAGTTGCATAAAAAAGGAGTGATACATATCAAACTGATGAAACGCTGCCCACTCTTCCCTCTTGTGTAATTGGCTTAAGTTACAGGCTGATCAGCTGAGAGTTAGCTTTTCACCTGTGGTGAGCCTGACTAAACATAACCTACTAAAATTCTATACTTTAAGGATTTTCTCATATTGGATAAAAGAACTACATAGAAACTGAAGATAATCCAAATAAATTTTTTTCCGCTCAGCTGCTAAAGAATGAAAAATCTCTGGTTTTCATCTTTCCTTCTTCAACTACAAATGACAGCATGGGTCTATTGTCTTTTAATTATGAAAATAATTTCATATAAGAGACATTAAGTCTTTCATTATAGGAAAGAAGGAACTTGTAAGGAAGCTAAGATCTTCTATAGGTTCATTTCAGCCTCATACAAGCAATACTTTGTAACTGACACTTCCCCCCGCCCTCCTTCCAACCCCCTGCCTACAAGTGCAAGCATTAGAAAAGCATGAAAGTAAGCTTAGCTGTTCAATAATTATATTCTTTAAAAATGTGATTTAAAAATATAATTTTATACTTTATTCTAAAGAGAGGCCCCCCGATTCTTTCTTAGTTCAAAAGGAATGTACTCTATGACTCAAAACATGAGTGACAGTACCCACCAGACATGCCCAAATGAGACTGACCTTTCTTAACTAGATGCATTACCTGACACAATGCCTTACACTAAGGAAAATGAAATGTACCAATTAAATTAAATTTATTCTTCTGCTGTCTACTATACTTTTTAAAATATACTGCATCCTCATAAGCACTTCATTTTTTATGTTACAGGAGATGTTTCTTCAGTGACACTATCTTTCAGACAGTGAAACAGCTGCATGGCTCCTGAATGATTCAGAACTTCTGGTAGCCAGCTAATAGTGCACATATTTTGCTTCTTTATTCAGGTCACTATGCAAAGATCTCAAAAGTGAGGTAAGTATTCTGATATTGCATTTACAAATTTATATTATCTGTATATTTTAAAGTCACTATTCAATCTAGGAAAGGCATGAAATCAGCTGGTGTTATAGGGCTGTCTATGCTAGCTGCTAACCCTCACATGATAAACTGACACAGGCAATTTAAATTCTACAATATTTAAAAGTCCTTTTTCAGTTAACTTCAGTATTACTATGAATGCCTACATAAACAAGCACAGTCGCTGTTGCAGATGTATATAATTTTTAGAAGATGACACCACAAAAGAGAGCACCTGTCAAATATAAAGCTTAAGATTTCCTACATGAGCAAGGATGATATTCTGAAATCAAAACTGAGAGGCTGTAATTTGGCTGACACCAAGAGTTCAAATGTTTTTTAACATTTTCAAACTGTCTTGGTTTTAAAAATAACAATAAACTTATAATAAATAATAATTAAGATAATGATAATAATAGGAACAAAACCAATAGTAATAACATAGGATGACAACAGTAATTTTGCCAGAGAAAACTCACAAAGAATTTCTGAAAACATTCTACGTCTTCAATATAATATATTGATAAGCTATTTAGAATTTTTATTTCATGACTATTGTAACAAAAGGGCCAAATGCAGAATTTAAAAAAATTAAGAAACAGTTGCAGTACCTGGAACTAGTCAATGCACTGATACTAGATATTTTTTAAAAGATATGAAAAAAAATATTTTAATAAATGCACTAGAATCACTGCTTTCCTGTAAAATAGTGAAAATTTATGTAAAAACTTTCATAAAGCTATACAATTACATATATTCATATTATTAGTTAATAGGAAAAAAAGGCATATAAGTTACATTATATCTTTTCTTATTTTCTTGACAGAAAATTATTGCACATATTTCCTCATTACTGGGGGTGGAAAAAAAGTTACCACCCAATCCAAAAAGTCCCAAGCTTAGAGGGCAGCACTTGCTGCAGAATCTTTGGCAGGTAACTCCCTGAAAATTCCTGTCTGCAGCCACAGTGAAAGAGGTAAACACCGCTGGGGGTGGAAGGGGTGTGGTGTGAGCAAAAAGCTGTCAGGTGCACAGGGCATCACTTGCCTAAGAGTTCAGGCACTGTGACATTCCTTTGGAAATATAAAACATTGGCCCAGGAAGTAAATGATGCATTTACCAGCTCTCCTCCTTGAAAGAAATAAATATGGTTCTGAGAGCAAATGCACAGGTACTGAAATTGTGTCACTAAAAGACCCTCCTGACTAGGATGACTTCTAGCTTTCCCTCCATGTTGCCTTTGCAGGTCAATAATAACTGTTGAAAGTTTAGTCACACACATTTTGTTTATTTAACATTAAATGAAAAGGCAGAGTAAAGGTTTAGAAAGATTGGAAGCGAAATGAATTCTGCTTACTGACACCATCACCACACAAAAAAGTAAATGTGGGTATTGCTGGTTACAGAGCAGTAATATAAGTAGCCAGTAGAAACTACTTTTTATAGCTTGCTATTTTTAGAAACACAGATCCTCTACTATGATGTACCATATTAATGAGTTTGTTTGTAACTCCTCCAGATGCAATATCAATCTGACACGCATCCCTGGTTCTTAATTATAAAACTTACTGGATACACTCTTTCAGATAAAGGGGAGAAATGCAAACAAAAAACCCACATCAAAATAATCCAAACATTTAAATAAAATCTAGAAGTATAGTTAGGAGACAAAAACAACAGACAACTGTGTAAAAATATCTGGTTGGAAAGAAAATAAAGCTATTATAAAATAGGACAAAAGGAGTGAAAGCAGAATAAATATTAACTATTGGGAAGACATTTTAGAACTTTAACACTGACCAGGAAAAAGGAAAACTTACTGAAAAGGCTCAAAAATATCAAAGATTTTAAACAACAAAGGAAAACCAAAACCAACTAACTAATCAACCAACCCAAACAAACAAACCAAATCAAAACTACTAATTTAAATATGAGCCATTCCTGCACTGGTTGAGAGAAGGTTGAAGGCATTTGATACGATCCTTGGCTGCTGAAGCCATTCTGCCAACTCTCCTACCCTTCATCCTCCTTTACGGCCTTGAGCCAAGTTCTTCTGGCTCCTCCCACCTTGTTTTTGTTACTGAAGTTATCACTGTATTTGATCCAGCTTGAATTTATCCTTCTTTAAAACACATGAAAGAAAACTTTACACAATATTTAGGATTAATGAAGTGGAAATTATCAACTCATCCATATCTTTTGCTGTACAACTTCGGTCAATACATCTGTACAATGCAATTGCTATTTTCACATCTGGTTCCTTACAGTTGCCCTGTAAATGTCAGGTCCACACAACTTTTTTTGACTCTGCTCTTTCCAGTAGATTACTTCTCAGCTTCAAGCATAATTTCTTACTCTTAACCGTGTATAAGAATTTGTACTTTGTAACATTAATTTTCATATCACTTTTATTGTGCCAGGCTTTAAGGTTCTAATCTTTAAGAAAGTTGCTTCCCAGGTGGTTTCTGGAGAGCTTCAATAATAACTCCTTCTCAAACTGATATTTTCCCATTTCACTGAACGCATATCATCTCCCCTTCATCCAGATCCTTATTCATTTTACCACTACTAACTCCCATGATTTTACCTGACTAAAAAGATTCTAATATGCAAACATCCCAAGTGCTTTACTGAAAATTATGAAAACATTTTTTTTTTCTCATTGCTTCTCTTTATCTAGAATCTATGCTATAAATCTACTTTTGTCTGTCCTTTTGTTAAAATTAGATAAAATTATATTTGTCTATTATAATTGTCTAATTACTTTCTAATATAAATACATTTCTGATAGCTTTCAAAAATATCTTCAGAACTTACTGAAATCAAATGCAAAATTACATCACTCCAAATGAATCAAGAAATACTGCAAATTATGATCAACTATGTGTAAGACAACAGTTGAAATTATATTATTGAACTTTTAAACAGAGTGGGCAGTAGGGCTCTGTTAGGAAAAAAAATAGATAGTGACAGCTGTACAGTGCTTTGACCAACAATTCTCATTACTTAAGCCTAAGGACATTGGGTTGGTGTGCATAACACGGAAGAGTTTGATGGTCTAAATTTAGCACATTTAGGGAAAGAGTTGTTTTGCTTGGATTTGAGTTTTCTGAAGAAGATAAACGAAAAATAGTAAAAGCAGGGTTATTTCTTTCAGTTCTTTCCCTATAAATGAAAAATCCAATCTCCAACTCCTTTGATGGCCCAAATGGCCTGTAGGGAACTGTACACAATCATAAAAGCCATTTGTGGTCTTCGAATACCAAGTCAGGCTACTAGGAAGAAAAACAGTGAAGTATATGAAATTTATTTAGGCTAAATAGTTCTTTACTGTCTCTTAGGATGAGTAAATAAAAGCCACAATATCACTCTGAATAAAAGGTTTTAATAGCTAAAATGTATGAGAAGATGTTACATTTGTAGTCTCTGTATCACTTTATAATAGATTATGTTGTTAAAAAGAGGAAAAGAGGAAGGTCTTACTCAACTGTAGACTGCCTTGGTTAATTTAATACCATTAACAAATGTGCAATTTGAACCTTCTCTTTTGCTTCCATAAGTTCTGTGTATTTATTCAAAGCAGCCACAAAACTCTTCCAAGTCTCAACTAATGAACATTATGCCAAATGGTACCCACTATTTAAAATTAAGACCATATCAAGACTGTATTTATATTGTTTGCCTATTTCAAACCAAATTAGAATAAAACAACCTTTAAAGCAAGCAAAAAGCCTTTTATCTATGAACTACAGTGAGCTCTATACTGAATGTATAACATTACTTAGTTGCTTGAATTAGCTGAAATGCAGCTAGGTAATGTGCTTTTTAGTCTTCTGGCATTGATCCCACTTTCCTTATAATGACGTAACAAAAGATTTTCATCAGTGTCATTCTGCTGCTCTTTTACAGCAATTTTAAAATCAGCACACATCACCATTAGCATGACTAATGTTGTCATTATCTGCTGTATATTCTGCTTTGAACTTGTAAACATATTATTCACATACTTAGAAAATGTTTCAGTATGAAAAGTAACACATGGTTCATGGGTGCCTGCTCTCTAAGATCTTATGCCAGCAAGTAAATCTTTCTGTTCCCAAAATCCATTAAAAAGAGCAAACACAAACATGCAAAAAAAACCACCCTAAAAACAAAACAACAACAAAAAATCAAAAAAACAACCAAACAAAAAAGCATAAATGACGCCTTAATGTTTTAGTTGCAGAGCTTGGATTGAAATTCAGGCAATTGTTGTTACAAAAAGCTGAAAGCTCTTAATGTTATAATTATCACTTATTTGTCTTTTTTCTTCACTGACAAGAGACTTGAAAAACATTTTTTTGTTGAAAATATAATATTGCAATAGCTCCTGTTTTTCGGAAGTCCTGTAGAAACCAGTTCCATGAAAAAAATAATCAGAAAACAGGAAAGGAAACACAATCATTTCTGCATTTATTTATAGTACTAGACAATGAAATTAATAGACGGGGATTGGTATGGCATCCTAGGAAACATGTACTTTATTGAAGAACTTGAAGCTTCTGTGAAAGACAAATGTGAACCACAAGATTTCTGCTTCCTCTCACAAGAAGAGAGTATATTTTATTCAATATCTAGAAACATTGAGTGCTTCCTGTTTTAAAAGCATAAAGGATAAAGTAGACCATACCAGTTAACCTCCTGTTTCAGTGAATCAAATTCTTTTATTACTGAAACAGCTTTCATATTCTATTTTTTAGGACCAAAAATAACTAGAGAAGCAAGTATCTTTAAATTAAATTCTTAAAGAATAGATTGAAATTAAGAAAATTACTAAATAAATTCTAGCTTATTATATTTCTGAGAAGTTTATAGATGTGTGTATTTAGTGCTTACCATTGAAGCAAAGTCTGTTATTTAATGGTTCTTTGAAGAAGAAGAATGACTGTAGACTGTGACTGTAAGAAGTAGCTGAAAGACTTGGATTAATGGGCTGCAAGTTCATTTGTCAGGAGAGAAACAGTGAAGTGATGACAAGCATCTTTATCAACTCTGTCCCCTCCAGCAGAGAAAAATTCAAATCAATGACTAGGAATTCTTTGGAAAGCAACTAAAAGCAAACAAAACCCAAAATAATCTTGCTCCATCATTTGTAAACATGCATAACATATGCAGCTCTGCATGGTAGGTAAAAGGTAAGGAAAGAAAAGAGTGATCAAGGCATTGAGCAGTTTAAATATATATTAAAAAAATCACAAAGGCTTGAATTTTTATTAAAAAAAAACATAATGTTGCAGAGAACTTTGACTGCAAAATCATGGATGTCGTGGGAATACTGGAAAAGCATTTCCATGATGGCTTATTGTCTTTTTTAACACTGGAAAGTCATCAAAATAAGTGAAAGGCAGGTTCAAAATGAAGGACATTAGTTTGAAGTGATATATCTAAAAAAACCCCCAACTTTTCCAAAGGTTATTATAGATTCCAGAAGATTACATGTGCAGATTACACAAACACTTGGGAGAAATTATAATGATATTATTTTTCCACTTCTCTAAACATCAAATAAAGTTCATGGCTCAAAGAAAGCATTGGACTGGCTGGACCTGGGACCAATACAGTTGTTTTTATAGTTATAAGGCATATTTCTTAATTCTACATGGAAATCACCCAGGAAATGGGATTTCTAAATTTTCTCTGTGGAAAGAAAGCTTTAACTGTTAGTTCATTTAGTAAATTAAGTGAAGGTAATTTAAGGTAATTTAACATTTTTAATGAAGCAAGTAAATCAACTGAAATGCAGCTGAATTAATAATCAGTGTGTATTACCTCTTGAAAATAATTTTACCCCTCTGATATTTTAATTGATTTAAATAGTATTTCTTCTGAATATCTTTGCTCATACATTATACATTTTAACTTTTTTAAAAATATCGAATTCATAAACTGATTAAAGTAAAACAAAATTTCTAAACTCATTATACATGTGGTTTAAATTTAATTCTTACTTTTAAGTAGTTTAATTTATATCCATTGACTTCCTCCTCAAGACCCTGTGTTTTACACAAATGTGCACAAAATCCATATGTATTAGTTCTTGCCTTATATTCTTGTATCTGTATTAGATGAACACTGAGCATGTTTTGAAGTATCACTACTGCATTTGTTAAGGATATTTACAACAGTGCAAATAAAGGGTCTACCTGACAGACTACGTTGTTTTGAGAACCCTGTTAAGTTGAATTCAATTGTTATGGGAACTTTGGAAGCCTAAGGGGAAAACCAGACCAAGAAAGTCAACTCCTGAACTGTACAGATTCGATGTCTTCCACTGCAAGGGAAATCAGCAATCTACTCCTGTAATGTCGACAGCATGTTTCTCACATGCCATTTATTGGGCATAAGCAAAACAATCCAAACTTTGCATATCTTGATTGATAGACTACTTCTTCTCATGAAAAAGAATGGAATTCCAGCTTTTATGTGTTTAAGTCTCTTGAAGAGACAGTAAATGAAGTGGCAAATATTAAGTCTCTCTCCCTCCTGTCTCTACTATCATCTCAGTGGACTGAAACGGCCTGCCCAACCTTAACATATCCTCTCAGTATGTTCTGTAACTGATTTCATGCACCATTCAGTGAATCCTAAGGGAAATTTCAAGTTATTGTGATGAGTTAAAATTTGATTTGATGTGTGTTACTGGAATTGCTAATCTGAAAGTAGTCAGATGTGGTATCCTAGGTTTATGTGTATATAAACTTGCAACTTTTATAGGTTCAATATTCCAAATTAGACAACAATATATTTCTAGCCTATAAAGTTGCTGCAAAAGTCAATTATAGATTATGTTTAGAAAAGAATTTCCAAGTAAATGAAATAATAATTTTTGGTTAACCCGTTCTCATTTTTAGACTTAGATTCAATTTTAAAGGCTACACTCAAGATTAGCAAGATACAGTTTAAACACTTATACATAAAAATATTTCCAAAGTAGCAGAAACCACAATAGTCCAGAAAATTTGATAAGTTCTCTCAAAAAAACCCCCATACATTACTGTTGAAGACAATATGCCAAATTACCTGTTCCAATCATACCTGTCCTGATATGTGATATCATACCCACAGCAATGATCATTTCTGTGGGCACGCATACATAATGACTGTGCATCCATAGCATTTCAATGTTTTTAAACACATTTGCTTAAACACAGTTGTTCTTGCAGAAATAGTTACTTTTTAAAAGTCTATGAAAAAATGCCTTTTTTTAAATTTTAAGGTAAGAGGAGAGCATATACTAAAAATGACCTATGCAAAACTAAAACAGAAACAAAAATCTAGTGGATCAAAGAGCAGTATTAGCAAGTACACTTCTAATGAGAAATTTTAGAACCTAAAAAACCTCACAGACTTTCAACACATTTTCTCATTTAGTGTTAAACACTTAACACTTTACATTATGTCTCTTGTAAATTCAACAGAGAAAATGTGGTTTTGTTCAGAATATGGAGAATGACTCTCCAAAACAACACTGACATTGTCGCTAAAAAATACTGCGTGTGTTTGAGTTTCAGATATTTTCTTTTAAAATAGAAAAATAATTCTTGCTTTGCTAGTGTATTTTTATTAACAACCATTGCAGAATTGGACTGTGTCAGTTCTTTAAAACAATAACAGCAGAAAGCATATCAGGTATTGATCCAACATGGATGGGATGTTCAATTTAGTCTCAGCACTTTTTGGGGCATTTCAGTGCGTAATTTTCTGAAGTTAGTATTTTTAGATGCACAAAGCTGAACTTCAGATCTTTCAAAATTGCTGTGCTAAGTCTATGCAACGGTGGTGAGAAAAGTATTGAAGATGTACTAAAGAGGAAAAATGCAGAAGAGAGTGAGATAAGGCATATTAAAAACATAGTAATTGAAAAAATTTTGGAAGTTACTTAGGTTGAATAGAATTTTCAATTTCATTACTAAAATGACCTATCCCATTTCTTTTTGAGAGGGAGCATTTTTAATTTTTGCTGAATGTAATGCACCATTTCCAAAACACCTTTCTAGTTTTGCTGATAACATCACATCAACGCCAACTTATACACATGACCAAGTTTCTGAAAAGCTTCAGTTTGATACTTCTGTGCATGCTGTCAGTTTCTGTGCATTTCACCAACTCCTCTGAAACATATTTCTTGGCGCTAGAAATTATCTACACCAAAAAATACGTATTTTAAAATATATTTTAACAATTTTTCTTCTGGATTTGCTGACTACTATAGTGACTGATCAGATGGAGAAAAGTAAAGAATAATATGATGACATTCTACAGTTACTGTAAATGTATTCATTAATTTTAAACCTTAAGCTGGGTGTGCCATTTATCTTGCATTATGGGCATGTATGTGATTGCACAGATATCACTGTCTTCAAATTATGATTATATTTAGTTAGTAAGGGAGAAAATATTCAGGAAAAGGTCTTTATTTTCCTTATTTTCTTACTTATGTTCCTTCAGTTAAATATCAGTGTGGTTTAGTTTGTTTCAAAAAATTATTCATACCATTGCGTGGTTTAGTTTGTTTCAAAAAATTATTCATACCATTGCATTTATTCATTTGAGTTTTGGGTTATTTATAAATTTAGTAGCTTATATTTCAGTTTTGGAATGATGTAGACAGAAACAAGTACTACAAAGAGATCATTCTGCTGAAAAGAACACAGAATGTTCCTCTGATGTACCAGAATATGTAATGAGTGGCAACAAAAACTTCACGGAATAGCGAGGAAGAAATGCAATGAGGCCAGACCAAGCCACAGATTTCCAAATTTGGGTCACACTTGCAGCTGTGAGATGCCTAAGCAAGGCTTCTAAATAGCCTAACTAAAGTGGAACTCATCACGGTGGATAGAACTCTTAAAACCACAATACTTCTCCCCACAGAAATGTCTAAAAAATACTTATCTTTTCATGTCATCTGTTCCTTTCAAAAGACAAAAAGATTATTTTTCAGTAATAGTTAAAAAAAAAAAAATCTCTCTTGAGGTAAAAAAAGAACATATGAAAATGACACTTCATAGAAAGAACACCAGGAGGTTGACAGCCAATGACCTCAGTGTTTTTCTCTAAATCAATAATAACACCTATATATGTACACAACCTCACAAGATTGTTATATCTAAAATCAGTGTTTTGACAACTTCTCTGATTTACTTCCATTTAAAACCTGTTAATAAAGCTTTGCTTTTTCTTCTAGCTGCTTTTCAAGCTACCCAGAATGTCAGATGCATTTAGAATAGTCTGTGCTTTTTTCTTTCCCTCCCCCCACCCCTTCATTTCATCTCCATATTCTCATCTTTTATTTCTCCCCAGTCCTACTTCCCCTTTTGTTTCTCTATGTTACCATTTACATCCACTGATCCTGTTAGTTTTTCTAGTCCCTTCTTGAATACATTCAGGTGTACTACTTATGCAATAGTTCCGGATACTGCAGCAAGCATCACCTAGCTTTTATCACATCTGGAACTGACCTGGCTTCATCACTGGGTGAGGGGGGGAAGGAGGGTTCACAGCTATGCCTACCTTGCAGCTTGGCAGCACAACTTGGTGTGCTAACCCATTAGAGTTTGCAGGTATGCACCCTTACCACTTCCTGCCTGAATTGTGGGAAAGATGTGTCGGCTCCCGAATGCACATCTCCTCCTGCATGGCAAGGTGGGAGCTCCAGTGTTCTAGTAAGTATGCTAGTTTAGACAACAGGGAGAACATGACAGTAAGCACTTTATTTTTTGCCCAACAATTTATCTCAGATATTTTGTTCAGATTTAAATTTTAATCTAGGCAGTAATACACCCTTTAGAACATGCTACCAGATGATAGCTTGCTGTCAGAATAGGAGCGTACACAATTAAACAACAAATATATTAACCAGATTGTCTTCTATTGCTACTGACTTTTCACTTTGTTCCAAGATAAGAAAACTGTTTACAAAACATCGATCACAAATATAAACTTCAGCAAATATAAGTTGATACTAGAAACTATTCAGATTTTTCCATAGGTGTAAAAAATAACAATATTTGCCATTGCATCTCTCCATGTATATCCTGTAGAAATCATCTGCTATGGACCCAGTCACCATGAGTCACCATGACTTTTAAACCTTTATAAAACAAAGATTCTAGAAACCACCTCTTAGATCACTCTTTTCAGATTTTCCTGTATAGCTTTTTGGCAAGACCTGGAACAGCATTCAGCTGTCTACAGTGTCAAGTCCTGTCATCTCTGGAACACTTCCTTAGCTGAAATATGAGCTTTTCCACCATCCCATCCAAGACTGCACAGTTTCACAGTTTATCTTTTCAGTCATTCACAGAACATGCCAATGCATATTGCAGATGCAGGTTTAAATTTTAAAATAAAGTTTTCACAAAGTTTTAGAAAATCAAACTTAGTCTCACTTCCCCCAACTCCAGATCACTCTTTTCTTGACAAAACCTCAAAATCTGGATTTATGGTGCTGAGCCATCACATCAGCCTTCAGAAATGGGAAGACACATCTGAAATATAAAAATTCCTATTCAATGTCTGCTGATAAATTCCTGATATAGAAAAATGCTGCTTCTTGATAACAAAGAATCATTCTTTTCACAAAGAACGATTGCAGACAAATGACAAAAGAAAAGAGGGTGTGTTGGAATGGGATATACACACAAGGCTGGGACACAAACACACTTACAGAACATACAGATTAAAGTTTGCAGTCTAAGCTCCAAATGTAGTCTGAATTTGGAACATCAAACAGAATCCATAACTCTAGAAGCACAGCCCATGATCTATTGCAGTAACACAGCTTTATAATAAAGCCACCCTAATCAGAAAAATAAATCCATATGGTCAGAACAAAAGTATCCTGTAACTGATGGTGGTCAACAGGAAATGCGCAAGAAAGAAAACACCAGGCAAGCATATGGTGATAATATTGTTTCGGAACCCATCAGTACAAAATTGCCAGGCCAGAGGCAGTTTATGGTGGTGAGACTAGCGTGATGAGTCAGGAGAGTAAACTATCCTGGAAGAAAAGGAATATAGATTAGTATTAGCTGGCCTGTTAGCTGAAGAAAACAATTCCACTGCTTTAATCTAAAGAATACCTTAATTTGGAATGGAGGGAGTATTTTTCAATTAAAAAGAAGGAAAATAAAGTCCTGTCATCATGCTTTTACACTAAGGTCATGTTAAAGAAGAAAACGAAACCAACCCCAAGAAAAGAATCCCAAATCAAATTACCAAAATGACTACTTTTTTTTTTTTAAGAAAAAAAAAAACAAACTAAAAAAATGTAATCTCAGATATTACTTCTTTATGACTCCTAAACTAAAAACTCTTGAGTTGTTCAAATCTATTAAAATAATATTGATTATTTTGTTTTAAATCTTAAAAATGTACACTTTTTTTTTATTGATAGAGATTAAACCACTGCTGTCAGAAGAAAATAATAGCAGTAATTATGATAACCACACATTTAATCAAAACATATAAGCACAAATGTAAAGGATGAAGTTCTGATATCTGTCTATCTTCTCAAACATATAGAAAGTTTACTCATGAACAACTTCATAATAAAATGCATATGAAATAAAGGCAGGATTTTCTAAGATGAAATAGGGCCAGGAAAGTTAAAAGCCCCTTGGAAGTTCTATACAAAAATTAGAAAATTGAATTAGAATTTTTATTAAATAAAAAAAATGAAAGTTTTTTATAAAAAAAATTACACTTCAATCATCTTGATTTCCACAGACACTCTGCCCCTGCAAACTGTAACATATTTTTTAACGTGGATTTCAAGTTCTACACTCAGTCCAAATGTCAGTTTCTTTGGTTTCCTCAAGGTGATTCTACTCACTTTCCTGGGCTGCTTGCACCAAAATATGTTGCTTGCTTCAACTGCTACACAACTCCCATCAAGCTGTTTGTTGTCTACTAAGAAGGTCATCTCAGCTTGTACGTGTCCCTTCATTTTTTTCCCAACTTCACTGGACATCACCGTTTGCATTCGTTTTCTCAGCCCCCATCATTCTGAGAGAGAGATTTTACCTACGTCTCTTGTTACTCATCTGGCAGACAAAGACCAGATATTCTCCACAAGCCGTATCAGCAGTGAAATGTAAACCACAATTCTGCCAAAAATTCAGTTGCTACAAATCAGTTTGTCTATCCTTAATCCTACTTTTGATCTAAATCTGGGATGGATGAGCAAAACAATTTATGAACAAAAGACCTGATATTAAAGACAATCTTTAATAGGAGACTATATTCAGTTTCTACTTTGATTACTTTCAACAGCTTTTAATTTTCAGTAGCATACAAAGCTCCAGCTGTTATGAAAGCTCCTGATTAGCAAGCATAAACTACTGACAACAGAGTCTCTTTTCTTAACCTTCACAAATGTCTCTGTCATAACTTTGCCCTTACGTTCTACACGAATGAGATATAATTGAATTTATTGTAGTAAATATAGTTCTAGGTAAACAATAATAGGGTTAAAAGGTAATGTTGAAAAAAGCCAATAATGGAACAAACACTCCCACCTTCAGGACAAATTCAACTTCAAAAGACACCTCACACTGACATTTTATTATCAGCTATATTCATTGACTTAACCACTGGTAGTGGTTTCTTTAAAATGTCTTTAAAACCTTAAGATGCGAATAATAAACCATTATGACTGACTACTTTCAAACAAAGACATTTCAGTTTTGAGCATGCACAAGAGGTTTATAATACCAATAAACATAAGGGAGGATTATACATTACATTTTCTAAATCCTTACAGGAATTCTAATGAGGAATAAAGCCAATTATGATTCTTTATAAGATGAATTGCAAATGTTTAGCACATCACTAGAACAAAGTTCATCCAGTACTGGAAACTGGAAATGATAAAAAAAGAATGCCATAAAGTTGAAAATAATATTTTTCATTAAAACAGTGGTACACATAAGTATTCATGAATGGTGTTATATGACGAAAGTACGTGGTAATTTTTAACTCTGAATAAATCCGTTTAAATTATCCACCCTGTGATGATTGCAAATTCAGACACAGAGACTGCTAAAGAATGAACTATAATGTTGTAAAGAAATTTTAAAAATACAATGTTAGTGAATTTGCAGCCTGTAAAGACAGACTGGGGTTAACATCAGAGGACTTCCTAGAGACATGAAAAAGCTGTATTTATTCAGCATTATGAGGGGAACACTTAGCTGACTGTACCCACGAATTTAAGCCTAAACTGGTTTCTACTATGAATGGTGAGCAGTATGATTAACAATTAACTCAACAGTAGTGAACATTATTTACTCTAGCCAGGCTTTGATTCACTCACTTAGAGCACTGTGGAACCCTACTTAGGGAGGTGTGGATAGCATGAGTGAACTGCAAGTATCTTACCCCTCTTCAGGCTCAAAGGGTCAGCATTTCACAGACTAAAGGTCAGTTTACTACAAGTGGTTTCAATACTGTTTAATGTTTTCATTAGTGATTTGGCTAACAGAGAAAACTGGATTCTCAGAAATCTCGCAGCTGTCACCAAATTCAGAGGATCATAAAGCAGACTTCTACAAGATTGTCCTTTAGAGGCAATTTTATAAACAGCAGCAGGCTGAAAAACTGTGAAATTCTACCAAGACAAATGAAAAGTCTTATAGTTGGGACAGATTAGGTCCATGTAAAAATACAGAGATTCAGCTGGCTAGAAATCAGCTTTGGAGACAAGGATTCAGGTAGACCACAACTGGAACGTGATTAAAGTAGTTTGGCCAAATGCCTGCAAGAATTCCCCTCTGACATGTTCTGTACTTCAATAATCCCAGTTCTGAAATAGTCTGTGAAAAATCTGAATTATTAATGCTAGTGGTTGGGGTTGCAAAATGCAAAGGTGATCCAGTCCATGAAGCCCAGATGGATTTCTGGAAAGCTCTTAACAGTATTCCTCAAGTCTTTATCAAGAGCTTTGAAGGAACAGCTACATGTTTTACAAACTCTGCCAGAATGACTTCATGTCCCATTGTAACTCTAGGGAGCAGTAGTAGTGGCAAGACATAGGAGAGGCATGGGAAGTGAGCCAAAGGAAGGTTAAACTGTCCAAGGGTTCAGTATGATAATTTTCTTTATCTGGATACCATTTCATTTGCTCAAATTACAACTTCAGTTTATTCCAGTTTCACCTGAGACTACCCAGAATCTCTACAAATGCATCCTTCCTTTATCCTGAACATGAGGAATATGCAATCATGTCCAGCTAATCAATTAATCGAAATTGAATAAACTATTAGCCTGATGCATTGCACTAGTTAGGATCTTTGACTCAAAAGTAAAGGCAATTTTTCCACTTAAAACCACACATTTGTTTACCATTAGTTTTCTCTTTTTTCTTATTGTAATTATCTGTGTTGTTCACTAAACACTGTTCAGCACCAGTAATAAAAGACACAGAAGCTTTAACAGAAAAAAGCTATTTTTACACTTTACTTATGATTCACCCTCCATTCTCTTCATCAAATGAGACAGAACACCAAGGCGTATGAGCAAAGATAATTAAAATTTCATAATGCAGTAACAAAAAGTCAAATAGAGACAAACTCCTTTTAATACCTTAAAGACTTTAATTATAAATTATAATAAAAGGAGTATAAATAAAAATCCCACCATCTAGAACTAGTAAAAGCCTAACTTACATGGATTTAAATCTCCAGATTATATGAAGCTCCAAATTGATCTAACTGGAGGCCTAAGAGCTGCCACAGCCTCTCGTCTTTCTACAAGCATCATTAACTATTTCTCTGGGGACTCCCCAGTTATTTGGTGTCGGCCAAGAGAAATGACCAAGGATCATGCCTTTCACATTCAGGTTCTGAGGGAGTGGTTGTCAATTATTAGCCTCTTCTGCATCTTTTTGTTTAGCAAATTTCTTTCCCTCTATCCATCACTGTATCAAACTGCCTCCTCATGTAATTTGTCTCTTCGGCAACTCTAGCTACCAGTGCTATCATCATTTACCTACTTTCTAGTTGCTGCCAAAGAAATCAATTTAAATTAATGGTGTCTCACTGAATAACACATGACCTCAGAAAAACTTACTAGTCAAATGGTCAAAGTGGGTCTACTGTGGAGTATAAAGATATCCAAAATGTCTTGTTTAGTCAGAAAAAGTCACATTTCCTGCTGAAGAGTCCGATCATGTAAATTGTATTAGATCATGTAAATTATGTGTTGCACGCAACTTTTTAATCTAAAGTAGTTAAAGATAACTCAGCTATTTTTAATTAACTTGCAGCAAAAATATTTAGTGCTTGACCTATACATCATCCAAAACACAATGAGTTTGTGCCGTTCCATGTTTCTATGGGATGTATTAAATCATAGGGAAGCAAAGGACATAATACCACAATTATTATCAATGCCTTCTCTCTGCAAGCAAAAAAAATTTGCTTCATATACAGAAATTCTATCATTGTAGAAGTTTGAAAGTACCTTAAGGTAAATGTGATCAGAGAATGCTTCTTAATTCTGTTTTTCAGATTAACAATTTAATAGTTAAAATGAATTTCAAAACATCTGCAAATCTAAACCACCCTTTTGCAGTAAAGTCATAATGATGAACAAGTTAAAAAATCCTAAAACTGTATTATCCAAAAAATAGACACAGAAGAAACTTTTGTTATAAGTTACACTTTTACTTTATATTGCAAAAATATTTATATGGCAATAACGTAAGAAAAATGGTATATGGGTAAGAACAGTCAGTAATGTGCATTAGGAATAACACATAATCAAAAAGACATCTAGTCCATTACTCCTTATAATGTTTCCTGATTTTCTCTTGGAATGAAATTTTACAGAAAATGAAATTGGGTGTTAAACACAGATTTCTTATCCAGAGAACATGGAAGTGGTAATTCACTGAAGTAGGAGTGATAATTGGTTTTGACCTTATTTATTGTAGAATATGTTGCTGAAATTGTCTAAATAAAAACAGGAGTTTATGCAAAAAATCAATTTCTATATGCTTATTGTATTTGCACATGACTAGTTCAAGTAAAACAATTTTATCTAAATCCTAGGAGTTACCATAAATATTTTCAAGTAATTTTACTAGTATAGATCCAAATTTAATGCACTTGTTTATTGCAAATACAGATGATGAACACCAATGCTGCAAATTTGCTGTTGCCTAAAATGAAACATTTAAAATGCTTAAATCTATGAAGTATTTCTGGAACTAATCAATAATGAAATGGGAACTTTAAGAGCAGAGTTGACAGCCCTGGTAATTCACAGTTTTATGCATGAAGCTCTCAGTTTATAAATGTAATAATTTGCCAATTTTATTTATTATGTACCTTCGTTTCACTTTCAAATTTCAAGGCTTTTTTCCCAGAATGGTAATAGAATTTCTAAACATTTCAGATCTTTGGACCTGTCCTGAGTTTTATAATAACCAAATTTTGTAGAAACCATCTCCTCATCCAGTTCTGTCAGGAGAATGAGAAGCCAGTATTCTAAAATAGTAATTCAGCATTAAATTAGCTGAACTGTGAATGTAGTTAGAAATCCTAAAGCATAGCAGAACTACTATATTTTGGCATAAAAAGAAGGAGTCCATGCAACAGTTATTCAATAGTTCCCTGAAATAATCAGACCAGAGTTATGAAGCAGCTCCTCACAGAAGTCTTTACCACAGAAACAAGAATAAATGAAAGCTGTTTTAGTATCAAAGAGATTCTGAAAAATCTATCACATGGCTAAAGTGCTTATACATTTAGAGGGGAAAAAGAAAGCAAGCAGAACTCAATGTAGGCTCTGTTACCTGACTGTACAGAGGCTTCTAATATTTTGTTATTTGCTGAGGAGAGTTTTACTCCTCTTAAGACCAGGTGCTTGTGTAAAGGACTAAGACTTCATGTTGAACTCAGTGACATATTCTGAGAACAAGGACTGCGGATATTCTGCTCTCAGTTTTGCATATGTTTCCCCAAGATAAAAGCAGGCAACGGGCTATGCATCTAAGGAGATCAGCACAAAGGTTAAAGCACAACCTAAAGACAGATGGGATTAAGCTGTGACTCTGAGTACTTCAGTCCTGTATCATACAGTCCTACTCACAGTATTTTTTTACCCTTTCTCCAACACCAGATCTTGAAATCTGTTTCAGGTTTCTTATGAAGAAAAGTCACAAGCAAAATTGCACTTGGAACTCCACTGAAACTCACATTGTTCAACATCATCCAGAAGTAGAAAGAAAGAAAAGTGATAAATTTTTCTGGGAGAGAACTTCTTGATAACAATTTATGAGGTAGTTTAGGTACCAAACATAAACGCTGATTTGCTTAAAGACTATGATACTGGCATGCCAAATTCAATATACTTAATTCAGTATTGAAAGTGTCACATGAAGGAAATTTTTAACGTGCCAAACCTTCTTTACAGAATGATAGGCTCTTGACTAGTTAGCATTGCTCAGGTATTGAGTAGACAGGCTTCAGAGTTCTCTTTGCAGTTTTATGAAAACATCTACTCGTTTCTGACAATAAGAAAATAAAAGGAATTATGAGGTAAAGACTGGTACTCAGAAAAAAAAAAGTCCTTTTTTTTCTTTTTTTTTTGTGAATCCAATGCAGAAAAATGTATAAATCCATTTTTGCCTGAGCAACTTGACTGTTTTCTGTAACAAAACTTCCAGTAAAACTTGAAAAAGAACAGAGAAACACCACAAGAATGATCGAAGATGTGGGAGATTTTACGTGCAAGCAAGTATAAACTGAGAGAGGAATTTCAGAATGGAGAAGAGATGACTACAAAGATATGTCAGGAACTTAAAAAACAAAAACAAAATAAAACAAAACAAAACAAACACAACAAAACTGTTTCAGAAAAAAACATGGAACAATTGTTCATGGTTTCTTATCATACAAAACTTAAACTAAACAGGCGGTAAGCATAATGAAGAAAAAAAGATAGCACTTGTATCCAGGACACATTTTACTGTGTCTCTGAAAGAGAATATTGTATATGTTTATTCCACATGGGCCCAAAAAGTAAACAAACCTATAAGTGAGGCATCCAACAAGAGCTATTAAACAGAGGCAGTCTCTGAGGAAAAAAAATCCCTAAAGAAGAGGAAATATTTTAGAAGAAACTTATATGCTTTTCCTTCTTTAGCAATCATCCATAAGCACTCTTACAACAAAGATACTGCAGTAGATATACATTTGTTCTAACCCAGAAAAGTTAACATGTGTGTGTTGTCACACAAAGTAGACATTAACTCCACAACTAGTGAGCAGGAACAGAACATTAATCTTTTTTTAGCATCAAATGTTTCTTAAATAGATTACTCAGGAAGTTTTAGAACACTATTAAAATTCCCTCCAAGAAATATATCTCTACTACATGTCTTAGTTGGGAAGAATTATAATCATAATGCAAAACAAATTTTTGAAAAATTACCCTTTCTACAAACATTTATTTGTGACAGAGTGGCAAACAGATTACTTGTTGGATGCCATCTTAGGCAATCAGATTCCCAATTTTTATACTCAATATCTACATAAAGAAGGCTTATGTGGTTTTGCTCTCCTCTAGGTTTTCACTATTTTTCATCTTTTTTTTTAGACCTCTTTTGACACAGTATTGCACTATGTAAACCTCTGTTTCATAGCCTTTGTATGACATCTTTTTTACTACAGTCAAAATTGCATTTCCATATAAATCACTTGCTAACCTACTTAAGATAAGATTTGACACTCTGAGCATGATGTCTTTAGAAAATCAGATTGAGAATCTACTGACAATTTAATTCTGTATATAATACAGGCACAGGGATGTTTTCTTAACCTGTTTCCTCATTTCCTTTGGTAAAAAATGTTCAGGTTTTCTTGTTGTGGGCTGGGGAGAAGACTGGGCCTTTTTAATATCCAACAGCACCCATAATACTTTTGGAAAATTGAAAAGATGTTTTTAGGCGGTAGATAGTATGACAGAATCATTTAGATTAGAAAAGACCTATAAAATCATAATTTCCAAATTTAATCCAGCACTGAGGAGTCCACACTAAACCATGTCACTAAGTGTCACATCTATACATGTCAGATAATATTCATCCAGCTAAATAAGGGCTGCAGTCAGCAGAGGGAGTGGAGTCAGACATTCATCTATTTCATGATAGACAATTTTATCAAATATACGCAACCCATACATGTATAAATGTTCCTACTGAATTCAGCTTACATGTAATTCTTTAATGAAGACATAAACAATACTCTATGCAATTATGGGACATTTATTTCTGAAGATTTGGAAAGCCAAGTGTGATTAGAAGCAGTTAGTCCCACAGTTTACAATATCACAGACCACTAAAAGAGGAGTAGTTGATATTCTTTCTGCCCTATGCATACAGTTGTCAATATTTATACTAAGTTTTAGCAGATTAAATTCACACTCCTTAACTGTAGACACATACAAATATTCATAGCAGCAACCAACACTTAGAGATCTGTGCTATACTAACCAGGCAAATGCTTGATGACAAGAGATTAAGACTTATTGAAATAAAACTAAAAAAACAACAAACAAAATGAAATATAGAGCTTCTCATGTATATCTCCAAACATACCAAGTAGTTCTATAACTTCAGGATTGAACTGATCCTAATTTCCTGAGTTAAAATAACAACATGTAAATTATGGTATATTTTCGTTCATTCAATATATAACTTCAGAAAATGAAGCTAAGTACTAATCAGACATAACAATTTATCGTGATGAAAGCCTTATATCTAAGCACTTTGTAAATGTATTAAAACAATTAGTGTTTTCTAATATATGTACTAGCAACCATTACAAAGTAGATGAATAAGGTTAATAGATGTGTTAAAGAGCAATATTCTGCCTTAAAAAAAACAAACCCTAAGATATTTTTGAAAGTGAATGTATTTTCAAATGCTTTTGGGATGCCAAGATCAATTTATTTTTATTTAAAATGTAAAAAATAAATTTTATTATTGAAATTTATTTTATCCAAATTTTCTTTGACATACTTAATAAAAATTTCCTTCACAGTATACTTCAGTTAGCCAAAAATACATATGTACTAGGATAGTTGTAAACTGCAAAAGCATACAACATAGAAAAACCCTCACTCTATGGAATCACTATATTAAAGAGAGAGAAAATATACCAAGCTCAAAAGCTATGGAGAAATGCTACAATGAAACTTTTAACTGTCCTATTATTTTGAGAAATTAAGTTGGGAATGAAATTTCCTGAAATAAGAAAACTTTACTGGAACCTAATCCACCATGAACAATGAAGGGAACTAGAAGGGTTCCCTCTCCAAAATATTTCTTTGCAATGAAGGTATTTTTGAGCCAATTTCTTCTTACTGTATGTAATGGATTTTTGAGGGCATTCAACAAAAAACTTCACAGTGTAATGTAATGCACTTTTCTCTAAGGTCTAGTGAGGAAAGCTCACAAGTTTTGCAAAATTGAAATTATTATTTTTCTATTAACTCTATTTTCAAAGTGCATTCATAAGATCTGGTACAAAACCACGCCTGCAGATTTATTTTTACAGAGGAAATGTCTGATATTCTTAAGAAATACAGATGTCTAAGGAATTACTAAAAACCTTGTACACCCTTCTAATGTTTTTTTTATAATTTTTATTTACCCAAATGTGAGAACAAGAAAAGAAAGCAGAGTAGAACACTTACTAAAAAACCTAAACCAGACCTCTCTAAAAAAACCCCAAATCACCACCAACAAAACAGAAACCTAACCCCCCCCAAACAATAAATCAACAAACCAAAAAGAAAAAAAAAAAAAACCTCAAACCCAAAAAGTTCTGAATAAAATTACTATGCAACACTTTTCTAAAATGAACATTAGTGCTTGATATTTAAAAAGCACCAGTAGGCAAAAAAAGCAAAACAATGAATAGATTAATCAAATGTATTTCTTACTAAATAATACTTTATGAGCTATTAATATTCATGATAGTTCCAGATGAGTAATTTTGCCTTGAAGTAGAGATACTTAATGCTCTTGCTTGTGGATTGGCTGGTGATTGTCTCCTTTAATGCCCAGTCATTACTTCTTATGTTCTGATAGCATCCTTCCTCTTTCCACCTCACCCCCGTTAAGAAGGCAGAGAGCTTCCTTTAAAATATTTGATAAAGGAAACTAATTATAAACTATTATTATAATTTTTTCTTGAAATTTCCTTAATGCATCTACATGAAGGCTTTTGTGGATGTTGAAACTCAGTCATAGCTTAAACTTACAGGTACACTGCTCTGCAGAGATGAAAATATTCCCATAATTCACAACGTAACAAAAAATTTCAGCAACAATACTATACCTCACCACACATAATTGATTCTGAGCAATAAGCAATAGATCAATTACTGAGGTACTTTGTTAACCATAACTAAATATGTTTCATTTTTTTTTTTTGTGTTTACTCCTTCACCATTCTGTGTCATTCTCCAGAATAAACTCACTGAAAGACATACAAGACTTCAGTCTCCGGCATTTCAAGCCAGTGACAAATGCCATGCAAGAAAATTTCTACCAATCCCCTTCTCTGAAACAAAGCTACTATAACTAAGGTGTTTTGTTCCAGTCCTCATCCTCTGCAATCCTGTATTTCATAGTGCTATCTCTAGTAACTTATATCACCAAAGCAGGCAAAAGCTTCCAGGTAATTGCACTGAGAGGATTAGAGATCAGCAGAGATCAAGGTTCATAAACAACATCTCCCAGTTTCTTCAGTATGATGCCCAATGAGTCTGTTTTACAAATATTTGTTTTATTTCACACTCAGACCTATGGCCTATTTGTTTTATTTCACTCATGCAGACCTATGGTAGCCATAAATTTCTTACTTGATTCCCCCAAAACATGATGAAAAATCAGCTGGCATAAAAATGAGTTGACTTAGTGGCATGTGAGAAATTTCAGGCACATTACTTCATGAAACAACATTTAAAACCTTATATATTTCCTTGTTTCTTAAGATTAGTTTAAAGTTTGGCATACTAATAAAGGAGGGTGCATTTTCTTCCAGTTGAGATTCTCTAGATTGAAAATGCACTTAGCATAGGTAAGAATTTGAGAGATAGATCAGGTCGAGCAAAAAAAAAAAATACCACGAAGTTCAATCGCTCCTTCTCACTAGGATGTTAACTGGTGTTTTCAGAGGCTAGTGGTGAAATATAACACCCTCTGGAACAATCTAATATACTCAAGTTGTTGCTGAAAACAAAATAATGGTAGCAGGAGACAGAATAATACCTCTTCCCCCCCCCAGAAAATGTTTCCTCTACTATTTGTTAACAAGTTTTACTATTGAAGACTCATCACAGTCATAAAGCTCTGGCTCAGATTACACACTAAATACAATATTTGGGACCTCACTGAATTAATTTGAAATATAAATTACATTAGGGTTTTTTCTAACTAGCCTTAGTGGATTTCAATATAACTTAAGGAATCCAGTAGGAAGTCTCATTTGCTTCATTGAGTAATTCAGCATAGGCCTTTTTAAAATTTAGATTTTGTTGTAGGTTTGTTTGGTTGGTTGTTTTTTAATTCTGATCTATTTTGCTTCAGAAACAAAGATTCACATCTCAAAATGCAATTTCTGAACATGCACTTGCAATTATTGCATTTGACAACTTAAAGTAGAAGTAGAGCTGTTATAATGAAAGCAGTGATGTTTTAGAATATTTTTTTCAGGACTGAGAGAATGCAATAACTAAGCATATGTGTTCATAATGACCACTGTATTTATAGGAACTTCTGGCTGCTTCCTTTCCACATGATTCGAGACACAACAAAGCACTGATTTTGACAGTCATATTTAGTCACTGGCATCCTAAAAGGTGAGCCCAAAGCAAGTTCTATAATTTTGGATGCGATCAAAAAATTCCATATCTGTTATGACTAGAGGTATATAAATCACTTCATACAAATACTTCAGCAACAAGGAGTGCTTGTAATGAAAATTTGATATCTTTGACCTGAATGTCATTTTAAAATGGAGGGTAGGTTACTTTTAAATATATACAGCATTAGCATGTATAGCAGCAACATAAAATTTGTGATCTCCAATAACAGCTGTACAACAGATTATATATTGTTAACAGTGTCAAGTGATGCCTGAAAGCACAAATAATTTCAGCAAAACTACAAAGCATTGTTAATAGAAGAATGACAATTAGGTCATATTTTGTTCTGCCTAGATAATTCTCACACTTTCTTGTATGGCATGGGGTAGTTTTTACAGTTAAGTCCTCAGTACCCACGGTGCTTCTATGGCCCCCTTTTTTGAGCATCAGACAACATCAAGAATAGCAACAATAGGAATAGTAACAATACGAATCAATTCTGAGAGAGATTGCTTTTTTCCCCTTCGTTTTATGCAGGATGAAAACTGATACATAGAGCCGTTAGTTCATTTATGTAAAATAAATTTGGGATTTATATTCATTGCATTCAATCAATTTTATTCATAAATGTCTAAATTAGTGTAATTCTTTCTACTGAAATTACAAAGAGAAGTGCCTACATATACATCTGCTGAGTGATCAAACAGAATAATTTATTACTATTTACTTCCTTGTGCTATGCCTTGAGATTTTATAGCCCACCATGAAGGCCACTTGAAGTATCTGAAGCTTTGAAATTTTATTTTATATGGGAGGAAAACAAGTAAGATTATTTATTTTAGAAAAGAACACTAGAAGAAAAACAAAAGGAGACAACATTTACAGCAAACACAAAATTATCATGATACCACAGGAGACATTAACCAAAGAAAGAAAACCCTTGAAAAATAAATGAAACACACTGGTTGAGATTTACATTACAGAACATATAAACTGTATTCCACACCCCTTTTCGCTTTAGTTCAGCTCCTTCATCTTGGGGTTTTGCCTGCCCTTTCAGAAAAAGTTAAATATATCCTTCCCTGTCTAAAAAAGTGTTTGCTGATAAAAAATCCTTTAGCGTGGGACTGGATGAGGAAGGAATGCAGAAAAGCAAAACAAAACACTAAGATGAAACTGGATCACTTTTAGGATATAATTTTACATGACATGGTCAAGCAGCGATGGACTGAATCAGCTGATTCCTTCAGTCCTAAATTCCAAAAATCTAGCTAGAGCTAACTATTCTGATTTATCTACTTGTGTTAGAGGAAGTCATTATTCAGGTTCCTCTCTGTACACACTATTGATCTAATTAAATTGCTATGGAATATAGCAGACAAATAATTAAGTGATAGATGCTACAGCACTACAATTTGCCCCTCATGATATGAAAACAGCCTATACCCAGAAAATTGCAGGTAAAACTTTACAGAAGCCAGTAAGCATCTTCATTTGTCTGCAACAACCTGTGAAGCTTTGCAGAAATATTCAAGGCTGAGAGCCCCCCTCTCACACATATTCTTTGTTTGTTACTGTCTCAGCATCTGACCTTCTGAAGGGGGAAAGGGATTTTTTTATTCCATTGCACATAGTTATTTACATTTGGCTGCCCAGTCTAATGTGTATCCATTTTGCCAGGTAAAATGAAACGGTCGACAGTAAATCACAGAATACAAGCAAGCATGTATCTGTATGCATGTATAGATATAGAATTATGTGCATATTAACACCTTTAAAACAGCCTATGCTTCATCTTTGCCCTTAAGGTGGTTCCTTTTCTACTGCTGGAGTGAAAAATAGAATTGCTGGTATTTGTGAGGGAAATTTCTAATTAAGTATGCCAATGAAAAAAGTCCTACCTGCAAATGCTAATGAAACAAGACTGATAATTACTTCCAAAAATAGGCATTCCTATTTAAATAAAATGCAATTGCCTAGTTCTTAAAAAAGAAATGACTTTAATGGAGTAGTTTGTTGAACACCATAGTGAAGATGATTTTTAATCCTATCTGTATTCAAAATCTTACCTAAGTATTTTTAAATACTATTTGAAATCAGAGCTGGAAAAGTGCACACTAGTTGTATGCTTGATTATAACTATCCCATTTTTAGGCCATGGCTGAGGACACAAATTTCCCTTATGCCTTTTCTCACAGCTTCTCCAGCTTTCTCAAAAGTTCTATGCTTAATAGAAAATGCTGATGGACAATAACCTTTAGAAAATGAGACCTCTTTAATGTTCAAATTCAAATACGACTTAAAGAATATTTTGTTAACTATTGTACGTTTTATATTTTAGCAGTGCTAGGTACAAACTGGGTTGAAAAGAACACTTGTGGTATTGCCATGCATAAAAACTGTGGTGCTGTGACCCCTAATGCCCTGACCAACCTCTACCACCTTGCCTTAGCATTTCTGTGTTCACACGACTCAGATTTCTGCCATACAAATAAAATGAACAAACAAACAAGCAACTCCTTTGAATTCTGTGTGGAAGCTTTGAATAGGATCAGTTTCTCCATCATTGCAAAGCCAAATCTTCTTCACTGCCATTTTGACTGAATAAAAGTCAGTAACACATATTCCAGCAGTTGCACAAACTTCAACGAGAACTTGACATTTCTCAAATCCACCCCTTCACTATCCAATTAAGGATAGAGGCAATTCCACTGGGAATAGCAACTATTAAACTGAGATTAGGTTCCATATGTACATCAAAATGGTAGATATAAAGGAATGAAAAAACCCCCATTAAAAACACACTGTCAAGTTCAATTGATGTGATTGTGAAAGAGGTCAAAAAATTCTAGAAGTACGATTTGATTTGAATTAATGGCTAATTCTTTTAAATGTCTCCAAATAACAAGTAACACTATAATATTTTAGAAGAAAATTCCCTGGAAATACCATTACTTGTTATAATCTTTCACTCATTAGATAGTTATGAAAATAATTTGGGAAAAAAGCTTTCTTGTTTTGCTTTCTATTTGTTCTACATGTTTGAAACGTGCCCAAACCAGTGAAAAATTATCTATTCTTTATTGTAAACCAGGATAATTTTAATTTTACAGCATATAATCACAATGCAACATAATAAGAAAAAGAATAAATCATTAGAGTATAATAAAATAGAATGCAAACTTAAAAATATTAAGTACTTAAAGAAAAGCCTGGGAAAAATATAAATTTATTTATGTTTGGTATAAATGTTTGCAACCTTCCTATGTCACTTTATTGAAGAAAATTAAAATGTTTGATTATTTTTAAGACATATTTCTTGTGGAATATTGAGTGGAAGATGTGTTGTGATGCTTCTTGTGTACATTTCCATGCACGGATCTGGTTCCATGTATATATTAATTCTCTTTATCCTGGTAAATCCTGACTTGGCATTACTAGTAACATCTCACCAGCTTTGCCATGGGCAAACAACATAGGCTTCTGGAGAGGGGCTGTCACATTTGCTTTACCTTGGGTTG
Organism: Taeniopygia guttata; assembly: GCF_048771995.1. Taxonomy (NCBI): domain Eukaryota; kingdom Metazoa; phylum Chordata; class Aves; order Passeriformes; family Estrildidae; genus Taeniopygia; species Taeniopygia guttata. The sequence continues at coordinate 39,551,973 of NC_133028.1, read as the reverse complement.
GCATGGCTTGTGTGGAGAGATTGGTTTCAGCTTTGTGTCATGTTGCTTAGCCATAAGAGCTCTAGTCAAGTGACCAGGTGCCACACTGAATTTACTTTGGTTTTACTTAGCCTAGTATATTTTTATAGTGTTATATAAGTTTTGTTAATGCTGTTGACATAGGTCAAACTAACTGAACCCAAACTCTCTTAAGATAAAATGAAATTGAACTACAGTTAATTCTCAAATGTATGTCAAAAATATTTATTTTATCTTTATTACAGAACCTTACTTTGTCACATTTCTTTGGCTTTCTGGGCACACACCATACAACGATGTAGCAGCTGGTTTTAGGTTTTATTTTTCAATATATAATGAATAAATCTAGGTTTTGTTAATGATATAGAACAACGAATCTTACTCTAAAAATCATCTTCCAAGATAGCCTTTTAGTTTTAAATAGGGTCTTCTCGACTACTCTACTGCAACAAAGAAACCTAAATTATTCCTAATCTTATATAATCTAATGTTTTCATTAACATTCATATTAAGGCAATGCTTAACATACCATATGGAAATTATTTTCATTATTCAAAAGTCCATTAAAAATACATAATGAAAAGCTATTCTTATGTCTGGAGTTTTACAGCTATACAAAATAGTCCCTCAGAGACACATCAAAGTCTTATTTCGAAGAACAATGTTATGCTTCCATTTATACAATGTTTGCAAAAATCATGCTAATGCTTTAAATGTCTTTAACCTTCTTGGACTGCTGTTTATGATAAAGGCTTCTGTATCAATTTCTACATCTATACACTTAATCACGATCTCGAAGTACAACATCTAGCCATATAATCATAGTTAATGTGTGTGTTTCTATAGATGCTATATAATTCTGTACATTTTTGTAAGCCAAACTTGTATCACAACCTTTAAAAAGGAAATTAAGGTATTTTCTAGTGTTTTGCTGCTGTAGATTAATTAATTTACCTCACCGTCACAATGTCCTAAGAGCTCCCATTTTATTCCTCCACCTTATTTCTTGGCTCTGCTCACACTTCTTTTGCATGAGTTATGGTCTGACCCTTCACTTAATCAATTCAGGTCACACAACAGGATTGTGGTGAGACGTGGAGGGTGAATATTTTTCTGCTGACTTAGTAAGTGACTCAGAGGAGAGACTGTGACTGGTAGGACACTGCAAGAAAGCCAGTCAGATAACCTCCAGAAGCAGGATCAAGTTATTTTTAGGAGCAGTAATTCGTTCAGCTAAGCTGCATCACAAAATCATACTTTCTGAAAGACTTCAAGAGAAATAAAAATCTAATTCAATGGTAAAACTGAGATATTTTCAGGCAGTCTGTCTTGATTATTCATTTCATGTTAATTCTTTTTGCTTTCCATGCATCTATTTTTTTTTATAATATGAACTCACTACTTTATAGTTTAAACCTAAGCAGGTTTTTATCCCTTTTTCATTTGAAATCACCTAAAGTGGCTGAGTGCTCATCTGTCCAAAGATAAACTACAAGAAGACTAAAGCAACAGTGTGTAATTGTTCAAAATAAAGATACATAAATGGACTAGTCAACATATAATAAATAATTATAAAAAGAATTCAGGACAAACTTGCTCTTCTGTGCTGCCATGTTACTCAGTTTGGAGCAACAGCCTTTAAATCAAAATCAGATTTCAAGATTGCATCTTGAATCTGAGGTAGACAAGAGTGAAAAAATCATCAGTTCTTATCTGGATATAACAAAATATATGGATAGTACCTTTAAAATACTGTATAAAAGCTCTTAAAATCTTTCTTCTGCCTGCTAACCCAGTGATTTGGTCAAGTTGTCTGTTTGTACTACACATATTCGTCCTGAGACCCCTTTGGCATCCAGAGAACAAATACCTTGCAAAACTACACCACAAATCTTTATCTCCTTCTGAGTCCTGTGAGGCCAAAAGGCACCTAAAAGAAGTGTTATATTTGTTGCTGGGTTTGTCAAAAATGCTCTTATCAGTGCTCATAAACAAAGGGTGTGGGGAGATATTTTGTTTCCACTGACATTACTTGCCACTTGCACACAACACAAACTTAATCAATGCATGTTGGCATCAAGAAAGATTATCCATGAATTCTCCATTACCAAAATCCTTCATAAATCAGGAAGCTACTGGGTATCATTGATTTCTGCTAAAAAGTCTTCTGCTGTTTCACGACTATTAAATTGCACTAATTTAAGTACAGCATCCAAACAATTCAGGCTTCAAAAATCAAAAACCACCATTTCAAAAAACAAAGCAAGAAAGAGAAAATAAGACTCAAGGAAGAGGTTAGTCTTGGTACTTACGAAAAGCTCTGTAGAATTCTTCTAGATCTAGGTGCTTGTCACTGTTATAATCATCATATTTCAGCAAATCAAACACAGAGCAGTCAGACCGTTCCTTGCCAAGCTCATCCCGTTTTATTACCTGACAAGAAAATTATAACCATGAAATTACATTTGAGCTCTTTGAGTTCTCTGGTATAATTAATTGTTTCTAATAATCATTTAATAGATAATTTTAAGATTGCTGTGGGGCAATGAACTGCAACTGTGTAAAGTCAGGGATTTTCAGTTACTTTGTAATTATTTATTACACTTTTTAAAGTTAATACCTTTAGGACAGACTCTCTGAAATTACACAAAAGTTTTTTAGAATATACACAGCATATATATATATATAATGGAGACAGATTGAAGCATTATAAAGACACTGGGAGTTTTAAGCTGATTTTACTTTAAATGTACAGGAATGGTGATTAAGAAACATTCAAATATACCTAAAATAATAATTTCCCAAGTATAAATGGAAAAATGTCTATTTACTCTAATTTCTAACGTACAGAAACCAAATGCAGACACTTCCAAAAATAGCCAATATAAACTCTTACTACCCTACTAATTGTATCAAGTTCTTAGAGGCTTTTGACAAGCCTATTACCTTACCAACAACTGTTATACAAGTAGCTGACCTTAAAAGGCTCCTGTTTCTCAGTGGAGACACATATCATTTGCAAATAGATCAAAATTAATAGCTGTTAGATTTTTAACTCAAATGAACTTATCCCAGATAAATGTTCTTTAGTGTATGCACAATTTTGTTTTAAATCTGTGTATGTCACAGACATCTACTTAGATTCCAGCTGAGAAATTTTTAAGATGCTGAGAGGGATTTAGAATTGTCATATTACATGGGGCATTTATTAGAAGTACTACCCCATAACTGAAAGAACCAAAACTGTGGAACTTTTTGTTGCAATATTGCACAGTTTACAGTTTTATATTAGGCACAGAAAAAAATATAACTGCAGCTAATTCCTAGGAAAAATAATTACTCTTCCAACCCTTTATCAGTCTCCTATGATAATTGCAAAACCATTATTATATTTGTATCAACAGAGAATATCTTCTGAAAAATAAGTGATACAGGGGCTTTTGTGTTTCAGTTGTTCTGCAAAGGAATTTGTCCAGTTACTATTAATGTAAACACAAAATAACCAAAAGAATAATAGGGAACAACAGGAGCATTATAGGAAAAAACGCAAACATTTTATGCTACCAGAAGTCATCTCCTACATAATAATACAAAAGCATTATAAAGGATAATCACCTTTTTAGTACCTTAGAGAGTATGAAAACCATTTACAAAGATAAGAAAAATCACTACAAAACCATCTTTTGCTATTATCAATTAAAAATACATACTATGCTACCTGAATATTAGTGCTAACTACTTCCCATCCTTTAAAAGCCTTTTTATTGAGTTCACATTAAAGTGAATTAGGAAAGTATGAAAATGTGTAGATCTTGCAGCTGGAACATAAAAGACAGAAGTGTAGTCTGGGAAAAATTAGTAACTCTAAACTCATTACAGTTATACAAGAAGAACTAAATATGTAATGCTGTGTACTAGAAACTTTAGCAATCATTGAAATTTCAAGGCCACGAACATTCAGTATGAAAAGCATTGTTCCTCTCATTGTTCCTTTCATTGTTTTTAATGCTTTCACTATCTTCAACAAATAAGGATGAAACTTTACGCCTAGGGTTGAAGAAAACCTTTTTACATCCCCAAAATACCTGGCTTTATATTAAAGGCAGAAGAAAAATTGGCAAAATTTTTAGCAAGTCACAAGTTAGAAACAAAATACTTACTACAAAGGTTGATTAAGGCCTTACAAAATAGTAAGTATTACAAAATACTTACTATAAAGGCCTGGTTAAGATTGTCAGCACAATTTTATTGTTGCTCGTTGATTATGCCATACCAGTCAAATATAGATTATTTTATTTCCAGTTTTATGTTGAAAATTCATACCAGAGAATGTTAGCAAATATTTATGCCCATAATTTTTAGTTTTAATTTGCATAAAGACACGGAAGCATTTACTTTCAATATTATAAACTGGCTAAATGCAAAATACAAAGCAAAACTGTTCATTGTGAAACCCCATAAATACTGAAAACTTAGAAACTCACCTACATTTTGAAATTAAATATGTCTTTTCCAAAAAATTAAATTTATCCATCATAATTTAATACTCTTTGAAACATGGAGGAAGGATTTGCATTTTCTGGAAAAGATTAAATTTCTAAAAGATATAGCACACAATTATCTATTTCCTATGAAATACTGTTGCCTCAGTTCAGAGCCTCTCAGAAATTTAGTCTGTACAACTCCAAATTTTAGAAGACTGAGAAAAGTAATCTGATTACAAATTTCACACTGCACATCAGAATAGATTGTTTCATTCCTTTTAATCTGATTTCTGACAGTTAAAATGAAAAATCTGCAGATAATATGAAACTAGACCACAAATAACATAACACATCCTTCATTAGTCCACCTTACCTGAAGTGTTATCAGTCTGTGGTTTTTTGCTTGCCTGTGATTAATGGTCTTTATGGACTTCCCCAAGGAAAATGCTACATAAATACAATTACAAAAAAACCCCTTTCCTTTAAATCAAACATGGTCAGTCAATTAATGTGCATTCATTATCCCTAAAAGCAAGTATTTCATCACAACAGTGCCACTCAGTGCTTGGTAGAACACCACGTACATCAAACACCAGACATTGTGAGAACTGTGCTCCAAATTAATTCTGACTGCATAAGGGGGGGGTTCCATTACTTGTTCCACCATCTTCCACAGCGGTATAACTTTTTATAAATTAAAATAATTGATTAATTATGTAACCAAATTGATAATAATGGCTGGTAAATTTTTCCTTGCTTCAGCTTCCATTCATCTAGTTAAATCAATATTGTTACACTTTACCACCAAGTTCGGTAGGACAGCAACACAATCCTCTATTTATAGTAGTGTATACCTTTGATATATGTAAAGATACAGGACTTGGGCATCACAGAATGATGCAGAGATCCCTGAACAAAGGGATACCAGAACTGCTAAACCCACACCTAGTGGCCTACAAAAGCATGTGCTCAATTTCATTTGAAGGTATTACCTCAGTACTATCCCAAATGAATCAAGTTACACAGCTCAGATGTCTTTCTGCAAACTAATTTTCCAATTAGTTCCAATTGGGAACTTCCTCCAATGAAAGGCACAATTCCCTGCCTTTCTTATTCTGCACTTAGCAGAGGAAAGACCTATTCTGACATGGAGGATATAAATGTGTCCTTAGGTGTCTGCAAATATAATGCTATTAGATGTCTAGCTCACAGTTTAAAACCAGAAGAGGTATTAGGGCCACACAGATAGGCTGGATAAAATTATACACCTCAGAACTAAACCTGGAACCACCATCACTTTTAGACTGTGGGTCTGGACTTAACCAAGATAAAACAACAAGTGCAAACAAAATCCTGCACCATTGTGCCCACTTCCAGTTAGTCCCTGAATCTTCTCAAGAAATGAAGCTTGCTCCTGCTTCCTTCACAGCCTGCAAGAAAATAATGAGAAATTCCGCTACTTGATAAAATCATAGGCAGATAAGAAAGATCCAGATGCTAGAGTTTGTATGACAATCAGTGTTTGTAAGCTTCATCTCACTACTACTCCCTAAGAGAGTCTTAATTTCCCACAATTTTAAAGTTTCATGTAGGGTTCTTATATTTATTTTGAACCTAGAATTGACTATAGCACATGTTTAGTTTTTTCCTAGATTGATGTAAAAATAGATAATGCAAGCTAAATAATATGTCCCTAATTAATGGCAGAAAATAAATAGAACTATAACTCATATACAAATTTTTCTTCTGCCTATGTAACATGTAGTCAAAACCAAAGCTGGTTAAAAACACAAAGAGGAGATAGACTCATTATCCCTCCTCTGAGTTCCAAGTCCTCCAAGTAACTCTTAATAACAGCACTGATTAGATGCAAAAATCAGAAGTCATGAAGGTAAAAATTTAAATGCCAGGGTCCAACTAAGTATTTTGACCAGTTTAAGAAACAAAGTCTGACAGAGAGATGCAATTTATATAAGTCGTGCCTCTGCAAACAAGTCCCATGAAGTATCCGCTGGCATAAAGTGCAAAAGTATTATCATTAATACAGAAATAAAACCAAAATAACTTTGTTTTTGCAGAAGTAAGGATGAGTTTTTACAGAAATGAAATGTATTTCCATTTGTCCTACATTAAGCTGGTAAGTAAAAGAAATACATGCAGGTATTTGAAATTACAGATTCAGTTAATAAATAAGAATGCAAACTTCTTTCTTTGAATCTAAAAACTGATCATTGAAAGGAAGGAAAGGAAGAAGAAAATTTGTTTTTATTATTATTATTATTATACATTCAACTTGCTATGTCACTTCCCTTTTTTGTAAAATTTTACTTTCTTAGTTCACTAGTGTAAGAAATAAATTCAAAAACACATCTCTAATCAACTATAGATTATTTCACTTTACACACTTCTTCATTCAGAAAGGAGCTTGAATTTTGTTTAGCAAGATGAAATATTTTTAGAACCTGTGCATCTTTCACTGATGGCAACCAGAAAAGGCTTACTGTTTATAAAATAGCAGTTCCACCATAGTAGAATAACTGCATTCATAGCTGGAAAAACATGTATTCCCATGCCTACCCATAACATTCTGGTCTTTTTCCTCTTCTACACAGCAAAAACAATATACAGTAATCTACAGTGATAGAAACACTGGTATTTCATTAAAAATTTTTTAGTAAATTCCGGTTTGGTTTTGCATAAGACAAAATAGATAAACAAGTCTGTTAACAACTGAACATTCATAGCTAACCAGAAGATTCAATTATCTTCCATTATTTTGGATTCATTTAAAATGTGCCAAAGTGCTTTACAAACAAACCAAACCCTTCAAGGAACCACCTTGCAGATACATTGCTCAGAGATGATGAAGATGATGAGAATCCTGCCTGTTCCACAGCTCTCAGTTTGGAAACACAGATACTCTCTCTGGGTAGTACCTGCTTCTCAAAAGAGAGTGGTCCAAAAGGTGAAATTCAGAAGTCCTTTTAAAATCAAGCCACATCTCACTTACCAATACAGGATTTGGAAGTTAAACATTAAATGAGTCAGACACAGTGATTAAAGCAGTCAAGGCAGAGAAGAATCTAAACTGGAAAAAAATGTCCATTGAGCCTGCATGGAGCTACGTAACCCCACTGCTTTCCTATTACATCTACACAGTATATTGGAGCTAAAATTCTTTTTAGCTGCAATTCTGTCTTGGAGTACAAAGCGATGAAAAATATTATACCCAGATGACAGAATTGTTCAAACAGTAGAAGAAAAAAAGTCTGCTGGTTTTTAATGTATTGCTATCTTTCTTGAAGTATTAAAAAAAAAAAAAACAACAAAACAAAACAAAATTACAAAAAACCCCAAACAAAAACCATACCAAACAAACAAACAAAAATTAAAAAAACCCCAAACTTTTCTTACTATTTGAAATTGGTTTTTTTAAGAAGAACACTTCTTTTGCTTTTTTGGGAGAAAAATACTTATTTCTCTTGCATCAAGATGCAAATTCAATAACCTTATGACTTTTGATCCAAAATACATCAATAAAATTGTAATTTTGCTGTCACCATTTCTAATCTCCAACTGATTCATTTCAATTTTACATTAGGTATATGGACACCTATGAGATAATAAATGCAATCCAAGGGCCTGATTGCACAGCAAGATTGACGAGATGTAAAATTTAAGATGCACTATAAACTGAAATTCAATATTCACGTGGACATAAATTAACTTCAGGAGTCCTTGTTTTCTACAGCAAGTATGTTGCTTTTCATATCCTCTTAATATGATTACATTTAAAATGCAGACAGGGGCTATTATTTATGACAACTCTGCAGATTTCAAAATTTTGACTGTGAGAACAACTGAGAAAAATTCTCCTAATGCTGATAACATTTTCAGGAGTACAGTAATGTCTCCCTGTGGATGGTTGACCCTGGCTGGATAATGAAAGTTTCATGGGCCAAGATAAAGTGAGGGAGCGATCACTCACCAATTACTGTCATGGGCAAAACAGACTCAGCCTGGGGACAAATTAACTGAATTCAATACCAATCAGACAAGAGCAAGATAAATGAGAAATAAAACTAAATATTAAAAATTCCTTTCCTCCAAGGGGCTTAACTTCACTGACAATATTCTCTGTATTCTCCCTCTGCAGTAGAGCAGGGGACAGGGAATGGGGGCTGCAGTCAGTTCATCCCATGATCTCTTTTCTACTCCTTCCTCCCTAGAAAGAGAACTCCTCTCAGTCTTCCTATCCTACAGGAGACAATCCTCCATGAACTGCTCCAACATGAGTCCTTCCCATGGGATGAAGTTCCTCATCAACTGCTCCAGCATCGATCCCTTCCAAAGGGAGCAGTCCTTCAGGAACTGACTGCTCCAGCATGGGTCACTCATGGGGTTAATTGAGTCTCTTGTCAAACCATACAACAACAACGCAAATAACACTAACAATGTATTTACCTTACATTCATCTGTAGGTTGAATAATCTGATGTTTCTGCAATGAATTTTAGCAAAACCAAAACACACATATTTAGGGTTTAAGGATGACTTGTTTCCAAACTTGTGAAAAAGAACTACTTTACATCTGCCATTATAAATTACTTTTCATAGAAAAAAAAAGCATGTTAGGAAAAGTATGCATATAAAGTTTGAAAACACAATAATGGAAGATTTTTTTATTATTTTAAAACTGTGTTTAACACACACACAAAAAGGAAAAGTATACATGTAGCAACTGAATAGAGAAGAATTAAATACAGTTTGCAAATCTATATATGATTCCTACCTATGTTTCTATTCATATAGTATATTCATAGATCAATTATTATTTGTAAGATATATACAGGCATTGAAGTCCCTTAATAGTTGAAGTTCTGAAAGACTCTAAGAGCTGCAGGAAAAACCAATACTGGAAAAGTACAGGAAAATATTTTTAAATTAATCTTTTTAAATAGTGTATTAGTAGTTGACATGAGACCTATATTCGCAATCACCCTCTGGTCTTGGAACTGCTAATAAAATTTTCAAAGCTAGCTGTATGGAAATGATAACTCTATCATATTTCATAATACTACCATGGAACTTAAAAGAGGATGATGTTCAACACCCACATCTAAAAAATCCTATTTTTTTTCTTTTAATGTTAATCAGCTGCCTAGTATTAGACTCATTATTACAGTTTAACCATGATTAGGTTAAACACAAACCTCTGGTAAATGAAGGTACATTTGCCCCATCAACACTCTTTAATAGAATCAATCCTTCTAGATAGATTAAAGCTAGTGCTGCTATGCCTATCAGAGCAACAATTACTGTTTTAGATCTGAAATTAGTTAAAATTTGCTATTTAGAGACCACCATGAACTTTCTTTGCAGGATTTCTTCTGTACTTCTGTAGCCCTAAGATGAAGCAGTAATATTTCTTTAGTATTTACCTCATTATTTTAATTGTTTTCAGCTTCTACAATACATCTATACACTTGGACTCAATGCTAGCGTGCCATGGATAATAAAACAACTCATGGTCACAGCAGCCTAGAGTGTTCTAACACATTAAAGTATATTTCGAAGCATTATATTCAAATTTCTAAATAATCACTACAGACTTTCTGAATAATTTAGCCATTCAAAAATCCTCAAATGAAGTTTTCCATCTGAGATTCACATTTTCTAAATGATATTCCCTCTGTACAGATCCTGAAAAAGACATCTGAATAGTCACTGTGCTAATAGAAACAAAAAGTAAATCTTACCTGAGATAACTCGTTAGTATCCACAAGTCCATTGTTGTCTGAATCAAAATACTTGAACATTTGATCTATAAGAAGTTTTGTTAATGCCATTTTGTCACCAACAGATTTATCTTTTGATTGTGTAATGTATCTCTGGTTTTGTAGATCTAGTAACATATTTTTCACGTCAGTGTATTCAGTAGGTTTGCATTTATCCCCTAAAAAGAAAATACACAAAAGAAGATTATATGGAATTGATTTCTTATTAAAAGTTTAAAGATAAACCAAACAAAACCAAAACAGGAAAAAGCATATAGCACTACAAACAAGGTTCTTTTAAGAGATGAGAAATGAATTCTGTAGTAGTTTGATCTATACCATTTCCTTGCCTGGACTTCAAACTAAACAAAAACATAGTATTGCAGTTTTAGATATTTTCTTCCACAAGGTTTTCTTTTTATAGGAACTAAGGAAACTGCTGTCAGTTTCCAACCTATACTTTTTAAATTTATTATTTGGTAAACATGCATCTGAAGATTTATTAAAATTTTACCTTTGGTAAAGCTTTTCATATGAATGTAGAAATGCAACGTATGCAAAAAAACTCTACAAATATGATAGAAAAATATATACTATATATTTCATAATAATATTTTACTTCAGAAAGAAGAAATTACTTTTGAGTGCTCATAAGTATCTCTACCTTTTCATTTATTGGACATAGCAAGCTTATTTGAACAAGAAAAGATTGCCAAAGGAAATCTTTGACAAGACCTGATTTACTCCTTTCATTTCTATAAAGTGGAAAATGTTACAGAAATGTCCTGCATACACTGATTACAGTCAGTACTTATTTTAACCCATAGCACAAAACAATGCATGCCTGATCTTCTCTTATGTCTTGCTGCATATTTTAAACTAGATAGAGAAACAGTTTAAAGGAGTTAAATTAAGATAGGGTTTAACTTAAGGGTTTTTAATTAAAATAATCTTAGGACTTTGAAAGGGTTTTTTATAAGATGATACATGTAAATATGTACTGGCATAACACCAGGTACTTGTTGCAGATGTATATTTGCAGTTAGCCAATACTTAACTTCAAGTAGTGACTTCAAGACTAGAACAATATACTGATTCGCAAAGAAAGGTATTTTGCAATCTCCTTTTTACTCACTATTCTGAAGATACAAGGATTTATGAGAAACAACTATTTACCTCATGGAAACTGCGTTGGCAGGTTTTTGTTTTGGGGTTTTTTTTGGTTTTTTTGCCAGTGGATCTTCTAAAAAACATCTAATTTAAATGTATGGGACTGGAATTAATTATTTTGGTATATTTAACGGTATGTGCATTGTTATGGTGACACTGTAAGCATCTTCATAGCCATTACAAAACCAGAGAGGGAAAAAGTTCCTAAATGCTTCTCACTATCCTAGAAAGACTCAGATCTAGAAGAGAAGGATTTATGTTAAAAATTAAAATTAAAAAATGCTTTTTGGAATCAAAACCACTGTAGCCTTTTTTGTTTTGGTTTCTCTAAAAGCCACCAACTGTTATGTTGCTATTTAAGTAACAGAAATAGACAGACCCAAGTTGTATTTAACTGACAGCCTAAGCTATGCATAGTATTTGCAGATTTGTCCTCCTCTGCCAGGGGCATGAAGATTGAGGCCATACAATTTCTAAGAGTTGAGTTCTGCGTGTCTGCTTTTCAGGGGTCTAATGCAGAAATACTCAGTAGGGAAACATGTTTATTCCTCAGGCATTCTGAAGCTGCAGTGAGCAAACCTTGCCATCTGAAGGGATGCAGGCTCCAGGTGGTGGGGAGGGGAAAGAGCACTTAGCTTGAACATACTCTAATTCATTTGGGCAAACTCCAAGAGACTGGGCCAGAAAACAAGTACCATCTTTGTCTCCCCCACAAAACTTTTCTGGCTGTGGTGCCTTTGAAAAGACAGTCTGGCTGAAGGTGACAACTAACACCATTTTGCCTACACTCATGGCAGGGATGCAGGGATGGCAGGGAAAATAAGAGAAATCCTATTTGTTAGTGGATGGCTACCACATTCAGATTTTAGCCTCTAAAATGATCAGTCTCATTTTGCAAGTTTACAACTGCAAAGAGCCATTCTTTACAGATACAGAAGATAGTCAAAGAGTTAGTTTGCCTAAAAATATCTGTTAAATCATGGATTTGTCACAGTAGCACCGACAAGTTGCTTCATGTCTGGTTTAAAAGAGAAACTCGCACTGATTATATTTTTTTCCTACAAGCACAGAACCATGTCTCTCACTTTAATGACTGACCAACAATTGAAGAGCAGTTTTCATCTCTACCAAGGCAATAAAGATGCTAATGTTCATTTGAATATTGAAGATTATTTAAGTATAAATTCTGGACAACTTATGCACAAATTGAACAAATATTTCCATGAGTGATTTTACATGTCATGCAAATTTAGAGGAAAAACAATTAAATTTATGTATTACATGATCATAAAAAACATTGCAATAATTAGTTGTGTTTCCTACTTTTAACTCCAAATAGAATTTATAGAAAAAGTTGTAAAGGAAGTTTGATCACAGTCCAGGAAAGACATTTTAATGTACTTTAGGCATTACCTTTTCATCTAAAACTTAAGGAAAAATAAACTAATGTATTCTGTCACAAGAACTGTTCAGAGAGAGAAGAATTCAGAAAACATCTTTTCCGTGACATTTCTACTTCTCCTTGCATAGCACAAACTTCTGTAGCTAGTATAATAGTCATATAAGAGCACTTAAATATTGCATGTTTATAAACTGTTTATACATTTTACCAGAGAAAAAAAGTAATTATATCATTTTTAATAAAAACCATTAATGCTGTCTAATACAAAATAATCTGAGAGACTGCTAGTGACGGAAGTTTGGGTACTTCCTGTAGAAAAACTTCACTCACAAATTAAGAAAAGCAATCTGTTAGAAGTACTATATTAGATATATTTTGATCTAACACCCACCTTATAAATATTACTATGAATTTTAGCAATACACTTTAAGCCAGTGAGAGATGAACTGTCAGTTTATGACTTTAGCTAATTACAGTTGTGGTAAACCAGGTTTCTACAGGAAATCAGGTTTCCACACTGCATTTAAACCTTCTCATTTTATACATAATTGAAAGTAGTCTTTATACCAACATCTGGAATTTAAGGACAAACATGATGGATGGACATTACTGACAGATAAGGGAATCACAGGGAAACAATGAGAGACTCCTAGTGAATATGGCGCAATTTCATTAATAAATTGCTCTCTTATCTCATTGTCATGATTGCCTATTACCACAATATTTAAGGAAATCTGAAGCTGATGTTTAAATTACAGGAATGAGGATCTGTTTACAGGAGAGCTCCTCCAGGCTGGAGTAGCAGCACAGAGAAAAACTCAGTTGTTTTATTTATGTTCTAATTTAATAAGAATTAGTTGTGAAATAGTTGTCTCAATGACACATGAATGGTAAATGGGGATTAAGTACGTCAACCTTTATAGTGATGAAAAGTAATTTATGCTTAACAAAATTGAGAAAGACAAACTACTGGGAATACACTACAATTATATTACTTCCAAAAAGGCCTACTAAATTCCATATAATTAGCTACATACATGAAAGGATAACTAATTTACTAATTTAATTCCATTTTTTAGTTCTTTTTTCTTTCATTTTTGAACTAGAATTCTTACAACAATAAATAGATATTTTCTGAAAAAATCCTAGAAAGTAATAATAGAAAAAGAAAACACCTTTCCTTTTCTGTTCAATTCATTCATGGAAAGGACCAGTTCTACTACACAGGAGTTTTTGTCAAAAAATAAACAAACAAACAAAAAAAGATGCCTAAATAAAAAAATTCTGCTATGATTTATTTCACAAGTTTTCTGACATTGCCTGTGCAATCACAGAAGATGTGCAGAAACCTACAAGTGACAGAACAAACGCAATGGAATCTAAGTGCAGGTCTCCAGTTCCATATCTTGCACCTTCTGAAGTAGTGATATTCCTAGGGTTTAATTCATTCAAATTCAAAAATAGTAGAAAAATTGAAACATTTGCTGTTTCCTTCCATTCAGTGCAACAGTTTTGTAGCTGTATCTGTGTTACCTAGGAAACAGCTCAAAGTTATATTTTGAGTCCTATTGTCCTTCTAGACAGTATTGAATAGTTGTATCTGCCTATAACAGAAAAAGAAATTCTGTTTGACAATTAGTCATCCTTAATTAGTAAAAGAAAAAATTATCACAAAATTAACTAATTATCTATGAAAATGTGGGAAAGAAATATAAACATTCTTAACACCTGCAGAAAAATATTAAAGAATCAGCTAAGATAATAGTTTAGGGAATACTCCTTACATCCGAAGTCAGATATCAGATTGTTGTATTTCCTAGTTTTTAGAAAAAACACTAATATACACAAAGAAGGAAAGAACGCAGATATTTAAAAAACACAATAAAACATACAATTTAATTTCTCAGTTTTTTCACCACATTCGGCTAATACTTTAGCCTTTCTTTGCCTGAGCCACTCCATTTAGCAGGAACAACCCCTATGTCAGAAAGCTAATATTCACAGCATGTCTATCCCTACAAAAGTCATCAGCTGCTGAGATACAATTTGGTTCTGAGCTATCTGTGATTTTGCACTGAGTTTTATCTCTAACTATTGATAGATTTTATCTGTATCTATACAGCACAAATAGTTTCCACATTATTCTTTTAAAATTAAAATAACTTTGGATCTATCAGACATGGCAATTAGTTTTCAGTGAAGCATATCTCATATGAGCAGTTTTAAATAATCTGAAACAGATATATACATAAATCAGATTTGAGGAAATGGTATCAACCTGATAAGCAGCAATTTCTAACTTTGTACATTCTGAACATATTCAGACTAATCTAATTAACCAAAACTGTAAAAATCACAAATTATATTGCATGAAGCAAACATGAAAAATTAATCCAAAATAATATATATATACATATATACACATACACACACATAAAAAAACCTTATATCTGTATACATTTTGCACACACACACATTCATACGCAAAAACAAATGCACATATCTGATATCAATTCAATTTCAAACATAATATAAGGCGAAATTTGAAAGTCTTCATCCATTCAGGTATTTCTCAACATCTGTCTCCAGATAAAGCATGAAAGTTGTAATCTTACTTGCAGCCCTAACAAATAAAGGGACACTTAAACCTAAGCAATTTTGGTGGTCTAATCTGAAAGAAACTTCAAGTCTTATATCATTTCATAATATCTTATTTTTCAATATAAAACTCATATCTTCCAAATCTAGAGGTCAAAAGTTTTGACCCTTATTCCTTGGTCTCCTCACTGAAACTCTGGACCTAGAAGAGAACATACAACATACAATAGAACTAAATTTTGACCTATGGCCCAGAGTTTGAGGCAGGTGGAGAGGAAAGCTTTACACTCAAAGCAAAAAAAATGGGATTAACATCAAAGATTTTCCCTATTGAAGCTATATTTAAAAAAAAAAAAAAAAAAAAAAGGTGAGAATTTGAGAATTTTCTACCATTTTTTAAAAAAACATGAGATTTCAGGCCTGCAAATTTTGGCCCAACAGCTGCTCAGCTTTACACATTCAGAGTTACTATAAAAAAAGAAAGGAGGTAAAAAAAAAAAGACATTTTGAATCTGTGTTTGGCTTCTGGATTTTTGTTTTGGGGGGGAGCAAGTCTGGGTAATTTACACACAGCAAATGTGCTGCTTTATGACTTATTGTGCAGCATCCATCCATACTTTCTAATCACATATACAATTATCTAAATCTAAATTCAGCAATACTGCCAAAGTCAAGATACTTAGGTGTTAAGGACTTCATTTACTCAAATCTGTTCTGCAGATAAGTTTAAATAGTTACAAATTTTTTAAAGAATGTTCAACAGTGTTCTCTATTGTTATGGGATATACATATAAAAATAGCTCCCACATAAACAAACCATGCAATTATCCAGATAGGCACACAAATACAAAATTTTAAAGTTATATCTATTATTGTCCTTGAAAAATACTCCTAATTAATTACCATAGCTGGTATATAAAAGAGAATTAGATTTTCAAAGCCTTAGTTGTACTTTGTAAATAAGAAATAATGTTGTTCTTTCCTCAGATACCACCAGTTAAAATGTTCTAAACCATTTCAATTTTTACAAACTAAAATTTGTACGAGAAAAGTAATAATTTCACTTAATTCCACATACTGGCACAAGTCTGGTGTCCAGGCTGATCTAGGGACACATATGAACAGCTTTTCAGTGCCTAAACAATCAATAGTTCAGATGTACTATTCAGATCTTCCTTAGAGAAATGTCACTTAGGTTAACTATCAGTAGACGTTGCAATAAATTTGCATTAAGATTAACCAAAAAAGTAACTGAAAATCAGTTACAAAAAGTACTGAAATCAGCTTATGGAGTAGTGATCTGTGTTGTTGTTATGGTTGTTAATGCAGAGTAGTTGTTATATCACAGATCTCTGGATGGAAGAAAATAGGTCATATAAACTTTCACCTTCAAGCTGGCATTTGAAATCTCTAGCAGGTTGGCAGTAATGACCAAAACATCATTTTCCACAGCTGAGAAAACAGTGAGGGCTGGGGTTATGTGGACTGCATGTTAGCATCACAAACACTAAAAGCAGAACTACTCTAAAACTGGAAAATGAAGGACTCTTCTACAGGATTGACCCTGTTGTAAAATAACTCGAATCCACACTAATTCCATATATAGATATCACTTCTCAGAACTTCTCATGTCTTTCATGCTTACTTTGAGACACTATACCATGGCAAAGAAGAGATTAAAATGGGTGCATTTTACAAATGCAGGCTTTGGGGTTTTTTCTTGTATTCAGCTCAAGCTTTTAGATCAGCTTTTCTATGTGTTTCATACCTCTTGAAAAAATTAGCCTTCTGTTTGATCAGTGAACATTAATGTATAACATTAACAAGATATTGTGGGCTTCCTTGTTCTCTTTAAAATAAATTTGAGAGAGAAAAAGAGAAAATCAGTGCATCCCAAAGGAAGGCATTATTAAAAATGAAGGTTGAGACAGAAGCTTAATGCAGCATTTTATTTTCCCCTCTAGTGGAGTTAATGACACCATTGCTGCTGTTAGTCTTCTTCCCAAAGGGCTTAAACAATTTTTGACTTGAAGTATCTAAAGTGATACTATGAAAGTTGTAAAATGGTATGGGCTTACATTAAAAAAAAAAAAAAAAAGCACCCCACATCTAGCAAGAAAACATTTATGGAATGTAAGCCTCACCAGAAAATCTATGCAGAATTCCACTTCTGCTTCTTGGGAAGCGTGTGTCAGAGGGCTCTCTTATTAAAAACAAAGAAACAGAAACTCACTGAAACTGATGAAATATTAAGTCACAATCTTCCTGTTCCCAGAAGCTTCCTAGAAATGTAGAGTATTAATAGGTTTATGAAGGTGAGGAACAAAGACTGGGCTAAGTCTAACAAAAAAAAAAAAACAAAAAAAAAAAAAAACCAACAAAAAAACCCAAAAAAACCCCACCAAAAAAACAGTTCAATTGCGCCATTTCTATTTCTTCTCCACCATCACCTATGCCCACTTTTTCCTTTGTTTCACCTTTGGCACAGATGGGTTTTGCTGCTAATTGCAGAAGTTTTTACATTCATTCTTTTGCTATAAGAAAAGGAGACTTAGTTTTATGTGTGTGTGTATATATATGGAACCAAAAAGTAACAAGTACTTGGCATCACACAGACTTGTATCTGAATTTGTGCTCATACTCATTGAAGTTAGAGTTGTGTAAATCAATGCAAGAGAAAAGCAAGGCCTAGATAATCTGACTTGTATTTAGAGATGCAGTATGAACCTTGCAAGGTTCTCAGATTATGCACAAAGTTTGACCAGTCATCCTTAAACAGTGTTTTGATCATTGTTTTCTTTCACAGTCACAGAAAAGGCTACCTAGAGAAAACAGATCAATAGTTGAATTGAATACTCCTGAATTCCTATAAATATGTTTTAATAGAGATATTTCCCATCTATGGTTTGATGCAGAAGGCATTAGCAAAATTAGACTCCAGCTTTTCACCAATTGCAATGAAATTCATAACTGATTTCTTACAGCTGAAGCTTTGTTTCTAAGTGTTTTGTTCAGCACTTAATCTTCAGCAGAAAATGTCCTTATTCACACAGATTTAAGGATTTAAAAAGATGTTTTATTTCTCTCTCGTTTCATGCTAATTCTGTTTCTAGATGTGATCCTTCATATACTTAAAAAAAGGGTTGTAAAGCATTGGGAAGTAATGAAGTTGCCATCCATAGAAGTGTTCAAAAAACATATGGATATGACACCTGAAGACATGGTTGAATGGTGAACAAAATGCTGGTGCTGGGTTAACAGCTGGACTTAATGGTTTTAAAGGTCTTTTCCAACCTTATCAATTATATGATTCGAAGCAAAGCAAGCTGAAGGTAATAAAAATCCAACAAATTTTCCTATCATTTTAACATCTATTTTTCATGACAGATGGAAAATGCTTGATTAGAGTAAAATGAAAAAGATGATTGTTTGGGGTTTGTTTTAAAGTTTGTGCTAATTCTAATTTCAAGTTATTATAATCTTTCTGCATTCTTTCTGTGACTGATGGATAGTGTTTTTTGACTAACTATGACTTAGTTAATGCTGCCTTCCAAACCTAAAGATGATTGTCTCCTAGCTGTAACTCAAGACAAGTGTCAGACCTACCAACATGACTACGTGAAGAGTGCTACATCTGTAGTTATAATTAACCTGCCAAAACAAAGTTATATACAGATCAGCTTCTGCATCGGAAGAGAACACATCTAAATATGTTATTTCAGGATTATCTTGATTTTGCTTATGGATTCTGCTATCTGGCATTGTATACCCCAGAGAGGTAACTTTCAAAGTAAGTATGCAATGAAATTAGTCCAAATAGCTTCAATGAGTCTGTAATCATATGTCTTTCTTTGAATAGTCCTTTTTGGTTTTTTTTCCACCATTGTTAAGCAGCAAAAGTCAGTTTAGGAGAAAAACAGATCTACTAAAAACATCAAGGTATGCTCTTAACTAAATGATAATAGCTGACTTGACCATCTGTGGAAGACAAGACCACATAAAAACTATTATCCAAAATTTTAGATGCTAAAAACATTTTCCAGATCTGTTTTGTTTCATGTCAATAAAGAGGGGAAAGCTTTCATTAATTTTTTATTACTCTCACAATCAAATAAAACATTTCTTATATATGTTTATGTTGCCTAGTTAATGGATTTTCTTAAGGCCATATTATGGATCACTGAGCCTGATGCTGAGACTGTGGAAACTTATCTTAGTACCACTCAACACCTACATTGCTTCCTGAATAGGTACAGTTACTGTATTTTACATTCAGTTTCTGAAATAGGTGGTCTGGTTTACGTATGTAAACATGACAGTGATCACAAGATAACATCAAACACTTTAAAATATGGACTTTCAACCTGTCAAGTAGTATGTGCAACAGAGAAAATTTGGGTACATCTATCCCCTCACAATAGATGATGTAAACTGACAGTTTTCATTCTATACAGCTCCTCTTCACAGATAAATGGAGGTAGTGCAAGATTTCAAAATAAGGAACCTACCAAAGGGATACAATTCTTGTCTATTTGTAGAAGTGTTACACCCACATCTGCTATTTGTATTTTCCTCCTTTCAAACTTTGACTTAGAAGTCAATAGGCTTCCAGACACTAAAAACAAATTCTGAATGAAAAAGGACATTATAGGTTGTCTTTTGAGGTATTTCTCTTTAGGGAGATTCTCATCTCACACCATACTAAAATGCTCTGCCCCACCATAAATTTTGTGAAGTTTCTGCACAGTCTTGAAGCCATACAGGTTCAGCTGCTTTATTGAGAAGGAGCCATGAGAGCAAATGCCAAGAGCAGAGAATCTTTCAGTGACTGAATTAAACTAACATCTGCATACTGAAAAGACCCTTAACTGTGAAAGAGAACTAGTGAAAAGGGCCAAGTTTTCCCTAAAACTATTAATCATTACATTCAAATTCTTCCTAAATATAATAGAAAAACTAATTTTCAAAATACCTTAACAAATGATTATATTATTCCAGAATAAAATCAGTTCCAGTTTCAAATGTGATATTTGAGTTACCCCTGTTAGAAGACAGTAGCAGCAGTGCTGTTGTAGTTCAGCAGTGCTGAACTACAACAGCTGGAAAGTAATGCAAGACAAGGTGTGGACAGCACAGAAACTTCATGCACAAATCTATTGTGAAAACACATTTGTTTCAATTTTCAGACTGCTAAACAACAGGTGCAAATGTCAAACAGGTTAACAAATAAGAGTAGATACATTAAGCATTAAATGCAAATGAAAAGTAACCCCCTGACATCTGATATTGCTATTACAGTTCCAGAGAAAATATGCTGAGAAATTATGTCAGAAACAGAGCGTGTATATAAATATGTATACTTATGTGTAGTAATGATAATAAGCAACAGCCAGGTTCATATGCAAATAAGATAGAAGATAAGTTATTGTTCAAACCATTTAATGTTGTAAAAGTGTAAATTACTCTGTTAAGCATGAAATAATCTTATCTGCATAATGCTGCTTAAGATACCATTGCAGGACAACTTTAGCTGCTGTTATATTTTTGTTGTTTCAGAAGAACAGGAACACAGTGGGAAAACTATAATAAAGTACTAGCTGTTGTACAGAAATAATTGGAGCTACAAACAAGTATCCTCAGTTCTTATTTTTGTACTAAATAGAAATTAAATCCACCAACTCATTTAAGAAACTGTAGAAACAAACTTGATATATAAATTTCATCTTAGTTGGTTGCTTGAAATAGCAGGCACAGATTTGATTTAGGTAAAATTCCCTCCATTTTATTTTCTTATATCAAACAGCACCATGGTAAAGAAATTATTATCTTGAAAAAAAAGATATTTCCTTTCCATACATGACAAAATGCACAAATGCAATCGTACTACTTCTATCAGATAACTTAGTGGATTTTTTCAAACTCTATTCTACTTTTGTAGACTCATTCTACTTGAAAAATAATGTAAAGAAATTAATGGAAAATGTGTACTGTGTGAAAACATATTTTATATGCACTGAAAAGTGGTGACATGATCTCTAGTAATTCAGTCTGACTGAATTCCACATACCAGTACCAGACTTTTCTCATTGTAATAAGACACACAACACAAATGTTCAGAAATCCCTGCCTAGAAATAAAAAGCATATATTAATTACTATTAGTCTTGAAGTCTTTTAATTCTTGTATCCATAGGCATAGAGAATTGATTTAAAGACTGAAATCTTTAGAAAAAGCAGTGCATTGGAAAGAAGACTGTACTGTAACATCTACCACACTATGTTAATGGATGACAATCTTATTTTAAGGATTTGTAAATTTATGCAGGTTTAACCTAAATTTACCTCTAGACCTTAACTGAAAAGGGAAGAAGGGAAGAGGAAAAAAAAGTGGAAAAGATCTTCATATTATCTTAATTCTGAGATTATTTTCAAGTTAGGTAGTTTTCAGAGCTTTCTACCAGTGACAAGTAACCTGAATTTAGTCTGCCATCTGACTTGGAGGCTGAATTCTATCTTTTACAACCAATGGGTACCATAACATTCATGTAATAGAGGCAAGGAATGTTACTGCTGCTGTTTTTATTATTACAAGTAGTGCTAACACTTCTATTATTATTATTTCTGTTCTGAAAAAAAGAGTGGGATTAAATAGTAAGAGTAATTATGTTTACGAGATATTACAGTAGCCCCAAAAAAGCAGACTTTCCAGAAAGACTTACTCTGTAAATAATCTTGAGAATGAAACTCAATCTCTATTTCTCTTCTTTTTCTACATTCCCTATGTAATAAAGGGGAAGTGGTGAGAATGGACATAAAATTGTCTTTTAGAATTTAAAAAATAACCCTTAAACTGGATAAATACCGAGATGTTAAAACTCATTGGTACTATTACTGTCCTGCTTTTTTTAGAATTGTAATATAGATATCTTTGGATCTGGGTTACCAGGGGGCTGTTTCTGGATTCTGTTTTGTTTTAAGGGAAGACGTGAATCGAACTTGACATCACTTCCATACTTCTCAGAAATAATTAATCCATTATATATATTGGCAGGAAATAAAATAAACAGCATTTAGATACAGATTGTCCCCTTTATAAATTAATAATCCCTTTTTGCCTTCCAACTTCACCCATTCTGTTGTAAAGAGAGGTAGTCAAGATTCTCTCACAGATACTGAAAATATATTATGAAGTCTCAGACAGTAAATATTAACCAAATTTAATTACCAGTAATCAGAATTCTCTGACATGCAAAGTGAACCTGTGCATTTATATTTTGCAAATGCTAAGGGTTAAGAAATATTTTCAGCCTTGTAATGAATTGGACAATATACCAGTGTGTAAATTGCAGCACAGCCACTTGTGCATATACTACACATAACATAACACTGGACTGGAATAAATAGGAAAAGGCTGGAAAGCAAGGGCACATGACATGCAGTTTACTGATCCTTTAAAACTCCAAGGAACTGCCACTATTTGTCAATTCAAAACTTTAGTGACTTCAAGAAATGCCCTGACCAATTAAAATTACTTTGAGTCCCACCTGGGAATAGCAACCTTTGTTAAAAGCTCTTAATGACAGCTAATTCAGCAGGGATACACCGCTGTGTGAGAGTAAACAGAACCTGCAAGAAACCACAATAACTATCTCCCAGAAAGGGATTATCTAGTTATATTTGTAGGTCAGCTGAAGTGTGTTGTAAAACTTCAAAGCAGTGTCATCCTTTCTGACTTGTAAGAGGTTTAAAAACATTGTTTATTTTTCAAAAATCCAGCAAGACAAATGGTCAAGAATTTGGGGACTGCATTGGAGATTAAATACCTGATGCATGGCCAGCTTCATAGCATCACAAGCCCTTCTGAAAAAGTGACAGTAATTTGAGAAGACACACTAATGAAGGTGTAATTTGTTATTTAATATTAACTTATCACCTACACCAAATTCACAGCTTAAATTTTTATGTAAATGTGCAGAGGTTTCTTCTGGAAGGGCCTTTCAAGTCCTAAGAATAATCTAAATAATTTTTTTCAACCCCCTTAAAGAATACTTTCTATTTGGATATACTATGTATCACGAGAGACAAGAGGTGTGTACCCAAACTCCAAACTATTCCAAGTAACAGAAATTATCTCATTAAGAAGCGAGCATTTTACCTTCATTCTCAAGTTCAGCAAGTTAGTGTGTGTCAGTAAAGTGATTTACACTCTATTCTCAGCTGCACTCCTGAAAATAAAGCTGATCTGACCTTAAAAGAAGGTGGGGACAGCCTTCCTAGACCTGAATGAGTGCCCAGGCTTCATGATGCCCTGAGGCATCTTGCCAGGCTCAGTCTCAGATCCTGAACAGGTGCCAGAGGGCAATAAGAATTTGAATCAGAGGAACTAGAAAAGATTTGAATGTGAAAGGCCTGACACTTAAACATACTGAAAAAAAAGTGAGATGGCCTCACCAAGTCACCAGGCAGTGGGGCACATGGCATGACACTGACACCCCTTCTCTCGAGGCTTACCCATTTGCTGGCTCAGATCAACACCCTTGTTTTCCACAGGGGAAGCTTCTTAATTACAAGGCATGAGCTCAGGTGCATTTCTGGTGCTGAGAGCAGACATTCTGGCTACAAACTGAAAAACCAATCTCTATCTTAACTGGGTATAATCTTCTAGGTTACCATTAGTTCTAAGGCACTAAGAAAAAGGCAGATAAAGAAAGCCTTAGATAAATTTGCAAGTCCACATGTGCCAGGTTAATTATGAACAGTAGACCAAGCAGTTCCTGTCAAAGTCACAAGCAGGTTAGCAAATTTATCATTCCATTTTTCCCCCGGGGGAAAAGAGAACAAACATGTAAAAAGAAAATCATCATGATAAGGACAAACATTTTAAAAAGTAAGTAGTTTTGATTAAAAAAAAAAAAAAACAACCATAAACATTTTTTAAATTAATATTTTAAATTAGCACAGAAAGACAAAATTAAGGATGTGGGTAGACACACCAACTTCTTTATCCATGTATGAACACAGAACACCTTCAACAGATACTGCTGAAGCCAAAGTACATACCAGTAACAAACATTTCTGAAATACACATTTCTGAAACATATTTCTGAAATTCAACTTATACATTAAAAATAAGTATATACTGCAATTCAAGCTGAACATAACACTATCACTGCTACACTGTCACTTTGCTAACAAATCTCCTTGCAAAGGGTGAGATATAGGAATCTGAACTCAAATCTGAGCATAAAGTAATTTTATGTTGCATATCTCAGCAAATGAGTTGAGGAACACACAGAAGCTCTTCTCAGAAGAAAATTTTCCCAATTTAGTATTCACAAGTGGGTATATATTTAGCTAGTTATTTGAGTGTTCTTTTATCTCATCATCAAGGCACACTGCCACAGGATGACTTTCTGGAACACAGTCTATAGTAAATATTTTCTTTCATAGCTATTTCTCATCACACAATACTGATGGGGATTTTTTTTTTTTTTTTTTTTTTTTTTGGCAAAGGTAGTTCTCTAAGTAGAATTTCACCAGACATATGTCATATAACCATTTATTGGTGTGCATTAGACATTATCAGATATGAAGAAAAGTATTTTGTTAGAACAGAAGTATTTGGTCAGCAACAAAATGGGCCGTTTAAAGAGCAGCTCTCTAAACAGATGTGGTTTCTGTTATTGTCCTTTTGCCATCTGACATGAAAATCAGGTCCAATTTATTTAGATTAGTATTTGTTCAATGCTAAAAATGTCATGCTCAGCAAATATAAATGCTATCTGTTCAGAAGAACTTATATTCTAAAGGCAGATTCACAGAATGTGATCACATACCTCTTTCCCTTACCCATTTCTATTTCTCTACCACTCAATTTTCCTTGATGGTTTCTGATTTGTTAAATGAGTTGGTTTACTCACTACAGTAGGATTAACTATGTTAAAAGCAAATGAGTCCTTGCAGTCTTGCACTGGCACTGAATTCCTGACTATCAAAATATTTCATTCCTCATTTACTCAATGAATTAATATGCAAGGTTTATCTAAGAACTGCACACTGAACGTTCCTACATGTTACTGCATTTGCTCTAGATAATCTTCCCCCACCCCTAAAGCAAAGAATGATAAAATTCTCAATATGCTTTCCCTGTGGATATAATGTTTCTATCAAACAGATGGGTGGATTTCTTCAATCTTTCTAACAAGAATTAATGGAAATTAAAAAAGGATTTATTGACTAGTGGCAGATGGCTGAAGGATTTTGCTTAGGTACAACTCATGTAAATTACAAAAAAAAAGCAAATTCAGCCTCTTGCTGTGGACAAGAGGCTACTCCTGCATTAAATTAGGAACATTCTGTTCACTGTTAAAAGGAAGTAAACACTTTTCTTTTTACAGTTGAACATTGCTTATTCCAAAAGTCATGTGCTTGGGAACACAAGGCCAAGGGAATATGAAATTTCCTTCACAGGGTCACAGAATGGGACAGGCTGGAAAGGACCACAGTGGGTCACATCTGGTCCAACCTCCCTGATCAAACTAGGTCATCACAGAGCATGGGGCACAGGATTGTGTCCTTGACAGTTCTTGAGTATATCCAGTAAGGGAGACTCCACACTCTCTCTGGGCAACCTGTTCCACTGTTTGGTCACTGCACAGTAAAGAAATTCTTCCTTGTGTTCAGGTAGAACTTTCTGTGCATCAGTTTCTGCCTATTGACTCTTGTTCCATTGCTCTGCACCACTGAGCAGAGCCTGAAAACATCCTCTAAGACCCTCCCTTCAGATACTGACAGACATTGATGAGGTCCCCTCTCTGTAGTCTCGAGACTGAACAGGCCCAGCTCCCTCAGCCTGTTCACATAAGAGATGCTCCAATCTCTCAATCATCCTTGTTGCCCTGCACCAGATGTGCTCCAGGAACTCCATGTCTCTCTTGTCCTGAGGAGCCCAAAACTGGTCACGGCACTCCAGAAGCGGCCTCACCAGAGCTGAGAAGAGAGGCAGGATCCGCTCCCTTGACCAGCATCATTGGCCTCTTGGGCACACTGCTGGCTCATGGACAGCTTGGTGTCCACCAAGACCTCCACATCCTTCTCCACAGAGCACCTTTTCATCCCCATGTAAAATCTAACAGCTCTGGGTTTAACAACACTAGGACTGAAATTTTAGAACACTGCTTTATTTTTTTTGTATTCATGGTAATTTATTACTATGCAGAAAATGGATCTTGGATAAAAATTATATTTGGAAAGAAAATATTATTTCTGCAAAAATAAGGAATATTTATAAACCCAAAATAAACTGAAGTAGATTCTATAAAATATTTTAATAATATCTACTTTTTTTACTCATTCACAAAGGTCTTGATAACCTAATGTAATATTAAGTTACAAGCTCTGAAGCCTCAGAAATTATACATAAAAAGACATCTATTTATTTATAATTCCCCATCAAATGTTTATGTTTCTTGAGTTAAAAAAAAAAAAAAATTGAACCCTTCTATTTTATGTTGTAATTATAGAAACTAATCAGATGGTTAATCTATGTTTCTGGTGAAAAAATAAAACAAAAATATCTTCTGTCAAGACAGAATAGTTTTAAACCTATATGTGCATTTTAATGTAATTTATACTTCAAAATTTTACTTATAATCCATTTAATTTTTAAAAGCACACTGGAAACAGGTTAAGATGATGGTTTGGGGCACTGGTTTACTGCTTGCTTTTTTTTTTTTTCCTCCAGAAAAATAACCTAGATATTTGTGTAATCTATTTGAAATCTGTTCTCTTACTAAAAAGCCCTCTATGCAAACAGTTAAAATTATAATTACTGGCGTATTTCAGCTCTACCTAGATAATAATATCTAATTAGTAGATATTACTATCTACTATATATAGTAGTATAGTAGATATACTATATAGTTATATTGATAGTAATAACAATATTAGTTGCAATTCCGAAATGTTAATGGGTTTTTATGTTATATGCTTTAGGTGAAGTTAGTCTTTTTTGGCCCTGAGAGAAATTGCAAAACTAACCTTAAATTGCCTCTATGAATTGTTACCTTATTATACAATATAATTCCTGTTAAATTTACAAAACTTGCAATACTATTCCCAAATTTTATTTGTTCCTAAAAGTATTTCTAACCCACAATCTTATCAAACCTACCCAAGCCTACTCAGACATTTAAAAGACAGTTTAGGCATTGCATGATTTGCTGGTAGATGAGTACATTCTGAAGAATAACGTGCAATTTGGAAAGCAGTCAACGCTGACTACACGCACAATGTGTACTCAGAAACAATTTCCTTTAAGAATGCAACAAAGGCACATGAAGAGCTTGAATGGCTACACACACATGTAAATTGAGGGACATAACCCATCACACATTTATCAAAATCATGTTCCTTCCAGTTCAGTCACTGTTAACATTGCTCCTCTGTTGACAACAGTAGCAATTTTGCTTTACATATTTAGTATACAAATCCAACAGGAATGCAATTACTTCATGAAAAGGCAATTAATTGAGAAAAAAATATAACCCTACTTTTGACTTACCACACTAAAATATAACACAAACACACATACTTACACAGAGAAATTATAGCTTTAGCAAAAAACGAACTTCTACAGACTTAGCCAACCAAACAAAAAACCTATTTATGGACCTACTTTCAATTCTTAAAGATTACATGAGTAAAACACAATCAGTGATATGCTTACTGCTGGCAGATTATAAAGCTGTCCTCCATGTCCTGTTCATAGCCCACAGTGAGAGCTACATTCTTAGAAAATGTATGTAGAACTGGTTTGTGAAAAATGCAGCTAGAAAACTAAAAACTAAATCCCACTAACATTATACAAAGACCCATATTTTTTATCACAAGTCTAATTGAATGTTCACATATTCAAAGTCTAAATAATTTAACTCAAAAATTTTGACTTTTCTGCTGCCTTTCAAGTACAAGTCTATACCTTTTGCTTTGTATTTACCATGGGCTTCAAAGATTTAAAAATTAAGAAAGTGGGAAGTGAAGCAGTTGAAATATTTAATTCTTAATTGGACTTAATGAACTTTAATTGAGTTTTTAAAGTGTGTGTGGGATGCTAGCCTGAATTTTGCTCCTTACTAAAAATGTATTTTCAGGGAACATTCATACTGGCTGCAACTAACTTATCCTTTGAAAGGTGTGATGGCATTCTAATGATTTTTCATGGTAATAATCAAAATAGATCACTTTTCTCACTTGAATATTTGCATTTTAAAAAGTCCTTCTATGGTTTATTATTATATTTGTCATATAAAATATGACAATTATTTGTATTGTGATTAGTCCAAACAGGATGAAACATAAAATGCAGAGCTCTGAAAGTACCACATGCAAGATGCAATACCCCTTTATTTAGGTTTTTTTTTTCAAGGTAGACCAAAAGATAAAAGTACAAGCTAACTCTATGGAATTTATAAACAAACTGATCTTTTTTTCCCAAAAACAATAAATACACAAATCATACTTTTTTAATAGAGCACGACTGCCTATTAACTATTTGGAACAGATTAGTTTATGAGAAAGTCATTGACCATGAAGTTTGAAAAGAGAAGCATAGAACAATGATACAAAGGAACAAATATATAAGCATTAAAATACTTCTATTTTTAATATAAACCAGTGATACGAGTTTTTTGAAACCATGCTTTCAAACTATTTCTGCTAGAAAAACAAGGCATCGATTATAACTCCCACTTAAAGTTAACTGAATTAATAAATTGAAAAAAAATCAATACAAAGAACAAGTTTTCATTGAATCTCTGATAGCAAGAACTACAGGGTGTAGTGATTTCAAGAACAAATATGACAGTATTTATGGGAAAAAGTAATTTATCTTGCACTGAGTCATCAGTAAAAAACTCCAGAAATATTTCTACCTGCACAACAATATCTTTTTAACTTTCTTTAGCATTTCCAAACCTCCTGAAAATATATTTTCATTTTTTCCCATTTTCTTCTCATCTC
Organism: Taeniopygia guttata; assembly: GCF_048771995.1. Taxonomy (NCBI): domain Eukaryota; kingdom Metazoa; phylum Chordata; class Aves; order Passeriformes; family Estrildidae; genus Taeniopygia; species Taeniopygia guttata. Next base: position 39,522,507 of record NC_133028.1, on the reverse strand, counting down.
TCTTCTATTTTGTATTCTTCCTTTTATTCTAAGTAACATATTCCTCCTCCTCTCAATCTTTATATTAGAATAAAATGGTTTCCACAGTATGTCTTAAAGAACACTTTGCATTGCAGATCCAATCTTGTCATAAATCAATTCTTTGGCTTGAAATTCATGATGAGAGTAGATTGATTAGTTCAAAAACTCACATGGATGGAAAAGTTAATGTAGATTCTGGTACTTCAGCTGCCTGAAGGAGATACATGCACATGATGTTATGAAGAAGGGACACCACTGCCTTGGTCTGTTTTGTCTGTCTCTCACATTGGTAATTCTAGTCTTTTGTCCTTGTACCGACTTTGCTAAAAGATTCCTCACTCTGACTGTTTGCCATGGCTTTTTGCAAATGCCACTTCTCTTTCAAATAGCAAAGTGTAGGTCTAGGTGGGTGTTTGGAAGCCAGTCTTCAGTGGTGCACCACATAGAGTAGGCAAGTGGTTTTGTACTCCAGAAATGCTGCAAGTGCTATATACATAAACTGCTTAAAGTTTTCCTTAACGTTAATTAAGAAAAGTATACTAAAAAAAGGTTGTCATCCTCATGAAGATTAAGAATATTCAGTACACCAATTATCTGAATATTATAATCAAATTCCTTGACTGGATTATATAATTATTAAAATGACAGTTGCAGTTATCTCCCTGGTATCTCAGACAATAATAAAGTACTCTAATGATTTTTCCCCCCCTTATTTGTTACTGGATACCTATAAAACTTCTGAACTGTATACAAGATCACACCCAACAAGTTAACACAGAATCAAAACCTCCTAAAATGCTTCCTTCCTAGTGTACTTTTTAAGGGAGACAAGCTCTCTCCTTTTTAAGCTTTTCCCAGCACTAGTATTACTTTAATTCAAGTATCACAGCAATCTTTGCAGCCCAGGAAAATGGGCTCTGAATAATTTGCCATTTAAAAAAAGTTTTGGATTTAAGTTTATAGCCCAAAAGATCAGAAGTACCAATGCCGATTCACATAAAATTCTCATGACTAAAAAAATTGATAGGCTTAATCTATCTAGATTACTAGCTAACAAAAATAATAACTGCAAAAGATCTCTTAATTCATTCAGATCAATGTGCCCAGTCTACAATGATGTCTTAAGACATACTGTCTCTCTTTCAATCCCTGTTACCTCATTCTTCCTTTTATCCAATCTACACTGCAATGAGTCTTTCAGAGGCTACATGGGAGCAGTTTCATACCTGCTTCCCAGCACAATTTCTCAAGCATAATTCCAGAGATAAAATGCTGTAACAGAACAAGTGGAGATGACCTAGTTACTGGAACTCTGTGTATGGAGTGATATATGTCAGATAGAGGCATCAAAGTGTAGCTCGATTTTTGACAATCATATGCTCTAAAGAAGTTGATGCTTTAATAATTTTCTATTGATTTTATAAAGCTAAACCAAACAATTACAAAAAAAAGGAGAGAGACTTTGATTCAACAACAAAATCTTGACCCAATAAATGCAATTTCCACCCCTTTCCCCAAAAAATCCTTTTAAGAACACAAAACTCACTGTAATGGGCAACTCATAATATTATGCCACTCTTGGATTATGGGAAGAAAGAGTGTTAGGATAAAAATATATTTTTGGAAGAACATGATGTAATAATTCACCAGGCATTTAGAATTTGCCAAACAAGCTATCCTCAGAGACTGCTAAGTCATAGTAGAGCATTCAGAAAGCTGCCAGGAGAATGTTGTAATGGAACTGAGAAGAATTCAGTGTCAGAAAATACAAAGTGAGCTACTCAGGGAAATGTCACAAGCCAGGAGGACAGAAAAAAAGGAAAAAAAACTTTCATTGACTAAGAGGATAGGATAACACTCAAGTAAAACACAAACAAGCCACCAACTACTTGCTAAGTGCTACTCCACAGCCTGTAAACTAAATTTAAGAGGGAAAATCAGTACATTCCTGAAAGCACCAGCAGTACTGGGAAGTGCACAGCATAGGAGTAGTTGAGCAAGCACCTCAAACAATACAAGGATAAGATGATTGCTACTGAAGAAAAATAAAAGGTCCATATGAATGTCATTGTGGCATAGAAGTAAGAAATTCTTAACTCACAGTCTTTTTGCTAACTTGATTTTATGACTGACTACTACAAAGTGGTTATTATAAAAAAAAAGTCAGGACAATCCTAGCTCACAATTTCCAGGTATACCAGTTCAATACTTTCTAACTTGCTGAAACGAATAAGAAATCAATCTCATATGTACTTAATATTGTAAAACTACAAAATAGACAATCTAATGTAACACGGACTGTCACCTTTTGACATTGTATTACAAATTTAAAAAAAAAAAAACAAAAAAAGCCACCAACAACAAAAACACAAACAAACAAGCAAAACAACCCCCAATAGGTATGTTTGCACTGCTCAAGACGAATATTAATGCCACTATGGACCTGTACAGAAATTAAAAGCAACAGGCACAGAAACTGGAAAAAAATTTCTAGTTATGATTTTGAGTTTAGGAACTGCCATTTTTTTCTGAAAATTGTATCAATTGTTTGAGAGAGATGCATGTTGCAAATGAATAGGAAGCAGCTTTCCAGAGAGATTAAAATATTTTTGTCTGAAACCAAATAAAATATTCTTTGTTTTATTTCATTAGGTCCAGATGCACTGTGCCATTGTGAATGCTCAGCAAAATTTATGAATGAATTGTACCCTGCCAATAGCAGTACTGGTAACTCAGCAAGATCTTTGCATATCACTTTGGCATATGAAAAGACCAACTCAATTTATCCAATATTCTCAATATTCAATTCAATTTTTATGAATTACTTCATATTCTGCATTGTGCTACTTTAAATGCCTATGATTAGTGTCTTTAAAGGCTTTAGGATGAAACAGAACAACTGAAATTCTCTGCAGGATCAGCAACAGGAAAAAGGACACAAAATTCATAACTTTCTTCTACTTGTCATATGGAAAATTTAAAGCTTTTAAAATGAAGTAATAGCTGGAAAAGTATCTCTTAGGAAGAAAAAAAACTATATGTTTAGCACATGTAAATTACTCAAGTATCTGCATGGTTTGTTAATTATATTATAAGGCCTCTCTGTTCAACAGTAGTGACAGTATTTGTGTCCTCTTTTGCAATTTTGTCTTGCAGCAGCAGTGAACTGTATACCTTTGGGCTAACAGGCTGCGCTCAGGAATCCTAAAGTGCCTGGTAGTTTCATTGCTCTGGAGGAGTGCAGCTTTTATGGGAGGGCATAGCCATAGACTAAAAGAGAGAGTCTCTCTCAGTTTAGACTAATACAATTAATGGCTTCGATGGTTAAAATGTAGACCTTGAATTCTACTTTGTATTCAAGCTGTGAGTTCATATTGCAAGCACAGTTCAAGAGAGGAGCAATAGTGCTGACTGTTGTCATTGACCAGGCAGCTCAGTTCTAAACATGCTGAAACATTTCTCAGAGTTGAGACTCTTATTTCCATGTACAATTATCAATAATTGAGCTTGAACCATTGATCATCTATTTTTCAGCCTTATGTTACAAAGTATCTCATCTCTCAGGTATTTTTTTTCTCTCTTTCCTTTTTACCCTTAAGAAAACAAGACTACATGATTTAATAGCATCACTGAGGACTCCAGAAGTGCCCTGAACTCCTAGAAACTCAAGGATGGGAAAGGAGAGGTAGTTCTACTAAATGCTTGTTGGGGCTTTTTGAAATCTCTCCCAAAGCTTTGACCTTTGTTTCATTGTTCAGCTTTAATTTGCTGCTTGTCCTCCAAAAGCCAAGTCCTTTTAACCACTGAGACTGAAATTGTAAGGAACTTACAGATTCAACTGCATTCAGTAAATGGATAACTTTTAGGTAACATGAGTGAAAAAAGAGGCATTATCAAGGATTTGAACATTCAATCTGAATATTTTTTAGGCAAATTAGCACGAGCATTTGTTAGGATGTAGCAAAAAGCAATTAACAAAACTACAAATAATAGAAGAAGCAAGGCCTAAAAATTCAGAGCTGTACTTTTTGCATGTTATTCCAAATGTACATTAAGTTCATCTGTTCATACAGCAAGGAAACACAATCCCAAAGAATAAAATATTAGAAATTCAAATGAGAAATATCTTATGCACAATGCAATGAAAATTTAACTTCCTTTTTTTTCCCGTTTTGAGAAGTTACAAATTTAAAAACAGATTAAAAAAATAGACACTATAGTTACAAGATCCCAGCAAAATATGTCACTAACACATTGAAGCAGCAAAGTACTGTAGTAGTGGGGGGACCTAACAGCAGGACTGTTTCAACAACAAACACCTTGTTTTTATATAGTCAACATCTGTGCTTCCTCAATGGCAAAGTAAATGAACATAATGGTTAGTGCCCTGTATTCACATTTTGCCACCTGAGTATGCATGGCAATATAATGAGTAATCAAATCAGATAGCACCAAAAAAACAAAACATCAGAATCCCTGATCTGTCTCTCCACTTCTCTTGAACATCCATATGAAATGTGTTTATATGCAGCAAAACAACATAGCAAAGATGTACAGACAACCCAAACAATCTCTTACCTATTGTCCTAGATTGCAAGGCAAGACATATTCTATTTGCCATCTGTTAGAGATGTGGCAATTATCTTCTGTTAATTGGGCAGTTTTCTTTATCTCTCCCACAAACCATCCTCCCCCTGAGGAGACATCTACTGTCAATAGCCAATTGAATGTCACTGCATGACTGACAAAAATTACAGCATCCCATTGTGAGATGCTCTGCCCAGAGGGAGGAGCCCAACATTGCTAAATAGATATTATCTGACTTTTTGGGATACCAGACTCAGCCTTTCCACTGAATTCCCTGAGGAATAGCTAGGTTTTCTAAACTAGATCTTCAGAAGAAGACTACACCCTTCTACAAAATCACCACTCCAACAAAACCACATCTGCCACTCCAAGAAGAATGCAGCCATTCCAATTTAGACCGCTACCAACACTGACCAAAAAAGTGTTAGGCTGTATTCTGACTCTGTCAGTAGTTTTTCTTTTATATTATTACATGTGGGTATTTTCCCCCCTTTTCCTAAGAAATTGTATTTCTGGCTTAGAATCTCTCACTAATTTTGCTTTCAAACCAGAACACCTATAAGAAGATCAGGACATAATCAGCAACATGACCTCCTAATTTGGCAAGATGAAATAAAAATAGGTCCTACTTACTTTTTTATATTCAGTAATTTTACAAAGGCAAGTATGTCATAATGCTAGAAATTTCAGTTAAGCAATTAATAAATCTTACACATATGGAACTTTTTAAGAATAGAGGTAGTGAAAAATCCTTCAGCCATCATCACGTAAGCCTCAAAACCCTCTAGGACCACACCTGTTGACTTCTAAACCTATCAGTGCTTTAAAGCCTGCTAATATTTGAAAAAAATATAAATGAGAGGATTAAAATTTATTTATAGTAATCATTAATAGCTAAGGCTTCTATATGAAGGATTTGATACCCTTTTTGCTGAGGGCAGAGAAATATCTTCCTAGGGGACTGGCAGTCCATAAGATTTAAGACTAGGATTTCAGTTAAAGACAAATCATGCAAATGAACAATCATATTTCCAGGAAATCTGCTTCTTTCTAAGATAGGGTTCTATGGGTGTTGAGGTTGCATAAATCTTCTTCTTAAATGAATGTTTTCATTTTATTCCATGACATATCAGCACTTTGTAAACAGTTGTCTGCATTTTATGTGAACCAGTATGATTCAAATCCACATTGCATCAGTGTTCCTAGAAAATGGTGGGATTGCAATGACTCAGTGTTACTGCTGAATTCCTAGAGCAAACCATGGACCCACACTGCTCCTTAATGGGACAAACAAGCCTATTATTATTACTTGAAGTTTTTAAAGTGCAATGGAGAAGCACTGTTTTGTATACAAATATATGAACATTCCCTAGTGCTCAATATCTAATTAGTAAAATTTAACCTTTAAAAATATTTAGAATGTAATTATGTCTTTTTTAAAACTCATGAATTAATTAGGTTGGTTTGGGGTTTTTAAATTAGATTTAGTCTTTACCCATTTTTTAAATTTTCAAAGTATTACGGATAATCACTAAATCATAAAATTACAGTAGTCATACAGATGAAGTAGTCATTTTATTTTCCTGACCTTAAGAAATATGATATGAAAGCACTTTATCAGGCAGAAGGATCCAAGAGTGTTCTTCCCAGAGAGATTCAATTGTGGTTATTCCTTTTAATTGGTGTCAGGAGTTCCAAAAGTCTAAGATAACTAGAATCCAAAAGAGATTAAGTATATGTTCTGTATTAGTTCCATAAATGCTGACACTATGCCCAAGGAAGTGAAATGTCTGTTTCCCTCTACAATCTATTTTGAACTAAGTTTTGCTGGAACAAGATTACTATCAAAAACACAGTAGGTATGCATCGTAGAAATTTTAGGGTCCCCCATATTTTAAACAGCTGAATATTTGCAGCAGTAAGAAAAGAATAATTTTATGCACATTACAAAACACTTAAGAGGCATTCCTGTCCCAACTGTGGGCATGACTTTCTGGCCTACATAAAGTCCTATAATTCCACAGACACACTATCTTCTCATTGCCGACAGTAGATTAATTTTCAATAAAATTGAGATTGAGAAAATAGTGGAAATGGTACAACTAGAGGTAATTAGCCCAGCTTTAAATGCATAGTGAGGAGACTTTGATGTGAAGTGACAGGTAAGGTGAATATCTGCTTCTAAACAGACTACAATGCAAACAAGAAAACACCAGAAATAGTTGGCTGATTTTTCATATCTGAGTTCAAGTATTGCATGTAAATTGTACACATAGCATTAGTGTTTATTTTTGTCCACCTAGTTACATATGAATGTTGTTCCATGTTAATAAAAATATGTTCTTTTATAAATTAATTTTAAATTCTTCTGCTCAGAATGGCTTCCTTTTAAATTAGAAGAAGACTGAGATCAGAATGAAGGTAAATCTATAGGGAAGTTTCAAAACCATTTCTTTACCCATGTTTTGATTGAATTTATAATGAAAGTGTGCCTATAACTGAGATAATTCCTGTGGTTTGAGTTTTGCAGAAAATGAATGAAGGTCAGAAAAAGTCTTTGTTTTCAGTCTACATTCATGTGTTACATAACTTTAGTGTACAATTTACTTGCAAATCTTTTCTGTAAAACAAAGTACGTGATGGTTCAAAAAAAATTAAACATTTTTTCAGTTGATTTTAACATGTACCATTCTTTGCCTCAGATGATTTAGGCTCAAGGTGCTTGCTCTTAATTACTCAAGATTCTGTCCTTTATAATAGCTCTGACCCATTCTGAGTCAGTGACAGGTTTTCTTTTTCAATTTTCCTTTTTCCCTCAACATTTCCAAAAAGTAGTTAAAATCTAAACCTTCAAAATATTTCATTGAAACCATAAGCAAAACAAGAGCCTGTATAACATGTATATTATAAAAGGTTACATAAGATAACATCATTCATATGTGCAAGTTTAAGCCTATAGCTTCTTGTGTACATTTAATTATCAAGTTTTTATTAAATATCTATCTATATTTATTTATATATGTGTGTATGTATATATAGGTTGGCATTTTTTGATATTTAAAAAAATCACTAAAAATCTTATGATTTATTTTAATGATTTATAATTGCACGCAAATACATAAGACATTTGAAAGCAAAATTATTAAGAAGTTTTGTTGAATTTTTACAAGTAAATACTACTGATTAGGATCTGTCTTTAGCGCTCATAGTAATATAGGGGAAACATTCAAGTCTGAAGATGGATTTGAAGTAAAAATGGGATAGGCTTACAGACTGCAGCTACATATTCAATCTATTATTTTCTTTATTTACACAAAGAATTTAAGCTTAAACTTCTAAGAGGTATTCCCATGATATTTGAAACTATTTTTAATATTAAATGTAATGGGAAAGTGCAGGCGTCTCCGAGACAAGCACCCACTTCATCTTTGATCTTCATATTCTCCCTATTTTAAGACAGCATGTACAGGCACATAACATTTCCTGACAGCCTCTGAAGAAATACACAACAGCTGTTGATACAAAATTAAACATGCTTAAATTTTCTTTTATGCACATACATGTTTTAGAGTGCTTTCTAATCAATTCTTTCAAATGTACCATCAGAATTAGCATTGATACAAAGCATAAGATAAATGGAATCTCCTTACATCTCAGAAACAAATGTGGCCTCAGAACTCACAACTAAACTTTAGATTTCTTATCTCTTTAATCTACCATAGCAGTTCACTAAACATAGCTGGATTATAAAAGCCTTTCTGCAGTCAATATCCCCTGCAGGAGCAGGTGTGCTGTAAGAACATTGTTTTGAATTTCATCAGCTGTGATCATTAGCTTATCATGCAGTAGAAGGATATTTCAAACTGACTGTAGTGCCAACACATAGTGTAAAGAGCTTAGGAAAAATTACTCAAGCAAGAACCAACAACAGATTTTGTTTACAAGGAGGGACCGAGGAAAAATCATTAACACACTACAGTGTTTTAAAAGACAGATGGCAGAACACTAGACCTAAATTTAGCCATTGAACTGTAATCATATAGTACATGGAGGCACGCTTTGAAAACTTGAATATAGTTAATAGAGTTTCTTTTGCTGGCTGTATTTATGCTATCAAAGCACACAGTTGTTCATTGACTAGGAGATGATTGATAATTTTCTAAGACAACCTTGCTTCTGTATTTATCTTTTTAAACTGATTTTTTCTTTATAGAATTTATACTAAACCATCTCAAAACTGCCAGACCAGATTTCAGGATGAGCACTAAACAAAGAAAATTACATGACATGCACCTTTTGTGTCCATATCCTCATCAAAAGAGGCATGAATTGGAATGACACACTTCATTAACATTTCACTTTTATAGCAAGTATATCTGCTGCTGTACATATTTATATCTTGCTAGAGAAAGCAATGTTCAAGAGAAGTGCCAAGTATTGGAACAGAACACAGTCATGTTTCCTTAGGTCTGGACTGAGTTCAATTTATAGTCTTGACTAGGCCTCCAAAAAGAACTATTTCCTTCATAGCTAAGATCTCCACATCATTCTTTTTAAATTACTTTTTTTGCTTGAGGGAGACCTAGTAGCCATGCTTTCCATCTTAGATTAACAGGTAGCCCATTATAGATTAAGTCCATTATATCACATATAGTAAAGCAAAACTCAAGTTTTCTGTTCATTATGATATTCCTGAATGTGACATTTAAACCTTAAAGCAAACCATGCCAAAAGTTAATTGTTTGGGCAGGAGGGAGCAATCCTTCCTGTCTAGATAAAATAATATTCTTTGACTCCAAGTCCTTGAATAGGAATACCCATGAAGAATCTTGAATCACTCTATTCATAGCTATATAATTGTATAGTCCCATTCATCAAAGAAGCTTCTCAATGAAAAAAAAAAAAAATTCCCTTGATCCTTGATCTTTAACTTAATATCTTTCAGTTTTACTCTGAACCAGTTTGAACAAAGGCACACTATAATGTATGTTACTTGCATATTTCAACAACTACTGCCATTCCGGCTTCTGATTGTATACACAGATTTTATACAATGTAAATTTTTTATGTAAAACAATTAAAAATCTTAAACTGAATATATAATACTGTTTCTATTGACCAATGAATTGTAAACATTTGCATGACCAGTAGGTTGTGGAAGGGATTTAAACTGGATGACTTTTATGGATTCAGATGGACAAAGATGCAGTCTTTATGGACTATAATAATAGTAACAACTGTTACTAATAAATTCTGACACGGTTTATAGACATTTAAAACAGATTAAGTAATTCATCTTGAATAGACAATGAGTTCTAATACTGGTTTAGCTTCAGTGGAGACAAAGAGAGAAAGTTCTCTGACTCATTACAGAACCTCAATAGAGATGTTTTCATCTACTCAACAAATAATCAGATCTTACAAGTACTGGACTGTGAATGACAATGAATGGCTACTCTTGTGGCTTCTGGTTATGCTCCTCACACACATACCCACACATATGTTTTGCTAACCTTGTAATCTCACCCATTTGCAGCACTAATATGTACAAGAAGCTGCCTGCTGGGCCAAGCAGGGCTAGAGATGCTGCAGTGCTGTACTGCAGCATCATTTCTCTTGCACTCATTATCTCATGTTTGATACCAGCAGTGACCACCCTCACACACAACCTGCTCAATAGCTTCAGTGCACATGAAGCAGCAAAAAGGTTGCCACTGTGTACAGCAGCTGCCCATTTACAGCTTAACTGTGCCCAGCGTTCAAAGCAGCCTTGATAATAGACTCAGTCCCAACAATGCCACAGCTCCTTCCTACTCCCATAATGTCAGGCACAGCATCTAACAATGGGAGACAGTGTACACCTCGAGTCTAAAAGCCAGTTTGATTCAGCTAGCAAGGAAAGAAAAGCTTTTGGTACTGTTTTATAAACTTTTGTCACTATTTTACTTTAGGGACAAAAGCCTTCATGCAGTATTAAAATCACATGTTCAGGGTTTATTTTGCACGCATTTCCTAGCAAAGTAAACCACATAAATCTAATTTAACAGCATTTCTTATGGCTCCCAGTGCCTCTTTAAACAAGCTTTCCTCCAGAGTTTACAAAAGCCATGTATTAAAGCCAGAAAAATAAATTATGGGACTTTGTGACCTCCTCATCTGGAAATGACAATAAGTGGCATTAAGGCAGAGTTTTTTACATTTCTAGGGAACATGTCATTTTCCACTGAAAAGGACTTTCCTAACATATTTTATTAAAGGCAACAAGAACTAGGCAATTATCATAAGATATAGACTTTGCGTGGTTGGTTTGGGTTTGTTTTCTTGGGTTTTTTTGCTAGCAATTCAAAAAAGAAATGCTATTTCTTAAAAACATTTAGGAACTGGCCTCAATATGAAAGAAAAGGCTGTAAGAGTGGGTAGTAGCCTGGATAAAGCATACATATAATGAGGTGAAGATGATGATGACCTGTATGACCCCATTTATAAGTAAAATACCTGCTTTGAAAAAACAAAGGGATATCTGAAAAGTTTCCAATTTGTGTTTGTGGTTAAACCACAATCAAAGCTCATAGCCATAAACAACTTAAGATTTTTTTTTTTTTTGCACAGTTTTTGTCTTACATTTTCTCTAAAGCAGACAATATTGGAGCTTTTAAAATGGCAAAAATGAAAGTCACATAACAAGAGTTATTATAATATCAAATAACAAAGCAATAACTGGAATTTTTTTTTAAGCAACTCTACACTCTTAGAGGACAAAATCTGGGAAGAACACTTTGATCTTCAGTAGATAGATCAAGCATCAAGAATCATTCTTATTTTAATAAAAGGTTATAATCTGTCAGCAGAAGATAATTCACAATAAAAGAATTAGAGAAAGCAATGTACTAAGCCTCTGCCTACATTGTAACATGTCCTAAAGATGAATTAGCAGATATTTTTTTCCTCCCTTGAGTGTTTCACTGGCTAAGAAAAGCTAGCAAATTCAATGCAAGTCTCTTCAGATTTTTTTTTTTTCTAGAAAACACAGTTAGACAAGGTAAACGAGTACTACTGAGTTTAATGATCTTCCTCACTGGGACACATTTTTTTAAAGTTCCTTGCTCTTGGAGAAACCTTTATATAGGACTCTTCATCACTGGTTTCTATAACACTTTACAGAGGAAACAAGATATAATTTTCTTTCAATTTGCAGTAAGTAAAACCAAATAAAAATCCTAGGTTCTCAAGGTTGGAATCACCTAAGAAATTTCAAACAATGTTCTGGTGCTTGATGACTAACTCCCACAACCCTAAAGGCTTGCAAGAACTCAACTTGCTTTTTCTCAGTATCCATGGAGACCAATGGGAGAGTCCCTATATTTCTCAGTAGCTCCTGGGACTAGGACTTCCAAAAATCTATTAATTTCCACTTTTATCCCAGCTCTATTCACAAGCACGTTAAACAAAGACAGAAACAGAGACCAGGTTTCAGGAGAGGGAGAATGGTGATCTACGCACTAGTGAGCCTGAAAAGATAGGCCAATTAATGTCCAAACACTGCTTTGGCCACCATCATCTATGACAGAACAAATGAGACTGTTGACAAGCTCCATTTTATAATCTCAAACCTGAGTGGACAGGATTTTTTAAGAGAAAAATTGTTGAAAAAAAACCTTGAAGAGCAGATCACTGAGAGCAAAATCAGACCACAAGCAGGGCAAACCATCAAGGTAAAGTCTAGAAAAGCCTTGACTGAGAATTTATATTTCTATTTGACACTCCAATTGATCTTAAAGCTTATCATCAGTATTTACTGAAAGTGGAGCTTTTATGTAGCTAAAATATTTATCTTTTAATGCTATATGGAGATGAATACTAAAAAAATAAATGCAGCATTAGGAGGAGAAAAATAAAAGAGGTTAGGTTTCCATAAACCTTTCTTTTATGCCTCATTTCTCTAACACAAATGGACTCCATTTCCACTCAGATAATCCCTTTGATTTACAGAGTATTAATAGCTGCACTTCATTTCTGAAATACAATCTGATTCGTAATTATGTTCAGAGAGAGATAATGTACTCACATCATTCACGCTTTCATAAGGTCTGGAAATCACTGCTGCACTATTGAAAAATAAGTTTGGAATGTGCTACAAGTTTAACAAAAAAGTCACTCACAGAAAGTCCAGATTTATCAGAAAGTTTTCAAAGTCCTGGCTCACTATTGGTTTATTCTGTCAGTTCTCTCTAGCAGAAAAAAAAAACTTGGAGGAAACTTTATTAAGTTTCAGGAAGGTTTTCTAATCATATTAGATCCTTACATACTCTCCAGTTCCTCTACTGTTTAGAAATTGAATAGTATTTCTCATACATAGCTGTACATAGCTAGGTTCTTGTTTGTCCTCTATAATTTCCTCAGCACCTCATATAGAAGCTCTTTGCATAGTTTTCTTAAAATTGTGAGTTTGTTGGACTTTTTTTAAAGTTTTTTTTTAAGTATGTCACAGATGTACAAGAAAGGGTAAAGGTGCAATTTCATGAGCTACTTGACTCAATTTCATGAGTCAACCCAAGTCCAAACTGCTGCAAAAAGTGATATTATTCTGTTCCTTGCATCTAGTCAATGTGTTTCCTTCTCCTACGTGTCAGCATTAGATTTCTAATACCATAGATACAAATGAAAAGAAAAACCTTTAAATGTTTGAATTCTTAACTCTCAAATTAAATTTTATTTTAATATATAAAATTTCTATCAGTGTTAACCTGACTTGGCTAGAATTTCCTACAGGTTCCTTCAACTATACGTGATAATTACTGATGAGTATGTGAACTCTTATCATAAAAACAATCGCTCGCTTTCCTATCTCAGAAATTAGCATAAGAAAGCTTTCTAGGTTTAAGATCCCAGTCTGCAGGCTATTAGTACAGGGTACTAGCACCAGGATAACAGCTTCTTGGGAGTAGATGCAGGTGTCTTTAGGTTATCTGGTCTGTCTCAAGTAAGGACTTAGCCATTTCACTTCCTCTGAAGCAAAAAACCCAACCCAAAACCAAAACAAACCAACAACAACAACAAAAAAACCTAAAAAAATAAACAACACAGAATAAGCCTACACAGAATAAAAACCTAATAAATTCTTCATCAACTTTTTATCCTTTAATCTGGCAATTTCCCATTCTTCATTCTCCAAAAGTCGTAAACTGATTTTCCAAGAGAGGATGTTTTCTTTTATGTATGCTTAGCATAAAGTTAGCAGTCAAAGCTGAGTGTTCCTGCTCTTGAGCTTCTGATATGCAAACAGTGTGATGCTTGTTAAGGGCTTGGCTCCATGGCTCCAAAGTTTGAGCACTTGTGACATGGAAACCAAAGCCAATTAACCAGGCACTGCAAGGTGTCCATAAATACTGATTTCTCAAAATAAGCACACGTAAATTACTATCATCTATTGCACCATCAAAATTGTTATGGAGATCTAGACACTTTGGGTCACTGTTCCTGTAAAAGAAAAATCTGTACAGCTCCACTGACTTTAGGGGACCCAGAGCCTTTACGTTGTTAAAGAACATGATCCACTGTAATTTGAAACGCAAACACAGTGACAATAAAATTTAATGTAGCTTGGAAAGGATCTATTCTAGAAACAGCTTATAAGCATCAGATAATTACTCTCTTCAGATAGTTACAAGGGTGGATTAATTTTACATGTTGCTCATTTCCATTTAGTATAATGCAGATGAATCAATGCTACAAGAGGAAAAAATGCAGGAATGTTTATCAAAATGTGTAAACATGTTTACAGTCTTTTGCTGTATATTCATTCCATCTCATTTTTACTTAATTAGAGATAATCTTCAGTAGTAATAAAGAAAGCTTCTGAAAGAATCCCTTCCTATTGAAGTACAAAATACCAAAAAATGGCAAAAAGCCTAGTTCTTCTGTAGGGACTAACTCTGTAAAGGTCAATGTTGACCTCATGAGGGTATCTATCCCTTTCTTTCTCCCTCAGTTATATAAATTGGTTTATTTTTAAAAGATCCTTTAGAGTTGCCTAAACTATGACTTTAAGTGGTCAAAAAACCTAAGAAATTTGTCAAACATATTGCACTGAGAGAAGAGATACAAGAGAAAAATGCCTTTAATTTCCAGAACCCTGGGTTATAGCTTTATTCTATGAAAACTGTTTTAAGACTTATCAGTTCTGCTGGTTAGAAGGATTCCATGGTAGAACATTTGGCATTCTCCAATTTCCACACATCTAAAAAGGTTTCTACTTCTAGTCATATCATTTACATTCAGAATACATAAAAAGAGGTAGTCAGGTTTTTCTACAGGACTGAAGAAACTCTCTAGTTCTAAGTTCTTCTCCATCATAAAGGGTTCCTTACTCAGTCCTAAGAGAAAACATAAGTAATTCAAGAGCTTTAGACAATAATTGTTTTGTCCTCTATCAAACCTATTAAATAAGTGCAGTACTTTGAAAATGGAAATTGCTATACAAGAGCTAAATACTATTGCCATTAATGCATTACCAATGGACAGCAGCTATTAAGGTCATTCTCTGTAGAATTATTAATTTAGCATTTTCTATGATGCATGCTGCTTAACATTATTCTAACCATGCCAAAATCTAAGCATTTGGTCTGCAATATTGTCGTTTTTGCCCTTTTAAAAATTTAACAATGATCATGTTATGCTTTGTAAAATAACATATACAAAATCCACTAGCTTTAAAGGATTTTTACATATTTCCTCTCATTTCTGGAGCATTCTTGTTACCATAAATACAAAGAATGTCTCCAGCACACTTGCTTGAAACCTGACTGAGTGGAGGATTCCTTTTGCAGCTACAAAGATAACTTTTCCTGGCAATAATTCCTCCAGCATTACTCAGTATAAAAAATTAAAATAATAATAATAAAAATATATATTCAACATCGATTTTATTGACTCTGGTAGCTAAATAACAATGTTTTCACTTCAATAAGCATGCTTCACAACCAGGAAGACCAGACCACAAAGGGATTAATCCCTCCCCATGCCCAATTGCTTTTCCTGAAGGGCATTATGGGAAGAGATCTATAATTGATCTTTGCATTGCAACATTGTTATTCCAGGATATTTCTTGTCCAGGCATAATAAAGGAAAAAATATCCTACTAATGAGAAAAAGTGGATAGGAGCTATAAAGGAAATAAGAGAACACTGGCAGCTTTGATCAGAACACAGTTATAAGAGGAATAGACTGGAACAATTGCACCCAGGTGAGGTACTATTACATGAGAAGGGAATGACTGTATGGCAGATGGGCCAGAAAGACAAAAAATTTGAAGAGTCAATAACAAAATATTAAGCGTCTATTTTTACTTTGACATTCTAGGAAAAAGCTATGAAACTTATGGACAAATATGTCCTTTATTCTTCCTAAGTGAGGGGTTATATTGCACTGTTTCTTCAGCTATGAGCAAGCATGCAGAAGAAATCTTCATGCACCTGAGAAATCCAGCCGAGCTACAGAGGAGCAACATGGTAACTAACACACATTACCTGCTTCTAGTTTGTTTCTTAAAAAATAAATAAAATATTTAAAATATTGAAGACATAGATAAACTATTAAGGACATCATAAAGTTTAAATGTAAGCTAAAGTTATTTAGTTTGAACTTAATTTGACTTCAGTGGACATAATTAATCAAATAATGTATTAAAAGAAGCAGTGCTAATCCATGTCATTAAGTCTGCAATACAGACAATGCTCAGGTTAAAAAATGCTCAGGCTCAAACAAACAGTTAGCACCTCTGACTCAGTATAATAGAGAGTTTTACACCTTCAGATAAAAATCAAAACTTTGTACTTGGAAGCGATTTTATAGGGTATGTTCCTTTGCTAAGCTGGCTTTTCAGTATTGCCTTCTTTCCACCTGTCCCCATGAAAGACTGAAGAGGTGAGGGAAAGAAGAAAAGAAAGCTCATTATTCTCACAGGAAAGTGTCTAAGTTGAATTTTCTAGACTGGACTTACCCACTTACCTGTAAATAAACATCTTATACTTTGGAAACTCTTATGTATGTATCTTTAGTGGTGAAAAATGAAGCTAAATGATTACTTAGAGTCTTGAAAATTATATTTTGCATATTATGAGAGGAGGCGTACAACACTGGTAGAGAGGAAGTCTTCATGGTTCATTTTCCTAGAACTGGTGAAAGCATATGCTTGTTCAATTTACGGAATGAGATCTAAAAAATATGTTCTGTCATTACTATCAAACCCAGCCTAGTTTTGTAGGCTGCAATTTGTAATATGAGAAAGTAGTATTAGAAAGCAATATCAAATATTAATTTTAAAAAGGAGGGGTAAAAAAACCTATGCCAATCCACAGGGAAGAAAACAGTCATCCAATTTTGAAGTATGATTTCTGATTGAATTTCCTCGTTATTCAGAGGAGCACAGATAAAAGGTAAACAAAGCTATCTAATGAATGAAAACTTTTCCTATTTCAGTGAGTGATTTAGCACAGTTACAAAGTTAACTCATCCTTATTAGAATTCATAAGGGAAGAAAATCTCAATAATCTACATTCAAAAGAGTTTTAAGACATGGTGTGTATTGAATAGTTAACAACCCCATCTAGGGTGATATACAGAACTTTACTAGCCCTAGCACTCAGCATCCTTAGTAATAACTAGAAGATTCAATCAGTAATAAGCTGAAGAAATACATAAATCATACCAGAGATAAAGCAATATCAGTAGACAAAGATTTTCACAACACAACCTGAATACAATGAAATTGCATTATACTGGAAAAAATAAATTGGAAACATTTTTGAAGAAAAAGAAAAAAATTTCAGAGAAACACAAAATCAGGAGAGTTAAGAAAAACAATATATTTTACTGATATGAACTGGTTGCAAAATGCTTATGCTGCACTAAACTGTGCATATGAAAAGATACATACAACAATATTTCAGCACTTGGTATCCTGCACTTCCACAGTTGCTTCTGGCACAGCGTATTAAGTTCTGGGCATATCACCAGGAAATTAAAAAAAGATTTGAAGAACAGTAAAGAACTTAAACGCCTGAAAGAACTTTATGTTACAAGATTTATGTGAACTAAATATGAATTACTGTCCTCAGCAAGGACCAAAAAGACCCAAAGAATACAAATAGAACAGTAAGGTTAAATTATATTGTTGTAGAAGATTTAATTGCCATATGAAACAAAAACAAACAAACAATCAAACAAAAGCTCCTCAACATTTTGTAAACATTAAAGTTTACAAAAATGAAACATTTAACTGAATGGGAAAATATTCTAAGACTAGAGTAAAATTACTTGGTGCAATTATCTCTCTATGACACTGTGAAAAGCTTCTCATGAAAATTTAAAGCTAGGATAGTCCAGGACTTTAAACACTTAAAGAAGCCAAGAGGCACACAGGACAGGGACAAAATTAGGATATAGCAGGAAATAGTGATGTATTAATGCCTGAGGAAAGGAAACCAGTGCAAAAAGCTATGAGAGAGCATGAATACCAGAAATTCCTAAAAAAAGTATCAATTGAATTGCTGAGAAATGGTATCTCAGGACTTCTACTGTTTAGTATTTTGTGTCTGTAGTACCTATTTCTACAAAAAATGTTTTTCAACAGCAGGTGTCTATTTTAGGGTATTCTGACTGGAAATTCTACTATCAGTAATAGCAAATATTTATAATAAACTGTAAATGAGAATAGAGCTAGAAAAAAAGTAATCAAAATCAAAATCTAGCTTTCTTACAAGCGAAGTCCATTTTATTCTGTAAGTAATTACAGAATTATCTGGGCTCAAATGTATATATACAAAAGACATACTTCAGAGAAAGCTGACTTAAACAAAAACTCACCATGAAAAGAAAAAAAATCACTACTGCAGAATAAAATAAGCAAAAAAGTCATTCCAATGCACTCACACTTCAAGAGCCTCTCAGGCATGAAAGATGAGAATTTTTAAAAGGTTAATTTCAGCTCTCAGGTATGCCTGACTAAAGGCAGATTACAATAAGAAATTGCTTTAATTATGGCAAGCCAGCTAACCGTATCCCTAAAGTTTTTAGCTCTAATAGCCATAGTTAAGGAATTTTGAGAGACTCTATCATAACCACCACATTCATATCAAAGCACATTTGGGACCACATTTTGCCCTTAGTTACACCATTTCAAATCAGTATTAAATTCTCCAAATTAACGTAGATTCTGTTTACAAAAGCCCTTAGAGTCACAAAGCATCCAGAAATGGAGAGCAGCTTTAAGAAATAAAACAGTGGGGAATATTTCTTCCAATTGAGACATTCATAGATGGAAAAAAAATTAAAAACTTGAAACTTTCTTTAGACAAATTATTCTCTCTACAATGACACATCTCCAGGAAGATTTTTCAGCTATGAGAATTGAGAGTATTATGAAAAATCTACCTTTCTCTTCAGTTAAACTTCTGTAGCTAAACAGTACCTGGAATAAGGATTAGGATGTGATCCTCCCACATTAGTGCTCCAACTAGCAACCTAGAAACTATTTCTGACCCACTGACTGTCACAAAGGCCTTGTAACAGAATACGTCAACCTTCAAACTTAACAAATGTTGTGAGCTACAATTTTGGAGGTAGTCTACACCCCAAATGATGCAGATGGGGCACCTGATTCTCGTTCCCCACCACATGATGAATCCAAGAGGGACACCGGCATTTCAATAAAATGTATAGCTGCTTCAACATCTCTGAATACATCTAGCAGAAGCAGTCCCTACAGGTGAAATACACAGAAAAACAAAATTCTGACTCTATGCCAGATAGATTCCAAGCAATTTAGCTCAGGATATTTGTGACAGTCACATATTTTGGCAGCAAAAAGCTCTCAGATCCTCTCTAAAGAAATGCACATACTTATTTTTTGCATTGAAATGTTAAACTACAATTCTAGAGGGACAGTGAAATAAAACAAACAAACTCAGTCTTTACTCTCTAAGCGATTGGGGTGGAATTGGCAGGGATTGGAGGAAATGTGTGGTTGCTACGAGGGTTACTATGCAATTGTCTAGTTCATGTTGGTCTACCTAAACCTCATACCTTGAGTATTTTTTGATTATCATGCCTTATGAACACCTTTTCTTCTACCATTATTTGTTTAAATTAATCTTTCCAACACACTTCTTCTGCTATCACCATAGATTTTAACCTTAAACTACTTCCTGTTGTTGTTTAAATGTAATTTTCCACAATTATTCATGGAAATAAATTGAAACACCAAAATAAACACCAGAATCAAAATCATATGTGACAACATTTCTCTATTAGGAAAGAGAACTAGAATATTTACTTTGAAAATGATGTACATATGTTGCCGAAGTCCCATAGAGATGCTGAAAGCTAATTACTATACAATACTGCATTAATAATAATAAATAAATAAAGGAGAACAGCAATAGTAAGACAAGTAAAACAGATGCAATTAGCTGCATTCTGAGAGGACCATTTCCCAGTGTATCTTAGAAAAATTTTTAATGCAAGTTTTGGCATAGAAAAATTATTTAATTAGCTTGAAAATCCCCAATGAAGCAGGGTATAGTCATGCCACAAATTATATGTCTCATTGAAAGAATGGAATTGAAAATGAAATTTCTTTGCTTCAACTTGAAATTGTTGAAGCAAAACAACATTCTACCATTTGTTATCTTTTAGTCTGAGGACAGGTATGCATAAAATAACCTTAGATAAGACAAATAAGATTAGTTTATATCAAATTATATTCTTGATAATTTCCAAGAAGTTTTTAAGTTGCTTCAACATTTAGAATAAAATCAACTATTAATTTCAGTGTCAATAAGCATTTCATTTATGATAAGTCAGAAGTGAAACAAGGTTCCATCATGCCAATTCTAAAGAAGTTCATTGTTCCAAAGAATTTACAAATTTATTGCATTCAACATGTAGCTACATGTTGCTAGAAATAAATAACTTGAAGTGAAGTTTATATACAGTCAATTTTCCTGCTAGAAAATGTTTTTTGACAAAAACTTTGCTCAAAATGAACTGAAAAAAATCCAAACCATAAACACATGAAATGGAGGGCAACTTAATTGTAAATATTACAAGGCTATTATACCAAAATACTTCTTTCTTGCAAGAGTTTTCTGAGCCAGTATCAATTAAAAAGTTAATACATAATATTTTTCTAGCCCCTCATACAAGCCCTTGTGACCAAAGCCATAGTCTCTGCCCAGAAAACACATAATAATTTCAAAAATAATTTCCTCCAACACTGAAGATTAGATTTAGGTCATAAAGATCTAATTTCAACTCCTGTAAACTGATGATGTAAGGTAAGGACATAGAATGCATTAAGGCCTTATGAAGTGATGTCAATTGACATTGAAACAAGTGATGTGATACCTGGTATTACTTTGGCCTCCTTACAACTTCTTTCCTTCTCTCTGTAATGAAATTCACTGGCCATATAAAGCCAACGAGGAAACACTCAGTGGCTTCAGCTGAGTCAGCTTTCTGTGACTCCTACTGCAAGCCAGGAGACAGAGCCAACAGCCTGGAAAATCCCACTGCAGTGATGGGTCCACTAGGGGAGAGATAAATTCTGGGTAACCCAAAAAAATCTCTCAGTAATATTTACATGTCTGACAACAGAAAACCTATCTTCTACTGTCTAAAACCCCAAAAATCACAGTTAGGACACTTTAAATAAGGAATCTACATGCTGGACTGGGTTTATCCTACTGAAATTAATATGTGTGTATTGACCAAAAGAAGGAACATGGTTATTAATTCTTAACAGAAAGCAATTAATAATAAAAAAAAATAAATCCAACAACTAATTCCCTACAGTCCTAACTTCCATAGATTTTATTACATATTTGTAAGTTTCAAATTTTAAAGTATAGAATATTTGCAATATGATTAGAAAAAAAGTATGCAATAATTAAAATCTTTAAACCTAGAATGTGGAGCAGACTAACATTTTATCTAGTTAGTTTAGTATACTAAGAGAAATTGAATGGCTACTCTCAGAGGACAGATACATATTATGCTGTGTACAGAACAGCTGTCATTGCAAGCTAGTTTTCCCAAGCACATTAGTAGAAAAATGTTACGGTGAGCTCCTGGACACCCTTTTGTCCCCCCTTTCCTAGGGCCTCTGTGGCTCTGATCATGATAACTCCTGGATCCTCCTTCCTGCCCCAATGGGGTTGGCGGGGAGCCAGGAGTGCCCACCCTGTCCAAAACCTATATAGACCCCTGAAACTTCCTGCTCTTTCTCTTTTGCCCCGCTCTCCATGGACACCACAGAATAAAGAGAGCTGTTCCAACACCCTGGGGTAAGGAGCCTCTTCTGTATACCTTTCCCTCTCCTGCTATTTCCTCCCCCCCACAGCCCCATATCTCTGAGCTAGTCGGATTCATTCGGGGGGCTGCGTGGAGGGGGGGAAAACAATAGAAATAACAGAAAAACAGGAATAAAAACAAACCAAATCAACCAACCAACAAACAAAAAGCCCAAGCCAAAAAACAACCACCAAAAAGTCAACACCATGGTACTTTAAACAGCCATTATTGTTAAAGGAACATCAACTGGACCACTTTCCCAATGTATACACATTTCTTTTTACAGATATTTTAATAGGATTATACCCATACAAGGGAAAAAAAAATAACAAACCTAGGCATGAGAATTTTGTCACTGAGGATGGGGATCTATCAGAATTATTAATGCTGTATCTATTTTAGCCATCACATTGAAAGGAATACTTGCAAATGATATGGTTTTTATAGAAATTATAGAGAAGGACTTTGTATACAGACAGATAGTGATAAGGAAAAGGACAATGGTTTTAAAACATGATGACAGGTTTAGATTGGATGTTAGGATGAAATTATTCACTATGAATTCTTCACTATGGCGAAGCACTGAACAGGTTGTGCAGAGTGATTGTGGAGGGCCCATCCCTGGATGTACGGCCAGACTGGGGTGTGAGAGGCTGGAGTATTGCAGCAAGGGTCCTAGTGCTCCTGGTCAATGGCAAGTTGAACACGAGTCATTGTGCCCTGGCAGCCAGGAGGGCCAGCCCTGTCCTGGGGGGCATCAGGCACAGCATCACCGGCCAGGAAAGGGAGGGGATTGTCCTGCTCTGCTCTGCACTCATCCTGAATCCTGTGTGCAGTTTTAGACACAATATAAAATGTCATTAACTACTAAAGAATGTGCAAAGAAGGGCAACAATAATGGTGAAGGGTTAGGGTTAGGGACAGGGTTCTTCTGTCTGAAGAGGAGAAAGGAGACTGAGGGGAGACCTCATCCCAGTCTACAACTTCCTTGTGAAGGGAAGAGGAAAGGCAGGCACTGATCTCTTCTCTGTGGTGACCAGTGACATGACATGAAGGAATTGCCTGAAGTTGTGTCAAGGGAGGTTTAGGTTAAATATTATGATAAAGTTTTTTACCCAAAGTGTGGCTAGGCACTGGAACAGGCTCCCCAGTCACAGCACCAAGACTGATGTTGATCAAGAAATTGTCTGGACAACATTCTCAGGCACATGGTACAATTCCTGGAGCTGTCCCATGCGGGGCCAGGAGTTGGACTTTGATGAACATTGTGAGTCCCTTCCAACTCAGCACATTCTGTGATTCTGTGCTTAGGGCCAAAAGTTGGATGGGTTCCTGAGCAACCTGGTCTCATGAATGGCATCCTTCCCATGGCAGGGCAGCTGGAACTAGTCGATGTTAAGGTCCCTTCCCATCCAAAACATTCTGTAATTCTATACTGCTGTGAGTAGCAGCACGGGTACCTACTCCTTTGTTCTCTATTCTAATTAAATTCCAGCAGGAATTTAATAACAAAATAGGTATCTATGCAAACTTTCCATCTCAGGACTTCAGGACATTCTGTTCAGATTAAATCTTTGGAGATTATCTTGTGCTAAATTTAACTCCCACTAATCATGCAACAGCACAACTTCTGACAAAACTAAGCAAATTTTTGAAAAGGACTAAAAAATGGAGACTGCACACAAAATTCAAAGCTTTCTTTCTGAAGCACAAAAATGACATATAACACATATAACGATGTGTCTGAAATAGTAAGGTAGACTGTATTGCTAAGCAGAAAACACAGAATTAAACTTCCTATGCAATGCTATTCCTACTGCTATCTGCAAACACATTTTATAATCGTTCTTTGTGACATCATCACATAACCTATGCACATTCATTTTTTAACCTTCTTTAGAATCATTAGGTCTGCTGTGATGAAAAAAAATATATTCCATATGGAAACATCAGCAAAGTGATATTCTTCAGGTCATAAACCACTAAGCAAGCAAAATCCAAGCATCTGATCACCAGTTCAATCAAATACCTTCAAGTACCTTCAAATTTATAAAATGAAACTTCGGCCAACTCATCATGGCTATTTGCAGCTCATAAATGATTTAGAAATTATGAGAATCATTAACTTGAACTACAAAAGTTAACAGTTTCATCTTGCATAATGAACCACAAAATATGAAATGGATGTTGGCAAAATATTCTTTGCATATCTTGCACTTGTTAGTCAAATATTTGTCATAAATTTGTCTATTTCCTGAAAACAGTTCTAACAATATTTTTCCATGCATAAAATTAAAATTCTTTCAAAAAAGGTCAGCCAAGTATTTTTTATGCTTGAACAACATTAGCTTCCATATAAAAATTATTCAGCAATTGTGACCACACCTACTTCTCCCTTGTCTAAACTACAGTGAAAAGCATAAAAAATTGTATTCCATTTTCAAAATCTGTTTTGCCATCCAGTATCAAACCAGCTCTGCACAAAAATAGACTATACTTTCAGAAATTCTTTATGTTAAATATGGTAGGAACACAAGGAAATTTTGTCTAATTAATTTTTTTAAAGAATCACTAGCACATAAATTAAAAATTCCAGTTTAAGGATTATGGTAGTGTACACTGAGTGACTGGCAATTCAGTTAAAGATCTCATGTAATTTTCCTACAATTGTTTTTCCTCTTGGATCTTATATTCATTGATGTGCCAAAGGACATCCTGGATACCTCCATCATTACTGCTCTCAACTGCTCAGTCAAAATAGCATTGTTCCTTCTTTTTGAAAGATCACATGAAGGATTCAGAGTTCAGAAACAGGTCTTTCAAAGATCTGTTTTAAATATAGAACAACTCTCTATATCAATTACAAGCTATAGTGTAGGATAACGTTTTTCGTGAGATTCCAAAATCTCTTTCCTTGCTCAAGGCGTGGATGCTGTGTTCATTGAACAAACTGCACTGCAGGTTGCAATCAGCATATCTGAAATTATTTGCTTCATAATGTCTTACTTCCCTATTTTTCTAAATTTAAACCTTATGCTTTTTTCTTCCTTCGTATTGATTTAAAGAGATATATTATTTTACAACTACTTGCATTAGAATTGCTTAAGTCACAGGTTCATCCATTCCGCCTGATAAAATTCTGATTATATTTCTTAAGGGATTTTCCCTCTCATCCATCACTGACATTCATTCTCAGACTTCATTTTCAGTCTCTTTTCCCCCTGCTGGACATTGTTCTCAGTATGGCTAGTGAGGTATTAATCCTTTCTTCTTAGAACATGTGAGTACTCTACCGTGCTGAGTACCTGTCTTATCAAAGATTGTTCATAATTCAGGCTTTTTTTTAAATGAGTACAAACTTACTATTTCCAAACCATAAATCATTTAGTAGTTCACCATTAGAATTCCATATAGTACACAGCAGCACAGATTTTTCCTGCACACTTCTTCAGACAATTTCAGATATTTAATTTGGCTTATGTATTTAAATATGGCATTTATAAGCCCACTCTGGAAAAGTACACACTGGTAAAAACAGGCACCTGATGGCCTCATGTTCACTTTGTAGAGGTGGTTGGTAGCTGCTATCTGATTTAACAACTACAGGAAGACTGTCCTCAGCAGTGGGGTTTGTAGTGTATAAGGTGTGCTCCAAAGAGCGACAGAACAAAGGCAGACCTGCTCAGTGACACAAGGACATGACACCTATCTGCCATCAGAAGTGCCCAAGGTCATGTTGGATGGAGTTTTGAGTGACCCAATCTAGTGGGTGGCACTCCTGCCCCTGGCAGGAGGGTTGGAACTAAATGACCTTTAAGGGCCCTTCCAACCCAAACCATTCTGTGATTCTATGAAAAAGGGAGAAAGGGAGAGGAAGAGAGGGGGAGAGTGAGTACATACACACAGACACTCCCCCAGCAATATACCTCTTCTACTGACTACTACTAATATTGCTCCACCAGACAAGTAAAATTTCTATTATTGTCTATTAGCAAATAAAGTAGAACAGAATCATAATAGTGATGCGCTACTTCAGGCAGAATGTTACTTCAGGTAGACCACTGAACTCAGTTCCCATTCCCAGCAGAAGAAATAGAGTTAAAAAAAATGTGCTTTCATAAAAATTGCATGAGTTATTATGCACTGGCAAATGCAAATAATTTTGTTTCCATGACACAGCAGCAGTTTCCTACAGAGTTTATCTCTTGCCTGACCCTTTGTACACAATGTCCAGCTCACAAATTGATGATACAAGGTAAAGTTAACTCAGCCATTTAAACTGGTCAGTGTTAGATGTTTAACACAATGCTGAGTTGGTCAAGTACCTACAGAAATCAGCTGAAAGACTGACATGGCCCTTGTATTAGGACTTAAATCAGAAATGCCACATTGTCGTATCCTTGTTAGAAGTAGCACTGTATGTGTATCTATAGACAAACTGCATTACTTTAGCCACAGATATTTTATTACTTTTTTTGTACCAGATAATTTATCAGAAATGTAACTTTTTTCCTTTTTTGTTTAATAGCAACTCAATTAAAATGAAAATATTTTTGGATTTGTAATCAAAAGCAAATTATCGTGCACTCTTAAAGTATAGTAAGACAGCAAAAAGCCTACAGATACATACACAAATTTAGGAATTAGTCCATAAAAACTGTGTGGAAGACTGTGTAAATACATTGTTTTAAAATTGTGAATTAAGAAAATAATTGTATGTTTATTAGACTGTCTGAATTGCTATGACTGTCATATTGGTATGAGATGTATTTGAGAGTTGATACTGGATATCAGTGGAGGAAATTGAAAATAGTTCAGTTGAGAAGATTCTACCTTTAAGAAAATGGTGCTATTAAGAAAATGGTGCTATTGCCTGAAAATGCAGTTAAAACACTATTAAATTCCTGTACTTTGAAATGTATCCCAAAGCTACTTGATGTCTCTTCCTGCACCTTATTAGCAGTCAAAAAAATTCAGATCACCAGAACATTTAAAAATGCTGCCCAGAGGAGAAAAATTTTTATTATCAGCAGAGAGGATTATCAAGTAATCAAGGAACTTTTTCCCATAGGCAAGTCTGAACCGGTCATTTAGTGTTCACACTGATGAAAATACTCCCTACAGAGATTCAAAACAGATGATAACTCAATCTCAGTAGCACAATGAAAACCCATCAAGGTCCCTTTAAATAAATCCTTCATTTGGAAAGTTATTTTTTTACCAAACAGATATTTACAATTACTTCTACAGACACTGAGATATAATGGAGACACGAAAGAATAGTTCAACCTTAAAAAAACATTGACCAAGGACACTTGAAGAAAGACCAAGCAGTTTCAGAATGCTTAATAACTGAAAGGTGTGACAGCAATTTGTCTCAACTGTCACACCTGTCACGTAAAAGAGGAAAAAACTCAGCGATGCAGTTTTCAAAATGCAAAACAAAGCAGAACAACAAAATTGCCAGACTCAGTGAGTATCTCTTCTGTATTTTATTATCTAAAATACAAAGGAAGATGAAGGTTTCACATAATAGATGTGCATCCCCTTCAAAGAGAAAATAAACCCCTCTGAATCATTCATGCAGGAAAGTTCTCCAAGTTATGATGGTCTTACAGGAAGCAAGACCCACAAAATATACCTACCAAAAAAAATACCAGTAGACTGAGACATATAAAGTCAACAGGAAATTGAATTCCTCAGGAAATCTCTATCCCTGTGTTCTATAACAAAGCTCTACCTGAGCCTATTAGCTCTACCTGAGCCTACACACTCCGCTGAACACCACTATTCCTCCATTACCAATAAGCACAAGAATGTAAAGGGAAGAACACAATTCACTTCTCTGGCAATTGTAATAGAATCTATATTGCAGAGGCCCAAGCCATTATTCTCAGAGTCACATTTTAGTGGTATTTAGAGTGCATACAGTAATAATCTGTTAGGAATGTGCTAATTTGAGCTTCAAAACATAATGATTTGTTGAAGTAAGCACACCAAATTGTGTATAGCCTCATCTCAGCATTCAGAAATACTTTTAGAGTATTTAGAATGAGTTGTGCTCTATGAAAGTCAATTGGTTGAGGTACATTTCATCAAGTTAAGAGAACCTTCCTACTTTACTGAAGTTAGGAAAGAAATAACTGAGAAATGCAGTAAAAATAATCAGATAATTGTACAGGCTTTTACTTGCACACTGATAACTTTCTATTTTTCTGACACCTTAGATCAGAAGAGACCTTTATAGCATGTCTGAGTACCACTGAGCTCCTTAAGACTGAGAGACTGGAGACAACAAGGCCAGCCAATTCACAAACTGGAGTAGCCAACATTTATATGCCAAGGAAAAGGGTGAAATGCCTGTAGAATCATTTTTTTACAATTTATTTTGACAGGAATTCCAGTCTGAAGCTTCTTTTCCCTGTTGTGTTCTTGTGTTGGGCTTTGTTTTGTGGATTGGTTTTGATTTTTTTTCAAGAACTGACTCTACTCTTATATCCATTTTAGTATCTCAGTTTCTCAGTCTTTCAGCAATTTCAAGTAAGTAAAAAGAGGTAAAAATTCACTGCAAGTGACCAATCAACCTAGCAGTGTACAGCAAAGCAAGAAGTAAAGATGTGTAACTTAGAAGAGACAATCCAAGTAATTCATCCTATTCTCTTTTCACCAAAACTTGTTTTTCAAAGTTTATAAAAAATTTTTTCTCCATCTTGATTGGTCAAAATTGTGATTGTTCTATATAATCTGCATAATAACTCTGTTGGTTTAATGAAAGAAATATCTCAACTCTACATACTTAGCTTTTATACAGACTTTTTTTTCTTTTGTGAACAAGCTCTTCTTTCTCTACATATATATATATATATATATTTTACTTCCTCATAAATAAAGATTGCAAATAAATTTAAACTGATGTCATTTCTGGAAGTTACTAGGTCTTATTATACATTTTGTGGGGATTAATCATCCTGGTTTTGTACTCTTGCATCTACTCACATCTACACTAAGAAAAACTTTCTCCATCCATTTTCTAACACTTTTAAAACTAGAAAAGAACAACTGGCATTTAAAATATTTTTTAAAGTAACAATGGAAGAATATTCCAAGAATATTCCTGTTAGTTTTTATTTACACAAGTAATTTCTGTTACATTTGCATTCAACTTCTTGCAAACTGAAACTCCTCTTTTTCACCAGTCCAATAAGCAAATAAAAAGGGTTACAATTTTAAAATTCTTACCTTCACTTGCAATCTTATGTACATTCACTTTTACAAGAGACAGTGAATTATGATCCTCTCTTGTTTGATTTATCCTGTGTCTTTTAGAAATAATAATACTTTAAACAATATTCTGCACTGAAAACTCACGTCCTTAAATTATGCATTATAAAAGAGAACTTAAATACTGTAAATACCAAAGCCTCATCAAGTGAACTCTGCATGAACATTTTGTATTATCAGATTATCATGTGCCACAATTCACATTTTAAAAATTTCTTTCACTTCAAGCAAGGCCCAAAATGTTTTGTAAAAAGTTTGTATACAACTCAGGAAAATATGCTTAGCGCATGTAGACAGAAAATGGATCTACAATGCATTCTAGTGTCACAGCCCTTTGATCATCCAAACAAGAGCATTGTTCAGGAAAACAGCCCTTCTCAGTCTATACACACAGATTTTCATCTTCCAGAGGCAAGCATGGATAAACAGGCACCAGAGATTGGCCCCACCTACACATCATTCATGGCATGAAAAAGAAATACACAAATTACAATGCACACCAACATCCCATGAGGCTTAAAAATGCCTTCACTGCCACCATCACCACTAATACCTGCCTATAGAGTAAAACAACTAAAGAAAGAAGCAATTATTTTCTTTTTTTTTTTTCAAACACTTTTTTTTTGAGCGAAGTGGGAGATTTATTAATTGATGTCAAAGTAATATATGAATGTAAAGGTTGGTTATACAAAGAGAATATCAGGAATACTCTAAAGGCTATTCATATTGCACCAAGACTTATGTTCATTTATCTGTGAACCACAAAAATGAATCAAGTTCATGAGCAAATAAGGAGTACAGAGACCAAGAAAAAAACCCCAAAACCTGGCAAAACAAGAAAAAGCCCCAAACCATCACAAGTACACGAAATGTCACAGGAGTCTCTTCTGATCTCTCCTTATTTTCAACTACCTATTCTCTACAAGTACTGGACATAAGTAAAGCAAGTCTAACTCTACTTTTTAAAAAGCATCAAGAATTTCAGAATACTTCCAAAAACCTTTTACTATTTTAAAGGAGTCATAAAAGAAAATCTTTAAAAAATTAATCAAACTGTGAGGTAAATTTCCATAACATACAGAGTAGGTAAACCCCATCCAATATAAGTGAAGAACTACCACCAGTTGTGACGTTTGCCAGATCAACTGGATTTATGTTTCAGGCAAATCCTGAGACCATTTCAGAACAACATTCAACATTCACATCACACTATTGGTACAAACAGTGTGTTTTCAACAGTTTTTTCACATTTTGTGGGGTGGGTGGTGGGGGGTGGGGGGGGGGGGGGTGCATGTGTGGTCCTTGTTTGGATATTATTGATTTTTTATGGTTTATTAATTTCAAACTTCTACCCCAGTATTCTCTTCCTTGGGCTCCCTTTTGCATTTTTCATGCTTGCAATATAAGAAATATTCATCAATAGACTGATTTCAATTAACCTAATCTTCATTAAACTCAACAGGGAGGATTAAATTAAATCCTGAGATTACTGAAACGATAGTATTAGAGAAACTCCCATATAAATTTGAAGGTTTTCCCTGTCCCACAGTAATCCTTAGCACTTGAGGATTTTTGTAAATTAAAATCTGAAACACATTATTTTAAATTTACTTTTAAAAAATTAATTATGAAATATTGTAGAAATGAAAGAAAGCATTCACATTCTTATAT
Source organism: Taeniopygia guttata (assembly GCF_048771995.1). NCBI lineage: Eukaryota > Metazoa > Chordata > Aves > Passeriformes > Estrildidae > Taeniopygia > Taeniopygia guttata. The sequence goes on along the minus strand of NC_133028.1, from coordinate 39,491,598 downwards.
ATTGTATGTGTCATTTGTGTTCACTCAACTATCTAATTTATACCAATTTCATGTACTCAGTATAATTCAGGGCTTTTAATGCTTTTACCAGTTTGTTGGGTTTTTTTTCCCCAGAAGATTTATCACAAAAGTATGTTCTTCCAACTACCATAGCTAAAATGTCTACTTTAAAACTTCATAATACAGTAAAGAAGATAGATATATTCCCAGTGTGGCCATTCACCACCTGCTTAAGCAAATACACTTCAAGATGCTTCTACAATTGTGATAAAGTGACAGCAAATCTAAGAGCACACAGAGCTCATATTCTAAAATGATGATTGTACAACTATAGTTTACATCATAAGGGACCAATAAAAATCTTTATGTTCTGTTTGAATGGCAAGGATTTGTATAAAAGAGAAGATGGAATAGGAAAATAAGAAAGAACTGATGCATTCAGCAGTTGTTTTAAATTTAGAAGCACTAATGAAACTTCTTGACCATAATTAGTATTTAACACTGCAAGGATATTTTTACCTCTTTCAGATTTTTTTTTAGTGATATACAAGGATTGTTGTTTTACTAGATCCCAGGAGTGCTTTTTTCTTATTTTCCAGGTGGGATTAAGAGTATGGAGTGCTCATGATTAACAACACTTCTGCTATTCTCCATGCATTTAGATTTTTATTCTTCTAATTATCAAAGTGATGACTGGGAAATGCTAATTCATAGCTTCCTCCTTGCACAGTGAAATATCCTGACAAGCAGGCTGAATACTAAGTGAAAACTTGCAGTTTTATTAGTCAATAGTACTTTTTTATTCTGTAAAACAAACGTTATTAGGCAGATATCAAATCTGTATTTAAACACTGCTAATAACACAACTTCAATGCACTGCCTGTTTACCAGGATTCTTAGTAACAACCCTACAGAGAATACAGCTAAGGATTCTACTACTTTAAGAACAACATCAGCAGCTTTCTTTGGCATAAATACTTTTTCTTTCAGAGATTCAGCAGACTTGGTCTCTAAGTGGTGAGAAGAAAAAAACAGATCTCCGCCATCTGTTCCAGCCCTGAGGGAAACAAACTTTCCTGGCAATAGAGAGTTCAGGATTTAATTGCACCCAAAGCCAATACAAATACATGCAAAAATATAAAACATCTTAGCGAGTGGAAGTTTTGTATAATTTTATTTTAGCTTATTTCTTAGGGCTATAGTTTAACTTATTTTTGCTATAATCTGCTTTCCTTTATTTCTGTTGTTTGCTTTCAACAATTTTAAATTAAATCCACATTGTCATTCCAGATAAAGAGAAAGCTAAAGGATCTAATCTGATTTTGTCACCCAGTTTATTAAATTTTATTTACTCTCTGCATGAGTATCAGGAGAAGTACATTTGCTAAGGCCAAACAGAAAGACTAGTTTCTTCATGAAAAGTAAAAACTCCAAATAATACAAATTTTATAAATTTCATATAGATTATTATCAGTAACAAAGCTCTGGTTTCAATGACAGCAAAAGGGAGAAGTTCAGAGCCAAACAAGAAGAAAAATAATTTAGAATAAGGCAAAAATTAACTATTTTGATTTTCTGAAATTAATATTTTAAAAGCAGTTTTAGCTGGAGAATCCTTTGGGCCATTCTATGTCAATTTAAATATGAGTCATATTTTTTTTATCTTAGGATAAAGTCTGATAATATAATCTACTTTAATTGCAGTTTATGTCAAAAGGAGTATTGTATAATCGACAATTCCATGACAAAAAATGCTGTAATTGAATCACTGATTATAGGTCTCTGTCAAAGTTTAAATTATTATTTTTTGCTTGCAGTGTTCTCTATTACAATGATATAAATACTTTTTTTTTTTTTTTTTTTTTTTTAAAGTAAGGTAAATCAAAACTGCTAAGTCCTGGCAGTAAATAGAATACATACTATGTTCATCAAAATCATGTTATTTTATTTATTTACTTGTCTGTGAAACAATTGACAGAGTATACTGCCCAAGTCTTCTTCTTTAGAAAGTGCTTACGCCTACTTATTTTCTGGTTGCTTCTAATATGTGTTCATACTATAACTTTAAAAATTAAAAGCATAATAATAACATGATAGCTGCCATAACAAGCCTGGTGGCAGGAAGCTTTTTTTGTTTTCCTGTCACCAGATGAGACAAATCAAAGGCAAAAACTGTAAGTCATCTAGGTATCAATCTACTAAGAAATGTAATTTGGAAGCATCTGGCTGTTGCATTTCATTACTTGTATTCCGCTTATTAGTAATATATTACTTATATTACTTATATTCTTACATTAGATTCAAAGAAAGTTGAAAAAAATATACAGTTGAAAAATATTTACAGATATTGACAATTTGCCAAAACTAGCTACTGTCAACTGAGTAGATTAAGTTTCACTTTCTTTAAACCAATTTCATTTCTCAGGTTTCACTAGGGTGCTACAGACTAAAAACAAGCAAATAATCCCTAAAAGGCAATGCTACATTTCTAGTTTAGTTTACTGTAAACCCCACTGACCATCCTATATTAAAAGAGACTAAATGGCAAACCACAAGAGAAAGCTTTTAAATGCAGGTTTTATCCACTGTAAATTTACTTACTCCATCCATTATTAGCTACTACAGCCAGAATGGAAATTAAATATCATTTATGCATACCTACTTTTCTTCAAAATATTCAGATTTTGTAAAAGAAAATATGGGGTTTTTTAAGTTGGTATACCATATACTAGCCAACTGGAATTGCAAATATCATGCCAATGCCTTTTATATGTATCCAATTGCTAATGATTTTTAAAGGCCAACAATATGTTCCATCAGAAAAATTTCCCACAAGACCTGATGGTAATTCTGACGCTATTTAATTAAAACTTTTTAAAGTTTGCATCAGACCAACCAGTGTTCAGTAGTTAAAGACTTTTTACTTACTCTAAATTAAAAAATATGTTTCTCATTGAAACGTCAGCCTGAATAAAATGATTCCTTTATTTACTATAAGTTTATGACAAAACATTTAGTTTGATTTATTGTATAATAATTTTCTATATCCCATAGCACCAATCTAATAGTAAAAAATAGTTATTTATTTATTTTTAAGTCCAAGCAACCATTTTGTCATTACACTATGCACTACTGTTATCTGTTTTCTTCCAGTTTTAACATTTGCTATCCTCAATACTAGGCACTACCAATATTTATTTTAGAACATCACAAAAAAAATTGTGTGCTGGGTTTTTTTTGCCTTTTCCCAAAATTTTTGTAAAGATTATTTGAGCACAGAAATTGACACATGATTTTAACCATAGCTGTACAATCCTTGTACTGCTAGCAACACATCAATAATTTTTCTGACAGTACCATAAAAGCAGGAGAGCAAAGAATATTCTATCCTGTGAATAGCACTGCCCTATCCACAGGCCCAAGTTGGGAAGGGGGGTACGAGCAGAACTTTATCCACTGATTACACTTTGCCAGAACTCTACTTCTGTTTCTCCTCCTCTGATCTCTCCAATTCTTCCTCAACAGTACCAGAAACTAGTGGCTGAATTTTAGCACCATGAACTACTTTCTGTTTCTTCAAAATCAGGCTGACAGTGTATAAGTAAGGATGTTTTTTTTCAGAGATGCTTATCCACATAATGGTTGAGGTTGAAGGAAACCATAAGAAATCATCTGGTGCTACTCCCCAGCTCAAGAAGGGCCACCTTGAGCTGGTTGCACAAGATCACATCCAGTCAGGTTTTTAATATCTCCAAGGAAGAAGATTTTACAACATTGGTTGTCTGATTCAGTGACTTAGCAGAGACTTGAGAATGCAGCTATCAGGTTAATAAAGGTTCTTTGAACAGATTCAACACCATAATCGGAAAAATTAAAAGTTTTAAAAATTTCTACCAGTGAAAATCTGTGATGTCCATAGACCCATTTCTTTGTGTGGTATCAAGCAGCAGTGATGACCTTACAAGAAATTTTAAACTTCATTAAGTTTGTACAGAGATTAGCTAGAGAATTCTTCATCACTATGTGAATGTAGAATACATAATAGGTTAGAGCTCATTAATAGATTTATCCCAGCATTAAAAGCATTGATATACAAAGACTGGGTCTGTTCTAGACACTGAAAATAAAGGATGTATTTGCAGTATATCTTTAGCCAGGCAATAAAAGCCAAGTCTCTATTCATAACTTGTTTCAGGAGTTGCCCCATTGTCATTGCCCCATACATTTCAAAGGTTTGAATTCAATGCAAAGGAAGAAAGAGAGTTCAAGTCTTTAGTTGCAAAGATATACAATATCACCAACAGCAGTGAAGCAGGGAATGTCGAATGTTCAGTTTTTAAATTAAGCTTCTTATATGCATGTTCTCATGAATACCTTGGCTTTAGCCTCACTGCAGATCTGGTAGCAGATATTACATATGTTGGCCACACATGCCAGTTAGTTTAAGCAATTTATGGTAACACTGGGGAATTTAAGAGAGATATTTGAGACAAATCTTGCATAGATATTGGAGGTAAAACCAGCAGTTTTGCAAATCTCATGAGCAATGCAACTCAGGAAAATGAACTGTGAGGAATGCAGAGTAGAGGAACAGTGCTAAAATTTAGTGTGGTTTCAAAGGGCAGTAAAAAGATCCAATTCTCTATTGATTAGAGCATCACTTTCCAACAAAGTGGTGAAAGAAATAGCACACTGGCTATAAACAGTGATTTTTACCACTCTGTGAATGTGCAATTACTAATGTTATCTCTGCATGAATTCAGGATTTAATATTCATTTCTTAAGTGTTGCATTAAAGGGAAGATATATAGATCATAGTCTGGATTAGTAATCTAAATTTAATAATTCCTATGCCCTATCAAATGTTTTAAGATCAAGCAGAAACTCCGAGTTCTGAAAGATTTTTTCAGATTTCTTTTCACAATACAGCTTAGGTTGAACATGCTTCTGGAGTGATAACTGAAGCTTGACACTTTATTGGCAGCAACCATAAGGCTGATATTATATGCAGAAATTCAGGCTTTTAGAAAGAGTGTAAAAATGATGTTTTTGAGAACTTCAACAGAGAAGCCAACTGATAGCCAAAGTAAAAAAGTAAATACACATTAGAAAAAAAGTTATTTTGCAATGAAAACACTGGACTGGTATTCAGATTAACATACCCTAATTTCTTTTGCAAGATGGCTAATGATCCAACTTAAATAATGTGTTTAAGATTTATATTAAAAAGCAAGATTAAATATTTCTAGAAGTGAATCTGGTAAAATGACAGACTTATATGGTTGCTTTTGAAGTATATTAACATCAGGCAAGATTAAATAAATGCCAGTGCTTCTATAAAAATGTGCCAATATTTTAAGAACCAATCTAAGATCCCCTAGGGCACAATCAAACAGAAAAAAAAAATAAAAGTATATCATTGAACTAATCCTGTGGAAGTCATTGTAGAGGCTAGATAGGCATCCTAGATTTTTTCTGTGGGATTAAAGCTCACTTTAACTAATTCCCCCAGCCCCCTTTAAAAAGAAAGAAAGCCTGTAGGCTTTCCCCTAGTATTTACAGTCTGCTGCTGAAATCCTATGCAGCTTTTACTCACAGGATCTGCTGTATGTCAAACACAAAAGATTGTGTTGAATTTGTTCCTGCTGTCTTATTTCATAATTTTAATTTCTTTTCTTGGAATACAAAGCAGCCTATTCACATCCACTACTAGGTTTCCCTGATGATTTTGTAATATGCCTTCATCTTTTTTGAGGTATTTATTACTTTTGGTCATTCAGTCATTCCTGCTAATGTCTTCTGAAACTTTTTCCAGTTTCCTCATACTTATTTTGAATAAGTAATTTGAAAGTCAGTCTCATAGTCAGCTCTTATCCTCTGTCCTGAACATCTTAGTCTTGGGAGCAAACTTTCCAACCTATGTTTCTAATTTGTTTTCCAGAAACACTCAGGAGAAAAGCAAATATCTTTAGATATATAGATATTTTAGTAATAGCAAGAAGTCTGAAGCTCACAGACTTCTTAACAATTAAAATATTCATCAAATGAAAATGAGACCAAAAAAAAGAAAAATAGGAGATTAAAATAATGTTAATATAAGGATGTCACAGAAGCTGCTTATAAGTAAAAAGCTTACATATGAAGCAAACTTTATTCTACAAATATTCTAAAAAATTCAAAGTATATAGGAGTGTTTGCTACATTCCTGAAGATTCAAAGCAAATTGCCATTTGTCATAATGACTGAGTGTATCACTGTATGGAAATATAGATAATGCAAAATTTACCAGAAGCTCAGAGTGCATAGAAAATACAAGATGAATTGGTCATTGAAGGTTTTTAATCTCTTACTTATATTTACTGGCCTGGGTTTAGGAAAACAGAGCTAAAGAAGTGAACACACAAGAATATAACTGAAGCTTGGCTGATGTCCCGAGAATGCTATTACCAACTCAGTACATTGTCCCATGTGAGTCCAACTGAACTTTATAGAAGCTGAACAAAAATGTTTCCAGACTTCTAAGTTCTGCACAAAAGCCATTAATTTCACAATGCCTCTTCACAGAATAAAGATAAGGGCTGAGACACCCAGCAAAATAATTCTAGGCCATTTGAATCCCCATCCTCTGGGGCTTGTTAAAGGCATGGGCTAGCAAGAGGCAGGGAGAGGCTGGTCAATAGTGCCAAACACACTGTGAGTGAGATGTTCCTATTGTTCTTCCTACACCCAGCAGAAGCTGCTCTGAAACACAAAGGGCCTGGCTTGAGAACATTCAGGACACAGGCAGCAGAGAGCATGCAGAAGCCATCTACCCCCTGCATGCTCCCATGCTCCTGCTCTTCACAAACTACTTATTCACCCAGCATACAAGAAACGCATATCAGACTTCCCAGCTCATATGGTCAATATCAGATCTAATGAATAATCTTAGCTTCAAACTTTGAATTTTGTCATTAGCATTTCCTCTAGTTCATCATTTATGTTTCCTCTTCTTCCCATCACTGAGTATAGCATTGTGGCACTTGACCATCTCTTTTTTTTTTTTTTTCCTTCTTTGATATGAATATCAGAAAGTTCCTTAGATGACAAGATCACAAAGTATTTTCTAGAGTTCTCTTGCTTTATTAAAATAATCTTAAATATTTTCATTTTTTAGATTATTTAGGCTTGAGAGCTCCTCTGAAAGTGATTGCAGAATTTTCATTCTCTAACATCCAGTTACAGGACACTGTACTTTTCTTGAGGGAAATAGAGGACTCTACAGGTATACAAAATACTTCTAATCTAAATTCATAGAAAAGGGGATTATAAGTAATTAGCTTCTCTGTAGAATTCCTTTTGCATCTATATGAGAAGAAATTGAGACAGTTTATTGACTAACTCTCAGGGTCACAATTTTCATCTAAACATCTAACCAAGCCAGTAGGAAAAATCGTTCAGTGTCTGATGCATCATGACATGCCAATAAGAAACTGAGGGAATAATTATAGGAGTGGAGGAAAAGTAATTTCTAATTTAGTATGGCCATTATCTTGATCCATGTGAAAAATGTAACGTTAGCATAACAGTCTCAATCGTCAAGGAATAACTTTCAACTTCAATTAGTTTTGCATGTATTCCACACATATTTCAGAAAAAGGTGTGATATAATTTGGTGTGAAGAAATAAAGATAGAAAGTGAAAAGGAAAAAAAGGAAAATAGGAAGTAGTCCAATGGATCTGGAAATAAATAAGCTACAATATAAAGCAAGTAATGCATCAGAATTTGAAGTTTTAATTTAAAAAAACAGCATGTCAGCAGAGTACAGCTTTGACACAGCTTTCCCTACCTCAAAATGTATTTATCAAATGTTTCAGAAATTGCTCTCTGTGAAGGCCTTGATGCTTTTTGTCTGTGTTCTATGCACAGTTTAGCTAAGACACACATTTCTCAGTGATTTTAATGGAGTTTCAACATATAAGCCAAAGATCTCTTTTATTTAGCAAGGCAGTCTTTAAATTCCACTTAGCATGTGTTTAAAAGAGCAATTTTCAAACCATTAAGTAGAACTCGTGATGTTTGAGATCAACTATAAATCATTTGGTTACAAGAAGTATTATTCAAATAATTATAGCTACCTAGCTACTATTATAATGTTAATTGGATATATAGAACATTAACTTTTAAAATTTTGTTCTCCAGACACAGAATACTAGTGTTTTCTGGTAAGCTTACTTATTTAAATAAAGTGTTTTTCTCAGCTTCTCTCATCTTGAGCTCCAGACCCAATCTAAAACTTAAAATTTCTGCATCAAGAAATATTTCCCCCTGAAAAGGGGAGAAGAGAAAACCCAGTATGAGGATTTGAAGCACAAATAGCTCAAAGCATTGCCTTCTTAGAGATAAAATACACCAAAAAAAAAAAAAAAAAAACAACAAAAAAAACCACCCAAAAAGCAGCTACACAGTAGTTTGAACTGAAAATCAATGATTAGCAATGAACCAGAAATTAAAAGTTTTTAGCTGCTGTCTTAATATACTCGTTGACAGTGACTATCCTATTATGTAACAGCATCTTGCAGGCACTCATTCCCCTCACACCCCGCCCCAGTTCAGACTAGCCTCTTCTAAAGGATTTTGTGAAAGCCTAAACAAAGCACTCAGAAGATTTGTTTTCTGCTCTTTGAATTTTTATGGTCTCAGCAGCAGCTCCTTGAAATGAGATCACTTGTGCTGGAGGATGTCAGCTAAACTAAAAGGAGGACACACGGCACTGCCCTTCTGACACCACCAGTAGTGATGGGGTTCACCTTCTCTATCAAGAAGGAGCACTCTTGAGAGGTTTTTCCTATTAGCTTTTTAATATTTTTGACCTGTAACCAGCAGAACCTTCAGCTTTATTGAAGGCAATCTACTAGTGGTTAGCTTAGAAATGTTTTGTAAAAGAAAGAAATCATATAAAAATAGCTTGACATCTTCTGCCTCCATTACCTTATAGATCCATTACCTTATACATATAGTGGATGTTGGAAGATATTTACAAATGATAGGAGATGTTGGAAGATAGTCACAAAAGGCAGCAATGCTTTAACAGCACCGGTCTCTGCTAATGCAATAAAGCAGGTGAAGTTAATATAGAGATCAATAAGGCCCATATATATGAAATAAAGAAAAATAGCTGTTCCCATCTCATATGTCTAACACTACTGAAGTCAACATAAGATGAGAAAGAAGAAGGAAAATTAAATATTCTACATTATTTTTAGGCATGTAGTTATAGCCCAAATTAGACAAGTTGAGTAGCTTGATAAATAACAGTTTTCAGAAGGTATCTCAGACAAAGTCACTCAGTTACTTGCTAAAGACTGTAATTGACAGTAAGTAGAAAAAACCTACTTTTTAACTTTTTAAATCCAGCATCTAAATTAGGTGCTCAAAGCTGATAATTCAGATCATTGTCCACAACAACAAGTGTGAAAGAAGCGTGGTGAATTTAAAACAAAGACAAGCTAACAAAACTTAAGGCTACATTTGGGTTATATGTCTACCTGAAGTACTGTCTCATAAATAAATCTCTTTTTTAATAAGGGGAAAAAAATGTAGCAATGCTATAATTTTTCTCACACATGCTATGAAATTATTTCTGTTGTGTATGCCATACTAAAGAACTGAAATTAGCCCCATAAACTTAAACACCTCAGTGGTTTTCTGCTATCATTTCTTCTACCACAATACTGCATCATCAAACTTTTTTTTAAAAAAGAGATTGTGATTGTTGAGATTGAAGCATTCATATTTTGTTGTTAATGCATAAACCATTCCCTACAAGGTCTATATGTTATACTCCTAAAATCCCATTTTTATTTTCCAGTATCTCAGAACACATGCTATGTACTTAAGGCCTATATATTGGGATGATATATCAATTTTATCCAGTCTCCACAGTTAGTTTTGAACGAAGGTAAACTTTTGCTATTACTTATATATGGATTCCTGTTAGAAGATTTCCACACCTCCAGTTTAACTATGGATACCTGTACCTCAGCATTTTTTTCATCAACTTGCTGAGCTTATCATGTTTTCAGGAAGTACTAAAAAGACCATTAACAAGGGCTTTATTAAAAAAATTTTCTCTCCCGCCAAAGCCATCCACCTTTTTTTAACACACTCAAAAACACACTCAAAACATGTCAAAGTAAAAAAAACCACACTCAAAATATGTCAAAGTAGTCACAAATATTCAGTCTGCACTGGCAGACTTCCAGAAACCCTCAAGGCATGCTCAAATTATAACAAAAAAAGGGCTTGTTGCAATTGTTGACATTGTCAGCACAAAATGCTTAGCATAAGGTGTAGCTCTCAGAATTCAGACTGGCATCAGCATTCAAAAGATTAAAAAGTAACTAATCTTGCATGCTTTGATGAGTACACAAGTATTCTTTTCATTATCCAAATCCAAAGCAAGAAAGACCAATTTATCCATGAACAAGCTGGTGGTCTATCAACTTCAGGAACAATTATGAACACAGGTCCTACAACCTTCCAAAACTCCTCTGAAATCCTAAATTATGTTTTTCCTGCAACAAAGATTAACACCCTTCAGGCTTTGGGATATAAGTACATTTAGACGAATGAGGTCAGCAACCACATTTTTAAGGCAAGCTGCCATAGATTAGTTTCTGAGAGACAACTGGCTTATTCAGGTTAAATGCCTAGAGCATTGAATGTAAACAATAGGAAAAAAAATCCATAAGGTATCTCTGGAGTGCAATACTTACTGTATTAATATTTCAAGTCATTTATTCACTGTACACTCTGTGCAGAAGCTATAGAGATTTAATTGAACAGCTTGAAAACACATACCCGATAGCAATATTCCAGATATTGCTCAGCCATGCTTACCTTTAAAGAAACAATCTTCACTGTGTACAATAGTGATCTTTTGCTTTTTCAGGCAGGCAGCTCTGTGCACTTCACAGTGGTTTTCATAGAATTCTCCATCAGACCCACACACAGGTTTGTAATGGGGCTTGCAGTGCTCCATGCACAGACACTCAGCTTGGCCAGTCTTCCCATTCACAACGCAGTGTCTCCCCAGACCACAGTACTTGTTCTCACATGATCCAAAATGGCCATCCTGACCAAAATGCCCTTAGAAAATGAAAAAAAAAAAAAAGTTTTTATTTAGTAATTACATTTTGCTTAATTGCATGCAAGAGACAAAAAGGATTGATTTGAGTAAATTAAGTGAGACTATGTCTTGTTACATCCTTGACTAATATTAAATATAGGTCAGCCTGATGTTAAAAAATTTAGTTTCTTTATCATGATTTTTTTTAATCATTGTCATAGGCTAACTCTAATTTAGAGCAAGATCTAGTAATAAGAGTCACTCTTCATTAAAAAATTCATAGTAAATGATTACTTTTTTAATGTACACTGAAGTTCGCCACCTTAAGATTGCTATACTGTTGCATGTTATAGAACAATGTATTCTCCAGAATTTAGACCATAGGATGTCTCAAACTGGAAGGGACCCACCCATAAGGATTGAATCTAACTCTGTGCTCCTTGCAGGACTACCTGAATCTAAACCATATGATTAATAGCATCTTCCAGAAGCTCCATGAATTCTGACAGGCAGAGAAAATAGACAGTCACACATTGAGGCTGATCCATGAGAATAACCAGAGCTGAATCAGGGCTCTGAATAAATGTGGAGAATTTAAAAAGAAAAAATTACAAAACCTCTGTGGTGGCGTTACAAGGACATTTCAGGAAAAAAAGCATGGAGGAGCAGGACTGATACATCAAGTGAATGGTGGCTAGAAGGAGTCACATGAACCTCTAAGTGGTATTTCAATGATGAAAATTGTGAATTGGATGGTAAACAGAGCTTTAAGACTCCTGCAGTAGAAATAGAGGAGTTTCTGCTGGCCACAGCTTTCAGTTCCTTCTGCTCCTAAAATAAGGGAATAGATTGTCAGCATTAGACTACCAAAGCCATCTGTCTGCTTTTCTACCCTTTCTGTGCTGCTGCAACTATGTAAGATAAGCACTGTTGTCAGCAGCAGATCTCTTGGTGAAAGGGGAAGTTCAGTGCACAGTAATATTTCCTTACTATATCCCCAGTTTCCATTTTGACTGCCATAGAACTATGCCTTCTTGGCAAGAGGAAGTGTATGATATGAAAATGATGTGAATATGAAAGCAGAACTGTCAATTGCAATTATCAATAAATAGGTTTTCTGGTAACATAATTGTGTCATGAAATATATATAAAAATACTAAAATGTCTCCAAATGTGGGAATAGACACTGCGCTTCACAATTAATTTATTCTCTCACTTTGTATTCCTAATGTCCAGAACAAAGACCTGTTATTCTAATTCCTTGCAATACTTTCCTTATCCTCACATCCCAGCTGAATCCATCCTTGTCTAACTCATATAAAAATAGCATGAAGAAGCAAATCAAAATGCATAATTTGGTAGTACTAGATTCATTTTCCATAGCAAAATGCTAACATATCAATACAATAGCTTGATGCACATTTCTTCAAGACACTAAGAATTTATGTTCCTTACTTACTGAAGTGAAGATATAAAATCTCACAACTTTTTCTTCTGAAGCCTATGGGTCTATTAGACAACCATGCTTTGATTTTCTTGCTTTCTCACACAGTACAAATTTTCTAGACAAATGTACTACAGAAAGCACACAAACATGAAATTTGCCTCTAATGACACGCTTTTACTATATTACTTGATAACAATTTCAGCACAAAATCAAGAGGACTACATATTCACCTCAGGTGTTGTATGGCTGATATAACTAAGCCACAGTGATTTTTATACACATATAAAGACAAGACTGATGGAAGGTTTATTTGCTCATGCACCAAAATGACCTGAAACAGGCAAACTCAATTCAACATTAAAATTTTCTTTCAAGTTTTTGAAAGTATTCCTCCTCATGCTGATTTATCACCACTATACTCAAGCAACAGACATCGACTGACAGAAATTAATGCAAACCAAATTTCCCTATTGTCTTATACTAAAGTTAAGCTCAAATAAAGCTTTGGAATACCCAAGAGTGCTTTACAGCACAGGTCATGTATTCACATTATAGAATGTAAGAACTTAGAAGTGATGGAATTGTTACAGTTTGAGGACAAAGTACATAAACCATTATTATTTATGCTTTCTGAAGATAGAGATCTTAGAACTCCATCTGACAACTGCTCTGAATTATTGAGAGGTGTGTGGTGAATCAAAAATGTACTGTGCTGTATGTTATGAAAATAGAACTAATTTAAGACTTCTCTTGGGACTTCATCTTAGTACTATAATTGAATCTGATGCCTGAATGCAAAACACTGTCTTTCAGATAAGGGAGAATAATTTACATCATATGGATATTTATAATATTGGTATTTGTCAACATATACCAATTATATACATCTATAAACAAGCAACTTTTCTGCCTTAATGAAAAACTGTATTTATTATGAAATGTTTTATATATATCTTCATTTTACACCATTAACTACTCCAAAACAATACATAAATTTGCATACATCACTGTATATGCAACTCCTTCAGTTGAATTCTGTAGTAAAATTCCCATTGACCTCAAGAGAAGTGGGTTTCTTTCTCTAGATACAATCTAAAGCCTTCAGTCAGCGTTAAGTTATAGCCATAAGTTTTAGCATGTTTGACAGGCACTTTTCTGCACCGAGAAGGAGCAGCTATATAGTGTTTACTGTACATATTTAAGAAAAAACAGTTAGAAGTGTACTCTGAAGCAGTCCACCAAACTGTGGTTACCAGATTACCAGATCACTCACAGCAGAGAAATAAATTCAATCCATGCAATTCAAAAACAGGTGACAAAATGCTCACAACCATAAAGTTGAACTAAATATGCACCCAATTATGAAAAAGTAAACAAATCAATTAGTCTAAAGAGGTACTGAGAAATACCAAGAAATGGGTTTAGAGATACATTAAAAAAGCAAATGAACAACCAAAACCTAGCTTAAGTAAAACCAACCTTTGCTGCTTTTCACTGCTCAAGTCCAAATTGCAAAAATCACGATATTTGGCATATCCTTAATTTTATTTTTTCTTTCCAAAAAGGGTACTTCCATCATTTTAACCTTAGAACAGAACTGCTACTAAGCTACAGAAATCTTGCCATTAACAAAAGAGAAACCACATTTTAAAGCAATATGGGCTGTGACATGCAGCCCATTCATGAATGCCTATTTCAGTCACTGTTGGGACACTAACAGTGTTGACACTATTACTTTTCGTTTCTATATATTATTATTTAAGGTATACTTTTGATACCTTGAACATGGATGAGGCTCTTTTCAGTTTGTTGGGGCTTTTTTAGGGGATTTTTTTTTGTTGTTTGGTTGGGTTTCTTGAATGTCAGTGTAGCTAAATCTTCTGGGATAAAATTGATTAGGGTGCAGAACCAATCCAGGAGACCATCCTCATCACAAACACTGAGCTTTTCAGGAGGCTGTTGTTCTATCTAAGCACACGTTTTAGAAAATAAATTAGTCTGAGAACAATTTAGAATGCCATATTTAGATATAATTCAGTAATTTAGTTGAGAAGGTAAACAGCAAAGGAGATTCAATATTAAGAGGCCGAAAGCCAGTAATTTGGGATGACAAATAATCTAGCCATGAATGCAAATATTTTTCCAGCAATTGTTATTGTTTATGTGGTGATAGTCAAGTCTACATTTGTCAAATGCCACAACACAAAAACAGGGAAGTGTGTACTCATATGAGCTATGTACTCTGAATTTTCATCTAAAGAAAGTATTATATTTGCACATTTTGAGAGGATATAAAGTATTACTGGAAAAAAATGTACTTTGTTCCATCTGAAAGTCAAGAAACATTCAAATTATCACAGCCTTAAGTTAAAAAAAAAAAACCTCACTTTAAGTACTATCACTAAAAATGTATTACACTCAAAACAGTCAAAGAAGTCACATAGATTTTTCAAATCCTCTTGAAATTTAAAACTCTAAATAGATACCAAATAGAAGGGCAAAAGTTTTTATTTTTAGACAGTAGAGAAATTAAAATAGTTTTAACTTAAAAAAAAATTAGTTAATACAGTTTCAAGTTTTCACTTGGGATTCCTAATACAGATTGCCTATTTAAAGGATACTTCAACAGCATTCATAGCTGAGCAAGCTGTAGGTCACAGTTTGATTCATTTACATCTGGGAATTAAGCTGATGTTTTAGCATGCAAAAGACTCACAGAAATACACACAGATACTTTATCCTTTTATCTAATCAGTTTAGAGAAACATTGCACAGTGGAACTTTGGAAATTCATGAGAGTATAAATCATCATGTTCTACAGCTGGCCCTGGGCTGGAACAGACACACACAGGCTTTCTTGTGCTGAGCATTCTCTCATAAACTCAAACTGTTTTCTTACTTCCATAACAACATAATTTACATTCATGGCTTCTATCCTAACTCACTGCATCACCCATGTGTCATGGAAAACAAAGTGGTGGATACTTTTCAAGACAACGCACCAATATTTTGTGTGCAAATAACTAATGGTAATTTCTGGGGTCAAAAGACCTGTGGTCCCATTCCTCCCTCTTCTATTTAAAACCATTCTGTAAATTACAATTCCACTTCTATAGCTGTATCTTTGCTTAATACTCTATCTATGAAAGGCCCAACCAAGACTGTAATCCTTATTTTAGTAAATGTTCAGTGTAGTCTCAGGTTTTTGTAGCAAATAAGATTTATCACCACCTACCATTAAGAGTGGTAGGGCATTAACACTGAGCAAGACCCCAGTCTGACCTGTGAGAATCTGCTCATATATATTAAAGCTCTCGACTTTTTCTATTTTTCAACTGTAGCATTTCAGCAACAATTCTTTAACAATTTTTTATTATACTAGCCAGAACAGCTTGTAATTACATTGACTCAACATGACACTAAATCTGCACTACTCATTATCCAGAACTCTTGGTATATTAAATCATTCAGAACATTAATTTTATTTTTTTTTTTTGGTAAGAAATATTTTGGGCAAAGGACAAAATTTAAAGAAAAGAGTGGATTATTTGAAAGTAAATTTAAAAATTGTTCAAAAATCTGTCAATATAATGATCATAGTAATGAATTTCCACTACATAACAGCGCATATCTTAACAAACTGAAGAGAACTAGTGGTTGAAAGATGGGAGGGTGGAAAGCAAGGACAAACAAAAGCTCCACAGCCATGCAGGATGAAGAGCTGCAGCCCATGGTCCTCAGAAACAGCCCCTTGCAGCTCACACCCCTCAGCCCTGCTCCTGCCTGCAGCAGTGAAAGAAAATCATACACATGGCTCACCATCATCTTGCTGTGCCATGGTTTCCTTTCAGCACCAGCCAAGTAAGCTTGAGTGCTTTTTATGAAAGTTTATTCTACCTGTGTGTAAAATAAGTTTTTGGCTGGGTTTTGTACTCTCCTGCCTTCCCCCTCTGCCCTCAAACACACATCTCCATTTCCTCCTTCCTTCCCAGCAGGGGCACAGGAAGTACTGTAAAGATTTACACCTCCGTAGAACATGATTGAGATCTTCTGGTGGACTCTGTATTTGTCAGTGAGGACCAACTAACAGAAATTGACACAGGCATTATGACTGTACAGGATTTTTTCAACCTTAAAAGTCAAGCCTAAAAACACTTAGGAGAATAGGGTGTCTATATTCAAGTAAAGTGACTTTCTTATTGCACTATAAAGGTAAGTTGGAACAAATTAGGAGAATGTGCTGAAAGGAAAGGAAATAATTATTATTTTAATATTAATAATTATTATACAAAAGGAAATAACATGCAAAACTACAGTGAGATAAATGGGAACAAATAATACCGAGTAATCAGGGAGATCTGTAAATGCTGAATTGCCTAGCTATTAACCTGAAATATTGAAACTTCCCATAAAAGTGCATCTGTCAGCCAGAAACAGTCAGGTTAGCACCTTGGATCATATGAATTTGTTTTTCTTGCCAGAACTTAGAAGCCATCTTCAGCAAAATTCACAGAATTTAGTTTCCTCAGAAAAGATAAAATCAAATCATACCTCATTTACTTGAATGAAATTGAAGACCAAGAACACAAACGCCACATAAGAAAACGAGGAGAAGTTACAATACAAGCAGAACTACACAAAAATCTCTTTTGCATATTAGGCAGAAACTTTTCCCCCTTTCACAGCCTTCACCTGTTCCTCTCTTGCCCTCGTTCCAACCTCTTTGTAGGCTTGCTCCCCTCCAGGTACCCACATCAGGGGGCTCAGCAGCTACCTTCTGCAATTACAAAGGCTTTCTGTGTCTTCCTGCCTCTGTAAACTTTCTTGCTCACTAATAGGGCTAGGAAACACCTGTTTGGTATCAGAGCATATGTGTGCCACCTCACCTGCCAGCTCCCTCAGGTGACATTACTCTCCTAGCAAGGACAGTCCTCATGGAAACCAAGAAGGAGTTGCCCAATTCTCTCTCACTGCTAGAAGATGATTCTTGGGCACAATATTAAACCTTGTAAAAATCTCCTTCTTTAATCACCCTCCTTACACTTGACCAGCGGCCATTAAATTTATAAAATGGTCTGTGGACTCTAGACATGCTACTTGCCTTACACGAGGGGAATGGAAAATGCACACAGGTCTGACACAAACAGCAGAATAAATTTGGATTAAGAGCACTGCTGGCTCCAAGTGTAAATATAGACTGATGTCTTTGAGCAGTTTCAAGCCAGCAATTCATTACTTTCAATTAAATCCTTAGCTCTGATTAGCATTAACTGTGTTGGTCTTTCTCACATATTATCTTTATTTTGAAAAATGTTTATAATTCATTTAACATCAAACCAGTGGCAAAAAGAGTTTCTTTAACACAAAGCAGGAAACAAATTACACGTTTGCCTCATCACAGATACATGGACCCTTATTCAAATAGCTGATTGCTTTTCAATTGCAGCACAGCAGGCAATCCTCTATTCTGCCAAACACATCACCCAATGTCATGAAGAGCAGGAAATGTGCATCATAGCGACAGCAGTTTTGAAAAGGTCATAGTCTGAACAACCTTTCACACATTTTAATGCTTATTTAAAATAAGGCTTTATGAAAAGCACAAAGGGCTAGCTTAGTTCTCAGACAAAACAACCTACATTTTTTTTGTTATTCACAAGCCAAACTGATTAGTTTTAGCAACAGCGATCAAAACAATCACAAGTTTGAATAAATTCTTGACTAGAATTTTCCTTTTACTTAGTTAAAATTAGGAAGGCTGTCAGGATTTGGTTTCAAGAAGCAAGGTTTAAGTGCTGCATCACACAATAATAACTGTTCTACTTTAGCAAACTTTTCACATGAAGAACAGATTTGTCCATTTTGAGCTAATAGTATAGTAAGAAACTATTGTTTCCTTGATAGCTATATATGGCTTTCCCTGGGATTAAATATGCTTCTGAATGAAACATTATATAGAGTAAATTTAACTCATCCCTGATCAAGTAGATGTCATGAAATAGGTAATTCAATTATCCATGGTAAAAATTAGCATACCGTATTCCAGATATTACCCAATTCCTGCCTTAGACGTTGAAACAACACTGTTTTGTTGTGGTTTTTAACTTCAAAATCCTTCTTACAGATAAATCTGTGATGTCTTTCTGCTACTTTCCCCAGGGACCTGTACTAGAAAATGTAGCACACACACTGAGCAGCATTTAAACCATATGGTTAAAGTGCAGCATAATTTCTGTTCAAAGAAAGCTAAAAAAGAAATGTCAAGTATTTTCAGTTTTACTGATGTGAAACATTTGCTCCTAGTAAATTTCACATTGTCCATTTTTCTCCAGTTGTTTCTAAAGAACTGTGGTGGGTTGGCCCTGCATACCATGTACTGCCCACCCGATCGCTTGCTCACTGTCACAGGAATACTGAAGGAATTCAATGAGGAATTTATTCATTAATTTCCACTGGCAGGCAGATGCCCAGCCATCTTCTGGAAAACAGCAGAAGTAATAGGGCCATGTCTTAACCACCAATATTCCCCTCTCCAGCCCATCCTCCTCCTTTTGCCCAGCTGTTATCCCTGAGCAGAATATTTTACGGAGTAGGATGCCCTTTTGGCAATCTCCACCAGCCATGTCTTCTCCCAGCTTCTTGCTTTGAGAGGGGAAGAGTGGAAATAGAAAAGAATGTTCAGTGTTAAGCTCAGCACTGTTGTGGTCACAAATGAGAGTATTATGTGGGCTGCTTTCATGACAGAAAGACCCAGTAGAGGAACAATGTGGGAGCTTTGAGAGATTTTCCAGGCATTAATAATCCAGCAAAGGGCACGTGGGTGTGTGTGCTGTAATCCAAACTGTCAATCAGTGCACATTTGAGAAAAAAAATATTTAGAAGAATATCACGATAATTTTATTATATGGAATTTCTTAATTTCTTCTACAAAACAGTAAGATACTAACCATTTCCGTGTCCTTTACATGTATGAAACATAAACACATGAAAGTTAAACAATATTAAGGTGAGATACAGTCTTTACAAACCCTTCAGAAAGAACAGCCAAACACTACACACTTGTACACGAGTATAGCTCTCAGAGACACTAAGCTAAGAAACTTTGACACCAATGACCCATGTGTGGATTTCTGAAAGGAAAAAAAAAAAAAAAAACAACACCAACAGACCAAAAAAACCCCAAAAGCCCCCAAAAAACCTCAAAAAAAAAAAAAAACAACAACTTACAAAAGGTAAACATTTTAGAGATAAGAGGGAGTTTTAAAAATAATGTTTCTATAAATAGTATATTTCCCTCTGGACTTTGCTAGAAGAAAATAATCTTAATTCTACTTGAACTTTCCTGACTTAATTTTGCCATCATAAGTAAGCTAAATGTGATGCAGAGCCCTATGCACTGTGTATACACCTCTTGCATTTGTTTTTTCAGAGCGGGACTGATACTATCTGCTCCATATATTCAGCAAAGTTGTGTTTCTTTTTTTTTTTTTTTTCTAAAGATATTAGAATTAGCCCAAAATATCTATAAATATGAAAAATCACACTGAAAGGTAGGCGATATTAACACAAAAAAGCAGAATGCTTTTCCAAACTTCTTTAAGAAGAGAATATTGGTCTATGAAAAGACAAAAAATATATGGAAAAGTAAAGTATCAAAAATCAAAGTATCAAAAATCTTTAGCTTGACATATGAGAATAGCCTACATAAACTATCCATTTAAAATTACTTCTACATCTATATATGTCTATTAAAAATACCTGAAAAACCAGAGATGTCCATTCAAATATATGTATAAGTGATTACTTTCACAGAAAATAATGCCTGAGTGAGATGATTCAGTCAAGCAGTGTGACTACTGAAAAGTTTTTCTGCACTTAGACTAAAGATATTTTCTGTGATATATAATTCCTAGGGAATAAAAGAGAAAAAAGTAGTTTTCCTGCTAAACCTGAGTAACACTGTTTCAATTTTATATCCAGTAGTCTTCAGAGAAATAGTTTGCTATCGAATCGATTATTCTCTTCTAATAAATATGTAAAAGCAAACTGAAGTCAAAACACAAACAGTCCTCTCGCCTACTTCATGGAAAATCAATCTTATGAGAAAACTATATATAGCTTTACGAATGAGAAAGCATTTAGGTTTCAACAGAAAGAAAAATTCCAGTCAGATATTTCAGCAGTCATGTTTTTTGTATTAGTTGATATAACTTCTATCTAGTGACAAATTGCCCTTCTAAACATAGAAAAAATGCAACTTTTTTCACAGATAATATTAGAATTTAATAAAACCCACCAGCATTCTAAATAAGAATTAATCTAGGTCTATAGTAATAGATAATCTTTATGCATTTAAGAAATACAAGCTAAAAAACTAATTGTACAAAAAGAAAATAAAAACAGAAAAGATAATTTTAAACGACTATTCAATGGAGTGCTGTCTACAAGAACATTTCTAGTGATGCATAACTTTCACACACCTGGCTCATCTCTCGCATTTCTTCCCAGCAGAAAATGGCAGAAAGTTAAACTGAAAGCTCTGGTCACCACAGCTACCAAGCCCTGTCTGTTGTTTCAGTGGTTTAGATACTGAAGTGCAGAAATATTTCAAATTAATCAAAATGAAAATCTTGTTATAATATTTGTTGTATATGGAGTTTCTAAAAGCAAGACTAACTTTCATGCTCATTAATAAAGCTAAAGAGTTTGCTGCATGTCATACTTTCCTAAGTAATTTCAAGAAATCTATGAAATGAGATACACAGATATAAATTTACTCTTTATTACTAGAGAAAATAAACATTGCCATGGGAATAAGTATTTTGAGCTACTATTTTTTAATGATTGAAAGTCATTTCAGGTCACCAGAGCCTCTTTATGCTTGGCAACCCTAAATTATTTATTGAATCAGAAATAACTATTTCATCACAAATTCTTTGAAAGTAGTAATGCCTTTGTAACTACATTTTTACAATTGTTTTACTCATACACAGTTTAGTTGAATGACTGAACTTATAATTCACAATAGATTTTCCTCAATTCTTAAAGGCTGCCTTTACAGCATTTTGGAAACTGTCAAAAAAACCTATATGAGATCTGTGTGAATTGACTCATTAGTTCAAAGTTGCTGGAATGACCCAGATAACAGGCATTGTTTGCCATAAAACACTTACCTCTTGAGAGTATAAATCTATCCTTATGCACAAGCATGACTGAATTATAAATGTATGATTTTCTTTTCAATACTACATTGTAAGGTAACATTCATATAATCCATTTTAAGTCATGGCAGAACATATTTTCCTGTCTTAATTTCATTTTGTATGCACATGAAGTAGCACACTATTATAGTCTAGGGGGGAAAAAAGTACAAGTAGAAATAGCAATGACTTTTAAAGCAGTTTAATCCATTAACTGCCATAGCTATTTCTGAAGAATTTGAGCATTAGTATACTTCCAGTCATACTGGCTAAGACAAACTTTTTGTTGAGTCTCTAAACCTGCTCTTTAGTTCATACAGAATTTAACCTGGATCACTTTTTGAATGTTCAACTAAAGCTAAAAGACATTTTTACAGCATTACTACACATGTATTTATAAACTAATTTCACAGAATTCCATTAGCACTACAATTTTTAGAAAACAGAAAAATGATGGATAATGTATTTGTAAAGCTTTCTGGAGCTCTTGTACTTTTTCTGAAAAGGAGGTGGAAAGCCCAGTACCTTGAAAAAATGCTACATATTTCCTTTATAGTAATTTTTCATTTTCTTCCTGAATTTAATAGACAGTTTAAACAATATTTATCAGTATATATGGCCTATTTTTTTCCAACATAACTTTATTGGAGTGATTTTGACTGGGCATGTACGCTTGAAAATGTGCAGGTACTTGACAATGTGCAGGTACTGAACTTCTATCTTCCTCTCTTTTCCTCTTGTCACCCCACAAGAATTATATGACATTCCTTCCCATAATTCCCTTCTTGAAGACCTTTTTGAATAGACAGAAGTCTCCACAGTAATATTCTGCTCACAAGGACAATACAAGAGCACCACAAATAAACTCAGCAAAGGAAAAAAAAAAAAAAAAGAGTTCTGTGGATTCTGCATCACAATCAAGTCAAACTGTTTTTCAGAAGGAGGCACAATTTCCCATAACCTGATACCTGTATGCTACAGTAAAAGAGAAACTGAAGATTTCCAAGGCAGTGATGCCAGCTGAAACAGATAAAAATGTGCAAATGATTTAGCAAAGTGTTGAGTGCACCATCTGAAGTTTTCAGTACCGTGAAATTCCTGCAGCTAACACAGAAAGCATTCCAAGTGCTAATGACTAAACTCTTTAGACTTTCAAGGTCTGTGTTTTACTTGATTTGTTTCAGTTCCTTTTTTTCACCCTCTAAGTGGACAATTTGCTATTTTATTTTGGCATTTGCTTAACTTGAGTACTGTAAAAATGAGAAGTAATGCCATCATACTGAATAAATGAATGACAAAACAACTGACAAAAAGTATTTAGTAAATAGAGTAAATTTTCTAACATCATTATCTATTAATATTGTGTTTTAATAAAAAGGAAACATCTTTCTAGAAAATTTCTCAGGGATTATTTAGTGTGATCTTATAACAATATCCAACAGACACCTTAAAAGACAATACACACCATAAGAAACAGCAGATTAATGAAGTATTACTTTTTTTTCTCAATTTTCAATTTCAGAATCTAATGGTCAGCAGAAACAGCCATACTCCTATTCTCAAATCTGAATTCATATCTAAGATAATTCTGGCTAACTTCAGTTTATCTTATTCATTCTAGTATGGAGAGGGAGGAAGACTCTTCAGCCCAATTTAGACTTCTAGAGGGATAATAACCAGATTAGAAAAAACAGACAGTGTAATGCTTTTAAAAATCAATTTTCCATAGAACCATTGAATCATTAAGGTTAGAAAAGACCTTTAGGATCATTGAGTCCAACTGTTAACCCTGCTGTGCCATCAACAATAAACCACATACTCCAGTGCCACATCTACGTTTTTTGAACATTTTCAGGTTCAGTGACTCTACCATTTTGCCGGATAGCTTGTTCCAATGACTGTTCTTTCAGTGAAGTAATTTTTCCTAATATCCAGTCTAATTCACACACACATCAATGCACCTTGAAACCTTTCCCTCTTTTCCTATTGCGTTTTAGTTGGAAGAAACAAATCCCCACTCACAACAATCTTTCCGGCAGTTGTAGAGAGCGATAAGTTCCCCTCTGAACCTCCTTTTCTCCAGGATGAACAACCCCAACTCCCTCAGCCAATTCTCATCAGACTTGTGCTCCACTGCCTTTTTCTGGACACACTGCAGAAACTCAAAGTCTTTCTTGCAGTGAAGGGCTCAAAACTAAACACAGAATTTGAGGCATGACCTCACCAGTTCTGAGTCCGGGGTGATGATCATTGGTCTGTTTCTGCTGGCCACACTATTCTTGATACAAGTCAAGATGCCATTGGCCTTCTTTGGCCACTGGCTTATGTTTAGCTGGTGGTCAACCAGCACCCCCAGGTCCTTTTCTGCTGGGCATTTTTACAGCCATTCTGCCACAAGCACTGCACGGGGCTGTTGTGCACAAGCACAGGACCCAGCACTTGGCCTTTTTGAGTCTTGGTCCATACAATCGGCCTCTGTAGAGCCCTCCTGCCCTCCAGCAGATCAACACTTACATCCACCTTGGTGTCACCTGCAAACTGGCTGAGAGTGCGCTCAATGCTCTCGTCCAGATCATCAATAAAGATACTAAAAAGGTCTGAGCTAAATACTGAGCTCTGGGGAATCCCACCAGTGACCAGCCCACTCACTGGATGCAGCACCATTCACCATCACTCTCCAGGCCGGGCCATTCAGACAGTTTATTACCCAGTGAAGAATATACCTATCCAACCCAAGGGAAGCCAGTTCTCTTATATTTGATGGAAGACACAAAGACAAGAAAAAATTAATGAAAATTCAACATGAAAAGCATGTGATTTTGGTTCCTAAGTTTGCATCTAAGAAAATACACAAAACACAGCTTAAAAAAAAGTATATCTTCAGGTTTCATTTATTTACTTGATTCAACTTGGAAAAAAGACATGTCTGTGTTAGGATTTCAAATGTGGTAATAATCTCCAAGTCCACCATGACTTGTTTTCAATACCAAGATATTGGAAATGTTTTCCAATGGTAAGAATACACTTCTATGTATAAGACATAACATTTCTTTGCCAACATCTTAAAAATAAGAAAGGGGAAATAATTGAAGACCAAAACATCAACCATTCATATTTTAACCTGCTGTTATTTCAAACACTTATCTGTTCTAGACTTCAATTAAACTCTCCACTTTGGTTTGTGTTATTCAAGGGTTCTGTGTGGACTTGATTTAAGCATTCAGTGATCAGGCAGAAAATAGTTCAACTTCCAATTTTTCTAAGAAAATGAGAAAGCTAAATAAGGTAAGCAGTTTTCAAAACAAAACCCAGAGGCCTTGTATTGAATAAGGCTTTTCCTCTTCAGTATCTAAATAAATAAATTTTCCAGTGTAAAGTATAGCAAGGATGTGTGTGTTCTTTACTGCTTTTCCACTAGAGCCTTATTTTACATACCTTCTTAACATACTCCATGAACATCCAATTTGGCATTCATTCAGTCAGGTGTAAATTCTGGGCCTTGAATAGCCTTACTTCCTACACTAAGTTAAAAAAAAATATATCCATAAGGGATTTGGCAATTGTTTCTTGAGATCATGAAATATTGTAAGGAAGATGAATTCCCTCAAGCGTGGTAGTTCTTAAAAGAAACACTAGTGATTAGGACTGGAATGTGCAAAGAGACTATAATTTCTACATTCCCCCTAGAATAAGAACATTAGAAAATAGTAATCTAAACAAGTTCAATGTTTATTTTTCTGATACTATTGTTGTACTATTCTAAAACAATTTTGCTGAAAAAGTAGTTTCCCAGGAGAACAGATGTAAAAAAAAGCAGAAAAGCTGTTGCAGGCCTGTGAAGAAATGGGAGGAAAATAGAAGGTCTATAGACCCTAAGCTGAGGTCAAAAACAGTAGAACACCCCAAGGCCATGACAATTCAAGTGTTAAATAAAACTATGAAATAAAATAAAATTAAATCTAAACTCTAAAAGACACCATTGCAAGCATGCATAAAATAATGTATAATTCATCTTATATAATGTCTCATGAAATGAACTCAAATAGCATTAAAATCTATATTTAGTGCTGGTGCTCACACAGACTTTCAAGGATAAACATTAACAAAACCTGAGGCTATACTGAAAAAATGCTTTTTATGAATAGGTTTGACAACATCTATCATCAGGTATATAACTCTATATCCCTATGTTAGTATACATATCTAACTGTTTTATGAACTGTGAATTCCAAGCTATTACACAACTAAATTTATGAAATACTGACATGAACTGTGTTCTGAGTACAAAATATACAGCAATGCATGTAATTCTGAAGAAGAGAAATAAAAAGAAAAGTACATGAGTTGAAAAGAGCTGTTATGGACAGCTATTTTTCAAGAATGTTTTAATATAATACACATAGCTTGTCTTTAAACAGGGAAGCATAAAGAGCAAAGGACACGTGCATCCTTCTCTGTAATGGAAAAAGTAAGATGTTATTCTGGAACTCTCTGATTGCTTTTCCTAATACTGCTATACTTTCTTAAAACTAAAATGGAAATGTAGCAGTGTAAGAAAGAAATTATTTCCCTCTCATTCCTCAAGAAAATCTGATTTATTGCTGTGACCCTCACTCTTCTTATAGTTGAAAAAATTGATAGTGGATCTTTTGAGGGAAATAAGGTGTTAATTTACTTTTTCTTCCCTCCCAAAACTTCATTTCCTTTCTACTATCCTTTCATTTGTTCCAATAACAGAGAAAAGAAAATTCTCTCTTTCTGAGATTCACCATTTACAAACACCTACACCTTTATGCTTAGTCAATTGAAGGTTGCTTAATGTGAAAAGCTTTGGCAGGTAGCTTTATTATTCTGTATTTACTTCTTTTTACCTCACCTGTAGAACAACAGTGAAATCCATTATTATGTGATTCTGGAAGTTGTGACGAAAGTCATGCTTCTATTTGAATCCACCTAGGCCAGCATATCTGACTCACACTCTTAGAAACAATGGATGAATTTTGAAATATGTTTTGTATTCCTGCTATGTGAGAAATTGATAGTTTGTAAACATCATATCTATAAGAATTACATGGAGATGAGAAACAACTCCAACAACTAAAAAGTGATGTGTAACAAAGCAGGATGCTTATGGATCTCTTTGAAAGAAGACTAGCTTCAGAATGAGCTGATGATCTGGAGAGAAGTCAAATAATCTGTTCATAGGAGGAAACATTCAAGCTTAATAAAATTTTTCTGTACAAAACTCCAATTTAAAACTGTGTATTTACATGTTTAAATTGAAATCAGATTCAGTTTCCTTTTTAAGTAGAATATTTCTGAGGGATCAAAAGGAAAACTGCAAAGCAACATCCAGACCACATTATGTCAACAGTTAACATGGACAAAGCACAAACCACTGATCACTAAATAGTTCCTGAGGATAAAGGCAATTTTAAATACACAGAACGTAAAAATCTCTTCAAGAAGCAATGAGCAAATTTTTCATTGAGATCTTTTTTTTTCTATGAAATGGGCACAAATCTGGGAGAAGGTGTCATTGCTCATCTATTCCAGTTCAAGAAGGAAAGTCAGTCAGTTGCCAAA
Organism: Taeniopygia guttata; assembly: GCF_048771995.1. Taxonomy (NCBI): domain Eukaryota; kingdom Metazoa; phylum Chordata; class Aves; order Passeriformes; family Estrildidae; genus Taeniopygia; species Taeniopygia guttata. The sequence continues at coordinate 39,464,254 of NC_133028.1, read as the reverse complement.
ATTCTCCGTGAAAAACCTCTTGTGTGAAATACAAGAACTGTCCAAAAGGAGGGTGCATCTACCACTGCATATACTCCTACTGCAAATTCAGTTCACTTTCTTTTCCCAAATAGCATTCAAATTTTGATCAAAAGTTCATTCTAATTAAATCATCATTCTGAAATCAAAATAATAGACCAAAATGATAAAAATGGACTCAGGGGAATATCAAAGGCACTTCAAAAAACTCCAGTGCTTGTGTCACTACAGAGAAGATCTAAAATCTTTTCACATGTTCGATTATTGAGTCCAGAATTCCAACACCTTTTTGTTTGGATATCAAATGCTGCTTCATCTTTGTGATGTAACAAAAGTAGAAAAAAAAATTAGTGATATTTTAGCATTAAAAAAACTCCAATCCACCAGTAATATCTAAATTATTCTTGTGCCCATTAGGGTCTTCTCCTCATTATTAAGTCAATCTTTTTTTGACTGTATTTGACAAATATTCATAGATTCTTCTTTAAACCAGAAAGGAGGAAACATCATATTTCACCAAATTTTATTAGTTGTTATATTCATCAGGCAAATCCAGTCTCTGAATAATAGTGGTTTTTATGCTGCCTTCAAGTGAGCTACATGCCAAAGGTACCTAAAGATAAATAATACCTAAAGATCAAAACCAAAGTCAAATAGTTGTAGGTATTGCTAATTTTTTTTTTTTTTTTGTCATGTTCCCCCATACATGGTATGATAATCTTGTGAACAATCCTACGAATAAGAGGTCAACTTTAGAGAAATTGTTAATAAAATTAGCAAATTCTCAGTATGAAAAAAGAGATAAGAAACTGATCCAAAAAGAGAACTAAAAAGGTGAGGAAGAATTAAATGTGTTATTTAAAAAAGCTCAAGCACATCTTTACTATTAAAGATGAATATTTCATTAGGGAAAGTCAAGCTGTCACATAAAAATATTTTGCTGTAATACAGTTGTTCCCATGTTTTGTTTGCTCGGAACCTTATGCATCAAATCTACATAACATATGACAAGTAATTCCACAAAATCAAAATTGAACTTGTAATGAAGATGTATACTGCACTCAGCAACATGAAGGAATAACCAAACTCTGTCCAAAGGTCAACTCTTTTTTCATAGGCCTTCTGATAAAGAAGCTTAAAAAAAATTATTACATTGCTTTATGCTTCTGTCAAGTGTTTATAAAATAAAAGGAAATTAACTAAATTATTAAGGAATAAATAATCCTGGTGAAGAGATAAAGAAAATACAGTTTTCTACTAGAGAGAACTTTATCTTCAGATTTTAAAGTCACACTGCAAGTTTTCCTACATGTGATAAAATCACAAAATACAGCAAAAGTCATCTCAATTGCTTTCTTTACTCTTCAGCACACTTCAGGGTCACAGATGAGTTTAAAACACAGTAATAAGCAATTTGATGCTAAGGATCCTGAGAGAATAATGATCATATAAAAGGAAACTGATTGGAAACACTGTTCTAACAAGAATCAAATAATTTAACATGGATTATTGTTAGAAAAGATAAATTTGTTGGAAAAAACATCTCCATGGGAAGATATTCACTTGAAAAAGTTTACCAGGTAAAATGCTTGAGACTGTACTAGACAGTAGCCTGATTTTTGCTGAGGACACAGGATACTAAAACAGCTCACATTTAAAATGTAGGCAATAAAATTCACTGAGGGTAAAAAGCCCCTTGGCTCTGAACAAGTTGCAATTCTGAGAAGTCTCACTTCACTGTCACCATAAAATTTTGATTCACTTCTGAAACAGAAGAGGACCATCAACTTTAGTCAAAAATTTGTCCAAGCTTGAGTATACTTTTGATTTTCCTCATATTGGGAAAGCCTTCACCATATGTCTCTGATATAGTGCAGTGCTATTCTGTAAAGTATAAAAGTCCCTTCACAGCTTGCTTTTCATCAATACTATTCACAGTGATGGTACTCAGTGTTATAAGGCTTCTTAAGCCACTTAGAGTCGAGATTTAACTATATAAAAATCTGAAAGCACATAACAGAGTTTAGAAGTATTATAATCTGTTCAGAGATCTCATCTCTTCCATCCTCATGGAGTGAAATGAGCTTTCTTTCTGGTGTAATTTCAGAAAAGGAAAATGATGAATGCTCCTCATTCTGCACTAATACTCATGCACATCTCTCTTCTCTACTATCATTTGCAACACTTTAGAACAGAATTTTGTCTTGTTACTCCTAAAGTACAGAAACTAGAACTTTTTTCTTTTTACTTTTTTCCATGCCTATTACTCCAGCTTTAAAAAATTATATCTTCTGAATGCCTCCTGCTATTTCTTCTGAGATAAAGTTTTATAAAAGTGCAAAATGTCCTCATCCACCCAAGGATAATTCTAGTAAAGCTAAGAAGGAATTATAATAGTTTTGTTCCCCACTGAATACCATGTGACTGGAGCTGTTTTTACACAGCAGTATTCCTATAAACAACATATTAACACCACAGAATAATAGTGATACTTCATAAACCATATGGTGTTTTTACAAAGGCACTGCATGCAAACTTACATGGGGTGACTTTCTAAAAAGTTTATTTAATATAGCCAAGCTCCATTTAATATAAATCAGTCAGAAGGCAGAATTAAGCCATGTTAATGCAAACTTATGTCTCTAAACATTAGGCACTCTCCTGGTCACTGCATGGAAACAAAGCAATTCACAGCACTTTGTGCATGAACAGAAAACTATCCATGAAGGTCTCTAATTGCTCCAAGGAAGTGGTGGAAGCCAAAGGGGAAAGACTGGCATATCTTCTCCCTTTTGGCTAATTTGATAATAACTTGAATCAGGTGTTCAAAGCCCACAAGATTCAGACCTGAGATATATGAACAAAATGAGTGTTAAGGTCGACATATTTACTTGCATAAGGGTTAAGATCAATATGCCAGACACTTTTCTGTTTAAATCCTGAGTACTCTACACGACATCTGAGGTGTTCTCTGCAGAAGACACTCAGTCCTCTCTCTGCAGAAAAATATTTATGTTCCACCTTGCTTTCTTCCATGTCTTTTATGAACTCACATAATTTTCTTATTGAGGAAACTACAATCATTTGGCTATATCTAGTAAGAACTAAAAATAAAGCTTATAGATGGCTCTTTGAGCCATCAGCCTAATGAAACTTGCATTCTCATTGTGTTCTGTCTCTCAGCACTGCCTTCACATTTTTCTTTTCCTTGCCCCAAAATTTTCTCATATTTTAGAGTAAAGCCATGTGTCCTATAACATGCTACCAGATAATAGTCACAGTAAATGGTGAATAGAGCAAACAGACAAACCAACTGAATACCAGCATATATACAGAGGTTAGCCTGACAATATTTACGTGTCTTGAAAACATCTTTTTTCTCTGTCAGATTCTAATTAAGTAGTTAATTTTTCAAAGTTGTTAACTAGAATAAACATGGTAGAATGTATTTCTAAAACTACAATTTTTGTTTCCAAGTTGATGATCATGTTTAAAAAATTATTATGAGGGGACTGACAGGAGAAAAAAAGCCCAGACTCTATAAGCTTCCTTTTCTAAATAACCCAGACTATAAAAGAAGAAAAAGAGAAATATAAGGAATAAAATGGCAGCTAATAAATAGTTAATGATGTACTGATTAGGAAGTATTTAATTTACCTTTGGACAGAGCTGATAGTTAGGGTAAGAAAACAACTTACTCTACAACAACAATGAAGTAGAATGACCATCAGGAGATTTTTTAGAGTGAGAGGGATTCAAAATAATTTTAACATTACCTAAAATTCATCCAGCAGTTAAATTCCTTGTGCTAGGTCTATAAAACATCTTGTAAATAAACACATTCCTTATGCTATTAAACAGTTTCACTGTAGTCATCAAAGGCAGTCAGCATCTTATCAATTCAAGATGAGTTCACATTAACATTGTCACTGGATTTGTTTGCCTATTTGACTGTTAGCTGTACTCACTAGTGCATAAATTTTCTTGTGAAGTTTCTCAAAGTTAATCACCTATAACATCTTTTAAGTAGTCCCAAATTCCATATTAAAAATAAATTCTTAAATTTTACTGACATTTATACACTTGCTCACTGCAAGTGTGAGAAGGTCAGAGCTACAAAAATACTTAAATATGCAATCCTCTTAAAATATATTTTTGTCTGTAACTTGTGTTTGAATCACAGATGACTTCTATGTCAATGTTCATTTTATATATGTTAATATGACAGTGGAAGAACATGACGAGCTCATTTCTAAACACTGACATTGAAATGTTGAAGCCTGAAATTGCAGACAGGTAAAATTTGCTGAAAGTTGTACTAAAAGTCATGTGCTGCCTTGAAATCGCCTTCATCCCATCCTCAGATGCTTCAGCACATCATAAGAAAACACTCCCAATCTTTGCAATTTCTCCTCAGGGCTAGAAGTGTTTATTTTTCTCTGTGGTCCTGTCATAACCAGGCCTAGGGGTGGATCTCTGCTCTATAATCACAGTGGAATTAACACCCTGGTTATGTAAAGACACAGAAGCAAATCCAGAGTTATCAGGGTAAATCACAGAACACAGAGACGCTACAGCTAAAATATTATTTCAGTGATGTGAAAAAAAAATGCCAGTTGCTCGGTTTTCCCTCCTTTCATTCTTAATTTTGTTGGGTTTTTTCAGAGCCTAGAAAATCTGGCAGCAGACAGACTTGTCAGATTGCTGCCTGTAGTTGTGAGATGCATGAGTGCACAGAACGCTCCAAGTAAATCACCATCAGCATCACAGTAGCCATGTTACTGAGGAGTATAAGCTCCTTTTGTTCCTAATAACGAGGATAAATTTTTGCTGCATGGTACCGTGAAATGACTACTGCTACACAAAGGCTCAGTGGATTTTGGAAATGAGAATGTTTTCTTTCTTAGGTTGCAATTTCTTATTTTAAATGCCCTAACTACAAATATTAAGTTCATGCTTGTGTTGAAAATTCACCTAAAGAAATCCCAGTTTGTATTAAGGTAGCTCCAGTTCTCAAGTTTCAGGGACTTTAAAAAAATCTAAATTTTTTTCCCGCAGTAAGGAGATAATGTGAAAATGGGTTTTTTTTCTTCTTTTTGGTTTTATCTCATTTAGTTTTAAGCATGTGTACTTTTCATGATACAGTTTACTCACATTTTCACTATGTTTAACTAAGGAAAAAAAAAAAGGGAATTAGTACCATATAAATACACATTAATTATTGAAATTAAAATTGTTATTATTTGCTCAATATCCAATCCAATTTTAGCTATAAGAAATTATATAGAATGAGATTTTGAAAGAAAATCACTGCCCTCATATCTTCAATTTTTCCCACTGTTTTTCATACTACTAAAACTTCAAATACCAATAGGTATTACATATATATATATATCTATCTATATGTATATATATTACAGATATGCTATAGAAACCAGGTTGTCTAAGGTATAAGGTCAGAGTTAAGCCAACAGGAGCATACCCCTCATTGTGCTAATATGCTCTGCATTCACTAAACCAACATATGTTATATGTTCAGAAAATAATTAGTTTTCATTTCATATAGCTGTCTCCCTAAAGTCAAGAATACAATGATAAATCACTAGAAATGTAGTAATATTTACAACACATGAGATAGAATGCAAATATTCAGAATACAAGTTCCTTGTTGTCTGATTGCTAACAGAAAAATTGACATCAGATTTTGAACTGTGATCAGCCGGAGTTATATTTTCTTCCAGTAGAATTCCAATTTTAATCTTAGATGGTTTGGGGATACATAAAAATTGCCTCTCTTCTCAATCATAGAGTGCCACATTCCAGAACAACAGAAATATTGAAATAGATATACCTGCTGCAGAAATGAAAAATAAACAAATAAGAGATTAATTTCTTCAAGTTGAAGGCTGTTTGTCATGTTAGGCAACCTCAATATGAATGCAATCATCTTCCTGCCTATTGGCATAAATCTAGTCCTTCTTTTGCACATTCACCTGTAGATTGTAGACTAGATTCAGTGAAAATGTACTACCTTAAGCATGTAGTCTTGATTACCTAAGTTTTTGAATATCTGTTCATGTTCTTAAATTTCCAATATTTCTTTCTTCCTCTCAAGCAGAAACTAGTTATCTCCATGCAAAATTATAAATAATGTCACCAAATAATATAACTTGTACCATTCACAGGCATCTAAAGCTGTAATATAAATGCTTTACAATAGCACAGGCATGTCCTATTGTAATTAGACATTTCTGCCATGTTCAGCGAGTCAAGTAAGACAATTTAAGTAACTAGAGATGTCTTCCTCAAGATCAAACTTAGATTTTTTAAATTGCTTTTCTGGCACTTTTTAAATATTTTTGAATAATAAGCATGAGTGACCACACCAGCTTTAGACTCTATGTGGGTTCATGCATGCTAGTTTGATTATTTAATGATTAATTTCTATCTTGTATGCTATTTTTGTTCTGTCTATCTTAACATTATCTCCACCAAATAAGGAAATATTAAATAGAATTGCCACCCAGTAGGCTTGCCCTAGATAAACAATGGAAAATCCCTGGACAGATTAGTGGTTAACAAATGCTTTAATGGTTTCCTCTGAGACAAAAGTCTGGACTCCTTTAATGCAAGCAAGGATTACAAATGTAATCTCATACTGGGGCTAGCTCTCTAGTTCAAAAATTCTGCTACTAAAACACTAAAATATCTGTTAGGTACAGAAGAATATGACTTGTGACCTACCTTGTGTGTATAAGTCAGAAGGGTGCTTTCATATATTGCATATGTAAGGAAATATATATATTTCAATAAGAAAAACTGACAGAAAAAAGTAAAGAAGTCCTCAGATTAAAGCTCTGGAGGACATTAAAGACGTACAGTCAAAGTCTGTGCAGCAAAATATCATTTTTTTCAGAGATATGAGATTTCCCTATGAAAACCTGGTTTGATGTGCTTCATCTGAAATATGTATGGTCATTTAGTGCCAAAAATAAAGACACAGAAAGTCTGTAACTTTAGCAGAACCCCTGCATCAGCTGAATGAGACAGCATTAGGAGTGTATTAAACTAGAGGAATAAAATTAATTGTGGCAGCTCATATGAATGAAGGAAGATCAGTGGTTGTTCTGCTGCCTGAAAGATTTTTTTTGTTGCTCTTTCAAGGTATTTTTTTAAGGGTACAGGATGGTAGCCACTAAAACACAAAATATTTGCAGCTGCTTCATGAACACAACACCATAGACTTTACAGCAAGTTCTGATCAGAACTTGTTGTCAAATAAGTCATGTAAGCTTGAGTTAAAACAAAAAACAAATCTGCTAAACTACAGGGTCAAATTGCCTGTCACAATCTTGCCCATCTTCTTTAGCTGTGTTGTGCTCTAACTTCGGTAGTGAAATCAGTAGGATCTGACTCAAACTTAGATCTCTCACATCCTAGAAGAACATTTTAACCTTTACATGACAAACATAAGAGTATAATCTTCATTTCAGAAAGTGACTCCTGCTCAGTGTTGGTCAGGGTGGGGGTGGCCAAGTCTATTCAAAACCTCTAGTCGTAGCTTTTTACACGCCCAAGTTTATGTTTTTATTGACAGACTATATATACAAAATTTTAACTACAATCATAAAATTAACCTTTTCCAATAAGATTGATAAGATTTTTACTTATATGTGGATGGTTTACAATTCTTACAGGCACTTATCTCACTGATCTTTTGATCTATCTTTTGGTCTCTCACTGCTGCTTCTAAACTGTCTGCTATATTTTGACACCATAAATCAAAGACATGAAGATACTTCAAGCCCAGTCAAACTGGAAAGATTTTTCACTCAAGCACCCATTGCAGTAAAAAAGATATAAGTATTTTTCCAAATACAAAAAAATAATTGTAATGACTACTTGATGTCCTACTCCAATTTTCAGTATTTTTTTTCATAAGTCTCATTCTATTTTTAAGAAATACTAGTAAATCTGTGATGCATATTACACTCTGCTACTAGTATGTACTGTAATTTGTACACACACACAATTTTAGCTCATGGAAAATACAGCTTTTGTTATTAGATCTTTTCTGTAAGTCTTTGAAAAGTTATGCTACACAAGACAGCAAAATAGATCTAAACCACATTGTTTGCTCACTGATGTCATAGAGATTTTAAAAACTGAGTGTTACAGATAAAATTCCATTGGGCACCAATGAAAATTTTCTCCCCCTGCAATTTAGATCTTATCTTTTGCTTTTGGAATCTTGCAACAAAGTAAGATACTTTCTTTTTCTGAATAGGTTTACATACAAAGAATATAAACACCAGTTAACCCTTTCATAAATCCTTGAAAATCTATATACGCACACAAGTTTTCCTCAGAAAGCTTCCACAGGAACATAAATTATATCTCCCCTGTAAATCTCTTTCACATTTACAAGAAGATGGCTTTTGCTCTCTAAGGAATGCAATCCTGTAACCTTGGTCTCACCTATTAAAAATAATGTTTCCTTGTAATTTGGTATCTTTTTGATTTGTAACGCTGTGTCAAAAGCATTAGATAGCACAAAACTGTCTTTTCAGCAGTGTCAATAGGGGTGTAAGTTCACCAGTCATTTAGCATTCAGAAAGTAGCTCCTACACATTGTGATTTCTCTTTTAAGAGTTTCCTACTCCTTTAATGTTGAAATTATTTTATTCAGTATAAAATTGACATGTCCAAACAATAAGCTCAGAAAACCAAGTTACGATACCTAAATTCAAATGCAGTATTTCCTTAACTTGAGTATCTTTTCAAACATCTATTTTGTGAGTCTGTTAGTCAGTTGTTAAAGTATTTTAACTTTTCACAACTGCTAAAAACATTTTAAAAAAGACAAAAGTTTTCTAGTTTCTCTTTGTAACATCCAAAGACAAAAGGTTGCTTAGATTTAAGGGATTTTATTAAATTATTTTAAACAGGATTTTCATAGTACTGTTCTAAACTTTATAAATTATTAATGAAAAAAGAAATAAAGAAAGGAAAGGAAAACAAGGTTTGCTTGCCTGGCATAAAACTGTGAGGTCCTGCATCTCTTATAGTACAAGGTCTTCACTGCAATTGACAAATTTTCATTTATATTAATTTTTCCCTGTATTTTAGAGTAATAAAATTATTACTTATATAGGAAAAAAAAAAAATCTACCAAAAAGGTAGAATGCTACCGATTTTAGCTCATAGGTTCAGCCAAAAATTTATGTCATTCTGATTTAAGCTGCAACCATTTTGGCAAGGAAGTGACTTCTGAGGTTCTAAAAACATATGAGATGTGACCAACAGAAGCACAAAACACATTTTTGATGCTCTGCGTAATTTATGCCAAATCTCTTCAGTGTGGTAACACCACACTGGAAAAGCTCAGTCAAAATTCCATCCTAAAATTCACAACCAAAGCACACACAACACATTTTTTTAAACACTACTACTATAAAATAGAACACCAAGCATTTTGATATCAATTTAAGACATTTGTATGTAAATTTGTATCTCAAACATAACGGCTTTCTGTCAAAACCAGCATATGGTGGTACGTGCAAACTGGAATCAAGGTAATACGAATTTTGTAAATAATTATACTGAAAAGCTAGGTAGTGTTATTCCACATATAAATTAGAGATCTCTTATTAAAATATAGCAGAAAATACATATTTTAGTACCAAGGAATTAGCTAATACATTTTTATCTTTGAAGAAATACCAGTTACTATTCAGACTACCTTTTAAGCAAGAAGTTAGTCAAAAACTATTACTCCATTGAAAGCCAAAAAATATACTTCAATTTTTCTAATTTTTTAACATACATGTATGTGGGTTTCAAAGTGAACAGGTAAAACATATTCTGCTAAATCTTGTAGTTGTATAGCTGAAGGGAAAAAGCAGATCAAATCCAAATGTATTGCATATTTTCTGTTACCTGAATAATGTAAAGCCTACAAACTAGTTATCAATTTTTCAGATAACATAAAATAGAATGGTTTATTTTTTCATTATATGAATTTCATTATTTAGTAGAAGAAAATGACTGTTCCATTATTTATCATTTGCTACTTATTTATTTAGTATAGGGGTAGCCAAACATTTTCGACCTAACAGCCAAAAAAATCAGTTTGATATTGTTCAAGATGACATTCTTCCTAACTCCAGAAAAACATGCCAAAATGTAAAAGGTGAACAAAAAAGAATAAGACATATACTATTCTCCTGCTCTTGCGACAACAAAATAGAACCACACAGCACCCACAGGAAAAGAAATATTATGAAACTATGGAATAATTACTAGTGAGAAAATAGTTATGAGAGGAGTGCACCAAAATCAAGGACTTCTGTGTGCTTTGTAAAGCTGAGTGGAAAAATTCTCCTTATCTAAAATATTTCTGATTTTCCATTGTGAAACCAGCTTTCAGTTTCTGGTTTACACATGACATGACGAAGTTTCCAAAATCAATACAGAAACACTGGCATTGAAATTCATATAATGTGTATTTCAAGCTCTTGGTTGTGAACTTCTGTAGAAAGACTAACAGACTAAAGGCTCTAAGAAATACAAATCATGCAATATGAACTTCAGTTCCTGATTCTGAAAGACCTAGCTTATCCCACAGAGCTCTCAGGAATAAAAGAAACACTAATAACTGGTGACATACAGATACTGCAAATAAAGGTCATTTTCAGTAGCTGGCTGTATTGCAAAATGCTTCATAACTTTGATAGGACCAAATATTAATATGACATGAGTACTCCTTCAAATTAGAGGATGTACATCCTATAGATAGCTCTAAATTTAACATTATTCTTACTGCTTGTGCTGTTGCATGTTGTGGCTGATAAACTGCTATTGATTATTTTTAATTAGAAAATAACAACTTATTTAGCCCCTAGGTTCTCCTGCTCACTGAGTTATAGAAGAGCTTTTCTCTCTGTCTATCTCTAAAGTGGAAAATCTTACATTTCACAAAGTAGCATTACCACAGTCCACCCTGGGCTTCTCTGGGTCTCTACACCATCTCAAGTTAGAAAGCATTCAGGACAGAATAAATAGATAGGTCTCTGCTAGTCCTCCTTCTATGCACAATGTGATTTACCCACTCAATGAAAAGCTCACTAAAGTTCATGAGTCCTCAGTCAAGGACCAAGGAAAAATTAAGACACAATTAACTAAACTGGTTCACTGGTATCCAGCTTTTCTCTCTTATTTTGAGAATGGTGCCAGAACGGGCCAGGTCTCCCTCTTATTACCTTAAAACACTTTCCTGGCTGCTCTAAGGTCCAGCTCCATCTCCTACAGATAGTGTCTTTGATGAGCAAAGGCACAATTAAATTGACTGGTCATTGTTTAACAGAGGGGTATTCCCTTCAAAACAAAACCGTAAAATGTTTAATAATAAGCAATAAATTGTTTCCATCTGCTGTTGGAAAATGGCAGGATCTTTTTGGTCCCTGTTGTTGTGCTAAGCGCAACCCACCTCTTCTATCTCAACTTAATGAATTTAAAATTTTTCTGTGTGAAGAAAGTAAGAGCATTTTTATGAACTGAATCACTCTGAAAAGAGATACAAATTTCTAAATGACTGACCTCTGCTCAATATTTCCCAAAGCATAAGGGAGAAATTTTGTAAATGTATTGCTAAGATGCCTTGATGGTACTCTGAAAAGGATTTTTTTCTGCATTTTAATTCTTTCAGAATTATGTGCTCTGATTTACATCTCTGCCATCAAAATCAGGAACATCTGCAGAACACTGAAGTCAATCAAATTAAATATATCTATATAAAAATCTACCAGTAGAGAATGTTTTGGACTCTTTGGCATGCAAAAGATGATTGCACACAAGTTAAGAAAATCATTGTATTCAAATTAGGGGGCTTTTTAAATTCTATTAATTTTTAGGCCATTTAAAAATCATTAATCTATTTTACACTACTGTTTGCAGGGAAACCAATGCTTTTCAGCAACCAGTATGATTCAAAAATTCATTAAAAAGTGATATGCAAACATAACATGAACTACAATAGCTTCTCTGTGTACACTTAACATTCCATGAGTTAAAGAAATTTTTGACACTTTTCTTCAAGTTGTCCTTCCACTGCCCTATCTGAAATTAAAGAACAAAAATGCTAAGCCCGTTTAATTTAGAATAGCAATGAATTAATCCTAATAATGAAATAACTTCAATACAACGTTGTCTTTGAATCATTAGAGGATTTGCAGATAGTATCTTGTGAATGCAAACAAGATAATCACACAAGCACAGATACCAAATAACCCTTTTTTTCAAACACTGGTGGGCATGCATATTCAACAAAATGCAAATATTGACTTTTCTGATAGCAACTAGATCAGATTGCTAAGGTGCCTGATGAGACACTGCAATCCCAGTGGGGGAAACAGTACTGACCTTCATGCTCTGCATGGCAAGCCTGTAGCTTGCTTGCATTTATGATTCCCCTAAACTCTTGAGTGTTTGCCACAACTGCAAGAATAAAGTAGACATGTGGAAAAGGGCAATCTCAGTCAGTACAGAAGAGCCTGAAAGAAAGTAAACAGGTTTCACTTGTCACATATCTCTCCAGAGAGACAAGGAAAGGAAGAAATGCCATTTGCAACTGACTGTTTATGAAGATCAATGGGCACATAAAAATACTTTTTTTCTTAATAAGCAAGGAGAGAGGGTAATAGGTCACACACCTTGCACATTCAGCCATCAGTATGTCAGCAAGTGTATTAGAGCACAGACCTACGACAAATGTTAATGCTTTAAAGAGTGTTCATCCAGAATGAGTGCATACAGTCACACTGAGAGTCACATGACATGCTTTACCAAAAACATCCTCAAACACACTATAAAAACCCAAATTTAAAAGAAGAAATATCTATAATTATTATATATAAATATCTATAATATATATAAATGTATATAAATAACTATAATATTTGAGTTTGTATGTTTTAATCTTTAACTACATTACACCTCCAAATTTTGCCTAGTCCAATGCTTCAATTTGAAGTGGAAATAAAGAAATGAATGGGGAAAAGTCCAGCATTTCCTGCTACTTTTATTACACTTGCTATATTTGACAGGATACCTCAAAGTGGTTGTTTAAAATATGTATATAAAGGCTATTAAAGGCTCACAGTAAATCCTTTTTTTTCCTAGATTCTTATTTCTATTCTGAGATTCCCTTTCTACACATTTTTTATTGTATGTCTGTCCTGACATTTTATCTGTACATTTGTGAACAAACAGACATACTATATAAGTATATTAATATATATTTGCACAGGAGTATGTTGAACCACCTTAGAAAGACTATGTTTAGGCAATATAAATACATTCTCTTTAGCTTTCATCATTCTGTATTACTTCTGCTAATGTATTTCATTTATGATACTCCTAACACTATGTAGTGCTTTTGAGATGTCAGTTATAATTATAAAGAGTAATAAGATTTTTCACCATTTTTCAGGAAAGAAGATCCGATTATTGCTAATTAAACCAGAGTGCAACCTACATATATGATCCTTTAAGCACAGAAATTATGATTCTGATACCAGAGTGTTTTTATTGGGTTTTTTTGTCCATTTGTATTGCATTTTTAGTGGGCAATTATCCTTAAGGCTACAAATCACAGCTTTTACATTTTATGAGGAAGAATCAATGTGTGCTTATTAGAAAGTTGGTGGCGCTTATAATACAAATGGGAATTTTGTATGCCTTTCTATTTGCTAAAATTCTAATCTTTCCTTCCTTCTGAGAGTCTTCATTTAATCAGCTCTATGCAGGACTTTAAAAAGCTAAGAAAAATGCTTGTTTTAATATTCTTGGATTTATTTATTTCTGAGATAATGAAATGCTTTTTTAAATTTCCATTAACGTAATGCTGCCATGGATTTTTATAGTCTTTTAAAAAAATGAAAGCATCAAGATTTGACTGATTATTGCTAGTGGGACAGCATTCCCAAATGTATATGTGGGTTTTGTGCATAATTTAAATAGAGAGTAATTTGAACCTTATTACTGAGAATTTTTGTTTTGATATCCTGCCAGCATAGCAATCTAAGCCTATGCTTAGGTCTAGACAGGACACCATATGCTAGAGAAACAAAAATTTATAGCCTGAGCATCATATGTGCTATTAAATTCTACATGCTACAAAGTCCAGGAGCACAAAGAGAAGAAAGAACCCCACTCTATCACGTTGCCATTGAATACAAAGACACTTGCTTGTAGAATGGTATTTAGATGTGTAACCACTTGTGTCAAATCTCTCAGATTATTTAAACAACAATCAGCCATTACCTTATCAGCCATGGATTTACCTTTTAACCAACCCCTGTGCAAGAAAATTCTAATAAGTATGGACAAAAATCTATCCCACTGTATTTCTTTCCCAGGCTGGAAACTCTGATAAACAGCTTTTTGATCAATAACTGTTGCCTAAACAGCCAAAGGCCTCACTTTATCTAGTTATGTAGGGCCACACAGAATTACAGCTTGTTGCTGTCATTGCATGATACCATATGGACACCCTTTCCATAGCTGAGCAAAATAAAATCTGGCAAACTTTATTGCCAACTATTACGATTTTGAAAGACAAACCTTTTCTGATAGTTATCTATACATCAGATAAACTTTAAAAGCCTTTAAGAATCAGACAAAATTTACTGTATTATGATTTCAGATATTTTAAAAATTGGAAAATACCTGAATCCATATTAATTAATAAAATACAATTATTTCTTGAATAACCAGGCCCTCCAAGGTGATGGACAAATAGGTCAATTTGCAAAAACTAAGCTTGTAAACACATAATCCAAACTGAATGTTCACCTTAACTGTTTTCACTCAGACTAATAAAGTTCACTCCTTTTCAAAATCTGAAACTGAAAACTATGTGCCCTATGACTATGAAGAAAGCTAGAAGCTACTTCAAATACTTAATCTCTAAAAACCTTTCAAAGTTCAAAGGCATATCCTACCCTTCAATATTCAAGGGAGGTTTCATTTTAAGCCTTACATATATTCTCCCCCTGAGAACACAGATTCTTTCTGCTGTGCCAAATCTTGAAATCTTGAAAGATATGAATGGCTGGTATGAAAAAGGGGGACAGAGCTTATGCAAAATGGGGCACAGGTGGGAAAGAACATGGAAAAATAAGGCTTTAGAGAAAACCATCCAGGCCATGACTGCACAAATGAAGTTATCTTTACACAGGTATGTAAAGGCAAAAAACAGAGTGTTTTATCATTACCCATAAAATAAAACATTTTACCTTGCCCTATAAACAGAACACCTTAAATTAGTCTTCCAGATAAGAGAAGTCCTCCTTCAGTTTAAAGGAGAAGCTGAGGGATTCCTTCTGTCATCTCTTTCAGTCAATTTCCTGAGGTTTTTCTTTCTTTTATGCATTATTTTGCATGAACTCAAATAAATTTTTGTACAGGTAAAGCACCAAACTTCCTGCATAGTTTCACAGAACCAGGGAAATTGCTCCTGAAAGAAGTTTCATTCAATCTTTATTATTTGCACACGATCACACATATAATTTTTATTATCATATTCATTCATGCAAAGAGGAAAAAACTGCACATGAAGAAATATCTTCCTGCATGCAAGGAGTATTGCCTCTTGTTTAAAATAATTATAATCTACCTAACTTTTAATTTCATGAGTTCCATGCTTTTTTCCAAGCATTTGTATCAACATGCTTCCAAAGTGTCCCATTCTGCTAGGAAAAAGAAACTGTGTTCTTGAGTTTTACTTAAAAATACTGCCTGATCGATCACTGGAGTAACCCTTCTCTATACTTGCTTATGATTACATTAAATTTAATCTAAAACATCAATTCCTTCAGTAGTATATTCAGATTAATATCTTATTAACTCTACTGCCAACTTCTTGCCGAATCAGAAGTCTCCTTTTCTTCTTCCCAGGATGCTGTTATGTATATTTAATGGAAACAAACAAACAAACCACCACCTTTTTTTTAATAATAGCTTACATTTCAGCAAACATTTAAAAAGCTACTTTGAAAAATGACCAAAAATTTTATTATTAGGAAGAAAGGGTAGAAAACTGTATTCATTTGCTAAAGCTGTACACAGTTGGATAATCAAAAAATTTTGTATGCTTTTGTACTAATCACTTGAAGAGCTACAATATAACCATAATTTTTAATTTTAATCTCTTGAATTGAATTTTAAGCTAGAAGATATCTATTAGTTGTTTAAATATAATTTAAATATTTTATTTAAATAGCTAAGTGTTGCGGCACATTTGGGGGGACCCCCAGGGGTAAATTCCTTCTTGTTCTAATTGTGTCATGTAGGAATATACATGAGTAGGTTTATTCAAATATTTGGTGCATTTTAGTTTACAGCTCATTCATCTAAAGAATGAGCGTTTCAGATCTTGGGGAGCTACTTTAAATTTAAGGATTAAAAAAGGCATTTATAAAAAAAAGTCAAAAAGTCTCATATATATGTATGTGTGTATATATATATACACACATATATACATACACACACACACACACATATATGTATACATATATGAATTGAGAAGCAGAAAGACATTTGAGTGACTGTGTCTTGGGGTGGCAGGACAACAGGACATATAAACATAAAGCCATATAGCCAACCCGGGACAGACTGCAACCTCTGGTTTAGATCCCTTCAGAATAAGGTATAATAATTACCCACATTTAAACTGCTAGTTAAAATGAATGCATTCATTCCTTGTAAAGTTTCCTTAGAAACACTAGACTCTTAAGCATAATCTAAACAGACAGCTGGGTCCACCCTTTATGATAATGTGCCACCTAGCTTTACTAATCTGCCCTTTGGAAACAAATGAGAAATTTTATACTGCCCCACCATAATTGTTAGTGACAGGCGTTTTAGCAGTCTGTAATTTGCACTTCACTGCAACACCTACTTTCAGTTATGATGTAAACATTAACAGGATCTGACACCATCAATCATGTTCTGGTGTCCAAGGCAAGTGACAAAAGAGCGTGCTTGGAGTAAACTGGAACATGACCTTAATGATAATGAAACATATCAACCCCTGCTATTCAAAGACAAAGGCAAAAAATGAATACTGTAATTGCTTCAACCAGCATCTGAATGATACACAGTGCTGCAATAATTGGGAGTAAGATTTGAGGTGGAAATTTTGTTCAACAGACTCATTTTTTAAGTTTATGTAAGTTCTGATTGTCCATTAAGCTGCTTGCAAGACTTATTTGATAGAAGAAAATATGTTTTTAATGTATAATCAATAGCTTCTGAAGAACACTATACGAATGCAAAAATTAGTTCTGTTTAAGATGGCATGAGTATGGAAATTTCTTCTATGTAACACAAATGTGTCAGGTTTTTTCTACACAAGTGTTCTTAAAAGTTTATGGCCTATAAACAGCACAGAAAACCTATATGCAAGTTATGTTGACAGGTATCAGTGCTATAAATATGCAATAAAAACCAGTGGCCTCATACCTGAATTAAAAAGACACCTATTCACAGGTATTTGTTAAAACAATTTATAAATGAAATCAAATTTATTTCTGAAATACCAGTATTTATTCAGATCTTTTGCTTCTGAATGCTATGTACTCCTCCTCAACTTCACTTTTTCTTTCATGACAACCCTTTTTCAACTTTAAATACTTCTGTATGAATAGTCTAATTGAATTACTGCCTACAGAAGGTATCACAGCAGACTAATTTATATAAATATAGAGATAATACTGAGATCTACTGATAAAGCAAGGGTTATGCTATAGGCAAATAAAACACAGTAATAGAAGTTGATTTCTTCTAATATAAATTATAATTTACATTTTTTAGCTATTACATTATATACTTTTTATTTACGAATAAAACGCAAGCTTTTCAATTAATAGCATTAGAATAGTTTCTGACATGCACTTTGCTTTTTGAAAATCTGTTCTAAAAGGAAAACTTCAAGTTATTCAGATAGGAAGATTATTTTGCTTCAATGGTCTGTTACACAAAATGTGAGCTGCACTATCATTCTCATTTGTTTATTTTTGGTCATAATAATTGCCTGCTACATCACAAGTAGTGTGAAATAACCTGCTCCACCTACCTACATGGCAAACTTAACTGAGATATCTGTGGTGCTGATACAGATCATATTTTGCTCTTCATTCTGAGAATGAAGGCTCTGCAAAGGCATAGGGTAGAAAAAAAAGGTAGATAATATTTTAAACCAGCTAAGCTTCACAGGAAATGACCCATTTTACATTTAGATTTCTACTGTTAGCATAATCAAAGGAATATTCACTACATGTGAGAAACATGGCATGCATAGCCTACAGACACTGCACTAATGTATATATACCTGCATTAAAGGAACCAAGAATACTTTTTCTGTGAATTTAGTGCAAACCTGCAGTGCTCAAGAGCTAATTCAAATTACCTCATACAGCCATCTGTGGTTCGTGTACCTCTTCTAAGTTGAAAGAGGTAAACGAAAGCTGTTATTGAAAATGCACATTGTCTTAAGCACAAAGAAGAATCTTAATATATAAAACTACAAAGCTTTTAGCATTAATTTTTAACTTTAAAACCTCAACATTTATTAATAATAAATAATAGACTAACTTAAAGTCAAGTCACATTAATTAGCTCTTCTCAGCCTACTCCTGAAACAACACAAGAAATTACCCAAAACATTTTCACTGTAACATTCAAGTTAAACAGCAGCTACTTTCACATGGAAGCTTTTAAAAAAAAAAATCAAACTGTGTTGCTATTCAAAGTTTTTCATGGGTCACACAGTATTAAAATTCAATTAAATTTAAATAACCAAAATTGCTACATACATTCATCCTCTGAGTGACTTCTCTAAAGACTGTAAAGTCTTAATAGGAATGAATATGTATTCCACTCAGTACTCAGCACTTCCTTCCCCTTCCAGGGCCAAATCTCTTCTCCACTGTATCTGTTCAAGTGTTTGTGCACTACAGAGAGAAACTTCACGGGTACCACTGAACTTATTCTCTCTTGCCAAGCTTTCAGTGTCTGCTTTGAAGTAGATTTAATAATTTAACAGAATGCAACTTAAATTTTAGGAGGACACGGATGAAGTTTTTTTAAAAAACAGAACAAGGATAAAAATCTCTTATGTTAGCTCTACAATGCTACTACATGCAGAAATAACCATTGTATCTACTATTGGAATAGATATATCATATTGGAGAAGAGTTCTTGCCTGGAATTTTGACACAGACCATATTTTTCCCTTCCAAATTTCTGAATGTCATGAATATTACATATGAGAAGAAATCCAAACTCAGATGTACATTTTCCCGCTGTAAACAAAAGCCAAGGAAAGAAATTCTTTGTATGTATAATTCCTGAAGGTGCTGACAAGTCAGCCACAAAGAATTTCATCCTTCTATGAATGCAATAGACACAGTTTTAGAATATTTTTGCTTCCATATTTTCTCCACTATCATTATATATACATTACTACATAACATATATAGGATAATTTTTTATAAATTATCATATAATACATATTATAATTACATATAATAAATATCAGTAGTTATCTCTGTAGTCATTATCAGAATATATGTGCATCCCCCCACATAGTTTTAAAAAGTGGCAGAAATTATGGATATGCATTTAAGAAAAATTAAAGATGCATCTGATTATTCCAATTGATTTGTTGAATATACACTGACAGGTGCGAATTTTTGTATAATTTAAAAGAATGTTTTTAGTCTCATAGCAAAAAACAGACTTGGAAACCTTGCAGCCAAGCAGTATAAAGTTGGAAGTAACTCCCCTGTGAAAATGCAGACAAAATTTGTAACAAAGAAATTTGTAACAAAGAAATTCAAGAAAGACACTCAAGAAATTCCATGTGATACTGTTCCTCCCCTGACACAAACACAATAAAACTGCAGGCAAATTTTCATTAGCATGGAATGTACGTCCAGAATTTATCTTAAGGTAAGTGCTACAATTCTGTAAAATATATGCACTAGATTTTATTCACTTGTTATTACTTTAGCCTTTTTAATTAATTTCTTGACTAAGATAAAGTGTGTTTACCTCAAGATAACAACTGGTGAGGCCATATTTGTGCAGTTTACACTGTTTATGTCCATGGCATTACACTGGTAGCAGGTCTCACAAGGTTACTATACAAATACAGTGCAGCATTGCCAGATATCAAAACAGGATTTCATCATTGTCAATTAATGCTTTGTTTAAAAGACATAAGTTTTCATAAATCTGTATATACAGCGGAGACCTTGCTCTTAGTGTACACTTTCTATGTCAGGTAATCACACTGTTATCAAATGTATCACCTAGAACTGATCTCTGATACTGATTCACACACTTTACTTTCTCAAAATGTGCTTCAAGTCTGCTGAAAAATAAATTCTAAGATTAACTGTTATACTAAAATGATTTTCACACTGAAGAAATTTGTTTCTTTTAAATGCATTTCATAATCTGACTCTGAATTGATTCAGACCTTAGCATTACAATTTCCATAAATGCTAATCATGATAAAACCATTCCAATATAATAACAGAGAAAGATCAAAATAGTCAGTTAATAACACTGTGTCTGTAAGTCTTCAGTAAGAAAGGGAAAAGAGAATCATTCAGGTGTTAAACAGAACTCCATTTCTTATGACAATTCTTAAGTAACAAAGAGATTTAGGTTTCAGTTGACAAGGCCTTGGAGGAGAACAGAACAGGATAAAGGGGATAGGATTTGGCATACTTAATGAAAAAATCCTCATACCAACTCTTCAAAGTATATTCACTCAGGTAAATTGGAGCATAATGACAAAGAAAATAACTTCAGAACACTATAGGTCAGATTGTACAAACATTTACCAACATTTTGCTGCTACACATATTCTCTAAAATACTACATTTTTTTCTGAAATGTACTGATCTGGTAGAGAAGCTACCAGAGCATAACAAACTAAAACATTTGTCATTCAGTCCAGGAGGATTGCTGTTCAGATTCTAACCACACAGAATTAATAGAGATCTGTTGAAAAATGGATTAAGAATAATTTGCTTGAGTAGACAAACTTAATCACTGTATACATTACAAAATGTAATGAACTGACAAAGGATGCTGGTATCATGTATTCTGCATCAGAACATGCATAGCTTTGTCCATTACCAAAAGTAAAAACAGCCAGACATATTGCAGAATAGATCTAACAGTTTTTTCACCCTCAGGCATTTGAGAGTATCTCCAGACATAATTTCATATTTACAAGTTATTATTCAAATAAGGCCTTACTGGTTTTGTCCCTTAAATTCTCTAAATTTTGAAATTTCTTAAGCTTTTTCCATTTCTTCTTGCCTTACATTCATCAGTGCATAGAAAAAGATGACACCAATCTGGGATTTCAGAAAAGACCAGGAATGCTGTGAAGGTATGCTAACTATTTAAAGAGGAAAAAGCAAGCAAGATATGCAGGTGATGCCTATATGTCTTCCTCTCTAATTTTGGTAGCTAAAGATTATAAAAGGAACAGATGTTTGTTAATGATATCAGAGGATTCTGGCAATATGTTCATAATCATAGATAATTATGATTTTGAAACTAATCTGTGAGTCAGTAATGGTTTTACATTTAGATTATTAAGGTAAGCATAAAGCGAGAAGCATTGACTACAATTAGAAACTCAAGTTGTAATTAAAATTATGTCAGTCAAAATTCTCTAAATGGTTTAATTTTGAGTGTGTTAGTGATGTTCAAAGCTCAGATCAATAGTAGCTAGCAAACATTTTAAAGGCATCCTATACAGGTGGTATACTACATCCATACAGGTGCTCTTAACTAAAAAAAAAAAATCTTCTAATTAATATCATTAAAATTATTTGCATAAACATTTTGAAAATGTTATGAAAAGTGCATATTTTCCAAATCTTAAGTGGAGTACTTTTTCTATCTTTCAAAAGTTGTTCTTTAAGTTGCTATAACTATTAGGCAAAGTTACAAAGTTACACTATTGTATCATTGCTCAATATCAACAAAACAACCACCTTACTCTCAGCCTAAATTCTGACATTTTTCTGATTTTGATGGTGGTTTTTCAGAAAGATATTATACATTGTTTCTCTATACTGAAATAAATTTTTTAATTCTCAAAAAAAAAATTGTACTATAATTCAAACTATGACAGAGCTTAGGGACTGAAATGCTACTAGTTAACTGAAATACTTTTGTGGCTCGTCATTTCCTGTGTCCCAGTGTTTTTTCTGTGGAAAGGAATTGAGATTTCTTTCAGGTTTGGCAAATAGTTGAAATGGGTCAACCTTCTGGTACTTCAGAAATAAATTTTTTTCAGAAGAATATTGTCAAAAACTATTTCTACTTTAAAGTTTAGAATGTTATTTATTGAAAACATATTAGTATCTCCAAAGTAAAGCATAGGCTGGGAAGAAAATTCTTCACATTCCTTAAATGTAACACAATTTCTGATGTTTCCAAATCATCACAAAAAAATCTCTATTTTAACTTCCACTATAGGTTTAGATATAAAACATTCTTTTGTCTGAAGGAGTTAATACTGAAAAACAATGGTAAGAAAGGTCAAATGGGACATCAAGCCAGCAATTAAAAGTTAGCAAGGTTTAGTTGGTTATTACCTTGTTATTTTTTCATATTATAGAAGTGTTATAAAACTAAATTCATTTGTATTTTGCTCTGGTGATAATCATTTTCACGTACAAAAAATTAATGGAAGCATAAGAAAGTTTGTCAACATACATTAAAGCTGTAAAATGTTAGCATAGTGTTTTCCATAAAAGCAGTGTTGGTTTTCTCAAACAGTATACAAAAAGATCTGTTGTCTGTAAAGTAAAACAAGATAAAGAATATCACATATCAGAAGGAGAGGGACTAGTGTCAGAACAGGGTGTGTTTGAGTATTGGCTTCTATTCTGGTGTGATTGACTTAGAGGCTGAAAACTGAAGTAACAGATGGGAAAAACAAGCAGGTCAGAAATGTATCAGGAGGAAAAAAACCCACTACAGAACAATATAAAAAGCATACTTACTAAAATAAAAATAGGATTCAGATGTATTTTATAGCATTTTGAAAATAAATTAGGTAAAATGAAAAATTAATAGGTATTTATTACACAATAAAAGATACAGAATGCTCCTTTATACTAATATATTGATCCTGATGAAGTAAAAAAGCATTTGACTTGAATTCTGCTGCAATATCCTCCCCTCTTAAAAGTACAATCTAATGAAATTATTAATAAAAATTAGATACTGAACTACTGACTTCAACTAAAGTTATAAGACACAACAGAGACATTTGGTAAGGATGAACAATAATTCCCCTCAGAATTAAGAGGACAACATTGCTTCTGAAAGCATCAGAACCGTTAAGAAACCACAGAAAACTTTTGGTCCTTTTACCATATGTAGTGGTTGAAACATGTAGAGTGTAAGGAGTATTCTTAGAAACCCACACCAAGAACTTGAGGAAACTGCCTCAGAAGAACATATGCAGAGCACAAAACATTTAGATATTGCATGTGAACTGCAGTTACTCATTGACAAGACAAAAATGCTTATGCTGAAACATTAATTTAGTCTTCTTTCATCTGAACCGACCACTATTTTAAGTAGAAAGAGTTTTAAGATTTTATACACTGTAAATGAAATAAAAATATTGTCTGAAACTTTGAAGAACACATGAAAACAAATAAATTTAAAGAATATGAAAAGAGAGCAACACGAAAAAATCCCAATAATAAACTCACCTCAAAATAGTATTATGCAATAAAGTATATCTGTAGATACATATATGTTTCAGACTACTCTGTGCATAATTGGTCTTCAAGACCACTGAAATCTGCTAAGTTGAATTGTCAATTTAGGCAGAGACAAACATATCTTGCAGGAAGTTTAGTAGGTTAAATATTTCCTCAAGTGATGTTACAGATACAATCACAACAAATTTTGTGCAGCTCAGCACCAATATCACTGCCTATTTGGAGAAAATGGGTACCTTCCTTCAAGTAGAGTTTAATGGGTTCCTTTGGTTGAAGGTGTGGACAACACTTTACAATCCTTTGAAAATTGTTTCTGTGGTTAGTTCACTAAATTAACAGCTAATTAATAAAATGGGCACTCGCATCCAGCTCATTACTCTCTTCCTACTTTTACTTGTTGCTCACATACATACCAAGATGGGGTGGGGTGTGTGAGAAAGACTGTCAAACATCATATATAACTGACATAAATAATAAAAATCCACAAAGAATGGCTCATTTCAGAATCCTCCAGCATTCAAAAATAATATATTCCTGTAATCTAATCTGAGTTGTCACAGTCTTTGTATAATTTGTATTAATTCATAAAACAGGAAAGCATTTTGAACAATACATCATGGATACACTCACTACACCTAGAGAAGATTAAACTTTATATTGTATTACCCCTGAAAAGAAAAATATAAATCACAAATGGGTTGAAAATAAAGAGAATTTTTGGTTCTATCATTTTTCCTATGCACACTCCTCAAATGAAGGACCATAGGTCCTTCAGATGATGTAAATTATCACATCACCATAAACAATGTAATTGTCCTGACACAACTACAATCAACCATCAGCTTTAGCTTGCCTTTAGATGCTTGTGTTTATCCTCCATGTGAGAGAAAGCAAGAAATTTGAGATGAATGAGTATTGTGATACATAAATAACTGATTTAAGAACAGCTAACTCAGGTGATATGGTTACACATTTCTTCCTAAGGTAATAAAAAATATATAAGTTGGTTTGCCACTTAATTTCCTCCTCTCTTTGCAACATTTAACTGGCATTCTTTCTCCTATCCTCCCTTTGTTTCCCTTTTAAAGTATCTCATAGCCTATCTCTATAAAAAACTAAAATATCAACAGAAAAAGCTTTTCCACCATTGGCAATTTTGCTTTTCATTGTTTGCTTGGCAATTTTTAATGAAGAGTTTTGGATGTTCTTTCTATTAAGAGACTTGATCTTAGGAAAAAAAAAAGGTGTGAAATCCACATTTCAGTTTTGGAAGTCTTCATATTCTTTATAAAAGGTTGTTTCTTTAACCTGGATATTCTACTTCACATAGTGCTTAGCCACAGAGTAAGGTGCAGAGAAAATATAAATTGTATGCCAAAATCACCCACAACAGTTGTTTTGCAAGGCAACCTATTAAGGAGATGATTAATTTGTGCACAAATTGGAATCACACCCAGTTTCAGATTTACTGAATGGAAAGGAAGAAGATAAATTGATGGTAGTGATATTTTATGGAAGGATAATAACCAGATATAGTCAAAGACACAAACTTGGTGAGAAACTGTGCAGCCCATCCCATCCAAAATGCAGCAGTGTCATTCATCTCAGGATTCCAAAAATAGTAGCTAATACATTTACTTTCTAAATTTCAACCCCTTTCCTAAATATATATTTGTCATTCCAAATACTAAAATACTTAGCAAACAATCCATCTGGATGTTTTTTTACCAAAAATGAATGTTAATATTTGTGATAATTATAAGAACGTCCATATTTTGAAAATAATTGGTACTTACCTTTATTTCTTGAGATTTCATGATTCTTTTCCTGCTGCAATTAAGAGCAGAAAAATGTATTAATTGGAGAATTAGTTATCACAAAAATCATAAAATCATAGACAAACATGATCCAAGTGAGACAGTGTAGTTCCTCCTCCATCCTGCTCCAAAGTAAAATCAACTACACTTTGCTGGATGCCGTAAGAGTCCTATATAACTAATTTTTAAATTCACTTAGCATTTTTCACTTTTTTTTTCCTCCCACAATGACTGGGATTAAGTGCTGGAACACATTACCCAATGGGGCCATGCAGTCTCTATCACTTGACCTCTGTCTTGGGAGATGCTCATAATTCAACTGCACAAGTCGTTGTAAAACTGGGACTTGTCCCATTATGTAATTTTGAAGAATGAAAATTTAATCAAGGCTGTAATCTATCCCCACAATTTCAAACTTTGATTTTACACAGTATTTACTCAAAAAGATCTGCTTTATTTTGGGTATTGAATTTCTTGAAACATTTGCTGCTATAAAAATTTATGGCAGTAAAAATAGCATGAGGAATAGTCTAAATACAAAACATTTTAATTTTTTGTTCCATTACAAGATAGCTTTTCTTTTATAATTTTAACAAAAAAGGAAATTAAATATCTTTTTTCTTTTGCTGTAATTTTAATGGGCATTTTTAAGTATTTTAGCTTTTGATAATAAAGAAAGTGAACTGATTACCCTTCAGTACTAACTGCACTGTTTTATTTTACCTATACACACCAAGGATTTGTTATTGCTGTGCTCATTACAGGTTCATGTAGTCTTAAAAGCATTCAGACTGTACATAGAAATCTACAGAAAGAAGTTAATACTTCTACACCAATACATATGTTCTTTAACAGTATATCTGTTAATATTTTCTAACTCACGAGGGCATGGAAATATTTAATTACCAATAACTTAAGCACAAGGCCATCTTATCTTCAAGCAAGTAAAACATATTGTTCCAACATTTTTAATTTTGTGAAAAAATAAATAATATGGCTAATGATGCAATATTTTTGTTGTTCCCTGTAACAACAAAATGTACAAATTTTCCCTGCAACAACAAAATCGAACAAAATTTACAAATCTAAGTCAATTACTCTTTTCTTGTTTCTTTTCAAACAAATAAGCATGTCAAAACTTGTATGTACCTGGAAAATATGTTTTCAAATTTCTTCATGACTACAATATAAACACTAGCAAGATATTATAAATAAAAAAAAAAAAAAGAAAAAAAAAGAAAAAATTCAGTATCAGTAGAATGTGATGTACTAGATACATTTTTAGTATTTCCTAAACACAACAAATGGTATTTCCTGAAATACTGGATATGACGTGCTGAAGTTACCAGAATCAATTTTCGTGCCATTCTGATTTGCATGCTATACTAAATTTAAAGCAATAGTTTTAGTATTACTGAATTTCCTTCACGTTTCATTTTACACTACAGTCACATTTGTTTTAGAGGATCTGTCTAGTACTTTCTTCTAGCCTTCTAAAGGAAAATTTGCTTGTAGTTTTTATTTTATATACCTTTAGAAGTCATGCAGTGAAACTTAGCCTTTAATAGGACTGTAAACTCAGAGGAATCTTGTTCATGATAAGAAGTCTGTGCTTATTAAAAAATCAACCAACCACCAAGATTTAGAGTCAAGATGTAGCCAAGTTGTGTTAGCATTTCAGATAGTGCAATTTTATGGGCTCCAGAGACACTGTTCAGTTCCACTAAACTCACTAGTCTTTTCTCCCTTCTTTAGTTTGAAATTAAAAGAATGAAGTTTTTTTTGCCAACAAAACTTCCATAGAGTCTAAGGACTTAATCCAATAACTGATTACAAGATGAGAGTAGCCTCGCAGGAAAGCAGCATTAAAAGCCAAATACTGATATCAAAGCAGAAGAGAAACACTAGTTAAGATGACAATTACTTTTTAGGAAGAAGAGAATTCAACTAACTTGGCAAAGTTTAGAGTAGAAATAAAAGGATTTAAATGAAAATTTAAAATTAAAAAAAAAAAAAAAAATGTTGCCAGTTTTTTTTAATGAAATTTGTTAACATTTCAAGGAAAGGAGGCATTAACTGAAAACATCTTTTCAGACATTTTTTTCTAATATCTTTATTTTATTTAATTTCAGCTGAAGATTTTGGAGCAAATTTTTATGGCTTAGTTTTCTCAAAATACTCAAATTTTAGGTTTAAGATGCCATTCAAACCAGAAAGAAAAGATTTATTTAATAGAACATAGACCAGACTCGGTGTGATAGTCCTTGGGCCAAGGTGCTTGGTAGCAGCAAAGAGCACCCACATAAAAAGAAAAGTCTCTATGTCTCAAGTTATTTCAAAATTAATCAGTGATTAGACTAGGTGTAACATCTCTGAACTCCGAAAATAGTTTTCTGCCTAGAGAAATCTTGCTAGATAGGACTTTTTAACAGAAAACACAGAGTTAAAAAATGCATCTAAGTTTATACTGGGGATGAATTAAATACAGGTTCCTCCTTAATCCTGAAAGATAAATTATATGAAATATTTTCTGTAGAAAAACAGTAAGAAGTAATGAATTATGCTAGTGACCCAATATTAAACACACTTGTAACTTAGAAAAATTAACTTCAGATGCTCAGGGACATAGGAACTGCTCATCCTCATGGGAAACACAGAAATAAATAAAATTTTCAGGGTCTTGGAATGTGAGAGAGGTAAATGAACTATTGAAACTTTCAGTATGGTTCATAATGACTAAATTGTTCACAGTGACATTTATTTTCACCTGCATTTGTGCAGTGTGCTAGGATGTTAATACTTGTTGGCCTGAAAAGAACAAAATTCTACCCACATACTATTAGAAAACATGCAAATGTGCAAGCATCACAGTATTGAGTAAAACATACTTTTGTATAAACACACATGTGAAGGACTTTATAAACCCACTGTTACACATATTTCTTACAAATATTTCATATTTTTCTCCTGTATTGCATTGTGATATATAAACAAAATATTTTTACCCAACATATTAACAATCAAAAACTATATATAAATGAATTTTAAAATGTATTTTATACATATACACACACATATTTTTCATTCATGTAATCATTCTGGATCTTTATGTCTACATAAAGAACTAAAATACTATATTGTAGTTCATTGCATATTGTACATGAAATACAATACTATTGATATGAACCATCTGTAAACAGAACTAACCATTTTGCATTCTACGATATTTTTATCAGCTTCAATATAGCAAAATACTTTTGAATTTAACACTTTCCAAACAAATTAATCAGACAGGTTGAGTGGCATTTTATGGCTTTGTGTTGCATTACAGTGTATCAGCCTGATGAAATGTATCAATGCAGAACATACTCAAACTGTAAAAAAACCTTTCCTGTGTGCCCAAAGGGCTGAATTTAAAGTAAACTTTTCATGAAGACAATGTCAGATTTTCTGTTATGTTTGTGAACTGTAAAAGATCACAGATGGTTGACCATAAAAATTACTGTTGTTAAAAATCGTAAGTTATAAACTATTTCCAAAATAAATCAAATGAGGCTCTGCAAAGAAACTTATTTAAATATACACAAATGTTTCCCCAAGGTATAAATGCTCCTTATCTAGTGCTCTTTTTCTTTTTTGTCTCAATACACAAACACTTTCAACATCTCTTATAACATTTTGATATCACTCTTATTCAGAAATGTTACATGTGCTAAATAAAGGTGGCATAGTACCAGGTCTTATTTAGAATAGGTTCACATTAGCAATAAGGGGTGTAGAGAAGGATGATCAAAGGGACTCATAATTTATCAAGAAGGTACAAAGCTACTTATATGAAAGACATGGGGTGATCTGTAAAGGTAGATGACATTCTAGAACTAAGCAAATACACCAACCACTTAAGAAAAACTATAGCTCATTTCTTAGCCTCATTTAAATATATATCATGTGAATTTTGCTTGATAAATTTTTTCCCTTGTTGAAAGAAAATTACTGTTTATAAACCTTGGATGCTGCACATAGAAGCATTCTTATTGCCACTTAATTCTATGTTTTTTAAAAGACCAACTACATAACTCTATTTCATACAGAGCCCCACTTATGGCTCTGCTGAATAATCTGCTGAGGATCTGGGTATGTGTCTGGCAGAGTGGGCTACTGATAAAGAAGAGCCTTATTTTGCCTTTGGAAAACTCAGACAAAGCCTCCTTTGCTTTGCTGGCTCTATTTAAAAAGTAGCTGCTGAATTAATCAAATTCCTAAAATAAACAAAGTACTAATTAGGGTAAAGCATATGGTAGATTGTCCTTGACATGTGACAAACATTAAAATAATTTAATAAACATACACCATTAATTACAGAAGCTGATGAAAAAGGAAGTGTAAAGTCACTTGCTTTTCCAGCATTCCATAATGAGAAGTTACCATTAGACATAGAATAAAATATAGTTAAAATGCAGAAAATCAGTTTTGTGTTCATTATCTTTATGGCTAATTCTGCAGTAGGGGTACTATATAGATAAAATAATAATAATAATAATAATAATAATAATAATAATAATAATAATAATAATAATAATAATAGCAGCAGTAGTAGTAGTAGTATCTTTTTTATTAAAGAAAATATTTCATTAAGAGAGGTACCAGAGTAGTTATTACTGTTAAAACATGTACAAGCTGTATAGCTGAATTAACAATACATTCATTTAAATTAATACAACTTTAATTACAAGAATTCTGAATTACAAATGTACAGAAACCTTATATTCATGGGTGAAATAGCAGCATGGTCACAGCCAGGGAGTACAAGCACACATACTGCACAAAGCAATCTGGTAAACTATTCTCAGACCCAATTTGATCAATGACATTAGGCTGAACATTTGTGTTTCAAAGAAGTTTTATAGAATCAGACTTCAGCAGGCTCTTAGCAACAGCAGTACAATTGCAATTTAAACTAAAAATGCATGCAAAGCAGAAGCAATGACATTTACATTTGTAAAGCTGTTTTGTTAAGCAGCAGTAAGCAAGGCCTTGCTTACTATGGTAAGAAAGAAAGAATGTGCAAAAAGTGAACCATTTTCCTCTTGCTCTTGTCAGAATGCTATTTACTGCAGAAAGCTTTTTAGTTTAATGTTTGCAGCAGGATTCTTGAACTGGTATTCTGCATTCACAGCCCAGTCTTCTTAGAGACTGACACCATTTATAGCAGCAAATTCTGAGAAAATAATATGCCACAGGTTGTTCTTGTATTGATTAAGGCATCACATGAATATAAGATTGTGTGCAGGAAACAAGATGTGAAGCAAGGTTGCTAGGCAAAAATAAGGTAATATGTAAAGCTGTTGAAGTGCTCAGAATTAATGGTGTTCCCAGGAATATTACTAAATATTACAGGGTTAAGAGTAAGCCTTACAGGCCTGCGGAGAAACCACGATGAAATCTTGAATTCATGAATCTGCATGAAAGCAACCCAACAATATCTGGAGAACCTCGATACAAGAGTGAAATGATTGTCATTAAAACCAAACCCAAACCAAGAAAAGCCCAGCCGCAGAGATGGGAAGAGTAAACTCTGAAATACACTGATTTGGATCTTAGTTTGCTGATTTAGATCCCCAAGGAACATAAAGAACAATCATGGTACACCCAGGAAGGTGAGTCTGAAGGTGAGTTTGAGTAGTTGTTCCTCTCTGCATGCAGATTACAATCATTTAAAAGCAAAGAAGAAACAGAGAAGAAATAAAGGTATGACAAAGCTCAACATCATCTTGTCTATGTCTACATACTCTGAAGGAAAACTATCTCTAGACCAGGCTTCAACAAAGTGTGTGATTTCTATGGATGGAAAGTGGACAGAAGCTCTACACAAAGATCCACAGGTTTTCTATTCAGGCCTGTCTGACATAAACGTAAATAACCTAGATGGTTGCAAGGGCATATATTATTTTTAAAGGTAGCCTTGGATCATGCAAAGCAGAGCAAAGCCTTTGCCCTGGAAGTGAAACAGTTCTGGGCTAAAGTTACTGTCTAAATCCCAATGTTTCTTCAGTACCAACAGATTTGAAGCAGCTTCCTGCTAATGACGCAGTAACACTGTTTATACAAAATGTATGCACCATGCATTGCATTCTATGAAATAACATTTCTTTTTTAAAATAGGCAGAATCAGTCAACTTAGTACATTTTCAAAGTAACAATTCCTTCTGGTAGGATTGTACACAAGTAACAATTCCTTCTGGTAGGATTGTACACAATCCATATAGACACATTTCCAAAACAATGCTAGTGTAAAAAGATCTGCCTGTAGCAGGCTGCAGGTAGCTCCCAAGACAAATTGGCACCCTACAGGACCTATAAGCCCTGATTACTCTGCAAGCAGTTGAAAGGCAGCTGAGTAGTAGTTTAGGGTTTTAATTCTTATTTCACTAAATAGTTGGGGTTTAATAGTACTGTAAATTTTTTTGTTTGTTTGTTTCCAATGTAATACCTTGTCCATGAGGAATCCAAACGATCCTAGAGGCCAAATGAAACTGTAGTGAAAGGCCAAATATATATTCTCCTTCATTTTATTGAAGCAGAGAAAGGCCTATTTTCCAAATCTTGTAATTTTTCCACAATGAAAAAAAATCCAATAAAATCTACATGATGACTTAAAGGATTCATTCTTATATTGGCTGTTACCTGTCTATCCATACACCTCATTATCATCAATTGTCCTAGAACTGGTCACAGTTCTGAGCTGAACTCAGGAAAAAAAATCCCAGTAGAATATGCACAGAAGGTTACTCTGCATAGACTTGTTAGGCAGCTCACTCTTAGAGAAATACAGTGTAACTATAGCTTCTTTAATATGATGACTTCATACTTTGTTCTTTGATAACAGACCAAATACATTTAAAATTTAGAAGCAGTTTCACAGCACATGATAGAAAAACATTCTACCAATTTTATTTTGCTGTGCAGCATTGCTGTTTTTACAATGCTTTAAGCATTTAGATGCCTAATTCATGGTTTAAGCAGCAGAAGAAGTGTACTTTTGCATTAAAACACATGTACTACTATGAACAAAACCACTTATATACTGAAGATTTTTCAAGCCAATTTATGTAGCTAAATCCAGGCTACCACTCTCCTTAGTTAAGTTGGAGGAGCTACATAAATAAAGACTTTACAGAAGTAATTACTGCTATTTGTGTATCTTTTGCATTAAACTTTATATGCTCAGACACTCAATGTAGTATTACTTCCCCATGCAAAGGCAGCATAAGATGTAGTTTCTTCAAGCCTACCAAAAAAGAACTGCAATAACACAGGAGAGTCAGTGAGGTGCTGCAGAGGAATATACTTTTCTGATATAGCTCAGAATTATATTCAGTATATATATATTTATTTTACAATTAACTGAGAACACTCTAGATTTAAATAGGCAAAGAAGGGGGAAAGAGATCTCCAAGAAGCAACACTTTTGCACAGTGAATTATCCCCGGAAATTCTAGGATACAGTATTTAATGGGCATTCTATTACCTTCCCCTTTACACGAGTTCCTAAAGCTCCAGGTACCCTCACAATTATTGATCAGTAGTATATTTCCTAACAATATAGTACTACTTAAAGGAAAAAAAAAAAAAAAGAGAAAAAAAAAAAAAGAAAAAAAAAAGGAAAAAATAGAAAGCTACTACAGATGAATCCTAGCCCCAGAATTCCCAACGACATTAATGGAAGCAATTTGCCTAAAAACCTCCATTCGTTTTTCTTTCTAAATTTCAGAGGTGATTTTAAGTGTAATTTTCTAAAGCCACATAATGTATTTTTCTTTTTATTATTTAGTCTGTCTGAGGCTCATTCAGATCTTATTTTTCCTCTTGGCAAGTTTTTGTACAGATGGGAGAAAATCTACAGGAAGAATGACATTAGGGAGTATAGACATGAGAGCATAAACATCAATTACCTTCTTACAAAACAGGAATTCAAGTAATATTTAGTCTGCATTAAGACATAATTATGGCTAAAATTGTACTCTATCTACCAGTATTGGTTGTCTCAGTATGCTGAGACATTTCTAGGTTACAAACAGGTTGTTTCTACCATTCATCTTATAAGGGCAGATAAGGTAGAATAGCAAAGCAAAAGAGAAGTTTATGATTTGAATATTAATCAATTGCAACTGCCCTTTTGTATGTTTGAGGAATGCATTCATTTAAACCAAAGTTTTGATGAAAGGTTATATCATATTACCTACTGTATGACATTTAGGAAACTAGAAAGAAAAGTTAGGATCATATTTTCTTCTACTGAATCTTAGAAAACTCAGGATTAACTCAATATTTTCAAAATGAATTATGAAGTGCAGCTATATACTCTGCAGATAAACTAACAATTGGTTACAGCTTTTCTACTGTGCAGTAGGCAATGTACTGTAAAGCTTTTAGTTATTTTCTCTTGGCATTCATGTTGGAAACAATTAGCTTAAAAAAAGAGGTTGCAGAGAGCTGAAATAACAATCTAGTAAATAGCTGAAGTTCTGATCTAATTGATATTTTATTTTTAATTACCATTCCTTCATATATATAAAATACATCTATTTTTCTTCCCTGTATTAGACTGATACAAGTAAACAAAAATAAAATAGACTTTGTTATGAATAATAAACTTCAACTAATGTCCTGAAAATATTTCCTCGTACCAAACCAATGAGTTTGAATTTATTCCACCTAATGATGGAGTAGGTCCCAGGAAGCAGTGACTGGCAAAACAAGACAGATATATCCAAATGGTAAGCTCTGTTCTTTACTAGTTGCTAATAATAAACCACAAAAATAAATTTTTGAAAATATGAAGGTATAGAAAATATTTGAAGATTCAGTAATTTCTTTGAAAAGCATGCTTTACTCATGCCTCACTTAGAGTAGAAATGAAGGAACAATGAGATAAATAGGTGAGCTTTGCATCAAAAGTCAGACTGACCAATGGTTTCTCAGACCTTTATAAAAATACAGCTGTCTGTTACAGTGGCATTAGCCCTTCACAATTTTGGGGATCAGCTTATTCACTTATTATCAGTAATACAGTAGTTACTATTACTTTCAGAATTGTAGCATCAAATTGTGAAATACTAAATAATGACACGTATACCAAGTTGAATACATTCTATTAGGATATTAATGCTTTATTTCTTGCACTGATGTATGACAATAATCCTCAGGTAATAGCAATAGAAAGTAATGGCATTTTCATGAAACACTACTGAAATAAAAATTCCACTGATGCCTCAAGAGAGTGATAGGTCTTACTTGTCCCTAGAAAATAGACTTGAATTATAGGCTGCTAATTCCAGCTTATATAACCAGAGTTATAAGCAGTACATTAAACTCAGTTCACATAAATGTACCATTCATACACTGCATTGTTTATACACTGTTCATTTATATAAATAGTCTAAATGCAGTTGAGCATAGTTAACAAAGTACATTACATAAAAACTATTAAAACAGCTAAAAAAGATGTGTCAAGTGAAACAAAAAATCTCCTACTTTTCTCTTACATTTCATAAGACCTCACCTCAAGTCCTGTGTACAGCTCTGGGACCCTCAGCACATGTACACAGACCTGCTGGAGTGAGTTCAGGGGACGGTCACAAAGATGCTTGGAGGACTGGAGCAGCTCTCCTCTGAAGGCAGGCTGAGAGGCTTGGGGCTCCTCAGCCCACAGAGGAGAAGGCAGAGGGGTTGCAACTCACTGATCTTTAAGATACGTTCAAGGCAAAACCATTCTATGATTCTGTGAGCAGTTTTAATGAAGTCAAATAGCAACATTTTTTGCATTAGAAAATTTGGGAGAGCTTTGTTTTGAGTGTTATGTTTTAGGCATTAGGCTTCCATGTTCTTAACACTATAGTTATTTCACTGTAGTTGCATCAAGCATAATAAGAAAAAAGATGTAATTAGGCATATTTTCATTAGGCTGTCGTTAAGCTCTCAATTTTCTTTGTGTCAAGCCTAAGAACAGATACCAAAACCTTTAATGTTTTCAATGTGTATCCTATTCTTTAGCCTCGCTTTGTGAAAAGGAGACTGGGGCTTTTTGTTGTTGTTACTAATGCTGCTATCTGGGTTTTTTTCATAATGGAAAAAAAAAAGCTGAAAGACATCACATTCCCTTAGCTCATGGTTGAAGGGATTTGAATATTCTGATGAATATAGTGTTCTTGTCTGGTATGATTTACCATGGAATCAGTTATCAAGAACAAATACAATGCCCTGAGCTGGACTATTTATATGATCCCACCAGCAATCATAAAAGAGAAAAAATAGCATGAGAAAAAACAAGAGAAAAAATAACAACTACTGTGATATAGCAGTCATTGCATTATAAGGTAAGCATAGCCTATTTCAGTAAGTTCACGTGGTAAGAGGACTTTCTTACTGCTATTTGTTTTCAATTTTATAAACAATGGAGATAAGTCACACAGTTTTCCAGTTACAAAATTTTCAAAAGGAAAGGTTGCTGAAGAGAGACAAAATCACATACCTAAACCCAATACACGTAAACACAGATCAATGCTTCTTACTGTGCCTCCTTGAAAAGATTTCAAATTACAAAATTTAAACCAATCAGGATAATAAATGCAAAGAAATTGCTTAGCTATTGTGGTGGCAAATATTTGTACTGTAAGATTACAAAAACCATGGTTCACAGGAACAGATGGGTTCTTTAACCTGACCTCTTGGTAACATAAAATCAGAACAGTGGCTACTGTAAAAGAGAAAAAGAAAAAGGTAAAGTACTATTTAATTAAATATGATTTTATCTAAAAAATACCAAGTTGTGCTCCCACTGCATATCACACACTTAGTAAAATTATCACAGTTCAAAATGACAATTGAAAACTAATTAAAAAAAAGTAATGAAGAAGAAAGAGTTAAAAATAGTGATATATTTTCCCAGTCCTAAAAGGAGACAATTTATATTTATTTATAATTTATTCTGAACTTGTTTTTCTACCACAAAAAGTATAGGAATAAAAGTATTAAGAATTTTTAAAATATGGATATTGAAAAGAAACATGGATGCAAAATTTAGTATTTAGCCAATCTAACTGGGGCCAGTTTAAAAGGAGTCTAATAGTGCACAAATACTGTGATTTGATTCTATACTAAAGCCCAATGTAAGAAAGAGTTTTCTTTCTTTCTTTCTTTTATTGCTGTATACCAGTGTTACATTTTCTCAGTTGGGAATGCATCACAGTAGTGGGTTGACCCTGGCTGGATGGCAGCACCCACCTAAGCTGCTCTGTCATTCTCCTCCACAAGTGGACAGCAGGGAGAAAATATAATGAAAGGTTCATGAGTTAGGGACTGGAAGAGATCACCCACCAAATACTGACACAGGCAAAACATTAGAAAAATGTTTAGACTTTAGAATTAGAGATATTAACTGAATTTATTGCTAACAAAAACAGAGCAGGATAACAAGAAGTAAAATAAGACCTTATAAACACCTTCCTCCCACTCCTCCCTCCTTCCTGAGCTCTACCTGTTCTGCCCCAGCAGCACAGGGAGATGGGGAGTGAGGGATTTGGTCAGTTCATCACACATAGCTCCTGCCACTGCTCAGGGAGAGAAGCCCTCTCCCTTCTCCAGCACGGGGTCCGCCCCCGGGAGACAGTCCTTCATGAAGTTCTCCAACCTAAATCCATCCCTTCTGAAACATTTCCCCACATAATGCTGCTGTTGTAACAAGAGTCACTCTTCCACAGGGTGCAATCCTTCAGGCACAGCCTGACCCAACATGGGCTCCCCATGGGGTCACAAGTCCCGCCAGAAAACCTGCCCAGCATGGGCCAGCCTCCTTTCAGGCATCCACCAGCTTTTGTGTGGGTCTCCTTCATGGGCTGCAGGTGCATCTCTGCATCCCCATGGTCCTCCAGGGGGGACACAGTTGCTTCACCATGGTTTTCACCACAGACTGCAGGAAAATCTCTGCTGAGGCACCTGGAGCACCTCCTCCCTCTCCTTCGGCACAGACATCGATGTCTGCAAAGCTGTTCCTCTCGCTTATTTTCATTCCACTCTTGGTTTAGTGCAGTTCCATCTGCACAATAACTTTTTTTCCTTCTTAAATATCTTTTCACAGGGGTTAGCACTATTTCTGACTGTCTCAGCCATGGTCAGCAGTGAGTCCATCCTGGAACCTGCCAGCTGACATTGGCTGTGTCGGACATGAAGGAAGCCTCTGGCAGCTTCTCACAGAAGCCAATCCTGCAGCCCCCCGCTACAAAAACGGGGTAACCCAACACAAAAGCAAATGCCTAAATTATGTAATTATTTTAATTTAAAAACAGAATTTAAATAGATAACTACAATAAGAGGTGAAAAATAAACCAAAAACTATGTTGATCATTATTTAGTTTTTTTTTAAAAAGGAATAATCTGAGGTTTAGCCCAGTTTGTCTACATACCAACAAAACTGCTACACACCGTATTTATTACTTAATATAACTTCATATTGACTTTTGCATATTATTTTTCACATTATAAGCACTGTCTATGCTACAGGATATCACTTTCATTTTAACAAACCAAGATAATAAAAGTTAATATACACAGCAAAGGACTACATCTTCTAGGCATGGGGAAAATAACTGGGAAAAAGAATAAAATAAAGAATTTGTCCAATAGGAAAAAAAAAAATAATAAGATGGAATTAAATTACAGAGTGGTCTTGAGGACCTCAAGAAAAAGAGTGAACAAGGAAGTTATGAAAAAGAGACAGATTTCATAAACACACACTTCAAGTATTTGGTGTCCTTCATAATCTTAGAAATCCAAACTGAACAAATTTAAACAGGAACAAATCACCTCAAGTAATATATAAAAAAAAAAAAAACAAACTCTCCTGACTTTGTTTTGCTATTACTGCAATTACAATTTGTGATTACAATTTGCCATCATAATAGAATATGAAAAAACATGCTAATCAAGAGTCTGAAATGATAGCTGATACAGATTGTGTTTTCATTGAATCTCAAATGCCAGAAAGGTAAAAAAAAAACCATTTCTTATGCATACAGAGGGTAACTGGAAATCCTCCTCTTAGGATTCAATGTGAGAAGGCCAAGCTGACTACTGGAAAAGATAATTACATTGCCTGAGTATACCACCATGTTATATTTTATTCTCTGCTGCCAACCTGGCATGTGATATTAAAAAAAATTAATCAAAAGGTAGATAATGCATGTGAACCTCATCACCCCTCAAAATATTTGGTTGAGATTAATCCTTCCCATAGTGATGACTTTCAGTAAAAAGAACAAAAGACAGGTAAAGCAAAAGGTTCAGCCTAGTAGTTAAGATGCATCTTTGCTCCCTGACTGGCCGTCTTGATCTTACCACAAGTTTATAGATAGTCATTCCTAATAAGTATCAGCAGGCATCTTGAAAGGAGGAATCATCCTTGCCTTAATTCCAGATTTTGACACTCCACACCCCCCAGTGACTGACTAGTTGGAAGAAGGAATAAAGAAGAAACTTTACAGGGAAATTTTAGAAGCAAATTTCCTAAGCCTTAAAAATGCTTTGAGAATGTAGTGAGCGATAGCAAAAATAAAGTGTTTAATTGATATTAGTTTATTAATGCACAGTGATTGCAATGGGGTTAAAAATTACCCATGCCTTTTTAACACTATTGCCCCAGGAAAAAATCTGATTAGATTGCAGAATTCCCTCCCTTTCCTGAGAAAAGGAAAATAAAATAAAAATTAAACCAAACCAAAACAACAACAACAAAAGACTTCTGGACTACATTTAAAAGTGATTAATGGAAAAAACAACAAAAACCCTGAGTCTTGCTACTTCTAATCCTGGAATTTGCATAGGACATAGACACTGTGCTCATGGAACCTCAGAAGGAAGAAAATTCTCATGTTACTTTAGAGCTGAGAACAGCACTGACATGACAGGAAAAGCTCTGTTCTTAGTCCTCTGGATTCACTGCTCATCTTCAATAGATTTTTTTTCCCTTCTCTCTGTAGGACAGAGGATTTTAGAGGATCAAATTTTATGACTTCTCAGATCCTGCAAGCAAACAGATTTTCCAGATAGACACTGTGAGCTATAAATCTCACGTTGTTTGGAGACCAGACAACACAGGGAAAGCACAGGCTATTTTTGAATCCCAGAATACTACTTTCTGAGCATTTCTTTCTTGGCCATGACACCCTAAATGACAATAAAATCATTGGACACTCAGCCTGTCTATATTTTACAGGCATTTCAGTGCCCTTAGTAGAGGGAGAACATTTTATAAGCTTTGGGCAAAAACCTAAAAGACATACATGTTTTTGGTTTTTTTTCTGTGCTTATGCATTTAAATTTTCTTTTAACAACATGGGACAGAAGCTTATGTTCTTCTGCTTTTTTAAATTCAGACAAAGTCCTTTGACTTTCCTCCCCCTCTCAGCCCCCTGAATTATCAGGCTAGCCCAGAGATCTGAGGCTTTGAGGGGAGGAATATCAGGAGATGGCAAAGATTTCCAAAAGAGGCTCTTACCCAGATATATGTTGGTTCAGCTCTCTTTATTCTGTGATGTCGATGTGGAGAGCAGGGCAAAAGAGGATGAACAGGAAGTGTCAGGGGTCTCTATAGACTTTGGACAGGGTGGAAGGAGGGTCCAGAGTTATCTTGATCAGAGTCACAGGGTCCCGGGGAAGTCACAGAGTGCCCATGAGCACAATGTAACAGTCCTTATTGCTTAAACACTTCTAAACTGAATCTAATTCTAATGTAACCTAAACCCCTCTAAACTGACCTAGTCCTGAGCCATAATCTAACATGAATCAGGGTTGAACTGATCAATTTAGCAGCAAATAGCAACGGTAAGAAGGGAAAGGAGAGAGGAATAAGGAAGAGAGGCAGTTTTTTTACAGGAGGTCAAAATAAATATTTTTGTCTGCATAAATATCACATACATGAGTGAGGATTGCACAGCTGAGTCACTTCCCCATAGCCCTTTGGTAAAAACAAGATGAAATCAAACATGTCTGGAAAGAAGTTTGAATCAACAAATCACCAGAAGCCGGTGAAAGCCTGGCACACCCCCTTTGCTGTATCCTCCATACACTCCTGCTCAGCTGGACAACAGAAGCTCTTTCCTGATGGAGCATCCTGCACAGGCCAAGGCTAAGGCTGAGGCTCAGGCTGAATTCTGACTTCCCTGGATTCTCCCCTCTCTCTGCTCCCACCCCACCCATGCTGTCAGGGCAGTGCTTGCTCTGTTAGGAACATAGTTATCCTAACCTCAAAAGTACAGCACTGGGCCTAAGTAAAAGGAGCCCAGGGGACCAGGACTGAGTTACATCTTCACCGACTGTCCCTTGAGACTAAAACTGAACTGCTCCCCACCCGTGAGGAGATCATTAACAACAAGGCACTGCCCCAATATTATTCCCTCCTAAACCATGTGAACCACCACAAGGAGGGTTGTGCACGCATGTGTTAGTTAGATATGCAGAGTTGGCATGCTCTGGAGTATACATATGGATGTACAGGCTATATTCCATATTTCTTAGCATCTGACAGAGAATCTGCAGCCAACTGTTGCCATTCTGTTGGCTGCCACCTGCCTGTTTATACCTGGAAATCTCAAAGCATACACTCCTTCACTGAATACATTGCATAAACATTGGTCTCTGTCAGAGGCATACAAATTGCAAGAAGAAAATTCATTAGGATGCTAAAAATACTTCCTAACAATATCAGGTGGGAACCTAGGTATTAACAAATTGCTCACAATACCTCAGCAGCAATGCAAGAAGACTCCCAAATGGAAAGTACCTTACAAACTCTTCTAGTGTTTTGACAAATGAAGAACCAAAGATTACCTGGCTTAACAAGAAATTCACATGGTGTTCAGACATAGCCTAGTACTTTTCAGCATAACCACATAAATGTAAGTCATAGAAAGGGACTTTCGATGGGAAGGGGACTGAAAACAACTTTGAGGAGTGCTTTGTAATAATCATTCTCAGTTCTGGTTCAAGAGAAGTCATCTCTTCCTGAGCTTGAATATTTCATATATAAACCATGCAGTCAAACATTTGATCTTCATTACCATTATAACAGCCATGACAATGAACATTATTATAAATAATGGTGTATTATAATGAAGTACAGAATCAAAGAAAGTTAGGACCTTCGGAGGTCACCCTGCCATATCTCCCTGCTCAAGCACAGTCACCCACAACATGTTGGCTGTCCCAGACCATGTCTGGACAATTTTTTAACACCTGCAAAGATGAAGACTCAACAAGCTCTCTGAGCAATCTGTTCCGGTGCTCAAAGTAAAGCCATGTTTTCTTATGCATAATTTTTTTTTCTATTTATAAAGGTTTTTTTCCATATAAATGCTATTCTTATGCTTTCAGATTATCATATATACAGACCAAATTCCTACTTGTAATTTCTATGCATGAGAAGCTGAAATTGTTCATAATCCCTTTTAAAACAAAACAACCTTTATGATATGAATGCCTGTTTCCACCACAAACACAATCATTATTTCAAGATAATACCTAAGTACCAACAGGATTGCTTTTCCCTGCAGGCTGACATTTAAAGTTGCTCTGGTTGGACTCTTGTTCAAGTCAGATAAATTCCCCTTTACTAGAGCAAGAGACATTAATCTTTTTTTTTTAATCTTTGCACACATAAACTTGCATACATATTGCCTGATCAAAGCAAACATAACTGCATATATTCATTATCATCTGTTTGCAGTAAGTATTCTATTGGCATAACTTAATCTAAGCACTTGATTTATTAGGTGTTTGATTGAAGCAGAAAGTTTTTTACCATATTATTTACATTTTGAGTATGTGTATCTGTGCCAAAGTTGGGTTTAAAAATTGACTTTAGAAAAGTTTTACATTCCTAGGGTTTTTTTTGTAGAAACATATGTCCTTAATACTAAAAGCCTAACTATACTAAAACATTTTTTATCTAGACATATTGCCTAAGGAAAAACCCACCATATTTTTCAGTACAATACTTGATATAAAGTTTTAATTATTTGTATATGTTGTTTGCATATGTCTATGTGTGATTCCCCAATATTAAACTTGAAAAGTTTATGACAGTCCAATCCAAGAATTATATGAGTTATCAGTACATTAAAAGTATAATAAGGAAATAGCAACATATGAATAGTTCCACATACATTCATTAAGACCTGAGACCATCTAACCTCAGAAATAATGCTAATCATACCCCATATTTTGTCCTTCATTGCTCTCACAGGCTTCATGGTTTTGTATTGGGGTTTTTTTGCACATGTGATTTCTTTCTCATGTGATTTATTCTACAGTTTCATTACTAGTCTCTCTCTTCCTTCTAGATTTCAAAATACTTTTCTTGTGCTATTTTATTTTAGTTTGCTTACAGCTGTCAAATGGAAATTAAGTGATGAGATAAAGTCTTGAATAATACTCAGCATAAAAACCTGTGTGCTGATACAGTTATTTATTTCCTTGACTGTGGCCTGATTCACTCTTATTCTGATGGAGAACATTCCCTAGAGGGTGCATAATTGTATAATTTTAAGATTTTATTTTCTATCTGTTAAGAAACTTTTTGTATTTAATCTATATATTATACATTATCTAGCTAATAGACAAGTATTTTACTTGTTTG
The DNA here is from genome assembly GCF_048771995.1 of Taeniopygia guttata. NCBI lineage: Eukaryota > Metazoa > Chordata > Aves > Passeriformes > Estrildidae > Taeniopygia > Taeniopygia guttata. Next base: position 39,420,896 of record NC_133028.1, on the reverse strand, counting down.
AGAACTCATGTTGTCATGTTATATGCTGAGATAGAATCACACAATATTGGGTCTTTTTATTAAACTGAGGACCAAAAATAAATATTTTTCATACTTTGCAAAAAAGTATTGAAAAATAAAACTAGCAGTATATTGAAACATTAATAGAAACTGACATTTAGAATTTCTGGCTATAATTCAGACCTTTTACTTGCAGCACAAAAATTCAGAAGGGCGAAATTTTTTTATCATCTCTGTTGGCCTGACTGTAGGTCTTAAGGCACCTCAGATGTTGTTCCCATGACTACCATGCTAAGAAAGAATTATGTTGATCAGAATTATGTTAACTTTTGAAAGCCCATGGAAATATTACAGTCCTTTTCCTTGTTTTAACGAACCCACAGAAGTTTCCCTTTTAACTACCAGAAGAAGGGCAGGATTTGTTAGCTGAGAACTGTTTTGGGAGTCCTGGATTCATGACAAAGGAGTATCAGGTGGGCAAAATTTGAATGGCATGTAGTGGTTGAATATAGGAACCATGCAACTCAGAAAACATCTGAACTTTGCCGTGGTCTAAAACTGCTAAATTCAGCAAGCCCTGGAAACATCTACCTCTTGCAAACAAGTTTCTATTCATCAGTTAACTTCAACACCATTCTTCTTTGATGGACAGTTTCCCTGTTTGCTGCTTGGACTGCAATTCGCTGAGAACTGGGTTAAGTCATTGCCTTAAGCAGATGCTGACAGCTGCTTTAAGAGAGAGTCTCTCCTGGCTCTCCCTCTGAGTTTCTGTTAATATAACTAATATCTAGTTTTTGAAGCTAAAACACGTCTTATCTCATTCTCTTTGAAAAAGTTAATTGCTGAACATTACTCCAATAAAGACAAAAAAAGACAAGGCTAGAGTGTAATTTATCCCTTGACCATGGAAGAAAAGGAAGAACTATTAGAAAATAATCCATACCTTGTGCCGTAATCTTACTAGGGGCTGATAGGGCCTAAAGTCGTATCCTTCCTTGACCAGCCACCCATCTGCTCCCAGCAAAATGCATCCAAGAAGTAAAACAGCAGACCACCACATGAACATCTTTACAGGTCTGTTTCTGTGAAAATAAAATGTACAAGTTCAGAGATGCAATATAACTTTAGCATAAACCATATAATAAAGGTTTACAATACTGATAATCCAATTGTGGACTTGAATAAATATAGTAGATCTGGAACAATCCATCTGGCACAACAGCAAAGAGAAAAAATGGTAGTAGTATTTGGGACAGCAGTATCAATTCAGCTGTACTGAACTGAGAATTTTCTTATCACTGTTCAATACTCATATGAGGGAGTCACTGAGGAAGCAACCAGGAAAAGTCAAAGACAGAACATAAGAGAAAAGCAGTGGTGAAAAATGCAATAATTTTTCTCAGATGAAAGAAAAAAATTTATCATCAATTACATGTTCATCAAGACTTTATTTTAAACATGGTCTCTTGTTTCTCATCTCTCTCAATGCACTATTCACAACCTACAAGCTTATAATAATCATACTCACAGATCTATAGATACATATGGCATGAGAGTTACCTTATATGGTTCCTAATGGATGTACACATATACATAACATAAGTGGTTTCAGAACATTTTAGAGATATGCAATATTTATTATTGATATTCAGCATTTGTGTTGAAACCATCATGTTAAACAGACAACACAGCAAACAGATCTTCATTACTTCCAGATACTCACAAGTCAGTCTGCTAGTCTTTATTATTTAGTCCTGCATTATGGGACAGAGATGAGCCACTTTCATGCATGACTGGAGTTTTTTTTCCCCTTTCTATTTTGCTTTTAGTTCACTTACCCTGCCAATGTAGAAACTTCTGATAAGAATCAAGATATACAGGAGTAAGTACAAAACATCTTAAGTGTGCCCTAAGAGCCCAGACTGTGCACCAAATTTTCAAGTCTTGCCTGACATTTTCTTTTCTATGGGAAATCATCTGAGCATAAAATGTGAACAAATTGGGGATCACTTATTATCCTGTACCATTTACAGTCATGCTCCTGGCAATACTGTTACACAAACTGTGGTTTTGATTCCTATCATTCCTCACATAGCAATAGTCTTCACAGTCACCTGAAGGCAGAGAGACTGAATAGAATTAAATCCTGTGGAGATATTACATGTAGTAAATGGACTGTACTCTTACCTCTATTCACAGTCTCAGTAACAGATCCTATTTAAGTGTGCTACCCTTCCTTGGGGACTACTCTACCGAACTTGGTGAAACCACTGATAGGTCTGTTTCATCCTCATTCCAGCTGACTTTTACCAGACTGCCTTGCCTTCACACTTGGAATTAAAACAAAAGCTAGACATTAATACACCGCATTACTTCAACATCACTTACCTTTTGTTCCACTAAACCCAGTCTCATTCTGGGCCTCCCTGTTAATCAAACTTTTCATCTCATTTATTATTACTTTTTCCAACACTCATTTATTATTACTTTTTCCAACAGTTTCCACTTCGATTACCTTTCTTTGGTGCTCCAGTGTTTCTAATATACATAGTAGAAGCATCTCTCTTAGGAGAGCTTGCGCAGAATACATTAAGAAGAGAATTATTTGAAATAAAGAAAACAAGCTCTATTACAGAGTGATATTTTACATAAACAACTTGAGGCTTGTTCTTCTTCCTGTTCAGTAAAAGGATATTATAGTGAAGATGGGAAATGACACAGTGAAATTTTCTTCTTGAGTTCCCCTCACACTTCCACCAAAACAGAAGGGCTAATCAGGTGTTTTGTGGACCTTTTGCTATGGGATTATTTCAACTAACCCATTTTACTGACAGGAAACGCCAAAAAAAGACTGATTCACCAATCTGAGGATTCAAGTACATTATGGTATGGCATTTTCCTTTACTGATGATGTGTTAGTTCTCAGTATCTCTCTTACTGGAAAAGTAAGTCGTACAAAAAAAAAAAAACCAAAACCAAAAACAAACAAACAAAAAAAACCCCACAAAAAACAGAACAAAAAATATGAAAAATCAGAATCTTGATTTTTAATCTCAAAGAAAACCTCTATTTGTGTTTGTTGAAATTTTTTAAAAATACATAATTGTTGACTTTAAAGGTCAGAATCAGATTAGCACTTGTGCATGCTAAGTTTAGCATGGCTGAACCTTTGTCACCTTTCTTTACTTCTGGAATACCTCTCTGTACAATGAAATTTTGGTTGGAAAACAGTCATTTCACAGAAGGTTGTAAGAGCAGCCACATTCCACCAACCTCCCACAAACTGAATATATTTTAGTCTCATGTGGTGTAAAAGAATAGAGCCCTTATAGTTTTGAAAATTGTTTGACCTTGAAAGGCTTATCCTTTGTACTTGTACAGAAGAGAAAATTATTACATGCTCAGTTTCTGACTTGATTGCCCGACACTTGGATGAACACTTACAACACAAATTTAAAAAGTAAGCTTTTTGGACAGATGCCAGCTAAAAATCCCAAAAGTATGCAGGGTCTATGCAGTTATTTTTTGCCTTTTTAGAATTTAAAATATCCACCTTTTTTTAAGTAGCATACAGTTTCTGTTGAATTTATTGGATATCTTAAATGATTATTTATTTTAAAATTATTACCAAAACCACAGTTCTCCTTAATACATCACTATAATGAAGCCTTTATTTCAAGTAAAAATATGATCTGTCCTAAGGACTTACACTGTTAGAGAGTTGAACTAAGAGCAGGAATAAAAATGACTTTTCAAAGCTTCATTACAACTGCTGCATATAGCTGAACAGAAAGAAATAAAGTATCAAGACTATATATTCATCTTACCTAAAATTGTTTCTTTCTTATTTCTACTTGAAGGTACAGCCCAAGTAATAAGCAAAGAGGGGTTTTAATTTTATTTGACTATTGTATTATTAAGAAATCAGAAATTTTTTTTGAAAGTTTGTTATATCGTGTTCTTGGGCAAAATGACATATTTCTGAACTCAAATTTGCATTAATGATCTAGACTTCCATTATCATAATCTAGCAGACCTTGATGTTTCAGTGTTTAGATAACATTCTTCTGTATTTTTAACTTCATTAATTACATATTTGTAAAAGAATTCCTTCTAGGCTATTATTATATGTCTACTTATATTTTCACTGAAGCCTGTTGCTTCTTTATATTCATATAATCATTTTTAGAAATCTGATGAGTTTACTTGGCTTACTCTCTCTTTAAGCAGATACCAGTCTGTATCTCTGCATTTTTCTGTTTCTTTCTCTGCACATTTCTCATTTATAGATTATAGGTTAAAATGCAAAGAAAAATTTAAATATTATAAAATATTCCAGTACATATATATATATATATATATATATATATATATATATATATATATATGATTTGTCTGCCAGTACAGTAAACACGGAACTGAAATTCTTAAGCAACTACTAACAGTAACTCCATATTATCCATCTTATTAATGCAAACAGTTAATTGACAGCTACTCATTGCATGTAAATAATTAGGGGGTGGGCTTCCCCCCTCACTGCACACAAATAAGTAGGGTGCTGAGTTTCTTTCCACAATGTGCATTAATTTTCTTATTAACAACGAGCTTAATGCACTATTTTAGCATGAAATTGATCAATGTTGTGGAAGTCTCACGTGTTGTTTATCATCCTTAGATTTTCCTCATGAGTTGAGGAGGATAGAATGAAGGATGTTGAACAGATAATGGCTGCTCCTTATTTCTCACTGTACAGTAATTTCGGCAGTATCAAATTTAGATTTTCATTTCTGATTCTCAGAAGGCTCTGCCATTTCACTTTTTAGCGCATTTCCAGAGCATTCAGGAATCTGATGTACTCTGCAGTTTTCTCACTATTGACTAATTTGCACTTCAGTTAATTCTGAACATTTTTCATAAATTATAATCCATAAGAGGATTCTTTTATTCTGTGTCAAGTTTATATCTTAAAACTCCTGGATGAGGAGCACTGCTGGGAGAGCTAGAGCTTCTGAACTGATAGAAGGGATACCTCAGGATATCTTACTTGCGTTATATAGGTAAGGGAAATGGGACCCTTAAATAATTTTCACTGATTTTTTCTTGTAAACAAAGAAAACTACATGACAAGTTCACAGTTTCCACCATCACCCTGATGATCAGATAGTCACTGCTGAGTTAGAGATAATTTCTTATAATTCTTGAGGAAATGTAATGCAAACCTCTATCTCCCTTTTCTCTCCTGCTAGTGCTTTTCCGATACTTTGTGGAAAACAAACAAAATCTCAGTTCTGACACCTTACTTGTAATATCTAATAATGATTAATATATTCCACAAGACAGCAGTGTTTCCTCTCAAAGTTTTATGATTTCTAAATCTTCTCATCAGTTCATGGTAATATAAATTTTGTCCTTTGCCTAACTTTTTTTGTTGAACGAGAAAAGAGGTTGCTTCTATGAGAGTTTAGCAAATGCATAATAAGCACTACTTTACCTGTCCCCATGCTGTATTCTTCACAGAGAAGATTGAAAAGATATCATATTTTACACAACCAGTTCCAAATGTGACAATGTGTACTTACAGTGTACTAAAAAAATATAATTAATGTAACCTGGCTTAGCCAGACTTCATATAAAGAGTTAAAACATATACCCAGTTACAAGAATGCCCTATTTTAAAATGCATACATACTTAAAATTATGAACTTTGCTATTTTTAAAATTCCTTTTTTCCAGATTTTCTCAGCTGTTATGCTCTGTTCTGTGTTGATAAATGGTGACTAGCCAGGATATTTGGCTTTAAGAGAAGAGATAAAATTAATTTAAAATGTAAATATTCCACATCAATAAATAGATCTGATAAACTGAATGCTCTTACAAAGTATAATAAATTAAATCTTAAATACTGGCCTAATCACTGCATTCCTCCTGCCTTTAAAAGAAAAGCTATATCAGATATTAACCTGGCATTATTTAAAAGGTCAGTTTCAACATATCAAGAAGCAGCACTGTATGGTCTCAGGAAATGTCAGTCTTTGTCTTTTAGATATTATTAGTCTGAAAAAAAATAAGAATAAAATTAATTGTCTATTTTGTGGGATCAGAAAAAGACCATAAGCTATGTCATGATATTCCATGTTATTATTAGGTTTATAATACAGCCACAGTAATAAATATAAACTATGCTTTATTGCCTGTGACTTTGAGGATTTCATTGCATATCATGATGGACACAAATAACCAGGCATGAAAGAATACACTGCTACCATTCCTTAAGATGCTTTTATCTGCCCTTATGGTTTCATGGCAGAAGGCAGCAGCAAAGAAAGTATTTTCTTGTGCAGAGACAATTACATTGCATTAACTTTGAATGGACAGCAGAGGTTTTAGCTAAAATCATGTCTTTTCCTATTAGTAGCCTGCCTCTACTCTACCCTAGTGCCCACATCTTCACACACAGCCTGCTTTCAAAAACCTTACAAAAGTAATCTTTACACCAAAATTAGGGCTCTTACAAAGTAGTCACAGTATCATAGTCTCTTATGAATAAAGCTGTAATCCATATCTAGCAATGTTTCTCCTTGTCAAAATGCACCGTCGAAAGCAGATCACAGTGCCATGGGGGCAGTCTCAACCTCACAACTTCCTGACAGCTTTTGAGCGCTGCACACTTGATGCTGCCACCTTCCAGTTCTCCTCCAGAAGTGGCAGCTACACTCTGAACCAGAGTCATTAGGTCACCTTAACTATGTACAGCAGGCTTGGGGCTTGCAGCAGCGAAGTGCAGCGCTGCCACGGCAGCCAACAGCTCGTACATCTGCGTACCAATCTGTTCTGTCTCGCTGCTGTGACTTCATGTGGCTACAGCCACTCACTGTGCAGACACATGCTCTTCATCCTTCACCCACCAAAACAGGCTGGCAAGTCATTTTGGAACAGCCAGCAATGCTACTGACAGCTCACGTGCTGGAACACACAGGATGAGAAACATTTTTTTTAAATCTCACAAAAAGCCCTCGTCATGCCAGATGTATCCTGCCTTCTGCTGACCCCTGTCCATCTCTCCCTCGCTCCTTTCCTGATTTGAAGTACAAAACCATCAGGCTGCAAAAGCAGAAGGTGGAGTGCAGGCCCTTGAACTCCTGTACTAGTGCACCTGGCCTTTGTGCAGACCTTACAAACGTGCCAGGTGGCCCAAGGCAGGTGTGTCCAGGCACCACCATGGGGAGCAGCCAGCACAAGGGCCATGCTTCCCTGCCTCTCACTGTCACTGTCTCTCTGCCCTCCCACCACTTGCACTGCCAGACGCTGGTGGGTAAGAGCAGCAGCCCAGGCAGCCCATCCCTTCTCTGTGGGGGGATGCAAACAAGACCCAGGGCTTTTCTAGAAGGGCTTTTTTGGAATTTGCCCTAAAGATTTATAGTAGCTCATGGGAGCCTGTACACAAGTGGCTTAATCATGCCAGGGCCATTTCTGAAAGGTCAAAATACCTGAAATGCAGATGCAGCAAGGACACTTATCTTTGATGCTAAATTAATGCTGTAATTTGATCTTAACATTTTCAGTATATTTATTTATTTATATAAAGCACAGCACCCAGATGTCTTAGTGTTAGTAACCCCAGTATAATTATGAATTATAATAAAATAAGAAATGGCAATTTTAAAACTTTCTTGTAAGTTCTTCACATGGTCTCATAATGTCTTTAATATTTCAAAAAACAGACGAAAATGTACATACTATAGTTCACATATCTCAGAGGAGCTTTGTTTAATGGATTCGAGTTGTGTGTATTGATCTATTTTTCTCCCAAGACTTCAGTATCTACCTCAGGGTGATTTTAGCATCATTGATATATGCAAGTGCTGGTCTGTGGAGGTTATACTGTTAGTGAGGTGGTCTCTTTCTTCCCTTATTAAGCAAACTTGTCACAGCTGGTTCCTCAATATCCTAGAGGATTCATGTTTACCATCATGGCAGTATCTGAACTGATGGGAATTCAACCACTTTATGCTATGAAACCAGAAACAGAAAAACTGCCAGCTTAGAACTCAGGTTAATATTTTACAAAATTTGTAAATTGAAACCTAACATACAATTGTGTAGCTGTGTCCTTTGCACATGCTAGAAAAGATAAATATTTTGGTTTAAAATTTTTTCATGTTTTTCTTCTAAAATCAAACGCTACTAACATTAACTAAATGTAAGAAGAAACAACAGCTGTTGGCACTTCAGTAGTAAATTGTTAAGAGTACATTTGAGAACAGACATTATCCTAGAGCAAGCGAAATGGCCACTTAAGATACAACTTTTTTTCAACAGGTGAGCTGCTAATTAAAGATTAAAATTCTCCATATTTGGTGTGATATATTCATCTTACCACCCTTACTTCTCTTTTTGTTATTCAAGAAAACCTTGAGGTTTGGTAAAACAGCAGTTACCAACAAAACCATTGAAACCTTTGTGTTACTGAACTCCTTGGATAAATGCTAAACCATGATACATCTATCATTAGTACCAACAGCCATGATAATTTAGAGAATCACTTCCTATTAAGTATTCTGGTTAAAATTATGATTTTATCCCTTTACATCTGCATTGAAGTGCTGTAGCCAACAGAGATAGATCCCTCCTTTTTTACCCAGAGAAAAAGATTCTTCAATAACTCAGCTGCTTTAAACTCAACCCCCCCTGGAGATTGTTCCTCAAGATTACCATGAAAATCGCAAGACCAGAATAGATGAGTTTGAGTTTGTTGCCTCTAATCAGATTTGAAGTAACAAAAGAATTATAAAGGACTGTAGAAAGAAACCAAGTCCTAAACCACAAAAATGTAAAGAGAGAAGGTAGCTAGGGACAGGGGAAGTAGCATTTCAGCAGTCTTCATAGGATGGGAAGATTACTAGAGTGCATATCAGCAAGAGGAGTGATGTGAGAAAGCCTATGACACGTAAGAAACCAGGAGCTCCTGAAACACAGAAGGACATGGAGGCACTCTGGTGTGATGGAGAGGAGTATACACAGCAGTACAAACACTGACAGGAAATATGAAATTATAAAACTGCAGAGATTAAAGATGCATGTGGATTTTGATGTAATTGGATTGAAGCACAGCTCAATCAGTAACCAAACGGACCGATGAATGTTGCAGCTGTTTAAATAAACAAGGACTATCTGTAGCTGAGGGCAGTTTGCCCTTATCAGGATTGAACCAAAAATACATTTGCCCTCCAGTACTCTCCCCCAGTGCCCACATTAATATAATTAAGTTAACTATAGATGAAATTCTGACCCAATTAACAACATGCAAACAACTCTAACATCTACGTTTAATATGTTTGGTACAGAATTTCACCCTATTTATAGGATTCAGTTACAATGAACATTCACAAGAATGGAAATAAAACTTTAAAAAAACTCTGTTAACTAAAATGAAAGAAAAATCAAAGTATCTCATGATTCTTTATTGAAAAAAAAATCTATGTCCATTCATATAGGTTCACAGAGGTATACAAATAGAGTAAAGTGTTGCGTACTTGAATAGCTAATCTAGTTACAGGTATTTTCTCTTTTTCAATTTACCTGCTGTGGAGTTTTTTGCCTCTCTCCTTTCCTGCTTTGTGATGACTCAACTGTCTTTCTTCTTTATTATAACAAAGGTCAACTTTCTTCATGAGCTTCAATTCAGCACAAACAGAAATACAGAAAATAGCACTTGTTTTGTCAGTCAAAAAGCTGGCATAGGTTCCTAGTGCCATGTGCTTGGATGTTTAAGTCCAAGTCTATAAAAGAAGGATTTTCTCACCTTATGAAAAAGAAATTAACAGACTGAGGAAAACAGGAAGTAAACACATACAGTTACTGAGATCTGATAGAACAAAAAAAACTCACCCTATCATACCTGATTTAAAAAAAAACTCTGACAGCTGACTTGGTAATTTGCATTCTACTATCTATATTAAATATAGTGCATCATTTTAGTACAGAGTATTTTTCCTTAAAAAAAAAAAAAAAAAAAAAAATTCTTCTTTAAATTTTGCAAAGATATTTCTAATCAAACAACGCATTTCTCATATTGTATGCTTACAACCCCATTCAATAGGCTCCGAATCTTCATTTCCTGCTATGTTTTAACTGTCTTATACTATTGTACTGGGTTTCATTGCTTATGGTTTTATTCCACTGTAATATAACTACTAGGAAGAAGCCTTCCAAATGCATGCTGGAAAGCTGACAGTAAACCAGAAAAAGCTACCATTTCCTGATTCAATTGTAGATATATAGGACTTTAAAAAAAGACTTTTTTCAAAAATTCTTTAGCTAAAAAACTTGTCAAGTATAAGAAGGATTGAATGCAGATAATACAAAGCAAGGAGCACCCAGTACATAGGAATGAAACAGTAGTATGTGAAAGGAATGTATTTTGTGTGTCCTCAACCCCCATTGTATAATATATTGAAAACAATTATTTTTGTGTACATTGACTTAAAAAAATAAAATGTTTCAAATATTTTATTTGGTTTGGGTTTTTGGTGTTTTGAGAGGGAATTTTTGCACTGTTTGGTTATTTTTGGGAAAGCAAAAATGCTAATTTCTTCAGTTTTATTTATACAATTGAAATACAAGAAAACATTACTGTAGAATTGACTGGAATTAGGTTTTGATCACCAATATGCCAGTAAACACTAAAAACAGCCTCTTAACCAAAAAAACCCTGTATTTCAACATGAAATTAATGCTCAAATGCCATCACCAGACACTCCATATCACACGTGGAATGAACTCTGTGTATAGGCAAGAGCATCCCATCCCATCTCATGTGTAAGCGTCACTCTGAAGCTACAGCCTGAAGAGTGACCACCCCATCTCCCTGAAATATAAGCTTGTGCTTCCTTTTCCTTCCCACCTTGTCTCTATTCTCATTTTTTGATTCAACCACATTGACTCTGGGATTGTCTAGGACACCTCCATGAAGTGCAAGTCTCATGAAGAGGAGCCAGGAGATATTGCTGAACATCACATTCCAACTGCTCTGTCACAAGTGCTGATCACATGGCAAATATCCAAGTGGCTCTTTATTGATGAATCAGTTACTGTCACATGAATTATCCTCAGTGCTGACTAAGGTAAGCATCCCTATGCTATTAAAACTGAAAGCTTCTCTTGCCTCTGTCTGTATTTTAAAGGTCTGAGAATGCCAATCTCTCGGCAATTTAAAATATTTCTTGTTTTCCAGATGAGATTTTCTGGAAGCCACAAAATACAGACATTCATAAAAGCAGAAAAAGAGGGTTTTGAAAGTTATTTTGAAGTCATTTTATCTGATTCAGCAACATGCAATAGAGTCTGAAGACTATTTACTCTCTTGCAGTTCTTATGTAACTATTAAGCAGTGGAAAGAGCCTCTGTGGAGGACAGCCAAGTGACTTTAATCACTTTAATATTAATTACTTTCATAGAATCATTCTTGCATTCTGAAAATCTCTAATTTTGAAAAATCAGGATTACTTTGCCTACAGATAGAGGGAAGAATCCACTTTTCTTTGTCATCTTCAATGTCTTAAGGTTGCACAAATGAGGCAATCTGACATTCAGCAAAGAGAGGTGATGATAACTTCCATCTTTCAGAGTAAGACACAGATCATCTCAAACCACAGCTGATAGCAAATCCAGGTCAAACCTCTCTTTGCCTCCTCCAAAAATGCTGAGTATGATCTGTAGCAACTGAAAGTTCCAGCAGGAAGAAAAAGAGAGTGCCAAAGAAGGATAAAGGCAACAAATGTAGGGGACTAAACTGATGCATCAGGTTCACTGTTCATCTTCTTGGCATGGCATAGATGAGGGAAAAGGGGATGCTGCTAAGTGGGAGAGGGGATATTCCATGTAGTAATGCATACTCCTCATATTCCTAATCCCTCATTTAATAAAAGAGTGTCAACACCCAGTGCTGACACATTAGCTGCAATTTCTGTGTTGGACACTTGGAAACAAAACAAGAGCAGAACCATTGCTGCTCTCTCTCAAAGTTCACTGCTTTGGGCAGCTTCCTATGCTTAAAGCCAGCCCCATCAACAACCCAAGATCCAGTTTGTAAGGTCCTGTTACATACTCCCTATTCATGTTCCTAAATAATACCACAGCCTCCAAGTTCCCTACAGTTCTGAGTGAACCATATAACACACATTCACTCTGAGGGGAAAAAAGAGAGTAGGTGCCATTAAAAGTATCAAAAAGTTTTGGCTAGTATAAAAGCCCAAGGGTGATATAAATCTGGGAAGCAAATATTTAGAAACTACTCCTGAAGGACCATTTACAACACTGGGAAAGGCAGCCTTTTCCAGCTTTTTGGGTTGGTTTTTTTGGGTTTTTTTTTTTTTTTTTGGGGGGGGGGGGTTGGTTTTTTTGGTCATAATGGAATATCAGACACATGCCTGGGAGACTAAATGCAGGTACCATTTGCTTTACATCAATCTCTTCCTATGCTGGCTTTCCCATAAGGCTATCCTCACTCATGTGAGATAATACTATAGGGGTTAAGTATACCACCAGAAGCTTTGAGAGAAAAGTTTAAAGCTATGTCTTGGGATGCACTTACCTACAGTTCAGTGTCTAAAGTCATAAGACTGTACTGCCTTGTTCAAGTTTTATCCCAGACAATTACTTTTACAGTCAATGTCTACAGTAACACACTGGCTCAAATCAAATCAGTTTTACATACTTTTGAAAGAAGCTGTCTTGTTCCATGAGAGCTTAAATTGATCTTTGACCATGATATTCCAACTGATAGGTGGAGAGCAGTGAAGAAAAAGGTTCACTTCTAGCCAGATCAGCTCTGTAATCCAGATCACCACTCATATCCACACCACTGGCCAGTAGATGGAAAGGAAAGACTGATCAACAGGTGTAATAGGATGTCAGGGATACCAGTGACCACAACACAGTTCAATTAATACTATTAATCTATTTAGCTACAAAGTGAAACTGCACACCTTATTCTCTGATCATAGCTTTACTTGCCCAGTTACATCAAAGTGAACACAATAAAATTTAAATCAACTTATTTAAAATATAACAGGCTGTTTAAGCAAGCTTAGTACATTAGTATCTCTCTTACGCTCTTGTGGCAATAAACATGACCAAGAATCCCACAGCAAAATGGAAGACTTTTTGACTGTTGTGACTCTTAATTATCTATAATTTTATCTATTGTAAATACCATCTTAGAGAAGCATTCTAGTTTTTAGGGTGGTTTTCTGGTCATAACAGCCCTTCATGAACATCCAGAAATTTAGGACTATTCTTTAGTAATACTGACTTTTACCATTAATAGTTTTCTGTTGTTAGATTTGCTCATTGGCTCTAATTTTATAATATTGCCTGCAGATGGCCAGAAATAACATGCATGCAAGGATAAAAAGGAGGATGCAAATTTCTAAACAATACCATAATCTTCATTACAGAAGTGTTCGTCTAGTAATTAAGTGTGGAGCTGCACATATGGTGTCTTGGTGTCTGATTTATCTTCATATTTTCACTGATGCAAGCTTGCTATGATAATATTAATGTAAATGTAACCATACCACTTTTCAGTCTGGGAGCATAGAAAAGCTGTTTTTTTTTCTTCTCTTTTTTCACTAGTAATTGCACTTTTTTTTTTTCTCTCCACTAGAAACTGAAAGAAAGAAAAGTGGCTAAAAAGTCACAGGTTTAGCTACTGCAGATTTTTCTTCTCCTCCTTTGTGTATCTAAGGGAAGTAGCTACTTCCCTTAAATACACAAGGAATTTCGTTCTCTTTTGGTGTAAAAGGAGTTACATTCTTCTGGTTTTGGATTATTCATCAATGTTTTATCACCCAGCAGATGCTATGATATTCACCAAACAAGTAGAGTTTCTCTAGTGAAATCTGTCCAAGGCTTCTTCCCTCTGTGTAAATATCTTACACTAGAATTTAATTCCTGCTGAAGAAAGAAAGGACACTGTCTCTTAACGTGGAGCAATAGAAAAAAAATTCTCAGTCCATAAAGTCCTTCCCTGTAAGAATAGTTAACAGCACATGCTAAAGTTTTTGGCAATTTTTTATGTACAATTACTAGTTTTTTTATTTCATTTACCACACCCGTTCCACTCTGTTTTTAAGCCCAGATCTGCCAAATTCTGACCCTTCACTTGTGAGCAGTTATGTGTCTTTTTCTGGATATAGATGTATATTAATACATTTATAGATGTACATTATTACAAGCCAAAAGGAGTAGCAGGATTCAACTGCTGTTCATACTGTTCAGCTCCTAAAAAGCATAACTCTATTTTCTGTACTCCAATTCTTGATAGTCTTGAGAGACTAGGTAAACTCAGAAATGTCCTGAATTAGAAATTTATGAGCAACACTTCTTAAAAGGTACTTTTTCACATTCAAAAATTAAAAGATGAAATTTCCACATCATGATAATATCAGCTTTTCAGCCCCCACTCCCAACACCCCCCCCGCCATGGCTTTCTATGAAGTACAACTAAATTGTAAAAATATTTACTACAGAAAAGTCTTTCTCTGGATTGTTTCTCCTCTGGTTGTACTTATTAACAAACTTCCGAATAATATTTTTGCCTAGATGTACCCTTTTCAGTCAGGAAATTTCAACTCTGAAGCTTCACTTTTAGGCCTTATAGCTTTGCAAATTAGTTGAACCTCCCATACACACTGCATACTCATTTTAGAGTAGTTTGACTCTTTTCAGTAGCATTTCTCTATTTCACTGTGCATCAATTTAAGTTCCTTATGGAGGTATTTAAATTTGTGAAGTTGATATTTTGTATTCCATGCAAAGGCTACATGATGAACAGTTACAACTTGTTACAGATATTAATCAAATACACAAATTTAACACAAAAAAAAAAAAAAAAACCAAACCTGTTTTTTTGAAGCCAAAAGGCCTTTTGTAAAATAAATTACTATCAAAAATAGATTTAAAAAAAAACCAATGTAAAGGATAATACAGGAAAAACAAAGTCCATAATTACTGATGGACCCACATACCAGAAATAGAAGGAAATTACTTATGCATTATTTCTGTCCCACACAAAAAATTCCAATGCAGTTATTACAGGACTGTAAAAGAACTGATCCCTCAGACACTGGTCAAAAGCAATGAAAAATTCACAGTGATTATTTTTTTACAAACCTAGTCTAAATACAGAACAAAGAAGAAAATAACTGAGAAGACACTTTTCTTTAAATATTCACTGATTAGAGTGACAGCAATAAACACTTTGCAGTAAATGGTATTCCTTCTTGACCTCCTCCTCAAATTTGCTGTGGCTTGTAAATTGGTTGACTTTACCAATGGTAACCTCAGAAATCCAGGTTTAGAGAGAAATGGTGAATAGACACTTTAAAATCCCTCAAATTCCCAAATATTTTCTTTCTTCTAAAACACAAAAGTTGGTCTCATGGTCAATGGATACAAATCAATATGCCTTCTGCTGCATGCTGGGATAAGAAAGTTGATGTTGAAAATCAAAATTATAATCTGAGAGGTTAAGGATATCAGATGTATTGGAAGTTTTAAATAAGTCCTTTGAATATTTGAAAAAAACCCAACAATTATGAATGATTTTTGCAATGCTTATATATAACATCAAAAGTCTTTTCACAGCTCTTTTTGGAAGGGCTCCAATTGAACCGAATCACTGAATAATTAATCATTGGAAAAATTCTCTGAGATCCCCGAGTCCAATCCTTAGTCCAGCACAGCTCTGCTCACCCCTAAACACTGTCCCAAAGTGACACGTCCATACATTTCTCAACCACTCCCAGGGATAGTGGTAAAACCCCTTCCCTAGGCAGCCTATTCTAATGCCTGACCACCCTTTTAGTGAAGACATTTTTCTTAATGGGAAATATTTAGCACTCGACACTTAATATTTAAAAATAAAAATTTTAAAAATCAGAATTTCCATCCATGCATACAATCGCCCGCTCACTTTCTTCATTGGAAAAGATAACAAAGGTACAAATCTGTTTCCTTATTTTTTTAACCATTGAGAGCCTCGTGATCAGCTCTTTAGGCTTTCTTTCACCTTTTACTCATAACTCCAGAAACATGCCCAGCTTATAAAAAACACAAGTCTAACTCACTCAGATTGGATCTTTGTCTCTCAAAAGGCAAGCAGAGAATCATGAAACTGAAATTATTAGCCATAATACTTCACACTGTTCATCAAAGAGTTAGATGCAGCACATAAATTAATAAAAGCACTCTAAATCATTAGAGTCAGCAAATTATATCACAAACTTTCATTTAAATCTCTTTATTAAAGTGAGAGCTGTTCTATCTGAGAAACCATGAGAACAGGGGGAGAGCTACTTTTTTATATGGATTTCTGAGACTTTGGAAGTATAAATCAAATTTTCAGTATAGATTTATTAATGATTTATGTGTACATCATGTATATTTTTACAAAGACAAGCAAAGCAGCCCTTACAGAAGTTTACTTATGCATGGAAGAGATTACTGAGAGCCTAGAGCAGTAGGCTCTAGGATGAATGTGACTATCACACAGAAAAGATATAAAGGACATAAATATATTAAAATATTAGATTTTAAGTCTTTTGGGGACACCAATTTTAAGATCTGATGCTTGAAGCAATCTACTAATGTTTCAAATCCAACCTCCAAGGTGCGGAAAACCTCCTCCCACCCCGCTGACTGCACCAAGAACATACAAATGTAGATTGTTCAAGTATTTCTGTGAGAAAAATTCTCCAAGCATAAAATAAGATAATCAGCTTATTATTAGACAGTAGACTAAAATGCAACTATAGCTAAGCAGCACAGTTTAAATCCACTAGAAAAACTATCTTCAGTTCAAAAAATAATTAACATTACACAAAAGTTAAATCTCAGGACTGATGTTAATTATGGCTTTTTCTTTCAGTGTCCCAAGGAAACAAATAATTCAGCCCATGCATCTAGGTCTCGAAAAAATTTACAGAATATTACTGCTTATCAAAATTGGCCTTGAACAAATACCAAATAATATAAAAGATAAATATATTTTATATAAAGGTAGGATAAATGAAAGATAGAAACATAATATATATAGGTTAGAAGACCAAAATTTTTAAAAAACAGTATTTTAACTCTCCAATATACTAGCTAAAATTCACTCACCTTAAAAAGCATTGGAAATAAATGAAAATTATAATCAGTCTTCAAACTATCATTGTCTGGTGCTGTGTCTCGTAGTTTATTTTAAATAAGAATTTTCTCTCTATCAAAGTACTTAATAATATGGAAGAACAACTCTGTGAAGAACTGTATTTCAACTTAAAAATCAGCCCTCAAGATTAAAAACATCAATTTCTCACTGAAGCTGAAGTTATGTCTAACCTTGGCTGTTGCAAGGAGAGGGAGGATCTGTGCAACTTAATTCCACTTGACAAGGACAAACCCAAAGTACTGTCATAATGGGCTTCTCTTCTTTCTCTGTGGCCTTTCCACTGCAAAAATTGATGATGAGATGACCTTAGTTTCCATCTTGAAACAGCGCAGAGAGAAAAGAAAGGCTCACAGGCAAAACAAGATGCTACTTAAAAAAAAAAACCAAAAAAAGCCCAAAAAAACCCCAACAATAAATGTAGTTTAAATTTTTTATCTAAAAAATGGAGTTGATGCATTGACCACTCAGTAGATGAGGAATTGGCTGGATGGTCAGATGCTGTGGTTAGTGGTGTGGTCAATGGCACAATATCCAAGTGGAGACCATGATGAGTGGCATTCCTCAGGGTTGGTATTGGGAGTGGCACTACTTAACATCTTTGTCAGTGATGTGCACAGTGTGATTGAGTGAATCATCAGCAAGTTTGCCAATGACCCCCAGCTGCATGGTCTAGTCAACACACTAGAAGGAAAGGATGCCATCCAGAGGGACCTGGACAGGCTTGTGAGGTGGGACTGTGCAAAACTCTTCAAGTTCAACAAGTCCAAGTGTAAGGTCCTGCACCTGGGTTGTGGCAACCCCAAGCACAAATAAAGGTTGGGTGGAGAATAAATTGAGAGCATCAATTTATTCTGGTGAGAAGGACTTGGGGGTGCTGGTTGATAAGAAGTTCAACACGACTCAGCAATGTGCACTTGCAATGCAGAAAACCTTGGGCTGCAGCAAAGGAATTGCGGACAGAAGGTCAAAAGTAGTGATCCTCCCCCTCCATTCTGTTCCTGT
Source organism: Taeniopygia guttata (assembly GCF_048771995.1). Classification (NCBI taxonomy): domain Eukaryota; kingdom Metazoa; phylum Chordata; class Aves; order Passeriformes; family Estrildidae; genus Taeniopygia; species Taeniopygia guttata. The sequence continues at coordinate 39,402,679 of NC_133028.1, read as the reverse complement.
GAGACCCTAGCTGGAGTACTGCATCCAGCTCTGAGAATCCCAACATAAGGATGTGGCCCTGTTGGAGGAGGGCCACAAAGATGACGAGGGGGCTGGAGCACCTCTCCTATGAAGCACCTCTCCAGGCTCAGAGATTTGGGGTTGTTCAGGCTGCAGAAGAGAAGGTCCCAGGGAGACCACATTGAGGCCTTCTGGTACCTTAAGGGGCCCTGCACAAAAGATGAAGTGGGACGTTTTATAAGGATGTGTAATGATAGGATGAGGGAGAATAACTTTAAACTGAAATCAGTTTTAGATTATATATTAGGAGGAAATTCTTCACTATGAAGGTGTTGACACATAGCTTGCCCAGAGAAGCTGTGGATGTTTCAAGCCCTTGGAGTGTTCAAGGCCAGACTGGATGGGCTTTGAGCACCCTGGCCTAGCAGACGGTTTCCTTTCCCATGGCAGGGGTTTGGAAAGAGATGATATCTAAGGTCCCTTCCAATCTAGAACATTTCTTCCTCTATAATATCAGATTTTGCACTCTTATGAATACTGCAGAGATAACTGAGCAAATGTTTGGAAATGATACTGTCTTTCAGAGAGTTTTCTGAGCATTCAGCTATCAGACTTGAGAAATAGCTGCAGAACACTGAGAAAATCTGCCTTTAACAAAGCTACAGGATTTCAGATTTCTTTTAGGTCTCAAATCTCTCATAAAAAGTGCATAGCTAACCAAGATGTTGTACAAACGTTACATCTAACAAAACCTTCTGCTTTATGTTGATTTCAGACTCAAAACAGACCCTTAAGAGGGAAAAATTAGACACTCCTACAAATGATGATGTAAAAGGAACAAAAACCTCTCCAAAATGTGAGAAAATAATTCTGTTAAAATATAAATGCAAAAGCATTTTCAAAATTTACAAAGTGCATCTCTTCTTTTACTTAGGTACAATAGGTTATTTTCTGCTCTATGAATAAAAATTTGGACTACTGCAACTCTACACCACAGGTATTTGTGAATTAGTTATTCATTCATGTGCATTTAGCTTTCCATTGCACAGTTCGTCCTCAGAAAGCACATATACACAGTCTCTTCTGTGTATATACTAAATGTGTTTGAACCTTGCATGTTTCTTGTAATCACTGAGAGGCCATGATTGCCACCAAATACAAGCCTTAATTACATAAATAATTGTAACATTAGTGAACTGTATTCACGCTGCAACAGACTCAGACGTTGCATTTATTCTTTTGACTGCTCTTGCATATGCATCAAGATTTCCATTGATCTATCAGAATGATGTGAAATCGCTTTGGGTTTTTTTTCCCAACAATCATTTATAACAAAATTTAATCAAACCCATAAACAAGGTATATTATCAGTAATAGTAGTGTTTTAAGTAAAGTTTACAAAAGAAAATACATAAAACAAATAGAACTTGAAATATTGAACTTTGAAACAAATCAATCTGCAAGCTCTTTGAAAACAAAGTTTCTTTCAATTGCTCATCTTGTAAGGATTTTCTACCTCTTTTTGTTTTATTGCTCCTTGCTTTGTTTAAATGCGTATAATGATTTACATATTATTTAGGAAGACAAAAGTCTGTTATAATAACAAAAACACATACAGTTTAAAGTTACAATGCAGAAAGCCTCTAAAATATTTTATTTCCTAATGGAACCAGAAGTATGTACAGTAATAATCTAGAAGTTCCTATCATTTAATAAAAGAGTATTTTTAGTAATGAATAGGTTTTTTATCTGATTAAAGTTATGAGCTGCTTTCAAATTACTTCGTTTCTTTTTGCAGATATTAGGAAATTCCTTATGAAGGAGCTAAAAATACTTTCAGAAAGTTTTTAATATGCTGATGTGAAAATGATAGTTGCTTTTACCACAAGACTGCCTATTCAGTGGTAAAAATATTTCAGATTACAATAAGCCTCACTTGGAATAAAATGAGAAGAAAGCTCTCTCTGTCAGGAAAAGAAAGAAGTATTTTAAATATGCTTCATCTTCCATCTAACATTTTTAAGTACTTTATTGCACAAAAAAAGTCTTTCTGAAGTCTGTGCTGAAAAGCACTGCTGGACACCAACCTCAGTTAATTCAAATGCAAATAAACTGTGAACTTCAACCTACTTCAAGCACTCAGTGCAAGCATTGCCAACTCTCCCCTCATTTAACTCTTTAGAACTTCTTATTTTCTTAAGATTTGCTGGAATCAGCAATGCAGCCAAATAATTCACCACTAATTTTACATAATGTATGGTATAAAGAATGATTAATTGAATAGACTTACCATGATCATTTCTAGGATAGAAGGTGTAAATACCTGCATAAATGTTGCTATGAAATAAAGCTAAAAATGGATAACAAATAACACATTTCCAGTCATTTTCATTCCCACTTGGTAAAGAATCATGCCTGGCTAAACCACAGCAACCTCTCTTGGCCAGTATATTTAGCCAATACAAACAGAAGTAACAATGGCATAAAGGAAAAGAAAGATACCAGCAATTAGGGAGGCTTGTTGAAGTTCTTCTATAACAGTAACTGTACAGTAGTTCCTTGATCTGCACACTTAATTTGGCCCATCCAAATCAAGACACATCTGTTAACAAATGCAACTGCTAGAAAGGAACACAACTTCACAGAACTTTGTAACTTACTCAACCCAAAATCATAAGAAAGAACTTGTAAAATACTAGAGAAGCAAATAAAGCTGTGAGTTTGATTTCTCCTGAATATTCTTCCTAGGCAGCAGTCACCCTTCATATTGGAGGTGTTAGAGGGAATTTCACAGGGCAGTATTTTCAAAGAGGCTAGACTACCACTGCTCTTGGTCAGCCCACAGCTCTCCCAGTGTCTCTTTGCTACAGAGAAAATATTTGACTTGCTGCTCTTCTGATAATATGAAATTGATGTCTTTTCTGTCTACCAAGAGTCAGAGAAAAGCATGCTGTATTAAACATGTATAATATCATATGCAAACAAGTTTCCAGTCTTTTCATTTGCTAACAGCTATTCTCTGTGCTTCAGAAGGTTAAAAAAAAAAAAAGCAGTTTGAACTAAAAAACAGGATTAAACAGATGTACAAACAAACTTGCTAATCTATTTACTTTAAAGTTATGTAGCATAACAGACCAAGCTATGCTGAATAGTTAATGAATATGGTCCTGCTTTTGCTTAGAAAAATTGTAGAATAAAGTCAAGAGTAGCATTTCAGTCATTGCTTCCCCTTGAGCCAGTGATTCACTCCAGCAGTATTTAATGTCCACAATTATCCTCTAATATTTGCCAGTCATGAGAAAAATAATCAAAAATTACTTCTGGAACTTTATTTGACCTCTTACCTTTGAGATATCAAAGCCGAGTTCAGATCTGCTAAATGGAAGAACTATTCCTATTGGAGATCCATCTTTAGATTTCAAACTAACAAAATTAAGAGCTTTGTTTTTAATATTATTCTATAGTCCCTAAAAGAGAAGAGTGACACAAAAATTTGTATTTTCTAAAAAGTTATATGAAGTCACAGTTTAAGAGAGTATGCATTTTTCTTAGAAAAATAAAGGTTTGGTATTTTAAAAAAATTTAATTTATGTGAATGTAACAGTTATTTTATTCTAAGATTGAATATTGATTTTAAATAAATACTGAGGATTACTGGATAAACTCGCACACAAATAGAAACAGGATGAAAAACTGACATGATTAGATCCAGAACACACCTAGAACGGCGCAACGAGAATATTTGGGTTTTTACCAATCAGCATTTGTTGTCAAAGGCCTTAAATCAGGAAATAACCAAGTGATTCACTGAAAAAAAGTATGCTTTGGATCCCTGCCAGGGATTATATTTTCAATAGTTGTAAGCGTGTGCCCTCATATGCACACCTTTTTGTGTTGGTCAGTTTAAGAAGGGCCCATAAGGCAGCTCTTGAAACTTGAATTTTCTCTAAATCGTGTTTTTGTAACAAAACTCCTCCCTGATTTCATATTAGTTCTGTGGTCAGGTGCTTGGTTGAGTCATTAACAACTTTTGTGTGATGTTGAGAAAGGACTTGGAAGTCCATATTATAGAAAATTGTGTTCTGACAAATTTACAAATATGCTTGCATAAGCACACTGTAGACTCTGCAGACAGACTTCTCCTAGTTAGAACCAAAGAACAAAATGGCTATGGACCACACTAAATGTAAATATATATTTAGAATACCATTTTGTTGAAAAAGAGCAGTGCAATTTTATCTCCTTCGGAGTATATGTATCATTTCAAATTCCCATTTTTCAAACATAATTTGTGAAATAAATCAGCCTAATACAAATGAAGGCAAAATATTACATAGAAAATACAACTAGATTTAAATTTAAAAGCACAGTATTAATGTCTTAGTATCAAAGTTTATCATCTGATTTATGCTGGTAAAACAACCGATCTCAGAAAGGTCAATGACTTTTAATCATGTAATGATGGAGATAGCCCTGTTAACTGGAAAAAGACTATGTGTATGAATAGAGACCACTCAAGTGAACAATGACTTGCAGATTCAGGCCCTGTATAAACATTAAAAGTTTAGATATACAATTAGTGTGTTTGGGTTGCAATGCTGTGGGTCTTTTCCCCCCTCAGTATTATCATAGCATCTGCACCATATGGTTCACAATAACTTTTTCACAATAATTTTGTAGTGTCTACTTCAAAAAGTAAACATCCTGAATCTCCATATCTTAAAAGACATCATTTAAAATTATATCAAAATATTTCAAAGCAAATCAATATTCATGTCAATGACTGATGATAAAAGCTGTCTTAGCTGATGGATAGACTGTTAATGAAGACTTGCAACCAGTGCAAGTGCTGTGTAATAAACTTATATTCCCTACTGTTGAGAGAGGAAGAAGAGAACTGTTTTATGACTGGGGAGAGAACAATAAAAACATATTTCCTAATTCTACCCAAATGCAATGAATGTCTCAGCACTCTGAACTACTCTCTCCTCATTTTTCTAGCTTTCAACTTTACCCATCAGTAGCTCTGTGCTGCTGCCTGATGGTTATCTTTATACTCCAGCTGATAGAAACATTCAGCAAAATAGAACCCACCTTAACGTTAAGGAAATTATGCAGGACCAAAAAAATGCTACAATACTAAGAAGCAGCCTCCTTTCATCAGCTTCATCCCATCAACGAAAGTTACTTTATGCTCACAGCTACTACAACTGGTAGCACCTGTGCAGGGCATCTGTAGAGAAATGCTTATGGCTTAGGTCCCAGTTCCTAAGAAAAGAGTATGAAGTGCTACATAATCCTAAAAAAACACAAGGTAGGGACCTCATTTGCCTGCTTATTTTGTTGAGTTATATCAGTAGCACTGGCTAGCAGCAGCAGCTGCCTATTCCCTCTGGAATCTGCCTTAATCTCAGACAGACACCCCTGCATGGTGCTCAGCTCTGTGTGTGCAGAAGGCACTGCACAGTGCTCAGCTCTGTGTGTGCAGAAATCGCTGTGTAGCACCGAGCTCTGCATGTGCACAACTCTGACAACTCACTGAAGCAGCAAACTCCTCTGTGAAGCAGAGCTCTGTACCAAGCTCACGAAATGTTAAACACTGCTGAAAAAAAAATTATTAAATCTGCCCACACTTCTCAGTTCTATTCAATTACTGACAACAGCAGTCCTACAAGTGCAACATAATATGGTATTATTTAATTCAAAGATCCTCATTTACGCCTAGTTGCAGCCTGGGAGCAGGCCTGATGTTCAGCCAACATCAAAAGACAAAAATTCACGACTTTCACAGACACACACATCCCACGTTGACCTTGGAGGCAGAGGTGGTGATGATCCCTTTCATATAGGCGCTGCATCCCAAGTTGACAGCGTTACAGTGCTGAATTGTTTGTCAAGTAACAGGGCATCACCATCCTTCTGTTACACACGTATACAGGCACGCACAAGAACACAGAGCGACATGCGACTATGCTTTTAAATCCTCTTTAATTCCTTCTTTACTCTCTACTTCCCAGAATGACCTCGCATATCCTGTCCTCCCCCAGACAGAATCAACCAGAGCTTCTCTAGTCCCCCCAAATCGGTTTTTGTACAAAGTAGACTCTGTAATGTCCTTTGAGATATTTCTATAATATTCAAGATTTCTAATATAAAACATTTTCAACCATTTAAAAAACACCCTGAGAGCCCGCTTTCAATAAAAATAAACCTTGAACTTTTCACTTAGATTCATCTTTTGTTTATGGAGCCCTTTTCACTGAAAGCTGCACCCTTTTTCCAAGCCTTGCCCGTACACTCACCTAAGGGCTACCAAGCTTCCAACTTTGCTCTGCCTTTAATTGCCAGCTGCTCCATCCCACCCAGCACCCCGCCAGCATTTATGTGAAAAATACGTTTATGTGTGTGTCTATATATTGGTATTGCTGCTTACCTTGTCCAAGAGTCACTAAAATCCACAAGGGGAAAAAAAAAAAAAAACAACAACCCCAAAACCAAAGCTCGACGGGTCCTCGTTCAAATCGCAAAGAGAGGAGCACTTCTTCCTTTAACAAAGCCACAAGCGGCTCCGCCGCGATCCGGTGAGCGAGCGAGGGAGGGAGCGAGCGCTCCGGGGCAAAGTGGGCGCAGCTGCGGGCAGGCGGTGCCCGGCGGGGTGAGCGCGGGAGGCGGCGCGGCCCGAGGCGCCGCGGGAGGCGCGGGCGCCCTTCAGCACCCGGCGCGGCGCGGACAGCAGCGCTCCCGCCCGCCGGCCCCGCTGCCGCCCGCCCGCCGCGCCGCTCGCACCGCCCCCGCGCCGCCCCCTGCGCCGGGCGGGCTCCCAAACTTGCGCTCCGCCGCCGGCCGCCTCCCTCTTCTGCTCCCTTGCGTTTTGCTGCCGGCCGGCCGGCTGGGACGCGTCGTGTTGCCCCAGCGCTTCTCGCCGAGGGGGCTCCGTGCCCGCGCAGGGGGTGTTAGCCCGGCAGAGGTCACCGAAGCCCTCCTTCGGCTTCCCCTCCGCACGGCCACGGCCCCGCTGAGCCCCGGCCCGGGCAGATGGCAGCGCTGGCGCCGGCAGCGAGAGGAGCAAGTGCTGTGAAACAGCGAGCAACTCCCCCCTGGAGCACAGAGGGGTCTTGTGCCGGCGTGTTCCGAGCAGGGGGTTGTTATGCGATAGTCATAAGCTTTAATATATCAATATGTCAAAGCTCAAGTATGCTGGATGCCTTGCACACCTGTATCGGTAAGCCCTAGCGCCCGCACCAGATTGAGGTGCTTGAATGCTACGGTAGAGGTCCCTGGTAACTCTTGCCAGAAACATGGACGTGGGATTGGGAATCTTATTTAGTTATGCAAAACATAAGGGGGGAAAAAAATCACCTTGAGATAAGACCATTAATTACATGCTTCAATTATAAGCATGAGAAGAGGTGGCTTTGGATGAACAGGAACAATCAAAACAAAAAATCCAACTGGAAGCTAATCACCTAAAAACTTAGAGATATATTTCTGTGAAGTTAAGCAGAGAAACAATATTCTGAAGTCTCAGTTGAATCTGCTTCATGGTTAGATAACAATTTTAGTAATCTGATTTATTACTTTTAAATCAATTTACTATCCATTCTACCACTTTTAAGGAGTAGCTCTTTCATCTTCAATGTGAAATCATTATGGAAATTAAGTATCTACTCCTCATGCCATTATAGGTTACCTGTTTCGTGCCTTTTGGGAAAATACGTTACAGATTAAAGTATTAAACCGTCTTTAAATCACCCATGGCTAGGGTAAAGCCAGACAGAGGTCAGCTGCTCTGACGTACATCAGCTTTCTAGGTTAATTACACTTGTGTCTACATGTGGAATGAACACGCAGTAAGAAAGAAAAATAAATGGTTTTAGGTATGGTAAATGCCATACCTAAAAACTGAACTAGTTAACATAGGAAATAATAGAACAGGACAGGTTGGTTTGCATTAGCTTATAACTGTTTTTTGAGGGAGTTCTTACTGGGCTGATAATTAGGTCATGGCACTGCAAGAAGGAACATGATTAACTTCGACACACAAAGTGTGGAGTATAAAGCCAAATAAAGGAGACTTTCATTGACCCAACCCTTTCTAATTGCCAGTTATCATGAAGGCAGCTTGTCTGGCATCTGGGTTGCATTTATGAAACCCTATTATTTTACTTCTCATTTTTCTCTTAAGCCCTCTCAGTTTTTTTGCAAAGTACAGACAATATAATTGGACTATTTAAGGACAATTTTTGCAGTACAAAATTGACACTGAGTCTACTAGCACAGCTGCACCAGAAACTCTCATGGGATGGAGGTAAACACCAAACTGAGGGGAAATTGAAATGTGAGGATGAATAAAGACCTTGTTCATCCATTCTCCTTTGCCATTATGAAAGTACATGAAACAAACAATCAACAATTACGTAGATGCTTTATGTAACCCAATTATTGAAGCAGTCAGGAAACAGGTCAAATTATGCAAGGTCTGACGTATCATAATTTACTGGTTAGCTTTGCAAATTAGTAGACAATGAATCCCCAAACTAGCATGTGGAAGACCCTCAAAACTTCTGAAAACCTCTGTATCTTGTGAGGACTTTCACTCCTAAATTTCAGTGTAAATAATGATACAATTGTGTAATACCTTAATGTATCTTGGCATTCTTGCAATTCTGAGTGTGTTGATCTGATTATATGTGTCTTTATTCTTTGCAAACTCACTGAGCTATCAATTTAAAAGCTCATATTTAATTAAAATTAATGTATTTTTAGCACATACATATTTTCTAATTTTTATTCTATTTTGGATCTGTATCAGTTATAGAACATAGTTGGGATATAAATTTGGTTCATTCATATCCTTACATCTTTCTGTCTTTCTGTCTTCTGCTTAATGGCATTATTTGTAAGCTCCATTTTTTACATTTTGAATCTTCTTTACTCACACACAAAATATGTAAATGAATTTTTTTAATTCTTGTTGTGTCCCATACATTACATCCTCACTTTGCAGTTCAAACATTTTCATCCACAGAGTGACTGGGATATTACTTTATTGGATGTAATACAGACCAATATGTATTATTGCAGTGGGGATCTTATTCTGTGCCTAACAATTAACTAGTCCAGAGATACTGTTGCTGTTTAGTAGTATATTTCTGATTTCCATAATCCTAATTTGGATATTTTATGATCATATCTGGCACATCCCACAAAATGTGCCAGACAGTTTTCTGTTTGGTATACTCCTGAGCCCCATGTGCTTGACAATCAGTTATGCACGGTTTTTATATTTTCTACCCCAACTACTATATTTGAAGCATTTGCCATTGGGCAGAGAACACATCCAGTAAACACTGGCATTTTCTTGTTAAGATAAGGAATGCAAAATAACTTCAAAGCCGCTTTATGTTTCTTTAGACTATAGATATTTTTAATAGAGAGTCTCTAATTTGTATTTATGAGATGATGCTTAATATAATATCTGATACAGCAGGAAGTTTTATGCAAGATAAAGAGAAGATCAAAGTCTCTATATATTAAAAAGAAGTTAATGCAAATAATAGATGATAAAAGTTTTAACAATCTATTCAATATTGTCCATGCTGGGGTTTAACTCTAGTTAGTAGTCAAAAACCAGGACCAGAACATTTAATCTTAGACTTCACAGCCTCTTCAAAACTCACTGAAGTTAGAACAAGAGTTACTTTCTTTGACTAAATTGTATCTCCTTTTCTACTGTAAAAAATTCTGGAGAAGGGACTATGTTCCTCATAAACAGCACAAAATGAATGCAGAATTAGAGAGTAAGTGTCGTTTGTCAGAAGTGACCAGTTTTATTTCTCTTGGCTTTTCTACCACTAGCACTTCTAACACAATTAATTCATTTTTTTTTTAATTTGTGCTTGGGATTTTGTGTTAATAATCAGTAACTGAGAAAAATAGGACATTTCAAAAACTTGCCTTGTTAGTTACACTTTAGATTATTCCAGTGATTTCTGTGTGGCTTGGTACCCGTCACCACCTACAAGTTCAGTAACAAAATTTTAGTTTTTTGTGATCAATCTTTAAACGTGTGAATTGAAAAGCATTCCTATTAATAGTTACCAAAACTTTAGGATATTAATATCTGATACTACTAAATGGTAATTTGTTGTCCCAAACTTTGCAACAGTTACAATGTGGTAATAAGATTAAAAACCAAAAAATTAATTATTGTTGTCTTTGAATGAAGAATATGCAACACTTTAAACACAATTATATTTGTAGCTTAATATCAAAATAATTTTAGACATGATAAATTCTAACAATAATGAAATCTTATTTCAAAATATACAGTCCAAAGTACTGCCCTTTGTAGGATTCGATTTCCATTTCTTCTTAACAAATTATTCCTCTTTTTTTTGAAGACAACAGCTGCCCCTTCAGTGCAGCTGCTACTAGTGAAGATCATTGATTAGCTTGAAGTCAATGACAGCAAAAGAACTCTCAGGATGCTCTGATATGAGACAGCATGAATAATCCTCCAAATCTCTCTCTCTCTTGCACACACACAGCCTGAAGTTTGGACACATGCATCTTTCCCTCATTTTCCACTGGTCTAATTCACTCAATGTCTGTTCAATGTTTTAATGAAAGATGATAGTGCATCCACTATAAACTCAGTCCTGAACAAAAAGCACAAAAAATGCATTGAGACTGGTGCTTTGATAACAGCAGGGCATCATGAGCACTAGAATGACAGACACTGGCAAATGGCAGAGGGGAAAATTAGCTTACTCATGGCTTGGAGAAAGGTTGTGCCAACCATCTGTCACAGGAGATCTCCCAAATGACAGCAAGAATCATAAAGGCACATTAAGGTTTTCCCCATATCTCCTCAAAGCCAGTTCTCCCAAAGGGACCCAAATAAAAGAAATATGATTACTGTTCACACACTAGGAATCTATGGATATTCTCAGTTCAGTCAGAAAGAAAAAGAGAGAGATTCTGCCAGGCTGAGAATATCCATAGGAAACCACCTTTGAAATTCATCAAAAATAATTCAAATGCATGCCACAAAATAACAGATGTAGACTCAGAGTGTGTGGAGGGAAGCCTAGACTCTGAGGATAGATCTGTAGATTTTTTTAATTATGTCTAATAAAATGAATGCTATAAATTCATTTCAGTGTTTAGCAGATTTGCAATGATAGTGATTCTGACAAGATGACATTGTCCTCATTCTTATCTTGTGAAAATAAAGTAACAACTGATTAAACAGGAAGGAGATAATATACTACAGAACTAATATCCACATTAAAAATTACTATTGGAAAAGAATTAGGCAATGAGGATAAATATTTAATTTCATATCATCTAGCTTTTTTCAACTTCATTTGGGATCAAATAATTTCATTACTCATTATCGTTGAAATCTGAAAGCATACTACCACTCGATAGTAGATAATACAGATTCTATTAAAAATAAAAACTCCACACAAAGAGAAAGCTGCAGATAGTCCGTTTCAGTGAGTAGTGATAACATTTATAAGAGATCTCTTAGGGCACCTACTGGGGAATTTTAGCATTGCATGCCAAAGAAAGACTGTAAAAAGGGTAAAAATCTTTCAAATAGATTTAAACCAGAACATTAATTCAGCCTTTTTTTTTTTTTTTTTTTTTTTTTTTTTTTTCCTCCTCTGGGCAGTCCTTGTTATATTGACTGTAGTACTTAAAGCAAATAACCTAGTGAGAGAACTTAATAGCTGAAGGTATTCACTGATGGAAGGGAAAGAGCTAGTACTCTACATTTCAGAATCTGGCGGCTCTTGACTATTTAAATGTTTAGTAAATTAAATATATAATGTTGTGTTTATATAAAAATATTTTACATTAAAAATTTTACTAAAACCACAATGAGAATTTTAATTAATAGGAATTATGTATTGACAAGAATCACAAAGTCTTTGGATTAAGCTTGTTTATTCTTTAAGACAGTTTTTCAAAGTATTTTGATTTTTGATTTTTTACATATGAAGTTCTGTGGTAGTAATCCTGACCTCTGTAAAAAGTTTACCATATCATTTTCATTTGCCATTTGATTATTTCTGTCCACTAATGCAGAATATCCTTTATTTTATAGTTCATTTCCTCAAAGTCCCTCACAGGTGATTTCCAGAGACATATGGTATGTAGCTAGGACTCTAGCTAGCCTGTGCCAGAAAAAGATTGTTTTACATTTTACAGAAAAGATAGCTTTTGAAATTTTATCAATGAAGTAGCAAGCACCTCATATCAGCCTCATAAAGCTGGATTTATTTTTAAGCAAAATTTCTGTAAGGGTCTCTCTCTGTTCCTTTACCATTTTATTTTTTTTTGTGTTTTCCACTAGTCTGTGACCTGTAACAGTCACTTAAAAACTCTATGGAGAGCCTTGTTAAAAAACACCAGCACCAAACCCAGAACAATAACATGCCTTAACCTGCTGCTGAGGCACACTGGCAAGTTGTTCATACCCACTGTCACTGCAGTTTAGGTAACCTATTCCAAACCAATAAAAATCCCCATGAGCAGGGGATAAGCATCATCCTTATGTTCATTTTATGCACTACTACAGGAATTAAACATCACAAAAGATTTTGGAAAGACATTCAGGCTTCTTCCTTCATTTCTCCTAAATCTCATTGATAGAGATAAAGCACAATCACTTATTTTCAAGTGGGTTTTCCTAGGGAATAGGCCAATAAAATAATAATTGCATGTCTGGAACAAAAGTCTAAATTAATATACAGTGTTGTGTAGCCTAATGCCTTCCTAGTCATGTATCTCATCCTGCTTCTGATCCCATCCCCAGTGGCACTAAGAGAATATAAAGGAACCAGTTCTTCAAAGAATGCACTTACTGACTTTGAAGCAAGTAGGTCTGTGAACTCTGATATCTGTACAGGGTAAGAGACTTTTCCTACAGTTCTGGAGAACAAGAGGAGAATATAATAAGATATGTAGACACATCTTAGCCTATCTCTCCTTGAGACCAGTCAGTTTGTCCCAGAAGAGCACAAGGAATATTAAATGGGAAGAGTATTCTGGCTTATGTGACTTTGATACAGCAGAATTTCTCACTTCTTTAAGAGACAAATCTCATCAAAGGTTTATACTCATATTACAATAACTACATATGGTAAAGAATGCAGTGAACTTTTCAGGCAGGAGACAATGCCATTCTTCTACATATTAGTTCACAGCACTACTCAGTCAGAATCCTTCTTTGTCTTTCCAGACAACATTCTAACAGTCTGAATAAGAACAAAAAAAAAAAACAACACAAAAACAAAAACAAACCCAAAAATCAAAATACAGCTAAGGAGTTCAAGAAAAATGGAAATTTCATCCCCTGAATGGTTAATTTCTAACCATTTTGCCACTGCTTCTGCACAGAGGAGCAATGGGATGTAAAAGGGGTAGTATGACAGCTTCATGTTGGCGCATCCTAAAAGAAAAAGGATATCTTCATACTTCTTACTTATAAGAGATGAAATTAAAGCTGTAGTATTATATTCTGTACACATTTTATTAATTTGATTTAATTTTCCTTTCTTTTTCATAGGTCACTCTATAAACTCTTGACAATCACAAGAAACCAACTTATGCCTGTCACTAATGTTAAATATTAATAAGCACATATTTTTTCAAGAATATGAGGGATGTGAAATGGTTACTTGAGACTCCTCAGTTTTTATACCTCTCAATGAATCTAATAAAGGAATCAGCCATCTCTACTCCAAAACTTATCTAATTTAAAGTGACAGACCTTTAATTACATATGACATACTATCCAATTATATGTAGAAAAATCTATTTTTACCAGTACAGTACTATTTGAAAAGCTGAGACTTGATTTGCCAAAAAAAAAATCAAATTTTCTCCAAGTGCTTTACTCAAGAAGGGAAAAAAAAAAAAAAAAGTGCATTACACTTGTTAAATATTCATTTAAATGACCTCCTTCTTTGTAGTTTGTCCTACCCTTTATGTAATTTTTATTGAAGTCAGAAATAGGCCAAATAGGTTCTTGTTCATCATTTTTGTGAATTTTTAGAAATTTGAGAAGGATTACCCAGTCACTCATGAATATCATACATTAATACAATTTGGGAGAAAAAAAAATAGGAAAAAATAAGAACTTATTTTGGTTTTAAAAGCAATTACAAAGAAGTTGTTGAAATTCATTATAAAAGAAATTTTTGTGTTTATCCTTAACATATCTGACTTACTACTATTCACAAATACAGATCACATTACTTTCATATACTTCCACAAGAAAAAGAAAACACAGATGTCCTCTTTTTGCTTAAATGGGAAAAATACTGAGAGGCTAAGCTGTTTAAGCAGTTACAAAAGAAATCTGGGGCAATGCTGAGAACAGAAGTTTCCTATTTCTTATTATTTCTTAATCACATGATAATCCTGCCTTATCAATCCATATGTCAGTTTAAGAGCAGTGATTACAAGTCATCAATAGTGATGATCCAATATTTCAGTACAATCCCAAAAGACACACAATTGAACTTCAAAGAGAGTTCAGAAAAAGCACAGTAGCCTGCCTTTTAGCATAAGTGGTTCTGCTTGCCTGATATAATCCAATACTGTTGATTCAGGAAAAATAGTCACAGTAAAAATGCCTGCTGTACTCACTTTGCTTAGCGTGTGCTACAAAATACACACACACTATTATTTCACTAAAAACCTCCAGAGATGCAGACAATACAGTTACACTGTCAACCTCTTGAAACAGGATCAGAATACATACCACACTTCTGCATTTGCTTCTCTGCTAAATCAGTTACTTGTTTTCAGTCAGGAAGCCAACATCATTACAAAGTTTCAGATTTCAGAGATTTACACATCTGCAGTTTACTGTACACAGGTCAGTGCATAAAGCCTGTTTTGGATTGACAAATTTTTGTGTGGTATTAGTTCATAGCACACATTAAAAAATTATATTAGGTGCCACTCACAAGTATGGATATTTAAGACATCAAGTGAAATTCATGTAAATTTACATTAAAAAGCTTTAATAAAAGTCAGCTAAGTTGCTAAATAAATAATCAGGTTGGAAATGCAGGTGAAATATGCATACTCATTTTGCACTTATCTGTAAGCATTTATATTCTAACACACCACCAGTGGTTTTCTCCAGCAGCTCTTCATTTGGTGAATAGATATGGGTGAGGTAACGCCTACTTGGAAAAGGTATTTTCTTCAGGCACATATAATTTCTAATCACCTATGAGGTGTTTGTTCTTAGTGGTTTACTGAGCACCAAAGAGGCAGAAGTCAACTTTCAAGGCAGCAGCCAGGTGAATAAACCCAGAAAGCCTCTCCTTCCTCCACCTGAAATCTTCACAACATAAACTTACTGTTCTGCAACTAGTAACATGTTTCATATGGGAGGTATTTTGCTATGCCTTGCTGTCTTTCACAGTTTTGAGGGGTGATAGAGAAAAAACTAAAGCTGAAGTCTAGACAGAGAGGTGTGGATTAGGTGAAGTGACTTACAACTAGTGTGAAATTGGCAACATTAAAACAGGAACAGAAGACAAGGATTTGAAGGACAGATAGTTATATTTTCAGGAAAGGGTATTTCCTGAGAGAAACATCACTGAAAAAACCTAAGAGGTTAAATGGGAAGACAAAATCACAGACAAAAAGATTCTCTGGATAGCTGAGTACAGGAAGTAGAGATAACAAGAAATATCTAAGAGACCAAAGAAAGAGCTGAAGAATAGAAGAAAAAACAGGTGAAATGGAGAAAGAGAGAACAGAATTAAATTTCTGGAATAAGAGAAATTGCTAGAGATAGAGAATGGATAAGAAAACTCAGTTCATACAATACTGAGGAATGGGAAAATAAATATAATGAGATCAACTCATGTTTCACCTGCTATTTTTTTTTAATAGAAAGCATTCAGCAAGATTTTGTTCAAAATGAAAGAAGCAGAGAGGAAAGTCAGAGGAATGAATCATTACTTGTATCATCCAAGAAAAAGCAAACTATAAACAAAAATTGCCACTCTGAATTGCACAACTAAGAAACTTCAGTATCTGCTTGAAAACATAAATTTGCATGTCATGTTAGAATGTCTATATCTATTACAGAAAAGAATAAACCAAATATAAATTGGTAATCTTGATAATCATCTATTAAAAAATTGTCTGCAGATTAAAATATATTCACCTAATAAACTTCCAGATAAATTTGAATAATGAATGCATTTCAGAACCAGTGACTTGGCAAATACAGAAAAGGCAAAATTAATGAGATATTCATGGAATATATTTTCTCTTTTTTTTAGTCTGTACTCCCGAAATGCAGGTGATAAAAAGAAATCAAAAGGAAAATGCACTTGCACTATGTATTTTCTTTAGTAATGCAGCTTATGGTAGACTTAGCAACAATGTGACTGGATAGCAAATAATTACCCAAAGCCCTTCAAAATAAAATCCTGTTGCACTCAAACCTTTTATAGGTGCCAAGCAGTACAAAGACCTTTCAGGAGAATTGCTTAGACCAGCCATAAAAACACAGAAAAGTTACATTTTCTTATTTAAAACTGCCATTCATATAGGACCATATTTTAGTCTAAGTGTCTGTGGATGCAAAAGAGAAGTAGTAAGAGTGAAGTTTTAACTATCTCAGCTGTGACTGCTAACCCCATCGTGCAACATAGAAATAACTCAGTAGGGAGTTTAACACTAGGTCAGGTACAAGTGTCAGAGAATCACAAAATTTTTAGAGTTGGACGGGTCCTCTGGAGATCATCTAGTTCAATCCCCCTGCCAAGACAGGGCTGTTGTAGCAAAACAGACTAAGATATTAAACAACTACTAGTAGTGCAGCTTTAGTGCAAATATCATTTGAAATACAGTTTAATAATTGTGGAGGTTATGCTCTCAATCTTTTCTAATTTGGTGGTACATTTCTATTCGGCGAAGTAGCCTCCCTCTAAAACAAAATATGCAGAAACAAAGCCAAGTTCATCATGCTGTGAATATGCAAAAGCATTCCAGCAGCACTATAAGAAGAGAGTTAAAAAAACAGTTCATAAAAATGAAATTGGTACAACATATCTAATTTCAAACATTAAGAGCACTATTATAGGAAGTTCTTTGATTTTTTGCCCTTGGATCTATTCAACTAAGACTGCAGCTGGTCTGGTGGATCTATTTGACTATGTATGAAACAGTGTGCGACAACATCTGAAACAGAGTAATGGCTGCAAAATAAAATTATAGCTGGGATAGGATGAAAAAGTGCATTGTCATATAAACAAAATAGGAAAATAATATGGATTATTTAGACATATTTTGATGCATGGATTTTATTTCTATCCAGTTCTGTGGAATATTTACCAAGTACAGTTTCATCAGACCAACCCTGCATGTTAGGATGCAGAAGTGTCATTTCAAATCTATAAGCAATGACTGTTTAGTAAACCTTACCTCAATGTATGGCCAGCCTTCTTTAGATTCTACCCTAGCTTTCACATTTTTCTTCAAATCCCTCATTCATACCCGTCTGAAACATATAACTGATTGAAATTAAACCCAAAATAAGTCACTATACAACTGCTCTTATTCTTTATATGTAGATAAATCCAACAGGTCTTAACATATCTATGACCAGTCTGCAGTTTACTGTACACAGGTCAGTGCATAAAGCCTGTTTTGGATTGACAAATTTTTGTGTGGTATTAGAAAAGCTATCATAAATTGTGCTTCAGTTTATATTTATTCTTTCCGCATGTTGTCGCTTAAGGAATTAAGTAAAATTTGGACTGATCCAAGCTGTAATTGACTTTTTCCAGCTGATTCCATACTGTAGCTTTCGGAAGTGTTTTCTGTTTTAGAATTCAACTTTGTACAGTCTACAGATATATCATCAACCAAACATTCTCTTTTTATGAGTAGATTAATATTTTTTTCCTAATCCAGCCTTCAAAATCTCCTAAAAAGGACAACTCTTGTGATTATAAATGTAAGGCATTTTTTTATTATTATTTAGTATATAGGACTATTCTTATGTAGTTTCCTTCAATGAACTCCGAAGCAATGAGTCAATTATTTTGATACATTCCCTTAGAGTCTAACAGAAGATTTAAATACCCAGTTTTAAGCATCAAGACTTGAAGAATAATCATCCTTGTTCTACTTGAGCTCTTCCAGCAGTGTTTGTTTTGATTAGATAAACATAAAATAATTAGGAAATTCTCAATATGAATGTTTGGTTGATTTTGGCACACCTTCCCATGGTCTATTTTGTCATCACATACAGCTCAAAATTTCATGCTGGCATTAACAGCTGTGCTTTTTGTTTCCATTATCTTTTGTAACTTTTTCATCAAACATGAAACAGGAGAAACTCCTTGGTGTGCTACATCATATCTGTCACATGCAGTGTTCTGAAGAAGAAATGTAGAAGCGTAGAAGTGTAATCTGTGTTATTGAAAAAATTAACAAGTGGAACGATCTGTAGAACATCAAACATTCACTCTACATTGCTTTCCTCCTTTTCTTCCAAGTTTATATGACTCAGAAGTGAACAGCATACATAAAAGCATCCTATGAGCTCTATGAACTACGCTGCACAGTGCAGATCAGAATTTTTAGAAAAGTGCTCTCCTGAGACGTGGGCATTTCAAATGTCATACTTCATCCCAACTAAGATGAAAAAAGGAAGTTGTTTGCTTTTAATAATTTGACACATACGTAAAATGATAATTTAACTACATAGTCTTTCCTTACAGAGGAAGATTAATTCTTCTGATTTTGTGGACTGTGGCTGTACTGTGCTCTAAAAATCACTGTTGACTTTAATGGACTTTTGTTAATAATAATTAAATTATTAAAGTTTTAATAAACTCACAAAAAAGGAAAGCATCGCATTTTCATAATACTGAAAAATCATTGATATAATTATATTCTTTAATTGCACTGTCTTTATCTTACTTCATTTGAGCCATGTCATCTTTTTTTCTAAATTCAATATACACCTCAAAATTTTACTCTTGCCTTCTTATTTTCAAAGTTCTTGACCCTTTTTAATATACAAACACACCTGGTGTTATTCCTTTAGGTTTCATCAATATCACTGAGGTTTTGCCCACATTTTCTCCTAGGAAACAAGTCTACAATAATTTTCCTGTAGCACCTAATCCAAAGGATGTTGGATGTTTTTTTTTTGGAACATCGGCACGTCTAATATTTTAGGTAGATTTCCTGATTTATTGAAAACAATTGGAGGATTTCTCTTACGCTCAGTAAATCAGACTGGAGATACCATGTCCAAATATATATTTATTCTTCCTGCACAAATTTAACTCAAATATTACCAGACTACTAAACCCCAATAATCTGATTATCCATAAATAAAGTTTGTGTCACATACTTTATATTGTTTGGATTCATTAATTTTGCATGGAGTTTTAGTCAAAGTACACCCACCAGTAGAGATAGTAAGAATAAAGATTTGCTTCATAGGCAGTGTCAAAAACTGTAGGAGAGAGATGCAAGGCAGCATTCAAACTAATCTACAGTCACTGTGATTTTGGTTAAAAGGCCCATGATGGCAATCACTGATTTTGGTAGTGATAGTTTAGCATGTTGTTCTATTTCTTATGCAGATGTATATAGAAAATTGTATGGAGGTTTAAATCTGAATTGAGAACAAAGTACCTGTGGAAAGTCTTGAACACAGTTTTGCAGAAATATGTGTGATAAATGTTGTATACCCGACTCCCCTCATACTCTCCAAGAATACCTAAAGTTTGTGAACTGTCATGGGTTTAACACAAAGACTGTGAAGCACATCTAGCAGTTATCAAAAGATATAAATATGAATGTTACTGTTTGAAACATAGTTTAGGAGCAAAAAATACATTCTATGGTGTCATTAAATTCTGTATCCTGCTACAAAACCACTAAGAATTACATGTTTTCACTAAATGCTAGTTTTAACTATTCAGAGTTGTCACTTTTGTTTTATTTGCTGGTCTTTTGCTTTTTAGTTAAGCTAGCTGAGGTATTGTTATGATTATCTAAGTTCTGTTTCTTACACTGTTAGTGTATTACCTGGAGACCATATTAAAAGAAGAGTGTCTCTTTCCTTTCTTACATTAGTCCCTGTTGTAGCAACGCTGAGAAAAACAAAGGTCTGAGAAAGGGAGCAGAAGAAACAGAGCATTGAGGAGGTCACTACAACTAGTTCAATAAGTAGAATAAGTAAAAATACTTCCAAACATGTAATCTATTGAACTTGTCCACCTTACTCTTGTGAGATCACAGTCCTTTGCAACTTCCAACTTGCCTGTGATATCACAAATCCATGGTGAAAACTCAGCTTCCAGGAACAGGCAGCCTGAGTCTTTGATTATTAATTCTCACTTATAAAATATGAACTTTCTCCAGTGTCAAATTGATTTAAGAGTGATGTTTTTTGTATCCTTCTGGTTTTTAGTGCCACTACCTGGGGAGCTAATTTGAAAAAGAAACTGAACACTTTAATTTTATATGAGAACTCTTTCAATCTGAAGATTACGTAATTTGCACTGAATTTGTTCATGTTAAAATCATTTTAGAGCAAATTAATTTGAGAGCTAATACGTGGAAACTTTAATCAGCTAAGAGTGTTATACAAGACCAAGTTTGCAGTCTCCCAGCTTCACTAGTGCCATTCATTTTCCTGATCCTTTTCAGAGTATTTGATGTCTCATACTAGTGAAGTCATTAAATAAACAAGAATGTTGAAAAATACTTTTTCCATATTTCAACACGGGACAATCTGGAATTGCACTTTGACACTGGTTTTACATGAATGCTTACACGTAGCTGCATTGAGTGCCTCTGTCAGCCTCCCCCTCTCTGTAAGCTCTTTTCAGCAAAATAGTTATGTGTCTCTTACTTTTATCTCATATTTTTAACTCTTCAATCTTATTAAATCCTCTGCAAGAGGCTATAATGTCCAGATGATTCAGCGGTTCCCATCTGTACAGGAAAATCTCTGGTAGCATCAGTGAGGATTTTTACATCAAATCCTCTCATCTGGGCAACATTATTGTGCAGTCTATCTGGGAGATTTTATGAAATCATAATTCTTTCAAATTCAGAGGAAAAATAAAACACCACGCATTCAAGAGGGTAGGATTTTACCCATTCCAAGGCTTGCTCTGCCTTTCTTGTGCAATAAGGACCTTCTAATTCAAAAGCTCTGCTAATTTGGAGTGGTTTTTTTTTAAATGGAAAATCATCCTTTTTCCCCCACATTTTCTAGAACTGCATCTCTAGAGAAGTAGGGTAAATTTGGATTCTATGTATTTGTACCAAAAGGGCTTATTCAGAAAGTTGTCTGTTTACTTCTTCTGTTATTCTTCTAAAGCATGCACTTGATATGCCTTGATATGCTGAGTGAAATTGCTCCTCCATTTCCAATTATTTTGTTGGCTTTACTTTAATACCGTTGACCAGAAAACAACATGGCTGCTACATCATGCTCATACTTTTCAACATGTTCCTATTCATCAGATAAAAATTTACCAGTTCAGAGCATCATGTTTTCTCTTTTCATCACAACTTCTAGATCTCCAAGGACCTATGCTTATTTTTTCTTATATTTGCTTCCTGTGGTATTATTTGTGCTCACAAATTATCTCTGCTATAAGAACTGTAATTAGACTAGTGTGCTTCAGCCTCCAGGCAGCTTTGAGTAAATATGAGAACTGTGATATTTGGATCCCTGAAAATGTGTACTGCTTCTTTCATTTGGTCTTACACATTACCTGGGGTCTAGAAACTGGAAGAATAAACATATATTTACTGCTGTCAGTCCCCTGCCCCTGTAACACCCTAAACCTAGATACTATAAGCTCAAATTTTAACACATTTTATCTGAGGTTCTAACTTGATGGCACCCATATGATCTGTGATATTCTCTATGGGATTGGCAACTGCAGCTCTGGGATGTGAGGCTCAATAGAAAACACCCCTTTAGCCAGCTGTGCTTCCCTCTGCTCACCCCAAAACACTCCAATCTGTAGCCTTCTCCTGCAGTCTCCTCCTCTCAAAATACCAGTACTCAGGTGTAAGTTATTAGACATATACTGGTTTCAAATTTTTCACCATTTCAGATTTTATTTCTCTCCTAACGTTTGTCTTTGGGTTTTCTCCTGAGCTGTGGTTTGTTGTTGAAGCAGACCCTCTTAAAATAATATTATGACAGAAAAAAGAAAATTGTTTCTGGTAGAAAAATAGAAAACAGAAAGCCACATTTCAAACGAAGACATAAAACAGTAAATTGAAGTCTTACTTAAAAGAAAATAAGAAGATGTAGTTCATTATATGGCAGAAAGAGCGGAAATATCAGTATAAATACTAGAGTGTAGAAGGATAAAAAATTAAATTTGGCAGAAGAGCACAGCTTCAATGGCAGAGACTTAATGTTTATTAAATATAAGAATAAACTGTGTTCATTCAACAAAGTAAACAGGCAAAGAGGCACAGTTATACCGGGTAGCTACTTACTTAAGTGACACAATGAAATTGATGGAGAATTAAAATGCAAGATTTAAACTAGGGGGAATTGAGCTATAGCCCCTTTGCTTGGGTTTTTTTCCACAAATACAGAGAAATAAAAGCTCTGACAATGTCAGAGTGCTAAAATAAGGTTCAGTTTGTGTCACAACCAGTTCTTACCCCTTCTTGATTCATAGTGAATTCTTAAGCTGTTTTTAATACCAAGTCACTGATTAAATTAAGTCAAATCTAGTTGAATTAGTTAGCTAATTTTACACACATATCTAGGCCATCAATGTCTATACCAATGCTACTTTCATATCCAAAACTGCAGGGTAAATGTGTGCATTTGATGAGTGCATCTAATTACTAGCAATCTCAGCTTTAAAGGCACTGCTGGCATGCCAGCTGAAAGTCTTCTCTGTGACGGGGAAACATGCACAGCCCTCAGCTTGCCATCTTACATGCACATGAACACACAGAGACAACAAGCCACGTGGTCACACAGCTACTAGCCTTACATTAATACTAATTATTAATACCTTTATGTTAATACTATTACCTTTAGTATTGTTTTAATCTAACATGATGGCTGGAGTGTACCACATTCCACTGAATATGGAGTATCACAAAATAACACAGACAGAAAAAATCCATCTGAGTAGCCCAGCCTACCACATCTCTTGGTTTTATAATGGATTTTACAACACTTAAATTTTTTTTATCACTACTTGAGCTTTGGAGTTCTGCAAGAATTTTGGTATTTAAGACAGACGAATACAAAACAAAAAACACAGGTGGTTTTGCCATGGTTCAGACCAGTTTTCATTAGGTGTTTCTCATGTGCACATCAGTATCCATAGCTCAGGCTGCCATTTCATTGCCACACAAACACTTATAACAATTTTCTGAGCACTCTGCTTTGCCTTATGCATACATGATAATAATAAATGACACTAGGGTGGACTTGATAGGAGAGCTGGCTGTCACAGCAAATAGGCACTGCATTAACAAAAGACAAAACTCAAATGTCTCAGAGCACTTAAACTCATTTCCTTGGTTACTAGGTACATTTTAGCGTGTATTTTTTTTTTTAACAAGATAATATATTGTATTTTTCCAAGCTCATCAGTTTTATCAAGAGACTAAAGAGAATTTGAATCAATGCCTACTACATGACTCTTGGCCCTGACTCTTGGCCCTATTAAAATTTCCCAGAGGTTTTCCTTTGAGTTGAACAACAACACTTAGTTAAGCAATGTGTAAATAATGATATATAAAGCCAGTCAAGGGGAAACTTTGCTAATTTATTCTATTGGTACCTCTAAAAAACCAGAAGGTTAACCATGCTTTTATTTGTAAGAAAAAGTGAAGGTTTTGGCTCAGCACTGATTCTCATTTGCTTACTACCACCCATTTGCATATGGGTGATAGTGTCAGAGCACTGGACCATGAAAAGGAAGCTCCAGAAGAGAAGAGAGATGAAGAAAATGAAAAATAAAAGCGGTGTTAGTGTGTCCTGTTTCACAGCAGCAGACTTATCCCCTGATTGTCCAACCAATACCTGCTTTAATGATACAATGTTTTTATAATTGCTTTCAAAATATATTTCTCAAACAATTTTCTTCTGAGAAGCTCAACACAATTGATAAGGCAGTTTATTAGAGAAATGCCTAGTTAGTTTCCTATACTCCCGTTTCATCTCACTAGCCCTTTCTTCTTCCAACACCTACATATATGTTCATGTCATCCTATACCCTAAGAATATATAATTAAAATGTCAAACAACCAAAATATTGTCACACTCAGTGAGAGAACAGAAGATATTTTAAAATTATCATTTAACTATTTACCATTTAAAAATGATTAAGTAACAAGTTCCAAAATACAGAGACCATCATGAGTCAATGCTATACCGATCAGCTCTAATTCTGTCCCTTCAGCTGACGTTGCCTGAAGTATTTTCCACTTCCACCTGTTCAACAAAGGGAAACTGATCTTTATGAACTTAAAGTATGATTCTGCTTCACAATGAAAAATATAAGTGGTTTGTTCATAGATTTCTATATAGAAAAGTGATAATGAAATGTGTGTAGAGTGCTATAAATACTTCCATTTCCACTATTTACTTCTGTATACAGGTGACCAGATTTTTATGTGTACATGTCTATATGTGCACTTGTATATATGTACATGCAATTGTATCTTACTCTTTAGAGTGATGTGTGTTTATTCTCCAGCCTAAGTAGAGAGATTCCCTATTGTAAAGACATGCGACATAACATTTTATTAAAAATATTTCATGTTATTTCTTTCATAAAAGATAAACAATTGCATTTTAAAAGTAAAAAAAAATAATAAAAAGTCAGAAAATTGACTTAGAAAAATAAACAGTGATAGTTATTCATAAAAAAAAGAATTTTTTAAAAAGCAAGATTAGTATAAAAAACACCATTTGACATATGTTTGAGGGGCTTGTAATAACACTTCAGAGATATTTATGTTTTTTTTAAAGTTACTAATTTTCACTTGGTGAATCAGATATTCCTCGGATCACTACTAATTTGTGCATATGCCCGATGATGTCTAATCAAATATAGCAAACCACATCAATTTTGCTTTGTTTTAAAAATTGATATATGACTTATCTCTGTTCAAGAATGTAAAAATCTACAAGTTTTCCTTGAAAGAAACTTACATGCAAGGCCAAATTACTTTTATTTTTCATGTAGTACATAACCCCTAGTCAGTGATAAATTTCCCATCTTATCATTCTCACACAGACATGATTGCCCAGCAAGTGTCTACATAATTTCTTAAGTGCTGTTTCCAACTTTGGATCGCTTAAATTTCCTTTATTATCACTTGAAAATTGAACAGCTACATTATGATTTTTTAATTCATTGAAAAGGCTCATATTTTACTTAAAATCATATTTAGTATGAGTAAAGGAACAGTTTAGTAAAGACAGACTGAACTACATTACTGGAAGTAAAATACAAATAAAAAGGTCATCATAAACAAGCTAAGTGTTTATGGTTTTTAAGTAAAACAAAACCATTAATGGTGTCTCGTTCCCTTCAGGTGATCAAATACATGCTTATAAAATATTTTCAAGATTCATATTTGTCTAATCAATTTATAAACTATTTTTTCTTCCAAATACGTGCAATATTAATATTTGAGATGATTGAAACTGATATTGCAAAGTTTCATGCGGTAACATATTAGATGCCTTAAAAACCAATAAATCTTATTGTCACACATCATTCACCCTTTAACACTCTGTAGGCTTATCAGCAAAAAACAGCTCCTATCCAAACAATTCCAAAACTAGATCTATCACAAAATCAGAGAATATTCTGAGTTGCAAGGGATTCACAGGGATACACAGAATATTGAGTCAAATGGGATCCACAAAGATCATTAAATCCAACTCTTTAAAAATGTTTCCCTATGACTCTCCCTAAATCACAGATATTCTTTGCTTAGAATTAACTAGCATTTACACGTTGCAAATAATTGTTACAACTTGCCTTTATCTTTTTACTGGCAACCCAAACTTTTTTGACCTGTGTGAATATGTATTTTTAGAAAAAAACTAAGCACTCTGATTAAAAACAGCCCTCAACTTACCGCATAATATTTGGTGTTGTGACGTTCACTGCTCCATGACTGTCCAACTTCGTTTCAATTAACTTTTGTCTAAAGAGTGACTTAAAGCACAGCTTTAGTGTTTCTTTTCTATGTTTCTTCTCACTATACTCATTGTGTGAGTTCCAAGGACTTTGTTTAGACAGCAATAGATGACACTAGGGAGGACTGCATCTCCTGTGAGGAGTAAGAGACTCCAAGGTGGACTCAGCAGGAGAAAGGAACTGGGAATTCAGAGCTGCTGTACAATTCAAGAAATAGTTAAAAGAACAGAGGTGATGGAGAACCCTTTTTCTAGAACATAAAGGGCACAGTCCTACAGACCAAACTATTTAGAAAAGACTTAGTCAAAAAGCTGTAGAGATGCCTGAAACCAAGCCTGGCACTGAGGAGTTGTTCATTAGGAAGGGGTCTATAAGACCTTAGTCCTGTACTTCTCTTAACAAATCACATCATTTTTAACGTAAAAAAAAATTGAAATTGTCTGTTTTGTAAAAAAGGCAAATCATTTAACCTTAACTTCCTTTTTCAATTTCCTTCAGAATTAGGAAGAGCTGCAAGGCTTTGCTTTAATGTCCAGGTTGTCTCTGCACTAACCTCAAGACCAATGCTAATAGAAGATTACGAGCAAGTAGAAAATTAAATGCTTATATGTTAAATACAAAGCTGCAGGCAGAAGATTTTGTAGGATACAGTGAAGGAACCAGTCAGAAGAATTTGGGGAATTATATATATGGAGCATAAATATAAATACAAGAAAGACAAAAGCCTGAAAAAAATACCAGCAGATCTTATTCTTGTACCAGAAGTTTCTGGAACAAAGCAGGAAACTGTAGCTCCTGTGTGAAAATAAGTTTCATTCTACACACTGAACCCCAGGCAGTAGCACACACAGGCTCACCTGAAGGCTGCATAATCACTTGTTTTCAAGGAAGATGAATTTAGACTACAACTGAAACAAATAAATGAACCCTGGGTTGGAATTGTGAGGCTCAGCGGTAAAGGAGAGTATCTTGGTTTATTCTCCATTGCTAAGAAGCAGAATAACTGGGAATGTAACACAAGTTTGTAAAAAAAGCCTTATGTGAAAAACAAGGCTAACAAAATTTTATTTCTGTGTTAAAGCAAAGAGAATACTGTCAGAAACAATAAATAGTATATACTTGTCAATAAATTCAGGTCAAATAAACAATCCCAGGAGTAACATTGAATGTGTATTTAGGAAAGGCCTCCTGACCCCTACTTTGAAATATTATTTGGCTGCCCTATGAAAGGAATAATTAGGATGTCTTTCAGTAAATCTATGAAGGAACTAGCTTCTTTTTCTCCTGTGTTCCTATGTTCTGATGTTCTGTGACAATGTTTAGGAAATTTCAATAAAAACATGTAAATGTATCTTTTAAGAACCCTGTAACATTTGAAAATAATGAAATATAATGGTTAATGCTACTTTTGCTTTATGGGATGGAACCCTTAAATTAGTAAGAATTTCAGCCTTCAAAATGTGTGCAGAAAAACACCGGTGTAGGCAGGAGAAATTCCCTTATTTTCGCCATATGAGAAAGTGAAATTCTGTAATGTGATATTCTATAACCAACTTAAAGCCACGTATTTTTTTTTCCTTTTCCTTTGTCTTTATCTATTTCTGCCACTGAAAAGGGGCATCAGAATACTGACTAGACAGACAGTATTCAAGCAGGTTTCTCAACAGAACAGGTGGACGTCTGCCACCACTGCTATACCCTGTCAGATCTCTTAAAGTGGAGATGAGAGAGCTGCGTCTGAAGTCAGAAGTGCAGGGAATATTTAATTGCTGCCTCTGACTAACTAATAAGGATCTAGAGAAAATATAGACTTGGTTTCTTCTGGTAGTGCTCAGTGGAAAGAGAAACAAGAAGTAGGAACTCCCAACTACTTGCAAGAAAACTATCCTCAGATTAAGAGCTGACAAACATTGGAATAGATTGTCCAGAGGGTTTGGACACTCATTTTTGGAGATATCAATACATGAAAAATATCAAAATGCAGAAAATATGACATGTCTACTTTGAGCTTATGACTTTCTGATGATATTTAAAGGTAACATTATAAACATATTAAGTGAAAAGTATTATTTAAAATGAGGAAGACAATCTTATCCATAAAGTCTAAATAAGCAGATAAACCAAAATAAGTCTGTGGGCTAATTTTACAGAGACTTAGAAATCTTAATGTGTGGCAGGTATAAGAACCAATATGCTGGATCCTCAGGGTAGTGTTATGCCTTCATACTAGGAGAAATAATAGTTAATTGACAACCTGTCAATCATCTGGGTTTTCTTATCTTCATTAAAAAAAACCCCAAGAAAATAATTTTTTTACTTTTCATAAAGTGTTTTCTAAATACTGAAACGTGATTTTTTCCCCCAAACCTTAGCTACTGCTATTAGGCATGCCAACAGAAAAATTATGTGAGAGGATATTTTTGCAATAAAACAAGACCTTCTGACATAGCTGTCTGAAAGTCTAACAATTTATTCTGACTAGAAATATGCGTAGTTCAGATGGTGTCAATATTTGCACTGACTACAAATAATGTCCTCTTTTTTTGTGCCATTAAAAGGAGATGTAAATACCTTATTAATAGCTACATTTGCCCAGTAGCAGCATTGTTAATTTGTCCCTTCAGAAGCAAAAGAACATAATATATGTGTATCTCTGTGGTCCTATGAACACAGTCCGGCCATCAATACCAGCAGGTCACAGACTTTCTATTGGGTCTGCAAGGCCTCAGGGTTAAAGCTTATCAGTTTGCTTTCTCTGCTTTGAACTTCTCTTCACCTGCCTCCAGCCTTCCTTTTGCTTTGCTTAGCTCTAACAGGGATTTGTTAACAATCAGATGGGCATATTTGCTTTATGTGTCCTTTTCTTGGTGTGATACACAGAGTTTTAATATGGATAGTAGCAGCAAGTAGTTATTCTGTGTAAAGTGGAGGATTTATGGCTCTACTAGAACCAAAAAAATATTATAGAAATAGAGGCCTGTTATGAGAGTAAAGGCTTCCAGAAACGGCAGGATAGAAGTGTACTTGTTGAGTAGGGGCCTGGGCTAGCGATGGTAACTCCTGGATTTACAGGCTACTCACTAATTGTCGTGCAAAGAAACAATAATCCGATTTCAGACAAAACTATGGGACTTGCATCTAAGATGTAAATTGCACCACAGAGCACACTTGCAGAACAGTGAAAAAGCTACTGGAAAGATGTCCTAGCAACATATAAGAACACCTAAAATTTTATATGTTCTAGCCCAAGGAAAAAGAAAACATCATGAACTTCTTGAAGCAAAAGGATGCTGGTAACTTGCTATATTTTTCTAACTTGTTCTTTCTCACTACTCCTTGCAACAGTGGAATAATAAAATTTATGAGAAGTGTTTAACTGTATGATTACTTAAATGTATCTCTTATTCCTGTACTACTATTTGCATTTTTATTATTTTTATTCCTGCAATAATTAAATATTAACTGCTAAAGATGATTTTTAGATTAATATGTTAAGATGTCCATTCAGCAAAATAAAAAAAAATTACTTTCCTTAAAAATTATTTGCCTGTTTTGTCTGTAACAAGATACTAAGGATAACATTTGTTTTATCTTTGTTAAGACTCATGACAATAAAATATCATTGCCAACAATTAAAGGATGTCGAGAACAAAATTTAATTAATATTAAAATTAAATTAAAATAAATATTAATCTAGACATTAATGCAAATAATGGGAGTTAATAAGCAGCCTTATATTGTCTTTAAGCAAAAATGCATATTTCAGTATGCATATTTTAATACTTCATTTCGAGGTGAATCTTGACAGCCCCTACCCATTTTTCATTGGTTTTCTTTTGTTTCACAATACTCTAGAGTACAATTTTATGATAAGAAAATAATCCATTTTTTCTTCTTTCATGCAAACCCATAAGCATCCCAAGGTTATTACTTTTTCTGGAAAGCAGATTCATATTTGCAGCCATCTATATCCATTAAAATTGTCCAAAAACAGAAATAGATTTTATGACTGTATTTATATTTAAAGTAGAAATATCAGATACTTCCCCTTCATACCCCATACCATCCCCACTCCCATCCCCTAAGAATAATAGATGAGTACCTCATGGGATTGTTAACTAAGTATTAACAAACAAAACTCATAGAAAGATGTTCTCTCTGTATTATATGCACTAAGAAAAATTCTTATTGCCTTTGATTATGGCTTTCAATTAGCACATATTTTAGTGATCCTGCATGTGGCATCCTTTTTAACATAATCTACATCACACAAAATAAGATAGTTGCCTGTCTCAGATATCTCAGCTCAATTCCTCTCACTCTAGTGACTGAATTTGGCTATGCACTAATTAGCACAGAATGAAATATATTTGCACCCAACCGGGTGTGCTACAGATTTTGCCTGTAAAATTTAACAGCCCAGTGTGAGCATACTCAGAGTTTTGGAAGATTTCATTTTGTCTTCAATATGCAGAAACTTATGCTTTCTATCAGAAAATTGCAAAGTGCTATCATGCTACACATTTCTGGAAGAGTCTTTAACAGCATCTCCAGAGGGGATAGAATAAAGAGTATTTTAATGTACATTGAGCTCATTAAAGTGTTTCTTCCCTAAAGTCCTGTTTCAACCCAGTTTCCA
The DNA here is from genome assembly GCF_048771995.1 of Taeniopygia guttata. NCBI lineage: Eukaryota > Metazoa > Chordata > Aves > Passeriformes > Estrildidae > Taeniopygia > Taeniopygia guttata. Next base: position 39,371,803 of record NC_133028.1, on the reverse strand, counting down.
GAACAGATGAGTTAAAATTGAGGGAATACTTCTGCCTCCATGTAGAACTTTTAGAAATGTCCTATGACTACTAATTTATTCTTGAATGTTAATTGTGTGAATGGGAAGGAGTTGGAGGGATTTGGAGATATTGTGGTCGCAGCAGGTACTCAGAATCTCTGAGGTAAAAATCTTGTGTTATTTTGATTAGATTTTTTTTTTAAGGTGTAGCTTGACATCTTGTAAATCCTTACTCTAAAAATACCTTGTTTATGACACTACTGTTTTTGTATGAAATGTATGAAGATTCTAAGAAATCAGTATACATAATGGATAGTGTCCTTTTCAGTGTCAGATCAAGATTAAAAGCGACTTTCATGCTCCTAGTTACAAATTTCTGACATTCAGTGACTGCATGAGCAGCATTTGCTGAACTTTGGACTATGCACAGTTATTCACATATACAGAAATACTAACCTATTCTTGTAAAATGTGTGATGAGTTAAAGTACAGCAAAGCATTTGTTTCACTCTTTGGCTTAAAACAATACTTCAATCCTAGAGAGCTCAAAAAGGCTCAAATGCAATTTTATGTATCTATTTTGACAGATTCAAATTTGCAAGCTAGAAGCATTTAATGAAGACCCTAGCATAAATTCGGACAGCACAGGGATGGTTTTAGACAAATTAGCTAGACATGTTCCACTGGCCTAGTTAGTCTGATTTCACAGGTACACTGAAAGCTGCTGAAACCTGGGCTGAGTCTACGCTAGGATGCAATCAGAGACAAGCAGACAGACCAGGGTGCAGGAGTAATCCAGCTGCAGCTCTGTGCAGATCATTTCCAAGGTGATAAATTGCTCTGTACAGAGTAATTCTTAATGAAGCTAGTATACAGAATGGACCCAAGAGACTTCACTACAAAACTGCATAGATTCAAATCAAACAGCTGCAAGACAAAATATTACCCCATGTACAAAAATTATAATAACAATTATTTTTCTTAGCCTTAAAACACATTGAGTAAGATCACTGTAGATACAAGAGCAACTAGAAGAGGACAAGAAAACTTTAGTTTTAAAAGCAAGGTATCTAGTAGTAAAATACAGAAAGCACTGTTTATTTTATGGTTTACCTTGTACACCTGAACACTTGATATCACTTGTCTACTGTAATGTATATAATAATAATTTGGCCTGGCACTGGCAAATATCACTGTTGACATTTTCTCTGGGGAAAAAAACCAAACACATACACACACCAAAATCCCCAAACAAAACAACCATCCTCCAGCAAATTGCAGTATATATTTAGTTCGTATTTGGAATTATTTTATGCAAAAATATGGGGTTTAAATAAGGTTTCATTAATTGCTTATGAATCCTTTTTTCTATACTATTTAATCAGATTATTTCTGCTGTATTCACTGAAAATAATATTGAACTGAAATAGATATTGTCTATCTGATACCACATCATAAAAGCAAATACAAAATACTAACAGATAGCTTTACATAACACGTAAAAATCAGTGATCACTGAAAACTCCTAAATGTTACCATTAGGTAAGGCTTTATGAAGCCGTACATGTCAGTAACACCAAACCCTTGTAACTGCATATCTAAAACCATTGGCTTCATTTGTTGCCACTTATTAAATGTGACATGCATGTCCCACCAAGCAAGGGACAAAAACCATTAAAATGCTTCATGTAAGGTAATGACAGGGAATAGTTGAAAGAGTGCAATAGATAAGACACATGTATTCTTGCATAAATGCCTAACATTTTTTACTTGTTTTTTTTCTGCCTCAAGAAAATTTTCTCAACTAAGGGCTAAGTGATTTTACTCTTCAAAATAAGGAATAGGAATGTATTAGAAAAAATCATGAAAACCAAGTTGTATAACATGGAGAAATTTAGACTGTCTAGTTAATAGAAATGAAGGAACATAGAAAAATTTGGTTTACTCAATTGAGACTTACTGGGGAAAAAGCCTCATATATTTCCCATGAATGGATGGACTACTCTAGTACTAACAGCTTAAAAATTAAGGGGTCTTTATGAATAGAAGGCTATAGGTCTGAAACACTGAGGAAAATTATAGCTCCCCTCTCTTTTGCCCTGGTGCTATCGAGATCCCTGCTCCTAGAAAACAACACACACCCTGGCCAGGGACAGCCTGGAAAGAGCTCAAGGACCCAGCAGCCAGCTAAACAGCATCCAAGAGAAAAGAGGTTAGATGCAAAACAGCATGACAAAGGGGCAAGTCGGAATTTGCAACCTACTATGCTATACCATCTGTTTTATGAATCACTCTCATAAACTACATAATCCTTAGATGTGGAGCTAGTGTTTATTTAGGGACCTTGTTTCCCACCCCAACCTCTCTCAGGTAGATTCTATCTTATGCACTAATGTGTTTGTTTTTTCTGGGGTTTGTTTTTTTTTTTTTTTTTAAACTATGTCCAGTAATGGAGATTCCACAGCATCTCTTAACTATGCAACCAGTCTTGCATGATGATGTAAAACTTACTTTAGACCACAGTAACTAAAAGTTAAGCATCAATCCAAGTGTGTAAAAAGATACCTACATTAGCCCATAATTCACAGGCTGTTTACATTACATCTCATTAGGAAATTGCTTTCCAGTTAAAGTCTTTAATCTCCTACTAGTTATAATACTTTATCTAGGGAGATTTTTTACACAAGTTCCATGAAATGGTTGTTCAAGGAAATATTTCTCAAAGAATGTTTTCTGTAATGAAACATCAAACTACATTTGAGAGAGTGGAAAAGGCTATTTTGTTGTTATTGCTGAGATCATAACTTTTATGTCAAGTATCAGGCTCATTAAATACTTCTTGAAGTCAGCAGTACTTGAATATTTTAAATGAATATTACTTTCATCTTGGAGATCTCTTTTCTCAGCTGCTGAGATTTTTATTTTGGGCTCATGGAAAAGTTGGACAGTGACAGAATTCCCTCCCTTCCCTCCATACTCCTATTGCTTTTCTTCTGGTGATAATTGCTCAGTACTTCCTTTTGGCATTCAGTAATTAAAATTGCTTATCCATTGCCCTGTCACTACAAGCAGAGATCTTTGCAGAACATTAGCACCACTCTCAGAAGGCATAGGAAAAAAATTATTTCAGAAGAAGGTTTACTACATGGATAATTTTGTCATTGCCTTAGTATATTTTAAGGTACCAAAGATATCAGTCCTCATGATACTCTCTTCTATAGGAAGAATTATTTTTCTGCAGGCAATGTAACTCAGCCACTAAAAGAATATAATATGCATAAAATAAAAAGGAATGTTATTCAAAATGCTGAAGAGCCTTTTGAATCATTCTTGAGAACAATTTAAATTTCAGTTCTATTATTATCCTTTTAAACTAGGAACAATTCTGTAATCTTTCAGTAAATAAAATTGAATTTATTTAGCAATACCACACCTACTTCTTTTTTCTCATGAAAAAAAGACATTTTACCTTTAAATTGTTGTTGAAATTTCACTTTCTCCTGAGATAAACTCTGTTGGTTAGATCAACACATTTGTGGGCTTGACCCCCATATCACTTAAGATTTGCACCCAACGATCCTTGTGGGGAAAAAAAAATCTTAGTCTTTCCAACACAAACAAAAAGCCAAAAATTTTATAATCGTAATAAAACATACAGCTCAATCTTTTCAAACTTGCCAAGCAACAGAAATCAATGTTTATTCCCACTATCTGCAAAGTCACATTATTTGTATGGTTCCACATATATATGGATTTGAAAACCTCCCACCAAATATGAAAACTAAAGGACTGATTCAATTTCTGCTACAGACAATGAGGAAAAAAAAAAAAAGCCTCTTATCTACTTATTATGTTGCTAGGCATAATTCCAAAGATAATAAGAAAATCGGAAATTCATAGGAATTTTGAAATAAAGAGTTTCCTTCAAAAATAGCAGCACTATGTACATTATACCTTTACTAGAAATTACTAATTACAACCAGACTTGTAGCTGATAGCACTTGGGAATCAAATACATGTGATTATAGCTGGTGATTGCATCCAAACATTCCGTTCACTGCTGTGTTCATGGGGCTGCCCTTCTCCTGGAAATGAGGTTCATCCAGTATTGCTTAGAAAGGGCAACACTTCCCTCAGACCAGTGGCACAGACATCCAAACGTGCTGAGTGCTCTGCTCTGACACAGTGTCCCTGGAAACTCTTTCTCTGCTTCCACCCACCCCTCCCTCAGACTCCCCTGCCTGCTTGGGAATGCACTGGGAATGAGGCACCCAGACTTGCCCGTTCATTAACATGAAATGATGCCTCTGCACTGACTTGCACAACTTCCTAGTAACTCAGATGTGAACACAGAACACAGAAAACAGAGCTGCTGTACAGCAATTTTGCAATTACAGCTTTACAGCTCCTTATCCCAGCAATATTTACAATATGCACTCACACCTTCAAGCAACAGTTCCTTTACAATCTAGGATTAACAATATGCTGACAATGTGCTGATGGGCACAAAACCAACTAAATTTAGTTATCAACTAAATTGAAAAAAAAAAAAAGTGTCAAGCTAGAGGTGGTTTGGTTTTGTGTCTGGGTTTTTCTTTTCTTTTTTAACAAGATATATGTTCCTGGTAAGCTGATTAACTTTTTAAATTGCTGTTATGCCAGCCTGTGGTTAAAATATTGTTGCTGAAGCAGAGTATCTCCATTGAGATCCGTTTCTCAATTATGTGAATTTGTTCAGAAAAAGAAGAGTGGAAGGAGTACCAAGAGGGTGTACACACTGAAAGGAATGCAGAAATCTGACCAGTCCTCTGCACTTCAGACAGCAAAAAGATTACAGTAATAAAATATAGACGATATTTAATAAACTCAACAATGCAGCCCATTCTGACTATAAATCATTAATATTAATCGCTTGAATTAGTCAAATATCAATTTTGGTAGAACCAGAAGTTGGTGAACAAGAATTCTCATCTGGCATACATCTGCTATCTAGGACACAAAACCAAAACAAATATGTGTCATTACCCAGTAGCCAAGACTCCGTAAAATATGAATGCATAAAGAGTGCAAAAATTTTTACTCAATTCTGAAATTTAATCTCCTTATGAATCTGTTTTAAAGTTCTGGCACTGGCATTGTTCATACCCTTCACCTCAACGATGCTGTTAGAAGCAAGACATGTAGAAGCAAACAGTTCAACTTCTGTGACATATATGCCCTTGTAAAAATTATAAATAAGACAGCCTGGCTAATGAGAAATCTTGTGGAAGCAACTTCAAGTTCAAACTCTCATTTGGAAAATTTAATACACAGCTAGACATATGACAGCTCCTTTTTCCTTTACTTATATTGGGTGCCCAAAAATAATAACCTCTTAAAATGTTCATGTAATTAGACCATAGAGAAATCAGCCAATTTTAGTCTTCAAGATGCAGATAACTGTTGGCTTGAGTTAGGTGTTAGCAATGGCAAATATTGCGTTATACATAAACAGAAAAAAACTGCATAAAACATTTTTCTAAATCCTTATAAGAATGCTATAAAAATACTACCATGATAGGAATTATTTGTTAGATTCAACTGTTTGCACAACAGCGAAGAAGATGTTGTTCACAAAAATAATGAGAGAAAGAAAAGTAATTCTAAAATATTTGTGAAAGATATTCAAAATAAGGGATGAGGTAGTTTAACAGATGACAAACTTGCTTCTCGCTAGTCTCAACACTACAGTATTTTGACATTTAAACTGAAGAGAGTCTGTATTTAGAAAAAAAAATGTCTTCATTGCAACAAATATTACTCTATTTTGTGTTAATTAGAGTTACATATTAGGATTATCATGCTCATGAACAGTACATGAAAGTTTAATTAAAAGACCACTAAATTATTCATTTTTAATGAAACTGCCAGCAATTCTGCAGAGAAGTTCAACAACATTTATCATATCATTACTTTAATGAACTTCTTTCTAGATAATGAATAAAATCTTGTAAGAATTCATAGAAACTCCTTAAAGGTTGAACTATCTTCACATGCATAAGAAAAACCACACCTAATTATGTTCCCAGATCTTAAAAAAAACCCAAAACTTTAAAAGCATATTCATGAAAGCTATTCAGTTAACAACACTTGTATTTTCAATGGGAAATGGGTCAGATATGGAAAAGTAATTCAGAATACTTTTAGAAGAGTACACAGGGAAAAAACAGTTAAAAGATACTAACAGCAGGTGGTACAGATGAACTAGAGAGAGCCATTTAGAATGATGAATAGGAATTATTGAAAAGTAAATTATCCCACAACTTATTTAAAAAAACCAAACATATATTGGTAACAGAATAGGAAGGATTGGACTTCACCCTTACAAGCTCTTGGACTTCACCCTTACAAGCTCTTGGACTTCACCCTTACAAATAAACTAAGCAGAGTGAAAACAGTGAATATATCTTTATCTTTCTAAAAACTTACATTGTATACAATGACTAGTATCCTAAAGGTGATGGAAGTAGTCAGAAAAACATAGCAGTAGTTCAAATGGGATTAAAATTTGTTTCTGTGATAGACCTTGTCCTGATTTCAGCTAGGATAGAATTAATTTTTTTTTTCTCAGCAGCTGTTACAGTGCTGTGTTTTGGATTCAGAATGAGAATGATGTTGATAATATACTGATGTTTTAGGGTTTTGTGAAGTCTCCATTTATCCTAAGTCAAACACTTCTTTTTTCCTTGTCTCATGCTGTCAGTGAGGAGGTATGCAATAAAAGAGCTGGGAGGGAGCATAGCTGGGACAGGTAACCCAAAGTGACCAAAGGAAATCTCCACACCACAGGACATCATGCCTGATATATAAATTCAGGGAGTTACCCAGAACGGGGGCTGATTTTGGTTCACTGGTGAGAAATTGCATTGTGCAGCATTCGTTGGGATTTTTTCCTTATTATTGTAATTATTATTATAATTTACCATTATTACTGTATTTTTCTTTAGTTTCAGTTATTAAACAGTTCTTATCTCAACCTACAAATTTTACTCTGCTTCTCCTCTCCATTCCACCTGAATGGAGCATGGGAAGATGGGGCCTGAGTGAGTGGCTGTGTGGTTTTTCATCTCCAGCTGGGCTTAAACCATGACAGGCCTATTAAAGCTTTAACAGGATTTATTCCTTCTTGGCCCTCAATAAATATAAACTCTGAGAAGATAAGAAACAGTTTTGAAACAGAATCATAGCACTTCTGATCCCCTCAGTAAGCCCTGTGGGAGTACTGTACTCCTGTGCAAGTGCTTCCCCTAGACAAGCTCTCCTGTATATGATTAGAATTGCATCTGAAAGAAAACTAACAGAAAACAACACACCCCCATTCTCCCAGCAGTACAATTCAAGGCAAATAAGGAATGGACAAAATCACAAGGAAAACTAATGGACAAAGAGGTGCCCTTGCTCATAATTTCCCTACACACTGTGTGGTATGATTGCAACCTGTTGAGATAGTGAATAACCATACCATTCTTTCACTCTAAATGTGAAGCCTAGAGGTGCTTAAATAAACCAAAAAACCCTCAAGATTCTCACTATCACTGAGATGTAACAGAGGCAAATTTAACTTCCATCGAAGAGAGCTGATATTTTACAATCCACTTTTTAGCAAGACACATATCCTGTGCTGAGCCATGGTTAAACCAAAACCACCATTGTTAATAAACAACTACTCTCCAACTTACATTCTTTCAAGAAGCCTACTTTGTCTTCATCTAAAATCTTACAAAGACTTTATTTTTCCCTAGCCGTTCCATTAACCTTAAATGCTGTAGCATGGGGAGCATTTTATTGAAGCACCACATCACATTCAGAATTGGTGCTGTTTCCTAGCTAGACACAAGCTGCCCACCACTATCAAAGACAAGGCACCTGATTCAGCAACAAGTTTGGTCAGGCCCCATATAGTTATTCTCATCTGAAAATAGTCTGTGATTCCTCCTAAAACACAAAACCTAAATGGTCATGGCAGAAATGTTTCATTTCCAAGACAAGGACTAGCCAAATATTGTGTAAGATTAAAAAAAAGCAGTTCATCATCTCTATCCAGAAACAACCTCTTTCTCAGAGGAATAGGGCCAGATCTGTTGATGCAGCAAAGGTCCATGCCCCCAATTCCAAACTGCAGCAAGGCCAAGTACATGTTCCCAGTAGGCACACACACACAGGGCATGTGTGTACACAGTTTGCAACATGGAACACTAACACACCTTTGTACGTGGGAAGCAGCACCTTAGCACATCTTACAGATTGCTTTAGGTTTACACACCCAAGCTAATCCTTTTGTCTGCTGAAGCAGGATCAAGAAATCTCCATGCTTTTTTCCCAGCATCTCCATGCATTATGTTAACCAATATAAATTTTATTTGTAAGAATAGATAAATAAAATTAAGGGGTTTTCTCCCGCCCCCCTCAATATTTTTCACAGGGCAGATTAGAACCCTATTCAACCAACTCACCTCCAGCCCTGAAAGTTCTCTTCCAACATGTCAGTGGAATCATAAGTCCCGAACAGAACAATTTATCCTAAAACATTCATAAAATATAGTAGAGTATGCTGCATTTTATCACCTCAGTTACAAATGCCTATTACTTGCATTCAAGAATCTGCAAGCAGGGATATTCAACTCTATTTCTGCAACTCTTAGCAAACTGCTTTATGGCTCTACACAAATAAATAAAAGCAACAGTTTTTATAAAAGATATTAACCCAAATCTGAGCTGCTACAAAATCTCATTTGATATTCCCTTGTTTTGGAGGGAGCATTGGGATGGCATGAGAGTCTTAAGCCTATCCCATACTAATGACGTCAGTAGAGCTAAATCCTTCATTTTCTACTTTAGAAACACCACAGCTGATCATGTTTGCCCCTCCCATCACCATGGTTTTTTGATTTTTGACTGCTTATTCTTGCTATCACTGAAGATACAGAAAGCAATTTAAAAAATTGCGGTGCATGGAGGCATAGACCATCTTTAGATGAAAAATTAGTTCAAATAAGACAGCAGTGATGATTTTGCCTAAATGCTAGCACTTCCAAATTTCTGCCACTGCTTTTCCACAATCTGCTTTGTTTCAAAGCCAAAACAACTGTCATAAGAGGGAATGAGCTGTGCACAACAAAAATAATGTAGCCAAGAATGTGGGCTTTTGAAAAAACTCACCAAATGTATGGCTATTGTGTGGGATTCCCTAGAATGTTAGAGCAGCTTCATATGTGAAATCACTGAGTCTGACATAAATATTTCCTGAGCTAACAGTCATTTGAATTTTTTTTTGATCCTCAAGGTTTTCTAGGAGCTAATATAGTTCTTAAGAACGTATTAAATAGGAAAACCTGAGAGGATAGATAAGCATGTGCTTATAGACAAGGAAAACAGAAAAAAACAATATTATGATCAGGCCACAAGAAAAGCTTAAGTTGGAAGACACATGAATCTATAACCATAAGGAAAGGGAAGAACACGAAACTCACTTTTGTCCAATTTGAACATATATGAATTAGGCTGGGGCATAGAAATAGCTGAAAACCTCACCCTAAATTACTTCAATTTCTTGTTGTCATCTGAGAAACATTTGGAAATTCAGATACATAGTATAAAGAGTAATAATTCATCCAAAGAAATTTAGTCATGCCTTACCCCCTGACCTCAACAGAAACCTGAGAAGCCTTGGAAATCATAAAAGGCATTCTGTCATCTGACGTCTTCCCTTGAATTTTTTTCCTTCCTTGAGTTTGGATTATAATTAATTTTGTCAAAGATAGTAGCATTTTAATTGGCACATTAAACTCCTAGTGAATAATCTCTTAAAAACATAAAATTAGAAATTAACAGTTATAGATTATAACAAATCAAGTGCTAAAGAATGAGGCAGATTATTATCAGAAAAAAAAGCCCCAAACAATACAAGAAGAAAGCAAATTTTAAAAACTAGAACTTAAATTTTCACACTCATCCACAGTTAGCAGGAAAAGAAAAAATAACTTAGTTAGCAAATCACAAATATATCATTAGTGATTAGCAAACAGTATTAAAAAGCCAAAAATATTTCATCACAAGTTACTCCAGAATTGTGAAAACTTCTTCCAACAGCAGCACTGCCTTTGAAGTTTTTTCTTTACCTTTCTTTGAATTCTCAAATTGTATACTTTACATTTTCCTGCACACCTTCCTTAGCAACGTACCTTTAAGTCTTTAAACTATCTTTGTCCAACTACAGAAAGCAAAAAGTATTGTAAAGCTTACATCAGTTTCTCACTCTGTGCAGCTGAAATTCTGAGGGGATTTTATTCCTTAATAAATGAAACCTCAGCATTTACAGATGACTTTCCAAGTTGCAAGTCTATACGTATTTACTGGTGCTCAACAAGACAGCAATATTTGCCTTGGTACTCACAAGCTGTACAGCTGTAAGAAGCTCAGGGAGAGCAGTGTTAAAATCCTGTTGAATATTTGGGAAAACATCAAGGATTTATAAAATAGGGGGCATATTGTGCCCTGGGAGAAGAAACTTGATTGGGTGAAGGCAATGGGGAGGAGCAGCAGCAGGTGCCTCCAACACTAATTAGAAGGTTCTGAGCTCCCCCGGGACTGCTCCAGCAGTTAACTACTCAGTGTTAACTCTGGCTCCAGGCAGCCTCTGCAGCCACATTCATGCCCTCCAGAAGAGAGTTTGAGAGTTTTTCCAGCCCCTTGGCTGCTGCTGCAGGGTCTTCTGAATGCCTACATGAAAGGCCCACATGCACACACCTCCAGTGCCAGCACACAGGGGGCTGACAGGACATGTAGTCTGAGAGTGACAAAGAAGTACATAATGATACTTACTCATGTTTCTCCCTACAGGCCTCCAAAAATAATTCTTCAAACTGCCTTTTGCATTTAAATGCAGAAATGAAATCAGAAGTTCAAGGACAGCTGAATAAAATTGCCACACACTGGCATACCATGTGTGATGCCTTCCCCACATTTTTAAGGCAAATGAAACAATGAATGCAATTTATTATTCATGTTGCAAAACAACTTGTTTAATAAGTAGTTCTGAAATCATTACATATACATGTGCATATGCATATATATGTATAGATATATATATCTCCTAATGGCATCGATATATATCTCCTAATTGACTCCTGTAGAGTCAATTAATCAATGATGCTAGGACAGAAATACATGTGAAATACATGCAAACAGGCTGTGCTAATAAAATTATTTTTTATATTATAAGGACATTACAGATTGACCACTGAAGAAAATAAAATAGACCTTAACAGGAAACCCCAGCAGTACAGTCACAGGATCATCACATAGACCCTGTGATCACAAAACTTTAAGGGTCTCCCTATGTTCCTGGAGGGTTGCAACCTTGATAGCAGGGAAAGAAATACCTTCAGGATAACAGATAAAAAGGGAATTTATACATCAAAAATGAAACATCCCACAGATTATCAGACTCAGGCATATTTGCAGACCAATGGAAAAAAAAAAAAAACAGGTAAATGAACTGTGTCAGTAGATGCATAAATATAAAAACACAGCTGCATCCATAAATGAGGAGGAAGAAACCCTCCAAATCATATGCTCTTTGTTCAACAATTCCCTGTTCTTAGTTAAATAGACTATCAATCAATTTATGGCTCTGTGAGTAGGTGCATTTCTGTAGCCACTTTGATTGCCTGTAATTTCTGGTTTTGTGAGCTGCCCTAGAGAGTTGGTAGCGATATTTGTGCATCACGCCACTCAGAATCACATCAGACTGTGAACCAGACAAGCCTAAATTTGTAAAGCTGCACTTCACTACCATTCTTCCAGTTTGATTTCTTCAAGGGTGCAGCTCATTTTTAGGAATGTTAGGTTCATCTAGCTGATGAACAGAAAGATGCAGCTAAGATCTTCCATGTTGATGACAATTAACAATTTTTTATGCTATAGAATTATAGATGAGTAATTTTCATTCCCATAAAGTCATCTACTTTTTCCAAGAGACCTTGCATTCTCCCTTCACTGTATATCTTCCATTCTGTTTTTACATTATGAAGTTGAAATGCATTTTTCTGTTCACTGCTTTATCGCAGTATTGATTTTTTTTTGTCTGTTTAAATGTTTACCATAATGTCTCTAACACTATTTTAAGAGAATGATGCATTCAAAAAGGTTATGTTGTGTTTTTGATGTGATTTTCCAATGGCATATCTCAGCAGCACATGTTGAACAGCTGGAAACTATCTAATTAGAACAGGGAGGAAAAAAGAAAAAGGCTGTTTGAGATGAATTATAATCACATCCATCACACTCATAGTTTTCCTTATTTATGTAGAACACACCTGTGTCTAATTGGCAATGAAAATGATAGTAGGATGAAATACTGAGGTGACCTTATATTATATTTCTCCTTCTCTGAGCTTAAAATAGATTTGGTATGTTATTTTAATTATATAGGTAGATTTCTTTACTGTAGTATTCATGTTAAAACTCATTTCATGCAAAGGGGCAAATTACATTTTTAATTATGTTTCTTTGGGAGTTGCTACCTGCTAGTCTCCACAGATGATAATCATGGCAACTCAGTGCAAAACACCTTCAGTGGCATTAATTTGTGACACAGTAAACATGGACACATTTGTGAAGCTGATCAGTGTATTAGGTTTTTCAAAAAGAGCTGTATTATCGACTCGTCTACAACTTTAGGTAATAAAATCTTTCTAAAGCTGGAACAGGTTGCCCAGAAAAGTTGTGGATGCCTGGAGGTGTTCAAAGCCAGGCTGGGTGGGGCTCTGAGTACCCTGGTCCAGTTGGAGGTGTTTGTACCCATGGCAGGAGGGTTTGGACTAAATGACCTTGAAGGGCCCCTTTTAACCCAAGCCATTTAATGATTCTGTGGTTGAGGGGTCTCAGACCCTAAACCACAAGAAAGTAAAATCTATTGAAAAACTGTAATTGAAAGATTACGATTAACTTCAGAGAAATTAACTCAAGCAGAGCTATTTATGTGGTTACTATTAAACAAATACAGAAATGCTGCATCCCTTCTGTTTCTTCTTTTTCTTAACATCCCTTCTATATTTTTCTTAACGACATTACAACCGAGCATGTTAATGTAAGAACAAAAAAAAAAAAAATCCCCAGAATTAGACCAAAAAATTAAACAATTGTTTTTTTATCTTGAAAAATACTTTAGGATTTTTAAGGAAATCTCTTTGCTCTCTTACCATAATAGACTTGTGATCAGAACTTCTAATATTACAAGTGCATTAAAAATGGCTGGAGCGAGTTACAATCTTAAAATTACCAAACTCAATGTTGTCATTTCAAATTCAGTTAAAACTTTACAGCTAAATTTGAAATGAGATGATATTAAAATTAAAATGCACACCTTAATTGCCAATAACTGTTTCAATTAAATAGTTAGCTATGAGCCAACTATTGTCTTAATGGATATAAAAGCACAATCTACTTTGAAAATAGCAAAACAAAGCAGACAGCACACTGAAAACTGACCTGTAATGAGTGCACAAAGAAACAAGCCATGATTTAGAACAGAGGGTTCTCTTTCAGGCATAGCTCCTAGTTTGAAGGAACAGGTATGTCAGTAATTTTAAACATCCAGTTTTCTGCTGATAGTGTACTGGATTAGGGGCATGAGCAGTGGTATTCATTTGATTCGCTAACACACGCCACAATGTTGAATTAATTAAAAAAAATGAGTTCAAGTGTCTGACAACGAGTACCTGGAACATGTACTCTACATCTAAGTACATGTACGTCTCTTTCAATGTTAATTGAAATTTTCTGTCATGTTTATATTCCATGCTCTATCACTACTGAATTTTCTAATGGCATAATGGCAACAAAAAATCCAAACCCATTTCAGTGGCAGGGTGGGGGAAGGGGGGGACAACTGGTTGGGGATTTTTGCCAGCTTTTTGGAACCTCAGAAACTAGTTGGTTAGATTTTCTCTCCTTTTAGCAGAAACGTGTAATTCAATTGCCATAGCTATTTTGCAGTTTCATATGCTCTTCAGCTTTTTTGATTAAATTCAGAAGGATGTAATCAGGTAATTATTAATCATCTTGCAGAGCTTTCTAGATTCCCTATGATACATACCATTCAAATCTCAATTTCAATTTTTTTTAGGTCAGTATGCCTCTCCTAATCAAACTTCATAATTTTTTTCAGTTTCAAATCTTCATTCCACATTTCTTACTAAGAATAATAAAGGACAACATAGTACATTGCTTAGGTTGTGCTGTATGAATTCTAGAGCTTGGAGGTTCCTGCTTTAGTTGGGGAGTTCCATGGGGTTTTGTGGGGTTTTTTGGTTGTTTTGGGGTTTTTTTAAGTGAATGTATTTCTCAGATACAAATTGCATATCCTGTCAACCATTTCTCCTCTAAGCAAGTGAAAAATGCTGGTATAAACTTCTTTGCCATTGTGTCAGTGTACATCAACAGTTAAATCCAAGTCAGGATTTAGAATCCTCACTATTTTCTTATATAAATCCCAGACCAAATCCACAAAGCCCTGCTCAACATTTGTGTCCCAATCTGTGAGGTGCTTTAATTTGCAGGACAGCTCTTAATTCAACTCAAAGATGTTCTGGCTCTATAAGTTTTGTGTCTTAGAACATCAGTAGTCTGGTCAGGAAAATTTGTGAAACTCTAGCTTATAGAAGCTTCCAAGAAGCCCCATTTCATAACAGGCAGAAGAGCCCTAATCATCAAGGTATATGCAAATCACACAGTTCTAGCCCCCAGCTTCCTCTTGGAGAGAGATATTAATGCAACCAAAATAACAGAGAGCAAAGAGACCTAAATCCTATGAACATCAAAGTAAGGATTTGTAACTCTAATTTCTACCCCTTAAATTTTGATCTCTTTGATTCTAAATGTAAAAAGAATTCTGGAACCAAGAAGAAGGAGGAAGACCATCTTACAACTCTTTTTCTATTTGCTCCTGTTTGATAAAAATTACTCAGCTGCACAGGCCAGCAGAGTCTACTTAGGCTTTTAACTAGGCTATTAGAATACTTTCCTAGGAGACATGCCTTTAGACCTTCCAGCAAAAAATGGTTAACCCCAAATTTACTGTTTACCACACAAGTTCTGCATGAAGCTGTGATGCAAAAACTTGTGATTGCAGCATTTATAATAAACATATATATTTGATATAATACAATGGATATAACTTAAAAATTCTAGACATATGTGCTATAACAATATGTAGTTAATAAGGAGAAGTCTGGGGTTGCCCTCATGAGACACCTTGCTCAAACACAAGCCTATTTTATGATTTCTGGCTCTATTTCATCTAATCAGGAACAGATAATTATAAATATGCATTATTGGATCACAGTTTGTTCCTTCCCCAATATTTGGAGCTAGGTAAAACAAACATCTGGAACTCCAGATTGCTCTAGCAATCAGGATCTTTGTTTCGAGTTCCACAATGCTATTCCTATCACAAGAAGTGTTACACCATGTATGTAAATTTTTATACCAACATTTGGGAGTTTATACTAAAAAATATGTCAGTATGTAAAGGAGTTTTAGAAGTGATAGCAGGAAAGACTGAAAGAGAAAAAGCAGCAATCAAAGCACTTGGCTTTAAAGGAACATCCCTGTTATAGTCAGTTACCCTGAAAATTTGACTGCTTTCCACACCTCTGTGCAGAAATATGACAGCATTCTTTAAAAGCCAGAGATATGAAGGTGGTTATATCATTGGGATTCACTTAGGTACCTGGGAATTTTCATAGGCGCCTCAAACATGAGATTCTCATTAATTTCACTGGGAGTTCCACACTTAATTGAGTATATGTTTCCTTTATACAGTCCAAAACTGGTAACAGGATAAATGAATTCTTTTAAAGGCTTTAGCACAAGATGACAGAAATTATATAATACTCATTTGATCATGAGAAAGCCTTCTATAATGTATAAGGGGAACACAAGAGCATAGCTTCTAACCTTTCATTGAGATTTAAACATATCTTTCCAACAGGATGAGAAGACTAATTTACAAACTTGAAAAATTCCACTATCTACAGAATACACAAAGAACAACATTCTTGAAATGTGAAATTTTCCACTTTATCTGGATCACCCAGGTCAGATGATTTAGGATGAAAGGTCAGAGTCAATAATTTTGGGAAGTAATGATGCAATCCCCACTTCTCAAAAACAAAAAAATTAACTGGGGAAGGAAGGCAAGGGGGAGAAACATCAGACTTCAAATGGCTCATTAGCAAGTCCATCTTTGAGCTCCCATCTTTATGAAAATTAATTATGTTAATATGTCACACAGTGACTGACTTGTTTTCCAGAAAGCCAGGCAAGTTGTAATTCACTCTACAACTACCATAGCTGTTGAGGGATACATTTTCAAAGCTGCATGCATGAGTTACAACAAAGGTAAGGCTGGCCATGACAGTATCTTTCACAACTGTTGATGTTGTAGCTCTTTCTATTCAATATTAATAAATTCAGCATGTAATTATTTTGCCATCTGTCTCCTGTAAACCATTTATTTTTGCCCCTCAAGTAAGTAAACCAAAAAATATATTAAGTAATTTCTTCAAACACAACAACTAATAAATTATAATTATGAGGTTTTGTATACCGTATAAGAAAGACAGTTATTAAATTACTTGTTATCTTTTTTCTACTATGCATAATTGCCAAGACAAATTACTTAGCTACAGAATAACATCAGAATACATTTTAGCATGCACAGAGTGTTGTTTTAAGTTTTCTTTAATCTACCTATGAAAATTACTATCAACCTAACTTCTGTAATTTAAGATCAATTGGTACAAATCTTCTTTCCAGTTTTGTTACTCTCTGTTAATATTTCAGCAAGAAACCTAATATGTGTTGACTGTTCTGTTTGCCTTATAAAAAACAAAAAATGCCACAGAGACATAAGTTTCATTAAATAAAATCAAATGTGTATGAAAATTCAAGTTTTAACTTTTAGCATTTTGCTGAAATTGTCTAAGGGAAACTTTCCAAGAGAGAACACATATGTAACCAAAATAAATGGCCCTTCCCACTCTAATTATTTGATTGTGAGATTACATTTAAATATTCAAAAAATTAGATTTTGATAATTGAAAAATGTTTCAGATGCAAAAAGGAAATAAAATATATGCTTTATTAACACGAGCAATCTTGAAGAGCCGTGTCATTGTGATAAATAGATTGTAAAGCAGCTTTTGTAGTAACTGTTTTAAAAAGTCTTTCAGTTTTTGATCAGGTTCACTTTCAAACATTATTGGTGCTCAATGGAATGAATTAAGCGGTTATTAACACTGTTCCACAAAGCTACTACTAATAAACTGATTTTCATTCAAAATTACAGCTTCGGCTGCATGAGATATGTTTCCATTTATTTACAGATAAGACTTAAGTTCATTTGCATGTTATTTTGCCAACTTGAGTGTACAATTATTTAAGACCAGTGAAGTCTATAAATCTGCATTTTCCTTTCAAAGTTGCTAGATAGGTTATCATCCCTGGCAAGTTACATTCCCAACTCCTATGCATGTGTTTTTATGACCTCAAGATTTCCTCACAGAAGCAATGCAGATTAACACCTCTTTACTTTCAGATTTCTTGAAATTAAAAAAAAAAAAAAAAAAAAAAAATTAAGAGAAATTTTACACCAATTTTACAACAAAATTGTACTATTTTCTCCAAAGTGTTAAATCCTATGTAATATGTGTGTGTGGAAATTTTTTTGTAAGTTACCTAAAGCAGGGTAATAAAATCATCTCTTACACAGACTAGAATGTTTGTATACCTTGCTCAGTGCCATCCACTAAAAAATAGTTCTGCCATCCTGATCACTGTGCAAGACATTGTTCCTCATATTTAATTTGGAATTTTTTCTGTGTATGTTTTTGTCACTGAACATTTCATCTGTTCCTTATTCCAACATGCTTATTCTGGGAATTTTCTTCCTCTTATAGTCTATCTTGATGCAAAAAAGAGTAGCCTCAATACCTGACGATTAACAAGTACTTTTAATTTCCAATTCAGTCCAAATTTTTACACTTGTGGTTTCAAGACTGCAGATAAATTCCTCTCACTAACAAATAATTAAAGTTACAATTTTATCTCAATAAATGCAAAGTGTGACATATGTAATTTAACCACTTGAAATATGTTTTTTCACATAAAACCAAAAAGTCTTTCATCAATAAATTGTTTCTCCAAATCAGAAATACTTTTCTCTTACATGTTTAAAATGTGTTTATAGCTACAGAAAATTTCAGGCTGATAGCTCTTATAAATAACATACTCAATTTATTTTCAGATTATATTATTTGGATGTAGCTGAAATTTAAAGGAAGTAATCCTCCTCCCTTTTCTGTGTTCTCCAGTTTCAAGTTGATTGAGTTGATTGCATGCTAATAGTGACAGAAGCTAGGTTCTCAGATTCCAAAAGATAAAATACAGGACAATACATGAAAGTGAAGTTATTTGAATTATTCTGAAGAAGCATGTCAGTCCTTACCTAAAAATAAATTTCCTGTCTTAATGACTGCTCAGTCTCTGGGCTGAAATTAATTCTGGGGATCTGAAAAATGGGATCTAATGCAATGGTCCTTGGATTTGATACATCACTCCAGATACTATGTAAAACAGACTACACTGTCATATCACTTCACAGGGAAATGAGAACCATTTTCTTAAAAAAAAACAATCTGAAAGAAAATATACTACAGAAAAAATATCGGCCTACCATTTATTAAAATATTCCTTTACAGTTCCTGTATCAATAATTTTGTTTCTTTGGATAACACAGGTTTTATTTTGTAGTTTTCTGGTGATTATAAAGAAAGTCAAATTTTGATTGTCAGGTGAAAGTTTAGGTAGGCCTGGATAAGCAAGTTTTCCTTTCCTGCAGCAATAGAAATGGGACTACTTTCTTTGATGCTGATAATGTCTTTCTTTCCCACTCTTCATTGAGGCAGGTAAACATTTGAACTATAACCAAATCTTAGAAAAGAGGTCCTGTACTAGATATTGACAAACTTGACATGACAGCAGTTCTGAAATGCTGGATGTCACAATGTCAAAGCACTTTCAGAAAAGATGTATCAATTAGGTTGTACAAAGCCATGATTGAGATAAGGAAGAAGTATCTGAGCTTGAAGTGATCTTTCTGTAAGACATTATTTCCCTTACTGTTTTGTTACTCTTTCCCTACCTAACAGCAACCTTCATTTTAGAGCTTCAAAGCCTTGAAGCAGCAATAACAAGGCAAGAGTTTGTAGCTGAGAGAACTGTAAAATAAAGATTGGTGCAACCACTGGGGATTGGCAAGAAGAGGAAAGCAGGAGATAATAAAAGTGAGGTGATTGTTAGTGGGGAAAATAGATTGATGAGGTATGCAGCAAAGAGATCTCAGCGAAAAAGGAAAGAATCATCCATGGTAATTCCACCTCAGCAAAATCCCTACTATTTATAAGGTTGTCAGTGGAAACTCCAATTGCAGAGACAGGAATGCAGCGAGGTTTGCTTGAGAGGAACCTGTTTCTTCTCATTATTCCAACCTGCTGCTAGTGTTTAATTCAAGGTGAACTGTAATGGATGAATCGTTTTACCTTTTTCTAGATAACACATTAAAACTTCTCCAGATCTCAATGTTATTTGTCCACAGACAGGGAAGGATCTTGGATTGAAGTGAAGAGCCACAGAACTCATTAGCAAGCAATACCCAGAAGCAAACAAGACAATTACCTGAGAGCTCCTGCTCTGCTCTCACAATGGCTTAAATTAACCTGCTGATCATTGGATTGAAATAGAGAGGAAAGAAATGTTTCAAATCTCAGGTGTAAGACAGATTTGGCTAAGACAAAAGACTAACTTTAGGATCCTTTCATTACACAATTAATGGGAAACAGAATAGCCTCTAGTTGGCATCTTCTCAAGGCATAGATTGCTCCCTAAGCCACTTTTATATTTTGACTAGTAATTTCTTCCATTTGAGAATCAAGACTGGTGTGTTTATTTGCTTTAAACCAGGGTAAAAAAATTTCCAAGATGCAGTTTATAAAATCCCTTTTAGTATGGATTTGACGTAAACTGCAGTCAAATTTAGCATGCAGTGTACATATATACATATATGACTAAAAGGCACTAAGGAACCTGAAGTATTAAGAAAATTTTCTTGGAGATTACAAAAAATATTTTCACCTTTGTTTAATTACATTTTACCTTTCTTTCTCTTCAACAGACACAAAGAATTAAACCATACCATCAATAAAGGAAAATTTCAAACATAACAAGAATTTAAAAAAATGCCTATCACAGGCCATTCATTGCAGCAGGCAGAAGGATACCCCATATTTTTACAGCTTGAGCACATCAGAGTTTCTAAGTTTTGCTGCTGCTCCTAAATTTCTTTACTAGCAGAAGTAACTCATTCTGGCACCTGTGGCCAAGCGATAGAGCTGACTCTCCTCATTCACAGCCATAATATATAGAATAGCTTTGTTACAGTGAGCTCATGGGCACCCTGTGCCCCCCTTCCCCGGGACCCTGTGACTCTGATCAAGATAACCCCTGGATCCTCCTTCCTGCCCCAACGGGGTTGGCAGAGAGCCAGGAAAGCCCACCCTGTCCAAAACCTATATAGACCCCTGAGATTTCCTGTTCTTCCTCTTTTGCCCTGCTCTCACATGGACACCACAGAATAAAGAGAGCTGTTCCAGCACCCTGGGGTAAGAGCCTCTTTTGAATACTTTTCCCTCTCCTGGTATTCCTCCCCTCACAGCCTCTTATCTCTGAGCTAGTCAGATTCTTCGGGGGGTTGCGTGGAGCGGGGGAAAACTACATAGCTTGGGATAGATTTATGAGATTTTGGAACTCCAACAGAGGTGAAGTTACTTCTGCTGATTTGTCTGTTTTCTGTTTTCCATGCCTGATCACTGGGATGTTACTGCATCGTTGCTATTTTACAGACCCTGATGTAGCAGCTGTGCAGTCAGCACTGCCCCTCCTTCTCTGAGCAAATCCAAGCAGGCTGTGCTGTTCCAATGAATCTGACCCTGACTAGCCCATCTGGCTAAGAACCAAGACTTCAGGGTTAAAGGAGCTTCTTTCATTTCTACGGTTTAGAGGTCATTTGTTCTCGAGACGTTCCTGCAGAATTAAGGAGGTTTGTATTCTGACCCAAAAATATGAAAACAATATGCATCCCAACTGTATTCATCCTCTTCTTTAATAACACAGAGTTCTTAGGTTGGAGATTAAAGCTGTAATGCTCTTTAGCTGGTGCCACATTCTGTGCAAAAGGCACTGTATTCACGGCGTCTGAAGGTATGCACCCAGGAAGCTGCTGATCAGCAATGTCAGTATCAGTGATTTCAGGTTTAATTTTCAGTCAACAAAAGATTTAAACTCATTCTGTCAACCTGCCTTCTCTGTAGTTAAATAATGTTGTGACAGTAGAAAAAGAAGGCTAATTAGCAAAACAAAAAGCAATCCCATTCAATCATGAAGTAGATTCTTTCTCCATCTTTTTTTATTCCTTCATATAATGACTCACTGAGAGGGAATCTACTTAATCTAAAATTTTTAAGACTAAATTTTTCATGCTTTTCTCAGCGTGTCCCAGTGTCTCAACACAGCCATAGAATTATAAAATAGTCTGAGCTGGAAAGGACCCATAAGGATCATTGAGCCTAACTGTTTTTTACTTTTTTCTTAAGTCATAATGCCCCTGACGTCAATGCACAACATACATATAACAGGATTCCAATAATTTTTTCAAATATTTTGAAGTATGAGGAAAAAATACACAAAGCTACATATAATAAAATTATTGTACAAGAATCATCCATTATCCCCCTTTTTGAGTGGAGCAGCTTTGCACTTAAAAAAGACCAAAACTCAAGGCAACATATACAATTTGCATTATAATCTGGGAAACTAAATAAAATCATCTAGTAAATCCATTTGAGTATGGAGCAAGATAAAAAGGCATCAGTTTAATTATTTTAATATTTAAATCAGCAAGTTTAATTTCTGCTTTGATGATATAATAATAAATATAGTAGAAGTGGAAATGATACAGTTCATTTCAGTGCATAGAAGCAACTATGGCTTTTGCTGGAAAGATTTAATGCAAGTTTTTTTGTTCTTGTTCAGCATTCTTTCTCTTCCTGCATAATGAAAAAAAAAAAAAAAAAGAAATATTATTTCCTTCCAGATGATCTCAAAAAATGAAATAAAAGCAAATATTTAGAAACCTAAAACTGAAGTCACAAGCCTTTAGAAAGATGTTTAAAATTTATTTATTTCCAACCATGAGCCAAGACTCTGATCATTAATCATGTAATTCCCTCTGGGATGATGAAGGTTGCCGTGTGGTAAATCTGACAATACAGAAGCAGCAAGTGTCCTTCTAATAACTTTTATTACCTGCACAGTAAAATTTTCCTTTTGTTGGTCAAGTAGATCTTTTCAATCCAGAAGAAAATCTGAGCTGGCTTTCACCAACAAAACAGCTAAAGACATCTCCTTCTCCATGGAATAGGAACAATGTGTTTATGCATACCTTGATTTTTAACAAAGGTCTGTCTTGGACTTTTAGAAGCATTCAGATTATCATGGCCTTTCAATGCTAATCTGAAATCATCTGCTTCCTAGGGTTTGTATTGATTTTCTCATAGACTTTTCTTGATTTTAGTGTAGCCTCTCACTGCAAGTGCCACTTAGCATAAATTCTGAGATACTGTGATCTCTGTTGAGAAGGTTTGCTTGACATGAGTAAGTAGAAATACTTCCCAAAACCCAAATAACTTGTCCCACTATTTCCTAACAGGACTGCCTGTTTTTCACCTGCTGGCACTCATAACCATGAACTAATTTCTAGAACAAATAAATAAATTTTTCCATCCTCAGCAACCAAATGCTTCAAGCAGAAAAACAAAAAGTTGACAGAGCAAATTTAAGAAAGATTGTTCATAGCCTAACTATACATACAGAACCAGAGAAAACTCTCATGCTTTTGACTGACCTTACTTGTATTTCATGATGGAGCATCTGATACAAAAAATAAACTAGTGAACTGGTAAAAGTAAAGCACTACTATTTTGCCACACAATCTTTTTAGCATGTCCAAATAAGCAGACAATACTACTCTGTAAAAGACCCTTTTTCTTTACTGCATTATCACAGTAAACTGAGGCATTTAAACATGTCGAGTGAACAAATCACAAATGCAAAATCTCAATTTAATGTACATAATATTGAAGTTAGAATAAAATAATCATTCCACTCATATCCATTTAAGTCCAACTTCATAGACAATATTTTTTACTGAAAACTAAAATTTCAGATCCTACATTTTTCTATACTGAGAAGCATATTGTAGAATTTGACAAGAGACACATATAAGAAATTGCTTTATTATTGCCACAATATGCATGCAGCTGGATACAATTATCAAAAGTGTTATTAAACATTGCTATCTGTGCAAGCCAGGGAATAATTTCAAGCACCATGTCTGAATTCCCTATATATATAAATATTTCTAATCCTTATCTGTAGCTGAAAAAAATTAATATTTAATTGGTGCTGTAATAAAAGAAACATTTAAATTAAGGGACTGGAAACATGGCTTTCTATTGCTTTTTTAAAAAAAGACCCCACGGACTAAATATGGTCACTATCAGAGGTGACTCCAAAATTATTTTTTACCTTAAACAATAGCATCTTGGGAAAAGCCACATAAGATAAAAAAAAAAATATAAGATTTTATTTAGAAATACTTTATATCTAAATATACTTACTTAACTTTATCATCATATTCTTTGAAAGAATTGCTACTATAGAAAGTTTCTCATTACATATCTTCCAAGGCAGTATCTGGTTAAAAATATATGTATTGTTATGACTGAATTTTCCCAACATTCTCTGTTATATTTAGGAATATAAAACTATAATTACAGTATATTGATAATTGCCATTTAATTACCTTATTTATAAGCACAGATCTTTCCAACCAGAAAAACTATTTCTGCTTAAACAGATTGTTGAAAATAATTGCTGCTATAAGACAATTATTCTTCTCTGTACTCAACTTACTAATTAACTCATTTAATAAGTATCACTGATTGCCTCAGAACCCAATAGAAGCTACACTTCTTGGTTAACCAGGCAGAGTCCCTTGGACCTAATTTTGAGGAATATCTGGGAGCAACTCAAAGAGCACTTCCTTGCTGTCCTCCATTACCTCAGTGTCTGGCTTGCCTTGATCTGGTATGGTAGCAGCATCCCTTACTTTCTTTTAAACAAAAAAGAAACTGCATACCTCACATTCTATCAGAACAAGAAAATTTCCTCAACAAGAAGTAATTTTTGCCCCTATTGTTATTCCTAACAAACAAGCAGCAGAAAAAAGCCCAAGCAAACCAATCCAACCCCCTTCAAAAACAAGCAAATAAAAAATAAAAAAACCCAAGCCCAAAACCCCCCTTCAAAAATAATCAACAACCCCCCCCCAAAATACCTAGAGATATCTTTGCCTCTAGTAATATTTGATTGAAGTTTATCAAGAGTCTAACAAGCAGTAGTAAATTGAACTACAAAAGAGATTAAACTAGCTTGATCAAGTTTTAGTGCAAAAGCATTTGCTGAAATTTAAAAGGATCCTTTCCCAACATACATGCCTTCAGTGTCCTAAAGACACAAATTATCCTTAACTGCGAACATACAACTTCAGCTGAGGCTGTATAACATAATGAAATAAGAATTTGTCATTCTGTCTGTAGCATATTGCTGTCAGATCATCCATGAGCCCAAACAAAGACTGCATTCCAGTGTTTGGAGAAAGTTTCAGAAGAATGTGTCCATTATCAATACAAGTGGGCAAAAACATTTGCAGAAGAGGAGATGCAAAAGTCTTCAGGACCTCTTCAGAAAGAGGAGTTACCTGGATGAAGTAATAATTTCCTACAAAGCTGAAATTGGGTTTTTGAGGTTTTTTTTCCCACATGTTTATCATCAGACACAGAGTCCAGTCCCTCTGGAAATAATTGATATTAGCAGAGGACAAGATGGAGATGCTTTCAGTGACAACAGGCAAAGCAACTCCTTTCCTTTTATCCCTAATTAATTTTTCTCTTCTGGAAAAGTAGGTAATATTATTGCATGTGTTTGTAAGGCACTAGTAGAACCACTTTTTTTTTTTTTTCTTTTTGAGATATACTAATTAAATGAAAATTAAAAACAAGGCAACAAACCAAAATCCAAAACAAAGACAGTCAGTATGTCCACAGATCTATACAGAATACATGATTTTTGATCTTACAAAAAAACCCATAGTAAGTAATTTTGGATATCTCTCCTGTGTCCTGGTTACTGAGAAAGATCTGTAGTTGGGGTAAACTAAGTTAACATTCCCAAATCATTTAAATCCACTTTGTTCTGGAAGATGCACAACTCAAAGTATTTACTGAGTCAAGAAACAATGAAAGAAAATGAGAGTGGTCTCCATCCGACACAAACCTGTCTTTAACACTGTTAAAAACAAAGATAAACTAAAAGGTGGGGGAATGCAAAGTGGAGGAGGATGGGGAGAAGAAAAGGTATCCGGGTACTAGGAATAAAAGTATAATCCAGAAAATTGGTTAGAAACCCTTGGATTGGGACCTATGGAGGGCGGCCTATTATAAGATATTTCGTCTGCTTAACCAGAATCATTTTCACTCCAGTGAGGCAGCCAGGCCTATGTCACACACAAAGACATAGCAGACGCAGAAATGTAGACAGGGGAGCTAAGAAGCTTGTTTCCTTGGTGCAATAGGAGAGAAAAGACAAAACAAATGCTCAAGGCTGCACAGTGGAATGACAAGTGTCTTAAACTAAAAATGCGTGTGGCACAGAGATAAAAACAAGCTCCAGCAAGAGCCACATCTGTCATTCATGTAGGTGCTTATTTGATAGAACACCCATTGAAACTGGCTTTGTTATGCCCTCAAAGCACCAAAAAAAAAAAAATTAAAAAAAGGAAATACAAGAAAACATTGTTATATTTTAAGTACTCTCCAACAGTTTCATGCTCCTTTCATACCCCATCTGTCAAAAGAACTTTTTTGCTTACTTTTCTTCCGTCAGATTCTCATTTTTATTTTAGACTACAGAATTGTGGAAGTCCCAGAAGAATAGGAACAAACTTTTTTAAAATATTCAACGTCATAAGTAACATTTTTAATAATTTCTACCATAATAAATGCTCTAATTTAAATATACCCAATGAATAAATCTGTCCTATCATATTAGCATATACAGAAATATTCATTTATGATACTAGAACAGCTCAGCATTTGCTGGCCATCTATAATTATAGACTTACAGATTAGCCCAATATAACATGCTGCTTTAATAGACATTTAAAATTTGTATCAGAGAAGAATAAACACAAGACAAGTTTTTCCCTCAATTCAAATTTTTCTTCTTGTTTATGTATGCCAAACCTTAACTTGAGCTATAACACAGCTCATTACATTTTTTAGATACTTAGCTAAGACAGTTACTTCTGCTTTCATGGTCAAGTAGCAGACTTGAGGAGTGTGACCATGTTAATTACTCTCATTAGAGTCAGGAATGTTGCTGAAAGTTCATACCTCCGTATATACTCTGAAAAAGATGCAAAAGGTTCAGATTCCAAGCGGCTGTCTAATAATCCAAAACCCAGATGTTCTCAGAATATAGTATTGCTGCATTGTCACAGTTCTGTTTGTTGCTTATGTGTATAAGAGAAACACTTCCCTCACCTGATCTCTCAGCACCTTTTCATAATGTTTTTTTGTAACAAAAGAAGAAAAATAAAAGCAGGGCACACCCCTATTATAGCAACAATACCTCTGCTTGCTACAAAATAACATTCTTTAACTGAAAAATAATAGCAGATTTCTTAATACCTAACATGTTGGCATTTTACTTTCTCTCAGCAGTTACCAGATGAAAGTAGAGACTTATAGAAGCAGACGAATGATTCTCTACAGCTTGTGCCTATTTAGGACAGAATCACTACATTTCTTTGTTAGGCTTATGTTTATAGTTAAATGACTAATCAAATGATAGCAGACCTTTCTTCCTTGTTTATTAAACAGAACATTGAAAAACTTAGCCGTATTATTGACATATCATAAAATCCTTTAGGGATGCTCATTTCCTCAAAACTCAGGTAATACAATGTAATTGACAGTAGAAAAATGAATCGAGTAAAATTCTTGGGTTTTTTCTCCCGTTTTTACTGTATTCTGTTGACTGCACATTCTGTTCTCACTTTTCATGAAGGAAGGACCATTACTTCTGTCTCAAGTAGTTTAATATGGCTTTTAAAAAGCTTTTAGGCACAGTAGCTACTTTTATGTTAGAACATTTCTCAAATGTGTTCTGCAGGCAGAGAAGGAAGACAGTGTCTAGCAGGATGTGTTGATTGTTTCCTTGTATAGAACATGTAAATGGTGGCTGCCCAAACAAGATTTGTGCAATATATAGTGCAAATTCCAACAAGCTACTCATAACAAAAATTGAAGGGATATAAAACATATTTCCCACAAAAAACAAAATGAAGAAAGTTTAAGTCCAAGATTTTTGTGTCACATTACTGAACTCTTAGTGATACTGCATCAAAAGAGTAAAAGAAAATTGAATGCCACTTTTTTTTTTTTTGCCATGAAGAGCTGTAAGTAAGTTAATTGTAGCAGTTATGGTCTTATGGCAATTAGGACTTGGTTTGAATGGTTTCCTCCCTTAACCTGCTCTTAGCTCCTCAGGAACCACAGTTACCATAAAGAAGCCCAGGTAAATCTGATCAAATAAGAATATGATTTTAAATTATGAAGGAAGCAATCATAAAGAGCAATAAGCTGAAACCATGAACAAGACCTAATGTTTTAGGATTGGTAGGGACATACGGACAACATCGTGGTGGGTGTCTGCTACAGACCTCTGATCAGGATAAAGAACCAGATGAGGCCTTTTTAAACAATTAGAAGAAGTCTAACGTTCACAGGCGCTTGCCCTCATGTGGGACTTGAACCACCACTATTGTCTAGAGAGACACAATAAACATAGGCTAGGGCACAAGTTTCCTACCACAAGTGATACAGAAGTCCTCAATATGGGGAGTACTCTGCTAGACTTCATGCTGATAAACAAGAAAGGACTGGCTGGGAATATAAGGCTTGTGAGTAGTCTTGTCTGTGGTAATAACGAGATGATGAAGATCAGAGTCCTGAGAAGAAGAAATAAGGCAAAAAGAAAGTTCATAACTCTGGCCTTTGGAAAAGCAAAAGTTGACCTGTTCAGGAACCTTCTTGAAAGAATCCCATAGGAGGCTATCTTAAAGATAGGGGATGAGGAGACTTGTTGATTTTCAGGGATGACCTCCTCCAAGCTCAAGAATAGCCCATCCCAATGAACAGGATATCAAAGAAAGGTGACAGAAGACCTGTATGGAGAACAATTAGCTCTTGATTAAAAAAAAATAAAAATTGATACAAAAACAAAGTGTACAGGAGGTTGAAATGGGGACAAGTGACCCAGGAAGAATATAGGTAGACAGTATGCAGGGTTAGGAGCGCTATCTGAGATGAATCTGTCAATGTGATACTAGCACAGACTTGAACATGAACCATACTTAGATCCACTTCCTGTCTCTCATATTTAGGAGATATGTATCCACTTAGCATTGTTTAGCACTATACCCTAATGCAACTGCATTATAGATTAGTATGGATATTCCATCCCCAAAACCAAATGTGACCTCACTACCTTCTACTTATCAAGATCAGCAAATGCAGAGGACAGATATCTTGCCTTAACTAAAATGGACACATTTTACAATGGTATCTACTCTCCTGGGCTATTACAAAGAGAATTAGATGAGGGAACTCATAAATCTTCAACTTACATAAATTTCTGAATGTGTGTGACTGACAATGAGAAAGGCAGTACTTTGCATTCAAGTATTCTTGTCTCACTTGTTTAAAAAGTACACCACCTACTATTCTTATCCTTTTATTGTTCAGCCACCGGAAAGGTAAAAACACCTAGATCAGGTGTACATCTATTTCTGGTCCCAATAGTAGAGAAACCACATCCACTTGCTGCTGGCTACTGCAATCCTTTGTGGTTTTCCTCAAAGATTTAAGGGGAGCTCTTTTATTTTCTTGCATGTCAAAGGCAACATTACTGGTTGCAAAGTGAGTACATCTCTTTCCTACTAGGCTTTTTGTAGAGTTATTGTTCAATATGTAATTTGGGTCTGTCTGGATCAAAGAAGCATAAAATAAGCTCTATTGCTCTAAATTTCACCCCTTGTCTGGTGAAGACTCATCAGGCAACATGATAATTATTCCCTTCTGTGAATGCATTCTACAAATACAGCACAGTTTTCAAAAGATAGCAGCATAATTTGCAACATTCACTAGGTAGTCATTCCCTCTATTTCTCTGAGTCTGTGCAATAATCCATTATTCTACTTTTATGTTTCCTCTTCCTATTATATCTCCTCACACATTAGAAATTTCTTTATGTATTATATATGCATGCATCTAGGCAGAATGACCTGAAAATGTTTTATATATCAGCCTGCAAAATTTTCTTGTGGGTAAAAGACATTTTATAAATGGACCATATATTATGCAGCCCAGTATATAACATAAAATGAAATGCTGTACAACTCAAATTACTGGGAATATAAGCTATGAATAATTATTCCTAGACAGTTGACCAACATTAGTATTGAATTGCCACACGTGAGTCTCAAGGTTGGACTACTGCTGAATCTTGCATGTCAACATAACATGCAAAGAATACATGAGGTTAATTTTTTTCTCTGTCATCCTACTGAACTTCAGCATTGTTGTCTGCAACCACACCTTTGAGATTTAATATAATTATGAAAGGACTTATTAAACTTTATGAATCTTTCCTCACAATTTTTTGTCTTTTTGTCCCTGTGTTGAAATTCATGTGTAATATTCATGTTGGAATGTCTGTGTTATATTTATATTATCTTCCATTTTCAAGAAATTAAGTATGATGTTGGAGGAAAACTAAGTATATAAGTCTCATTGCCTAAAAAATTGTAATTGCTAACGAGAGGGGTTAATTTACTTATTTTAACCAAGCAGCTGTAGCAGGCAATACTTCAAATATAATATATATGGATAGCATTATTTCTCACTTGTTCAGCACCATTCTGAATAATTAGTCTCTGTAATTCCTACCATAGAGTAATAGGATGTCAATTCCTTTTCCCAGCATTAAATTTCTCTCTTCCTTTAATGTGTTTTGAAAAAAATCTCTTAATAAATAGTGGATGCCTAGGGAGACATAAACTCCATAAGGTATGATAAATAAACTTAACAGGAAATGTTTCAAGGTGGTTGCTGGGTGTTTTGTTGTTATTTCTAAGTAAAATGGGCCTGTCTTTTATTGTAATGGTTTCTATGATCACAAAGTTCATACATTCTTCTCTTATTAAAGCAAATAACTTCAGTTGTCAGACTTTATGATTCCAGTAGAACATTTTTCTAACAGCAAGGGGAGGGTATACAGTGCAAAACATCCATCAACAGCACCATCCACGGTCATAAAATCAGGTTTTCCAGCACTGTATAAAAGAAATTACAATTGTCTTTCTGCATCAATAGGAGTAAACCAAGATATATTTCAGGGTAAAAAAGTATCTATTATACCTTCTGTTTCTTTATCTGATGATTCAAATTACTGGTGTTTCTAGGAATTCCTGTAGGCCTCCCTGTTGGAAACATTCTGCTTAGCAGATATGTTAAATAAATAAAGGAGTGCTAACTTGTAGTCTTATGCTAATTTACTCAGAGACAACTTAGTTCTGAGAAAATGTAACAGTTGATTGGAAATGAAGAGCAGAAATTAAGTCTTGTATTGGAAAAGCTCTAGAATTTATGAAAATGCATGCTGTGTGACCATAATGGAACAATGCAGAAATACAAAAACATGTAGAAGGTAGAAACCAAGTATTTATACATGGTTATTCAGATTTTTCAATTCAGATGCCTTTGAAAAAAAAAGCAATAAGTTATTAAATTTCATGACGTTGCGTAAAGTGAGCTAAAGACCTATATATGTATATGTTATGTTAAAAACTGAAGGTGTTGGTTAGTTTGGTCCATTTCTTGTTTCACATTGTGAAATACTTGAGAATTCCCACCACCAGTGCAGAGCCAGTCTTGATAAATAAAGTAGGGACATAGCAACATATTTATTGGCATAAATAATTTTCAGTATCATGAATTATGAAGAGTGTTCACATCAAATTAACTAAAGCTTGTATTGTAGTTCCATTTCTGTAATGAGTGCTGTTTTCTCATGGGTCAATAATCTTGACAAACTAATTAGTTGGCTGAAGTGACTTCTTACAAAGAAATAAACAATGTATAATACTGCCACAGCCAACTCTAAGAAATAGCACTTACAAAAGAGGTCATTTTTGGCATGTTTAGTAAAAACTTGCCCCTTCCAAGCTGATTTCTTTATTTTGAATCCAGAATAATTACTTCTTATAGTACCTACAAGAAAAATACTGGGAACAAAATCGGCTCAGTGGGACATCTGGTCTTCTTTTAATAGCATTCATAATTTAAAGAAGTGACTTTATGACTATAGCACCCCACTCTCTCCAGTTCCTAACTATACTTTTGAATATATGGTTTATTGGGCAATAAACCAAATGCAATATTTTTATTTAGCCATTGAGGCCCCCACAGCTCCTCTTGCATTGCCTAGCAAATTTAAGGGATTCAGTATTACTACTACCCAAATAAAACCCCAAAAGCCCACCAAACCTACAAATTTATGAATAGGCAAAAATAATCCAATTTTAAAACAAGATCATGTGTTTTAGCCATAAGCATAGACAAATAAGAGACCAGCAATACTGAAAAAATGGGTTGAGAACTTATTACCCATACTTTACACATTTTATAAATTCTTTCAACTAGCTCCACTCTGGCTCAGGGGACCAAATGCCTACTGAAGGATGATATGCATTGAGCACACTCCTGGAAAGCATCTCTAATTTGGTTTTGGCTGAGAGGAAAGAAGTTCAAGTACTTAGACACTTCTCCACAACATTAATCAAAGCACAGAAAGCAGGACAATTGGGCTATTCATGGGACTTCTGTTCCAGCCTAAACTACTGGTGTTCATCACACTGAAATGCTGCCAGATATATTAGTTTGCTTATGAGGTGGAACTCAAGCAGATTTGTTAAGGGATAACAATCATGCCAGTGATTTTAAGATGCATAAAGGAAAGAGGAATATTACCCCAGGGAAAGTAAGCTTTGATGTGTCTTGCTGTCAGTTATTTTGACAAGACTTGCAATTTGAAGTCATCACATCTTAAATCTAAAGTTTAAAGGCCTACTGCATTGAAGAACATTGATAATTTTTTCTTTGGCTAAGAAAAATAAGTGCTGAAAGACTCAAAGGCACCTGATAAGAAAGAGTTACATGTTAACACTTCTGGATAGGTAGGTAAGACTAAACAGGAATAGTGTCAACCCTAATGTAGAAAGGAGGTTTTGGAGGTCAGGTAACTTGAGGAGATGGGCATGTATTCAATTGCATGTCTCTAAGAGAGGGAATTGGTTAACCTATTAAATTTTCCATTAAATCAATGGGTAGATCAGAAGCCTTCAGTTCAGCTTAAACTAGTTAGATAGAACAAGATTTTAGGTCTTTAATAAGTAATGGATCTAAAAATAATTCTGAAACAGAAAATGCTTATGTGTCTCCCCAGCTTTACAGAGCTGGTGAATATTGTTGCCTCCAGACTCTCAATACCAGTCTGCTAAGCCTCTTTCAGCATAGCTGATCAAGTCCACTCTGTTTAAAGGTCTCTGTCACCATCTAGTGGCAGTTGGAAGGCGTTTAGACAGCACATTCTTCAAATAAGCTTTTATTATGAAAGAACAGTACATTTGGACGTTTTCTACTTGTATTTAATTCATTTAAACCCTTCAGCTTAATGTTTGGCTAGAATTTTAATACATAATCTAATTGGTATTTAATTTTTGTTGAAAACGAGAATTTACATTTTCTGGCATTTTGCTGTCTGTTTTTTGTAGACCTTTTCACATAATTTTGGCAGTTGGACACAGGTCTACCTACAATGTTTATTATAGATTAATAAAAATTCTTATTTTTAATTCCTATATTTTTCAAAATAAATTAAATAGCTGCTCACAATATTATTATACTGTCATTTTTTCCAATTTCTGTGAGACTTACAATATCATAGAGAATGCTCTTGTAACACTCTTGTAAGTGTAGACTACTTTTAAGGGGAAATATATTTGCCACTGTGGTTAAAAAACAAAGTCATTTCACTAGTATTGTTCCAATATTCCATACCACCTTTCCAATCTATCCATTTTTTTTTTCCCCTTCTCACTTTCCTGATTTACAGTCTACTGGTGTAGAAAGAATAAAAGCTTTTATTGTACAGTAATCTGCTGTCATAACACGTTCTAGAAAACAAATATGTGCTTGTACTTAACACCATTTCTCAAAGTTATTGTGTAGTAAAAGCACTGGACTTTGCTAAACACTTACTGTTCATAATATGAGGATATAAATATTTTTTATTCTGATATACTACTACTCCTTTTCAATTATAATAAATAAGATACTTATTAACTACTAATTTGCTTTGACAATTCAAGAAAATCAGTTTTTACTATACGAGTAAGAAGACAAACTGTCATGCCAGTCATACCCATAAACCTTTAGAATAAGTAACTTAAAATCCCAAATCCTTAACATGTGTTACAGTTCTCTAAAACTTGTGTTTCCATTTAACCCAATATATTATCTTTTCTTCATTTCCTTCATGACACTTCTTAATAATTTTGTGGTTTCCTGATGCCAAGAAGAGGATCCTATTTATTGGCCTGAGGAAACCTGCATCAGTTTTCACTCTTGACTAAAAGCCTCTACCTCAATATTTTGGAGGAATTTTAATATCCTTCTCCATAAAATAATTATTTCTTTTGCCTCATTGCCATTTTTCTTTTTCCCAAACTCTGCCACCTTCTCCTTTTTCTATGGGTTTCTTTTTATTTGTTTGATTGGTTGAGGGGGGAATTTTTTATATACAAAAGGTTCTGTGTGAACTTTATGTCTCCCACAAGTACTATGCAACAAAGATTACTACCGCCCTCACCAAAAGATCAAACCCTTCCTCACCTCGGCACACAGCATTTTATCTACTTTACAAACCATGACCATTCTATCATTTCTAACATGGAATGCACAGAACTACTATAAACGTTGTAGACTGAAAAGCTATCCCAGTAGGACTGTGGGTTTTATTATACAGCTTACCCTCCCCAGCACAGAGGTGTTTGCAGTTTACAGCCATAGGGCCAGTCTGTGTTTTAAATGCCAGGAACGCAGGCAACCCGTACTATTTAACTGGGCAGTATCCCAACCAGAAAAGCCCCTGGACAAAGAAAATTTCCCAAGCATATTATTATAATAGCAAAAAGTTAATTGCAAAAAATGCATCAGCCTTTTGGACAGAAAAAGAACATGGCAAGGAGATGAAAGAAGCAGTATTTTTTCTCAATTTACTTGGAAAGATGTGATATTAGGGGGAAAAGATAGGTGAAGGCTCCACTCTGTTACAGGCAGCAAGTGGCAAGGCATGGATGTCTATTACTCCGTTCACAAAGGAGACTCTAAATTACAATCAAAAAATCCACAGAAAATATCAGCTGCCGCCAAGGGAGGTTTTATACTTTGTTTTTGGAATGCCAGCAAATACAAAAGTACAAAGAGTACAAACTCCTAATCTTGTAAGAGTACTTATTTGTAATATGATAAAAAAACAAACAAACAAAACAAATGAAGCAAAACAAACTTATGTTGTTTTGAAGTTTTTGTTTGTTTTGTTTATGTTGTTTCTGCCTACTGAAGGCTAACATATATTCATCAAAAAACATAATGAAGTGTGTAACAGTCTCAAAACCAATAAGAAAACTATATATTGCCCAATTCAGGTCTTTGTTGATTGCCTAAAATACTGATAGAATGAAAATTACTAGCAACCTGTGATTCAGAAAACAGTGACCATAACTAGACTGTGGAATTGGCTATTATGAACCAATAATTGATGCCATTTGACCAACACCACCATGTATCATTATAATAAACAGTATATTTTATCAACGCTTCAGTTATAGCAGCAATAGAACTTGCAGGGATGATTATGAGGCACATAATTTTTTAAAATGAGTTTCTACAGACTCTGTACTGCCAGAAAGTGGCAGTACAGAAGAACTTCAAGCTGATATTCTTTTTTCAGAAGCTGTTAGTTTGGAAGGAATTATATTTGCTTTGTCCTCCTCTGTTTATTCTCATTCCCTATTCCATAGAATATCACTTTTCAAGTCAAAGGAGAGACAGAGTGTCTTGATAGGTGGGGCATTTTGGGAAATATGTGAGGTTTAGGTACATCTTCTTATGCATCTTCTCATTTATATACGTACGCCTTCTCACTGTTTTATATCTTGTGTTTATGTTTTATAGATTACTCAGTATTTTTTCAGTCATTGGACAGCTTCTTCTATAAATTTGACAAATGTCTGTGGACACAAGAAAAACCATCAGATGTACCATTTCTTTAACCACTGCTATATATACATTGTCATAATTCTTTCATTCAATTTCCAGCAGCTTGGTTTTATTGTTTGCATGACTGACTTCCTCTGTGTACATTGGCTTTTACTTTCTAAACCATTCCCAAGGCTGATTTAAAGTGTGCTATTCCACTACTCCACCCCCCATCTCCCATAACTCATCATTCCTTTTGTTGACAATTACTTTTTATAGGACATTTGCACACTTCAAATGCATTTTCATTCCCATTTAGACAGGAGTGGATGTCCATATAGATCAACTTGTACAAGACTCTAGTGAGAAGAGGTGAGACCAAAGGCTACAGTGACCAGTTAGGACTTCTTGAGGGTTAGTGGCAGGGTTTCCAATAATTTTTCAGTGCCTAAGGAAGGATCTGATCAAGCCCAGGAGAGAATTATACTGAGGCAGTACAGATATTCTTCTTTTGGTTCACGCTGAAGGCTTGAGGCATATGGGCCAGCATTTCATGGGGCCAGAAGGGGAAGGAAGACTGTGTCATACATAGTCTGGGTTGTCTAACTCATTGCAATAACAACATTAGGCTGGGTGCAATGCATGGGCACCTTGTTTTCTGTATTAAGCAGGCCAAGAAATTACCAAAGTCAGTATAATATGAGCAAAAGCAATATCTATTTTATAAATTGCTAGAACTGTCAAGCAAAGTGCAGCAAACTTCAGCAGAGGACCTTACAGACAGCTCTGAATGGATGCTTCCACCAGTTTAAGCAGCCCAAGGTAATTTTTAGGAAAAGGACAGTAGAATTGATACATAGCACAGTAGGTCTACTGACAGAAGTAAAGAGCGTCACTGGCATTTGAATATTTTAGTCTGAACAATACACATTCAAGAGGCAAATTAATAATTTTAACAGACCTAAAGGTTTGTGAGCTAGCACTGATATCAGTGAATATTGTAATCATGGACTGTTTTTAAAAATTTTCACATTTAACTATTAGTCACTGATGAACAAAACAGCATATAATTTGTTCACTACCTTATTAGAACTGCATGGGCTTTTCACATATTGAGTACATTAACCTTTCTGCAAAACGACTTCATTTTACACAAGAATAATCTTGTTATTACAACTGTTTGACTAAATTTGCACTTGGCTCACCTCTGTATGTGATTAAGGATTTTAAAACTCTATTCATAACAGATTTTTTTGGCCAGTAATTTTAATACTTCTTTTCAAATAAAAGCTCACCATTCTATTCTGCATTTCTGAGGCCATATGAATTCTCAGTTCATGGTGACCTCGATTAAAATAGCAAATTCTAGAAAGTACTCATATGAAGCAAAATTAATGAAGAACCAGTAATATCACTGGAAATAATAGAAATGTGTAGCTTAGTGGACATGTCTAACTAGTGTGTAAAGAGTATTTTAACTTCTGTATTATTTACTATAAATTAAGAGCCTGAAACTATCTACCAAAGCCAAAAGGCTTCCCATGAAAGCTACTAGTCATCTGGGGGTTTTTTTAGAGTCAATAAATCTTGCCTGGAGAGGAAATCAGGTAGGAACAAGAGGAGAACAGGGGGGGAAATGCTGCTGGGGATATGTTTAGGCTATTTAATTTAGTTTCCTAATTTTTACTGGAAGATCTTTACTACAAACTAGAATAAAGAAGTAGTTACAGAGAAACTAATAAAATGCAATAAATATACGTATTCATATGATTTGCAACAATCATCTTTGATGTGGTAAGTTCATTTAACAGTCTCATATAAACACTCTTTCAAAAACTAAGTAGAAGGAGGAGGAAATTGAGAAAACAGGAAAGAGAAACTTGGATTGCATATAAAAAATATAGGAAAAAAAGAGCAGAATGGCAAGCATTACATTGTTTCAGTTGATTACTAAAGCTGAAGAGCAAGATACATGCACCAAAGAGAAAATAATGGAAACCCAATAGTAGAACTACCTGAATAGGAAGAAATTCTAGAAATACGAAAATTTTGGCATTTATTACTAAAAATAGCAACAATGAAAGAACTCTGCATTATTTATCTATTTCTGAATTATACTCTGCAAATGTGGTTTTTCTTTAAAGAAAATATGTATAAAGTGTGAAAAAGTGGATGCTAAAAAAGTCCCTTTTCAGCGATAAAGTTTCCATCGGATCTTGTAGCCATCTTAAATACAACTAAAAGCTACTGATAAACCACTGCTTCCAGTGATTTCATTTCTTGTATCCATCCTGAACTTTGTCACAGTTAAGATTTCTACTCCTCCTTCCTGTTTACTCTTCCAGAGCCCAGGAGTTTGGCTTACCTATAGATGTTTAATATTTAGGAAGATGGCAATGTCACCTCAATTTAAGAAATTAAATACACCTCAATTTAAGAAATGGGTCTTAAATACATCCATGCATTAAGGGAACTTCACAAGACTCTCTGGCAGTCACACTCCCAACTCAAGAGATTGTCCCTGCTGCAACCAAAGGCCCTGCAGGCAGGTGGCTCATGAGCCCACAGAGCCACGTTTGACTCCCCTCACGCTCACCTAGCCAGGTTTTCTTACCAGTTCAACCCCACTATAGTATCCCATAGCAGATGGAAAGGTCCTAATTTGCTAAAAGTGACTGGTATTATACGAATTATATAAATAAACAGTGTTGTGCATGATATAAAGTTAATCTCCCATACTAGCACCTGAAGGGTCAATTGTTCCTTTGGGTGTTGTGCTACAGGGAGGTAGTTTTCAGAACTGTATTTTCCATGTCAAGAAAGTTAGATCAGTTTTTGATTTTAAATATATCTTAGTTCAAAGACCACTTCCACCTTAAAAGTGAAGAAATGTTTAAATACAGAGCAAGTCTTAGTGGAGGCCCATGTAAATCAAAATCAATTGCTATTCTTTACTTTAAAGCATTGCTTAAACTTTTTCATGAATAGTAATTAAAGAGAAGGAAAAGAAAGCACTGAACTATGTTTTCCAACACACGCCACCAGATAGCAGTAAAGGATAAAAAGAAAGATCTAAAAAGTATCCACTAAAGGCCACAGAGCAGAGGGACAGAGGGAAGGAGCAAACACAGAATCCTGACAATTTGATGAATCCCTCACAGCCTAATTACATACATGTGCAAATGCAAGGGTATCTAATTTGATGTAAATTACATATCAATCAGATATGAAAAAAAGCTATGTCATATGTGGGAGTGATTTCAACCAGACCTTCAGCTGCAGTGCTCCTTTTCTTGACATACATTTTGTTTTAGCTATTTGTTGTGTTTGGCAGCCTAGCTAAGATACCAACATCACTTTCAGCAGGCCAAGATCACCATTTGTTAGTGGTCAGGGCTGACCAAACTGAGCATGTTTATTGCTGCATTTTGGTGCATTAGATGACCCTTTCAGACCTCACAGAAACAGGGATGTTTTTGTCCTCACTTAACAGCACTTGCTTGCAGACAATGAAGGCAAACCTTAACAAAAAATCCAATTCTTTACCTGTCAACTGCACTGCACATTTTGACACCAAGTGGCAGATACTCACCATCTAGTATTAAATTTCAGAAATATCTACGGTATTAAATGAGTTTCTTGGGTTTACCAACTCTGTTACTGTAGATAACTTTTATAAAGCATAGTCTTCTGTCTACATGAAATAATATCTCTGACAGGAGAGGGCAGAATAATTTCTAATTATTTTCAAATGAAACACCATATTACTTTTGCTATGGCTCTCAATGACTTGAGTCAAAACAATTTTTTCTCATAAGTGTTTGTCATAACATTGACTCATTCATATGAAGGTAGACAGCAGCAGTAAATAACAGGAATTCCTTGACCAAAACAAGAAAAACTGCCAGCATCTGCATTAAAAAAAAAAATTAAATAAGAGAGAAAATTCTTGACATGGTGTTTATATGAATAGTGCTCAAAGTCTGCTAAGTATTTGAGAAGCCTAAGGTCATGGATATACTTGTTTATTTTATGGTCTATGATTGTAGGTAACTTAATTTCTAGATTCTAATACTGTGTGCATCACCTAGCTAGCAGTACAAATATGAATCCTTTTCTGAGGTGATTATTCACTCATGAGTGTTTTGTTAAAGATGAGGATCTAAATTTGCTGGCAATTATGAAGATTATGAGATGCAAAGATATAGAATATGCCATAGACTTCTGTTATTAATATAGATAGGTATGCCCATGCAGTGTGATGTTGAGAAACTGAATATATACCTAATTAAAAAAAACCTCTGATAAATCTAGGACCTAAATCAAATTAATACATGAAGCTTTTCTCAAACTGCTGGAGATATACCAAAGATAAATAAATATAAACTCCCAGCAATGAATTTTTGATGATAGGCTGTTGTTTCTTCACCATCTCCAGTTTTCCAAGTGATTCCACAGAACAATAGTATCAAAGCTATTATGATGACAGCACAGGTGGCAAAGAGAATCATCCTGGTCAAGCAGGCAAACAAATCTGAGCATCCAGATAAAAACAGGTCTGGCAAGCAAATCATGGCAGATCAGAGAACAAGACACAAAATGGCATTCTGCTTCTATTCCTGCTGTTGCATATGCTGAACCATCTGTCTTTAGGTTAACCTTTGTCCAAAATTTAATCTCTACTTGGTAAAGAGTGTGAAATTAATGTCTGTGTGATAAAAAAAAAAACATCCATGACTTGTATGAGACAGGACTGGGGCAGGGTTCTCACTATTCTTTTTCATTTCTGTTTCATTCTACAGTATGCCAATTGAAATGCTCCACTGATAAGGTGCACAGTAAAATTATCAGGATAAAAAGCATGTGAAACATCTTGTAAGAATTTCTAATAACTGACAAAATAGAATTCTTCTGTTTGAAATTTCAGAAAAAGTTGTGAGCTTTATACAATTGTGTTTAAGATAGTCACATAAGTTCATATTTTTCAGTGATTACAAATTTATGAAAAATTATGGAAGTATGGAAATGCTCTATTCACCTAATACGGGTACAAAATGTACATAGATTCAATGTAAACATATTTACCATTCAGTTATGTCTTACTGAAATTTTGTGCCAACTTTGAACTTAAACCATAAGGGAATAAAGACATTTACTTTGGGTCTTCCTACAGCAACTTGAACAGGTTTTATCTGCAGTGTGTTAGGAACTTTCTCTTGACTACTCAATATATATTATTCATGGTAGACGTAGATGAAAGGTTTTTGATTAATACATTATTGAAGGTGTTTTCTCTGCTATTAGCTAAATTATTTACTTAGAACTGTTTCCTCCTAATATTTTTCTTGCTCTAAGTTGTAAGATATAAATGGAAGGAATTGGTTGAAATAACCAGTGAGAGTCATAATCTCAGCAAGTTAGCTGTCCTTTAGGTAATCAAATGATATTCATATCTTGTATTTAAGTATTTGCATTTAGCATGTTTGATCATGTACTATTTCACATACAACTCAAAGTTCACATAGGAAGACATCTTACCATGAACAATTCTGCTGAGTTAGGAAACTGTTAGGAACCAGTTTCACTCTTTGTCAAATCAAGAAGCTGTTACCTGGAGATATCCCAAATTCTTTCAAAGTCTTTCTTATAGTTCCAGGCGAGTGACACATTCCTAATTTAGCTGTAGATATATATCAGAAAGAAATGTATCTTCCTGGACCTTTTTAAGGCTTCCAAGGAAGCTTTTGCTATAAAATCCAGCATGCATAAACCAGGATAAGAAATTGTTCTCCCTCAGGGCACAGTCTGAGATAAGACACACTGTAGGCAGAATCTCCAAATAAGTCCATTATCCATGCCAATTAAATTCAAGCCTGCTTTTCTTCACTGATGGTTTTTATAAAGAAATATAAATGTGGTGTCAATTTGAATGTTGCATTCAAATAGTTCATTTAAACTTAATTTGACACAACTATAGACTTGTTCTGAACGTAAATGGGCAATACATCTCATTTCCTGTGTGGAATTCAGCAACTGGAACAGAAAATTAATTTCTTAGCAAGTGTCTAACGTCCCAATGTATTTTAAGAAACAGGAGTTTGTATCCTTAAGGAAATCCTGCAGAGCAGGTTACATAAAGTGGGTAAGAAAACCCAAGTGAATAGAATCTGTTTGTCTCTTACTCCAAACACAGAGTTACCATATTTTAGCAGCTGTATTGCTATCAGAAAATGAGAACCTGGTTGTTCTTCTCATTCATTCTGTTCATCTTCCTTTCATGAAATACTTTAATCCAGACAAGGTATTAGATTTCCAACTCTATAACATCACCACAGTTTGGGCTCATACAAAAATAGATCCAAAAGTTCCAGAAAGTCAGCAAATGTGAAGGTGTTGTGACATCTTAGGAACATATGGCCTCATCCATATATGTTATTCCTGTTATTCTCCCCAAAAGTCCCACATCAACAGCACAGCTTTCTAATTCTTTTTTTTTTTTTTTTTTTTTTTTTAGAGTGGAATGTACCAAAATGAAAATGCATGAATAAACATGTCTCTGAAATTAAAATAATTTTCCCGGTGTTTTCAACTTATCTCATTATTTTCAC
This sequence comes from Taeniopygia guttata, assembly GCF_048771995.1. Lineage (NCBI taxonomy): Eukaryota > Metazoa > Chordata > Aves > Passeriformes > Estrildidae > Taeniopygia > Taeniopygia guttata. The sequence goes on along the minus strand of NC_133028.1, from coordinate 39,329,532 downwards.
AATTACATTTTAAAAGCAAAAATTGAAACTGCTGGTTTGAGAGCACAAATTAAAAATTGACACGCTGGTGTTTGCTTGAATATGCCTGAAAAAAAGTGAGAGACGAAGACAAATATGCAATTTAACAAAACATACCTATTGCCTTAGTCACTGTATGACCAGCTTTTAAGAGTATAATTTGTTAAGTTTCTAGAAATTGTTTTCAAGCAAACTCTAAAATGTCCAATGTAATTGTAGCACCACTGACATTTTTTCCTTGAGCAGCTAGCAAATGGTCGCAATTTTCAGTCATTACAGCTTGAGCCAGCCTAGCCTTGCTTAAATGAAATTTATACCCATCTTCTGAAGGATCTTGCCATGTCTAGCATTTGCCATTTATCTAGGTGTGGCTCACATCAACTGTCCTCAGTGCTCTTATGCACAGCAATCAGTCTCAGCAATCTGCTTTAACAGAGCTGAAGCTTTATCTTTCTCTTAGTGCCATCCTGTTGTGGATAAAGCCCATAATGAGAACACACCAACGAACTCATTCAACTAAAGTTGCAAAAGCATATCTGATATTTTTGGATTAGAAAACAGCAAGAATTAGAAAATTAAATCAGAGTACAATTTTTAGAGCTAGAAGTCAGCCTAGTTTAACCTTTTCATCTCACTTGTATCTTTTATATTAAAGAAAATTTTGAAGGCTACTCAGCGTCTAGTGTACCCTTTAGATAAGATCTGAATATCTTGGAAAAAAACTCAAACTACATATATCTAAGCTTTGGTTTAGAAGCTTAAGTACAGACATCCAATATTTAAATTTCTTGCTAACCGTCTTGAAATACATGGTTAAAGTGTTTATTTTGTCCTTTCACCTAAAGAATAAAAATCCTTTTATTTTTTCCTTTTATAAAAATCCCAGATACACCCCTCCACCACAATTAAAATGGATGTTAGAAAGTGCCCCAATGCAGCATTGTTTACATAGCCTAACAAACCCACTGTTTTATGAACACAAGCATAAAACAGCAACATTTCTCAAATGCATTGAAAAAGCAAATCCATTCTGAGACAGAGAGTAGGCATTTAAACATGCACCTGCATTCCTCCCAGAACCAGAATCAAACCATTTCCAATGGCTCCCTCCAAGCAAACGAGAGCATCTGCATCAGGCAAATGCTACTGAACTCAATTTATTTATGCCATCCATTCATATAGAGGTAAACCTGTAACTGCTAGGACATTTTAAATTCAATTTTAATACCAATGGCTGCTTTGTAGTCCTCACCATCTGTCATACCAGGCTGCATATTTTTTTTTTCAACAGTGTGATATTCTCATTCTCCCAAATAAAAATATTTCTTGTTTCCCTCATAGGAACTTCATGCTTCAGAACATAAAAAATTGATCAGCCTAGCACTGACATTTGGGACACGAACTACACACACAAGTTAACATAGTTTCAGACAAAAATTCCTGTACTTTTGACCTGACTTTAAAAATAAAGTAATGGTTTATGTCATTTGTATATTTTTATACAAGATGCTTTTCTTTCTTTGTATTTAGTGCTATCAGCAAGTGTTGAAATTTTGTCCTGAAGAATGAATTGCCACAGTTCTTTCTAATAAAATTCTATGCAATTTAAAAAATAATTTATTTCAGTGATATATTAAAAGACATTCTGAGAAATATTCCTGCCAAGAACTTGCAAAAGAAATATAAAGTTGTACATGCAAGTAGTTTGTTGAAAAATCGAGGAAGGGACTTGCTGTTTTCTTCTCTCCTTCCAGGTCTTAATTGTAATATGAACATGGAAGAAATGTTCAGATAAAACAAATTGATTTTTGGTTTGGTTATGTTTTTTGTTTGGTAGTTTCGGGGTTTTTTTTCCCCTAATAAATGCTACAGAGAATTGGAAGTGAAAACAAAACTAATAAAATACATTGTACAAGCTCTTTGGGTTTTTGCAGTTTTGCATGTTTCTCACTAAACATGTTACTCAGCAACTCCACACCAACCATGACCCTACAATCTTCTCATAATACAGGTCACAGTAAATGCAGAATCTAGAAAGAGTTCGAGATTTTTCTATTATTTTTTTCCATTAGAACTGTTTTCTCTTTACTTTCTATTCCCTTAGCTTGTCTTAGGTAATGCATCCAAAGCCTACTGTCAGTTCTTCAAAATACCAGGCCACCTTTCATATCCTCAAGAACCACCAGGCTCACATTTATGAGACACATATTTTCTGCCTATTGCAGATCTGCCCGACTGGAAGAAACCTGTTTCCCAGGACACTGCTGCATGCCAGAGAATGCCAAAGCCACTTTTAAGTCATCCCTGTGTTCTTTCATTATATCATTAATGTAATGATGCAAAAGCTGGTTATAGTAATAGAATGAAAAAATTACTATTTTATTAGTGATCAGTGGTAAAAGATGTTACCATAATACTCCATATTTAGAGTTTCAATGTTCTCTCACAGGTCTTAGGCACTCATGGTTCACATTGATTAAAAAAATAAAAAACAAACAAATAGAAAAACTGTGCAAGTCCCCCTCAATACTCCAGTATTTCTTTGTCCTCTTCCTCCCCACCCTCTATCAGTATAGAGCCTCATGATTTCACTGCAACAATTTTAGCATGCTGTGTCTCTGACCTTTATTATAAGACCAACACTTTCTTTACCAGCAAATCTGCAAAAACTTATTTATTCATTTCTTTATATACAGCCTCTGAATACTAAATTAACTTAAACCTTAAAGATGTAAGTCAGATCCACTCAAGATTCTTGGGCTAAGTCATCTAGAACACCTACAGAAACAGATATATCCTGGTCTTTCATCAAACAAGTTAAATGTTCAGTCATTCATTGGAAGTCAGCAGTATAGCTTTAAGACATTTCTATCATGCTCTTGTTTCAGATAATAATTGCTGACACTCCCACATGTTCTGCTCCATTTACATTATTAGCACAAATGCCTCAACTTAATAATTTTAAAACTTACAGAAATTTTAATATTCTTCACGCTGGTAGGAAAAGTGTCAGTATACCACCTATAAAAAGTGGTAATTAATGGTGCTGTGATATTTATTGCTCTGCAACAAAGTGCACCAAAAAAAGCCAAACCATGCACTGAATATCAAATTGGCTTTTAAAACCAGGTGGAATGCTATTCCTTAGCAGAGCCTGGCTAGAGGATTTGTCAGAGTTATTTTTAGTTAGAAAAGCGGATTTCTTAAAACTTAAAATTTTGTCAGAAAAATTAGTTCTAGAGAGGGGAAAAAAAAAAAAAACAACATCCACACACAACAAAATCACACCAACATTTTACAAGGAAAAAGACACACTGAAGTTATACCCCAACAAAAAGACATTCTTCCTTTGTAGAAAAAGACAGGAACAAACCTATGCTTTCTCAATATGAAATTATTCAGGTTTTAAACATTTTCAGGATGGTTTTCATTTGCCCCTTTAAACCACACAAGAACACAAATATTTTGATTTCTTTTTGTATTAATTGAAAAATAAAAAGCCTGTCAAAATATCCCAAAAAGTGTTTTCAGCCTTCTATTTGAGCTGCAGTTCTAGAAATGCTCCTGGGCTCCCACTGCTGTTTTTCACAAGCCTTCCTTAGAATAGTGCTGTGTACCCACGGTGGAAAATTACATATTTTGTAAGTTCTGCATATAAAGGCAATAAAAAAATAAAAGCAAACAGAAAATGAGTGGTGCTTTTATACACACAGCTGGAATTTTAAAAAGTAGGCACACAATTTTGAGTGTACATGTATGATTTAGAGCAGGGTTTATAAGCAAAGAAACCTCAAATAATTTCTGGTACTCTTTGATATATCTTTCAAGGTACAATCCTGTGGTGTAGATCTGCTTTATCAGTTCAATGTTTCTGTGTCAATTTGTCACATTTCTGATGTGGTGTATTTTTATATTAGAGCCTACTGCAGGGCTGAGATCTGTGAATAATGGATTTTATATTGTGCTTTCTGAGCCTCAAGAAAGAGAATCACAGACCAGATAGAATATTGCATTTGCTGTTTCCTTGTGAGGTTATTGCCAAATTTCCCCCTTTATTAAACAAATTTCTGAATAGATATTTATCTTCCCATTTTTTAAGTTATCAAAACATGAATACTTTGCTTAAATTAAAAAAGTGAAATGCTTTTCTTTCTCTAGAATATTCAATAGATTCGTCAGGAATTTACATTAATAAGAACTTTGCTTAAATTCTGTCTTTGTTTTAGTGAAAAAAATTCTCGTTTCTTCATGCCATTTGATTAGGTTCTGGACATGAACAAAGACAAGTATTTTACTGTTTCATGTTGCTATAAGATACAATTTTTTTTGACAACTTCCATGATATAAATCCATTTGTGTTTCCTTATTTTATTTGTTATCTAGACGAACACAAAAAAGTTGTGCAGGTTGAGCTTTCCTGTTGGTTTTGTCAAAACATTCTTTTAAATTTGGTATAGAATCTTCAGCCCAGTTTATATCTAGGTGGAGCAAGATAGTAAAATTTTGGTTTTTTATTAAAACAAAAATCTATCAGACATTCTACATACTTTCTGGAAGCAACTTAGGAAAAAGATATTACCCAGCCTTAGCCACATCATGCTAATTACATGGAGAATAAATTAATGTATACTGAGTTGCAGAGTGAGAAGTGAGATTAGAAGACTGAATGTAAAGTGGTCTCTCTCACACCTCTCTTATTCTGAAATTTCAAAAGCTAGATAAAATAGAAGTGGGTGACATCAGGAAGAGAATTAAGTATTTTTGTCAAACTTTTAAAATATTCCCCTTCATTGTGGTCTCGTACAAAATTCCTTTCCTAGTGTCTTGCTAAATCTAAGTTTTCAAAACCTCATTTTTCACCACCAAAAATTAACAATATCAGCAACAGTGTTTATCTTGGGTAAAATTAATTCAAAACCCTTTTTTTGACCCTGTAAGAGGGTCAGAAAAAAGAGCATATATTAGTGCTGCAGTTTTCCACATGCAAGGAAGTCTTCCAGCTATTGAAAACTGGCACTACACTTATGGGCTCTAACCACTGTTAGCTGGACTGCAGCCAGTGAGCTGCCAGGAAACTTGCCCCACTGAGAGACAAATGTGCCATGCTTCCCAAATAAACCTATTCCCTGATGAGCAGTGAGATTACAAGAGGATCATCTCGATGACCCAGTTCCTCTGATTTCTCAGATTCTTAATTTATCTTAATCCCTCCTCCCTGTCATTCTCACTCTTGCCTTCTTTGTGCTGACTGGGAAAACTTCCCCCCCACAAGCCTGCCTGTGTCCACCATGGGTTGGTTTGGCCTGAGATGCCCAGAGCAATTCAGTGCAACAGCAATCAAGTTTTAGTCCAAAGCATACCCAGTAGAGATATCATATTTTAATAAATACAAGATGTTATAAAAAACCCCAGGCACTATCCTGAGCAATGAAAATATTTAAATTCACCTCATCCAAATAAGCATTTCAATCAGTATCAGTGACATCAGTTTCTGCAGTGTTACACTCTACTAAATACAGTGTTTTTCTGTTTATTATGGAAACCAAATGCTTTAAGTAATTGATGCTGACACCCAGCAATTTCCAGCAAAACATGTCAGTTCTAAGCATCTTAAAACATAACCTTGTTAGATAGATCTCTAATCAACAGTGCTTCTCAAGATGTTAAAAATTCCCTTGAAAACAGATATCTTCAAGTTTCTTATGTACCATTTTGGGCTCACTCCCCTTCTCTGAATACAAACTTACTCAGGGGAGAGAAGATACTTAAACAACAGGGCCATGAGTAAGATCAGAATCTCTTAGAGCTATTGCTGCACTGATCACCCATGACACTAACAGCTACTAAGCAGCTGTGATTCAGTTTTGGAGCAATGACCAATAGTTACTATAGACTGCCCATCTGGCAGCTCTGGAGGAAGCAGGTAGGTGTATTCGGCACAATCAAGTGTATACAGCATACCCCCACTAAAAAAGACCAAGAGCTACACATAAAAATGCATATGAGGAGTTCAGACAAATAGGTAAAATAAGTGTCTTTTTGAAACAAGATTAATATAGGCCTGGTAACATTTTTCTATATACCCTCACAACTGTTTCTTCTCCCAGCAGTTGCTGTTCATGTGCTTTGGCAAGATTATTACCACATTGAAACTTCCGTTTCCTCAAACTTGACCATCACTCACCACAAGTCTTTTATTCATACCAGAAGTCCTGAGATGACCTGGGATTTTATATTGCTGCATAAAATGAATCTGCACTATTTACACTGCAAGTCAAAGCTGGAACACAAATTCTGTTGCATAACAGAATCCAAAGCTTCCAGTACAGATAATGTTTTATTCTCAGTGGAGAAGGATTAAGCTATGCAACATTTAAACAAATGTAGCACCTCTTTGGGCCCTGGACTAAAAGTGACAGCCTCATGTTAATATTTCTGTTTCAGTGCAGAAGAAGGGTTAGTTGCCAAACCATGATCTAACTGATAAGAGGAGAGAAAAAGTCAGAGCTCTAGCTTGTGTTTTAGATCTTGAACAATTAATTTTCAATAGCTTGATGAAACAAAAAAAACCACCCCCAAAAATAGAAGAAAGCTTTACAGTATTTTAAATATTCATCACAAATACAGGGAAAGTCCTTCACATTTTTCCAGTATGAAGAAATCTAATCTTTGCAGCTTGTCAAGAAAACATGAGTATAATTACAATATTTTCAAGTAGGCTGCTACAGACCCATATCGCAATAATTCTCATATCAGACTCAGTTGAGCAGAAGGAGGAATCTAAACCTGGACTTAGTCAAGCCAAGAACATTTGTTTAAAGGAAGCTTCCAGGAAGTGAGTGCTGATACATTTGCAAGACACAGCTTGTGTTTGTGTCTAAAAACCTGCCTACAGAAATTGCTTTCCCTGGAGGCTACAAAAATCTGTAGCTTTCACATGTAGAATAGGAAGCATTACTCATGCTGGGAGCATTTCAGAGTCAGCCTCTGCCACAGCAGAACCTGGAGAGTTATCTGCACCTTCAGTCAAATCTGTGGGATTTAAAGAATCTCCAGAGGACAAGCAGAGTTATCTACTGATAGGAGCAGCACCCAACTAAGCAACTTTATGGACTTAGCCCTTCATATTTGTTGTTACATCAGAGAATGGCTACTTATTGCTGTACTGCTTTGTCATTTTACATTTCAAGCAACTGGATCTGACCTTGTTTTGTGGCAATTCTGCAACCAATTAGTTTTAATTATCAGAATGCAAGTAATTTAATGTAGCCCTGTATCGCCCTAGGAGCAGTTAGTTTTAGTACTTTGTCTCTCTAGTTGCTGTTTGTAAATTTTGAATGCCTATGTAATGGTTTACTCAAAGTCAAGCAAATAAATTTGTTTCCTGTGTTTGACCAACCCAGCTAGTTTCTTGTAACACACTCCAATTTTGCTGTTTTGTTTCAGAGTTTGAATTTCATATTCAATGGTTCACAGGAATAAAACCATTTGCCATTTTTCTTCAAAATTCTTAAAAACCCAAGATATTTCTTTGATAGTTCCAACTATAAAAGGGGATGGCAGTGGCTCAGTTCAAAACTCCACTGAATGCTCAGGCCTGAGAAATCTGGGTGAGACTGGAGTCCACAAAAAGATCCCTCCAGCAATAGCCAGTACCCTTGTGTACAGATCCAAGCCCATGTACCAAAGCCATTATAGATTTAGCCTACATTATACATGGTCCACATGTTTTACTTAATTACACATAGGAAACTGTGTTTAGTTTTTGGAGTCAAGAGACTCTTAATTAGCCCTTATTACACAATAATAAAATAATAGTCTCTTTGACACAATAATCAGTTCAGTTCATTATAACTTCCTAATTATTCATTCAAAAATATGCTAATGCAGTATTCATTAATTATTTGGGAAGTTAACCAGTTTGTATTCCTTTCTGTTTTAGCAACATAGGTAATAGGATGAATAATTTTGTCTAGTTAACTACAAAAAGCTGTTTCTACTGAAGTACAAAGAGCTGAATTTTGTGGAAGAAAAATTTGGCTGTAGCTGAGAGAATTCAGAAGGAGAGCAACAACATCAACCTGAAATTCCCATGGGAAAGCTTCAGAAGTAGCCAACCACCAAACCTCTAAATGTATTAGTCTTTTAATATGTTTTTCAAGGAATAGGAAGCTAACCATTTCCTCCATAGATTGGTTTATTAATCTATATATAGGTGGTTTTTTTGGAGCTTTCGTGTATGCTTTTTGTTTGGTTGGGTTTTAGGGTGGTTTTTTTTTTTTTCCTTTTAATAGTAGTCATTGTTAAAAGGTGCCAATAATGATAAAACACTACAAACCCTGCCAATTGTGGTGAAATTAATTTATTCTACAACTATTAAGAGTCCAAGTGTAGCTGCTGGGAAAGAAAAAAAGGATGGTTTTAATAAAGAAACTAATTTATTCTGTGCTGGCAGGAATTAAAGCAGTCCAAAGACTTAATATTAACCTTTCTATAACTTGAAGGAAGGAGAGAGTAGTGCATCAATTTCTACTACCTTCTGTGAACTATGCCTAATAAAAACACAATAGACTTGCACTGCCACCAGGCAGTTCCCCTTCATATCAAGAGTTACAGGAGCAGAGTCCAGAAAAAGAAAAAAAAACAAATGAAAACAAAAACAAAAATAAAAACTAGTAACATAAAAGGCCACAGTCTTTGCACGGCAGTAGAATGCTAAGTGTTTTTGCTACTCAGTCATGATCATTCTAGTGCTGTTGTCATTATTTTCTTACAGATGTAATTTATTCTTATGCATTAAATTCTACTCCCTTTAAAAAAAGATTTGCATATAAATTTAATGCATTTTTTCTATCCAAATTCTGTCTTCCATGCTATTGAACACCCACACATTCTGCTTCCAGCAGGAAAAAAAAATATTGTGAAACTGGCAGTTTGAAACCTTCTTTAAATAAGGATTTTTTTTTTTAATCTGAAAATCACTTCATTTTTTCATGGTGTTCAAAGTTCTCATAAACCAATGAGCCATTATTTCTCAAAAATTTTTCTGAGTATGCAGTGTTGAAAAGTGGCATTTAAATCATCATAGCTGCAAAAAACTACATAGCATTTAATACCAGCAGAAGCCTAAGAATTCTGTGTAAGTTATATAACAGGAAACTTCAGAACTCACTACTTATACAATTTCAACCACATGTGTAATTGTTATGACAACCCATCTACCAAACTTTGAGCAGCCTACATCCATTATGCAACTGAGGAAAGATATTCCTGTAATATACATTTCTATACACTTTGTACTTTTGCAAGTATATTAGGCATTTAGGAGCTAGAACATGTCAGATTAAAAGATTTTAATTTTAAATATTTGGTCCAATTTTAAATCTAAAGAACATCTTCTGTTCTTCTGGAAAGGAAGATAAAACAGCCTCATTGATAGGCCACTTTGAAACAAACAAACAACAGAAGATTGTCAAGAACGTGTGTCTGTTAATCCAATTCCCAGAGGCAAAAAAATCAAGAACAGAAATTTCTATAAAGTTTCTCAATATCATGCCAGCCTATCATGCCACACAGTATGTGAGTATAGACAGGTGTTACATTCAATAAGGTAGAAAAATGGCGCACAAACATTAGAACAATTCCCCCATTCAAGCCTCTGACTTCTTATATTACTGAAACTAAATTTTAAAAAAAATAAAAAATACATTATCCCATGCTGAAACATAGCCTGATTCTTACATGTTCACCAGCAAGTAACATGGGTTCGTACACACTGCTTCCCTTCACATTTCACCTTGGATCATAACAACTCAACCACCTGAAATCCAACTCTCCGTGCAGAAATCTAGCCAAAACATGTCCACTTCTGTCTGTGAAAATACAGGTTTCCAAGGAAAGATTTTGTACATCAAGAACACTAAAAGGGATACAGACAGTGTTTCTTGAATCTTTTTTTCCCTCTGCTAATAAGTCAGTTTCTAGGAAAATATTGTCACATTATGTCAATAAACAACAACAAAAAACCACAAATCCCAAAAACACCAAACACAAAACAGAGGAAAAACCCAAAGCTTACCTGCCTTCACTCTTGTGAGTAAGAATATTTCACTCTTTTCTACACATTTAGAAAGAGATGCTGAATTCAAATTTTCTCTGTAATTTGCAATGCAACATTTGCTTTGTTTCATTATTTTCTGTTAGTGATTGAATGTAATGAATAGAATTAGGTACGTCATCTTTTTCAAGGCTCTTGCAACAGTTAGCAGGAGGAAGCAACAAATTTTTATCTGTAGATTCATGAGAATCAAGTAGGAACAGGAAGTGCCCTCAGCTGCTGATGTTTGCTCCTAAATTCAAAACAGCCTTGTAAATTTGAGATAGGATTTACAGATATGAAAAAGCCACAAATTAGGATATCAGATTTCTGCTCAGAACTAGCTTCATTAGAGGAATGCTGTCTAGTATTTTTAAGGCTATTTAACTCTTTATATCCCTGACTAATTAGCATGATGAGAATAACGCTAAATATATTCCAGAGATGTGCACAAAGCATCAGTGTGGAGAGATGCAAACAACTTTGAGATTGAAATTCTCATTCCCAACACCTCAACACTGAATTTTCTATTCTTTACATGTCTTTTTTTCTAATTGCCACATGCAATATGGTTCATACTTAACATGCTGCCATCACAGCCTGTCAGAGTAGATAGGGCAAAGCATCAGGTCTCTTTCTACTTTCCTGACTCCCCAGGGGATTACTGTTGAAGGCAATGCAAGCACACTCCTTAGCAAAATGAAAGGATGTGCAAGACCTACAGAAGTGAAGGAGAGACAGCCAATGCTGTCTCTTTCTTTCCCTTCCTCTCATACCTTGAGAATGTGTCCATGTGTGTCTGCAGACAAAAGAGGGTAGAAAGCAGCAAAGAACACCATTGAAACAGACACAACAAACGAGTCAGGGGCTCAAATCTGATTGCTTCCTTATTAACTTTACACAGATAATCCTAGAAATATGTTTTACATTGAGCACTGGCTGAAATTTTCTCTACTAACAGCTTGAAGTTTCTATCTTTATCAATTCATACTGTGCTCAGAGCAACATGACTTCACACATAATTCTGTGGAAAACTGTTTTTTACAAAGACATGCAACTCTCTTAGCCTCTCCTGATGATTTAAACAACCACCAAAACCAAATCAAAAGAATTTCAACTTTCGTCAGAGAGAGGAGTTTTTTGGGGTTTTTTTGGTTTTTTTTTTTGTATTGTTGTGTTTGTTAAGAATGGAGGAAAAAAAAAAAAAAAAAAAGACAACAGCCAGGATAGTCTTTGGCTCCATTGACACAGAAGAAGGTAACCAATGATTCCCCTGGCTCCTATTACATCTGGGTTTCCTTCCAGCCCTCAGGAGGATGGATATTTTGGTGTTGCAAGTTAATGTACAGTCTAGTCTTACCCCAAGACAGCACCATAACTAAACTATGACAAAACCAGGTATACATTAAAATAAAACATGGCTATCCAGAGATGAAACTCTCTGAAGTCCTGATTTATAAGGCTTTTAAGCCAACTAGTTTCAATACAATTTTGTGATTTGTTGGTTTCATTATTAAGGCTTCATGGAAAACTGGAACCTTTGGAAGTTCCCCAGAGAATTAGCTGTAAAAAGTATTATTGACTGCCTTTTCCTTTCCTGACTGAACACAGAGAATATATCTTCAGAAACTCAACTAGCTATCTGTGTTAGTAATCAAGAATAAGATTCAGGAGGAAGGCTTCTTGTTGAAGCAGTAGAGGCCTTATATGCAGCAAGAAGTCTGGCCAGCTAACTCTTCTCCTGAGTACACATCAGAAAAACAGGATGAGAATGTAGCATAAGTCTTAACATCTTAACAGAATTGAGAAACCTGCCAGAACTTAGGATAAATTCCGCTCAAGAAGTGTATGATGAGGCTCACAAAACAGTCAGGGGAGAACAATAGCTGCCCAGAACAGCATCTTTGAGAGATGACACATGTCAATCAAAATGTAAAAGATTAAAGCAAAGATTACTAAACTTGCACATGCTTTAAAGTAATCCTTCAAAATATTTTAAAAGGCTGCATGTACTTTTTTGCTTCTGCTAGAAGGAATTTGGCAAAATCCTAGAGAGCCGTAATCAGTGACCTAGTTTCAGCTGGGATAGGGTTAATTTTCTTCCTAGTAGCTGGCGCAGTGCTATACTTTTGATTTATGATGAGAATAATGCTGATGTTTTAATTTTTGTTAATTAATTTACTTTAACAATAATGTTTTAATTGTTGCTAAGCAGTGTTTTCACAGAGTCAAAGCCTTTCTGCTCCTCACCATACAGTGAGGAAGCTGGGGTTGCACAAGAAGCTGGGAGGGGAACAGCTGAGGACAGCTGACCCTCACTGGCCAAAGGAATATTTAATACAATGTGCTATCACGCTCAGCAGGTACACGAAGGGAAAAGCTGGACCAGGGCTGCTGCTCAGGAGCTGTCTGGCAAACAATTTCATTGTGTATCACTTGCTTTCTATCTTTTAAGTTTTTTGTCTTGCTCCTCATCATCATTTCCCCTTCCATTTCTGACCTACCGAATTGTTCTCAACCCATGAATTTTCCTTCCCCACCCAAGCCCTCCCATTCTCTCTCCTGTTCCACTACAGGACTGGGGGAATGGAGCTGACCAGGCAGAGGCAGCAAGTGAGTGTGTGGTGTTTAGCTGCCTCCCAGGTTAAATCACACAACCAGAAATGACAAGAGCACCTGCCCCACCAATTGTGCAGGCACACAAGTTGAAAAGGAGAAAGAGAGCATATAATAGTTTTTAAACCAGTATGCCGAATGAGTACTATAATTTGTAAATGCTGTACAGATATACTAGAGAATGGCAGGGAAGAAAAAAATATAAACTGTCTCCTTTTCTCAACTTTAAATTCAGCAAAACAAACAAATAAACCTGTATACAGTCCAGCTAACAGAGAATTCTATCCTAATACTTGGGCAAGAAATGTCAGAGTACGGAACACCCAACTCCATTGTATTGCCTATCTCAACAATACAGAATACTGAATTATCACATTTCACAGAACTTTCTATCACACAGGAACAGAATTAGGAGGAGAGGTTTTATTTTTTGCTGTTTTTAAAGGCAATTCTGATGTTGGCTATTCTCCTCCTGTCAATACAAAACATTGTTAATACCGTACCTCCCTACAAAAGCAGGGAAAACCCAAATCAAAAGCACAAATTGCACAATCACCATAGATGCAAATTAATCCTTGAAAAACTGTTTAGAAATTTTCATGGAGAAGACAGTGAGAAAAAGTCCATAATAATAAGTCCATCAGAGTGGAGAAATCCAGAAAGAGGAATTACATTGTAAAAACGATCAAATCTCTTCTCTGTGTCCAGGAACGTTGAGTGAAATTGTCATGTTCCAAATCTCATACAAAGCCCTATAGTGTTTGTTCTCCATTTAACAAAACAGAAACAAAAATTGTCACAAAGGATTTATGAGGACCTGTCTTGTCTCAGTCAAAGCTAAGGAAATCTTGCTGCTCCAAATGGATCAGAAAGAGGATTTGTGCCCACCTTTAAGACATAGATACCCAAGCACTGTTCTGGGGGAGCACTGACCTAGCATGGCATTATTACAGCGCTGAAACACATCAGAGGAGACATCTGACACTGGCAGATCTAACAATGCTTTCTGAAGTGGACCTTCAAAATGAAGAGTTTCAAGTACTTATTTTGCTCTTAACTTAGCGTCACAACTTGGTTCACATATTTCTGAAATTCAGCCTGAACTAGAATACACTGTAAGTCATCTCAACATTGGATTTTTTTAGTATTAACTGACAAAATAATTTGCTTCAAAAATACCCGAGACTCAGACAGAAAAAAAATGCCCTGGCTTCAATTATAGCACACAACACTGCAAAACACCATCAAAAAAAGGCTAAAGAGACACTTTAGAAGAAACAAAATTAGAAGATGAAGTCAACCTACAATTACCACAACACATTTTGATATACATTTTCATCCCAGCACATGCTATAGGGGAAAACATACCCATAATATGCATATCTATTTTTTTTAAATGCATTAAAATGTCACTACCTTTTAAATAATTTAAAACTATCCTGCAAGTTCCAATAATATTCTGAAAATTGAAACATGTTCTTAAATTCTATTTTAAACTTGAAAATGAATATTTTTATACAGGTTTCCTCAAACCAAGGAAAGCATGCAGATTTTGCAGATATGACAAAATAAATGCATTTTAAAGCCTGGATTGTTACTGAAAACTCTAAGCAACCTGAGCTGGTGCAAATCACATGGTCAAGATATTATTAATTTTCGTATGTTTTAAAGCCTTCTGCATATCAGATATGGTTATTTTTATAGTGAAAAATCTCATCTTCCCATGGCAATTTCCTTCTTTATTACTCATATTTAACAAAGAACAGAATATATGCAGTGAGTAGTGAATGGCATTTAATGTGCCATGCAGTCACTCTAGTCAAACAGTTCCCAGAAAAGTGAAATAACTGTTTCCATTATATAGCCATGGTTTCACTCGGTTTGGATGTATAACTTTCTCCACACACTTTTTTCCTTCCCCTGACTGAAACATTAATTGGTCTAAAGCCTCACTTGCAGCTAGGGCTTCAAACACCATTATACCTAAGAATACTATTCAGATGATTATTGCAATATTAGATGCACTTGATTTACTGCACAAACCATGTGGTTAAAGTGTTGTGTTATGTTTCTGTTCAAAGTTTTCCTACTTGCTTTTTCAAGCTGGAGAATGCCTTTCCAGACACAAGATTAAGGTAAAGTTACAATGATTTTCTTCTGTCATTGTCACCTCAACCTACTCAGTATTTCCGGATCTAAATGCATAACTGGTTAGAAAAACAGATGGGCCCAAGTTTAGAAATACTGCCCAAAAGGTGTATATTTAGACATGCCATTCATTATGTGGCAGGCAGACTTCCACCCACCCTCACATCTAGTCAGTAACTTCCCAGAAACATTAAGAACATGAGAAATGGAATGAAGCATTGATAGAAGCATTTTTATCAAGCAGAACAGACAGATTTTTTTTTTTTTAATTTCGTAAAGATACATTATATTAAATGCAGAAAATACTAAGCCAGAGGAAATATCCTCGCTACCCTTACCTCTATCCACAGCAGCTCTCTTCTTCAGGAATCTGCAGAAGCAAATATCTGTCTGGAATGAGAATGCTGGCTGGAAAGGGATGCCCTACCCAAGGAAAAAAATGGCACCAGAAATGTGGAAACTTGCTGCTTAAAGGGCTAATTTAGCCTTTCCAAACCTCTGTGGGTTTTGCTTTATGTTCAAGTGTCCTTAGGGAATCGGGGCAGAGAGTCAGTTCTCTTTAGATCATTGCTTGAGGGAAAAGGCCACCATAAAGTTAAGGGAAATTCTTTCCATGGAAAGAGATAAAGATGCTTCAAGAAACTGGGAAATTAGGACTATTTAGATAGATTGTTAATGATCACTGTTATAAGTAAACATGTTGGATTAAAACGTGCTTAATAAAGCTTAACAAGAGAAGCAGTTGGGTATCAGAAACCAAATTTAACTTACACAGCTTTAAGCTAATTTATTTTGCTAGAGTTTTGGTAAAAATATAGTGAACTGCTTGAGACAAATTAAAAATTATAAAATAATAATTACACATAATTAAGATCGCATTTTTATCTTAGCAAGGCACTCAATTATAACAAAAAATGTCAGATTGTGTAAAAAATCTCCTGTAGTGCCCATCAAAATACCCCAGAAGAAATATTTTAGGAGGATCTCCAAAACACTACCAATTAACACCAAACACCTAAAACAAACAGTTTCAGTAAAGTCACCATTTTTCACTTGTTCTAGTGTGCTTTCCATAAAATCTTCTCAAAGTGTTTTACAAACACCTATATATTTTTGAAGTTGTTCCTTTATGCTTACCACACTGGTCTCCAGTTACTGCTGCTAACCAGTAAAAACAATTACTAGGGAAAAACGTCCAGCACTGTAAGGTTTTCATTAAAAAGCAAAACACAAGTGAATAACTACAAGCTCAGATTGGCCTCATACTTTAATACCACGATAATTTTCTTAAGGACACAAATTTCCCCTTGAAATTATGCAATTATTTTCTAAATTTTCTGAATCCATAAAAAAAGGCTATTTTCTAGAATTAATCAACACCTAATACAGACAAAGGGGTGATACTTTCCTTCAGATGTTTTTTCTGGCACACATTTAAAGTCTTTATTTAGTCTTAGATTCTAAGTCTATTCTAGTAGTTATTTTTTCCATTTTTAACAAAATAAATCAACATTTAATCAAACATTTTAGTATTATCTACCAAAACATTACGTTGAAGTAGGGTCTCAAAACATATTTGTCCTTTGTCCCATCAACTAAAAAGCCTTTGAGAAGAACCCTTAACTTCCTTGGGTAAAAATTTGCTTTTATTCAAATTTAAGGGCCAGCTCACCCTCTGGAAACAGGAGCTAATAATTAAGAGTTTTGATGATTACATCTGATATATCTGCAAGACTTCTGAGCTTCCTTCAAAGCTGGAGTCACTGATGGAAAAAAAGAGAAAACCCAAAAAAACAACAACAGTATGTGTTGGCTGTTGTGCAAAGGCTGTTTTCAGAAGAATGCAGAACTTGGGTACAGACTGATTGGCCTGTCATCTTCCTACAGGAGTAAAAAATTCAGCACCCTGCCAAGTGACACAGTGACATCAGGTCACCTTCCCTGCAAGATTTCTTCTACCTTCTCTGCTAATTAGCAGTGGATAATCCGGCAATATGTTGTGCTCCTTGCTCTTCCTCAGATCCTTCACGAAAATGGAGACCCAATACCTTGAATTATCTATTTTTTTAAGCTTTCTGTCTTCCTTGAAGACCAGTCCACATTTCTCAAGAAACTACAAAGCAGATACTGTGTGTTAATAGAAAATAATGATGGCAGCTAGAGAATTTAATGGAAACCTACACAAGAAAAGTGAGGTCTGGGACAAGCCTGGCCTGCAATGGTCTGCTTCAACAAAAGAAATGGGCCAGCAAAATAACATACATTGGCTTCATGCTATTGTTTCTTCTACTTGCGAAGTGCTATTCCCCTGTTTATGCTCTGCACAAAAGAGAAAGTAAAAACTTTACTAGAAGACAGAATATTAATTATTATTTCTCTTCCACTTCTCTGCACTGCTAGTTACACAGAGAAAATGATAATGTTTCAGAAAAATTATCCACAATATGTCACATTAACATATCAATATGATATGTGGGTATCACCCAACAAAAATACCATGTTCCTCATTTGCTTATCAATTAAGTTATTCTCACTAGTAATTAAACGGAACATACACATACTATATAATTAGATACTGATTTTTTTTTTTACCCAAAAAGCAGTAGTTAGATACTCAAACTCATGAAGGAAACTAATTTCAGGCATTCCCATGTAAAATTGCTTATCATTCTCAGTATATAAAGGGTTTTTTATTTTTTCCTCATTGCAAATCAGAGTTGAGAGAAGATAATGAAAAGTTAGAAATAAATAAATAAATTACATTTTTAAAAAATATTAATATCAATACAGGAAAATAAACAAAATGTTATCTACCTTGAGACCAGGATCTGTCAGATCTTTTTTGATAATATTTACAGACTGACTAGTAAAAAATATTACCCAAAATGTAATTGATTCAATTAAACACCCCCTTAGAAAAAGGTTTTTTTGTCTTCAAGAAAACATTCTGGTTAAGATCAGGGAAGGCAAATTTTACAGTTCCACATAGGAATGTGAGTTTTATCACATTACAGGTTAAGGTTATAATCACATAACCAGTATTAGCCCTTAAAAGATATTTCTTAAAACACTATTAGGAGACTAGAACTGCTATTTGTTAAGTAATCAACGGGCTGAGACACAGTTTATCCCCAAAACCAGTTTTAGAAATAATCAGCAGTATCACACAGATGTGGAAGACATGATCATATTGTGGGTTCACACAAACTGAGCAGCTTCAGATGCAAACACTGAGACAAAACTTTGAAAGAATACCAATAATTTGTTTTTGAAGACCCATATCAGAGATATGAAAGGCTCTGTAAAGCCTTTGCAATGACAATGCCAGATGATATTTTAATTTCTATATCTTAAAGAGTTACCACAATGACTAGTTTCCATCTCACCTAAAGGTGCTCTTAAAAGAGCTTAAAAATATGCAGTTCTCTTAAGACAATATGAAAGCCAAAGTGAATCTCAAAAATGTTCAACTGTTTTGGCAGAGAATATTTAGCTTTTGCTGTACTAGTTAAATTGAAAAAATGTCATGCACAACCACTGTGGTGGAAACAGGCAAATAAATTAGGAAGTCAGACTTCATTTTATGTAGTAAGAATAAGCTGTGTAGCGCTTTGTATATGTTTATATTCACTGTAAAAGCAAAAATGCTTCTATTCATTGGTAGCATTTTGTTCATTATTTGGTATTTGAAGTGCTCTAGTAAGTACAAAAGTGATAGTGAATAAAGTGGAAAAAGATTTATTACTCCAATCTGAGAGAAGAAACTTGCTATTGTGAGTAAAATATTGATAGCTTAAGCCAATGAATGCTCTGTAATTCAAACGTAATCACTAAAATTTCTTTTAAAAAAAACTAATTTTTTCTGATGTCTGATCTAACCTCGGCTTGCAACTTATGCACAGCACACAGAAAAGGGGAAAAAGAATTAAAGAGCAAGACTCAGAAGCCTTGTGAGTTGAGTAGTTCAGTAATCATAAAAAAAAAAAAGAAAAACAATTAATAATTGTTCATCACCATTTGAATTATGCCCTGCCAGTTCCTTTCCCTGCCTTTATAAATGTTGAGAAATGACTCCTTAAGGTATGGAACACCCCTTTGGCCTGTTGAGGTCATATCTCCCAGCTGTGTTGCCTCCCAAAATCTTAGGCACCTGCCTCCTACTTGCTGGTGAGGGTGGACGAGAAGCAGAAAAGGCAGCAACTAAACACCTCTTATCAACCCCCCATTCAGCATGAATCTAAGACAGAACTCATACCAGCTACAGTGAAGAAAATGAATTCTATCCCAGCCAAAACAAGCACACCTGCAAATTATTGTTCATAAGCTCTTTTTAATAACTTGAAATTCAATATTTCTCTCTATAGAAAGGTTAAAGGATATGTAATTTAGGTCCCTGTTCAGAAAGTCATTAAGGAAAAAACAATAAATAGAATTGCTTTCCTAAGCTGGTACATCTGATTATCTTAACATATTATTCATTATTTGTCTTCTCCAACAAAAGCTTGTCTTAAAGAAATCTTATATTAACTCTTCAAAACTTTTGTAGTGATGAGAAAGAGTTGATGGGAAAGGAAAACGTGGACTGAGAAATGATGACAGCTATGACAAGGCCTTAAGGTTTCTGTTGTGCAGGAATGCTGCTGAATGTCACTGAGCTAATTGTTCACCATGGTTTGAGAGTTCTGACTGAGGGATAAGACACTCACTCATATGCAAACAGTGGTCCTAGTTCTATTTCAAGAGTTTTTTCAAGTAAATTATTTGAATACAATTCTTCGCTTATCTGCTGTTTTGTCACTTGATAAGATTTTATGAATATTGTATTATAGACAAGGCATATTAACTTGGTAACACTCAAAGGTGTTTGACTTCTATGGAACCTGAAAGGCCCCATCTACAAAAGTTGCAGGAGGAATTTCAGGTTCAAAACAGAGGAGCATGGCAAGCTGGTAGCAAGTCTGCAAAATAAAAATATTTGTCTTTCTAAAAAATAATAATTGTACAGCAGAGCTCAGGAGTTTCGAGGGATTGCACTAGATCCTACTTTGTATGCAACTGACATGAGGGTCTGAGATCTGCAATGGATGTTCTTTAGAGAAAGATGATCTTGACAAGAACTTGTATTCGGGGCATATGAATATGTAAAGAATCCTCTACTTTGATTTAAAATAGCAATGCTTTTAGAGGGGAAAAAGAAAGAATGGTGTACATCTTATATTTTCCCTCTGAATATGTGTCCCCATTCTGTCAAGTTTATCTTACAAAATTCCACTGGATTAAAATTACACATTAGGTTACTAGAGAAATTAAGTTAAAATTAAGAAATTAAGTTGCTGTGAAAATTTGGAAGGGTAAAGGAAACAAGACAAGGAGGAGAGGCAAAGTGAGGGGAGCACAACTTCATTTCATTAAGTGACAGAGATAGAATATGTTTGCCTTTTTAAAGATTGTGTCTTTGCTTTTACTGAAGGCATTTATCACTATGTGCCCCCACTAAAATCAATCTCACAACTATGGCATTTTGATTCTGTATTTGCTTTTGACCAACAGCATTAGTTTATACACCCCAATAAAAAGATGGACAATTTTTCTCATAGGATGTGTTTAGATTTTAGATAAACCAGTTGGTAAAGACATTAAAGATTGATTTATAATATCCACCTCCTAAAACACCAACTAGGAATCTAAGAATGCAACTATAATTTCCAAGGTATAGAAATCAAGCAGTTCTAATAAACTTCAGTTGCTGACACTCGTAAAAATTATATTTGTCTATATAAGAGTGAAATAACGTGTTCAGGGACTGAAAACCCCTAAAGTCTGAGTGTTTCTTGCACCAAAATCCACAACCATGTTTCCTCATTTCAGGAGTTTTCCTGCCACCAATTCATTCTACAAAAATCAAGAAAGATTGACTTTTCACAACGGTTGGGGAAAATTTAATGTATTAGAAATATCTTTCATTCCATAAATACCCTTAACTAAAATTATTTTAAATCACTGAAGGTTTAAGTCAAATTGTGTATATATCTTTTATGTAACAAGATTTTTCTGAATGTCCTTTCTCAACATGTGAAGAGCCATTCATAAGATTCAATAGTGTTAAAAATAAACATGGTGAAGAAAATAGATGTTTCTGTGTTTCCATAGTGATCTTACCTTTTTGATCAATGCTGCAACCCTGTGAAAAGACATAAGGACTATCACTATCTCAGCAGAGAATGTGCTGCTCCTCTGGCAGCATATTCTCCTGATATGCACACCTACTAGAGGCAGTAACACTAAAAAAAAAGTTCTTTACAAGAACTTCCAAAATAACTTTCAAAATTCAAGCAACTTCCTCTCCACATGCTGTCTCCTTCCCATGCTGTGGCAAGATATGGTGAGCAGTATGCAGACCCAGAAAAGAAATGTGGATCCTGCAAATCTTATGCATGCAATCCAGGTGACATTTACAATTTCTACTCTTTTCTAGAACCTTCTTAGTATGAGGATAAGCATGGTCTGATGAACTGATGAGAGTTTGACTCCTTGCTCTACTATTCTCTCTAAAGAGGGACTTTTCTTCTATCATTGCCTTGTATGCCAAGACTTTGCCTCCTGCCCACGACTGATCAACTACTCTCTAAAACACACTGACTCCTAGCTGGGCATGTGAGGAGTTGGTAATATAGAAGAGCAAATTATAGTTTTCTGAATACTGTCTTTTTTGTTTTTAAACAGGATTTTATCATTTATCATAGAAAAAAATTGTGTTTAAAGTCAGTGGCAAAGCAAGGCATCACTGACAGAGAATACAGAAGTCGTTTAACATGCTGTCAGTAACTGACTTCAACCCTGTATTCCAGATGGAGTGACCAGATGAGCAAGCAGGGTCTAGTCCATCCAGACCCTGGGTAGTCTTAACCCTTTAGTATTTTAAGACAGACCACTTCACTTCACCTGGGTAGAGAAGCACTCACAGACACCACAGATCAGTGATTTTGTCAACCATCTATGTACAACTACATGATCACTTCCCAGACTTGAGATGCAAGACCTTGACTTCAGTTACCAACCTAAAGTGGTAGTGATAAATTATGGATTCCCTTTCTGCAAAAACAGCCTTCTTTATTTTTGCAATGGAACAAATCAGCGGGGGGTCCATCAAAAGAATCTTCTCTCTGTTGTGTCAGCTAAGATTTGCCAACCTCCAGCTGGAAAATCTAGGCATGCCCATAAAAAACTAGGCATGACAAGGATGTGGTCATGTCAGGGATATCAAGAGATAAAATTAAATCATGGGCTTCAAACCTGAGCATGCAAAATGACCCTGCCATCATTATGCAATGATCTTCCACTTCTTTGTATACTAATGCAATATGGTGGGCATGTGTAATTCCTACTACGTGCACATCCAAGTCAGTGATAGCTAATTTTACAATTGTTAGTTACTTTTTGAGGTTTTGAATCGGTGGAAATAAAATATTAGTAGTATTATTTTAAAATAACTCTAATAAGCTTATTCTTTTTGCTATTCACTCTTTCCATTCAGTGAGAAGACCTAAGTGATGAAAAGATTCAAGATTATCCAAAAGGTCTGCTAGACCTGTGTAATCATGTAATCTAATGGATGTCTGCACAAAGACTTGATTGTTTTGTATACTGAAACAGTGTTTTTAGTTCTTACAATTCTGCTTTTAATTTTGAAAACTGTATTTCCTGAAGAAGAAACATTAGAGAAAGGAAGTAGAAGTTACAAAAAAAAAGAAAAAAAAAAGAAAAAAAATCACTGCTATATTTTGAAGGAGAAAATTTCCAATTTCTAAACATAGGGAGGAAAGGAGTAATCCAAGGGGGAAAGAAGCCAACAATAAAACCTCAACAACAACAAAAATGCTGAAAAACTCTTTGGTACGTGCAAGAAAAACAGGAAGGAAAAACCAAGGTATGAAAAGTACACATGCTTATTTTGTCCCGTGCAACAAAAATACAGTGCTTTCTTTGGAGTCTTTGAAACTTCATGTATCTGCTGAGCTCTGTCCCTGGCCCTTGAAACAGGGAGCCCAGCTGAGCTCTGCTCACATGGCAATACTTTAAACAGGATGCCAGGGTGCTGCAAAAAACCTGTAAATGCTAAAATCTGTTTAAAATTAGGAAACTATAAGAGTGTACATCTTCAGATATTCCAATCTGCTTTAGCTGAGTGTCCCATTTAGGTGCCTGTATAGTACCATAGTACAGAGTGACAGAATCAATTTATACTGCTTACATCCCTGTATTTCTGCAGTACTTACAGGCTTTGCTATTACTCTCACCACTCTGAATCCTGCTGTGCTGGGATGCATTACACTGCATTTCACCTGCAGGTGAAATGTTGAAATTTTTGTTACAGGTGCAGTAGGAGATACAAAACAAGGCACAAAAATAGGGTAGATAATGGAAATGTTTCTTGCAAATGGGGAAAAATGCAGTAGGGAAATAATTTAGGTGCAAGAGATAAGAGTTCTATTTTTTTCAGGATGTACTGTGGGAGCACAAATATAGAAGCTCAGATCCAGACACAGCACACATTCCATTGGAATGGAACGCTCATTAACTAACCATGAATTTTTCAACATAACTTAGACAAGTACCCTGAAGGGGCATATATCACATAAGTGTAATGTGCCATTTCCCACTCTGTGCCTAGTAAGGTCAACAGGGCACCATATTAGCATGAAATTATTTGACAATATGACTTTTGATTATTCTGATTGAAGCTGCTTGCCAGCACTACAATGTAGGCATATTCTTACAGAATTTTGCAACAGATAAATTGTTTTTCTAATTGTATGCTCATATATTTTAAAAATTTACTTTCTGCTCTTCCATGCATCTCATTCCCAACTAGCAGAATCAGGCTGAAAGCAATTAGATGATGTTGCCAACCGCCTGCTCTGCTAATAAATACAAATCTGCTTAGATACAAATCTAAGCCACTTAACATTCTTTAATAGGAACAAAATTTGTGTGGATCAAATAAGCCCTGCCAATCAATCAACATGGCCGGCCATTAGCTTCAAAGACTTTTGTATTATGGAAAAGTATTATTATGCATCCCATATAATTGAGATGCATAGAATGACCTGGTGGGTGACACTGCGCTATAGAATCAAAAACAGAATCAAAAAATTACCCCCTAAAAAATATAGAATTTTCATTTCTGAATTAGCCTGCACAAACTCAGGAAGGGGTTCCCAAAACCTCTTTCATTCAAACAATAGCCATACACAGTTCCTGTTTGTCACCCTCAGTGCTAGAGGAAAAAAAAATAATCTTGTTCTACATTGGAAAAATAGATTACAGCCTGAACACATGCTGGTCTTTTGGATGGGACTCCTCTTTCACATCTAGATAGAAAAAGCAATTCTTGCAATTCTTGGCCAATAAAGTTATGGGTAAGATGTAAATTCTAAATATAATAAGGCATACCATGACAAGGAAGGGGGAAAAAAAGAGAAGACAGTATTTGAAAATAGGTGGCAAAGAAATAATTGCTGGAAAATCTCCATGTCATTTTCATTAAAACATATTGTTCTTGGTTTTCCTTATATACATAGCTGATCAATAAAAAGAGGTCTATCAGGGAAGCTTATATCTATGCACACTTCAAAGACTGTCAGGTTTAAAAGAAGAGTTATACTGCTCCATCTAGGTAAACAACTGACTAAGTTCAGCAGTTCCAAGTTCCAGATTTATCATTTATTCATGAAGAAATACCTTGAAATCGCACACACACAAAAAATCCCCCTCTCAAATAAATAAATAAAATACATTATAAAATATGAAAATACAGCAGTGCTATCCCTTGCTCTAGTGCATTTGTTATAGAAGTGAGAGTGATGGGAATCATTCCTTTATGGTTGTTGCTGACATGCCCTTGAGGAGCTACAAGCCAAGAAGCCATTTAGCCACATCAGCAAACAGCAGTGCTCACTGTGATAGAGGCTGGCTTTACACTGGACTGCCAGAACACCAGTACAGTGCCACAGTAGTGCCTTCCACATGGGACATGGCTTGTGTGCCAGGGCAAAGCCAGCAGCCTCGGCACATGACTCTGAGCCTGGGAAGGCAAACACTGAATTTATATTATTTCTGTTGGGAAGAACACAATAAACCATCTTTCACTGATGCTTTACACACAGCTGATAATAGGAAAAACACATTTTTTTTCTCCTACTTGCAAACCTTTAACATTCTTACCCTCAATGTGCACATTATGCTGTGAGCCAGTAACTCCTAAACATCACATCTTAGAGAATGTGTAGTTACTTGCTAGCAAGATGAGGCAGCAGTGGAAGAGAAAGCATGAAAGGTAATGATTAATATCTTAATTATTTGGAGACAAAGTCCATAAAGCATGGAGTGCTTTAATTAGTCTGTATAAATAGGGAGCCTCCATTCAGAAAACTTCCACTATATTGTTTTGTGGCAACCAAACAAAACTGTTCTCTCTTCAAAGGTTCCAGCCCTAGATGAGTGTGTGTGTATATATGTGCATATACACACCCAGATAATCTCTGCTTGAATAAATATTGATTTTGTGCTGTAAATTGTCCCTCAGAGCAGAAACTCTGCAGAGAATAGTGCAATAATAGCCCCCAGCAAGCTGGCATGCAGAATAAATGTATCCTGTTTCTTCGCACATTTTCTTTTTCATCAAATGCTATGTCTTGGGAGACTGTCAGTCTGTTATTCAATAAGTACTTCTAATCAAGGAATCACAAATGAGTTTGGAAAAACAGCTTTGCCATACTTCTTTCTTCTAGGATGCAAAGAGTATATTTTTTAGTCAAATAAGCACACAGATGACCCTGGGCAAGCAAAAGGAATGGCATTTTCCCCACTCCTTTTTAGAAAGCACAGGGATTAGCATAACCACATCAGCAAAGCAAGAGTCATCACACAGTCATAATGTGAAATGACAAAAGAGGAGCATAAGCTGTGTTACCACTGTGGGCATCTCTCTGCTGTAGCTGAAATGGATTTGGTCACAAAAAATAGTGGAAAGCAGAAAAAGAGAAAAATTAGGAAGCAAGAGAAGCCAAGAAGAAGCCAAGAAATTTTCATAGCATTCAAGTCTCCATTAATTATTAATCTTGATTAAATGAAAGCATAACACCAAACACATGTAAATCTTCCTTCTCATTTGGGATATAAAGAACAGTAAAGATGGGGTTCACTGCAACATAACTAGACAAACAGAAAACATGAGAAATATGAAAACAGAGGATAGAATTGTACTTTTTCAGATTTGCAAATTATTAACATTATTCTTACTGTGTTGTTTTAGGGTTTATTAGATCAGTTAGTACTAGTTTAAAAGAATGATGAATATTCTGTCAACATGATGTGTGTTTACTTAGCCTCCTCCTTCACAAAAAAAAATTGACAGCTGTTCAACATGGATGCTGTGGAAATGTCAATTATTTCTAATTACATAAGACTAAAATTTTACTTGTCCCCTTGTTTTTTCAAGAGTCTTTCCACAGCATTCACCAGATTTTTTTTTTTTTTTCTGGCTCCTTAAAGCAAAATTAGGTGTGTTTTACAAAGAAGTTGACTGCAAGCGCTAGGGAAAAAAAAAGTCAGCTTTTCTTTACAATACTGACTCTTGAAAATTGTTCTATGCTATTGATAAGTAACTATGGGATTTTTCACACAGCCTGCTTTTCTTATTTTTAAGGAAAGAATTTGAAATATTTTGATAAATAATCACTATTTCAATACTGAGTTGTCTAACCTTTTCACATAATTTTGTGAAAGAAACATGAAGCTCCTGGTGAGTTACACAAAAAAGAAAATGCCAGCTAAAGTTACTGAAAACAAAATCTGTCTTACTCTCATTTTACTTAAGCTAATATGCTATAGAGGCTACAATGTAAGACAAAATAATATAGCAAAGGAAAGGAATAAAAAAATAAAAAATTCAATATTTTCCAAATAAAACTAAAGACAATCGACTTAGATGTAAGATGCAAGAGGAGAGAGCTTTTTGTTGATTTACTGCATTTGCATATCTGTCAGGTTTAAGTTTCCTAAAGTTCCCTAGCTAAAATATTATTTAATTGTGCACCTGGAAAAATATGGCAGCTTTTAAAAATTAAGCTGTCAATGTATTTCTGCTCAGTTTTTCCCCCAGTGACTGAAAAGTCAAATTCTAAACTCAGTTATAGGGATGTAAATGAGACTGAAAATCTATCTTTGTAACAGCTGCTACATTTCATTTCAATATGTAACCAGTCATTTTTTCCAAGGTATTTTTTTAGAAATTACATAGCGTATGTTGCGCATTCCATGAATCAGTTCAAGCTCTATTTTGATAACTCATTAAAAGATGTTTTAAGATCTATAAACAAAAGGTTTTATATTATTATCATAATAATAGTAGTAGTAATAATCATCAGCGTGTCTTATCTTTCTAATTTATAAATTAAGAATTACAATTAAAAGGGATAAAGGGGGAAAAAGTGGTTTTAATCTGAATAGAATATGGTCCTCAATAGAATGAGCATGTACAAGAACAGCATTTACCTTTATGCCAAAGTCATCATAACTGCCAAGATTCACACCAGGACTACATGAAAGGGCAGCCACAACAAAGGCTTAGCAGATATAAAAGAGCCCCCACAAAATAGAAAGCACCAAATCAAACCATAGAAGACTAAGCTGAATCTTCCAAGAAACTGATATTCAACATAACACAGAGCAACATGAATAGTTCTCAAGATGTTCAGTAATCAATGATGGAAAACATACCTGCTTAGCTGGAATTTCTTTGACTTGTCTCACAAAACTCCGTTTCAGAGCTCAAAACACCTTGAGCATTTGAGAATCTCCACGCTATACTCAGTGAGCACTACATGATTGTTTCACAAGCTGGCTTTTCACAAGCTCAAGGAGACCTTCCAACACTCCATTCATTTGGGTTAGGAGATGCTCACCTGGCAGAGCCCCTTCCACTACTGCTGAGCTGTTTTTGATGTCTGCTTTTCCTCCTCATGTGTCTGCTATTCTCAACAGTCTCTTTCCTTTAGATTCCCTGGCTACTTGGCCCATCATCAGGCCACCCTAGCTGTCCCTGTGTTCATTATTGAAAATGAGTATGGCAGTGTGATGTGACAAAGTTGTATCTCCTACCCAGCCTTACAGTGGAATCAGCTTTGGGGGGAAAAGAGGTAGAGATGCTCCTTCTTCCACCTGCAGCAAACTTCCTTTCATTTAGTATAGAGTAAATTGTTTAAAATATGGGTAGATTCAAAGAGACAGCAGATTCATTTCTCACTGGGAACAACATCAAGTTACTACATTGCTTATTTTCTGATTTATCAGGAAGCAAGAAGTATCTGCTTCCATGACTATAACAATTCCAGGGAAAAATAAACAATCCCCAGTCCTCCCTATTTACAGTACAACCAAAATGGGTACATGTACTTAAAGAGGATTAACAAAACAGAATGGATAGATGAACATCTGTTGTTGGCAAGTCAATATTAGAGAACAGTCCCCAAAACCCCTTAAAAACTTAAGCAGAATTCATGCTGTTCTTGCATACATCACTGTTTTACGCTGCCAGCTACATGAAAGGGAGGGGCATAATTTAAAAAAAAAAATCCATAATTTTGACCCCAGCTATATTCCACTAAAGGCAGAAGAGGGGGAAACCCACAGAACTTTGTGATGAGGTGGCTGCTGGGTGCTTAACACCCAAAAATACACTGCTTTTCTTATGAGTCAGAGTATATTTGAAAAGTAGATATCAATAAAAAGTTGCACCAGCGTGGAAGTAAAAGAGAGGATGGGAAACAAAGGTGTACTATAAAGACTGAAGATGCAAGCAAAGATATGCTTTTCAATCTGTAGCAAGCCCTTCATTAAATTTCAAGTGCTTGAGCCATTCTTTGCACATCTCAAAACCACATGTTCCCACACACTTAGCTTTTGATTATAAATACAACTTTCACATTTTCCTAATGTCGAGTAGCTATTGCTTTAGGCAAAGTAGTACTTAACAACATTCTTGAGTGTGTGAAATTTGGGGTAAGGGGAAAAATCATCTCTATTTTTTTCAAATTTTCAGCCCTGTTTAGAGTAAACATCAGTTGTCTCATCAGCTGCTATTATGACAAAGAATGTACTCCAAGTGCACAGATGTGGATCCTGGAAACAAATTAGGCCTTTAGGAAAAGGATTTTTTTTCCTCTTCTTTTCATAAAAAGAACTAAAAGTCTGAATTATGCACTGATTTTAATAACAAACAATATTGGATGACATTTTTTTACTTGACAAAGTGAAATTTCTTCCCAACTGTTATTATTTCAGCCTGAGTTTTTTCAAAAGCATTAACCCATTGGTAACTGCTAGATCTTCAATCTGAGTTGGAGTGTGAGAGAACATATATATGACCAGATTGAATGTAAAGTATTTCCATCACACCCTCTGAGGAATTTGAAAAGACTGGAATTTTCAAAAGTATGTTCTGCAGATGATCTGATTTGCTCTTATTGTTTTCACCTAAACTCCGTGGAGGAAAAGGAAGCGCTATAGCCAGCTTTAAAAGCTGATGTATATTGACAGCTGGATATCAGCCTGACACAAATGGCTGTCTGAGGCAATAAGTATTTTCCAAACACATTCAAGATATTGCTTTAGTTCTGAGACAATAGCCAACACTATTTTCTGCATATAGGAAACTAAAATATTTATAGCAGGTATCACAGAGGTAAAAGACTTATACAAATCATGATTTTCTCCATTTTTGCCCAGGAAGATTTGGCCAATCCTCCACTCCTCTATCACCTACAGTTTGCTAATTGCTCACCTGTATAAGCAGTCCAAAAGTAATAGAAATTTAAAGGCTAATTTACGAAAAACCCACAAATTTGCAACTACTTCTACTCTAATCAGATTCTTTTATCTCTGGGGCTCAAGAATTGGACTTGTTCATATTAAAGTGTATGGCCTTTTTCAGGGACAGCAAGTCTCATGGATACCACTATTCTCTATGGGAAATCTGCACAAGAGGTTTATCTCTGAACAGGATTTGAAAAGAGGAGCAAACTGATAAAAGTCTGATGAATATCAGAGTATAAAAGCAAAGCAATAGAGAGGAGGGGAAAATACACAGAGGGTGCAGAAGCAGGAGGAGAACTCAAATACAAGTATATTCCAAATTGCATCTCCTAAAATTCCAAGGTCACAATCTTATAATAAAAATAAATACAATTAATATTTCATTACTATTGTTAAAATCATAAATATAGTAAAAATATTATACTAAATTAACAATAATACAAAATAATATATCACTATTTTTCACTGATCTTCCTTTTCGACCATCTCACAGATATGGCCCAGTACTCCTAAAAGCACTTACAGCTGCCTAAATTGTCTGTTAAGATGAGCTATTCTTATGCTACAGATTTGCAATCAAAACAGAGCTGCTTATTCAAAAAAAAGTAGGAAACCATTCTTTGTCCTCCTGTTTCACTTGGGCTTGGATACAACTGGTGAACTAATGCTTTTCCTGAATGGTTGCATACTGTTTGACTGAAGTCAATAGTTATATTTATAATATTAAAGCAGTTAATAAATTAAGACCCTTACATAACTATATTACATACATTTTATAAAGTTCAAGCATGACAAGTGTTTCCACACTAGCTATTGCAATCCCTCTTACTTTAGCTCAGTTCCCACAACAAGGAAAAGATATATAAAAGAACATGTTTACATGATATTTCTCATTCCTGAGCAGGATGCAGACAGGTTTTTTGATGCTTTTCTATCTGCCAAAATCAGGTAAATCTATGAGTTAATATTTTCCATATTTCTTGGGTATTCCTTTTCCACACAATCCTTTCCTGAGTAAGGCACAATTAAATTGTTGAAAAATGCATAGCTCTCAACAACACTGGAGATGGCTTCCCTAAACAGCATGCTTTTATAACTTTTCCTCTCTACATTTCAAAATCTTCCGTGTATTCTGTCCAAGCAGATGTTTATTTACAATAATGCACCACGTAGCAATCTCTGCTTATCGGAGACATTGAAATTTTGGGACATTGGATAAGTCATTGTATCAAGAATACGTAAGAAAAATTCATATTTTTGGAATATTTTTAATGCCTTAAATGTGAACTAGCACAGTCCTTACATGCTCTTTTTAGTCATTTGGTGGCAGTATTTGCAAAGCATATTCAAAGTTTCTCTGCTATGTGAAAATACAATCTCTAACTCTTTATTCAGCATTCGCACTATAAAATTCACTCTTGCTCTGCCCAATAAAGCTGTATTTTATACCAGTAAATTTAAAAAGAGTAAAATACAAATAGATTTGTGGACAGTAGTGTCAAGGACCAAAATTAAGCACAATTCCTTTGTGTTCTGTTAGATTGCTTTAAAGATGGTGTCTTGCAAAACTGGCAGATCCAGTACCAAACAACTTCTCATCCACTTCCCCAGGGGTCTCCTTCCTGCCCCGATCTCCTGAGACACCAAAAGCAAAATGTTGTCCTGATGAGAGGTGTTGAATTACAACACTTCCTATTTTCAGGAGCATCTGTATTCTCCTTTTCTTTTTCTGCAGACTATCTCAGAACTTTACAGTAAACAGGCAACAAACCCAGTGTTACTCTGAAATTCAAAAATATCAACACAACCTTGACTTTTGCCCATATCAGGTATGCATAACATACACATTACAATAGTAAACATGTATAGGCGAATGTTTATATAAAATTTTAACACTTGTTTAATCTAGAGCAATAAGAAATTGCTAGCAAAATAATTTATGAACTGCTATAATAAACTAGGATTTGGCAAACTTATAAAATAATTTAAACTAGAGCTTGAAAAGATTGAATTTATTCAAAATCACAAAATCCAAATTTAACTGTGTCCCAGTTTCTGAAAGTCTCACTAAGAAAAGCTCAGTGAGAGCTCTTCCAAGTTCAAGATGACAGCTTTCCCATTCCTGTGTGATGAAATATAGATTCACCTAAACTATGAGAAAAATGCCAATATAACATACTGTAAGTTTATGAAGTCCCTGTTAAAGCAGCAAGCACTGAAAAGGTCAAAAGTATTTTAGTTTTAGCAACAGACACACCAATATGTAAACATTTACCCTAACAAAAGCAAAGCTTCATAAGCTTGTGAGTCTAAAAATATACTAGTAAAGCTATTGCAGAGCAATAACATGACTCGTCATCACAACAGGGTTCTTTTTATACAAACCACGTATTTAGCAGTATACTTTAACTACAGCATTATAATCCCAGAACACATTATACCAGTTATTTTATTGCAGAAGAAAACTGTGGGACTTTCACAACTTAAATACAACACTGCCAGATTCAGTAACACTTGTTACTGCATATAAATATTACTCCAAACTTAAAAAAGAAAATAGAAATTTCAACACAAGAAAAAGAATAGCTGCAAACAAGTAAAAATCACTCTGCTCATTACTTTATACAGATATTAAGACCCTGTACAAATTGTTAATGATGATCATTCCTGCTTCTCAATAAATAAGGCCTTGAGAACAAGTGCATTACCTTAAGAAAAGCTCCATTATCTTCATCGGAAGAACTGTACAACACTCACTGAACATTAAATTCCATTTTTGCCTTATACATTTAGGATATGGACTTTTGGATACATTAGTTAGATGCTCTTCAAAACACGGCAAGCAAGGAACTAGGGGTCACTCTAGAAACATTTCTTCAGTCTTATTTCAGGCCACAAAAGCAGGCCTGAGAGACTTTTGTCTAACCTAGGAAGGGGTGTCTGCACCCTCTTTCTAACACCACCTTCAGGTGGCATTGCTTTGCATCTTCTCAACAGGCACAGGGTTGAACCTCAAGGAGTTGAGGTGTCAGCCTGGATCTATCATTATCATAAGAGCAATCCTCCTTGCAGAGCAAACTCAAGAGTTCACTGGCTCTGAGAGCTGCCCCAGGCAGAGGGAGGTTGCTGGTCACAGTTGCTGTGGTCTGGGAGAGCTCAGAGGGTCTCACCTGGGGCTGCTGTTTTTAGAATCACAAGAGAGGTGGCTTTAGTCATAGTAATCTTCCATCTTGGCCAAAATTCAGGTCTGAAAATGTCTTTGAAAACTTGATACTGAAAATATTATCCCACTCAGGATGTCACTCAGGCAAGCAGAAAAAATTCCAAGGCTGTGCAAGAAAACCCAGGTTCTCATTAGTTCCTGGTGACAGTGTTTCTGATAAGCTCCAGGTGCAATTCATCGCGGCCAAGATCTAAAGAGCATTTCTCATTCATGGTGCAGCTGGGGAGAGGGGAAAACACCACCAGAAGAGCAAAGCCAGTCATTCAAAAAACTTGAGAAGCCAGGAATTAGATTATATTGCAGGGGCTATATTCGTACTCATGGAAGGCAGATTCTAAGAGCTGACAAATTTGGTGCAAGACTGGGCACTTCCTCAGGAGTGGGAATGGGTTTTAAGTCAGTAAAAAGAAGCACAAATGCAGCAAGTTGAGCAGCCCATAGTAACACTTTTTTGATAAGGATAGCACATCATTTCCACCAAAGAGTACAGCTAGAATGGTGTTCTACAGCACACACAGCTCTGGCAAACTTTAGTCAACCCAGAATGAGTATTACATACAGAAATCCCCCTTAATAACCATTTCCTACCTGAATATTTCCCTTTCCCTCAGCTGGTCACCTTTGCAGCCACTTTCATTGTATTTCTGAACCCAAAACACAAACTCAGGGCCAATTTCTTTAAGCCTCTATGACAAGGTGTTTTCTGTCACCTCTGAGGCTACTGTGGATCGTACTCATCAGAAAACTAGTATTTACCAAATCACATCAAAATACTTGCAGATACCATAGACTGTTGTCTTGAGAGTCTATAATATAGCTGTACTCTCAGGCTTTATAGTATACTTGTGTGGGAGGGGGTGTGGCTGGTGACCTCCCTGCATTGCCATGGGAGGCCACAGATGTGTAGTTTTCCCGCCTCCCAAGTTGTCTGTTATCTGTTCTCCCTTCCCCCAGTTTATGTCAATCATTTTGTACTCCTTCCCTTTGTTCTGGAAAGTTCTAAGTTCTTTGTACCCCCATTGGTTCCTCCCTCGAAACCACTCCTTCCCTCTATCCCAGTTGGCCGTTGCCATGCCACTCTCCGTTGACTCCACCCTCATACCCTCACCCGGTTGGATGCTCTACCCCTTGACCCTCCTCCCCTGTAACTGTTATATACCCTGCTCCGCCCCTGGTTCGGGGCTCTCAGAGCTGGCTCGCCCTCTGAGTGGTTGCGTCCCTTCACCTCCTTCGCCTTCCCGTGATAAGCCCTCAGAATAAAGCCGCCTGAGAGACTCTCGCCTGGTGGAAGACTCTCTTTATTACCATCAAAGCGTGCCCGAAGTCCCCGACTCAGTCGGAGCGGACCGGGCCACGCTTTAACTGGCGCCCGAACACGCTGACCCCTGCACGGAGTCAAGCGGAGAGCGTCTCCTCGACAGCTTCGACCCCGTGAGCCGGCTGCCCGAGGAATTCAAGCGCCGTTCGGACCCGGTTCCACGGACGACGGTGCTTCGTTTTCAGAAGACCCTTCGCCTCGTGGGCTGCGGACACCCGGAGGAGCAGGAACAGCAGCTTCGCGGAAGCTCCCTCGCACTCCGGACCTGCAGCGCTTCCACCCCCCATTGAGGCCGTCTTCTTTTCGACGGGTGTCCCTTGTGGTGAGTTTTTCGTGCCCCGTCTGGCACCTGACCCCGTCTCTTTTCTTTTCTGTTCTCCTTTGCCTCTTTGGGGGAATTTTAAGCCGTTCTGACATAATGGGCAACCGTATGTCTCCGGCTCGGCGAGATTTCTATTCCCATGTTAAGTCATCCCTTGTTTTGGGAAATATTTCTTTTAACAAAAGGGATTTAAAAGCCTTAATTAACTTAATTTTTGACCACCTTCCTGACACTGCGCAGGAAGATTTCAACTCGGTTCAGTTTTGGGGAAAAGTTGGGCGTTTATTATACGATTTACAAGTTAAGGGGAATTTTAAAGTGGGACGTTTCTTTCCTTTATTTCATTCTATTTTTACGTTATTTAAACAAAAACGGGAGAGTTGGGCCCCCAGTTTTCCTAACCTTCATTCCGTCCCCCCCACTCCTAACCCTTTTTCCCCTAAGGGTGGGTCGGGCGGCAGACCCTGCCAAAGTCCGGCACAGGGTTGCCACCGTCTCCCTGCTGCTCCCCGTCCCATCCTGTCCTCTTTTCGACCTGGGACTGGCCACCCCAGTTCGACCATCTCCTCGCCCCAAGATCCTCAGACCCCTGTTCCCAGTTTAAAACCCTGCTGTTCTATTCCAAATCTGTGCCAGCATCCACCACAAAATGGCGCCGGCCGCATGGCTGAGCTGGCATCAGAAGTGCCACAAAATGGCGTCCCAGCTCCTCCCTACTCCCCTCGGGTTCCCGCCATTTCCCCATTGACCCCGCCTCCGTCGAGTGCCGCCCCTGCGTCGGGTCCCGCCCCGTCTGATGCGTCGATGGTGTCATCGTCGGGACCCGCCCCTTCCATCCCCTTGACCGCGCCCCTGGGTGGGCCCCCGGTGGGAGGGACCGGCCTACAGGAAGGCCACGCCCCTGTGGGTGGGAACTCCCTACCGGAAGGCCCCGCCTCGGAAGGTGGGCCTAGTCCCGCCTCCCCCTCTCCAGCCACTTCCGGTTCCCACGCTACCGGAACCGGAAGTAGGCCTGGCCGGAAGCAGACCATCTTGGCCTGCAGGGCTCCGCGCCACCGGAGCTCAACGGTCAGGGAGAGGCTTAAGGCCCTCACCCGTCCTGCCTCATCCTCCGAAGAGGATGAGGACAGTGACAGCCCCCGGCCCACACCTAGGCCGGGAGGCGGGTGGGCTAAGATACGGGCAGCGGCCATTGAGGATGGGGACTTAGACCTGGCACGTGACCTCGGGCCTTTTGCGGCACCGGTGGTAAGGGAGAGGGGAAAACGGCCCCGGTGGGAACAAATACCATACGCTGAGGTGAAGGAGCTGAGGAAAGCGGCCAAAGATTATGGCCGCGATTCGCCATTTTTTAAAAATGTTTTGGACATCACCTTTTCGGGACGGACATTAGTCCAGCATGACATCAAATACATTGCCAAGTCCCTGTTGTCCCCCACGGAACTCCTGCTTTGGGAGGTTCAGTGGAAAAAGCTGCTGAAACCTCTCATCATAAAGCACAACCTAGCAGAGACCCTGGGCACAGGCGACGAGGTAATGGAGGCCATTGCGGGAGATGGAGAATTCGGCCAGCCGGAGGACCAAATCCAACTACCAATACCTCTCCTTGACGACATCAGAGAGGCTGGCCGTGCCGCGCTGTTAAAGATCCCAGACGGCAGAACTCCCTCCCAAAGCTTTTCGGCTATCCTACAAGGACCGGACGAGTCATTCATCAAGTTTGTGGACCGCCTCAGAGAGGCCATCGAAAGGCAGATAGAGCACCCTGCGGCGAGGGAAGAGCTCCTCCGAAAAATGGCGATGACCAACGCCTCGGCGGAGATTAAGAAAATCTTGAGGGCGTTACCGCAAGACCCCGAGCCCACCATCACCCAGATGGTGGAGGCGTGCGTCAAGGCGACATCCACCGAGGTAACGGTCGCCATGGCAGTGAGTAAAGGGGTGGGGGAGGCAATGTTGAATTTGAACACTGTGCGCTGCTTCGGGTGTGGCCAGATGGGCCACATACAAGCGAACTGTCCACACTGGCCCCCGGAGCAGTTTTACCACCCGTATATGCCTTCCCCAAGACCCCCACCCAGGAACTCTTTCCCGCCATACCAGCCGGCGGGAAACGGGCCGCGGAGCGCGAGGAGGGGCCGCGTGAGGACAACAAATGGCCCTTCTCAGCGCCCGAGCCTCCCTACTATCCGGGAGGACCAATGGCCCAGGGGACAGTTTCGGAGGATTGGCGGAGCACCGACGACGGACTTCGCCTCCTCCGAAGAACGGCCAACTTAGATCCCGGCCGCCGCCAGGTCCTCAAGAGCTCCATGACTGTCACCTTCCAGGATGAGGACCTGGTGAGAATCCCCGCGGGGTTCCTGGAGCCCCCTCACTGCCAGGGCGAAGCGACCGTCCTCATCGTCGGAGACGCAAGGCACACACCCGACAGGATCTCCATCATCCCTGAAGTGGTGTGTGTCCCACCGGGGTCCGAGGTAACGGTCTCGGTCATCTGCCATGAGCCCCCCTACACCTTGGGCAGAGGACTCCCCTTCGCCTTGCTCTATCTGCTGGACTCAGACGACCTCTCTGGACGAGACTCAGAACAAGACATTCATGTGTTTCTTACTCAAAATGTGACTAAAGAGAGACCAATAATCCGAACTGTGCTTTCTTTACAGGGAAAGTCGGTGGCGATGAACCTAATGGCAGACACTGGGGCGGATGTCACCATCATTCCCAGGTCAAAGTGGCCCCGCGACTGGGAGTTGGTGCCCCCTTGTGGCACAATCTCCGGAGTGGGCGGAGCTGTCAACTCCATGCGCAGCCGACGCTTGGTAAGTGTGGAGGGTCCAGAGGGACAAATAGCCACAATTCGACCGTTTGTGGTTTCTTCAAACATCATGCTATTAGGCAGGGACGTATTGTCCCAGTGGGGTGCCCGCCTTGACATCCCTAGCCCTGCGTGGGATTTTTAGTGTGGGCCACTGCGGAGCGCACCTCCCCACCGTTGAATTGGAAGACCGATGTTCCGGTGTGGGTGGATCAGTGGCCCCTTGTGGAGGAGAAATTAAATGCGCTCAACGAACTTGTAGAGGAGCAGGTGCGCCTTGGGCATTTAATACCCTCCACCAGCCCTTGGAACACCCCTGTCTTTGTAATTAAAAAACCAGGCAAAGACAGGTGGCGCCTGCTCCAGGACCTCCGCAGGGTAAATGATGTCATTGAAGACATGGGCCCCCTCCAGCCTGGGCTTCCCTCACCCTCCATGCTTCCCCGGGATTGGCAGCTCGCAGTCATTGATATCAAGGACTGCTTTTTCAACATCCCCTTATATCCTGGAGATGCCCCCAGGTTCGCCTTTTCCGTACCATCCATCAATCGGGCGGAACCTTATAAAAGGTATCAATGGACCACCTTGCCCCAGGGAATGAAAAATTCTCCAGTGCTCTGCCAAACCTTTGTAGCACAGGTTCTTTCGCCAGTCCGCCGACTTTTCCCTGAAGCCATCATATTGCACTACATGGACGATGTTCTTGTCTGCGCGGAGACGACCACCTACCTCCGCGCAGCCCTCAATAAGACAATAAAAGCCATCAAGGATGCGGGTTTCCAGATTGCGGAGGAGAAGATCCAGCTCTCCGCCCCATGGAAGTATTTGGGCATCACCATCACGGGAAGGACCATCGCGCCCCAGTCTGTGACCATCAAAGACGACCCACGGACCCTGCGGGATCTGCAGCAGATCTGCGGCACCATCACGTGGATCCGACCTCTGCTGGGACTCACCACGGAGGAGCTGGCGCCCCTCTTCGAACTCCTGCGAGGAGACGGCGACCTGGCTTCTCCACGCGAGCTGACACCTGCCGCGAAGGGAGCCCTGGAGAGAGTCGCGGAGGCCATCAGATCCCGCCAGGCGCACCGTGTGGACCGGGTCCTTCCTATTACCCTTGCCATCTTGGGTAAGTGCCCAAACTTCCATGGGTTGCTGTTTCAGTGGGATGCTGGGCGTAAGGACCCACTCCTCATCATCGAGTGGCTGTTCCTTCCGCACCAGCCCCCAAAGACCATCTCCACACCCGCTGAATTGATGGCCAAACTCATCATTAAAGGCAGGCAACGCCTCCGGACCCTCGCAGGGTGCGATCCGGCGTGCGTTTATGTCCCTTTAAATCTGGAACAATTGGAGTCTCTTCTGCAAACGAATGAAAACCTCCAAATTTCCTTAGACAGCTATCCTGGCCAGATCTCAATACATTATCCTAAACATAAACTGTTTAAGGATACCTTCTATTTGGCCCCAAAATCCTACAAAAGCAAAACACCAATTAAAGATGCTCTCACAGTGTTCACTGATGGGTCGGGAAAATCCCACAAATCAGTGATCACTTGGAAGGACCCGGAGAGTCAGAAGTGGGAGTCTGACATCCAAATCGTTGAGGGTTCCCCCCAGATCGCAGAACTTGCTGCGGTCGTGAGAGCATTCAAAAAATTCCAACAGCCTTTCAATCTAGTTACTGATTCGGCGTATGTAGCCGGGATAGCAGAGCGGGCAGAACACGCCATGCTCAAAGAAATTCAAAACAAAAAACTGTTCGGGTTGCTCACGGAATTAATTTGGCTGGTCTCCCACCGCGAGCAACCCTATCACATAATGCACGTCCGGGCGCACACAGACCTGCCAGGAGCCATCGCTGAGGGTAACCGGAGGGCAGACCATTTAGCAGCGGTTGTCGCCACTACCTCTTCTGTACATTCAGTCACTAACACCGTCCCAGACATTTTTGCACAGGCAAGGCTCAGTCATGCGTTTTTCCACCAGAACGCTCCTGCCCTTGCCAGGCAATTCAAAATTTCCAAAGAGCAGGCCAAGGCCATCCTCGCCACTTGCCCCAGCTGTCAGTCCCTCGCCCTTCCACCAGTGGCGTCAGGGGTTAATCCCCGGGGACTGGAAGCATTGGAGCTGTGGCAGATGGATGTGACACATTACAACGCTTTTGGCCGTCTCAAATACATCCATGTGTCAATAGATACTTTCTCAGGTGCGATCTTCGCCTCTCTCCACACGGGAGAGAAGACGAAAGACGCCAAAAAACACCTGTTCATGGCGTTCGCGACACTGGGAGTCCCGAAGGCAATTAAGACCGACAACGGCCCGGGACTCACCTCAAAACAATTTGAACTGTTCTTGCAGCAATGGGGCATCAAACATACCACCGGCATTCCACATAATCCCACAGGGCAGGCCATAGTGGAGCGCTCCCACAAAGAACTCAAAAGATTGCTCGATCAACAACATGACGCGGCGTTGTCCATGACTCCGGTCGAGCGCCTTTGCAAAGCACTTTATGTGCTGAATTTCTTAAACTGCACCGACCGTGAGCCAGACCCGCCCGTCATTAGGCACTTTACAAACACCACTCGAGCACTTTTGAAGGAGCGCCCACCGGTCCTTGTCCGGGACCCGGAATCCCGAGCCATCACAGGGCCTTTTCCCTTAATAACCTGGGGGAGAGGGTATGCCTGTGTGTCAACAGCTCATGGCCCCAAGTGGATTCCGGGGAAATACGTGAAGCCATTCCTAGAAGATGCCCCAGCTGCAGAACCACCATCGCCACAGGACCCACAGGCTACGTCTCCCACAACACCGGACGACGCAGTCGCGTGGAGAAGACGCAAGAAGAAGAGGACCGGGAGCCGTCCCAACTTGGTATCCCGAGTCCTCATCACCAGACTGTACCACTCACCGGACTCGACATCTAAAGATACCCCATCCCCTCCAGTTACCTTTCCCTTACCCCCTTACCTTACCCGCTTTCCCTATACCCCTGTGCCCTAAATTGTTCCCTTTTTAACCCAAAAGGGGGAGCTGGGAGGGGAGGGAACCAAACCTTTTCTGTTATTTACGTTTTCTCTTGTGTTAATAGAATAAGGATGGCTGCCCACATGTCACCAATCCGGGAGAAACATCAGGAATCGCCCCACTGCACCCAGCTGGCTGTCGCCGTGGCCTTCGTCATCCTGTGGCTACAAGCGGCGGACGGCTGGATTGTTCAGCAGCCGAAGGAAAACGTGTGGGTCACGCTTGCCAAGTCCTTGCAGCAGGACAATCTATGTTTGGCCATGGGCAGTGTGGACAACCCCTTGTCCACATGCCTGGTGGGGGTTCCCCTGGTTGCCGACGATTGGCCAGTTTTCAACTCCGACCTACTCCAAACCACGGGTAAGAGACCCAACCCGGTCGACACTTGGGACGAGTGGACCAAAATTTTGTCTAATAGTAAGGAGGAACCCCAAGAATTGGACCTGCTGGGGTCCTCTCACGCAGAATACTGCGTCAAATTTTATTATAGAAGGCCAAGTCAGAATTGGCATGGACTTGACTTGGCCAAGAATACATACAGAAAGGATGTAACACCTCTAAGCAAAAAATACAACAGTCAAACCTGGTGCAATTACACCAGCCAGGTGGTTTCGGTTTCGTCCACACGTCCTAAGGTGTTGCCCAAGGGGATGTTTCTTATCTGTGGGGACAGAGTGTGGTCAGGCATTCCATCTCGGCTCCAGGGAGGACCATGTAGCCTTGGCAAGCTTGCGACTCTAACTCCAAATAAAACCCAGATTTTAGAATGGAGGAAGGAAAAACAATTGGCCCGCAAGAAACGTTCGTACAACCAATTCGATTCAAATTGTGATTCGCAGTTGTACAATTGGGGCAAGACAAAGAGAATCGCTGCGTCCATATTCCTTCCATGGTACGCAGCAGCAAAAGCCCTTGGTGAGCTTTCTCACCTGGAGTGTTGGGTAAACAAGAATGCCAACGCTACGTCGGCCGCCCTCTCAGACCTCTTGGCGGACGAACAGACCACCAGGCATGCAACCCTACAAAATCGGGCTGCAATAGACTTTTTACTTTTAGCCCATGGCCACAGCTGCGAGGACTTTGACGGGTTGTGCTGCTTCAACCTGTCATCGAGAAGCAAATCCATTCAGGCCCACATCCAACAGATAAGAGAGCAAGTAAAGGATTTAAAGACTGAGAACCCATCGGCTGCTGACCCAGTAGACAAGGCATTCTCGCAGTGGGGCATCCCCGGATGGGCAGCCCCCATCGTGAAAGGACTTATTTGGATTTTAGTTATTATTTTTCTTATTTTCGTTGCTTTAGCCATTTTCAAGCAATATTTAGTTAAGACTTTCGGCTCGGCTTATTTAGTTAATAAAGACGGGGGAGATGTGGGAGGGGGTGTGGCTGGTGACCTCCCTGCATTGCCATGGGAGGCCACAGATGTGTAGTTTTCCCGCCTCCCAAGTTGTCTGTTATCTGTTCTCCCTTCCCCCAGTTTATGTCAATCATTTTGTACTCCTTCCCTTTGTTCTGGAAAGTTCTAAGTTCTTTGTACCCCCATTGGTTCCTCCCTCGAAACCACTCCTTCCCTCTATCCCAGTTGGCCGTTGCCATGCCACTCTCCGTTGACTCCACCCTCATACCCTCACCCGGTTGGATGCTCTACCCCTTGACCCTCCTCCCCTGTAACTGTTATATACCCTGCTCCGCCCCTGGTTCGGGGCTCTCAGAGCTGGCTCGCCCTCTGAGTGGTTGCGTCCCTTCACCTCCTTCGCCTTCCCGTGATAAGCCCTCAGAATAAAGCCGCCTGAGAGACTCCCGTCTGGTGGAAGACTCTCTTTATTACCATCAAAGCGTGCCCGAAGTCCCCGACTCAGTCGGAGCGGACCGGGCCACGCTTTATACTTGTACTCTCAGGCTTTAAATCCATTGTGAACCACTAAGCAGCTGTTTCTTATTTATTTAGTGTAACCCATTTGCATGTGTGCTATGGAAAGCACCATTACTCAATGTAAAATCCATAAGATATTTCTATATTTAATTACTGTTTTCCAAACCATCTATGAGTGCACTTATGCAAATAACACTCCTTGTACAACCTAATGTCTCAGTTCAACAAAACAGAGCCATGTGCTAACTACTGAAAGCTCTAGGCTGAGTGAGAAATCAGAAGTGGTCAGACTCCCACTGCAAGATGAGAACCCTCCATTTTCAGTAACCATTTTGAAACATCAGCTTTCTTAATAATTAAAACTTTCTGAGTTTGTTGCTTTCTTTGGAGAAGAGATGCTGACTATCACCTCAGGAAAAATGTTATATGGAAATCTGTCCTAAATGGATTTCTTCCCTTAAAGCTATTCTTTTTTCCATAGCCACAGAAACCCACCTTAAACATACATTTTGGTATCAGTTTGACTTGCAAACAATGTAAGCATACCTTAAATTTCAGGGGCAATACTCATCTTTTCTTTCAATTAAAATTATTCTCAGACATATGACATTTTTATACACATAAATTAAAAGAGAACACAAAATTTTTCATGAAGTGTAATTATGTTGCAAACATGTCAAAACCACCAAAATTAAGATTTGTCCTATAGTTCAAAGCCAAGCTCTGTTTTACAGTCTACAAATAGAGCCTCATCAATTAAAATTTAAAATTTCTGGCTATGCTTGGCCCATGTATATCTTTTTCATTCAAAACATGTTTCTCTTATTTCCTTCCTCTTTTCCTTGAGAAATAGGTATTTTCTATCTCTACATTTTCCTACATGTCACAGTCATTTTCAATGACCTACAATTTTCAATGACTTGCTACATTTATACCTTTGAAAATTCAGCGCTTGCTGTAAAATTCCAACATTTAGGCATGACCCATGATCTTTGTAAATTAAATGTCAGTCTTTCTTACAAGCTGTAAAAAGTAGTTTTCTTGCACAATTTTAGTGAGTCAAAGTCTTTCTACAGATTAAAAAAAATAAAATGCACAAGTCATCGTTCCCAGCTTGTGTAAATCAACACATACTTGATAGGCAGTCATTTATGTTACATTTTGGTCATTATTTTGACCTGATGAAATAGTTTGCTGCTTAGGTTCAATAATAAATGTCAGGCTCAAATTCCATTAGCA
Organism: Taeniopygia guttata; assembly: GCF_048771995.1. Lineage (NCBI taxonomy): Eukaryota > Metazoa > Chordata > Aves > Passeriformes > Estrildidae > Taeniopygia > Taeniopygia guttata. The sequence continues at coordinate 39,285,954 of NC_133028.1, read as the reverse complement.
AAAAGTTGAATTTAAATTTGGCTCTGGACCAAAAGACTTCTGGAGGTTTCATTCAACTGAAATCATTCTATGATTTAAATTATGATCTTTGTATTTCTTGCTTAAGTCACACTGAAGATGATTGATTAAAGTATTTCTCATGAGATCAATTTTGATTCAATAAGGTTATCATTACATGTTGAAAAACAAGACAAATTTTGAGGCCATTTAGTTTTGTAACGGATGCTAAATAATTCAGGCCATTAAATATGGATAATCCAAAGATTTCAAAGACGCTATGAGATATGTAATATTTCAATTTAGCACTAAGAAGAGACTACACAACGTGGAACAAGGAAAATAATTATGTGAGAAATATGTACTAAGACCCATTTCTGATGCAGTAATGCATATGTCACTGTAATATGAATTACATAAATTTCTCACAGAGTTCTAGATTCTTGGAAAAAAACATGCTTTCCTTCTGACATTTATCTCAAGCATTTTGATGGACATGAATCCTTTGAGTGCAGAGCCTCCCATATTAGACTAGCCAAATGTCTAAATACAATGTTTAAAACCTCTAGGCTAAAACTAATTATGTAGCAAAACAAAAACAAACAAACAAAAAAATCCAAACTGAGTATTCCATTATTCAATCACATCTAGCTTCCTTTATGGATTAAAAATAAAACCAGCCAAAATTTACTTAGTTGTATGTGATTCCTTAAATAAAAAGCAATGATAAATTTTGAAAACTAGATTCTCTGACTACATAAACTGAAATGAATGCATCTATTTTTCTAAAAGTTGTTCTGTCTATTAGAAATAAAAAAATTTAAGCACTCTACTGATTTTCAAGTCTTTATGAAAAATACAAAGCGTGAAAACCTTTTCCCCAGAAGCAACACTCCTCAGATCACAGCATTATGGAGGTTGGAAAGACCTCAGGAGACATCTACTCCAAACTTATGCTCAACACATGCTTAAAAATACTTAACATAGAGCACATGACAGAATATCTTCCTGTGAAGATATTGGCAGTATTCAAAACTCAGCTGCAGAAATATATCCTAAGAGGAGCAGGTCTTCAGCTTAAAGCTTGTTCTGCAGCTCGACACCAAGGACAGGAATAGCTGCACCAACACCACTCACAAGACTTAATGCAGGAAGTTACTCTACAGGGAAAAGGAGTAGAGGAGAAAAAGAAATAGCAACCCTGGACACTTTTAACATAATTCTATGTGCTTTTCACTAAAGCTTCCAAAGAAAGGGAATCGCTACAGCTGAAATTGAGAACAGTACATATCTACACATGACTTAGGCAGCCGTAAGGAAAAGGCATGAGGCTTAAAGGACCTCAAACTTCAAAGTATCTCATACAGTCCCCTGTATGAATCTTAATTCTGACAGTATTGCTGAAAGTGAACTGCACTTCCTTCCAATTCCTCAAATATAATTCTAAGGTATTACTTAGTTTAACAGCATCATTTTCTACTGCATAAAAATAATCTCCATAATACTGTATAGAAATATCAATTTGATGATTTTTCACTTGGAAAAGTTGTGTGCAGATCAGAGAAGAAAATTAGGTATTTTAAATAACATGTTTATTCAAGCCGGCAACTACCCTTTTTACAGGATCTCCCACTGTGAATATATTGCACACTTCTCCTAAGTAGACTAATTAACTGAGCCCAGGTTTTTCTAAACAAAGTGGTCACTAGAAGAAAGAGTGAAGACATGAAAGTGCCATCATCATTACACTTTGTCCAAAAAATGTGAAAATTATTTACAGTTCTCTTTTTCTATGCTAGAAAGAAACAGAATAAAGTATCCTTCAAACAGCAGTGTAGTTCAAAGAAATTTATTTATAGGAAATTAACATTTTTCTCAAATCTGTAGCATTTCAGATGCTTGATATCACCATAGAATTTAAGTATTATAAGTAGAAGACTTTAATTAAATTTTCTCATTAAAAATTAAATTAAAATTCTAATTATTTCTTCATGTTTTCTTGTATTGGGTTTTGCATCATCAACATACCACAGGGGCATTTTCAGTCTGCTTTAGTAGAGAAATATCATATACTCTAAAAGATCTTTTTATGATGATACTTTAATTTTATTCTGAATCCAATCTGTTTTAACGTTTCTATCATCTCAGTTTCCTGAAAACAGATATAAATGTGAAGACAAGCTCAAGATGAGGAACTACTGCACCTGGAGTGGTGCTTAAAAGCAATTGACTGTAAAGAATTGAAAATAAGTGAAATTTAAAACAACATTTTTCTTATTTTCATGAACTAGCCAAGATTATTCACACACACACTTAGAAACAACAACTATTTCAAGAACTGAGCAGGAGTTATTTCTCTGGGAAAAACAAACTGTGAACAAGCACGCCCCCTCTCACTGGGATAGATGGCATTTACCTAGAGGAAAGTTGCTGTTCATGGTGACTTGATCCTCTAAGTATGTCCTTTGGGTACAGCTGAGGAAGCACAGCCACCGGCCTCTTAAAGAAAGCTGTCCTGCTGGTCTCTCATCAGTCTCCAAGTAGCTTCAAGTTGGATTAGGAGGTTTTTAACCTCCTCTTCAAACGCTTCCAGAAGAGCCTAAACTGCCTACCACCCCATGACAATTAAACAAGCCACTACCTCCAGAACAGGATATCACACCAAAGGCATCAAAGAAATCTCATTTATATGTAGCTACCATCACAAGCACTGGGAAGGGTTTGCCATAAGTACTGACAGCTGTGTAAGTAGGAGGACTCAGTATGGCTGTTGAAAGATAATCTGGCTCCTAATTCCGAAAACCTGGCAGTTATTTGTCCCAGAGAAGGACTAATGGGCCAGTTGATGGCCAGATGGAAAAAGTCAGGAGACAATCTAGCAGACTAATATAGGCAGCTTATGATTTAATACTAGAACTTGGAAGCCCATCAAAATGGTTAAAAATGGGGTCTTTTTTGTTTGTTTGTTTTGTTTTAATCTTATTGATTTGGCAAAGACTTCATGTCACAGTAATGTAGGTGTTTCTCCTCAGCATTTGCCTCTTGCTGAAGGCCATCTACTGCATGGTGGCCTTGTGGTCCCGAATGCTTCAGGACTTCCAGGAAGACATCACACCTGGGGCAGTGCGTTGCTGAATTTTTTCCATGTATATCTGAACTAGGGCTGTCTCTGTGTAGTGCCAGAGAATTCTTTGTCTGCTCAAGATTGTTAACGGGCAGGAAATGCAGTTCTGAGCATGCTGCCAGCATATAAAAGAAAATATAGTTGGAAACTTAGCACCATAAGAAAGAAACTAGTAAATAATTGCTATTGCTCTAAAAGAGATGGCAATCTATATGGCAAATGTCAAGAAAAATGGGTGGAGTGGTATACCTAAAATATTTCAAGTTTATTTATAATGCACTAAGGGAAAAATGCAGAATCAAACCTCAGAGAAGCTATATGGGTTTTTGTTTAGGAAGAGGAATGAAGTCTGCCATTTGGCAGTGTAGCATGATAGATCTTGCTACCATGGCCCTTACAGTGCACTCAGAGTGTATTTTGGTTTAGAGCTAGATTCCTGTGTTTTATGCATGAGTTTAATAGTAAAATTTAAAATCTTGCTTTTCAGTTCTAGGCAAACCTGATTGTATGGCTGCACAGTGTTTGCCTGTTACACTGGAAGAGAGCTACATTCCCTAAAGGAGGAGATGATAACTACACGTATAAGCCATTACATCAAGAAACATGGATTGAAAATGGTCTGAAAAATAGCAGAGGACAAACTGCGGTCCAAGAGTGACCCTCCCTCTGGAGGGATGATCCTTAATGATCATAATTAGAAAAAAAATGTTCCTTCATGAATAAAGTAAGAGAGAACTAAAGAATTTTAATATCTTGAATTATTAAAAGGTATTTCCAGCTTCACCAAGTTAGGGCTCAAGTTTTAGAGCCATATATTACACAGAGAATAGAATATGGCTTTTTATTATGATATCAAAATACTTCCCATAGTTTGAATAATTAGTGAAAGAATTTGACAATACTTTGAAAGATTCAGATCAGCACACATAACACCTAAAGACTAGCTAAAAGATTTTAAAAACCAGGGTCATTACAATTATCAGAAAAGGTTAGTTTTCTGTTTTCTGCATATTCTCAAACCCACAAACATTCAAAGCATAGCATGATCAGAACAGTGTTGAATCTGTAACTGGTATCACACAAAAAAGTCCTGAATCCTTTACTGAGACTCGTTTATCTTATTTAATAGCTTTTATTTCCACAACTGCTACTGTATTTTGCTGCTATTTCCCTCTACCACACTAATTTAAAAAAGTGGTACCTAGGGGCAGAAAGATTAGAAAAGCAGATGGCTTTAAAAATGAAAGGGTAACCCATAAAATATAGTCAAGGCAAACAGCATTGGGAAAAAAATATGACTGAGTTTAAAAAAGGAATCTATAACTGAAAGGAACCTAGAGAAAGAGAAAGGGAATGATTACAAATAAGGACATAAGGGAACAGCTGAAATTAATCAGATAAACTTTTCTCATGTCAGTATAATAATAGGATTTGCTATCAGTTGAGGTGTCTCAGCTGAGAATTTAATTTCATTACAATTAATTTTAAAAAAAATCAGATTGGAAGTCTAATAAATGTCAATTAGTGCTTTTTTTAGAGCCATTCTTATCAGTACTTATTATATGCACATGTAAAATCAGAACCTAAAATTAATTATTTTGGTGTGATTAAAAATAAAGGCATGATACTCAAAATATCCTTTTTTCCCACCTACCTCCCCCCATCTCTAACATTTAGTTGCCTGTAGGATAAAAATTATTAACCATCACTGCCTAGTATAGATTTCTGTTCTTCACATGCTGCTGAATACCTCATTCTGCCAACTAAATTGTCTATTTAGCAGGAATAGTGATTTACAGCTAGAATTTTGTAAGTATTTCCTGATTATCTTTCCTGATAAATCAGTGGTATATTGAATACCAAACAATGAGAAGATACAGAACTTGCAATCACCTTAAATCTTTTATTCCACTGCAGGTATAACATATGGGCATAGTTATCAAAATACACTATTGCAGAATTTAACTAACTTTTTTAAAGACATAAAAGAGCCTTCAACAAAAATACTCTTCCTGGTTTGGGGTCTTTTCCAGACCTTTCTGCAGAAAACAGTTGTTTATTTTTTCCTAAGTAAAGCAAATTAATGTCTAAGGTTTTCAACAACTCAGATAAGGGTTAAGCTTGTTTTAGAAAAAGAAATCTCCTAATTAACTTTCTAATGTAATTTGCTTCACATTTATTCCATGAGTACTGGAAGTTTGAACTGTTTTAGTACACAAGAAGGTCTTAAAGAAGGATATGTACCGTGTTGAAGCAGTAAATGATGAATTATCCTTTTCCTTTCAATAGTACTATTGTCAAACAATTCTTTTTGGTGTTCAGTGTTGATCTGAAGGAAAGTTTTAAAATGCTCTGAACATTCCTGCTGACTAATCAGCTATATTTGTAGCATGACTCACAGTCTGACTGCTACTGAGGCGTTTGTCCTTCACCCAAGTCATTCACTAGATGACGCTCTTGTGCCACAGTACAACCTCTTTGCTATGCAAGACATCAAACTGACTCCTTAGAAATGAGAACATAAATTTTAATGAAAATAACTAAAGAAAATGTTTTATATTTTCATTAAATTCTTTGTAGAGAACAATTCACATTTACAAGTAAACATAAAAACCAAATTTTAAAAATATTTTAGTACAGCAGCTACTACTAGAAAGCAATCTTAAAGCAACTGTATTTCAGTCTGATCTTGAGATGTTGTGCTCAAGGCAAAATAAGGAAATGAGAACTTTTCTTCATTTTTTCCCCATTTAATTATTGCACATATTTCTTGGTAGACTCAAAGTATAGTAACAGGTTTTTCAAGACTAAGTCACTATTTTTTATGTGGCCTTAAATAAAAAGCAAAGAACAAATTAGAAATAACTTCTTTCAACCATGAACATATCTTACACCTAATTACATTGGAAGACTGAAGTATTGAATCCTTTTACATTTTTTCTCATTTCTACTCTGATAGGTAGGATTCAAAGGATTTGTCTAGTAACTTACAAGAACATCTTCAACCAAAATGTGCACGAATTGCCTTTATCAGCTCAGGTTTATTTCTCTAGCCACTTTTCCAGTCTCCCTACATGTTGCTAGATGTGAAGATATAAGATCCATCATATTAATTTCCTCACATGAAGAAGGGTTATGAAATTAGGAACAGCAAGTGCTGTTTGTGTGGTATTAGAACACATGAGAATATAGTGCCCCTCTAAATCTGTAGCATGTGTACAATCTGCAAAATGTTCTAGGTAAGATATCTACTGTTCTAGATCTTGTCTAGCACAGATAGTGAAAGAGGTCTACTGTAGAATCTACTGTGAAGATTAAGTTACCATATCTCAGCAATTTTATATCTGTAGGAATAGTACCACCTGCATATAGTGCTCTTAATCTTGGAGAGAGCGCATTTTACTCCTTCAAATAATCCTGCTCTAAAACTTCCTTTCTGCAGAGATCATGCTAAACAAAGTTTAGGCTTTTGTTTGCTTTGCACAATATATCTGTAAGTATACGAAAGCATAATTTTTTTTTACTATAATTCTTTCTAACATATGTGTGCAATGCCACTATTTTCTCATTTACTTAAGAGTTAACTCAATGGTCCTGGTGGGTTCCTTCCAACTCAGAATATTCTGTGAAACTGCGAAGATATTTCAGAACAGTAATTTACATATATGCTTCCATTAAGACTAAAGTTCTTTTTTGCACTACAATATACCCCATTTTCAAGCAGAAAAAAATATACTTGGTTGTCCTGGTTCCAGCCAGGACAAAAGTGAACTTTTGTACTAGCCATGAGAGGGCAAAGCTGCAGCCATGTGGGCACGGCCAAGCTGGTTTTTTTACCACCTCCAGGGGTAGGGGTAAGGGTCACTTTCTTCTGAGAAGGCCAAGGTGGGAGGGGGAAGCTGTTTGCCATTGTTCATTGTCACCTGAAGTGTGCAGTGAGCATTTTTGCATGTGACTCACCCTATCTTTTTATATATTTCTGCCATTAATAATGTCACTGTTACTGTTGTAACTCACTTCTGTTTCCAGTGTATTGTTCTTACCTGAGCCCATGACCTCTGCCTTTTGTGCTTTCTGTCAGAGGAGGGCAGGGACTCCTGGGTTTTGGGGGGCTTTTTAGTGGTAGCACTAATTTGGGGAATACCATTTCTAAGCCACAAAATTAGGGTAGAAATATTTTAGGTGTTCAAGTTATACCAAGTTGCAAGAAGTTCATTTGAAGCATTTCCCAAGTTTTCTACTAGCATATAAACATTTCCAGCTCATGATGTATCATGAGGTACATGACCTACTTAAAAAAAAAAAAATCTTAAATCAAGCATTGGATTCAATGTTTTAAAATATCTGTGGTTTTCAAAACACATATTAATATTTGAATTAAAATAAATTCATATTATTAGTGGCTTTCAGTCAATAAAACCCCAATTCCGATGGTCAATATAGTTTGAAGTGATATTTGTTCTTCTAAATATTTTAGGGGTTTCTTTCTGCTTTTAAGAATGTCATCCACTCTATGCTTTTCTGGAGATCTGTTGTCAACACCACTCCTCAAACTCCTCAATCTATTTTCCACCTTCTGAAAGCTGGTCCTCTTATCCTTCACTCCTGGTGGACAATTACATACTGTCAAAAAGAAAAGGCAGAAAAACCTTCAGCAGAAAGGTATTTGACACTTGTGTGGGAAAACTGAAAACATTAAACCCCGTAAAAGGAGAGACACAGATGGCAGGAGAAGCAGCTGGAAGCATGGTTCATTTCTCCCACTTTGCTAGGTCAATTAGATTACGTGAGTATGTGCCAGGTAATGGACTTTTTCCCTGAGCCAGTGCAGCTTTCAGTCAACCATCCTCCTCCAAGCTAGTTAATTATACATGTCAAGGATGTATGATTTTAAAGACAGCTCTCAGGTTGACTGTGCAAGCAGCTCTCAGTGATTCAGAAACCAGCAAAAATGTTGCTGATAGCTAGGCATTAGAAATGGTCCTCACTAAATCTGCTATTAAAATTAAAGTCAGTAGCACCAAACTGCGAGAAAGAAAAGCTGATATACATCTACATTTATTCAGAAGAGGAGGACAAACAAAAGGAATATTTTAAAGTTATAAAGAAAACCAGCAGAGAAGATAACCCAGGTATCTTATCTTTAGATTTCATTGCCTGCAGTAAGAGGCAGCAGTTTGGGACAAAAGCACTACCGACAGGTCTCACAAGGAGTTTTGTGTTTCTATATTAAATCACTCTGCTCTATAAAGTGTCGATTGCTTAAGAAATATAGTTTGCTAACTAAGACTTAGTAATTTCCTACTTACATTTCTCCCATTTCTCCCATCTCTTACATTTCTCTCTGGTGCACACTTAAGGAGCAGGAAAGAGAGCAAAGAGTCATGAAAAAAATCATAGACACTTTTTACAATTTAAACATACACCAGTAATTAATTTATTATGTGTACAAACATGAAATGTCACATATTATAATGAGAGTTGTAGTCAGTGCTGTGAATTTTAAATGCTACATGATGATGAATACCATTACAAAGATGGAAAAGGATTTTTACAGGAGAATGTAGTGACAGGAAAGGAGGAATGGCTTCAACCAAAAAGAGAGGATGTTTAGATAAGATTTGAGGAAGAAAGTTTTCAGTGTAAGGTTGACATAGTTTGCCCAGAAAATTTCTCGAAACCCCATCTCTGCAAGTGTTTAAGACCTGGTTGGACAGAGCTGTGAGCAACCTGGTCTAGTAAAAGCTGTCCCTTGAAACTAGACGGTCTCTAAAGTCCCTTCAAACTCAGGCTATTCTATGATTCTATGACAAACTTCCTAGCAATATATTTCCTACTGGAGTATGGTTTTCTGAGAATTTCAAACAGAATTTATATATAAATCAGTGTTCATTCCTTAGTTTTATCATGTCAAAGCTAAACATTTTTACATAGGTGCCTCCCTGAGTTGCTCTTCAGGCGTTAAAAAACTGTCACAGGAGAAAACCAAAATAATTAAATGAAAGTTTACAATTTTATCACAGCTGAGTTTCTGTATTTAAAAAAAAAAAAAAAAAAAGCTGAGTAATAATATGGAATTCAATCCATAATGCTCAGGTTCTACAAGAGCACGTTATAGGTAACTCTGAATGCACTCAGAACCAGAATTATTTAATTTCTATGTTTGCATAGTCAACTAAGGGATGCAAGAAGGAAAAAAAGTGCATTTTTTTGAATGCTTTGATGACATTAATTAACATTGAAAACTCAAATGAGGCAGAAATTCAGGATAGTATCTAAAATAGCATTTGTATCTTTCGTTTCAAAAATACAATTTAATGATATGTAATCCATCCCAGCATCACCAGCTGAACAATATCAGTAGCTTTTCAGTCGTGAAAAATAGTGACTCTTTCTGCTATCTTCATTCCCAGATGATCAATAAAGTAATGAAATTCTGTTTCGCTGAAATGCAGGCATTATAGCAAGGGAATTAATTACCATCTCCTAAAATAAAATCTTTACTGAAAGCAAATTTCAGTAATGTTGGTCCAGCAAATAACAAAACCATGCCAATAGGTTCTATTAAAAATTGTAGCGTTTTGGAAAAACAAAGAGACATTTCAGGCTTGAGAATTTTGAATGACAAAAGTCTCTTGATTAGGGAATACTACTATTTTTTTACAGAGGAACTTGTAGCTATTTAAAAAACAAAATATGATACTTGTTTAGTTGGGATAAATATAAATCATTAAAATAATTCATCAACAATTTTTTTAAAAACACAGGCAAGGAGATCAGAACTACACAGCTCATGTCTGAATAATTTTCTCACTTCAGAAAACATGGGTAATCAAGACTTTTTTGGCCCCTATTCCTTTCATCACTCATGAGCTGCTCAACCCTGAGATGAGCTCACTTGGCTAGAGCAGAGTGCTAGTGATGCCAAGGTTGTGTATTTGATCCCTGTATGGGCTGTTAGCTTAAGAGTTTGACCCAATAATCCTTGTGTGTCCCTTCCAACTCAGAATATTCTGTGATTCTATGAGTCAGAATAAAATAACAGTAAGTCCTGTCTTGAAGACCACCGTTAGTGAAAAAGGCTGCAGATGACAAAGGGAGTAATTCAACCAACTACATGGTCAGACTTTGCTTCCGTCATATATGCATTCAAGAAACATAAATCTTCTGCTTTGAAACAGGCCCTTACAGCTTACACCCGGCTGGATATAAGACAGCTGAGGTGTAAATAATGATAAACTCATTATAGGACTTTGTAAACCAAAACCTTTATGCAGTGGCCATCTTACCTCTTCCGTGTGATGATACAGAGCAGCCAATCTAAATGGGGGCATTAAAGTCTTTTCAGGTAACTCCAAATTCTGTCTGAAAAATACCAAAGGATGTCTTTTTTTCATTCCATCTTTCTCATTAATATACACAGCGTGGAGAACTCACCCCACTGTGATATGAACAACACAAACAGCACAGTGAAAGGTGATACTCTAAGAAATCTGAAGAAATATTTATTTGGTGAATGATGTGTATAAACTAGTCTGGGTACACTCTATATAAGGTAAATATGGAATATCTGCTTTATATAGAGTTGAATATTAACTGACTTTGGACTGAGTTCTTGACAGTACAAGGAGTATTCTCTTGTAAAATTAGATCCAAAATTAATACAAAAACTTTTCTTTGTAAAAAAGATATATTTGTATATGACCAAATGACTGGCTTGTGTTTCAGTGTTACAAAATATTACGAAGAAGGAAACACATCTGTTAAATCATATTTTCTGATTCACAAAGAATGAAAAGGTAGAACTACAGTGTGAAATGCTCCAAACAATTAGCCTGTGAAGTGCTCCAAGGCTTTTAATGTTTTTCCCTCTGAAGTACTAAAAGGTTGTTTTTCTTTTGCGAATGTGATTTCAGAGAGGAACAATGTACATTAATTAACATAAAAACAGGTTATTCAGTGTTCACAGTTCTCCTAAAATCTGCTCTTTACATCTGGTGCTGAGTACACCCTTTAATGTAATATACCCTTTAATATTTAAAAGATTTGACATCTACTGGTGGCTTATCATTCATTTCATGAACACTGCTTAGGATCTAAGCAGGTCATATGAGACCTGGCATCCTAACAAGGTCTCATCTTGAAAATACTTATGATGAATGGTGCTGAATAATTCTCCTCTGGAAAGGCTCTGATCACAGCATTTGTAAGTATTATCAGGCCTGATCTATCAGCTGGATATTAAAGTAACTATTTCATTTTGTTTTCTTGATTGTGTTAACTTTAACAGGATTCTTGGCCTAACTCATTTTCAAACACAGCTGCACAAAAGCTTGTGCCAACAAAATAAAAACGATGGCACAGAAGTGGGGCTAAACTAAGTGTTTCTTTTAGCTGCAGTACATACTTAGGATGCTTGAGAGGCTTCCTAGCTGCCTTACCAAAATAGCACTAACCTTTCTGAAGTGAGAATAGGCTAAAAACCTCTATTTTCTTGGACGGTAGTTCCATCATCTCAAGAGCAGAAGCAGCACCAGGACAGCAAATGGCAGTCACAGCTTGTTGCCTGCTCTCCAGACTGCTGGTCTACATAGCAAGCTAGAGAGGGAATAGACAGAAGGCAGCAGAGCAGCACTCCAGCCAGCACACCTACCCCTGGGAGAGACGGCACCGGTCTTACAGGAACACACTGCCATGGAGCAAACTGTTTGAAACATAAATACAGAGGCTTTTAATCAGGATCTGCTGTAGTCTGAAGCTAAGGGCAGCTGGATGGTTACTAGAGCACAATAGGAAAGATAGCTTGCTGTGTTTTGCTACAGTTATTGGGAATATATATTTGCTATATGCCTACAGCTTTCAAATGTACTCTAACTGGGATAGTGAGAGAAGTGCTAATGAAGTAAAATAATTTAAGTAAATGTTTTAGATTGGATAAGAATAGCTCTCCAAGTTGTTAGTAATTTCTAATAAACAAGACTTGATAAAGGAAACAAAACACAAAACTGAATGCAGCACAGCTTATATCAAGCCATAAATCATAGCTAAGCAGTGTTAGCAAAAGACCCCTACAACTGAACATCTATTTATTTTCTGTATTTTCATATTTATTTAAATATATTTTCAGATATTTATTTTCTTTATTAGCAAAAACTTTCTGAAATAGGAAAAGTTAAATATACTAGAAGAATGACTTTCCATGTATGTCCTGTTGTGGAAGTGTTGACTAAAAAAATCTTGCAGATATTTCTTGAAAGCTAATGTATAGAGCCCAGAAAATTTCACCAGCCTTATGATACAGATTATAATGAAAATTCAATGTACAACATGGTTTAAGATATTCCTCATGAGCAAAAAATTGTGCAGTCCTGAGAGATTTAGTCTCTTCTATAATTTGACTATTAAACTAGAACAATTATAATTGCTTCTATGTGACACATCAAAGAGAGTCAGTAATTTTATAGTCTTATGTTAGTATTAGCTTATCTTTAAGTGAAAAAAAGTGAGTGTTCTGAGGGGCACTTTTGTTGGAGCTGAAAGCTTAGTTGAAAAAAAGACCACTGAGTATCAGAAAAGCAAAATGCCAGCATCAGTGACACAGTATTTCCACTGAACTCTGATGATACAAAGTAGGAAGAATTCCTCTTTTGTGCCATTCTGGCTTACCATTTAGCAGGTGGAGAATAAGCTACTTCATCCAAAATAGTCAGCCAAATAGTTATTTGCATGATTACAGAGAATTGTCTCATTAAAGCGTCAGTGCCCAGATTATCAAGTCTCTTTTCCCTCTTTTTTTTATTTTTGGCAGAAAATACATATGTGACTGGCATCATTAAAAATCTAAAGAATGTTGTTTGGAACAGCTGATAGAAACTATTTTCTTTGAGACAAGCACTACTGAAAAATATACTTTATCCAGTAACCCTTTTTTATTAAGATTTCAGAATGCAGAGACAATAGGACTTCCAAAAGATCTCAGAGCAAAAGGCTCATGGAGAGAACTCGCTCAGTAAAAGCCCATACCAAGCTCATTCTGTCTAGTGGCAGGGTTCAAATGCGAGTCACCATGAAATCCTTTTTGTATGGGTTACAAAATATTTCAGACAACATAAATATGCTTTAAGCTAACAAACACCTCAGAAAAGCAATAAGAATAGCAAAAAAAAGAAACAGATGCACCATATTTCTGGTGCTTCAAGCAATTTTCTAGTCAAATCTATAGCTAGTTTTATCAACACCTTCCAGATCTAGAATTTCTATCAGAAGAAAAACATCACTGATTTTCATTGTTAAATTGCCTGTCTTGACTTGAAGATGGAGTTATCTCCACTACAGTGAATTCCTGACTGCTCTTTAAGTGAAAAAGATTTTTATTGTGTGACAAAGATGTTTATTAATGCAAGACATAATTCAAAAGTAGACCTTCCTAAAGTGAAGCCCTCTGTGGATTCCTCCATACTTTGTTCACGTTAGAGGTTCCCTCTAAAAATAAATGAAATGCTAGCCAAGCGACTTCTCTAGCTTTGATTCAGACAGAGAGAATCAATCACCTTCCTAAAAATTGTGTTCATTGTAAACAGATCCTTTAAAATCCTCAGATAACCTATTTATTAAAAAATTTTGCTTAGTATTTAAAAAGCTTAAGTTCAATCATCAAGGTCCTAAATAAGAACAAGGTAACTCTAAGTGTAAATTTATGAATAATTGTCATTACCAATTCCAGTATTTCTATTGACACTTTTTCCAAACACTTACTACAAAGACTAATTTACAGAAAGCATACCATCCATTATACATCAACTACCTGACACAAACAGCTGTATTAAAGCTGTTTAATGAGATGCTTGCAGCTCCCCCTAAGTTGTTCTTAGGGGTAAAAGTGCAATAAAGAGAAATGCTTATCTTGACCTTGGGATTCCAATCAAAACCCACTCACTATTTCCCTCCAGAACTTTTGGAAAAAAAATCTCTGTATGGTTTCCTGGCACAGATCACAGTAATAAACATCATGCTAAGGATTTTAAAACCACCAAAACTGTAAAATCAAGAACTGGAATTCTTCCTAACACATATTTCTCCCTGATTTCCATTTGTATGAACCAGGATTGTCCCATAACCTGCATAATACAGTCAAGTGAAATTAATTTTCCATTTTATTATGCATGAATGCATCTTTTTAATAAGTCTTCACAGCAAAAATACAGATTCATGCTTAGTAAAAAACACAAAAAAAAAAATCCAAATTTTTGTATTATTAAAAACAGTAATTTTTATTCAACTTTTTAGTTTCATTGTTTAAACAGAATATAAACTTATACACCTTCAAAATTAGTGGTTCCATTCTGATTCCACTGAAAAGAGAGTTGTTTGGCATTGTGTTACAGGAATAGCCATAAATACTGAATACAAGTACACTGAAAAAATGCAATTCCTAGCTTTGAAATCCAGTTTCACAGATTTTTTTTTATATACATTTCTATTACCTAAAGACAGCTCATGGATACTGTAAATGTGCAGAATGCAGATTTATGGGATTAGAAGTGAGTCTAGAAAAAGTACTGCTTACACAGCACTCCAAATAGAAGAGCTACTCAGCATTAAGATTCTTGTTGTAAAGCAAAAAAGCTGTTGAGGAATTAGCAGTGGGAAATGATAACTCTGTAAAATATAAACTGTAAATTGATATGAAAAATGCAGTATGCCTTTGATATACTCTCAATAGCTATACTCTGGAAACATATTATTTAAAATAACCTCTTTGCACTACTTTTACAGACTGCTATTTGTTTCTTAACTACTCATATTGAATTTCAGGTTCTTTCTTTCTTTAAAAAATGAAAAAAATAAAAAAGGAAGCAAAGTACTTGTCAAATCTAGTGTTATTCATTAAGCTCTTAAAACAGGAAAAGAAGAGCACTGTAAAATTTAGTATTTTCCACAGGATGATCACGCCTAACTTCGAAATAAAATTAAATGTGCCAACACATTCTTCAACAGAACTTTTAAATATCACGATCTCACCAAAAAATAATTATTTTGTATATGCCAAAAATCCATTTTCTCTATATCCTAACTGGTATATTCTACTCAGTTACACTGATTTTTTTTGTCTGCAAAATGTATAACCTTCTTTTCAAACTATTTTCCTTACATTAGCTATATATGTTACTTACAACTTATAACAAATACAATTAAAAACATAAAGAAAAGAGCTTGGCCTGTATACATTTTCCAAGATACAGAAGACTAAGCATAACACATTTTTTAAAGGAAATTTGTAATACAAGTGTGGTTTGTGATAAATTTGTATTTAAATTTTAGATAAGGAACATGAATATTAATGAAAATTCTTTACTAGTAGATTAATACTTAGTGTTTACACTGGTAATTCAGTTTTACTGCATAACATTTATTCTTATATTTGGTCAATTTCCATAATTAGCTAAAAGACGGTTAGAGTTAATTTCACACGGTTGTGTTCAGAAAATATACATCTTTTCAGCTTTGATCAGATACAATAGTCTTTACACAGTTTGTATTTATCTTTCTAAACTATCCAGTGAATTACTTCCAACTTCTTATAAAAGAATCAAAACAGCTTTTATCTTCTCCATTTCATCAGTGAGAATATAAAATGAGTATTTTCTTAATTAAGAAAAGTACTTCTTAAAAAATCTTATTGCAGATGGAATGACAAATGTTTGGTAAGGATAGGTTCCAGAAACTGTTAAAATACTTACTTTTTTAATGCTTTGGCAGATGGATAAGGTGATTGAAAATTTTTGAACCTATTATTGCTTCTTTGACGCACAACTTGCCTCATTAATTACTGAATGTGCTCTATACAAGAGTTTTCCTTTCTTTCTTTTCTTATATTTATTTGTTGAATCCCAAAATATTAAGGTTTGTTCATTAGTCTCAAAGGATACATTATCAAAGATCAACCCATGTGACTGGGTAATTATTTGTCTTAATGCAATGTATTTGCTCTTCTTGAAAATAAATCAAAAACTGAATTTTTTTACACCTGGATAGTTCCCGATGTAAAGTGAGTAGTCATACAGAAAAGTATACTTCTTATGAGAGCAAATTTTCAATTTTCCTTTTTTTCTGAAAAAGAATCTATTATATTCTTAGTGATAACACAAGGCTTTTGCCACACAATGACAGACCAAGTTATATATTTATTTATTTATGTAGGATGAGACTTCCAGTCATAATCAAAACAAGGATGATTTATGTGTTATTTCCATAGAAGATTTGCTAAGATTTTTTTTTTTCCAGAGTCAACTCTATTTTAGTCACTAATGTAAAGCACAGCACCTTACAAGTAGCTATAAAGAAAGTTAAGCCCATCCTAGCCAGCCTTAGCACGTTAGGAAATAGTTTTCTTAATGGAATTATAGCATCTTACTCTCACACTTCTGATCTATACAGAGCATGTATAGATGCTGATGACTGCATATATACATATATATATCTATATACATATATATATGTATATAGATATATATGTATATAGATATATATATGTATATATGAATATATACATATATATATCTATATATCTATATATATATATAGATAAAAATGACTGAAAAAACAAATGTTTGGGTTTTTTTTATTCAGTTCAAGCACTCTTGATCAATCTTATATGGTACTGATAATACAGAATAAGCTACTTATTCTGTGTTTCTTGTTTTGCTCCAGACAAGATCTTCCATTTTCAAGGAGTGACCCTGATTTAGTACCTATGTGTGCAGTCCTTACCCTGGGCAAACAGACAATCCATTCCTTGAGCCTGTTCTACCACAGTGCTCAAAGCCATCGTTCTGCACGACTTCAGCCGCCCTGAACACATCAGTAGCGTACTGTGGGTGAGTCCCAAAACCACAGAAACTCCTGTGTTTAAAGCATGCTGAGCCTCCACAGACACTGCTAAGGACGACTCCCTGCCCAATCATCCAGGATCCACTCTGGCATGACCTGAGCTGGGGTGGAAGCTACACCCCTGCACTCACACAGTCACACCAGGTTTCCTCTAGCAGACTCTCAAATGTCTCTACCCCTAAAACTATTCAATTTTGGTGCAATAACAAAGTAACAGCTCAAGCTAATTGTTTCCATTAAGGAAATGACTGCCTTAAACATGGAAAGAGCCAATATCTCTAATGGGTATTAAGTAATGAAAGCATTTCTTTTTATTAAAGTCTTTTTTAAAAAGTCTCTATAGAAAAAAAATAATTTCCTGCAACATATCTTCCAGATTTATAGAACAGGAATATATATGAATCAATACAACAGACATCTTTTTTTCTTTTAAAGTAATGGATGTTAGAGAAAAGCCATTTGCCTCCTTCTTTCAAGACTGATACCTCAAGAAATTCTACTTGATTTTTTTTTCTACTAAAAGAGGAAATAAATGGGACAATATCAAGAGTATTTGGCATAACAATTTTCGGAGTTTAGCAAAGTGAATTCTATTTATTGTGCAAATAATCTGCACACCAGCTCACAGAGACATCACATACCCAGAATGGTGTGTGGTAAACACCCGACTTAAGCCTAATGTACTCATGCTCTGACGCCAAATAGAGAGACCACTGTACACTGGGGGAAAAATAAAATTATTGCTGAAATAGCTGAACAATTGCATTATTTCCTAAGCACATCTGCTGTATATCAGTTCACACCATTCTTTCCTCACCCACCAACAAAATAAGTGTAAGAGATCAAAGACTGAAAACTGCAAAAAAAAAAAAAAAAAATTAAACACTAGAGTAACAGCAAAATAGGGCAAAACTGTGAACAGTACCAGTAGTAAAAGTTGTCTTAAAACCATAAATGGTATTAAACTAAGATAATATTTTACAAAGTCTGTATTTAAAAGATGCATGCAAACAATGCAAGGGCTATAGAAGGAGGATATGACTTATTTTTATATCACTGATAAATTTACTGATAAAGCAGTTTTGCTTTCAAAGGCACATTTCTTCTGATTTTAATGCATCACTTTATACTTTCACAATAAGATATTACATCAGATTGGAAATAAATACTGTCTGGCTTTTATTACATTTGCCTCCAGTTTTCATTATTTTACCTTAGTTAGGGTTGTTCTTGCCCACTTTAATAATGTTTGCTTGGGTACCTCCTTGTTATCAATTAGATTGAATATTTCTGAAACCTCAGATATATTTTGTAATCTCAGTTCTGATGCATTGGTCCATATTAGTAGCATTTTCCTTAATATTAATAAATTTAACATAATCTAAAACCTCCAAAACAGTCTGAGACAGTTTTGGATTCTGTTCCACTAGATGTTTCCTGCCTACATTCATGATGTTTTATGTGCCTGTTGAATGTGAGGTAATGTTCAAAGTAAGTAATTAGTAGCACAGTCTGGCTACACACTAACCTCTCTACAGGGATATAATCCTAAATAAATTTAATCGGTGAATCATAAGACCTATTTTGTAGCCAAGATTTTATGCTGTACTTAAGGGTCTATAAAATTAAAAAATAAAAATGATTAAAATTTTTGACATCTTTTAGGCTCTAGTGTTTGCTAACATTGTTGTTTCTATTGATCTCCCACTGAGGATGAGATAATGAAAAACAGCCTTTGATGAAGTACATGTTGGACTAGGGCATAATTTGTCTGGATGGCAGCAGAGCTTAACTTGTTGCCAATTTGTAAAATGCACCAGAAGTTCTGGCACCTGTTCAGACCTGTTATGCAAACAGCACAGGGAGTCTGCAGAGTGCTGTGGGAAGCCAAGGAAAGAAGCCTGTAAACAAAATTGTCTGCTTGTCTCCACACCTTTATGTCAGTAGGAGTTTCTGCACAGGGCCATATGTTATGGGGTCTCCCAACCATTTTTTTTACCCCAGGACCAAAGGTTCAACTTGGACCTCCTTGACTTTCACTGGGATAATAGTCTGAGAACTGACTGGGGGTAGATCTGCTCCATACAATGGAACTATCTGAGCCAGTATCTGCTTTACAGTTCTAACTCCAAAAGCTGACCAATACCATATCCATATGATATCTTGCTAAAATAAACATTAAAAAGTCCTATAGGAGGTCCTGATTCTCTTATGTGAGTTTTACAAACAGCCCTTTCTCTATTAAAACACAAACCCCTCTGGAGACTCTCATATAAACATATCGGTCTCCCAATTATCCAGTAGATCAAGTATTAAGTTGATCTATTTAACATTCACCAGAATAGGAACAGAAAAATCCTAGTCTGCTTCTCCAGGTGAATATCCCAATTACTAGGTGTGGGTTTCTTGCTAATTCTTGAATTTACTTGATCTGTGCAGAAAGAAGCAGTTTCCTCATGATGAACAAAGGAACACCAACCCTTGTCCCAGAATGCCATTAAATGCAGTATTAGTGTTCATGCTTATAAATAGGAGAAGCAGGTTCAAAGTCCAAGAAAGTAAGTCTGTGTGTCTCAAAAATGGTTAAATAATAAGGCAACACTACAGGGAGTTTTAGGGGGTTTGCTTTTTTAATGAACCAATTGTTTTTATGCTGAACTAGTAATTGTGTTCTGGGAATATAGGTCACAGGACTACTTGGAGTTTAGCAATCTATTCTCTATTGAGAATCGGGAACTTTTGGTTCTTAATTATTTTGTGAGGCTTAGCTAGTTTATCAATTTTGAATGTAGCCATGTATTCTTCTCCCATTTAATACCTGTTTCTTTACCTATGCATTCTTTATCCTTTTCCTGTCCTGTTTCCCGGTTATAAGACCTTTAATTTTACATATAAGAATTCCTGCTATGAGACTTCAGACTTATTTTGCATTTTCTGAAACAATAGCATCGAAATATTCTTGCCTTAGAGGGGCAGGAGGTTAGATAAAATATACTCTATGAGTACCAGAATTCTTTTTCCTCCAAATTCAAGCTACCCCTTTGCATTTAGATTTTACCTCTTTATAAAGTAGAAAAAAATATTAATTTGTAACACATAAAAAAAGGAAAAACAACTTTAAAATTTATCAAAATACAACAAACAAACCCCCCTGCCTTTATTACTTCAGGCCCACCTTACAGAAAAGGATGTAAGCATTCAATTTTCATTTAATTTCCTATTTCCATTCAGGACAGGACAGCACCATCATCTGTGAAAGCCATGAGACTGTCAAATACATATAAATTAGATCTAAATCTCCAAATCTCCTTTTTTTTCAGTAGTAAATGACCTGAATATGTCATTAACCACTGTGCATCATCAACCATACCAGCAATTTGTAACTATTCCCTCATATGAGGTAAGAAGCACGAGGGCACTTTATATCATTGATGTCAATGACTAACTCAGTTTCCTCTGTAATTCTGTCAGCTATGTCATGTCAGCTTTTGAATAAAGCCTCAGCTATAATTAACTGGCTTCCTAGGGTGAAATCAGAGTTTTAGTCAATATTGCTTAAGTTTAAACAATAGCTCTTGAATTCTGTATAGCACCTGTCACTGTTCCGTCTTTGAAATGCTTAACAAAGGTGCTCAGTCTTCTTCAACAGCCATTAGGAAGAAAAGCCAGCGTAGGTGGCAGCCTGTATTATCATATTCCAGATAATTGCCTTTCTGTATGCAATTTTCCTCCTAGCTGTTTTGCATGCAGTTATTATGAATCCATTGCATTCTGATAGCACCCAGATGCTCAAACTGAAATCACAAGCCCTTTTGTTAAGAGACTGTACAAAATATTCCTAAACTAATTTCTGTCCTCAAGAGTTTGGATTCTAAACACACAGAGCAGAATAGCAAACTCATATAAATGGAAAAATATCCTCACATTGAAGAGAAGGATAGTTTCAAATGTTGCACTTTCTAATAACCACAATGCTCAGCAGTAACTCATTTCAGTTTTGGCTCCTACATCCTGACCTTACTAATGGGAATATTTTAATGATAGTTAATGAGAATTTTGCAACTGACTTCAAAGATTTTATTTTCTGAATCCAGATCCTGTAGAAATCAGATATGTGTGATGAGAACATTTTAATGCTGACTAATGTCCTAAAGTACATTATTAAAGACTAAAGTCCTAAAGACTTTATTAAAATGCTCCCAGTAGGTGGCTATAAACCTGCATTCTTCATTTCTTGGTTTTTTCTTCACATCTTTTGTTCTATGGCAGGACTTGAAATGAAATCTAACACTAAGTCATTTAGGAATTATCCTTAAAAGCAGAACAGGTTATTGATTATGTCATCATGCTTCACACATGTTGAAAAATCATACCTGATGATTATAAAAAAAAGTTCTATCTGATGATACGTTACATTGTGTTGATAGGAAATGAACTCTAGATCTTCCAAGACTGATACCAGTTGATGGCTCACCCTTGCACAGAAGCAAAGAAAAAAAAAAAACAGATCTACATTAGTAACCACAGAAAATTCAGGGTGTAAACAAAAGACAATTGTTACTATTTCTTTTCAAAAATGGAACCAGGATATTTGTAAATTGATACAGAGCTATCTCTTACTCATTACTGACACTTTTATTTAATTACATTAAATACTACACAGTAATAAAGAATATGATTCTTTTCAATCCTCTCAGTTAAAAACATATATCAAGTCCAGTAAGAATCTAGAAAAAACCCCAACTGTTTAGTAGATACATGCTTTACAACTAAGTGAGTGTATTTTACATGGCAGATCTTTAACGAGAAAGTTCTTAATAAGGGGTATGTTTTATATTTCAAACAAAAAAGAAAAACACTATACCCCAGTGCATCATCATGAAGAAAGACTGTAAATTGCTCTTTGCCAGATCTATACAATTATGTTTATTTGTAGCACTAAGTACTCCAGGGACAGTTTCCCAAATATAAAATTCAATGAATGATATTAAAAACAAATCAACTATCAAACATGATATTATTGTTTGGAGAACTGAAGATTTTTTATTTTTTACAAAGGTACTTTTAATAAATTACAATTGATGTTTATTTGTCAATCCACCAACTAAAGTTTAAAAAACTTCTTGTGATTAATCATGCCAACATCTCCCTGAATAAATGTTCCTATCCATATTTTTATTCTTATTCACTGGGAATTCCTTTTTTTTTTTTTTTCAGTTTTGGTATGCTATACAACCTCAGTAAGGATTTAGCATTTGCATAACTGCCTTCCTGAACAGAGACCAGTTTGGCATGATTTATTGACATAGAAGCTTTAATAGAAACCACAATGGATTCATAGAGGAGAAATACATGCAAAAGCAATTAAGCACTCATCAAAATGGACCATTTTCATATTTTATGCCCCAAAGGGCTGTGGGAAACAAATGAGAATCTTCCAAAAACTATGCAGGGTGTCTTACTTGACAGAACCAAATTACCATAGCTGTTTTTCCATTTTAATGGTCTCTCTTTTTATTTTAGTGCAAAATATGTGATAAGAACTAGATTTCATATAAATTTATATTACTACTATCTCTTTGTATTTAAGGTAAACTAATATAAAAACATATAAACTAATAGATAAACATGAATTTCCTTTTCAATTCAAAAGATCATCAAAGCATTTTATATTAGGAGGTCAAGAAGATTAATTTAACTGATTTGACATTGTTTATTTTGCTTTCCTACTTCAAGCACACTTATATAATGTCTTATATTAAAAAAATGCTACATCTCATGACGTGACATAAATCATATGCTCCTCACTGAAACAAAGTATTTCAAAATCTTAATTTCAAAATATGCTATTAAGAATTTCTTAAATGAGTCTTTTCCTGTCATTATGGAATGAAATTTTTTTTTTAAATTTATCCTGATTTTTAACGTACATTATAGTTGTATTCATGGTACCAGGCATGAGGGAATGTGCATTTTATTTTCCATAAGTAAATCAGGTATTTTTCAAGAAATCAGGTAGCAAGATATTACAATGCAGAGCTATGATAATTCTTATTACTTTGTTTATGAAAGTTATAAAAACACGCATTCCTGTTTAGAATGCCACACTAATTTGATCTTTACAAGTTAGGAATTGCCCTGTTTGATTGATTTTGTTTTGGAATAACACAGTGATTGATATATCACATAGGTAATCAACAGCATGGGAAACTTGGATATGGCAGATTTTAGATATATAATACTGCTTTTGTGTAATGTTTACTCATCTTTATCTCATTTCCTTAAGGTCTGCACACAGAACAAATGCAGATTTCATGCCTTGTGAAATTCTGACACGGGCTGCCATGGCAATTTTGCACATAAATGGATGAAAACCTGTACTGTAATAGTAGGAACATTTATTTTCTAAAAGTTATATAAACATGACTAGCAATGTTAGAGAACTGCAACCAGGTAACTCCCAATATCAACCCAGGCTGGGGGATGAATCAATTGAGAGCATCCCTGCCAAGAAGGACCTGGGTGTCCTTCTGGTGGATGAGAGGCTGGACATGACCCAGCAGTGTGAGCTCCAGCCCAGAAAGCCAAAGGTGCCCTGGGCTGCATCCAAAGCAGTGTGGCCAGCAGGGCAGGGAGGGGACTCTGCCCCTCTGCTCTGCTCAGACCCCATCTGCAGTGCTGCATCCAGCTCTGGGATGCCCAGCACAGGAAGGGCTGGAGTGAGTCCAGAGGCCATGACAATTAACACCATTCCAATGAACACAAGCAGAGAGAATCAGGCTTGTTCAGCCTGGTGAACAAAAGGCTCCTGAGAGACCTTATAACAGCCTTTCAGTACCTAAAAGAGCCCTTCAAGGAAGATGGTGACAAAGATTTTACCACAGCCTCTTGCAATAGAACAAGGGGTAACGGTATTAAACTGAATTTTGATTATGGATAAGAAAGAATTTTGGGTTTTTTTTTTTTTTTTTAATGAGGTTGGAAACTCACTAGAACAAGTTTCCCCAAGAGGTGGTAGATGCTCAATTTCTGGACACATTCAAGGTTAGGTTCTCTAAGAGTCTAGTTGGTGATGTCCCTACTCATTGAAGGGGAATTCAACTTGATGACATTTAGAAGGTCTCTTCCAACACAAACTATTTTATGATTCCATAACAACTACAGAAAACTATATTAAGATCTTATTATGCACCAAAAATTATGACAACCTTCCCACTCACAAATGCAACATGTGGGGAAAAAAAATTCAACCCTAACCTGGAAACAGGCAGGTTATGAACAACATAAACTCCAATATTGTTTAAGGCAGGCAATTCTCACAAAATGAGGAGGAAAACCAAGACCACAGTCAGTAGAGTTACATTTCTACTCCAGATTTCAAAACTCTGCATGAAGTCTGCAGATTTGCATATCAAAATACAAAAGCTCATTGATTTAGTTTTTCGTGCTCCATATCACAGGTCATTAGATCTCAATCATGTATCTCTCTGTTCAATTGCAGTAATTGGTGTTTAATTATGGGAAAATTTTGAGAAAAAAAATTTAATTGGCTTTGGCACATTTATTCCAAGAAGTATGAGGAAGATAGTAGCATCCTCCTCCTCCCCAAACCAGTAGGATTTCAGCTGGAAGAAATGAAGAATATCCTACATTATTACTCCTTCCAGCCATGCTGAGGACTTTAAAGATGGTAAATTTACCAACCCCATAGTAATTGTTTCCATCACTTAATTATCATCGTTGTTAAAAAGTGGTCCCAAATTTCTGATGCAAGTATCTGTGGCTTAGCTAGCAAGCTCTAATTATGTCTTTCCCTGCTGAATTTAGGTGGTTTTTTTTTTAACCACTATATACTCATATGTTGCAATCAAGTGACATCTCAATTTTATTTCAGATAAAGTAAATGGATTGTGCTCACTTCCTCACAGCAAGATACTTTCTAATCTTAGGAATATGTCAACAGCTTTTTTTCTTCATCTGCCCCAATTTTTCAACATTGTTTAAAATGTATGGATTTCATGAGCAGTGTCTCAGTGCTATATATGAAGATCTAAGACTTCCTAATTTTTTACAGATTCAAAGGTTTCATTAGTCCCTTTTTTTTCTACCAGACTGAACTGTGGAAAAGAATCTGGAATGAGTTCTGTTCTGTTAAAAAAAAAAAAAATATTCAGTGTGGGGATAAGTGAAAAAAAATTCTGCAAATTCCAGAAGATATTAACTAATTAGACAGCTCAAGAGTCAGGCAATCTGCAGAATGAGCCAATGAACCATCATTAAACATCATTCATCATCAATTCCTTATTGAAAACCATGTCTTCCCAGAGTATATTTCTCCAAAAACTGGTGTTACAAAAGGAATACTACAAGTAATTTCCAATGTTAGCACACAGTGAACCTTATGGAATCACAGAATATCCTGAGTTGGAAGGAAACCAGAGGAATCATCAATTCTAGCTCTTAGCCCTGCACAGGACTGCCCCAAGGGTTGACCATGTGCCTGAGAGCCTTGTCCAAATGCTTCTTGAGCTCTGTCAGCCTTGGTGCTGTGACCTCCTCTCTGGGGAGTTGTTCCAGTGCACAACACTCTCAAAGAACATTCTCACATTCTCCTAATTCCCAACCTAAGCCTCCTCTGACACAATTTCAGGCCACTCCTTGGGTCCTGTCACTGGCCACCACAGAGAAGAGATCAGCGCATCTCCTTCTCCCCTCCCAAGGAAGCATTTTAAGTGCATAGACTGTTTTCTGAAGTATTTCTGATTTCTTATCGTAGATATTTTAAATAAAATATTTTTTGTAGCATCCACTTGATACTTTTTTCATATACTTTTACTTTTTTCTTATTGAATGAAATACACAATTGAATGAAATTTCAATTGTCATTATGCTGTTACTGTATTTTATGAATCACAAAGTCCAGCGTCTGGAAAGGAGCACAAGAGATAAACTAGTCAATAAGCCCTTCAAAAGGCAGGATCTATTGGAAACAATCCTTCAAAATTCTAGACAAAATATTTAATTAAGATACTTTATGGAGTATCACAAGGATTGAGCAGATTTTCTGAAAAGTCTTACTTTTTCATCATATTAATTTTGACAATGCCTTGGCTCCTCTAGCATTATATACAAAGCACTGGGAGAACTAATTCTTCATTTTCTCTTCTCTGTAGCTTTCTTTTTTTACACATTCATTTCCCCTGCTTTTATGACATCCTACAATTTTAGAAGCTTGTTAGAATTATTCTCTGCTTATGCAGATCTGCCTATACCCAAAATGAAAATGTCTAGAACTTAGCTGTTACAACTAAATATTTAGAGCTGGCTAGAGGCACTTCAGCATCCTTGTGAACTCAGCACTGCCGAGAGTTACAGAGCATTGTGCAGTATTAATATAGCTGTCCATGAGATTTTCATCTGCATTAACCTTTCACTGACTTTTCCCTGAAGTAGGTTGCCAAAAACCATTTTTTTTTTTTTTGAGCAGATATTTTAAATTATTTACATGTACTTCATAAAATCAGATTATGACTTAAGGCTTCCAAAGGAAACTTATATGAGAAAAAATATCCTGACCAAGCAAAATATTTTGAACAGGAAAAATGGCATATACTTCTTGAGGACACAAAAGGTGAGATAATTTCATGGGGTTTAGTTTTCTTTCTGGGTTGGTTTGTTTGTTTTACATTTCCATTTTCCACCCAAACTTAAAAGCTGATTCAGAGGTCATATAGGATTTGAGATCAGTTTTAACTCATCACATGTCCCTCCCAAAGACAGACTGCGGATATCATCAATATTAGTTCTCAGGTTTTGTTCTGCTTTCATGGTAGATGTTTTATTCTGACCTTGTTTTGTCAGGTTCTGTGGGGGACTAATCTAACATGACCCTAGGATTTTTAACTGGAAAATCAGATCTTAGTAGGTCCTCTATTTCTTAAATTTGAAGACATACATATTCATATGGCTTATATGATCAGAGCTTAGAAATACTTTGTAAATGAGTTCCAGTTCTGTAAATACTTGAATTCACTGGCTTAGGAGTATCTGTACATAGAGGTTAGCAAAAACTATAGAGGTATGCATCTGTGTATATCTTGTTTGAAATATAAACAGCAATAACACAAAATAAGTAATACATCCACCCTACAAAGTATCTTCAAAGGCTTTTTCTATGGTTTAGATGCATGCAAATGCGGAAGGGATCAGTTACCACTACTCAGCAACAAGCTTGGTTGCTGTTGATCACATCAGAAGGTTAATTTCTGCACAGAGAAAAGTTGTCTGCATTTTCTGCTATGAAAACTTGAGTAACACAGCTTAGTATTTATGCATATCCACACACAAAAGGACATGTAGTAGAAAATCTCTGCATGTGTTTCATCCTCAATTACTTTACTGCAAAAGAGAGGAAAAAAGTAAACTCAGAAAGCATTGTAAAGGAAGTAGAGAGGAAGCCTATGGAAAATATTGAAGATTATTCTGAATTTCTGTGAACTAGAAGGAAAAATTATTGTTTGTGTTTGAATTTCCTTACTTTAAAGGTATACTGATATTCCTCTGGGAGTTTTACAGAATGCCTCACAGGCCAGAACGAATACCAAAATTCAGAGTATCTTGTGAAGAAATTTCATTTTGACAATGTGTGTAATTTTCTTCTAACTCATTCTTTATAATACTCATTTCCTGACTTTTGATGAGTACTAGCATAACTGACATGTTTTTATCTTTGCACGAAAATATATATGATATTATTGCAAAATAGTGGAATAGAATAATTTTCTCCATTATATCTTTTTCCTTATAGCCAGAATTACTGGTTCATTTTACAAGTCCCATTAAATGTACATATCTGCTTTTGGTTTGAAAGCTATTGACTTAACTAACTAATGCTATTAGAGTCTTCTTAGTAGCAACACAAAAACCATGAATAAATTGCCAACAAATGAAATTCTTCTTTGCACGGAAGATGAGACTATCTTTACCCTTCTTAAGCTCACCTGGGTTTGCATCAAAGACAACTGGGCAGTGGGTGCTGAGTCAGGAACAATGATCCAAAGTGGTCTGCAAGAGGGGAGAGGATCAAGAGTTGATTTGAACGCATCACATGGGTGATTGACAATCAGTCTCTCAAGAACTTGTGATTGAATTGCCAGGTGCTCCTGAAATTAAGGTAATACTGTTAACCACTAATGTAATTAAGAGTCAGTAGCAGCAGAAGGAAAGGTCTGAGAAAACAAAATCTACAGCTAGCACACAGGAGCAAGAGAAACAGAGATCTCTGAAATTATGCTAACATTCAGGATAACTGTATGTTTCAGCAAACATAAAAAATCAGGTTGCACACTACAAGGGAGTTCACTTTCACCAGTATCTCTGTGAGAACTTTTCTATAATTAACAAAATAAATTACAGCAAGTCAACCTCCAAGCAACTTTACAAAGTCTTTCAACTTACTGCATTTTAAAAAACTGGCCAATGTTCAGTCAAGTTTGATTTCGTGACACTTTAATTCAAACAAGTTCTTTGAAGAATTTTCTTCTTGTTTTGATACGTATTTGAAGTATTTCATCAAAAAACTCTCTGGGAGCTCATCATGTTAGATGCAAATAAGAAGTTACTTGACAGTGCCCAATCAGACCATTTTGATTAAATTTTCTCTTAAACACTGGGACAACAAAGGGAACAGACTAAAGTGAAAATCTAATCCTTAAAGGGCGTGCAATTAAAATTGCCACAACATGGTTAATTTCCAGTGTTTCCCAATTTATTTACTGTGTGCTTTAAGTACCGCGTACTTTTTCCTATGTGCTCAGTTACATGTATGGGAATATACATAATTTGAAACTGTTATTCTATATATATTAACAATATTTTTCTGATTTTCTCTTTTAGGATTTGTTACAGTGTTCATCACTGTTGCATTACAGGGATGGATACTTTAACCAAGTGAGGCAGTGAACCCTTAAGAAGTGATTCATCTTACTTATGTCACTCATTTTATCATGTGTAAGTGGTGGTGTTAGCTATCCTGAACACATCCAGGACTGAAATCCAGCCAACTAAGATGTCTAAAATTAAAAGTCCTGTGATGGTTTACTTTCATAACTTGCTCATGTAAATTCTGCACACACCATAAAGCCCTGATTTGCTTCCTGTTTCATCAGTTGATCCATCAGCTAATTAGTAAAGGCATACAAAAACCAACACCATTAAAGAGACAATGAGACCTGCTGACCCCTGTAACAGCCAGGAATCTTTGACCATTTCTCTGGCACTCAGATTTAGTGAAGCAGTCACAGTGCATGAGAGGTCGATACTAGTGTAAGTCATGTCAGCATATGCAGCTGGACTAAGCTGCATAAATGGAAGAAACAGGAGAGCATAAAAATTTCAATTTCTCACCTAGTTCCAGCTTCCCCCACCCACAGACAAGACACAGCATGACACCCACAGCATGACACAGTTTCACACACCTTCTATTTGTCTGCCTTTCCAGTAGATCAGACTTAGAGAATGTTACTGAAGATCCCGTGTTTCCGAGAGCACCTTCCTCAGCCTCCAGGCCTTGCGAGTGGTATTTACTGGCATTCGCTGCTGCAAAGGTTTTGAAATGTTAATAAAAATCTTGTCTGATCTGAAAGAGTACCTGGAGCTCAGTAAATTCCCCAGTCCCCATTCCCATGTGGGCCTACAGCAAAGCAAAGCACACCTTTCTCAAAAAGTTACATTACTTGAAGTGTGAGGGAGAATTACCAGGGAGCCCTTAACCTTCAGGCATCTACAGGTGTATATATGAAAGTAGAATAGAAGTTTTAAATATCTCTTTAGTTTGACTAAATTATGCTAAATGCCTTTTAGTTTACCACCGTGCTCTACCTGGTAATTGCATCTTGTATTCTTCTCTTCCAAAAGCGATTTCTTACAGGAAATAAAAGTAGCCACTCATGAGCTGTGCCTGCTCTCATCTTGTCTTTTTTTAACTCCATGCCTAACCTTTTCCTTCAATCCCTCAGCACTCTGAGTTTCTTGGAGACCATAAAAAGCAGTGTTCCAAACAAGCAGGCATCCCAGCAGTGAAAATAAGCTGTAATCAGAGCATTTTTGACAGCAGGAACACAACAGAAGAGTGGGGCTAGCATACACTCCTACAAAACTCTGCAAGCATTGTATCTGAGATAAAATGAAAAGTGATTCTGTGCCCCTTTCAATGTGGTGATCGTGTCAGAAACACCTGGGATATCAAACTTTCTTAGAGAAATGTAGCTTTCTAGATCCAGTGTGTGGAGGTTACCCATCACTGCTACTAAGCCAGGTACCCCACTTGTTCGAATGTGACTGCAAAGCATCTGTGATACCTGATACTGTTAAGACACAAAGAATGGAGAGTCTTCATACAAAGGATTCACATCCAATAAAAGGAATACATTTCTCACACTTCTCATGTTAAGCTATTTGTGTATTTTTACATTTGGGTAGAGTTATAAGACCTCATGTGTATCAGAAGAATGCTTGTCCTATATGGATTTTGTTTCCTTATTAGTGATTTTAAATTTAGTGGCCATTTTTTTGCAAATGCCATAGAATATTAAACACTAAGTCTTCAAATTTTCCTATTAAAAATAAAGAGAACTTTTCTCTAAAAATTTGAAAATTTAGAAATACTGTCACTCAGTTCTATTTCCTTTGGAATAAATTTATGGTAAATAATAAATAAATATATAGATAATAAAATTATACTTTGTAAATCCATTAAGATGATAATTTACAAAACTATTTCCAAGCATTTTTTTCCCTGATACAATGTACCTTAGTTTTCATCTAGGAAAGAACTCATATTCTGCAAAAATATCAAAGTTGCAAGTATCAGATTTTTCCTTTCCTCCTTTTTTTTTTTTTTTTTGTAAAGACATTTTAGTATTGCCTTTCTTGTCTTTGTTTTTGAACTTAACAAAGGTAACTAGTTTATAAATTAATTCTTTTGTTTATCATGGATTTGTTATTTTTTTAGCATATTAATGCACTTTGTTCATACCAGCAGACTCTGTCTGGAAATGAAGAAACCACTAAAAATAAAGTAAAGATATCAAGTTCATCTTCTGGTAAAAGACAGGAAAATAGTGTCTTTCCTCCTCATATAAACAGAACAAAAATATTGCAAACACAATGACGTATATCTTAAATAATTACATTGAAAATGCTGTTTCTCTTGCAAAATTAATTTTTTAAGCAGTTGAAGGTATTATTTTTAGTATCTCACAATCTACTCATCTAATTGATTCAACCAATGATAATCACAGCCCATCTGCTTCCTTCAAACTCCCTTTCAAGGGTATCAGCACACTTCAGCTGCACTATGCCACAGTTACTAAGGCAACCAGTGTATGAAGCAAGCAGAAGCTGTGCTAATTCACATTAAAATATTCTCCTGCCAGAAAAACCCTACAAAATGATGTATATATCAAAAGCTACACATTTGCATGCAAGAAATATATATGAAAGAACTTTGGAGGAGGGGAAAATATGTGCCCTATTTTTATTTCTTTCTTTTCTCTTTTTTTTTTTTTTTTTTTTTTTGAAAATACTTTTTGTGGAATAAGGAAGTAGGGGTTTCATATGACACAAGATAAATAGAAAGTATTCGGGGCAAGTTATGAAGACATCCAAGTGTGCAGTAGATACAGAAGTTGCTTCCTCAAAGTACCTGCTATGTAAGTCTGAAGCAATGACACAGATTTATGTTTACGGATAAGAGTTCCTCACATGCTCACTGTGTGATGCCAGCTTGGACTGCCCTGTGTCGCTCAGGCTACTCCATATTGTGTGACCTAAGAGTCCTTTCCCAAATCCCAGGTCTGGATGATTTTGAGCTTGTGGGGGGGGAAAGCCCCATCCCTTTCCTTGCGCTCATTTTTTCTCAGAAATGCATAACAGGTACTTTTATCTGAATATTTCACCTCTTTTCTTATACTAAATTCATTCAGAAGTTAAATCCTTCTGAGGAGACAACAAATATAAAATTTTTGAAAGGCCTGAGAGGCTGAGATAGGATCAGAGTATTTTCAGAATACAAAACACATTCTTTCAGCAATATTCAGAAAAAGTTCTGCCCTGATCTCTAATCCATTGCAACATAACAAATATAAAATCTCTCCCTCTCTTACTGCTTTCACCAAATGTAAAACCAATTAGAATCCTATGGAGGAACAGAACCTCTGGGGTTATTGCAGGTGAATAGTATGTTTTGATGAATTAGGTGAAATATTAATGTACCAGAAATAATCACATTGCATGCTGAAGGCTGAGACACTAATTGTGTCTTGCATCTTTATACATAGCTGACACTATTTAAAAAGGAAAGTAGCACAGCTTTGAGGAGGCAAAATCCCTTACTGGGAAAACAGAAAACATCTTCCAGTTTGAATGGGGCTGCCAGGGGAGCTCACCTTTTTTAATGGTCCCTCCTATAGTGAAATGTTAGCAGTTTCACTCAGAGCTAGACAGCAATTTTCCTGTGAAACAAAGTGCATCAGAAGTAGTAGATTATTGAGTTCCAAATTATTAGTCTGATTGGCCTTGTTTCTTCATCTGTGTCCCACTTGAAAGATTTATTCTGCTTTAAGCTCCAAGGAGAGGATTTGCTTGCCTGCTTCCAAATTATTCATACAAGCCTCCTTTTTTGGTTGGTAGAGAAATTGGCATTTATAGGAAACAATTTATCCGCACAGCTTTAGCCCTGTCAGAGAAGTGGAGTTACATCCTACTCTTCCCTGTTTCTCTTCACTGATTGTAACAGAAGCATGGACACCTGGCTCAAGAGCAGATATATACATTTCATCTGGCAAATCATCCTCCCCTTAAGATCATGATCTACTGTCTTTTCTTAGTACATTCCTGTCCTCAGAAAATTATTAGTCTGGGCAATGTGAAATTACCTCCTGAGTTACAGGGAACTTGTAAAATTGAGTAATATACTTAAGAGAAGCCCTGCAGTAGCAGACAAAGCCACCACCATTTCTAACCTTGTAGCAATGAAGCAGAGAAAGACTCAGGAATGTATTTGCTACACTGAACCTTAGGAACCTGTCAGCTAGTTGCAATTCTGATTTGCATCTCATAATTTAGGAATGCCATGGTCAAATTCACCCACCTAATGTACAAAGCCATTTGTGCCCCAACTCACTTTTTTCCTTTCAAAGCCAACTTAATCCAGACTTGAGAACAAGGATCAACATTATACAGGCCATCCGGAATCGGGAATTCCAGAATCAGGAATTATTTTAATGTAAAAGAAAGAGGAAAAATCACATTTTTCCAAAGATAACTAAGGAAACCCATGGATAAACACATTATATTATTAGGTGTTGTAGCATTTCCTAAGCATGGAGATGCAACATGGTGAAAGAACAAGCAATTTCTAATACCTAGTGCAGCTTTTTCTCAATGTGTGTTGTTAGATTCACTGAAAAGAAGCGTTTATTCTGTGTCATGGGAAAGATTTGCATGTTCCAGGCTTTCAGTGCCCACTTCTCACATAAATTCTGCTCAGATCAATCAGATACCTCTGGAAAATCCTTGCATGATTCAGTCCTTAGCATTCCAGGCTTTTTTGAAGTGAGCAAGGATCAGGTTAGATGATTCTGTAAATGCTTTAAGTTACAAAACTTAAGGTATAAATACATTTTTATTAAATGTTGTAGAGGGACACACATTCTACAGTGACTAGCACAGCCACAGGAAAACAACAATATGTTTTTTCTGCATTTAGATTACGCTCTTAGCAAAGGCTCTTTGGCTAGTCAGATTTCTGCCACCAACTAAACAAACTTTGTCATCCAACTAATGGCATTTGATACATCTAGGTTAGCTGTGGGGGAGCTGTCACAGCACTATTGTAGTTCAGGGTAGAGCAGATTAATCCCAATCAGTTGCCTTACCAGTCAAGCTCAGAATGATAGAAAGGTACCAGAAAGTTCTCTTTCTGTGAGTCAAGCTGATTTCTGACACAGCAAAGATTTTAGTCGACAATAATTGCTATACATCTGTGTTTTCACTTACAGATGCTGAAGTGTTGCAAAGCAATGAACATTTTGTAGCTTGCCTGTGTGAAGAAGAAGGATGAAAGCACTTAGAGCTCAAAAATTCAATACAGTGTCACCTTACAGCTGCAAATGATAGAACTGCAGAAGCTGTACTGCAGCTACAGATCATTTCTATCAACAGATCTCATGGGCTTCTGGTAGTAGTAGATGGGTACATTGATTAAGGTGACTTGGCTGCCTCTTGCATCAGTGGTTCCAGTTGAGATGGCTGCTTACATAAACTGGATGAAAAAAGTTAATCTGCTGGACAATGTGAGAGTACATCAACAGCAATCAAAGAGAAGTAAGAGAAACTAGACTGAAAACAGTGCAAGCAGTAATAGTGTAGAAGAGTATTATTCTTCTATGCATTTTAAAAATGTAGAAGGGAATAATTTCCCACTGGATACATTTTTTTGAATGTAATTTGTATTTTTGTACAAGCATGATAATTACCATTATAGACTGCATACAAGCTTGGTGGACATCACACAATTATGTCCTTAAAATGTAAACAAATATCTGCTAAACTGCATCTGCAGCCCTTTAGAGTTCTATAAATACTGTAATAACAGCAGAAGTTCATTTAAGCAAATATAGCTGGCTATCTGCAGTTACTGTTGTTTCAAAGCTTTCATTGTGGAAACACAGTTCAAAAAGTTGCACCCACATGCACACACTGAAAACACAGCCATTATATGCACTAATATATTTGACTTTTGAATATTCTAAAGGAATATTCTCAAGCAAACAAAACAGGCTTACAATTATTTTGTAAACAAGACTAAGCCTGAGCTTTGAGCTTTACATGAGATTAGTTTCTGTGTCCATACCCATCAAGAAATGTTTTTGACTTAGTTGCTCTTCTTCCACACATCTCTCTTGTTTCTAGTGTAATACTCCTCTCCAGAGGCAAAACATTTTCCCTTTGATGGTAGTTCCACTTTGCAGAGTACTGTATTTGTGGATGCAAGTCTTTTGATTCCTTAGCATCTTTCTCTATTCCAGTTTTCACTAAAACATTGTGTGTGCTGTCAGAGAGCTGCAAGCTTAAGATGTCACTGCAATGGTTCCCATTATTACTGATGAGAAAGCATGCACTGGAAAAGACAGACTTGCATGAGACTCCTTAGTCCAATAAATTTGTGGGTAATACTGATACATTGTGAAGGGAGCACAAGTGCAGTCATATGAGATGTGCAACATAAAATAAAATAAATGTAAGAAATTAGCGATCTTGTTATATTTTCAAAGAAAGTACAGGTTACTTCCTATCACCTCAAGCTGATAACCAATGGCATTAGCTGTTTTACTAATCACAGGGTGATTCTGATCCTATGACTCCTGTGAGTTCTGTGCATAGGGTTTGCAAACAGTGTTTCTGTATCTATTCAAACTGAAGTGTTACCTGCTCAAAGCCCACGACTCAACAAACATGTGTACCATCTTGCACACCTCTTTACTTTGTGTATAAATAAAATAAAGATATGCTATAAAAGAAATAAAAATATAGTAAATTTGAATATTCATACATTTTTATCTCTTCTGTTTCTTTTCCTGCATGTATGAAAACATGCA
This sequence comes from Taeniopygia guttata, assembly GCF_048771995.1. NCBI lineage: Eukaryota > Metazoa > Chordata > Aves > Passeriformes > Estrildidae > Taeniopygia > Taeniopygia guttata. Next base: position 39,250,284 of record NC_133028.1, on the reverse strand, counting down.
TGCTTATTTGCTTTTTGATTTATAGCTGTGAAGAGCTAGTTCAATGACTCACTGCGCCCACGTAGTGAAATCTAACTTCTTTACGTCTCTGTCTTACCACACACGCACACACCAGCTGACATGTGCAGAGTCAATCATAGCTGCGTCAGTCTGTTTTCTTGTATATAAAACTAATCTGTGCATATCACGTGGCTATATAGTCCAAGATGTCCAAGGTGTTATTTAACACCTCAGGAAATCTCAGCCAAATGGCTGCAGTTTTCCTTCCAGTATCCAGAAAATATTTGATAGCCTGTACTTATTTAAGATATGCTTCTGTGACAAATAAGACAGATAAATAATATTGAAATCTTCTTGCATTTGTGCAACAATAACTGGAAGTAAATTTTGAAAAGAAAGAAAGTAACAGCTTAGTTCAGATCTACTATTTCGATTTCCAGATGAAAAAAAATTATATCAAATGGACAAAAAAGAGACCAAACATAAACTTGATAAAAATCAGACTTAGTGGAAAGAAAATGAGCAATAAAAAAACAGAATCAGAGAAATAACATGTTTCTGAAGTGCAACAGTTTCCTGTGGAAAGCAAAAACCAAACTATTGACATGCAAACAAATACACCTAAAATGATTGTTTTGGTCCTTTATAAGTATAATTTCAACAAATGAAGTTCATTAAAGTTACATTTTGGCCTAGGTCATCAAAAAATTCCTAGTGGAACCTAAAAAACAAAATCTATTCAGTTTCAATTTGGAAAAAAATTGCATTGAAAATTATATTTCAGAGCAAAGAATCAAATTGAAGTGTTACGACATTTTCATGTAAAGGTTTCTAAAATATAAATTGGGTGCATGGGGATGTTTTTATCTCTTTTCAGCCAAAACAATATTGCAACATTGACATGAATTTACAATATATTTTGCTTGACACAAATGTTTCCATCAATACAAACTGTACTTTTCTATCAAGAGAAGGTCATTTTGACCAAAGAAAAAGGCTTGATCTCCATGAGATGACCTGTAACTTGTTGAAAACAAAATCATGACATTTTCCAGTTTTCTGCTAAGATGTCATCCTCATCTAATTCTTAGAAACTGCACATCTGAGACATAACAGACATGTTGACCTCAATACGGCCATCTTACTTGAAATTGCTAACAATATGTGCATTCAGACCTTGAATACATCCTAGAAGGTGCTTCAGCAATAAAAACAAGCTTCAATAGTTTTAATCAAACCAGAATCACAAATTCTTATAAGACATAATGTTAAAAATAAAAGTGGAGTTTCCGTCAGTGAGTTTGGATTTGGCTTAACTTAGCTATCCAAGAATATCTAAAATATCTCTAGATACTTGAGAATGTTTACAAAGTTTTCTGTGAAAATCTAGCTGTAATTCATATACAAAATTATCAGGAAAACGACCATGCAAGTATAAAATGCAGATAAATGAATTGAAAAATTTATTAAGTTTTTTTCATAATAAATTATCCCCAGTAGAAGAAAGGGTAGATGACAGGAAAAAGAAAATAACTCAGAAGATAGAAAGCTCTGAATAGCCTATTCTCAGCTGACAATTACTGCTTTGGTTCAGTAATCACTCTAAAAAATTACCTTTATCTCAAGGTCCAGATATTTCTTTAATAATTATTTATAACTCTTTATAACAGATGTCTCTGAATAATTCTTTAATTCTTTATAACAAATGCCTCTGAATATTTTGCTGTCATTACTGCATGGCTAGACAATAAATTTGTGAGACTCTGCTGCCTTTTCACAGTCAGGGTCTATAATACTAAGAAATACATTATCTCCATTTGTACTAGACAACACTATTATTACAAATTTTCAGCTATAGATCAGTACAACATATAATGATGAACAAGAGGCTCAGAAGAACTTTATAGATGTATATATCTCAATTGCTTCTATATTTTATTTTATGTCCTAGACAAATTGGAACATTATTATCTTCCTAAGAAATGTATATTATTAAGGTGGAATATACTTCAGGCATGTCAGCAACTCTTTCCTATTAACATAATTTCAAGTCCTGGAAGCATTACATCTGTCTCCAGGGTTTCATTCAGAGTGGGAATTGAAAAGAAATATCCAGACATAACACGGGGCAGATGGATTTGAAGCTGTTTAAGAGTCATTGCTACAATCAATTTTCTTAACCTATCATTTCAAGAAAATCAATATATTAGAAATAAAGTAACTTGATCATGAAATACATGTTCTTAATTCTTTCTGTAGTTTATACCTTCTGTAACTGTGTATATATATATATAATATATCTAGCTTTCAGAGGAAAAAATAAAGTTTAAAAAGGAATAAGCTATAGCTTCTTCTCTCATAACAGCCTGACTTCTATTGTTGATCTTCTTGCTAATACTCATATAAGGCATAATTTAAACAATAAACTTTTACATGAACAGGATCAATTCTTACCTTCAGCTTAGTACGATTCAGAAGTTCATTACCCTTATCATCATAATGATGGTTCATTTACCATCATTACAGATGATGAAAGCATTCGTTATCATTTTTGAATAACGGATGTCATAACCTAAGATCAAGTCTATACATCAATGAGTAAAAGTGAACACTCTGTAAAAAGTATTAAACTATTTTCAGTAATATGTATCAATTAAAAAACAAAAAAGAAACTTTCTTATTAGGTAGTACATGCGCATTCCAGTAACAGAACTTGAGTAAATGTGTGTTATTTCATCCAGAGTAATTTAACAGGCTGAGGAGGAGGTTCCCTCTTTGGGAAGAGCCTGGTCCTCTAATAAGAGTTACCAAGTGAACATTCAAAAGATCTTTATGCCCTTCATTGTCCTTCACATCAGTAATGAGGGTCTGCTCTCCACTGCTGAAAGGAGAGTTGGCAGCTCTATAGCAATTCCTTTTATGTGGCAAACACACATTTAAAAAATCTCAAGAAACAGAAAATTCAGTACACGTGTGCCCTCAGAGTTCACAGGCATAGGCTGTTCTCTAGCTCTCCTCTGAATGAAGACTTGCCTCAGTTCAGAGCTTGTTTTACAGTGTCTGTATTGAGTTTCAGAGTCTGCATTTCTGACCTTTCAAAATAACACTGCAAACTTAAACTAAAAATTTTTCTCTAGTACGTGTGGTCTACAATTAGAAAAAAAAAATTGGGAAAGAACTTTAATAACAAAGTTAATTCAGTAACTATTGTTACAGACAATCAATTTGAATACATCCACTTTCTGGAACAAATGTAAATTGAAAAACAAATCAAAGAGAATAACTTTGAATAAGTGTTTTTGGCCATTTCTTTTGCAAGTTAAGGGATGATAGAGAAGTACATGGGATATGAAGAGAAGCAAAGTGTAGAATGACCTAAATGATTAAATATGCTTATAGACAGGCAACCCCTGCTAACATTCTGCAATGTTTTTGCCTGGTTAATCATTTGCTTAAGCTATGTTCACAAGCCAGTTTGATTCAAATTAGTCAAAAAATATGTCTCCATATTTGTTTTTAAAATATTCTGTTGAACTTGCAAGCTCTCACATGAATGTGAAAGAAAAGGTGAAGAAAAAAGTGTGGATAAACCCTGTGTAACCCCCACTGCCAATCTGGGAAAATTACCAAAACTGCCAATGTTGTTGTCACACTATAAGTGAAGATGCAGGAGAAGTATTAATGACAAACAAGAGCAGCTTCTCCAGAAAAATTGCACAAATACTATTGCTAGTGCTGCCACCAAGAAAGATGAGCCACAGTGTCATTTTTGTCATAAATAACCACAGGCTTGTTTAATGGCAACACATTTGTAGCACTGTTTGTGTCTCTGCAATGATTTTTTGCATGGCATCTCACACAGTATTGCCTGTTGCTGTATTCCTTAAGCATGCTGGGAATCAATATGGTTAGTAATAGCAAGCACAATAAATGTGCATTATGAGTAATCTTTTACTGCCAAAAGAATCAGCAATCATAATTTGTGCCTGTGTTAATTATATTTCCACTATGACTGGTAGATAACTAGGTCAGAAAAATAGTCTGCAGCTTATATTTAGTAAACAAAATCATTTTAAATCCTTTCATTCAGCAGAGAATGCAAAGCAGAGATTCTGGTGGGAGCGCCTTTTGACACACTTCCCTTTGAAGTTTTAGCCCAGACTGGAGAAAACTTAACAGTGTTTTGAATGAGTCTGAAGATGCTTGGAAGTGCCTCAGACAAGGATGCTTGAAGGGAAGCAGCTCTTTCAAGGACTTCCTGCAAATACACTTTTGAAAGACTGTCAAAAATTATATACACACTATCACAAAGAAATACAGTCATACAGCTGCACTTACACTTCCTTACAAATTAGCTATCAACTGTCACTTTGCAATACTTAATTGTCCAAAAAGGTAAAAACCCCAAACATACTAGAGGAGAAACTAGGGGTAAGATATATTTAGAAAAAAACTCACTTAATTCCCAATTTTTATGTGCAATTTTGCACTGTGTATCTATATGAATCCGTGTGTTTGGATTCGTCATGCCATTTGCAAATTATCATGAAAATAATAGTGTGTTGTGTCTGGGTAGGGTGCATGCACACATCACTTGGAAGTTAAACACTGCTTCCAGAAAAGCTCGGGCCTAATTGATATTTCTTGTAAAAATATTCAGGCTTGACTGCCCCCCTATTCTTCAGACAGAGTAAATTCTTTAAACAAAATATTATCTCAGCTCAACAGGGAGTGCTCATGCTGTAGCCCTGCCTCTTGAATGATACCTGGGGAAGATCAGGCTCAACCATGAGAGTGACCACCTTCAAACCTTTGCATCCCTCCTGTCAATTACCTGTTGTAAAACCAGACCTCAGTGACTGGAGGGGCAGTTCACCAGTGAGAAACAAGCCTTCCAGTTCAGTGGAGCAGGTGTGCTGAAGGTAACTGCTTCAGAGACAATCATGCCTGGACAGTGATGATCCAGACAATTATTTACATGCAACCTTTCACCTCTAATTAGATTTAGGATTATGCTAGCAGCTCCTCATTATGATCAATAGTTGAAAGCTTTTCTAACTACTCCTGCACAAATTACAAGACATAGATGCTAAAATGTATATGAAGTAACTTTTGGTCACTTCTGCCTTAGCAATTATTTTTCTATTAATGATAGATTTATTGAAATATGAAATATGAACTTGAGCTCCTGTTAAACCTCTTATAAGAGAGTATAGCTCATAAAAAGGAAAACAAAAAATAAGAAAAACCCCTGAAATTCATTTAAAAGATTCTACAAGAAAAAATAAAACACCAAGCAACATGCCAGCAGGGGATAGAAAACAATAAAAACACCTAGACTTAGCATATTCATAGAGTGGCAACAGTTAATTTATTTATTTATTTTTCAGTCAGCAAGTCCTGGCAGCTATGTGGTTTCTTCTTTGAAAAAAAAAAAAAGGCAAAAACTAAAGGAGTAGAGACACTGGAGTGAGCATCCAGAAAATAGGACTTCTGTTTCCATTTTTCATTTTTAAGCCTTTTACACAAAACATCCATATAATTAATGACCTAACACCTTCCTTTCAGCAGAGGAGGAAGAAAGAAAAATATAATAACTCTTCTAGGCTAGTTGTTGTCATTGAAAACTCAATTTATATCTGATGCAATGATGGAAAATGTCATAAGTCATGCCATTAGTCTGTCATTAATAAACAGTTTGTCTCATTATTTTACAGTTTCTTGAAGGTAACAACACATTCATATAATGTGTTTTCCCAGTCTGAAAGTAGTATTAAAAATGCATCAGTGGAAAAGCACTTGAGAAAAAAAAAAGACAATGACAATTTCTATGTTCTATTTCACAGTTTTTTCAGTTCACCTTGAAATTCATCCACTAAGAAATACATTCTAAAAACTTGCTGAAAAAAAATTCTTGCAAACCTAAAGACAGCTTGCATACCTGAACTCAACAACTTTGCTGTGTCTCCTTCTATGCAGCAATTCTCTTTGAGATCCCTGTGCTTGACCAATCCTTAAATATGCAATGATATCCATCCCAGTACAGAAAATCTCTACAAGTGCACTGTTCATGTAGTAGTCAGAGAAATTAATCTAATCCTCCTGTAAGATGTAAAAGTAAAAATTTTCACCTATTCATTTTATGTTCTGAAATTCTTCCTGCCTTTAAAATTCTATAGATTATAACTGTAGATTATTCCCTTAGATACACCAAGACATAGGAAATTTGAGGTTAGACACAAATAAAATCAACCTCCTACCGTCTATACTTTGAGATATTCTATGAAAGAATGAAAAGCAAGGTTGAGCTGCTCATCACAGAGATTCAAGGAACATTTCCAATGCTCTGTTTTTCTTTCTCATCTTAAATCCTTACACTGTTACTCAGCCCAAAACACCATTATTAAGATAATTCATTGGTACAGCTTTGTACTTACATTGCATGTTGTCTCTCAATAAACTCAAATGTAAAAGCAATGACAAATTACACTTGGCAAATAATTGTTTTAAATTACTGGCTCCTGATTTCTGTAGTTTTTGAACACAGCTCCTTTGACAATCTAAAAAGTCAAGGCAGCAATCAACATTTAATTTAAATGTTGAGTGTTCATTACCCCAGGGAAACCTTGGCAGTCCACACAGGTTCCAAGAGCTCGTAAGAGCAATTCGTAAAAAACAATTATTTCTGTAAGGCAGCTATGATAAACCTGGGACGTACATCTGCTTTAAAATAATAATAAAAAGTAGAAAACAAAAAAAGAAAAAAAAGTGAATTCAAGGGTTCAAAACAACCTGTACAGAGCATGAAAACTGTTTTAAAATAAGAAGGTCCTCAATAAAGAAGAATATCCAAAAAGTGTAAATAATATCCAAAAACTGGCCAAATTGCATTCAGCACCAGCATAAGGAGGTGCTTATGAGACATAATGGAGGCAGAAAGACACCTATAAACTGTTTCAGTTTCCTCATAGGAGACAGAAGTACCTGTCTTGAATGGAAGTTACCTAGACTTGTTGGGGAAGATTCAACTGTGAGCTGAAGAAAATACTAGTCCCTTCCTGCTTTAAGACATCTTACTCTCTAATTCTTTTTAACTTTATCCCAAAAGCCAAGAATATAGTTATTTTGATAATATGTCATGGGCAAGAGAAAATATACATAGACTTATTCCTCCTGTTTTTAAACCACATCTGTGAGAGATAGATATATTTGGCAGAGGAGGTTAATTTGTTTCTGGAGATGCCTTGCTATTCAGCTCCTAGCTTTTGGCAGCCAAGAGAAAGCAGCAGAAGAATGTGAATTTATATTCAATTGTATAATATTTAAAATTGCCTTCTTTGTTTGTGTCAAGGATCTAAAATTTGTACAGAAAAGGGAATAGAATGTGAAAATTCAGGGCATAACGTAAATGTATGTAGATTAGTTTTCTTAGAATTTTCTTTATCCTGTGCTGGAGATCGACTTCTTGCCCCTGACAGTCCCAGGAGACTTCCAGCAGCTGGAAAAGGCTGGGTTGTTTGCCACACACAAGTTTTTAAGAGAACCTGAAGGAGGTGAACCAGACACAGCTTCCAGGGCTGTTCAGTACCAGAGGTCCTGGAGCTCTGTGGGGCTACAACATTTCCCCACTCTAAGACAAAAAGCATATGTCCAAGGCAACATTAATAAATTTCTAAGCTTCTATCTCAGCGAGAGACAAACATGGAAAACATGCCACAAGTAGGTCCAATGGAACCTGCAGAGCTGGCTATGAAAATTGCCCCTGCAGTCCCACAGAGGTACATTATCTATTTACTGCTCAGCAGACACTTCCTTTCCCCTTTCTGCCTTCTGCTCTAGCTTGAATGCATGAGGAGGCAAGTCCCCACACTTTTCTGGGACTTTCTCAGACTCGTTCCCAAAGTAGATTATTAAGTATTTCCTCCAATGTAAGACTACAAGAAAATCTAAACAGGGATCTGCATAAACACCTTCTTCTGGGAATGGCACAGGAGGCAGCCACAAATCAAATAAACATCTTGGCTATTGTAGGAAAATATATGCTATGTGGAAATAATTAATCTCTAAAATAAAGTGATTTCCCATAATTTAATAAAGGAAAACTATATGCTGATAGCCTTCTATACCAAATAGAAGGAATATGCATGGGGGAGAGGTGAGGGTAAGGACAAAAGGAAAACGAAATGTCTATGTGTGCCCAACAATTCTAGGAAAAATATATTTTTACCTGTATTTGACTATACTGTTTTGTTGTCAAATATCTCACCATAAACATACTAATTTTTTTCCTTTTATTTCTTTCCTCTCTAATCAAACAATACTATGTCATTAAAAAGTAATGACTGTGGAAGATGACCATGGTCAGAGACTCCAGACAAGTCTGAAAAATATAAACATTGTAAACAAAAAACATAGAGAAAAGGAGTAAGTTCTTTTTGATCAAAAAATCAGACCTAGAAGGAAAGTTAACAGAAGTCATTATAAGCATGATTATCTCCAGAGACTGGGAAAGGTCACAAATGTTCCTCAAAGCAGTTTACTGTGAGGTAAAATATGTATTTAATGATGTTATGTCTATAAATAAATTTTTAAAATTGTTTAAAATAAATATAGAATCCTAGACTATTTTGATTTGAAAGGAACCTTTCAAGTTCATCTAGCCCCACCCCCCTGCCATGATCAGGGACACCTTTCACTAGACCAGGTTGCTCAGTGTCCCATCCAACCTGAGCTTCAGTGATGATGCATTTACCACCTCTCTGGGCAACCTGTTCCAGTGCCTCACCACACCCTTGGTAGAGAATTTCTGATACTAAAAGAAAAGATAATTTGAGAAATGTAAGGAGACAGAGAAAATTGAGCAGAAAAGAGCCCACGAACCAGCCCCTTTGCCCTGTCACCACCTCATTCGTCCTGGCAGTGAATATTTCACATATAAATTGAAAAGAGTTGTTATGTTACCCTGGGATTACAATCTCAGCTCCTCACAGAAAGGTGCCTAGGGGCAGAAGGAACTGCCACTTTTAAAAGCAGGATAGTTTGAAAGAATATACTTTACAGATCTGTCTAAACAGCAAGAGGCTAAAGGGGTTGAGATCTGGGATATCATGTTCCCAGAACTAAAATAGGCACGTACAGCAACCATCCTGACATTTCAAGGGAAATCCTCAACCCATCTGGTAAACCTATTCACTCTGGGGTTCTTGTGCAGTCCTCAAAGCAGAGAGGAGAACAAGAAGGAAAGGCAGCTAAACAAAAGACTTCAAAAGAGACAGGCTGCCCTCAGAACTGACTGTATTTCAAAAATCCTTTATCAAATTGAAATTTTGCTGTAAACCATTTCAGCCTTGGTGAATCAGCATTTATAGATTTTCATTTTCCTCTAGTGAAGTTTTCACTGGTTTTTGTTAGCCAAAGTATCTCAAGCTAATATGCTTAACCTAACCCAGTAAGAAACCTGAAGGTTGTTGAAAGGTATTTTTGCAGCTTCAAAAAAACCAGTGAAATGATCTGTCCCATTGGAAGCATCTAAATGGAGTAAATGGCAGTTTACCTTTAATAATTAATACCTTCACAAAGGTATTAATGTAAACACTTCTGCTCTCCCCCAGCACCCCAATGCAGCAGCTGGTCTAGCTCAGTTAAATACATATAACAATACAGCTTAAAATTCCACTGCCTTTAGGGAAGTTTAACTTAGGCTGTGAGAGGCAGATATATTATATCCAGGCACTGTCGCCAGGAGAAACTGGGTCAATGACATGGGAGTACATGGTCATATTGCAAATATCTGTTTAATTTTTGTTGCCCGTGTCCTGTCAATATTCCAGCAGAGGATGAGGCAACACATCATTTTCCATCAAGTAACTTTGGTTATTTGGGAATTGAGATTGATTTTCCTGATTTTGTACTATGAAGATGCAGCGTGAGCCTGCTGTACTACAGTATGAGGTGGCATCAGGCACAAAGGAATTTGATGTTTTGTAGCAGCAGTTGGGAACTGCAGGGCTGGCAGCTTCAGGAGCAAAATGTAACATACTGCTCAGGGAGATAAGAAATCTTCCTCTAGCCTATGGAACTAAAATATTCTTTATAGGCACTTCTACCTGTTGCAATTAGTATTTTTCCTTTTTTCGTCTCTTGTTTGTACTTTTGTTGGTTTGATTAGAATGGTTTCTGTGTTTGCATCTACCAGATCTGCTTGGTAAATAGTTTTGGTACTTGCAGAGACAATTAAATAAAACAAAGAAAGTTTGTTCTGGCTTACTCTGGCTCTTTCCATTTGCAAGACAGATGACTCAGAAGGACAGTAAACTCACCGTTGAATCAAGAAGACATCAGCAGAACAGCTTATTTTATTTTTATTCGTACAAAAGTTTATTTTCTCCTATGCTAAGAGGAAAAAAAGTTCTTACTCTGGTTGTTATGCATTTCCTTTATGTATCAGTGAAAATTCTACAAATAACACAGTAATAACACAATATTTTATCTTCCTTTCATCAAGGCTGATCTTTACATCAGCTGGTATAGAACATTCAGTTGTTTTCTGTCAGTGACTATTCAGAAAACACTTTCATTGTAGAGATTTTTGGACATTTGATATAGTCATTAGAAAAGGCCATATCTCCTGTTTCCTGACAGGTCTTCCTCAAAAAATTCATGAAAGGTTCCCCCTAATGGGGAGAGAGGTAAGAGAAATTTGTCTAATTCCTATTTCATTAAGGTACATCTGGAGAAATTTTCTTAGCTTTCCCATTTGGTTAGCTTGTCAAAAACACATCTGCATTATACCTTACATTTTTGTATATAAATCAGTTAGAAGGAACAGTTCCATGTAAAGGAAGAGATAGAAAAGTCATTTAGTAAACAGGAAAAGGTGTCAGCAGCAATTAGTAAACCACTTAATGAAAACTGGAAGTCTGTACTCTGGTATTTTGAACAAATAAAGCAGTTTGAGCCAACTAATGGAGAGATGTTATACCTGATATTTAATGAAAAAAAAAATGTAATTGCATTAAATTCCAGATTTAGAATGTAACTGTGAACTTTTAGCAGTTCCTCTATAAAAGTCTACAAACAGTTTACTTCATCTGAATCATGATGAACCAAATCAAGTAAACATCACGCTGTGTCTTTATCAATTTTAAAATCTACTGATCAGAATATATTTTTGATTTTGCAAATTGATTGAAACCTGTTGCAATAAATGCAACGTCTTTCCATTCCAGGAAAAAAGTCATCTTGCACTTTATTTTTGCTAGGCAGTCACTGCTAGGCCAATGCCACAAATCATTAATTGCCTTTACAGAGCAAGAAAAAGGGGATCTTTTCTACCCTAGTTCTCACTCTTCTTACTTGAAATTACTGCATTCCCCAGTATGTCATAAATATATGATGGCATCATTTATTTTCAATTTGCACAAATTTCAGAGTTCAACTTTTGGAAATTATCCATATACAATTTCTGTAACCATGTTCAGACAACATGTACATATGATTAGTCTATGATATGATATCAAGTTGAATTATAAGGAAAGACTGAGACAGTAATTCTCCAATGGGGAAATAAAATAATCAAATAGGAGGATAAAAATCCAATTTTAAAGCAAGGATCAGTGGCCATGACCAAATGACTCAAATCACATTTAAATTCCAAGATTGCTTGAAGAAATAACCCTCTATAGATTTTTCATTCCCATTAAATGAGCAATTTTTGTAATTATCTGAAACATATCAACCACGTCTTTCATAATATTTTGGTACCAAGAATCATGGGACATTTCTCAGCAATCATGAAAGTCCCTTATGTTTGGAGAGAAAATTTCTGCCTATTCATTAATTTTAAAGATGCCAGTTAAGGCAGAAGTATTCTTATGTGTGAGATTAAATAAAATCATATTAAAAATAGTGAGAATCTCCTGCAAGTATTGGGGGTTTTCAAGTGAAATTGATTATGTTTTTTCTCCTAAAAATTAGTATATTAATATTTTAAAAAACAAAATGAAGCCTGATATGACTCCTTTCACACTGATATCATATCACCAGAATTTATGAGGAATAATAGGTTAATCCTATGCATAGCATTTGAATAAAATATCTTTCCATACAATTTAGGTCCCATTTTGAAATATTTCAGATCTGTCTGGTATTATTAAGATTGGAATTTTGATTAAAATACATCAACTTATTTTTATTTATATAGTTAGTATATAAATTTGGTCTTTGAGAGATGTATAGATATCTCTGATCTGATTTCCAAACCTAGGAGATTTCAAAAGGATTCACCAATTTCATAAATTCTGTTTCATAGAAAGTTATCAACACCTGAATACTGGAAATGAAATTGTTTACTTAGAAAACATTAAAATTAATTGAGTAGGTTTAAGTGCAATAGTAACTTGCTTACAGCTTAGCATTAATGGGCCCTTCTCAAAGTTGTAGGTGAACTTGAAATGAACTCCGTTAGCACAAATGGCTGAGCTGAGGAATAAACAGAGACAGGTTATCTTCAGAAAAGGGCTGGGCCAAGGCTGGCCCAGGTGGGAAGATAAGAACAATTAATGCCCTGTCCATGTGTACATGAAGGAAGAATCCAAAGAGGTGTTATAAGACCCTAGACCACAAATTATCATTATACCAAGAGGCACATGCAGGGCAGATGATGATTGGGTGCACATACCAAGAGTGTATAAAGACCCAGAAGTTTCTTTGTTCAGGGAGCCTCTCCAGAAGCACCCATCTAGAGCTGACTTGCAATTAATCATTACCATACACAATTAATTTCTAATATTCAATTTAAAAAAACTTGATTCCATCAAAAAAACTAATTAAAAATTATTTATCCTTTTATACACTAACAGTTAGCCTTTAAATGCTTACAAGAGGCATACAGTCCTCTTAATGCTTTGAGAGGCAATCAAGAGCTTCTTTTTCTCTTTAATTACTGTCTTTTCATCCTTTCCAGGAACACAAAATTAGCAAAATGTCTACATCCAATTGAAGCAATCAGACAAATTATTTTCTACATACTAAAGTGTTTTGACCTTACATAGGAAGCCTATAACATCTCCAAGGAAACACTAAGTTGAAATCTAAACTTCAATTAAAATTGTATTTGAGGGTAATTATTTGGGCCACAAAATGTAATTTGTTTTATCACTGATCATTACTCTCTCAAAACTGTAGAGTTACTGTGCCCAGGTGGCCTCAATCAAAATCTATTTGTGTACCTGCCTTGCTTTGAAGCTCTAGGTGGATGGATAGTCTTCATTACCTGTTCAGTTCCTCTGCTGGAGTTTCTGCTGGCAGAGGGCACTGCAGTCCAGAAATAAATCTCTTTCAATGTACTTCTGTTTGCAGACTAAGGTTCTTTGGGAATTCCATGCCTTGAAATGGTTTATATGAATGCAACACTCTTTCATTATGTTTTGGATAGAGAAAACGAAATATTAGTCACTTATGCTAAAATGCTTACTACCCTTTACATTTTTTTTTATAAAAAAATACATCAAAGAATATCTGAGAGACACCTGTTGGCATGTTTGTAAATGGAAGAGAGCTTCACTTTTAAATCTCTAAAAGATCGCCGAGTTGCAACTCTGAGTGCTCTTTCTGTCACAAGAAGGTGCCAGTATTTATGAGCTTCATGCTCAGGGATTTGACAGAAGTGTAAAGCAGGTTTCAGATAATAAAACATGAATATAGAGAATAGGGAGGGACTGTAGGAGGGAGAAAAACAAAACAAAAAGTGGTAGAGTCTCATCAGGATTTCATGCTAGTGAAAGCTAGCATGAATACCCCAAAACCAAGGTGGGAAAAAACTGTCTATTTGCAACCTGAGTTTAGTCCCTATATTTTAAATTAGTACCACCACCCCAAAGGCTTATCCAAGGAGTTTAATAAGATGATGTAAATATTGCAGTAGATAAATACTGTATTTTAAAGTAGAAATATATTCTGATGTGAAATCAAGGTGTTCACACTTGGTAATAACTCAGGAAAAATTTGGCAAGTCATTGTTCATTCTGCTTCTCTGCCTAGGCTTTAAAAAAAAAAAAAAGGTATTTAAAACTAAACTTCCTACTACTCTTTGTTAACCAAAGAGGGCAATAAACAATCTTTTGACTGCTCAGAAATAACCTCTTAGGTTAGTCAATAGAGTTAATGTTGGTCCATAAAAAATGGTTTCTTATATGGCAGTCGACCAATAGGTAGGAATGTAGACAAAAGACACAGATCTGTTGGAGCATGTCCAGAGGAAGGTGCTCAGAAGGCTGGAACACCTCTCCTGTGAAACTGGGCTGGGAGAACTTCAGTTGTGAACCTGGTGAAAAGAAGGTTCATGGCAGCCTTACAGTACCTAAAGGTGACAGAAAAATGGAGGCAACATTCAGCAGGGCCTGTTGCAACAGAGCAAGGAGTAATGGTTTTAAAATAAAGGGGATAGATTTGATCAGCTCTAAAGAAGAAGTTTTTTGCAATAACTGATGAAACACTAGCACAGGTTACACAGTGAGTTGGTGGATGCTCCATTCCTGGGAATGCTCAAGGTTGAATGGGGTTCTGAGCAACTGGATATGATGATATCCCTGCTCAAGGCAGGGGGTTTGGACTTGGTAACTTTCAAAGGCCCCTTCCAACTCAAACTATTTTATCATTCCATGACATTCTATAACTCTGTAGAGTGACTGGGGAAAAAAAGAAATTTAAAAAAATTAAAAGGAAGGGAAAAGTAAGAAACCACTTAGAGGAATGCACAAGTTTACACAGCATAAGAAGATTTCCAGAAGGCAAAATATTGTTATTAAGGGAAATCTCCCAATGGGTATAGCTAGGATGCTTATTTTACCAGTCTAGTCCCTAAAATATTCTGGTGCTGTAGTAGAAAAGTTATGAATTTAACGTGCAGCACTATTACTTATTTTTATATTACACCAGTATAATACTGGTGAAAAATGCTGCACTCTAGAGGAATGCTAAAGCTGACGTCCCATATGAGAACAATATTACCACTAAGAGAAAATATTTGCTAGGAAATCCATATTTACAGGGGAATTTGCTGTGCTTAGCTGGAGAGAATTCTTGAACCTGATTTACTTACAGGGCATGTGGTTCTGCTGGCAACTATTGACTAGGGAATAGACAGATCCACTGAATTTTGTAAGTACTATTTTCTAGTTTGAAACAAAAAGACTTTTTTTTCCTTTAGGCATTTTTTTTAGGAGTCATTCCTCTGCCACTCCTTTTGAAAGATAAGTGGTATATATGTATGATCTGTTAATCTGAAGGGTTTTAAAAGAAACACTATTTTTACTGCTTGGGCATGGGGCCGCTGTTTTGGTTTTTTGGGGTATTTTTGTCCTGGGGTTTTGGTGGTTTTGCTATTATTTTGTTTTTATGTAATTTGAAAGCCTATCTTTATCAGAGCTATCACACTTATCACTGTCTCTGGAGGGCCTTAAGATTGCTGACAAACAACACCATAACAACCATCTATATATATATGCCACTTTTTATAAAGAAGCACACATGCCAATATATGATGTATACAGAGCAGGCTGATAGATAGAAGGCAGTTTCTGACAGTCTCTAGGAGTGTCCCAGGAAGCAAAGCCAAGATTTTCAGCACTTTACCTACATGTTTGCACTGCTCCAATTTGTAATTGGCATATGCCCACCCTGAGGAAGCTGCCCCTTGGTTGTCTATAAACTAATTTTCATTCAAAATTAGTATTTTAAGGAGATGCAAATTAAAATAAACCCTTATCCATATCATAAAAATCACAGGAAAAAAAATGTCCACATTATCTTATTAAATATGTCCAAAAAGTTAGCTAAAAATCACCTAGTTTGGTATACAAAACTGGTTGCATATCTGGTCTCTCACTCTCCCGAGCTGAGGGCTGGGAAAGGCAAGAAAAGGGGTGGAAGAGTGAAGACGGGAGGGGAAAATACCAACCATCATTTAAAAAAAAACCCAAACAAATCACACCATGAAACATTTGGAAAATCATGTGATTGGTAAAAAATAAATAAGCTTTGAAAGGAAGCGGTTTCATTTTAATAATTAGATATTTAGTCATTCATCTTCCTTTAGTCCACTAGAGCTAGACAAAAAGATTCATGAATATTTAATCTCATATTAATTACTTCATTTGCATATATAGGTACTTAAAGGAAGTTTTCAACCACCAGATTTTGTCCATCAAGCACATTTTGGCACATTGAAACAAACTATGATATAAGAATAGCCTTATTCCTTCAAGCAAATATGATTAAAATTGCAGTAATATAATAACAGATAATAAGCAGGATCTTAATGATTAAAATTAAGTTCTCTAGTTCTCCCAAATGCTGCTAAATGTTATATGAAAAATAAAAAGAAAAGAACACACACAAAACCCACAAACAATGTGTTTTTAATTTCTGTGTAAGCTGGTCTAGCAGAAGGGATGCCATGGCAGGGATAATAGAACTAGATAATCTTTAAGATCCCTTCCAACCCAAACCAATCTATGATTTATGGTTGATGGGGTGTCCTTTTAAGTAAAGGATGACATGCCCAAACAGAAATAACATCTAATTTCAGGTGTGTGTGATTTCTGCAGTGACAAGCCTTGCTGGAACTTGTTTGTGTTAGTAGCATGAACTGCTATCACCAAAAGCAAAAGGCTAAAACAGAAAACATACAGCACAAGAAAATATTCTATGTGCATCTCTCTCCTACAATCTTCACAACTCCCCTGCAGTTAGGTCACTTATTCATTACTACTATGAAGAATTATTAAAAATAGATCGATTTCAAGCAGGACAATCTATCTGCCTGTCACTTTCGACTCCCAACTTGTCCCCCCTTGCAAAGCAGCCTATGCCTGCTGATCCCAAACACATTCAAATTCATAAAGAGCTCAAGGAATTATTTTAGAAACTGCTTATTAAAAAGAAGGATACCATCCTCAACAACACATGTTTGTCTTTCTCTTTCACATGCTTATCTATCTCTCTCTTTCTCTCATATGCTCTATTTGCTCTTTGCTTTAGTTTCAGCTTGAGTATGAAGTTCATCGTAATACAAATGCACCTTAAAAAGTGCAAGCACAGATTGGTACTTGTCTTTTCATGGTGGCAGTGTATAACAGAATAGCTTGTAGCCATGAGTCAGTCACGCTGACCTTCAGTTACACAATGACCTATGAGCTTCTTACATTTTTAAGAGGAAAAAAACTCAATTACAGTGGCCATTTAGCTGCAAGTTACAAAATCCTTTTAGCATTAGGAAGTTTTATGTTTTTCTCTCCAAGAGGTTAAGAAATGAGAATATGAATCAAACCACCATTTGGATACTGCTCATGCTGCAGAATAGCATCTCATAATGAGAATGAAGTTATTATGCAATTTATATTAATATTCAGAAAATGAAGTTGCTTGTATGGGGTGGGATTATGCAGACAAAAAAAATGTGACTAGTTTACATATACACAAAAATGAATATGTGTGAATGTGTATCAGATGAAAAAAACTTGCCTACAAAATGTGTCACTTCAATTTCAAAGGCAATTTCAATTTCCCTGAGAAAATTAGTGTGAATTTTCTGTTATAGTCACTTATTATTTAATAATTTAACACCTAAAGCTTTCAAGTAACAGACACCATAGGACTTTAAAAAAATGAAGAAACAAATGAAGCAGAAGATAAGAAGGAGGGGAAAATTAAAATTATAAAGAAAACACCAGTAATGTTTGACATATAAGGCAAGAATCCATGGAGTTTTCCCTGCCATTCATGCACTGTATGACCTGCTTTATTATCTCACATTATCTCCTGACCCTTATGAGTTGGATTCCAAAAAACTTCTCTGTTTTAGGCACCATGAATTGGTTTTCTATAGGATTTACCCATAAGTTTGTAACTGTACAAGTGGTCTCTAAAATTACTTAAAACATCATTAAATATAGAAAAAGATCCTTCTACACTTTATATCCATTAGCAGGTATTTCTCTTATAAAGTTCTTTTTGCTTTTATATTTGACAGGTAATGTCATAACAGCTTGGAAAGCATTAGCAACCTTTGAATTATGATGCCTCATTTCTATAGTCAGTTGTTTACCTGGGTGGCTGAAAAGTATAGACTTTCCTTTTTATTCAGAAGAATGACTCTCACTAAAGTGTTGCTTTGCAACAAATGGTGTTGTCTGCAGCTGACTTCCTCCGTAGGAAGAGTGCCTGTAGTGTCAGTCCCATGTCAAGCTGATAAGTGCAGAGTTATGAGCCTGCAGAGGGTTCTCTCTGGCTGTTTTATACAAGCAAACATAAGGAAGAAATGTCAGTGGGAAAGATTTTCAATTAGGCAGATTTTTAACCCAGGCAATTTGTGTGATGACAGCACTTTGTGCTGCCCAGAACATGAAGCCAAGTCCTTCCCGAGGGCAGCAGTACCATCAGCCCTCCCAACACAGTTCCTGAGCCTCTCAGGGGTGCCCCAGGTAGCTCCTTAGCTCTCTATCTGCACTCCTTAGCTAGTTCCAGTGTTCCAGTTTATGAGCCAGATGATCATGCCAAAAAAACTCTACTGAGGAAAAAAAGTCTGCATAACCACATGCTTAACTTGACAGCATTAACTCTCATGGAAATCCACTAATAGCTACCACCTTCCCTGGTATAGCGCCAGCACATCTTTTCTTACTCTTGTACTACAGCTTCCCCCAGCATTGTGTCAGCATTCTGAATACTGCCAAAAACTGCTGCAGTGTCTCAGAGCTTGAGAGGGAAAGCTGAGCGAAGGAAGGCAGATGCACTTACCAGCCCCAGACACCCACCGAGGTCACTGCTAACTCACGCCAGGATGGGTAAGTTTTAGCACCAGAAGGTGAAATCAGCTTTCCCACACACATCAGCTCAAAAATGCTTTTTTGTCACAATGTTGTGTTATTAATCGACTCAGAAAATTTTAATCTGTTTTGGAGACGTATATGAGAACGTATTAGAATGCATCTGAGATTGAGATTTCTTGTTTTATAAGTAATTTGAAATGTTGATGTATTTACTCAGAGAACTACTGGTAAGTATGCTCTCAGAAAATCTGCTTCTTATCAGTGACAGAACATAAATTATGCTTCTTAATAGAAATATATATAAGCACATACATAATTTATACTTATGCAAATTTAAATTACCTGGTCATAAGTTGACATTAAGTTTTCAAAGTAACTAATGTTCTTTGGTTCTAGTCCAAAGTCTTTCATGTTAAAATATTATTAATCTTTGATTCAATGAATGTGCTGTTGGGTTATTAAATCTTAGTATCTTTGGTATTAGAAATAGATGAAGGATTTCTACGTCAAGAAATTTTAAATTAATTTGTAGGTGCTGGATATTTTAACTAAGAATAGTTGCACATTATTATTCTAACATTTTCTCCTTTAGAAGTCTGAGTCAAGTCTCCACTATCCCATTTGTGGCATAAATCAAACAAGAAAATATTCCTTAGAGTTCAGTTTAAGAATAAAGCTACTTTGCAAGCAGATACACATACTGTAGGTCTGAAGCCAGTGTTTCCACCAAATAAAACATTTTTCTGTCAGAGCAAGACATCAAATTAGGTCATAGCACAGCTTTAAGATAAAAGCTGCAACTGCATTTCCTTCATTTAGAATACGTATAAATGCAGAGCAGACATGGCTTTGGCTGTAGAAGACTCTATGTATGTATTGCACATGGTTTAGCCTCAAAGCTTGTTCTTAGTGAATATGAGAAAGAAGTGGTGTGCAGGGCTGCTGTGGTGTTGCTGCTACCTGCACAATTCTGGTTTTTACACCATACCCTCATCTGGGCGATAAATGATGGTTGAAGAAAACCAGACAGGAGACATACCCACTTCTCAGGAAACCTTCTGGGTTGATAGAAGTACAGGAAATCACAGATGGTCCCTTTAATCAAATTTGTTTTTCCTGCCAATTTAAAGAGAAGGTTATGACTCTCTAAACAATAAAAATCTCCTGTTTAACACTGATAAACAATCAAAGATGTGAATGCTTGTTTTTGCATTCAACACATTCACCTGGAAAAGAACTAATCCTTGCAAAATACCATGCACCTGCTAAAGCAAATAAGCCTTTTCTAATCACACTGTGGATGCCAGACAAAATAAGTGAGTATAATAGCTAGGAGAATATTTATCTCTTCTATAAACCCTGGAATGACTAGAAAATCAATTTATTGGACACACCCATACTTTTCTGAAAACATCTATATTGGAAAAGTAACTGATTAGAACCACAAGATATTTACATCCATTTCAGATAAGTGTAATCTTCATTGCTGTGGTCAAAATATCTTTTTCTAGGATTATTGTCTTTCCTCATTTCTCATGAAACTGATAAAAAACATGATGTTTGTTTGATCTCAGGGTGTTCATATTTATTTTTCCATGCCTGAGTAATTTGAAACCAACAAAATAAACTAATGCCAAGATGAAGACATAATTGATTACTGTCAAATGTTTGACCCTTCCGATTTTCAATCCTACAATAAAAAATTCTGTTATTGTGAGGGACATAACTTCATAAGTGAAGGAGGAAAAATAATCTTCCATGTATTGTTTTATGTCTAGAATGACAAGATTTTAAAAGAAAATTAAAAAGAAATCATTTTATCTTTCAAGGGAATAAGCACACATTTTCATGCTGGATGCCTTTTTAATGCTGTTGCACAAATCTCCAAGGTTTCATAGCCAAAATCCAAGCTTTTACCAATAAAATCTAAAGAAAATAAAGATAAGGTTCTCTTAAAAAAAAGCTGTACAAATTTTCAGATCTGAATGTTCAACATGTACCTATTGGGTACTTTAGAAAATTACTTAACAGCAGGGAAAAAATCAAAATGACAGAGAACTTTTCTTATTTAAACCCAAATTAAGCATGAAAATAAACCTGTACTCCTTGTAAAAGGTTAAAAAGCTTTTCCAATAAGAAAGGATAACAGGTTTTTTGTACATGATTTCTGAATTCAAATAATACAAAAAAGTCAAATATGACAAGAGTTGTCTATGGTATAACACTTGGAATACATAGAATTCGCTATAGTCAGTAAGTCATTGGAGTTTTCTCTTTTCAAAGTCAAAGATATATATTTTAAATGTGCTAGCATATGTTGAAGACAAACACCAATTAAGTAAAAATGCAAAAGCAAAACCAAAAAGCTTCAGGCTTACCAACAGCATCTTCTCTATAAAAAGGGTTAAACAAAGGCAAAAGTAGCCAATACAGTTGTACTAAGAACTAAAGTTAAAAGAAGAAATGCCAGGCTGCTAATATTGCACAGCTCCACAGTCTTGAGCCTGACATCTCATACTGAGTGCATTCTGCTTCTTTACCACCAAGAAGAGCTGTTATTCATATTTCTGCCCACAGCATGCCTAAAACTCTCACCATGAACCACTGAGACTATTGCTTCATCTTTGCTTTCTTCTTAATCTACCGCTGCAATCCTTACATTTCCGAAGATGTTAAAATAACGCAAAAAAGCAATCTCTCTAGTTTTGAATGGACCACAAGTTCTGAAAGAATGCAACCTATTCAGCCTATTGCTTGACCTACAGCAGCACTACTGGCATGAATGAGAGAAGGGACCCAGCTGGATCCCACTATTTGTAACATGTTCCTCTTTGGATGGCTCAAAGAGTAAAAAGAACAGCAATTAGGATTGAATCTGATATTTTTGATCAAGAAGGGAGTGGGCCATGCATTACAGCACACCTTTAAATAACACTGTAAAAACTTTGCAACCTTGAGTTAGAAAGAGAACAAATTTTGAGTCCTACCCCAGAACCTCACTGTATGCCCAATCCATTTTTCAAGTTGGATGTACTGGGAATGACCACACCCACTCAATGTTTGGCCCTTTCTAACAAGGTAAAGGGCTAAATGCCTAGAAAATAAAAATGAAAAGAACAGCAAAGGAGAAGTCCAGAATACTCTACCAGTACTCAGAAGTCCAGTACTCTACCAGAATAGAGTAGAAATCTTAGTTATAAAATAAATATAAGGAAATTACATAATTCAGGTCTCTGGACAAACTTTGTAGATGGCCTCAGAGACAGCAGTAATAGGTAAGCATAACTTGATCAAGTTTTTGTAACACTAATAAATTGTGATAACTGTAGCTAAGAAAACCACAGAGAGGGGTGGTTAGATTTTTTTTTTTACCTAAAAAAAATCTAAAGTTTAACTGTTCTTTTTAAAACCATTGCAAACTGCAGCCATCAGGCTTTGGATCCCCATTTTTCTACTGTAACATATAACATATGTTATATGGAATATATAGCTGGCTTTCATCCATCCTGTAACTTGTTATTTTGTCATCTATCCAGGACAAATAATCAAGTGGGTCATAAAGCCAAAGAGTAGCTGTCTTTATCACGGAGTTCAGCAAGATGACAGGCTAGGCTAGGGAATTATTTTTAGCTATGAAAGACATAAATACTTAAATTTGGTGGATTTATAATTAAAAAAAAAAGACCAGTAGAAATTATGTTGTTGGAGAGACTGATTTTTCTCTTTTTTGCTTTATAGACCTTGATTTCATTACACAGCCTACTGACTTATTTTACATCTAAATGTATTTCAATAAAACATCTAGAAAATGTAACTATACTTCATTAAAACTTATAAATATATTTCCCCAGGAGTCAGTACATTGAAAGAAATCTCAAGAAATCTGTCCTGGTTTTTCTGTTGAGTATGTATTCCAGGTTCTTCTGTATTAGTCTAATAGTTTATGTTAGAACATGGTGAAAAATAATCAGAAAACATAATTTCTAAAATTTTTTTGTTTGCTCCTCTATCATTAGTTTCTATGTTCTTTGTTTTTAAACAAATTTAGGCAATTTTCAATTACTGACATGCATATCTTTTCAGTAAATTTAATTCAAGTTGGTATTTAATATGCACCCAGTATTCTTAATTATTTTAGTCATCAGTTTTTAATCTACTGCTAACCAGATCTCATCTTGTTTGTCCACAGAGAAGATGGTGCTTATATACAGTGCAATGTAGCATAGAGTTTGGAAACAGGACAACAACAAGTGACTCGGTCCAAGAAATGCTTTTGCACATTCTCAGGCTTTGATGGTAAACCATGAGACAGATGTACAATTGCAGCACTTAGAGACAGACGTCTGCCTTTTTTGGTAAGTGGTACTTCAATGGGATGCAGTTTAGCAGAATCTGATAATGAACAAAGAGGCATTTATAACCCTTGAACACTCCAAGTCCTGTTGTTCTGGACATTTCTCTTCCTAACAGTTATTACTGTTAATGATCTGTAATAATTTTTTCCTCAAGTTGTCCTAGAACATGTTTTCTGTTCGACTTTCGAGTCAAAATTAGCTGGGTTTACCTTCTGTATTCCATCATAGGAATGTTTGTTCACAACTAATATGCTTTATCATCTTCCCAGACCCTTTTTATACTGCAGATGCCAACAGTAAAACATCACTTTGAAGTATTTCTCCCTCTTAGTAATCACCTTATCAAGATGAGGAACAAGTATTTTTTACCATTAAAAAAGCCTGCATTACTGTCTAAACATGCATAACAAACATGCCTGGATGTCTCTTGGAATTTCTAAGGAGTCGATATATATAGATACATCTGTATCCTTGGTTATATAGCATCTCACACTGTTTACATGCAAAGAGGTAATCTTGGGAGCTCTTGCATATCAATGAAGGTTTGGAAAACAAGGGAAAAAAGATGACTTTGCCACCAATCTAGTTTAGACAATGGTAATCAAAATATGCTTTACGACCCGGCGTCACATTTTACTTACTGAGCCATTGTACTTTGAAAGATGCTCAGTTGATCTATTCTTTGCATATTTTACTATGTAAAGGCAAAAAAACAAAAACAAACAAAAAAAAAACCAAAAACAAAAACCAACTACCTATGACCCTTTCTGTTTAATACCTTTTCTTTTAAAAAATAAAACAGAATGTTCCAGTGCAAGAGCACAGACTTTCCCAGTTCTTAAAACAGCTGACAAAAGAGCAAACTTCTGCTGTCAGTAGAAACTATCATTTGAAGTATGACTAGAGATTACAGGATGGTGTGAACTTTTCTCTCTACACTGGCATAATGAATAGGGAAACAGCTAAACCCTCTGACATATAAAATAACAAGTCACAAGTAAAGTTGTCCCAACTGTGAAACTTTGTGATGCCTCGAAGCAACACATAAAATTCAGCTCTGCACCAGTGGTGAACTTATAGTACTTGTCATATCACAATGGAACCGGCAGGCTTTTGATTACTTACTTGTCTCCACACAACCTTTTTTCTTATGTTTTCAAAGGCCGTGCCTGCTCATCTGCATGCAGCTGCAATTGCCTGAATTATTCCAGATTTAAGCCTCAATTTTTACACTCCTGCTCACAGCTCATAATCTTGGTGCAACTCAGTTCCCTCAAAAAGGTTGCAGATTACTCAGTAGTACATAAATGGAGCTGCTAGAAGAACTGTGAACCCAAAAAAGGCCCCAAAACTGCAAAAAGGAGAAAACATGATCCTGTGGCTTAAAAAATGTGTCAGCTATAAACAGATTGGAATAAAATTAACTTTGAAACCTCAGCAGAAACAAATGTTCACAAATTATCTCAGCAAATAAAAACACACTGTTGGTTTGTCTTACCCAGGTGAGCAGATGAGTTGTTGTTTTGTTTTTCTTTTTAAGAAATAATGCACCCTTAAGGCACTGCTTCTGAAATAATGATACAGTTTAAAACCTGACAAGATTGCATAAAACTAACACTGCTCCTAATAACTGTGTCTTAAATTAAGAGTATGATAGCTCAAGAGCCTTTGGGCTGCAAACAAAGGCTGGTTCCTGTAAAGAATGGTCTTTGAGGGACTCCTTGGTTTCTGTTTTCCTAAAGCAGTATGTGCACACAATCTGGTCCCTGTTGGTGCAAACACCTCTTCCTCCACAGCTTCTGGCACATGAAGCTGTACTTCTGTCTCTCATCCAAGTTGTGTATTTACACAGAATTTTGAAACTTCATCCTCTCTTTTCTCCTTTCTTTTGAACACTTTTCAATTGTCTTGCACTCTTGTTCAATTGTGTTATATACAGTTTAAACTTTAATTATCTTAAGTGCTGCAGAGCAGGTTTTTTGGTAATGAATTTTACTACAGGTTACTAAAATCAGTATATAATTCTCTTGGATTAAGAACTTCTGAATTAGGCTTTCAGTTGTGTAAAAGCCCCAGCACACTCAGAATCCTTTTGGTAGTGCTCCATTTAAGTGGCATGGTTTGGTAAACACGTAATCAAAAGGCTCTCATCAGTTTTCAGATGCCATGACTTGGAAAAAATCCCTGTACCATCTATTTCAGTTTTATTAGCTTTGACAGCACAGATTGCAACCCCTGAAAAAACAAACAAACAAACAAACAAACAAAAAAAACCCACAAAAACCACAGAAGTTTTTCAAAGGTTTTTTGAAGTGAGTTAATAGGGGACATAACATCATTGAGTTAGGTCAGTGGATTCTGCAGTGACTTTTAACAACGTCAAACCAGACCTGAAATATGAAAAGTTCTTGGTTAACAGGTTTAAAGAAAATAATTTAAAGACAACAGGTGTCAAACAACCACTAAAACTGCTTAAATTTTTTACACAAATCACACTTTTTTTCTGACTATTGAATGTAGGACAAAAATAGCCTGGGTCAAAACACAGCTGCTAATCAGCAAGAAAAGCCAACACCTCCTCTCCAGGACTAAGACTGTTGCTGGGATGATAAAGGAAGCTTGCCCTACTGCCTCTGCAGATGTAGCAAAAGTTTTGCTTATCAGAGTAAAACAAGCCTTACAGCACCAATAAATCAAATTTCCATATACTGTGGCTTAACCTCACCAGGCAGCTAAGCATCACACAGTTGTGTCCATAAGTAGATTTGATATCATGAAATTACCTTTTGAAGTAATACACATAAAAGATTGAACTAGAACAGATCAAAAGTTGATAGACAAGAAAATAAATGTCAAAAAATCTTTAATAAATTTAAAAAATTGTGTGGTAGAAAAGTATGGCTCCAAAGATAAACAGTAGTGAATCAGTTAAGCAGAATCCGTGTGACATCACATCCCTAATTCCAGGCAAATATGCAGTACATTTCCTCTAGCTGTTTGCAAAATGGTCTAACAGGAATTTAAAGAGTTTCAAATTTAGAAAAAGTTACTTGCTTGATACTAAGAAAGTGAACAAGAGTCACACAGCAAAATATGAAAATATCAGGCAATAGACATAAAGCAGTTTCATTGAGCAGGCATTCTATAAATACAGGCATTCTTTTTGCAGAAACCTAAGACAAGATGCAGAAAAAGAAACAAGCAGATACAATCTCTTGGGACCTTGAAATACCTTCTGACAGGATCCTTCTGACAGGATCCTTGGAAAAAAGGTTTTAAGAAGTATTAATAGCCATATAATAAGAAGTATGATTTCAGATGGTTTACATTCCAGTCAGGCAAAAAGAATGATAAACGTCATTGTAAAAATAAAAACCAGCATTTTGTAGCAGAGATAAAGACTGAGCTAGTATGGTTCAAGTTTTTTACAATACAATCATACAAGAGACTAAATTTAAACATGGACATTATCAGCTGATTAGGTAGAAAAACAACACCTGGTATTTTTAAACATTCAATAAAGATTTAATTCAACAACATGGCTAAAAGTACAATAAATTCAATTTAATTTAACCTATAAAATAAAACCTATGATATATAAAACAAAAGTGGTTTTGCAATGACTGTTGATGAAGTACCACACATTGTGAAGGAGAAAATTGAAAGCTATATGGATGTAGAGCAATATTTTAAACTCGTTATCAAGGTTGCTTCAGTATCCTGTATACTGGAAATATCACCTTCCTAGATTATATCTTTTGTCTGGAAGAATTGTTCAGAAGGTGTAGAGGAAGAAGAAACAGTTTGAAAGTCCACCGTGCTGAGAAAACATGCAGTTTAAATTTTAAAATCTTAGTCTGAGGAAATTGTAGCTCTTTTTCTCAGTGCTGTGTACTAAGATTTATTGTACATGAATGCTGCTAGGCGTATTGACGTACTGAATCTTGGAGCACTTGATGTGTGACTGTCTTGAAAGAAGAACGGCATAGATAAAAAAACTGGGATACTTTATTGTTTTCTAAAGACTCTGGTTTGTGTCTTGTTTATTTCTTCCTCTCATCTTTAATGTCCCGTAAAAAAACTAAAGGAAATGTAATCAAATTATGTGAAAACAGAAGAAGGCTACAGGATCATAGCTGGAAACTGCAGCTCTTACTGCATCAGAAGTCCAAGTCCTCTGTCCAGGTTTGCTTCTTGCTGAATGTCCTTTGTACACCAAGGATTTCAGGAGAAAATAAGAAACTCACTAATGGACTTCTTGGCACAGCACATTGTTTTTCCAGGGTAGCATAATTTTAAATTTTACATTTTATTAATAAGTTTTAACCTCAAAATTCAATTTTAATTAATTAAATGGGGGTCGAGGCAGGAAGCCAGGTGACTTTCATCCCTTCAATTGCAGCTTTAATTTAATCCTTTAAAAGCAAGTATAAACATCAAACTTAAAATATAGTTGTTCTACCAGTAACAGCTAAACTGAACATAATAACCTGCAGTCCAAATAACCTTGAAAAATTGCACAGAATGCAATTTGAGTCTTAATACAACAATGTCCATGTGTAAGCAGTCTTAACTTTTTCCGCTCTATAAATTATTATCTATCTTCCCCTTAAGAAGCATAATAAATATTCAGGACAGCAAGCTTTGAAGATTCAGTTTTCTCTAGAAATTTTAATCCATGACAAAGGATTTCAAAAAGTACAATAATTTACATTTAAATAGGTGTATTTCAATTTTAAAATAGTAATATAAAAGATTTCCACTCCTCAATTCCTATAGTGTATTCTTCTTTGTCACAAGAAATGGCAAAGCTACAGTTGTTCCTTCTCACAGGGCTCTGCTCTGTATCCCTGTAGCACCACTAGCAGGTTCTCTTAGGTTACTATAGTAGTTATTAATACCAATTATTGACATGTGAAACATTGATTACAAAGAACCTAACAGAAAACTTCATTCCACAGAAGGCTCTAATGTTAGGTACACTTTTCTTCATAAAGTAGGGTAAAAAAGCAGCTCGAAACAAGACCCCCATCTATTCCAGACACAGGATAGCTAATAATTGGTAATGGAAATGTGGGGTGAACATCAGGTTCTGGAGAATTGTTTGGTGAAACATAAACACAATAAACATAATAAAACAGTGATATGTCGCTCAAATTTGCATTCTATTTCATCACACTATTCTGGCACAGGCCTCTAAAACACTGCCAAGAAAGTTTGTTCTGTAAACTGTTGAACTTACTGCCTGCATTAACCTCTGCTAGCAAGATGTTTTGGGGATGACAAAATCCATTTGCATTTTAATTCATTACACCGTTATACAGACGCCAGCATTTTGTCACTAACATATGTTAGAAAAGTTCAGCTTCAAATTCAAAAACTTCCTCTTCAGTTATCAGAGAAAATAAAGGTTTTTTACAGTATTTTAAAATATATTAGCTTCCAAACAGAAGTGTTGCATATATAATGTGGTGGGATCCGGTCCACTTCATGCAATTTCCCATGCATCAAAGCCTACTTAACTCTCCAAACTAGGGTGCAATTTCTCATGTGCTTGGAGGAAGGAGGAATTGTTGTATAAGTCTACTCAACCGTTTAGAAGGTGTTTCTTTAGAGCATTTCATCTTTGAAATGCCACCAAGCTGCTTACCAAAGGAAAATGTGCTATGACTCAAAATCTCTAGTCTCAAAAATACAGACAAATTTATAATACATTTCTAATACATTTGCAGTGGGAAAAGGGGCAGGGTTCTGTGAGTTAAAAGGCCTATCCAGTCATACACTCCTTGATTCTGTTGTTAAAAGTAAATGATATAGCAAATATTTTATGGTCTATATATCTCTTAAAAATTACCTGCAGGAATGTTGCGTTTTTCAGTCACATCCCTTTGGCAATTCTGCATAATCTATCTGGGGAAGATTTCTGTTTATGCTGAATTTATTTTTACTATTGCTCAAGGTCAAAACTGTAGAAAATATACCTTAAATCACAGTTTAAAATATCTGAATCTGGCAGAAGAAATTTGGATACCTATAGCTGCCTAAATGCATAACACAGCTTGGTAAATAGTACTTTATATCTTCTTTAAACATTTACTTTCGTTGATATAACCAATGGAAGGAAAATATCCCCCCAAAAATATAGTTATATAGAAAGAGCAAAATGAAAAATTTTGGGGGAGAAAGAATTTTCAGACTTTTATAATGTACATTATTTTATACGTTTGCTGTTAAAATTAAGTTTCTCCTTTTTCTCTTTATAATAAAACCTCCAAATTCCTATAGAAGGAAGTAACTATAACCCCAAATAAAACTTGTATTATTTGAAATGGAATTAGATCACACATTTAAGCTGTCTATGATATGACAAGTGCTTAATGAGCTGAAAATACCTACCAGGACATGCTGCAAAACAGATGTGACTTTATAATTATTTCAGTTGTCTTGTACAGTCACATATACAGATTATCAGTAAGCAACTATCAGGACACTATTAAAGTTAATAATTGTTCAAGACCACCTATATTTGCAGATTACTTTTGGACCATGCGGGCACTTTTCATGCAAAGTTCATAACTTCTTTCTGGAGGCAGCTTCCCTGAAATACTGTGTCACATTATAAAATCAGAACATATTAGAGGTGAAACTTGGAGCACCAGACCACATTTCAGCTTGTTTGTATCACCCTGGTCATTTGGGCTATAAAGAGAAGCCTAAACCAGGAAAATCCAAAGGAGCAGGAGGCAATGCACAAAATACTGCACCTAGACAACTGCAGAAACCTAACTTTTTTAGGCCTGGTGTGTAATACCTAAGGACTTCTCAAGCAGAAAGAAATAAATATCTGTATTTCATACAGACTGAATACATTTCTGCAATAACTTGGATAGCACAATTCTGCCCTTATTGACCTTTGGAAGGTGAATATATGCCTTACTCAACATAAATTTACAATGTAAACATGTATATGGCTGGATTTTTTCTCAAGTATTTCACATGTGTTAGTTATCCATAGTGAGATTCCAAGTTAAGGCAAAAAAGTTCTTTTCACTGTAAAAAAAAATCAGTTGACATTTTTTTATTCTTTATTTCAGAATATTGATTATGTATATACCAGAAAATATCAGCAAAGGCTTACTTTTGCATAATTCTGAGCAGAAAGAGAAAAACAAATGCATTAAAAATCTCATGAGGGTATGACTCATAACTGCACTCTTCATATATAACAGTACTTTCATGCAGAAAAGATAGAATTTCTCAATTTCTCTACTCAAATAATAGGGCCAACACAACAGAATGAATTCCCCTATTACAGCTGAGACAGTACAGACCTTATTCCAAGTGTAAGGCTCGTTCCCTTGAATTGCCTCCTCAGATGCCATGCAGACGATAGATATACAAATCACATCTGCCAAAGGAAAACAGTAAATAAAAAAGCCCTAGCAAAACAAGGCACTTCATTTTACATTCCCTTGGTGACAAAGAAAAAATAATAAATAAAACAAAGGCCTCATGCCAGATGCTGGCACATTGCTAAATGACAAGTAAAATATATCATATTTTAAATGGAAAATGATAATGACTAAAACAGAAATAAGACTAATAAGAAATAGAAGATGGATGGACACTATCCCTGTGGGTCCAACCTGGTATCTAGATGTAAGAAATTATTAAAAATCATTGTTGTTTTCATTGTTTATTTGTGTGGTTCAGCCTTTCAGGAGTAATAAAAATAGAGTCAGCCAAAGATAAGGTTTGTATGGTAATGAACATTTCATAAATAGCTGGTGCCCTTTTTTTTTCCAGCGAGCTTCCCTCAAAATCAAGGGAGCCAAGGGAACCATACTGCCTACATCAAATACACTGCCTAGTGTTTCTAAGTGAGACATGTAAGACTGTGCTCCAAAATACATTCATATAAACAGTGTGCATTGTGGTATATATGTATTACAACAATTTTGTCAAGTTCCCTTTGTTGGTAATTAAAGCACAGGTTAAAAGAACCAACTCAAAATGCAACGTGAACAATCACTTTGATTTTTCAAATTAAAAAGTCAATATATTGAGTTCACTGTTTTCCCATGAACAGAATAAAGATCAATGAGACCCATTGGGGCAAGACTGGCATTAAACCATGCCACATCCTAGGACAAAGTTACTTCACAGAATGGGTAACCCTTTGAATAAATCTCCTCAATTTCAGTTCAGGTTTGTAAGAGAAAATTATCTTTCTAATGAGTTTATTTTAAAGTAAATAGAATAATTGTACAATGGCAAGGATTAGTCTTTTATTATTTTTAAATGTTAATTGCCTATAAAAGTGTGACATATGATGGCTTTTTAAAAGGTGAAATATTACCATTTCTATTTACAATTTCAGTTTATTTCTCTAGGTGGGTATTTTGTTATTAATCAATAACATGGCTAAACCATAAGCAAGTTTTTTGCATTAAGATCTTTATATATTCCTATAGCAAAACCAATCACTATCCTCTTCTCCTTGCATAGGAGTTAAGACTTCTAAAAATATTAGTTAGCTAAAAGTTCCCCAAAAGGTCAATGAAAGAAGCAGCTAGAAAAGTCAAGAGATACAGTTTGCTTTGAGCTTGTGCCCTGAGTCCTGTTTTTACTTCTGTCATTCAAGAACAGAAGCTCACAGCAGGTTTTCTAAAATCACCAGATGAAATTTAGTAGGGCGACTTTATTTGGGCAGTTGCACGTAGAGAGGTGATTGACAGGCACAGTACACGCTCTGCAGGGAGGTGGCAAAGGCCATTAGTGCCTGATTTCCTTCACACTGCCCTTCCACAGCAGAGCCCCTGGCTTCTGCCTCCAATTAGCCATAAATAAATTATTGATCTGTCACTTCTAAGTCCACACTGCTTTCTAGCCTTGAAACCTCATTGTTCTCAAATGTGTCCTAGGGATCACTAAGTTTGTAGAGTAAAAAAAAATGTTACTGCATATAAATCCATAGACTTTTAAAATACCTGTGTCAATTTGGCACTCTCCTGTCCAGACTTAAACCAAGAAATTATTTAGCTAGCAGTTTTTGAACAAAACATATTTTTCATCTCTTGACCAAGGAGTTACAAACAATAGAGAAGCAAATCACAGTTGTGCAAATGCACATGACAAATTTTAATTTACCTATAACAACAACCATTACAGACTTGATACCTACAGGAACATCACAATGTCTATTTGGCTAAAAAAATTCTAGAATAATCTAGCCAAATATCAGTTTTATTGTGACTCATTGGAAATGGTCACCCAGGAAAGATCCCAGAACAAAGACAAGAGCATCAGATTAAGGTAAAATATAAATGATTGAATGACTTCAAATTACAGCCGAAATATCTGTGTATGTAACATACAGAGAAAAATCATATCTATATACACATTTATATTTAATTTCCATATATAATATTACATTGACATCTACACAGACAAATAAATTGTATATGCAAAAATATATGTGGTCTCTATATGGAGTATAGTATATATTTCTGTATATAAAGAAACCATAAGGAGAAATCAGAAGAAAAATATGAAAGAAAAAATAATGCACAACAGAAATCTGACAAATAGACATCATCAGATAATGGCGAAGAAGAACAAAAAGTTATACAAGCCTGCACTGCTTCAATATCACAAATCAAATTCAATCTGTAAAGATGGAGAGGTTTCCAGATCAAGGAATAAGGTAACATTTAACTTGCTTAGTTATTTCTATTATTTGTCATCATTCTAGTTTTTTAATTCTCTTCCTTTTATTTTTCACTTTTAATAGAACAAAAAATTTCACTTTCTTTCCTTTCTATTTTTCCACATTTTTAGTACATAGTTTGATTTTTAAACAGAGCCATCACTCTTCAGTTAATTTTTTAAATGCTTTGTGCTTAGTTCTTTTAGGTATGAAAACCAACATGATTATCCTTTTTATATTTTGTGAAATGTCATTTAAAAAGCAATCATCAGTATCAACCAATTTAACATTCTCAGCATTTCTGGGTCATAAAAAAGCCTATAAAATTAATTAGCATTTACCTGATTTCTTTCCCTTCTTTTGTTTAGTACAACTTAGCTGTTCTCACAATAAATGCAAATATTCAAATCCCTTGTTTGCTGTTCTGTGATTTCTTCATCTTCTTACTTATGTACCTTTTTCTAGAACCTACAATTCTGCGCAAAAATTAGCTAAACAAACTAAGAATTTCTATAATCTTGATCTGCACAAGCTGTACTTGGCTACTTCTCATTATTATTGCCCTACTTCAGAAGGTTTTGTAAGTATTCAAGCAGCCCGGCAGCTACTCATAGTGTTTATAGTCAGATATCTTTTTTCTGAAAGAATATCATGACTTTTGCAGAAATCTTTTTTCTATTAAAATATATCAACAAGAAACCATTGCTTGAAATATTCCACTGTTTTGCAATCAAAAGTTCCTGGCCTCTTTTTGTGCTTCAGAAGCAAAATGTTGGAACATTCATCATAAGTCATTAATAGAGGCTGCTGGTATTTTGTAGATACAGCTGTTTTACCCCAGTTTTGAACTTTTTCGGAACATAGTCAAACTTCATGAAAGCAGTATTTTTTTCTCAGTATTCTGATTGTAAACAACTTCAAATGATTCTTTCAACAGAAAGAATCTGGCCACTTCTGAGAGACAGATAACTCTTTTAGTCCTTGCCCTGGCCATTCCTTCCACAGTGCCGGCTCTAGAAATGCCATCGTAACAACTGCTGAAGAAAGAGAAGCAAAGCAAGACAGTGAACATCACTCTTGGCAAGGTGAATGCAGGAGGGCACCGGGTAAATGGGGAAAAGGATGAGAAAACAAAGTGGGACTATCACACAAGGGTGTAGGTCAGGGGGCTGAAAAGTGAGGAGGATGAAAGCAGCAGGCTGATGTCCTCCTCTGAAAGAAGGGAAGAAAACTGGCAATTGTACTACGTTAAAAGGAGAGAAAAGAAAGGCATATGACTATATCTGATGACATAAACCAACTTTTTCCCAATGATACTGTTTATTCTTGCCAATAAAGCCTAAAAAAAAATAAAATCAAAACCAAAAATTCATAATGAGGCTTGTGAGTTAGGGCTTATTAATTTTCAGCATCTTACTCACCCTGTCAACATCATCTCCTAGTCACAAAACACACTGGAAGGCTGTAGAGTTGTACAGAATCAAATATTTCCAAGCTTTGTGCTCAACTGAGTTGCACTCCATTGACAGCACATCTAGATGCTCTTCAGATCATTGAGGGTCAAAAGCACAACATTTGTCACATCAAAACACAGGACTATCAAGTTCTAAGGAGACAGAAACTGAAATTTTTGGCCAGCACTGCTAAATGTCATTTTTAAACACAGTTGGAAGTCCTGCCCAGGCAGTCTGTAGTGCTTCTGAAGCAAAGGCGTATTGATATCTTTTAAATGGGATCAAAGCGAACCTGAATTTACCTCCAATTTTGAAGCATAATTAGAAGCCTGAACCTCAGTAACCATTTGCTCAAATTGGGAAGGCAGAGGACAAAGTATTACTTTTCCTTTTGTTTGGACCATGAAATATTTTTAAACTCAGCCCCTCTAGAATTTCTCAATTTCATAAACACTTAGAGGACTAAAGACTTGATATCATTCTCTAAGATGGCATAACTTTGAAAATCAGTGCTGGTTTTTAAGTGCAGAATTACTACAGCCAGGATTGCAGTAAATTGGTGTTTGACAGGTTGCTTTCAATCTCATTTAATGGTTACTATAGCAACAGAGTTCTGCAATTACCAATTGTGAGTTCTATCAAAATAAATAAGGATATAATCTGCCTTAAGTCTTTTATTACATCTGCATAATTAAGAGCTAATCACAAGAATTTTAAAGGGATCTTTGCATTATTGAATATTCAATCATGTAATGGTATTGATATTTAGGTAGATATTAGGTGTTTAACTCTAGTCTGAAAATACATTACAAGCACAGGTAAGTGTCTCAGTTTGAATAGGCACTGCAAAAGTTTCACCACTGAGAGGGATGTGAACCTGTGAAAATTACTTCAGTTTTGGTTAAGAACCTCTATGACAAATACGGGGAAGAAGAATAATACAGGTTGCATTACTATGCAAAATCAAAGAGAAGTTTCTAATGTGGTCAGTCGTGAAAGAGTTGTATTAGTTGCAGTATTCTTTAATCGGCTACTGGTGATAAACACTGATATTTTAAGTTATTGCTAATGACTTAGTACTTAGCAAATTTTATAATGCTTAATAAACTGTAGAATATTATACTTATATGTGAAAATTTTACCTTTCAAAATGTATCTGTTGCATCCAAACTCTCATGCTTGTTATCTAAAATTTTATTTTGACTTCTGTTAGTGACTGAATGACTTTGCTCATTTATTGTGCTGGAATCTATAAAAGGCTCCATAGGATGAAAATGCACACTTATTGTTAAGTTTTCAAAGATACCTTCTTAGCTGTGACATGCAGAAGCAATTTTTTTTTTAATCTCTGTATCTTCTCATTATTTTTAGCTATGTAAATATTTATAATACCCAGCAGTATAAGTTTCACCACAGAAAAGTATTGGTGCAGTCCCGTGTCTTAAGCAAAAAAAAAAAAAAAAGTCAGATAAAATGTAAAAGATCATCACTTAATTGGACATTGTTTTACAAATATTTTTTAAAGTATCTGGTTTAGGTATTTTGAATTTTTGATGTTTTCTTAGAGAAAAACAGAACTTCTATGTTTGTTTGTTGTCTGTTTCTCAAAGTTAAAGTCTGGGGTATGTTCCAAAGATGCAAATCTTCATTGCATGCAATTCCAAGCTAACTTTAACCATCCTAGCTTGGATACTAAAAGGAGTACAGATGAGGTACCAGGGCCTTCATAGTGACTGCCACAAACACGCTCAGCTCAAGTCCTCATCACCTAAACCATTGCTGAAATTACAGTAGGATTTTAAAGTTGATATCATTTTAAAGTTGATCCTCTTTTAAACCAGAGCTTTTTTTGTTTTACCTGTGCTGCATTCATATTTGCCCATTCAATTACATATTGAGGAAGAAAACTGCATCAGCAGAGAGAGGTGATATTCAGTCATCCTCCAATATTTTTGCTTCAAGTGAAAATCACTGCTTCATTTTCTTCCTCTCTAATAGTGTGAAAATCGGAGAAACACACAAGATAAGCACAATTTTTAACAGATCTTATCCATACATGCTGTTATAGAGGTAATAGGTTTTTTGAACGATTTAGACATTCTCTTGAAGAAGAACTGCCCCATTTGCTGCTAGAAAGCATGCACTATTCAAGGCACAACTGAGAACATTGTTGAGCTGAGCATATGACTAATAGCAGTGGCTGTTGACACAACTCTTCCTTTCAGAAAGGTGTATGGTTGTTAAGAAATAAATTCACCTTGCATTTTATTTGCTGCTTGCAATTCAACCTAATAAATGGCTATAAGTGATTGTTAAGGGAACATCAAGGCTTCTGTTTTCAGTCAGGTACATTTAGTTAAAAACACAAAACATGAAAGCTTTAGACAAGGATGGAAGACATCAAGCCAGAAAGCAAAATTTAAAATATCTTTGATTAAAAAAATCATTTAAGTACTGCTTGTCAAGACACAACAGCACCTATTGCTCCTGAACTCATTCAAATCTAGCCCAGCAACACAGCTGAACCCTATTAATGCTGTCACAGCACTAATACTTTAGCTGAAAAATTTCAAGGTAAAGACTTCATCACAATTAAAACATAAGTCTCAGGGCAATTCATCCAAAGAAATAGTGTTTCAAAAGTAATTGGTTGGCCACTGCAGTCTTAATACCCTCTACATCTGCAGACCCATTTTAGACCCCCATGACATTTTCACTGTGTTAAAAATCTTTTAGCTAGTTTTGATTACTAGTTTGATTTCCTAGGAATAAAAGTACAGAAATATTTAAGATTGTATTCATTATTTCCCACCAACTTCCAGTTCCCTGAGTTTCCACTTGATATTGAAATTAAGCAATCAGCACAGCTCTAGAGGGTGAGAGCAAGAGAGCAAGAAAGAAAAAGAGAGGAGGGAGAAGAAAGGAGGGAGAAAGGAGGGAGAAAGGAGGGAGAAAGGAGGGAGAAAGGGAAACCCAACACTAACACCTAGACACTTACTTGCACATTTATTTAATCTTCCCTTGATGTTTCTCTCACCTGTTTGGGAATATATTTTAAGTGACATAAATCTGTGCTTCAAATGCACATGGTTCAGCTTCAGTAAAATATTGCAACAGTGACAGAGAAATATCTCTGTATATTCTGCTGTTGTATTGAACTAAATTAACTTTCAATTTTAGTCTCCTTTATCATTATTTACTTAAATTCAGAAACACAACATTTAGGGCAAAAGGTTTTCGTGTGAGTGTACAGATTCCTAGAAATTTCAAACATGAAGCAAGAGTAGAATATGCCATAGAAACCTGTCAGAAGTCCACCTTAGGACATGATGGAAGCCCCATGATAACATATATATCCATTTCATAGTATTGCATGGAAGTCTCGGAACACATTCCAGTGAAATTAGATTCCCCATTTCACTGATGACCTGGGGGAAAAAAATAAACATTGTGTTGCACACATAAACTGAAAGATGGAGGCAGTCAGGAAGGGAAGATCCTTAATATGTTTTCACTACCTTTAAATTCCAATCTCACAGAGCTTTCATAAATTGAGAGCTGGGAGCTGTACCAGGTTTGTTTTCAAATTAAAAGTTCCCATGATTTTTGAATCATAAATATTTCACAATATTTATTCATAATATTATCCTTTTTAGCCATGAGGTGTTCATATTAACAGTTTTTCCCCTTCTCTCCCGTGCTTATCACATTGAATCTCATTTTAAAATAGCTCTTATAAACATTGTTAAAGAAGGCCTTTTGCACATATATTGAACTTTATTTTCTATGCAGTTGTATGTATTAACCCACATTAAAAAAATATTGCATAATCACTGTTAAAATGAAGACTTTGAGATAGTCAGAACTAAGCCCCAGTGTACATTTGCAGACTTTGTTGGATCTGCAAAGCTAAAGCTATGACACAGCTGTAAAGGAAATGTCAAATACTTTAAAATCATAGTAATGATAGTATCAAGCAGCTGAGGTAAACTGAGCAGCACCTTTTCTTGGTGCCATTGATTCTTTGATAAGCTTTCTGTTTTGAACTGGAAAATATGAAACTTATGGTAAAAATCAAAGTCATGCCTTTAACTGAAATGAAAAAAAAAACACTTCTTATATTTTCACCTCACAAACTTGGCATATGTTACAAAATGGTTCACCAAGAAAGTATCTGGGAAATAAAAAGCTACAACCTAAAGAAAATTAGAAAAAAATTATTTATGAGTAGATAAAAGAGAAAAATCAAGGTACAAAATTATCATTGGTATCTAAAGGCTGACTAGATCATTTTCACATAGTAAAAATTTAGACTACAGTTAATTAAAAAAAATTCTCAGACTCTCCAAAGGTTTATTCCAGTCCATGAATTTTACAGAGATTCTTTAGCAACCTCTATTAAAGCTATTGTCTTCCTGCTAATGTCAGAATTTTCTTTTCATCTGAAACTGAAATAGGTATGACAGATGTAACATTTGACCCTCAAATATGTTCATAGTCAGGTAAACAGATCTTGGCAATGCTAAGGGATTTTGGGGTATATCCTGAATTCAGTTGTGCTCATACTAAAACACGTATTTAAGTCATGGAAGGTAAGCCAGTATCACAGTACATTGTCATGTGATCATATTTCATGTACTGCATAGGTCAGATTGAACCTGAGTGGGAAGATTCCTCAGGGGCCCAGACAAGCTGAATTTAAGAAATGCTGCATCAAATACGTCCCTTAAGCCATTGAAAGAACAGACTAGAGGCTCTTCTGGCCTGACTTCAAGACCTTCCACCACAGCACCCCAGACCTCAGCAGGCTCGGTGTGCGTTTGTGTCTGTTCCTAGACAAGGCAATTTACTGCCTGTGCAGGATGGACACACTGACAGCAAATGTCTCTGGGTCAGTGGGCAGCACCACAGGGGGGGGCATCACGGGACCCTCCATGATCATTCTGGGCTGGCCAGCTCCCATACATATCAAAAAGTTTTACACGGTGGACATGGAACTTTCAAAACCAAAATGCCACTAAAGCGGCTTTATTCTCAAGGTAAGTTTTCCTCCAGCTGGAATGCAACCTTTCACCAACAAACACAGCATTGTGAGTCTTAGGATGGTACTTGGACCGTATGGATCTGAGGTGTCACCACCCTGAGCTTAAAAGTAGGAGTAAAGGGAAAGATCTTCCAATATTATATTATTAAAAAAAAAACATTTTCCCTTTTTTTTTTTTTTCTTTTTTTTTGGCATGGTTCTGATAAGGCTGCAGGATAACATATCCAAGGTTTACAAAGGTTTTTGTCAACTTAAAATTCACATATGTCTATTGTATTATAATAAAAAATTATAATTGCACTTTTTCAGTTTTGCCCAAGTAATAGAAATCCATTTAGAAGTGTTGATTTTTAAATTTACATCCCCTATAGTGACTAAATTCAGAATAAGTGGATAGAGCCTATTTTCAGTCCTCTAAGAAAGCATTAATCATTTTCTTCTATTAACAAATCATCATTTAATTAAGAAGTAATAAAGATAACAGCTTACATTTTCATGAAGAATTTGCAGTCTTAGAATTCTCCAATGGTTGTCTAAACCTTATAAACATTGAATCCAATAGCTTGAGAAGGGGCGTAAATAACCTCAGTATTTAAAATGAACAAGAAAGTTATAAAATCATTTAAATATGTGTCACTTGGAAAGTTTTCCTGAACAGCCCTGCTAGATGACAAATTAAGATTATTTTACATTAAGAAAATAAGGCATAACTGACAATATTGTACAGACCTCATATTGACCAGGAAATATTATCTGACAAAAATACAAAAACATTATCCATATGATACTTTATATGATCACACTTTGCTGTTTCATCTGAGTGAGTATTCAGGTACTTGTCTGTGTTTCTATAGATCCACATATCTGTATTTACTACAGATATAACATTTACAGTTATTTCAAAGTAATTTTTTAAACATTATATTTAATATGAAAGCCTTCTGGATATAGACTGCCATCAAATAAAAATCAATTCCTTAAAATTCCCCTCTCTGTACAGAATTCCATTGTGTCATGACACCTGGAAAGTAACATCTCATTTTAGAAATGTCCAAACCTTCTTTTGTAATAGTCCATATTTTCTGAAATGTTTGAAAATCGTTCAGAAGAATTCAAAATAATTGTGGTATATACACTGAAAAATTATTTCTTGCCTCAGTTACAAAACAAGTAGTGTCACATAATTTTTTTTTGCTAGAGGGTTCCTTTTCTTTCCGTAAAATAAATTTACATTTATTAGCTCCAGTAGTAAATAAATTGGTGACTGCTGTGCCTTGCCAAAACAAATTCCTCCACACCTCTGTCAGCAGTCATTTTTAAATCCAGGAAAACCTGTTTTTAAGCTGGGAAATACGTGACACCTGAGTACATGAGAGATTTTGCAGTCCCTTGGCTCTTCAGGAAGCAAGTTGTCAGTGTAAATATTATCACACAATTTTCTCAACAGAGTGCTTTGCCATCCAAAAAGATCCAATCTCTCATCACTTCTTTGGGTAAGGGAGGTCTCTAAGTTTGTCACAATGCAAATAAGTACTTTTTTTTTGCCTCTGTTCCTTGGATTTGTGCAAGTTTTATAGGCCAGCAAAAGTAAATTATTTCAATAAAAATTAAGAGAAGAAAGAAAAAAAGTACAAAACCCCCCAGTGAAGTATGGTACTTCATAAACTGTGGTGCTCAATACTAAATGCCACTTTTTTAGAGGTGACAGCACAGAAAAAGGGAAAGAAACACTATGCTGTGACACGTATGAAAGGTGCTCTTGCAATTTTTTCTATCATATCAAACTTTAAACTTCCATCCTTTGGCTTCCTTGCTTTAGGTCTATGCTTTGACATCATTTTTACAATTGGTGCTGAAATTAGACCCAAGGCTTCAACATATTCTCCCATTAACAGAAATTACTTATTGGGAATTAGAGGAAACCAACATTAATTGTCAAAAAATCCTGATTAAAAGTAATAAAATAATACCAAGCCTACTAAAATCATGTATTTCCCAGCAAAAATACTAGATACCACTGGACAAAAAAAAATAATTCAATAACACAGGAAAACATGAGTCATCCTGTAATATTTCTTAAGGCATAGATAATATACTACCTTCAAAAAAAACCAAAATGTGAGAAGGTACAGGAAGCAGAATGCCAAGATCAAAGTCCCAAGTATTTTGCTTTTTTTTTTTTTTAATCTTCAGGATGAAGGAGAAATTTGACAAGATAATGCAAACGAATTCTTGATTTCTGTTTTTTTGTTGCAGATCATTTTGTCATGATGTCTGAATTGTACATTCATGATAATATTCAGAAAGTGTTAGCAAAATAAATAGATCAAATCAATTCATCTTCATTTTTTATCTAAAATTGAATACTACATCTGAAGAAACACCACCTGTTAACAAGAACTGTGTACAAGAAAGCACCCTCAGACATTTAGCCTTATTTTCACTATTTTCCACATCCCACCTGCACACACACGCACACACACCACCTGCGCTCCTCTTTGATTTTAGGATTCGGCAGAGTGTCAGCCTGAGCAGTTTCTACAGCTTTAAACAAAATCATGGCTCCCTGCTGAGAAGCAGCATGACACAACAGTCTTTTATCAGCTGTGACCCATGCCACACACATTGGCAAATCTGTAGAAGAAACTGGGGTGCAACTGGCAGAGTAATTGAGAGGTTTGCTGGTTCAGTTGCTTTTTCTTCAGGGCAGGGCATACACAACCAAAAAAGAAATCGATATCATGCACTTGAAAAGTACAGTGAGGGGACGCAAATTTTAAGAAGCATGGTGCTAAAAGCATGCATTTCTTTCATGATCTTACTTGCAAATCAGCAGCCTGAAAATGTAACGTGCCCATTTCTTCGTGCCACATAGCAGTCATTCCACTCAGCAATTAGAGGCCTTGAGAAATTTACTCTGTGGAACAGAACATAAAATCCGGATGTAATTAAATGACTTAAGAACAAAACCAAAACAGATTCAGAAAATCATATTCTTTCCATTAAAAAAGAATCTCCTGTAGAGCATCAGCATTTCATTTCAAAAGCACTTTCTTACTGCAATTTAAAAATACTCTATAAATTCCTTCTTGCCGAGTAAGATTTTCTCTCCAATTTCACACTTCATAAATAATGCAAGAAAATATCTTCTCCTTTATCCTTCAGGCTCCTAAGCAGTTACCAAACCATCTCTGCTTTACTTCTAACATTTTCTGAATGAGAATTATAGGCACATGAAATGCATTTGCACCCCATTTAATGTCTCCAGTGATTCAAGAGGTAGTTTTAAAATACCAAGCCACAACTATATTAGACAGTTTTAGATAATTCAGAGCCCTCTTTTGTGTTATTTCAAACCATTTCATCACACATTGCAAAGCATTAGAAGAAATAATAACAAATGACAAAGACTGTGCTTGAGGGATTTTATGTGGGCTTAATGACTTCATTGTCATTAGTTTCTGTTAGAGAATAAACACAGTACAACAAACTGATGCCTCTTTAAGAATTACAATTACCATAACTGTTTTGTTGTGGAGAATAAAATAGATCCAACATTCATTTTGTCATTAAATATGTACCATAACTCAACTTTACATAGAAGTGTATTCATAGAATTTAGGGCCAGACATTCATTTTTCCTGCATAAACAGAATCAAGCTAAATTAAGCAATATATTTGATAAGTGGTTTTGCTTTGTCTCTACTACTTGGACCTGTGCATTTCTAGTCTTCTATCCTGACCAGAAGAAGCTCCCAGAAGTCTTCCCTGAAGACATACAGCAGTGGGAAAAGGGCAAAAGGTTAATTAAAAATTCAGTCATATCAGACAGTGAATTCTGGGTAGGAATAATGAATATGAAAGTACGTGAGAGAGGGACAGAGAGGAACTAACAGACTCAGGACATTGCTGAGAATTCAAAAGAACTTCCTCAGTGCCCTTCTCAATACCCTATAATCAGCTGTAATCAGCTTGAAGTTTGTTTTATTTACGTTCCCTTCCCTACTCTTCTGCTGGCCAGAAAAAACAATGGAAGATTTTGTGTGTGCAGAGAAATTATCTATTTGTGGGAGTAGTACTGAATGTAGGAGAGACCTTTTGATATCTTCAAATCTTTATCTTGTCAATTTAATGTCATGTGTGATTAAACATTACATGTATTGATGTCATTTATTTGCAGGGATGGAAACTCCATGGCCCCACAATTTCAGCTTCATTTGTACTGAGAACTCTTGCATTCATTGCTCATTCTGCTACAAACTGACTGGTTCATCCTAATAAAGATTATGTTTTATGAAGCAAATAAATAAAAGCCACTTCATAGATCCTTTTATTTCACCTGCTCAACTCCAACGAGTTGCTATTGGAAGGTGATAATCCAGAGCAATTTTTAATGATTCATAATCTGAGCCTTTGCTCTAATCAAGTGTGAAATATATAGGAACAGAAGAATACAGTGAAAAAATCAAGAAAAGCACTGTCAACATTTAGCCAAGTCTGTACCATACCTTATCTTTTGCTATTAAAATGAATAGTAAGGTGAAATGAGTGAAATTTGCTAAGGGCAATTTGGGTATTACAGGCAATCCATTAAAGTACAACAAAAATTATTTGCTGTTTCTTTCAGCTTTTAAAACTGTAAGAACTTTTCCTATCGGTTATCAAAAGATCAGTAATAATAAAAAAGATCAAGCTGGATTCTCCTCTCAGAAAGTTCTCTTTATCTAACAAAACAGTGTTTATGTCAACTCTAAACCTTGTTATTCCAAGGTGGCTTTCTGACCTGTTGATTACAGACTCTCACAATCTGTCACATTATTATTTTTCTGATTCCAAAATACTCCAAAGAATGGAGGCTCAAGACAAAATCAAACCTTAAATCTTCTGTGAAAGGGTTTCAGCAACACTTATTTCCAGAAGACAAATGTGAATGTATTTTCACTGTGTTTTGAGAAAATGCATTAGCACAATTTTTTTTGTTCCTCTCCCAAAAAAAAAAAATATTTTTTTAAAATAAGTCATATTATGAAGGGAGTAGAAAAACAGATAACACAAAGTCAGTTACAGGTATTCACTGTACTAGTTGCTATCATCTTCCTATAAAAGAATTTAATTTTTGTGGATATTGTTCTGTAGTTGAAAAATAATCTGCAACATGTTACACTTTTCTAGCTGAAAAAAAAAAATAATAATAAGCTCAGGCATAATTTTGAGGTGTTTTTTGCTTGCCCAGAAGCATATAAAAGCATGAGAAAATATTAGTCTTCTGGG
Organism: Taeniopygia guttata; assembly: GCF_048771995.1. Lineage (NCBI taxonomy): Eukaryota > Metazoa > Chordata > Aves > Passeriformes > Estrildidae > Taeniopygia > Taeniopygia guttata. Next base: position 39,205,621 of record NC_133028.1, on the reverse strand, counting down.
TGCTATAGACTGAGGATAAAAGTTTAAAAAATTTACATTCTACAGAAAGTCTTAGGAAGAAGGAACATAAAAAAATCTAATTTTAAAAATATTGTCCGTATCCTTTTCAGTATTTTATATTAGTGCATGACGCTCACAGAATTTTAGTGCGAACTAGATATTTAAATACCATTGAGAAATGGACTTAAGTGCCTTCTTCCCTTTCTATTTGTACTAATAACTTTTTTTAGCCAGCAATATTTTCCTACTGTTCTCTTTTAAAAGAAGAAGAGTAGAGACCTTATTGCCTCCTTTTAGTGTTTTAAGATCTAATTCCAATGATGTTTAGTTCAGATCAGTAGAAACCTGACCTCCTTATTCGAGCCTCTTTTGTAGTGCAGGATTTCCAACAATTTTTAGTTCTGCATCATGGAAAGCAACAAGTCCCATTTCCATACATACTAATAATGAAGCTTGAATGGTGGGTGAATAGATACCTCCCACAGTTAATTACTTGGGGCACGTATCTGAAGAGGTGATCTAGCTGCTTTCTGACCTCAGGATCTACATGTTAGACCTTGCACATTCCTTGGTCGTGAGTGCCACGACTCCTTATTAATAATTCCAGCTCTTGAAACAACATGGGACCCACTGAGAATAATTCTTTGTCTAACCTTTAGGCCAACTAGTCCTTCTCCCAGAAGAACCTGGCTGTTTGTGCCTTCCTATCACCCAGATCTCTCAACCAGCTCCAGGACTTTCAGTAAGCCACCATATTCCTGTCTGTCTAACTTGCACAAGACTGGAAGCAAGTTGGCAGAACTTAGAAAATCAGGATGTTGAGAATAGAGAGGTAGTATTGGAGAATGACAAGAAAATTAATCTGTCTGACTCTAAAGCAGAAGGTTGGCACCTGCCTTAAAGTAAAACAAAGATATTTACTTAAGTTGAACATAAAGACTGTGTCCACAGAGTCTGATAATTTCTGAAGTTTGCTATACTTTCAAAGTCCAACACAAATGGAATTAAGGTAAAGCCTTAATTAAACAGGATTATCTTTCAAATCCTTGAGACATGCAGAGTAAAGCTTCATAAATATCTTAAAGTTTTCTTAATAACAAAGAAATACCTTTCTTCACGACATTGTAAAAAGTAGGGAGTTACTTGGGATATCATTCTTGGTATAAAATATGTGGCCTTGTTTACACTGATCATAATTTAAATTATCCTTTTATGTTGCAGTCAAGTAAATAAATACTTCTGCACCACACTCCAGTGTTGCACTACACCATCAATAAACAATTTATGGAATATATTCTTACAACTGAGTCTCTAAAAATAGGTGGCAATTGGGAAAAAAGGTCATCAATACTACGAGGAGTCAACTAAGACAGGACTGCTAGAGCATGTGGCAGTTTCTGTGTTCAGATTTGTTCTATGATGCCCACAGCACACCACCAAAGACTTGGTCTGTCTAAACCAGAATTTATTCATGAGTTCATGTCATTCAGTAAAGAACTGAGCTCCATTTGCTGGCCATGCAATACAGACATTTCTGGCAGTTCAGACTTTTTGTTTGAAGCGTCAAATTTAAATTCAGGTATATTAAACATTAATATACCTGAAAATTGAGAAAAATCAATACACCTACAGCAAGAAATACCTCCTGCGCACCAGAAATTGGAACTTACTGTTGGAAATATTCAAGATAATTGCATTACTATATAAGCATATTTTCTAACTGGAATTTGACTTTGCAGTCTGGGAGCTCTGACAGAAAATCTGCCTTCTAGAGTCAAAGGCAATTGAAATTTAGCAGATCTGAGTATTTTACAGCTCTGTAAGCATACTCATTTTCTAAGTTTCTTGAAGGGGAAAAGGATACTAATGATGGTGTTAGATTTGCCCCCTAGTGCTGCAGATACTTAGCATCAAAATTTTAACATTTTACCGATAACAGGATTGCAAAAAGAGTAATTCAGTGAAGTATAAAGCTAATTGTTCTAAAAATATCCTAGGAAGTATCAATAAGTCATCTTCAGATGTGTAATGGTTATCCTACATAGATGTGATGAATTGTTTTCTGCAGATGAGGAAAAGGACAAAGATTTCAGATAATCATAAAGTATCCTGAGATGGAAATGACCCACAGGGATCATCGAGTCTAAATCCTGATCCTACAAAGGATACTCCAAAAAGTCACACCATGTGCCTGAGAGCACTGTTCAAATACTTCTTGAACTTGGTGCTGCGACCACTTCCCTGGAGAGCTTGTTCCATACTATTGGCAAAGAAATGCTATTTGCAAAGAAATATTTAAAAAGTAAGAATATACAAAAGTCTTGACTTCTGTTTTATAACAAAAACTATGCCAGTAAAAGAAGAAAGCCATTATTTCACACCCTCAGTAAGGTAGATTAAACTGATAAAGATAGGGGAATCTACTACATAGAGAAACATAACAAAAACAATTACTTGGATAGCATATTTGAAAGTGACTTTGCTAGACTTAAACCAAAACATAATCAACTTTAAGGATTTTTTTTTCCAAAAAGCAGGCACAGCCCTAATCCCAAGTAGTGATCAAAGCTTCAGAGCAAAAATCTCACAGGAATAGATTATGTTGGAAAACTTGCATACATAAAATTCAGTGAAACTAAGTGCTTTTGTTACTTTTTTAATATATCAGCACTACAATAGACAAAAAAATAAAAATCACCACTTCTCACCCTCTGGAAAAATACATGTGAGCTTGCAACTATAGACTTCCTAATTTCGGACTGAATCCAAGGAGTACTAGTATCCATAAATTTAGTTTTAATTTTTTGGAAGGTTGTATGGTATTTTTAACTTCCACCTCAAGCTTAGATATGACCATTGTTTTGTAAGAGCCTGACAGAAAGCAAAGCTATAACATTATTCTCTCAAGTTTTTGGAGAAGTTTGTTTCTCAGCATCTTGTAATAAGCAGTAATGAGCTCCAACTCAACCCCAAATGCATTTCCTCACAGCTTTCAGTTCATAGAGTGGCAATAAAAAACTGATGTTGGTTTACAGGTTCAAGGCACCAGAGATTCATCACTGATCCATAAACATGAAGGGCATGAGTCTAGTGAGTAGACCTTTGACACAATAGTTAAGCCTTCTTAAAAAACACCCTGAAAACTGAGTTCAAATAGCTGATTAAAAATAATAAAACCCAAGAAGTCAACCAGTAGCAAGATAAGTAATTTAGCACTAAACTGAAGAAAAACAAAAAGACCCCAGAGCAATAATCTGACAAACTCACAAAAAAAATTGAAAATCTTTTATGCAATCATAAAAAGTCCACCAAAACATATACTTTTGAATTTGTAAAAAAATATGAGTCTCTAGTAAACATCTCACAGAGCAGTATTCAGAATTTTAAAATTATTCAAAAGGGAAAATAAAAAAGATAATTTGGTTAAAGAGGGCCATCTGAACAGACCTGTGTATGAGAGCTGAAACTAAAAAGTTCATTGCTCTGGATGATGATGTGTCAAATCTCCACAATGTTGTATACATCAAACATTAGGAAAAGCATGGTACAGCATGCATTTTTCTAACTAGGAATATAGGAAACAAGCTAAGCAGATGCCCAGCAGCATCTAGAGTAAGTTCACTCGGAAAGAGGCCATTAAAAAAAAAACTAATAATTCTCTTGAATTATTGACAGGAAAGCCTCTAAAATACTGCTGCTCTCTAATAGATTCAGTACTGAGGTTCTTGAATTCAATATTATGCCTTAACTTTTACAGGGCGCGGAAGAGGTCAAACATGGTTTTTAATCACTTAAGACTCTAGGGCGTACAAAAATTTAGTTTTCTACAGTTTTCAACATAGCATGAGGACAAAAGTTAATTGCTGCCTACATTTTCTGGTTATCCTGAAAAAGCATATGCTTCAGTCCCTAAACACTTTCCTCTTAGTACATAAAGTTTAAATTTAAATTACTTTTATATATATTGGGTATTTCCTATTTTTCTTTCCTCCTAACCACACAGGACTCCCATTTGCTGTGTTAGTTCTGCAATTTTAAGATCTTTTCCTTTCTTAAACTAAGCATTTATCAACTTGGACTATTTCCACCTCTTTCATTGTTTGTTTTTTTTTTAACTGCAGCATTTACATGCCACCTCTGCCATGGTACAGAAATATAACACAGCATAAGTTTTTACCTGCTGACATGAATTTTGTGTTTGAGTGCTGCAGATGAATTGGGCCTTAATAGATGACTGTTCAGATGCATCACTTTTTATTAATATAATTTAATTATATAATTATTATATTATAATGATATTTTATATGATTGTATATAATTTATTATGTAATAAATAAATAATAATTAATAATAAAATTTTTACTGATATTATTTCGTTGTTTCTTTCCTCCTGAAGGTTGCACTGATAGTACCTGGTCCAAGGATGGAGAGTCCAAATACATTTTATGCAGCATGAGGCAGAACACATTTTTCTCTAACAGCCACCACCATTACCCCCCTCAAACACTTGTGCTCATATGGGGTATGATTCTACCCTGCATCTCTGCACTCTCATGAGACAAAATTAGTATCTTAAATAGAAGAAACAAGAATCAGTTGTGAAACAGGGTAAGAAACAATTACTAACACATATTATTAGTCTTGAAAGGATCCCTCAGAAATCATAGGAAAAGGGATGGTGTTTCTTCAGTGCTGCATCCTTCTGAGGCTTCAGTAGGCCACATGAGTTAATGGAAGGGCCCATGGTGATTCACAGAAAAACAAAGTTTGTCAACTTTTAGCATAATCAAAATATTTATGTAGCAGATTCTTATTAGGTGTAGTTTTAATACTGCATTCACTGCTCTCAGCTTAGGCTTTTTTAAGCTTATAAAAAGAAGAAAACCCTTTTTTTTTCTTTCTTTTTTGGGGTTTTCTTCTTTTTATAATCAGGATTTGAATCCTGGCTTAGACTTTACTATTTCTGGAAGTACATGAATTTTACATATAGCTGTCCTTCCTCTGATGAGTTTTCTATGCTTCATCACCTATGCTACACAAGAATTTATGTACAGAAACCAACAATTTACATCTAGTCCATTTGCCCAAATCTTCCTTCAGCTCTTGCCATCCGTAATATTTTTCTATATAAATTGAAATATGGTAGATATTACAAAAAAAATTACTTGGTGATCATATGAAGATTGTTTGTGAAAATGTCATATCTTAGTGATGAACTTACAATAATTCTGTTCTTACCAAAACCTGGCAGGGTAGATACTTTCTTAAAATCTCTGTCAGCACTGGAAAGCAAAATTGTTTCTCCAGCTTCAAATTATTTGGGTCCAGATTTTATGTAGCGTATCCAACAATAACAATTTTTTCATACTGACTCTGGTAAGTGAGCCCAGGCCAAGACAACCCCCAGGACGGAAGTGGCTCACCAGCAGTCATTTACTCAGCCTGAAATCCTCCTTTTCCCCAGCACTTTCTGATGTGACAGGTTTTCATCAATATCATTCACTTAATGAAATTCAGCAGCTCATTTTCACCTCCTGGATTTTCTTGCCACTTGCTACAGGTAGCTCAAAGGTTTTACCCAAACTGCCTTATGGAGAGAGAAACTCAGGCTACAAACCTGCTGTACCTAATGTTGACACTCCTCAGAACTAGCCACCTGTGGAGATGACTGATGTAAAAACAATGCATAGCACTTGGCCTGGTCTCCTCAAGGTTTTGCCTATGTCATTACATCCCCAAAAAAGGAAGATTTTTTTTTTCCTGAAAGTATCTAAAATATTATCTAGACAGCACTGCATTTCCTATCACACTTTGGAGGTTTGATTTTGTTTTAATAGATATTATTAAAAATGTTAATGCTTTATTTATCCTTATTGTCAAACTTATTGATAAGATTATTCTACAGCTATAGAACTGAAAAAGAGCCATTAAGAAAAATTCTGCAAGGAAATCAAAAACACTTAACCTCTGAAAAAGTATAGTCCATGCAATAATTTGACTGTGATATTTTTAACTTTGGACCTTGATTATACCTACAGTAACCATCACTAAAATAATAAACTCCTTGCAAATTAATGCTGCTAAAGATAGCCTATATCAACCCTCCAATTGGAAAACTTACCATAAGACAAGAAAGAAGTACTCTGCACATACGCTGTGAGGGTGGTGAGGCACTGGAACAGGTAGCCCAGAGAAGTTATAGATGCCCCAAGCCCCAGAAGTGTTTTAGGCTGGGTTGGATGAGCTCTGATCAACTGGTCTAGTGAAAGGTATCCTTGGCCATGGCAAAGGGGTTGGAATAAGACAATCTTTAAGGTCCCTTCCAACCCAGGCCATTTTATGTAACACCAGAAAAACAGAACAGAGACTTACTAAGAAAAAGTGAAAGTCTTGCAAGTTTCCTACAAGATGGCTGAATTTTTTAGACTATTTCACTTATAATGCAATTTTATTATTTGGGGGGACAGAGTGTTTTTCTGGGTTTGTTGGATTTTTTTATGTTGAGTTTTATAAAATTCTTCTCTGTAACCCAATTGTTATTGAAAAAATTAACAAAATAACATTTAAATGAGATCCCTTTCATTTATACCCTTTAGGTTTAAACGGACTGACCAATAGATTCGTCTTACTATGATCATAAAATTTTGCTATGTTGCTTAATCTGTTTTGCAGATTAGAAAATCTGCATGTCTATAAAAATTTTGGTGAATTTACTACTGCAAGAAATACAGTACGAAAAATATTTAGCATGCATGATGTACTTAGATTCTTGGAGATACTGAACTCTCCGAAGTACCTGATTTATTTTCCAGGTTCTTGAAACACAGATTATCTACACAATAACAAAATTACTTCAAGGACTAATATAGAATGTGTGCCACACCCTTCTGACAGTGTACTGGACCTGAATACTTGCCTCCTCTGTTAAATACATTCTCCAAAATGGAAATGCATATCCACAGTTGACTGGAATGATAAACATTCATTTCAGTGTTCATCCAAGTCTCAAATAAACAGACATTTATTGTACTAGAAATGTATAGTACATAGAGTCTCCCAAGACTTTCTATGAGGAAAATTCCAATAAAATTGGTCATAGAGAAGAATAAAAGTAGAAGTATAGAGACTTAAACAGACTCTAACTCCAAGAGCTAGCAGATGTTGCCATTCTACAGTATTATAATGTTCCCATCCTGATATTTTAACAGTAGCTTGAAAGGAAAAAAAATCTCTAAGATGACAGATCAATTGTGCAGCAAAACTAAGTCACATTATATAAAGACATCCAATCTCTTTTTATCACTGAGGTTTTTTCTTTTTGATCTTAACATATGGCTTTCCTTGATGCCAAGAAACGGTCAATAAGAAGAAGCCTTTGTTCTTGAGCAGCACCTTTGTTCTTCCCAAGCCTTAGCAACTTTTCATGGATGCAGTAAGGGCAGAATAAGAGGAAAGATTTAGTATGGATGAAGTCTGTATTTCTTACCTGACTTCAGATCAAGTCTCTTATCTGACAGTAACTCAGAGTGCTGTTAAATATGGTGCATAGAACTGTTAAATACTACCCCTAATGCCAAGATGAACTCTGCCACATTTTTCTCACCATACTTTAGCATGAAAGCTTGGGTTTGTATCTCACAAAAACCTATACCATTATTATTTTTACCTCAGATTTTTTTTACACAAACCTACTTTTGACAAAATGTGCTAACCAAGATATCCCACCAAAAATTACTTGGATTACAAGGACAAAGCACATGTTAAAATTAAGGTAATTTTACACAAAAGCAAGTGTTGGAATAGCTAATTCTTCATTACTTGAGATTTTTGCATCAAACTAGAAATTATGGCTGTGTCAAAGCTTATAGGCATTGCAAGTGCATATGGAAATTCTTTGAAAAATTGTTCTACTCTGTGTGATGCTATAAATCACAGCAGGATCTAAGAACAGGCATTTCATGTTTCAGAGCACTTTGATTTAATTGTGCAACGTGAATTCTTAACTAGTTATTTTTTAAGAAAGGTACTCAGCAATTTATATTTCTCAAACAAAGACTACGACTTCATCACACCTTTTTTGTTTTTAAGTGACAAAATTCCAAATTAAGTGACCGGTAATCCAAGAAATTGCTTTGATTACTTTCTATATATAAATTATTTCCAGCTCTCTCCCTCTCATTTGATAAGAGTATTGTGATTTTCTTCTATTGATACAATTCAAGCAATAATGAGCTTATTCTACTTAGGATGAAAACAAATATTAAATTCAAGTTTATCAACAGCACACTTAGCTTGCTCTTAATGAACTCTTTAATTATTAGAAATACTAAGGGTGTCTGTTATGTTTTCAGTTCATTTACACCAGCTAGCTTAGGATCTTAGATATGATGTTGAAGACATACTAATGCTCTTCTACACATAATAAAAATTGGTATTTAAAACAGTTTTTCTTTACTTTATGAATTTTTGTATGACCCCAGATATGGAATGGTCACTTCATGAAAGCTTCAGACTCAATCTTAATATTTCCAGCAGAAAGAGTTATTTCAAATTACACCAAGATTAAGAAGCCAATACATAGCCTTCAAAGAGAAAAAGCTACTTACATTAATCTCAAATAGCTTTAGATCAGACTCATAATTTAGGTATGTGCTGAGGCTCTAAAAAGTGTGACGTTTTTAAGAAGCTTCTCATTTTAGTTTCATGAAAACCACCAGGGTATAATATACAACATTTTGAATCAATTCAGTTTCAGGCAATTTTTTAAAGAATTATGTTTTTGCTCTCATGAAGATATAGTTTAAAGATATGGTCATGGTCTACTGATGCCAGCTGCAAGTAGCAAACAAGCGTTACAACAGAATCTGAAGCTGCTGAATTTATTTCACTGTGATTTTAGCTTCAGCAAGTAATTTAATTTTTTTATGTGAAGTTATGTTTCTTCCTGAAAGCACCTTATATTTGCAAAAGACAGAATTCTGTTCAGACTCTGGTTCCAAAAAGATTTGTGAAGAACAAGGTGGTGTCAGCTGAGCACCATGCAGAATCTTAAAGGGAACAGCAGGAAAGACTGCTCAGGATGGTCTCACTCTCAGCAACCCTTTATTTTACTAATAAAACCCTTTATTTTACAGGAACACATGGTAATTTTGCACTGTTCCTGGTTACACTGCCAGTGTAGGTGCTGATATACACTGCAGTGGAGTTTGAAAACATGGATCACGACAGAAGATACTGTCCTTGTATGGCAAGCACCCAGTGCGTCTGCAATCCCATCACTTCTGTTTCAAGGCTCTGAACTAAAAAAGGAAATAATTTTCTTGGGCTGTGTTTCATGACACCTTTAGCATGCATGTAGGCAGGTCACACACCCACACCATCACTCACTGAAAGGCTGTACAACCAAATTTCTGCCCAGCACACAGTGCCACTCCAACACCTCACCTGCCTGCCTGCAGCCCTCCACCCAAGCACTCCAGCGTGGGATGCATTCCGCTAAGTCTCATCCATGCTGATGATGCCATAGCTCTGGGAACTGACCAAACCTTCCAGTTCATCCAGTTTCTCATGCTGCATGTGTTGGGGTATAGGCATTTCAGATGTGCTCCTGAACCATTTGAAGGCATTCAGGTCTGCTCCTAAAAAAAAAAAAGGGAAAAAGGACAAAATTAGTTTTGGCAACATTTAAATCTCACAGTGATCATCTTCATTTTTGTTAAATCTTGGTGCTTGTTTGTAGCCACCTCAGAACACAAATGGATCCTTAGGAAACATTATGGAATCACCTATGAAAACAAAGCTTCTCACATCTTTCCTTATGAAAATTTTATTTTTTATATTACTTCTCTTTGCTCCTATAAATGGCTTAACTGCTAACTATTTTTAATAGTGTTGAACTGCCCCCTGCAGCTGAATCAGAGGTAAAACGTGTACAGAAAAATTTGTATCATGATTCATGACCTATGTCTAAGGGTTCATGAAATCAGGCTCACTCTTCTAGATCTCAAACTGTCTGAAATAAGCTGATGGGAGCTTGATGAGCAAAAGACTTAGAATACTGAAGTGATGCTTATTGAAAGACTGAAGTTTTTGAAAAAATTGTGAGTGCTTGGCACCTTCCCAAAGCAAATTCTTGTCCAAGAATTAAGTGACTGAACCTATTGGGTTTGGCTTATGCTATAGATAAAATACCAAGTGTCTCTAACTGGAGCAGTTGCTTTTTCTTCTGGCTCAACATGGATAGTGCATTAGAATTATTGTTCCTACTTACTTGGATTTAGTGCCATTCACAATATTATGTAAATTGTTATGCCCTATTCTACATTCTGAATAAATGCCAAATAAATGCCAATTTCTGTGAAAAATGTGATAAAATTTACCAGACAAGTAGTAAAAGTTATCACAGGATTGATTAGAGTGGGGACACAATGGTTAAATTTTTCTCAGACATTTTGATCAGTACTAATATCTAGTTAAGAAATCACATACATGCCTCCATGAAAAAAAGGACAAGGTTCAATAATATACATTTCAAATTAAACACTGCCTTATTTGCCAGAGATTTATAAGGGGTAATGAATGATGCATCCACAAAGCTGGAAAATTCCATTTTCTGCTCCTGCAAAAGTGCCTGTAAAACCATAAGTGAAGTTCAAAAAAAAAAAAAAAATCCCAATCATACCTTGGCATTGACATATTGGGTTAGGTTTCAAACAATAATGTCTAACTATGCTGAATCAACACATGCACAGCAACAGCAAGAGAGGAAATACTGGCACTTATGGCTCCAGTCAGCAAGGGTGAAGGAGTCAGGTAGCTTGGTAACGGTGGTGAAAGTAATCTTTAAAATTTCATCCATTTTATTCCTCAGAAAGAGAACTCTTTGTGAGCTAAGGTTGCTGAGAAAAATGATAGCACAGCACCTACAGTCCCTGTTCAATATAAAAACGTAATAAAAAGTTTTCAGAATTATTAAAAACTATAGAGAATTTCTGAAAAAAAAAGATTGCTTTTCAGTTGTTGTGATGATTAGTTAGATTTTAAGGTTAGCACTGAATACTTGTTACTTAGAAGATCCTGGAAGAGATTATTCTTACAGTACTGTACTGCTGAATTCTAGCTTTAGTTCAGGATTGGTTTCAATTCTTTTATCATTTCATGGAAATATTGGCTTTTCAGTAGAATTACAAAAATAAAAACCCAAAACAAACAAAAATCACAGTTTGATAAAACAGCTTTGTTTTGATTTATAAAATTAATTTCCAAGTCCAATTACTTATACACTTAAAAATTTGCTAAAATCTATTAATAGGATGGTTTATTACATACTAGATATAGTGCATCAACATTTATAAACACAGTCAACTGTGTCAACCATTCTTGTCAGGTTTCATTGGACACCAGTGACAAGTGATGTCCCTCAGGGGTCCAAACTGGGACCAGTGGCATTTAACATTTTCATTAATGGCATAAATGAAGGGATCTGTCAGAAAATCTGCAGATGACACCTAGCTCTGAGGGGCACAGATGACACTCCTGAAGGATGGAACACCACCCAAGCTGGACAAGCTCGAGAATTGGGCCATGGCAATCTCATGAGGTTTAACAAGACAAAGTGTAAGGTGCTGCACCTGGGTCAGGGCGGCCCCTGATATCAACACAGGCTTTGGGGTAACCAGATCAGAGCAGCCCTGCTGAGAAGGACTTGGGTAGTGTGGCTGGAGCACTTGCCATTGAAGCTTGAGGCACAGAGTCATTAAGAACCTCAGCCTTCTCTTTGTCCAAGTCTCCCATTTCCTTCTGGAGAGGAAGGAAATTATCCTTAGGACATTATACATTGTCTTTCTTTTGCTTGCAACGTATCTATAAAAGCCCTTCCAGTTACCATTAATATCCCTGGCCAGCCTCAATTCTAACTGAGCCTTGGCTTCCCTAATATTTTCCCATATAATTTCACTGTATTCCTCCCAGGACACCTGTCTTTGTTTCCACTTTCTGAAAGCTTCCTGAAAGACATGAGCCAGCAATGCGCACTTGCAGCTCAGAAGGCCAGTCAGGTCCTGGGCTGCATCCAAAGCAGTGTGGCCAGCCAGGCAAGGAAAGGGATTCTCCCCTCTGCCCCACTCTGATGAGCCCACACCTGGAGTGCTGAATCCAGCTCCGGGTCCCCAGCGCAGGAAGGACACCAACCTGTTATTGCAAGCCCAGAGGAAGGCCCCAGATTGACTAGAGGGATGGAGCATATCTCCTGTGAGGAAAGGCTGAGAGAATTTGTTTTGGTCAGCTTGGAAAAAAACGCTTAAAGGTGACCTAATTGCAGCCTTCCTGTACCTGAAGGGTGATGGCAAGAAAGATAGAGAGAGACTGTTTACAAGGGTCTGTAGTGACAGGACAAGAGGGAATGGTGGCAAACTGAAAGACAGCAGGTTTAGATTAGATATTGGGAAGATGTTCTTTGGGTGGTGAGGCACTGGAACAGGTGGCCCAGAGAAGTTATGGATGCCCCAGTCCCTGGAAGTGTTCAAAGTTGGTTGGAGCTCTGAGCAACCTGGTCTAGTGGAAGGTGTCCCTGCCCATGGCAGGGGATTAAAAGTAGACAATTCTTAAGGTCCCTTCCAACCCAGGAATTCTATGATTCTATGATTTATGTATTCTAGGAAGTGGTTAAGAAAATGCAAATACTCTAGAGACCACACATATTGGAAAAATGTTAAAAATAACACTGTGCAGTGTATTTTATTGATGAATTTTGAATGACATTAATACTATTGCAACATGCAATTACACTTACATGTGTAGAGGTGGTATGTTCAAATGTCCACAAATTTATGACTACCACTTGCTCTTGCTTTCATTACATCTTTACTAACATTTCATTTTAATAGCAATACTTTTTGTGTCTATAAATTCCTAACAATCTTGCACATTTTTGCTGAGCTGTGAGTAGAAGTTGTCTGAAGGAACTTTTTTCTGTCCATCTGCTTAAAAGACAGCCCATTTCCAGACCTGGTATCCATGAGAAAGAATAGGAAGAGAGAAGAGTAGAAACTGAACTTGGAGGGGTAGTGGAGAGAAAGGTCAGAATGGTTTCTTTCTCTGCACTCTTTCCCAAATTGCTTAAAACCTTCTCTAGTTTGTGAGCAGAAACCTCTAGTTTTTTTCTGTGATTGCCTTCTCGAGGATAAAGGTGATGAAATGAAGACCTCTTTCTTGAATAGGGGTGCTATTGCTGACAGAGCTAGAGATTCTGATGTCGTGAGAAAGACGCCAGCTCAAGCTGGAAGAATTCAACTCACAAATACTTTGAAAGCTGTAACTGCAGCTTGCTGGTATCACTTAAAGAAAGCATCCCTTGGGAATTCAGCGCTTACGAACAAGCAGAGTATGAATAATGTCATTGCCACTCCTAACAGAGAGCAAATCCCAGTGAATCAGCTATGTGGGAACCAAAATATCACAGTGACAGGCACTTCAGAACTACATCATTGATTTATTAAAGAAATATGGATATTGATCTAGTATCGATATCCAACTGTGACGGACAAAAACTCTCTAACAGTTTAAAGTTAGAAAGTGTATGTTTATTTGACGCCGGGCAGCGTGTGGGATAGCTCCCAAATACACACCGCGCCTTCCAGGTGATTACAGAGTCTTTTTATCCATACAAGTATTGAATATACAAAATACAAATGCATATTCATAATTTTAGTACATCCCATTCTCCGCTTCGTATGCTAATCACTCCAAAAGCTATTAAGCATGCGTAGTTTGTCCCTTGAAATGGGTCGGTGGTCCCTTTTATGGGGAGGGGTCTCAAAATGAGGAAGTAAATGAAGTCTTCCTCGTTCTGACCTTTCTACCTTTTCAATGCAAATGTGACAAATGAACTCTTGGTAGAACTCCCATTCCTTGTCTTCAATTGGTTTCAGAACAGAGGAGGCCCACAATTGTCTTATGTTCCTAAAGCTATTTATCAGTTTCTATATTCTTCATTATAGACCCAGCTAACCAAACATTGTGCTAACAAGCAATTAATTATTAGTTAACTACTAACTCCTAACTTCATCAAGGCCTACTCATTTATTATTCTTATTTTAATTAACTCTAGTAAGGCTTATTTCTAGCTAAAATCTTAACTCCTCAAAATCTCTAAATGCCTTAAAGTTTACGTTTCATTCCCCACTTCTTCTTTGGAATGAGTAAATTCTTTTACTCAATATATAGACCTTTCTTCATCTGCCCAAGACATGTGTCTAGTTTCTTTCAAAACTAAGCCATATGCTTTTGATAGTGAAGTTAGGGCTGTCATTCGTCGTATCATTTTTCAATTCCAAACAAGTATTACAACAGACAAAATCAAGCTTATACTAACTAAAATAAGCAACACAATAATAGGATGAATTAAAGTATTAAGTATGCCGGTTGCTGTTGGTGACCATCCAAAAAGCACATCCCACCAATGATGAGACAAATGTTCTTCAAATCGTTTAAAAACTCCTTTGATGGTTTCTGTGTCATGGTGTATAGTAATTAAAGTCTTTTTCCCTGCGTCTCTAATCTCTTTTAAAATTTCTCTCAGTTCTTGATGTTCTAACAATTGAGCAACTAAAGTCAAATTCATTCCTATGGGCACGGGCACTATCTCTTGTACAGTGATTAAATTGGCTTTTATATACTGGTGTGATACTACAGGTGCCTGATATGAGAAGTCACATCCCTCAATTTTAACAAAGTTACAGACACATAAATTGAACTGAGTCTCATTCATGCTTAGATTGTCTATCATTATGGTGGGGCATGCTGTTCTGAGACAGACACAACCTTGTCCTACATATACAAGCAAAGTTGTTCGGTTACCTGAATGCGTTTCAAAGTGGCAAATGCTTTGGTCCGTATCTAAACATGTATCTTTATTACTTTTTAATGTCCCCTCACATATGTACCCAAGTTGTCTCCTCATAGAACAGGGCTCTAGATTGATGGTTTGCCACTTTCTTCTGATTTCTCGCGCCCATGTTCTATGTTCAGAAGGATATAACACAGTCCCTTCATGGTTTAATCCTAGGGGCACTATAGGATGTATTAAGCTCACTGATGCATTATGTATTGTTAAGACAAAGGCTGTTACTTTACTTGTCATAGGGTTATAAGTGAAATTGACTAAAGTCCACTAAGCTTGTAGTTCCCTTTCTATATCAGATGCACTATCCCAAACAATTTTACGGAGTTCAGCAGGGAATATTCCCTCCCCGCCTTCTCTGATCACTGCAGCAGCTACTGACTGCATCTATAGTTGTGCTTGGGTACACCCAAGAGCTAGTGAAACATTTTCGCTAGCTGTGCCTAATGCATTAATTATTAATTTATGGTTTCGCTCTTCAGTATTCTCCCATTCTGGTAATACTTTGGATAACTTCCAATGGTTGTCACCCAGTGCTAGTAGGGAAGATTGCAAAGGTTGCTGTAATTTAACTAAGTCGTTCCCTACTGTTGTTAGTTTATTCATCAGTACTTCTGAATCTATGGTATTTAGCACTCCTAGTCCAGTCCCTAGCAGCCCAGTGAGATCTCTTTTACTCTTAAAGTTGGAGGGCATTTGTTTTTGAAGCCAGGTGGCCCAATCCATGAAAGGATTTCTGAGAAATGGGGCGCACTCTGGCCGGACATCTGAAGCATTTACCTGTATTCTCATTTCTACTCGCTTCAGAGACCATTCCGGATTTACTAGCAGTCTTTGGATTCCCGTTTTCTTAATAGCATACGGCCCAATTTTAGTAACCGTAGGAGCTATAGGCTGCTCTTCTACTTCTGGGATAAGTGGCTGTGGGGTAGTAATAGCTTTCTTTTGTATTGGAGGGGTAGTTCTAGTTCTGTTCTTGTGATATTCAACACACACTTGAGTGATATTAAAATCAAGATCATATCTTCTTATTGCACATCCTTCTAGTTTTAGTCTAAATTCAGGACATCTACTTAAACATTTGTCACAGCATTCAGGGCTAATCCGAATGAGTTTCATGGGTGGTTGGTAAGCCTCATGGAACCCATCTTGCACAAATGCATAGTTACATCCCTAAACATTTCTCCCTTCCCACAAACGTGCATTTGTAACCTTTATAATCTCATTCAGGGCCCTACGAGAGTGGGGATCATAGGCCCTTCCTTGACACTGATATATTCCAGTTACGTTGTACTTGTGTGGTATTGCATTGGCTCCTGTTACAACTGTGGCAATAGTGAGAATAGTTACGACCTTCTCCATCATGTCCATAATTTCTATAGGTCCATTTAATCGCTGTTGCAGGTGAGCTTCAACTTCAGCTCGTTGTCACCTGGTGTCACTTTCCAGACTCCCTCAGGAACTTTCTTCACTCGGGAGTGATGGATCCAGGCTTTCTGTTCTTTGATCTTGATTGCAGTAAAGGTAGTGAGGAGCACTAGGTAGGGTCCTTCCCACTGTGGTTCCAGGCTTTTTTCTGCAAAAGACTTAACATATACATAATCCCCAGGTTGTACATCATGTACTGGCCCATCTAATTCTCTGGTCTGAGCTCCAGCCACATATTTTTCAATTTCCCTTAATTGTTTGTTCAGGGCTATTATATATTTATGTAGGGTTTCTTCCCCTACCTGTGTTGGTGTGATTCCTTCTTGGACTGTATATGGTCTCCCATATAATATTTCAAAGGGGCTTAATTTTTCTTTTGTTCTTGGTTTTGTCCGGATTCGCAATAATGCTAATGGGAGAGCTTGGGGCCAAGGTAGGTTTGCTTCTTGTCCCAACCTTACAATCTGTTGTTTAATCAAATGATTCATCTTCTCCACTTGGCCACTCGATTGGGGATGATATGGGGTATGTAACTCCCAATCTATCCCCAGGTGATGGCTAATTTGTTGCACAATTTTGGAGATAAAATGCGGCCCTCTATCTGAGGATATAGTGGCTGGAACTCCAAACCTCGGTATTATTTCTTGCAACAGTGCTTTGGTTACCTCTCGTGCTTTAGCAGTCCTAGTAGAAAAGGCTTCTGGCCAACCCGAAAAGGTATCAGTCAATACTAGGAGATAACGATATCCCCCCTTCCTAGGTAATTCTGTAAAATCGATTTGCCACTGTTGCCCAGGTCCACAACCTTTTCCAATTTGTCCAACTTTAGGCCTTGGGATGTTTTTAGGATTAGTTCGGAGGCAAAGGCTACACTGACGAGTTACTTGTATTATTGTGCTCTGTAATTTCCTAGCTATAATTTTTCCTTTCAGATGGTTATACAGGGCATCTATTCCCCAGTGTGTTTTTTCATGCTCTTTTTGCACTAATGTCCACAACAAATAGGAGGGCACCACAAGTCTCCCTTCCTCTGTTATAGCCCATCCTTCTTGATTAAAATTTGCTTTTTCTGCCTTAATAAGTTTCTTATCCTTTTTATTGTACACAGGCTTACCTTCAATAGAAATCTTTCCATCTGGGATTAATGTTGCTTCTACTGTCTCTTCAAATACCTCACCTTTGGCTGCGTCTTTTGCCTCTCTGTCCGCCAGCATATTCCCTTCTTCCAATTCAGAGCTCACTTTTTGGTGTGCCTTAATGTGCATGATGGCTACCTTCTCAGGTAGCTGCACTGCATCTAGTAGTCTCAGTATTTCTTGTGAATGTTTAATATTTTTCCCTTGCGAATTCAACAGTCCTCTCTCTTTCCAAATGGCTCCATGTGCATGAACTACCCCAAATGCATACCTTGAGTCTGTGTAAATGTTAATCTCTCTTCCTTTTGCCAACTCTAAGGCTCGAGTTAAGGCGATTATTTCAGCCTTCTGTGCAGAGGTGTTTGCTGATAATGGTCCAGACTCTATTACCTCTCTGCTTGTGGTAACCGCATACCCAGCATGCTTTTTTCCACTGATGACATAGCTGCTTCCATCAGTAAACCAAGTCTCAGCACCTTCGAGTGGGATGTCCTTCAGATCTGGACGGCTGGAGTAGGTGGCTTCAATGGTCTCCAGACAGTCATGGATCACTGGTTCTCCCATACTCCCGCTGAGAAAGGAAGCTGGATTCACAATGTTAGTTACCACAATTTCAACATCATCTTGTTCCACTAGTATAGCTTGGTACTTTAGAAACCTCTGTGGAGAGAGCCAATGTCCCCCTTTTGCCTCAAGGACTGCAGACACTGTGTGAGATACTAGCACAGTCATCTTCTGGCCCAGGGTGAATTTGCGTGCTTCTTGGATGTTCACTGCCACTGCTGCAACGGCTCTGAGACACCCTGGCCATCCTTTAGCTGCCGTATCCAGCTGTTTGGAGAGATAAGCCACTGCTCTCCGGTACGGGCCTAAGTTCTGTGCTAGTATTCCCAAGGCGATCCCTTGTTTTTCGTGGGAAAACAGGAAAAATGGTTTACTTACGTCTGGGAGTCCTAAGGCTGGAGCTGACATGAGAGCCTTCTTTAGTTGGTCGAAGGCTTGGGTTGCTTCCTTTGTCCACTGGAGATCTCTGCTCTCTTCTGTGATCAGGGCATACAGAGGTTTAACAAGTAACCCATAGTTATAAATCCATAGTCTGCACCACCCTGTCATGCCTAAAAAGGTTCTCAGTTCTTTCACTGTCTGAGGTCTTGGGGTCTGACATATTGCTTCTTTGCGATCTTGGCCCAAGGTCCTTTGTCTAGCACTCACTTCATAACCCAGGTAAATGACTGTTTGCCTCACCATCTGGGCTTTCTTCTGGGATATTCGATACTCCTGCAGGCCCAAAAAGTTTAGGAGGCTTACCGTCCAATCCACACATGTTTCCTGGGTCTGGGTGGCTATCAGGAGATCATCCACATACTGAAGCAACTGTCCTTCTCCTGGTGGAGGTTCCCAAGATTCTAAATCCTTGGCAAGCTGTTCTCCAAATATAGTAGGAGAGTTCTTGTATCCCTGTGGTAATACACACCATGTGAGCTGGTTCCTCCGTCCAGTTTTGGGGTTCTTCCATTCAAATGCGAAAATTTTCTGGCTGGCTTCGTGGAGAGGGAGGCAAAAGAAAGCATCCTTTAAATCTAAAACGGTAAACCATGTTAGTTCAGGTGTTAAACGAGTTAACAAGGTATAAGGGTTAGCAACTACTGGGTACAAGTCTTCAGTTACCCTGTTAACAGCCCTTAAATCTTGTACTAACCTGTATGACCCATCAGGCTTCTTTACTGGCAAAATGGGGGTATTAAAATCAGATTGACACTCTTTTAACAGTCCTATTTGCAAAAAGTTTTCTATAATTGGGCTAATCCCTTCTCTATCTTCTTTCTTCAGGGGGTATTGTTTAACCCTTACTGCCCGTTCCCCCTCCTTAAGCTTGATTTGTATAGGTACTGCATTCTTTGCTCTCCCTGGTATATTAGAAGCCCATACCCCAGGGAATACTTGATCTATTATTTTCTTGAAGTTTTTCTCTTCTTCACTTATAGTTTTAAGTTCTTTGGTTATTAACATTAGGCTCAGCAACTTCACGTATTGTTGGTCCTTTACCTCCAAGCTAATGTCTCCATTTTTAAACATTATTTTTGCATCCAGCTGCTCTAGCAGATCCCTGCCCAAAAGTGCAGATGGAGCATTAGGCATATATAAAAACCGGTGAATTCCCCATTGCTTTCCTAATTTATATTTTAACGGTTTGCAAAAATATGCTCTCTCAGATTGGCCAGTAGCCCCTTTTACCATAACATAATCATTTGTTAAAGGTATTAGGGCCTTATTTAACACTGAAAATGTTGCCCCTGTGTCTACTAAAAATTTCACTTCCTTTTCTTTATTCCCTAGTTTAACTATAACCAGAGGGTCCCCTAGGGTAGGGCCCTCCGGTCCTCCTCAGTCTTCCTTCGCGTGAGCAACCACTCTTTCTCCTCCCCGATCGCTTTTTCTTTGTTCGTCACCTCTTCTTCGTTCTGGGCACTGGTTCTTTCAGTGTCCAAATTTCTTGCAAAATGCACATTGATCTTTTCCCAGTCGGGGTGGTCCTTGTCTTGGCGGGTCCTGCTCACATCTTTCCTTTCTTTCCCCCCTTGCTACTGCTACTAATTTTCTCATCTCTTGTTTATATCTTTCCTCCCGGTTACTAAAGACTCTCCATGCTTCATCTAATAGAGTCTCCAAGTCTCGGCTGTTTGGGCCCCGGATCTTCTGAAGTTTCCGCCTGATATCTCCTGTGGATTGTCTTAAAAACAAATTTATTAGTTGTTGTATTCCTTCCTCTGATCCAGGGTCCAGAGTGGTGTATCGCTGCATCGCGTCTCGTAGGTGATCTAAAAAATCAGAGGGTGTTTCAGAGGGACCTTGTTTAACAGCATACAAAGCTGACCAGTTTATGGTCTTAGGAATTGCTCGTTCTAGTCCTTTCACTATAAAGTCTTGATATCTCTTAAGCTGTGCTAATTCATCAGGTTCATTGGGATCCCACATCGGATCCTGAAGAGGAAATACATCTTTAATATCCTCTTGTGTTGATACACAAGCATCCTCAGCTAAGTCCTTGGATACCTTTAAAACCAACTGCTTCTCTGTTTCTGTTAAAGCATCAAGTAGTAACTGCATGTCTGTCCAATCAGGTAAATGCTGCTTAACCATAAACTTCAACCTTTTGGCAACGCCTATCGGGTCATTTCGATAACCTTTAGCAGTCTTTTCTTAAGCCTCTAAATCTATTGAGAAAAAGGGGACCTTAATTATCTTTGGCTCCCCATCAGAGGCTATAGCTTGCCTTAAGGGTGCTTGTATGACTCCTTTAGTTTGCTTTCTAGTTGTTTGTGGGGGTGGGTTCATTCTGGTTTGCCTTCTGGTCCTTGATGCTATTGGACCTTGTGGGGAAGGCCTGGGACTTGGTTCAGATTCATCCCATTCACTATCACTACTGGGCAATGGTGGATAAAACCTCGAGGGTTCCCCTGATCTAGGAGTTGGTGGGGAAACTCTTGCTTTAATTACTGTTTTTTCCAGGGTAGACGAATCAGAGGATAGGTTAGGGGAGGCTGAAGTTGGTGAGGGTTCTGATTTTACTCGTTCCCTCACCCCCTCCTCTACTCCCCTCCCTTCCTGGTTTCTAGGTGGTGGTAAAAGTGTCTCCACTGTCCCTTGTTCTAAGATCTCTGTTGCATACACTTTACTTGGGTGCGAGCATCTTTGATTTATTGAACATGTGCTGCAACACCGTTTGAGCTTTTCCTTGTTAGCCTTATTATCTTTTTCAAGAGCCAGTACCAGTGGA
Source organism: Taeniopygia guttata (assembly GCF_048771995.1). Lineage (NCBI taxonomy): Eukaryota > Metazoa > Chordata > Aves > Passeriformes > Estrildidae > Taeniopygia > Taeniopygia guttata. Next base: position 39,184,380 of record NC_133028.1, on the reverse strand, counting down.
TCAGACGGTGGCCTAATCCCACAATCCCTTTGCCACTCAGGGTGATTTCGAAGACTGAAAAACATATCAGCATAAGTTACTTCTTGCCACTTTTGTTCACGCCTAAGGAAAAGCATTAACTGTAATAAAGTCTCATAGTCTAGAGTACCATTTGCTGGCCATTTCAACCCCCCATCAAGTCTATAGAGTGGCCACCACTGTGTAGAAAATTTAACAAGTTCTCTTTTAGTTTCACTACTACCATAGCCCACCAGTGCTTTCCAGTGTGTTAAGATACACCCTAAAGGGGTTCTCTTAGGAATCTCTTTGCTCTCATTTGCCCCCATGTTCAGGGTTTTTCTTTTCAAAACGTCTTTTGATCTTATCCCAGTTCTTAAGCTTTACTTGGTATTCTTCTGGTACAAAAATATGCTGGCCACACTCAACTCTAAGTATTTCCACTGGTTTCTTCAAAGTTCCTGAAACTCCGTTTTCTAACAATTCAAATATTTTACTGCTACCAGGAACCTCTTGACCAGTCACCAACAAAACTTGTATAACTTTCTGGGTGGCCTTTTGTTCTTTTGAACGACAAAAAGCACAAATTCCAGTCTTAGGTATTAGCCACCTGTACCCTTTTCGGACCCACAAATCCTGACAGACTACACACCGAAATACAATCCACGGATTACAATAACAATCTTTATTTGGGCAGGGGAATACTTCTGACCCAGGCTTTCGATTCCTGTTTCTCCCGGTCCTGGTCATATAGCTATGCTAGCAAACAAAAGGGACAAAACAATTTGTTAGTTAATTTTCACCTTTTCTCCCTTCAAAACAAGGTTCAGAGCAGCAGCTGTTGAGGAAAACTTGTTATACAAAAGAAAAGGGAAAAAGAAAAAACAAAGAAAAAACCAAAAATTGCAAGTTATTAATCACTCATTAAATCAAATCCTCTGTTATGTTTTGCTCTGGGTATATTACTGTTAAAATTTGTTTAAAAACTGTAAACAAACTTTCATACACTGTAGCAAGTTTGCAGTTAAAAGCCAAGCGTATCTCCTGTCGCACTGTAAACCAAGGACAAATGGAAATTTGACAAACTATCAGTCCAGTTTCGACCGAAATTTCGCGACTCCACACTGCACTGAGAGCTGTGTGAACTGCTACTATAGCCTGTTCTAAGAATTTTTGGATTGCTGACCAGATTTCTCTCACCCTTTGATTGAAAATGTTACAAAATGCAAAGTTCGGTTGCGTATTCGCAGCTTCAAAACCAGGTTTCTCTTTTTCCAAAAGGACCTAAATTCTAATAGTTTAGGCTCACAAAAAACACTCTGGAGTTTTTCACAACTCCGAACACATTCAACAAATGTTCAAACAAGGTCTTGCTAAAATCACACAAACTTCAGTCAAAACACAACACAAATCTTTCAACAAAAAGTGGAGGGGAGGAAAAGATAAACTACTAGCAAACACTCACTCACTAAACTTGGGGTTTTTTAGGCAGTTGAAAAATGTATCCTGAGGTCACAGAGCCTGAATTCTCTTCTAGTTATCTGGGAGACAAATGACCTCTTAATCACCAGGACTATCTTAAAAGTAGTTTAGGTTTTTCACTTCACCCTCTAGCTATAAAACAAAAATTCAACTTACAAAGCTTTTTATCCAACAACATATCAAATAAAATTTTCACAGTCAAAAGCACACGCTGCCCAAATTCACACAAATACACACAATCTAAACACCATGCAAATACTTTAAAGCAGTCTGCACTCCCAAAGGTCAGTATTTCTTTGCAAAGCAAATAACAATTTCACAAACTTCTTACAACTTCAGGTTCACAAAGCTCCTAAAAACACTTACAAAAATTAATAACACACGCCAAATCACACAAATTATAATGCTCACAGCACTAGTTCTTACAAACCACAACAATTACAATGCTCAAATAGTTTTCTACAGCCTAAACACACAAAATCACAAACTCACTAAACAAACACGGATTCGGTTACAACACACACATACAGCGCTTGGGGCCACAACCCAAATTGTCACAACAGGACGCTTCGCGTCCCAAGGTCCAGACTAACCACCCAAATTATGGATTACTAAGGTGCACCTTTCAAATTACAAACTGAGATCAGAGCCACTCCTGCTCCAATCTAAATCCACAACACCACAGCCGCTGCCTCCTCTACGAGGCACAGACTGCTAAACCTCTGGTACTGCTACCTCCTCTACGAGGCACAGACTACCAACCTTGCTGCTGCCTCTTCTACGAGACACAGACTACAAAACTTCTGGTGCTGCTGCCTCCTCTACGAGGCACAGACTACCAACCTTCTGGTGCTGCTGCCTCCTCTACGAGGCACAGACTACCAACCTCGGATACGAGACGTCTCTCGTGTCTTTTTAACTGCCTATATAATAAGGTACCTTCCCTCAAATATAAACATACCTCTTGTCCGTAGTCCAGCAGGTTCTGGTCTTTCCCCGGGTAGTCAGCGAGATCGCAGGATCCCTCTTCCCAGAAATTTCTGGGTGGGCGCCCAGAGGGGTCCCGGACCCCACCGGCCCCACGGCCAGAGAGAGCAGTCCTCCTGGCTGGCTCGCCAAAATGATTTATTAAAGAAATTTGGATATTGATCTAGTATCGATATCCAACTGTGACGGACAAAAACTCTCTAACAGTTTAAAGTTAGAAAGTGTATGTTTATTCGACGCCGGGCAGCGTGCGGGATAGCTCCCAAATACACACCGCGCCTTCCAGGTGATTACAGAGTCTTTTTATCCATACAAGTATTGAATATACAAAATACAAATGCATATTCATAATTTTAGTACATCCCATTCCCCGCTTCGTATGCTAATCACTCCAAAAGCTATTAAGCATGCGTAGTTTGTCCCTTGAAATGGGTCGGTGGTCCCTTTTATGGGGAGGGGTCTCAAAATGAGGAAGTAAATGAAGTCTTCCTCGTTCTGACCTTTCTACCTTTTCAATGCAAATGTGACAAATGAACTCTTGGTAGAACTCCCATTCCTTGTCTTCAATTGGTTTCAGAACAGAGGAGGCCCACAATTGTCTTATGTTCCTAAAGCTATTTATCAGTTTCTATATTCTTCATTATAGACCCAGCTAACCAAACATTGTGCTAACAAGCAATTAATTATTAGTTAACTACTAACTCCTAACTTCATCAAGGCCTACTCATTTATTATTCTTATTTTAATTAACTCTAGTAAGGCTTATTTCTAGCTAAAATCTTAACTCCTCAAAATCTCTAAATGCCTTAAAGTTTACGTTTCATTATAATGCCTCTTTTGTAAATATGATGGGTTAAATCTTAGCCCTATTGAAATGAAAGCTCATAAAAAATCAAAGAACAGTGTAGCATGGCTTCTAGGGAAGTAAATTTTTCAAAGGCTCATCTTCCCAGCAGTACCAGGATTCTTCTCACACCCTCTGACCTGCTGAGCAACGCTGAATAATTCAGTCACCTCTCAGCCCCCTGCTATGAACCCTCTCTCAGACTGAAGCTGTGCTCTAACACGAGAATAGGTTGCTTCTTGTAATATAATGAAAGTCAGCAGCTGCAACAGACCCAAATGCTGCTGCTATATTACATCTAACTGCAACAGCAAGTGTACTGTATTCTGTCTTCAGACAGATGGGATTCCATTGTAGTCCTTTAAACACTATCTTCATTCCTATTAAGATTCCAAGTGATATAAAAAACAAATTGCCTAAAAAAATAGAAACCATGAAAGGACTAATAAATCTAACCACCTGGATGGCAGCATGTCACAAAATGATGCAAAGCATTCTGAATTATAGAAGAAAAGCAGGAAACTAAAGAAAAAGATTCACTAAGGCTTGCAAATAAAAGCACTATTTGGAATCATCTCAGCTTCCAAACAAGTGAAAAGTTAATTGCTATAAAAACCAGGTAAAGGTAATGAAAAAGTCATAGTTTTACTTCCAGCACTGAACACACAATCTAGGTGCTCTTAGAACAATGCTAAATTCATATAAGCAAGAAAGCAATAGAATCTTACCAAATACACAGGCTACTGACCAAGCACAGTAGACTCAGAAGGGAGGATGGAGCCAGGCTCTTCTCAGAGTTGCCAAGCTAGAGGGCTAGAAAAGCAGGCAGCAACTGATACACAGGAAGATCCAGCTGAAAATGAGGAGAAACTTCATTACTATGCAAGTGACCACACACTGGAACAGATTGTCCAGAGAGTCTGTGGACTCTCCCTCACTGGAGATATTCCAGAGCCGTCTGGATGCAATCCTGTGGCACATGCTCTGAGATGATCCTGCTTGAGCACTGTTGTCTCTTCCAACCTTATGCATTCTGTGAAGACAATTTCAGGAATCCATAAGTCGGCAAAACCATCCTATGGAAAAAACAAAACATATTTAAAAAGCAAATCGACCCTCTGACACTACAGCTATAACTTGAGGCCATGCAAGGATATCATGCCAGCTCAAACATCTACAGGAGAGTGATACTCCTGAATTTATCATACTCATGAAGCCACAGTGAGCTCCTGAACAGAAATAACACACTATTATTTCACACATTTTTTCACAGTCATCTGTGAGAAACTAATCTTGTAGAGGATCCTTCTTTTGCCAGATCTTCTTCATTGCCTACATAGCAGTCATTATGGAATGTTTCTCATGCCTAAATCTGATGTCTTCTATATCACAAACTCACTCAGAAAGGAAAACTGGGCTACATATTTTGGAAAACAAGCACAACTTACTACATAGTAATTATAGTCCAAAGGAGCAGAAAAGCAGAAGTAAATTTGGCCCAGATTATGTGAATAGTGGGTCTCTTGGCAAGAACTATAAAGAGGGAGACTATTTTCAGCAACAGGGGATCAGTCTAATAACTGCTGATTTTTTTTACAGGGGTCCACCCAAACACATGGCAGTGACCATCTACTGAGGGCCTTAGAGGTAGCACAGTAAAACACATATATACACAAAGTTCTAGTTCGTAAACTTACAGATAAACTTGCATAGCAGTGTGTTATTTGCATGGCAAGCATGATTAAAACAAAAGAGACACAAATCACAGATTAAGAAATTCAGAGAAGAAAAACTCATAACATCTTGGAAAGGGTGGGACAGGAATTACCTTGGTAAGATTAAAAATTTGTCTCGGAAAAATATATCCATATTATTTAACGTTTTTTTTCAAGTTTTTTTTTTTACAGCTCAAACTTCCAATTTACATGAATTTGTTTTTTAAACCATCTCATCAGAAAGCCACTTTGTTCTAGCAAAGTTCCAAGACTTGATTACTGTAATGAAAGCAATTTTACAGGTACAATATTTGTGGTTAGTACTTAAAATTATTTCTTTAATAACTCTTTAAGGTATCATTGTCTTCTGAAAGGTAGCTGAGATTATTATGCACAGGATTATATTCAGTTGTTTATATGTACGGATTCATCAGATACATAAATGTTCCACAGCTCCTCTTCTGCAAATGCCCAGGAGCATCTTATTGTCGGATAGTTTCTCTTTATTTTTTTTAAATTATTCTAACATCTCTTTGCACCTGTCCAAGGTACAAAATTATTTTTTCTTACCTTTTAATTTTTGTCTGTTTAACTAAAGCACATTACAAAGACTCTCTGCATTTCAAATCCCTGTCTTCTCAAGTAAGGATTATATTCTTTTCCCTTTAAGAGCTTTCTTCAACCTTCTGCTCTGCTTCATCCCTTTGATCTTTTGTTTGTTTTATATCTACAAGTGTCTTTCAAGGGCAGGAGGATTTTTTTGTGTGTATGTGGAGGATTTTTCCTCAACTCTGGTATACCTTAAAAATATCTTAATCAGAGGTTACCAATCTATGCACCTCACTGTACAATTTCCAAACTGACTAAGCAAAAATATAATTCCTTTACTTTCACTTTGTTTACAAAGGTGAGTTAACATAAAATATGCATGATTTTTCAAACAGATTTTACTTTGACTAAAAAAGCTGATTTAACACACTTTTCAAAACGATCAGAGCACTGACCATTCTCAACAAAACCCAATTGATGTCTCCTGCATCATGCAGAGTTATTACTGCATTCATAGCTAATGACCATGTGACTTCACCAGAGTAGTAACAATAGAGAAAATAAAATGCATATTTTGAACAGACACTGCCTTACAGTACATATTGCAACTACTGAGATCATTATGATAATAAGGTAACAAGTCTAGAATATTGCATGAATACTCAAAGGGTATTTAAGCAAACTGAAAATAGTTTTTCTTTGTTTTCCTCATGATATCAGTATCTACCTCCCAGTCTGGTGATTTGGCTCTGCCTCATAGATATTTGCTTTTGGATATAATTACTGAATAAAATAGGCACAATAAATTTCAATATATATTTTGAAAATTTTTTCTTAAATCCTGTTTTTCTTCTCTTACTAACATTTGAAGCCATGTTGCTCCCAGTCTTTTCTGTATGAAGCTTTCTCTACTACACCTAGTAGATTTTCAGCTATATTACTCCCTATTGTTCAAACACAAAGCTAATATGCAAACTAAGTTCCTTTCCAGAAGAAAGCAAAATTACATGTTGAGTCAGGCATGCTGCACAGTATAATTTTATTTCTAAATAATAATAAAAATTAGATCATAATGCTTGTTCTTCCATGAGGAATAATAACAACAATAACAAAGAATTCAATCTTATTTCCCAGAAGACTACATCTACGATCAAAATGCAATTGTGTGTATAGAAACCCCCAAAGCTGCCACTCCAGAGAGCCATATGTCAAGACAAAAATTCTGGTCTGTTTTCATTACTTGTTACCATCTCTCCTGGTCCTCTGTTGTTTCTCTAGATCTAACCCTACATGCCTTAATGCTTTCCTGATTTACTTCTTGCTTTATGCTAGGCCAGCACAAGCATTGAGTTAGACTGGGGCACTAAGAAAAGCCAAAAAAGACATCTAGCAGCACAAAATGGCATGCAATACCAGATTGGAATTGTTCCTGAAAAGCTGTCAAATTTCATCATAGAAGATGAAATTTCATCAAAGAAGGCCAAATTTCATCATAGTAGAATGCATAAAGGGTTACTTTTTGAAGTTTCTTTGGTAGTTTCTGGTTGGTTGGTTCAGTTTTTTTGGTAGGCTGTTTTATTCATTTTGTTTTTATTATTTTATCTGTTGCTTTGAGGGTTTTTTAATTTTTTTTTTTAACTAAAAATCTTGCTTTTGTTTAGACCAAAATCTTGCTTATGGCATTTTCAAGCTTACCTATACTTATACAGTCTTCTTTCTTCAGTTGTTAGCAATTAAATCCTTCTTCTCTAGGTCACTTTGTTCAGGAACTTCTACCAAGTGCCAAGAGACTCCACAAACTAGGATATACAAAGTTCAGAAGAACACAGCAATTATTTACTTACCAATATACACAAGAGATACCAAGGTGTAACAAGCAGTATCCAGAAGTTAATTTGCTCTCCATTCTCATGGCAGTCATCACTCAGTAGAAAACAACTGATCTCCAGAGAATGGGATAATCCTCAATCTTAGCAAATTATCAAGTTCTAATTCCCTGCTTTTTCTCTTAGTATTTTATAACTTTTCGTATCAGTGTTCTTCCTCTTTCATTCTTTCAGGATTAAAATAATTCACATTTTAATAATTTTCAGAATAGAGCTAAGACAACAATACATTGCTTTGCAGCACCAAACAACTTCAACCAAAACTATCAGAGAGTTGGGGTATCTGTTCTTCAGGTGTCTCAAGCCCTTGTAGAAGCGCTTCTTCTGCCTAGAATGAAATGGGAATTTTTTATAACGTTCATACAAAAAACTGTAATCCACTCCTGAACATCCAGGTAAATTTAATCATAGCACAAGCCGGCAGTGCAGACCATTTCCAAATTAGTCTGGTCTCAATGCTGCTGCTGCCTTTTGCAGTGTGGAAGAGCTCTTCCTCCCACGTAAGTAAGTGCCAGGGCAGGCAGGAAAGAGAAGAGCAATCACACACAGAAGGAACCTCACACAAATCCAGAATACACAAAGCCTGTTAAACTAATAGGCAGAACACTGCAGAAGATTTAAAAAATTTTCTCAATCAGAATTTTCCAGCTGTCAACACTGAAAATCTCTGCATTAAGTTCCAGAAGGCATCTGATGGAGCCAGGTAACTTTGCCACAGGCTGGCTCAGGGCCTGCCACCTCTTCTGCCCCATCCTTGGCCACAAAACAAACTGAACAGCACACACGGTTTTCAGAGCTTCCAAGATCTTTCAGACTATTGTCCCAGGAATTTCTCCAAGTGATACTTTTTCAATAGATGCATCCATTTTGACAGATTGGTATTTTCAGATACACAACAGCAATCTCCACTTTTTAATACATATTTCAAATGTAAGATTTTATACATATTGTTAGATATATTTTACATAGAGATATATTATATGTAGATATTTATTATATCTATCTCTAAAAAATGTATCTAAGACATATATACATATATTTTTGGTACAGATAAATGTTTCCTTTAGAGAAAAACATTTTTTCATCCTGGCAAATCAAAACTATGTTTGTGTGCATATGCACATATGTATGTGGGTATGACAAAATGCTACCCAACATAAATCTAGTCAGAAGTCAGGCCCTTAAATCTTGACGTGATCTTGCTCATCCTTCTGGTTCTGTCCTGTACTCTTGACTTCTCATGTCCACAAAAGTACTAAGTCACAAACTGGACTAGTGAGCCTATCAATCTAAAAACAAATACCTCTCTAGTACAAACATCTGTCTACTTATCGAAAACATGCCTAAGATATTATTTCTATTTCTAGTTTTGTCATTACAGGAAAATAGTGGTTCACACTGAGATACTACGGTATTTTAAATGGATTGCAGAAGTTTTTTAGTACGGTGAGTAACTCTGGGGAGACTATGCAGGCTTTTCCTATTTGAAAGGGTTATTTCTTCTGATTCTGAACCAAAAGACACTTATAGTTAATTATTCAGCCCACTAAAATGCAAATAGCAGAGATGGGCAAACATAAATGAAAGTGTTTACTAGCAATACAAACCCCGTAAAAAATAAAAATGGATGAGTATTTTTTAGAATAGTAAACCATGTGACCAATTTTCTATGCATCATTTTTCAGCTCAAGTGTATTCTGAAGCATTTATTCATAATGTTCATATAATGCTATGCTTCCAATTTTCACCTTTGAGAGGTGAAGGTGATCTGTAGCCATTGTATTTAAAGGCTATCAAAGATAGTAGTCTGTCATTATGGGCTAATAAGTCACATTGCTTTCTGGCTTAGCCACATCAAAACTGCTCAGCACTAAGCCTTAAGAGCTAGATCCCATGAGTACTTGGACAATTTGTGAGTGCAAACAAATTTAAAACCTCACTGTTGGCTGATGGTTATTGTGTTTACAGCTGACTAACAAGCTCTTTAATGCACTTCATTCAAAGTCCATTTCCCCTTTCTTGTCTTCTACACAAGACAAAAGACATTTGTAGTGTATTCTGTAATTTGTATTTATTAGCCTACACAAGTAAGAATTCAAGAGGTACTAGCAAATAAAGATTACTCACAGGTATGTGTTGTCAGTTGCTTTTAATTTTATTCAAAATAATACAAGAAGCTGATATCTCAGTCATATTCAACTTCCTTAGGCCTTGTTTAGATAACTCAGAGAAAATCTGTTACTTCTTTTGGACTAGATGCAAGTAGAGATCCCTTTCTTTTGTTTTTATCTCATATACTACTGTTTCAGAAAATTATTTCCATACCAGAGGAGGGAGGAAGGACTACTTGAAAGAATAAAAACACTGAAGTTTGATTCTGATTCTGTTCAAGACAAAGAAAAGTCTAATAAGCATTAAGGGATGCAAAAATTTCATGCTAAGTAATGAGCAACATCAAGAACGGATTTTTGTAGCTTTCTTTTCTTGCTGAATTTTTGATGTGTATTACTTACATGTCAAAGTAAGTATTTAACTTACTGTCTTTGGCTTCTGCATTATATTGTAAGTGAAGATAAGAAAATACTTGACAACTGGTGTTTTTAAAAACTTAAGATTACTTGATCATCAAGAGATACCTGGAAGTTATTAAATTGCTTCTCGAGTTTTAAAAAACAATTCTTTTTTTAATCACAATTTTAATGGAATTTGAAATGCACTAATACATGCCAAAAGAATTGAATATAGGAAACAAGTTATGATAGAAAAATTAAACTAATCACTTTAAAGGTGCAGCAGTAAAGTTAAAGCTCTAAATTATTATTTTTTAATCACTGACATCTGACAGTGCTAATAATCTGAAAAAAATATTCTAATACAATGAAATTGTAGTTTCATTATAAAGATGTGTGAACTTTGAAAACCTCCAAAACAATAACATCATCCACTTTCACAGAATCCTAAAATGGTTTGGGTTGGAAGACACCTTTAAAAGTCACCCCGTCCAACTCCCCTGCCCTGGGCAGGGATATATTGACTGAGATAGAGACATCTTCAGTGAGATCCTCAGAGCACTATACAAACTGGCCTTGAATGTTTTGGGGACCCACAGCTTGTCTGGGTAACCCATTCCAGTGTTTCAGCACTCCCATCATAAAACATTCCATCTTTACATTTAGTCTGAATCAACATTCTTTCAGTTTAAAACCCTTAGCCCTTGTCTTATTGGTACAGGCCCTACTAAATAGCCTCAGTTAATCTTTCTTTTAGGTGCTGAAAGGCTGCAATGAGGTCACCCTGGAACCTTGTCTTCCCTAGGTTGAACTACTCAAAGTGTCTTCATAGGAGAGATGCTCCAGCCCTCTAAACATCTTAGCATCTCTCCTCTGGACCCACTCCAAACAGGTCCTTGCTTTTCAATATAGTATGGGAAGTTGCATTATCAACCAGATCCCCTCAAGACCTTTTGTCTTCCAATTAGGTATGCTTTTCAGCTGTCTTAGAAAACTGATCCCATTGAAACATGACCACTTATTTTTAAAAGAAATACAGTAGCATAGTTGAGAAGCAACAACCTTTTCAGTGCATTTTTACATCCACTTAACCACTCATTAAACACAGACTGAAAACTAAAAAAACCAGACTGTCGCTATAGGACACGAGAAAGCAAACGCGAGCCACCTGCCACCTTGCAAGGCAAAAAAGAGAGCGTTTATTTTCTGACTCCAACTTTTATACTTCTCCAAAGGTGACAGTGGATTGGAGAGTGAACGGGCCACCTCTCCGAAGACATTGGACAAAGCACTAGTACATCAAGTCTCTCCACCCCCATGGAGGAATGCAAAACAATACGTTATTTACAGAAACTGTGTGGGAAAGTTTCCCAATAGAATGTAAACTCAGAAGGCTTAAGAAAACTCAAGAATCAGGGCGACATCTCACCCTTTTTAGTTTAAAAGAAAAGGAAAAATGAATAAGGTTCAGTGTCTGTTCGTGGAGGAATCATCAGAGTGATCACCCACCGTCATCTTCAACTGAGTCATCACTCGATGATCCATCCATTTGATGACTTTCAGTTTGGTCACAGCTTCTATGTTGCCCGTTTGTCGGATTCTGTCTCTGCGGTTGCAGATCAGGACGAACACACCTTGAAGGTACCCAGTGTACCCCAGTATCTGTGGATACACAAGCATACCCGCGCCCCGAAGCGATAAGGTCATAGGGACCTTCCCATTGTTTAGTGACTAAATTCCGCACTCGAACTTTTGCTCGAGGCTGATGTGCTTCGTCTGCAGCCTGCAATGAGAGATGATGATTTAAAATGACAGGGTTATTTGAATTCTGCTGCACTGTAAGATGATTGATGGTGTACAATGCTTTCTCCAACCGACTGTGCGGGGTCTCACCCTGCATTCCCCGTTTTTGTTTTTGAAGAACCCGCTTCAGAGTACCATGAGCGCGTTCTACAATAGCTTGGCCGGTTGGAGAATGGGGGATACCAAACTTGTGTGACACACCCCACAACTGCAGGAACTGCCGCACCTGCTGCGATGCATAAGCAGGACCATTGTCGGTTTTCACAGCAGAAGGTATGCCCAGAACGGCAAAGGCCTGCCTCCAGTGGGCAATGACATCACGAGCCTTTTCTCCAGTGTGAGCGGAAGCCCACATCGCAGAGGAGAACGTGTCCACCGTGACATGCACATACTTGAGCCGGCCAAACTCGGCAATCTGGGTGACATCAGTCTGCCAAAGCTCCAAGGCCCTAAGGCCTCTAGGGTTTACCCCTGCTGGTAAAGGCGGAGCAAGTGCATGGCAGTCGTCACAGGACTCAACAATGCTACGAGCCTCTGTTGGCGTTAGCTGAAACTGCTTCTGCAGAGTATGTGCATTCTGATGGAAAAACCCATGTGATGCCTTGGCCTGTGCGAGTGTATCAGGCTGGGGTGTTACCCACGCCGGATTAGCCAACTTGTCAGCCCTCGCGTTACCTTCTGCTACAAACCCTGGTAAATTGGTGTGACTTCTCACATGCAGAACGTAAAACGGATGAACCCGGGCCTGAATAGCACACCACAAGGTTTCAGTAAATGAAACAAGGCAGGGTTACTGACCTCCTTCAAAACTGAGTGACCCAACCGCTGTGCGATGTCAGCCACATAGGCAGAATCCGTGACCAAATTGAAAGGTTCCTGGGAAAATCTCTCAAATGCCATAACAGCAGCCCTCAACTCAACCACTTGGGCCGACCCATCCTGATGACCTTTCAGAACCTTCCACTCAGATCCGTCCTTCCAAGTAACAATGGCCTTTCCTGTTTTCCCCGAACCGTCAGTAAAGACGGTGGGTCCTTGCACAGGTTCCTGACTATTTTTGGGCCGCAAAGAGATCTGCATAGATTTTGCCACCTGCAGTAGCTTGTGGCTGGGCAAATGATAAGTGATCTGCCCTGTGAAGTCTGCATCAATGAGACCCAGGTGCACAATGACGCCCTGAAGGGTGGCACTAGACCTCCCCATGAGGAAGGCGCTCATGCCTTCACCCAAGGGACCAAAGGCGTCCAGGGGAACCTTGTGCACCTTGCAAGAGTCTAACACGACTGTTGCTGCTGTGCAGACATCCACACCTGCTGACCCGCGGGTGCTGGCGACAAGCTGGCCGAGCAGACCTCCATGGGCTCTGGGGTCTGGAGAGGAACTTGTGTCTGAGCGCGCCCCCCCTTCGCGCTCCGCTTCCCGTTTCCCGGGCCCGGGAGTGCTTGGCCATTAACATGAACCGTCGCCTTGCAAACATCTGCAGGATGGCCTGGCCTTCCACACCGGCCACAAACATACGAGGGAATTTTTCCTTTCTGTGCTTTCTTCCCCCGTTTGGTGCTCGCCTGAGCAGCACCCCGGGGCTGCTGCCAGCCCTGCGGTGCTGCCCAGACCGGCTGCGCAGCAGCAGCCCAAGCATCCGCCTTCCGAACCGAGGGGCCTAGGTCTGCACAGGCCGCTGCCATCTGTGAAAGTGTAGCCCCTTCAGGAAGAGCCTGTATGATTCTCTTGCATTCTGCGTTGCAGTGGATCCTAGCAAATCTCGCAAGGACCATTCGCCTTAGCTCAGGTTCTACCACCTGCCGCTCCACCGAGGCAGTCAACCTCGATGCAAAGTGCATGAATGACTCATCGGCCCTTTGAACAACAGTCAGAAAGGGTTCCATCGGGGCAGCCATTTCTAAGGTCTGGATCACAGCTGCTAAGCCTAACGTCCTGCACTGCTCAAGCACGAGAGGATTGTATCCCGCCTGCCCCTGAGGATCAACATAATTACCTGTGCCCATCAACATGTCGGCGGTAGCTACACGTCTGGGATCCTGCTGCCCCCGCGTAGCATTCTTCCGTACTGCACTGGCCACTAAAGCGGCCCACTTGTCCTCAAACACGTCAAATTGCACAGGGTCAAAAAGAGCCTGAGCCACAGAACGAATATCGAAAGGCGTCAGCAGGTTAGCAACAAGTAATCGGATCGTCTGCATAACCTCAGCAGACCCAACACCATACTGTGCAACGGTGTCTTGGATTTCCTTCAACACCTTAAATGAAAAGGGCTGATGAGTGTTATGAGTAACACCCCTAAGCACAGGGAAAGCCTGAGGACCCCCTGGTAAGGCTGCATTATCCACTGTATCGTGTCCCGTAGACTCCGGGACACTGGCAGCCCCTGGGCTGCGAGGCGGTGCAACATCACCGGACACCACGCCCCCCGCAGCATCAGCAGAGCCAGAGGAGCCTTCCCCTTGATCCGGCAGGCTCCGCGAGGGGCCGAAGTCGCACATCTCCTCAGCCTTATCCAGGACCTCCTGCCAAAACCGCCCGTGGTCCTTCGGACGCACGGTCACCTGGCAGGCAGGGAGGGTCCACAAGGTCGACTGGGAGGATCCGCGGCCACGGGGAGTCACCGGTCTCCTGCCGGCCGCGTCAGCAGTCGCGCTAAAGGTGAACACCCCAGCGCCCCGCTGTGCCGCAGTCCCGGCCCCCGCGGCAGGCGGGGAAGGCGGAACCGAACCAGCCGGTGCCCCAGCGGTGCTGTCTGCAGTATCAGCAGAGGGCACCGCGGCGGGTGCAGGCGGAGGCGCAGACCGCAACCCCAGCGCAGCGCTCCCATCCCCGGGACGGGGGAAGGACGGGGCGAAGAGGGAGACGCGGCGCGCGGAGACACGTCACCGCGGGACGACACAAGGGAGTCCGGCATGCCCCCAAGAAGCGTCGGACCCGCACCGCGCAGCCTCCCGGTGGGCACCGCCCCCATCAGGCGGGACGGGGCGGGCTGCCCGCCTGCCGGGGCGGGGTCCGATGGAACAGTGACCAAGGCCCCGCCTTTGGCGGCCCCCACCGCCTGCGCATGCCCGGCAGGCCGCGCAGGCTCAGGGATCGGAGCGGGTTCCTCCTCAGAAGATGAACCCGAGACCGGACCGGGCGAATGCGCCTGTGTCTTCTCCAGGGGAAATGTAACACCACAGTTCGGGCAATTCACCGTCACCGAGTCAGACGCAATCCGAGGCGGGGACTGATCCACGGGCCCCCGTTTACCCCCGAGCGCCGGGAAGGCACAAAGAGAAAGTGCTTTCCCGCCCAGCCCACTACGCCTGCGACGCGGGGCAGGGCGAGGCGGCCGAACCGGCTCCACCGACCGGATGCCTGAAGCCAGTGGCCTGGGAGCCCGAACCACACCAGAGGAGGAGCCACCTTCCGGCTCACTCCCCCCGGGGCTAGGGGAATCAGGGCAACTGTACAGAGACTCGGCTTCCCCAGCATCCGCATCCAAGACAGATAGGTCCCCCAGAGAAGCCCGAGAACTGCCAACCTCAGACCCCTGCCAAATGGCATCCAACCTCTTAAACAGCATCATCAGCGGCCCAACATCTTCAAAACGATTATCAAGCAGGGCATCCATGAGGCGATCTCCCACGGGAGACCAATTCTCCCAGGAAAGGGCCTCAGCAAGATTGGGAAAGAATCCCTGCTCCCTTGCCCATAAAAACAGCCTCTCAAAATCATCCCAATAAAAAGGAACGCATTTCCGCTTCAGCACCTCCCTCCAAACGTCCAAAGCCACAGACTCCTCCCTAATGCCCTCAAAGCTCTCCATTACAAAAAAAAAACCAGCAACAGGCAACGCGCTGAACAAACAGAAAGACCTCACCAACAGTTCCCAGCCTAAGCTGCAATCACGTCGGGGTCACCAGATGTCGCTATAGGACACGAGAAAGCAAACGCAAGCCACCTGCCACCTTGCAAGGCAAAAAAGAGAGCGTTTATTTTCTGACTCCAACTTTTATACTTCTCCAAAGGTGACAGTGGATTGGAGAGTGAACGGGCCACCTCTCCGAAGACATTGGACAAAGCACTAGTACATCAAGTCTCTCCACCCCCATGGAGGAATGCAAAACAATACGTTATTTACAGAAACTGTGTGGGAAAGTTTCCCAATAGAATGTAAACTCAGAAGGCTTAAGAAAACTCAAGAATCAGGGCGACACCAGACCATTAAAATGCAGTCAAGGTAGAGCTCCTGTATGACAGTAAATCCCTTATATGACAACATATCCCATGGAGCAGACAATGAAGTACTTCAGAAAGTGACTTGACAGAGGAGTGTGGATCCCTCCATCTGTCATTTGCACATGGTAAACACAGAGCCCAGCCCTCCTAGCATCACAGGTAAAGCAAGGAAAATAACAGATTCTCTCCCAAAAAAAAGTGTTTTCTCTGCCTCAAGAGATAATTTAAATTAGCATTTGACTTAACACAATGCAATGGAATAAGAGCATTTACATGCTCAATTGCTTTGATTCAGCAGCCTTCATGTAACTGCCTAGGCAGCACTAACTCAACAATTTTCTGTCTGCTGCCAAGCTAGCATGAAGCAGGTAAAATTACAGTAATTCTGAACAACTAACAGTTATAAGTATATACTCACATATATAATTATTAATTATATTTTCATATTTACCAAGCATATGTAGTATAAATTTTTCTATTACATATACATTCACACTTTCTTTATATATATACTACAGCCGTTGCCTGGAAATAAAACATCAGATGATAATAAAGACACTATAAAAAAAATTCTTCCTTGATTAAAAGATTTGCCTTCCAAGATTACTTCTTAAGATTAGAATGTAAACAAGACATTAAACATAGCTTCAAAGATTTTCTATGTCTCCTTTTATATTACATTATAAGCTAGCTCAGAGTCAGTCATGACTATTGTTTACTCCTGTCCTCTATTCTGAGACTGAAGAACATTACAGCCTAACTGGATTAGTTATTGACCACCTGTAAGAAGGCAGTCTCTTGTGTAGGGTTTTGGCTTGAAAGGAAAAAAGGATTAAAAAATAACACCACAAAAAAATTCACTAAGTAAAAGCATTTTATGCCTGTTTCTATTACATCCTTGCATCACATAGAAACAAAGATGGGACTTTAAAAGTTTCTTAACTGGTTTAGACTCATGAGCCTGGGGCAGGAGAAGCCTGGTGTCTGACCCCCAGTTCTCTCTGAAATACAAACTGAACTCCTCTCAGGATCTAAAGTTCAATGTTTTCCAGACATCCATACTAGACAAATTGATTTTGCCTGAAATTCCCTTTTTAAATGAAAACGCCTGTCATGGTTTGACACTGGCACAATGCCAGTGCCCCCATGAAAATGCAATCTCCCAACTGAATGCTGTGAAATGCGATCAAGAACAGAGCAAAGCAGGCCCAAGCTTAATAACAAGGGAAAAAAAAACTTCATTAAGCTACTACTACTATACTACTATAAAAGGAAAAAGAAAGAAAAAAACACACACAAAATTCAAAATGAAAACCTTCCAAAGCATTCCTCCTCCCACTACCCAACTCCAACAAACCACAGTGAGACACAACCTGGACCCCAATCAGTTTTCCACCCTCCAGACAATCGATACTAAGTCCATTGAGGGAGAGAGAAGCTCCTCCTGTGCCACAGATCCCCCAAGAAACACAGCTGCCACATCCTTTGCTTCCATGTCACACATAGCACTGCCTGGAGAAAAAACTTTGCCCATGGTGACCCTCTCCTTTCCATGCACAGTGCTCTCACCACCAATGCATGGATGGACAGACTGCTTTTAGCATTTTTCCTTTCAAGGATGCCCTGCCAAGATGGGAAAAAAACAACAGTTCAGTTTTTCATTTTTGGGACCACAGTCCCCCCCCATTTTCCCCTGGGGCTGAGGATCCACGAACAGAGATCTTCTTCTCTTCTTCTTCTCTGAAGACAGGGGGCACCACCACAAACCTCCCTGACTTTTCTCTGTTCGCTCCACTTCTGTCTTTTCCCAGCTGAAGCATGGTCTCTTTGGCTCACCGGCATCCTCCTAAAATACAGTTTCTCTTGGAGGAGAAGATCAGTTCAGTCTGTGGCTACCAAGAAAAAGTCCAGCCAAAAGCCACTCCATCATCTCCTACCACCTAGAATTTCTCCTTCTAACATCCCAGGGTCCAAGCTGTGTCTCTTCCTCTCTTTCAAACTGAGGAGGAGAAAAATTTCACAAAGTTTTCATTTCTCAGGAAGGGTTAAAAGTCCCGACTCCCAAGGATGGCTCACTGCCCAGGCTCCAGCTTCCACGAGCAGCTGGGCACTTTGTGGCCCGCCCCCGCTCTTCTCCTTCCCCACGGTGAACTGCTGACAAGCTGCCACTGTCTCTTTCTCTTTTGAGAGAGAGACTCTTTAGGGGGTGGGAATGGAGACATCCCAAATTTCTCCACCCTTCCATCTGCAGGGGGCCAGGCCCGGGTTCCAGTCCCTCCACCCTTGGGCCTACCTCCGAAGGCCACATGGCTTCTCCCCTCCCCCACCCAGCCACGGGCCGGGCAGGGGAGAGTCCTGCACTGACCGCTGACCGGAACCCAAGAGAGCGAGTTCTCCTGGGAATTCTGCTTTTACCCCTCTGTGTTCTCAGAGGCGTGTCCACCTTCAATTGGTCAATATCCAAATTGACCTCTTCCTTCCGAGAAAAATTCTTTTTCCGTGTCAAACCACAACAACACTGACCCAGTTACAAAGCACAGGAGACACTGACCTAACTTGTGCCTAACTAGAATTACCTCATCTCTAGAACAACAATCCCTCTACAGTTTATCATAATGAAGTCATCATACAGTGTGTTACATATTCCACCAAAATGACTTCAAACTAAATAAAAAATACTTGGCTGAGAAATTAGTATCTTTATAAATACTATATATATTTTTTATTAGTTTTCCCCCGCTGCTTCTCCAGTCCAAGAAATCGCCGATTTTCTTGAGATTCATGGTGGCAATTCAATAACCTGAATGTTCTACTCCGTCTCATCCATACATGCCTCAGTTTTGGAGGGTATGATAATCCTCTTCCTGCTAAAGTCAGTCTTTCTTCTTCCACTACATTGGAATTGCAAAATGAAACAGCAAACAGGATTCTCTGCTCCCAGACAAAGGACCATCATGACCTACATAACTTACCCAGGGCTGTACTTTTCTCTAGGGAACAATTATTGTTTCCATCTCAAACTCCATCGTCACTTCATCATCTTATGCTGGAGGGATGAAAATTGTTAATGTCCAAGTAATGTCAGGATCAGAATGGTACTGAGAGCAAAAATGAGGTACACCGTGAAGAGAGTATAATGTGTATATATGGGATCCATTGCAAGAGGAAAACCAAACAGGCAGTCAACAAAAGCAGAGCATCAATGCATGTGGTACTGTACCTCTTTTGGATATAAAAGTGGCAGAGATGAGTGTTGTAGAATGCTAAAAAAGTAGGAAAAAATATACCTCTCTGTCCTCTTCACTGCAGAAAGCATTGACCAAGACCAAAGATCAAGTGCATTATGTGGCAAAGCCAAGCTGTAGAAACTACAGAGTATCATAAAAAACTGTAAAACTATGAATTAAACACATCACAGTGAAGAGTATAACCAAGAAAGTAAACACAGACTATGATTTCTGTGAAAAGTGCTCACAAAAATGTCATTTAATAAATGCTTGTTTGTATATAAAGGAGCATACTGTTACACAGGACAGCCTGGGAAACGTGCAATTGAGATCCAGTAGACAGGTTTAAGAACTCTTTACAGTCTAGGTATAATTTTCAATTGCAAACTGAAAGCCTCCCTGAGGTTAAACATTCACATAAAGCAATCAACTGGAATGTCAAAAAATATACTCTTTTCCTGGGTCTACGTTGAAGAAAATACTTTGGTTTTTTACTGGTTTCATATGCATGCAATTCTCACAAAATAGATTTGAGACCAACTAATGTACATATTTAAAATTGAGTAAATAGTATTAAATGGATATAGGTAGAATTCTTCTTGTCTTTAAAGAAAATATTAGCTGTACCACTTCCTCCAAAAGACAGACCTTCATAACAACTAATTCTGGTATCAAGCACCAATTTCATTCTGATGATTAAGAAGTTTCTAGATTTTTGTTTCCTACTTCTCACAAGAGGAAACTCAAGAGAATGAAATCTTCCTGCTTAAATGCAAACAACAGTCTTTGAAACTTGATACAAGCAAACTTAAGACACTTCCTACCTCTAATTGATCCCATAGTAGTTTCAGTATTTTTCAAAGCAAGTTGTTTTCTGCCCATGTACTTGCAAGTACCCAGGTGGGCACAGAAGAGTCAGAGCAGAGTGTGTCCAAGTTCAAAGCTGGAGTGTGTGACAGTTGCTCACTCCAGTCCCTCTGTATAACTGGCTTTCTGCTAATAAACAGCAAGCATTATGCATAAGCAAGGCCAGACTAGATGGTGTTCTCATCTATTGGAAGGTGTCCCCACCCACTGCAGAAGGTTTGGACCCACATGGTCTTTTACAACCCCTTCCAATCCAAACCTTCTGTGATTCCTAATTTCCATCCATTTCAATCCTCAGCAGTCAAACAGCAAATCCTAATAAAGCATTTTTGCAAAACGTTGCCTAAAAAATACAGAGCATCAGATTCACAGGAAAATCAACATTTTTCTTCCATAGTCCCAACAGATTTAATTTATGGCAAGTGAAGGCTACCGCACAGTGATGGAGATAAAGAAAGGTAATTATTCATGCTTTTCATATTATGCATTTGCCTTGACAGGTAAACTGTTCTGTAAAAGCCTTGTCATCATTGGCACTGTAACAAATTTATTACCAGCGGTTTTGTACAGATTCATCAATCCTTTAAATCAGATTATGTGCATCACTAAAGTCACTAGGCAAGAATAACTGACTATACCTTTGAACTGCAAAGAAATAGAAAATGGAACCTGGAAACATCTAAATATAACCTACAAAGAAACTGCTTACTTCTTATTTTCATCTGTGTGTCATTAATATGCACCCCGGCATGACTGCCTTGCATTATTAAAAAGGTCCTATCTAAGGCAAAAATCCCTACTTTAGAGAACATTTGTTCAAAATAATTCTCAGGGTTTTTTTTGTTGTTGCATTTAAAACTATTTTTTCCAGGTAGTTATTCCTTGATAATGTTCTCAAAATAAATTGTACAACACAAAATGCTTTACCTCCTACGGTAAAAAAGGCAGCAACTAAGACTCTCATTAGCATTAGTTTACAAACAATTACTACAGGAACAATTCAATTCCTCTTACATCCAGTGAAATGGAAGCACTCGTTATTTTCTGCAGCAAGTCCCACTTTTAGAACGACATGATTATTTTGTTTATAAAAATCTGAGGTACAATGAAAGAATACAATAGCATAAATGAAAAGCTAGGCTTCCCAAAAACCAGCAGTTCAGGGGAGACTATTCATGTCTCTTAGCATCTAGAGACAAAAAAATCTCTGGTGAGAAAACCGAACTCCAGAACAAAGACAGTAATGAAAATAGTTTGGGCTTAGATGGATTACACAGACCGCCTGGTCCACCCTCAACTGACTTGGACATTACATCCCACAGGCCAAAGTCATATCTTAATCCCTCAAAGACTGGAGATTCCACCATATCACCATGCAATCTATGGCAGCATGCTCTTCCCTGCTTCCCTTGTCATAGTTTTTCTTTAAGAAACCCATTTGTCCTTTTGCTGTTCACTTCCAAGATGAATTCATCCCCTTCCTGCTGCTCATCTAAATTAATGATCAAAGTACCACTTTTTGTTCATAAATTTAAGAGGAAAGAGGGTTGTCAAATGTGCAGTTACCTTTTTCATTTCCCATGTTATCACATCACAGTAATTTATACAAACCAATAGTTTACTGCATTAATACTTTTATTTGTAAACCTCAGCCCTTTGAAAAATCACAGCAAATCTTCCCCTAAGCCTCTCATTTTCTCAAGCCTCTCCCCTCCATCCCATGCCTTAAGCTTTCTCTGGAAAGCAGTCCACTAAGAAATTCCCCTAAAAAGGGGAATAACTAAAAATATTATGTATGTGACAAAGCTCAATTGCAGCTTTCCAGGCCCAATGTGAGGACAACAGGAGTCAGAAATAGAGAGATTTTCAACTACTAGAAAATATTCTTATTTCCTCTACTTTCTCTACTACAAAATACATACATTTGACCAATCATAGGCCAAAGTCTAGCAATCAGGCAAGAGCACATAAAACAATATTACAGTTAACAAACAAGAATTTGTGAAACACCTTCGATTGCAGCACATTTCTGTCAAACTATATTCTGTAACCCACCTTTATACTGGGCTTTGCTACATGCAAAAATATTGTTATGGGGAAGGAGAACACATCATTTAAGAGAAATCTTAACAGCCTTATCAAAGAATTATTAGTCCAGACCCAATTATTGCAGAAAATAGTGAACATTACTATACATAAAAGAACCACCAGTTGCAATAATAGTAATAATTAAGACCGTTAATTACTTCCTAGTACCTCACTCCTGTTCTTGGTGTTAATTCTTCAACTGCCCCTTTGGATGCCAAGGCTGATGATGTCTGTGCCAGGGACATAGAGCAAGCCATTGGCATCCCAAGTCATATCTGGGTTGCTGCTTAGATAGCCAGAAATGCAGCTCCTCCTACCTTTCCCCTGAAACATAAACATTTACAACAAACTAGAACTGGACATTCTTTTTAATACAAAAATATAATCTGCAGGAACTGAGTTAAACATGAACATCTGGAATACTGCTCTTCTGCAATTATTTGTTGCCACTGTAGAGTACCTGCTTGCCATAAACCGACATCTATATAACCTTCTCAGTTGTACACCTATGAAACAGTAGTTCTAGATATATCAAAGAATATCGTTACTTAAATATATTATAGCAAACTTTCAAGTCTGAAATTAAATTCTAGTTCTAAGGCAGTCCCTTCCTCTCTGCATTAAAATTTTGCTTTTCTTCAAGCTATTAGGAATCAAAGTCTAAGCAACACCAGCACAGCTTACTTAAGACTTTAAATGTTTATTAAAGTAGTAAGGTCAAAATGAGTTTGAGTATAGAAATACATACCGCACACTTTTATCAGTTCAAGGTGACTGTATTGGTAAAGATTCAAATATCATCACTAGTAATGACTTTTCAGTTGAAAAATAATCCTTGTTGGTCCCACAAGTACTTTTCCCTCCTGTTTATAAAATACTGATGCAGTATGAGGTCTTCACTCCTTGTCAGGCAGAGTCACTTTCATAAAGACTAGGGAAGTGCAATTGTGGGATTGGCTCTTTGGACAGGGAGAGGTTCTTCCAAGTGATCCTTGGTTGGTAACTTCCCCCCACCTCCTGGAAAAAGCTGGGAGAACTGATGAACCTCATAATTTCAGGGGACAGTTTAGACTGTCACCAAACAGCAATCTAGTGCCATCTGCACTTAAGAATCTAAACATGGGAGTTCTGAAATGGCTTTCTCTCCAACAGACCTAATGACTTCTTCCTAGAAAGACTGACCACAAATTCTAGTAGGTATTTATGAGCATCTCTGCCCTAGAAACTAGAGAAGCTACATCCAAGTTTGAGAAATTATGCTGGTTTTAGGTCCTAAATTAAATGCAAAACATCTTATGAACAGGTTGATCTTCTACAACCATTGCAGAACACCAAATGTGACACAGCAAGCCGGACACTGGTCTAAATTCAGATCTAGCTACTCCAGGTATTTTAAAAAAAGAACCATCCACATGCAGTCTTTTAGTTAATATGAAATTAGTGAAGTATTGAAAGCTAGATAGTGGTTTATACCTTATATATAGTGAAAAACCTAGCTCAAAATTTAGATGTCGATTTTCAGTTCCCATGTAGGTTTCAAAATTTGCAGAAATTGAGAAAAATGTTTTAGTATAGCAATACAACATCATTCTAAAAATATTCCAATATTGTCTATGTGAAATACCCTCATTGCTACTTAACAGTAGTTATATAAACTCTTATATTTATTACAAAATAGATTTCCACCACTACATACCAATCTTCAAAAAGCTTTTATTTATCATCTTAAAGTAGAAGACATTATAAAAATAAACTATTATTCAATATTCAGTTACTTTTATCATATATATTTCTTTTTGGAAACAGAAAACATACACAGAAAGAAATAATTTCCTACAGGTATCCCACGAAGCGCAAAACTCTGCATTTGTTCATTTGTTCCACCGCTGCAGTAAAAGAAAGCATCTCCAAAATAAGGGAATGCAGTCCTGGCAGGCTGTTCTTTCTCCTTGTAACCTGCAGTGTTCTACATGGACCCATACGGAATCTCAGCAAGGCTTGAACTGAGGAGGATGGCTGTCTGGAGGAGGTGGTGGTGGTGGCGGTGGCAGAAATGAGTAGGATAAATTGTACATGTTTGGGCCTGTCCACATCACATTCGTATTTGAAGGCGGAGGTTGGAATTGATGCCAATTACTGACATAGCCAAACTCTGGAGGAGGAAAGGCATACTGTTGTATCATTGGATTTTCTCTTCTGTGAGGTGGTGGAAACACTGGTGGTTCCTGGTGTGGTCTCCAGTCTGAAAAGTACAGCTGTGGTGGTCTTACTTGCGGTCTGAAAAACCCTCGAGGGCCTGATGGAGGAGAATATAGATCCCTGGAGAACCCTCTGCCACGGTATCCCCTTGAGGAATTTGAAGCAGGCTGTTGCACTGAGTGATGAAGTTCTTTATTCTCACCTAAAGAATAAACAAATATAAGAACCCCCCACACACACAGCTGTAATATTATTTTGGAAAAGTCAGGTTTAGTCTTCACAAATCTTTCAAGCTGAAGTCAATGAAATTTGTATCTTATCAACAAATAATACTGGCAACTAATACATGAAGAATAAAATAATGCCAGCAAATCTACTGTTTAGTAACTAATCTTGATTGATTGGAGTAATATAAAAAGGATGATCCTGAGAGTTGCAAATTCAGTCTTTAAAAAAGAAATTTATTCTTCTTTCCCTCCAGACATTACATTTGTATAAATGAATCTCAGGAACACAAATTTTGAGTATTTTGGAAGCTTTTAACACATTTTAAAACTGAAGATAAATCAACACTGCATTACACTGAAGGGCAACCCAGCTTTCAGTCCCAATTTGGTATTACAGCATAGACACAGGACACAAGAAATTATTCAAGCTCACATTAATAAAACTAACTTACTCTATCAGAAGAAGGACTGTCTGTACCTCTAGCCAGTCAGCTTTCAGTATTCACCTTGCTAAGACAAATTCTTCCCTCTACAACTCTAGGCATATATTTAATGTTCACAACAAATATACTTCCCCTTTATATAAATATCATAGAAACTTTAATTGGCTTAGGACTACAAAATGAAAAGCACTGAAATAATAAAAATACTCCAAAGAGCTGTTAAGATATTTAAAAAGCTGCAGATCTGAAACCCTCAGAAGGATTTTATGGCTGGGAGCAATACGGTATTCAGGAATATAACACTGAAATTTAAAAACCTGTGTGAACCTCATCCTTGGCACTAGACTACAGAGCTTTTCAAAGGTTAAAATGTTTTTAAGTCTGTAAAGGCAGTTGGATATCAGAATTTCTACTCATTTTGATGGGGGATTAGGAGTTAAGATTCCTTTGGTACAAGCAGGCCTCTTGGAAGCACTGAAGTAAGGTACTTGAAATAAATATTTTTGTTCTTTCATCAAATACTGTAACAAGAGACAATTTTAGTACACTCACGTAAGTCTTCATCTGACACCAACTTTGTGCTTCAATTTGTGACATATAGTTGCTGCTGAATTCTACAGCCAAAACAAATTGCACACAATTTCAATCTGTGCCATATTATTTACAAAAAACCCACAGGAAATCAAAACCTATCTCCCTTAACAGAGTGCAGCAGTTCCTCCTGTTGTGTTCTCAGTTATGGAACAGCCATAGTAACAGTAACATCCAGTAACAGCTTCAGCAAGCCCTAGGCAAAGGCAGGTCTGCAGTAAACTGGCAGAACAGGATGTGCTGGAAAACACACATATGCTGGATTAACATTAAAAATAACCGTCAGTAATGGGGAGAAAGTGCAGCACAATTCAGATCCATCGTTTAAGGGAAAAAAAACCTGTCAAAACCACAGGGCAAAAGCCAGTCCAAGAAAGACTTTGGCTTTATTTGACTGATACAAGAGAGGATTGTACTGCACAAAAAGTATTAAAAGACAGCAATTGATCTCCCAGATCAAGAGAAAAGGGTTTCAGCAGGGCAAATGCGTATTAGCTTTACAAAGGAAGAGCAGCAAACTCACAGGAGTCTGCGAAATTCAATGGGGGAAGCACCACGCTGCAGATAGCTGAAGCAATCTGATAAGTAAGCAGTAGAAAAAGGGTAAAGGATGAGAGTCATATTTAAAGGGAGAGGTATAAAAAGCATGTACCCAAAGCAGACCAGTGAGAACAGAAAAACAGGAATGCAATATTAATTATTCAACCAAAATGCCAATCAAAAATCAAAGTTTTGTCAGTAGAGAGGCATTACAGAAGAGAAAATCAGGTTATGGTAAAGGAGAAAGGAGAGTAAAGAAGGCTATCCATATTATGAAAATCTATACACAGCTTTGTTCATCTAATGGCTGCATTAGGAAAACAGAAAAGTTCTCAGCAGGCTACAAAATTAAGAGTTATTTAGAAGAGTATCTGTATGTCATGGGTGAGGAAGAGCTTCCTTTTAGACGGAAGAGTAAGTTCTCCACCTAAAACCTGTATCTCCTATTTTGATTGCAAAGAAGTGGATTTCCAAAAATTGCACGTGGCCTTCCTCTGTCTTCTCTGAGCACTCAAAGGCTTTAGCTGAGCCCCATCCAAGTGGTGGCATCTGTTCAGAATCCTCACCAACATTGTTCTAAGAGCCTCTGACTTTGCCCTGACAATTGCTCTGCTGCTATACCACTTCCCTTCTACAGGGCTTCCATTCAACAGAATAAAACTTAATTTTTCTTCTAAAATAATACATGGAATGTAGCCACAAACTCAAACTTAAATTTAAAAAGTAAAGAATTACTATTAGCTACAGAAAAACTCAATCACTAATGTAACGACGTATATTTGTATTCCACGGACAGATTCAAGCGAGATCTCTTTGGTTGCTCTTGGGGGATGAGGTTTATTCAGGATGCATTGTGACCCTGCCTCGAGCTGCCAGACACAGCACGTGGCTGGGCCTAGGGTGATGGGGGAGGGGAGAGACAGAGAGGGGAGCAGGGACTCCCGGAGGACTCTCCAGGAGGAGAAGGGAAGATACAAGAGAACGTCCAGCCCCCCGGAGAGCCTTTATCAAAGGGGGCTCCAGGGTGGGCTGGAACAGGACCTGGGCCAATGGGGTCACAGGCACCTGATGGTTCAGGGGAGGGTTACAGATGTGGGGTGAACCATACATTCTGGGGGGTGACATGGAACAGTCCATTTGGCTTTTGGACCCCGCTGTAGGTGAGGGTAATTGTCCAGCCAGTAGGGGGCGTTATATTCGTCCTGGCTGTACCATTGTGGTTCTTAATCATATTTATCTACCCTTCCCAACACACTAAGATAGTTATAAATGAGCATTCCAAACTTAGATTAACAGACAAAAACATTCACATAACATTCACTCACTTGATGGAAGTGTTTCTGATCTGACTTTCTTCCTTCCTTGACTTTGAGGTTTCTTTTTCTTCTGTTTTGCCTCTCTTTCTTGTTCATCATCACTGAAATCCAAAACCTGGTTAAAAAAAAAAAAAATCAGTTGTCTTCTCAGCTCAAGAAAAAAGTTAACATTCCAAAAATTTATCGTAACACAATTGATGCATGACTCAGTTATCCTTTCTAATTTTCCTGAAAAGAGCAACATTCCAGTGCTGAACACAAATGTTTGATTGCCTAGATGTTACTAAGAAAAGAAAAGGAGCTGGCTGAAAAAGAGCTGCCAAGAAAAAGCTTTCAAAGAGTAACTGCATATAAAGTGAATTAAAAAGTGATTTTTTAAAATAAATAAAAATTAACTTGGCAACTAATACATAATTCATAATTACAACTACATTAAAAAAATCTCTACTCTAAAATTGTCACTAGACTGCAATTTTCTGCAGTATACTTAATAACACTTCCTTTGAATTTGCAACAGCAATGTTATTCCAAAGAAATTTTCAGCTTTGAGAAATGCTGTCATTTACAACAGATTCGATGTCCTTGCAACATTTTCTTCTCATTACACAAGATTTTGCTACCTTTTGAATCCTAACATACATGAGTGTGGATAAGTTATCAGGGTCAGGGAAGAAATCTGTCAGCATTAATTAGTTCCCTGAAAAATATCTGACTCTTATTACTTAAAAGGGGTAAGATTTGTTCCTACCTACCCTTCCCAATTCTGAAAGTAGGGGCTATGCTGCTTACTTCTATCTATCACATACACAGAGCATGGATCTCAAAAACACTGCACCAAAACAGTGCTTAAAAAGCCTCAATAAAGTTAATTCTGAATACAACTATTTCTTCTACTACATAACTGGATGACATATTCAAAGAAGGCAGTAAGAACAACAGCAAGATGATGTATACCATGAAGTGAAATCTCTCACTAACTCCTGCTTTTTCTAAGAACTCCAGTACACCATACTCCAATAGTGCAGAAATAATGACCAGCAGGAGGTACCATTTACTGCTACTTAATTTCCATGTAACATCCCATAGAATGTTACCCCACAGAAAAACTGCAGTTACCTGCTGCTGCTAGCCTTGCAGCACACAGATTACACTTTGTCATCCTCTGACCCCAAAGACAAAGCTAGGAGAGATTGTGTTAGTGACTCTACAGAGAAGTTGGTCTAGTTAAGAGCCTGCCAAAAAAGAATGCTTACCACAGAACTAAAAGTAGCAAGTAAGAAAAGTCTATCATGGATTAATTTAATATTCAAAAATACAAAAATGAAGCCTCACACTATCACAAAAAATAGTGACTCCAACATTTGCACACAGTTTACTATAGGGGATGGCCAGAAATCAGCTGCAATCTGAGGACTCTAAAAGGGTCTGCCCCTAAGACACAATTTCAAGCATCAGTAGCATAAAATTTGATCTGCAAACAGCTATTTTTTAGCTATCAACAGCTATTACCTTCACAGCAAAAGCTACTATCAGCTCAACTGTCACAGCTTGGGATAGCATGGCATAAACTCTATCTGCTAGAACTAACCAAAGATTACTCTAATTGAGGCTTACAAGATGTTAGATGTGTTTTTGTTTTTTTTTTTTCCAAAACAGAGCACACAGATCACACAGAAGAGTGCCCACCCTTGTCATCACTGACGTTTTTCAAGCTTCCTTTGTTCCTTCCTTCCTTTGTTCCAAATTTAAATTAAGAAAAATCTTTAAGAAAAAAAACCCAAACTTTGGAAAAGGCAATGAATCTCTGCAGATTTGACTGACTGTACTTGGCCAATAAAATTTCATGGGTTCCTGCAAACTCAAATTACATATCTACAAGCTCATCTGCTGAACAGCTTTTAAAACATGACTGAAAAACAGAAGAGCTCAAAATTAGCCCATTTGGGATCATGACCACGAGAAAACTGCTAAATGAAAGCAAGTTAAGACTAACCAGAAGTCCGTAAGTACAGTCTTCCAAAGCTCTATGGATAACATGTCTACAGTCCAATTCGTATACAACACTTCTAATTCTCAGATTATGATTCTCTGTGAGATTATGTATCTACAAGAAAGGAAGGCAATTTACAGCCAGAACTGACAGACAAGCATTCTTTGAGAAAAATTAGCACCACATAGCTCTGTTTCATTTACAGGAAGCACAAACTTCAATAGAAAAAGTATTTCAAAATGCATCATCCTCACCCACTACCATTGAAAAAGTTGACACACTGATACATCATTACAGGAACTATCTTTGAGCACAGAAAAGATCATGTCACAATATCTCTCCTTCAAGCCAGAACAATCATCCTGGGATAAGAACTGTGAACGAAAAATGTAATACTGTCCCTAACAGCATCCTTCTGGACAAGTTGTCTAAGGGTGGATGAGCAGGCTCATGGTGCAATGGGTGAAGAACGGCCTGAAGGGCAGAGTTCCTAAGGGCTCAGCTCCAGGGCCAGTTATGTTCAATCTATTTATCAGTGATCTGGATGCAGCATTTAGAAGCACCATGAGCAAATTTGCTGATACCAAACTGCCATATGCTCTCTTGAGGGACAGGAGGCCTTGCAGAAGGATCTAGATAAATTGAGGCTCCAAGCAATGATTAATGGGATGAAGTCTAATGAGTCCAAATGCTGCACACCTGGGATGAAGTAACACCAGGCTCAAGCCTAAACTGGGAGAGGAGTGGCTGGAGAGTAGCCCTACCAAGAGGGATCTGGGGGTGCTGGTCAGCAGCAGCTCAGCGTGGGTCAGCAGCGTGGGTCAGTTTTGCCCTCTGGTGCACCAAGCACAGCACAGACAACCAACAGAGGTGACTGACACACGGCATTCAGCCTTGGGGGGCCTCACCCTGAGTGGTGTCTGCAGTTCCGGGCCCACACATCAAGAATGTCAAAGTCTTTGGTTGCATCCAGAGGAGGGAAACAAAGCTGATGACATCACTGGAAGGCATGTCCTGTGAAGAGCAGCTAAGGACCCTGACTTGCCTCATTTTGTGGAAAGGAGGCTGAGAGGCAACCTCATTGCTCTCTACAGCTTCCTGAGGAACGGAAGAGAGAGGTGCTGATCTCTTCTACCTGGTATGCAGCAATAGGATGAGTCGGAAGGTCCAAAGCTGTACCAGGGAGGTTCAGACTTGAAATAATGAAAAAATTCTTTACTGAGAGGGTGGTCAAACAGTACAGGAGACTTCTTAAAGAGGTGGCTAACACCCTGAGCCTGTCAGTATTTAAGAGGCATTTGGACAATGCTTTTCACAACACACTTCGGCTTATGCTTCAGCATCAGCCCTGAACTTGTCAGCCCTGACTGCTGTAGGTTCCTTTCAACTCAAATGGTCTATCCCATTCCATCCTAAAAATCAATTAGAACACTGGAGGAAAAAAAAATAAACCAAATAAATACCACTACCCCCTGCCAAAAAAAAAAAACCAAAAAAAAACCACAAACCCCACAAAACACACCTTTCCTACTAAATTATACAGTGAGAAGCATATAGCATAGAATTATGATAAAAAGGCAAGCATTTAGAAGATTCAAAACAAGCAGACAGATGTCTTTAGAGTACTGTAGTAGATACAAGGCTTCTAGGAATTTCAGCTACTTTGTATATGTTTAAAGTAGAAATTGCAAGGAAAAGTGACTCAACTGTTGTGATGTAAAACAAATCTCACGGATACACCTCAATAAAACTACCAGCCTTGTAATTCTTATTGAATACTCACAAAATGTATAGCTAGAGTGGTGTTAAGGACTACTGACAGAAAGTCACTGAAGAACTACTTGCAGATCCTATAGCAAATTATATCAATGGCCACAGGGAGCTCCTAATTCAACATGACCTTGTATGACAGTTTTTTTATGGAAGAAGCCTGTCTCCTCTCATGGAACTATTGTTTTACACCAACAAACTGTAGGGAAAGCTTACTAAAAAGCCATTCAAATAATGCAACAGAGATGTCAAGTTAATTCTGAACAGCAGAACAGCTGAATTCTGAACAGCTTAATTGTCCAAGTAGTAAGTTTGCAAAGTACTAGTAAGCCTTTGATGACAAACAATTGATTATGGCCAACTGAAGACAAAGCTGCAGTGTAGAATAACAGGGACAAAAGTTTCCCAGCAGAAGCAAAATTATTTGGGAAGGTAAAAGCACTGATACTCAGAGTTAAACATTCAGGTTGTCAAATATGTTCCTAAAGGACTAGAGGAACGGAAGACACACATTCTGTCAACTGCAAAAAGCCAGTAGAGAGACAGGTAGTACTCTCTACATTTACTATGAGTCCTCTCCAAGAAAAGCATGATTCTTTCTTTGAATGAAGAGGTACATTCAAGTCTTGTCTCCATGAAAAGTTAAGCTTGCTAATTACTTGCTCTGCACAGAACTGCTTTCATATACAACTTGTGTAATCAAAACCAATAAACAAAAAAACCCTCTATGTAGTTACTTCAGGTGGTGGTTCTTGGTCATTCTTCCAAGATGCATCTGAACCTTTTTCCCTGGAAGAAAAAAAACAAACACAAAATGCAAATTAGACAATCCAGATAAAGGAAGGGTAGCACCTTCTATAAGATATCAGGTCTCCTAGAACAAGAGCTTCTTCCTCTTTTCAAAGAGTTACTTCGTTTTTAATATTGTTTATGAGCAAACAG
This sequence comes from Taeniopygia guttata, assembly GCF_048771995.1. Classification (NCBI taxonomy): domain Eukaryota; kingdom Metazoa; phylum Chordata; class Aves; order Passeriformes; family Estrildidae; genus Taeniopygia; species Taeniopygia guttata. Next base: position 39,152,180 of record NC_133028.1, on the reverse strand, counting down.
TAACGTAAAGGTCAACTCAGGGCTTCACTACTCTTGAAAAATCTTCCTACTTCAAGTGAATACTGAACATCTCAATCAAATTTCCTAACACTAAGTTTTGGTCAATATTCTCTAAACAAATCCTTTTGAACCCTAATTGCTTTGAACCTGAACTAAGGTAGTTCACTGCAACTTTCTTATGCTAACTGTTGACTACAATCAGAAGCGTTCTTATTCTTCTGGTTTCAGAACATATATCTTCAGTTATAATGAACCTACTCATTCAGTAGGACAGATGAACTCATTCAATAGGACACAGGCTTTCAGTGTAACTACAGCAAAGTAAATTCAGAACCAAAAGACCCTCAGTGCTTGGCTTACAATCTTATTCTGACAGTGTTAGCTAGATAACTAGGTTTCACCATTTATTTTGTTGTAAACATAAAATAACTTTGCAAGGAAAAAGGCATTTAAAGAAGCAAAAACTCAATTGTCTTGCCTGACAAGCACCAAAATAAATTTGGATTAGTCTAATTTATCTAATCCACTGCAAAGTCCTTCACTAAAGATCAAGTAATTTTTTTTTTATTAGCAAAGAACTTGTGAAACATATTTAAATTACATTGTCAGTAGTCTGTTGAAGGTTTTTTCCATGCTGCTCTCAAATTGTATGGGTTTTGGTCTGACATGTCAAGGTACAATCCTTAGCTATGCAGAAAAACTGTATAAAACAATGCAATACTGAAAATTCTTACGTGCAAAATGGAATTACACAGTTAAAAACATTGATGTGTTCAATGTGAAATGCCTTCAGTCATTGCTCTAATAACCAAAAGTTTTTTATGCATTCATCAATTCAGCAACAATCAAGTAGTAGTAGCTACAAAAAACTACATAACCATAGCCTGCACTTCAGAGGTGCTTAGTCACAGAGAGCACTGGCAAGTCATCTGGAGGTACATCATGCCTCAATCCCTAACTATAAAACTGAAATTCAACCTCTACATGTCCTTTTGAAATTAAGAGTAAAAAGTAAGGTAAGGAAGTAATTTTAAAATTCAATTAGAAGAAAACATTACAGGGCAGAACATAAGGACTCTATAAAAGTTATTTCTCAGCTGCAGAAAACTTATTTTATTATTATGAACTGAACTGTTTCTTCCTTTCATCTTGTTATTTTGGAGCATACATGCCTGCCAGAAATACCAGAATTCACAAGAACTGCCAAGACCTACAGTCATTCAGCAATATGTAACATCACTGACTACAAACTTTAAACAATTCAAGGTCAGGCAGTTTATCTCACTGTCCCAAAGCAGCCTTCCCCATTTCAGCAAACAAAAACTGCTTTCCATGCTCTGAAGTATTTAAGATCTTCTGCAAAGAATAAAATTTGTGAATTTTAAAAAAAACTTGTGAAGTTACATACTGTAAGACCTTGAAGTCTAACAAAGCCAATTTAGAGAAATCATGAAAATACGTGAGCTTTTTTAGAACTGGGTTTTGGGCAATATAACACACATCTTTAGCAACAAATTATTTTGCATTCAGAAAGTTTTACACTACACTTTCACTTATTTTTCTATAAAGTGTAAGGCTTATTCATAGCACTGTAACTGTGTACAATGCAAGCAGATTGCATTTCAGATTTCAGAAAAAGATTCAAACTCGGTGTTTCTTTCAGATCTTCATCTTGATTCCTTTCCTTTTCAAAGAACCATCACAGTTTTGAAAACCAGTTTTTAAACTTTAAGCCTGTAATACTCCACAATCTGGTCAGTACACAGTCAAACTAAGAAAAAGCAGAAAATAAAAATTATTGATTATCCAATTTGCTACCTACTAAGGTGCAAAAATCTTCCAGTGTACCACTGACCAAAGCTTGACTTTTCTACTATTCATATCACATTCTTACAGCATTGAAGTGTCCTTATACAGCATTACAGCACAATTCAAAAACCAGAAATTCTTCATCCATTTTTAATAAAACCTATTTAGTGAAAAAGCAACTTCAATCAATAGCACCAAATGCTGCACACAAACTTAAGATATTGTACTGACAAAACCCAGAAATAAATTATTGTTTTAGTGTACTCTAACTTAAGTCATACCACTCATCCTAATCAAGACAAGAAACAATGTCTGAAGTGCTGTTCAGCTGTGCTGGTAAGCCATGGAAGTCTCAAGTATCTTACCTAGGTTTCAGGTTTTTACCACCTATGGCAGTGAAGTACTACCAAATGAAAAATTGGTAGTACTTTCCAAAGCATGAAACAAAGTAAAACACAAGTCTCCCATCTCAGATGCTGAGTACAGCACACAGTTATTGATGCAGCAAGCAGATGATTAAAGTCTGTGCACTTTACTGTGCTAAGCAACAAAGTTTAATAACGCACATCAAAGACCAGCTGGCATCAAAATGCTGCAGAAAAACAAACAAGCATCAGAGCAAGAAAGTGATCTATTTTGGTCTTCACTGAAGGGAAGAAAATATGCTTGTTGCTTGCACAGAAATGAGGAAGTTAAAAAAAAATACTCCTGCAGGTCTGACTAAAGAAAAGAACTGTTCAGTATGGATACTGGCACAGCTGTAATGAATGCAGACAATTAGCCAACCCCTGAGAACTAATCCTAATAAACAGAAACTAAGTCACTTGTATGACAAAAGATATCTAACCTACAGTTATTTCAGATGATTGCTCATCAATAATTAGAACATTATTCTAATTATTCTAATATCTAGCTGTCATTTATCATGTTTTATTTCTTAGTCTGTATATTTGAGTACACTTTCCTCTAAATGGCATCAAGTCCTAGTTATGCATGCTACTTTCCTCAGTCAGACTGGGATACATAAACACTGCTAAGTTTCTGAACATCATACTACATTGTCAGTCAAATCCCTCCTCTCCTGCAAATTTAGAGGGTAATTTTTATCTAGAATTGTTATCCTCCAATTGTGAAATAGATTTATTGATAATTACATTTCAATTCCAGCTTTATAATATGAAATAAAATAGTAAATTAATACAAACTTGTTCAGAATGCAAACAAGTTTAATATCAGTTCTGAAACTATACCAGAATCTAAAGAACAACAAAATCTGGAAGTTCAGCTTGAGAAACTGTCTTTTTTAAACTCATGAATATGTGTGTCAGAGGGTATGGAGGAAGTATCAATGAACTTTTCTGGTTGTGGTATTTTAGTTAACAGCAGCATAAAAAGAAAGCAAGCTTAGTATATTAAGTAGAATAAGCTAAACTTTAGTAATTACAACACTTTAAATGCTTGCAGTTTACAGCTACTCTTCATTGTTCTCAAAGGCAAAATAGCAGTCTTGTTATCACAACATAGTCGAGAACATCTCATGGAAATATAGTGTTAGGCTTAGTTCTAGAGTTTCTCACTGAAGATTCAACTTTAATCCAACATTTTTACCTACATAAAAAAAAAACATTATAACCAGATTAGAAAAGAAATCAGACTCACTGTTTTAGTTTTTCTGCAAATATATACTGGGTGAAGTCCTCTACTGATGGAGCGAAATACATGCTATCTTGCACATTAACACCTTTCTCTTTGATATGCTCAGAGTTGTTAAATCTTATCACATAAAAAGGATGTGAAACAGGACCAAATATCTCAAATATCTGAAAGAAATAAAATTAAAATCTTTAAGTAAACTACAAGTAGATTAGTAGTAGCTAATTTCATTGTAGACAATGATATTTAAGAAGTCCAAACTATTTTCTAAATGCAGCATCAAATAAAAGTTCCTTTCACCCTTTAGTTTCATTACCAAATTTTGTTTGACAGTGTACTTCTGCAACTACTGTTTTTTATTATGTGGAACATTAAGTTCTCACATCCATAGTAATCCTTTCTTTTGTTAAACCTCTGTTTTTTGTGTCTGTTATGCTTTGAAGTCTCATAATGCATGGAACAATCTCCTGATCACTTTTAACTCCAAGTTCATCTTAACAAGATGCCTTTACAACTATGACTGCTTGTTCCCCAATTCCATGGAGAGCAGAGAATTCTGCCATGTTTGACAGAGCATCTGCAAAATTCGGGCTAAGTTTGTTCCACTCACATCAAGGATTTAAAGATATTTCAGTAGTACGCATTGTGGATGATGGCTTTCCTTCTACAGAAAACAGAAAACTCAGTACAACCCTCTCAGCAAACATTCTTCCCTAGCCTTAAATCAGAACAGGACAGCATAGAAGAAAACATTGCCCATTTTTCATAAAACTTCACTCTAACCACTGCCCCTATCTGGCAGTAAAAGAGCACACTGCCTGTTATTCCAAGACATCATACATCTGAAAACAATCTCCTCCTCTCCACAAGCACTCTCAACAAACACTGGAAACTCACCAGATACTGTAATTCTGCAAGGATGCAATTAATTCCAAGTTAGGAATTCTTGGGATTAAATAAACAGATGAATATAGCAAGAGTCAAAGGCATTAAGAAAAACTATATATCAAGGAAGCATTATCTTTTATTTAATAGCCTGCAACTCTACTTTCTAGAACACTAAAGAATATTTCCAATTTTATATTAGAATAACAAATTTTTATTTTACACCCACCTTTCCTACAGCTTGCCGATCTTCTTTAAAAATTATGCTTTCCTCATTTACTGGAGGTAGGCCTCTCAGTGATTCAATTATTACTAAAATGGAAATAAAAAAATTAATTAGAACTTTATGTTTTAACAGCATGTAGTTAATTGCAGTAAAACTTAACAAACCACACCACTACTTGTCTACTTAAGTTTGTAGAGCTGCAACCAAATATTCTTGCACACATGTAAAGTACTTAGAATCACACACCCCTTCTCAATGATACATGAGTGGTAATGCTAATATTGCTTACAGAATTATTGTTCTCTGGGGGAAAAAAGAGAGAGAGAGAGTACTAAGAATCATATCAGAACACAAAACTGTCTGGCAGTTCACAGTAGCAACTGATGGTGTTTATATATGCATATGCCCCATCTGTTAGACATTCTGCAATTTAATGCCATAGAAGTCTCATAGTATATTTGGGCCTAACGATGATTGAACTTCTCTACCTGAAAAACAACACAATGCTCAATTAAGCTTTCTCAATGACTGTCCATCAGCAAATAAAGTCACTCAAGTATACAGTGTCACTCAGGCTCCAAAAAAAGCTCAAGATCATCACTGCTAAACTTACATAAAAGGACTTTCAGCAATCAACAGGTCACCAACCTAAAAGCTACTGCTACTAACGCAATCTGCAAAAAACTTAACGTGCCAAACAAGGAAATGACAATTCCACAGGCTTAACAGTTCACTGAATTTCAAGAGAATTTATGAAATCAATTTCTCTTGTGCCTACCGTTAAGATAAAATATACAGTGTAAGTACCCTTATGTGTTGTTCAAGCCTCATGAGAAAAATACCTTAGCAAAAAAAACCAGACAAAATCCCCCAAACATCAACACAAAAAAACCCTACACAAAAACAACACCAAAAACTCAGATAATGTTCTCAACTTGATTCACCACATGCAGCTCCCAGCATGCAGCAGGCTGAGGAAAAGATACAACGCACCAGTCCAATGAAACTTAGGAGAAACACTACCACCTCCAGTCTATCTGACTTACAGCTTCCCCTGCCCCAAACCATCCTGAATTATCAGCTTCTACTCCTGCAGGGCCCAAAGCACAGGGAAAGTTTCTCATATCCAAAGCTGTTTACTCTCCAGGTCCCAACCCACACAGTGAATTTTCTTTTCATTTTAAGTACCTTGAAGCAAGATACAGCACAAGTTTTGTTAAATTCTGATACACTGAGCAGAGGCTCATAGAAAATACTGTCATTTTGCTTTTAGCTACAGCACAGCAAGCATGAGCCTACACTGTTCTAACCTCAAATTTACCTCACAGGATGAAATATCCACTTAGAAGTATCACTCACTGCAAACTGATGAACTCGGACGTTTGCTACAGAGAACAGCAAGAGATTCTAAGGGATGTCAAAGGGACAGAAAAAGAATACTGACTGTTGTGTTAGAATAATATTGGTGGCTTCCAAATCAGGAATCAACTCTCTTCAGACTAGCTACAAACTTGGTATACAGAGGTATCAATTTAGTTCAAAAAAAAAAAAAAATATCCCAAATCAGTTGGCATCCCTAATACAACCACAAATCAACTGAAATTGAGGCCTGTTTTCAGAAGAACTGAAAACTAACTAAAATGTGGAGAAAGAAAAGTTATAAAGCAAGGTACTAAAAGCACAAAAATAATCCCAAATATCCTGGGAGTTTATCCCATTTATATGGTTTTCTTTCTTAGTCTGTATAATTATGATTATTACCTTGTTTTCTAACTTTCACCAACAAATTTAATGCAACACTTTACACATGTACATTACATGAAGTAGGATGCAGCCTGGTAGGTGAAGAATCAAATATCTGTAAACTGGTATTTGAAAAGATTATACTCACCAGTAAGGATTAGAATTAAGGATGGTTTTCAAAACTGCAGTCTTTAAAATAGTTTTGTTTATACCTTCACATTTTAAACCAAAAGTAAGAATAATAGCAAGTATAATTCAACTTGTTTTTAAAACTTGGTTTCAAACTACCATTTTAGGTGAATGCAACATTCTTGAAGTCCCCATTATTATCAATATGCAAGAAAGGACAAAGTAGAAAAGAACTAGATCACTACCTTCCACACCCTCCTTTTAGCTTCCTGCAAATGAATGAAATTAAACCTCACTACAATAAAATAAAGTAGAGGAATTGCCTGTATTACCTGAAGTCTTTTAAAAGAAAAATTATAAGCAAAAGTTACTTACTTTCTTTTGTACTACATTCAGCATAAATACTGTAACTTCAAAATTGAACTTAATTTCTAATTTGCATAAGCAAATTGCATGAAATGCAGTTCAAGCAGAATGAAACACTTGAAATAGCTTTAATACAAACATACTGTAAATGTTTTAGTAATATGAGCAAAATTTTGATTTCATTTATCAAATCCTGAGGTCCCACACAGATCCGAAAAGATCCCTAAATCTCTATGCCTGTGGTTAAGCTTACATCCATTCTATATCTGAATCCCATAAAGCTCACCCTCCACCTATAAATCATGTTAGTCACACCATCCTCTGACTGCTGACAACGGGCAGCTCAAGGTACCAGAAGTGGAATGAATAAATATATAAATAAATAAACAAATGAACTTGCACTGTTGAATAAACAAATCTTTTTCCTGTCCTCATATATTGACAAGCAAGCACTTGGGACTGCATTGTACTGTATCTGCACTTTCAGTTATACAGCTCCTATATATTCAGGGATTATTCAAAAATAGCAACTACAACTGGAAGATTTTCTTAAAACACTTATATACAATAAGTGCGGCCAGTATCAATATAAAAGCCATAATACACAACAGAAATAAAGGTGTTTGAATTAAAAAATTAAACATGGAAGTCACACAGAAACACATGCATATAAGCCAAACAAAAGGTAATTCAACACAAATGTCATCTGCTAGTTCGAATTCCAATTCAGCAACCTGCTACCCCCAGAAATAGGATGCTGCAGGACTGACACTTTGAAGGACCAGCTAAAAACACAATTCATGCAGAGATATACAGAAATTATAATAATTAAGAACAAAGCAAACATATCTTGCCTACCTAGCTGCTCAATGATGCTGGAAACTGTCCCAAAGAGTTTCAGTTCAACATTATCTGGAAGAATTATTGATAAGTCTTCAACAGGAGGCAGTTTCTGCAAACATCAAGTCAATGTTTACAATATAATACCACACAAAGGCACTTACCACTTTGTCACTGCACAAATTTGACAGTTTGGAAAAATCCCCTGGCATTTTGAAGATTTATTGTTAAAAAAACTAGTTTGATTTGCCTCTTTCAGAATAATCCTAAATGAACTCATCTTAGGGGACCACCACTTTTGAGAAAATCTCTCCTACAGAGACACTACTCTACATATTTCCATCACAACTACGTCAGAAGCTAATTTTATTTACCAGGAGAAAGCCAACAATTGACAGGCATTTCATCCACACACCATGTACAACACAATAATCAGAAATCTAAAAATAAGACCACCTGGAACAACATTCAATGTATGCTAGAAGAAAAATGTACACAGCAAGTAGCAATATAGCATAAAATGCACCAGATGTGTATCATCTGATTTACAAAATGGAGTCTGTCCATTTATATCATGACTTGGATCACTATAAAAGATGTAAACATCACAACAACCTATACAAAGAATTATTTTTAGCTGAAAGTTGCATTTGGTACTAGACATCATAGAGAACACAAAAAGCCAAACTTCAGATACAATAATGAGTGCTACACAATATTCAAATAGGGGTTTTCCCATATAAGGATCAAAATCTACTTAGTTCACTGCTAAGACTTAACTGAGTCACTTTTATAACAGAATTGAAACACCAAAGACAAGCTGGAAGCTGAAATTGTGATCCTGTATCTCAAAATAATACCTTCTGCCACACTATATACAATATCTGCCAATCCTTGTTTCAAAGCAAGAGATTTCTGAAATGGTTCCACTAACACTCCTTAATACATATACCTGAAAAACATTACTTTCTATGTTATCAACTGTGGTGGGTTTCACTGCAGAAAAGCCAATTTTCTTCACAGTGGCTGTTACAGGGTTGTGTTTTGGATCTGTGCTGGAAACATTGCTGACAATATAGAGATGTTTTCATTATTGCTGAGCAGGGCTTCCACACACCTTTTCTGCCTCTCATGCCACCCCACCAGTGAGGAGCTGCAAAAGGAGTTGGGAGGGGCACAGCCAGGACAGGCGACCTGCACAGACCAAAGGAACATTGTATACCACGTAACATCATGCTCAGCATACAAAGCTGGGTGAAAAAGGAGAATGAGGGACATTTCCAGAGATGCTGTTTGTATGCCCAAGCAACAGTTACACATGATGGAGCCCAGCTTTCCTGGGGGTGGCAGAACACCTGCTTGTCCATGGAAAGTGGTAAATTAATTTCTGGGTTTGCTTTGCTTATGTGGGTGGCTTTTGCTTTACCCACTAAACTGTGTCTAGCTCAGCCTTGGAGTTTCTCTTTTACTATTCTGATTCTATCCTCATCTTGACACAGGAGGACTGACTTAATATATAAATTTTTAGCTGGGTTAGTAGAAAAGGGTTTAAAAAATACTGCATTGTACTTACATCAATAGGCAACTCATCCTTTGTCCTAGGACAGTAAGATCTGTTATCCTTTTCATTTGGATGATCATCTTCATCAGATACTGCTGATGAAGATGAAGAGAAGAGTGTAGTTGATGAACTATCTGAATCTGTATCACTATATTAAAAAAAAAACATGGGAGTTACACTACTGCCTTCTCACAGTCACTGTTCTTGTAAAATCCCAACATTAGCATAACGCTGAGTGAAAGTTAAGAAAATACTTATTCCAAGTAATGCATCTTGTATAGTCAAGGGGAAAAAACTCTAATTTTTGTAAATAAAATGGATTCATTTCATAATTCATGTCCTGTCCAAATCTCCTGGCAAATATTCACAAAGTAATTCAGTATTTCTCACTGTCACATGTGAAGAGATATTTATTGTCTCAGACTCTCAATATTTCAAGTAGAGTAAGAAACCAGTCCTTATTCATGTCAACATGCTTGTTTTAGCAAAGGTCCAAGTTCTTCAGGGGCTGGTGGAAGAAAAAAATGTGGAACAATTGATCCTAGTAACTGAAGAAAGACAAACTTTACACATAAAAATACACTGAGATAAGCAAACTTATGCAAAATAACCTTTCTTACCTGAAGGAAGAAAAAAAAAAAAAAACAAAAAAAAACTTCTTTCAAGATTCTTGTAATACCAGTCTCATTCCCAAGTAAATGGGTGGTCTTCTATTGCTCCTTTCTTTATTGCAACAAATGCTCATAGTAATGACAAGAAATAAGAGCACCTCTCCAAATAAACCTTTTGAAAAGGTCAAATATGGACTTCTTGGAACAATATCAATACAGCAGAAAGACAAAAAAATCAGACTAGGACACCGACCAGTAAAGAAAGTTCAAAACAAAACAAAGACTGAGATATATGCAAAACAGATAAGTAAGTTGTAGTTATCAAAAAATTCATCTTTAAGGCTTATCAGCACAACAGTTTTTGAAAGTAAAAAACACGCGGCATGGGTGAGGCTCCTGAAGTCAGGAATTTCACTATCACTTTATGATATTCAAGGAAAACTTTGAACCAACAAAAGTACTTCTGAAGTCAAACTTTAATCAATTAACTCTTAATGAAGCTTGGTATCTTTAAGAGAAGATTCTTAGACTTTATTTTAGCCTGCTCTAGTCAAAAGAAGTACATGGCCATCCTGCTGCACCAGCCAAATAAGAAAAAACGAGACTTACTGCAACAACCAAAGTGTGCAGACTTCTAACAGTGCAACAGAGCCCACATTTAACCTTTCACCAACTATACTGAACATCAAAGTAGAGATGCCTCGAGTACAATATGGAACCATATCAAATAAAAAATAAAAAATAAACGAGAATGAGCTTTTCCACTGAGACGCCAACATGGTACGGTGTGCAGACTCCCCACCTTTAGTCCTGCATTCAGGTTTTTCAGCAGTAACACAGCGGGTGTCCTGCCCCAAAAGCAGAAGATGCGTTCTGTCAGGACTACCTCAAGCCAACGGGGTGGGCGCCCCACACTCTCCAGGCGGCAGCCACCAAACTCATGCTATCGTTAAACCCTACACCCTTACAGGCACTGATCTGGAGACCTAATTTAACAGACTCCTAGAAAAATGTAACTGAAAATTACACCTTTGATGGGAAGGAGCAAGCACCAGAGGATGAAACAGCGAGACGGGGGAAGCACACCGGGCTCTCTGGTGCTCAGCCACAGCCCCAGGGGAGCAAGGGGCGAGGCGGGGCTGACCCACCTGTCCGAGTCCGACGAGGGCACGGCGGCCGCGGGAGAGCGGGGCCAGGCGGGCGGCGGCGAGCGCCGCGGTCCCGCGGCTGGGGGCAGAGAGGCTGGGACATCCCCGGCGCCCTCCGCAAGGCTCTGCACCATCTCCTGCTCGGCCTGCCGCTGCCCGCCCGGCCCCACGGCCGGGCTCTCCCGCTGCTCCACCACCTCCAGCTGCCCGCCCGGCCCCACGGCCGGGTTCTCCCGCTGCTCCACGACTTCTCGCTGCCTGCCTGGCTCCAAAGCCAGGCTCTCCAGCTGCTCCATCACTTCCCGCTGCCGGCCCGGCCCTACAGCCGGGTTCTCCAGCTGCTCCACCATCTCTCGCTGCCCTCCCGGCCCCACAGCCGGGTTCTCCAGCTGCTCTAGCACTTCCTGCTGGCAGCCCAGCTCCACGACCGGGTTCTCCAGCTGTTCCACCACTTCCCGCTCCACCGTCTCCGGTTGCCCGCCCGGCTCCACGGCCGGGTTCTCCAGCTGCTCCTCCATTCCCGCGCCACGCGCCACGCGTCACCGCCCCCGGCGCGCGCCACTTCCGGCTGCCGCGAGCCGGCCCCGGGCGCGTGCGCCGGAGCGAGGGGCGGGCCCGGGCGAGGGGCGGGCCCGGGCGAGGGGCGGGCCCGGGCCAGTCCCGGGGCAGCTTCGGGTGGGGGGAGTTTCGCAGCCGGCTTTGGTGTCTGTGGCGTCTGATTGAAACACAGAACTAAAGCTCATGGCTGCTCTTACTGTGAACCTGCTGGGAGGGATTCTGTGCTGACAACACGCAGAATCATGTAGTTAAAACTAAAACAAAAACAACAACGAAAGAAAGCTGTAGGATACCAAATTACTGTACTAATAGTAGCTTGTAGTGCTCTGATGTAGTGACTCCATAATGATAGTGACTGTACAATAATGCCAAGCTCTCCAAAAAAATAAATATCTGTGTTCTGGTTCACCATAAATACTTACGGCTTTGGAGCTTTAGGTTTTCTGAGGTATCTGTCTCACACAGCTCTGTGGGGATGGGAAGGACTCTCGGCATCCCAGGATGTGGTGCACGTGGTGTCCCTGACCCATAGGAAGGAACCGACTCAAGTCCCTCCAGACTGCTCTGTGTGGTTGGTGTCACACAGATAAAGCTTTTCCTCACAAGGGAACATAGCAGAAAAAGCGCTATGTATTCTCTATAGTACAATTAATCCATGGGAAATGCCAAAAGATGTTCTAAAGGCACACAGCATCAGGAGATCTCTGTTAGGGTGACAAGTCCCTTTAACCCAGCCTCTAAAGTGTACTTTGACAACTGTGCTCCTGGGCCAGCGCTGTGTGTCCCTGACCACACCACACTGTCCCTTGGACAGGATTCCAAATGGGCTTCATTACCAGGCAACAGAGTACAGCATATGCCCCAGGAGGATAAGTAGATAAAAACAGATAAATACTTGAAAAAGTTGCATGTGATAATGCTGGAAGTGCCAGAGAGGACTGGGACTTGAATATCTGATGAGAGCAGAGAATGATACGTTTTCCATGTAATGACCTTCCCCTCCAGCTCTGAGAGGGCTGTGTGCCCCTCAGCTCAAATGGCACCCAAAACATTTTATTCTTGTCCAGAATGGCAAGGCTACATTGAGCCCACTGTCACAAGAGTGCTTCACTAGTACCCAACACAGGCTGAAGGGAGCATCTGATGACAGAAGATTAGTTCTCTGGTTGTTCCACTCTCCATAATGACATAACAGATGCAACAAGCAGAATTTTATTTAGTAGGAAAGTCATGCATGTCCAAGTTTGTATATAATTTAATTCAACAGTACTTTTTTAAGTTGTCTACAATTATGTATAGGTCAAGCAGAACAGGCATGTTATGAGCATTTGATAGTTTTGCATGGTCATAGGCAAGGAGCCTGTATGAGCTGTACGTTTATACAGCAGCAGTAAACTCTCACTGCACAATTACTCAGACCACCTAGGGTAGGAATCATCTCCACCTTCAGTGACAGCACTGGGATCCTGAGATGAGTGTACGTGGGAAGCATGGTCTGAATATTACTGACCTGTACTGCAAGCTCTTTAACAAACGAGAGCTTTACAAAACCATGCAATTAAATGTCAACAACAATTAATTGTCAATTGCTTGGAGATTAAATATTGAACAATTATAAAAATGGTTTCTATTGAATCTCACTGGCAAATATATTTTAATCCCTAAGAAAGTGACAGAAATGAAATATGTATCCAATTAAACAATGAATAGATGCAGAATCCCGCTAAAATCCAATTCTGCAAAACCAGGTTTCATTTTAAAACTAAGCAAAGACAGTTTATTATTAGTCTGGGATTTCTTTTTTAATTTATTCATTTGTTTTGTCAGATGTATCTGAAATAGACTATAATACAAGATTTGTGGGTTCGTGTGAAAAAGTTGATCAGTGTGACTAGGAAGGAAATAATTTGCCCAGAGCAGACAAAACCCTTTCATCAGCCAAAACCTTTCCTAATAAAAGGTAAAATAATTAATGCCATAATGTAGGATGGTATTAATGGAATGAAAATTAATTGAATGAAAATTATTTTTATTTATTTGTTAAACACACATCGCTTGTAAATGTGAAAATATATTCAGGCCTCTGTTGCATTTATGTAAGTAAAATTCTTCAACTGTCTTATGAACTCTGTCTTTCCTGCTTTTTAAAGTATTTTAGTAAGTGTTTTATAGCTTTACTCTGGCACATAGATTGTGTTATGACAGTTTCCTCTGTGTTTGTGCAGAACTGGCAGCATCTTTCAGACAAGAAAGATACTTAACTTCATCTGAATGCTGCCACTTAGCCCCCTTAACATATAAAATAGCATTGCTCTTAGAATGAAGATATTGAGAGGTTTAATGCAGAGTAAACATCGTCATCCACACAGCAAAGTCATGCAGTAAATAATCTGCAACGTAACAGCATGAGCAAAGAGATGTTCTAGGAAAAGAAACATTTCAGAGATGAACACTTGAATCACAGTAGTTCCAACGCATGTTTTCAAGGTCTGAGCAGTTAAGAAATGTCACTGCTAGGACTGGAATCTGACATCATCTGTCAAGGCTGGGATAAAAGATACTGTAAGCCCTGTTTTCTGCCTCCAATCTTTGAGGAAGCTCTCTGGAGGTGTTGTTTCCTACATTTATTTCTTCATCCTTGCTGCTAAGATGGGTGTGCATAATTGTTCACCTTGCACTTTTAAAGCTAAAGTGATGGAACTCAAGCTATTTTTACAATGTTTTACTGCAATTCTTTGGATGCAATAAAGGAGTCTGTTGAAAGAAATAGTTTCATCATGATATCTCTCCTGGACTGGAATGTAGAAAACAGGTTGGAGATTTCAGTGTGCTGCTTATTATGTCTTGGGAAGAAAAGGTACAAATAAGAAAGGAAGTGATGTTGTTTCTTTATATATTTTAAAATACTATTCACTGTGATCTTTATAATTTATATATTTTATGCTTCCATATGTGAATGACTATACACAGTGATATCACTATATCACTATATCACTGCACTGTAGGCAGTATAAGCAGCAGGTAAGCCTGTTTGATATAATATTTTTTTTATATTCAGCAAAGCTTCCAATGCTGTCTCTCATAGGATCACTCTGGATAAAATGTCCAGCACACACCTGGATAAATGTCATACAAAGGGTGAGCAACTGGCTCGCGAGTTGGGTGCAAAGGTTCATAGTGAACGAAGGGGTTCTTCAGGGCTCCATTGTAGGGTCAGTGGTCTTCAGTGTCTGCATAGACAACTTGGGCACAGGACTCTAAGGGCTCTTAAGTTTGCCTGTGATACTAAAATGGGAGAAACCATTGACTCCCTCAAAGTCAGAGAGGTCCTGCAGAGATACAGACAAATTAGAGGGCTGGGTAATCACCAGCTGTATGAAGTTTAAGGAACACAAGTTTTGGATTCTCCACCTGGGATAGGAAAACCCTGTATGTATGTACAAACTGGGGAACAAGAGGCTGGAGAGCAGCACCATGGAAAGGGATCTAGTGGTCTGGCTAAATGGCAAGTTGAACATGAGTTATTGTGCCCTGGCAGCCAGGAGGGCTAGCCCTGTCCTAGCATCACCAAGCACAGCATCACCAGCCAGGCAAGGAGGGGATTGTCCCCTATCTACACTGGGGCAGCCTCACCTTGAGTGCTGGGGGCAGTTTGGGGTACCACAATATAAAAAGGATATAAACTGGAGAGCATCCAAAGGAGGGCAGCAAAGATGGTGGAGAGTCTGGAGGTGAAACTGTGTGAGGAGCAGCTGAGGTCACTTGGTCTGTTCAGCCTGGAGGAGACTGAGGGGAGACCTTGTCATGTCATACACTTCCTCACAAGCAGAAGGCAGAGGGACAGGCACTGATCTCTGTGGTGAACAGTGACAGAATCCAAGGGAATGGCATGAAGCTGTGTCAGGAGAGGTTTAGGTTGGATATTAGGAAGAGTTTCCTCTCCCCAAGGGTGGTTGGGCACTGGAGCAGGCTCCCCAGGGAAGTGGTCACAGCACCACCTTGGCAGAGTTTAAGAAGCATTTAGATAATGGTCTCGAGCAAATGTGTGACTCTTGGGGTGTCCTATGCAGGGCCAGGAGTTGGATTTGATGATCCTTGTGGGTTTCTTCCAACTCAGGTTGTTTTGTGATTCTGCAAGATTTTAGAGTGGCATGGAAGAGGAAAGGGAGTTGTACCACAACAATAGGGAAACCATGAGCTTAAATTTCCAACAGTTTTGAAGCTACCGCTCTGATCCCAGAGCCTTTTTTTTCACTCTGGCTGAACTATTAGAAGCTAAGGTATTCACGGTCAGGAACAGTGGCAGGGAAAAGAAATCAGATCAACAGAATTTTCTGTATCCCTATTGCTAGTCATATTTCATTCCACCCGGATGAATCAATATTGTAGCTTGCACAGCTGAGATATCTAGTACAGAAATGAGATTAAAATAGCTACAGTACAGAATGTTTTACTCATTTCAAAGCTTAAAATTATTGTACAGTGTTAAATTGCACAAATTTCTTAGTTCTTTCTTCATATAAAGAGTTGGGCACTTTATAACTATATTAAAAAATAGACCTTCTAAGGATTTTTTTTTTCCAAAAAATACATTTTTAAATATGGGGGAAATGTACAATTTTATTTACCATATTCTTATTGTTGTTATTTTTCCAAATATAGCCAGTAATCTTTCCATGACTGAGCTGCCCACAACCAATTTCAACAGTAGCATTCCAAATCCTTTCACAGACCAATGGACAAGTTCATCTCCAATTATTCTAAGAGTTTGTACAGTTTGTTTGTCAATGACATCTATTTATAATTGGAGTCTACTGCATTCTTTTTCTAGTTTATTTCACTCATAATTTTGAATTATACTAATATAACCATAATTTAATTCGTTACAAAACTAACTGGATCCAGGCTGCATCTATAAATGTGATTTATTCTTGTATGTATAAACAGCTCTGAAATTTCAACTGTCTGCATAGTCAGTGTATTGGAATTTGTAGGGACTCACATTTGGAGAGAGTAACTCAAGTAAATTTGAGTGTGGCTTCCCTGTAATGACCTTTATATAAGAAATAGTAGTTTTAGTGAACTGGGTTTTTATCTGATTATCATGGTTCAGGCATGTCTTCCACAAGCCAGGGTGAAGTTTTTGTAGCTCTCAGAGGCCTTTACCGACTGTTTGGAGCTGGGCAGGCCTCTCTTTCTGTCCAGATATATGCTCTCAACCAATCCATCTCATCTTGTCTGCACAGCCTAAAATTCTTTCCATGCTTGCAATAATATTTTGGGTAGACAGGCACTTATTAAAGTGTCAGTATATGACAGACATTAAGCATGAAATCAGTGAACAAATTAAAGATTGTAAATTTTAATCCACTTATGTCATAATTGTCATTTTATTCAGATGTTTTGCTGTAGATTTCTGCACACTTTACATCTCAGACTGCATTTCTTACATTGTATTTGGATAACTTTAATCTAGCCTAAACTGGCACTGTCAATAAAACAGGTTTTACCTTTTCTCCAGTTCTTATTTTCTGAGTGTTTCATTGTGCCAGCCTTTCTGTCCTTGCAGACATGAGTAAAACTGAAAGTTTTATCTCCTTGTACGCATAAGGAAGAATTAGTTGGTTCATGTTGGATTTTTTTTTTTTCAAAATGTAAAGAAACAAGGTAACAGAAGGAGTACAAAAAATTCTAAAAAGTCCCTTTGAAACAAAAACTGGTTTGCATGGAATACCATAAGCAGGCACTTCTTTGGAGTTTGAAGAAAGCAGTCTAGCATAGGGTAAGAAGAATATACAGGAGACCAGCAGGTAAGACGGTTGCATATCTAGACTCATTGAATGGCTTTTGAGAAATCATTATGTCCTTAAGAATTTTATGCATGCTCATTTGGCCTTCATATCTTTCCATTGCCTTCAGACTGAACCACAGAGAATCAATTAAGCTTTTGGCTTAATTATAATTCTCTGTACTCTTAAAAAATCAAACAACAACAACAAAAAAAAACTTTCCAACACCTAAAACTTACAAAAAATAAAAATATCTCAGGAAATGCAAACATGTCTTCCTAGCAAAAATGGCTACTGAAAGCACACCACCTTGATGGTCCATTCTAATTACTGATTCCTCACTGATAGGTAAGATGTGCATCACCTTGCCCTCATGAGAGCTGCAAGTCAGTTCCAAACCTCAAAAGTAAAACTGTCTGTAGAAAAAAGTAATTTTGCAAACCTGTCTGGTGAAACATTATCTTATTCTTGAGAGAAATTATAGTGCCTATGAGCTCAATATCTTCAGACAAAACCAAAAATTTTGTAGATGGAATCTCTCATAACATCACCAATAAGGCACAAACTCAGTTGAGATCACTTACTCAGTGATTATTCTGAAAGTAGTCACCAGAAAAAGCAAGATCACTTCACATCACATACATAAGTTGTACCCAAAGTGCCAAAATTATCTGAAGAAAGTGGAAAGAGCAACTAAAATGAATATATATTGCACAGGACTTTCCTAAATTCTTTGCCTCTGCTTTTCCTCCTACATTCTGGTTTCGCATTCAGGGAAGTAGTGCTTCATGCTGCCCATCCATCTGTCCCAGGAGTTCTCTTATCATGCCATGTTTCCTTTCCTTTCCTTTCCTTTCCTTTCCTTTCCTTTCCTTTCCTTTCCTTTCCTTTCCTTTCCTTTCCTTTCCTTTCCTTTCCTTTCCTTTCCTTTCCTTTCCTTTCCTTTCCTTTCCTTTCCTTTCCTTTCCTTTCCTTTCCTTTCCTTTCCTTTCCTTTCCTTTCCTTTCCTTTCCTTTCCTTTCCTTTCCTTTCCTTTCCTTTCCTTTCCTTTCCTTTCCTTTCCTTTCCTTTCCTTTCCTTTCCTTTCCTTTCCTTTCCTTTCCTTTCCTTTCCTTTCCTTTCTTGTTTGACTTAATCCTGCTCTTTTGTAGTAATTTGTTGTTGGTGATAGGCTCTTTGAGAACCAAGGAACACAACTGTGGAAGAGATGTGGCTCATTATGTTCAGGCTCCTGCAATCTCAGACAATCATGTGAATCATGGTTGGTCCAGAAGGACTAGAAAAACGTCCACTCTCTACATGGCAAAATGGAAAAATATTTCTTTTTGTTTGATGAACTGTACAATAAGATGAAAAGCAATGCTACTACAGTGCCTCAGAAAGAAAGTAAAACAGACCTTATGAAATTATCAGAACCTTTCTCCCTGTCCACTGAGTGGCCATTTGTTACAGAAATTACCTCAGTTTTGACCAGGCAACAGGAGAGGGTACTGTGCAAATGGGATCAGCAGTACCAGTATTCAGTCCCCACTTATTTAAGTTAGCGAAAAGTAATCCATATTGTTATTGTTGTTATTATTATTTTCATCCTGAACCATGAGTCCAGAAACTCTATGTGAGTTTCTGAATTCAGATCTCTGGTCTATTTGCAGATTAATTTTTTTAAATGAATTTTGAATATATAGAAGAGCTGATGTGCTTAATCTGCCTGTAATACTGCTTGGCTCAGATGAGGATGGACATATATGGACATGGACAAACTTTATATGAAAACTTTGTTTTATCTATTGTCACAAGAGATCTGGAAAGCAATAAGGTGGCAAAATGTGCTAACCTTTACACAAATAACAGTAGTAAACATATGGGTGACTGTGAATAATTGCAGATGAACACTGAAAGATTGAGTTCTTTGGTGATAGAAGATAGGAAAATTTCAGAAAGAAAATTTATAAAATCAAACATATGAGACAAAAGAGTCATAGCTTTACAGATACTAAAATATATCCTTGAAAATAAATAAATCTTGAAAAACCTTGCAATTATAATAAATAGGTCTATGAAAGCAGTAGCTGAGTGCTCTATAAGAATCCAAAAAAAGGGGAGAAAGAGAAAGACAACGACAGAAGAAGAAAGAAAAAGAGAAAAAAATAAACTGAGAACACAACATAAAAAATATTATGCTACAGAATAAATTGACTATGCTTCTGTATCTTGAATACCATATGCAATTCCTTATGTCAGATCGGATAGAGCAGAACTGTAGGGAAGATTCTGTACTAAACAGACAGTCTTCTTCAGACTGCAAGAAGACAATCCACATGTACTGCCACAGAGATTTAGGAGGAATATGCATAAGAAACAATGCTTGGCAATGACAAGAGGCTTAAAACATTAAAAAAAAAAAAAAAGAAAAGATCCTTCATACAATATAGAAGAGTGAGCTGTGGAACGTCTCCCCACAGAATGTTTTGGATACCCAAAGTTTTTAATAATTATAAAGATAACATTCCTGTCTGTAGAAAATTCCTGACCCATAGATTGCTGCAGACTAGGAGCACCTACGCCAGCTTTGTTAGTTACACTTTTCTTTCAGATGAGCATTGTCATCTTTTGCTGCAGACAAGATATTCACCTAAATGCATCTTTTGTCTAAGCAGAGATGGTTTTGTGTTCTCTCAGGGCAGCAGTTCCTGTTTCTCCTGAAACATCCTAACACCCAGGATTCCTGAAGCAATGGCTAGTGCAGAGGATCTCTTGTCATGATCTGCTTGGGTTCACTAAGTGACATACAGAAGGGATGCTCTGAGTTGTTTTGCTCACTGAGAGACTTCTCAGTCAGCTTATTAATATGTGCACAATTGTCTTGACATTGCCCAAGACACAGACATAATTCATGTGGCTGCATGCTGTATTTACTCTTTTTTATGTGCCAAATTTTCCTGAGAGACCTACAGGAATTTTATCCAAGAACAAAAATAAATTAATCCTTTTAAGAAATGGTTTACTTTTTCTAGTCAAAAGGCTAATTTCAATGACAGTATGGCACTTAAAACACTATAAACATTTTTATTGAAGAAAGGAATATAGCATTTGCATTCCCTGTTGCATTTTTATAATGATAATTAGTGGATGATTCTCACAAAAAAAAAAAAAAAAAAAAAAAAAAAAAAAAAAGAAGTGTGCTACAAGACACATCATCCTGTATATTCAGATTGAATTTAAGTTTATTTCAGGAATTATTGTATATCCTTTAATAATATTTTTTTATTATTATTGATTAGATTAAATTACCTCAAAATTCCACTTGTCAGTCAGTATCTGAGGTAAGCTTTCTTAATTTTGGAGATATGCCATAGAAAAATTGATTTTGCTTTTAAAATTTTAATTCAAAGAAAACTGGAGTATAGGTTGATTTATTGATTAAGCTAAGAAAAAAGGTCATGTGTTGCAAAAGTTGCAACTGTACAGATTTATCCTCATTTACTATGCAATAAATTTACAGTTGGAAGGTTAGGCCATCAATTTTTATTTCAGATTCTGTTTTCTATCAAGCTGCTGTTGAAAATGCAGAGGTTTTAATACTTTGTCTTCCACGTGGATGCCAGTACTATCATTATTTTATTTTATGGATCAAACCTTCTGTATGAGCCAGCATACTTCCATCAGAAACACAATTCTGGGAGAGTGTGGAAAAGGAAGCAAATCTTCACTTGACATTCAATCCTCCCACTCAAAAGCAATGTGTTCACTGCAAACCAATGTGTACTGCTCCTATCCAACATCATACTTTGACAGATGTTAGAAACTAGACCACTTTGCCCTGTTTTCTTTAAGGGCAAGAAGAAAAAAAAAGTGAGGAAAAAGGTAATCCAAAACCAGACTGTTACAAGAAAAAAAAGAAGCTGGAATAGAGGAAGAAAATATTAGCAAAACATTAGAGAGACAGGACATATGATTTCAAGCCCCGTGATTAACTCTTTGATAAATAATAAGAGCTGAATTGCACCAGAGAGAAAGACTTTCTTTACCTTGTGGTCAGAAAGTGTCACTCTAGAACTTTCAACAATCATGGCTGTTTCTGGTAGAAGAGAAGACTGGATTTGCCTACTGGATAGCTCAACTGATATTAATATAACTTATATATCATATGTATAAATAAAAAAAACATATTATGCACATCATATATAGTCATAAATATGATACCAATAAAGGAAATACATTCTACAGGTGCTCAGTTCTTTTCCAGTTATCTGGGCCTGCCTCTTTATTGTGAATGATTTAGCTCCTTATTCCCACAAAGCTGAATACACCAAATATATGGACATACACAAAGGAAAGGCAGCTGTGTGTCCCTGCTTAGGTAACCATCCTCTTTGCTCAGTGTCAGAGTAGAGGATGGAAATTCAGTTGCATTTGAAAAGGAAGAGAAGCTTCAGAATGAGAAGCTTATAAACAAAGCTATTTCCTCACTTGCTTCCTTGTATCTTCGACCTAAAATAATTGAGATAAAGGAAAGCATAAAAGGGCAATTACTGCTGTAGAGAAAACCGTTGGACTTGGGATGCTAAAACACCAAACAGCAGAACAAGACAGTGCCCATGGTAACAAGGGGGAAATCTTGTACTGGTAAAGGCTGAAAGAGAAGCAGTAATTGTGAAAGAGAAGGGAATTTAGACTATGACATTATGATGTATGTCACAATGACACGTGAAACTCCAATTTGTGGACAAACTAAGCTACCTAACAAATTATTTGGGAAAAAATAATATACAACAGCAGAATGGAGAAATATTAGAGTATTTAAGGAGGTAATGCTCCAGTAGTAGAATATTTGATAGTGGTTCACATAGCTATAGTAGTAACAATTTTTAAAAATCAAAGCTACCCACAAGACTGAGTAAATTTGAGCTGAGAAGGAAAAGCAGAAATTCTGCAACTAGACTATTTGAGTGCTTATCTCTTTTTTTATCTTAATAAAATCAATTTCTGTATTTCATATATATTATATATTCTTATTTTACTCTTAGCAGCTTATACACAAACAAGAAAAGCAAACACAAAGGTGCTTGGAAGGACAATTTCTAAACCAAAAAGCATGCCTTTTCTTTGCTTTATTACTTTATTTTTACATTCATGTAAACTTCACTCAATTCCTTCTTTGTCATCTGTTGTGTTACAGCATAGTAAAATTACTCTGTGATTTGTCTCTGTATATTTGAATTATGTATTTAGTAAATCATATTTCTCAGAGTTGGTATCCTTTGTGATGCTGACTAGGATCATTAAAAATATTAATGAAATACCATGTTGCAAAAGAGTTTGTTTAGATTATGCAGTGATTTCTCTGCTTGATATTTCTAGATGCTTCATAATTATAAGATAGGAATACCAAAAATAGAAATAGCTAGGTGGTTTTGTTAGGCAGTTTTTGTTCTGCAAAAAGCACATTGTGATGTTAGTCATGAATACAAAATAAAGAATATATCAAATAGATTACAGTATTATCAGTGAATTCAAAACTAGAAATTTGGCATTTCATCAAATTGCTGGTGACTCCATATGGTACAGTCCTATCTGAAGCATGTTCAGAGGACAAGTCTACCAATTACAGTTATTTGTTCTCATTAAAATATTTTCACAGATAAAGTGCTTAATTTTGTGATCTTCATATAGTTTAAATATATCCCAGATAATTTTTACCAGCTATTCACCTTTTGAAGATTTATTTACCTATTAATACACTTTTCAGATCTTTCTAATACTGTGTTTCCTGTTTGAGAGATACAAAAGCTTGCTGAGAAATCTTCTCAGTGTCCTTCAAATCCAAATATATGCTTCAGTCACATATTCACTGGTATTCAGCTGAAAATAAAAAGCCACGTAATAAGGAAGTTAGCAAGCAATTTTTAGTCTGCTCACAGCCCAGCATGGAGTTTTCAATTAGTTGTGGACTGGAGATTCAGTTATCTCCTGACCACTTATATGAACAGGAGATCCAAATCTTTCTAGATGTTCTACACTGGAATGGGGAGATTCATTGATCCTAATGGTTGGTCTGGTTTTCAACAGAAAACTCATACTTAGTCTGGACCAGGTTTTTTTGTGTGTGTTTCACTAAGAAAACTCACCTTTTTTTCTAAGTTCAATATTCCTCAATGCCGTGTCACAGAAAATGGGTTAGACCAAGAACATTAATATCTGCTTCTAATATTTTACATTCTGAGCTCTCAAAGAATGCGATCAGCTTCTTGACCTGCATAAATAAGATCTGTTATCTATTTGCCATCCGAAGTGTTGATATGCATCAAAGGCTCAACCCCATACCTCTTTTTTTATCTTTCAGGAGTATGAGAGACTGAAATGGTTCATGGCTCCAACATTGTTAAAATTACTGAAGGTCTTTTCCCACTGCAGGCAACTGTACAAAGAACTGCTCTTCTGTGACCACCAAAGCCACCTCCCTCCCCCCTGAGTATGCTTCCTGTTAAGACTTGAGATAAGATGAAGATACTGTCCAATTATCTCAGGTCTAAGGAGGAGTAGAAAGAGCTGGGGGAGAAGAGTGTAGCCACTAGTAGCTGCCTGAAAATCAGATACAACGTAGCAGCTGTGCTGAACATCATCTCTGGCTGAGTCCAGCTGGGGCTGGCCATAGCCCAGAAACTCATTAGCTGAGGCTAGGTTTTAGGGTGGGTGGTGGTGAAACCTCTGGTCTACATAAGACAGAGGGGGTAAACACCCTTAATTGGAGGCTACGGGCCAGATAAGGAGCAGACACTGCAGAGAATCTTCTCTTACACAACAAACTCAGCTGGCTCAAAAGTAAAACTCGCCTGCCACTGGAGGATGACATTCACAGAAGACAGTCACATAAGAGGCAGCTTTCATGTCTTACAAAGGGTCATAAGCTATCAAAGATCCCTCAAGTTCCCCTCAGACTCATTTCTGAGGCCTTCCAGAAGAGGACTGCACATGATCCCCAAGTGTTGCAAGAGATCCAGGGTCTGTTGCAAAAGACACTGTAAAATTCCCCCGCAGGGTTCCCACATATACCTATATTAATCCATTTAGCCTATAGTAATCCATTGAACTCAGTGGTTTGATGGACCTCCCATACCAAGAATACCAGAAGAAGAGGACTGACAGGACACCACTGTATCCACAGGTATGGTGATTCACACACCTCATCCCCACCATTCTCTCTTTTCTATTTCTTTCTATGTCTCTAGCTCACATTTACTGTTGGCTTTGGCATACAGAGTCATTTGCACCTTAATTCTGGCAGACCCATCTCTCTAACAATAATAATAATCAGATCACAAGCAGTTTGCAATTTCATAATAGAAGGTGGGAATTTTTTGTTCTGGGTTTTTGCAAATCTACAGGCCTATTTTCCTGCAGAGTAATTTATGGATAAAGTTTCTTCAGTGAAACATTTTTCTCCAGCGCTTCTCAGAATTTGTAACAGTTCTCCACATATAATTGACTTCAGGTCAGCCATGACTACTCAGTGGGCGAGCAGGTAATTTGGAACCATCCTGAGGCTTTTTTACAGATGATGCAGACAAGTTTTAGAGTTAATCTCACTGGCCACTGTAGACTCTTGGCTGTATTTTATACAGATATTCCAGCATGCCTCTGAAGTACAACGGGGCAGGGTGTGTGGAGGCACTCATTTTGCAGTGCCACAGACAGAATTGCTTATTATTCTAGTATACAAAATTCAGTAAGTCTACAAGCCCCTTTTGTGTGAGTTTTCCAAGGGGGACAAAGGAGGTATTTGGATAAAATGTGCTGGACTGTGGGACAAAACAGTCACCACAGAGGCTGCAAGCGCTCAGATACCTTGGGAGCACTGAGATTCTTCAGGTGGGTGGGATGGGCTGCACTGTCTCTGGGGGGAGCAGGAGCTGTTCTATGGGAAACACTGAGGTCCTTAAGAGGGCCTGGGAGAGAGGTGTTAGACTCCAGTGAATAATTTAGGTGGGAAAGGCAAGCAGTGATGATGGATGATGGAAGCCTTGAGTGAGGTTTGTCATAAGTTTCCTGCAGAAGGAGCGGTGCATGGAGGGGACACGACACAACCAACCCAAGATGAGCTGGGTGGTGGAGATTTTTGACAGGAAACACTGAGGTACATCATGGTAACAAACCATTTTTTAGGAGAAAAACTGAGGTCAGTCCTGCCTTCTGTTCAGTGCCAAGGAGCATTCAGACTTGTTCCTGCTCACTTTGGGCAGCATTAACCCGTTTGGTAGGAAGACTGGTAGTGCCAGCCTGGCTGTGTGTCCTTGTCAGAGTCCCTTCACCATGACAGAAACTGAAACTCAAATTCCCTGTTCATATTGCCTCATTCTTTCAATAGTGGAAGTAAAAAGAACCATAGATATTTCTCATTCAATGCATGTACCAGAGATTGCCGTTAATGTTAAATACAGGAAAATGGCCTATGTGCCTACCTTTTCCCAAGAACATTCATTCCTCAGCAAATGGCAAAGCAATTTGCAAATCTTCTTGAACTCATGCCATCAGAATTGCACTTCACATTTGAATTTAATTTGTCCCCACTATTATCTTTTCTTGATTGCTGTGGGTTTAAGGTTTCTTTGTCTTCTCAGGGTTCTTTGGAAGTCACCATTTTGTAGTTTGTTTCTAGCACAATTTTTTTTTTCTTTTTTTTTTTTTTTCGTTCAGGAATTTTCTGTCAGAGGAGGTTTTTTTCTGTAAAAGAGGTGGGTTTTATCAGATTTTTTTTTAATAGTTCATCTTTCTGTTGCAGTATGGAAAGTCTATAGTGTGAATGGGTAAAAATCATACTCTTTTGTAGAGGACACATAAAGCAGCATAGGGACAAAGCTGAGATGTATGGTGCAACTTGACTGGTATGGAAAGTTAATAAGGGTGAATTTTGAAAGTTGCTGAGACAGTTAACATCTTACTGGCACTTCAGCCCTTTTTCCTCTGCCTAGGTGGGGTGCTGAGAAGGGCCACATGTAACTGAAGGTACTACAGAGGACCTAAGCAAGCTTCAACTTACATGAATTCACAAGGGTGCAACAGTTGTAGAAAAATCCAGTTGTAAGCTGTAACTTCTGTTTAAAAAAATGCAAATTCTCCCTTGACTAAAGCTCACTGGAATAAACATGCTACTTTTATTTATTACATTTATTTCTCAAATGGGCAAAAGGTCTAATTTCACTAGAAGGTACTGTGAAATAGCAAATAAAATTATTTCTGTTTTGTTATTTGAAACTAAGCCAAATTCAGAGAGATTATTTTTTTTGAGTTTTACAGGTGTGCAGCATTTTTTCTTGTAGAACTACAGTGAAAATGGGGTAAACACCTCATTTTCATGACCTGAGAAAACGTTATTGTAATCCCTTAAGTCCCAATTTACTTTATGTAACAGGGCCTTTAAATTCAGAAAGTTTCTTTCGTGACTTTGGACAAGCCCTTAAAAAATCAAATGAGTGTGTTTTTCTTTATTTTGATATTCAAATTTATTTAATAGGGAGAGAGGAGGTAGTTGGAAAGTGGTAGAAGGGAGGAGGTGAAAAAGGGTGTTTGAAATGGGTACAGTGAGCTTGCATGTAAAATCTAATCTGAAGCACTTGTAGATTCTTGCCCCCAAGGTATCCATTTTGCACTGGTTTAGCTGTGCATTTGCAAAGAGAGACGTATACAATGGCCTAAAGCAATACGGAAAGTGGAGGGTTAGAGATATGTAAGAAAGATACAGGTCTGCACTTCTTTTTTGACTATAAAAAGGGAGTAATATCTTGGTTCCTACAATACTCATCAATAGAAATTTAGAATTCAGTCTTGTATGTCAGCTTGTATTCAAGAAGTTACGCCTCACCAGTTATGTGTTTTCACATCCTAGTTTTCTATTAGTGCAAGAGAAAGTAGGTTCCTGTGAATGCTGAGCTAATTCTGAAATAATCACCCATTGCTGTTGGTACAATTTTGACATATCCCCTATCCATCCTCTCACTCCTGGAAACAGTATAACCTGATGGTTTCTGTGTAGTTGTCACAACATGTGCCTGAGCCTTGCCCTTTGCCTCTCATTGTGAAATTTCAAACACTCAAGGCTATAAACAGACCTTGCTGATGGAGCTGTGTCCTGAGAGAATCACGTTGTTCAAGATGAAAAATGTTTTTATAACATTTTTAACACTGCACAGTGCACAGACAGTCTCTCGTCATTTACTCATGGTCAATTCAGAGATAAGAAGAAATGAATGACATTTTAGATACCAGAGAAATTATTCCTGACTAGAGGGACTTGTGGAAAGCGCTTGAGAAAAGGACCAATCTTTGGCCTTATGAAAGAGAATATTGGTTTTCCAATGACACAAATGAGTAAATAAAGCCTTGAAAACATAAATATGTGTTATTCTAAGAATTGATGACACTGATATATCATGTCAGCAGAAGACACTGGACATAGCAAATTGCTAAATTACACATAGATATGGAGTCATACTTCAAACACTTAGGTGAAGCCTGAAATTTATGGGAAGTATTATATCCAATGAGATGATATTCTATAGACTGTATCAGTTTGTGATATAGCATACAGTATTATATTAATAACTCATAAACCATATTGGATCCTAATGGTAACATAACAGGAAATGTTGACTTAATAGGCACTCCCAGAATGCTTTAATTAAGTTGACTTTTCAGGTTTCTTTCAAAATGTGGTTGAGCAGGAAATACCTAGGTAGCCACTGCAGTGGACCTGCCTCCTCCTTTCATGATATGAAAATGTGCTGGGTTACCCAAATGGGAAATACTGCTGGCTGCTCCAGCAGTGTGTCAGAGAGAAGCACAGAGGACTTTTGTCTTTTCTGATAATCTGTCTGCCTTGTCTCCATTGTGGAGTTCAAACAGTCAGGAGTAAGGAGAGGCTTGAAGGTTCTTCTCCCAGTGTTCCCCTCAAAATCATGGCATACTTACTACCTCCCTTTACCTTTTTCTATCATCAAGAAGAGAAATTTTTTCTCAGATTATTAAATACTGAGTTAAAACTGATTTTTTTTTAAAAATGCAGACATATTGGAACTTCTGCAGAAACCACTGTTTTCCATTATTCAATAATCAGAGAAGCCAAACCTTAAAATATATGTTCCTAGTTTTGAGGTTTCTGCATTAAAAAAACAACTGTTTTGTCTTATCCCATTTCTCACAGCATCAGTGAACCTTCCTATCAGTGCTGCAGGAGTCTTTATGACAAAAAATTATTTACACGGAGCTTGGGCAAAAAAAAACCCACCACCTTAATGTGATCCAATTAGTCTTTGAATAGAAATTATCATCACTACAAAGCCATGCTAGAAAGACAAAATGGGCAATTTGTTGCACAAATAAAATTGTTATACATATTATTTAATTGTTCTTTTTCATAATCAACAATGGAAAGTTTGCAGTGTGTCATAAAATTTAACACAAACTGCCCTTACCATTATAACACTTAAGACTGAGGTATGCTCATATTGCTGCAGTCATTAAATGCCTTTCATTCAGTTCAAACCATGGTATTTGTTCCTGCAAATAAGTACAAAACAAGGAAACTCATTATACATTTCAAATAGGTGCATGCTGAAATACCAGTATGTTGTTTGGCCAGCAGCATTCCTTTCTGAAAATAAAGGTAGACAAAAGCTGTTCTTCCTCAAAAGTTAGGTCTTTAGATTCCTGACTGGATCTATTTTCACCAGTTTTTCCTGCAGTGTGCACACAAGGCTATTAGAAGACTGTGCACGGATCAGCCAGCAGTACTTCACAAATGGCAGTGAGCTGTGTCTCATCATCCCTGGGCGATCAGTGGCATCCCATAGAGATCTTTGTGCAACTTTGACATGACAGTCATCAAACCTGAAAAATATTTTGAAGGACTAGTGGAGAGAAACATTCCCCTTCTCAGACAGACATAAGCTGCATAACTTTTCAGACAATTTTTTCTTATTCAGATGATATACCTCATGTAAAGTGATATCTATTAATTAAGCAGAATTTGAAGCCTGTTGACTATCTTTGAATAGAAGGAGTGAGGCTTCTTAATTTCTAGGCTTGAGGAACTCACAAGACAGACACAAGGGTATTTTTTAATTGCTGAATATGACTGCTGCACTGCAGATGCTGTAAGGAGTAGCATGACATATTGTAAGGACAAGCAAGACTTGAAACATTAGCATTCACAGAGGATTCAGTATTGCTGAGATGTAAGATCTCAAAGCCTGGGAGATTCTCCCCAGAGATATGTTTGGAGAAAATACTCTAGATGCAACATTTTTGTTTTGTTTCAAGAAAAAGCATTGCATTGCTTGACACTCGTGATTTATATGATCATAATCCCATGGGTACATGATCAGGTCTTTTAGAGGCATCCTTGCTGTAAAATTATGAACATATAAAAATTTAAAAAATAAAAAAAAATTAAAAAAATTAAAAAAACAAAAAAAAAAGAACCCCAAACCAAGCCAAGCAAGCAAAGAAACAAACCAACCTCCCCCCAGCCTAAATAAACCCTCCCCAGCCAGGATCTGTCAATACCTGTCAGTCATTTAAAGTAATACAAAGATAAAAATGCTTCCAAATGTTACACTGACACTCAACTTGGAAAAATCTAAAACATGAAAAAAGGTAGAAAGGGTAAAGAAGAACTTTTCTGCCTGATAAATTATGTTGATTGCTACTAGCTGTGTCTATAGGGCACTTTGTAACCCTCAGAAAGTTCTTATTGCTCACTTTCTATCTATAACATTATGATTTGTTGTTCTACTGTATATGCATTGTTTTTCTACTGCACTTTATACCATAATGATAAGAACCACAGAGGGGACTTTCTAGGGGCACGTGATGACAGATATCTGTTTCAATAGATGACAATCAGTTCCAGATCTGGAACTTAGATTTGCAGAAATACAGATGGAGGTATCTTAATCTCTGTTGTAGGACTAAAGAACAGAAAGAAATGACTCAACTGTAACTCAAGAAGTTCTTCCCTGTATGGAGATTACTATTTCTATGGTACTTTGGCCATATACACTTGCCTAGACTATTCCAGATGATTTCAGACAAACTTTCTCAGGCCAGGTCTAAAAGGTGAATTCCCTTTGATAAAATCACTGCAGAGTAAAGCATATGACTCCACAGTCTTGAAAAATTCTCATTTGCTCTAGCCACACATCAGGACACCAACAGCTTTTAGAGATGACACATCAAAATCCTCACTGAAATAAAATCAGTAATCAGTACAGTCCAGTTAACAGTTTTGTACAGACATATATTAACAGCTTTTCTGCTTTCTACCACTTAGAAATGTACACTATCCTGTGTTAAAATCATTTTGCAAAATTAGATAAATAGTCACGTTAATCATGAACTCCAGACATCCACAAACTATGAGGCTAAACTTCTTTAAAAGCAACAGCGTGCTCTCAGACATTAAAAAAAAAAAAACTTGGATGTTTTTATATTCTTCTGTCTGTGTGCTGATTGCATCAGAGAAATGTAGACTTTAGCAACCATGGTAGAATGAGAAATAATCTGGAATTTATCTGTAATTTTTATCAATTTGGCATTAATATATTAATATAAAACTAAACTAAATTAATGGTCTGCTTCAATTCCTATCTGGGCATTGTTAATCAAAGTACTCAGGGACATATTTTTTACATGAAGTAAGATTTCTTACTTCATGTAAAGTAAGGGATGTAAAGTAACTTAGGGACCTGAAAAACAATTCATTTCACTCTCATTTTTTTATCTTAATAAAATAATCAGTACATTTGAGACATATCAATATCAAAAAATTGATTTTAGACCCTTTTAAGAAAATAATTACATACGTGTAGAAAAATCTTACACAAAATACAGTCTAAAATAAAAGGATATTTGCATATGCTATGTTTTTAATAGTTACAGTCCCCTGAGCTTTCTTTGAAAAAGTAGAGTGAAGAAGGCAGAAGTTTGTAGAATAAGGACATTTAAGAAAAATTTTAGAATAATTAAAGATTATTTAATTTATTTTTCAAAGAAAAAATGTATTATTCTGATTTATTAGAATTATTTAAGAAGGGGAAGGTAGAAAAAAAATGGAGATGTGTTCAATGCACTAGGTGCTCTACAAAATAAGAATCATTATAAAAATTATTTTTAGCACTAAGTCATTTCTTCTGTCAAAGTAGCATTTCCAAAATTATTCCCTGACCTTTCCCAATCTGAGCAAACAAATATTGTTGCAGTACTCATTTCACACAGAAAAATGTTTTTACACTAATGGATTGTCCTAATTTAGGATTTAACATATTCCTGCACGTGTTCATAAATTCCAGCAGCTACAGCAGACAAACTCAGAGGTAAAAAAATAACAAAAGTTTGGCAGTCATGAAAACAGCTGGATTCAGGGAATTTATAGAAGTCATAGTCAGCATCATCTCTTGACTGTCACATTAAATAATCATATTAAGCAATGAAATATATGACTGATAAATGGAAATATTCCCAATAAAATACTTATAAACTAAATCTAAAGCTCTGAATTAGTATTATTTAAAACACCATAGCCAGAGTTTTGCATTTATAAAAGCATATCAAGAGGGAGCTTTGAAGAGTTAGAGTTCAACAAAGTAGTTCACTTCTGGCAAGTTAATGGAATTTTAGCATGTTTTTTTCCTGAAAACTGCTGCAATCTCTTTGCCTAATGTAACCTATCTCATTTCAGTTAATGGCATTGAAGTATCCTAAAGCTAAATGGCTGAGGCAGGATTGAAATCAAAAGTAGCTCTTAGACAGGAAAATGCTAAGTGCTGTATTACAGATTTCCATCATTTATTTGCACTTACAAAAACTGAGATGAAATTGTTGAAAGTCCCTCTTTGGTACATGTTGCATGTTGCCTGGAATGATAATTTCTGACTTGTTTTATCATCTGGCATACAGGACAGCTCACGGAGTTAAAAAGGTGCAAGTGATGACACAGCCCTAATCCATGCCAAGCTTCACAACTGCTAGAACAGGTAACAGAGGATCTTTCTCCCTGAGAAATGAATGCTGTGTCCTCCAGCACGTAGATGGGCATTGTGCATGTAGGGCTTATTTCAGCACACTACCTGTGTGATCTGGAGATATCCAATAGCTTTTGGATATATCTAATTATATATTATACACCTATTAGTAGAATAAGGATAATTTTTAATGCACAAGTATCCACACAATCACTGACAAAAGAGTCAAACTCATGCTGTGATGGTTTGGCGTGAAGCCCTGGGTATCTTTTGAAGATTTAGATGTCATTAAGAAAAATCCATTGTTTTCAGAATAATTATTTCCCTGCTGAGAAAGCATCCCCCAGTCTGCAAAACCAGTATATTAACTTAGTATAAGAAAACAATCTTATGACATCTTTTTCCACTAGGATGGCTGTTCCGTCAAACCATGACAATGGCAGAAACACTAATAAGAAACCAAGTGTGCAAAAATGTTTATTGATGGGAAGTCAAACATACTTAGAGACCAAAACATTTTTTTTGAAAGCAAGGTATCAGGAGTTGCATATGACTCCACAAACACATACTGTTTAATAAAATATAATAATAAAATATTTAAAGTAAAATTATATTATTTTTAATAATATATTTAACTCCCATTAAGAGTTAAAGATAACCTGGAGTTTTCCTGGCAGTTATTACTGAGAACTTTCCTTGGTCTTACGCAAAACTGAGTTTGGAGCTATTGACACTTTGCAAGAGAATACAAAAATCTTATGCATCTGTATCAAGGCTGCATGCTTCTTTTCTGAGATACACTGGCTTAGCCAGGCAAATATGTATTACTCTGGACTCATTCTCCTTGGGGCTCTTTTGGTCCCTCCACATGTGGAAACAAGAAAAAATTGTCTCAGAGGCATAAATTTAATAAACTCCACTCCTTAGCTGATTTATGTTGCACCTTAACCCTCCCTGATAGCTTAGGGGTGTGACAGAAAAGGCTGCATGTGCCGCATATTTTAATTTTGCTATGCTGTTATAACCAATTACTCTGATCAGCAAAGACAATGAGCAGTACTGAAATTTACTGTAACATTTAGTTGGAACGGAAAGTGGCTGGTTTGCAGCAACAGGGGAAAGAGTGAAAGTAGGTAAATGAACTAAATGTTTGAAAAATATTTTAGCCCTGGACCAAAAAGGCTTGTTTTCATTCACAGAACAGCAACATGCAAAGGCCGATACCTTCCATGTAGCCTCTACTCAGACTTCCTTGGATTGTTGCCCCTCAGCACAGAAAAATCTTCATTTCCTACAGGATTAACAGGAGATTTGTAGGTGCTGAGGAATTTAATTTCTATAGTCTTCAGATCTTGTACCACTTTTGTACCTTATGTTGCATGCTGAAAAATAATCTTGTCAGATATTTCCTTAGGTATGAATCAGTCTAGAAAACACAATTTTTTAATGTAATTTCTTCCAGTATAAAGGCAATTAGGCACCTCAGTGAGATGCATGCCAGACTGGATTGAAAAATCTGTATTTCAAACAGGAAATAATTTAGAATAATAATAATAATTTCAAATATGAAATGTAATTAAGGAGAGGGAAGCTAAGACAAATGCAATCTATTTATGAGGAGACAGGTAAGACAGTTACATTATCTCCATAAATTCTGCTTTGCTCTTTCCTATGAGTTATTCAAGCTTTCAGAAAACTCAAAGCAGGAAAAAAATCCCTGTGGAAGTGGTGGGGGATGGTTTGGGGTTTTTTTCACATTATATTATTGAGATCATGATTTCCTAACCTTTACTATCTGAATGTTTGCTAATACATTCATGAATCTAAAAATAAAGATTTTGGATTTACAATTTGAGTACTCTCACCAATTGGAATTTATGTTAAATTTAATTTTATTAGGGAAAACAGAAAAAGTATTAATTTTTAGATCAAAATCTTAACTTCTTTTAAAACCCCGATCACCCATAAGTTTGCTACTTCCCATATCAGTCATGAACTATTTGCCCCAAAACCATCATGAATAAAAGATTCATGTTACTTAGCCTGCAATGAACCTCTTGTTGCTTTCAGTTCAAAGGCCTTTGTGTATGTGTGGATACCTTTAGGTAATAAAAGATTTGTGACAAAACTAAGTCATTATGGCACATAGCAAAAAAACAGGAATTGTAACCTTAAAAGAAAAGTAATGGTATTTTACTTAGATTTTTAAAACCTGTGTCATTCTGTCATAACTGATGCAAAATGTTTCTTTGGAGGGTTTTGATTCAGAAAAGTTCCTGATGGTCATCATCAGATCAATAATTTATTTTCAATTTTAAAAATTGTGTGCCTAAATATTGGCCACTCAAATTCTGCACTGATAACCAGGGAAATAAATTTTCCCTAAATGGGGCCAATGGCTTGTAGCAGATTGTTTTCACCATGCTCAGCAACCAGCTTCCCTGTTACCTAATTGCATCTTGTCAGTATAATGAAAACAGTTCAGTGGGAAAAAAAAAGGAAAGTGTCACCTGTGGGTCCACAAATAAAGGAGATAAGAGGGAAGAAGGCAGTAGGTTGGATGTCACTGTCCTTACTGACGCACTGCACACGCAGCAGCCAGGGAAACAAAGGAGATGAAGGACAGGTTACATTTATTTATTTTAGTAACTGACAGTCCTGATTCTATAAATAATCATTTAAGTCTAAGCAGAAAGTAATACTATAAAAATATGCACTTCCCTCAATTTAACTAAATTATATATTCTTCATAGCTGTTCTTTTTGAGTGCTGATTATAGCATTACTGTGGCATCTAAATGCCTTCCAGCAGATCACTGGCAATGTGGTTACTAATTGCTATGTTAGATTTTATTAGAGAGCTTGATCTTACAAAATGTTGTAAGAGCTGCATTTGGAACAATGACAAATCCCCATTTGTTAGTATCAGAATTTCAGCAATGGACCGAAAAGTTCATATTTTCTTCAGTCTGCTACATTTAATTCCACACACATATACATATTCAGCATAGTCTGGTTCTCTCTCTCCATTAAAAAAATGAGGAAGAACTTCCAGTATTGTAAAACTAAGGATTTGTATCACTTGTAGGAACAAGCTACAATGTTTATAATGCTTAATCTAGGGTTTTTTCCCTTTTCAGCTGACAAAGAAATTAAATTTTTGGTAATACAAAAGGAATTTGTTATCTCATAGCTACTTTTGATTACCTCTAGTGCTTTTGACTAAACTGTTTAATTTATAACAGCCACAGAAATTTGTTCCTACGAAATCAACAGGAAGTCTCACATGTAGAACAAAGAACAACTCTGCTATGGCAGAGGACTTGAATAGATATCCCAGGTGGTCTCTTCTAGTATTGTACAGTCCTGAAAGATGCAAAAGGAAAGCATAACAGCTTGGGAAGCTGCATTGTTAGGAATCTTATATTGCAGTTTTTTTCATTGTTTAACAAATATAAATGCTAGCAATAGGTATGGTCAAATTTAAATGAGATGCAGTAAACTAGCCTTGGACCTGAAGTGCATTCAGTTTCCTAAAAGAGTAAGTAGTAAGAATTGTATGGTTTGAAAATCAATCTTGGGAAATTTTTACAATGGCAGTGTAATCAGAGAATATCTGTATACAGCATTGCATTACAGGCTTATGTGTTCATGGTTATTAATGTAAAAGAAAACAAGAAAAACTCTCCTATAACATTGTGTGTGTATATCTGTCTATATCTCTATCTAATCTCTGTCTACATCCACACACACTTGTACATATGCATATATGAAGATTCATAAAATCATATAATCACCTTTATTTTACTGACTAGTGATTGATAGTGTTGTTCCACTAAAAATTCATTATTACCATAGCTCAGCTTTTAAGACAGAACATGCATATTTTGTACACATCCTGTCAGTGGCTTTCCTCCAACTGAATACTTTATTAAATAGCTGAAAGCTTACCAGTAGTCCTATGAACAGCCCAAACACACTGTCCTAGCTTTCAGTGGATGAGTTATGACATTCAGTCATATGCCTGAAACTAAGCCATGAGTAGAAAAGTGCATTTAATTTCTGCAAAGTGAAGTCAGCTGTTAAGTATCTGCTGAAAAATTTTAGTTTAAAGCTTATAGCAACAGTAATATTGTCAAGAAAGTCTGATAAAGTATTATGCATTTATTCTTTCTCATTCCTTCCTCTCATTTGTTTACTTGCCCCTTCTGTTTCAGTTTTTCTTCATTTTCCAGTAACCCATGATCTGTGCATTGAGCTTGGTGTAGTTAGAACAATTCAACTGTAAATCAACACTCACTTTTTCCTTCATTGTTTGTATGTTACATTGAATTAAAAAAAAGGAAAAAAGAAAAACTGAATTTAAAAACCTTACATTGGTACATGGTGATTTAAGTTCATTGCCATAGTGACTACTGCTTATTTCTCAAGCTTAGTCTTTCTACAATAACAAAGCTATCACCCACACATCTCTCTGCTTATTCTTCCTCAAATAAACACTCTAATACACATAGTACCAGAGAATAAGTACAGTGGATAGTGTACTTTGGTGTTTCTGTGAAAAATCACAGAAAAGAACGTGACCTCTGTGTGTGGTGAGAACTAATGTGGAAAAATGTACAAAGATAGGAGCTAATTACTGAAAAGATAAATAGCAGTTGTATGGGAGTAATGAATTTCTCTAATATTCATCTTATGTTTTTAAAAAGTGAAGATGTAGGATTTCTTTTCTGATTTTTCTGAAGTCATATTGACCTTAGACAATTTGCAAACTTACTATTTAAAGCAACAAATATTATTACAGTTTCTAACTTTAATCTGGTCTAAAAGTTATGTTCCCAAGCTTCCCTACAATTTTTCCTTTGCAGTGCCTCCAGTTATGCCATTTTTCACTTAAGTTACTACCTCCTTTAAGAAGAGAAGGTAAAAAGTGTTGCAGACATTCCATAGTCTTTTCTAATTCTCCAGTCCCATTCTCTATGGAATTATTCTAAAGGGACCTTACAAAATTATGGAAGAAGATAAAAGGTTTTCAATTACATTGAAAGAGTTGTAATTTACTGTGAAGTCACATGTAACATCTAAGATGTTATGAAGGTGTGTAATAACTGGAGAAGTTCTATCAGTGGTACTTTATAAAGTACCAAAACCCACAAAATGTCATTTATTTGGAGCCATGTAATTAATAAAATTTGGCTTTTTGCAGCCAACATGTTTTTTGGTTTTTTTTTTTTTCCCAGAGGGAAGGGGAGAATTTTAGGTGCCTCTTAGTGCTTAATTTCATAGTCTGATCAAAATGCTATGTTTTATTTGGGAAAAAAAAAAAAAGCTGAAACAAATAATTTAATGGCAGTATGTAATTTTCTTATCTCACAATAGCATTTTACAGCAAATTTTATCATGATTATGAGAAAAAAATATTTTAAAACTTTTTATAAACCTTAACAGGATACATTTTTTTACAAAGTTCAGAACTGGTGTTCACTTACAACCCAAACCATGTATTTCCTTGAACTGACTTTTCTGTTCGATCTTGCGGGGGGGGGGGGGGGGGGGAACAAAAAACAAACAGGATATGCTATTATTTCAACTCCAATTTCAGTGTTCAGTGAAGCTATTACACATTTTCCTCATCCATTCACCACACTGGAACTTTACCAAAGCATTTGCAAGCTTTGTTGCCTCTCTTAGCAATCTGGTGCCTGGAAGGGAGAGAGCTGCAAACGTTGTTTCTCTCTCTAACCCATAGTCAAAAAGAACATTGGCACTAAACCAGCAACTTTGTTGCCAAAGCTACATTTTTATCCTCAGTGCTCTACCAGCTTCTTATTGTTTTTCACCTTCATTGACTTTTGATTTTCTTTTGCCTTCTTTTGGACAGGATTGCTGTAAAGGGGGCTTCATGGGTTGAGCACTTGCCCTGGCAGATTGACCTTACTCATCTTGAATATAGAAGCATTTCTTTCAGGTTCATGAAGAAAGATTTTCCAAAAGAGCCATTACTTCAAAGGCAGGCTGTCTGTGTAGATACCCTGTCCCTTGGAGAACTTGCCATTTCCTCTATGCATTCTGTCCATTACATCATATATATATATACACACATATATATATAAAATTCTGCAAGTTAGAAAGACCTGTAAGTCTCTTGAGCAGCTTTCTCAGCAGTTGGAATTACCTCCTAGCTTCCCAGATTTGTCTGGGGGAAGGCAGATGAAGATTTCGTCCAAAACCCTGAATCCAGGAATCTGCAGGGCTGTGCACTAATTTTCATTGAAAGGGAGTAGCAGAGTTCTGAGCAGGCTTTTTGAAATAATCAGGACACAAGAAAATGCATAGCTCATATGCAGCAACTCCATGAATGTTCAATGCAGTAAAGAATGCACACATTATATTGCAATACATTTTTTTTCCTATGGATTTCTGTAGGCCTCACAGCAGGGCCTTGATATTTAATACTGAGTCAATCAAATGTAACCTAGTATTACATTTAAAACTCCCAGCATCACAAATTATAAATTCAAAGCAATTCTAAGAAGCTGCCAAAGAGAATCATCAGAGAAAAACCTAAGACTGTAATATGAATGGCTAGTGATGACAATCAATTTCTACTATTAAAAAGTTATGTTATAGTATGTTGGGTTCATTTCATATAGTGTATGATTCCGACACAGTTACCTTTTCATGACAGTAACAAAAATCTTAGATTTTAGAAAACTGGCCATCAAATTCTTTGCATGTTTTAAGTGAGAGACCTGGAAAGATCATCTGAAAGGATGGCCAGACAGAGTAATATATTTTAAAAAAGAAATAGAGCAGAAGAAAAGTCATGAAACAAACGCCACAGAACAAAATAAGAACACCCAGGAGTACGTCAGTGTTAGCAAAATACCAATAGGCCTGGAACACAAAGGAAAATCAGCACCTCCTACTACCCTTTCCTCTGGCAAAATGCATAGTGAACCCAGAGAGGAACTCCATTTTGA
The DNA here is from genome assembly GCF_048771995.1 of Taeniopygia guttata. Lineage (NCBI taxonomy): Eukaryota > Metazoa > Chordata > Aves > Passeriformes > Estrildidae > Taeniopygia > Taeniopygia guttata. The sequence continues at coordinate 39,112,863 of NC_133028.1, read as the reverse complement.
TCTCCCAGAGTTTATATCCATCTTATGAAAGCAAACTTACTGAGGAAAAGGCTGTTAGTTGTTAGCTCATGTGTGGGGGGAGAGGCACAGGAGACACAGACCACTCACCCTGATGTTCCTGCGGCACAGAGAGCTTTTAGCTCCCAACCCCTCACTTATATAGGGCATTTGAAACACCTGATCTGAATGCTTTCATTGGTTTGAACCCCACAGTCCTTCAGGTCCTGGCCAGTGAGGTGGCTGCAGCTTTGGGCGGTGTTTGGTTAGCCAATGCCCTCATCAATCACTGTAACAGTTAGTCAAAATACCAGGCTATAAGTCAATAAGTTACAATATTCTAAAAACCTCTAGATTTTTAATTCAGCCACTTTATTCAAAGTAATCTTTCTAGTATGTCTAACAGTGGGTTTATGTGTATTTATTACACAGGTATATGCAAATGTTGTAATGTGGAAACCAGATATATGTTTGCTAATACACTCAGTTAAAAGATCTCAAAACTGGATATTAATTTAAAGTGCACAAGTATATCTTAGGGACCAGTTAAAACTCTAGTTAAAACAATTTCACATTTCACATCTTAGTTCTTATTTCTTTCTTTCAAAAAATGCTGCTGTTCAAACTCAAATATTTGACGCAAATGAGCTTCAGTGGACACAGTAAATAAGCTCTCTCATTTTATGAATATTACATATCACAGTCTCTGAGCACTTTACAAGGGAGCATACAGGCTGAGTCATACATGGTTTCATAAGTCAAGCTTAACTGAATCAAGGCAATTCTTTCTAAGTCAAAACTTTAAAAGTGAGTTGGAAATTGAAGTTCAAAGTGATTCAACACAGTAATTGCTGGTAAAAGTAATTGATTTTAGCAAAACAGTTTGAACCTACTGGCATACCAAAATATGCTTGGAAAAAGCTCAAATATCAGGTCTAGTGGCATTGCTTAGCCTAGTCATAGAAACATAGAATCAATGGAATCTTGACCACAGCAATTTCTTGAATTCAGTTTTCACTCAATTGCGCAACTCTTTCTTTTCTCATTGGATGTAGCCCGGCAACGATCTGTCTCTTCCACAAAGTTTCCAGATGAAGAAAAGAAAGAAATACCAGGTTTTGGAATACAAAGACTCATGCCACTAATCACTGCATATGGTTCTAGAGTTTACTAGAAAATGCATACTTTCATGATTATTATATTTCTTGGAAAAGATTTAACAGCTTCTACAGCACAGTGTGCATGAAAGATGTTTATGGAAAAGCAAAAATGGTTGTCAGAATGCAAAGCTTAAATCCTAAGCCAAGAGAAGGCTGCTTTAAAGCAGCAAGTACTCAAGATCTAGACAAAGTCCAACCAAGCCTTTTTGTTTATGGCAAAAACAAAAACATGGCAAAGCCAGCGGCTCACACAACGGGGGCCACCCAAAATGGTTGACTTCATAGCAGATCAGAGTTAACACTGATGGATTAAGAAGTATTGTCCTCATTAAAAAGTTCGCATGCAGTTTGAAAAATATATCTATGCGGCCATGCCAGCCCAAGCACTGTGTGTTCCCATCTTTAGACATTCACTCATTCCTCCCACCAACCTCTGCCTTCACACCAGAACAAGCATTTGTGTAACCAGCTGACAAATGGGACCAATTCCCCATTCAAATTCCTTCTTCATTGTTAGATTTATTATTCTTAAGCTGGCTCTATACCACAGCTTAGTTTACCTTTTAGTCTGACAAGTGCTTGTGATGCGTAGGTGTGGGAAGAGAGAAAGGTGGGGAGAGGGATTGCTTAATGCTGTACCATACCTACAGGAGCTCTGTGTGATTGTCATTTCAGTGGACCCAGCAGTGGCTGCTTGCAATATGAATACAGAGGGTCAGTGTAAATAGTTGCAAACAGAACACTTAAAGGAAGCAGAGATTGAACTTCTTAAACCCAGGCTCACTTGGAACTTGTCTTCCTGTTGTTCTGGAAACAGCACTGTATAAAAGGTGCTTTTAAATAGCATTGCATAAAGAACATGTTTATCTCAGCTTCTGTCTAATCAAAGCAGCTTCATATGATCTTGAATTCTGGCTAACTATAGGGCACAGTAGCAGAATACTCTAAAGCATAATTAAAAACTCCTGTTAGCAGGGATCTGCTTCCAGAGAGCACTGAAAAATCAGCATAGCTTTCAGATAGGGTCAGTAACAGTGGAAGCCTTCAATGAGATTTTTAAGGCATCAAAACTGTCTCTGTGCTGCCCTGAACTAAAAACACTGGTTGGAGTGGTGTTTGAAGGGGAGAGGGTATGGTTTAAGAAATAATATAAAAATACATGTTCTGAGCAGAGAGGTTTTGTCTGGCTCTTTTTTTTTTTTTTTTTTTTTTGCCTATTTGTACAAACAGCACTACATTTCTAAGAACACCATCCAAGAAATCAAATGGTAATACCCCGTGTGACAGGGCTAGCACCAATTTTTAATTAAAATGAATGAATAAGGCTTGTGACTTTAATTTAAAACTAGCAACATGGCATAAATCATCATCAGAATCATTGCTTCATCTGTAGCTTTTTTTAAAAAAGTGTATCATACCTAGTAAGCAAAGTATTTTAGAGCAATCAGCACTCTTTCCAATTCATTCAGCTCTAGAGTGGCAAAAGAATAGTTTGTACTATCAGCACTTTCAATAACAAGTTGCCTGTCTAACACAGGAACCATGCTAAACAGGATTTTACTACTCAAATAATTCTGTTTTATTTAAAAAATAAAAATGCCCCAAACACAAATTTTGACAAACACATGTACTAAAGCTTAGCCTAGGAACTGATAATTGTCATACATTTCCTACTACAGATTATTCTAAATACCAAAATTATTAGCATTCAGATTCCATGTCTCCATGGCCTGTTCTTGGCCCACAGATTTAGTCAACAGAGTGAAGCAAATGGCAATACTTTTGTATGAAAGGTTACTTGGATCTTCTTTAGTGGGTTAATAAAAGCCATACATGACAATGTGTCAGTATTGAAACATTTGCAAAGTAAATGTTTGCTTTTTCAGAGAATGAGGCTGCTGTTCAAACTTAAATATGCACTCACTGAAGTCAAGGTAGACAATATCCACTGCTCTCCCCTCATCTACCACACTAGTAGTTTGCTTGGTAAGATAATTGTCTTCATAGAAGGTTGGTTAAGTTGGTTAAGTATGACTTCCCATTTAAGAACCCATGCTGACTACTCCTGATCACCTTCCTGTCCTTCATGAACCTGGAAATGGTTTTCAGGATCAATGGTTTTCAGAATCTGTTGTTCAATAACTGTGAAGAAAGGCTGCATCCAGATCCAGTGGATTTATTTATTTATGTCAAGTAGTTTAAGTATTCCCTAATCTGATCCTTTTCTACCAAGTTTATGCCTTCCTTGTTCTTGCTTTTCCCTCTGGTCTCCAGGTCCTGGGATTTCTGAAGGCTTGTCATAGTAATGAAGAGAAAGGAAAGAAAAAATTCAGTACCTCAGCCCCTTCAATGTCCTGCTACACTGGGCCCCTACCCCACTTAGCAGCAGACCCACATAGTTTGCTGCTTGTGAACTTACAGAAGCCCATCCTGCTGCCTTTCATGTTGCCTTGTTCCCTCACCAGGCTCAACTACTGTTGAGCTTTGCCCTTCCTAATCCTATCATTGCATCCTCAAGAGTTGTTTCTATGTTCCTCTTCTGACACCTATAATTTTCTCCCCATTCTGTATGCTTGCTTTTCATGGTTGAGTGTTCCTAGGAGCTCCTTGCTCATCCACAAAGGCCTTGTGGCATTATTGCTTAACTTCTTGTTCATTGGGATGGACTGTTCTCGAGCTTCAAAGAGATGATCCTCAATATCATACAGCCAGCTTGGTCCCCACTTCCCTCCATAGCCTTATCCTATGGGACTCTTTCAGGTAAATCCATGAAGAGGCCAAATTTTGCTCTCCTAATGTTCAGGGCTGTGATTTTGCTGTTTGCCTTGCTCTGTTCTTTTAGAAGTCTAAACTCCACTGTCACTGAAACTACTACTGCCTTCGGTTGTCACATCCCTGACAAGCTCTTCCTTATTTGCAAGTGTGAGGTCTATCAGATCTTCTCACCTATTTCTCAGTCATCTCCATCATGAAATTTTCACCAGTGCTTTCCAGGAACTTCCTGGATTTCTAAAAGGCCTGCAGTTTTATCAGGGTGGTTAAGTCTACCACAAGGATCAGGGCCTGTCTATGAACATGAAGCTTCTTCTGGCATCATCAACTGCATCTACTGCTTCCCTGATCAGGCAGCCTGTAGCAGACACTCCCTACAATGTCATCCACACTGGTTTGTTGTTTAATCCCCTCCCATAAGTTCTCAGCAGGCTCCTCATCCATCTTCAGAAGGGCTCTGTTTACTCTAACTGCTCTCTCCCAAAAGGGAGCCCTAAAGGGCAACTCCAGCCCTTTGTCATCCCATCCTGTCCTTCCTAAAGGGTCTGGATCTCTCCACTGCATTATTTCAGTCCTGGGAACCATCCCACTACATTGCCACGGTCCTAACAAGGCCACAGCCCTGCAATCCCATACATTTCTCTGCTTACTCACATTTATTTCCCATTCTGCATATATTTGTGTACAGGCACTTCAAAGACACTTGGACATGTCATTTCCCAGAAAGGATCAGGGAATTTTTCCCAATTTGGGGTCTTGTAGGCGTTTCCTTGCTTCCTAAAAATGCTTAAGGCCACTGAAGCTCTTTACTGTGGTTGTTTGCCTTCACTCACACCACTCTATGCCCTTTGCTAGGCCCTACCACTGTCCCTCACTCCCTCACAGGCTGCTGGCCTTCATTTGGTCTTCATCTCACATCCCTCCCAGTTTAAAGCCCTTCTTAGGAAGTCAGATATCCTGCTGGCAAAGATGCCTTTGCCTCACTTAGTGAGTTATATCCCATGTCTCCCAGGCAGGTGCTGATCCTCACACAGGGTCCCAGGGGCAGAGAAACCAAAACCCTCTTGCTAAAATAAATTCCACAGTCAGCACTGCTTGGTTTGTTTATTCTACCAACATGGTTTAAACATAAGAATGGCTAAAGGTTAAGGGTTTTATGTAAATTTATAAAATTCACTTGAAGTCAGACTCTTAACATGCTTCTATAAATGATAGTAAACATGTATATCTATATTCTACTGTGTAGAATTTAAGACTTCAGATGCTAACACCTATAATGTGTATGTCCTGCTTAAAAGAACAACCTTATTTAAATTACAGGTACTCAGTTTATCCAATACCATTTCACTCTCGCAAAGCTTCAGCAAATCTGTTGGGACTGAGTGAAAATCATCAAGGAATTCAAAAGCTAAGGTATTTAATTTCCTTATGTCACCCTAATCCTAGGCAAGATAAAATCTATGAGTCTAAAAAATCAATCTGACAGCTTCAGAGATTGATCTCATTTACCTACCTTATCCATATGATAAACTTCTGAACAATATCAGAGATGTTTCTGCAGCATTTGACTAATAGGAATGAGACCAGGCTCAGGCTTTATAATTTCATGAAGTCACTTGGTTATCTGAATGTATAAATTCCACTACAAAAATCATTAATACTTGAATTCAAGTTTCTGTATGTTGACTTAAATGTGCCCTTATCTAATTCTGAAGACAGTTGTTTTTTTGGTTTTAAGAAATGGCTTGCAGTGGTTTTATTCATGACTGCTTATGTTCCTGCTTAAGGTGCACCTCTACCAGGTAAATGCACAGCCTGTGCTGCATTCTGAGATTCCTTACTGCCTGAAGTGAATTTCAAATGTAAACTAACCTATGCTGTCTGGCTGTAAGTGATCATTTTTGGGTTGATTTTTTTTTACAAGATGAAAAAAGCAGCAGTAGTAGTAATCATCATCATCATCATCATCATCAAAAAAAGCCCACACTTTTGCTAGTGATGAATTGTTAGTACCCTCTCCAATTTTCTGTGAAGCAAATTGGCTTAAATCAGTAAGCCAGGCAGCTCAGTGGACACATTTAACTCGCAATTGTGTCAAGAAAATACATCAGAATAAAACTCACGGAAGAACTTAAGAGGATAACCATACTGTAAGAAGCAGCTGAACATGACTTTTTAATATGTCCCTTGGACTAATGCAGATGTTCAGACATGTATTGCACCTTAGTGCCACTTAAAAGAAGTACCTTACCCAAAGCTGATTTAAGTCAATGGGAGACTTTTCATTAACCCTCCAGTGTTTTAGGTGAGGCTTTAAGGCTTTTACTTCACCTGTCTAACTACAGGCATATCAGCATGGTGACTGACATCCAGGTGACAATCACTGTGCCCAAACTGATAATAATTCAAAGCTGAATTGAAGACCCTCAAACCTTACAGTCACAATAATAATGGAAATAAAAATCAGAGAAGGTAATCCTGTCCTGTCTTTTATATCTCTTAATTATACAACTTTTACTAGTCTTCAAGAGAAAGAAGTGAAGACTTTTCCATATATATCTTCAAGTATAGTACAAACAATGTGAAGCTTATAGGCAAGTGAGAGGCTGCAAGGCTAGGTAAGGATACAAAGTGGATTACCCAGTGTCTCTGAATGTCCTGGTGGTTGATCACCAAAAGAAAGTTTACTCTAGATGTGTAAGCTAAGCTGACATTTAGATTACATTAATTAAAATGATAAAAACAGCTTTAAATGAAAATGGCTGAATAACAGTATGCAACAACTACATTTTCAACTTCTCTATTGCCTGAAACATCTTCACATTGCCAGTCACATTTCTGCAGGCCCTATATGGCCTCTCACCCATATGTTCAAGCACAAAGTGAATAGGATCTTTCAAGGACACGTTTTCACAGACAGCTTTTATTAAGAAACAACATAAACAGAATAATAAAAACTTGGGAGAGTTTCATTGCTTGGGAGAGGCTGGGGCAGAGGGGAAGATTGCAAAGGGAAAAACAGCAGCACAGTATCAGTGTGGATATGAGCCAAGAGAGACAAGGAGGGCTTTGTTGGTCAGGTTACTCCTTCTGCCATAAACAGACCTTCTCCATGTTGTACAGAAGAAGCAGCAAATGGACTCGTGTGCAGTAGGTGGGTTCAATGAAAAGCTGTTATTTTTCGACTGTGCCAAAACCATTTCATTTCCTTTGTTTCAACAAGCAATTTATATTAATCCAAGATAAACAGTATTAAAAAATGCATTTTAAGAGTCATTTATAAACATCCATATTCTTTTTCTGGAAATGGGAGCAGAGAACCTGTTTATCATATATACTTCTTTGACCACTGCTTTGCTCAAAAAAACATTTACCTGTCAGCCTGTTGGGTCCCCAAAATAAATAAATAAATAATACAAATAAATAAATAACTATCTGATTCTCCCTTTGAGTCTTTTTGCATCTGACAGAAGGCATCAAGACTTCACCTAGATCTTCTGCTTTTTGTATCTCTTCCAAACTCTATTTCCCTTTATATCTGAAATGTTGCATAATTTGTAGCATGCTAGTTAACCATGCAGAGCATCTCCTGTGCAGCACTTTCAAATATGTTTTTACCTGGAGTAAATTCTTGCAACTAAGCCGGACCTATGATAAATAACTACATCATCAATTCAGCTATTTGAAAAACACAAGACAGTGTGTGCTGTCAGTTTTGCTGCAATGAGCTGGATGTTCTGTATGGACATACTTCCTCCACAGGCTTTGTAAATTACATACTTCTAAATTTTGAGAAACTTGCCTATGAAACACTTGCCGGAAGATAATTTTAATGAAAGAAACTATTTAAAGCACTGTCCTGAATAGAACTGAATTTTAGCATATACTCAGGCACTTTAAAAAAAATCAGAGTAAAAATTTCTACAGCTTCCTCAGAAAGCAGCTAGCAAGGGGATGAAATACAAAGTGATAACAGAAGCTCCATGGAAGATGGAGGAAGGGAGGCAGTAGCCCAGGCCCAGTGTTGCCCTGGAAGATGGCAGTCCTGCCACTTAGCAGCTGTATAGACAACTGAGGGAAAGACATTTTGGTAATGCATAGCACCAGAGTAGTGCAGCTGTGAGTGCCCTTGGAGACTAGGAAAGAAAGTTGAAGTTAGTCCTTGTGAATGCACTCCCAAATATTTGAAATATCAAATTCAGTCAGACGATTAACACTGTTATGCATGGGCAGAAATACTGAATAGAAATTATTTCTGATTACAGGTTAACTAAAGTGTAAGAGCCAAAGCTGATCACATTTTTTTCATCTTGGATGTTATACTCAAGCATTTGAAATTCTGCAAAACCTGTATAGAAGAATTTTCTTTCACATCAACTTTAATAATGACTTGGCTAATTAGTAATAATTCAGGGAAACAGACATGACATGTTAAAGAACACAAGAATGAAGAGGACATGGTAGATCTTGGAGCTGTATATATCCTTCAATTGAGAAATGACTGTCAACAAAATTTATCATTTAGTTATAATTATTATTCCTCTCCCCTTTCCACTTAACTGAATTAATCTGCTGCAAACAGAGATGTTATTTAAGCTTGTGTTTCTTACTGTTTTGTATGCTTTAAAATAAGAAGAGAAGATAGAAAATCTCCTTATTGTCTTCATTCTCTATGCACTGCTTTGGTAAATCCTTTGATACAAAGAAGTAGGAAGGAAAGCATTAAACTGAAGCATTATGAGGCCCAGAAAAAAAAAAATCCAGAGAAGAATCCAGGAAAAAAAAAAAAAAAAGAACAACACCCAAAAAAACCCCAAAAAAACAACTATATGCCATTAACTTACTTCCATAAAAAGCCAATAACCAAAATCTGATTTTTAGGAAAGAGTGTGAGCTTACAGCCAGCAATACCGTTTTATTTAGTAGAATGCCTAGGCAAATGGTTAACTTTAAAAAAGTTCTCAGTTTCACTGATCTGAGAACATTTCTCTGAGGTCAAAATGAGAATTTAATATACAGGCCTGGATTGAAACATATACTGATTTACAGTCTGAATATGAATCAGCATAAAATTTTGCCTTTAGGATCCATTAATAATAGCTGGTACTGTAGTTCAAGACCACAGAGTCAGAATATATGAGCCCTTAGCCATTCACACCTTCATCAGTGATGAGATGCAGTCAGCATCAGCTCAAGTCCCTTAGGGGTTCTGTCACGTTGACTTCTTTTCCTGGTTTAAATCTTCTCTTTATGTGGTCATAATGACAGGGTAGATTATATATATAGATATATATTTTTAAATTTCCAGTCCTCTCTTAGCCTACCAAAGGCAAGTTTTATTGTCAATTAATCACTTCCTTTCTTATTACCCTTTTAGAATGTTGATGTGAAAGTCATGAATTACTGTACATAGTAACAATGACACAACCATTTTTTGAAAAAAAAAAAAAAACAAAATGGGATCACAGACATTTATTAATATGATATACAAATATGCTGATTTATTTAGATTATGCAGAAATGTTAAATGTTTGGGGCCAATCAAAGTGACGTTTAAGATGCTAAAATAACTGACAAATGAAGCAAATACTAATGCTTATTAAATAGTTACATTTGTCATTTAAGGCTGGAGATTTGACATGAAATGTATGACACATAAATAATAAGATACATTATAGATCACTCACTGTTCTGTTTTTCTGTCAGTAAAACTTTTCTACAAGTCTGAAAGAATAAAAGGGAACTTCAGGTTTTTGAGACAGGAATCAACACATGCTGAAGTCTGGGATGTTTGACAAAACAGCACGTAGAAGAAATAAATATCAATTCAAAATGATTGAAAAATTATAGTGAAACACAAAACCTGTCAGTTTATCCTGTAAAGAAATTTAGCATATAGAGGAGAAGCCATTCTGGAGCTCTGAAAATTAAAAAGAGGATCAGTACTGCAGCTGGCTGTTGGGAGGGGAAAGCTTTGGAGAACTCCAGCATCAAGTCATGAAACCAAAGACAAAAATACTGCTCTTGGTAGATCTGAGCTACACCCCACAGATGTTAGGTCAGCACCTCAGAGAGACTACTTTTATCTCTGTTCTCATAACAAATTCTTCACAAGAGCCATGATTTTGCCTCTGAAATTCTCCAAATGCATTTTCCTGCAGAACAGTCCTTACGCTGTGTTCATTTCCACAGCCATTACAGGCAGTGTGCCCTGTGCTATTTGTGTGACAAAGCACTAACCTGCATCCTCAGCAGAGGCTCAAAAAGACTTCTGGCAGGGAAGTGAGGAAACATAAGAAGCCTGATCCTAGGACAGCAGTGCAGAGGAATAATGGCTCCTGAGCTTAAGAGGGATAAGCATGTTCCCATTTACATTTCACCCTGTTTATCAGGTGCTGGTGGGCAAAAAGCACCTGACATGCATTCTCAGGAGATGGCATGACACACTGTCAGGTGAGCTGCATGATTTGAGGCTGTACCTCAAGCAGGACAAATGCTGGCATATGAAGAATTACATTGCTATCCCACTGGAGACTTCCAAATCTTAGGACACACCTGGTTCAGGTCCCTGAGCACTCTAAAGTTCCTCTAAAGTTCCTCTACACCTACTCTGTAGAAGCACCTAATTGGTCAAAAATTTCCAGCAAACCAAGTGGAAAGTTTCTCAACTGTGTGAATTTTCTTTTTGCACTATATTGAAAGAAAGGGCTTTAAAAAAAAAAATGGGAAAAAGCCATAAAATTCACAGTGACTTTTTGTAATGTGAAAAACCCACTGTGACAATCTTAATAAAAAAAAGAACCCCATGGCTGTTTTTGTACATGGTATTTCATTGTGAAAATACACATACTTTGAAATATGGAAATTGTTGCAAAGTGAGTGAGAAATAATTTCAGGAAACCCCTGTCAAGTTATTAACAACATATTCCATGGAGAAAGTCAAAGAAAAATGAAATCTCATAAAATACAAAAGGCCAAAGCTCTGAAAGAACCTTCTGTCTTATAATTAATTTTCTACATTCTGTCTCTGTTCTCAAGCACAGAAAACTCCTTTTAAATTAAATTATCTTCCAATAGAGAAATACATGGAATTATAATGCACAAGAACACATTGCTACTTTAATATTCTACACTATTTATAAGCCAGCACAAGGCACGGTGTTTCACTTTTAAGTACTAGCAACCCAAATCATTTTAATTTTTTAGGCATTTATCTATGTCAAATTTAGAACATATGAAATTCACCATAACATCCTGAGATATTTTTGCTTAGAAATGTATCACATCAGATTTCCATTTATGTTGCATTTACATTTATATCCATTTTAAAGACCCTCTTGTATGCCAGAATGATTTAAAGTGACCTTGCTGAAAGAAAGTCAGGTCTATATTGTATTTTAAAAAGCTGATTATTCAAAAAGACATTGATGATATAGCAAAGTACACTGTATGACACAGAACCTCAGCTGGCTGATACTGTTGTAATTTCATTTACAGCATTCAAGTTATGTGGTTTCCCTCAACTGGGATCTAGCCACGAATATTTTGTTTAATTAGAGAATATATATTTTAAGAAGTAACAGAGGTCTATTGTGTATATTTGGCAAATGTTTCCACACTTCAACCAACTGTGGGAACTGTGAGTTTGGAAGCTAAACATACCAATTATACCTAACCTATATTCATACCCTTCTTTTAAATTTTGCAGGTCTTGATTAAACCATCCTTTGCCTTGGAGATTGTCCAGGTTTATGCCATTGCACCTGAACACAAAGGTGCACAAAGTATTATGAGGCTATATATAATTTATATAAATCAACACTAATTACTATGAAAAGTCTCAGGTAGCTCAATCTTACTTTTTTAATACCAGACCTGAATTTCTCTGTCACCTGTGAGGATGGAATTTCACCTTGTCAAGACAGCAAACAGTCCCATCTCCCTCTAGATTCTGGACATAGGTCTCAAGGAGAATTTACATGGTTCACAGGCTCGGAACAGATGGTACATTTCATCCCAGTAACAGTAACTCCTGTCACTGATGCCAGATAAAAATGGGTTTTGGATTTTTTAAATTAAAAAGCCTGTGTTATTAAAACCAGCTGTAATCATTTGGGACTGAAGCCCCATTTATGTTTTCATTTGCTGTGCTGAAGCATCAGTTATCCCATTGTGCTCTGTGGAATTACTGTAGGCTTTTATTCTTGTAAATGAGAACAGAATTTCTTTCTTAATCCTGTCTTTGAAACTAAGTGATTACAGCCCAAATTGCCTCTTTGAATGAGACAACTGTATGTCCCCATTTAAACATATTATATAGGTTTAACAGATTTTTTTTTTTTTTTTTGCAAACCTACACTGATTTTACAGGGTTTTAATGTTGATCAAAGGATGAATTAAAAAAAAAAAAAAACTCCTCTTCAAATCAGAATTTCCTAGTTTTATTCTTTGGTGGATGTCCTCTGTAATGACAGTGCCCCTCTGGTTCATATTGTTTCTAATGGTTATGAATAGACATGCCTGAAAACTACTACTTTGAAAAAAATCAATAAGTAAACCTTTGTGCTGAAGCACAGAACTGTACAAAGAAAACAGAACAAAAACGGCTGATGAAAACCATAGGTAGTAGCAGGTCTGACTATGTCTTAAAATAAAATTCAGATATAACTTCTGTGAACTAAAGCAGTAAAAGGGGCAAAAATGCACAGCACATAATTTCAAAGTGACAACAATCAAAGTTCCTTGGAAAAGGAAGAAAAACATTACCCTTTTTGTACTTGTTATGTAATTGTGCTTGTCCTTGGGCACACTTCACCTGCAATCACACTTCTTGCAGCTTGATGTAGAATTTTTATTACTTTATATTTTTTCATCATCATCGCTATTTATTTTTTTAAATGCGATGGGGCTTGCCTGCCTTAAAGAGGTTTTTGAAACATCTGTGTGCATGGTGGACATGGCTATAGTCTCATAATCCTCCTCACGGGAGTGGAAGTGACAAAAATGAAAAAAAAACTGCAGGTCCCTTTGGAAGTTCTTATTGAGAAACCCGTAGAAGATGGGATTCACACAGGTGGAGATCATGGCAGTGAGGTGGCAAATCAGGAACAACAGGTTGTGGCTGCAGGTAGCAACAGGCAGAATTTCATGATTCCAATCAAACACGATATTGAAGATGGTGAGAGGCAGCCAGCAAACTGCAAATGCAACCACTATTGATATCAGCATGATGTTGATCCTTTTGGTTTCAGAGGATCTGTACTTACTGTCTCTCATCTTGTCCATCATGTTGTTCCTTTTTTTTAACCGTATGTATATCTGCAGGAAATTCAACAAAGAGAAACACATGGGAGAAATTAACCTACCAGGGTCATCTTTGCAAGAATAAACAAACATCAGGTAGAACGAAGTACATATTGCAAGAGGATTCTATCTTACCTTCAGGTAGCAAATAAATATAAAACAAAGTGGTCCAAAGTACTGAATCACCAAAAGCGTTGTGGTATAAGAAAGCCTGGCAGTGTCCCAGGGGAACAGATCCAAGCATACATATTTGTCCTTATATTCATCAAATGTTACATTTCTGAAGGGCTCATCTGTTAATACATGGTAGATCAGGAAAGGCAAGGAGGAAGCTGTGGCTAAAATCCATATGGCAGCAATCCCCATGTAGGCATGTCTGTTGTTCGGCCTCCAGCCGCGGGGATTGATGATCAGCTGATGACGCTCAATAGCAATCAGGACCAAAGAAAAGACCGAGACAGTGATGGAGGCACATTGCACAAAAGGGTTCAACTTGCACATGGCCTCCCCAAAAATCCAGTGGTCCATTAAAGTGTACACAAAGGTAAAAGGAAGACACATGATGGTCACTAGGAGATCAGAAAACGACAGGTTGACAATGAGGATGTTGGTAACATTGCGCATCTCCTTTTGTTTTAAAATAATGACAATCAAGGCCAGATTCCCAGAGACTCCCAGAATTATCACAGTCCCATAAGCCAAGGCCAAAGTGAAGACCATGGCCAAAGGCACATGGCAATCTTCGTCATCAAACTGCAAGATCTGCGAGTTCATCTCCGAAAAATTCAGGTGCCCGGAAATATTTCCCAGCGGGGCGACAACCGAGGTATTCATGTTGTTCCCAACTCGCCGCCGACCTTCGGCGCCGCCGCCTTCATGCAGACCGCTCCGAGCTCAGAGCGCGCCCATCAGCCCCGCAGCGGAGCCCGGGCCGAGCCCGCTCCTCAGTGCCGCATGTCCCTCGCAGCACCTGGGGAGAAGGGAAGCAGCAGGGCCGGTCACCGCCCCGGCCGGAGCGGCGCGCCCGCGGCCCGCGGCAGCGGAGCCGCCCCGCGGGGCTGCGCAGGGGGGCAGCGGGCAGGACCGAGACACGGGACGGCCAGCGGGGGGGACACGGGCCCTGCCCGGCCCGTCGCACGAAAGAGCGAGCCGGGAAGCAATTTCACCCTTCCACCAGCGCAGCCTCCACTTTATGTTTTACATCTCATTTTCACAAGTTTAATCTGCAAACGTCTGCTTTCTTAAACTGCTCTAAGTGAAATTATATCCAAGCATCACATGAGGAGGAGGGGAAAGCCCATCTGACTAATGTGACGGGTGGAAAAATGATTCAATTGCTGCTTTTTTTTTCCCAAAACACATACACTTGATGTTGAGCAACCAAGTGCCCTCAACAGCACTGGCACTGAGTCAAAGATAAATCAGGAACTCTGAACACTTTAATCTTAACTAGCAGGGCTGTGCAGCAAAGAAAGAAGAATATAAGACAAAAGACAAAACTTGGCAAGTTTTAAACACTGCAGAAAATATCTTTAGCCATGCAAGGGAAATAGGCATGCTTAAATAACCACCCCTTTGCAAGGCCTTGGATTCTAGAAATCTGAAAATCAAGTATATGTGTTCAGAAGGCAAGTTAAAAAATAAAATCAAATTAATTGATAAACCATTTAAAAACCTTAATTGATAACCTGACACACCTTTACTTCAACTTGCCATTAGTGCCATTGAATCTGGGCATCATTAGTGGCACTACATTCCATACTGAATTTGGAACTTTCTCTCTGCCCACTCCTGTGAGCTAAATTTATCACTCATTTAACCTTAGGTTATGGTAATAAAAGTAATGCCACTTAAAATTCACGCAAGTGGGTTTCAAACACGACTTCATATGGCATTTATCAGAAAAGCTGTAAAAACATTGCCCACTAAAATGTACTTCAAGAGAAGTTACCCTGAATAGGTGAGCTTTTGTTCTTAAATGATACTCGATATAAATCTCTGTACTACGTAAGTCTCTAAAGAAGAATTGTCTTTGTCCCTTCCTGACAGGCACCCTTTTAAGCAGGCACATGCTGGGCACCAGAGATGGGGCTGCCTCCTCCCTAGGGCAGAGCCAGGGTGTGAGGGCTGGGCTTGCAGCTCCTCCTGAGGGTCAGCCGAAGGATGACCATGGCAATGCCACGCCTTGTCACTGCTGTCAGGAGCAAACCCCTGCTGAACCTCTTCTGGCTCTTTCAATCAACACAAGGCTACATGAAACTGACAGGCAACGTAGCTTGCATCTGAGTGACATTTTACTGTGAGAGTTAACAGCAGTGATTTCAGACAAAAGGCTTCTCTGTCTGACTGCTCTGATTTTCAAGCCATCTAGGTATGCACCTGAGTATTATCTCTCTCTCCTTCTGGCCTTTGCTAACTAAATTTATCAGATCTCCTAGTCTCCTAAAACTCCTGTTTTAGGGTCTAATAAAGATATTTCCACCCCCAGGACCTCTTGAAGCATCACTTCTGTCACAGCCAGAAGTAGGTGCTTTACCCAAATGGAAAGTGTGTGGCTGATGTGAAAAGCCAGGGCTCCTTAATTCTCACAGTGTAACTTTATCATAGTCTGAAAATCATCTGGATTTAGTCATGAACTCCACCATCACTTGTAGCATGAGATGGGCACTCTAGCCCTGTGACTTGATAGAATGATGGCAAGAGCAGGCGAGGAGCCGTGTCCTGCAAGGAGGGAGCCGGGCAAATTCTTTCACCAGCCAGGACCAAACTGCCCCCAGCAATTTGGGTATCCAGGGTTTCATGTTCTTGGTTTTTCTACTTGCTTAGCTGAGCTCTGCTCTTGCTTATTTATTAAATATCAAACTAAACCATAAAATGCTACTGCTCCTTCTCCCCTCATCTTTCCCATAGCAGAGATGTAACCTCTCTGATGCGTGCAAGAGGGTGTCTAGGAACCAGCCCACTGCCATCAAGTGACGAGGAGTCCTTCTTTCCTGTCCTTCCGCAAAATGGACCAGACAACAGAGGGGCATGAAGTTCAATCTCACAGACAGCTGCACTGTTCCTTGTCTCCTAAACCTCCAGCTCCCAACTCAGGAAGGAGATCCCTCCCCACTGAGTGATGGCTAGGCATGGGGAAAGCCCATAGCTCTGCAGACCCTTCTGGCTGATTGCAGTCTCCTCTACCATGCACACCCTCCCGACTCTCTATGAGAGATTTTGTTCAAAAGTTTATCACCAGCAGACAAAAAGGGTTAAATATAGTACTGTGAGGTGAATAGAAATGCACAGTAAAACTAGCAGAGCTGATCAAAAGCAAAAACAAAATGCTGTCAGCCCAAGCTGAAGGTTCACCCAGCTGCACGAAAGTTCTACCTGAAGCCTAATCCTCCCTTAGATTTTGTCACTTGCACCTAAAACAGCAGGCAAACACCAGCCTAACTGGCACACAACCACCCAGAGCCACAGAAAAGCAACCACAGGGGAAACTCACCTTGCAACTGCTCTGCCCGTCTTTGGTCTGCTCAGAGGCTGGCCCAGGAGGCTGGATGGAGAAGGAGCAGGGAAAGGAGAAGGATCCTTTGGTATTTCTCCAGTCAGATCCTAAAGATTGGTGAAGAAGGCTGGAGACTCCCCCTTAAAGCTGAACTCCACCTTACCCCAGTATCACATGATGGTGCTCTACGGAGTAGATCCTGAAAACCACACTGCAAGCACATCACCTTTAAACTGCACATCTGGGGGTGGGTTGCCTAGTAATTCCGAAAGAAATGCAATTAAATATTGAAACAAAAGGGGGGGCTGGGGGCAGAGCGCAAGGAAAAGCTCAGGAAGGGAGACAGTTTCAAATCGGTCTGCCTGTTTCATTTTGTCTGCAAGTTATTGCCATCTTGTGGCCAAACTAAAGATGCAAAAAGAAGCTGTTAGGGGACGAGGAAGCAAATTTCAGCATAGCGAGCAAGTTACAAAGTTTGGGTTTGGCTTTTTAAACCAGTACAGCTAGTTTATGGTCTGCATTTATCGTGAATAGCCATGACCGGACCAATAAGAAATGTCAAGTTCCTGAAACATCTTGCTGCCTCACTCACAAAAAGCCATGTAAACTCAGGTCTCTTTTTCTGAACTTATCTTAAAAACGTATTTACTTCAATGGGCATAAAAGACAGAGTAGGTTGGGAAGTCTGCAAGAAGTTATCCAGATAAATGTAAAGCAACACTTTGAAAATGCCTTGGCACAACCCGTAGACTGTAATAGGTGTTTGTATTTCTTGGAAAACAGAAGTTCCCTAATTTGTCCAAGATCCCAGACTGAATTTTCCTATGTAAGGAGTTGCATGCTCTCACATTCTTACCCTCAGATATGCATCTATTTTATGGCAACACTTGTGTCATGAATAACTCTCAATTGAGAAACCAGGTTAATTACAGCTAAATAAATTAGTTGCACAGAATCAATGAATGTGATTTTTTTTTTTTTTTTCAGAAAAAGCCATACAGGAAGATTTCAGAACCCAGAATAAGGGTGATGTTTGCACTGTATTTACAGGAGCTTGGCTCAACTGCATTGTAATTGCAGTCCTTGATGTAAGAAAGACAACTGCAGGCACACTGCGAGGCTGCTATAAACCAGTAGCCGTGGTGCTGCTGACATTTTAGGAGCAGCAGCCAGAAGGAAAGTGCAGGCTGTGTATAATGCCTGAACTCAACTCTCAAGAACTTCAGTCCTATGTAGGTCATTAGCATGCGTGCCTTTGAGCAGAGCAAAAGTAGGTACGCTCAGGCAGGGATCCAAGCTGAAGGTCTCATAAAGAGCACATTTGTGTCTGAAGCAGTGACATTCACATGTCACATGGACATGTACAACTGAGACCCCTCATTGCTTTGGATGTAGAATGATATATCCACACTGTCCAATAAAGATATTTTTAAGGGCAATAGATGTATTGCTAGGCAGAGAAAAACCCTTTTTTTTAATGCCAGAATGTTTCCACTACTTCCCTGTAATGTTCTTACCCATATGGTCAACATGGCTATTTAAAAATTAAAATAAGCATTCTGTGATACAAAATTGCAAATTCTGTGATACAGAATTCCTGTTGCACTCTGCTAACAGGAATCCAAGTCAGAGATACATTTTTAAGACCAATTCAGAATAAAAGACCTTTACATAGCAAGCTAGGGAGCTGCAGGGGTAGCTTTTGTGAGAAGAGTACACCCATGTTGATCAGAACCATTTCCAAAATGCACCCACAGCTGACCAGAGCAGAGATTCCACCCCACCACTGCCTCTGGTGAGAACCATGGTGACACAAGTTGTTCTCCAATAGCCCATGCAGGACTATGGTAGGAGCAGATATCCATGCTGTGGTCCATGGAGAGGAATCCACAGAGGAGCAGTCCATTCCTGAAGGACTGAAACCCATGGGACAGACCCATACTGGAGCAGGGGAACATCATGAGGAGGGAGGAGCAGCAGAGAAAAAGGGTGATGAACTGACCAGAACTCCCATTCCCTATCCCACTGCAGTACTCAGAGGGGTGGGAATATAGAGCAGTTGGAAGACAAGACTGATGCTGAGCTTAGAAAGACAGGGATGTAAGAGCTGTGAATTTTGCCTTTGTTTCTCACCATTCTATTCTAGATTTAGATTTAAAGAAGGTACCACAGAGCCATTCATTGACTAAATGCCAATTTTTCAGAAGTGTCTGAATTTCCTCGCAACACTGACTCCTTTTCTCTTTCTTCCACACAGCTGGCTGACTTTTTCCTGTCCCTATCATGACTGCCTGACCCTATCTATCACTAGTTGCACATACTAACCCTGACCATCCCTAACACAAACAGCCAACCCTTGCTCCTTGCAGCAGAAGAGTCAACTGACATCAGCCCTCAAACTCTGCTCTCAACTAGCTGAGCCACTCTTTTATAACCCATCCTTATTGGACCATCCTTATTGGACACACCTGTGCCCTGTTAAAGGCAAGGCTGTTCCTACTCTTTGATAATTAGTACAGCTGCAACCCCTCAGGGGTGAGATTGCCTTCAGCACTACCTCTATTCTCTCACAATCCATCCTCCCACATATATCCTCCATAGGAAAATCAGACATTAGCAGGTCCTGGCTATTCTGTGCATCTCTAGCCTCAACACCAAACTGATGGTCTCTATCTGGAGCTCCAAGCTCACAAAGATGTCAAATAATTGCTCATAACTCTTATTTTATTGATGATGACTGTCAGGATGTGAGAACACTGGAGTAGTAAGACATCTATTGTGTTAAAGATTATCCTCTTCCAGGGAATAATTTTTTCAGTACATCAAAGACACCCCGGATTGGATGACTTTGTCTGCATGTGCTTGTTTGTGTGAAGGCATGACATTGCAAAAAGAGAGTAAGTACAATAAACAGAACAGAAGTATTTCAATTAAGGAAATAGAACAGCCTGAGTAAAAGAATACAGAAATGCTTTGAAGCAAAAACATTGAGAAGGGAATGAGATTTAAAAAAAAAAAAAACATATAGAAAAGAACAGACTAAGAGGTAAATCCATTAAAATTCTTTCTCACTGCAAAACTCAAAAAATAGAAGAGATTTCATTAAATGAGGCTTTCACTTTTATTGCAATGTATCTTTGTGCGTTCAGGCAATGCAATCCCTCCCTAAAATGTAAAATCCAGTAAGTAAAAAACACCATGAAGGTAATTTTTATCTTCTGTTCTGTATAAAACAAACTGAAGTCACCACTATGGAAATCAATGGAAACACTCTCTGAAGGTTTTTTTTTTTTTTAACTTTATTTTTAATTGTTTTTATATTCTAATAATGAACATCGGTGCCATTGAAATACTTGCATTTCACACTACTCTGTTCAAAGATAAGGGAACTCATGGTCCTTGGGGCAAAAGTCTGTCATCAGTAGACTAAATAGGCCTTTTGCTGTTGAGTGTAATTTGAATTGCAGCAAATTCTTTCTTTGGCTAAGAACGTGTTTATTCTGACATAACTGCATCTGACGCCAAACATAACAATACTTCAACTGCTAATGTCACAGACCCCAAAAAGCTGCATGAAGGATTATGTGGTTCATCTCTGCTGACAGTCTTGCTGCTTACAGTTCCATTTTCAACAATACAGCCAATCTGACTAATGTAAAACTACCCTGATCCCATGAAATAATGTCCGCCTGGCTTAAATTCTTGTTTTCAGGTTTTCTGCTATGGGCACCTCACTGTGTACATTCAGGACTCAAACTCCTGTACACTCATACACAAGCTCTCATCTGGCTTCAGATGAAGCAGAAATAGGCCCCACACATGAACATCCAGACAGATCAATATGTATAACACCAGTCAAAAAATGTGATGACAAATTAGGAAACAAAACTTACTAATTACAGGCTCCCCCTTGAAAATATTTTATTAGCTAACCATCAGGTGTCCTGTCTTTCAGTGTAAAGACATCTCAACCATTACCACCTTCTCAGAAGTCCAAGGCTTGCTGCTTTATGCAAGCTAAGAATCTGTGGAAGAGATGGACCATACAGAAGCCAGACGTTAGTGGTATTTTTAATAGTGTTTTGTTAGAATTTTTCTGGGCATTAAGTGGTTGGGTGAAGAATTTTAAACAACACAAATGCTTTATATGTATATGTATCTCACAAAATCTCTCAAATTCTGTAGCAGCTATGTAGTACCTCCTAACTGTTTTGCCCATGGACAGGTGTACCATGGTAGCAGACTTTACAATAACATTAGAGTTTTTCTCATGGCAAACTTTGATGATTGACTGCATGCTGCAGAATTGGATATTAGGTGCTTTAGACCTTTGGTTTTATAGCATTTATCAGTTCTCACAAATTTCATTTAGAGCTTTGATCTTCATATCTTTCACATTTTGCCTTTAGAGGCAGAATTTTTTAAGCTATTGGAATAATTCTCCCAAAAGAAAGATACATTTGTGACTGCAGTAAAAAACATGACAAGACTAACTTGAATTCATACAGATACAGAGTTTTCTTCTGTATTTTCTGTTGTATTCTTCTGATTCAGGAATCCCAGCCTTCTCTCTCTGATGCACCATTTTTTTCCCCAGCACCTCCAGAGGAGATATCTTTCATCATCACCATCTCTTACTTCCTCGAGGACTCCTCTGTGTTTCAACAACACTATGGTAGCTGGTTTCTAGGGAACTTGTACTATGATCTGCTGTCACTCCTGACATTTGATATCTCTAATGGCCATACCTTTTCTATCTCTAGATTATTGATTTCATTATTCAGTAGTATTACTGGCAAGACAGACGTACACAAACAGTGGAAAGGAAAAAAGTATAGTAATTGTCTGAGTAGGATTTTTCTCTGATGTGTGCAAGTATCAGGGATGAAATGCACAGATACAGTTTAGGAAAGCATTGTGTTATTTAGAGGTCTGTGGGAAATAAAACAAATAATCTCACACCTACCAATACACTACTCGCTGATGAACCCTTTTGAAATAAGAAAATCAACCAAAAAAAAAAAAAAAAGCAGAATATTTTATTCTTAGAGAGAATTTCTTTGAGGAAAGAATACTTCTCTTACTGACTACTCCTGATAAGAAGCACATATTTTCTGGATGCTCCTTGGGAAACTGTACTAGGTGACCTTAGAAATGGCTTAACATGATGGTAGGCTGTTTGTACCTTTATGAAGGTACAATGGCATCCCACATAAATCACACTTGTGCAATATAAGAAACTTTAATTTCTCACTGGGCTCTGCCAGCAAATTTAGACTACTTTTAAAACACACTATCAGTCTGTTGTAGCCAGCAGTTTCCATAGAAAGGTGAAGTCTTTAAAACTTCTCTTTTTCCAGGAAAGACCTTCCACTTCAAGCAGTGAGGCCAGCAATGTGGGAAGCTCTCCTAGAACAAGAGAAGTAGGGAAAATGTTAATCATGCCCATTGTGTGTTAGAGCCATAGTGGGCTTCTATCTATAGGTCAAAAATTTGCGTGAAAGTCTTCAAAACCATCAGTGTTAGGTGGGAAGATGGTCAAAAATGCTAAGAACAGCTGCTCAGGCCCAAAAAGGATTAATTCTGTTCTCTGTTGTGACTAACAGGAGAGTTGTGTTAATACGATGAAGTGGATTGGCACGTCACTTCCACCTGGCAGCTCCCTGTGCTCCACTTGCACATGCAGTGATTCACCAGCAGTGGGTGGTGAATTATGCAGCAGGCAAAAGAAGATGGGATGAAATCTTCAAAAGATAGGACAAAATCTTCTTTGACATCCTGAGCTCATCTGCTGAAGATGAAGATTATTTGTTCCTGGATGGCTCAATGAGTATTTTCACAATAGCCAAGTTAAATAAGGAACCTACCTGGATTTTTCAAAGGTTATTTTACAATATGACTGATCCAGTTGTTTTATCTTTGTGTGGTACAGTCTTTCACAGGCTAATTATACGGACATCTTTTCTGCAGTGCTGTGTTAGTATCAACTGTCAAAGTAGCACCTTGGCAAATGGGAAAGTCATTACATTTCTATGTCAGATTCTGCCACTTGTGCACCCAGGGACCCGTATGTCGCTGAGTTCTGCCGTAGCTCTGTAATAGGACTATGATCAATGACTTTTCTTGTGCTAGAAGATAACAGCAGGTAAGAGTAGCAGAGTTCGTCTTTTCATGCTTTGTACTGTGACATACCCAACAGTTTTTAGGCTTTAAATATTGCTCACATAAGAAAATGCCCTGCTTTCTCACTGATTGTTCAGATAAAATTAAAACCACCCTTCAGATATTTTGCTCTGTAAGAATTGAACTCAGCTTAGCGAGGAAAACTGTTTGGGGGAAAACCATCACCTTCCACCTGTTCTAAAATAAAAATTAAAGGGTATTTGAGCAGCAGGGATAAAAACCTGCGGAGCTCTGCTCCAGCCGAAGCAAGGGGAGCTCTGATCAGCGTTCTGTAATTGCCTGTCTGTGCTCGCACCTCTCTATGTCCCGAGACTCGCAGCGCGTTTCACCTTTGCAAAACGCCGCGCCCTGAGCGCCGGCTGAGACACTGAGAGCATCCCCTGAGCACCGGCGAGCGCGGGGTGTATTTACCGTCTCGCTGTATTTCCATGGAAACTCTGATTGTCACACCGTGCAGCGCTGAAATACCGGGCTCCAGGGCTGCCTGGAGCGGCCTCCCGAAAATGCGCCCGCGCTGCAGCCCCAGCCCCAGCCCGCTCAGCCGAGCGGCAGCCCCGATGGCGGCACCGCCGGTGCCGGGGCCCGGCCCTCGGCCGCGGCGAGCCCCGGGGCCCCGCGGCACCCGCAGAAGATGCGCCGCCAGCCCCGGGGGCTGCGCGCCCCCCTCCGCTTCCTCAGAGGCGCGCTCCGCCCGCCCGTGCCGGAGCCGTGAGTGCGGAGCGGAGCCGCCGCCTCGCCGCGCCCGCGCCGCCCCCGCCGCCCCTCCTCGCCCGGGGCGCCCGCAGCGGGACAGCGCGCAGGTAACGCGGGGCGGGCGCGGAGCCGCCGCGGCGGGCTCGGCTCGGTTCGGCTCGGCTCAGCTCGGCTCGGCTCAGGTCGGTTCTGCTCAGCTCGCCCTAGCTCAGCTCCCCTCCCCGCGCAGGGCGGCCGCGCAAGTTTGCGCGGGGCCCCGCCCTGCCACCAAGCGCGCGGGGATGGGGGAGCGCATCAGCCCTTGGGGGTGGTGGTGTCGCGGCGGCCGCGGGGCGCCCGGGGCTCGGGCTGAGAGCGGGAGCGGGGTTTCGGACGCGGAGCGGTGCAGGGCGCTTCCCAAGGGAGGCATGGAAGGGCAAAAATAACAGTCGTTCCCGTTTTGGGGTGGTTTGGTGCTGTTGCGAGACAGGAGTTGCTGTGCTCCCTGGAAAAAAAACATGTAGCCAGGCGTTTGAAGTTTTCTCTTCTGGCCATAGCATTTCCTTGGAGCTGGACATACAATCTTATTAGTTGGCTTTGGCATAATTTCGGAAGTTGTGTTCTTGTTTTCCGAGATAATATTGCCGTTCTTTTGGTGATTCAGAGAAATAGGCACACCATTAATAAGTAAAAAAGTCTCTTTTTTTTGGACTTCTGAAGTAATTCAATCTGTTGGATTCTTCCAGGTTCTCAGGCTAGTTTTTGCTGTTGCACATTATGAACAAGAACATGAGAATCAGCAGCTTTTTAACCTTAGCTTGTATAGTGAATGCAACACTCCAGTGGTTTCAGATTTTGTCTCAGATGTTATCTCTGTCTGTATTGATGTGAGGGCATTATTTCTCAGGTTGTGACAACACAGCTCAGTGCTTTCCTAAAGCTTTGGTGGTCGTGCAGTAACAGCCACTCATATTAACTATTTACCTCTGTGTGGATGCTTAAAAACCTTCTCTGACTTTTTTGCTGCAGTCTTGATATTTCTCCAGTATTATGAGGGCAGAAAGATTGTACTTCTTACAAATTTACACAATGTGCTTCTTCCCTGTATGTTTTCACCATGGGGTTTGGGGCGGGGTGGCATTTGTTTTTTAGGATTTTTTTGGTGGGGTTTTTATGGCTGTTTTTTTTCCCTTCTTTTAACATAGAGAAAAGTCATTTAAGACTTTTAAATCGTTCACAGCTATAAAGGTTAATTGCACTGTTGCAAGGATTAAACTGACTGGACTGTACGAGGACCAGCCAGTCAGAAATAACTTAATAGGTATTAATATTGTGGGATATAAGCTCTTATCCATGAATAAACCTTAATATAAGTATCTCATCTAATTGAAGGAACATTTCTGGAAGAAACAGTTACCTTTAGAGGATGATGGTTGCCTGCCTAACTTTTGTGTTCTTGAAAATTTCTCTTTAAATATATACAGACAGAAATATCCAGCTTTTTACGGTCCTAAATTATGATTTAGGGAATTTGTAATTTTAGCAACAGCTTTAAGTGAAAAATGATGTTAAGTATAAGGTGTTAAACATGTTAAATTAGCACAGGTTTTCTGGTGCCTCTAACTCAGCTAAATGCTAACTGCAACCATTTGACTTTTACAGTAAGTATTCGAATATGCCTTCGATCCTGCCACAAAACTACAGTCTCTACTGCCTTGTGCAGCCTAGCCTCCTGCCTCAAGCATTCCACTGAAACTAGAGACCTAGGCAAGCCCACACAGAGCTCAGGGGTATGAGCTCCCACAGGTGTAGCTGAGCACACTCAGGAATGTGCATTGTGCAGGCCAGCATTACAGAAGGGGACCTCATTTGCTTCACTGACAGATGCAGGAGGTGAAAGTGATCCAACGTTTGGAGCTAGAAAACCTCCAGCAGGTACTTGCAGATTAACTAAATCTGAGTTTTGAGAAGAGGTGCAAGACCACCTTGGCACTATCATGCATTTAGTTTAGAAATACACTTCAAATATGAGGTGAATGTTTTGAAAAGAGGCTGTATTATTTAATTCTGTTTTCCACAATGGGATTTTCAGGAATTTCCATTTCGCTGAAAGTTACAGCCATGTTCTGCACCGGGATTGACCAACTAACATGAGGGACGGTGAGCAAATCTCTGAGAATGGAAGCAGTCGTTAAAACAAAGCAGGAAGATAAATGCCAATGAACGCATAGAGCCCTGTGAAATCAGTGGCAGGCTAAGATGAGTTCGGGGACTAGAGATTAATAATATGGGAATAAAACTTCTGTTTGAATCATTACAGCTGCTGGCACTTAGACTGACAGCAACTGGTTTCTTTTTGAGCAGGAGAAAAAGCTCAGAGAACAAGAGATCTACCTGGCATGTTTTGAAATTAGGGGGGAAAGCCTGCTTTCTTCTTACACATCCAAAATGAAAATAAAATTCTCTTTGGGTATTTTGCAAAGGGAGCTTGTGTCAGCCCAGCAGTTATCTGTTGAAACCAGCAGATTAAACTGTTATTCCTTCCCTCTCTGTCTTGCTGTCACTCTGAAACTATAGGAAGATGACTATAGGAAGATGGTGCAGAAGGGGTTTCTGTGCTCCACAGACTTTATTGGTGCCCTGGGTGTCCAGCCAAGGTCTGAAGAGATCATGGTGTGACTTCTTCCAGTGCTCCTTCCTCATAGAAATGAGGACATGTGGTAAGGAAGAGCTCGTCTCTCACCTGAGTCAGAAGGCAGCTATAGCACAGAAGGAATGGAGCTGGCAAGCCCATACTAGACTTCAGAGGCACTCCTGCTAAACTTCTTCATTACTGATGCATCTCAACAAATATGTCTGCTTCAGGAAACCAGCACATTTGCTTTTTGTTTTTAAAGACACAATTTGTATTAAAAACACAATGAACCCTTCTGCTAAATTCATACTGCAAGAGCTTTATGTGGAAGTGTAGAAATCCACAGAACCTGGCAACAATCTTTCACTTAAACCTTCAAGAAAAATTTAGTAAACATTAATTTATTAAACATGTTACAACATAACACTACATAAAGTTTTGTTCTTTAGTCTTATTCTTAGCATTATATTACCTTATCCAGTGCAAAGGTTATGCAGAAAAAGTTATGTAGTGTTACATTTAGGAAATAGAAAGAAATTCCCAAATTCATCATATTTGGGAAGTCACTGTGGTGACTCATACTATTTTCAGTTGGTTACCAGCAACTCAGAAATTAGCTAAAAAAAATTAAGTAAAAAACTATTTACTTCATAAGCTAAGAGTTGTATAAGAGAAGCCCACCAAAATGAAAACTTCTGATTGTATCAATGTAGAAATAGAGAGATTAGATCACTTATAGAATCTCTAGTCGGCTTCTTTAAAGTTGGTCTAGAGGCAAATGTAGTCTCAGATAGCATTTCTTGTCTCTTATATGGTTTTCCACCATTTCATTAAAGACTAGAAGAAAATGAAGAGAAATAATATGCATTAATGCCTCCCTGCTCATATGCGCACAATTATAATATTTAGGTTATCTAATTTCATGTATTCAGTTCTTAATTCTGTTTTAGCTGTTAAAAAGCACTTTAATATGGAGGAAAAAAATTGGGAAGGCTGACTTCTTTTCACCTCTTTCCAACATATTACCTGCAAGATCTTTTCATATGTGTATATATATATATTTCTACTCTTACTTGGAGGACCTTCACATCACAATAGAGTTAGTGAACATTCTCAGGTTGTTTTATAGTTTTATAGTTTGAGCTTCCCTTTGGCTCAAACCAAACTGTCATAGCAATAGGAACACACATGTGAAGGAAGGAGCACATCTGCATGTGTGAAGGCAACCAAATAATATTATTGCACTTTGAAAATGTCAGCATGCTACAGCTCACTGAAGATTGCTACAGTCTTGAAGAGCCCTGCCTTTTTTAGGTGACAGATATAGCCTTCTGCTCTATTTACATATGCTTTGGGTTTGTAGATATTTTTTGTTTTCTCTTATGTAAGATTTCTAAACATTAAGCCTTTTTGCACAGGGCATTGGCACTCTGGAGAATTTTGACTTTGAAACTCTAGTACATGCAAGTGTTTAAGATAAATGGAGGTTTGAACTGAACTGTCTTTCTGTTTGTTCTAAAATGAAGACTAATATACAAAGATGCAGTAGGCAGAATAATTTTGTGCTGAGCTAGGTTTAACACTAGATGATTCTGTGCTGAATAAATAGCAGTTCACTGAATTTTCAAATGGCTGTGTGGAGTTTGCTTCCATATTTGTTTCTATATTACATGCAATTACCTTAGGTATTTTTTAGTTTTTCTTTTTGCTTGAGCAGTTAAACTATATTCAGCACTTAGTAGGAGATGTTTTCTATACACACCACATGAGGAATTCCTTCTCGGATTACTGACAGTGGATTTCCTGATCTTTTTTGAAAGCTCTCACCTATTTTGTGTTAGTTATCTACTAGCAAGATAAGAAATACTACTGCAGTTGTTAGCAATTTCAGGTGCCTTCTTGATAATTTGCAATGATGTAATGATTATCCATCTGCCCAGATGGTGACTGTAATTTCCTTACTCATATCAATGGGCTGTTATTCACATGAGTAATCTCACCGACTCGAGGTGTATTGCTTTTGTAGCTAACTGTTCCCTCATGGAAAGCCTGCTAATATGTTCTGTAGCAAAACACAGTTAAAAGGCAGCATCATAATGCAGACCTGTAACTTGCTGTTCTCCCACGTGAGCATCTAGGTAGGAGGCCTAAGAGTGCTGAACACCAAATGATAAAGCCTACTTAGCTAATTCATGTTGACCTGAAGTTATGCAGGATTTGCCTCACAGTAGAACTAACATCAATAGTAATTTATTTGCATTGAGGTAATACAAGGTAAATTTATGTATTTTTACATTCTGATTAACAGCAATATCATAATTTCTTCAGATGCTAATTAATGCCTTTCTTGTTCTAAGCAGGACTGTAAAATGGATTTAGGATTCAAAGACCGTAACAACAGCACACATAGCAAGAACACCTCTGCTGCAACAAAGAATTTTTCTGCCTGGGAAGACTATAAGAGTAGTGTTGATGACATGCAGTACTTTCTTATTGGGCTGTACACACTTATAAGTTTGGCTGGCTTTCTGGGAAATCTGCTTATACTAATGGCCCTATTAAAGGGCAAGCAGAGGACAGTAATAAACATTCTCATTGGAAACTTGGCCTTTTCTGACATCTTGGTTGTGCTGTTTTGTTCACCTTTCACGCTGACATCCGTCCTGCTTGACCAATGGATGTTTGGCACTGTCATGTGCCATGTAATGCCCTTCCTCCAGTGTGCCTCAGTCCTAGTTTCAACTTTGATGTTAATATCTATTGCTGCAGTCAGGTACCGTATGATAAAGTATCCCCTCTCCAGCAATCTCACAGCAAAACAAGGCTATTTCTTAATAGTGATCATTTGGGCCTTTGGCTTCACAATTTGCTCCCCTCTGCCAGTTTTCCATAAAACCGTGGACCTCAGCAAAACTCTGAATTTAGAGGGGCTGGAGAACAGGCTGCTGTGCATTGAGTCATGGCCTTCTGATTCCTACAGGATTGCCTTCACGATAGCCTTGCTGTTCATGCAGTACATCCTGCCGCTGGCGTGCCTGACCGCCAGTCACACCAGTGTCTGCAGGAGCATAGGTGCTAGGCTGGCAAACAAGGAAAACAAGTTTGAAGAAAAGGAGATGATAAACCTAACTCTTCATCCCTCTAAGAGCACTGGCCCACAGGTTCAACCCTCCAGATATTCCAGGTGGAGCTGTGCCTTTGGCAGAAGGCACCACAGAAGATACAGTAGAAAGACTTCAAGTGTGATGCCAGCTATTTCAAGGCATCATCAGGATACTCATTCCAGAGATCTCCCAGAAACCTCTGACATAGAAAAAAGCCAACTTTTTTCCTCCAGTAAATTCATCCCTGGGATCCCTATCTGTTTTGAAATGAAACCAGAAGAAAATACAGAGATCCAGAACATGATTACAGTATCCCAGTCCATCATCAGAATTAAGACAAGATCGAGGAGGGTTTTTTGCAGACTGACAGTGCTAATACTAGTTTTTGGCTTCAGCTGGATGCCTCTTCACCTTTTCCACATTGTCACAGATTTTAATGCTACTCTTATTTCCAACAGGCACTTTAAATTAGTATATTGCATATGCCATTTGTTGGGTATGATGTCCTGCTGCTTGAATCCCATTCTCTATGGGTTTCTTAACAACAGCATAAAAGCTGATTTAATGTCCCTTATTCCATGCTGCCAAATACCATGATTTTATGTGCCCCAAGATAAAGTAAAACAAACAAATATGGCTTTCAAGCCTAGTGGCGTGTGTAGCTGTAAAAGCTAAATTAGTTTAGTTTAGTTTATGTGACTTGTTTGTGATTAGCAGCATTTTTTTGTGGATGGAAAGTTCTATGGCTGCATGTATTTCTTGCATTGGGCAGAAATATATGCATATGTTATAATATTCTTTTATCTGTTACATGTAGGAAATCATGCCCAGTGTACAAAACCAGAATACCATTTTCATCACCCAAATTGTTGGCAACCTGTACTTTGGAATTATACAGAATATATAATGAGTAATAAATGTGAGACAGACTACTTAGATATATCAGTATTAACTGTCATAAAACTATAATAAAATACATATCATTTACTAAATAATTATTGTTGAGATTATTTCAGTGCCAACTTTGACTGTTTTTGAATATAATTAAATCTCTCTTTCTGGATGTTATTAAGAAAATATTTTTCCTTAGCTCTTTGACTCATAGTTTGCAATGTCTTTACAAGATGGTTTGCTGCTTATTCCTAGATTGCCTTATTCCTAGCTTCCCTGGAACAGGTTGGAGGGTCATTGTTCTTGCCTTGATTCTTTCCATCTCACTGTATTTATCCAATACAACCTATCTCAAATTTCCTCAGCCAATTTTCACTCTGGTTTGTCATTTTATGTAATTTTCATCCAGCCTGAATTTGTCTATAGTTATGTCTTTATTCTCTTTATGACACCCCTGAACATACCATACATTTCTGACCAGAATAAGCCTTCGTTATCTAAGCAAATGATAGCAGAAAGAAAAAGAAAATGGAAAGACATCAGGAATTTTTCTCTTCCTTTACCAAAATGCAAAAGCTTACTGCACTTCATTTTAACTCATCCTCTTGCTTTGGAAAGGTATAACAGCTTTCAAATAAACATCTGCATGTGTGCCTTGACAGATGCAGGGGGAGGAGCAGAGTGGATTAATTTTAAATTCAACAAAGGCAAGTGTAGGGTCCTGCCCCTGGGGAGGAATAACTTGTCCCTGCACTAGGACAGGCTGGGGTGACCTGCTGAAAGCAGCTCTGCGGAAAAGGGCCTGGGGATCCTGGTGGACACCAAGCTGTCCATGAGCCAGCAGTGTCCTTGTGGCCAAGAGGCCAACAGCATCCTGGAGTGCATTAGGAAGAACATTCCAGGTGGTCAAGGGAGGTGTTCCTGCCCCTCTGCTCAGCTCTGGTGAGGCCACATCCGGAGTGCTGTGTCCAGTTCTGGGCACCTAAGGACAAGAGAGACATGGAGTGTGTGGAATGGATCCAGTGGAGCGCAACAAAAATGATGACCAGACTGGAGCATCTCTCTTACGAGAACAGGCTGAGGTGGCTGGGCCTGTTCAGCTTCAAAAAAAGACAACTGAGATAGGCTGGATCAGATGTGACACACTGTGGTCCCTTCCAACCTGACCCATTCTGTCATTCTATGTGTGTAAACATGTGTGCAAACACACAAATACACACACACATTTTCTGCATCTCTCCTCTCTCCTTTTTAACCAGAACAGTACTTTTCCTTTCAAATTTAAATCACAGGTATCTTCCCTAAGTCATATGATATTTCACAGCACAAATGCTAAGTATATATATATATATATATATATACATATACATATATACATATACTTACCTGCCTCTGACTAATTTAATAATCCAATTCTGCCCTCAGGATTCAGTAAATATACAAGTTTTGCTTTGAGTTTTAAGCTGTAACACCTCTCCCCAGTTATAGCTGATGCTTATTTTCTTTTTTCCACTAAGATTTTTTATCCAATAGACTTTTGTATATAGCTTTTACAAAAGTTATCATTTTTATAAATGAGTGGTTTGAAACAGTCATTGTGCACTTTTTTCCCCTCAAGAAACATCATTTCCAGATAGTCTTTCAAGTGAAAACAGTTCTTTTGTTTTGAAGAATCATCAACTTATTTTTTATCATGTTGTTATAATTCTGAGATGCTTCCTCCCCAAGCCATTATCTGCTAAGGAGTTTATTATATGCCAGTGGGTAATAGTTTCTCTCCTTAAAGAATTTTTCTAATATCTAGTTCTCAGTAACCCATTGTTCTTTGCTTTCAGTAGTGATATACTTTAATAGTTTCTTCCTGGACATTGACTATTGCATTTTGCAGATTACTATCTTCTATAATATGTCACTTTATAATAGAGTACAAATGGTCAGAATAGATACTGCTGGAACAACAGATATTAAAATAGCTTTTAAAATATTTTAAATACTTTAAAAATATTTATGACTAATCTTATTATATAAACTTAGGAAAAAGTTAACTAAATCTATAGTCAGAACACAATTATGTAGTCCTACAGAAGTAACTGTAGCTTTTACCTTCTTTCTGTCCACAAATTTTTGCATCATTGTAATATATAATCTTATTTATACCATGTGATATAGCCAGATAGTATAAAAGGATAAGAAAGCAGTCATATTGTTTCAGCTAGAAATATTCCTTCTGACTTAATTTTTTTTCAATTTACTGTTATCTTCCTTCCTACTTGCTGATTATTTTCTATTCCTTCCATTCTTTCAGAATTTCAATTATATTTAACTCCTACATTGCCAATTGTTATTTCTATATAAATTAAATGTTTTAGTATTTTAGTAATATTCTTTCCATAGCAAATTCTACTCTGTATGGCAAAGAAAATCATGCTAGGACTGTAACAAGGCCTTCCTCCAGTTTCTGAGTTGCACAAAGATTAGTGTACACTGCAGATTTTATATTTATATCTGTTTGCCTGGATGAAGTCAATAACTGTGCTCCCTACTCTTTACACTGATCAAAGAAAAACAAATTGTAATTTGGCAATAAAGAATTAAATCAATACAGCTATTGAACTTCTTTAGTCCCGTGCCATATAAATCTGTCATCTTGTTTTAAAGCAATTGTGGGAGAATGTGTATTTTCTTTATTTATAAAGCCATCATTAGCATTCCATTTGGAAATTTTCCAAAATATCCCCTTCTTTCCTCTGAAATGTTAAATAAAAATAAAACTACTTTTTTACCTTCCACTCTTCTTCAACAGCCAGTGTAGCTTGATCCCAGTAGCAGCAAGGAATACATATGAATCAGACAGGAGCAGTAGCAAGTGAAATCAGGTATTAGGCAATTCCCAAAGGGGTGACTTCTATGAAAGGGATAAGAAACAACTGAACCATCCATTAAACATTTTCCCAGTCCTGAATATTTAAAAAAAAAATTCTAAACACAAGGATATTTTCATTGTGCTCTTTTCCCTGCTTCTTTATTAGACCTTGTCTAATAAATGTCTGCAGTAAATGCAGCTTCATGCCCAACAATGACTGGCAGTGTGGTGTTGTGTCCAATATGTGTTGAAAAAATGTTATCTCGCCACAATATCCAATGACATTTTATCATTCTTACATGTAGACAGATATATGTGCAGGTACAGATATAGATAATGCACATTTCCTAAAAAACAAAGCACATTAAAATGGTTTTTCAAGTAGCACATATAACCAAGTCCTTTTGTTAGCTAAAGTCTACCCCTTCTGTAACTAAAAATCTAAATAAATGGAAAGATAGGAGTTTTGTTTTGATAGCATCCACTAAATGCAATCAGGAAACAGCAGCTGCGGAGCCATATATCCATTGGAGTTCGAAGAATGGATTGTAATGGTAGAGTAATTCCTCTCTATTAATTAAAAAAAAAAAAAAAAAAAAAGGGCTTTCAGACAGCTGGTCTTTGTGTATGATGAATGTTAGAATTCTTAGGAAGACTCACATAACATAAATTGGTTTTTCTAGTTCTATAAAATATTATTTACGGAGTTGACTTTTTGAAAATGCCAAAGATTAAAATTCACCTTTGCCCCTTCTCTTTCAGTGGAGAAGAAAGAGATGCCCTGGCATGTCCAGGTCCCTCCTGAGCCAGCCAGGGTGGTGACCATGGCTGAGAGGAGGTCTGCACGGGCTGACACTGCAGTGAATTTAGTGAGGTTGTGGTCCCTGTGGTTCCCCGGAGTGCCGTGGCAACAGGGAGAGCTGTGCATGGCTGCCATGGGTCCAGAGCAGCTGCTGCCTCAGCAGGCAGCACAGAATCCTTGCAGGGGAACTCTGACCCCAGCAGGTCAGTGGGACAGGAAAACCACATTACTGGCAGCTGGTTGTCCTGTTCTTGGAGCCTGGAAGCTCTCATGACCACATATTTCCTTCTCTAAAATATAAACACCTGAAGAAAGGGGAAAAAACAACCCATTGATCTGCAGATGTGTAAGAACCAAGAAGAGGAGTGTAGTCAGAAAGAAAAGTGTTCACTTCCAATCATGCTGAGATAGGATCCACTTCTGCTGTGCAAAAATATTAACAAATTTTAAAAACCTTCTGTTATCCATAGGGGTCTGTCAGCTATTATTGCACTTTTGGGAAAAAAAATATCAATAGATTTTCACAGTAGTCCCAATATCTTTCTGCAGCATGCAAGACAAACAGTATTAAAATCATGGTCTCCAGAAAGAGAGCTTTCAGAAATACTGTTGAGTCCAGGAATTTACCATTTTATTTTGTTGAAAGCTAAATTATGTCTGTATTACTTGCCTTTAAAAGTCCTTGCCAGAAAATACATTATTACAATCTGAAACTGTCTTAGGGCAGTGGCAGGACTCTTGTCCTAGACAGGTTGCTTCCTTTTTCCCCCACGTGACTGGAATAATGGTATGAAATCATGAGCCTCATTATTTTAAAGACAATTAAGTAAATTTTTGAACTGTTTTTGACCATATGTGGTTTCTTGTTCTTTTATTTCATAGGGGTTTTTTTTAATATACAGTTAAATACAAACCTCTTATATTATTTTTTTCCCAGAGCCTTTTACATGCAATATGTAATGAAGACTCCTGCAGTTGCTTTGTTTTGATCCAAAAATATATAAACCTTTTTCAAAGATATATTGCTTGAAGGTTGCCCTTACACTGAGAGTAGGTAGAGCTGTTGTTAATGTTCACATTCAGTTGAAGTAACTTTTCACAGGAAGAGAAACAAAAGAAAGGGAACTAAAAGCAGATCCACACTAACACTACTTACCCACATTCTGCCAGAGACAAAGGAATGCATCAAAGCCAGACCTTTCTTAAGCACCTGCCACGACCAGTGAGTGTGTGACAGTACCACTGAGCATTAGTAATACCACAGGTGATCAGAAGCTTATGATAAATTTTTGAATCTCAGGAAGTAACAGCTAATAAGTGAGTATGGGTTTAAATGCCTTCCAAATTACCCCTCTCAAAATCTTCCTTTAACACAAAAGCATTTTCTTCCCAACCATTTTATAAAGATAGGTTTGCTGAGATCACTCAGAGTGCATCATGCTGTGCCATTAAGACAATCTGTGTCATCATACTAGAGCATACACTTGTGCCAGTGAATCTTTCCACAGCATCTATTTTTAAATCTCTCAAGCCCAGGGATACTAGAAATATGTGCTCTACCAGGTTACCATGATTTCCTGGCCCCCTTATCAAACTTCATCTCAGTTAAAAAAAAAAAAAAAAAAAAAGCCTGATACAGCTTGTCCTTGGTAAAAAGTCTTAAATCCCAATTTCCTCAGAAAGACTATAACTGCAGGCAGGAAGATGTGGTCACAGTGTGTTTTTAAGAGCCGAGCAATGAATTAAGGTCACAACTGGCACCATTGTTATGAAGCTAATAGAGCTATACAAGTCAGAATTTTATTAATCTTGTTTCCTTTTGAAGAGAAAATACTGTAATAATTTTTAAAGTTATTAAATTACTTCATTACACGCTAATCTTAAGAAATATCGTAAAACAAAATATTGCTACAATCCAAATTCAGTTCATTTGAACAAGTATGAATGCTTCATTTTACCCTTGTAGTCACATTAAGGTGATCCTTTTAATAATAAGGCTTAAAAGTAATCCTCTGGGAAGTTATTAGAATAGTGATTTGACATTTGAGACTAAAGTAAGTTGGCCCTGCTCTTACATCCATTTCATCAAATACTTCCTTTGTCTCAGCAGGAGAAGGGTCATTTCTGTATCACGTGGAGATTAATGGGACATTTTTCAAGCACTAAACATTTATTAATGTCCCTGGGAACAAAATTATTTTAAAGACACTTTGGTGCAAAATTTCTCGAGAGGAGTAACTTTGTGATACTCAAGCAGTTGTTCATCTCTTCAGACTCAGTTGGAACCACAAAGATGCAAAACCCATTTTATGACAGACCCCAAGACTGTTAACAATAAGTTTAACTATAAATCTATTTGGGTTTGGGTTTGGGGTTTTTTTTTTGTTGAGAGAAAAACAGATAAACTAGGAGACAAATAAAACCATCCCTACTACAAGTAATTTTAGGGCCTCTTTCTACCAGATTTTCATCTGATTTTCATCCAGATTTTCTTATGTTGAACAAGGTGGTAATCATACTCTGTTTTAACTCCTAGTAATTTCCTTGGATGTATGACACTTTCCACCAAATTTGGATTCACTTAGCATTCATAAGGATTTTGACCTCTTGGCCAAAGCATTAAGACGCTGCACAAGAGGTCAGAATATAAGCTAATTTTTATTTTCTGCTGGTTTTGTGTTGGTTTTTGTTTCTTTTTTCTTTTCTTTTCTTGTTTGGGATGTTAGCACAACTGGGAAAAGTGCAAGTTGTTTACTGCAGGAAAATTAAACTTATTTTTATGTAACTACTGGGACCAAAACCAGGCAAAACAATTATGTATTTCTTAAGACTCCATCAGTTCCAAGGCACAGCTCATAAAGGTAATTGTCTGAAGCCTCGATGATACATTCTTTCAATTAATATCCTGGAGTATGAGAACACATTTCAGATAGCACAGCCTCATCTGATCCTCACTGCACATCACAACGGGTGAAACATCATTCCTTCTGCAGAACTAAATTGCAATATGCTCTACTTGAGATTGCTCCTTAAGACCATTCAGGGACTGAAGCTTATTCAGGGCACAGCTTGTATCTTACTGTTTTTGTGGGATTCAGTTCCTCAGAAAAGCTGCTGCAAGGCCCTTTATGTCAGAAAAATTAGTTAGTTCCCAGGAGCTCTCAGGAGCATGTAACACCAATCTCCCCCTCACACATCATCACACCTGCAGTCAGCAGGGGCCCTCAAATGTTGTTCCTTTCATAGAAGAGATGGATGAAAAAAGCAGTGAATGAGACTGAAAACTCTGTGGTACTTGTTTTTCCTCTTGATCTGAAATAGTCTAAAATTGGAGACCTTCCAGAAAGTTGTGGAAGACACCTGTGTGAGACTCCTAGAGAGGGAACAAGGAATCACTTCACAGAGATAAAGTGGAATGAAGAAATCTGTCTGTGCAGGACTAGATAATTACTTCAACACATCCAGGATCCTAGAGTCTTGCTAATTGCATGGGAAAATAATAATAATAATAAAGTAGTTATTTGCATATGCAGATTTGATTATTTTAAGATAAACTTATTGTAAGTCCTTGGAGTCTTATATATCATACATATATACCTGACATGTGCTCTAACCAAAGCAACTTCACCTTGTAACACAGCTCCAGAACCAAACTACCCTGTGCTTTTAAGCTATTCACTCATTTTTTATTGTACCATGTAGAGGTTTAATTCCAGCCAGCAGCCAAGTACCACACAGCTGCTGCTCATTCCCATACCAGTGGAACTGGGGAGAAAATCTGAAGGGTAGAAGGTAGAAAACTCACAGGCAGAGATGAAGACCGTTAAATAGGGAAAACACAAGCCACACACACAAGCAAAGCAAAACAAGGAATGAATTCACTGCTTCCCATGGCAGGCAGGTGTTCAGCCATCCCCAGGAGAGCAGGGCCCCACCATGTGTGTCAGTGATTTGGGAAGACAAGCACCATCACTCAAAATATTTCCTCCTTCCTCCTTCCACTCACTTTACACAATGAGCATGATGCCATTTGGTGTGGAATATCTCTTTGGTCAATTTGGGTCACCTGTCCTGGCTGTGTCTCCTCCCAACCTCCCATACACCCCCAGTGTGGCTGTACAAAAAGCAGAAATAGCCTTGGCTCTGTGCAACCCCTGCTCAGTAATAACAAGAACATCTCTATGTCATCAACTCTGATCAGCACAAATCCAAAACACAGCCCCATACCAGCCACTGGGAAAAAAATTGACTCTACCCCAGCCAAATCCAGCACATTCCATTACATGGCACAACAATCAGGTCTCATCCTGATTAAAGATTCTGTTGAATTACTACCATGAAAATTATCCAATAGAAAAAAAAATTTTACATCTGTCAAAATGAGAGGTTGATTAAATCAAGATATTCCTAAAAGCTATGGGAGTACTAGAATTTATTGGCACTTGTTCAAATACCTGAAAGGTAAAGGTTTGTTTTCCATACTTTGGTGCTTGTTTTTGCTGAAATACAACTTCCAGACTGTGTTCTTAAGTAGGAACATTGACAAAAGACGAAGTTATACTAAGAATTTAATGACCAACAAAAACAAGACACACCAAAAAAAACCCCAAAACCCGAGGAAAAAAAAAAAAAACAAAAAAAAAACCAAACCAAAAACCAACCAACCAAGCAAGCAAACAAAAAGCCCAGAAAAACCCCAAACAACCCAGACTGGAGAAGTCTTTCATGTAAAGAACACAAAATAAACAGATAATGGTTTGTTTTCTTTGGTTATAATACTTACTTCAAGCACTATAGCAAACTGATTTCTTCTTTCCCTGCATGAATTTCATGAGATAAGGCTTACAGTAAGCCCATAATTTATAATGGTAAACAAGAACTAAAAAGCAGAGTTCATTCACCTATTGCTAGAAATGCAAATAACCTTGCTGTTGATTGTTTGCAGCAGAAATAAAGACAGCATCTGTTACTCTGTTTATGCAATAGCATTTGTATAAAGATTTTATACATTCATTTTTAACAAATAATAGGTATAGCAAGAGGATTCACAGCCAGGCTGATTCTATGTTTGGATCACTTTTTATTCTTCATGATACATAATGTTATTTGAAGGATGGCAAAAAAGTAATAAACAATATGAAAAAAAAAATCCTATTTCCTCACTGAAACACTAACTTCTATTTTCATAACACTGTTTAAACCACACTAAGCACCCCAAAAGGAAGAGTCTTCACACATCTGTGAGATTTCCTTGGCGAAGCCAATAGCAGTGTTAATCTGCATGTTGGTGGTGCTATACAGAAAGTTGAATTCTGTAGTATTTTAGTGCTGTTTAAGAACATCCTTACTAAGGAAGAAATACAGCTAAGCTGCAACAGCATCCTTATTTTTCATCTTTTGTTAAAAAAATGCACTTAAGTATAATCAGCCTTATTTATTTATTTTAGATTAACATTTATAGTATCTATAGCACACTGGTGGACATAACCTGATCTGAGCATGTCTTTCATGATTTTTTCTGTAGCTTCACCTTCTGGTGTTTCTGCTCCCAAGCTCAGTAATAACAGAAGACTGTGAGAGCCCTCTCCTGGTGGACAAAATTTATCTCCCTCCAGCTGCTGCTTGCCAGACAAAGATTCTGAGGCAGATACTGCAGCTGTAAAAGAATATAATGCTTATAATGTACTCTTAAGGATTTTTTATTTATTAATACTTTTCTTAAGTTAAAACACACAAAACAAAGCTTTATTTTCCAAATACCACCTTATAAAGTAAAGCAGAAAGCCAAGGAAAATACTCCTCAAAAAACTTCTATCTGCAAAGAAATACTACCTTAACTATACTTGCACACCAGTACAAATTTTGCATGGCTAAGGCTGACACCTATCTGGAATGTTTTAAATAAAACTTATTTAAAGATTTTTTTGTTAGTGATAGGTATTGAGAAGGTTGTGTGCACAGAGTCATTCTGCAGGCAGGGAATGAATGAGTGAGCAAAGTCTGAAAACCCCGAGGCATCTAAAGGGAGCCCTGGGATCCTCTGAGATGGGAGTGGACAGGAAGGCTCTAGGCAGGAGCACATTTTTTTCTCCTGTGTAACCAACCGGAGACAGCCTGTGCTGGGTGCACAAACTACCAAAACTGAATCTTCTACCAAAACTGAATCTTTTTCTAGGCATTCCCCTTCACTCCTAGAACATGTATGAGGCAGTCTGCCCACATTATTCAGAAAGGGGAGGAGCATATATTAGACACAATATCCTTTCCCTGTCTATAGCTGCTGTTATTAAATTTTGCACTTTCCTTAATACCCGTATTTATAACATGAATTTGGCTTATTCTCCTGCTGTGCTCTCCCCTTCCCTGTAGCAAGTGCTCAATTTAGGTTGAAACACTACCTCTTTCACTTGCACTTCTGCTTATCTTAGTCTGATTTACTGTATTAATTTAAAGGATGCTGTGTCTCTCTATTCCATGACTTTTGAGGCCTCAGAAGAATTTTAAGTTCCAACAACTTTAAGTTCAAATCAGACTAAGTCAAGGAACTACCAGACATGCTTGGGTCCAACTTACTGTCTAGGTAGCATATCAGTTCAGAGGCAAAGATAGTTTAAGTAATATTAACACAATAAGAGTGCACACATGCTTAAAACAAAGCTTAGGAGCTTTGAGACTTTTGAGCTTCAGAATATACAGAGGCAACAAACACCCTTCCATTGTTGTGGGAGCGAAGCATTAGAGCTGTGATCTCACCCCCCTGTCTTTGGGAGCAGAAAACTCCACACAGCAGTTTCCCAAGTGTTTTTTCTGGGGAGCAATGATGGCCAAGGCAGCCTAAAATGAACTCACTGATCATCTGCATCAAAGTCATCTCAGCTGAAAGCCAAGCTTTATCCAGATTGAAAGCAACCAAGAGAGGATTATGGGCCTGTTTTTCTGGGTACTAGCATAAATTGTGTTGCCTTATCTGAAGAGCTTGCATGGAGATGGCAGAGGTTGGCTGTGTAGCAACTGCTAGTGGAAGAAATGCTCAGAAAACAAGGAGTTTAATATATGTACTTTGCTCTTAATATTGACACGTGGCTGGTTAAGGTGTGGTGTGAAGTCAGTGTAGCGAGTCAGAAAAACTGTACACACTGAAATTATTACACACTGGATAACTTTTATGATAGGTAATTTTCAGTCAGTTATAAAAACAAGTGTTTCACAATGTAAATTTTTCTGCTTGAAAAGGAAAGTTCTATTTTTTAGCTAGCACACAGTTGTTTTCCTCAGCAAGAAGGAAAACATGAGCAGTGAGTTATTATGTGAAAGACCCTTCCATGATTTCAGAGACCAACACTGCCAGTTCGGCTAGCACTGCTATCTCTTGTAGAGGTTAAAAAGCTGAAATGCAGTAAGCCCTCCTTATTAAAAAGACATGCTTTTATATAAATATGTAGCTTAGATTCCCATTTCACATGATCTAATACAAGAGCTCATCTCCTCTGTTTTTTTTACAGCAACAAAGCACATTAACCCTGCTATTTCTAGCTTCAGCTATAAGGTAGAATCCAGGGTATCAACAAGACATAAGTGTCAACTGGAAGATTCAAACTGACAGCTAGGAAAATATTTTTGTATGAAACAACTTCAAGATGACTTTTTGTTTCATTTTTCACTGCCCTTTTTTTTTTTTTTTTTTTTTTTTTTTTTCTGTCCTAGTATTTTCATTAAATAAACAAATATATTTTGGTCTTTGAAATTATGTTTTATTAAGGTTAAGCTCAAATGACACCAGTGGGTAGAGGGCTCATTGCTTGTCTGGAAATTAATAGCTGCAGTGAAATGCTGTACGAAGCAAACCACCTCAGAGCATTTGTACTCTGAAATGGAAACTGGGACATGTATTGTGCAAAGCTAAAAAGATCAGTCTGAGAACTTATATCACTAAGTGAGAGAACTTAAGAACTTGCTCTCAGCCATTGACCAGCCTTGCTGTATCAAAAAAGTAACACACAGGTCAATTAAAATACTGAATAATTTCAAAATTATCATAGGAGCCCTGAGGACCCTAAATTAATACACCTAAGTTAGTGCAAGTTTTCAGAAGTAAATGCTCTGCAGACAGCTCTGTAATCAGGGGCAAAAGAAACCATAGAAAAACCTCAAAGAAGAAAGATGTTTCTTACTGACCTCCATTCAGGAGCTGAGAAGAAAGAGGAGGGCTCTGCTGACTGCCACTTGCTTTTTTGGAACTGCTCTTACACTCCTGACTCATATGCTTCACAAGAGGGTAAAGCAGGGTGCACATGTTAACTTTCATTTTTCCACTTTTTTGAGACTCTGGAGAAGTTTTGTCCCTCTCTCTCTCCGTTGCTCTACTACATCCAAGCAGAAATACCTGGGAGCACTTCCAGGTCCTTCTTGCCATGTCCCCCACACTAGACTGCAAGAGCCAGGCATGAAAGGTGATAGAGGATAACAGGAGAACAAGACACAAGATATGACTCCTCAGATACCTAATGTACCAGTTCTAAGTACAGCCAAGAAACCTAGTTCCAATCCAATTTATTTAATCTAGTAAAATTATCTTGGGTAAGTCAGTGGAACCACCAGCTCACCTAGTTAGCAAATAGGGAAAAAAAAAAAAGGAAAAAAGTGACTTAGTTCCTTCTTTAATTCAGTAAAGGCATAACTATCTCATTCAGTAAACTAATGAGGCGTGCTATTCCAGATGAGATTATATGAGATGATTATTTTTAATCAATTAAGGTGTGGCAAATATTGTGCCATGTAGTCCTTTAAATGAATGGTATACTTTCATCTACAGTCACATGGATCATGCTAATCATCTGCATTTATACAGAGCAGAAGAGAAGATGATCTCTAGTTAATAAATACATTACTAATGAAAAAGGTAAGTTGGTGAACTGCATAAAAAGACAGTGTTAATGAAAAGTTAGTAGAAACCCCTAGTTATCCCTTTGAATGACACCTACAGAAACGGGCTCTTACTTAAACAGAAACTGCAGACTGTAAAGGGACACTATAAATACAATGCAAAATTAAGTAAATTTATTGTCAAAAGTATTGCAAAGGTCAAAATCTTTGTGAAGTGCATCACTTAATGACAACACAAACTTTTAAACAAAGCCTTTTTACACCTGCTAAGTGATAAAAGCACTTAATAATGAGATCACAGGCTCAGTTGTAAATTAGTTAAAAAAAAAAACAAACAATGCATGAATAAAATATTCTCTGACTGCCACTTGGAAGTTCTAAGCCACACCAGTTCCTGGTCTGATCCATTTATAAATTACTACAAAATTCCACCTGAAACAGCTGAAGTTTTAAGACAACACATGTTACAAAAATCCCTCACCAAGTCTAATACTTTCTGATACAATGTTTACAGAAGCTAATGCCAAGTGATCAAAACAAAAACTGGTGATAATTAATTATTTCTGTGTGCATTTACCAGTTCAGTTCCCCTGAACCAATTAACTGAAGATAACAATTGTCATAAACACACAGCTATGCAGCTCATGGTACCTGTATACACAAGGTCTGGCCAAGGATTCAAAATTTAACGCACTAAAATAATTCTTGTTCTAGAATAAAAATAAGGCACAAAAGTATATCA
Organism: Taeniopygia guttata; assembly: GCF_048771995.1. Taxonomy (NCBI): domain Eukaryota; kingdom Metazoa; phylum Chordata; class Aves; order Passeriformes; family Estrildidae; genus Taeniopygia; species Taeniopygia guttata. The sequence goes on along the minus strand of NC_133028.1, from coordinate 39,069,360 downwards.
TTAAGAGCATATTTTTGTTGTAGAAACCAGTATAACTGGATGCAAATGCAAGAACTGGCTAAAGGAGTTTGTAAAAATTTCTCATTTCAATCATCAATCTATTTCAGAATTTCATTGGGGTATTGCCCTTCTAATATAAAACATTTAAAATTTAATGTCCAGTAATTCTATTTTAGGAAGTATTAGGGACTGTAACCCAGACTCTCAACTAGTGATAACATGAATATTGGATATTTTGGAAGAAGTTTTAGATCTGTTACTAACCACTAAAAATCCTAAATAGCTCAAAACTACATGGAAGTTGATAGGAAAAAAATCCTTATCAAAGATCCTGCTAAAACATAGTTTTGAAAGTTCACACAAGAGCAATCAAGTGTGTATGAGACAAGACAGCTCAATGTTTCTAAAAAATTGCTTCATTACAGAAAAAAGGCCAGAAAGATAAAAAAAATTGCTTCATCACAGAAGAAAAACAAACAGCTTTTCAAAGACTGAGCCTCTTGCAGTAGATGATGTTTTTTCTTTATACCAAGACCTTCATTTTTTAGTGGACAGGCATTTCAAACTGATTCTTCCAATTTCAGTACCCCAGTGAGAAGCATCAAGTAACATTAGAGAGAGCTTCAGCTTGTCTTCCCATTCCCCTCAGTGAAATGCATCTACCTGGTTAGCAATGCATCTGTCTAACTGAATTGCTCAACAGAGCATCAAGAGCCAAGACGAGGCAAGTCGTAGTGGGCATGGAAATGCCTTTTCATTTAAAATTTATTGTGACAGGTATTCCTTGGTCATACAAGGAAACCATAAAGCTCTTCTGCCTCCTTGCACTCACCAGTATGCTGCAACACCAGCCTTGGCCCAACCAGCCAGCTTGCTCTCTCCTTCTCACACCTCTGTGACCATTCAGGTTAGGTATGGCCATGCTAACCCCCCATCATGTTCCTAGTTAGGCCAGTACTCATTTTAAAAATCCACTTTATTATGGACTTGCAGACTTCCCCTCTAACACTTCTGAAAAGGATTTTTGCCATATTCTAATTGTTCAAAATCTGTTTGCTAATTAGTTCACAAAAATTGCGACCGTAAAATATGGCTCACAGCATGCATTAAAGCTTTTCTTTTAAAGTGTCTACTTTTGCCCTATCCTTAGGTAACTCTTCTTAAATTTTTCTTTTGCAATAGTGGATGGTAAAAACTGTGGATAAAAGGGTTATTATTTGAAGTGTCAGATGAATGGAAAGAAAAATTTCATAGTGAATGCAGCAAATGCCCACAAAGTAGAAAACTGCTTTTCAATACATCAGACTTTTCCAAACTAAACCAGTTCTTGTTGATAGAAATTGTCACATTTATGAATGGATTTTTTTTGTAAACTGAAAATGAAAACATTGTGATCTATCAAAGATGATAAAACCAACATCTTCCCAAATATCCTTATTTTTTTGTCCTATTTATTTTTGAAAGAAGACAAAATATGAAAAACCAAGAAATTATTAGGCAATTATTGAACTTGCATAACATTGTGTGAAACAGCAGAGAAATTATTTTCTATGTTGATAAAGTTATGCTTTTTCTCTATCTAGAGTAAAACACCTGCAATACTTTTATGCTCATTATTATCAGCAGAAACTACTGAAATTATGCTGATAAGTTCAACACGATTTTATTTAACAGATGCAACAAAATATGACCAACTTCCCCTGCCAAATAGGGCAAAACTTTCCTTTCAAGTTAGCTAGCCTGAATTTTTAAAGGGCATTCCTCTGTTATTAAAAAAAAAAAAACAACTTTTGCCTATCTCCTTCTAACAGCTCTGCCTGCAGAGATGTCACTTCCCTGTTTTCTAAGAAACATGCTTCTCATGACGTAAGAAAATGCTTCTCCTGACCATCTTCTAGAAAAGTGTATGTATAAATACCTTTTTCAGTAATATAAATGCAAAATCTAATGATCATTATGACCATGGGAGCTAAATGCAGAGAAAAGCCTCTCTGAACACTTCCTATGCCATGTTGTGACTCTTCAAAAGCCAGGAGCCACACGAAGCCACAAAGTCCACAAGACATTCTGCATGTACATGTCATGTACAACAAACAGTAAGGTCCATGAACTTCAGCTTGAGTCCTCTGTATTGATTATTCCTATTTAGCAAGTGCTAAGTTAGGAGTAGCTGAAGGTGAAAGCAGAATCAAGTTGAAGGCCCGATAAAGAGAATTAATCCCTTGGTGAAGCCATGCTGGATGCCTCAAATCACCTCCCTGTCTTCCATGGGCGTAAGCAGAGCTTCTAAAAGAATCTATTCCATGATGTTCTCAGGCACAGAGAAGTGAAATGCATGCAATAGAATTTAACACTGAAGCATCAGAAAGCAAAGAAACACTCCTCTTGAAGTCACTCAAATTCTACTGTGTTGAAATTTTTTTTTAAAATCATTAGAAACTAATAGCATGTTAATTTAAAGTTAATTTAGCTCCTGGATTCCTCATGATGCCATGCAATAAAACTGTATCTTCCTGCTCTGGCATTGTTTCACTATAAGCTAATTGACTCTGCAGTATGGCACATGTAATTTTGAATCTCTTCCAATTATCTCTGGGAAATAAAAAAAAAAAAAAAAAAAAGAAAAAAAATCAGATTAACTGCCTTTTCTTCTCATTTTTGTGATACCAAATGTACAGTCTGACTAATTGATGTGGTTTGCTTCTCTGCCTATACAAATTAAATTACTTCCAGAAGCTCATTAGGAGTAATAGTTCCTAATGTAATAGTAATAGTAAAAGGAGGGAAGGGTCAGCCAAGGTAACTGGCCTTACTAATCAGGGGGAAAAAAAAATGAAATTCATCTATGTATGTCTACACTTGCCCACACAATTCATTATTTAAAACCAATATTTAATAATTAGTGTGACTTGACTAGATTGTGCACTTCATATACCTAAGTAGACATGGAACACTGAGTCAAACTACCAGATCAGGTTGTTTTCATTAAAAATCACCAAGAGTTATACAATTAATATGTTTCACAACAAACTTGTGTTTGGGAGACATTCAGACACACAAGGCAGATTTCACAATAAATGCTTCTCTTTCTCAGGAGCTCTGAATTTTATTCTGAACATGGTGTAAACTGGTGGTGTGAATAATGAATTGAAGACTACTGCCTCTGTTCATTTATCAGTACAGAAAATAAAATTATGATGCCCAGCATGATGAAGTATTTCAGGATTTCTTGGGGACAAGAGTACAGCTAAGTGACTATACAACTCAGTCATTGAATGGTGGATACTCCAAGACGGGTGTGTTGTTCACAACCTTGTGATGAACTTCAAAGCTGACAAAGTTTCAAACCAGACTTGTGCTACAGCTTTAACTTTGATAATTGTGATGCAGAACAGTCCAGCTAGATTTATGGGAGTCAAGGTTATATTTTTCCCAATATGTGAAAAATAGAAAGCAAATATAGTTTGAAGATATGTGGTCTTCTGTTTTCTTGATGCATCAGGAATCAAATAGACAATGTGGTTTCAAATAAGTGTGCTGTAAACAAATAACAAATTTCAGCTACAAGTTTCTAGGCATGAATTGCAAGACTGAAATATAATTTGCAGGGAGTTACTAGATTATTTGCAAATCTCCTGGAAAATTTACTGTAGGGCCTTTCTGTGGATTGTTTGTATTTGACAGCAGCAGACCCTTGAAACCTCAGGTAAACTGCCAGCAACTCCAGATAAAGTCTCCCATAGTTGCCTAATGTAAGGATATTTACAGACAATAAGTGATGGTGCCTATGGACCCTTTCCTATGGGTTACTTTTAACCTCATGAAGACACATGGTGATATTTAAAACAGATTACAGGTTATCCATCACTGTGTGGGGCATTAAGACTTCTGAATGGGATGAACTTGACCCTTTCAGTTCCCCATAGCCCTCTGTTTCCATATATGTTGTTACTGGACAGAATTCTGTCAGCCATACAAACCAACTTCTCTGTGATCCAAACACTGGGAAACATCTATGCATGAATGGGTTTTAAATATGGTTGGGAGTAGGACTTTTTGTATGGGAATGAATAAGTTTTGCCAAAGGTGGCTCCAGACTCAGCACTACATAATCGCTTGTAACTTCCACTTGTATCACACCATGATACAATGCAGCAATTATCAGTAACATTTTTGCACAGCTCTAAAAGACATAGTTCAATTTCACAAATTCACATCACAGTGACCCTGAAGAAGAATGAATTTTGGTGCACCTGCACAAGCACACCAGGGTTGGAACTAGAACTGGCTTCAGCATGCAACAACCCAACACCACACACCAGCTTTTCTGCCCTGAAATACTGTTATGGAAGATGGAACCCAAAGTCATGGACTAAATGAAATCAATGGACTTTTATAGGGATAGTCCATAGACTAAGGACATGATATCTGTATATATTTATATATATGTAGAGATTAGATAGATAGATAGATAGATAGATAGATAGATAGATAGATAGATAGATAGATAGATAGATAGACAGATAGATCAAATGACCAAAAATATGATGGTGGTTAACTGGGATGTATTGGGAAGTGTGGGATACGAGCATGATGTTAATGGTATGGAATTGAAAATGGAATACCATCCTGGATTAATCTAGGATAGAGCTCGTTTTCTTCCTAGTAGCTGGTACTAGCTGGTACTAGCCTGTGTTTTATATTTCATATGAGAAAAATATTGAGGACACACTGGTGCTTTAGTTGTTAAGTAGAGCTTACTTTAAGTCAAGGACTTTACAACTTCCCGTACTCTACCAGTGATGATGACATGCAAAAATGGTTCTGTACTCTAGACATATAAGTACCTATCATAGTATTTCAGTTATGGTCACTTCAGTTAATGTTGTTTAAGTTGTTTCTTATCCCTAGTTTTAATTATTTTTCCCTCTCCTCTCATTCAAAAGCAAAAGGCATGGTAGAGAAAATAGCATCTTGAAACCATAATTATACTCCCTCAGGAAATCCTGTCACTGGTAGCTGCCTTAATTACAAGAAAATGCAGAAATTATTTACTTATTTGTGTACAGTGTTATGCAGCAATACTTAATTTTAAAAATAATGTGTCTTTTCATTTTGTTTTAGCCCAAGCAGCAGAATTGTTTCCCTTGCATGTCATATTACATGACAAACAATAAAGACCTGAATCCTCAAGAGCTGTAACTTGAAATACTGGCTTGAATGAATGCTGTCCCTAAGGAAAAGTAATGTTAAATCTTATTCCACACATGGAAATGCTAGCTTATAAAAGCTGAAAGTCTGGCTGGAGAGCTTTTTGGAACAGACTTTCTGTTGCAATGTTTTGCCTTTCTCCCACCAGTGACAAACTGAGACCTTCTGAGTTCCTGGCCTGGCCATGTAGATTGCAATTGGTATACTGTGGAATTCAATACTGATGTGAATGCTTCTGAGCTTGCAGCCTGGAAGGCTATTTAGCCAGAAGAAATAAACAACAAACCACCAAATAAGTAACCTTTTACTTACCATGGCAGGAAATATATGCTGGAGGCAGGAAATCCTCATGATCAGTACAACTGGGACTCTGGGACAGGGAACATGGTTTTTCCAGAGTCTCTCCAAAATAGCTTCCAAGCCTCTGCAGCAGTGAGCAAGAGGACTCAGAAGCCTGATTTGTGTGACAAGCATCAGAGTCTGATCTTCTAGAATGTAATGTTATTTAATATAAAGGCTTTCTATGGAAATGAGTTAAAATTATTTCAAAATTGTTTTATAAATAAGTTCCTTTATTTTGTAAAGAAATATATTTTCCTACTTTTTATTACAGAAACTCTTTGGTTTGAGGTTCATAATTTCATAGGGAAGGGAACTGATGATTAATAACAACACCAAAGATCAGAGCCATAACCTATTAGGCACATCATTCAGTACAGCTGTCTTGTAATACTGTGAAAGTGTTTATGCTCAAATATAATTTCTTTTTATCCTGTTTTAAATACCAGAAGCAACAATTTTAAGTCCACTGAGGGTTTTTTTTTTCCAAAGTATTTCTTAATATCCAAAGAGTACGGTACCCACCTTGCAAAAGATGTCATCACATTTACTGTGTCAGGTCATAGCCAGTGGGAAAATTGCCTTTGGTGGACGGGTGCAGTTATACCACTTCAAAGCTATTCAGGAACAGCTCTGAACATGGAATCAGAGTTTTACAGGATTTCATCACCATGATTCCGTGCCATTAAATTACAGTGAGGTCTCTGAAGGTCTTTGCTTTGAGACAATTTCAGTTTCACACAACAGAATTTCACTACAGCAGTCACTATGGTACATGATGATGGCTTTTACATTAATAACATTCAGCAATTATTTAGATCACACTAATTGTTAAGTCTGTGCTCCCAGTGTTTCTTACAATATAATCATTAATAATATTATTTTTTTCTTTTCTACATTATTAATAAGGAGTTACTAGTACCCCATTTTCATGATTGGGGTTCCTCTATCAAAACAAATATTACTATTTAGTAGGGTATGATTTTTTAAAGGAATGTGAATATTAAGGAATAAACACACTATTGAATATGGGTTGAGGTACTTCTCAGTCTAAGTGATTTTAGAGATTTTTTACATTTTGCAGAGGATGAAATTACCCAAACTCTACCAATTAAACACACCAAAAGCTGAAAAAAATCCAAGCTCATCCTTATTTTCCTCTTTTTCTTAAAGACTAATTCCTTTAAATAGGCAGTAATGAAATAATAGGAAGAAAAATAGTAAACATTAAAGGGACTAAGGAGATAAGCAGAATTATTAGGATTGTAGAAGGTTTACAAGGAAAAGCTAGGCAATCAGCCAAATAAGTCAAACCAAATTTAAAATATTGTAGTTTAATACACTAGGTATATAATAATATATAATATAATAATATACTAAGTATATAGTATTAAGCCTAAACATGTTTATCTAGACTATGCCCAGATCACTCTTGCAGACTCAGTTTGAAACTCAGAAGTATGCAGACTGTCTACTGAAAAAAAACCCAAAAACCTAAAAACATTGTAGGAGAGGTGTAACTTGCTATGCTGCTACAGAATTTATGGGGATTGCATGCTTTTAAACTGAAAATATCAGAGAGTTGCATACATGTACATTTAAACGTATAAATGTACATGCATACACGTACATACCTGTACATTTAAAGTTTGTATAACACTGTGATGTGTCTTAACAAAGGTAATGAGAAAGCCTATTTCAATTTTGAAATAAAAAGGAATTAAAAATCAGTCTGAGCAACAAAATCAGAAATTATTTGTAGCCTCATAGGCACCTGACAACACAATATGCCTGCTGGAGGAGCTTAGGAAAACCCCCTGAGACCTGATGAAATCCTATACAAGATTGAATTTCTGGAGTCAGCTCATCTAAAACATTATAAAATATGTTCATGTAATAGCCTCAAATGCTGCAGCTGAAGGGCCTGAAGATTGAAAAGGACAAGAAAGAAAAAGACCACTCAAACGAGACAGCTAGATTAAAAAATTATATGCTGTCACTCAAATTTTAATGAAAGCATTGAGATTTCAATCTTTTCATGTTTTTCTGTTTCACACAGAAGTATGATTTATTTTTTAAGCTAACTCAGTAACATCTTTGTATTGTCGGAGAATTTCATCCTCATTTTTCCATTCTTAGTGTATGTATAGTGAAAACATCCTGATATATTAAGAATGTGTCTGATGAATTTACTAGAGATTAGATAAAATTCACTATAAAGGAAAAAGAGCTCCAATAAAGTCTCACAAGCATAAAATCATGCATTTTGGTTGCAACTTCACAAATGGGTATATTTGAATGGTTATAAGGAGGAATTCTTCAAATGGATGTCCTGACAGGCTAAACAAAAGTCTAGGCAGAGACAGAAATGTTTTTTCTCTAAGCTTCAGGCATGTAGCCCAGACATATCTGCCCCCACACTGAACTTCTGATCATTTTATCTGAGCATTAAGCCACTGGGCATGCCAGGGGCTCCAAGGAAACTGTGGGTTCCAGAGAATCTGTTGAAAATCTTTGTCTATTGGCACACTTGCATGCATCCTGACTGCAATAATTTCGTCCAGAAAGGTGTCTGCAAAACAGAACATCTAAAGGATCTAGTACAAAAGATTTTCTTTTCTTTGCTAAAGCTGCCATGCTATACAGTGACAGCATGTTATACTGCTACTCTGTAGGCCCCTTTCTGGTTCTTTTCTCCAGGAAGTTTTAAAGGTAGATACTTCTACAGTTGATGTTTTGAAACTGAAAACTTGCAGAGTATGATACACAGCTCCCATGCTACCACGGACTTGCAAAAGGTGAAGCACTGTAAGAGAGCCTCTGCAAAATCTAAACAAATGAAGCAGCCAGAGCTCTCATTTTAAAAGGTTAAAGGGATAGATAAAAGGAGGCTCTGTCAAAAGGACTAAGTGGTCTTCTGATGTTCTGATTAGCAGCAGAAATCCATTAGGAAGCGCTTGAGTGTAATTAGAATGGAGAGATTAAGAGAAATAGAATAGTAGAAGCATTTAGAAAAAATAGGAAGTGCAGAAATAGGTAACCTGCAACATAATCAAAGAAGCATATAGTAAGTGTTTTTAGTAGTTTCTTGTGCAGTATAGATTAGAAATGATTGTAAACCATGTATGAAAGAGTAAGTTATATAAATAGGTAATTCTATCACACCTTTTCTTAGTTTGTCAGCAGAAAAATTAAAATATCACTGCAAAATGCATCTGCATCAATAGCATAAGTAAACCCAAATTTACCAAATACACGAAACGTAAAGAAAATTTCATACAAATGCTAGAAAATCTGGAACACAGGTTTTAAAACTTGGCTTTATTTAAAGCTTTCTTGAGTCATTTGAATTTGTAGAAATATTACCTCAGCCACTCATGTTCACAGTCTGTAAACTGTGGACATAAACAACGGCATTGAATTGACGAGAATTTAATGTCAAAGCATAAGCCTGCCTAAATTAAAAGCAAATGGCATTCTATTTATAAACTCAGGTTACAGCAAATATTAAGGTCTGTCTTTAAACCAATGAATGCATCCTCAGATTAGCTGAAGCTCAGTCACCTAACTGTGACAACAATGAGCTCAATTGGCAGCTGAATTAGTGTCCTAAAGGTTGATTTAAAAATAACACAGGTCATGTATTAGTTTCAGTACTTCATAATTCTTACCCATTTTATTTCAATTAAACAATACAGTTTCCTTCATACCACCACTAGTTGAGAAGATCTGACCTCTGCATATGTAGAAAGTGACTGGAATTCCTAGGAATATATAACTAATGAGGAAATTTGCAATAAATATACATTAAGTGAACCAGAGAGCTATATCCTTTATTCATTAAGATAAGCACATGCAAAAATCACCAACTTAAGACATACTAGCTTAAAAAATACACTAAACAACTGGAACCATAACTGCAATTTTCTATTTCTACTGTACTGCTTGGTCTTATTGATAACATGTAATATACTCAAGAAACTCCACATGTGTCTCTGCATTAAAGCCCTACTACAGATGCATTCAGACTTTGGCAGATCCTGAGACTGGCTGCCCACTGTCCCCTCACTGATATAGTTTCCCTTGCTCATTACATTTTTTTTCTTATTTCTAAATGCAGCTGTTGATTGCTTTAACCTTTAGCTGATTCCTTTGAACTTGGGAAATTTGTATTTTATTACAACTAAGCTAAATACAATTTTAATTCCCGTTCTTATTAATGCAGTTATAACATTATAAATGAGTTTTTAAAGAATATTCAGAAATCAGTCTAAATCTTATATCAATTGGTCCAATTCATGACATGTGAATGTCAAAATTTCTGAAAAGCTGATACATGCTCTTGTCATCATAACGGAGCCTCCTCCTTATAACTGCGTGTCTACTGTATCCTAAGTACCATCCTGTAGTCACTGCTTTATAGTATTTAACATAATATTTAGTAGTAACTAGAATTTACAGCAAATCAGTTCAAGGATGAATGAATTAAACTGTACTTGGTAAACCTACTTCATTTTGCATCACTGAACACTGTAAGAAAGACTGTCACAGCCAGATAGCCCTTCATTTTAATTAATGCATTTGTAGCAGCATCAGTAAAATTAGTGCCAAAAAATGCAAATTAAGATCCAGTTATTAACATGCCAAATTTGGATTCTTGTGTCTCTATCTGCCACCTCCCCCCCAGGATAAATACATGACTCAGGAGAATTTACACAGCAATTACTCCACAGAACTGTCAAGACATTTTGCAAAAGATCCTTTGTAGATGGAGACAGTGAAGTACTAAAAGGCAAGAAAAAAAAATTCCAGATTACAAACTATTTAAAGAACAAGACCAGACTAGAAAGCAATGCACATTTAGACTGAATGAACACTTTTTGGTTTGTAACTAGGTCATCAGATTAAATGCATCAAGACCCAGAGGTCTCATTACAGACAGTGGCAGAAGACCAGCTGAAAGGCCCCTCAGAGCTGCTCATTAAATTTAAGTGTATAAGATTCTGTGTTTTCTTTCTTACAGTTCCAATTAAAAATCTACAGCGGGTACCTTTCAGCTCCAACTTCTGCCCCAACCATGTCCTGCAGCTCAGAAGTAAAGCCAGTTGTACATCTGCTTCTCACCTAGTATTTCTCTATGAAATGGAAGCTAGATGGAGACCACAGCAGCTCTAGCATTTTTCTGTGAAATGGCAGCTAGGTGGAGACCACAGCAGTTCCTCTGTGGTATTTTGATGGGAGGCCCATACCTATGGGCATACCCAGGCATGCATGTTCTAAAGCCTCCAAGCTGATCATCCAAATGAAGAAAGAACCTACAAATTACTTTTTTCATCTTTCATTTGTATTTATGAGTGGGCCCCATAGTCAAATTGTTTTCACTGCCATTTTGCCTTATTGTCTGACTTCTTTCAGCATCCCTCTGTTAAATATGAGCAGCTGGTCCCAAGCAGATTTGAACAGTATTAAAACACAGCTATTCACCAGTTTGCAGCTATGATTCCTCTGCTGCTTGACAGAATAACTCTAAATCTATTTACTTGAATGGACTATTTAAAATTCAATTCTGTTTTCTGTCTGTGACTGCTACATCCTAAATTATTAGATTAAAAACCAAAATTGCTATGAAACAGTTTTATTGCAAGTGCACAAACAGGTAATGTTCCAGTACAAGCTGAATGAAGACTTTGCTTCAGATAATCCTACTTTCCTTATATATCTATTTTAGTGAACGATTTGTGGGCTTGCTGTTTAGGGCCGATCTTTAAAATCAGTATGTTTCTTTATACATTATAAGATTTATCAGCGTCTGAAGAGCAAGAAGCGCTAAGACCTAAAGATGGTGCCTCCTTTGAGCCTGCGATGCCTGCAGCTGAGCAGTCACAGGTGCTTTTCCACAGCCCCGCGGTGTGGGCGCCCATCTGCTCTGAGGTGCCGCAGGAGCGTCGCTGCCAGAGATGGGTTTGTTTCTGTTCTGGGACCTGTGAGTCTGAGAGTCACACTCTCCAGCAACTTCAAGTTTTGATTTTGGACTTTCCAGAGGTTGTTCCTTTCTCTCGCCAAGGGAAAAGCTGGTTTTCTCACACAGGATGTCGCCTTTTTCTTTGTTCCGTTTTTTTCAGCTCAGCAAGGCTCCTTCTTTGCATGGGCACCAGGTGTGGAATTTCTCCACCACAATGATCACCGGGTTCGTGGACTACTTCTACTCCTTTTACCTCAAGCTCACGGGCGGCAGCAGCCCCATTAATTTCAGCTACCAGAGCAATCACCTCAGCCGCTGCCGTGACACTACGCGGCCCCTGATCAGGTTTCATTCCGGCCGCGCCGCAGCTGCGAGCCCGGCCCGCCCGCCCGCCGGCCGCGCGCGCGCCCGGAGCGCTGAGGCGGCTGCACCGCGGCGCCGGAAGGAGACTGCTCGCCATGGTGCGTGTGCCGGGCCGGGAATGGGGACGGGAATGGGGACGGGGACAGGGACAGGGACAGGAGTAGGGGTGCGGGTGTGGCTCCCGCAGCCTGCGCTTCGGGGGACGGCGGTGGCTGCTCACACGGTGCTCCCGGCCCCTTCATTCCCTCCGGGAGCGGCCCCACCGCGTCCCTGGAGAGGCGAGCGCAGGGCCCTGTGGGCCGATACCGGCGGCGAGCCGAGCTTGCACATAAAAACTGCTGCATTTCCTCCCCGGGGGTTCGCGGCCCTCCCGGCGGCGGGGGCAGCGCGGTCCGCCTGTGGAGCAGCGGGGAGTGCCGCCGCCCGAGATTCCCCGAGGTGTCAGAACAGCTGCGTCTTTGACACCATCGCTTTTTTCGCAGCGCTAAGCACTGATGTTATGGCATCAGTGCTTAGAATTGACAGAGAATTGGATGTACTATAGTGTCCGTTTACTGATGGCCATTTGTTATGATGCAGGAAAGAAACCCTGCTTTAAGGTGTTTCTTTTAGGCGCAGTTAAATAACATATTACTTCATAAAGCATTCAGTTCTCTTCAGACATTTTCTTAGCAGAAGGTAGCATAACTCAGAGTAGTATTACCGTGCTTTGGATATTCGTGAGTGGTATTCCTTCTCTGTGCAGTATGGAGGGGTAGAGCAGTAAAGCCTCTGGCTGCTCCCTGGTGTGAAGTATTCCAGTGATCTCTGGGGAGGAACAAGAAAATCGCTTTTATTGCATTGTTCAAATTACATGAGGCTCTTGTCAGAAACCCACATAGAAGCTCGAATGGGGACATTTTTCTGCAGAGGTACTGAGAGCTAATATTAGTTTCCTAGCTGTGGAGTTCTACGAAGTAGATATTCTGACAGTAGTCACTATGTAAGATTTCTTACAGCATTTCCTGTACTCCAGTGGTTTTGTTACAGCATGTAATAGCTTCAAGTACTGTTGTTTTTGAAGTGAGTGAAATTAATAACATGTTACTGAAAGGTAAGGGCTTTCTTAGCTATCAGTGCATGACCTTTACCAGTCTTTACCATGGTGTGTACTTCTGTCTTCCCTTTCATGTTTTACTCAGCCTTGTTAGTACATAGTATCTTTGATGTCTTTTCAGCCAAAGTTACGAAAACCTCAAGGAGGGAAGCAAGAGAAAAAAGTTATCCATCCCTACAGCAGAAAAGCTGCACAGCTTGCAAGGGAAGTACACAAACAGGAAAAGAAAGAAAAGTAAGTTGACTGCAAAACCTCGGTTTTGATCTCTCAGATCAAAGAATAACATCACAATTTATACTTTTCATTTGTGGTAGTGGACATGGACTGTTATGCTGATACAACCACAAGAAAACAGAAAGGCCTGTATAACAATATTTTTGCTGGGCCATGTGAAGTGACAGGTTTACATGCATTAAATCAGGTTATACAGAGTGTGTAGTTCTGCTGCTTTACTTTGCATGTTGTCCTTACAAGTCAGATTTCTTGCCTTTGATAATCTGAATAGCACAATGCTGGTGATTTCACATAGAAGTGAGTCACCTAGTTTGACTACTTCAAGTTCAGTAAGAATCCTGCTTAGGGTCTAGCTGCTTCTGCTAAAACGCTGAGTTAATAGAAAAGAAAACCCAGAAACCTTCCTGCAGAAGACAGACTTCTGAATCAAACTGTACAGTTAATTTCTCTCTGGTGGTTTTGTGCTGTTCCATGGCAAGCTTGTTTTTCTGCTTTTAAGTTTTACTTCCCCTTCCCACAGAGGGAAAAGACAGCTGGTGAAGACTGGCCTTTGAATTACATTGTCTCAGGTTGCTCATTTTTATTCATAAATATATTTATTTAGGAAATTACTAAAGCTAGCTTAATGCATTTTCCATCTAGGTAAAGTATAGCACTATATAAACGATATAATGCAGTATAAACTCTAGTGTCTGGATGGACCGTGTGAGCTGAGCCCAAATACTCATTTGCCTGAAGGTGTTAAATTGGAAACTCCTGGTCCAGACACTGTGCAGGTTTATTGTTGGGATTGATGTACAGCCTTATCCACAGCAGTTGCACTGTTGCTTTCACTAGAAGAGGGGCCTTTGCTGCCACAGTGGGGTCATGTAGCCTCCAGCAGGGCTGCTGCAAGAATTCACAAGCAGGATGTGTTGATTGGGCAGTTTCTTAATGTACAAGAGGTTTTCCCTGATGTTTGATATCTTTTCTGTGCTCTCCGACTATTGATAGTACATTTTTATTGCAAATTATTTTCCTACTGCTAAATTGACCACTTTGTCCCCTAGCTCTCTCACCTGGTGTCATAACAACTGCTCACAGCTCTTAATCACAAAAGATGACTTAATCTTACTTGATTCACAGTGCTTGCATTTGTGACTTCACCATACAGAAAAACATGCACAAGAAAACTTAGTGAGGGAGCAGTACTTACTGATTATTCGTTATGACATGGCACACTCAAAGCTTTTAGTGACAGTCTTCTGTGGTTAGAGTTACACTGATATGGACACCAGTGCTGATGTTTCTTCTTGGAGTGCTATTTTTTCTTCCTCTTGCAACAGCAAAAAGTTGAAAGGCCCTGCTGAAAGTGAGACAATATCCACTGCTTTTCCCTCATCCATTCAGGCAGTTGTTTCATCATAGAAGCCAATCAGGTTGGTCAGACATGACTTATCTTTAGTAAATTCATGCTGCTATTCCTGATCACCTCCTTGTTGTGCATGTGGGTGGAGATGGTTTCCAGAATGAGGTGCTCCATTGCCTTTGCACTGATTTAGGTGGGGCTGACTGGCCAGCAGTTCCCTGGGTTCTCCTTCTTGCCATCTTGGAAGACCAGGGTGACATTTGTTCTCTTCCAGTCCTCAGGCTCCTCTCCTCATCTCGACAACCTTTCAGAGATAATCATGAGTGGTTTAACCATGGTGTCTGCCAGCTTCCTTGGCACTCATAGATGCATCCCTCAGGGCCTATGGCTTTGTGGATGTCAAGTTGGCCTGGGTGTTCTCTAACCCAATCCTCCTTTGCCAAGGGAAAGTCGTCCCTTCTAACATTCCTTAACCCTGGTCAGAGATTCCTGAGGGCTGCTCTTGGCAGTGAAGGCCCATGCAAAGAAGATGTTTGGTATTTCTGCCTTCTCTGTCCTCTGGTGCCAGGGTCCTCCTCAATTCAGCAGGAGGCCTACATTAGCCTTAGTTTTCTGTTGGTCGCTGATGTTTTTGAAGAAGCACTATCCTTGCTATTTCAATCTAGGCTGATTGTAAAAGATGTAACCTTTCATTTTGCATAGGGATACCATTCCACCAAGAATAGTGTGTCAATTCTGACTATCCACAGCATATTGTGATAGCAAAATTATCTTAGATTTTGTTTCTTTATATCTTAAAAATAAGATTTATACATCTTACACTTCTGGGGCCTGAACAGTTAACTAACATTCTGTACTTTGTAGATCACTTTTGTTGTGGTTGTAAATCAATTGCATGAAAAGCATCCTCCAATTCTCCATTTTATTTCCTCTATTGTCTTGGCTTGAAGAGCAATTTCATTTGAAAGACATGAATAATGTTGGTTTTTTTTTTTTTTCCCCTTAGTGTTTTTAAAAGAGTTGTTAAGGGTTCCAATTTCTTTTAATCTCTATTATCTAAACTATCAATTTGGTAAATTCTCAGTATTTTTTTTAAATATTGGAAATTAAATATGTGTTGAACTTTTTATTGTAATGACTTAGCTTTCAGTAATGGTGAAGCTTGGATTCATTTTGCATAGCTCTGAAAAAGACAAGACAAATTTCTGATGCTGTGAATGGAGGAAAACTTTCCACTCCTACACTCTCGGGAAAAAGAAATAGCTCACACCAGTTTTGTTCTTCTGCATTGCTTCTGCAGGTCTATTAAATGTCTTTAAACAATTTTCCAAATTGCTTCTATTGAATGACAGCCCTCTTCTCTGGTGGAAGGTTAGTACATCATTTGGTGGTAAATAGAAGCTGCCTTGTAATCTCTACAGAATTTTGTTCCTTAGTCCTGTCTACAAATCCAGCATTTTTTTGACCATGCTTGTTATTGTGTAGAAGTAAGTTGTCTGAAGTATGAATAGGACACAAAACTAGAAATGGAATTATCTAGGAGTTCACTAGGTCTGAGTAAAGGGGGTAGTTTCTCTGTACAGGCTAGTGCACTTCTGCAGAATGGAAAAAAGTATTCAGTGGATGTAGGAAGTCCATAGAGGTCATATGTACTGTTTTTATTAAGCACCTTGCCAGAGGGTGCTTTAGTTGTGGCTGGCTAAATTTATGCAGTAATACTTTTTGAACATACATACATTTTATCTGTTGATTACTATTTAACACAAAGGTATAGAATGTAGGAAACCCTTGAATGGTATGTTACTGGAGGATGAGAATATGTTATACAGAAGTATCAGTGAGTGTTTTTGGGTTTGTGTGGTTTGTTTATTTTGTTTTAATTGTTTTGGTTTGGTTGAGTTTTGTTTTTTTTTCCTTTGGTGCTTGTCTGGAGACAGAATTCCTGACTGGAGACAGTTTAGGCTTCTATTTGCTTATTCACTTTCCTATAGGATGGAGGGAAGGAAATAACTACTGTGAATGTTCCTGTTTATGTTAGACAGAAAGGACAATTACATGAAGTTATGAGATGCATATTGCAGTATCTTTTGCCCAAACTAGATAGTAAAAAAGGGTAGACATTATCCACAAGGAATTTCAATATTTAAAATGCAGCACTGGGAAAAAGGAAGGAGAAGTTCTGCATTAAGTCGCAGAAGTCTTTTATGGGCTCCATTGTCCACTCTTCACTGCAAGCATTCATAATGAAATATGACAGTAGTTATAAGTTTACTGTCCAGAAACTGTGACTGCACAACAAAAGACCAATCTTAAGCATAATAAGAGGAGACAGACCAATTGCTTTTAGAAAATTGGCTACAATTTTAAATCATCTTGTTCACTTCAATTACACCTTTTTCTTGCCTGCATCCATCTCCTCTCAATTCTCTTCAAGGTCTAATGAGCAGCAACAACTTCCAGTGTATTACTACCAATTTATTCTCTCTTAATCTACATGTGAGTTCTTATTCCTTTAGGCAGCTTGTTTGCTCTGTTAAATAATTACATGGATGTTTTTATGAGACAGCCATAGCTGCTTCACTGGCAGTAGTAGAACACTGACTTTTCTACACTTTAGGAAATCTGACCATAGTGGAAAATTAATGAAATTTCTTTAGTAGTGATGTACTAAAACCAGTCATGTTTTCCTGCAACTGCAGAAATACCTATCTGGTTCTGGTAGCTGAAGCTAATCTAGCTGTGCTTTTTTTCTGTAATTTTCCCTCCTGAGTCAAAATAGACCCTTTTTATTGTGCATGCACGATAAACTTCTTAGGAGTCAGTGCATTTTTATTACAGATAAGCCAGTCTAATACTGACATGCTCTGAGATAATATCTAAGGAGGTGTTACAGTGATGGGGTGTGAAGCGACCTTAGGGGTAAGCAACTGTAAAATGTCTCCTGGTAGAACTCTGTGTGTGCTTTTTCTGAGGTTTTCCCCTGTCTAGCCTCCTAATCCTTCTTGACCCACTCTGCTTCTCCTTGCATTGATTGCAGCAGTGATGCTTTGTGACATGCTCTTGCAGATTCTTCATGAGGAAGTAAAAAACTGTTAGCTTTTAAAATTATTTATTTTGAAAAGCCTATCTTCAATTTTCAGAGCTATAGATGGCCTTTGTATGTGTGGATATTATTGGGGAAAAGTACTGAGTTTGTTATCTGAGTTGGGAAATACTCATTGTTAGTATTTAGAGTAGAACAGTTGAATACAAAATCTGAGATAAAAAGCTGCTGAAGGAACATGTAGAATTTACTATTAAAGTAAATAAAAAAACCTTTAAAGTAGACATCAAGAAAACTACTAATCATTCTTATTAATAATCGTTGCCTAAGCAGAGGATTTCTGGAAGGCGGGTGAAGAAGAAAATCATCAAGAAACAACAGCCTGCCACAAGATTGTGTCCCTGGTCTTACTCTCTCCTTCCCTGTACAAAAGCTATTACTCATTGTGTGGAAGGGGAGGAGAGGAAGTTTCTTTGACTCACCTGATTTGATTAGCCTCCCTGCTAATGCTATTGTCTTCTAGCAGTCACTGAGGTGAGGTTTTTATAAAAAGTACAATAAGGCAACATCTGAGCCTATCATTCATTATTTCTCATACTGCAGTTAGTTGTGTGTACTAGGAGATTGAAGGTTTTTCATCCAGAAGAAAATTGTGGTTCTGTACTTCGCTGCTTTGATAAATAAATGTTTTATGGCCCTAGCAGGAGCAAGTGGCAGTTTGTGATGTTTCAGAATGTAGATGTGAGAAATTATCCTGTTCGGGCAGCTTTCCTAGATGTCATTGTCATTTTCTCCATGGAAAAGCTTTGCAGACAGGCTTGTCTGGCAGTGTTGCCTTGTAGGGTTCCCAGCAGGGATTGCTGATGTGGAGTTCCACTGAGGGAAGTATGTGTCCTTTTCTGGATGCTGTAACCGTCCAAAGCTCTCTGCTGTAAATCCTCTGAAGATAAAAGCCTGCCCAGGTTTTATTGATAGCTTCTTCTACACATGCTGGGGTATCCATAGAAGTAAAAATTTCTTTGATGTGTTAGTGGAATTCTTAGCAGTTCACACATGCTGTGCATTTGCTTGTACGTGGCTTTTAGACAGTCTTCAGAGGATGAAATATGTCTTGAAAAATCTAGTTGTTATTTAATAATATAGGTTTGTGGACAAGTGACACAAGTGTGTTTGTCTCTGGAAAGGAAGGGTTTATCTGTTGATCCCAGTTTTTGTGGTAGGTGATAGATTTCTGTGCTCTGAGTTACTTCAGTTAGCTCTAAAATGCTCATTAAATTTTACAGAGTAAAAGGAATTTTATAAAAGGAGCACAATAGCTTTGAACTGTGATGAATTTTAGCATTATTTATTCTCTGTCAATTATAGCCTTTATGACTTACTTAATCTATTACTAATTTTCCTATTTAATAATAATAATCAAAAGTCCATTTATCAGAGGTCATTGAATATATACACTGAATATTCATGGCTAGGATATTTTTTCTGGTGACAAATTTCACACTTAGCCCAAGAATGTCTTGTTTTCCTTTCTGGAAACAACAGAACATTGCAACATCCTTTGATGCAGATGGAATCTGACACCTTGAGGACAAAAGAGCATAAAACATGGGATTTCCTGATAGAGAATTTCTTTTTTTTGAGAAATCCTAATAAGGATGAAAATTAATCCCAAATAGAACTGTGTATCCACATCCCATAGAGTACAGAAGGCTTTTCAGTATCCTGCCAAAGATTCAAATGGACTTGTGATTCAAGTACTGTGAGAGACAGAGTTGGGTTTTTTTCCATCTTGTTTAATTAAGTTGTTAGTTTTGGTATCTTAACATATTAACTTACTGTTTGCTAAGGACAAGGTTTAATTATTACAAGTTTTAAGGTAACAGAATGGTATTTTTCACATTGCATGCTTGATTTGCAAGAATGCAATGCAGTGTAATCTCCCAACTCATTAAACATACCAGAAGAATATCAGAAATATGTAAGAAAATTGTGACAATGCGGCTCTTCGGTATAATTACTTTTGTTGCACTCTGAGAAAAATGTTCCATCTTTTTTTCTTTCAAAAAACTTTTTAGCTTAATAGGTAAACTGGACAAATTTCAGCTAGTAGTTTTACTGCTAGCTGAAACAGAAAGAGTTTTACATTATTTGGAATTTGTCAAATATTTCTGTTTGAAATTATACCTTGACTTTCATTGTGACTGAAAAAAACCCCAACTTTTTGAGAATAAAATTAAGGTTGTTGTTTATATAGTCCTCAGTCCCGGCTAACACATCTATTTTTTCTCTGCTAGGTTGAAGACTGACAAAGCTTTGCGTTTAAGTATTATTGGTAAGCAGAAACTTCTGTTACTGAGTACAGTATTCAGTTTCTTAGTAGAGATTCTAAGTTTCACCAACTTTTTAGATGTCCAGTTAGAGCTTCTTTTTCTATAATCTGATTCTCCAATCTTCAAATAGACTGGGTTGAAACACTGAAATACCTGACGTCCACTTAATATATACAGGATTGAATTTGGGGATGAGTATAGCTAATCTTTTATGAGTGTACACAACAGCAGAGAAATATAGACCAAATGAGTATTTTGTACATCTGTACACATATTTTTTTGGCCTCCAAGCTTTTTATAATTGCTTGTAAAAGAAGATGATATTTATAGCTTAAAAGACACATTGTGTGTCTAAAGACACATTGTGCAAGTAAATTCAAAACTTTGAGACACAATCTGAGATACTTTTCCATATGATTGATCCTGCAGCTTTTCAATTTAACCTGTTTAAAAACAGATTTGATGATCCGAACTTTTACTCAAGCCATTGTGTTGTTTTTTTCCCCCTAAGTTTCCTTCCTAAATAATTGATATAGTGATATTTTAATTAATTTCTAGTAAAACAAAGCCTAGCTTTTTTTTTTTTTTTTTCCCTGTAAGGGAGGTATAAAATAAATCTGAAATTATGTGAAAATGTTTCTGTTACAGCTGCCTTCATACCTGGTACCCACAGTATCAGAGTCTGTGATGCCATTCAAAATCTTGAAAAATGGGGGGCACAATTAGAAACTTTGAGAAACTTTAATATGTATTGATGCTACAGTGGTGGTGTAACCATTAATATTAAGTTTATTCTTGTAGGAGAAAAACTGCAATGGTTTCAAAGTCACCTTGATCCCAGTAAAATCGAGTACACAAAGAAGGAAGCTGGTGAACTAATTGAAAAGTAAGACTGCTGTTAAAAACAAGATTAAAAAGCTTGACTTGTCTTTAAAAATAATGTGATGATGACTCAGAGGAGGATTTTTATATATTGTAAATTATAATATCAAGTAGTTGATTCTGTTTCCAGTGACAAATATTGATAGACATATATAGTCATACTAGAATTATTCAAGTAAGTAGTTTTATTTTAAATGATTGAAATTTATCCCTAGTTTTGTAGTGTGTGGAGGACCTTAAAAGATTTGGGCAGTGTAATCACATGCATTTTCTTGTTGGGTTATTTTGTGCCACCTGAACACGCAGATTTCATATTCCTTACTCCTTGCGTCTCCAATAAATAAAGAAAATAAATTAGAAAATAAATCCAATTAGTAAAATAATTTATCAGAGTAATTCTGTTCTGCAATTTTTTGGTATGACTGCATCTACCTTTTATGCATTTTATTTATTTCAGTTATATGTGTCGATTCAATGCTGAATTGGAGCAGATTGAATTACAAAACAGTATTAAAGGCAGACAAGGAAGACAGCATGGTTCACGGGAAACTGTCATCAAGCAGACAATAGAACGTGAAAGACAACTCTATGAGGGCTATGGAATAGGTAGGTAAAAGTATTAGAAATAATTCAGTCCTCACACCTGCTCACAAGGCCAGAATCTAAGCAAACTTTCTAGGCATTGTCCTTATTCTCTTTTACCTGGGATGAGGGCCATAGTGAAGAAAAGATGGTGGAGATCTGACTCATACATTCTACTTTTGCCTTTCTTTTTGCATCTTCGCTAGTACTGCCTTTTCAGTGCAGGCATATATAACCTATTTTCCAAACTAAAGTGAGTTTTCAATGCACTTGCCTTGAATTCTGTACAGCAGCTGGTTGGACCCTCATTTAGTGGCTGAAACTAGGCTGAAGGGAAGCAGCAATAGTTTGGTGAAATAAGGAAGAAAGACAAAGAGATAATGAAAGTTCAAAAAGCAGAGTTGTTTGGGGATAGTCAAAATAAGCAGTGAAATGTTTGTATTTTGCTTTAACCAATAATATGCATGTTGAAGCTGAGTGGTGAACTTGGCTTTAGTGTTAAAGTATTATCCAGACATGACTGGATGATTGGTCCTTCTAGTAGTAAAATATGTTGTGTAAAACATAAAAAATCTACGTTATTCTGTAGTTAGGATTCAAAGCACAGCAGGAATATGACACAATATTATGTGTCATATTCCCTGGTCAGCTGTCCCAGCTGTGTTCCCTCCCAGTTCCTTGTGCACCCTCAGCCTCCTCACTGGTGGGCTGGGGTGAGGAGCAGAAAGGGTCTTATCTGTGCGAGCCCAGCTCAGTAATAATGAAAACATCCTGTTTTCATCAACACCATTTCCAGCTAATCCAAAATACAACCCTGTACTAACTAGTGTGAAGAAAATGAACTCTACCCCAGCCAAAATCAGCACACCCTGATATGTACTGCACAAACCAAGAAAATTAATAACTTAAAAATTTTGCCAGTGTGGCCAGCAGAGGAATTTAAGAATATCTATATGACTTCATGCATCATCTTTGATGTCTTAGAAGGAGGGGGAAAAAGTAATAGGAATATTGATTCTGTGATTGTAATCAAACAGCTTAATTGTAGAATGTATTATTTTTATTTTTTGCTTTTAAATTTTAGTTCTTTTTTTCCTTAGTGCTTTATGGAAAGCTGAAAGAAAAAGGCAGTAAGGCTAGAGAAAAAGATGTCAAATGCACAAGCAAAACATAAAAATAATGAAGAAGCTAGAAATATTGTAGGCAAAATTTGAGTTATTATAGAATTAGTAAGTAAAGCATTCAGAGAGCACAGTGCAACTTCACATATTAAATACACTTTCAAATCATTCGTTATTTGTTATCACAGCTGCTG
The DNA here is from genome assembly GCF_048771995.1 of Taeniopygia guttata. Lineage (NCBI taxonomy): Eukaryota > Metazoa > Chordata > Aves > Passeriformes > Estrildidae > Taeniopygia > Taeniopygia guttata. The sequence continues at coordinate 39,046,655 of NC_133028.1, read as the reverse complement.
CAGGTTTTGCTCTCTGTCTAGGACAGTGTTCATTCAGAGAAAATAGTTGCTGCTAAGTACTATAGCAACTAAATACTGTAATTAGAGATTGGGCATAAATGGAAATCAGCTGGAAACAGTGCTTTTATGCCTCTAGCTCATTATTAATCCTAGAAGCTTTATTGAGTGGAGCTTTTATAACTGACTTAGATTTGTTGGGTTTTTTTGTCCCCTGTTCTTGAACTCAGTTATTTCTTGTATGCATGTGCATTTGCTATGAAGAGACTGCATAGTATGTATTTTTTTCATTTGGGAAAATCTACTAAAATTTGATGCAGTCTGTTTATATCATAGAATAAATTAGGTTGGAAAAGACTTCCAAGATCATTAAATCCAACCTTTGACCAAACACCACCACGCCAACTAGACTATAGCACTAAGTGCCACATCCAGTCATCTATTGAACACTTCCCGGGTTGCTGATTCCTCCATCACTTCCTTGGGCAGCTCATTCCAATGCTTAACACCCTTTAAGTGAATAAACATCTGTCCTGATGTCCAACATCTTCCCTGGGTGTAGCTTGAGGACATTTCCTCTTGTCCTGTCAAGGATATATGTAAATGAAAAACTAATCCTTTACAAAATGCAAGCATTTGTTTACAAAAGTGGCAGACGTCCCGAAATATTGTAAATTTCAGCCTTTTTTTAAACAAACAGTAGCTATACAGGGAACATCAGTGATGTTGTTGATGTTTAGCAGCTCCTTGTCCTTAGTCCTTAAATATATCTACAATAGTTTTACTGCAGTTATCTTCCTCTTGTTTTCATTTTTGTGTATTTGGGTTTTCTGTTTAATCTGGTTTTACATGTTTATAGCAAAGCTATTGAAAGGCAATGCTAGATATTTATTTATTTGTAACCCAGAGTCAGTATGCTTTCAGTGGAAAAGCGTGATAATTATTTAATGTGAACATCATCTATTTTTGATAATTGCTTCTAATTACCTAGCATGTTCTCTCAGATACATAATACTAATATTGGGGGAAAGTGGCTTTTAAAACTAAATACACTAGTTTTATTAATTAGTTCTGGAGGCTTCACACTACAGGGAAATCAATTTGATTCAGATGAAAGCTGTATCATTTCTACATATCTGCTAATGTAACTTCTGTACTATACAGTAGCTACTATTTTCTGTAGTGATCATTATTGTGTAACTAAGTAATTTTTTGCTTAAAGAGCATCTACAGTTTCCTTCTTTTTAAAAGGCTGTTTGTTCATCCACAAAAGAAAGAAAAACTACCTGAAAGGGTCAGAAACATTAAAAAATGTTTGCTTATGTTTACATCTTTCACTGCTCTTTTCCTAAAATCTATAAATTGTTGACTACTTTGTCTTAGAAATGCCAGACAATCTACTCCCCAAAATACTGTCTTCATTTCTGTGCCACTGATTCTTGTTCCATATTTCTCTTACATTTTTTTCAGTCTTTAGTTCAGAAAAACATGCTCCTATGACTTAACATTTTAACGCAAATGAAGGAGTTCACAAGCAGCAGCAAAAAACATGGCAGTGTTGCATGCTAAGGAGATGCAGCTGAGTTAGGCAAGTGTTACTAATCCAGCATAATTTAGAAAATCAGTTACTGTGCAGTATATAATTACTTTATTTCTACACACAAATTCTATTCTTAATCTTGCAACTCGGTAGTTTTTATTGTGTAACATATTGTAAACACATATGTAACTGTATTAAAAATGTTGCCACTGCCAAAGCAATAAATATGCCAGTGACAAATCTTGGTTTGTCACAGAATATTCTCTCAGAGTGCTTGTATTCTCATTATGTTGGTGAGCCCTGGATAGATAAACATTATCTGATGGTATAAGCATTATATCTGATGATATAAACATTATCTGCCAAACTCGCTGTTGACATCACCACATGCACTACTAGGGGCAAATGGAGTAGCACTAATTGCTCTTTGTAAAATACCTGGGAGAAGGGAAGAACTGCTTTCTCTTGTGGGAGCTGGGATGTTCCAGCCTTTGGCACTGTGCTTCCATGAATGCAGTTCAAGGGACTGCAAAGAAAGTAAGAGCAACCATGGCTTTGTTTCAAAGCTTTATTGGGAAGGATGGACCTAATGTGGCATGGATAGTTGGCATGGATTGTGGCATGGAACCAAGGAATCAACAGACCAAAAAAGCATTAGGTAAATGTTTCTTTGCCTTGCCTTGCTCAGCTGTGAGCAGTATCACCTCATCTGTTTACTGAGGAGAGTCTGCAGAAATCACTGTAATTGTTATCAAAACATTTTGCATATATTATTGTTCTTCAGTTGGTAACTTCATAACCAGTTGTGAAAGGAAGGAATAGTTTTCTGAATAGTAAGGATTGTCTGGCTACAAAGATAAATGGTACAGGTATCATCATCCTATGTTTTATAGTAGCAAAATCATCCATAATCCTTCATTGATAGCATGATTTTATTTAGTCCTGTAAAACTTGAGGAAATTGATAGATGAACAAAACCAGAATTCTTTGTTCAAGGACAATATAAAAGTTGCTGAAATGTCACAATTTTAAGAGCTAAAATAAAGTGGATTTAATGTTACAGAGGTAGAAAACATCTGTCTTGTTTAGAGCCTGTTGGCTGTGGAATCTGTACAGTTCATAGACAGTAATGAGGTGTTTTATACTGTGGGAAGGTGTCAAGGCTCCTAAGGTATAAATCTCCATAAATTAGTGGTGATGTTAAACACAGGCTGCTTGTAACACTGCAGGACTGACCAAGAAAAGAATAACACAGAATGGCAAAGCAGCTTTGGCATCCAATGTAAAAATCTGCCTAAATTTATAAATTACACTATTTTAGGAAGACTTTGGCTATTCTGGAAGGAAAAAAGCAAAATGGTCTGTTCCGCAGGTCTCAATACAAAATATTTGCCTTCCTTTTTACTAGCAAAGGTAATATAGATATGTATGTATTATTGTTTTATTTGTATTATTATTTATATTTATTTTATGTTTATATATGTATAGTGGTTTCTTTTAGAGCAGTTTGGTTGCAGTGAAAAGGAGGTATGTAGCCATTTTGGTTAGAGGCCATTTAGCTCACATTTATTCCTTTGAAACGAGACTCACTTGATTAATTTAACATATCTAATAGAATTTAATTTCTTTCCTATTAGAAATTCCAGACATTATGAACAGAAAGCATCTTAAATTTTTCAGGTATGTTTTTTCTTATCACTGATAATCTGTTTATGCAAAATAGTGTTTCTGAAGTTCACCTGTTGTATGTCTTTTTTCAAAAAAAAAAAGGAACATAGGCAAAACTGCAAAGGTATTTGTAATTTGAAAAAGCAGAGTAGGTATGGCACTGCTATTTTGGCATTTCTTAGTTGTTACAAGCTGAACACCTGTGCCAGTTATTAACTAAAACATTGGAAGATTTAGATTCGACAGTTAGAATGCCATATCCATAACTTACATAACTTTTTTTCTCAATCTTAGATAATATTTTACCTAAAATTCTGACTTCAGCTGTTTACAGTAGTGTTGGTATGTGTGTATATATGAGTTGAAAATCTTAAATGAATTTACAACTTGCATTCAGTTAAAAGATCTGGGAGCTGTGAAACTTGCTGCTGGCTCATCTGGGCCAGCATGTTGGTATGTCCTGGTAGTAGATTGAGTGAGCATTTTTGCTGACAGCTCTATCAAGTGAAATAGTTTAAAGGAAGAAAACAAAACCAGCTTAGGAATGCTTATTTTGCAAGTAATGCTGTATCACCAACTTGCAGGGATGGTATGTAGCCAGAAGTCGTACTTACAGGATGTTGGAATAAAGCCAGAAATTCCAAAGAGAGACTGCTGTATTTATAAATATGCAATTGACTTCTTAAACAGGGACATCAGATAGAATTGTTGTTGTATTGCTTTGTTAAAGGAAAAACATATCTTATAATTGGCAAATATTGTCTTTGCCCTTGAGAAAAATTATCCATGAAGTGCACTTACTATAATCAAGAAAGCATTCTATTAAGTGAGTACTGGCTTTGACTTCTGTTTAAAACAACCTGTTCTCCTTAATGCAGCTCTTTGAAATAATACACTCACCATGTGAACTAATGCTTACTAACCCTTTGTGTTCTCTTGAAGTTAGTCATACAGCATGTTAACATTTACCATAAAACACAAGGGACTTACATACATGTGATGTCACATATGCAAATCAAACATCCAGATGAAGAAACTCTTCTGACGTGTTTTTCTGTTGCTTACCAGACTGCAAGTTGAGTAAGACAAACCTAAAAGCAGGTGGCCAAAAGTAAATGAGGGTACAATAAGTCTGTGGGAATAAAGTATATATATATTTGTTTCAGAATATCACATCTGAAAGTACTTATTTCTTCATAGAGAAATTACATCTTCTGTAGTGTACAAAATCAGGTGAAATCTTTGGTGCTTATTCATACCATAGTGGGACAGAGGATAAGTTAGAAAAGCAGCCTCACTTGAGTTAGCATCTTCTGAGGAAATGTGAATTAACTCTGCCATTCCTTCCTGTCTATTGGTAATTGGTTTTCATTACCTATTTTTTCTCTTTAAGAGAATGGGATGGTGATCTGAGGAAACTGCCAAACATCAAAATGAAAAAGCTCTCAGCTAAGGATGCTGCCTGCAGTCACCCTGAGGTGACAGATGCAAAAGCAAAAGAAGACTTGAATGAAGAAGAAGAGGTGGGCCCTGACGAGCACCAGCTGATTCAAGAGCTGAAATAGTGAAGGGAATTGTAAGAAACCTATTTTAATTTTCACTGGAAACAAAAATAAAATTTAACTATATTTCTAAAGGCTTTAGTGTTTTTTTTTATTATTTGTCTACTTATGGTAAAGAGTAAACAATATTACTGGATAAAGTTATATATTACTGGATAAAACCTTTTGACTATAAATAAATACTTAAAATCTTAATTGTGTAAATTTGTCTTGAAATCCCCCAACTAGCTGAGTACCTTTTCTGTCTAGATTCAGATTGGAATACTTTGTGGTCAGAAATCCTTACCTTTTTGTGGTAATTGCAATAATCTGTTAAACATGAGGAACTCTTCTCTTGTACCTTCTTTTCTTTGAGAATCTGTGTCAGGATCATAGAGATCTGGAAATGCTTCAATAAGATGCTGAGTATTTTATATTTTGTCAAGAGAATTCGAAAGAGTTACTGTCCTCAACAATCTCTATTGCAGAATTCAGATAAAAAGCCAGTCAAAGTCCCTGCAGTCTGTTTTAAAATACATCTTAGTCTGTATTTTTTCTCTAATCCTTTTGTTGAGAATTGAATTGAAGCCGCTCAGGACTTTTCAATAGTATGCTTGCTTTATGAAGCAACTCTTTAGATGCTTTTAAATGTGCCTTTCAGGAAAGTTGTTAGCAGATTATCACTTTAAAAGCTGTAAAATGAATTTAAAAAAGAATGAAAAAGGGCAAGTGCAGAACTAGGGATAATTTCACAGCAGGCATTAAGTAGAATATCTCAGTGTGTATTAGGTTGTCTGGGCACCGAAGTCATAGTTCAGCTGAACTGTTTGTGCACATGGTAGTAGTCACAGCTCAAATGCCTATTAATTATGTGGAAATAATTATTCCTGGTGGATGATCTTTTTAGTACATGATCCCCAGTACACTTCTGTGTGCTAAACAATCAAGACTTTGTCATAGTAAATAGTTATGTGGGTTTCCTAGAATTCTTTTACAGACATCCAGGTGTGTATTTTAATAGCTGTGCAGAAAGAGTTACTGGTGAGTGTTAAATCTGTTAATGTGTATATTAAGTTCTTCCCTCTTTACAAATAGGCTTGTGCTATCCTTTCATGTTATAAGAAACCAATCTCTTTAGGTTATATAGAACTAACAACTGTCCTCTATAAATTATTCTAAAGAAGAAACCTGAATAACTTTTAATAGACCTGGAGCATGGGTGGGTAATGTAATTTATCTTCGGGTGGACTGCAAGTCTTAAACTTGGCTAGAGGTCTTGGCCTCTGACACCAGCCACATCTCCAGGCCATCACATCACTGCTTTGTGTTTGTGCTTGAGAGATCAGTGTACTGAACTTCATGGTATTTTTATATCTTTGTTAAACTGAGCTGTGTGGTGAAATTTATCTTGTTTTGATTTATAAAACTTGAGGTGGTAAACTGTGGTAGAAGCTGAGCCAGAATAATTGGATTGAACTAAACTTGTTTATGTGTTTGTTTCAGTGCTTTGACAGATTTTGCCTTTTGGAAATTAATTTTGAATTTTTGCTTGTATACAAAGTCTGAGGTTTGAAATTGCAAGTAGAAACATTGAGTCACTTTCCCATGACACTTTGTAAAATATGGAAGGAAAATGAGCAGATAACTCAATAACTGGAAGGTGTCATAGTAATTGCAGTATTATTAGGTTGACATACTGGTGAGTGCTTCAAAAAGATTGTTAAGCAGTTATGAAGAAGATGTTCTATATTGCTTGAAACAGTTCAGTAATAAGATGCTATAAAAATCTGGGTATTGTGTGAAATTAAGTCTTAAACATTTTTCATTCAGACTACAAGAACATGTTTATAGATCAGACCTTACTGACTTTTTTGAATTTTCTTCCTTGACGTCCATATAGTCAATGCTTGTTTAGCTGGCTTTTAAACTGACTTGTTAAACTACTGCAGAATTAATGAAAAAAGAACAGTGTACAGGCCTGGGGTGGAGGGGTGGGCAGGAAATGTAGAGAGAGTTTTTTGCTTCACATATGTTACTGAGACAAGCTGTTGGAATCTCTTCAATTAATTTCATAATCCAGTCATACTTTATAACCAGCTATTAGAGTGTTGTATGTTAATGGTTTCTTTCCTACAGATGAAGAAAAGACAAATGCTCTCAGTTCTGAATTGTTACTTTGTTTCTTTAAAATTTAGAAAGTAGATGCTGGTAACAGTGGGAATGGGAAGTAGTTATGTGATGTTTTCTGTTCTTACAAACTGCTGAGGAGAATAACTTGAAATTCTGTTCTTTTGTAGCCAAGGATTTCAGATTTTAATGCTAAATCCTCTGTTCATATTCTCTGTAATTTAGGGGTTTTTTTTCTGGTACAGGATTCATTTTAGGGGGGATTTCTTTCATTCTAATTTGTCAAGTACTGTTTTGCAATGTTCCTGTGTTTCTTTTATTTTTCAACTCAAAGCTGTAATAGTTAAAATTACTATTTCATTAATTATCATGGCTCATATTAAATATATAACATTTCAAACAAAATAGTAATATTTTTACCCATAAAGCCACTTTCATGAAAGAACTTCAGGTTTTTTTAGTGTACTTTCCAGTTTGGTGCAATGTTCTTATTCTGTTTTACTTCATCCAGGCTTCCCTAAGGAACTGGCTGAATTACATTCAGACTTTCAGTAGCAGCTGAGTTGTTAGTTGTGAAACATACCCTACTGATGGTCTCAGCTGGAAAGAACCAGCGGTCTCTAAGTCCAGTAGAAATGATGATTTTTTTTTTTTCTTTCGTTTACATAAAGCAAATGTGATTTAAAAAAAAAGAAAAACCAAAATCAAACAGAAGATGCTGCTGTTCTGAAACCTGCATGTATACAGTAAATGTAAATTAATTTACAATTCCTTAGTATTGGAAACAAATTAAGCCATTTGTAAAGGGATATACTTAGTATAATGATTTTTTGTTAATTTGTCTTTCAATGCAATAACATATTTATTCATCTCTGTGATGACACTGCCATATGTGAGGACAATCTGGGATAAAAAATGTATATATGGGAGTTTAACTTTTTGAAATGGGTTTGCTAGACACCTGGCAGATATGAAAGGGTAGTACAAAAAATCTTTTTTCTCAGCAGAAAAAGTTCTCTGCAACCTTCGAGGTTAGTTTTCTAATAAAGGGCAATAAAATGCTTGCAGTACGGAATTACATCAAATTGGCTTGTTTGGTCAGTCTCCGCATGATACAATGCATAACTTATTCTATCTTCCAGCTATTTCAAGAGCAAAAATTCATTATAGTTGAGTTCCAGACTTCCCCAAAAGAAGAAAATTTCATGAAGGTAAGAGACTTGGCTAATGAGATGTTGTGATTTATGCTCTGCAGTTTAAGCTGTTGTCTTAAAATCACCTGCCAAGGTCCTGGGCAGAGTTCCTCTAAGGAAACTGAAAATAAGCTGATGGTGAGACACCATAATGGTGCTGTAATCAAGTTCCCTAGGCCTTGACTCTCCACTTTTTATTAAAATGTTAAAATATTAAAATTATTAACCTGTAACTAATTACCTGTTACAAAGGAAAAATAAAAGTAATCAAATTATTAGACTAAAGTGATGGTATTACTCTAAAAACAGAATTTTAAAATAATAAATTTAGTAATATCAATATTGCTAAATAAAAAGGGAAGCATCTTACTAATATCAGCTCTTATTCAAGCTCACACAATTGACCAAGACAGTACCATGCAAATTTAAAACTGATAAAGGGATGTTGCCAATTGCTAAGATACAAAGTGCTCAAAAAAAATCTCATCCACACTTTTCAATGAAACATTCTTTTTCCCCAGCTTTCAAAAATTGGCAGCAAACCTAGAGGTAAGTGGCACTTGAAGATTCATTAAAGCCTTTGCCTGAACTTCTGGACTGATTTGTTCTTTTGACTGTATATTCTGGGCTCCTGTAAGTAGCAGTCTTTCTTCTGCGAGCCATTAACACTTAGGTTTGTCCTTATCTGACTTTAATATGACCCCATCTTAATCCTGCAAATTTGCTTTCCACTTCTATCCTCTTTGGGAGCCATTATTAAAATATGTTGATCACATTGTTCACCATGTTTTCAGTCATGTGAACTATCTCCTCGAATTACTAGTGGTTTACTTAACACACTTAAAAATTACTGTGACCTATCTTCTTTATTTGGAATAGCACTAATTACTAATTATAATTACTATACTTTACTTTCATATATTATCTTCTATGAGTTAAAAAAAAAAAAAAAAAAAAAAGTCCTGTGATTCTGTTAGTATCAGTTATAGGTATTTGCAGGTAACAAAATTGCAAGTTTGTCCCAGGGTCCACATTTTCCAGCAGACTGGAATCATTCTGTTCTCAGTCAAGGTTATTTTCTGAGCTGTGTGTCATAGGTAGTGGAAATGTGGTACACCAGTATTTTTGGCAAGTTCTTTGACAATTTCTTTGACTTTTAGGAAAGCTCATGCAGAACAGCCTTAATATTTTATTGGCTGAGATGTGTATACAGACACCAAACTAAACAGAAACATGCTTTATGTTCTAATGGTGCCCTTCATCAAGAGATTCGAACTATTGTGCGCAAAACAAAAAGCTCAGGGACTCATACCTCTGCTCTCTTAATTATGAAACCAAAATTGGCTCCACTTTTCCATATGCTAATAAATGAAAAGTAATGTATCTTTACTAGGGTAACTCCTTTGTTTATGCTGTTTTTTCTGTATCTTGCAAAGATTTGTCAATCTATTTGGATTTACACAGTGAGCTAGTTAGGGCAGCATTAAGAAAATGAAAAAGTGGCTAGCCTTGGATATACAGAAATTTGTTAGAACATTACTTCTGTGTTTTGAACATATATTCTTACCAATCATCAGCCATATGATTCTAGCTAGAGTTGTGGTATTTTGAAACTTAGCTCAACTCTCTCCCCAGCTGATCATCTACGAGAAAGATACGGAGTAGGTGGATCTGTACAAAACTAAATTTGGACCTTGGTTGGAACATTCTGTTTTAGTCAAGGTAAGGTATTTTCTTTGGTTTTACACTTCACAAAATGCACAGGCTTTTTTTATAATGTAAACATACAATACTCCTTTTCATTTAAAAAATGTCTTTACGATTTTCAAAAAGGAGAAAACCTTGCCAAATCAAAGTACAAAATACTACAAAAAGGAACAGGATCCATGCTGATAAACTGAGCTGGGATTAGCTTTAAAGTATTTAACTGTCCAATCCATATTTAAAGCTTTCATGTGTTGGACATTCCAAAATCACTGTAACAGTTTGTTCCAAGGCACTGCTTTCCTTAGGCAGCTTTCGTCCTCTTACCTCCCTGGAGTTGAAACCCAGTACTAGTCCATTATTCTATGGATGTGAAACCAGCTGCTTTCTAGGCTTCTTTATAGGGTTGAAGCCTGCAAGTTAAGCAACTGTAAGTCTTTTCAGGTGTTTTTGTACTATGAGGTATTTTCCTGAGCATTCTGCCAAGGTGGGGTACCCAGAAATAGCCCCTTGCATCTTAGCAAGTTTATCAGTACTATGTAAGCAACTGAGTTATACTGTTTACCTTTCTTGCAAGATTGTGGTCTTCCTAATCCATGTTCAGCATGTGATGCTCTAGGGAACAAGGTGACAAATGTAGAATACTGCAGTACTTTGAGTAATTTGTTTAATACAAATACATTTTTTCACAACATTAAGCAGATACATTACTTTTGTTTCCCTTACCTTCTGTCTTCCAATACACATTCACCCACAAAAACATACACTTTTTCTTTTGCAAAAGAGAGGGAGTTAAACAAATAACACAAACTTGTAGTTCCAAATATTATACACAGTAAAATATTTTCATCAGAGTAAGTTTCATTGCATTATTGGAAATTATAAACTCTTTGTTCTGGAGATGGAGAATTATTTTTTCTACACAGAAAAAATAAACACTACCTTCATATAGAGCAGTGTGTGAATGGCACAGTTGGACTAATCAAGAATCTTTGTAATGCTACTGATAGTCAAATGTGGTATGTGTATGCCAATTTGAAATAAACATTATAATGCTTGTAACTTAAACACAGGAAAAGAAATGTGCATGTTCACAGGAGTGAATACAGGAGTATCTTGTTCAAACTTCGAGATCTGACCTGACACCAAATTACTTCTACCTACCTTTATTAAAACAAACAAGCTGTTCTTGCTCATGGCAGCTCAGAGCCAGGTTCTGCCCTTGTGGGTTTAGCCAGGCCAAACTCCACTGTCAGCATATTTGCCAGAGCCGCACTGTGGCTACACAGGAATTTGATATGGTTCTTTATTTGAGATGGTATCTTCATTAAAAAGTCTTTAGACTTCATCTTACAACTTTCAGTATACTGTTCTGTTTAATTGTGTGGTTTTGGTGGTTTGGTTTTTTTTCCAGGATAGAATACTGTGGTTAATAAATTAATGTAGATAATTGTACTTTGTTTGGGAATGAAAAAGTATTGGTTGATAAGATCTATCTAGTTTCTCTATCCGTGTACTTTTCTTATTACTGAAGACCAGAATCCAAGGCATGGTGGTGTGAATAGCTCCTTGCCCTTTTGAAGAGGTTGTACCCTGCTTCAGAAACTAATTCCAATCCTGCATGAAATTCCTGAAAGCTCTAGAAAATCCAGTGCATCTAAGAAGAGAAAGGGATGCACAGGCTAAGACTGTAATGCTTTAAAGGTTAAAGGCTGCTTCAAGCCAGCTGAAATCTCACTTGCTGGTGACTTGTCTCATTGTCCACCTCAGCAGATAGTGTCCCATTTTACTCCTTTTCCTGCTGTCCACATTCAGCATTTCCAAGGGAGAGGAGGAATTTCAACTGAAGTCTTTCTGCTTTCTTTTATTTAATTAACTGTAAACTCAGTTGCATATATGGTTGAGTGCCAGAACAGTGTTTGAAGTTGAAGGCATTGGTATAAAAGTTTTCACATTGTCTTTTCTGTTGCTGACTCTTTAAGTGTGTTTTTAAAAAATGCAAAATCTTGTTGGATGCTACAGTTCTGCTTTCGGAATCTTCAGGTATTTTCTTCTTTGAGGTGAATTTTATACTTCAAGGAAAAAAAACCCAGTGTGAATTACTCTCCAGTAAACTGACAAAATAGGGGATAAAGTACTTTCAATGAGGTCATGATGTTACCACAGTCAAAGAACAAGCTGGCTAAAGAAGCAGGGTTACTTTCACTTGGTAAGAAATTATTATTTCAGAAAGTTCTTAATTATCTTTCATAATAATGTTCCTTGTCAGTAAATTTTGCTGAGTTTTATTGTAAACATCCTTCCAAACATTCAGACTCAGTTAGTAATTTTAAGTGTCTGACATCAGATAGCATGATAGTTACCTTTTAACGAGTAGCTTTTTGAAAACCATGCCATTGCAGACTATCTTATTTGAAAACCAAAACCATTGCAGACTATCTTAAGCATGTGCAGTTACTAGACATTCCTTAATTGTGTCATCATGCTCTGAAGACCTTCTGAAATCTCCACCACAATTTTAAATGGAGAAATTATTTGGTTTCTCTTGTATGTAGTTTCAAATAAGAAGCTGCTACAATTGGAAGTTGCAGTTGTCTAGTTGGGAAATTATTTTATATAAAAAGTGTGTGCCATTACATGAAAAAACTTCAACATAAATCCACTCACCTGGAGTAACCTACAGCAAATATTGACGTGTATTAAGGACCCATTCAAGCACCAAGATTTTGTGCCCTGTCTAGCCAGATAACAATCACTTAGTCACAGCCAAATTACAAGAGCAATGCCAATACAAAAGAATATAATGATCTGATTGGAGACACATTTCTTGCTAACATTGCTACTTCTAGTATTCCCTGAGCCTTAAGCCAGTAAACATTCACAAAGGAATACCTTGTATATATATTCCAATAGGCCTTAAAGCCTGGGTATTTGCAAGAATGGGTTAAGTCTGTTATTTCACTGTAAATACTTGAGGGTACAAAGAGAAAATTTACCATTAGAAACTTCAAGGCTTCTGTAGAACTCTAGTTCATTTGTAATTGTGGCAGACAGCCCTCCTTTAAGTGAATCTCTACTCTCCTGTCCTCATTACTCTGGTTCTTTATTTGCTTTTTTGCTTTTCCTCCTTTACTAAATACAAGATTAAAAAAAGAACTGTCAACTTCATTTTAAAATACACATTATGTTCAGGCCCCAAACTTGTGCACACCAGTACATAACTACTCCGAGTCAAGACTTGCTCTTGTGTCCTTACAGTAAACACCACAGTTTGCAAAGTGAATCACAAAATTAGTTCCTTACATATATTTCACCCTGTTGGATGCGGTATTGTATCTACATTCATATATCTATTGCACCTTTTAATGCTATTCACACTTCATTTTTATATGCCAGTGCTCAAAACACAAAATTAACAACTGAGCTGTTGAATGTCTAACACCTTAAGTTTACCTGTACAGAAAGAAACCATTGATTTGTTTCTTTCAGTCAGGATGATAAAAACTATCTTTTTAGAACAAGGAGATAAAAATTAATGTTTTCTTAAGATATGTAGGTAGGTATGGGTATGTTCTCTTACATCTACCTTTCTGTATCATGAATCTTAAAAAATAAAACCAAAAGTAGCTTTCATCTTCAGGGTGTGTCATCCTTTTTCAGACCTTTGATAAAAGACAATTCACTTCTGTGTAATTCTGCATTAAACTTTTTTTTTTTCATTTACAATTCTGCCTCAATACATTGTCTATCCAATTTATGCCTAATTCACTCCTATAAAGTAAAATAAATAGCGGAGCTGCTCTTCCAAATGCATATCTATCTACATAACTCCTTTCTATACTTACTTCCCTGACCTTTAAAAAGAACCTATCTGCAGCTTATGGAGACATGAGTTTATACTGGTCGGAACTGCTTACTTTTCAAAAATCCAGCCATAGTTAAAAACAACTAGTTCAAATATCTATAGTTGACACAGCTGCCCAAACAGCTCTACTACAGTCACATGAAGGTGTTACTGTATGAGGCTTAGAGAGGGAATGCTGCAATACAGCTCTCTGTACTTTGATTCTGTTAATGCATATTACTTGGATTGGTACCCTTTGAAGTGAATCTTTGAAAAGGTAAATAGCAAATATAACTTCCAGTAGTAAAGAGTTGAAAGGTTTTGTGTCTTCTGTAAACAAAATCATTGTATCATTTCTGTTTTCTACTTTCCCAGCCAGCCCAGTTAGGAGGGGGAAAAAAAAGTACATTGTTACATAGGTTTGGCATTGTCTGTTAAACCTGTTCTCTATTGCACTTTCCACACTTCCACTTTCACTACACTTGCTGACTAGTTGCGAAACTATGTCACAAATGGTCACATTCCATACAGTAACAAGTTGCTTTGCTGGATCCATTTTCCTTGTACGGATTTGGTTTTTGTATGGGGTATTTTTTTTGTTGTTTGGCTGGGGTCTTCTTTAACTGAAAAAATGCTCAGTCATTTCTACTTTCTTGTAGCATTTGTAGTGTAGCAAACACTACAGCATACTCTGCAAGGAGGAAGCAACGATGTCCGTGTCAAACTGGCATGACCTCCGATGTCGCCTCTTCCGCCGCCGGCTGAGAGTTTGTACCTGTCTGTGCTACTGGCACCACCACTGCGTCCTTCACCTCCGAGGGCTGAGTGCACGGAGAGCTTTTCTCCTCCAATTTTTTGATGGTGTCTGGGCAGTTCTGAACAAAGATCACTCTGTTGTAGGCTTTCAACCTGCGCCACAGCTGGACGTAAACCTTACACTGCACATACATGAACACCAGGCCTCCTGTGAACCCGATGGCCACCACAACGAGTTTTGTCCAAAATGGCCATTCGAGGACACCTTTGAAATAGAAACTTTATGTTATACATTGAATATCAAGCACTGTTTCAGTAATGTATACTGAAAAGAAGCCACTTGCTAAGAATGCCCGGGTGCGTGAACGCTATTGGGGCAGTTGTGGCTCTAGAAAATAGACAGGGTTTCCTATTCTATATACTGGCCAAGAAACTGCCCATGGAATAGGAAACTGCTTCCCACTTTTAACTGATTTGACCACCATGTGGTCATATAAATCAATCCAAAACATCAATGCCACTCTCAAAAGCTTGCTTTCAGGATTTCTTCCACCTTTTAACATGAAAGATAAGATGCTGCTGCTTCTGTGGTAATACAGGAAGCATCTTTTTTTATTAACTGGTATAGGACAGAGAGTTTTGTATGTTTCTTTTTTTTTCCAGGATTGCCATGTTTTCAGACTTAAGCTTTATTAGTAGAAAGGTCAGCTGAACCTATACCTGTTTCTTCAAGCAGAATAAATTTATGGGAAACTTGATTTCCTACCACTGGTGCCATATAAACTCTAGAATATTTAAAATATATTTTAAATTTGCTTTTCTATAAACCAGTGTCAGGTTTAGCAATTAAAGGGTTTGCATTGTATTTCCCTAAAGAGACAAAAACCCCAACCCCTTAAATAATTTGAGATATCCTTTTAAAATGGGTTTTTAAAACTACAATATTAACAAACAATACTAGTATTATTCCGGGTTTCAACTTTTCTCCTTCTCAAAATATGTTTATGAAGTGTTTTTTTCTCCAATGCTGATTGTCTTGTCAATTCCCTTTTAAAGAGAGAAAATGGAGAAGAAAGCAAACTACATACATGTCCCTCTTATTCCCCACAGTTACATGTTCACTTTTTTTAAAGTACTCTCCCCTGCAACAAGCAAATTTTGGAGCAAAAGCATCCTCTTCACACTTACTTCTGCATGTTGTAAGTAGCTCCAGGGCATCTCTCTGTCAATTTTTTAGTGTAAAGAATCAGCCATTACATTTGGCAAATACTGAATGCTATGCAAATCATAAATACTTTTTGAGCCTACCAGGAATAATTAACATTATTCTTTTGCATTGTGTATAACAACAAAAATCCCTGTTAGCTGTTTTGTTATGTAAATTTAGCTAATCTACACAAATAACTTCCCCCTTGTAATGACTAGGGTGATTTAGTTGTACTCATAAATAGAAATTCAAAGCCATTCCTAGTCCTGTCCTCTGGCCACGATTTTGAGATAAAAAGAAGGTTACCCATTTCAAAAGAATGCAAACCAAGACTTTGTAGTGTGTATTAATCTGTGACTTACTGAGGCTTGCTGCTTATTTTCCTCTCTAAGGCAAGTAAGGTAAGCATAAGGAGTATCATCAAATATTTATCTAACTAGCAAGGCACAAAGCTCCACCTGTTTTGTTTTCCATGTTAGCTTTGGAATGTAAAACAAAGCTGAAGACCTATGTTTCTAGGCTGCTTAACTTCAGTTCAGATCAAAACTCAAAAGCTTTTCATCATCATGATCACATTTAAGACTAAGATCAAATAAAGTTCAATTTGAAATGGAAAAGAGTAGTTAAATTTAGGATATATTTTCCACATATGCTAAGTATGGCTCATGCTGACATTAAGCATGCATTTTGTTACACATGTCCAGTTGGATTTTCAGTATCTCTGCAGATGGAGACTCCATGACTTCTCTGTTCCAGTGGGGAACCAATAAATACAGCTGGAACATGGACATTCACTGTGAAATTCTATTTGAAAGCACACAAGAATAACTTTCCATGCTACTCAAATCCCACATGAAGGACTAACAATTGAAAAACAGTGTCTTGGAAGTTCGTATTAGGAAAGTTGTTAATGAAGAAGCTCTATCGTACTTTACTTCCTATCAAGGTTCAAGTGATTAATATAAATAAATTGCTATTTAAGGACCTGAACTTGCACTGAGCTGTTTGAACTTGACTCATCTTTTTGCCTGAGCTTTAGAATTACCTAGATAATGGGAGATTAACCCAGGAAGAACCGGCAGGCTAGTTAAGCTGTTGTAATGATTACACAAAGTAGAGTTCTCTCTGCTGGGGCATTAGGTAAGATTTTCATACTGACGCATTCAGAACTTCTGCATTAACGCCCTTGGTGCAGGCTGTGAGCTGTTATTTAAGAACAGAATGTGACTGGTTTCAGAGCTGCCTTTCAAAGCCAGGCATTGCATTATCAGCAGCACTGAGGAAGGTAAAAGACACTTACCATTATCATTGCCTTGTTTGATTTCTTCAGCGGTTCTGTCAATTAAAACATACAATGACCAAACAACGCAGGTAATTGCAATTACATGGAATGTGACTGAACACACAATTTTTCTTCTCTCACTTGTTGTCATCTGTAATTTCTCCCACTGAAATTAAAAAAAAAAAAGTAATTAAAAAAAGCCTGACTTGTAAAATTTTATGTTAAACTGATTAGGCCATTGTGGCTCTTTCTACCAAAAACACGAGCAGTAATGAAATTAACAAACCCTTTAGTTTTGGTAATATGCATTACAGGAGTGTGTGCACTGTCCCTGTTAAAAAAGATTAATATTTACTTTAAATTTGCATTTCTGGTGGTGAGAGAAGGAAAAGCCCAAACATCTGTTTGTAATATGTATTAAAATCATAGGAATACAGCTATGTAACAGTCTTCCCATAAAATAAAAGCACAGCAAATGCAACTGCATTGAGGATTAAATTCAATAAACTTGAAAAGATGATTACATGGAAATTATCATATATGATAGCAGCCAAATAACCTCAGTAATGCAAGGAGGATCTTCCAGGCATGTGTTTGTGAATTATGGTGCTAAATCCTGGCTTAAGATAAGGCTATTTTAAGATGAAATAGGCTATTCTCTGCAATTGAACAATGCAGCCCTTGAGGTGATTTGTTTAATGTCACTTGTGATGTAGGATTTTTTCCCAGCACTACTTCAAAACAAACCCCTTTTCTCCTAAAACATTTGCTTTTGAAAACAGATGAAAGAACAGAGCACTTAAAACGCCTCAATTCTGATAGATAATCTTGGAGCCAGTACTGGCATCTGAGGAAGAAAAGCAGTACAAAGCATGAGATGCGAGTGCCACCTCCCTGTGACTCTGTTAACACAGGACTGAGCTGCACTCAGCTTGGTGCCACAGCACTGCTGCCACCTGCTATGGACAGCAACCACAGCCTCTCCAGAGCACTGCCATGCTGCACATTTACTGCCAAGTGGTGAGTTTGTCTTGGTTTTCCTTGTTTAGGTTTTTGGATTGTTTTTGTTTTATTAGCGGTTTTTACTGTTTGGGATTTTTTAAAATTTTGTTTCCAGGCAATAACAAATTTCTCTTAATTCCTTGAGGCTAGGGCTGGAGATGCCATCCAAGCTAGACATTTAGCCTTTAACCTGAACCAACATAGCCATTCTACTCTGAACACGCTTTGCAGTCACATTACATTTTGAAGGAGCACAACTGCAGTAAAACCTGAGGAGGATCAGTGCCGTGTCACCAAGGGGAATAACTCTCAGAAATACTTCCTGCTTACAGAGCAGGACATACCAGGCCAAACAAACTTCAGTCTTTCATGGCAGTTAAATCTTGCATGTTTCAGAGCTGTTGCCTCAAAACACAGTCTCTGGAACATCTTCTAGCCCCTGTCAAATTATATGAATCATAGAATATTCTGGGTTCAAAGGGACCTTAAGGGTCATTCTGTCCAACTTCCTGCAATGAGCAGGCACATCTGCAATTAGACCAGCCTGCTCAGAGCCCCATCCAACCTGACCATAATGCTTCCCAGGATGGGGCACCTACCACTTCCCTAGGCAGCCTGTTCCACTGTTTCACCATTCTCATCATAAGAAGTTTATTCTAAATATAGCCTAGATACACCCTTTTTTTTTTCTTTCAAATCATACCCCCTTTCAAATCGTTACTACTCTAACAAGCCCTGCTAAAAAATTTGCTCTATCTTTCTTACAGGCCCCTTTTGGTACTGGAAGGCCACAGTAAGGTCTCAAAGCCTTCTTTTCTCCAGGCTGAACAACCCCTGCTGCCAGATTTTCCTCGTACGAGAGGTGCTCCAGCCCTCTGACCATTTTTTGTGAACTCTTCTGGACTCTCTCCAACACGACCTCAGTGGGCACCCCAGAGCTGGATGTAGCAGTCCTGGTGGGATCTTTCAAGAATCACTTCTCCCATGCTTCAAGAACACAAAGCATAAATAATTGCTTAGAAAAATGTAAATATTTCCTGAGTAATATACAAAGAGGAAGAGCCATCAGCTTATTTATTAGCTGAGACCTCATTTCAGTTTCTGCTACATCTACTTTTGGGTGAAAACTAAGCTTGCTGGATTTTATATGGCAGTTTGGAAAAATGGGAGGTCTAAAAAAAAGGTTTGGTTTCCTTTCAAGCAATAAAACTCAAAAAGTTTGTATTAATTACAGTTCATGTAGATAAGATTCACTAGTCAGGCCAGAGAGTATGTGGCATTATCACAGTCTTATTTCATTACAGTCACCAGGTTACACAGCCTTTGACCTGGGGACTTCCATTCTTTTTGCAGTGAAAATTCAATTCAATTCTTGCAACAGACTTTCTTTCCAAAGAAACCTTGTCTTTGTTCAAACAGAAGAAAGGGTTTTACCTTAACCCTTCACTTACCCATGGACGCTTTGTGAGAGATAACATAGAACATAATGAAGAATGATTTGTTTTTTTAAAAGATTTTGTCTGTTATCTCAACTTTGATGCTACACCATTTGGTCGTCGGAGAGAAGACTCTCTGCAAAATTTTCATTGTCATGTATATGTGCAGTCTCTTTACAGCTATTTTACTCTCTAACATACTCAAAAAAAGTCTTGTAGATCTGAATACCCAGTCAAAGACAAATGCTGGTCCCATTAGCCTAAATGTAAACATTTTGTAGGTGGAAAAAGCCTAGACAAAATCAACCAAACAACAGGCAGGATAGGTAAATAAAGGTTCAAGCTCACAGAGTCTCCTGAGATTTACAAGAAAGCTATTTCAGGAGAGGAAGCCAGCAGAAATTGGCTGAAGCAGTTACCCTTTCGGTAACAACTCATGATTAGCCAGAGGGCAAGCCAAGGCCTACTGGACTCTTCTTCCTCCAGCTGGCCCCTTTTCTTCTCCAAGACAGCCTGCCTTGCCTGTCTGTCTGTCTATTCTATCCACACACACATTACCACACCAGACAGAAGGTGGCTGCCAAGGCACTGGGAGAGGTTGCCAGTGTGCAGTTGATTATGGGACTGGGAGACTGTGCAGAATGTCTCGTATTCCCAGTTTGGTTTTATTACTTAAAAGAAAACCACAACAGGAGAGGAATAAAATCCAAGGAGAGACTCCGTCTGTCACGGACAGGTACTTGGAAGCATTTTACAGCTCTTAGTGTACCCCAAAGTTGCTCTTTTGTTTTGCCCTGCTCTTGCTGCAGTCACAATTCTCTCAACTATGGTGATGATGGGATGAACTCAGAAAGGAAAAAGCAATTAAACTTTGTGCTGTACTTCTGGTGATCCCAGTGGTAGCTGTTGTAACTTCCCCATCCTACTCATGTATTTTGGGTTGGCTGAACAGAGAGTACTTTGTGACTAGATGAGTCATGCTGTACTAGATGAGTGATGTTAGTAGATGAGCCAGCAATTTGTCACCCTGGAGCAGAAAAGTGCAATTCCCTATTTTAGGATTTTTGCGATAGGTTTGTATCAAAAAATTAACTGTTAGCTTTAGCAAAGACTTGCTTGGACAAAAGCAGTGAAACAAAAATCACTTGAAAATACCTAACAAAAGACAAGACAACAATGTAATGAGCAATGAAAGCATCAGCCCCTTTTACTTGTACTTTATAGTCCAGGGTTCGATAAAGTCATGTGGGGAATTTTGGCAGGCGCTACCTTTCATGTCACACAGCGCATTAATGCCTCCTTAACCTCTGATAAATTCATCCCTGCTGTGTTTTGAAGCTCCTGCAGTTTTCATGGCTTTCCACATTCATAACAGCAAGATAAAAATAAATTGTGTCATGTCTTCATCAGTGATCTCCAAGAAAACACAGGAATCAGGTTGATGACACTGCAACATGCCATGGACGGAATATCAGATGCCACCAAGAACAGAAAAACAGCACAAAGTTAAGTACACAGATGCAATTTTCTTTGGAAACCTAGATGTTAATGCTGCTAAGCTGCTCTAGATACTGTAACAACAGAAATAAATGGAAGGCTAACAGCCAGAGGAGACATTTATAATGATTTGCAAATTATTGAGTTCAAAATTAATAGAAAAACCTGTAGCTTTTGCCCAGCCCCTGACGAAACACCCCTTCATTGTTGTACATCCGATTGTCACACCTACAGATTCTGTAATCCTGGCAGCAATACAAACATAGACTGGAAATCATCACAAATGCAGATGGTTTAATGTCCTGCAAAGGCAAGCAACAGCATGAATATCATAATGCTTCACAGAACAGGTGTGCTAGAACACTTTGTAACATCCAACCAGAACCGAAAGATCCTTTTAAACAAGTCACCAAATGAATACAAAATGTTACAAAAATCCAAATGTGTCCCCAGCAGAAAGCTTGGAATATCCCCAGCCCCCTTTTTATTTTCTGAATAAGCTTTCTGAACTTGTGGCTTGCACTGTGCTCTGAAAACCACTGGAGGGTGGTAGGAGACTGCCTGACTCACAGGCTCCTAGCAGGAATGGAAAGAAGCTGGATTGCGAATGTGATAAAAACTCGTCCCACCCCAACTACTTACAGCTGCTTCTAAGACACAACGTGCACCTTGGAATTCCTGTGCTTTACTGTCAGAGAAGTTTGGAATAATCCTTAAAGTGGCAGCTACAAAACTGTACCCTGTTCTAGGTTTCTACCTCGTGTTTTGCTTTTGTTTCCTAAAGAAAATTTCACTCAGAAACTTCAAGAGAATGGTTACCGATTTCAAATCCCAATCTTGTAATTACAAAATGTAGTTATGAGTCTTCTGGGGAAATAAAAACCAAAATATTTTAAAAACCCACCAAACCCTAAAACATACAGGGAACTTTAAATCGTGTTGCCAACCACTTCCTTTTCCTGTAAAGTAGTCTGAGAAAGTCTCTCATATTTAATTTAAAGGACAAAAATCTGCCTCTCTGCGTGCCACTTCTAATAATAGCTTGATTAATCAATATGCAACAAGTAATAATGGATATTTTCTTTAGTATCTTCTGAAAACACTCCTTGTGAGTGTGGGGATGCTGGTTCATATCCTACATACCAACACAGCCTCTCTGCTTAACAGAAGCGAATCTGCAATTTGAATTCCCTCCCATACATTACGCTTTCTGCAAAGTGGTTTCATGGTGGCCCAATGCAGAAGCGAAAGCCCCACGCTGCTCACACAAACGCTGTCCCCACACCTCTCAGTGGCACTTAGCAAACTCTGCTGCCTGTGTTTCCTTTCCCCACCTTGGCATTTGGGATTTGCTGCCTGCCTGCTCCCATCCACCACTCTGTGCCCATGTGTTCATGGTAATATTCTGTCACGCTGGCTACAGATTTTTGTGCGTACACCGATGTCCTCAGGCAACTGCAGTTCTACTGCAGGTTTGCAGATTCACACCTCTACAGCTGAAGGTCTCTCTGCTGCAGGGGCTCAGCACTGAGGATGCCAAATATTGAAGGTGAAGTTAATGGGCTGCTTTGCAACATATGATGAATGCCTGGACTTTTTAACCCCTGGGTATTTTCAGGAACCCTGTTTTTAAAATTGCATGTAAGAATGTCTGACAGAGGAAGCTGGTATGGCTGGAACATTTCTAATATTAAATACTTTTCCTGACATTTTCCCTATCCATCATTTAGCAGAAAAAATGCCTATGTATAATGTAAACAACACCCACAGCTGGAAGGATTTCTGCTCTCACTGAGAGCTAAAGCCATGATGCATAATTTTCTGAATTCTTTCTACAGTCTGAAGAAATACTTTCAGCCAACCTTTATCTTAAAGTAATTACACCTGCAAAATAAAGGTTAAAATTACTTACTAGAGGCTGTTGTAGAAACTGCACTCTGCACATAAACTAAAAAACACATAGAAAAAGATCTTATCTGAAACTCAACCCAAAGGATTTAGCCAGCTCATTGAAAAAGAACTGGTGCAGCATATGCTGAAATGAACTGGGCAGTGAAGACATGTCAACGTGGGAATATATAGCTCACAGATATTTATATTAGGGAGGAATTTTTGGTCACTTGTTGCAGTACTAATTGGCTCAGGCTCCACAGTGAGCTGTTCACTGCTATCAACCTACCAGCTGGAGGAAAGCAGCTGCCATGGTAGTTTTCCAAATGGAATTTGTGCAGTGGGTGGAAGAGGAAGAAATAATAGTAATAAGGGACAACAGGGCTCCATTCATGTTGTGAGAACAAAATAGCCTTGCAGAAATTTGAAGCGTTCATAAGAGTTGAGACTTCAAACCTTGTTATTTGAATAAAAGCATTCTGGGCCTCTCTATGCCATCTAAACAACATGTGGTTGCAGTCTGCACCATGGGGACAGTGTCTTAAAGGACATGGTATGCATCCCCACATCCTGCTCCAACGTCAGAAGTGCCCCTCAGACAGTCCAACAGAATGAGCCAGGTCTGACAGCTGACAAGAGAAGGTTTCGGGCCATGAAAACACCTAAACTGTGCTCTTTTCCCCAGACACATCCAGAGAGAAGTAAGAACTGAGCAGGTTCACAGAAAATACAGAAAACATATTTGTCATTGCCTTTTTTCAAAATATGTATCCCAGAGAAGAAACTCTTATAAGAATCAAGAATAGAAGGCCATAATTAGACCCCTGATATGTTAATTGCTGAATAGGGAAATGAAATGAATTTTTAAACTCCCATGTCACCTGGTGGATCATATAGCCCTATCTATGCACAGCCTTACTTTCATCTACTTGTCTCATTAGATGTTCTAGTAGAGATAATTTTCTATCAAACCTGTCTGAAGTTTGCTCAAAATCTATTTCTGTCCCTAGGAGATACTAAACAAACCTGGCTGGAATTCAAAGGAATGTCTGGTGCATTTAAACACCTATTAAAATTTTTTAACTGAACCAGAAATGGGTGCATTTCTAAAGAAAAATACACTTTAATTCACTTTTGTATGATATGCATACCTAGAGTAATAAAAGAAATACATAATGAAAAATCTCACTTTGAACACCTTAAGATTATCATCTGCAAAGAACTAATAATTCAGTTTTATCATAACCAAGATGGCACATTATTTCTTTTTAAAGTGACAATTAGAATCGCTGGGCTTAAGTGATATAATCAGTGTGCACTTGTCTCAAGCTTGTGCAATTTTTTGCTGTGTACAACATCAATTAGCAAACCCTTAAAAAATGTAAAAGTGTAGAAATTAAGAAGTGTAAAAATTAAGTAATTCAATAATATAGTTTCTAAAATTAAGTAGCTGTTTTTGCAATATGAAAGTATTGAGAATACCTGTCATTTACCAACTAAAAGAACTTCAGTACTTGCATCCTAATCATCCCAACATAGACTAACAAAAAACCCCCAAAAATATCCCAAAACCAAACCAAAACTAAAACAAAAAACAAAACAAAAACAAAACCCACAAAAACAACAACAACAAAAAACCAATTCAAACAACCTATGTTTTGGAAATACAGGACCTCACGTCCCTCTGTCTCAGATAGAGGCCAAAACCAGATGCTTTGGAGAGATGTGCAAGAAACCCCATGGGAAGTAATTATAGCACAATCTCTCCATATTAGGAGCCTCTTTCTAGCTCCCAACTGCTAGAATTTGCTTTACATCAATATATAGAATGCAGAAGCCCACAACCAAGTGTTTACTTTCCAAGCATCTTCTTTAAATGCTGAAAAGACATTAAGCAATCTTTTGTTCAATAGAGCCTTCAGTGCTATCATGAACTCCTCATCCACAATTACTTTTTCTTTTCTTGGCTTTTAAGACCTTTAAGAAAAAGATCACTATCTCCAAACACAGTACACCTCAGATACCTTATCTAAAATATAATCCTGACAGAGAAACTGCAGGTAAACATTAAACCACTGCTCAGGAGTGAACTACCACCATTATGTAAAACTATGGGGAATATAATATCTGGTACTAAGAACAAGAGGCACACATCTAGAACTCTAGAAAATATTTACTTCAGGTACCTGGGCACATGACTTTATTACTTAAAAATCAAAAAAGAAACTACCTGTTGGGAACCCATAAAGAAACAGAGACAAAAGGGGTAGAATCTATGTCTCCATTAACTTTTATCACAGTTAGTCAAGAACAGACACAGATGCTACTGTTGTCTGTTGCACGTGTCAACTCCTGCCTCTGCCTACTCTATTTCCAAAAGAGCAGCATATCTAATTGAAGGCATGACATTTGCTACAGTCACTAAGTAAAAATACCCTTAAATCACAGTCCAGTCCTCAAACAACAACTTAGACACATATACACACAAAGAAAACCATAAAAAAATCAGTCAAACTGCCATATCACAAGAGCATAGACCGTAATTTTGCTGTAAGACCAGTTCTGCTGAGATTTCCCTTTCTGACCAAAGCAGGTAGGGCTGCTGCATTTTGTGGTATGTATTCTAGAGGCAATATAAAAGCAACCATGACATAGGCTCAGTGGTGGATTTGAGATGGATTCTGCTGTGGTCAAAGCATCCACAAGTCCTTTCTCCACTACAGGAGCCATAACAAACTATCTCCCAGCAGTCTGTGCCTGAGTCTCTGTCCCTCAATATCAAGTAGGATGGGTTCCCTTTGCACATCTGAGTGCTTATAGTGTGATGGACATGGACAGAAGGCTCCAATAGCATGGTAGAAATTGGAAAAGGAGAGAAAATTAGAAAAATTGATATAGCAACATGCTGGAGACCAACATCCTATTACATGGTTTTGTAACCCTCTCCACTTCCTTTAGTTCTTCAGTCACGTCCAGTTGCAGGAAATTTCTCTGAAGATCACTTGCCTTAGGCACCTAAAACAAGTTGTAGAATACAATCACTGTTTTGTTAGTCTTTACTTCAATTGCCTTCTCTTCAGTATTCATCACAGTGCTTAATTTCCTCTATTTCAAATTGTCCAGCCTGCTGAGAATCAGTTCAAACTGCTACAAAGATGTGGTTTGGTTTAAATGTCTTTCTTTGCCAAAACCCTGGTATTTTTAAATATGTTGTTGTTTAAACATACCTGGACATATCCTTTTTTTGCAGCTATATACATAGTATCTACACATATGTCTGAATTTCCACATAACAAAGATTAAAAAAAGGAGCTGAGGCTTTTAATTATCTATAAATATGGGTTTAGGAAGAATACTGACTTTCCAATGAATAGCTACAGTTGCCTTCTCTGCCTTTTAATTTTTCCACAAGAGAGATTCTTTTGGTCCAATTAAATAAAAATAAAATAGAGGAAAGTTGTGCTGGGGAAAGCTATAGCAAGTAAAATAAAACTACAGCCTAGTGTTCTAGTAAAGAGCCGAGGGAAGCTATTAATTCTGAAAAAAAGAGGAAATTCTAATTTTCCCCCAATAATTTTATTAAAATGCTACAGGAATAAAATTAAATTAACAAAAACCCCCAAACCTGAGTAAAGTAAAAGTTATCCCATTTGGTCATAATTTAGATCCACTACTGGAATTTCTGTGTTCAAAAGAACATCATCACTGTGTTAAAGAAAATCCATCACTGTTAAAGAAAATCCATTTTTAGCATGCATTCCACATCAAGTAAGCATCAACCTGCGAACAGATCATTCTCACATCAATAGGTCCCAGGCAAAATACATTTGAGGCAAGCAACAACTGTAAAATTGTACGTGTTAATTATGTGACAGATAATTACCTGCATTCATCATATAATGAATAGTGGCCCCCTCCCATGGGAGCTGGTAAAGTTCCTAACTTCAAAATTAAATAGTAAAAATGGCATTTTAAAAAACTCCATAAATCACAATGATTGGTTTAGGTCAATACTTGGGTTGATTATGCTCATTTAATCTCATATTATTAACTATATATTTTGTGTCAGCATTCTATTTACACTTTATTTATCTATAAACCCAGAGATTCTGTTAATCATTTTCAATGCTTCAGCTTCCCAGTCCTTCCTTGGTTATAACTATTGATGAGGTCAAACTGTAAAATAAAACACTGAAAGGGCTTAAATAAAAAAATGAAAAGGAGGACCCAAATCCTTAAAAATAAGAGAGAGGCTGATTGCAGGATTGAGTAGGGTTCTCTAGTTGAAATGGGAATTGAATCTTTTGATGTAAGTTGCATCTGTAAACAGCTCAGATCAAACTGTTTATTTCAGCCTCAGAAAGCACAGAAGATTTGTACCTCCCAGAGCTCATGTTGAAGGGTCTGTACAATAGTGGATAACACTACTAATACCCAGAGCTGAACAATGTCCCAAATTCCCTTTGCTTTTGCAAATGCTTCTGAGCAGCAAAGTAGCCAATTTGGTCACTGGCATTTAATTAGAAGAGGACATAGTTTTCATTTGATTTTCTAGTATAATATTTTTCATTTGCTTCTTAAAAGAATGCAAGTTCAAAGCAATGACCATACCAACATCTTGCTCTACCTCCAGGAAGGATGCTGCATATGGGATGCATAGCAAAGTATCACAGTAAGATGGCTTTTAGCAAGTCTAGGGGTCTGTTATGATGGTTTCAAGGTAAGAGGCACAAGAATCTTTTGTCAGAAGTCTATGGGAGCAGGAATAGCTGTGTGAATATAGGTGTGTTGTGATTGGAAGAGAAAGACATACGGAGATGGCAGGCTAGCACAAATCCTACCACTGTAAGAAAGCTAAGCTCTAGTTTGTTCTTGTGGCAGAAAATGCAAGACAGCATTCTTCTATGAACTATAGCATGCTGTCTATATACAGATAAATTAGCAGTAATGCTCTATTATCCTCAAAAATTAAGAATACAACTGTCTGAACAAAGTAGTCCCTTGTATCCCTGAAGCATTACAATAGGATATAAATGCTATAGAATCATTTTTACTTCACAAGCTTTAATATACACATTGTCCCTTGAGCCCAAAGTTATTTGCTATAATGACATGATAGCCAACAAGAAAGTAATAGCTTTGTGCCTTTGTGCATACTGGTGAAGTGTCTGACCCCACATATTGCAGGCAATTATTTGAGGCCACTGATGTTTTGAGACAGTTTACTGGAAGAAAGATAACACTGGAGCAGGTTGCCTTGACGACACTATGTAGTTGCACCAGAAATCAAAGAAAAATGCAGAAGCTCCTTCTATATTGAGAACTGCAAAATATTCATCAAATTGGGTCAAAAGGGAACTAGTCCCACAGCAAGTCCTATGCAATATATATGATACCACTTCTTATCATGAGCATTATTAGAAAACCAGTGACAAAGCCAGGTGGTTCATACCTCACAGCACAGGGCAGTAAGAATTGAACAGCAAGGAGTATGGTAATGACTGCTCAAAAGTTTGGGGCTTTTTCTTGTAAGACTCTTCTAGTCACATCTGGATCTGAGAGTTTACTCTTGCAAAAGTAGTTTCTAATGGCCAGCACTTTTGGTTTCGGAGCAGTATACCACAAAAATTTCTCTAGAGGTTCTATAACTTTCGGCAATGATCACCATACTCTTAAAAAAGAAATGTAAATATGAATTACCAAGTTACCACTGAATCAAAAGTAAAAAAACACCCTTAAGTATTTTGTCATCACTGAATGTTTCAGGGATGCTATGAGATTTTTTTTTTTATATATAAGAATACAAATACAGAAGACAAGAGGGATAAACATTTAGAAGATATATATACACATACAAAATAAATAAGATTAAGTTTATTTTATGATCAGCATTATGTTTGCATTATGTTTGTTTGAAATATATCACTCTGTACTAAAAGAACATTCCTAGTTCCTTTTTTATTGAGAAAGCATAAATTCAGATAACCTTTCTATCAGAAAGAAAATTTACCTCAACTGCTACATAATGCTTCTGTAAACAAAAAAAAAAGACTTGTGCTTCCTTAATGACCCAGAGCAACTGCATCGTAACAATGAGCAATATTGCTTATGCTCACATAAATAAGACCTTATTTGCAAATCTTTTCAAAAACAGAATTGGGAGAGAAAATAGACATCTCTGACACCACACAATGATGGGATGATGCATCAAAGTAAGACATCTCATCAGATACTAGACGTCTTAAATAGATAGTAAAATTTAAATATGAGAAGTATTTTGAAGTATAGCAAGACACTGTTGAGAATCTCCATTTAAATACATTTTTGTGCTTAAAGCTCCTTTTAATTTGACATTTTAATCCATTTAATTCTCACTGTATTTTCATTCAATTACCTTTTCTACTAGGATTCAAACACCAAATTCAAGAGATATGAAATACAGGTGTTAATATCTAGGATTGCATCTTTTTTAAATAAGAAGTGTTTTCCTCAGGTTTAAGCTATTACCTGAGAGAGCTCAATACGGAACTCACACAAGCTTCTTACCACTTTCTAATTCCTTCTGTGATAAAGTCACCTTTTAAATTCTGCATCATGGATTGCAGATGCTGAGAGATGGATTGCAAATGCAACTGTATTATTTATAATGATAGACAGATGTAACAGGAACCATGAGAAATAAACCAGAAACACTAAGCAATGCTTAATATTTAATCTCTGTATTTATCTTGAGCTGAGCAATTAGACCTGTCCAAATATATGAAACACTTGCAATGTCCGTTGATCAATGCTTAAAAGGATGCAAAGACTCACTAAAATGATTAAACTGAGTTTTATTTGATGTCTGGTGCTTTCAGGGATTCTCTAATTATATAACTGTCGCACATTGGCACAACTCTATTGATTTAATACCAATTAGCTTAAGTTATGTTAACTTAGTATGTCCTACATTGTCACTTATGAGTGCTAATAGATATGGCATGATATTCCAAAATGATTGTACTATAAAACCTTAAGACTTTGAAAAAAACATCTGTTATGAAACAATGAAGGTGTACGAAGAGCTGAGGCATAAATAAAGACAGTAATTCATAACTGAATTAAAGAATTTAGTTTATATTTTAATCATGCTTTTGTGATTTTGCAAAATGCAAAACTATAGATTGCTGTAATTAAGTTTGCTAGTCTGTAATTTTTCAGGAGACCAGCAGTAGGAATTTTAGAAAGACATTATGACAAAATTCATCATAATGAAACAATGCACAGTCAGGAACCAAGTTACAGAATGTTGTATAATAAGTGATGAGAAAGATTAAAAAACAAAAAATAAGAACTGGTAAAGAGATGCGACCCTTCCACTTGTAGAATGTCACTTCAAATCCAGGTCTAATGGCCATGGAAATTGAATCATCTGGAGCTGGGCAGAAAATCACTTTAGGGGAAATAATTTCCTTTGGTTTTTTAATAAATTAGTTTCTTATGGAATTAAATAGGCACTGCTTTCTTGAAACAAAATATATGGTCTTCTGTTTAGGAAGCATGGAAAAGAAATCTGTTTTCAGAATTCCTCAAAGCTTATTAACAAAATTAATAAAATTTTCAGGTCAATTTTGATGTTCCAGTCGGCATACAACCAAGTTGACAAGAATTGTGTCGTTTTCAGTTACATAATGTCCCTGCCATTATGCCAAGGGGATTTCAGAAGTTTGGAAATTTTGATTCACTGTTGACAGGCCAGGTTTAGTGATGGGGACTGAAGGCTCTTGAGGTCTAGTACAGAACCAAGCTTTAGCAAAACACAAAGCTTTCAAAGTCTTGAAATCCCAGAGTCAGTAAGAATCCTCAGTAAAACTCAGTTTAATAATTTTAGTGAGTCTCTGCATTGAGGTAATACTTTTTCAGATTCTGCATCAAGGAGACAGGATAGCGAACAGCTTTGGTGCTAGGAGCTGCTTGTCCCACAGTACTTTGGTCTCTGGTAACCACCCTTTGTGCTAGTCTTTTTGAAAACACTGACTCCCAATGAATGCCCCAAAACCGAGATTTTAGGCTTCATAAAAGCTGCTAAGAAATTTGAAAGTGTTTCACTGGGACTTTCCACTTTTGCGAAATATATAAATTCTGACAGAAAAAGATCATAAACAAAACAGTTTCAAAACAGTGATATTTATAAAGGATGTTTGGGTGGAAATTTACCAGTCAGCTCTACGCATATGGCAGGTCTCATGATCACTCTTCCCTCCCTTACCCTGGCTTTGCTACAGCTGTCAAAATACCTGGTTTCCAAAACAGCTTCTCATGAACTGTTTAGTGTTTCACAAATTTGTGATTGATGGTGATGATAGTGCTCACACGTAGTAAGAATCACATTTTTAATTATATGTAACATGTGAAGGGTGTCACAATTGAATGCTATAAATGCCAAAGGACAACTAATTTTAACTTTGAAATCTCTAGGAGCTTTGGTCTCTGAAATGGGTGTGACCTATAAGAAAGGATTTATAGTAAGGTAGTGGGTCCATGCTACGCCAACAAATATTTGACAGCATTGCATTTGAAGGGAGGAATGCTGCCAGCACAGACTGCCAGGCAGATAAACTACTTTTGAGCAGTGCTTCGAGCAGAAGCAAAAATATCCTGCCTGAAAGAAGAGGTGAATCTTTTCTATGGCAGAAATCTAAAGCACACCTGAGAACCAATGATAAGATGAATAAGGTGGCATTCATTCAATTAAGAAATTACAGACTTGCAGGAGTACATTACTACTCTAAAAGGGGGAGGAGATGTGGCACTGACCACACACAGAGTTAAAAGTGCCTACTTCTGATATCAAGTTATGCACATTTTTCACTCCTTTTCTCCTTGGTTGTTATAAATTTTGTATCTCTTTTATAATAGATGCTATATTATCTAGCAAAAACAGGAAAAGGCTTTTGTTAAAAATACTGGTATGTGTATTCTCTTGAGAAAAGTAACTGTTGTAAGAGTACTTGTTAGATGTTAAAGCAATTTGGTTTGAAAATAGAAATATATAAACTGAAAAATCCCCTGAAAATATGCAACAGGCAGGGGTTTTTAATACAATTATCTCATCCTGTCACATTAGTTAAAATTAATCTGCAATTACTAAAACAGAAGTCAATATAATTAAGTTTTTAGTAATCTCCTTTTTATTTCCATCTGTTTCAATTTCTAGCATACATGGCCAGATCTACCTAGTATTTGAGAACTTTGTCTTTCCCTATCACAAGCTTTGCTTTCCAAATTAGCCCAAATTCTCTCCTCAGAAGTGGTTGATCACCACAGATTTAACAGAAAATTCCCCTGAATGGGAAGCATGAAGGAATTCCATTGATTTTCCTTTCTCTGAACTACTGCTACTTGTGTAAGGCCAATAAAACCAAAATGTCTTTTGCCATTAGAACACTACTATATAAGCGTATGCTAGTCCCAAGCAAAAGTTGCTACATGTTTTTAATGTAGAAATTTATTTTAAAACAAAACTTGCCCAGCTCCAGGTTGACTCAAACGTCAAAGATTCAACAAGACTCCAGAACAATGAGAGCATTTTAGAATAAAAATTCAAAGATAAATTATCCACTCCAAAGAAAACAGAACCCACATATGTTTAATAAACTCCTCACCTTGCCTATGCTGATAGTCTGTGAACCATTTTATTGATTTATCTTAGAAAACATGAGTGCAGATAACACACATTTGACATTCAGAATGAAAAGTCACCCTGTCTTTTAAATTCCATTAACTAATTTTAAAGTAGAAGTGATTAATTTGCTCATGGGTGTCACAGCTGCAACAGATGCAGCTAAATTGACTATAAGCATCAATCTCAACCAAAAGTTATGGGCTTCATGTAAAAATTGCTGGGTGAACTGGACTGTGTTACTCAGGAGTAAAACATGAAAAGATTTCTTTCTGGCTTAAAAATAGGGAAATGAACCCATAAAAAAAAGCTGAAGATTGAAAGTCTAAACCAAAATACTATTATTTGTGCATTTATATTGTATGTGTGATGAAAGAGAGTCTTTAGTCTAATTCTCTGCTGCTGAAAATTAACCAATGTAAGAATAAAATCACCGTGACTAATTAACAACAGCAAATACAAAGCCATTCTGGACAGATGTTTCTTTAACTGTGCTTGCAATTTCCACAGCCATTCTGGAGCTGTGACAGGGGAGGATAATGAAGCTCCAAAGCAGCCTACCTTCCGGAGGGGCTTGAGCTTGGTCTCCATGATGAAGTCGTACTTGCAGAGCTCGCAGCAGCGCGTGTCCGAGCTCTTGATCCACTGGTGCAGGCAGGCCTGGTGAACGAAGCGCAGGGTCCCCGTGCAGCGACACGGTGTGATGAGGGGGCTCTCATCATCTCCCTCGCAGTGACAGATCCTGACACAAGGACAGCAAGAGCGAGTCAGCCAACCTGCCAACCAGCAATGCAAAGGCACTGGCTTATTCACACTGCTTTCTCGTCTTAGGCTTGACATTCAAAAGATGCCAGGTATATGACCTTTCAGATGGAGGCCCAGGAACATACTCCTTTTTCCTTTCTGTCATTTAGCAGTTTCTCTTCACTTAGTTATTATTTCTCTTTGAATTTGCTACGTGGTCTGAAGGAGAATCAATAGAAATAACAGTTTTTCATTTTTATGCATGGCAAAACATTTAAGACAAATACCAGAGCAGAATAGTTCTTGGTCTGTAACCAATGCCAATAAAACCCTCAAAAGTAGAGAAATCTAACCCAAGCTGAAAATATCCAGCATGTGAAGCACAAAAAGTTCCGAGGAGATCTCTTTGGAGTTACACAGTTAAAGAATCAGAGAGCAGTGTAGAGTACTCTGGAGTCGTGCAAATGGCACAGCGTGTACACGCATGCACACTTTTTAGGAGGCAGGTATTGAAAACTCATGGTCATTTTTTTCATTCCTCACTGTCCCTTTTAGGCAGACAGCTGCATTATCTGGGAAAATGAAAACTACTCTGTAAGCAGACACTAAGATAGAGGCTGGTCCCAGAACTGTTTTACCTTATGATGGGATACAGAGCTTTTCATGTTGTGGTTTTGCATAAAGTGATCAGTGTCCTAACATTATCATCTAAATGGATTTTTCTGTGACATATGTCCAAGTGTCCTGCTGATTCTCCCCTCTTCCAAAGAGTCTCGGATCACATCAGGAAAACATTCACCCATCAAAAACAATGTCAGATTTGATGGCAAGCATCTCTTTGAAGGCAGAAAAAGCTTTACAAAGAGCAGAAGGCTTAACCAAACACCTGAGGTATTCAAGGAGGTTCACCTCAATTGAAAAGTAATTCCCTCCCATCCCCAACCTAGATAAACACAAAAAAGCACCCAAGGTCTAATGAGCGTCTGAAGTGTCAAGCTGGCATGCAATAAAAAAAAAAACCCCAAACAAACAAACAAACAAAAAAGATCTGAATCCTGAGAAATCCTATTTCAAAATAAAGAAGTAGCAATAATAGCACAGATCCTATTGTCACACGAATAAAACTTGGGCCTTAGAAACTTAGTACTTAGGAATGGCACCCTCAGACAGCGCAGATGCAGAACTGTCTGAACACATCTGAGGAATAATTCACCCTTTCACAGAGAAAACTGTGACTGTACCACCTCTGAGGTCAGAAAAGGGGTAGGAGAGCTTCAAAGTAAGATTGTCTTCCTACTGGGAAGGTGGGTGACCTCTTTAGAGCAGGAGATCCTGATGTATGTCAGGAGGTAACCTGACAAAGATGTCCCAGGAAAGACTGGCTACTACACAGCTCTGAGGCTGCCAAGCCTATAAGCAGGGGAGCAGGAAATTCCAATGTCTCCACATGAAAGAACTACAGATCAAAACTGGCAGCTCCACTATTCTTCCACAGTGTAGCCCAGAGCCATGAGAAAATCTATCTATGATAATGGGAAATCGGAACAAAGCTACTTTGCTGGACATACAGAAATAAAGAAACCAAAAAAAATCCAAGAGATAAATGAAGCTCTGAATACCGGTCCACAAAAACCAGGTTGCAATTTCTGCAGTGGTGCTCACACAGGATTTCATGCCTCGCAGCAGTGAAGAGGAGAACAAATTACCCACAACTTCCTTCTTGCACATTTTCATTTTTTGAGACACATTTTACAGGAACTCAATTCACAGTCTTTGCTAATCCAGCTGAATTAGGTGCAGCAGTAGCTTAGTTCTTAGATGGGAATAGCCTATATGGTGATTTCATACTGAGCCTCCAGCTTAAACAGAACTATATTTTCAAAACACTGAATAGTTATTTTTCTAACAAATGCATTCCCAACTGAGAGTTACATAAAAACCATAATTTTCTTTGTAAATTAAAGCTATTCCCCAAAGGAAGATGAGCCTTCTTTGTTCATTTAAATTCAAGCCATACATAATTCATTTTACAGCCTTAGCATTTAAACTATTTAGAAATTAGATAACTAAGCTATGGACCCAATAGCCGTTTTTTCTACTACTGCCAAGATTGTTTAAAATTATTTTCAGAGCTAAAATACAAGCCTAAAATTCCACTGGGATCTTCAAATAAAGTGACACTGCAAATTTGAAATTAATAGAAATAATCCTTAGTAGAAATACTTCTACAGAAAAACTCTATACGCATTATACATTCTATTTGGTCTTTCTTTGTACATAAGCCACAAGCCAGCTGTATAAATAACAGGATGACACAAAGAATTTGCAGTATGAATAAAGCTGAAACTAAATATTCTAATGGCCTCTTCTAGCTTTATAACCATGAAATATGTAAAGAGAATTAAAACAAATTTTGGTAGAAATTAAAGCCCAGAGAAAATGACCAAAGGCATGGCTTCCATTAGCTTGAATGCTTTTTGGTCTCTTCGGTGAAATTTAACTCTCTGTTATTTGTTTAACCAGAAGAAATTAGCTTAAAAGATGATTGTGTACCTAAACTCATCATGACAATCTAGAGATTTTTTGGTGCCCGACGCCTGTGGTAACAAACAGTTGGCTAAGTGTTTAAACATCTTTTCAAGACCTGGAGCAGGTAACTTGCTCTGTCTTCCTCAGCCATTAGAACTGAACCACAATTTTTTGCATCTTTGCTCTTTGATGTGTTCATCTATAATGTACATTGTAATTATCACAGATCAGAGAAAGTAAATTGTTAATGACAGTTGTGAGAAGTTTGCTGCGCAAACAGAATGGAGGTAGGGATACAAAGCACAGACATAC
Organism: Taeniopygia guttata; assembly: GCF_048771995.1. Taxonomy (NCBI): domain Eukaryota; kingdom Metazoa; phylum Chordata; class Aves; order Passeriformes; family Estrildidae; genus Taeniopygia; species Taeniopygia guttata. The sequence continues at coordinate 39,010,725 of NC_133028.1, read as the reverse complement.
CTGAACCATGTCTAAACCAAGCTGGAGGTAGAGAACTTTCATTCTAGTTTCCTGTTGTCAAATGATCACAACTGTTTGAAACTTCCATGCATCAGATTGATTATTTAGCTGGTAGAACTTTTCTGAGAGTAAAATTTCTTTGCATGCTTTAGAAGTTAACTGAATGGAAAACAACCCAAAACCACTCTCTTATGATAAAGAAAAAAATACATAATTTGCTCAATCTGTACTGATTTATTTACAATTTGCAGTGCAGCACTGCTCATTGTTAATAGCTGCTGTTTTAGTTGCTCAGACACACCTACAGCATTTACATACTCAGTTTTTCTCAACCCTTTAGTCCTTTAGTAGATAAATGGCCTTATTAGAGAGAAATACCTTTGACTATTTTTTTTTTTTTCTGACAGCTTAGTGCTTTAAGGATTCCTGTCTATGAACAGGACCCTTCTTTTCCAGGGGAAAGGATGAACACAAGAGTCCAAAGGAGCTTTTGCTCTATGAATCATGTATGCATCAAACAACACAGGATATATATGCATTAGATGACCTTCTGATTCAGATATACAAAATCTTGTGTGTATATTTATATACACCTACAAACACATCCCTACACACTGAGATCACAGAATGTCTATATTTCTTCAATAAAACTCACTATGAATCCTTATAAAATAATACTCTGACAGTGCTGTCATCCTTATGCATAAGTTTTTTGTTATATAAGTCATTATTTTAATTATCGAGCACATATTTTTCTAGCAGAGAATTGCAAGAAATTTCTGTAGAAATTTGTTTCTACAGAACTGAATTTGTTTCTACAACCTTCAGCAAACAGATGTACCAAACATAGAAATTAATTCTAACACTGCATACATCAGATGAAAAACAAAAGGCACAAAAATTCTCTGAAGGACATTCTTAAGCAGCAGGTTCACGCAACAAATTAAGAAAAATATTTTTCAGGAAAAAATACATAATTTCAAAACTGAAAACATCTGTATTTGTGAAAGATTTTTCATAATTCATATAAGAGTTCGCTCTTATATGAATTAGCAGAGCTCTTGTATGTTCCTTACAAAACATATTGCCACTACATATATATATATAAAGGAATTTCTTATCAGATCAAAATTATGGGATGCAGCTAAAGAAAGCACCCAGAAGTGAGGCATCTTCAGAATTTAGTGTTGTCATACTGTCTGAGATTCTATGACTATTAATTGCTTTCTCATATTTTCCATTGTCCTGTTCATGGCAAAAGCTAAAAGGCGGAAAAGGAAGCAGGAAAACAGTATACAAGTTGCAGACATTGGATTTTTGCTGATTTTCAGAAAAACAGCAAGAGTTATCTTGGATGACTGACCTTCATTTGTCATCAAATTAAGACTTTTTGTCCTCCATGCAGACAAACATTTCCATTTTTCCTACAGACAAACAATCTCAGATTAAAAGGTCTAAAATCAGTATGGAATAAGGAAATCACTTGGAAAGCTTTCAGGTTTTCCCAACAGTTATTTATTCTTGCAAAATCATGGCAATTGAAACTGCAATCTAGATGGTTATCATCTAAGCTGCTTATTGCAACAGATACAGGCAGATTCCCACAGATTTGTAGCTTTTTCTTCACATGCAGTTAACAGTTTTACCCTCATTAAAGACAATAGCTGCTAATCTCCATTCTCATTGGAAACCCAGCAGTTTCCCTAACCTGTCATCTACTAAGCCACCTAACTCTTTGGAAATACAGAAAATAGGCTGATCCCTGTGCCTCTGTAGTGAAGTGGAAAACACACTTATTCTGCAGGAGTCCTGTGGGATTTAGTGCTCCACTCCTACCCTGCCAGCAAGTGCTCCTGTGGGACAGCATCTACCCAGCTGATTCCCATGGATGACTACTGCCAAAGGAAAGTGATAAAGAATCATTCAGCATGTCCCTGCTTCTGCTGCAAGCCACATTAAGAATCTTGTCACCAGGAGCAGCGTGGTGGGAAAGTGTTTGCAGTAATTCTGCATCACCAGAACTCTCTCTGTAGATCCCATCCATATTTGGAATTTCTCCCCTATCTCAGTACCTGGTAAAACTGTTAAGGATTTTTGGCCATTACACATAGACCAAGGGTTTAGCTACAGAAGCATTTATAGACCTCCTTGAAAATACACCAGGTCAAATTTTACCCTCATTAGCAAATGTAAAATGCAGGGGCATGCCTCTGAGGCCTTAAAAAATAGAAATGTATATGGGGGCATTGGCATACTGATAATGATGTGCAATAATGCTTAAGTGCTATAAATGATGTAATTATGTAAACGCTGTATTGTTCCTTAATTTTCTGGGTGCTGTACAGCTATGTCCATGCTAAAAAGCATTACAGTGAAATTGTAAGAAATCTCTTGGAAAAAAACAGCTAGTGCTAAAATCTGGGCTATCTACACCAAACCCATCCTGGTGTGTGTTTTTTTTTATTTGAAACTGATTTTGGACTGGACCAGGAATACACTCTGAGACAAATTCTCAGTGTGGTCTAAACCATGGCAACACTAAGGTTGATCAGATGTGCTTCAAAAGCAGGCTCCTTATCTGAACTAATGGAGGCCCCTTCACTCACCAAATTAGAAGGAGCTACAGCCTTGTGACTGTGGCATGTTCACACCAACTGTGATGCAATTTATAGGCAAACTGAACTAAATTAATGTCTAATAACAGATGCCTAATAACCACACTGCCATTTTCTTGACGATGGAAGAACACCAGTACAAGAGAAATACTTTGGAACTTTTTACAGATTTCCTTAATAAAAGAGGGAAATATTTTCTCCATATTAATATGCTCAAGAAAGACAATACCTATTCCAGAAATATTTTTTGTGAGAAATTATTGAAAATCTTGCCCTTCACTGGAAAGCACATATGAACTCATAATGGTTATGCAAAGAAAAATGCTTACTCTGTTTCATGGGTACATCTCATCACTGTATCTCACTGTTGCTAAAGGCAGCTTAGACAGGAAGAAACAGCAGAGCTGAAATATGTTGGAGCAAATGAATCCCTGGATTTGATTTTTGACTGTGGGAATTATTAGCTGCCAGCATGAAATGCCATGAGCTCCTAGGTTATCTTAATTGGACCAAAAGGATCCGATTTCCCAAAAGGATGCACAAAATTGCTATTGCTACTGCTTGATTTTTTTCTTAGGAAAACTATTCTGTCCAAAAAAGGTCATTTTCTCTTTTGCCAATTTATAAATTTCTTACAGTACTTTTAGATAGTTAGAACCTAAAATTAAACAGCTTTATGAAGAACTCATAGCAAGAAATTGTCATTCATAAAAAGAATCCACAAAAATATGGATCTCTGCTTATGTGCAGTTCATCACTTGGAAAAAAAAGGTTAAATTCACTGAATATGTTCACCTTGCAATAGGCTACAGAGTGCCATGTTTCTCTTGCTTTCATTTTACAGGCTTTTCTTTTTTTTAATCTAATTTCCATTCTTTCCACTTTTAAATCACAAAGTAATCTAAATGACAAATTGGTCTTCCTCTCCATTTAAACATGGTGTGAATGAGGCACATTAATTCTCCACACCAAATGTAATCCATTTGTATATCTCTTCCCTGTCACTCCTGCCCTTCTATTATGCTATACATTCAGATGTCTCTACCTGACTAGAGGAAAAACCATTTTTAAAATGCTGCACCACACTAGTGGAATTTCATAAGGGCCCTAGTTCGTAAAGCTTTCTCTTCATTTCTGCAAAAGTGATGAGAATTTGTAAGAGCCCCAAGAGCAAACAACATTAGCGAAAGCACATACATATTTTATTTTGTCGACATTTCTTGTCTTTCTATTAATCTTTCTTTATAGGTGATAAATAGGATATCTAAAGAGTTACAAGTAATTGCTGCCTCAGAGGCACTGTTAGTGCAAGATATGTGTCTGACAAGATTTACTGCACCAAACAAGTTCAAAGAACTAGGGACTGCATCTCAAAACAGGATACAGATTTCCTCCCACCCATCTAGTGAAACTGAAAGCTTTAAGGAACTGAACTCCATACACAAAATACGCAAGCTTTAAGTATTCAGCAATGGGACCCTTAAAAACAAGGGTAAGTTTCCAACAGGAAGTTGTGCCATTTCACTTATTTCCATTAAAAATAATAATCAGTTCTGAAAGAAACAAGGACTCAGTTCTCCCCCAGACAAGGGAGCCTAATCACTACAACAACATACCCACCGTACTTCGGCTTCCTTACATCCTTGTGAATCATGGAGACCTTCCATGATTGCATAACCAGATGGCTGAAGAGGCGACAGATGGGGATTTGAACCATCAGGCAGATAATAGAGTTAACCAGAATTTCATACTGCTTCAAAGACTGATGAACCACCAGACCATCAAGCAGAGGAGGAGATTCCTCAAAAAGGAGGAGATTCCTATCAAAAAGTCACTTTGCAAAAAATAAAGCTCTGAACAGGAAAGCAAGCAGCAGTCACAGTTCATTTTGAGAAAGGGGTGAGGAATTAACATGCAGGACAAGATTCAGAGACTTAGCTCCTAACATCCTGAGATCTCAAGGCACACACTAACATCCCAGGGAGAAAGAGGTTAAAAATCCTGCAGCGAAACACCACAGTCTGGAAATAGAGCATCTTCCATTTTATGGTGATCTTAGAAGGCTCTGGATGGTACTTCAAGTCTACATATTCTGCATTACAGCTTCTTCACTGGGTCCAACATCAAGGTTTCAGCATAAGTATTTAGAATGAGTGTTAAAATTCAATGGGACAATTTAAACCTATATATCTATCTTCTGTTCAACTTTCTGTTTTTTCTTCCTCAAGGACTTATTTCTTACCAATCACCTTTCTGTCTGCTGATCTCCTGAGCATGTTTCTACCTGAATATTTCAGAATATAAGTAATTTCATGAAAAATACTTTTTTTGCAGGTCCTAATAAACAATATTAAGAAAATAAAACCCTGCTGAAGCATTTGATATCTCAGAGAGAAACTACACAATCATGTTGCCTCTTGCCATGTGCAGTATACAATATACAAATTCTTCCCATTTATAATTGTGCTAACACAGAAAAATATTAGACCATATTAGTCTTTTCCTAAGTTTATAATAGCCTTTTAATTAAGACATTAGATTCTGAAAACTATTTTAAAAAAAATTATGCTTGAAATATACTCTGCAGATCTCACGAATCAACTTCACCATCTCCTTACTTCTCCCCTTCCCTGCTTGTTTTCTCACATACCCTACTGTTATACCCTATTCCTCAAATGAGGGCCTGCCATTATACCTGACTGCAGAGTCATTCTGGGTTCAACAAAATCAAAATTTGAATCCCAGTAAGCATCTTTTTTCCAAAGTGAGAAACTCCACTTTATTTAAGTGCATGTGTTTTTGCTGAAAGGACTGAATCACCACTACAAAAAGATTATACACCAAAAGCCTAACTAGTTAAACAGAAAATATCTTTCAACTATATCACCAATTATAAAATACCACAAGATATATTCTGAATCAATACATAAAGCACTTATGAATCACTAGTAGGAATATCAACTCAATTTTCTTTTCTTAGTGATTTCCATGTGAAAGTCCATGGGACTAACTTCTCACAATCCATTCACTTTGTCATGTCCAATACACAGCTGTTCCCTTTGGGGAGATTATCCACATGCAGACCAAAGAAAGCTATTTTTGAAGCTGTGCCTCAAGCCATGGTAAATTCCTGGATAAAGTATTTATGAAGAAAATCTCAGGCACAGGGCAACTTAGGAAAAGGGGTATCCAACTGTATGATATAGAAAGCCTATCCTGTGAATTTTTAAAAAATGACTTAAATTAGGTACCAAAACAACTCAGCACAGCCAGAACTTATGCTGTATCTCAGAAGAAGAAACCTTGTCTTTTAATGGACTCCAGGAGAAAGCAGTTGTCCAGGGAAGAGACTGTAAAGGTCAGGATTAATGCCATGACATTTTTTTCAGCAGTCTGGAAAGAATCAGTGACACTAGAAGGGCAAACAATTCACTGAAGTGACCTAAAGGCTCCCCTTAGTCTAGCTGAATAACATATTGCACAATGGTACTGTACTTCATCTGACTTTGTCTAATGTGCTTATGCTGGAATTGAATGTGCCCTGTCACATTCCCGCTCATGCCACTAAATGCAGAGTGAAGAAACTGCCAGCAATCCATGAGGAAATAAATAAAAAAGTTGTCTACCCAGTAACTTAGAGACAAAATAAGTGTCGCCACAAGTTGTTTGTGATCCCTGCTCCTCTGCTATTTCCACACAATACCATTTATGTGAGGGCCATTCCTGTCAGCCAGTGCTGTCATATCAACTAAAATACATGAATAGCTAGGATGAAAAGCTTGAAAAGACTCCCCAGGAAAAAAAATCTTCCACATCACAGCCAGCTATGCAAACCTAGTTTTAGCATAAACATGACAAAACCACTCTTTTTTGTATTTCTCATGCAGAAAAATGGTGTATATGTGAACTACATGGACATGCAATTATTTGGTTTTTGTTTCAGATTGGGGGTTGGGAATTTTAAAAAGAAAACATACCACAGATCACAAATCAGTGAAGCACATGGACACGTCCTGAGAAATAGAAACTACAGTCTGTTCTGAATTGGTAATAAAAATATGTCTTCCTTTTTCTTCAGCTGTCTGAAAACTGATTAAGAAAGACAACTTATCAGCAATAAAAAATTAACAGGCTTTTGATTTTGCTACGCTTTTCCTAGATACAGTCATTATGATGCATCTGATAATGGCAACAACAAAAAAATAGTAGTATTATTATCCCTGACATAGAAAAATGCATTTCTGACTGGTTTGAGAAATTTTGCTGAACAGGTCTCGTTATCAACCATATTAAGTTTAATGCTGGTTGTTCAAAGAACATCTCCACTGATTCTAAGCCTCAGGGCAAAACCTATCAAAACTTTCCAACTTTCCTCAACTACATAAGAGCCTGGCTGAAAAGTCTGCATGCACATCCAAAAGGTCCATCCTTGAACCAAGCTCCAAGTCTTGCAAAAAGTGCCTGAGAAATTATAATAAAATTCACTGGGCTCAGAAGACAAACAAAAGACTGGAATTCACTTTTCATCTGAAAGCAAATTCTAAGTTTGGTGACTTAGGCAACAACTAGGACTAACCTTCGCAATGCATTTACAAAATTTTATTTTTTTATATTTATATATATATACACACATATACCATATATGTATATGTGTGTGTGGGTATATCTATATACTCACACACACCTCTATTTATTTGTGTATTTTTTACTACAGTATAATGAAGCCCATATGAAGACCCATGCTGAAGTTTTATTTTTTCAGGTTTCGGGTAGCTCATATTCTTAACAATTATTAAATGACCTGTTATGTATGTATGTACTACACTGGATCTTCAATCTGGGTAGTTCAGAAATAGAAGACAACACTGAAACTGTTGTAGTTTCTGTGCACCTCTGAATCCTGCCCTGTAGATAAATTTCAATAACATGGTTCACCACTGTTGCTGTTTCTTTGCATTTCTATAAGGCAGAGAGAACCCAAGCCTGGTCCTAATACATAAACTCATGAACAACCACAGCTGGACTTTGAAGAACCTTAAATTATTATGACAGACAATGGACAGAGAGTGGAAATGTGCGTTTTTGCTTGGTAAGTATAAAAAGGAGTGCGTAGTATATCTTCTGCTGCAAAACAATCCACAAAATGCCTGTATATTACCTCTTTTCTTTTTAGAAATAAGATCTTTACAGTGTTTCACTAGGTTAAAGCGTACTGTGAGACTGCATGATGTGCCATCATGAACTTCCTCATCCACTGTTTACATTTCCACACAAATTCTTCCCAGCAAAGAAAAGTGGGAAGTTTTGGGTTACCATATGAAGAAACCAAGCCTGACTGTCACTTTGTAGATGAGAGCCAATGCTGGCTCACAGGTTTGGTGAGGGAGAAAAAAAGGAAATACTTGTTTCAGTTCTGTTAGACTTACGGGATGGTGCATTTTCATTTACCACTGAACGAAGTAACTCAAATGTTCCCAGCTGTGTACTTCAAATTTGGACGTTAGCTCAGAGTGGCTAACTTCATCTGATTTCCAGGGTAAAATGCTCACCTTCTGGTTGCATGCTTCACAGCAAGGGCATCAGATTTTCAGAGGTCTGAACTTCTGAACTGGTGCTAGTTTTTCTTTCCCAAAACTTATTTTTCTGCTTATTCTGCCCAATCACCCTTTTGTATCATTCCAGTTCTTGAGAGGGGTGACTGAACTAACAGCCCATACACATTTACAGTGTGGAGGTGTTTTGCAGTGCAAAAACACAGACAAATTATGCCCTACTAGAGACGATGTTCTCCAGGCACCATCCACTGTATTCATGAGGTAATGGCAACTCTCAGGGACACCGAATCAAGACCATAAATTTATTTCATATAAGTAATTGAAAAATTACATAGAGGGACCAAAGCTGGATTTGAACTGATCACTTAAGGAGGAAAAGCTCCATATCCCATTGTACTAAGCTATCTGGCACCCTGCTTCATTCTCTGCCTCTGGCTGGAGATTTTAAAAAGCAATGCTCTGCGAGAGGACAGAGTGGGTCCATCTTCATGGAGCAAAGACAAACATTTAGTACCTTTGTAAGATTATTCCTTTTAAATAAGAGAAGTATCTCTTCAGATTCAGATATGCTAACTTCTCAGTAGCAAAGGTTCTTGTGTTATTTCCTGCCTAGCAGTTTATTACTGAGAAATAGCGACAAAGCAGACAAAGAAAAGCCACACAGACCATGGCAGGGAGAAGAGTGCTAAATTCTTCTTATAAGGGACTAACCTGCATACTTCTAAATCATCAGACCAGTCATCATACAACACTGGAGGCTTCTGAACAGCATGAGGCACAGTGGGCCCTGCCCCAGCAGGTGTTCCATGATCTGGGACTGCCAGAGCATCGCTGCCAGAGCCCGCCTCTGCAAAGGAGTCCTTCGTGTGCCTAAGGAAAGGTGCAGGCTGCCGGTCTCTGTGGTAGCTTTTCCCTTTGCTCTTCCCACATTTTCTTGAGGAAATCCTTGCTTCCTGAGATGATGCTGAAGACTGTGATTCCTTAGGCCTTGGAATCCTTCGGCGGTGATTTAAAGTAGGATTCTCAGGGTCGGACACCTCTTGTTTCTCTTTTCCCATTGTTCCCAACGTGACAAGCTCAACAGCATTATTGTTTGAGGACCCATCCTGGTTACTGCATGATCTATTGTTTCTTCTCCCTCTCCTGGCCATCCTGGCCTTTTCTCTTGCTCTCCTCCTAGCCTGAGCCCACTGACTCTCATCCGAAGATGAAGATGAATCAGATGCGTTCCAGCTGGATCTCGGAGGTTCAGGATGCAATTTACAGTTTCTCCCTTTCCCTTTCTTTTCTGTGTGCTCACCATTGTCTCCAGCCTCTCTTTTCCGCCTAAACCTTCGTTTTATGAGTTTCTTACCACCAGGCTCCCTATTAGAAGGGGCCAGGACCATGACAGGGGTTGCATGCTCAAGCTCATCTTCTGACAAATCATGCAAGGTAGTAGATCTGGACAAAGCAGTAAGCAAAGGAAAGGGATGGAAATGGTAAGGGTGGTTGGAAAGAGAAATCACACACAGGAAAAAAAAAAGGATGAGAATGAGAACATGAATTTTAATGGAAAAACATGAGACTAAAATGCAAAAACAAAACCAAAACAAAGAGAGATCAAAAGAAAACTAAAGTCTATGTCAATTATGAATAAAGTTAAGCAGAAGCAAGAGCTACATAATATTTCATAAAAGCAACTAACAAGTATCAGTCAGATGAAAGTATATTTTTCTCAGCACATACCTACAAATGTCCTGAGTGGAGGGGCAGACAGACAACCGAGATTGACTCCTGGGAGCTGTTCCTGTTGTAGGACTGCTTGCCTGTTGAAATAAGTTAGACAGTTTGGAATCTTTGTCCATGAAATACATTGCAGATATCTTACTGCTTTGCCACATGATCACAAAATTAAAACAACTGTTTCTGCTGTTCATAGCTCACTGTTGAACACACAGAAGCTGGCAAAATACAGGAAGCTTGAACAAAAGTGAAACCTATTTGTGGAACTAAGTACGCCTGAAGCGTTTGAGCTCTCATTTGCTCTTGACTACTTTTTGTCACTGTTTGAGGAAGCAGCTTTCAGCATTTGAATTTTCATTTGGCTCTACTGTAAATGTCTTAAGGGAAAAAGTACTGATTTTCTTTCATGCAGTCAACCAACCATGATGATGCCTTTCCCAATCACATGAAGTGCATTTGCAATACACTGAGTGATGGAGAAGCCAAGCTAACTTAAGTTGAGTGGACTGATGAAACAGCAGGAAGATTAGAGTGTGTTTTAAAAGGTCTTCAAGGCAATCAGATCTAGAAGAGCTGAAAATATTAAACTGAGATGAGCCAGAAAAATTCAAAGTGCAGCTCTACAGAGCTGATCACGTCCTCAAACAGCAGAAGAGATATAAAACATGTTTAGTATGTGACATTTTGCTCATAAGGTTGTTGCTACAAATTGCAGATTCAGTTACCCAATACTTTCACTGAAAACATATTTTGATGGTGTTAACAGCAAACCATTTCAATCTGCCTTGCTATCTACTGGCAGCAGAACTGTATGGAATCCAAATGTAAAACCAAGGCATTGTGATTATTCAGGGCCCCTCACAAGACACAGTATTGTGGGAAATGGGTTCAATACAAATCATTCTTAAGGCTGTGACATTCCTGTAGCTGATCAGAAGTATTAGTTTTTAGCATGCAACCCCATCTACCCCACTGTGATCACCACTTCCAAATGCAGACAAAATACCACAAGCCTCAGAATTCCACAAGATCGTGCACCAGATGTAAGGCAAGGATGACTATTAAGCAAGAGTACAAAGTACAAATCATACAAAGATGTAAAGCCTGTTATCCAGGTGTTTTGTACTAGCAAATCAAATTCAGTCATATAATTGAAATTATTTGACAGCACAGACATTTTTGTAGTGTTAAAAAGGTGTTGAAAAATTAGTAGTACAAACAAAAATAATTACAAACAGCAAGTACCTGCCAACACTTCACTTTTAGCTGAGATTCTCAATATCCATGCTATTTAATGCATACATCTTTTGGAAACATCAGTCACCACTATGTGTATTTCTGCTTTTTTATGGATACCAGCTGAGACTTAAGAATAGTGGTTTTGCAAGAAAACAATTTTCTAGCTCCTGGAATTCAAGTAGCCACTTTTACCTGTTGATTAATATTACAAAAATACACCAAACCCACAACAATATTACTAATCCTTTACTTCTAGTTCCATGAACAAAACTCAGAGATACAACAACTAAGCTAAAATGAGAAATTAGATTGATAAAGCGATTGATAAATTTATTTGCACAATCCTTGTGTTCCAACTTTTTGCCATGTCTGGATTCACCATCAAAGGAGAAACATTAGTGTGTATAAATGCAGTGTCCTATTGGAAGAAATGGACAAGTATCTGCGAGAGAAATCGTATTTCATATCTTCATTTCTACAAAAGCAGTATTTCAATTACATGCAATTGGGACAGAGCATGAGTTTTTCTTATATACATATTGGAAACATGTTAGATGCATGATTGGATATATAATCTCCTTCCATCTCAGCCTCTGAGATTAGCATTAAGTAATTAGGCATGTCTTAAGCTACTTAATGAGGAAAGATGCAGACATCAGCACCAATAACTACTGTTACTGGGTTACGTGCTGCTGCTGCTTGAAAAACCATCCCTCCAGACTAAGCCCCAGCTGAAAGACTGCTGAAGAAATCCAGCCCCAGAGTCGAGTGTGGAGTCCTGAATTCATCCCTCATGATGAGCTAATTTCTTTTTTCCCCTCACAGCTCCAGGACTGTTACCATTGCTTCTTTTGGGATCTCAGGGATTTGGCCTAGTCTTAAATAGTGGTCAGGTCAACTCCATGCAGTAAAAGGAAGTTTTACATCACTTTGCCAGAAGCAGTACCATTTGAAGGGATAAGGAGACTGACTAAGCTGGCCCAGTAACTATACAGTAGGTCTGCACAAGTTCAAGAAACTTTCAGCAGCTATTAAAGCAGGAAGCCAGCTAGACAGTTCTTATGAGATCTGAAATAAAGCCAAAAACTAAACAAACTCATTGAAAAGCTTTTACACTTATGATTTGGAACTGCAGACCAGCAGAAATCTAATTATTTGAAGATAAAAATTACATTATCAGTTTGACTACTTAAATCTTATATTTCATTTTCAACTGTCAAGAAGTCTGGACTGTTTCAGCCCTGCTGAGTCAAATTTACTTTCTAGTTCCCCAGTGCAGGCATGATGCTATGTTTAGTTGTACATAACTCATAGAAAAGTTTATTTCCTTCGAAACCAATTTACATAAGTATCTTTTACAAAATGGATGCTTTTTACTTGTCTGTTTAAGCCCTATTGGAGCAAATATGAAAGCTGGTAGGCAAAAAGCCAATGTGCCGTTTAAGTCTTCAAAAACAAAGCATGACAAGTTATACACAAGATAATTCAGATTCTTACCTCTGATTAAATATAATTAATTAGATTTCTACAACTTTGTGACACAAATTTTTATCTACATTATCTAAATTTAAATACATTTATCTACATTAAATTAGCTTTTCATGGTAAAATCATAGATTCATAGAATACCAGGTGGGATGGGACCTCAAGGATCACCTAGTCCAACCTTTCTTGGCAAAAGCACAGTGTGGACATCATGTCCCATCACCCCGTCCAGCTGAATCTTAAAAGTGCTTGATGTCATGGGGAAAAAAAATGAACTGATGGAATGATTTCTAAAACCAAAAGGGTTAAGTGTTTCTGAAATTAATTTTCTGATGTTGATCTGTGTCCCTCACAGGAAATGGAGGCCTTTATTTTGTAAATAGGTCCAGTCTTTGTAAATTAAATAGGAGTGGAAGGACCTGCTAATGTCATGTCTGTCCTTGCTACCACATGTCATATGAATATAATAATTCACAGCTAGATGAGCTGTTTTTAAAAATCTGCAAATTTCAACTCAGCTGGATGCCTACTAGAGACCTCTATCCCCAAACCCCTTTACTTTTTCATCTTACCCTGTTCTGACAGCAGTAACTCTATCCTCTTTCTGCTACCAGCACTGCCTCTAGGTTCTTTTGCCACCCCAGTTCTTTTGGCAATATTCCCTCTTTGCCATCTCTTCTACAGGCCATAGATCTCAAAGGAATTGAAAAAAAATTAAACAATAATATCTCTTAAATCCAGTCTGAGAACAAAGATATCTAAAGGGGCATTTACTTGGGTATTGTGTTTGCAGAGAGAACTGTGTATTTTCAAAGCATATCTGACAAACCAGAACATTATAATTTGAATATATTCTGCTCATGTCTTATCAGTCCAGCTCTTTTGGGAATGCAACAGATGTTGGAAACAGTTTCAAGCAGACATACAGCTCTTATTGCTATAATTGCTATCCCATTCCTATTTTGCTATACAGCACACTGAGTGTTTTGAGATACTGTATTTAGTGAATAGAGGGAGTAGACTGATGCTGAGGACTCAAATTCCACCTGGGAGGCTGAATAACAAAAAAAAAAAATGTAATAGTTTTCCTTGAATGAATGTCTTCTTCAGACAGGTATATTGTACAGCTCACTAGAATGGGAACACTAAACAAGCACTGTACTAATTTTATCATAACAAACTACATCAGTAGCAGAATTAAATGTAGTAATTCAAAATAAAGCTGTCTCACAATTAATTTATAAGCAAGGCAGTTCATTTCTCTATGCCATCAACACAAGGAAGAGGTCTAAGGAATAACGCCAACTCCAGCTGATCAGGTTTGGCATTTCAAAAAGATTGTTATTAGAGAGAGATTCCCCCATCACCACCTTCTGCTGTCTTGGCCAGTTTAGATGAACTCTCTTGTCAAGGATATGCAATTCAATTAACAGACATGACAGAGCACTCATCCATAATTATTTTTGGCATGTTGGTAGTGTGCTTTTCAAGCAGTGTACTGGTAAATACAGAGTTTTCAGGATAAGCGAGATGATAATCACTTACCCAACACAAGGGAACTTCAGTGTCACACACATGTGTCTGTGTTAGAAAACCAGTAAAGACAGAAAATGGGGGACAGAAATAAGTACAACCAGTGAAAACAGTAAGAATTTCAAATGAAGACTGCTTTTACTTAGGTGTTCAGGATCTGATAGAAGTTTACAGATATAAAATAAAATAAAAATAAAATAAAATAAATTAAAATAAAATAAAATAAGGAAAAAAGTCCTTAGAGGCCATCTATTGCTTAATCTTCATGATGGATCTAGTGCAAGAACATGAGTCAAGTTGTGCTCTTCTTAAGAACATAGAAGGGATCTGCTTTGGCTTAACAGAAAAGCTGAGTAAAATAAGATTCTAGTAGTACAAAGAATCCCATAGTAAGGGAGTGAAGCTTTAAATTGAAAAACCAGATGATGTAATGGACAGCTTATATAAAATGGCCTCACAGCTATCACCAGAAAGGCTAATGAATCCTCTCCTGTCTGTTCTGAATAGAGGCATTTCCAAAAGCTGGTCAACTTAGAACACTGCTGAAGAAGAAAGCTGCAGACAATTGCTGGGTGATAGGGCAGACAGGGAACATGTCTAATGCTTTTATTCTCCTACTGAGTTTGCTCTAGGAGCAGTGATGCATCACAGAATACTCCAGCCATTATAGTTAAAAAGCTGAAACTCTATCCTGTTTGAGAAACAGCACACAAAGGAATGGATCCCTTAGAAGATTAGAGCAGTTTGTCTAGCAATAAACTCAGCAGGACACCCAGCCTGTGTATTTTAATCTGAAAATTTCTGCTTTGTAAACAATGCAACATTCTGCAGGAAACATCCACCTCTATGAACTTTTATGTGGACATTTCCTCAGGTCTAAAAAGTTCCAAAACATGGTGAAGGTGACCCACGGTGGGTGTTATTTCACAAGATCGGTCTTGATGGCAACTAAAATTTGTGTACATGGGTTTGGGAGAAGGGGTTTCTCATTTTGGTTTGTTTGGCTGTTATATTTTTCTTTTCTTTATTTCTTTCTTTATGATAGAGTTCCCTGCTTTGTGCTCAGATTTCAAAGTTGTTTTAATCTGGTTGATGCCTTTACAGCAACTGTTGCATTAATTGGTAACTGAATTTCTGTTAAATATTCTTTCACAGGTTTTCTTTTTTTGTAAATTATTCCTTGCACAATTCTTCTCCAAACCTTTTCTTTCTCTCCTTGTCTCCTCCCCCCGCTTTCATCTGCCTCTGAAGAGAAGGAATTAAGGGAAAAGTAACACACAAGGAAGAAGAAAAATCCTTAGGATTCTGCCAGACAATACCACTCAGCATCTTTAAAAGTCGGTATGTTCATGTTATAAAGTGGCTTGAAATCTAAAATCAAAATTGCAAATAGCAAATCCATATTATCATTTGAAAAACGACACAAACAAGTGATTACAGCTTTAACTTGTAAATTCAATCAGCTTGTTTAAGTTGTTTTCTCCTGCCTTACTAATCTATGTTAATCTTTATTTTCAAGGTACAGGTTTGACTAAAAAACCCACTTTTTGTATAGGCATAGAAGCACTGCTAGCTAAGCTTTGAATTATCAGATGGATTATAGTATGCATTAGTCTTCGTATCGTAGCAACACGGTATTTTTTATTAACAATTCTCTTCAAGGATACATCTTTCTAGTCACTATCACTTTCTTAATAAAAATGTTTCATACTTCTTTAAAAAAATATAGGTAATTGGAAGAAAGGATGTGCCAGGTTTTACACAAAAGGTGCAGAGCCATGAGACCAGCAGCTTTTGACTGTCTGGAGGGAGCTAAATGGAAATTTAGCCTATAGGAAAGGTGAAGCACAAAATCTGTATTTTCTTTGTTACTGGATTCTTCTACCCTTTATTTCTAAAGGTAGGCAGTACTCAGAGAACCATTTTGAATTTCTGTTCCAAAGAGGGCATCTGTTTTCACACATACCTCTATCTGCAAGACCGAATCCCTCAAAACATTCCTATATCCTGAACAGCTTTCACTCAGATGACACTCCTGCCATGCTCCCCCCACAAGTGCATGTGAGCGCACACACCCACCATGTTCTTCCTTGGGTCTGGTGGACTGTGCAGGAGACAGACTGGATAAAACCCCATCTGTGAGGATATCATTCTTATGCTTGAACAACTCCATTCTGGTGTGTATTTGATGTCTATTTATTCCAGCCCTAAAGGAAGAGAGAAGCCTAAACGTGCCAAAGCAAAAGAGTTGTAGTAAGAATATTGAAATGACTAAACCAAAAGAAGTGAAACCCTGAGAATGCATCACTGTGAAAAACAAGAGATACTGTATTTTTATGAAGAGCAATAAATATAAAACTGCATGACCCACCCCCCACCACCGCCAATATTTTACCACTGTAGAAACAAAGTTTGCTTAATTGAATTTTTTTTTAGGACAAATACACAAAATGTGTTTCTGAGTGCCATGGTGAAAAAACAAATGCTGTGCAAAGATTTCTGGAGTACATACCTAATAGGTATGTTACAGATCATAATTACTGTTTATAATTATGGTAACAATTAAAATAATTATAAATAATAAGCATATGTAATAACTTCCATACTCCATTTACTGGAAACAAATCATAGCTGCTTCTGTACAATATTGGCTATCACAGGATAGGACTGAATTCTGTGATAACAAAACTTAAAATGATATGTGGGCAATGAACACTGAGTGAGCTTGTATAAAAACATGAAAATTATGGCACAACACATTTCATACAAATATGCAGTTTTATCTGGATGTGTCAATGTGAATTATTTTCTGATGGTTGTCCCCATGTATTTAATACCATTATATAGTAATGCAATTTTATTCAGTTCAATTTTCAGGCAGACTTAGGTAAATTCTGCTATCATGCCTTTTGTTAAGCTTATTGTAAACGAAGAATAAATTGTATGGACAAACCAGAAAGCATTCTCTATACACAGAAATAAAATATTCATATCTAAGAGTTTTAAAAAGCACAGCAACAGTTACTTATGCAATGGATCTACTTCTAGTTTCTGGTTTTCTGCCTTTTTTTTGTTTTCAAAACAAATTCTGTTCTGATGAAGAAAATCTTTTCACTAACTTTTTTACTTTGCCCTTTGTTTACAGTAAATGAGAGCTAAGTTCTAGGTTAGTGTTCAGCTTTCATAATAATGATTCTGTTTATGAGCAAGAAGAATGATTTGATGACTAATATAACATTTATACTCA
Organism: Taeniopygia guttata; assembly: GCF_048771995.1. Lineage (NCBI taxonomy): Eukaryota > Metazoa > Chordata > Aves > Passeriformes > Estrildidae > Taeniopygia > Taeniopygia guttata. The sequence continues at coordinate 38,993,326 of NC_133028.1, read as the reverse complement.
TATTTTAATGCCAGTTTTGTATACATCATATTACCTACTGTAAAAGCATTTATGAGGGCTGACATTTTATGCTTTACAAGAGTGAGGATTTTTTTTTTTCCTTGATATGTTTTCTTTTTTGAAAGCCCTAAGTTTTCCCTCAGTTGTTCACTACAGTCATCTAGAACCTACACTTGGAAGGGATGGAGCTTTGTGGTTTCTTGAGAAAAAGCAACCACCAATCTGAAAGAGAATTCTCATGATTAGCATGAAATTGGCAAAGACCAGTAAGAACTATGGATCAACTTGGAGCATCGTAGCTGCTTGTACCAAAACACAACACAATTGCTCTTTAAGATTCAGTCATGCAACAGGTTATCTTGGAAATGCTGCAATCCTGGTTCTGGCAAACAAAGTACATGGCAAGAACTTCTTCAAAAAGAACACTTAAGTTCTTTTATGTTTTTTTCACCATAAAACCTATCAGGAGATATTATATGCTCTCTGCTGGTGTCAGTGCCTAAGACACGGTGATATTTGGCCATTACAAACACAGTGTGCAATAGTGTGTTCTGCTTCAAGCTGGGTAAACCATCCAAATTGCAATACAGGACTCTTCATACAATTACCTCATACAGAGAGAGGATGAAATATTTGAGAATATCAAAACCCATGTACAAGATTATTCAATTTTAATGAAAGAGATAAAATTGCAATTTATAACTTTATAAATATTGTATTATTTATTACTATTATATTATTGTAAATAGTGTAGTACTTATTATAGAATTTGATACCTAGTTTGTGAAATTTATTTCAGCATCACAAACTGAGTGATTCAAATCAACAATCAATACATTGGAAATGATAAATTTTTCATCTAGATCAGCATCCTGGTGCCTTTTGGTTTTCATTTGTATCTTATTGAGAGAAGCCCCATCCGACACAAGAAATCAGAAATTGCAAACATAGAGTAAAAACAATTATTTCCTTCTTTTTTTCCCCTATTGCTATTCATATTCTAAATTAGACATGTGAATATTATCACACAGAATATTCCAAAACAAGCACCTCACTTCCTGATATAACTCGGCAGAGTTTTATTAGATGGAAGCATCAGAGACTTGTAAATAAAAAGCATTCTAACACCTGCTACAGGCTTTTGAGAAGTAATTGAGGCAAATCAAAATTCAGGCAATTTGCTCCAAGCCTGATTTTCTCTGCACTGAAAAATAAGCCCAAGGTTCCCATCAGAGAATTTTAGATCTTGCTACTGAGAGAGCATCCTTCTCTAATGAGCTCTTGAATCATAATTAACATACAGAAAGATAATTACAGTGTTTTAGAAACATTTCTTCCAGAAAGCATTTTAACATAACCAGGCAGCCTCAGAAATACATATAGAGCATAAAGTCTACAGACTGTAATTCAGACACAAAATTTGTTCCACTGGTTAACCACAACAGAAAACAACGAATCCACCAGATCCTTCCTGACTACCCTTCCTCTTAAATTATACATCTATTTAGGAAGACATAAGAATTTTAATGAAAGAAGCTACAGTGTACAGAAAAATAAGCAATGGCATATAGGTAATGATCAAGGTCAAGTTTTTAATTTACTTAGATTTTAAGCACATGAAGATAGTATAGTTTCGACTCTGAAATTCAGAACACTGCACAATACTATCTCTTACAAAGAATAATTAAGTTCCTTTTGCTGCCAGCAACATAGGAAATAGGTGAAAAAAAAGTCTAATGCTAAAAAAAATAGTAATAATTTAAAATCATCAAGGCTGGTTCATTACTCACATTTCCAAGTGTTTCATATTTTTCTTTATGTGTATAGGTTTCTTTATGTAGATAGGTTTTGAAAGCCATAACTACTAACTAGGGCTACACTTTGTCAATACAAGTAATGTGAAATACTGATCAGTCCAAAATATGACTTAATAATCTAGTTATTAAATTATTAATCATATCTAATTAAGTGCTAGCAGGGCAGAACACAAAAAGATTGTTCATTGATTGCACAGGAAAAATCTAGGTTATTACCAGAAGTGCAGCAAAAAACAGACACTGATACATTCTCCTAATTGTCTCTGATTGGAAAACTAAGAGAAGTAGTTGCTTTTGGAGTTCCAAGGCAGTTTTCTTGATATAAATAAATAAAAGGCTGAGGTGAATGAACAAATTCCCTGGTTGCTGTTCACCGAAAACAGCTGTCATTCAAATATTTTAAGTTTTATTCTTTCATTTGCCTTAAATAGTCTGTCACTGAAATTCTTGCCAGAAATTACATCAATAAGAAAAGTCCTTGCAACATGCTAAACTTCTACACTCTCAACAGACAGCAAAAGTGAATGGTAAAATTGAGGTGTTGATTTACACACACACACACACACCCCATCCACTTGTCTTGGGAATGTTTTGATTGTAAAATCTCAAACAGACTGAATAGATATATACTAACTAGTATCTGGAAAATATCAAATCAAAACCATTCCTTCTCGTTATAAACAGAAAAGACATATTCAGTGTTCAACAATTCAGTTTAATCTGTAATACCACAAAATTCAGACTTAAATGCCCAAGCATACACTGCAAACTTCAGGTGTCCTCTCCAAATAAACAATTTAAGAGCATTATGAAATATGAATCTGCATGTACAGCATCTATGCTGTATTTCATGTCACAAATAGGTTGGTACAAAATCCAGTGGTATCTGCTCTGGAGCAGGAGCTCTACATCCAACCAAGGGTGGAATACACAAAACATGTTAACTATAAAAAGAGTCAAATGGAATTATATTTTAAACTTACACATACAGACAAATGAAAACAGTGAAAGACAATGTTTTAATGACATTAATTTATAGCTTTACATAAAGATTATCCAATTTTCCTGCTCACTGAAATTTTTGTTGTATGCAAGATCTGACATTGCACAGAACACAGCTCTTGCCTTAGGCATGTAGTTTATCTGGCCTAGAAGTTTTCAATCTTGTTTTAAGGTGTATTTTTTACTATCACTTTCTAACCTATAAAGTCAGGTGTTTGCTTTTCTATGTATACACAAACATATAAAAACCTGTATTACAAAGAAAGCATTTTAAGTCGATGTTTTCAACAAAATGGGAATTCCAGTCAAATGTCTTTTAGCATTTGAAAAACTTCACTGGCAGGCAGCTTTACATAGAAAAATTTGATCCAAAACAATGCATGATTCTATACATCAGAAAAGGATAAAGTGCATGCCTGAAAACCTGGGTTTTAGCTTGCAATTAAAACCAGTGCAAATATTACTTTCTAATAAGCAACTATACTGATTTCTGCAGAAATCACTTCAAAGTGTTAGTCACCAGCATGTTTCTCATATCATTGAATATATTTATGCTTTGTCACAGTGCAACCCATGTAACCTGTCTTTAAAAAAAGCAGAAAAAGTAATATCAATTCATAATAGATTTACAGTAACTATTGCTAGAGACATGCATTTAAAACTAGTAATCAAAATAAGTAATACAATTCCTCGTGATTAAATTTGTAAGCATATAACAATATGATTTCTAAGGATAGGCCTAGAAGAGCTTCAGCCATATCCTACAGCAAGCTGGATATATTCTACATCTTTTTCCCTGCCTTTGTTTTCCCTTCTTAATGTAAGAGAGCAGAACCTAACATGGAACTACTATTTTAATTTAAAATCACAGTTGGGGCTTGTTGTCTTTTTATTGTTTTATGCTCTGAGAAGAAAAAACTTTTACAGTGGGTACCCCAAAGACAAAAATATTTTAGGAAGAGTTTTAAGGATACTGTTCTTGCCCTGAAAGCAAAATATTTTAAAAAACAAACATAATACATGGCAGATGGTGAGGCCTGGATTAAAAAAAAGAAAAAAATCGAGCTTTTATCTTTGACCTCCTGTATAACCTGGCTTTTTGGCATAAATTTCAGCCACATCTGAACCAAAAATAAAGAAAAAAGAGGGTCAAAACCAAAGAACTTGAGTAAGAATCACATTTTGCCTTTCCTAAAGTTTCCCTTCTCTTTCCTAAAAACCAAAAAGCATCTAGATATAAAGTCCTGGCTTCAGTGAACCATGTATTCCTGTAAAAGAAATTCAGAATTCAGCCTGAAATTAACAGAGATTTATAGCTTCAAACATTACAGCTGTTATTATTTGGGTAGGGCAGGAGGAGAAAAATCAAGTAGTAGTTCCATCTTAAACTGAAGTACTAAGGTAACAATAAACACTTGGGGAATGCAGGTGAAAAACAGGGAATATGTTATTTGCTTATTATTGTTATTACATATTTTACAGTAATGACTAATTGATGGAGTTTACAGGTAACCATAACGTTCATCAGCAAGACTTTCAAATCTAAATCTTATAAAAAAAATACTATGTAAGGACTATAATGAAGTACTATTTTATATTTAATTACCTAGTTTTCCTTAAATTCCAGAAAAACAAAATAGATTTCACATACCTTTGAAATATTACTTGATCGACTTGTGGAACGCCCTGGGGATTTGTCATTCTGGAAAGCAAAATTAAAAGATGAAAAAAAAGTTAAGCAATTTGGATTTTACCTAATCTTTTCTGTGACTGTGACTACAAAGAGATTCTCTTCCTCTATTCTTCTTCAGTTTGGCTACTGACTGTACAATGGAAGACAGTTCAAGAAATAATAGTCTTGCAAATTACACGAATAAAAGTTTTTAAAATGTTCTATAAGAAATTAATGATAGCATTTAATTACTGTTGGTTTATTTTGAAGATTTTCAGGAAAAACATTTCAAGTCAAAGATCAAGGACTCATCAGAGCTTCTCATGAAAACTGGTACTTATGTATGAAAACAAATGTTAAATGACAAAAACTTCCCAGTTACACTGAACATAATCCTGCTTTAAAAAAAAGCCCGTAGAGTTCATCCTCTAGGTAAATAGGCAGTACTAGATGACATTCTGAATATATATGTTCTGAGAAAAACAAATTGTGACCATGCAAAGATGCAGTTCAGTTGAAATTCTACTCCTCCATCCCCTCTCACTCTTGCGAACAAATATACACAAACCTACACAAGGCTGAAGTGCATGAATAAAGTGTATGTCAAGGAGCTACATTTCCATAGCACGTGCTCCCTGTGGGGTTTCTTCTAGCAATCCAAAGGAGGGAGTGGAGAAGTGGTTCAAAAATTGGTTCAGTATTTACACTTTTCTGGCAATTCAGGAAAGTGTAAATTCAGGATTCAGCTTCATTTACACTGAAGAGATAAGCTCTTTCAGAAACAGGGCTCATCCCCTTAGTGAATGCATGTATCTTAAGAGAATCATGATAATATTTTTCTCAGCACTTGAGAACGTAGGTTCAAGCACTCAAGTGAAACATTCACATCATCAAGACTGATTTTTACCTAGAAGGAGTTGAAGCAAACATCATGTGTGTCAGTCTGTTACATAACCTGCTTGAAGAAACAGGGTATCAAAACCCAAAGCAGAGCTTTCGCTTCTGCAGCTTTATTTGCAATTCATGCATCATGCAAACACATACATGCACACATGTCCACAAGAGGCTTTCAACTTGACTATTACCATCTCTCCTCAACCTTTATTCAATAAAACTACAGAAAAATATGGAAGTACCAGCTACTAAAGGCTAAATTTCCTCCTCCATTAATGCCTATCTAGTCTAGTATTTCCCCAATACTTTGTGGCACAGAACAGTTCTGTGGTGGCAAAAATGGCCAAAAAGAAACATTAGGCAACTTGTTAGCAAACACTTAGAACAAAAAACCCTCACTTTTATTTGTTATTTTTGTACTAAAAAAGTCACTTTGCTCTTAACCCTAGTAAGCACATCCATATGACAAAATAATTTTAAAACTACTTGTTTCATATGCCTATGTATCTTTCTTCCTCCAGAGTGTAGGTGGCTTATGTTTTTATTCCATCCCTCAGTGCCATCATTTTTTTTTGTACTGCAAACATAAATATCCTAGATTATCTCTCTTTCTACTTTATCTTCACTAGCACTAAGTAGTACAATGGACACTTGTCATCAAAAGACAGCATTACTAAGTTCCCTGACCACACAGCACTATACATTTTATTCTCTCATAGAAAATAAATCTCAGGACTTAACAACCTTCAGCTATGTCACTTTTTTTTTTTTTTTTTAAAAGAACAATTTAGAAAAAATAAATTCTTCAAGTTACTCATTCATTTTTTACATTTTGTCCTTGAGGCTGGGCCCACTTTAAACAGGGTTGTGGAGTAGATGATCCTTTCTGACCTGAGTATCCAGTGATTCAAATATTACTTCTGTGGTATATTATACACTGTAGCTTTGGCAATAAATTCGTAATTGCTTATCCTTTCTCAATGATGTTAAATATATACAGTTTTGAATGTCTGCATTTATATCCATAGAAGATACACTTTGGGTATTCTGGGTACATAATTTAGAGTAACTCGACTTTGACCTCAAAATAATAGAAGTTATGGACCCATGAAATTAGTTCCCATTTTGCGGTTAGAAATTATGAACAGGGATCACAGCTGAGAAACTCCCTACTAAAAGCATGCTGCCTTTATTGTCCATCCCTTGGACTAAAAAATACATTGTATTTTCTGACAGTGTAGTGAACCCTGGAACTCTAACTTCTTTTCTTTCAACAATCCATCATTCAAGATTAATTTTCAAAATCTGTTTCTTGACTACAGCTCTCCAGGCTTTTTACATGATTCATTTTGCTCTCTGGCACATTATCTCCTTCACTTGGGTTACAGCAAGATTGTGACTCTCTAACTGAAAATTCACAGCATCCACTCTGCAAAGTACTGCTCAGACACTGAATCATCTAAACAGAGAGAAAGAGTGCTGTCTCAATAGTTTTTGGAAAAACAAAGAAATAAATTTAATCATCATTACTAGGTTCAGGTATTTCATGATGATTTATCATGAAAAACACAGTATAAATAGAACAAAAAGTGTTACACTAAATTACAGTACATAAATCAAATAGAGAATTCCTCACTGAAGTTCCTATTCAACTTGCACAACCTGTTCATACAACAAAAGAACAGAATAGGAAAGTTATGGCAAAATCACTTCTGAAATGTGTCATTAAAGAGTGTCCGTGTGCTTCTGTTTTAATGATTTATGCTTACAAAGAACTCACATTGTTAAGAATAATTGACTTTTGTTATAACTAAGTGAAGAGGAAGTGCAGAATGCTTACCCTAAAAGGTTGTTAAACAGTAGGATTTTTTTTTTTTTTTTTTTGCACAGATTCAATACTAATTTACATTTTACAAGTTAACAACGAAACACAGAGTATGCTGAGTTGGAAGGGACCCACAAGGATCATCGAGCTCACCTCCTGGACCTGCACAGGACATCCCAAGAGTCACACCATGAACCTGAGAGCATGGTTCAAACGCTGCTTGAACTCTGTCAGGCTGGTGCTGTGACCACGTCCCTGGGGAGCTGCTCCAGTGCCCAAACACCCTCTGGGCAAAGACCTTTTTTCTGATATTGAACCTAAACGCCCCCTGACACAGCATCAGCCCACTCCCTTGGGTCCTGTCTCTGGTCACCAGAGATCAGTGCCTGCCCCTCCTCTTCCTCTCACTAAGAAGCTGTAACTGCAGTGAGGTCTCCCCTCAGTCTCCTCTTCTCCAGGCTGAATGGACCAAGTGACCTCAGCTGCTCCTCATACGGCTTCCCCTCAAGGCCCTTTACCATCCTTGTGGATCTCCTTTGTACACTCTTTAATGCCTTAATAGCTTTTTTTATATTGTAGTCCCCAAAACTGCACAGAGGACTCAAGGCGAGGCCACAGCACTGCAGGGTAGAGGAAAGACATAATCAAAGGATTTAACCAAAGACATATATGTTCAAACATTTATACATATTTTTGAACATCAAGGAAATCAGATTCAATTTCTTAATCTTCAAATCAGATTATTTCAAAGAAAATAGCATTCACCTTTTAGAATTACACTTCTCAGCAGGAATTATTTAATGTCTGTAAAGAGCGTTTTTGACTTCTGTGACTGAGTTTTCTAAATTCACACACACACAGAGCCTTGACCAAAGTGAAAACAAGACATTCAGAAAGATTTCTCAATAAAATTCTTAAACTGTGTTTTCATCCAGTCAACAAAATAGCAAAACAGCTCCTCCCAAAACTCCTCCTGTACAGGCATGAGCTTTTTTGGGTTGTCTTATATATGAAGACCACACTGAAAGGCCTCCCCTTATCACCAGATGTACCACCAATATCTCATCTCTTCTATCCTACGCTACAGCCTGCAAACACTTACTAGGTATCTTTTCTAAAATGTGATGGCAGAAAAATAAGTTCCTCAAACTATTCTACTTGAATATTAAGAAAAATCAGTTTGTGTTTGTAAATTCCCTAAGAATTTGGTTTTACCAAGATCACGTCTAAGGATATAATTGAAAATGTAATTCAGCCTTCAATATAAATTCTGGGAGGAAGACAAAGGAGAAATAGTATCAAAAAACTTCAGATATTGACATGTTCATGAAAGTGCTTTGGGAGGAATTTTCCATGCACCTGTCCCACCATATAAAAACAAAAAAAATTCTGTATGCAAATAGTAATTTAAATAATTAAAAATAAGTGCAAAATCTGGTTTTTTTACAATATTAAACTCCCTCCCAAAACCTCATTTTAGCCCAAGACTGGGTTTTTGAAGTGATATTATTTTCAGGGACCATCTTAAATCTAAACCCATTAAACTTTCTAATACTTAGATACAGCTTCTTTTTTTTTTTTTTTTTTTTTTTCCCCAATTTGGAAATGTGACTTACACTGCTTGCAAACACATTTTTGTTTTTAAAGTAAGAAAACAAAACCCTGACTGGGCAGAGGAAACAGTTAGCAACAACGAATTTCTAAAATACTGCTGTGAACAGTTCAGGCTCTCATTATAAAGAGGAAAGCAGGAAATTAGCTAGTTGCTTTCTGGCTCATATATAAATATTCATATGCACGGTTAACGATTTTAAGTCTTGCTGGGCAGCACAGCACATTTTAAACTAATCCATTTGTCTGGTTTCTTTCCTCATCTGCCCCTTGTTTTGCTGTGGCTATGAGGACCACTCGGGCTGACCCAAGCAGTTTGCTAATGAATTGCACTTCATCTCTCCGAAGTGAGCACAAAAGCATCAAGAATGAATCAGAATATTTTAGTTCAGAGGACAATCTCAAGCAACACTTTTTGTTACACAAATATGACCACCGCACCCCCCAAAAAAACCCTTATACAAAATATTTTGTCTTAGTTTTCTTTTTGGTGGACTCTAATCTTTGGATCCCAGTGGTGCCATGTGCTGCTTTATAAATCTGCACACAGTCCACCACTTAGGAGTTCCATACATGACTGCAATGACAGATATCCCTCTGTAAGTCATGCCACAACATGTCACAGAAATAAATGCCTCCTAAATGTAAGCACAACACAGGCCAGACAAACACAGATCTGCCTGCCTGAAGTGCCTTTCCACATAGTACCTCTCATTGCATCTGCACAGGAGCCTCCTTCTCAGCACCTTTTCACTCCTAGAATTCGGAACAGGAGCAGAAATTGCTTTCTCTTTATGGCCTGAGCTGTCATATGTGGATGATCTTAAGTTCATATGATGTTGTTTCAGCAACATCAGTTGCTGAAAGAGCAGGAACTGACATTAATAAAACTGATGTACGGACTGGATACACTTATTTCAATATCTCAACATGAAAACAGAAAGAAAAAAATCACAAAGCAGTCAACATCTGCTTTAATTGTTAAACAAAAACTCCAGTGCCCGTAATTGCCTATGACATAAACACACTGTAATTCCTGGGCATCATGCATAATTTTACTGGAACCCAGAATTTTTTCAGTATGACAAAACTGCTAGATTCGAAGTGCCAAGTGACAGGAAAAAAGCTCACTGTGAATATTAAAGACCGTGATACAGATGCAACCTTTGATTAAAAGAACAAAGTACAGACAACAGTAACTATCAATAAATTTAAATATCAACAAAATAACAGAATATTACCATTTGTATTATTCAAATATACTGTATCACATATATAAAAATAAAACATCTAAAAATAAATAACTACCTCTTGATCTATTTGTATGAATCAATGTGTAAATGTATGTACTGTCTACTAGTTCTCTGCTACTGCGAATAGCCAGAGCCAGGATAATGCTGTCTCCCATGGTGTGGCTATTGCTACATTACTAAAAAATTCAGTTTCTTGTGTTGGGGTCTATGTTTTAAAAACAAATACAAGCATAATACTGTTTATTTTAAATCATTTATGCCAAGATAATGACAATATTACTACTGACAGAGCATATTCCCAGCCTTTTGGCCAGTTTGGACTTGGACAGCCTTTTCTAAATGGGAAAGGAGAGGGGGGAAATCAGTTGCTAGTGATAACATCCTAACCAATTCAGAGTAACTGCCAATTCCTAAACAGGTTTGATGTGGGAAATTTACATTCTGAAAGGAAGTCAAAACAGATTTTAGCTCTAAAATAATACTAAGAAAAAAGCCTATAATCAGCTGACAGTTATCTTTTATTTTGCATGTAATTATTCTCTCTGCTGCTACATATTTTATCTATTTTTTTCATATTTTCAAATATTCAACAGTCAGACATAATTCCTCTTCCAAACGAATCATACCACTAAATCACCCAGTATAAAATTATTGGTAGTCAAATCTGTATCTGAAAATACATTAAAATCTATGTCCCTTCTTTGTAAACAAATTACTTGCTTATTCTAAGATATTTTAACTTCACTAAGAAGTTCAACATTGATGTCAAATCACCTACAAAGTCACTAGGGGAAAGGCAGAAGGAGAAAATTAATCTCAACAGAATGAAGGTCTCTGTTGTGAAGCACAACTGTGCAAAACCAGCATTATCACAAAAAGGGTTCTGAGAATGTTGAAGCATTTCAAAATGCCATTCTGACTGTCATCTGTGGAAATAGACTACATATTCCAGTGTGACATAAAAAAAATTAGTTTAATTACCTTAGAAGTTGTATATTTGCCACATTTATATATGGGTAGGAGAGTACATAGCCAATGATCAAGGAACCAATCTGTCCACGGCCTGTTGGGTAACTTTACTTAAGAATAATGTACAGGTGCTTTACTTGTCTTAGGCCCTGTGCAACTAAGAAATCCCCATTGCCATATTTGCAGCACATAAGACTATAAAATTTTTACATTGGTACTTCCACTGGAATAAAGTTTGGAGTTAAACATTTTAGGAAGTTATCCTTTTTCAGCATTTTAGCCTCTAAACAAAAATTTACAATGCCACCCACTGCATGGCACAGACATATTGCTGTGTTACTTATGGCTGCTTCTTGCCTTGGTATCTCTATTGTGCTAGATTCCTATCTCCATATCAGTCTCAGTGTGTCAGGGTTTTTTTCAGTCTAAGCTGCTAACAAGCATGACAAATACATCAGAATCTGATCCACCATCCTTTTGAGTTGAAAATGCTAATTACACTTTAATGAGGCTCAGGGCACTTTCCATCACAGGCCAAGATGAGTCAATAGCATGCTTCCTATTAAGGTTTTCACAGTAATGCTTTTACCTGCAATTACATGCATATCTTCCATGTTTCAACATTCAGTTACTTTCTCAATGTTGCACAGATATCCAAGGTCAAAGCTGTTTTCATATGGGAGCAAATGCACCATTACAAAAACAAGAAAAACACAGTATTGAATCAGCCTTGAAACAAAGCACAGGCATGCACAGAATGCAGTCAGAAAACACCAGGCTAAACACTCACCTGATGTAAATCAATTCCCTTTCTCAGATCACAAAAAGGGACAGATTTTAATTCGTTCTGCCACATGTAGGAAAAATGAAAAGTTCCTAGAAATCCTTGCCAAAATTAGAAATTAAATAACCATGAAGCTGGGAATTTGTTCAACACAAATCAGTTAACAGACAATGTGTGTCACGTAGCTGCCCTTGACTGATAGTGAGGTAAGCTTCTAGTCAGAGGTTTTTATGGGAAAATAATTTTCGGCAGTGCCTACCACAAATGAAAATGAGGTTAGTGCTGGTTTTGGCTGGGATAGTTTTCTTCACAGTAGCTGGTATGGGATTGTGTTTTGGACTGTGCTGGAAACAGTGTTGATCATTCAGGTACATTCTGGATGTTCATAGAAACAAGTGCCAATAAGAAGCACCAGTACTTGCATTATTCATTAGAATGCATCTCCATATGACAAATGTCTCCGCTTAGCTCTGCTAAGAGGTGAAACTCTGTGCTGCTAAGGATAGATTTGGGCAATAAGCAGTACTCTGCTGTGTGGCAACAGCTGGTCACAGTGGATCTTTCTGCTTCCTTGGTCCAAGGCAATACATCAGACTGAACCTACTGACAGAAGTTTGTGGCACTCCTCTTAAAAAAAAAAAAACAACTCATCTCATACCACCCAGCTCACTTCCAAATGACACAATCAGAGACTATGGACAATGATATCCTTAGCCAGTTTCTAGGTTAACATACCTGAAACCCCCTCTAGTTTCACCTGATTGTTTTCATTCTTTAAATAGATGTCAAATTTTCATACACTGCTAGTTTCACTCACTGAATCCATCAGCTGGCTGACAATACTTTAACCTTAAGAAAAATCACAAGCATTTAACCCAAGGCTGCTCTCTATGATTAGGCATTCTAAAATACTTAGTATGCAAAGACACATCTAAAATAGTATCTGCCCTTGTTGACTCACGAACTGTGTGGTGAAACCCATACATAAAGCATAGCACTGCATGAAAAATCTAGTAAAATTAGCTGCCTGTGCATTTCAGATTATACCTTGCTGCCTGTTTTATTCAAAGCTGACCACATAGCTAAAAATTAAATTCTGGAAAGACAGATACTGGATAAATGAAGTTTGCCACTTTTTTTTAGTAAAACGTCACAGAAGAAAAGCAAGGAAGACTCAATAAAGTGCTATAAAAATAAAATAAAAATCAATAAACTGCTGTTCAGTACTATAATGGTATACCCTGGCATTATCAAGATGTATGCAATCCTATTTGCAAAGGGTACTAAATAAAAAATGCAGAGGGATAATATTAATTACAACTGAAGAAAATATTATGGAAATAAATAAATTTAGAAAAAAGGAAAAGGCAAATATAAGGAAAAAGAGATGGAATGAAAAATAAATATAGGAAAATATGTCCCCTGTTTTGTCAAAATATGGAACCCTATAAAGAGCTTTCTCTGCATCTCTTATAAATTTTTTTCTCTATGCACTTAGGCATTTTACAAAGCTTGCTCTTAAACACAAAAGAGAAACCTACAAGGAGGGTGAGCAACTGCATGAATTCATCAGTATGAAGTTTTTCACCAGAGAACTGTGTGCTTACTGACACTCAGTACAAGGCTCCAACTTCTCTGACACATAGTGTCTGTAGATTTACTTGTCACATTTAGAAACACAGCTTGGCCTTACATCTTATTAATGTTTTGCTTTTCCACTGCTATTTGCCAAGTTACTTCTCTTCAGAAAAAACCACAGAGCTATTGATACAATTATTATTGTATCAATAATACAATAACTATATCCTGTTTAATTTCCACCATCTCATTATGTTAATCAGAGCACTTTAGCGAAAACAGGTAAGCCATAGAATTTGAGAGAGATTTCCACATGTACCACCTTCTTCTACTTGTTCCCTCACTTTTAAATTACCAGGCAAGAACCTGCATGATTGCACTCTGGTTAACTAACACTTGATTTACATTTATTTAATACTGGAAACATTCTATGGGGGTTTTGTGGTTGGTTGTGGTCAATAAAGATACCTTACCTTGAAAAACTGGAAATGCTTTATACTTCTTTTTCTTGACATTTCTCAGCTATAGAAAATGAAGAACACCACACCCTTTTTTTTTTTTTTCCCTCTAAAATACAAATGCAATTAACAGCCCACAGGATTAATTTGTCAATCTGTTTTTCTAACGTAAGACTAGCAGTCCAGCTTAGGTTTTATTACTTCTGGACAAGTGTGAAGTGTCACTGTATATCAACCAAGATATGTCACTGTACATATCTTGGTTTCAGACAGGAAATAAAGCAACTCCTTAATTATCACTTATTTTCACACCATATTACCCTTTTAAAATGGATTTGACATATAGAACAAGAAAGTGAAATAGAATCCTCCTCACTTTGATATCAAGCTGTCGTTTTGTCTCTCTCTGGGATGGACAGAAATGCAACACAATAAATTTCACTGTAGCACACTTAAATCAAGTGGATCTATTATTTACACATTACTATCATTTAAAGATGATGTAGTTAGGCATTTCCATCCTTAATCAATAAAGATCTGTCTTTTTATTCTGTCTTGTATAACATGACAGTGCTTTAGTACACTGTAATCCCCAGTCTGCTCAGTGGATTTAGTAGGAAGTGATTGGATTTACTGTGGGAATTATGCAGGAAAAACAAAAGCATTCTCAGGAGGTTCAGAACAACTTTTTTTTTACTAACTTTAGACTATTCTTATGGAATAAGGCACTTCCCATCTGGTTGTTTTGAGCCAATCAACTGTTCCTCTGGTCTCCTACAATACACTAGGCACTGTATTTATTTTCCGAACCTCCAAGTACAAGATGCAACTTTGCTTCTCCATAAGATTCAGTGAATCTGAAGAGATGGCTTTTCATCACCATGCTGAACTGATAATGTTTGTTCCATTATAGTCTGAATGCTCCCAAACATCTGCAGTTCTCTATTGTAAGAACATTTCTGGCAGTCAGTATAAATTTCAGCCAAGAGTTTTTAAGTTCTTTTCAAGAAAGTAGATGTGGTGTGTGGACCATGTATTTTGATTTTATTTCATAGGATGGTATGCGTTTATCTTTGTTAAGCATGAAAATGTGATGATTATTTAACTGAAAAGACCAACTAACACATTTCAGAAGCTGGAATTCAATGATCGCTTTGCAGTCTGTGTTTGTGTGACCTCCCGGATTCCAATCAATTAGTACCAGAGATGAAAGCCTCTGCGTGGTCAAGTAGTTTTCTAACAGCCAAGTGTTTATCAAAGGATAAAAGTTTAATTAAATATACAAAGTCAAAGTGCCTCAATTACAATATAGCTATAAAACATTACTTGATTATGTTCCCTATGTTCAATATCACCCCTTTCATATCTGCTATCTAATTAAAGTTTTATGTCTTTGTTTCATATTGGTGGCCAGGATTTCCACTTCTGAGTGCAGACAAAAAATCATAAGTGTTACCAGCTGAGTAATTTATTTTGTACCAACAGGCCCTGTAAATATTGGTGGTATTGGCTTAGCATGTCTGAAACTTTACAATCACAAGCTGAAAATAAAAAATGTAAGAACATAAGGAAATTTTATGCCAGTTTAATTAAAGATGGACATAGATTCCATAGATATAATCACTAGCAATTTTCCTATTTCTTCTGGAAATCCCAAATTCATCTTAAGGTGAGCTCGGGTTAATAAATATTAAGAAGATTCTGGCTTATCATTTAATATAATTAATTTAGTAGTTATGTAGTTTGTAATTTTCAATATAAATGTGAACATTGCAACTCATGTCTCTTCAACCATCAAAGCAAAATATAAACTTTAGGGCCTGAATGACAAAATTTCTATATAATTATTCTCAACAAAGCTCTATATGAAAGCTCCTGGAGCTGTGATATATGTATTCACAGTAAAAGTTGTAGAAAACTTGAGAAAAGAGAGCTTGAAGTTACAATGCGTCTCTACAGCCACTTCTCTGCTTTAGAACTAACACAGAAATTACTCAAATCTTTCTATGTACTTGAATCCATTCTTCTTAAAACACAAAAGTGTAGAATTATTTAGATTTGAAAAGACCTCTCAATTGACCAAATTTACGCAGCACTGCCAGATCTACCACTAAACCACATCCACAAGCACCATACCCACATGCCTTTTAAATAACTCCAGGGACAGTGACTCAAAAACTTCCCTGAACAGCCTGTTCCAAGGCTTGATCCTTGGTTCAATTATCTCTAGAATATTTTAGGACAGCATTCTTTTCCCCCCTCTGCTTTCTGAAGTATTTATTATATTCATCAATGAGAGGATGCTGTGGAAATTAAAATTAAGTTGGGTTTATTCTTAGAACTCAGAAGCCCTAACTAATACTATATATTCATTTATTCAGTCAGGGGATGGAAGGAAACTAGTACACAAAAGATTTTTTTTTTTGTTCTTTTCCTTTATAGTCACCTTAATGTTTAATTAAAAGGCTGAAAGTTGGTTCTATTTTCCACATAAAATAATGCAAGTAAAAAAATGTGAGGGACACAGAATACACCTGTTGTTAGCAAACTTGCCAAGCAAGTTATACATATTCATGACAGAAGGTTTCTACAGACAGACATGACCTACATTTAGACTGTGTTGAGAGATGGGCATGTACAGCACAGCATTTACTCATTACTCCTTCTTAGCATATTTTGTGTTACAAACAGAAATCTTTCAGATGTAAAGAGGAATACCAAGGGGCTAAGGAGGAGGAAGGTTGGGGAAAACAGAAAATAATGACACTGTCCTGGTGTAGACAAGTTGTTACACTAGCCAGAGAAGATTTTACTGTTAAGAGCACAATTTCCGATTCTAGATGTGACAAATGAATGAAGAGAAAAATAAGGAAAAAATATAACTAGTGGCTCTGCCAAGGTATCTGAAACTGTAATGCAGAGACTCTGCAGGCAGTTATTAATTCCTCCCAGTCAGACCTTCATGCCTAATAAAAAAGTCCCTGGCACAATTAGGACAGACAATAATTCAAATTTTCCCAGGGTGGCTATAAATAACTACTTACCAGAATATAGAATAGACTACATTTATTTTATTAATATCTGTTAATTACCACACAGAATTTAGACTAATGTGTTGGGAGTAACATCCTGACACTGTAATTGACTTGAGTATTTGCCCACAATATTCTATGCATTTATGTGTGTTTGTCTTCAGTGCTGTAGCTGCTAAAAACGCCACTGAAATTATCCCATCTCTTATTCATGAAACATTTTAATTACTACCTTATGCTCTTCATTTTTTCCATTACTGCAGGCAATAATGAAACATGTGTGATTTTATTCTATTCTCTTCTGTGCTTTCTCACCAAAGAATCCTGCCTTGCTTAGTCAATAAGTGAAATAACGTTAGAGCCAAATCTCTAGCGTCATTTTCTAAATATAAAAATAATAAATACCATATTTCCTCACATTTCAATAGATCTCACTGTAATAAATGCTCTAAATTGTCAATCTTCAGTATGTTTCCAGATTTCCAGCAGTCTATGTTCAAGCACAGTTATACCATTTTAAGAAAATAGACAATATTCTACTACTTGTATCTGAAGCAGGTATCTAACTGGTGACTTACTCAGAGTCAAATGGAGACTTGTCCACTGAAGATTTGGTTCATTCATCTCAGGCAATGGTCCACAATTTGCAATCCGATGCTCATACAACATCCTCAGCAACAAATTACCTTTCAGATTTTTGGAAACCTCACCTCCCAGCACTGGCAAGCATCGGCTTACACAGACATAAAAATGTAGATGGTATTCAGGTGATTCTCTTTAGGTCTAAAAAACCATCTTGAGTTCCAAATGAACTTTATTCCCTTGTACAGAAAGAGTAATCCTGTCAATTATTACTACAAACAAGCAAAACAAGGCTTTCACAATGAGAGATTCTAGAGAAGAAATTATAGAGAAAAACCTCAGGGGAAGGAATAAGTATTAGATTTTAAATCCTGATATTTTTATTGAGCATTTAACTAATTAGAAATGATTAGTGATCAAGCAGAAAACAAAGTAAAGGGATTAAATCTATATTTTTTTCTTTATTTGCTTCCAGAGTTGAATTTCTTAAAAAATAGCAACAAAACCTAATTCAAAAGAACATGTTTGTGTTTTAACTTAGAAGGGCCATGGAAAACTACAACAATGAGCTGGAAAAGAGGACAGGTTAGAGAAAACGTCAATAGACAATCAGACAGTTTCAGTATCTTCTTTGCTGTTCCTATTTCACAATAAAGACAAAGTATGAAGATGTACTTTCAATATTCTGTTTTCAGTTTACCTTAGTTCTTTCCCACCTCAGCTGTGTGCTCCACCACTTCAGTAATAAACTTCTCCTTTTGTCTAATACCAATGATCCACTACTCCAATGTGACTCCCAGTAGTATTTAAAACACACAGCTTCTTGAGTATGCTTCAAATATGTGTCCTAGTTGGAAGGTTAATTAAACTATGATTCTATCTGTTTTTCCAGTTGTAAAGGTCAGTATCCAGATTGAACCTACACTGAAATGAAATTAACCTTTTGCATTCAAAGAAAATAGATGTGCTAAAACCACTGAACTGTGATATATCCAAGCACTACAGCACATAACTCAGCTTACTCATCCACATTAGAGACAAACTAAGGAGGAAAGATAAGGACAAACTGACAGAACTTCTGAAAATGGTGCCAATTAGCGGGATGATGACTATAACCTCATACTGTGATTACATGGAGAAACTTTACTAGTGATAAAAGATGAAAATATAATCCCCAGTAACACCTCCAATATGATTTCTCTTTTAAAAGTAATGAACACATGGTCTAGTTGGACAGGACATTGGAAGCCCCTTCCCCTTCCCATTATTTGCACAAAGACAGTCACAACTAGAGTCCCTGTGAATATGAACGTCTCAGCCATTAAATTCTCTCAGCCAGCACTACTCACAGCAAGCATGAAGTGAGATCACTTCCTTCCCTGCATTATGCTTCAGGGAAATTGGATTAAAATGTGGTCTGAAAGCTCAGATCAAAGCAGAAGATTAAGTGCTACACAGGTAAAATATATTAAGCCTCTGTGATGTAAATGATCTATAAGGCAAAGAATAACAGCTCTTTGTGTAAGAAGATCCATGTGGGAGAGAAGTCATGTAAACATTCCAGATCTTCTCATACAATAGATAACACCATCTCCCTGGGGTCATTCTCTGACTATGATATGTTCTCATGGTGCAACTGGCCTCTGCAAGTAACTGGAAAGAAGAAATAGCACAGCTGGTTCTTCTTCCCTTCTAAAGTCTGTATTTGAGCTGCTCAGCAAGAAACCCCACGGTGTAAGGAGAGAGCAAGTGAGTTTGGCCTCTAACTGCAGAAATATTAAGGAATACTTTCAGTAAAAAAAAACACTTAACGTGGCTTTGCTGTCAGCCACTCAGTGGTGTCATGGCAAAAATTAGCACCAGGAGCCCAGATCAGCTACAGGATGTGAAAGATCCAAGGAAGAAATCCCCATCCTGCCTCTGAGATGTTCAGTCAGTACCAGGAACCTATTGTTCCACTTTAAACATAAAAGGAAAAGTTAATTTTACACTACTCCAGATCACTTCTGCAATGCACTCCTGCTCTTTGAATGCCTTCGTGGATGCAGCTTTGAGTTCATATTTATATCAGCTTCTCAGTTCAGTTTTACAGTGCACTTCTCCAAGGGCTACAGCTGGTACAAGTTCTTTTGTGGTGCTAAGAATCTGTGACAAGGAATTGGAGCAGTGAATGCAAAGCCGTGTTTTTACAAGTACTTACTGGAACTTGAGAATAGATATTGGGATATTAGTAACTTCCCCTGCGTCCCAAAATAAATGTGTTCTAAGACCTGTAGTTTAGTTACCTATTTGATAGAGTCAAACAGTTACCTGATAATGCACTAAGGTGCTCCCTTTTACCAGCACCAAATCAGGCATCTGAGCTGTGCACTGATCTCCATGACAACAAGCTTGTATATTTGGCAATTTAAAAAACTCAGTTAAATTAAGGTCAATTTACCCTCCTCTCTTACTCCTTTAAAAAGCATAAAGAGTAAATAACGATAAATACAATAAATGGCTCATGGTATTTCTAACAATTAAAGTAACACAAAACAGAACCACCATTAAAATATTTTCAGTTAATTCAATGAATTAATTATGACAAGATTCGTATTTATTAAATCAACACTTAAAATGTACTGTAATCTGTCAGCTCTGCTATAACAACTGCTGTACATAAATTCCACAATACAACATACTTTTTAGAGTAGAAAAAATTAAAAAAAAAAAAAAAAACCTTTCCTCTCAAAGGCTCTTTGCCTTTCCCTTAGTCTTACCTTCACAAATTCATCTTGGCCACAATGAAAAACTATTTTCTTACTTACCATTAATCATCCATTTTCTTTTCCTCTATTATACTCAAAGCTTCGTGTGAAACAATTTGTCAATTAAGCTAATCAAGAAAATCCTAGTTTCATTCTATTCTGAACAGATTTATTTTTCTTGTTGTCAGTGGCGAGCAAGGTTTTTTCATCATAGTTTGCTTTGAAACACTTTGCTGAACACTCCAATACAGTTCTGAACGAACCTGAATTTACACATCACTTCTGCATGAGATAAAGGAGAATCATCATCAGAAACTATATCCACTTTGTAAGTACCTTGCTAATGGGCAGGATAATCAAGAACAGTAGTTCTCGTTCTCATTCTAATTGAACAGGTCATAGAGAAAACTAGTGTGTAGCATACTAGTTACTCCTTCCTTTCTTAACGTCCTTAACACACCTAACAAAAGTTTCAGAAAA
The DNA here is from genome assembly GCF_048771995.1 of Taeniopygia guttata. NCBI lineage: Eukaryota > Metazoa > Chordata > Aves > Passeriformes > Estrildidae > Taeniopygia > Taeniopygia guttata. The sequence goes on along the minus strand of NC_133028.1, from coordinate 38,972,622 downwards.
GTTTATTTAAATACTTCAGCTTCTTTTTAAAAAGATCTTTGGTGAATTCAGTAAAGATTCCAGATACACTTTGATAAATGATCCCAGATGCTAAATAGCAATGTAGGAATAAAATTTCATATGATGCCAGCAAAGAGGGATGGAGGGGAAAGGCAGAAGAGATGTGCTATGCATGTCTCACTCATGTTGTGACTCTGGAGAAAAATTATTCAGAAAACCCTGATGAGTAGATTAGTGCTATAAAGTTTCATTAGACACTGCACTCAGTATTGTACAGAAAACTGGAAGGAACTGAATGAACAAGCCAGAAGTAAGAACAAGATAAAATACAAATAAAAGAAAAAGCTGATCTTTATTAGTCCTAAAGACCTCTATTGGCCCTAGAGACTAATTCATAGCCCCACAAGCCCTTAAGATGAAAAGAGATTGCAGAGGAAACATTTAAGGAAAGATATACAGTCTCAAGGGCTTTGGGAAAAGAAAGGGAACTATCAACAATATGGACAAATATTAATTATTTTTTCAGCCTCTTGCCCCCAGATTTAACTTTGTTTATGGGAAAGAAAGATGACAACATTAACTCTACATAAAGCAAGGAAAGACCTTCACATTTTGGTACTGACAAAATGATAATTCAGCCCAACCATGAACTTAAATAATGCACTCCATACAGTACCTCAACAACTTGTTCTTCTGGGAACTGAATTATAACTCATTAGTCAACTTGCCCTTTCTAGAACTCTAAGTTTTTCCATTCTTACCCCAGCTGAGTAGCATCTTGACATTGGTAATCAGATCATAACAGAAAATCCTGCATTATGAGAAAGTTATAATACTCCTAAACCAGTTTGCTATGACACCCAGTATGTGCATGGTCTTCCCTTGCTGCTCAGCAATCTAACCTTATCTTTCCTTGAGCTGAGTGCTATTTCTGTATTTCCTACTTATTCCCCAGGCCTTGAAGTTTAGACTCAAGCCTCAAGATATAATCAAAATCTTTTTGAGTTGGAATTTCTGAAATCTGAAAAATGCATAGTGTTCTAGAATTTTTGTCTAGGCCTTAATACTGATTTGCATGGTCTTATTCTTGGGATTTACTCTCATATTTATCAGTTCTCACACTTTAGAAGAACATAGATTTTAATCCGGCAGAAGGTTCTCCTGAGGAATGCATAACAGCACACTGACCATTTTTTTGAAAGTGTTAATTTGGATGCTATAAAACTATTTTAAATTGCCATATTTCACTTCCAGTATTTGCAGTGGTAAAACAAAATAAAGAAACTAACAAAAACCCAACTAGCTTTGTACTAGTTTTTTTTTTACTTTTTATATCATGAGAAGTTCATGAAAGCTCCTTCCTGAGCTTTCAGCTTCAATATCTTCAAAAGCAACTAATTTCCAGCTGAAAACTTAAGTTCATTACCTGCCTAAACAATTCCTTCTTTTCAAGATTAAAATGTTAATTGCTATTATTATATGACACATTCGGTTTAGCACAATATTTCACATATAAAAATTTTTAATCCATTCTTCAATAACAGGTTTCTTTATAAGCCTTTTATTAACTGATGCTAAAAGAAATATGCATCCTTTCTGAAAACTATCAGGGAAACGTTATCATTGTTCTAGGCATTGATGAGATCACATCTATAATAGCATGTGCAAGGACATAAACATAAGAAAGATTAATTGAAACTGAACTGGGGGTAGAAAGGCAGTGTAATCACTAGAGAAAGCCAACACTCCTAGAAAGTCTTAAAGAGTTTGACTGGTTTAGATTACCAAAATTATGGCCAAAATGAGACAGTTGATATGTATAAAGGTATAGCTGCAACAGGTAACTAGGGGTGGGACAATTTAAGATAAGCCACAGTTTGCACAAAATAAATGGTTTTAAAATATCCACATAGTAAATTTAGGTAGGACACAGAATATTCGTAAGTGCTAGAATCACAATTTCCTAGTAAAAGTAGAAAAAAACATAACAGTTAACAATAAATCAAAGAATAACATTGGAATTATAACAGCACATGAATGGACTCACTGGTGGAGTAAGTCACCTCTAAACATATATTTTATTTTGGAAAGAATGTTTTGTAGCTTTCATTTGAGAGAGTGATTAATTTTCACCAAAATTGCTGCTTAGCAGGAAAGTTTTCTTTCTACCAATTTGCTTTCCACTAGAAATACAATTTTTTTAAAACTTCAAATTATTAACATCCACAAAACATTAATTTTTGTTTCAAACTTGGCCAATATGTAGAATAACGAATGGCCTGAGCAATGCTTCCAGTGCAAAGATTACCCAAGTTTTGGGTTTGAAATTCACATGAAGCACAAAATGGCACAAGCACTTTACTGCCTTCTGCTCTCAAGCAAATGCATAAGTATTTCCTCTCAGAGCTCAAGCTACATGTTTTAATACGACAGCTTACTAAAGATTTTGAGGATGTAACATGCAAAATACCGTATAAGTAAGGCAGTTGTGGTAACTTATGTAAATATCAAAAACCTGGCTCTACATTCCCGTTTCAAACACAGAAGCTAAATTTTCAGCTGAAAGCTTAAATACATATTTTTGTTTAACTGGGCAGAAGAGCTCAATTTTCAGCAAGAAACACACATTTTTTTAACACTAGGTATTTTGCTAAGAGCATTCTTCAGGAATATGATACAAAATTATATACTGTATCCAAGACTGAAATCTAGGACTACATCAAACCTGAGATTAATAGTTAATTCTTTTTAAATTTCTTATTTCCTGTCCACCAAATAATCCTTCAGTATCAACAGAACTTACCCCTTTTTTTAGTTAGCCAGTTTCAAAATAATTAACAAACACATAATCCTTGACTCTGTATCTCCTCAGTGTTTTCAAAACCGCTCAAGGACCTTATTAGCCACAGAAAGGATTTGGGTTTCTCTAATGTGGCATTTCCCTTTGTTCATCCAAAGGTTATTTCCATTCATTGCTAACTTTTCTTTCTTAAATACATTTGTAACTTTTCATTCTGCCTTTCATACAATAAGCACTTAAACAAAACTGTATTTTTGAATATTCATTCAAAGGAACATTGAGAGTTTAGCTACTTTAGCTAAATATTTATTGCCTTGACAGGCAATTTATTGTTAAATTTTAGAACTAATTACTATTATCTGTAATAAATATGCATTTTGTCAAGTTTTCTTAAGAACAATTGCCAAGTAAATTCTTATATATTCTTATTCAGATAAACATTTTTATTCAAAATATTCTCTATGCCAACCATTATCTGCACCTATGACACAACACTTGTACCTTGCAAGATTTTTCCATTAAAATTCTGTAAATCTATGAATCCTTGATTCCCCTGCTTTTGAAAGTGACTGTTAATTCCATTATTTAAATCTTACTCTCAGAAGCTATTATTAAAAAGTATAAAAATAAACTAAATTCAGGCCTGCTGTTTTTAAAATAACCACCATTTGAGTAAATATGGCAAACTGGACTGACTCCAAATTTTTTGTATTGAATTTTGCATTTTACTATAACTTTGATACTTTGAAGGAGCACAATTTTCAATTCAACCTACAGGAGAAATTAGGCAGCAAAAACCCTGTAAAGGAGATTTCACTAGAGCATATTCATTAATAAAAAAGATGTATTTTATTTATGGGGAAATGTTAGTTCTTCCCCTGCAACATTTCTATAATTCACAGATAATTCCATAACTGTCAGCTCAGTTGACATGAAATTATAAACACAAACTGTTCCAAAGTCTGTACCACTTCAAATTTTATAAACAATGCAGACACCAAAATAAAACTGCTTTGATTTTTTAACAACATGCATTTCACTGGTATATTGATATAAAACATACTAAGTTGCAAGCTATACCATAAACGCTGCACCTCAGGATACCAGTGAATATCTAACGGAATACCTAAACTCTCATCTCTGTTTATTCTATTCAGCTCTGGTAATAGACTATAACATAGGATTTCCTCATTTGATTTGGGGTCAATGTTGAACACTAAACTAAAAAAATTGAAACCTGCCACACTGTTATGACTCTGCTCCCAACCTAAAGCAGAAACGAAATGAGAAACTCACTTAACTTGTGACACCGGTGCAATGTTTTAAGCATCAAAGTTAATTTTACTTTCCAAATCAAACCACGTCCAGTGGCCAGTGTTTCACAGGACTCCTTTAACCCAGCAAAATTCCAAAATTTCAGTCTCTGATAAATAAACAAGTTCAGCTTATGTGTTTCAATACCTGCAGCTGGTATGAGATTGCGGTGACACTGCAGTATATGATGAGGCAAGAAACTGAAAAAAAAACCCCAGCCATTTTATTCTTCCCTAAGTGAAGGAGATCCAGAAAGGCTGATTTTTTTTTTTTCCTTTTTTAAGAGAGTCCTGGTTACACACGTGCAGCTCTGGAACAGACTCTGCTGATACATACTGCCTTGCTATGGTGCAGATTGCAATGCAGGACACGTGAAGATTTGTCCATTAGTGCATTATCTCCCCTCTATGCTCAGCATTCTGCTTATCTTATCAACCAAATGCAATGGTGTCACTGGTGATTCATTCAGGCTTCATTTACAATACAGAAAATAGCATCTCAAATTTCCATTCAATTTGGTAACAACATCAAAGGCTTTAATGCAAATCTACACATGGAGTGTAAAGCTTTACCTTGAATGATGTGAGTTGCTTATTGTTGATTTCTTTTATTGCACTAGTAAACTGAGCCCCATAATATGGGCATGGCTAGACAGCCACAAAATTGTTATGAAGCCATTGGAATACTGAAAATACACAAAATAATAGAAAGTGCCTTATGATACACACATGCCCATGGTGAATGATGCTACCAGTGCTCATAATGAGTTCTGTGCCAGCCCACTGTCAGAAGGCTGGAACACAACCTGAAAACTCTTGAGATATATTTTAAGTCAATTTCTGTTTAAGGAAAGAAAAAAATAGCAACCCTGAATATACCTTAATAGTCTAAGCATGCTTAGAGCTACTGAAGTAAAAATATTCATTTTAAAAGTTAATTTTTATTTCCCTAGTAAATTGAATCTTTATCTTGTCCTGGTTTTTTTTTGTTTTTTTTTTTCTAAAAGGTTATGTTTACCTTCATGCAAAACCATAATTTTTCTTTCTCAAAACTCCCTTTTTTTTCAAAAAGTGTACTTAAATCATTCTGTACTTGAATTCCTGTGCTAAGTGAACTTTAAAAAGCAGGATATACTATGGCAAAATTATTTATTATTTTCATGGATAAATCTGGGATAGATAATTTGCTGGTGGCATGGGAGAATTGCAAATTTCCTACTACATGTAAACAATGTAAAATTTCTATCTTAGCTTGTTTTCAACAACTTGAGTAGTGGAAAAGAGAAGCAATGTATACCCAAGTAGTTTATTTAAGGTGTTATTTCTAAACCATTAAAGTATTACATTAACTTCAAGAATTTGATCATATGGCTGGACGTAGCATTACTTGTAATTCAGTGCTGACATTTTAATATACACAAACAACACAGCATATGTTCATATTTAACAATCTATCAGGAACTTAATGCCTTTTTTTAGCTCGCTAAATTACTGGAATTAATAGGCTTTTTATAATCTAAAATCTTACTGCATACCTGAAAGAAGTAGTATGATGGTAAACAAGAACCTTGACATCTCAACTTAGAAGTTATAAAACCTAGCACACTTCAGCATAGTAAACTTACAATAGAACAAGAATTTATCACAGCAGTATAAAATTATTGAAAACCATACTTTTTAAAATTAAGTACTTGCATTTATACATCCTAGTGCCTGTGTGACAGAGAACAGCAAAAAGCACATTTAACATTCCTCCCAATCTATCAAGTCTCAAGCTATTTTGAAAACAGGTTGAATGTTTCAAAAATGCTTGAACAAAAAATCCAAGCATTTCATTGCTATTATCCCACTCAAACCCCTTAATTTTAAAATATTCTAACACTGCTGTTAAAAGACACCAAAATAATATTCACAAAACTAATGGAAAGCATAAATAAAAATTACACTTTCAAGTGCAAGTATACTAACTAAAGGACTCCACAAGTAAAAATAGGCAGAAAAAAACAACATAAGATATGGAATAATAGAAAAACTCTTCCCTGTGATATATTAATTGCCTGTGCAAGTTTAGCAGACAAGAAAAAAAAATCATGCCTCTAAGTAGGGAATAATTAAGTTAAAAAGTATGTAAACTAAACAGGTCACCTGCAGCTGTGGATTCAGAAGTAGTCTGACAATACTCTGCTGCTCTCACATACAGCCTCCATTCAGTCTTTTCTCCCTGCACAGCTGCACATCATGATCACCACCCTTTCAGCTTTTCATCACATTAAAATCACATAAAAAATGATAATTATTGTTTTCCAGTGAGAGAGCTTTCAATGACAACACGTGACTCCAGTAAAGCCATTGAATATAAAGCCTTTTCCATGTTTGCATGGTAAATCTCCTGTTTGCCTAAATCATGAAGAAAAATGAAAGACTACTTCCCATAGAAACATGTAAGGTATAAAAATAACTACTTTGAAATGAAATTAAGATTTAGATCAGACTTTGGGAGGTTGAATTCCCACCACGTTACAGTGCATAGGTATTGCAAAGGGTCTGCATTAATTATTCTGTCCTGTATCAAAATAAAAATTTGACTTTTAGCTAAGTCTACCAAGCAATTCAAAGTACTCTGTAAGCAGTAGATGATGCTGAGGTATCTCAAAATCAGGTCATGTGAGGCACATCAATGACTTTTGAAACACATATGACTATTCTGCCCTGCTGAATTTACAGATACAAGACAGGATCAGTCTTTTAGTGATGCTTTTTGTACACACTTATTTATTTGAAGATGTGTCTTCAAATAAAATCATGAACCTTTTAGCTTCACCTTTGATTATGCCTGATGTGAGAAACTCTACTGCCTAAGTACCAAGAACTAGCCTGGGAAGAAAATTATTAATTTAACTTCTTCCTCCATGTGCTCAGAGAAAGGTTTACAAGAAGTGATAATCAAGGACAAATTACTCCTCCAGAGATTCTGCCCCAATTCCAAGAACCTTTCTGTCTAATTATTTTCAAAACCCAAAAATTCTTGGTTAAATTTTAATCCAAAATCATCCCCCAGACACATTCAGTACTTTGATACTAAAAAAATAAAGGGAAAGAAAACAGTCAGCAGTTTTTATTTACAGTGAACTTCCACCTTCTTCTTCAAATCCTTCAACCATCAAGTCAGCAGCACAGGAAAGTTGCTGTTCTCTTCCCCCTTGCAAAGAATGATGGAAGTGACAAAAGCACAGCCTCCGTGAAGGTCAAACACACACATCTGGGTGGGAATCCCAGAGGAGCCATCTGACTATTCATCATGTCCTGGCCTCTCATTCCTGAAGTGACCAGGCATGGCACCAAGGCTGCAGTGAACAGTGGGATGTGTTGAAACAGAGCAGTTAATGCCACCTTCTACTCTTCCATTCAACTGGATTTTCAGCACCCATTAATTTGCTGAGAGATTTCATCCTGCTCTGGTTATTTGGGAATCCACTGCAGGGAAACCTGAAATTAGGAGCAGCACTCCACTTGAAATTCTTTTGAAGGTATTTCACATTCTTTACAAAAAACCCACGGGTGTCTCAAAGACTCTAATTTCTTTAATTTTGACTGTAAAAGGAGTAGAATGCATAATTTTGGAGATAGTATCAGTAAGTGACAATAATCTTTTCCTTTGAAAAATTTACACAGTAGCCTCAAAATTGTACATAAACAGTAAAGAAATGCTAGCCCTCAGGGACTCTTGCAATTTTTTAATATGGCCTATGAAAGAGGCATAAAGGGCACTCTTTCTAAAGCCATGTAAGGTTTGACAACTTATTTCAATATGCTTCTCAGCAGGAGCCCAGGGATTTCATTAACAATAACAAGCAGTAGTTCTTCATACAATCCAGTAATTAAATCTGGAATTCTGCTAGAGAAATTGGTAAATTTTAAAATTTAATGTTCTATAGATATTAAAAGGACTACAACTGGTGAAATTAATGAAAGTAAATAGTTTTATCATGGGCTGTTAAATGCCTTATGTTATCCTGTTATTCTCTCTTCAGTTTTGGGAAGGATGTCAGAGAAATGTTGAGATTTGTATTCTTCTAAAGAAATCAACTGCTTTTGCAGGAGACAGGACTATTTCTTATGTCCATCTTTTTGAGATGGAGAGAGATGTAAAGTTCTTCCATTTAAATTTCACTATTACTTTCTCATTGTTCCACACTTGGACAAAACAGAAAAATACACAATTCCAATAGCAGCACAATATTTCACTTTTAGAAGCACAGTGAATAGTATCAACTTCTGCCATACTGAAGCATTTTTTAATACCAAACCATAATGTATGCCTTATTTTGTATTGTACTCAGCCTTATATGAAAACACTACGCTTGTAGCTATAGCAAGAAGTAAACTTAATATGAATTACAAACATATTTGTATGCTACTTCATATTTTATACTCTGATTTGTTTATTTGAAAGCTCTATTAACTACTCAGCATAACAAGAGGTAAAGTAATGTCACTGCTGTCTAGGAATCAAGTGATGAATGGTGAAGTCTCGTGATTTGCATTTTCAAAACAAGGCACCTTAAAAAGATAAATTAAAAACTACACAAGAATAAAATTTTCTAGGAAAAAAAGATAAGAAATCTTAACAACGGAGGAGCAATCTGTTTTGCAGACCTACATTTAAGCTCCTTGCAGATCTCTAAAATACTGATTAGGCCCAGGTTGGCTTATCCCACAAGATTTGACAAGATCACAGCTCATGGCAGTATGAAAGGTTAATTTCCTTTGTTAATGTGCTCATGGCTACTGCATGGAGTGAGATAAATGGAAGAGGGAAAAGAAATTTAAAAAAAAATATATATAAAAGTACTTCTAGCAAATGCAAATATATTTAGCTTTTCACATGCACATATGTATTTTAGAAACACTTTAAACAAAACAGGGCTAAGGAGTATTGTTATGAACATGTTTACTTACCTTACACATTGAAAAGGTGCCCTTCTATAGCACTAAAATGGACATTTGGTTAGATTTCTCGTCTCAGCCCACTAAGTATTAATATGATTACCATCTTGCAACCAAGAGGACAACTTTAGGTAGAAAGAATTGGGTGCTCTATCAAAATCAGTCATGTATCTTTAATTACTGAACCTTCTTCAGTGGATTTTCAGGCATGAAACTGGTTTTGCCCAAACCTACTCTAATCTGAAAATTAGACATTTTTAAAATCAGAACAAAAGTATTTTTAATATTTAGTATTTAAGCTTTGACTTTAAATTCACTGAAAAACTATACACAGTTGATAAAATGAAAGGTAAAATAATAGAAAATTGTCTTCAAAATCTTCCCCTCTGCCCTCTCCCCACAAGGATATCTCTGCTGTTCATTACTGAGGCTTTGAAATTTGAAAACCAAACCCTAGAAGAATTCCCTCCTAACTGAAAAGACCTTTAGATCTGGGGAACACAGATGGGCACACTTGAGACTGGGTGGGAAATTATGGGATGGGGAACGATGGGAAATGAGGAAGGGCAACGTAGAATATTCTAAATGTGATTTTCAAGTTTTAAGCATTTAAAAGGTTTTATTTTTTACTATTTCAAAGAAAAATTTAGAAAAATTTCGAAAACTTAAAATAAACCTGGACTTCAACTAAAATTTTTTAAAACTTTTCTAAGCAAAGGAACTCAACAATGACTCGATTTCTATTAAAAATAAAATTACTTCTTACAACACAAAGCAAAAGTCATGGCTTTGTTCAAAAGGTGAGCTTTATAGAACACAATACAAAAAAATATACGTTTCCCAGAAAAAAGCATTTGCATGAATGTCAAAAACAGCTTCATGATTGTGGAAAGTTTCATCACCAATATCTCTTGGTGACATAGGTTTTAGTGAGGATTATAAAGCAGCTTCAATTACATTGTCCATTAATATAACAATCTCAGGACATCCGAATCCAGAGGCAGTGACTGGAAGGCTATTAGAGAAAACTAATAAGCTTTCTTGAGCAGACATGTTATTCACAGACATCCTGCTGAATCAAATTTTTTTCTATTGTTTTAAAGATAACCTACAGGTCAAACACATGGGAATATATTAAATTTTCACACTCAGCTTTCTAAATAATGTATTAAAAAAGCTCTCATTTCTTAGTTTTGAGTCCTGGGCTTCATTTAATATTGTGTCTGAAGGGGAAAGGAGTGAACATGTACACCCCCTGGTTTTCAGTATCCTATATACACTTCTCTTCACACACTCCATTTAGAAAAAACCAGTAAAATATTTTTTTTTCTCCTCATTCTTTCTCATGGCATAGAAAACTTAGCAGTAATTTAATTCTCATGTCTGATATGGAAATATTCATCCTTTCCCAAAGTATTTATACATTTTATATTATTGAAAAAATAAGGCAAATGTTCTGATTTCTTGTTTTATGTAAACATTTTTAATAGCAATAACAACAGTAATACTAGCAGTAGCAATGTCCTTAAAGCAGTTTGAGGTAGCTAATGGAATAATGTAAAGACTCAGCCAATAAATCTTGAAGCAGTTACACTTCTTAGTGTCTGCAATCAGTCCAAGGTAAATGGAAGGTTTATGAAATAACTAAAACAAAAACTGTCAAACTTTACATCATTCATGTGTGCCACAAGTTACTGATTCTCGGTTTTCTGATATGCCATGTTTTTATCACTTTTTAGATTTCAAGGGGTCTAAGCACTAAACCTGAGACTGTGGGAGTGTGCAGAAAGCCCTAAAGAAGTGCTCAGCTTGTAGGAACAGAGATGTCTACACCACCACTGACAATTCTGCGGTAACACAGATGTTATTTTGTAGGTAAACTACAAAATAAATTCAAGTTGTTTGGGAAAAAAAAAAGCTGAATCAAAGCAGATGCTCTACTACCTTCAGCGAAAACCAGAAGCTACTAAACTGCATTGGAGAACTGTTTTGCTTTGGTTTTAGCAATATTGAATTAAAAGAAATATATTTTACTTACTATTTTACATAGAGCCACAATAGGAGTTTATCCCATGGAGTCTACCCCATTTATCTTTGGTTTTAAACTTTATCTAATAAAAAAATGCAGAAAAATACTCAAAGCTGCATTACTTCAATTAAATCAAGTAAATACATTAGGTTTTTAAGAGAAGTTCTAACAGATTAGGTTAGAACTTAATCTGTTTTAAATCCAATTAAGATTAAATTAAGAATTATATTTACTTTACCAGAGAGCTATTGCTGCAAGTCTGCAAGCATGTGAAAATGCTTTTTAGCTTATTTCTTTGCAGGAGACAATCTGTATTAAAGCAAAACAAAAACTTGTAATGAGACAAATATACTGGGTTAGTAACCTCCCAATTTAGAACAAAGACCATACAGGCCAGGTCTCATCCAACCCACTACATTGTTCCAAATGTCAAAAAGTCACTCGTAAACTTGTTCTGATCCCCTATGAGCTAATAGAAAATGAAATTCTCAGATATTCTTCCACCTTTATACAAATTTTGGTAAAGAAAGAGTTTACCTGTAGCTTGCAATTAAAAGAATGAAAAATAGAACACAAAACCTCCAGACAATGGCCCCTAGAAGCAAAATTCCTAATGATATGCTCTCTAGATGACAAAAAAGAAAATATTCAACAAACAAAAGACACTCTTTCCTTGTAGTGATTTTTTTTTTTTTTTTGTGGTTGTTTAATTAAAGTACATGGTGGACTCCAAACCACAATTTAATGCACACGATTTGTTAGTCACTCCAGAATGCATGAATGCACAAGTATGCATAGATCCCATTCTGGCTAGCCTTCATGTGGCTAATCGCCTCCCAAAAATAAATACATAGATAGCCAAACCATGTAGAATTTTCTCATGTACAAAATAAAGTTGCTTTCACTTATTTATTTTTACCTGCCAGAAACCAATTGCTTTACTAACCAATTTCAATTGAGTAAAAATATGCAAAATTGCTAGAGAAATTGCACACCTTATGCATCTGAGAAGCTTATGAGCCCCACATTTTCCATGTCAGGCACTGTTCGACCAAAGCATTAACGTGTGTTACTGTAGCCCACACTGTTAAAAACCTCTTTGCAAATGGTTTTTCAAGCTCTAAACACCGAGTTGAAAAATCTTTCATATCTGACCTCACTGGGAAAACTCATATAAAAAGATTTTTTTTTTCTTTTAAAGAAGAAGAGACATACTTTCAAGATGATACTATAGCTAAAATTTCTTTAATGAATCCTATAAATTAAGATGTACTACTTGAAAACTTTTGTCTGTGTTAAAAAACTTCTAGGTCACAGCACTCAAAGAAAGTTTCAATATTCCACTTTGCAGAATTCGTTGTAATTTAATCACTTTTTGCATCCATGGGAAAAAGGTTTCCAAAAAGCACATTTACATTTATTATGTTATCCCATATGTTCTATGTTTATTTTGAGAAATAAACATGATCAACATACAATATCAAGGAAAAATAAATGTTCCAATGACTAAAGTACAGCAAGATGACTCTTTCTGATTCCTGTCAATGATGGTGCACATAAAAACTCTGTTTCCTTAGAACAGACCTTCAAAAACAACAGATTAGTGACAGATATCTCAAAAAAAATTTTACACTGTATTTTAAACATACTTGCATGTCAAAGTGTAGGAACCCAGAGAATGTTAAAATTGCACTTAGCTGGAAGTGTCAGCATAGCGAATATACAGCTAATTGAGACTGCTTACTACAGAAGCCAAGGTGAACTATGAATATGGTGTGATAAAGCATTTGGAAGAAAACAAACTTGCTTTAGAGGTCAAGTGAAGTCAGAGTTGCACAAGATACTTATTAAAGTGGAGTTGACATCTGTCAGTACTCACAAAACAGTATTCACTTTTTTCCATTTTTTCCTCATTCCATTTTCTCTCTCCTTTACATAATAATAACTTTTCTTAAAAATTCTGTCTGAATCACCCTCTCATTTAAAAAATCCTGTTGCAAGACCTTGATATTAGTAACATCAACTCTGAGATGCATCACTTCAGATATTCTAAACATATAACTTCTATTCGTTTCCTGAAAGGCAGATGATTTTTATTGAAATCCCAAAAAAATTACTTAAACTCAAAATTTATCTTCACCCTTTTTGATTACAGACCAGGATTTTCAGATATGTAGTACTACCACACATTTAAAAACAACATGAGTGTCTTGAACTGGCTATTCACAAGATGAGATCTTCAGAACTTTATAATGTCAGTTCTTAACAAAATGGCCTTAAACCACAACAGCAACAAAACTAAAAGGAAATCATACTTAGTCTACATAAAATACTCAACCTATCTCATACCACTGTAGTTCAACACACACAATTATTGATGCTTTGAAAATTTAGTAATTATTAATGCAATTAAAATTTAAATTGATTAATTGAATAGCTCATTTTTCTGCTATTGTTAGTTGTTATTAACATTTCATAAGCATTAATATTTATAGATTAGAAAGATTATATGAAGCAGTTAACACATTCTGGAATATTATTACCCAGAGAAAACAAACATCAAACACAATTCAATAAGAACAAGTTTCCATAATACATAAAATCAATTATTTTGGTATCAAATAGGTAAAATATTGTATCTATATCATAGATACAGTTTTGATGCATCCCACTACTAACAGAGCACCCTAGGAGCTCTCAGAAGCACCCGCACTGCTGCTGCTGTTTTCCTCTACTGTGAGTTTGTAATTAGATGGAGCAGCGTCAATGCACCTCTGCTCAATGACCTCATTACCATAAATTTCACTGCACATAAGTTTATTCTGCCTGCTTTCAAATTTACACAAGTCAGAGGCTGTACTCAAGAGCTTCCCTATGAACTACAAAAGGTAACAAGTCTGTGGATATCTCGGGTTTGAGGGTTCTCCTTTTGTTTGCTTGTTTGGGAGATTCTTTGTCTAGGGAGAACACAAGTTCAAGTCAATGGCCTGTACAGCAAATGAGCTTTATCTATCTAACTTTAAACCACTTTTATCCCACAATACACCTTTCCCCCTCATTTACATATTTCTCTTACATATTTAATCCAATGGCTATACTGAAAATGCCAATTATGGACTAACAATAGAGATAGCCCTACAACAGATTTTTCTCTGGGACACAAGACAATATAAGAGCCAACTAATACCCAGGAAGAGTAAAATGGGATTGCATGGAATTATTACAATCTTCTATCTCCTTCCATTTTATTTTTTTTCTCAGTATTTGTTCCTTCACATCTTTGACTTTTTTCCCCCCTTCTTTAACCAGGAAAGAAAGGGATGCAAAATTTCTACAAGCTACCAAATTAATTTCTATGGAAGGAATAAAAGTTTATAGAAAAATTACATAACCTGTCATTTTCAATTCAAATGTTCTACAGCAAACTACCTTTTCAGAAAAGAAATTTTAATGTGTTTTTTCCCCACAGAGTTTAGAATCCTAATCTTAAAACAAACAAAACCAAAGTCTTTCCAGGACTACTGTTTAGTATCCTAGTAAATAGAAGGAGGAAAATATTTCCTTTAGAAAGAGGAAAAAAACAACATGGACAGAAAATCAGAGACAGAAAAAAAGCTAATAAAAATATCATAGCAAATATTTCCATTTCCATTCCAAATTTCAAGGATCGCGGACATGGGATTTCTGTAACCCCCAATATAAAATCACACAGCAACCTAAGTCATGTTATTGGCAAGATATTGGTCTTCACCTTCAGGTTAAATTTCCCCTTCTTAACCTTATCCTATTACTCCCATCTCATACTTTATGAAAGGCCGGGGGAGGGAACAACAGATTAACCCCAGAGATAATTAGCCTAACAAGGTCACAAGCAGTATTTTTTCTCAGTCAGCAGTGTCAACACAAGTGATTATGGTCAGCATCCACATATCGCCATCTTTGACCACATACCCATGTCAATGAAATTGAAAGGACTGGTATTTCTAAGACAAATATTTGAATACCTCTGAAATTGCAGCAGGGTGCCTGGTTTAACCAGTTATCTCCATCTCCTGTGGAACAAACACTGAACTACAGCCTGTCTGTTGATTCATCTTGAGAAAAACCTAGGTCTTCTGCTCTATTTTCTCCTCCTTCCTTGTATTAATTATCCAAAGTTATTAGATTCTTCCACTATCAATCAGGATAAGTCTAACATCTAATTGTGATTCCTTTTCTGCTCCTGCACTTTCTTTTGCCATTTTTTTGTTTAAAGGAAACAGCACAATTCCAGCTGCGATGGCAAGTGCTCAGTGACACTGACAATACAAAACAGAGACATTCGATTTCAGAGACTTCCCAGACCATATTTTTGGAAGAATATGCTTATAAAGGTTATCTTTTATTTGAAAGTATGTCTCCCCAGGCCCTATTCCACCTCAGTTCTCCATCAAAATTGCATAAAAAGAGAAATCATGCATGCTGCAGATTTCAAGAGGCCCTACTTGATCTTCTATGCTACATTTGCCTCTATACGATAAAAGGAAGAAGAACGGAGAGCTGCCATGAGGACTAGGCTGTCTCTACCCAGCCTAGGTGCTGACATGACAGCCCTGACACATGCAGGCTCATTATCTGCAGCAATGCCAGCCCCCAGCCTGGCTGGAACACAGCGCTGAGTGAGTGCTGAAATGGATCCACAATGCTCTGGCACAGCAGGGCAGTGGAAGCACTGCTGCAGAGATGTGCTGCACTGTGTAGCCTCCTAGGACACAAAACCAACACCAAACCAATTTAGTGTTGGGAAGACTTTTACTGAGGAGAGCAAAGGAGAAGAATACATCAGGGATGCATCTAGGGAAATACACAGCTCCCTGTAGCTTTGCAAGTTTCTTCTTCCACTCCTGCCTGTAACAAAACTTACCTACTAATCTGAATGCAGGAAATGGCTTCTAGGTGTGCACGTACAACCCTATTTTCCTCTTAAGAATATATTTTGGAATATATTTTGCAGCAATCATTTCTTTGCAAACCACTTGACAGTGAGAATGAGCCCTGTTGCAGAAACTGCACAAACTTAAATGATTAGGTAATATTAAACTAGCAGGGTTGAAATACACACACATATATATATACACACTATACAAACAAACTTCACGTAATTGCTAGCATGCAAATGGCATCAGTATAGACTATTTAAACAACTTATGCATACATATTTCTGTTTACAGCACTGACTTACACAAACTGC
Source organism: Taeniopygia guttata (assembly GCF_048771995.1). Lineage (NCBI taxonomy): Eukaryota > Metazoa > Chordata > Aves > Passeriformes > Estrildidae > Taeniopygia > Taeniopygia guttata. Next base: position 38,956,303 of record NC_133028.1, on the reverse strand, counting down.
AGTAGTCAGCACAGTAGAGAGCGTATCTAAGCTGTTGCTGGATCTTGTAATTCAAGTAGTATGGGACAGCAAAATAACATACCAATACTATGGAACCTCAGGCATGGGAATATAAACTAACTTGTATTTAACTTAAATATTTTGTATTACATTGGGATTTTTAACAAGATAAAGTGCATTATCTTCCACCACTACCTTTTTTACGAACATGATATGCTTTCATAGGTGTCCTTGCTGGTATTACTCTGGCAATAAATGAATGAGCAGAGAATTCTTTGATGCTTCCTATCTTGACTTCCCCACTACGGTGTATGTGTTCACTTAATGATGGCACTGAAGGCTTCACTGAGCTAGAATGAGAATAACTCATTTCACCTTATAAAAAACTTAGGTTAATTACTTGGCCCTGTCTGATATTCTCATTTTTGAGAACTCATTTGCCAGTTAGAAACTAAATGGTGATCTGGCAATTCCCTCTTGTTTCAGTATCTGCAATGCTACATCCCATAACCTGGAGTTTTACATATGTTAAATATAAGATTTTTATGAACAAATGAAAAATTGCTAGAAAAATAACTTATTGAACTTCCAGTCAAAAGTTATATGAAAAAGCTGAATGTAATCAGACATAGCTCTCATCTTCAAAGCTAAAAAAAATTAATAGGCATTAAATTCTATATTGAAATTATGCTCCTTTTCCCTAAGTGAAAGATTAATGACAGCTTCAATTATACAAAAAGGAAACAAATTATGAATAATTTATATGAAATAGATTTGATGCAATTTTGTGAGCACATGTTGCTGTGAGACACTGTAGATGCATGCAATATTCTGAGGAAAATAAAGGGTTGAATACAACCTATTCAAACAGGTACACAGACATTTAACATTTTATGTCCTTGTCTTCTTATAGTAATTTTATCTAGAGAAAAATATTTTATTGCAAATTTCACTGATATCAAATGCAGAAACCTAATAGCTAAAAAAACCAAAATATAATTTGAGTTATAAAGCTAAATAAAACATGACAGTATAATAAAAATAACATTGATAATGACAATATTAAAACCTTATTGCCTTATTGAATCCAGCTTTCAGATAAGCTTTTTTTTTTTCCTCCTATATTAAAGTTATTTTTGTGCATACAACTTCAAAGTACTATTAATTTTCTATGCAGCAGTATATTTGGTTAGAAATAGCAAAATGAAAAATTCTTTAAGGGAGGACTGTCATTTTAAGCCTGCCATAGGGGAAGTCCAACTGAAATCACTGGTCAAATATGTAAGAATTTGACCATATCTTTGTTACTCATAAATAATTGACAATGGGGGAGACTTACCCAAAAGCTTTGGCCTACATCCACCTTGCTCTAATTGTTTATGTATGCATAGAAAAGTAAGATAAATGAGCTCTCAACAACATTACATCCTTATTACCACATTCATGGTGAGAACGTAGAAGGTGATGGTAACCAAGGTTACAACTGCTAATTGACTTTAAATATAAGGAAAATCAACAAGATTGGCCTGGGGTGGCATGGCTCTTGAGGCCACTGACAGCTTAGGATGATCCTGTAAATTGTAAAGCAATACATCCTTAAAACAATTGCTCTGTTGGGCAGCATGCTGCACTCTGCAGAAGGATGTGGAACACCTACAGTACAAGGAGCAGTTTTCATAACTTTAACGTGAACAGATACTTAGAGAAATCATGTAATTTATTATACTGGTGAATTATTCTGCCCCTTTTAAAATTATATTTCTCTGCGTAATCTCTCTGTTCCATAATTATACTCACATGTACACATTGTTTGGCTATTATATTGATGGTACTACTACATTTCAAAAACCAGTGTCTACAGAGACCTTTTAAGGTATGGTATTGTGGATTTCCTAGCTGGTTCTGCAGCCTTATTCATAAAATCTACGTAATAGTTATAGAAATAAGATGATAATGCAGAAGTAAAGAACTCCATATTCTTAGATAATTACTCTTTTGTCACATCTAGTTTTTGAGTTTTAAATTACGTGGTTTTCTTATAACAGATTAAAATACAGATCTTAAACACCCCATCACTCCCTGTCAGATTAACAGTTCAAGGCTTGCAATATAAAAGGAAACTTAGATGTACCCTATTTCAGAAGATTTTTCATCAAGGAATTACATTATATTTATGAAAATCAGGCAGCCAAATACTCCAACCTCAGATGAAGAAATCTTTCTTGTTCTGAAATTAAGTTTGGGTGTTTACATAAAGATCATAGATTTAAAGAACAGTTAGGGTTAGATAGGACCTTTAAAGACCATGCAGTGATAAATCATTCTTACACTATTAGAACTGTGATACAGTTCGCATAATTTACAGTTAACTCCCAGCTACTCACTTTATCATCACAGGAGGAAAACCTGTATTGATTTTGGCTGGAATAGTTAAATTTCATCATCGCAGCTCAAATGGGGCTATGTTTTCAATTTTTGCAGGAAACAGTGTTAATAACGCAAAGCTGTTTCAGTTTTTGCTAAGCAAGGCTTACATCCAAGAACATTTCTGCTCCTCTCCCCACCCCACCACCGAGGAGACTGCGGGTGCACAAGGAGCTGGGAGGGGACATAGCCAGGTGGGCTGATCCCAATTGACCAAAGGGGTAAATCATGTTCTGTGGTGTCCTGCTCAGCATATAAATCTGAAAGGAGGAGGAGGGGAAGCAGAAACATTCAGAGTGGCATTTTTCTTCCCAAGTAACCTTACACATGATGAAGCCCGGCTTTCCTGGAGATGGCTGAACACCTGATTGCCCATGAGAAGCCGGTGATAAATTCCTTACTTTGCTTTCATGTGTGGCTTTTGCTTTGCCTACTAAACTGCCTTTATCTCAAGCCATGGTTTTTCTCACCTTTCTTCTCTGCTTCTCTTCACCATCCCATTGAGCAAGTGAGAAAGCAGCTGTGGGGGACTGAACTGTCTGTCAGGGTGAACAGCAGAAAAACCTCAAAACCCCCACATTACCTTGTTTGTTTAACTGTGTTTTGGAATGACCATCAACTACTATTGGCTTTCTTATTCAAAATCAGATGTGGCAACATGGGATCTACCTGTGTCAAACAGATCATTCATAATCATGTTTTACTTTCCCTTGGAGAAGCACAAGGCATCATTTGCTCACATAAAAAGAAATCCTTCCTTAGAGTTAAATTAGATGCTGGATCATTTGCCATGAGTTCTACATTTCAATTAGTGTTGAAACACAAATTATCTAGTTACTCACCTGACTATACTTCCACACATATTCACCTATAATTCTGGTTGGGAATACAACAGGGAAAAGTGGTTTATACTAATGACTACAATTCAGCTCTAAGTATGTGCTCTTGTGCCATTAGCTCCATGTCTTTCACATGGGGTACTGAATTAAGGACCAGCCCATGCCCTGTGCAGAAGAGGCTACAAATAACAATTGGGAACATAGATTATAATAATGCTCAAGTTTTGAACTAGGACCCAGAGAAATACTAGACACTCTGCAAAAATAGACACAGAACTGCTTCTAGGCAAATTGCTTAATCAATGTTAATACATATTTACGTATTCCCATCAAAATAATTTGAATGCACCACATATACATATGCTTACAGATTCACAGCATAAACAGATACTGTCAGCACAGACTGATTAATGAAGAAATAATTTGCAATTTCTTATTTTCAATTATATCCATTATCTTTTCAGAAGACAAAAACCCTGCAAATGCTATTACATAAAATTATGAGTTTTCATCTAGATTCTATTCAAGAAAAGGAAAAAACATTACTATTCTTTCCCCAATTCTAGAAAATATAGAGAAATGGAAAAATGAAAGAGATTAATTTGCATATTGCCTGGTAAATAGAAGAATATTAATAATTTGAATGGATACAGTCTTCATGCATTAAAAGTCAACATAATCTAGAGGTTTGGTCTCAAAACTAAAATAGCAGATACAAAAAAGTATCAATAAAGTGATTCTAAATCTATGCAGTATGCTACATGTGCTACTAGCAGGCAATAGTGTTACAATTGTTAGGAAGAGAAAGTTTGATCTAGAATACTGTGCAAAACTGGTCATTCCTCTTCTAACTGGAGCAGGAATAGACAAGACCTTTTAAGACTCTCATGGGAACATGGAAACTATGATGAAAAGATAAAGCTGTATTACAGGTCTCTCAAAATATAATGAACATTAAAAAGGATGAATCTTCAAAGTTTAAAAGCAACATCTACAGAAGCAAACTAATAATAAATTCAGCTTGATTAAGATGATTTCTAGCTATCAGAGCAAAGTCAATTCCAGCTTTATGTTCTACTACACCAAGTTAATTGACTATATGAAATTGTTTTGAGTATAAAAAGAAATTTACTCACTACGAATCTAAAACTATCAATACCAATCCCAAATCCAATAAACTACAATATTAAACAATATTTTTTGTGAATTTATGCCTCCTTTGATAACAGAATGATTCAAAACTTTCAAGATATGCTCAGAACCAAGAAACTAGAGTGCTATCTAAAACTGAATGCAAGGATTTAATCTTCAAATAAAGCAGACTAAGGTGATAAAGCTTGGGGATATTATTATAATTAAGTTGACAACAATAACAGAAAAATATTTCCAAGAGTCCTTAGTTGAATTCTGATATAATATTTCAGAATTTATTTGATTTTGATGAAGCTAGAACACCCCACACATCAAATAAAATAAAATAGTGCAACTGTTTTTATTAAAATCTTTAAATATATTCTAGTGTTTTCATGAGCTTAATTCTTTTGGCTTTTTTCCTCCAGTGCTGTTCAGTATTCTGTTTTACTTGAAAAAAGTAATTTCTTAATGATCATAACCTGCTTCCTGCTCCATAAGATTCCTTCTGTTTTTAACAGAGAGAAAAATATTTCTTTCCAGAAAAATGGACTGGGAAGCCTTCCACATAAGGAAAGGCTGAGAGAACTGGGTTTGTTCAGCCTTGAGAAAGGAAAGCTTAGGTGGGACATTATCATGTTCCAGTATTTCAAGGCTGGCTACAAAGCAGATGAAGACTCCCTTTTACAAAGAGTTACAAGTAAATGACAAAAAGTAATGGGTGTTAAGTTGGGCACACTCTGATTAGACACAAGACAAAAATGTTTTGCAATTAGAACAGTGAGACACTGAAATAATCTCCAAAGAAAAGGTCCTGGATTCCCCAACACTAGATAGTTTTAAGACAGGGCAGGATAGGGTGCCGTGCCATCTTGTCTATATGGTGCTTATGCCAAGAAAGTTTGGACCAGATGATCCTTGAGATTCCTTCCATCCTCGTATTCTAGGATTCTGAGAAAAATTAATGAGAGTTGCTTACAATTTTCAGACCATTTTCCTTTGGAAAAGTGGCATTGTGAAATGCCCACTTTGGGCTTTAGTTTTAAATTAAAAGTATTTTTCAAAGCCTTAGCTGAAGTTCTGAAATAAAGATAACATTCGGCTGAATCAGAAGTGTACACAAAAGCATTTGGCAGAGGTCAAAAAACATGCATTCTACGTTCCTTCCTCCCAAACTCAAACTTGTCACCTACAGAATAAAGAAGCAAAGAGCTGTGTCTTCATGACACAGACTGACCAAATAAACACTTACCAAATAAACATAGACTCACATGACAAGACTCACCAAATAAACCCATACTAAGGCAATCAGGTCCACAGAGAAGCTGCAATGCACTGAAAAATGAAATTTAATTCTGAAAGAACGGGCTTGAATAGCTAATCTGAAGTGGCTCGGTACACATAGAACAATTTACTATATTCTTTATTATCTGCTGTTTAATTATTTTTCAGTGCTAAACTCTGTATCTGCACTCAAAACCAGCCAGAAAATATTTCAATATTGAAAAGGCAATTTTCTTTTGACTACTAAGAAAAATCAAAATTTATTTCAAACAAAATTTCAGATTAAAAAACAAGTCAAATAAGGATTTTCAGTCAACATCCTGCAAGTCAGAAAGACATTGCTAGCAAAATCTTATACTGAATATCACTTTCTTCAGATGTTAGGGATAGAAAACCTCATGGTTTAGAGAGTGGAAAGAAAAGAAAATGAAAAGGAAAGCTTGGCAGGCCTCAAGAGACATTATTGTTTTATTTCCTGTTGTGAAGATTATTGTTCTACAGCCAGTCACAATATTAAATAACACACAGGATTGTCTTCAGTAGTTTATTTCTCTGGCTTTCTTACACACTTCATCAACTAAGCAGCAGTCTACATGCAAACTTATTTTTGAACAAGTTTTAATATTAATAGGGTTAAAAGATGCTAAGTCTATGGATTCACCATTTCTGAACTGTATTTCCAGTTCATCATTTCTAAATCCCAGCTGGTACATTGGAATGCTTATCTCATGAATATCAAACCAAATTAAATGTTGAATAGCAGTCAAGCAGAAATCAAAATATGCAGATTTCCATATATTCCAATTCCTTAATAGCTACCTTGTATTACTAATAACAGCTAAATAGTAAAAGCAATTAAATAAATTTAAAAGTAAAATAGCAAGAGTAATTAAATGTGGGGATAACATACTTAACATCTTTTTTCATAGAATCATTAATTTTTAATTTCCTTTTATGTCTTTGAAAGTAAAGTATTCTAGATGAAAGTGAACTATGACAATATTCTAGGATATATATAATAAACTGCAAAATTTGCAACCTTCAAATCTGCCTTTTTGAGTTCTCTTCTGTAGCAGAAACTTACATTCTATATAATTTAGCACTGAACATGATAATTTTGCCACATTAATTAGGGGCTTTATTTCACCAAAACTTCAACAGCTTTCAAGCAGACCACTGTCTCCTCATTTGGACTACAACATTTCTTCAGTGATTAGGAACAATTATTCACCTTTTAGCTTAGCTGTCACCCTGCCCATGTTTCAAGAACTGCAGGACAGTATTTCCTGATCACTCCTGTTTCTTAGGATAGGGAAACATAGTGCCTATTTAACACTCATTAATGAAATTGGAGCAGGCATATTGAACTGGATATGTTTCAAATATTTAATCTTGCTGTAGCCTGAAAGTGTCAGTTGAATCAAAACAAGCAGACAAGTAGACAGTTTTCGCTCTTAGTGATGGGGCAGTTGGAAGCCTTTACATACAAGTACCAGTTTTTACTCACCTGGACAGGTCTACTGATGTAAGAGGCATTATTTCAATTAACAAAAACTGTGGGATTAAAATTCTTATCAATGAGTGACTTTATTCAGTTTCACACGATACATTTTAACTCTACCATGTAAACTGTCAACTTTACATTGCCTGAACATCTGCTATCAATAGCTTTGCATGCAGAAACTCAACCATCTCTTGTAACAGCATGTTCAATATATTAAGATAATTTTAATATCCAGCTGTGTGACACAAGTTTAGACACATGATACTTTGTTCCTGTTACAGGCAGGAACAAAGAGCAAATGAGGTGCCTTTAGACAATGTCCAGCTGTATTCATCAGGGACCAAATGCCATTGCACTGATTAGGATGACAAGGAATGCAAGTGATCCATATTCAGTCATCTCCTCCTTAAAGACTTCACCATTCAAAAAACATCAATACTGATCTATAGACACAACATGCAAGTCAGAATGAACCATGCATAACATAAAAGACCAAAAAAAGCAAACAGAAAGAATAAACAGATGTTTTATCAAAGGGTTTCACACACGGAGGAAATGCAAGCAATAGCAAACAGTACAATTTTAAAAATAAATTTCACACCTCTCAAATTCTGAGCATGCCACTGTCACAAAATGCAACTTTTCACTCACCAAAGTAGAGTTATGTGAAGCATCACCTGAGACCTCGGGTGTTCTTGTGCTGTTTGGAAGTCTGTGAGGGTTACGAGCTATCGCTTGGCACCAGCCCAACATTTTCTCCTTCCACTTATCCCTTCTCAATTTCTGAAATTCTGAAAATAATTTAGAGTCCCTGAAACATTGACACTTGGAATTCATTGTGTGCATGTTTCTGGACACATGCCTTTAAAAACAGGTTTTTAAGTTATATCTGAACAAGCTAATAAACATATTTTTACAAGAAAATGTTTTTCTAAAGTATTTAGAAAGTATTTATTCTAAATTATTTCTTCAAAAGAACATGTTTTTTTCAAAGTATTCCAAAATGCTAAACCACAAAGTTTAGAAAAGTCATGCACTTTCAGCACACCTTACATGCATTAATACTATTTTAGTGTCAGCAAATACAATCTCCATGTGAAATCCTCCTCAAGTTGTAACTTTATTTTAAAAACTCTTACTTTAAAGGAACTTTATTACAGAATACCTCTGAGACTAGCACCATCCCAAAAACCATATAACATTTGGATACAAACCCCCACATTCACTCAAAGAAAGAGAAATAGCCCTAAAGCAGTAGCAGACACTAGATACAAATAAACAGTGTGAAACCACACAAACCTGTATGCACCTGTGCCCAGACACTCCAAAATACCTGGTTCATCTTGAAGTGCTATGCTAGGATGTGCTGTAAACAGCAAAAACCAATGTAGGCACACCAGAAATAAATGCCAAGTGACAACTACAAATTACCTCTGAATTTACTTTTAGTTTGCAACAAAATAGCGATTAAGTAACACTACCACAATCTGGAAATGCAGTATTAATAAAGCATGCTATTAAGCCTAAGAAACCTTCGTAAGTATGTTTTAAATTTCATAATCTGTTTTTTCCCAACTGATGTTGACAATGGAGGTATTCAGTGCAAAACTTAGCTAATTAATTACAAATAAACAACATAGAGCAATTTTATCCTCAAAATCTGAAACAATTTCTAATCTGGTTGTTTACAACAGATTGTAATTTAAAATGTGTTATTCTGTAGAATCATGAAACATAATAAACAGAAAGATTAAATTACCAGATTGAGTGCCTAGTACTCCAAATAAGGGTAGCAACAGACTGAATAAAACTGGAACATAAATACAATAAAGCTAAAGCTAAATGGCGCACTATGCAGCACCATTGAATATTATGCACTTGTAACTTAAGTTTATTTTTTCTGCAGGAAACAAATTATGCATATATTAACAGCAGATTTCATCTTTCCAGGTTCTGAGCCTGACAAAGTACAACCCCTTCCCGACTAACGACGGCTGTACCATTTCCACACTTAACCATTAATATCTAGTTTTCAAATGCACAAAGTTTAATTCCCCACATAACTTCATGGAACTGATAGCAATAAGTGGAAATCAGCCTTAGCTTTATTGTACTGGAGATGATTAGGTGAGTGAGACAATATATTAACTGATTTTTACAATTTTTTGGTCTCTTGAAATCTTAATGTGAGATACAAAAAGTGATCACTCAATGCTTTCTATACTGCCTGTACCCATGAAAACAAGAAATAATTTGAATATAGGTACAGTCCTATTCTGGTGTCCTTGGTGTGCAGAACCCTTTGGAAGATTTACAATTATGTTTTTGCCCTTAGCAATCAAAATAACTGCCATTGTCCAGATTGTAAGTGAAAGAAAGAGTTTGCTCTTGCTCATACACCTGAAGAACCACCACAAAAAAATTTCCTGAAAGCAATCTTAATTCATCAGCTTTAGATTTTTTTTTTAAATGGAAGAATCACTTCATTCATATTTTTAAGGCAAGAAAATTTTTACTTATAATTTAGCCAAGCAAAGGGAAACACAATTATTGTTCTTCTTGTACAATATCAATGTTAAAAAAAGGTTAAGAATTATGTATTAAAAACTAGCCAGTTGTATAAAATAAAAGAATAATAGCTTTAAAAAAAGTTCATAAATCTAACAGGAGAAAAGAATTTATATGCTTAATTCAGGAGCATAATCAGATTCAGGTAACAAAAGTCATGATTTTCACTCCTTACCAGAATCTAACCGCTATCACAGAACAGCAGGAAATTGAACACAAAACTCACTGTTCTTTATCTAAGCTAAGTTTTGTGCTCTGTGTTCAAAGATTCCCAACAGCAATCAAAGTGATGGTATTTGTTAGCTGCATGATTTGGCAGACAATCAAAATATTCCAGGAGCAGAGCTACAGGAATGCTGAAATACAAACAGCCTTCAATGCTGAGCTCTGCTAGGATAAATACAGTCAGTTATTCATTATGTATCTTTTGTCTGAGTCTTACCAAGCTGTGACTTCTAATCAATTATTCTAATTTGAATAAAACCATTAATTGATGGGCACGATGCAATAGAAATCTCTGACAGCTTCTGCTATTTCTGTGTCACAAGTAAGCCACTAGCTTTTATTAACCAGCCAGTTATTATCCTATGACTGCTGTGTTTCACAAGGAAAATTTAGTATAGCCATAGCATAACAATACAATGGCACTAAAACTTTCTACAAATAAGAAGCTCAACCTCAGGTTTCAAAATTCCTTCTATATTATAAAGATAAAAAATTCATATTAGAATATATGTGATTATGTCAACAGCTGTAGAAGTACAGTAATATCTCAGTGCTGTGGTGGTTCACCAGTGGTTCCTTCAAGTTGGGGGGAAAATAATTACTTTCCACATACAAATGTAATCATTAGCTGTAAAAATTTGTATCATCAGAAGCACTGAGTACCTTCTGCCCCTCCAGAAAGAGGACTAATCTTTTGAGTCTAGCATCAAATTAAAATAGCATGAAAGGCCATCAAGCTACAGAAGTCTTATCTTCCTGACTGATACCTGCAGCGACCAACTAAAGTACCTGTATAATACCTAATAAAATACCTAATGTTCCAGGCTCATTAAAAAAAATCAGAGACCAACAGAAAACAAGCACACATGCACAAAAATCATTACGTTGACATCTAGAATGATGGCACCAATCAAGATTATAATGGTACCAGCTTTCTTGTATAGCTACTGGATATACACAAACACCTCTGCATTAAGTGTATGTAAGATTTGGAATTCAAACATGTCATGTTTATTAATGTCTGTTTTCAGAAGTGCTTCTAGGACACTACTGGAAGAGTAAACTCAATTATGCACATCTAAATGCCTTTCCCTACCTGTAAAGACAAAATAGGGTTGTCATTTACCGTAGCTATGCAGCTCTTTCAAAACATCATCACACAATCAGTGCCACTCTCTAGAGTATTAGACATTATATTATTATAACCAGGTTTGCTAGAACTTACAGTTTAAGTTTGCAAACTGCCAACTATGGCATATTATTAAATCAATACCTATATTATCTAATAAATTTTTAGAAAATACTTTGATGGTCCTGTACCATAATTAACCATATATTTGTTTCTAACTAAATCCAGTCTTTGTTTTTTTTCTTATACTGCAAATATGTATTTTAAGTTGTCCTTGGTCCTTTAAGACTTTGATTCTTTTTTGTCGCAACTAAGAATGCAAATTTCACTTATTAATTCAAACAATTCAATCACTGAAAATAAATCTATTTAAGATGACTGGTACAAAAATTATTGCACCTAATATTGCTTTGTTTAACCATTCCATATGCCCAAAACATGACAAGAAAGCTCTAAAAGTTTTCAAAGAAAATAATCTTTTGGGCTACTAACAATTTAAAACTTGTGAGCTTGTTGGACTTCATAGTCATACTCCTTTTTTTTTCCCCACAAGGAAGAGTATCTCTTTTGTAAAGCAGAAAGCAATATTAAATAACTCAAAGCTCTTTAGAAAAACACCAATAGGGTTTTTTTCCCAATGGCAAATGTTTAGCACTGTAATTATGCCATTTTGCATTTGCGATGACTTCAAGAAGAAAATGTTGCGAAATGTATATTTATGGCAACTGATTTAATGTTTTAAAAAACCCCAACTTTTATACATTTAGATACTGTATAAATGTCTGTATTTGTTGATGCAGTTTTTGATCTACTTTCATAGGCAACCTCTATTCCATCCTCCAATATGACTTTGGTTCCTAAAAGGTTCTTGCTGTTAAGATAACAGCTACTCTTCAAGGGAATGCTTTCCTCATCTAAGGTTAAACATCTCTGTTGAATTTTCCTCAGACCTTCAAAATGTGATGCAACTGTATTTGCTACTGCTACAGGTGAGCAGTGAAATGGCACCTAACCCCTCCCTCAGAACCTCTCCACGTAAATTTCAGATGCATCAGACTCCCAAGTGGAAGGAAAACAGCCTTGATACAAACATGGAGTTGAGAACAAGAACAAAGTATGTTTTTGTTTGTGAGTTTGCATATATTTAGCCATACATGACTGCCAAGCAGCTTTAATCAAAGCTTCAATCAACAATAAAGACATGACTGGTAAATGCACCTGATAAACCATACCCAGCACTTGGCAGATGAAAACTCTTCAGGGAAGATACAGAAATAGCAGAAAACGTTAAAATGCAAAAATGCACGTGAATTATCCAAATGAACAGAGCATAGAAGTTACATTAAGTCTTTAATGGACTTTGTTCTGCTTATGAAAAGTTAAAAGTTATTTCTTAAGGTTTCTTCCCATTCTTATGTGATTTATTTACACAAGAGGAAGGGTATATTTATGCTGTAAAATCAAATCCACTTTGCATCAGGCAGAGCTAACTACTGAGGTACAATAATAAGACAAAGACAAAAGTAACTTTTTTTTAAAAGCCCAATAAAGGTTAAATACCTGAAAGAAATAATTTTAACTAGTAAACACTGCTTCTCAAAGGATAGATCATTAATACTGAATTTAAACTAACTTTTAAGAACAAAGAGAAAATCAGATTTCATTAAAATACCACAAGTATACAATCCAAAATGTGCTTAAGACCATGCTTGGTCGAAGAGAAGTATCTTCCCTTTGTCAGAGAAGCATTTTTGATGTAAGTTTTTCTGTCAAATACAATTATACTATTGCAAGTACCTCATTTTCATACTGCCCCCTTTCTAGTGGAAATTGTGATCATGACTTATGATCTGACTTACGATCTGACCTCTGCTAGTAGAAAGCCATGACAGATGGTCTATTCAGGATTTTTCAGGATAAATGGATTTAAGTTATAAATAAGTCCTGGCCTACTGGCCTAATGCTGCAGTTACTGGCAACAGCTTAAATAACTATTTCCTTACATAAGTAAAGATTATGTTAACCTAAAAGCTAATAATTATGTGAATAAGCATTTGAATAACATTGCTTTCACAATTTTTGACCAAAATTTCCAGAAAACAAATACAAAAGTAGGATTTAGAAGTGAATGCATGGGAACAAAAGTATGACTCAAATAACTGAAATAATGTTTTTTTTAAACTGGGTTCTCATTAGGCAATAATAATGGTGGCATAATTATTGTAAACAATTCTTCTCATTGCTCTGGTTGCTGTCAAAAAAAACTTTGAGAAATTGAGTGAGGGAAAAAAGGTTAAAGGATTATGCAGTCCTTCTAGTTTTTATGATTGTAGCTGGGAAATGAACAGAAAAGTTTTCCTGAACAGATAGTAAATCTGGAGAGGTGCAAGAAGATTGGATGAATAACTTTAATTAGTGGGATTCTTAAAAGTGTCTTCCAATAGTTTCAAATTAAGCCTGGACCTAATTTATTACAATGCAAAACCATAATGGTTTACTAATTATTTTCCATAGAGAAAATTGGGGTTTGTTTCTTTGTGAGATGAAAGCAATGCAGTACATCACAAACAGCTGTCAGCAAGCTAAGATTCACACAGATCATACACATGTTACAGTTATAATATACCATTGTTCACAAACCATTTTTAAAAAATTAAAGATGTAGTATTTTTTGTGCTTGCTAATTAAAGTGTAAAACTAGACACAGCATCAGTTTCTCTCTTCTATTTAAAAATAACACTGTAAGTACCCACCCTCTTACAAGTCTTTCCAAAGAACCTTGAAGGAAGATGACATTGGCAAGGATACTGACAAAATATAAAGTTATAAAAGTGAAATCTTGAGTGCACAGCAGAAAACAAACACAATGCTTGATGGCACAGCATTGCTCCCTTCAGGGACTGGGTGAGCACAAAGATTTCTAACTCTAGGGTGGCTGTGGTGGAGCAGCTCAGGTTTGATTTCTCCCCCAGACAGCCCTCCTCTGACTTTGCTACCCCTCATACTGCTTTCTGCTAGGCTATCCTGGGGCTGAAACTGAGACAAGAGTATGCAGCACAGCATGGCACAGAGATGCCCATGCAGGTGTGCAGCATGGCCTGGCACAGCTGTGCAGCACCTGCTCATGCAGTCCCATACAAAGGTCCTGTTCCAAAACCTGGTTTTAGGTGCTTTACTGAAGAGCTGCTCCATGGCTAAGCCATAAGCCTTGCCCTCATGACAGCTTCCAATTATTTGCCTACAGCTGGGATAGAACAGAGACAAGCTTCAGCTTTCCTAAGATACCTTCCACTACTGATGATTATGCAATTACAACACATGGTCCAGACATGGACTCTGGGATTGAGGGCAACCTCAGCAAGTTTGCCCATGCCACCAAGGTGTGTAGTCCTGCCAACACACCGGAGCGAACGGATGCCACCCAGAGGGACCCTGTCAGGCTCGAGGTGAGCCTGTGTAAAACTCACATCCAACAAGGCCAAGTGGAAGGTCCCGCACCTGTGTTGGGACAATCCCAAGCAAAAACACAGGCTGAACAAAGAATGGATTGAGAGAAGACCCATAAAAAAGGACTTGGGGACATTGGTGGACAAAAAGCTCAACATGACCTGGTAAAATGCACTGGCAGTCCAGAAAGCAACCACATCCTGGGCTGTATCTGGATCAGCATGGCCAGCTGGACAAGGGAGGGGATTCGGCCCCTCTGCTTTGCCCTTCTGAGACCCACCTGAAGGGCTGCATCCAGCTTGGGGGGCCTCCAAAACAGGAAAGATGTGCACCTGCGCCTGGTAGAACAAGCTAAGGTGATCACAGGGCTGGAGCACAACTCCCATGAAGGCAGGCTCGGAGAGCTGGGGCAGTTCAGCCTGGAGAAGCCTCAAAGGAAATACTGGAGCAACTTCCAGTACCTAATTGAAGCCTATAAGAGAGCTGGAAAGGAGTTTTTTAAAAGAGCATGTATTGATATGACAAACAGTAATGACCTTAAGCCAAAGGAGGTTTAGATTAGGTATCAGAAAAAAATTGACGGCTGTGGGGATGGTGAGGCACGGCAACCAGATGTCCAGAGAGGCTGTGATGGCCCATCTATCTCTGGGGGTGTTGAAGGCCAGCTTGGATGAGGCTCTGAGTAATCAGGTCCAGAGGAAGATTTGCTGCCTGTGTCAGGGAGGCTGGAAGTCGGTGATCTTTAAGGTCCCTTCCAACCCAAAGCATGCTGAGATTCTGTGACCTGTACTAAATGCCTCCTCAAGTGTAACCATGTTTTTGAATCAATAAGATCTGGAATCACGGCCTTGATGTAATTTACTGACACAGAATCTGCCTTGTGCATAAGTACTTGCCCTGGATGTTTTTTCAGCTCCCCCCAACCACCAGTGCACAATTACTCTCCCTGTATTCTGAAAATGTATCTCTTTTCATTTACTTCTTCTGCCTTCAGCATTGATCAGTGTGTACTTTTTTGTTTAAAACACTTGAATACATAGCATTTCACCAATATAAAATAGTTTCTTGAGCTGCTACATAGGCTATACCTTCTTTCTTTGGCTTCTCAGTTCTTTGAATTTCAAATTTTATTCATTAAAAAATTTAGATGTTTTACACTGAATTCAGACATTTTTATTTCTTTCAGGTTCTATTAAGGTATTGTCTTATTTTGACAGTAGGTCTCTCTTAAACCATTCATGTTCATATACACGTATGTCTCTAATCGCAGTGTTTTTACATGAATCTCACCTTCCATTCTAGTGCTTTTTTTTATTATCTTCAGAAAAATAACTAAACTAGAGATGTTTCTTTGAAAGAGTTAAAAAATGAAAATTTCACCAATAAATTTCTGGCAAGATAGCAGAACCAACACACTCATAAAATTAATTAAGCATTTAGAAAAGCACATCTACAAAGTCATACAACTTGAACAAATAATTTTCGCTATATTATCACAGGACTTGTTTACAATTTTGAAATAGATGCCATGCTACAAGGCTCAACAAGCCAGCTGTAGTTCCCAAAGCCATTACATTCTCTTTCCCAATGCATGAGTAGATTGAGAACACACACTTAGCAAGCACTAGCTCAATGGATAAGATTTTATTAAGGACCCTTTCTCTATATATAGCTCCACAGAAAATAAGCATGCTCCAGAAAACACAAAATGACGTATAACAGAGATGAATGCAAAAGCACATGTAGGTAGTTGGCCTACATTCAACTTTAACACTTAATTAGAAAAGCTAAGCAGAGAAAAACTAACTTTGAACATAAAAACTATATTTGAGCGCAGGCCAACCACCCACAAAACCAGGGAGCATTTCAAGAAGTTCTTACGGGGAAAAGAAATGTACTGGTGAAAATTATCACATACAGACTATTATTGTTGCTACTGAAGTGCTCATTTTAAGAGACTCAAGCATAAAAGGAAGAGCTCAACCTCCCTCTCAGCTTAGGCAATATCTGAGATATTGTAAATTCATGTCAGGCCCCCGATAATTGGGTAGAAGTTGGTGGGAAGAAGGAGTAGATAAATAGCAAAGTGCAAACAAGATACTCAAACACTGGGGTTTGACACACTCATCTGTGATGTGAAAACTGGAAAAATGAAGCATACATTGAGCATGCAATAAAGCAAAGCACCTCAGGAACCTTATGCAATTGGTGAAGGACAGTCTTGTTCATGTCCATGCAGAAGCTATGTCACATTTTGAAGCATCAGGATGTCCCCAGGCCATCAGAGGAGAGGCACTGGAATGTTTACAATGGCAATCCATTTCTCTGTGCCAACACAAAGCACTATGATATGGTGTGGTCAGGATGAGGCAGACTATTCTCAGACACAAAATATATTGATTCCCTGCACAAGTATTTACTTAAGTCTTTACTGGCAACCCATGGAACTACAGTTTGCATAGAGAATTACCAGTTATTGTTAGTACAAACATTATGCATTTTTAATGCCTTACGTTTCCTACTGCAACAAAAAATGTATTTAAAAAAAAAATATACCTCCAGCTGATGTCTAGGATCATAACATCATGTAAAACATATAGTTTCAATTTTCTGTTTCTCTTTAAAAATGGAATTTAAATATATGTTCCATCATAAGACAGAAATAAAGAAATACATCTTTCTGTTATCATCTATGTAAAATTTCATCACAGAAGGTTTTTTTTCCAGCAAGTATGAGCCCATGACTACAATATAGAATGATGGTGTCAGCTCAAAATTGTTTTTCAGCAGAGCAGAAGTTTTACTATAGAAGGATTTCCATACAGTTTTACAGAAAGAACCCTACAGTCCTTAAATTTAAATGAGTATTAAAGAAATCCTGGAACAAAAACAATACTGGGAATTAAAACATGTTTTGTTTCATGTAAGCTCACTACAGCTATGAAGAGGCATAGTATCAAAAGTGTGAAAACTACACTTTCTTTTTTCATTTGCCACTGCAATGCTCCCATGCTGGAGTACTAGAATATATACTTTTCGTATTTAGAGATTGGTAAAACCCACCAAGACAGCCTGCTAGGTGACAAGCAAGATACTAGATCCTTGTTCCCAGCAACTGTGCCTCACTGACTTTTTTTTTGCCATTTTTCTCTTCTAGTTTCTGACTGTTTAGCTAAAAAGAGAAGTTTTTGGACAGAAATTTATTAGGATCTTTTAGACATTTCTGAGCTACTTACAACATAATACATTGTTATCACTAAAAACCTGTCCAGTAGCTTTTGCAACTATCATATCACAGAATCACAGAATATGCTGAGTTGGAACGGAGCCAACAAGGATCACTGAGTCCAACTCCCAGCCCTGCACAGGAATATCTCCAACTCACACCATGTGCCTGAGAGTATTTTCACTTCTTGACCTTGATATCAAGAATTGCTGAACTACATAATCCTAACAAAATAATTATGATAAAAATATTGCATAATGAGTCATCACAGACCTATTGTTGTCACAGATCTGTATTTCACACATATCTGAAGATACAGTATATCGAAATAGTTATGCTGCAAAATCTAGTTTTTTACAAGTTTACTGATATTAAGATATCAATAAACTCTCCTTACTGTCTGTTTTATAATGGGGAATCTCAGGTTAACAGAAGATTGGTTTCACTTTGAACATTTGAAATAGCTTTGCTTGACAGTACTGCTTGCTAATAGTGAGGCAAAACTATATTCACAATGAATAAAAGCTACAAGTAAATTATAATTCATTCTGGCCTACTGCATTCATAGATTTTTGATCAGCTAGAACTCACACAGAGATGAAACCTGGCCTTGACTCTTTGGCTTCACACAAGAAGTGAAGGTTGCCCAAGCAATTTGTGCTGTCACTATCTTTAGAAAAAACAGCATTAATGGTCTTCAGAATAATTAAGTCAGGCACCTTCTGAATGAGCTAAACCTAAAATGAAACAGATAACCATAACGTAATCAGAAAGTATGGGCAGAATACTAATAAGGTAAATCCTGCTTCTTTGACCCCTTCCAGTTCTTGGTGGAAAGTCAACCGTATAATAAACAAGGAATAGAAATTACTATTTACCTGGACTCTCAAAGAACTTTAGGTCATACCTTCCTGAAAAAGATAAATTAATCATTATGCAAAGTTCTGTGTCAGACAAAAACGTGTGTCTGTTGTGCAACAACAGGTCAAAACAGGAATATATGAGCTAATTCTGTTGTGAAGAGGTGTTCAAGGTGTTACACTAGGGTTTTCCTGTTTTAAGCATTAGGAACTCTTGCTTGAGGAAAGTTGCTGAAGCTGACAAAGCAAATAATAAGTAGAGAAAAACACCAAAATTGTAACAGATTATTAAACACACACCATAACTTCATTGAGAAGATCATGTGCTGCTTCTCCTTGAATTACTTCATACTCAAAGTAGAAAATAATCACTTCATAGAGAGCAGAAAAAAAAACCCATTGCATGAAATCATGCTTACTATAGTGTCCGAGTCCTTCTTCAAAAGAGGAATTTTGATCTCCTCACAGGTTTTAGTATTAATTAACAGTCAGAAAGCTCTCCTTTCCCACATGTCCCTCACCATACAGGTTACAAATTACCTGTGCCTCTGACACAGTCACTGAGTTGGTGACAGAGACAGCCTGCCTCCAAACACATACTTTGCTGACATACCATAGGACTGCAGACATAGGTTCAAGGCCTGGAAGCAGTTTAGGTGTGAAATGGTTATTAACTAACACCATCCATCAGCTGACTTCTGAAAAGCCGCAGGAGCACTGCCCTTCTCAGGAACCACCACCTGGGAAGGCTTCTTAGCAAAGCCACAGCAAGAGCACGTGAAGACAGCTGGGGCCACACTGCACTGAGCAAAACAGATCTGAAACTTGAGGCACCAGAAGATTCCCAAGCATTCCTGTATCTGTGGTTTTATTCCAATGAAAAACTGATTGCTTCCTGTCTAAGTTAGCATACATTAGTTTTAAAACTTCACAGAAATCATTTAGGTGACAGCTCAGAATTAAGCTTCTCTTATTGTTCTGATTCTTGTGAAATACAGGTGTCTACCTGTACACCTTTTAAGGGAAAATGGTCCTAATAATTACTTCTTCAGGATTTATGCTATGAGCAACCTTTACTGGGACTGGATGGAATGAGAATTAGGAAGGAAAATTTCCTCCCTGAAGTATTCTCTCTCTTTAGTTCTTTTACTGGAAAAAAATATACTGAATTTATTCTTTTATTACTTTTTCATTAATGTTAAGCACTCATTTTAAACTTTTGACATCCATAAACTTAATTTGTGAGATCTTTCATAGATATGTAGCTTTGTTTTTCACCTCTGAAACACATGGTATTTTATACTACAAGGCAGGAGAATAAAACCTGCCTCACAATAGCATTCATATCTTTCCAATCTACTATAACCAGAGGCTAAAGCAGTGCTATACATAATTTACAGATCTTAAGAGGGCTGATAGACCTGGAGTTCTATGTGCCAACAGCTTTGCCCTTGCCAGCGTACCATGTGTCATTAAAAGATCTGACCCAAGTTATCAGGAATCCTTGATTCAACAGTAAAAATTTAAATTTTTGTGGCTTTCAAATCCTGTTAATCCCTAATTCTAGGTGGAAAACTTGGTGACTACCCTTAGCATTACATATCTTCCTCAGCTATCTAGTTGTACTTGATCCCTGAATTTTTAACTGGCTTTGTTCTATCTTAACAGTTTTGCACAGAGTAAGGAACATATGGGCTTAATTATTCAAGGATTTCTAAGAGTGTGGAAAAAATAGATTTCTCATATTTCATTATTATATTTCACCTAATTAAGCAAAAATAAATTATTTGTTTCAAGAACTGACAAAGTGAAATCTGTCATTCCCTAAATTTCAAGGATTGCATGAGCAGGGCAATTGACTGATAAACCCATGGGAACACAGCTGGTGATTTTACAGCAACTTTTGAAGGCAATGAAAAGTGTAAACTTCATCACCTTTACCACATCCTACAATTTATGTCTCACATTGAAGACAAACATCTGCTCCAGAAACTAAAAAAGAAAGGAAAAAAAATCCCCACACTAAAGATTATCAAGATATTTCTCAGTTTAGTAGGTGAAATGAAGCCAAAAACAAATCTGAATAATGTCTGACATCAATAACTTTTAAGGACAAGAAATATCCAATAATTTTTTTTAAAGTCTACTGTTCTGTGCTTCCAAGACAATATATCCATGGATTAATTTTTTTTTGTAGTGATCAAACAATACCGTGTATTTGATCTTCTGAGAGCATCACTTTACCATAAGCTGATTTATATGCCCATAAAAATGTACTTTCTCCTGTCATTACACTCAATTGCAACTCATTTTTTAAAAAATATTTTCAATCACTAAATCTTTTTAGGGGGAAAGTACTGAATTCATAATTTTGTGTGAACTGGAATTTCTACTAGTGTTTTAGCCATTAAGGGGTCAGCCTGATAGCCTCTCATTTGACACACCTTGTTTATTTCAAACATAAAAAATAGATAATGTTGATTTTTAAAAGTTACTTGGCCTCTCTACCATAATGGCAATTGAGAGCTCACTGCCTTATTTCAATGACATTTGAAGAATCACAAATTTGAACAAAACAAATAGTTGCATTTATATAATGTATGTTAAAAAAATTTGAAGGAATTTGTATCACAAGGAGTCACTAAACTTGCCTGGATCACACTTTTGAGCAAACAATTTGATATTCTGCTATAACCACAGGACTCGGCAGGTCCAGTTTGCCTGACACGTGGTAAACCTGTCTTTATAAAAGAGCTGGAAGCAAATACACAGTAGAAGGCATAGGATTCTAAATACTAGAAGAATCATCAGTCTTATGAGTTGTAATGTTGCTTGAGAGTCACAGAATCATAGAATCATTTAGGTTGGAAAACCCTCCAAGATTATAAACCCAGCACTGTCAAGTCTGCCACTAAATCACATCCCAGGCACCACATCTACATGTCCCTCCTTTAAATACCTACAGGAAAGGTGACTCAGCCCCTTTCTTGGGCAGCCTGCTCCAGTGTTTCATCAGCCTTTCAGTAAAGTTTTTCCTAATATCCAATCTAAACCTCCCCTGGAGCAACTTGAGGCAATTTCCACTGGTTCTGTCATGTGTTACTTGGGAGAAGAGACTGACTTCCACCTGATTACAACTTCTTCCCAGGCTCCCCCCTGAGCCTTTTTTTCTCTCCAGACTAAACACCCCCAGCTCCCTCAGTCTCTCCTCCCAAAATGCGTGCTCCAGACCCTTCACTGCTGTGCTGCCCTTCTCTGGACATGCTCCAGCACCTCAATGTCTTTCCTGCAGTGAGGGGCCCAAAACTGAACACAGCACTCCAGCTGTGGCCTCACCAGAGCCAAGTACAGGGAGACAATCACTGCCCTGGTTCTGCTGGCCACGCTATTGCTGATACAAAATCTCTGAAACATGAAAGATCAGAAATCGACAAACAACCTAAAATATAACACTTCCTGTGGGATAATTGGGACAGTGCCGTAACAAAATTATTAGCTATAACTGCAATTCAGAACGCATTTAAGTGCAAATGTCTCACTTTCTAAAGGTAGTGTTGGCTTTTTTGCAACATGAAGCTTTTGAATACTCAATACCTACCCACCATTCTCTTGAACTCCTTTAACTCGAGTTTTAAATCCCTAAAGTAATGAAATACACTTTCTTGACGTATTTCAAAACCACTGGAGGGAGGGTGAGAATCTGCAGGAAAGCACAACTTTGGTGAGGACAAACAGATTAGAAATTAAAAACAAGTTGAAATCTAGCCTGGAAAATAAATACTTTCCAACAGCTCCAGCTTGTAAAAGAATGAGGAATGGTCAGGAATAGTATTTATGATCAGATCTATTTCTCCCTTTCTTCCTCTTCCTTACAGTCATGACTATGTCCACATATATGTTAGGAAGGAAGAAACCAAGTCTTCTGGGTGGGCAGAGCACAATGACAAAGGGAAAAAAGTTGCAATTTTTGTTGGTGCAGTGACAGGTAAGAAAAAAAGTAACTGGGGCTAAAGCGAACCCAGGCATATTTAGCAATACTCACTTCTGTAGGGCAGATTTTTATAAATACTAGACTTATAAATGCATTTTAGTACTTCAGGGATTTACAGATGGATAAAATGTTACCAAACATTTTGTAAGGAATGGAATAATATTTAACTGAGGAGGGAAGCTACAAAACTTGCCCAAAAATGTAGAGGTGTGTGCTTTTCCACTTAGTGTTCAATTTAGTGGATGCCTTCCATGGTGTTCCTCTATCACTCTCTATACAGGATTTATTTCATATTTTCTCAGCAGTAGATGAAGATTGCTGAAAATAGGATCTCTAACATACTCACAACTTTCAATCTGGTTTCAAATTTGGCATGCTGACAGCAGCAAACTAATCCCATAGTGAAAGTGACTTTTTTAAAAAAATCTCATACTTCCTCCCCTTGAGATCATTCACTACTGAAAGCATTCAGATGGCAAGCTGCTAGTTACATATCACTAAATAAACACAGTACAAAGTTCAGTTATACTACAATTTGTTTCTGATTAGAGGCAATAAAAATGGTATTGCAGGTTCAGCACTTCTTTTTCAGTGTTTGCTGTGAAGTTGCTGTTGAATACTACATAAATTTTCCAAATGCAGATGTTGACAAATCAGCCTAAGCTTTGAAAAGAAACTCCTATCATTTCATGTCTTATCCAAAAATACACAGCACATTACAGAATGCTCTCTCTTCATATCTTTGCAATTCCATTCTTTCCCCCACAGATAAAAGTGTTTGGAATTTAATAAAGAATTATTAATTGCACACTAAAACCAGAACGCAGCCTATTTCTTTGCACCATCTCCTGTTTTTTACTATGCAATTAAAAGTAATTAGACACGAACAAAAATTAAATAACTTGGGTATAAGTGCAAACCTCGGTCCAATTAAACAACACTTGGGGCTGAAATGAGAGATTTGTGAAATAATAAATGATTGTGTGACAGATTATTGCATCATGGGTAATATGTAAGGGTGAAGTCAAGTGCAGACTGGAAAACCTATCAACGCAGTCATCCCTATACTTGTAGCAACCACTGTAGGTGAGCTCTGCAGCTGACTTGTGCACTTGTAAAGCTGTTCCTATCCACACTGGCCTCATAGGAAAAGCTAAGCAACTGGCTGAGAGGCACAGCAAGTACTGCAAACTGTTTTACTTACTTTTACTGAAGTACTGTAGTACTTCAACTATTTAGAATAAAATTTTCACATATTTGTGTAGGTTGTTTTGTACGCTCTTTATTTACAACAGGATAATTCTACGTTGCTTCCACACAGTGATGAATGTCAATGGGGGAATTAAAGATGACAAAAAATATAAATAAAATTATCACCATCACAACTGCTATATAGCTTATTCATTCAAACAAAAAGCAAAACCTATGGCTGCAAATAAATTCTTGAAAAAGTTAGTTTAAAATTTTTTGGACCACATTAGCCTTCCGCATAGTATCTTCCCCCTCTTCTCAAAATCTAGTCCACCGGAAATTTTATGGCAAATGTCTAAGAGAATTGGGATTGTTCAACCAGGCAAAAAGAAGGCTTCATGGTGACATAATTGCAGCCTTCCAGTATCTGAAGGGGGTCTACAGAAGATATGGAGAGAGACTATTTACAGGACAAGTGGGAGTGAAAAAGGTGGGTTTAGATTAGGTATTACTATTAATTCTCTCCTGTGAAGATGGTGAGGCACTGCCCTGGTAACCCAGAGAAGTTGTGGACTCCTCATTCCTGGAGGTGTTCAAGCCCAAGCTGGTAGGGCTCTGAACAACCCGGTCTAGTGGAAAGTGTCCCTGCCCACGGCAGTGAGGTTGGAACAAGATGATATCTATGATCCCTTCCAAACCAGGCCATTCTGTGATTCCATGTTTATTCTTGTTATCTTACCATTATTGAAAACTACCAAAAGTACTCCTTAAATGGCCTAACATGTTTGACAACTCCATCCTGTATTTATAAAAACTCCAAACCCTCAAAAAACAGATGCACTGGTGAATGATTTCCTTATTATAACCTATACTGTTTCTGATATTTTTAATATGTTTTAAAAACAAAGCAAATACTGAAATCAAGGGAAGCAATCTTCACATAAAATCTTGGCAGCAGTGTACTAAATGTTTTATTTGGAAGGTCCTCTAAGAGCTGCAACTATATACAGAAGCACAATGGTATTCTGAAGCATTAAATGCAGTAGCTCCAAACACAGAAAACTTGATCTACTAATATCTGGATATCTTGTTTGAGACAAAGGAAGTGTTATTTTATAAAGCCACAACTTGGAATTCAATGCAAAAATCCAGGGGGGTTTGTCAAACAAAAGGTGCCACAGACCTTAGACTGAAATTGGACAAACTGAGAAAACATGCAATCCCCTTTGAGGATTATTGTTGTTGACTACATAATCTTCAGTTAATTCTCATACAGTTCTGTGTATCTAAAGAGGGCAGCCCTTTTTGGCAAAGTCAGTGATGGAAACAATCCTCCTGTAATTTCCAGTACCACCAACAGCTGTTGCTAGGATATGTCTATACTATGACCTATCAGAGAAGTTCAGAAAGCAAGATGGTTTTAAAAGTTCAGTCCAACTCTGCAAGAATTTGCCTGCTTCCTAAATAAGCACACACAATCTGTAACAAATGCAAAGTTTAAGATTATCATGGTAAAATCAGGATCTTGGATTTCAGCACTTCTCCCCAGAAGGATCCATGAAGTTGTAAATGCAAAAGTTGTAAAGGCATTAATATTAATGATTTACCTTGTGCCAATCCAGACTGCTCAAAATAACTTCAGCTCACACACAGCTCAGTAGGGGAGAAAACCTTCTCTAAGATGAGTAAGTACCTACTGGAAGTACCCATCACAGAAGGCTGCTTGTCCAGTAATTGCTTTTCAAATAGAAACCCAAAGGTGGAGTGCAATTAGCAAAATGTGTCAAGAGAAAATAGCTTTTTTTGTTAATGCTTGTTTATTTTTGTTATTGTTGTTGTGGACTTTGTTGTTGCTGCTTTTTAAATCAAAACTGATTTTATTAGTCAGCCCTCATCAGATCAACACGTTTCATCCTAACAGATATTTTGGCCATTGGCCATATCAGTAAGTGCATATCCTACAGGAAAATATTCAATCTCAAATGCATAAAAGAAATAAAGAAATTCTAAACTTGAATGTAAGTGTTGGGTATTGGTTCTTATACTTGTATTTTATACAAGAAATTTAATTCATGATTTGAACATGAAAATAAACCAAAACCCAAGACAAAAAAGGTGAAAAAAAAAAAGAAAAAAAAAAGCCTGAAACAGAGGCTTCTAAATAGGTTATATCCTACCAAGAAAGCTGAAACAAAGGGAGACAGCACTTGCAAAAACCTCATGTTTATCACTAAAACCGACAGTTTTCAACCACGGAGAAATAAAAATAGAAGCAAAATCTTCCACTGAACCACTGAAAGATATTTCAAGAAGTTCACACGTTTCTGACAGTGTTTCTCCATGCATGGGGGCATGGAGAAAAAGTTATCCTTTTTAAAACAACTAGTAAGAGATGTACTCATAGGATGTAATGAGGGATTTCTTGAATTCTAAAATTTAATGGGCTCTTTTACTAATATGTTTACACCAATAACAATATTTATGACATTACAAAGGTAACATCATACAGAAATTTTGCAATTAGCATGGAACTTCACACATTCAATACCACTCCCAGGCATATCAGGTTTTGCACATCATCTTCCTTCACAATCGGGAAAAAAAAAAAAAACCCAACATAGAAAATAAGGAATCTCCTCCTCCTACTGCTGATTTCTACCATCAAAGCAACTAGGTATCATCAGTTGCACAACACTCTTCCAGGAATGGAGAAACATTCAGCTGTTCACAATCACCTTTTCTTTCCTTTAGAACAAACAAACACCAAAGGCCAAGCTTGTTGGAAAATTAAAAATGCCCATAAATAAGATATATCAAAAAGAGGACAAGAAAGAAAACCATATCTCCAGGAATAATGATATCTCTTCTGTGCCTTTGAGAAAGAAAAGGCAACACTGGAAATTTGCATATCTCCTATGGTTTACCAGTAGTCTTACTGTGAGATGGTATTAAAACATATATTATGTAAGTACACTAATGGGGATAAGAGGGTTGCCTAACCTCCCAAGATAATTATATCTAATCTAGATTCTTGGAAATATACTACCACAGAACAATTAGAGTAGATTTTTGCTGGTTTTCCTATTTACAAAAAATCCCTTCAGTATACAGTCCACATTCTAACTCCCTCTTCAACAAAGAGGCAAATGTATTTTAGAGTAACCTAGAAATTGAGAACTTAGTATCCTTTTAGCATTACTCTTTCCTTAATTTTTCACTCCGTTAACACTTTCTGGTTGTTAAATTCTAGCAAACATGAAGAGAAATATATCTTGAGCACTGTTAGGTTTGGAGAACTTGTCTGCTGAATTCAGTTCATTACTTTCTAAAAAGGGAAAGAAAACACAACTACAAGTCATGACTTCACATAATAATAGAAGCCTCTCCAAATAACTATCACTGCACCAAAACCTCAGATTTTGAAAGGGATTTAGTATCTAAATGCCTATCACACAGAGAACTTAAAGGTGTTTTGGCATAAAAATACTTGGCTCATTTGAGCTTAACCCTCATCAGCTCCTGAAAATTAGACGCAGTGACTTAACTTGGCAATTCAAATTACACCCTTTCATCTTCACTACTGCAGGTCCTATTACTCCTCTTAGATTTGTGTTATTATATTACCTTTACTTGAGTCTAGATTTTGGGGATCACAACACATCCTGCATATGAGGTGGCAAAATAACTGTCACAACTCTGGCCCAAACTTCAGATTTTCCAAGTCTGGACTTTGGTAATCCTGGTGAGGCCACAAAAGCTCCATTGTGTAGTGTATGGGCAAGCATTTTTCTTCTCTGTTACTTCATTCCATGTGGACTCCATGTTCAGACCATCATAAACAGCCATGCACTTCAGTTTGAGCAGAAAAAATGAGCTGCTTTCATGGGTACATTAGAAGCAGCAATGAATAATGAGTACAGTCCCATAAATCATGAAACATGGGTGAAAGTGCACTTTATAAACAGGAATGCTCAAGGCACAGTAACAAAGCTGTTAAAAATCTGTCATACTTGCTGTATTTAACGTAACAGTAACATAGCAATTGCTATGTTTTAATCAGTATTTACTGAAGATGAGATATTAATGAGAAGAAATTACTGTGTGTTAAAACTACCAACTCAAAATGAAAACTAATTAAACGCAAATAGCAGCAACAAAAATTAAGAAATGTTTTTTTCTTGGATTTCTGCTGATTGCTTATACTGATACTTCAGGAATTACTGAAGATTCCCTTTATCTTCTTCACTAAAATCAACTAAATTCCCTGTTGATCAACAGGGGAGTGAAGGCATTCTTGCTGCCATTAATTCCCAAAGACGTTGATCAATAAACTTACTCCTTTATGTGTAACAGAAAAGAAAGGAATCTTGTAAATTCTTTTAGGATTCACCACTTTTCAAAAGAGCCAATTTTTTTAGCAATTATTTTGTAACAGGACTTCAACCTTTTGTGAAGAAACATAATATTCTTAAATTTGAAACCATTGCTTCTCTCAGCTGAAACACATTATTTTAACAAACAGCGAACTTCTATGGTTTTAATCCTTTTAATTAATACAGTAAGTAACTAACTGAACATTTGAGTAGCAATGCGGCCTGACTTACACCTTGATGCATAAGAACATTTGAATTTTTAATTGAAAATAAAAATCCTTATAAAGAACCAGGTACAAGAAATAAACTCAAAAGAAATAAAAATAAGTCTCTGCTTAGTATAAAAGACTTTGGATTGTATTTATTTTAATACACATTCACATGTAAGAAGAAATAACAGCTCTTTCTAAAATGAAGATATATAGAATTCCAAAACTGGCCTGCAGTAATGGATCCACTTTCCCTAAATTATTTTTTTATTGTTGTTGCACTGCTTTTTCCTTCATTCTTAATTAATTTCCTCTAAGTTTCTGATCAAGACCTGTTTATATTTATCTTTGTGTCACTGTAGTTATGAAAAGTGATTATGAAAAAAGTGATTATGAAAATGTTTGTAGGATCAACATTATCATATTTGTTACTGGATATATGGAAAAAGGACTCCAGGGATCTCAGAAACCATGGTCTTTGTGCAGAGATCTAGGATGAGCAGAAAGTTTATTACTGTCTAATTTAAAGAATTCAAGTGTTCTAGAGAACTATCTATTTTGTATTTAACAAAAAATATTCAAAACCACTCAAAACTACTCCAACTGTATTCTGTCTTCATTTATTGCAATTCTGATTCATGGTAAGGAACTGCTGTAAGGATTACAGAATTACATTCCTAGTGCAAGACAATAAAAATCTGTATCAGCCTCTCAATGTGTTGCGGTTTATTAGAGCTGTAAATTTTGCTGGTTTACCTGTCAAACTATATTTTTATTGTTCACTTTTAAATGGCATCATGGTCTTCTGCATTTTGGAAGCAGATGATGTTCGAATAACTAACTGCGGAGAGCAAGGCAGGAGTCTTACAACCAGTGATACTGGAACAAATTTAAACTCATACAGTATTTCCAAATGACTACCCAAGAATATAAAATACTGTACGCTTTTGTGTAAAACAACAGGGTGTCTGTTGAAGCAAAAACAAAACCTGTGCAATGATCTGCACGCTTCGAATTTTAATGGGCTGGATTTACTACATCTTCATCTGACTTCACTAAGGAAAAAAAAAATAATAAAGTGTGTATAACACCAAATGTTAGCTGGTTTTTAGCCTTCTGCTACAGCCTCTTCTAAAGGGAGAAAGGAGAGAAAGGATATGGGAATTAGTTATAAATTATGCTACTTCAATATTTCCCAGATGATGGAAGTTTGAAGTACCAACCCTTAAAATTCAATTAAACTAATGCTCTTATGTTATTTGGTCAGACAAATTCTTAAACTACTCTGTGTTAGAAACCAGCATTAAATTGGACAAAACAGAAAATCAAGGGCCTCACTGCAGAAACAAAAGCTGTGAAACTACAGTTGGGTATAAGAGCACTTCAAATGAGAGCCCTATGCCAGGAAACAAATAATATCTATCTTACACAAATAATATATATCCCTAAACCAATTACAGGTAGATGGGTGTTGCTTTATTAGCCAGTAATATATACTTCACACAGTAAATATCACCATTTTGACTTAACAGCACTATGTCCACTATCAGAACAGCCAATACACTGAAATTAAACCAGGAACGGAAGAGACAAACTTTTAAAGCCAGACCAAATTTTGGTATGTGACTTATTACAATTAAATGGGAGGGAAGTAAAGAGATAGCACATAAATTACTCAACAGTTTGTAGCTCATGCAACAAGTTACACAACAGTATCATCCTAACAGCTATCAGTCAGTACGTCACACATGACTTATTTCAGTGTTATATCATGGCAAAAAGACAACTACCAAATTTGAATATTTGACAGAGAGAAATCACATTATAATTAATTTCAAAATTAAATGTTTGCCTCTGTATGATGAAACTAAAAAAAAAAAAATCAAACTTAAGCCATACTTAGAGTGTATTCCTAAGGTATTCTGAAAGGTGGGGGATATTTTAATTAATATTTTCAGAGGGGAAACCAGTAACATTTTTTTTTTCATTGCAGTAATTTTTTTCTTGTTTTAGCAGGTTTACTTAGCAAATACTATCAAAAAAATTTAAGCAAAGAATAGGAACTTCAATTACCCTTTAATTTTAAAACTTTAACATGATCAAAGCAAGTAATTCTCCTTGTTTTATTCCTGGACATACCTGTTCCATCTCTTCTGAACCTTGTCAACTGAGAGACAGCATAGAGCATTTAGACCAAAGAGTTCAAATTCAGCAAGACATTTAGCAAGAAAAAACACCTCCACAATGTAAAGTGTTAAACAACATTAACTGAACACTGCCAATTTAGTATCTTAGCAAGCTTCCTGAAAAAAATACCTGTACATGCACACATTTATGAGTGTGTCATGGGGTGAAGCTTACTTGAAGGCGTCACTCAGACAAAAAAGGGTCTGAACTATAGGTTTGCCCACTAACTAGATGACAATTTGAAAAACAAATATAGTTGTCCGTAATGACACATGTAAACGGCATGGGGAAGGCTGACCCAAATCTCTGCCAAATGAGAGGGTCTATCTTATTTCCTAGCTATGCAAAGAAAGAAAATGAGGCAGACATACAACTTTATGTTGTTTTAATGCCTTTATGGTGAGAGGCCAGAGAGTCATAGAAACCCAGGGAACAACCACAAATTGCCCTCAGATGCTTGGGAAAAAAATCAAAGAGATTAGCTGGGAGTCAAACAAGTATAAAGCAATTGGCATCTTAATGTGAGCACACACGTCAGGAACAAATGAAAAATGGAGAAAGGTGCCTGTCAATGAGAAGCCCTTGGGAGCCACAAACCATGCAGAAGGCTGAGTCTGATGTGGAACAGCTGGCTATCCAAAAGAGCCAGTTGCAAGCTAGGACTGAGCACATGGGCCCTTGGAAGCAACTGCCCTCTGTCCCTGTGGTGCCACTCAACTGGGCCAGAGGAGCAGGAGACTTGGTCCTTACAGTACGTTCCAGTTTCATAGAAAACAAATTCTACAACAGAAATTGCTGTCAACCCACTCTACCATTCTGGTCTGCAATTTAGCCTACACTCCTGTTCTTGCAGGTACCAGCCTATATTGCCCTGGGAAAACACTCTTTTTTTTCCCTCTAGAAGCTTCTATTTTTCATGCAGAACTTTCTCACATGAAATCCACAATAATATCACTAAGAAATAACAACTAAATTTGCACCCTGAAGGACCTCAAAATGCAAAAACACATACTTCAAAAATCACTCAGGTTATATACATTTTGTCATCACCACATTTTAAATATATTACTGAGAGGTGGGAACTACTGGATCATCAAATATTACAATGGGTTTTAATTTATTAAATTAATGTGTTTCATATTTAAAGTTGTACAAATAAAAATACATCTGACACTGATTAGGTGGTATTAGTATTAACTGAAAATTTGGCAAACACCTCATGCTGTAATATAACTCTTCATTTAATAACTACTCCAAATTTGAAAGCTAAGAAAACAAGATGCATCATTAGGCTTCATTTCTAAATGCCATGTAGGAAAAGAAGTATTGACTTTATGCAGTCACAAACAATACTTAAGGAGAATGCACAAAGATTAATTACTGATGTTCAGAAATATTTGAAAATAATTTTCCACTCATCAATTCCACATAGACTAGGTAAAAATAATATAGATATTATAAATGCTTGATCACGAGCTTCAATTTTTTATGTTTGAAAAGCAAGATTTCAATCTATCTTTAATTATTTCATGAGTTATTGCTTCTTCTTTTCTGCATAATTTCAGTCTTTCTTCAATAAAGTTTCCTGTCGCTGTCGAGGCAGGACAGGAATGAGAAGACCCAGATCAGAAGGCTGCTGAAAGCAAAACTCCGGTTTATTCAAAATACACTGTTCTTTTATACAGAGCTTCGTGAGGACCAACTCCATTGGTTCTGAAGTGAAAACAAACTACAGCATTGGTGCAAAGCGCTTGATGCACAGTGATAGAACTTAACTATAAACAATGTGAAAAACAAGAGAGATAAAGAATTATTTACATTCTTCTCCAGCTCTTTCCCAGGCTTTTGCCTGGCTAGAAATTCTCAGTTTCTTTCTTTGACTGAATCTGAGACCCACAGTTTCCTATTAAAACAAACAAAACCAAAAAACAGTTCAAATGTAATTACAGAAATAGCTTCATGTGCCCTTGACACCAGGGAAAAGTGATTATGTCAGAGAACTACCATATTCTCTGATGCATGCCAGACTTCCGCACACAGAAGTCACAGACTATAGACTTGCAGGAACATACACCTGGCATCTTCCAGTTGCAGACTGCTGCTCTCCAGCAGTCATAAAAATTGTAAAAATTCATAGTAATAAGAGGATCAGTGTGGCTAGCTTTGTCAACAGGCACCTTCTACCAGCTGCTCAGCTCTGAGAAGTGGGGATTTTTTGATAGCTTTTTTCCTTTAAACCTTTAGTTCCTACACAGAAAAAAAAATCCACAAAATTACAGTTGGTATTTGTGCTAAACAGTTCTTTACAGGCTGTGCATTTATTTCCTTTTGGACAAGAGAAGTTTTATGGAGCATCGACTCCATGCGCGAAGTGTTTAGAATTGATTTTCCTACTGACACACTGTGCTGGTTTTATATCCACAGTTTTACATGCATGATAAATAATTGCTATTCAGACATGTATTTTCAGGTGCAGAAGTGAAGGCCAATGTTTTATAATGCGGTTTTTGGTGGCCCTAATATTATACCAAAGGTAACTGACTTTATGAGGACACCTGCAAAAGGTCCCCTGTTGCTTTGTGCATAAAATAGATGTGCTTTTTACCCTGAAACTGCCAGCCTTCCTCCACGATTTCAAAAAACAGCCCTTTTCATCCAAAAAGGAGTAAAATTGGCCAAGTCTTTGAGCAAGGTTCAAGTTTTTCAAAACTTGATTCTCTGTCAGTCACAAGTAAATACTTTGCATTATTATCTTAATGGTGCTTTTAGCCCATATCTGATGGCCTCAATGTTACAATTTTAGAGAAATTATATCACAGGTAGCTGCATGAGGCATAAAAAAATCCCCTTTGGAGCTGCCATGAAAAACAGCACTATAAAAATTGCTGGAAGAGACAGAAAAACAATCCATACACTGGCATAGAATTCCTGGCATAGAACAGATTTAACATTCCTTACAGAACCAATTTTTTAACCAAAATTACTCCTACATACAGCACTCAATAAGCAGAAATAATCAAGCCCATTTGATAAAGGTACCACTGATGTAAAACAACCAAAGCCCATCATGTGAAAAAGAAAAAAAAAATGAAAACCAAACCAACCAAAAAACCTCAAACACCACACCACCCAAAAAAAATCTTTGTTTAAAAAATGTCTAATTATTCAGATAATATATTGAATATAGCTTCAGCAGCCAACCTACACCATAAAAGTCAGGACAATTAGCAACTGAGAACCCCTCAGCACATAGACCAACATGCAAAGCAAATACTGAAAGAAAACACAGACGAATATTAATAAAAGTTGTTTTTTTCTTCTTCATCTTGGGAAGGATAGTAAGTGAACCTGCTTCTACAAATTACATCTGAAGTGGTAGTTCACTGTTAAATATTTTAGCAGCAATTCAGGCAGAGTTAAGACCAAATAAATACCATTTAGTTTTTTTCTCATTAAACTGAAGTAGCATAAAATTAGGAATAGTTATTTGCACTGCAGATGTGAGAACTCAGACATGCTATTATGTCTTATAACACCACTTAAACTTATGTGACACATAATATTACATTATTATTTTCAGTAAAATTTTCATTATCAGTAATGTAAGGAGACATAAAACCTATTTTGCAGTCAAAACGTTTGATTTCAAGTCTAGGTCTACTTTGACAATTTACTTGATAGGAGAGCTAGAACATCAGCAGAGTTTGGTTGTTTTTATTTTGAACAGAGTAATAGTCCACTAGTAGTAGAGGTACAGCATTTGTATATTAAACATTCCACCCTTCTGATTCTACTACAGTGCCAAACACTATTCTGCCAGAAAGTGAATGGCAAACAGAATATGCTTTTGCACACCAGAAAGTATCAAATCTTAATGTAGGGTTTCCAAAGGAAAAAAACAAACAACAACAAAGCAGATGTCATATTGAAGAGCTTAGTTTGACATCAGTCAGA
Organism: Taeniopygia guttata; assembly: GCF_048771995.1. NCBI lineage: Eukaryota > Metazoa > Chordata > Aves > Passeriformes > Estrildidae > Taeniopygia > Taeniopygia guttata. Next base: position 38,921,761 of record NC_133028.1, on the reverse strand, counting down.
CACACTTTACCTGCACTCATCCTATCTGTACATTAAGTTACCACACAGAGACATCTGTATTAATTGGGGTAATCATTTTAGCAAAAAACATTATATGAATCAACAACCCACTCATCAGAGGTTTAAATTTTTTCCCTAATTCAGGATAAATTGAGTTTAGCAAAATGCTGGAGGGTAACCAATTTTTTCAGAAGAGACACAAAAGCGATCTATCAAAGTTTTAAAGAGCAGGCTGGTCACTTGTATTACAGCAGCATTGTGAAGTGTGGCAGCAGAGTAGCTAGTCCGTCATGCCATAATCTATTTGATTAAGCTTAGCTGTTTGACAATAAAGGTTATATTAGCTTCAGAGAGAAAACTAGTTCTGTCATATTTCTCCTAAAACACCTGGACAGCAGCAATTCAAAAGTAGAGATCTTAAATTAACTCAAGATCTTCTGTCCAGGTTAGCTGGCAGATGCTGAAACTATGAAACCTCCAGAAGTAAAAAAAACAATGCACATTCTTAGAGTTGTATTATTAAGCAAGAATGCCAAATATCTCTTACAAGCCATTGCCTTGCATTTGAGATTGTAGAGACAGTTTGATAACACAATCTGTGAAAATATGCAAAACCTATTCTGAATAGTTTGACTTTTTCTTTCATTTGAAATGTTTTGAAGCAGGCAATTCTGAATGATCTTTCAGCCAACATATTTTTAAAAGGTGATTCTTTTTAACTCCTTGCACATTTGGTTTGTCAGCACTATCATGATCAGTCTACCAAGTGTTTTATGTTATCAGAAAGTGTGAGCCTGACTGGAATACCAGAATCTTGAAATAACTTATGAAAATGTAGAACTGCCCTTCTACCTACCTGCTAAAGACACAGAAAAGCAGTTACATGATTTATGAACATATAAATCACATAAAATAAAGATCGTATTGCTGAATAAAAAAATCCCCAAACACTCAAACAAAAAAAAGACATCAAAATCTACTATTAGTCTTCCAATCTTCTATAATTTATGATTTTAGTTCTTAAGTGTTAATATTTGGAAATTTTAAATGGACAGTGAAACAAGTAGTCTAAATTCTCAACCACACTCAAAACATGTACAAGAGATATATAACTACTATTTGTGTTTTAAACAAAGCTTAAAATGGCAAAAAACATGGAGTCTCCCCATAAGAAATAAGTTGATCCAAACTGTACGGTACGCACAGACCTTCCATGATTATGTGGGAACAGTAAAAGTGTAAGGGCTTATTGTTTCCATGGAAACTTTTTACCTACAGGATCCACCCACAGGAAACAACACAACACATCCACATCCCTTAGAAAGTGGACTTCACTGGGGGATTTCATAATGTTCTGTGAAAGCAGAAGGAGCAGTGTCACACTTACTTCAGAGGAGAAAAATGAAAGCACAGAAAATTACATCTGGAATTAGAACTGAAGTCAGAGCACTGTAAGGTGTCCATCAAATGTAGTCCATCAAATTGTCAAAGAACAGCATTCATAGACGATAAATGGAGCAAGAAGGAATAAAGCAGAAAAACTTCCATCAAAAATAACACCACTTTCATGCATTAAATGGCTGTCCATGAATCCTGTGAAGAGGACCGTCAGCAAACCACCATTCAGTACTCTCACTGTAGCTCAGGAGGGCCAAACCAAACTACCTGCAAACAGGGGCTACAGTGGGCATTCCTCACTAATGAGACTTGAAACAGATTTTAAGCACAGGATGTAGACAGGCTGAGCTCACAGCAGCACTGCCCTGTGCATGCTGTGACCTCCTTTCCTCCCTGGAGGAGACTGCAGCAGCATTAGAGGGTCTTAACAGGCATTGCTGTTGCTGCCCATCTGTAACAGTGAGACAGCACTGTCAGATGGCTCAGGAAAACCAACACATTCCCACGTGTCTGAGCTCTTGTGTTCAGACCAGAAGCTGCAAGTGGTTAGAAAACTGCATATATAGTGTCATTCTAGGCACAGAGCATTCGCAGCTCCAAACTGACTCCTCTCTGGGCCATGTACACTGCCAAACCACAGCACTCTGAGCTGCACCCAGTATGTGAGACAGCATACTCAGACATCCCAGTGCCTACTCGCCAGCACTGCAGGGTTCACTACCAAAAAGGCAGACATGTATTTCACCAGCACTGTGCACTATTTTCACAAGGGCTGACCAATTAACTGTTTGTCCTGTGGTAATGTCTTGTCTACCACTGGGTAAGTCAAGTGATCAGAAGGATTTTGTTTTCCTCTCAAAGTGTCCGAAGCAAATGGAAGGAATAGCTAAAACTTAGAAATACTAACATGGCATTGCTGTCTGACTCTTATCCTCACTTTATTTTGTTCTTGCACTGAATACTTGACATTTGTATCCTATACTGAAATTAAGGTTTCTGATTTCCTGCCCAGAAGCACAGGGAGTACTAAGAGGGCAAAGCATTTGCTGCATCTTTATCCCTCTCAAAACAACAAAGCCATTGCAACAGGCTAATGCAGTAATGGTAGAGTATAGGATGGAAAAGCCTCCCTTTAAGCATCTGCAAGCACGATTATTTTAAGAGAAATGACAGTGTGGGGGTTTTCTATTTGGGCTGCCACAACACAACAAATCTCTATTAAGACAAGCATTTCCTTAAAATCAATAAGACATCTCTGTAACTACTTTAAACTTTTTCAGCATGATGGTACTGTAAAATATAGCTGTAATCTCAAGTATCTCTAGTGAGTAAACTAAAAGGGTTTCCTTAGGATCACATCAGGGGGTTAAGACATACACCTAATCGCTCCAGGAGACAGTTTTCTTATATTGACACTAAAATATTTCAACATTTATATTCACATAATCCTGTGACTACATAGCTGGACATACTTGGCTCATAATTGAGATAAATGAAGGTACAGGCATGCTAACTACTGAAAAATTTCATTCCACAACATGGATAGTCCTAAGAAACATATTGTGAACAAGGAAAAGCTGCCACTGTCTGCACATACTGTTCCTGCTGCCAGAATTTCAAAAGGCAGCACTGATACAGAAATGAAGTCCTGAATCTTGTGTATTCAAAGCCTAGGAAAAGAGTTGAAACATCTACTGATACTTCAAAGTAGGATGAGAGTCATCCTCCATCTTCTTGTTAAAGTCAAATTAATCCACCCTGGAATGTAAAACAGCTGATGTTTGTATTCCCATTAAAAGTAAGGTTACACTGTCAAATTACACTCTCCAATACAAAATCTAGACTTTTATTTAAAATAAAAACAAAACAAACAAAAAAAGAAAAAAAAAAGAAAAAAAAATCTCAAAATCATAAAGTTATAAATGTACATATAAATAGGAGCTAAGAAATATGAAAATTGTTTCTAGACACAAGAAAAGCCTTTGCAGCAGAGGGAAGGCCAGGAGCTGTGACAGATGCTGGGTGATCTCTGTTGGGGTGCAACAATGCCTTTGTCTCTAAGTACAGAATTCAGCAGATCTGCAATAACTACCTCATTTTAAAGGACAAGAATCAACAAGCCTCATGCAATTTGAGTACTTTATACATATGCACACTGCTGAAACTAAGATTTTATTTCTAATATGCTTATGACAATTCTCTAAAGTCAGGAAGCTTCCAAAGCTGGTGATATGAGCTGGAAGTGTTGTCTCCACTGGACAAAAAATAATCTTTCCCTTTCACGGTTAAAACTGAGCAACATTCACAGGGTCTTTGAGAAAGGCAAGTTGGGCAAGTGTTCTCTGCCTTGGAAAAAAAATCATACCAAACTCAGCATTATTTTGTTCATGGTTTTGAATAACTAAATATTACTGTCATTAATAACAATTTTAGTATTAATAATAATAATGTTATAGAATTCAATATGCCTGAACACACAGGATTTTAAACTTTCTTGTTCAGATAGCTAGATTTAGACAAAACTGGAGAAACCTATCAAGCTAGCATCAGTTTTGTGAAGCTGGCAGTATATTCAAGCAATTTGAGCCTCTATTATATTGTTTCTTAACGAATCAAATAGTTGCCAACAACCAGATTTCAATGCCTTTAAATAGAACAAGATATGCTAGGGTATATGTGACCATGGAAGCTATTTTTAAAAATGCTGACTAGATTCAAAAATACTTCTCCAAAATGAGTCTTGGGACACAGACTCTGCTGATGACAAAGTTCTGCCTTCAATAACTTCTATCTGAATTTTATCTGTAACACGCCAACCCCTCAGAGGAAAGGCATCTCCATCAGGGCAAACAGCTCACAGAACACTGCTCATAGTGTGAAAGGTACCTAGAGTAAATCACCTGTTTTTCAGCTTCCCGAACTGTATCCAGTTCCTGGTACCCTATTCAGCTATCAGGTTTAGACACTACAACACATTCTGCAAACTGCCTCAGTTACAGACATGGCTTCGATATAATTCCGGACCCAAAATAAGTCATGAAACTGAAGTATAGAAGCTTATAGCTAAAGACAAGACAAACAACCAACAATTAAAGATGGAAACTTTTGTGTTCATGGCTTTAGTTTGTCGGGGTCTTGCATTTATTTTTAAAAAACACCATTTAGTAGGAAAATTCTACAATTAATTTTCATATGGAAAGTCTTCCTCTATAAAACCTCAGATTAACTTTAGTGAGAAATCCAAATTAAATGAAATCTGAAGCCTAATATTTTAAACTCAGAGGCATTTTAGACTAGGAGGGAACAACTACACACACAAGCCCAATTCAATTTATTTGCACTGGGAATTCCAGAGATAAAAGGAATTATAAAAGCTTTCTTCATAAGACTTGTAGTCAGACTTCAGCAGCAACAAAAGACACGTGCCAGCAGATTGTAAGCACTGGCTACAAACATAAAGAGGCAGAAGGCTACTCAGACACAGAATCTTGAGCTTCAAATCCTTTATCAGCGAAAAGATCAATTTTAAAATCAATACTAGTACTGGATGCTTAGTCAATACACAGCAAACTGGAGAATTATGCTTTTACAGACTGTTCATAACAAGCCTGACCAAAAAAACCCTCCCATGCAGCCAGTAGCCGTTGCATAATCTTATCAGGAAAAGCAGCCTATAAAGAATTGCATTATCCCAAAGCATGCTAATAAAAGCACAGCAAGGAATCTCTTATTTTCTTACTGGTAGCACAGTAATGTTTTTATTCACAGAAATATAAAAAGGAAACAATGTTTCAAAATTATTGTAACAAATACAGCACGTTAACATTTCCCATTTCTCTCACTGTCATGAAATTGCTTGTCATTAGCATCACGTGGGCGGACCAAAAAAATAACAGTTCCCAAACAGGGACCAGAAGACTTACTGATAAAGAACTTAATTTTCTAAAACATCCTAAAGATAACTAAGCATGACACAGGTTGATTTATGGGTGTACCTTGGGAGCACTTCAACCATTATCACAGGAGCAATCTATCACCACAAAAAAATACAGAAAAAAATCACTAGGAAGTGTCTTAAACTGCAGATGCAGTTGGATTTCCATGCAAACATAGCATTGAAGTCCAAACAATAGTCATGTCAAGAAGAAATACGATATAACATTGATGATAAACAGGATTAGAGATTATGTCACAAATTGTGTGAGACATCATGTTCACCATGAGCTTTACATGAAGAAAAACTATGAAGGGAAAGCAATACATGTCAGAACACATCAGTAATCTGATTCATATTCTAGAGCTTCCCCTCCCCACATCTATTGCTGAATAAAAAATCATACCTCCTAAAAAGACTGTAATTACATGACTCTTCCCAGGCAGCTGTCATTGAAAAGAAACATCCCTACCCTTCCTGTAGAAAAAAAATCCCAGTGTATTTTAGGTAATAAATGACCATCTCTATTTATCTGTTAAGATATACCTAAGAAATGTTTAGAATGTGAGATAACACCAGCCACAAAACCCAAACCATCTCTCTGGCTTATGAATTATTTTACCAATATCCTGCAATTCTAAGACTTTTATTCCTTGCATTACATGCCTTAAGCTATTTTATTAGCACTGGTATATGTGAAATTGTCACATATTAGGAGTTACACTATTCTCAACCTTTGATAAAGTGAACCAAGCCACCAAGAAATTTAACTATACTAAACACTATGCCTCTCTATGTAAAAGCAAAAACCAAACCAGACCCAAACAAAACACATACACACACCCCTCCAAAAACAAAGCTACCAGACCAAAAAAAACCACAACAAAACTGAATACATTGTTTGACCTAGGTTTGTAAGGCAGTAAAACAAGATCAACATGTAAAGCCTTTATCCTTTTCTCTTAATTACAGACATGTTTCAAGCATCAAACATCTCTGTACGTACTTGACAACTGCCATGAAAATTATTTAACAGAAATGTCAAAGCACTTTCATTGTAGCATATAAGAAAGTCTCAGCCTTTAAAAATATTTCCTCTATCATTACATCTATTAAAAATTAAGTAGGTAACAAGTGAGATAACACAGATAAATGTAAAACAATTCATTATCATCAATAACATTCAGCTATTGCTTCCTCCTTTAAAAACATGTCAATTTCTCCTAAATTACTTACAAGCTTTAAGGCAAACATTAGGCAGTTACTCTAGTCTGGTGCTTAAAACAAACATTAGCAGCTACTCAAAAGTGCCATTCAAAAGACCCCTTAGGTTTCAGTCTCAATTCTGACTTGAAGATTTCCTCACCAAAAAAAATGCATGTTCTACACAATAAATGAGCGTACATAATTTCGAGCAACATAGACTTTTTTCTTTTTTTTTTTTTCCTTTAAGGTACAAGAAACCACCACGTTCAAATCCAATTTACTATACTCCTTCATAAATGCCTACTATTTCCCAGGTAGCATTTAAAACCTCCAAAGTTACAGGTCTCATTCTGTCTTACTACTTTTGAGAAGGCAGGACATTAAAAAACTGCTGAAGAACAGAGAGGTCCCAAGTTTCCTTCACAGCACAGAACTGTGCAGGGTGCAGAACTAAATTTCATGCCAAAGTACAATACACAGTGGAATGAGGATTCCTCCTTGCAATTTACTGCATTCTGTGAAGTCCTTTTTGAAGGAAACTAATAGTCATCATCACCTCCCAGAATATTAAGACCAGAGGAGCACAGTAGGCATAAGAAGAAAACCATTTAGCAGTTATGAGCAAAGAATCAAAACTAAAACAAAAGCAACATGGCTATTTTGTTACTTGTTAACTACAGAATATCAAATTTTGTAACATCTTTAGGATATCGAGTTGGGTTTTGGGGCAACAGAGTAAGACTCATCTCTATAACAAGCAAGTTATACTAGCACAAGAATGTCCAAAAAACATATTACAAAGGCTATTTGGTTGGAGTTATTTTCTTTTAATCAAAGTCTTGAAAAGTAACCAAATAAAGATTGATTGATATCTGCTACTGCTTTCTTTATTAAGGTTATCTTCTACTCTGAAAATTTTCCCTTCAGGTAACATGTAAATTTTCCAGTACCATGTATTGAAAGCTGCTTAGGCTGAAGAGACTATCTACACACTTAGTCTGGCATCAAGGAGTGTCTTCTCTACCACATGATATCAATTTTTGGCTTTTAAAAACTTTCTCCTACCACTCTAAGTGTACATCATTCAAGCCTGGCTTTCCACAGTAGTCATGGCAGTTTATTGAATGACCCTTGTAAAACTCTTGGTTAGTGTTAGTGTTTTTGCTGACCTTCATTCACCTGCCCTGCCCAGTTTTCTCACTGGATGAAATTTTCTTTCTGCACTTAACTTACTTTAGAATAATAATTTATGCCCGTACAAAAGCCAGCGTAAACTAAGGCTACTTTATGAACTTCACAGTGTATGTTCACAACTAAATAATAAAATTATGAGCCAGAGTAGGCATTTCCTCAACCTTGTTCTTCAGGAATCATATACATTTTTTACCTTTTTTATTACAGCAGGGAAAACCAACCAGAAATTCAAAGTAACTGCTGAAATATTATATACATATAAAATGGGGGTCATATATTACCATGACATTGGTCCCAAGGCACTGAAGTCTATTAAAAAACTAACTAAATCTGGAGTCCTGATGGCATAATTTGATCTTTAGGTTACTGACTTAATTCACTTTGAGCAACAGTTCTATTAGTCAACTCTTCTGAAAACAGACATCCAAGGGTTTTTCTTTGTTACAGAAACCCAATTCCACACTTCACTATAAATTTAAGATACTTCTCAAATATTGAAGAAAGCTGAATTAACTATTAAATAATAATAAAAAAAAAAAGGCCACATCATGTTGCAAATGCACTTTAGCCTTCCTGCAACAAATTTTTCCAACTGCATTACTAAAAGAGTAAGAAAGACAGCTTGTACACTTACATGCTTGGGGCAAAGCCAGTGGCATTAATGGCTCATGAGCTTTCCTAAAATCAGTGAAACAAAACTAGCAGAAGATTATACCTGTGTGTGGAAATGTAGTGTACAGCTGCTGCAACAGGTTATTCAACACCTAAGCATCTTCACTGCTTCATTATGGAAAAAACCTACTTCCTCTTCAGGCTACATTCAAAGAAGTTCTAGAGCTAAATTTGATGTAAATTCCATTGTTAGCTACAACTTCTGCTAATTATTGAGACAAATCACTGAAGGATTGCAGGTATGGCCTGCACTAAAGTTTTTACTCCCACAAGGACACTGCAGAGAAAGATTGCCTATAAACACTCCCTGTAGCCATTGTTAGCACACCTCTACTCCCCATATCGGCCAGAGGTTCACTACAGGCACTTGGGGCTCTGAAGTGATGCTGCACTTAGCATCCTTAATGATCGATCAGCATTAGGCAATCATCTGTAATGTGTACAGACACATATTAAAACCTTCAGATAAAGCATGTGTGTGAGCATCTAAAAATCACAGAAAAGCATTACAGAATGAGTTGCATCATTACAAACCTCAGTTGTTACAACTAAGGCAGATTCACAAATTCACCATGAGCTTGGAAACAGTTCACTGCATCCAGCTCTGCAATTAGACAGAAGATTAATTCTTCTTCATACATTTTAATGGTGCTGTCTAAACACAACATAAAATTCTTTAGCAATAACAGGATTTGGCATACAAATCCTAACAGTTGTTATCCCTAGCAACTGAAAGACCTTTTAGACATTTCTTTTTTCCATGCTCCCTAAACCTAAACCAGCTTGATGCTCTCAAGCTAGAAGCCCACTTAACTACTTTACTTAGCTTTCACCTCCAAAAGCCTGCTAGTGGAAACAATATCAGAATACCATGAACCCAGAAGACTCTCACCAACATAAACACTGAGGACCAGCTAGGGGAGTTTCCCTTTGCGAGAACCATACCATGCAGGGGGAGACCACCATCTACCTAAGCCTGAGCAATCTCTGTCTAGACAATAAGAACACTGGTTCACTACTCCCAAATTACATCCACAAAACAAACCTGATCATCACCATAATTTACATAAGTAGATATTATGGGGAAAGCAGCCTTTACTGTTTGGGTTACTATCTCCATCAATAGCAATAGGGAGTTTGTACGCTGTATAAATTCCAGCCATAAGCTTATAGGATAAGCAGAAGTTCAAGCAGAATGATTAAGTTCTGACCAGCAGAGAGCAGTTTGCAAATACATTTCAATGAGTACCATGTACTTTAAGTTTGGTTTGGAGTTTTGTAGGGTTGGTTTTCGGCACTTTTTATATTAAGTTTAGAAGATAACTTTAACCAATTAATGGAAGAATAAAACCAAACCAAAACTTTCCATTTTAGGACAGAAACCCCAAAATATTACAACTCTCATTACTGTGCTACCACTTAACAACTGGAGACTACTTCCAGAGAAGGATGCTACTTATACTAAAGTACTCAGATGAAAAACAGAATAATAATTTTCAGTGAACTTGTCATAGCCAAATATTGAGCAAAATTATTACCTTAAATTTAAAAATTAAAAAAAAAAACCAAAAACAAAGCAATATTTTTCCACAGTCACACAGATCTCTTATGCATATCAACCATCTGTTGAACTTAACAATTTCTGGAAAACTATGTCACACAATCCACCAGAAAAAAGGCTTCTTTCAGGGATACAGTTTGTCACAGTCTCTCAGACAATGCTTAAAAGACATGTTTGTTTTCCCAATAGTTCCTTGGTTTCCATACAGCAAGAGAAAAAGAAAAACAAAGAGACAAGAAGAATGTCTGTAAAAAGCAGATGTCTATGTTACATATATTTACTGCTACATCTATCAACAGACTACTTATGTTTTGGGTTTGGAAAGAATGCTTTTTTTTTGTTTTGCACAATAACATAGCAAAAGAGATTCTTACAGGTAAAAATACCATTAAAATTGCATATATTTTCTGTATTTCTTCTTGTACTAACCATCAATGTAATAAGAATGTACAGTTTCTTCTTAACTGGGAGACAACAGGATACAGTATTTAGTGATGAAACTACACTTTTGTATGTTCACAAATTAAAGAAAGTCAAGAGATAAAAAACAAAACACTGATGCCTTTTAAATGGAAAAAAAACTAAGCTTATACCTGTAGGACACACTAGAAAGACAGTTTTTAGTATAGTATTTTTGTTGTTTTTTAACAAAGACAGGAATGTTACTAAAACTACTTTTCTATCCAACCTATTGTAAAGAAACTGCTACTTGACAGCTTACGGGGAACAATGACTGCCGGTACAAGCAGGCTGCACTCATTTAAACGAAAACATTAAAACCCCCTGATGCAGTTTGCAACTTCCTTCAGTAATTTATCTGACTTTTGAAGCAGGCTCCTTGTCCCTGTAAGGTGCTGCTCTCACAGCATCCCCCGAGGTGTGCTACAGCTGCACCCCTGTGCGCTCTGCAGCACTCCAGCAACGCCGCATCCTGCGGCCAAACCACTGCCTGCCACCGGCACACCACCCTGTCCGAGCAAACTGAAACCCTCCTCTTACCTCCACTTCCTTGCTCTTCTCTTTGTTTGTGCCCATTGAACTTCTCCCATTGCTGGCAGTCTCCCGCGCTGGAACTACAGAAATCTGCTGGAGTGGCATTTTTACAGAGCTGCAGGTTGCCAGTACCTGTTTGGATGCCTGATATCTTCACTCCCCCCGAGTAGCCCACCTGTATAATTGTTCATATCCTCTCTTTGCCAAGCTCAGTTCTAAATAAAAAGGGGAAAATATTATTTGAGAAACAGTGTCTTCCATCAAAAGAAAAAAAAATCAACAAAGCAGAGCAAATTGCAAACATAAGCGAGAGACAGCAAAGAAAGAAATAAGGCACAACAATCCAGGGAGTTTCACATGCTTAGAGTGATGAGTTGCTGCAAGTCTGTGTCCCTGGAGCACCCTGCCATACCACTATCCCCCAAGAGCACTGTGGGAGACAATTCAATTTCTGTGTTACCTAATAACTGTCATGGAAACCAAGGAAACCCAGGTCTCACAGGCCCTTATTAGCAATCACTTCCCACTAATGGCACCGGCTCCCACATTTGCAGCAGCTGCCACTTCTGCTTTTGTCTCCCATCCGATTCCACAGGAGCCCACTGAGCACCCCAGACACTGCCTCGCACCCGCTAGGTACAGCGGCAGAAGGCTGGAAAGCTTAGTGTCCTATTTTGGAGGCAAAATCTCCTCCTTTAAAAGCACAGGAGAGCTTGCGGTGTCCTTCATACGTCTACAATAATCTGCTTAGGTCAAAGGATCTGCCTTGAAGTGAGGAGTAGCGGTGAGCAAGCGAGGTGTAAAAAGGAAGACAAGACTGGGAGGGATTGTAAATGTGCCTTTCTGAGATTGATAGTAAAATGTTAACCCTTCACTGTGCTCATCTTTTCCCGAGACTTGCCCTGAAGCCAGCTCAGCAGGATGAGCCAGAGGCAGACACACACGTGCCTTTACAGGCACACACACCCCGAGAATGTCACTTATGTGAGCTTCTCCCTCCCAACAGCTTCAGTGCTCTCAGTCACCATGGAGCAAAACACTCAGGAAAACTGTTTCAGCATTTTCCCTCCCCTTAAAATGCAAAACAATAGAAGTCAGTCCCAGGTGTTGTATAACAAAAATGGATACGAAGAAAGGAAACTCCTACCATTTATACTTCTCTAAAAAACTTATTATTCTTGATAAGTATTAGGGATGCCAGGAAAACTGATTTTGATTTAAAATAGTAAAGAAATTATTAAATTAGAAGTCAAATTCTTAGCTGTCTAAATTATTCTGTATAAATAATGCAGGAATGAAAGAAAAATAAATCCCCCACCAGGCACCAAAAATGTTTTAATATGCTGTCAATTAAAGGAAAAAAATATATTACCCAAGTCCTGAAATACATCATCTTTATTTCCAGCTGTACAAAGCGGCACTTAGAATTCTGACAAGAAATAATAGCATTATAAACAGCCTGGATTCTCTTACAAAGCCAGTGGGGAGGATTTAAAATACTGTTGATTCACTGCTCCACTACTTTAGTTACTATTTCGCAGTCTGAGTTAATAGAGCTTACTAAGGACTAGCCTGAGATAAACTGAGATCTGGTTCAGGTTGCCATCCTGGTTTTACATCACTGATTTAAACTAAGGTATATTGACCTGCTGTAAGAGAAGAGTTTATAAACGCATTAACAAAGAAACATAATCTATGCTAGGAGTTTAGAGATGCTGCAAATATGTGCACATCTTTATATTTATATATTTATAACATATATATTCTATCTATATTCACTGAACAGACTTAAAAAGAATAAAATTAAGTCTATTGCCATTTACACAGTTCCTTTACACATTTTTAGTTATGTTTTACGTGCTAATTCCACTTTTAATTTCCAATATTCCAAAATCAGTTTGACTGTAAGTTTAAATAATTTCCAGTGTACACAGCAAGATTTTTTATATAAATAAAGGAAAAAACTACAAGCTCCAGCTCTACCAAGACAGTGGCAAATCAAAAAATTATTCCAGAAATATTCAAATATAAGAAATATTATATACCAGGCTAGTAAAGTTTAACTTTAAACTTAAACTTTATTATAAGAAAATTCCTTTTTAGTTCAATAGAATGATTTAAAGCTACAGAAAAACTCTTTTCCTTCCTCTGAGGCACAACCAGATTAAGAATGACTCTGCTTTGTCATGATAATCCCTCACCTCTTTGATAAAAGAGTAGAGGGTTAATGGCATTAAAATGGAACCTTCCTGTAAATGTGCTTTCATGTCTAGTAAAGCCTAAAAAAGTATACGTGCCTTTTGATACTCTGCCAATAATTCTGCGTTAGAAATCATATGAACTTGAGATTTAAATCAGAGATTTCTGGGTTTACCAGTAAGCACTTTCATCTATGTCTGTTTTAGCCAGAATAAAGACCTTACAGGGCGTGATGTACTTAGTTCTTTCTAAAATGATGCGTGGCCCCTTTTTTCCCCCTCACAGTGAACCTGTAACATCAATATGTATATAACAAAACCGCCTAGTTCCAAACAAGGGCTGTATTTTTAATATTAGGTAGGTCCATGCTTGCATTCTGCTTAACTATCTCACTAATTACATTTCTTCACCATGTGGAGACTTCAAATTCATGTGCAATTGCCTTCCCTGTACACATGCTGAATATAGCTCTTCTCAGCCCAAGTGCTAAAAACAAGTGGCCGAACAACCAAGTCTCATGCTGCTACACCCAGAAATACAGAGATCATCACTGCTCCACGGTAAGGAAGCTGTTAGAAAGTACAGGACATATCCAAATGCATATTGTAAAAGTCAGTGGCAGAGGTGTGGTAGGGATCATTGTTCATTAGAATTAAGTTTAGTTTTCCATCTCTGCTTTTCCAAGTTTACTATGGTAGAATTATAAAACAAAAAACTTTTGCACAGGTGTTAATACACCTATGATCTCAGAACACCAGAGCACATCTTAAAGAAACAACAAAACTACTGACTTCAATTTACAATGTGTTTTTAGCTCCCAGAGTCCCTAAGTTGTAAACAAAGTGATTTTATATATACACACACACAACCCTCCTTATTAGAAAATGTATTTACTTCCACTCATCCTCCATGGTGAACAGGCTGTGGTGTCCTATTTAAAGAACACTCATTTTAGCAAATGTACCACCCAAAGAGTTGTAATTTCAGAGCCATGCTTCACGTGAAGGACAGTGTGATAGCTGCTCGGTGAAGTATGAAGCTGCCATGCAAAGCAGCACGATAGGGTTTCAATCTCAGGAGGATAACAAAAACAAAAGAGAACTGCTCACCTGGAGCAGGTGAAAATGACATTGTCAGAAAAAAGGAGTATGTTTTGGGTGTTCATTAGTAATTTATTTACATTAATATAATTCACAGCCCTTGAAGCAAGTAAGTACAGAAAAGAGAAGTACCACCCCTCCCTCCTCTTGCTTATTGCTCAAAACCCTACTAATCCCGACTCAGATAAGCCAAAGAATCCAACTTTATTTTCAGTCACCCAACATATTCCCCTTGGTACATACTTTAAGAAGAGTACCGGTCAGATCTTGGTGACCATGAAGGAAATTGAGACAAAAGGAATAATTTCCCAGTGTCTCACAATGTAGGTCTGTTCCCTAGCTGTGGACTACCCCTTGTTTCTGCTTTCACTTGCAGCTCATGAAATCTTTTCATCTATTCCCTCCACACATGGCTCTAAGGGTATAGCGTCCTCTCTCACACTCAGGACACACATTCCTTGCACAAAACATCCCTAGAGGCACTTCCATAAGAATCTGGGAACAAAAAGGGATCAGGATTATAACTCTACACACACACACTCTGTTTTTAGTTTAATAAGGAGCACATCACCTTCTCAACATACCCATTTACAGAAACTAAGAAGACAATCTGATCAGCTATGGTTAATGGTTCAACCATAGTGATGCAAGTGCCAATGAGAGAATGAAAGACAGCAATACAATACTTTTGTAACACAATTGCAAGGAAACAATGTACTAGTGTACTGGTAGTTCACTGGCAGCTTACATACAATAGCTCTGCTTTTATATAATAGCCCAGCCATCGCTAACAGAAAAATTTGTACAAGACTCTTGAATTGAAAAAAAACGTAAGTTTACCTAACACTATCAAAACCAGGAAATTCTAGCTCTTTTTTACTCACACAAAATCATCTTTAGATAAGAGGCACTGCAGCTTTTATATGATCTTTCAGCAAAAAGCTATATTGAAGTTAAAAAAAACTCATTGTGGACATAAAACACAAGTTGGTTGTTTGGACTCCACAATTATTTGTCAAAAAGACACATTGGCTACAAATACTCAACATGCAAAAAGGCATAGACATATAGTCTATAGTCCTGAGATTTAGGAATGACTTTCACTTTCCCAAAAAATTAAACAGAGCAGTTACAAGCACTGTGCACGCTATGTTCCCTTTACCACCAGGGATTGCTTCTCTTGTAATCACAACTTGGGTACAGAGACAAAAGTCTGAACTCTACAGCAGCTGTGGAAGCAGATGGATACTAGTAGGTAATCAACTGGCATGAGTACAGTCACTTTACCTAGAAGAAGCTTCTAACACTCAAATTAAAAGTGCAACTAGCAGCAGTCTAATGCAGACCAAACAGGACTGTTGTAAACCAATCCCTTGGGCTTCCACAGCATCCTGAAGCTGACACTAGAACCAAATAAAGTTTTCAGATAAATGAAAAGTTCCTTTAGGTTCTCTCACAAGCCTTAACCCTACACGAGCACAAAGTTAATCATGGAATTAGGGCAAACATGAAAAACATCTTTAGCCAAGCACAAGTATTTCAAAGCAGTAGATTCCAGATGGGAATGGGAAATGGGTTTTTCTCTGCTATCTGAATAAGTCCTAAATACTGTGCTGCACTGTGGGCTGGCTTCACACGGAGGAGCATCAGGAATGCAAGTTTTCAGCAGAACTCATGTTCAAGTAAGTCCTTAGAAAAAGCAAAACTTAAAAGTTATTTTAAAAACTTGATGGAATTTGCATTCTTCACAAATAAGAATGAATGAGTGTGAGATATATTAGAAGCTGCTTTTTAAATGCCAAATGAAGTTGGTGTAGACTTGAATGAAGCCATCACGTTACTAGATCCTCAGGGAAGTTTTGACAGCTTTTTTCCTTGCCTCCTTCAGCTTTACAATTGACTGAACTGCTGAGAAGTACTACGCAATGTAATATGGTGCATTAGAGCAATAGAGGTGTATTAAAGGTATTAAGGAAGCAATAAACTGAAAATATCAAACTAATAGCTTTTGATATTTTTCTACATTGCCATTCATAGGATATTGTATGTTATTACACATCATTTCATCAACAGCATCACTAAGCACAGGTTATCTTCCCCTCCACTGAGAAACTAATAGAAGTCAGTGCAAACACAGAGGAATCCATTTGCCACTTTTATATTCTGTGCAAATATATTACTCAAGTAGAACATCTTAGAACATTTCTAAATCATCGAAAAATCTAAGGCCATGGAATGGTACAAGTCAAAAGATAAGTTAAAAATCAAAAAGTAATAGCTGAGACTGAATTAAAATATGACTGGTACCTCAAATAAAAGTTTACCCAGCCAAAACTTAGGTTGATGAAGGTGAGATATGAAATGACAGAATGGTGATAAATCAGATAAAACATTGCTCCCAGCTATTAAAACCAATTATCTTTGTTATCTCCCAGCAAAGAGAATTAAAACCAACTGATTTTCACTGCCAAACACAAAGACCTTCACGGATGCCTCCAGTGTAGTGTTTGCATTAAACTTACTTTAGTTAAGTTAAACCAAGCATTCTATTCCCTCATCACACTAGAGCGTCTCCTTGAAATAGGGAACAAGGGAAGACTTGTAGAAGTTCTAAGAACTGCCAGTAACATGAACAGCTCGTTTAGAATTTTTGTTTAAATGTAACTAAAACATATAAAAACAATAAGAAAAAGTAAATTACCAACTTTTAGGCAGAATGGGCAGACTGTATTTAACCAATTTACACTAAAAAAGAACTGAAGTGATGCTGTTAAAGTGTCCACTAAAGAAATTTTTTATACTAGAGTGACACTTAACTGCTCACTACACAGACAGGACTTCTACTATGTTTATTCTAATTTGAAATATCCAACTTGTGTGTATGCCCATATGTGCCAGGAGGTCCTATTACCTCTGTAGTTCGGATGTGAGGAACATAATGAACTCTCAAGCATCCCTCTGCTTACAAATGTTGCTGACCTTCGGAAACATAAAGGCAGTATCATTTCATAGCAGTATATATTTTTATATATATTTATAATATACAAAATTATGTTCCTGCATTTGTAGTGATGGAAGTAATCTGCACACCATGCTACCTAGCTGCTCATTTCCACCAGCACACAAAATCTAAATGGTGCTGTCCATGTGCCTCTTTAGAGTAAAAGGTAATAAAAACATTGCCACACAAAGTATTATTTCCTACTTCTAAATGACATACAGGAAGAAGGTATTTAAACAGCTCTCTAACATAAAGCAGTTGACAGGCTTTATGACAGAAGCATCAAAATTTAGCAAGCAGTGGAATCCACCTGCTCAGTTTTGGGTTAAATGCTGCAAACCTGAATAGATTAATCTTAAAGAGTTCCAGCATTGCTTGTTAAGAATGGACTCAAGTTCTTGGCCAGCTTTCAATGCTGTCAGTCAACACAGGAGGATGGAGGCACGATCCTGGGAGACCTGGACAACCTTCTAGAGGAGAGCAGGAGAAACAGGATGAGGTTCAATAGTACAAGCAACCCAGTTACAGCACTGGGAGATAGGAAAAAGAAATTGGGCAGCAGCCAGGAGCACAAACTGATTTAACAATCAGTCTGGATCGGCATATTCCTTTATGAAAGGATGTCTGGAAAATGCTAGTTATCATCAGCGAAAACATAAACATTGTCCCAGGATGCACCAACTAAGTTATTTCCAATTCTTCTTAGTCCTGAACAAAGTATACCAGTAATTGCCTCAAATACTAGACTATTTTTTTCTCATCATCTGATCACCAACATCAAAGAGATCCTGAACTTGAACACAGTAGGAAACTGTTCTAAAAAACCTGCATAAAAGAAAATTATTTGCTAACCCACCTGCTTCTGTTACTAGTCACATATAATTATACTGGAAGACCAGGATCGTTTATTTTCATTGCAGATATCCAGATACACAGTATTATGCTATGAACTGTGTTCTCAATTGTTATTTGATGAAGAAAAAAGAGATGAACAATTTGTGATTAAAAATTAAAAAGTCCATTTGTGTGAATATTTAAAGTCTACAGACTTTGAATTTAGAGATTTGCCACACTTGATAAGCATTATTTGTTTTGAGAATCTCAGCTGCTAGAATGTTTAAGGAACATTAAAAAACTAAGACATAATTTAAACACACAAATGAATATTCATTCAAACCACTTTTTAAAAGATATTCCTTCTCAACTTCCTACGGGTGTCTATCATTGATTATACTCTATTTTCCCCCTTTATTTCACATGGCTATCTGATCTCCTTATAAACACTGCTATTTCTCTCCTAATCTTATCTGCTGTGACTCCTTTCTCCTTCTCCATCCAAAATTTTATCCATGTCTAAATACTCACATTTCAAAAACTATAATTTCTCTGATTTTTGAGTATTTTATACTGTAACCTGCTTTACTGACAATAACTTAATTTTTAAAAATTCTATACTGAACACATATTTGACCTTATGTCCAATTTGTACTTTGTCTGGCTTCAAAACTTTTTTCACTGCTTCAGAGAGAGGAAGTCTCAATGCCAGTATGATAAGGATGTCATTCAATTACAACAGCATGAAATTAGAAAGTATCTGTAGAAACTAATATTACAGAGGTGGAAAATTCATTTTAAACTTGCTGGTGTTTTTGACCCAGAAATTCCCCTGGCTTCTTAATTTTAAGAAAACTACAATAAGTGAGATTATGCTTCTCTTTAATGCTATGAAATAGCTTAAATTACTTCTTATACCAAGATTCATTTCTAACTCATAGTTCATTGATAGGATTAACCCAGTTTAAAACCACAGATTTAACATTCTTGAATCATTTTCTTTATAGTATCACAACATAGGAAGGTTGGAAGTGATCACAGTGGGTCATCTGGTCCAACCTCTCTGCTTAGGCAGGCCCATCAACACGAGTCCAGACAGTTCTTGAGTATCTTCAAGTGAGGGAGACTCTACACCACCTCTGGACAACCTGTTCTGGTCACTCACACAGTAAAGAAGTTCTTCCTCGTGTTCAGATTGAACTGTCTGTACATCAGTTTCTGCCCATTGCCTCTTGTCCTATAGTTCAGCCCCACTACACAGAGCCTGGCTCCACTCTCTTGGAAACCTCCCTTCACATACTGACAGACATTGATGAAGTCCCCTCTCAGCTGTCTCTTTTTGAGGCTGAACAGGCCAGCTCCCTCAGCTTTTTCTTATAAGAGAGATGCTTCAGTCCCTTCACATCTTTGCTGATTTACCTCTAGTGAATCCATGCTGCCACTCCTGACACTCCTTGTCCTCCATGTGGGTGGAGATGGCCCCCAGGATGAGTTGCTCCATCACGTTATCAGAGTCTGAGATGGGGCTGGCTGGACAGTAGTTCCTTGGATCCTTCTTGCCCTCTTGGAAGACTGGGGCGACATTTGTTTCCTTCTAGTCCTCAGGCACCTCTCCTCATCACCAAGACCTTCCAAAGACAATCAAGAGCAGTCTAGCGATGCTGTCCAGCTCTCTCAGCACTCACAGATGCATACCATCAGGGCCCATGGACTTGTGGATGTCAAGTCTTCACCACTAGGTGTTCTCTAACCCAATCCTCCTTGACTAAGGGAAAATCCTTCTTACAACATGACTTTATCCTGGTCTCCCGAGTCAGAGATTCTGGAGGGCTGGTCTTGCCAGTGAAGTCCCCTGCAAAGGTGGCATTCTGTAACTCAGCCTTCTTTGTGTCCTCTGTTACCAGGGTCCCCCATCCATTTAGTAACAGGCCCACATTAGCCTTATTCTTCCTTTTATTATTGATGTATTTGAAGAAGCCCTTTTTGCTTTCCCTGACATCCTTGGCCAGATTTAATTTAAGACGGGCCTTGATCTTCCTTGTCTCATTTCTACTTTGACAAGCACTCTATATTCATTCAAGCAGCCTGACCACCCTGCTTCCATCACTTGTGTATTCCCTGCTTAGGCTCAAGCCTGAGCTCAAGGAGTTGAGTAACAGGAGTTATTCATCCATACAGATCTCTTGCTGCCTATGCCCAATTTTGCTCATTAGGATGCATCATTCTCAAGCCTAGAGGAAGCGATCTTTGAATATCAACCAACTCTGCTGGACTCCTCTTTCCTGCAGGGCCTGTTCCCATGGGGTACTTCCAAGAATATCCCTTAAGAGGCCAAAATTTTCTCTCCTGAAGCCCATGTCTGTGATCTTACTTTCTACCCTACTTGCTCCTTTGCTCATACTAAAGTCCACAATTTCATGGTCAAGGTCCAATATTTTGCTTTAATATCCAAATACCTCCTAAGTTTAAGAATAAGCACTATTGTAAGTGGGTGATACTGCTAAATTACTGCCATCCACCAATTGTGTGATTTTGACTTAGAAGGAAGTAATTTGGTTGTATTTGCTTACTTTGTTACCCAGTAGCTCTTTATTTTGCTAACAAATTGAACCTCCTGTGCATTTAAATGCTTTTGTTTCATTCTGTAAGGAAATTATTGATGTTTTTCAATTAAAGTGTAAGCCCAGAAGGAACTGATGCCTGACTGATACCTGGGGTCAGCAGCCTTGTTTGCCCGAATAAACAGACATTAAGAACAGAACATCCATGTAAATGAGCCACCAGAGGGAGCTCATCTAGCCTGCTGAGTATAATAGAACTATATTGACACTGGCAAAAGTTAATTAAACATTTTTACAGAGGTCACTGACTGAGTTCAAAACAAAGCACAGTCCCTGGCTGAAACTCTACATGCCTGAGAAGATAATGAAATCAGAAAAAAGTTATTTCTTTAACAAACATGGAATGTATTTCAGATTAAATAAAGATAATTAAGTTTAGAAATCTGTGATACAGCATTCTTCTAAACAAGCACAAGGCTTCTTCATCCATCTTTGTTTTATCCAGATAAAAATTAAACTACAAGACAAACTACATTAAACTGCAAGACAAAAAAAAATGGGATTAATTTTGTAATTTAATCTTAAAATTGTGAAAGTATACCAAAAGCAGAATCACATAACTAGTTCAAAGATATTAATTTCTAAACAAATAGAGTTTGGCATTATGATGTTTACCTACTTCTGTAATCAATTATTACACTTTTATGGACATTGCCACACCAACTTAGAGTTTATCATCACAATACAGCTTTCTCATTTTAAATTGTAGCAGTTCAGAAAACAAATCCCTTGAGTTCCCGTTCTGAAGGATCCACTGGTTACTTTCAAACTTGTGAATATTCTTTGAAAAGCAATACTGAAATAAAACTTATTCAGATTTTTGTGTATTGCTTATTGACCAAGGAATCAAGAGTCTGTCAGGAGGTTATTTTGTCTGTTACTTTTCCATGGAGCTTAGCATCTAACAGTGGTAATTCAGCAGGGCACATGCAGTAGGAAAAAGACAATAAAATTATTTCCTAAAGGAAAAGCACCCTCCAACATAAACTCCCGGACTTACCATTGCAACTCTCCCTATGTATTTCTGAAGAATATAGATCTTAAATATTCCTTCCAAATGAACACACTTCTTCCACAGATTTAATTATATATTTGTGTTACTCCAATTACCAACTTTTTAAACAGTGCAAGATTAACTTGATCATACTTCTATCTTACCTTTGCCTGTGTGCTTTGCTTTGGAAGATAAAATTAAATGTAGCATGCTATTTCATTTATCTCTTCATTCAGGCTTCAATAAAAAACTGAATTTTCACCAATACCACATAAAAGTAGTACTTTTTGGAGTTAACTCCCAAGCAATGTGAGGATACTGTGAAAAGCACTTGTTCTGTAATCACACTCCTACTTAATAACTGGAAGAAAATCCAGCCTAAGAAGATCCGATACCAGTTACAGTTTTTTTAAGTTCCACTAAGCACTTCAGAGTGCCCACCTCCTCCACACAGCTATTTCACCTTTGCTGAGCGTGATTTTTCATCATTTGCCCATAGCAATCAAAAACAATCAGGGGAAAAAAGTTACAATTGCTCTCTAGTACACTTTCTGAAGTCATCTTTTCCAGGAATATTTTCAGTTTACAAGTAAGTTTTTTCTTGTCTGTCTCACTAAAAAACTGCATTTTTTTAAAAGAGTCAGAAGTAGTTATTTAGAGCCAAAATGAACAAAGGATCAAGATCTGTCAATCTCCTGATTAAAAACAGCTAATAAATTCCTTTTCAGGACTGAAATAAGATTTACTACTCATCCCCCTTGTGCTATAAATATATATATTTTTCACATCACATACTGATTAAAAGTTTACTTTGTTCTGTTGAGTACTTTACCAAGTACCATTACATTATCAATTGCCACTCATGTTTTTATAGCATAACAGTTTAAGACTCTCTAGGAGTGACTTCCAAACACTAGCAACAGTTCCCAGACCATTTATACTCTACAAAGGAAAACGCAATTTTATAAAGCTCAGCTTCATGGAAGTAAGAGTCGTCATCTCCCATTCTCCGAGCAGCACAGATATCCCAGATCTGAACATTAGGATTACACTGTAACATCTCCAAGATGTGAAACCACTCCCACCTATCTGCTTCTGGGATTTAAAAGCAACAATTAAACACACGAGCAAAATCACAGCCAGAAAATCTGCTATGATGACATTAAAAAAACTATCCTTTTCACTCTAGTGATGAATTTAATCTACACTGAATATCTTTGAAATTTTTTCTTGATTTGTCCTTTGTTTTCTTCAGAGAGAATTTAGTGAAATATGAGTCTTACCAGAAAAAAGACACACTAGATATCAAACATGCTTTGTGACATGCTTCAATGAACTGGTTTAGATTAAAATAAGAGAAATCTAGAAATAGAAAATATTTTTGGAGCAGAAACTGAGTATTTTCTGAAGTTAGCAAAATCTCCATTTCAGCCAAACATTTTTGGGGGGAGATTTTAAAAATTCCTTTAGGAAAGATTGCAAAGATAACATTTCCATGTTTCCCAGAAGGATGTCTCAAAGCATCCTGAAAAAAGTCAGCACCTTAAAATATTCACAAAAACTACTGAGGTACTTTTTTCTAACATTACCCACTGATAAACACTTTGTGGATACTAGTATTTTAAGAAACATTTACTTATAATAATGTTCTCTCTCATACATAGATTGTAGAATTTCCCCCTACTTGGCTCCCTCCCTCCAATATTCTTCAGCTGCCTGACAAGGTATTTTATCACCTAAATCTCATCCCACTGGACTCTTCCAGCTTAAGTAGTAAACTTAAACCAACTTAACCGAAAACCCAGAGCTTTCTTATCTCACTGAAATTCTCATTTCAGATAGAAAATGCAGTTAAAAATGACCCCTCACTGGCAGTAAGGAAAATTGAAGTGACACAAAACAGAGTAAGACCTATAATAAAAATACTGTAACATGCATTTACCAGAAAGACTAAAAAGCTGGTGTCTGTAAGACACAAAGCAATGAATGAAGCAGTTTTATTCTCTGCTATTACTCAGCTAAGAATGAAATGCTTCCCACAGCCCTGAGCTGTTGCAGTCCCACTAGCTTAAAAAAGCTACAAGATTGTGTCAACTAAGCCACAGCTATTAGTGGCACTGGGTCAAGAGTTTCATTGCATTTGTGACGCAGAGGCAAAATTTTCCCTTACTGCTGCACATCGCGCAGCCCACCCAGGATCCAATTAATAGCAGGTACAAATCCGTTTTTAGATCAAGTGCCCTACAGTTGAGATTTCTGGAACTGTTTGCTTTAGAAAAGCATTGAAATTTCCCACTGTTGCCTGAGCACAAGTCCCTGGCAGCACACGAGTAACAAAAAGCTGAGAGCTGTCCTTCTCTGAATCACACAGCTCAGTTTACTCAAGGCAGAGGATGACTACGAGCATGACGCACATAGGAGCACCTGCCTTCTATGCTGTCTGCTCAGCTATGGGTGCAATTTCTTCATTCAACCAATACTCTTTTTTTGGTTTTCTTTGTTTTAAGTGACTTTCCTTGTAAGCTTCTTGACAAGCAACTTTCTCTCAACCAGAAAATACGGGATAAAGAACAGAACAAAACTATAGTTGAAATAAAAGCTACTACTGTAAAACTCTATTTTCAACCCACATGTTTTTTGTATATTTAGACAGGAGAAAAACATTTCTTTATGTGTGTTCCATGTCTAGAAAATTAGAAACCCAGCCTAAATAAAATTAGAACTTTCAGGCTATATTAACATAAAATTACACTTGTTAAAAACAACAGAAAGAATAAAAAATCTCTGATTTCAAAGAATCATTGCAATCCTTCCTACCTCACACTCCTGGCAATAACAACAGTGCCCAACTTATGTCTGTAAATACCATCTGGTCAAATTATAATACCACCTTTTCAAATTATTCAGAGATCACAACTCTGAAAACATCTAAGCATGGTCATTGGGGTACTTTTCTTGCAACAAAGAAAGGAGACTATTGCTATGACTTATTCTAACATCAAGTAAGCAGATATATAAGCTTATAATAGGTGCAACTTAACACTGCTGCAGGGTCATAAACATTCACTGTGACACTCCCCCCCATCAGGTTCACTTAAATAGTATGAAATCTACAAAATTTCCACCTGCAGAAATATTGATGAAAAGGAGAGATCATGCATCTGGTGGAGATGAATGGTGAAGAACAAAAGTGAATAAGTAATGGAAGATGCACAGAAGAAGTAGGTCAGAAACAGGAAGCAAGAGCCTGTTAAAT
Organism: Taeniopygia guttata; assembly: GCF_048771995.1. Taxonomy (NCBI): domain Eukaryota; kingdom Metazoa; phylum Chordata; class Aves; order Passeriformes; family Estrildidae; genus Taeniopygia; species Taeniopygia guttata. The sequence goes on along the minus strand of NC_133028.1, from coordinate 38,896,798 downwards.
GAAATTGTAAGGAATAAATTCCATAAATTGTAAAAGGCTGGCATTCTCATAGCATAAAATCAACCTAAATAATTCAGTTACAGGTTGTAGTTAAAATCAATTACATTAAGAATCAGAAGATATTGAGATGCTTTGTTGATAGAATTGTTTCTAGTATATATTCGTAAAATCCAAATTTAGGTCTCAGATGAGACTTATAAGAGCTAATAAGAGAAGTTTTAGTTCTTATTGGTTAAGAATACATGTCTCCAGATGAGTTCATATTTTCCTGACTCAGAGTGTTCACCATGCCATCATTCCTCTTAACAATACTGGTAGTACTAATAGCGTAACTGTACTTAAATGCATTTCTCAAATATAACAAAATTCTTATTAATGGTGGCATCTTTGAAAATTTATTTATGTGGACTATTAAAAACATTACAATTCAGAGAAATCTTCCAGGAAAAAAAATAATAGCTTATTTTTATATATTTTTGTCTCATAATTCTGCTTATGCATAGGTCTTCTCTACTTTGTATATTTAGCTCTATCAAAATACAGTGTGATTTACTTAGGGAGAAACAAAAAAGCACTGTAATTTAAAATAAAAGACGATCTATCTCTTCCAAAACAAAAAATCTCAGTCTATGGTCAGAAAAGAATTGCTGTGATTTAGCTTTCCCTAGAACTGAACATCAGCTTTCAATCTCTCTTTGTGAGCAGTGCAGTTACACTTTGTCAGCTCCCGGGAAATGTCTTCATTCTATCACCTCACACAAAGACAACTCCAGTCTGACACACCAGCACTGCCAAGTCAGTACATGTGAGGGCAGAGCCCTCCACAGCCCCTCCTCAGTGCCACAGCTGGGCTCCTTCTTCACCACAGGAGAAGGCTTGGCTGTTCACCTGTGAGTAGATGGAAGCCAGCCTGTTACTGAGCTGGTGGAACCAGGAGACACTCCTGATGGGAGCACCTAGGAAACCGAGGCTGTCAGGGTCACTCCAGGATCTTCCTGCCTGCTGTTAACTGAGCCAAAGGGAGTCATTACAGATAATTAATCTTCTTCTTTAACATGCACACTACTCCCACCTCTTCAACAGATCATTTCAATATGAAAGCCAAGTTTATTTCAAAATGGAAGTTGTTGCTTCTCAGGGTCTGCAGTGTCAGGATGACTCCGAGGCTGTAGAAGTCCTTGTTTCCCAGCCCATGCAGCCAAAGAAGGAGTCTGAAATGCATAGGATCAGCTTCTCACGGTTGTTTATTTTTCCTTACCTATAACATTCTTTCTCCAGCCTGCTGAGCTCTGTCTAGCAAGGAGGCCATGGCATTCTGTGTGCCACCCCGGGTGGTGTTTACATTTTATACTCCAAACTACATGTATTATGTTTACAATATTGGGCCAATAGCTATCATCTGTGTTAGACAGTCTGCCTCTACCTTAAATCAATAGAAAAGTGTCACCATCACACCAAGGCATGGAGGACAAGAAAAAGGAGAAGAAGCCTAGGACACACCCAAATCCCTCCATCTTGAACCCCCTGAACCACATTTTAAAAACCCCAAAATTCTACTTTTTCACCCTGTGTTAACTCAATTATCACATTACTCAAACCCTTTTGGCTTGTAATTCCTCATGCAAAGTGGCAGTTTTTTCCACGGGCTAAAATCAAAGCCACAGGTGTTTTTTTGACTCCATGCCAAGGTCTCCAAGCCCTGTGCCAGGGTCTCCAGACAGCCAGGGCAGCCAGAGGGATGTCCTGGACTCCGACAGTTGCTATCCTGTTTCTCTGATGGATTTACACCGGGGAAATAGTCTATATACACAATCCTACCCTTAGCCACATAAAGTGTGTACGGTCTACCCTCCAAAGCAACAATTCTCTTCTGCAAAGTCAGATGTCTGGACAAATTTCATGCTCTGAAATCAACAGAGAAAATTAGTGCTGTCAGTGCTAACAGCCTCAGGAATTAACTTTCTGGACACTTTACACAACCAAGTTTATCAAAGGAAGTTTTTACTTTTGCAGGAATTCTTAAATGATTTCTGCAAAACATTCCAGGAATGGTATTTTCCAAATGAATACAACACTAATACCCATCATTCCTCTCTGACCTGTGCAGTGCCAGATGCCTCAGCAGGAAACCCCCACACACACAAGGAATCACACACCTCTAAGTCCAGCCACGTCACCAACCTCTGAACAAGCTGACCAAGACATGTTGCAGGGTGTACCTGCTAAGAAATTCTAGCTGTAACTACAGTTACAACTATGTGGTTTAGCTATTTAAATACCAAAAATACCACCAATCAGGATTATTTTTTCCAATTTACCACTAATAACAAGACAACTGAACATGGAAAGGCCAAGGATTGCAGCAACACCTATGGAACGCTAGTAATGAGAGGTGGCAAAAGTGCAAAAAACCCTTGTTTTCTCAAGATCTTCTACCCAGCTCTGTATGATGCAAACTATGTACACTGATGTGCTATTCAACCATAAAATCCCAAAAGCTACTGATAAGCTCCTAGCCAACAGAAAGCTGCAGATAGCAGCACAAGCAGACAAGTTTTGCTTGTTTACTTACTGTTAGAATATAGACTGATTAATCACAAAAGCAGAAACATATCAGTATTCCTACTGCTTTCCTGTCTGTTTGACAATAATTTCTGATGTCACTCTTCAGGTTGTTTTCTGTTAAATAAACCTTCTGCCAATACTCACAGTCACAAACCAAAGATGGTATCTTGAAGAGTGGGGGTACAAAAGTCATACAAAATCTAAAACCACAAACAAGCTATCAGAGATTATTGCACAGCTGAAAGTCAATGCTCCCACAATGCACACATGATTTAAAAAAGGAAATAAAAACAACCCCAGTGTTGCAGCTACACAGACCTGACATTAATGCTAAACTAGTTAATTGAGGAGCAAAAGCACCTCTTGACATTCTAACTGTTTTCTAGCTAGCAATTTCTTATGATTCATGCAGTGTAGGTTTACCTGAAATAGACTACAACAAGAAAAATCAAAGTAATTACAGAAGTATGAATTTGCCTCTCTCATTCAAGTTTAGAGGCAAGAGCTTAGATATTTTTTTCCCAGGAAACAGTGAATCCTTAAACCATTCTCACATGAATCAGCCCATAAAAGTAGTGCTATCTTTGGTTCATTACATTAATCAATAATTTTCCTCTTTAGCTCTGTGGAAGGCACAAGAAGGCCACAACCACGACATTCCTTCCAACTCTATCAGTAGTCTACAACAAGAGTAATCCTGCAGAATGACATTTCCTCAGACAAACACCTAAAACCTGCCTTCAGAGGAGGGAGACAACACTCAGTGACACATCAACTTCTAGGCAACATGAAGGAAAAAAATGAAAGTGGCTTCTCTACCAATGTGAGATTTCTCAGGAGCATTCTGCTTTCAGTGGGTCCAAAGAAGCTCCCCAGAGAGAAGTGTGCTTGTGTGAACAGTCTGGAGGTCCTCATGCCCCCCTTGCACCTCTATGACAACACAATCCTTGCACGCTGTAAATTATCAGAACTGGAGTTGAACCTTTTGTCTGCTGGGAAGCTAAAACAAAGTTTTCTGCTTGAAGCCAGATAACATGAGATGTAGACCTACAACATAATAGCACACTTCACCCAAAACGGGTGTATTTGTTAAATGGTCTGAATTAGATCATAAAGAATTTTCTTAGTAGTTTTTCTAGCATCATTATGAATCTTCCTCTGAAGTGCATTACACTTTTTTGCAGAACAATTATTTGCGAACAGACAAAATAAATTTCACTGACTCCTAATCCCAGGTAACCTTTCCTGTCAAAGGACTAACTGTGGGAAATATCCAATAAATGCAACAAGCAGGTGAAGTAAAAATGTCAGACTACAGACCAATGCTCATTCCTTCCCTCCAAGCTACTTCTGCATCATGGCCAAGACAGTCAAGAGGAACAGATGCAAATTCAGCCTCGAGAGAGGCTGTGAAGCCAAATCTTGTTGCGCTATTCGGAAGCATATACTGCACCCACACTGTGCCAAATGAGGGAATCAAAACATTTATAATTTTGCCCATACATTCTCTAAACCTACACATAATTAACCAGAGATATATTAATAACAACACATAGAACTAATGTGTATTTCCACAACACTGAAAATAAACTAGGAAGTTTCTTCTACTGAATTTGAAAAACTTTAGATCAATCAAAAATAACAATTATTGTTCAGAGATACTCACTGCTTGTATCATTCCCTTTATTCACGCCCAATGGACCTCTATATTTTATTAATTGAAACAGTATCTTTCCTTCTGTTCCTCAGAATTCTTTGTAATATTTTTTCTTTTGTTTGTGTCCTTTTTTTCCATCAGCTCTTTTTCAAATTTAGCACTGCTTAGGTCATGAGGAGCGATCAAACTCAACTTTTAAGGCATCTTACAGAATTCTTCAGCTTTCCTTATATTCAAGCAGCTAATGAAGCCAGGCCTGATGGACTACGAATGCTGTCTGTGCACTTGTTAACTAGCACCATCTTGATATCTACACGTGCATTGTGACCAGAGATTTAGGAGTTTTATGCCTAGAGAAAATATTAACTACATACTGATGGTAAAGAATAAAATATTTTAGTTTAGTTTCATCAATGGTCTTTACTGTGTCAATATATTGAACTTACAGGACACTTTTCCTGACCACTACTTTCAGTGAATACTAGGTACCACATATTTTTTAAAACAAAGAAATTTCATGGAGCCTGTCCCCTTATTTCACCTTCAGCAAATCATAGTTAATAGGTCTGATTTTAACAAAGCATGAAATTACACCTCAGCACAGTAAATTAACAAGCAACAACAGGGACAGCTGTTGTATTTCTTGTTGTCATCAGTTCACATATATCTATTTATATTCCTCCCTTATTAAAAACAAAATCTACATAATACGTAATGAAGCAAAACATGCAAGACCTTTGCAATAATTCTACTCTCCTTACTCGGCAATTCAGGTTTGTACAAATTTATGATCAGTATGCAGAAATGCCACAATTTAAACTTGTATTTCTCTATACATATTGACAAAACCTGACATGAAAACATAAGCCAGGTAATTCTTGATATTAAAGTTCAAGTCTAAGTTCAGTTCAGAAAGACAAGAGCAGGCATGGGGAGAGCAGTGGAAGATTCACTCCCTGGTGATCAGTGAAACCTTAATTAGAGCTGTGCATGGCACTTCTTGAAAATTAATGTGCTCTTAGGGTATAGGAATTTTCTACAGCAAAAAAGTCTATGTTAGTGTTCACCAGTTTCCATAGACAGTGCTTCAGTTCTTACTACAGATTTTGGTAGTGTGTTTTTGGTTTTTTTTAGTCTTTCCTTTTGATGCACTTGCACTGGACTCTCACCAAGATCTCCAAATAATTGACCCAGCCCTGTAGCTGTGAATCAAGAGAAGCTAGTCCAGATATTTTTGATTTTTCCAGAGGGCATGAACAGGAGAAAAAGTTAAGTTCTTGAAAATCCAGAAAGGGATTTTTCAAAGAAAATCAGGAACACTTGTTGCTGTGCATCAGCAAACATGCTTTTCCTAAAGGGGAATAATTTACTGTGTAAAGAAAACATTTCTACTCTTAAATTTCTGTCAAGGTGAATGGCTAGCATATTAAGAACTTCTGGTTCATATCCAGAACTTCTTGTTCTTCTATAAATATATAACAGTAGACTTTGTGCTACACCTTATTTTACACAGAACATGTTGTGATGGGTATAATTTTGATCTTTTATAAGCACAGAACTGAAATATTATTTTAATAGTATCTAGTTGAACACAGAACAATCCAATTGTGGTGGGGGAAATGTAGAAAAAGATCCTTATTTTATTACTTGCGGCCTTTCAGTACTTAAAGGGAACTTATAAAAGAGAGGAAGAGTAACTTTTTACACAAGTGGAAAATTTTAAGACAAGTGGAAGGAGTTTTAAACTAAAAGAGGGGAGATTTAGATTGGATGTTAGGAAGAAATTCTTTATTCAGAGCTAGGAAGGCACTAGAACAGATTGCACAGGGAAGCTGTGGATGCCTCATCCCTGGAGGTGTTCAAGCCCAGCCTGGATGGGGCTCTGAGAAACCTGCTCCAGTGGAAGCTCTCATGAAATGATCTTTATGGTCTCTTCCAACCCAAATTATTTTATGATGCTATGATTTGTCAGCCAGCTAATATTAATAGAAATAATTCATGGAAATTCCTTTGGGAAGAAAAATATAACTATTACAGAACTGACTATAATTCATTGCCACCAAAATCTACAAATCTCAATGAGTTATCCTGTTTGTCTGTGTATCATGACAGCCAGTTTTATAACACTGATTAATTAATTCAGAATACTCACAGGTTCATTAAATGTATAACAGAAAAGCTTCTAATCAATATAAAAATTAGCAGTATGGAATTATTTTTAGCAAAAAGACAAGTTGGAACTATGTAATGACTAAAAATGCTAGAGTTCTCTGTCTTGTAACAACTCGTACTCATAACATTATTATAATATCAACAACATCCTTTTCCTCCCTATGTTGTTTTTTTCTGTTTATACAAATACAATGGTTGAGTATGTGAATTATAAAGTCAATTGCCGTCTACAGTAAGAAAAATTATAGAATATTGCCAGCTCTTTAAATAGACTTCAGAATTGTCTATAACTATATAGTAATAGACAATGTTTCAAATATTTTAGATGAGGAAAAAAAAAAATTCTTCTTTTTTTTCCTCAAATGCAGACACACTATTAAAATCAGCATGTTTGCAGGATTCCCAACAATGCATTTGTTCTCTGGGAGGCTGTAAATCTACTTTACTGCTTAGTGTGCAATACAACACTCAGCGTTTGCATCCTGTCAGGGACTTTTCTCCATGTTCTCACCTATGATTTTTCCAAGTCACTTCTTTACTTTTGTCCCAACTGTTGTCTTATCTTCACTGAATATAAATATCTCTAATGGATACACACCCACCCACATGCATACATATACATGTGCACACAAAATACCAGGATTTCTCAGGGAGACACAAAGAATATAACAAGAGCAATTAAATAAAAGAGAAGACAAAATTGAAATAAATTAGCCTATTCTACCTCAATCTTTTCTCTTATCATTTGTGTTCTTTTAAGGCTACTGTTATGATACTGGAAATCCACCTGACTACTGCTAATTAAACCTATCAAATAATACTGAACATCTGACTAATTCAATTATTAAGACAGCATTATCAGAGGAGCACTTTTTCTTCTCTCTTGCTTGACTAATTGTAAAGTCTCCTTGAATTGTCCTGAAATAGCCCATCTGGATTCTTTGTAAAAACCAAAATAAATACTCCAATGTTGGAGTAATTTTAATGCACTTAGGATAACACAGAACAATTGCTGAAGTTGCACCAGTACTGTGTGAATATTTATATAATAAAGACAATAACATTCAGCTTTGACTTCCCAACTCAAAGTGCAGAATTAAGACTTTAATTTCTAACAGATTTGCTTGTATTGGTACGTACTTTATAGTTGTCTCAAGTTACATCAGAGTAGTAAAGAAATACTCAGATAAAGAAGCACATTTTGAAGAAAATCAAATAAATATCAGGAGATTTTTCTGAAACTTCATAAGGAGTTTGGAATGTGGAGGGCCAGTGTTTGCAAGTTTTTATTTGGTTGAAGATTTTATGTCAAACTAAATTACCTATGCTACCCACATATAGGTGTTGCTGCTACTTTAAAATAGAGTGCTAGATAACGAAAAAAATCTGAAATTACTACTTTTAAATAATTAAACACCTACTATCAGTTTTGAAACATTTTCCAGTAGTGCTTCTCCCCTTATAATTTTCAAGAACTTGCTATCTAGGTGATGCATAGTTCAACTATGATAATTACATCCAAAAGGGAAAAAAATTAACATATTGCTGAAATTGTAGCTTGCAAACTCCCAATCTCCTTCAGGGTATACTTTTTTGGCATATTTACATATTTTCAAATTATATCTTTTGACAGGGACTAAGAACTTAGCTATTCTGTTCTAAGCTCTACCACCACCCACGTGAATCTGCCAAAATCAAGCCTAATGTTTTTGGTTTCTTGTGTAAAATGGATCTTTTAATATTCTTCTTGCAATTTTGCTAGGAGAGCAAGTTTGTATCTCCCAAGTATTTTGATGTCAACAATTAGACTCAAGATGAAACCCACAGTTTAAATCCGTAGGTGGAGTTTATTGTGAGATATATAAAAAATCAAATCAGTTCATTTTAGCTTGAAGAAAATTCTTTGCCACAAGTGACACAATTGTAAAGGGCACTATCATATCATTTAATAACTCTGAATCCCAAAGACGTCTCAGTCACAGCAGGCACCCGCACATGAAATCTTTGCAAAGAGCTTTTAGTAGTAGTTTCACACTCTCATACAAGTTTGAATAATTTCTACCCTTCACTTTTAAAATAATTTCTGAAAAACAAGTAATTGCAGTTTAGCATGCATCACAGTGGATGTATAATCTGTAATGAAACAGCATGAAAATCTTTCTTGTTGGATTCTAAACCTTAACAGGTTTTAAGGAAAACGTGAGATTTAGTTATTTACTTAGAGGAAAAATGTTTGTTTGGGCTTTACTACAATACAGAGAGTGAATAACAGCACATGTTACCACATAATGCACTTGGAAAGGTTTTCTTCATAATTAAGCTGCAAGTCAAAATGCCAAAATGAAGGGGTTTTTTTCCCACCACAGTATTATATGAATTAATATTTAACAACAGAAAAAAAGAACTTACAGGTAAAGCAATCTTTCAGAAAACTTCTGCTATGACAGAGCTTCATGTGACCTTTCACATTACTTCCTGGGTTCATTTCCTAAAAGAAATAGAAACGGGACACATGTGAAACCAGTTGCAATGTTAAAATAGCATCTATTTCATTGCCTTAAAACAGGTTAAGAAGCAAGGTTTGGGAAAACTTTTTAGGCTGGTGTCTTCCAAAAGGCAGAACCTAAAGAAAAAATTCTGGACTTGAAAGGTAATCTTAAATAATTTTTATCAAATCCTGTACCAGATACTGGTATCCATTAAACTTTCTGTAGACTTTCAGACTGATTTGAGATTAGTCCTTGACCTTCCTGAGCACAGGGAAGTCATACATGATCTTCCCTCTATTAATCACACTTGTACAAAACGCCTGTGCATAGCCAGTTAACCCATATGGCATTAGCAGGATAACATTCAAATATACAATGCTTAATAAAACAAACAAAAAAAAAAAGCCAAAACATGTAATTAGCACTCCAGCAATGTTTTTGCTGTAATAGTTATCTCATAAGAATAGCAAATACAAGCCCTGCAAGGGACTCGAGCCAGCTAAAGAATGGAGGTGCACAGGGAGCTGTGGGGGTATTTGCAGCAGAAAGCTCCATCCTGGAGGGCAGTGAATCCCACAGCTGCTGCTTGGGGAGGTTTGCAGCGTGCTGGAGATTCAGGTCAGGACATTGCAAAGGGCTGCTGCAGACTATGACCCTCTGCTGCTCTTCCATATGAGCACTGAAGATGATGCCAGAGGCAATGAAGAAAGCATCGAGCACTGATTATGCTGCTAATTATGTGGGGAGGTGGGGTCAAGTGCATGGAGACCCCAGGCAGTTTTCTCTTCAATCCTTCCAGAAAAGCAGAAGGGTGAAAAAGGTAGCAACAGATCCCATAAGAATTTGTTGTGCAGTTGGTGTGGGCTACAAGGTTTTAGATTTTAAACAATCATGGGATGTTCTACAAGAACAGAGGATGGTTTAGCAGAGATGCTGCCCACATAGGTAGATAAAAACATTTTGCCAACAGGCAGGCCAATCCAGTAATGAGAATTCAAACTAGGAATAACAGGAGTAGGAGGGCATGACCAGCAATCAAGAGAGGAAGTAAAGAACCAGGCTGGCAAGCAAAGAGTATGGGGAAATGTCAACAGGAAGAAATTTGTAAGCAAAAAACCAGGGCTTGTAGAGGTCCCACCCCAACCGTGTACATGTAGATAGGGAAATGCCTTCCAGGCAGTAGTAAAGGTATTCTATCTTTGCTAGGAAAAAAAACCATGCTTTTGTGCCTCTTCATACAGCCTGTTTGCTAATGCACACAAGCAAGGCAAACAGGACAAATTAAAAGGTCTGTATGCAGCTGGAGAATTTAAACTTTACTGGGATCACAAACATGGGTAGATAGCTCATATAAACTTGAAAAGTAAAAGTTTCTGCTGGTGCTGTGCAACATAAGGAAGGCTATGAACAATGGTCTCTCTGTCACAAGATATGAATGAAAAGGTATCTCCTGATGGAAATCTGTCACAAAAGTTATGCAGAAGGCCAATACACTGAATGTCCTCTTCATCTCACTCTTCACTGACAAAACCATCCCTCAGCTATCCCAGGTCCCTGAAAACCATAGGAAAGCCTGGAGCATGGCAGATTTCCTCTCAGTGGAGGAGAGACAGGTTAGGAAGCATTTAAACAAACTGGACACACACAGACCCATTGGCCATAATGAGATGCATTGCACATATTGAGGGTTGGCTGATGGCATTGTGAGAGCGCTCAGTCACTGAAAGATCAAAAAGGATAACAGATCAAGGTGAGGGGAGGAAACTCTGAGGACTGGAAGAGAATAAATATCACCTCTACTTCCAAGAAATTCAGTCCCAGCCTCACCTCAACTCCTAGGAAAGGAATGGAGAAAATAAACCTGAAAGCCATTGTCAAACAGAGGAGGAATAAGAACGTATTTGGACATGGCAAGCATGAATACATAGAGGAGAAATTGTGCCTGACCAACCTGATAGCCTTTCACAATGAGCAGGCTGACCCAGTGGACAAGGACAGAACACTGAACATTGCTTATCTTGACTTTAATAATGTTTCTGTCACAGCCCTGCATTGTCTTCTCCCTGAAAAACTGATGAAATACAAAAGAGATGAATGGAGAGTAAGACACACAGAAAAGTGACTAAACTGCTGGCCAAAAAAGGTTGTACATCAGAAGCACCAAGTTCACCAGAGGCTAGTCATCAAAGGCACACACCAAGTGTCAATAAAAAAGCCAGTACTGGTTCAGCAACTCATCAATAACTTGCAAGTTGAGACACAATGCATAGAGATACTACAAAACTAAGAGCAGCTGATACAGAGGGTTTTCCTGCCATTCAGAAAAACCTTGGCAGGCTGAGAAATGGGCCAACAGTAGCTTCATGAAGTTCAATACAGGGAAAAGGTGAAGTGCTGAACTTGGCAGGAATAATCCTGTGCGTATTGGCAGAAAAGGACTTGAGAGACAACAAGCTGGCCATGAGCCAGCAGCATGACCTCACAGTAAAGAAGTTGCACAGCAACCCACGCTGCATGTGGAAGAGCATCACCCACACAGTGAGGGAGACCATCCCTCCTCTCTGCTCAGCACTGGTGAGCCACCCTGAATGCTGTAGTGGGTGGCTCAGAACTGGGCCCAAGAAAAAGTGTTACTGCAGCAAGGCCAGCTAAAGTTTATGGAGGTAAGTAAAGGATTGGAGCACGTTTTGTATGAGGAGAGGCTGTGAGAGGTGGGGGGCCTTGAGAAGAGAAGCTCAGTGGGATGTGTCCTATGCTTACAGATACCTGATCAGTGGCAGAATAAGGCAGGCAGAACTTCTCAGTGGCATCAAGTGAAAGGACAAGAGGCAACAAGCACAAATTAAACACAAGAGATCCCATTTAAACTTTTTTCTATGAGGGTGGTCAACCAATGGCACGAGTTCCCCAAGATGCATCTCCATCCTTGCAAACATCCAAAATCCCACAGGGCACAGTCCTGGGCAGTATGTGCTAGCTGACCCTGTGACCCGGCTCCGACCAAAGGGCTAGACAGTCTCCAGAAGTCCCTTCCAACCACAACAATTCTATGATTCTGGAAAGTTATTTATTTAACTGGTCTCTGCTTAAAATAAATTGAAAAGAGGTTAAATTAATCACCCATGAAATTTCTTCTCCACAATGCATGGGGGAAAAAAAAGTATAATCAACTTTGTGTTTTAGCTAGTGTAAAAAGGCTTAAAAAGGTTATAGCTAGAAATATATAGGAACTCTGATCCTAATGGATGTCACCATGTCTTTTGGGCTCCTGGATATTGATGGCAAGATTTCAAAACCATAGATTAAATGCAACAGGAGAAATTCAGATGCTTTGATCCAATTAGATGTCTCTCCGCAGATATTCAAAACCCAGCTGGAGGTCTTCCTGTGTTACCTGCTCTAGCTGACTCTGCCTTGGCATGGGGGTTGGACCAAATGATCTCCAGAGGTTGCTTTTAACCCTAACAATTCTGTGATTCTGTAATTTTGAAAGACAAACATTTTCCCCAATAATTCCTGCTGCTAACACTCCTAGTTTCCCATGAGAAAGCAGAACGTAAAAAAACATAGAACTTCAGATAGGTATTCATATCTGATATTAAATATGTATTAATAACCAATGCATCAAATGTATTTCCTTTCATAATGGAATGGTATACTGAAAAGCCAACAAACTTTTCTCTGACCACTCAAAATAGTTGGCTAACATGCACACTAAAAATGTGAATCACCTGCATGGTGTTCAGTGGAACAGAATTTCATGTCATTCTATACTACAGGAAAACACCAACACTTTTGTAAGCATTAATAGGTTTATGACAGCATCTCCCAAAGAATTGTTCCACTCATGTGGAGACATCAACCAGTGGAATAATTTTTATAAGTCATGAAGAACAGAACCACAATTAGACTGTAGAAAATCTGAAGAAATATTTTATAATCAACAGATTACTTAGAGGAAAAAAAAAACTCTTTTAGCAGTTGAAGTCATACATCTTCAAGGGATCAGATAAAGCTTTTATTTTTCCATAAGCTTTTTCTTTCTGCAAGTTTGAATTTGGGTTGTTGAAAAGAAATTACTACTAATTATATTTTAAAATTTCTAATGACATATTTCCTTAGAGAAAAAGTAAACAGCATGTGCCTATTTTATTTGTTGCCAGGCAGAACAAAGAACACAAGTTAAACAGAAATAGAGTATATTTTTGCACACAGGTACTCATACAAAGGCATGTTATATGTACATAGTCACATGGGCATCTTTTGTGTTCATGTTGCTATGGAAACAAACTTGCATGTAATCAAACATGATTACAAAGACATTCTAGCTCTTAGAGTATGAGTCTTTTCATTCTTAAATCAAGGATAAAAGCTGCTTTATAAGATTATAGAAGAGATGCCAGTAGTAAAGAGCATCTGAAGCTAACAAAATTATAATATCTGAAACACAAAGATTTTTCATTTAATACTGTTTGTGTACTTAAATGTAACTTCAGAGACTAGCCCAAAACAGCAGCAGATTATGACAGAGTAAGGACACTACAGATTTTGCATACACAGAAGATGTGGCAGATAAACCTAGCATTTTCTTTGATTTCTTGAAAACAAAATTTATAGGAAACTTTCACCGTGGAACTACTCATATCAAACAGCATGCCCATTAAAAAAAGGACAAATCAAAGAACTATACTATATAGATTTAAGTTCCTGTTTTCCTATTTTTTTCACAGAGCATTAAACAATCCCTATTCAATACCTGTATCTGTTTTATTTATCTTGGTCCATCTGCTCTGCAAATGTTCTTGCAAAGCAGTTTCCCATGGCAACACCAAATATCACATAGACTCAGTCTTCTGTCAAAGCCCTTCTAACTGATCCACTCCTGAATTTCAAACAGCATATTTTCCTGCAGTATTTAAGTAAATAATAAATGGAGGATTTCTTCAAGAAAAAAAAAAAAATCTACATGAATGAAATAAATACCCATGATTAAGCCCCACTCTTCAAGCATTTATTTTTTATTTTATTGTTTTGGTAACTTCATGTTTCAAGACTATTACATTTAAATAATCTAAGACAAGGTGGAAGATAGGTTATTTAAAAATCCTGTCAATCTCATGGTAGTTTTTACTTGATTAAAATTTCAAAATTGATGTGTTACATGTAGCAAAACAAATTGTGCAAAAGCTTTAAAGAATAAGGAAATAATATGTTGAAATGTAAGTTTTGGAATGAAAAGACTACAATGGCTGCTTACTGTGGGACAACTTCTGATAGACTTCATCACCTACAAATTATTACTAGCCAGCCCCTCTAATTTTTACATCCTCATATTTATAATGCTCAAATACATGAGGAAAATTTCTCAATACATTTTCATTCAAGTTAAACTAATAACACTGATTTCATGAAAGTAACTCCTGTTTTACCTGAGATTCTATCTTGAGAACCCATTCTCCCTAAATTAAGACACAGAAGAAACAAACATTTTTTTAAGTGAAGTTATTCTGAAAAACTCAAAGTAAGCATCAAAAAATCCCAAACTCTTCAGTAAATATCACCCTAGTCCTGAGCACACCTATTCTGCATGAAAGTGCAACAGAAGCATTATTCAAGCTGTACATTAAGGAATAAATGTTCAGACTTAGGAAAAGTACTCTACTGAATTTCAAAGTCTAATATCTTTTATTTTACATTTGTCAGACCAAAACCAAGATCAGCTAGGAACAAGCCCTGTGGAGATTTGAAAAATAATCAGACTTCTGAGCCACTTCTACACCACAACACTTTAGTTTATGGTAGTGTTTATAGCCTAGAGCTACTTTAAGAACTCCTACTATTTAGCAATCTCAGATCCATAATAAACAACAGGATTAAATTCACACAATAATTTTCCATCAGCATCCCCTCCTGTCCTGGTTTTGGCTGGGATAAAGTTAATAGTGTCCTTAGTAGCAGGCACAGTGCCGTGTTTTGGATTCAATGCGGAATAATGTTTTAACAAGCTCCTGGTTTTGGCTGCTGCTCAGCAGGGCTTACCCCAAATCAAGGACTTCTCAATCTCACGTGTTCTGCCATTCAGGAGGTGCACCTGAAGCTGTGAGGGAGCACAGCCAGGACAGCTGACCCCAAATGGGCAAAGGAAAATTCCACACCCCAGAATATCACTCCAATATAACGTCCCCAGTATATAAACTGGGAGAAGCTGGCTGGAAGGGGCTGATCGCTACTTTCAGAAGGGCTGGGAATCCATGAGCAGGGGGTGAGAAGTTGTATCATGCATTACTTGTTTCTCTTGGGTCTTATTCATACAATCAGTCCTTTCCCTCCTTTTCATTACTAATCTTATTTTTACTATTAGGATGATTATTATATTTTATTTTGTTTCAATTACTAAACCCACAAATCCTACTTTTTTTTCCTGATTCTCCCCAGTGGAGGGTAGAGGCAGAGAGTGGGTGAATGGCTGCCTGATAATCAGTTGCCAGCAGGGATTAAATCACCCTACTTTTCCCTGTCATTTCCTTGGGTTATTCTTGGGTTTTCCAGGCACACTCATCTGCTCACCTTGGAATTTGGCCCAAACACGTTTTGCAGATTAGTCTAGATTTCTGGTCTCTATGGTGAAATTCTGTACAATTATTCTGCTATTTTTAGTTAGAAAGACTTCTTTACGTGTTTTAGACATAAATGACACCATGGACTAATGAAGTAAAATATGGCATTTCTACAGAGCACAGGACAGATCTACAATAGGAGGATAATTCAGCTGGTCTGTTGTATATGCAGCAAGTCGGTCCACTTGATGAATATATGCAAATATTGCTGGAGGCATAAATCCAAAATACAATTACAAGAGCCCTCTGCCTGCAAATAAGAGCACATAAATATGTCTTTACAAAACTACCACGTGTATGCTCAGCTGCTACCTACCTTTCCTGTGGTTTACTACCCATCAGCCAAAGTACACTGCCTACAATTATCTGTGGACAGAACTTCTAATTATTTGTGATGAATAATAGATGCATTTTATCATTACACACTAAAAACTTCTATTCTGCGTTTTTAATAGGCCATTGAAATAAGCCTGTGGATTTATGAGTGACATGTTTATGGTTCTAATGTATTTTATTTTCCAGGGAAAGACAGGTAGCAGCACTGATTCCATCAGTCACTAGGGTCATCCTAAAAACTGCTAATTCCATCCTTAATTGTGTAACTGTAACCATGAATGGGTTTTATTATTCTTTACTGTACACAGAGTGTTTCTCTTAAATATGTAGGTTAGTTCTGTTTGTAAGAAAATCAAAGTCAAAAATATTTCAGCCAAAACTGCAGTGAAAGCTATAAAAAGAACATTAAGTTTTCATCAAACCACACATACTTTGTGTTTACGTGTCCATAGGAGGATTAGATTTTGACTCATTTTAAAATACCATAGTAAAAACATCAGTCATGAAATGATCAGTGACAGTAAATTTCATCGCTTTCTACTGCCTGTGATACATGTGAGATGAACTGGCTACAAAGCAGAGCATATTTTGAAAAATATTTTTCAAATATGCTACTTCAAAAGTTATGATTTCATCTAAAAATAAAATAGAAATTCTTAGAGAACTAACATCGTGCTTTTTCTGAAAATCTGAAAGGCTGTAATAAAGACTTTAAGTTATTACAATCTATTCTGCAAATGGCTAAGCGGCCAGGACCACGTTCATTTATGCTTTGTCCTTTTAAGCTTTCAGGGTGCTGTGTAGCCACAGTAACTATGCTTTTTTGCTGCAAAATCCATTAGCTGGTTTCAATCTGGGATTCAATACCACCATAATCAAAGCCAAAGATTAAAAAAATTGTGATTAAGAAAAAGATTGTTGGTGACAAGCATTTCTTTTAAAAGCAATTTCTGCATATCTATGCTTTATACATAACAGCAGAAGAAACCAAAAGATTAAAAGGACATCAAAAGATAAATTCAAAATTAATTTTAAAACTAGGTTACCATCAGGAATTACAAACTACTACCTCAAACTAGACAGTTCAGAAGACTAGGATAAGCTCTATTCTGCACCCTATTTGTATGTTGTTTTTAGTCACAACAGCACTAAACAACTACAAATGCCAGCTCACTCCTGACACTGGCTACAGATAAACTAAACAAATGACATTGTCACTGTTGGCTTGAATCCCAATTACAAGAAGGTACACTTGGTAACCAGAAGGAGGCACATTTTTTGCAAGCAATTGGTATATACTCCACAGCTGGAATTTCAAAGTGTAGGAATACATTCCACTAACCATTTATTTAAAAATAAATTCCTTGAGTCTTTGTACTCAAAGGAATACCGTATTCTTTAACTGAAAATTTTCATTGCCACCTCAGCTATTTTACTATTAGTTCATCCTCTGCTGATTTTTCAAATTCCATTTGCTTCTGCATTATATTAGAATCAAACATGATTCAAAGATAAAATATCTGCCATGTGCAAGAAGTGTGCATATTTGGGCTGAGGAAGAGGAAGATATCCCCTAATAAGAGAAAATTATCCATACTGGCATTTTATTTCTGCATTCTAGCTCCACATCCTGCCATAGCCCTTCTTGTAACAAGCAACAAGAAACAATAGCAAGGCGGTGGTTGTGTAGGGTAAAGACAGACTGGATTATTTTTAAGAGACCATAAAAATTGCAAAATGCACTCATGCTTGCATTCAATAGAATTAAAAAAAAATAAACTTCATGAGTTACCTGAATCTAAACCTTCTCCTTTTTCCCTCTAAGA
The DNA here is from genome assembly GCF_048771995.1 of Taeniopygia guttata. Classification (NCBI taxonomy): domain Eukaryota; kingdom Metazoa; phylum Chordata; class Aves; order Passeriformes; family Estrildidae; genus Taeniopygia; species Taeniopygia guttata. The sequence continues at coordinate 38,879,136 of NC_133028.1, read as the reverse complement.
CGTAACTTGTAAAGCTCTGACTCCACTGAAGTTAACAACAAAACTGCCATAACCTTCACTAGAGCAAGATTTCACCACATGAATATTTAATGACAAGGATGACACCAGAGAGGATTAAAGGTCATGCTTTCTCTGTCACCACAGCAGAGGACAAAGTCATGGCTCCTACAACTAGCTTGTCCAACGATTCTGTGATCATCAGCTTGGCCCTGCTCTAAATGAGAATGACAACACATTCCAGAAGTCACAGTATAAAGCAACACTAATGGTTTCCAGGAGTTCAACTCTGGAAGAAAGATGCCTAAAATGCTTCTTTCAAAGTACTCTTGGTTCTGCCTTTTAAAGAAGAACTGACAAAGGCTCACCTTCACTTCAAAACAGTATGAGCATATTGAGGAAGGCAGAGATGCCCTTAACAGAGCATTTTGACAAGACACCCTTTGTCATTAGCAGTGACTGCACAATTTCACCCAATTGGCGATAGAACAAAGTACTTCTGTATATATTGATAGAATACTCTATGAACTGAAATCTTAGGAGAAGATTTTAGGTCCTTTTCCCACCCAGTCTTCCAGATGCTGCTCACAACAGGAAAGCAGCACCAATGTTAAAAAACTCACAACAGGAAGCAGCACTGATAGTAAAAATCACAGGAAATCAAATCCAGGCCTGACAGAATTACAAAAGCAACCCAAAACAAAACGAAAAACCAACCAAACAAAAACTGCAATCACAACAAATCAGAAAACCTGGAGATTTCATAGAGTGTAAAGAGGCATAGGTGCTCCCAGCAGACTTGCAAGTGCTGCAGAATCAAATGAGAGCTTTTGCAAGTAACACAGCTTAGAATGCCTTGATAAACACTAATAATTTTCTATTTCCACAGGCTTTAAATCAAAATACTGCACAGCATTGTCTATGTACATGCCTGTTTAGGTAACTTTAATATTCACCTACAGTTATTCCATAAATTTTTTGTCAAAATTTAAAAGCCATTGTTCCTTCTTTTTCTCATTAAACTAAGAGGCACCAAAATTTTAGGACACATTTTCATAGCTTTGGTTTCTCCTGGATTTAATTAAGGCGTTAATGCCTTCAAAGACCTAAGAGTAATCCACAAGTTTTAAATTATGAGGAAATACAAGCTAAACCTATCTTTAAAACCTGAAGTACCAATTAAAATAAACTTGGAAGAGAACTAGTCATCGGAAGTTTTATTTTGTTTGACACTTGAAAACAAAAGAACTTCACACCAAAAAAATGCCCATATGTCATCTTCATCTGAGGAGGCTCTCTAAGGATGTTTTCTATGTCCTATGTCTATGTTTCCTGTTCTTTCACATAAACCTCCCTGCTTACTCTCCATTCCAGTATTCTGCAGTTGCCATAGTTACCATTGTGCATGACCACACTGTGAGTGGTGACCTCACATTCAGTAAATCCCCAAAAGCTCAAAGTTTGCAAAATATTTCAAGGTTTGTGCAGAAATCTTGCCACAAATTTTCACTAAAAGACTGGCAGGTGCCAAAGCACACTCAAAGAACTGTCTCTTTTTGAAGACTGGATATTTTATTTGCTGAACTGCAAGCTTTCAGCCACAATGAGAATATTGGAAGAGAATTAAGGTATAGGAACTAGAATCACAGCAAAAGTCATTAAATATATTCTAAGAATTTCAACATGCAATTTTCACTATGATTCAAACAGTTTTAAATAAGGAAGGTGACCCAAGTGCAATCAGGTTTCCTCTTTCCAAATTCCAAAAATGACAAAGAAAAATCCTTAAAAGATCCTAAACCACAAGTTAGTAAACAGGACCCAAGTTATAGATAGCATTTATGGATGCACCTTCCATAGATGCTTTCATCACAGCTACCATGAACACAAAAGACACAACCAGAAACCTTTCTCCAGAGCTTGACAGATGGCAAAAATAAACCATATCATGACCATAACAGATAAGTAATTTAAAGTACAGCCTCATAATAAACAAAAGCAGATGTACTGGATTTCTGCATGAGGTTCCACAGCTTAGCCCTTCAGGAATAGGGAATATAAAGAACTCTGCTTAGATGAATTCTGTGCTGTGTTTGAAACTTTACTGTGATACAGATTACTATTGACTGATATACAAAATTCAGATACACGTTGCATCTCTCCAAGAAGCAGAATTTCTAGAAATGAATCTACATTTACTAAATGCAGTGTTGGATGCTTGGACCCTGCTAGAAGCTTCCAAAGAAACACTCTTCTCCCTACTTTTCCTGCAGATGAAAAGCACACACACGATTATGGGAACTGTCCTACCTTCCAAATATGTGACTGTCGCAAGAAATATAAGGTTAAGATTGAAGAACTTGCAGTATTTTGCTTTAATAAATTAGAATAGACTACATTTCATTCCATTTGTTCTATTCTGTTAGATCAGATGCCTTACATGCCACTCAACTTTTGTGTTTCCTACACCCCAAATCAAAAGAGAACATGATGAGATGACAAGAAACCATCTGGATTACATGAATATGATGCTAACAGGGAAAGGGACCTAATGGAATTATGAAAACATCATACCCATACACTTATTAGCGTACATAAAACTTGTAAATCAGATTTTTTTGTCACAGAGCATCTCTAGATCAACAGCACTAAGGATCAAATGTGAGAGAATGTTATTTTCATATTAATCCTGTGATCTTTCATATGCAAAGCAGCATCACCCTGTTCCTTACCTCTCAAAACTGCACCCTTATATGAACATACTTAAAGATTCCACATTGGTTTTAACCTTAGAATAACAATGACTAAAAGCCATCTGTGACAGCCCAGCACCTTGCCATAGATTCATTTATTTCCCTGCTTGGTATGTTTGGCATCTTTCTCACTTACATTTGCCAAGTTTTTTTAAATTACTCTTCTGATGACACTAACCCTGCTGATCTCAGGTTTCCCCATGTAGACAGAGCAACTAGAAGGGTTCTTGCCTTTCCATGCTGACCTGATATGAAAACAAGAGGACACTGGAAGATCAGTAGATTAACTAGAGCCAGATGAAGCACATGTTAATGCTTCCCATGAGCCTCAGAAATAAGGAAAGTACATTTCTGTACTTGCTGGTTGGCTTTTTAGATGAATTATGCTAACACATTATTGCCTTCTGCAAAGTACTTTCGTGTTTATGCAGAAACTACTGCATTTCCATGTGTATTTAAAAATCCTTGCTCACACCAACAGCTAGTATTAATCATGTTTTCCATCTAAAATCAAGAGTGATCAGCAACGAAAACTGTCCACAGTGTTTAGCTGAAAGCACTGTGGATCAGAAGCACCAAGTCCAGCCGTAGGCCAGCCATCAAAGACACACCCCAGGAGTGAATAGGAGAGCCAATGTTGTTCAATACCTCAATCAATAACGCCCAAGGTGAGACAGAGTGCCCCTTCAGCAAGTTCACAGACAGTGCAAAATCAGAAGCAGTCAATATATCAGACGGTTGTGCTGCTATTAAGAGGAACCTTGACAGGCTGAGAAAAGAGCAAAATACATGAAATGCAACAAAGAGGAAGTGCAAAGTCCTGATCCCGTGGAGGAACACCAGGCAGTGTTCCTCCATGGGAACACTGTAGGGCTGGGGCCAAGTTGCAGGGAAGCAGCTTTGTCAGGTGGGACCTGACAGTCCTGGTAGACAAGCTGACCATGAGCCAGCAGCGTGCCCTCACATCAAAGATGGCTCAGAGCAACTTGACCTCTCCAGGAGGTCAAAACTTTCCCTCTGTTCAGTACTAGTGAGAAACATCTAGAGAGCTCACTCCAGCCTCAAGCTCCCCAGTACAAGAGAGCACACTGAAGGGCAACAAAGACGATTAAAGGACAAAATGAAGCTGAGATGTAGTACACACAGTAGTGTTCAATTATTTGTGAAAAAAAAAAAAATCTTAAATAAACTAGGGAAAAGTATTTACAGGAATGAGTGGTTTTTTTCAATCGCCTTACACTATAATTTTTTCATAATGTGAACACTTGGATTTTATTGTGTAGATTTTTCAAAGTACCATCTGTTTTTTCAAGTCCTCAACAATTTTGCCATTAATAAATCTAAATCCCTGCCATCCTCATTCACTATACAAAACAGGCATTGTATATCACGCAAAATATGAAAAAAATTCACAAAGTTTGAAACTCCCTATGAAGCAAGCTGTACCTCCAATTTTGCATTTCCTACTTATCAGACAACTGTTTTACAATTTAAATGTTATGTCAACTCATCCATAACCTTCTTTTATGTTCTGTTTCAATACTTTGTGAATAGAATATTAATCTATCATTTAAATTAACATATAATTGAAGAAAACTCAGCTCTCTCAGCTCATGAATTTGAGAATTCATAGTACCCAGTTGTCAAGAGATACCCAGCAAGCTGTCATGACGAAGAAGTACTACACGTACCTTCCTGTCCCCAGATGCTGGCTCCTATTACAGACCTTCATTCCTAACACAGCAACAGGGAGTCATTCTACTTCTCCCTGAAACAATTTTTCCCACCTACCAATCCAGCTGGAATTTTTTCCTCAATTAAAATAATCACTGGCTTATTTTTTTTATGCTGAGTTTATTTAAACCTAGGTGTCTTCCAAGCTAACAGGAGGCTGCTCAGATGACCCTTTTTCTAAAATCAAGGAAGGAAGCAAAAGCAGAAGAAAAAAGTAGGAGGATTTTTGAGGTATTACTGAGTTTCAACTGTGTATGAATCTACATCTGCAGAAACCAAAAGGAAGTATAACACCATCTGAAGAATATATAATCAGTGACAGGGTGGATAAACTTGCTAGGTCACAGGGAATCTAGTACTTGCTTCCTCATGACAATAAAATACACCTGGGATGACTTAGAAGTAACAGAGATGTCATAATACAGCCTTTCATTTCTGTACTATGATTTCTGCAAAGAGGATATAAGATTTGCTATCTCTGATGGTGTCACTTGGAAGCAGCATTTAATTGACTGCCTCTCCCAGTGTGCCCTTTGCTAAATTAACAAAGTCCTACTTAACACGCTAAAGCAAGTACAACCACAGTTCCTGCATATATGAGATGCAATATCATGAAAATGCTGTCCAGAAGTTGGAGCAAAACATTTTAAGTTCACACCTTAGGCAATCCAGCTTCTGGAACAGGAGAAACATTCAAGGCACTGTCTGACCAGTAGCAGCCTCACTAACTTAACATTTTCAGTCCACAATTATGTATACTATAGTCACAAAATTTCCACTGCATAACTTCTTTTCTCTGCTAGGGAGGGTGCAGTATTATGCCCTTACATTAATTAAACCAAACCACAATACTATAATTGGTGTCGAAAAATTGTGCAACATACTTTTCCAGACAATATTCCTAATCAAATTCCTTAAGTGAATGGTTGGTGTTAAGAAAAACTTAATTTAAAACTGCCATAGGATCAAAAGTATTTTTAGCTGAAACTATTATTTTCACCTTTCTCAAGAAATAAACAAAACCAAAACAAACCTGGCTCCATTTTACATATGCACAAGCAAGGTACATCATCTCAGACTTTCTTCCTAGTAAATACTCAAGGAATACCAGCATTTCAACCACTGCTACACTGAGCTATTCTACACTTCATAAACTCAAGACACCATTTGGCTACCGAAAACATGAAAACACCATCATCAGTTTATTTCTATATTTTTTCCAGTAGGTGACTTTTGAAGATCAAGGGAGTTTCACTAGAATTGAAAAAGCGTGTTAAGGTCTTAAGGTGAGGGGAAAAAAAAAAAAAAAGAGAAGAAAGGTAAGCTTTGTAATTGCAACAATGGCTGGCATTTGCTTCTGCTTCTTCTGCGAGTTGCTGCACACTGCAACGGTCACTCAAATTTACCATAATCCAAAATCCATTCAATGGATTTACCCGCACTACTACTTCAGTCATCAACTGAAGTCATCAATTACAGCAAATTCTGATAAATTGATGCAGCAACTTTTTCTTGCAAATAATTTTGAATGAAAAATGAAATCTTGGAGTAAGGAATTTGGTTCTAAAGGGTAACCAGAATGAAGTTTTGCACACAGTCATATTTCCCCATCCCTGCACTGCAGGTTTCTGTGTACTGGTCTCAGATCAAGCCTGAAATTCTTGCAAGAATCTGGTTTGTAACAAACTCCAGGCAGTTCTTTTTCAATCTTCCAGAATCCTTCTAACCATTTTTAAAAACTGAGCTCACAGAAGCCAGACTGCTTCTCAAAAGCCCATCTTACTGCCTTTTTTAAGCCTTTCTAGTAGCTGAGTGAGTCTCTGACTACCTGCTCCATCCAGCCTAACAAAGCCATTCTCCAGGCAAAAATGGGGATCTGCTTGCTGGCAAGAAACAGTCACCCCTTCGTTGCCATGATTTCTTCCAAAAAACGTTTCTTAATATCTGAAGGATTGCAGCCCTCTTCTACCATGCTCTAGCTACGTCCCATTCAGCAGAAGCAGATATAGAGCAGGTAATAAACTGCAAACAAACTGCACAGACCAACCATTACACATCTATGCAGATTCTTAAGTGATCAGGGAGATACATCTCTACAGATGTGCAAATGTAATGATTTGAGGAATAATTTGAGGTACTGTTCATATAAGAAACATATTTCTGCTGATTCCTTCTCACTGTCAAAAGAGTGCTTGTTCTCTCTTGCTTATGCATGTTTTTCCAACACACTCTGCCTCACTGAAGCACTACATGCTGGCTAAAATACACTTAAGGACCCCATTTTTTTGTCATTAATTACTTCAGACATTAAGTTCTGCAACTCAAAGCTCATCATCTCAAAACTCAGTCACGGTACTGCACTTCAGTAAATATCCCCAAGATACACCATCAAGCATATTTTCCACGTCATCTGCAGAGGCTGAAAATCGTCCTTCTATTACAGTTCACTTGAAATGGAACTGAATTGAGAAACAAAACGATCATCATCTTCCAGGTCCCTGCTGAGATGTAAAACCTCAGAGAAAAAAAAATCTGATCCTTCAGAAATGGAAAACAAAACCAACAACCAAACCCAGCAAATGGAAAACAAACAAACAAAAAAAAAAAAGCCAAAAAAAAAAAACCCCAAAAAACCCCAAAAAAACCCCCTACCTACTACCATAGCTAGCACTAAAGCAAAGCTACCCAGAATGCCAATCAGAAAGGCCTGAGCAGTCTGTGTACAAAAACACACTTCTGCCCTCCAAAACAAAGTCCAGAGAGCAAGCACGGCAGAGAGTCATGTCCTTATGGATGCAGTTTTCATCATCCTCTGGCTGCATCTTGCTTAACATCAATTATTGGTAGATCTTGTGAAATTAAGAAAATAACTCTAATTCTCAGAGCTGCCATCAGGTGTATTTTAGTTAACCCTAAACACTTTTGCTCACTGTAACCAACTATCTTGTTTTAAATCTGAAGTCTCTCTACAACTGTTAGGAGGGAAATCCTTATTTTAGCCAAATTCTATTCATACAATCCAGAAAAAGAATGACAGCATGTAACTATTAAACTGTTTTGAATATGGTGAAGAGTTTAGTATAACCACAACTGATGTTCTGGTGGGCCCTTCCCAAAAGACCCAGTAAGTCTGGTGGGCACCTGCCCCACACTACTGCCAATAGTCCCTCACAAAAATCACTGCTAAATCAGGAAAGGGAAACCAGGAGATGTAAACCAGGGAAAAAAGTAATAAATACTTTCACAGTTGAAAGCCCCAGGCCTTCTGACATCAATTATCAATTCCTACTGCTCTACTTTCTATTGATTAGTAATTTATATATACATATATATAATTGAAGAGCACTCATAGGCAAGATTCATAGGTGGACTATAGCTATTTACACTAAAGGTAAATGATATCTATAAGAATGTACATTTTGTCTCTTCTGCTGTGTACCTGCCAGAATACTACTGAGTGCCAGGTTTCAGTCCACAGCTTTAGGCAACCAGCGAGTGGTCTCTCTTAAAGAGAGCTACAAGGTTGTAAAAGAGGCTGAAATAAAAGAACATACTACTCCACTCCAAAAGTGAAGTAGAATTGCCTGCCCCATGGGATAGATTTACTTGTGCAAAACCAAAGTTTTCTAGTTGTAAAAGCCTCTAGCTTTTGGACCTACCTAGGCTCATCAGAACTCTCTCACAGGCATTTAATGAACTTAACCTTTCCACGTAACCATAGTGCAAAACAAAACTCAAGTCTTTTCTATCAAGGACAAGAAAAAATCCATGCACAAACCTCTTCCCTAAGGAAAGAAAAGGCAGTAATTAAACCCCAGACAGATGCTAGCCACCAGGCAGACTAACATCCACAACTACTACAGCGAGGTGTTCACAGAATACAACACACCATCCAATTGCCAACACAGCTGGAATAGCAAGCACAGAGCTCAAAATCGTGGGAGTCACAAACGGATGGTGAATGAACAATTAACCTATTGAAAAACCAAATGGAAGAAATAACAAGCCAGGGTAATATTGAATCTAACTATTGTTTCTAGCTATTTTCACTACAAATCACTTAATACACAAAGGACAACTAATGGCAAATTCATAACACATATCTGTCAATAAGACAAATCCAAGGACATTAATTGATATAGACAATACTTGCTTTCCTCTTTTAAACTAGACAATAGACTGACTAAACTGCCATGAGAAAACCAAAACCTCTTGCACCTTGAGAAATCCACCCCACCAAAAAAAATTAAATTTGATGCACACTAGTCCAGCAGGTAGCTTGGATTTTATGGCACAGTCCAAGAGTATCTTACGTCCTTCTATTGCTTCTATTAGCTGCCAAGAACCTCACTTTGTAATGAATAGACTTCTTCACAGCAGTATTTTACTTTATTTTATTCATTCAGATCCATGTTTTAATTATCACAGAAGCAAGAGCTTCAGTACTGCAATCCTTGCTTCTTCGTGAGTTAAAAAATAAAGGTAATATCTATGTTTTTTTCGCTGCTTGGTTGATTAGATTCATAAACATACTGTATGGGGAGCCAAATTCTCCCAGGACTAGTCTAATTAAGAAGCCATCAGCCATGCTGATTACAGGCACTCTTCAAGAACTTTAAAATCAATAGTTCTCAAAGTAACTGCAAATCTTTTGTGCTGTTTCAGGGAACAGTTACACTTTTTTGTTCTAATAGGCTATTATAATGTTCACAGAAGAGTAAAAGAGATTTTTTTTAATTGCTTTCTAAAAGCACGGTGGCCCTATTACTTTACTCACATATTTACCATTGCAATTATGAACTAAAGCAAAAAAATGTTATGCTATGAAATAGTCTCCGTTTTGGTATGTAGATTTTGACTTTATGTTTCAGAATAAAAGAAAGTGATGCTATATGGTTACATGATTCTATGATTTTGTAACAATCACGTCAAATTGATAGGAGAGTAACCTGCTGTAGGAACTTGTTGCTTTGGTTACTAAAGTGCTGAGGGTTGTTTAAAGGTTTACAGTAAAGGGCTAATTCATAAAAAAAAAAATCTGCTTTCTCGCAATAAATAGATAGTTCATGATCCAAGTTCCTTTAGCCCTAACATTCAGACTTCTACAAAGCACCTATGCTAGAGGAGACCTCAGATGTTTTTCAAGTCATGAAAAAATTTCCCAGAAGAGACATACAATTATTAAAAAATTCAAGTTTTGCCAATGACAAATTCTACTCTTCCACGAATGCTATTATACCAGCATCCAAAATCACCGCATGTATATGATTAGCCCAATAATTCAGGGACAGATTATTAATATTGTCAGTTCCACAATTTCCAATTTATTTTTTTAACAGTAGTATATTCACAATGAGAAAATTCTGCTTACATAGGACACACCTTCCAAAAGCTTTCCATTTCACAACTGCAGCTTGAAATGCAAGCAAGGTGAATCCAGTACCAAATAACCAACACGTCCAACATGATCCCCTTAAAAGTCTCCATCAGTAACGATGGCATTTCACTACTGGACCCATATAGTATGTATCTTTTATTTCTCAGAGTTTCACTAATTAATAAGTGAAGCTAAAACTAAGTTCTTTAGTCATCAGAAAAACAGAAAAGTTTCAGGAAGTAGTCCAAAGAAACAACCCTATCTTAAAGAAGAAAGAGAAATAAGATGATTATAGAAGAAAATTATTATTCCCGTATGATAGATACAAAGAAACATGGTGTGTTAGTCAGGATGTAACAATTATTACAAATAACAGTCTGAGGTTAGAACAAAGAATAAATGGGATGCCAAAGAAAGCTTCTGTATGTTGATATTTATTAGGCTATAAAAAAAAAACTGCTAAAAAAAAGTATGCAGCTGAAACAGCTAGGAATTTACAGCGGAACAAAGCAGATAAATATACAAGGTACTTCTATGCCATACTCATGAAAGTGCAAATTACCGCTTAATAAGTTTATTTTCCATCTCTGATATCTATTATTCATTCCATCCTTTTTTGCTGAAGTAAATATTTGAAAAGAAAATAACCAAACTATTTCCTTATGGCATAAAACAATAAACCTGTATTTTACTCCTCAGTATTAAAGTTATGAATAAATCCATGCCCTGGGAAAATGCAGGAACACTTATCATACTCAAATGCATACTACTCGGGCAGAATTTTAGCATTTAAAACTGCCCAATAACAGTTATACATTATATCCTTCTGAAAATAAAACTATGTAATTATTATAAAAGCAACTGTAAAGATTTTAAATACAAAAAAAAGTAGAAGTTCCAGCTTTAGTTTTAAATCTAGAAATTTTTCTTCTAACTGTACAACTTTCAGGTGCATCAACCAGATATTCCATAATAGCAGCAGTACTAAAACATAACTATAATAGGAAGAATTAGTTGCTCATCATTCTGTGACAAGTTTAGCCTATACAAGTTTCACCATATATCCTTACATATTTAGCAGATTTCCCCACTCCATAACCATTTGTAAAGCCAAGACTTCGGTGTTTTGTAATGTTTCCGTAAAAACAAGCCTGCCTTACAAGCAATGTCACTGTTCCACACTGCTGCTTTGTTGCATTCCTTATTCCTAGAATTCTCTTAATCTGATGGGAATAATATGCCTTAGAGCTATGAAGTCAAAATTCGGCCATGCAATTACATGGAATAAAAATGTAAATATAGAAATGTATTTAGAAATGTACTATGTAGACTGCTGACAAAATTCTGAAATTATCCTTACTCCTGCTGTCCCCACCAGGTTCTTCTCACTCTAACAAGGGTACTTCCATCTGTGGTTATGCCTACACTTGGACTATGTTATTATAATCATTTAATAGCTAAACCTCCTTGTTATCAAAACTACTGATAAGGACCACATAACAGCCAAGTACTACTGTTTTATGTTATCATATAACAAAGACTCATAGATTTTATACATAAAATCTGTGTTTCCTTGTCTTACTTTAAGATTACTTTTCCCCCACAGAAGACAGCAAAACAATTTTACCATTCAATGAGACAACATATCAGCAGAGTAAGTAGAATTAGTTGTCTAATTCCAAGTAAAATTAATTCAACAGACTTCTTCCTGAATTATTTATTTACTAACTGGCTTCATAAAACTCATCTACAAATCTAGATAGGAAAAGCATTTTTATGATTAAACCTTGTGAGTTCCATCAGGGGACAAAAATACGCCAAAGAGCTGATTTTGGTTATAGGTGAAGTTCTACCTACATATGAAAGATGGAAGTTTCTTAGCAAAATATATTATTTGAATTTTTTTTTTGCTGTTACTATAAATACTATCACTTTAAACTGAGGCTAAACAACAAAAGCTAGGAAAAGTACCAGGCTTCAAAAAAAAGTGTTCTATTCCAAGACAAAAACTCCATATTGAGAGTCAGTAACCGACAGCACAATAAGAGCATCATATTCCTAGAACTGTGCAATTTTTTTTTAATTTAAATAACTACAATGTAGTACATATAATCCTGGGGAGAGATGGAGAAAAATCACCACTGATTCTCTATCTGCTCAACAATAAGCAATTGGACCCAGGAGCTGAATACTGCAGATTAGCATTAAAATACCAGACAATTATTACTAGCTGTACTACAGCAATCTGAATGGACAATACTCTGAACAAATACATTCAGAGTTAACCAGAGCATGGAGGCCAACAGATGGCTGAATAAAAAGCCAGGGATTCCTGTTAATTTCAATTAGTAATGCAATTCACTCTTACCTTGTACACCCTTTGGATATCTGTATTATTCCAGCATGATGATAAAAACCAACAAACACATGATTACAGTGGAGAAGAGCTCTGGAGATGTCCACAGTGTGTATACTTTTTCCCCACCACAGCACAAGTTCGCATTCAGAACAAGGGATAATCAATTGTGGTGGAAGAAGGACACACTTCAAGTATTCTGCAATTATGTCCTATTCCTGTGAAATGCCAGATCCTGTGGACCAGTTATAAAAGGCTTGGAGCTTGATACATTTCTCTCTCAATGGAAGGACAACAGGGTATTAGAATGAAGTGTTCTAAGTAGAAAGCCTCAGTTCTCAGCTGTCCTCAGTGAGAGTTCAGAGGAGTAGTCTGCCTTTGACCAAATTTTTGTAAGAAGGAAGATTTCAGTGCTCCTGGATCCAAATATAAGAGCTCAAGGCAGCTTTGTATTAGCAACTGCCTTCATGGACTGGCAGCACTTACCACCAATGATGCACTAAGAGAAATCAGAGAGGCAATGAGGGAAGGAAATACAATTGTAATGGCAGATACCCGTGAGTATCAGGCAAGCATCACACTGGGACACAAAGCAAGAGATGAAACTTTTAGCACTACAATAATCATTTCATGGAGAGCTGGTTAAGGAAACCATTAGAGACATAGTCCCATAGTGTGCAGGATCTTGTTCAATCTTTTTTCTATTGAAAGGCACACTAATAATGCGTTCAGACTCAATATCCCTACAGGAGTTACAAAAGCCAAAAAATCCACCACAGCTGTACGTGACTTCCAAAAGGAAAAGGACACAGAAATGAGGCAGCCTATTAAAAAGAAGATAGAATTGTAAAAAAAAAATTAAATCCCAATCATGTCCCTCACTGAAAGAGACCACACTGAACATAGTGCCAGTAGACATCACTCCTTAAGAAAGAATTGATTAAAAGGTAAAAGGAAACTGACGTGGAGAAACAACCTAAGAGCAGCTTTCAGAAATAACAAAACAAGAAAAACTTCATTCATTGAAAAGATAAAGTTAATCCCAGATTAAGGTAAAAAGAATCATACACCTTGGTGGATTAAAAAAATTAAAACAGGTAAAGAAAAAAATCCAAGTAGTAACTCAGACATCAAAGGTACACACTAAATGCAACCCCATCCAGAGCTAGGCAGAGCTTTTTCTATTAGAAACAGATTGCTTGCTATTTTATCACATTCCCAAATGTTACCTATCAAGACATACAGTAACTGCTGGTGGTTTTACTCTTGAAAACATTTGTCAGCTAAAAACTCAGATACAGAATGTGTAGAAAAAACAATGGCTGGCAAAGATCGTAGTTCTAAAATCTAATTAAGAAATACTGTTAGCTGTAAAACTGCATTTATGCAGAAGGCAAAAACAGTGACAAACTGTCTCAATGAAATTTTTGTTTGTTTTAAGGAAAAGCAAATGAAATATTGCTTGCATTGGTTTATTTCTTCAAAGACTATTCTGCTTGACAAATGAACATTTATGTCAGCCTCGTGGTTGGTCACCAGCTTTCTAGTAATTTTGTCATGGCCTTCTATTCCTGTTGCAACAAAAACTGGTAAAATTTGACATCTAAGGGCATAAATTAAATCACACACCTATCTTACCCTTATAGACATGTGGATATATACTATCAGATAACAATGTCTCCTGTAGTCAGCTATGGTTTTATTATTTTCATAATTATATTTTTCTAATTTGCATTTTTATATAAAAATAACAGTGTTGACCTACACAAACTGAGTGTTTACTGAATAAATGCTGTAAATGTATTGGTTATGACAACAATACTATGATGTCATCGACTGTGTTCTGTTTTTCAATAGCTACATGGGTATTCCCTCTCTCCTATCAGAGCTGACCAGCAAGGACAGTATCTCAAGAAACCCTGACGTACATGCAATCCTGGTGTTCTTAACATGTCTGTTACAAAGAAGTTGCTGATTTCTAAGTGTGCAGTGAAGTATGTTTTCTGTGCACTTTCTTTGTTTAGTTCAGGTATTCCCTAGTGAGAGTCAAAAACAGTGAAAAAATAATGAAGAAACAAATGTAAGGCTATTACCACACATACACATAGAAGTATATCTCATTGCTATACTGGTTTTGTGTCTGGATATGAGTAACAAAAAGAAATAACTATCACAGGAAAAAAAAAAACACCACCAAGAAAAAAACAAAAATTACCAACCAAAACCCTCAAAATGAGCACATCATATAAGCAAATTACTTGGGATCCCAGAAGAAAAACAAAACAAAACAAAGCAACCAACAAACAAAAAACCCAAACCAAAAAAGCTCAACAAACAAACAAAAAAACACCTCCCCAGTATCAAGAGCAGTAACAAGAGTAGTATCAAGTACTAACACTCAAATCTGTGCACTGGGATATTAAAAATGTCACAGCTTTTTATCTCCATGCTGGCATTAGGGCCCAGACAACATATTCTGCGCTCACTCTTCCCTAGAAATAGAAACATGGCGAGGATTCTTCCAGCTCCACTGATTCAGCTTGTTCAGGACAAGCTCACTACAAAAATCTCAGGAAAGATTTTCAGACAGTTTAAGTAAAGCCTAGCATTACTTTTACTCCCCAGAAGAGCCGTTTCTCTGCCAGCACTGCTCTTTACCAGTCCTTGTGCTCAGCTCCCACTGTAACTCAAAAGAAATACTGTGCATTTACAGGCACATTTGTTTTCTTTCACTCTAAGAACGACTAGAGTAAAAAGTTTTTCCAATTATCTCAAACCTTAAATTCGTTATCTACTCTAGCTACTACAATTTCTGATCAAAAAATTAAAAAAAAAATTAATACACATGAAAGATGACAAAAAGATTTGGATCACAGCAACAAAGCCAGCTGATCCAACACAAGAGGCTGAGGCATGGGAGACATGTCGCATGAGCACAGGTCCTTCAGTGCTCCAAAGTGAAGTGGAGAGAGAAGATGGGCAGGGGATGGTTACAGCAAAGAGGCAGTTTAGCATGTAGCTCCTTAACTATCTTTTAATCCATTAGTCACCAAATTTCCATTCATGTTTAGTGTTCACAAAAGTATAATGCCAGGCATAACCATACAGGTGAGCTTAATGATGCTGACAGATTAAGTGCACAAGAACACTTGGTATTTCAAGGAATGAGCTCAAGGTTAAAAGCTCTGCTACACACCCCTTATTTTGTCTCTCTCATTTATCCATCAGTATAGTAAAATATTACACAGTTTGTACTCACAGAAGAAAACCCACTCCCAAAAGCTATGCTACAGCTTGAGAGAGGACGTTAAGATAAACACCTCACAACACTCTCCGGGGAACAACATGGGAAGATACATGTTGTGTGAGAACAAGCTTATAAATCCATTCTTTCACAGTAAAAATAGTCTTCACACAGATAATTTTCATGTCAGGGCTTAAGGGAAAGCAGGCAAGAACAAGTCCTACACACAGGAGAGTTTTATATAAAATGCATTAAATAGGAAAAATTATGCCATTAGTGTAACTGAACTGCTTCAGTACCAAGTTCACAAAACAAGAGATTGGGAAGGAAAAGGAACAGCAACAACAGAAATTTATTGATCTCCTCTATGAAATAACTTTGTCAAACTTAGGAAATACATTTTAAGTATTATACTTTAGTGGAAGGGTTTACTTTACCCTAAGGTGGATCGAGTAGAACACTTACTGTATTTCTTTGTTTATTTCAACCCAAGTTATGTGGGTAGCACATAACTTGGGTTGTTATGTGGCAAGTAGCACTGGCAGCATAAATCACAGTAGAGCAGCATGGCTAGCTACACAATCTGAATTTATTCCCTGTGCTTAAACTGGCTCTTAAAACCAGTCACTCTATAAACATGTAGCATCCTAAGCTCAGAAAAAAATTCAGAAAAACACACTGACAGCTTTGAACATATAAACTCATAATGACTTGACTTACATCACTTCATGAAAGTCAGTGGAATTCTCCTAACACAAACTCCTAACAGCTAATGAAAAGCTTCTCAGCAAAGAGCTGAAATAAAGCAAAATTAAACGCAAAAAGAAAATCAATTTCAAAGTCTAATTACGAGGTGTCTGTCAAAATACATTTCATCTAATTAACTGCACACACGCAAAACTTTAATCTGCTCACTGTCTGCTGTGGCACTACAACAAATTATACTATAATGCCACTGAATCATTACCATAGAAAAACAAGTAATATGCTTTATAAAGAGGAAAAGTTTGAAGAGACCATTTTTGTTAAACCAGTTGATAGCAAGTGATCCTGCAGAGAAATTTCTGGCACATATGCCCTGCATCAGAGACAACAATATCTCACTAAAAGAAAAGTATAAATGGCTAATTTACAAACATTTAAGGCTACACAGAACAGAAAATAATAATTAAAATTTCTGAGGAAAGTAATTATTTGGGTATTTTACACCAGAATTTTAATATTTTATAACAAAATACTCCAATTGGCATCTAAACTGAAGGCATCACCTTTGTCCAGAAAACATGTCAAACACAGGCTTGCTTCACAAGTACTGTGGCAATCAAAAGTTGTACTTCTGGTACACAACTAGCTACTAATTCCCCTCCACTGTGAGCTAAATGCTTCAATGATACCCAAGAGAAAAAGTTCTCCCATTTCAACAGTTACGGTTGAAATAACGGCAAAAAAATTGGTTACTTAATTATCCTATTCTGACCATCATAGAACAGCCCCGCCTCAGAAATACAGCTGAAATGTTGAAAAGCTGTAAAGATAACTACTTCTTTCCTTGAGTTTTCACAGCTTTAAAATTTAAGCTTGAAAACAAGATTCTTACCTACATGATAACTGCTAAATTTCAGGTCAGCTGTGAGTTTTAACACTTTTTAATGGAAGATAACATGAGAACATAATGCTAACTCAAGGGCAGCTGACCAAGTCTGGAAAGATTTAATAGACTTCCAATTTCTCCTATTTCTGAAATGATAAAATAATTTCAACATAGTTCTTAAGTCACTTACCTCACTGTATTTACAAGGTCAAGAGGGGCAGGAGTGCAGTTTTAAATCTTAACTTCTATAGATTTAGGCACTTTCCTCAAGAGTGCAGTGAGTTGCTTTATGTGCCCATGAATCCATACTGTTTAACAGGGGCAACCACTCCCATTTTTAAAACTACTAGAAGACTGAAGACACTACCGTCACTTCATACAACAAGTTGGCAGGACAATTTGTGTGGCTTGCAAGAGAACATTTAACTGTCTCTGACCTTGAGAAGACTAAGCCCATGTTAATCACATCCTTCATGTCCTAGAAGTCTGTGTTAGTCATCAAGCTTCTGCAAATGGTAAGAGTTAAAAAAAAAAAAGAGAAATTGAGGCAGTAGAGCATAAATCAGAGAAAATGGGACTTAGGGGTGGCTCTGAAGATTAGTGAGCTCTTTGGGACAGACCTCACTAAGGAATACTTTCCCAATACTAAGTTTGTGTTTCTCTGAAACACAACAAACCATATCAGAAGCTATGGATAGCAATCAGGATCTTTAGCTTCTTCCCTACAATAAATATTGTCTTTAGTAAACTCAGGCTAGTTTTTCAAAAGTTCAGTGTCTGGAAAAAAGTAGCAACTATTCCTCCTGTATATTCAGAAGGTGACCTCAGTAGGTCTCATCAAAATCACATTCAAGTTATTCATGCCAAAATTATCATCGTCTTGCTGGTCTCTTAGATCCTTTCCAATCAATTTATAGATCTGTAAGGGATCTGTAAGATTGTATCCTTGGGAAACCTGCAGATGACACTGAAGCAGAAGAAATGGCTGACAGAAGCAGCAGAACTCCAACTGAGAGAAACCTCAGCAAATTTGAGGACTGGGCATCATATACCTCATGAAGTTTGACGCAGACAAGTGCTAAGTTTTACATCTTCAGCACTGTAATTGCAGTGCAGACCAGCAGTCAAGGCCTCAGCACTTAGAGGGGACACTGAGATTAATGACAGCCAGCAGTACCCTCTTGTCATGAATGAGGCAAACTGCACCCTGAGCATCATTAAACAGGGCCCAAAGAACAATTTATTGCCATCTTGCACTTTGCAGTGATGAGAGTGGCATCCTACAGAGCTGGCTTTTGCAGCCTCACTCACAAGAGGAGTGTGGAGAGGGCCAGCACATGAGGAGAGGTTGAGGATGCTGGCCTTATTCAGTCTGGTGATTAGCAGGCTGATGGGAAAGGGGAACCACAAAGACAAGGAAGCCAAATTCTCAGTAGTGGCAGACAGTTAAACAAGGGGAAACAGCCACAGACATTTGAGAGCTGCAGGCTGAACATTAGTAAGCATAATTCCCTAGAAAAGCAATACTGTTGTTGATTTGTTGTCCATGGCGGCTATGGAATCTCCACATCCTTGAAAGTGTCCAAGACCAGAGTACTGAGAGATCTGAACTAGGGATGGCCACTGCCCCGCTCTGCCCAAAGTTTAGGCTGGATAACCCCTGAAGTCCTTTCCAAAAGACTTTGACTTCCTATGATTCAATAAATGCTTAGCTGAGAACCACTTTCACAGATGCCTCATTCTCAGTTCAGGTTTCTTCCTCCTCATTATCACACTCTGTATGATCATGTGGATGCCTTTTGTAGGGCCTCCACAGGCAGAGAAATATTCCCTGTGCCCTGGGTTCCAACAGATCACACTGATGTCTTTTTACCATGATCCATATTCTCCAAAGAACAAGTGAAATTAAGAAGCAGAAGGCATTAGAATGATTTGAGCACAAGCTAACCATGAATGATACGACCTTAGGAGGGAAACGAAAAGGTTTGAAGACACTCCAAACCTTTGAACTCCTTCCCCTGGGAGATATTTTTTCCTGTAAGCACCAGATCCCTCTGGTGTAAATGCAAAACAGATTTAATACCACATGCTTTACTGAGTAAATAAAAACCACACTAAGAATATGAGAATGTAAGAGGTTGCAACAAATACCTGAAACATTTTTTTAACCCCTCTTTATTTTTATATCAATATTTTCATCCTATCTTTGTTCATTCTTGCCTGTCTACGTTTATCATTTTGTCTTTCATTTAGTTTGCAAAGTTTCTAGGCAGAAATAAAGCTTCTGCTTTATTGTTTGTTGTTGCTGCTGCTGCTTTGGGTTGGTTTCCTATACCTTTCTTTTTTTAAGGTCTTGGCATCACAAAGGCAGATAAGCCTCAGAAGAAATTCAATTCAAAACCCCAAAATGAAATGCCTATGAAAAAGAAATTATATTTGGGTTAAAAAGGCAGCATGTAGACAAAGAAAAATCCCCAGTAAATTGGCTTGCCATTTATGCAGTCTTTAGCCCTTTATTCTAGACCAAAGGCTACTCCCTAATATTGAGAATTTATCAAGAAATATGCTCATAGTAGGGTAGTCACATGATAAAGCTGTAGACAGATATAAAAGCTTGTCTATTCTGCAGGAAGAGCTGTCATTAGATAAGCAAAGAAAAATAGCACAAAGAATTATAACTTTGCTTGTACCAATTTCTTCAGAATCTTTTATAATCCATTACACTGAAAGACACTATTAAGGCTGCAGTTACATCTCCTTGTTTGGGAAAAATGCTTACAGCATGAAAAACTTGCAAAGCAATGAAGCGATAAATAACCAGACTTGTAAAAAAGCAGAATATCTGAATAGAACAACCTGTAAAAAATTAATTAATTGCAAGCTAATAAAAAAGATTGGCAAAGAAAATCTGTGTTTCCTTTTGGCAAAGAAAATCGTAGTTTTGTTTTGTTAAAGAAGGAGAGACTTCATAATTAGGTAAATTACTGAGTAAGAAAATGGCTCCAACATTGTACTGCCCAAATGCTTCACTACAGTACAAAACGCATGCATTGCACCCCATTATGTGGCTCACTTCTTACTCAAAAATTAATTTTAGCTATCTCAGTAAAGATCTCACTCCTTGTGTCCATTCACTTTGCTATCTTGTAGAAGCAACATTTATTATAGGAAAGAACAGAATGAAGCCTTTTTTGAGAAAATAAACATTCCATAAGCAGAAAAAGATCAGTAAATGTTAATTGTGAAGTAAGCTGAAAGCTGCAGATGTACTTGTGGATTGCAAAGGGAAGGACAACAACAATACTGAATCCCTACCAAAAGTTTTCTCTGGGACTGTATTCTCAAAAGCATGTATTAAGGAGAAAGATTAAAAAACAATCAGAAAAGTGATTAAACCTGAATTTAAAGTTTAGTCTTTAGAATGAAGAAAACAAAAGCTCTTCTGAGAAACAGTTTAGCAGTAGCGTCCCTTTTTTTCTGTCAAATAATTCATAAAATAACACCAAGAAAAATAAACTCGACAACTGTTCTCCCATACTGATGATGCCCACATCTACAATGTTACCATCAAAATGTACATTTCGCAAGTGTCCTATATGATCTCCCGCCTTCACAAGATAATGACAAAGCAGGGTGACAAAGCAGCATTGCCCTTCAGGATGAGCAAAGTTCACCAGCAAACCTGTTTGAACAATCCTACATAATGAAAAAACTCCAAATAATTTAATAGCTTTATCAATATCACAGATTTTGCTCTATGAAGATTAAAGAGAACAACATTTCACATGATTTAGTCATTCACTCACCAACTTTAGGACAATGCACAGAACTGCATGAATATCAGCAACGACTCTGAGGGTGCCAGAGGACCAACAATTATGGAAAATAATTAACATATAATTTGAAGAATGAATTTGCATAAATCAGATGTAAATTTGGTCCACACAACTCCCTGCTCCTTATATATAGTGGAAAAAGTAAGTTTGTCAGTGGCTTGAATAATCACTGTTTCAACATCAGTTACTCTTTTTTTTTTTTAGTAATTTGAAATTCCCTGATTATCTTCTAGCAATGGTATTGAGAATAAAGCACTTACAAATCACACTAAAAAACTCACAAAGTTTTGAGATTTGAAAGACACCTAGTCTGGACTGTATCCCATTGTAATAAAACAAAAACATGCGGTGACTCTGAATGTATGTGCTTGAGCTACACATACACACTTCTTCATAGCTGCCAACTGAATAATTATACTCAGGGAACAGTTATGCAAAGTAAAAAGCATTTGCAAAAACCACAATATTATTTTTCTTCTGTCAGGAAAGTAATGCATACTGTTCCTGTTCTTTTTTAAAAAAAAACAGAAAAAAAAACAAACCTAAGCTACATGCAATTTTGAGTATGTGAATATTTCTTGTGTTCTAATAATATAATAGATTG
Organism: Taeniopygia guttata; assembly: GCF_048771995.1. NCBI lineage: Eukaryota > Metazoa > Chordata > Aves > Passeriformes > Estrildidae > Taeniopygia > Taeniopygia guttata. Next base: position 38,857,644 of record NC_133028.1, on the reverse strand, counting down.
GGCATATAAATTAAAATTGAAAATTACAAATAGCAGAGAGGTCTCATAGGATTGTCATCCCTTAACAAGCACATTTCTGGATGGAAAGAGTCTGTCCATTTTGCAGGGGAACTGTCAGTTGACCAAGAGCCACAAGAAAGTCAGACCCTACACTCCTGGAACAGAAGAATTTGCTGACCAGCACAATTCCTCATGTTTCAAGAAAGACGAGAAAATCCAAAATGACAGAATGCAGCCTCCCAGGGATTACATGAACTTGGCCAGTAGGTTCAATTAGAAGTTTTTATGAAACTGGAATTGCTGTTATAGCTCAATATTTGCAAAAGTGTTATGAAGTTCCTCCAAGGAAAGGAAGGTTGTTTGATTTAACTACTGTGTATTCACAACTTTAGCACTTAATCTGCTCAGAGACAAGATATCACTCAAATGCATGAGGCAAAATACAAGATTATGGTAAATAAAATCAGCTGGAACTCTGTAACTTAATTAAAAGATCTTCATTTCACTCTTGAATAAACACCTTTGCCATCTTTCTATAAATATTGTATCCCTTGTTTACTTGTCTCATAGTACAAAATACCTTCTGTAAATTCCTTATAATGTTATCCATGAAAGTCAGGCTGATGTATGTCTCTCTAAAGTTTTAAAGAAAAAAAAAAAGAAAATAAACCACATAAGAGTAATGTTATAATGTTCATACTCCAAAGCATTTTTAATGGAGTAAGTCAAAACATTACTCTACAATCTGCTGCATGATAATAAGAGCAATAAATTACATGCATTACCATAAAAACATAATCCTATCACAATTGTGTTTTATAATGGAGTCCAATTTTCTCCAAATTGAGATGCTCTGCTGACTAAATTGAAGTTTAAATCAGATGACAGATGATTTCTGATACACATGCACAATAAGAGAGAATATGCCACCCACTAGCAATTTTCGTGTTTGAAACATAACAAACAGCTTGTTGAATATGAATCAAGAAACATTCTTCACAAAAAATCCCAGAAAACGTTATTAGAGATGATAATGTGCTACTCCTGCTAGCCATGGATTGCCACCATCTCGGAACTAAGGGCTGATACAATTATATTACACAGAACTCATATTAGACAGAACATTAGAAGCACCAAGACTTCTCAACATGTTAGAAACTGAAGTGGAAGATGAACAACCTCCTGATCTTCCAGCATACATTTTTATGGGAAAGACGAAACTTGATGTTTTCCTCCTCTTTCCAAAATTCATCATTCCGTCAGAAAACCGTGCAAGTCATAGGATCACAGAATGGGTAATGCTGGATGCAAGCACAGGGCGCCACTTGGTCCAACCTCCCTGCTCATGGCAGGGTCATACCAGAGCACAAGGCACAGGATTACATCCAGCTGGTTCTTGAACATCTCCAGTGAGGGAGACTCCACATCTCTGGACAATCTGTTCCAGTGCTCACTTACCCACACAGTAGAGAAGTTCTTCCTCATGTTCAGGAGGAATTTCCTGTGCATCAGTTTCTGCCCACTGCCTCTTGTCCTACTGCTCAGCACCACTGAGCAGAGCTTGTTCCATCCTCCTCTGTCAGCCTCTCTTCAGGCACTGACAGACATACATTTATAAAATACTGAAAAACCTTTTAAGGATAGGAATATTGATGTATATACTTTAAGTAGGAACATCAATCAGAAAAACTAACACAAAAGTCTTCCATTCTAAGCTTAGGACACAATAATACCAAATATTAGAAAAATGTTCCAAGTCAGATTTGCTAAAAAATTAGATTAAAAAACCTCAAGTTATTTTTTTAAATTATCTGTTTCATATGGAAATAAAACTTACCATTTCAACAATTCATGGCAGAATGGGACTTTTTATCTCCGTTGTTTTTAAACATATTTGTTGTTGGATACTGAATGTCATATTTATATGTAAAGCAATTTGGAATGCTTGAGTAATGGTCAATATCTCATTTTTTTATCCAGCTTTCTAGCTTTCACAGCATTCCATAAACTGGTACAGCTATGAGGGTCTTCAGGAAAGTCCCCTCTTACATTAAAACTGCATGGCCCAAAAATTTGCTTTTGTTCTCTGTTCAGGTCCTATTTCATCCTTCACACAGCCTGGGAACCACACAGAGATAAAAATTATGGAGAGCGGGTGGTCAGAAACTTTAATTCACAGCCCTGCTGTGAATGCTATGGATGTCAGTCCTCCTGGGACCAAATGACAAATGGAGGCAGCATCATTAAGGCACATGCTCCAGCAAGAGGATAGTATGGATGTTTCCTCTGGTTTTGTACTCTTTGAGACAGCTGCTCTAAACCTATGCAGTGGAAGAGCAGAAATTTCTGTTTCATGGCTTGGAATATTAATTCCCTTCATGGGATTATACTTAACAAATGAAGCCAACACACAGGCTTCATATACAGTGTACTTCAATTCAAAATTCAGAACTGCAATAAAGGAAGAAGAAAACATGATTTTGTAAAAAAACAGCAGAACCAGAGGACCTAAATCAGTAGCACACCAGTATTCATAATGTCTCCTACTTTCATCTCCTTGGTAAGAATTTAAAATGTATTCACTCTTGCTGCTTGAGCAGCACAAGCTATGCACATGTGGAGAATATGCCTACAATGCCACCATGAAAACCAGCTGCTTTTACAAAGTACCCAAATGAACCATTAATGAAGACTCAGTTCATAAGCACATTATGATTCAAGGGAATGAAGTCAAGCAATATCTTAAGTAAATTACTGTTGGTGTTAAAATAGATCATTTCTTGGGCAGGGTAAGTTTTTGATTCATCATTTTTGTTTCCTTCTCAACTTCCAATCTAAGAACTTGACAAAACTTAATATTGATTCTACACTGATGAAAATCTTTGACGGTTAGATGAAATACTCAACATTTAACATTAGCATGCATAAAGTAGCCTTTTGCTACCTACTTTATCCCATTTTCTTCCTCTAAGTCATCCTTTTATTCAAATATCAGGTCACGGGTTTTTACATGTCTTAACTGCACTTAAAGCAGCTCATTAGTATGTGATGCTATGAATATTAAATCAGAATCTGTCATAGCATTACACGTATTTCTTTTAAAATATACACACTTGCCCATGTTTGAAGGAGCCACTATAACCCAGTTTGCCATTACTTTTTCATCACATGCCAGAAGCAGAATCCCCTTTCCTGGTAGTATTCCTGCACACCTGTCAGCCATACCTAAAACACCCTGCAGTGTGGCCCTCCTACTTTGAAGGCATATCATCAATTTTCCAGAAGAAATTAGCATGAGGAGTAAATGGTCAAATACTTTGAAGCCCTTCACAATTCATTCACAGCACCCTAACCATCCTGAAACCACACTATAGATGTTCTATGTCCTGAATTTTCAAAATCATTTTTCTTCAAAGCTTTTGTGTTATAGGAAAACAACTCATAAGGCAGTAATTATTCCTACCCCAAGCCCAGATCAGAGGTTCACTCAACCAACAACATCTGGCAAATTTAACTAAGGTTAAAATTGTGCCAGCAACACTGCCAGCATACCCAGCACTACCAGGGCATGTTCCACTGTGCTATTGCCTCATTTCTTAATAGCAAAGATTTGTACTGTGTCCTCCGAGTTTAAAAAACAAAGTGAACACATGTACTCCATCTCTGTACTGGGGGAGGAGGGGCTGTCAATGTATGTAACACACAGTATAGATAAAAGTTGCTGGGTTTAGAGGCACGACAGCAACAGTAAACTCAAAATTTTATCTCACAAATTTTCATTACTGACCAAGATATCTCTTAATACTTAAGAAACAGGAAAATTTTTCAGACACATTTTGCTTAAGCTCTTAAATGACCCATTATTTTCACAGGCTGGTATTGTCCCTCAGAAAAAGAATACCAAACATCCCTTTAAAATACAGGTTCTCTTGAAGATGTTTATCTTGGCAATACACAAGCAGGTTTTAAGTTACTCTGAAAAGTATGATGGTAAAATGTAAAAACTCTATCACAATAACATTGTTCAATGACTAAAATATTTACTTTGATACAGTGTTTTTCCCTCCAGAGGCCAAAAACTATCAGTTTTATTAGTCACTGAAGTTAAAATACAATCCTATATGCCAAGATAGTTTCTTGTGTCTTCTCAATACCTTACCTACAAATGAAATAAAACTGTTATGGACCAGCAATTGAATTCATTTCCTTCAGTGAAAAAATGAAACAATTTGAGCTAGAGAATCAAAACTGAAAGTGATAGTGTTGCTGTAAACATTTATACTGCTGCTATTTGCCTTCTGTGAGTGTATATAGTGCCTCATAATACTAATATGAATGAGACCACACACAAACTTCATTACCTTCAAAACACCTGGATAATTTAGCTCTAGTTTTCAGTGCAAATTTAGGAGATTGCATATATCAAGGCTTACTGTGATTTGTTTTCATTATTGTAATCTTGAAATGAGTTGACTGGCCCTCCAAATAAAAGACAACAAAGCTCAACAATGAAAACCCAGCCAAACATGTATTTCAGTTAATCTACAAGTACACCAGAATTTAGTCTCCCATCAGTTTTAGAAACATTGTCATTTATTCCCAAAGAAGTCATAAATAGTATTCTTATCAGAAAGGCCATTTATATAACACTCAAGGATTTAACATTTTATGGACACAGACACACAAAAGGAAGATAGAAACAGAATTTACTTCCATACAATACTAACTATTTTAAATGTCAGGCTCTCCCAGGAAGCCAAGTTATTAGTAGAGCATGCTTGGAAAAATTTCCCACCTCAGTTCAACTACTTGAAAATTGAAGAGCTTTGACTATACTTCTCCAAATTAATTTATAGACACATACAGAATGTGCCTCATAGTAACCAATATTCAACTCACACTGGAATGTCTTTAAAAGACAAACCACTCTGTTTTTTTTAAACAAGCATCTCACTACTAGATCTGATGAAGCATCTCTGCCATGCGAAATCTGTCATCAAAGTGATGGCTTGATACATAGATGAAAACAAGATCCAAATTGTAACCATCTTGAAAAAGTCATCTGTTTGAACCTTATCCCAAAGGCCATCTGGATTTCCATATGCAATTATTATTATTTTAGACTGGCAATCTTAGTAATCATAGTTTATGCAGAAGAATTCATAGATATTTAATATTCTCACAGGAAAAATTAATTTTTTTAATGTATAATGACCCTCTGGATGCAATTTAGAAAAAACAAACATTCCTCAAATATACCACTTTCTACAGTATAAAAATTCATCACTTTCACTATTAAAAAAATTACATGATGCAACATTCTTCCAGCTTATTTTGCGTTGCTTTGCCCCTAAAACAGATCTTCTGATATGCTTCCTGAAATACACTACAGACTTCTGTTTGTATCTTCTTTTATCATCACTCCTGCTATCAAAAATTCTCTGTCACTTGAATCCTTTAGATTAAAAGGGTATATAAATATCCAGTTTTTTTCCTTACAGAATAGAATCACAGAATATTCTGGGTTTTAAGGGACCCATCAGGATGATTGAGTCCAACTCCTGACCTACACAAGACACCCCAAGGATCACACCATGAGTCTGAGAGTGTTATCAATATTAACTAGCTAGAACAAAAGCAAAATTTTGATTCCTGTCTTTAAGAGGCATTCATAAATATTTCACAAAGCAGAAAATTTAAGAATGTAAGTTGCCTAATTTGAAAAGAAACAGCCTCAATTTTGAGTGCTTTCTGCTCTTGGGATAGACTTACAAATATGTTTTTTCAATACATACTTAATGTTCACCTCAGGAACTAGACAATCAGTAATTAACAGCCCACACCTCCAATTTGCAACTTCAGTCATTTCCCTGGCATTACTTGAGGCAATATTTATTAATATTAATCTACTCTGTTTGAATCATACTGATATTACAACTGCACTTGCATTAGTTTAAGTTACATATCTTATGGAAATTAAAAACCATTATTATGCACATTCCTACTTTCTTAAGTCTTTGTTAGAGCAAATTTTGCAATGTTTTAAATACAATCATCATTACATGAGGATATATAGAAAATATACAAATGGAATTTATCAGATTCCAAAATTTGAAACAGCTCATTTTGCAGAATTTGAAAATGGCAGATACTGCCAGTTGCAGGACCCTAGAAAGATAACAAAATCCAATACTGGGATGCAGGCTCACTTCTTCCCATTTTTATTGATGAAAATAACTGATTAACTTGCAGTATGTATGATCAGATTCAGTTGCTATTAATTAAGCATATTGTCACAAGGACTTCTTTCAAAAACTTTTGCATAACAATGTGGAGATTTTCAAAAAATAAAATATCTGCAACAAATTGCAAGCCACTGCCCTAAACAAATATTGTGTGCATTATAAACTTTACACATCAGTTCATCACATCCAACGTTTCTCTTTATTTAAAAACTATAAAAACACCTAAATTTAGAAGACTATAAAATCTTCTCTGAAAACTATCATTTTTCACTTCATAAATTAAAAATTTTCCTGTTTTAACTTTTTGTAGCTTTATTTGCTTCTCATTTTGCTTCCATAGAACATCCAAACAGATATGCTAATTGCTCAGCTGTCTATAGCTGTTTTTAAAGAGATGACCAAGTCTATTCTTAGAATTTTAAAGCCTGTGGTGAGAAAGTATCTAATTTAGAAATACTAATAAAACTTACAAATGCTAACTGGGTTTCAGATATAGTTTCAATAATAGAAGAAAACTGACTTTGTGCAAGGTGATAAACATGTACTGGTTTCTTACTGTACACTTCCACTGAATTCTATACAGGACCACATAGAGCTAAGAGAGTCAGGCACAACAGTCAAGTGAAACCAGACACAAAGAAAGATGATTTCCAAGGAGTGGGAACACCTGTGGATATAAGGAACTATCAAGCAAAATAGGACCAGACAGCTCAGCAACTTCAAGCAGTCTACTGCTTCTAGTGGTATAAAGAAACCATATTTATCTTGGATCTGGTGTCATTAATGTTTTGATTCTAGCTACTGAACTGTATAGCAATAGAGTTAATATTTTTAGCACATGCAGTTAACATGACAGAAGAATCAGCTGTTCCACTGACTGAATACTCTGAAAAATAGGTTCAGAAGAGTAGCTGTTCTCAGCTATAGCTCAGAAGCCTGAAAGTTTACCAGCATCTTTCTGCACCACAGTTCATCTAGAGAATGCTCAGCATGAACTTTTTAGCAGTTTTCCCCAGAGGCAGTAGTGCCAAAAATAAAAACCAGGGATTTCTCTCAGCTGCCTAAGCATGTAGTATTTATTTGAGATCTTAAATATTTCCATCTATACATTCTCTGGAGGCAACTCCACCATCTTCCATGACAGCACTACCCAATTCCTCAGGCTGTCTCATCTTTCATCACCTTTCTTTCTTCCTCTGCAAATACTCTCACTAAACTCTACTGCTTCTGTCTTTTAAGTCTATCCTCCTTTGCCATTCATTCTGCTAAAATACTCAACCCTCTGTCAGCCTGTCCTGAAAAAGACATTTTCCACCTGGTTTGCTTTCTCTGTTCCATCCAGAACTCCTCCCTTCAGCTGATTCCCCAGCTATATTTTTTAGAAGTTTTTCATTTGCTTGCCTTGCCTGCCATCCACTTTCCACACTCAGTCCAAGGAGATAACAAACACGTTTCTGTGGCATAATCCTGTTACATTTTTCTCTCTGCACAACATCCCTAAAGTGTACTTTAATATGAGGCTCCAAAGGCTTCTAGTTGCTCCTACCTCCATGGGGAAGACTAGCATGTCAAGCAACTTACTGATTTGATTTGGATGTGTCAAAATCAATGTCTCTAAAGACATATTCCTCAGAATCTTCTCCTCATGTGATAAAAAAATCACATTAATTTGGAATAAAACATTAATAAATTACTGCAACACTTTCAATCCAAAAATAGTCCCTCCAGTTTTCAAATAATTTTAGGTACTAGGTTTTTTTCTTTTAACACTCCAATTTTAATGGCAAGCTGGATTATTACCATGAACATTACAAAGAACAATACATTACGGTTACTTTGGGCTGTTTCCAAGTAACAAAGTAATTCTAGACAAAATGTCATTACACTAAAGAATTTGTGGCTTAGAGCTGTAAGTCTTCTCAATGAGTGTATGCATGTCCTAACACTACTCTATGGCACTCACAAATTGCAGTATATACAGGTGAAAGGCTGCTAGATTAATACTGGGGCTACCTGTCCCTGCCTGCCAAGAACAAGCAAACAGAAAGGATGCCATTTATAGCTCCTAGGAATATTGTCTAAAACTGAATATAAACCTGAAGCCTCTGAAAAGTCACTGGAGTCTTCCATAAATATTTTTCCCTAGTGACTGCAACAGGGAATTTGTGACATTTTGAGGCAACAGCAATGTCCATGAAGAACAGCAGGAGACAGGACAGGAAAGTTTCAGTAGCTGAATATGGAGCCAGCTACAGAATCCATCTCAACATGTTCAGAGAAGAATAACAGGGCTGATGGAGTAATCAAGGCTACAAGCACCTATTCCACAGGAACTTTGTTGGCTCAGAAAGAACATATTTGAATAAAGTTTATCAGTGGAGAAGAAAGTAAATGGAAACCTAAGACATGTTTGATACTACTGAAAAGAGAGACAGACCTCTAGCATTTGTTTTTTCTATTAAAAAAAAAAAGCCAAAGCTTTCCATTGTTAATGGCTGCCCAGATAGGAAGATGGAGTAATGGATTAAAGCTTTTTTAATTTTTTACCAACGAGTAATGGATTAAAGCTTTTTTCATTTTTTACCAACGAGTAATGGATTAAAGCTTTTTTCATTTTTACCAACATCTTACACACAGACATCCAGAAAGTAAAATTAGAAAGTGTCTTTTCAATCCTTCCACACAATACTTTCATTCTTAAGAGAATATTTGCTTACCTATAAAGGAATACCTAGAGAGCTGCAACTTCTAAGTCTGCATATATTTGTTTAATAGCTAAACTAGGCATTTCCTACCATTAAGTTAAAACAGGTCAGCCAATTCCTGTGAACACTTCAGTCAGTTGAACAGAACAGCTGATTGCAGTGCTCTAATAAACCACTTTATTAATACAAACCACTCCGCAAACAGGCTGCAAGAATTCCATTGAGTTGACTCTAACACACACAACAAATTCCAAGAAACCAGAAAAAAAACCCAAACCAAAAAACCCCGTAGCATGTAGACAGATATTTATATGTAGATAACATAAATATGTATATATGTAGTATACATATAATTGTTAATCTATACATATATAGATATGTAGATATATATAGACAGACAATTCTAAAAATAAGAAATACCTTTTGCCACTGGTACAATTAAGCAGCAACCCGAAACACTTAGCAGTTTCTGTTCCAGAGAATTTACTACCTTTCAAGTAGAGCTTCAATAGGGGCAGACACTGATGATGTTTCTCAAATAGAGATAAAAACTGGGCAACTTGGTTCAAAAGATCTGAATTGAAATAAGCATCATGCTGGTTTACCAAAGTCACTAACCCATGTAGATTTATTGAGCCCTTGAAGTGCTCCATTATGGGCTGGCACGTCATTGCACCAGGTTTTATCTCTGTACACAACTGTGCTGTAGTTGATTTGTGCAATCACATGTGTCTGACTTTTGCTGCTTTATTACTGAACACAGCAAGAACACTGTTCTACCAGTACACACAACAGCTGTGAAGTGCTCTATAACTTTATTTAGATGAACACTTCACACTAGTCATGTAACAGAGGCTTCTGACAGGAAGCTCTAACCTATGTTATTTATCACACCAAGAAATCAGGAGTAATCCAAGCCTAGTTGTGACTAAATTTAATACCTGAGCGTACGTGAATTGTGTAAAGCAGAATAAGGCAACTGTATGGCGACTGGAATCTTACCAGTCATCTCTAACTACTGGAAGTAATTTGGAATAGGACAAGGACCGCCAGTCTAAGCTAGGAATGCCAACCAAAAAGCACAGAAGACTACAAACAACAAAAGCAAAGCAGCAGAACAGCTACTTTATTGTGTCCAGGGCAACCTCAGTGATAAAGCTACTCTTCCACATAATTACTTGGTCTTGTTCTAGGAAATGCAACAATTAACAGAATGAAAAAACAACTTCTCCATCTAAGCCGCTCTTCAAGGCTAAATACAGTGGAGCAAATCACACTGTTCTTTGTTCTTATTGCAAATCTGACAAGTAGCAGCAGTTAACCTCCTCCTTGCCAGACAGCTGAGAGTTCAGAGAACTTTTGCAGGGAGGCTTCATAACTCTATCCAAAAAAGGACATGCAAAACTTGCCTGGAAGAGCACCTTCTCTGGCCTCTCATGTTGAACATGAGGCTGTTCTTGGGCCCTCCAGAAGTACCAGCCACTCTCTGTATGTCTGTGATTCATCAGCTGTGAAGGCTGTCCCAGGCAGCTTCTGCTACCCACCTAACTACCAATATCCATGGTGTTCATAGTGCTTGTGGCTCTTCCCTCTCCCTCCCTCCACTTCAGGGAATCAGACATCAGATTTTCCCCCCAGTGATGCAGAAAAGAGTCAGAAATAACTCATTTACATATAAAGAGCAGAAAGACAGATCCAAACTTAAGGTCTGGGAAGAGCCTAAGTGTCTGTTCTGAATCAATTTTGAATGAGACTACCCATTAACATAAAGTCTGCCGAAATACAAACTCTATATGAAATACCCAAGCCAGATATATATGAATTCTCCTAACACACTAATATTTAAAGGTTCTGAAAAATATTACTGCTTCATCTGCCGATAATACACCAGCTTGAAACCAACTTGAAATCTAATTTACAAATATACCACAAGGCCTCTAATTTTAGTACTTAAAAAATGTTTAGAAATCAATTGCTAAGAATTTCTTTCACCTACAATAGCATTTCAAAAACACAAAGCCACAGACATTATAAGAAAAAAGCTACTCAAACTTTGAGATGTATTAAACACTTGGATACTGAAAGAGCTGGCTACATAGGGTGTGGGGATTTTTTTCACTCACACAGTGGGTCTTTCCAGCAGCTTCTGGAGCTTCAGATGCTCTCTACAAATTATTCCTTCCTCCAACAAGGAAACAGCTTCTTTGTGGAAAGCAGTGTGGCCAAACAAACAAAATAAATTGCAACAGGATTGAATAGAAGAAAAAAAAATGCAGAACATAGATCTGGTGGCAAACAACAACTAGTCAACACAGTTATACCCTTAAAAAGCATATTTTCTCTGACAGTTCATTGACCTCTAAAAATATCCCATTTTGAATTAACTAGTGGATAAGAATAAGTCATTATACCAAGAGAATTTTCCTCTGTTCTTAACTATCATGTACTGGTAACAAGTACAGCAGGTTTCCCATTCAAAAACACAAGGCAAATTAGAAGAATAAGCTCTTCATGTCTCTGTGTTCTCCTTCTGAAACATTAGGTAATCAGACACCAATTTATTCTTCCGCAGCTCCATGCATTGATTATATGAACAAAATATATTGCCTGCAGAGAGCTTCTTGTTAGATTATATTAAAGGACACGAGTGCATTATTTAATCTCCTTGGTTTGCTCTGTCCACAGAACAGTTTTAAAGAGTCTCTCTAAACTCTAAGGGAATCACTGTCTGTAACAAAAAATAGACAGAAAGCACTGTCATCTTCCTCAACTCTAAGCCTCCTTTCAGTAGCAAAGTAATCGAAGAGATTAGTGGGGCTTTTTGCTTAAACATGACCAAGAATCAGGCAAGGTACCTCCATGTACATAACGCACACAACTATTCCCAGATATTACTGGAGTCTTGAGAATATTGAAGTGTGTTTTTCACAACAGCTGAAATAGACAAACACACCTCAGGTCATGTTTCCAGCAAACTTTGGGAAAGGACAGAGAGCTTGCTACTATTGATGCACCCTTATGCGTGATCTTACTCTCCGCTCCATCACCCACCCAAATTTTACTATCTTTATGTCTTTCATCTTTAAATACTGACAGGGAAGATGTGAGGGGGAGGGAAAAGAGGGACAAGAAAGGAAAAAGGCAAATAAAAAAAATAGAACATTCACAAAATTAAGAAATTGATTTATTGCAATATAAACAGAAAGAATATTAAAGAGGTTTTGACCTTTTCCTTGGACAGTATATGGAGGATCAACTATAACTGCATTATTTTACAACAGATTGTTTCAGAAGAAATGTTCATATAGGGCAGGGCTGAAGTACCCTACAGCCATTCACGCAGAGGCACTTTGCTCCCAAAAGGTAAAATCAATATACTATTTACCAGAAAGCTCTGAAGAAACAAAGGTTAAAAAAGGGACTTTCATGCAGCATGGTATAGTGTCAAACAAACTTTATCTTCCCCACAATGCTTTTTTTTTTTGTCTGCTTAGAGTGCAGAAAGGCAGAGGACTTCCATTTGATTCTCACTGTATTAGCATTGCCAAGAAACTTGAATGGCTTAAAGTATAAAGATCAGTTTTCCAACGGTATTTTGGAATTGAACGAAGTCAAACCTCATGAATACTGTGACCAAAAAGAAACCCTAAAGAAGTCATTCAATAAGGCTAGGAATTGGATACAGTCTCATTTGCCTGTTACATACTTTACAAGTGCTCATTCCAGACTAGAATTTTAAGCAACTTTTAACCAAAGCCAAAAAAAGACTTACCTAACCAGAAAATACATTACAACATTAAAAATGCAAGTCACTCACAGAACAAAGAAAAAACAAATACACAGTGGAAAAAAACTGATGCTTGAAATAACATAGACAAAAAAAAAAAAAAAAGGGCTGGATGGACCAATTTTTATTCTTCTTTTTTCCTCCTTTGAAGTAAATAAACTAGTTCCATAAATACCAGATTATATTTTTTTCCATTTCACACAGCTTCAACTGTAACTTAGTAAGAAGTGCAATCCTTTTGCTCAAATTCTTACTTGAACTTCTTTACGTACTGCAGATCTGAAGCACACTCTAGGCTGAACTGTAGAAAAGTCAGTGCATACAGCAGCAGAACAGCTTCTGAAAAATCCTACCTATGTTTACACATTACACCTTCATATCCTCCCGCCACCCAAATTAAGGATCACATTCCCTTTCCTCCATAACTTTGAATACTTACTGTAGAGTTAGTTTAAGATTATCTTAAGACCTGGCAGGATGGTTTAAAGCATACTCATTTTGGGAGAGGCTGAAAGAGCTAGGATTGTTCCTGGTGAAAAGCCTCAGGGATTTAATCCATCTACAAACATGATGCTGGGAACTAAAGAAGACAGAGGCAGGCTCTTGCCCAGTCACAAGTCAATAGACAGAAACTGAAATACAGCAAAATCCAGGCTGGTTGTGGAGTCTCTGTCCTTGGGGATATTTTTAATCTATGACGAAAAACAAATTCAAAATTACCCCAAAGCGTACTTTTATTTGGTAGAAAAGTATCCCTACTTTGTTTTTCTCAGGAAGGCATTCCAGAATTCAACTCAACCAAACCCTAATTTTTCTGGTTGTATCATAAAGCATTATGAATGCTAAGCTACTAACCAGAGCAACAACAGTAAACTTTCCCCTAGACATATCTTGGAGACAGACATCCCATCTTTTCCTGGTAGAGGTCCCTGCCTCTAGATAATCCACCTAAAATATTGTCACCCCTAAAGCAGCTGTGAACCTTCAGAAAAGCAGGAAAGCTGCAACATATCTGGAGAAATTAATGAGGCGCTTTTGAGGGAAAGGACTGTGATTTCCCAACTGGCAAAAATGCATTTCAGTTTTCTACTAAAGCAAATGGCTTACTGAATAATGTGGAACTCGGGTATTACACCAGTATTTCCAAGCAGTACATACGAGTAAGTTCAGGAGTTTGCAGCTGGGAAGGTAAATGGGCATCTTCCATTGACATGAACATCAGCCTTCAACTTCTTGTGCAATCCCAAAGACAGAACTTTCTTCAAAGCCCTAGCCTTTTCCCACCTCTGATGGAATCATTCAGGTAAATACTGGAGTATACTTATTTCATTTAGCTTTGAATTACTTTATGCTTCACACTGCCTGATGTTGTGAAAAACACATGCAAAACACGTCCAGGTATTCAAAGTGCAACATCAAGATTTTGGGAAACTATACCTTGATACAATTACCTGGGAGGCAGAAGCAAAAAAAATAAAATAGTACAAGTCAGACAACTGTGTTATGAGTTTTACAAATGGAAAAATCCACACTATTCCAAAACCAAGGTTGTTACAAATTAAGAATACCGCAGACTTGGATATATAGCCTTAGATGCACATGAAAATGAAGTCTGTCTGAATGCCAAGACACAACAGAAATGTTGCAAGCAAAGATTAGTCATATATTTGACAACTCTCTATATTCAAATAGTGCTCTTCACAGAAAATTACAGCAGGCCTTGGCACAAGTGCTCGGAAAGCTAGGAAGTGTGAAGGGAGTCATTGAAATGTTTCCCAACAGACAAAGAACAAACAAGAAAGAATCTTCTTTGCAGAAAATCCTACAATATATTAAGCATAAAGAAAAAATTCCACACAGGAAAAACATTTGATACAGTTACTGAACGAAAGGTGTATGGTTTCATAACTAAAGGCACCAAATAGCTTTTAATAAATAAATTAAAAAAACTCCATTCTGAGGAACAAACCCAGAAGAAAGTGGAATAAAACCTAATACTATCTGTGAAAAGCCAATAAAATGTTAGGGAAAGGAAATAAGAGTGTGAGGAAACAAGCTTGGACTATGTCATGTTACAGACTGCAGACAGAAGGGGAAAGAAAAACATAAAGTGCAGTAGTTTTCACTTCTGAAACCACAGAAGAAAATAAACAGAGAACAAACGAGAAAAAAAACTAACTAGATCTGGCAGGTGTCTTTGCAGGTTGTCATGAGGTTGTGGGGGTTTTTCCTTTCTCCTCCCAATTTAGGTGTTTAAAGAAAATACAGTGGCAATACAGGGAAACACCTAAAGATTGTGACAAGCTTCCAGAAAACAAAGTTTACATCAAATTTACAAGATTTTGGAAAAGCTGCTAGTTTTTTGAGTCAAAATTAAGTATAATTTTGTACATACATAAACAAAAATACACGGCATCATTATTTGTTATCTGCATTTCTGCTACATTCTGAATTCTCAGATTCAGCAGTCATTTAGCAAACAGATGGACCAGAAAGGGATTTACTCAGTAATTTAGGAAGCATATGCAAGGGAGACATGAAAGTTTCTGATCACTCACCAAGCATTTGAAGCATGATTACAGTATTCACTGACCAACCATTCAAAAACCAAATTATATCTAAAATGAATTGCATATATATACAGCAACTTAACGCTATTGCTACAATGCGATAATTCATAGCTTTCAGAAGACATTTCTAGTTTAAAAATAAGGTGGGGAGAAAAAAAGTTCTCAGTCTTTCAATGACGTGTCACAGCAATCAACAGCCTTAACAGCAGATGTTCCTCGAGCTTGTGCTCAAGTGAGGTGACGTCAAAGCCAACATGTGCTCTTCCCACCCATTTGTTCCATGACAGCAATGAAAGAATGCATCAAGCCAATGATAACTTAGTGCTGAGATTCTAACCCATTTTTTAAGGGAAGCAGTACAT
The DNA here is from genome assembly GCF_048771995.1 of Taeniopygia guttata. Taxonomy (NCBI): domain Eukaryota; kingdom Metazoa; phylum Chordata; class Aves; order Passeriformes; family Estrildidae; genus Taeniopygia; species Taeniopygia guttata. The sequence continues at coordinate 38,841,975 of NC_133028.1, read as the reverse complement.
CCCCGGGGACAGTAAACCTTGGATATTACAGCTATGTAACTCAAAATTAAAATGAGCATTTTATCTCAGAGTGAAAAACACCGTCAAGTTAACTAAAAATAGCAGCACTGTATTCAACAGATTCCCATGAAGGTATATAACAGCAAATAATGAAATATTGAGACATTTGTGGATAACATTTTGGCTGAAAATCTTTCCAGCACTTCCCACTTAGTTAAGCTTCTCTTACAATAATCTTGGAAACTCTGTTAAATATCTACCAGTATTAATTCTGCTCATGAATTCCACTCCTTACGTAGCACTTATGCTAACCAAGTATTTGCAGAATTTTCAACTATATATTAGCAACAGAAGTCAACTGATCATCAAAATTATCTTCATTTAGCAAAACACCATCAATTTTAAACTGCCTCTGTGCTGCAGTTGAGACAGCCACAATACACAGAGCATCACCATACAATTTCAGAAGGCTTTAAGCATTCACCCAAACAGAGTAACACCATACCTCTTCTGAAAGCTCCTGGTATCTACCCATACAGAGAAACATCATTTCACTTCAGAAGGCTGCAAACATCTGCCTTTCTTGTTCTTCAGCCAGCCTTTTATACCCTCATGCTCATGCGCTGCACCTGTGTGCCCTCTGCTCCCTTTGGTGGTTGGTCAGTGCCCCTGGGCACTCCATGGCTCATTGCTGCCAGTGCTGCTCACCTGCTTCTCACAGCTGCACCCACTGGGGATGAGGCTCAGCCACAGCCCCACTCCCAGTTACCACAAACTGTGTACATACACCTTTGTGCTTTTATTCTGCTTGGTACTTCTGAAAAAAATCTCTCTCTTGGTGTTGAGTAGGAATCCCCAAGAGGCTGGAGAGAAGAGAAAATCCACTGAAAAACTCTTTTTGGACTACTGAGAGAAAGAATCAGTCTCTGCTTTAGGAACCATAATTACAAAAAGGGAATGAGGTGAATAAACACAAACTATAAATGACAAAGTGTTGAAATATACAATAGCCAATTCTCTGAATAAAGAAATACCACCTCTCTACTGATTAAATCTTTTTTTATACTTGTTATTTCAAAGACCAGCTAAGGCATTAAATATATCCAATATTACTACATAAGTGGCGCAGAACTTACAGAAGGAAAAATACTTATATACAGCTTAATAAAAACACTGAATAAATTTCAAATATTCTGGTATATAAAGGTAAACAATAGAAAAAAATAACAGCATGTAAAACAAAAACAGCACTTAAAAGAGCATACCCAAAGCTTAGTTGATTTTGTAATTGATTAGCTCAAAATTAATGTAACATTTAGGAAATGAAATCGTGCAAGTATTTTACTGTAACCATCTTATTCTATTGTTTTATCCTACTGGGAATCAGCAAAACAAGTGCTATCTCTGGTTATTTTATCCAGTTATACATTGAATCTATTCAGGTAAAGCCTAGGTATTTTGCAGAAATGCTTTTACCTCTGTAGAAGCTGGACAAAATGAATAAAAGAAATGCAACAGAATTATTCTAAACAGGGAGATTTACCAATGCTTAGGTAACAAATGAGAAATATATCCAGAAATCTTTGTCCCAGGGAAATGTTACACTGTTGTCAGGTTTTCACAGCCCTCTTTTTCCTCCTATTAGTATCCATATACTACCATTCAGCCCTTTCCCCATCGTTCAGTATCTACCAAAAGACTAAGTACTGACAACTTTGAAATTCTAACCATAGGATTACAAATGAAAACCAAGTGACATTTAAAACTTTAAGTCACCACTTGCTTTGTAACAGACTGCATTCTAGCAGCAACACAAATTACAGTCTGCAGGCCTCAAGCATCAACTTCCCCACAGTCTCTTCAACTGCTGACCCTATGAGCACAAGATGAGCAGCAACAGGACATGAAGAAATGGAATGAAGCAGCATCAGGGTAACTTCAGACTGGACATTAAGAAAAGGTTCTTCACTGAGAGAGTGATCAATCACTGTAACAGGCTCACCAGGGAACCAAGCCTGGTAGAGCACAAGAAGCATATAAAGATATCATAGTCATATGGTTTAGTTTTAGACAGTCTTGTGAGGAGCTGGGAGTTGAACATGATGGTTCTTATGAGTGTCTTCCAATTTGAGATATTCTATGATACCATAACTCTCTATTTAACACCTTCATAATGGCCTGGATGATGGGACGAATGCACCTCATCAAGTTCACTGGTGATTGAGGGGGAAGTTCACACACCAGGGCAAACAGCTGTGCTTCAAAGAGATCACAACTGACTTGAGAAATGTGTTACCAAGCCTCGTGAAAAACCAGACAAAAACAATGCACATCACTGTAACTGTGACAGAAAAGCTCCACACAACAGTCCAGCATGAGAGCTAACAGCAGAAATCAGCTCCACACAAGAGGACACGCGGGGTCTGATGGACAATTTGAATATAAGTAAAAAATGCACCCTTGCAGAAACTTAATGCTAAGGGCACACTAGGCTGCACTCACTACAGCAGAACCAGCAAGTAAAAGGAAATTACTATTCTAATCCACAGCTGCCAGCCTACATCTTGAGTACTGCATTTCATTTTATGCTCCCTGGTATATGACATACTGGTACACATGGAAAGCCAACAAGATGGTTTGGGGCTGGAGTGTGAGCTGTACACGGAGCAGCTGAAAGAACTGTCTGTTCAACCTCTACAAGAAAATCTAAGGGGAGATCATGGCACTATATTCAGCTATTTAAAAACAGAGGCAGACTTGCTGGAAAATGCACAGCAAAAAGATAAGAGGCAATGAATGTACACTGGAGCTAAGGACAACTAAAAAAAAACCCCATTCATAGTAAAGATGATCAAAGCCCAAAACAGGTTGCCCAGACTGAGCAGTAGTCATTCCTGAAAATATCCAGAACAAGCAGACAAGGCTCAGAGTAGCCCAAGTGCCTTCAAAGACATCCATTTTCCAAGCAGGCAGTATGACAGATCAATTCCAGATGACACAGAAATGGTATGGAATAAGGGGTGGCATTAGGTGTGCCTGGGATGGAATTAGTTTTTTTTCAGGGCAGCCCTTACGGTGTTCTGGCTTTTATTTGTGGCTGAAATGGTGCTGGTAACACACCAGTGTTCCACCTATTGCTGAACTGTGCCAGTACAGTCAGTCAGCCAAGGGTAAGCCAGAGGCTGAGCGAGGACACGAGCAGGGCAGCTGTCACAAGCAGACCATATTATATGAAGTCATGCTCAGATGTAAATCTCAGGAGAAGGAGGAAAGAGCGGGAACGATCATGGCTACAGCACTCACAAAGCATGCAGAGACCCTGCTTCCCAGGAAGCAGTTGGACACCTGCCTGACTACACAAATTAGTCAATTGTTTTTTTAATTTTTATTTTGCTTTGCGTAAGTGTTGTGCTTTTGTTTTTCCTGTTAAACTATCATTATCTCATCTTTCTATTTCCTCCCACAGAAGATGGGAGTAAGCAAGATGCTGGGGTGGAGTTTGGCTGTTGGATGCCCTTCAACTTGAATGATTCTATGATATTTCTTCATATGTGTTTCTCATATATACTACAGTGTCAAAAAGCACTTCATAATGCTGTGAGAAAGAAGCTGTTAAAATTTTGGACTGTCCTGAATTTTCTCAAGGCTTGTTTGTCTTCTTTAGAGTTTTTTTATGTGAAAATTATGACAAATTCAGTATTGGCTAATATCCCAGGAGAGCCACAGATCAACTGCTACATGTCAAGAACAATCTATACATTTATCTTCCTATCTCTCCCATCAATATTCACTCAAAAGGGAAAGAGAGAAACAGTCCTTAGGAAGATGGAGCAAAACTGAGAAGAATGATTACATGACACACCGTACTCCAAGCTTCTACGTGGGCATGTGCGAATTCTGACATATTTAAAAAATTTAAAGCATTTTTTTCTGTTGTGGGAGTACATGGAAGATAGCTGAGCAACTGTTGTAAAACAAAAACTGAAATTAAAAAAGTTGTCAGATGCACTGGATTTGCTATCCTCCCAAAGAAGAAAAAGAAACCTCAAGGCAAGTAATTGAAGAATAAGTCAGTAAGATAAATTACAAGGTTTGATGGTTATGATTAAGATGGGTTTTTTTTGTTTAGATTGGGAGAATTGTGGTGAGTCTTTTCCCCTATTAGTTATTTATAGCCAACCACCTATTTTATCTCATGCAGGGGTGAAAACAAGGGTGTACAGTGTCTCATTGGTTCTGAAAAGCCTAATGAGCTGCTACAAATGCCTCAGACGGTTTTCTCAGACCTAGAATAGAATGTGTGAAAACTAAAAAAAAACTTTAACAAGCATGTTTATTTTACAGAGTTTGACAGACATGCTGCATTCACATTTGTGAGCTGCAGAAGGTTTGAAAGTATAGGCAGCAATGGACAACACAGGTACATTTACTTAATTTAAAACATTCTTCAGACAGGCTTTTGGGGTCTCTTGGATTATAAAACTTCTTTCCAACAGACCACCATATGCTATCAACATTATGATCTAATTTTATAGCAGGAAAATGCTGCTTATCAATACCTGACAGCCTTGCTCACAGACATCTGCAGAAAATCAGATGCTTGCAGATTTACATTGCCATATGTGGCTTTTAAGACAAATCACAAATATAAATTCAGAGAAAAATTTACCTGCATCAATCAAGTGGGTCTTTTTTTCATTATTGTTGATATTGCTATTATTAGATTTGCTCTTCTGGACAAAACACGACAAAACCAATCTAAGCTTTGTCTGCTTGATACAGAAAAATGAAACATGAATTAAGAATCCTAAATTCTATTAATGATAATATCTACCAGGACCCAGTTAAAAGATGCCAAGGTATGTTAGTCAGAATGAATGACAAATGAGTTATATGACAATGGATTACATATGGTATTCAGCTTTTCAAATTAAAAAGTGTACTGTGACGCCATCAGGCTATTTTTATAGAGGGCTGTTAGATTAGGTTATATTCCTGACTATGAAATCTAAAATAAGCAAAGCAAGAATGGGTCCCCTTAAGAATTAAAATGTTTAAAGAGAAATATAATGCATGAAAACTACTGTGCTCTAGATTGTGATATCAATCCATGTTCTCCCTTACTTTAGCATTTTGTTATGCACTGATATAAACTGTAAATAATATGTAACAGCTCTCTCTTAATTTTGTATTTGTCATAATACTAAAGGGAAAAAGTTTTAATAAGCTCTAAAGGTTTTACTTCTTTTTTTACAGGGAGTTGTACATGGTTGGTTGTGTTCTGTTTGAGGGATGGGGTTTGTGGGAAATTTTGGGTTATTTTTTGTTTGCTTGTTGTTTGGGTTTTTCTGGTTGTTCTTTTTATTGACTCAGCAAGACCAGGAAAAGGAGGAACACGAAAGGAAAAGGAGGAACTAAAATTCAGTGAACCAACAGGTGAAACCCTGTACATCACCTGTCACAGTGAAATGACGACCCCATGCCAATAAAAGACACACAAGTAGAGATGGATGCAAGAGTAAGTAGTAAAGTAACTGACAGGTTTAGTGACGTGACTTTGTTCTTCTACATAGCTCAGAACTTGAGTTCACTCACACTTTTTCTCAAGTCTTTCAAAATGGCTCAAATTTGCTGCCCTACTTAAACTTAAAAATTAGAAAAAAAAAAAAAAACAAACCCAAACCCTACCACACCTGTCCTGACAACAAATCATTTCTGAAAAAGAAAATCACAGACTTCATTTCATTAGTAGGTGGTTCAAGCAATGCTCATGACAGAGATCAAATTAAATTCTCAACTAATATGTGACTTGAGCCACTCAAAATCCTTAACTCCTTCAGCAACTATTGAGATATTTAAACAATATGGAGGTCTTTTAATGAACATCACAGATGAGCAGGCATTCTCTGCCATTTCCACTATCCAGATGTCCTTAAATGGTACACAATAAAACATTCATAAATAGATCTAACTAAAAAAAAAAAAAAACAGAATGCCTTTTTTCCTGAAAAAAAGAAAAAATAGGGGACTCCTTTTCCCTAAAAAAACCCTTTAATTTTTACTTTTTCAGCCCCTCCAATTTCACATGTGTGCTCTGTGACAATACTCTGTTAAGACTGAAGGGTTCTTCCTTCCTAGACTGATCTTCCTAGTAATACAAAGACCAAAATATACCAACCATTTGTAGATGAAGGGCTGTAATTTCTGCATGTCAGATATAATAACGGAATCTAGAGATTCACTACCATTTCTCTCATTAATGAGCAAACTCTCAGAAAGCAAAAACCACAGAGAAGCAAGATAATGTAATAGGTATTTCAATTATTCAGGCAGCTACAGAGGGTCATTTTCAATGAAAGATTTCAGGAACCAAAATTTATTTTTAACATTAGATTAGGTACATATTAAAAGTCATGCTCTCTTCTCTTTTTCTATCATGACTTTTAAAAGGTAATGGGAAATATGACAGAAAGAAGAAGAAAAGGAAAACAAAATATTTCCAACTTTCACCTTGTCTTGCCTTCTTTCGTGCTTCTCTTAGGAGACTCCCTGCAGCCATCAAAGATTTTTCAAAACATACCTCTTTCTTCTCTGGACTAAGCATGCCATCCAGATGTATGCCTTAGAACAGACTCACTACTTGGAAGGATTCACTGGGATACACAAAACATTCCTAAGCAAAGAGTTTGGATGTTTTCAGAGAGCAAGCCTGTTTCAGTTTCAAATTAGTTTTTATGCCAAATCTGGGAGTAAGGGAGTAGATGGGGGTGAATGTGTCAAAATATAAACCTCCAGATTTCATTCAGCCCAACCAATTAATTAAAATACCAGTAAAAGACGCACAACAAAATGGAAGAGCTTTCTATGAAGGTGAAAAAGAGACAGTTAAGTTCCACACTCCAGTTCCATTCCTAAATACTTCATGTGAAAATGTGTGAAGTCAGAAAAACTTTACTTAAGTGCAACTAAACAAAGATGACATTGTCTTCTCTTGCAACAAGGAAAAGGTGAAAGCAGAACTATTTCTAGGCTAACTCTTAAAATAAGGAAGCACACCAGTGTCCTAGTGGCAGCCAAAATCAGTGGGAGGAGGCATGGCCAAGACACTGTGCAACTCAATGCCATCTTATGTTACAGCAAGGGGCAAGGGAAAGGGAAGAAGGAGGGTTTTTACCAGGAGCAAGCACGGGGTACGGTGCCGCTGGTTGTGGACACATCACGTCCCATCAGGCTTTGGTGATTTATTTCTGCATATAAATCCCCCTCTCTTTGTACACTTTTGCTAATTGTATTGTTGATGCTGCTGTTTATTTTCTTATCTCGTTGTTTTCAGTAAATTGTTCTTATGTCAACCTGTAATCTTTACCTTTTTGTATCTTCAGTTCTCAACTCCAACCCCAGAGTTGCAAGATGGCCAGAAAGGTCTCAGCTGCCAGTGAGGCGAGCCTCTGGTCACATAAAACATGCTCACCAAAACCTGACCTTACACGACCACAGCTGGCAGCACCCCACCCCAACCACTCCACCAACCAGTCTTGCTCCCAACCAGATTCCATGCCTTTCCTTCCCTTTCCCCACCCCTAACTACAATGTAGGACAGCATCGAATAACACAATGTCTTGGCCATGCCCCCTCCCAGTGATCTGGATGACAACTAGGACAAAAACATACAAATATGACAACAGGGGCACAAAATGGCAAGAGTTTCCATGATGGGAGAAATTCATATCCCACTCTGCAGCTAAAAGCTCTCTCTCTCCTCTAAGTGGAATTTGCATGTCAAAAATGTCTCATTGAAAAACCAAAACCACAGAAATTCAGACATCTTCATTGTCAGGCATTTATGAGCATCATTACAGGATGATTCTTAAGACAACAACTAAGTGATGCAGGGAAGGTAATTTTATTTGCATGAGATCCTTCAGGAACAAGGAAGGAAAGGTACTACACAGCGCTTTGGGAAAGAATTAGAAGAGGACAGGTCTTGTTACCCTATCCTTTACAGGTGGCTGTAATAAAGACTTCATAATCAAGGCTTCTATACCAATTTTAAACTAATGTATAAAATATCAAGATAGTCCAATCTCCTACAAGCATTCAACCTGCTTCTTTGGAAGTAAGGCATTTGACACCACGGAAAAACAAACCAGATTATTTCTTCATTGGGCCATTAATAGCCCTAATACGGTGTTTGAGAACCACAGATTCATTATATTTATGTGAACACTAAGCCACATAGAAGTAACCTTTCAAAAAAGACTCTTTACACTGAAGCATAAAGAACCTTTGGAAGCTATCAAAAAGGAGAAAGGAAGCCAAATCACATGATAGATTTTAAGAGTAGGAGAATTAGTAAATGCCAGTGAACAAAATCTCATTGTAGATAGAGCTTTCTTCATTCACTCAAGTACAATTCAACACTTACAGAACATATTTATAGGAATTCTCTCACTTTGTTTTAGAAATGCACAGATGCAAGAGCAAACATATTTTTATGCATAATGCTTTCCTTCATCGTGCACCTAAAAAATAAAGAAACCTGTAGGATCTGAAGACTTTCCTTTATTCTTTGATCCTAAAAGAAGTTGTTTATTTTTGCAACCATCAAAGAAATACTATATAAGTGCAGGACAATACAATGAGAAAAAAAAAAAGAATCCATAGATATTCCCTATCTCGATTGCTACAAATAACATTTCCTTAGACCATCTGTTCCTCTTTAGGTATAAAGGCTTCTAAAACAGATTAAGATATTAAACAATCATCCTGCAGAAAAGTTTCCTGTTGCTAAGAAACGGGAAGTAAAATCATATAGCAAAGGTCAGCTATTACTGAATTGATTCAGGCTGATAACATTTTTGACCCAAATTGACATATTTCCTAAGGAATCAAATATACTGTTTGTTTAGGCTGGACTGTTTCCATATTCTGCTTAGATTTTTTACATTTGCATGGAGATGATGAGGAAACGTATAATGGTGTTCAGTGAACAGTGACAGCAATGCTGCTTTGGTTAGGCAAATCAGCAGGGAATTAAGAGTACATGTTCTTGAGGAGTTCAAAAATTCATCACATTTTGTATAACCTTTAATTTCTGACAGTTTTTTCATTATGCAGACTTTAGTTCTAGGTTTAAATCAAAGGTCAAGGCTTCTAACACACCCCTTCTTCCAACAGGCAAATTAAAGACAAGCGTTTCACTTCTACAAGCATGAAATAAGGCATTATTCTCTTGCTACTCCAAGCTCATTGATTCAGCTGCACTCCCCCTTAGAAATTAAGAAATCCAAACCATCTCTATACCAAATAAAATCCAAAAATGTATTATTAAAATTAAATTACTGCATGGCCTCCAGTTGTGCAACTTCAAAAAGAGCACACAGAACAAGCCACAGATTTGCTACATAAACATGTAGCAAAAGAAATCTTTAACACTGAGTAAGCTAGTATCATTATCCATGAAGTTTTTTTTTTTTTTTCAAAAAGCCAAACTAAAACATCATCATTACTTTAAGAGCTTCCAAGAGAACAAGATAAGGGAATTTTGAAGCTTTGTTTTAAAAGTATTGTTCTTCCCTAGCAAAGCTGTAGAGACACATGGAAGCAATCAGGAATTTTGTTGTTTCTCCTTCTACTCTCCCTACAGGTGTGCATAGCTCTCATCAAGTAGTACATCCAAGAATTCCAGCCCCTGCTTCACTCTAGGGAGTTAATCACGCTACATACAAGGCCCTGGAAAACCACATGGTTCCAGGCACAAAAAGTACTGTGTTACAGTCTACTGAACATTAAAAAAAGATACAAACCGAACATGTAAACTGCAATACATCCTACAAATAACCTAAACAGATCTGCTAGGCAGTTAAGCTTGTCTGTCCCCTACGCAGTGTTTCCCACTGGTTTGTTGTGTACACTTCAACATACACTGACTACAACGCGTGCTCAAGCACAGAACTACAAATGTTTGTCTTGATGCCTACATCTCTCAGTCTGAAAAGGCAGTTCCCAAAATTATAGCAAATACCACACTTGTGGCTCTTGTAAAATACCTCTTGCTTACCAAGCTTGTATCTGACGTAACTGCCTGAACTCTATAAAAATAGTTTCCTCTTGCTGCCTCCTATTTGTTCTCTGTATTTTCTACTTATTAACTCCCCTGAAGGTAACAGCAGTGATAACATACCTTTTAAGAAAAAAGGGAACCCGACAGTGACAATGCCACACATCAGTGCTGAAATAGCCAAGGATAAAAAAAGGTCAAACTGCCTCCTGCACGCCCACGGTTTCCTAATGACATCAAAAGATGCTGGTATCTTTAGAGATCCTGTATATGCATTCAAAAATGCTTGTATTAAAATTAATTTTTACTAATTTACTATTATTGATAATGTTGAGATATATGTATGTTAAAAAAAAAATATATTAAAAAGAAATTGTCTAAGTAATACATGAAGTTTAGTAATAGACATTGTCCAGTGTTTTTCCTTCCCCTCTGACCCATTCTTCAATTATGGTTTACATTTTAGCACTCTGGTAATACAGAATTTCTAAACTATAAATTAGTTCAAGATGTTTCTTCCTTTGACATCTTCTAACACTACCAACAGTTCTCACTTTGACAATGAAATTGAAGTCTGTTCCAGTCTATAACTGGACAGTGGTTTCATGTCAGCATGAAACTGGTAATAGGGAAAGTTACCACACCAAAAATCTACATCAGTTCTTATAAAAGGGGAAAGTATTAATTTGAAAATATCCCACTCATGCTCACCCTTCCAGAGATTTCATTCACTCCCAATCCCAAACTCACCTACACACAAGCGACAAATCTGTCCAAGTGGTTTTGCCAGGATCACTTGTATGTGACAAAAAGGACAAGAGGCACCAGCTAACAAGTCCTCATTATTGGAGGACTGCCTTTCTTCTACTGGAGTTTCTAGGTTTCTTGTCAACTGGCAACAATAAACTACAGACCTATATAGCTTATAGGAGCCATTGTGGGGTGGTCCTCCACACTAGAACCTTACTTATCTCAGTCACCACAAATTTTAAGCCAGGCTGTTTTCCTTAATTTGTTGGGCAGGTGGGAGAAGTAGTAGCACACATAATAAGTTTTCACTGACAAATTATCAGCTCTTTCAGACAGCAGGCATCCTGGTCTTGACGTAAGCATTGCTCACTCTTACTCCTGACAATAGTGTCCTCTGAGCTGCATTTTTGAAGAGCTAATCTTCATTATCACAGGTCTTTCTTTTAACCCTTCTGCTGTTTCTGGTGGTTAAAGACACCTTTTGTACTTCATTCATACCAACCCTAATATTTGTACTACAGCTTTCTAGAAAAGATTGACGAAGTTAAGCCAAGTCATCACAAACAGCAGCAATTGTCATTACTGGAAATCACAGCAAAGAAGCCAAAAGCTGATGAGTATCAAAAGATCTGTACAACACTCTCAGGTACATGATGTGATTCTTGGGGGTGTCCTGCACAGGTTGGTTTAAGCTCTGTTTTCTGAATATCCATCTGCAAAGAGCATTCCCCATTATCCAATAAATCACAGGTTTTAGTCTTTCATAATGACAAGGTACCAAACGGATAGGTTTCCAAGGGATAATTAAATACCAACATATAGTATCTTTATGGATAACAGCTTACAATTTTCTTCATAAAGGAAAATTTTTCTTCATAATACTTTTACTTCCTGCATTTGCCTCCTCTGTCTTGATTTTGGCTATGGACCAGAGAGCACACCATGTGCTCAGAACTTTCCACAATACCAATACAGATATGCAGCTACAGAATCCTCTTCCATAAAGAAAATGGTTTTGGCATCTGTGCAACAACTGTTTATCAACTGCACATATTCCAACAGCTAAGAAGCTTCTCACTTAATGCTTTCCACTGAGAACTCAAGTTCTCAACAAAAAAAATTCTCTACTATACAATACATAAACTAAAAAAAATTAGGAAAGATGACCCACTATGAAGGAAGATGTTTTCTAAGGCAAAGTAACTGGAGAAAGCTTAAATAAGAAACTGAAGGCACAAGTGGATAAGTCTCAATGAACATCAAATTGATTCCAAACTCCTCTCATAAGCAAATAAATGCTGATGTGCAGAATGTGGATTAGAACACTTTTAGTCAGGCCTTTCAAAAAATTTTTAAGTTAACCATTTGTAATTACCTTCTTCACAAGCTATGGTGCCAATCAAACAATTTCCAACCTAAACATAAAACTATTCAAGGCATTTTTTTGTTCCAGAACATTCCCTAATGGGAATCAAGCAATATTTCCAGTCAGATATGCCCACTATTGTCAAATGTTTTGCGACCTGAAATGGCCTCTGTTATTTCCAAGTATTTGCAGTACCTGGCAGTTCTGCAATCCTTATAACATTTGTCATAGGACAAAACACAAAGCCTAAGCTTAAAATGCAGACTGAAAGCCAGAAAAAATGGCTTGATTTCTAACAGTCTGAGTATTATGCCAAAAATAAGCAGTCACTTAGTTCAACTTTAACACTGTCAAAACCAAATCCTGCTTAACATTGTTATAATGAGAGCTGTGGCAGAATATTCACTTTCTAGCATCACAAAGGTCGAGATAGGAAACATTCAAATCATGTCCTGTAAGAAGCGTGGTGCTTGTGCCTGTTTATTCCAGACTCAAAGCTGAAGTAGGTGTTTGTCTGCTGAGGATGCTACGTTTGTCCAAGTAACCACTTATAGCACTGACTGAGACTTGTACTCTCCTATGGAGCATGACACCCTTGCCCCAGTTTGTTACCTACTATCCTATAATTTCTGTTGTACGTGGTACTGATACAGTAGCTGTATGACAGATGGGATAACTGCCACCTAATTGAAAAAAATGGAAAACATGGTCTTTGTTGCTCCAGCATTAAAAAAAATGATCCACCATTTAGTTATTTTACATTTCTTGCCTATGAGAAAGACCAACCCCAACCCCCACCCTCCCCTCCCCCCCTCCACCCAGGACTAATTGAGAACAACTACTTTCATTTTGCCAAGGTAAAAAAAAATTATATTCATGATCACAACCGAAGTTCCCAGTACAAGTGAAGATAATTTGCAGGTTTGTTTGTAATCCCACACCTACTGCTTAACAGTAAATTTGTCAAGGGTGTCTATCTGGATATTTAATTATTTGGATTAAACTCTTAGGACTATTGAGATTTTGAGGCCCCTCTGCAGTCTTCTTATTGGCTGTATGAGCAGTTGAACTTAGAAAATAATAGATATGTGCTGTGGGAAAGCTATAGAGACAGCATTGACTTCTATCTCCAGGTACGTCATCTCATCTCATTCTAGACACAAACACAGAGGACAGGCGATACCACTGTCACAGACTGAACAAACTTGATAACCATTTAAAATGCAAAAATGGAAGTGTAGCAGCTGTGTTTGACAAGGAACCCTCACCCCTGCAAGGCAAAATGTTGCATTTAATTGCAATCTGATTTTATACTTGAAAGATGCATCTTTTTCACTCAGATAAAGTCCTTGCTGGAACAGATATAGTCACAAATATTTTATATGCCTGTCTACTCCTAGATTTCTACAGCTGGGAGAAAAATTCCAGCAGTTAAACCAGCGATATTTCTGATCACAGCAATGGCTGAGGTTCACTTCAGTTTAGCACATGCCTCTCCATTTCACAAAAGACATCTACATAGACAAGTACACACAACTGCTCCAGAACCAGCACTAGCTGTGTTTCATTTAGTCAGGCTTGTGAAAAAGAACCAAAAAATTAAGTCATGCTTACACTACCAGAGCATTATATAGCTTTTGGACTTTAGAAAGGACACAGACAGCTCTGAATGCAGGGAGGAGGACAACGTGTTAAACTAGACAGGTATTAAAATAAGGTAGAGATCTGAAATATTTGACCATGTTAAGAGAATGCACTCTTGGATGTTAAAATTATAATCTGCTTTTCTTCACTGGTTTCTGTTCCTCTTTCTTCTCCTCCCTACCCCCATTCTTCTTTTTTCTCTGCAAGCCTTATGATTTGTTAAGTTTTTCTGGGGATTGTTTGTTGTTTGGTTGAGGGTTTTTTAAGTCTTAGAAGAATTAACAGGATGAGAAAACAGCTTTCTGGGAGCTCTACCCAGGATGTTTCCTTGGCCATGAATAACTAACTGATTTTGAAAACAGCACTGCTCTATTTCAGTTGCTGAGCAGGTGGTCCGTTAAATCTTAAAAGTTATGTCTGTTAGTTAAGTGTTCATGTAAATATTTCGTTAAGTTTCCTGGCTTCTAATAAGCATCACTTAACTCTATTTTATGCAACACACGCTGCAGAAATCATCCGACCAAGGGAAGAAAAAAGATGCATGAGATGCAAATAATTGCAGTTGGGGGGGGGGGGGGGGAGGGGGTGGCAATATCAAAGGTAAAAAAGAACACGAATTCTAAGTTAAATGTGCCTGATTAGGGAAGATACATCTTGTTTCATCTCATAGCCTAGGCAAATAAGCTCACATTATCCCTATGTTCTCTTTCTTATAATCTCATTCAATTATCTTCAAAAATCTTCCCTAAAAAAAATTACTTTAAGTAGCTTAAGGAAGCCCAGCATATGTTTTTTTCCACAACACCTTACCATAAATTATTTCTATAACATATATTGTCATCACAAAAAATTATTAATCAATTTGCATTGCAAAAGCAATGAAGATAAAAGGTCTTAACCATAAGCAACTTTTAGCTGTTGAGATGTTAACAGTCACTCCATTTCAATTTCTGTAAAGCTGAGGGATCCCATAAGGTTCACTGCTGCTCTCCCAGAATACTACTACTTAAACACTACCAGAACTTCCTACTTTCTCTGTCAATTTTGCAAGCCATCATGTTTTATTTCCTGGCATTGCCCCCTTGGCAATTGATTTAAATAATCTCTAGATGCAACTAACACACAGGATATTAATTCTACTTTGAACAGCATTTTTATTCCCATTTTTATTTTTTTTAGCATTGAGAAAGGACACCTTTCCCTCAGAATTTTAATGATCATGTTCTCAGATGTCTCTTATTTTATTTGTTCCTTCATGAAACAGAAAACCTATCTTATTATTAGCCTAAAAAGCAACATGGCCTGTCACAATTCTTACCAGTTTGTCAGCGTAGAAGAGTGTAATTCACTGGCCTTGCAATAACCAAGTTTTCTACACTTCAAAAGTATTATTGTAGAGATGATGAGGCAAAAAAGCTGTAATTTAGAGATCCAAAATTCAATTCTTATTTAACTAAAGGTGAAATGGAAAAGTAATATCTGGCAAAAAATAAATCTGGTTTTCCATTTCTAGTAAAGCTTCTGCATTCTCTCTGTGCATTGAAAGTAATGCAGCAAGAACTGTGAGGCTTGCACAAGGAATTGCAGCCACTGTAAAGCATGAAGCACCATTATGGAACTGCACAGCCAACACAGCAGTAAGGCATGGACAAACTTCCAGCTCTGGGATGACTGTTCCAAGGGAATAACAGCAAAATTCATACAGCTGCAGTCCTACACAGACCACAACAGCACAGAATAAAGCAGAAACGGAACTGGAGTAAGCTTTGCACTACTCCCCAGCAATATTTAAGTAGGAAGATAGGACTGAGGCTAAATCATTACAGGTGAGAGGAGAATTCTCTTTTATGAACCTGCTAAACCAAAAGGTACTTATTGTAATATAGCATCATTTCCTGAATAATACTGAACATTACTAAATGTAGACAGGATACCTGGCTCAGAAATATCTCCAGACACTAGCAGGTAGAGATGGTAGAGTCTCAACAGCAAGCAAGCACTTAAAGGCCTTTGGCTTCAGAAGCAATCATCCTATTCTTCTACAGATTAGATCCTGATTTCCAGATTGGGCAGAAAAGGAGAGAATGACACAAAAGAATATAAATCTTTAAACTTAAAAATAAATAAATAAATAAATAAAATCTAAAAAATAAAAAAAATATTAATAAAAATAAATAAA
Organism: Taeniopygia guttata; assembly: GCF_048771995.1. Lineage (NCBI taxonomy): Eukaryota > Metazoa > Chordata > Aves > Passeriformes > Estrildidae > Taeniopygia > Taeniopygia guttata. Next base: position 38,825,976 of record NC_133028.1, on the reverse strand, counting down.
ATCTAAAAAAAAAAATAGTTCCAGCTTCAAACAGGACCTATATGGGTAAAGAAGCCATAAGCCATATAATCCACATATTCAGGGTAATATTTAGCTGCCTAACTACAAAAAACATTTTCCTCCATTGTGTATTTAGCATGCACTATAAAATTAGGTTACAGCTCCACAGATAAAAATGTCACATAGCTCTGATTTATCCCCAGCACATCAGAATTCTGAGCAATGGTTCTGTGGAAAAAGGACAGAAAAGTATGGAAAAAGGTATTATATGCAGCTGTAATACATACTCACATACACCAAAGAAACCTGCAGAGTAACTGGGACCTGCTGTAATAGCCAAAGTGGGGAACAGTGCCAATATGTTACTAGCCCTGTGATCAAGAACTCAAATCAACTGGACATTTTGTCTACACTGTTGTCACACTAGCACCTCGATCTAGCAGACACTTGCCTGTCTGCCTTCACATCGCAAATCACAGAAGCAGTCTTGTTCTTCTTAACTAGCTCCTTGTCATCCCCTCTCATTAGTATCCTCATCCAAATCACATTCTACAGATTAATTCTTATTTCATTTTTTAGCATGTCACTTTTCTAGCATAGACTCTGAATATTACCTCTCCATTATACAATCTGACTTCTCAGACTTCAAGCATTCATCTCTTCAGGTTTGTTCCCTTCCATATAATTTTCTTCTCCTTGTTTTGCTTCCTCAGGACTTTTACTTCTAAGCAGCTTTCTCTCCCAGAGCTCCTGGGCAGCAGGCAGTGTCAGTTTGGCTGCTCACATCCTCATCTCCCACAGCCTGAATGACTCACATTTGTGATTTCAGAGTAATTCTCTTTTGGCCCAGCCATTAAATGTTACACAAGCTTCAGCCAATAAAGTCTAAGTCTTCCTAGCACAAAAACAGGTGTTTTTGAGGTCTGCTATTTTCCACAAGCAAATAAATCTTCTGAGGAAGGGGAGAAAATCATTCTTTGGACAAGAATCCATTTATTTTATTTCAAGGCCCCTATACTGAAGCATCAGAGTCTGAGTTTGCAAAAGCATTTGACAGTTATCTTCTGCCCGCCAGCTCAGCTCTCCAACCTTGCTGAAACCTTCAAAAATTTCTACTCAAAAGGCTGTTAGACATCACAGAGAGAGTTTAAAACCCAGCAAAAGTGAAACAATGACCAATGTCATATATCAAGAAGAGCTTACTTTAAATAGATGATTAGAGTAAAAGAAGGTATTCATAATTTATCACATCACACTCCTCAACTATCATTTCAACTATTTCAGAACTTTTACTCAAGAAAGCTCCTTCCTAGCTTTTTTAGCAATTTAAAATTCCTACATGCTGAAATCACCTGAATAGGGGAAATGCTGTTATGTTCAAATTGTTTTCACTTTGTTGTAGCTGTCGCAACTGGTTGTTTCTGTTTGAAAAACCTTTCTCCATACCACCATGGAGAGAGACACACACTTGCTGTCAAATATACTTTCATGGTATTGGTGAATTCACTTTTTTGAACATTGTTTTAGGAAAATACTACAGAAGATAGTGCCCATGCTCCATGAATTCAGTTTCTTGTTCTGACAGGCATCTCATTATCTTTATTGAACCTTCCTCAGAAATTTCTTAGACTTTTTTTAATGCAGCAAGATATGGCTTGATATAAAATTCCTTCAATTGGGAGGTCATTCTCTTGATTAGAAACCTTACTCCAATTTCTAGAATAAATTTATACACATGGTTATTTGCTCTCCTATCAGCATTGTCTTATTCCAGGTAATACTTTCCTTGTGACTATCCCCACACATTTACAGAATACTTACTCTGTAAAATTCATCTTGCCAAAGAAGTCAAGCTTCCAAGTAATGACAGGGTACAAGTCATAAAAGTTTGACAGTGTATTTTGTTTCTTAAAAACAAAATTTATCTTATTTAGAGTTTAGCAATGAAAACAGCTATATAAGCACAGCTGAGGCAAAGAGGCCTTTGATCTGCCACATTTTCTTATAGTACCACTCTCCTTGATAAACTCCTAATACCTTTTTCTAATATTCTTTTACCATTATGCACAGAAATATCCCTTCCTACAAAAGCAGTTTAGGAACTTGAGTAACACTGACGTCAAAACCATAATCCTGCAGTTCCTTGGATTAGTTTTTGCCCCTTTAAAGAAAAAAGCACACTTCCCTGTTAATGCCTAATTAGCTAGACACCTCACTTCACAGCCAATCTGCATTCAAGCTGCACGTTAATTTCCATTTCCATACTGCTATTCCTTTTCCTGTAGGCAACAGGACTCACATGGTGTAAAACATGGCATTCAATTAAGTTTTTAGACAAACTCAGACTTTTAATGTTTCCCATTCCCACTCTGTGAAACCGCTCTGATGAACTTTGTGCTCCTGTCCCCAGTATTCTTTGCAGGGTCTAACTCAGCTTGACAGTCTCTCTGTGCCATACATCCAGAGTAATATTTAGCTGCCTAACTACAGTCCTGCCTGTCTTCAGTCCTAAAGCACCGAAAAATCTAGTTGCAATGATGAACATCATCATTCATGAATTCAAGTGTATCTTAATGGCAGCTTTTCAGAACACACATATGTTTAATCGTGGTTTAAAAAGAAGTAATTATAGATTATAGCAAAGTACAGACTTTAGAAGTCATCTAAGCTCTGAAAGGCATATACACAAATGCTGGTGGCAATTCTGGGAAAAAAAATTAGTTCTATTCCATTAGGTACAACATCATTACAGGCAATCAAAAGCACTCCCTCAGTTTTTGTTTTGTAACAATTACCATTACCTGGATTCCTCACAGATGTTTAAGTAGTGTTGTAACCTGTGCTGTAGCTTATTGCTACGAACTAGTCCTTTAGCTGAACAATATACCCTTTCAAGTTTTAAAACAAAAATTTAACTTGAGTAGATTTCACAGGTCATACATTATATTTCACATTGCACAGCATAAAGTCAAATAAGGAGACAAGAAGGATTACTTTATAACAATCACACAATTTTCATTCCTACATATTATTTATCAAAGAATCTTCATCACAATTTTACTCTTTAAAATTTCCATAGCAAATGAAGATGGTATTATATAGTTAAGACTATATGAGAAAAGCTCATTTGCACCCCAACTACAGAGCACAGAGAGACAGTGACAAGTGAGGAAGCACAAATTATACTTTGCCCATCTTCTTCCAGGCTCACTAGAAGAGCAATCAGTCCATTAAGGGGTTCCCTCTGTGAGGCCAGAGGACCACAAGGCTGCAGAATGACACAAATTAGGGGACAGAAAAGTATGGAAAAAGGTAGGGACACATCCAGAGGCCCCATCCAGACTCTTCTCAGGGCTGTCCCAAGGAGGACCTCAGTCACTGTTCAGTTTTGAACCCATCACAAGTGCTCACAGATGTGAGATGTACTATGAGATGTAAGGGAGGAGCATTTGAGGATTGCACAGGACTTGCTATAAGACCTTGATAGGGAAAACCCAGTGCAAGAATGGATTTACAGGATTTGGGAAAGAACAAGCATGAGGTAACGGAGGAGTAAGTGGATTAAAAGGGGCAATTGCATTCAAATGTTTTGGTGGTTGGTTCAGCTGCCTGGTTGTGCACTGCCCTGATCAGCTTAGCCTGTCATATATGCTTATTAAACCCTTTCCAGCTCTTTTCTGGGTGAGTGGCTCTGCTCATTCTGCATGCATGCACAGGGGTCTGAGTGCAGCAACTTGTGACTGCCAACCACCAGAGAGACTGGGGCGAGTGACTGCAAGTGCCAGCCTGAGCGGGGCGTGGGAACACCTGTCTGCAGTGCAGCACCTGGAGCAGGCATGGGAGCACATTCACTGTGGCAGTGTACTGGGAGGATGTGTTCTGGCTGGAACTGGGAGTGCCACCATTCTCAGCCTGCACAACCGGCCCGACATTTTCCCTTAGAACAGGGAAAGAAAAGGGTTTTGAAAATTTTAACACAGCACATGTTTAAAATAAAATTTTCTTTTCCTGATCCACACACAGTGATCATCATCCTCCATTCCATATCTCAATTCTATTCCTTTTTCCACTCTGGCCATTTCACCCACTTATATCAATCTTCTCTTATCATAAATATTTTCTCTCCTCCTTTTCACTTCTACCCCATACCATCACAGATTTTAGCAGCTTGTTTTCCTTTAGCTTGCTTAGATCTTTCTCCATTTCCAAAAACCTTACCTCTGTCTTTCCCTCCACAAATTTTTTTTACTCTTCCTCTTTAAATTTCTCAACCACCCTTTCAGTAGGAATAAAATCTGCCCCTTTCACATTCTGTCACTTCTCTTCAACATTCTTTCCGCTTGCCAAAACTCCTTCTTTGTAACATTGCCTTCCACTCTCTTTCAAAGCAAAATACATTTATTTGAAGTCCTCTTGTTCATAGTTAAATAAAACACAGCTATTTTCAAACACTTACAGACTGAACAAGGTTTGCATTCGATTTTTTTCACAGGAGAACAGAATAGTCAGCAGACTATTACTACAAATGCTGCTCAAAAGGCACAAAGGAAAAAAAGTTACTCACAAAGTAAGAACCTTACCAAGAAAACACTCAAAAGTTTATCTGTCTCCTGTTTCCTCCTTCCCTCTGAGAGGTTTCAGTACAGAAAATGATCAAATTTAATTTCTCAGGCTTTGCTCTACCATAAGTTGCCCACCTTACCAACTTCAGCATATCCTTATAAAATTGCCGAGTTGAATTCAGTTCTTCACTCTAGCAAGATTTTATCAAAGAGCTTTTATCTTTTTGATGCATTTTGCCTCCAATGGACAGTCAGTCCCTTCCTCCCAGCTCCACATAATACTGCATCCCACTGGCTGTGAAGACCAGCATTTGAGAAGCATGTGGAGGTGGCATTAATTTGGCCTTTTCGCACGTATGTCATCTTCCAGCCAACACCTCATATCATCTCTTAGGACTTCCACTAAACAAAGGCACTGATGTTACTATTTGATTTTTAAAGAGGTACTACACAAACAAGGAAATTTCACAGTAAACATTTTCAATCCTCTAGAGAGTTATGTTTACCAACTTTATGGAAAAGCATCTGTCTCCACAAAAATCCATACCCATCAGCTGGCTATTTAATGGCCATTTACCCACACAGACAGCCAGCACAGACAAGGACAATTTGATACTCTCATTACATAAATAAATTTTCTACAAGACACTGAAATGATTAGTACTCACCAGAGAAACAACTCAGTAGCGTTGGCTGACCTGTGCTTGGCTGAACTTGGCAGACAGATTTTAAAGAGATCACACTACTGTGAGGAGATAGTGGACATCTTTTGAAGTCAGCACTCAGAAGCCATGCTTTAGGTTTCTCTCCAAAGAAGCAGCACAGACCCTCAGAGCCTAAAGCAGCAGGGAGGTACAGCAGCCCATTTTTCACCACAGGCCAAGAGAGCAATGTGCCTGCATTCACAGATTACACTGCAAGGACTGATGCCAGTTTCACATTCTAGAAATGTTGAAGCACAGGTCTTCCCTTGAGAACCATAATCATCCCTTTCTGATGATGACCCAAGACCAGGGAAGCATGGTTAGATTTCATTCTGTTACACACTCCTTTGTGCTATTGTGCAGAACTTGCACTCTTCAGCCTAACTCTGAGCAAGGGTTTTTCCTTATTTCCTTACTCCAGTCAATGGCTCCCTTTGTACTCGGCCAAGCCCAAAAATCAGAGATCCGGAGCTCAGCCCATGTCCTTTTGCTACAGAAAAAGGTACCAACTCACCGTTGCCTACACCAGGATTAATTCTGCATTCCATGTTATTCTCCCAGTCTCCTTTCATCACACTTAAGTCCTACAATGTCTTACATCAAACAAAACTTTGACCACATAGAATCATAGAATATCCTGAGTTGGAAGGGACACATAGGGATCATCAAGTCCAACTTCTATCTCTGCATAGGACACCCCAAGAGTCACACCATGTGCCTAAGAGCCCTGGCAGGCCTGGTGCTGTGACTGCTTTTCTGGGAAGCCTATTCCCAACCACTGTGTCCAACCACCATCTGGGTGAAAAAATCTTCTAATATCCAAGCTAAACCTCCCCTGACACAGCTGTAAGCCATTCCCTTAGGTCCTGTCACTGGTCTCAATGCCTGACCCTCACTCTGCTTCCTATATTGAGGAAGTTTTAGAAAGCATGTAACCCATGCACACCCCTGTCCTGGCAGAAAATAGCTCCAAAAGTTCACTTTCCCACTGGCTAGAAATCTTATGATAGTCCCTACTTTGTTACTACTTTATCTCATGCCAAAATTTTGTCCCTTAGGTTAGGTATGTATTTAACTTGGTTCATGTTGTATCAGTTTAACTTCCGAAGCAGTGTATTAATAAATGGCTTCTACTTTGAACTTCTCCTCCATGATAAACAAGTCCCTTTGTTCTTTAACCTCATTGGTACTTTTTTTTTTCCCCATCTGGAAAAGACTTCAGAGAAGACAATCTTGGGGAAAGGAGAGAGAAACCTATCTTCTATGAGACCCACAGTCATCAAGCCATCACAGCATAAACTACACTCCATGAAATCTAAGGAAGTTCCTCCCATGACAGCAAAGATGGCCTGGTCTCCCCTCATTGTGCTTTTGTTTGGAATGTCTTCTCTGCTTCAGAGAGCTAACAGGCAGAACCTGAAAAATTTGGATTAGTAAACTACTGACGTCAAAAACATTTTCACTCAATGACCCAGCATAACCAAAACAACTCTGACAGGCACAGAAGCTGCCCCCTGCATCTCCTCACCGGCAGACCTAACTATACAATGCCACAATTATTACATTTCTACAAGTTCTTGAAGAACTTGGTGCCATTTCCCTTCTCCAGCAGGTCCCTCCCTAGAGCTGTGTAACATAGTGTGAAATAAAAAAAAATAATGTAATACAAGGGAGCAGTTAATTGTAATACTTCTGAAGATATGAAAAAATAGATAAACTGTTCCTATAAGAAAAACAAAAATCCTTACAGGAAATCAGACAGTGACTATTACCTTTTTAAAGAACTTCATTTTGCAATGAAGATAAACAGGCAAGGACAAGTATCATTCCAAATTGCAAAAACAAGCCTCTGGTTTTCAGACTGGGACACTCACTTACTAAATAGCTTAGAAGTAATTAAACTTCTCAGTGTTCTAAAGTAGTTTTTGAAGTACATTGCCCACTATTTTGATAAAATTAAATTGAACACAACATACTTGCAGAAACCACATTTGACATTCAATTTTGTCTACCTGAAAGTCAACTTGGAGGTACAAATCGACCAAACTTGGATTTCAATTGCTGGTGGGCAACTGTAGAATGGACAAGCAAATTTAATGGGGCAAAATCCAGGCAGCAACATTAGAACTCCTCCTAAACACAAGGTACTAGAAAAGCTTTTAACACCTTGAAAACCCACTCCTCATGAAAAAACATTAATTTTATAAGATTATAAAAGAGCCATAAATATATTATCATCTTCACTGCAAAACTGGAAACTTTGTTCTTTGATAGTCATCTAGTCTGAAATTAAATTTACAGCCATCCACAGCTCAGCACTGTGAAAGCCTCTCACAATACAGTACAAAATCTATCTTGTACACTTGTCCTAAAACTGCACTAAAACCAACAGGATAGCACTGTGGCAGTACAATCATCCAAAGTGCCTCTGCATCCCAAAAATCATTCCATAGAAGAAAAGTTATAAGCCTTATGGAAATACCCAAAGGAGCAGTGAAATTACACTGAATAATGCAATATTATCAAACTCCCTACTATTTCTACATCATGAAACTCTAATCTATGAGATTTAAGTTTCTGTGCATGCCTGGTTCCCGATGAATTGGGGGGGAGGGGGGGGGAAGGGGGTTAGGCATTGAACCACCAAAATGGCACAGAAAACAACTTAAAGTTCGCTTACTGCTCATTATTGCTTTAAACTGTATCATTAAGTCTACTTTTTAAATAGGTGTTTATCCTTCTTTCCTGAAGAATCTGATATAAATTGCTGTAATATCACACACTTGCCTGGAACAAAATCCCCTTTTCAATTACCAATGAATTGGAAAAATACTACCCAGCAGAAGAGAGATCTTTTTTTCTGGACTGTGATCACTCCGTTCTCTTCAAAGAAATGCACCTCATTAACCCTGATAATTAACAAGGTTATTCTCATCACATTAAAGGTTTAAGTTCCTATATTAAGTCATTATTTGAATTTGCACTGCTATTAAGATGATGAGACTATTCTGGATTTAATTTCATATAACAAGATGTTTCTCTTTACAGATCCTAACTTTTTTTTCAAGTCAAAGCATATAATTTCATTGTCTTGTACGCTACACTGAATCATATAATGAGTTAGGATGGAAGAGACATAGATCCTCTAGTTCCAATCCCATGCCATGGGCAGGGGACAACTAGCACATCTATTGGATTAAGAAATGTATTGCATACATATAAAAAACACTCCAAACAAAATCAAAACTGAAAAAACTAGAAGGGGTAAGGCAGCAATGCAAACAGGTAGCAAAAACAGCAAACAGGCATCTCGCAGCAGCATGGCTCTGGCAGCAGAAACCAGACAGAACTGAAAAGGAAGAAGAGGACCAAAATTACAAGGAGATGTATATGGCTTGGGAAAAGACTACCAGCAGATGCATCTACTCCTAGCTAGACCATTCCAGTAAGACTCCACAGACTAAAGAGACACTTCCAATTCCCATTATGTCCCTCACCACAGCAGAGGGTTTTAAACTAGATGATCCATAAGATCCCTTCCTACCCAAATCATTCCATGATTTCATACTTCCATGTAACAATATATGTTTGTTGCATTTTGCTTTTAGTCCTATGGACAACTGTCTAGCCAGTAAGGCCTTCTAAATATCTATTAAATGCTTTAATTTTTGCACACAGGTATTCCTAGTATGTAAACTTGCTTCTCCCACAAGAGAAAAACCAGTTGTCTAAGTCAGACAGTTATTCTGAGAATATTAAAACTGCAGCAGCCACATATCAACATCCCACAGCAAATATAAAAACACAGATGATGGTTTACCTCATTATCCATGCTGGCACCATATTAGTTCATGAGCCCAGTAGTTAAAAAACATATAGAAAATCATAGTATAGAAAAATTAGCCACAATTACTTAGAGATTTGACTACATAGGTTTCAATGGCAGCATACCTGATGGTATGATGCAGATGCAAGGCACACCTGCACCTTGAATGCAAATATCTAGTGATGACCAATTAACACTGTGATAAATGGAGGTGATTTGTGCTGAATAAGATGTACTATTATCAATAATTTGGGAAAATAATTGGAAAAGTATATGTGATTAGTGTTACGAATTTCTTCGTAACAGAAGATGGATTTCTTCAAGAATACCTGGAAAGCAGGATGCAGGAGTTGGATTCAGCCTTGGGAATGGAGGAAGCCAGGAACTGACTCCCAAACCAAAACCAACTGAAGTTAGAAGACAACTCCCAGAGCAGGATCAACCTTGAATATGAATAAAATTGGGACCACTCCAGATAGGGAACTTAAAATTGTGGTTTTATCTATGAAATAATAAGGCTCAATTGGAACATAATGCATCAAGCTCAATGTGCATGCACAACCTGCCAGGTCATTCAGAGGACAGCTAGAAAGACCTTCGGCCTTCCTCCAAGAAGACCCCTGAAGAGACCAGAAGACCCCATAGCAACAACGGGAGCATGCACCGTGCTCCCATTGAGTAGAGTGATGTAGATTTCAAGAATCAAAAATGGGAGTAGATTTATGGGAACTACTGATGAATATGTACTAGCACACAGTATAAAAGTTGTGTTTGGATCCTTTTTGTACGGCTGGCAAGGTGGGAAGCCCTCCCCATACCCCAATCAGTTTCCCTTATGCTTTACCCAAACTGCTGCCAAATAACTCTTTGTAACCACTTCATGATAGCTAATTGCATTATTATTATTTTATACCCCAATTAGAAATTGCTGCTAAATTTCACTCTTGTGATTTATGAAATTGGACATATGGGATCCCATTCATAATAACCAAAGGTTTTGCAAGGAAGTTTTTTTGCATAGAATTCAATCCCTGTGAAATAATATTAACAGCAATATCCTTTAAATGTCAGAAAAGACAAGAGAACTTTCTATCATAACATGAGTATTATCACAGTGCTGACTCGGTCAAATACTGAAAGCAAACAAGTTCATAGAGTTAAAATCAAGGTCAGCTGTCAGTCTACAGGAGAGTTTCGAGCACTGCGAGCACATGTGCCTTAAAAGGGTGTCATTCATTTAGCTTTGCATTTTCCAGAATTCCATTTTTTACACTTTAAAGCACCAATTCCTAAATCTTGTCACAAGTGCTTAGCAGTGTACAACAAACATTAAACTCTTCCCATAAAGAGTGTCAAGAGTGCTGTGAAATACTCAGAATAAAGACACTGGAAGTCTTATCAGCATAACAACTCCCTCAGGAATTACCAATTTGCAAATCTCTCAAACCCCTAACAGCGTTTTAATACGTTGTCTAAAATATAGCAGTGTAGCCATGTATGAGCCATAGATTGTCCCCCCCTTTTTTTTTTTAAGTCTAATGCAAGTAACTGTTCCTCAGAAGAATGAAGTCTGAAGTATACACATGAGATTAATAGAGGACATAATGGAGGATGATATTTAACCACCATGACAGCTTTATGTAAGTCTGAATGAGACTTCTGGTCAATAATATTAGCAGCAGAGTTTTCACCATTACACGAATCGCCAAAAAGAGCCCTGTAAGTGGTTGGAGCACTGCAAAATCCACCTGAGTGTTCACAGTTTATCCACTTTATCCACATCTTTGTTAGTTAACACATTCGAGTTTTCCTTCTCAAATTGTGATTTTCCTATTGAACCCAATGACCCTTGAACAACAAACGTGAGTTTCACTGCCTTGAACAACAAACATGTGAGTTTCACTGCCATTAGTCAGTTTACTTCCTCACTCTAACATAAGAGAAACATAATCGTCTCATCCCCCACACCCTTGAGAATCAGGGACAGAACCCCAAACAGAAGTGTTTGTTTTTCAACATGAAATACAAAGAGCTTAAAATTACTCATTTTTTCCCTTTTTTTTTAAACAAACATTGAAAATAACCAGAATGGCTTTGGCATTGCTTTAATCAGTTTAAACTGAAAGACAGGAACTCTAATTAAAATCGGGAACTCTAGCTGTAAGAAACAGCTAATTAGCTCCCAACTTTTTAATGAAGTACTGTGGCAGGGTACATATTAGCTGATCAGTATTAAAAAGGAAATGCTTTGCAAGATAAGCTCATTCTCTCAGGTAGTACATCAGTTTGTCTACTTACTTCAGTCCATGCACTGTCAGAGGGATTTAAGAAAACACACAATAACTATCAGATTTACACATCTCCATACACAGTAAGATAAATGAACTTTGCAGTATTTCGAACTGAGAAAGAGAAACACGAGGCAGTTCATTACCTTTCTGCTAGGCAATGAAGACTATTTAAATTGCATTAAAGCATAAGATTGTGTTTCCTTCAATTCGTTCCTGGCCACAACTTGCAAATACAAGAAAGAATAAGACGGGGAAGAAGTGAGAGAAGGCACTTGACGCTTGTGCTCTCAAGAAGTCTGGACAAAATGCATGGATAGGGGAAAAGTGAGAACTGCCAGATTTAGAGGAACCTTGTCCAGAGAGTCTCAGCAAGATACGCCGACAGCAGTGGGAAGATGAACAACTTCGTTCACATTCCCACAGCTTCTACTGTCTCGTTTTGTAAGGACTAGTGCTTCTATCCACCTTCCCACACACAGAGCATCAACTAAACAAGAAATTACTTAAAACATGATTACAAACAAAGACCAAATCCGCCTGCGCTCCCACGCCGGGGTTTTCTAACCTGGGTTCCCTCTTGTCGCGACATGCCACACTTACTCGGAAATCCCTGATCGTTAAAGCGGCATTTAGGGTGGTGCCAAGTGAAGGAGGGTGTGAAATCGCCCGGCAGAGACCGGGGCTAGCCGCGGCCGCCGCTGTCCAAGCGCCAGCCCGACGGAGCTGACGGGAACCTTCACCCGGTGCCCGCACCCGGCACCGGCCGAGCGGACGGCGGCAGCAGCGCCAGCCCGCGCAGGTGCTCTGATGCGCTTCTCCCGCGAAAAACCCCAAAACAAGAAGAACGCCCAAAAAATCAACAAACCAACCAACCGAACAACCAAATCAAATCAGCACTCCACCCCACCGAAAAAAAAGGAATTAAAAAAAAAATTTTAAAAAGGCAACACCCGTCCCCGCCGGGACCCCTCAGGCGCCGAGCCGCCCCCTCGCTCTCACCGGTGTCCGGGCGAGCCCGGGTGCCGCACGGAGCCGCCTGCGGGGCCGGCGGGTCCGGCCGCGCCCCCCGCCCCATCCCGCGCCCGCCCGGCGCGGCACCGCCGCCGCGACACGCCCCCGCCACGCCCCATGACGTCACCCCGGCCCGCCCCGCCGCGCGGGCAGCGGCGGCGGCGCCCTCACGGTGTGACACAGCGAGCGGGATGGCGGTGTGACACTGAGGGGTGTCGGTGTGACACTGAGGGGTGTTGGGGTGTCGGTGTGACACTGAGGGGTGTCGGTGTGACACTGAGGGGTGTTGCGGTGTCGGTGTGACACAGCGAGCGGGGTGTCGGTGTGACACAGCGCGGTGTCGGTGTGACTCTGTGGGGCGTTCGGCCCCTGCCCCGCTCTCTGCTGTCCCTTGAAAATCAGTGTGCTGCCAGCATGGAAACGGTGCCTTGAATCCCCGGGCAAAGGGAGGCATGGGGATTATTTGCATGATTGTTTCTCTCCGCATTAAAAAGCGGAGTGGTCTCCCGGATTCTCCCCTTCCCCTCGGAGGGCTCCGCAGAAATGGCATCTCTCAGCCTTTAGTTCAGCACGGAGAGCAGGCGGGGGACGGGAGGGGGCACAGGACAACATGGATCTCCATCGCTAGGAATCCGCACTGTGCCCAGATTCTCTTTTCACGTTATAAAATAAGACTGAGTTTGAATGTCTTAGACAGCTTAACAAACTAAGGTGCTGAGGCAGCGTTCCAGAGAAGGATTGTCAAAATAAAACAAAATGGAACAATAAGCATAGACCACATTTCCACAATACATCTGGATATTTACCTGTCTTGATACAGGCTTCATCACCAGAATAAACCATTCCAGGTTGATTTAAATAATGCTTTAATGTCTTAAGAGACAGAAATAGCAGAAAAAGGACACACAGCTTTTTTGCTTTTTTTTTTTTTTTTTTTTTTTTTTTTTCCACTAGTTATACTCAATCGACACATCTTGAAATTAAAACCTCAGCCTGAGCTCTGAGCTGCAGTGTGGAGGGAGTGGTAGTACAAGCCTCCGGCTTCTCCAGACAGGTCCACTGAAAAGATTGAAAACCATCAAATCTTTCCATAAGGGCAAGTGTCTAAACAAGCATCACCTTTATCATGATCAAAACATTAAGCAGATACCTCTGTATTGTGGAGCTCATTCAAGCAGATTAAACTACTTTTTTTCTGGGTCATGATGTATGACCTGTAGATCAAAACGTGAGAGGTTTTCTAAAGTTATATCTGCTTGTTATGTATGTCTTCTCATTTTCTGATAAATAATTAAAAGGATAAAAAAGCTGCTCAACATTCTCTCACCTTCTGGCACTAGTTTAAAAATTCTCTTAATTCTCAGCTATACACAGGTACATTCACTCGTTGCAATTTTTATCTTGCCTTTTCATTATTTTTTTCTTATTGAGATTTCACCTATTCAGGCTTCTAACAGCAATTTCTTCATCCTGAAAATAAAATTGAAAATGGAGGTACAGCAACCAGCCTCAGTTACTGTCGTTTTGCCTCACCATCTTAACACACTTTCATGACTGCTCACCACCTCAAAATTACATCACTTCCTCCCTTCCAAAGAAAGTATTTGGGTGTTGTTTCTTGTTATCTGCAGAATGATTTTTCATAAAACTGGATCAGTAAGACACATGCAAGAATGAAGATTCTCCTTCCACCCACCTAGAATCCTGAAGTCCCAGGCAGGGGCAGTAGTTTGAAACCTTTGCCCATTGCTCTGCCTAAGCAGATTAATCACCAGGGTCTAGTAAAGGCTACTGATCTCATTAGTCCAGTGGAACACAAAATTTAAAAGACAAAAAACAACTCAAACTTACACAGATAATTGATACTGAGCAGATAATGACGCTGCTACCAACTAAAAACCAAGGGGCAGGCTAACATTTGAACAGTAATGTTTGACTGGAAAAAAGATATGCACGAAAGAGAAGATGCATAGGAGCCAATTAATTCAGAGAAGTTAATATAAAACGATGAGCTCAGTTTGCCATTGCAGAGCAATTTCTTCAGAGTGAATGCCTCGGGAGAGCAGAGCATCAGCCTGTCAGTTGGAAAGGCAGGTTACAATTGCTGCTCCTGTATCACTTAACACCAGTAGAAATACTTGTTTCTGGTGCTGTAGCTTTCTCTAGCAAAATTTTTAGATTCCTTCACATCTTAAGCACATTAACAAATCTGTAACTACAGGTGCTGTGATTCCATATTGCTAACACAACCAAGAACCACACACCAGAGCAATTTATTATGACCAAATGTGTCTGAGTTCTTTGTTTACCACACCTGGAATTTTTTCCTCGGAAATCAATATGCTGTCTATTTGCAGCCAGTATATTTAGAGTTTTAAAGAGATATTAAAGCTGAGGAAAAAATTGTGCTGAAGAAGGTCCTGAAAGCAGTTCTATGAGTTTAGAACCATAGAATTTTAATACAAGAGTAAACTTTTTTGGTTTAATCCTTTCAAGTGTCAAAAATTAATATTGTATTTGCAAACATTTTCTATGTTTCTAGGAGGACATGGTAAGAATATATCATGGCATGCACATTATTTAAGGCAAAATATACACTTAGGGAATTGAAGTAGGAAAAGTTAATGAGTAGTTAATTATAATTTTTGAAATAAAATTCAAATTTACATAAAAATATGACATTAGCTTTCCCAAAAGTAGTAATAAATTTGAGTCAGATTTTGCAGGCTTGATCCATGAAATGAAAGACAGCAACACAACCATTCTTCTGTTAAAAAATAACAAACTCCATGGTGCGAAAATAACAAACATCATGGTGAGAGTTGTTGCCATACTCACAGAATGTGGTACACTGCCAGTTCACACCTCGGTAGGATGTGCTTACCAAAAGTGACTTTTCTTTCACGTATTTCCAAGTCTCCCAGCATTAATAAATATATGATAGATGTGGTGAGCAAGATCAGTTTACTTATCAGACTGACAACAAATCTGGATGTTTTATAAATTTATATGCATACCCTCTTCTCCAGCTGTCAGCAATCACTGATGTCCTCACAAGAGTAGCAGGAGCTCAGCTCAGTCCAGAGGAGAGAAAATGAAGGGGAAACCCTCCAGCAGATATGGCAACACTAACTCAAGCCAGCTGCAAAACACAAAGAGTGAAGCAGTTACCCCACAGGCAAAGATTTAGACTCCTCTTGATCTCCATTTATTTTTGTTTCACTAAGCTGAAAACAGCTATCTTGGTAACCAGGTCTACTTTCCAGGAGAACATCTCAAAATGAGGAGTAAGCTGATGCTTTCTCAGAACTGACCACACTCTGGTAGTTAGGCTAAAATGAGGAAATACAGTTTTTAATCCCTTCAGGAAGAAAAAGGAATTGAAGTTTAATGTTTAGATTGGACAAGCATGTTAGTCACAGAGATAACAGATAAAAAGAGAGAAAGTCATCCTGACATTTAGTGACTATAGCACAACTTTGCAACATCATCATTTTCATTACTTTTTAATTTTTAGAAAAATTTAGAAATTTGTTTTTAGAAAAATGAAGTCTTGTTTCCATTGTAATTACTTTTGCATTGAAGGTTTTCTTCAAGATTAAATTTTTAAAAAATGACATTTTTTCATGTTGAAGCTCTTACTGAACTTTGGATAAAAGCTAAGCACGGTGAAACCGTGCTAGAAATACTAATCCCCAAAACCAGGAAAAAGGTGTTTGTTAAACCAAAAACCCTCAAGCTAGAAGCCAGCCACTTATTCCAGCTTGACTGGATTTCTCCCCTAGCCTGCTGTTTGCCATGCTGCTAGGTCTTTAAAGCATAAGTTTACATGTATTCAGAAGAAGGAGATAAGAGAGAAGGCAGAAAGGTAGAGCCCATCACAAAGAATGGCCGTAGAGGTTCTACAGGGGAAAGACAGAGGCTGCTTTCTTTGTTCTTTTCCCCACCTCTGAGTAAAAACTCTGTCAAATTGAAAATTCTACCAAATTCATATCGTGTTTCCTGCTACACATCCACCAACAGCAAAGCATATTGCCCATTGCCTGAACTCACCACGTTAACAGGGAATGTCCAACTACCTGGATGATAATATTAAGGCATAACTGGTTTCTCACTTTGACCTTGATTACTGATCATTAATGAGCCAGTTTTACTTTGACAAATTTTGCAGGTGATGTCCTCATGTGTGTGATTACCATCATAGTCCTATGCCTGTGAGGGATTGATGGGTTTCCTCACAATACTTCTTGGAATACAGACATCTCTACACAAAGTGTTTATAATACAAAGAATTAATTAATCATCATTTTCATAAATAAGCCTTCTAAATTTTATGCCCAGTTACACATTTTTTTTTTTCATTTCATCCTAACCCTAGCTCCTTCCTTTTCATTTTTTCTTGAAAGAATACAAACCAGTGTTCATGTTGGTGCGTGGAATAGTGATACAATGAACTCTTAATAGCACCTGGTTTTATTAACTTTGTATAACCTAGACATTTGTTTTCCCTCTTTCAACAAATGTCTGCTTAGAGCCTGAGGGCCAAAATGTAAAAAACATTGGTTTGTTGTGAAATAAATCACTTCAAACTGAGGACTAGAGCATATCTGGCTGTAAGGAAATATTTGACGTGTAGTAATTTAAGGTCTGCTCTGAAGAGGACTGAGTCATCTTTGTTGTGCTAATATAAAATCTGTACCTTATGTAGTTCTATAGGTGATGATGTTACCTGCCGAAATGTCCTCATTAACAATTTGACAAGCATTTCAAAAAGAAGATACAGTATTAATATTGACTTACTACTGCAACAGAGCACACATAAATCCACATATGTAAGGATTTTCTAACAGGAAAACAGTCTTGGTAATGTAGAATCATAAGTGTGGAATATCACGTCTCCTGCTAGCTGCCCTCCTCTTTTACCCTTGAAACTACAAGCACAGGCACTTTTATTTGTGCCTACAAGCACTGCACTTCAAATTGCCTCTCATACAATTTTAACTCAGACCTACATCTTCATGTTCTACACATGATGTGAAGAGGTCGAACTGGCTCCCCACTAATAAGTGTGTGGAATATCTGTTGCTCACGTTTAAGAAGGCATGAAACCTCCTTACCCCTCAGGCTGTTCCTGCTGCCAGTTTGTTCTCTGCTCTCATACCAGAATTCTCATTACAAATATTACACCAAGTGTTTTCTTTGAGCTTTTACTCCCAGATTGCAAATATAATGATGTTTTGGTAGCTCACTTAAGATGACTAATTCTATGAAAACACTGAACATTTCAACAAAAAGGTATAAAAAAAGCTGCCTAGCACCAAAAACAAATAATAAAATTTATTTTTAAAAAAGAGACTGAACAAAACAATGCTACAAGGCAAGCACACTTTGGTACTTGTACTGTTTTCCATCTTGTGAACTCTCTGATACACTGATTTTCCATTATACATTTCTTTATGTGTATTTTCTTCACAAAGAAATTAAACAGCAAATAAAAACAAACAGATTTTACAAAACTGGAAAAAAAATTAGTTATCATGACAATCCAGGATGAATGTTCTGCTCCTGAGCAACACTTATGATCTAATAGAAAGGATAAGTTAGTTATTACCAAAGCTAATAGTAAGTATTTTCATGCCTTGGTTTCTTGGTAAAGTAGATATCAAGTATGCTGTACTGATTTTTGCCCATGGGGTTGTTTGTCCTCTACATTGCATTTAGCAGCTTAAGGGGTAGAGTTAAATTATGATTCAGAAGAGTGGCCTCAATTAATGCAACAGACTGAATGGTATTGTCTAGTCAGTAATTTTATTTTTAGTACAAGAAGAGGGTTTTAATTATCAAGATTTCTGAATGCACTGATGTAAAACAAAGAGTTAATGAAGTTCAATAGTAAATGTGGCAGTGGTTCAACAAGATTCAACAGCAAACTTGATTATTTACTTCATAGAAGACAGGGTTGACAAAGCTGAGACCCTTTCATTGGGTCATGAGGTTCAGAAAGGACCCCCTTGAGTTCCAAACTCCTTCACAGGGAGGAGTCTAGGTGCAGATGGATCCACTGCTAGTCCCAGTCTTGGTCAGTGGTTTATGACTAAAGGATTATATAGGCATAATTCATCCTTTTTATCACTTAGCTAAGATTTCTAAGAAGTTTAGCATGCCAAGCAATCCCTTACCAAGACTCTGTTGCAGCAAGGAATCCCTCAGCCTCAAGGAGCACCTTGGGAGAAATTCGTGCTCCAGGGGAGTTCCTGCTGTGCAACACACTACTATGCAGAACAGCTCAGGAGGCCCTGGACTGCATTATTCATGGAGTAAGAGAATAATTTACAATCAAATATGCATACCATCAAGACATCTAGGTCATCATTCCAGACAGCCCTTGGCCACCACGTCACCATCCATGCATGGAGAAGAAGAATGTCTCCTCTAAGAAGGCTCTGCCCCACACCTTAACTATCAAGACTATCAAGGATGTGGCAGCTTGTATATCCTCTAATGCTTAACTGTAGACTACCACAGCAGCTCTATTGGTTTCACTCGTCACATTAAATCAGAGCAAGCATTTGCAGTCCCTATAAAAAGTGCATTTTACAACCACATCTTATTCAAGAATTCATCAATGGCAGTTCTTTTGTTGAGATAATAAATTAATGCTCTGTAGGACCTTCATAACTCATTATAGGCTGTCATTATGCTGGAGCTGCTAAACGCTTGCATGCCCAAATTTCATCTGCAAATGTCACGTCTACCTTGTTCTCCCAGGCACTGCATTATTAGGATTAAGTCTCGATTTGGATACTTGAGTTTCCCCATTCATTCAGATGTGGAAGACCAATTCCACTGTATAACTCTGGCCACTGAACTTTATTTAATTTGGAATTACTGTCCTTTGAACAGATGGGCTGCACACCTTTGGTGTAATTGACTTGGTTGGTTTCTAGTTTTCACATTTGTGCTTGAGCTGAAGATGCATAAATATCCCATAAAGTAGATAGTTTAACTACTCTGGCAGTCAAGTTCAAAGACTTGAATATAAACCAATTCAAGTATGTGAAAAATTCAACATCCTCACAGTGGTCTTCAATAAAATTCAGGTTCTTATTTAAATTTTTGAATACTACTACTGCACTCACAGTTTGTGATGTTTTCCTTTCTCTTGACTTGAATACTTTTAGATCTACAGAAGCCAAATTGTCTTTTACTGCATTTCATTTCTGACTCAATACTTGACATTGTGGGATTCTCATTAGATTTGATTTCTTTAATTAAAAGGATCTTTTTGGCAACAGAAACTCCGTCAGTCTTTCTTGTGTCTTGCTGATAGATAACTTAAGTAATATTTTCCTTTATGCCTTGTTTTCATTTCATTTTAAGAAAGGCAATAACTGAAGCCTAACAATTTATATAACTTATTGAAGCGTAGTAGTCTAATCACCCAGAATTCATAGGTCTGACTTGCTCAAAACTCCAGAATTGAAAGATATAGCAGGAATCACTTTTTGTTTCATGTTACTGTGACTATTTTATATATAATTATTAAGATATGACTTGTCCTGGGCCAGGAGCTGGACTCGATGATCTTTGGGATCCCTTCCAATTCAAGATAGTCTATGAATGGGTGTCTTGGAAAATCAATTAATCAATTTATTCCAAATTGATTAACTATAATTGAGGTTCAATTCTTAATTTAACAAATATGGCATCCATCTTTACCTGCTGGTGAAAATGTAACCAAGCCTGACAACACAATAGTCCGCAGAAAAGAACTCCCTGCCAAAGTTACCTGATTTGATACAGAAAAGAAAGGAAAGACCAGTCAATAACTCATTTCAATACACTCAGATGTGTATTTTCATTGAGGTCTGCCTGTACTGAGCATTAATGTGTAAAGATCAGTTTTCTTTCCACACTTGACAAGACTCATCCAATTTTTAGGCAGTGGAAGACAATAATTTTCAAACCACAATAAAACCTATAAAAAAATCTATAATAACAATTTATCTGAAGAGTGAACCTGCCACACATTCATTGCTTTGATTGCTATGATATCACTCACACAAGTAACTCTATGAAAATACATATGCTCATGCTAAAGAACAAATGCTATAGGATCACCTTATAAATCAAAACAAAAGCCGTAAGTGAGTTGTGCTGGTTATTAAGACTGATTAAGTGCAGCTTTATTTTACATAGAATGCACTGACAGAGGAGTTCTTTCACGAAGTTTAAATACAGCATCTGTGGCTTTGGGTACCCACAAGCCAACATTTATATATCAGGCTTTGCTTAAAGGGACAAGCATGTATTACTTAGTTAAAAACAGGTTAGGTTTCAAAACAATTTTGCTGTAGCTGTCACTTCTGATGCTCTTAATGACTCCAGCATTACTATTATCCTTACCTTAGAGTTTTCAGGAATAAGTTAGTAACTGTTTGTTTTCATGTAAAATAGATAACACAGATTCCCAGTCTTTTGCATTCTTCCTTCTCTACAAAGTCCTGAAAACAAAGCCAAAACTTGAAGGGTGTTTGTATCCAGGCAAAACCTTTGTTCAAGGTCCCCAAGAGATCTAATGCCATATCAAGATTTAGGTATATGGCTGACAAAAAAAAAAAAATCTTCCTGGTTTTAGGTCTAATTTTATACAGACACACAGCGTCTTCTGGGTAATGCAAATATCACATAACAAGAATCCCCATTTTAGAAAAGAAGCTGTGTGAGTGTTCTTTCTCACAGACCCACTGTTAGCCACTTCAAATACATATTATTTCAATACACCATGACAGTTAAATCAAAGAGGAAGTCAAAACCCTCAGGAAAATTACTGCCCAGCAGTGTCCAGTTTTGACGACTTATAAGACTCATTAAAAATAAACAAACCAATCAAAATCAACTTCTCAAGTAGAACACAACAATCCTCACTCCATTTCCATGCCCATGGAAACAGATAGCCTCAGAGGCTGAGAGAAAGGTTATTCAATGGCACATGCTGTTCCAGCAGTGGTGAAAGTCCTTAGGGTTTGAGGGCAAACAAGGTTTTTGGTAGAAAAAGGTGAACAGACCCATTTGGGGAATGGCTATTGTATTTTAATCTTTCAAAGGTGTTTTTTGTCTCTGTAGATCAAAGATTGGGAGACTGTAATAGTTCTGGACACAGAAAGTAATGCTCAAACAGAATGGAATAAAGATTATGTGAACAGCATCTTTATGCTTCAATTTCTTGGTCTACCATACCTGAATTTTATTAAAGACCACTGGGACAATGTTGAATTTTTCACATAATTGAATTGGTTTACATTCAAGTCTTTGAAAGCTAGAGCAACGATCCACAAATAAATATTTTACTTTCCAATTTTGTAATTTCTTTAATAAGGCATTTTTATTGTTATTGTGGCATTGTTGTAGGTATTCTTAGTAATATCATTTTAGTTAATAATTAATGCAGAGAACACAAAATAATTCATGCAGAGAATACAAAAAACATCCTCACTATATATAAATCAATTTTCCTCTTCATTACAATCATTAGAAATTACTAAAGTATGTGTATCATTGCTTTTGAGGAAACATTTTCTTCAACCTTTCCTTTTCTCCCCAAGTCAAAAACCTGTTGGAGTACACTGAGATCTTTTAACTTATTTAATCACAACAGGAAGACTCCTTAGAAGGGAACCTGCTCCAGAATCCAGGTCCCAAAAAGTTGTTGGGATTAATGATGTGGCATTGTGCACAACAGGTTACAAAATAGGTGATGTAAGAGCTATTACTCATCCTGCAGAATTGTGGGAAAGAGCAGTAACTCTTACATTTTCCAGGAAATAGGGCTCAGACAGAAAGATATGGTTTTTAATGGGACCCAAAGTTAGACTCAGTTTAAAGTTTTACAGTTTTTCTTAATGCACTAATGATAATTCAAAGAGTCATTAAAAGATATATTTTATAAAGAAACAGCAGAGTCAACTCAATTTTGAGTTGATACATAATTTCAACTAATTTTGAGTTGATACATAATTTAGGCTTCTTGGAACCAGAACTTTTCCTTTTTCCCAGTTGATTCAAAAGGAACTAGAATTCATGTGTATCAATTAAAATATGTATCACTGCATCCAAAGTTTTCCACAAATATTTTCTCTTTTGGTTTTTTTAGGTTTTGTTTTGGTTTTTGTTGTTGTTTTTTTTGCTGTTTGTTTGGGGTTTTTTTGTCTAATATGACAGCATATTGGATCCAGTTTATCTATGATGGTTCTATGTTCCTCACTACAAGGTTAAAACTTTTTTAAACTGCATAGAGTGTTTACTTTTTAATGTTCATTGCATTTCTGTTCAAAATTTCACTGCAGTGGTGTGCTTAAATATAATTACTCTTGGGCACGCAAAACTAAGCCTATGCCCAACAGAACTTTAATTTAGAAGACATACCAAGTCATCACCTATGTGTATAGGGGGAATTTTGAATCTTCGTCCCTACAAATATATTACTGATGAACAGAAATATAGTTTCTCTCTGGCAGTAAGTGATCTCTATGTAGGTAATGTATACTGTTCTTACCAAAAATATCTAAGTATCTTATTTGATTGAGAAATCAAATTTAATTATATTTAATATAATGTTCAATTAATATATTTAATCTAAGTATATTTATTTTTATTATTGCCTGAAGTATATACAACAAAGTGAATCTCCATCTTGGAGAATTAAAAATGAAGTACTGAAAATATATGGAGAAAACAACTGATATGCCAATAACATTATGACAAAAGGTATAAAGAGAAAATGACAGAAGGATTAATAAAGTCAGGTTTTGTCTGAAAAGGGCTGTGTAGAAACAAATCTGAAATACTTCATCATGGTATGAATTAAAGCATTTTTCTTTCTCTGGACTAGTAGACCTTTCAAAGCTTGTTTTCTATTACATAGCACATGCTGTTTTGAATGTTTTGTAGCCAGTTTTCTTCCTATCTTCATGCTTCATACATAGTGAGAAACAAACACTAATTAGTTAATTGCTTGTTGATTTTGTCAGAGTACAATAGTACTAGTTTGCATGGCAACTGATATGCACAGCTACAGATTTTCAGAAATTGTCTCATGTTCCTAGGAGTATTTTCTTTGTTTTGATATAGGGGAAATCAGTTGTCTAACAGACCCCATAATTAATGGAACAAGCATTTTATAAGGAGTGGGAGGCTTCTACAGTCATTAAAAAAGAACCAAACAAACTGTGTTAAACTATGTGGGAACTTTTCAGATAAACTATATTCCAGTATTAAAGCATTTTCTCAAATCTGTATTTACCTTGGGTAACATTTAATACCACAGTCCTTTTGCAGAAAACACACTACAAAATTGAAACAATGCACAAAGATAAAAAAGAAAATAAGAATTATGCATGCAGTACTGAGATTTTAGTCAATCTCATTTGCTTTCTATCAAGATGCAGAAGTAAAACTGCTCTCCATGTGTCCAGTAAAGGCTGGGAAGAATGCATTTCCATGCTTAACAGATGTAGTATATAATAGCCCAAGAAGATGAGAGCTTCTTGTTCAGATAATGAGCAGAGGGAGAACTTCATTTTTACAGGCAAAGATGAAATACATGTCTTTTTTGCATGCTCCAAATAAGTTCCTGAGGACAGAGTTCATTCTGTCTTTGAAAACCACTCAGTGAGGAACTCCAGCATGAGAACTATGATTTCAATCCAAACAGGAGTAGGACAGTTGTGCAGCCTGACCAGAACATAGCTTCTTCAAAAGAAATTCCTGCATCTCCTGTCAACAGAGGGAGTTTTATTGTTGATGTTAAACTCACGTATAATGAAACTGAGACTTGGATGAAAACCTTAAAAACAAAACTCAACAGATCTACAATTAAACTGAAACAACAGGGATTTGGAAATAAAACAAATACTGACATGAGTCATCTGATTACCAAACTGCTATAAACCGCACAATCATGATGTCAGGCTCAAGCCCACATTTTATTCACATGTCTGATACATAGAACAGCTCTAGAGGCAGATGTCACAGTCTGGGATTTCATTGTCCCCTAACAAGAGACTAGAGAATTGCTATACTTCAAATGCAGTGCTAAGAAGTGTCTTAGCCCAAAGTTGCCTCTGACTGTGTTGAAAAGCAAGTTTGAATTGCTGTATCTGGGGGCAAGTCTTGAACCCCAGGCCCTCCTTTCCACTTAAAATAATTCCCCACTCACAGCATTTGTGTTGAAAAGGATGACCTGTATCAACACTCAAGTAAGAGGGTCACTTACTATCATGATCTTTGCTGGAGATAAGGCAAACTGTTTTGAGTGGGGTGATATTCATTTTAGCCTGTGATCTTAAAAGCAGGACAAAAAAGGCAAGCATTTATAGACTCAGAATTTAAGGGGCATGAGAAGGAGAGAAGAGTTTTGATATACGGTTCTAGACTTTATTCTATATGTTAGTCTTTGTTCTTTATGCTGAACTTTGCTTCAAGCACGTTTGTGCTGCTCTATTTTATGAGGTACATGATGAGGAAAAAAAATTGTCAGAACTGCCATTTAACTTCACATTCCATTTGAAAAATGTATAGCTGATCTCTTGGCATAAAGTAATATACAGCACTTCATTTCCAGCCCCCACTTCATATGCTCTCTCACAAGCCTAACAGAAACTCTCTCTTGCCCCCTTATGGAAAACAATATCAAAATAAATGGCTCATCATTAATCTCCATCTAGAATCAAGAGCTGTTTTTTCACTTATAATACCTTTTAAGTATTAAAAATTCAGGAATGATAGTACAGCTACCACAAAACTTCAGAGCACAGCCCTTTTATACTCAGCTAGGGACCAGCACCACATTCTTGCTAGGAAGAACTTATAACTCTTAGTAAAGCTCTTATTAAACTGATTGTATTTTGACTCAGGAATTTTAGTGAGTTTGCTCTTCCTTCTGCCTCCACACCTACTGCTGGGGTTGGGGGAGTGAACAGCTGTGTGTGTGCCCAGCTGCTGGCTGGGATCAACTCACAACACTTCTTTGCAGCTGAATTTGGCCATTTTTATGTCAAAAACCCTGGGTCAATTCCAAAGTCTGCTCAGAAAGAAAGAAAAAACCAAATTCCTATGTTTGCTTTATATATTGACTATCAATAAGGGATATAATAGTGTGGAAAAGAATACTCTTATCTCCCTCCAACCAATTTATATTTAAATAAAACTATTTTAAGATATATGAGTTACAGCCACCCCCTGAAATTGCTAATTGCTAAGATGAATTAGTTCTTTCATGAATAAAGTGATAAGTTTTCCCTGTTTATTGCCATCTATTTCCAGTATCAGCTTGAACACTAGCTTCAAAGCAAATAAATGATTTTCATTAGAACATCTTCCCTTTAATGTACTATAAATTCAATTAATAATATGGAAGATTTTCTTTACTTCATCACAGAAAATCTTTTTCCCTTTTGTGTAAAACTGGTGAATAGAAAACAGTTGTTTTTTTAACAAATTGAAGAACAGGTTCAAATGTTATTCAAACCCAAGCTGAACACTTTTTATTTTGAAAAGTTAACATTAGCTGTCTTTTTTTCTTAGCCAATTTATTTCTCTATCTTCCAACTAAATTGTTATTAACTTACAATGTTATTATCCATTTGCATTATCCACAGTTTGCCAGAAACAGCACTGAGATACCATAATATAACAACATGAGCACTAATATTAAAAAGAAACACCAGATGTTTAACAAACCCTTCATTACAAAATGTCAACAGTATTTTCAGGCTGTAGACTGTCTGAGATGACTGAATCTGTTTCTGAATCTTAAAATAATTTAATTTCTGGTTACTATCAATATTTGTCAATCAGATCCCTTAATTTAGAAAAAAGGGTCCTTTTAGATCCTGTCCTCTCCACATACTGGATTGTTCATTTTTCTCTTTTTTCTGTTTTTTTTTTTAAACAGAGACTGTTTTTTTTGACTAGTTGGGCTGATGAAATAGTCCTTAAATTAGGCATAAGCATTTTTCCTAGTGCTTTGCATTTCAGATTTCATATCAAAATCTCTGAATAACTGAAGCCATAAACCCTGAGGAAAAGAAGTTTAGGTGGTGGGAAATGTCAGCAGTCCCACTGTACGGGGTGGGCCACAGCAGTTCATATAGCCCAGTAGTCCCTCTGCTTCAACAGACCCTCTAAAATTCACCCAGGGGAGCTGTTGCATTAAGGCTATTGAATTTTGCTGGAAAATAAGCCCCTGAGCATTCCAGCTGTACTCAGACATGAGAAGGGCTGTGTGTGGCTTGGCTTCATTTCTATTTATGGTCAATTCGACTTTACCAGCCTAGTTGAGCTCAGTAAGGACTTGAGCAAGTACTGATTGACAAATAGTGCAGTGTCGTGGCTCAGCCCCAGCAGGCAAACGAGAACCACACAGCCACTTACTCACTCCCTCACCAGTGGGATGGGAGAGAGACAGGAAAAGCAGGAAAAAACATGGGTTGAATAAAGGCAATTTAGCAGCTAAAGCAAAAGCTGGGCATACTAGCAAAACAAATTCAAGCAAGAAATTCATTCTCCATTTCCCATTGTATAATGAATAATGGGGAGGACAAACACCATCATTTTGAACATCTCCCTCTTCTTCCTTCTTTTCCTGTGTTTATATCCTGAGCATGGTGCCACATAGCATGGAATATCCCTTTGGTCAGATGGGGTCAGCTGTCCTATATGTGTCCCCTCCCATCATCTTGTGCACCCCAAGTCTCTGCTGGTGGACGGTACATGAAGAAGAAGAAAGGGCCTTGGATTTGTGCAAGCCCTGCTCAGCAAAACCAAAAACATCTGCATACTATCAACAGTGTTTCCAGCACAAACCCAAAACACAGCTCCTAACCAGCTACTGTGAAGAAAATTAACTCTAACCCAGCCAAAACCTGCACATGCATCTTACCAATCTGGCACTGGTCTGGCTAAGTTCAGTAAGAATTTATACCCTCTAGAGTCATCAAAAGGATGGTTTACTGAAGAAACAGGAAAGCAGATTCAGGATTGCTAGTAATAAATGTGCTAATTAGAGAGTGTTCATATATATTGCAGTGGGAGGTATAGTAACAGAGATCTATTGTGCTATATATGTATAAATTAATATTCCCAGGCCTATTCCAATGCCATTGGATATGCAAAGCTCACCTAAAGGCATTCCTACAGTGGAAGAGGACAGAAACAGTCCACCTACTGATCCTGAGAAAACAGACGTTTCCTCATCTTGCTTTTTGCCCTGCAACCTCCACTCTTTTACTATAGATTTTTTTTGGCCCTTCCCAACTGGATGGAACAACCACATGCTATAGGTGGGGTTTGGTCAAACATGTTTTACAGGTCTCATTTTATTCTTTGTTTGCATTGTGAAGGGTGTAAATTTAATATGCAAATAGGCCTTAATGATGGTCTTGGTTACTCTCAATATGAATTTATAGCTGATATAAGAGGTAAAATAAACACTTTGGTCTCCTCCACCCACTGAGACAGCAGTAAAGGCTGTCTCACCAGTGTCTTTGTGCACATCCGTATCTTCTTAAAGGACCAGACTTGAAACTTGAAAGTCTTGTTTTTCAGATGAAGGAAGGGCGAGGCCAAGGGCTGGTACAGAGCCATGGGTGCAACTCTTTGCCTCACTGAACCAACATTGGTCTGTGAGATGTCCACTTCCCTCTAGACGTCATTCCATTGTCCAGCCTTTCTTGGCCCAGATGTCAGATAACTGAGGGATCCAGCTCGTGGTTTTCTCAATCAGCCTGATCAATTCACCACCAACTTAAGGCAGCGCTGTAGCAAGTCTGAAAATTTACCACAGGAAGTCCAGAAAACCATTGTACTTACTCTGAGAGGCACCTTATGTGCTGCATATGTTTCTCATTTTGCCAAATGCTATCTAAATATGCCTGAATAAACCAGAATTATCACAAGTGGTAGATATAAAGAGCTGGACTGCAAATCTAAATCAAGAAATCTCCTTGGATTCCAAATGGCCATGCCATATATTGATTAAAAAGACCAGGGGCTTATACAAATAATGAATGCACAGCATGAAACTTCTATCTTGTAAACATTTAGGTCAATCATTTATTAAAGATGGATATTGTGCTATTTCTCTTCTAGTGAAGAAGCCTAAGAAAAAATCTGATCATGTTCTACTCTAACTGGACACTTTTCTATATTTTTTTGAGTGGAACACATAGTCTATTAAATGGGCTAAGAAATGATTGATGCTGAAAATAACGCCACCCCATAAAAGACATCTTTTCAAATAGAATTGGCATGTAATTGTATGTGAGTAACATTCTTCATTTAAAATATTTGTCCTTTTGTTTGTTTGAAAATTTTTTGTTTGAAACTTTTTTTGTTGCATTATTTCTTGTAAATATAAACAATAAAATCTATAGGAAAAAAACTACTTGTTGCTTTCAGTGTATTGCACAAAGAGATGACAGCATAGGAAACAATTCAAGTTTGTATATTGCTGAATCAAAATGTGCATAACTCAAGGCCACATTTTGAAAAACATGAGCTTCCCTTTAGCAGATCTAGAAAGAAAACAGTTAAAAGCATGAAAATTGACAAAGACTATATTGGTTCAATTACAGAGGCAGCAACTGTCTTTTCACTCATCTATGTAATTGCCATACCATGGTTGTTTTCTAGGAAGTGATTTCAAATGTCTCATGTTAAATTAAAGCAAACCTGCCACCTCCTGAAGATCTGAATTAAATCTTACCAACAAGGAAAGCATCATCTATGGTCAGACGATCATAATGCTTTGCATGTGAAGAAAAACTTCCTTGTCCCTTACAACCCACTCTAGCAATGTGTCTTCATGTTGTAGAACACAGTAGTGACACAAGCCAATTAATTCCCTTTGTACAACTGCATTTTGCAGGGCCTCTGTTCTGAGAAACTCTTGCTTAGTGTGCTTTCAGTGCATTATTTGTAATGCAAATACTTGCAACTTAAGAGCAGTGGAAGACTGTATAATTCTCCCAACATGTGAGAAATTAGCAAGTGTTACTTTGCTGTTTGATATGCAGCACATAGTCAAATTTACATTCCTAAGTTTTACTTTGAAATAAAAAGCATAATTAGGATCTTTGAAAATAAGAAAGTAAAATATTTAGAGAGAAAACCAGAGGCACCTCACATTCTTTTTGAACTACATTTTACATTAATTTGTTGTCTGAAGATTAAAAGTGGGACAAATTGTATGGTTTATTCTACTTAGATGCTACACCTATAAGTGAACTTCTGTGTGAGTTTTGTAGGAGCCCAGTTTTTAATGGTGTTAAATGTAAATGTAAATTTTTACAAATTTGTCAGTTTTTGTTTATAAGGCTATGTAATGGTCAGCATATAATACTATAAATGTCATTTGCCAAAGAGGATTGTATACTTACAGTATCTATGAAAATTGGGAAGATGCAGCTCAGAGAATGAGAATACAACCAGGAATATTCCAGCATAGTCTCAAAAAGTAGGCTGAATTCCTAAAAAGTAGCAATGTCTTGGCACAGGAAATAGTTTCAAGTGTCAGTTATCCCACATACATTATATATACAAAAGATTTCAATTATATTTCAATTTTTTGTAAGGTACTACTACATTAATGATAAACACAGAAGTGGGAGCTGAGGCCAAACGGAGGGCTAAAATCTGTGGTAAAAAAGGGGCTGGGAGAAGGCAAAGAAAATCTTCAGTGTGGTCTGAAGCCATTGCACACAGAGAATTGAAGAGGTTGATACTTAATCTTGAATTCTGCCTGTGCTCTGAGCTAGCCTGGCATCAGGAACACAACTACAGGTGCCTGGTTGTTAAAAAGCTCCAGAATATCAATCTCACTGTAGGAAGCTTAGTAATAAGGGTAGCATCTTGAGGTTTGAGAAGCTAAGCAGTATAGCACAACTAATTCTGATACCAGTTTCAAGTGCGGTACATATTTACAGATGGGGATATTTAAACAGTATGCAGGTGGAATTAGTCCATAATATAGAAGGGAAAATGTATTGTTTTACAGAACATTTCACACCTGCAATAGTGTTTTTAAACACTATTAAATGATCATTAATTGTTTGACAGGCATAAGTAGGTAAGCAACTATATTCTATAGTCAACAGCCACCCATGAATAGGCCTGCCAAATATGACCCATCTCACCAAGCAAACAGACATTATCCAGAACTACAGTGACTAAATTATCAGTATCAAGTGATAGCTTCTGAACAGAAAACAGCAAAATAAGTAAGAAAACCTCATGTCAAAGGGAAGTGAAATCTTCTCCCATGAAGCAAAAACCTGGGGTGTGCATGTGTGTTTGTTTAAACACAAACTAAATTGTTCCTTTGTCTTTTATCTTACAGCGCTTTCAGCAAAATCAAAAGATGTGGTGAAAACTCATCTGGAACAAAATGTTATATATCTTTGCTGGCTGGAAAGATAAATTCAGGAGATTAAAATGAGCATCTTCAGAAAATAATTCTCTGACAGAATAGATAAACCCATATGAATGAATAAGGTTTATAAGCCTGTGTGTTTGGCAGCGAGAGACAAAAACCGTATCAAAAGAAGCAGAAGGCTGTTACACTGTATGGTAACTATTTATGTGAAAACTTCGGGGTTTCTGTGTTGTTCTTCATAATTTTTCAAGTTAAACTCAAAGAGGTGAACTGCAGTGAAGTAAAGAGAACAACTTTTCATCCATTTGTGAGAGACAACATCAGAACAATGTTATTTTGATCTGCCACCAGAATGATCTTCACTCTGTGGGTGCAAAGATGAATTTACAGCACTTTGCGATACACAGCCTCTTGGTATCCATGAGGGCTCTTCATAGTTGGCCAAATAAAGAGAGCATCTTTCTGAAATGGTTACGTCACTGTTTCAGAGCAAAATACATTAAACAAAATGGAAATTATAGTTGACAGTTCTACTCAAGTCATAGTGAAATATTTCTGACATGATTAGCTATCAGAAAAGTGCTGTACCTGGACATGACTAATCATCATGATTATCTTTCTCTTATGTGATAGAATATACTGTGAGGCCTGTGTGCAAAACCCTTACTCCCTTATTTAAATATTTCAACACTATAGAATTGACAATTTAAGTAAACCTACACAAAAATTTAAAGATTATATTTTTCAGAGACAATACCATTTAATTATGATTGCAAAATTAAGGTGAATTTTAAGGGCAAAAAAATGCTAGGGATGTACTGAGTGGAAACTGCTGTTCTTCAGAGTTCTTTTCAGAGTTTTTACTCTGATATTTGGATTTCAGAGCAGAACACAACATCTAAAGCCTTTATATTTGTTGCCATATTTTTTGGATTTGCTTTTTTTTTTTCAAAATTTCCCCTAGAATGAAGGGAATTGTTAATCCAGGTTTCCTTGTTCCAAAGCATTGGGAAAAAAAAAACTAGGGAAAGGGGATGTCAGAATGGTTATTTCCTGTTCAAAATTTCTTTTAACAAATGGTAGTGGAGTTTGTCACATACTTAGGAGTTGTGGGGGGACAGTGTCCAAAAGACTCTGAGCCAGATTTTATTCTAAGACCTGTACAGCTCCTCTCAGGCAACTGATCTATCAAGGGATCCCACTCTACTCAGCCATAATGACACCACATCTGGAGTGCTGTGTGCACTTCTGGGCTCCTCAGTAAAAGAGAGACATGGAGCTCCTGAAGCAGGTACAGGGAGGGCAGTGAAGAGGATTATGGAACTGGAGCATATCTCTTACAAGGAAAGTCTGAGGGAACTGGGCCTGTTCTGCCTCAAGAAGAGACAGGTGAGGGGGGACCTCCTTGAAGCCTATCAGTGCCTGAAGAGAGGCTGGCAGGAGGATGGAACAGGCTCTGCTCGGCGGTGCTGAGCAGTAGGACAAGAGGCAGTGGGCAGAAACTGATGCACAGGAAATTCCTCCTGAACATGAGGAAGAACTTCTCTACTGTGTGGGTGAGTGAGCACCGGAACAGGTTGTCCAGAAAGGTTGTGGAGTCTCCCTCACTGGAGATGCTCAAGAACCAGCTGGATGCAGTGCTGTGCCTTGTGCTCTGGGATAACCCTGCTTGAGCAGGGAGGCTGGACCAGACTGACTCACTTTGGTCCCTTCCAATTCTGAAAAGGAATGTTCCAAAGCTATCAGGGGATGACTCTCACCATTCCTCCTCTCCTGTCCCTATCTTGTCCAAGCAGCATGCACTGCTGTCCTGGCACTGCCAGTGCTGCTGGCACCTCAGCCTTGCAGGAGCTCCCAGTATGATCAAGGTATGCCTCACCACCAAGCTCTTGCACAAGGCCTGGTAACAGGTTATTGAAACTGGAGAGGAGGTGCAGAGCAGGCCAGAGGCAGAGAAGGGGAATCAGGGAGGATCATGTACCCCACAGTAGCTTGCTGAAGGGAAGTCATCCATGTCCTTTCCAATGAAGGTGTGCACAGTGCTCACAGTGAACATCTCACTTAAGAATGTTTTCTCAGTAAGTTGTAGTACATTAACTGTGCATGAAAAATAGTGACTTTTATAATGCCACTCACATTTCTGGATGTAAGTTTGTCTTTGATATTTTCATATCAACACCTCAATTACATAAATGCCCATTATATTTAAGGCCATAACCTGGAGATGGAGAATTCCAGCCAGACACAATTTGCTGTATGTTTCAGGTCAGAAGATAATATACTACTGGGAAAAAAAAAAAGATACAACCTTGTAAAGATAATATGCTTTCATTTTTCATTACTCCACAGAGAATAAGGATTTTTTTTTTTTTTTTACAAGTAAGCATGAGGCTGAAAGGTGGCTTTTAGACTAACAAAGCACTGATACAACTCCTGGAAGAGTTCCCAAGGCTTCCTTATTGGATACTATAGTATATAAAAATCTAATGAACCACAAAATGATGATGGATAAATCCAGTCTGCTCAGACTGGTTTCTGGACACTGGAATATTATAAGTGCTCATCACAGTCATTATGGAGAGTATAATATGTGGAAAATAGTATGATTATGAGATTATTAAACTCCACTTTACTGTTTCTAGATTCAATGAAAGCTTGTTTTTTTGTATGTTTCATTTTCAGATGTTTTCCTTTATTACAGATTTTAACTAAAGTATTCTCATCTAGATATAAAAATTAATTATGAATATAAATACATTATTTTTAAATATGTATAAATATAATTATATGGATTTATTAATAGATTTTTAGCTAATTAATACAATAAAATCAATTATAAATACTGTTATATTTCTGAAATTTCTATTACACAGTGTCTGGATTGCTATTGCTACAGGCATTTTATTTTTGCTTATTATGTCAAATGCTGATATCATCATACCATCTTGTCCATAAGAACTCAATTTGCTGGATTTTTATCCTTTTTTTAGTGTTATACACATCTTGTACACTGCCAAATATTTGTACCAATGCAAATAATATTTTATTTCACTACAGATCAGAATGTTGCACTGCAAGGCTTTGCTATTTGCAAAGGTTTATACCTCAGCTGTTGCAGAGATTACTTTTCAAACTCTGTGGCTTTTTACCCAACATTTTGAAGGAGTGTGGGATGGGAGATATGAATGTTAAAATAGTCTTTTGAGTTTTTTCCTTGGCTGCTTCTACCCAGATGAAAATATATCAAGAATGACAACATTTTTGCCTCTGTCTTCCACACTGTGCTTCAGTTCCATGGTGCAATGACTGCCACCATAACAGCACAGTCCCCTTGGTACCTAAACCATGTGTGCACATGCTAACATGAATTTTCAGCCTTAAATTGATTAGTATCTCATCTGTATCATAGTCTAACACAGACAGTGGCAAGAGAAAATGATTAAAGACCAGCAGAAATGTTATCATGATCTCCAGCTGTATCCTTCATTAAGTACCCTGTAGATGTTCAAGTGAAGCAACAGTTCACTTTCTCCTTCAGAAAAAGTTGCTTCACATTTTCACATGGCATCCATTTGGTTATTAGCACATTTTTAGTTAAACTTCTTAACCTAATTTTTAGACATTGATTAAAGTTTTCTAGACACAGAATGAGGTTGTGATGTTTCCCACATTGAAAAAGTATTTATGTTTTGGAGAGACTGAAATTAATCAGATCCTCCTGTTAACAGCCAGACTATTTTCCCAGTTGTCAAAAGATCTGCAACATTTACTAGTTACATCTTTAGCAGCTGAACCAGACGTGAATAAATTTAGTCTCTTGTATTAAATTGCCTAATTAGGATAGCAGACTCTTGCAGGGAAACTAGGGATGATTTATCACATTATAAAAAATAATTTAGAATACATTAGACTTCTGATTAGTCTTTAGCACCCTTCTGGTGTATATTACAAACTACGACATTCAGAGTTTGTATCTACCTACCTTTCTGCTAGATACCTTTCCGTGAAGGTACTCCAAGTACCACAGAAGGAACTTTAATTTTTCAAGGTGTTACTTTAGTAAAAGAAACAGTATTCTAATTGCTCCATTTCCCTTATTTACTACAGACCATTATATGTAGAAGATCACTGTATAGAGGATTACAGAGGGCCCTATGTCAAACTAGTCTCTTTTCCTTAGTCATTCTCTTTAGATAACAGGTTTTCTAACTCAGAGTTTCCTAGGGAAAATGTCATTGGGTTTTTTTTCCTTCTTGGACTATACAGTCTAGGCCTGATAGTTACTGCCACATGGATAGAAATATCTCTTCAGATACATTTAAACAGAGATATTTTAAGGACTGCCATTGCCTATGCAGAGCTTTAAGAGCACATTTTACATTCAGGAATGTGAAAAGCAGCCATTACTTTCAAATTCTTATCAGTGATCAGTACCACTGCCCTTATAAACATCACTTATATTCATTAATGCTATACTTGGCTTGTGCTGTTTACTGTCATGGGCACTCACATTCTGTTTAAAACACAATTCCTTGTTATATTCAAATCTCTGCAACATATGACATCAAACTAAATGCGTGTTCTGTTATTGGACTAATCATGACTTTTTGAAATTCTGCAAGTACAGGAGGACACCTGCGCAAAGTTCTTGTCTGAAAAGTTCATCCTGTGATAATATCCCAAATTATTTTCCACCACAGGATAATTGCTGAGATTGGAACTAGGCAAGATAAAACCTTTTAAAAATTCTAATTTTAATGGCATTTTTCAAGGAAAAAAAAAAAACAAGAAGAAATTTCACAGTGCAATTTTACAGACCCATGCCTTCATCTTTTTGTATGCATATATATATATATATTAACCACATTAACTGTGTAGCCATCTTTTTTTTTTAAAGGTGAACTACCTTAAGTAAATATCATCCCCATCTGGGCAAATGACTTCATATCGTCGTGTTTACTTTTACGAGCAAGAGCTGAGTGAGACAAATACATGGTCTGTGAAAAAAATTCCTACCAAAAAATATTGACTACGCCAATGAATTTACTATTTCCATTTCAACCAACTGAAATCCTAGCAGAGTATTTGCTCCCTTTCTTTGACATTTTGGAAGCCAGATATTTGTGCTTCTTTTTATTGTTTTTGCCTGCTAAAGTAAGAAATTTTGTCACAATTTAGAAGGCTCAAAACAAGTACTATCTGAGAGAGTTAATTCAAATTTCTGTAACTCAAAACAGCCTGGCTCTCAGATGATGCAGATGGTATGGAGGAGGAGAAGGATCATTTTGGCTGCAGCATCACATTTAATACTTTTTTTCCCCCTCTAGCATCATCACATAATCAAGTGATGGCACAAGACACTTGAGGCTACTGCTCTGTCCCCTTTTTTTGCTCACTATAGCATGGGTGTGTGAGGGTTTTCCCTTGGGAATGAATTTAGCAGAGAGGATGAACAAAGGGCTGTCATTCAACGAGAAGGCAGAAGGTCACAGAATGACAGACGGACACTCCATCAGACTCCACAGAGAGGCCATCATTTTTACTGGATTTCTTGCTGAAGTACAGCAAGCTTTAACCCCAAAGCACAGGCATACAAGCCTAGCACCAAGTGTTTTTGATACAGCCAGAACTAGGATTTCAGGCAGTAATGAAAAGAATAAAGAGGATATCAAGGTAACTAGAAAAATTCTAAACCAACCCATCAGATTTCCAACCATGTGACAGTTATTCAGCTGTTATTTCATGTCAACCACAACCCCACCACTCCTCAACGTGCATCTCTGTTCTCCCTGTAATGTTATTCATACTCTGAAAACTTAGTGGATGCCATGGCAAAAGTTTTGTACTACCTTCTTTTCCCTTGAAACTGATATCTTTGTTTTCATTTAATAGTCTTGAATCTAATAAAAGGGATAGATACCTAAGAGAATTATTAATTTCTCGATGGGTAATCCACAGATTAATTTAAAACCACAGAGTGGCACCAACCACTACAGCAGTAGCCAACAGAAGTAGGCAAAATATTGTATTTTCATCAAATCTATTAATCATAATAATTATTCACAAACTGCATTGCCATGGAGACAACCCTCCTAAAATCACCTGAATTAATGAGGTTGGTAATTAACTTTATTTATCTAATTTCAAACTGGTCCTTAGGTTTTGACATTTATTAATTGGATTCTGCAACCTTTATATCATTTACTTTGGAGTAATTTGTAACCAACCTTGCACAAACCTCTGACACTTTTGCTGAGCAACCACAGATGACAGAAAATCTTTTTCTTGCAAGACATTCTTGAGAGAAATAGATGCATAGGTGCATATACTCATATAGCCAGCTTACTCAGGATATGCATCACTATTGACATTTTATCAGAGTTTAAAAAAAGAGCCACCAACATAACAAACTACACTAGAATTATAATCCATGCTGACAGGTGGTTTTCTGATGGTACAGACCATCTTGGGAAATACAAACTTATCTTTAAGTACCCCTCCCAAAAAAAACAACCCAATACATGGCATACACAACTAGAAAATTCAATTGTTGAAAGCTCTTATCCAAGGCAAAGGAAGGCAGATGCTGCATCTGTTAAATGCAATGGTCTAACTGACATAAAGCTGACAGGTTTTTGTGGCCACCATCTTTATGAGAAAAAAAATTCTTTGACCCAATGCACATTGCAGCTGGTGGAAGAGAAGCTGCTTAGGAATTTTGCCATGGGTTCTCTTTGTGCAAGTTGACAGAAAATTTGCAGGCCAGAACACTGACAGTAGTGGTACTGAAAGACAAATTATTAATATACACCCAAGAAAAGAAGAGTACTATTATGACTTTCTAACCCACAAAAACAGATTATTTCTGTCCTCCAATAACTTCAGACCTTCAGCTGTTGACCTATATACTAAATCCACTAAAAGCAAACTTTTGTACCTTGTACTTTATGTCTTATGAACCCATGATGGGCTAGAACCTAAGCTCAATCTTGAGCTTAATTGTTACATCAAGTGACGTATTCAAAACACTTTGACAGTAGAGCTGTTTACAAGTTAAGTGATCACTTTGGTTTTCAAGCACTTTTATGATTCCATACTATTAGTGTAGAAGGTTTTAAAAATGCTACAGGTAAAACCAAATGCTACATGTAAAACCAAATGAAACTTTCTTGCAGCAGCTGTTCTATCCGATCTCAAAATAAAAGTCAATCCTGCATGAGTATCACATAATTTTAAAGTAATAACATAAAAAAATTGTAATAAATAACTGTTGTTTCTGTGGTTTGCTTCTCTTGAAAGACTTTAGAAATTTGAGTTTTGTATTCCTTTGCTAAGTAGGGAAAAGCTTTCTACTTCAGCTGTATAAAAAATTCAAGAAATAGGGACTGTTGGAAGGTACACCTTGTCTCCTATGGTCACTCTTAAAGAATTAATAAAATGTTTATTTGCATAAATGGCTTGTTTTATAGGAGTCTGCATATAACCCAAGAGTGTTTATTTCTGATTTTCAATTTCAAACTTAATCTTCAGTGACTGAAATATTAAATTGGAGAGCTACTATGCATGGATGCTAAAATGCAAAATCAAACATGCGTTTGGTTCTAAATTTTACATCTTCTAGTAAAAAGAAAAAAACAGCCTCCCCATTCCCAAAATCGTAGGAACTTTTTGACCCATTGTTTGCTTAGAATTCCTCATTTTTTGCCATATCGTTTTTGACAAATATTTGGTCAAGGATGAAATTCCCACAATGACTACATGCAGAAGAGTTGAGGGTGCATCTGCTTCTATCTGCCAAAGTTGAACATATTTCTAGATAGCTTTGGTGAAAATAATAGTGCAGTTCCAAGCACTAGAATGTGGTACTTGGTAGCAGCACTGCTAATAACACCCTTCCCTCACTTCTGCCCAAGCCATGTAGACTAATATTTTAGCCTCCAATCCAATATGTAGCATTAACTTCATGGAAGTTGAGACAAAAATGTTGTATAATGAGGTGGTGGCAACTGCAGCAATTTTGGCTCATTGCAGCCAAAATTGTTTTGTAGTAATGCAGTTTGCAATACTACCAGGCAGTTACACACAAAGGAGGGACCCCTGGATGGAACTCTCTGGCCCACTAGCTTTCAAAGTTGTTATATATGCTGGAGGATGTGTATTTACATATTAACTACTTGTAAGCACTCTGCCAGAAAGAACTTCTAGGTTAAATTGTTTATAATATGAGAAAACTCCTAGTCCAAGAATACCCAAGGATCTGGAAACTAACTTGATAACATCAGATTCTGGAATTCTTGTCATTCTCACTGAGAGATGTTTATCTCCCCATTAACAACAAAATTAACTACAGAAACATTTATAATAAATCCATCCTACTGCAAAGTCTCCGGTAATACCATTTTGAGCCAGGAATGAAAACTGATCCTAAGAATTCACTATTGTTTTTGAAGTGAACAATGGCTTTATCTGAATGAAACCCACTTGTGTCATGCATTGATGTTCCTAAGGGCATTATCTGATTTCTAGGCTGGGTGGCACACACAGATATACTGTATCTCTACCCAGTAAAGAGCTCTAAACTGTTTGGCAAGTCAAGTTATGCCTTCTCACATGCATCTGCCAGTTCCCACATAGTAAGCACCATCTGCACTAAGCCAAGATGGCAAATCAAAATAATTCCCTTGCAAGATTCTGGAACCTCCTTTAGGATAGCTGCCATCCAATAAATTCTAAAATACAGGAATCAGTGGTATTAAAGCCCTGGCAAGCCTTTCATTACTGACACAAGTAATGATGGTAGGTTCATAGCTGATCAAATCTGTCTGCCAAAAAGCTAACTAAAATGAAAGTAGGACCATTTGGCAAGTAAAAAAAAAAAAAAAACCATAAGCACTAGCTGAAAATTGTTCACCCATGCTACATGGAAATTGGAGTGTAGATGCCAACAGTATAACTGTGGTTGTTCTAAAACACATTAACCTAAAAGAGCGCTGAAAAGTA
This sequence comes from Taeniopygia guttata, assembly GCF_048771995.1. Lineage (NCBI taxonomy): Eukaryota > Metazoa > Chordata > Aves > Passeriformes > Estrildidae > Taeniopygia > Taeniopygia guttata. The sequence goes on along the minus strand of NC_133028.1, from coordinate 38,786,149 downwards.
AAAGACATTAAATACAGTAAAAAAAAAAAAAAAAAGAAAAAACCACTAGCCATGTAATATATAATTTATGTGTTTTTCTTACCATAAATCTACACACTAAGGGAATTCACTTCGTGATCTCTAATCTGTATGAATTTTAAGATTCTAAGAAAAAGAGGTATTTTTTCAGTTCCCTATGTCCATTAATACCCAAATAAATAAAGATAAATATTTTAATTTCTTCTTGAAGACAGGTGGAATATAACCCTGCTTTTCAGCAGGCTGAAGAACCAAGTGAGGTTTCACTGTGAATTTCTAGATGGTTTTCATGTTGTATACCTCTAGCTTCAATTGCTGAAATTTCTTTCTGGCTTTGTTACTAAATGCGACTTGCTATAGTTTGTTGCTCTGAGCTCTGCCTGTGATTTTCCTACTAAATGTGGGTCGAGAAGGACTCGATTCAACAGACAAAAGCAATCTTGTAATGACCTCACACAAGTCTTCAGATAACTGAATGAGCACAGGGATAGATAATCCCTTAAAAATGAGACCATGAAAATGAAGATTGAACTATGTTACAGCTGTGTAAGAAAAAAAATGTAGTTAACTGATTGTCATGTGTAGTGTGACAAAGAAATGCAAACGGAATCAAAACCATTGCATTAGACTATAAAAGCCTTTGTTAGAAGACCAGATACAAAAATGTCCAGACATTATCTTAGATTAGTTTAAAAAATTATTCCAGTTCATCTTGTGCATTCAATGCATGTGGATATCTACAGTACTTATTTTTTGTACAGACATTCAGATCACATCTCCCAAGCAGGAAATATACAGGAGATGGGATTCCTCACAGAAGAGTGTCTTATCTTCCAGAACAGAAAAACAGAGGAAATGCCAGGTTTTGCCATGTTTTGCATTCCCAAGACACCAGGGCATTTAAGATAGAAGCCTGAATGCTGGCTTCCAGACAGCCTGACTCCTGTCAAGAAGGAATGCTTCCTGGTTTGTAAACTGCTTCTCACTCCTTTGTTTCTATCTCATCCATTACATCAGAGGAAAAAAAAAAATCTCATTCCGTTTTAGATCCCTTTCAGTTGTCTCAATCCATTCTACAGGGTCCAGGGAATCCAGGTGTGTTTTAGTATGCTCTTGGAATGAACTTTTCATAAAGGTTGTCTTGAAAATTGTCTTGTTTTTAATATTCCCTACAAGCCTTCTTTCTTACTGTGATAAGGTGCTTTGCTAGTTTAAATAAATTTGACTTTTATGTTATATGAAAGTCTGGAAGCTGTTTTCAAAAGTATATATAGGGCACCAGATATTTGCCAAAAAAAAAGAAAATTTTTGTTCTTATTTATGAAAAAAGTAGTATTTGTCTTGTAGAAAAAGAATAAATAAGAATGTAAATATTTGTTTGATTTTTGCCCTGCTTTGGGCCATAAAGAAATGGCTTGATCTTATTATTCCTGTCACAATACTTACTGAGTTATACATCCTTATTATTACTGGATAAAATACACCGCATAATTATTATATATCCTAGATCTTTGTCGGAAGCTGTCACTTGTCTTTCATCCATATAGACTAATAGAAGTTTATTCAGTAATACTTATTTAAAGAATTTAAAGGCAAAGATAATTGCAGGGCTTGAGACTTGACAAGAATATTCTTCCCTCCAAAATGAAGGGAAATCTATGTAAAAATATATGTCAGACAGAAATACATACACAAAGTTTTGCTTCCACAACTCCACAATTCACAGTGCCAACTCTGGTAATAAATATGTCCAGATGTTAATGTCTGTATAAAAGTCAAGTTACAAAACCTGTAAACTCACTCAGTGTAAATGTAGGGGAGAAAAAACTGCTTTGAATAAACCTGAATTTGATAGCCACATGGGGCAAAAAAGAAACAGCACAAGGAATTAGCAAAAGTTCTGTCAAATACAAACCTTCAGCAATTGCATTAGAATCTGCGAAATCAGCCTAGCATGAAGTATCTTCAAATACCTTTGCATTGTCCATATGCAACAAATGCATAAAGGACTTGCACAGGTGAAAGCACAATATTTTGATAGATGTAATATCATTTTTCTAGAAATCTTTAGGATCTGAAACAAGAGAGGATACTATAAAAAGGATCTTATTTTTTTCAAATATTCATATCACAAGACCTAGGTGCTTCAGCCTGCAAAACATTTGTATACACATTAGAGCATTATTTCAAAACATTCTAGTTTTAGAATCTGTTTCTTTTGGGGTGGTTCAGGGCAAAATAATGCTGATCAGCAAGGTATGCTGATCCACAAAGTATAGCAGAAGCTGCACATTTTTGAATAAAAGGATTCACATAATCACCCAATTTAGAGTCCTCCAGATTCTGTGTTTGCATTCAGTGCTTTCCAATCTGTGCACTATCCCACTCATGTTTTTTCCTTACAAGTTTTTATGCACTGTTTTGGAATTGATATTTATTTCCTAAACAAGAGGTCGAGTGAGACTTTGTGAATCACCTCAAAATCCCAGAGAGTTGTTTTAGGATATCGAGATTGAAATCAAACTTCTTTGGAGAAAACATCTTCTTGCCCAACACGAACACCAGACTTTTAACTCTCCAAATAAAGAACTTCTTTTTCGTACTACAGATGTAGTACCTAAAATTGCCTTACTTCATGAATATTACACTATATTCAGGCACTTCCCAAGAACTTGTGAAAATTGTGGACAGCTCTATGGAAAAAGGAAGTACAGAAATCATCATGTGTGGATTGCAATAATAAGGCTACTACTCTTACTGCAATATCTATTCCAAATATATCCATGCAGGACACAGAAAGAGGATTTATCAGATGTCCTGCACTCCACTGAACAACATGGCAAACTAGGCTTGAATTAATATAATTTCTTCAGAAGTCATGGGCAAGAGACAAAGATTAAACTCTGATGTAACCATTTAATGCACAGAGTTCCATTTGAAGCTACAAGTTTGTACAGTGTTTTAAGGTGCTTTTTAATTGTAGCAAATAATTTTCTTCCTGCACCACAAAATGAAGATGTTGCCACATGAAGGCAGTTAGCAACAAGTTATAAAAATAGATGGCAAAGTGAAAGAAATGCAAGTTTATCATGGTTCTCCTTTTGTTAACAACCAGTCAGAATTATTTACACAAGTATAGAATTTCTTTTGCAGGAATTTTTAAGTCCTTCTGCCATCATATTCTTAAAAGGAAAGATCTCTAGAATCATGTACTCCTTAAAATCTGTCTCTAAAATTAATCTTAACTCTGAAAAAATTTATTTCAAATGAGGATCCAGGGGAAAGAAAAAAAAAAAAAAAAAAAAAAAAAAAAAAGAACAAAAAACCCATTTTGTCAGCATTATGAAGTCTTTGGAGAAGAAAGTTCATAGATCCTTTCTCTGGAGAGTCCTTTCTTTATTTGATACATACACTAATATATATAATCAAATTCAAGGCAAAATCTTACTAATGATTGACAGAATTTTTTACACAAATAAGAGAGGTGATCTCCACAGTTTAGTAGATTAATAAAATAGGGTTGATATAATTTTAATATCAATATTTTTCAGTAAAGTTTACAAATTAAAAAACATAAGATGCCACATAAAATTAATTTCAGTATTTCTGTGAAATAATTCCTTTTATGGAAAAATAACCAAAAAGTAGCTAATGTTATTTCATGTGGTATCATGAAAACAGTCATTGATCCATGGGAAACTAATGCTTGAAGTTAGACATTAAAAAAATCCTTCTTCTGAACACCACATTAATTCTGGTTCAGTAAGTTTATTTTTCAGCAGCAACTTTTATATGCTTCCCTCACTTCATTAGAGCACACCCTTTAGATGGCCCAGAACTGCATCTTTATAAGTGGAATATACCCCAGTGAATAATTTCTGAGAACACAGTTCTTTCTCAGCTAACAGTAACTGCCAAAAGGGCTCTAACAAATTAGGAAAATCAGAAATATGCAATTACTTTTATCTCCAGCTACTGATTAATTGTACTACAGTCACAACTAGAATTTGGATTAATGAACAGCAACATTCTGTTACTATAGAAAGGAATCTAAATAGTGAAAATGAAAGCTCTGCACAAGTAAGAAAATGCAATTGTGACTTGAGTCACATGATATCCTTTGCTTTGAAAGAAAATTGGATGATGTTTTCTTTTCCTCACAAAATAGATCTATATTTTGTTTTCTGTATGAATTTGATCTTTTGAAATAATCATGGCAAACTAGGGCTAGGAACAGGAGGTAAGAGTGTATTGCTGTTTCTTTTGGCATACAATTTTCAGAGATGAGATTGATGTTCTCTCTTCATATGTCAAGATGGTCTAGAAAGATAAAAATATATATTCATGGAAATTGCACATGTGATGGGGTGAAGGGAGGGTTTACTTCTGTCTGTACTATAGGGCACAATCCAGATTTTAACACTTTCCATTATAAACCTGCCTCAGCCACTGGTAGGTGAGGTTTGTGATTCAGTCAGTAGTAACCAAAACACACAACTGGAAATAATCTCAAAATACACTTAGTGTAGTCTCCAGAGGGGAGCTTTGCATGGCATATTTACTGAAGCTAAAACAATCCATTGTACCTTTTTGGTCCCAAGAAAGAGCTAGCACAGACAACTGTGTTTGGGAAAGGACTGTGAGTTGTTTCTGATTACAGCTGACCAGGGGCAATTCAGACCTGCCCCAGCTCTGTTCCTGTGTTCAGTCACACACCCTGGCAGCTCATCTTGTATGTCCCAAGTCTATGTTTTGATCACAGCACAATGAATAACCATGTTACAATTTGTAGCTGCAGACTCCTTTGGATTTGAATGCAAGGGCGATGTAAATGAAGATCATCTCTGTGGTTTTAACCACTAATTTCTTCCCCAAAGAACACCGTTTAAGACTACTTTTCATTATACATGACATTAAAAAATACTTAAAAACCAAAACCTTATCCCTGTACCTCTACCTCACAAACGCTAGAGAATTTGTCCTTATAATGCCTACAAGGTGAGCCATTATTCAACATCTTTGTTTCACAGATAAAGAGCTTAAGCAGAAAGCTCTGCAAGGGTAACATGAACACTTGCATTTATCTTGGTGGTATTAAAACAAGTCCTGGATTCAAAAGCAACACTCAGGCATACAGATAATATATGAAATGGAAAACAAACAGAGAAACAAAAGCCCAAACAAAAAAAAACCCCCAAGTTTACCTACATCTCCTGAATCCCAAGGCAAAAATGGAGCACCAACTATTCAGTTTCCATTGTAATCTGTATCACATTATCCTGACATCTACTAACAATACATTACATATCAAATGTTAAATATTCTTTCTACATATTCCAAGCATGCAAAGTGCAGAAAAAAAGCTTTCTTGAAAGTATAAATCCAGAAACAGAAAATACTTTGTAAACCCCAAGAGAGTCCCAGGAGAGTTACAATAAGCAGGCAGTATTCCTGCACAGGCAGGTCTCTTTGCTATTACGTACAGCACAACTCTGAACCAAATGTGATGTATTAAACCAAATTCAAAACACACTTAAACCACAATACAAACATAACCATTTTATACAGAAACAAACAGTACTGTATCCCTCAGATCAAGCTAAGTAAAAGCTTTGCCTTAGATATTCCTTATTTCTACAGGTAACCACTCTTTTTCCTTATCAAATATTTTATCCTATATTAATGATCTAGAAAACATGGATAATACTGAACACTGGAAAATACATTTTTATTTATAATAAATTGCATGTGACAGTCTATTTCCAAGTCATTATTAACATCAAGCAAAAAAGTAACTATGGTCCAAGTAACACCTCTGAGCAGTGGAACACAGGAAGGCTCTGTCAAATGTAGTTACAGTTTTCCTGTCAGCCTCTTGGTTGTAGAGACATAAATTGATTTAGTGTGTACAGAGACAGAAGGTGTTGCCACTAACACTAAAACTGAAAGGGTGGGAGGAACACGGTGCAGAAATACCAAAGCCCACATGCAAAACAAGGATATACTGCTCCACCCAGGGGTGGATCCAGTGCTAGCTGATACACGGAGACTTACAAATGTGAATTTCTGATAGCGTGAGGGTCTCAAGCACCAAGAAGAAGAGACATACTATGCAGCCTTTCACAGCAGTGAAAAACACACCAGGTACTGACAATTTCAAGCTGTTCACATTGTTCATATTTGCTTCGAGGTCAGGCTGGCTGGAGCTCTGAGCAACCTGTTCCAGTTGAAAATGTTCCTGCTCACTGTAGGGACATTGGACTTGAGATGGTCTTTAAAGGTCCCTTCCAACACAAAATGTTCTAGGATTGTGTGTTTATACTGCATGCAGTGCTGTATGTTTTTTAAAATATTTATTCTACTTGCTAGCATATCTCACAGAAGATAATTCAGATCACCTTGGATTTCCTTAACTATTGCCACTAAAGGAATGAGTGTCATTTTTGCCACCTGCAGTTTGAGTAATATGCCAGTTAAACTTACCCCACTTTTACATATGTATACTTAGTAATAAAAAACTGAATCAGAGCCTTGCCCTTCCTTATTTTTGCCCCTTCATACCAATCTCTGTTTTCTGAGATAGCCAGCCCACTCACAGTGATGTTTAAAATACTGAAAAAGTATACTGGAAAATACTTAGGCCTGACAAAGATCAGGAATAGGTTCAGCCACACAGATAGTTAAAATTCAGTTGCAGTTCTCTTTTTTTCCTTTTTCAACCTGCTTCTAGCATCAGTGTTGAGAGAGCTGTGTTAGTTGATGAAAGAGACAAATGCTCTGTGTCTCTCTTATATTTCATAACATGACAGTGACGTAACATGAACCCATTGCAGTGTTTGCACCTCAGAAGACATTAGATTATTTTTCACTTCTGCTTTGATAACTTCACTACAAGGACTTAAAGAGCCAGTAGACATGGCTCACTGAACAATTTTGGCAGCTCGTGTTGTAGTTTCTTACCTTACACAGCCATGAAGACTGGGAGAGTCACTCAAAGAATTAATTGGCAGTAAACATTTCTTCTCCACACACAAGACAGAAAAGGGAAGAATAGAAATTATTTCACAGTAAAAATAATGTTTTCTATTAGGTAGCTGAATATAGATTATTATTGACATCAGCTATACTGGTTAAAAATATTTTCATTATTAGTGTTTGTGTCCTGGACCTGTCATTTATTTGCCTGCCCAGAAACGGGCTTTATCACTAGCTGACAGACCAGGCTTACAAATTTACCTGCCTCTGTCAGTGAGGGAGGACTGCAGATAACCGTTCTGCACCACGTCTTCACCTGAGCTAGGAGGAAATGAGAATAATAGAAAATACTTGAGAATTCAGGTACTCATCCTGTCCCTGCGGAGTGGCCAGAGAAAGCCCAGCAGCACCGATAGCGACGCTGATGGGAGAGAGCATCACGGCTTTGAAGTGGTGTGGTCTACCCTGCTACACTGGCAGCTGTCAAAGCAGATTTGCTTCTTTTGTTCAGAGAATCTCTCTCTCCCTCTTGCCTCTCTATGGGCTGCATTCAAAGAGCAGACAATTCTGTCAGGGAATTTTCCTCCCACTGTTGAAAACTACATACTGTATCAGCAAGAAAGTATGGCTAGTTTGCTAATGACTAACCTTGAATTCCTTCTAATAAATCAACAGTGATAAATAACAATGAGAAGAAGATTCAGTGCATACAGTTAGGTAATGCAAGGGGGTACCAAATAGAAACTGTGAAAAGAGAAAAAAAAAAAAAATAAAACAACATATTCAGAATTTCATCCAGTATTAATGTGAATTTTTCAGTTGAACCAGGGAGGGGGCAGGGAAAAAGGAAAGATTTCTTTTCCAGGAGAGCAGGTATTAGCCATTAAAATTTTCTTAGAGCTGACACCAGTATGAAAAACTGAGAGACATTCATGAGTGTGCACACACACACAGACTCTCTGAGACATGCAGAGAAATAAGGAAATATCTGAACATATCTGCATGAGCAGACTCAGGTTACAGAAAATTCTAGAGCTGATATCACACTGATGATACAAAGATGTCATGGTGTCAACATCAAGATATAGGGTCTAAACTGATAATACTTTAAAGGTAATTAAGCTTAAAATAAGTTTTTCTAAGACTGTGACTAGTCTCACTGGTGCCTTCTTTTTCTTTTCTATCCCTTCTCCTTCAACAGAAAAATGCTTAGTTTTTATTAGGTATAATACATATAACATAATACTAGTTTTTATCTTTATGAATTATATATATTATATATTTAGTCTTTATAAAAATTCCATTTTAGGGACAAACTGCAAAAATAAAAGAGAATTACAGGTTTTTATTGGTCTATAATATACTCCTCAATAGGTTTAGAATTTGACTGGTACATGCCTAAGGGAAAGTGGCAATTTTAAATACAGACTTTAAAAAGTTTCATTATCAGTATCCCTATCTTCAAGTATTTACCTTTGAGTCAGTGTCTTAAGTTTCAATGCATTTTTATCTGGCAAAGGGAAAAAGAATTGCACTACTTATACAGCTGCCTTCTGCACTTACTTCCTTTTGTTAATGCATTTTTAAGACAAGGACTGTATCACCATTCATGTACAGAATGATCTTTGATGTTACTAGTTCTGGATGTATATAAAATTCATTATATACTTTCTAGAGTTACTCCAATAAACAAAGAAAAGTTCTCTGTCATACTGATTTCAGCTTTATTTATGTTTTAAAATTTATGTTTAAAATTCCAAGAGTAATCTGACATCTTTTGAAATCAATTCTTAGCTATAAAACCAAATCCAATCACCATGCAATGTTGTTTCAGATCTTTCATAAGACAGGAACACTAGCAAAAAGATGCAATAATAAAAACACCCAACTGCTTCCTCAAAGAACACTTCTTCTGCATTTTGACCTCCCACAAATGCCTCCCCATTAAGTTGCTTTTCAAGTAGGACTCGAAGGTCAAGGACTTACAAGGAGCATACCTAAAACACGAGTTTGGGGATAAGCAGCAGTTAGTCTGTGACAGATTAGGTCTCCATACAAGCTAATTTACTATGCAATGTTTGTGCTCTGAAATATACAGTGAATTAACTCACACAATCCATGGCTAATTTGTGACTGAGGATACTTGTGGTAGCCAAGCTATCTTTTTTCACAGATAATTCAAAATATCATCAATGCTGCAGGTTGCCATATCTTGAACAATTTCAGAACAGGAGTCGCCCTGATTCAGGAACACATCCTTATTTCAAAAGGAAATTCTCCAATAAAATCCATTAAAGGTCAGTGCATAAATCAATGCTTTCTCAAAGATCTCAATTTAAGGACCATTATACAATTGTTTTTCTCAGTTATTCCCACAGACTATCCAGCCAGTTACACATTACTTATACAACTGGCAGTACCACTGTGCGTGGGGTTCCAGACCAAGTAAGATTTTTTTTTTTTCGGATCAGAAATATTACTCTTAGCTTCACTGGAAACTTTGTTATGAGGCAGTCAAGGAGTCCTGAGCAAGGAGACCAGTGAGAAAATCCACTAAATAAGGAGCTTATCTGATAGATTTGAAATTATATGCACATGAAACACATTATTTCCTCTTGTTTTGGTGGAAGCAATTGGAACATGAGGTAGAGCACTGAGAATATTGCACCAGCACAGCACAAAGGAAACACAAAGGGCTATAACTGAAAAGTAAAACAGGAGTGCAGAGCAGATCTTGTAAAGATCTGAAAAAGATAAACCTCCTCCCTTTGGTTCTAAATTACCTTGAAATTTTTCTTTCATGTGGCTTTTCCTTTCCTCTTGGAGCTGGATATTCAAACCTTGCAAGTAAATAAGGAAAACAGCAGTTTTAAAGATTGACACAATTTGTTTGATAAAGAGCAAGTTGTCAAAATTATGCATAGAAGCCCTAAGGCAGAAAAGAAAGAGTTTTCAATCACAGTGGTAAATAAAATCCTTGGCACAGTCTGACTAAAGGGTCCAGCTAGCAAATTCAAGATCTAAGTTCTTCATTGTGACAGAAAAATCAAGGAAGACATACATAATTATTTTTTATCAAAACCAATGTGACAAAAGCTTTAAACCTGCTGGGGTTTAACTCTGTGTAAAATAGTTTATTCAGCATAGCCTCTCCTATGTATTACCATGCTTTATATCAAATCAAAATGTCTCATTCACATGCAATAAAAACCAAAACCAGGTTAGGTCAGAAAGGAATCCGTAAATAATTTTGATGCTAAGAAAATGTGACTTGCATTACCACAATACACACTCGAGTATATTGCAGCTCCCTGCAACAAAAACTCAAAATAAAAGCAGCATAATTATAGCTACTGTGGTCACAGGAGCTGTTACAGTCCCAAATTTGAAGCAAATGATCAAAACATGCCATGTTGGTGATCCTGTAGGTCAATCCTGTCAGGCCCTGATACGCAGGTGACACGGAGAGGATGGATTTGACTTTTATCACATGCAAAGCCACGGACCCTGCATTCATATGCTTTTTTAATAGCATAAAAATTCTATGCTGAATTTCTAATTCAGGAGGTATGGAGCTATCCCACAAGCTGGTACTTAGTCCATAAAATACTTGGATAGGAATTCCATTGTATTGTCTGTCAGTAACAACTATGTGGGAGTCTTCTATGCTATTGTAAGACAATTATCAGCTAAAGGAGTTAGTTGTCAACTTCCTTTGTGTGCCAATTCATGGTGTTTTTCAGATTCAAGGAGAACTTGGTGTCCCTACTTGGTATGCACATGAGCACACACAAACAGATTAGTTTGTTTATGACTTAGAATCCCATTTCAAGTTTGGGGTTTTTTTTTGGGCTGATTTATTTTTAACAGATGCTGACCGGTAAAGGAGCACAATCAGCAGAAGCTTTCTGCATGCCTCCCTGCCCATTTTCCTCTCCTATATATCCTGGAAGGTTTAACGATCAACGTCACTGTCACGCAGAGCATGTAAGGAATTGCCAAAGCAAGTGATTTCACATTACATAAGCTCTAACAAACAAGGAAACACAGCCTAATATATACCCCAGACATCTTTAGCCCTCAAAATCCTGCTTCACAAAACAAAAGGTGACCTTTTATTTCTGCTGACAGCTGAGATCTTACATTTCCAAATCAGCGCTCCATGCAGCTATCACTTGAATGCCCGAGTGGGGAATGCACCTTTCTGAAGGCAAAACATCTACATTTCCATGGAATTACAATAAAAACATAAATAAGACATTGCATAAGTATAGAAAAATTATCTGAAACTAAAAACTTTGTTGTATATTTATTTACTTCAGATGCAAGATGAAGAATTCTGAAAGTTCCATTTTTTTTACCTGTAACTAAAGGATTTACACCTTTAATTGTTTTCAATTGCTTTCCATTTCTTGAAATGGAAAAAACAGTAGAAACCATTGAAGAGTATTAGGAAAATAAAAAAATGAAACAGAAACTAAGTATTTCAAGCAGCGGTTGTTCTCTACCTCATAATAGGGAGCAAGCAAAATTTTCAGGCAGATTAGGCATAAGTCACTGTATTTGATTTGGGGTTTTACTTTTTAAGCAATAAAGTAATTAAATATTTCTGCTAAAACTAAATTACTTTTTGATGATAAAGATTGTTCTGTGTTAAAGATTCTTTGACCCTAGGAGAATAAAAGATGAAAAACTGCTCATAAAAATACAATCCTACCTCAAGGATTGTCTTTGGAGTGAAATGGAGATATTTTCTATAGACTTCATTTTTTTTTTTCTTCAATGGTAATTGTCAGTATTAAATAAAATGCAGAATTGTTTTTGCTGATTACCTCCTGCACAAAACAGAAAAACCTCGAAATATGATGCAGAAGAAATGGATTATCAGAACTAATACATTCAGAAAATTTCTGGTCCCTTGTTCACAATACATTTACAACAGCAGGAAAAATAAAACTACTTTCTGTTCATTCACTTTAGGACTTCTTTTTTAATGACAGCTCTCGTAATCAGGAATAAGGCAGATATTAGGCAGCTTGGTTGCATGCATCAACAGTAACGTAATTTTCTTTTCGCATGGCAGGGGATTATAAGGACAAATAAGGGCTTTACATTACAGAAGTCGTGGACAATGCTGAATGGTGACTGCCAGTAAGTGACATCCTGAGACAGTTTCACAAGGAGTCATACACAGAGAAGTGGGTTGAGAAAATTACAAGTTGGATTCCTTTTTCAATTGCTTGACAGATTGAATGCAGATTCCATTAATAACAGAGTCTGTCTTAACAAATACCAGAATATACATTGCTGAGAAAAGAGTGTTAGAGCTAGATTTATAAGATTAAAAATACATAACCTCCCCATATTTATATGATTGACTGTGTTTAAATACTAATACTAGAAATTTAATTTTGAAACATGAAATTAAATCTTCATGTATTTAGCAAATGCATACACATGTCCTGTATAAATTCATTCAGCTCTCACAGTTTTTAGAGCTACTGGTCCAGTGCAAAGGGGTTGCCATGGCTACTGCTCCAGAGAAGGTCCATTGAATTGCCCCTTACAATAAACTGTTGCTTTTCAGATGCTGCAAACCTACACATTGGAAAACACTATTTCCTCGTTCCTCCTCCCAGCACAGCAAGCTTCCCCCACAAACTGAATCTTAGTGCACATGTGTGGGAAGAGCCATGCCTGCTCTTTCATCAGTTCTTCAGCTGTGACCATTTCACATTTATTGTTAGCATAAACTGGAGGTAGGATCATGGGATCACAGAATGGCTCAGATTGGAAGGAATCACAGGGGGTCATCTGGTCCAGCCTCCCTGCCTGAGGAGGGTCATCCCAGAGCACAAGACACAGGATTGGGTCCAGACAGTTCTTGAACATGTCCAGTGAGGGAGACTCCACACCTCTCTGGGCAATCTGTTCCAGTGCTCAGTCACCCACACAGTAAAGAAGTTCAGGCGGAACTTTCTGTGCATCAGTTTCTGCCCACTGCCTCTTGTCCTATTGCTTGGCCTCACCAAGCAGAGCCTCTTCCATCCTCTTGGCATCCTCCTTCAGACACTGATGGACATTGGCGAGGTCCCCTCTCAGTTGTCTCTTTTGGAGGCTGAACAGGCCCAGCTTTCTCAGCCTGTCCTTGTAAGAGAGATGCGCCAATCCCCTAATCAAATTCATTGGCAAGGACATGCACTTGATCCCAAACACTTCGTTTAGGAACATCCCAGAAATGCTTTTCATAAAAATCCACAAACCTGTTAAATCCACGGACCAGTCACATTCAAATTTCATCAGGCCCAGAGGTCCCACCAAGTCTGGCTTCCCACAGATTTCATAAAGTTCAGTTGCTGAATTGAGTACTGTCAGTGCTTCAGCTACAAAAGATTGAAATTCAGGCACGTGCCATCAGGGCATGGCACAACATTCTGGGGAGGCACTGCCTGAGCCCTGAGACTGCAGCCACTGGCTGGCCTGGCTGCCACTAGCCAGAGAACAAGTTTCATTAGCCCAGCTCTCCCCAGTAACAGCACAGGGAACATGGAGGCAGGGGACTCCCAGCATCTCAGATGTGGGCTGAAGGGAAAAAAAGAGTGCTGGAAACATCTGAGTCAAGGTGCACTGAAAGGCAGCCAGGGTGCACAGGGGCAGCTCAGCCTCTGGGTATTTTTCAGTGAGGCGTTACAGGCAACGTACAGAACTGTTTTCTTAAGTTCAGCTGAGTTGATTTACAATTTGTTCCACACCAAAATAAGAGTGTCCTTCCAAAACTCCTTCATTAGGAAAAAGCCAACTGGACAATATGATAACTACACTTATCTGAAAAATGGGAAATTTTTGAAATGTTTATTCAGAGTACCTTAACTCTGGTAATCCCTGTGTAGGCATCCTAACAGTTATTTTTTCCCTTTGAGGTCCTTGATCTGCTTTTAACTAAAAAGTAAATCCCGAGGAATCTTCCATTTAAACACCCACAGAAATTTTCTGCTTGTATTTTTTAGCAGGATAAAAATGTGAAGATGTCATCTTTTGACAGGTTTTTTGCAAAGACTTTAGGATTTTTTCAGTTAAATTGAGACTTCAGCCTTGTTTCTTTCTATCACATAGAGTCATCAAGAAGCGATGTGACTTTCTAGTAAAGCAAACCTTACAACTTATAAGGATTTAAAAGAGATCACAAATAAACAAGAAATTAAAATATTTCATTAACTCAAAGTTAATATATTGCTTTCATAAACTATGGGCATTAGGAGTAGAAGAGTTGGGAAATACCATGTTTTTAGGGTAACAGAAATTATTTCAAACAATGACCTACAAATGTCCCACAGTATTCTTATCCTCCTGTATGACTCTCCTCTTCACAGTTTTCAGCTACATTGTTCAGGAATTTTAGTGATTGAAATCTCACACTCTGATAACAATTACAACATTTACTGAACAAACCTCATATATGCCTCAAGAATATGCAAAATTCTCCTTCCCTAATGCTTTCCAAATACAAACTTTAACAGTGGCCTTCAGTTTTCTTAAAGCTGTTAATAATCATGTCGCTCTGTATCAAGGTTTGCATGTATTCAGGATGTTTTATGAGCAAAATGTAGGAATTTTAAATACTTAAATTTCCCATTCCATTGTCATAACAACAGCATGTCCAATGTTTTCAGGGTTCTCTGAAAGTATTTCTTCAGTGTTTTTCTAAACTGGCTTTAATCAGAATGCTTTATGTTCACTAATGTGAATACACTGTTTTGGAAAAATCTTTCCTGATTATATATTCTCAAATAATCTAGTGTTCATGACATTGTAAGCATCAAACCCTTTCCCAGTCAATTTCAACATTGACAGAAAAACTCCAGTATTTGCCAGGATTGACAGAGTGATTTAAAATCATTCTGTTCTGGTCAGTACTAAAAGAGAGAACAGGGATGAGAGGAAAAAATTGATCACACACTCTAGGGGCTATTGGAGGCTTTATATCCCTGTATCCTTGCACATTTTTCAAATTGCTATTTCTATGCACCACAGTGGAGGGCACAGCTGTAGGACAACCATTTTTGCCTTGTACTGTCTGAACAGGTTGGCCACTGACTAAGGCCTAATATGGTTTTGAGGTTTCAGAGCATAGTCATGACCCACTCACCATCTGCCACAGGACACAGCTGTTGCTCTAAATGGACAAAGGACTTCAGCAGGAATTCCTGTAATGTGACATACTCTTTTAGCCACAAGCTGCATCACATTCTGATTTTCCAACTGTTCAGGAGCATAGGACTGTCCATTAGAAACACCATTTTACCACAGGTGGAGCCATTCACTAAAACCACTCGGGTGGATTAACAGCATCCTGCATTTCTGAGTTCATTCTAACCAAAACATAACCAGTTGCTGGCAATGCATAAGGTCTTTCCCTGGGATTACCTTTGGGAGAACAATAAACAAATTAAGTGAGGTAGAGTTAAAAAAATACCACAGTGGGTGACTAATTCCTGGGTAGTCCTATTTCCTTGACTACTCTGCTGCATCCCATAGCACACAGTAAAAATGCCATAAACCCCAAGTGCTAGACAGTAATCCATGGAGCATTGGCATTTAAATGCTGGATGCCAAATGGTTTGCCAGTACATCTTCTGATTGCTAGGTGAAGGACTAGCAAAATCAGTCACATCTATGCCTTAATAACTGTATCTGCCATAGAATGTGTACATGCATATGTCACCAGCTATGCTATGTCTGAAATTGTCTACCACATGCCCAGCATTAGGAAAATATTCTTAACCCAGTACTTGAAGTCCTGTGGAAGCTAACAAAATAAGTTTTAAGCAATTCTCTAAGTAATTTCTTCAATTGAGTAAAAGATAAAACAAATGCCAAATTATCTGTTTCTCTTAATAATACTATATAAACATGTCAGTGTATGTGTATAAATATTAAAGTATTTTAAACCAATAAGCACATACGGTTTCTTAACCACTCTTTGAAAAATGAATGCATGCCTAACTGAAGGAGAAACATAAAAGTGGAGTCTATGGTCACCTTACATTTTATTAGCAATCCAATCAGTTTACTCATTCAAGTCACGAAAATAGCTGGTCTTCCTAACATGTCACAGGTATGTAGGAAAGAAGGAAGCATTAGTATTTCTGATGATTACACTAAACAACTACTGACTAATAATATTTTGTATCTATGTGGTTTTGTTAAAGGGGAGTGGGTGCTCTGAGATTATCAAACAACTACATGAGACCACTGGAATTCCAATAAATAAGAAAAACCTACGTATCTCACACACCCATCATACCTACATAATGTATGGCATGCTCTTGCTAAATCCAGACTGAATTTCTAAGTAAGGTGCTCACTAGAAACTTAGAAATCGAAAGAAGCTAAATTATTACAAGTTCCTGTTTTAAACTGCGTATGTTTAGAATACATACAGTGGAATCGGTGGAAAATGAATAAAATTTGGAGCACAAGTGTCAGGATCCATCCCCATACAGGCCATCAATTGTTGGCGACTGAGCTTGGCACCAATCGATGGTAGATGGGAACTGACTGTCACTGTTAGTCTATTATCCTACTGTAAGACTTTCATACCTTCTCTCTGCGAGTTCACACAGGCAGCTCCTCATAACTCCGTCTCCTTTTCTCTTCCTTCTGCACAGCTGGCTGACTCCTACTTGCCCCTATCACAAGCGCCTGACCATTTCTTTCCCCAGCAGCACACACTGACCCTTACTGTCCCTAACATGAACACCTGACTCTTTCTGTCCCTAGCTGCCCATAATGACCCTTACTGTCCCTAAGACAAACACCTGACCCTTGCTCCTTACAACAGCAGAGTCAACTGACTCCAACTCTTACACTCCTCTCGACCAGCTACCCCACTCTTTTATAACACCCATCCTTATTGGACCATCCTTATTGGACACACCTGTGCCCTATTAAAGGCAAGGCTGTTCCTACTCTTTGGTGATTAGTACAGCTGCAACTCCTCAGGGGCAAGATTGCCTTCAGCACTATATTCTCTCACAATCCATCCTCCCACACACAAGTAGTTTTGAAAACATCCTGGACTTTTATATTATCTTCTGCCCATACATACAAGAAAATTAGTGTATACACTAATTCTTTTAGCCAATACTGTGGACTAAAACACTGAGTGCATGGGTTACAGCATGCTTATATAGGGCCCTTTGATTCTCTGAATCATCAAAACTATTTCCTGAAGAAACAGATAAGTCTGACTGTGGTATGTATAATCCTATCTGGGTTATATCTCTATTATATCTAAGGTATACTATGCAGATGATGTATACACCCATCTACCATCACAAAAAGTAAAACTCACTGGGGTAAGTTCCATGTTAGCATAGCTCCTGGCAACTTCAGTTTGTTTGTTCTACCATCTAGAAACATGCAAGACCATGTAATATTTGGATTAGCCCTTTACTCATTCAAGAATGTACAATTTCCATTGCCTATAAGGGACAGGCACAGAAGATTTTTACATCTTTTAAATGCCAAAGTCTTTCTTATTTGTTTAATGAAGAAGGTGGACATGCTGTGAGTATACAGTGTAACTGGCCAGGTGGTTTGCAGCTGTTGAATTTATCATTTAGGCAGATATGTGCACTCTGGTCTATCTAGAGGTAAGCTTAAATCATCCATACATCAAAATTCCATGCCTTGGTCCTAAATTGGTCCTCACAGATCCAAACGGTGACACACAGATTTTATTAGGTTGCTCAGGATTACAGTTCCCCAAAAAAAGCAAAATTAAACATTGTAGAACATGAATTCTTCTTCTTGACTTTTATGTAATGCAAGAAAAAAAAATTTCAATACTGGACATTTATGATAACTTTCAGATGTTGTACTGGGTCTGCTCTTTGCAACTCTGCTGACAGAGCAATGTTTATTCAACAGGAACACTAAAAGCAAACTGTTCCTGTGAAACCAATGAAATTGGGTGGGGTTTTTTCCCAAAAGGAGCCCAAATATTAACCTTTGTAATGCTTTGCTCAGAGTTAGGGGAAGCTTCTTACTTTGTGAGAAATGTCTCTTTTTTTCTGCCAGAGTAAAACATTCAGCTGAAAACATCCTTAATAGCTGAGCAGAAATTTTGGTGACAGAAGGTCAATAGTAGCTAAACCAGCTACTATTACACTGGGGAGGGCTCCAACTTAAATCCTGCAGAAAATACAAAGGCTTGCAGGCATAACTCTTTATTACAGTAAATCTGGTTTTAAAGCATTTAGAATAGATAATGTTTTTTTAAAGATGCTTTTCACTTTGCCTAAAACCAATCAGGTTTCATACTTTCCTTCAAATCTTCTATCACCTTGGGAGGGGAATTGTAGGTACCTTTGGATTACTTTAGTCATTATTATGTTATGGCTCATTGCGATATGACAACACATGACAGATTAAGCTAACAGCACTTGGCATGCTATCTCTATCCTGTTGCATTTCAAAGATTTTATTTTATCTTTTACTCCTACACAGTACAGAGGAGCATGATTCAATCCTAGGCTTGCAAGGTTGGAAGGAACTTCAGGACCTCTCTATCCAACCTTCTGCTCAGCAAGCTCCCCTTCTGAACTACACGGTCGTACAACTTGGCTCAGGGCTTTCCTTACACATTCAGGTCTTGAAAACTTCTCAGAGCAGAGACTGCACAACCTCTGTGGGCAGCTGATTGTAGTGCTTGACTTTTCACCGTGAGGGGATAGGTTTTCTATCTATTGTATCCAAGTCTTGCATTTCAACTTACAGTCTTATCTCACATCTCCCACCCTGCCCAGCTGTGAAGAGCTTGGCTCCATCTTGATGGCCTCTTTGTGGGTACCAGGCAATTGCTAATAGGCGTTACTCCTCTCTCCAAAGTGTCCTCCAGGCTGAATGAAACAAATGCCCCACAACCTCTCTGCACTCCCCATACCTGTTACAGTCACTGCTGGTAAGCTTGAGCTCTCCCCAGGCACTGGTGCCCAATGGACGCAGAGGAGAATGAACAGTCTGAAGTGCCCACAAACCTTTGCATCTCTGTTCAGAGCCCTGGCCAGAAAAATACCTCTGAGGGTGACATGGTCAGGTCCATGACCATAGGTCCCCTGCAGGTCCAAGTCCCAGCCCCATAACCAGAAGTGAGGGCTCCGTATACTGGTGCATGGTTCTGATCTGGACCTGCCCTTCCTTTACCCCTGTGCCTTGGCTTTCACCAAGCCCACCCTGAAGCCACAGGTCTGTGGGCAGACAAGGAGCTGCCTCTGTTCCAGCACAGGCCTCCAGCCTTCCTCCACGTGCCCTCAGTCTCTCACCGCCCTCCAGCTATGCCAGTCAGCCTCTCCTCTCCACAAATATTCCCACAAAGGTCCCCATGTCCTCCAGCAGCTGCTCCCTGCCTGGGCAGCTCCATGGGCATGCCGTCCACCTCACCTTTGCTCCATAATGGCAGTGGGAAGCCTTGACTGTGCTCTGTTTTATCCTGGAAGTTTAAAATCTGCTTTTCATCATCTGGAAGTTTGCAAAAATTAAGTGGAGGATCATTGATGAATGGTGGTCAGTAAGGAAGATCATTGATCACTCAAAGGAGCAACAGAAATAATAAATAATACACTATGTGCACATTTGGACAATTGAAGACTTTGTAAATAACCGCTGAAGATTTCATGTTGTAAATAATCGCTGCAACTTTATGAGGGTTTTTCTGTACACTTTTTTCAACCATTACTAGTTAGCCTAAGAAACCCATGACAGAAAGAAAAACATAACTCTCAATCAAAGGACAAATTATTCTGAAGAATTAAAAGCTTCAATCAAAATATAAAAGTTAAGTTGCTTTGATCTTGCAATACATTTCTCAGCAGTCCTACAGAAGGTCAGTCAATAATGTTATAGAATTTCCCTGAAATAATACATCTCAAAAATTCAGAAAGCAATCTATTCCCTGCAAGAGGTCACAGTTCTAATCTGTGGAGAATTTTTTTTCTCACAGCATGCATGCCACTGATACAGACATAGGTGAATAATGTGGATAAGATAGCAATATAATCAAGATTTTATCTAGGCCATGAAACAATCTGTGTACTCTTTCAAGTTCAGGCAATATTCTCTAGCTGCTAATCCCTCATTTGGAAAAGAATAAAGCTGGTAATCTAGAAAAGATCTTGTATAAAAAATTAAATCTTTCTATTCCTGACCATGTTTTTACTGGGTTTTTTTGTACTTATCTCACACTTCAGTTAATACAGAACTACAAACATTTGTATTCAGGCTTCAAATACCTCTCAGAGAGGATGGTACTGGTCTGCATCCATTTATAACTAGACTACCATGCAATTTAATTTAATTAACTAACTTAATTTGATTATTAAAAAGTTTCTTAGATTTCGGTTTCAAAGTAATATGTTGCTACAGAGATTTTAGAATGCAGGGATTGTTTTAAACATAACATATCACTTACAGATTTTGTTTCCCTTCCTGCACTTACCTTCCTCTTCTCACTCCTACACTTTCTCTGACCTGAAGAGTTTGAAAAAGCATTTTTACCTTAAGAACATAAAATTAAATAGTGGTGCCCATTAAATCTAATGTTGAAAATACTACAGATGTCAGCAAAGTACTTCACTTGTCAATGTTTTTGTTCAGCTGAATAGGGAAAGTTCCATTTTTTTCAAACAAGACCAGAATTAAAGTAATTATTCTGAAAGCCCTATAGCACTCCTTAGAAAACAGTTTAGTGCTCTGGAAGAACAGAAATATGGTCAGAGGTTAACACTGTGTATTTTAGTTTCTTATAAAATGTCTCCTTTGTGAATTTTTTAAAATAAGCCTTGTACATTTGATTTCTAAAGGATCAGCAGCTCTGCCTACCTTAGCTGGTAACACAGGCCAGTAGGAAGAGAACAGTGGAGCTGAAGAACTGAGGTCCGTGCTCTGCACACCAGAGCTGCTGCACCTTGGACATCATGCAGTGAATTGCCTGGCCAGTTGTAGCTGGAGAGCATTGCATGGGCTCAGAGATCACAACTTCCAGTTTAATTTTATCCCAAAGAGGTTCACTGCTTGTGGTCCAAGATTACTGTGAGATGTGAGCCAAGGCTCAATAGGGGAGAATGAGCAAGAGATGTGTTTCAAAAGCACACTCCTGATCCAAGACCAGACATTAATACTAAAAATTCCCCGGTGTGCCTCCATTATCTTTATTTCAGTGGCAAGTCATTAAGTAATTTCATTACATTATTTGTAAGTGATTTGGACCTAGGGGAGGGAAAAGATTCCTAGTGTCAACATGCAGAGTAATAATAGTACACAGTGTTAACACTTTTCAGGGCACTTGTAGAACAGAATAAATGTTATAGATCTAAAGTGCTTGAATTTTCTCTCCCATGATAGTGTCAAGTATCATCAATATATTATTCATGGGGGGGGCGGGGAAAGCAAACAGTTACTAGAATAATGAAGAAAAAGTGATTTTTTTATAATTTTAATCTTTTTACCATCTACTGTGCATCTGGAATGTACACATTCTTCAGTTATTTATTTTACATTCCTACTACACCTAAAAATATACAAACATATATATTGTTCCCTGACACTTATATTGACATCCTGTTTTACCATTAAGCCATGTAGGAAGAGAGAGAAAATACATTATTTCAAGGAAGTAGGTTGTCAAAGAGAACTTTGCATTATATTGAAAAGGTATATGTGGTCATCAACACTAGTAAAGAGTGGAAAAAATCATCAATTAAACATCTACATTTGCAAAGTATAAATTTTAAAACCCAAAAATTGTTTAAATGAAGACTGAAAATCTCAACAAACAGACAGTGAAATATCTTGTAATGGAAAAAAGAATACAAAAAAAAAGGGGTGTGTCATGAAGGCCGAATAGGAAAAGTGAGAGTAACAGAACAAGCTCAATTGGACTGTGTGAGAGAAACTAAAATAAAGTGGTTAATCTACTAAAGAAAATAATAAGAAAATAACATATGGGTAATTTTTTCACTAAAAACAGCCTGAAGTTAATTCAGGTTTATGATTTGTACTCAAATGAAAACTTTTCTTCAGTTTTTCTTAAGGATTATGATGTCCAATGGGGCATCAAAAGTGCAAGGGCAAATAAGTTTAATAATACTGAAAACAAAATTATAGTACAGTAAAATCAAACTGAAGAGGACTTTATGTCTCCTGACTATACCATAGACTCTCTATCTCAAGTTAATAAATGAATCTAATATAATTTTAAATCACCTATTAAGGCTAATAATAGATCTACCAAATTAGGAACTAGGTATAGGACTAATGAACAAAAAGCATAGAAATTATAGCTGAAAAAAGGAAATGTGATCCTGACAGCTGTATGTCTTGTAATGTGACCTTAGTAGTAGGCAAGTCTCAGATATATTATGTGAGGTAACACTAATTGTATATATAAAAGTAAATACGAAAAAAAGTATTAACTATTATCACTTTTTATTGCTATATTATGACAGATTAATCAAGCATCTTTGTTTGATAAACTAATCCTCTAAACCAAGAAAATTCATAAGCATCCTGACTATTCTTAGGTATTTGTTGTGATATGGTGTGGGAATTTCTAGCTGCATACAGGAAGGTGGAATAGTTAGAATAGGAAACAGAGATCATGCCAGGGATAGGATTGTCATTAATT
The DNA here is from genome assembly GCF_048771995.1 of Taeniopygia guttata. NCBI lineage: Eukaryota > Metazoa > Chordata > Aves > Passeriformes > Estrildidae > Taeniopygia > Taeniopygia guttata. The sequence continues at coordinate 38,763,471 of NC_133028.1, read as the reverse complement.
TAGTGGAAAAGGCAAGTAAGGGGGAAAATGTGTATAGGGAAGAAGGAAAGCATGAAAGAGCAAAAATAGATTACTTGTAAGTAATTGGTTGTAAATAAAGCCACCATTGCATCTGGTTTGTGCTATAAAATTAAGGCATTATTAAATTAAAACATCAGTGGTACATCAGGTTGCTTTGAGCAAACCTGTATTAATTACCTCAGTCAGCCAGAGACTCTTTTGGGACACAGTAAAATATGCCATTTGAAATGCAGCCTCAGTTTTACTAAAAGTATTAAAATCTATTTATATTTTAAGATATTTCGAAGGCCAGGGAGGAATATTTTCAGGGACAATTTCACATCATTCTTCAAGCAATAACTTGCTTGTAAAGATCTATCTTTGACTTTATCTCACTGTAACTTATGCTGGAGTAATGTATGTAGAGTGCCGTTTAGTAAATATGAAAAAATTATTTAATCATCTAAACTTTTATATGCTTTTTCTTGGACTGTGTCTGAAATTCCAAAAGCTGCCTTCTTATCAATGATATTTATAAAAATTAATTCTGGAGAATTCTGTAGCCTACCTACTAAAATCCTACTCCCCAAATCATAAAGCTGCAACCAAGCAGAGATTCCTTCCTGAAAGGCAGCATTTGGTAAAAAGCAACTACCTCAGAGAAAATACATTTTGTTGATGTATTGAAGAAAGACCTCATCAAGGGGCAAAACTATTCAAGAATAATTCTCAAGGCAGCTATTCCATATGGCTTTTTTCTTACTGCTGTTTAACATTCTCATTTTCCTTAAGAGAGGTAGATGGAAAAATACAGAAAGCACATTTGTCTAGTTGAAAAATTGTCATCCCTTCAAGACCATTTTGGCATTTAGTTTTTTTAAGCATTTACTATTAAATTGTGCTCCATATAACAAAATATATATGTTAGCAATAAGAACAAGCAGGTGTTGAAGAAGGCAAAAAAATTAAAATGCTGCCCATCAACTGAGTGATTTCTGGGGGTATGTGCAGGGGAAAAACAAGCAAAATATTTTTAAAATAAATTTTACACAACCATAGGATCATTTATGTTTGAAAAGACCTTGGAAATCAAGCACAACCATAAACAACGCTGCCAAGACCACCACTATATTGTCCCTAAGCATCAGCTCTGCTATACAACTTTTAAAGACCTCCAGAGATGGTGACAGATCTACATTAGTAGTTAAGACAACTGTAGTAAAGCTAAAAAAAAAATCTTTATTTTCTTGATCAATTACTTTTCTCTAATTTTTTTTTAGTTCATGCTAAATAGCTGCTACACAAGGGAATTTGGTCCTAGATAGGAGATGTATATTTGCTTGGAAAAGACAGCAAAAGTTGCAAAATGTGGAGAAATATTTGCCCTCACTTTTTCAAATAAAACAGTTTAATCAAAAAAGTCACAGTTCTTATTTGTCACTTACCTGTATTAACCACCTCATCTAAATGCCAACACAAGCTATATACTGTACATTTTAATCAAAAGTTGGTCTGTTATTTTTACCTCCCAAAATGTATTGTTCTAGTCACCTTTATTGGGACAGGAAAAGGGCAGGAATAGGTACAGCTGTGAACAACAATTTATTCACAGCATACTGTAATACACAAGGGGATTAACCAATTCTTTCCTAGAAACTTAACTGAGTGCAGATCACTGTCATTAAAATTATAATTATCCAAGGCACATATCCCTGGTAATATTCGAAGGCATTTTGCTCCTGACTTTTTCCAGACCCTCTGGCAAAATAGCACAACACTATAAGTTTAGGAAAAAAATATGGAGGAAAAAATGTGTATTATTTATAGAATCCTGAAATCACCTGCTAAAAAATATTAGAGCCTTGTGGGGAAAATACATTTTCCAGTTCATTATTCCTGAGGACTTTCAAAAATTTATCACTCAAGTCAGGACAAAATATACTGTATAAGCCTCCTGCAAAAATATAAACTGCTTTAGATAGGTCATATATATAGTAAGTATATTCTGTATTCTTTCAGTAAGGATACAATGCTTTTCACCTCAGTAAATCTTCTTGGGTAGCAACAAGATATAACAGATAGAGTTATTCTGTCAGACATAAAAATGGTGTGAGAACTGAAAATCTATGCCTTCTGCAATTTATGATTGCTGCCTAGCAGCACCATGGATACTTCAAGAAGATATTCTGTCTCAAAGTACTTTAGAACTTTAGAAAGTTTCCTTGAACGTCATAAGATCCCTCAAAAAAAAGTAGTTTCTTTAGGGTATTTGCATGTTCTCATCCTTAGGAATTTTGTCTTCTTCTTTAACAGCTAGTTAGCATCAGATCTATAGAAAACTGCTCATACATAATGTTTTTGCTGGGATTTCATGGCAAATGGAGGAGGAAAATAAGCCTTAGGTACGTTATTTAAACTGGCTTTTTTTCTTCTTCTTGGTGAGTTTTTTAAAGCTTGCGTGGGATCTTGTGAGATATGGGGAAAAAACTGCAAAGCAACATGATTCATCATGGAAAGCAGAGTTCATCCTGCATACATGAAAAAAAACAGTAGGTGACTTTTCACACACATACTTCCTAATAAGCATTACTTATGCCAACCATCCTAATTCTTAATCACTCTAAATATGCACAAACAAAAGTAGTGCTCCCAGGATATCTAGGTTTTGGTTCTTTGTGTGTTCAAAGAGAATATAGCAGTGACATTTGTACATTCACTGAGGTGCCAATAATAACTTCAACTTCAGCTGACAATAAGTCAGAAAAAATATGAAAACAGCTCTGTCTCCTATCTCAAGCAGAACAGAATGGTAGGAAGAAGTCATTGAGTTCAAAATTATTGCCTTTAATGCTGTGTGTTATCTAGTGCATAGCAGAAGGCACTTGAAAAACATCAGGTCAGGATTGCAAATGAAGGTAAAAAAGTGAAGTGATGAGATTTTACTGTCAAGGAACTGACCGACATCGCGACCTTGTTCCATAGGGAGCATGGAAATTCTTACAAGCATCTGGGTAAAACAAGAAATGGTGCATAAGGCAGCCCTTTTGTGCAAAGCAGATGCTAACCCAGAAAATCCCATGCTAAGTTTTTTCCTTCAGGTTCATTTCTCACAGGATGCACCTACACACATGCATGCATATATTCACACACATAAGAACCATTTCTGAGCTCACAGGAAACTACTTATGGTTTTAAATCTCTATATTTAACCTCAAGGCGTTTTGAATCTTTAGAACAGATGAAAGGAGAAATAGATGTAGTTCTCCACTTCAGAGCAGGGAAAGCAGAGAAACATTTTGTGACAGTTTAATTTTGCAGCATGAGTGTGAAAATGGTGTGAGAAAGATCTGACTCATATTTTTTTGAAAAATCCCACCTTGTAAAAATTAAAACAATGACACACAAACTTACAGTAGTTATCTACAGAAGTATTCTCATGGAGCTTTGTTGGACTGGAGGCAAAAAAAAAAAAAAAAAAAAAAAAGACACAAAAGGGAAAGAAGAATGATCCTTTGCACTCTGTAAGTTCCTCACTGTCTTGGGCCATGCAGGATGGCATACCTACCATAAAAGATTACACACCTACTCAAGAGAAGGCAGTCTAGAATCAGGACTAGAACTTGGGAAAAAATACTAATTCAAAAAAATAATAATTTTTTTGTACAGTTCCATTGAAATGTAGTTGTACTTCTTTTGTTTGTTCACAAGCTATCCTCACACTAAAGAACCAAATGTGTACATTCCATAAATCTTTTCTGTGCTCTACCTGATTCTTCCATAGGTAGCTGAGATGTGGGAACCTACCATGCCACTAATTTCATTCATCTAGTATAACATTCTTAGCTCTCTTGAGAAAGAGCATGAAGGCAAATCAACAAGTTTTCAAAATCTCAAAAATGCTTCACATAATCAGAAAACTTCATTTTAATACACCTCTGAAGAAGGCTAGCACAAGTTCCTATGCCATTCCCGTTAATAGAAAATTTAAGTGTAAGAGAAACAATTCTTTGTTGAATAATTTTTACACAGTAAATATTTCAACTTTTGTAAGTGAAAGCTACAAACAAGCTTAGAAATGTAAATTGTCTTACTGAAGCCAGTAATTTCTGTTGCTGTTCAGGAGAGTTATCATCTCAATATCTTATCTCTCTATTATCTTTTTCCAGGTTAGATTCTTTGGCTTGATTTTAACACTGTAGGTGGGGTGATGGAAGAAGTACAATCAAGATGCTTAAAATACTGTATAATTACTTTGGGTACAGTTCTTACCTCCATAAATTGGTGTTATAATGCATCTAAAGAATCTCACGGGATTCAGAGCATTTTGGACCATCTCCATCCTGGTCCCCTGGGATATGTGACATTTCCAAGATTGTGCTTGTATGCCATATATCCCCTGAGCTATATGACATTCCTAACATTCTGTGTCAACTGTATGGCATTTGGATATTTCTAAGTGGATAGCTAAAATGGGCAGTGCAAGAAGAGATTACCTGCACCAGACAACAACTTATGGGAATTCCTTTCTGCCGGTCCACTCAACATTTAGCTTACTGTTAAATTTTAGCCGAAATCTGAAGCCCTGATGTTGCACTACCTCTTGCCATCCAGATCAGTCTTTTACTTATGGGTGCAGGTTGGAGAAAAGCAATTGCATCCAGCAAGTGTGGAGCAGAGGAAATGCGGAGCGGGCTGTGCAGCTCGTGCCAGCAAATGCATGTGGAACTCATCCAGGCACTTTCTTCCACAGCACAAACCGCTCTCCTGATTACCTCATCTCATGTGAAAAGGCAAAATGAGCCAAGATAGCCTGTATTCTTTGCACAGGCTGACATAAAGATCTCTTCCTACATATGTAGTCACAGTTTGAAAGTTGATATTATCATTTTTCATGGCCTGTTTAACAGAGGTTTCCTGGTGTTTCCTAGTGTAGACAACTTTTGTAATCAAATGGACATGGGGAAGAAGAAAACCAGGGGTAGAGATAAAACTATTTGAGTATATGTTCCAAGAATGTAGAAAGCTCTTAGTCTCTGCAAACATATAAAATTAGTCAGAATGTCTAGATTAGGGTGGGTTTTTTAAATAGAAGGAAAGAAAATGTGGTTACAACAAATATTTAGCAAATTGCTGCAGTATAATTATCATTCTCCGAATGCTCAGTTTTAATGAACACAAGGACAACCTGCAACCAGTTGGATACAGGCCTAATCAATTCCAAAATGCTAAATATATATTTTCCTTCTCATTTTCAGATGCTTACAGAAACAAGGCTCTGCAACAAGGCTGGGCAGACTCTCTCATGCACAACATCCTTCAAACTTTGTGTTAATCACAAGATTTGCATCAGTTGTGAGGCTTTGTTCTCAGCACTTTCAGCTCCATTAAAGTGAAAAACGATGTGAGTATGCACAGTTCCTGACACTGATAATGTTTTACAGTTATCACACATCAAAACACAGACCAGGCACAATTGTGTATAAGAACTACTGAATTATTTTCTAGATAAGGTAGAGTGACAGGTAGTACAAATAACTCATTATTTACATACCTGCCTGACATTGTGATGTTGATTTAGAGAGTTAAAATTTCATTACAGATAGGTTTTTCCCCCTACAATGCATTACTCCAATATTTTAGCAGAACAATAGATTTCACACTTCAAAGGAATTAGTAGTAAAAGGCTACATACACTGAAATGGAAATTACTGTATAACAGAGGGGACCAGGTCTGCAACATAACTCTGCTGATAAAATCTGCCCTATATTTCAATGATGTTTTCTACTAAAGAATGAAGATAACAGGGAAAAGAGGAAACCGAGCACTGTGGTTATTGGTAGAGAATGGTAAGGCAACAGGTAATAAAAACAAAAAGAGTTTATAAAGGAGGTAAAAGGAAGATAACGTGCAGAAACTTGGTGGAAAAGTTAAGACAAGCAATAAAGACACAAAACAAAAAACAGAGAATGAAAAATCAGGGTGAGGAAAAACATTAAAAGTCCGGGAAAAAAAGAAAATGAGGAAACTGAGAGGCAACAGAAAAGAGCAGTTGGAAATAGAGTGGGCAGAATGGGTGATACCAGGAAGGCATGGAAAGATTGGGGTAAAAAAGAAACAGGAAGGAATGAGGGGAGTGAACAGGGAAATGGGCTATAAGTGTGAATGAGAGATAAGCAAGAACCAAGATGGGTACAGAAGGCAGGACAGAGATACAGAGACTATGGAAGGGTCATAGATACCTAAGGGAGCAATCAAGGCAAAAAAAAGAGAAAGAATGTGTAGGGGACTTCTAAAAATGTTAGTGGTAACAGATAGAGCAGGATGGTCATCAGCTTGGTTTCAGATCATGCTTTAGATTTCTGTTGCCTTCTTTTTTTTTTCTTTTTGTTGTCACCTTTTTCCTGTCTAGCAGGTTAGATGCACACTAAGCCAATGTGTTTATATCTGAGTAGATATAAGGGATTTCACACAAGAGATAACAGGAGGGCTACTTCTATCAAATGCACAGTTGAATGATTCCTTTTTCTGTCACAGTGTGCCAAGATTTAGTTGTTTCAAGTTTTGTGAGAACAGATTGTTCTCAACATTCAAAAGGAGAGGAAATAGACAAGGCAGATTGTACTCTGCTTACCAAACCATGCTTCTGTTAAATACTCTATTAATGTCTCCTGGGGTTGTTCAGGTAATGTGTTCAGTATTTAAACTTCAGTATTTAAAGTCTGTATGTGTCAAATTTGGATGCTGCTTGGGAAAATTATAATCAAGATGAAGGAATAATACAACTCCAAATGAATGACCACATATATCTTCATCTATTAAATGCGATGAGCATAAAAATACTGTGTCCCTCTGGTGATATAATGGATTGTCAAAACAATTAGTTATGATTACACGGGTCAAACCATAAGTTTATTCACTTCTCAAGATAGCCAAGTATTCTTTGTATTTTTAATTAAAATAATTAAAATGTTGTCCCTTAAATTGACTTAAATAGTGTTGTATTATTGATAGAATTTATAATAAGTCATCTCTTTCCTTTTGTATTCTAAGATATGCCTGGTAAAGTTATAATTCTTCATTGCTCTGACATTATAGCTAACATTTTAGTATGCAAAATGACGGCATTTTCAGCATTATATAATCCATTAAATAAACTGTAATTGTTTGTAGGTGGTCTTTTGTTATTTGTCAGTGAAGTTCAATATGAAAATGAGCTGTACACTGACATAAGAGCAACCCACTCTGGGTGCGCTTTTGGATAATCTTGGCTTCCCTACATTGCTTTATGTTGCAGACACATTGAAGAGCAACATTTATTTTCTTGTCCTTAACTCCTCAGTTGAAGTGCTACAATTTGTTTGACCTTTGTTGGTCTGTCTTCCACCTGTGTATTTTTAAGCAAACTGCTGCTGAAGTGCGTGTTGAACTTAACACGCTTAAGTGCTGGGCTTGCAGAGGAAGAGGTCTACTGACTATTGATCAGTATAAGCCTACACTTAGAATTAACCTACTCATCAAAGCTGCTCTTCATTACAAACTAATTTTTTATGGATTTTAATGGCAATTTATTGCTGGATATGTTAAATAAAAAAGGTAGGCTCATATTACATGTAACAAGATTATTCTATCCTAGTTTATACTTAATATGGTAAAAAACATATTTCTGTTTTAATTTTGGGAATGAAGATATAGCTCATTACAGTAATACAGGACATCCACTCTTCAAATTTGATTTGGTTCTGGTCACAGAATATGCTGAGCTGGAAGGGACCCACATCAAGTCCAACTCTTGGCCCTGGCACTGGACACCCCAAGAGTCACACCATGTGACTGAAAGCATTTTCCAAATACTTCTTGAACTCTGTCAGATTTGGGACTGCCGCCACTTCCCTGGGCAGCCTGTTTCAGTACCCAACCACCCACTGCGTGAAGAAGCTTTTCCTAATATCCAGCCTAAACCTCCCCTGAGACAGCTTCATGCCATTCCCTTGGGTCCTGTCCCTGGTCACCACAGAGAAGAGATCAGTGCCTGCCCCTCCTCTTCCCCTCACAAAGTTTTAACTGCAGTGAGGTCTCCCCTCAGCCTCCTTTTCTCCAGGTGGAACGGACCAAGCGACCTCAGCCACTGCCCATTTAGCTTCCCCTCAAGGCCCTTCAGCACATTGGTTGCCCGCCTTTGGCTGCTCTCTAAAGGTTTATGGTCTTTTTTTGTATTGTGGAGCCACTGCCCACTTCCATAAGCTGTGATGTACCTGGAGGCAGAGCTATGCACATGGATGGAACATCTCTCACCTGTGAGAGCTGGGAAAGAGCTTTGTTCTCCTAACACTCCTACTCAGACTGCACAAGCCAACAGAACAAATGAGGACTCGAAATAAGTACTAGGGATGTTTGGGATATTCGGGCTGCATCAGCAAATCTGTGCAGTGAATCTATGTGTAAATCTGTCTGAAAATTCCCTGTAAAATTGTTTCATAGATTCTCACTTGCTTATTTGTCAGTTAGAAGAGTGTCAACTATATACATTTTGTTTGATCTCTCAGGAAACCTGTGTTGAGCTCTATTCTGAATCTAGGTTTTAAATAGGCCAAAATATGCATGTGATATAATTATTTTAATCAACTACTGTCTTTATTCAGATGTATTTTTTTGCTTATGACCTTTCCCAAGATACACATCAATATAATACCGGGCAAACTTTATATCAGAAGTTACAATTTCTATCCAATGTACTTAAAATTAATTAAATGACAAAAAGTGCAATAAGCTTCTCCATGAAATTCACAGATGTTTTTAAAATACTTTTTGTGCCGTGTGAATTTTTGGTTCCATTTATTTTTCTGGTATTCCATTTTAAAAATGGGAATTTCATCTCAAATATTGGATATACTTGTATAAACATTCATTTAAGACTGAGGAGAAATTAACCCAATTCTTTCAGAAAGCTAGTTATAGAGAAATAATTACTCAGAATTTAACTGCTTGTCATGGTGCAGAGCCCTGCAAAATTCCCAGCTGCATAAATCTGTGTATAAATCAATTTCAGAATAATTAAACAGCTCTGTTATTTTAGCCAGAGCCCTCTGGGACAAGTTTGAGCCAACAGCAATATTTGTTTTTTTGGTAAGTTTCTCTCAGGATTTTTCAAAGGAAAATTTTAACTGATGCTTTACTACTCTGTTGTTGTGGCTTTTGCATGCTAAGGATTCTCTCTCCGAAAAAAAAAGCATATAAAAATTATTTGCCTTACCTAGGTGATTTCAAGGCAATCTGAACTAAATGTCTTACTATTCAGTCATTAATAAGATTTTGATACTAAACCCATTAAGATATGAGACTTAATTTGTCCAAAGTATTTTCTTACTTTAAAGCTGATGTATCTGCCTCCTTCTCAGGCTCAGAAATATGCTGCTGCAGTGAAATGTTGTACCCAGATTCCTAAAGAAAGGAAGCAGGATGCAAAGCCGGACTGCAATGCCATAAATTAGACAGTCTGGTGCCATGCAGACAACTGGTTCAGAAAGATCCACCAAAGCAATGACAAGCATGTTTTCTCCATATGTGTTCTGTGAAGACTTTTTTTCCAGGCTATGTCTCAGCCTGGTGAAAAACAGTATTAGGACTCTGCGTGAATAATTGGTATTATTTTTTCTATAAGATGGTTTAAATTCAAACCAGTGTGATGAATGTCTCTGTTCAGCTAGCTGTGTGAATCAAAATGTTGAGCTACAGAATTTAATCTGGAGATTAGATTATGCAGAAAACTAGCAGTGACTACTTAAACTGTGTGCTATCCAAAGATGTCAAAAAGAAGATTTACCATGAGATTTTTATATCCTGTCTGGATTAATTGTGTAAAACAGTCTGACCAGCTTTAAAATTCCTCACCAGGATCTTAAAAAACCTTCTGGCAAAGACCTTGGGATAGATAAAACATGTTCAAAAGAGATGGATTTATACAAAGTTCCAAACAGGAAATCAGTCTTGAAAAGAATGTGCAGCAGAGAAAAATATGTCTCTAAATCCCACTGTTCGTTTCTCAAATATATTTAATATTAGCCACTCTTCTGCAATATAATTTAGACAACTCGTACATCAGCTTTTGTTACCTAACCATCTTTCAGGCTTACTATGTTCCTAAAGATCAATAAATAATCCTTTGTTTTGAAAACTCTATCCAAAGTCTCTGCCGTTTCAAAGTCATTACAACTCCCTGAAAGAGGGCCTGCAGTGGTAAGTGAAACAGGTTTTATCTGTCAGGTTCATCCCATAGAAAATCCCTGTGTCTGTACCTTTATAGGTCCAAGTCATAAGTATACACAATCATCCATTTCTTTTTTGATGCTCTGGATTTGGAAAATCTGCTACAGAACAAAACAAGGGCAGAGGAGGAGTTCTAATCTGACTACAGAAATTTTAGCCCTTCATGGGTGATATAAATAACTGAAGTCATTAAATTAATATTTTGACCAGTTACTTCCTATTTTGTCTCTTATTTATGATTTCACATGATATCAAACTTTCACTTAATAGTTGGCCTGTAAAATATTTTGATGAGATATTGATGGGACTGGCTTCAGTATTAGTCATCAAGTAATCATTAATTCACCTTGTGTAAGCAAATTATAAAAGTGAATTTTTTTATTATTATTATTTTTGTATGTATACACACACTTATGAAGTGGCTGGGTTAGCATTACTGTATTTCATCTCTTCATGTGATGGACATATAGAAAAAAATTTGAGTGTTAATATACTAGAAAGTTTAATAAATTTATACTTCCTTTCTGCAATCCTCCTCAAAATTCTATTTATAATGAGAAACTATTCAACTTTAGAGATTCTTTCCCTATGAGATTTTTCCATTACTTTTCACCATTTTATTTGAGCTGAGATACTAAACCTCTCTCTCTCAGTGAAAGTCACCACATCCATACTCCTTGAAGTTTCACAGAGCATTAGGAATTTTCATCTTCTCCAAATATATTGTGCCACAAAATCATGATCCTTCAGATGTGCTGTGGTTCCTAAGGAGATGATGGCAGGTGCAGATACAAGATCCTGGCTGAGAGGCAATGCCCCTGCTCTCAGCATGATTACAGAGGTGCCTGTGGCTCCTTCCTTTGCTCAGATTGCAGCATCCCTGCATCTTGCAGGAGGACTGTGTGGCAACCTCCTCTTCTGTGCTGGTGTTGTGCTCTCTGAAGAGAAAAACACTATTTCTTTATTGGAGTAGCAGTATTCTACTGCACATTGCAAGCTGTGAGCACCATTATACTGGCATGACCACATAAAGCTGTTCTATTCAGCTCTGCAGGTTATGTGTCAAATGGTCCTATTCACACTGGTATTTAACACAAGTTTTTTTCATAAAAGCTCAGTGGAATTTGGAGAATCTTTATGCCATGTAAGTGCAAGTTAGTACTAATATGGTTTTTAAAGCCACATGCAGATCTTGCTCTTACTGATGATGCTGAAATAATTGAGAATTTGCCATGTTTTGATGGGACTAGAATGGGGCTCATGCTAAACAGAATAAAGTTATTTAAGTGTTTTAAGGTTATTTCAAATTTACACTGTCATATTTCATAAAAAATTTTAACTACAAGGAAGCCTATGTACGTCATATTCCGAAACACTGGATTCTGACAGGAGTGCCTGTAGGAATCCTTTCTTGCAGAGGGCAAGGTAAATAAGGAGCATCATTCATCTGGATAACAGGGGGTCAGGAAGATGAGGTTTCTGTGTCAGCCTCAGAACATGAAGACTTTGAATCTAGGCTAGGTCTCTGAATAATCATATTGGTTGAAGTCAGGAAAACTATCCAGACACATACATACTCTTTAGATATGTAACTTGTGTTCACTGACATGGCCTTCTCAAAACATTGCAGTCTGTGTCTTCCATTCAATCCAAGCACCAAAGGATGAACTACTTAGGACACTGCTGAAATATACTTGTCACTTAAACATGACACCAGCTGCCCTGGGTGAGGAGGAGCACAATTTGCTGAATCAGAAAAACTGTTGTTCCCCCCATGCATATCTTCCGTCTCCTCATTCTTAGTAAAGTTGATAAGTATTAAGGGAGGGGGCTCTTGCTTACCTTTTTTGCAATAACTGTGTAATTTGGTGCACATTTTCTTTTCACAAAGACAGTTATGAATTATAATCAGACCCAGTCTTCCTACCAATAAAGGAGGGAAGGAAACCTGAGGAGGAGCTATGTAATTATAATTAAAGTGGGAGAGGAAATTAAACATTCATGCTGAGTTCTGCATTTCATAGCTTTCCAATGTTTGACTTTGCAGACTTGATGCATTCTTTAAGTTTATCTTTAGTCATGTATGTTACAAAACACTATACTGAAAGTTCCGATCTTTCATGTACCACATTGACACCTATATATTTCGTTACTATATTATGTATCTTTTAAAACACTTCACAGATCTTTCCTATTTGATCAGATAAAACAGCTTATAACAATAGTAAATTTTATTGGTTTTAGAGTAGTAGACTATTTACTGTAAACCAGTCATAAAAAGGAGATGATTCTCTATACAATAAAATATTCCCTTGAAGCAAAAAAATGAGAACTGAAAATTCAGGCTACATACAGGTTTTGGATGTGAATATTGAATGCAGTAATGAGCATTTTTGCTGCTTTTAACCCAGACTCTAGCCTTTCTGAGCATTTTTTCCTTTGCTGATTCCTTACTCTAATCTCAACACTTCTCATTTCCATCTCTGAATCAGGACATATAGCCTCTCCTACTCCTGCTTCCAAACCTGAGCATCTCATGCTCTTCTCTTCCTAGCACGGGCTGCTTACAGGACCTGTTTTGCACTAAACCATTAACATACCATGGTGTTTTTGTCAATATAAACCTTTCTTTCTCACCTGTTTTGCTCTTTTCTTCCTTACGGCAGTATGATAAGAGGGTCTTTTCTCTAGTGAAACTTAAGGAGATGAGCAAAAGCAGGGAATACAACTGCTTGTTTTCAAGTGTTCAATAATGTGATTTGCTACAGCTATCAGAACAACTTTGATAGAAATCTTGCTCAGCGCCTACATACCTGAACAAGAGCTTGTTCACTGTTGGCAATCATTCATCATAACATTAAACACATCTTAAATGAATATGTTTCAAAAAGGTTATTTTTAGACTAAAAGGCTATTTTTGAAAGACTTAACATTAGAAGGAAGAAAGTAAATTGCAGAATAATCTCTTAAATGTCAGGCTTGTGAAATACAGCAGAGCAGTAGTTTTACAGATTCGTGCAAAGAAATGATCTTTCACCAAAAATATGCACAGACAGATGGAAGTTAGGTGGATTAAAATGAATACAAGTTCTCCAATCCATTTGCTACTTAATTCTTTGAAAGAAAGGAGCCACAATCAAGTATAAATTAAGAGACTTCCCAAAGGGTTTATAATGGATTTCCAGTTCACTCTGACCTCTATTTTTCAACTATACAGTTGATTATTTACTAACAAAAATATTTTCTTTTACCTACAGGGAGACTATCACTGTAGGGTCACTGCCACTCAAGATTAACAGAAATAGTTCACAACATCTCAGAAGCTGGAATTTATATATTTAAGGAATATTTGCCAATTTACAGGACATCTGTCATTATTTTTACAAAGTGCACATATTTGCCTGTACTATACTTCAAGCTTATAAAATAACTTTAACAGCCCATGTCTAAATTTGAGGGTAGAGCCTGTATAATGCAAAAACCACACAACACTGTCCTATTAAGCATCCAGAGGGGGGTTTTTCCTACCTGAAGAGCACCTACAGGAAGCAAAATATTTTTCTTACATTCCAGGTGTGATGCTTTTGCCTTTGATTACTTAAGACATGGCATAGGAAGATTCAAATAGGATTTTGTTGGTTTGTTTCTCACCTCCAGCTAATTTCATGGCAGGTGTATTTAATAAGGCCAAATTTCATAGTCTCCAACAAATTGTACCTCTAGAGAGATGAACATGATTGCACAACCACCACAATTAACAGAAAGAGTTTCAGGCTGAAAACATCTCCCACAGTCACATTTTCTGGAATGCTGTGGTAACACCAATATTTCACTTAGATTAAGATTCATTATATCAAACTTTGAATAAAAATGCCTCTGATATCTCAGCTTTCATATTGCTGGAACAGAGGAGAGGATCACCTCTGGCTGTGACAATCTACATATCAGAAATTGATTGACAACACTCATCAAAAAAATATAAATTCACCTAAAAAAAAGAGCAAGGAATTAAAATGTGGTTTCCTCTTGTATCTATGTAGTCAAGTGCCCTCATATGTAACAGCTGTAAAGGGACACCTTGGAATTCACCTAGGAAAATGTAGGGAATTCAGTTCTGCTGTGTCAGTAAGGAAGTTGAATGCCTTATATGAAGGAATTACCAATATCAGCCCTTTTCCCTGTGTCACAAGTTCCAAAGGAACTCATGGCTGCAGAAACAAAGTGTTTCAAAATGCTCAAAAATTGATTTTACAAGTCATGCTCTGAACCTGAAAAAATGTGGGAATCTAAAAAAAATTAATATGGAATCACATAATGGTTTGGGGTTTTTTTGCTAGACTGTGTTTCTCAGAGCCTCATCTAACTTGGCCTTGAACGTCTCCAGGATGGGGAGTCCACAACATCACTGAGCAACCTCTCTGGCAAAATAGGAGATACAAGTTCTGGAATTTGAATTCTTATGTAGCGAGCAACTAAGTTACACTGATAATGAACCCTTCAAAATATAGGTTGATTCAGCAGAGCGTAGAGGAAAAAACAGGGAAATCACAGTGACAATCTAAAATTTACAATATCAGATGCTAAGCATTTGTACTAAAAGCTATGAATCAGTTGGGAAAGTTGATGTGACAGGTGTGTTTCAAAGATTTTCCCCTTACATGCAATAAAACAAAAAGATATTTCCTTGGTTTGGTGAAATAAATACGGATGGATAACGATATTAGTAAATATTTTTGTGAACTTCCCACTCCCTGAAACTACCACCCTCTGCAACCTACTTGGTTGTTGCTTGGAGGCTTTGTTTGGATTTCTTTTCTATTTTTCCTTTCTTGATCCTCACATAATATCATGTTTGTATGGATTTATCAGGCATTATTTCCTCACTCTTCCAAATAAATCTGAGTAAAACAAGGAGCCTGTCAAATGCAGCTGTAACACAGATTTTTTCTTCTAACTGCATCTTCCTTTCTTATAAATAGAAACAGCAATTTGTAACAGAAAAGTAGAATTTATCTTCATAGCACATGGAACAAATCTGACCATGAATTCTCTTGAGAAATCAGAAATTAACTTTAATGGGCTTGTTTCCTTTATTGTTGTCTCAGATAAAAATTAAAATATTGTAGAATTATTCTGTCTGTTTTTGTGGTCACATTCTTTTACCTTAGCTTCCACACTGCAGTTATCTTTTGTATCAGCTTGAACCTCCCTAGCAAAATGGAGCTGGTTCCTTAGATTTGCCTTCTACTTACTTTTGCAATATAAACAGCAAACAGAAATAACATATGCTGTTTCATTCTTACTCTGACTTTCCTTTCTAGGCATGTTTTTTCTTTATCTCTATTCTGATATTCTGGTATCTAAAAAGATACTAATCTATATACAATTCACCAATTTGATCTTTTTCCCACTCATACATCACTGCTTGCATCATTGCCACATGGAAGCACAGTAAGAAAATTGTCAGCCAAACAGGCTTTTTGGCCAACACAGCACAATTTATTCTAAATGTCTTATTAACCTATGAAGTACCTTGCACATTATTTTAGAATCAGCAAAAGATTCTGGCAACATAAAATAATCTAGTTTACCCATTTCCTTGATAATTGTAAAACTATCTTTTTTAATTTTAACTCCCAAATGCAACTGCATAAACTTTGAATTATTGAGATACCCCTGGAAATAGAATATTCAGTGCATCATGGGTGGAGGCCACTTTCCATCACTGAGAGGAGAAACAGCCTCTAGATACTGTGAATATCTCCTGATCTTTTTTGTTGGACAAACTGTTACTGAGCTGGAAAAATGTTTCTGAAGAAAAATTTATGTTAGTTAAATAGTGTTCTCTGTTTTCTTCTAACAGTCTCATTTTCATTATTCTACTTCTGATGTCAGAGGATTTCTCCTTGTTTACATTGATATCAAAAACCTTGCATTGACTCAAGAGAACAGTAGGTGTTATTTCCTAAAATAAACAAAAATATTTTATTAACTTTAACATGTCTGAATTTGCTGTCACAAATATGTAGTTATAAAAATTGAAAATACGTATTTGAGCATAGTAGCATGAATGTGTTATATTTACCTATTTGCAGAAAATAGAAAAATCTAGGAGCAAAATGACGTATTCCACTTTGTTTTCACTTTTACGGAATTAAAAATATTTTTAAATAATTCTTAATGAAAGTAGAGAGGTCAAGCCCTAGTGACAATATTCAGATTAAATTATTGAAAAAGAAAATTTGATAGTCCTGCCTTGCTACCTGCACTATGTACATTACTGTATCTGATGCATCTCCTTATAGAAACAGGGCAGAATAACTGCATTTTAGTTGCATGGTAGATAATCAGCTCTTCTCCAAAGATAGACACAATAGGTACATACCTGAATGCTTAATGTCACATTTTTTTGTGCCTTTCTTATTTTAGAATGTAATTTAAATGACTGATTTACAATGTTTACAATAGTGTCCACCATGTCACGTGAAGGACATACAAATTTATTTATTAAAATAATACCACTTTTTCAAATAGCACACTACCATACTCTGCATTGAAGTCTCTAAGTTCTGTCACCTTAAAAAATAAAAAGCAAATATTCTGAAAATGGTATTGCCAAATAATGCTTTAGCTCTTCATTTCTTCTACACACTCCTGTGAAAATAATTTCTTTATTGTTTGTCAATTCTAGTAAATTCTGCTCAGGTATTAAAAAAAAAATCCCTCAGGATAACACAACACTGTATATGAGATGACTTATTCTTTGAGTTGGCATCTGATAACGGAGATTAAGGTTGTCCATCCTTTACTGTTTTTTAAATGATGGTGTAGTAACAGCTTGCTTGCCTACTATTTAAGCCAGAAAACAGAATTCTGCCAAAATGTGCCTGAGCTCTCCAGAAGCAAACCTTGAGCCAAATCATAAGAAAACAGAGACAAATTCATGGAACTCATCCCACAAGGTGTCCAGAACACAACTTGTCTGTGTGCTGCCACAGGATGTCACTGACGTTCCACTGATGTGTCACAAGCAATTAAAAGTGATCTCTGAACAGAATCTCCCACATGTGTTGAGACACCTTTAATAAAATCCAGCTTAATGAGAAACCTAACAGCTAAAGAGGTATCAGCTGGCTAGTTAAAACCAAAAGAGTTGTATGAGGTTTATGTGGCAGGAGTTTGGTAGCTGGGAGCTACAGGGGTGGCTTCTGTGAGAAGCTGCCAGAAGCTTCCCTTGGAATGGCAGCCAGTTCCAAGAGGGACCCACTGCTGGCCAAGGCTGAGTCCATCAGCGATGAGATTAGAGATCTAAGCAAGCCACACAAATGCCACTTCGAGCCAGTGAAGAGAGGAGTGAGAGAGAATATGTAAGAAACAGCCCTGCAGACACTGAGGTCAGCGAATGAGGAGAGGCAGGAGGAGTCCCAGGGGCCAGGGCAGAGGCTCCTCTGCAGCCCATGGTGACCCAGCTGTGCCCTCGCAGCCCATGGAGGTTCACATGCTGGAGCAGATGGATGCCTGAAGGAGGGTGATCCTGTGGGAAGCCTGCACTGGAGCAGGCTCCTGCAGGACCTGTGGACTCATGTAGGGAGGAGCACATGCTAGAGAAGGCTTACTGGCAGGACTTGTGATCCCATGGGGTTACATGCTGGAGCAGCCTGTTCCTGAAGGACTGAACTGTGTGGAAAAGACCAATGCTGGAGCAATCTGTGGAGAACCCTGGGGGAAGGACTTGTGTTTGAGGGACTGTCTCCTGTAGGAGGGACCCCATGCTGGAACAGGGTAAGAGCATGAGGAGTCCTTGAGGAGGAAGGAGCAGGGGAGACAATGTGTGATGAATTGACTGCAGCTCACATTCCCTTTGCCCCTGTATCACTGATGAGGAGGAGATGGAGAAATTGTGAGCGAAGTCAGGCCTTTGAAGAAGAGAAGGCTGGGGGGAAGGTGTTTGCTAGATTTGGTCTTGTTTCTCATTACCCTACCCTGATTTGGTTGGTAATAAATTAACCTTATTTCCTCAAGTCAAGTCTGCTTTGCTCATGACAGTAATTGGTGGGGCTCACTTATGAGCCCTCGTGAGCCTTCATTTTATTTTTATTCCTTTGTCCAGCTGGGGAGGGGAGTGACAGAACAGGTTTGGTGGACATCCTGGAATCCAGCTGTGCTCCAACCCAGCACAAGAGTCAACTCAATTGGAGAATAATTTAGAGGTTGGATCTGCAGCTTGGGGAAATCTCATTTTACAGTGTACCATTACCATTCTAGCAGCATGTTGTGATATGAGATCTTGACCTGCCCAGGTCACTGAATTCCCATTTCCAAAAGCTGGCCATTGGTAAAAGGTAGCTGCTTTTATGAACCTTTCTATTTGAGGCTAAGGGAGAAATCATTTTTAAAAATAGCTATAATATCACATGCGTAGTAAAAATTGGGCTGTTAGAGCCAAAATAAATATTTTAAATAAATAATTCTATTCATAAATGTGTCAAGGAGTTTATAACAGTCCTATTTTATGGGCTCTGAGCAGTTTCTGATTTTTCTTGACATTTTTATAACTTGTATGGGAAAGAAAGAACATTTTGTCTTTAAGGAAAAGTTTTGACATATTCATTATCTTACAAACAAGAAATGAGAAGCAAAGACAGCAGAATGAGAGTCTGTCTTCATTTAAAATTCAAACTTCTTTTCTTCTACTTTGTTCAATTTCCTCTTTCCATTATTACTGTCCTCAGAGATTTTTTTACTGATAAATTTTGAATTAACCATTCAAGACAGCGAAGTCATACTAAAACATAAGTTATGGCACACCATAATGACCTCCTAGCACTAACCTCACTCAGGATTTAATGCAGAAATCTAGATGTGCCTACCTTGGATTCCTGCCCTGAAAAACCCTGAAAACCACCACTAATCTGAATAAAATATTTTCACCTCTCAAGATGAGGTGTTTTTATTAACCGTGGTGTCTGTGTGGCTTGGGACATGTTTGCCTGTACATTTGCACAATACTATCTAAAACTATTTTGTTATAATATATGTATTTACCTATTCTCAATATCTCAACCCCACACATCTGCTTTGTTTAGCACTTCAATATTGACAAGAACCCAAGAAGGATTCTGGTGGTGTCTATATGGTACAGTAGCAACATCTTCACTGCTCCTTTAATCTGACCTCACATTATATAATCCAGGCTACCATCAGGAATTAGGAGTTCCTATGGTAGACAGAAGCATATGTCCTCAAAAGCAAAGGGCCACTACTTAGAACAACTGACTTTGCAAGAGATAATTTTTCAGTTTGAGAAAACTCCCTGAAACCTGTAACAGCAGCCGAGACAAAGGGGTAAATCAGACAGCAGTTATTGCAGCACCATGCAGCGTTGCTGTTTGCTTTTACTGGCTGCTTTATCTTGCTGGGCTGGAAGTTACACTGGTAACAGCTGATAGTCTCAATCAATGGTTTTATGTGCTTCCCTGATAACAAAGAGCATCCATGTGCATTAGAGTTAGAAATGTTTCCAAAGTTGACCTCTTACATGCTAGGATTGTCTCAAACCTTTAGAGGCAGATGGGAAAAGAAAATCAAGGAAAACAATCAGCACAATACAGGATTTAAAGTATCTTTTCTTCTGAAAGATGTTTCATGGGCTTTTTTTCTGTTTCTTTGAATGATTTGACACAAACAGCAAAGAAAATGCTGAAAGGGAAAGGTCACGCATACCCCCTCTCCCTTATGTTAGGTAGAAAGAGAATATAATACTAAAAGTTTCTCTCTTACAGAAATTCTCTTTTTTCCCTTTTTTAAATGGTTGGAAGGAGTCTGGACTATGTTCTGTATTTGTCTCTCAGAAGCCCTTTGTCATCTATTGAAAAGTATTATTTTCTGCCATGATTTGGCTGTTAAGGAAGAGATAACTCCTTTTCAATTGCCAAAAGTGCAACATTTGTCCTTTCTTGTACATTTAAAACAGTGGCTAAGATATTATCTCAGTTAAGGGATTAAATACTTTCACTGTTCATTTGGCCTTAACATACCTAATCTTCCTTTCTGGGTAAGCACAGGATATGGAATAATTGAATTTACAGTCTTCTAAATGTCTTTTTCAAATCCCACATCAGTATCGGTATCCACAGAATCCATTTGGTTGTGCAATGATTCAGTTGATTTCTGTGTAGTACCCAATGTATTAATAGGTTACTCAACAAGACAGCCAAACAAAAAGTACACGCAGCTTAGACACACTTCTGTCATGTGGAGCAGAAAAGAATGGCTACCTGCAACAAGATTTGGGTCTGGGATCCTCCTGATAGGAAATAGGCTTAATTTTGACATGGAAAAGACTCACAAGCCAGAATAAGTGTAAAGAAGCTCTTTGTTACACCCACGGAGCGCTGTGTGAGAGCTGTGCAGCTCATGGAGCCACTGAAAAGCTGCTGGACTGAGGACAAGTACCAGCTTGCAAAGATTCAGTGGGCAGGGAAATTTATTCTCAGTCTTTTTTTTTTTTTCACATCTTACTCAACATATCTTTATTCCTTTTTTTTCCCCTTACTATTTATTTTTAAAACAATGTTTTGGAAACTGGAAACATTTGAGCATGCTCACTAGAAGGAAAAGTTCTGAGTTGCTACCAGTCACAATCTGGGGAGAATCAAATGAAAGAAATTGTATTCTCTTCTACTGTGTGCATTTCTTTTAATAACTAAGCCTAACTACACAGCGTATCTCTGTTCCACTAGGAGATGAATACAGTCAGATGTTCATGACGTTTTGAGGGAGATTTAGAGATTCACGTATGATTTAGGACTCATATTTTAGTGCCAGAGGAGAGTATTAAGATAATCTCTTAAAGTTCTATTTACCCAGGGTAAAATACAACTGACCATGGTGGCTTGGGCTTGAAAAATTTTAAATTTACTTTTCTATTCACTAAGTTCAGAGATTCATCCACAACTACTAAAATCCTTCTCTTGTAATTAGTCAGATAATCGGAGCTACAGTAATATGGGATGTGAATGGTATTGCAGTGGTACAGACCATAAAACAAAATAGAACTAAGCATCCAAAGAGTTTAAGAGATTAAAATCTCTCTCTGGTGCCTAAGGCTTGTAATCCTTCAATTAAATTCATCAGTGTTAGAGAAGTTTCATGTCTTTGTGTAATAGTAAAAATTAGGTAAGTTGAAAAATCTATATTAGTAAAACAAAGAACAAATTTAAGAAAATAAAGAAATCTAATTCAATCTGAGTTATTTTACCAGCTACCACAGGCAAGCAAATGATAGAATTTAGTGGCATAACCTTCTGATTTACATAGGAATACTGAGACACTCTTCAGGCTCTTCTATTGGAGTAGATGTGCTTATAAAACTGGAAATTTTTTTTCCAGAAAGAAACTGAAAAGGGTGTCCTGTATGTATGTATTTTGGAAAAGTTTTAATCAACAGCTTTTGGGACAAATCCAATTTACTCCTCATTTCAGGTAAATACACAACATGGAATTCACAAATGAAATAAAATAGAAAAGGTGGCCCACATTGTAGTTAATTCTGCCTTTTTCTGGCAAGTACTTTGTAAGCCTGATCAAGCCATCCCATTTAAAATTTTAACTAAGTCTTTCTCCAAACAAAAATTAAGTTTTCTAAAGGGATGCTTTACACAGTATGACTTTGAACTAGCTTACAAAAAGATAGCTGAATTGATCCTAGCATGCAAAAAAGCAACTCCCACTTGATCTTCCCAGAAGTCATTCTTTTGGAAAATAATTTTGTACAGAGCACAAACAAGAAGCGAGTTTACAGGAGATATACTGGCTGGATCTGAAGTTGATAAAAAGAACGTTTTATCCAGTGTGACAGTGGCTAGGGAATGAGTTACCATCCCTGTCTTCAGAAAATAGAAACCTGAGAGAAAAATGATTCATGTTTAACTATAATAACAATAGTTAGACCTTTCCATCCTTCTGCTACTATTAATCTTTGTATTTTATTTCTGTGATGTTCCTTTTGTTTGGTCATGGCCCTTCAGCTGAACATCTATATTATACTTCTGTCATCTCCCACACATGCAAAATTCCTTCACAGAGGCACAGATATAAAGAAGAAATATAAAATATTTCTGTTAAGAAATTCACTACTCTTCTTCTCTTTTTTCTTGTGCACATATGATAGCATAGTATGGTTTCATTACTCCAGCAATTGCAGCAAATGGAAAATTTGTACCCTTCATGAAAAATACTGGTAACTTTTAAGAACACAGTGTAGACCACTGTTCCTTTAAATACTATCGTGTCATGTGAGAGTAAAGAGAAGCAGAGTGCTTAGGCAGCTTAGAAGTTATCAACTCAGCCTCTTGATTCCCACTGCTCAAGCGTACTTTTCTCCAGTGGAGCTGAGCCAGTGGCACAGACTGTGTGAGTCCTCCTGCCCTTCTGCATGGTTCCCATCAAATCCTGTGAGCCAAGGCAAACAGCTCTCCTCTTCCACAGTACCTACCCCAGTTTGAGCACACAGAGCCAGTTTCCCTCATATATATTTTTCAATCATAAACTTCCAGACAAGAAGGCCACAGGGTCAGTCTTTTTTCTAAGCAGGACATTGAGCTAAACTGAGGATGGCTGAGTGACACTTCCTCAATGAGCCCCCCAGTCACTACTTTGCTTGGTGACAGAGCTGCTCCCAGTGGCCTGGTGCTGAGGAAAGGAGGACTTGTCCCTGCTCCATGCAGCCTTTGCAGTGAACAAACCATGTCTGATGGATATGGCACTCCAGTGGAGTTAGGGCACTCTCTGTCCCTCTTGGTAGGAAGACACGAAATACAACTAAAAGCCAGGTGTGCTCCGCTGAATCTGCTGGTGCAGTTTAATCCAGCAGGGAGCCAACCACCACACAGCTGCTCACTCATTCCCCACAGTGTAAGGCAGGAAAGAGTTGGAAAAAAAGGTAAAACTTTGCATTGACAGAAAGGCAGAGTAGTGGGACAGAAAAGGATATTAAAATAATACAAGTAATGAAAGAATATACAAAATTAATGATGCACAACACAATTTTATCACCACCTGCTGACCAATGTGCAGGCAGCCCCCAACCCTTGGCCAATTCCCCCCCATTTTATCACTCAGAACAATGACATATGATGTAAAATATCCCTTCGTTCAGTGGGGGTCAACTGTCTTGGCTGTGCCTCCCCACAGCTTCTTGTGTCCCCCACCCGCTCTGCTGGCAGGGCAGTGTGAAAAGCTGAAAAATCCTTGCTTGACTTAGAGTAAGCACTGCTCAGTGCCAACTAGAACAGCAGTGTGTTATCAACATTATTCTCATCCTATATCCAAAACACAGCACTGTGCCAGCTACTAGAAAGAAAATCAGCTTTATCCCATCTGAAACCAGGGAAGTAGACACTTAGGTAATGTTTGGGTTTCAAAGCACGCAAATCTTCATTGTAAAAGCCATGCACATTTTAAAATCCATGCCTGGGAAAGGGAGGAAGAAGCAAAAGATTTACCAGTAGCATAGCTGCCTATTCCATATCTGTCTCTACTCTATATCTTTGTAATAAATTTACCATTGAGGAGAATTCAAAATATTAGGTGGAAGAATTTTAATGTTGCTATTCAACCACAAACAATCACCTAAAATAATCAGATTCTACACTCAAGCAGTCCTACCTTAAAAAACTGGTGGGGAAATGTATATATTTTCTGGAAAAGAAGGAGAAAATATAAAATTGCACACAAGAAGCTTAGCTAAAATGGTCTATTATTTAATATTTACTTGGCTTCAGCATTTCCTTGAGAATGTCAAAACAATTTTTTTCTCAAAACGTTTTTTTATCCCGAAGTGAAGTCATTTGTAATTCCTTTTCTTTTCAATTCAATGAATTGTAGTCTTTAACTCTCCTAGAATAAAAATTATCCTTTCAGAAAGACAAAAGCAATTTAATCATGACACCTGAACAGGGGTTAACCACGTAATCTCCCATAAATAGCAGAAGAAATTCTATCACTAAATCTCATTGCCTCAGAATGAATATTTAATACTAAAGTCAACACTCTAAACTTGCTTGCATTGTGTGAAAGTGTGAAAAGAAAAATGAAGTTGCTATGTAATCAATGTTTTGAAACTAAATTTTCTACTGTATATACAGAGTAACACAACAATATATTTAAATTTATATTGTAGGTTGTAACCATATTAACATCATCATTTCCTCAAACAGAGAAAATAGCAGCATTATGTCTTCTCAGGAGTTGCTGCAATGCATCAGTTTCAGACTGTGCCAGTGTACTCCATTATCAATGATTTTTGCACCAACATTTTGGTCTATTCACCATTACAGTGATTTTGAAGTGTGTCTAGGTAAGAAAATCATTCCATCAGATACGTTAAATGAAACATTATTAAAAAAACAGGCAAGCAAATAACAACAGCCAAAACTCTGAACTTCTGGAGAATATTTCCTTTTCTTTCCTTTCATTCTGTTCATTTTCACACAGACAGTGCATTAAAATATTCAAAAACATAAAACATTGTTTACTTTAGGAATCTCACCTTAACTTCCTGAAGAAAAATAGCACTCAATGGCAAAGAAACATTACTGACAGACAGAGAGGAGACACAGAATTTTTACTAATTTAGCCTGGAAATACTCTGACTTTCAGTAAAATACTTGAGATCTACCTGAAGTCTTTAGTATAAGACCTCTTTTATTGAAGTGGTTAGATACCCATGTTTAAGAAACCTGCATATTAAAACTATCTTTTTCTATTTTCATGTTATTATCCAGTCAACATCATATAGAATTTCATCATGATAGCACCATAAAACTCTAAGACCTAAAATCAAAGCAAAACAATTAAACTTAAACCAGACTGAATACTTTCCCCTCCAAAGCAATGTCTAAAATAGGGAAAACAAATAATTAAAGAAATTTTTCAAGAAATATATTCAGATGGTATTAATCCCATAAATTGACAGATTAGTTAGATTAGATTCCTATTAAGAAATTAAGAAAATCATATTTAATTTTCCCAAGAATAAAAGCAACAGTCTTTAAAAATAAAATAAAAAATTATAATTCTCCAGCTTCATATCCTTTGCTATCCAAAAACAAAAAATGCAGTAATTTTAAAATCACAATTCAAGTCTATTCAAATGCTCAACCATAATTTCACAGCTTTTTTTCCAATATAAAAAATCAGTTTGTATGTAACCTGTCTTAGAAGGCTCTCTTTTAGTGAAACTACTTTCATTGCAAGTGCACAGAACCCACATTTCACTTGGAAAGTGATTCATGCAGTTCTGCAAAATCAAGTAGTGAATTTTTTGCTGCAAAATCAAATAGTGAATTTTTTGAGTTAACAAGGGCTCCCTCTTGTGATATTGTACTGAATCTGGATTCATTCTGAGACATTAGACTGGACCATTATTTTATGAGTGCAAATGCTTCACTAAGCAGTTAGAGAATGTCAAGTGGATTGTGTCCTGGAAGTTGGAGATGTGTACAATTGTCCTATCTGTTCAAAAAATGTAGAGAACCTGGAAGTTAGGAAGAAAAACACACGTAATGACATGACTGTTCACATAAACATGGATTTTTACAATAATTTAGGAGAGTCCTATACCTTTATTAAATAATTATCCAATATAAATAAAAATCCGATCATTAAAGTCAGAAGGTTGTAAAGAAAACAGCCTCCTATCAATAAAATGAATGTTTTAATAAATATGCAATATTGTAGTTATGAAGGTTTATTACTGACAATATCTCTGGATTTTTTCTGAGGTGCTTATGAATGGACAGGGGCCTTAAACAACTGCTTCTATTTCAATTCAATTATCTTTTCATGCACTTCCCAAAATTATTTCTACTAAGTTTTCAATAAATACATCCTTTAATTAATACCAAATTGTCTCTTTCCCCTTTAAAAATAATTAAAATACCATTTTCTGATTTCAGCAAATAGAAAAATATTGCTATGTTGGTTTAAGTTAATTTAATTCTCTAAGTAAATATCATGGAAAACAAAATCAGTAATGTCTGTGGGCATAAGGAAATTTGAGACTCCTAAATAAACATTTCTTCTAGTATTACATACTTTCTCCTCTCGGAGGTCAAAACCAAGGAACAAAACTAGATCTCTAGTAGACATCTGCAAAACCAAATTTCACCCACTGCCTGAAATGTAAACTAATTGTAAATGGAAATTACATACTGCAGGCAGAAGGTTACTTGAATACATGCTGGGCTTTCAGCTGATTAGAGCCTGTCAGTACTGTAGGAATACAAAGATTATTATCCCTTTCAATTTTGGTTTGGTCATTTGCAATTATAGGTACTGCATATTATATAAACTCTAAGTTATTAATATAAAAGCCAAACTGAAAAGATGCATACAGACAGCTCAGAGTAACTTGAATGAATTAGTCAGTGTCAATAAGCTTTGCATACCATAGTGTGTTTTTAAAATAATATCTAAATCGAAATAATATCCAAATCTGGCTGCATGAAATGTAGATGTCCTAACATTGTGTCATTATTGATTTGCCTTCTTCAAATTAGCTAGTATTGGGACTATGCTGTCTTCAAGGAAAAGAACAGCTTTCATCAGATCCATATAGTTATTTCTCACAACAGAAATATGAAGGTGTTTATTCCTCCAACATATATATCCTACTACCTTGACTTCTTGTAGCTTATTTGGTATCATTTTCTATAGTAATAGCTCAAAAATTATGACTGCAGACAGAATTATCTGTAAACTGGGTCAAATGGAAACAGATTTTTCTAAAAAATACCTTGGAAATGTACTTGGCTGTAGTAATTTTTCCATAAAAACATCACCAGCTATGTATTTTTGTAGAAGGTGTGTAGGATCTGCTCAGTCAGATGCAAAAGAGGGAAACCACCTCCAAACAAATTTGCCATCTGAGATTCAGCAGCAGAGCTAAAACAGGAGCCAATTTGAAGTCCCAGCTATCTCAATCAAGCTTCTTATGGCTGCAAAGTTTCAGTCCAGGAAGACCTTGGACAAGCATTTTGCTCACTACAGGCTATATGCAATATAAAGAAGTAAGAAAGGGAAACTGGAATATGAAAATAATTGGTGCTGCTTCTCTTTTTACTTCACTTTTTTCAATGTGCACATTAACCTTGGGATGCTTAGCTTAGCAAGAAGTCAAAATTAATAGGCTGTCCCAAACTCCTTAAAAACAAATACCATGTATTTGTATTAAAGTGCCATAGACTGATATAGGAGGGAACATTTAAAACACTCAGTGGAGGAAAATGGCAGACAGACTTCCTTTTGAGGTACCAAAATATATATAAAAACACAAGACTGAATCATACCAAGAATTACAGACCTAAACATTTGGAGAAAACTATAAAGTATCTGTTTATGTCAACTATTATTTCACCTATTGTTCCTAGGATAATAGCACTAAATGAAGGAGAGTAGATAATCTGGCATGTTAATTCACATCCTTGTATATTTTAAGTACCCATAGAAGCAAATAAATTATAATGTCACCTTCATATTAATTTACCAGCAAAACACCACCATTAAAATAGTCAGAAAGGTGAAATCTACAGAATCTAGATGATACAAGGCATAAAACAAGTTTCCAAAATTTCTTCTTTAAACTTTCACAGAACTGGAGCTGGTTATAAGATATCAAAGTGTTGACAGATATAACAATGTTTTATAAAAGGAGGGATTCAACCTAAGAAAATACATGTGGGATTGTAAGATCAAATCAGAATGCATATCCCATTAATGATTATTCAAATAATGGAAGCAGATATGTTATTTCCACTGCCTTTTGAAAGCATAGAAGGGTTCAGTACTGGCCATATCCAGCTTCTTTATGTCTTCTCCACACCCCTGAGATAAGAAGATGAGTCAAACTGAACCTCAGCCATTTGCCTCTAATTCTAAAGCAAATTCACCTTTCAGGCTTTTTTTTTCTGCCTCATCATTTTAGTAATACAATGAGCTTGAAAGCTGACACACATCTTCTTACTAACTCATTTACTGTTTTTATGTACTACACACACTTCACTTGCTTTGCATATGGATATGCTTGTGAATATGAAAATGGATCTGTAAATGTGTATTCCAAGTGGTTAAATAGTTGCAGAGCTCTCCATGCTGTGAAGGGTTCTCATTTCCAAATCTTAGTGAGACAAAATCAAATTTTAGACAACTGTGAGAAAACAGAGAAGGGAAAAAAGGAACCCAAGCGCAACTTGCTGTTACCAAGTCCTAACTTCATTTCAGCTGTGGCTTTAAACAGGAAACCACTGTACAGACAAGATGTGCTGCACAAATAAATAATCTGGCCATGGAAAATTAAACATAATCTTTCTAGGCATGTCAGTAGAGAGGCAGTCACCTGGTTTGGCAAACTAAAGATTATCTGTTGATAGTACAGGCCATAAAACTTCGTATCCAGATGAGTTATGTTGAAAAAAAATTGTTTTCTGGAAAGTGAGTCATGCTTCCCATAAAGCAAAGAACACCAGCTCTTACAGATTCACTGAATCGCTCCAGGATCATCGAATCCACCCTCTACCAAACAGCACCATGGCCACTAAACCATGTCATGAAGTGCTACGTCTACTCGTAGTTTTGAGCACTTCCAGAGATGGTGACTCCACTGCTTCTCTGGAAAGCTTGTTTCAATGTTTAATCACTCTTCCAGTGAAAATATTTTTCCTAATAACCAGCTTGATCTTTCTTTGATGCAACTTGAGGCCATTTCCCCTTGGCCTGTTGCTGGTTGCCTAGGATACAAGGCCAGCTGCCCACCTCACCACAACCTCATTTCATACAACGTAAGCTGGAAGTGTCCTGTACTGAGAAATGAGGTAATTATTCTATCTTCTTTAACTTTTATATTGAAAGGATTGAGTAATTAGCAGTGACTTGGAATGGAAAATGTTCTAGTTCCCCTTTATGGCTTCTAATATCTCACAAAATAGGATATGCATACTTTCTGATATGGCCTCAGCTCTCTCTCTATATATATAAAAAAGAAAATAAAAACCTAAAAACCCAACAGATAGGATCTTGAAGGGAATTCAGAAAGCTGTCCTTATGCAATTGCAAAATTTTCAGTTTAGTCTCTCTACTGAAGTCCAAGAGATCATATATACTACACTAAAACATATCAAATTTTGCCCAAGGAACAAGCTAGAATCACCTATTTAATATAAATTTTCTAAAGAGAAATACGCAACAATGTGTGTACAGAGAAAAGGGACAAACCAAAGCCCTACCCAGGCTCTGCTGCATATGCAATTCACCTCTAATGAAGGGAGGGGCAGACAATGAGCTGCAGTCCTGCTGTTCAGTGGAAAACAAATGACTAATGTAGTGTGATAAGGATGATATATACATCCTTTAAAAAGCTGGATGAAGGAAATGGACACTGGAGAGAGGATGCTTCAACAATATCACAATTGTAAATATCACCATTGGCAAATTGCTGGGTTTCACTTGTTGATATGTCCTGCATCCCACAATTTAGCTTAATAAAAATCATCAATCTCCTCTTAGAAAAGCTATCTGAGTCACTA
Organism: Taeniopygia guttata; assembly: GCF_048771995.1. Taxonomy (NCBI): domain Eukaryota; kingdom Metazoa; phylum Chordata; class Aves; order Passeriformes; family Estrildidae; genus Taeniopygia; species Taeniopygia guttata. The sequence continues at coordinate 38,733,624 of NC_133028.1, read as the reverse complement.
AGAACCTCCACTGAAGTAGAGCCATCCAGATGCTTAGACACACAAGCAGAGAGTTTTTCCAATCATTGCTAAAAGGGGAAAAGAAACAAGATAAAACCAAGATATTTTAAAAACATTTTAGCCACCTTTTTCCTTTTTAAGTTGAGATTCTGAATGAAGGTAAAATATTGTATTTTAATTAGCATTTTGATTAACATTTTGAATCCTTTCTTTCCTGATAGTTCACTTAATCTAAAGTTACTATTTTGCTAAATAATAAAATATTTTTGTATCCTTATTGCTAGAGCCAAGTAAAAAACAAAAAAAAAAAAAAAAAACAAAACAAAAAAAACAAAACAAAAAAAAAGGAAAAAAAAACTCTGACCAATTAAGCCTAGTTAAGTTTGAAAGGTTAAGTTTCCCTGAAAGAGATGTCTTCTGTCTGCTATTTTGTTCATAGTATTTTAAAGGAAAAAATACTTAGTATGCATACTTTTGGAAATGCCACTCCATATGAATTCAATATAACAGCACAGAAAGTTAACACTGTTCACTTTGGTAAAAACATATACTATTACCATGTTACAATTTTATTTGTTACAGAGGACAAAGAAACCCTTCTCTTCCCCTGCACACGTATTTGTTGCAGAGCTTGGCAACAAATATGTGTGTGACTCTTCCTGGAGTAAAGCCAGCTGAACACCCCAGGCTATGATGACAGTCTGTTTGGCACTGGTTTACCACAAGGTGCTCTGGAAAGAAATGCACAGGGATGGGCTGCACCCTCCTGTCCTCTGGAGCTGAGGTGCCCTCAGCTGATCCATCCTCTGTGTGTACAAGCCCCTCCCAAATTTTTATGTAATATGCAACTGTCACTGGGATATAGAAAATTTCATTATGACAAATCTTTTCTTTCAAAAGGCTTAAACCCCAACAATTGCAAGCCTATGTTGGTTAAAGGAAAGCCCTGGTCCCGCTCCAGGAGTTTTGCCACATGTTCACATTTCACACTGAACATGTCTTTCCTTTGTAATAGAATACATATCAATTATTCATAGTTATATTCTTGCACAGAAAATGTCTTCAAGCATTATGAAAGAAATTATAAAGATGTGCTTAGCACTACATGTACAGCTGTCATATGAGACAGAACAAAAGTAATCAAAGTTTTACATTGAACTCATTTGCATTCTGACCTATGAGGGTTTCAAGCTGTTATTAACAAAAAATAATAAAAATAATCACTCATATTTAGAATTGTTCCGTAAATCAGCAGCGTTAGGTTCAGTTTTACAAGAAAAATTTCATTCCACTGCTGTTATGAAGTCATCAATATCACAGAAAAAAATACTAAATACAGCAGGACCTTTCACCTTTTAAACTGTGCTAGTTCCTTAGGCAGGTAAATCATGGAACACGTGGACAGCAAAGTTAAAGTCACACAGGCTCGTTTAATATTAAAGACATTGGCCACAACATCCAGTGAACAAAAAACCCAAACCAACCAACCAACCAACCAAAACAAACAAACAAACAAAAAACAAATTAAAAGAAAACCAACAAACCAACCCAACAAAAAACCCACAAAAGGGTAGCTAGAGAAACTACCTGTCACTAGCAATTTCTGCAAATAGAAAATACCCCTGAACTGAACACGGTCTAGCTGCAAACATAGGTAAGAAAAAGGCAGACTTAGAGAAACATCAACTTCTTTTTGTAATAGCTTTATAACTATACAACTGGCTTTTTTATTATTACTATTTAGCAAGAGCTTTTTTATGTTCCTTGCTGACTCACTAACACTGTTGACTCACTTTTTTACTGAGATAACAAAGAAGGATGTATGCTCTCAATGGAGCTTTCCCCAATCATTAACCATAGGAGCAGCAAGGCCTAGGGAGAAAGACAAATTTATCTCTATAATATCATTTTTACATAATTGTTAATAAAGATAGATCCTATGAAGCGAATAAATGTCTTACTTTACATGGCACTGGTTATTTTTTGGTATACCATATTAAAGCTATACCTTATTGCATTCCTCACAGCTAACATACCTGACTTAAGTTATGCTTTGATAAGATTAAAGCACAAGGAAACAAAATGAGCAGATTCAACAAACAAGAATCTTGAACATACCCATTATCAGCTTAGGATATACTGAGATAACTAGGAAGCTACAGATATGTAAGTCCAAAGTCTGTGTTCTCTTTGATATATACACTCTATACATGTTGTCATTTATTCATTTGGCAACTTTTTTTCTACTGGTTACGTCTCTGGCTGTTTCTTCCAAAGCCCTTCTCTTTCTCTTACCTTTCTCACAGTATCTCATGTTTTTTTTTTTTCTGTTTCAGTTCACTCTTGAGAAAATGAGCAAGCACATACCTATGCTGCACAAATAGCTAAGAAGTTTTAAATAAAATATCTCTTTTATTTCCACAGCACATGAATGATCAGATTCACTGAAGAAGCTGCTCCTCGGGTCCTCCAGCAGCTTTAAGTTAGCAAATGATGCTAATTTGCAACAGCCAGGACAGGTGACCCCAGCTGGCCAAAGGGACATTCCCACACTCTGTGACATTATGCTTAGTATATAAAGCAGGGGGAAGAAGGGGAAGGGGAGGGTATTTTTAGTGATGGCACCTGTCTCCCCACATCACCATTACCTGTGATGGGGCTCTGCTCTCCTAGAGATGGCTGAACACCTGCCTGCCCATGGGAAGCAGTGAATTAATTCCTTGTTTTGCTTTGCTTGTGTGTGTTGCTTTTGCTTTTTCTGTTAAACCGTCTTTATTTCAGCAAGTTTTCCACCTTCTACCCTTCTGGCTCTCTTTCCAATCTCACTGGTGGTAGAGTGAGCAAGCAACTGTTTGACTGCTGGTTGGGTTAAAGCATGACAGACTGAAATTTAACCATTTAATGATGTATAGATAAAATATGTATTTATATAAATGAATGTACTACACATATGCCCAGCAATACAAAATACATCACTTTTGCTTGAAGAAATTGCAGGCTATTATATAAAAAACCTCTCATCAACTGTAGCATGATTTCAGGAAACAGACCCCTTTTTTAACTGCAGATAAATTTATTTCTATCAGTTAAGCAGAGCGTGAAAGATTCAGCAGGTTTATTGAGATAAGGGGAGAGGAAGAATTTAACTCTCTTTATATGAAAATCTGCAAGTTTTGAATTCACATCTAACTTCAGGAGACTGCAATAAAGTCCTGAACAGATATATAAATATCTGTTGCAAAGAACACGGAAGCATAAATACAGTCAATCAAAGATTTTTCAATGTATACACAGGTGTAAGTTTTCCTCTGATTGGAATAGGTAATCCTTAATTTATTTAATATAATATGGGGCAACCAATCCATCATACAGACAAAGAAGTTGAGTATGTGGAACTACCTTTTCACTACTAGAAATAATAAATAGAGATTTATAAGAGTTGATTTATAATAGTTGCTAATGAAATATTTGTTGCAAAGGTGATCCAGCAAAAGATACATTGGATGTGACAATGTTCACATTCTCCTAATTTAAGAGTGGTTCTATTTTATGTGTTCTATTCTTATGTATTGACATAGAGTTTCATAAGCGTCATTCCTTTTCCTGCAATGGAAACATTCCTGCTTAGATCACTATACAAAAGATCAGAAATAGTGGTGTCAGAATATTTTATTTTTTTAAATAATAGAATAATCAGAATATTAAAAAAATATAGTTTAGAGATCCCTTTTAATTAACGTGTAGCTAATGCAATCTAAGGTGGCTGATGCTTTAGTTTATACAAATGATGTTAGTGAGAAAAAAATCTCACAAACTGATCACAAAGGTCCTTCAAAAGGATCTTTTTTCATATAAGTTGAACCTATATAGGTTTGATATTTGCTGACACAGTGCTATCATTCTCATAATTATTGCTTATATCGGTATAGACTTGAATTTCAAAGTTCTTGCTGATACATTTTCTGAGCTGGGTTTCTTTCTTACACTTGTTAGTCTTGTTTACAATCATCTTAATATTTCACTAGACCTTAAAATTCAACACGATTTACAAGGTGCAAACTTCAGTCTTGACTGCCCTAAAGGCATTGGTACAGTTTCTGTGCCTTCAGTCTGCTCTCACATGCCAGCATCCTGGGGGCAGGTACAGCAGAAACACGTGTGGTGTCGAGCTGTACCTCTCCTGCCACCTTCACCAGCCTCTGGTCTGACGTGGGCTGTACCTGCTGAGAGCAAGGCAGCGGCTGAAAAGCACCGGGAAATCACTTTACATTAGATCCTTCCAGCTTCGGGTGATTAACGGGGTCCATTTCATAGAACTGACATGCTTCTGAAGAAAACCCAATGGAATATATACACAAATCACTGGCAATCAGTAAGTGCCAGCTTCTCTTTACTTACTACAAGTCATTGTCTGTTTTTTTTCTTTTTTTTTCAATCCCTCCCCCCCCACCCCCACCCCCTCCCCACCACCCCCCTAAACTCCATAGAAATGTATTGGACTCCTTGGTTTTAAGATTTCTGGAAGAATGTTTTTTAGAGCTAAATCATATGGGCAACTGAACACTTTAAATTTCCACTGACTTCAGAATTCCTGGACTATTGACTGGAATTTGATTAGCAATTTGGTGGTAATATTCGGGCTTTCTCTCAGACATTTTAAACTTTCCATTACACAGAAGGCAGAGGGAGTTATAGTCTAGCAATTTTCTATTAAGAAAAATCTATGCTTTCCAACAAATCATTATAGATAATTTGTTTTAATAAATGGGGTTTCATTACTCTTTCAGAGTCTAGGTATGTTTCTGTTATTACGTGCTTTGCACACAAAAGCATATAAAATAAATATAGCAAATAGACATATTTGCACATACAGTTAAGTGCAGCTTTGCTTTAATAACTGCTCTAAGTGTTCCCTAGAGCAACAGCACATTCTGAATCCTCGGTCAAAAGGGTTTGAGCTTACATTCTTGTATGAGGCAGCAGCATTGTTTCCCTCTTAACCACCGAAGTTACTTAACCAGTTTGACCAGGATCTAGTATCCTCCTGAGTAAGGACTTAACCACTCCATTGAGAGCAGTCCCTTTCCACAGCCAGTCAGATGAGTAAGAGTTTGCACTTTTTCCCAGGAGAAGCAGTAGCGGTTCATGGAGCTGCCCTTCACAAACCTTGAAGTAGCTTTCATCTTGCTGGCTTTTGTCATTTTCACCCTGTTTACCCTGGCTTCTATCTACAGTGACTCCCATGACAACAAAGAAGGTAATGATCTAAAATAAATGTAGTACTTTACAGGTTTTACTAATACTCGAATTACATGTTTTGTGATTTATCTTGCCGATAGACTTACAGTACCTGACACCAGCTTTAGGAATACCATTCGAAGGGGCGGAAAGTAGTTGGTTAAGGCATCAGTAAAAGTCACTAGCGCAGAAGTTGCGCAAGGTGTGAGAACGGGACCTTTGGGAGCCGTGTCTGCCCGCTCGGCCGGAGCTGTGCGGCACAGCCGAGATCGGCGCTGTGAGCAACCTCTGCTCTCGGTAGGGGAGGATTTTCTTCTGGCAGCAGTTCTGCTTCATGGTCTGAGGAGTTATAAAGTGCTTAGGCTGGCAAAATTGAGGATGTTCTTGTAATCAAGGTAAATGTTTGCTTTCATAAGGCTGAAGCCAAGAATTTGCTGCGTTTTAAGAGAGTGAAAATGCCATTAAAAACACGGGGCGGGGGAGGGGGTGTGTTTCTCCCATTCAAAAGATTTTGAAATCTGGATAAAACCCCAACCACATCCCCTGCTAGTTCTGCAAAGGAGATTTAGCATAACCTTACACCATCGACAGAGAATTCCCGTGTTAGGGCGTTGTGCTGTCGCAGCCACCTTCATGCCATCTAATCTCCCGCTGGCAGGAATATCAACGAGGCTGCTGGAGTGGAGTGGGAGCAGGGAGCTTTGGCCAAAGGAGTTTCTTTTTCCCAGCCTCCCACTGGATCACCCTACCCCTGCTAAGCTTCCTCAAACTGGAGAATGGAGGAAGGAAAGGAGGTAGGGAGAAAGAGACTGCAATAAAATCCTGAACATGCAGCAATACACCTGTTGGTTTCTGACAAATCTGACAGAAACTAATCCTATGTTACCTTGATTTCTGTCTAAAATAAGAGATTTATTTTATGGACATTTTTTGAGCTACCCTAATGGAATCCTCTTAATGCATGTCTCATATTGTAAAACTCTGGCCTGCCTAGTAATTTGTGAAACAATAGCTAACAGTATGAAAGGTAATGAAGTGTCTCAGCACTCGCTGCTTGCATGTCAATTAGGTTTCTTTCTTGCTCTTCTGCTCCCTCAGATCTTACATCATTTCTACACAGAAGTAGAAATGTGCCTGTAAACAATGCACATTTCTGTGGATGAAGTGTGGTTGCCATGAGAACTGATCTCATTCAGACAGCATGGACACAAGGGGTTTTTCCTGGGAGAAGTCTGTTGTACTGGCATGGCAAGAGCAGCCACTCGCCCTGAGGATGATGAGGGAAGCATATGCTGCAAGGCATGCAGTCCTCCTGGCAACCAACAAACTCTGCATAGGCAGGAATTTGGAAATGAGACCCTGTTTCACCAGTCTGTGACTGAGATATGTCTTATTAGATCAAATAAAGAAGTTAATATAATCATATTGATTCTATTAAACTTACGCCTGCCATTGTTCAAAGACAAGGTTAGGTCCCCTTGCCCTCAGCTTCCACAATAACTCACAACAGAGTTGTAGAGTGACTACTTCTGACAGCATCTTCGTAGTGTCAAAACTTCATGCAAACTTCTCACTTGACCTTTTTATATCACCATAACCACATTTTTCAAAGAGAAAGCTGAATCTTCTGCTGAGCACTGTGTGAGAGCAGAATCTTGATTTAAAAGCTCATAGATTCCAAATATCTCAAAAACCTTGGTGTGCCCTCAGCAGGCCTAGTTCTCACTTTCCTAATTAGAACTATATTCAAAGAACTTTGTATGCAATGATTTTGAACAGAACTGTTGTGAGAACAAATCATGCTTACTATTCTAGTTAAATAACCCCTGAATTCAGGTAACATCCTTCTGCTATAGCAGAGCTTTTTAACTATGTTTATGCCTTTCTCCTACAAAGTTTTTTTTTTTTAAATCTGCATTTAGAGGAAAGACCAGCAAGCGAGGAATCTATAAAAAGCCTGCTGCTTAAGTTACAGTGGCAACAGGAGAATGAAAACCATACAGCCTCTTTGCACTAACTTTGACAGATGTCTGGTTAGAAAAGCTAAGTGAAACGTGTTTCAACAGGGTGGTGTCCTTCATCAGTCTTGTAGCACACTCATACAGCATTGGGCAGCACATTCTACTCACAGCTGGAAGGAGTACCCCTTGATCTCCTTCTTGCATGTTATCTGAACAGAAAAGGAGGACTATGGGAGGATTCTAATTTGTATTCCAGTCACGTCAATTCAGTTATTTAAGAGGAGAGAACTGTACTTTTTTTGTGGGAATATGACTGCGCTTGTTTTATTTTCTCCTTTGGCCAGGAAGTTTGCACATCATTTGCTTTTCCCACAGCACAGAACACAGTGTGTATTTTTCAGATATTTATTTAGGTTAAGGAAATGAGAAATTGAAATATTATACTGCATTTCTCAAGCTTCTAAGGCAAGCTTTAAGGGAAATTGTTCTAAAAAAACCAATCTCACCATATATTACAGTATTTTATCATGATAATGTATAGCAGAGGATCCAGTGGAAATCAGCTGCTCCTGTTCCAGCTCAAAAGCCAGCGCTCAGATTTGCTAGTTCAGTGGAGGAAAGGGACTGGGAGAGAGGAGTGTGCATGGCCAAGTGTGGCAACTAGACACATCAATTAGAGTAATTAGGAAGTGAGGAGTAGTATGCTTGCCTCCTATTAAAAGATAAGTGTTTTCCTCCCTCAGAAAAATGAGGGTATGTTCTGTAAGATTATTCTACCTTTGAGCAAATACAATAATTCAAGCAAATGTAGAGAATGCCATCCTTCAGAAGTCTGTATCTACCTGAAGAAGAGAAGCAGAATATTTGGAACAATGTTCTTTGTTCAGGGAAGAAAAATAAGAAATCTGAGAGCATTTATTCATTAACTGAGGTGGAAGTAAGAGAAAGTCCTGATAACATGACAACCGAGATGCTTGAGGAAAGGCCATCAAACAAGTAGAAGAAGACTGCTGAAAAATGCAGAAATGTTTCACTAGATTTGTCATAAGGAAACTTAACTCAGAAAACTGAATTTAAAATAAGGCATGCATCATTATGCATAATAGTAGCTATTGGAAGTAGTATAGAAGCTTACAGAAAGCCTAAATGTAAAATCAAGAATATACTCATTGCCTGTGTTCTAAAGCCTTTTTTGCTGGCATTACACATTGTTCTTTACATTTAGATGCCAACAGGCTGGCATCTGGCACAATCTGCAGGACAGGGATTAGAGTAAAATTTGGAAATCTGTGGTGGTGTGATGTTCTGATGGAGGCTGCGGCACATGTTTCCTGCTGCTCTTTTAGAAGAGGCTAAACCCACTGTCACAACTATGGAATATAATTTTCATGCCCCCAGTGCCACTCTTTTATATAAGGAATAACTGTGAGGAAGCAGTCTTCTGATTTTCTAGGATCCTTTCTTCTGGGTAGCAGGTAAGGCTTGACTTTAATTCTTTTCCCTATTTGACCAGTATCCCTGTCAGGCACGAAACAACAGCTCCTTGAGGCAAAGTGCAATATGCTTCACAGAGTTTTGTTCTAAGGGATATAAAAGATGACAGATTTATTGTAAAAAGGTAAAAGAGAGTGAGATTTTAAGAACTTGTGATGCATTTGCTGCCAGGAACAGACAGTCATTAGAGGAACAGTTCCAAGCAGAGTCTATGCAATAAATCTCCCACTGGAGGGAGATGTCTAGTCACCGTGAGCCACTAGCTCTGCTACTTGGAGAAGAATTATCTTGCAAAGACCAGAAACAACACATGAATCCCTGGAAGCTTTGCTTTCAGCAGTGTCTGCTAGAATTGAAATCTCAAGTCTGAAGATTAAAATGCCTATTTTGCCATACATATCTCCATTGCATGACAAGCTATTCCAAACACAGGTGCATGCAAAGGAGTTCTATTTACTTAGCAGATTTTTGCCTCAGGGAAATTTGATTTCATATACACTAATTGAATTTCAGTGGAAGAAATTTGCTGTTTTGCTCCACTTACACAGCATAATCCAAATGGTAAGACAGCAAGGAAGATACCCAGAAAATGTATTTCTCCTTATCTATATTATTTTTACAGGGAAAAAAAAAAAAAACCCACAAACAAAACCACCAAACCCAACTATACATATAGTAGAAATAAAGGAAGGATTGCCTATGCTAAATCATTATTTTTAAAATTTACTTATGTTTAAGTTACTTAAATTTTTCCATGTTTAGGAATAGTGACTCTAAAAACTGAGGTGCCTGAGCTGACTTTGAAGACTTCACTTGTAATGATTTGAGTACTGACATACTAAGCAATGATAAGTACAAACAGTAAATGCACTCAAGAACTTGCATCCTCCGATGTTTAAGATACTTCTAATATTTTTAGTATGTTGTCTATTAGGAAATTTAAATATTTCCATGATTTCTCTAAAGATAATTTCCTTTGTTTACAAACTGCTGGAGAGCCTTGTGGGTCCAAGGAGTCATACAGAATGCTGCAAGCACACCAGTCTGCAGACAAAGCCCCTTGTATTTCTTTTTCTTGTAAAAATAAAATCTCAAGCAAACTTGGTGATCACACATTTACAAAGAACAGGTTATGTCTAGAAAAATGACATCAGCTAAAACCTTCAAAATCACACCAAAGGGAGCAATAGATGTCACCCTAATAGTGTCAGTCACTATTTCACAGAATGGAATGGGTATGGGCCAAATCCTGAGAACTGCAAGAAAGAAAGAGAGTAACATTGTTTCCTACTAGTCAATAAATCTGATTACAGTGGGGAACAAAATATCATAAAAAAGGAAATACTATACAAAAGGAAATATCTAATCATGTTACACAATTTTTTGTAACTGATTACCAGGAATTCCTGAATAATTTTGAATAAAAACTGCATGACGTGATAAAGTTTTCTACACATTTTCATCCCAACTGAATAAATCTTCACCTGTACATTACCTACCAAGTACAATTTCAGGAATAATGAGCCTTGGCCATGCACCTGTTCTTAGTAGGGAAAATTAAAGCACGTGACAACAGGGTTAGATCTGCAGGAGGAAACCTGGAGACTTAATGTTTAACCATCTCTTAGTCACAAAGGGACACTTTTCACCATCCTTGAGACAACCTTTAGTGACCTGCATTGATTTGAAAATTTAGTACCAGTTTCATTCCATGAAAAGGGGAAATAGCACAATTCACATGCTTGATACATTCTGCTCTAGAGGTCAGTATTTTCAAATTCTAAACCACCAAAATAGTCAGGTTTAGGCTGTTTAGCTTGGGGCTTTTTGTTCACCCCGTTGACATAATTAATAACATTAAAGACTGTGAAATTACCCAGTCACTTAATGATTTTTTTCTCCACTGCCTAACTGTTCTCAGGTTACTTTCAAGCTTATTAAAGATTATGTCACTGCTTAGAATAATGTAATTAGTATTTTTGAGGTGGAAAAGGAAAGTGCTGCTACAATCAGCACTTTCCTTTAACACCTGTGATTCTTCTGTTATTAGTGTTTGATCTTGCCCTGTGTGAAAACTCTTTCAAATATTTTGAGTATCTGTCTAATAAGAGGTCAAAAGTTTACTTGTATTATAAATTATTCAGAAGTATTCTACCTACTTAAGTAAGATTACAGTAAAATTTCAGTTCATTTGATGAAAGAGAATTTGGAATTTATATTCCTGGGTTTAAAATCAACCATAAATGTGAGCTCCTTACCATCGTGTTTGATACTGTAGTAAAAAAAAGAAAGGTATTTTTCAGTAACTGCTTTAAATTCTGCTGCTTTTTACACTGCATTATGGACTTTAGATGTACTTCTTTGGTGTCACAGCAGATATTTTAATCATGGTTTTAAAATTGAATGAAATCACAACACTTAAGACCCCTCAGTATGTGCCATATGTTCCTTTTACTGCTTGCAGTACTTAGAAATGAGGTTTACAGTGGGAAAGACTCACTGGGCTTCAGAATCAGAATCCCTTCAGAACAATGTTTATGTCTGACCACAATCACAACACATGTCACCTAAGAATATTTAAAGCACCAAGCCAGTGGCAATGACATCCTTAGACATATGGCAAGATGGAGGTACATTCCTTTCCCTCATTTCTTGCTTTATAATTTAAAGATTCCTTATGAATTTCCTTTTGAAGTAGTTTTTGAAAAGCCTGGGATGCATTTTACAATTTCTCAAGTTGATAAATAGCTTGTGTTGATCTGAATATCCCTTTCACACATCAGTAATAAAACTGTATGTGATTTATGCTCAAAAAACCAACTTTTAGCCCTAAAGCCAAAATAGCAAATATGTACTTCAGACCAGTGTTACACCTAATAGAAGATCAATGCAAGAGGAAGACATTCTAAAAATGTAAGTAACCCAAATACTCAACTCTTTGAAGACACTGAAAGTGGGAGATGATGTTATAATTCTGTTCCAAATTTGATTATTTAAAGGGAAGTATTTGAAAATGGTAGGGAATTAAATCCTGTGGGGAGATTTTTATATTTCATATTCTTCTCTGTATTATATATATTTGCACATACAAAAATTTCTCTTAAGAGTCACGGAGGTTTGGGGGAAAGAATATAGCTTATAGCAGAATTTTCAAATATACTACTAAAACCAGACTATCACTGTGTAATGAAAATATAGGCCCTTTTACTCTGAAGAAAAAATCTGTATAGGGCCACCCATAGTGTAGAGATTTAGTGGCAGCAGCACCTTGGCTGGATGGAACTACAGGAAATGCTGAAGCACAGCATCTGTATGAGAATATAGGCATGGTCCTAGAGATGAAAACTTGCAGGTAATTGCTGAATAATTAAATAAAATAATGTATTTAATCTGAAATATTTATAGCAACTCTTTTTTCTGAAGGTATTTTGTAGACCATTTTAGTTGCTAGGAGTGTGAAAGTACTTAACGGTCTACAGGTCAGAAGAGGAAGAGGAGGATGAAAGTGAAAATTCTATAATGTGACCGGCAAGAAGAACACGCTGTAGCAGCAAGTGCTTTTCCTCCCTGCCTCCCATTCACTCAGTGTAAGGATCAGGGAGATGCTTTTATTCATAAACATCATCTGCCACTGCGCCATCAAGTGCAGATTGAATTCATTATTTCAACTCAAAAAAGCCATGATGAGTGGACCATGAGATGCCATGTGCTGATCAGAATGACACCAAAGGTGTTCAAAGACAGTGGTATCAACATAAAACACCAAATCAACTGGTCTAGGTCCTTATGAGCAAGATAGTTTTATTCTCTTGGTGTTTTTGTTGTTTTGTTTTTCTTCTTTTCTTGGAGAAAACCTTTTGAGAAACCTAATAGGCCTACAGCAAACCTTCCCACATACAAAAATATTGCCAGGGTGCTTTCCTGACACTCCTTTGCCTCCCAGCATATAAGGTTTAAAGTTCAATAACTCCCTTCAGTGGCAAAACTCAGGGAAAATAAGTCACCTTTGAAAAGCCCTACCAGGGAGGGTAAAAAAGAAAGAAAAAAGCAGTTCTGTGTTTTCAAACTAATAATGTGGGAGTTAGAGTGAGCACTAAGACTTTCCCAGGAATCCCTAAGGAACTGGCATATATTATTTTAGGACTAAATTCAGTCCATATTGCTGTCATAGAATTACTTTTGAAATGTTGGGTAACACTCATGGATTGGATGACATTCTTACTAAACTCAGAAGTATACAACAGTTTTTCTTACCCTGGGAGGTAAACGTTGCTTTTATATATTTATATATATATATATATAAACAAAGTAAGTGCCAGCAAGGTTAAGTAGTCCTTCCCAGATTAAAAAAATAGCTGTTTGGGTTCAAAGAAGGCAATAAATAAGATTACTCCACCAGCTCCTGTTCTCTGGCTACTAATTCTATTTTCCCCTTAAAAATATCATACTCTTGCACCCCATCTATGTGAGTGGTGTCTAGAAAAGACTTTCTGAGGACTATGTTTTACAAGTAGTTCTCTGCTTGTGGGAGAATTCATATCTAAAAGAATATAGAAACAAAGGGCTCACCAATCTCGGGGAGTTCTGCTGGCATTGTGCCCTAGAACATTCTTCAACTATGGCAAAGCCACATGAGTGAGCATGCACTCAGACTCATCTTGTAGCTAGAAACATTTGAAATGTGAGTGAAATTTGAAATTAGTTCATGCTTCTGCTTGTCTCCCATGTGCTATTCTCTGTTTCTCTGAGCTCTGCCTCTGTCCCCACTGACCCCACGCAGCTCTCTCAAGCCAGTGCTCAACTGCAGCTGTGAAGCAGAGAGGCAACTGTAAAAATATGGATGAGTGACCTTAGGCAGGTTTATGCCAGACCTGGCTGGAATCTTGATAACATACCTCAAAATAAAATTAGTTTTCTTTAGTTTACTGTATTCTTCACTATACAGCCTTGAATTCGATAGACAATTTGTTTGTGTCTGCTGGAGTGTGAAGAAAAGGTGGGGGCAGATTTTTGCAAAAAAGTGATTAATCTGTCCTCAGACTGGTTTATAACAAAGATAAACTTTGTTGCATTGCTTAACAATCAAATTTCCCTCCCTCTAGATTATTTCACTACTAAGATTGATACTTAAGGTTAAGTAGAAAAAATTACTTATAAACATGTTTTTAAAATATGAAAATACTTTAAAGTATAAAGCAATATATTTCTTCATTATGGTTGAATTTCATGCAACTTTGACTGAAATACAGGGAGGAATCTACTAACCTCTAAGTTAAAGATTTCTGTACTCTCTGCCCCATGTAAAAGGATGCTCCTGACTTCCAGAACCTCAAGAAAACTTTTCAACCTGGGGGAAGCTGACAGAGTTCTTTAAAAACCCAAACCAACTACAACACTAAAAGATTTGCTATTGTGATTTCAGTGGAAGATAACCTAAGGATCAAGAGGTGAAGGAGAAAGAGAAAATACTAGCCCTCAGTGAGGCAGAATTAAAAGTAAAAAGGTATAACCAGGCAAACTTAAGGTGAAAGCATTGCTGTCTTTCAGTGACTTCTTCATATCAAAAATATTTATAAAAAATGGAAACATTGTGAGACAATTAATAGCAAAGGCATTTGAAGTTGGTAGTGATTAGGTAATCCCAAGCACTCCCTTTCTACATGAGCAGGTAGGATGGCTCACCTGGAGCTGGTTTTGCTCACATAAATCAGCAGTGTTTGATTCAGGCCATAGCCTAAAAGAGACAAATGAGACTTTTGAGCCCATCCAGAGAGAACAATTCTAAAAAGGTGTGCTACCAAGGCCAGAGCAAAGACCTCCATCTAGTGCAGTTCAACTACAGGAGGACATAATTAGAGAACAGGTTAGACAAATACTTTAAGTATTGAATAACTGTTCTTTGGAAGGCTGCAAAAACAAAATGTGCATTTTAAAGGTAAGCACACAGATGCCTAAGGACTTCAGGACCAATCAGTCATGGAGGAAGTACAGAGGAGTAGATGGAGAGGAGAGAATAACACCAAAAAAAAAAAAAAAAAAAAAAAAATTCAAACTAGACATCACAATATCTAAAGGCACCAGCAATCTTCTCAGGAAATATAATATTTTTCCTTGCTGCAAATCTATGCAACAGGTCAAATATATATGTTAGCCTTGTTTTCTTTGATGGCAGATTGTATAGATCAGATATCAAAGTATGTTAAGCTTATGCAATGACTGCAATTTTAAAACCACTAGAGGTGGTCCAAAAGAAAAGAGCTGGAAATGGAGTAACTCCCTAATGATAAATTTCAGGATTTGAATGCTATCAAAGCAGAAACTGTAGTCTTTTTTATTCAGCTAGTAAAGGTCAAACATCTGAAAACATAGATTGAGATGCATATGAAACAGTAAAGTGAAGCAGAGTAGTAGAGCTTCCCATAGGAAAAGTGGAAACCAAAGAAATAAGTTAACACTGGAGATTGAAGAAGTGAGAACTCTGCATAAAAATGGTTTATGTGTACATTTAAGCACTTCCCATTTCCTTCTGTTACTAAAGAAAACCCAAAAGGCCCACAACAGGCTGAAGTTTAAATATTGCAGTGTGAAAAGAGTCAGCAAGGTCCTTGCCTATAGATAAAATGCAGGAGGAAAAAAGAGTCAATTTTTAGGCAATAAAAGTACAAAAGTATGGTGAGACTAAAGACCAGAGATGCTGTTGGAACAGCCACAGCTTTCATCTCTGTTTAATGCCCTCTGGCACATGGACACTTTGGAGAAAACTGCAGACTTAAAAATTAATGAGCTTAGCATGCCATGGCTGAACCAGGATTAGTTTGATGCCAACATGTAATAAATAGTGAAAAAGTGGAGGCTATAAAATAATTAAATAAGTATAGAGAGCTCAGAATGAAGTAGTGACTTTATACTGTAGAGTGGAACCAGACTGTTTTAGAAAACAGGAAGGTTGTTTTAATAAAAGTAACAAGACACACTGAAACAGCGGTAAGAGAGGCTGCTTTTATTTTGTTAGGCATATTATACTTTTTTAGGATTGTAACTAAAAGCATTAAAAATCTGTTCAGGTAATACACCTCAAAGAAGTGATTAATACTGTGGTAACACTGATAAATTACATAGACAGCAAGTGCATTTATCAATAACTAAAGTGAACTTTTAACAAGTTAGAAGTGGGAACTTAGATACTCAGTTTACCGATGATATTTCTTCCTATTTTAAAATACAGGAAATACTTTATAAGAAATATAAATGCTGAAAGGATTTTGAAAAATCAGTATCAGACAATTCTGATAGACATACTCTAGGATGGTGGCATTCTGAGGGAAAAAAATCATTAACAAAAATCAAATATACTCAAAAAAAGCAAAAATAAATACATTTACAGATATTTAATACTGGCAAGTTCTAGAAAGTTATTGGTGTGCTATTAATTGTGAAGTGGATTTGTAAGAATTGTTTTCAAAACTTTAGCTACATGTATAAACTATTTGATACATTTAAAAGTAATATATGAACTGTTTCACATGCTTAGAGTTTATTACTTTTTTTTGGCACAGTATATCAGGGATATAAAATTAAAGATGGCTTGAATACTTATGACAATATTAACAGCCAAGAAAGTACAACCTTATGAAATGTTAGACTTTGACTTTATAAACTCAGAAAAAGTGTTCAGATTTACAGATCGTCTTTCTTGATTTCAGAAAACTTCCTTCTACCAATCATGCTAATGAAATTATTCCTTAAAGCTGCATCATTTTTTATTTACTTACTTTAAAAAAAAAATTCTTAAACCATGCTGAAAAGCAAATTGTAATCTCCCATCTCTGTTACCATGACATGAGATTTTGGTTATGCTTTGGAATTAGACTTGCCAAAAAATTTCCATGTTCTGAAATTTTTTTACTGTTTTAGTGTGGAACACAGATAGTTCTATGTACATATGAAATATATTCACTGCTAAAGAAATGCTATTTGACATTGGTCTGAAAGCATTAATTACTTTAGTTAATTTCATTAACTCAATTAACTGATTTTCCTTCTTCTTGCAAAGAATCATGACACAACTTTCAGTCACAAATAGCCTAAAATAAAGGGAGGAACATTCTTTACTTATTTCACATCTTTTCCTCTCCCTTAGAGTTAATGTTCTGCTTTTGGCTCAGAGCTAATTCTAATAAAAAAAACAAGAACTTGGGAAACACACAGATGGCCCCATACTATAAATTATGTGGTTGTCTTACGTGGGCGGTATGTAAAACATTGCTTCTTCACTCCCTTATAGCAAGCCTGAAATCAGAAGGCATGTGGTGCTTGATAAGGCTTTTTATATTTTCCATTTTTATAGTGTGTAATAATTTTGTGACCTTCAAAAATAAGTCTTGTCAATTAGGAAAACCTTTCTGTAACATAATCCCTCAACATCTAGAATGCTTTTCATTAATGATGGCTTTATTCCCTCCAGAGGAAAGCTACACACAGAAAGAACACAAGAAAAGGAGAAAATCCAACAAGAAAAAGAAGCATTCGAATATGACTGAAGTGGTTTAGAATATTACCCAAGTCAACCGCTGGAAACACTTCTGAAAGAGGTATCTCTGGAAGCTGGTCACCTGAAGACAGTGAGAAAACGGATGTGAGAAAGGAAGGACCTGGTCATCCATCAGATGGAATCCAGACGTGACAATTAGAGTTAATGAACCACGACCCATGAAGCTACTTCAGCACCTTTTTACAACCCCACTTCATGGCCTTCATAAAAGTACCAGGGCTTATTTTACAGACCACATCTGCTCTAAATTCCCAAAGGAGAAACTTGCACTCAAAAGTTATTTTTTCTTTCTTTGCCACTTTTCAGTAATTTATGAAGACTATTTAATAGCAATGTATTTACTTTTCAACCTGTTCAGTCAACAGAATATCAGACTTGGAAGATAAGGTTTTTTACAATAAAACAATATTATTATAATAATTATGTAGTTTACATTGGCATTAATAAGATTAATAAGCTGCTGAGACTGACTGAAAAGTACCAGGTAATGTGGGTGGTTTTTATTTCTCCAGTACCACGGCATCTATATCCAATTATTGCCTTCAATTTTAAATGTGTAGAAATAGAATGCTTTACAAAAATCAGGTTGATTTGCTGTTTTTGCAGAGTGCCTCAGTCAGCCTTGGTACTGTAGACTTCAGTTTCTTTACAGAGCAGGTATAACTAATGAAGCAATACAAGCACTACCTCTTTCCTCCTGCAGTCCAGAAGATCTGCTGAACTTCTAAGGCTGAAGTTAAAATTGATCCTTCTTGCCTTACGGACAAAGCACTTCTGCAGTTTTTAAATCCTACTCATTCCCTTAGGTCCTCAACCAGTGCTATACCCACGCTGCTTCTTCTATCCACATGCAAAAAGAAGCAAAGGGAAGGACAAAGTAGCTTATAGGTTAATTGTTATAAAACTCCCTTTTGCATACTAGGAGACAATTGGAAGAGCTCTGGGCTGGGCTATGAGGCTATTTTCCTGACTACAGTGACATGAATAAAGATATCACTAAATTAACTTTGTTGTATCATAAAGCTTCAGATGGCAATAGCTGAGCAGCCTAATTATGATGCTTTCACATTGTGAGTGATCTTCAGGAAAGTAAAGAGAATATGTTCTACTGATATTTACCACTAATTTAAAAAATAATTAATCTGCATAATAATCAATGACCAAGTAAATTCTAGAGCCATTTGCTGGAAGAATACATGCATTGTCTTAAGAAATTATTGGTCAGCCATGGTCTGATGTGTATACAGTGCTAGCACAAAAATTATTTTCTCAAAACAAACCAATTCGCTATCAAAACTGATCTCTATGTTACAATTGCTTTCTGGTAGTAGCAGACAATCCCATGAATCCTTGTCCAGCATAGCCCTTGTCAAAGCCTCCCATAGTAAAATATATTATTCCCTTGTTTTTATATTAAGCAAAGATATCTCAGCAGCTGGTGCCTCTTTAAATCTGAACTGTAAGAAAACCACCATTCAGAAGTAAGACTGCAGTTTGCACTTGCACATGGAAATGTATGTGGTATTTGCAGGACCTCACTGGGAGTCATTGCCTTTCAAGGGAAGTAGCTCATAGAGCTTTGCATTATAATACTTTTTCCATAGCCTAAATAGCAGTTGAAATAATAAACTGCTTTGTTATAGCCACGTTTTCTCAATTAAAAAAAAAAGAAAAAAAAAATACCCACAAAACAAAGTGCTTCATACTGTGTTAAATATCTTGGTAACAAAAATCCCTGAAACTGTCTCTGCTAATCTAGACGCTATTGTTGAGACAAGTTCAAGTTTGTCTTCATTATTTCATCTGTTTGGTTTTTGTTTTAACTTTCCTAGAGCTCATTAAATGTTACTGGTATTGAAAACATGGTTGAACTAGAGAAAAAATAAAATATGAAGTTTAAAAAGTAGCAAAATTTTTAAATTATTGAAATAGTGTTTGCTGCAAATACCGTCTGCCTTGTGTAAACACCAAATTATTTTTGCAAATATGTAAACAGAGAACATAAACAACATCATGAATAAACCACCCATAGACCAGGCAAATTATGTTTTAAAGGCCCATTATTTTAATAATTTCCTTCAACCCAAAACTACTTCAGTAAGTATGGAAATAAAACATAGCAGAAGAAATAATTGTTTTTATCTTCATTAAGGCATCATACAAATATACTTAAGGGGAGATATCTACGTAAACAAAACTTTCTAAGAGAAAGTCCTCTAATAGGCATTTTCATGAGGGTGAATGAACTTAACACATACATATTCTAATTATTTTTATTTAAGAGCAACAGTGAAGTCTATTTCTTTGTAAATACCTAATTTCTTTGGGGTTTAATTAATTTTTTAAATCACTGTTTTGATGATATTTAATCTACAAATTGGTTATTTTGATTAAAAAAAAACTGTTTCTCATCCAATGTTCTCATTCAGAGCAACTCAGGAGGGAGATACATCAGGAAAGAAAACTTCAATGTTGACACAAAGATAAGAGGGCACTTAACTCAGAATTGTGGCTTGCAAGCATGAATGTCCAGTCCTTCTTGGGAATTACAGTCCAAGTTTTTGTATACATTCTGGGCAAAACTAAAGAGAACTTTCTTTTAACTACTAAAAGCTGTACAGGACCAACTGCCCAGTACAGCAAATGTATTAGAAAATGTCATGTGTACTAATTAAATTATAGGATTTTCTTCTTTTGCATTTCAATCCATGCTTTCAGTGGCCTGTGTTCCTATTTCACATGCTAAGTTAGTCATGGCTTTCAGAAGATGTAAAATCCCACTTTGAAAGGGGACAATATAATGGGACATGGATACATTCTAAGTGTGAAAAAAATCCTTTGCCCTAAACTGCTGTGGCAAACAGGAGCAACCTGTTTGTGGGGATGATTTTTAGCTTCATCTTGGAGATTCTCTTAAGATAAAAACTAGGATTAAATACTGCAAAGAAATTTCTCTCCACATGAGGTGATCCTTTGAACAGATCATCATATTAAGAATCTGATTGCAAACCCATTTAAGATGAACTGTACAGAAATTACTTTGAAATAAGAACGTCCACACAGGAGTTGTATCACTTTAAAAACATTTCGTAGTAAATCAACTTAACCTTCTTATACATACAAAGATGAGTCTTCCACAGACACATTGGCAAATCCCAAATATGGAGATAAAATCACTTTTTACATTATTGCACAGTCACAACAAACCTAATTTTAGTGATTTGTAGGTATAAACATTGGAGCATTGAATGTATCATAGAATCCTTGCTTAATTGCTTGTCTAACATTAAGAACAGGAAGCAGCTATACATACACAGTAAAGAGGCAGATGTTTTACTAGGAACGTCGTGCAGTTGTACTTTGCCAGATTAAAATTCTCTGCTGTCTTCTGTAACTGCGCACAATCTGAAGATACTGTTCTAAATATGCTCCTGTAAGAGGCATTTTGCTCTGTAAGAGGACAAAATATGTCGCCTACCACACTGAAGCTGTAAACTTCCCTGCAGGCAATTTCTGCCCTTCCCAAGTATCCTCCTTCTCCTGCCATGTTAAAACCATTACTTCTGTTTTCCAGCTACAGTGGACCCAAGTAAAGATCCTGACTTAAGGTAATTCTTTCATATAATGTGAATCTGATTTTGTCGAAATCAGAAAATTTTTACAGCTGAATCCAGTTAGGGAACAACTTGGACTTACTAGCCCATTCCTGCTCATGGCATAATTTAGGGAAGAGGACCTGTAATTTTGGAAGTGACTTGTTCAGCTTAATGACCACATCCCCAGGCCTGAAGTAAATTAATATTTTATCAAAAATTCCCATAAGAATGACTACCCCACAGGGCAAGAAATCCTTTCCAAGAGACACCATAGAGGCAAAGGAATTATTTTCTTGTTCTGAAATTTAGTGGTTACTGCTCCTTAGTGTATTATTTCTGCACTGACAGAGAAATCTAGTTCCTTCTGACTGTTGTCCTCCTTATTAAGTTTTAGTAGGTTTTTAACAGTAAGAAGCAGAAAAACAAGAATATAATTTGTTTAGAAAGTTAATTTTAGAAAGTAATTGAAAGTACCTCACCAAAAGTGTGGATCTAAGCCATGAGCATAGAGGTAATAAAAATGAGGTAATGAGGTAATAAAAAAACACTAAGAGAAAGAAAAAAGTCCTGTGAACACTATTTTATATGAAATTGCATAAAGATGTGATCATACCAGATTATCACTGCAACAATATAGAATTTATAGGACTAAAAACAATGGTGTTGGTTTAATTAAAGATTTGAAGGTAATACCTTTTGCACCAGAAAATTCTTAGTCAGCCATCTCCACTCATTTCCATGACAGACTACTGTTGACTGGCTTCTCTTTCACTGGAAGTGGCTCAGAGGTCTGGCCCCCAGCTACTAAAGTACCCGTGTCACATGAATTGATATTTGACCAAGTCTTACATTCATCTTCGTATTTTCTGAACAACTGGCAAACAAGGAAAACAAACAGGAAGATCCTGTTTGGAAAACCCCTTACTTTGAAGGACTGACAAAAGCTACCTCACTACAGCCCTTGCAACGACACTTTCCATGACTGGCTGAACCAAGCAGCACACAGTATTCCTAGGGGATCCCTTTGATCCCAGGAGTATCATTTACCTGTGTTACGGGTCATTTAATTATTTGTCTTCTCAGCCAATATCCTTTGATGCAACAAATTCAGGATGCCACTGCTCTGGTATATGGCAAAGTAATTAATTCTAGCAATAATGTCTTCAAAGATGACATTATAATTGAACACAGAAGGAAAAGCCACAAAATAAGAAAGCAGATAGACATAAATAGTATATCTAATTCAGCTAAGAACCAAATTTTGTATGTTAGTCTGAGTTATTTGGAAGATTTAGCTACACAATGTAGTTTTTTTCTCCATTTTATATGTTACATGTAAATCTTGTATTTATTAAAAGGTAATTGACAGATGTAAATTTGTGTGGTTACATATTCTAAGAAAGCTCATATAAAAGTGCTAAAAATAGCATTCAATTATTTTTTCAAATTAAGGAATTCAAGATGTATTCTCATTGCTCTCCTAGTAATGCTCAAAGTACAGTGATACTGAAGCCATGTAATATTTACATATGCTTATATGTGCCATTAGCTCAAACTTTACAACCTGTACAAATTTTTGAGGTCGTTCAAGACAGATCAATCACAAAATTAGTATTGTGTTAAAAAAAAAAAAAAAAATATATATATATATATATATCCTATACGGGATTTTGTTATCCCATTCTATATTGTACTCGGGCTCCTTATTATTTTCTAATTTTCTCTGAGACTCACTCATGAGCTGCCATGGACTCTAAGGGAGTATGCGTACTTTTATCCTTAAATCCCAACAACCAGTCTGACTGCATAAAGACCAAGTTCTAACTCAGAAGACTGAAGTTATATCTGCATAAGCAAGTAGTGCAGCCCCATGGGAGAAGACTTGTAGAACAAACCTGTTGGTACCAAGAATGCAACACCCAAACTCCACGTGTTTCAGTTGTGTTTACTCAGGCTAGTTGATGATCAGCTTCTTTGGATTGAACACCCCTTACCATGCAGCTGGACTGCATCTGTTGTACTCACCTTCAATTCACAATTAGGTCAGAAAAAATCCAGTCAGCAATTTCTGATACCACTTCATGATGCTAAGTATAGTAATTCAGAATGACTGGGATATCCACTTTAAAAGTGCACTCCTGATATAAATCCCAGATTTATATCAGTGCACTCCTGATATAAATCCCAGATTGAGCAAGTACCTGGACAGGTATGATTTTATGAATGCACATACTAGCGTTGTGGCAAAAATACCTTGAAGTTTAATATTCTTACTTGCTTTGTTAGAATTCAGGCAAAGTACTCAGCCCTAAAATTTGACATTTTACTCTGCTTCACATGTTCTGACTCTAAAGCGTTGAATTCAAATTAGCCCTGGAAGCAGTGATGCTGGAAGCTTAAAACTCTATTTGCATATTCCATTTGGGCTACTACTGCAGATTTAAACTTTAAGATTACTCTTTGATGTATATTTTCTATTTTTTTTTACATCTAGCCATAACCTTCTTCATAACAGTTTTCTACAGAGACATAATATATCAGATTCCAAGGTATCATCTCTTCAACTGAGTGAAACAGATGTAAAATATGACCTTTTTTCTGGCAGGGTTTGTTGATAAGAAATTTCCTTTATTACTACCCATGTTTGCTCATTTCAATGATGGAATGATGACTGTAGCAAAGGTCATATTGGTTCAATATAGCACTAAAAAAAAGTGTAGAAAATTTTGTACCGTACATCAAAGAAATGCTCTTACGAATTTAATAATTTTATCTTTGATTTATTAGATGTAACATTTAACTATCTGTTCAGTGGAAACTGCACAAAATGTTAGCAGTTTACACTTGAATGCAAGCCCAAAGTAATAACTGGAATTATAATTGATATAAACATAGCTCTTCAGCTGTAGCTTTCTTTTCTCAAGCAAAAGATTTGGAATGAAATACTGCTTCAGAACAATATAATGCTTCAGAAGAGCTGCACAGATCGTAGTGAGAGAGAAGAACTTCTTACAGAGATGGAAGATTTTCATCTTTTCTGATTTCTCCAAATACCCTTGGGAAGCAGGAAAATAATGGATAAGTAGCACACAGTTCTCACTGGTGGCCTCTGCCAGCCCTTCATATCAGCACCTGTCAAAGCTTCATCTGCAGGTTGATTTAACATGTAGTCACTCAGAAATGATGCTTTCCTAGCAAAACTCCTTATCTACCTGCTCTGGTTGTGATAGATGGAGGAGGTCATGGCCTTGGGAGGAGTTATTTACAGATCTTCCCTCTCTCTTTCTCATTGAGTTTTTTATTTGAAAGGGAATCTGAGTGGTGCTATTTACAGCCCTGCTGAGGAAGATTAGCAGACCTGAAGGACAGTGATACAGATATAAATTCTGTGATGTTGTCGCTCCGGGCCCACAGAGATGAAAGTGCAGCGCTAATGGCACAGCACAGCACGTTGGGGTCTGCTTGCAAGGAACACGAAGGTAACAAAAACATATTTACAAAGGTATTAAGGGTCATGATATGGATAGGTGCTTTTGGGCACCCCCGTAATTTGTCTCATCTTCCTTCCTCCTCTTCTTCCTCTTCCTTTCCACTCTTTGTTCCTCCTCCTCTTCCAATCAACAACTTATCATTTACTACACTTTTCACTATTCCCAGGGCTGATTTGAAAGACTGCAGTCTTTTTTTGCTTTGTCATACATTTAATATAAAATATTTACTTTTTCAAAATGTCACTTATCAGCCTTTAATTACTACTCTTTAATTACTACTAATCTTGAAAATTTATTTTTTAGAACTCTTAAGTAAAAAGCATGATTTTCTTGCCATTCTTTGAATTATTGTATGTAAAATTTATAATTTTGAGGATTGGATTTTCCGCTTAAACATGGTATTTGAAACAAAGCTTTCTTTACAGCAAATACTCATGGTTTTTTCTACACTACACATTTACCATCCTAGAACATCTAGCTCCTTTTAAAATTGCCCATTACCACCTGTTTAAGAGCACCTCTATTGACATTGTAATGTGCTGAACCACTTATGTATGTAGAAATTTCTTCTCAAACCTGAAGTCTTCATTTAGATAGTTGTAGTTGTAGATGTCAAAGTTACCCATCTCAATCACATTCACAGGCTCTTTGACTACCCGTGTACAGAAAAATACCTCCCTCTTTTAACAGTATCTTTTTCTTTTTTTCTACCCCTGCCTCAGAAAAGCATTCAGATCCCTGAATCAACACTAGTTGAACAGCTTGAATGATAGCAAAGGGTAACACAATCCTATCCTTTTAAGATACAAACTGGTAGTGAAAGCAAATTAATTTATGTATTTTTTATATAAGAAAATAATCATAACTTTTTGAGTAGTCACAACTACTGTATTTATTAAGATGTTTCATATTGTTATAAATTACATCTGATTTATTTATAGTTTAGAAGAAAATTCGTTGAAATTTAAGTAACTATCTTTCAGACAGTATTTATTTGATTTAAACTAATTTTTGTGTTTGAGCACTTTCTGGTTGTAAATTTGAAAGCAAAAAGTCAAAGATTACTTGAGTGCAAAACAAAAACTCCAAAGCTGGCTCTTCCTGAACATTCTTTATGTTTATCCCCTTCTTCTTGATACATCCAACACTGCTTATCTTCGAATGATAACACTTGAACTCTAAAAATGAACATCGAATGAAGGACCAACCTCTGCACAGCCAAATGCCCAAAACTGACACAAAGTTACAGATTTGAGTTTACTTCTCCTTTTAAGGCCTGAAGCTGAGTTACTGGAGATGGCATAAGCTGCTATCACTGTAGTTTCTGTGGCCTTGGCACACTGGAACCAGTTACAGAAAATGGTAAGAAAACAATGGCTTGACTAAAAGAATGAGGTCTGGAAGGAGGATGAGAGTTAGGGACACAAAAAGAGGAAAACAGAGGAGGGATAAGAGTAAAAGAAAAATATAAAAATAATTATGGAGAGAGAGATTAGAAAGGAAGAAAAATACACAATGAAAAAAAAAAAGCAGAAAAACAATAAATAGATTTTGAACAGGTTTTACTAAATTGTATCCCTTTACTCAGTTACTCCTGATCCTGTACTACAAAAGGAGCCATTATATTGAAGTTCTTTTAATTGTTTAGTAAAAGAACTACCATCCTTTCAAATTGCATCACTTAAATGGCTCTTGGCTATTTAAGATTTTTCTTTCTAACTTGGCTCATAGTCTGTATCCCTAAGTTCTTAGAAGTCTTTTTTAATTAGTGGCCTTGGTGAAATATTTTGTACTACCATCCTTGGCTAAACAGTTGCCCCTAAACACATGTAGACGAAAAATTTTGTGCCACTTTGGTGTGCTTTTCATAAGTTACAGCCAGGCATAACATTTCTTTGCCAACACAGGCAGAAAGCACAATTAGCAAGTACAATAGCTTGGTTTTTTTCACATGAACAAAACCAAATAAAGAATACACACTCAGCAATACTAGAAAATATGAACCAAGAAATTCTAGAAGAGGAAAAAAATCACTATAAAAAGAAAGAGAATTTGAGGCAGAAGAAGATATGATATCCCTCCTGAAAAGTAATGAATGGACACACTCTGCGTGCTCAGGAGAACCTCGTGTAGACATCAGCATACACTGTTGCTCATGCAGAGCACAGGAAGTTCAGCACTGGAAGAAAGCAAAACATCGCCTCATTCTTTAGCAGTCACCAAATTATCAAAATTTATTTTTTATTTATTTCCACCTTATTTGGCAAAAAAAAAAAAAAAAAAAAGAGTGCAATTTAGTTACTTCCTTTAATCCATTTTTTTTTTGTCTTTAGCATTCAAAACATCTCTTCTTGCACTTCTCCTCCTCTTGCCAAGTATATTTTACTGATTTTGTAAGTGGGAAAAGACATAAAAAGTGCAGGCGGAATATGAATGGCAATTCTCAACTAATTTTCTTACATTATGTGTCTTTATCAATGTCCCCTGTTGTATAAAATGTTGTATCCATGTCTCCCGCTGGGAGCAATTCATATTCCTGTGTGGTTTGCTTTTAAAGTATTTGGTTTTGTTCAGGTAGCTATCTAAAAAGCAGTTCTATTTCAGGAAGGTAGCTGTTGGTGTTTTGACGACAGGTGGTCCCACTAAAGCATTAGTATTTCTTTGCTTAGCTTCACTGGCTGTAGATAACAAATATACTGAACAGTCCCCTCTTTCTTCAGAAAGGAGTTAAGGCTCATGCAGTCTGTGAAACAACTTTCCCAATTTAAGCTCCTCTGTCACTGTTTCTCTTCACAGAAGCCTATTCCCTTACTTGTAAGCATTACTAACTAGGAGAGTGACCACCTGAAAGGTGTACAGAACTTAAGAGGTCTTCCAGAAGAACCTGTGTCCCCTGTTTGATTTTGACAAGCTCGTACAATGCCTTCAACTTTGCCACTGGAGGGAATTAGGATTGACCAAAACCTTGCAAAGGAAGCCAGGTCGGTAAAGGCAGACCCAGACTGAAAGTTCTCATACAAGACAGGTGTTAAGAAAGCGCTTAAGCTGATCTCTCTTCAGCAACCAGCCCTTGAATATATGCCATAGATGCCTTACTAAGCAAGGACAGCTCACTGAAAGGAGGCTGAGAGCAACTACAGCTCCACTCAAGCTGGACATTTCTTATGGCAATGACAATATTGCACCTCTATAACTGAAATCGTGGTGATTTCCAGAAGTCTTAGATTTTCAGTGGTTAACTTTCTTGGTTGAAATTGTTTTCCTACTTTTAGACTCTTTTTGAAGTGTCATTGATTTTCATCTACTATTGTTCTTTTGTCTGAACTGGTTGACTATGACAAACATTAAAAAAAACCTAAAATCCACCAACAAACACAATCAGCCAAAAAAAGTTCAATAGGTTGCAAAACAGAGAATATGCAATTATATGTTAAAAAAATTAATGCAATGACCATTACCAAAAAGTGATGTTATATAAACTGCCTGCAGTGACAAAATCAAGTTCAGTGCCTGAGTGATTCAACACTTACTGAGGTACTTCTGAAAGTGTACTTCATTTTACTTTTAGTCAAGTTCTGCTTCTCTTTGCTACTAACAGGTTATTTTAAAGTTCTTCTATCTCCAAACATTCAGTTCAAAGAGTAATTGATTTGTGAACCTAATGAGTTTTTAAGGGTTGCTTTAATGACATCAAATTTTTGAACATGTTGAACCGCAACTTCCAGTTGTAACAGAGAAAGAATTTCAGGATAAAGACATTGTCTCCAAGCATATTCACAAAGTATACATATGCATTGCTTATGGGAATAATTAACAATATTTTAAAGAGGAATCTAAGACAATCACAGTGCTCCAGAAACAGGGAAAAAAAAAAAAAAAAGGTTGTAGTGTTTTGCTTCAATGCCTTCAGTCACCTCAATTATGAGACTGTAACAACTCATAATGAAGCAGTAACTAAAAACTGGGATGAAGGATAATTCTGCCCTTGACTCTCTAGCTTATTCTGGTGTGCTGGAGTACATAGACTTGAAATTGTAGGCTTCCACAACTTAGGGTGACTTTACTTTCTTACTAGTAATACCCTTTCACAGCTCAGTTTTTTGTTTGTTTGGAGTTTTTTTACATGGCTGGGGACCTCTAAGTGACTGTCTGGGACAAGTCCTTCTCAAAGGATCCTAATACAGTTCATTGACTAGTTTCATCCTTTGTTTTACAGTATTTCCAACATTTTTCATTTGTTTGCATGCTACAAGCTGAAAAAGCCCGTTTTCTGCGTTATATACCACAACTGCTAGACTGTAACTCCAGCTACGTCCAGTTATTCCTGAACAAATGATTGCAGATTATTCTGAAATAACAGTTCTGCTCTGCCCTTCTGGCTGTGCATTTTAACAGTTTTCATCTCCTTAAAATATCCAGTCATTATACTCACATATAATGTTTTTCAGACTAACATTGCAAATGTTTTTTTTTCCTCAAGTGTCACTATTTCTTTGACTTCTCATGCATATTAAATATATTTGAAACCACTCGGTGGGAGAAACTTAGTTTTTATATCCAGTTGCATGACAACAAGCTCCCATCCCAGTTTTGTGTTTCCCAACAGACTCACGTATCTCTATATTAGTCTGTGTTGTCCAATACATACCAGTTTCATGGAGTAGGAATAAAATCATCCAGAACATTTCATGCCTATCTCCAGTCAGATAACATTTAGGAAAGACAGAATACAGAACTATTGTATTCTGGTCTGGGTAACTAAAAGTCTAGAAAACTGTAAATACAATTTGTTCTCACAATTATTTTTTTTTTATCTGCCAGCCACTATTAAAACAAAATGCTTAGACTGAAAATCCAAAGTTTAAAATATCCAATCAGACACACATAGAAAAGTTCATGACACAGCCACAAATTCCCACCCTTCTTGAAAAATAATTTCAGGGAAAGCATTTCACATATTGGCATGGCTGATGGCAATATTGGCAGGGCTGCTTTATACAGCAGTTTCTTGCCTAATTTTTAATACCTCAAGTACTTAGAAACCTCTTTGCAGGAGCTATTTAGAGGGCTGTTCAGCAGATACTGCTAAAATTTACCAATGCCTACATTCTACTGTTATCATACTGCTATCTGGAGCAGTTCAGAAAGAACAAGCAAGAAAGGACAACGAAGGAGGCAGCACAGAGTACCTTGTTACAGAAACATCTGTAACAGGAGAGGCTTGAATTAGAGATAGTGAGGACAGATTAGGAACAAGCCTTATCTATTCAAGAGAGAATGCACTCGTCTAGAAGCCAGGGAAGTTTGAATTCCCTTACCTCCTCCCCCGAGGGCACTTCCAGCCCGGTGGCTGGAGGTGTGAGCAGCCCCAGATGTGCTGCATGAAGGACCAACCCAGCATTAGTCCCCACAGCTGCCTCACTGTAATCTCACTTACTTATAGATCAGCACTGCATCTAATCAGAGGGGTTAGGAGCTACATTTCAATACCCAGCGATAAAATATTAAGCTGAAGAGATATTGGGCTGCAAATATCAGAAATTTGGACCCTGATGGGAGCTCTTGTTCTGAATGAGGTTTTGTCACAGTATAAAAACCTCCTCAGCTGTCCTTGCCCCAGCTTGCATAACTGCTACATCAGAGCAAGTACGTCCCTGATGCTCACTGAATATTTTCAGGCACTCTACTTTTTATACACCCAAAACTTTTTCATCAATCACTTATACTTATTCATCTTCCAGATTCAGGATAAATTTCTGATGAACATAGGACTAGATAGACCAATTCTGTCAAGAGGTAGAGTTCTGACAGAATTTGTTACACCTTCTAAAAATGAGAACTTTTGGGTTTGTGTAGACAAGAACCAACAACTACCAAAAAAAAAAAAAAAAAAAAAAAATCAAAGCCTAATCTAACGCAAAACACATGGCATTGCATTAAAAATTAGTAGCTAGTTGGCATTAAAATGTTATAAGACATTGAATCATCTGTTATTGTTATAAAAAGAAGCAGTGACAATTTACAGCAGAATCTAAATGAATTAAATCAGCACAATTCCTGCATATAAAGGAGGATCATAGCAAAAGAACGCATTCTCTAGCTTGTGTGAGCAATTCAAACTAAGTAAAGCAGGACTGTAGCAAACTGATTTTTAAAAAGTGATAGAGAAAAAGGAACCAAACGTGTCTTTTTTCCAATAAATTTTCACCTTTAACACATAATTAGAATTTGATTACTGAATTAGGTTTGGAGTATTTTTTCTCAACAGAAGACCTTTGTTTAATGTTTTTATTTCTTTCTAACTTTCTATTTACACAGGACATCAAATATTCACTTATGTTTACTTTTATGGAGGTAGCTCACCTCTAGCAGTTTTTTTATAATTTAGTAGAGGATATTAAAAGGTCTTTTACTGTGTTTTTCAGTGCGTAGGTGTTCAGAAGGAAATTGAACATATTGATATTAAATTTCTTTTAACAAAAAATAAATGTATACATTTTGAATTGAAAACAGTTGTTTCTGATTAACTGGAACACTCTCCTCAATATGCTATGCTGGGATCCCCCATTTTTGTCAAAAACAATTCTGGACCAAAAAAAAAGACTGTAAAATACTAAAACAAATGGATGCCCCAGTTCTTTCAGTTTTCCAGAATAGAGGGGAAAAAAATATGTTGTCATTTGGACAGATTTTGTCTCCACAGAGAATGTTTGTTAAATTGATCTAAATTTATCTGAATAAAATCAAAAGTAAAATATTATAGCTAGTTTTGGGAAGAATAGTTCTAATTTTCTAGGGATCAAAGCTACACATTAAAAACCCTAAGAAATTATCAAGAAATGGAAACCTTTCTAAAAAATTCTTAAATATTTTAGAAGAGATATAATTATCTCATATATACTACACTGACAATCATCTATAATTATGATAACAGATATGATCACAGACAAGGCCTTTCAACTTTTGCTGTGTTGAACATATTATGCTTTCCTGTATAAGTTACCCTACCAACATTTCCCTCCACACTTCTTCTCTCTGAAATATCACCTTTTTTTTTTTAATATAGGACAATACAGGTGTCAACTTGCATTGACTTTGAAAATGAAGATGTTTGCTGTACATGCAATTAGTCCATTAACTCTATTTTACTAAGGGGTGGCCAAGAGGTTAGAGGGGGAGAACACTGCTCTCCCTCAGCTTTAACAAACCCATTGTCAGAGGGACACCCTTAATCTCATTTATAAGACACATGGTCCCATAAAGCCAAGATTTATAAGGCTGTATAAATTATGCGTACATGTCAAGGAGACAAAAGCAGTCTCTGTCAGCATCGTGGTGTGCTTTTCATCACCACACAAAAAAGAAAGGAACATGCAATTTTCAAAAGGTCTCCTTTCATCACCTGGAAACATCTACAGGATAAACTGAAAACAGAAGCAAATTTGTTATGCTATCTGAATATACCCACTGGGCTTATGGATAGACAAGGAGAACACCAAGGAGAGTGGGGGGAAATCAAGAAAAGAATTGGAGCTTTGCTGTTTGTTTGAAAGTTGTAACAAGCTGGTTCCAAATGCCAAGATAATGGATGAACAACTATGCCTTACAGAAATAAGGTACTTTGCAATTTTCAGGTGTAAAGTAGAATGTGTATTTATTGGCAAAATCTCAATACCACATACTCCTTCAGGTATAAAAGGATAGTCTTAATGCAGTCAATGAGTATAAGGTCTATATTATATTTGATTGATTTTCTATTTCTGCTGGCCTTTCTACATGAAGGAGGGGGCTGAAAACAATTTTAAAAAATATAAGCATTAACTATTAAAACCCCTGACAAAATTTTTATGAGGATTTAGCTTCATCTTCATCCTTTAAGTCTACACTGCTCATGGGTGCTAATTGGATGCTATTTAGTGTGGGATTATATCTAGGTTCTGATCCTGGGACAAATTAGTTATGAATAAAGGTTACTGGGAGTTTTATTTAAATATTGTTTTTGGAAAAAAATCACTTATAAGTAAATGGAAATTTTCTTAAATTTGGTTTAAAAAACCAACAATATTAAAAAAAAAAAACCACTCAAAACGTATTCTGGATCTTCATGACAAGACAAAATGTCAGTTGGAATAAGACCTATGAAAAAAGGAATTCAGAGAGTATCCTACATTTAAGACAATTTTTTCCTTCACCAAAAGGCATCACCTCAAGAAAATCACCACTACCACCAGAAAAAAAACCCCAAACCAAACTCAAAACCCAACAAAAACTGAACCACTATCTCAAAATCATTACAGTTCAAGATGTGTATCTCCATGTAAGTAGGTTTTGTAGAACTAATATAATAATAATAGCCACTGGTAATTATTAATAACTAATAATACCATTGGTATATCACTACAATAAAACTGATAGTATTAAACATGGTTCTGACCTCTCTGAAGGCAAGGTCCCTTCTGAGTAATGATTATATTTTCAGTAAGTAGGATCCTGAACAAGCTGAAAATCAGGCCACTATTTTAATCAGCCTCAGTGAGTCAAGACTAATCTTTTCTGTCTTCACACAAATAAAATACCCAGTGGTGTGTACAAGTGGTAAACACAGGCTGGCTCTGCATGCTTCTGTCAGAGCTAATCGCTCTGTGAGATACTAGAAGTGGAAAAAACTTTGGGGAGCCACATGTGAAGAATGGTTGGTTGATAAGGCTACCTTCAGGGGCAGTAAAAGCAAAGAAAGGATTTCCTGTTTGATAACAGAAGAGATAATGAAACTCTGAATTAACTGATAGTATGACAGCAAAAATTCAAGAAAATACTTTTCCTTTTCTGTGCATGTTAGCAATATTTTTTGTTGTCTTTACAACAGAGTCAGAGAGGCATCTCATACAAATGTCAAAATTACTCACATTTTCATTTCTCTTACGTTTGCTCAATCTTAAGACTTGGTCACCAGCTTTCCACTGCAAACTGTGAAGACTGAGGTATTCTCTGCTTACAATTAAATATTTCATACAATGTTTTCCTATAGAATACCTAAGTATTTTATAGGAAAAATAAAAGAAGATGCTCCCTTTTTATGCATTTGTACTTATGTCTGTTAGTGGCCACTGCAATACAGTCAATCCATCAATCCAAACGATATCAAAACAATGAGAGATGATGTGAAAGGAACATAAACTAATCCCTCTGAAATACTGGTCTGAATAGCTGTCTTTCAATAAAGCCTGACATCATAAGAAATATGACTATTAGCCTAAACCTCTACAGTTCTGTTTTCATCATGTCAGCTACAATGATAGCTTCTAGGCAAGGATAAAGCAAGAGTATATTAAATGTGTTTATGCTTAAATGAGCTGCAATCAGATAGAAAATAACACTTTTCATGAAGGAAATCTATTGCTGCATCAATGAGCTGCAACATAGCATTCAGGAAAAGGATGTTTTAGAAGTTTTTCAGCTTGTTTTACTGAAACTTTCCTAACAAAGGATACCTTGATCCAGCAAAGCATTCACTCCTAAACATATTTCTAAGCATATGAGCACCCTTAGTGAAGCTGACAGATCTACTTATTGGGTTGTTGGCATAAATGTGCATTTCCACGCCAGCACACTGTTGGATCAGAGCCTATGAGCTGCAAAGAACTAGCCACAATATTAATTGAGACACACAGGAATTGTAACCTATCAGCACCTCTCCATATGTTATGACCTCATTTAGGGCTTCTGATCAGTTGCCAAACATTTACTTAGCTGTTAGCACACTGTAAGTTAATGTGTAACAACTGCAACAAACCCTGAAAATAATGTATTTCAAGAAAACAGCTGTAAATCTCCGAGATCTATTTAGAATCTCTACAAAAATTCTATGTAAAAATACATACACTGTAAAAACAGTTCTATAAATATGACACTATAAGTCATTTAAGTGTAATTTAGAGTTTAATAAACCTTGATTTTTTTTTGGGTTCTTCTCAGGTCTTCTTATACAATCCAAACAGGAAAAAAATATATCTGCAGTATAAAGGTTACCTTATTTTACCATTACCTGAGATTAGTACTGACACATACTGAGAAAATGATACAGTATTTTCTTTATCTATAAAATTGTGAACCAAATTTGTTGCTGTTAAGATTGAAGATTGGACTGTCTTAGGCTGCGGTAGAGTTCATTTTCTTCCCACTAGCCATTATGGGGCTGTGTTTTGGATTTGTGCTGAACAGACTGTTGATAATTCAGGGATGTTTTTGTTATTTCTGAGCTGAGCTTGCATAGATCCAAGGCCCTTTCTGCCCCTCACCCCACCCCACCAGTGAGGAGGCTGAGGGTGCTCAAGGAGTTGGGAGGGGACACAGCTGGGACAGCTGACCCCCAGTGACCAAAGGGATATTCCAGACCATGAGACATCATGCTCAGTATATACGGCTAAGGGAAGAAGAAAGACAGAGAGGACACTTGGCATTGGAGTGATGGTATTTGTATTCCCAAGTAACCATTACATGTGATGGAACCCTGCCTTCTTGGGAATGACTGAACACCTGTCTGTCCATGGGAAGTGGTGAATTAATTCCTTGTTTTCCTTTTCTTGCATGCCCAGCTTTTGCTTTACCTATTAAACTGACTTTATTTCAACCTATGAATTCTCTCACTTTTACTCTTTAGATCCTCTCCCCCATCCAGCCGTGGGAGTGTGAGGGAGCTGTGTTGTGGGGCTTAGTGGCCATCTGGGATTATACCATGATAAAGGTAAATACACATTAATCCTTTGAGAAACAGGACAGGGAATAGCAAATTTGTTGGTGTCTTACAAAGGAGATTGCAGTCAATTTCTGTTTGAATTCTGAAACAGTTTTTATATGCCTAGTACTGTATTGTAAGTATTTAGACCCACAAAATCCTGCTGTTGGTATTGAGAAATGCGAAGTATCAAACAAGGGTATATAATGGTTTATTTATTTTGCTACATGCCAGTGATGGACAGCAGATGTAGGTTGCTGACCTTCAAGTGCATGCACTTATACCTTAATATAGATACTCCTCACACTATTTATTTTTTTATTTCTCTAAGTACATAGCATTTAATTTTGGAGTTTCAGTCTGAAATTAGTACCAGCTGAATGATGGCTTTAAATCAGTTAGCTCAGGAAGGCTACCCCTGTCACCATGGCAGCATGGCCCTAAACGCATCAGAGGATGTGAGCAAACACTCAGGAGCAAGGCTATTTCACTGTTACACTGCTATGGTTACCTGGACTAGCACATTGAAACCTGCTATGGGTAAACCCCTGCAGTGATAAGAGCCTTGTGAAGAAACTCATTCTATACATCCATTCTTCACTGGGATTTCCAGTTGAAATGCCATCTGCAAGTTATCCAAGCTACAGCCCACATGATATTTTCTGTCTGCCGGAAGAAAGCTGTGGAACTTGTAGCCTGTTCTCAGCTTCTCCTAGGCCACAACAGCCTTTTCACACCCTGTGAAAGCTGTACAACCACCATACAACAGATGGAACACCAAAGGACCTCTCAAGAAAGGCAGCAGAAGCAAGACACTGTTGGCACAAAACCAGTTCATTCAGCTTGTATCCATCCTGATCCTTCCCAAGAGTGAAGACAACTGGGAAAAGGCTGCATGAGATGCCTGGACAGTGGTGGCACACATTTGTGGCCACTTTTGCTGAAGTAGCCCTACACAGCTCTGACAGCCAGGACACTGCACAGCTACCACATGCTGCTGTGCTGGGAAGGAAGGTCAAAGGAAGCTTTCACATATTTTTCACATATTTTTTGAAAATTAAAAACTGTGATCTACTACCTATCAGCATCACAATATATACCTGAACCATGACATTCAAGCTGTGATTTTTCCATCCTGCATGTATCATGACAGAAAACGATTAAGACAATTTATTCAACTACAAAGATGCAAATCACTTTGGCTCCAAGTATATCCTGCAAACCCTGTTCTAGTAATGTACTACTCACCTTAGTGACCCATTAAAAACAAAAAGAAAAAAGTAAAAAACCCAAAACAACAAACCAAGAAAAAAAGCACAAAACCAAACAAACAAAGAAACAAAACAATGACAAAAATGACAACAAACCCCCCCAAACAAACAAACCTCCATCAAAAAAAAAAAAAAAAAAAAAAAAAAAAAAAAAAGACGGGGAAAACAGTAGCAATTATTACATAACGGAAGAACTGTTCAAAGTGAACAAAATTTTGTAGACCTGATACATTAGCATCTTCACCTCTGCACCTAGAATAACATTATCTTTGTGGCTTTCACAGATTCAAATGCTGCAATGAGAAATAAGTTGGATAGAGACAGACCAACACATTTTGTTAAATAGCACATTTCAAAATGAATGTTCATCAGGGTCTCTGGTAACAGACATTTATTACTATTTTGTAGAAATTTGCAAGCTGAAAATATTTACTAGCCTTGAAAGCAAATAAAAACACTGCCAATTTCAACTGAGGGTTTCTAAGTCAATGATGCAACACACCTCATGACAACAGTTCCTGACAAGAGCTAAGTTATGCCCATAACCTAACATAACCTTTCTTCCATGAAGTATGTATTTTGTCTGAGGGTTGATGGTTTGGGCTGCTGTTTTGTTTCCTGAATTCAGCTATTTTTGAGGCAGTATGGTATCCATTACAAAACTTTGATGAGTCTGGAGTCTCAAGATTTTCTTTGAGGGTTTAACACAATAATTCTTGTGGCAAACATTGAGAGTAACAAAATCCCCTTTTAAGCTTTGTGCCTTTTATTCATGTTAGACACGATTATTATTTAATATACATACTGCAGAAACAAGACCAACGCTTTGCTGCTTCAGCTTCTACAGGATATTCTTTTGCCATATCCTGTACCTGCTGTCAGGCTTTGCACAGATTTCCACTACAACATCCCTGCTAATTTAGTCTTTGGTCTTTCCATTGATAAAGAAATCTTCTATCAGAACAAACAAACAAGCAAAACCCCAAAAACCAAACAAATAAACAAAACCAGCCAGGACCTTATTTGGTATAGCTATAAGTGCTGTACAGCCAGTAATCACCCTACTGGATTAGAAGAGGGTGACAGATTACAGTGCACTGTCTTGTAGTAGGCTTTTTTCCTCACAATTTCCCACCTCTCCTATCAGTGCAGCTTCAACATAGGGAGAAATTGTAAGATCATTAATGTATGAGATCCACAGCGAGCACTGATCACAGCAGGCACCCAGCAAGTGCAGCAGTTAAAGCACTGAGATCTTCTCCAAGGCAACCTCTTCAGTTTGGCAGACTCTCTTACCACAGCACATTACACAATCATCCAGCCTATGTAATAAGGAAAAAAAAAAAAAAAAAAAGGTGCTGGCAAAGATCTCACAAGTCTACAATGTAAAGCTTATACCTTGAAAAATCTGTTATTAGTTAGAAGCATGCAAGATCTAGAACAGCTAGCAAAAAGGCTAGTTATCACGTAGATGCTGTTATCCTAAGAGTAAACACCACAAAACTTTTCAAATAAACAAAACTATATATAATACAGCCAGAAAACATTAGCCTTTCCCACACAAACAACATAGGAATTCAATGAGAAATCCACCCTTTCCCTAAATATAAGCTTGACTTTCTTGCCTCCATTCTTTTTCTTGTGTTCATATATTTTATTTGAATGTAAGCTTGCAATTCCTTTTTTTCAGATTGTCTGATGGTCAGAAAAGAGAGACCATAGATACTTTCTCTTCTTTTGCACCTCACCAGCTGTGTTGGCCACAGCAAGGCTGACCTTCCTGATCACAGCAGATAAGGAAATAATTCAGATAGGAAACACTGAAAAGGCAGTATCACAGCCAGATGTTGATAAAGTGCAAGGCAGCTCTGCAATCTTCTTGCCAGGAGGAAAAGTTCAGAGGAATATACCAAACAGGTCCAAACTCTTGTAAGAAAACACTTACATAAAGCACGTATTCCACCTGGTTTCAAAACAGTGACCAGGCTTGCAGAGGGTTAACATTAATGGTGACAACTATTTGGAATACTAAAACATTACATCATGTTAGACTCCCTAATGGGAACTTGTGCTCACTCTTGCTACAGAGCTGCTTCTTGAGACACCATATCCCTACTGCTAACATGCAAGCAGCATAGAAAAAGGATCTGCCGAAGAAGCTGCAGCCCAAATTCACTACCTGAAGTCAAAAGTATAAATATGCAAAAAGCTGGAGGTTAATTTGAAATTCTCTTCCAAGGAATCACTTAACCAATCTTTACAGAAATTTGCCAAGCCTGTCCTAACACCTCTCGCATTAAAATTTTACTGTGGCTAGTGGCTGCCCAAATTCAAAACAGAAGATCAGTTATGTAGCAAATTATCTCCAGGAAGTTAACTCTTTCTGTCTGAAAAGCTTACAGAAATTTGTACAACTAAATGTATATCTTTAGGTAAGACTAATAATTTTCTGACTAATAATTTTAGAGCATGTGAAGCTCTAAAACCTGGAGTTTAGGACAAAAATATGTCTGTATTTCTTTCCTGAAATTTCCCTAGTAAATATAAACAGTAACTTCAATGTTAAATACTACAGTAAGCACCTCTCTTTCCTAAACGTGTGTGTTAATGCTGCAGCAGAAAGGTACAAATATGCTTGCCTTATTTACGTGATAACTTCTTGGAGTTTTCTTTATAACATGAAAAACATACTTTTAAAAATACTTTCCCTGCTGAAACATAGGGCATGAAGGGTCTGGATATGCAAGGGGGTTACATATTTGAAAGTTAACCAGCAAATAAAAATTTATTATAGAACCTTGTGCTTTGCAAGAATTGTGGGGTTTTTCTTGAACATCATTTATTCAAGACAATGTAAATGACTTTTTAAATTTAAAAAGCTCTGAAATTATGACCAGTGCCAGAGAAGAATCTGACCCCAAATGGATTGCCTGAAATGGAACATGCGGTCACACTGGTGGGGATCACAAGCACTGCTGCTCCAGAGCTGACCTCTTTGTTTTCCTATTAAGAAGAAATATGCGTATGTATTTCCTAGATGAATCTTAAAATAAAATTTACTTCTAAGGGATGGAAGGAAACAGAAAAATAAGTGCACCTTGGAGCCCATGTAAATGTATTTTCCTTAAGTAAAAAAGAAAATTCATCAATACAGTTCCAGAGGTAACTGTTGAAACTGTCTTTTGTCTAGGAGGGACTTCATAATTTATGATTATTCAGGAGCAGGGCTGGTATTTCATTGTATTTTAAAAAATCAACCATACAGATTGTAGGGTCACAGAAGTAAGATAGACTAAGTCTTCCAGAGCATGTTTTACTTTTATTATTATTCTAATAATTGTAATTATGACTTGTTTTGCAGTAAGAACATGGAAATGATGGCAGGAACAGAATAATTTCTTCCCAGATTAAAATTAAAGAAAGTGTACTTTCTAGGTAGTGTATCTCTGCAACACACATAGAAAACATTAAAAAAAGTTATACAAGGCTCAGCCTGGTCTGAGCCATCCCCATTTCCTTTCCTTGAGCACATCTGTCTCCAGTGTCAGGTTACTAGTGAACATTCCTTCTGCTTGCTGACTACCATCTTCTTCTGGAGCACTGTCTCCCCCCAGGCAGGAAAGGCAGTGAGCACTAATAGTCAAGGCAGGGAAGTGGATTTTTTTCCTCCAGAAAAAAACAAAATGGCAAACAGGAGGAATAGAGTTTTGTTTCTGGGTAGGTTTTCATTTTCAAACACAGATAAAAATCAGGACAGAGTGCATCATTTTCTCCTGAAATCATAATTTTTGAGCTAATGAGTTTTGCCTAGAAAAAGTGGTCTTCATGATTACAGTCAGTGAAGAAGGCAAACATTGTATTTGGCATCTGGTGCTGTACCCTGGTCTGAAGAAAAAACATCCTTTATATTCATGGTAGGCACATAGATCCTATAAAACCATGAGATAATAATCCCAGTGAAATTTGTGGTAAAAAAAAAAATCACAGACACCTAAACAACATTTCAAAATTTATCCCTGTGAGCATTTCTTGGCCAGCTTCTTCCTTTCAAGCAGTTACTCATATGATCTTTTTGCATTTTTAAAATTTTGTTTGTTTCACAGCCCACTTACCATCTTGCAATGTAATAGAAAAGAACAAGGAAAAGCTGAGAACTTTCCCTAGTGACACTTGCAAATTTGACTCGAAGATATGCTTCACAAAATTCTTTTGACCCGTAAACATATTTATCCCAGATCTTGTCTGGTTAGTGAAATAATTCCTCTGGATCAGCAGGATAGATTAATAATTTGGGGAAAACCAAGTTAGAAAACCTGACTAGAAGCTCTGGTATTATATGTTATCTGACAGCTCCAAGTCAAAATAAACAAGAATTTTTGCTTATTATCAGTTACTATCACTGCTGAGCATTCAGTATGGTTTCTTATGAAACAGGGGAGATCCACAATGATCTATGTATTTTTACAGGCTTCTAAGAGGGGAAGAGTTATTATACAAGGGGTATCTGAGATTCTAGGACTGAAACTAGTATTGCCATATACAGCAATTAATTCCTGTACTTTAGAAGCATCACTTAACATTTTAGACTGATAGCATTTGAAAGCTGTTTTTAAATATTAACAATAAACACTACAGTTTATAATTATGTGCTGGCCTTCAAACCAAAAGTAGTATTCAATTTATGACTAGCAGAGCAATAGGGAATGCTAATTAATCTCTTACTCTATCCTTGGAGGTGCCAAATTATCTTTATCTCCTGTTGTAATCATCCAAGCTTATTCTATTTCTTAATACTGTGCATTTTACTGATTCCTCACATTATTTCATCTTTTGTTCTTCCAGGACTTGCTTTTGCATTCATCAAGATAATTTTTATTCTTCTATATATGACAAAATGATTTTAT
Organism: Taeniopygia guttata; assembly: GCF_048771995.1. Taxonomy (NCBI): domain Eukaryota; kingdom Metazoa; phylum Chordata; class Aves; order Passeriformes; family Estrildidae; genus Taeniopygia; species Taeniopygia guttata. The sequence continues at coordinate 38,692,383 of NC_133028.1, read as the reverse complement.
ATTCTCTCATCCACCTTTCCCTTATTTCTTCCAATTTTATTATTAGAGATGCCACCACATTTTCAAAATTATTCCCTAAGATTGGAGCAGCTACTCTACTGAAAGTGTCACCTAGAAGTGATACAGTACTTACTGAAATGTGTTAAGCAAAAGATAATGTTGTGTGTTCCAGTTAATGTTTGATATTCAGGAAAGGCAGCTCCTATTCAACACTTTCAAAATAGTTTCTGCAATATGCTAACTATTTTTTTCACTTTCCGAATGTAAACAGATAATCTGACTATTTAATCCTATCAAGGAGGAAATAAGGAAGAGAATGTCTGTTGGAGAAGTAGCAATGATATAGGTAAAAATGCTGAAATCATCATTCCTTTATTATGTTCCTTCCAGATTATAAGAGAAGGAAGGCTATTGATTTGAACAACCAATTCTTCTAGCTCATAAAGCAATTTCTACAGACTTACAGCTTTCCTACACACTTTACATTCCCTGTCCTCCTAAGCCAGCCCAAAACCCACCAGAAAACACTACGAAAAGGGCAGAACTATTACATCACTACATTCTACTAAGTTGTTATTTGCCTAATTTCGAGTAGCACTCTTCCACATGAAAGTAAGTACCTGAAGGAAACTACTTGCAAAAGAACTACAAACTAGAGTGGGGCTGTATTACATTTTAAACATTTTTTTCTGTGGGGAAGCATAGAATTATTACTGTATCTTACATGGAAATGATAATAACTCTGTCATGCTCGTGCTACAGTGACTTGGATTTGATTAGTCAAGTAAATATTTGTAAACTTTGGCACAGAGTTAACAGTGGAATTAACAGATTATACTATACAAAACTGGAAAAAACCCCAATAAATATTGGACTTAATGATTGCATCTTACTCAAGACCCCTAAATTTAACTCCTGGTCACCTCAGAACCTGACCACTGTAGACTTCACCACATTCAGGTGCAGAAGAAGCCTCGATAGCCCGAGGGACTGGCAATAGTCTATGCATTCTTTCTGCCTTTTAGCTTTCTGCAGAGTCCCTATCACTTTGAAGTCTATACTACTTTCCACCTTAAGGTTATGAGCCTGAACCTCACCTGCTGAATGAAAGTGATGGTCATTTGCAGGGCTGTATGAATGAGGTGGCCAGTGTGTGCTCATTTGTGGTGAGCGAGAGAACACATCCCTAAACCTGTCCTAGTGGGGACAGAATGACATTTTGGATATTGTGGATATAACCCTGGCTCTGTTACAAACTCGTTGAGTGATCTGGGCACAGCACTCCTCTCCTACTCCACCACATTTGTACTTGAATTTATAACCCCCTTAAGATAATTCTGTCACTGCCACCACAGGACCCTGATTTCAACTGAGCTAGTAGCAATAATATTTTTAAAAAGTTCACTATAAAGGCCAGAAATCACAACTTAATGATGACTAAGCTGTAAAGAAGAACACTGGGATGTGTCTCCTGATTATGACACACAAATCTGATCATCCAGCAGAGGATTTCCTTTGTTAATGTTTTGTCTGAGACACCTTCCTCAGCGGGCTCAGTATCATTTCAAAACAACATTTAGTAACTATTTTCTCCATGTATTCAAGCTGCAATTTGTCTTTTAATTGATATGTGCATACTCTACCTAGACAAGTTAAGTAACCAAGTAATGATGTATAACTCTACGAGGAGGTACTAGTGCCCACTATTGAGTTACATAGTTTTTAAAACAAAATGGGGAAGCCCACAATAAGGGAAAGCAATACAGGGGCAACTGAATTAAAACAAAACAAAACAAAACAAAACAAAACAAAACAAAACAAAAAATAACCCAAACCAAAAACAAAACAACTCCAAAGAACCCCCCTAACAAACCAACTATATATTCCACTCTTTTAGGAAATAGGCAAATAACAATTTTCTCCAACTTTCAATAATAGTTACCAAGTAATAATAGTAGTGCTTAGCTTATATAGAAATGTACTCTTTCCTGCATGTTTTGGAACAGAAATTTTTCCCAGAAAGGAATAAATTTAAACTTTTTTTTTTTTCCAAACAACTAGGTGCTATTTCATCACAAGAAACCAGCAGGTTGGAGAAAAGAAAAAGGACCAGTCGATTTTCAATTGATGCCAGTAATTCACTGTATTTCAAAGCCATCTGCTTTGTGCTGCTCCCAAATTCCACAGGTTTTGCCTTTTTTCTCTTTAGGCTTGGGTATCTGCACCAGTTGGTTACAGTGGTTTGTTAAAGCGAGCTCTCATCATAATCAAGTGTAAATATAATGCAATGTACAGGTGGGCTATACAAATGGATGTCCCATCCAAAACTGCTGGCCTCAAACTGGCACTGCTGGAACAGATATATCTATTTTACCTTACACGGTTAAAAAAAAAAAAAAGAACCAAAAAAAACACCTTCAGAAATTAATTCCTGAATATTCTGATCTTTAAAAATAGTTGACGATACAAAAGACACCCATTAGCCTTAAGTAGTGCCAGTTTCACTTTGAATAGCCACAAGTTCGCAGCTAGTTTAGAGAAGAGAGAAGGCATTTGAGCTGGGACAAGGGCCATGCTTGGGGGGCTTCCCTGCCCCCGCTTTCGGGGAGGGGGAACAAAGGTCGGGGGGGCATTTCCTGCCCCTGCCATTGGTGTCTGCATGTGGGACCAATATGGGCAATGCAAAGTTTAAACAGTTGCAAATGGGGGAGGGAACGTCGGGGCTTGTTTTACATATGTTTTTTTCCTGGCCGGGTTGAATTTAAAGTGGAGCGGCCGCATTGTTCGAGAGGCTCCTTGCCCCTACGCATTGACCGGAGCTGCTGTTTACACGGGCTTTTCATTCCTGCGCTGTTTGCTTATGGAAAATAAGGGGGAGTGACAGAAAAAGAGAAAGGGAGAAGGGAGGAGAGGGCGGCCCGGAGCGCAGCGCAGCCCCGGAGCCGTGGTCCTGCCGATCGCTGTCCCGCCGGCGGAGGCGGCTGGCCCTGGCTCCCGGCCGGGCCCTGGCATGTGAGCGGCGGCTGCGGGCGCTGCCGGCCCCTCGCACCCGCGGGCGGCTCTGCGTGCATTTCCTCGCCGGCGCACACACACACACACACCCCCGGAGCACGCCTCGCCTGGACTGCAGACATGAGGCTCCAGCTGCTGCTTTGGATCGTGGCTGTGCTCCTGGCGAGCCTCCTCCCAGCCTCCGGACAGCGGCCAGGTAGGCGATGCCTCAGCGTGATGCTTGTGCCGGGGCGGGAGCCGGGGGTTCGTGCCTGCCAAACCCCCGGCTGACCGCGTCCAACGCGGTTTGTGAACTCCGGGACGAGTTTGGACCTGGCGCATCCGTCTGTGCGCTTCATCTCTACTTCTAGAGGCAGCGGGAGAGGATGCTTCGCCTATCCCAGGAGTCTGGCAGCTTTGGGGAGGGAGGCGGCGCGGAGGGGAACAGGGGTAAATAGGGACCCAAGGTGGGCAGCTGTCGCAGACTTGCTACCGGGAAACGCCGGCGGCGCGGGAGGGCACGGCCCGGGCAGCGGTAGCTCCGGGGAGCGCCGGGGCCGGCCCGTCCCGGGGAGAGGCACTGCCGGCGGCCTCCCGCACGCCTCGCTTCCCTCCCTCCCTCTCTCTCTCTCCGCAGCCAACCTGGCGCTGCGCAGGAAGCTCCACCGGCACGGCTGCTCCCACCGGCGCTGCATGCCGCTCCACTCCAGGGTGCCCTTCCCTTGAGCCCCGGCCAGGTAATTCCGCAGCGAGCACCTCGGGAATTCGCACCTGTCTGCGGAGCAGCGCCGGGGCCCCGCTGCGCCCGGGCTCCCCTCGTTTTCTCTGGATACGGCCCTTCGGAGCTGCGCACGGCGGGGCCGGCGCTGTCCCGGGGCTGGGGCGCGGGTCCCGCCGGCCGCTGCCGCCTTGTCCCCCTTCCAGGCCACCTCTCCTGCCAAATGCCTTTTTGAGGCAGGAAAAACAACTGATCCCGCTAATCGGGCCGAACGCTGCCCTCCGAGGCTGCTGGCAAAGCTGCGGGGCAGTATGTCACTAGTGCAAAGGCTGGGTAAAGCGGCACTTGCGGAGGATGCTCCGGGCTGCGAGCGCTGCCACTTCCCCCGCGTTGGATGCAGGGCGAAGCCACCTCACTCTGCCCGCCAGTAACATGAAGGTAGCAGCACTCAGCCCACTTCAAAGGGGACTGTAATTCTTAATCATTGTCAGCAAAAGACTTTCAGCCCCTTGGATGAAAGGCTATACAAGTGCAAAACATTAATGCTTTATAGCTGATGAGGGCAGATACATTCAAATACTAAGTGACTGCAGAAGCAGGCAGGTAGCATATGCTAATACGGTAGGCATCAAAAGGAAACCTGGCGCTCTTTGCAATTTAAGAATGAATAATGCAGTCAGTAGTTTTGCATCTTTGAAACTCATTATATATTAAAATAATGTCGTAGCCCCAGGCATGCCAGCATCCTAAATAAATGGTGTCAGAATCTGCATTCTGTGGAGCAAAGATGTTTCGATTTACTGAGTGGTTAACAGTGAAAAGGAGACTAAAGTAAAACTTTTAACAGCTCTATGCCAAGCATCTTGTCAATGCATAAACTGCCTTGCTGAAAAGAACTTAGACCACTCCCAAAACAGCCATGCAAAAGGGTACCATTCCACTCTATAGCGCTGGCCTATAAACACGTGGAATGTGCATATGGGATGGTAAACTGGCAAGTTGGTGAGGTTGAAAAAAAAGATTGCCATATCTTAAAGTGAATCTCAGATGGGCTGCATACTGAGTGGCAGAATTGAGATGCAATTAGAAAGGACATGCCAGAAGGATGCTTTACTACTGAATGCCATGTCTCCTCACTGCTACATTTGAAAGACAGATTAAATGATACTTCATCATCAGTTTAAGCTTAAGCCTGGAAAGATAAGCAATTGGATCGATTCACTCAGTAGGCAGAGACTGAATGGACAGAGGGACAGAGGAATTTAGGCCTAGTGGCTAGGAATCAATTCAGAATTATTTCCTTCAGTTCCTAAGAAGAGTACATTTAACCTTCTTCCATTCAGCATCCATGTCTGGAAATTGTGTAGAAAGCATCTACACTTTCTGTAATGTGCTCTGAAGCCTCGTATAATGAATGCATTTACTTGAGATTGCAGTAGCTGCATATACCACTCATATTCTGTGGGGAATTCCTTTCCTGACAGAGTATTAAGATAAAAGGTATTTTCAGTGTTATCTCCTTTTCTTTGGGAGCTGATTTCTTGTAACAAAAGTCAATGACCAAACAAAACAGTGTACTTACTAATTCTCAATAAATTTTGTAGACATGTAGCTAAAGAGCCTTCTGCTTTATAAAGCTGTTTAGAACTTAGTAAACCTCTGCTAGGGTGTAAGGGGAGACAGGCACCTGAACTAACTCTCTTAACTGCAGTCATTGTGGGTGCTATCCTTTATCTTAAGTAGGATTTATCACCTACGTTTACATTCCCTTCCAGTTTTAGTCCAAATTCAGCAAATATTTACATGCCTGGGTTACTTGACTCACATGAGTAATCTTATTGATCTCAGTGGAGTTGTACATATGGATAGAGCCATTTGCAGATGCAAACAGGATGCATTCTTAAGCCTGAATTTCAGCTAGTGGTAGGAAACTAAAATGAGCATAGCAGCCTCTCTCAGCATTTGAAATTAGAAGACTGAATTTGAGTTTTCATCGGTTCCATACACAAAAAAATTAAGAAAATTTTAAATTAGCAGCCTTCTTGCTTTTGTCTTTTTTCTCCAACTTTGTAGCTGAAATTTCCAAATGAAGACATGTTATTCCAAATTTCATCCATGTGTTTTATAAATAATGCATTCTGTTTTGTATGAAACTTATTTAGACTACTAAATCTCTCATTAATATTTATCTCCTTTTCTTCTTTTTTCCCCCCAGCAACTTCATACTGGACTTTTCAGTGCTTTAAAGGAGCGACAGTTAAACAAATAAGAGAAGTTTGTCAAAAGTCCAGATCAAAAACAGCTGACCTGACAGCCACCACAGTGCCATCTTCAGCAGTCCTGTCTGTCACATTCTGCTGGACCTGGAGCTGGCCTCTGTCTCACACCCTAAGAAGTGGTGGCAGGGGAAGCGGTGGTGGTGATGGGGGACATACATGAACTTACCTGGTAGTATCATTCCCTGCAAATGATTTGGCTCTCACAGTGAGCAGTGAAAGTTAAAGATCAAATCAAACATCAGGTAGATTTTGATCTGAGGTAGATTTCCAGTGGCAGTAAGAAGGAAGGGTCTGTCCAAGGCCACTCTTGATGATATATAATATTCAAACTGAGAGAAATTGGAAGTGCTGTTGACTATTCATTTCAGGCTGTGTTTAGGATGAAATAGCATCTGACTCCAGTATGGAATTGTAAAAGTCCATTTTTTGTTTATACTTTTATATATTAATAATATATACATATATGTTTTAACATCTAACATTACATTTTTATGGAATTACCTTAATAATAACATAGAATGCATTACTGTAATAGCACCAAAGCCAGCACCACACTAGTGGTCCCACTAGCTTCACGTATAGTAAGCATAGTAAGAGTTTACAATATAAGAAAGCAAAGAGTGTTATCCCTCATTCTATAGATAGAGAATTGAAGCACACAGAGATAAGAGATTAGCCAAGGGTCATGCAAAACTGATAACTCAGATCTCTCAAGCCAGGCCTTAAGGTCAAGCCCATCCTCCTGTCTAATGAGCTGTTACTGCAAAGCCTATCATTTGATTTCTTAAAGTGGGCTGCCAAACCAGACAGTTAAAAGATGCTTGAAAATTCAGTACTACAGAGCTATTTGCTTAATAGTAGTTTTCCTAAAATACCCTCTACAGTATTATAAATAGAGCATAAAAATAGACCATTGAAAAGAATCCTTTGTTTGGTCAGCCCCAGTGTAGCATAGCACTCTATTCCTGTAATTTAAATGAATGGGATATTTGGAGGTAGCACTACAATGAATGAAGACTTCAAACAGAAAACAGGCTGTTCTTTTCAGCAATGGAGGTCAAGAATACATTGAGCTTTTAGTCTGAGTTTTGCTCTTAAAAATACATGCTTCACATCTGCCTTTTATTTCAGCAGAAATTACCTACTGACATATAAAGGAAAATGTGGTGGCACTTTCATTAGCATAACTAAACCAACCTGAAAATAAAACATACTCAGATTTTTAAGTCATTGTACTAGACTTGAAATGCCAACATTTTTTACAAAATATATAAGGATGATCAAAGATCAGAAGTGTCATGGTTTAAATCTGGTATTACTGTTTTTTATTCTTACAACACAGTTTCTAATAATTGAAAGAACAGCAATCAAAAAAACTGGATAGCTGAAACTTTCTAATCAGTGTGCATATGTAACCCCTTATCTCTAAGAACTTGAAACTTTACTTGAATTAATACTGGCAGAGTTTAATAGGAGTTACAAATTTCTCTCCATGAAAAAAAACTTAAAATATAACTTTAGACTCAGTTTTGGAGTTGTGTAAAACCATCATAAAAGATGGTCAAACTTATCTAAAACAATAAGCAGTCCTGCAGGTAAACCTTTGGGGTCTTGAAAAAAAAAAAAAAAAAAAAATTCCCAAAGAGGCATCCTACCACTTCTACATATTTTTAAAGTTATTTATTTAACTTGGCTTTGATATGTATCCTTGGCTATCTCTGTTTAGGTAAAGAGGTTCTTTACCTCTTTACTACAGGTAAAGAGTGTCAGAAAGCAAGATAGGTGAAGAGTAGCTATTATGTCTTATGAATGAGTACATGGATCTATTGTGGCACTGGGTCTTTTATATAATCACAATTATTCAATTAACTTTGATAAAATGGTAAAAAACACATAATGTATCTATGAAAAAGCTATAAATGCATGTTCCTTCAGAGAGAGAAAAATAAAATAGCACCCTAGAAAGCCTGCTGTCAAGTTTACAAAATAATTCTAAATATCTGATATTTAAAGGCATTCTGACACCATCAAATCTGCTTTAAAAAGGCATTGATTGTGAGCTTTGATCTATAAGTTTATCAACTAGCTGGTTGACTGTATATTTTGTAAAAAGATAGTATGCATTTAAAATAGTATCTTATTTGAAATAAATTTTGTACACTCCTCAAAGTCTCTATTCTTCAGCTGTCAAAGCAATGCATCTAAAGAAAATTGAGAACTTGCCTGTTTTCCCTGTGGATTCATAGAAGAATCAGTATTTGAAATTTTTTTTCTCAATTTCTGACACAAATAAATGATAGCTAATAATGGAAAAATTTTCCTGACATCTTTGGTCTTTCTAAAAATGCAAAATTCTGATTCAAGTCAGTTTCAACAAAGTCAAATGCAAACCTATCTCTTTACATTTGATGTGTAAAACATAAGGCTCATGGTAAGAATGGCTTTGCATGATAACAGTGTGATCACATCTATAAATTGGAATAATTTGGACACAGTGCTGCAACAGCCAAACTGACTGAGCTCTCCCTGTGCATGTACCAGTGTACACTTAAAGGCAGCTTGCACAAGTACAAATTGCTGTCTACTCAAAGTCAGAATTGATGTTTGCATGGATGCAAACTAGCAAGACTTAATCCCAAAATAGATTAAGACATCAAATTCTGGAAGGCAAAATGTGAGTTTCTAAAACATTGAATTAACTCCTTGTCTTGTACATAGCTGTAATATGCGGAAAAACGAAAACTTGATTTGAAAGTACATTTCATTAAGTCCTGTAACAACAGGTCAGCAGGAAACTGAGGTAAATGCAAGGCTTTGGTGAGAAACAACAGTTTAGCATGTTCCCAAAGGATAATAAACAATTCACCTCTTCCCTTTCCAGTATGGAAAAAAGGAAATTATAGGAGAATAAAGACTGGAAATATTTCCCTTACGCCACATACACATGCTATAAATATCTCAGTGTCTACACAAAGCCACATTTTGCTAAGGGTCATGAAATATTTAAATTGACACCAATCAGGAGAAACATTAGTATGGCAAACAAGTTTCAAATGTTGACTCTCAGAGTACAATTAGCCCACTGAGCTACTTGCTCTTCTACTGGCCTTTCTCTTTCTTGCTAGTGATCAGCTGCAAAATATTTGTGCAAAGCAGGAAACACTCCAACAGCTCAAACAAGGCACCATGGCTTTTAGAATGAAAGCCTAAAAGCCTACTCATTCCAAGGCTGAAGCTGCTTTTCCATGTCTTGAGTTACCTGTTCAGACTGTTGTCTGCCCAAGTCTCTGGTCCTTGCTGCAACCTTGTTTTTTAGATTAAGAAGGACTTCCCGTAGAGCAAGCCTGCTTAACTCCATGTTAGTTACTTACATGTTAGTGTAGAACCTTAAAGTAGGAAAACCCTCTTAAATTTTTTTACAATCAGTGATTTTCCTTGTGGAGTGAAATACTGAAGTGATTATATAGAATATCCACTAAGAGCAATTCAGAAAGACAAAGTAGAAATACCGACTGAGAATTTTCCCTCACGTAAGATGTGTATTCACAAGAGACCATCAAATCTTTTCTTTCATGTGTACAGAATATTTAGCATAGTTCAGCATTTCATCTAAACTTATTAAAACCCCACAATGTGAACATTTTTCAGGCAACCCAATATAGTCCTTACGTGACACAAAATTTTTCTCAGACCTAAAAAACATATAGATTGGTTTTCTATAATAAAATAAAAATAAAATATTGCTATAATAAATATTTCTAGAATAAAATAAAAAGCCACTGGGGCAGCATTAAATAATAAAAACAAGGATAAAATAATGATACATAAATTTTTATTTTAAGGTACAGTTTTAGCATATATTAGGAAACATTCCTTCACTTTCCTTATCTTCCCGCTGCCCCAGCTGCAATCAGGTAGCTCTTACCAAGACCTGCAAATACCAAGTGATTTCAGCAGCTGTAGTCCCATAGCTCCATATCACTTCAGCTGTTCAGAGTAACAGATTTGCAGGTTTGCCACACCTCAGCACAGCAGGGCTGTGTTGGTGGTTAGCAAAGCACTGCTTTCCAGCAGAGCACGCGCAAACCTCAGTGCTCACAAAGCAGCATATTTTGCCCCCTGAAACTTGGACCCAATGCTCCAGTGCTTACTGCATGCACAGCACACCGTGGATTTCACTTCACATGGTGCAATCCAGCCCATGAGCAGGTGCTGGCAGGGAGCGGCACCCAGGCTGCAGCACTGGGGATGGACAGCACTGGCCGCCCAGCACCCAACCTTGCAGCACCGGAGAGGTGTCCGATAAACATACAGAACCAGAACAATTAGGACTCCTTGTTCAGTTTAGCACTGTGGCATGTCAGACATAGCAAAGTCACAGCTGAACTTCATCTCCTTTGCACAGCAGCAGCCATTCACCTCTTCTCTGTGGCCTTGGAAGCGCTCATTGCACACAGGCTCCCCAAGCAGCTCTGCAGTCACCTTCTGCAAACCGGTGAGCTCGGCCACACGCAAGCTGGTGGCCAGGAGGAGGCAGGGGCCCAGGCCCACAGAACCCAGCAACACCACACCATGCACTGGGGCAGGCAGCACAGGGGAACCTGAGGGCTGGGGAGTACTTCTGCCTCCAAACAAGGCTGGCTTTGGCCCATCTGCTGCAGACAAGGGGCTTGGGGCTGCCACACACAGCAACAGCTCCTACTTGACAATTCACTGTAGCTCTACCATGGGCAGAGGCTCAAGTGTTCAGGGCGAGTAGTAAAGATTACTAGCTTCTGTTGGAGTCCATACAAATGTGAAAAGCCTCCACCCTGCCCAAAGAAAAAGCTTAGAGATACTAAGAAAACAAGGTAGAGTTGGGAATATGATAAAGATATAAAACTGGGGCAAGGGGTGGGTGGTTATCATTTGTTATCACTTGTGTACTTAGGAAAGATAACATTTAAAGGGCAGAAGATGTACATGTGTGTGCACAGCAAGCCATACTTGCCTTTCTTTCCAGCTACCATGTTCCACAGAAAGCAATGCTACTGGTTAATCCAAGGTTTACCTTGAGCAGTCAGATAGAAGAGGAAGGTTTGAGTAATGCCCTCAAAACAAAGGAAAGTTTTTCTGCCTCACTTCTCAATGTTGGAAAGAAACACAAGTGGCAGGGGAAGTCTGAAGCATGATGGAAAAAAACATTACCCAGAAAAGGGAATAAAACTAAACTTAAAAGCTTCAAAACAAGCGCACAGCTATCCTTGTTTGGCTAGTTTTAAGTGCCAACACTGCTGTAAGAACTTCAGTATAACACAAAAATCTGCACAGATTGCCTGTTGGAACCAGATTTACATCAGCTTGGAAATAACAGAATTCACACTCTTCCTTGGTTGTATTTATTGTGCATGAATTTCACAGTCACATTTTACTGCTTTTCATAGAAATTATATAAATTGACATACAGAGTCACATCAAAACCTGAGTTCTAAAAACAAATAACTTTATTCCATATATATATATACTATAAAATTCTGGCTGCATTTTCAAGAAACAACAGCTAAGGAGAACAGTCTAGTGTTGGATAGCAGCAACGCCTCCAGTATTTGTTTTCCTTTGAATGAGACAACCCCCATATTTGTTGCACACTAAACTGTCTAGGTACTTCTAAAGTTGTGCCTTAACACCAAAGTAGGATGAATTCATTTTCCTTTCATATATTCAACTACAAGACTACTCCTCTTAAGAGTCTTCTTCCCAGTTTTGATTAGTGATTACCCTATCCCCAGAGAGGTATTGGCTTCTAAAATAATTGTTTGTCTATATTGGTAGAAAAAATAGTACCCAAAACAAAATGTTTCTGTCACCAGCCTCAATTCGCCATAGATTAAAAACAAGAATTTTTGTTTCTTCAACTTCTAAAAGACCTTTCTGTCTTCCATTTCAACTTTTGAATCAAGATGCTGACTTACTTGAAGGGCCAAAGTGAAGAGCAAGTATGTAACAAGTATTTTTGACAGCATCTTTAAAAGCATTCAATACAAGTTAGTTACCAGGTCAATGGAAAAGCTCATGCTTAAGTATTTTAGCTTTGTTAGTTCAGTTGGCAGAGTAGGAGTCTTGTTACTAACACAAACTCCTAGTAATGGGATAGTCATCAGCCCTAAAGATCTCTCTTAAGAGCTTTAAAGCCACAATTCTAAACAATTGCTTATCACAGCATGGTTTTTGTACCACAAACCTGTATGTGAGATTTACAGTTTTAGGGCACCCACCACTTTTTTATAATCCCAAGTTGGATACCAACTTTCTCCACTTACCTGACAAAGGAGAAAAGGAGACATCTAGAAAACAAGTATTTGTATTGGACTACTGAAGTAATCCACCTGTACCCTGGAAGTGAAGGGAATTGGTGACATCTAGTCTCATCTTCAGCAATAGAAACTGCATATACATCTCTTGAAAAGTCATATTTTTCTAGAAAAAAAAAAATTGTACTCCAGATGTATAAAATACTTTGGTAGCCTGAAGCTTAATGGTTACACAGCAGTACAAAATAATAGCAACAACTGGGCAAAGTTAAACCATTAACTCAGGTCCAACTTTAACTTATGAGGAATTAAAAATCCTTGAAGCTGCAGAACTTTTTTCCAGAATTGATGATTTGAAAACAGCCAGAGTGTCCAGTCGTAACAGGCTTTAATATATGCAGAGCTTATCTTTCAAGTTTAACTTCTATTTCAAAACACAAAAGATGATTGAAGAGTCACATCTGTACAAACCAGTCTGGATATTACATTACTTCACATTCCCCTCCAGAGCTCCAGCAGTAGTTTCCCAAATGCTGCTAAGCTTTGGTTTGCTGAGATGTTAACGCCAACAGTCTCTTGCTGAGGAGTGCATTGTGTCGCTGAAGATACTCTATTACATCTCCTTGCTTCTCAACTATCTCTTCTAAACTGGAATTTTCCCTTGAAGTAACAAAAGTAAATATGGGTTTCAGTAAATGACAGAAGCCTTTTAGTATGTGAAATGTCAGAGCTAATTAACACATACTTAAATAGTTGTTTCCTTTAGTTTCACTTTTGCTGGGATCAACTAATTTTTGAGGGGAGAGGCAATCTACAACGCCTATACATCTAACTCTATTTTGCATGAGAAGGTAGGAAGAGAAAGTCTGGCTGAACTTCATGCTATGTATACACAACTGAGCTACATACTTCCCGCTAGAGAGTTACAGAATGAGGATCTTACTGTTTAAGACACCAAGACAGACAACATGCTAGAATTATAGTAAGAACCATGGAACCTTTCCCACGCACATTAGGAAACTTGTTTTGAGCAGGCATATTGTTGTTCAGCTGTGGGAGATCATAAGCTGTTCAAGATAGAAATCTCTTGATTAATGTGGAGTAGCATACATTATACGCTACTATATACATCAGTATCTGTCACATGCCATGATAGTACCAGTACCAAAAAGTTGTGCTACTTCAGTTCTTGTGTACAACTACCCTCCCCCCTTAAAATATATCCAGCTTTCAGATGTCGCTCATTTTAACTCCAACAGTAGCACTGAAATATTTAAATAAAACTTACTTAATTGAGGAAAAAAAAAAAGACAAAAAAAATTTGTCAAATCTATTAGGAATTTTTAAGCTACAGCAAGATGAAGTACCAAATGTGGGAGTGTAGTCTACTCTTTCCTCACATGTTATTTCTTTTCAGCTGACTTGGGAATCTGCCCTCTGAGTACACTTGTGAGCATCTTAGTGCTGAGAAAGTTGTTCCTCAGCCTTGCAGCATTTTGTAGAGGAACACTGCCCATTTCATAGTTCTTAGAAAGCGTTGAGAAGGATATTGAGTGAAAAAAAGCTTAGGTCCAATAAAAAAACCTCCTGCAGTTAAACTGGGAAAAGTAAAGAACACAAGTTTTGTAAACAGAAAACTTGCAACCTTAACCAGTAACGTGCACTACCAACTTAAGGCTCCAGATCAGTAACTTAGGTTGCAAAGGTCATGATATTCAAAAAACATTCTTCTAACAAGGTCAGCTACAAGGCTGACAGGATTCACTTTTCAATAGATGTTAATCCCCAAGGGAAAGAGAGTCAGAGTTGTATAGAGCTAAATTAAAATAACGGTTTTGCAATCAGTTCTCACAGGAAATTTGCAGTCTTTAATCAAAAATAAGCAGAGTCTTTTCCTCAGCTGGTCATTGTTGCAGGCACATTCCCTGGGCATTCGAGAATTTCTCAGGGGAGAAGATGAATGAGAAAGAAATGAGGTCCACCATGCAATCACCATGGTTTTTATATCAAAATGGAAGTCAGATCTGGTATCAAAATTCAAGACAACTCTAAATCCTTCCTGTATCCTGAACATCTACTTCCAATTTCCATAAAAGCATGTGCATGCTGTATTTGTGATACCAGGGGAAGTCCCAAAGTATTAGTCACCTCTCATTAGTCAACCTTTCATGAAGGCAGCACATACAGAAGTGAAATCAGAGAAATCTCCAATTCTTATATAGAAATCTAGGTTATTTTTAATTACTAGTTTAAGTCATACCAGACTGATTTCAGCATTTGGGCAGTTGGCAGGTACACAAAGATAAGTCTCAGTGCCTGGGACAGTTTCAATTCCTGTTGGACAGCTTCTACTCTCACTGAGACCTTCCTTACTCCTTAAGTGCCCTCCACACCTTAAAAGTTCCTTTTTAAGTAACAGTGTAAGACAACAGTATCTCTCCGTAAACATCATATAAAATTAACTAAACCAGATTAAGCACAGCCATTTCATAAATTGTTAAATCACCTCCATCCTTATGTTTGAGGATTTCTGTATCACAGTGAATTCTCATTTACTAGGGAGAAAGTACAAGACTTTCTCCTGCTGCATCTAATATTGGAGGCTTAAGCATAGTTCCTTCAGAACTGTTATTCCTACCTCTGGTTTAGCTGACAGGTTTAAGATTGCATGGAAGTCTACAGGAAATCATGGAATTCCATTCATGTTACCTACAGAACATGGTTGAACACGGCACAAAATGAATACAGAATTCTCACCTGAATCCAACTTCTGAGGTAATGTGACTAGGGTAGGCATACATCTTTTCTTCTTCAATTATGTCAGGTCTTGGCTTGGCACGATTGAAGTTGCTTATTTTCACTGCAAGAAAGTTTTATAAATTAGTTAGAAACTAGAAAATAACTCAAAGCTTTAACATCAGTCCAAGTTATAAAAATCTGTAACAGATGATCCTAAGATTACCTTAGTAAGATGAGAGATGGAAAGACAACAAAAGAATCTGAGAAATGGGAAAGCAAAAGCAGACCTGAATGGGGAAGCTTGAACATACTGCTTAACATCTGCAAAGTTTAATCTGCCACCTAAGAGAGGGTGAAACCTTAGTTGCCTTTTATAGGGGGTACCAAGATTCAGTCTCCAAGTTCAGACAAAACTAATATGACATAAAAAAAATGGTGAGAAGTTTTGTACTGGTATCTGGTTCAGAACTTCTAGCTTAAGCTCTTCAATAAATACTACTTTAACTAGACTAGCTTCAGTGAAGCAGCAGCTTGTTTGCCTGCTCAGACTAGAGCAGACTTACTACAGAAAGCCATTGTGAGCCTAGCAGTCTTTGCTATCGAACCCAAAAGTCATTCCTGGGCACCTGTGAATAAAGTTTAAGGCTAAATTTAACAGATGTATGGGTGGGAAAAGTTGTAGGCACTCTCTGCATTATTTCGAAAAGGAAGCTGAAAATATTTAAAGCCATTCAATGTCAGATCCTGATTCAGAGAAAATATCAAAATATCCAGAGTATGCATTTGGGACTCTGTATTAAGGGCTACTTGTGAAACAATACATCTAATGCCACAAAAAACATTATAGCGCAGCTCTGTGAGAAATCCACACTACTGCAACAGAGAAGGAGTGTCCTTACGAGTCAGTACTATTATGGGGTTTATTACAGGCCACCCTGCTAAAACAATGCTAAGACCCTCCAGAGGTTAGCTACGAGTTAGGCTCAAAGGTTAGTTATTTCTATGATGGTATTTCTCTACAAATAAAACCACAAAGGAATGGATGTGGAATTCTCAACATGTGTTGTTTGTGGGAATGTTGGTCTTTTATTCAAGTGATATTAGAAGTATGTGAGAAAGTAATTAAATACATATATTTAGTAAATCTTTTAAAGCTTTACTCCTTATCCTAGCAGTAAAAAACTTAGAATAGTAAGCTGACATTTAGAGCTGTCTATATTGTACTTCATTCCATGCACTTTTACCTCACTGGAACAATTTATATATGTCAAGTCTATTATAGGTCAGTCACAGCAATTCCTTGTAGATTTCTGAATCTCTGCCTCTGCATCCTACAGCGATATACACACATTGCTACATGGAGATGATTTTAAGGAAGGCAGTAGTCCTTCACAGGACATTGTCTATCATACAATTCACAAACAGGTTCAATAAGCAAGAGAAGTATCTAGAATTACAATCAGGTATTCCTGATTTGTGAGACAGAATTTTTTAGCAGAAAATATGTCAGGTACATGAACCTTCTACTGATAAGCATTTATGTCTCATTCTAATACTTAAATAACTACTTCAGTGTGAAGAAACAATATGTGAACTGGTGCTGCCTTCTCTCCAAAATTAGGAGTAACATACTAATACAAAAAAGGGTGAGCCAGTAGTTTTTAGTGTAAAACTAAAAACTAGTTTTTAGTGATCTTAGTCACAACCTTAGCTGTTGCGCAGCTGATACTATCTTAGCAATATCTGCTAAGATATTGCTTCAATGCTTGCCTTGAAGAGGGAAATTCTAAACTTCAGCAGAGGGCTGCCCCTTAAACTATTCCATTAAAGAAGCTTCATGCTTCTACCCAGGCACCTACTCTGTCTGCTCTAAGAGCAAAAACCCATCTGAATGTCATTATTACTACAGATTCTCAGGCTATTTTCAAAATTGGTCAAATACATTTGTTTTGCCTCAATATAGCTTTAATATTAGAATTTAAAAAAACCTTAAAATCCACCACTACAGATAAGACAGACAGGCAAGCAATCTCTGTTTACCTCAACAAGCATTGGCACGGAAAATAAGAAAATAAATTACACTATCCACTGGAAAAAGCAACTTAGGGTGACTGGAAGTCTCCCTCACTTTGCAGCAGGTGTAAAGTCACATAAAAATTAACCCTAGCTTTGTACACCAAGCTTTAGAGAATGAATTTTATATTGATTTGGGACTGTTCAAGAGATAAGGTAGCTGTTGGTATAACACACTACCTTACTCCTTCCTAGCAATGCAACTCTTCCCCTTAGTTCCAGGATTCCCTGGACCCTTCTTCAAACCTCTTTGAGATACAAAGCGCAACACTGCAGCCCACAACTTCCCTGTATATGCATTTATTTATCAACATTTTAGATAGTTTTGCATAATTTAAAGGCAAGTGTTTTATTAAGTCTTCACAAATTACACCAAACCTAAAGCAGACAACCTTACAAACCAACAGTGATAGCAGAAACACTGGTTAATGAATATGAAGGTCACAGGAACTGGCATAAGTACTAGTCAGGAAACAATACCCTTCTGGTGAAAAATAAGCAGAAAAATAGTTTGACTTTTCTTACAGAAGTACAAGCGCAGACCTTACTACTATGCAGGTCATCTTTTTTGCACTTAACCTTTTCGGTCAAGGTAAGAGTCACACAATGTAGCTCTTTGAGCTCCAGCAGGCCTCAGGGCTAGAAATAGCATTTCTCTGGAATTCCTGACATTCTATTAAAGTTTTACAATTTATCTCTTATTTCCCGAGTTTCCCAGGAAAGTAAGTATGCGTATGCAAAGAAGGGATGATCTCTAGCATTCTTGGAATAGTTTCCTAGCACTGCCATGATTACATTCCCTCATCACTGCCTTTATTCTTCCAGAGGACAGTCAGTCTACTTGAGCCATGCTGAGCCATTGAGGGGAAAACCTGACAAGCCTGCAGCATTCAGGCTTCTGCACACTTTTAAGATAAAGACACAGTTGAGGGCTGGGACCTTATTTCTTGGCACATTTTTGATGCTGCTGTAGGAGACTCAGAATAGTTTTTATTTCCCAGATGAACACGCTACATGGCAGTATTTCTCTGTGTGCCATTGCATTACTGTGAACACACCAAAGTTTTCTTTTAAGCATTTATTTATCAACATTTTAGATAGTTTTGCAAAGTTTAAAGGCAAGTGTTTTATAAAGTTTTCATAAGTTATACCAAACCTAAAGCCGACAACCTTACAAACCAGTAGTGATAGCACAAAGCCTCACAGTTTTATAAAGCACTACACATATCATCACAGCTTCCAAAACCCGTGCATCTTTTAAGTATTCATTAGAAGGAATATTCCATTTTGGTGTCAAAGAGAAACTGAAGACTTTGGGGCGGGACCAGGGAAAGAGGAAGAGGCTGGATAAGGCACAATCACACAATCAGGTAAGCAAACCCCACATGCAAATCCTATACACAGTTCTGACTAAGCCACCTAGCTCTTACTGCTTCACAGCTTGTGGTGCATACATTTCAGAAACACTGATAAACAGACAAACCTGTTCACAGGACACTTTCTGAATTAATCAGGCATTTATTGCCACTTCACTGGATTAACAGCTTTGAGATAACACAGAGCAGCCCTTCATTTAGCAGCCCTTGGAACCAAATCAAGCCTGACAACCTTTCCCAACTTGTTTTGGATTTGCCTTAGTTCTCCTTCCACAAGCACAGAATCGTTTTGTATTTATAATGGCAGTTAAATGCCTTGGGGTACCCCAAGTAAACTACTGTGAGGGCAAACAAAGAATTGAGTACCAGCTATAATGAACATCACACAAGAAGGCTAAGCTTGCCTCTCTCACCTGTGTAAATCACTAAGCATGTCAGGGAACTAATCATCTCCAGGCTCAGGACTCCCAGGATAAGATACAAGTACACTTTGCTGTGATCAGGAAAGGAATGCTGCACCGACAGAATCAAGAGCAGGGCTGTATTACCTAGAAAACAAATGTTATATTTTAAAGATTTACTGATTTTATTAGCTACTGAAAATTAATTAATGCTTTCTCATGCCCAGTATCTGCATTAGGCTGCAGTAATGCTTTTCCATTTCATACCATGCCTGCCCCTTCAGCTAATTTCCTTAACGTGCAAGCTTATACCTGCTGGTAGAAAAATGAAGTTTCATTTCAGCATATGCCTGTAATGGTAGACAATTATGAGTTTTCTTATAGATTCTTCTGACTTAAAAAAGCAAGAGTGGAAGAAACAGACTAGAAATACCTAAAATAGGTACATGGGCTTAAACAGTTTCTAGCTTTGTTGATGCTATCCATCCTACTCATTCTTTCAATTCCTAAGATATCATGTAAGTCAGCTGAAAATGAGGGAGTACTTTCCTTCAAGTAGTGGATTTAAAATATATTTAAATGAGGCTAATAGAGAAAAAAAAAAAACCCTAACCACCTTCCTTCAAAGCCTACTTGCATGGGCTTCCACTTGCTATTATCTTAATACTTGAATATCACTGAAAGTTTAATTGAAATTAGTACAATTAGTCAGGAGAAAAGATACTGAGTTACAAGCCTAAAAATCTTTTCTGATACTGAGTGTGAAGTGTTTTCTTCCTTCCTGTAAAAATGTGTCTGACCAGCGCCTGGATAAAGAACTAAATTTATAAAGACCCTTAATGTAACTAGGGAACTGTGCAGTTCTCTTTCCTACTGTGTCAGTCAAGTGAAGGAAGTGGTATCAGCAGTCATTACCATGGCAGGAAGCTTGCAGTAATGGAAGAACTACTTTCTGAATAACAGACGATAAAAATTCTAAAGCACACACATGATTGCATCTGAACATTCTCAAATGCCCAGAGTTTGTCTAGTAGGGGAGAAGTGGGCTCCATCTAAGACTGAAAGCAGGGGCAAAGTATTGCCAATTACACTGCAACAGGTAGAAATAATCCTTTTACATCATTAAGCCTCCTGTAGCCTGCTTTTGTCACTACACTCCAAACACTTTTATATCTTCAGAGCTCTATCTAGTGGCCAGAGCCTGAAGTGTTGCACATTTATCAAGCTGACTTAGCTCTTTTAGGGACTGTGTGGAAAGAAAGCTAGGTTCTTACATAGAACAGGACCATTTTGCTTATTAATTCTGATGAAAAAAATATTTACTCAGGAGGGAGGTGGTTTTATAAGAGGCAAAAATACTGTAAATGCCATTGCTCTGCCCTTTTCCACTGCTATTTGCAGGGAAAATCCCCTTAAGTTAGATGGATTTCAGATCTGAAAGTGATTTGTAGAAAAGCTTCACCAGTTAGGTGTATCAACACTTTACAGCTAAACTTGCCAGAGATGTAACTTAAAAATATAGTTAAATCACTCCTATACACCACCTTTTGTCCATAGAAAGTGGAAAAAGGCAGTCAGATATAGAGCTGAATGTGGCACATCATCAGTGAAGGCCAGAAAATTGGTTATTTCACTGAATTCAGAAAGCTGTTGGGTAACAAACAATTCATCTCTTTCTGTGTGGATTGCTGAGCTTGAAAAGAGAAGAGCAGCACACTTCCTGGAAGGACTAGCAGTCTTAGCACATATCCAACCAGACAAATGAATACACAAATCAAGATCACTAGCAGTCAAACACAGACATTGCTGACTGAATACTTCATGGCTGAAGACTAAACGCTAATGACTAATGTTTCACTCAACCTCACAGCAGTGAGCATTTTTGCACTACAAACAGTTCCTTACAACCTGCATCTGGCAGACCAGAAAGATCAGTACAGAGGGTCAACTGACTAAAGGATAATTTGTAAGTGCTCACAGACAGGTTCATAAAAGTTCATAATATATAATATAAAATTATATCTAAACTGCTCAGTCTTTTATTGTGTCACAGTTAAAAGCTTTAGATGGAAAAAAATCCAAGTTCACCTGTGGCATGGATCAGCACGGGCAGCCTTTTCAGATGCCTTGTTGATCGGTATATTGAGAAGTAACCTCTTCTTTTGACTCTGCTATGGTGGTGATGCACGTATTGTTCAAAACAGACATGCAGAATCCACAGAACTACTTTTGCAATTATTATGACAGTCTGCACTTTAAGTGGGTGAGTGTAGTTTCCAGGGCACTTATCTTGGTTTGGATTGGGGTAAGAACAAAACATAGCTGCTAAAAATGCTAAAACAACAAAAGCAACCTGGAAGAGAAACAAAGAGAGAAAAAGCTTTAAAGTCAACATTTAGCTATATGTGTGGAGAAAAAAAAAACAAACTGAAACACAAATCCAGGATTATGTAGTTAATTCATTACGCATTACTTTCTAAATTGATTTTTTTAGAGTTGGGGTAACATAAAACATTAGACACTTGATACAACCACTACATGTCACTCTGGGAACATACAGATGACTGAAATTGCTAAGTAGTAAGATTGACTTCCAGGAGGGCAACCAGTCCCCAGCAGAACAGAGCTGGTAACTGTCACCCTTCCCAGAATTTCTACTAAATCAATTTCACCGTTCCTTGAGTCTTCATAGTGAACTTATTTAATTTCTGGACCCTCCTTTCTATGCCTTTTTACTTCAAAGAAAACTTGACTTATGTTCCTATAAAAGAGAAATCACATCTTTTTAGGCTCATTCAATTACACTTAAAACCGCTCTGTGGGATCGGCTCTTGTCGGTACAGTCCATATTTCCTGAAATTGACATTTCTTAAGTGAAAATCAATGCGTTCCTACAGCTACAGAAGATCATCTCCAGGCTGACTTTAAAAAAGTGAATCATCAGAGAAACTTAAAGTGAATTATTAACACTGGGTAGGCATCTTTGCCAATTGGTAATCATTGGCAATCATTTTACCTTTTTACTTATGTCAGAAAAAACAGACAGATTGTTAGTCAGATTGCATATATAGACAGATTGTCTATATATTTATCCTTTCAGACTACTGCCCTTATGCCATAACTTTTCCTGTCTTCTAGACTCTCCTCCAAATTTTCAGCATCAGCAGTGAACATCGGCAATCTTTAGCCCAATTAGAAAACAAAGCTGTTGATGCATGTTACCTGTAGTATTTGTATACACAGGGATTTCTTAATATTTATAGTCTTTTGTCACAGCAAATATTTTCTCTACTGTGTTCATTCAGTGAACCAGAACAATATTATACTTTCTCATCCTGGTTCACTCTACAGAACAGAGGAATACTTTTAAAACAGAACTGTAAAGAAAAACAACTCCCACAAATACAGAAATAAACGGAGAGTTACTAATATACAAAACAGAAAAAAAATCAATTTGTGTAAAGTCTACAAATTAGTTCTAATACACTTAGCTTAAAAAAAAGAAGTGTCAGATGTTCTGCATGTCATAACTGGCAGAAACAGCACATCAGAATTGAGGACAGAGGAAATCACCCAATTTTCATTTGCTGCCTTTGTTTCCATACTTAATTCTATGAGTATTTAAGATCCCACTGCCCCCTTTCCACCCTCTTGAATTCATATTTCCTATTTTTGTACTTTCTCAAGCAACACTCTTCACAGAAATTAACTTTTCAGAACCACTTAATCATTTTTGAGACAAAATGCCCTTAGCTTGCTCAGGTTGTGACCAGAGTTAAGTAATTGGGAAGGGAGCAAGAAAGCGGAATACTTTTCACACTTAAAGACAATTGTGATACTTAAAGACATTACAGAGGACAGACAGGACAGAAGGTGGAAGGAAAGACACCCAAACCAAAAATGGAGGGTACCCCACATTATCCATAAAACCATTACTTCAAACACAAATTAAATACCACATTATCTAAAGATAGGTTAAGTTGCTAGACACAGTAGTTAATCAAGAGGCAGGTTTATCATTTGTTTAATCTATTATTTTACCACCTTCTTTTCTTACAAAGTGAAGAAAAATTCAGCTATTTTACTTCACCTGTTTACTGTTTGGCTTGCCAATTTACAATAGTGATACAATTAGTTCTATCCTTCCAGGTATTAGGAATACATTTCAGTAAAGAAAATGGCTATATCAAACTAATGCACGTAGGAATGACCTAGCATTACATCTCTACTAAACTACTACAGCACTGTATACAAGAGGAAACAGGAAGCTGGCATTTAGAGTGGCATTTATTAAATATGTTTTGCTTGCATTGTTAGGCAGTTCAACAGTAGGTGTTTCATCCCCCCCATATTTTTACATACAGAAAGTTATTCTTATAAAGAGCAGTACTTAAGTTCAATTTTGTGTATGTGCACACACACAAATGATTAAGGAAAGACAGGATTAATATAAAGAAATTATTTCTAGCCTGTACACTTCACATTGCTCTCCAGCCTCCAGAAAAGCAAGGCTTGGCAAAAGGAAAGGCACTTAAAAACCCAGTCACTCCATAGTCCAGCATATCCTACCCACTTTCCAGAATTATATGTAACTAGGCAGCTGCATCAAAGCAGATGTTTTGCTACCTAACTCCATTTTTTGGCACAGGGAGGTGGAGAATAAATACTCCAAGTTACATACAAATTGCTTTAGAGATGCATTACAGCTCTACTGCATAATACTATGATGTCTTAACTTCTCCAGGACATTTACCCCTTTGGCAGGTGATGCATCAGAAACTACCCTGGCCTCTCTGCGCATTCCACAAGATTAATGCATGTTTGCAGAAGCACAGGGGAAGGAAATCCATTAAACTTGTTTTGCCCACCCATCTTTTTAGTGAGAGAGACACCGCCACACAAGGTAGCAATTACAATGCTGTTTTGCCAACAGAAAAGGATACTTCTCCATTGATTGGTCACTAAAGCAGGCTCAGCAACAGCAACAGACTTAACTGTGAAAATGTGTGTTGACAGATGCCACAGAAGTTTTCCCGTTTCACCTAATCACGCTTCTCTCCATTTGCAGGAGAGAGGAAAAGGTGGGAGGAGAATAGGTAGCAGTTTCCTAGGATATGCGTGACTGACAGTTGGCTGCATCAGTTATGGTAGTAGATAGCAAAACCCCAAGGCTTAGCAGAAAAATAGTCACTGCTCTATTACCAACAGCAGATTTCAAGCGCCTTCTATAAGGGAATGGCACAGAGCTCTTCTGGCAGGAGAAGGGAATATGGCTGGATACATGGTTTCCTACTCAGCCGAACAGCAGAGGTCTTTCTTAAGTCTACACGACAGCCAAAGGGGCATTTCTTGATACTACTACAAGGCCCAAAAAGCAGCTACTCCTAAAATTAGAAGGCTAAAGCACATTGAACAACTTCATGCAGCTGCCCAAAGAGAGACCTTAGAGATTGGTATGTGCTTTTAAAGTCCTGGCAGAGAGCATGTTTCAAGTGCACTGGGCACTGCATTTTTTGTTTCAGATCAACTTAAGCTCTAAAATAGCTCATGCCAGTGGTACTATAGAACTTAATGGTACTATAGACCCTTAAGATCACTAAGTCCATCCACCCTTTACTTAACACTACCACATCCCCACTAACCCATGTCCCTAAAAGACATGAAAGGGGCACTTCAGTAGGATCTTGGGCTCGGAGCTCTTCAGCCTTCCTTCTTCCTATCTGGTTGCCACAGACTCACAAGCAAAACCAAGCCTCTTCAGCTTATCAAGGAAAAACTTGCTACTAGGCAGGACTCTCTCTGCTTCTGTCTACCAGCCTCCATAAATGCCTAGATACTGTTCAGTATTTGTGCTTTTTGCTCGTAACCTCCAGAAGCGAGAGCAGGAAACAACATTAGGATTACTTTCTCTCTCCATCCACTACCAATCAACACCCCCTAAGCAAGTCCAGCTTTACTTGTTTAGTTACCTTATCTCTGAAATTAGGTTTGCTCTCAGAAGGCACAGCATCAAAATTATCTCAGCCCTCTGCAACTAGTATAGCACTTCTGTGGCAATAATATTTTTAAATTACATTTCCAACAGCATAGAAGAACTACTATTTAAAATGCTCTTCCTCCTAACAAGATGTGTCCCAGCACCAACAACCAGAATGAGAAGGCAGAAAGTATTTGACAGCATATACACTATCAAAATTTATTGGTAAAGTGGACCTCATTGGTTTGGAAGATCAGCCAGTGTATGCACTTCACTGTCATATCATCAGAATTCTGTCACATGAACAGTGGATTCTGAAGGATTCAGAAGAGAGATAGCAAATTTCTTAGGGAAATCATGCTTAAACTTACATGTATTAGCACCAGGAAATTGGCAAGGAGAACTGCTGGGATAGCATGAAATCTTGGCCTCAGCTGGGAATGCAATGCATGAGACGAAATGAGTGGTGCATCCAGTAGAGGATCATCTTCCAAACTCTGTGTTATTTCCAAGGAGCCCTGGAACAGAAGGGGAAGGCAAACAATAGCTCTAAGGTAAGCTCTAAAAGTAAAGCACAGAAGTTAAGGAATTTTCTGTTAGCAAATCAAGCCTTGAGGGGGGAAAACTCCACTAGGTTAATATCTTGAGAAACCTCTTAAACTCTTGGTAAACATTCATCACACGCGAGAACTCGGTCCCTGAGGAATCCAGCACTAATCTACTTCCTAGTATCACACAGAGCCTTCAGGAACTTCAGTTTTAAAAATGTATAACAAGTGTCTGAGCTTCAGACCTGAGAGACACCAGGAACATGGGAAAAAATGACAAAGTCTCTCTCACATGCTTTATACAGCTACTGCAAAATTCTTTGTTGTTCTTAGTTTTGTCCAACTGAAGTTGGAGGCAACAACAAAGCTGCAGTGTAACAGTAACAGTTTTGAGTATTCAACCTCTAATACTACTGACATGTCAAAACACCTGCAGCAGCAACTAGAGCTCAACTCGGGCAGGAAAGAAGCAGCAGTTCATAGAGGGAAAAGATGCTACCAAAGTGCTGAGCAAGATACTGCCTACACTAGAGAGAATGCAGCCTGCCCTCGTCACATTGGAGCCAAGTTACTTGCCTTCACATTCAGTTCAAATATAGTGCCTTTTACTAAGAAGAAGGTAAAACTAAGTACAAGTGAAGGGAAAAACTGGACAAGGAACTTGCCCCACAGCTGTGCATCCCTGCTCCTTTCCGGCCAGGACAAGGCCATTCAATACATATTAAGTGGAACATACACAAGGCACTATGATGGCCAAAACTGCTACAGTTTCTCTTTAGCATCCTGTTATGTCCTTTGCCTCAGAAGAGAAAATAACTCAAGATTCCCACTCAAGTTTTGACTGCTCTTCTTCATATACCAACCACAGCCCAGAAGAAGACAAGGGCAGACCCCATCCCACTCCAGACTTCTGACTATTCAGATGTGCCACATTTCACCAGGCTATTTACTGATTTATAAACTGAGGACTTCTCTTTGCCATGAGAAAAAGCAGCATAAGCCTCAAGACAAATGAAACATTCCATCCTTCTAGACACTAACACAGGAAGAGAGGGATTACACCTAGGTTTATACCTCATGTCAATGAGGCCAATGTAGACTGTCTCCCCAGTGTTATTTCACCTGCAGACAACTGCCTAAAGTGAAGGAAATAGTCGTAAAGAGTTATTTCAGTCAACAACCAGTTTTCTTTTAGAACCATGAACACTACACTTGCCCTACCATAGAGGAGTGTGAACAGACCACCCTCAGCTATTAGATACCTTTTAATTAGCCCAGTCTTGGACTGAAAATGACCCTTACTAAAATACCTGCCTGGTAAAATGACCTTTTACTGCACACCTAAATGTTTACAAATGGCACTCCTCTTAGGTCACTGATATAAAATCCAGAAGCATGAGAGCAAAGATGCCCGCTAGCCCTCCTTTACCCACTTTCACACGACAGGTGTAATTTTAAGCTCTGAAAGCAAGGACCAACACTCCAGCAGCCAAGGCATCTTACCTAATTTTTCAGATTACACATCAGTAAAAAATTGATTACCATGAGGGTGGAGAGACACTGGAACAGTTGCCTGGTAAACCTACAGATGCTCCATTCCTGGAAGTGCTCAAGGCCAGGCTGGCTTGGCTTTTGAACAAGCTGGTCTAGTGGAAAGTGTTCCTGGCCACGGCAGGGGGGGAAGGGGGGGGGGGTTGGAAATAGATCTTTAAAGAACCTTCAACCCAAACCATTCTATGATCACAGAATTAATAATGGGGTTAACAGCTGACATGTCCCACAAACCCAACAATTCTTCTCAAGACACTATCCTTTGTCTAATGGGAACAAATTATTCACCATTTCTGTATTTCACCATTCCCTTATTTCCATGAGGGATCAGGGCACTCCTTCACAGACAAAGCTTTATCAGAGCTTTGACCATGCTACTTTCTCACGAGACTGGCTACAGTCCATCTTTGTAGCCTAAAATACAGCTAGTATTAGAAAGCACTAGATGACATCATCTCTTCAAATAAATTTTATTACAGACAACATGGAGAGGAGGGGAATTAAAGCATAGGATATGATGATCCTATGCAGTCAATCTGTCATAAAGAAAATCCAGTAAGTGTCCTTCCTAACTGGAGCAAACACTGGTTTAATTTCATTAAGATGAGCCAAAACCACAGTTGTCAAAAGCCAAAATGCCTTAAATCCAGACTTGTTTGGCACTGCTGCTGAGCACAGGTTGAAGCTTTAGCCTCTTGGCTCCCTGATCCACTTCCAGCATGTGACCGCTTCCACAAGAGCCCAGCGCCAGCAGGAGAAGGGCAGGCAGGAACAAGCCACAGCCAGCAAGCCTCGCCCACACCGGCTTCCAGCTAGGGCGGGGAGAAACATTCAAACATACACAAAAACGCCGTGGTCATGCCAGCGAACAGCACATAACCCGCCTGTGGAAAAATAACCCAGAAAACCTGAAGTAGCCACATGAGCAGCCCCGAACAGGGGCTAATGATCTCGAGTAAAACCAAGCCAGGCCCAAATGCCTCGGAGATATTTCCAGCCCGGCTGGGGAGGGGCAGCGCAGGGAGCAAGGGGCCGCGGCGGCCTCCTCGCTCCGGAGAGCGGCACTGGGGACGCGCCTGGGCCGGCGGCTGCCTCCGGAAAAAACAGACAAAGCCTCGGGCGGCCGGGACGGAAACAGCCCGGAAGAGGCGGAAGGAAGAGACGGCACGGAGCACAAGGCGCTCGCCCGGCGGCGCCCGCTCTCAGCGGCAGCGCGGCCGCTCACCCGGGCGGGGTCCCCGCGGCCGCGGCCCCGCTCCCGCCCGCCGCGCTCACGTTGTCCAGGTCCTGCTGCCGCCGCCGCCCCGCCGTCTGCGCCATCGCCGCCTCCCGCCACGGCTGCCCCGGCCGCGTTTAATGGGCACCCCCAGCGCGGCCCCGCCGCCACGGGCTGGCCACGGGCAACGCCGCCCCGCCCCGCCGGCAGCGCCCCGGCCGCCATTGGGCCCGCGCCGCGCCAGCGCCGCCCCGGGGCGCGGCCGGGGCCGGGTCTCGGGCTGGGTCTCGGGTCTCAGCCTGAGCTCCCTGAGGGGCACAGGTCCGTGCCCCCAGCCCGCCCTGGGAGCGGCGCTGCCCCGCGGCCGTGCTCGGTGCGGTTCTCTCGGCAGCCCCCGACTGAATTCAGAACGGAGACCGCTTCCAGCAGGCTCCGTGTCCCTGCGGGGCCGGGGGTCGGGAGGCAGCGCTGGGAGGGGAAAGGACCCCAGATGGTTGCCCCAAGTGTGGGGTAAAGCAGTGTAGTGTTGGTGTCGGCTTGCTCTTGCGGGAAGCATCGAGTCTATGCAGCTAGTTACTGTTTCCAGTGGATTTCCTTGCCCCTTCAGATCACAAAAAGTTTTAGCATTCACTTTATACATTTTCTAAGGCATTTCTGGGCCTGTTGTATATTTTTTGGCAGGAAATGCATTTTCTTTAAAACGTGTGCTTGGTAATTTCATTTTCCAACCCTTTATGATCATGCTGAGAAAGACTCTGGTCACTCACAGTGTCCAGACTACTCCCTTATGGATCTCTGTGTTACTGACATTGACAGCCTCGTGTATTCTGCATACTCCTCAACCACTTATTTGTGCTTAGTTGTTATTTGGTAATTTTTGTTAGCCTCTCTGGCATTTTTCAGCTATAACCTCTCTGGAATGAGAGGGATCAGAATGACACACTGTTCAAGCATGTGCAAAGTATGAATTTCCAAAGCATCATATTTATTATATGTTATGTGCTCTGTTCATATGCTAATGTTTCTTAACCTTCTGTTTGTTCTATGTGAACATCCCTTTAACCTTCAACTAATGCTAGTGAGGACTCCGAACAGGATCAAAGCTGCAACAGGGGGTCTGAAAGACAAGTAAGATTGTATCCTCTCTAGGTTGTAATTGTTCTATGTGTATTACTTAAGAGAAGCCAGGACTGTCACCTTGAACAGCTGTAGTTGTTCTGTCTCTCTTAAAATCATGTTGAAGTGCCAAGGGATGAAAACTGCTCTTGAGGTATGAGCTTCTTCAGAGAAGAAGTTTCAAGTTTTTTATCTCAGTTTCGGTGACTTTTCCTGGCTTTTTCTAGAAAAAAATTCTCAACTGAAACCTCCCACCAGATCATTTACATTCATCACTTGCATTCATTTGTTCTTGTTTAATATAGATACACACATTTAATGAACTATCTGAAATTAAAAAGAAGCCTTAAATTTGCTGGTTTGACTGAGATAAAGCCCAGCTCTTCTGATAAGAGCATGCTCTGTTCCAGTTTCTCAGCCTAAATGTTTCTTTTTCCTCCTCCTTATTGTGCTTCATATATATTTTTTTTTTATTCCTGACAAGAACACAGATCCTACCGATCAGCAAGCAGCTGACAAAAGTTTTCAGTGACAGTGAAGTGAGGCCACAATTTGCATACATATATGCAGTGTGTGTAAGATATGCCATTAGACAAGTGTTTACAATAAAATCAAAAGAACAAATTCTTCTAAATGTAATTTTAAAATCCTAAAGTCCCAGTAAGTTTACATTTATTAGCACTCATTTGAATAGATATAATTTTATATATAATTGTAAACCTTTTTTTTACTGAATGGGAATTGAAAAGTTCTCAATGGACTATTGAAGAGCACAGTTAGGGAAAAATACAAGTTTAAATATTTGAAGTGCATAAATACTTACTGCATACAATGCCAGTTAACATATTTAAAAGCATGTGATTGCCAGTTTCAACTGGTTTACGTGAAACGTGTATGTATTCTCTACAATAGTAGTCTGCTTTTGTTCTTAGTAGATCACTCAATCTTTGTTTTGGTTTTGATGTATGATTTTAATTACTAGATTCACAGTATTTTTTATAGTGAGAGGTTTTAGTGATGTAGATAGGTTCTAATAAAGTAACATTCTCTTCTGGTCCATTCCTGTTCCATCTTGCATCAAATTTTGCAGACATTGTAATTTTAGTGTACACAAACTTGCAAGTCTGGCTCCTGAAGGATGATCTAATGCTGGGCAGTCTAAAACAGATAAAGATATGGCCTGGTCCTAAATTCTTTCCACTGCAGCTCCCTCAGTAATGATGAAGACATCTGCTAAGGGTTAGATAAAAAGATGTGGTATGGCCCAACAATACTATGCTGCCCTTAGGGAAAGCTCTACTTAGACATTAGATACACAGGAATAAATGCTCTACTTAGGCATTACCTTTGCCATATCCACAATAATTACAATATTTGGGGACTAACTGTCACAATTGTATCCTCACAAAGAGACATAATATCTACTTTTCTTCCTCTCAGTTTCATGTAAAATTTGGCATGAATGGAAACAGGATTGTGCTCACAAACTTTTTCACATTCAGCTATAAGATATAATTATCATTACTGTTTCTTTTTCATATTACAAGTACAATTAGTACTTAAACTGTATTCAGTTCTATGTATTCAGAATACAGTCTCTGCTCTGAGAATATGAGGTTGTGACAGATCCCTGCATTACTTAAAATATAAATGGGAAGTGAAAAGGTAAAAATAATAGTAGAAAATTTTATTTGCATGAATTGGCTGTAATAATCCTGAAAGCCATGCTGCAGTAAGTGCAGTCTATGTTCTATCCTCATATTACAGACACTTCAGAAGTACTCATTTTATTTCAAGCTCCTGTA
The DNA here is from genome assembly GCF_048771995.1 of Taeniopygia guttata. Classification (NCBI taxonomy): domain Eukaryota; kingdom Metazoa; phylum Chordata; class Aves; order Passeriformes; family Estrildidae; genus Taeniopygia; species Taeniopygia guttata. The sequence continues at coordinate 38,661,303 of NC_133028.1, read as the reverse complement.
AATTTTTTAAATCCTGTGGAGGTTAAAAAACCAGTTCACTGCTGAATATGTTTAATACAAAGGAACCTTTCACTCCATGTATAATTTCAGATTTCCATATCATGTAAGAGTCAACTTTTTGTGTTGAGCAGCACGGGGCTATTTATGTATGGTAATCATGTAATCAAAAACTGCCACTTGCTATGCAGGTTTTGCTTCCTCAATAAAGTGCCCATTAAAAAAATCTGTGGCCTTTAAATGCAAGCTATTAAAAAGAGAGGAGCATTACACTGGTGTTGATAAAAACTCTTTCAGTCTTTCACTGATTAATATATAAATTTGAATGCTGGAGGCTTAGTGTGGCCATGGGTTACTTCAGCTTATCTATTAGTACAAATGATTTTGCAAAATGTCTTACATATCCATAATGAAGTCCAGAGTTAGGACTGGCGAAAAAGGGTGCATAATATGGCTGTAGAAAAAGAATTTGGACTGCTTTATGCAGATGAGACAAAGAACAAAAGAATAGCAAAGAGAAAAAGTGTAAAAAACAGAATGGGCACTCTTGATTAGTTAAAAAAAATTTACTGATTTCCTAGATATATTAAAAAACAAACAGAGGTTAACGAAATGATACAACTTTTCAATTTCATATCTCCTTTTAGAAATATACACTAGAAGTATAAATGTTCAGAATTAACTATCACAATGTATTTTACTTTGTGCTAAAATGAGTTTGAGTTTTAAATAGTTTAGCATTTAAGCAACTGCCTAATTTGCAGGGTGAAAATGCAACAAAAAGTACTCCCTCTGCAGAGTAATTTTTTCACTTTCTTCTGATTTTTCAAAATCATATTCCTGCTTATAAATATATATTCTTATAAATATATTCTGTTATAAAGCTATCACAATATGACAACTATCTATTTGAACTTCATAAAGGGAAACAGAGCTTTTTATAAAAATATTTGAGTTTAGATTATATACTATTGTAAATACAGGTGAACCCGGTGGGAAGAAATGACCATGTCTGACTCTAGTTCAGAAGACTGAATGATTTCTTTATTATAACTATCCCAGAATTCATTAATATACTATTTGAAGGAGATACTAAAACTACAAACCTACTTTTACTAACTACTATATCTAACTCCCTCACAACTCATCACCCTCTCTCGAGAGTCCAGACACAGGTGGATTGGCCATCAGGCTCAAACAATCCTCACCAGAATCCAATCAAGAAATCACCCCAGGTAAACAATTCTCTAAACACATTCCACATGGGAAAAACAAAGAGTAGAAATAGAAATTGTTTTCTCTTTCTTTCCTCTGTGCTCCTCTATGAAAAAATCCTGAGAGAGAGAAGAATGTGTCTGCCACAATATAGTTTCTAGGGTAATTTTCTAAAAAAAGAGGAATATTTGAGATAATTTTGTTGGGAAAACTACTGAAAAAATTGAAATAAAGACAGAAGATTGAAATTTCAAGGAAAAAATAGTTTATTTCCCCCCCCCCTTTTTTTTTTTCTCAATTTTGGGTACAGTTTGTGTGAAAATCTTGAAAAGAACTTGTCAAGAACTAGCTTGTGTAAAATAACTTTTTAGGCTGTATGGTTAAATATTAACATTCCAACAAATATTCTTTTGAATATTTTAAGTTCTGAAGTTACCAATTTTTTAACCTCAGTATATTAGTTCGGATAAAAATGTTCTTCTGCATAGAAATATTGGCAAGGGACTGAAAATTCTGAGTGAAAATTCTACTCCAGAAACACCATAATAAACTACTCATTCTATGAGTACTTGCTTATACCAGAATTATTGGACTAAACCTTTTTGTATCTTTTACTTAAATTCCCCCTTCATTTTTTTTCAGTTTACTAGGAGTCCAATTTTAGTAGACATTCTGTATAGCTACAAGTACTGATCCTGAGCTATTTTATTAAACAATTAGTTTGCAATACTTCTAGTCTTTCTTACACACATAGAAAATGTTATTCAAAATGAAGATTAACTCCATTTCTGGAAGAGCAGCATGATATGCTTTTCACTTCCTATGAACAACCTCTCTGCAAACTTACGTGCAGTAACTAGACCACTGTGACTGTAATTGCTATACCTCCCTGAATATAACATTTTAATATTTTAATGTCTTTGTTTTCATTGCCTCTTTGTACAACAGAAGAATCTGTATAATGTGTGAGGTATATCCCACTTGCTTTTTCATTTTCACTGAATGTCCCCTCAAGTGATGTAGACGCTGCAAATACTGTTCCTCCTGTCTTCTTTATATGCAAATGAAACAGTAAATATTCAAATTGATTACTTTAGCATACTATGTTGCGTTTCACAGTGTAAATTGCTCCTAAATACTGTTCTTAGGTAAGCTCACAATGAGCATGACTAGAGGAAATTCATGATTTTTAACTGTTGGTTTGCAGTAGGCCAATCCTGGATACCCAGGACTACCTAAATGAATCCATCTCTCTTTCTCCTCGTGCATTCGGGAAGCACTAGATGGCAGTACATCAGTTGTTTAAATGTGATTTTAATTAAGGAGCTGTAACCGTTTCCTTCTGAGAAAGGGGTGTGTTGGTTGATTGACCTGGTTAGAACTATCTCACAACGTTGCTGTTAGAGTGGGAACTTGATGGAAGAGAAGTAAACAGACTTTGATGAGCTTGAGTGTAATACAGTTCTTACGTATGAAGAAAATTACTTTTTCTTAATTTTCAAGAAAACAGTGTTTTGACAAGTTAAACAAGTATGACACAACACAAAATAAACAAAAGTCTTTTCTGCACTCTTATAAAGTAAAATAATCAGGAAAAAACTCCAATGACTGCTTATTATGTATTGTTTGCTAAAAACTAAATGTTGCAAATAAGTACATTTTTTTTTCTGGTGTAGGCTGTACACAAATATGGTACATAACTTATTTCAGTAGTGTATAATTCTGTGTTAAGGGTGAAACTCCTCATTGGCTTTGCACATTGCTGATCAGGATGGTTCAACTTTTCCCAAGACATCCTTGCTGCAGCTTTCTGCTGCTACCCTTGCATCATGGCTACAAGGTGAAATCTGGTAATTTTTGGTGGGCTTTCTTCTCATCTGGTGAATGGAACCCACTCAGTATAAAGACCTGACTGCAACCTAAGTCTGCAGGTATGAGAGCAGGAGTTGCTCCATCTCTTTCACATCTCTTCGTCTCAGGAACACACTATATGTGAAATGCAAACCTTTGCAGCATTGGGCCTCAGATCTACTCAACAAGATATCTACTTGGCATCTTTGTAGTTTGCAGTACAAATATGAATCATGGCTATGACCTACATTTGCTTCCATTCGTAATTCTTACTTCAGCTAGGACTTCCTCTTGGAAACTGTAATCTAGAAGGAACACAGAACTGACCACAGGGACTTGGCTTCTCCATCAAATAAAATTCAAAAGTGTCATACCATTTGCTTTTTATGTGGCCTTCTTTTCCAGAAATAGGATCAGAGTACTTAAAGTCTGTTTACTAGACTGCGTGTCATATCAAGTCCTTTCAGAAATTACACTATATCTGGTTCTGAACACTGAAAAAACAGTTCATAGTTACTAATTTTCATCATCATCATCATAAGGTCCATTAATTTTACAGAATGAATCTTATCCCTTCAGCTATTTTCATTAAGTATGTGTCATTCTTAGTGCTCCAGCAATTGTTGACACAGGAAAAAAAAATGCTAGAAAAGACTAAATATTTTAATCCATGCTTAATTGTATTTCACTGATTTTGGTCACAGTACAATTTCTCTTTGATAGCAGCTGCTTTGCTATTCCTTATTTCACAATCCCAATTTACATGTTTTATTTTTTCTCTCTCTGCCTACTCTCCAGTACATATTCCTCTGCAATCTGGTCCCTTTCTCAGTCTGCTGCATGTGCTTTCTTGCATTTCCTTTTCATATTACTTTTCAGTGTAATTCTTCTCAGCTGCATTGATGTCCTTAGCTCAATGGTTCTCTGAAACTTTAAATATTCCATGCTTCTGAAGCAAGAAAAAGGAATCTCTTCCACTAGAGTGAGGCCTTTTAAAATTAGGCAATTCTGGATTAATGCTGATATTAGTGCTAGTGTTTCAGACAAAAGAATGTAGTAATAGCTAGTGTCTGTGTTGAACTCAAGTCCTACCATGAATTCCACAAAGGTCCTTGTGGATTTGTTTAGATAGAGGGGCCTGGGCTGCATAAAGGTCTGCTGCGGGATGATTATGTTATTGAGTGTGAAATGCTTGGGGAAAAAAAATGTGAGTGTGCCCTCATGTATTTTGGATAAATGCATATTTATCTTTACATAGATTTTGTACATAATTTACTCACAACTCAATTTAGTAGGATACAAATATAATGGATAATCTAAAAGCTAACAAAGTGAAGAAGCACATTGTTTTTCTGTTTGAAGCAATAGGAGTATGGAGAGGTACTTAAGTATTAGATTCTCGAGTCCTTCCTTTCCTCTTTCCTGTTCATGAAAAGAATCAGCAGCATATCCTCACATAAGCATTCTACCCAAATCCTTCAGAAGTTATGACTTCTAATATCTTAAACAAGAGCAAATGTTCTTACCACCTTATTTTCTGTCCTTTTTTGGAGAAGTCTTCCTAACCTATATTTGTCAATTAAAAATAAGTAAGAACCTATATCAGTGTCCTCTATGGCTAAACCTAAACCAGATTTCTTCTAACATGTCAGTATAGAGCATGATCCCTTAAACATGTTAATAAACCACCATGTATGTATGCAGTCACATCAACTTTTACCAGGATTAGTTATTCTATTTGTAGGACCATAGAACTTGTGGGACTACCTTGTTAGCAAGCAGAGCTCTGCTAGCATAACTTCATTTTCACTGGATGCAATTCACTGATGGATAGTGTGTTAATAGAGCTGAAGAAATGTATGATCCTAAGTAAGCATTGGCCACATTCCTTTGTAACTCACTAAAACAAGTGGGAAAGTGCTAGGAATTATTACAGGGACAGCCTGAAACATGACAGGGAATTTTCTCAGTAAATGCAGTAATTTGAATTGCTGCAACATAAACAAAAATGACAGCTGTTTCATCATAGATAAGATATATAGCCCATTTCCTTTCAAAACTACATACATACACCCACAGACATATATAAATAAGTTTTTTCTCTGAAAGTTCTTTTCTAAGAAGAGATATTGCATCAAGCAGAATCCCATAAAAATCTAGGCATTGTATTTAAAGGATGTGTTTTCTCATGGTTAGAGATATAAGTTGTTTTGCCATAACCACATAATGTATTTTGGATGAAACATTTTTTGCTTCTATTTCTCTTGAAATTACTGAATTACAAAGATATAATTTTCAGGAAAAAAAAATGAACTTTGTCCTATTTGTTTCTTTCTGATGCTCTGCATCACATAAATTAACTGAACTAATGTTGAACATTTGGCTCTGAAGCCAAAACAATACTGCAAGAAAATGAGAGAAGTCACAGGTTGGCAATGTTTAATGTTAAGAATAAATGTTTGTACTGGTTTTGGCTGAGGTAGAGTTAATTTTCTTCACAGTGATTGGCATGGGCCTGTGTTTTGGATTTGTGCTGAACAGAGTTGATAACATAGAGACGTTCTTGTTATTGCTAAGCAGGTCTTACACAGAGCCAAGGCCATTTCTGCTTTTTGTACAGCCAGGCTGGCGAGGAAGTTGAGGGTGCATGGGAAGTTGGGAGGAGACAGAGCCAGGACAGGTGACCCCAACTGACCAAAAGGACATTCCCACACCATGTGACATCATGCTCAGCATACAAAGTAGGGAGAAGGAGGAGGAAAGGGAGGATATTTGGAGGGATGGTGTTTGTCTGCTCAATAACCCTTACATGTGACAGGGCCCTGCTCTCCTGGATGGCTGAACACCTGCCTGCCCATGGGAAGCAGTGATTTAATTCCTTGATTTGCTTTGTTTGTGTGTGCAGCTTCTGCTTTCCCTGTTAAACTGTCTCAGTGTCAACCCGTAAGTTCTCTACCTTTTAGCATTCCGATTTTGTCCCCAGTCTTACTGTTGGGGGAGCGAGCAAGTGGCTGCCTGGGGTGTGGCTCCTGACTGGGGTTAAACAACAACAACAATAACATTGCTAAACAGTCCCGCAGTGTTAGTACGGAGCAGAATCTGCAGAATCTGCAGCTGCCTACCTACTTGCAGGATCTATGTGCAAAGAGTGTACAATGCCCCTCAGCTTCCAGACCAGCTCACAGGTTTACAATAGTCTACCATGGACCCTTAAACACATCACAGTAGAATTCACTTAGGTCTTATGGATCAGTAGAAGTTGGGATCCTTGTCTTACAAAGTGACGTGTCCAGGAGTTTACTCTAAATTACAGAAATTTGCAAGTGTGATGTGACAGTCATCATCCACTCTCAGATCTACGCAGGCCATATCTGCTTATGAACTTGGACATGCTGCGCTACGTGGAGCCAGCTGAATTTTAAACCTCCATTTCAGAGAGCATTATTTCTGGCTGGCTCCTTTGGAGCAGACTTCCCTGCAAGCAGGTTTTGTTGTGTATTTAAATCTTTAGCAAGTACCTTGTCTTCTCCAATACAACCCAGAGGCAAACTTAGTTGTCTCTTGAGAAGAGACAAATTCAGTAGTTACAAAGCACAGACTTCATAAAAACAGGCACTGCCAACTGTGATTATTTAATTTAGAAAAACCTCCAGTGGTAACCCATTGAAAAAATTTTGAAGTGTTCCCAAATCAAGCATTGCTGTAGTTAAAGAGGATTGGTAAACTGAGAAAACGAAAATGGCATTTTCCTAGTGAGGAATATTATTGGAAATTAGCAAAAATGAAAATAACAGAATAAAATACATTTAGTTTTAATAGCTAGTGATTTTATTAGAAACACTGGTGAAGGCTTTCAGTATCCATCCATAATAATCCACTCCTGCCATTTTGTTTTGTGTCTTATTTGAAATATGCTGCCCTAAACTTGTCTCACTCTTAGAAAAATAGTGCTGATCAGTTATTATTAGATTTATTCATTTAGAGACACTATTCCAATTTAAAATTTTTTACTCAGTGAAGAAGCATTTTAATTTTACAGACCCAATCAGATTTAAATATCTGAATTGTGTCCAGCCTGCTAAATCCATTTTCCACTACCCAATCTTCAAAGATTTGGAAGCAATTTACAGAGGTTTAAATACAGTAAATTCTTCTCTAGTGCCCCAAGTCAGAAGTTGCTAATTGTAGCATTCTTGATCATTACTTCAATTAGTGTTGTTTACAGAAACAGGTTTGAAATAGGTGCCTGTTCGTTTTTCTTTTTGCCATTTTGCATCACAGAGGCTACTTCAGCAAACACTGAAGCACAACTCAAGTACTTAATGATCAAGGTCAGCAATGTTTGCAAAACACAGGAGGCCAGGTGTTTTGAGCGGCAGTGCTCTCCTGCTGGACTTGATCAAATAAAAGACTGTGACATTCAGCAGGTCACAGCGAACTACACCCTGCTCAACTCCTCCGTCCCGACGCAGTTCTGCTCTTCCCTTCGGCCCCTGCCCGAGCAGAAACCACCTACACGACCTGGAGTCGGGTCAGCTCCTTGGCTGGCCTGCCAAGGTGCCCATGTCCCTCATGGAGTGCCCCTGCTGGTGGATTTTCTTACTGAGGAGACCTGGGACTGCTTTAATTGTTTTTCCCCTGTGCGACAGAGCACCTATGTGTCCCCACGCGAGCGCCCCAAGCCATCCTCGCCGGTGCTGAGGCCACGCTGACCCGGGCGCCCCGCGGGACGCGTCGCTGCGCAGGGCGGCTCCGGGAGTCGCTCTCGGGCCTGCCCTGAGCCAGCGCTTTCCTGGGAAGCGGGAGACGCACACAGGGCGCTAGACCCTGGCTCATCCCACTCGGGGGCCACGCTTCTTTCAGCAAGGGCAGCGGCGTCTCAGCCTCCCCCCTAAAGGCCCTGGGCCGCAGCTGTCCCACCTCCAGGGCGGAAGGCTCCGGCGGGGCGGCCCCTGCCCACCGCGGGCTCCGGAGCCCCGGCCCCCATCGCAGGTCACACCGCGCGGGCCGGGCCGGGCCCGCGGCCGCCGCGCCTGCGCAGAGCGGACCGTCCCCGCCGCGCCCTCCCGCGGGCGGGCACCCGGAAGCCGCAGCGCCGGCGGCTCCCGGCGGCGGCGGGGCTCGGCCGGGCGGGCGCAGCCGCTCCCCGCTCCCCGCACCAGCGGCGGGGCAGCGCAGCTGGCATGGTGCTGGCGGCAGCTCGCCGCGCCCGCGTTGCACGGAGGAAACCCGAGCGGAGCCGCGATGGAGATGCTGCTGCCGCCCGTGTGAGTGCGGCGGCGGCGGCGGCGGCGGCGGCGGGGCGGGCGGGGAGGCAGCCGGGCGCCCGGAGCCCGCCGGGACGGCGGCGCGGAGCGGAGCTGTGCGGTCCGTGGGCTGGGGCGGCGGGTCGGGCCCGGCGGCGCGGCAGCGAGCGGAGGTGCCGCGGCGCTCCGCAGCCCGGCCGGGCCCCATCGCGGGGAGCGGTGCCTGCGGATGGGGGACGCTCGGAGCCGGCAGCGGGGCAGCGCCGGCGGGAGGGTCGTGTCGGTGACCTGATGGCGGAGCCGGTGCCCGGCCGGCCAGCTGTCCCCGGCCAGCGCGGCCGGCCGGCGCTCGGAGATGCCCGGTTGTGCCGCTGCGGTGCCGGCCGCGGGCGCCGTGCGGCGGGGGAGCGGGCGCGGAGCTCCCGCGGGCGGGCAGCGCTGCCGGCACCCCCGCCCCGCCGCCTTCCCCTGTGCCTTCCAGCTTGTGGGGACAGGCGGGCTTTTTCGCCCTCCTCCCCCTCACTCCTTCTGCTTCCTCCATATGTGGTCCCAAATTACTCCTTGTTTGACTCAGCAGTCGTGCTTATCTCACTCCCGGTTTTCTGGTTATTTAGTTAAGCATCTCTTTTAGTGGCAGTGCCCAAGCGATGCACTCCAGGCAACCATCTCCAGCTGCACCTCAGCTGGCCTCCCCAGTCCTTTCACAGGCTCTGGTTCAGTGCTACTTCATGCTTTGCCTTCGGTAGGTAGATTTCAGGCGTGCTGTGCTTGAGGTTCTTGAGAACAAACCGAAGGAAACCAGTTACAGACAGCTCTGACCCAGCTGGCGAAATGGTGAGAGACCCCAGTACTTCAGGCAGACTGGCACTTCCCAAAACAGAAGGAGTATGACTGATGGTTTTGTAGGGTTCATTACCTTAAAACAAAGTAACCCTTTGTGACAAACTAATGAATTCGGTGAATTAATTTACGCTTCATGTGAACTCCTCCATCTAATCCAGGTTGCTTGGCAGCTCTTTATGGACAACTTGATCACTTTTTTTTTTCTTGCATAGCTGTATTTGATGTGTACACAGCCTGTATACATATGTAACTAAATAGACATCAGTATCTGATGCATTGCTTTGGGATGTAGAAAGTTGCAATGAAAGTGTTCTATCTTGGACTTGATAGATCAGTGGTATAATTAAAAGCTGTATCTCTTCCTTATAGGTGTTTGGTGTTCTGAATATTTTCTGCAGACATTGATTTCTGTCTGTAATTTTTTGGAATTCTGATTGCAACATATGTCACATAATGTCGAAAAGTAACCTTTGGTCTAAAGGAGTTTGCTAGATAGAATGTAATTTTTTTTGTTTTTTACCTCTGTGAAGTAGCATATGTATGTGCTGAATAGCGTGTAACTTGTTTGGGGTTTTGGGTTTTTTTTTGATTGATGCAGAATTCCTGACTGTTAATTTGTCCTTTTTCATTAATGAATTGTATACTTTTCAAAATTGAACATGGAACTTTTAATTCATATCTGTTTCATGATACACTGTAGTAAGTTGATAGTACTTAGAGTTCTGTGGCTGGATGTTACTTGGATAGTTTTATAGAAACTTTTTACATTCCTTTGTTAATTGATGCAGTTTTGTATTTCTTTGCTCCAAAATTTTGTAGCTACTTTTGAAATAAAGCCAGCTGCTTGGCTTTGCACTATTGCAGTGCACAGAACTTAGAGTTCTAGGTTGAAATCTTAAATTATTGTTGGATTTTTCTTTTAAGTTCATTAGACATGCCCAATTAAAAAGTTTCAGGTATAGTAGAAGAGAGGTTGCAATTATGTGAGTCACTGAATATGTTCAGTTTGAGTGTGCTTACCTAATGCTGGTAAGGCTGAATTTTCATTTGCAGTCAGATTGTTGATGTACCAGGGTTTGTGGCCCCACCAAATGACTTCTCAGTGCCTTTGCTTATTTCCAGCTTAGAGGTTCAGGAATACAGTTAAAATACTGTAGAATCAAGCATCACTGATGCTAAGCATTTTATACGTGCTACAGCAACACAGTTTGCTTTGTAAGAACAACACTGTGACTGTAAACAGGAAACTCATTGATTTGGTTTGGCATGAAAGGCTTGCTTGCTGTTTGGACAGTCCAAGTGACTGAGGAGTGTATATGGTAATTTTTCTACAGAAGTTAGGGTCTGTAGAACTTGGGTATGTCTTACAGAAAGAATGAATTGTAGCTAGAGGCAATGATTTTTCACACTGCCTAGTTCTTCTCCTGCTGTTTGGAGTGGGGTTTTGAGAGTAACAAAAATTAAGAGGCTGGTCACTTATGTACATTATGGTTTTCAAAACATCGAGTGAATCTACAAAAGTACACAACTTTTCTGTCACCCGTGTCTTATGCTGTGGCTAGGGAAAGCCTGGATAATTACAGTAGTAATTTTGTGGTCTTCCTGTCAGAGGAGAACTAGGAAACAGTAACTGAGGTCCTGGTAGAAGGGCAGAGATGAGCTTTTATCTGACAGACAGTGAAGGCTTGAAGAGACTGGGGTGATGGTTGCTGCGTCTGCCATTGATCTGTATGGGCACTAGATGAAAAGTTCCAAGAACTCTAATTCTGCTCTCACTTCAGAACGTATTGGAAATATTCTAGACTATTTCTCCACTAAATAAGATAATATTCACAAAACCAGAAAACATCTTCATGTTTTCTGTAGTGTAGATTATTGCTAGCCTCTCACAATGTCACTAGTATTAGTCACCAACTTACTACTTCTACGGGAATTCTACCTATTCCTCTACACCTTTGGTAACAGGGAAACTAAAATTGCTTGGAGTAAAGAAGCAATTTCAAGTGCAAATCTTCTCCCCAAGATGAAGGTGAACAAAATAAGAAGTGACATCACTGGAGATTAGACAGAAGTATTAACTTTATTTTTTTCCTTTTTTTCCAGATGTACCAAACTTTGCCATCAGAAGCCCTTGGATCTGAAAGAAGATAACACCGAAATTCACTGTCCTATTACAGTAAATCCATGGCACATGAAGAAAGCTTTTAAAGTTATGAATGAATTAAGAAGGTATGACTTCACTGTATACACCTGCCTGGAGTCCAAAGTTCATTTTTGCTTTCATTTGCATTTGTTAAGATAATAATACTAGTTTGTTTATTAAGAACATGCAATTTCAGAAGTATAGCTGAGGAGAAGGATTAATTATACAATGAAGTGATAACTAAATGATAGCCATGTGATGATAGCTGTAATGTATGCAGTATGTTTTTTCACCTCATAAGTTATTCAGAACTAGTTTTATGAGACTTGAAAAATACTTACAGGTTGTACTTAAGGAGTTACAGTTCCTGATCCTCTCTTGTACGTAGTTGATCCTGGATAGACAAAAAGTGACTCTGGTTGAGCCTTAGCCTCTTTGTGTGCCTGTTGTTGATTTTTGTGGTAGGATTGTGAACCAGAAAAGTGTTAAAATTTTCTAGTCTAGAGACAGAGGTCACAGTATAAGCCAACTGACTGTACGTTTTTTAGTTATCATTTGCTTGCCCCCCGGGAGAAATTGATGAACTCCCAAATCAAATGTTGAAAGTAACTTTTCTCACTGAAGTTTTGTAAGACTCTGAGGCATAATACCATCAGTTTCAGTGAAACTGGGGGGCTGGTGCTGATGGTGTTCTTAGCATCCATATTGATTTATATTTTACATATGAGTAGGTGAAGTGATGTTGAAAACTGTGACAGCTGGTAATTAGAACTCACAACTGAGCTCTGGAAATCAGGACTCACAGCTATCACTGATAGTAATTTAGTACTATAACTTACAGCAACAATGGAGAAATTAAATAAATAAAAATACTTTTCTAGCAGAGACAGTACTGGAGGCTGTGAAAATCCTGTAGTTCTTTGTTATTTCTCATCTAAAATTAAAAATTGGAGAGACTTCACCAGAAAGAAACACAGCAACTGATACCCTTTTAAAGTCAAATGCCGCTGCCTTTGACCTTTTGCTGTTCCATATAGGTAAATTTTTAAAACTGTGTGCTAGATAGACTGACACTTGTTGCTTCACCTCATTTATGCCCTTGGCTTTTTCAAGAGTCCCAGTAACCAGATGCAGTGTCTCAAGGAGCATAACAGAGCCTGGGTAGAGCCAGTAGCAATGACTTCCTAAGGATGAGCAAGAGTTTACATGGATGAAGTTTCCCAGAATTAATCTTAACACTAGTTTTGGAAGTTAGAAACCTTACCTGCATTTTGCTGTGTTGCAAGTAAAAAATTCACCGTCTTTCAGCAGAGTGCATTTGTGAAGCCCATGGCTTATTTTCAGAATATACTTTAGTTTCCATGGTTACCTAAATTCAAATTGCTGTAGAAGCAATTTGAGCAATTTTGCCTTGCATGTATAAATACTTAAAGTTTGAACAGGAGCTGTGCCATATAATCTTAACTACAAAGGTAATGCAACAATATTTACAATTTAAAATGGTAAATTTTACCATCTTAAAATTGTACTGAGTGCAGCTTTTAAGATGGTAAGTGGTAATTAAATAAAATTATAAACATTTCTAGATGCATTCATTTATTTGAAATAATAAACAGAAAATCTTAAAAATGTTTCAGACTTTATTGCTCTAAACAAAGATCTAATATTAATCCAATAAATTGTACTTTTGATTTAGGAACAACTTTAAAAATGTAGTGAATCTCAGTGCTTTTCATTAATGTAGCACAAACAGGTATTTGCAGATGTATACTCTCCAGGAAGTGAATAGCTAGTGAAAAAATCATTTGCTTAAGCATCTAAATACATTTGGTTTTGAATGCTTAAGTGTGTGTGCTTATGTTAAATTTTTGGCTGCTGTCAGGTTGTCTGGCTCTAGTAGCTTGTTAATGAGTTCTTATGTGCTTTCAAATTTTGACAAATTTTAGCAATTTTGTTCTTTGTATTTTTTGTAATTTCATTGCTCAGCATCACCTCAACACTCAGTAGAAAGCTCATTAGGAAAGCTAATTAGTTCTTGACATATGACAAAATTACACTCTGATGCCTGTCTTTTCACTTTATAATTTGCTTTTATCACAAAGGAATTTGATGTTACCTATATTTATCAAAATTCTCATTCTTACAAGCAAGACTTGACCAAAATCTTTTGAAAATGGGGATAATGAAAATTTCCTCTGAATCAATGAAGAATGGCCTGCAAGCTGGTAAACAGTTGCTCAGTTATTCTTAAATGCATACTTACTTAACCCTCTTTTTCTCATTTTCTATACCATGATGGTATATGCCCCACAATTCTGTTCATTCAGTCACTCTATATAAGCAAATTGGTACAATACCACTTCAGAACACAACCTTTTCTAAAATAAATTTATGTGCCCTCATGAAATGAAGGTGCTGAGTTGCTGTGGAAGCCACAAGATGCTTGCAGCAGAGTACATGATGAAGTTGTTAAGCTTGTTTCTTCAGTAGTTTGTTTCTTTAGCTTGTCAGCTCTGTAGTAACTCAGGGCATACTCAATAGCCTGATGCAGTTCTAGACTTGAGGCGTTACTATGTCTATGTATGTGCAATGTAATTAGTAATCCTAGTTGTGCATTGATGTAATCCTGTTGCTTCTGGCTTCATTGTTATCTTTAGTATTTCTATGCAACTAAGTATAAAACTTTTTATTCCTGTTGTCAGGATAAATGCAGGTTTCTGATAGCTGGGCATCTGATGCCCTTTTATGTGTAGCTTTCTGTTTCCATTTTTTATACTAAAATGTAATGGTTGTTTCAAGATCCTCTGAATTGTGTGTTTCATCTGGTACAGTCATTACTTTACATTGTACATATTGTTTGATAATAACCGTATTGAAAGCTAAACTTATGAGATTTACATAGTTGCTGTAGGTATTAAGAGTTGAAAGCAGAAAAATAATGTTATGCCAGGATTGCAATATGACCCCAAAGGTTAGTTGTGGCCACAAAATTTTTGATCTGTGACCTTTGCAAAGCCACCTTACTTGAGTCTGGGCTAATCAAAGTTGGATGATTGCAGAACTGAGAGATCACAGAGTTTTCTTTTGGATTGAGGTGAATATCGGGGCAGCTCGGCTGAGAGCTCTAGTTCTGTCCATGCAAAATGCAGCTGCTCACCTGACTTTGCTATAATTCAGTGTGGTAGTTGCAAACTAAGAAGCTTAATTATGCATTCAGGAATGGTAAAAATCTATCTTTTTGAAGGTACTGAGAATAGAAATCACTGGATTAAGCGTACAGCTCTAGCTCCATCCCTAAGGAATATGTTCTGTTAAGTCATACTTTTCCCTTTTCCCTCTGTTGCTGTGAGTCTGAGTTTTGTGGATTCCATAGTACCTCCACAGGGACAGTGAACAGGAAATAAGAGGTGACTGCAGCTATTTAGATGCTGTGAAGTTGCAGCCTATTTGTGTTGTGTGTTTTCTTTTTTTTTCCCCTCTCTTCTTTCAGTCTAGAAAATTGGATTATAAAGAGTACAAATGTAACAGGTTTAAGTGGAAAAGGTATAGCCAATAGCTATAAACTGCATTAGAAACACCTGTGATAGGAATGGTTATAAATGAGATGTTAGTTTTTTTGCAACTGAACAGAGAGGAAATATGTTACAGTCACAAAGTGCAAGCATACAAATACATGTAATGAAGATACAAAATGAAGTTAACCATAATAAATTCTAAACTGTTCAGACTGGAAAAAAATAATTGCTATTGTGTGCATGGGCTGAATATGAAAAATGCTTAGAAAACAGTGAATATAGAGAAGATGGAGTAGAGGATTTGTACAATTAAGTAGGCATAAGTTTCCAGTGTAATGTGACACAGGCATCTCAGTTGAAGTTGTCTGTAAAGCCTTGTTTCTTATGTAATTTTTTTTTTGTGCTTGTATATGTTAAATTCTGTTTTTTCTATCGCAGTTGCTCAAACGTGCCCAGGTTTCCAGAGAAAATATTTATAAATTGGGTTGATACAAATTATGGTTATTCAATGCAGAAAACTTCTGTGCAATGAATGACAATTCAGTTGTTTGATTTTTAATGGTTTTGTGTACCCAAGCACCATCCGTAATCTGATTAACGGCCATGTGGTTTTGTAACACATTTAAAAACAATGCTTCATCAACATTGTCTGCCTGCCTTTTTTGATGGCATGGGAAAAGAAATTGTGTGTGATATCATATATACTTTTCTGTTGTAGTTCACTTATGTGAAATTGCCTTCTCTGATATTTCTAAATAGTCAAAACTTGCTGTGTGATGTGACGATAGTAGCTGAAGACATGGAAATTGCAGCGCATAGAGTTGTGTTAGCCGCCTGCAGCCCCTACTTCCATGCCATGTTTACAGGTACCAAATGTTTCAATACTTACTGTGTTGTAATCCAGTCTAATTATAAAGAATAAAATTTCATGACTTTTGCTTTTTAGGATCTAATTTGATTTTTAGGTAAGCCAATAGGAATATTTGGGATACTTAATGATTTTTTTTTTTTTTGCAGTCTAAGGACATATTGTCAATGTAGCTTTTGTTAGCATGATGAATGGTTTAAAAAGTCTCCTTAATTAAAAAACAAATTAGATGTTAAGTAAGCAAGCACTAGTCAAGTTGTTATACCCTTTAAGCCTCTACTAATCTCACTTGTCCAGAAGAAGGTTAAAATAGCTTTCATGTGAATTTTGGAGTAAATTATGTCCTTTGACAACTACTGCTCCTACATTCTTCAGCTCATGAGCGCTATAGGCTGTTAGCAGATATGAAAGCTTTCTGTGGCTTTGGCAGCCTATAGCTGGAGTGCATGTTTCAGTATTTTTAGGGTAATTCTCCATGACATATGTACTCTGCATCATTGCCGCTACTTTTCTGTACAGGCTTGATTCTACTTCTGCTCACTCCATGCTGGCCAAGTGAATGCTCTGCTTTACTGCTAGAGCAGGAATGCTGAGGGCTTGCGAGGCTAAGATAGGTTCAGGTTCATAGGAGCCTCCAGCTGAAATTCCTGTGCTGTGGGTTTAATTCCATCATGATTATAAATCACATTGAAAAAATGTGAAATTCAGTGCCAAAGTAAGAATGCTACTAAATGCATATCCTGAGGTTTTGTCTGTTCATTCTCAAATCTTGTGCCAACTTTGTAGTTTATGTCAACTGTCTGAAATGAAAAGACTTCTCTATAATCCATTGCTTCTGACCACCAGCTCAGATGGAGGTGAAAATGTGATTCTTGGCCTGCCCATATGCAAACAGATTGGTGTTTTAATAATTTAATTGTATGCAACAAGATGGATGAAATTTGAAATACTGTTGTGTTCTGGGGAAGCAGCTGATCATTCTTGATTTTATAGGCAAATATTTTGACATATTCAAGGCTAGAAGTGGAGTAACTTCTACAAGAATGCTTTAAAGTTGCTTTTAAAATTACATATCTCTTCCTCAAGCAATTCTTTGAGTTTGCATTTGTGGTTGAGGCAAACATTGTGGGTGACTGATAAATTCTTTCATAATTTTTACTGCTGTCTATAAAAGTAGAATAAAAAAGTTGCTTCTACAGTTCCTTTTTATCACCTTAGTAGCAGAGAAATGCAAGCCTCTTATGTTAGTTCTGTATTAAAGACTGTTGTTGACTATCACATTGCAAATACTCTTTACTCAGTGTATAGCTTTTTATTATGTCTTCTGTGATTAAGACATTTCTGCTTGCCCTGACTTTTCTGTGAAGAAGTTTATCACCCATTCATAGTGCCAGTGCAGCAGTGTCTGTAGCTACTCTCCAGACAGAATTACTGAAATCTTCTCTTCCCTTTTAAATTTTTTACTTGTTTTATGTTCTTTAGCCCCAGTGGTGCAAGAGGTGGGGACACTCACTTGAGTAATGGATGTGAAGTGTTTAATGTATCTGTGGTGAGGTTTGTGTAGTTGGTGAGCCAGCTAGGTGGGAGCTTAAATAGAATTCAGCTGTAGCTTTAAGAGTTATCAGCAGATTTTATAGTAGGCTTATGGGTTGCATACAGCACGGCCCAGCTGCGGTATTGGTGCATTTCAGCCATTCCCCACAAAAAAATTCCTGAATTTCATTGTCATTGTTCTCTCCATGAAGCCATGGAGCCACCCACACTTCTTAGGTGGATTTTTATCCTCATCCAGTAATCTGCAAGTTCAAATAAGCAAATTTGATCCCTTAACCAGTCACAACCAAAGGGAGAAATATCTTCTTCTATCCAGAATAAAACATGGACTGAAAAGGCAGAGAAAACATTACACTCTTCTGCTTTAGGGTTACTTTTTGATTAGAAGTTAGAAGCTTATATTTAGACATGTGTTTGCAGGTTGATTCCATCATTCTCTGAGTCATTAAATATTACTGCAGTGCAGGCTGGGATATGGCATTAACTGAGTTCAAAGTCTCTGCCTGTTGTGTTTTTTTTTTTTTTTTTCCTCATTTATACATGTAATGGTAGCCCTAATAATTATCAGGAAAGAAAAATTTACTGTCTTTTAAAGTTAAAAAGTATAGTAACTTAGTAACATTTATCCAATGAGGAGATGGGGGAAGAAAGTCCTTGCTATTTAATCTATGTTAATAGGAGTATTTATTTTGTCTTACACAGTGGAATTATTTAGAAATACGATTTAAACCTACTTAACTGTTTAGAGGAATTGATTATAAAACATCAGAGAAGGGACTCTTCAGTGGCTCTAGGGCCTGACTTCAGATAAAGGTGACCTGGGTTTAATTTTCTTTTCTACGATGGCGGTTGTCCTTAGGGATTTACCTGCTCTCTTCACTTCCATTCTCCATTTGTATAATTCTTGGGTAAAAAAAAAATAAAAGAAGAAGAAAAGGCTTTCTTTGTGTTACTTTGTGAGGAACCATGTAAGCTTTTTAGGTAGCCCCTTTGTATCTTTGTAGCCCCTTTAGTATCTTCAACTCAGCTGATGCTTTGCTGCTGATGCTTGGGAGATTGGATCAGCCCAGTGCTTTCTTTCTGTTTGTCATATGCTTTCCTGTCATTAAGAACTCTGTGGAGACATGCTGCTTCCCAGTCATGAACTGAGTTCTTCAGCAGGTTGAATTCTAGACTGAGACTGCCTGCTGAGTGCATCTCTGGTTTGCTCTGTGTGATCTATCAAACAGTTATGGGCTGATCTAGAATTGTGGTAAGATTGCATGTCTGGTTCACATGAAAGTTGAAAGCAAGTATTTTTGGGGTTATTTTGGTTGGGTGGTTTTTTTTTGTTGTTGTTGTTTGGGTGTGGGGTGTTTTTTTTTTTCTTGTTCAGTTTTTTTTATTTTTTATTTTTATATTATGTGCTTAGTTTTTAAACAGAGAAGGTGCCTACCCATGAGTCTAAAAGCCTTGACACAAAATCTGAAAACAAATTTAATGTGCTTGCAGAATATCAAAATCTGTTCTCCCACACACACAATTTTCCCAGAGGACCACCTCCACAGCAGCTTGCATAATAAATAAGTTGCAGCTTACATGCTATGAAGATCAATAGGTTTAATCTGTGTCAAACTAGAAGTAGAAACTTGGAATACAGGGCCCTGCAGGGAATGTGCTGCAGCCATCCTTCAAAGGTGTAGGGGAATATTTCAGAAGTGCAGGTGAAAGGAGAAAGTTCTGTGGGGGATGGATTTTGCTGGTTTTTATGTCTTTTGAACTTCCTGCCACTTAAAGGGTTGATTTGCAATGCCATTCTTTACCCTTCAGCTCAAAAAAAGGTATGGTACCATGAATAGTGGTAACAGATTTCTCAGTGATGATCCCTTTGCTGAAAGCACTGGGATGTATTGTTTTGATATTAACCCTAGAGACCAGGGGTCTGGTTTGTTACCAGAGAGTAACAAACAATGAAAATATGTGTGACTTCATAAGAAAACTTCAGCAATGGTTAGCATGTTCTTGTTCACTTCTCCATCTTGTCTGCTTTTCTTGTTGTATACAGTAAATTTATTATATCACCAATACCCTTATCTCTAAATACCTATACCTAAGGGAAAGAAATTATATCCAACATAGAAGAATAATAAACTAACATATTCAGAGATTGGGATTACTCTTCCAAAGTGAAATTTTATATATCTTCCAGCATCGCTTTTGTAGTTCATGTTTTGTTTCTCAGTGAAAGTCAGTGCAAGAGGGTTTAAAGGTGTGAGATGACCTGATCTGGAATTCATTGAGAAGGTTATAGTCATTACTTAAAATATGTATTTGGATAATTATTTCAACCATAAAGAAAATATTGCACTTTGAGAAACATCATATTTTGGAAGGTGGAAGATATTTTGCAGGCCTTTCTATGAAGATCGATTGTGGCATTTGGCCAACATGTCAGCCTCCACAAAATGAGATCCAGCAAGTTTTCCCTTCCTTACCGTTTTATCTTAGCTTGAGCTGTTAAATTGGATCTGCAAAAGAGGTGAAATCACTAAGAGAATAATAAGTAGGCAAGCAAAGAAATATAGAAATATGTATGTTAATTCTTCTTTGGTGATGTAACTTTTCTTATTTATATAAATTTAGTTCAGACTCTGGTATGTTCCTTCAATTAAGAAGTTAATAAAGCTAGAGTATTTTAATATCATGCTTTCCCAGCAAAATGTTTTGTATGCATTTGAAGTGTCATATTTAGGTCTGTTAACAATATTTTCCTGATACTGTACTCTGGAAAAAATAGGTTACCTGTGCTAAAAGTACTAACCCAAGTAGCATTTGCATGATGATAACAACAAAATCACAAAATCTTTCTTCCTCACTGAAGGAAGGAAGGAAAGAAAGAAATTAAATTAATAATGTTGAAGTTTTTCTACTATCACGGCTGATCATACACAAAATTTCTGTTGCTGTTAAACTTCTATATTCATGCTGTACTTCTGTCTTATTTACTTGACTAATAAACTGTGTTTGTAGGTGAGATGAGTGAAAGCCGAGCAAAAAAAGTTCGAATAAAAGAAGTTGATGGCTGGACTCTAAGGATGCTTATTGATTATATTTACACTGCTGAAATTCAAGTTACAGAAGAAAATGTGCAGGTAAGAGTGAGAATATTATTTGCAACAAATGAGCTGCACTGTGCAGTGTCATTTGTTTTGTCATTGTGGTTCAACTCCAACATGGGAAATCTCATCTTTAACTGGAATTTTTTCAGACCTTGTGCTTACATAGCAAGTAGTCACGCCATTTAAATTCTGGGTCAAATTCAAAGGCAGTTCAAGTAAATGAAGAGTTAGTTGACTTTAGTGGTCTTTGCAACCAAACCTTATGTATTCCAATAAAATAGATGGTCTACTCTGCCTAAAAATAATGCTGTCAGCCACTTCTGTATCACCTCTTCTCTAATATTTAAATGAAATTTACATAAAAATAATAAGCAACATAGATTTATTCCTTAATGTGAAGCCATGTTGTCCAATTAAGCTGTCCTGTTTATTCTTTTCCCTGTTAGCCTGCAAAATAAAGTACTTTTTCCTGCTCAGTCTCTGTAACTTGCCAGTGACCAGCTGTGCAGAAATGTTTATTATTTTTTAATAAATAAACTAATATCTATCATGAATGTTTTGTCCATCCCACATAGAGTTAATAAGTTTTTCCAATTGGGTGTACCTTAAGATGAAGTTTCAATTAGAATAAAATAAACACTAGCTTAGAAAACATACCCTCCTGCATTTAATATTTTCTAAATGGAGGTGGACTTAAGATGGACAGAGTAGATTTTCCTTCCAGTATCTTTTGAGATTTGTTCTAGAGGTGTGATAAGTTTAAAACTAGTTGCACAAGGGGTGATACATTTAATTCTCGTGTCTTTCTTATGCTCTTCTTTCTATTCTTGCCCAACACTAAATAACTGGTTATTAGCAGTTATTTTGCTGCTTTAGCAGGGTGCAAAACCATGTTATTGTATTTGCCATTGAAAACTTCTGTTCCTGTTATGTATTCTGAAATTAATTGGTTTTACTGGACATTAGGCTGAAATTAATAGCATTTTATTGGCTGTTGAATCCAATGGGGACACTGCTTGTTTTAGCCATGTTTGACTGAATGCTTCCTGAAGTGAGAAATGCTCTCCATCTTGAAACAAAATATCCTGCTACTAAGACTTACATATCTTAGGTGGGGAGGAAACACGTTACATTTCTTCCTTATACAGGAGTCTTTCAAGGCCAGAAATCCATGGGTTTAACACTCATGAGTCTGATAGGGCTTTAATTTTCATGGCTTCCGGTTATCTGTCTAAAGATAGATACCGGATGGTGCTGGGGATATTAGCGTAAATAATATAGCTGGGTGAGTGATATTGCAAGTTTGTGGTTACTTGAGTACTGAGAAGAAAGTCAGGCTTCTAAGTTCCAGTATAGTTGCACTTTAATGTTGATGGTGAATATATTTGTAATCTGACTGTATTGAATGTAAACTTACTTTTACTTTGTCACTTTCATCCTTTTTGCATTATTATTATTAGATATGTAGAGTTTATTTGCATTATAGCAGAAATAAACACTGTGGATAAAAATAAATATACTGATGCAAATTCTTTTCCTTATGCTTGAAAGCCAAGATGGGAAGATTGTTACTGTGACTTTCTGGAAACCTAGTGCTGATTGTCGGGCCTTAGTTAAATATGTGTTCTCTCTGTAAGTGTGTTGCATACTATTGAGATTAATTCTAGCTCTCAATTTCTTTTCTATATGACCTAAAAGATGTTGTGAAATTTTGGTAGTGGTTAGGAATTTGTCTTGTAGGAATACAGAAGCGTGAAAACCTAAAGATGCCATTTTATATTTGGATTAATGTGTTGAACTGGTGCGTCATCTTCTAATTAGCTGCTTATGATTCTTATTCTGATACCCTTGATGGGATTTCAAGTGTATTATTCCATCTCTTCAGGTTATACATAGTAAGAATAGGTATTGAATTAATTTCTTATGTGATACAATGTTTGAAGAGGGTGTGCAAGCTTCATGTTTAAGTAATGTAGAATTGCTAAGTAGTTCTTAGTATTAAAATAGCTGCATTGTATATTTATGAAAACTAATTATAAAGGAATACATAGTCGTAGCCCAGCTCATTGGTCTTTCTCAAGGGGCAGGTTAACTCTGAGCTTCTTTCCTTAGAATCTTACTTGATCTAGATGTGGACAGGAGAGTGCTTCCTGACTGTGCCTTTGCAGCTTGTCAGTGAGAGCTCTCCTTTTTTTTTCTCCCCACTGTCTTGTTCCAACTTTTTTTTGTATGTTTTTGGGCAGGTGTGGAAGTAGAAAAATTAGGTGTAAGTCAGTGATTGAGGAGAAAACAACATTCATTTAGCCCATAAACCATCAACACAGGAGGCCCTCATCACTGGATGTTATTGCTACATTAGTTAAATACAAAAGAACATTTGTTCTTTTCTTTAGTTCTTGGTTCAATAGGTTCCCCCCAGCCTGCAACAATAAGACAGCTGGTATATGAATGTACATTCTTTTAGTGTTTGTCCTTCATTTAGAACAAGTTATTTTATAATTCATCTCTAGTGGCACTAACTTTGCATAATGCCATACCAGTATTTCTGCTCTATTTTCATATTAAGTCATATTTTTCTGCATTCTTAACTCTTTGCTTTTCCCTTTTTTTTTTTTTTTTTTTAAGGAATGAAATTAAGTGTCAGACTTAGTGCAATATCTCATTCCTCATATTTTAAGAAGGGAATATCTGAGCTAATGTTTTCAGAAGGCAAATCAACTTTCTTCCATATCAAATTTTTTTGATATCCATATAGGTATTAGCTACATACAGTGCACAATGTGGGAGAGCTGGTTACTATAAGAAGCTCATGCGTGAGTAAATCTCCCACGCTATGCGAATGCACTGCAGCCCCTTTTTTAGTCAGCTGTACACCTCAGGCCTCTCCTGAGCACAAATATATTGGAGGAGAAATTCCTGCAGTTGTCGGTGGGCTGCGGATTTGTAATGGGCTTTAGAGGTCAGCCTGATACAGGCTGAGTAGAATATGATTTGAATAAACACAGGGTGAGGTGTTTATTCAAATCTCTGTGTTAGGTGATTGGGTTCCTTTCTGATTCCCTTCTACAGGTCTCTGTTTCTTTAATTGTGCTTATACAGCTATTTGCTGGATGGTTTTGTAAAGCAAATCACTGAATTCAAAAAGACATTTGACAGCATAACACTCTGTATCGGCACTTCCACCCCACATGGGTTTTTTGGGGATTTTAAAGTTATTCTTAACTTGGATCACAGCTCTGTCAGTTGTTTTCACTCAATACTTGGGGTTAGTGTATTGAAGTCTAGGAACATACTCCAGTGTTGGGAGTAGATGTTTCCCTGCAGCCTGGAGCAAGCATTGCGGGTAGTTTTACTTTGCTGCTACTGCTGTCTTGCATTTGAACAAGATGAACAATAGTAGAAGAGAAAATCGCTAAGAATTGTATTTTTAAAATTGTATAACTCTGTCCTAGCATATCTTTTTCTTTTAAAGAATTTTGTTAGGTACAACAAACATGAAGTCCAGAATCCTGAATAGGGTTGTTTTCAAGAAATATAATTTTTTCTTCTCATTTTCTGAAATTATTCAAGAACAATGTTTGCAGAGTAATAAGCCTATTATGAATGGTAATATGTATGCATTTTTTTCTTTGTAACTCTTACTGTTCACACAGATTGCCATAAAAAGTACAACAGAGATGCTTCTATTTGTATGGTGTCATTGGGTGTGGGCATAAGAGTTGACAGCACATTTGATTTAAGGCACTGTCAAAACAAGGTCCAAAAAAGCAGTTCATTTCCCCAAGAAATCCTCAAAAAAGATCCTAATGTTGTCCCAGCTATTTACTAAGATAGACTTTCTACAGTACCATATTTGGTAGTATGGGCTTTGACTATTCCTGCTGCACGTCATCACCTCTAGCTGATCAGTTGCAGGGTTGTTGAAATCCTGAAAAATCTCAAAGGTTGAAAATGAGCCTGTGCCTCACACCGAAACCCAGAGAAGTCCTACAGCTTAAGAAAATAAATGTGTGCTTTTTAAGATGGTCAGCTTCTGAACTGTATTTGTGGCATGACTCACAAGCATTGGGTCATGCCGTAAGTTGGACTAAAGGTATGTTGAAGGAGCACAAAGAAGAAGGAATATGATCTTACAGGGAATAGCATAAAAGATAATTGCTACTGAGCTCTGTAAAGTGAAACAGTGACTGAATGTATCTAAACTTGGCAGAGCATATTTAATCTAACAATGGAAAGTGGATAATTATCCTTAGGTGGTTTATTCCAGTTGATTTAATAGTTTTTCTAGTTCAAAAGGTAGGTAGTATCTGACTTAAATGTTCCTGGTCTGTATAAGACTATTTAATGGTAGTTCCTTTTGTCATCTTGTAAAACAACTTGTTGCTGTTTTGCTGCAATAATCTCATATACTGAATGACTGTTCTTATTCATATACTTTTTCTTTAGGCTAAACATCATTGGAGATAGTAGTTTCTAAATCTTTTACCATTCTTCTTGCTCTTCTAGACTCTTTCCATTTTACCTATATCTACGTATTTAACATGCATTGGCCAAATTGGTCCATTAAGGCCTTGTTACTGCAGACAAGAGTGAAACTATTATCTTGTGAATAAAAAATACAGTGTTTGATTCTTTGTCATTGATTTTCCAGTAACAAGACATTGATTCTAGTAGTCACTATGTTTGTGCTGGTAGAGAGAGTAAGAATGAGAACATGAAGGTAGTAATCAAACAATAGGAGAAAGAAATTGTGGCACCTCTTCATTTTGGTAAAAGCCATTTTGAGGGATTTGTTGTCTTAAGCATTTTTGCTTATTAACAGAATACTTCTAATGAACCAAAACTGCAACCAGTGCAAGTCATTATAACTTAATAATAGTAGCATGTCTTTCAGTAAGTTTAGTGGGCAAGACTTCAGGTTCACACCAGGAATTTTCTGTTAGGAAGAGATGCTAATTTGCAAGTCTGCTTCCAGAGTATAACCACATGTTAAAATCAGTTTTAATAAAAAAATGTAAAGAAATTAATTATTTGCATTTTGGAGAAATGTTAATTCTATTTTAAAATTCATCAATAATAGAAAAAAATAGCCTACTGAAAACTTGTAAAATTATATCTGGTTTAGCGGTGGAAGGGCAGGAGAGAAGCAAGATATATACAAGTCATTTTAAAACTGAAAGAAAAAATGTAGAAGAGAGCATTGCACAAAATAAAATGCAAAATAATGAACAGTACAGACTTGTGTATGTTGAGGAGGACAAAAAACCCCCAACAAACTAGCAAGGAGTAGATATTAATTTCAGTAAAATGTAGTAGAATTATGTATGATCAATAAGATGAAGTCCATGCAAACATGAGGTCTGCGTTTACTGTGCCTAATCTTCACTGGGTACTAATTTAAGGGCAAAAATAAAATTCTGTGCAGCAGGAAGCATTCCTTATTTGCTCTTCAGCTAAGCACTAGAATAAAATCAGATAAAAATATTCAGAATAAACTGTTGTATTGTACTTAGAATTGTTGTGCTTATGATGAACCCAATGCACTTTTATGTGGGTAGGATATGAAATAATCTGTTTAGGGGCTACCAGTTTGTTCTGAAACTTGTATTACCAGAATGTCAGATTTGGTAATGGAGCTGTTTTTTCCCTTACATCTGTGTCTTATGATAGTCTCAGATTCTCTCCATCGGTACCTTTTCTACTAAGGGTCAGGTACACCGTTCAAAGGAGTTTAATTAAAAAGAGAGTTCGGGATCATGATGGAATATCCATTTTAACAACTTATTATTGCACTTCAGCTGAACAACAACAGCTAGTTGTGTGTGCTTTTAGCTTGAAGAAAATACAGGATGACTTAATATAAGCTAGTTTATGAGACTCTTTACTTAATATTTGCCACAGTGTTTGAGCACACACATGATCAAATTATTAGAGCTTATATTTCAGTAATCTTCAGAGTCATACTAACTTTGTATCTCAGCAAGGAGTCGAGGTACCCTTAGTAATATTGTGGTACTTGTCAAGCTTTATCCTTGAAAACAAGTGTTTTGTGTATATGAACAGATGACTAAACTGCCTTTTTTGAGTTAACTCATATACTGTGATATGTGAAGAGCATAAAGCATGTGTTTTGGAACTAGTTTTGCCTTAGATATCTAACTTGGAATGCTTTTCAGGAGTTTGCAAGGCTTGCCAATAAGTTATACCTTCAAACACTACAGAACTTATATTTTCCTTTATTGGATCAAAAAGATGTCCCTCCCTTTCAAAGGACTCTTCCAAAGGGGTATATTTTCTTTATGAATATTGGAAGTTTTCTGTGTTAATTGGGGTAGATTTTTCCTTTTTAGAATCCAAGGCTGACTTTACAAAGGTTCTTTACAAATGTGTGATTAGGCATTGTAAGAGGAAGGAGTTGAATTCAGTGCTTGAACAGAGACAAGCATTCTGTGTCCTGGAAGTGTGCCTGCTGCTGTGTAAGTGGGTGGAAGAGATAAAAGAAATATTTATTCAACTGAACTGAATCCTGTGAAGCTTTCACTGAATGTTATAATGCAGTAGGCTCTATTTCAAATATAAAATACATATTTTATATATGAAACTGGTTTGAAAGAAGGTAATGCTGAAATTGCTTCTATGGGAATTGGCTGTTTTCCTTCAGAGAACCTAAGACAGAGATGTGTGGAAAAAAATGCCACCCTTAGAAACCTAAAAGGGGAAGGAAAGGAATAAGTCTGATCTTGATGCATTGATAGATGTGCCTCTAGCCACCTCTTCATAAAAAGCTTTTGGTAATTAGGGAAAGTGAAATAGTTTAAATAGAAGTATATTTTGAGAAGAGTGGGTGCTGGTAGGCTGGATCTAGGCAATTACATCCCCGCTGGTCATGAATAACACCTTGCATGTCACCAAGAGACCAACAGACACTTAATACAGGTCCAGTATGTCCCCAGTTTTGTACTCTACTGAAATGCAGGGCTCCTAAAGAAGAGTTTATTCTAAATTATCAGCAATTGCTGAGTTGTTTTCAAATAGATGATGATGTTCTAGACAGTGCAGTTTGGTGGTGACAGCATGGGTCATGATAGCAGTTTTTCTAGCTAGAAGCATCACAGCATTCTAGCAGATGCAAGTAACCTGATAAAACTGTTACTGCTGTACCACAGGCTAATCAGGTTGGCATCTCTGAAGTTTGCTGACTCGTTGTTCATAAAGTCCTTTTATTTACTTGTCCTTTATTTACTTTTATTTACTTACTTTACTTATTTGCCTCTATATACTGACCACTTTTTCCTGATAAAGCATTTAAAAATCATCCCCATCGTATTTATTAATTGAATAGAATTTTGAGGTATGTTTTAAGCCAGTGAGTTGTCATTATGGCTGTCCCTGTCCTGTCCCCACTGGTTCTTTGTACAGATTTCCTCTTGCATCTCCCCAGTGCCTAGACAGTCACTCCATCTTGGTTTAGCTTCCAAAGTCTTTCCTGCAGTACATGGCTGCTTACATGTTAGGTGCTGGAGACAGAGTATTGGACCACGTAAGTATTCCTCTGATTTATTGCTAAAGTCTGTATGCTTCTAAAGAATGCAGCTAGGTCAGGTAATACCAGTCCTATTGAACATAACAGTGATAATTATTTTGTTGTGGTTTTTTTTTTTTTTCTTTCTAGAGATAATGCTTTTGAAGTAAATTAGTGTAAGTCGTTTCTTTTACTGTTCCTAAAAAAGTGAAGCAGTATTGCACTGATTTCCCTGTCAGTATCCACAGCAGATTTTTTCAAAATATGAAAATAGCTTTGACTTTAAAGTAAGGTATGTTGCTAGTATCTTTAGTGGTGAAGTCTGTGAATTTCTGTTTCCTGTGACTTGTATTTAACCTGCCAGGAAGTCTCAGCAAAATATCCCAGTGCAGCACATGTTCTTTTACACAAACTGATAGGCCAAATCTTCATTAAAACTGTACAGCTGTGTTTTAAGCTATTCATATAGTTTTATATTTCTGAGTTGATCCTGAATTGTTTCCCAAATAATCTATACAATTTTGGACAGATTTGGCTTCCTGCCTTCAATATATTATGAGTAAGGTGCTAATTATTGAGCCCTGAGGCGACAGGTTACAATCCTGCTTGTTTCTGAGATAATGAGTGTATTTGTCATGGGCATTGGTTCCCTTATCTTCCCTATCCTGGCTTTTTCCAGACTCAGATTAATCTTGAAACCACCATATTTCCACCATCATATTTCATTTTACCATCACTTTTTGCTTTGCCTTCATGAAAACCTAAAACATTCTGTCCATTAACTCACTTCTTTCTTAATAGGTTTTAGGCAACTGCACAAGTTCTTGAAAATATTTTCTTTTTAAAAAAAAGTTTTATGTAATCGAGCTATTAGAGTGTCAAAAACTATTGATGGTTGGTGATCTTATTTCCCTGACACAGATATTATTAAAGCTTTAGGAGGAGATGGAGTTCTTTATTGGATCATCTTAAAGAGTTTTAAAAATAAATAAGCCTTTGGCCTTTCTGCTCATCTCCATTTTGGCTGCTGTGGCATAGATACTAAATTATGAAAGCTTTGTCAAAGTCTGAAGTTGTATTCAGAGTCATTCAGGTTAAAATGCTTTATGAAACTGGCTCATCCTAATGAGTTTATGATTAAAACAGGATTAACTGATGTTTTTAAATTCTGATGTGTGATGAAACTACATGGTAATCCAAACTTTCACTTTTATTCTTTTATGACAGCACAGTTCTAATAATATTAGGGGCTCGCTGACACTGCAGAGAGATACTTAAATCCAAGCAGACATGAGTTTCATTACAAACCCTATTCACAAAAACATGTTTAGGTCTTACTGGGCAAGAATTTAATGCTGGACTAAACAGCCTTATAGTGTGCTCTTTGGTTGTGTGCTGAAAGACTACCACCGTGTTTTGCTATTGTAAGTATTTTATACTCAAGGCTTCAAGCAACCATCTGGTTACCTCCTTTTGACCTATTTTTGTATTTATGACAACAATTTTGAAGATTTTAATAATATGAGGGCACAACTGATGTGTGGCATAGCTGGAGGAGAGATAGTGGCACACTCCTTGAATTTATATGCATTGTAAGACATGTCAGGCAACAGTAAATGATCTCATTTTTTCCACTGAAATAATCCTAGTAGGCATTCTTCATTTGCTTGTATGTGCCTGTTTGTCAGGAGAATGAATGTAGGAGGGAAGGCAAAAGAGGAGCGTGATCTCTTTACAGGCATATTTTATTACAAATATAAGCTTCATTAATTTGTACTTTAAATGAATAAGCTTCACCTAAGAGCTGCTGACCTAAATACTAAGCAAACAGCTTTGCTGGAAAATTTAATATTTTGTTCTCTGACAGTTTTTAAATGCATTTAAAATTTATTTTTCTCTATTTATTTCATAGCATGTTTTGTGATTTTAGCTATTATATATGTGCAAAGTAGAGCTGCCTGTTTTTTGGGGGCACATTATTATTATGTGCACTGCAGAATCGCTATGGTTGCTATATTGTCACTCCCCTGTATTTGTTTCTAACTGAGCAACTGGGTTTTTGATGTGGCTGAAGATGTATTCCAAAGCCTCATGCTTATTTGATAGATGTTTGATGCTCTCTTAAAGGATTTCCGTTTCTGATCTGGCTTGTTTGGTGGTATGTGACAGGAGGAAATCACACTGTGTGCTCAGCGTGAGGAAAGCATTAAGGGTTGCTGAAACTGGTAGCCTGATAACAGCTAGGTGGCTGCAGCTCCATATCTCCAAGCTGCAGCCTGGCAGTGAGGCTGAGCATGCCTTTGCAGTAGGTGCATGCACAATCTCATGTGTACAGTGCACGCTGCCAGCCCAGAGATCAATGCAGGCAGAAACACTCGCTTGGTGTCTCGATTCTCTCTTGAGCTGGGCTGTCTTCCTAAAGAGTCTCTTGGACATGTCTATTCAGTATCTTATGTATTGTTAAGACAAACTGAATAAATACAATTCATACTACTTCATTTTGGGATAAAATTCTTTCACATGTCCTCCCCTGAATTATAGAGTATAGTGAAGTTCATGAGGTAAGTAGCAAATGGAGTTTGCAGAGAAAGCAATTGCTGTCTGTACAGCTGTAGCTGTGGAAAAGGCAGAGGGCAAAATGGTGGCAGGACCTCCAGAACCAGGAGAAGCAGATGTTGCACAGATATGGCAAATACTCTCTCCTGAGTACTCACGTTTTTATGTTCCTGCCTTTTTTTTCCTTTCCCTTCTGCAGATACTTTACAGCTATTTCTCTCTGTTCTCCAAATGATGCTTTTTAATTTTGGCTGACTGAATGGGGATCCAAGAACCTTTTTCATAAAAAAAATTGAGTTGGCAGAAGGGTAAGAGCCTTGTAAGAAGGAAAAGATGAACCTGAATGGACATTTGAGCTGTTGTGCACCGACTTGTAGGTGCCACAGAGAAATACATAAGGGAGAAATAGAACTAAGAATGAGCACCAGAGAGAAAATTAATCTAAAATGTGGATCAAAAGGTATGGGGAGTGAATTAAAATTGTCCAAAGACTGTAAAAGACTGTCTTGGACTATCAAGTGCCAGTGTGTGTAGGAGGCAGAGAGTCATCCTTCTACCAGAGAGAGACTTTTGTCTTGTGGACTGAATCACAGATTTCCCCTGTCTCAAAATCTCTGTACCTTCAGAAGATGTTTGGGTGTTCTGGTTTTTTTTGTTTTGGTTTTGATTTGGTTTTTTTTGTTGTTTTTTTTGTTGGTTTTTTTTTGTGGGAGGGAGAATGTGGGTTGAGGTTTATGAAACCACTTGTTTCTGCTTATTTGGAAGAGACTTGTGAGCAAAGGCAGTGAAGAGGCTTGTAGCTTGGCTGTGTCAGCATGGTCTAAGCAAGAGCCAAGGAATGAATCAGAAACTTTTGGAGGAGGCGATGGGGTGAGAGAAGTGGGGTTGAGGCAGAAGTGTGTTACAGAAGAGATACTGATCTGTAATCCTGCACTTCAGAAGCATGTGATTCTGATTGCTGTGGGAGGTGAATGGGAAGTCACCGAGGGATTTAAACGGGCATGTTTAATTTAAATGATAAAAAGAATAAAACACTTTTACTCAGCACTTCAGCTCTAAATATAACATCTATTCATTTCTTGCATATTGTTTCTGCAATGAGTGATTTAGGAAAGCATGTGGGCTGTCAGAGCCATGCACGAGAAAGGTGCCAAAAACTAATTAAGGTAGAAAGTCCCAGTTACACCAACAGACTGTGCAAGGTGCATCCTCTTACATATCAAGGATAGGCTTAGAGAGAGGGTCAAAAGATGAAGTACAAAAGCAAATGAATAAAAACATCCAATCACTAGAGCAAATAGGATTTTATAGATATATTTGTGCATACCCACGGAAAAGAAACTTTTGAAGTGAGGGTGGCTAAGACTATGAAAATGTTATGTTGTGTAGCTGGCTATTCCTTGGAATTTCAGCTCATGCTTTAGTAAATCACCACAATGTCAGTAGTGATCCTGAGTATTATAGAGACTTTATAGAGACATATCAAGGATTTGGTTTTTGTTAGTGGCAGGTGAGATAAGGAAATTTCTCATATGTTTCTGAATTCTATTTATGAGTTGTGCATAGCTACTAAAATCCTCCTGTAATTCTTAGAGTGGTCCAGAAATAACCATATCAAAGGCTTTTGAAAGTCAAGTTAGTTATAGTCCCTCCTAAATTGTCACATGATGAGCAATAAATAGATCAAAAATCCCTAGGGAAGAAAGGAACAAATAGGAATAAATAGTTGGGTTTTGCTGTATCAAGGTGATTGTAATGTGTACAGGCTTCCAAAGGACCTATTTCCTTTAGTTTTGGAAAGCAGGTAGCAAAATATGTAGGTGATGAACTGTTTTAAGTATTTTTTTGAAGATCAGACAAAAAATAGAAAATCTCACTGCTTTCTAGCTAAGCTAGATGTCAGGCTATCATGATCACAGACCAAAATAATGTTGGAAAGTGTAAAGTAATGCACAAAAAGAAAAAAAAATGAATTACTCCTACATATTGCTATGTTTTACATTAACAGCTTTTCTTAGTATAGAATAACATACTGAAGCCACCTTAGAAAAACTTCTGCTATTGTAAAATCGTGTCTCTAAAATGGAGCATAAAAATGGCACAGCAGTACCTGTATGTCATTGTAGAAATCTGCATTATCACCTGAACACTGTTGGATGGTCCAAAATATGACAGGAATAGTGTGCTTTGGGGAAAGGCTTAAAGCTATTAAAGGCATGGAAAAGTTATCATTTGAGAGAGGAAGGGAATTCAGGCCTTTTCTAGGTTGACTGTGAGTTGACTAAAATAGGACTATTATTTTTCTTCTAGTGTCTATTTATTTCAAAGACTTTACATACACTTGTAAAGGGTTAAAGAGTGAGTTACTAATTTATGCTGAAAGATAACCAGCTTTTCTTTAGAATACTTAAAGAGAAGTGCACAAAAATATATATGTACATCCATGTATTTGTTAGTATGTTTATGGGAGTGCCTGAATGAATAGAACATTGCTGCAAAATGCATGAGTGCATCTGCCTAGGTTGCCCAAGATGAGCAGTGCTGCTTTCTAGCTGTGCTGGTTGGTTTGGAAATAATTACCTGTGAACCTTGGAAATGATAACTGTATTACCCTTAGATAGACAGTGTTTCAAAACATTAGCAAAGCCAAGATTAGATAGTGTTTCACAGCAGGCATTTTCACCTCTTAAGGTTTACCTCCCTAGTTAGGTGAGACCATATGAGGTCCAGCTCTGGGTTCAGTTGATCCGTTCTAATCTTCTCCATCCTAGGTTTCCTTTTCCCCTTATCCTCAGAAGAGGGGAAGACAGGTATGGTGCTGGCAGAAGCAAAGCAGTGCTGTGAAACTTCATTTCAGTAAATACTGGGTTTAACCACATACTGGGAAGGGATGGAGGACATAGCAGATTCTGTCTTGAACTAGATGCCAAAATTGCTTCCAGAGTGACCCAGACTGGAGGAGATCCTTAGCTGGGTGAGTAGAGCTAGACAAAAACTGTTCTAACAAAGGCAAAAATTTTGCCATTTCCTTCTGTAGAAGGAGACAGAGATTTCTCTTTTTTTTCTCGTGCAGTTCACTAGGGAGGAGTGTTGGTTTTTCTCTTAGAAGGCCCGGATTTTACCTATTATATAAACCTTCTGGAAAGCTGTCAAGACTAGCTGGGAAGATATTTTTAATTATTTGTTTTATTGGCCAGCTGGGATTGGGATTCCATTGACAGTAATTACAGCAACAACCTCTACATATGGTGTGGCCTAAAAGAGTTTACAGACTTGAATAGACTATTTGTCCAAAGCATTTGTGGCTGCCCCATCCCTGAAAGTGTTTAAAGCTGGGTTGGATGGGCTTCTGTGCAACTGGGTTTAATAAAAGGTGTCCCCTGCCTATAGCAGGGGGGTTGGAACTTGGTAATCTTAAAGGTCCCTTTCAACCCAGGCCATTCTATGATTTTTTTAAAAAGGGAAAAAATAAAGAGTATCAGATATGATGACCATTGGGTAGATCAGTAGACATAATCAGGATTGACATCACAAGTTTTGTGATTCTAAAACCTGATGCCTTCATCTTGCCTTGCTAGGATATGGTTGCTCTTTAGCTAAACATTAATTATGAAGGTGTGTAAACTGCCTTCTCAGACCGAAAGTTTGTATGTGTCCTCTGAGTCTTTAAAATCATCACACTGCTTGGCAGTGCTAGAGATGCTTCTAGTCAAGTTGGGTGAAAGCAGCTACTTCTGTCCCAGCTATGACCTTTACTGTAAACATTCATGTCTCTCTTTCTTGTATGACCATAAAGCTACCTGTGGCAAAACCTGAAAAGTAGCCCTTGCCAACTCAAAGTGCAGAGGTTGTTTGCTCAAATGAATGCATGTGTGCCTGTCCATGTCCCTGTAAAATTCAAGGTTCTTATTATGAGTAAATTAAGTCATTTAAAGAGACTCCACAGTTGACCTCTCTTACTTGCAAGTAGGTTCAGGATATGCTATGACATGTAAGATGAAATTTTGGAAGCATAAAGGCTTCCTTGAAAATGTTTCTGTTTTCTTGATATTGTTTGTGATTTAAATAATAAAATGTGCTTTAAATTTCTGTGCATCTGCAAAGAAAAATCAGATGGCAAGCTGTAGATGCTATTTACTTTGGGAATTTTGGCTCTACCTGATTTGGCTCTTACCTGATTTTTTTAAGCACAACATCTAGATTAAAGCATTTATGAAATTTGTCACTAAGCCTAATGCTTTTTTTCCTGAGGAAATCCTCTGTGACATTTCCAGAATATAATTATGGTCTGTTGTAGGAAACTGAATGATAAGTAAAAGATTATCTTAATAAACTACACAAACATAATTATGGTAAAAGCTTGAAGTAATCAAATGTGTTTTGAGTCCACTGAAGGACCATTTACTGCATATTAGATGTTAATCTTGACATAATTTTTGTATTGAAGATAAGCACCACGCACAGAAATAATTTCTACTTCATGCTATTTCTGTTGTCCTTAGTTCTTGGTTTTGTATTACTTTATGACTTGGTAGTATAGATGCATCTATACTCTGGTACATCTATAGATACACCAGATATACATCTATAGATGTACCAGAGAATGAAATAATAGAGCAAGCAAAGGTTCACAATCCCCTATCCCAGTTATGCTGCTGTTTGTTTCCTGCCCAGGTTTAGGATTTTGCAAGTGGCCTTTCAAGCCCTCTCTTTTAAATTGCCAGAAAATGCTCAGTTATACTAGGAGAACAAACCTTGTTTGTCATAAGTCAGTCTGTAATGTACAAAAAAACCCCAGCAAACCAACAATTCCTTCCCCTCTCCCCACCTCTTCAAAGGTTTTTTGTATACTTAGGGAACAGCAAATGAACATTTTTAGTTTTTTGTCAACCCTATACATCTTCAGTTTTAGCAATCTTTTGGAAGCATTTCTCTGGTTGTGATCTTTGGTAGACCCAGGGTGATTGTATGTGTCAGTGGGGTCTGAGCTGTGGTGTGGTGCTGGAGGCTGAGTTGCAGCAGTCAGTGCCATGGCTGAAGCTCACGGAAAGCTCAGAGCATCAGCTGATGCAGCGATTCTTTATGTGGGTCAGCCTTTGCAGGAAGAAAGAAGACCGTGTAGTGTGAGTTATGTTATCCTGCCTACTTAATCTTTTCAGCTTCTTCTAATCCTTTTGCAGGGTAGCTATGTATATGATTTGACTGTTTAGCACTTCTG
This sequence comes from Taeniopygia guttata, assembly GCF_048771995.1. NCBI lineage: Eukaryota > Metazoa > Chordata > Aves > Passeriformes > Estrildidae > Taeniopygia > Taeniopygia guttata. Next base: position 38,625,677 of record NC_133028.1, on the reverse strand, counting down.
GTGCCATAATTAAAGAACAAATGGACTAGTTCCTGAATGACATACTATCAGAAGTAGCTTTGTTCAGACTCAAGTTAGTCTTGTTTAAATTATGCTGTCCCTAAGAAAATATGATGGTGTTTTTATGCAGCTGTCTGATCTTCTAAACACTGAATTAATTAAAGTACGATGAAGGATTCTGAGCTTTCATTTTAGACTACTTGCTATACACATACTTAAATTCAGTGGCCAAACTTCAAATCAAGACCCTTGTTCCAATAAAATCAAAATGTCTACAATATTTTTCACTGAATGAAAAATGTAAAACTTTAACTAAAATTATTTTAGGTTCATGATGTTTTACTCCCAAGTGAGAGAATGTTTCATTTCTATTGCCAGTATGTTTTAAGAGAAGAAAAGGATATGAAAGCTTAACCTTCTGACTGTTAACAAAAATAGCCATCAGACTAGGAAATCAATCTGTCTCTCTTGTGTGAAAGCTTATGCCAAAATGCACTTTCATGTGGTGGTTAAGGCAGTGTTCTGGTAGAGAAGATGTAGGAGAAACCTGAAACCGAGGAAGACTGTATGGTTCTCCCTTGTAGACTAGACGGATACCCCTCATTATAGTGTATTACTTAAATAAATGACTCTTGTGTAATTTTATTTCCTTCATGAATCTTGTTTCTGCACTTCAGCAACCACTAACTGCATCCCAAATCCCCCCCCAAAAACTTCCACAGCTACCCCTTTCAAAAAAACTACAAGAAAATAACAAAAAACCCCGTACCTAACATTTTTATTAATAATTAGTAGTTTATTCAGACTAATATTCTAAGGTGCTGCCTCTTCAAAAGCTGCTTTTTGAGCAAATTGTTTACTTCCTATCAATTGCATGTCATTAACTGAAGTGGACTCTTAAGTACAGATTATGATGCAAGTTAAAAAGCTTATATGTAAAACACTTTTTCCTTATCCTCCATTTTCATCTGTCACACTGATTTCCAAGCTGGGAGCTGCTTAGTATTTTTTAGATAATTCCATAATTTAAAATACTACATTTTCATGATTATTCAATAATTTTCTACTAAAGTGGTGCTCTACCAATTTGTATCTATTAAAAGGGGAATGTGGAGGAATAGGACTGTTTAGTGATCTGATTCCTTCCTGTGATACTATGAAATTGCCGCCTGCACCTGATTTTTATTTTCATGGGGCTCATTAAGCTGAAGGAAAAATTAATACATCCATGTCTTCATTGTGCAATAGCCTTGAGGACATTAGCCTTAATTCCTTGAGGAATAGCCTTAAGATATCCAGAAGGTATACTTCATAGGCTACATGACATCATGTTCTAAGCTTGCAGCTCATGCACATCTTTAATTCCAGTGCAGCCTCTTATTTTTGTATTTTAGCACTGGAACACCATGCATAACATGCACATATTGTTCATACAGAAATTCAAGCAGGGCTGAATTTTCCAAAATTGAAACTTCCACATTTTATCCCACAGATGCCTTAAAATATTTGTGTCTATTTTAGTGTTTTTGTATGCATACTCCCAAATAGCATAATTTCAATGCTGTGCTGAATGATTTCCCTAGAATTTAGACTACACTTCAGTTACAAACCACAGTTTTAATTACGGCACAGATGCATATAGATGAGAATAAAAAAATAAGATCACTTGGGTTATATTTAACTACCATGTTAATTTCCTTCTTCCCGTGCTATGATAATGTAAGCAGCAAATGAAGGAGCTTAGTTTGCTGAAATGGTTATTTAAAACTTAAAATCTATTTTAATTAATCTATTGCCTCAAGATTTTTTTATTACTGGCATTAACAGAACTGCTGTTCTCTGAAATTTATTTCATTTTAATAATGTAACTGAAAATATGCAATATCTGTGATTAGCAAGGCGATAACTTGCTCTTCCATGAGCTTCTATGTTGTATTGTAGTGGGTTTGGATTCTCATGCATCTGCTTTCCTCGATTAGTATCTTTCCTAATGTCTCAGATCTGTTTTCTTTCCTCTCCATGCAATAATGCATGGAATTTTTCTATTTTAGACAGTACATTATTCAATTCTCTTGGCATACACTGCTCTGATTTTCATTGGCTTATTTGCTTGAAAAGTGTTTCAGTGTTCTGAGAAATGTTGGGTTTGTTTATGTTGTGGGATCTCGTTTTCAAAACGTGCAATATGATCTGTCACTATTTTCCTATTGACATTATACTGATCTTAATGTGGTTTTGGTGAGTATCAATTTGAATTGAGTAAATATTCCTGGCAGAAATTTTAAGTTGATTACAAGAAATTTGAAAGTATTAGAGAAGAAAATATTGTCTTAAGCATCTTCATATGTCAGGTATCACAATATGGTTTGTCTAGGAGAACCTCATGGTACAAAAAGGAATGCAAAGAGGACAGCTTGGATTGCTATAAGATTACTGGATCAAATTGATTTAAAATAACAGGCAGAAAGCATTAATCAATTTAAATTATACTTTTTATTGAGCTTTTTAAAAGTAAATTGAGAGGTCTGGTCCCTGAATTTTTAATATCTCCCAGGAATGGAGATTCTGCAGTTGTCTGGGACAACCTGTTCTGGGGCTTAATCAGCCTCACTTAATAAATACCCAACAAAACAGAAAAAGCAACCTAACTCCTTTTTTCCCAGTCAGATTTTCCTATGCTCATACTTTTCCTTGTCCTATGGCTATGCAACTTCAAGAACAGTCTGGCTCACTCTTCTCTACCCTCACATTAAGTAGCTGTAAACTGTAATAAGGTCTCCTTTTTTTATTTTTTTTTATTTATTTTTTTTTTAAATGGTTGAACAAACTCACTTTTCTTAGCTTTTCCTTGTACTATCACATGCTCCAGTCCTCTGATCATCCTGATGGCTCCTTCCACTGGACTTGTTCCCCCATTCTCAACTGGCAGGGCAGCCACTGAAACCTTGTGTGTTCAAGAAGTGGTAGCAATCAAGGGGCTGTGCCTGTCAGGTCATCTAGCAGCCCTCAGGTGGGATGAACACCCTTGTCTGGTATGGAGGCACTCCAGGGCAGCAGCTCTGACCAGTTTCTTCTGGATAGTCCTTGAGGAGCATTTAATGATTGCCGTGAAATTTACTGTTTTGAAGATACTTAGTACTACATAGCGTTATGTTTTCATTTAGGAGAGACATATGCAATATACTGAAATCACATCACAAGCATGACATAGCGGTTGAAATATACATTTGGATCACTATGCAAAAGCGATTCCTATTACTGATCTACCTATGCCCACTGTCAGGATGGTGGGCATCTCCAGTTCACCAGGAAGGAGTACATGGCTTAAAGCCCTCTCAAGCCTGTGGTTCTCTTGAGAGCTCCTTCTGTTGCTTTTTCAGTTTTATGTTTTTTGTGAGACTGAGCCGTGTCACATACGTACTTCTCCCCCTGCTGGCCTGGCTTAGCTGAGGGAGAACTATATGCTTGTAGTTATTTTAGAAAAGGCTGTTTGCATAACCTGATGACTTACTGGTACAGCCATATACCTAAAGGAAAAGTCACCCTCCATTCCTCTTTATGTGGAGATAAATTTGGTTGTATGCCACTAGATACTCGTTCTTGTATTTCTTTCCCAATTTCATCACCCTTGCCCATCTCCTCTGAGCCTTCTTTCCTTGTAGAGGTTTGTTCATCACTCAGGCAGGATGTATCTTTTTTGGGACTGTTGTAAATGTGTTCCTGGTGGGCCTGTGAGTACCTGGAGAGGTGCCTGCCTGCAGCAGCTGCTCCTCACTTCCAAGCTCAACACATGTTTTGGTCACATGAGGTGAATGTGTCCAGCTGCACAAAGATGAGCAGTCATAATGCTGTCAAGAAAAAACAGGAAAGAGAAAAACTGCAGGCATCATTAGTACCCTCAGCCCCTGACATTCTCCTGCAGCAGCCTCATTTACAGGTTGATGATCTAGTTGAGTTGTGAACAGCTTGAATTTACTCCAGTGAAAACATGGACCCAAGTTCCAGGCCTTAAGTAGATTCCTCCTTACTCTGCATGTGACATTGCAGGTGGATTTTAAAACAAATACTTGTTCCTGGTCACAGTCCTTTTTTTCCTCAGTGGGGCTGGAAAGATGTATTTGGCACAGATGGGTACACAGAGCTTTGGGAATAGGCAGGTCACTGCAGGAAGGAGAGCCAAAAGGAAATAACCAGGGAAGAGTCTTCATAGGCTCGTAAGGGTTAAAAATTTGCTCTAGGATATCTAGCATTCATTCTGAGATTCATCATCACAATTATGACACAAAGAAAGAGAATACCTAATTTCTTATTTGCCATCTGTAGTAATAATCTGTTCAGTTTTCTTTGAATATTAAAAAAAATAGCCTTGAGAATATATATTAGTAGAACAAGAAATCAGAGCTTTTTTTCACCTCTGCATTTCTTGCAGTATGAAGCAGTATGCGCATTACAGTATTTTTGATCTTTAAAGGAAAGTTATGATACCCTCTACTGGCTATTTTTGGAACAGATCTGAGCTATAACTGACCAGTTTAGAGTCAGCAGCAGTTAAACTTAATCTGTACTGCAGTTTTAATGTAGTCTTTTTTTTTTTTTCCTTTTTTTTTTTTCCTGATGGATTTGTGAAGAGTTTGGGTTTATTTTGGTATTTTTCCCTCTTTAGTTCTGTCCCTGGCTTCAGCAGAGTAAATCTGACTATGATAAAACTGTGTTTTTGAATGCAGGTTGTTACGGCTTTCAGACCAACACTTCTATAGGTACAAATGAAAATAGCGAGATGTTATCATAGCTCTTGTTGCCTAGTAACCAAAGCTCAATGTGTAGTTCAACGAGATAAATTTGATGCACTTTGCTTCTCTTTTCCTTTTTAGCAGCAGAGTATAAAATATGTTTAGACTTGAATGTTTTATTTTCTGATAACTAAAATGTATTGAAATCTCTTACTTTGCAAGCTTAGTTACAGTGATCTCACAACTGCTGTAAATTTCCCATAATGATGGGTTATCTGGTTCTTGTAACATTCCAGTTCATATAAGTATGCCAGGGTAACTGAATGCAAATATTAAATTATTTTCTCCATACCATTCTCAAATTTCACATTTCCATTTTGTATTCTGATTTGATGATGATTTTACATATTTTTCTACTGGATCCATTTATGCAGTCAAGGATTGCTCTCAGAATTATTTGCTCAACTATACTGATAATATGCCTAAAATTATCTAGGACTGTCCTTGAATTTGTTACTGAATTTGTGAGCAGGTATGAAATATTTGCTTCGTTGCAACAAGTTGTGTAAATAAATACTTCTAGTAGATTTCTGGCAGTGATTTTTGCTACATAAGTTAATGATTATATCTTATCATAGAATTAACTATCAAATGAATTTATCTGCTCGCTGTTTTAACTAATCATACTGTGCTCTTTGCAGTTCTTAACTAATACAGTATAAATTGTATTAGTGACATCTTAACATTTACATAAACATATGCTAAAATAAAACTATTTCACTGTACTCTTTCAACCTTGTAGTTAATAACCTTTAAGCTTACTAAAGTTGTTCGGAATTGTGTGACACTGACTTTTATGTTTAGTGCATCTCTTCTACTTACTTTGTTAGACTTAGTAAATATTTTTATGAATTATCTGAGATTTAAATTAATTTTTAAGTATTTTGCTTAGCAGTAGTCTGTGTATCTCAGTGCAATCACATTTGTGTCTTTTCTTCATTTCTCTTTTATTAACAGTTGCTATTCAAACCAAACTCTTGTTAAATGTATGATCCTTCATTTTTCCTGTCTATATTGATTGCCAGACAATCTTGAATTATTATTCTTCCAAGATGGTCACAGACTTCTGGGGAAGTTGAATTCTGTCCTTACTGGAATTTCTTGAATAAAGATATTTATTTTTGATGGTAACGAAAAATGGTACAGTGTCCAGTGCTTGCATGCAAATAAGATTGACATATTCTGCCATGGTCTACAAAACTTTCTCTCGAAAATATCCAACACTGAAGGCTTGGAAATGAGATGTAATTATGAAATGCTGGGAAATGCAAGAAGGGAGCTTGTGAATGAATATTGGGAAGAGTTTAAATAAAGTGTGAGTTAGAGTTTGTGGAATGACTTCCCCGGTGAACACAATGGTAGAGATGCTGCTTGTTATTCTAAACGGTATCTGTAGGGAGGCAAAATCATGCTCGTGCTGGGTTTTAACTTCCTCAGTTGCATAATGCTGAAATCTTCCTCTTTGGTTTAGTCTTGGTGTTTTTAGTGGTTTATTTTGTTAATATTGCCAATACTCTTATATAATATCAGAACTTAATTGGGACATTAACCAGCTCTTGCTTCTCCTTTCAGGTACTGCTCCCAGCAGCTGGTCTCTTGCAACTGCAGGATGTGAAAAGGACTTGCTGTGAATTTTTGGAATCTCAGCTTCATCCTATCAACTGCCTGGGGATTCGTGCTTTTGCTGACATGCATGCATGCACAGATCTCCTGAGCAAGGCCAACACATATGCAGGCAAGTTGTCATTAGTGGAGCACACAGCTTGAAATGTGGGTGGGTTCCAGAGGAACTCAAGTTTCATCCAGGGTATTGCAGACATGTGTCTCCTGTTTAAAACTGTGTTTGATCTGAATGCCTTCAAGAGAAATAAAATGTGCTGATTGGGTCATAGTATTCTGACTCTGCAGGGTCCAAGCCATTTCTAATCCAGAAAGAAGCTAGTTCTTCTTTCAAATCTTGCACTGTCACTTAGGGGAGGAAATCAGGAAAGAAGAATTAAAATTCTGACAACTACCACAAGTCAAAGTATATAGGAATTACATGGGGGAAGAAATAAGAAAAAGGCATTGGGAAGAGGGGTGCATTGCACTGCACTAGTGAAGAAGCAAGGGCAGCAGCATACAGAGTATAGAGACTCTGGAGTCTTTTTTCTGTGTTTTTGTGTACATAATACAGAGTATTATGTAATCGACTTATCTTCTGAAAATCCTGCTCATCTAGCCAAAGACCTGAAATTTCTTACTATAAAGGGTACCTATCATCCACTTGAATCTTGTGTTTCATTTTCTCTCCAGCTCTCCTATGTTCATGCTTGGTACTAGCCTTATCTTTCCTCATAACCAAACTACCTTCCATTTCTGTCAAATTCCCCCCAGAAGCTTCCCTTATTGTCATCATATTCTTGGAGTACTGCTGGCGTGTGCGACAAGCTGCCAGCTCAACTCCTACTGTGTATTTGCTGTGTCTATGGGGTGGATTTTAAAGCAATGCACAGCCTGTTCTTATTCTTGAGATAACTAGGCTGTGTATAGTCAGAATGCATAGTCAGGTCCATTCTCTGCTCTGCTTTCCTCCTTCTACCACTGTCAGGCTTAGATCAAGAGCAATAAAAAAAAAGAGAATTAAAAATTAAATGTCCTGATAAGTCTGTAGAAAAAAATATGTATGACTGCATTGCTTTTCACAACTTTCCTTAAATGTACAGTGACAAATTAGCATAATTAACAATTAGTACAGAATTAAAATTGAAGATTTTCCTGAAACAGAACACTAAGTGCTTCAACTCAGGTCCAAATAATAGACTTTTTATTGCCTTGAATAAATTTAGACCTCAGAAAGGCAAGGACTGATGAATGCTTTCAGTTGTCTTCATTCCTAGAAATGCTGATTTGTGGTATAGATTTTTTTTTAAATCACAGGAGATTATAGTATTTCTATCAAGAATGATTGATATATCAATTTAAAAAAATTCAAAAGCTTTTCAGATTATTTTTGAAAGTACTAGCTTTTATAATGCCTACCTTACTTGTGAAGTTGTGATGTGTACATGGCTGAATGACTTTGTGATACTTCTGTTTAGACATCTATGCAAAAGTTTTTAATTAAATCCTTTTGTCTTTGAGTAATACATTATTAAATTCAAAAAGCTATTCCATTTTTTGAATTAGGAAGCAAGATATACATTTATTAACTAGAGTTAATGTTCAGATACTAAATGTTTTAGGGAGCATGTTTTTATACAGCTGTTGCTTAATTCTGAGTTTTAAATTATTTTTTCCAACTTCTGTTCTGACTGACTGGGCCTTAGTTATCTCTACACTAAGCCTCTAAACTACTTCAGTTGCTTCTAAACAATCTTTTTCTGTTTAGTAGTTGAAGGTCATTTTATTCAGGCATCCTTTGCTGTGCACAAAGAGTGCCTGCAAGCAGAAGACAGACAAGTGAAAAGAGGAGGGAAGCTATTTGTTGATCCTGCTTGGGACATGCAAGATACTAGACTGAGCACCAGAATGCTCAGTACTCCTGATAAAAGGATCCAGGGAGGAAACTTAGGCCTTCATTTCTCCTTGGAATTGGTTCATCATCAGTCTTGCTGAATTTCTGTCTGCTGACTCCCTGATTTCCTTTCATACAGTTCTATACCTTTTCAGGTCAATGTTTTTGCTCTTGAATTTTCAGGCTACTTACTGCCTCTATCTCAGCCATCATAGCTTCTTTTTTCCCCCTGCTCTTCTCTCAAATGGCTCTTCGTACTTTGTCATAGCTTTCTTACAACTGCAAAAAATTTTCTCAAAAGTCTGAGCCAAAAATACATGGCCGTGCCATTTCAGAGTTAAGCTTTGTATCACAGGCATCTTAACTCTCAGAGCACACATTTTGGGATTAAGGCTCTAGAAATTAGAATGAGTACAGAAAAGGATTATTAGATTAAAAAAAGCAGTGAGAATGATAATATAAAAACAAATGGATGTCACTGGATCAGAAGTTACTAGAAAAGTGAAACTCTTGAACTTCCTTCCAGTGGAAATGAAAGTGCAACTTCCTTTAAATTTGGAGCTTCATATTTCTGTGGTGCATTGGTCCTTTGCACCAGAGAACAAGATTTAGAGGAGAGTCATTTATATGCACCTTAGATCTGAAAATAGTGGACAATTGATACAGTTACTTGGAATGAGCTTCTGTTGCAATTGAACTTGGAGATGCCACCTGTCCTTATGGTGTTCCAGCAAGCAATCCTGCTTGTTACCCTGGCACAGTCAGAGACTATACAGCTGAGGCCTCTCATCCTTCTTTTGTGAGGATTCCTAGGAGGAGTATGTGGCATGAGCATTGCTAGTCTGTCCTCAGTTTTGGTCTGGGCTATGTCTTACATAGTATTAGAGGAAGTTCACAAAATAACAGTTTTTCTTGAAAGGTGGTGCGTTATTTGGGTGTTGTAATGTTATTTACAACCCGAAGATAAATTGGTAAAGCCTTTTAATGAAGAGGGCTGTGCCATCTTGGACTAGAGAGACCCTAGCTCAGTGCTTATGTCCTGATACATTTCTTGGTTTCAAACAAAGAATAATAATGTGTTTTACCCACTGCATAGGGCAGTACAGGCATTGGAAACTTTGGGAGACCTGTGACAGAGGTGTCCTTTGAGGCTTGACACAGTGAATCTTTTTGGCTTTTAGCACTGTGCTGAGATGTTGAAGGTTCTTTTGTTAGGGAATCCTAGTATGTTTTGTGGTGCAAGGATTGCTGCATTGTATTTGGGATAACAGCATTCTTAATTCTGGTGCTCTTAGTCTAAAACTTGAGCCCTGGCAAGACGTGGAAGCATGCAGGTCTTCTGTGGACTGTTCTTGTGTACATCCGAATGCCTGGCATGGAAAGGATGGAGTTGTCAGAATCATTCCTATGATTCTATTCTGAGTAGCAACGTCTGTTGCTATGCTGCTGTTGCCTTGGCTGTTGTGAATTTCATGGTGTTATAAAAAACAGTTATTTAAGTATAAAACTGACAAATAAATCAGATTTTTTAAAAAAATGTGATTCTACAGTTTTGGCTTCTGCTGATTCTCCAACTGGCAGAGCTTGTGTCTATCCCTCCGCAACAAAGCTGGGGTTTCTGTTTGACCAGGGCCTTAAAATAGGCCAATAGCAAAGGCCTTTTTGTCCCAAGCCAAAAAAATCTTGATGTGGCATTGTGAATTAATCCATAAATATTTAAAGAATAAAATGTCCTGTGCAGGCTTCAGATGTAGGTTTTCTTCCTATGTAATTGAAAAATATAAAGTTAATGTCAATATTGGTATAGCCAGACTTGTGTGCCTTTTGGATAGAAGAGGTGTCAAGTGCTTTTTGCTGCATGTGCATGTATACATGGCTCTAGACTCAGAACAACAAATACCAAAAAAGTGATACATTTACAGCTCCTATTTTCTTTCTGTGCTCTCCCTGCTGGCATTGTTTATTGTACTTCCAGACATTTTTGTTACTAGCCCCTTTCGTGTTGTTAAAGACTTCCTTTTCATTTGTCCCGCCCTACTGGTACAGGGCAGACAAGGACAGGTCTTTAGCTGACTCAGTTGCAAAAATGTGAAAATCTGTTTTTCATATGCAATTGGAACAGAAATTTTAGAAACGTCCTAAAATGGATAATTTTTTTTTAAAGACAGAGTTTAGACTTGATAATAAAGAAGTAGGACTCCACTTGCTTAGGAACTGGGAATTTAGAAGCCAAGCCTCTGCAGGTCCTAAACCAGCTTGTTTCCAGGCCAGACTCTAGAGCCAGCTGGCTTAAATTTCTGGGTAAAGAGGCAAGAAATAGGGCAGGATTCCAGTACAAATTTGTCAAAGTTGCATACTGTGTGGAAAATTCTGATTTGGGAAAAAATAATTATTTTATTCTCTCATGGAAACTTCCATCTGGTTAGTTCTCTCTTTGATTCTCTAAGAGATGTTCATAAAGAAAAAGTATGTTTCATAATGCAATAAATAAAAAACAAGATAATTTTAGATTTTACAGGGGACAGTTACATGAAATATTTAATCATTTAAGCATAACTTTCATCATGTTTGATGTTAAAGTCTTCAGATTATTGAAGCTTTCAGGATGGGAGCAGTAATATGAGATAATACAAATCGTAACCCAGAAGGCAAAAAAATCCACACACCTCCAGTACTATTTTTCATCGTTATCAGGAAAAGAGGATCTAAGTGTGATTTCTTGAAATTTTAGTACTGAGTCATGCTATTTCGAAGATGCTGATATCCTTCTTGCTAAAAGAATGCCAAAAGTTTGAATTTCATAAGTGTGATTTTTATATATAATGAAACCTTCTGTCTTTAACACTTGAACCAGCATTACATAAATTGCCATTGGTGGATTTAATTGATTTTTTTTTACATTTCCTTGTTCTTTTTCAGTTTTTAATTATATGAAATAATCCATGTAGCTGTAATTGCAATTGGCTTCTGCCCAAATGTTATCTATCAATCAGTTATGATGGTCCGCTAGACAACAAGGGATCTTATTCTTATGAGACAAGTTATTTCGCCTTGCCTCTTTTTTGATGACTAAAATTTATGTAGAAATCCTTTCTCTTTCTCTTTTGTCTGTAATTCATTCACCTGAGGATCTGTAGCTCTTGATGGAGTAGTTTGGTTTATTGTTTCTCCTTTTTTCACTCCTTCTCTTGACCACGAGCCATGTTTTATGCTTTAAGAGGCTGACATCCAGTAAACAGTTTTTGTTCAAGCACTGTTTTTTTGGGGATTCTCTTCTACAATTCTCATGTCAAGCATGAAAACAGGAGACAGCCTCACATTCATTGTATTACTTTCAATATTCTCAACTTTCACCTCTCCTAGTTTAGAGGATGGATCTCTTCCTACTTAGTGCATGACATAAATCTAAATCAACTTTTAAAAAGCAAGGCTTTTGTATGTGAGTCTGTAAAACCAATCAGGTATTTCTAAATGATGAAATATATCCTGTTGGATGTGATCCACTGTTGCATTGTATTCCACAAGGAAAGATGAACAGTGCTTCAGAACCTCAGATTTCTTTGAGATTTGGATGTGTTTGCTTCTCCCTTCTGCTTGCTTCCAAACTCAGCTTCTCAGTACAGTCAGGTATACTGGTTTGAGACACTCACCTAAAATTTGGAGTTTATTGTAAAAATAATCTATACAAATTATCTTTCTCAATTTCTATTTGCAAACAATAAAACTCATCAGATATTTAGCTTGAGAAACTGCATACTTTTCTGAAAAGCAAACATATACAAGAGACTTGTAGAGTGGAAAAGTAATGGGGATGTTATAAAAATTAATAGTACTTATTTTCATCCTTTCTTTCCCATTGCCTGATGTACTGCAAAAAATAGTACCTGTCCATCATGAGAATGCTGAAGAATTAGAGGGACTTGTACTGATGATGATTGCATCTAAAACAGCTGTTTTCTTGTACCCTGCAAAGTTGAACTGAAAAATTAGTCTTCTTGAGTTTCAGCATTCTTAAGCTTTTTTAAACAGCTTAGACAACTTTCTCAAATGTGGAGTCTTAGTTACAGTAGTACTTATAGAGTAATTGAGAGGCTATAAAATGTTCTTTGGTTTGAGTGTGTTTGCTGGCTTCCTTTTATTTAGTCTAATTTTGAGAGAATTCTTAAGTTCTTAGTAACAGTTTTCCCTTCTAACTTCTGTTAAGAATAGCAGAAGAAGGGGAAAATAATTTAACTGAATGGAACTACTTTTTAAGGAAAACAATGTCATAAAAAGCAATTTTAAGGAAGGAAAGGGACAACTGAATAACTGAATGACAACTTGGAAACTTTAAATTTTTTCAGTTTTATTTAAGTTGAAGTTTAAAAAAAATTAGGAAAAAACTACATACCTTCTGCATTTTGTAGAGATTGCAATATGCAATATTTTATGACCTTGAAGATGCTCTGAGAGATGCAACAGGACTTGTATGGCATTGCTGGTTGGTTCTAAAGAATCAACTATTGTTCATATCAAACTACAAATTTAAAATATGCTTGACAACAACATCTAAAGACTCTGGATTCTTTTACCTGTATTTTTGTGTACAAATTTAGCAAAATGAGACTTAGGTAATTCTAAAGGACAAGTACTGAGATGAAGCAAGCATCTGAAAATTGCTATAATACTTTTAGTATAATGTGCTTTAATATTTCAGTTAAGGAATCTTTAAATATAAAAGCTATTTTTGAGACCAAGCTTTATCTTATAGAAGAGGTTTTAAGTCAATGTATTGCTTCTAGATAGGGTAAAGCAGCATGCATATTGAATCATCTTCCTCTCTTTTCCCCTGCTGCTTTAATGCTTGTCATACATGTGGAGACATGTTGCACTCTATGTTAGCGTATTTCTTTTCCTCCAAACAGAGCAGCACTTTTCCGATGTCGTACTTAGTGAAGAATACCTCAATCTTGGTGTAGAGCAGGTGTGCAGTCTGATATCCAGTGACAAACTCACAATTGCCTCAGAGGAGAAGGTAAGACAGTCTGTATCTCATTATTCTTTTTATCCTTTCAGGTGAAAGAGCAAGCTTGTTCCACTGATCTTGTGCCTTTTTTCGGATGTGTTCTGTGTTTCCTTAGTGAAATTAGGCAGGCATTGTGCTCAGGTTTAAAGGATGTTTCCCAAAAGTGTTGTCAGTCTGATGTTGACAACTAGTCTCAACTCTTAAAAATCCTACAACTATATTAAATCCCTTTGCCTTCTTGGGGAAAAAAAACCCAAAACCAAAACTACATTAAATGGAAATTCCTTCTTATCTTCAAGCAGAACAACCAGAACACATGCTGAGTCACATCCACAGGAGTTTTGTTTACCAAGGGATAAATAATTCCAAGTTTGAAGAGCACTTATATGCCATTTACTAACTTTAACATCAGCAGTCCCACAAAGGTATTAAAGTATTGTGTGTATATGTGAGCTGTTTAACCTAAATGAACACATGTGGGCAGCACAGGAGATGACGTGGCAGCTTGGTATTACCGAACCAAAGTTTAATGTGTGTTGGCTCACCTTTAGCCTAGCTCTCAATCTTTTAAAGCCATTTTTGAAACACTGTGCTCTTCAGTGAGCCCAGGGCATCTCTGTAAACCTCTAATTATTCTCAGGTTGTGGATGTATTTTGAGATTTTTAAATTCAGTTATGAACTATTTGAAATATGTTGGTTTTCTTTTTTTCTGAGAAGTTTGCAGTTGTACTCAAATGAGGCTAAATTGTGTTCAAAAGCATGTTTGAATACTCATTTGTACATGTTTGAAACTTTGAACCTAAGAACTATCTGCTTAAACAGCAGCTAGCAAAGCTATGTTGTTGTTACCCTGAAGGTCTGCATCTATCCCTTAAATACATGTGATGCTGCTTTTGTGGAGTATATTTAAGGTTTTAATGCTCCAGTGAATTATCAGCTACTGTGCAATGGAGGCAAAACCAGGATTGGGATCACTTGTCCTGCTAAGACTCAGTGATGATAAGTCATTTGAATGCTGATGGGCAGGTCAGTTCTCCAAGAAAGGAAGAAAAGTATGAGGACTGTAATATTCCTGCTGCTGTGTTGTTTGTTTGCCTAGTGAAGTCACTGTGTGCATTTTGTCAATGTAGCACAGCTATCCTTGAAACACCAGTAGAGGAGTAGATATAAAAAGAGATCAGATAATGCACCTTCATAATTTTGTAGTTGATAAACATGGAAATAATGGGGGCTGTAACCACTGTTATCTGTTCTTATGCTAGGAGTTTTAGTATAAGCAAAACTACTTTTGGAGGCACACTGATGTTTTCATGCTTATGAACTTGTAAGTCAAGGAACTTGATTTGTTTGTTTTCTGGAAGGTATTTGAAGCAGTGATAGCCTGGGTAAACCATGACAAAGATGTAAGGCAGGAGTTAATGGCACGTCTGATGGAGCATGTTCGGCTGCCTTTGCTTTCCCGCGAGTATTTAGTTCAGGTAAGCAAAAAGGAATACTAAGTATTCTGCATGTGAATATTTCTGTTCATGATTTTAATGCCAGATAAATAATTTTAAATTTAAACAACAGTGCCATTAGTCTATTAGTGATAGTAAAAGTAAACAAACAGCCACTACCACATATTCATGTGCACATCCACACACCGAGGTGAGAGATTGCCATGTAGAGGATGACTTAGGAAAGTAATTTATCTGTTTGGCTGACTGTGTGTCATACCACACCAGGAATCTGAACAGTGTAATTTGCTGAGATCAGGTTAGGTTTAATTTGTAATGCCCTCTTTTGATAAAGGATTTGTTCTCATAAGTGAATTTTCAACTTCAGAATTATATCTGTTGTTTAAGCTGATTAGGAATTAATGACAAAAGAAGCATTATTTTACCTGGTTCAGATAAAATAAATTTTTTCAAATTTTATAAGCTCATTTGGATATTTTGGTGTCATGTCAAATATTTAAGATTGACAATATGAGTTTAGTATTAACATTGGTTAATAGGTATAAGTAGGTTGGTAGGTGTTTATTTTAAAAATTCTGGTTTTGTGATATAAATCTCCAATTTGTGTGGGTTGTTTTGGGTGGGATTTGGGTTTTTTTAATTGTTGTGTCCTGTTGCGGTTTTTATTGTTGTGGGGTAGCTTACTAGTTTGTTAAGTATTCTCTGCTACCCCTACATTAAAATGTTCTGTACTGTCTGTATTTAAAAAATCAAGAAATGTGCCCAGTTGTAAGAAAAGTGATCTACCTTGCCTATCACTGTTTCTTCTACTTGCTAACTAACAATCAGCATATTATGGGTTTTTTTTTTAGTGACTGCACATTTCCAACACAAATTTGTGTCCTACTGGTTAAATTATAATCTTAAAAAGTAGATTAATCTGCATTTGTGTGATAGATCGTAGGCTTTATTACACTTTGGACTGTGATTTCTGTTTTACTTCCTTAACATGCTCAGATCTTGTTAAACTTCTATTAATAAACAGAGAGTTGAAGAGGAAATATTGGTTAAGAACAGCAGTGCTTGTAAAGATTACCTCATTGAAGCTATGAAGTATCACTTGCTACCAACTGAGCAACGGGCGTTGATGAAAAGCACACGGACAAAATTGAGAACACCTGCTAGCCTTCCAAAAGTAAGAACCTTGTTTTTCCAGTGTATATACTATTTCAAACTACATTTTAAGAAATTCCATGAGACCATGACTCTGTCATGGGGTATTCCTGTAAAAGAATTGTACCAGAATTATTTATCATAAAAATGTAACAAGCGATTACCTTTACACTCCATGCTACTTATGATATAGATGTTTTAGCCTCCCACCTACACCTAAATGCCCTCCCAGGAAACATTTTTTAATAAGTACTTCAGCTCTTTTGAGAATTATACAATGATGGAGAAGTTAAAAAACAAAAACATAACCCCCAAAAAACTCAAACCAAAACAAAGAATGACTAAAGAGACTGTGTTAAGATATTTTATTTAATCTTTAGTTCATTTTAGCAAAAAACAAACATTAGATACTTTCTTCTTTACAATGAAGTAAAGAAGTTTTCTCGTAGTACTGTTGTGAAAATGGTAATAATGGAATAGGAAATTCAATTCAGCAGACTTAGCACATTTTTCTTAGAAGAACAAGATAAGGCTGTTATGTGATGGATGGTCACAGCTTCATTACATATCATAGATGGTGAATTCTGATACCTGAGATCACAATAGGATGTAAACATACATCAGGGTCTCCCTCTTTCATGGGAGCTTTACAGAGATTCTGATTGGTTGCTGCTTTTCTACTCTTGGTATTTTCTCTGGACAAAATAACTACAAATTACATTTGTTTAAAAAAATACCTAACAATTAATTTGGCCTGGTTAGCAAGATTCAAATTTCTATAGGAGAGCCATCCTTTAATTATTTCTTTTACAGAAGTTTGCTTTATTTTTTAACACTTTTTCAGTCTTTCAGGTGCTCTCATATGTGCAAATGACTAATAGTTATTATCTCCCTGTTAGTTGATGATGGTAGTTGGGGGACAGGCACCAAAGGCAATTCGCAGTGTTGAATGCTATGATTTTAAAGAAGAACGCTGGCATCAGGTAGCTGAATTGCCTTCCAGAAGATGTAGAGCAGGTAAGGATGCCTAATCTTTTTGTTGTGGTTGGTAATGCTTCAGAATTTAGGCACTGTATGTTCTCTGGAACAGTACTTGAGATATTTATCTAAGAAGGGCTAAACCTTGACTTCACTGATCATTTGAATTATTTGCTAATCTGGAACGATACAACTTTGATCAATTGTGCTTAATCAATTTGAGGTTCAGTTTTTAATCTGCAGGATAAACTGCTTTATTACTTCCCACAGAAACAAGGGATAAATAAATTTAAATATTAACGCATTGTAATAATGACTAATTTTGCTATTAAAATACCCTAATATTATTAAATGATATAAAGAGTGTGAAGAAGTGTTCATCCACTATTGACAACATGAACATGTGCTCTTAAAGCAGCTGAGTGATTTAAGCAAGAAGAAATTCAGCAAGCATGGTACTCAGGAATGGGTACTGTTAGTAGCAGAAAGTATCAGAAAGTCTAGGGCTTAATCTGAATGAAGTGTAGTTCCAGGGGACTGTCACAAGCACGAAAAGTGTAGTGAATATTGTAATTTGTGTCAAGTATCTGCATACTTAAGACGGTACAGAACACAGTTAATTGGCAGAGAGACTGAAACACTCATCTTTCCTCCCATGTCCCTGCTCTAGGAATGGTGTACATGGGAGGCATGGTTTATGCTGTTGGTGGTTTCAATGGCTCTTTGAGAGTTCGTACAGTAGATTCCTATGATCCAGTGAAGGACCAGTGGACAAGTGTTGCTAACATGCAAGACAGGAGAAGCACACTGGGAGCAGCTGTATTAAATGGCCTTCTTTATGCTGTGGGAGGATTTGATGGGAGTACAGGTATGTTTGCCTGAGACACTTCTGAATTGCTTTGACTACTCTTAACATAATTTTATCAAATTTTAATGTCTCTTTTTGCTGGTATTTTTGGTGAAACCAAGTATGAGGGTAACCTGGCATTTTGTGATGTGGAATGTGTTTAAGTGGTCATATCCTCCCCTACCTGAAAGGTGGACTGTTTGCTCCTAAGAGTTCAGAAATGAAGATTAGTGAACTTTTGGTGAGTTTCCTTCCAGTATTCCTTCTATAGTCAGAGTCCTTGTGGGAAGGTATGGGAGAAAAAATATCTGGTCTGTTTAGTCCTGTTTGCATAGGAAATTGATTTCTGCCTTTTCATATAGTGTAAATAAGATTATAAACAGCTTTTTCTGACCTGTGAGAAGGCTTTAGACATAGACTGTTCGTTCTCTAGTTAGGTGCACTAAACAGTTAGTGCAGAAGTGATCTTTTTGCTGAATAACTATTATAAAAGCATATGTAGTAATTAAGTAATTTCTTAATTAAAAAGAAAGAAAATAATACAGGGAAGAAGTTTTCACAGATCCACAGAAGTTTTCAGTAATTTGCCCATTTTTGGACATAAAGTTGGGTTGATTGTAATTGCCTATCTAAAGGACAAAAAGTTGTGCTCTTTGTTCTGTATTTAAAAATCCTTAAAATGAAATAATTTGAATTTTCAGATATGAAGAGTTTCCTGAAAGCTAGACAGTATGTTGCACCTATATTTATAGAGAAAATGTTATATTGTCTTCATAGGTTTGTCATCAGTTGAGGTTTACAACTTAAAGACTAACGAGTGGTTTCATGTAGCTCCAATGAACACAAGAAGAAGTAGTGTTGGTGTAGGTGTTGTTGGAGGTAAGTTGACAAATGATATTAAAAAGAACAGAGGGAAATGCAATAATTTACCCTACTAGTTTTTCTTATTTCTGAATGCATACTTCAGATTTATGTTTTTGCTTAACCTTCTAATTCAAATGGCATGAACAATATGTATTCATTTGCTTGGGTTTGACCAGTTTTTAGCATAGTGGTTTTAATTTTTTTTTCAGAGCTTCAGTTTTGGCTGAGGCCAATTGAGTAAAACCTTGCTAAGTTCTAGGTTATGTATGTCAGCAAAGTCAGAGAGCTGACGTGATGACCTTATCATTTGGTCTTTAGTGATGTAGCACTGCTGTATTGTCGGCTCTGTTATCTGTGGCTGACCTTGCTGGCTGCATGCTGGGGACAGTCCCAAGGGCAGTGCCAGGAAAACTGCTGACTTTCCAGTCAGCTTTGTGGTGAATAGCCTGAATGTCACTTGCACAATGGAGGCCTGGCCTGGCTCTTGGATCTTAAAACAGTTTTAAGCGTGGGTGTGTGCTTTAACTGCATAGGGACCACTGCTGTTTCTAATCTGAAAATGCAGACTGTATGTGTGATTTTCAACTAAATTTATGATATTCCTAGGAAACCTATCTGTGAGCTTCCAGTATCAAACATAATTGAAATAGCTTGCTTTTGAGCAATGCCTAATTAAAAATCTTACCTTTGTATTTCAGCTAGGCAATTAAAAATCTTTTGACTTGCATTGTTGTTGTTAGACACTGGATGCCTTTTACATCCTAAAATTGACAAGATCTGTGGCATGCTAACCTAAATTTTTACAGTATAGACTCTCAGTATTGACAGGTGCTGATTAGTAGCTCACTGGAGAACAATGCCTTCCTCTTTGCTGCTGTGCCAGTCCCTGCATGTGCATGAGCAGCTGGCAGGCTCCTTTGTTCCCCCCAGGGAAGCTGTATGCTGTCGGTGGCTACGACGGAGCGTCACGGCAGTGCCTTAGTTCAGTAGAATGCTATGATGCCAATTCCAATGAGTGGAGCTATGTCGCAGAAATGAGCACGAGGCGGAGCGGAGCAGGTGAGTGGACAAGGATCAGCCGTCCTTGCAAAGATGAAAATTCCCAGGTTTAAATGTATCTAAAAACATGAAAGGTAAGCTAAAGTCTGAATCTAATGGAATGTGCAAGTCCTGGATGGATGATACACAACAGGTTATTAAAATAAAACTGTTCCACTGAATAAGATTCAGTGCATTAAGAATAAATATCCCTCTGTTTTTTCATACTTTCATATTCCTCTTCTTCCCACAATTTCTGGTGGTTTTTAACATACGAATACTCAGATTGTAATATCACTATCACCTCAATTCTTAAGTATCAAAATCTATACAGCAAGGATGAAAAAATGTCTTTTCTACAGGGATCTCTTTGCCAGCTAGGCTGATTATTCTAACAGTGTTTTCAGGTTGACTTTACGTGTGAACTGTGACTAGGTTTCCACCTCTTTGGAGGACTTGTTCTGCATTCTGATTCACTGCAGGAAATTTTGTCCTTGTTCATTCCCAAGTTTGTATTACTGGTTTCATCCTATTACTTACACTTATGTACCTTTTATTTCACCTTCAGTAATTCTTCTCATCACCTGGTGTTTACATCCTCTGTACATGTACAGCCTACTACATGTTATCCTTCCTTATCATTTAGCTAAGGTATATCCATTTATTTCTCTATAATCTTAAAAATCCCTTTTTTTTTTTTTTTGTGGATTTCTTTTTTCCTTCTTGCAATTCTGAGTGTGTATATTTCTCTTTAAAGACATCTTTAAAAGTGCCTATGGTATTCCACTTTTGTTTAGTGAAATGGTGCTTCCACAGCTCCAAATTGACATTAGCATTTTCATAATCTATTAATATTATGGACTTGAATCTCATTTACTGTTCACTATCCTCTATTTGTCTTTTGGTATTTCAGGTTTTTTCAACTCGCAGAAGTTGTTTTATTTCTGTAGATGCGTTCCCATGGACTTTTTCAAGTCAAATTCCATGATATTATTTTCTACATTTATTTTTTAGTAGTTAAGTCACTTTTTTTGCCAAATACTTAATGGTGGTTTTTAGCAACACCCTTCAAGTATCTACTGGTGATTGCATTAATGTGCTTCATAATGGAAGAGATATTGCTACAAATAAATCTGAATGGACTTTTAGTATGCTCAGTATATGATTAATAATTCTTTCCAACTTCTCATCTTACCTTCCATTATTCTTTGTTAACTCTGAACAGTTTTTACCTATATAATAATGTTTAAATTAACTTCAAATAATTTCAAAAGAAATCTATCAAAGTACTAAATTCATTACTAAAATTGAGATAGGCTGTGATACTTCCATCATATCCTTACAAGATCAACAAGCTGATAATTCTTATTACTAGAAGTCACATTTCAATTTTATTTCTAAACTAAAACTTGGATGTTAATGAAGGAAACATGATACAGTGTACCTCAAGAAAACACAGTTGCCTTGTGAAACTTCTAGTAATTCAGTTTGTGCTTCTTGGAAGTAAATTCTGGATTAAAAACTGGACAGAGTTGCACTAAGGATACTGGAAAATACTCCTGTCTAATATTGGAAGTTGTGAGGAAAATATTTATATAAAATATAAATATTTATATAAAATGGGCAAGTTACAAGAATCATTATAAAGACAAATAGTGTTGGGGGGTTGTGACAAAGTTTCGTTTTGCAGTCTGCCTGCACACACGTTTTGTTTCAGTGTTTGGGGTTTATTTTTTGATACTCTGTTTTTGCAAACTGTTGTTGTACTGCAGATGTTTTCAGATTTTTTTTAAATGTTGAATTTCTTCTACAACTTTGAAATTTAGTTCCTAAAATATACTAACTACTGGGATCTTCCTGCCCCTTTCCTCTCTTCCCTTGTTCCCCGTGTTTGCGTACTCAATTCTCTTCTGCCTTTTACCTGGCCTACTGATTAAAAAAAAATTGAGAGGAAAACTAAATGTAGACAGTTATTCCAGATTCATATAATTGAGTAAAATAATCAGCATTCTTCTGTGCCACTCTGTTAAACACATGAAAAATTATATTTTTGCATGGCAGAGGAGTGGGTGGTAATGTGAAAATCATGACTGTTGATTGAGCTTGGCTGTAGAGGTCAAATAGCCAAACCCACCAGAACTGTTTCAACTAGCAATCAGTCCTGGTGGTGTTACAGGGGCTAGCTAAAAATAATTTTGTTCCTGTATTCAACTTTTGGATGTCTTGTCATCTCAAAGAATTTAAGCTCATCTCTTCTGTTCCTACTGCTTCAGCTTCACTCAAAAGCAACTTTTCAGAGGTTAACCCTCAGTTACTCTTCTTTAGTACCCACTGCTTCTCAGTTGATCAATACGGGGACAGATCTGTTTCCAGCAACATATTGGGAGGAGGAACTTCAGATCCAGATATAGGCCATTTGGGAGGGCTGAGAGATATAAGACAGGGTCCTGAAAAATGGGCAGGAAAGAAAAGTAACAAAGAAAGGAGAACTCAGAAGACGGCAACAAGAGGATACAGACGGAAGGAGCAAGAAATAAGGTAGGACCTGGAAACTGGGTGTGGGATTAAGGGAAAATGAAGCACCATGCAGGAACGGAGGACATTATTAAAAATAAGGAGCTATAAAAGAAAAAAGTGGCAATGTGGCAGAGGGAAAGCCATACACACTGAATAGGAAGGGCAGTAACTCTATTGAAAACATGGGTGGGGGGATTTATGTCACATTTCATATTTAAACTGGAAATATTAGCCCTTCTTCTAGCTCTGTAATGTTTAATTCTAGAAAAGATGAATGTTGTACTATCCTGTCTAATTAAGTGTCATCAGAGTGGGAGAAAGAAAAGTTGTCATACTATATTGTGGCATGATAGCTAGAAATAATAGCAATGAAAGAGGAACTAAATTAACTGGGAAGGTTATGGGGAAATGCTAGTAGTGAATATCACTGCTAAAGCACTAAATAGCATGATTTATAAGAGTGTCCTATCAATAAGCTATTTTTCAGATTTACAATACCAGTTAGCTTCCATGTTTCCTTCCACTCTTCTTTTAATTGTTAAAATCAGTCTCTTTAATAAGAAATTTTAGTCATTTCAGCAGGAGCTGTTTCTCTTCACACATAGAAATGGCTCTTAAACACAAAACTAGTGATAATGTTTTTAAAGATATTTCAGCTGATTATTAAGGTCTCAGGGTTCTCTTTTTTTTTCCTTTTTTTCCCTCCTTTTTTTCAACCTCCAATATTTTCTTTTTCTTTGAAGGACTTACCTGATTTTTTGCATTCATATTTGTTGTTTCCCTTTAAAAAGATTTTAAGTGGTTTTGTTCCCTTTCCATGGAAACTTTGTGAGCTGTATTTGCAAATCTGTATCTCTGCTTTGAGTTTCATAGTCTTAAATGTGGCATTTATTAGATTTCCCAGTATACTTTCATAGAAGTGCTTTTTTAGTTGTCTTTATGGTCTATCACTCAGAAGTTTTAATACAAAAAAATCTGCTCAGTTTCTGAAATTTATTGTGTTTTTTTTTCTAATAATGCATTATAAAGGGAGGAATAAATAAACAGGCCTTTCTTTCTGCTTCCCCCATTTCCATCTTTTCAATATATGCAGCCCAAATAGCAAGTAGATGGAACTAGCTTTACTCACACCTTCATTCCAAGCTGACAGATTGATAAACTTTTGTTGTAAAGTAAAGGAGACCTTAGGATTAAAGGACACCCCTTAATATCCTTTTGGATATTTTGATAACTGAAGCTTGGTTCAAAGACGCTTGGTGTTCTTCAAATCCCAGAGAAGGTACTCACTGCTAACTGTTTACTTCTGTTCCATCTGTTTACAAGGTATTCCAACACTTCAGTGGAAACATCCCTATTGTATAGTGTCTATCCATTCAGCTTTTATCCTCTGTACTGTGCAGCTTTTACTTTCTAAAAGTTCACTTACACTTTATCATCTTGTCAGATCTCTGTTATGCTGGCTGAGCACATTGTCTCATTTACTGTCACTTCTAATTAGTCTTAAATTTCAACAAGCCTCATTTTCCTGCACATCATTTTTCGTCCAAAATTTTCTAAATCTTCTGTTGCAGAACAGCTCTGGTCTTTGTATGCTGCAATATGGTAGATGGGCATGCAAGGCATTTTATCAGTGTCTTGCTGTAGTTACTGTCTTTCTGCTTTAATGCATCCTGACCCAAATGTTTTCTGAAATAGTTTCCAACATTGACTTAATGAAGGATTTATGTTAGCTGACATACTTGTTGTTGCTCCTTTGTATCGTCAAATAATTCTCTGGTTAATTCTGTGTATTTTCATATGTTTGCAGGTGTTGGTGTGTTAAACAATTTATTGTATGCAGTAGGTGGTCATGATGGTCCTTTGGTAAGAAAAAGTGTTGAAGTGTTTGACCCCATTGCCAGTACCTGGAAGCAGGTTGCAGACATGAACATGTGCAGAAGGAATGCAGGTATGTGCAACAATGACTAAAATTGTGCCAGTGTCGACTGTGAATGGCATGTGCCTGGATTTCTGCTGCTTTCATTTAAAAAACATGCTTTTGGGGGGGTGTGGAAGTCAATTACTAATTTTGTTTTTCTGCCCTTTTTTAGGCGTTTGTGCTGTAAATGGTCTCTTGTATGTAGTTGGAGGAGATGACGGTTCCTGTAATTTATCAACAGTGGAGTATTATAATCCAACAACAGATAAATGGACTGTTGTGTCATCTTGTATGAGTACAGGAAGGAGCTATGCAGGTAAGGCATATAGATATTTTTAATAAACTTTTTAAAGTATAACATTTGACAAAGCATTCAGAGTCTTGTCCAAGGTAAAATCTAAGATAATAAAATGGATAGAAAAAATCTGATGGTACATTTTGACTTCAAATAATTACTCACTACAAGGAAAAAGGGATTAAAGTGTACCCAAGAAGGATTTAGAACATAAATAGTGAGTCAGAAAGATGATTCTGGTATGACCAGTTTTTTTAACAAGAAATATGTGTCTCAGTCTAAGGGATCCATTTCCAAAGTTCTTTGGCATATGATATTTAGAAAATGAGCTGTTTCAGGAATCTTTTCCTTCAATAACTGCAGTTTTTTTCAAATGAGTTATTTAAGTGAATGTTAAGGATATATTTCACTGATAGCAAAATTTAACTTGATTAGTCACAGAAACATTCAGAACTTGGCACTTATTCAGACAGCTTTGTGTCAAAGAGAAATTAGGGAAAAATATGTACATTGTTGCTGGTGCACAGTTAAATGCTAATTGCAATGTATCATATTATTTTTTTTTCTTGATTTTAAAATCAGTACTGCCTAAAGATTTATCCCTTTCCCCCCCCCTCCCTCTAGGTGTTACAGTTATTGACAAACCATTATGATCACTAAAGGGATTTTCAACTTGATTATGCACTAGAAGCAGCCTTCAACAAGTGTATTTGAAGTGACTGAGTATCTAAGCACTTCTCTACTTGTAGCTGCACCTTGAGTCACAGTGGAAGATGTGACTGTCTACAATTACAGATGACAGATGATGAAGATTACTCTAGGTAGAAGCAATTTGTAGGATTATTCTGCAGTTGAGCAGAAGCTGATTGAATTTTTGAAGTCGTGGTGGACCATTTTTTTTATTGCAAGGTCTTCAGAAAAAATCCAACACTTTCCGAAGGACCGACTTCTGTCAGTCATGACTGAGAAACGGATTGTGAGTGAAGAATGGTGTGTATTCTGGTGAAAGTAAATTTTTGTCTTATTTTTTCCAGAGACTAATAAATATATTTAAGGAAATGAACTGTCAATCTTCATTGTAGGTACTGAATCCCACCTCAGTAATTCAAACTGGCATGGGGTACATGTTTCCTTTTATAAAACTTTTGTTACATAACTATACTGCGTGCATATGTTTGTGTGAGCATAAGTTGCTCTCTATTGAAACTCTTCAAAACCTGATTTTACTATTTATAATTTGGCACAGTACTTTGAATATGTCAGTACTATGTTGTAAAACAGAGATGTATTTTTTGATATGTAACAATGCTTAACACTAATTCCCGCTGAAGGAGATCAGAGACGGTTTAACACTTCTTGAGCAGGTGTAATTTCAGTATCTTTTTAATAAAAATGTTGTCTGTACTTACAGGGTTTTTTTTTTTCCTGTTCGATTTTGGTCACATTTAGATGTTACTTCTTTTTTACCTTTTTATCCAAAAGGTGATTTGGCATGAAAATAACTGAAAATTTATAGTGAATGTATGCGATTGCGTTGAACTTGCATGGTACAAAGGCCTACTTATGCGTGTAATCTCAGCTTCTATTAGCCAATATCTGAATACACTGTATATGGCCATGCTTCTAAAGCAGCACATTTCTATTTGTTCTTGGATGGCCTCCTTTTAACATGACCAAAGTGACTGTCATATTTGAGACATTTTCTTCAAATAAAAGTTTGTACATTGTTTCCTAATGCCAACAGGTCGCTTAAAACTTGTGTTTTTCAATACAAGTATCAAACGAAATAATCAGTGAAATAAACTGGGGGGTGGGGGGGGGAAGGAGCTGGGAGAAGCTGGTGCGCTAAAAGTCTGAATGCCAACGAATTGAGAGTTAGTAAGATTTAGGAGCCGGTCATGTGAACATCACTGTTCTGCCCTAGGTCTGTTTCTGAAAGCTGTGGTTGTCCGTGAGCGCAGGAATGGCCAGCACTGGCTTCCCGGGAAAGCGCCCGAGCTGTGACATTGCTGACAGGGCCGGGAGTCACGTAGCTGCCCGAATTCCACGTGGGGTGTGAGGCACGGTGGGGCGAGGCTGGGCTGTGACCGGGAACCTTCTATCTGAATAGTGCACTCTCACCCGCATGACAGCACCCGGGAATGCGGCCGTGGCCGCCGCTGCCATGGCGACGGCGCCGCCCGTGCACTTCCACCTTGTCATTACCGCGGGCGCAGGCACCTGCAGGGGAGACAGCGCGTCCGCCCGCAGCCGCCGCTGCTGCAGGCGAGCGCTTTCAGCGGGGCGGTGCGGGGCGGCGGGTCCGGCGGCCGATGAACCCCGAGGGGCGGCGGGTCCCGGCGGGTCCCTGCCCGGCCGCACCTCCGGAACCGCTCCCGGGGCCGCGGCCGCGCCCGCGGGCCCCGCCCCATGGCGTCGTGCGCGTCACGCGCCGTCCTCCCGCCCCATTGGCCGCGCGCCGGGGTCTCACTATCCTCACTCCACCCCTCCAGCCAATGGCCGCGCGGGAGCCGCCGCCGCGGCCCCGCCCCCCGCCCGCCTGACCCTGCGCCGCTGCCGCCCGCCGGCCAATGGGGCAGCGCCGGGCGGGGCCGCGGCGGCGGCCAATGGGCGGCGCGCGGTGGCGCGGGCGGCCCGGCGGTTGTTGCGCACACGGAGCCGCCGCCGCTGCTGCTGCCAGGTGAGGGGCGAGGGCCGCCCGGGCTGCGGGGCTGCGAGTGCCGGGCTGCGGGTACGGGGCTGCGGCTGCGGGGCTGCGGGGCTGCGGGCTCCCCGAGGCAGCGCGTCTCTCCTCGGCGCTCCCCGCGCGTGTGCCGGTGTGTGTCCGCCGCCTGGCAGGGCCGGGCCGGGCGGCACGGAGGAGCCCCGGTGCAGCCCGGCGTGTTCGGGGGTGCCGGCGGTGGTCAAGGTGCCTTGCGCGTCCGTCCGCACAGGAGCTGGGGCTGTGAGCTGCCTTGGCGTCTGCTGCGATGCTTTGGCTGTTAGAAGAAGCGGCAGCATCGCGGTGCTGTTGCTGAGGAAGGAAAACAATATCTAATGTTGGGTACTGGTTTGGTGTGCTGCTTAATATGTGAGAGTAATTACACATTGGAATGGGCTGCCCAGGGAGGTGATGGAGTCACCCTCCCCGGAGGCGTGTGAGGAAAGACTGGATGTGGCACCTGGAGCCGTGGTCTGGGTGATGGGGCGGCGGTGGGTCATGGGTTATAGCTGGGTCATTGTCAGAGGCTCTCGGAGCTCTTTTCCAGCCTGCGGTTATCTGATTTGTGTCGGATTTAGCCTAAATGTACCTGCTGGGGATGGACCAGTGTCCTCTCACCTGTGAGTTGCAGACCTGTGTGAGAGTTGAAGATAGACCTGTTAAAGGGGTCCAGAGGAAGGCACTGGACACATCATCAGTGGGGAGAGTGGGGTTGTGCAGCCTGGAGAAGTTCAAGGGACACCATACTGTGGGAGCTTTTTGCTAAGGCTTGTGGTGACAAAGGGCAGCGCAGTGTTCTTAAACTAAAAATAGATAGGTTAAGAGTTGGCATAAAAATTATACTTTTTGCAATGAGAGTGCTGAGACACCGGAACAAGTTGAGCAGAAAAGTTCTGTATACCCTATCTTTGGAAGTGTTTGAAGGCCGTGTGGGATGGTGCTTTGAGCCACTTGATGTCTTGAAAAATGTCCCTGCCCATCCCAAGAGGATTGGACTGTAAATGATGTTTAAAGGTCCCTTCCAAACCAACATGGAGCCTAGTCTGTGGAAATGGCATGAGTTCAGGGCACCTGCAGAAATGCAGCTTCTGTGGTTTTGGGATCTGTGAGGAAAAGTCTATTTCTGAGGGAAAGGTGGATTGCCTCAAGTCAGCTGCAGTGTTGATGTAATTTTCAGGGATTTTGGTTCACAGCCAAGAGAAAAATAGGACTGGATAATCAAGAGATGACAGTTAATTAAAAATTAAAATTAAATATTTTTTGAACCCTTCTGTTGCTCTTTGAGTACAGAATACAATTATCCTGCAAAAGTCTTGAAATAAAAATTTGGCTAGTAATTAATATTTCTTTATCCTTTTGCTCCCTTGATATAATCTCAAAACCTAGGAGCTGATTGCGTCTCAATTTGGTTTGCCTCTCAAATCAATCTAAAGCTTTGTTCTTTTAAGCTATTCTGTATGAAGAGAATTTGTCTTTGCTGTTCTTTCTCAGCTTTTACTTTAAAACTAGGTAATGACTCTATCATGTAATTTTTTTTTTCCTCTGAAGATTAACTTCTGTTTATTGGGTTTTTCTCAAAATTTGCAGGTTACTTCCAGACAGCTACAGAAGGACTGTAATTGTGATGTTTTATGATTGAACCATGGCCACGAATGACAGCGTTAATATCTTGAACTCTGCTTATCTGGCAGTGGAATATATAGACTCCTTCTTACCTGACAATCCCCTGCAGCAACCATTTAAAAATGCCTGGAATTACATGCTGGATAACTACACAAAGTTCCAAATTGCGACTTGGGGATCACTTATAGTTCATGAAGTTGCATACTTTTTGATCTGTGTACCAGGATTTATCTTTCAGTTTATACCATACATGCAAAAGTATAAAATTCAACAGGTAAGAGAAAGTTACGAAGTATACACCGACTTGTCTTTAAACGTATCAGGCAGAGGATATAATCACAGTATCCTGGTTGTCAGTGTATATGGTTCCATTTCATCTGTCACTTGGACAGCCTGGAAACAACAAAGTAAAATTACTCTGTGTATGAGGAGAGAAAGAGAACTGGAATTTGGGGGAAGAAAAGGAGTTTTTTTTCCCCTGAGGAAGGGTTATGCTTTTCTACATGGTCCTATAGAGAGGAAAGGGTGTGTCAGCCTTACTGTTAGTAAAGTTTTATATATAAAACTTTTATATCAGCAGGGGAAAGTGAATAGAATTCTGGCATCTGGTGTTAGAGGTGTGTCTTAGTAGTATAAAATAGCAGTGCTCTTCTTTGAAGTACCTCTATGCACACCCTCTTGAAAAGATTTTGAAATATTTTGACAATGAAGAAAGCCTGGGATGGATTGCACACTCCTAATTGGAGGCAAAGGCACATCCAGTATCTAAAAGATCATTGGTTTCCCCTAGTTCATTATAATTTGTTATAAGTTAATAACACCAGCTTCTGAATAATTGATGGAATGTCTCCCTGCAAAAACTGAATGTTTTCAAGACAATTATTTCTTCAAAAGCTTATATCTTCAGCTTCTCTTTGTATTATTTTAGCAATGGAAATGCATTCTGTGTTGTGAAGAAAGAAAGAAAACTTGGATTGTGTTAAACTGTGGAGTATGAGATGTTCCTGCTAACTATAAACACTGAAAAACCAAAAATAGTTTGGAGGTGACGGACAAGACGGCTTATCTTAAAACATTAGCCTAGAAAAATAAGGTTTTGATAAAACTGAATCCAATGCTATGTTATTTGTGTTGCCTGAGTTAATCTGTATTACTGGAATTATCTGTCTTCCAAGGTGGAATGAAACTGACTCCAAATTAATTTTTGGAGCACTTCGCTTGCGTGCAACAGAAACATGTAACACAATGCATTCTTTTTGCTTCATTTCAGGATAAACCAGAAACATGGGAAAAACAGTGGAAGTGTTTCAAAACCCTCCTCTTCAATCACTTCTGCATTCAGCTTCCTCTGATTTGTGGTACCTATTACTTCACAGAGTATTTTAACATCCCCTATGGGTGGGAAGAGATGCCGAGATGGTATGTAGGTTTTTCTGATATGGTGATGCTGAGTTACGTACAGCTGGAGGCAGAATATTTAAGAATTAGTGTTGTCAACTCTAATAGGAAATAATTTTTTGGCAATGTAAACTGTGTTTGTTAATCATCCTTCATTTGCTGCTTAGCTGCTGTAAGAGCTAATTAGAATTTTAAAAATATTTTTAAATGGCCCCTAGCTGTTCTAATCTTTGGGAGAGAAGCGGGATTAGGAGGGAGTTTATGGAAGCAAAGCAAGATTCCTGGTGAGGGTGGGTTAAATGTTAAGCTTTTTGGGGGTTTTATTTATCTAAATTTTTTTATTCCTCCTAAGTATCTCTATCTTCCACCTTTTTTTATATCACAGCAGTAGAGTGCTCCTCAAAGGAGAATGTACCACCTTCACAGTGTTCTTTTCTTGCTCTGAACTGATGGGCTTTTGAACAAAGCTGGATTAGCTATAAGTGCCCCCTTCTCCCCTGCCCACCCCAGCAACAGTAGTTTTGCATCACAGAAGGTCATTTTTCTTGGAGACCTGTTTGCTCTCTGGTGTAGATGGCCGATGCAGCTCTAGGTTTTTTATCAAAGTCTCACACAGTCTGTGGTTCTCTGTAGACTGCACTTGTAATATTGAAATGACAGCTTGTTACACTGTGAGTTAACACTAACTGAAGTGAGTTAATGTGAGTTAATGAGTCACTTCAGCATATCAGCAGATGAGCTGATAAGCACCACAGTCTTTTTACCTGGTCATTAGTATTTTTTTAATGTTAAAAAAGTAGTGCACTGCTATTTAGTCAGTAATAAGTATAAACACTTCTGACCATTATTAGTATATAAACTATTTTCTCTTTCAGGAACATATGTCTGCTAGTATTTTCTATAACTAATAGACTTTCTGCTTTTTAAAGGTATGTTCTGGTTGCCCAGTGTTTTGGATGTGCAGTGATTGAGGATGCCTGGCACTATTTTCTGCATAGATTGCTGCATCACAAGAGAATATACAAGTATATCCATAAAGTTCACCATGAGTTTGTTGTATGTATTACTTGATTTGTTTTCTTTAATAATAGCTTTTAGTATATGTTTCATAGAACTTACTTAAACATCTTATTTGAAAGACCTAAGAATTTTGCATTCCTTTGACAGTGTGGTTAGATGCCTTTTCTTGGGCACTTTGTCAAGAAGAGTCATCCATTTTGTTTCTGGAAACGCCTTCTGTAACTTGATTTCATTTCAGTGAAACGAAAGATCACACTCCTGCTAAGTTTGATCGTATTTATGAGCAAGGTGAAGTGGACTTTTAAAAATGCACATATAGGTCCCATTGCTAGGGGAAGGGAAGCAGTAGATGTCTGGAATTGTTCATGAGTTCCCCACCACACGGGCTGTTAGCCAGAGCATATGAATCCCCAGAATGCGATCAGACAGGCAGCTCTTGAGCAACCCCAGTGTGTGCATCATGTATTTGATTCAAGGAAGGGATTACAGCTCTGGATGACGGCCTCTGGAATTAGTATAGCCCATTGTGCAATTCAAATGCACAAATATATCACGAGCACACATTTGGGGTGGTTCTGCATTTAGTGGTGTTGGAGCTGGCATTGAGCACCAGTGCTTGCACTTTGTAGATGATACTACTGTGTTTTGGAGGCATTGCCTGTGGAGCCCAGGAGTCAGTGCAATGAGTTTCTGTGCTGCTGTGTATAACCTAGGCTGTGCCAAAAGGAAACTGCAAGCTGCTGGGTCACGGGTGCTTTATGCATGCTGCCAGCAGCAGAGGGGCTTGGTATGGATTGATGCATGCATATGTACGGACATCTGCAGCAGCAGCTGCTCTCTTCCTCTTGCTCTTGGCAGCCCCTCAGGTCTCTAGCTGTGGAGCAGCTTTTGGCCATTATCCTTGAGCATGGTTAGCAGTTCTCACAGAAGTGATCTATTGCCTGATGGCTGTTTCCAAAAACTTTTCCTGACAGTAAAAAGAGATGTTTTTAAAGTATCCCCTATGACAAAGTGGGCTTTATTTTTTCTGATGATCTTATTTATAACTGTTGACATTAGGTTAAAACTTTAAAAACTGTTCTCTGTGTATGGTGTTCTGTGATTGAAAACTCTCTGGAATGTCTTTTTTTGCTAAACCAAATGTAGGAGTGACTGGTGTGTGTGTATATATATATATGTGGATATGAGAGGAAATGTTTTATGTCAATCTCAAAATCGCATTTGAGGGGTACAAATTTATTTTATAAAGTGGTCAAAGATGAGGGAGTTTTCATTTTTATTTTGATAATAAATGTCTAAGTGAGTCCTGCTTCTGAGAAGATTTTGGCTTCCTTCTTTCTTCTGCTTCCAAGACTGTATGTATAGCAAAGCTTGATAGGAGCTTGCCAAACACTTTTAATATTCCTGAAATAATGCTTTGACCTGGAGTGATGGTAAGCCTAAACTAAAGTTTTCAATTTTTCAACTAGTAGTGAAGTGTTTGGAATCACTAATAGAGTGATAATCCTTATGACCTTGGAATACTGTTTTTCCAAAGAGGAGCTAAATATGTTTGTTATGGCCCTTGCTCAATCATATCATTCCTTTACCCACAGCATTGTTCTGTTTGTCCTGTTGTAGTCTTGTGGGGTAATGGGGAAGGGAGAGTATTGCAAAATGGTGCTTCTGATTTGGGAGTACATAAAACTGAAAATAGTGACTGTTCCCTGTTTATTATCTCTTTCTAGTCTCCATTTGGAATGCAAGCAGAATATGCACATCCTCTGGAAACACTCATCCTTGGAGCTGGCTTTTTTATTGGAATTGTTGTTTTCTGCAACCATGTGGTTCTTCTATGGGCATGGGTGATCTGTCGCTTGATGGAAACCATTGATGTACACAGGTGAGATGCTCATTGGTTAATAACTATTTTTTCTCTTGTCCTTGCATCACACTCACCTGTCCCTGTCTCTGAGATGTACTTTTTATTTTGCACTAAAATGTGTTTCTGTGTCTTACAAAGAAAGAAACAACCTAGGGAGTTATCACTCTTCTCTGTTTTGAGGTAGTGTTAGCAGCAGGTCTTACTGATTAAAAGACTGTGGACTATCAGCTAGAGCATCTCAAGGAGAGTTAGAAGAAGCTAGGCACCTGATTAGGTTGTCTGACTATTGATATCTGGTGTGCAAGTGATCTTATGCATATTGGAATTCCAAAAATCAATTACAAAAGGTGATATTCCAGCCAAGGGTTCTTTCTGTTTAGTATTTTGTCAGGCTTTTCTTGCTCAAGAGAAACTTTATGCTCTGTAAGCACTGACTCTCTTTAAAACAAATGCATACATTTCTTTTGTTTATTTGTTTGTTATTTACGGTGAATAAAAAAGACAAGACTTCGTGTTGCTGTAGTAGAAGTGACGAATGTGGCTCCAAAATCTTAGGGCAAATCCCAGTAGGCTTAGTTTCATTTATCTACACATGAATGAGCTTTTCTTTGCTGTGTTCAAGAGGCAGGGGACACTAAGAGTTTATTCTTGACAGTATTAACGCTTGACCTTGTATTTGTAAATATATTATGAAGCGCATAGTGTCTTATTGCAAGTTGAGTATCAGGTATTTCAATGGAGCATAAACTACCAGTAAATTAATGGTATAAAGCATTCCAGGTTTAGTCATGTTTTGCTTGTAGACTTCCCAAGAATATATTGTGACATACTATAAACTTGTTGATAGTTTATAGTATGTCACAATATTTATAGTTTCCTATTATCACTTTAGTTTGTTTTCCACATGAGGGGTTTATAATGAATTGCCTTGCACTCTCCCCACTAGGTGGTAGTAAGAGGCTTTCCAGTACTACCAAGCAAAGGAGTTGGAATCCCTCTAGAGCACATTGTTCTGCTTTTAATCTTACTTCAATCATATATGTGGATTTTAAATATTTGACGAACTTGATGAAAATGAGAGTAGGCATACAATGATTGTTGATTTGAGATGCTCTCTGAGGAGGTGCTCTGCTGATGGCCATAGCTGGCACTTTATGTTACTTCTCATTCCTCCTTCCTAAAGTCACTCTAAGTTAAAACTGCTAAGCCAGCAGGAAGGCAGCCACTGTGATTTTTTAAGTTACCTGCTTACATTTTTTTTTATTGCCTAGCAAACTGAGCTGAAAATCAAGTGCCAAAGCCATTGTGGGATAGTTTACAGAGTCATTTGTCTAGGAGCAGAGGGAACTTGTTTTCATGTTAAGACAGTATCATAGTGATTACCTTAGGACCATAGAATACAATAAAATATATTTCTTTCATAAAAATAACAACTTAATGTGTATATTTTGTAGTTTATGTCTCAGAAAAATCCTTACCCTAGTTGCTTTTCTTTTTTTTCCTGCCCTGTAGTGGCTACGATGTCCCGCTGAACCCTCTTCATTTGGTGCCTTTCTATGCGGGGGCCCGTTTCCATGATTTCCATCACATGAACTTCATTGGCAACTACGCCTCGACTTTCACATGGTGGGACAGACTCTTTGGTACAGACTCTCAATTCATTGCCTATCAAGAAAAAGAGAAGAAGAAACAAGGCATAACAAAGAAGAAGGCTAACTAAATTTCCAGTGTAAAAGTCAACTTTTGCTTTTCTGTAAAGCAAAATAGTGATTGGGTGTTTAGCATAAATCTTGTTCCCTGGCTACTAAGAGGTAGGGAAAAACAGCTAATTGAACTGCAGTATCTTTCTAATGGGAATGTTTTCTATTTTATACATAAGTACTGCATATATTTTAACTACAGATTTAAAGATGATGGAAAAAAACAGAGGTGATTTGTGTCTATCTTTTTTTTCTTTGACAAGAAAAAAAAAACAGGTTTATCTATAATGTTGCCCATTTTTGGATCTGGGTAGAATTACATATGTACACTGAAGTTGGTCTTAGTTTTTTTAAGTATATATTCTTAAATTTATAATATCAGATAGCAGAAGTTATTAACTAGCATCAGCACTGTATTATTTAAATATTGGGTAAAAGTTGCTTAAAACCAAAACGTCTGTTACTAGGAAGCTTGGACAGGTCTTTTGCACACTGGATAATGTGAACTGCTAATAACAGAATATCTGGCTAAACATGAATTATCGGAGACATTCCTCATCTAGATTTATTATCTTATTACAGATAAAAAGAATAGAAATTTTTATTTGAAGACACTGTTTTTTGCTGCTCTCTTGAAGTTGGTCTGTCAGTGTACTTAGCATTTACATTACATTCTTTTCTGTGTTGTAATTTGCTGATCTGACTTGTTGCTATATTTGCACTTGTGACTGATGAAATAAATGTGGTTTGGTTTGATGCATGTATTATACTTTTCATATGCTTTTAAACACAAAGCTGTGATAAAACCATGCGGGATACAGGGTCTTACTCTTCATCTCTTTAATAAAGAAGCATTATTTGTTAGGATGGTTTGCAGCAGTGCCATCTGTTAAACTATTTACAGAGGCAGCAGTGAGAAATGGAAACAGAGAAACAGGTAAATTCTAGTTTTTGTTTTGAAGGACTTGGGTCCATATCTGCTCAATGTAGCAACATCTTTTGGGATGAGTACGTTCTCAGGCTGCAGCTTGATCACAAGCTGGAATCTCAAAATCTACTGCTTGAGTTGCACTAGTCACAGAAACAGTAGTCTGATATTTTGGAATCTACTATAAGTGTTTGTCTGTTGCGCAGGATATAACAGTGGAATATTTGAGAAGGGTGTTAAACCCTTAAAAGATCTTTCACTTTGTACTGTCATGTCAGCTGCTCTTCAGACTTCAAATACCACTTCATCTACTCAACAAGTCCCTTACACGACTTTACAGTGTTTTGCTTACTCAAGACCACACCTGAATTTTAGTGCTGCTTCATATGCAATCTGTTATAACTGTCAAAACAGACAATGCAGTGAAAGTGCAGATGAGATCAGGCTTCTAACAAAAAGTAAGGTGTTAATGACATGCAGAATGACTCAAATATTACTTGAGATGTGGAGGTAGTTCAGATTCCTCTTCTGTATGTGTTTTGTAGGAGCTTTTACTTCTTTATCTATATCCCTGTTGAAAGTCAGTATTTTTCCTCTTCCCTCTAAAGAGAAGTAAAAAAAAATATATTTGACTATCACAGATGAACAGAAGCTAAAATCCCTGTATTGTTCAGTTTTTAGCAGGGACTGGTACTTAAGCCTTGCTGAATCCATCTGCACTGCCTGCCTGAACTCTCCGTGGTGGAAACAACCTCTTTAATCAGATTTCAAAGATGGCCATTATCCTCTGCTTTGTCAACTTCCACTCCCATCCTGCAGCTGCAGCTATACTTTGCTTTATTTGACTGAAGCATTAGCCTAAAAACACAAGGAGCTTTCAGAGGTTCAGCTTTTCCCTGTGAACATCATTCTACTCATTTGTTCTCAGCCTGCTGGCTTATGCCTCTGCTAACACTGCCACAAAATTATGCACAACTGGGAGCCACTTGCTTAAATATTCCAGTAAAAGTATTTGTAAAAGCTTGGTGTCTCCTCAGCTATTGCAGAGTGCTAAAAATATGATAGGATTGACATAAAAATCTGTAATGTATTTTCCATTCTTCAAGAGGTTTAAAAGTAAAGAATGCAGTTTTAACATACTATCATTTGGGGAGGTGTGCATGGGTTTTTTTGGATCTTTTAAAATTAGTTGAATCTATGTTTTTCTGACACCCATTGCTATTTTAGTTTTTTGGGTTATTTTATGTACATCCTTAGTGTGCAGTGTGATCACATCACTGCTTTTGATCTTCTTTCTTTATGAATTGGAGAATTATGCACGCTATGCTTCATACTTTTTTTTTTTTTTTTTGTGGAACAAAAGTGTGCCTGCTGTACCTCTCAAGACAGGAACTTGCATTTGAAAGCCACAGGCTTGTTTTCTTCAGGACTCAAATGGACCTGCATTTTACCACCACCCCACTGCTTTTTCAAATGCAGGGTCCTGTATTTATTAGTGAATGTGATGCTGGCAAGTAAATGACCTACCTCATTACTTTGTGTAATTTCCTAACATAATTCTTGTGTTAGGAAATTTAGGAAATTACATTTTTTAGATTTTAGGCCTTTATTCAAAAGACTGTACTGATTCCCCTCCCCCCCCGTATTTTGCGAGAGAGACTATAGAATATGTGCAGATCTGAAAACAAAAGGTTTTTGTGCAACAGTAAAAAAAGATAAACATGACAGTTTTGGGTCCTCACAATGCACAACAAAGCCTTACACAATCAGTTGTCCCTTATCTTCTTCAACAAGGTGACATTTAAATATGGTAGGACAAGAGAATAAGTGGGGGAGGAACATTTTCTGCTTATTTTTTCTGAAAGTCCGATTTGGTTTAATTAAAGCTCATCTGTGGGAAATAACAGTTTGTACTGTGCCTTAGGATATGACAATAATTAAGTCCTATGTAAACCATTAATTAATTTATTGGAGTTAATGTCAAAAAAACCCATGGAAACTTGATAAATATTACAAACTGTAATGATTAGGATTGCAAAATAATCAACTGCTTTTGGCAGCTGATGTGAAATACAAAATAAGGTGGTTTATTTTATGCTACAGCACAGTGTGCCAGAAAATATTAATATTGATTGATATTATGATTATAAGATTATATGACTTCATTTATTTTCCTCACAGTTATGTTGCATGTTTAATGATAATTTTTTTAAAATGTGAAATGTTTCTACATTTTTAATTTCTAGTTTTGTTGAAAAATTATGTTGAAACTTTCATTATGGCTACTGATAGTTACTGTTAACCACAATGTCTGGTTAATTGCCTCCAAATTTCTGCCCCAAGTATGGCTGCCTCTCTTGCTCCAGCAGCTGTACCCCTCTGGCACTTCTTGTTCATTGAAACCTGTAACTGGCATGTCCAGGGAGAAGGCAACTTTCTGTCATTAGTGCTTGCTAAAATTATCTGTCTGTGAAGGTAGTAAACACAGTAGTCAAATCACTTTTCAATTTATTTTTCACCAGCTCACCAGATGATATCATCCTCCAGGATTGGGCATTCCCTCTGTTTATCAAATCACTGCTGTGGCTTGTCTGAATTTTCAGTCTTGTTTCAGCTGTAGGTATCAGAATTGTGTGTCCACATTGTTCTCTCTAAGACCACCTTGAGATATAATCACATAATCCCAGTTAATCATTTTCCTTCTGTCTAAGCATTGCACTGGAAAATACAGTCATTACCCATCTTTAGTGGTCTCTCAATGCTTCTGGCAATGCTGCTTGCCAGATTGTCATCTGTGTTTTACATTTCTTGCTCTTAAGTGTAATTCACAATTTGCTGCTCTGAAATATTTACATGTGCTTGACTTACCAAGTAAATCACATTCCAGAGCTGCTATATCCTTATTATTCACCATTCTTTGTCATCCACACATTTTAATCAGTTATGATTCACATTTATGTAATTACTGAATAAATTAACCCATGGACTTGAAATACCAGTCCCTGGGGAAGACCAGAAGAA
This sequence comes from Taeniopygia guttata, assembly GCF_048771995.1. Classification (NCBI taxonomy): domain Eukaryota; kingdom Metazoa; phylum Chordata; class Aves; order Passeriformes; family Estrildidae; genus Taeniopygia; species Taeniopygia guttata. Next base: position 38,587,064 of record NC_133028.1, on the reverse strand, counting down.
TGCTGCTCTAAGATCATGATTCACCACTTTTAAAAAGCCCTATCGGCCAGTTTTTCAAACCCTCGCAATGTTCCTGCGTGGCAGTTTCTCTGTGAGTACTTGGCACCATAGGCAGGCTGTAGCAGCTCTCAGAAACAGCATTCCAGTCCAATATCCAGGACTGAGCATCACCCCAGGAGCAGTTATTACTCCTGCAAACTTGAACAAGGGGCAGCCGTAAGTCACTGCTGTTTGTGTAGGTGGAAATGTCAAATATATTTTGTATGAAATTGAAGTTGCAGTCTATAGAGTATTGATGCAGAATTGTTACATGTACAGGATGGTCACCACAACAACAAGAGAACAGTTCTAAATACCTGATAGGGTTGGGTTTCAAGGGTTGGCTTTCAGTAACCTGTGGATCATCTAGCAGCTGGAGGCAATAAAAGACTTGATCTTGCAGTATAGAATTTGGAAGGTGGGTGGGTTTTTTTCCCCTCTCCTTTTCTGCAACCTCCTGCATAAGTGACTTGTCTGTATTTTTATTATTGAAATTTTTGTTGGTGGTGGCTTTTCTTTTGCCCTGCCTTAAATTAATCACCTCAAGGTACTGGAAAAGCCTCAACTTCCTAAATCTCAACCCTGTTTTGCAAGTCTATCCAAGACATATGGCCACTGAGTTATGCAAGACGTTTTGAAGGTTGGAAATAGATGCTTCTGGTCTTGAAGACCCAGCTTCAAGTGCCCACAGCTGTCAGGTGTAGTATATGGGAATATAACCAGCACTCTGGTAAGTTTCATAAAATCTTCTTACAGTTACAGTTAGCTCTATCTCCTTGCCTGGTTTGTCAATGCTGAGATCAACTGTCCTCTCTTTTAAATTGATTGGGATAATTTTATTCCTAGCATTAAAACTCCTTTCCAAATACAAACCAGACAAGTTTAGTGTTTCCATGGTGTACGTACTAGCAGTAATTTGTTATTAATAATGTAAATATCTGCTTTCAATCATAGAGCACTTTTAGGATTTCTGATATTCCATATGTTCTTCAGTTGTTTGTAAATGGACATAGATTTAGGGTTATCTTTCTGAATAATAAAAGAAAATAGTTGCCTTAGCCTTTTTGTCTTGTCACACAAATAAAAAAAATGTTCAAAGACTTGTAAGTCTTGTTACTTGTCACTTCTGTGAGTGAGTTTATTTTGGAAAATATATGCTTCCTGGTGAATAATGATTTGCTGAAAAAGATTCAGGCAAGTCAAAAGTATTGGAAAATTTGATTCAGCAAATTGTATTTGGCCAGAGGAACGAAGTAATCTGTAAATATATGAGTGTTATATATATGTTTTGTGTACATGTGGATTTGTCCATAAATAAGTACTTTTGGAAATGCTACTGAATTTCTTTTTGTAATTACCAAGTTATTTAGGCTGTGTCTGTTGGCAAAATATAACTTACTATTTGCTGCACCATATTCAGGTATAAGAGACAGGTAAAGCAGATTTAAAATCTATTGATCAGTAGTTTTCCTGGGGCAATTGTGCTCTATTCATTGCTCTCGTTACTGTCAGCTTACAAGGCCATGCCCAGGTGCCTGGTTGTGCTTACAGGTTGGGAAAGCCATTGGTGTTGGAGCATTCCTCTGAGATTGAGGCAAGTGCCAAAACTTTTTACATATTACAAAGAAATTTGGCCTTTGAAGATAATCATCCCTGAACTATGGAAAATAGAAGGAAGGATTAGATACAAAGGAAGACATCAATTTATTCCTCCTACTCGATTCTGCATATGTTCCTATGCTGTCTGAGATTTTAAACGGTTTTTTTTTTAATCCCTTATTAAAATAGGTTAGTATGAGTGAGCTCAAATATTTGATCATATATAAACCACCCTGATTTACATAAGATATCCATGTGTATTTCTACACATTATATACTTACTACTGTCTTAAGTTTTTTTAAGAGTGGGGGTGCATAAGTATGAAAACAGAAGTAAATCCATTCAGATCTAGGTGTGAGACTACATAATCTAAACAGCTGTGCCTATGAAGACAAGTTGAAAAGAACACGGCTTCAGAAGTCCTGTAGTATTTACAGTCTACAAGAAACGGATTTATTAATATATGGTGAATGGTTCTTTACGCGAGCATTTGCTTTGAACAGACTGGAGCATGCACTTTCAGTACTGTCAGTATCAGAAAATAAGTCTTGCTTTATCCTCTCCTTTCTGTAATGTAGCAAAGACGCCTTATAAATGAGGGGCAAAGCGACCCTGCAGATGAGGGTTTATAGTTTTCCCTATCAATCAAATGCATTTGTGTTGCCCTGCAATAGCACTGAATCATTCATGGAGCACTCTGTTACTTTACATTTGTGGCAGTGGGTTAACCCGCTGGGACCGCATAAAGTGACGAGGCGGTGCGGCAAACGCGAACCCGGCTTCTCGCAGCGTTTTTATCGCAGCTGGTTGATCACATCGGCTTGAGTGGCTTTCCCCGCATCCTGCGGCCGCGGCGCCCGCCCTCCGCGGGAGCGCTCGGGACGCGGATCGGGGCGGAGCGGCCAGTCCCGCCCCGCCCCGCCCCGCCCGCCGCCCCCCGGCTCCCTCCCGCTCCCTCCCGCTCTCTGCTCCCGCTCCCTGCTTCCCTGTCTCTATCGCTGGTGCCGCCGGCGCTGGCGGGCGGGATGGCGGCGCGGGTGCGGGTGCTGCTGCTGGCGCTGTGCGCGGTGCTCGCTGCCTGCCGGGCCGCGGCAGAGCCGGCGGCGGGGGCCGCCAGCCGGCGGCGGCGGCTGAGCGCCGAGGAGGGCATCTCCTTCGAGTACCACCGCTACGCCGAGCTGCGGGAGGCGCTGGTGGCCGTGTGGCTGCAGTGCCCGGCCATCAGCAGGATCTACACGGTGGGGCGCAGCGCCGAGGGCCGGGAGCTCCTGGTCATCGAGATCTCGGACCGGCCCGGCGAGCACGAGCCCGGTAAGGGGGGCGCTGCCCGCAGCCGGCGCCGCCCGCACCTGAGCGCAGGTACCGGCGGCGGGCGCGGCCCGGAGCGCTCGCTGCGGCACCGGCACCGGCTGCCAGCCACCGTCCGCGGCCGGCGCGCAGCGGCTTTGTGCCGCTGCATTTAGCGCCCGGTGCAGCAAGAAACGCCTGCGCTCCCCATAAAATACCCAGGGCGGGCGCTGGCCGCCCCTCCCCGCGCCAACCGCAGCGCCCGGGGAACAGCGTGAGGCAGGAGCGCGCCCGTGGGAGCGGCGAGTCCCGGCCGGGCTGTCCCCGGGGACCTGTCACCCACCGCGGCACGCTGCGGCCGCCGGCACGGGCACCTCGGGCTACGTGGTTGCGCGTACTTAGAGTTTGGGACACCTTTATAAAAGGGAATGTGATTGATGCCATGCGATTTATTGCAACTAGGATTGTCTCAATTTCATTGTTTCTGCTTTTAGAATCGATAGTGTCGCTAATGTCAGTGTGTGAAAGGGCTTATCCGTGAGAGCTGCTCGGTACCTTTGGCCCAGCCATCAGCCTTCTGCAGTCATGTCCTCACATTTCCCTCTCTGGGTTACAGCACAGGTCTGGAAGTCCGTGACTTTTAGGTGAAGGTGTGGCTTCTGTGGCTCCCCGGGGATTTGGCAAATACAGTTAGTGCTTAATATTCTGCTTTATGGCCTGAATATAACCTTGCTTTGTGTCCTCAAGAGACTTAATTTTGGGGCTACAGATGGAACTTAGAGGTTATAGGATACTGGACATAGGGGGATGTAAGAGGAAGGCAGGGTAGGAAAGCATTGTCTTGGAGTGAAAAATGTAGGGAATGCAATGAAATTTGAAAAATTTCTTTGTGGTGTGTTGCCATCTTGATAAGAGGGGGTGAGGATCCCGACGCTAAGAATGAATCTATTGCCACTGTGTAATACACACACTAGAGTAATAACAGTAATTCTGGGATTTTGCGTTGCTATAGCTCATTGATGTGACTGTTGTGTCAAGCCAGCTGAAATGGACAAAAAGAGCAGCACACTGTGCAGCTGAGATGGGGCTATGCCTCTTCCTGGAGACACACTTCTCTTGGTGTCAGTGATGTGAGAAAGGGCCTGTCATTGAGCCCAAGCTAAAGGGAATCCAGCAGTTTATGAATAACAACTACAAAAAATAAAAATTCCTATGGATTGCATCCACATACAAGCTATAGACAGTGCCAAACATTTCCTGGAACATGCTCGGCACCTTACTAAGGGAGCCCTATAGACAAAATTGCCACATGTTGCAATGTCCAAATCACATGTCAGGGAATGTGATGAGGCCTGGCAGTCTTTAGTGGTGGATGCTGAAAATGCTGGTTTTTTGAAGGGGATTAAACGGAGTATGAACCGCAGCAAATTCATTGTTTTATTTCAATCCTCACTTTCATTCTATGAGGTTCTGAACATTTTGCAAAAAGTGGAGGACTACTCCTCTCTGTAGTGGTGCATGGGAAAAACTCGGGATCTTCTTGGGAAGGGCAGCAAGACAGACCTCATGCATAGTTACCCTTGCACTCCTTAGAAATAACTGTGAAAGCATTGATACCACCCTTGCTTCTTTATTACAGAGCCTAAGCACCTATGTATCGTGCCAATGGTTGTATTAGAGGTGTTTTCTTCTTAAAAATGTGCCCTTTCTTCTACTGTGTAGTAAAAGGCAGCACTGTTTATTTTTCTATGGGAGCTTTTTTAGCTGTGCAGTAAGAGAAGTGGAGCCTTGTATTAGCCTTGGCAGGAGATGTGAGGCTGATTCTGCTCATACCTGAAGGGGGAACCCTGCTCACTCTGAGCGTCCATGCTTGATTACCGGGGCAAAAACCAGACTAAGGATATTTTATGTGGTAAAGCTTGCAGGATCAGAATCTGATTTATCATCCTCTATTATTATTAAAAAATGATGGACTCAAAGACACACATATACAAGCACATAGTTACTTTTCATTTTTCCCAGACAGCCAAAAAGTTGTAAGTTCTGAACATAATCTCTTCCTGCAGGACATTCTGAGTGTCACAGGATTTATTTTTTATATATAGGGAAGCATGAACAAAATATATGCTGTGGTTTATAGATTTGTAGTCTATAGAGAGTTCATACTTCTAGAAGGCTGATGAGGATAGAAGGATGATACCTGAATCATCTAGTGAACAGCTGTGAAACAAAAAGTTGGTGTTCCCTTAGTGAGCAAGTTGATGACAAAATAGATTAGGAAAGTGTCAGCAGAGCATCAGTAAAGACTCTTTGTACTGAGTAAAGAGGCTTTGTTCTGAGTGAATCAAATACTGCATATACATGCAACCATTGCATAATCACATATATTGCGTGGCTATGTAGCCTTGTGTGAATGCATTTGATCATATGCAAGCATATAAATCAACTTCAATTTTTGAGTATCAGCTATTTTTGAAAATTAATTTGTAAAATATGTGCAATGTTTGAAAAAAATTACTTGAGAGAAATAGAAAGACTTCAGAAATGTGCTTTAGACCTCCAAGGCAACTGGAAAAAATCCTCAGTGATTGAGGAAACTGGAAAAAATCATAAAGGCCTTATTTTTTCCTGGGGTAAATATTCATTAGGAGGGTTGTTTTTGAAGCCCTGATACTGCGTTGGAAGTCAGAATGACTTCATATGAGCCAGTTTGGTTTCTTGCACAGTCATACCACTTGTCTTTGTGACTCTTGGAAACCTGAATTAGTCACTTGCACACCGTGAGCTGAGCCTTCACTGAGCTCTTCCTGGGGACACGATAAATGCCAAAAGCGTGGGACTGCCTGAAGTTTCTGCTGCTATATGAAACACTTAGAGTATGTGCTGCCTATCTGCAAGCTTGAACACTACACTACCTGTGCTTCAACTGTGCTTTGTGCCAAACAGTGTTTGGACTAATATCTGTAATTTTGTGCATTTTGTGGTGTTTTTTTAAAAATATTTGTTTGGGCATTTATTGTAACAACAATTTCTCTAGGCTGATACTACATTTGTGTGGTAGATTAGAGCCTGCAATCACTGATGGAAAAGAAGCTCTTGTATAAGGAAAAGCACAATCTGGAGATGAAGATATTTGAACTTGATAAAGTTTTATACCAAGGCAGAAAATATCACATTGAGTCACTGAGGACAAGGCAGTGAAGACTTTAATTAGACTGTGTCAGTGGTTACATGTAGAAGATGTTGCATTAACATAGACTGGAAGCAATCAAAATATTTGGAGTAGCTGTGATTACATGAGGAAATACAGTTTTGTCCCTGTGCTCACCAAAAATTGACAAAGTTGACAGAAGCCTGTGGATGGCAATGTCAGATAAAATGAGGAGAAAGAAGTTGTGGGAAGTTCATGGTGGACCAGAGGAAAACAGGGCATTTGATGGTAAAGCACAGATTTATTTTTGTTTTTTCTGGGACAATACTTTGCCTTTGTTCACGTGCAGGAGAATACTGACTACTCCTGAGAGAGGAAACTCTTGCTGTGGATATCTGATGTTCTGTTGAACAGAGTGTTAATGATTTTATTGTTCATCCTTTTCCCCACAAGCATCTTTAAAAATACTTCAAATAGAAGGAAACTACTAATAATTTGTAGTAGAGTGAGACAGCTGATTTTCTATAAAATGATATAATTTGCCGTTTCAAACAACAAGGCATCATGAAGTGGTGAGGCAGGAGCACACCGTGTGTGAATTGAGCAGTGCAGCTGTGACTTGGAACATTCACAGGGCCCTGTGGGTGTGACTTCAGTCAATTTTATGAGGTGTAACTCCGCTACAATAATACTTGGACCCATCACTTTATCAAAGACTCCACTTGGCAGGGTGAGGAAATGAGCTGGGTCAGTCACTGCTGGCACTGAGCCTAAATAAGCTTCTAGGCTTCCCAAATTGCAGCTCCTGTACTAGCCCCTCCAAAGCCCGCAGATGTGAGGCTCTCAGTTTTCACACACCCCAGCCATGCAGTGCTAGAACCATTTCCTCCTGCAAAAAAAAAAAAAAAAAAAAAAAAAAATAATTAGAGGGTGACTAAGAGAGAAGTGAAAATCATGGTTCTGCATTGATGAATGGAGAAATCCAAGATCTGACTGCTAATACAAACAGGTTTTTATTCTGTTGGTGAAGTACTCCTGTATTCAGCTGTGGCACCAGCCATGCAAACTGGTGCTTTCAGTGGCAAGAAGTTGCAATAAGTAAAGCTGATGAATTTACAGGGAGAAAAATTGTTTCTCATAATGTCTTCATCACTGTTGCACAAAACCCATTTAAAAATATTTCTTGATTTATTGTAATCTAAATGACTCTGCAGCCATTTAAGAAAACCATGAGCAAGTGCTGCTCTTTTTCAAAAGAGAGAGCAGGAAGAAGAAGGAGCAAACGTGTAGGAGGCTGCTGAGGTTTCAGGCCAGCATGGGCAGGAATCAGCTGTGCCGCTGGAGGTGGCAGCCAGAGTGGGATGTCACCATTGGATGTCACCTGTGGGTCTTATGGGCTGCCCTGCTTCAGATGAGTGGGTGCAGTGCTGGGGTTGGTGGCAGGGTGCTGTATCCCAGGTGATGTCAGAAAGCACACAGCTCATCTCTTGCTTATGGAGTTGTCACAGAACAGACACAGCTGTCTAACCTCATTATCTACAGTTAATTGTACTTGATTTTCTGAATCTTTCTTTTCCTTGTGCCCCAAATCAGCACATAAAAATCTTATGAGTTCTTTGATTGGACCTGTTGATGTTTCCCATATTTGAAAAGCATTACTACAAATTGCACCTGGCAAGAGCTTGTTATTAAATCTAGATATTAGAGAGCAAGCCCAATGTTTGTGCTCGAGGTTTAAGTAAACACCAGTTTTTATCAAGGGCCACTCATGTAGTGTTCCCTTTTTGAAGGGAGATGTTGAAGGGTACAGGACTGGTTGCTGGTAAATGTGTATGCTCTTGGTTCATACTCACCCAGCTGCACTGCATAAAGGTAGGGGCTGTAAATAGGTCGGTGTCAGCAGAGCACTTTGTATCAGGAATACAGGAGGTGCTGTGCTGTGTTTTCATCCTTTCTGTCAGCTGTGGTTCAGCTGCTCTCCTGGCTTAGGTTTGCAATCCTCTTTAAAGGTGAGCTGCTGCCTGGGCACCTACGGCACCAGACGAGCAGGAGCAGGGCAGCTGCTCGTGTCTCCATAGGGATGGATAGAAAATGCAGAGTAAAACATGGTTGAACTTACTCCTCATGTACCCTTCTGCATTTGGGATTTTTCTTTCCTTTATGCCTCAGGGAACAGATTTTCTTTCAGAGCTTGTGAGGATGTTCTGGCTTTCTCATCAAAAACTGTCAGGGATATGCTACTGACTCGCCTGCTGGGAGTGCAGATCTGGGGCGGGCTGTACCTCCTGCATTCTACAGAAGGCTGAGAAGCTGTAATTACCTTTCCAGCAAAATCCCCTATGGGTTTTTGTGCCGGTTAGGGTATCCCCTTGAAGTCACCCAGCCAGGATTTGGCCTGGGGTAGTTTCTGGCAGGATGATTTTAATGCTGCCTGCATGCAGAGTGGGATGTTCAGTGTCCTTCAAAGACTGTGGAGGTTGTGCAGGACTCGGGAGGGCTGTAGAGCAGCATGAAGATAGCTGCATGTATGTGCTCAGTGAATTTTTTTTACTTTTAGATTATTTTTCCTTAATTTTATCTTTCTTAAATAATATTTCCTTAATAGTTCTGATTTCATCCTATCTCAGTTCTCGTGTTGAGCTAAAAATAGAGGTGTAGAATACAAAACGAAAAATGGTGGGAATCAAGGAGAGGCAGACACGTTTACAGATGACGTTCGCAGCTAGTTGTTAATGCCATTCACGTTCCCATTGAAATCAATGGAAATTGCCAGTAGGTGTGGTTGTGCAGCTGTGCTAGGCAGTCTGCAGTGTTCTCCACAGATACAATGCTCTCACTCCAAATCGCTTCACTGCCTGAGGTATTTAAAGACTTCTCTTTTTGTTAGAACATTTAAAATAGGGTTAATAGAGGCTGTGTGCTACCGGCAGGAGCACAGTGCATCACAGCCACTGCATCTCAGCAGCTTATCTTTTATTTTCTGGAATAACATAACTGGTAAACAAGCCGGGGTAAAAAGATAATCATTAAGAATAAACATGACTCTACAAAAGGCATTTGTTTTACTTTTCAGGCTTAAAATGAGTCTGAGTATGCAGACTATTCAGGGTTTGTTGATCTGACCCCGACTGCTTTTGACAATCCCATTCCTTTTGAAAGAGTTGATTACTTTAATTTCTTTCAAAGAGAAGAGTTGTCATCACCTCCCACACCTTCAGAATGCCTTAACAATTTCCAAAGAAAACAGAAGGGGGGCCTGTTTTGTTTTGTCTTGGCTTAAAGCGATGTTTTATTAGGGTAACAATAATGCAAACTCCGGAGAATTTGTGAGAAGTCTATAAAGCATGGGTATTTCCCAAGGCTTTGTGACATGTAGTGTGAAAGCTAGTAAGTTGGAGTTGTGTGATTTATCAAAAGTGACCTCGTTATTAAAATATTTTAAGATTTTTTTTTCAGGAAAAACTGTTTATTATTTTGTAATTTAGTAATCAATATCTCAAGCCTTTGAATAGCATGGAGGGTGAAAAACACAAGAGAGGTGTTCTGATTTCAGAATAAACACAAATTTTTGGTTGTAACAGTGGAGTTGCTGCTAGAATCAGCTAATCATTTAGTATTAAAACTTGTTTGGAATCGGTTCTGTGTTCATTACATCTAATTTCTGTTTTCAAAGATGGCATGGGATTTAGAAGCCTACATACTGGGCATGCATATTCATGCTGTAATCTCCTTTTTCCTGGGTGGCAGGAGCCCCTCTCGGCTAGGCTGCAGTGCTCTCTGAAAGCAGCTGTTTTCTCTACTGACTGTAAGGGGAGCTAACATTGGATAGGCTTCTGACTTAGGAACATGTGCAAGAGCTTATAGTTGTTTTATAGGTAAATCCCAGCCTTCATGTATCATCATCTAACATACCTTGTTGTGCTTTATGCGTTTTTTTGCAAAACATGCAGTTTATGAACCCTGTCTGAGCTTTTTTCAGATTAATTTATTTTGTTAAGTCTTCATACCTATTTTAATTCATGTTCCTCATGAGTTAAAAAAAAAAAACCAAGCCAAACCATCATGTCACATCTTTTTTTGGTCTACATTTTCTCTCTAAACAAAAAGTCTCATGCATGTATTACCATAAAGCCTTGCTGTTTTGTTTTCTCGGGGTTTCCCCCCTCCAATTGGAATGGAAATTGAACTGTGAAGAAGACTAGTAACTCAATTGTCTTAAAATTTTGTGGAATCAAAAAAAGTGAAAACTACAGGGCTTCTGGGTAAGGTAATTGAAATAATTGCTAGGCCTACAAGGAGCAAAATAAAGGGTGCAAACCTCATTTTGGAGTGAGGTGGACATCAAAAGCCAGTGTTCAATGAATTCAGTGGGAATGGGATGTTATATATAAAGATTATTTTCTAGTGTGCTGGGGCTAAATGAAGACATCAAGGGTCTATGTGTTGCTGTTAGACAAGAAATGAGTACACAGAAGCTTGGTAAGTTCAAAAGAGAAAAAGACTCAGTTTTATTCAAACATCTGGTATTTATAGAATTCTAAAGGTGACTGTGGATTGGAGGATGGGATTACCACTGCTCTAAGCACACTGGTCCAAAGATCAATCAATCATTTCTCTCCACCCACAGAGAAATAGGTAAACTTTTTTATTTATACATGAAATTGTGTGGGAACTCTGACTCTCAAATATGTAAGTATTATCAGAAAGCTAAAGAAGTTTTATGAGAACTTTAAAACTTTCAAAAGAACTATAAATGAAAACTTAACACTTTTAAAAATCAGGGCAACATCTGTGTAGTAAAAAGTTTGAAAAAAAAAATCCTTATCGGTAAAACAGTGGCAGAGTAGGCAGGTTTGACCTGCTGTGGGACAGGAAATGGAGCTCTTTTGTCTGCCATCCATCAGCTGGTATCATCTCAGGATGGTGATGTTCTGGGAGTGGGCTAGGAGCTCTGCAGAACAGCAGTGCTTAAACTGAGCTAGTCCCAGCTTCACGTGCTGGGGTTTTGAATTTTGGAACAGAAGTTCTACCATACCATGAGGAAATGGCTGTACATGGCAAGGTGCAGTAGCTGCCCCTGGCAATGGAGTTGTTGCCTCTCTTGCTGCTTTCAGAGGTACTGCTGGGGAAAAGGACACTGGACTAAAAGTGAGGTCTTGGTCCATGGTGCCCTTCCCTTTGAAATGGAGATTTCCTGCAGAGTCAGTGCTGTGCTAGCTGAATTGGCATTGGCCACATCATCCTGTCACAGCAGCAGGTATTGTCAAAGGGCTGTGAGGTTTGGGTCAATATGAAGCCATATGTTAGAGATGTGTCTATGTACCTACAATGGCCAGGTAAGACAGAATCTTGAATCATATACCTGTGTCTGGCAGTTCAAAGGCAGTAAATATTTGTTTTTAATTAATTTCCAAAGAGAGATATTTATAACTACATAAGCTAGTAGCTGCTTCCTGGGAGTTACTCATACTGAATTATGAGCAGAACCTCACATCCTTGTTTGCTTGCAAATAAAGTCCCATGGAGACAGCTGTTCTTTGCATGGAGCTGCACATAGCCTTGGAGTGTGAGCTGCCTGATTTATGATCACAGATACTGTTCTGGCTGCAGAGCCTGCCCAAAGCAAGAATAGCCTGAATGCCATTTTGAGTACTTATGCTTAGGTATGGACTTGCCTTAAAGCCAAATGAAAAGAGTTGTTTGATTAAGGGAAACATCAGACTGGCCAAAGTTTATTGAACTGTTCTCTTGGCATTCTTGCTAGTCTGCTGATATGGTAGCTGTCTAGAAATTATGGCCCAGACATTTACCATATTAGTTCCCCAAATAAAAGAGAAATCATAGAGTACTGTGCTATGAGAAATACAACTAAGAGTTCAAAGATACGAAGAAAGTGGAAGGACAGTGAGACATTTCCAAGGTTAAAACTTTCTGCATAATTGTGTTTCCTGTACCATCACATTAGAGATGTCTGGATAATACATGTGAATTACCACATGCTTTGCTCCCGACATTTTTGGCTGCAAAACATTCATTTGAATTTTATTTTTGGGTCCCTCAAACTCAGCATCACTGTCCTGTTTCATGTTGTTGTCCTTCAGTGTTATGAGTGGTGCATTCCTTGCACATTGATCATTCAAAATGAAACTTTTTTTCCTGTGCTAAACAAAATGTTTTGCGGTTTTGGCAGCATTTTGGCTTATTGTACCAAAGCACAATATAGTTCTAGAACTATAAGCAAAACTGGGGTCAGTCTAAGACATAAATAGACACTTTTTACATACCTGAAAAATGGTACTTCAAAAGAAGCCTTGTGACTGTGGTAAGCTGCCTCTCCATGTCAAATCTGCACCTGATAAGATTAGACCATGCTTAAATTTTTCCTGCTGAACATTCACAAATCAAACTGAAGTCAGTAGGAGCTATTAATCTGATTTTAAGAAGGAGGTTTATTAAATCCTGATGCCAATGAATCCTAAATGTTTAAGCCAACTTGCATGTATACCCTAAAACAAAGAAAGCTAAATATGACTCTAATTTTGTAATAGCCTGTACTTAAGGAACAAGTGGTCCAAGTTTATGCTGCTCTTGATGAAATGTCTTCCTTCTCTTTGGTGACATCTGTACATAGAGGGATGGAGAGGAAGAAAAGATGTGGGGTTGGGAGCTGGGCTTTCACATGCTTAAATTTTAAACATTGCCATTGTAAGAAGTTGTTTCACAGAGAGGAAAAATCTATTTTGTGTTAAAGGATAGCTGTCTGCTTTCCTGGCTCTGATGGGAATTTTTTGTGGTTTTGGGTAAGAGCATCCTCTCCCGGTGACTCAGGTTCTCCTCTCCATGCCTAGGTTCTCAGCTTCTGTGCTAGGTTTACGTGTGGCTGTGCCATGTGCCTGGGGTAGAGGTACTTGAGAGATAGCATGTGGCTCAGCATTTGATCTGCCTTTAACAGGCAGTTCCTACCTGCTTCCTGCCAGATTTTTCCTAGTAGCAAGTAGCCCCAATATTTTTGTTGACTTAGCTATGCTAATGGACATATGGTGAGGAGTTGTCAAGAGTTTCTCTCCCTATTTGCCTGCTGCAGATCCACAGTGTTTTGTTTTGTTTAAAAATCTGCCTTCATAGCAGATAAATATAAAGAAGGAACCAATTCCTTTTCTTCTGGTGCTGATAGGGAGAGTCACAACAGAGACATCAATATTTGCAAGGTTTCCACTTGTTGCAGATAAGGGAACAAATCTATAGTCAAAATAAATATTGCTAAACTTCAGTGAAAATCATTCAGTACAAATCTTTAGTGAAAAAGCCTATAAATAAACAGAAATAGAGGAATATCTGTTCCTTGATACTCCATGAAGCAGCTGATAAAAATAATATCTGTATTATAGCAGTAGCCAATACGAGATGAAAAAGTACCTGACAATGGAACACCTCATGAATAGAGAAGTTTAGGAGCCAAGCAGCTCATCTGACTTGAAAATTGAAGAACTGTCTGAAATAGATGTTGCCATGGAGACAGATAGGATTAGCAGCCTGAGACTGATTTCATTGGTCTGCTGCTAGCACAAGTTGCTTGTTTGAGTAGCATTAATATGTTGTCTCATGCTGCTTTATATGCTGAGACCATCTGGCATTAGTGGTATTTAAAGGTGCAGTTCTGTTACGGAAGCAGTTGGTCAACATGGTTTGATTTATGTTTGTAAGACAAGCTAAAAGAGTCTTTGAAAAACTGTCTTGTGCACAAAAATATTCTGAGAAATCACAGCTTGTACAGAAATGAAGTGGGGCTTTGGGAAGCAGCACAAGGAATTTCAGAAGTTTGCTTTATACTCAGTCAGCACATATTTAAAATATTCTCTGCACAAATACACACTTCTGCATGTTTCTTCAGGTGTGAATGTGAAGGCAGCCACATTTTTTCAAAAATAAGCCTTTTCACTGCAAAGCTGCTTGGGATCTACAGCACCACCACCTTGAACCAACACAAGATCATATTGTGTATTAAGGAAAAGTATGTTGTAATGTTGCAGTGTTAAATGAAGAAATTAAGGTCTAACCAAACAGAGTCCCTTTAGCTTACTTCAGACTGTAATTTCAAGAAAAACGTATTTTCTTTTAGTTTCACTATATGCCTTCAAAAATGTATTTTTTAGCAAGGGATTTGATAAGAAAGTTTGTAGAGACTAAGATAAACCTTCTCTTTGATCTATTTATATCAGAGTCTTCATCTGCTGTCCTTAATACCACTCTGGAGTGGGAGTTATCTTCCAAAGTAGCTTATATGACAGTGCTGACGTGCCTCAGATGCTAATAAATTTTCACTGGTTTGTTCTTTGATAATCATCATTGCGATACTTAATTATTCCTAGACTTTTTCCCCAGGCAGAGATGAATGGCTAGAGTGACCGAATGAGAGCCAGGAAATATTCCTATCTGAGTCTGAGTTCCAGTGTGGAGGTTTTTCTGCAGGCTGGGCATGGTAAGGAAAGTGGCTAGAAGGAAAACTAGCTGGAGGCTTTGTTCTCCTGGATAGACTTAAAACTGGATGGAATTTGAAGTCAAGCCTTGATAATTATCCCTAAGCTTGACAGGCATTTTTACATTTATATTACATTTTTAGAGCTTACTGGTGTTCTGAAACTACTGATGGAAAGCATTTCTAGCAGTGTTCTGCAGCGGTGTAACATTTGTCCTCAGGTATTGATGTGATTGATATTTCTTGGATATTAGTGTGAAGTGTGTAGTACAATAATAAAATGAATCAAGGGCATGGGGTCTGTTCCACAAATCTTTCGGTTTTAAGCTTTTATTCTGAAGCTCTGACTTTGGTGCCAAAACAAATTCTTCATATAGTTTTGCTTCAAGTGCAGGACCCAAGAAATACATAGCTGTGGATGTCCTTACTCCTTGAAATAGCTTTAGAATGATTATGTTTGGTGCTTAATGTTTTTACAGCTTAGTTCTGTTTTAACAAAATTAATATAGGGCACAGGAAGAAAGCCAAATAACTTGTATTCCCAGCCCACTCCCAACCCCAGTTCCTAGTTTGCAAGTCAGTTTGCTCCCTGTTTGCTCGTTTTTAATGCTGTCATTCAGCTCTCTCTGAAACAAAGCTTGGGTGCAATTTTGGGTGTCAGTTCACCCCAAGACACCCTCCTCATGGTGATGCAGATGCTGTTACCCCTGAGCAGCCTTCCAGCATTACCTTGTTATGTCTTGTAGCCTCCCATGCATCTTCCTACTCCCACAACACACACCACTTCCACAGTGTGCAAAAGTATCAAAATCACCCTGGGAGGCTGTGACGCTACCCCTGCATGACTGTGGGCTCTTTGCTTTAGATAAACCCACAAGTAAGACCCTGTGGGGCAGGAGTAGCCTTCTCCATCTGTGGGGGAGGAACAGGAGGGAGCCTGGCCTGACAAACTGGGGTGTAACCACTCACACTGCTTGGTCTTCTGGGTGCTTGTTAGTTTTCAGTTTTATTATTCGTACTTAAAAACTTAATTTCTGAAGCTGCTAATTTTGGCCAGATGTTACTTCATTCCTTCACATTATTTCATTTGTTTCAGTTCTTCGGATACTGACATTCGACATACCAGTATTTATAGTCTAGGAATGAACTTTTGGTTTTTTCTCCATTCCATTCATTTCCAGGGATGGAGTGCTGCTTCAGTTCTTGCTGCATTTCCATAGCATTTAAATGAGCTGACTACAGCTGATTAAGCTATTCACTGAATATTTCAGTGTGAGAAAAGGTGATAGAATTGAGAAACAATAGCATCTGAAATAGCACCAGTTGTGCTACATAACATTCTGCTGAGTTGCAAAGTCTGATGACTTGACTGTCTGAAATTGAAATAGTTGCAACGAGGCTTTCTTGTCTGGAGCGTCCAACAAAATTCTTTAAATTTACTATTAATGTGAAGTGGAATGAACACATAATAATGTACAGTAATTTTTGTGATATATTTTACCAGTAGCCCTGAAAACTAATGTCATGGAAATGTGCTTTTGAAACAACCAGCCATAGGTGGCTAATGATACATTGTTCTCAAAATACCACTGCAATAGCACTGTAGATACAATAGATTTATTTTAACAATAGATTTTCTATATTCAGTGGATTACTAAAATACTATTCCATATGATGGGGGAAATTTCAGAAACTTATAGTTAAAAACAGCTAAATTATCAGAAGGTGGAATGTGTCCTGTATGAAGAATCAATAAAAGGCCCCAAAAATGCTTTGCTTAAATATAAACAGAGCTGTTATTCAATTCATACTTCTTGAGGTTTGTCCCAGGAAAATTACACCTTTGGATATCATTCCAGTGCACCTCCTGTAATCCCAGTGAGGTCACAATATAAGATCAATCTGGAGTGCTCAGTTCTATTTGATCTGAAGACTAGAAGAAGATTTATTGCCCGTGTATACCTCTGACTTCCCTCTTGGAGTTGCAGAGAGTATTTGTTGTGCCCTCTGGGACCGTGGGGCAACAGGGCTTGCACAGCTTGTGGCAACCTGTAGGGAATCATTTGGTATCTGAGTTGGCCAGACACCACAGAAACTGAGATACTGTCTGGTGCAGTCCAGTCCATTCTTCATTTTCTCTTTCCTAGGAGCTGAAAGGACTAGGATGACCTAAACAAGAAAAAAAAAGAGTTCTTTAGTGTCCTCTCTAATGACTTAGTGGCACTGCCTTCTGCTCATACTCATCCACTCTGTATGGACTTGCTAGCACTGAATATAGTGTCTCTATGGGTTTCTTATTCACTTGGTATCAAAATTTACTTTATGTAGCTTTAAATATAAATTACAAATGTCATGTTAGTTTTATTTTCTTTTCTCCAAGATAAAACAGATTGATGTGAGGCAGGACATTGAGCATCATGCTACTAACTAGAGTCAGGAAGAGAGCTGCATGTTGCAAGGGAAAAGTGAATGTCTACAGCTGAACAAATTAAAATTTACTTATTGTCAGTGCCTGCATCTGGGAGCACATCCCAGGTTACTTGTATTAAATATATACACATTGAGCTAGGTAGATTGTACCCTATTTCTGGTATAAAAAATATAGGTTGAAACCTCTGCAAGCTTCCAGTTGTGATTTAGACTCATTATACCCTAGAAAGTGAGGAATGACATATTTATTTTTCTATACAAAGATTCATTTAAAACATTTTTTCCTTTCTTTTCTTTTTGCCATTATTTCCATCCTTTTTACCCTTTTTTTTTAGTCACCACAACTGCATTTTAAAAGCAGGCTATCAGAGTACAGGAAGGGTGAAATAGAGGTGAGGAAACAGAGAAGACTAAAAAAATGTGGTTTTGCTACAGATTCTGTGGAGATTCTGTTTTCTCCAGCCTTAAAG
The DNA here is from genome assembly GCF_048771995.1 of Taeniopygia guttata. Classification (NCBI taxonomy): domain Eukaryota; kingdom Metazoa; phylum Chordata; class Aves; order Passeriformes; family Estrildidae; genus Taeniopygia; species Taeniopygia guttata. The sequence continues at coordinate 38,569,611 of NC_133028.1, read as the reverse complement.
GCTTCATTATAGGGTGTATCAAGATTGTACTGTCTAGAAGGAAGCTGTAGTTGTAATGTACAATAAGAACATGGCACGTTAGTCAGCAATCTGTTTATAGCATTGTGGTTTAGAGCAGAAACCTTTCTGGAGGAGATTCTCCAGCAGAATCTCAGGAAAATGGAAGCAGCTGTGGCTGTAAAAGGAAATGTACATTAAAAAGGCCAGGGAGAAACCACAGATAGAGATCCTCCTCTGTTATTTATAGCTCTATCATTAAATGTCCCTTTCAAAGCTTTGAACAGAGATAGAAATCACATTTACATTTAGATACATAAAAGGAATACACAAATGATGACATCAGTGGTTCAGCAGATGGCAAGATGATTGCTGCAGTCTCATATGAACTGGGATCTGTTATTGCAGTTATTGTCCAATTAGAAACCTCTGAGCAAAAGAGCATGGGATTACAAGAAATAGTAAGTGTACAGGGACAGTAGGTGTACCTAGTGTCTAGGAATAGAAGCAAAAAAAAAAAATTGTAATAATTTCAACATTCAAAAAACAGGACTGTGTATCAAACTCTTCCCTGTGATTGCTTTAGGTTAGAAATAAGTCCAATTCAGTTCAGACATCCTGTTTTCTTTTATTTTCCCTTTGGTTACCCTTGTTACTCTTTGTTGTTAAAAATACATTGGAGGTAATGAGAATAATTTCTCTTTGTGTTTACTTGGCAAATTGGGTAGCCCTTGTTTAATTTTTGAAGCAGTTTATAAGACATGCATAAGTGCATTTCAAGAAATGTATGTCAAGAGTTGATTCTTCCACTTTTCCCATTAATGGGTTTACAATGTATCTTCCAGGAAAACAGTCAAAATTATAAAGCAGGAAAATGTATATGGGATTTAATTCTGCAGGCAGTGAAATCAATCGAAGCTTTGACAATGACATCAAAGGATCCAGAGTTCAATATATTTCTTAAACTACTAAGTAGTGTAAAAGCAAGACTCAAGGGTGAGCTATATATGTCTTCATAAACCATTAATAATAATATGAAATAACATACTGTGAATTAAAATCATGTGATTGTGTGTACATTGTGAAGTACATAAATTAGGACATTTTTCTTTTACTGATGTTATTAGCAAATCTTTAATCATCTTCAGCATGTCCAAAATTAATACTTTGATTGTTTTTCTTTCCTATTTGCTTGGTTATTCCTAGCAGCAATTACAATTTCAGACTACTTCAAAAGACCAGGCCTTTTTGCTAAGTTCTTGGGGAGGTCAAAAAACTCCCAACAACTGAAAACGAAACACCAAAATCATATGAGAAACTCCTTCCAAACTGCTTTTGATTTTTAAAGCTTTGAGAAGCAAAAATGTATTTTTAAAATTTCTTCAGATATTGTTCTGTGAAAAATTACCAAAATGGAAAAGAGGAAAAGTATCCATCTAAAAAACATGACAGTTTTGGTAGTTTAAAAAAAAATAATTTTTTTGACTTATGAATTGTCAAAAATCAAAAGTCTGCTCTACCTTGTGTTTGTATTCCTTGTTTTCCTGGTTCAGTCAAGATGCTGTGGAGCAGTCTTTCCTGCAATGGTCAGAATTCTTCAGTGGCAATATTTCACTTAAAGATTTTTTTTCCTGTAATATAGTTAGATTAAATAAGTTTTAACAAAAATGAATAAATTCATAAAATGATCCAATTATGAATCAGTTTGAAACGTGAAGGTATAGTTGAAATTTAAGTCTCAGTTTGCCATTTTTATGTGGTACATTGAAATTCACCGATTGTTCACCAGGTCTTTTCAGGTGGGTTCCTGGCATATATTGACCCATTTTTCTAAACTTGAAGCATTATTACATGCTATAGAAAAAGATCTTTTGAAGTTTTTATCAACTGTAAGAAAGTTACAGTGCACTCAGGGAAGGTTTCTCAGGCCAGCCTGTTTGCTTGACGTGCAAGAGTGGGGTCAGTGTCTGTAACACAGTGATCCTGTCTCATCAGAGCATCAAGGCAAACCAGCATACCATTGGTAGGTGGCCAAATGAAAGATACCCCAGAAAACAGTGTTGCAAATGTTCACTTTCGGCTCAAAAGCTTCAAAGATCTATGCTTAAACTATGTTCAAGTCAAGAGCTTGCTTTGTCTGCAATTCAGTAATTTCAAAAGGGAAAAACATAAATAACTTTAAAAAGGAAGTGGTCTTGGAGAATGGGAACAAAAATACCAAACGTAACTTTGTAAAACTTTCTCATGTATTGAAGGAGTAAGAGCAGATAGGTTAGAGGGATATGGTGCATCTTGAATAACAGTTTCATTTAGTTCTCTGCAAATAGAGAAAAGACATGAAAGAATCTAGCTAATGTTAAAGTCTGTGAAAGTTCTTTAGATAAAAAGAAACAGAATTCTCCCAAGAGTGCTGATGTGTTGCTATGTGAACAATTATAGTGTGGTAGCAGAAAATGTTTACTGAGTGCCCACTATTCTAGGAAGGATTTTCTGTAGGCTATATCAAAAGAGAAAGAAGTGTTTTGATGCCAGTTAAAAAGATCTGTCTGTTTTGAGATCTTTTCAGTTGTATTTACTCTGAAGAATCATGGCAAGCCTATTTACCAAGACTCAAACAGACTCTGAAATAGCACGAGCGTTAAGATGATGTTCAAGGAAAGTTTTGTTCTTTTAAATTACTGATATATGGGTAATTATATATGTGGAGGACAAAGTTTTTCAGAAGAGAGAGGCACAAACCCATCCCTTCATAACGGATCCACTAAATAATTAAAACTGCAGTTGTATCAGAAAGTAGAAATGAAAATATGTTACCAGACCTTTTCCTCTCTGTTAAAAGAGCCTGAGGATGTTGTAACTGGAATTTTTTGGTGCTTATTTGTAGTGCTAGCCTATGCTTAAAACCTGCATCTTCATCACTGTTGTCACCCACTTAAGTAGGTCAAACTTGTCCACGCTGCTTTCACACCTCCATTGACAAGATCTTCTTGTGCAGTGGGGCTCTTCAAATTGAAAGCCAAAGAAAGGACCAGGATGAACAACCCACTCATTAAAGGAAACATCACAGGATTTTAAATGAGGACAGATGTGAATTTATTATATCTTTTAATAATCTGGAGGTGGGCAACCTCAGAAAGAAATAATCTTCAACAGTGTGAGATATTCATTCCCAGTAGGATTGGAGGTATTGTAAAATATCAGGTATTCTGTGGAAAGAGGCAAGGAAAGAAATATTCTTTCTTGAAATGATGATGACATTATTGTAATTAGATTTTTCTTAATATTTTTGTGTGAAATAGTGTCTTTAGCTGATATCACAAAGATGAAGTTGATTGTTCTCATTCTTTTTGATAATACTGTGTTAATAAACTTCTTAAAATGAATTTTTTTCTTCAAATTTCCATAGCAAAATAAATATTTTTTTAGAGTAGTCAAATTGTATATAACTATTATGATATCTTAAAAAAAACATTTTCATTTGTCAAGGAACACTTTGGAAATTAGTATAAAGCTTAATTATAATTTTGAAGTTCTTTCTCTGCTCTTTATTTCTTTACATTGTTTTTATGGTTTGTTTTTTTTTTTTAAAGTCACAACTCTGGAGGGAAATTCCTGACCTTTTAATTTTTCCCATGGAAATGCTGGACTGTGTTTGACATGCCAGCTCATAAAGTTGTCATAATATCATAATTATGGTTTCAGACCTGTGTCTCTGTGAAATTTCCTCAGGAACCATGAGTCATAATTACATTTCACTGATAAGTGGAGTGCAAAAAATGAAATAAGATGTGTTCTTAGTTAATTATCAGGTGTTAACCATTTTTAGAATTATCAGAAGAGAAAAAACTGGGTAAAACTCTTCATAATTCTAGTAAAAGTAAAATCACATTATATATCATTTTTGTATTAATTTGACCTTTGAGAATAATCTGTAGTTGAAATGTAATTTTTATCCATATCATGGACCAAAACATCACTGTTAAGGATATTTTTTACTTAAGTTTGTTTCACTTACAAGAAAGACGAATGCTTTGTTCCTGGATAGTAAAATCCACACAGCAGTGGAAGAAATGAGCTGGCTTTTCTATGAAAAGTTATGCAGTGCACTGCTTTTCACTGATCTAATTGACAGTAGAAATTGGTTACAAGATATTTTCCAGAGGTAAGAATACTGTGATGATGGATATGATGGAAAAATGTAAGAGAGGAAGGTTAAAAAATGGCTCAGAGGGAGCACTAATTTTTGAAGCACTGAGCCTGTAGAGGCAGTAGCTAAAATAATGTCATTTTTTGACACATAAACTGAGACAGTGCATGTCCCAGCATTATTCCAATGCATGTGATGTTCCATCAATTCCAGTCACTTGAATAAACAACCCCAGTGTTATGGTGGGGGCTCTAGGAGGCCAAGCACTGGTTTTACTTCAGTGCTTGTCCAGGCCATAAAGAACATAAATGCAAATACATTAATTTGGCAGTAACCCAGGACACATAGCTGCTGCTTTGGGTGTCCAACAGGTCTCCAGTGAATTGATGCTATTACTGTGTCAAATTGAGTATTTTTCAGGATGGATGGACAGAAAGCAAAGGGTAAGGATTAAGCAGTGGTGGGATCACATGTGGAAATGCTATTCAGCATGGAATACTTCATCAGAGAGAAAGTAATTAACTGTTTAAACTTAGTAGTGAGGAGATGGTTTAAAAGAAAAAGGTGAAGACATGAAGTAAGGAAACAGTTGTATTTAAAAAAAAACCCATAGGAAAAAATCTAGTACGATTGAAGCTAGAAAATTAAATTAAGAGAAAAAATATGGACAAATCCTGAAATGTTCATTCTCTGCTTGTTCTTAGTCCAGTGCTAGGTGGTGCTGTCTGTGGCATGAGAAGTCAATGAAGATATCCCACATTCTCTCCTTCCTATTGCTAGTGTGATAACTCTTTGCAGTTTTAGATGATGTGAAAACAGCAGGATGTGTGGGTGATTGGTCTGGGCTCTTGGTCTGGCAGGATGAAGGAATGAAGATGAAAAGCTGGTTGTTACCTTACAGCAAGGCCATGGGAACATCCACGTGGTGTCCCAGTGCTGCTGAGTGTGAGCCCAGCGCCTGGGGGGGCTGGTCTGTGCTCCGTCCCCGGGACTGTGCAGCACTGAGGCACTGCTGTGTGAGGGCTGCGGGCTGGGAGGCTCCACATCTGGCACCTCTGCTCCTCAGGCTTCAGGGAATAGCACTGTCTGAGCTCAGGCTGCCAGGTTTGCACCTTTTCCCTGTTGTCTTCTCTCTTTCTGGGTCCTTTGTAATGAAAATTTCTTCTCCCTCACCCTTTATATAGAGGACCTCCAATTTCTTCAAAGCATTTCTCTGCTATTCTCAAAAACATTACCTTGAATCATGGAATAGCCTTCTGGGCAAGTGACTGAATTTCAAAGTGCTGTTTTCCAGTCACTGCAATGCTGTGAGACTGCTGCCTTTGTTCACTTACAAGCCTTGCAGCAGAACTGAGCTTGTTCCTTTCAGAGGCTGAAATGGTATGTAATTTCATATTTCATCTTATTGTCTGCTTAAGGTAGCTTACACTGGTTTTGTATTCTCTATAATTGCCTTTATTGTTTGGCCTCTTACAGCAGCTTAGCTTGTAACTCACCCTAAAATCCACAAAAACTTTTGAAATATTTTGATTTGGTGGGAAAACTCAAGACTGATTATCTTCTGTATTGTATTTTAACCTCAGGAAATCCTGGCCTCCTTTTTTTCTCTGCCATTATTCACTTGCTTTCATACTAACATTCCCTAGAATGAAGGATGGGTAAGTGCTGAAGGAGAACAGCATAATTTGTATTTCCACAGTGTTTTCCAGAGGAAATCTTAGCATGTACTAAATATTTTCTTTGTTTTCTTAAATAAACTTCTCATCTGAGTATGTAGTTTTAATAAGTGCCTCTGTCTCCCATTTCTAACATTCTGTAAATGGTAAGGTAAATTAAAAATACACAAGTGCTTCTAAATGAAGAGAAGTTCTTGGAAAAAAGACATTGTCTTAATGCTATACCTTATATATAGGATATATGTTTATGAAAATAATTGCAATGCCATAGCCTTAAAAATTTTAAAGGGAAAAAACCCCGTGTTTTTCTATCCCCTCTTCAAGCCTGTATGATGAGAAGTGAATTTTTAGTCCACTGTGATGTAAAGAAGGATTTATAGCCTTGCTATATAAACATTGATTGGATACTTTTGGCTTGATTTATTGCTTTTTGGATAATTTTTGCAATGTACAGATCCAGTGGAAAGTTTTAAACTCAGAAAGAAGTGGGGTTTCACTTGGTCTGCTATGCAGGATTCTGCTTCCAGAATAATTCTTTGAAATTACCTACATCAAAGTTTCTGTAAAAAAAATGTAGCACTAGGAATTTGTGCCAGCAAAATGTGTCAGGTTCAGTATCCAGTATCTCCAGGCAGAGAATACTGCTGAAGTAAAATCTCATTTTCCTATATTTGACAGAAAAAATGCATCTAACAGAGAAGGTGCTCTGAGGGGGATCTGTCATGTCTTTCTAGACCTCCGACATGCACGGTGTCACTGAAAGCAGTGTAACTTCAGAGTGCATTATTATTGGAATGCACATCTGTTTTAGCGGTGCTCATTGGAACAGTTAATGGGCTGCTTTTGTGGTTTGCTGCCACCCATACGTGGCTGTGCCCATCTGTTTACATCTGTTACTCCTTTATAACTAATCACAGTCAAATCTAGGAGAGAGAGTAATCCCATTCCACAAAACTGAATGAGTAAACCCACCAAACTAAACAATAACAAAAAGTCTATCATAGGATAATTTTAAAGAACAAAATTCTCTTTCTGTATGAAATAATATAGCTAGGACCACATGTAATGGAAAAAAAGAAACAATAAAACCCAGAAAGTGTCACTTATCCTGATCTTAACACTTGTTTCTTTCATATGTTCTTACACATTTGAAGAGTGGAGATTTTGCACTATCAAACATCTGAGTTTTAACCTTTTACTAAAATGTGAGTACTGTTAGAATAAGTAGATCATGTTATGAATTGGTGTGGTGATCTTTATGCCAGCTCTTCAAACTTACTTACTTAAAAACTTACTTCAGGCTACTTTTCTTCTCACCAGCAACTTGTTTCAATGTAATACTGTAGAATGATCACTCCAGACAATAATCCTTCTTCAATTGGTCAGCAATTCAGCACAGGATTTGGAATAATGTGGTTTGATATTGTTTTGTCAAATCTCAGAAGTGATAAAATATGTCTGTATTCTGTAGAGCTTTGTGTTTTTATGAATTAATGTTTTGAGCCCTTCACAAAAGCCAGAAGTACTTTTTGAGTTTGCATGCTCACAGAGGAGTCATCACACTCTAATCTCTATATCAATAAAGGTGAGAATCTGAACTGTCACAATACATTTGAATATCAACATTTATTCTCTCACTGATAAATTTAACTTCTAGATTCACTTTAAAAATAAAATTATTGTGTCATGGACCATAGCCTTTGACACGTGCTTGGATGCTGGCTCTCCAGGATACTTGCAGAATCTTACAGCGTTCACTTGTGGGGAAAAAAAACCAAAAACACCCCACAATTTTGTCTAGCTCTACTTAAGAGCAAAATCTTCTGGCAGGAGGAGGAGACAAAATTTCCATGCAGACATTACCTTTCTCACTAAACTGGTTAAAAAGTAGTTGTCTTTCACCCTTGTCTGTTGATTTACAACATTCAAGGGATTTAAATAAGCCTACACAGGAAGGGCACAATAAAAATGCTTCTCTAGTTTTGTGTAATTTGCCTGAAAAATTGTATGTTCACCAGTTGTGATAGCATTTTCACAAAACTTGTGTTCTCATTTGTAGGTGTATTTCTGTGACTGTAATCCCAATTCAGCAAGCCTGAAATAAAACCATAAGATGGGACATTTCCTTCCTTCATGTAAATAGAAGCATTTAGCTATAAAGCCAAATGATAAGCAAATAGCAGCTGAACATCACATGTCATCCTGCTTTCCCTTGTGTGCATTGATGTGATAACAGAATTACGTCTATTAGGATATTTCAGTAGCAAAAATCCATGAAGAAAAAGTTCTGCAGTACTGCTGCCCAGACTTTCAAAAATATCATAAGGCTCTTAATTTTTGTTTTTTTGAGTGGAACCATATTATCAATATACTCAAGAAAAAATTCAGTGTAATGAGAAGTGAGTGCTATGTATTTTTTTCTCTGCCATTATTCACTTGCTTTCATACTAACAGTTCAGTGAAGTGACTTCATTTTGCTCAGTCCTTTTCTTACACCATTGTGTCTGTTTCTTCATTTTGAACTGTTTCTTAAAAAAAATGCACTCATATTCAGTTTTCTATTTGAGCTGAATATTGCTTCTTCTGCCTGTTTTGGAGGTTTCTCTGAGTCCAGAGGCGTGGAGTATAATTTAGGATTAGTACTTGATTTTGTTGCTGTTTAAACATTAACAAAGTATTAGTAGATGTTAAAACCTCAGTGTAAGGTAATATAATTACTAGATGTTAAAACCTCAGTGTTAAAATATTTATTTGTACGTCTGATCTGTTAATGATTGCTTCTGTTGTCCACTGAGCAAAGTTTCAAACCACCTTTCTTGCGCTTGCTCTTGTGACAGGTAGCAAACCAATTCCCCACAGCAGTGTCAGAGGCCATGCTTGATATCCTTCCACAGATCTTTCCTTAATACTTACTTTTCTCACAGCAGTTCTTAAAGGCAAGGGAGGAAAAGGGGTTAATGAGGTCTGTGGTAAGACCATGGCCTGCCCTGTTCTGGCCATATGGTTTTATTCTCTCTTTCTTTTCTTTTTTTTTCTTCTTTTTTTTTTTGCTTACATAGCAGATGCTCCCAGAGCAGGTACATTCATTGTTCAGCAGTGGCACAGTGGTGCCTGTCCTTTCCTGGGGCTGGTACAGGCTTTGTGCCAATGGCATTAATGCTTGTTTGGGAAGTCTTGCTCTGCTGGAGTGGCAGCTTCGAGTAAACCATGGTTAAAATCCCAGAATGGCTTTCTGCACTGTGACTATCCCTTATAATGGGATGTTGCATGTTGGCAAGGAGGGACTGTCAGCTCTCACTGATGTGTTGGGCTTTAGGTGTGTAGTTTTGGAAGGCTTTTTTTTTTTTTTTTTTTCAAGTCTGTTGTTTAGTGATCAGTATAGTAAAGTGAATTTTTGTATTTCTTAATTGGAGTCAAGCCACTTTGTTTTAACAAGCAATCTTAAATAGGAACCTTTCTTTTTCTGGGGAAAAACATAATGGTTGGACTATTTTTGCTTATTTGAAAAAGCTCTAAGCCAAATATGCCCATAGCAGACATGTATAATGCATAGGTCAGAAAGTCTGATAGAGTCTGGCTTCCTATGTTACAGTGTTATCTTTCAGCCTGGTACTTTGAAAGTTATGAAGCCATGAAAGAACAACATTTCCTAGTCAGGAAACTAACAGTTCCTGAAATTATCTCCTGGACTACTTTTTTTTTTTTTTTTTTTTTTTTTTTTTTTTTTTTTTTTACTTAGGTTTGCCCTCATATCCTGCTTCCTTTGACATGTTGAGTTGATTATTTAGATCTAATGGGGCCTCCTGAATAGTGTAAGGTGTGATAACAGCATTGTTCCCAGTGTGGAATCTTTTATGAGCAGACCTTGGTTTTGAGTTTGTCACTTTCATGGGGTTACAGTACTAGACTACCCGGTCCAGTGGGGGACAAAAAGCTTATCCTGGAATGTTTGGTTTCCCTCTGTAAAAAAAGGGTAATTCTCTAACAGGGGAGAATTTGAAATAGTTGTCTTAGCATAGCAATAGTGTAACATAGATGTGATTTTACCTTCTGTTCTCCTTTTTAAGCAAAATCAGGCAGTTAGGCATTGACTTCCCACTACACCTATGTGCCCTTCTGCACACTTTTTCTAGTAGTTTTTCAAATAGTGTCAGGATTCTAAATCTCATCTTCAACATGGTGTGTCAAGCTTTGTATAATCCTTTGGTTCATACCTAATTTGAAGAGCAAGTTTCAGTGAAAGCAAGCCACCTGGAGAATTCTAGCATAAAAATTGAATTTTTATAGGTACACAGCTGGAAAGAAAACATCTTTGAAAATAAAAGAGTTGTTGAATAGAGCCTGTATTTTTTTACCCTCAGATGACTTATAAATAAGTGAAAAGCTTTTGCTTAAAAAAAAAAATAAATTGTTAAATGTGGATAGAAACCAAATGTGGATAGAAAAACTGCATCCAGAGAGGAACTTTTCAGAAATAAAAACTTGATTGAGAATTTACAGGAGTCAGTGGAAAATCTTTTCTCAAAGTTGCTTTTGCTTGAATCTGTAATGCCTTTTTCTGTCAAACTCCTGAGTGTATGCTTGACTTGACATTCCAGATGAACTCCTCCAGTGCTAATATGCTGCAGGTATGTATATGTTTAATGTGTCCTGCATAAAGGAAAACAAGATAAAACTGAGCTCTCACTGCAATTTCAGTGGTAGTTTTTGCTACAGGTAACAGAGAAAATGTCCTTGTTGTATACATATAGAAGAAGAATGGTTCTATGGTTAAAATCAGGTCAAATATCACTGGGTTGTTTGGGGAGAAAAGTATAGTTCCTTCATGTAGGGTTAGGAGTTGTCTCGGTGAGTTTTGTGTGTTGGCTGCTCTTTGCCATATTTGTTGCCTTTTTTTAGGTTTGGTTCCTAGTATTCAGTGTGGTAATCTTCAGTCCCTTTGCCTTCCTGATTCTGTGTACCTAAAATCTGAACACACTTTTTTAGATTAGTTACATTTTGTAACTATTTATTTTTTCTTTATGGTTTAGCTGGAAAAAATATCCTGAAGCATGCTTTTGGCAGTCATTGCACTGTGATCATAGAAGCTTAGACCAGGTTGAAAGAAAAGGTGATGTGCATATAAAAAAAAGTAGAAAATGTGTCAAATACTGGAAAGACAATATTTTATTGAACAATCCAAACAACTTTGTCTTTTAGCACAAAAATATAATAATTTCATTTAAAATATTATATTTCAGTTTGTTTAATTAAATAAGAATGAACTACTGAATGTAGTAGGTGTAACAGGGTTAATAAAAACAGGGAATACTAGGTCACTTCCCAAAAGGGTTTTTCTCTCTCTCTCTTGTAATCATGTGGTTTCGATTTTGTTTGTGAACTGTGCCAAATCTGTCTTTTCATATGATTTTGAGTATCTGTAAATGCAATTTCTTTAGTTAAAATTAGAAGTATGCTTTAGATCAAAGATGATGTTAGCAAAAGAAACATGAAAATAATTTTTGTGACCTGGGGGTGACCTCCTTGTTGCTTGAGTCTCTCAGTGAGGGATGTTCCTGCCTTTTTATGAGATGTATGTATCCACATACAAACACAAAGGTAGAGAAGTGCTCCTATAGTATAAAAGATTTTGCAGCCACACTACTCAGTACTGTTCCTCTCTTTGTTATATTATTGTTCTTGAATGAGCTTGATAGATGTGTTTTGGGTCAGGCACCACATAATCTTCCTATTTGATTTGCATTATTATTTCCTAGGTTCCCTTTTTTCTTCATTTAGAGAAGTCTACCTTCTCAAACTGCCCCAAATGCCTCAAGTGAGAATATTGCTGTAGGGCTTCTCAAGAGATGCTTTTTGACTCTATTATGCTCTTTTCTGTGGGCTGGCTAATTAGATACTTCATGGCTAACTCTGTGCCATGAATAATGGCAGTATGTGTGAGAAAACTAATTTCACAAATCTCAGAATATTTTGAATAAAGGTACAAAATACATGAATCCAGCTTTTAAACATGCCAGATTTAATTACACCTCTTTGCTATACTGTGCCAGCTTTCTACACCTGCATAAAATTGAAATAACATGCAATAAATCTGACAGGTAGGTCTTTGTTTTCCTCCTGGTTTCAGTGTTTTAATATGGTCTGAATTTCAGAGGTGTGCAAAATCTCAGCTCCCAATATTTTATTACACTTACTAAAAAAATATAAGTGACTACACAAGAATTGTGGTGAAAATGCTCAGACTGATGTCAGATACCACTGACAGAAGTAACAAAAGCCCTTGGACTTTTATTAGTGGACAAAATTGTGCTTGGATAAGATGTACTTTTTCACTAACATGATGTTTCCTCTGCATTGTCAGAAAAGAGCTTGTCTGATGTACTGCTAGTAACATAAAAGAGAAAGGAAGTTTCAAGTGAGATGAAAGGGACCACAAAAGATGAATTTTCTGTAGCTGCTTTGTTTTGCTCAGTGGAAACAGTAATTAGACAGTGCTAGGAATTACTCCTTGGTTACTGACCCTGCTGGTCATTGATTGCCCTTTAATGTCCTTGGCATACTGGAGGCATAGTGGGCATAATGGTAGAACATGGCTCTTATTTCCCCTTTTGTGAGGAATGTGCCTTGTTACTTTGAAGTAGCCTTTCTGTGTACAATTAGAATAAACCCTAGCTAGGTTCATTTTAAACCAAATTTCACTGAGGTCTATTGCCATACATAGGGTTCATTATGAAATAGGTGGTTGCTCAGCTGCTGGTTGACTTTCTGCATTTACAGAGTGCTCTTCAAGGTCAGGATTGCAATTTCTGTTGTTCTTGATTGAGACCACGTGCACAATGCATATTGTAAAGGTAAATGCAGAAATATCGTACTACTCTTTGGAGGAAAAACCCAGTGGAAGCTCTGACGAAAACTGGGAAAATAAAAAGCATTGCATTTGTTCCCTATATGAGGAAAAATACCTGGTTTTAGGACACTGCAGTGTGTGTCTGAGCAGACCTAAAAGCCATTACGGATTTTTGTGTTAGCCATTTCTATCTTATGAAGTCTGTTCTGTGTCTCAGCTATACAGCTGTACTGTGCTTTGCAGTGTCAGGGTCAATGTCCATATGAGATTCTTTTGTCTGGAGCTCCCTTATTTAAAGGCAAAGCATCTCCTGAAAGCCTTCTGGATTCACTCACATCTGCTGTGGAGACAAAGGATTTGTCTGGTTCAGTTATCTCCATCATTACTATTGAGTCATAAATCTGTTGTATGATTCACTTCTTCCTCTTACGCATGAAGGTTGATTTTATTAGTCTCTGCACCACTTTAGCTTGCTCTCCTTGAACTATTATACTACCTTGCTAAGAGTAATCACTTTTTTGCTTATTTTATTGTGTGAGATGATATGAGGGGCATTTTCTAAAGGGTGTCTATTTCAAACATGTGTGAGTGTGAACAGATACCTTCTCCAAACATGCAGGTCTGCATTTCTACTGACTGACTATAAATAAATTGTTAAGGTACAATGGTAATTTTTATTTAAACTTTTTACATAACATTGAAAGTTTTTGGAGCCAGTATTGCAATATGTAGTGTTGCTCTACCAGTGTTGATCACTCTCTACCCATGTAACCTTTATTTTCTTCTGCTTTATACTGACGTGATTCAACCACTGCTGTCTGAAGCACAAACACAATTGGGATTTACTGCTGGTTGTCACTTAAGCTTCATACCTTAAATACAGAAATTTGAGAGAGAATTAGCTGCTAAAATCAGGCTCTTTCCCATCAGGGTTTCACAGAGTTTACCAGGTTTTTAAGGCTACAATGCAGATGTACTTTTTCTGGAAACCTCCCCCCACCCCCCCAGCATTTGAAATTACTGAACTCTGTTAAAAATTGGTATAAATGTATTTTTAACTCTGTTAAAAATTTATATAAAAAGCATGATAATAAAATAATTTTTAAGACTAAAAGAAGCTACGTGGGTATCTATTGGTTTCTGAGAGAATATTGACATAAATCAGGTTGGTTGTAAATGGTGTCCCTGTTAGTCAATCACAAGTCAGTTTTTCATATTTTTTCCCACATGGGAGCAAATTAACAGCATAATTAACTTCTGCACTTTTCCTTTGTCCTTCTGTCATTTTTATAAAAGGTCACTTTATAACAGTTTCTGTAACTTCCATGGCCAATAATCAAAGAAGTGAAGATCAGTAAATATTCAGGCTCATCTAAGCAAGGGAAGCTGAATAAATATGCCAGTGCAAAATGAGCTATTATTCTGTAACATGCTGCCTAAACAAGGGACTTGTTGCAGGGGTACATTTTTGAGGAAATTTTATCCTTTCCCTCTGTTAGCAATGACCAATGCACTTCAGCATCATCTGCCTGAATCACAGATCTGCAGCCCACAGGTTTTTTCACACAGTGTCAGATTGTGACAAAATAGCAGTGAAATAAAAGAATGCTCCAGTTACCAATCAAGAAGGAACGTCCAGTACCAGGAGTCTTGGTGGAGTAACAAGTGCCATTGTGATGCCTCAGGAAAGGAAATCCAGGAAGCAAGTCTGGAGGCTTACCATTAGTTATTCCTCTTAAGCAGAGAAAATATATTTCCCAAGGACACAGAACATCCTTGTGACAGAAATTGTGGTACTTTTCAGTCTGAAATAGCTCTCCTCTATGGAGAGAGCAAAGGCAAGGAGTTTTGCTGGGTGAAGATGACCTCTGTGCTTCCCTCTCACATGCTGGTGCAGCCCAGGACCCAAGGCAGTGCAGCCCAAGCTTGCTTTCCTCCTGGAAAATGGCCTTGCAGCGAGTTCTGGGGAATGATGCTACAGAGGAGGAGCCCTGGCCTGACTTTACTTCCTCAGCTCTTTTCAGATTTGCTGTATGCTCTGGCACTGCTGGGAAAATCCCAGTGTCCATCATTTCCAACTTGAAAGTTGCTGCCACACAAGCTCTTGGCAGCACTTCTGTGGTTTTGGCCACCCATATGGCAGAGGGAATCACAGGATGGTTTGGGTTGGAAGGAGCCTTAAAGATATCTAGTTCCAGCTCCCCTGATGCATGGATCCTTGCACTAGACAGGTTGCTCAAAGCTCCATCCAGCCTGGCCTTAAGCACTTCCAGGGTCTGGGCATCCACAGCTTCTCTGGGCAACCTGTGCCAGTGCCTCGCCACCCTCACAAGAAATAATTCCTTCTAATCTAAACCTACGTAATAATGTTTAATTTGGCCTGTATAATATAGTGAAAAAGAATTATTTACATATTTTCGCTGACTTTTTCTTGGTTTGTTTCCAGTAATAAGGGAGATCTTACTTTAACTTTTTCGATTATTTGTCCAGTATTCCTGCCCAATTCTTTGACTTTAGAGCCTGGAATCTAGATATAAATGCTGTGGGGGTTTTTTTCTGATTTTTATTTCTTCTCTTCATGAAATGAAAATGAGGAAAAGCAGAACCCAAATGTGTCTCCTGCTGGCAGCAGGCATTTGAACTAGTTTAGCTTTGAAATTCCCCATATAGTTGTTACATGCAAAAGGAATGAGATATGTGAGCTCGGTCCTTTTGAAGTGCTCTGATAACTGGCAAGTACCTTTGTAGTTGAAATGAAAAAGCTGATTCTGGAGTTTGCTGAAGAGAGAAAGGTTGTTAAAGTGAACTTGATGAGGAACCATCATGAATACATGTCTAAATTATGTGTCAGCTTGCTCATAACTTGGTTTATTTCCATGATAAATTGATAGATTGAAAATAAAAAAATCTTTGCTCTATCTGCCAACCAAAACTTGAGGGATACAGTGAGTGCTCTTGAAATGAAAATTCACTTGTTATAGATGGAAAATCCTCCTCTCCTACTGAGCACAGTGGAAGAGATGAATCTATTACACCCCAGAGCCAGCATCACAGTGGACAGAGTTACTCATGACATCTTTGTAGTGCCAGTGTCCTTTACAAAGAGTGACAGGGGACATTTTGGGTCCGTGTTTTTTCCTAGCAGTGAGAACAGAAACTGGTAGGCAAAAAAACCCATTTTATGCTCTGCCACAGACTGGTACGGGTGGTTCACAGATTGGTAAGGGTGAAAACCAATATAGTATTTGGTTTCTTAGGAACCTCATCTTCAATGATGACCTAAGGATACTTGCTGCTGTAACACTAAGGTATTCTCTAAATGGAAAGTCCTATTTTGTTTTCTTAGGGCAAAAGAAATGCAATCTGTTATAAAACTAACTTGGTTAATCCAGATGTATATGTAGAAAGGTATTTGTTGCTTCTAAAGTTCTGATGATTTTTAAAATCTGCTTTGAACTTGAGCGGCCGTTACATATCACATTTCAGTGTTTCTTACTAAGTCAGAAGTGTTTGATTAAATAAACTTGTTTTGCTTTACAAGTGATTTCTTATGATTCAAAAAATCATCACTACGTGTATTGGATAAAACCATCAGTTTGTGCACAGTAACACCAATCTAGAAGGCAAAAATTGTTGTATTCTGTGGTAAAGCAGGTGGGCTTTTCCCAAAATGCTGGATGCAGTGCTACATTGTGCAACACTTCAGTATAAGCGCAGCATATTGTGGAAAGATCACAGGGATGTGCCAGCAAAGAGCTGTAGGTGGGGACTGCAGGAGCTGAGCAGATGCTTTGCCCACTTTTTGTGGGAGGCTGTGTCAGCTCCTGTAGCTGCCGGGGTAAGAGTGGGATGTTGGAAACCTGGAGAAAGCACTGAGTCATCCAGACTTTTGTGGTGGAAATAGCTGTCTTGGGCATGAGGTAATCTGTCTGGAGAATTTAATTTCCAATGCAAGGGCACGTAAGATCCTAGTTTGAAGCCCAACTCAGAGGCTTTGTACTCAGTAGAATGGAGATTGCATCTTAATTTGTACATCAAGGCCAGCAGAAACAGCTGCTGCTTGTGAGCTTTCACTCTAAGTTTAATCTGTTGTACAGAATTTATTGTTAACTTTGATTTTCAGCACTAGTGTTCAAGTAATTATGAAAATTTCCAGAAAGAGCTTGAAACTGATTTAAAATCATAGCTGTTAAAAGTACATGTGGTTTTTCTAAAGCAAGAGATTGCCAAAAGATCCTTGATTTTCTTTTCATCTTGTTTTCTTCCAGTGTATTTTCCAGCAATTAGTAGCAATAAAGGGAAATACTATTTTTTTCAAAAATCTTTGGTGTTGACTGTTGACCTGTTTCTGCTTTCATGTAAGCTACCTGTGAAACTTCCAGCAGTTTCTTGTTCAGCAAGTTTAGACTGATGCTACTATCTTAGTAAATGTTGTCCTAAATTTACGTAAGGCCTACCCTGTGATTTAGAAACTAATACTGTGTTATGGCTCTGTCTTTCAATACCATTTTCTCCACAAAATGTGGAGATCTACATTTCCATTTAAATGCTATTATGAGGCAGGTTCAAGACAGTTATTTTACAGGGTATTAGAAATCTAAATTTTCTGATTTGTTCACTTTTCTATCTTGCATCTTCATTTATTCCTTTAACTTGCTTTTTTTTCGTATTTGAAGGAGAAGCCCATTTTATAATCTTTGGTTTTCGATGTAGTTGATCTCCAGATAATTTTTTTCTCTTTGAAATGCTAATAAAAATTGTGAGCATAAAAAAGTCTTCAATAACATTTAATGAATGAGTTTCTTGGCAGTAAGGTAACGAGATTTTTGTCTGCCATTTATCTACAAGAGAAGTTTGCTGGTTGCCGTATTAAAAAATGACAAGCAACTGTAAGTAATCAGAAACACTACATTTATTTCAGAAATGTTGGCTTTTCCATAAGAAAAGCAGGACAGCAGAAGGACTCAAATTTTTAAGGATATTTGAGGCTGGTTTGCAAAAGAGTTCTTTAAGCACTTAAACTTCCCGGGACTTAATCGCTTTTCTCCCATATGGCTTTCAGTTTCATGAGTGAAATACTGCACATTTTGAGGCTGTTTGACATTAGACCATGGCTAGTGGCATGATGTTGACTTGACTTGTAGGATATATAATTAATAGGTGGCAAACTTTTTGTCCCTGTGTTCTAGAAATTACTGTCTTTACTGCAGAAATACAGCCTGACCTGAAAATGGCAGTGATTAGTCACTGTTAATTGGATGACCTGTCTAGCATTAATGATGTACAAGCTATTCCTAGAAAACTGTGGAAGACCTTTGCTGACAGTAAATGTAGAAGCGAATTGTGATACTCACAATGTTTGCGGGCACCAGAAAAACATGACATTTTAAAGTACTTTTTGCCTCAATCGTTCATCAGGTTGTAATGAATGTACCACACATAGTCTAAGAGGGATGTAAAAGTGTTTGAAGAGCCATAATGATGAGATGGCTTAGGTTTCACCAGAATTATGAAGATATTTGCAAACTTGATTGTTGCATTTCATTTTTTTTTGTTATAATTCACTCATTCCTTATCACAAACCTCTGTATCTGAGCTGAAATGAGATGTAAGCATTTATAAATGCCATATATGGTTTGCAAGACATACTTTTGCTACTGTGAATGGCAGGCTATGGCTTGTAAAGATATATCATCAGAAAATTAATAAAATTCATGAAAGAAGAATTTTAAATATTCAGACAATGTAAATGTTCCTTTGTGTTTATTTTATCTTAGACCCTAGGAATCCATGAAAACAATCTTTTTTTTTTTTTTTTCTGTGGCGGTCAAATAAATGAGAAAAGGCAGTTATTATTTCTTCAAGTTTTTTCTTCTTTAAAGGCACTTCCAGTTCTGCAGTGGAAGAGAAATTTTTCTAGTGTTTTGAAGACACTGTTCAAAGGTTCTTCATCAAATTGACTTTACTACAAACTTGCAGAGTCTTTTAATTAAAAAAAATTAAAAATTCAATGAGGTAATTGAAGTTATGGAACCTAACAAAGGGTGATTAAGGTCTGCATTAAATGGCTCATGAGGGATTAATGGGAAGAGCAGCTCTTCCTCTCGCTAAGTAGTGTGCTGGCAACAGGTGACCCAGAGGCTGTTCTCTCCATGGGCTGGGCTGTTTTCCAGGGAAGGCTGGAACTTGTGGAAATGGCGTGGCAGGACATGTTCAATGACTAGGTCAGGGAAACCATGAAGTGCGAAGGTTGAATGACCTGTTTGCTGGTACCCTTGGCTTTTGAGGCCTCTGTTAACCCATGCTAAGGAGCAGCAGCAGCAGCGGGTGGTTCTTTCCGGTGCAGTAGTGGGCGTGGAATGCTGGCTGCATTGCACTGATGAAATGAATGAGTTTTCCTAAGATTTTTGGACGCAGTATGACATTCAGTACTTATATTAAGAAGAAACCCAGTATCTCTTTGGTTGTTGTGCCTAGAATTAAGAAAGTCGTAGGGCTGGGAGCTGACAGAGGTGTGGACAGGTGTGGACTAAGCATCCTTGTTCTCTGCAGACAGAGGATGGATAGGAGATGGGTTTCTTTGCTTCAGAGACAGGGATAAGAAAATGTCCAAGGGAGATAAAATATAAATACAGAATTTACATTTTGAAGAAGGGCTGTTACTCAGCTTTCTGTTATATTTTCATTATCTTTTCATTCTTTTTACATTTGCTTTTAGATACTTTAACTAATCTTTAACTCTTGATTTGCTAGCAAAACTTAGGAGTTGTGCAGATACCTCAGTGCTAAGAGGATTCTTTGAATATTGGCTTCACGTTTTGTGTTATGAGTTGTGTAATTTTTCTTTATCACTCCAGAAACTTCCTTTCAGTGAAAATCACTCCCTTGTTTGTGGTGTTGAGAAGTATTGTTCTCCTGATCAAGCCCTCCGTTACATAACGATCGGTATATTTGACCTAAGGAAAATGGGGCTGACCTCTTCAATCACTTTTCATAAGAAACACTTTCTATATTTCCAGTGACTTGGTACCTCTTCCTGGTTTATTTGGGATGGTCATTACTACTGGAGATACAAAACTGTACTCTTGGCTCACTGTTGGACCCTGTGTGACTGTTTCCATGATCCCTTCTAAACACTGTTAATGACTGCTTGGGGGCAAAGCCAAGACATACCTTATGGGAAATATATGTTTCTCTTCACTCCTTTGAACCAGGCCTGTAAAATTCAAGTGGGTGAGAAAGGTGGGGGATTGATGCACAGGTCTGGGAATCAGAAGAAAATATTTCTCCTTCAGGCTTCCTTAGGTATGTCCTAGGGAAAAAGCACAGGTGCAAAATGCAGCTGTGTTCATATTAACAGGAGTAACAATTTTTCCTGTTAGCTTGTGAAGCATTTTCCCTGTAAGTAGCAGGCCAGTGTACTTGCATGACTATTCCGAGTACATGTGATGTGCAGTGCTGTGTATTTCATTATACAGTATCCATCTGTTTTCTGGGATCAGGTTGATTGCGTGGTCTGATTACTCTTGATGATTAAACCTCTTCCATTCCCTGGTATTAGCAGATAGAAAGAAACAGTAAATAGGATCGCAATGCCAAAAGAGGAAATGGAGGGGTTTAGTCACAGTAATAGCATTCTGTCTGTCAGATAAAGTGAAACTGTTTCATTCAAATTAGGAAACTTTTAAATCTGTCTAGCAAAACATTTCAGAGATGCATCCATATTTATAAAACCAACTTAGCTGGAAGGAAAAGAAGCCATGGTATTAATAGCACTGTATGTGCTAGCATCTTATCATTGGATTAAGGTTAACAAGCACAGACTGAAAGATTGTAAGTAGATATGGCTGCATGCTTGATTAGCAATTACTTAGGTCTTGTTTGTGTAACATTTTTCCTGGCTTGAATTTGCCCCTTTAATAGTGTTAAAGGCTATCACAGAGTATAGTTGAAGACTACCCAGAGCCTATAATTAACAGAAGGTTTGATTAAAGCAGTTACAACAGAACTATATTCTAAAATGAAAAGCATACAGTAAAACGAGCTTCAGCATGGAAAATAGCATTTAAGTTCCAGGACATCCCTCTTGATCTTGTTTAGTTATTTACATGTACACTAAAATCTCTCTGGAATGAGAGCCCAAAATGTAGTCTCTTAAAAGGCAAATCCTTCACTGCTCCATAAGGCACATGTTGTATGGTTTTAAAGTCCGTTGTCATAAGAATGAGACTATTTAGCATTTGGGAATATTGGATGGCTTTTTTATACATAGAAAAAAAAAGTATATATTTTTAGTACATTTTGTAATGTATAAAAATATAATACATATATTTTATATATTTATATATTCAGTTGAGAATATCTATTGAATATATATTGCACATTTAATATGTGTATTGTATGATTATGTAATATGTATAAAATTTACATTAAATATACACATAAGCATTAAATATAGATTATATATATGGAATATTTAAGCATATAGTTTACTCTGTTTATTAAAATTTTAAATAGAAATTATTGATTTTATGAGTTAGGCTGTTGCACTTGGCGCGTAGAGTCTGAGCTGAATATCCAAAATGCCTGCTGAGTAAGATTTTTCAGATCACTGTGATCTGCAGCTGTTCACTGTCCTTGCTTTCATGAAAGAATTGCAGTTTAATGCGTGTGTAGTAGAATAAGCTTAACCTAATCTTGGAGAGAAGAGTTAAGATAGAAAGCTCTGTTAATGTCAGTTTATATATTTTAAAGCTACGTAATCGAGACACGCTTTTGTGGTATTGATGCATCAACTGCATTAGACCTTAAGAGTAGTAATGTTAATGTCAGTGCTTAGCATTCATTTTGGCACACTGTGTTGTTCTGTTTTTCTCGCTCTGCCTTTGGCAAGCAGCTGAATATTAATTAGCATTTGTTAAGTCAGAGTTTAGAAAAGCCCTAAACCCCATTTTCTGAAGGAGATTTGAAGCATCCTGGGGATACCATGCCCAGTTGTAGTAATAGTCATACCCACATCTCAGGTGTGCTGTGTGATCCGGTCCATGGGTGATTTTTATATGTTTTTCTAAGACATGTTCTCCTTTTTTCTTGCAGGAGAGCCAGAATTTAAATATGTTGGGAATATGCATGGGAATGAAGCTGTTGGAAGAGAGTTACTCATCTTCTTGGCGCAGTACTTGTGTAATGAATACCAGAAAGGAAATGATACTATTATCAACTTGATCCACAGCACACGTATCCATATCATGCCATCTTTGAACCCAGATGGCTTTGAGAAGGCAGCATCCCAGGTTTGTAAGGATGTGTGTGTAAGAATAGCTATCAGTGTCTATCATCTTTATCATAATGGCTCTTGAACTAACAGTTTTACTGATACATGGACTGCTGGTGGCAATTGTTGAACGGAACAACAAAATCATAGTATTTCCTAATAGTACAGTAGGCTTGTTATGTTTAACAAGGAGGATTTTATGAAGTAACCTTCTCTCCTGTGAATTTAAAATATAATTATGTTTATGTTTCATGCATATTCTTTCACTGATTGAAGTTCACTGATTGCTTCTTAAAGATGCAGCCTCCTAAACTGGTAATAAATGATGTTTCAAAAGTTCTAGAAAAGTGAAAGTTTTCTTTCTTTAAGGATATTCCCATGCAAATACATTAAAAAAATTATTCACGTTCACCAGAGCTTGGTCCCAAAACAACAAGCTTTATGAGCCATCTTATTAATATTAATAACTTTGATTCTAAATTTCATGCATGAACTACTTTAATTAAGGTATTAGTCAAGAAAATTTAGTATGCATTTTAGGGTGATGACTCAGTCAAGAAACATATAATATATTAATGCATAATTAGTAAATGGAAGTCAAATACTAACCCTGTTATACAGATTCTGGTGTGTATTTTGTTATAAACAAAAATAAGAATTTCCTTGCTTACAAGGTATATTTATGTTTTAAATTAATATTGAAATGTTGAAAGTTCTCAAGTTCTCTGTTTATGATTAAATAAGTCAAACCATATTAAGGTCTTTATTAAACTGATTCTTATGAAGGCTTTAAAAATGCACGCAGACTCTTTATATTCAGTGGTACATCTCCCTCTCGTGGCAGTGAAGCAGAAGCTGTCCTCAGATTGGTGTGGCATTTTGCTACTTTGAAATCTCCCTGTCTGTAGAGGTTCATAATATTACCTGAAACTTTAGCTCCTTAGCCAAAGTACACCTGCTTTTATATGGTTGCCTTAAAATTTAAATAAGATTTATAATAAGATTCAATTTAGTACTGCTGTTCTAATTTAGGATCTCTTGATCCTGTACACAGAGTGTGACAGTAGATTCAGTATACCCCAAGATTAAAACCAGTAACCAAACTTAACCTACATTAAAGAACACTGAAAGTTTACAGAGAGAGGCTAGGGAAAACTATGCATTCTGAAGGCATTTCCTTAATGAAATCAAAAATTTCTTTATGGGAATCCATTTAAAAATATAATTTTCCAAAAATTCTCATGGCTACCATTTCAGTGAACAAAGCTGCCAGACACAATAAGATTCAAGTAAAAATTAAGGTCCTTCTTTACCCTGAAGTTATTTAGAGGAATTTGAAACATTCCTTTGGCTTCCAGATAACTCTACAGGTGCTGTGACTCCTGCTACAATGAAATCTGGAGTTCACAGGGCATGAGGCAATAGGGAAAAGCCAAATCTTGGGGGGAGACACCACTGGCATTGAAAAATCTGGTACTGCTGGTAATTTTACTCGTCCTTAGTCCAAACATGCCATAAGAGAATAAGCCTGTCCTGCAAGACCTGCAGTGAAATAGGGTTTGGGTTTGTCCTCACAGAGCTCTAGGAAGGAGTAGGGGTGATTGCTTCAGCTCTTGGTGCCTCAGGAGTTTTTTCTCACACATGGGAAGCACATGGGAGGTAAACATACCTATATAAAGCTTGATATGCAATCTCCTGAATTCACTCATCTCCGCTCTCTTTGTTTTCCCTTTCCTTATTTAGCCTGGTGAACTTAAAGATTGGTTTGTTGGTCGAAGCAATGCCCAAGGGATAGATCTAAACAGAAATTTTCCTGATCTTGATAGAATAGTTTATGTTAATGAGAAAGAAGGTGGCCCTAACAACCATCTTCTGAAGAACATGAAAAAAGCTGTGGACCAGAATCCCAAGGTAAGCAGGGGCTGAATGTCAAAATGCCCATCTCTTTCCTTTTATGTAAGCAAACAGTAGTGACCCCTAAGAGTTCTGTGTATGGTGTTTATTGTTCATATTGTTCTGAATATTTTGTTCATTTTGTTAAATTTATCCATCTGATACTTCTTGAATTTTTTCCTCAAAATGAGTTGCTGTAGTAAACTCCTTTGATCCATCTTAATCCTTAGACAATTCCTCAGTCAAAAGATATTTTATAATTTTTTATAGCCTTTTCTCTTAATTTTAAGGTGATTTTCCAAATATTCTGGATTTTTACCACTGCCAGAAATTCACTTGTTTATTGTGTTTAATTATATTGCTAGTCAGATAGCTGCTCTCACATATAACACATGCATTTTTGTTAAGTTTAAGCCTTTAATATGCAGCTGTATATCTGGAGGGATTTTTATCTTCTTTTTACCCCAGAGGAAGTTCTAGAAAATCGAGTGTTGTGACTGCAGTCCTGTAGGACTGTGGCCTTAATAGCTGTGTTCTGTCTTCAAATTCAAAATATTAATGAAGTAATTTTACCTTCCATGCAGAGAAAAGTCTGCACCAACATTTATTTTTAATTATTTAATTTTCCTTTGTTTAAAATTGGGTAGGCTTTTTTATCCATAATGGGAAGAAGTAAAAGATTGCGATTACTTTTTTTTTGTAGTCTTATTCTGAGATAGCTGACACCAGTTTTTGACTTATATTAATCCACTTAATATAATTATAAATCTAATGTAAGGACTGATTAAATTTTGCTGAAGCCAGAATAAAATTGCTGTTCATTTAACTGTCTTGCACGGTGTATGTGGTAATAATTAAGCCCACGGTATTTAACTGAATTTTTCTACATTGGAATACCAATTTCTAACTGCTAGTAATGCTATTTTGTTGTAGCTTGCTCCTGAAACAAAAGGTGTCATTCACTGGATTATGGATATTCCCTTCGTGCTCTCTGCCAATCTTCATGGAGGAGACCTTGTTGCAAACTATCCTTATGATGAGACTCGGACTGGTATGTAAATAGAAGTTAACATGAAATGGTAGGAGATAGACATTTCCTTCTATACTTATGTCACTACTAGCTAAGATCCACTTTATAAACCTTGCAAAGAAAACCATAAAACACTGCAAACCATAGCAAAATTGAAAAAAATTATAAACATTTATAGTAATTGCATTGTAATTACTTATTTTATCATGCTAATCATGTGATTAAAGCTAGTCACTGTATGACCATATTTTCTAGTTTTGAAGATGATTGTTTCAGTAGATTCACCTGACAGAAATGATGTAATGCCTGAGGGAATCATAGTCCCTCAGATATATTAATTAAGTCAACTTAGCTCTTAAATTAGCTGTGGCTGTTTGTACCCTGTTTAAATGAAGTGAGAACGATGTGTCTAGGTTAAGGTTTCTTGCACCTGTGAAAAATGGATTTCTGAAAGCAGTAGTGTGCTGACAGAAACAACCATCACTGTTGCCGTTTTCAGTATTGGTCCCTTAGCAAAAGGATCGCATTGTGGCATAACAATAATAATAAACTATACAGCAATATTTGTATTTTTCTGCTACTATAGGATGAAGACATGAATGAAGTTTCAAGAAATTATATTGTTTGTGATTCTCTTCTCTCAGTTGACTTTATTGCAGTTTAATTGAAAATCCTTCTAATACCTGACTATAAAATTCTTTAGGGAGAAATCTACATTTTTGAACTGTGTGTTCTTCTAAAAAATGTCTAAAGCCTAGAATAGCTTAGGCCTTGCGGTGCATTTTTAAAGTAGTATTTTTTTCTAAATATTGAGACTGTTGTGATTAGCCGCTTTAATGATAGGGCAACAATTAGTGAAGTAATGGGGAAATGTTAATGCTAAAAAGATAATGCCATATTAACTTGTGATGCTGTAGGAAACTTACCTGTGTACATAGTATTTTCATGCACAGTTCTTCTGTGCAGTGATTGTGTTGTGAGCCTAGTCACTATAACTGCCTTTCTAATAATTCTTGTTCCTGGAATGTTTTTCCTCCCTAGGCAGTGCTCATGAGTACAGCTCCTGCCCTGATGATGCTATTTTTCAAAGCCTGGCTCGCAGTTATTCTTCTTTTAATCCTGCTATGTCTGATCCGAACAGACCACCGTGTCGTAAAAATGATGATGACAGCAGCTTTGTGGATGGAACAACTAATGGCGGTGCATGGTACAGTGTCCCAGGAGGTGAGCCCACCCACGGGAGTCCATGTCACTGGCTATTCTGAGCTTGAATTACGTTAGCCACGACTTTTGGTCTGGTTGAGGCTAAATCAAAGGCCGATCGCTCACCACAGTACATCTAGAAAATCTGATAAAGCTCACTGTGATAACTATTAAAATACTCCCTTTATATTGCTTTTTCTACAGTGTTTCTTCAGGCTCCAGGTCATTGCAAAATTAATAGTTCTACAGTGGGCGAGTCATAGCTCTGCTACCATGAAATATTAAGAGAGATTTTTTGTGGGAGATGGGGTAAGAAAATAGTGGAAAATCCCCTGACAAACCCTTAATAGAGCAGGCTGCTGATGGCTCATTTGAACCTCAATAACAAAGGCATCCAAGCTGAAGGAAACGGGGAAGTCTGGTTGCCTGATTTTGCAGTGTTATAGAAAATAGGAGTTTGGCCTTGGATTTTAATGGGAACAAAACCAGCCATGAAGATACTTGCATTTGCCTCTGCATACTTTGTGGCTTGGCTAGTGCCTGATTCCTGCCCAGGTGCTGTTTCCCTAGAGTTTGTTAGAGCCTTCTGTGCTAAGAGGAGCAGCAGAGCTACTATGGGCATGTCCAGACTAATTTTCCAGAAGTCCAGAAGAGTAGTCTAAATTGAGACATTTAATTCAAATGAGACATTTCATTCCTTTCTATTAAAATTTTTGATATCTTTGTAAACTGAGCCAAACAGGTTTTGGGATAGTTAAATCTTAGAGTGTTCTGCCTCTGCTAAACTTAGAATGAAAACTGAGCTGAAGATTTCTGAGCCAGCTTGTATTAGAGTGATTTGCCTGTGCTTTGGCTTTGTTGATTTATGCTGGATAACTTTGAAAACACACATAACTGTTTTATTCTTTGCTGTTCCCTTGATATTCAATTATAGTCTCTGAATGAATTTAAAATTTTTACCTGAAGTGAATAGGAATCTCTCAAAGCATTAGACAGCCTAAGTAGTAGCCTAACTCTGCTTCTCTGACAGTAAAGGCAGTACTTAAGGAAGAAAGTATTTAAGCTCCTGTGAAGAAATTAGAAACAGAACAATGACTGGTAGTGCTCACACAGCCAGTGATCACCAGGGACTGAGTGTGAAGTAAAATGCTGACATTTCTGAATGCAACTAAAACCCCAAATTACCTCTTTGCATGAGGCTTTTCAGACTTTGAATTGGAACCATTAAAACACTCTTGAAAACTGAGGTTTGCAAAAGCTGAAAAAAAATTAATATAAACAAAATATTGAAAAGTTTAGAAGTTAAAATTTGCTTTAATTCAGTTAAAATTTATCTTAATGAAATATTAAATATTAGACATTAAAATGTGGATATATTTAATTTCAGCTTATTCTTCTTTAAGAAAATGCTATGAAAAGGAGTTTTTCCATTGTTTTGATGAAATGCTTTGATTCTGATTAAACAGCATATGGCAAAGACACATTTTTCCATTGGAAAAAGTTTTTGGAAAGTTTGATTTCCTCTTTTTGGATCTTGTTTTAAGTTAGACCGCTAATTCCCTAAGAGAGGCCTTTCTTTTTCTCATATTTGTGTAGATATCAAAAGGCAGAAATGCTAGTGCTAAGCAGGATCTATCATCTTAATATGGTGCAGCTAATAAAAAATAGAAAGACAACAATAAACTTAGGATCATACAGATTGAATCTGTTATTGGTTTGGGATTTTTTTTCAAGTGTAGAAATCAGCTGGCAAGATGAGACTTTCAAACAAAACCTCTGTGGTAGTGTTTGCTGACTAAAAAACTAAATATAATTCAGTGAGAATAGTTCTGCTCTTTCTATGTCTAGTGCAAAGGAAAATAACTAAGCACTGCTCAGTTCAAGTGAAAATTTTCTGGGAAGTTTTAATACAAAAAGTTCCATCTAAAAACCAAAATGTGGCAATTAAGTTATTGATGGTATCAGTGATCTTTTTGCTGTCCATATGGTAATGAACTCAAAGTTAGCAGCAGCATAAACTGTTAAAAAGCCATTTATGTTGCTTTAGGGAAAGTATTCCACTGTACATCCTTACCAGAGTTAGGAATATATCAAAAGTAACTCTGAAGGCCTTGTCTCCATCCAACAGGAGCATCTGTTTCTGTTGGAGCTAAGGTGTTGCTTCTCTACCTTTGCACCCTTGGGTTCCTTTGGGCTTTTGTCCCCTAGTTTCCCCTTTCCCCTTCCTTTATCACTCTTCTACTAAAGATTCCTTTCTGCAGTGAAGACAGCCCCAGTATCCACTCCTGCCCATTTTCTGTCTCTATTCCTGATCATCTCCTAGATTATGCCTTTGACAGTAGGAAAGGATGATTTTTCATTCTAATTAATTACTATAGGTGCTGTTGCCTTATAGAACTTATTATGGTGCCGTAGTTGTGCAACATCAATTCTTTGCCCATGTAATTGATCCTCAGGGCCTTGTACCTTCTGTAAAAGACAAGTGGGCCAGAAGCCATCTTCACTGGTTCTTCAGTCTGCAGGGGTGGTGTATGGATGGCTCTCATGGGACTGTGGGTTGCTTTTCATGGCTTTCTGAATAACTGGATTCTTTCAGTTGGAAGGCTGAACATCTGTGGCAGAGACATCTGGTAACAGTCCTTGTCTCTAACTGGAAGTAAGGAGGTGTGGGTTTTCTACTTTTATTGGGGTTGCGATTGAAGGCATTTGAGATGAGAGTTTGCATTTAGACTCAGGTGTTTATTGTTTCTTACTAATGCTACAGCCGCAGAGTTGTGAGTTTTGTAGTCTTTATTAGTAAGGTACAAAATGGTTAACTGTTTTTTTTTTATAAGGTGTTTTAAGACTGAACTATCTAATTAAGAAATGACACCTAAATTATTTTCCCTTTAAACTCAGTAACTGATCACAAGAAGCTTGTAATGTGGTCTTTATTGTCTAATTAAAAAATACTATTTAAACTTATGAAGAAGAAGGGAAAAGAAGGTAAGAAAGAACAACTTGTTTTCATTCTAAAACTTGTATTTTGCTTCATGTTTATTACTCTATTCTAGAACTCTAAGTTTTCTGCCTTGTGATATTACACATTTCTAACCAACTACACACTCGTAATCCTAGTGCTATCAATCAATTTTCGAAGTCTTCTCTACAGCCTCAGGTCAAACGCAGTGTTCTCTTGTAAGTCTGTGCCTTTCAGCACAGAAAGTTTAAAATTCTCAGCATCTAGGGTTCTGGCAAGGAGGAACCCTCCAATGCATTCCTGCTCTGTACTTCCCTTTCATCTGACGTCAGGATTTCCTCACCAGCCTTGTGCAAGGTGGCAATTCCCCTTTCTGGCTTTTTGAGTGGAGAGAGGGGATGTTGTAGAGGAGTATTTGACTTTTTCTTCTCTCTCTTAATTACACTTTCTGTGAGGTTTTTCTCAGCATTACTGTTTGCTAGTTTCTTCCTTCTGTAGAGCAGGGATACAGAGAAAAGTTCCACGCGAGAGCACCTTTGCGCCAAATCTGGGGCCATGATGCTGTTACTCTTGTAGTAGTTGTCATCTCTAATCAGTTGATCCATGTAGGTTTTTCAGAGACAGCAAGCAAAGGCAAAGACATCGTTCTTCTTTGTTCAATATTGCCTCTTTTAGTTATCAGACTCTGGGGAGAAACAAGTTTGTACACAAAACCCATGTCGTTTTTAACGGAGGCCTTCTCTCTGTTAGCATGGAATTAATGATTTCACTCATGCACAAGAAATAAAAACTAAATTTGCACAAACACACTAATTTTTGGCATTTCCTTAGCTGCTGACTGTATAACTTTTCAACACCCTTAATGACTTTTTAATATGCCTTTTGTGTGAAGTACCTATCTGGAACCATAAATAAGAAGAACAGATGGTAATAAATGACTACCTAGCCACATGCCTGTTCTGCTTTTTCTGTCATGACAGAGTCACCTGAGTCTAATCAGATTCATGTCATTACAAAAATAGTTTTTCAAAGCAGCTTACTTTGCTGTACTATTAGGCTATTGTTTAAGTGTCTTTTTTTAAATTTTCAAATACTCTCAGATCACCCTTGGCACTCAACTAATTCCTGACTTGGATTATGAGTTTTGGAAGCAGTGTTTTTTTAGGATTTCACGAAAGACTAATGTAGGAGGCATTCATGTTCTTCCCATTCAAGTACATCCTGTCCAGCTAAAGGTCTTTTCTATGTGAAGAAGCTGAGCTAAGTTAGTGCTGTAGCTTGCAGTTCAAAGTCTTAAGTAATTCTGATGCCTGGATGCCAGGGGCACACCCTGCATTCCAATTCATTTATGAAGTTAAAACCTGAAGAAATTAGTTTTTTTCCCATATTCCAAGCTTACTTTTGTAAGCAGTAACATAAAGACACTATAGTCCCTCAATCACTGGAGTAGTGCAACAGAGAAGTTTTTGTGTTCTTAGTTTCAAAGTCCTACTCATGGTCAGCAATAAAGGGCATTCATTGCTGAATCTCAGTTATATCTGAGGTATCTAAGCCTTTCGGAACTTCAGAGGTCAGTTCCTGTTAAAGTGTGAGAAAATCAGTGCTACACTGTCACAGGGAGGGGCTTTGGGAGTGTGGTGATGTGCATGCATGGGATATATGCCATGGATAGGGCACTTTGAGGACTTGACCAGGGGCAGCAAAGTTGCTGCAATATTCGATAAATCTTTAGAAACATTTTGGTCTCTTGCACCTAATCACCATTGTGAACAGGGAGGTCAAGTGTGCACAGCCCAATGCACTCCTGATTGCATATGTGGTAGGCCATAGTTTAGATCTTGGCCAGCTTCATCCCATTCTCTGTCCCAGAGATACAAAGATGAATTTTTTCAGGAGCAACACATGGCCAGGACAAGGCCCGCCCCTGGGGAACAAACTGTAGGGTATGGACATTGTGCAGAAAACTGGAAAATATATTGCTTCTTTTTTTCTGTTCTTGAGAAACTAGGGCATCCCTGAGTAATACTGTGGGAGGAAAGAGAAATTTTCTGACAATTGGAACAGTAATGGTCAAGAATTACTGTCACTACAGTAAAATTACATTGTGCCCTTTGGCTCCCTGTTCTCATCTTCATGCATTCTTTCTTTCTATTAGAAGTACAAAAATCAACAAAAACATTATCTGGTGTCCAGAACAGATGTATGATAGTCAGCACCACTGTCAGGATTTTACTCATGACTCCACTGCTCTCTTGCTGTGTATTGCTAAATCGTCTATCTAAGAGTTCTGCCTGCTGGAAAACCAGAGACATTCCTCCCAGGAGCCTTTGCCTTCTGTGTCCTCATTTTTCTAAAAAAAAAAAAAAAAAAAAAAAAAAAAACAAAAAAAAAAAACACCAACAAATTAGAAATAAAAATGTGACACCAGCTCTCTGGGCAGTTATGGACCCATGAACAGCACTGGTGCTTAGTAAAGAGACTTCCTCAGGTATCATGTGTAGCTTGCAAAGGGGAGCACAGAGCTGCATGAATTAGCTGTCCTAGAAACACTTCTAAATCC
Source organism: Taeniopygia guttata (assembly GCF_048771995.1). Lineage (NCBI taxonomy): Eukaryota > Metazoa > Chordata > Aves > Passeriformes > Estrildidae > Taeniopygia > Taeniopygia guttata. The sequence goes on along the minus strand of NC_133028.1, from coordinate 38,538,025 downwards.
CTCAGTGACCTCCATGGGGCTGCTCAAGAGGCTTGATGGCTGCTTTCTTTTCAGGCCTCCATTTGAGAATCCTCTGACTGCTAGCTAGACAGACTGGGGAGGCGAGGGATGGTCCTACATCAGCTTCTGCAAAATAGATATTTATAACCCTCCAGTTAGCTGATCCAGTTACAAAACTGGAAACCTCCTTCGATTTTGGTTGACCAATTTAAGCAAATAGCCAATACACCCACGTAGTAAGAGGTGGGGCTCAGAAATGTAAAATAATGAATATTCACCATCAAGTTTTTATTCTTAGTGATGATGCCACTGTGCTACTTATGTTTTAAAATTTCAATTATTAATGTTGCATTTATAGTGGTGTTTCTCCTCTCTTTCAAAGGTTATCTAATGTAAAATGTTAGTAACGTGAAACGTTATATTTTCAGAAAAAAACCTCGACACATTTTTGACCCATCTTTATAAATCTCTTTTTCAATGTCACTTTATGATGTTTAATTTGCTTTATAATTAATTGTAATTCTTCTTGGCTTACAAGGTGAGCATCTTTTTTGGTTGCCCTTTTAATATGGAAATATTTTAGCAATAATCTAAAATAATTTTACTTTCCAAAGAGGAAAAATATAATTTATATATCAGCAATCCAAAAATGCATGAGCTAAAAGTAAACAGGTCATACACAGCATCAAGTAGAAGTATACAGCCTATTTATCAAGGCTTTTCTAAACTTTCCCTGGGAAGAAAATGTATTTTGGAATTATTTGTCATATTGGTTTCTCTGTTTTAAAGCTTCTGAATTCAAAATTAAGCAGATGGAGTGGAGCTGCATAAATTGTATTTATAACTGTTCTTTTCTTAATAGTCCCGACATTTCATGTGTCCCCCGTTATTTACTTCAGAATATGCCAAATACAACACTGCCTCTTTTCTGGCATTGCAGGAATGCAGGATTTCAATTACCTCAGCAGCAACTGCTTTGAAATCACAGTGGAGCTTAGCTGTGAAAAATTCCCACCTGAAGAAACTCTGAAGGGCTACTGGGAGGACAACAAGAACTCTCTTATAAATTACATTGAGCAGGTAACAGAGAAGAGGATGGCAAAACCAGTTATTGTGCATAAAGCTTCTGAACTTTGTGCTTTGTGAACATCTAATTCAAAATATCATATTAATCTAGATGTTGCTTTAATTCTTATTTGTCTCTGTGGTAGTAAATCCTGTGTAATATTTCTAAATAAGTGGAAGAAGAGTGGAAAAGAAGGATGAATTTACAGTATAGAATCCTTCTCAACCTACTTAAGCTGTTACAGACATTTAATTTAAATTATTTGTGTTGGGTTTCTCAATGACAAGAAATACAAATCTCCACAGTCTATGACTGACTCCCCCAGTGCTGGTGTGTGTGCTCAGAGAGATGGATTGACCTCTGCAGATATTCCAATGTGTGTGCAGACGTGGGATTGACAGTAAAAGGGTTTTAAAATCATGAGATTTAGGGTTAACAGAAAAAAATAAACTTAGTAGGCCTTGGAAAGGTAAATGCCTTTAGCACAGGGAGAAATAGTACTATGTAGCTAGTACATTATAATTGATATAATTGTTAGATGTGACGACTGTTTAGTAATTAAATATAATTACTGTTTAATCAGAAAGAATAATCATGTGAAACTGTGGTCATGGACCTAAGAAAGATCACTATAAACTCATGTCAATGTATACAATAGAACAATGTAAGTTTAATAATTAATGTGTAAGTTATACAATGATAGGGTATAAAATACGTTCAGCTCGAAACTTATGTTCAGAGTTAGATCTGGGTTTGTACCCCGACTCGCAGAGCTCTTAATAAAAGCACCTGCATATAATCATATCCCGTGATTATGTGTTTCTGAGCGCTAACAGGATGAACCATTCTGTGGATGTACAGGAATCTGGGCAGCTGGATTAGACCATAGAGAATTTCTGAAACCTGAATGTTGTAGTTAAAAGTTACAAATAAATCTGATATCACTAGTGGTTGCACATCTGAGATCGTGAAATGAGAAACACACTTTGTTAGCAGAGCCCATCAATTAATACATTTATTTATTTAAGGACTTAATTATGCAGAAATGCTTCAGTTACCCAGAAATCTGAAATATTTGAATATTTGAAGTGTTATACTGTTGTGTTAAAACATTATATGTAGGCTGAGGAAAAAGCTGTACTTATTCTGCAGGTTTTTACCCATTCTTTATGGAATCCATCTCAAATTGTTCAGCTCCTCTGCACAGGGGTTAATTTTCTCTGACTCATGGAAAGCTATGTTGTCACTGCACTTTCAAAATTACCCATGTATAAAATATTATTTTGCCAACTTCCTTTACTCCTGCGGAGCTACTGGCTTTATCCTTGAAGTTCAGATGGTCTGTTTGGCATTGGTTTTTATCTTCTTGCAGGATAAGATGACCAGGTCTATGCTCCAGCTCCCCTGGGAGTGCTGAGGACAGTGCAATTATGTAATTGCTGCTTTTCTAAGGCTTCTCCCACAGTGCATATTGGAGGAATCTGAACTAAACTATAGCAGCTGAATACACCATATAGATCATAAAGGGGAACGTCAATATCTCAAAATAAAACTCCAGATCCACAAGCCTTTTCAAAGGAATCTGGGAGAAGCCTGAACTCTACAGTACTTTGCTGCTTTGTTTCTGTGCATCTCCACAGAGGGTCCCAACATCCGCTCATCCCCAGCACCAAGAATTGCAATTTCAGGACATGAAGAGGCAGTAGATCCTGTCTCTTGCTTCTGAGGAGTTTGCTTTCAGACTGTGCTTAAGATACACTGGCAGGACTGGTCTCTCTGCACACTGAGATCATATCAGTGTTTTCATTTCATATACAGTGGGAGAAGACAGCTAAGGTGCTGGGACTGTTACCTGGAGCATGAAGGAGCAAGGACATGACCCACTACTGCCCTTATCCCACAGGCCAGGAGGGGCTATTGTGGCTCTCTGTGGTCCCAGCTCACAGAAATGGATGTTTGAGGTGCACTATAGAAAGCTCAAGTATCTCACAGAGGGATTGCCCACTGAAGTCCAAGTGACTGCATTTACTTTGCTAATGCTTCACCTTTAAGAAATGATCTCATTAACTCTACATTCTTACAGTAGATGAAACTTTAAACAAAAGGTTTCTGTAGGCTGTTCTTTCAGAGCTTTTCTGTGCATTCATTAATCCCCAATATGACAAAGATTTGCAAGTGAATGTTTACAGGTGTTATGACTTGCTGTGTATTTCTGAGAATTACTTGCATTGAAGAGATATATTATTATAACTACCTAGTGAATTATTTTCCTCTTCATTCCCTGTTCTATTATGATATTTAGTATTTGTCATTGATAGTGGTCAACCTGTAAACTGTGGGGTTCATAGCATGCTTTGTTAAATATATCAATAGATATTCCATTGCCAAAAAATACCATATTTTCTTAAGAATTCTTTATTTACCATTTGTTGGTGACCTTATTTATTTTAGATTCATCGAGGAGTGAAGGGATTTGTTAAAGATCTTCAGGGCAATCCAATAGCAAATGCTACAATTTCTGTGGAAGGGATAAGCCATGATGTTACATCAGGTGAGTGTGGTACCTCTGCAGTGCTTCTCCTTGGCTTGGCAACCTGCAGCCATTTCACATCTTTTTAACTGCAGTTTTAAGGGAGAAAAGGTTTGAAAACAGGATGGTGCTTTGTACTTCAAGAAGTTTGTTGCCCTCAGGATTTCACAAATCTTTCACTTGTATTTTACTCTCAGAGTAGCTGAGACTGGTTTTTTTACTTTATGGGTCTCTGATTCGGATGACTCTTGGTTATTAATGCTCGTCTGTCTTCTGATTCTGAAGCAAATAGTGCTTCACAGTTCTGAAAGGATTTAAAGCCATGTCAACAGTGCTGCTTGCAGTTTGAAGGCTAAATTTTAGTCCAAAAGTGTTATATTTTTCACAATGCAGTCATAATTTTGGTAGGTAAATTCTTGACAGATTTCCAATTTACATAACTTCCTTCAGCAGAGATAAATTCTCTCTGCTGTTTACAATTACATGATGTTTTTCAGAAGGGTGATTCTAAAAGATGAAAGCATTATGTTGGTTGGTGCTGACAGAAAATGACATGTCACTTCTTCAGTGATGATACGCTTTGTTCTAGGAATGAGTTCAGAAGGTAGCTTGCACAGTGTGCCAACTTTCAGCCTTCCCTATACACCTATCCTCTCCCACCCTGAACAACATTTTTTTTCAAAAGATAGATAGCAATTAGAAAAACAATAAGTAAATGTCACTGCTTTATGCATGAACTTATTTTATGGTGATTTTCTTGATGATATGTCTCACTATACTGTCACAGAAATGCAGAATATTATGGAACAGGACTGGTAGACAATTCAGTCACCTCTGATTTGTGTTTGCACATCACCTGCAAAGAGACTGCCAGCACTTCTTCCAAGCAGGAGAACAGTCTGTGAAAACATTAGTTACCTTCTGTCACCGTAAACACAGGGGCAAAATGTATAGAGACTGGAAATAAATTGTCAGGCATAATAAAAAGGGAATAAACTGTGCAAAGAGGTATTTGAGAGAGAGGAACTCATGATTCTATGATACAAAAATTGCATCTAATAATAAATCTTTTCACATCATTGTGCGTGTATAAGACTAAAAGTCATTTATTGTCAAAACAGGGATGAAAACAAATACTTGAATATTAGCACAGTCAGAATGAGGGAGAAATATTCTTTGGTTTTTCTCCTGCTTCTTTATTCAAGAGTTGAAATTCTGCTTTGTTCCAGTGACAGAAATTAGAATAAATCATTGCTGTAGTTCTACAGCATTTTTTTTCCCCCATTCTGTTTTATGAAGAGAAAAATCTGGGAACAACTGGACTAACTACTGACATTTTTTTGACCTTGCAAATAGCAGATATTTAGGTAATTTTTCCCTTTTTACACTGTGTAGCTGCAGATGTGGTGAAAAAGCATTTAAGGTGTCGGAATCTGTGGTATTGATGATTCCGAGATTGTAGAAAGTCTCTGTCTTTCTGCCCCGTTGCCAAAGAAGAAGCCATAATTCATCTGTGTTGTTTCCAAGGTTGTTTATTCTTGCTTATCTCTAACATGTTCTGCTGCCCTGCCGCAGGTCTGTCCTGCAGGGCAGCGTGTGGGGCTCTGCCCCCAGTGGGATGTTACAAACATTATATACCAGAAATTACGTGTACTATATTTACAATAATGTGCCAATATCTATCATCTACGTTGAACAGTGTGTCCCCAGCCTAAACCAATAGAAAAATGCCAATGCTACAGTGAAACATGGAGGGCATGAAGAAGGAGAAAAAGGACAAGACACATCCAATTAATCCATCTTGTCCCCTTTGAACCCGTAATCTAGAATCCTAAAATTTTACTTTTGCACTCGTGCCACACCTAATTATTACTTCTATCAAACACTCAGAGCTTGTAATTCATCCTGTAAGATTGAAAACTCTTTTCCATGGACAGAGATCAGAGACAGTGTCTATCAGGGCTCTGTATTGGGGGGTTCCTGACCCCCTGCCAGGGTCCCAGGGCAGCCAGAGGGAAGCTCTGCATTCCCACATCAAGGGATTACTACAAAGAGCATGGCCAAATCTTCTAAATGGCACTGCTAGCTGAACTTAAGAATAGCTCTGCAATGCTTTCTGGAGGTAGAGATATTCAAATTATTAGCCTGTGACAAATTAGATAATTGCCTACTGCTGGTGCAGGGAAGATCTGAGTCTTAGTGAAAATACAATAGCGTAATTTTTAGAGAAGATCATGATGAATTTTGATTCTGGAAAAGATAATCTGTAGTAACAGTGTAGTAGGAGCCTATCTTTGACCTGAGTGGATCAAGCTTCCATTTCTTTATTTCTCTGAACCAAAGAAAAAACTCTTGACAATGCCTGGATACTGAAACATGTAGGTAATGATGCCTCAAGGGTGACACACATGCAATATTCTAGGAAATTATGATTTATAGCTTTTTCTGAAAGATGAGAAAGGTAGTCTCACATATTTAAATTTGATGAGAATAACATTTATTTACACTTGGATTATCAGAATACCGAGGAACATTAAAAATCCATATCACATTGCAAACAGAACCTCTGACACTTAGCAGGGACTTTACATTGGCTGGGGGGTGCTTCTAAAGTGGAACAATGTCCCATATTGTCCTTTTCTTCAGTGTAATGGAGAACCTTCAGCCTCAGTAGGCATAAACTTTCATGGGGGCTCTAGCACAACTTCAAAATATATATTTTTTTTTTATTAAATGAAAGGAAGCATATATTATATATATATATATATATATATACACACACACACATACAGCTTTTACTGAAGGAAAGAAGAAGGAAGACTCAGGCAGTCAAAAAGAAAGCACTGACAGGAATATAAAAGACTGACATATGAACCTTTCTTTTTAGCTGTGTAATTAGTCTTATACATATTTATTTGGGTCCTTTTCTTCTTCTTTTCAGCCAAGGATGGTGATTACTGGAGATTGCTTGTGCCTGGAAATTACAAAGTTACTGCCTCAGCACCAGGCTATCTAGCAATAACTAAAAAAGTGGCTGTGCCCTTCAGCCCTGCTGTTGTGGTAAGTTCTCACCGCTTGTGTTCATTTATCATATGTTACAGATTTAAAATGTCCCTTTTTCCTTCACAGTATAAATGTAAGCAAGAGGTGATTTTTCAGAATATTCCTGAACATGTTAATTTAGAAAGTCTTGAAATTACTCTTCCAGCACTTGATGAACCAGCCACTGAGAGTAATGTTCCTGTAAACTCATGTAATCTCTTGGCATTCTTATTTATAATAAAAAGACACAGAGAAAGGTAATATTGAAATAACATGTTATTAATACATGTCTGAATAGCCAATCAGAATATTATAGAATATCTTTTAATAGCACAACATAAAAAGTAAGGGCTGTTGAGGTTTTGATTGAGACATATGTGTATTTAATTTGTCAGATGAGTACCTGCTTAGGTTAAGCACAGTGGCCAGCTCTGTGCAGAAGGGTAGCAATGGGCCACTGCTTTGCATTGATATCCAGTATGTGAGGTTAATAAGACCTAGACTGCATCTAGGGTTTCAAAAGCATTTTTAATCCACTTTCTGAACAGATGTGAAGGTATTTAAAACAAATGCCATTTCACTAGTGTGAATCACATGTTAAGATATGCTAAAGGAAGAAGTTTTTTACAGAAAGGGTGATAAAGTACTGGAATGGTCTGCCCAGGGATGTGTTGGAGTCACTATCCCTGGATGTGTTTAAGAAAAGACTGGATGTGGCACTCAGTGCCATGGTTCAGTTGAGGAGTTAGGACATGGGTTAGACTCAATGATCTTTAAGGTCTCTTCCAACCTAGTCATTCTGTGAAACTAGCACATTGTATCTACATTAATGAGCCATGTGTTAGGAAAAGCTCTCTGGATCTTTTCGATGACTTAAAATTGAATGCATGTTTTGATATGCTGGGGGTCTGCTGTGCTAGGTGTTAGCTGAGATTAGCTCAGCTGGTTAGAGAATGGAGCTCATAAGAGTTGGACTTAATGACCCTCATGGGTCCCATCCAACTCCAAATATTCTGTGATCTGTGTTGGCAATATGCAGATGATACTTTTTATAATATGCTATATGATTTATATGGCTGGCTATTATTCAGTTTTAATTTCATTGGCCCATACTTTCTGAAACTTTTAGTCAAATACAAGTGGACAGATGTCTGGTTCTTTAGGAAATTTTGATCACCTGTGTGTATTTTTAGACAAATTATTGTGCAGATATACTAGTATTGCACATACTTAAGTCAGCTTTGAGACACTTATGAATAAACCCAGCCTGAACCAGAAGGTACCTCTCTAAGGTCTATGTTTGAGTTAAGAATCTTCTTTCAATAAATGACTCTTAAAAGCCTAACTATTCTCTATCTGTAAGTCTTATTGATGTTTTTGATTGTTTCTCCTAATCAGGTTGATTTTGAACTGGAGTCATTGTCTGAAAGGAAAGAAGAGGAAAAAGAAGAGTTGATGGAATGGTGGAAGATGATGTCAGAGACATTAAATTTTTAAATAAGGATTTTGGCTTTACAACTTTTAATCTATTATATGTTGACTTAGTATAATGTACTGTGGAAACTCCCTATATTCTAGATTTTGTGCACTTCACAATAATTAACTTTGAATTTTTCAGTCATCTTTTGATTAATATGATTACAAATAACTACTAGCCTCCTAGGTAGATAAATAAGTTATTAATTTTCTTTCATATTGTTATAGAAAATTTACTCTTCTATAAAAATCAGAAAAAATGAATGAATATGCAGCCTATATGACAGTAAAATCTGTTGTGTATTATTTGCAAGTTCAGAATATGTAGGTTAACACTTGATTTTAAAAAAGAAATATGCTGTAGTCAATTACTGATATTGCCAGAAATATTTGACAGTGCATAGTAGTAGACAGTGCTCTTTACTGAGTTCTATAATGGATCTTATTGAAAAGATTTATAATAACAGTGTGTGGTGAAATAATGTTTTACAAGGATTAAAATTCAGTATAACACTTTGTATGTCTCTGGTGTTGGAGCTATTTAAATATGTAAGAAACACAAACTGACTTCATTTTAGGAACCAGAAGGAATCTGCATAAACTCTTTAATAAAAGATGGCATAGAATGAATTCAAGAGAAAGCAGAGCTTTATTCCTTGAACAGGTGATAATATTTGAAGATCACGTTTTAATTATTTCTCATTACTTGTTAAACAAATTAGAAATTCTGAGTGGAAGAAGAAGAGTTAGTGCATCTCATTTTTATGCTGCTTGTGTTTGTTTTTCAACAAGAAAAAAATCATTTCTGGTGAAGTCTGTTTTAATTAAATAATTACCTTTTCAACAATCTTTACTTGTATCAGTGATATCTAGATAATCAGCTAAAAGTTAATCTTTTCACTGAAGGCTGTCAAAGTACTACAGTTTAGACAATGAACTGGAAATCTACTGAGATTGTATTTTTAGTGTTGCAAGTCATGAATGGATTTATTTCAAGCTCTGTTTCTGCTGCTGGCTAGTCTTATCTAAAACTAGAAACAAGACAGATAAGTGAAACTTTTTTCGGTGTGGTGAAATTTTCAGAAAATTGTTGAAGGTGATACAAAAGCAACTTTGATTTAAAACAGTTCTTTTTTGTCCCTTTTTGGTTTTTTATACTTTAATTAACATGCTATAGTATTTTGGCCAAGATGAGTGAAATTTGCAGAACCAGAGAATACACACGGACCATAGTAGGTGCAAGTTTGGTATAATTCTTCAGAAGTGACTCCTGGTATGCTACTTGAGATAAGCTAAGCATTTCATCTGTTTGAAAGCTTACATATATTGCGAGTCTATTTTAATTCAAGATCAGATATTTGATATAGATTTCCTTCCTCTGTTTCTTTAATACCAGTCTCTGTGTTTTGATTAGCATATTATTTTAGCTGATGCTTGTTCAGAACCAATCAAGAGTGGACTATCACACTCCTGCTGTAAGTAGAAAATCACATATTCAGGGGTAGGATCCAAATTTACCTCCTTTGGGTATTCAAAAATTTACTGCAAATACTGTTTTTTGAGAATTTTAAATTCTTTAATAAAAATAGCACTTGATCCTTTTAAGGAACAGGTTAAGGTTTGACATACAATGGTAAACTGAATAGCAATAAAAAAGCATAAACTTTCTCTCTCTGATGAAGAGTTTGTAACCTGCAGCTCATTGGGGCTGTAGATGTTTGACTCCAAATTTCAGAGGAAATTTACTGAATATAAGTCATTATATAGTGATGAGCTTTGAATCTCCACCGCAATGAAAAACCCAAAAGTGGCAAATAAAGAATCTTATCTGAATGTGTCTTAATAACACCTTGTGGCTATCTGTGCACAAGAGCATGCATAAAGGATGCCTGGTTACACCAAATTGGGTGTCAATGACAATTTGAAAGGCCAAGATGTGGCACAGAACACATTCTGTGTCTATGAGTAATGATCTTGTTTTTAATTGAACCAGGTCATGTTGAAGTAAATGATATAAAAATTAATTATAACAAGATGTTGCTGTCACATGGGCAAATGGCTACAGGAGTGTAAACTAATGTAATAAGGCAAGTGTATATTTGTACAGAACACCTTGGTCTGCCTCTTCCAAACCTAAGAATTTCAATCCAAATGACACTTCTTCATGGTACGATGCCTGTCATGCATCCAGTCTTCCTGTGGCATAGTTAGTGCAGACATTACATCAAAGTGATCTCATAACAGGTTTCTAATCCACACCAGTGTGATGTGTGTGAGATCCTCTGGTCTACTGTTTCATACATTTGCAATTAAATGTGGTGTCTCTTAAGTGATCTGTTTGTTGTGCTCTAGATGACTGCTTGCTATTACTGTGTTGAGAAAAGGTTAAAGTGATTAAATGTTACAGCACCAGAACCACTGCCACTGTTCTTGCTCTAGGTAAACATCCTTAAGAACAGCATAGCCAGGACTCTCAATAAATAAATTCATTATGTAGCTTGCTGAGCTGAGCTGTGTTGTAGGACTGTGTATGTTTAATGGAAGATTAAAGTGTTATGTGATGCTGAGCTTTTGGTTAAAAAGGCACATGCTGTACTATTGTACAATAAATCTACAGTTTTATTTAAAATGTAAAATGTGTGAGTAATTTGCAGGTTCTACATGTGACCTCTTTGGCTGTGCATGTCTGCAAAATATGCCATAAACATCCTCAGTGAGTGTGTATGACAATTAATTTGCTGTTTGAACACAGAAAGGAGAATAGGATTACTGCTGATATCTCATTGAGAGCCATCCACAGCCCCTTAACTTTGTGCCAGAACATCTTCCTTTTGGAGTATATATCCTTCTGAGCACTTCTCCCATGGAGACTTTCAAGTCAAGTAAGGGACATTAATGAGATGCTCTGCCTCCATGCAGGGTTAGTGTGGACAGGGCACACACTTCTGTGCGTCTGTTTTACAGTATTTACAAATCTTTTTCTATATTTATCCTTAGGATTAAAAAGCACATTGTGCAGTGTGTTTGCAAATCTGTGGTACTACACATTCCTTATAAATGCAAGGGTCAGGATTATAGAAAAACAGAGGTCAGTCAAATAACATCACTGCATCTGAATTGTGTTTGCCGGCTAGGTTGTGGTGTTCACATATATATGTAAATTCACATACAGCCTTGGCTAGTCCTGAGCTGCTAATAACATGATTAAAGTGTAAATTAAAACTGAGATGGTGGGTTAGAAAGAATTGCTACCAGATTTCTTTGAGGTTTTTTTTTTACCAGCTATAACAGGTGTCTTAGGAATGCTTAATACTAGGTCATGAAAGGAAGAGGTTTCAGAGAAGATAAGATGAATTTAAAGTTAAAAGGTGCTGTTCCAATGAGCTGATGTTCTCCTGTAGCTGTGTTTAGCTTGACTCATGTTTGTGGGGGCTGTAGAATAGCAGCAGTTTAATGATGGTGTCTCTGAGTTAGAGCAGCTCTCTAGAGCTTCTCAGTAAACCTGCTCCACGGCAGGGGTGCCTTGTTCCTGCTTCTGGTTAGCTCTGGAAATGCAGGACTGAGAAATGCCACTGCAGTGCTCACTTTCTGCCTTCCTGAATCTTGCAAAATACTTGTTCTGATCATATCCTTGCTAGTATTTTATTCCCAGTGTATGTTTCTGTTTGTGTGGAGCTATGTCTGTTATGAATAATTTACTGCTTGTTAAACTGGCTCATAGGTTTGGTCATTGACACAGCCTCTCTTCCATTATTTCTGACTTAGATAATTAAACCCAGAAACAAAGACACTCAGGAGATTTTCTGAAATCCATGGCATTAAAAACCCCAAAACAGTGTGTTTGTTTGCCTCTTGGCTTTGAGGGTTTCAAGTGAGCTTGCTTCAAATTTTTGTTTCTAAAGCCTGCTTTAGGGAGAGAGGTGGATGACAACTGAGAAGTTGGTGCAATCCTATGCATCCAGAGACCAAGGCTTTCAGCTGTATAACAAGTACTGGAATCAGCAGTATAAAAATGAGATACTTAGAAACAACTGCCGCTTGCTTTTATTTGACAGTGATAATGGGAGTATATTAATTGAGTTAAATTGGCCTCGCAAAGCTGGTCATTTTTCATCCCTCCTTATTCTACCTCTCTGCTCTGTTTAAGTCATTTCAGCAATGACTTAAACACATCCATGATTAGGCATCGTTTATCACAGTGCTAGATTTTTCACTGACTTAATGGTTAATAATCCATGTTATTTTATCTTGGTTCTCCTTTTTTGTTCAGTTAAGTCACTACAGGTTTTTGTAATCACACATCCCTGCGCAGAGTGGAAATTGTCAAAGAGAGAAGCTGAATTTGGCTCCTGCATTGGGAATGTAGAGGGAATTTGACATCTGGAAATGCATTGGAAGCAGTCTGGTGTTGAGAAATAAGTGGATTTTACAGACCTTTTTTCTAATTGTTCTTTGGTAAAGGCTGAATAGGGTTATGTGGCTGTGGGATTCTAGGAGTGCAGTATATCCATTTCTTTAGCGTTAAAGTAAAGCTACTCTGGAAAGGTTCCTGTTATTACAAGACCTTTAAGCCTGGAATCTGAGTGGTCAGAACTATCTGCTGTCAGGGCTGCTCATTCTACATGAACAGTAGTTGTTTTCATTTTTTCTATGAGAAAGAAGCAAAATAATAAACAAGAAATTAAGTCTACTTTCACAATGTACAAAACTGGTTATAGAACTTTCATTGCAAGACACAAAGTAGAAATCAAGGAGATGAGTGGGACCAGCTGCAACCTACAACTCAATCCTTTGAAAGATAAGAAAATAAATCTGGGTGCCATTTTTGTTTCATTCACCCTCTGAGAATGTGACTGGGGGCCCAATTTAGAAACAAAATACAGAGCTAGATGAACATCTCACCTGCCAGTAGCATGGCAGCAAAAGAAGAATCCACAGTGTTGAAAGACTGCAATAGGAGATTCCAGTTCATGAGCTTAACAGAGCATCAGCCCTGCAGTCTGCTGTGTGCACGTGCTGGTATCCAAAGGTGTAGAACCAACATCCTTCCTCTATATCCCAGCACCCCTTGCACAAAAGGTAAATTAAACACATTTCAGAAACTATGGACAACACCGAAGAGAGGACTCAGCTGCCAAGAACAGTACAAAATTACAGTCTGACTTCCCTCCCTTCAGCTCACTAAATATCCGCTCATGTGGCTTTTCTTGGCTGCTTCCAGTTCTCTCACAGGGTGTGTCAAAAACTAGCCCAGCTTGAGAAGCTCAAGGATCACTTGTTCCAAGACCCATCAGGAGTGGATTACAGGGCTTTCTGGTGTCTACAAAGATCCCAAGTTTGTGCTTAGAATTACAGAATCACAGAATGGTTTGTGTTGGAAGGACCTCGACGATCATGTAATTCCAACCCTCTGCAATGGGGCAGGGAACCTTCCACTAGACCAGGTTGCTCCAAGCCACATCCAGCCTGATTTTGAACACTTCCAGGGGTGAGGCATTCAGAACTTCCTGTCTACTGTCCACACCATATTTGGCACAACTGTGAATTTATTGGGGTGCTGCAGCGTCCTGTTCAGTCAGATGCCCTGGCATGGCCTGGCATTGTGAATCTTCAGGTCTCCAGAGCAGGGACCCCACCAGGAGCTTGCTTCTGGCCTGTGTGCTTGGGTTTCCTTTAGCAGCACACAGCTGCTGCACTTTGCTGGTGGTATAGAAGGGATGAGCTGGCCTGTGCCTGTGACCACACCAGAGTGTGGGAGGCACACATTCAGACTTGGAAACTGGGAGTTGTTCCTGGATGCCATAGGTTAGACATGATTGAGACATGGTTTCTGAGAAGTGACTGAAGAAACTCAAAATCTGTAAAGGAATATCAGCAAGTGTCATACCACCTACTTTCCCCTTCAGATTCAGGTAATATATTTGAAGGTTTATCATGTTGCTCATATTTATCCCTGTTTATGCATATATCAGCATATCTGCTTTGTTTCCTGTGGGGGAGGGAATGCTTTTTGGTTTAAAGAAGTTTTGGATGAAATACAGAAGCAGCTTTGGGAGCATGAGTACACTGGAAAACAATTGACTGGCTCGTGCTGCACAGCACTTATTAATAATGTGAGGGAAAGGAGGGCATTCACTCCAATCCCAGTGTTACTAGGTTTCAATAGACATAAATAAGAGTTTTGGAGGTCTGTTTTTGCACACATTTAATGCATAAAAACTTAGGACACAGAAAGGGCTTACTGCAAAGAACGACAGTACTGCAAAGTTTATCTCTTGGATTCACTGTGTTCATACATACATAAGCGTGTGTGGGAGCAAGGGAGCAGGGCAAGCATGTACGTCATCTTCCCTGGGCTATTTTAGTCATTTAACTGCCCAGAAATCCTTAAAGGAACCAACTCTGTTTGTCATCAAGGGGCTGTAGGCTCCTTGTTTTATGAATCATGTCTAAATTAGACTCCTATGGCAGGCAAGTGAACCCCAGGCTGACCCTCGTGTTAGGGGGCTGGGTGTCCCCAAAGGGCAAAGAAGGTGCCCCTAATTAGAGAGAGCCAGGCAGACACCTCAAAAAAGGGCAATGGAAGCCTGGAATGCAGCTAGTGCTTACAGGAATGCTTTAAAATACATATCATGCAGCTCTGCTGTGGCTATGACTGTGCCAGACTGTGTGCCTGCCCTGCATTGCCTCTGAGGCACCAGGTGCCTGTCATGCACTGTGCTGAAACCTTTGTAGATGTAGAGCTGAATATTTTACTGCATTTCAACCTAAAAATCTTATCAGCTGTTTTAGCAGGGCTTTTGCAAAAGAAACTTCTAAAGGGACTTCTTTTTTATGCCTTCTTCTGGAAACTGAAAGACTAAATGAAAAGAAACTTGTTATACCAGGTCATGATATATGCCCTTCCAAATAAATACAAATTTTGTCTTTAGCTTTCTATTTCCATGTATGTCTGACAGGACTCAACATCAGATGCTTGTTAACATATGTGGTAACATGCAAGATGTCAAACATCTGCAAAATCTTCTGATCATTTCTGTAATGTCTGAAAAGTTAGACATAGCTTGCAGGGAATTTCCACTGAAAAGAAACAAAATTTGGAGGACATCCCAAGTTAAGTCATTCAATATTTGTTTGCCAATGCACTGGATGGTATTATAAGATGCCAAGATAAATTCAAATTAACATGAAAAATATGCAGTCATATTGGTTGTGGGTTTACATAAGTTGCTGGCACATTATGTTAAGAATTCTCAGACAAATAGTTGCCAGGAAAACAAAGTTCAAATGAAAAAAATAATAATTATATATAATAGATTTGAACAAGTGGCACAGAAGAATCAAATTTTTATGCAGTGAGATTTTTCTTCAGCAAAGCACTTAAATATGGAGATGTATTTACAGACTGTTTCCAAAGTAATTAATCTCAAACCCCTTATTTAAAATTTAGGAAAATTTGAGCCAAGATAAAAATAGAAAACGCTATGGATTTCAAAACAAAAATACAACAAATACAAATTTTTAAAAAATAGAAAAATATTGCAATGAATATTTCTGTACCAAAATAATTCATTTTTGATAAAGCTTCCTAGATGCCTTGGATGTTTTGGAAACTGCAGGTTGAAAAATAATTTTTGAAAAGGGCTATTGAAAGATAAAGAGTAAAATTTTGAAAAACAAACTATTTTGCTTCAACTTGATTCTTTCATCTACAAAAATGAAAATTCAGATTTTTTATATTTTATAGTATGATGTTTACACTTAGAAGCATTTTTACTAGTTTTGTAGGTTTTATTAATGTAGCCACATAATTGAAACCACAGTCTAGCAAAGAAAGACTGAACAAGATCAAATAGTTGGCAGCTGAAATTAGTCAAACTTAGAAGCAGAACTAATGTTCAGTATTTTCTCAGTGAGGCTAATTTACCTTTGAGATAGTAGTTCATGTAGCTGTGCAATAGATTTTTCATCACAATAATTTTTTTTAAGTAAGGCTGTTGTCCTTTTTAAAAGCTGTTTAAATTTTTTTGTGTTTCTTGGCGGAGCTACTTTATTCTTCATGGGGTACGCCCTTTCAGTTGATTGTCCCACCTGGTTTAATTGTTTCCTGAGTTTTTAGATACTCACACATCCCTTTGAGCTTCTGCTTCATTAATCTAACAGCATTTTTGGATTCACTAATTATAGGGTTCTGAAAATTCAGGCTTGGATTCCATGGGCAGTGTTTGTATGCTGTTAAAAATATCTGGGTATTGATTTTCCATGCTTGCTTTTGAGTTACTTCCCTTATTGTCTGTGATCTGAGTGAAGCTGAGTGAGATTTTTTTTAGCTTTGAGCTGAATTTTCAATAGAACCTGCTGAAGTGTTACAGAAATTCATTTGATATTCAAATCAATTAAAATGCCCTAAAGGGCTTTCTCTCCTCCTTCAGTCTTACATGTTTCTTGGCTCTCTTGGAATTGTACTATTCCTAGAATTTACTAATTAAAGACAGGCTCGTTTGCATGATATTTTTAATGTTAGCAGCTTCACTTCCATAATACCTAAGAAAATATTTAGTATTGCAAGTCTTCATTCCTCAGAAATGCATCTGCTTCCATGGGGAGAGATAAGATGTCAAAGCCATACATTTTTTCTTCCCCACTTGAGTATTTTCTAATTTTTCTTTCTCCATACCCTCATTTTTTCACTCTAAGACCCCCCGAGATGGATGTTAAAATACTGATAAGACCTGGGCACTGCAAGAGATACTAGTTTCCATGTCAGTAAATGTGAAAGAGGTTATGATATGATGAAATCTATTACTTAAAAGATGAAACTAAGCTGCTGCTGGTAATAGAAAGTCATAGAGTCACATGACAGCTTCCAATTTCTCTTAGACAAACGGCTGCTTAGGTGGATACTATGGAAATCATGAAAAAGCACTCACAAAAGGAAAACAAAGACTTCTAAAAGGGTACAAGGCCCAGAACTTTTCTTGGCATATTACAGTCAATTGTAGTTGATTCTCATGATTTTATTCAATTTCTCATTTTGTCTTGTAAGGCATATTTTTCCTCCTAGAAAGGATGACCCATGAAATGGCTTTGCTTGACCTACCCTAATCCCCACCACAATAATTTCAATACTTAATAAACTTACTCTTCCAAATAGTTGGAACTGCTGCTTTATTGTTTTATAGTCTTGGATTACGACCTGGATAGTCTTAATCTTAGAATCAAAACCATGCTTGGTAATGAGAGGTAAGCTTAATTAACTGTAGGCGAGCAGCTAAGAACACAAACATCCAGGAACATGTCCAGTGAAACTCTTTATTGCCTACAGCTGGAGCTGAGAACTGGAAGGCTGTGTGTTTTTGGAGACACTGAACATACAGTGAAGGAAAATAACAAAGTCACACCACACTTTATATTTTAAGCCACATAATTTTGTGTCCCTTCTCTGGGCATAACTGTCGTGTGGATTTTCACACCTGACTAGTTAATCAGTGGGAAGGAGGGGAAGCTTATAAAGGAGATTCTTTTTGATTTACTCTTCTTTACACTTCTCTGTCATCAAGTAAGTAACTACAACTCCCTAGCAATATTTCCTCTAATATCAGAGTCACAACTTATGTTACTTAGATTCTGCTAATCTCAGGCATATATTTTCATTTGATGTTTTTGAGATATTCTAGAAATGATGTTGAAACCTTGAAACTTGATTATGCATTGAAACTTTGGGATACTGAACTTAGGCTGGAGGTCCACGGTGGCCACCAGTGGCACTGCTGTGGGGATGGTAGCAGAGATACTCCAATATGTAGCAGCTGTGAAGCTGTGTTCTGTGCAGCCAGGTAGAAACTTGCTAGAATATTTTGAAGCATTAGTTCACATTCATTTTGCTTATACCTCTGGAATGTATGTGGAATGTATATGCCCATAATGATTTGTTTACTATGAGGTTACAAAGAGGCAACGTGAAGAGACACAATGGGAAATAATAGCTGTGTGGAGATCACAGGCCGTATCCATACAATCTTTCAGCTCTCATCTGTGTTCAAGTTCAAGGAATGTATCTCAATTATTTTCACATCATTCTTTTCCAAAGAATGTTTTCCCTTTAGAAAGCTGCTGATCAAAATAACCAAAAGATAAAAATCAAATTGTGCAATGATTTCCTGTTACAGCTTCTTTATTTTCCCACAAAGTCTTTAGTGTTTGAAAACCTTGCTTTGAAAAACTAAAAAGCAAGCAAACAAAAGCTACAAAACCCCTTGGAACTTGGATTATAAGTATGTGGAATATCTAATCATAAAATTACGGACTGTGCAAATCCCTAAATACCTTTAAATTATTACTTGATGAACAAAATTAAAGAGAATCTGGATATCTATGCCATTATGTTTTTTCCTTGAAATTTAGTGAAGGGAGAAATATGTTGTGTTTCAAACCAATCTTCCTGCTGGGCAGCATCCTGTGCTAGAGAGACACAAATACAACTGGATGAGATGATTGCCCTCTGTATCACCCTAATCTAGTGTTTTACAAGTCATCAAATCCAGGTATTTAAGCACCTGTTTGGCCCTTATCCTAGGTCTTCAGAGAGAGGAGGAGAGACTAAATATGTGCTGAACTGACTGTCTACCTCCCATTGTGATTGAAAAGATATAATTACCAGAGTCCATTTCCCACTCTGGTTTCAAAACCTATGAATTCAGTGGATTCACTCTGGATTATAAATGTCATCCTTGGGAGTAGAAAATGACCTTGTGTCCCTTTTTTTTTCACCACAAAGATCCTCTTTCCAGCTTTCCCATGTTGAACAAGGACAGATTGGCACGTGCTACCACTGCACATTTCCCTCCCAATTACCCATTTCCTCTCCTCTGTGCATTTTTGGAACAATGTGTCATGTTCTGAAACCTCACATACCTGAAACATTTGGAAACACTGAGTTCTGGACACATCTGGTTATTAGATTTGAGATGGCTGCCCCTTCTGTGAGGAAAACCCTCACAACCGCATTAGGAAATTGCATTAAATTTCCCCCACCTATGTTAAAATTTTGCCACAAATATTTTACTGCTTTATTTGTTAATAAGTAAGTTTTATAGTGGCCATGGAAAACACTGCAGAAATGTAAATGAAAAGCACTATTTTTAGGATAAGGATGAAAAATCATCTTCCAGGAGAGAACATACATCCCCCACAGCTAAATTCAGTGGTAGAGTTTGCCATCCACTGTAGTGAATGCTCAGTGGCAGGTTATGACCTTTGGGAAACAGATCTGTAGATAGAAATAATGGTTTTCTGTATACTTTTACTGTGATAATTTGTGTGTGTGGCCATATGATCAGCAAACACCTTCTTGTAATGTTATAGTGTGAACAGCTTGAGAAACCTGTTGGTTGATTTCAGCCTGCTGATGTTTGACATCAAACTGGCACACAGAAGGGCTCTTAGTACAAGCTTCATCATCTGTTCTTAGGAATTAGTAGAACAATGTCTTTAGAAATGTCTTGACTCTCCTCTCCTTGCTTTGTCTTGACTCTCCTTTTCCTTGCTTGGAATAACATTTTTCCCATGCCAGCAGACTGTAAATGAGAGGCTGGCTGCTAACTTAAACTCTGAATAGGCTTGCTAGAGCTAGCAAACAAATTGAGGCTCATCAATTGTATGCCATTGAATTCTCTGTGTTATTAGGCTTTTATCAAGAGGTGTTCTTTCTCCTCTGAATTTTAAGCATCACGCTATTTCCACTTTGGATAAAAAGCCCCACCCAACCAACTAAAAGGTATTAGAAAATTATCAAGCATCCACTTATATATAATCTCCTCGGTTTATAATTTTTTTTTCCCATCAATTAACAAAAATTTACTTCTCTTTTTGAAAAATAAGGCAGATAGTACAAGTTGTTATAAAAAGAATTACCTTCTTTTTACATTTTTCTCTCTGAAAAAAAATCTGTTTATTTTATTAATTAATTAGGTAGTAAGCTGGAGATCAGGTAAGTGATAAGTAAGGTAATAATTTGTAAGTGCTTTTATTTCTGGTAAATGGCTGAGGTCTCCAGTTACAGCAATGGCAGCTTTTACTAACTATGAGCCAAAAGGCTAAGGATATGTCTGAGCTAAATTGGATGGTGCTGTGCCTGCCTGTGACTTTAGGGCTGAACTAAGTTAAGGATAGTGACAGAATGAGGAAAACAGTCCACAGGGGGGGATGGAAGAGATGTACCAAAATCTTGTACAACTTCTGTTTCTATAGATTACTATGGACTTTAATATTAAAGACTTAGCTGGGTTGCTGTCCTATTGAAGAGAATGGAAATATTTACATAGTTGGTGATTGTACTGTAAGAGTATCTTGCTGAATTAGTGTTCAACATATTTAGAAAAAAAAGAAATCACTATCACCCTGGAAGTCTATTTACACTTGCTACCTTTTCTCATGGCCTAATGCCCAACAGCTGCACTAACAAGAGACATTATCAACCCTAATTGTCCTTCACCTCCCTCCCTGCTGGAAGGGACCAATCTGCTGACTGAGCCAGGGTTGTGTTTCATTTTAAAGTGCATTGGTTAGCTTAAACAGTGGGGTTTTGCTAACTTGACTCTTTTAGACTGAAATTAATTAGGGTGCTTGCCAACCTTCACCCCTTAGGCCAGCTGCTTATGGGCTCCATGTGTGTTCACATCCTGAAGCACAGTGTAAGTAATTTCTATGGCTCAATAACAAACAAAAACTGAATTTGATAAAGGGTATTTTCATATTTTGAATATTAATTATAGTAGTAACAAATATAAGTGGGTAACACAGTGGCCAAATAACAGGCTACAGTCTATTAAATGCATTTTTTGTTGCTACACACAGTGCAAAGTATCATGATAGGACCAATAAAGTGAGTAAATGTGTTAACAAGGAGAACCAGTAATTTAAGCCCCAACGACTAGCAAAAAAGGAGCTAAAATCTGGATTATTCATGCATAAATTATTATGAATTAAAATATCTTTATTTATGCATAAAATTAGGCCCTTGCTATATTGTTAAAATGGCAAGACACAGAAAAAAAAAACAGCTGAAGCCACTTCTTGTACAGCTTGATATTTGTAAGTGGTATTGGGGCTTAAAAGAGTTTCCTTCATTCCGTAATGTGGCAGCTGGATTTTGAAAGCAGAGGACACTTCCTTTTCTGGTGATAGTAAGGATTTTTTTTCCTGTTCTTTCTTTCCAGTGAAGAGCCTGTTTCTCTCCGATGTGCACTGGCAGATGGGGTGAGTGTGAAAACATTTTTTCCTTTTGCACTCAGCATTCACTGCAGCATACGGTAGCCAAGAAAGCAATGAGTGGAAGGTGAGAGTGCTCAGTGACAGTGGCCTCCTGGAGAACCTGGTGGCCATGGTCTCTCATGCACTGTACCAGAGCAATGTGTTCCTTTGTAGCTTTCTCTGCCTTGTAAGTTAACCTTTGCATTCTGGTCCTAAGTCAGTTTGTGTCTTGAAAGAACTCTTCCAGAAAAGATAAATCTTACCATAAATACTGGGGAGATGTGCTTCAGAGGTCTAGGTCTCGGTGTAAAAGCTCAGATTCTTAAACTGGAGTGAGGCTGGAGTGTTCAGAGTGGTGGGGCATTGCTCAGCACTCAGTTGTGAGACTTTGAGATGGCCAAGCTCCATTTATACAAGCACCTAAGTGTCTCCTGTTTTTAATTTGGGTGTGCTGTGCCTCCAGCAGTATTCCCCTTCCTCACAGCTGGGGGATTCAGTAACCATTACCAAGTGGTTGCTGGAGGTTGCTACCAGGGAAGGATAGTGCTCAAATGGGGGGTATGTAGCTGCTAATAGCTCACACAGAGTGATCTGTGGGAGACACCAGTTTCCCAAACTTTTTCTTAGAGCA
Source organism: Taeniopygia guttata (assembly GCF_048771995.1). Classification (NCBI taxonomy): domain Eukaryota; kingdom Metazoa; phylum Chordata; class Aves; order Passeriformes; family Estrildidae; genus Taeniopygia; species Taeniopygia guttata. Next base: position 38,516,029 of record NC_133028.1, on the reverse strand, counting down.
AAACTGGGAAACTGCCATGTGCCTGCCTGGGGCAGTGACTCATGGCTTGGGGTGCATGGTAGGAACACCCTGCAACCGTGGTGTGGGGCAGTCCTTTGCCTGCACAGAGTGGACTCTGCCTCCCTGCCATCCAAGGACTTGTCAGTGCAGTTTAGCCACTGTCCTTGTCTCGACAACAGTTTAATTAGTTACTGAAAGTGGCATCAGAAAGACTGGGATTGCTCCCCTTTCCTCCACCCGGTATTGCTCCAGAGTGGGGTAGTTGTGCTGCTGTCAGGGATGAGAGTTCATATCCCCTCCAGGGGAGGACCATTGAATCCAAATCACCTGTTGCTGCATGAGAACAGTTTGAATTCCTAAAACTTTCAGTGGATGAACCTGCCAAAGACACTGAGATTCAGCAAGTGGCTGCTTCTGGAATAGTGCTTTATTAATGGTGCTGAATCTCCCATTGACACAAGTCACAGGTTTCTTGGGATTGAGTAGCCTGGAGGAAATCTGTTCTGCTTCAAGAAAAAATGCATTGAGGAAAGCCAGCTACTGGGAAAATTCAGGTTCTTTAGACGATGTAAACCCTGGGAAATAGAATTACAATATATAGTGCATACACTAGATGGCAATGTAATACCTGTATAAAGAGGTTACCACCAAATTCAATAACAAGTGCTTTCAGGTAGGTATTATGAGCTCTTTCAAAGTAATAGCTTTACCTTAGCTGTTTTACAATGAGCAACTATTCTAACACGGGGTAAAACACAGGACCAATTTGGATCAGTAAAGGACCACTGAATTAGTGTCTTGCTTGTTCTCATTCCTTAAATATTTTTCAGAAAAGTGCATTTATTTATCACAGAGCTTAATAATTATTTCAGAATGCAAACTCTGTTAGTATGTAGTTTGACCTTTGTTAGGTTTTGCATCTCCTATCCCGATCTGACCCTAGCTCAAATAGCTTTGAAATATCCTTCCCGTATATTCCCTTTAGAATACTTTAGACACTGCAGATGTTCCCTTTTCATTTCCTCTTTTTTTTTTGTCCGATGAGCAAAAGCCTGTGAAATAGCTTGGTAATGTTTCTGGGACATAAGGAAGTTCTGTTGCATGTATATATCAGGTTCACCTCCATCTCAGACTTTGCTGTACCTCTCTGGATTTAGCCCAGGTGTGGATAAGCATATACTGTACTTTAGCTTTTCATATATTTAGGTGATTGCCTCATTCATCTAGAACCAGTGCTGAACATTCAGTAAGGCTTTGTACTATAGTGAGAAGCTTTTTCTAAACTGTTTTATGGGGTTTTTTTTCAGGTAGTTTTTGTTTTGTTTTGTTTTTTTCAGTTGTTACTATTTGTTTTTATTGTATACAATTTAAATAAAATTTAAGGAACACCTGTTCTGGGCTCATAGCAGAAATACTAATTGATGTAGCACTGCTATCATAAAGAATCAAACAGGGAAGTTGTGTTGCAGCTTTTGAATGATAACAGAAAAAGTTGATATTGCAATTCTAACATGTTGACCTTTTAATCTAAATTTAGATTCAATTCATCCCCTTTGCAGCTGGTTTTGTTTTGCAATCATAATTAAATTCTTCTTTGTGAAATTCCTGATGTTGTTTTCAGTCAATGAAAGATTAGTGGGACACTCCAGGTGGTTTTCTTCAGTATTTGTGGTGTCTGTGCATGAAGAGCTGGAGTAACAGAAGGCAACCGTCAGTAATCCCACATGACCCTTTAGAATCCATAATGTCAAATATCAGTCTCTATCCCAAATAGCTGCTCAACTTTGTTTTTCACATTTTCATTTTCTGTCTCCCAATTAATTCTTCTAGTAATCCCCCCTGAGAACAGTCTCCCTCTCTCTCTCTGCTTATTATTTCCGCTCTATACACCCGTCTGCTTTTTTAGTTACCTTTTCCTTCCTCCTTTCTCACTGTATAGAACATACAGGGAACAGGAACTTATATATTGGCTTAAAGGGACTTAATAGAAATACTTAGATATTCTTTTCATCCTGGGGTTGGTTTTTTGGTATTACCATTTCTTTATACCTATGCTTTGACCCTATCACCTGTTCAATTGATCATTTTTATTATCAACAGGGAAGATTAATGTAAACATATACATTAAAATACAGAAATGTGCAACATTGCAGTTCATGCATGGCTAATTGTTGTCTTGTATTTATCCTGACTGTACCTGTCATACCATCATACATGGCATGTATGATTGTATGACAGGATGGAAAGGGCCATAGACAGGGACACCTTCCAGTGGACCAGGTTTCTTAAAGCCACATATAACCTGGATTTGAACACTTCCAGGGATGGGGCATCTTCCTTCTTCTTGTCTAATGTGACAAAAGCCTCCTGTGCCATGCTTCCTTCCTTACACACTTTTCCAGCAAGGACCTGCTCTTGCAGTCGAGGTTGATAGTGGACCAATCCTTGAACAGGGACCTCTATTACAAACCAGCATGAGTCTGTGTTGTGCTGCAGTATTTCTTGCCTCAAGGCTTTCTTTTAAGGTGAAGCAGAAAGCGAAAACTGAATTGATTCATTAATTTATGGAAAATGCCTTCCCTAGCTTGGTAGTATGGCCTTAGATAAAAGTCAGCTGAAAATTCTCTGTGAAATCCTTTTGGTGTTTTTGATTGCTGAAGGGACCACAGAATAAATCCCTCACCTCCTAACACTGCACATACCATTGGGAATCTTTAATTGGAGACATTTTATTTCAGCAAGTTAAAAATACAATTTTTTAAAAGCCTATTATGTATATATTTAAAATATCCCTGCTTTGACCACAGCTGTTATTTAATTTATGTTTTGATTTGACTCTTTGACAGAAAGTTGTTTGTCCTTTTGGTTTCTGGATGAGTGTTTCCTTTGGGGTATCATGTTAACAGCCTTGGGTAAAAGATATCTTCATACCTGCATACAGAGCAGAAGATGACTATATTAAAGGGATTAATTTTACACAAGTTTTTCACAGAACTGAACACCAGTCTTTGCTTGAGTGTAGAAAAGCAAGGCAACCTATACAAACTGATTGTTTCAGTCTATAATTTTGGAGTTATAATCTTATGTCATCAGAATATCCTATATCAGACAAATTTCCGTGCTTTATAAGCTACTGCACAGTTCCAGGTGTTGGAAAAGAGCAGAAGCCATTCCATATGTTATTGTATTTTAACATATAAAGAATGTGTATGAAGTAAGGAGGGAAAGGTCAGTGTAATTGGTTTAGCCTCCAGACATAAGTCTTCTATATAACTAATTTTCACAGTTCTTACTAGCAAATTCTGCAAAGTGGTTTTTTTAAGGAAGAGGGGAAAAATTTGCTTCTTTGGTAAACTGATTTGATTCCAGAATTACTGACTTATTGGGATAAAAATGAAAACTTGAACGTGTCCTTCTTTGATCAAAAACTCCCAAGATAAATCAAAAGTAAGAACCATCTAATAAGCCATTGATGAGTGAAATACTGAAATAACTGTTTTGCAGTGAAATGTCAGCCCATCTCTGTGTCACTTACAGAATCTCAGCCTATATAGTGCTTTACAATTTCCAGCTGAAATTTCGTTTTCATTTTGTTACTGACAATTCTTTATGTGAAACATAACAAATCTGATGTGAATTTTCTCCTTTGCTGTAAGAAAACCAGCCTGTGGTGATGGTTGCAGTAGCATGTATTTGTTTCCTATTTAGGTTGGAATTTACACTGTCCCACAAAGTGTTAGGGTTGGTTTTATTTTCCTTCCTTTAAATTCAAAGCCTTCCCCATAAAGGTTTTTATTTAATTAAGAGGTTCTATTTCCTAAAATGAAAATGGTTGTTGGGATAGATGCAGAAGATTTGCAGTGGGAACTTTTGTCTAGTTACAATCTAGTTCAGATTGGACAGTTTTCTTATCTGACTTTCTATTTTCTAGATTAAAATGCATTAACTGTGGAGTGAGTTAAAAAACGAATCTTGACCAATTTAGCACGAAATGCCCACAGTACTTACGGTGCTTTGCAGAACTCTTAAGCTGAGCAGATGCAGCAGCTGACTGAAATTCCTGGAGAGAAAAGCCATTGAGACTATTACCGTGAAAGCAAGACACGTCCAAAAATCTAAGTGGTAATAATTTTCATGTTCACATTTCCAATTATTTGACCAATGTGTTTTGGAGAAAATCTTGCAACCTTTGTTGAGCAATTGTTTCTTGAAGCATTTGCGTTTGCCTTGACGTCTTGGCTTATTCAGGGAGCCTGCTTTGTGAATGAGCTCACCAAAAGCCATGGTGTCTGGAAATCCATTAACTAATTCCATTAACTGTGCCTGTGGATGCCACGTGGGCTGTGAAGAAGTATGGGGTGTTCTGAACTTTTTTCCAAAACGATTCCTAAAAAAACCTCACCTTGTTGAGCTGCTGGTGGTAATGGTTATGCTCTCAAAGTGAAAGAGGCATTCAGGATTATCTTAATCTCATTGACAATCTTTGATCTTTATGCCTTAAACACAAGAGAGAAAAGGATGAAATAAAACAAAAATACCCTCCTGCCCACCAACACTGAGAAAATGTTTCTTTCAGTATCCAAATATTTGGCTGCTTTCTGAAGTATAAAAAAATTGTATATGTAGTACAGTGATATATAGAAACAAAAGTTTATTGAAAGTACATCATGCCTATGTTGCATGCTCAATTCCCTCTTCCTCATCCTCAGTAATGGTTGTGTTTATATCACACAGAAAGCTAAACTGGACTTGTTCTGAAGAGGCACAGTCAGCATGCTAGCTATTTCTGTCAGTGGAAGGAAATCAAAATGCAAAGAAAAATAGAGGTGGAAAAATTAAAAAATAACATATTAAATTTTGCTCAAGTCGTGATGTAATATGGATGAATTAGGTGAAGTATATTGAATGCACAAACACTTCTCATTGCATTTCAGAACTGCCTTCTGATATCTTGTACAGGTTCATTCCAATACTTAGAGGAGAAAGAAGCAGTTGCTATTGCAGCCAACCACTGCTGAGAAATTAAACAAAAATCTGGAGAAGATGAAATAATGGAGGGCACCTGGGAAGGGAGCTCGGGTTTTAGAAGACATTTCTGGTGAATGATAGGGCAGTGATACCGCAAACTCAGGAAAGAAGAAAAGAAAAAAGAAAATGTGGGTTTAAATTTGCAACAGATTATTGTATGAGAAGGATTAAGGTTAGGATATATTTGAGAGAAGGGAACAGCAGAGGTAGTAAGTTTTTAGGGTGGAGGAGGTACTAGCTGAGGAGGGAAAATGGAGAGGAGCTTTTCAAGGCAGAGAGAGAACTTGGGAATTTAGACCAACAACAAATTCAAGATTAGAGGCAGCAGTGTAAGCACAGCTCTGACAAGATGATGAAGGGAAGAAGGGGCAGCCTGTGCTCATTCTGGCATGTGCTGAGCTCTTCTGGCAAAACTGCCATGCTGGTTTGTGAAACAAAGCGTGGTACAGCATCGAGGGTTTGGGAATGGGGAAGTGTCAGCTGCTGGTACCCTGGTCCCCAAAGAACGCAGTCACAATTTTAGCTAATAACTTCTGTGAAGGACTGGTGTAGCAAACAAACTCGGTAGGAAGCCCTCAGGTAGCAAAGTGCAGAGCTGCTTAACTCAAGCAAACACCTCTTCAGACAGATCTTATTTGCACTTCAACTGGTTTCTGATGTTTCTTGAGGCTGTATCCTACTGAACTTGAATGGTGTAAGGCAAAAAAAAAAAAAAAAAAAAAAAGTGGAAAATCTCCAATTCAGAGTGCTGAGAGAGGTTTGCAGGAAGTGGTTAATGGGAGTGCAAGGTCTGGTGATTAAAAAGCTTGCTGCAGCCTCCTGTCTTTGATCTTACCATGGTGCTTGTCCCATCGATCATTCCAATTTATTGCCCTATCTATGCACATTTGCTCTTTGTGGGACTATTTACACAGTCCATCCTCATCAGATTATCAGGTGATTTACGCCCTGTCTACACAAAACCAATTCACAATGGGTGATCCCATTGATGTGCAAGTGGGTTTTATACAATTCAGCTGACACTGAAGTAAATTGCACTGCCATAAACTCACAGGTTTATAGTGTGTGTGTGCACAAATGTGGATTAAGGGGTTGGCAGAATATCAATTAGACTGATGTGGATTGCTGTACAGAACAAACTTTCAAAATAGAAAGAAACTTGCATAAGAAATATTCTGAATTCTATTTTCCAGCATGGTGACTCAGATTAAAACCTACCCTGAAGCAGATAATTCCATGGCATAAAAACATCTAAATCTGAATATTTTTGAATTGTTAAAAAAATGAAAAAAAAAAAAAGCTCAGACAGTTGTTTAACATTTGGAGTACTGACTTTTCTGCCTCAGCTTATAAATAGGGGGAAAATACCTAAAAAATACATTTTTTTTCTATAAAGAAATTATTTGGATGAAACAATACAGTAAAAAACAATGTTCCTACTCTCAGCACCCAAAAAATAACTTGAATACTACTAACGTCTAAATTTCCCAAGAGCTTAATCTACTATTCAATTTTAAGCTTATTTGTTAGTGAAAAGAATCAAGGCCTAAGAGAGGACTAAAAAGAAAAATTGCTGATAGAAGTAAGATAAGTAAATAAAAAAAGAAAACCCACAGAATAACACATGTAGTCACATCAGGGCATCTGCAGTGAACCTTGCCCCTATCTGGATACTGGGGAATGAACAGCAGCTCTGGAAGCCAGTGAGTGGTGATGGGGAAGGCTGTGGAAGCAGTACTATCTCTTTTCTGTCTCTGGTGTGCTTGTGCTGCTCAGGAGAAAATTTTCTTTTTCTGCATTTGAGGGAGGTGCTTCCATACTTAGTTTTTACATCTACCTGGAAATTGAAAAGAATCTGCCTACCTGGTTTTCTGTTTGCATGGATACTGCTGTTTAAACCTTGGGCTCTTGTCGGAATCTGCAGGTATTAATGATTCCGAGATTGTAGAATCTCTGTCTTTCTGCCCCATTGCCAAAGAAGAAGCCATAATTCGTCTGTGCTGTTTCCAAGGTTGTTTATTCTTGCTTATCTCAGTGTGTGGGGCTCTGCCTCTCAGTGGGATGGTACAAACATTATATACCAGAAACTACGTGTGCTATATTTACAATAATGTGCCAATATCTATCATCTACCTTGAAAAGTGTGTCCCCAGCCTAAACCAATAGAAAAATGCCAACACTACAGTGAAACATGGAGGGTATGAAGAAGGAGGAAAAGGACAAGACACACCCATTTTCCTCCATCTTGTCCCCTCTGAACTCCTAATCTAGAAACCTCAAATTTTACTTTTGCACCCGTGCCACACTTAATTATTACTTCTATCAAACACTCAGAGCTTGTAATTCATCCTGTAAGATTGAAAACTCTTTTCCATGGACAGAGATCACAGACAGTGTCTATCAGGGCTCTGTACAGGGGGGTTCCTGACCCCCTGCCAGGGTCCCAGGCCCTCCAGGGCAGCCAGAGGGAAGCCCTAGATTCCCATAGGCTCTGGTTCAAGTATTTCGAAGCTACTTTGATTCTTTTAATATTGAGTCTTATCATCAAAAGAAGAAGTAATAATGATTAAAAATTAAGTATGGTACACTGAAAGCAGCAAGGTTGAAGTGTGATTTCTTTGACATACCAGTTCAGGTTACTTTACTAGTCACCCCAGCAACCTGGTGCTGATGTTGGATTGGATTAAGCTGATTGAGTCTGTATTTGGAAATTAATGATAAAGATGTAAACATCAGCTCCAATGGTAGTACTATGAAATATTCTATGTCATTACCTCCCTTAGGCAGTGTTCTAACTGCTCATAAAAGAAGGGAGTGAGCTATAGGCACTTAGCAGTTGCACTCTGAACTCTGTGTGTTGTTTAGCTAGATTTTGAATGAACATAGAATATTTTTCTCCTTACTAGTACTGTAGCTGCTCATTTTTCCCAAGAAAACTATGGGAAGGTAAAAAACCTGCATCTTATAAACTATTCTACCAGGAGTAGAAGCCAGGCTTTCACAGAGCTCCAGCAGAAGAAAATAAATTTTCTGATAATGGCATTGCACTTTGTTTCTGTAGACAGCAAATTCAAAGAACACTTAGAGTAAATATCGAGCCATACAATAAGTCTCTTGGGATAGACATTTATTTGAGTCCTGAATGATGTATCACTCTAATAAAGTCAAAGTCAGAACTGAATAAAGGGTATCCTTCACCTGCTGCTTGGCCTGTCACACATTTTGGAGATGAAGTAGTGGATTACATTCACACAACTAGTGAAAGGTCTTAGCAAATCAGACAATATGCTAAAGAGACAGGGCAGTAGGTCTTGCTTCAATAAGAAACCAACTGTTCCCAAAGTGCTCTTTTTTTTTTTTTTTTTGGTTCCTTCCCCCCATGATTAATCCGTATTTGAGACTGTTGACCCAAGTGATCGTTCCCAAATGATTGTCTTTGCTTCCGCTCTGCTTAGTCACTATTATTCTAAAACTGAGGCTCTGTGCTTTCCTCAGACAGTTCCACTTGTTTGCTTGTCTCAATAGGTGTTTTTAGATGTGTCTTTAATTAAGCTCAAGAGGAGTTTAACTAAAAATTCCAGGAAGGGTTTTAACATAAAGAAGGAAAAACTGCTAAAGTTTAAATGTTGAAACATTTTGGCAGAGATAATAAAGCATGTTCATTACATTTGCTAGGAAGGAGAGACTGGAATGCCACACACTGAACAATTGCAAAGATTTAACACTTGGGTATAAGAACATGTTAGAAATAAATGTACAGGGTGGTGATTTTCCAAGTGGGACTGAAAGTTAAATTAAAATCAGATCAAGATGCATGAAAAGGTATTGCATACCATTTTAGACTAGTGTTCTGTGATATGCTGACATTATTTTGGCAATATGAAAAGTAGCACTTTTATAAGTGAGTTCACACTGCCCTAGTAATTTCAGCCACGGAGCTACAACAACATAACTGGTGAAGAAAGATGAATGTGATTGATTGGATAGAGTGCATGGATTAATAAGTGTCAGAGCAGAGAAAAAATGTGAAATGAAGAGAAATGGGGCATGGGAGGAGAAGGAAAACAGGTGTTGTGGCTTACTAGAAGGTTTATGGAATTTGGCACAGACTATTATCCCATATTTAGTGAAGCTGATGGCAAAGCTCCCATTAACTTTAATCATCCAGAATCCAGACATTTCCCAGGGTATCCGGAAAAAAAAAGATTGTAGAGGGGCAAAATAATAATGAAAATATGGGAACTTGGACAACAGCAATGCTGAACAATGCAAGTTTGTCAGGAGCCAGCCAACAGAGAACAGTGATTTATTAATAATAATCTTATTCTATCTTATTGACCAACTCAATGCAACTATAAACAAAGGTAGAACTACTTTAAAAAATTCCTGTTCTGTCCTCTGCATCTACCTAAATAAATGTCCAAATGTTAACTCTTGTGATTTACCATGGCTCAGAACAGTATGTCTGTTATATTTTGGTTGACTGTGATGATTTAGAAAAACCCTCATTTACTCTGTGTAGATGCTTCCAGCAATGATGAATGTGAGACAGTAGTCACTTTTACCTCCTTAGGGAAGAATAGCTCATCAGACAGATGTATGCTCTGATTTTTTCTGTTCAACCTATTTGTGTCCTTAAATTTGTTAATTCTCTTTCCTCTAAAAATGGTCTTTTTAAGTTGACTGAAGGACATCTAAACAGGGTAGGTGGGGTTCACTACAAGATATCTATTTTGAATGCTACCATTTCAGTAGGAGAATAACTTCAGTTTTTATGCTTAGACCACAGTTCTCTCAGTCTGTTCAGAGTGTGCCTTAAGCTGTTCAATTTGCCACATATTGATGAATATGTCTTCAAGATATTTTTAACCTCTGAACTATGTCTGAGAGTAAATAAACTGTGTACATTTTGCAGAAGGGAGGAAATCTCAAAAGCAGGTTCAAGAGAAGCCAACTTGATCTGTACTTAAATGATCACTCTAATCTGTTTTTTTTCAGTAGAAAATTCTACATCACAGAAAAAATGGAAATGTTATGATTAAGAGATTATTAAACAGGCTGCTTGATGCCATCTTGAAATGGGACTACTTAAGCTGGACTACTTAAAGGAAGGCTTTATGAATAGCAGAGAAAGTGGTATGTTCTTTATTATGTAGTATAGTTGCATTCAGCGGTATATACCATTTTCTTTATTGGATTGCGTGATTCTGGATTCAGTGATCCATGACCAGAAAAGGTCTTGGGTTAGTTTACATCTAAAATTCAATTGTCTGCAGTCGCAGCACTATGAACTGTTTATATGTTTGAGAAGTGCTCGGACATAGGAAAGAAGAAATTTTTAATGAGTAGATTTTTAATTCTGAGCAGCAGTTCCCAGATTTATTTTCATGGGCTGTACCTAATACTTTGGACTTAGAATAAAGGCCTTAAAATAAAAATAATCTGTGCCACAATAACTTTTTCTTCCAAGTCAGTTACAGGATGTTTGTATGGAAAGGAGAATCCAGCACCATTACTGAATAAATCATTGAGAGGGACTAATGCTGCTGAATTTTCTAACAGTTATTCCAGGCAAAATAACTTTCTGTCTCTGGCACCTGGCTTTGCTCTCCATCAGAGCAGTCGGTGGATGCCGGTCCTACTCCATAAATCCAGTTTCAGTATATATGTGGGAAGAACTTTTCTGTGCAGCTCAGTTGCTGTCACAGCCAAACACTGCTGTCTGGGATGCTACCAGCAGCCCTGGCTTCCCTCTCCTGTATCAGAGAGATTGCCACTGGGCTTTCTTGACTGGCTGCTCTTGGTTTGCAGGTCGTGCATCAGGCAGAATATCTGTTATCTCTGTCAGCAGTTCTGGAAGGGACTTGGTGGCTGAAGCAGCTGTGGTAAGCAGCAGGTTCTGCTGAGGTCCACCACAACTGAAAGTTCATGTATAAACACCATAACAAGAATTTGAAGGCTGCAGTTTTGACAACATTGGCATTACAGTAGAGATTATTTGGAGTTAATTATGTTTTATTTTTTTTTCTATTTTAGAACTTGCAGTGTAGTAAAATCACTTGCTTAAGGAGCAAGAAAACTGCAGTATTAATCATTAAAAATGTGCATATATTTTGCATTAATATGTGTTCAGGATCAATGATTATATATGCTTGTCTAATTATAATAGTTACCATCCGGTTATTCCTCTGCATCTGAAAACTGGTACATCTTGGCTTAGGTATTGATACTCAAAATTCTTTAGTTATTGTCACCTTTAAAATGTGTTAATTACATATACTTCTGCCTTGTTCTGTCCCTGGCTTTTACATGCTCATTCACATAAATTCCTTATGTTGTTAAAATGCTCAATATTAGGCATAGGTTTTCTAGGTTGTTTTCATACAAGGAGATCATATATTAATGTAACCAAAGAGGAATGAAAAGCAAAGGACATAAGCAGTGCTTACATGAAGCCTGTTGAAGCTGTATTTGCAGAGTAGATGAAGAGCTCTGGGCATGGAAGGATCTGCTGGTAGCCAAGCAGAGCATTGAGTTTGTGAGAAAGTGGGCACTGGTGTAGAATAATGTCTTGAAGGACAAACCTGTTAACATATATGATTATTTTTTTATTAATGAAAATCTAGTTTGGTGTTTACTTATTCTGTTAATTTCTCAGAACTTTTCTTTTTCCAATTCAAAATGAACTACATAGATCTTTAATTTAGATAGGTACATCCATCTTTAAATCTCCTTAAATGATACTTTTCTATCAGTTACTTTTGTTAAGAGCTTGTCTTCATTAATGCGAACAGAGACTTCAGTTAGCTGAGTGTATGTCAGTACTGACAAGAGACTGCTTATGAACTTTTTTGGGATTTGAATGAGACCTAAATAATGGATCATAAGGGCATGGATCATATTGTCAATGTCTGAGACGGTGTGTCTGGATGCTTGATTACAAAGATGACTGTCCCCAGCATATTCTATGGTCTATCGCTAGCAAGCTCAGCATGATGAATGAGACAGTTGCAAAATTCTGCTAAATCCAATCAAGTATGGATTATGAATTTAATACCATGTTTCATTTGAACTGTGTCTGATTTAAATCTGTAGGTCTGTAGAATTTATGAAAGTTCCTGTGATTAAATATTATTAAACTGCAGCATGCAGAATAGGTATGTGAATATAGGTTTTAATTTAGTGTTGGGAGGAAAAGTCTTTTGAATGTAGTGAAGCAGTGACTTTCATGGGATTTTTCAGTAATGCTTCAAAATATTCTGAATAACTTCTCAAAAAAACTGACAAGTAAGCTTCAGAAAGTTTGTCTCATTTGAAACTTCTAAAATATCACCTGGATATTGATGTCTACATGTATGGAACATGGAACCAAAGTAGTTTCCTCTCTCTCTAGTAAATAAAAAGGTTAAACATTGACATGCCACTCATTTCAAAATGGCTTAATTAAGGTGCTTCTGGTATAAAGTGTGTTGAGTAATTTGGGACAATGTACTGTCTTCCCATTGCTCAGGAAGACATTGGAAAATGTGCTGATGGCAGGTGTAACAGTCTGCTGTTTAGAAAGTGCTGTTCAAACACTTTGTCTTGTCTCTACTTCTCCATTTGGAAGTAAGTGTGCTGTTCCTTCTCTGTCTGCCTCGGACCTTATTTTGCTGGTCACAGTTGAAAAACGGCATCCAATACCCTAAAATGGCATTAAAGGGTGATACCTGCTGCTCTGAAGTGGCAGTAGTTGTACCTTGTATTCAAGATTTATGTCAGGTTACCTTGATTTCAGGCAACTATTTAAATCTTTAGTATGAATGTGTATGATCCAAAACCATTTTTGCTTTATATTACTTACAATACCACATTCCATTCTGCTGTAAGGATTAACATGTAACATCTACATTCAGGGAATTATTTTATGATATTGCAGATAGTTCTGTCTGGAATTAGCAGTGTTCTTATAGAAATTATGAGTCCCTCTGTGTTGTAATTGTGCTCAACTTGGAACTATTTTTCTTTTGCTGTACAATTAATCTACTAGCAAACGATAGATTTACAAACATGACTCTTATTAGAATTATGATTCTTAAAGTCTTCAGCTTAGATGTAGGATCTTTTATTCTAGGAGAAGCCAGTATAGCAGAAAATGCAGTCATAAAGGGAGTGAAAGATACAAGTCACAAAAAAGCAGAAAGGAGACGGTTATATTATTCTAATCTCAGTATTAAGTACGTAAAGAACCAGTCTACTGAAACTTGTTTAATGACTTGTCTCAATGTGATCCAATTTTTTTTTGTAGGAAAGCCAAGAAGATGATTTTGATTCCCCTAATGCTTAACCCCACCCTTCCTTCACAATATTCATTATTTTAAAGCAATCCCTAAATCCTGTTCATATCAAGTGAGAGCAAAAGAAATCTTTGCATCTTGACAGAGACATGCTGTTAATTTGCAAAGAATGCCCAAAGGTTTGACAGTATAAATCCTGCAGTACCTGGTAGCATATGGATGTGTTCATTGCCCCCAGGGTCTTTGATACAGGGATTAAGGTTTTTATTTAATTCTTCTTTTGCCTACATGTAGAATGCTATCTGTATGTTAAAACGGTCAATCTGCTTACTCATTACTGGCAAGAGAAACAAATTTTGAAACAACTTCTGGCACATCTCCATCCCTAAATCTGCTGCACATAGCTGTTCTAACGTTTCCTTTTTTCCCCAGAGTAGGCACAGTCACTCTTTGTCCTCTACAGAGCAGATCAGTACACAGGGAAATCTCATCTCAGCCTCAGTACAACTTGACTCCTGTGGTGTTTCAGTACTTTATTCTGGCCATCTGTGTCTAACTGCTTCAGCAAGTTTCCTCTTAGTATTATCATTAAGCATTTTCTGCACGCAGACTTTGCACTTGGAAATGAGCAATGTTGTGTTAATCTAATTCTAGTGAATCATCTAGACTGTGTAAATTTGCAGGAACATGTTGTTTGGACCAGAATACATATTTCCTCTTCCCCCCCCCCCCCCCAATATTTCCTATTTTCCTTTTTTCTTCTTGCTACTATTCTTCTAGCCACTTTCTATTCAGATACCTGTCCTATTGCTGGTTACTAGTTACTTTACTCTGAAAAGAAACCCTGACTTCCTCACGAATATAGTGCCTCTTTATAACTGAAAATTATTCAGTTATAAAGGCTAGTTATCAGGCCTTTTTGATGCCAAGACATGATGCAAAGACATTTAGGCAAGAGGAAGGGTTCACAAAGCAGTTTGATTATAGGTGTTGATCTTGGTTTCCTGACACCTGCTGAATATTATATACATAATATCCAGTGGTGTAAGAATATAAACGTGCTTTTGAAGAAAGTAAAGAAGCTTCTTTTCAAGAGACTTTTCTACTGCCATTCTGCAAAGATGTGCTGTTTTTCTCATTAGAGCTCTTTAAAATAAAACACAAAAGCAACAAAAACCAAAATAAAAGCCAGAAACACATTTTCTATTAAAAAAATAGAAAAGAAAAGGGTTTCATCTTTCCAATTAATAGTGAGTAACAATCAGAAGTCTGTTAGTGATGGGATGCCTGTTTAATTGGCTATTCTTCACAGCAAACAGATGCTTCCTACCATAAAACATTTTACATCTAAATAGATGATGAAAAATGAGCAGATATGGCAGTCAGGAAAAACAAAGAGACTTGTTGAGCTGCAGTAAAGTGGGGAAAGATAGAAGTGGGTAGTTCAGTAAAGAAAGCTGACAGCTTCTGCATAGACCAAAGTATCGACTGGATCAGGTTGATATGTGCAACAGAGAACAGAGGGCTTTTGGGCATAGCACCTTTACATTTGAAGTGCTACAGGATCCTGGAAATAACTCCCAGTGCAAGACACATCCAGTTCTGGAAAGCCAATGTTCCATCTTCTTTGTATTATACAACATATTTTCCTCTGTTTCTTGGCTTTGAGTTCAACAGAGGGAGCCTTAACAATTCAGGAACCATTTTGAGCTTGTGAAGCTTGGTCCAAGGCAAAAGACCATAGTGAATGTGCTCTCACATGTTTTTCCCCTTAGCTCTGGAGCACACTGTATTTTGCAGGACGACTACAGAAATGCAGAACAAGCGGCCCACTGCCACTGCTGCAAGGACAAGTGGAGTCATCCCAGTGATGATGAAGATGGTTGCTGTCATACAGCCCTGCTGTCACATAGGTGTTTCCAGCAGCTGGCTGGGCTGGAAGCTGTAGTTTTGTCTTTTTTATCACTATTACAGTTCCAGAAGCTTGCTTCGTGGTTACTTAAGGAAAAAACTTTTCTTACTATCTGTTGCCTTTTCTTGTCTTACTGACAGCTTTCCACTGCTCAGTTGCATGAGTAGTTGGTCACCTGCAAACTTTTTACTTGTCTACATTTGTGGACAAAAGTTAATTCAAGTAAAATGTTCACTGGGATTTTTTGATTGACTGTGGTGCACAGATAGTGCTTATTTATTGCTACTCTTTTGTATTTGGTAGTGACAGACACCCCTGTATTAGGGAGCAAACAGTTCTTAGCCTTATTTAATATCTCTAACATGTAATAAGCTGCACAGCCCCGATGAGTAGAAATAACTGCTTAAGAAAAAGAAAGGGAAAGAAATGGCATCATGAGAAGGCTGTTCTTAATGACCTGCATGAGCTTTGCAAGCAGTGATTTAATCTGAACAAGACTGTCCCTATTAACAAAAAAAACAAACCTCTTGGATGACTGGAAGAATGCTCCCTGATCCCACTACACGTTGGATGAGGACATTTGTAGATGAAACTTCTTTATAAAGTTGTACTTTGAGAATTCTTTGAATCTCCCAGAAAAGGAATTGAATTTAAGCAATTTTTTATTATCTTTCACGTAATATGAATTTGCATTTTTTTTTTTAATCTGAGGATGAATGTAAGTGTCAGAAAACTAAATTTGTGGTAATAGGTGCTCCACAGCAGCTGAAAGTCCTTGGGTGAAGGACTCCAACTGCTGGCTTGTGCTGTGGTCTGGCACCTGTGAGCCAAGTGCGGTGAGAGGCTTGGATAATGAGGGAGGTTGATGAACGTAGGATCGTTTGACATACTTTTTATTTTTTTACGTAACAGCACAGCAGTTCTGAAAATATACAAATGCATTCTAAATGCTTGGCTCAGGTTGTCAGATTTATTATTCTTTTAGGTTATTGCAGATGGTAAATTCTTTTTAATCTTACTTTTTAATGTTTTGTACATTTGTTTGTCAATTTCTTTACTTTGGGAACATCTGTATTTTGTTTTCCTTAGTATTATTAAAGTTGCATCAGATTTGCATTCAGGATATCATTATGTGCAGCAGTGCCACCTGATTAAAGAGATTATTATGATTATGAACTCCCTATGCATTTAGTTTTCAGTTCTGTGCCAGTCTGTGAGCTGCCTGAGTGGATCTGATTTGCAGCACGGCTGTTTTCTACAATATGCAGATGATTAAGGCCTATAATTAACTAATGATTTATACAGCAATTTGACAAAACCTTTTTGCTCTTGTTGTCTACTCCCAACAGAAACCTTTCTGTACCTTCAGAGAAATTTCTGCTCCTGTCTCCTCTAAACCTCAGCTATGAAATATCCTTTAATTTATAAAGCAACTTAGCATTCCTCTTTGTTGTGGTGGATGTGGCTGTGCAAACATCACAGCTTAGCATGGAGCATGAGGGGAAATACAAACTTTAAAAGTCACTAGGTCAAAGAAGAGCTTTTCGCAGCTCTCCTCCAAGTGCAGCCAGCAGCAGTGGCAGCCAGCCATCCTCTGCAGAGGGTAAAGCTATAAACATGGCTTTTGAGGGCAGAACAACCTATCATTTCTGAAGTAACTGTGCATGTAGCATCTCCTTTAAGTGACAACCTGAAACAATAATAGTGTTTAGGAACAATGCCTTGTTAAGAGTAAGTGATGCTGGAACAAGGGAACTGTAGTCACCCTTGACTTTCTGACAGCCAGTGAGGAAGTGCAGATGGAGTCAGTCTACATCAGCCTCTTCACACTCACTTCTTTTTCATTTCAAACAGCAGGAAAATATTGAGCAGTGCCAAAGTCCAAATGAACCACTCTGCATATAATAGGAAAAATCACAGAGCACTGAAGACCACCTTAGATGCGAGTTCAAAAGAAAAATGCGTATACACATCTTGCATGTATTGCTGATCCTCTTCCTTTAAATCCCCACTATGAATTTTCCAGGAAAACGTGGAACAAACAACAAAGAGAAAGTTCTCTGATTTATGTTCTATTCTAGAATGGAAGAAGAGAATGTTGGAAAATATTCAGAGTGTTGTTTAGAAAATGGGGGCACATCTCAGAAAAGGGAATTTAAAGCCCTATCAGTCTCCTATTTAAATCAGTGGCAAACCTCCAAGTGGCTTCAGAGAAAGATTCAGCACTGAGGAAACAGACCATGAACATATTTTTTAGCTTATTCTGTCCACCTCCCCTTTTAAATGGCTGAAAACATAAACCATGTTTAATGCAAATGGTTCTCACTGGTAATATGAAATGCATCCAGTTGTATTGTAACTACTTTGACCATACCAGAAGCTACAATACCACCCCATCCCCCTCCAGAAATTATAATAACTGAGGAACAAGTTTCAACCATTAGAAGTAAAAAAAAAAAAAGCTTGTATCTTCAGTTAGAGGAAAGGCTTGGAAGAAAAGCTGATTATGGCAAAACAATATAAAGATTAAGAAACTCAGGTTAAAACCAAAGACCAGAGAATGGAAAATACCTGAAGATCAATTTTTTGGGACAAATAAAATATTTTCAATTCAAGGGGATGTACTCCATTGTTTTCAGTGGCTTTGAATTGGATTAAAATTATTATGCCACAATGCCTATAGCAGTAAAGGTCTAAAACTAGGTTTTTACAAGCTGGTGGCCTGCTATGTGTCAGGAAGTCATGGGGCAAGTCAACAAATCAGGAGAAGGTTGTATTTATCCTGACTATTGAATTATATTTTATATTTTGGTCTTCAGACTGTTTTGTCACACCTTTGTACTCCTTCAGCATTAACTGAAAAGATATTCATCACAACAGTTGGGAAAAAATTGAATTCCATCTGTTTCTTCCATGGTAAGTAACAGGAATGAAGGTCTTAACAAAGAATTTCCCTTTGATAAACACCACATCAATGCTATTTGTGGTGAAATTCTAGCTTAATGTATTTAGGCCCAGAAAAACTGCTTTCCTATGCAGAAGTCCATATGATCAGACAGCAGTGACAGCTGATCATCCAATCTGGTTAAAAACACTCAGCCATTTCTGCTGTGTAACAGCTTTTGGATTTTTTAGTGGTACATCAAGGCAACTTTAGTAGGATAAGTTTTATAGGGAAAGTTGTATGAAAGAGAATTCCAGGTCTTTCTATTGACCACTTTAATTGTGGCACAGTCATCCAGAAATTTCTATAGGTTTATTAAAATATTTCTCATTCTTTCATGGATTAGACTCTTTCAGGTTCTTCTATCCAGCCTTTTTTAAAAATTATTTTATTTTACATTGCTTACTACTGATCTGCAAGACAAGTAAAAAACAATGTTTTCTGCAAGGACCTAAATGTTAGAATTTGGATGTTGAAGCCTATCTGCCATTACAAACTCTATATAATACAACAGTCAGTTCTATTACTTGGATGTAGATAGCAGGGTAATACAGAAAATAAACCCAGAGAAACTGTGGTCATAGGCATTGACTACCCACCCACAGCTCTAGTGACCCCTGGGGCCAGGGAAGTAATAGATCTGGGGTGCATCAGAGTGAAGACAAAGGAAATGGCTAGTGAATATTGTACGAAAGTATTTTTGTATGTCTGATATAGCTGAGTAGAATGTGAGGTGAATCTGAAACGGTATTGCATTTCAGCCACCTTACATCTGCTTATTCTCCTAAATTATTGAAGATTATTCCATAACTTATGAAGAAATTGGCACATGTTCCCTGACAGCTTGTTCTGAGTGGTCTTAGAAATGGATGTAGGGTCTGTAGGTATCTGAAAGCAAGCGTTGGCTGCCCCTTTTGCCACAGAACCCACCAGTGCAGGGTGGCATCCCGGTCATTCCCCAGACATTGCCAGAGATACACAGCTATCTCTAGGACCAAATAACTCTGCTGCTAGACATGTTTGTCATTGCCACAGATAAAACACAAACTTGAGCTGAATGTAGTTGTTCCTGACCAGAGGAATTAAAAGGTGGAGTCCAAGAGCTCAGCACTATGCTGTTTTATTCTTTTCCTGAGAAAATAATGGGATGGAAACTATCACGTATTAATCGTTTTCATTATATTTCCTTTCCATGTCCCTCTTATATGTCCTTTCTGCCTAGTTTATGACTTCACATGCAATTACAATCTCAAAGTGCAGGTCACCATGTTCAAAATGTTACACCCGTTTCTGGCAACATCCTCATAAATAGCCTGGAGCATATGCTTCCTGTATCGTCCCCTCTCTTAGGGACAGAGGCTGTTACTGCTGATAACAAATCAGCTCCTTGGTGATTCATGGGAATTAAAAGCCAATAAAACGTGAAACATTTCTATCTGCCCCAGCCTTACCACTTGATAATATGTCCTTACTCAGGACTTCCTAGAATGGTGTGGTCACCACCTCCTGATACTCTTTGGCATGAGTGAAGTCTTCAATGCCCTTGGGTAAAATGACTTTACTTTTTGGAACAGAATTTTATTTTCTACATCAGTAGTTTTCACTGATTCCATGGAAACTACTTGCAGGACCTTGTCTATTTTTCACTTGCATTTATGGGCAATTTGCCATTCAGCATTGGGATTATTTTTGCATTCAAATGTCTTTTCTCTGTGACTGTGATTAGAAAAAAAAAAAAATTAACACCAAACTGACTTATAAAAGCCAGAGAAATGATTAAAAAATAGACTCTTCTCAAGACTTAGATCCTCTGCTACAGTCTGCTCCTTGGATAAATTGCTCTGCAGATCAAGAGTAGTAAATGCTGTATTTAGAACATTTGAAGCTCATGGAACATGAAGGGCTCATTGGCTGAACTATGCTTTTTTAGACAGATTTCATCTGTGTCAGTCTTGCACAGTGTGTTTTGTGGATCCTTCACAGCTGGAACTGGGTATTACAGCAAAAATTTCTTTTAACCTTTGTAAGAATTTCTCACATTCAGGGTAAGCAACCCTTTAAAGACATCTTTGTTACAACTAGAACTTAATAATGCGAAGCAAACCAAATTTCAGCCTAAAGCATACTGCAGGTCTGTTTTTCACCTATAAAGCTATATTGTTTAAAACTATGCCCTACATGCAAAAAAAAAAAAAAAAAGGAAAGAAAAACATATTTATCTGAATCAGCAACTATGAGTTTGATCTTGAAAAGATACAAAAGGAAAAACCCCTAACAAAAATGTAATCAGAAAATTATTCTAATACTGTGCTTAAAAACATCCTATACATGCCTCTCTCTTTAGAGTCAACCATTAGAGTTTGAGAATCTAATCTATCGCAAATTGGTTTTCAAGCAGAACTGATACAATATCCCTGCATTTCTCAGTCGATTTAATTGAATGATCAACCTCACCTTGTGAAATCCAAGGATCATTTCACAGCATGTTGCCAGGATTGTTTATATTTAGAACTCTGTTACTCTCTGTGTGTATATATGTGTATGTATGTATTTTAAAGTAAAGTAGACTGGAAAGTAAAACTTCAGTGAAGGCAGAGTTTGAAGGGTCTGTGACTAGCTGTTCTGGAATTGCTTGAAGTCTACATTTTTTGTAGCTGATTTGTCTGGGGTTTTCTCCCATTCTCACAAGCACATCTGTGTGGTTGTCTGCCTACTCTGGATTTGAACTGGCATGTATTGCAAACTCCAAGAGAAATAGGTGGAGTCTGAAGTTGTGTAGCTTTTAAAAAAAAATGTCAGGTCGTCAGTAATTTTTCGTATCTAAGAAAATATCTCTGCCTGAGGCACAAAGTAACTCTTTGCCATATCTTTCCATGCCTTGTGGATTTGATTTTATTTAAAGATGTCTGCAGAATTGAAAAAAAAAAAAATCAAAGCGGCCCAGGGAAACTCAGGACTGAAGTCATTAAGGTTGTTGATAATTACTATCACATTCTCAGTGTTTTGCTGATTATTTGCAAGATCTCAATGTGTCCAATGACACAATAAATTTAGCAGATCTAGGAATGACTTTCTGAGCAGTATATGCTAATGTCAGGGTTATTTTCTACCTTTCTCTAATAGCAGTCTTACATGTTGCATTATTTTTAGAATGTAGCCTGTTGATAAAAAGCTCAGTAAAGATGGCCTTTAAAAAAGCCAGGATGATTCTTTTCCCCTCACACAACAGACTCTGCCTCCCCTTCTAAATCACAGCTCAAAGCAGTCATTCCTGCCCCTTGATGTTAAACGGTGCTACTTCACAAAGAGAGAAGTCATGATCTGACTAGATACTGTCATTTTTGATTATCTATGGATTATAGGAAACATTACATACATTCCTTTGTAGTGTATTTTTCCACTGTCTTTTTGTCCTACAGGGTTTTTGCTGTTTTCTGACAAGAAAGCCGATCTCCCTACACTGATGGTTCTGGGGCAGGGAATAATAAAGCCTGGAGTGCCCTCCCTTCATTTAATTTAAAAGTAAGCTTTAACAAAACAAAAATAACCAGCAGGCTTTCTGCAGTGCATTAGTGAGATTATTTGCTTGTTTTTTTAATGTTTATTTAAATACCTTCTGTGGTAACCTGCAGTGGGAGGGATTTGAAGCCCTACCTCAACATCTATTGAGGTACCAAATGGGAGAATGCAACATTTGTCCTCCCTCTGTACAGAGAGGAGGATGAACACAGATGAGAAGGGCTCATCCCTGGGCTGTCAGACCAGCAGGGTGCAGGAGGCACTGGCACAGCCCAGGGTTGCACTGTAAATCAGGGTAGGAGGAATCTGGTGTGTGGCTGCGGGGGTGAAATAGGCTCTGTGGAGCAGCCCTGAAGCTTCATAGCAACTAAGGAGAGTAAGATAGGAAGATTACTTGGCAATTTCCATTCAGTCTGATCCTGAAAGAATCTAATTATGCAAGTTTGTTCAAGCATTCCACAAGATGCATGAGCATTCAGCACCTCAACATGTCAGGACCAGAAATGGAGAGAAAAGGGAAATGATTGCTCCTCATGATTGCCAAATCTCTGTATTTGTACAAATCTAGCACTTAATAAATAGCAAGCTACGTCCTTGTAACAGTTAATAAACTATAAACATTCATTTAAATGTTTTCTAATCTAAATGTGATGATTAGTTGTTGGTTTGTGGTTTTTGTTTTTCTGTTAAAAAATGTAATAGACATTCATTTGTTAAAAATCTTGATGGAAGTAGAGAACAGTTTCTGCTTATGTCCTTAGGAAAATTGGCCCATCAATTTTCAGCTCCTATAAAAGGAGATAGAAGAGAGTTCCCAAGGACTAGACTTGAGCAGATTGTGGAGGTCCATCCCATCCTACTTAATGCAGTTCAGATGTAGGAGTTTCCACCTACTCTAAAAGATGATTAGCTTCTAGTTATTTTCCATCACTAGCATAATTTTTAATGCTGTGCAATGTCTGTCTGCAGTCCAATGGTTCTGGTGAAAGCACTGACACAGATCGTATATACCAGTGTATGTGTGCACCAGGAATTTGTTTCTATCTGTTTCGATCTCCCTCCTCCAGAACTGAGTTTGCAGACACACCCAAATGTACACTGATTCTTAAAAAACCCAAACAATTATATTTAAAGGAATAGAGAATAGTTGTTCTATTTTTATCTGACTCTTTGTCACAGACTGTGGGGGTATAAGAGGCTTTGAGGAGTTGTGGTGTGAGTCATTCGAGTAAGAAGATTTGTAATCACAGGCTGTGTATCTTGTTAGTTAATTTGACGTACAGGAACAAGTTTGTAGCAGCAAAGTGATTTGTCTGCCTTAGGACAATCTGAAATTGGAGAGAGTATAAAGTGCATCTGACAGCACTCAAAGCATTTGTTTGCCTCACTATACTTACTATGTAAAGTCACCACAGTTTTTGTTACCTTAAATTGATTGTAAAATGTTGCTGTCACAGAATTTTGGGGTTTCTTTACAATGTTTCCAATATGCTAGTTCATATGACTTTAATGCAATTTAATCTCCAACTTCTTTGGATCTAATGATATAAATATGTGTTATATTTTTTGTTTGGATCAAACATATCCTCTCAAAGGGAATTTTCTGGTCATCCTCTCCTTTCAGTGCATTTTGGTTTGTTTTTGGGAGTATATGAGTCAGGATGTGTTTGGCCACTGTAAGCACCCCAAAGCCCATACAGATCCATGGCAGCTCCTCTGTCCAGCAAACAGATCTCCTGTGCTGAATTGGGTATGCTCAGCATTGGGCAGTATCCTGGGGCAGTGCTCTGTTCTCTGTAAGGACTGGGGGGCTGTGCACAGCTCCCAGTTCACTTAGAGCATCTCCCTTTGTGCAAGGATGAGGTGTCAAGCTCTGAGCAAGCCAGCACTGTGCAGCACACAGCGTGCTCTTCCCAGCCGGCGCTGTGCACGAGTGGCATGGTGACTGCTGCCGTGGAAACTGCTGCCATGATGGGCAGTGTCCTAGCTCCCTGTCTTAGCAGCAAGCTATTCGACCTGCAGAACACCCAATCACAAATATACCTTAATGAGTAGGACAAGGTGAGAAAGTTGCTAAGTGAAGTTCTGTTGGTAAATGTGAATGTTTTTCTTTCAGTGTACATTAGATTAATTTCACTATTTCTGTCTTTTTATAATCTCCATAACATTCAGTTTTGCAAGTAGTCTCCCAAGTACTGTGTTAACATCTATCTGAAAAGCTCCTGGCAATACCCCCAAAGATTTCTCTCCCATTTCCTCTGTGAGTCCTCAGTATTGAATCTGAGTACTGAAGGTGGTACAGATGGAAAATAGAGAAGGGAGAATGTAATTTATAAGAATTGATAAAATAAGCATTGTCAAAGTCCTCTGCAGAATGACAAAGTGAAGAAGCTTGGTAGAAATGAGGGCTGAGAGGTTCCTTTTAGTTTTTCTCCTTTGTCATACTCCTGTTGGTGTCACTCTGAGATATTTTAGGGAAGCCTCTGTGTAATTCAAGACCAGGGGAACTGAGTGACCAGCGACTTTACTGGCTTGCTGTATCACCTTTTATTGTGTTACTTGTGTCACAGTATTCATCCCTCCCTAGAGTTTGTTTAAAAATAAAATTTTAGTGAAGGATTCCTGAACTGTAACTAACATTTGCAAAGGATTTTGCTTCACACAAAAAAAACCCAAAAAACTGTCTGATAGCACCATGACATGACACTTATTACTTGGCTTTATGCATTTTTTATTTTTCCACAAATAGCTTTTTGGCTCAACCAAAAGGAGTGCTGGATGAAAAAATTCACTGTCAGCAACTTCATATCCTCTCTATTTCTTTATTTACTTCTTTCTTGAAAAATCTCACTTGTGTTCTTAATTTTACTGGGCACTTGCTGATCAGTTTTCTCATCACAGCAAGACAAATTATTCTCTGTGGACATTATTTTCACATTCGTTGGTGGCAGGGGAGGAACCATGTCAGTTTATCAGATTGGCAGATGTGATCTAGGCGAACTTCAGTTTAACTTCTTAGTCTCTATTTTCCAATTAATCTTCTATGTTTTCTTAAATGGTCTTTTAAAGAGCTGGATTCTGTCTTGTTTATTTATAGACTAAGTAAAACTAAGAGAAAAAGAGTCTGGCATAAGACTCTGCTCTGCTTGGTGCTGCTGTATCGAGCAGTGAGGATGGTACAGTACTGTCAGAACACCTTACAGAGAGGATGCTGGATCCCATTGCTTCTGGGATACAGAGACACTCTGCAAAGGTCATCGGATCAACAGCAAGGTCATTAAAGACCTGCCAAGTGCAATGTCTGTTGGACTCTAGAAAACAAAACACTATTTCAGGACTAATGGAAATTTCCATGAAACAGGCAGGATGTGACAAAAAGCCCTGCACCCAGCAAACCCTTAAAAACATTGCAGGTTATAAGGTAAATGTATTAGTAATGTTTTGTGGAACTATAGGAAGCTTTCCACAAAAAGAGTATAAGATGATGTCACAGTATGTGATGCCTGAAATATAGAAAAGAGTTGGGTTTTTTTATACATAATTATACTTACATATGTATGTCACTTTTTCATTGCATATCACATTTCAAGTGTAAATTGGACTGCCTCTTCCATTTCAGATAAAAATTCCCTTTATTTAAAATATTGCTGCAGCAAAGAAAGAAGTAAAAAACACAGGGCTTGGTTCTCCAGTGGCAAAAAAGTCTTGTAAACCAATAGTTGTCCTTTGCTTAATGAGAAGCTAAGCAGAATATTTCTGTCAGCTCTGCTGGTGTAAGGGATTCAGAAGCAGTGTGTGGCCAAGGAACATAAGGAAGAGTGACCTTGGTATCTTTAAATATTTCTTTGTTTTTCTTCTCTGTTTTGGTGAAGCTGTGCTAATTTGGGGAATTTGTCTTATTGTGATCCAAATGATAAATAATGTACTAGCAAAAGCTGCAAAACAGAAATTAAATACTTTTGAAGTTGTTCAAATTATTTTTAATGCAGTTTGGAACATTTTTCTTTGTAGTTTTACCCTAAAGAATAAATCTTGAATATGATTAAGACGAAGAGACAATTTAAATACAGATTAAATAACAGTTTGTTTGTTCTACTTACTTGCATCTGTCTTTGGTTGGTTTTCTTTGCAGTTGTTTGCTTTGGGTTTGTTAGGGGGTTCTTTTTGCTTTTTTTTTAATGCTGATTTTTTTTCCTGTTTTCTTCTTTTGTCTTACAAATTCATTCTGTTTTTGCAATATTCTTTCTTAATTTCATTTTACCTGGGAACTCCTAAAGCATAACTATTATAATTGTTTTACCTTTTAAACTCTCTTTAAAAATAATTTATTAATGTGTAGCTATGTAGATTATATAGAATTATGCCCATATATCTAACTCTGATTAAAATGAAAAATTAAATATTTCCTTTTTGACATGATCTAACAGAACAGGGAGAGTTAATTGACATACTGTAAGAGATTCAAGGAGAGGATTTTCTAATACTTGCAATTTACCTAGCAGAAAAACGGTGGATTTTTTTAAAATATCGAGGCATTGGATATTACTCCAGCAGGATCTTTCCTCTATTGTGACAAGTGTCAGGAGTCTAAGGTATGGTGTGATGCTGAGTCAGGGGAGGTTTAGGCTAGATATCAGGAGAAGGTCTTCATGCAGAGGGTAGCTGGGCACTGGAAAAGGCTCCCCAGGGAAGTGGTCACAGTGCCAAGCCTGTCTTGAGTTCAAGAAGTTTTTGTCCAGTGCCCTCAGGCACATGGTGTGACTCCTGGGGATGGTCCTGTGCAGTTGGACTTGATGATCCTGATGCATCCCTTCCAACTCAGCATATTCAATGAAAATGATAAAGTTAGTGTCTCCCTTTAAATCGACTGAAACTGAGTTATTATTGATGAGTCAGCTTTGCTTCAATGTGTGGAAAAATACTGGAACTAAAAATTAAGCTAAGTATTTGTAGGTACTTTGAAAAAGGAGAGTAACAAAAGAAGGTAAGTAATAGTTAATACAGACCTGTCAAAAATACATTAAATCTAATTAATTTCCACTCAGGACTGTCTAATACCCCTTGTCAGTAGAGAAAAGGTATTACATATTGTTACATTAGGGCTGGAGATATTTTTATAAGCAAAGGAGATACAGTCTAGACATAAGATGAATCACTAGAGGATGAATTCAGACTCAGAGACTATGCTCAGCAATTTTGTGCAATCCACTATCAACCCTTTTAATTATCTATCTGGACAGTGGTTTGGGGAGTGTTCTCATTATCTTTGTAAGCAGCATCCTCCTGGGAGAGTCAGCAAGCCATTTCAGGCAGGGTTGGACTTGGAGATAAGCCTGTGACGGGGGGAGGATCATGGTGTTGCCCCTCGAGCACAGGAAAGAACCACTGTCTCTTGGATGGGGTCACTTTGGCTGGCAGTGACCACAGATGGGCCTGGTTCACACTAATGTCACACTGAGATCTGTCAGTGGGGAGTGCTGGAGGTGTGACAGGGTGTGCAACAGCTTCTGCTCAGAGCTGGGAGAGCCTTGGAGCTGCTCTGTGTTGTCAGCCTTGGGACACTCCTCTTTCTGCAGGAATTGGCTCTTGGAGACAGTCAGTGGCTGAGCAGCTGAAATTATCAGAACCTGTGAAACTGGGAAAATGTTGAATCTAGAGGAGGCAAGTTAAACCTTCACATAAGTAAAAGTTTCCACTAAAGCTGGGTAACACAAGGAGCAATCAAGTACTTAACTGTGCTATGAAAGATTTCTGTTAGATTTTAGCAAAACGTGATGGCCACTCATAAGGTTAAATAATTACTGGGATAGATTCTTTGAAAAGCCTTTCATTACTAAGGGCCTGAACAGCCAAGTTAAAGAAGTATCTATTTGCCATGAACATCTGACATGCACTTTGATCCTGCTTGGTGGAGGTAGAGAGCTTAATGAACCACCTTTTAGTTTCCCTTCCAACTTTGTTTTAAGATTTTATGATAAGAAAAAAGATTCCAGAGCCAAAAGATAGCTTTATATTTCAGTCAGTGGAGAATGTTCTGAGGAGCCAAAATTCACATTTTGAAAGTAGGCATATGTGAAGTTTATTTGACAAGATCCAAGAAAATGTAAAGATGGGCCCATGCAACCTTTAGAAGACCTCTATCTCCTTTTTCTCTAATGTGCTAGCAATTAGGGTTACTCTCCATAATGCCATAGCATTGTCTGATTTATGGAGGGACTGGTGTTTTCCAAAGATCCTTCCTCCCCAACTCTTCATCTATAAAAATGGCTCCCTCAGAGGGTTTTGATTAACACAGAACAAAGGAATATTATTTCACTTGTGAGGATATTTTTGCAGTACTAGAAATTTTCTCAAGACTGTGAACTTTATGGGGAGTGTTTAACAACATAGTTTCCACCTATTTTCCCACATTTGCTTTATAATATCAAGTCTGAGTTTAAAAAAAGTAAGCATTTCCACTGAACATTTTCCTAGTAAAACCCTATTAAAACCATATTTCTGAAACAAAAATTACAGTATGACCAAAACAGTTGGAATGTTCCCACTAAGGCGTATCTGCAGTACTTGATAGTTATTGGCATTTTAGATTTATGAAGGGCCAGCTGCGAGACGTTCACAAACCAGAACTTTTGATTTATTTATTATTAATAACAAGCAGAAGCCTGCATTGAAAAATAAATTGCACAATGTGACAAGCTAAGGAAATGAGTAAATTCTTTGTGCCAAACATGTGACTGTGCATTTGCATAATGAATTCATTTGCTCATAAATGGTCAGAAAAAGGCCCATCCCCATATACAAAATATTCCATGCTTTGATTATTTTTAAAGTTTTTATGATGAATAAACATGATGAAACTGAATTTTAGCATATACCAGAAATTAGTTTTGTTGGTTACTAGTAATCTGCTGTCAGAAAGCCATCAACTTATCCATGTGATCTTTAGCCTTGAAAATATATTATTTTTCTCTTTTCAGATATGCATGGCTAATTATTGCATAATTGTTTACAGAACTAGCAGGGGTACTACTGAAATTCATTCTGTTTTTCAAGACAGCTTGCCAGCTCATACATAGATATTGAGACCCATCCAGTTTCCCACTCATAGGGAGTTTCCTTTCTATTTATCAGTGGTATTTACTTCTACCAAATATCTATCTGACTCCTCCTTCAGATTTATCTACAAATTTAGCAATACTATTTTAATAAATCATAGTTTCAGTTTCTTTTTTCATATATCTTTGGTTAGGGTGAAAGGTTGTAGCATTTGATAATATCCTTGTAATAGTTTATTTCTGTGCAAAGAAAGATGTTATTGCTGGCAGTGTGATAAAACAAATAGTTTAATAAATATGTGTAAGTCCAGTTCATTTAGGGAGGAGCTATTTGAGAGACCAAAGTACTCACAGGTTTCTGGTTTCAGATTTATCTAAGTGTTCTTTTTTATTGAAGGAAAAGATATATCTGATCTAGTGCAATTCTACCAAATTGCCAGGGGCCCAAACCACATATTATTGAACCTTAAAAATAGATTCCATTGTTTGACTGTAGTTTAAATTCTGAGGCAATATGCAAAAAAAAAATCCTCAGCATGTTTACATACCACAAGTTGTATGAATAATAAAACTGGACTATATAGTCAAAATGTCTATTTTATTAGAACATGGTGTTTAATACTGTAATATCACAGAATAATACTATCAATTTATGATTGTAAATTTGGTAATTAATAAAAAATTATTGTAGATATGCAGTAGGATTTAAAACAGTACTATTTTCTGCAGGAACTTACTCTAAACAGTCTGCTTCCTTACCATTGTTGTCCAATGACATTTTGTTATTCTTTTGTTATGCTTCTGGTTGAATTTTAGATTAAAAAGTAGGAGCCGTGGTGATATTGCTTACGTTAATGACATGGCTCCCTGTCAGGTCAATAAATCCATACCCCATTATACTTACATTTCTGTTTCAGGTCCCATGAGTATGTATGATATTGCATAGGTCTTAATCTCACATAGGTCTGTTTGGTAATTATGGAAATGTAAATTTAGGGTATAAAATCAGCGTAGAGTATAAAATTTAATAAAATAAAAAAAATATCTATTTGAAAAAAAGTAAATTAGAACTACAATCTACAGGACTCTCTTTTCAAAATCAGTAATCTAATATGGCTTTCTACATTTGAAACTGAATCAGCAAAAGAATGGGCCAGTGCTCATTCTGACTCATGTCTAAAACCATTTCAGTGAATGAAATGCACCTATTGAGATCAGTGACCTTTGACTCACACTCTGCCTCATGCCTATAGGGGTTGAGATATGTAAAATAGGTGAATGTAAACTTGATGGGCCATCAGGTTAGAAAAACGTCATCCTACATTATTATCAACCAGCTATCAATTTCTCACTTATGTGGTCTGTAAGTTTCTAAAACCCTCATGGATGTGGCATGAAGGATGCAGAGCTTTCCTTTCTGTGTGTTTCAGCAAAAAGCTTAAATTGGATAAGGCTGCAAAATAGTATCTGACAGTTTTGAAGCCCATTTGAAAAATCTGTATGAGTTTTTCTTATTCATTTGCATGACAGCAGTCAAGGCTGTTTACTGTAACATGGACAAAAAAATCAAATTTCATTTAAAAATGAAAGCTGACTCTTCAATATAGCAGGTAAATTCATCTCTGTAGGATACTTTTAGTGAGAACTCCAGAAAGTTAAGTAAAGAGAACAGTCATAAACATGTAGTTTTGCCTGGTATTCAAAATTCAATATCCCTGTTTTTTGGGGGGAAAATGTACCAGGAATACTCTGGTGAAATTCATGTTCCTATTTCAGGATTAATTTTTAACGTCTTTCTTACATGCTAAGTCCTTAATGTAAAGTGCTGATCATGCTTTCTTTCATCTACCAAATCTCTGAACTTCTTGTTTAACTATGAACAAATCAAGATGTCGTTTCTGATAGGATTGAGAATTTCCTGACAGCTCATATCTCTGTCAATAATAAAATCTGATCTTTCTCATATGGGCCAGATTCCACACTGTGGCTCAAATAAAAATGAAAAGCATGTGATGATGCTGACTTTTCAAATATAAAATAATGATCAAAATCCTGACAGATATTTATTATAATAAGCTTTCTTTTTTGAAGCAATATGAATAGTTGAATGAATCAGAGTTATGTCTCTAAATAAGGTTCTGGTTTACTTCCACCTCCCTTCAGATTTTGGGAAGTTAAACATGCCTCTCTCTTGCTATTTTTCTTCATTCCCTGTCTTGGAAGAAACTGCTCTCAAACTGGTCTGTACTCTTTCTATGCCAGAAGAAAAATAATATACTGGGGAGCAGGGAACATCTTGAGGTATTTGGAAACCTACCTTGGTACACTTACTTCACTCTGGGTGAGGAATAGCTTGACTCAAACTACTTGCTTGGATATTACGGTAACCTACTATAAGACAAAATATAATAAAAATACATTATCACCTTATATATCCTAAAAATATAGCCTAAAAATTTTGTTCACATAGGTAACAAAGTCAAAGGAAACCCCACTGTTATGACCTACTTAGTGACAGATCAAACCAAAAAGATGTCTCAGGAGGTCTGGTTCTCTGCTAGCTACTTTCTGGCTGTTAGGGTTTAGGGTTGCAAGTCTCTCTTATTCTGTGACTGCTGTCCACAGAAGTATCCCACTCCCTGGGAAATGTGAAATGTGCTTGCTTTTATAGCCAGATTCTTTCTCGGAGCCTTCCAGGGATTCCATTCAGATCCAGTTTTTCTTTAATTTTAAATTTTTTGGTGGAAGGTTTTGCTATATTTCCCATCAGATTACTAGGAGTCTGTCCTTCCTTTCTATGTAAAATCATGTCTGCAGACCTGTCTTCATCTCTTGTATTTGACTGGCTTGCAGGTGACTGTGACTGGAAGGAAAGTCTAATCATCTTGTCAGTGTCCAAAGGTAAGGTGTCCTCTCTTTCAAGGAAATACTGATGTGAGAGGTTTTGGTTGGTTACTGGAATCATTCAGGACTTTCACTTTGCTATTGTCTCAGATGTGGTTACACTTTTTTGTGTGGGTGTGTTATAAAAACAGATCCACAAAATAGTTCAGGTTAAGAGTGGACTCTTATTATTCAACAGCATAATTTCTTTATGAAGTGTGTATGTTCAGTGCAAAGGGCCTCCATCCTCTGAATCTTGTAATTGAAAACCTGTGTATTAAAAAAATACATACTTCATATACACATCTAGATGAGGTTTATGTATACAATCACAGCATGCTCTTAAGTGAGCCTAAACATATCAGTAATTAAGCATTGCAGGATTATAACATGTATGAGGCAACTACAGTTAAAATCTATATTGGAAAAAAAATTACTGGAAAACATTCTTTGCAAGTAAATTCTATCAGTGATTACCTCTGTACTTTAAATATAAGATCTCTGAATACACAAGAGACTGCATATCAAATAAATATGCATAAAATATAAATAATATTAAGTTCTTATTAATTTGGGTTTTTTTCTGTTTGATTTTTGACATCAATGGACCTTTCATCTGGATATATAAATGAGAGAAAGACTGAAATCAATATGCTGATAAGAAATCCCCTATCAGATTGATTTCAGAGCCTAGGTAAGCTTTCTGCAGTGCTTTGGTGTGGATGAGTAGTTTTTCAGTTCTTTTTTTATTCCTGATACATCCACATATCTAGTTCTGTCCAGCTTCCAAATCTTGTACAGTCTCAGAATAACATCAAATCAATACACATCCAATACTCTTGCTTTTGCCTCAACAGTAAAGAGCTAATGGTGCTGACAGTCTTTGAAAAGCTTTCCAGGTGGCCCAATATGGAATAAATTATCCTGAAAAAGAAGTAGAAGTCTTTCCAGCTATGCTATTATTGTAGTACATTCCATCAACAATACCTATAAGTGTTTAATAATACATTACAGCATTACAGGCTAATGGGGGATACTACCTTTCATACAGAAAAACTGGTATGTGGTATCTTTGTTTTTTCCTAAGAAAATTACTCCTCAAAGCAGGAACTGCGAACTTTCTGTTGCAGCTTCAAACACTGAACCTTAAAGAAATAAACAAATTTAATGTAAAATACATGTGTAATTTCCTTAGAAACCAATTTAGGGAAAAAAAGGAGCATAACAATTTGTTATATTTTCTTAACACAGGTGCCAGCTGTGACTTTTTTTCAAAGCGTGTGTCTCACTTTAATTCTGTAAATGTACAGATGCTGATGTGACTTCTCATGTATGAGCATGACACACATGTGCTAAGGGATCCTCTTTTGCCATAAAAGGAGAAAAAAAAATCTCATGTGTCTTGTTTCTTCTTCCCTGTTGTATTTCTTCTTTTCAAATGTCCTTGCCTTTTTGTCTTCCTTAAATTGGAATCCTCTGCCCTTCTGGTACTTCTGCCCTTCTGGTGATCAGAGATATCAGATACAAACTTGGCCGATATCTATTACCTCATTAATGTCCACAACCCTCCTGTGTTGCTGTCTCTTCAGCAGTGCCAACACAGTTGTTTGTAGAGTTGTGTAGTGAAACACCTTGGGGTGAAAAAGATTTAATAGGTGCTATTTAATAAATTGTGTTCTGAGGTTACTCACCTGGCTCACCGTGAGGCTGAGCTGTGGCTGGTGTGCCCAAGTGAGTTGCACTTAACTGCAGTGAAGCGCTGCAGAGCAGTGGGAACAAAAGGGCAGCCATGGCAAGGGTCAGGGCTGCCACAGGGCAGTGCTTAAGATGACATTTCTGACGGTGCTTTGTATCCCAGATAAGGCCTGAGGACAACACTGCTTTAAGAAGTGAACCCAGCCTGATTTCCAGATGAGAAGTGGAAAAGTCTGTGGGATAACTAGTGATGTAACTGGGTACAGCTTGACCTCTTCAGTTTAGGGGGAAACTGTCTGTACAGCAGTCAAAATTCAAAAGGTCATGTCTACTGATGATCATAAATAGTTTAAAAATATTATTAAATTAATAGGAATGCAATCTATAAACAATTGGAGTTTGCTTGTTTATAACATCTTTAAACTTTTGCCTATAAAAAGCTGAGATGCATGCTGTACTTAAAAACACATTTTGAGATTCCATGTGAAGTCAAGCCTTGATACTGTGATTCCAAGCTGCAGAATTACATTGAAAAATGTAATCTCATACAAGATCTCATACAAGGGGGACACTATCATGTTATGTGACTCTTTAAACATGCAGATTTTGTTCCTACTCTTTTTGTATTTTTTTTGTGATGATATGGTGAGTCCATCTGCATGTGCCTAAAGAAATTCACCTGAAACTTTTGCTAGTAGTACTTTCTGCACTGGAGCAAGATGGAAATTTCTTAAGTGTAAGTTTTTAGAGTGAAACTCCCCAGATAGTTATACAAGAAAATATAAAAAGTGATTGTTATTGTTAAGAATCAGAAACTTTTCCCACCATATGTATGATAGTTTAACGGAAGAGGAATTTTATTATTTGTATGTTATCAACAAAACAATTATTTTCAAACTTGTATTTAGTTTGGATGTTTAGAAAGGGAAAGAAACAGTCACTGGATCAAGTATTTATTTTGGCCAATTTTCAGCTAACATAATTCCATATACTTTTTTAAATAAGAAAAAGATTTTTGCAGATACTATGTTTTGTGGTTTTAAGTGCTCTTGGCAGGAAAGATAGGTATATAGAAAGGACATTCTGTATGGAGCTGTTTGCTGTCAGATTTTACTGTTTATTCTCAAGAGCTAGGTATACAGATTGGGAGTGCAAAAAGAATAGAAGGAAATTAACCAAAACCCCCAACAGACAAAACAAAAATGCCCTAACAAGATTGTTTGTGGGGATTGTAAATAACATGACTGACTGCAATTAGCACAGGGCTATTGTTCTTTATCACTTAATGGATAGAAAACATTTGATTTCCACTTACTTTACTTTCAGTTTGCAACCAGACCATGGCTATCCTTGACGCTGTTAAAACTCACCTGAGTAATTACAGTAATTAGCAAGGCTAAAATGGAAATGAGAAGGAGAGTTGGAAAAATAAAAAGCATCAGTGGTGCTTTAGTGCCAAGAAGGGATGGGAAACTGCAATAAATTTAGTGAAACTGGAGTATAGCCAGGAAGATGAGGGCAATATTCTTTCTCTTTTCCCTTATCTAGAGTGAATATAATTCTTTTTTCCAAGATGCATTTTTCTTCATTTTAGGAAATTCTTGTTTGTTGCACAAACCATCACAGAAATATTGAATACCTATAGTTTCAAAGATATTACCCTGTATGGTATTATAAACTAGAATATGCCATACTCCTACATTGCAAGTAATTGGAACACCTAAAACCTCAGAGAAAGGGAGGTATTTTTGTAATATCAAATATGAAATCCTTGCTTCTTTGGTATTTTGGTAAAAGAGACTTCCTATTCCCTCGAGAGTTTTTGATTGATTTGGCCCTTCTTGCCTATGAAACCCAAACTTGGGTGTAACATTGAATTAGTAATGAATGACTGTGATAGCTGACACTAGTAGAAGAAAACAAAAATGGATAATGTGGAGGTATTTTTCGAGGTTCCCATTGCTATGGTTATATATAATTATCACATACATAGAATCATAACATTAGTGCAGAGCTCGCTTCAGTTCCATCTTTCTGTTGCAGTTGGAGTTCGTTGTTTGTAGATAAGTGACCCTAATAACTGTGAACACAGAGCAGATGCCACAAGGTGCCCAGTCCTTTTGGCATGAAGAAAAGATGTCTCCTCTAATCAGTAAGCTCTGATTATATCCAAGTGTTAGGGGAAAAAGACTGATAGCTGAGATGCATAGAGGTCCGAAGAATAGAAGATTTTAATTCTGTAATTAGTCAATTTTAAACTTACCACATCTGAGGTTTTCAAGTTTGGAACTAAATTTTTGTCCTGTCTTGAGATTTATGAAGAGTTCTGTTTCTACCAAATGTATCTGCATACTTTCTCCTGAAGAACATAAGTTTACTCAATAAGTTAGCTATTTCTGAATAGCAAAATGTATCAGTTTCCCCACACCATTTCTACTTTTTTCCACTGTTCAAAAATTGCCACAAATTAGCATAATCTTATAGGTGATAATATTAAGGACACAAAGTATTTCTGTAGTGTTGTGTTTTACTTATCTGTTCTACAGTTTCCATAGTTCAGGATTATACCACTCATTCTTCCTGATGGCAAATGCATTTATTTATTATTTACTGAGGATGGTGATTTACAGCAAGGATGCATGAAATTGAAAATATTGACATTTAAGGGAAGACTACCTGTATCTATTTGACTATCAGCCTGGAGATGACTGGAGCTGTTTATAATTTATTGAAATACTTGGTAAAATTTCTGTTCAACCTTTTTTATTATTATTTTGTTGAAAAAAAAGCACTGAACCAAACAAAGCATACTACTTTTGACTAGCAACAAAAAAAAATAGTCATGAATGAAAAATAGGAAAAAGAAAGGGAATATAACTGGAGAGCTGGAAGCAAAGAGCTGGAAAAACTGGAACAGAAGCAGTTTCTGAATGTTCTTGTGAAATTCTCTCAGTTCCAGCTTCCCACCCAGATACTTAGCAGAAATGTGATCACATTGTATTTGCTAAGACATATGCTTGCTATTTTCCCTCATCCTTTTTATCTGCCTAAGTGTTGATAGGAAGTACAACCTCTGTACTTGATATTAAAGTGAAGTTGCAGGTCTAGCTGATGTTTAGTTTGGTGCTGATGGCTGCCTTCCATTTCGCCCAATGAGAGTTCTCACTGTTCTGATAAAGTATAGTTGTTGCCAATAGACCTTTTCCTTCCCTTTCTTCAGCATTGCAATCCAGCTCTCTACTGAGTACAGGGAAAATAGCTGACTGCCCAAGGTTAGAGCAAGGACATTTTTCTCTTGTTGGAAAACTGACAGTGAGCAGAATAACTCTGCCTGAAGAAAAGTACTTACCCGAACCACTCCTATTAAATGATCTTTTCATTCTACTTGACATTCATGCATCTACTGGTGATGGTTATTGAATAACTAAATCCAAGGCAACCGTTTTAAATCAAATTAACTCTAGTGGAAACTCAAGATTTTCCGGACATTTTTGGCGTCGCTTTAAGGCATGTGCACGCCTTTACCAGCAGGCTGTTAGACACTATTTTGTTTCAGGAAGGAAAGTTTCTGTTGAAGATGTGTAGAATCAAGTGTCTTCTATATAATTTGCATGTCACCTTAAAGAAAAATCTGAGATTGATGCTGTTGAAATAATTTTGAAATTTGATTCTTAGCCTATCATCTAAACTCTACTCAGCTGGAAGACCTTGTCATGAAAGGTCAAACCTCAGTGTACCAGAAATTCAGTTTAACACTGACTAGCAACACTATTAGATACTGCACTCTAAAACTTCAGTACCTCAAGACACTGGCAAATATCTTGTGAGTTTTAAGAAAGTCTTTAAAAATAATTATTTAAGTAGGGAAGAAAATTAAAGGTCACCTTATACTTGTCCAGTGTTATTTCTGTCAGTGAATTTAGTGGATCCTAAGCACTTTGCTATAGGTATTGTCAACCTTAGAGTTCTGTCAAGAAAGTGGTAAATATCCTTTAAATATCAGAGCAATCAAGAGTCAAAGGAAAGACCCCAGCTGATTCCTCACAGAGCTGAAAGTAAGAATAGCCTCTCTTTGTGCTACTGGTTCAACTATATCCCGCTGCTGGTCAGCTTAATGTAAGTTTGAGCTTCATTGATCTGAATTTTCTTCTGAAGATCAAGAGAGCCAAGAAAGATTAGCTTTTCAACATTGCCATAAAGTTTTCCTGCACCAGAATATGGAAGAATATTGCTTTAAAATAGTTAGTTCTGTTAACGACCTTCCAATGAATTTTTGGTCTGAGCTCTAAAAACTTCTGCCAGAGCCCAACTACAAGTGTTCACAATCTCATACAACATTTTCAGTTCTCTTAATAAAATGCCAAAATTAAATATCATTTTAGCTTCACAAACATTTTAACATTTTAATTTCACTACTGTAATATGCAGAAAGCAGGGGAAAAGTTTATTCAAAAAGGGAAAAGCATAAATGTAAATAAAAATTTTTAGCATGGGATTCAAGAATATGTCATTAGTGAAAAGGTCTTAATATGGAAACAAGGTCAGAGAAATTTGGATTTTTTTGCAGTGGCTTAGCATGAGGTTGATTTAAAGATTAGCATCCACATCAAATTGAAATTTGACCTTAAACTTATTCTTGAACTGACGTCTGTGGTATTTACTTGCTAGTGCTAGACCTGAATTCAATTCCGAGTGACACAACAGTTGTGAAGGTGCTCCTGAAAATACAGCATTTGAAAGGTAATTCACAAATTTAGAAAGTAAATCAAAATAGCAGACCAGTATAATTTTCTGTGTAATTGAATTTTTCTCAAACTGTACCTTACTGAAATTGAAGGATGACAAAGCTGATGATGGAAGACTGGCTGTTACCTTTACATTGAACAATAAATGTTTCTTTTACAGATTGAATTTTAGTCTTATATTACAAGACCTCAGATTCTTTCCAGAGGGTAAAACACTAACCTATGTTCTATGTATTTCACACATAACTGATGTTTATTCATATTTTTAAATCAAAGCTGATTGTTCAAAGTTCTCTAAACAATGCTCTGTACACAGGGATCATGTTATGAGCAAGCTTTCTGCCAAAAAGGTCTTGTTTTTTCTTGTGCGCTTGACATTGTTTGGGATTGACTCTCCATTGGGGATATATTTCCCTAATCTCAGTTCAATTGTTCAATTTCTATTAAGAATTAAAGAATTGTGAAGTATCTTTATCCTTCCATTTCAGTGGACAGTGGGCTAAGCACTAAGTAAGTTGTTACACTGGCATAGATGCTGCTGGACCATACTCAGGTTTCCTTCTAATTTTAAGTAGTAAATCCAAAAAAAGTAACATAGTAGAACCCTTACAATTAAAAAGGAGTTCTTGTTGTATCTTATCATCATATTTAATGATCAAGTTTTTAAAAAATAAGCCAGTTTAAGTCAGATGAGGTTAAAGACTGAATTCCTATATCCGAAGAGCTGTATGTGACTCTGCAATAGGGTGCTCTCCTTTGCCCCATAGCTATCAGTCTCCACTTAAATTACCTGCCAGAAAGTACGTGCAGTTCACATTTGTTACCATGAAAACATGAATAAATATTAAGTATTGCTTTGTTTCCATCGCTTGCTTGAGGCTCAGCAAGCACATCATGTTGCCTCATGCCCTGTTTCCTGACCTTGTATCCTGGAGAACTTTGAACATCTTAATGGCTAAACATGAATGATGCACAGCAAGAAGAAGTTGGTCAGTCAAGAATCAAATGCTTCTGAAAAAATAACACTGTTATGGACAGTGAATTATCTTCATTTAGTACCATTGCTACCAGCTGTTAGCAGTTGTACACGATCAAAGATTTCTGAGGAATGAGCATGCTAATGGAGTTGAGCACATAGCAAAATTACTAGGTATACTATATTTTAGAAATGCAATTATTAAAAAATAATTATGATGAATCCTTATCATGACAGAGGCATATAATACTAGTGAGTCTGACTGCTGGCAGTGAGTTTTGATCCATGTACAGCTAGATCTGGCCTTGAATGTGGGTAACTAACTTAAAACTTGAAATTCAGTTTAAGAATTTAAAAACCTCAATAGATGATTTCTG
Source organism: Taeniopygia guttata (assembly GCF_048771995.1). NCBI lineage: Eukaryota > Metazoa > Chordata > Aves > Passeriformes > Estrildidae > Taeniopygia > Taeniopygia guttata. Next base: position 38,476,619 of record NC_133028.1, on the reverse strand, counting down.
TCTCTGAGAGAAATAGGTCAAAATAAGACACAAAGAACAAAATTTCTTGTCTGTTTTCTACCTGTGAGAGAAGAACTCTTTCCTCAAATGGGAAAAGCCCAGTGGAAAGAACATGCTGAAGTGATTGTGGTTTTAGCCATTTCTCCCTTGCAGCCTTCTTAAAAATTGAAGCGCTCAGTTTGAAGTAATGTTGCTGTTATATATACCTTCTCAATAGGATTAATTATTATAGGATCATAGCATCATTTAGATTGGGAAAGACCACTAACATGGTCAAGTCCAACAGTTAATTGATGTGAACTGTACATTTTTTACATTAAATTCTTATTGCTAGAATCCATAACCATATCAGGGTTATGTAATTACAGAATTTCATTGCAGAAACAGCAAGTACATTGAAGAAACATTTATTTATTTGTGCACTGAATGCAAGTTAATATACAGCGAAATGCTACTCAAAGCCAGTGTGATTTGTTCATCTCATAATTCAGTATCTTATTAGAAAGATAAAATCCTGGATAAAGTAATGTATACTTTTGGTACCTTTTTATACCTTTATACTTTCATGTGAATTTAAGCATATAAAGTTCCTTAAGAAACCCAAAAATGTAAAAAAGAACCAGTTACTCAATGGGGCATTTTTTGTATTTCTTCCCTTTATTCAGTACAAGACAATAAAAAGGATTATGAAACATTCTTCTTGTTTTTAAGTCTCAGACACTGTATAAAAAGTAGAACAATTGAACATGTGGGAACTTAGATTTTGACAAGTCAAAATCTAAGTTAGATTTTTACTTGAAAAAAAATTGCATTTCCATGTGATCATATGTGCTGGTTTACTTAAAAATCATAGCATTATTTATATACTTAATCACATAAAGAAATCTAGTATTTATTAAAGACGTCTGTATGGATAAAATCAGCAATTTTATTAAGACTGTTCACAGAAAGCCCAAGTCAAAAATGTTAAATGAGTTCATGCTTCCTCTTCAAATACCTTTTCCAAAGCTTTTTGTGGTCATGCAGCTTTACTCTGGACTTTAAGGCTGCTGCTCATGCCTTAGCTTTATTTAGTCTCTTCAAAAGAAGTGAGGGGAGAAGGATCAGACTTTTCTGCTGAGAGTATAGGCTTTTTTCATCTGGCTGCCTTTGATAGAACTCACAGGAAGAGTCCAAGCTGGTGAGGGAAAACTGCTTTTGAAATTTCTGGGTAACATCTCCTGTGTTGTCTATCATGTTCTTTCATCTCAGGCACTTTTATTTTCAACATGAATAACTGTCACAATAAATAATCTTCACAAGTTTCAGAGAGCATTATTTGCTCTGTTGAATCTTCTCAATGATCTTGACTCAAATATCAAAAAACTCTTCACAGAGGTGGGAAAACCTTTTCATTCCCAAACCAGGGAAGCAATTTTTCTGGTATAGCGATCGAGCCAGCTCGGCTATAGAAAAGAATGCAGTTCTTCCGTTGCTATGCTGGAAAAAAAAATCCAAGTAATTGTTGTCGTTCTTGTGGCTGTGCTTTCTCTTCCATGGTTCTGTTTCAGTCCTTGTGACCTTGCAGCTGCTGCAGCCATGTTGCTTTGTCTCAGCAATGAGGCCTTAGCAATTTTCCTTTATGCTGTGAAGACCGTGACCCATTGACTTGTTATGATTTTTTAAAAGCTCTCCATAGAATTTAATCCAGTTGTTCACATCTGGAAAGTAGAAACATAACTGCCTGATTTTTTTTTTTTTTTTTTTTTTTCAGTGGGGAGAATGAGGGGGGGAGGAGAGGTAAAGGAAAGGATCAGGATTTGGATTTTAATTACTTCTACTTCTTGCTGAACTAGTTTTATTGATTTGTAGAAATTGAACCCACAGAGAGAGAGAGGCCCAGTTTTATTCTTCAGACAGTCAAAGTCTGACTTTTCTGTACAGAAATCTTAATAGCAACATGCAATTATGTGGCTGCCAGCTAAAGAAAATACTTATGCATTAAAACATGTCTTCATCCACTTTAAATGCAACTTTTTCTGGTTACTAGGGGTTTCTGTTAGTTGAAATAGTCTTTTCAGGTTGTTGCATTCCAATCAGTCAGATTCTTCCATTTTACTCAGAATGGATTCAGACAGGTAGCATAAAAGAAAAAGCTTTGATTTTTGTGTTCTAGATTTAAATTTTTAAAAAATATCATTCATTGATCTAGCACTTTTTCAACCTGTGTGCTGGGTTCTCCAAGCCAAGAACAGGTTTCTTGTGAGAGAATGAGTTGCAGTGGGAGCTAGTGACTTGAACAGCAAGCTCATGTATTTTTACAATCTGGATGTTTTCATTGTACTAATTTGAATATAAGACTTGCGAATGCGTGACTGTTTATCTGTGTGTAGCAGTACATGACACCACCACGTACTCCTCCAAGTATTACAAAAAACAGAAACAAGAGAGAGAAAAATGATTAACAAAGGAGTAATCTGTGTTTAGTAATGGGATCTATGAGCTGAAGCAACCTATAAATCTACAATGTTGACAAAAGTTTATTTATTACTGGGCTGTCAGTGTAACTAGTAATGATCTGGGCAGTAGTTTTCTTACTGAGGCAATAAGAAAACTAGGTGCTTTTACTGGCAAAAAAACTGAAGCACTAGGGAATTATACAATGAGATCTGGGAAATTTAACATTTTCTTGGTTGTGTAGGGGTGATGGAGTCAGTCTGGGAAAACGCAAGTCAATAAAAATTTTCTAGTGAAAGAAAAATTTGTGATACAACATAGAGATAAGTGCTAATGTATGGCTTGACCTGTGACCTGTGATAAGAAGAGATAGGACTTATTTAGCTGCAATGATGGTATTCATTTCTGTAAAATTAAATGTGGTAATAACTGCATGAACCCTTTTGTTTCTGAGCACCAGGAAAGGAGAATGCTGAAGAAATTCCTTAAGAAGTAAAGGAAATGGTCAAATCTTAGCATATTTGTAAACACAGCTAGCTGTCCGATACAGTAAGATCAATACAGCTGCATGAAGAATTCCACAGTGAAAGAGGGAATAGTCTCTTCTACTATACTGTTGAAATTTTCATAATGAGATTCATTGTGAGTTTTCCTCATCCACCTAATTCTCTGAGAATGAATGAGTTGTGATATTTCTTAGCAACAATAAAGTGGCATAATTTAAAGTGAAAATAACCTGAAGGAAAAAAGCAATATTTTCAAAGGTTTTGGTAAATTAATAAATGCAGCCATTGCCAGCATCCTTGAACAACTAGATGTGCATAAAGTAAATCAATCGTCTATGCTTTGTATTTTGGCACTTTATGAATTGTCATAATTTTACAAGTCAATCTTCTTGACTTTTTACACTTTTGAGGTAAACTGCTCAACATATTTTTCACTTGGTGGTCTATACATTAAGTTCTGATCCTGAAATCTTCTACTTATTTTATGGTATAGGCATTCTAAAATGAATCATTATGAAATATAATGATTAAATGCTGATTAATGTGTCCTAATGGCTGATTCTAACTCCTTCTAGGGAACCAGTTCTACATGTGTTTCATTAATTCTTAATATTTTATCTTCTGATTATTTTCAAGACTTCTCTCTTATAAATTAATTTGTTCTGAATATAAGAAAACTTATGGATATCTTGGAGTTGCTCTTAGGGAAAAAAGTACTATATAAAAACTATTTTAAGAGCCAGACACCTTGATCTTATGCTGATTGTACTTGAGCTATAAATAAGGAAATATATAGGTTCACTGTTTATTCAGGAAATCCAAATATTAGTGTTGTAAAAGGGGAATAGAAACAATTTTGAAAAGACACTTAAAGTAAATAGAAGGAATTTAAAAGCCAAAGTGTTTTTGTAGTATTTATTTTTTTTTTTAATATATTTTTGTTCTCTTGCTTGTGAGAAAAAAGTGCATAAATTTCATATTAAGCAGTGTGTTCTACGTGTTAACGTTGCTAGGTAGTAATATCCAATCTACTTGGACAAGAAAAGCTTAGAAATTATATTTCTAACCTGGCATTTCAAAATCGCGTAAGGTTTTTAAAGATATTTTTGTTCTGGCACTGTTCACCTTTCCCAGTAACCTGGATATCAAAAGTACTGTAGCTGCATGAACATGAGAAGTATAAGGAAAATATTTTCATTTCCTTTAAAAGGAATCAATAAAAAGTGGGTTATGGATATGTTTGAATATATCTTAGTGAGTTTCAATTACGTTTGACTATATCTTACTGGGAAAATGGATTAATTTGAGCACAACATTTCTCAAGTGTATCATCTGTTATTTTTAGATTGTGCCTTTATTAATGGGAAATTTGCTGAATGAAGATTTTTAACAGGGCTTACATGAAACAGTCAAATGAGACCCCCTATTCATTTACCAGTAGTGTAAATACTAGGTTTAGTTTTTTGGGGTTGATTTGTTGGTTTGTTTTTTTTTTTTCCTTCACTGGCTGGATCAGCTTGTATTTGTGGTATGTAGAGTAATGCTATAAAACTACAGGTGTGGTCAGAGGTGTCTCTGAAATGTCAGATGGTTTTATTCAGATAGGAATAAATTTCTAAGTATTAAAGTTAGAAGTATTTCTCCTAGAGCCAAGTTTGTGAATAGCCATTGTATCCTTAGTGGTTTGAATACTTTAAATTTTGAAGGAAATGAAAAACATTATTAGAATTTGATGTCTTGGTTTTTCAGTACTTTTTCAGCAAATTCAGATTTAGTAAATTCATTGTGCTTAATAATAGCATGGAAATTACCTATGTAATTTCTGAGTCAGGAGGACAAGAATGAGCTGTGCTGCTCATTGCAAAATCTGTGAATTTGCTTTCTGTGCATTTGGAGCACAAGCAACAAAAGTTTAGCATCGTATCTGTGATATGATCAGGAGCAATTTTGCTTATTTTAGGTAGGTCTAGGCTGTTACTCTCTAAGTAGAAAAGGGTATTGCAATTTCATTGGTATGGAGCTAGTCAGGGAAATTCAGTTGTCTGGGAAGGTAATTTGTTCTGCATTTGGTTTTGCCCAAAAATAGTTAGGAGTGGTCAATTCTAAAGGGAAAGGGTGTGTATTCTTTTATCCAGGATTGGAATTAAAAAAAAAAATCATAAAGGAGTAAGTTAATAAGTATTTTATTCAATACACAATTATAATGTTAAAAATTATTTAAGTATATAAAAACAAGCACACATCAGAGATTCAGTCCTACAGATGAAAACTCTTACCACTGAAATAAACAAAACTGAAATAATTGTTGGTAGTGTTATAGCAGTTTTTTCCCTTTTTGGGGTTTCTAAAATAAAGACTTTTGCAACAATTTTTGTACAAAACCATACTTTAATCATACTAAAACCATGCCATATTTAAAAGATGTTCATGACTAACACCGACCATTTCATCTCATACGTGTTATAACCGTGACTTAGATGAACAAACTCAGATGTAGTATCCGAGTGAATAATAGTGGAAGTGGCCAGAAAGACAGGGGCTTGGACCATCAGTGGGACTTTTGTCCTTCTGTTACTTTTCAAGGAAAATGGGTTTTGATTTTGATTTTGAAATGTGTCACGGCTCACAGCTTGCTTTAAAAACCAAAGAGCTTTACTATAAAAGTATTACATTGTGATTACTGTCTCCTAGTTTTTTTAATCAGTTTTGTGCTTTTTAGATTTTTAACGATGAGGTCTAGGATTGACAAGGGTTGGGGAAGCAGTTAGTTTTGCTTTGTTTGGTTTCAAATACTTCTGGTTTAAATACCCACTTGCTGAAGATGTTTGCAAATTACTAATCACTGCTGCAGCATGGCAGCTCACAGATGGAGGAGACCCTCTGCTGTGAGGACACTGTAGCCAGAGAAGGTGCTGAGCGCTACCTAGAGCTCTTCTCTGGATTGGAATGAAAGTGCTCCTGCAGCACAGAAACAGGGGGACTATTCCTTTTAATAAATGAAGAACTTGCAGGAAACAAAATGACATCTGCATCTTTTCGGTACTGCTGTTGCATATACAACAGTTGGCAGTCCTCCAAAAAGTGAAGCAAATGTTTCAGAAGTCTCACTGTAAATTTTATCTGCTCATTTATGGATGGAACATGAATTAAATGAAGTGAGTCCTTCCAGTCTGCAGTTCTCCCATGACTAGATAAATAACAATGAAAGAATTAAAAACAGTGTTGCCCTGGGGACAGTAAGTCTCTCAAGATTACTAGTTTGTATTTTTACTGTGTCAGCAAGGATGTAGATTTGTAAATATCCCAGACTACCCAAAAGGGCAATAAGTTATTCCCCTTTTGTTGTTTTCTTACGTAATATACTTCCTTATTTTCATAGAGGAGGAAATATAATGCTGAGAACCAGTGCTAGAAGTTGCCTACTCAGAGTCTTTCTCATAAATATGAGTGAGTCAGAAGTTGCCAATTTGTTCAGGAAAAGCTATGTAAGACCAGCACACAGAGATGAAAGAAATGTATTTTCTTAAGGATGCCTTGTACTACCAGAGTTTTAAAGGCTGATTAATTATAAAGGTCAGAAGTTAATCTTTGTTTTCAGGATAAAACCCCTGCTTTGGGAAAAAAACTTGAGTCATTTACTGTCAGTAGTGACAGCTTGGATTACATTCATTTATAGCTTGTATTCCGCTATACATGGTGGTGCTTTTATATTGAAATGACCATGTCATAGGAAAGCATGCGTAACAAAGTCTCTGCTAGAGGATGTAGGTATCATTGAGGAGTCATTAAAGTCAGAAAGACTTCTACTGTTAACCTCAGTGAAGGTATGATTTCTACCCACTTCATCTCTAGACCACTGCCAGTCTTAAAATGACAGATTGGGCTGGGGTTTCCAGTAAAACCTTTCTCAGTTTGTAACTAAATTCCTTCTTTGTGTGTCTTGCTTCTGCCGCCATGTTAGCTGTTAGTATTCAGGAAATTTTTCAATCGACTGGCTGATCAAATGCTTCTATGGTGCCTCTGGGAGTCTGTGGACTCAGTTTCGTTGCCTAAACTTCCCTATTTAGTGCCATATGGACTGCCATGATGTATGTGAAGCACTTGGGCAAGAGATATAGAAGGAAGATGAAAGAATTTATGAGAATTTAGTTCAGTGAGCCCTTGGTTACAATGTGACTAGTTTATAAGGATATTTAAACACCATCCCACAAAAAAAAAAAAAAAAAAAAGCAGTTTCACAAAAGCCTTTGTATTTTATTCTGTCTTTTTCTGATTTAGTGTCTTTGAAGTATTTGTTTTGAAAGCATAATTTGTTTTTAAAATGAACACTAATTATTGCAAATAAAAACGGGGCTTAAATTCTATACATAATATTGAAGTTATGGAAGACAAATTCTGGTTTTTTATTTTTTGAAAATGCACTTCAAAAGTATTCATTTCAGTCTGAACACATCTCCTGCATTGTATTCATTAGTTCAGGGCCTGAATTAATATAAATTCACCCTTTTTTCAGCCCTTGACTTTCCCACAAAAATGCTATTGTAGGATGTCTTTCAGAGTAATTCTCTTACAACTTCTTCCAATCTGAAGGACTGGCGGGATTTAAAACACCCTGTTTTCCTTTGCATCTTGTCAAGTTCGAAGGCCATAGTTTGAGCCAGAGCAGTGCCCAGTGGTGCTGTCAGACCTCTGAATCCTACCCAGTCTTGTACTACTGATCTGGGCCTCTGGCAGGGAGATGGGATTCCAGGGCCTGCCAGGTAGTTGAATATTAAAACGAAATCCTCAAAATGTATTGGAGCTCTTATCTTCAACATTAGCTCCCACTCAGCTCTGAGTGCTTGGGCTTTAACTGGATGGGATGAATTCTCTTGTCAGGAAATGAATGGCATACTAGAATAGGTCTGCTCTGGATAATGCTATTTCCTCACATTTTATGGCTTTGGTGTGAAGTTCTGATGCCATTTAGTAGTAATTTTGCCTTCAACTGAACTGGCTCAAGATTTGGTCTTTTTTTTTCTTGGAACTTGAGCTATGTCAGGTTTTCTATATTTTTCATATAGAAACTTTTGTCAGTCCTTTGCCAAGATAAATAATTCTCTTAGGGAACATAAATTGAAATGTTTTCATCTCCTCTGACTCTAAACGATCTACTGAACTGTTTATCTAATCAGCCTGTTTTCTTTCTTATCTATTATGTTGACATCTGAATCTTCATCTGTTATATGATAGATTAAACCTAAACAACTGCCCTCTAAAACTTCAGTATTCTCTCAAACTTCCCCTCTGTTTCTAACTTACAAGAGATGTTTTAACAGTGGATTTTAAAATGATCCCAGACTGACTTATATTATTTTTTAATTCAAATTTCAGTTCTCAAAACTAATGCCGATTTAGAGGGAATTCTCTCTCTAATAAAGATCTCTAAAAATCAAGTTACATTTAGGTCAGTGCTTTCAACTGGTGATACTATTTTGTAGGAATGCCAGTGTTAATAAATATTGTATCCAGATATTTGTATTTAAAATCAGTCTTCTTATCAATTTTATTTGCAAAAATCAGAAAGGAAGTATTCAGTTCAGTCTCGTGGGGTGACACAAAGTTATAAATTCAACAAAAAAACCCCAAAAAGCAAAACAAAAAGAAAAACAGGAAAGTAGAAAAGTATACAGTAAAAACATTGTATTCTCAGTGTCGTTTCATTACACATTAGTCATACTTTCTCAGCTTAGTTAATGGACATCAACAGAAGGGACCAGGAGTTACTATCCAATAGATGCAATCATTCCTATTGTCTATTTCTAATAGTGTGGGGTGTTTTATTTATTGTGTTAGATCTGTTAGGTTCCTGTTTTCTGACTACTTTTCTGTGCCCTATGTGAGTAACTGTAGGATTGTCCCCATACAGGTTACTCACATAGGTAAGCACAATTTAATCCTTCTGAAGTACTAGAATCCCATTGTATTAAAAAGTTTTCTGACTTTGTGGGTTTTTTTCTGATTTTATTTTTCTAAGGAAGTAAAATATCTTCATGAGAAAACGATAGTTCTGTGATTGAGATGGTATACTGTAAACCACCGTGATTGGTCTAACCTCTGTAATAGTTCCTAAATCATCCTCAGCCAAATTTGTCTGGGTTGTTTGTTTTGTTTTTTGTTTGTTTTTATTTAAGACATAGATCTTCTGATTAGATAGAGAACAGGTAAGGGCTTTACATCCTTTTTTCCCACAGTATTCTATGATAGCTGTGTAGGACTCTGTATATCCTGCCTCCTAGTCCCTCAGAAAAGGGGGAATCAATTCTCTGAGGCAGCAGTAGAAACTTCAAAGAATGAGTGCCTAGCACAATTGAACTGAGAAAACTTGATTCACGCTTGAAATAGTTCAGTCACGTCCTGGATATTGGCATCTGTATTTACTGTTCTTAGTGTGTCTGTATATATTTTTTCTATAGAAAAGGGAAGAAGTATTATGTGCAGGATTAATGTTAGTAAGAAATCATAAGATGAAAGATGCCATGGAGCTAAAAATTGTTTTGAGTATATTTAAGTCCTGATTTTTATTTTTTTCCCCTTGGATATGACTGAATTTCCCTACTAGACTGAAACTAGGTCAATGAGTAGATAATTTATTCACATAACGACAAGTATTTTTTAGGGTTGCTGGTTTCACTGTTTTTCTTGTTTATCATGATATATAATGAGATTTTGATATGTTCAGCCAATTTCCATTGGCTACTAGATTTGCACAGTTATCTATTATGTGTATAGAAAAGAAGGAGCAGGTCTTGTAAGGTGCTGTATGGTGTAAAATTTCCTTGATACCAGTAAAGGTCAGCATTTTCATTGCCTCCCAGGACTGTAGTGGAATAGATGAAAATATTTTATTACTCCATTTTAATATTTATGGTTTTGCCTTTCATGCAATGGGATTTGAAACCACACTACAAATCGACAATGAAATGTGAAACTTTCAAGAGGTTGATTTTTGTTTTGAAGGCACTGTAGTGTTCCTGTTGAAAAAAGCGGTAATGGACTCCAATTAGTATCTGGGCTGCAAAGAAACAGAATTATTCTTCTGAATCCAGATGACTCATAAAAATATACAGTCTAAAGAGTTTTTATTGGTTGGTGGCCATAGAATTTCATTTTTCCTTGGATCAGATCTATGCTGGCTTTTTGGTTTTTTTTCTTAATGCTCTTTAACAGTTCAGCCTAATCTAATTTTGATGTTTAATATTGCTTTGTTTAAATAGTATCTCATTTTAAGAAAAATATTTTAAAGGGCATAATTGCACTCTCAGGTTTACATTAACATCTTGTGAAATAAGATACGTGTTAAATTAGTACTGGTGAGGAATTAACTATTACCACGAGGCCTCTGTGTTTCCTTGTTTAACCGCTAAAATCGTGAAACTTGAGAAAATATCTAACTTCCACCTCTCCTTAACAACACAGAAGTGTTGGCTGCACTTTCGGCCAACCTGATGCCATTCAACAAAAACTGAAGAGAAATACTATGTTTACTGCAATTAGTAGCATATTGAAATAGTTTCCTGTAGAAAAGCTACTCATGAAAGCAGACTCCATCCTCAAAAGCACTGAATCAAATCCCCTCCTGTCCAGCTCATAGGATTTCTTTCTGGAATCTCACTGTATTTGCTGATAAAAATCCAAAGACTGAGATATCATATGAAATTTTTTGCCTGGTCACTTTACTCTGGGCCACTAAGTTATGTATTAGCTTATTTGTTACTGGCTACAAATTTGCATTCAGAGCATAGAACAAGAGCATAGAATAGTTTGCAGGGCTATCTTCAACTCCATTAGGTTGCTCAGAGCACTGTCCAGACTTAAATGTTTCCAGGGATGGGCATCTACCACCTCTCTGGGAACCTATTCCAGTGTTTCAACACCCTCCCTGTAGAAAAATGTATTCCTTACACCTATTCTAAAGCAACCCATCTTTGTTTTAAAATCATCTCTTGTTCTGTCTTGGCATTCCTTGTCTGTTTGCTAAGAGTTTTGTCCCCTTAGTAATTTTATAGCATTTTTTCCAGCAACTGACCAAACCTTAGTAATTTTATAGTATTTTGTTCAGCAACTGACCAAACCTTACTTGCCAAACCTGCCTTCTCTCCTTCCCCTTCTTTCCATCCCCTAAACTAGAGTAGCACTTTTCTGGGATGTCAGAAAATATTTCTGTTATTGGAAGAGAGTTTTGGAGTAAAATCAAAACCAAATAGAAAATGTTGAAACTACTTTAGGTTTTTCCAACAGATGTTTCAATTGTTTGCCTGAAATCACAAAGGAACTTAAGTGCCATTCACAAGGTGAGGCATAAAGCATAAGATATGTCTATATCCTTTAAATTCTTAGGCAGTATACAGACCAAAGTGAATATCTCAATACAAGTGTAAAGAAAGTGTTCCACTTTCCAGATTTTAGAGTAATAAGACATTACTCTTTCTTCTATTAGTAGTTGTCTTCCACTATTCAGTGATTTAGGATTTGAATTTACTATCTGAGAATATTATTTTTAAATATTTTAACTGCTTCGATTCATACCCGAGTTAATGATGAACATTGTACCCTTTCCACTGGCTATGTTGCTAGAGAAAGAGGTATTATCCTGTCTTTTATCCTCTCCTGATTTTTTTTTTTTTTTTTTTTTTTTTGGGAAGTGAATCATGCTAATCTTTTTCTTTGTATATTTGCAGCAAAATAGAAAGATCATGCAGTCTTGGATCTCTTTTGTATATGCACTAAATACACTCAATATTTTCCTTATACATTGTGGAAAAAGTAGATGATTTACAAGGAAAATTTTTTGCACTTTTCTGTGAAATGAGTACTTTCAAATAAAGTTACATTATTTTTGATCTCATGTACGTGATATTATAATATGTTTTAAATTGGAGAAAGAAAGGTAATAGCAAACTCACTGTGTTATGCAAACCAGACCTTTTAAACATGCAGAACTATAGTAGAAGGATCCTGTACTTTTTATTTGAGCTTGTTGAAGACGTCAATTTTTATAAAGTGGACTAAATGCTCCTCTGGCAAGGACAATTTTCCCTTTATTTTTGGCTTCTCTTATTTCATTAACTGGTATCAGTCCTTGAAGGTGCATCTTTAAGGACTCTTCTCCACAGGAGCTCAGTACAGTTCACAAGCAATTTAGCACTGCAATATTTCAATGAGGGCTGCAGTTGATGGGAATAATGTTCAAAGAGACCTGGCACAATCCCCAAAGAATTGTGTGTCATATATTCTCGTATGAGATGCAGGCCTCTCAAATCCGGCCCCGCTCCTTAGCCACAGATCAAGGAGCAGACAAGATGAGAGTAGGTGTTATAACACATTTAGGGTTAGGGTCTGTAGAACATATAAGGTTATATGTCAGAGTAAAGTGTAATTTTGTAGTTTTATAGGGGTGTCTTCAACACTTGACTTATGGTATTAGCACAGTAAAATTATTCACTGTGACTAATATTTTATTCTGTGTTCTAATTTATGACTTTTTGTCAGTCTCCTGGCAAAGGCATGTTTCAAACTTATTTCTTTAGCTGAGAAGCATAAGCAGGTACTTTAGTCTTGTAACAACACAGACTTAAGATGTATGGAAGGGTATTAGTATTAATTTTTTAGAGAGAAAAATCACTAATCATCCCTATCTGATTTGCTCAATAGAACATGTAACACAGACCAAAATACTAATTTTCAACATTACTTTTGCAAAAAAACTTTCTCACTTTAAAAAACAAAACCACCCTGCTCTTGTTTTAAATATTACTGACTCAAACAAATGTATAAAAATGAAATTGTCATGAACAGTCTCTTGCTAAACAGACTACACTCTTTGTGAGTTCAAAGGCTAAACTATTGCCAGAATGAAATTTAAACTTGTCTCTGCTAAACATCTGTGCTCTCAGAGTTACCAGTGATGTGTCCCTTTGACCTGTTTCATTTGAACTTTGCTGGAAATGAATTTTCAAACTACTAAATCTAACTTCAGGGTGTGAATCACTACTGGGTGATGATAGGTAATTGGATGGTGAACTCACAAGGGGCATGAGAGTACCAGAGCTCATATGTTCTCAAACGAAAGAACAAAAAAAGTCAGGGTTGCAAGTTAGGGATAGGTGAGGGTGGAGTTTCTCTTTATTATAAAGAAAGCAGATTTTTGTGGTGTTTGTTTTATGACAGTTAATTTTTATATCAACAGGGGAAGATTTTTTTATGTATCATGTATTAATATAAGTGAGGATAACAAGGAAACATACTGGGTGGATAAAACATTCTTATATATAGCAGGCAAATAGACCTCTCTGAGCAAATTTTTTGAGTGGAACAAGCATGAACCTATTCTGCTATTGCAGGACTGGTAACATTCAAGAATCCTTAGGATTTCTGGATGGCCTGTCCTGGGAGAGGGTAGTCCTTGCCCACAGGCTACCTGGCAGCTCATCAGTTACTGTGTATTTAGTGGTGAGAAGAGTGCAAGATAGACTATGTGATACACACATACTTATCTTGAAAAGATGAGCTCTACTAGTGCTGCTGCTTTTATTTCTATGTGAAAGAGGCAGGATTTGCCTCTGTGCTGATGAAATCTGCTTGTATAATCATACTAGAACCATCCAGTTCTACTAATGAAATAGGTTTCTCTGGTATTTTCTGAAACTTGGGAAAATTCATCAGCCTTGGGTTTCCCCAAGGTTACTTTAATTGAGTCAAATTTTCGTCTTGGTAGCACTCCTACCTACATGATGGGTGTGCTGGTGTTTTGAACAAGAGAAGCTATCTGCTATGTGTGTTTGCAATCTTGTTTCCATCTGAAATTACTTCTGTTAATCATTTTTTGCCTGATATGATTGCCAGTCTTCTGCTGGGAATGCATTATCAGTGTGTTTCTGTGTAGATGTAGGTTCTAAAGCAAAGTGTGTATTACTCCACAGGGAGCCAGAGGGTGAGAAGTGGGTGAGGTTTATTGTTGCAGTGAACTATACTAATGGGGATTCAAAACACAGCGGAAAAGGACACTTTGGGATTCATTCAACAACATGCATAACCTTGGCACAGATCCCAGTGTATCGGTGTTGAACTGAATAAAACAAATATTGGATTGCTGAACAGAGCTTTCTGAAGTGTCTTGCATGTGTTTCTGCTTTACATGGTAAATATTTGTAGATCTGTTTTTAGTTAATATTATTGACACAGATTAGGTGAGGAAAAGAGACCCAAACTCACAAACCATTCAGAAGCTTGCTTAAACTATTAGTTTATCCCTTCTAATGCTCTGTGATACTACTTCAGTATGTATTTAATTCTGTGGAAATACCAGAGTGTCTGTGCTTCCTAACCATACCACGTTTAATAGCACTTCTGAGAGAAAAGCTTACTGTATGATTGATATCATATTTTTACTGAAGACACAATGAAAACAAGAAAGACAAATCATGAAAACCCTTAGTACAACTTTGAATCTTATTTCTTTAATGTTGTATTGCTTGATTAGAAGAAAAGGAAGATGAGAAACTATGTCCTGCCTTCTAGATTAAAAAAAAAAAAAATCTGTATGTTCCGCTGAATCTCCTTTTTAGAGCTCTTATTTTTATTCCGTGCCCCTCTGAAGAAGTTCACTGCACTCTAGTCCCTGAATATTAAGGTCAGTGCAGATTTTCCCATTATGGAAGCCCATCTGTACAGATTTTTAATCAGTAACTCTGTTCTTCCCTAACTGGGGCAAAATGGCTTCAGCAGCACCTCCCTCTCTGTTACCTTCTCCCACACTGGCATGTTGGGCTGCAAAAACATTTGGCACTTTTCTCAGATGTTTTTCTTTAATTACTTGTGCCTGTTTTCTTTCTCAAGTTAGCCTCTGTGAGAATGGCTTACAACTATGTTTATAGGAACAATGCTCTGTAGAAAAGATCCAAAAATAATGCAGATGTTATGTTACTAATTTATTAGCTGCTATTGTGAATTTGGAGGTAGAGTTTTATTAAGAGCACTTGTGCAAATAGTCATGGTTGGTAATATGAGGGATGACGCACGGTGTCTTCAAAACCCCTAAGTATAAATGGCACTGGTCAACCTGTCACTGCAGACTGGCCTTGGTAGCTTTGACAGCATATGGCTTTTAAAATTTCCTTATCACGCACAGTAAGCTGGCTAATTGAGACACTCCAGCCCTTCTGCAAAACAGAAGAAAATTACCTCAAGCACTAAGCAGACACCAACACTTAGTGTGCCCTGCCCCGCTCTCCTCAGCAGCCGCTGCGCAGCTGTGGAATTAGCACTGCTGGAGTGGTAGTCCTACCTGGACCCCAGTGCCAGTAAATAGCTCACAGGGAGTTTTTCACAACACAGAAGTAGACACCCCTTTTCTGCCTCTGGGCTTGCTCTGCAGCAGCTGTTATTGATAAGAAGTTCCTTGTTCTTGGAGGTTAAGCAAGCATTACAGGTGGTGGATGGATCTCTCTGGAGGGATGTACACGAGTGCAGTTGAAACATGACCTCTCCATTACAATACCTCCTGTGTGAGAGTCGAGAAGTAATCCCTTTCCAATCTTATTTTCAAACATGTAGTTAGTGCAGGAGCTGGCCAGTGAGCTGCCAGCCTATGTTTCTCTTCAACTGTGTCCTTGCACCTAAGAAAAAAAAATCAAACCCCAGTTAATTTTATGAGAAATCAAAACTATCTTCTTTGAACACATTTCTTTCTCTACTGAGATTATCAGGACAAATATAAGGTAGATGGAAGATATATTAGAAGGTGCTTATTTAGGAGTAAATATTGAACATAAATTGTATTTCCCTTTCCATTTTTCTAAAGCTGCTAATGATGTTACATTCAGAATTCTTTGCTCTATATCCATTTCTTATAAATGTGCTCTGAGGTTTAGAATATAGAAACCTAGTGTCCTGGAAGAAGTGCAGGTTTCTGGAACACAATAGGAAGCAATACGTCACAGGAAAGTGTGGCTAGGGAGTGGAAGAAGAGCTCATGAGGAGAAACAGACAAGGCAATCTATACACATGCTTAACACCTGACCTTGTCAAACTGTGATCTCTTTAGTGGAAACCTTGCTGAAATGAAAATTAATGTTAAACTTCAGTTAGATGTGTGTGATATTGCACCTTTAAAAGATGAATATTTACTTAATGTGCATTCAGCATATCAGACAGGGCATAGTAATGGTTTCTAGCCCTACTCAATCTGTTACTATTGGCATATTCTTTCACCAGTATGTAATCATTTTGGAAAAAAGAGTGTGGCCAATAGTGATTTTGGCTGATGGGTGTAGAAAAAGTTCATTGGCTAGCTAAATCCTGTCAAAATTTCCTTTACACATAATTTAGCTGGTAGGGTTTTAAAAATTCCTCTGTAACTTTTGCACCAAGCCATGCATGACTCCTCTGTTATTTACAATTAAAACCAAATATTTGGGATCTGAAATACCATGTCTCCTGATTCAACTTGTATTTGTACCTACACAGGTCTGATGATGATGATGATGATGATGATTTTTATTATTATTATTTTATAGGTACAAGTTTTCATTTTGATTGAAATTTTATTGTCTAAAACCCACTCCCGGAAAAAGGGAGTGATACTGATTTTCCTACTCTTTTTCTTTTTTTCCTTATTGTTTAAAACAAAACTTAAAGTGCTTAAGATCAACTATGAAACCTCAGTAGATATACTTTCCAAGTCAATGAGGAGGACAGTCATAAAAAAGTGTAAGTAAAATGGAAGTTATGAGAGGAACAATTTTCTCATCATACCTTCCCTCATAAGGGACAACAGCACACAGTGAAAAGCAGTATCCTTTTGTATGACAAGCAAGAAATATACCCCTTCCTTCCCTGGCTCCCATGGTCCCAGAGCAGCAGTGGAGATCCTTATCTGCACCTCAGCTGGGCCAGGACTGAGCAGCGCTTGCCTTCAGTGGGCTGACCAGGACAGTGAGGGCTCAAGGATGTGTGTGAGGTGTGTGTCATCAGTCCTGCTCCCTGCAGAGGCTGACAAGGCTGTGGGAGAGCCCAAGGAATCCCTGAGAGCCTCGTTTCATAAGCACAGGGTCTTATTGACCTTATTGGCTCTGGTGCTTTTGGCCATCAGATTTCTCATAAATTGTTTCAGAGGAGTGTAATGACAAGAAGGTGATTTCTGACAATTGAAAAATGTATTTTCTGATTCAGTGGTGAAATACCCAGAGAGCTCTGTCTTCCAGGCCTTGATGTTGGCCTCAACACAAATGCTCATAGATTATGACAAGCTACATCTCCACCACAAGAATTCTTGGAAGTTTTGAGCTGTACCCCACTGCTGGCTGATATACCTTGGCCTCCATGTGGCTTTCAGCTTCAGACTTGCCCTGGGGTTGTTGAAATAGTCTGTGTGTGTCAGCTCTGCTGATGTCTTCTCATTTGGCCACTTGGAAGTGTTCCTAGAAGGAAACCTATAGATGCAGGTAGGGCCTGCTGTGCAGGATTCTGCTCCCTGGCAGCCATGACAGCAGTGTGTATGAGGGGAAGGAGCCTGGTGGATGGCTCTTTTGGATGTATTCTGTTGCTCTGGAACATGAAGGACACAGCATGTTTTAAGACACATTGACATATGAATTTTGGGCAGGCTGGGGAAAAAAATTGCAGCAGATTGTGTTGACATCTTCTGTATGTTTAGGACACCAGCACATCTTGTTAGCACCTGCATTTCCTTAACATGCTACCTCTGTATTTCTCCTTAGAGTGGAGCCCAGACAAAAAGGAATAGAACACTTTGGGTGGATGTGGAGATGGGCAAGTGATACTCTACTGGCAGTGTAAATGCAGCTCAAAGCTACTGCAGCAGTTCACAACTGTAGGCACAGGCAGCAGCTGAATGGTGGTTCAGGTCAGCACTTGGAGGATTCTGCCTAGTTCTTTTTGTTTTGCATCAGATGCTTAGGAAAATTTCATAGTTGTTAGGTTACTGAACTGATTGCCATTTTGTCTTAAACTGGAGCAAATATCATGGAAATCAGCCTGACAGTAAGCATTTGGTCCCCCAGCACAGCACAGTAGTTTAGCAATGCCTGTGGGCAGTCAGACAGAGGTAGCTGGCTGTCATATGTGCCATGCAGGAACACCAGAATACGCTCCTGGTACCAAAATGGCTCGGAGAATCTCCCGTCATACAGCATTGTGCAGTGCAGATATACTCAAAGTATTTTGGCCAGGGCAGGCACTCTCATGTCCAATGTTTAGTAAATCTGTCCCTCTATGTTTTGACCAGTGCAGAAGTGCTTAAAATGATGTGAGTCTTTTGGGGTTTATTGAAGTATTTAATTTTATAAAGCATGCTCATTGAAGGCAGGTTTTGCTGTCATCACTACAGATGCAGATCTCATCATTGCATCACTGAAGGTTGCTCTTGGGACTTGTATCTGAATGTTTTGTCCTTGCATTCCTAAATAGAGAGGCAAGAGGTTTCAAAACCCCTCATTCACATCTTAATCTATTTAGACTCCTTGCTACCACATTTTTAACAATATCACGCGTGAAATGAATACTCTGTGACGCTTTTTGTATTTGTGTATTTCCAAGCTTTGAACACACTTGGAACTGACCTTGTACTTCAGTACCCAATCAATTTTAAATATATTTCACAGTCTTATTTTTCTTCATCAGAAGCATCTAGATGCTGCTTGAGGCATTTATAAATTATTAGTAGAAGCACATACAAAAATTATATTGGATCAATATTCGCAAACCAGCAAGGTTTCAAATAACATGTAGGCATTTTGCTCTAGGCTATTAAAGTCTGTTCCTGTTTTGAAATAACTATTACTTTTAAATCCTTATAAATCTGTGAGAAATTATAATAATAATTTTATTTTTGTCTTGCTGCACATTCAATTTGTATCCTACAGAGTGCACTGTATAACTTTTCCTAAAGTAAACAGGACAGGATCATCTATACAGATGAGAGCTGTGATATATTGCATGTATAAAATAGCTTTATAGTTGGACAATGATTAAAAATAAAATGTGCATTGAACCAATCTCATATTTCTGTTCCTACACACTGTCAAGAATCCCTAAGAAGTGCCCTTATCAAGAATTGACAGAGTATTATGCAAACATTGACTTTTTATTGCAACTTCAATCTGGATTTATGCCTGAAAACCTCTGCTATATTGTTATTTTGAGTAATGAGAGGCATTTATAATGCACTGAAGCATGAACAAATTTTGAAGGCAACTGTTATATCTCTCTGAGGTCTTTAGTATGCTGGGAGCCTGTAGTTGAAATCTTCCAGGCCCAAGGATTTCTACAACAGCTACATTTCAGATTTTTTAACATATAAATTAGGTTGTTTTTTTTTTTTTAATCTATCGGGACAGATTTTAAGTACTATCAGTCATTTTGAAAACGGCCCAGGATTCTAGGTTAATTCAGATCCAGATTCACAGTTTCCTGAATTATACACATATGCACAAAAAGGTCAGCAGGTAATCTAGAAGAAAACCAGGTGCATTTATGATCAGACCTGCCTGTATTTCACTGGAATTTTGTTGGAAAGACATATTCCTGGGAGGTAGTTAATTTTCAAGTAAGTAGCATTTTTGTTTAGGGCAACATTCTGTCAGAAAATTTAGAGCTGTCATCACCAGATTTTGCTGCTGTGCTTAGAAATGGCTGGTGAAGGTCTCAACATTTCTGTGTTGAGAATGTAACTGTTTTCCTTTGCAGAATGAGTTAAGCACTGCCACAGACAAAAGCTTCAGTCTCTTTTACAGCAGCCTGCTGGGACTGCTGAATCTCCTCTCCAGCTCAAACTCATGTATTTGGAGAACACAATTTTCCCCACATCTGCTACAGGGAAGACAAGCATGTTGTTAGATATTTAGCTCATCATTTGATAAATGTTTGAGCAGAAGAGCAGGACATACTCTTCCTCTTCCAATCTGTATAAATAGTTCCAGAGATGCTGATGGCTGTGTGTCCTATAGCATTAACTGTTTTTTAATTAAAATCTAAGGGCAAGTGCTGTCCTCTTTTAATACAGTTCTCATTTTTAGTGACAGGATTCTGGACAGAAAGAAAAAGTAGTGTTGCTTCAAGTTGGGCCTAGACTGGAAAGATAGAACAGTCTTTTGCTTTTCTTGGTAATTCTATTATCAGCTCATATGATGACTATAAATCCTTTTTTCCTCAACAGCTTTACTAATGCCCTGACAAACTGAAATGATTTACACCAAAAATTATCTATGTTACTAGGCCTTAAGGGCAAGACATATATAATTTTTGTTTATACACACTTGGGTACGTGTGATCAGACAAAAAATAAAGCATCTGTAATGGTATGCAAGTGACACATCCGTATGCGGTGTCACAGCAGATGAAGTGTCAAAATTTCCCGAGCTCTCTTTTGAACAAACCGCAGTATAAACCTTTCATTGCAGTGTATACGGGTCACAAACAGAAGTTCTATATTGGATTCCTGTAAAAAGACATGATGGCTTTCAGCACCAGTAATTCAAATGCCTGTCAGATGGACTGTGCTCAATTTCCAAGCCAAAGAATGGGGACTTTCTTAACTGCCAGTAGTGCAACTGAGGCAAGTGCCTAAAATTCAGGAAGAGTCATAAAGGTGCTGCCCTTAGAATTAAAATAGGGAATATTTAATGTACATCTAGTAGGAAAAAAATTCTTTCTGTTGGAGTTAAGGAAATATAACTTGGTCTTCTTTCATCTTATAATTAGTTAAGCAAGTGAGAATTAAAATTCAAATGGTGAGGGGATCAAGCACTGTTTGATCGACTCCCTAACTATCTAGTATCTTCTTCACAGATCAGTGCTGCATTTTGACACTGATATAGACATAATTTTCAATTTTGTTGGTGTATGTAGTTGGATTTCACAGCAACTCGGGAATATTTTCCTGATAGGAATAGATAAGGAATAATTCAGGCTAAATCAGATATAGTTGAAAAGGGAACTGAATTTTTTTCATTGAATAGTAGAGGCTTATTTTTTGAAAATATCTTGATAAATAACACTTTTCATTCTATTTTTTAATGGGAAACTGCAGTAGAATGTACATTTTTTTTTTTAAAGCTCTGTGTTTTCAGCTTAACTTTTATTTTCCCTTTCTTCCTTCATTAAAAGAAGAAGGAATTATGTCATCTGGGACTGTTGTGTATATGTTGCCTTTTATTTTGACTTTTCAAATCTTTGCCAAGCTTAGAAAAATAATTATGGGAAAAAGTGGAAAAAACCCAACTTATGAAACTTTGCCATTGTGTACTGAAAGTATGGAGAGATTTTGAAAAGACAAAGGGAAAGGGAAGGAGAAAATATGAACATTATTAATTTTCTTGTAGCTAGTATTAAAGCAATGGGAGTACAATACGATGCAAAAGTCTGATATTTAAACATTTCTATTTCCATTGTTTTGTAGTTTCTTGCAAACTGTTGTCTGAAAAACAGTACTCAGCTTAGAAATTTGCAAGTATTTTCTAAATAGTTTTGCAATAACTGAATGAGTTGTAGATGAACTGGAACCGTTTTAAGGTCATAAGGTATGAGATTAACTTGATCACCTTGTCATTTTTGCCACATTCAGTTCTTCAAAGACCAGAAAGTACTCAGCAATGACAACTCAGTAAAGCAGCTCCATTTATATCAATTCAGTTATGGAAATCTATCCCTGCTGCTGATATGACCTACATTTAGTGCCTGTCACTATCAGCTATGAACAGATTTTATTCTTGTTACCAATGAAGAACCTCACAGTAAAATTAAATCTGTTCTAACTTAGGACACCCGAGTAATTAAATTACTCCTATGATGGAAAACTTAGCTGAGCAATGGCTTATGAACCATGAAATAAATTATATTTGGCTTCACAGCTGGACACAACAAAGAGATAAATAATTATTTCTGCCAGACAGTCTCAAAATTTTGAAGACACACTTTTTTTTCTGACAAGAGAAGACCACAAGGAGCTGTGTAACTTGTCCATGTCTCTTTTTAAGCAGTCTATTAATGTGGTGTACTGACAATTGGTGCAGCTTTTGAAGTGGTGTTAGCTGCTTAGTTAAGATGAGAAAAACTTTTCCAGTTTCTTATTTTGTTTCACAAAAAGCAAATTGTTTTCTCAGAGGAATAAGGGACTTCTCTATTTTGTTTATCATGGAGTTGTTTTGGTCATTTAGGCTGACCATATTTTTTTTTTAGTTTTGTTTCTAAAGCTACCTCATGCCTAATCTTAACAAAATTCTGTCTGAAGTTAGGTGTTGCAATGTAGAGTATTAGAAATGTAGCATATTGTTAGGAACTTAAATAGCAAATGAATGTGCAGTGATCAATGCAGACCACTTATGTTGTGCTTAGTTTTGACTAGGAAAAAGTCTCCCTGAAGACATTTGGAAACGGAAATGTTACTGACATTTTTGGTCTTTCCATTGGATTTTTAAGACTTATGGATCAAAAGTTGAAGGCAGTCCTAAAACTCATGCAAAAATGGCAACATCTTTTACAGAATTTCAATACAAGTAAGCCTTATGTGTTCCTGCAAAATTCACCAGGGCCATCTTCCCATGCAGAGCTAGCTCCACCACAGTGCAAGAGCTGTGTTCGGTATACTTTAACTCCACCCCACACTGAAGTCCCTGAGTACAGTATTCTTTGGCTGTCATTCGGTATCCAGAAGCCAAATCTGTGTTTGTGTAACTTGGTAAAAGAGAATTTTAAAAATCTATTCACTTTAAGGGAGCTTCTGCTTCTAGGTCAGACAGACAATAACTCTTCTCTATTATAAAGCCTTACATGCTGAATCAGTAATTCTAGGCCATCTGAACAATAATATCTGAACATGATGGTATCATTTATGTATTCCCAAGGAACTAAAACGATTGCTTGAAGAATGTTTTTCAGGCAGTTTTTCCCTGAATAATTCTCCCTTGAAAATTTGAGGCCACATAAATGAATTGCACATGTAAAGTCTCAGATTCACATGTCAGCTTATCTCAGCAAGCACTTAAATCTCAGATCACTATCCAACAATCAATACACAAGTGTAAGAATTCATTTATCAGTGCAGGTGTCTCAGGAAAAAGTGTGCCTACCTCTTTGAAATACTACACAACTATTTTTTGCACTAACTTTCTGTCAGTAATAAGCATGTATATGACTACTTCAACAATAAATTGCTGACACTTCTACATTAAATATTAACGTTTAATGCAACTCAAGTGTTTATATCTTGGATGAAATAGATGTTCATTTCTCCCAGTCAGAAATGTCTGCATTATTCTTGATCTATATGGGAGAGAAATTTTAAACTCCTAACAAATTCCAGTTTTTTTATCAGTTATTCCCCACCATACCAGTCTGACATGTGATCAGGTTATGAGAATAAAACCAGGACTTAAAAGATGATAAGACGATAGCTGTATCCATGCTATTGAAAAAGATTTCCCGTGGATTATATTTCACTTAGCCTTAAAAATCTGCCTCTGACTGAACAATGAACAGCAGAGCTTATGGATTTTAAGGCTACAAGCAACGCTGATAACTCAGAGCCATGTTTTCCAGTAAAATGGAGATCAACTGGCTATTGGTATTTAAAGCACATGTCTCAAGTTTGGCTGTTTAAGAATGAGCACCCAAAATGTCACTAGAAAATAAGAAAAATTGATTCTGAAAGATCTACCATCAATGTCTAGGGGGAAAAAAGGCAACAAACAAGCATTCTTTTTTAGCATTGCTTCACGTGGTTGAGGGACTGATGAGTTGGATAGGTCCGTTTCATGAGCTTCTCTGTACTTGATCATCTTTCAATAATTTTCATTTTAAGTTATTATTCTGTTCTAGGAATATTTTAGTGGTGGGAGTGGGGAAGTTTAATTTATTTGGTCTGAAGCTGGAGAATTTCACATCATTTCAGAACTGAGACATTGCTTTCCATTGGCCAGTGGACTGTAACTAGTTAGCAGATGTCAGATCACTAACCCCTAATAAAAGATGTGGAAGTGCTAAATTGGCCGAGATTGAGATGAAGTCACTGTATTTAATTGAAGCTTTGCCATAACATCCTTACAGTCCGTGATCAAACATATCCCAGTGCACTATACAGCTGCTCAAATATATCGCTGCTTAGACAGCAGTATGCTTTTATTGGATTCAGCCCATGGAAATACCCTTTCTAGAGGTAGCATTTTACACAAATTATGTTAATTTCTTCCATGAGTTGTTAGGCTGGAAGTGAAGTCTCCTGTAGGAGAAATAAATATGATCTAAGATCATCGGTTCTATTTATTGCATCTCAGTCAAGAAAAAAAAAAATGTTTGTCACATTACTGAATAAAACCAAACCACTTTAGAATTATCCATGCCACAGGAGTCTCCTCTCAATTTTCTAGACATTTCAGCCAGAAATATCCCTGCTATTTTGTGCTTAGGTCCTGACCTTCCTATTTTTTATAATAAAAGTATGTTCTTGCCATTGACCCTCTATTCAGCATGAAGAACTACTGCTAAACCTTATTTCTACTATAAAAGGTTTCTTTTCATGCGGTCTGTAATCCCTCATGGCTCAGTTTTATCACCAGAAATAAAACTGAAATAGCTCTTTCCCTAATTTTGTCTGAAAAAAAATTGTCTGTATTCTGCTGAGGTAAAGAAATGGCATGTTTTAGGTGAAGACACTATACTGAGAAGCATAAGCTGGTAAAGCCATTTATATTCAGTTATTAAAAGATTATGAAAAGCTCTTTTCATGGTGACAATAAGAATGAAATTGGACAGTGAGAGTGTCATGAGGTGGTAGGCAGAAGACCTCAAAGTTGCTGTTTTGGAAGAGAAGCAACCTAAAGAGAAGATTCTACCTTGCTTGTAAACATTCACTGGGGACAGTAATGCAGTGCAGGCAGCTGTGTGCCATCCACAGCTTTGGCTGGCTCTGTGTGGAGCCTGGGAGTGTGATGGATCCATGGCCACCAGCCTCTTACCTACAGAGGAGCCTTGTGCTGTGTGGGTGGCTTGAAAACTGCTGCTTGCTCAGGTAGGATTTGTGATTGGTTATGATTTTGGAATGCTTCCAAGGCACCTTGCAGCTGCACTCACATGTAATTGTCATTTCTGTATTGTGCCAGTCACATGTTTTATACAGTATAGTGTTATGTGCCACTGCTTCATCATAGGTAAGATGTAGAAAGTTGTAGGGCAGAAGAACATTAATATCTGAAGGAGTATTATTTGGTTTTACTTGGGAAATGCTTACAGGAATTCTGTTGCTATCATATTGAGGAATGTAAAATACTAAAATGTATGTGCAGGAGACTTGCCCGAGCATGGCCAGCTTCCTAGGTCAGAAATTTACCTGTAAACAGAAACATTACCAGCATGGATGTGCCTGTGATCTGCACGTAGGGCTGGACTATGGGAACACTGAAGGCAGTAATGCCTTTTCCAACTGTAGGAGATGTGTTCTTCCACATAAAAGCTACTGCAAAGCATTTTGCTGCAGATAGCAGTCTTATCAAATTATTAGATAGGACTTCAGACATAATTTGCTTTCATAAAAATAATTATGCTTAAAAAGGCAAATATGATTTTTTTTTAAAGGCTGGAAGGACATTGACACAAGAAAAGGCTTGGTTGGTTATTTAAGAAAGAAGTTATTTTATCTAAGCTGCCTTTCTATTTCTATTCTACTGTAGAATGCAGCAAGTGGTACGATTTAGCTGGTTTAGTATTTCACTTTAAGAACCTTCCAACAGAGTCCCTTGCTGGCTAGCGCACTCAGCTGCGGTTCCCCTTGGGTGGTTTGCTTCAGAGTTACATCTGCTTCTCTGACATGCTCACGTCCTAGGCCATAGGAAGCTTTGGCATTAACAGGTACAATTCCTTCTGAAGTCCATGAGATATCCACTCCAGCTGGGAGCTGGGTTTTACTCCTAAACTGTGACAGAACAAAATGTTCCTCCTATAGTGTGGCTGAGAACACATCACGCCTTAAATCTTTGTTTGCCTTGTAACTAGAAATTGTCTTTGCAGCGTGCTGTGAATATGTTAATATGGCACAGGCATGGAATTGCAAAGACTTTTTGTGCTATCTTCACTGCTGTTTAGCTTTGATGGTTTTACACACATTATTGTTTTAACAATTTTATCTTGTGTATTTGCCCTTGAATTTGACACTAATTTATACAATATTTGTTGCGGCTTTTTGTCCCAGATGAGGAAAATTTTTGCTACAGAACAAGAAAAAACACCACAATTTATTAAAAAAAACCCCAAACTTGGCTTTGATCCAGCAAAAAAAAAAAAAAACCAAAAAAACCCAAAAAAAACCCCAACAACAACAGAAAGCTGCTGTCTTTATTACCAAACCCAAGGGGACCATTAAATTGTCACTGATGCCTAGATGAAAACATTTGTTTTGCACTCAAGTTGTTATTTTAAATCAGTGTAAAATTTAAATTTAAATAAGATGTGTCTGGAAAAAAAGTTGTTGAACTGATGTTTTATTTAGATATTCCTTATCTCTTACTGAATAGAGACACTCTATATAAATTAAACTTATGTGGGAAATAGTTTATTTTGTCCCTAAGCTCTTTTGCATTTAGGACATAGAATAAATTCAGTAGCAGTTCTCCTGCAAAATACCTGTTGCAACAGGACTGCGGTTTATTTTCTACCAGGCTACAAATCAGTACTTTCAGGACTTAAAAACATATTTCTAGCTTTAAAAGGAGGTTTAAGCCATTTTGAATAATTTAATGAAGTCATTAGGCTTTCCATTTAGCATTAGGAACTCAACATTGTGCTTCTGAGAAAGTGATCTCAATATAATTTGGACCAGAAAGAGCTAGAAGGAGAAATTCTCTGGGAACAAAAGGCATAAAGTAGGGAACTTCTTTCTTGCAGAGCCAATTGCAACAAAGCCCCTAAAACAGGCTAATGAAGTTCACTAAATTAAAAAAAACCCAAACCAGAAAATCCCCCCAACCACTAAAATAAGTAACCATTAAGTATAGAATACGTCTAATATTTTCAATACTAATTACTTGCCTTCTACCTGCAGAATATATTGCTTGTCCCTTTCTCCATTATTTGTCTAGAGGATCTCAATTTTTGCTCTTTCCTATAAACTCTTCAGGCTGCTATTTGCACATAGTAAGTTTTTGAACATCTTTGCTTTGCTGGGCCATTTCTCGCAATTGTTCTCTCCTGTCATTCTGATGGTCTCAAGGACTCTGCATATGTGCTCCTAGCCAATAAAATTTTTTCCTCAGAAATTTCTTTCAGCCTGGTATCATTATGAACTTAATTAGAAGGATACAGTCAAGAGATTTCATTTTATTGCTTTGTTAATGTCAATCAAACATCCAATCTAGGCTATGGAAGATACTACTATTTTTCTTCTTTCTCTATTTTTCTCTTGAAATTTGTAGGACTCTGCACTAGGATCCCAACATTGATCACAGATGTGTTCAATAGCAGTCATGGGCAAGGCTGGTGAGTAGATGCCCATTACAAAACTATTAGTGGGGATTTTCACCTTTTTGTGTTTCAGTACAGAAGCTGAGTCTCTGTGTTGTAACGAAAGATCAGCTAGGTAAAATTTTTACAGAGATTTTAAAACTGGCTGCAGAGAGATTGTGTCTAAAGGGTCTCAATGTTTTAGATGTTTAGCTCATTTGATCTAATATCACATAAACAAGTAATTCCTATAGGAGATGACAAATCTTAATTAAATTACAGCATATTCCTGAGTGCAAATCCATGATTTTAAGTTATTGTCCAAGTAAAACTGTGGGCCTTGGAATGTAGGTCAGAAAATACTACATTTTTCCCCTCTGATAGATTGATATGGAAGGGCAATTGGAACAGAAAGGTCTTGTCTTGCTCTCACCTCAGGGACTTATTCTTGTTGCCTTGCCTTGGAGATGGAAGCGATTAGGAATGTCCTACTTTATGAGCTCAGACCTTCTTTCAGTTTCAAAAGACAGTCTGTTATAATGAAAACTGGTAAATAATACAGACTGGATTTCAACATGTAGAGCTCTACTGGAAAATAATTCAGCAATCATGGATAATTATTTTACATGATGACACATTTTCAGGGATAATTCCATGCTACTTGGTACATCTTTTTAAGTGCTTGGGCTTGTAAGTGGTGAAGATACTTTACAAAATACACGTTGTATGTGGTATTTCTTGGATAGCAAAATGAATTAAAATTAATTAAAATTAATTTTTTCTGGAATCACCTGTTTCCAACTTCTAATAAGAGATTTTGAGGAAAAGTCTCAAATGAAATTATCACTTAATGAATTAATAAATCTGGAGACAACATAGATAAATCCTGCCTTTTATTTAAAAAGAACTTATATCTAGTGCGATTTTCCAGAGGAAACTGAACCCAGATGTAAAACATCCATGTTCTGGATGATTATTTTTCTTTATGGCCTTTGATGGTTAAATGGGATTTTTCTTTTGGTGAATACAACAGCCAACATTTGAAATGAATCTTTTCAAATAAACAAGTGGCTATTGTTATGTTCAAATTTTTGTGTGGTCAAACCCTCCTCCTGAATAAACTTTGTATAAATTTCTGTCACTTTTTTATGTGCATTATGAGCATTGGATCTCTGTAGGGCCATCTTTGAGGAAAAACTAAAAACAATCCTTGGGTCTTATTTTTAATCATGGAGCCACTTCGCATGTGAGTTAGATCTCTTTTTCCAAACAAATATTTACTAAGAATGCATGGTATAACAATTCTTGTGAATATAAATGTGTTTTGAATAATTATACTTTCATTTGGGTAGAGTTAAACCACGTTCTGTAAGTGAAAGAGACTTCCCCAGTAGCAAAGGCACAACATTCAGGCAGCAGAACTGGGCCTGAATAAGCGTTTTTAAAAGGTGCCTGCTAAGTTAAGATCCATTTCTCCTGTTGCCTCTGACCAATCCAGATCTGTGAATAAAAATTGCTAGCTTACAATTGTTCATTGTTTTGCAGCATTGCTTTGCTACTGTCAAAAATTAACTATTTTGCAACATCTGACAATTACTTTACTAGTCTAATCACATTTATTTGTCAGAAGGTAGAGATCTACCAGCAGTTTTCAAGACATATGTCTCAGTTGCTTTATAACAAAGATGATGGTGAGCACTAAAGCTGACAAGCTGTCTTCGTTCAAGAAATCAATTAATTTATCTTTTTTTTTTACTGTTATCCAGTTATTTGGTTAAAACATAAAGAGCTGGCTCATAGTTTCTAATATATATTACAATTCTGTAACTCTTAGGCTTTTACATGTGTTTTTTTTTTTAAATTAATAGATTAAATTACTATTGATCTGAACATGAGCATTTTCATGCAAGGGTCCTTATATTGCAAAGGCTTTCAGAAGTTATTCAGCTTGCAAGAGGGAGTTTACAGGGCATTTAGAAGAGAAGTTAGCAGGGTTGTTTGATGTTGTGTCAGAACATCTGGGTTTTTCACCAACATAAAACTGTCATATGGAAACAGTACATTTCCTTAAACGGGCTTTTGGCTTTGTTTTACAGAATGTTTGTTACGGAATTTATAGAGGAGAGTAAACATAAAAGATCTTGACTCTAAAGCTTAGTATAAAAACTTCTGCATGGTTTATTTCACTGTGTAAATTTATTTTCTTCTCAAGTGCTTTTAAAGCAACAACATTGTGAATCTCTGCATTCAGACATTAATTAGAATTTTTAATAATATTATTGACTATCAATGTAGGTTGATCAGAGCTGTAGATTGTCTGCTGAGTTTTTCTGTTTGTAACTACAGGGTCTTAGGAGTGAGTTTTTTTCAGAAGTCATGCAAAATAGTCATCAGAGCATGGTCAGAAGATAAGTTTTCTCAGTGACCTGGACTTGCTGCCACAGTAGGAGGAAACATTATACTGTAACCAAAGGCACATTGCCCAAGTCCAAATCTAAAGTGAGACTACAAGGAGCAAGTGAACAAAGAAACAATTAAGAAATTTTAATGCAATTTTGCTGGCAGATTCCTTTTTCTGAAAGGTCAGAACTAAATGGCACTTTTTTACTTTGTCTCTTATTTCATCTTTCTCCCTGCTGTCTAACTATAATGAGCTTGTACATATATTAAAAAATGTACTAATTCAGATATGCTGCCCCCTAGATAGTGTCATGTTTTTGAGGGCTTTCCCTGAAAGTAGGAATGGTTGCTCTCTTTACATTTCTCTAGCTCAGAGAAAAGAATGAAATAATATTTTTACTGTTCTTAAGAGCAACATAATATTTGGATAATTCATATTTTAGAGGCAATCTGTATCAGTTCCTGCAGTATTGCTTGTGTATACAGGGAAGCGGACACTTAAAAGCCATTTGAGGCTGAAAATCAGAGTGCAGTATAACCAACCAGTGAAGGTGGCAAAAGCTTGCCTTTCATTTAGACTAGGGAGAGGTTGTCCATCTTCTTGATTTGGTTTATAGGCATCTGGTTTTCATCTTTCAATTTCTTATTTTAATTTTCAAAATAAGTTATAAATGCCACTTTTGTTGCATGTAGGTGGAAGGTTCTGGGTTGCCCTTGTTAGGATGTTACACTATTTTTTGCCTGTCTGGGGAAAAAAAGGATTTTTCTGTTTGTTTGTTAGTTTGTTTCAGACTGACCTAGGATGTTTTCAGTTTTCTGCCCATAAACTAGAACAAAAGTTCTTTCCAGACCTGCCACACAACCCAAGCCCTCTTTGTGTAACTTTATACCAGAACAGAAGTTTGCTTGGACCATATTCCCATGGACAGCCTGCTATTTTTCAAGTATCTTCACATCAAACAAAGCCAGGAACAAAAGAAAGATATTTTTTCTCTTTTAATTTCAACAAAGATAGAAGAAGGGCAAATGAAATACATGTGTGTTGAAGACCAAAAACTGATGGGAGAGGTAAATAGTTCTCCAAGTTGGCACAGATTAAAAACAAATTATTTTAACAAAATTATATATTTAACCACATAGTTTCTTTAAGCTTCTTGCAGATTTGAATTGCAGCTTTGGCAAGGCTCAAGATCTTGCTGAAGAAATGTTTTTTTGTGTTGTCTGTGACAACAGAAAACAGCAGTATTAATGACAAGGAACTATTATAGAGATAACTCATCATTTTTAATGTAAGAGAGGAAGTAAATCATGGTCATATGTATCGTTTGTCTTGCTTGGAATTATCTCTATCATGTTGGAAGTTTTTATTCGGAAGTCTGTGTTGACTCTCATGATTAGGGACAGGAATCCTACAGCTGACAGGAAAGTGACCTATAAATAATGGTCCATGATGGACTTGTCATATAGTCACTAAATGAAATATTCTACTACCTGTTTCCTTTGTCTTATTTCTCAGTTTCTGTCTTGTTTAAGGTTATTTCTTTTGACATATTCCACTAGCTATCTGGTAGGAGTGAGCTTTCTTTGTGCTGTAAATGTATTCCATTTTCATCAGAAAATTGTCACTGAAAATATTGGAAATTTTTTGTGAGCAAGAACTTCACTTGAATACAACTGGATATACAGTTGATAACAGATTTCCAAGTCAAAAAATAAATAACTTTTTTTAAAAAAGTAAAGGTGTATAATTACATAGATATCAATATTTTATAAAATAGAATTAGAAGTCTTACAAAGTAGTATGAATTCAGGATTTTTGAGCAAATGAAAATGTTACAGTTTAGTAACAATATAAATTTGCAACACATGAGATACATTATAATAATAATAATCTACATGCCACACGGATAGTAGATAATAATCTATTATCATGCAGTAGTACTAGCTGTAGAAAATCAGTAAGCTCAATATACCAGCCCATTTACACTCTCTGAGTCAATAAAAAATACCAATTTTCCATCAAGGAATAAATTGTTTTATTTTGTTTACTAACGGTGAAAAATGAGCATGTGGGATGATAACATCATGTAGCAGATGTGCTCTGACTTTGCATCATAACTTGTGTGTCATGTCTCTAATGATAAGAACCTGATGCTTCTAATTGATAGTTGCAAAAAGGATCTGTGATAAATCTGTCCTCAAAAAGGGGACATTGCTGTTATTGAGGTGGAGAAAGATGTTAGGAGAGAGGAATCCTGCCTCCACTCTAGCCCATGTGAATTTCACCTTTCAATTCATTGAGTCCAGGGTTGCACCCCAAGCTTGGTGTTCAGATGTTCTTTATTTACTCATGAGTAAAGAGGCAAGCAGAAACAGCCATGCCAAATGTGCTTGGTTAGCAGGCTTTCAGCGAGCCTGCCAGGAGTGAACTCCCCTTGCAACACAGTTCACGTCACACTGGCAGCTGACACTGCTTAAATGTCCACAATAGAACACTGCATGAAAGAAGAGCCATAAATCTGGGTTTGGGCCACCTATATTTCTGCAAAACTCGCAGAAAATTTATGTTGGCAAATAAATTAGGCTGTGCTTCATAAAAAGTAGTAACTCAGTTGTTTTGACCTTTGTTTTAATTTATAAGATTATGACATCTGCAAAAAAGACGATATGACAGTAAGACCCTTATTGTTGTGTCTGCCAGTCTCACCTTCCCTCCC
This sequence comes from Taeniopygia guttata, assembly GCF_048771995.1. Taxonomy (NCBI): domain Eukaryota; kingdom Metazoa; phylum Chordata; class Aves; order Passeriformes; family Estrildidae; genus Taeniopygia; species Taeniopygia guttata. The sequence goes on along the minus strand of NC_133028.1, from coordinate 38,444,074 downwards.
TTTTGAAGTCAAGGTGATTTACTGCAGGAACAGGAGTAATAAATATGTCTAAGTGGCTTAGTGGACCAGATACTTCTGCTTGAGATTATGCTTGTTTGATGGAATAAATTAAAGTACTTGTAGTTTTTCTCCAGTTGAACCTAGAAGATAAAATTTATCTCATTTATAATTGAGCTCACTGTGTTTGAGTAACTCAATACATACGCTGCTTAGTCATACTGAATTCAAGCTTTTGAGCCTACATCATTTTCTAGGGTAGAAAACATGCTGTGGCCTGTGCCATGACCACTACTTGTCATGTCTATGAGACAACTGGAGTGACAAACACAGTTCTTTGAAGACTACTCGTATATGCAAGATGCAGTTATGATTTAATTTGCTTTATCAAGGTTGCACATCTGCTCATTAAAATGTCACTTCTTGTCCAAGCTGGAAATTATGTTTTTCCACTGCAGAGCTGCAGCTCTTCTACTCATCTGTCTAGTCACACACTAACCACAAAAAAGAGGACTCACAGTTCATAACTGGAGATGGAGCTATTCCACCCCTATTTCCCTTTTGTTTAGTAAACTTGAACAGTTGAGGACATAGAGCAATAGATGGTGAAAAGCATGCTTGCAACAGTGCTAATAGTAAAAGCCCTACAAATACCAAATATCAGCTTGCTGTTCCTCTAATCAGCTCTACAAAACAGTCATGGATAAGCAGAAAGTATAATAGTTGCAAGAAAGTTGATAAAAACACAAGGTAGCTGATACAAAGAGTGGCCTTAAATGTGTAAAATAAGGAAAACAATGAATCCATACTTGTACTACAAGAGTTTGCTTTAATGACCATAGTTGTTTTAGATGAAGTCAGCTACATTTCAGTAAAACTGTTCATTGTGGGCCCTATTTACATACTCATTTTCAGTAAAAATAGTGTAGATTTCATGTTATGATCTGAATGGGCTGAATAACATATCAGTATTGAAAAAGAATTACTAATATTGAAATAAGTTATGATCGCTCTGTGATGGCAAAAGATTGAAAGCACATCAATATCCCCAATGCACAAAGTGTGTCCTTTCAGATTGTTCAGGTATCAGCTGGACAGCCAAAGGAGCCCACTGCATTCATTGCCTGTTTTTTCTCTCCTCATCCTTGTGTAAAACAAACCTCTTCACAACATGGCAACCAGCTTGCTATAGTGAAAGCATGCTAACTGTATAGCTTCTTATCCAGACATCTAGGTAATACTAAGAGTATATAATAAATATATAATGAATGATATATTATGAATTAAGAGCCTATAATGAAATAAATCATTGCATGAATAATTCAGTCTGAAAAAAGCCTTTTACCTAAACAAAATGGGTGGAAATAAGGCCTTTGGACTTATCACTGTTTGCCTAGTGGAGAAGACTTAAATGTGTTGAAGTTTGGGCACCTTAGCTTTCAGGATAATAGCAACCAAATAATTTTAATTTAGGATATTTCTATAAGCTCAGGATCTCAAAGTTATATAGGAGTTATATAGACATTGTATAGGCTTGTTAGTAAATAGCACATTGTGTTTTCTTTTCCAAGTTATGGCTATTTATTTCTTTATTTGCTCATCTGCATTTTTAACTTTTTATAAAAAGGATTTGGATGCTTACTTAGGAAATCTGAGATCCTGAACCATTTCTCAGACTCCTTGAAAAGCATTTAAAAACACAGTTGGTAAACTGTTCCATGTGAGTAGCACACCAGGAACATGTAGATTTTCAATGGTGTCAGAAGTAGAGTTTTGATTTCTGGGTCTTACCATTTCAGTTTGTTTATATCAGCAGCAAACATTTGTTTGCAAAAAAAGTTTTATTTTCCGGATGTCAGTTTCAAGGTGGCATCAGTACAAAAGACGAGAAATGCTGTGCTTTTTTAGTGAGACAATTTTAATGGATGATTTTCTGATTAACTTCCACCACTTACTTTTGCCTAATTCTTCAGTTCTAATATACTTGAATGAATAGTAGCCTGTGGAGTAATGCCAAATAAACACATATTTCAAACGAGAGCAGGGGGAAGTGTAATTTTCTACGCAGTAACAGGCTAACCATATATTCAGAAGAGTTTGGCAGGAGTTTGATTCAATAAGTTATGAATAGCCACTACCCGCTGTTTTACTACACCCCCTACACACGGCTGAATCAAAGACCTGCAAAGTTCACAATTGGAAATGGGACCTAAATTCCAGGGTGGTGGGAGTCCAATATTTGACATCAGCAGGAGAACTACAAAGCTAGCAATGGCCAAGGAAGAAACAGAACTCTAATCAAGACTGAATTAATGTTGACGTGGTGATTTGAAACCCATCATGAAAAACAAAACAATAACAGATCTGGCCCTATATGGTCTGATATTTCCACCCAGCCTGAATTGCTGTTGAGAGCTCATAATTTATTGCACCAGCATGCCTGATTGCTGTCATTGTGCCAGAGGTTTGATATTCCTGAAATCTGGATGGGAAAGGAGAGTAGATCATATCTGAAAATAAACCATCAAATGAAAATTTCTGTGGCAGAATTTCTGTGTTTACCATATCTTCAGATAAGCAGCTGGAGGTTGCTGAGTATGAATTTCATAAGGATCGTATGGTGCTATTAATACTCAGCTTTTTTTTTTCCCCTGTAAATCTATACAATGAAACTGAGCATTTTTTCTCTACCTTATGGCATTCAGACTGTATAAGTCTAGGGAGAGATTATGCATGAACAAGGAGTTTGAATTCCCGTTCCCTTTTGTGGTAGAAACCCACATCCACACAGGACCTGATCAAGAGAAAAACCAAAACAAAATAAAACCACTGGAAAATCTTCAATGGATTACAATTGGATTTGAAACAAACCACAAGTCAGCTGCATCAGAGAGGCATAACAGAGCCCTTTCTATGTCCTCTAGCTAATGGCCAAAGCAAAACAGTGCAGCAGTAATATAGCTTCAGACAGCTATGATTTAATCCAAAGGTCTGATCTTCCATTGATTTTTGTCCTTTCCATACTCACTGAATCATAATGGGTACAGTTGGAAGGGACCACAGCAGCTCATCTGGTCCAGCATTGCAGAGAATAAAGCAACAACAAGTTACATGATTATGGACCTCCAAACTGATTGCATTGAAACAAACGTTTCCTTAAAATTTGTATTACCAGTTGTACTCCTTGTATGTCTCAGTTTTAAGACAGTAGCCAATGAAACTGTCATTTTGGCTTTCATCACTTGTGTTTCTGGCTTAGTGTAAGGCCATCTCCAATCCTCAGACACTGTTAGAAGTACTTTCCTTTAAAACAAACTTCCATTCCTGTCACTTCTGTGTCTGCAGGTTCAAGAACATCAACATTGTGTTGCTGACAGGCTTTGGCAATACAGTAAAGCAATTATATTAGGTGGGGTTTCCCTTCTACTTTAGAGATCTTGAGCACAACTTCTTCCATCCTGACAGCAGCTACTTGACATTCAAAGCATACTAGGGGCAGATAATGTACTAAGAACAATGACAAATTAATCCAAAAACATTTTGGAACAGCAATGAATAATAGGCTTTAATTTCTTCAGCCATGTTGGTCAAAAAATTCCCTACATCTACTAAATCTAGATTCAGCCACACCCTAGCCAGTTGTTTCAAGATTGCAAGACCAAGCCCATTAGTACTGGGTCCTCTATTTATATTTTTATGGTAGTACATGGTTCAATTCACATGTTAGTTTATTTATGTCCAAATATGTAACAGAATTCCAACTGACATGGCATACAGTCACTTTAGAATTGAGTAAGCTATATTGAAATCAGGGAGGCATTTGAGGTGTAACAGGCTATTAACATAACATAGAAGAGAGAGTCCAACTAAAAAAAATTCAATGAAAAATGTTTCTCTCACATTTATTTTCAAATTATTTGTAATGGTTTGATTGCTTTGTCTCCTTTCATGGCTCATAAGAATGACATCTGTTCTTACTGATAACCTGCAAACTGCACATCTGCTATCAGAATTTTGTATCAGATGCCTTCTGTCTTCATCATGGCTTATGTGTTTATATACTTAAGGTACTATGTTTGTTACTGAATATATAAGCTCTTTGAAGCACATATTTTTATAGGATCTTGAAGTGATCTAGCTCTGGACTTCAGGTCCCCTACTCTTTCTGTATAATTTTATCTGCATTACTATGTGTATGTGTTTGAAAATATATAAAATAAATTTATAAGTAAGCTGCTGGAGTTGAGTTGTGAGAAAATATAAGTGAAATTAATTTAAGTGAGTTTTGCATCCTTAAGTTGGTCTGACTTTGAGCATACATGGGGCTTAAAGCCCATGTCCTGTTGAAATGTGACTGTTCTTCATCTACAGCAGGTGGTTCAAAGAAAAACAATCCTTAGTGTACTTTAGCTTTGGGCTGTCTATTTCCAGAGAGATCCATAAACTTTGCAAAACAGATGGCTATATTGACAGCTTGCCAGAAGCCTAGGGACCACACTTAGTCTAAATAGAAACATGAACAAAATCACTATTTATTTCTATCATGACACATCTAGTAACTGAATTAAACTAAACTGCTGCTCTTTAAACCTAACAGTGATGGGTTTTATTGTAAAAAGCTGGGGGTAAGTGGTGATGACAGTCCTAATTTAAGACCTTTTCAGGTAGTATCTTAGATAACCCTTTCTTGATAAATAAATAAAAAGGGACCTTAGTAGAAGCCATTTAATCAAGCATGCTGGCAATGCGTGCTTCAGTTCTCTGAAGGGAGGAAATGGGATTTCCTGGTGCGGTGTGCCAATGTGAAATGCATTACATGCTACTGAGGGAGCTCCTGGCCCACCCAGTACCAGGAGGCTCATTTAACAGTTTTGCTACCATGGTTTTCAGTGCAAGGTACCCTGCTTCTCCAGCTCGTTAACCTCTGCTGTGTTCTGAGTACATGAGGTACAGGCAAAAGTAAGCTGCAAGCAGTGGTGTATACCAGCCATGTCTAAGATCAACAACTTTTCCTTTATTCAGTGAGAGTCAAGCAAAAAACAGAAGATGCAGTCAGCAACCTTTGCTTTCTGTAGTTTTCTGCTGACATTCAAATGTAGAAAGTTTTTTTTTTTATTTCATCTTCAAACTTTGAGCTCTCCATCCAACCTCAAATATCACCAGGAAGAAATGCCACAGGAGAACATAACATATTGGAGCTGCAGCTCTTGGTAGGTTTTTCAGCAGCTGCTGAAACTGAAGGAATCAAATGTCTATCAAACAAATGCAGCAACACAGACCAAAAAGTTTTGTGCTAGTAGGAGGCTGAGTACACTTTGTATCATACATTTTACTCCTTCTGCTTTCCCTCTTGTTCAAACAGCAGGAGTTCAGGGCAAACAGCCAAGATGGATTCAGCCCTTTGCTGAGACTGATTCCACAAGCCTGACATCCTTCCACAGGCACAAGGCTATGCCTTTGCAGAATACAGCTTGATTGACACTTGGTGTGATGACTCATAAAGTCAATATTTGGATGCTGTGTTTACCGGTTGCACCAAAAAATGAAGATTCCCTACTAAGTGTCTACTGAGCTGTGTGAAGCTTCAAGCGCAGCCTGACCCAGAGCTGACCTTAGGAGCTGGCAGTAGAGGTTTCTGGTTAATATATTAGGCAGTGAAGGGATCTGTCTGTAGGGTGAGGTGTGAGGCTCCTGTGCAAAGTACTGTTGGAAGAGGTGGTCTTTACTGACTTCTGTCTTTTACTTTAAAATCCATGTGTAGCGATTTATCTTTTAAGGACTGACAGGATTTGCAAGGAATCCCATTGCTATCATTCTGGACATATATGCAGTCCTAGCAGGCTAAAGTACTCTTGGCTGCAGGGATGCAGTTTATGATAAGCACCTGCTTTTCCAGTACACCACACAGCTCAGAGAGCTGTTTTTCCCTCAGTCTCAGTATTATGAATGGTCCTCCTGAAGATGAGATAAAGTATCTCTGAGCACTCCTCTTATTAGGTGGGTGCCTGGGCCTGCATCAGAGAAGCCTTATTACTGTGTTGCCAAGAACTGATTGGGCTGGGAGTTATCTACCAGATTTTACAACTACTATCTAGTAGATAATAATTCCTGTCACAAGTGCTGTGACCCCTTAGCTCCCACTGCCCTCTAAGCTCTATAAGTTTTATTGTTAAGGGATTTCCAGGCCATCCCTATTCATTACCCTGGAAACAAAAACAGAAGCATTACTGAAAATGTCTAATAATGAATTTAGCCTAAGCACCCTGCTGGGAGGTAGAGGAACATTATTATCCCCATTTTACAGTTGAAGAATAAGCTGCAGAGTTCAAAGCTGTCCACCATATCTCCTTCTGCCAAGTCTGTTCTGCCTATATGACTAAGCTATTAACTTGAATTCCTCTTCTGACCACGAATACAACAGAATCAATTGCAAGATAGGTGGTCTCTCATGTAATCAGATTTGAAACCTTTGAGGCTCACTCTATATTAAAAACAACAGTTTAAATCCTGCCCATAAACTTGCTAGCATTCACTACAGGTTTCTGCAGCATCAATTTAATAGACTCTCTCTGTGAAACACTGCTTATTAGAAGGCAGAATGCAGCTGCTGGTGCTTATGTAAGTATATCACCTCTATGTGCAGCTTCCTTACAAATCCCAGAGCAACAGTTTAACATGACTGAGAGCAATGTTCTTCTCACTCTTTCACAACAGAGATGAAAAAGTCATTGGCATCTCAGTTTTCCATCTAGATACAGCTTATTTTAAACATTGAGAAATCAAGGCATTTGCTTTAAAATAATGAGATTTTAAAAATATACAGTTTACTGAACCTCTCCTAATTTTGTGTGAGGAGGATTCATGTTTTTAAGTATTTCTTCGAGAGCAAAAGAACTTCAGGTTGTGTGGGGTTCTTCATTATAGGAGAAAATATTTGTATAATCTGTTGAATCCTATTGTGTGGATTTCAGCAAACCAGCACAGTTCTGGTGAAGTTGAAAGATGTGGAAAAATCTCTCTTGCAAGTGCCTTAAACTCTGAGGTGGTTGTCACATAAAAGCAGATGTTGCCAGTGGCATAGAAATTAAGAAAACATCTCATATGGGAGAATGGAACAAATAAAAATCCCATTTTAGTTGAGACTCCTTGGCAAATTACAAGTCAAGTGAGGCAAGTTCAAAGAATGCTTGATTCTATATGCTCAAACATGGATGTTACTCAGAAGGAAAAGTTATTTTGTACACTTTTAGTCTATATAATACTTCTCTGTTAACTCAGGCAGGTAAAATAAACTGAAGTTATAATATTGTAATCTGGGTAAGGAAGCAATGTGGAATTTGGAAGAGACATTTTGAAAGGATTGAAAAGAAAAATTCTATTTGGAGCCCATGCCCATGTGAAAAGAACTAGCAAAGTCACTCAAAACATAAAGCTGAACTATATGGAACCAGACTTCAGCATGGCAGCCACCACCAGTTATGTGGGTCAAAGATCTGCAAAAAGAAATGCACTGGATGCAGTTTGGGTAATGTTCATCATGAACAAAGAGAACAATTATACCACTCACTCAGATGAATGTTTTTTAGCTCCAAGTACGTGCAGTTTCAGTGAAAGATGAGTAGATTTCCTATAAAATAGAGGCTTTAGTGTGACAGTGAAATGGAAGAAAACCCTCAGAAGATACACAGGCAGATTAAAATTCAGGACGCAGTAGGAACATTGCCACTAGAAGAGTACATGAACCACTTATGATTAGTTATTAGCTTAGAAGACACACAGGAAGGTGCTAATGATAAGCATATCCAAGGTTGGATTAGAAGTCCATAAAACCTTTGATCTCATGGAAGGGGGGTGTGTATTAGAGTGGAAGACAAATGTGGTGAGTGAAGAGCCTTTGATAGTGTTTTCTTGGAAAGAGAGTAATAATCAAGGAAAGAACAGAAGTATTCAAGCTTTCCATGCATTGAGTTACTGAGGGAAAATGAATTATAAAAACATTCATAAGAAAGAGGAACTTTTCTAAGAAGGAAGGGCACTGAGGATAAGCCAAATGCCCCTTAGCTGTGTATGCTTGATAAACCTGCAGAATTTTGGTAGGTACTATTTGAAGAAACAAGATCCATGCTTGTACATGCATCACTTACTAGATTTTTTTGGTTTTTCACTGTCCCTTGAACAATAAGGTGTTTCAAAAGGATTCACAGAAAAAAAATAATATTCAAGGCACTAGGCAAACAGTTTCTTGGTGACAGGACAACAAAGTAAAGTGGTATAAAGATGGATTATTTTGGAAGGAATTTGAGCTGCTGCATAAACAAATCCAGAGTGCACTTATAAGAAAAATTAATTCTGAGCTGTATGGTTAAAGCTTTCAAAATGCAGGGATTCTGTAGCTATCTAAAAAGGTTCTGTGACAAAGTATGCAAAAAAAAAAAACCCAAAAAAAAAACCCAAAAAAAAACCAACTGAAAAATGTGCTTACTGGGCTTGCTCAGAAGAGTAACCCGAGTGTGCTACTTGGAATAGATATCCAGAGTACATGAGAAACAATTCTTAATAATCAGTTTGAGAGATGACAGTTAATTAAGCTGCAGCCAGGAAGGATGTGGAATAATGGCATAATGAACCTTATTCTATTACAGTTGTGCTGTCAGCTAGGTCCAGGAAGAAGGCTTAAAGTGGGAGGCACTGGAAAGCCTTAGGAAACATGAAACTTGTCCCAAACTACTCCTTGCTGAATCAATAGGTCTTGGGGTTTGTATACAAGTGTTAGGATAGCCTATTGCAGCAGTGGGCTTGCTGTGAAGAAAACCACTGATTATACCAAGTATTTATTTAAACTGTGCTTTAAAAATTTTGAATACTGTGCTTGAGGGATTTGAACTCCTGGGTAGGAGCGAGAGCACAGATGGAGTGGATGGGGGCAAGACTGAAACTTTGGAACAATGAGACAACTATTTTGTTTTTCTTTATAGTAAATTTGTTTTTCTTTATAGTAAATTCCTATACATTACAAGTGTATTTTTCTCCAGCTTTCTGGTGACATAGCAGAAATTTGCCAGGATCATACTAGATCTTGAATGGACCTAGGAGCACCTGGGCAATATTTGTAACCCTGGTCCATGGGCAAACCCTGCTCAGGGGTAAAGGACTCTGTCTCAACAGGCACATCCCACCTAAAATATAAGCTTCTGCTCTTTCAACATTTCGGGGCATAACTATTTCTTGTGTTAAAGTCCTAAAGAGATACCCAGGAGATATAAGGTGCTGAGGTAGAAATGGATTTCTAGTTAGGAAATTCAAGGATATGCTGTCATGTCCTGTGTTTACAGAGCAGTACACCTTGTGTATAAATTCTACATTAATGGCATGAAATGTGAGGAAGTTGATGGCACTGGCTGGAAGCCAGAAGTGCTGTTCTTGCTCCTCCATGGTTGCATTTACACCGGTGCAGTGAATGAATGTTCATTAAAATATTAGAAACTTACCACAACAGTTCAGTGTCTCCATCACTTTATGCCAAATCCAGGGTAATAGTTGGTAGCAATGCCTTCCCCTAACTACCCTGCTGCCAGGTTCTCTAGTGGGAGCTTTTCTCAGTCCCTGTAGCATCAGCTCTTTGAATCTGCTTTAAAGCTATAAATACTAAGATATGCATGTGGCCAGGTTGGATAGGGCACCAGTTTAAGTGCCTCACTAGATGGCCAGTCACTTGGACAAACAAGAGTGCTATTTTCTCTAAAGAACAAGGACAGCTGTAACCACTACAAGCACCAGCACTGGCCAAAGCAAGATCCCCTCCTCCAAAGGTGAACTTTGAATCCTGATCGTCATTCAGAGTACTTATTTTGGCTTCCCTTATCCAATAGCTTCTCTTTTTTGGCTGAAAATTTTAAATATGTTAGGTCCAAACTGATTAATCATTTGGCATGAACAAAACTACACCTTCTTGGTAAGTGAACCATTTGTCAGTTACCTGCCTAGATCTAGCTGTGAATGTCTTACTCATGTTTTCATTTACAAAGGCAATAATCATGACCTCCACAACATTGCTCCTCATGAGGCAAAGGCCCTTACTCATGTTGGGTGGCAATCACAGCATGACTTTCAAAGCTATTTCCTTGAAAGCTGTGTCTAGCAAATAAACTCCTTCAAGCATTTGCAATCTAAAAGGACAGACCAACCCCAAAAGTGAAGAGTGCCAGTCTTTACTCTATTTGCACTCTACTGCAGAAGCTATAAGCCTCTGATTATAGCTATAAGCTGTTCATCTGTGAGCCTGCTGATAGGAGGGAGCTTGGTGCACTGTGGAAGCCGAACTAGGAGAAAGGATGATGCATGCTGGCAGATGATACACAGCAAAAGGAATGGAAAGCTCGGGGCAGGGGGGGAATTATCACATATAAGATTGATAATTTCAAGAGAGTCAAGAGTCAAGAACAGAGCTGAGAAACTGGCACTTGAAGAAAAGCCTAAATGAATTGTGAAAGTATCCTGTAGTAAAGGATGCAGCTGTCTTATATTATCCACCTAATCTTCCATCTCCTGGGGCAAAAGATCCTAAATGAATGATGCCAAATTTGTTCTCCTTGCAAGTAGAACACGTTGTGTAGAACAACACTCATAAAATGGAATCTATCCAATATTTCTCTTTCTGAATGTCCTATGTTAGTCTTCCTCTGACTTCCTTTGGTCTTCCTCTGGGGCAAGTTGTTCATTTGCCAACCTCACTCTCACCAACACAGTCATACACACAGGTTAGGTCTGCCAGTATCTCTTATAGTTTTTAGATGGCAATTTAAAAATTCAAACAATTGATAATGCATATTCTGTCCTTCCTAATAGCTTCAAGATCTCCTGTTTCCAAAATATCAATACCAGCTAAAACTGGACTTTGGATAAATCATTTATGGGACTACAGTTGGGCCACCTCATTCATTTTATAGAGTGATTAAAGGAGAGTGATTTAAGATCATTTTCATGCAGATGGGGGTACTCTTCACAATATTGATTCAACTGCTTTATATGCTGGTAACTCTGGGTATTCCTGCTGTTGTCAAGACAGAACATTTGCAGTAATGCCTATGGTAGTCTAAAAATTAGTAGGTTATTAAACAGAGATGAAGTACTGTCTGAAACGTATAAGAGAAATATACCATGTGTTCATGTAAATATTATTCTGAATTATGTCTAAACTCTTGGTTAGTGTTTGGCTCAAAATGAAAGGAGGATGATCTTAAATGTAAATGCAAATAGAGTTGCCTACAGACTTTCTCTGAGCTTTGAAAATTCAACCCTTTTTTTTTTTTTTTAAATTAAATAGGGAAGAAGAACTCTTGACTGGGTTTGGATTTATTGAATGATTTATTCAGTGATGACATAACATATATTATTAATATATATTTTAATTTTATGTATCTAATTTATTGCTGCTCAGTCTCCTCTCCCTTGACCATGCCCACACAGTTTAGATCTATTGAGGGTATAAAAATAAAAATGCTGTGTATCAGAGGCTGTCATCTCCAATTGGTTTCTTATGCAGATAGGTAAGTAGCAAATTTTGTGAGTAAATAGCACATTAATTTATCTTTTTTGGTACTTGGAAAGCCCCACATAATATATATATTTGGCCTTAGTGACACTTTTCATTAAGACCTCCACAGTCACAAAAGGAAACTCTGAACACTCATGATAGAACATTTAAATGAATAGCAGAAAGAAAAACTCTATATACTTTCAATTCTTTTTACAAATCTGCTTGTTTTAAGAGAAGGGTTGGCCAGAAAACAAGAATTCTATTTGCAAAACTATTTGAGGTTTAAAATATACAACAATTTTGCTGTGGAACATTCACATGACCTTTTAGAATTTCTTATAAGTATTGATTCATTCTGGCATAACTAATTTCTTGGGTAGAAAACTTTTCTTAGGCTGTGGGGAATTTTATACTCAGGGTTTATTTCCTCTAGTGTATAGTTTTTTCCCATCTGTCTTTATATTGGTATTTAATACAAAAATACATAAAATGGATAAGATAGTACAGCTCTTACAGAACAGAAAAGCGTTGAGCCAGGTAGAAGATGGAGTCTGAAACTTGAGTCTTCCAGAATCCCTTCAAGTGGTCAGGCTCTTAATTACTTTGGTTTTGGCCAGCCAGTTCATTCTGGACTGGAAAAAAATAGCAATGGTGCTGACATAGAAACTTGCATGGATGATTTGAGTAATTGTCAATACTCTAAGAATTTTTGATGCTCTTGTACAACCTGGAAGTGGCTGCTTTCTGAAATCACAGTTAAGCAAGATTTAAGAAATTGTTAGGGTTTTAATGATTAAAAAAGAAAAATCAGTATATTTTCTTTCCTGTTTAATGTCCCTTGAAAAATATAGAGAACATAATTCTTGTCCAAGCACAAGACTTGTACCTACCACAATTCAAAATCAGAAATTAGATTAAACTATGCTTCTAAAGTCAGTAAGAAAGCACATCACCCAAGGCTTATAAAATCTTTCCCTTCCTTGCTACACTCAATAAGGATTTCTTTCTAATTATTGGTTGGTGTAAGTTAATTGCTGAGTGTGTGAGGAAAGAAAAGAATTACTTAGAAATTACAAACTGCATTAAGTTTATAGTTTATCAATCCTTTTAAACACACTGTAATCATTTAGTATCCAAAGTGCTGATGTCTTCTGGAAAATTCCCTCCCTCAAAGGAAAATAAAAAATAATACTATTAGTCCTTAATTGTGGGTGTGGAATACTTTGCAGTTCTGGCTCTGACCTGAACTCCATTACACCTAGTGATACTCATGCACTGACATATGGATACACCCTCACATCAGCATCCTATTTCTATTTGGCCCAGTTAGCTCTTAGAAAAACAAATATTTCTAAACCAGCATAATTTTCTTTGGTTCTGGCATGAAATAACCGAGCCACAGCATCTGATGATGTGAAAGTGCTCTGCTTTCCCTGCCTTGCCCATGTCAAGCGTCAGTCTTCCACATGTTTTCGTGACACAGTCTTGTAGGAGTCAGCAGAGTGCTGTATAGACTTTGGCCTGAACAGCTGGATGACTGACTGGATCTGCTCACTGACTTCAAATCACATGTTATCAGTGAAACCTTTGCTGCTGTGTTTCCTTTCATTGTGTCCTTAAGCTGACCATTTCCTGTTCATGTCCTTTAAGCAGAGAATATGCAGAAGATCAGGGTCAGCCCCGATGCTGCAAATGCTTCACTTATGGTTTGGGAAGATAAAAGTGTTATTTTAATAGGGTTTGAACAAACATAAAAGTTGCCTACACTTCTTTTTTTTCTAATCAGTCACAAAGAACTGATCATAAAAATTGCCTACCTCATCAATTTTTAGCCAATATTGAACCAATTTTTTTAAGCATGGTGTGTAGCTGCAGCTGGATTCATGCAAGCTATTGCAATCTGGTGGAGAAACCAGAGTGTGTTTAAATGACCTTACACCATAACCTAAGCCAAGTAAATATAATGATTCACCCCGGGAAGATAAATTATTGCCTGGAAAAATGCCAAAGCATTTTAATTTGTAACTCCAACATGTCTCTCTTGGAACCCATTGTAGGGTGTCTGGGATACAAATTTATTTTCCAAAATGTTATATAACTTCATAATTCATTGTGAGGTTTTTTCCTTTCTCATCCAGCACACATATACATATGCTTAATTTAGACAAAAATTTGCTTTAAATAGCCACTTGAAAATCTTCTGCTATAACACCATGGGGGGAAAATTACCTTAGTTGTGATTTTCAGTAACATTCAAGATTTCAAATTAGAGCTGCAGCAGGTGTCAGGGGGCTACTTGTCACCACAGCTTGGAAATGTGACAAATTGTCAGAGCTGGTTGGATGTCCTAGGCTGTTATTAGCCATCTGTTTGCAGCTCTGGGAGGGTCAGCTGCCTGGACTTGACCAATGCCACCCCTCAATTACAGAATTTACAGTTTCAGCCAATTTAGAGCTGATTTTGTTTACTGTTTATAAAAGAAGGATGCACCACATGGTGTTGTGCAGGCTTGTTTATGGGATTTTGTGGAAATTGTGGTATACAATTTAGGATTCAACTGCCTAACTCTCCCCTGGGCACAAAGTGGGTGTGAGCCTGTACCTCTGTGCCCTGCTCTGGGTACCTTCTCTTCTGACATGTCAGGACTTTCAGCTGGGAAGGAGAAGTTACTGTTTGCCTGTTTATGTTCATTGTATGCCATCCTTACAGCAACCAGACTCAGAGTTACTCTGGCAAAATCCCCTCTCAGCTCCCAGTGCTTTTAAGAGCTCATTTGTTCCTGTAATAGTTCCCAGAGAAGTCACTTACTCCTCTGAAATTTAAAAGTCCAGTGCCTAAAAAAGGTTAAAATATTGTTATGTTCTATTCCTTTAGCAGAATACTAAAGTTTCATCATGGCCCTACCATTTCCAAGACCAAATAAATACTTGAAAACAGAATAGAAAGAACTGTATTTTGATAGCTCTAGCAGGCTTTCCTTATTTTTCTCTGAAACATATTTGAAAACACTCTGTAGCTAATTGGATTTACTCTGCAAACCAAAGGAAGATGTGATGAGGTTAACCAAAAATAAATTATTTTATTGTATTGCATACTTTGTTAGCTACCTAAAATATTTTGATATTCATAAGAATATAAGGATATTAATGATAACACTTGTATTTTAAAAAAATTTCTTAGTGTACTCAAGTGTCTGAAGAAATTAATGGCACAGTTAAAATTCTGAAAAATTCTATAAATTATATTTTACTGTACTGGAAGAAAAAACCATTTCAGTATATTTGGTACTAGCTTTCTGTGCTACTAGTTTTCTACTTGTAGAGAATTATTGTATGGGCAATGACAGTGGTCTAATACATTTCACCTTCTTCTATTTTTATAATATAATTTGCTTATTAAATAATAAAAATGGACAGGAGCAGTTACTGTGTCTTGGAATGTTAGTCAAACTCGCTCTGATACCTCTTTGCCGTAATTGGCCTGCACCTCAGTTTAAAGTAGCTATCATGAACTGAGTTTTTACTATCCCCTCCTCCTTCTGTGGTTATAGCCTTTAGAGTTCTGTCAGGGTATACTAATGCGATATGAATTGTGCCCCATAGTTTTGTTGGAAGATCAGGCAAGAGAAAGCTCTTCTGTTCAGGAATTGTATAGGACACATTTCTAGAACAAGCCTGGATCTCTC
The DNA here is from genome assembly GCF_048771995.1 of Taeniopygia guttata. Lineage (NCBI taxonomy): Eukaryota > Metazoa > Chordata > Aves > Passeriformes > Estrildidae > Taeniopygia > Taeniopygia guttata. Next base: position 38,428,856 of record NC_133028.1, on the reverse strand, counting down.
CTTCTACTTGTATTAGAGTGTACCTCTGGACATCAGAGCCATAAAAGCCTTACAAATCAATAAAATAACAGTTTATATGTTTTGTAGATTATGTGTATCAAAATATAACATGGGAAGTTCTGACTACAGAGAATATAGTTCCACCGAGAGTTTCTGCTAAGATCATGCTGTAAATCAAGAATGGCTTGCACAGTTTAAAGAATATTAAGCTAGCATTCAAGATCTTTAACTAAAGTTACCAAGTTTTTACTTCAGCAGTGAATGTATTAGACCTATATTGTGTGTATATGTGTGCCTCTGCACATGTCCTACCTATCTCCCAGTGCAATTCCTGGGTTTGTGAAACTATATGCAGGATCTGCTGATCCTTAGAGTTGAAACAAAGATTTCCTCAAAGTGGCATTTTTTTCCTTACTGAAGTTACTCATTTCCCCCCATCCTTCCAGCTTCTTTAGCATTTCACAAAAACAGGTGTTGGGAAATTTCCATTAGCCTGCACTATTTGTCTGTGGTAACAGAATATGACTACAGTGTTATCACATATCAAGCCAGCCAGGTTTCCCTTGCATGGTAAGGTGAGCAAATTCAGCTCAGTGAAACTTTAGGCAAAATCAGTTGCAAAAGAAGGTTAGGGACAGGATGAGGAAGTAATAGTTTTAGACTGAAAGAGGGTAGACTTAAATTAGATGTTAGGAAGAAATACTTCTCTGTAAATGTGATGAGGCACCAGGAGAGGCTGCCCAGAGAAGCTGTGGATGGCCCATCCCTGGCAGTGTTTTGGGCAAGGCTGGATGGGGCTCTGAGAAACCCATCTACTGGGACATGCCCCTGCCCATGGAAGGGGGATTTGGAACTAGATGATCTTTAAGGTCTCTTCCAAATCACACCATTCTGAGATTTTATGATTCTAGGATAAGGTTCTCAACAAAATTCTATAATTTTTTAGTAATATGTTCTACAGCTTTTTACTAATATATGGAAGTGAATTACAGCTTACACCTCAAATATATTGTCTTATCTAGGTACTCTCCATCTACCCTAGATAGTGATGGAGATGCATATAAAGCACATAGTATTCAGATGCTATGCCTATACATCTTGGATCCTCCCACGGAAAACAAGGAGGGGAGAGTCTGTCTCAGATAAGAAACAATAAATGAATTCTCACTTGTATGACACTTGCTAAGAAGTTGACATTGAATCAGTCTACATGTGTGTGACTCTCATATACATTTTAAAAAATTCCTTAAATTTTAGAAAAGCTTGTTTCAGTGGAAAGGAGAGAAGTAATGAGTGTGCCACACAAAATAAGTAACTATCTTCTTGTCTCGCTGGGTATTGGGGTACATAAATTTGTTGATTCAAGGACATGCCCTCACAATCAGTATGACTGATCAGAACTGTAATTGTATGGATTTATGGATTTTTTTCTTGATTTCTAAACTAAGAGAACACTTCCAGGGAAAGAGAAAATTAATGTATAAGAATAGAGGTGGGAGAGAGGTTGATCTCGTGTGTGTGTGTGTACATCTGTTAAATTCAGTGTCTTTCATTTCAAACTGAAAAATAAAGAACTGGGTTTTTTTCAGGGTTTTTTTTTTTTGTTGTTGTTGTTGTTTTTATGTAGTAAATAGAAGTTTGTCTTGTTTTAAAAATCTGGTTAGTAAAAATTTTGACTTAATTGGAGCAAGGAGTGTCCAAAGTCATCTTTTGTCTGTGGAAGGATAACTAATTTGCAATACACTCTCTCCTCAAAGGGAGCAGATTTATATTTCCTAGCAATAGTGGAATGTCTGGACCACAGAATGAGTCTTAAAAACTGTTTTGAAGAAATCTCTGCCAATACTGGATTGTCACAGTAATGTTTCTTTTTCCTTCTTTTTTTCATGCATTATTTGGGAGGACCACACAGCATAGGGAGCAGTGGTGTACCATAACTGCCACTGAAATAACTGCAGTCTGAGAAACTGTGAGCACAAGGAAATAGAAGATATTTGGATTGGAACTACTGAGGATTTATGACCCAAAGGCTGTAGAAATGTTTATGTTTGTTTACATTTTAATAATAGTGGGTTTCCAGTTTCTGCTGTGATCAAGTATTTTAACTGGATGGATACTCATAGGATGCTACCAGTCACTGGCTATGACTAAATGTTATCCAAACACAGCCAATTAAGTACCTGTTACTGCTTGTTCTTTTTATTTGCAAAAACCATAGCTTGGTCTGCTAGGAGTCCATAAATATAAACACCAGATTTTAAGGCTTTTACTCCGAGTTTGGAGTTTTTAGAGAGTAGAACAAATTTTGTTTTAAAACTTGGTAATACTCTTTCAAGTATAAATATAGGATACTTTTCTGAAGAACAGCTAAGTTTCATTATTAAAAACAATAAAGACCCCATCAATCAAATTCAGCATGTTAGAAATCAATGAAGAACAAAACTCCAACAGCATCAGACCATGCCAACAGTGTTAGACACTAATTGGCCTAATTTCTGTGTTATGACATTAATTACAGCTTGGTTGTGTCTGTCAGGTTGGGCTGAACAAATACTAAACATGGCATGACTGAAATATCTGCTACAAATTTATTTGGCTTTTTATTATTTTTAACTGTTAAGTTAACAGGAATATAAAAGTCAAGAGTAGAACCTCACTTTTCATAGTTGCATTCTCTGTTTCAAGTAAGATCCACGTTGAATGTTTCAAAGTTTATTAACATCTGTCAATAATTTGTACTCTAAATTTTGACCATAGTGTAATAATTCAGTGAACAAAGTAAAGTAATACAGATATCTCCATGTGGGGACTATGCTTAGAAGGATATTTACATATGAATAGGTCAATCTTTATGCAAAAATGTACCTTGAACTGCCCAAATTATTCTCAAGTGCATATTATGAATTGAACCTCATTACTTTAAATTATACTGACCCAAAGGCACTTCACATTGAATTTTGCTCTCATACCCTTATATATACCTCTATTAAAAAATGGTCCTATTTAGCAATTTTGTATGGCAATTAAAAATTTAAGGATTTTCAGCACTTCAGGTCAATATATATTTCAGAGCTATGTGTGTTGTGCTACTCTTACACGATGGGGAAACAATTTCAGTCCTGGCTGTCTGTCTCTTCATGAATTTGAGCTGAGGCGTTCTCTTTATGCAAATACACACTCTTTTATTCTCCTTTTGTAGCTTAATTACATACTGCAATCTTCTTCCCAAATATCTAATTTCACTGAAATTGTTAGTAATTCTATCATGACGTATGTAGATATATTGGGGGAAATACAGTGAATGTTTGGAATGTCCTTGTTAGTGAACTGGAAAACTGATGTCAAATTTATCTTTTGAAAAGTGTGAATTGTGAGTTTAAAGTGAAAAAAGGATGGTTTAAACAGTCTAGTTAATTCAAGTCCCTTGAACCTGTTCCAGTCATCTTGTCATTTTTTAAATCTTTGCTAAGTTTAAAAGGTTTTCATTAAGAAATGCAATGGGTAAATTTTGCTCAAACTGTCAATAGCAGCAGCTGCTTTTCCTTTATGAATTATCTGTAAAGACAGACACATTTGGGGAGCTTTCAACAGAGGAGAAAATGTATTACTTGCTATAGTGGCAAGTTTTCCATTTCACGATGTAGCACCACTTAAGGGTCATTCTGTCCCCTTCCAGAGCCATGTTTGCACAAGAATTGTTTAATGCAAAATAACAGGACAGGGAATTCTGTATTCCTGCTTTTGTCTGAGTGCAGTGTAGCAGACGAAGTAAGACTGTGCTAGGTGACCAAATGACTCTCCCTGAAGACAGAAAGTAATCTCTGAACCAGTTATGGATTATAGGCCACAAACTACTGAACAAAGGATATATTTGAGCTGTTAATTTCAGCCAAGATTTAAGATTTCTCTCTGTTTCAGCTAACCCTTTGCTGCTTAATATTTGTGGTCAATGACCACATGACTGAAGTAGGAAAATCAGAGGTTTGAAAAAGTCCTAATGAACATTCCTAGGCGTGAGCCTTTGTACAAGTACTCATGAGACTTCTTGTTTTCCTCAAGCATTTTGGCTAAAAAAACACTCACATGTTTTCTGAAAATAAATACAAAAGGTCATAAATACCACTGAGGTGAATTCATGGTTTTACTGTAATACATATCTCTGAGTACTTTGCAGTATTCACCCATGTCTGAATAGTGACAAGGGAACTCTTGGAATGCAAATGTTCTTTATCAGCTGGGAAACAAGAAAAAAAATCTATGTTATATACAGCATCATGCCTCTAGATCTGAATCTGCCACACATGCAAAAACACAGAATAAAAGTAAAATTGTGAAAATAAAATTTCATTGTGCCTGGGAAAGGCTGAAGGAAAACACCATTAAAAGTAAATCACATTTAAACTGTGTAAAAAACTGCTGTATAGACTGCTAAATGCTACTGAGGGACTCGATGTGTTACAGCTGCAGATGTTGATTTGTAATAATAGGCCATGCAAATGTTCTTCTAGGGACAAATACACTGTAGAACTAAAATATGACTAAGTTAAAAAAAAGTATTATATAGTACAGCTATTTGTTTATGGTAGAAGCCTCAAAACTGCAAGGAAAATCATTAGAGAGGTATTCTTAACCTAACATTGCTGATGTATGCAATCTTAGAAAATGATCTTCAGAAGTGTTAATTTTAATAGAACTACTGCTATTCATGAGTTCCTATGTATATCACAGTCCTGCAAGCAGAGCAGGCAAATGGGAGCTCTGGGGACTTAGTGGACCTCATTGGCTGAACAGTGAACACTCAGTTTTTCTTCATTCTGTCAGATTTTTTTGTACAGAATGCTGAGCTGCTTCTAAAAATTAAATTAAATGGGAATTTCAGAAAGCCTGGATTTTCAAAATCAACTTACATTTCATAAGAGGCTGTTAATAAATGTATATATTATCATTTAAATACTTTTATCTATAAATGAGTATTCTTTTCTTCTCATTTTAAAAGAGAAATTAAAATGTAGCATTTGCACAAAAGAACTGACTTGGTTTACAGAGATCCAGAATGACTGTTGTTCTTGTATCCTTAATAAATGAGAAGTTCATAAGATTCTTTAAAAGTAATTTTTATGAAAACAGAGTAAATTAATATCTGTAGAAAATATTTGACATGATGCACAAAATGGGCAATTCCATAGCATGACATGAAAGGGTGCTATGCACAGAAATTATTATTCTCAGAAAATATCTGTTGTTGAATTTTCAAAAACTGACATGTTTTGGCATTCTTTCAGCTGTAGTAGTATATTGGTCATGGATGCATTTTCTGACTCTTTCCTTAAAATTTCTATTGAGCTGGGAAAACTGAAAGTTAAAGTCATCGGGTGGCAGGGAGAAAATCATTTACACCTTGTAGTCAGATAAGAACAAAATAACCATTTCCCTTTGACATTCTTGCCATTTTTTGTTACTTCACTTATAGCGCGGGACATTCTTATTCGAACACCCTTTTAACACTACTTAGTATGTCCTTCAACGCATGCACTATTGATATCAAAAGTTCATTGTCTTAGAAACTTTTTATTAGGATTCATAGCCTTTGAACTTTGTATTGTTATCTGCCAAAACAAAATGACAATCAAATAATTCTGCCACCCCTTTTTTTCTGTCCTTCCACTTTTTTTCAACTTCCTTGCTTTTCATTATAACTGTTACACTGAAATGACATTATCACAGTGGAACATAAACAAAAGATTAGGTATCTCATCAGGATTAGCTTCGTGGCCTCTCTCCTTTTCACCCCCAAAAGCTCGATGACCTGCTAAAATATGATATCAGCTGCGTTTTCTTTGGCCAGCTAGGTTCACTTGACTTGACACTAGCAAGATCAAACTACTGCAGACTGTCAGCATAAGGGATATCCTTTGAAAAACAGAAGTGTTTCTTCTTTAGGGTCAGACTTTTTTCCTAACTCCTTTCTCCTTTGTATTTTGGCTTCTCCTTCCCATCTTCGCAGAATTAAATTAAGTCCTTGTATAGCTACAGTTGTGCTTGCAGTGTTGCTCTATAAAACAGCAATTATATATTGAATATTGCAGCAGAGATTAAAAACCTATCCAAAGATAAAAACCAAGTAATGTTTTTCCTCTATCTTAAAATTCAGATCTCAAAATTAAGAAAATTTTGCTTTCCAGTTTGCAGATGTTTAAGCAACTGAAAGATAACTCCTCAAAATTATGCTGATATTAACATTACTTTCTTCTAAATTTCACTGTAGAAAGGAAAGAACTAAACAGCTTTGAAATATTACCCTACTAATAAAGCTAAAAATACAATCATGGAAAAGCTCTTCTCAGTGGAAGACAAGACTGTTTACTGGATGAAAATTTGTAATTGCATTATACTGTCTTTACATGCACATTCAGAAAAAAATTGTTTGCATGGTTAGTGATTACAATGATTTGCTGTGATAAAGACCAGTACAGTAAAGTTCCATCCTTCCATCAAGGATGCCATCTTCCCCCATTACAGACATGTGTCTGAGTATTCCAGTTGGTCCCGAGGGCATCATGAATTCTGAGCAGGGTATGGTGCTCCATTTGATTCATTCGTTCTGCTGCTGCAATTGCTCTGATATCAAAGGGAACAGCTTAGCTTATGAAAGCTGACTATGATGAAGGCTTTCAAACCTCTTCCGCAAGTCTGGTGGAAGGAGAGGAATTACGACCTAGTAATTTCTTTTTCTTAATTAATCTGGAAATGAAACTGTGTGTCTGTAGACCTTGGAACTCTATAATGGTAAAATATGAGAATTGATGAAATGAAGATAGAATTACAGTTCACAAATTCAGGGTTGAAAGAATCCAAATTAAAAATGGAGGTTGAACAGCTTTTGCTGCTTCAGGCAATTCACAAAGAATTTGTGCAGCTGCAGAGATTGAGTAGGAACCCAATGGCATTACTGAAAATTGAATATTTCTGGTTGAGCTTTCCTGGGTGAATGCAGAAACCCATTTCTATATAGTGCCTTTTTAATTGTTGTTCTGAAAGATACACCAGCTTTTTCCGTATGCTTTGCTCCTGTATGGGAGACTGAGCTGGATACAAAAGGAAGACCTATATATAAACATGTAGCCTGAGAAGCTCAACAGGGTAGTAAGTTGACTCACTAATAAGTAAGGGGTATGAATTTTATAGCTGTGATGTTTATGAAATCTCTTCAGTGAACTGTGTGTGTATGGCACTATTGTGTAATGGTTATGAAACATTCAAGCTCTAGCCTTTGGAAATAATATAGTTTACTGAAAAATACCTTCAAAATAGCAGTTATTTTAGATTAGTAGATAGAAAGACAGATGGAAGCAATATTGCTATAAAAGAAATTTCAATCATAGAAATAGAATACAAAGAACTGCCATCTATACATGTAAGAAAATATGGACATACTATCTGTGTGTCTACATCCTGTTCACTCCAGAGGTTATATGATCCCAGTTTTTTATTATAGGAGACTTTTAAAATGTATAATGACATTTCCCAAAGATATTATCTGTACTTTGTACGTGTAAGTTTTATATTTTACAGTATATAAAATTACGGTGAATTGCAGTGAGAAGCTTCAACTTCTGACTGGTTTTCTGCACTCTTCTAACAGTGTCACTTTGTGACAAGTCTCTACGCACATGGGCGAAAGCTAATAGTTACTAGGGCTGCCCAAAACCCTAGTTAACAAAGGCTTCCGCCTCAAAGCCACAGCATTAACAGGCAAACACCAGTGATCATCTGGCAAATGTCTTGGGCTTGTTCTGTCTCCTGTAGCCCCGTTTGTAGGGCCCGTTTATATCCAGCTCCTGCTGTGCACCACTGGGCTGGCTTTGCTTCACACTCATATACACTTCTTTAGCAATTCCCATTGTTTATTTTGCCCCTTGCCTGCCTTTGGGTTGTGCTCTTGACTCGCTCTTCTGGGATACATGGACTTGCTCCTTTAACCTCTGGCAGTAACCTTGTTTGCCTTCTCCCGCAGTGTTTCAGCTCAGCTGCCTGTGCAGATGTGTCTGACCTTCAGTTACCTGTAAGCAGCCCGTGCTCAGCCACCAGGCCTACCTGGTGATGTACTGCTGCAAAAAGCTCTGTCCCCTCCATGAATGTCAAAACTAACCTTGAACTCACGCCTCAGTGGCTCACTCTCACCATAAAAGTTTTTACACAGGTAACTAACATACGATGGGAGCCCCACAGAACAATTTGCATTTATTTTTCTCAAATAAAACAAAACAAAACAAGTTTGCTAGGTTTTATTAGAGTTGGTGCTCAGCCTGATTGCAGAAAGGAGCTGGAGTCAGACATTCCACTCTGCTCAGCACTGAGAGTCCTCACGTTGCCCAGGCAGATGGAATATGTGCTTCTCTGCACAACATGTCACTGCGAGCAGGAATTTCCATCATTATAAATGCAATTTAAAATGCATTTCCATATTAAATTCGTTGCCAAAAGTTGTATTAGAGATGTTTGTTTCCCTTCATGCAGGCTTTCCAGACACATCTTTCTCATTTTGAGATAACCAATACTGGCTGTGAACAGCTAGTGTATAATGGACTTGCACTTTGCTAGTCATATCATTATAACTAATACAATAAACACTGAAGTGGCTTGAATTGATTACAGTATGCTGCATATACAAAACCCAACACTTTCAGGGAATAATATATTTTTAAGAGATTCTGTCTATTCAGTATATCCTCTGAAGAGGCAGCCCACTGAGCCAACGACTGCTGACATAATGTACTTCTCCGGTTTTATTTTTATGATGTATTTTATTTTATTTTACAACCTAGTGAGCAGCATCCCTCTCCACAGGTGTGGAGGGCTGAAACTAGATGATCTCTAAGGTCCCATCCAACACAGGCCATTCTGTGATTCTACATGTTTATACAATTTTTTTATTTTTAGTCTCTATAAATTTACAGCAAAGTGCAGAGAAGCAGAGTGACTGGTAATAGGGATAGAAAGTCTCCCTGTTTTAGGCTATGGCTTTTTAATCTGGTCCTGGAAAAGAACTTCAAGAGGAAAAAATCCCTGCTGTGAGCCAGCAGCTGTGGTGTGAGTCACATATACCCTTCCAGTACAGTTGGACTTGTAGCACAATTGTACAAGACCTAAAGAAGGTAATATTTTAATTATTAACACTTTCATCTAGGAAACTGAAAGTAAACCAAAAAGAGAGTCACACATTCATTTCTGTTGCCCTGTGTAATGATGGCCTGGCATAATTTGGTCAGCAGTTGCATTGTAGAGCAACTCAGTCAAAATATTATTTTGGAGTCTTTATGAAGAATATTATGAAGTAGTTCAGATTTGGGGAAATTTTTTTCACTAAATTGTTTTTGGGTAGTAAAAGCTAGAGCTCTCACAAGAAACAATCACAAAAGCAGAGGTAAATTTTAGTTTTTTGATAAACTATTAGAGTTGAGATCTTAGCTTCAAGAAATTTTTGATTATAGATGATGCAGACAGGTGATCAGATACTCAACACATTTTTCAATGTGAAAATGCAGCCCATAATCTAGATAACTTTTGAGATAGCAGCATCTGTGGAAGAGTGATCCTCAACAGATTAAAAATAATAAAATCTTACTCTCTTATGGGGAGAATTGTAAACAGTGAGAAAAACTGTCAGAGGCATAAACATGCTTGGGGGTTTCATCTGTGGGGAGTGCTCTAATACATGGAGCAGATGCTATTCATAAATATAATTGGAAAAAAATATTATATCAGTTCTGGACACATGACATTCAATTCTCCCTTAAAACTTGATTGGAGCTGAGTTTTTACTTTCACTTGACTGGAAAAGATACTTTAATTAAAAAAATATATAGCATTCCTTATATGCCTGGCATTCTCAAATACTTGTAGAATAAGCCCAGTGGTCCACATAAAAAAAAAGTAAGACAGAAAAAGGAAATCAAGTTTTTTCTTTGTCTTTGATTTCTGTGGAACTAAGTCCTTAACGTAAGTCTCCTCACAGCCATTCTTAGAAGAGGAGGAGAAAAAGTGGTAACCATGCCACATAGTTACTGGCGTCCTTCTAATTAAAAAATATAGCAAGGGACCCAAGTGGTTTGTTGATTGGCCTGGCTTCTGATCACCCTAGAGGTGATCAACCCACATTCCTCTCCCCTTTTCAGCCAAGTCTGTTATGGCCACAGAAAACAATGCTGAAGACACAATTTCTAAAAATATAATTCTGTCACAAAGGCAGATGTTTCATTTGTTCCATTCAGCAACTGTTAGCTTGATCCGTTTTATTTATTCTCTATTAAATGAATGGAACATACAAAAGGAGTAGCTTCCTGGATGATAGTTATGCCAGGCTCTGATGAAGCCTCTTATTTTCCAAAAATACCTTACAGCTGAGCAGATACTGAGGCTTTTTTGTTAACAAGACTTGTATATATTCAAGGTCGACTTCATTGAATTCATGGCATTTTGATAATGTAAGTAGATAAAGAGAAGGAAGAGAATCCCATTTGAAATAAAAGTATTTTTAATAAGCACAATAGGGTCTAGAAACATACTTACTAAGCATGAAATAACCAAAATAACAAATAGGTATTTGGCATGTCACTGATTTAATGCAATCTCTTTAAGTTCTCAAATTTCATATGCAAAACTGATATACATGAAAATTTGTGGATAAGGAAATGTTTCTGATGCAAAGTCCTTTTAAGAATGACTATAAAAATTTTACTCTTGTAGTCATAAGACTAGTATCACAATTTATGCAGTAATCTGCATAAGTTTTAATATTATAAGTTTAATGATATCTGAGATGCTTTTACTCACAGAGTGTTAGTATCCTCCAGTTACATGGACTTGTAAGATAACTTTTTTAAACTATAAAATTAAATAAACCTTCTCATTTCTTGCCGTCCTTTACTATGCCCATAGGTGAAAGGGAATATGTATTTGTCATTGTAATAATTTTAATTTCTTAGCCATATGGATGCTTCAGAGCCTTTATTGCAGACAGATCTGGTCTGTTGCTGCATGCTGGAGAGCCTTCTGTCTAAAGCATTTTCCCTTTGAGCATACTGTTGTGTCAGCTGTGCAACTGTTCAAGACTGGTACTTGGCCTCAATGTGCTTCCTTTTTCTTCCTTGTCATCCTTGAACATGCTTCTGAGGAAAACCCACTTACCAGCAGTACAATTTTACTTGCACCATGCTACCAGATCTACTCCTGAATACTCATTTGCTGGTTTTGCCTGGAATAAGCTGGTGGGGAGATAACAATGTGTTGTAAAAGAGCCAATTTCCTGCTCTTGGTGCTCTTGACTGTGTGACCCTGGTCCCCTGTGCCAGGCTGTACCCCTGCAGGCCCTAGTGCACCCCTTGCCAGGCAGTGCAGTGAAGGTGTTTGTGTTACAGGGCTCTAAGACTATTTGTACTTCTATTTACTGAACAAGGTTTCCTGCTAAACGTTTTGCTGCATTTAGAAAAGATGAAAAGAGTAGGCAAGTTTAATTTAGCTACAAGGAGCATATATTACCTGAGGATGCTTTCCTCTGTTGTTTTCTGATCATAAGGGAAAGGCCAAGGAGGATAAATACATAATTTTGAAAGAGCTGAAGAGTCATTCTTGCCTTCAATTCTGCACCATTTTCTAATGGTGCTTTTTTTTCTTTTTCATCTGCATTACAGAATCTTTATAATTAGAGGCAATTTCTTAATGTTTAAAAGAAGTGGGAAAATAATGTTCAAAGGAAGAAGCAGGTATGTTTGAAGACTGCTCTACTGAAGGTAGGAAAAGACAGGATCAGGATTTGGAAGTGTCAAACAAAATCTGTGCATGCAGGGCTAAAATTTAAGGAGTTTTATAAAATATTAGTTAGAGATTTTAAAGATCCGTGTTCTGATACTGAACATGCACACATGTTTTGAAAATAGGGATTCGTCACTTGTGAAATATTTTCTTTTTCCTCAATATCTCTCCCTCTAACAGGTCTACAAGTAACATCTTCAAGATCTTCCATTTTGAAATTACACAAGGGGAAATAATCTTGCATGGCCAGTCTCATTGTGGTCAGCCTTGTGGCCAGCCTTCTTTCTCTTTCTTTCCCCATTTCCTTTCTATTGTGGAAGAACACAATAGAAACTTCACAAAGAGGAAAATACTTGTAGTATTTAGGGTGGACCAAACACTAATACAAAGACCAAGGAGGACATTCATCCAAATAGCAAGATATAAAAACTATGCCTTAACTAAAAATAACTATGCTTTTTCTAGATGTACCATGTAGGTAGTCTATGCTAGTTCTTTTTCCTAAGTTAAGTTTTTAATTATAAATCATCATAGATATTCTAAAAATATTTGAAAAACTAACAATGTAGCAGGCTGCTGTTTATCATACTGTTTGAACTTCTACCGTTCATTCCCCTTTTTTTCCACTTTTCCTTTCCCTTTTTTATTATTTCATCACAGATTGCACCCAGGCACCAAACACTGGAAAAATATTCTCCCAGAAGCAATAATGTAAGACGTGGGCTGAAAGCCTCCTTCTCTCAGCAGCTTTGCTAACTGTTTTCCAGATGCCTTTGCTCAGTCTAATCAAGGTGTTTGAGTAAAGTGGAAACTACAATTTCCTAGAGGCAGATGACTGCAACAACTGACTAAAGATATTTTGCTAAACTGTTTCGTATTTTCAAGAGATTTAGTTCTTAAAAATAAAAACCATATTAAAAATCATATTAATCAACTCTGGAATTAATTTGTTGATTCTAATGAATGCATGAGCATTGAATACTTTGATAAAAGGCAGTTCCAGAAACCTCTTTTGGGATGTGCTTTAGATTTTGGTACTACAATGCTTTGGTTAGTCTTTACTCATTATGTAAGTGTGTGTGTTAGCCTCTAATGGAGTGGGAAATCTCACTGACTATATCAGTAAGTTGTGAGGATTCCATCACATGTAACAAAGGCAGGGCTCCTTGCAGCAAGGATATGTCAGTACAGCAGCAGTGTAGGAAGAAGACATGGGTATTATTCGGTACAGAGTCAGGGTAGCTGCAGGGAGCTCTGAGCTATTTAGGTCATAATAAGAACAAGAGTATTTCTAGTATAGGTAAACAAGACCTTCATCTCTTTCCAGCTAATGACAAAATTATTTTGATGGCAATTTTTATATGTGGAGATTATTACCACAGTTATTCTGATCTATTAACGTACACTCTCATAATTTTTGTTCATTTCTTAGTAAACAGCTGGATGGTCCCATTGTAGTTATCACTCTGTGAAAGAACATGTGTGAGTTAATTAGAACAAGCTTTGTAAACCTCAGCTCCTATTGCTGTAATCCAAACAGCAAAAATACTCTGTTTAGAAGTAATAGTAAGTCAACATTTCAATAATTTATTTTGTCTTTCTTTTTCTTTTCCCTGTAAAGAAGGTGCATGTCTTTCTGGTTCCGTGTGCCTTCTAAGAAGGATCCTAGGAAAAAAGAAAACTGTGTAAATAAATACCTTTTTAGGAAAAAACCATAGGGAGTCCGTAACAGTCCATCAGCATATCCTTCACCCCAATGGCCATCAGATTTGCTACCATCAGGCACTGATTTTCACCCCCTACTTAAAAACATTTTCACCAATTTTACCCCTTTTGTTTACAGATCACTGTAAACTTAATTTTGTTGCCTTTATAAGCCACTAAAAATTAAAAATAATTTTTAATATAACCTTGACTAATACAATAATATGAAAAAAGTGTTGAATTTTAAGACTGATGCATTCAAATAATAGCTGAAACTTTCAGGAATTGAGTATTAACTAGGTATAGATTGCTTAGTGAAAAAGAAAAGGACTTTGGGAAAGCAGCTGTTTTTGGTCTGATGTCTACGTATTTTTCATACTTTGGAGGAAATATTTATTGGTTTTTTTTTTTTTTTTTGCTGTAAGAATTTTGTAGATGGGCAGCTGACAAATGGATAGAGAAAAAGGACTCATGCAGTGTCAGAATTGAGTTTACTCATCTGCTAAAACACTATGAGCTCATTATGTAGCACAGACCAAAGCAGTGTCAAATTATAATTTAAGAACAAATGTGGAAGGAAGATGTGAAATACATAGAAAATGAACACTGAAGTTATTAAAATAAATACTGAAAATTAACTGTTGTTTAATTAAAGACAGAGAATAAAATGTGCCAGACAGTTGACAAAATGTACAGCTGGAATAGCACGAAAATGAAAGCAGTTTCTCTAGTGTAACAGGTTTAGTACTTGACATGGGTTTTGTAAATTAATTTTGACTTTAAGAAGTCAAAATGTGTAGATTAAATTTAAAAAGCATTTGTTTGGTGGGTGTAAATATATTAAGAGGGGTCAAAAAACCTTTTTTTCATTGTGAGTGCATTATCAGGCAAACCTATATTGCCTCATGCTGTGATAAGAAAGCAGATAAGGCCTTTGCCATCTGTTCTGAAGGTCCTGAGTTTAATTCTCCATGGGAGTTTGTACATTATGCTGGTAGGAGGGGAGGTATTCATTTGGGAAACTGTTTATCTTTCCTTTGGATAAAAAAACAATATTATTTTAATCAGAAGAGATTTCAACTAATTTCTCTGCTTTTTTGAGGTTTACAGTGAACTTTAAGTAAACAATTCTTGTAGGAAATAAATGACTAAAGGAGACAGGGATATTTATCAAGAGTGGACTTCGGTGGTTTAAAAGCAATGTATAAATATCCTGTTTGTATTATATCCATGTTCACAAATTTTGCATGTGTACTACTTTCTAAACCTTAACATTGTCATGATGATTAAACTCCATTCACACAAAATTAATAATATTCTGATGTCTGAAAGAGCAAGAGCAAATTGGTGATACACAGCAACTGGTTGCTTTTCTTTTATTTTCTTGTTTTACTTTTTCCCCAGGTAGCAAACAATTTTTCAGCTTATTGGTCAGAAGATGAGTTCTTTACTTCTGGTACTTTTCTTTTAAATAACAAACAAATGCAGGACACTCTACTCATTGAGTGTTTTCTCTCTTATCCTTCCCCACCAAAGACATTTTAAACAGATGATCTTAGATGTCAGTCACATAGAACTACCACCTGATGACTTCTTTAAGTCATATGAGGGTTCACTTAAATCTATGCCAAAGACCCTCCTTTCTAATTGTATTTCCACCTTTCTCATTGTGTGCACAGATGTATCTTTATGAAATATATGCATGCGATAAAGATTTTGCACACAGATGCAAGGTGTGGGCTCTGTCTGGATGTTTCAGAGGCTTTTTTACAACAATGTCGTTTTACAGCCAAAGTTAACAAAACCATAAAGCCTCATTAATATAAAATGAAACTGAGTTTGTAACAACTGGTTCTCTCTACTGTGCTGTCTCAGAGTTTCATGACTTTTGCTTCTGGGATTGATTATGGGGGAAAGTGGTAATGGTATATGAGCTTATAAGTGATTCTGTCTCGCATATTGATCTTCTCTGACTAGACATGTTCAGGAGAGGGGCAGGAAAATGATGTGGATGTGTTCTTGGAGGAACAGGAGATGCAGTTGCAGAGTTACACAGCTGTTTTGTTCAAGCTGGGAATCCAGAGATCAAAGGAGCTCTGCACTATTAAATGGGCTCTCTGGGGAGAGGGAAAGAGACAGTGAGGATAGAAGGATGCAAATAGGAATTATGGGTCTGCTGTTCCTGCTGACGAGGCAGATGTGAGATATAGATGTAGAGCCCAGGGGATGCAACATAAAGCAATTGCAGTGTTTCCCCAGCTTCTTGGGAATAGTAAGACATAGGGAATGATAGGAATAGGTGCTGGGCTGTTTTAAAATTCTTTTTTCTTGGAGATACTTCTAATTACGCTTTGATCCAAGGAGGCTGCCAGGTACCGATGGCATTGCTCCTACAGAGACCAGAAGCCGAAAGCCACCACCGCTGTTCCAGCTGGCAGTGGTGGCAGCTGTCTGCAGGTAAAGATTTGCTTCAGGGTGGATTGACTCCACAATGACACCCCGAGGGAAGTGACAGCTCTGCTTATGAGGCAGGCAAGTGGAGTCATTTGGTATTGTTCTCTAGTGGCACTAGAGAGCCTTTCTTTCGGGAGGCAGTGAGACAATATTGCTGAAGAGAGACCTAAAATGGGAGATTCAAAATCTCACATTGTACATACATAAGTAGTAATCTGCTTTTCTTATACTACATTATTCATTAAGAAATTTTGTCTATTTTCTAGGTTTCATGTGTACAGAATGGCTGAAAATCATTACTTTAACAAGACAATAAAAAACCCTTAGAATTACTTCTCCAGGTGTTTTAAATAAAGCAACTTTTTATTATTATTTCTACTGGTTCTGATCATAAATAAGGCATCATAGTTTGGTGATCTTAATAGTATTCAGGTTCACAGCTTTACACAAATGTTTTGTTTCCACTTGAAGAAAGGGTTCAGATCCTTACTGTTAAAAGGCATACATTGAAATAAAGGACCAATGACCTTATAGTCCAACAGCAGGATCTGTTCTTGTAATCAGAAATTAGTTCCAATAGAAAGACCTTTCAGAAGCAAAAAAACCATAAATGTTTTGGTTCCCATCTGGGTTTAAAATAATGGGATTTATAATTCTGACTTAAGTGCTTATAAAAATGTTACCCTTGTGTGTTAAAAAATGCAACAAAGGGACAAATACACTCGAAGTTTAGACATGCCCCTAAGTTTCTTTGATTTCAAGGCAAATTGAGAGCCTAGAGGCTTATGGAAATTCTTTTAAACACCTAGTTCAGCCCAAAAGCTGAAGCCTAAGTTTCAGTCTTGTGATATAACTATAGAGAATTAATGCGAACATTGTGGATCTGGACCTCTGGACAGTTTCACCTCTATAACATTAATTACTGGTTGATGTTGAATGTTGTTTATTTTGAGATGACACAAATATTAGTGCTACTGGGACTTTTATTTTCTACAAAATTTGTATTTTACTTTTTTGGGGGTAACTAAGTGATCCCTTTAAGTTAACAGGATAAGCAACATGATAGTAAGCAATATGATAGAATTACTTAAAATTACTTTAAAATATTTAAGTAATTTACAATTTTCAAAACATTTTCCATAATTGGGTTTTGAGTCTGGATCACTGCTGTTATGTGCTCTGACAGTATGGAACTTCTCAAATTAAATAAATAGCAATAATCTAATTTGCAATATATTTCAATATAGTATTACTGTAACATGAGACTGAAAAGCTGTAATATAGTTTGTGTAATTTAAGAAAAAAACAATTACTTAAATTAGATTGCCAAGCACCTGTACTTACATTGTTTGTCTTTGTACAGCTAAGGAAGGCAAAGAATAAGATAGCAGAGGGAGGCTGTACTGGTGTGTGTAGTGTATATGTATCTACACACATCTGCAGACACACTAATATATGGATTTATTCACACTTTTGTCCATGGCTGGTGAGTGTGGAAGCAGGATGTGCTGTAACTAAGCAATACTACAGCTGCCTGAGGGTGAGATGGGCAGACCAGTTGTGCAGTTTGGATGTGGAAAGACTCATAAATTTTCATATTAAAATTTTCTTAGAAATTACTTTGAATAAGAAAACACATAGTGATTGCAAGAACCTTTGCTGATCAGTTTTAGGGTACAGTTTTCTGAAATAGTTATCAGTTATTACTCTTATATCCAAACTCATAAACTGGATAATATTAATATATCATAAATATGGAAAATATTTTCAGCTATAATGAAATTCTCTGAAACATCCAAGTTGTTCTGACTGCACACATAAGAAAGCTGGTTTGAGATGCTCAAGAAAGGTGTGGGTCTCCTGTATGTCTGAGTGCTAGCATGCCTACTTGGGGTACACAAAAAGAGCCCAGATTCCTTTCTCAGCCTGGTAAGAAGAAGGTTTTCCCACCTTCCAAGGAACTGCCTTAAGCCTGGAGCTGCCAGGCATTTTGAAATGCAGATCTTCTGGGAAGATATCAAGCTGATGGAAGGAATGATCCTATAGCTGTGTTACAGTATGAATAATGCCTTATAAAAATGAAGCATCTTATCTGTGTCAGTTCTGTGTGTTTGGATTGACGTCAGACCATTTGTCCTTCTGTTCCCTAGCTCATCTTGCATGACCTTTAGAAGAACAGCAGAAGAATATTGGTACTGCTCCAGTTTTCTGACGTTGACTCAAGTTATTAAAAAGTCTCAGAAAATAAAAACAATCAGCAGAAATCCTCTCAGCTTCTCTTCTGGGAGTCCTATGTGGAATTTCAAAATATTTAACTCTAGATAGCATAAGGTTTTTCTACATATTCTGTAGTAACTAGCCCAGTTTGAAAAAGTTCATTCTTCCTTAAAGATTGAGTATCTCATCCTTCTTTCCAGATAGAAAACAGCACTGCACAGAATAACCTGCACTAGTAAACATTTTATTTTTGCTTTACTCATTGCCAAGTACATATACTTTCTTGATCTTCTCAGTTTTATCAATTTTGCCTAGGTCATTAATTTTACATAATATATTTTTCTTGTTGTAACTGTGGTACTTTCTAAGTCACAGTGGCTGTATGCAGAGGAATGGAAACTGCCTGATAACCTGATGGTTGCAATATCCTACTGGGAGAGAGGGGCCTTTTTCCAAGTCAGTGTGATCGAGCATGTGAGCTGTGAGTAACCTTTGGCTCTCAGATAGAGCCAGAGCCATTTCCGGACGCACTGGTGAGCCTTCTCCCTGGCTAACCTCTGCCCAAGTCCCAGCATGTAGAGCAGAAGGCCCAACAGAGCGGTTTTGGCTGGCAAATCACCGTCATATTTGAACTGGAAACCTACCTAGAAGCTGAACCCTCCTTCCTTCTGATGGTCATTTGCAAGATGTTGCCTGACACGAATCCTGGTGGAGTAGGGCATTGGCCTTCCCAGATTCCCTCCGTCAGCCTGCCCTCCCCCTCAAGCCCTGTGTCTTTCTCATGCAAAGGCACCAATATGTTTATAGTTAACTTCCTCTGTGGTATTCTGTTCTATACAGTAGGTCAGTGAGGCCTTTTGGATTTACTGGAAATAGTGCACACATTTCAGCATGCCATTTGCTGAAGAGGATGGTCAGCACATTCAGGTCTCCACCCATGCTCAAACAAAAGAGAGAGAAAAATCTCAATCCATGTTTTCTTTGTGAGCTCTGGCTGCTATTGATTACTGTGCAGATGAAACGTATCCTGGTGTCAGCCTCTTTATCTGAATCACTTTATTTTTCTCCCTTTTATGCCAACAGAATAAAACCAAGGCAGGAAGTACCCAAAATAAGAGCGGAATGAGTGCATATCATAAAAGACCCAAGGAAAATAATGTAGTGTTTCCAGAACTAGCAGCAATTTTGATGGTCTTCTAGAAACAGGCATCAATAGTATATGACAAAGCCAGAGATAGGGTTTCATTTGATTAGATCAGTAAGTGCTTTGAAAGCATGGAAGAGACATTAAATGAATATAGTTCTATTATACAGCTGGCTTTATAAAATGGCTTTGAAGTTTATTGTTTTGTGACATGTGGCCCACTTCTAGCACTTTCTTTAGATGTTCCAGGGATCTGTACTCCCTGATACTTATCAAGTATCTTCATGTATTAGTGACAGTTTGTGTTGTTTTGGGATGGAGCAGACAGAGGAGAGGACTACAACACAGCTTGTGTTAAATGGGAGGAACAAGTCCAGAAAAAGATAGCTGTTGGATATGAAATAAAATTCATCAAAAGAAACCTTATACAATAAGGTTTTAGAGATCCACTGTACAGAAACCTAAATGGACAAGAATGCAAAACTCTCCGGCCTTAGCAATCAAGAAACTGTATTATGTAAGCTGTCTCAGCATGTACTTCTGCCAGGAAAAAAATGAACCCAAATCTGCTGTGTTTTGTTGAGCTGTTTTATTTTCAGGTTTAATGTTAGGATTTATTGCAAGTTTGGAATTTCACTGTTCTCTTTTTATTGCTTGACACAGTGAAGGGTCAAGGTGTTTACACTGAAAAGTTCTGATGTCTAGTTGCTAGATAGTGCCTTTTTCAAGTTTTTTATCAACTAAAGTAGAATATAATGCTGTTTATTTTTTTTCTAACATAGATTTTGCATCAAAACACAGCCATGAAAACTGGTGAAGATTTGTTTAAACCCTGCTTTTTTATTGTCTTGCTAAAGTTAGCAGTTCAAACCCAGTACCTGAACACAAAGCAATTGCTACATTTAAGTCAAAAGTCAGTGGTTTTTTGCTATTTATATTTGGCAGACTACATTTCAATATCTGAGACACAATTTCATCTATTCTGTTTGTATGTACCAGAATTCTCTAAAATTCAAAAGTGCATTGTATATGTCCCAGAGTTACATTTCAAAATTTGCTAATTATTCACTGATCTCAGAAGGGGGACCTTATAATTTGTGTACGTTTAAAATATATTTATAATATTAGAGAAAATGGTTTCATTAATTTAAATGCATAAGATGAGTTGAAGTGGTGAATTTAATGTTTTTATAATTATCAAAGAATTTATAAACAAGCATGACCATAATACAAAATCTCATATGCTTAAAGATAAATCAAGAGAGCAGAATCTGAAAATCGCAGAATGGTTGGGTTAGGAAGGGCCCTCAAAGATTATCTCATTTCAATGCCCCCTGCCATGGACAGGGACACCTTCCACTATCCCAGGTTGCCCAAAACCCCATCCAGCCTGGCCTTGGATACTTCTGGGAGTGGGGCATCCAGAACTTCTTTGGGAAACCTGTTCCAGTGCCTCACATCTCCACTGTAAAAAATATCGTGTTTATAACTGATCTAAATATATCTTCTTGTCACTGCAGGCCCTGGTAAAAGTCACCACCTCTCACAAAATCTCCATGAGCCTTTTCTTCTCCAGGTTAAGTTACTCCATCTCTCTCAGCTTTTCTTCATAGGAGAGGTGTGTGCTTCAGTCCTCTGGTCATATTCATGGCCCTCCTCTGGAATCGCCACTAACAAGGGAATTTTACTTTCTTCCAAGACCTCTACCCCATTTCATTCTGATTTATTAGTGACTAAAATATATTCTCTGCTTTATGCATAATTAAATGTTTGAACAGTTTCAATATTGTATTTGAGTTTGGGTGAGTGCTTTCTAACTTGAATTACAGTTCAGTTGCTTCAAAATTTTCCCAAGAACAGCCGCTGCACTAGAAAGAGGATCAGGAGAACAGCAGCTCTTTAGGCATTTTAGCCCTACTTTGTATCATCAGAAGAATCTTTTAGTAAAACCAGCAGTGATGAAGCTGATTATTTTTGCTCTAGGCCAAATCTTGGCTGCTCCAAATCTGCTACACCACATTAAGGAACTCACCTCATATGCTGAATGTTTTTGAGAAGTCTGTATAAAGGGTTCCACTTAGCACTGGTCAAATGAATTAGTAAATGCATATTTATGATTTTTGATCATCTTCTCACTTAGAAAGCCCAGAGTGCTTTGCTCTGTATCTTGGGCTTCAGTGAAAAGATATAGAAATATGTTACTAGATTGGAAACAGTCCACTGGAATAATGAAGATATGTAAAAACGCCATGATAAGCATACTTATCTAACCAGCATAATTTGTTTTATGTAAGCAGCCAAATCCTGCATCTCTAACAGCTTGTTTTAACATCTTAAGTAAGGTTGGATTTTCTAGCACTTGGATAGCTGTCCAAGTACAAGCACATAAGTCATGACACCACTTTGTTCACTCCGTGGTCTGTAGAGCGTTTAGATCATATTAGCAGGGAACCGTGTCTAAGCTTGTAAATCCTGCTTGCTTGTGCTTCATAGAGAGGTTGAGAGGGTCAGCTTCTGAATCTCTGAAGAATTTTGGGACATTAAAATCTTGTGTGGTGCTTGTGTGGTCAGAGAGTGAGTGAACTAGTACATGACTGTCTGCATCCAATTGTACAGGGAGAGATCAGCGAATAACAGCAGGGGTGAAGTCAGACGAGAACCCCACTGCTACACCCATTACTCTAAGATGATGTGTATCAGCTCTGTTGTTGGGTGCAATTTCTTGTTGTAACAGGTACACACAGATTTTTTTGGTGTAACTGGTTGATTCTCACAATATATCTGTACTGCTCTGAATGCTCAGTGCATCTGAAGTCCAGTGTTGCATGGCATCAATAAGCCCAGTGAAGTTCTTCCACACTAAGAGTTTCCTGTCTGCTCTGCCAGCAGGGAAAAGGAAACAGAGCACAACCAAGACTATTACCTACTACCTTTTGTGTCAGAATTCATTCAGTATAGGATGGTGCTTTCTGGTGTGAAATCTTAAAAAAGGTGCTCTGGCAAAACTCATGAAACAGCACCCTAATATACCCTGAGGTTCAAGTGATTACAGAATATTTTTTCACCATCAGTGCCACACTGCTTTATTGTGTTGCTGTGCTACTTGCCACTTCTTCTTTACCCTAGAAAAACTTAGAAATGGTTCTTGGAAGTGGAGCTCCAAGCATATGTGATGGGAAAACCTCCAGGAGTGAGGAACAAAAGTTTTTACATACTTTTTGCTCCATTGGCTCTTGTTCCCAACATTAATGAGTTCAACTAGAGTTGAGGAACTTGTTCAGTACTGCAGTCCCCAGAAGTTTACATTTCAACAAACATATAATATGAACAAAGGAGACAAAAAGAACAGAGAAAGGAAGGATATGGCTTCAAACAAATGAAGCCAATATAAGTCAAAATATAATTAAAGAAAGAGAGGAAGAGTAAATCCTTTAAATAAGCATTATTAGTCACAAAGCCCCAAATGTATATGGGAAAAAAGAAGAACAAATGGGAATTATTCATAGAAGCTCACACCCTCCTCTGGAGCCTGCAAACTGCTGAACGTGCTGAGACTCTGAAGGCCCTTTTATTCCTGGTTTTAACGCCAGCACTGAACATAACATTCCTCATTCCCTGACTGCACTAATAGGCATTAGGGTCCCTGAGCAGCCTCACTTGGGACCCCCACCCACACACCCTCTGCCTACAGGTCCTGGGTCTCCTTAAAGCTCAGGCCTGCAACTCCAGCTCCTTCTAGAGCTGTGCTGGGTCTGGTTGTCTGTCCATCCCTGCTGGACCTTGAACTTGCATTGCAGGTAGCCTGTTGCTTAGTGCTATCCCTTGCTTCCTGCTGCAGCTTTAACTCAAGTCTTGTCTCCACCTGCTCCCGACTGGAGTGCCTGGATGGACCCTGTGTCCAGTGCCTCTTCTGCCCATGGTGTTGATGTGCTGTGGGGCTGTGCCAGGCTGGTGCTGGGATTGCCCTGGGCTCCTGCAGAGCAGCACTGCCTGTGCTGCTGCCTGGCAGCACCAAGCGCTGGAGCCCTGGTGTGCTGCGACAGAAAACATGGGGCGTGAGCTTCTGAAATCTGCCTCTCTGCTGCTTCAAAACAAAGTACTTTCCAGATCTAGAATTTCAGGGAGGAGGGATGTTTTTTCAAAATAATCTCTTGCTGTGGGTTGGCTGTCAGGTCTTGCGGAAGATCCAGCTCTCAGGAATGGTCAAAGAATAATGAATGCCTGAATTTCGGGCTTTTAGCTTCTAAATGAGCTGGACAGGTACCAGAGACTTGTGCTGAGGGGGGGAAAGGACGTCCATTTTAGGAGAGATTCAGAAACTTAATGCCTTTAAATTAGAATTTCTACAAAAAGTTAAATTTCCTTCAGAATGGAATGACCATTTGTGTCCAACTTGACAGAGCACTCAGAAGATAAATTACAGAGAACAAGGTCTGTAGGATCTCTGTGTTTGTCAGGTAGGCCTGGGGAATATGAAGAGACTCATCAGCATCCTTCTGGAGTGAGCAAGCCTGTGACCTGGAATCAGAATCAGGGAATCAGATTTCTGGGAATCAGAAAGCAGGATTTGAAAATAAGTTAATCTGCCAGAATTACATTAAAATCAAAACATCTCTGGAAGACATATAAACATTAGTGGATAGGCAAATTGAGAATAGAATGTTCAACAAAAGGAGCAGTGTTGTTGTTTTCCACTCCAATTGGATCCACTGGTAATTCTCCTTCCATACCATAAAGCAGTAGTTGATTTGGTTCCACGTGGCTATTTTATTTTTTTTTTGTTTTGTTTGGAGTTTTTGGTTATTTTAAAATGTCTTTGCTCATAACTATTGATTTAGAAAACAAAAATCTCTTAATCGCTCAAGAGTTAAGAAATAGAATTAAGACTGTTGAGGCCATTATAGTTCAATCCCTGTGTACATTATGAGATAGTCTTTAATTACATGATCTCATCCTTTGTTTTCCCTCAGGAATGCCTCATTCAGTGTGCAGGATGAACAGTGCTTGGAATGAATCAGCACAACACAGTGAAAGAGTCTGTTGTTTGCAAGACTCATCTCAGTTTTGTTGAGGAAGTTGGGATATGTGTTTTGAATGAGTTGGGATGTCAAGAAAAGAAAGGATGGTCTTGTAGCTGAGGAAACTGTGTGTTGCCCTGGAGAATGAGTTTTTGTCACTGTCTTTGCTAAAAAGATCCTGTGAGGTACTGTTCTGGGAGAGAAAAATCAAAACACCTAATTTCCTGAAAAATCTGAGGGCATGGGTCCACATTCTGTACTACTAATATGAAAAAAAGTGTTGAATCTGTGATTACTATTATTCTTTCACTTAAGGGAAGATGTAATGTGCAATCACATTAAAAGTTGTTTTGCAAGGGAGTAATATAAATGTATCTTGTGCTTTCAGTACACCATGTTCTACACTCATTATAGCTATTTGAAGTATTAATAACAGTTATCTGTATACATATATCTAACATTTAGTAAACTGTTAAATAGAAAAGTAGAAAAAGTTACTAGGAGCAAGTTAGTCTTTGATATATATGGATATGAAATAGTGATGCTAACTACCAAACATATTGATTACAGGTTTCCTAATTTATTGTGAGAATGTGCATTTATCTTTGATAATCAGATCTATGTCTTACTAGAGTAGCTTCAAACTCTCTGTGAAGGACTTGTTTTCTTTTACAATGTTTTGAAATAATCTGTTTCTTTTCATTATAAGGGATTTTTTTAAAATCACTACCAAAATGAAAGTGATGTATCAGCTTTCAAGAATTCAATTTGTATCTGGTCTGTTCTCCATATATCTCACTATGATTACTGCGGAGTTGTGTTAGACAGCAATTTAGCCAATGCTACAATGATGCAGCCAGAATTAATTTTTCCTCATTCTAGAACAAATTAGAAGTAATCCAGTTGGCCTCTGTTCCTGTGTAACTAGGTTTTACTTAGGAAGGGTTTAATCAATGAAGAGTAGGATCCACACTGCACTTAAAAGTTGCACTGCAGGCTCCAGACTGCTCAGATGAATTATTACTAAAATGTGAATATGATTTTTCTTCAAATCATACTATCATAAGATCAAAAAAAAATTTTTCCTCCTTATCTCTGACATCTTCAAACTGTGTGCCTTTCAGCAATACAAACAGGATCTCTATGTCATAGCTCATAAAGGGATTCCAACCTTTCTATCCCACCAAGATATTATTGGTTTCCAGTCCTCATGCTTTGAAGTTACTGAACTGAAAATCACTTCATTGTTTTACACTGGAAAATCAACCTGAGATTCCCAAAATCTTATTTTCTAAGTGATTGATCACTTAGCACATAGTCCCATTATCTCTTCACCTATTACATGACAAAATATAATGTATATGGCAATACATTAGTAATCTCAAAATATTTCCTTACATGTGAACATTTATCCAACTTGTTATTACTCTACATTTTAGCAGTTTGTTTTCAGGATTTTTGAATGTTTAAATACTTTAAAAACTATTCTAGTAAGAATTTGGATTTTGGATTGACAGCAAACAATAAAGGAAAAGGTAACAACAAGTGAGATTAATCTGATGGTTCTGCTGGATTCTAATGTATTTTAAAGTCATAAAATATTATCTTGCTTTTAAAGTAGTTATTCATCATAGAAGCTAGGCAAAATCATAAACTTGTATCGGATGTTTTTACTTAAGCTTTATCTACAGCAATCAACCTTAGTTGGGGAAATAAAGCCTGAGCTTTATGAGAATATCCCAGGGTTGAGGAGGGTCCGGATGTGGCGGTGATTGTGAGCATGGCAGTGTGTACTTGGCACGGGAGGACACAGGGATATCTCTGACACTGCAGCACAAGCAGTCTGAGCCACAGAGGAGTCAATCCAGCTGAGTAAGTGAGGCTTCCAGCCAGGGGTTGGAAGCCTCAACAAAGCAAAGCTCTGCTGGGTGCCACATTGTAAGATGTAGCTTAAATCAAACTTCTCCAAAACAAGGATATTGGATTTAGAGGGTAGAGAATGACTTAGAGAAGGCCAGTTAAGTCATAGAGCTTATTCTGTTCATTTCCTGCTTATGTACAAAAAGCTGTGAATCTTCCAATAGTCTTCTGAATCTTATGTTAGAATAAAATTACAGCCTGGAAAAAAAAAGATGGGAGGGTTTTCTACCTCATCTCCAGATTATCTTATTAAGAGTAATAGGTATGGGCCATTTCCAAATTGTCAGAGCCATCTGTTTCCTTAAAACTTTCTTTGGATGAACTCTGAGATGTGTTACTTTGATTTTTCCTATATCCTGTATCAACTATAGCAATCTGATGTAATTCAGGTGGAGGCCAGTATTTCTAAATCTGTCATGACAATGGGACAGTGTTGAAATAAATTAATTTAAAAAATAATAGTTAACCTTTTTGTCCCATTGTTACCCAGAGATGTACAAATGCAGATACTGTGACAGATCAGGTGACATCAGCTTTTCCTTAACACTAATATTAGTACTTAGCCTGGGGATATAGAAAGTTCTGTGCAATTCACTGCCTTCTTTCTGAATGATCAAATCTCTTTGTATGAGAAGGGCTATAAATACCCTCTTTGTTTACTCGGCAGCCCAAGGGCAAATCTGTGATAGAGACAGAATTTCTGCAGCCACAGAATTATAGAGAACTCAGCATTCTACTGTGCCATTAATAGGAGCTTCTAAGTACTTTTGAGATGACCTAAAAATAAGTCAGTGTAGCTCAACAGTTTTATGGACAAATTTATTAGAGACATGGTGGGAAGGGGCCAGAGAAGACAAAAAGTTATATGTAAACAAATCTTTAGAAGCAACGTTTTCTAAAGGGTTTTTCCTAATAGAAATACATAGGTAAAACTTGCACTTAAGTAAATGCCGAATGTGAACTCCCCATCTAAATTAAATTACTTAACTCAAAAATATTGGTTGTGAGCCAGCTAGTGCTGAGAATGAAGCAGCATCTAATCGAGGTGCTTTTCAGTTGCAGTGGAGAAGGATAAACCCAGTCTAAATAGATTCTGAGACTACCACTGCAAAAAAGCCACAAACTCTCTTCTCTTCCATTTCACTTAGACAAACTGAGACTGTCCACAATCAATGGCTGTAAGTAGTACTTGACTTTATCAATAGATAAAGGTACAGCGCCAGGTTCAAACCTGTAATGCAAATGAAATATTGGGCTGCTCAGGCCTCCCTGGGACAAAGATTCCATCACATTCTTAGACAGGTCATATGTTCTCTTTTGAAATCTCTTTGAAAAGTAGATGGGATTTCTTTCTTTATTATTCCTTTTGGGCAGTGGTGTCAGACTATCTTTACCAGTTAATGTAATTCTTGAGCAGTTTGTGATTTTTTTTTTCTTGTGTTGACTTTTCTTACATAGTTAATTTGATTTCCACTACTCTTATAGGAACCTAACATATCCCTTCAAATGATTTTGAAGTGCTCTCTTAATAGCCTCCTGGCAAAGAGGCTCTCCATTCCTTTGATAAAAAGAATGGCATATATGCACCATTTCAAGTAATGTTCATAGAGCTTGTAATATGTCATCTATGTTTCTTTTTTTTAATTGAAAATATCTTGCCCCATAGATGCTGGATTGTGTTTCTCTTTCATGGGTATAGGAGGTTGATAATAATTTTGTTTGACTATTTAATTAATATCATTCTTCAATCACTCTTTATGCCTGAGATCCCAGAAACAATGCTTGTTGTTATGCTTTATTTATGACCTTGCATTTCATACAATTCATTTTCATCCAATTACTATTACTTTGGCTTCCAAGGTCGTTCACTTCTAGTATGGTAGTGCAATTCTTTTCTGCATGGATAATTCATCTCAATAATGTATTATCAGCAGATCTCAGCAGTAGATTTTCTTTTGTATGATAAGTTTATGAATGAAAGTATTAAATAATATGTGCCCTATAGTGGCTTTCTGAGAATTCCACTAGAAAATAAAAAAAACTTTTTTGCGTCCAGTTTAAAGTTTCTGTCTGTGTAAAGAATGTAGACTCACAATTTATTTAGCATTTATTTAACTGATTTGTTGTTCCTTGCAACATTTGAGAAACATTTGCAAAGCTTATATGAACTTTCTGTTTGCATATATACAGTTGATATTTATTTGAAAAATAACTACAATTAAAAAGTTGTAAAAATTCAAATGAGTGTATAGGAAAACAATGTAGGTTTTTTGCTGTACATTTGTTTTTGTAGGTGAATCTTTTAGTCTGACATAGATGGTAGAAAAACTTGCAGGGTAAAAGTTATCTTTCATGTGGAAAATGACAAGTCTGCATGTCTTCTTTCTTTGAGAAGAAAAAAATACAGTTCTCTATAACAATATAAAGCAATGCTGACACCTACAGAGAATGTATGTAAATATCAACTTACAATTTGCATTTTTCGTGAGAATTTCCAGAATTATTTGGTTAAAGAACAAATGACTATAGAAAGCATTTATAATGATTCAGAAAAAAGCAGATCTTTATTTTTTGCTTAGATCAGTCTTCAAAAAATAAGATACATAAATCTGAACAAAAACCATATGCTTTATAAAATATATAATTTACTTTTAGTAATGTACACTTCCAATTGCATAAAAATATTTTAAAAGAAATTGATTTATGCAGCAGTGAAGGACCCAATAGCCTTGAACCAAGCCATCAGCCTGATGTACATTGCTGCACAGAATCAGGTTTACTGCCTCTGATAGAGTGTTTGCCCTCCCCTCTCTCAGTGTGACACAGCAGGATTAGATTGGTATGTAGAGGGTTTGCAGCCTCTCTGCTCAGCCAAACAGCTGTACAAAAACTCCTGTGTAGCAGGCTGCCCCTACGTGGGGCAAAGTTAAAGAAAAATTAGCCCAGCGGATTGAGGAGAGATTTTGTAGAAGAGACACAGCTCTTTTACTATTTGTTCACTGATGTACTGTTATGGGTTATGCAAGCTGTGATATTCACCATACTGCTGCAGAAAGGTGAACTCCTTTCTTTCCTTTGAAGTGTATAATAGATAGATGTTTTCAATACATAAAAGAAGTATAACTAAAAATGAATTCTCCACACTAGTCATTTTCTCAGAGGCAATATATAGGCTTGACAGTATGTTGCTTAAAGTGGTGATTTAGCAAAGTAAGCAATAGATAGGAGGCACTAAACCATGTAAGAGAACTTTGGAAAAATAGGAGATGGCAGTTGTAGGCTTGTCTAACATTCATATTATCCATGCTCCCATTACATAAACCTCTGTGAGAATTTTAACTCTCAAAGAAAATCGTTTGAGTGAATTCAAAGTAGGCTTTTAAATCTGAAATGCTGAAGATCTTTTAGTTTTGGTTGTAAGCAGACGGAAACTTCTGGGAAGACTGACTAGAAGGCTTGAATTTGAGTTTAGTGGGTTTTAGAAAGCTATGAATCAGAAGACAATTCTATTCATCAAAGGCAAGCCATAATTATTTTGATGTAAAACACTGAATAAACCCCCCTCATTCTAGGCCTCTACTGCTTCTTTAGAAATTTATATATTACATGAAATTAATATGTCTCTTTGAAAACCAGGTGCATTTGATATCCTGGAATCTTTTAATCTGACAGATAACAACAGTGCTTCCCCAGTAAGATAGTTGAGATCTTCCCACTGAAAAAGTGATATTATGTATATTATAATTTCAATTGGATACTCACAACTAAATTTATGGCATGTATATTTTTAGCGTTAGGTAGAATTGTTTGTATGTTTTATTTGTTAATTGTAGGAATTAAAACAGCAGACTCCCCCCTTTCCTACTGCAGCTGTGGCCCTACACGTGTGCACAGTATGTCTCTATACAGAGCACAGTTTGATATTTACCATTGTCTGTAAGTTCAAACACACATTCTGATGCACGGATACCAACTTAATCTTAGCTGAAGGAACTGAACCAAGTTGAGAAATACCCTTTCCTCTTCAAAAATTGCATGTTTACATTTTCAGCTTTTAATTCACGTATGTGTTTAGAACAGAACCAATCATTGTTTTAAACTCCATTGTTCTGGTGGATCTGAGCATGATGACAACAGCATAAAGCTCAGCTTGCAAATTTGCATGCTGTGAGACTAACTTCTCACCAAAGTTTTCCTAGCAGCAGCGGGCAAACAAACACATTTCTCTACTGCTCGTCGCTATTTGCAAAGGCTTAGGCCTCACATGCAGATAATTAAGTAGAAGTGGAGCTGGCAGTTTTCTTTCTTTCTGTCTTTCCTGGGGTGCTATGTAGAAGATGAGTCCTGTTTCTCGCCTCTCCCTCCGCCGCTTTGAGAGTTTACAGCAGCTTTCTTTTTGTGAAGTTGCAACACAATCAGCGCATTGTTTCGAAGCAAGCAAAGGCACCGCGTTATGATGTTTTTCTAGCAGTTTTCAGGCAGCAAACGGGGGAAGCGGAAAGCCCCAGGGAGATGTTCTGCCCGCGACCTGGAAATCGCCGGTGCCCGGCGGGAGCCCGCCGGCGCTGGCAGCCCGGGGCGGGGGCAGGGGCGGCCCCGGCTCTCACTAGGGGTCGCAGGATGCCAAAAAATCGCTGCTTGCTCGGAGGGCAGGGATGCCACCACACGCCTGCACCTTACCTCCAGTGCCATCGCTTGCAAGCTTGCGATTCTTGGGAAAACGCGCGCAAGCGTCGGGACGGTGCCGGGGCCGTGCGCTGCCCTCTCTCCGGGGGGTTTCTTGCTAAAACCGGCCTTTGCTCGGGACAGGAGGGTTGAGGCTGGGAGGACGATCCATCTGCTTACTAATAACTAAGTGTTCTGGGTAATCTGTAAAAAAGGCCTATCGCTGGGACAGGTGAGATTATTTTTGTTGCAGACCTTAACCTGGACATTAACAGCAGACTTGGTCAGGGAGTGTTTTTCATATTATACTCTTAAGTGCTCACTGTTGAAAATTAATAAATTTTCTTTATAAGTACCAGTCTCTTCTTTCACACAGAATCCTTGCTTGTGGCGTTTTATCACTTCTCTGGCTAACTACGTGATGAACTTAATTATGTGTACACTGTCTGAAGAACTAGTGTAGGCTACTTCAACGTGATTCCTTGTTAATGTTCTGATACTAAAATGTAACCACAGATTGGGTTTCAGAAGAGAGCTCTCTCGACTAGTTTGACACTGCTTTTTAAACCAAACCTCAGACACATTCCAGTATCTTTATTTCCCCAACAAACAGATATTCTGTTCCTGTGATGACACTGACGATGGAAGTTACAGAAAGAAATGTAACAAGTGATAACCACCAAAGATCCAAATTTACTGATGGAGACGCTTGGCAAACTGAGCTGTTTATTAAAGTGAATGGAACTTGGACAGGAGTAGAGAACTTGTTAGAAATACATCAAGCAGCTGTATTAAAATAAAATGAAATATGCAAATATGAAAAACTGTGTTCAACAGTTTGACATTTGACATCACAGAAATAATTACTTATAAAGATAAAAATGAACTGGCAGTATCAATTTCTTTAGAGATCTGAGTGACAAAGTAATGGGTTTCAGCATATTTGTGACAGGTTACAGGAACATAATACAGAGAGCAGAAAACAGGTTTAAGAAGGAGGAAAGGGACTAGTAGGAGTGTTTCTCACAAAATGAAGGCGGGTTGAATCATTTAGAAATTGTAATCTCTTGCTTTAATGTAGGTTAGTCTTAAACCACAAATATTTTTTGACTGTTTTCACTACTAGCATTTAGTGCAAAGTTTATCTGCAATGTCTGTCCTGCAAACTGCTACTCATGTCACCCACTGAAAAAGAAGATCCACGCAGATAACAAATTTGGCTATGGTATATAAGGTAGGGAGTTTTTTAGACATTGGAAATTAAGTGCAATTGGTAAGTGCAATTCTTTAACAAATAAAATGCACATGCACACACATACTTAAAAAATAAATTCTACCTGTTGTGCAGTTCTACATGATAATAAACAGGAATACAAATGTACACCTTGATTCTTCTGCTTCGTACTTGAAGATTCTGAGTTGTTCATGTATTCAATGTTTTAAGCCTGTGCTCATAAAGTAAGGGCTTCAGTGACTAACTTGACAAGGGCATCCCTGCCAGCACGTGGGAAACACAAACTTAGATGTCTGGAGAATGTATAATAAATCAAACTCTTCAGAAAACCCTCACTGCTTTGAGTGAGAATGGAGTCTATTAAATGCAACACAGAACTGTGCATGCACAAATGGTGCCTAGGACCTCTTTCACGCTTTTCTCGGAAAGATAAAATTTTTATGTAAATGCTGGTTTCAGATTCTGGAATTAATTTTGGAAGTGCTTTGGTCTCAGAGCTTAGTTTGGGTGCTTTATATTGAGTATTCATAGATATGTGTCCCAAATTGACAATAGCTATCTCTACTCAGTCATCTCTGACATCTCTAGTATTGCAAATTATATAGCTATAAGGTGGGGGGTGGGGTGGGGGTGGGGGTTGGGCAAAAAATGAATTGCAAGAGCTTAGTACTGTAATCATGATGAAGGAAAATTATACTAAAATGGCTGCAATTTAAGCTCAAATTGTAAAACATATGTCATATATGTATGAATTTCATATATATGTGTGTAATTACTGTGAAATACGTATTATTTACAGCAAATATTGGTTGTGCCTGCACAAAATTATCATCTTAGTGATAAGCATGTGAAAGAGGATTCAGTTTTAGAATACAATATAATCACTGAATTCTCCAGACAGAGGTTATTAATTACTGCTGCATGGTGCATCAGTGCCTTCTTTCAAAAGAAGCTCTTGCTGGAAAATGTTCTATTTTAGTAAAGAAGAATTGACAGTAAGCAGAGTGCAAATAATTTTGGATAGGGCTGGATAATGTGGATGCAATTAAATTAGTTTTGCCATAGACATTTATGACACTGAAGATAAGAAAAATGTGCCAAGTAAGACACCTTAGGTATATAAGGATTTTTTTTTTTTTTTATAGATGCACGATAAATTTCACTGGGTATTTTTCTACCTGTATTAATGAGAAATATATGTTAGACATTGTTGAAAAAGGTAAAATTTCTCTGCCATTTAGAGAACTTTTCTAAGTATTACCACAGCTAAAACAATGCTGATAACTACAGGAAAATATTTCTGTCATTGATAGTGCTTGTATCATAGTTTCATGCTACTTCCTGTAAGACAATTGCCATTCTTCTTCCCGGGTGCTGGTGATAGACCTTATTTATCTTCAGTGAACCAGAGTTAGAATACTTGCATCTACATGGAAACCCAATTAGGGCAAGGTTCCTGTATTTGCTTGGATTTTTACCTCCAGTGTCACTGTTTCATGTTTTCTGCCATAAGTGCCAGAGATGTTATAAATGATAAATTACAATGCAAACTGAACCAGAGGTTTTTCATCTGAGAGGCTCATGGCTCAAAACAATGACTCCTGTTTGTCAAGGTGCTGAGCTGCTTTGTCTTCCAAAAATGAATGGAAGATCAAAATGCTGAGCTGTCACTCAAGATCAGGCTCATTAGAGGCTTTCTTCTGTCAAAAATCATCCACTGACTCCCAGCTATGTGACAGTATGCTGAATACTGGAGGGCAAGATTAACCCTGTACACCTAGTCAGTCTAATAAATGTCACTTCTGAGTCTAACAGCAACATTTGTTCATAGAAGAACAGGTCTAGGAGTAGCACTATCATTTTTATATTTTATTACACTTACATTATCATAGAATTACCAAAGAAACTATAGTCACCAGTTACCAGTGTCTAGAATGATGATTGAAAAGTGACCCTGATCAGCTCTGATACAAATCAGCCGCAAATTTGCTGTCGACTTTGACAAGGAGCAGCATCTTACAAAGCTGAGAATTGGACCCTGAATGATTTATCAACTTGTAAGCATAAACCACAAACTTCAAACCAAACAGCTTTTAGCTATTGTTTGTGGGGGATGGGGGGTGTTGGTTTTTTGGGGATGGGGTGGGGTGTTGGTTTTTTTTTTTAGTTGGTTTTTGTTTGTTTATTTTATGTTAGACAATAAAGTAAACCAAACAAAATCAAGTTAGCAAACATTTACATGCCAGTTTTTCATCTGGCAACCTCTATCTTCCGAAAAACTGCAAGCTAAGCTCTGCTAAGCTCAAAACTCACAGACTTTGTTTTTTTAATTAAGAGAAGGTCAGGATGCCTCCTAATACTTGGAATGCAGCTGTTTTCAGACAAGTGAATATTTAATATGACCTCTTATACTAACCTCCTAACTTTGAACGTTGCTTTAACAATTAAGCTCTTCTGGCCCTGTGTTTAAATAGCTGTCCACAGCTACTGCAAATTGATTTATTGCTTGATGAGGATCAGGGATGCTGAGCAAACACAGAACAGTTTCTAATTTAAGTAGTGCACCAGTGGTTTTGTTGTTGTTGCTTGATTACTTGTTTTAACATCAGTATATGCTATCAATGTGGTTTTGCTCTCTTCAGCTTTTAGAGGATAAAAAATGGAAAGAACATAACACAAACCATGTTATAAACACAATCTGGTTGGGTATCTAATATTAATTTTTTTTACTCTTTACTGGTAGATTTTTTTAAAATTGCTTATACACCTTTACTTACCTGTGAAGATTTCGTATGATAATATCATGCTAGTATCAGCTATGAGCTGATTTTCAATTTTAATTTCTTCATCAATCTTTCTTTTAGAATGTTAGCTCAAATTATCAAGGTATTTCAAAATGAAACATGGAAATGAGTTTGATCCTAATTAAAAAATCACAGCAATATTTTTGGAAGGGCTTCAGTATGCTCAGCCTGTAGGAAATGTAAAAATTAAATCTTGAGCAAAATATAAAGAAGGATAATATCCATCCTTATGTAAAGTGATGTGGTTTTTTTTCCTGTTAACATTAGTATGGACTTACACATGACCACAGCCAGCCTTGAATAGATGCAGTTTTAAAAGCTCCTTTATCTAAGTGTGCCACCTGCACATGATTGGAGCAGTGCCTTGCTTGGATCTCTAACTTAATTGAGAAGAAGTTGTAATTCCAGATGCTTAATCCACCTCAGCCATACCTGTGGCATGGGGAGGGGAAGGCTGTCTCACTTGAATAGATGGGGAGGAAGAACTGATTTTGCAGCATGGTAGAGCCAGCACAAAGCTCCTGAGAAAGAATGTGTATCAGGAGAGAGAATGTGATGAGGAGAAATCAGCAGTGGGAATGACAGACATATTTTGAGACAACAAAATTTTTCATGTAAGGAAACTGTGCCTGAGTAGTAACAGAGTGAAGAGGTAGATGGAAGGTAGCAAACAAGCAAAAACTGCCTCAACAGCAATGTAAGGACTGGAGTGAGGACTTTCCCTCTCAACTGGGAGATATGGTCAAGGAGCAAGACCAGCTTTGTGGTGCACACCTGGAATGAAGAATAGACAAGGAAGGTGGATGTCAACATATCTAAAAGTTAAATCAGGTGAGAAGACAGAAGAGAAAGATCAACTAGGTAAAGAGAGTGAAAACAAAACAACAGCAAAAACAACAGAAGGACCCTGCATCGCTAAAGATGAATCTGAGAGTGAGAAGTCCCAGAACGAGAGCAAAGAAAAGCGCAAGTAGGGCAGCTGGAACTGGGATGAGAATCAAACACTAGCATTAACTAGATAAGAAAAACAAAAGTAGGATCAGCCAAGACTGAAGAGATAATGAAGACAGGTTTGAAATAACAAGCCAAGATAAGGCAAAGCATGGACATGGGAAGCAAGCAGATGTGAATGTGCTATTTAAAAACACCCTCTCCCAGAGATTGGAAGGGATCCCAAGATTCTTTCTTCTGCCATGAAATCCAGTGGTGAAGAGACACACATATTTTCAAATGCTGGGCCAAACATAGCATGACATATTCATGCTAACAGGTAATGTGTTGAAGAACAGAAGATTCAAAGCAGTGGATGAATTACGTGAGTATTATTAATGATGGGGCTGTTGCTGGCAAGAGTCTGGCTGTGTTTATTCTAGAAACTGAAGGAAGCATTGAAGAAAAAGAATCCTGGGAAGACAAGTGGTGTCAAAAATCTTGAGAGAGCTGAACAGTTTGAAATTTGTCTTAGCTCTTGTCTCTGCCACAGAGTTCCTTGATAGATCTGGTTCTAGGCTTTTAAATTACACTTCTTGATAATTTTCTTCTCGTTTTCAGATGCTTGAAAACTCCAGAAATAGTTAGTCACTGACTAAAATTACTGCAACTGAAAGCAGTGGAAACCAGGCCTTGAAGAAATAAGCTTTTCTATAGTGCCAAGTCCTGACAGGTCTACAAGATATCAAACCAGGTAATCTGTAACTGTTTCCCAAATGTAATGTTCATACCCTGTCATAATATCCTCTCATCTTAGAGGCATCTTACAAAACTAAAATAGTTAATATTTTTGAAGTCCATGAATACTGCGGCAACAAGCTCCATAAAATGCCCATGAGGAAATTAATAACTCTGTATGCAGAATAGGATCTGAACAAATGCATAATGAATAAAGCATGGGAAATGCTTTCAAAAGTAAAACAGAAAACATAACATTGAAGGGCTTTTTGTTAATTAAGCACAGAGGTTTGTAGGAAAAAATTATATGTGAACATACAGTGAGCAACTTTTATAATATATGATCACGTGTAGGAGAGAAGCGAGATGTACGGTTTCTCTGGTGAGCTCACTGCTGTTATGATCATGAGTGCTTGATTTTTCATTTCAAAAGTTTAATTTTAGTTTATATGGTTCACTCAGTACAGTGTTATGATTGTGTATATGCATGCTTGTTACAGTAGACACTTTATTTGTCACAATGTGCTTTCAGCTTCAGTATTTCCCTACAGAATCACCACTTGGAGAGTGGGAAAATACTTAAACATAACTATAGCTGTCTCAAAAGTGCTCTAGGTACCTCAGAGTGAATATGTTTATCAGGAGATAAGGCAGGAAGGTAACCAGCTTCTACAGAACTTCTCTGTTTTAGGCTCCTGAAAAGTCCCATGAGTCCTGGTCCAAAGGAGCTGACCCACCACGGTCTTCAGCCTTCAAAGCCTTAGGCATGTGCTGAGCTTGATGTTTTGAATAAGCCCATTGTGTCCACCCACCTAAAACTCCATACTAGATGGAGGCCTAAGCAGCAGACAGATAGCCAAAGAATGAGGAGGAGGTGTGAGCAACGATTTTTCATATGTATTTTTTTTTAGTTCTGTGATTGTGTTTGTCTTTTGTACATACTTGTCCTTTTTCTAAAGTTTTTTTGGTTTTGGTTGTTTCTTTTTTGTGTAGGAAGAGCTGAAAATTTTTCTGGATTAGAAAATAATAATAATAAATATATATATATAAATGCCATCACCACTTCTAACATAACAACATTTACCATTATCTCTGTCCCTGTAATATACACACAAACCAGGAAATTTAAAATAAAAGGAAAATGGCTTTGTTGTCGCTGTTGTTGTGTTCTTTTGGTTGGTTTTCTTCCAGCTTAAGCATTCTGTCTTCCTGGCTATGTATTCGTTTCTTTGGAAACGGCTGTAGGATGGATTTTTGATTGACTGTGTTGTCAGATGGATTATCAGAGTTGTGAGCTTTTTGGAATGGTAGACATGAATGTGTGATAAGGAAAAAATATTTTTTGCTTAAAATGTTTCAAAAATTTGCATCATGAAAGGAGTTAGGTTGAATAATTAACAGGTTACTTAGGGAAAAAGTTTTTTTTTAATGTGGAACAGTTTGGTTACTAGGAAAAAAATTATTTTAATATAAAGAAAGCTTTTTACTCATGTGACTGATGGGAATATTAATACCGAAGAAATGTCGAATAGTTTCTGCAGAGCTGCAATGCATATTTTAAAGAGTAATTCTAATGTGTAGCTGCTCTGGGTTACAAGCAGAAAACAGCTTTTACCCTGACATATACACACATTTGTTACAGCACTCATGTGCCCAGATTTCTGCATGACTCCCATCTAGCATTTCTGAGTTTGATTCCTGTCTTAGTCAGGGCTCTGCAAGGCCAGCTGTCCCCAAGGCAGTGAGTGCTTGGTGCTGCTCTGCCTGTGCTGGGGATGCTGAGGTCGGGGGCAGATTGAGGCTGAAGATGACGTCAGTGCCTACCTTGCTGGGAGAGTTAATCTCCCTCTGCAGAGGCTCTAATAATCTCATCACTTGGGAGACTGGCATGCTGAGGATTGCATACTGTACATTCCTCTTCTTGGGCTGTAAAGTAATCAACAAAACCAGTGTTTCTAAAGCTCTGTTGACAAACATGTACTTGCTAGACAGAGATTGTTCCTTTTTTGGCATGGAGGTGCAAAGGCACAGGAAAGAAAATTAACTTTTTAAAGGTGTGTATATATGAAGTAAGAGCAAGCAAAGTAACAAAACCAGGTTAGGGGGATCCACTTTTTCAAATGAGCATGTTATTAATAACACTGCAAAATAAGCTGCCTCCTTTGTGGACATAAAAAATACCAGAAACCATATTTCAAATTGGATCAGGCTGGTTTCCTTAGCAAAACACAGCCCACCAAACCATCACACTGCAAACAGAGGGAGTCACCAGCCCCAACACTGTTCTGAGGGACAGACAGAAAGGGTCTTTGGCAACTAACTTCCTTGGAATCAGTTCCAAGTATCTGAGGTGGCCATTCATAGAACGTACATTGAGGAAGAGGGGAAAAGAGCAGGCCACAAGTTTCTCAGGCTTTTCTTTCATCTGGTATATGGTGCTTTTTGAGGTCTTTATGAAACATAGCAAACTGAACTGCTGGGAGAAAGATTGCCTAGTGAAGGCTGCACCTTTTCAGTGGCAATTACCCATTCCTTGGCTTTCATGTCTGCAGCGAAAAGACTGAGTTAGGAGAACTGTGGACACAACCTGCATGCCAGAAATAAAAGGAAGCACATGGATGCTTCAAAGACACTGACGCTACTTGGTGCCAGACTTCTTAATATTGTTAAACACCTATTAGCTCTGTCTTAACCGACCTTTCCAGTTTTAATGTTACGACCTGCCGAGAGTGCCTATCTACAGCAGCACTAACCCTTCGTTCGCAGGACGGCAGGGGCAGACGCACAGTACCCGAGTAGGCACTAGAGGTTTCGTCATTCGAAAGGAGGCTTTGCACCTTGCCCCCGCCCGACCCCCGTATTTTGGGGGCAGCTAAGTCTTGACAGCGGCGATAGGAAGTTGTGTCCCTTCCCTTCCTCTCTCCCTCCCTCCCTCGATAGCTGCGATAGCACAGCGCCCACCCGGAGTTTGGGAAGTGCCTCCGGCGCGCCCCCGCGGCACCTGGAGCGGCCCGCGGGGCCAAGGGGCGCGCCGCCGGCGCTGCCTGCGCTCCTGGCACAGCCGGGGGAGCGCATTGTCTCCGGATTTCCAGCCCTGCCACAGAGGGAAGGCTACCGGGAAGTGCTGCGGGGAGAGCGAGCCTGTGCGGGCTTGGACGTGAGAGAAAGACGCAGCCACTTCTTCGCGGCAGCCCTTTCAAAAGTCCGCGTTAAATGTGACACCCCGTCGAAATGGGAGCAGAAGAAACACCCCTCTACCCGCCCCTCGTCGTCCCCCCCGCCCTTTTCCATGGAAACTCGTAAAAGGAGGAGGAGTAGAGTTTGCTACGGAAAAGTCTCACCTTGGTCTGAAACAGTTTCAGGCGTTTCTGCAGGATCGGAGCTGCCCGTCTCGGGGGAGGGGGAGGAGGCAGGCAGGGAGATCTCTAGATACCTATACATGTATATATATATATATTTCCCCGCTTGATCTTCTTTTATTCCAGCAGCACGTATCTCTACCCCCCCTCCCCCTCCCTCTCCAGGTTGATCGACTGAAATGAGGCTTTGCGCGCTGATCCCTTCTCGGGCTTTAAAACAAAACCCGGCCCCGCGCAGCCGGCGGCAGCTCGGGGCGCCTCGGCGCTGAAGCGCGGCGGGGCCGGGCGAGGCGAGGCAGGACACCGCGGAGCGGGGCGGTGGCTCCCGCGGAAACTTCGCTTGGAAAATAAACCTACACCACTTTCCCGGAGATCCACGTGAGAGCAGGAAAGCCCGACTGCAAGATCTGTGCGCTGCTGCTGCATGCTGCAATTTTACTTTTTGTTTGCCTTGATTATTTTTTTCTTGTTTGTTTGTTTGTTCTTACTTTCATTTTGGAACGGTTTCCCAGCTGCTTGGCTGAACTTCTGGAGACCAGGAGACCAGTGGACCTTTTATAATGCCTTCTTCTATTTTAAACAAACTGTGGGCTCTTAAACTTTTCTCTTTCCCCCTCCCCCTCGCTCCTTAACCCCCACCCTTCAGCTCATGGGGCTAACACTGCAAAGCAGCAGAGGGGCAAATATACAGACACTGATTTATTTTCCTGCCTCCTAAATTGTAGTTAATTGTCATCGTCCTCCTCATCACCCATTTTCTCGCGCTTTTTTGGCTGCCGGGTGTCGATCTGTGCATTGTTTTATCTGATCTCGATCCTTTTGTTGTTGTTGTTTAAATGACATGCACTGCTTATCTAGAGAGAAAGCTATATGGAGATAGAGGCGTATAGTGAACGCGCGTGTGTTTCCATAAGACACACTATCAAGGGAGCAGATCAGAAGCAGCCCGGATCCTGACCCTGACTGTATGAATAAGTAAGCAGGATGCTGACGACTGTGTGTTAGTTGCCTGTAAGGTTTTCGTAAGTTAAAGGGGGACGGAGGAGGGGAGACAGGCCAGAGACAGAGCTTAGAGTGTTTGTGCAGAGGGGGGCGAAACTCTGACACTTTGCTCCTTCCAGCATAGCTGCTGCCTCTCATCAGTAGAGCTCCGCGGTTTGCTGTAGTGCACCCCACCTCCCTCTCCCTCCTCCCCGCTCCCTTTTCTTCCCTTCCTCCTTTTTTTTTCTTTCTCTTTTTCCCCCCTCTCCCCGAGGTAGTTTGCTGATGTGCAGCCCGGATCCATCTTCTGGCAGCATCAGCGGGACCGGGGTCGGCGGCGCGGCGGTCGGCGGGCGCGCAGCGGGGCGCGGGCCGGGCGCGGAGCGGGACGCGGGCAGCAGCCGCCGCCGACGCCTCCTCCGCGGGAAGTTTGGCTGGGTTTTGACAGAGGCGAGGGGAAGCCCTGACAGACAGGATCTCCCGGACTGAGTCCACCCCCTGCGCCCACCCACACACCCAGCGACTTTTCCCCGGCGAGGGGGCAGGGGGGGCAGCGACGCTCATGCTCCTCACTCTGTGTCGCACCCGTCTGACTGGGGCTACCTAGGGAGCACCGTCTCTTGGAAGAGCCTCCAGGTGGAGAAGGAAAAAAATACCAACCTCTCCCAAAACCTATGGGTTCTCCATCCCTTACCCTCCTTTCCCAAGCCGGCGTGGACAGCAGAGCCGGCCGCCTAGTTCACCCTCGCCCTGCTCGCCACCTCTCCGCCCGAGGGAGGATGAAGATGCTTTGCTGGAGGATGGCACTGTGGCTGGCCGGGTGGACTGTCTGCGGGAAGCCTTCTTCCTGCTCTGGCCTTGATTATGACTACACTTACGATTTCACTGAAGAGGATAAAACCGAGGCGATAGATTATAAGGATCCTTGCAAAGCCGGTAAGTGACTTCCACGTCTAATGCAGCTCCCCGCCCCCTCCCCAGATGGTGACTTTGTCTCGGCTTTATTTACGCGGGGTGCGCGTGGGGTTCCGGGCTCACCTGCTCCCTCCCGGGGCAGCGGCGGCGAGCGCAGCCGGAGCCCGGCGTCCAGCCGCCTTAGCTGGGGAAGGTGCCCTGGACCTGCTTTTCTGGGACATCCCACTTACTTCCCTACGCTCTCCGGCTGGGCTGGGAGAGAGGCGCGGCGGCGGGCAGGGCTGGACCGGCGGGCAGGGCTGGACCGGCGGGCAGGGCTGGACCGGCGGGCAGCGCTCCGCGGCCCCGGGGCCGTCGTGCCGGCCGAGGAGCCTGCGGGTCACGGCGCCGCCGGAGCCGCGGAAGTTACGGAGAGCATTTCGGCGGGGCTCGAAGGTGTCGAGGCGGGACTGCACCCCGCAGCACCAGCCGGGAACAAGGAGCAGCCGGGCCGGGATCTGCCGGAGGGTGGCGGCTCCTCCCGTGGCCGGGGTGCCGCCTCCGTCTCCCTCTCGCCTTCTTCCATCCCAACCTGTCGCTCCCCGGCCGGGCACCCCTTGCCGTGGGCCGGGGCGGGCCCTCGGCGCCGGCCGCCCCATGGATGTGGATGCGATAGGTGCGGCTGCGAGCGGGAGGGCAGCGCAGGGATGATGACTGTGCCGGGCTCTCAGCCGGGCGAGCCCACGCGTCCCGCTCCCAGAGCCCGACTGGTGGTGCTGCGGGCTGGTTCCACAGCCTGTGCCGTGTGCCTCCCGCGTGCTCGGTGCCTGACAGATCCCTTTCTCCACTGTGCGGGAAGAGCTGAGGTACAGCCTCTTCTCACTTTGTACAGTGATTTTCTAGAACGTTTATCCTACTGATTTAGGACTGCAGCCTCTTTAATGTCAGGTACAATTCTTCACCGATTAAAGATATCTGTAACAAGAACTGACCTCAGGAACCGGATTCACTGGTATTTCAGTAGACAAGTG
Source organism: Taeniopygia guttata (assembly GCF_048771995.1). Classification (NCBI taxonomy): domain Eukaryota; kingdom Metazoa; phylum Chordata; class Aves; order Passeriformes; family Estrildidae; genus Taeniopygia; species Taeniopygia guttata. The sequence goes on along the minus strand of NC_133028.1, from coordinate 38,385,952 downwards.
TATCTCGATGATGCTTTTTTATCCTCCCCAAGGTGTTATCAACATCAGCGGCTGTCCATTCCCTACAGCTCTATTGTCAAACAAGCGCTCAAGTTTTCTAGTGGCCTCCTTTGCATTAATTAGTTATTTTATATTCTGAAAACTAGTTCAGCCAAAGGTTGTATTCTCTATATCTGCATGGTTTTCTTTAATTTATTGAAGAGAATGTGGTGTACATATATGCCAAATATGCAGATGCTCTGTTTTTCTAATCACAAAAATATTTTGTTCCTAAGTGTAAATTGTTAGGTCTGACTTGCTTACAACAGAAGAATGTTCAAGTTCAAAAAGAACAGAAGCAACTGCAATCAAAACATTATTTTTTTCTCAATTATCACTCACAAATAAGTATAAGTAAATGGTCATTTTTAACCTGAACTCTTTTCTTCTGGTCTGTAATTATTTAAGAAGATTCATATGCATCATTTCATATAATGAGAAATGCCTGTTTACTCTCAGTTTGCTGTGGGATTCTTGTTTCATAGTGGGAATAATTAGCAATTATAATTCATGATACTAAGTGTTTTGAGGTTATGCATGAGAGAAAGACAACAGTAGGAGACTGCAATTTGATCTGCATTGCCAATTCTCTGCCATCACTTTGTTTTGCCTGGAGAAAGAAGCATTTGTTTGGAAAATTTGGCCCATAGAAACATTTTACTGAAGTTCTTACTTGTGCTGCTTCACAAGTATAGGGAGCTTAGGTACTACAGGGACAAGAGATAGGTAGGTGAACAAAGAGTTACCGGTATGTAGTTCCTCTTAGTCTTAAAAGTTGTCACTTTGAGGTTGTCTATCCAGTAAAAAAAACCTTTTTTTTTTTTTTTTCTCTTTGCTTCTTAGTGTGTGGCAGTTCTTTAGAAATAAAAATGCACCTCACTGTGTACCATGTACCCATCAGTTTTAATCAAAAATTGAAAGCTCTATATATCAATGAAACTGATCCTCCAAGAGTATTTCCCAATTTACTTTTCCTGGTAGACCTTCCTTAAAGGCTCCATTAATCTCAGCCTGTAAAGTACTGGTGCCTGATCAAAGATGCTGGGAGCAGCGGGTGCTCAGCCTCTTTTCGCAGCATAGCCCAAGTGTGTGTTCTCCCTAGGCCAGCTCTTATCGTCTGGGGTGGGTTTTCAACTCCCAGAAGTAAATTTACTATCTCTGCCATTAGGATGGGTTCCACAGTGAGGCCCTATAGAAGGACAAAGCCAGGCTTCACACTCAGGGGTGTGAGACGCTCACACTCAAATTTGTGTGTTGTTCTATGCACAAGGTAACAGGATAAAATAAGTGAATTGTTGCTGAGATAACACTCAAGGTATGCAAGCTTTGTAGATATAATTAACACCTGCTTTTACTGCATCTTGAGGGCCTGCAGCTGAGCCTGTAAAAGTGCCCTTTTTTTTTTTAAACTGTTCAGGCTGGTCAGTTGGGTCAGTGTTTTCTGTTAGGAATGAGATATAAGTGAGTTTCTACAGCATAGTAAACACCCAAAGTAATTTACGGTTTTATCCAGGTCAAAAACTTCAGTGATTCCCCTGCAAACATGTTAGAATAATTTGACCAACCACCAAATATGCTGATGCAAGATTATCTCACCTGTGTTTTAGAAGTTATTTACATTCAAATTTTCTCCAGTGAGTGGTGTTTGCTGCTTCGTTTTTTTACTGCATAGACTACGTTTGCAGTCTTGTGACAGAAAGCACTGCCCATAAGGCATGAGATCCATAGTTAGATGAAGTTATAATTCTATATCTCCTTATAGATAACTACCTCTGTTGAAGAAATGTTTTCTTGGTAGGTCCCTTTCTCCCTGTTTTATAGTGAAGAAACTGAAGGAATTTACCAGAAATACAATGTGACAGCATTGTGGCTGTCATTACCAGACACAATGTGACTCCATATCTGAGGAGTTATTTATAGGTATTCTGTGGGATTTTTTATGGGTACTATATGTGCGTTGTAACATTTTCAGAAAGAAGGGAGCATTTTAGTGAATGTGCCTAGAATCACACTTTTGCTTTGACTTAAAACTCCCAGTAGCAGCACAGTACAGGATGCTATAGAGGCTGAAAAGTATATTTTCTTAAAATATTTCCAGCTTTCTGAAAAATCTACAGATAACAGGTGTCTGTCAGATGCCCTGTCAGAAACACCTAGGAGGTGTTTCTGGAGCTGATGTTGTCATTTGCATCTAAAACAGCAGCTATTTTATGCAACACCAAAGTACAATCTCAGTAGTAAAGCCAGCAACTGGGAGCCCTGGAGCTTCAGGGAAAAGAAGGGCCTGGAGAAATGTTGTGATGCTGTTGGGGAGACAACCTCTGGAATGAAGCTGTTGACATTGTGCAGAAGAACTTGATGAGCTGTGTGGTTTCCCATAGGTTTGTCTGCAGACCTTTAACCTGTGTGTGAATTTTGGGTCATGCTGCTCCTCCTTGTAACAAGAATCCTGGCACACTGTAACAGCGGGATATGATGTAACACAGTTTCTGTGCTTCTGGTGTCTCGGATATTTCCTTGTGTCTCTCAGCAGGATATTGCCCTCAGTGTTTACCGTTGTGAGTTCAAGTGTAAGGCATTCTTAGTTCATCTTCAAGATGTAATTTGCCAGAAGATGTGAAACTGGGAACGCCATGCTCTAAATCTAAGGACATAGATCAGCATTTGTATAATCAGATATAATTCCAAAGAAGAAAATGCTGAGACAGATTTCAAGGGGCATCATCAGACTTTTCAGATTGCAGCATGCACCTGCATTTATTTGTGGATCCCTGAAGTTTTTCTTTTTCCATTCTTACCACAGTTTATGACTGATTCAGGATATCTGCAGAGAAACATAGAGTGAGATGGCTAGGAAAATAATTTCCCATCCTGTAATACTTGTTCATAGCCTGCACTTAGTTGATATTCAAAGCTTTTTGAAGGCTTTAGTTTTGTTTTCTCAACAACTTTGTTTTCCTAAAACAGAGCAAAGCAAATAAAAAAAGTGGGCGTACTCTGGTCTTCCAATTAAAATACCATGAACAGTGGGAATTAGACAAGAAGTCTTAGTTCTGTTGTATAGCTACAGTGCTGAGCTGTGTTTCAGCCTCTGGACAGCTGACAGTCCTCAGAGAAGTCTCTTTTAGCATTTCTTCTGTGAGGTATCTCGCTTCCTAAAACAAATGTTAAAGGTTTGGGAAATAAACTCGAAGTTGGGATCCTTGGGCTATTATTTTTCCCTTTTGTGGGACTGTTTTTTTTTTTGCGAGTGTGGGGTGGTTTGCACTAGAAATTTTGTCTTGTACTAGGAGAAGTTCTCCCAAGGAAAACATTGCTGAAACTTTTACAGTTTTCACTGCTGTTAGTTTGGATTATTCCCCCTGTGAAAACCCAGTTAATTGGGACTTTTTTTCCCTTTCAAATGATGCATGAATTGCTTTTATTTTTTCCCCTCAATGAAGTTCGATAAAAATGTCAAAAAGAAAGAATATTGTAAACAAGCAATTAAATTTACACCTTTATACCTTGAAAGTTAGTTAGCATGCAGTTATTTGACGAAGAACAAATTCTGTATGTATGTCTGCCTGCCTGGTTATAATTAGAGATAATTAAGACAGACTCTCCTTAGATGTCAATTTCTCCCTCCTGTGAGAATCTAAGGAACTAGTTTGTTTACTTTGCACCTTTATAAATAATAATAAAAAAAGTTTGGATTGTCCGTAGTATTTCCCACATCACTGAAGTGTCAAACCTAGTAATATATTTTATTTGTAAAATAGATGAACAGGAAAGATTGGTGGTAAATGTTGAGTACAATTATTATGCAGTGTCATCTGTAACTGCAGTCTAACTATTGTTTCCTGATGTTGTAGCAGGAACTTTCTATACTGCTACATTTTAATTTTAGTTTCTCTCTTGAGCTCTGGGCCGTTTGTTCAGTTGTAAGCATTCTAATTGTGCATTCTGCTAATAGGAAAATTATTAAAACCTCTGATTCTGTATTTTGAATCTGTTGCATGATTTAGGTAATTGAGATCTTTCATATTTATAGTTCAGTCATGTAGTATACTCTTAAAGCTATATTATGCAGTTTGTACTAATATAGAGGTTGTGCTGCTAATATCACTTGCCAGATTGTCAGGACTGTGACTGTTCATGTAGTAAATGCATAGTGTAGGCAGCTGAAAGAGAAACAAGCTTTTCTGAATAGTCTTCCCAACTGGTTTCCATCTTGCTGTGGATAACCTTAAATAAGTAAGTAAATAAGACTACTGACAAATTTAACTTTTAGATATATTTTCCCCCAGAATTCTCCACCATTACTTTATCTTTTATGCTCTTAAATGTGGTATCTCAACACCTTTGAAAGAGATTTGTGAGAACATAAAGTTCTTTTCCTCCTCAGCCTCATTGAAAAGATTAATTCACGAAACTCTGGGAAAACGACATTAAATAGATATGTTTTATGTTCTAACTTTATGAATGTCCTTCCACACCAAGGGCTCAATTTCAGGTCCAGACCACTTTCTATAGGCATCTGTTTCTGAATATATACCCGGTGTGTCGAACGAATGACCTGCAAGGAGCAGTATGACATCACTGCAAAATGAGTCTAATTGACAAATCTAATTGAGCTTGGAATCAAGTCCCCAAGGCAAACTCTGAAACATTCCCCACACCTGGATATCTGCCTTATGTCATTCTGATTGCCTCTCTGGACAATAGGGTTGATAGGCTTATGACATAATTTCTTTCACTTCTTTTTGGAGAGAAAAAAATGGTGCATGGTGGTGACAGATGGTCTGTAAAATGGAAGAGCTGTAAGACTGAAGAGTCAGCTTCTGGTTTTCACAAGCACAATGGACGTTGTGGAGAGGAAGACTTCTTTCTTCCCTTCCTGGATTCATTATAGTAGTCTAAATTTTATAACAGTGAATGAACAATGGAAAAAATCTCTAGTCATCTTTAGACAAGACGTATTTATGCTTAAACTGAAATATCTTTTTATAGTCTGGCTTTCAACTTAGAGAAAAATATTCTATTATTTATTTTTTGGTTTTAATATGTATTTGTAGAAAAGATAAATTCTAAGAGCAGTGTTACAGAGCAAAACTAAGTTTTGGATTTTCAAAGCTTTCAGTTGGATGAGCGGCATTTCATAGGGTTTTCCAGATTTTCTCAGCCTCTTTAGGACCTTTCTAACCTACTTGTTTCAGTCACTAGTGAATGCGGTCCATACGCCCCATTCTTAACCAGAAGCAGCCTGTCTCCACCTCCCTACTACATCTCTTAAGAGTAACAGAACTGAAAGTGTGACTAGAGAAATCTTTGTGTATTTTTAGTTCTGTCTTGTCAGGATATTTTTCTTGGCTGAGAGTTAATGGCCAATCTGTTAATGTGTTTTAATGCATATTCATTCTTTGTGTCTGCTCTATATCTTCTACTTCTTTTCCTATAATTTCTTTCATTGTTACTATGGCAAGTTTCCTTGCGTCTGGATTCTCCCTCCACTGAAGGCACTTTTCACTTGTTTTTCAGCTTTTCCTGGGGCTGCTTGACCGGTCTTCTACTCCTCCCTGTTTTCTTCCCTCGATGTGTTATTCGCTTGCTTCCAATTATTAGCTATTCCCTCCACATACAACTTCTAGCTCATCATCAGGCTTTCTGTTAGATTGTCCTCTTGTGTTTTGATAGCTCTGTAGCAACAAAACTGGGCACCTGTGTGCACAGCTGGAAACAAGGAGGAGGAGAAAGATGAGTGGGCTGTGTGTGACCAGCATGTTCTCAGAGGCCTCGTGCTGGATGCTCAGTGGGCTGCAATGATCTGTTAAGCACTGCACAGCCAGTCCCAAAATATCCAGCTACAAATGTTTATGTAGAATGCATATGTGAACCTTCTTTCTCTGTTGGAGTCACATACCTAAATATCAAGATTTGATGTGAAGACAGTCCCTTGCTGACCAACAGGAACAGGAGTACTCTAAGTACTTGAGGTGTAAAGGTTGTATAAATAGTAGCATGGCAGAACAGGTTGAGCTGGGAAGTGTGAAGGTGGAGGCTGTGCTGGGGACACATGCAGAGTGTCGATGTGCGACCCATGTGAATGATTGTTCCTGCAGGCTGCTGCGGAGGCAGCTCCCACTCAAACAGATACTCTCAGATGGCTTCTTTGGGGGGAGTTTTGCCTGAGTGATGGTCTGCAAGTGCAAATGTTGAGTGACTATGAGTATCAGGTGTTTGAAAATATTTGAGCACAATCAGATAGCTCTTACAGAGCAATAATGCTCCAAAATGTACGTTTGTGGGTTTTCTCTTCAATATTACAAAACAGAGACTGTCAAGACCAAAATGCCAAAAAATCAATATTATTCTAAAAGAGCTCCTAATTTTATTCTTGAGGTGTGTGAAATATGATGCTTAATAGGATATGCAGTGTTTATTAAACCAGTTTCTTTGCTATAAATACTTTAATGATAAAAAGGTCCATCAATAATTGATTAGAATTGATTTAGAATTCTTTTCCCTTCATTTTGATGGTCATAAGTGATGCCTGATCAGGAAATAATAATCAAAATCAGGATACAAAATTGAAAAGGAAGGAGGTTTATTTTAAAATTCTTTTTCCGTGCATTTAAATCTGACTTTGGAAATTCTCTATCTTGCTGTCCTTGTGAATTTCATGTCTTTTCCTACAAAAACCGAATGACAGAGACACATTGCTGCATTTGAAAGGTGCCAGTACCACTCCAGCCACATTGTGATTTTTAGATATTGTAAATTGCATTGTGGAACCAAAGTATCAGCTCTTGTAAGAAGTGAGGTGACAGGGACAAGGACATCAGCTTGGCAGGTTGTATCAAAATAGTTGCCCAGACAAATTACATTATTCTCATGCTGGTAGCAGCAGTTAAATATATTCCTAATAACAAGTTTAATTGCTATCAAACAAAAATATATCCATTTTATTGGTGTCTGATGTTTTAATTTGTGCTAGTTAGGTGGGTTCTTGCTGTCATGGGCACTTGCTGTCATAGGTAGCACTAAAGATCTTCCACACTTTTCCACTTTCCCAAAAATGTATAAAGAATTTTGCTTAGGGCACAGTGATTATCCAAAGAGTAGCCAAAGGGCATAACTTCTGATGTTTCCAGATGATGTATTCAGATAAGCAAAGATAATAATTTCAGATGGTTCTTATATAATATCTAGATTTATTTAAACAGTTTACTGGCAGAGTGAATTATATTTGCTTTCATGAGGAGTAGTTTTAGAACAACTCTGAGTGTGAGAACATGACGATGGACTGCCCAATTTCTCCATCTGGTAAAATGTCCTTATATTTATAACAAATTTGCATGCATCTTCTTTTTCACTTGTACTTGCTTTTTTCCCTTACTCAACATTACTCTTACAATTGTGCACTTATTTCAGCTTTATTTGTAGGTAGGTTATGCCACACTACTTTACAACTGTTTCTATACTTATAATTCTGCACTTCATCCCTTGCATAAATTTGTATAGGCAAATGGATAAATTAGGTATCTTGTGTTCAGGCAATATGCTCAGCCCTTTTCTAATGAAGAGCATAGTATATTTCCATGAAAAATCGCCAACACCATGTTGATGGCATGTTACCCATTTTTTATGATCTTAATTTTAGTACCAGGATCTTTGGTATGTACTTCAACCCATCCTTTTGTCATAATATAAACTACTCAGTCTTAAACTGTGGAACTCCTCAAGACTGATTCAGGACTGAGTTGTGGAATCCTTTTTCTGTTGTTACTTACATGCCATAATTGCATTATGTTCTGATAACTTACAGAGCTTAATCTTTTATACTTGGAAAAGAAATTGTTAAAGAAAAACCCACAATAAACCTTTAGACATTCGGCCTGTAAATCACTAAGGAATGAGTCTTACGTGGGTATTTAATTCCCTCAAGGTTGCATTATTAGAAAAACTGTTTAACAAATACAGGGTGAAAATATGTTCAAGTTAGCAAAGACAAAATGAAAAAGAACATGATAAACATGAACAATTTCAGAAATTATACAAGAAGATTAAATAGAAGATATTTGTTTCTACTTCTATTAGTCTGTTTAATTCTGAAGTGGAAAATTCAAAACAGAGACTAGGAGACATGGGGATTTTATGCAAGTTCTTTTTTAGATTGAAATCTGCTAAAGGATTCCATGGAGTCAGTATTTGGATATATTATATGACATTTACATAGGTAGCAGGAATATCTGGAGGGCTGATATTTAGTAGTGGTAACAATAATGATTTTCAAGTGGATATGTACCTCAGGCTTAAGAGTTCAAGCCAGTATTTAGTAGCTTGAAACAAGGATGAACCCTAATATGTAGCAAGATTATGCCTGTCTACCTACTGCAAATTCTTGTTTCTTTCTGTGAAGCAGCTGGTGGTGACTGCTGTCAAAGACAGGACCTTGGATATGATCCAGTGTTGCAGTTCCTTTGTTCCTCAGCCATCCCTAAGTGCTATTTCAAAAACTCATGTCTTGTAGCATGCCTAAAAGATAAATGCAATTTAGCTATTTTGGGATGTGAATGAATTTCAAAGTTCAATATCACTGAAAACACATTGACCAACTATAGTTGATGAAAATGAATGCATGCAGGCATACAAGAAGAAAACTGCATTTAGCTATGTTTATAGATTGTCAGTATGGGTCCAGTGGATCACTTGTACACATTTATCTATAAACCACATGTATGCACACACTCACTGTCTACCTAAGGAGGTACCATGGAAGCATAGATGCCTGTAGAACTGTCTATAGAGGCTCTTTGAAGGCATGTGTTCAGATTGTGTGGGTGCTTTTCTTCTTTTTGCTTTCCCCTCACTTATGAATGCCAAGGTAACTTGTGTGTAAATCTAACCTAGAAGCCATTGGACTCAGTGTGAGTGTTTCCAATTACTTTAGAGATCATGTTTGTAGGTGAATAAGTAATAGGCAGAGCTGACTAATTCAGTTCTGTGTACTTGGGCTATGGCTTACTTGTATGCATGTGCTCACATGCTTTGCAGGCACATCAATGAAGGCAGTTGGATTTTTGCCCCAGTTTCTGTAGTTGTCATCACTAACACAAGAGTATCATGAAATCTTGCATTCAGTGACCTTGTGATTACAGGTTCTTTCTTGCTGGACTGGGGTGTGAAAAAAATCCAGCAGCTTGAAGAGCATCTGATTTTCTCTTTTTTTTTTTCTCCTTTATGAGAAGCCACAGGGTAAGACTGGATTTTGATAACTGTGACAATTTCTCAGCCGTTAGAGATAGGTTTCTTCTCATCATAACTGAATAATCTTTTAACTGGACAATCTGATAAATGGCTCAAGATGCTGAAGAACATGATGGTTGCAGTTGCATATACAGTTCCTTATATGTATAATTTCAAGAAATGTAAAGTCAAAGATAAGAAGCCATTTGTTACAAAATACAGCAGGCATGTGAAACTGGTATCAGTCATGTACCATTTAGGTAAAGTTTGACAAGCCCTGAAATCTTCAATCACAATCAAAGCATTGAAATCTTCAGTGATTTGCAATATCCCCAAGATAACACATTTTATAATCCAGAGGCTGCTAGGAGCTGAAGAGATCTTGAAAACTAGGAGGAACAAGTGTACTAATATTCCCATTTATTTAGTAAATTAAGAAAGTATTTTTTTCCCCACAGCTATGTGCAGTTTGGATATATTGGGAAAGCTCTAGATTGCTTTGTCGAATTAAGTAACCTTATAACATAGCCTAACTCTGTGCAAATCTTGCATTTAACCACATAGTTTGTTACTTTCTTGTTTTGAAAACTTCTGTTTTCTTTCTGATGTTGTTTCTTCAGTGTGTTGAACTTAAATCATAGCCAGAGTGAGAAAAGCAGATGATAAACGAGTCTAGATTTGACTTAGGATTCTTGTTGAAGAAAGTTCTTGGCTTTAGTCATGGAGTTTTCTGGAGCTACTTGGTAAGGAAAAGAAGTAAGGAGAAAAATCTTTCCCCCTCATGAAAAAATTAACTTCCTACAATTTTTTGATCCTTTGATCACTAAATTACAGATGCAGTAGAGAGCAGAGAGAGTAGGAGAGGAGTTTCTTGTGGTTTTTTTCAGTTTTTTATCTGCATTCTTGAGGATTGGATGAAACCTTTTGACACATGAAATGCAGGTGAAAATACAGGAACCTAGTCCAAGCTGTTTGGATGTTTTCATTCATAATACCTTTAATTTGGAAGAAGCTGAATTAAATATGAATTGTAGTGCTGGTGGATCACAGTCACTGTGTCTACACAAGTGAAGCGTGAGTAAAGAGAATTTACAACATACGCTTCCCTTTGCATTATGGAAGAGAGCCAAACACAAAGATGCCTCCTAGATCAGTAATGTGCTTATGGATATAGGCAGATCTTTTAGCTAAAACTAAAATGTTAGGGAGAAATGCAAGCTATTCTATGGTGCTTTAAATCAAAAATGTGGAGAGCCAGCTGAAGTCGTGACAATCTTTATCAACTTGGACAAAATTAAGTTTTCTTGGCTATTTTTTGAGATTTTTAATAACGTGTCTTAGATTTATTTGGTGTATAGTATAGCATTCCATCACATATAATGTATTTTTACTGATTCATTGATCTAGACATTCTAGGTTCAAGTTTGTATAAGAAATTGAATACTTTCCTGAATGACTCACACTTATAATCAAGTCTTTCCAAATATTTTGTTTGTCTTTCTTAATTATGAACAAGGTCAGACTAAATAACAGCCATAAGGAAAAACATAAACAAAAATAAACATAAATATTAATCCTTCATTCTAACTACATAATCTTGTAGAAGAAGAAAAATTATTTGACCCTTGGTTTCTGCTCACATAATCTGGCTTGACTTCAGTGATCTAAAGTATCCTAGGGGTTTTATCAGTGGAGAAATGTTTTTCTCCTTCCAACAAGCAGATGATGTGTCATCAAATTAGCAAAGACCTAGATGAGATTTTGGGTGCACTTGCTAATACTAATGAAAAAAGTTAACATTCCCATTCTTTATGTGATTAATCACTTGTGATTCCTTTTATGCTGTACTGATATGGAAATAGCTGGCTGTCCATTGGAAAGGACAATATGCAATATTTGCTCCTGCAAATAATGGAGCTACAGGGATTCCATGCCCCCCAGGGCACAGCCAAAAAAAACCACTGCATCTTTCCTTCCTGGCCTCTTCAGGATCACTTCTGGATTTAGTTTCCCTTCCTGCTTGTTGTCTGAGAAGTCACAGGTATCTGTGTTTTAGGTTGGACAAATGCTTAGAGAAATCATAGAGAATGGGTTATTTTCCAGGAGAAGCCAGTAATCAGGTAAAACTGAGATGCGAATGATAAGTAAATTATCCTGTACTGAGCCTTCTGCAGCCATAGATGATTTCCAGCAGAAATTTCTGTGAGGGCTTTTTTCCTGCAGATCAAACTGCTCTCTGTAGTTTATCTGCTGCTAAAGTAGTGACTTTTATCTAATGATACACATATTGAAATTCCTAGTGGTATTTTGTTCCAACCTGTTGTTCAGTTAAATATGGATGAATTGCTCTTGCACAGATCTTTTTGTTTTGCTTTTGGACACTGCTGTGGATTGTTCAGTGTCTCTTACACCTGGAAAACGCCTTGGCTTATAAAGATTTTGTGTAAGGAAGTTTGTTACGCTTTTTCTTTCTGTGAGATTGGTCTAAGAAAAGGTAGCTACCTTCCTTGCAAACTTTGAATTTCATCTCTTTGGACTATCATAGCTAAAATAGCAGTGCCTTGTATCTTGCCATGGGATACAGCAGATCCAGCAGGTGGGATGTGGAAGAACCTGAAGCAATGATGTGTTACAGACCCGAGGCTGTGTTGGATGGGCCATGATGTGGCCTGTACAGCAGGGAGATATGCTCTGGGCAGGACCCACAGCAGCCAATTAAGGTGTTTTCTTTTGGGGTTTCTTTCCCTCTATGATAAAGTAGTGTTTTCATTTTTTATCTGACTTTTGTGTCCTGGCACATTTATGTAGGAATACTAAATGCTTTATGTGCTGCAACCTATAAGACTGAACTCTTCACTCAGGCTGTCCTTCCCTTAGTATTTCCCGTTACTTCTAATGAGATGAATGGCATGGTGGTGTTCACCTTAATGAAATCAGAATATACGGCTGAAGAAAAAATTTTATTTAGGGTCACTTTACTGAAACTTACTGGAGGTGTATTTTTATTCAACAATCCATTACAGTGGAGTCAAGAGGTAACTGGGTAATTATGGTGTAACTGAGTTTTTTGGTGTTTTATATATATTTATAGATAGATATAGATACAGATATATATACGCATACCTGTATCTATATCTATATATGTGCAAGCATTGCAATGGGAGAATCTTTTTAAAGTGAATTCCCAAGCATAATCAGCTGTTTTAAAGCAAAGAAATACTTGTTGTTAGTACATAGTAAGAAGTTGAAGTTGATACACAGTAATAATCCATGTAGTTTAACCAGGCTCTTTGAATTGGGTGCAAAGAAAAACTAATTTTAAAAGCTTTTGTTGTCATTCCCCCTTTACAGTAGGATATTATATGGAGAGAAGATGTAGCAACGGGGAGCATAGAGGAACTGTTCTGTGCTGCGAGCCAAAGGACATCATTAGGAACACTCCTATTATCTGGAAGCCTGACTTCCTGTCTCAGTTTCCTCGTGGGTCTCAATGAATGGCAGAAGAAATGGAACACTTTCCTGTTTGGCCAAAAGCTCTGCTAAATTACTCCTTTGGCTGCGTGCCACACCGTGCTCTGGAATAAATCCTGCAGCTCCCCCCTGAGCTTGGAGGGTACTTGCTGTAGTTCCTTGGGGCTGGTGGAGTGAAGTTTAGGAAGTTCGGGAATACTGTAATGCTTCAGGTATCCTTTTATATATCTTGAAAAATTCTTTTTGTGATAGAGACCAAGAGATGCATTGACATTTTATTAATGCAAGCTTCCATGGGATGTTAAAGAACTGCAAGTATGTTAGGATTTTCAATTTGGTAAATGATTTTACGACAATGAAAACAGTGTAGCATGTCTTGTAAAATCTACCAGAAATGTGTAGAATAAGACATTTTAGACATGCATTCAACTAAATAGCTAATTTTTTGGATTTTTTCCACATAGTTTTAGCACATCAACTAGTGTTTATGTGCTAAAGTTATTTTATTACTTTTATTGTAAAGTATAAAAATAAGGTAGTAAAGATTTTTGTATATAGAATAAAACAAATTTCAGTGTGGTAGATGATGCATCTTCTATGCCTAGAGTGGAGTTTAAATATTTTCTTCTTTTTTTAAATTTCTGGTCTTTGGTACATTCTTTAACATGCATATTAGCCACAAAAACTTTCAGTATCTTCTCTTAGCTCTGATTTTAATTAAACCTTCAGCACCAAACTTTTGATTCAGTTGTTACTGTCAGTTTCTGTACTTTCTATTTTAACTACATTTGGCAAATAAGAACCTCGCAGCTGACTCAAAGGAAACTTGGCAAAATATACACCATTTCCCAATAGCCTTTCTCTATAACAGAAGATATATGGGACAGTGTTTAATAATTTTTGTCTTGTTTTGCATCCAAGAAGAAAAACATTCTTAATTATCTGGAGCAGGGAAATGCTTACCATAGTTAGTGTTCTGTATGTGTCATCTTTCAAGGGTAACAAGCAGCTGGTAATGTTGAGCATACTTGAAAAAAAAAGTACAAAAAATACCTAATGCCACTGGTATATTTCAAGAAGTATTGATCAGGTTCTGGTTTGTTCAGCTTGTTTTGTTTTGTTTTTTTCCCATGCTAGTTTGCCTCATACTTTTTACTGTGTGTTCCTTGTTCAGGCTTTCCTGAATTTCAATGCAGACTTACTCTGCATGACTTTCATGGTGTCCCAGCAGAAACAAACACTTCTGCCGCTGAAACAGCTGTCAGCTTCATCTGTGGGAATGCAATTGTGCCATATAGGCTTGATGCTGAGGTCACTGGTTTTTTTTCCAAGGGAGCAGAAGTGCTGGATTATGCTCATCATGCCAACCCATCCTGTAGTCTGTCTTCAGACTCCTTTGTGTAGGTGGCTAAATGCTTTCTAATATTTCTTTTTAAAGCCATTGGCTGACAATAAGTGCTCCCAGCCTTGATACCTGTGCATTCTGAGACTTGGCACTAGTGGAGGCATAGGGGATGGCCTTTTCTATCCGATGGCTACAGGAGGAAAGCAGAGAGTTCCTTTTTTATGGCAGTTTATTAATATTAAGGTCATGATTTTGAAAGCTGAAAGTTGGGAGATCTCATTTATTCCCATTGCTTCCTGTCCCTGAGCAGCAATACAACATTGTCCTTTCTGTTGCACCTAAAATTCTCTCCCAGATGTTCTTTTGCTATCTCCTCCTGATTCAGAGGAAGATGGAGAGACTGAACTGTGCTTGTCCACAGTTTTCAGAGAGTCACTGGTAAGATGCCACCAAAAGTTCTTCAACCTTTGCACTCATGGCACAAAATATAAGATTTCCACTAACACAGTGCAGAAATGTTGATTTGTATTGCTAACATGGGTGTATCTCAGTGTCTGTAGTTAATAACTTCTGGTTATTTTAAAAAGGTGTCATGTGGTTACATATTTTAAATGAAAAACAAAAAAAACCCCACCCTCCTTCATAAGAGGATTTTTTGAGCTCCAAGGAGAGACAACACTAAAGGTGCAGAAGGCACTGTAAATACATATTTCCAAGTTCTTTTGATTCTGTATTTATTTTAATTCACTGTATTTTTTTTTTTTTTTTGTGCAAGAGGAACTCCTCCAACCTTCTGTGGTCTAAATTAATTCCTATAGTTTAATGTAGATGTTCTTTCTGAGAAAAAATTATAAGCTAGCAAATTCTGCTTTTGTCCTTCTAACAGGACAGAATTTGGCTCAACTATTTATATTATTTTCATCCTAACTTTTGAAGTAAGGATTTTGGTCCAATATTAAAGGTTTACCTTTTAAGGACACAAGTGTATTTATGTTTTACCACTATGGCATATCATATTATTTAGCTGCTTAATATCTGTATTCGCTATATAACATCTGTGTAAGGATTTCATATCACATCTATAATTTACCCTGATGTTTTTCTGACACTAATGTGGGAGAAAGTATGTCTTTAGTAGACAAAGGGTACTGCCAGTTTGTGAGAGGGAGTAGTGTTTCTTTATGTAGACTGGTCTGTAGATTGATTTGGTGTGGATTTAGCTAGTAATAAAATGCAATATTGGTGCACCCAGTGACATAGCTGTGAGGAAAGCTTGCCTGTGCATCACAGCTTGTAGGTGTAGACTGAGTTAAAAGTAATCCCAAAGAGGACTGCCTGAAGGAGGTCGTTAGAGTTTGCCCTGACTAGATCTGTCAAGTTTCTGTCCAACAGCAAAGCTAGAAGAGTAGTAAGAAACTGGGTAATTCTAAAATTCTTATTCCAGTTGTTGCTTATATAAATGATATTTTGTTTAAATTCTTATGTATTTGGGTAGCTGTGGCAGTTTCAATTTTTTTAGATCATCAACTTAGACTTGAGATACTTATTGTAGTAAAACTTCAGCAAGTCTTGGTTATAAAATGTCTCCTCCTTTTGTGCTGTCAAAATGAACATAATGTGGTTACAAAGCAAGACTGCACTCTCAGTCAGCTCCATAAGGTCAATTAAACTGAGGGTGCTGGTACATCTAGCTGTAGTATATGTTGACATAGAAACAGTTTGATAGATCAACTGCAACTTGAAGAAGTGCACGAACTTGGGTCTTAATTGTGAAGGTTTAATGTAATTTGGTAATGTAAATGAAAAATGGGAACTTGCTCTCATTTTGTGTTCTAGGTAAAATCTTATGGAAGTGTTTGCCAGCCACTTCACTGGTTTACAGAACGGGCTAATATTAAATTTAGGGGAGTAAAATCTGTATGGGGGTACTTTGTATTTGAAGATGACTTTAAAAGCTTACTGATCTTTGCACTATGCAGATTTTTCCTGGAAACAAAGTATGTCTTTGTATGTCTTTCAATCCATTTACTGTATTGCAGAAATGTTTGTGGTATAGGAGCTCGTGTTATTACAAAACAAGCCGTTCCAGAGTGAACTGCAAGTACTAGTGAAAATATTGCTAAAGGTAGAAAGGACATAAATTTCTTGGTCATTGAATACATTGTTTCAATGTTCCAAGCAGCTGAGGTCGCTTGGCGTGTTCAGCCCGGAGGAGAGGAGACAGAGGGGAGACCTCAGAGCAGCTACAATTCCTGGTGGGGGGAAGGCCAGGCACTGCTCTCTTCTCTTGGTGACCAGCGAGAGAACCAGAGGGAATGGCCTGAAGGTGTGTCAGGGCTGATTTAGGAAAAGCCTTCTCACCCAGAGGGTGGCTGGGCACTGGGACAGGCTCCCCAGGGAAATGGTCAGAGCACCAAACCTGAGCAGTGGTCTCAGATACACGGTGAGGTTCTTAGGGAGCTCCTGTGCAGCACCAGGAGTTGGACTTGGTCTTTGTGGGTCCCTTCCAACTCTGATTCTGCAAGAACCCACTTCAGTTGCATTATGTGAAGCAAGTGAAACAGCTGGCTCTTTCTGTGTCATATCTGTCATTTAGGGTCTTGCTCTCAGATCTAGCTGTGTGTCTTGGCTTTCAGCAGCAGCAAGCAACATGCCTGTGCTGCCTGCTGCCAATGCCCAGTGAAAATATTCACTCTCGGGGGACTCCAATTCCCTGATATACAGAGTTTAAGATGGAGTAAGAAGAAATCACCATAAAGCTGAGACTTTGTGGTGACTCTCAAGGTTTGGCACTGTGGAAAGCAGTTCCTGTTGCTTGGTCTCTTAAAGCCTGAGCACAGAAAAAGCGGTATGGACTGAGTAACAGGCTGGGACAAACTGTAGGAGGGTGAGAAACTGGATGGCAGAGGGAAAACAAAATTATGCCTTTGCTCTGCAGTTGCTGGGTAATTCCTAGAAAAACTAGAATTCATTATAGCCCAGTTAAATGGTTCCACACACAGCTGGTTACTCTTTTTGCATGTCAGGGAGAGGTTTTGGTAAAAATGACATATTCTAAAGCATACAGGTCCCTCTCTGTGGTTTAATCACTTTTCCAGACAGTTTCATGTTCAAATTTGAGTGTTACAGCTCCTCAGTTTCAAAGATATTTTTTTCTTCCACACTGGTCCTCCTCCTTTTCTACTCAGGACAAGATTAAGTTTTGTTGTTGACAAACAATGAATATTTTATTTTAAAAAATTAATTATTAAGAAGATCTTGTCTTTGTACAGAGCCTTTTTAGGTTTGTCTGTTAAAATGTTTCACAGAGGTATTTAATGAATTCCAGGATTTCTGTCTCCTCATCTTTTAGGGGGATATTGCTGGAACACAGTCTTTTAAATTTGCTTTTGGTGAATGAAAATTTGGACAGATCAATTTTGTTTGTTTCTTTTCTAGTTAGACACATTCATTCCTGAACAGTCTCTGAAAGCTTTTATTGCCCTCTCAGCCCATCACAGACATCCTTCCCAGGAGTGCCTCTCATGGAGTCAGGCTGTTGTGCACCAGTAGTCTGGAACCAGGCATCACCTTTCAATTTGCCCAAGACGCAGTTTTGTTAATGGAAACAGCAACAAATAAAAGCTTGAACCATGACTTCTGAATAATCAGGTAAAGTTTCTTTAGTGTAATGACCTTTGCCTTCCATCAGCATAAAAAACACTCCAAAAAGCAGTAACAGAAAAACAACTTCCATCTTACAAACCACATTCACCTTTGTGAAACAGAATTGCTGTGTAGCATCTCCCATCTACCCAGTATAATTTTGTTTTCCAGTGGACTTCCCTTCTAGAGCTTGCAAGTTACAAGGTTGTCTCTGGTTTTGTTCAATATATTTAGAAAAGTTCCTATTATGTTTTTCTTTTCTTTTATTGTTTATACTGTCTGGAAGAACAAAACTACAACTTTCATCTCAGGTTGGAGCATAATTTGGTGTGATTGCTCAGCTTCTGATCTCACTACCAAAAACGTCTTCTTTTGGGAGCTGATAAAAATATTTGGCTCTGTTTCACCTCAGCCACTCTTGGCAGTTCTTCATCTGCTCTTCTGGGGTTTCCATCTGCTCTTTTATGCCGCAGTTTCTTCTTCAGGCCCCAGTTCAGCAACAACAATTGCAAATAAGTGAAAACATCACTGATTTTTCTGAGGGTATGAGGTTGGATGCAGGTGCTATTCTGCATCTCTGGCAGAATCTTCCAGGATTTTATCTCATTGCTAAAAGGGAGAATATGGCAATTCCCTGAGGCTTTGAGTATTCCTTTGTTCTTCCTCCCTCACAGGTGTCCAAAGATTTAACCTGGAGCTGTATACACTACTTAAACCTGAAACCAACAAATCTATGAAATTAAATATGTTGCAAGGGCTAAGGAATTTTTTTAATCTAATGAACTTTTCAAATTGAAGTCCTCTTAGTTACAGAAAAAAGTGTATGAATTCATGTGAAATTAGATTTATTAAAAAGATTTTGTTAAGTTTTTTCCCAGTAACTTATGTTATTTAGGCACTTTTAACTTACAAAAATTTCACAACTCATAATAGGGGTTATTGATGCTGAATAATCATTTGCTCTCAAGTGATTAAGCTGCTAACCAGCACTCTACATTATATTAAAAAAAAATTACACATATACATGACTGTCTGCTTACTTATGTATTCCACTTTCAAATGTGTTTGCCATTTCACAGTGTTTTACACCTCTTATCCATGGATTTTTTTCTTACAGAAAGCACAATCAAAGTTTCCTTCATGGTCTAGCTGGTGAAAATGTAATTGTAGTTGTGTAGTGCTGGTGCACCAAAAGGCATATCATTATAGCGAAACCCCTATATTCATTACTTGTAGGAGACAGCTTGTCTGACTTAATGTAAAGCTTAATCAGAAGGTTTAAAAGGGGAAGTAACAGAAGAAAAAAGACCTTAGTAGTGAATACATGCATAATGAATTGATTCATTCAGTGCTTTCCTTGTATTTTTTTTTTCACTTGCTCTTGCAATGTACATTTTGTCATACTGAGAATTTAATTAATGGTAGGGGAAAAAAGGTAATAGTCCTGTGTCAGCCTAGCACCGACATTTATGACAGCCTCCTATTGAGTTAGCAGGTTTCTTTTTTTTTTCCTATAGAATGCTGACAACTTATCATGTAAAAGCTTTTTAATAACTTTAACAGCAAAAAAGATTATTGAACAAAAAAGTGGTTTAATAAAAATCTTTACATTATCCATTCCTTGAAGCATATCTTCTACACAAGCTCTTGGTTTCCTTTCAAACAACTATTTTATATATTCCACTAGTACTTTTTGCTGTCTCAGAGCTATTGTGTAAACTAGAGATATTTACAGCAGAAGTGTATAGGACAGAATTTTTTGTTTAAATTTTATCTTGCTTTCACTTTCAAAAATACCCATGGATAGAAGTGCTTTCCTTTGACCACTAAAATAGTCAGAATGTAATATTCTGCTGCCTGTACTGGAGAGGAAGCTGAGGGAGCCTAAAACATCTTCTAGACTTTAAAAGAGGGAATTTACTAATACGTCTTGGCAAATCAGCTTTTCATGGTGTTTTCAGGCACAGTGATGTGATCATTGTAGGCAAAACCATGAGGAGAAGTGCTGCACTGATTCACCTTTCATTCCTTACTCCCAAATGCTAAGTCAGCTTTTAGCATTTCCTACCAACTCTGACAGTTGAAGGCCGGTGGTTCTTTCTTTCCTGTACCTGGGGCAGCTGCTGGGAGAAACAGGGGCGCAAGTGGGAGTATTGCATCAGCACTCAGCAGAGTTTGCAGACCTGATGGCTACAGCTGTGAGCCTCTTAGCCAGTGCAATCTTCTGCTTTTCTCTCTCTAGTGCACCTTGCTGATTAAGGATACTTTCTCTCTTCCGTCCACTTTAGAGTGTAAGAAGGCACCTGGTGTGTGGAGTCTGCCTGGGAAGCTGCCTGTTATTCTTTCCAAAAACAGAAGGGGAGAATTGATTCATCCTTCATCACAGCGGAAACTTGTTCCCTGCTTTAAGCCCTAAATTACACTTGGCAAGACTTGATGTGCCCTGAGTCACGAGAATCTGTTAGATAGCCCTACTACATCATCTTCTGTATTCAGAAGTGACCTGGTTTTCACACAGCTGGCTCTGCAATAAACAGATTAATGCAGGCAGGTGCTTGCTATTACTGCCCATTAAGTCCTTAGAAACTCCTTCCTGCTGATGTCACCATCCCTAAGGGCTGGTGGATGATCTATTGCCTGCATGGCCATGAGGAACTGCTAGCAGGTAGGGAAATTGTCATGGAGGACCTTTCCTGTGATGGTGGCAGGGAAGAAGGAGTGAAATGAAAAAAAGATTATTTTCCTTTCTTGTTTTTGGAGACTCTGTGGAAGTGATAGGTTTTTGGAGCTCCTGGAGAGGATCCTGAAGAACTATTTGTGGGTCAGGAAGATGTTTTTGAGGGAGGCACTTGCATAAAGGCTGGCTGGCTTGTATGGAGTGAAATGATACAAGTAGTGTGGTGAGGCAGAAGCTCTGGTCAGATGTCCATTTACTACTCCACTTTTAGTCTTAGCTTAAAAGCTTTCTCTGAAGATTTTCTTGGGAGAAATTTTACTTCTGGCTTCTATACAGCCAGAAATTGTCTTTTTGTTTTATTTGTAACTAAGGAATTGTCCTAAATACTTATGTTTTGACATAGTATAAAAATTTAAGGTGGTCAGCATCACTGTTTGTAGCATACTGGGTGTCACTGGATTGCAATGTAAATCGTTATAGGCATACATAGGTAATACTGCCTAAAATACATTGTAAGGCAGGTGGTAATGTGTGTCAGTGGAGTTGTTTGGGGTTTCTTTTGGTCATTTTAACTAACTTTGTGGTCAGACAGCTGCTACTTATAACTTCACAGTTAGGTCTGACTTGAGTCCAAGAAATTCAAGGTAGTGGATGAGAGAAAAATTTTAAGATGATTGCTGAGATGCGACTTGAAGGCTCAAAGGCAGAAGAACAGCTTCCCAGTGGCTCTGGTTTTTTATGTGAAGTACATTGTCTACAATCTTATCCTATTTATTTCTTTTACCTTTTTCACACCATTACAGGGATAAAAATAGGACCTTTTAAAAATGGTTTTGTTTATATAGCACCTGAGGGCTTCAAATGGAACGTATCTTGCACTCCATCTGGAAAAATTATCTCTTGCAAATTCTATATTTATATAGATGGATGTT
This sequence comes from Taeniopygia guttata, assembly GCF_048771995.1. NCBI lineage: Eukaryota > Metazoa > Chordata > Aves > Passeriformes > Estrildidae > Taeniopygia > Taeniopygia guttata. The sequence continues at coordinate 38,364,615 of NC_133028.1, read as the reverse complement.
TGGCCTGGAAGATCATCTTTGGCGACTCAGTGCATATGCCAATATGTTGCTATTGACAAAAATGGAAATTCTGGCTAGAATATTTCTTCCAGGGACTCTGTTAGGATTTGGGCTCATAAACTCAAATTATATTTACCATTCTTGTGGAAGTATTCCAACACTGGTATTAGGTGGGGAACAAAACTTCTATCAAAGATGTCAGTTATTGTATACTTTATTCCAGAAATTCCTAGTTCCCCTGCTGTCTGAAAATACATGGTGATGCTCTCTAAGATGCTCAGGTCAGTGAAATAGTGAATAGAACTGTTTTATAAGTCATGTTGCTCTTGTGGGCAGGTGTATTGGCTGCAAAACATTAAAAAAAAGACAAACAAGTTTTTCAGCATGTTTCCATGAAACTGTTGTTAATAATTTTTCCATTGGTTTAATGAAGTAAATGGAGCTCACAAATGCTGTGGTTTTCTACTTTTGTATGTTTGTCTCTTTAGAAAGATGCATTATGCAAGTTAGAGTGTAGGGTTTGAATAATTTCCTTTACCTCCTTGCATAAGTGGGATATTTATCCAATATTCTTGAAATAATTGTGAGTTGCTTGCTTATTTTCCTCCTAGTTTCTCAGAATCCCCTTCTCCCAGTCTTCCTTGGCTTGAGAACCAGCTTTTCACAATGAAGAATAACTACTCAAAAGACACAAAATATTGTCACAAAAGAAAACCAAATGCTATGTATATGAAATGAAATCAAGTGTGAAAACAAGAAAATCTTACTGCCTATCCCTTGGCCTGTTTAAGGCATGATGTGTTGTTTATCTGTAGAGCACCTTGCCCATCTGTGGGAAGTGATCAGGTCAAATAAATAAATAGTAGTCCAGATTCTTGAGATTTTTACTCTGGCAGTAAATGAAATGAAAATTTGCTCATGTTGAAAGCTAAATGAGTATTTCAGAGCAATAATAAGGTAATGGAAAATACCCAAATATGCTAGTACTGAAGAGCTAGAGAAGATCAGTGCCAAACCCTGGATCAAACTGAACGCCCACAACCACAGCTGACACCAGAAGTGGGTGTGAAGTTCAGGGAAGAGTCAAAAATGAACTGGGATTTTTTACCTCCACCAAAAGAACTGTAGTTTGCCCATATGGAAATCACACAGGAGGCAATGAAACCTCTACTAGTTTTAAAAAAAAATCTTTATGCAGAAGTTCGTTGATTTCCTCATGTGTAAGGGAGAGTCTGCAGAAAGCAAGATGATTTCCCAGTCACACCAGGAATGTATTGGTGGAATGGTGTCTCTGACCTCTCTCAGCTGATGTAGGAAAACCTGGAAAAAATTATGTCAAATCCTTTGTTAATGCTGTCCATTGCCCCTGGTAGCTTCATTTTTGAGTCGGCTACATCTTCCCCTCTTTTGTAAATAAAGAGAAATGAGGCAGCTATGTCACACAGAAAACGCTTCACGTATTCCATGGATTAATACTTTAGAAGAAAAATGTGAGACTTTTGCCTAGGTTTTTTTAAATGTTCAGTTTTCATCTGGACTCGGGTAAAGTATGGCTCTGTGCTAGAGGAAGCTGTCTTTCAGATGCTCTGAAAATCTGCTGGAAAGAGAAGAGGCATATAAGGCAGGAATGTACTCTGATAATAATTGCTGTGATCTGAAATAGCAAAAAGAATTGGCATTTGTGCCCATTAACTTGTGAAGGTGCTAAACTGCATTTTATGTGTGTCCTTACGCTTAAATCAGTGTTTTGTCTCCTGTATGAAGAAAGGAGGTTCCCCTCTGCTGTTAGGCATCCTAGATGTTTTTTATTGATTATCAAGGAAGGTGAGGTGAAAGGGGAAATTTAAAAGCACGAGAGAAAAATCTGTGAGCAAACAGGAAGGCATAGGACAAAAGGGAGAGAAAAGTCTTATCTTTATTGACCTGGATGTGAAAATTCAAGCAAATTAATAGAACAGTAGGGGAGAAAACAGTAGATTAACTGACCCATCTTTCATATTTTACACAAGTATAAAATCTGAAGAAGCTATTAAAATAATTGGAAAGGAGGTTATAGGGCAACCTGAAACCAAACCACTGTGAGATTCAAAGGCCTAAGAATCTTGAAAAGGAGGTGTGTATAGAGGTCTCTAGAAGCTGCCCTGAGTTGTCCAGCAGCTGGTGAGAGTAGTGTTAAGTGTTGCAGGAGGAGCGGGGAAGCCACAGCTGCATGCCCTTGGCACAAGGACTGTCAAGCACCTGTCAGTGAAGGAAGTGAGGTGGGGACCTGCCTCACTGAATTATGCTTTTCTCCCCAGGCACTGTATCAGGAGCATGTGCACTGTCATCCACACAGACTTCCATTATATGGCAAAAGGCAAGTGCTACTGGAGAAAAGTTCATTATGCAGATTGTTTGTATGTGAAATTTCCATTCACAAAGATATTCTTTTGTTTTGCTTAGACTGTGGTAAATGAAATCCATTTTGCTAAATGTAAATTATTTTCTGAGTAATGCCTTTATTTTCTTTTTCTCCGTGTGTGTGTTCACGTGGTGCTGCATAGATTTTGGAAAAAAAAATTAGCCTATCTAGCCTTGGCTTGCCTGAGTTACAATGTTTTAGTTTAGTGTAGTGGCATAATAGGTATCCACTTCTACATGCAAACTAGTTAAAAATCTCTATTTCTTTGTCATGCAAATACAACTAGCCTAAGAGCTGTTAGCATAGGGCAAGCTGGTTAGGAGGGAGTAATCAAACAAAGCCTTGTGTACCTAATCTGCAGCTCCTTTTGGATTCCTGGTCCATCAAGCTTCTCTCAGTATGGAAGCCCCTTTTCAAGGAGCTGCTGTAACACAAAGGCTTTGTGTACACAAGAAAAGTATAGTGATTAAATCACTTAAGTTTAGAGATCAGTTTAAACAAGACATTGCCTTCTCTAGACATTCTTTCTTTAATTTAAGAGCACCTCATGGTAATGTTTCCAAGTTAAATCAACAGGAAACCTTCTTAAAACAAAGAACTCCAGCAAACCTGGTGTGTAAACAGCATTAATTAGTCTAATCAGTTGCTAAAACAGTGTTCTCAGATACAATTGAAGGTTCTTCTATGAAGCTTCTTCTCCTTAATGCTTTATTGAAAACAAAGTAGGAAATTATAGCTTAAGATGAGTTTGTTAGCTTTACCTTGATAGAACAAGCAAGGATAGATCCGGCATGGAAGAAGAGGCTGCCAGCCCACCTCCCCCTTGTGTGTCAGTGGTGCCAAGTGCTGAATCTCTGTCTGTACTGAGGGGTTCTGTAGAGCATGGTGGGAAGACAACGCATCTTAAAAGTTAATGGCAATGATAATAAACTGGTTGCCACTAAATGGCTTTAGATGAGAGAAGTAGTAGTACGTAATCAAACCTTATTTTAGTTTCCATAGTTTGGAAATTTATTATTTTTCCCTAATGTGAAGCACTAGGTCACTATAATGGAATCACAGTGACATCATATATAGCTTATTTTCTGATGGGGAAGATTTTTCTGAAGTAGGCTCTGTGAAGAAATTTGTTTATTTTTGTCTACCCAGCTGAATTTAAAAGTGTCTCTTACCAAGTATGCATGAAGAGTTGTAATGTCTAATGTACCACAAGCATTTAGTTTTATGAGTTTTTTTGATTTTAGAGCATATGAGCTATGAAACACATATTGAAAATCCATTGGTGTGGTTTATGAGATACCATTCTCAGCTGAGCTTTTTTGGTTATATACCTGCTTACCATTTAGGACATAGAGTTTTTTTTTGGGGGGGATAAGCCAAGAGAAAGACTGACTGAATGCTACGATGGAGGTGACCTGATTTGGCAGAGTAGAGAGCAAGATAACATAGATAGTGATTCCACTGAAATTTAAATTAGTTTGGTTTTGGATTGAATTAAACGCTTTGTAAAGAATGCATCTCAGAATTGAGATATTTTGAAAGCATGCTGACTAAACACTGATCTGAGCTTCTGTTTAGGTGTCTGATTTCTATCAGCAGGGTTTCCATGTGTGGAATGAGAGGAAATCTGAATAAGGAAGAGTGTGTGAAATGTTAATGAGGCTGAATTAGTTATATACAATCAAAGAAAGATTGAAGAAAGCAGCTGAAATATTTAATTATTGAAGCAACTCATTATAAAAACTCAAAGTATGTGCTTTAAGTTGAATCTGTTCTGTAGGTATGTGAAAGAAGTCTAATTCTTTTAATTACATGGGTGCTTTCAGTAAGCCCCTTAATTTTTACAGTGAAGACTTTTGTTTGTCAAACACTTTTTGATCCAGTTTAGCTGACAAAACAGAAGTTTTTGCTGTGAATAAGGGCCGGGTAGGATAAAATGTTTCAAAAGTCTCTGTTCCTAACCACTTTAAGTGAAGCTCATAGTTGTATGTTTGCTAAGCTTGTGCTTGTGGCTGTTCTGCCACTTGCTCTGCAGCTGTAGTCAAATTATCTGAGCAGCTAAGGTGGGCCTGGGAGTGCTTTTAAATTGAAGTGGTAGGCGTGGTCGGGTTCCTCTGACTTTCTAAGTGTGTTATCAATGAAGATAAGCAGATTTTTGTCTTGTGGCCACTTAGCTAAAGTCAATAAATAAAGCTTCTGTTGACATGTTCCATTGGATGTTGTTGTAACTAAATATTTGCAGGAACACAGTTTATCTCAGTACTTTAGTTGGATGTGCAGTGTTTGGTTGGAAGAGAGATTACACATCCCTTTCTGCATTGTGTTTCTCAAATCAAGCTTGAAGTCGTCTTTGTTTTGGGACCACTGATTAAGAGTTTATGGAATAAATTACTGCAGCTAGTGGCAATGTAAGTAAATATTTACACGACCAAATGTTTTACTTGAGCTTTGTAGGTGTAAAATTTGTGCTTTGTAGCTATACATAGAGCTCAATCTATTTGTGTATTTAGAGGATAAAAAAAAAATCAGTTTATATTAATATGTGCAAATGTTACCCTTGTAATCCTGATTTTTTTTTTCCTTGGTTGGGTTTTTCTGTTTTTTTTTTTTTTTTTTTTTTTAGAACAAACTAGACAAAGTTGTTATTGTTAAATGGGTTGGAAGGTAACTACTAATCATAGAATCTTAGAATATCTTGAGTTAGAAGGGATCTCAAAGATCATATAGTTTCAAACTTCCTGCTGTAGTCAGGAATGTCACCCATTAGTTCAAGTTGCTCAGGGACCAATCCAACTAAATTAAGGGATGAATATTAAAGTATGGAACTAGAAATGGTTGTAAAATTGTATCTTTCAAATGTCACTGAAGGTGCATCTCAGAAGGATCTCACCCTTTCCGTGTCACATCTGCTTGCCACTCTGATTAGGCATTCACCAAGGAATACATTTGAAAGAATTCCTGGTAAATAGGCAAATGGGTGACATTTTTCTCACGGATACACATGATGGATTTTGACAATGATAAGCCATGTGTGTTTTCTAAGAATGTTTTTCAGATTTAGAATTGCCATCAGCTATGATACTGGTGGGTTTGTGTTTCTAAGAGGAGAAATTGTTTACAGTCAGGAAAACAAATACATTTTACCTTTTCATGAATTTGGATAAATCTATTCTGTAAATTATGTTTTGTTTTTCTTCACATAAAATTGTCTCCTAAATACCAGCTGGCAGAGAAGTTGCCTTTTGCAGAACAGATGATTTTTTCACAGCAGCTACTTGATTCATTCCATAGCTGTCATTTTTTCAAGGAACAGATCGCAGCAAACATTCCTAAAAGTAAGGATTTTCTTCTTGGCTCTTATCAACACTGAGTTTGAAATGATGGGAACTGTCAGAGCTTTTTTGTTGTTTTCCTTTGGATTTTTGTTCTTTGTGTTTTGGCTGGTCTCATTTATTTAATTCTCTTACTCCTGGAGCAGTAAGGATGCCTTGGTGTTTTGAGAGACTAGAGATTATACCTAGCTTTCCTGATTTTGGTGTTACCTTTCTTTAAATGTTAGTCCCTTTGTCAATTATGCACTAGTCTATTTGCCTTTCAACATGGTTCTTTCTTTTCAGGGATTTAGAATATTACTGAGTTAAGGATTCTCACAGTAGATGATAATGGAGAAATACAGTTAAGTAAGTTTGTTTAAGAGTGCTGATTAAGTAAATGTTTCTGAGACTATTGCCTTAAGGCACTGTTTAAAGAGGTTTCATTTTACTTCTTTTGGCTGAAAATGGAGTTTTATTGAACTCTGTTTTTTGTTAAGCACTAGCTTTTTCCTACCTGATATGCTTAAGAAAAAATGTAGTGATATCTTCATTGTTCTTAATAAAATGGATAAGTAAATTGTAAGGGGATTAAGCATTTTAGCTTCTGGCCTTTGCACTTAATTGCAGAATGCCTTTCTGGAGAGGAAAAAAAAAAGACCAACAACCAGTGTATTATGCTCTGGCTTGAAGTACTTCTGTCTTGGAGATAGTTTCCAGGTAAACTAAATGGTCTCACCTACAAGCATGTGTCATTTGAAAATCTGTCTTTTGTTAGTGGTATAGTAATGATTCTTCCTTGTAATTAGACAAATTAGTAGGGTAGGTTAAGTTATTCTCTAAATTAAAGTAATTGAAATGTTGCCAATTAAGAGTTGGTGTGATATCATAAATTACAAGAGGTCTTGCTTTTTGTCCAAGGACCTTAAAGACTTTTCTAAATGTTAATTAGGCTGAGCAGTGTTCCTTTGAAAACATATAGCTCATTTTTTGGAAAAATACAGTCTAGTACCTAGAGATATCAAAGGATTCTATTAAGTCTTGTAAAAAATATTCTTATCTCTGAAGCCTCGTTTAAAATTTGTCATAATGCTGCTGTTCAGGCCCTTTTTTTAGAGGTCTTGAGAACTGAAGAAAATGCAAATTTCATCATCTTTCAGCCTCATAATGAGTCTCAACATTGTTTTGCTGATGATTGTGTGTACTCCTGTTGGCTCAAAGTATGAAAATAGGGCATGGGCTATGCTGTGTTCTACTGAAGTGATGGCTTTTATAGAAGAGCTGAAGGGTGTTCGTGGGCATGAATGGGCATTGCCTGCCCTGTGGCATGTCAGGAGAGACCGGGCAGCTTCCCTGGAGCTGAGCTGTGGTCCCTGGAGTGAACATTTATGAGCATGCTTAAATTTTGTCTGGAAAATAGCAAGCTGGAGAAATTTGAAACAGTGAGGGAATGACAGGGAGAATGGATAATCACATGCCCCATGCTCAGATTTATTTGCTTTGGCCCCCTTTTTACTTAGCAATCAATGTAAGACCAGGAAAACCATGAGAGACCTATTTCTTTTATTCATGTCTGAAACTACTTGACTAATCGGTAAAACTCTTGACAAACCCTTAGAGCAAACTTTTCTAATGTACAGAGTTTTATGTATGGCTTAGTTAATTTCAGAATTAAATCAAGATATAGGTTTAAAACCATACTAAATACTATAGGTTTCAAACTATGCTAAACTTTGCTTTACAGCAATTTCAGAAATCAGAATAAATTTAGTTCAATTAACTGTGCTACTTTTTTATACTCAGTATTTTTTCAAGTTTGTAATTGTTTGGTATTTAACTTTTATATACTTAGTCTAAGAATCTACAGGGAAGATTCTATCCCATGTGGACCTATTTTGCCAAAATTCAAAGTTACCAAAGTAAGTGGTAATTGTACAATCCCCTGTGCAAATTATGTCTTAATCTTTTGATGGAGATTGAGACCTAATTTTGGCAAGCACATTTGAATATTCAGATTGTTGTATAGTAATAATAAGTGAAGCTATTGATTTTTTTCCTCAGTTTAAGTACACTGTTAGGTTAACATTTCAAATCCTAGAAACATCATTTAAATAGAAAAAACAGAGGTAACTTGTATCTTGAAATGTGCAGAATTGTTTTATAGGAACTTAATGCAGTGATATATTTTGAACTCAAATCCAGTATTTTAGGGTGTTTTATATCTTCATTTTAAAAACCATCTGCTCATGTATATATAGCCTTGTATTTTCTCATTTGCACACATACCACACTTGCCTGAAGATCAGTTACATTGCCACTTGTGCCTCCATTGGAGAATGCAATTATGCTGCAAGAATAAATAAGGAATAACACTGCATCCAATTTCTCTATTGCATCTGAGGATACAATACTGGGGAGGAAATGTGGAAAAGCATTAGTAACACTCAAGATAAATTCTATCTCCCTTAAGGCCAACCTTGTAAAAGACAGGTGTTTAGTTTAAACTGGTCACCTCTCATCCTCTTATAATGAGTTGAAGAGAGAATTGTGGCATTATCAGTCAGTCCCTAGGTCTCCCTGTGTTAGACATCTGCATTAGACATGAGTGCATGACCTGGGCCTGAAATGCCTGGTCTTATAAGCGGATATAGATGTGTATAACCCAGTGAGATGCACTTTGGATACTCTTGGGTTTGGAGGGAATAGCTGAACTTCCCAAGTAAATGATCAGATACTGTGTTTCATGAAAATTGTCTGTGCCAATGCTTGTTTACCTGGTGAATTCACATAACTGGCATTCGATTTAATTCTACATAGATGGATACTTTTTTTTTAGTCTGAGTTTTCCTTGTAAAGGACAACAATTTGGAAGCACATTATCTGTGCACTGGATGTTTCTTTACTTTGCAGGCATGGTGACCCCCATTTTTTTCCACCTAGTTTTCACTTTTCTGTATTTTTGCATGTTTGGTAGGCCTTGATTTTTTTACATTGAAGAATAGGCTACAGGACATAAAAATGGTATTCAGGCACTCTTTCCAAAGATTTCCTGGTCTGTAAAATGTCCGTTTTGAGAGTCAAGTCTTTCATTAATTGTTGAATGAACTATTGCAAAACTGGAGGGGTACATTGAAGTTTGTCCAGTTACTGGATTTTACACAAATGGAGAGGAGATGTTCAAATATATCTTCTGAGGCATACCTGAATGTTCTCTTTTCTCATCTACTACCTGTTCAGTAATTTAGCATTAGACTTAGAGACTTTCAGAGAATATTCTGAAGTCAATGGAACCAAATCCTGGCTTATGTGCTTCACAATCACACTCACTTATGAAAAATAAATATATTCAATTTTAGAAACAGATAATGCTGTTAAAGAAAATAAAATATTACACATTTATTCCTCAGTAGCTTTCCTTTGTATTATGTATTTCTTCCTGGCTCCAACACTTGCTTTGTCCTCATAGCAAAAGTAAACATATGGCAAAAGCTAAACACTTTTCTTGCCTACAAAGGAGGAAAACAAGCACTTTTCATAAAAAGAGCCAATGTTTTATTTTAAAGACAAGATAATCCAAGGCTTTTTAAAAAAAGTAGTGCCAACTTATCCTGAGAAGCAGATGGGAAGCAAAGAGCTCTTTGAAACAGCTGATAGCATTTTGTAGTCTGTAAGGTGTTTGGTGGTGTGGCTGGTGGGGTGGGACAGGCTGCTTTTTATTCAGGGGAAGTAACACTGGTATGGTAGTTCCAAAACCTGTTTTACTAAACCATAGAAAGCAAATTGTATATAATTCTTTTTTGGTTGGTGAATGCTCAGATTTTGCCCATATAGCAAATAAGAGTAAGTTTGGAAAAAGGCTTCCTCAGTGTACCCATGCCAGCCTTGCATAACGTGTTCATTAACTTTTCTATGAAACTTGCGTTTTTATATAGTTCTATATAGTTATTGTGTACTTCCTGGAAGCTAGCTTTTGATCCTCACTTAATACTGTCTTTGTGTAATAGGTAGTAACTACTTTTTCCCTTGATTTCAAATTTATTTTGCATACAAGAAATATGATTAATTGAATAATTAATCAAATATGTATTTTAATATTTTTAAATAATTCAAGAATCTGAGTATTTACTTCCAAAGTTTCAGAATAAAGCATTGATGGAAGCACTATACTGAGGTACAAAGTTAAAATTGTATAGAAAAAAGGTTTGCACAAAACAAATGTTAGGGTATGGTGAAAGTTGAGGAGAGTCTCAGTGTTTGTTGGATGTTACTGCTTTCAGCCCTCTGGACTTTCATAACCACATGTCTGCCTGTCTGTTCTTCCATTCACCAGTTACTTGGAACACAAGTATTACTTTGGGCAACAAAGACAAATCTGCAAAATATGTATGAATCTACAAACACTGCGTAAATCACCAACTGCGCTTCATAGTTAGCATTTAGAAGAGAGCAAGCCAAGAACAGGAATTATGCTTACATTTATGGCTTAAATAAACGACAAAATTTTTTTTGGCTTCGCATCCAAAAGTTTTCAAGCTATCAAATACATATAATCCAATAAGTATGAATGAACCCACCCAATTTCCTCAGATTTTTGTACAAAAATTCTCATTGATAAAATATTATTTACACTATGGCTCTAGGCTAGGTACACAAAATGTATGGACAAATAAATTTTTCACTGTAGCTTTTTTCCCCTATCTTTATGTGCTTTAGGAAGTGGTGCAGAGCATGAAGTGCCCTATATGGCAATTCTAGGCTGTTGTGACAAAGATTGTGATGAACTTGCCAATAAAACTCTCAATTACTTATTGTGTTAACATGTGTACTGGTTAGTGTGGGCTGAGATTCACAAATGCACTTCATGTAAGCTTCCCCTTAGTTAAGCAGTAATGTCTGCTAATCATGACAGGATTTAGACTGGATTTTAGCTACTGATTTCAGTAGCTAAAGGGGTTGGGCTTTGATGCTGAAGAGATGTCTCTTGAACTGTCACCTGCTCTAGTCTGTGTTTTGGCATTTGTCCATTTTTCCCTCTCTGCTTTATTGCAGAGTTAGAGAATTGAGGCCACAATCCTCAAATGCAAATTCCTACAACAGCCATGGTTTTATAATTGGAGAGGATTACTACACTCATCTGTAGATTTTATATTGTCTTTGGTATCTTAAGATTATTTTGACTGTTGCTGGAGGATGGGATAGAGAAAAGCAATTATATTGCAAATCTTCGAAAATTGGAGGGAAAAAGACCCTGGAGCTAAACCCTCACTTTTTTTTTCTTTTTTTTTTTTTTTTTTTGTAATTCACATCCAATTTTATTCAGATTTAATTGAGTTTAAACAGTTCAGTTTAGACACCCAATTTCCCTTTGTTTGATTTTTTTTCCTCAGGAAACTGGTTTCAGTCTGCCAAATCCATGTCTGAATGTGGCTGTTCCAGGGCGAGGGTCCCAGGCTGCCACATACATTATGCTGGGAGCTGACAGAGCAATATGATTTGGAGGGAAGCAAGCTAGTGGAGTCCTATCTCCTATCCTGAGCCCCATCAGCTTCCCAGAATGCCTCCTGGGAGAAAAGGTTCTCACAGTTGCTGGGAAACTTGGAGAAGCAGACAGCCTAACCAGGCTATCTCCATTAAACCATAGTCTCTTTTCCCTCCCTTGGGGGCACAAATATGTTGGCACAGATCCCACCTCTGGAGTGGGAGAAAGGAGTGGGATAAATGGAGCCATGGCTCCCCTGGCTGACATTGGAGGTAGCACTCAGCTCCCAGAGCCATCTCCCTCTCTGGGATAAGGCCTTCCTCTATTGCCAGTTGACTTCCTGCATCTCAGTTGACAGAAGACTCTGCTGGAATTTCAGGCTGAAACCCATGATGATGGGTGCATGGTCCTTGCTGCTGGCCCTGCTAGAAACTGACTTTTCCCTTTTTAAAGCAAAAGCTAGGAAATTACTTCAAATTAATTTTTACCTGTTTTGTAACTATACATAATAGAAGCACATTATGGCACAATCCTCAGTGTTGCAAACTATATTATTTTAAAAATAATCTTACAATAGAAAAGAATTAAAATATCTGTATATCTGTATAATGGATAATATAAATTTAGATTCTTTTGCAGTAGCGTTTTTTCCCCTAAATTCCCCTAAATCACAGTATGTCATAATACAAGGACCCAAAACAGGAAGTGCAGTACTTTATTTTACCTTTCTTTTAAAGGATTAATTTATGTGAAATATCATAGGAGCTCCTCTAAAGGACTTGTTTCAAATGTCTCTCTCAATGAAGTTTAGGTACAAGGAAAACTAAGCATTACCATGAAGACTGCTGTATTTGCAAAACAGCCTTAGTTGTTATATTTGTTTCTTGAATTCATTAGCTAAGGTCTTTTGGCAGAAAACTGAGTTTTACTAGTGAGATAGTCTTACATTTTATAGTGGTGAAATGTGTAACAATGGCTAGATACTTATCATCTTTACAGAAAATTGTCTTAATGAGTTACACTATCGCTTTCTTTTCAGAAAGAGTAGTTTTTAAATTCAATTTTATCTAAATGAAAGGTCATCTGAGCATGCAGTTCAGATTAATTTTTCTTCCAAACAAAATACCATTAAATTTTAGTATTGCCAGGTATTCCTGTCCATGTTATTGTGAGGAAAGACACGAAGTGAATATTTGGCTGTCAGCTTATCTGATACTATCTTTTCTATTAAAGAGCAGAATGCACATTGCCAACCTTTTGTTATCTAGTTTCCCGACTGCAGCACAGTGTCAGGTTCTGCCAAACTGGCTTACGTTTGTTAAGTGTTCACCATGGACTTTAGTTATCTTTTCCTGCTAGTCTGCATCCTGCCACTTAGCTGTAAATGTCACACACTCTTCTTCATTCATGCTTCCTACTAAAAGTTAGTTTTATTGAAATTATGTGCAGAAATATGCAAGTGAGCAGAGGAGAAAATTAAATTTATTCTGTGCATAAGTGCTGCTGAAAAGATTTCTGTAAAGAAAAAGTAAAAATATTGTTCCTGATGGTTGTGCCCTGTCTGGTGAGTGGAAAATGGGAAAATACCCATAAAAAATGTCCAATTGTAGAAGACTAAAAAAGAAATTATTCTGATATCTTAAAGCATAATTTGTGTGGACTAATCTTTTTTCTGTATTTGTATAACACGTACCTAAATTTAACTTTCACATTTTAGCTGCAGGCATTGGTTTTCCAGATGTAATCTTTCCCTGTAATCAAAGAGAGGACAGAAATGATAGAAACAGAATAGAAGCTAGTATAAAAAATGCTAAAAATTTGTTACCCCTTAACTGGTTGCATGATATGCTCCTTTTAAGTATCTGATTTGCTGACAGATTGAAACTATGCTGTAAAGTACACCATCAAACCAACTCCTTGGTACTTCTGAATAACACTTCACTATAAGTCTACAAGAGCATTTTGCTTTTTAGGACATTTTACTGCAAGTGAAATCTTGTTATGCATCGACACAGAAAATATTATGTCAGATTAGAACAAAATGTTACTTTGTCCCAAACCAAGTGAAAGACAATTTTCAAAATGTTTCCATAGCAGGGAAGAAATTCCATGTACTCAGAGGGGGTGGAAACCCAACAAAAAAAAACCCCCAAAATATCTTATTGTGAAAGCAAACTGCCTTACATTATTCTGAAGCATGTCAAAGTCATAATATTCAGTAGCACAGCATACCTACATGTGATAACAGTGTACTTTTGACTGTTACAGAAGCAAGGAGTGTAGGATGCAAGTGTTGGAATATATTGGTACATAGGTGCACCCTAGTGTACTCTAGCTGATATTTTTTGGTAGGAAATCATGCATTTATCTCCAATAGCTACCTATCTGTAAGTATTTCTTATGTTTTAAAACTTGGTCAACATATTTTCATTTGTCTGTTTTATGGTGGCAAAAATTTCTGTTAAGGATTTTTTTTCCCTCCAAATCTAAGCTACCTTGTCTTTCAAACTAATCAGGCCAAAGGCTCAGTCTTTCTCCTTTTCCTGCCAAGTACAGATACAAGATTTTTGCTTTGATTTAGTATTTCTCTGCTGAAGATGAGGGTGCTTCTGGGAGTTGCAATTTCAGTAAATGCCTTCTTCAGTGGTGCATTGTTAATATTGTTTGTACAGTGCTCCATGTTAAATTTCACCTCATTGATTATCATAATACACAATTGCCTCAGAAGTTTAGTTCTGCCCCAGTGGAAAATACCAAAGATTCCATTCCTGAAAGCTACTTTTGCTTCACTAACAGATGACTTTTCCAGATCAAATAGGATGATAGGAAAAACACAGGATCAAAACTGTTCATTAATCTGTCCATCATGTATAGCCAAGAGATTTTTTGCTTTTCAGATAACTTTACCACAAGTCAAATCTTGTTATATGTGTCTTTTCTGTGATTACCTTAAACTCAAGGATCATGGGATTACTGCGAATGTTTACTGTCATTTCCTGTGCCATTCAGAAAAATAATGTATATTTCTGTCAAGGCATTTGAACCAACTGAAACCAGATGTTAAGAATTTGTCCTGTCTTTTCAATTCAGAATTTACGTAGATTTTTCAGGGTATTTTGTAGATCCAAGGTAGAACAGCCACATCTTGGTGGTAACAGCTTTTGTTGTCAACTGCAGAATGCTCACTCACTATCAGCTTACCATAAATACACTAAAAGTTTTTGGGTGAAGCAAAGTTCTTCTGCAAAACATCAGGCATCAAGGACAGCCAAAAGAAGCCAGATCCATGAAACACAGGCTGTCTTGTTAATGTGTTTGTACTGACATCTCACTAAGCAGTGAGAAGGAAAATGTTCTGTCAGTTTGTGTGTATCACTTAAAGCATCATAGGAAAACTGCCTTTTGTAACTGCTGGGATGCATTTTCTACATTTGTTAAACATCAAAATGTTTTGCAACAATAAGCTTACTTGTAAGGTATGGACAGTTAAGAGCAGGTTGTCTGAAAGCACTGGAAAGTGTATATTTGACCATAATATTTAAAAAAAAGTGTGAAATTTATCCGCTGAGAGAGATAAAAGTTCTACATGGCCTTCAGTGAAGCTTATTAGAGCTGTCTGTTATTTTGATTGCCCATGCCAGATATATTTTACATACAGCTTTCTTGAAATTGTTGTTTGCTGTTCCAGAACTTGATAATATTGGTATTTTCTTTGTTTATGAAACTACTTACCTTTTGTTGGCTGCTACTTCTGATAAACTCGTATAAGAATGATTTTGTTTTCTCATTGTCTCTTTTCCAGATGTTGTGTCTTTTGTCCTGCCTCCAAGGAGAGGTTTTACTCTTCTGTGGGATATGTAGAGCAATGACAGTTGTTTCTCTTACTTTTATACCCAGGGATTAGAGTTCAGCAACCATAAAATGAGTATTTTGAATTGGTAATTCACTTATTGTAACCATCACATCAAGCACTTATAGTTTTGACTGCCAACTACAATTCTGTCCAGTTCCTCACTTTCTATTATCTTAAGATGGCAAAGGGTGTATTTGCAACTGACTTTTTTCTGGAGTCTTATTCTTGATGAGTTACAGACAAAAATTAGAGGAGTGATGATTAATGATTAATAAAGTTAATGATCACTGCTACACTGTAGATGTCTTCCCAGTTCCAGTATGCCTTATTCCATAACAGTGTGTTATGTCCAGTTTGATCTGCCCCCTTACCAATTTCTGTTTTCTTTGCCATTTGTCAGTGGGACTGAGATATGAATAAACTTCTTCTCTTTACTATTTTAATGGTGATCGAATAATCTTTTTTTTGTTACATTTTATATATAGTGACTTCCTCAGGTCTCTGATTGTACCTTGAAAAATCATTTGCCCAGATCCCTTATGAACCTGTTCCAGCCTGTCAGCATTCTGTTGAGAGAGCATACATGAAAGCTGAACTAACTGTTCTGCCAATGGCCTTCTAAGTTTGGTTGCCAGGTGAAATAACTACTGTTCTTTTATACCATTTGTCTATTAAAATAGGTTGCACTTCTGGGACCATAATGTTGGCCTGAAAATCACTTTTGCCTGGTTATTCACTATTCTGCTAATTCCATGTTGTATTGGTGAGTGGGTTGTTAGCAATTTCTCTTGTTTCTGTCCAGCTGCATCCCCAGTGAACCCTGGCCTTTTTCCCAGCTCTCTCCCTTGTTGTTTTCCATTGCTTGCCAACTTGATAAGATACCAAGCAGGTTCTGTTTGATCCGCGTGCCTAATATATCTCTGATGAGGTGGACAGAGGTATGAACAGTGAAAGGGTGGCCTCTCAGTTGTCAGTCAAGGCATGTTCTGCTTCTTGGCTTCTGTTGAACCGGACTGTTGACTTTGAGGCTGTGTGTCATGAAAACTCGCAATCCTTTTGGGGTGTTTCTGTTTTCTAGGATACATCTGCTTCCTTTATAGGAATGTGGTCTACATTCTTCACAGGTGCGTGCACCTGTGTGCCCCTGTTTTTATGTATGAGTTTTCTAAAATGTACCCGAGTTAGCTGTTAATGCTTGGTTTGGACAATTGTGGTTTCACTTTAGCAGGAAGTCCAGGCCATTCTGTGTTTAGGACTTGTCTCTCTTATTGTATACAGTTACTGTAGCACCATGCTAAATGCTGATTTTTTCATAAATGTTTCTCTATATTTTTCTAATTGAAAACTAGTTGTATAGCTTTAAGTTAAGAGATGACTTGCAAGAAAATAGATGCAGATGAATGATAATTTTTTGTACTTAATTGTGCCTTCTTTTGTCAAAAGGCCATTTTAATTAATTTAATATTAATTTCTCTAATGGTAGTGATATGAAGATAATGATTTCAATTGTGTATGGAAGAAACATTTCATTTCTGACATGAAAGTGTGGTATAGCTACCAAATTAAAGACAAAATTAGTTCATCCCTCTTTTATTAAACTAGAGATTGAGAAGTATTAGAGTAATTATTTTTATCTTTGAATGTAAAGTTTTTCTGATAAGTTGACTCCAGCTGGCACCATGCCTTTCTCTAAAAGTCCACTTATCTTCTTTACTTTGCTAGTAATTTTTGGCTATCTGTATCTTGCTCTGCAGTAAGACTTCAATCCAAATACATTATTGTTATTATTATTGTTATTAGTATTATTATTCATTATTTTACTGCTTGAAGGATGTTATTAGTTAAGTACTCTTACAGAATTTTATTGCATGGTAGGAATTCTAGGGATACTGCCACAAAATTTTAATCTCTGGTTATTTTAAACTCTTATAGTAGGAATGGTCTCTACATTTGTATTTGTGGTATCGATCTCTGAAAATTGAATAGTAGTGCTAATCTATTTTTCAAAAAATAGCTCTAAAGCCAGATAACAAAGGTCAGCTTCAAATAGAAAGACTCAAAGAAAAAGTTTTCGGTGGTAACAGTGAAAGAAATGTACTCTTTTTAAAGTGACTCTTAATAAATTATGGGAAGGTTCATGCAATAAAGTTGGTGTGCCAGCAGGGATCTGAATTTAGTAGCTCAACCAGCAACATAATTCTGTTAACAGAATTCCAAGTGAAATATTTTTATTGTATTGCTAAGTACTGTGTTGTTAAAACAGTGAACTTCTGGGTATTCCGTGAAAATTTTGATTGAATATATGGTTGAACTTTTATTTTGGGTACTATTATACAGAGAAACTGAAAGCAAGATGGAAAAGAAAAGGTATATTTTTCATATGCTAGGTTATAATATTTTATAATTTCTACTTTTACTCATTTTGTTTTGCAATTTAAATAAAAGAAAATTCCAATAAGACAGACTAAACAAAAATAGTGACTTTGATTTTATTTCTGTTCTTGAAATGTGGAAAATGGGAAAAATCCATTTATCCAATGGGTAATCCTTAGAGAGGTTATTTTCATACCCCTATGCTGGAACGAATAATACTCAATTCCAAAGTTGAAAATACTGTATTTGTTAATGTAGTGACAGTGGTCAGGCAGATGATGCTTTTGTGGTGGCACACGAAACGTTGCTGACACTGGGGGCTGAGGTTGCTCTTTAGAGAGCACCAGTGCAGTGCTTCAGGAGAGAGAGATGCTGTGCAACACCCGCCAGGTGGGGACAGGCTGGTTGTCACCATCAGCTCAGCAGTAGTTAGCACTGCTCTTTGTTCAGCACAGGCTGGGGAACTGGCAATGGCTGCTGTGTTTTGCCTTTCAGGTTTTTTGTTAGTACTGAAAGATCTCTGTGGAGTTAGCAGAGTGCCTTATTTCCTTGAGATGTTTGTCTCATTTTATCAAGATAACTTACTTCAATGCAAAACCAAAAAATACCTTTTGAGATATCACAGATTGACAAAATAGGTGGGATCAGTCAAGTAACTCAGGCATAGGACTGGGAATTAAAGTATTTGTTTTAGTAACTTGGAAGCTTTTTGGTGTTTTCTTCCAAATGGACTGAACTGTTGCAGGTGGAGTAGCACTGATATGCGCTTTGTAAATTTTTCTTTTAATCTCCTAAAATCTGTACTTGATTGCTCTTTAATTTACTATATTTTCTCAAGATTTATAGGAACCTTGCAATCCTTTCTATGTAGTCTTGAGCTCTAAGGTTCTAGCTCACTTTCTCTCGGTCACAGGAATGTAAAGTACCCTTTGTCGAAGCCAAACAAGCATTCAGAAAAAAATCCAATCTCCAAATCCCTCCTGCCAATTTCAGCTCTGATGCCTTAAGTTGCTCCAGAATGCTTTCCTGTCCTGACAGATGTTCCTCCCATGTTTTATGAAAACAAATGCAGTAATTTTAGCACATGAAGATGTCTTCTGTTCTCAACCTTTGTGTTAGGTCATTTACTGCTCTCTGGAGTGTCCCTTGTGCATTCATGATTTTCTAACACATTCATCAAAGCTAAAAGATTTTGGGATGCCACAAAGACAGTTTCTGATATACACACAACCCAAAGCTATGCTTCTTACGTTTGTCTGCCATGAAAAAACAATTAAATCCTGCAGTACAGGATTCTTCTTTTTTTCTCAACATTATGTCTTGTAGATTATATGACAATTTTCTTTCTATTCCCATTCTGCCTTATATCTTTTTTTGGTATTTGTTAGTTCTAAGATTAATATGTCAGTCCTTCACTTGAAAATGGGCATGACATTTCTAAAAGATTCTGGTGATATATTTCTACTGATTGTACTAAAAAGCTGACTATTTTTAAATATGATTCTTTTTTTCCTGTTCAGGTATAGAAAGAAATGTACTTTCAGAACTAGTGCATGAATAATTTATAAATCATAAATGTTACTCATTTTCACAGTAGTGAAGGTGCTTCTAGCTGACACTTTTATAGATTAGTTTTTATAAGCCATTTGGATGATTTGTCCACATGAATGTATATATATCAGTAACAGTCATGTTATGATAATTTTTTTCTTTTTGGGATCCAAGTTTTTGGAAATATCTAGTAACTGAATAACTTATGATTTTCACAAGAAGGCTCTGATACTACAGCTTTCTAATAACTGAAGTAGTATTCATGCTACCGATCCACAATCTGAACTCTTGTCTTCCTAAAAGAGCTTCAAACAGATAATTTTTAATAAAAAGAGAGTCTGTGGATATTTTAGTTGTGAACAGAAAATTTAAAGTATTCATTTCCAAATATAGGGGATGACCCAGGATCATTCACCTGAAATCTTCTCCTCTGTCCCAAAATACACTGTATTATTTGAGCATTCTTGTATTCAAAGACCAATGCCTTAAAGAGCTCTACTTTAGAGCACTGGCTCAGCAAATCCTTCTGTTTTGTTCTTTGTTAGGAATTCTATTTTCAGTTACTCTTGTATTAACGTGGGGAAATACTTAAAACAAGTATGTGTACTGACACAATTTGTACGTGAGTAACGTGGACACGGAGGCTTATGATTTATAGACCAGAATTCATATAAGAAGAGATAGTGGGTAGAAGAAAGCATGTTTTGTGTGCCTGTTTTTTTTTTTCCTCCCACATGTGGAACACAAGTCTCTCAAATATTTATGGGAGTATGCTTTTTGATAATATAGGATTTGTCTCCAGCACCATGTCCAAAAGTTAAATGAAAATGGTTTTTAAGCACAGTAATAATACATATGGTCTGCTTAAAGGGTAAGTGATACAGTAGAATGTTTTCTGTCTGCTCTTTACTTAGTCAAGTGCTTTTCCTTGGTTTTCTACATATTCATGTTTATTTCTGAATTGTTTGCTTTGAAAGCATAAAAGAATAAAGAAATAAGATCACCTAGGAATTAAAGAACCTACTACAGTTCTCCATTTCTAAAATGTTAATAGTCAAGGAAATTTGAAATACTATACCCTTAATGCTATAGGCTAAACAGCAGTCCTCTGAAAAGGTTAATATTTAATTTGGCGTATTTGCTCTGAATGTTAGCTATATTAAATATTTGTATTTTCTCTGAGCTTGAAAGAAGCTTAGTATTTTCAGCATCTTGTGTAATTCCTATTTCCAGAGACATATTAAGAGGTTATTTAAGGTCACCACTGTGTTGCTGTCAAAAGACACAGCCCTCGTAGCCAGCAGACCATGCTAGCTCAGGGTGAGCTGGCTAGAAACATCATACTTGGCTCATGTACTTTGTTTCAGCTGCTGAATTGTACTGAAAGACATCTGAAAATACTCTGAGAATAATTTAGGCAGTAACATCTTAATTAATAAAAAAACAAATCCATTAAAAAAATTAAATACTTAGTATCTGTCTTCTCTGTGTTCGTGCAAACAGCAGTTGCAATTAAGGCTGCTGTAGTTGAAAAGGGAGAAGCAGTGTCTGCGAGTGGGATGGCAAATGGACCCTGGTACGCAGTTCCTGCTAACATATGGGCTGCTATTAGAAAGGAGGACAAGAAATCTGGTGGTGAGCAGTACATAAGGAGCTGCAGTGGCTTCATGAAGGCAAGAAGAGAAGAATAATTGACATGGTGAACAAGTCGGGATCTGTTATTTGAATTGGCCCTTTGCTGTTTCAGTTTGACATGCAAGCTAAAATGCTCTATAAATGAGGATCAGCATGAGACTGACTTCATGGAAATAGAAAGCCTAACAAAGTATAGCTGTTTGCTTTCTTTTAAGATTTGTGAAATTCTTGAAGCTTCACATAGCTACCATTTTACACCACAGAATGGTGTGTATTTAAATTCATGGGACTCAGGTGTTTCTCGCCATAGGATTGATTTTATCTTATTTTGGTTGTGATGCATCAGCCTGATAATCAGCTGCAAACAAATAGCAAACTAAGTCCTTATGTAAATCCCACTGCAAATTTGCACAATTTAACCTAATCAATTTGTGGCAGCCTGGGGGTGGCAATAATTGTTGCAGCCTCACAAGTCTGGGGATAAATACAGCCTTGCAAAGAAATTATAGGCACAGGAGTAAGCTGAAGTTGTGTATTTTTTTATTGTCCTCCTCTCCCCTGCCTCCCCCGCTTAAATTCTGTGGATGACACTTGAACTACCACTGTGCCAAAAACTAGGAAATGAGTAAGTGTGGACTCAGTGCCATAATTCTCTTCAGAACGGGGTGGGGATTCTGCTGGCTTGCAGCAGAGTACTTGCAAAAGGCTAATACTCTTTACTGGTTAGAAACAAGGATTTAAAAAAGCTCTTAGCAGTTACGCTGTGAATTGTGCTTTTCAAGAGCAAACAAATAAATGCAAAGATGAAATGAGTTTTCATTGTTTCATCAAGAGGCAGAATATTACAATGATGGAATAAGTTCTGTCTCAAGTATTCTCATGGCTAAAATTGCTCAGAATATTAAGCTATGTAAGAATCAGATGCATCAAATATGAAATTCTGCTTAATAACTTGGTGTTAGGCATTGGACAACATCAAAACTCTTCCACTGTAAATTTACTGTCACCTCACTAACTCTGAGGCTAGTTTTTCACTTTCTCTTTTACTTGCTGTGTCCAAGAAATAATCGGCAGCTGTACAGAGTCTCCATGGGAAAATAAAACCCAACCACTTAAATTACAAATGTAGGGGGAGGGAGAGGGAGGAAACAGTATTCGGAGACAAGCAAAGAAAATAGTTTTGATACATGAGACTCATCATTCCTATTTTAAACAATTACATGAATTGGATGATACAGAGTTAAGGAATCAGCCTTCTACTTTTTTAGCTTTATTGACTAACATTTTTACTCTGGTGAGAAAAAAATGTGGTAGGAGACAGCTACTGAATATGAAGACAGAAATGTAGAATTGCCTTGGTCCAATACCCAGAACTGACTATATTAAGCTCTGGATCACTGCCAGAAAAAGCAGCATTAAGAGCTATTTAGTCTCTTTCCTTGTCTTTTTCACAGAGCCAAGGCACAGAATGATGTGCTAAAATATGAGATGGAATGACTTAAGTGAGGTCCATGACAAAAATGATGGAAACAGGAAGCTGCAGCTGATAATGAAAATTACTTCTCAAACCTATAATAGGGGTTTATTTATATACAGTTTAATAATTCTCCATGTTTAAATATAAGATGATGCAAATGGAGCAATATTTATTTCACATGGTATGATGACAACCTTGATCCTGAATGCCAGATAATCCCTTAGATATGCACTTTCCTTTCTGTGCCATTTGGCTTTCTGTATAAATCTTTAGTTTCATTTAATGATTATTCAGGATTTTCTGTTTTTGAGGTACTACTTTAGCCTACTTGGGGTTTTATGTCTGTGAGAAAATTAACATTTATTTCATTTCCCATAGATGAGGAAAAGGTACAGAAGGGGAGGGTGTCCACATATATCAGTGCTTGTTTTATCGTAACATTATTTTGACGTGCTTCTTACGTTCTAATGCCGAGTAATAAAGGAAGTGTTGCAGTGGCCTCTTATTGTCGTAGCAGAACAAAATTACTAGGGGAGTTCTCTCCCTAATTACTGTGTTCTTTATCCCCTTCTACTCTATAGTAACGATCTGTAACGTTAGAGGAAAGATGTTATGGTTGTGGAATTTCTTGAAGACTGGTATTGCCAGATCCAGATAGCTTATCTAAGTAGTTATTCCTTTTAAATTTTTTTTTTTTTTAAATTGTGTTTCCTCTCCCCAGATTGCTGCTGCTGCTTCCCTCTCAGGGTTGCTGCGCAGTGCTTGTGGTCTGCTGGCTTTGGCCATGCTTGTGCTGTCCTTTACCAGGATTCTTTCAGGGGAAACCATTCATATCTGATTTGCCTGGGTCTTGTGGAAGAAGAAAGTACCCAGGGAAATATGCTTACAAAGGTGTAAGACCAGGAAACTACTATTCTTCTGTAGTGTTTATAAATGTAATCCTTCATCTTATCAGGAACAATAATTTTTTACTTAATTTTGTAACTTACTGTCACTGAATGGCTGGGATGTTAAATTGAAGTTGAGATCAAATCTGATTTGCCCCATATCAGCAGTAGTTTGTTTATGTATAACTATTTTATTAATTTTGTTCTTCGTCCTTGAAAGGGATTTTATTCTCTGAAATTCTTACAATTCAATCATACCTCAATTTCGTGGAATGGTTTGGAAGTTATCTTTTTTTTTCCTGAAGTCTGGAGATTGGAAAAGCATATAAAAGATTTTACCTCTATCTTTTTAGCTACTTAAACTAACCTTTTGCTTTGTGCCATGCATTATTTGTTGGCTTGTAATTCACTTGGTTTGGTGGTGATATTCTGTTTTCTTGGTGTTTCAATGAAAATGTCTGAGGGTTGCATCTTTGGGGAGGCCTTGTAGCAGCTGCTGTGTCTGTCTCAGCCCTAACAGCTGTTTCATGTAGGTGGCACGCTCAGACTGACAACTTTCTTTCCAACAAGGATTTTTCTCCATTCATCTATATGTGGCTTGTTTCTGAAGTTATCAATTTCCCTATTCTCAAAGTAACTGAAAAACTTAAAATCTGTTTTTAATTTCAGAAGAAATGAGATTTTTTTCTTTCCAGTCTTACATGCTTATGAGTTTTCAATATAAAAAAATCACTTTGAGTGATAATTTTGCCTCATGGAATATTTTTAAGAAAGCATACCTATATAATTAATTTTGTAGATCTTGACCCTAAGGCTATCCAGGGTAATGGAGTTTCAAAGTAAAATGAAGGTGAATATTATAGCATCATAGTGGTCACACAGGACTGTCTGGGGTGATTATGACTGTTATGATATTATATATCTGAATTTGCCCCCTGGTGTATTTTCTAGTCTCCTTAATAAAGCTAGCTATAGCAGAAGTCGTCAGCCTTTGCAGGTGTCTGGAAACAGCAAAAAAACCCTCATGACCTGTCAGCCTTCCTTTCCTATGCCAGAAGTCACAGTCAGTTATCACTAAATTGAAGTTCAGCTAATATGCTGCAATAGTTTCTGTTAGGGGTGATGAGCAACTTTCTCAGGAAGATGGAGATTTTTTTTCTCCACTCTGCTATTCAGTGGCAGAAGGAGCAATAGTCCAGGAACAAGAGTAACAGGGCCAGGAAATGATGGTTTTCTTGCATGTGGTTTCACATAAAGCAGGTCAGCATTTGCTGTGGTAACAAATATTATCTGTGATTGCCCTATATTTTTGGCACTCACGGATCTTCCCAAGAGTCACTTGGGAAGTTTCTTGCTATGGCTATTCTTTCAAAGTGGTTAATAACTGCTCTGAAGAAAGCCTCATGTGTCAATTTATTTTTTATTAAACTCCTGTTTCTGCATACTAAATAATTGAAATAGTAGAAAATTATAATAAGAAATATTAATAGTAGGATGGATAAGTGGGTCTCCTTGAGATGATTTCTCTGTAGCTTTGTCTTGCCAATATCTGGCCTGAGGCAGTTATGAGGGGTGAAAAAAAGTTCTTTGTGTAGCTGCTTGTTTTGCCAACAGTGTGCAGGCACCTTTACTGTTTGCTGAGCAGTGTCCTTTGCATTCAGTTCAGTGGTTAACCCATTATATAAGGAATTGATTTTACCAACTACAAAGCATTTGTGGTGTTGATGATGATCTTACATGAAAAAAGAAAATAGTTACTGGAAGTCAGGAAGCTTGCCAGGTTGAACAGCTTAACCAAGAACAAAACCTTTCACAGAGAAGCTGTGGCAATATTCAAGAGCCTGTCCTCAAAACACCTTGCAGTAAATTTAGGAGTGAAGATTGTCCTTTTACCTAAGATTGTGACTTCTGTCAGAATTGTCTTTGCTTTTTTGAAGTTTTGATGAACAGTGATATAGTTCAGGGTATGGCGCGCAGTGTTATGCTCATGGCTGTACACAAGGACTTTTGCTGTTTATTTGCTCTATTTTGTTCTCAGTTTGATAATTTCTAAAAAAAGCGTATTGCACCTGAAAATCATGGAAAGACTGAAATAATTTGAAGACAATGGTAATACAGAATAAGGTTTGTTACAGTAGTGTATGTTGCTGTCCTTGTAATGTGGTAAAATTTTCTTTACTTACTTAGCTTTAATATTTCCATTTTCTGTTCAGATTTAGTGGCAGTTATGTAAGTTGTGAATGGATTGTATGGAATAGAGTGATTCACCAAGACAGAACAGAGTGCAAATAGCTGTGTTGGTACAGGGAAGTGCTCAATGACTCAGCTATAGGAGAGTCTGCTAATTAGAACTGCTGTACATGTGGATTTAGATGAATGTCTGCCCTGAAGCTGTCCAGCACACTTTCTGGCACCTCCTACTGCATGAGTTACTGGCCAGGCTTTGCTTTGTGTTGGGCACTTCACCTTTAAGGATGTTAAAGGAGCTCTTCAGATTTCCTTGTTATGCCTTGCAGTTTTCTATTTAATATTTTTTGTTGTCTATTCTTGGCAGCTTCTGCAGTGGGGATAAAAGACAAACTTTTTGTACTTTGCACTCCCAGTAGCATACCAAAATTTGAGGCTTTGATTTTGAAGTGTCTTCTAGTATTGCTTTAATCCTGTCATTGTTACCTTCTCAGTATAGGAATAATGCAACTGAGCAAATTCTGCATCTGCTCACAGGACAAGATCACAGTTTACATCTCAATTTAAGAAGATCTCAGTTGAACATATTTCTAGCCTGTGGAGTCATCAGAGCAAATCAGGTCCTGGGAATGGTTTCTGGGTGGTGTTGCTCTCTGCGGAGCTCCCAACCTATCCCAAGCTCAAGTTGGTTTTCTTCAGCTCTGCTGCTGTGCTCTAGGGACAAACAGTAGCAATCCCAACTTGCATTTTATGTTGTTGCTAACATTGGTATGAACACTAGCAGGAATATATTTTATTAAAAAATGGCTGCTTATGATTTGAGTTTTAAAAAGCAAAATTGCAGGGAGAATTGTGATGAAGCTTAAAGTAGATAATTCTGTTATTGCAAATATAAAAACATACTCCTGTCTATATTTTGCAGACTTACATGTTAATTGATATTTCAAATCCTAGAATGAGCCATCTTGCTACATATTGCAGCCCTATGCTATTTAGCAAATAATTTCTTTCTTCCAGACATTTTGAAAGTTGTGAAATATGTTTTTATTCTAACTGTATATGCTCATTGACTCATACCATGTGTGTACATTTATAAACATAAAATAGTTAAAGTCTTTTTTCACAATTATTTAAAAAAATTATGTTTCTTTCCTGTCCTTAATAGCATATTTTATTCCTTTAGAATACTGGGTATTTTTTGTGGTGATGGTCTTTTTGGGAGAGAGTGGATTACCACAGAGAAGTTTGCAGATGCATACTAATTATTTGTCATGAAATAATAGATGCTGTTACAGGTAGTAGAGCATAGCTGTAGTTCCTGTGCTTGAGGTATAGTTTATAGATAATTTTCTTTTCATTAATATAGTTTGTGTGGCAATATTAAGGTGTTGTTCTCTGGATGGAAATATATCTTACAACCTACTTATTTTTCTGTTTGTTTTCATGCTTGTGAGCTAATTGGTCACAGGCTGCAAACTTAGCTGCTTTTGTGGCAGTGTTTTTTCTTTATAAGACCTTTTTGAAGGTGCTGTTCAACTGAGAATTTTTGAGTTGTGTGAAAGCAGAACCGCATCTGCTGGTTAAGTGTCTTCTCTATTTTAACAGCTCCACAAAAATCCTTCTCCACTGTTACAGAAGAATGTACCTTTACTTCATAACCAAGTTTTGTCCACCATTCTGAAACAAATGCATGTATTTTTTTCTGTTGAATTTGTAGAAGTGTATAATGTTGTGGCCATATAAAATATATAAAAATAGAGAACAAAAACTAACTGGCATGAAATCTGGTATGACAGGATATTGTCTTTATCAAGTAATGGACAAAAAGGTCAATTTTCTTTTTTCTTAAGGACCTTTATATAATAAAAGCTATTTGAAATACGTCTTCCCTACAATTAATACTGTCTCATATTTTCAACAGATATTTAAGTTTATTGTCAATCTTTCACTTTCAAATTAAATGCAAAAGCCATCTGTAATACCACGTTTTTGTGATCATTGAATAAATAGGTAGGATAAGAGATAATATGACACTACCTTAAGTAAGCAGAGGTACAATAAAATTCCATTTGGACAATTTTAAAACTTTTTCTATCTATTTTTTTCAGTTTTTTTTCTTTGCCTGGTCAGTTCATTATCAGATTCTTACTAATTTTCCAGATGAAATTTATGAATTAAATATGTGTGAAAAATGAGTGAACAGCTGAACTGATCAAATCTGTCAGAAGTTCTTTAGAGGGAGCGACTAAAGCTCTTAATCCTAACATGCTCTTAGCAAGGCCTTTAACATCATGCTTTGCATACCCAAACAATCCTCTGCTTGCTTTCTGTAATGTTACCATTGGTTTGTGACATGATGAAGTATACAGAGTGACTTCTTCAGATGGTTTCAGGCCATAAAAACTTTAAAGCAGGAGATAAAACTATGATATTCTCTTGTTACAAAGTATTTTGACACTTAAACTGGCATTTTCCCAACAGGAAAAAAGTAAAGGACACTTTTAATAGTTATGTGGGATAATTTTTAAACGTTTTGATAATTCTGTCATTGTTGTGCTTTAGGCTTTAAAAGGCAGAATTAATATTCAGTGCAGGCCTTTAATTGGAAAAATTGTGAATTTTTTAAAAACAGTTATCACCTTCCTTTTTATCTCGGTTGCTGATTGCTTGGACTGCATTGGAATTAAAAAACATCCAGTTAACTGTTGTTTCTTCTGCTAGGTAAATTTAAATTAATTCAGAAGAACAGAAGTTTAGTTCAGTAGAAATAAACTGACACTTATTAGATTTTTGCTAAAGTCAAATGAGAATTGCATCAAAGTTTCTGTGTTTTGGCATATTTATTGCCTTCTGCAAAACAGAATTGCCTTGAGTAAAATGAGCCAGTGGCCTGAAGAAAGTTCCAAACTTTCCATTATATTTTAATCAAATAATCTTATCTATTTCTGAAGTTAGTAGTTACTCATATTTCTTTAGTGTGTCAGAGAATGTGGCATAGCTTACTTGTTTACAGTTTACGTGACACTTGTATCAGCATTCATTATTATATTACTGTGGTGACATTATATACTGTGGTTGGTAAACTCAACCTTGTCCTTGGTTGCTAATCAAACACTAGCTAATGCTCCAGATGTCTAACAAAAATAGCTTTCTTTTCCTTTCTAAGGCAACAAAGTTACTACACACTGCCTGAACATTAAGTTATATTTTACATATATACACACGAATTCGATACTTTATGTCAGACAAATTCATGTGAATTAGTATTTCTATTTGAATTTTCACCTTTTATTGAATGTTACCACAGTGGACTGATAAAGTTACATCATCAGGACTAGGGCAGATATTTTCCATTTTCTACTTAATTGTTAGTAGGAGATTTGATTTGCCTTGGGTTTTCCTATTTGTACATCAGTATTACACACAGAAACCAGTGATTTCTACTAATGCATTTCTGTCAGTGAGCTTTGTTTTTCATCATCCGTTGTTAATACGGAATCTTCCTTTTGTTAACTCTCAGTATCACCAGGAAAGTAAAATGGCCTTGTTACTAAGCTTTAGCACTTCATCAGGTTTGGTGTGGGCAAATCTTTGTGACCTCTGCTGGGGCACACTGTGTCTCTAAAGACAGAAATGTTAATAGTTTCTTCCTTTTACAACTTTGTTCTGATTGTTCAAGTTTGCAGTCTTTCCACGTGCTTGTACAGAGGTCCCTGTTATGAATGGCATTCAAGAGAAAACTCCATAAGATGTTTGTAAAAGTAAATAATATTTAGCTCAACCAGATGGAGACTACTGACTTTCTTCCTTCACTGTTCAAAACCCTGATAATTTGAGATTTTTTTTCCTAGAAGCTTGAGGGAAAGGAGACCCAAGCATCTTGAGCTGTCACTGGCTTTTTGTCTTGATAGATGTGATGGTAAAACCATCACTGGTGAGAACAGGTTAGCTAGAGCAATGGTGTCCCCAGTGTGTCCAATATGAGCATGACAGCAGTGACCCTTGGAAGAAGAATATTCCACAATGTGCTAGACTGAACAATTTCAGTAATTGTCTCAAGTACTTGTGGTTTCTAAAAACTTGTGTAAAAAAAATTATGTGGATGGTAATATTAATATTTGGAGGATACATAGGATGTTATGTTTTGAATTAAAAAGCTCCATTTTTAATTTCACTAATAATTTTATTATTAACACTGTCTAGATGATCTGGGAGTGTTTTAAAGGTATTTTACAAGGCAGGCTAAAGGCATGTTCAGTGTAATTTTTCACAGTTGCCTTTTGTTCAAGAAAAATCATGTAGGTTGGAGTAGGCAATTCAATATCTTGGAATTATTTCAAAATACTTATCTTTTTGGTTAAGTAAAAACCCATTTTTAAGTGGATTTAATTCAACACCAATGAATGTGAACATCATATTCTGAGAAACGGGTAACTTGCAGCAACATGAAACTACTGGGATGAGAATATTGTCTGATGGGTGGTCTTTAAAGTGTGATATATAAAACAGACAGAAGAAGTATACAATTAACAGTAATGTTTGGGATCAGTTTGAATGGAGGAAGACTAGAGAGGTTGATTTGGTAACAGCTGGACTTTGGACTAGGGTTTATTTGGATGGAAGTGAAGAAAGTTTGCTGTAGAACTGTGTAATAAACAACCAAGCAGTTACTGATTTCTCCCTTGATGGGGAAAAGAAGGAAAGGAGCTGGAGATGACATTGAGATTGAATCCAGGGATTTTGTGACTCTCAGGGAACAGGAAAAAAAAACAAAACAGGAATTTGTATAAAGATTATAAACAACTGCTTTCAGCTCCTGTTAATTGGTACATGTTCTGTTGACTTCATTCCCAGCAGTTGAGACTATGACTGTTGAGTTCAGCTTTAATGATAAGTTTGAATTGGCAGGGAGATCTCAGGATAAAATCTCAGCAAAAATAGGTGGAGATGAAAGTTTGAAGTTATAGATCCCAAATTCCTGGAAGTGGGATTATATTGTTGTTCACTAAGTTGTAGAGACAGCTTAGGGAAGATGAGTTACCTATGGAAAAGCGAAAAAGAAAAAACCTGAAAGAAAATAGAGTAAAGGAAAAAGCAAAGAGAGAGGAAGAAATCCACCAAAAAGGCCAAAGGAAGGTTTGAGCTTTGAAAAGCAAAAATTTGAAAGCATCCTAATTGTGAGATTAACTATAGAAGCATACTAATAAACTGAGAGGAAAATAAAGGGTTTTTCTTTTCTTTAACAGAAAACACATTTAATTATCTGAGCAAAACATAATGTAGTATACAAAGCAACTGAAACATAATAAAAACTCCTTCAAATAATTACTATTTTAAGAAAGATGTTAGGAAACAAAGGTTCAGTTTTCTCAGAAATGTCTATGTTTTACTTCATAGTTGAAATATTCACATCTCAGGGTCTTTTATACTTTGTTGTATTTACATAGAGAAAACTACATGCTAAAAAATTATTAATAGAATTACTCTAGATTTAAGTTACTGCACTTGAGTAATGTACAAAGAAACCAAATAGACTAAGATTCTGGAATAAGTTATTAGTCTTTTACTGGGTAGTTTTCTTATTTTGTCCATATAAAAATATAGATCAGTAGGGAAATATATGTGATGTAAATATGTGTTTGTCATATGCTTTCCCAAAGGTTGTGAACATGGCATTATATTCTTCAGATTGGCTTTATTTTCCAAATAATTCTTTAATTAAATTGAGCTCTTTTTTATTTAAAGCTGTCTTTTGGGGAGATATTGCCTTAGATGATGAAGACTTAAAAATCTTTCAAATTGACAGGACGATTGACCTTACGCAGCACTCCAACGAAAGACTTGGCCATAATACAGGTATGCTATTTCAACTTTGTTTTAATTTATTTATCCTGTTAGTTAATTCTGTGCAGAAGGCAATCTGTGTTTTAAACGTGGAAAGTCAGTATAATGTCTTGAATAACATTAGTTTACACTTAGAGTTATTAAACAAAAACTATAGATTCACATTAGGGAAAAGAGAAGCAAAATAATTAAAATAATTAATTGTATTCCAGCATTTCTGTTTAAAAATATCTTGTTGAATTGAGGAGCAGAAACCTGTAGGAAGATTAGAATCTACTCTGCAGGTGGTCATGTGGGAAAGGAAATTGTACAAAGCTTTGATTTCATCACTGAAAGTTCCTGATATCAGAGCCCAAACACACTGTGGAGAACATATGTGGTATCCTAGAGGCAAAATTGGAAGCCTGGCATTTCAACACCTCATTTTGATTTTTTTTTTTACTGTTTCATCCAGTTCTGTAACCAGACCTAGAGGGAACACTAGAATTTGTTTGTCATCCTTGCTAGATAGGCCTTGTCTAAAGAACCAACTTTTTATTTGACATTTTAATACACGTTTCTATGTTATTGTTAACATACAATGCATTAGCACCAGAAGCTTCAATCTGATTAACAGAGGCAGCTGGGTATTCAAACAGATAGATAAAGAGATTTTTTTTTTATGTGTAAATGTCTGTTTGCAAGAGAGAAAACATAATCCATGCTTAAATGGATGTCTAATGTCTAAAAATATTTATGCTTTCAGGCTGTGATTTGTAAATTGATAACTGAGAATTTGTAAACTTTCAGGTTATGATACCAAGAAAGCCAATTTACTGAGAAATACTCTGGAAAAAATGTTACTAGGAGATGCAAGAATGTATTGTTGAAATTGTTTTGTTCTTAAGGATGTTTTATGTGTGCCTGAACTGAGCTACCATAATTTATTCCTAATATGTGGAAAAAAATTTTCAGACCAAAGAAACAATTTTGAATATAAGCTTTCAATATTGATACATTTAAAAATATTCTTATTCTGGGTAGATGCTGGGATTAGAGTATTTTCATGGCAACTTGAAAATTTATTTTACCTGTCTCCTCTCCTCCAAACAAATAGTTTTAATTGCCTTTAGAGATATTTCAGGCACTAGTTTTGTTGAAAAAATGTAGAACAGCATCGGTTATTTCCCCTTAAAATGGATCCAGTCAAGTGATTTCTTTGGCTTGCTGACTCCCACTTCTTTTTGCTTTTCTACTTTTTCTTTTTAGTTGCAGTTATCAATTCTTAATTTCCACACAAAAATATAAAATTCTAAGCATTTTTAAAATTATATTTCTTTTTTAATACTTAGTTTTTTCCTTTTCTTGTGTTTAGTGATATACACATTACCTTTTCTTTTGGATGGTATCCTAATCAGAATATTGAATCACCCTGTTAAGTACTGCTAATGCATTTGCATTAGTTTTTTCTACCTTTACTGCACAACAAGAGTAAATGCAATTGTGATGATCAGTGGGGCTAAACTTTGGAGAACAAACTCTCCTAAGCTAATGTCTTCATAACTGCTCTCAATGAACCTTCAACATTCTTGATCTGTCCAAAAAGAGCATTAGAGAAGTCAATTTTACGCTTCACATATGTAATTTATTTTTCTAAATTTAAAACATTCTTGATGTGTAAACTAGGAATTGTGTGCTCATCTCCCCTGATTTGAAAAGAGCAAATTTCCAGCTAGCTCATTAGTATTAGGTTAGCAGCTACTTTTATTTAGGAATAAAAGCAATGCTAGATATATATAATCTAGAAAACAAAATTTAGTCTTAGTTACAGACACAATGGCAATGAATTGTAAGCTTGATTTATGAGCACTTTCTGTTGTAGATTTTCACAGACTAAAAGTGACATCAGGTAGAAGGATTAGATACTTGGTTGTAAACCATCAAGATGAAGTGGTGGAGTCACAATTGTTGTTGCAAATCTAATTAAAATCTTGAGGCTGACAGGCTCTGATTCACTTTATGTGACTGCTACTTTTTGTGAGGATTATCTGCCTGGATTTGAAGGGTCAGATAAAATGTGAGCTTCTTGGAGTATGGCTGTGCCATTTTATTTTTCATTTTGTACAACCAAAATGCATAATCACTGTACAAAGAAAAAAAGGGTAAAGCTGATAACATTTAGAGGTATATTTTTAGAAGTCCAAACTGCCAAAAGTATCCTCCTTATCCTGCCTGAATTATGAGAAAATGCAGCAAATAAGAATTAAAACTTTTGTAGTCTACATGGTCTGGCAAGATTGCATGTTAGTCATATAAGGCAGCTTAGCTAAGTAAGAGACTGTTGTTGGTTTTTCACTAAATTAAATACACAGACTGCAATAAGACAGAGGAGCGTTTTGGGGTTCCCCCCCCCCCCCCCCCTAAAAAAAAAAAAAATAGTATAATGCTTTCTTTAATCCTTTAGGGATTTTCTATTATTTTTGACAGTTGGTGCTTATAATGATTTTTTAAAATACTTATTTGGAATGCTTAGCTATAAGCCTTATTTTTTAAGATGAATGTCAACATGAGAGACAATTACATTAATGATGATCAGTGTTATATTCTCTGCACTTTATCTTATAGTTATCCTGTAACTTGTTGGAAAGGAATGTGTTGATCTATTACCTCATCTATTTAAAATGTTTTTAAAAATTTGGAAAATTTTTCTCAAGGGAGCCAGGAACTATGTGACAGCGTAATGCAAATAATTAGGCACGTTGTTATTCACTGAGCAGCCACACACTCACTTGCCTTATATGGAATTTTCTCCTCTAGAATATGAATTTAAGTTGTTGTTTAAAAAATATATTTTCTGCATAGATATTAAAATTTTTTATAGAAAGTTGTGAAAGGCCTTTTTAGTGGTGTTGGAGGTATCAATAATCTTTTCTTTTGTATCTTTTTACTTTTTCAGTTGTTAGTCATTAAGAAACTCTCTTGTCCTGTAACAAATAGTGACTTGTAAAATACAACTTCCTGCAAACGTGTAAAATCACAAAGCTTTCAGAAAAATTCTGAATTATTTCATTGACTCAGGTCATGTAGTCAGTGTTATTGCTTCTGGTTTACTGGTGTTTGAAAAGCCACTTGTAGCCACAAAAGGTTTATGTGTGAATGGAGGATGTGGCAGTACCCAGATGCAGTAAACCCAGAAATGTGTTTTATTTCTGTAAACAGCATGGTAAATTTTAAAATAAACTACTTCCTAGCTTAGATTTTCATTGACTGTTGTAATCACACACACATATATGTATATATACCTGCCAGGTCTTACTGCAACATGCACTGGTATGTGATGCTTCAAAGCCTTAAAAGTGCATTGACATCTATTTGCATGCTAGCAAAGAAAAACAAATATTTTGTGGCAAAACCAACCATATTAAGTTTTGCTGGGTTGGTTGGTTTGTTTGTTTTCTGATGAAATTTTGGCTGTTTGCTTTTTCTCCTTCCCCTCCCTTGAAATGAGAAAATTATGGCATGCGTTCAGGAAATTTCTTTGAGTGTAACCCTTTTAGCTGTCAATCAATATGGCTCTGAGGATGTCAAGGTCACTAGGAAGAAAACAGCTCCAAATAATAATTAGATGATGTAATTGTCATGACTTGCCTGAATAGCAAAGACATGTTGGCTTACATTCATGGAATGCATATTAGAAAAACTTTCAGCTAATCATATGTTTTTATTGCATTGTCAAGAATACTTGAAATGTTTTTACGGAAATTATCGAAGAATATGAAGCTTCCTTTAGGAGGCTTCTCTAGGCTAATCTAGCTGCTGTACGTGTAAAATTCTATGGTTTTAACTTTTGAAAATTCCTTTTTCTCTTTTTCTTTTTAAAGGTGGCTTTGGAGAGCATGGAATGTCAAAAAAACGCAGTGCCCTGTATCAGCTTATAGAGAGGATAAGAAGATTTGGCTCTGGTAGTTTCACTGTTTAAATTAGCGAGTTGCCTGATGTGATAGTGTATCATGAGCATTAATGATGATAGTACTTTAACACTTTAAATCCTTTCTGTGTTACTATTGGCATAAACAAATTATAAAATTATTAGTGCAAGAATAGTAATGAAGAGATTAGTTCTTTATTCAATTTACTTAGAATTCTTCTTCCAGCATGAAATCTGAAAGCTAAAACACATAGTTTTAATTGTCTTATTAAAAATTACTTAACTTTGTTTTACGACTGTGTTCACAGTCATGGACTTAACTAATGTCAATAGTGTCTTTTTACTGCAAGTAGACTATGCTGGAAACCTGCTAATTTAGTTTTTTTCCTACTTTTTTCTGGATCCAGGTGGGGCGCTCTGATTCATACTGTGAAGCATTTGTGGTGCGTTATGCTGAGCAAGCATATTTTTATATTAATCATACTTTTGTCAGTATGAATATAGGTAAATTGAGCAGCATATAGAAGTGGAATCCCCCAAACTCTGGCTGAGTTTATACTTTATATTTGATGCAAGAAGACATCACTTTAATGTGGCTTGAAGCCCCACTTCAAAAAGGAAAATATGTGAAACTCCATTGTAATTGCACCAGATTGTGTTAATCAGAGCATGGTAACTGACTTTGCAGAGGTGCTTTGATATATAATCTTCATTCTTTAAAGGAGAATTAAAAATTTTAGTGTTGCATAAATTCTTGTCATCTTTTGGGTGCAATTTGGAATAAATTTCTTGCTTAGACCTCTAAAGGTAGTCAATAAAAATAATTTGGAATGGTAAAACATCTAGATAAACATGTGATGTGGTTCAGTAATGACCCCATACTAAGTGTAAAAATAGTTTTTTGGTAGTCTGCCTGTACTGTAGACACTTTGTGTGCAATTTGTTGTGTAATTCTCATGTACACACTCATCTAATTACAAAGATAAGTATTTTGCTTTACCTGTTTGTGTATTTTTTTTTTCTTTAAACCCTGGAATTTTCTGTATAATTCCTGGTATAATTCAAGTTACATGTTGATTGTTACAAAGGCAGGCTTTTCTTCCCATGTATCAGAGCTTCCTCCCTGCCTTGCGCTGTAGCTTCTTACTTTTCTTCCTGTTGCTGCTCTCTAAGCCTTGGAACTATGCCAACATTCCCTACCCTGACTCTGCTTTGGAATCCTCCCTGATTCTGACATGGTCATTAACACTTCAGTGCAGCTGGTACCACAGGGGATTCTCACAGAGGGAAAATGTAATCTTCCACCAAGAATAAGACATAAGGCTTCCACTGCACTGAGTAGGATTTGTTAAGCATCTTTTGAGGAATCCATTTTGATTAGCTGGCCAGATCTACAAACTAACTTATAAATTGTTGAGAAGCACCACCTGTTTTGGTGTCTAAGTCCTTACCTAACTGCCCTTTTCCTTTTCGGTTCTCACAGTAGGTTTCAGCTGATTTAGAAAGATTTGCCTGTAATGGGATGAATGGTGGTAATATCCCTGAGAATGGTACACTTTTTTCTCTTGTAAAGAAATTCCAGCCATGAGTAAAACCTACCCGTGGAGTTCCAAATGTTAGTTTATGGAAAATGTATGATTTCTTACTGTCCAGTGCTTTAAAGATGGTACTTGCTTTTTCCAGCTCATACAATAAAAATGAAAGGGATAGTGAATGTCTTGATTAGTTTGAGTCTGGCCCAAAGTCTGACATTCATTGCTGGAAAAATCTTCATTTATTTAAAAAAACTGACCAAAACAAAAGCCAGCGAAAAAAAAAAAAAGGCAAAAAACACTACCAAAACCACAGGGAGTATGATTTCTTAAATATTTTTATTAAATGAGAAAATCTAGTTGCACTTACGCAATGCACATTCC
This sequence comes from Taeniopygia guttata, assembly GCF_048771995.1. Lineage (NCBI taxonomy): Eukaryota > Metazoa > Chordata > Aves > Passeriformes > Estrildidae > Taeniopygia > Taeniopygia guttata. The sequence goes on along the minus strand of NC_133028.1, from coordinate 38,327,794 downwards.
AGTTGATAAACATATGTGCAAGATTGTTACTCTAGATATATTAAAAAAATGAGCATTCAGTCTTCATGTCTTTCTCAGAAAACTATGAAATAATAGACTGTCACATAACAGCCATGTTCTACTTTGAAAGGGCATAAAGAAGTTTCAGTTTGACCTACTAGAAAATAATTGCTCTCTTTTTTCATGTGTGTGGTCTCATTCAGTGTTTTAATTATCATTGCAGGTTTTGAGCAAAATAATACATCTAAAGGAAGAAGTTCTGTAAAATTCTCAGGGAAAAATGAGAAAAACCGATATCCCAGAGCTGCTACATCACGAACAGAAAGAATATGGCCAGGTGGTGTCATTCCATATGTAATAGGTGGAAATTTCACTGGTAAGGTTTGTGCTTTGTGTGAAAAGAGGAAAGATAATTTTTTTAAATTGTCTTCCTTATTTTTTTATTTAATTTTTAAAAGTGAAGTCATGCTATGGAAGTCAATAGAAGGATTTCTGTTGGAACATGCCCGAAGTACATCTGTTTTGAAAATATTAGTCATACTTAATTTTCAAAGGCAAGCTACATAATAAAAAATGTATAACAATATTTTGGAGAGGGAAAGCTCTATTTTTTACCTAATAATCTATTGTTGCACATTTGTTTCCATGAGCCTAAGTAATGGAATGTCAAGGATTTTTTTTTAATGCAATATATTTAGCACAAGAATATCTTTGATTTAACTGGTGTAACATGGATTCTAAACTAATTTCACTTAACAAACTGACTCAAATGTGTTTTGTCATTCTTTAGTTTGGTTTTCAGATGGGTACACACAGACACTGTATATGACAAAGAGAATAATTGGCTATGCTACATATAAAATTCTTAGCAGAAAACTGTAGAAAAAGTTGAAGTTTATCAAGTTGTTATCCTTGAAAAATGTAAATAGATCAATATCAATGTGGATGTAAGAGATAATTTAAAGTAAAAATGGAGCAAAAAAAGCAAAGAGATAAGGGAAAATATATGAAATAGTATCTTCTTTATTGTATATGATAATAAAGGGAAGCAAAAGAAACATGCAAATGCTCACACATTGTATACGGAGAAACCAGAGTCATTCTTTTCAAACTGACAGCTACAGTCAGGCTTTCAGTTTGGGTATTTACATAGTACTGTGCCAAATGTGACCTTTGTATTAGGATTACTGCCTTCTGAAATAATCGTAGTGAACTAAATGAAAGCACCATATTAAAGATTTTGCCTTTTTCATAATGAAAGATAGATAAATTCTAAAGCTTAGAAAAAAGGTCTTAAAGATAAAAGAAAAGGCAAGATGGGATGGAATAACCTTTATTTTTTTAGAATCTGATGTAATTTGAACTTGTTATTTTTACAAAGTTTCAGGTTTTGTTGTCTGTAAGTTTTAAAAAGGTTAATTTTTTGTTTAATTATCCTATGTTTTAACCTGTAAGATGAGTGCATTTCTGCTAGCATGTTCTTGCCAAATAACGCTCTTTGTGGATTTTCAACTCAGAAGCAATACAGATATATTCTCACATGTTGCCTCTATGTCAGGAAGCCTTGTCTTTTGTCACAAATTAAATTACATTGCTCTGCTCTCTGAAGTTGTGTTTTGTGCTGAGAGCTGGTGTGGATAATTAATTCTGCTTCTGGGGGATAATTCTGACCTTTTATGAATGTATTTCTCATTTTAAAATAAAATATATAGGTGTGTTTTTACCATATTCTGAATTTCCCACTTTTGGTGGATCATTTGTTTTCTGAGAGATTTTGATGCAAAAAAGGGGAAACTGGTCCCTGTTCACGATATCCTTATTCTAATAAAATGTTTTTACCAGTATGCCTATTTGCATGGCTTAGATTAAACTGGTGTCCAAAATTGAAGGATGTAGCATTTAAATTTTTTTTTACCTTCTACCGGATAGATAGCTATGGCGTAAAGTTAGTCAATTTTGCTTGTTCTTTTTCTTTCTGTGCTTTTTTTGTTCTCCCCCAATGTGGTTCACTTGATAGTTTCATCTGGGAAATTGCTTAGTGAGGGTTATGCTGATGCAGGCACATAAGCATCGCCGTATTTCTTCTGCTGTCTTCCTCTGGTGTAACATAGTTGTGATCTTTATTGCAGGTTTATATTTACTGGGGTGTGTCAGGCAGCATTAGCCCTATTGCAGGCACATCTGTTATGACGAACTGATGGCCTGAGTATCCCTTCAGCTGGAATCTTGCCATACCTGAGGCTGCTGGGACACACAGGGCTTCATGATTCACTGACTACTTCCAGACCTATATTCCTAGTGTATTGGTCGTAAGAAGGGAGGTGCAGTTAGGAGACGCCTGTGCTTTCATCGGCTGCCATTGCTGTTGCAGGCACGCAGCGCGCCATGTTCAAGCAGGCCATGCGGCACTGGGAGAAGTACACCTGCGTCACCTTCATCGAGCGCAGCGACGAGGAGAGCTACATCGTCTTCACCTACAGACCCTGTGGGTAAGTGTGCACCTGTGGGAACGCATAGGCCCGCTCTCAGCCTTTGGCTCTCAGCCACGTCTCTCAGCTTTGCACCCGCAAGGGAATATATACTTCACAGGAAAATCAATAATTACGGCATTTAAATGGTGCACCGTGTTCTGCCTGGCTTTTAAGTTCATTGAAACGGGTATATGTGGTAACTTTCTCAAGTTGCACCTCTTTTCTCTATTTCTAGATAAAATTTTCTTAATGTATGCACATAAGATTTTGACTTTTTTGCTTTCTGTCATGCTTCCAATATTCAATGATTGATTCAAATAAATAACAATATCTGGTGTTCTAAAGGTATTTCAGGTTTATAATTTGTTTGTTCTTAACTTTCTCCATGTCACATATTTACTGCTGAATTAAATATGGGTATCTACTCCCCATCCCTTTTCCACCTAAACTGTTGTTTGTTGTAATTTTAACTCTCATATTGCTAGACTATCCTTGCCCAGATTTGTTTAATCACCAAATTTATGGCCATTTTGCAAATTCCTTTTTCTGGGTCACTGATGTGTTATAGTGAACAGAACAGGTTTTATTACTCAGGAGTGCAGCTTTCCATTAATTACCATGTTCCATCTTCAGATATTACTGCTCACAAATGCCTGTCAGCCATATTTGGTATTTATTCCACTCAGAATTCTTAATTTTATATAGTACTCAGTGAACTTCCTGAGTGCACCATGTTCATTTCCCAAGAAGAGAGCATACTCCCTGTGGAAATTTTGTGCTTCTGACAGTCACCTCCTGATCATTGAGCCCTTTGTTTATCTACTTTTGAATCAGAATAGGGTAGTGAAAAAAAATGTTTTGGGACCTCCTTGTGTTGTAGGAATGATCCTGAATGTATTTAATTTATAGCCTCTAAAATTACACATAGAATTATCTGTTTGAAGCACCCATTGTATTTTTCTTAAGGTATAGGACAGCATAATAAAACCTACTCCTAGGCTACTTTTGAAAGTATAAAAAAAGCATTGCCTTTGCCTCTGAAAATCTCTGAGCCTCAGATCCTTGCAGCAGGAGAGCTTATTCTGTGCTTTCCTGTCATGTTCTCATGCCACTGGAGGTTTCTGTAGACCCCCCTTAGAAAGAGTGCCAAATGAAATGGACTTTTGTTCTGAGCCAGCATGGGTATTATTTTAGTCAACGACACCTCTGAGATAGGATTCACCCATTAAGTAGGATTCGGGGATGCTGACACACAGCTGGAAGAAAAATGGAAAGCAGAGAATAATCATGATGGTTCCCTTAGACTCACAGAGGCAGAAAGCAATTTAAACATGAGACTGTGAAAGGTGTATGTGTTGTCAGGCACTTTAGAAAGAGATTTATGGAGGTCTCTGCCAAATGTAAATTCTACAACTTCAAAATACCCAAATCCAAATGACAAAAAAATCCCTCCAGCCAAAGAACTGTTCCTTAGGCTGCTTGATGTTTCATGAGATCAAATCATTTCAGGGGAAGGCTGGATTGTGACCAGCTTTAACCAGAAGGTTGGAATATACTCAGTATCCACCCCCAAAGTCTATATTACTCTTTGTCACTAATGTTTTTGAATTGAAGGGTATTTTGCAAAATACAAATATTTTTAACTTGTTACCAAGGCTGTAACAAGTTAAAAATAAAACCAAAGAAGGGTGTAGCTATGAAAAGTCCATCATTGATGAAATAAAGCCAGGCCAAAGAGAAGGGGCAGCTCAATGATTTTTCTGGGGGCTCACAAGTCGTTGCAGGAAGACCCAGCTAAATAGGGACATACATTCTCTGGGTGAGCAGGAACTGTGCACTACCCATCAGCATCCAGTGCTGACGCAGGATTTTCCACGGAAAGAGCCCAGACTGAAGTGACACCAAACCAACTGCAAACACTTTGTGCTGCATGGCCAGTTGCATTGAAACTGATCTTCAGTTCTTTCCCATGGCACCCTGCTGTGTTGGTTTGTTAGCACATTGTGTCAGTATTGTTTGTACTACCATGGCAGCTAACATCCACAGATGGCGGAGACTTTATTGTGCTTAGCACTGTTGAAATTAAAAGCTAAATGATAAACCCTGCCCTAAAGAGCACACAGTCAAAACATAACACATTAAATTAAACAAAGAGCATAGTCATGTATGTGGAAATTCAGGTGGCAGTATCTATGGAGGTCTCATATGACAGCATTAGCACACTAGCAAGTGAAGTGTTACTGAGCCTTTGTAAACAATAAGGGTATTTTGGAGTGTAATGCATCACATCTTGAAACAGTTCATGGGAAGATCATCCCAGAAGGGCAGTGATTAAAAAAGCATATTTGAAATATAGCAGCTGGTTATAAGAGATACATGACTTTCTTAAAGTTGAGAGGTTCCATATCAGCAAGGAATGAGAGATAAGTTTTGATTGTCATAGACCCATAGGGGCTGCAGTGGATCTCAGAAAGATGTCAAATGTATTCTTAAGACAGAAACAGTTATTCCTATATCATTGCTGATGTATGCTTATCTAACTTGGTTCTAAAATCTGCAGAAATAAATATTTCACAGCCTTCTAGGAATTGTATTGCTTCAGCATCCTTAACATAATAATTGTAGGAAGTTTGGGCAGCGTTTTTTGTCATAGATAAACAAGGTATTTCTTATTGCAGTTAAAGAACATTAACTTTTTTCCCTATGGTCATAGAAAAGAAATCCCTTTTAGTTTTTGAAGAAACCTAGTGTGTAGTTTGATACTATTTTGAAATCTCCTCTCGGTTCTATATCCATGTGGGCTAGAAAACACCTAAATCCATTTAACCTTTCCTGGTAAATAGTGTTTTCTAGGCCTTTAATCACACTGCTCTTTGAAATTCTTTTCAGCTAGTCCACATCGTTCTTGAAAGTGATAGCCCCAAAACTAGGGCATATTTGTCCACAATGAGTCATCACTTCTGCTAGCCAGTGCAAGAGCTCATTCATATAATCTGTAGCCTCCTCATCCTCTTAGGTACCTCAGCACAGTGCCTCTCTTTCTCAACAGCTGCCATGTTCAGCACATGATTAGTTGGGGATGTTATTCCAAAAAGGAGCCAGAGCTCTTTCCACAACACAGACACCCCATCATTGGTTCCAGTCTTTGCCAGGTTACACATCTCAAGATGTCAAGTAATTCTGTATTTCCATTTCTGGATCTCTTGTATAATGTAGGAGATTATACAGTAAGTTGGCTTGTCTTCACGGCAGTGTTTTCTATGACTGCAAGCTTAAAAAGTGTCTTCTCTGTCTAACTTCATGTAATATTCTAATCAGCATTATATCCCCCTTGATATCAACTTCTCTAGTTTGCTTACAGAGAGTTCGGAAAAATATCAAAATCTCTTCGGCCGCATCCCTTCTTCCCATGAGAATAATTTAATCTGCTGAATTTGTAAACTATAATTTTTTCTCATCATGTCTGGTTTATTTAACCTGAGTTTCATAACAGTTAATTATTAAAATATGGTTTAAAGAATATAGCTGAATCACTAATTCACTACTTTGAAATTTTCCAATTAGTGATATTCATTTGTATTTATAAGCTGCAGATGTGAAAATAAGAATATAGTATTAAGATACTAGTGTTTATGATTCTACTATCAAGCAGTGTACACTGGCATTGATATAAATTACAACAAGTATTTACGCATCTAGTTGAATAAGGCAAATAAAATTCTAATGGGTAACAGATTCAAAACACTCTTTTCTCACTAGTGCTTTTCTATCCTTGTGTTTCTTCCAATCAAATTGGAAGGGCCCAAAGACTCAGTCAGTATACTTGTCTGCATGCAAAGCCAAAAAAGGGTCAGCACGCTGGGATAGCATCTAGTCACTGTGTGTTAATAAATATTATTTAGTACAAGATCAAGGTTCTTTCTAGCTTCTTTCTACATAGTAGAACAAAAAAGAAAGGAACAATTATTCATATTGTTCTGGTAGTTCAGCATGCCTTTGACCCTAATTTGTTCTCCATTAAGAAGACTTAAACAATTTTTATGATAAAATTTAGATGACTTGTTGCAATCTCTGTTGTATCCTCTTGTCTAAGTATTTGATGGATCCATTTGAGATACAGGAAAAAAAATTCTCTTTCATATGCTTCTCCAAACATTCTAGAGTGAACAGATGAATACTTTAACCTCTTTGAACTTGCCAGTGTATTAAAAAGGCATTGCAGGCAAGTTCTTAAAGTTGGTGAAACAGATAAATTCATTGGTTTAGGTACACCTTTTAGTGTACTTCAGCTAAAGAACAAATTATAAAAGGTTCTCAATCACTCTTATAAAATGAGAAGGAAACAGAGTGTGCTAAATAATCTGTGGTGTGGGGGAGGGCTGACTCATGCTTTCAGGAGTTGAATAACCCTGGCAGCTGGCACAGCTTCCCTGTTGGCTGTGGTGTGGCTCCTGTGTGCAGGAGGAGTCTGAGCAAGGTGTGGGTTGCCACAGTCTAGAGCACGGTGCGCTAACACAAATGGTGAGAGGTGGTTTATATAAATACTGGGATAGGCAGCTGTGAGCTGAGGAATGCTGGTTGTAATATTGGGGTGGACGTCTCCACTGATCAGATAAAGATGCAGGAGACACTTCTGCCATAACAAGTCCTCTTAAGCTAGTGAATTAGAACATTTAGTAACCACAACTGTATCTCGATCCCTGACAAAAATCAGTTATAGCCAGTATCTCCTTTGTATAAATGGAGTTATATCTGTGATTGAAAGAGGTGTTTTGACCAAGAAAAACACTGCTTCCTGAGTGAGGTTCTGTTTGGAAATTTTGTGAACCTCTTTTTCTTGCTTTGTGTAACATAAAGGTGATCATACATGATTTTAATATGCTCATGAAATTCACTCACACCTTCATGTAGTCAGTGCCATGGCAAGCTGATGTTGTGGTCTATGATTTTTATATTGTCACATTTTCAAGCGTGCACCTTTTTTAAAAAAGGACAACATTGACCCTACTCGATTTACTCTTCCTTTGTATCAAGAGTATTTTTGACAGTAGTTGTGAAATCACATTACTTAAAAGAATGAGCTTATTGTTCCATTCATTTCACTTTCTCTATGTCAGTTGTTTCTCATTGCTCACTATCACTGATCAGCTAGACTGATTAAATGGAATTAGAGATTCATAAATAGTTACTGTCTCCAAATGCTGTCTGGTTCAATAAAGATTAAAGAGACGATCTTTAAAACCTGCCAGTTGATTCCATTTAAGGGGTGTGACAAATGCTCATACAGCACAAAGATCTTGTTTTTTTGTCAAACACACCTTGGGTCAAACCCATAATATTACGAATTAATGTACTTCATAGATTTTTTAATTTTAGTTGTCCTTATTCTTTGTCTCAGTGCAATTGTTGAAGCAAATTGTTGTAGCTTAATTGGATGTATCTGGTGTGCTTGACAAGACATTCAACCTAACAAATCCTAATGACCTTCTGTAAGTGTGAACTGCTGCTGTTATTTTAAGACTTGGTGTTAATTCTATTTTCCTTGGCATGTAAAGAAAGATTAAATAAATGTCTTTATATTTTCTAGGTAGTACTTGAAATCTGTCAAGTAACCAGTGTAAGGAAACTCTCACCCTCTGGCTGCTTACTTTGCAGGAGCAAGTTAGCATTAAAAAAATAATTCCCAATACGTTGGGGTTTACATGTACAGTGTTAGACAACCTAGAGGAATATTATAAAAAATATTGCAATTAATTTTTTATTCTGAAAAAAACTTCTTTAAGATCTGTCAGATGGGGTGCCCTCAGTCATTAAGCACATTTGAGAATGCTCAACCTTTCTTTTTCATTAATATAAGAGTAAAATGTCAGATTTTGTCAGACACCCAAAAGTCTATCTGATTTATGAAATACCACTAAAAGCTTTCAGAGGTGATCTAAAACAGTCTTAACAAGTTCGACCCTCATTTGTCCAAAAGAGTAAGAAAGACAGGAAGAGAAGCTGTAGTTATAATCTTGTTTTATTATTTTGCCCTTGTTATCAATATTGTCAATAAAATCAAAGCAGGAGATGTCACAGAAGGTACTATTTATAATAATTTATTTTTCAGTTTTTCCTTTATATCTGTTCATCTCCAAAGTATTACTATGAAAAAAACCATATTCAATATATAGAGAAATTTTTTGGTCACCAAATATGTCTTTTCTAGCTGAAACTTGTAATGTATATGAAGTCAATAAAATAGACATGTTAAAACTATTGAAAATGTATTAAATAGTCTATGACTTTAAGTCTCAATAATCTATTGATTTGTTTTAAGCCATAAATAATCATTAATATTCTTTAGTTCTGCATTGCAATTTTTCTCTGTAGAGTTTCAACACAGTGGCAAGCATGAAGGCTCTGGAGAAGTATTTAAACAAAAGGATTCTTTCTGCCTTTTCACAGTTATATGCTCTTATCCTAACTTTATTCTCATCAATCCCTTGCTCTGCTATCATGTGTTGTATTAAGACCATAAAGGTTTTTAACTGCAAATTAAATTCCAGGGCTTAAACAAATGTGTTTAAATGTGTTGCGTCTTCAAGATGATTTTGCAGGACTATAGGTAAATGAAAAACTAAGTAGGTTAAAATTGTTTGCATGGTTGGGTTTGAAGGGTTGGGGTGAATGGATGGGCCACAAGCTGTAACTGAAAGGGCAGTATCATTGGCTTATCCTGCAAACTCTCATTTTTAGCATTTTTAGATATGACCCACAAAGAGGTGATGGTGCATGCTGCCATCAGAGCATTGCTTATTTTTATTCTTTTGCTGAAAACATGTGCCTGTGTAATTCTATAGAATGACTGAATAGACTGTCATGACAGTAGGAATTCTGTTGATCAAAGCTAATGTCATTTAAGACCTTGAATAACATCAAAAAAGCCCCACTTGTGTGCATTTTGAATAATAAACTGTTCTTATAGAAGATCTAGAGTTTGTGAAGCATTCAAAATTACATTGTTCATTTAACTGTTGAATCTTTTTATATATGGTTTTCTCAAGTTTTAACTGAATTTTCTATGTGGTTTGTAGACATATATATGAAAACTTTCACCTGTGTTTGTATTTCAATTACAGGTGCTGTTCTTATGTGGGTCGAAGGGGAAATGGTCCTCAAGCTATATCTATTGGCAAGAATTGTGATAAATTTGGCATAGTTGTCCATGAGCTGGGTCACGTGATAGGTTTTTGGCATGAACATACACGACCAGACCGTGATGACCATGTCACCATCATTAGAGAAAACATCCAACCTGGTGAGATTTTCTGTTAAGTATTTTGGAAAGAAAGACTCCTGTTTGATTTGATGTTTCCTTCATCTACGCAACTGTATTGGAACTGAGTGCTGAATAGCTGAAATAGCTTTTATGTCTGCTATTCTTCTTATCTTGACTGATCTCAAATTGATTTACAAATAAAATACTGAAATTATAGTATAATATTTTCCAAAGGTCTGGCCAACTAGCAAGCCACTGAAATAGAGGGCTAGAATGAGCAAAATAACAATCATGCTCAAAAACTGAAAGAAGCCACAGCTCTTAAGGCTCTTTAAAAGGAATATTTCTGTGCTTGAGGAAGGGCATTTCTCTTGTAGGTTTTAGTGAATGATAAGTAGAATATGCCTGCAGCTGCTCAAGAGGCTTTGACCTGGGAGGTAAGGTGAAGGACTTTAAATTTGTGGCAGACAGGCACAGGTCCTGCAGTTTACACTTTGTTCACCTCGCTCTCAACAGAACATGCAGCTTTAATCAGTGTCCTTGGTGTTGTTGAGATAAAGCATCTGAGGAACTTGAGAACTTTAAACTGTGACTGTCAGCTCTTTGCCACCTTAGGTGTTTGTGCCCTTGCTTGTGTTGAGTAGGCAAGATGGGAGGGAAGTAGGTGTGTTTCATTTGCAATGTCCATAAATGTGTATGGTCCTTGCAACACATTTACTTTGACTTACAGGAGTTCTGTGCTCAAAAAAGGTGAAATCAGAAATTGTCCAATGATAGCTTGGAGTATTTGTCTTTTATTTTAGAAAATATTTTAAAATATTTGAGATATGATGAATCTTTGCCACGTCATTTAGGACTTGGAAGGAGACTGGCAGCTGATACCAGCTCCCTTAAGTCTCTAAAGTCCTGAAAGGGCGTGCATGTTTGGGCCTTCTTTCTTGTCTCACTGTATTATTGATTTGTGCAGATGCCATAAGAGCTCATCTCCTTTTCTTTTACTATGATGAGAAAATCAGCTGGAGTGCCATCCTCAGCAGCCTGATCTCCCTTTCAGTTGTCTCTCTGGTTTCTGACTGAAACTACTTCTTGTGGTGTGGCATGAGCTTGAGGATCACTAAATGGGATCAGGAAGCCATGACCACTGACACATATGGTTTTTGTTATATTATGCAGCATATGTTGGTTAAAATGTTGATGTCACTGCAGGTTTTTTTTTGCAGGACTCCGGTGGGAATATGAACTGGAGTAAGGGGTGCTTTGTATTGCTAATGTACTGATTAGGTCAAAGAACTTAGGATATGGAATTATGAACTAAGTATAATTCCTTTTCTCCTGTTCTGGTCTTGTTAATTTGCAACAGCTGGATCTTGAAAATGTGACTTTGTAGTGTCTGCATTACATGAAGCCTCACAGAGAAAGCTTTCAGACTTTGCTAAAGCCAAGTCTCCAGTATCCAGTAGTTCAGTGCTAGATTTAGTATCTAGTTAGACTCTTCAGTCTAATGCATGAGGAGATTCTTCTGGAGTCTTTGCTGTCAAAATTATTTCTTTTAGGAATTAAGAATCAAACCAGAAATTTGTATGGACTGTACATGAAGTACATCATTATGTGTGGGGCCTTTATGTCTTAGTTGCATGAGACTAGTCTTTCTAAATCCAAATATACAAATTTGATTTGTGTTTCAGAAGATGTCTGCCCTGTCAATTAAGAGGACATAATAAAGTCACACACTTTCTCCCAAATTGCAAAGATTTCTGAATGTCAGTGAGTAATTAGGTTAGGATCTTTGTTGGTTTTCTTTTTGTGTTTGGCTTTTGTCTTTACAGAAAAAGGTATTAAAGAATCTATAATTATCAATCATTTGTAGGTCAGGAATATAACTTTTTGAAGATGGAGCCTGGAGAGGTGAACTCCCTGGGGGAACCATATGACTTTGACAGCATTATGCACTATGCCAGGAACACCTTCTCAAGGTTGGAGTCTCAGGTTATACCTTTTGACTTTTAATTCTCTTCCTGTCTGTGAATGCTAAGAACTATGCTTTTGGAAGTATTTTTAAATCCCTTAAAATGTCCCTTGCGACATAATATTCCTACAGCAGTCAAAGCACAGCTTTTTTATTTTAAGTCAAAATAATTTAATTCTATTTAAAAACACATTTCTTTTCTGTTCAGTTCCAAAGCAACCTTTTGATCTTGCCTCAGTTCTTTAGATTTTCAGACAAGATAAACTGGAAACATCATTTTATATGATACTTTCTTTTTGTGTCCACAAAAATTTGAATTTTGAAAAATCAAATGAGTGAAACGGCTAGGAATGTTATGTGTAACGTGATCTGTTCTCTAAAAGAAAAATAAATCTCCTTTGCATAGGTTGCATAACTATGGATTGTGCAGGTAGAACACAGGTTATTTGGAAATCTACCACACAAGCCACAGCCTTTGATAAGGACTGCAGTCAAGCATTTATAACAGAGGTTGCAGCCTCCTCTCTTTATTTGTACAGATTGTTAGTGTAATCAAAACCTTATAGTAAGACTTCTGCTGGTTTTGCTCTGTCCTGTTGCAGGCTGATGCTTTCTCAGCTCCTTAGTAACTCAGTGGGGCTCTCTGAAAGGATGCAGAGTTGTGGGGAGCTGTGCAATGAGCTGGTCCCACAGGTCAGCCCTACCCTGGAGAAGAAGTGAAGGAGGCATTCATCCAGTCTCCTATTACATTTCATCAGCTAATTATTCTCCAAAAATATCAGAGTAATGTAAAATTAAAAGAAACCTCTCAAAAACACCTAACAAAAAGTTTTTGTTTAGAAATATATATACTTGGGTGGGTTTTTTTTTCTGTTGGTTTGGGTTAGGTTGGGGTTTTTTTGTGTGTGGGGGGGAGGGTTTGGTTTGGTTTTATTTAAAATATTTTTCCAATTTATGCATTTTAAAGCAAAAGTACTAGACAATCTGACACTTAGAAATAAACAGGGTCACTAAAACCTCACCAACCTTTGCAAATTTGTTTGGCTTGTTCTCTCAATATAAATTCTATTATTATATAAAAATCCAACCAAAGTCTCTATTACTCAGCATGCACATAATTCACCCCTGGAAAAGCATGGAAATGAGCCACATGAGGTAGCTATTAGTCACATTGCTTAATCCAATTACACATACCATTACCTTAAGGAAGAGATTATAAGAACCTGTATAAAATAGAATAATTGAACAAGACAGAACCCCCTCGAGTCCTAGGGCAATGACAACATCAAGGTAATTTGATTTGTTGGCCCTGATTTCACCACTTTCCAAGATGGCAAAAACTGATAGTGCCATGAATAGGCATGCCCTGCCCGAAGGTACAAGGGCTTGTTACTTCATACTGTCTAAAAATAGCCGGCAAAGCCCTGAGGTTGAGTATTGATTTGCACTAATTCATCCTGCAAGCATGAGTGATGCCCAGTGAGGCATATTACCAGCTGTTTGCTAGACTTTGTTCACCCAGATAAGTAGAAGGAATCACAAAACATCATGAAGTTCTTGTTGTACACAATGGTTTTGTTCATGCTGTATTAAAATTTACAGTATGTCCCTTTATTAAACTGCTGAGGCATTCAAGAGAGGATCGCTTTCAAAGTTTTTCACTGTATGAAAAGCATCAGTTTGATGTTGTGCTCAAATTCAGTGGAAAATAGAATTGTAACTTATAGATGCAATCACTTTCTAAAGAATAATGTGCTTTTGTCCTAGAAAATGATTAATGCCACATGTAGTTTATTTCAATGTTTGGGGTGACATCCTGAGATTATTCTGTCTTTACAAAATTTCTAGTGATGCCTCAAATATCTAACTGGATAAAGAGAGATATGTATATGCAATACTAAAAATGGCTAATTAATTATAATTTAAAAACCAATACGTGTTTATAAATTGTATTTCTAACTACGGGGATCCTTACCATTCATTAATTTTTGGATCTATGTTATGTCTGAAAATCGTGGTTTTACTTTTCAATAAAACCCATACAGGTATACAAGTGATTATAAAAAAATTAAATAAAAAGAGACTACAAATGTATTCGTCTGTTAACTGCTATTTTATGGGATTTGAAGGCTTTTAAATTCTGCAACGTGATAATAGAATGTAGTTTTGTATCTTACTTTATTAAAATTTATTTGATAATACTGAAATGTTTTAGATCATATTTAAAATCTGGGAAATTTTGAATGAACTGCACATTTGGAACAAGTGTACTTCTTTATGATGTCTTGTTATTTAAGGTTAATGCCACTAAAATCACATATGGTAAGTTGATATATTTTATTGTGAGGCAAGTAAAGGCTGGCAAGTAAGCATTTCTGTTTTGAATGTGTCAGCAGCTAGAGTGGAGTTAAATGTCTTGCAATACTTGACAGACTCATGATTGGCAAATATGTTTGACTTTATCTGCTCTCACATGCAAGTCAGACTATAGGGTTTCTTATAAAAGCTTTGTCAGAAACAGGAGCTTTGTGATTAAGAATTTTGTTCTAGAGAGTCACTTATGTATTTTAATGAAATTTTATATTTTTTTTCCCCAATATAGCAATAGCTTAATGGCAGTGTCTTTCCCCTGTGTGGTCTTAATAGCAGTTAGAAATCTTCTTCCTCTTTTTTAGCAGAAATATAAAAGCTGATATGTTAATTGATGTACTAAGAGAAGATTATTTTTTGGTAACTTTGCATAAAGTTTGCCAGCCTGAGGAGTTTTATGGCATGTTGTCTGCATTTAAAGTTCTGTATTTTACCCTGTTATTTATGCCGAATGTAAAAACCAGATTTATAAAACAGGTAAATTCATGGAACTCAGACACTTTTATGAGAGAAACCTGATAGGGGTTTTTGGGGTCTATTTTTATTTTTATTTTTTTTAGGGGCATGTTTCTGGATACCATTCTCCCTTCCCGTGATGACAATGGTATACGACCTGCCATTGGCCAGCGTACCCGTCTAAGTAAAGGAGATATTGCACAGGCAAGAAAGCTGTATAGATGTCCAGGTATTGCACCACAAACAAACAAAAACCACATACTAGCAACTGTTTGATTTGTTGTTCAAGAGAAATTATAAACTTTTTGAGTCAGCTGCTCAGCATTCTCTTTCTCTGTTGGCAGCTTACATAGGCTGCTGATGAATCAAATCACAAAAACAATCTTATGGATAAGGTCACTGGAATGCAAAGCACCTAAGGACAGATGAACTGTATGAAACAACATGACATTTCAATCTGCTTTCCTTAGCTGTTCAACAACTCGAAAAAATATGTTTAATGTCACTTCTGGTTTGCATACTGGCTGGAGTCCTTTATTTGAATTCAAGTTGAGTGCAGAAGGAGAAAAATGAATTATTGCACTTGGCTGTGAACCCATTATATTTTTTTAAAATGTGTCAATGAAAGAAGTGAGGACAACCAAATTGTAAACTCTAGTGGATGAGATGGTTAGATCTTTCCACAAAATTTCTATTGTTTTAACAGATAAATTTTAAATTTAAATATATTCTGCCTAATTCTGTCATTCTATAATTTGAATGCATATTAATTTTTTATCTCAAGGTAGTGTGGTTGAGTACTGTCTGTCTCAGAGACATCAGTGGCAAGCCTGAAGTAACCCAGAGGTGGCCCTATGGTTTGTGTTGTTCTCTAGTGCTCTTTCTTCACTAAGTGCTGCCAGAATGGTGGAAATCTCAAGGGAAAAGGTTTTAATCTCCTTGCTCTAGGTACTGCTGATATTGGTAACCACAGTTAATCTTTGGTGTCAACCAAAGAAGTTCAGAAGTGCCATGTCTCAGTCAGAATTTACCAGCAAGATCCTTGTGGGAGGCTGGACATCCCTGCTCTGTGCCATGTAGGCTTACAGCCATACTGCTGCTCATGGGAATGAATGACATATCAGGAACTGTTTCAACTTGGATACATTGCCACTTTTAACCAGCTGGTCAACACAAAAGGACTAAAGAAAGTGATCAGTGTAAAAGTAATGAAGTTGCTTCAAACTTGTACCAGCAGCAATGAGATCTGCTGAAGATGTGGGGGTTCTGATGCGCATTTGGTGTACACTGTACAGCTGAAATGCACTTTTCCTTTGTGTTGTGAGTGTGCTCAGTCATAGTCTTGTATATACTGAGGCCAGGCACAGAGATTCTGGGCCTGCCAGAGCTGAAACCACTTAAACACCTTTTCTTTAACAACTGTTCCTTTGGGAACAATTTCTGCTCTTTCCTTTTGGTACAGAAAGTACTTTAAAAATGAGAGACTCGGCAGAATTATTTCTAATAAAATCATACAGAGCAACAGCTTCATGAACACAAAGAATACATATATATTTTGATAAAAAACAGGTTTTGGAGGAAAAAAGTACTATTTAAAAGTAAAACTGCTGGGCAGGTAGGTAGTATCTCATAATCATATTGACTTAAGAAAGACAAATCGAAAGAAATTATAAATTAGTTTAGTCTGTATATAATACTCTAATATGCACTTTCAAAACTGTAAAAGATGCAATGTACATTTATAGCTAATGTTCAAAGTGTTGTTCAGAGAAAATATCCTTTTCCTATATGTCATGAAAATGTACTAAGATTTATAATTTCTTTCAATGTCATGAAAGTCTTGTTGAAAGTTCATTTCACAGTATTGTAAAACCACTGTGGTTGTTCAGTAGCAGTTTGCACTTAAAAAGTAAGATTTTTTTTTTTTGCAGTGCTAGTGAACATGGGTCACATGAATAATAAAAATGAATGGTGGTTGAAGGATTATGATCCTTTTCTGGCACCCAGCTTTGCAAACTTTGGGATAAAACATATGGCTTTCCAGCCTTACTTGGATGAGCTATGCCATAAAAGAAAGTGAGTTTTAAGGAGAGAAAAAGGCAGAAGTTTTTTCTATAGTACACTATTTAAAATGCATTTTTTTCAATTAACATTTTTAATAGAAGCTGCATTGCTGAATAATGCAACCCAGACTGAATCTAATAAAGAAAGCAAATCTCTGGACGTTGAACAGTATTTTTCTTCTAATAAATTTTCCAGCAAATACTGAAACTGAAAATTCAGACAGGCATAAAGCTTTTAGTTTTATGTAAATAATCAAGTGATCATTGTAGTACATAGCAATAAAATCCCTGATATGTGTTGGTTTTGGAGGTATGTTTTATTACCTGTTTCAGACAAAAGGTATTAATCATGGTGCCTGCTTATGATAAAATAGCAGTGAACATTTCAATCCTTAATAATCCTTTATACCTGCATTGTTTCACGTGTTCATGTTGCCTTAAATGCAATGCAATGAAAATGCAGAAAACAATTACTTAATTAGCCTTTTTCAGAGACCCATACGTCTATGAAAAAGGATTTTACAGTGTTGTGCATGTTTTGTTTGGAGTTCTAGTTATTTCTACAAACAATTCCTGGCCCACATCTTTTTCTGGGGTCCAAGAACATGAAGTTGAGCTCAGGGTTGCTGGAAAATACAAGTGATCCTCACAGCAGGGAAGAAGCTGAGCCTTCCAGAGGGTTTTAGATAGTCAGGATATTCAGGGTCATTATTCAGGAAGGGGCTTACTGACCAAGAAACAGTTTTGAAACTGGTGAAGCCAAAGAGTGAGATTTGACAGCCTACCTTTCAGCAGCAGGGTAAGTGCCAGATCTCTAAAATGTAGCAACCACAATTTTGGTTTGTTTGTAACTTTTCCTTAGTATTTTTATAAAAGAAAAATGTAATTGCTGATAGGGATCTCTTACATTTTAAAACCAAATTATACTGTTATGTGATGGAATAATAAGGGGAAAGAAAACAATGAAGTTGAAGTTCTTCCTCTGTGAATCTGATTTTGAATTTTTACTGTCTTGATATTTGAGAATAAAACTTGAATTCAAGGTTGCATATATTACAGTGGTTTTCAGACAGTCTAATTGAGTAATAAAATGTGTTTTCTTCTAGCTGCTAAAATTTCAACACAGGTCTGCCTCTATAGTTTTATATAGAAATTGTAGTTAATGTTTAAATAACTTAATAGCAGCAGAAGAATAAGAAAGGAAAATGATGGAGAAAGATACTCATATGCCAAAAGACAGAACAAAATAAAAAGTGTATAGAATGGGACTGCATAATGGATAGGAAAGGAGTCTCACACTGGTGGGAGAAATCTGTTTAGAGGAAGAGAATGTGGATGGACGAAGTTTAGCAAATTTACAAATTGCCTGGGTGTGTGACGGTGTGTGTAGAAAAGAGCAGATGAAGTCTGAAGCTGTTTTCTCTTTTGTGCTGTTCTCCCTGTTCCTCAGGCTTAACTTGCTGCCATCCCTATTAGATTTGAAAAGACTGTTCACCTTCAAAGTCAACATTTGTTTTTTTGCATAAGGAGAATTAAGACTTTTAGATTTACTGTTTCCTTATAGCTATAAAGAGAAATCAAGTCAATAGTAAGACCCTGAGTTGCAGTAAACTGATTTAAGTTTTTGATTTAATGATCAGCAGTAGATATTTTTAGGGCTCTGTGGCAGCTTTATATGCCATATATGTTTAGTTGTACAGACTTGTGTCTTAGGTAAAAGACACAAAAGGGTAAACTCAAATTAGCCATAAACGATGGTATGCATTTGCTAGTGCTATGTACAAAGGAATGAGACTTGGTTCCCTAAGTGTCCTGGGGGATCTGGGCTTCATCATGTGCAGATTTCACGGTAATCCTTGATGGGACTTGACCGTGTGTGTAGGCCAGCCCAGAGAGGTGTCACACACAGGCTGTGTAATTAAACACTGCTGCAGACTACACTGGTGGGAATTGCTTTGTATAAGCACATAATCTACCTGCTGCCTACACCCACTGCTAATCTTTACAAGGAGAAACAAAAATAGTTTCCCTCTCCTAACCACGGAAAGTCTTATTAGATGTCTAACCTTCTCAAGCTGAAAAGCAGAGGAGAGTGGCTTTTATGGCTAGAGTACGTGTGTGGGGAAAGCTAAAGTGGTGTTTCTGCAAGTGGTCTAGCCTAGTAAAATTGATATAAGGCGTGACATTTGAAAAGAAGGGGGGAAAGCATCACAGAAAACCTTGGCAAATATTAATGATTAACAAAGGAATAAAAACGTACAAATGCTTTTTAAAGCAGAGCAATATAAAACTGAGGTTGTAATTGATATCTTCTGACTTGAAATATACTAAAATAAGTATGAAATGAAATTTAAATAAGTGACCCTTACCACTCATTTTCCTTCTGCATTTCTCTACCAAAGTGGATTTCATTACTAGAGGACCATTATACAGTAAAAAATTTGCAATGTTCGGTCTTATAAGCCTAGTAATGACTACTGCAGCTACTACAATCCAAATACAAAGAAAACCTTTACGTTCTTTACATTAGTGATAGAATTTTAAATGTTTCCCATTACCTAGAAATGTGCTTTTCAACAAGAAATTCCCAAATATCACCCTGTCTACTGCAGCTTTGGAAGCCAGACTAGAGCTCCAATCCCATAGAAAATTAATTCAACTATTGATTGGTAAAAGCTGTTCCTGTTATAGCTCCCTTGAGTAATCAAGAATTTACAATTCAAAGATAAATATGGCAAAACACATGAAGCCCAAGTGCATTTTATAAATCCTGATTGTGCTAATTCTTAGTAGAAGCTATCTACTTACAAGGTTTTTTTATGCTTCTGTTAAATTTAGAGATGTTTCTTAAAATAATTTGATAGAGAGCTCCCAGGAATTTAATAAGCATAGAAGGTAAATTTTCATATTAAATAGCTTTATTCTGTAACTCCTGGGGGGAAAAAAGGGTTCCATAACTCCTTTTGCAGCTTAAAAGACTTAAAGGTCTCTACACATCTTCTGTATATGGAGCATGGAACGTCCCAACATAGACTTTATGCAACCGTGGATGAGAGAAAGAATAACAGAGGGTTCTAAAAGGGGTGAAAGGAGTACTTGGATGTCCCATCTTTAGGCCCTACTGTCCTGTACTCCAACAATTTCACTGCTGGCTTTTTCTGAAGTGCTTTAGTTATGCACTATAAGCTACAGAACTGGGAGAACCCAGTTCAGGACTCTGCAACTTAAATGACTTTGCATTCATTGTTATGTTAAAAATAAGCTGTGGTTAATGACAGATAGAGCCTTTTCACTGAAAGAGCTTTGTGCAGAAATATCACTTGCTGTGGCTCTCTGCAATTTTTTAAAGATAAAACCACATTTTTTAAATGAAGTGAGGAAAATATTTTCTTTTCCTGTTTCATTTGTAAAGGACACAGTGATGGTGCCATTACACTTCTTGTGGACCATGCTACTGTTTCCTTTCTTTTCTCATCATGATAACCATTTGAGTGTCAGAGAGCATATTTAATGCCTTGAATATAATTTATACCTGATATAAGTGTAGTTGACCAATCACATCTTAGATGCATTTTAACAAAACAGCTTTACAGCTGTGTTGTCCTTTTGTCATAGGCAATCCTTTCCTTTGTCCTCTTTTATTTAAAGATTTTTCCAGAACATTTATAATTAATTAATGTTTTGATTACATGGTTGCTCACGTGCTGGCAGTGGTAGCCCTGTAATTTGAAAGCATTGCAGATCTGATTACACTGTTACTCATGAGATAATATTAAATTCATATCTTGTATCACACCTGCAAAATCAGGGGTGAAAAATTTTGATTAAGGTCAAAAAAGATGACTAAGGTGCAGCACCCTACCAAAATCAGTTTTAAGGGTGGAGAGTGGCAGTAACTTCCAATGTTATATTTTAGTATGAAGATGATTTATTAGCCAACATCTAGCAGCATGATTGACAGGTGAGAGAAGGATGTTAAAAGCGTCAATAATAAAGAATATAAAAGCCTTTGGTATTTTAAGTCTTTATATTTGCTTTGGTTTTATTACTTGTATCTCTACAAATCACTCTTGCTAAGAGACTTTGTCAAATATAGGATTTAGTTTTATATACCAACATAAATAAGTGAGTTTAGGTCAGACCAGTTTTTTATGTGGGCAAAGAACTAAATTAAATGACACCACTGAAAAAAAATCAGTGTGATGCAAGTCATATTGTGCTAGCATTTCTTTTAGTTCTTAAGGGATGTTTACCTTTTTTTTAATTACAAAAAAAGTTCTATATATAATATTGCAGTTGATTGACAGCAGTGATATTTTTTAAGGCTGCCATAATTTTGGTTATGTCAGCAGACAACACACAAGTGAAATAGTAAATGGAATAAAAACATCCTGCATAAAATGGAATGAATGTCACATTGGCTTAAAACCATGGCTTTTAATAAATTGTAAACTAACTAGTTTATTTTCCATTCTGCATCTGCAGTGAGTTAAATGTATTCTGAGTAGATCTTGGAAAGATGCATTTTTCTCTGCTAAGCACATTAAATTTTATATTTTTACTCTAATTTGTTTCTTTCAGCCTGTGGAGAAACACTGCAGGAATCTACAGGCAACTTTTCTTCTCCTGGGTTTCCAAATGGCTATCCTTCCTACACACACTGCATATGGAGAATCTCTGTGACCCCAGGAGAGAAGGTATTTTAACGTTCCTTTAGCTAGACACAGATACTACTTTCAAAGTAAAATGTTACTTTTTTGTTTAAGTTCAAAATATGCATATTAATTGAAAATAATGGTGTGTCATAAAAAACTGGACCGTGGACTATGTACTATTGACTTTACTATGATATGTGGCATCAGAACTATATCATCAATTCAATGGATGTACTTGTGAAATAAAGACATGACTTCCATCTGCTGTATGCTTGCACCATGAACGCCCTTTAAAACTGGCTCCCAGTTCAATTTATGGTTCAGTATAAAAGTAGAAGAGGTGATTCAGGCTCCTGAATGGTCTTTTTTCCAGCACGGGCTCGGGCAAGCTGGCTGAGCTGTATGGAGCTGTAACTAAGGAAGTTCTTAGTGTGTTCAATAAGATGTTTCTAAAATTAAACCATAATAACATGAGTAAAGAAAGTGCCATTGTGGGTGTTACCTGGAATTGGTTCTAGTGCATATAGTTTTAATTTCTGGAGATCACTTTTATGGGAAAATGAGTGGGGGGAAAATGGGCTTGGTGAGAGCAGTTTGGAGAGAGAATTGTGCCATCCAAGTGAAAGCAAAACCTGTCCTCCCTGTGTACACTTTCAAAATGTGCTAGCTAAATCTCATTTTAAATTATTGGCTCAAATATCAGCCTGCTTCAAAACAAATAAGGATAGAGGGAGGGATAAAAACCTTTAGCTGAGACAAAATATGCAGGAAAAAGGATGTAAGTTTCCTTACACGAAGCAGTGGCTAATATCAAGCAGTCAAATACTAAAGACAAAAATACAGAATTCAAAGACTGAAATATAGAATCTAACAGATTCAGTACTGGCAAGTTCAAATAGGAAGACTCAGCACTTGCCCCCAGATATTTCAGTCATTTGTCTCTGAAGTCTCCCACTATGTATGAATCGGACAATTTTTTTCTCCTGATTGTGTTACTTGGTTCTGTGTTTCTTTCAGGTTAGGGTCCTTGTAGGCACCAAGAATACATACTCTTGTTGTTCTAATAGATCTTGAGGAGCTGTAAGGGCATTTGCTACTGTGGGGAATGAAAGAAAAGTAATTTGGAGAGTGTTTTTCCTCCTCTGGACAAGAGCCAGAGACAGTAGGAAAACTAAACACTCTCTGCTGGGAGGAAAAGGGTGGCTCAGCATGTTGTCAGGGAAAAATTAAGAGGTAAATAGGAGAATGTTTGTGCAAAAGATGAAAATTACTCTAGATAGTGAATTTACATCCCCATTATTTGTGCTACATTTTAGACATTACTGTAATAAGAATAATGGCTTAGGTTTTTTTCCACAAATCCATTAAAAAAAAAGTGTGTTCATCTACAATTATTTGCTTTTGAAAAAAATACTTACATCTGAGTTAATGTTGATATTTAAGTATTTATAGCATACTACAAATTTATGTAAAACTATCTATAAACACCAGTGTAATATTAGTATGTTTGTAATCTAACAAGAAAAATAGTCGAGTTTTTAACCACCACTGAAGCTGTATTATACTAGACAAAATCTAATGGGGGAAAGCCCCTATGTTGAAGTCAGCCAAGTGAGAGGACTGACTCCTCTCCCAATTTACCTGCTGCCCCAAATGAGGAAAAGAATAAGCAGAATTTTCTAGTTGAAATTTTACATGACAAGTCATGTCCATAGGGCACTGTTATTACCTCCGAACTCTCTAGTCTCCATACAGTTTCAGTAAGAATAATGTAAATTGTATTTGTGCTAGTGTCAAAAAGTCTGTTTGTCCATGCTATTCCCATAGGATATTGGCTGTCTTGGGATAAAGAACCCTATTTACAGCCATGAGGTCTAAATATTAGCTAAAGCATATATCATGATACCTTGGACAAGCATTATATTTGATCTAAACTTTTCTCAGTAAATGGTGATAACAGTTTCATATAATGAAGGGAAAAGGAAAATACATTCAAATTTTTGTTCCTTTACTGCTTTAGCCCTGATAAATCTCAGGAATATTGTGTGGAGATTAGAGCATGTGCAAGTGCATCATGCCATGTTCTGAAAAGTCAGTGAGCACTTTAGTCACCTAAAAATAAACTGGAAAGGCTTTGCCTAGCTCTTTTCTATTTATTTATTGAAATTTATTATTCTGCTGTATGAGCATAGTTTGGATGACTTCTATCCATGCTTCCTTCTGCAAGTAAGGACTCTTCTGATCTTTGATACCCAGAAATTTAATGAAGGCTGGAACTGCAGTGGCATGCACAAGTTTTGGAATTCCCTTTATTCACAAGGCATGATGAATTGCCAAGCCAACATAAAATGTGTGTGTTCCTCATAGTAAAACAAGGTAGTCCATTGACATTTTACTTTTGAGACTTAAGACTACATGGTAAACTACAGCTATAAAAGCTGTACTCAGTATAATATAAACAGAAAAGTCTTAGAGGGAGGGTGGTGTTATTAATGCTGTGTGCCCCCAGCCAGGGTGAATCCTACTTCTGGCATGTAGAAATTTTATTGGCATAGGGAGAGTTGCAACCGTGCCGGTGTTTTATTTGAATTTGCCTTTTTGAATAGGTTGCGCTACTTCTGAATTTTCCTTAATGTTTTACATGAATGATAAAATAGGCCAGAAAAATCCTTGATTGATATGGGGAAAAAATGCCACCTGCAGAAACCTAGGTTCATATCACTTGTATTTGTTGTATATTTTGTGCTTTCTTGTCTCAGGCAATAGGAGGTATGATATATTCTCTTGGAAGCTGCAGTAGCACAATCTAATCTGCTGTGTAATCAATAATTCTTTAATTGTGCTGACAAATACCCATTGATTGTTTTTCCTGGGAAGCCTCTCAGCAGTCCTGTCCCCTTGAACAGGCTCTGCCTTGTCTGTAGCTCTATTTAATACTTTGCAGAATAGCAAATCAGAATCTTAAATACATTTAAACTTGTTTGGTTTATGCCCAGAAATCATGCTGTGACAGACTGGGGGTTCTGCCTATGTACAGCTAGTGAATTCTGGTCAGTGTTAAGAAATTGCTGTATCGTCAAATACCTTGGCATATCAGAGTGAGAAAAGGCTGTGAAGGTTATTTCATGTAGTTTCAAAAGCAGGAGCCATTGAGGAGGCTCATTAAATTTTAACCATTTCCATTTAGATAGCAGCACTTTGAGACATTGACATGATCACAGCTAAGTGAAACCATCCATTACCCAACCCTATCTGGGATACTAAGGCTTGGTAAAAGGTGACTTTCCAAATAAAAACCAGAGAAGAAATCTGATGTTTCAGCTGTGTCATGGAAAAAGGAAAACTTGGCTAAATACAAACAGAGATACCTAGTTACCTTTTAAGAAAAAAGAAAGTAGGTATTTAGAGGGAATCTTAACTGTAAAGTGGATGATTTGAGGAGTACGCAAGTTTTTTTAAGTTGGTGTGGTGTCCTTATTTGAAGGAAGAGTTGAAGGAGAAAAATTCTGCCAAGGACAGAGAATTTCTGTGTATACGAGAAGTTTATGGCAGTTTAGGATTAATATTTCGAAAACAGGGATAATGTAATTTAATGTCAGGGTAGCCTTGTTAGTAAGTATTGAAAATATGCCTGTTTACAGACATTCTCAATAACACTTGGAGTCCAAGTTCAAAAGTTCCAAAAATGCGCAGAACTTCAATTTCTGTATAAAAATATTTATTATAATTTCATTAGGAATCATTAAGGGACTGTATACTGTTTCTTATTAGCGAACTTTCTTTCAGAATTGCTGTCCAACACTGTCAACATTTATGTCTGAAAGTAAAATATCTTGTCAAAACAGTAGTAGGAGAAGCACAAACCAAAAGAAAACAATTATTTAATTATTTTTTTTATTTGTAGCTGATTATATTCATACTGGTTATAGTCAAAATGTAATGGAAGAGGAATTGGCTGAAGAGTTGTCAAGTAACATACCTAAAATTATATTACTCTTATATTTTACCTAATTAGCATTTTCAAATTTTTATTTCCCAGTGGAAAGCCTCCTGTGAGCAATTAAATGTGAGTAGTTTGTCTTGAATTTGCGCAAATATATATGATTCAATACAATAAAGTTTTCATGTTCCCAAGAAACTTTTACTTAGTCAAAGAAATAATTGAAGAGAGGCTTCAGTTCTTCAGAATGTTGTTGAGATTGTTTTTCTCTTATTTACCACACATGATTTATTTTGGCCTTCTTGTCTGATTGCAGATCATTTTAAACTTTACCACCATGGACCTTTACAAGAGCAGTCTCTGTTGGTACGACTATATTGAAGTAAGAGATGGCTACTGGAGAAAATCCTCTCTGCTTGGTATGCAACTGTTTAACACTGCATTGTCCACTGCACCACACTCATTGGGCTCAGTGGACCTGCTGTTGAACCCACAACAAACTTCTTGGGTTTCAGGTGTCTAGAATGGATCTAAACTTGGGGATGGGGAAAATAGCCTCTAAATGGCCTTGACTTCAAGTCTCAAGCCTTACTTTTGCTGCAGCTTGCCATTATTCAGCTGCAGTTATGGAAAGATGACAACTACAAAATGGGCGAGATTTTGCTTTGCTTATGGATATTGAATTATGAAGCTGCCATAGTTTTGTTTTTTTTTTTTTTTTTTAAGAGAAATAGGGAAGAAGTGTACAGACAAATCTGTAGAGCATGTGATGGGAAATTCATAGGTCATGTGAATATGTACCTACTGTAAAGCTGTTCTTATGAGCTCTGTGCCTGTACGCTTAAGATTGTGAGATTGCTTCTCTTTGTTCTTTGTGTGCCGTTCCCTGCTCTTGCAGAGAAGAGCAAAGCAATAGTGAATTAAGTTTGAGTTGCATCTGAAATGTAAAAGCTGTACTCATCCTATTTTAATTCAGAAGGCTGGTGGGAAGATTTCACCTCCTATACTGCTAGTGCCCAGAAAGAGAGGACAGCTCTCTAACAGGAATGTCTATTTTCTTGGCCTTGAACAGTAAAAAAAGAAGAAACAGTTAAGACCAGATAGTAATTATCCTCTTCACCTGTTCTCTCTCAACTAGAAGAACAGAAATTTTACTTACCTAGGCAGACTTTAAGAGGGTAATGTAGAATAGGTAGTTTAGATGTTACTTTTGGAATCTCTTTGGCCCTTAGGCACAATCAGTTGTATTACTGTGACGTACATTTGTTCCTTTTTTAAGATTAGTACTCACTTTTCCCTTCCAAAATGCATGTGTTTGTATGTATATAAACAACCTCTAACAATATTTTTTTTCATTAATTCCCCGGAGGATTTATGCTTAGACTTTTGAGCCTGACTGCAATAAAAAGTTCTGAAAGCTTTATAATAAAATCTTTGTGTGTTAGGTCCTGATCTGCAGAAACACATGTGCTTAACCATAAGCGTATGGATAACTCCACTGAGTTGGTTCTGCTACTTTTGCCTGTAATGTTAAACACTTGTATAAATGTTTGCAGCATTTGGCTTCAGAGGCGCAGAAAATGCAGTTACTGGTTGCATGTTTTTAGGCAGGTTTTGTGGTGACAAACTGCCAGAAGTGCTCACATCCACTGACAGCAGGATGTGGATTGAGTTCCGCAGCAGCAGCAACTGGGTTGGAAAGGGTTTTGCGGCAGTTTATGAAGGTAAGCCTCTTACAGCATTAAAAATAAATTGGTTATGGAAGAATGATATTAACCAGGTACTTTTTGATATTAATCATGCCCCACCAAAATTAACATACGAATTAGTATTTTATCACTAGGAGACAGTAGGTGCTAAATTACTAGGCAGGGCATTTAGAAACTCCTCCCGTCAGCAGATTTCAGCTGAGCTCTTTCTCAGGGAAATCACTGATAATAATCATAAACATTTTTTAATATCTTTAATTTACTATATGCATGTTCTTTTGTTTAGTGTTTGCAAAGATTTCTGTGTGTATTTTCTGTTTATCCTTCAGAAAAATCAGTCTTATATTTTCCATATACTCTGGGCATAGTTAACAAAGGCACCCTTGCACATTTAGTATATTAGCAAGTCAACATTCACCTGTTTAAAATAGAACCTGTACTTTTCATCATAATATTTTTTAATTTATGTTAACTGTTTCTTCAAACTGAATGCAAGCTTGAAGTGATAAACTAACTGTAGGCTAAAATGCATAGGTCATTTATAAAATATGAGATCTTGCTTTAATTTTTCTCTTTCTAAAGGTTAGTAAATATCAATGAAGAATGTTTATTAAGTATATTTCATGGTGAACAAAAATTTAATTATTTTGACTCTTTAAATATATTCTGTAAAATGTATAGATTCAGATTATCCATTATTACAAATTCATTCTCAACACTGTATACATGTTTAGAGCTATTATATTTGCTAACTAAAGTATATATAATGGTTTAAATTTATTGTGTTTTCAATAATTTATCCTTGGTATATTTAAGTATTGTCCAGAACAATTTTATTATTAGTTTGGAAAATGTCACTTTGGGCACGGGAAAATGTCATTATTGACAGTAAAATGTTATGCTTTTATCAGCTATTTGTGGAGGTGAAATCCACAAAAATGAAGGCCAGATCCAGTCTCCCAATTATCCTGATGACTACAGACCAATGAAGGAATGTGTGTGGAAAATAACAGTTTCAGAAAACTACAATGTAGGATTAACCTTTCAAGCTTTTGAGGTAAAGCCTTTTAACTAATCTCAGACAAGCATCTAGTGGCTGAGCGACAGTGAAATTTAAGGGAATATTTATTAAACCTGTGAATGAATTTAAGAGTTCTCTCTGAAAAATTAACTCCATAATCCATGGAAGTTTCTCTTCCCCAGAAATTTTCAAAATTAAAGGTTTTTTATGTTACCTCTAATATTTCAATTAGAATGTTAAAATTACTGTAGATAGTCACATTTTACCAAGAGCATCATCCAGCTCAACAAGGTTACTTCAATATTCTGTTAAATAACTAGGACTTTTTATCTCTGCTAAATCTTATTTTCAAAAATGAATACGTGGCTGGAGAAAAAAACCACTGTGTTCTTTGGCTTCTGCTTTGAAAAGAAAAAACCCTAAAATTAATATTCAGCTCCCAAATCTGTGTTTAACGAGGAAAGAAAAAAGATGTGGTGAGTCGTCATAAGTGTATGGTTTTAGTGTTCATCACGCTGTGTATAACATTGCTAAACTGTGGTAAACTATTACATAAAAAAGAATAAGTAATATTTCGTGTCTATTTTATTCCTACACAATACACTGGCTTGAACTTTGTAGATAAATTTAGTAGCATACTTTTGAGTTAATTTGTTTTATTTGTATATGCTTCAGCAGTAAGGGCATGAAGAACGTTTTTTAAAAATCTGGGCTGTTTGGCTTTATGTTGTACATAGATCTAAATACAAGTATAGTAAACATAGCTGTAATTTACAACCTGCTGCTTTAGTCTTGCAGACAGATTTCAGGGTTATGGCACATTTTTGCTCTGACTGGTAGAAAGATTTGAGTATGACACAACAAGGGATTGGGAATTCATCAGCAATTATGGATGTAAAGTATAGAAATTTGAATATTTTCATAGATTCTATTGAATTTTCCCTTTTTTTAAAATCCTGAATTAATGTCAGTTCTAGTGCAGACAAGATCAAATTCCCCTGATTTTCTGAGTCTGCATGACCTGTCTCAAGATTACTTACCATAGTGTGTTTGTCTCTTTATTTAAGCCCTGTTGAAAATTAATGTTTTGAGTACCTTTTATATAATTTACTGAGCAGATATGGAGCTTTTCTAGTCTGCCATTTCTGCTCAGCATTTTTTAATGTGATGGCAAGGGAAACGACCCTATTCCTCTTCAAAAGAATCTTGCTGTAATATTTGGTCTGGATGCAGTTGATCAGCAATGGTCTAATGGGCTTGAACTGACCTCAGTTCAATATCATCGCTGGGAGAATCAAACAACTCTCCATATCTTTCAGGACCTTTTTCTAATCACCAAGTTAGGGACTATTTACAAGTCTGAAGATGGCATGCTTTTGCCTCACCATACAGGAAATAATCAGAAGCAAAGGACCAGTAAACAACAGAACATTTTAGTAGACAAGTGATGAAGGCCTTAGGAAGAAATATCCAGTTTTTCCTCCAGACTGTTTAGTATTATGGCACTCTTTAGAGGTGGGACATGTGGACTAACACCTCATAAGAAGAAAGAGGAAATTAAGCAGAAATACAATCAGGGGACAGTCTCAAGTTGGGACTTATACTTCATATGTTTTGAAAAGAACAAAGTTCCAACAGTAGGGACTTGAAATACTTTTCCAGGGAGAGTCTGAGCTGTAATTCCAGAGTGGCAAGATGCCCTTGAGCACCAAATGAGGCACCCCAGACAGGCACAAGACTATTATATCTGTCTTTGTGGCATCTCTTACTGGCTCATCCACTGGGCTCCCTGCTGAGGATGGGAGTTGCTTTGGGAGCTGCTCTGGAGTGCCTGGACATTCACCGCTGGGTCCGATTTCCATTTCTGCTCCCAGCTCTTGAAGGTAGGTGTTTTGGTTTTTGGTACTGAGTCCCGCTCTGGACTGAACCCTTGGTGCACTGCCCAGTAAAACAAAAAGTTGTTTAAAAATCACTGTTCTTGGTGACAGCTGAGATAGAAAAAAGTAAATGTCAGGCCAGAGAATTATTGCAGTGTGTTTGCGAGAAAATTACAAATTACTTCTCTGTCTTCTGAAAGGTACAGTTAAGTAAGAGGAATTCTCATTATCCCTATGTAATACTAGAAAAAATAAACTGTATAAGTAACCTTCATTCTGAAATGAAAGCACTAGGGAAACTGAGAATTTCAAACTGTATCAATGAGTCATCTTGTTTTGCCTGCTGTGGGCAACACATTTTCCACTGAGTACAGGATTCCGCTTTCTTATTTGGCTGCTATAATTTCCCCTGTCTATGTGAGAGTAGAGATGTTGGGACTGGGAACTCCATATTTTTCATTGTTACTGTCACCTTTACAATATTGTTCTTTGAAAATTAGCAGGTTTTTTTTTTTTTTTGTAAGTTTGTTTGCTTTTTTATTTAAGAACTCTTTTTGGCACACAATCTCTTCAGCTAAAAAAATCCGGAGGGTTTGTAGAGCAGATTCATATTAATCTTTCTCATTTGAGTGACCTTGTTAAATTCTTTGTAGATAGTGATAATTTAAATTATTTTTACATAAATCGGGGAGTAAAATTTATCTGATCTACTGATTTCACTAGGCATGTATGGCACTTTTTATGACTGAAGTCTACAGCCAGAGGCAGATATGTTTACCTGTATCACAGTTTGATTTCATGAACAAAGAAATTAAAAATGACAAAAAATTATGTAAATATTTTTCCTGCAATAGAATTGCTCCCAAAATTGCCCTTCATATCCTTTTTTCTCTCTTTTTTATATTTTGTTTTCTTCAGTTTTAGGGTTTTTTGTTTGCTTGTTTTAATTTTTATATTTATCTTCGTTTTTTCCTGTTGGAAGAGTGCTATAAGACAAAGGCACTCTGGATGTATATTTGTTTTTATGCGGGTTTTTTGGTTAGGTTGGTTTGTTGTTGTTTTTCTAAACCTGAAACTATTCATGAGGCCTATTTCTTTGAGAAGGGATGTAGAGAATGTCTCTGGCTTGCCATTTCTCTGGGAGATTTCGTATTTTCCTGCTCTTATGTGCCTGCTTTAGTAATTTTTCTGACATTTTCTTGACTTAGTTCTCTGATGTCATTTAAATTCTAGGTTTCCTCCAAGGCCTTCAGGAGCCAAGGTTATCTTTCAGATTCCTATAGGAAATGAATTTTGCTGTAAAAACTTTTTTAGATATTATTTATTTTCTAATTTGCTAATATTCTGCATATTTCTTCTCATCAACATGTAGTATCACGTGAATATCTTGTGAAATTTTAGTGCTCCAGTAAACAAGATTTATAGGATCAGTCCAGTTACAACCAAACTCACCAGGGGTCCTTTCATTAACTGGAAGAGATTTTCCTCAAGGAACAAATAGGAAGTAGGAAGAATAAGAAAGATAGACAGAAAATATAGGAGGAAGCAGGAGGAATAAGAGTCTATTGCAAGTCTAATAGGCCTTTATATAGCAGTGTTCCCAGATGATAGTACCACATAATCTTAAAACCTGAGGTATGGAAAAAAAGCCCACATTTTATAATACTTTCTTTCATTGATTACCAAGTAGCAGTTATTTCTCAAAACCACAATATTTACCTGTTAGTTTGCATATAGGTGTAACACTTTAATATTGATACTACTGGCATCACTTGCACTAGTAGTAAACAAAATATAAGTGAATATGGCAGAACAGCCACCTTTCAAATGGGTTTTATTGAAACTCAGTAGCACTTTGCAAGTTGGTTGATTCTTATAGTCTTAGCAAGTTTAGAAACTCCTATATAAAATATATTTTTAGCTGTTTTCTTCTGCCCAAAGTAAAGTGATAGTCAGAAAATAAATTACTAATTCACCTCAATGGAAAGTTGGCACATGTAACTCAGAGCCACACTTGGCTGGGGGATAATCATAATTTCCATATTGCCCATAAAAAATGGAAACACGGAAAAAACTGATATTAATTACATGTCTTGAGTACTGAAATTACTACAGATGTGTGGGGAAAATGCACAATTCCTTCATTGATATTAGCAAGCTTTGGACCGATTCAATTCTCAGTTTTTACTGAGATTACAAGGGAGGCTTTATTTCAAATTAGAATATGATGTAATGAATTTATTATTTAGATTAATGAAAATTTGGAATTGATATTGTCAAAAACTTACCAGTGCTCATGTACTGCATTAGTTGCATACCATTTCCACTAAAATCAACAATAGGTGGTTGCATCCCAAATCTTCCTGGCTTTCCTCACTCATTCCCAAACTCTCTCCCAAGCTGTTTCTGAGCAAAATACTAGGAAATTCAATAAATTGCAATACTGTTAGTGACAGAGGTGTGTGTAGGAGAAAATTATGCATGTAAATGCCTGGAGAATTGGAAATTTGGAAAGAAGACAGAGAAATGTCTAAGTGTGTAAGTGCCACATTTTGATGCCACTAAAATGGCATAAAATCAAACAGTTCCTTCCCCTCAGTTTTCTCTCTTACATAAGAAATCTTCTTCTGCTAAGTGGAAGCTCCTTAGTCTGTGATTATTCCTGAGCTTTGTGTGGGTCATGATACACAGGTAAAGCAGAGAACCAGTAGGTACTTCTGCTTACTTGAAGATTAGGTACAAGAAAAATGTTCTCTGGAGATCAAATGTAGATTTTTTTCTGGGCTTAGTTTAGACTTTATTGATTTAACAGAATGTAGATGTGCTGAATTAGATCTGAGGCTTTCTCCAACCCTTCTACTTGACTGTGATCCTGTCTCACTCCCCCTCCTCTCTATCCCTAAGCTTGCCTCTCCCAGTTTAGTCAGTTAGTTTAACAAAAGTGTTCTTATAGGAATTATTTTTGAATGCTTGGATCTAGTTAATTCTGTTATTAATAAGACTGAGTGATGTGAAATATTCCAGCAGTAAAATGACCCAGCTCAATAGGGTTTTTAATTCTGTTGAGAAAGACACACTCTCAATAAAGACAAGCACCATAAATTATCTGGCTTCTGGACAAGGTCATATTTGGGCTGCTACTGCTTTCCTCTCTGGTGCAATATCCATTCTGATCGACTCTGCAAATACTATCATGTAAAGAGCACAAGGCTCAGTACTCAAGCAGACATGCACACATGCCTGCTCACATATTAGTCTGTGTTTGAATGTCATCCAGCAAAAAGTTTAAATGGAAAAGGGAAATTTTAAGTTTTTCCAGTTTCAGTAGGTTTCTTCACCAGTACAGCGAAGATTCACTCACTGACTCAGAAAATCAAAAGAAATCAGGAACCCAAAATCAGGAATTATGCAGGAGAAACTTGGCTGCATCAGCCACAGAAAAATTAGTCTCTTTTTGTCCTCTGTTCTCTTGACTACTTAAGAGCTGATCATTTTAGGTGTGTGTTTGGATCGAATTTTTCAGATGAATCAAATTCCTTACGCACCTCAATTTTTTGCGTTTATCCTGCAACATCAGTGAACAGCAACAAATGAAAATATTCCTCTGTCTGGAGAACAAAGGGATGTTATAAAAATCTTATCATATCGATGAAAATTGAGCTTTTTAATATTGGTAAAATGGTGAATATTTCTGACCTGTTTAGTTGCTGAGCCATTAATCTTCTTTAGTTGAGTGTACATGAGAAAAGAGGACTTTACTTGAGATGAGAGTAGAAGTTTAGCAGAACATTAGGAAGCTTAGAGGTGAGCATGTCTTTTTTAGTTTTTTTCCCAGTTAGACTGTTGTGTCCTTAGCAATATTTAATTTTTTTTTTTTTGTGTAGAAAAGAAGTATAGTCAAAATCCATTCAATGATGTTCATTCATCATCCTGCTGCTTGAACCCTAAACAGAGACCTTAACCTTAAGTTTGAAAAATTTAAATTCTTTTTGTTATCTGACTGATATTTATGGTCAAGTTTAGGTAGGTCATTTTGAAAATTATGTTTTACAGATTGAAAGACATGACAACTGTGCGTATGACTACTTGGAAATCCGAGATGGAACAAATGAGAACAGTCCTTTAATTGGTCACTTTTGTGGCTATGACAAGCCAGAAGACATTAGATCTACCTCTAATACCCTGTGGATGAAGTTTGTTTCTGATGGAACTGTTAATAAAGCAGGGTTTGCAGCTAACTTTTTTAAAGGTAAGTATTTTGGGACAGCTGGGCAGCTGTTATGAACAGCTTATCACTTCATGGACTAGAAAAATTATGAAAGTATGTTAAAAATATTTCTCAATCTTTTTTTTACTAATAGAGTGTATTGTCTCTAGAATAATTTTTCCTGGGCATACAATTTCTTTGAAACAAAACAATAGAGATTTTTGTGTCTCCTAGTATAATGTGTCCAAGGAATGAAGGAATATATTCAGCACAACTTTCTACTGTCTTCAGGTTCATTTAATCAACTTCTGATTAATTTCATTTTCTAAGAAAACAGCACTTTTTTTACATTGTGCTGTCAAATATAAAATTAAACAGTAAAATTGCAAATGGCTTTTTTTTTTCCCTATTTAAGTATTTTTTCTTTTCTTTGTCTAAATCTTGTCAGATATTTTCTTATTTATTTTCTGGATTGGTCTGCTTTATCATTTTATTACTCTCTCTAGGCAGGGGAAAGTCCCAAAAGAACAGATCAGAAATCATATTGAGCAATAACCTCATAGTCTTCCTTCAGTTATGGGTGTTTCTTTGGGAGAGGAGGATGTCATACAAATGCAGCTATGCCTGAAGTATACGATGCATGGAAAGTTGTCATTTGCACACAGTGCTGCTGGTGGCACAGTTAAAGCCACTGGCATTGGTGTGGCCATTGTGATGCCTGAAGTACAGGTCATGCCACCAGGAAAGCCTTTTTGCTCTTTTGAGAAGAAACCATCTTTTTCTAATCCTGATAGTTTTCATTGTAGACAATTATAACTTTGAAGGCTATAGGCATGAAAGTAGGAGCTCTTATTTTTTTTCCTGAGAAATTACTTGTCCTGGTGTAAGAAAACAATATTCCAGCATCTGAGGAATATTTCAGTAATGAATCTCATGGGCATATTTCAGAGCTAGTAGAGAGAACACACAATTCCTTTCCCTCCCCCAGTCCTGATTCATCTTGTTCCTTTTAATATCAGGAGAATAAAAACCTAGGATTTGAGGATTCTGTTAATCTGTTTTTGAGTATGAATTCAGGATAATGTACAGATTGATTCTGAGGGAGATAAAGTGCCCTTCAAGTGACCCTACTGTGGATTTTTCATCTTTCCTTCAATACTTTGTACAATCTTTAGATTATGGCTGCCTGAATTACTGTACGCTGCACACAAAGTGCTTATAAATTAGTTCTGCAGCTGTCAGTAGATATTGTTAAAAAAACCCAACAAAACAGACCCCAGAAAGGAAAAATTTTTATTTGCTCTGTTGCAGGCCTCCTTAGCATTTGAAAATCCTCTAGTCAGCAACCACAGTGGTTTATGTAGTGCATCTTATATTGGCATGCATACATTTTCTGGGTTAATATTGATCCAGTAGTTACAGCTGAGGAAGGTAATTATTTAACACATTTTTGCATTCTTGCCTGTCTTGGCAGAGGAGGATGAATGTGCCAAACCTGACAATGGTGGCTGTGAGCAGCGCTGTGTAAATACCCTGGGCAGTTACCAGTGCGCCTGCGATCCTGGCTACGAACTTGGTCCTGACAAGAAGAGTTGTGAAGGTACAGTGTGCTGCTGGCTTACGGGCTCTTAAAGCTCTCCGAGTGTCATCGCCTGAATGAAATGTTACACATTTCTTAGGCTCTGTCTGAGCAGCATGAGATCTGTGGAACCCAATCTAGAAAACCAGTGCTGTCCTTTTAGTAGTCATGCCAGAGCCATGTTTGTCCCATGCCTGTCAGCAACTTCATTTTGCAGATTTTGCTGTTCGTCAATCGGGAATGGTACAAAGTAGGACTTCATACCACTTATTACACTGTTCTTGCTCACTAAAGCAAAGCCTCTCAAGGAGACCATTACCAGAGAATAATGTGCCACTTTCTCAGAATCAGTTTAATGACCCCTTGGACTACCTCTGACTGGGACATGCCTGGGAAGCTGGCAGGTCTGAAAGAAAAAGGTCCTCTATTTTAGCTCAAAGAGAGAGAGGAATCCTCTCCTCTCCTAGTCACACTGTGGATTTTTCTTACTTTACAGGGTGAGCAAAGAGTGTTCAAATAATCATTTGGAGAAAAAAGAAAGAGATAAGTGGAAGTCTGTATAAACATAGGATTGAACTGAGATAAGATTTTTCATTCTATGCATATTTCATATCAAAGGAAAGAACCACAAGCTCTTGATCATTATGCATCAACTATTGTTTGAGTTTTACTTATAGACACCAATAAATCAAAGGATTGCACAAATTTATTCTTAGCTCATCTGTTTGACTAGTGAATGGATTTTGAAAATTGGGGTGCTTGAAATCCTGGTTTTCTTCTGATGCAATTCACTGGTCTCTCTTTGTTCTAATTTCCTGTCGTTAATTCATTTTTTTCACAGTTTGGGGTAGTTTTGCCTAGTTTCTGGTTGGGGTTTTTTTTGTTTGGTTGGTTGGTTTTTTTTTTTTTTTTCTGTTTCTTGTATGTTTGTGTGAGTTGGTGGAAGTCCTAGATTAAAGGCATGTTAGATTGTGGCTGGTTGGATTTTACGGTTGTTTTTCCTCCCTCCCCCACCCTTAGTAACAAGAACATTGGAAAAATAATTTATTTGGATGTCTGCACATTAAGTAGACAATAAGAAAATTAGTTTAATCAAAGTGGGGACCATGAAGACAGAGGTTTGCTTTCTGGGCTTTTGATCATCAACCCTAATTTACGTAAGGAATTGAGCTTAGTCTGTTTGCTGACTCAAGTCAGAATATTAGAGAAGTCTTTCAGAATACTCTTCTCTCTGCATCTGAAAAATAGAAAAGAAATACATTCCTGGCACCCAAACAGTAAAGCAACTCTGTCAAAAGAAGTCACTCTAAGCACTGCAGTGCAGTGTAGAGTGAAAACCCTGAGCTATCCCTAAAAGTCTATGTGTTTGTTTCAGTTGAGGTGCAACTCACTATATGTAGATAGTACTTGGAACTGCTGAATCAAAATTACTGTGTAGTCACTGTGAAAATTCCTTGTTATAGTTTGGGCCTTTGCGGGGTGAGATAGCTGTATTGATTCATGTGAGTAGGTGCCTCGAGTCAGAAACTTTGCTCTATGCTTCACTGCAGTGTTGACATGCACAGAAATTTGCTTTATGATCTTCTAATCCAAGTCTCCATCAATGGGAGCATATTAGAAAGGGTTGAGATTTTCTTTTTTCACTATTTCCACATTTCCTGCCCTTGCCTCAAGGATCAATAGAACAATGTTTATAAGCAGAAATTGAAATCTGGCAGTAGTTTCTCTGACCCAGACTGGATCATTTGAGAGGACAGCTTGTGTCATCTGGGTACATTCTCTAAACCTATGTCTGGTCCCTTTTGATACACTGAGATGTGACCAAGGGTCTTAGTACAGCCATTCCCATTAGATTACTTTTACATGTATACCAAGAAGTGTGCTGCATGGAAAACTAGGGACCAGGAGAAACACTGGTGTGTGTCTGAGCTGACAAAATGAGCCTTGACACAGTAACTGCTGAATTCTCCCAGCTGTGTTAGATGGAGTAGATGCAATATGTGATATCATCAGCTAGACTGCAATAGCCAGGTTTTAAAGCATTCTGTGTTAGCGGAGAGCAGTTGAGTAGAGCTCTCTCCTTCAGCTCTTTCGAAGGAGATTTGTGGATGATTTCCAGGGCTGTCACAGTGCTGTAATGGTTATCAATGTAGCAGAGTGTGATTGAGAGCTTCTCTAAATCCCTTTACTTTCCCTAGGAAAAAAAAAAAATTGCACAGATGGAAAAGATTAATGAGTTTATCCTTTGCTAGTTGAACTGCATTCAAGAACATAATACAGTATTTTTCTGCTTTATGGACGTGATTATTTGGCATATATTTGGAAATAAGAGGCATTTTCTCTCTTTAGTGAACATCCATGATTCAGCAAAAGCAATTGTGTATGTGCCTGTTCTTCTAAAGTGACCCTACCTAGTAACCTAGTAGGTTATGGGAGGTGTATACAGCCATATGAGCTGAGACAGGTAGGGCTGATTCTGATCAAGGAGAGAAGCACATCTTAAGTATCCTTCTGTCAGAAGAGGGATGGTCAAGGTCTTAGGGAGGGCAGTGAGGTCAGAGGGCTTGCATGGGAAAGGCTGTGAGAGAATAACCAGAGTCTTTGGAGGGAGGGGAAAAGAATGACCATGATAACGCCTTGTGTAGTTCTGAAACTTATCTCTGCCCACAAACCTGCAAGCTGTTGGAGATAGGGGCTGTCTCTTTCTCTTTGTTTGCACCAAGCATGATAAAGCAAGATTCTGATTAGTTTGTCTGGGCATTGCAGCGTATAAGTAATGAGAGGACTGATTCTTCTCAGCATGCTTCTGTTTACAGTAAAACACACTGTCAGTCAAGAAATTATGTTCTCTTTTAATTTTACAGCTGCTTGTGGAGGACTCCTGACAAAGCTAAATGGGACTATAACCACACCAGGGTGGCCAAAAGAGTATCCTCCAAACAAAAACTGTGTGTGGCAGGTGGTTGCCCCAGCGCAATACCGAATTTCAATGAAGTTTGAGTTTTTTGAGTTAGAAGGGAATGAAGTAAGTAACCGTGAATGAAGAGCTGCACAACCTGTTATACTCTAAATGGTTTCACAAGCATTTGAAAATAGATATTGTCTTATAAAACCCTTGCTGACCTTTCATGTGCTGACAATAAGCATGGATATTCTTGTTCTCATTTTGGGAACTGTTTCTGGATTCTTTCAAAACAAGCATGGGAAGAATAGCTCTCTTTTACATATCATCTAAATGTATATGTATTATAAGAAATTTAAAAAAAATGTTCTCTGCTGAGTCTCAGCTGACTTTTTTATCAACAAAATAAAACAGAGCAAATGGGGCTGAAGCATATTGGAAAGAATTCAAGAGAAGAAAATCTGGAGAAACCAAATCATCTTTACAGGCTGACTACAAAAAATACACGTAAGCTGTGGTTAGTGATGGAGTGAGGGAGCATTTAAATCACTTGCAAGTGTCTTACTAGGGGAATACTTTGAAATGAGCAGTACCAGAAATAAGCCGCAATAGAACAGCAGCAGCTTTTGAGCTGGGCAACCCCCCAGAGGCATGGGGGATCTTCTGCCCAGGTAGGAGGAGGAACGGAGCAGAGCCCTCCATGTGCTAAAGGATACTTCTTACAGCTTTAAACAAAATCATGGGGGTTGCAGGGCTTTTTTTGGATGATAAGCAATAATGTGGGTTTCAACATTCATTTCAGCTTTTGTTCTGCTTTGTGGGCAATTCGTTGTCATATCATTGAATTCCCTCACCACACTCCAGCCATAACATGCTGTAACCGCTGAGTTTGTATGCACATTCTTTACATGGCATTAAGAACACAAATTCCAGGATGTTATTTCTGACATTTCTATTTATTTCTAAATAGATATGTAGCAATGTATTTAGTATAAAGATGCCCACCTTTTGGGCAGAGGTATTTGAAGGGACAAAAGCTGGAGTTTGATTTATAACTAAGAACCAAACCAGCCATGACTTCTCCAAAATATCTCAATATCATGAGATATGTCAGATTTTTTTCTCCCATAATTTTTTTGAGTGGGTTGTCAACTCCATGAAATTCCAATTTTCAATGATATATGCAAGTTACATTCATGTCCTGTCATCATTATTACTAAAAGTGCAAGAGATGTAATAAAAGCTTAAAAATCTCAAAGAATTAAAATCTAATTACGATTTGATCAAGTAATAAAAACCTTTTTCTCACACTTTCTTGGTACATGGGCAAGATTTGCAAGGAAAACACCTGGCATGTAATAAAATAAAATAACTTCTCTAAGGTCATAAAAGACATGTAGCATAAGCAGATAGAAAAATTCTAAATGTGTTTCAACAATCAGAACTGGAGTTTGATCATCCCATGTGCTACTAAATCTTGACTTCATACTGTTAAATAGTAGTACTAAGGATAGATGCCTGTGAAAATCAGAAGAAACATATAATATCTGGAAAATTCTAATATATTATATAAACCTATGCAACCATAAAAACTCACCACTACTATATTGCTGGAATTGTTAGGATTTATCAATGTAAAGAGCTATATTGAAAATCACATGCATTATTAAAATATGTCTTCCAATTAGTATAGATCAGCATGTGCGAGTAACTCAAGTTTTATGAATCTTTGTGTTCTTTATTCTGTACAGGAAGAGTTTCAACTGAATTAGTCACTTTTCAACTCTACCACATGTGAAAATTCTTCCAGTGGCAATAAAAGTTTAATATACATCTTCAGTATATTATATTAAAACAAACTGGAAATTATGACAAATTTTCATATAGAGAGAGAACAACAAAGGCCAAAACATCCTTTTCTATTGTTTCCTTCCAGCTCCCCTGACACTTTCGGTTTTTTAGAAATTGCAATTTTTCAAATACTACTTGGATTTAATGGACTAATATAAGCTCTGTATGAATCCTCCTGGCCAATGTTTTCTCTTAAGCTATTAATTGCAGACAACTGGGACATTTTTGATTAAATGATTGATAGTTGAGCCTAAGAAGCTTACAAGTTTTTGGCTGGATGGCTTTAAGTTGACCAAGGGATTATGCATTGAAAGTACTATCATTAAAACTAGGCCTTGCATAAGACTTCTTTAATTACATTATACTACTTTATTTTAACCTTTTAATGAAAATGGCATGCATCCTGGTCCAAATTATAGCTATGCTACTGTTGGTGAAATTTGCATGGTTTTAATAGTGGAAAGTTATATATTTGGAAATAACTGAATTTATCTTAAATGTGTAATGATGAAAACTTACCTTATAAGTTTCTAGGTGAAAATTAACGTTTTAAAAAAATCTTTGAGATGCAAACAGTAGAAGGTTTGTAGGTGTGGAGAATGTGGTTTATAGCATGCAGATTGGTATAATTTTTAGGAGGAATGTTTCTAGATTTTCGTTTATGACAATGGAATATTTGCTTTTTAAGTTAAGTGGAAATGCTTCTAAGCATCTCGAAATTTAGATATTAAACACAGGTCAGCATTTATAAAAATATAAGTTGGAACGTAATTCATAGTATAGTTATGTGTTAGTGACCTTAAAACATTCTTACCTAAAATTAACAAATGTAAGAATTTACAAATGCTTTCAGAATCAGGAGAAAGTGAAGAAGGATATTAGTCA
Organism: Taeniopygia guttata; assembly: GCF_048771995.1. NCBI lineage: Eukaryota > Metazoa > Chordata > Aves > Passeriformes > Estrildidae > Taeniopygia > Taeniopygia guttata. Next base: position 38,286,581 of record NC_133028.1, on the reverse strand, counting down.
TTTATTCTTCAGCAGTTATATATATACTGATCAGAATTCTGGCATTTGTAAATGGCATCATGCTTTTATTTTGATTGGCCAAATATATTTTCTTTCTTTCTTTCTTTTCTCAGGTTTGCAAGTACGATTACGTGGAGATTCGCAGTGGCCTTTCCTCTGATTCCAAGCTCCACGGCAAATTCTGCGGTACAGAAGTGCCTGAAGTTATCACCTCTCAGTACAACAACATGCGCATTGAGTTTCGCTCCGACAACACTGTCTCAAAAAAAGGCTTCAAGGCACACTTCTTCTCAGGTATGGAAAAGTACCCTTGTAAGTACCTCTGGGTGTCCACTGACTAGGTGGTGACAACAATTTTGGTATGAAAATGAGTGGCTTCTTTGTTTATTGTTTTCCTGGTAGCTTTGAATTAGTTTTATTTACATAAACATAAACCACTCTCCTGTCTTAAAATACCATTTTGAATTGTAATGTCTGTAGAAAATATATGGAACATATCTATATGTACTTAAATAACAGCAGAAGCAAGTAAACTTTGTGAGATACAAAGGACAAAAGAAAATTTACTGTGTTTCTATATTTTTATTAGATTTCTTTTATCCTAAGTTTTGTTGCTATTTTTTTCAAATCCCAGTTGTAAAGTGATGCAAATTGCACACTGTGTTCTCTTGTATTTTTTATACTCAAGTTTCTTAATATATTCCATTTGTTGGGAAATTACCACTTTGTTGTACAACATTTGTTTAACATTATGGCTACATCTGTGCCAAACTTTGCACTTCTTAATGTTTTGCAGAAGAACAGGGTTTAAGATCTTGATCTTTCAAAAAAAACCTGTGTCTTTTTATTTATTAGTTTAATTTTACTGAGGGAGATCAGAGCAGTGGAAGTTTATATCATATTAGGACTTACACTGTTGAATAAAGTCACACATAAGTGAAGCTTAAGATGTGAAGAAATATTTGCTCAACAGTGGCCTCTGCAATTACCCATTTAGCGAGGAGTATAGAAATCTGGCTCTGGCAGGAGACCATTCAGTGTTTGTAGAAAAGTTTGCTTTGTATTTTTCCTGCATCTTTACACAAACATATAGGGATAGGTAGCTTAACTTGTGTAAAACAACAAAAAACACCAGTTCCATCTACCCACCTCCCTAAACCAGATGTCAAACGGAAGAATTTGGGCATTGAATTGTGCCCCAGATTTTTTGATAGCAGTGAAAAATCTGAATTTGGAGAATCCTGATTTCACTTAGCATGCAGTAAAATATACTAGCATTTTCAGCATTTGTCTGCTTAAAATATTTTATCAAAACTGAAATAAAAAGGTATTTGTTACTGATACTAACTAATAATTATGACTAATAAGACTCTATATAATGTGTAAGGAATATGGTTTAGAAAGTGAAAAAATATCTACCATGGCAAACAGTTTAGGCTTTAAGTATTTTCTTATTATATGACTGTTTTGATGATTTTATTAAGCTTCTATGAAAGATGGCAAGAGGTGTTTTGTCTCATACAAAGACATAACAAACATTTAATCTCTTTTAAGTATATCTCTTTGCTAGTAATCACATTTCTCTGGTCATAATGTTCCAAAGATGCATCTTTGCCCATAGTAACACTTTTTACTTTTAAATTTATGATTTATATTAGCAAGAAGCATTCAAGGTTTACTCATTATTTGTAGTAAATACATATGTGCACACAACAGAGCTTCCTCCTGGAAGCACACAACTAGTCATTTTATGTTGGTCTAGTTGTGCCAGCAGGAATTGTCACATTGACTTTTACAGGAAAACATGTTCAAGTTCTAAAAACTGCAAATGAAGTTTTTTAAATCTTCTTAAGATCTTACAGATATTTCATATAAGACTAGCAAGGATAGTGTAGTAATTTTTATAAGCTCTGTGGTTCAGAATTTGTATTTTCTGGACATCCTGGTCATATCTATAGTCAGTTAAATTTTTGTTTATGTTAAAGTAATAGTTCATCTTCACATATGTATTTATTTATTTTGCTCAAGTGACTTTTTTTAAGTGAGTGGGTTCCACCAATGCTGTATCTTGGGGAAAGGCTAGACTAAAGATCATGGATTACAAAGCATAAGGTTGTAATTCTTCAGAACTAATTTTTCCCTTGTATATTTCAGTTCTGAATGAAATGTTATCTTTCTCTCAAAAGGTAATTGCAATAACAAATATTTTAAAGATGTCTTTAGTCAGGGATAAGTTTGAACTAATTAAATTTTTAATGAATAGAAATGTGTGATGTATCTTAGATATAATCTATATCTAATCTCTTTCAAAAAAAAAATAGTTTGATATAGAAAGCCTTTGAATCTATAAGTATGTAAATTTACTGAGTGCTTCATAATCCATTCCTGCCAGCATTTCATGTGAGTTCAAATATCTGAATATAATATGAATATTTTATTTTTATTCTTTCTCAGCTATCTTCCACTTGTTCTAAATTCTAGCAGGTTCCATTCTTCTACGTCCTCTGGCTTTCTCTGTTGACAATGTTTTCTGATTAAAACAAATTTTTTAATGCTTGATAAAAATCAAACTTCTGAATTTAAATTCTCTAAAAAGAAGATGTCAGCTCCAAATAATTAATCAGACATCTTAGGACTGTCAGAAAACACTGTTACTCTCTCATCCCTGAATTCCTTAATATGGGCATAATATGTTGTTGATCTGTCAGTGAAGAACAGACTTGAGACTTCAAGAATTTTGTCTTTTGGTAGTTGATGGCATAATTTTTCAGCTTATGAAATGTTGGGTTTTTTACCTGTTTATATGTATATTAATCTTCAGAATACAATAATTTTAGAATGATATGTGGGTAGAAATACTTAGACACTTGATTTCAGGCATTTACCAGTTTTATTAATTGAATCACAATAGATGTGTAAGCACTTAGTTATAAAGTCATAAATAATGAAAAAAAAAATGTAATGAGTAAAATACTTCATCTTGCACTCTATTCACCAGAAAAGGGCATATGCAATGCTCAGCAAGATAAAAAGGTGAATAAGTTAAATTAGTGTGAAGATTAGGAACTGAAAAATGTTCCTCAAGCACAGCCAAAGAACTACTCTTTTTGTCAGCATCTCTTTTGGTGGTGGATTCTGCACCACAGCTAGAGATGAGAAAGCATGGCCCAGCTCCAGCTTAGACGACAGAAAGCAGTTTTTGGGTGGTTGAAACCTGCTGTGATAAACTGTGAAAGCAAACAGTGACACAGGCCAACAGATGACCTGCATTAGGAAGGTATTTATGTTGATACAAGACAACATGTAATTATATTTTTGGCTGTAAAATAGTGTTAACAGCCAGACAGGTGCCACTGGAAAGTGCGAATTTTTTTTTTTCCAGCATTCTGTAAAACTTACATTTGATGGGACAGCTCTGAAGAAAGCTCAGTTTGGGGTCACTGCAGGGATCTAACTGAACTACAGAGTCTATTGTATATGTATAATCAAGTTTCTCAAACAAAAGGAGGAAACTCGGGGATCACTATATATTATTAAAAAAAAACCACAAACTTTTACTAAAACTTATTGGAAATGGATAATAGGCTTCTCAACAAACAATTTCCAGTAATTAGTTTTTTATTCTTCTCCCTCTGTCTTCTGTCCTTTGTCTCCTGATTTTGTTGTAAGACCAAGACCGAGGAGTAAATCCCTGCAGGACTTAGCACACACTGCTGGGTCTGTAAGACTAGAGAAGTATTAAATAATGCCAAAAGGATAACAATTATATATATATATATATATATATATATATATATATATGATTTTTAAATATGCCTCTTTTTTTCTGTGATCTTTCTGAAAAGTTAAGCTAAGGATTAGTCATAGTTTAACATTAAACTGCTTCCATTTATCATAAATTTCAGACTTACTTCAATGTTTTAAATAAACGTGATTGATTCTTTGTATAAATATTCAAAATATACAGGGATTTTGATATAATGTAGAAATGAGATTCATTGAGCAATAAAAAAGAGAAAGCTAGCATGTTTCTAGCCTTGAACAAAAACTCATCTCTGGTGCTATCTTGGTACATTTTTTTCCACAGACAAGAAAGCTGCCTGCAAAGAGAAAATTTTTGGTTTTGACTCTTGCAAGGACTTGATACAGGTCCCTTCAGGCCGAGGTCGTATTATTCACAGACTGGTGGCCTCTGAGGGTCTCAGAGGTACGACCGTTTGTCCTCAGAATGATTCAATCTATTATTTTCTTGAGAATGGATCTTTCCTTTTTCTGAGTACTGAAATGAGAAAAGAAAGTATCCATTTAAAATTGGGGGTACTCATTTCCATCTGTCAGCATAACAAATGGCTTTGTTTTTACATGGCAAAACATTTGTTCTTGTAACTAATACAGACTAATTGTTTGGTTTTTTTTTTTCACAATTTTTTAAACTGGGCAATCAATTTGACAGAAAGTCTGTTCTCAATTATGAAGTGTGAGGAAGGCTTGTTCAACAGTTGCATCTTTGATTAACTATGTGCAAGTAATTATTGTAGTTCAAATGTGTTCCAAAACTTCTCCTTTCTAACTTCTGTCCATTATTTTATTTCTGAGGACATCCAACATGGGATTATTTACTTATGCACTTGTCTCTTAAGAGATTATTTTATAGAATATAAGCATATCTAATGTTAAAATACTTTTCAGTGTTTTCAGTGTTTGGTGGATGATGAAAATAGGCAGGGCTTTTATTTAGAATTTGTGCTCCTACTCTGTATTTGAAAGCTAACTGGAATGCATTTTGAGCTTGCCTTCCTTTCATTTTGTTATTCTGGTGGAAAATTACAAACTAATGCTTAGGAGGGAAATATTGAAGGCTTTTGTTCATATTCACTCTAATTTCTCACTTGCTCGCTACTTTTCACTTGCAATGTGGAATTAATTTATGATAGTGCTTGATTTTGCAAAATTGTGACTTTGGTTCAAAATTGCATAGATTTGCTACCTCAGGGGCTTGCTTTGCAAGGTCATAAATAGTGTATTATGGAGTTTCTGTGCTTCCTTTCATCATCAAAATGACAAGTAGTATCTCTTTGAATGTGTATTTCCAAGAGGTATCTATGGTTTCAACTGTTTCTTAACCTTCGATCTGTTTGCATTTGCAGAAAGCTTCCAAAAACTTTCAGTGCAAACAGATTTGAGATTTACAGTACAAAATGCAGTGAGTGCTTGGGTTTGACTTGCAGAATTTACCTATAAATGCACATTATTATGTATTATAGGTAGAAGCTGATTTTTATGGAAAGACCTGTGAGTCAACAGGTCAGGGGCTGAATACATTTTGCAGAGGAAGATGTCATGTATGCCATTACATTGCAAACTTCCTTTGCTGTGTTACTGAATATGAGCATCAGTAAGGGCAGGGAAAAAATGCGTGAGTAAGACAATGAAAAGAGACAAATTATCCATGGTGGTTTCTCATCTATAGAAATTCTTACTGTACCTGCTGAAGTATGAAATATCACATTGCCTTGTTTGGAGATAATGTTAACTGTTATTTTCCAAGGTAAATAAGACAAAAGACTAAACAGTCTGCATTCCAACCCACAACAACCAGCCCCCCTAGGATGACCAAAATTTCTTTTCTCTTTTTCCTCCTGTCTCTCACATGTTGAAATGGCCCATTTAGAAAAATACAGGGGAGGTTTAATATGTGTGTGTGTATATACATATATATATGCATATATTTTTATATCCAAGAATATGTATATATATGTGTGTGTGTATACATTGATAGTTATATACATGTGCACACGTATATGCATGTATGTGTATATCCATGTCAGGAGCAGTCTGCTTCTTTTAAAGGGACCAGCCTCATCTAAAGCAAGAACAGCTGAATGACATAGAAGCGTGGCAGCAGAGGCCTCTTACTGCAGTGACAGCCTGTTAATCTAGTTTGGCTTTTTTCCATGCAATGAATTTGTAGCTGTTTAATGCAGGTCATATTTCCTCCACAATTCTCTGTTTTATTTCTAACACACTAAAAGCTCTTTTGAAGGATTATATGTTAATAAACAGAACTGCGTGCTATACTGTAGCTCTTGAATTAACTAATGCCAAATTCTTTTTTCTTTTCTTTTAAAGAAATGTTTTTCTTTTTGTGATGGTGTATAATGTCCAGATTCATTAAAAGTAAAGTATGCTGTCACGCTGCTGGGGGAAAAAAGCCTAACTTATTAGAAAAGCTCATGTGAACTCTTTCTCTTGCATGTTTAATGTGTAGAAGTTGAAGTCTTTTTTGATCTATATGTTCCTTTCAAGGTATCAGCATTAAATTATGGAATTTGTACAAATCTGGAATAATTTGTGTTGTCCATAAACTACACTACCATTGTTTGCAAAGATAAAACAGGATATTTATGAAACTTTTACCAGCTAAACCACTCGAAAGAGCAAAAGCTGGTGGCTCTCTTACCTCCTTTGTTCTAGCTGGTTTATTTTACTAGTGTTCTCCTTTAGGAACTAATGCTCATTTCCTAGAAAGATGAGACAGTCTCTGTGCCACAGTGTAAGGCTGCAGGCTGAGCAAAGAGCGACTAGAGCTAAGGCACCACAAAAATGCCGTACTGGGAAGAGTGACTGTGCTGTACCTTATCCTGCTCTGGCCTCAGGCTCTGTGCTCCTCTTGGTAGCAAGGTCTGCTGGGAGCTGTGTGCTCACCTGGGCTTGTTGTGTATTTTGCAGACAAGGATGAGTGTTCGAAGGATAATGGTGGCTGCCAGCACGAGTGCATCAACACAGTAGGAAGCTACGTCTGCCAGTGCCGGAATGGATTTGTGCTACATGAAAATAAACATGACTGCAAGGAAGGTGAGTAGGAAGGCAGTGGAGTGGTTGGTTACACAACTGTCTTCTAGAAAGATTTCTGAAGCTCTCCTTTCAAACAAAAGAAAGGAAAAAAAGTTCTCGGTATTGGGACGTTAGACATTTGGGCTTAATCACTACGACATCCCTCCCCTTTCCCATCCCCTCCATCCCCAGCATTTGTGTGGGCTGAGTTCGAGGTCCACAGGAATGAAGTTTGGAAAACTTGGGATCATTGGCACAGAGTGCTATTTTCAATACTTCTGTGAGGTGTAGAATATTTAAAGCTCTGATAAAGTATTTATCTAAGGCTGTATTAAACACAGGGGTGGAGTTTCTGGAGAGAAGCCTGGTAAAGTTATGATTAGCTGCTATCAGTAGCAGTTAGTTTCCTCACAGCTGGGTTGAAACTATATCTACCCTTTCTGGCTTTGTTTTAGGTGACATATTTAGACAATATAAGTTCCAGTCAGAGCCATATGCATCTTCCTCTTGGCTCTCTCCAGGTGTGAAAACAACAGGGTTTGGGACTTAAGTAGAATTTAAATGAACCTCAAGTGTGCACTATTATGTGAGCTGCTGTAATGTCTCAATGTTTTATAGCATGGATTTAATCTGAGAGTAAAGACATGCCCTTTGTGAATCATTTGCATTTTCACTGGTTTTAGAATGCTACTTGCCTACTCTAAAATTTTTTTTTTTCCAAATAATTTTATTTTCTAAATAATTCTCTGATATTTAGAAAGCAAATTGAGATTGTTAAAAGTAAATACAGAAATGTCTTCTTTTGGTTCTGGGTACTAGTGGTTTAGTTGCAAAGTCACTCACAGTTTAGTCTTGGCTGTTCTCACATTGTAGATGTGAAACTGTGAGGTACAAATCAAATTGATTGCTCTGTAGCTACAGTGAAAATTACTGAGAAAAAAATAAATTGTTTTAGAATTTTCTTTTTGAGAAAGTAATGAAATTTTCGTATAGATTTGCGTTCATATTTGTATGTAGGATGGGGGAATAGGAAAAGACTTGATTTTTACATAATAAAAAAATAAGATAAATGTTTAATATTTATCTTATATTTATTCCTGTATAAGACTTTTTCTGAAAAAAGCCATCCATTGTAAACAACCGTGTATGTTTCACAACAATCCACAAAGAAATGTGCTGGGTTAATTCTCTAAAGCACATGCCTGGGAGGAAGAACATGACAGTGCACTCTGAAAAGCATGCTTACCTATCTTCCTAAAGACCCTTTCCACTTAGTGTCTGCCCTGACAAAAAATAGCACTTTTTTGACTGCTTCTGAATGCAGACCCCCAGACTAACTGACACTATCCCTATTGGCACAGCTGAATGTGAACAGAAGATCCACAGTCCCAATGGCATCATCACAAGTCCCAACTGGCCTGACAAGTATCCCAGCAGGAAGGAGTGCACGTGGGAAATCAGTGCCACCCCTGGGCAGAGGGTCAAACTGGTGAGTCTCTGCCTTCCCTTCCTTTTCAGCTTTTCTTGCATCAAATCAGCTTCTCAAATGACTGCTCAATGATATGAAACTGTTACTAAACTTTACTGTCAGTGTGCATCCCAGAGGTAGACTATTTTAAAAACTTGCTGAATCCTGTCCATTTCTGGCCAACAGGGACCACTCAATATCATAGAGTCGTGATTTAAGTTTATAGTGATTGGAAATACTCTGCGCAGTGAAGGCAGGAGGAATGCTTTCCTCCTGTCAGACTTTACTATGTCATTGTTGAAACTCATAAAACTTGTGCAAAGTTTTGGCAAATATGGCAGAGGCCATTTACACAAATTCCAATATATAGAAAAGGCAAAAATTTGAGTTATGAACAGTCCTCTACACACACCTTTTCCTGTTCTGTTTTTTTTTTTTTTTTTGAGAAGGAAAAAAGATACAAAACCCCTGAGAATCTGGATTTCTCATTTAAAAGTGTTTTCAAATTTTGACATAAGTAGCAGAGCAGCCTGGAGTAGATTTGTGAATTTTGTGTCCAGCTGGCTGAGGACAGTGCTGGTGTCCAAAGACAGGCCTAGCAAAGCTTAGATAGCTTTGCAGGTTTACTGAGGTTATGTAGCCTCTGTATGAGGCCAAATGCATGCTGATGCCAATAGGGTTTCTGCTTTGAGCTCAGCCCCAGCATTTCTTTAGCAGCTTATTTTCAGGACAGCCGCAACAAAAGCTGGCCTTACATATATTTAAACTTCATAGATTGATTTTTCAACTGTTTTGGAACAAATAAAATTAAGGAGAGAGAAGTCTCTGTTTCAGAGGTAGGAGCAATAGCCAATACTTGTGCAGGGATGAAAGGTGTATTCCAATCTCATAACTGCTGACCTTTACAAACCCTAACCCCTTGTCCTGGTTTTGGCTGGGGTAGAATTAATTTTATTCACAGTGGTTGGCATGGGCCCGTGTTTTGGATTTGTGCTGAACAATGTTGATAATACAGAGATGTTTTTGCTATTGCTAAGCAGGGGTTATACAGAACCAAGGCTTTTTCTGCTTGCAAGGAAGCTGGGATTGCACAGAAAGTTGTGGGGAAGCACATCCAGGACAGGTGGCCCAACCTGACCACAGGAATATCCCAGACTGTTTGACATCATGCTCAGGATATCAAACCAGGGGAAGCAGGAGGAAGGGAATGGTGTTTGGAGTGATGGTGGGGCCCATGTGATGGCTGAACTCCTGCCTGCCCATGGGAAGCAGTGAATTCATTCCTTGTTTTGCTTTCCTTGTGTGTGTAGCTTTTGCTTTCCCTATTAAAATGTCTTTATCTCAGCCCACAAGAGTTCTATCTTTCACACTTCCAATTCTCTCTCCAGTTCTATGGTGGGGCAGTCAGCAAGCAGCTCTTTGGGGCTTGGCTGCTGGCTGGGGTTAAACCACTCCTTACTGGTGCTGATGTGGGATTGTGTATTGATCCCTGTTCACCAAAAGTAAAACAGTTGAAGTGTACTGGAGGGGATGGTGGCAGTGGAGAATGAGTGGTGTGCATGCTCTGTCCATTCCAAGGGTGAAAAATAGGTTTCTAATTCAGGCAGCCTTCCTGCTGCTGCTTCTGAGCAAGTATTCGTCGTACTGGCTGAATAAACTAAAGCCAGACAGGTATAGGCATGTTACTGTAAAAGCTTTTCCAATACTTATACCCACAGCAGGTGAAATTCCAACATTCAGATATCTCTAGCCAAATATTCCATGGTCTACTTTACAGAGAAAAGATTTTTCAAAAATTGGATTTTGCCAATGGACCTGAAAAACATATACAGAATTTTACTAGGTAGAATTTTCAACAATACCTCCATAATTTAGAGTCAGAGATCTGATCTTCTGTGCAAGCCAGTAGGGTCAATTACTAAATTCTGTATGTACAATATCTATAAGTTGTGTAGTACAGCAAGGTCCCATATGAATAATACTAATACCATAATTCCACACTGGATGATTAGTTTTTCTTTCACACTGTAGTTAACTTTTCATAGTTTTCTTGTACAAATTGAACAAGAATTGGTTGCTTCATGGTAACAAACCACATTAATTGTGAGGCTGAGATTTCTTTTTTAAGAGGGGTGTATGTATAGAAACTAATCTTTTGTTGATTGCCCTCGCTCTGCTAATCATTGAAAGTGTCTTCCTGAATGGACTAAATTCAAGTATTTAGTGCAATTAAGAAGCCTATGAAAAAAAGGATATGCACTTCAGAACTTTTAAATGAAGCATGTAGATAAAGATGGCTTTGAAAATGTACATAGCAGAGAGACTGATTTCCATGAGCTAATCAGCCGGATGTTTATAAGAGACAGACTGAAGTGTCCCATCCAGGCAGCTGTCCATAAGTGCCACCAACGTATCTGCTTGGTTGAGTGGTGTAGATAGAAAGGTCTGGATGGCCAGAAGCTATATGTAACAATTCTGAACACCATTCCCACTAAGGAGACAACTCACATGTGGTTAAAATAGTCATGGTAGGGTAGCAATTCAAAAATATTTGTCTCAGGAAGAGAGGGTGTGATTGAATTATGCTACCAGCTTTATTAGATCATTTGTTAGCTCTGTTGGCAGCAACTATTCAGTTATGTTTAAGGGAAGTTTGTGTACCAGTTCTTCTCTGTCAAACCTGCAAGGAACTGGCTGACTTTTAAAAAAACTGAGACCGTCGATGGATGTTCTAAAATATCAGGCATTTTGAGATTTTAAAGGACTATGCACCTTAAGATCTGATTTTCCTTTAAAAAGCAAGCTCCTTGCACTCTCTTTGGATTGCTAGAATAGATTGCTACACTCACAACATATTTAGGACTTTTTCTGGTCATATTTGGGGATACAATATTACATGTACTGTGCTTCTGCAGGCTTGGGAATCCCAGTGAGAAGTCAAATATTAAAAACAATAGGTGTGTATTACAATTTATAGTGAGATATGTTTCCTAGAGAGTGTTGTTTTCATTGGAAGTTTTTTCATGCTGGTGAGAAGTGAACAAAACAGATATAGTTTTCCTCTAAAAGAAAATTAATTTCTTCAAGCTGCTCTTGGATCATGCCTATTGCTCCCATTGATTCCAAGCTGGCTTGACTCAGCACTGTGTTTAAGTAACTCCCTTACTGAGACCTAGTCTCTCAGCTTTCTGGGGTTTTATTAATCCATCAGATTTTATTTCTGTATAAATGACAACACATAGCTGGCATCATAAAAGTAGGATGGCTGACCACAATTTAAGAGCAGCAGGAGTGACTGCTGTACAGCTGTTATCATTGCCTCTGCAGTTTCAGTCCCTTAATGTAAACTCCAAACCTTCACAGTGAAATGAACCTGCACTCACTGTGTCACACAGCTCTTCACATAAAATAAGTGTTATTCTGAATATTGAGGTTCTCTGGGAAAAAAAACAACTGTGTTAGCTCTTTATTTAGGTCAGCTCTTAATATAAATTACCATTGCATGTCACAGTCTCAGGGTTCCACAAGTGATTTGGTAGGTCAGATTTGTTCTGGTGTACCAGAGAGAATGCTTAATTGTGATATTTGCTCAGTATTTGATAGCTCAGTTTTAGTCCTTTTAATTATTGTTTCTTAATCCTATTCTGTTTGGATTATGGGGTTTTGTTTGGGGCTTTCTGTTTTTTTTTTTTTTTTAATGAACAGTCAGCTACATGACTACTCATGAAAGCATGTGTATTTGGTGGTTTTATGCTGTTTTGTTGAACAAAATAGATTTTGAATTCCACCTTAAATTGTAGCTTATGCTATACAAAATTCAGAAATATGTATATTGCCTTCATAGTGTTTACATGAGGAGAAATTACCAGATATTAAGCTTAAGCATTGTTGAAATTTAGTCCTGGTCAAAAAGTCTTATCTGAAAAATCTTACATGTCCCCTTGAAATAACTTTGTTTATATCATTCTAGTCTTGGAAGACAGTCTTCTAGATCAGAAAAGCAGGTATTAGTTGTATGTGTGTTAACAGTTTCTGTCAGGCGTGGCATAAACTTTTTGGAAATGCCTGAAGTTTGTTCCAACAAACAATTGGCACAATTTTGTTGTTTTTCACAATGCGATTGCTAGCAAAAATGTGACCTTAGCATGAAGGGTGAAGCCTGAAACATCATTAAGTTGTAAGAATAAAAAAATCAATTTCTAAGTAATAGATTAGAAAATATAACTTTCATGCATAAACCTTCATGTGGAAAAGTCATTCTCAAGAGGGTTTAGTTGCAGTGTGATGTAGGTTTTAGAAAAGGACAGGGGGGAGCCATTATGCTTCACAGATGTTTCAATCAATCCTCAACAATGCAAGGAACAGTAATTTCTGACTTTCTGCTGCTTTGAATGCTCTATGAAATTTGGAATAATCCTAAAAACGGTGCACATTCAGCAGAAAGGCAGCAGTATTCTAGATTTAATACTCTTATAGGTAGTAGTTATTATAAAGATGCCTTTCTGTATGAAGGATGATGCACTCTTGAAGTTCAGTGTCTTAATTTTTATTCCACATTCTCAAGATCAATGTATTTTTCAAATCTACAGGCTTGTAGAAGTAGTAATGTTAAATCTGTCGTTTTAACTTCATCCTTGTATTCTATAACATATTAATATATATGTGTACGTAGCATGTAAATACAGTCCCACAATGGGTCATTTTACTTTTTTTCCCCTAGACATTCAATGAATTTGAAATAGAACAACATCAGGAATGTGCTTATGACCACTTGGAAGTGTTTGATGGTGAAAGTGAAAAATCGCCAATCCTGGGACGCTTATGTGGCAATAAAATACCAGATCCTCTCATTGCTACTGGAAACAAAATGTTCCTCCGCTTTATTTCTGATGCTTCAGTTCAAAGAAAAGGCTTCCAAGCAACTCACTCTACAGGTGAGAGATCAGGATGTGCTTTTTACTAATAACTTACCCATTGTTCTTTAGTGGTAGATACACAGACTTTTTTTTTTTTTTTTATTGAGTTCACAGATGTAACAGCTGTATCTAATGAAGCCTTAAGCCCAGTAGAAAAAGTCTGAGATTGCAGAAAGTACTCTCTAATATTTTAGATATTCCTTTCTCTCTGTCTCTCATAAGTGAGAAATTAAAAGGTGTTGCAACCGAGTCAAATAAGAAATGAGGGTCCTCAGGATCCAGGACTTGAGATCATAAAAGATTTAATTTAATATCTTTTCACTGTATTAGTAATGACAACACTTAACTGGGACATGTGATGCACCTCCATTACTCTCTTGTTCTAACTTAGACATTAATCTGAGTTTTGTGTAAACAGATACTTCTTTCCTGTAGTGCTTAAAAGGAAAGACAAACCAAGGAATAAGAAAAAACATTAAAGACTTTATTAGGACCTTTAGAATATAATGTTTTTCATATTTCCATTCAATTTTCTTGTTTGGCAAAAAGAAGTTGGAAACAGTGGTTTGTAATAGCATTTATAGATTTTTTGGGATATTTTCAGTGTATAGATTTTTCCCCTGATGTTGCTTGGCTTACAGTGGCCTCTAGTGCTGAAGCTCTGAACATCCAGTGCCTGCAGTAAAACAAGGGGACTTGAAGCTTCTTGACCTTTACTTTAATCTTCATTTATAATGAATTCTTTCTTTACTTTCCAGAATTAATTCTTATTTATCCAGGCAATAAATAATTCAGAAAACATTTCATAAATATATCTTCTAGGAGATAAGTTTTTGTGACAGGTAATAGTTATGAATAGAATTATCAAGGTAATGAGTTTTATTACATTGTAATAAAAGTTAATAATATACAATAATTTAATAATATAATTGTAATATTACAAGGTTAATGTAATATGATATTACCCAAAGTATCCATCAAGTTGATGTGTAATGCACAGCTAAAAAATCCTCATACATATCAATGCTGGCATCTTTGTCTTTTTTTTCCTTCTGGTTTGTTCTAAATAATTAAAAATCTTTATTAATTTAATTTCCCTTTCAGAAGAAGACAGTAGAGAACAGTATATGAAATCATTATGATCTGGGCCTTGAAAGTGAAAAGTTTAGCTACCTGTAACTCAGTTTTTCTTGTGGAAAATCTTGTTCTATAAGCATGCAATATTTTGCTTTCCCTACTACAGTAACATTTTCCCTTAGATGCAAAATTGGATAGAAGTAATAATTACCCATTTTTAATTACCTCAGGGTATATAGTTAAAAGTCAGAACTCTTGCTAGAACAGGTGTTGTAAAACTGCTGTTTCATTTATTGTCCTCACTTTCAGTTTGCAGAACTGGAGCAGTAAGTATGCTAACAAAGTTCAGATGTATACTCCCTAAATTCTAAAGATTGCAAGTTTTGTTATGACTTACTGAGTTTTATGTGCCTTAAATATAAAAACATTTGTAGCATGGACAAGCATGTGCTTTTCTAAAAAACTGAGAAAAATAAAATCTACCCAGTTTTTAAGAATGCTATAAAAAACTACTAAGTTTACCTCCTTAAGAGAGGACATTTATTTCTGTCAGCTGCTGTTGCACAGACTGCTCCCTGAGATGAGCCCTCATCTCTGGTACGTACCTGGAGGTAGTGTTGGAATGAGGGACAGCTCAGGTCTTGCAGTCTGCTCCTCCAGCCTTGAGCCAAACACAGATGCTTGTGAGAATTCTGTGAAAATTTTACCTCTGTGCTGTGGGCACATGTGAATGAACAGATACCTAACAAGTGTATGGGCAGAGGATATATTCCCTTAGTTAATCTTTTCTAGAAAAAACTGATTGAATGGTGTGCAATGGAAGTAGACAAGGTTCTCTTTGATCCTGCACAACTGTGCAGACAGACAGGGAGTGCTGAGGAAGATGCTTCAGCCACTTCTAACATGTTGGCAGAACTCACCCAGTGAAAGGACTGCTGTAACACAACAGCAGTGAAAGAGTAGCTGGATTCTGTGCCCAGAGCTGCTGCATTCCTGGCATCTTCATGATTTAATGGCTCCTTATTATTCCAGTAGGTGCTGTCAATGATGATTTCCCTTCTATGACACTTTTTGGCTTGAAGTGCTATCCAATTTCCAAATTTGCATTTAATATTTCAGAAAACAGGATAAAAATGTAACAGCAAATACAGTAAAGCTTAAAAAATAAACTGTATGGAAAGGCTTCCTTGGGTGGAGCAAAACTTATAAAATGCTGTTTTGAAAGTGCAATGCAATTTTAGAAGGCGATTGTCATATTTTCCCCTCAGAAAAGGCATAGCCCATCCAAGAGGAATTCATAAAAATGCTCCTGACAGATCATTAAGCATCTTTGTTCAGGGAGTGATCTGATTGCCCTAACTCAGGCATCTAGTTTTCTTCTGGACAGCTTCATTTATGGTGCCTGGCCTCCAGCCACTGCTCTAGGAGGTAACAGATCTACTGTAGGTCCTATTTGTATGTGTCAATGCTGGGAGGATATCTCAAACCAATTTGGATATCTCAGATGTCACTAAGTTTAGATGCTTGTGTTGCTCCCAAAATAACTGTAACAATTCAGTATGGGAGTGCTGAATCAAATTTATAATCGTGTTTCATTAGTTCAGATGGTGTGGATTTAATCTTTTCCCAACTGTCTGGCTTGTTAGACAGTTAGGAAACTACTGCTCGATTTGTTCTTATGTTTGTAATAAGCCTCAAAGTCCCCAGAAACGTCATGAAACATGAGAGGTTTTTGTGCCTTAGCTAATCTAGAAAAAGTCTTTCACTGAAGCTATGAGATCACCATGGTTTTACAAGTTGGACATATTTCCTTACGGTCAGAAGCAAACACCCTGCCTACGGCAGAGCAGCTGTGCCTGCACAGTGGAACCCACAGTGGGTTAGCTCTGGCACCAAGGCTAAGCAAGCAGGGCTGTGTGGCTCTGCTCTGTTCTGTGCCTGTCCCACGTGTCCCAGGGCAGAGCCTCGTAGTGCAGGCTGGATGTAGACTTCTGAAACTGCACCTTAATTCTTAAGAAACTGAAAATTTGATTGTAATTTCTATTCTAAAATATGAGGCTATAATCTGTAAGAGAAGAGCAGGGGAACAGGAATGACCATTTTTTGTGGTTGTATGGCTACAACTTTCCTTTAAGCTCCTGTCCTCTGTAGCAAACAGAGGGAAAGAATGCACACAGTTCATTAAATGTTTTCTTTTTTTGCAGCTGTTTGGTGTCTGAGGCAGTGAGGTGTTCCTAATGTTGGCAAGAGTCCAGTAAAACAAAAAACCCAAAACAGCCCCTTCTCCCCTCTACAACAACAAAAAACAACAACAACAAAAAAAAACCAGAAATGAAATTCAGAACAGGGAGAAAAAACAGTAAATTAGAATACCAATGAGAAATAACTGTTTGAACTATCTTGCCAATGTTTTATCATATGCTCTTTTTTGTTCTTTAAGAGAAAAATATTTGAAATTTCAGATTGAACTGATCATGCATAATGGATTACTTACATAATTTATATTTCCTGGTTTTATTCCTTCATTCCCCTATTAAGAAAAAACCCACTCTTTTTAAAGAGTAAGGATTTGGTCATTATCATTATTAACTATCAGCTGAAATGTGACTCCTCGCAATATAATAGTGCAATTGGTCATGTTTAGTGTGGGTGGAGCCTGTGAAGTAAAATTCAGTGTCCCTTCACCAAAGCTTAGAAAGATTTGAATCTTGCTCTTCATTTCAAGTTACTCTAAAAGGATCAATCCATAATATCTACATATTTTTAAATGCAGAGAAAATTATCTATTTATAAAAATTAAATCTAAACTTGTGAGTCTCAATGTTTTGTTCAAGCTCATTTCCACTTGATGTTTTTATCAAGTGCTGTAAGAGGTGATTTGTTCTTGATGAGAAACCAAAACAAAATCATTCTGTTTGCATTGAAATCTTCATACATGTAAAGTAAAAAAGTCTGCACCCACCTTTTGGAAATATGATGCATTTTGGAAACAATGAATTTTTACTTAAGTACAATTTTTGTCTCTTCTTCATTGGGTTCTAATAACACTTTTACTTATTTTTTTTTTACACCTTATTCACCTATGCACTAAAGCTAATTCCTATTTAAATTCTGAACTTTTTGAGCCGAGCTCTAAAGCCCCACATCCATTTTGCAACTGCATACAAATAGAGATTTATGCTAAAATAATGGTTTTGACAAAAGGCATGGATCTCCTGTCCAAATCTTGCCTCAAGAGTAGGCTTTCACTTACAAGACTTTATCTGGTAGCAGCAGATTTCTTCTAGCCCACTGTTTTGCAGAGAAATGCCTGCCCATGTACTACACAGCAAGCAAGGCAGCAAGCTTTGCCTCTTCAGGTGCCACATTATGGTTTAAGCTGACACTACTGTGAAACAAAAGAGTTTTGCATTCAGTCACTGACTGCAAGTGTGCTGGAGCTGATCCTCCTCATCACTTGCAAATGGTGTCATTACCTCCTGTGGAAGTCACCACTGCTGGCCACAGGAATCTTTCCAGCCCTACTCAAAGACTCATACTGCTTAAACCACATTCCTTTGGTGTTCCCTGTCTTCATCTTTCAATTGAAAATTATGAACTATGTTCAAGTGTCTCTAGTTATAAAAGAGAATTTGTATAAGAAAACTCAGAATGATGGAATTAAATTCACACTCTGTAGTACTTCCCTCTCAGCTTGTTTGATTAACCTGCTTGTGACATTAAAATGCACACAGCCTGAATGAGACTGGGCATCTATGAAAAGAAAACACAAATTTGCACTGAATAAGCTTCTTCATCTTTTTTTCCCTCCATTTAGAGTGTGGTGGTCGTTTGAAAGCTGAACTCAAGCCCAAGGACCTGTACTCACACGCTCAGTTTGGTGATAACAACTACCCGGTTCAGGCAGACTGCGACTGGCTGCTGGTGGCCGAGCGCGGTGCTCGTGTCGAGTTAATGTTCCAGACTTTCGAGGTTGAGGAAGAGGCAGACTGTGGCTATGATTATGTGGAGCTTTTTGATGGTCATGATAAGACAGCAGTGAGACTTGGTCGATTTTGTGGATCTGGGGTAAGTAAATAGGTAGAAACCTTTCTATTTTTCATTTCTACAAA
Organism: Taeniopygia guttata; assembly: GCF_048771995.1. Taxonomy (NCBI): domain Eukaryota; kingdom Metazoa; phylum Chordata; class Aves; order Passeriformes; family Estrildidae; genus Taeniopygia; species Taeniopygia guttata. Next base: position 38,268,174 of record NC_133028.1, on the reverse strand, counting down.
AAGAAGAAAGGCAGAGGAAGGTAAGGGTCATGAGATTCAGTTAATACACCTTATAGTGAAGGTACTAGATTATCTATGTCAGATTTTAATGTATAAATTTGCAGGCTTGTAGTACAATCATTCCCTTGAAATATTTTCATCAATAAATATTCTTACCTATTTTTTGACCAAAGTATTGCTATGTTAAGCTTTAAGTAGCTGGCAGTGGCATGTTTATCAGCACACAAAGAAAAGTTAGCAGCTTTATTTCTTACATAGAGGGAAATGCACCAGGGTTGAAAATTAATACAGTAATGTTCTTTGAATTGGAAGAAAGCCACATTTTAAAGTAGTAGGGGCAGCTGGGAAGCATTTATAGTATGCTCATTGACTTTCAAGTCTGATTTTTGGGAAAAAAAAATATGCTCCTAAATTAGGTGATTAATATGGGCCTTAAGAAAACTGTGAAATCCTATATGCATTCTGGCACATTTTAACTGTGAGGCATGGAGGAAATTGGCCAGGTGACGCCCTGAAAATGCTGTATCCTGTATCTCATTTTAGACTTGCACTGGTCTGCGGGCTGTCTGCCTTGTGAAAACTGGTGTAATGATCCCAGAAGTCTTCCTCAATTCTTTATATGTGTGCCAGTGCAAGCACACTTTTGTGCGTATACTCTTTGCCTAGATAAAAGGCTTCAAAGACTATATAAGATGACAGGAGTTCTTAAGTAATTATGTGTCACTTTTTTCAGCCTCTGGGATGGATCAAACATCTCAATCATTCAGACAAGTTACCTGTAAACTGGCTTTAATCCTTTAGTGCATTTTTGAACACTAATGCTGCACAAAAGGCACTTCCATTTGAACTGTGGGGGACGCATTCTAAGGGAAATGCTACAACTGAGTCTAAAGATAGAAAATAGTATTAGCCTCTGTTGTTCATCTAAATTTAGAATATTGTATATGATCCTGCCCAGGCACTTACTTTCTCCAGCAGAACTAGAGAAAAACTAGAAGTTTAGGTTATTTTCTCAGTCTGCCTCTAAAATTCCTAACCTTTAACTGAGAGCACAATGAGATTGAACTATTCTGTCTGAAGTCAGATGGCGTTGTATGAGACACAGTGGAATTGTGTGATGAAGTGTAGCAGGAAAAGCAAAATATTCATAAAGAAAAAAATAGTGTATGAATACACAGAGTGGACAGATAATTTTTTCTTTTTATTAATTTATTTTAGCCACCAGAAGAAATTTATTCAGCAGGAGAATCTCTTCTACTTCACTTTCACACTGATGATACAATCAACAAGAAAGGATTTCATATACGATACAGAAGTATAAAATATCCAGGTAGTGTGCACACCAAAAAATAACACAAGAACCTCTATGCCAGAAAAGAAGAGTGAGAAAGAACACACAGTGAAAAGGAAGGAAGTTCTGCCATTTTTTTTTAAACTGAAGTTATTAGCACAAATGTTTAACAGAAGTTCAGTTGAAATGCTGACTTATAATACCAGAGACTGAAATAAAATAAAAGAAGAAAGTCACCTACCCCAGTTAAATAGCCAAGATGACGATGTGCAGGCTTCATACTTGACTGTCTCTGCAGAGCTTGTGAAAGGACTTTGCATGCAGGGAGAATATAAAAGCTTTTGTTCATGGTCCAGTATTTGCTAGAACCGCGTGTGGATTCAATCAGTTTCATTCAGGGGAAGTGACCCTCTAGACTATTCTTCCTTCTGACAATTGTATGGTGTCTAGAAGGAAAAGAAGCTCTTTTAGGTCACACACTCAAAATACTGTCCTTCTACCTAGTTGTTTTGACTTTGAATCCTGCATACAGTGTGTACAAGGACTTGAAAGAAGATATGAAATGAGAAGGCCTTCCTGCATTGTTCTGTATTTTTTACAAATTCACCTGTCATATCAGGTTATTAGTGTTTTGAAACTGGAAAATCCTACTTCTGAAATGTAACTGATCTATAGAGTATTTTGTTTTACTAAAGACTGAGAAGTCTGAACTGTTACATTGGTCAGCACTAGTGACCAATCACTAGCTGACTGAATTTTAATGGTGTAAGCATCTAAAAAATGTTTGGTTTACTGGTTAAGTAAGCTATCTCTGATGATGTGCTCTTATTTTGCACTGAATATAGAAAGAGACTGAAATGAAAACCTGTCCTGAATCAAAATCTGTATCCATGAGAGGGAGAAATGGTCAAGGATCATCTGAAACTCCTCCTACTGAATTTGTTTTCAGCAGTACATTTGAAACAACTGCTAAGCTTTATTTCCTTGGACTTTTTTTGTGAATGAGCTATTTGCCTGACTCAGTTACTCAGAAATGAAGCTGCAGTAGTGTCCAAAAGACAAGTTTCCCAAAGACATTTTTGTTAGTTTTTTTCCTAAGAGTAAGACTATCCGTGATAGTGAAGCAAAACAAAACAACAGACCCAGGATCTTTTTGATATCAAGTGTGAATTCCTATGGTGCTATTCCATGAACATTAAAAAAAAAAAAAAAACAAAAACAAACCACGAAGTTTTAGACTTTTGAGCCAACAGTTTGCAGATCATGAATGTCTCACTACACCTGGCTGCATCTGGAGAAGGAAGGCATTACTGCTCCAGTGGAAAGTGGGTTTCAATGGCAGTGCTATTCCTGTGGAACAACTACTATTTTTGCCTTAGAATCCTCGCACACAATCAGACAGATCTTCCTGTAGATACGCTCATAATTTGATAAATAATTTGACAACTTGAGCATCTTAGCATACGCTAACAAAAGGATCTTCAAGCAAAAGCCCCATCTGCAGAGAGAGATCATCTCCTGTAAATACAGAGACCTGCTTTTGATGTAGAGATATGTTACATTTAGAACTGAGATATTCTATGTGCTTTAGGCCATACATGGCTCTAGTCATAATGTATATGCATTTTGTAAGTATTGTATGAATGAGTGCTCCAGGAGAGTGAGAGGTATTGTATGGGTGAATATGAAATTGTTTCTTTATGTGCCAAGTTCTATCAAGACCCTGTTTGACTGTAGCAACTTTTCTTTAAAGGCTTCATAGACAGATAACAAGGACTTCTAGTTTGCAAGAATCAGGTTTAAAGGAAGTATTATGTTTCACTTACAAGAAATATTATTTTGATATCCTTTGATGTAAGTTGCTACTCAAATTAGCTTAGTTTTTGTTTCCTTCTATGAACATACATTGGCACTAATAAATCTGACCTTTTTTTATAAAAATAAAAATTGAATGTCTCTATAGTCTCTTTGCTTGTTTTAACAGCCCTGTTATTACTCATAAGTATTTTTCTTTTTAGATAGCTGATGTGTGTGAAGTTCAAAAACCTTATAATTTCTGTGTTTTTATAATGCTGCTCCAGTGTCTTTTTGGCTCATTTTTTCAGGTTATTTGATCTAGAAATGAACTACAAACATTTTCTCCAAGGTCTTTTACAACAAAGTTCAGGCAGAGATATTACTGAAGTTAAAAAAATAAAATGTGCATTCTTGGTGTTACATAATTTATTAGCAGGGTGGAATTTCAATGCTTAAATTTCTGAAAGAAAAGCAAGAAGCAGCAGAAACAGTGTCTCCCTGGCATTTTTTTAATCAAAAATCCCAAAGTTGGGAAATTCTGAGGCTGAGAGCAAATGCAAGTTCCCATGCTATCTTATTTTCCACTTCTCTATTCTCATCTCCTCACAATATTATCTCTCTCTGTTTGCTAAAGCCTTCCTTTCTCTAAATTTGGCTTTCTTATTCCCCTCAGGATTGCTCTATTAACCACAGGGTTGAGCCAAGATCATTACTTTTTGGAAAGGTTTTTTTTGTTGTTGTTGATTCATACAGGTACCTTTATAAATCCCGCTGTCCTAGATTATATAATGCAGCAGGAATGGATGGAGAAGAGGTTGGACTGAGGGCAACACATTATGGTGTATTTCCAAAACCCTGTGGAAGGTGATTCTTTATGGCCATGTTGAAGTATTGCTTTTGAGCAGAACACTGCTGGGATTTTTTTTTCACATGGAATATGTAGAAGTCAGAAGAGAATAGTTGCCATAACTTTAAATACAAAGTTTGATTTTTCTTCTCTTATTGGTTATTCCTTTTTAGATCTCATATGCTTCAGAGCGGTGAAAATGCAGAAGGTGTTCTTAATGATTATCTTGCTGATAAATGGACCCATATGGGTTCTATCTTCTCACTGGCCATGATCCTAGTCAGTGCCTCGTGGTACTATCAAGATGCTATTAAAAACACAGCTATTTACAAGTCCTAGGAGGTTTTTCCTGATGTAATGAAAAATGACATATGCAATGAACTCCTCCCTTATAGGGGAAGTATGCCTTATAACTAGCCTAACAATAAGAAAATAATGAAAAAATAATTTGATTCTTGAAATTGTGAAAAGCAATATGGGTTACCTACATGTGTAGTTCCAGCTTTGAGGTCTAGTTACAGTGCATTTACTGGCAACATTCCCATCAGGGTGAAGATGATACTTGTTCTGCTTCCTATTTGACACAAAGTTTTTTTGACTGTGGCAAAGTCACTGGATTTAAATTACTTTTCCTGAAGCATATCATAAAGTTTTCTTCTCACTACATAAAGAGCTTCTGATGTGCTGAGTATTACTCTTTAATGTTAAATTTATCATAAAGTGTTATTTTGGCATGTACTGGTCTTCATAGCTGACAGGTTCTTGGAGAATTTAAGTCTGTGGCAGACCATATCCTGTGATCAATATCACACTCAGGTAAGAGGGAAGGTAAGGTATGATTGTGAGAAGCTTTCCTTGTGTCCTTAAAAAACCCTCCCAAACAAGCGAAAGAGACAAAAAGAATAAAAGTCATCAGTGAAAGTCATTGAAATTTTTGCCTTACATACAAGCTGTGAAGGTCAAGCTGAAGTGAATAAAACAAGGTAGGTGCACACACAGCAGATATTCTTTTCTTTGCTGACCTTTTGTTATAGTCTACAACATATTTGAGTAATATTGCCTTACTGTGAGACCCGTGAAATAGCAAGTTGACCTAAGCATGGGTAAGAGCCAAATCAGATCCTTAACACAATATTGCAGCATTACTTTTTCATTTAAAGCAGATTGCTTTTGAACCACTGTAAAAATTAAATTCATTGGATGGAAGCTTTACCCACCTGGGGAATCAGTTTTGCACTTTTGCTGTGCTGTCAGGGAGCAAGTGGCACACCTAATTTGTTCTAACAGAGGAAATTGTTGTTGACCTCACAGACTGTGTGCGTGCTGCACCACCACAGAGAGCGGTCACCACTGAGGCTCACTGGAACTTTTATAATTAAATGGTTATGTTCTGCCAAAATTTACAAATCTCAGAGTTTAGACACCTGATATGTGTATGCAAGTTCAGGAAAGTATTCAATCTTAAAATAGACCTGGCCAGTAACCAGAGGAGAATTTTGCTTTGACTTCAGGTCTGAAATTGGATCCAAATGAATAATAGGAGGGGATGGTTTATATCACATTAACATACCTGGTCATACAGATGGGCAGAACCTTACAGGAGACTTGCTCTGATTTTGATTTTATCATTGCTGATTATAATTCGGTTATTAATTGGTAAGTCAAAAAAAAAAAAAATAAAAGAGCCAGAACAGTGTGCCTGAAAAAGCAAAATATAAAGCTATCAGAGATACAACTACATTACATCGAAAAAAAGGAGTCTCTAAAATCAGCACTGTTACTGATATATTATTTTTCAATGCATCCTTCATATTCTTAAAAAATGCTTTATGATGTATTGCTTTCATCTCCCTAGGGAACAATTAGAAGACTTATTGCATTGGTTAGTGAATTTTTCAAACAGAGAACTGAAGACAATCTAAGAAATAGCTTACTTTGGTTCCTAATGATGTACCTCTAGAGTAACTACCCATTTGTGAGAGGGGGTAACACTGGGCTATAGCTTTTACAAGTTGAGGGGTTTTTCTCCCCTCCAGCACTATTAAGTTTTTCTGCCCTAAATTGTATGCTTGGGACTATATTTTAATGTTGCTCTGCTTGATTTAATTCAGTTAATCGAAATAATAAGCAGCTGCTTAATATTGTTTCATGGAATTAGGATGAATGAAGTCTGATTAAAAAAAAAAACAAAAAACAAAGGAAAAGCACATTTTGCAAGTTAGAGGTGTTCTCGTTTCCCCTGCTTTTTCATTCTGAGTTAACAAAGAAAACAAGACGTAGCAGTGACAAAAAATATTTATGGTGCAGTGCTATTGGGTGGACAGCAAAAGGAAACATTAGCAAGGCTTAAATCTCTCTATTTGGATCACATTTCTGAAATTGTTTTCCTTGGGTTTTATTTGTAACCTATCAAATCTTATAATGATGCAAGATTAAGTGATATGACAGACAAAAAGGCAGATGACAAGTTTTTTTTTGTGCATGTGAATGTCTTCAATGGCCTTCAGTTGTAATAATTCTTCCTGTGTTGTTGCAGCTACTGGAAAGGATCCCTGAATTTATGCATGTAGGTTAGAGGGTCTTTACTGTGTGTGATAGCAACATCTGAAATACAAGAATGCTAATAATCATTAGGAATATAAAATCTTTCAGAGCATGCTCAATGACCTTTCTCTCCTTCCGTAGTAATGTTTTCTAGGGATGTGTCATGTGTCTACACAATGAAATGCAATGAAGGGAAGTTAAAGTGAAAAAGGAAAGATGAAAAAGACATTTTGGCTCACAAATGGCATGTCATTCATGGAGCAGGATGAGATTGTTTAGAGCAAAAGAATATATGTTACAAGAATATATAAAATGAATCTGAACAATACAGTATTGAAGCTGAGTGTCAGGAGACCTCTTTAGTGCTAGAGACAGAATAGTTTCCCAGGGATGATAGTCCCATCTCTCAAATGTCAGGAGCCATATCATAGAGAATGTTGTGTCATAGGGAGAGAGTAATAGCCAAAGGTGCCTTTCAGTTATGAAACTCGGCTCAAATTTGTGCAAAAACATTTGCTATATGTTCAATTTATTTAATAGTAATAACAATATGCCTTTGTAATTGAAAGAACTGTAGCTAGTGAAGATGAAAACCCTTCTATAACAATAGATGGAATACAATAATGACTCACATCTACAACCTGGACATCTTGAGTAATAATTCTCAAGTAGAATATTAATATATAGCAGGTGGTGACAGTTGTTGAGATGCCTTTATGGAACTGATGTTCTGAAGAGCTGCATGGACAAAACCTGACTTCTTGGAGACATCTTTACTAATATGCTTGCCTTTCTTACATTATTGATATTTCTTCTGATCGTCATGAGACAAACAGCTTTAATTATTAAAACCCAGAGCTTTGACTATGCTATATAGGAAGGCCATACAGAGCTGAAAATATTACCTCTTGATATTTAATTAATTACATTAAAATTCTATTTGTTATTGTGTCAGCAAAGGCAATGTTATTACGAAGACATTGAATAAAATGTCTTTGGAATATTTCTAGGTAGTCAAAGTATTAACTTAATTTTTAGCCTTTTAATGAGAAACTTCCTTGAGATTGCTGCACCATTGACATAATAATTTTAAAAATGTATATTTTAGAGCAGATAAATCCTGAATTTTCTTATTCAGTTTGCTCTGTAGGACATAAAATTACGTTAGTGTTAATTTTAGTTTACAGCTGTTTAAAATATGGGCTGATTCATTATATTATTGGAAGAAGCTGTTTTGTTGGCTTTTTTTAGTGTGTGGTAACCCACTATCATGCCTATTAATGGTGTGTGAGGGAGAGATGCAAGTAGGGAGGGGCAGTTCTCAATGTTGTTTACACAAAATCTGGCTCTCAAATTGCAATGGGCATATTGCAAAGGGTATATTAGTGTTATGTTTATGTATAGCCAGAATAAAAGTTCTGCTGAGAACTTTTCAAAGTACTTTTGTTTCAGGAAGCCTTGAGAAAATGTTGATTCTAATTAGAATAGCTGTATGAATAAAAATCAGACTTATTTTATTTTTTTAATTTATTTTAAAAGCATTGATTCTAAGTCTTTCTTAGTGTTGGTTTGGCAGAACTAGGAATGAAAAGCTATTGGGTTTTCCTTTCTAAAAGGACTTTGTCTGAGGATCTCCTTTCCTGAGGAGACAAGCGTAGAAGATGGTTAGGTTTCCCCTCAAAAAGACAGCTGGCAATCCATGCAGTTGCTGGTTTTTACCCAAAAAGCCTTGGATTATTTGTTGGATTCAGTGTATCACACTGAAAATAATGGAAAAAAATACTTAGAAATAGAAATTGGATTAAATTTGTTTACTTTATACTGAGACTACTTAACCAAAGTCAACCAGGAGCAAAGACATTTGTCAGAAGTAAGATTACATATGTGCAGTTGCCTTTCTTCCTTTTCTTGAGAACAGCATATATCCTGTTTCTTCTGGGAAGTCACTAATTCACTGTTTTTATTTAAAATCCCAAAGCAAATGACATTGCAAGAGCAAGTTGGAGGAAAAAAGCTCTAAGCTTCAATTGCTGATGTTGTCACAGTGTGCCTTCATGAGGAGCTCCTGAATATGAAAATAGGATTTGACTACAGTGTAGAATAACTGAGGAAGAACAAAAAAACTGAAATGTGGTGATAAAATACGGTGGTGTTGTTGCTTCTGCACATATGGGAAGACCTTTTTTTTAATTTATTTTTACTTTTGGTCATGATCTTCATAGCAGTTTGCATATGAATACAGAAAATACACCAAATACGTCCTTTAAAATCCCTTATTCTGTGTGAAGTTGTTGAATGAAGAACAGCTGTTTGCATCCTAAGTGAGATTGATTGTTTCAATTGAAAAAAAAAAAAGTCTCTGGAAATAATGCTCAAATGAAAAATGTATGCTATTGCCAGCATCCCCAGTGCTTGATGTCCTTCCAAAAAGAAGGACTACAGTTGCCTGTTATGGCACTTCATTAAATACTGTGTTCTGATACAAGTCACCTGAGGAATACTTCAGAATTTGTTGTTCTGTTTCCCACTTCATTTATTCGAAGTGTAAGAAACACAGTGGAAATCAGACATGAGTTTGTAGCAAAATTTATGGTAGAATAACATCAGGATTGCATTTTATAATGGATCCCTGGCATGAACAGTAGAGTTCTGAAAGAGACCTACAATTACCCCAGCCTACATTCACATCTTGCCTGTTCTGTATTTTGTCATATTTCTTAATTGAACTGAATTCCCACCCAGAAAATCATTTATCAAGATGCTTTTCAAAAGTTGGTTTCATCTTTCCCACTGGAAATTTCTTTTGAGGGAAATTGTCTCTTCTAGACAATCATAGTTAACTGCTCTCTAATCAGGCATGAAGGAAGAGACACTGTTTATACTCATTTCAGCTAAATCTTAGTGACTAACATGGCATCGTTTGTGACATTGTTTCTTTTGATTATTCCCTTATGGACTCTGAAATAAATTGTGAGTGCTTTGAAGAGGATATGTTGGATTGACTGAGTATGAGTGAGTTTTAAGTTGGTTAGCTGGCTTCTCTTATTTCATTAAAGCACAGCAATTTTCATTCTATTCCTGCATGTCTCAAATATATTTCAGTGCAAGAGTAGCTCACCAACTACTATTTCATTCTCTAGCATGCCCCTGCCCTTGAACACAGCTGTGCAAGTTGTAAATGGCCAGTCTCACTATCTTGTTTGTAAGATAAAGGCTCTGATGGGCAGTTTTCAGTCCCCAGTCACTAAGAAGAAGCAAAAATTACATAAAGAACAGGTTAAAAAGATAATATTTCTCAGGTTTTTGTAAGGAAAAAAAAAAGGCCAAATTAATCCAGGGGTGAAAGAAATCTAATAAATACAAGAAGAAATGGAAAGTAGAAGACCTCACTTTCTTAAACTGGACCTTTTCTGTTGTAAAGAATATGTGAATGGCAGGACAAAACCAAGGCTAAGAAAAATGTGAAGAGGTTTGTGGTGGGTTTAGCTATAATAGAGTTAATTATCTTCAGCGTAGCTGTCTTTTGGATTTGTTCTGGAAACTGTTAATGACAAAGGGATGCTTTTGTTATTGCTAAGCAGGACCTGCACAGAGTCAAGGCCTTTTCCACACCTCACCCCACACAGCCAGTGAGGAGGCGGGGGGTGCACCAGGAGTTGAGAGGGGACGCAGCTGGAACAGCTGATCCCAGCTGACCAAAGGGATATTCCATACTGTAAGACATGCTCAGAAGCAAAAGCTGGGAGAAGAAGGAAGGCAAGGACATCTGCAGTGATGGCTTTTAAATTCTACACCAAGGGTGCATTTCATGCAAAATGGAGATGGAAATAGTGGTTGTGGCCAGGCGCTGCACAAAAGCTTCAGGGACATTTATAGAGGTAAAAGCATTTCACTGAGGTTTCTTTTTATGTTGTTGTTTTTCACATTTTTCTATTGATCATAATGTATAATCTAACTGCATGTGGCTTAGATTGGTGGATGAATAGCAAACCTTTCCAGTTTTGAAACAAACTTTATTATCACTTTTTTTTTTGTTCTGTACAGAATGTTTTTTGTGATTTTTACCTTATTTTTATGAAATCTACAGACTTAGAACTCTTCTCATGGCCTATGCCAGGACCATGTGTCATTCATTTGGGATCACGTGAACAACATAGGTAGCGTCTAGTCTGATTTATAGAGTTGATGATTGCTATTAATAAGCATAAGACTTCTACAGTATCTTTATTGCTGTATAACATAGCAGGGCCTAATGGCCATATCCAGCCAATCTGTGTTTTTCCAAGGTCTGTTTTTCATCCTACAACTCTTTCCAAAATACCTGTATGGGACCCAAAACAAAGAGGATAGTATCAAGTCATTAATTAAAACTTGTAAGAAAATTTCTTCCCACAACTAAAGTGATTTGAAATAACGATTATATGCTGCAAAAACACAAATAACAAAGATACAACATTTTTTTCCGGAAATGCTATTAGCTTTTACTACTTTATGGATTTAACCCAAAGAGCATGTGGAATTTTGAAATTTTTTGCTATTCCTTCAGAAGGCATACCATGTCTAAGAATAGACAGACACTCATACAAAAATGGAATAATGTAGTTGTTGTGACATCTATGGAAGTAAGAAATGCAACACCTTTCACTGGATTGCATATTTGTCATATCTATTTTAAAATAAATCACCAGCAGCTTTCCTTTGGCACTTTCTTTGACAAATGCTGGACAGAGAAACACCTTGTGTGCTTTTTATTACTACACATTTGTCTTCAAAGCTGCTATCAGAAGAAAAAATAATTTTTTGTTTGTATGCTGAAAAATGTAAATTAATAAATGCAAATAAAAGCAGTCATGTGGGTTTTGGGGTTGTTGGATTTTAAATTTTTTTTTCCTCCCGGGTAAAAGTTTAGGAATATTTCCTTTAATTTTCTATGTTTCAACTTATCAGTTCACTTTGCCTTTTTCCCAAAATGCAGTTTATCCATTTGTATCTCTAGAAGCAAAAACATTTTCTTACTGCAAGCCAGTCTTTCTTTCCTCCAATTTCACTTGTGTACAGTTTTCAAGGAAGACATATTTTTATCTGAAGAGCAGTCTTTTCTAATCTGAATTTAGAGCACTTTATGATTTAGTAATTTGCTTTTCTCCTGTCTTAAATATTTATTTAATCTGAAGATTTATTAATGATACTCCTTTTATTCTTAAGCCTGCACTTAACTTAGACTGCAAAAGGTCCTTCTGCTTTTCTTATTTCCCCTAAATTCAAAGATAGTCCATATTTCTTATAACTCTGCTTCCTTATTTATCTGCCTGTCAATCTTTATGTCTCTTGGGATCTCTTGGAAATCAGGTCTTTTTAGCTCTCTGTACAGCTTAAATAATGAAGTTCTGCTCTGCAGTTGTGCAGGTCAGATTTTGACCCTTGCAGTTTATCACCCAACATCCTTCTGGAATGAAAAGACTTTAGCACCATTTATCTACATATTTTTAACACACAGATCAAAGTTAATATAAGGCATCTCTGAAATTTAGTGTAACCTTTAAGTCCTAAAGGAAAAAAGATGGCAAGTCATTTGCAGAAGGCACTTATAAATGCACTGAGTAGACTCAAAGTGAAAGATATACTTGACTGAGACAATAATCATCCTTTTGTTTGAAGGAACTCTTCACCTCCTGTATCCCATTCCCTTACAGTTCCTTAAATAAGTTTTTATACAAGTGCTATTGGCTGTAGGTGGACAGGGCACTGGAGTGGGTTTGGGGTATCAGTGATGTGGAAGAACGAGGCTGAGGTGAGAAGTGTTCCCATTATTAATGGGAAGGTGAGAAGTTGTCATTTCACTGTTGCAATGGTGCGGACTTCTCATTCAAACATTGCCTTTTTTTATTGGCTATCCTGGCAGGGGGCTGGGAGAGAAAGAAGCAGAGCAGTGCCTGCATTATGCTGGATGAAAGAAGTGAATGGGATTGATGTAGCCTCTTTTCCTGCTGCACAGGGAGGGGACCACCATACAAAGCAGAAAATGAAGAGAATCTTCATGTGGTTTAGCTGTGGAGCATTATTGTAAAACCAGGTGAGAAGAAATTATGATGCCTGACCCTAGTTCAGAAGGTTGAATGATTTCTGTATTATAACTATACTATAATACATTAATATACTATTTAAAGGTGATAATAAAACTATTTTTCTTAAAAGTACTAATACTTACTTTTTTTGAAGTACCAGATCTAACTCCCTCACAACTTGTGACTCTCTTGTGAGAGTCCAGACACAGGTGGATCTGATTGGTTATCAGGTTCAAACAATCTTCACCAGAATCTAATCAAGAAATCACCCCAGGTAAACAATTCTCCAAACACATTCCATATGAGAAAAACAAGGAGCAGAAATAGGAATTGCTTTTTCTTTCTTTCCTCTGTGCTGCTCTATGAAAAATCGTGAAAAAGAGAATGTCACTGCAACAGAGCATTGCCTCAGTTTCTTGTTGCCTTTCTGCATCTGGCACAAATGAAAGCTCATATACTCATATACCATTCTTGGGCCCCAGTAACCTGTCAGGAAAGGGACTAGAAAGTACAAACCCCTACCATTTATATAAATCAACACCTACAGCAGTATATTTGGAAGAAAGAACATGTCCCAGGGAGGGAAGGGATTTGAAGGGCCATATGGTAAGGATCCAAAGGGCTCTGCAGCTCAATCCATGTAGGGAATTTGCAACCTCATTCAAAATCCCTTGCCAAAATAAAGTAAAACAATGTTGACTTTTGTGGTTTAGGCTGCTGACCGGAGTACTATGCTCCAAGGTAAAGGAATTTTAATTTCTAGAGGGATTTGTGATTGTCTCTCATCTTTATTTGCTTTAATGCTCTGGGATAATGAATTTGTGCTAATTAACTGCATTTATTATCATTTAAAGTAGTAGATAGGGTGAGTTGTCTTCTGCTTTCTGTGTGTTAGTCCAAATACATTCTCTTCTGTTTTGGATTGAATTGTGAGTTTGGTGCCCAGTATAAAGAGGAATTTTTTGTCTCCACATTCCTGCTTAAAAGAAATTGCTCCCTTTTCCGCTGGTGAGGAAGAAGGTGAGATATCAAGTGAACTAGCCTTCATTTTAATGTCATTTCCACCTAGTCCTTTGGACTCTAATGACTACAGGAAGGGGTCCACAACTCTGCTGGTCAGTGGCCTGTGGGGCTGCTTCTGCTGATGTATTTGGATAAATATGAAAGGAAAAGAGGGTATTATGAATCACATCCCCACAGGAAGAGGCAGATGAATTACAGGACTCAAGGACACCAGTTACTGAGTTAAACATCTGTTTACACCGATGCACAAAGGAGCAACCTTGGCTCATGCTCATATAGGGTCAGGGTAGGAAGGGAGTTGATTTTCTTCTGGAGCATGAGATGAGTAAATGAACAAAACTTGTGTTCTTGCCTGGATGTTCTGTTTGAATATGCAAAGAGAAAAGGGAAAAGTCTTGTCAGGAGAAAATAATGATACAAAGCAAGGATTAACTGTTCAAGAGTGTTCCTCATTTTTAAAACATTGAGAACACCAGCACAGATAAACCTTGTTGCACTGTTGCTGCCTCCTTAGACAAACTGCCCTTGTTATCCTAATGAAGTGCTCTCCACTCCTTCTATTATCTTCTCTCCTTTGATGTCTCAAAGCATCCTGTGCTACTACTCATTAAAGGGAAATCCCTTTCAGAAACAGCTTTTGGATTTTGGCCTTACTCCCCAGGCAAGCTGAAAAAAAAAAAATAGGGTATTTTTTTTTTTACTGATCTTACTTGTCAACAAGATGACTGAGATCTATTTGAGATTATTTTCTGCTGGAAGGTGTTGATGACTATAATTGCAGACCTACCATAAAGAACAAGCATTAATACACCAGTAGTTGTTTCTCTTATTTCAGCTGCAGATTGCCCTCAGAATATAAAAACTAAATCAATGTTTACTTTTGTATAGCAATCAAGTAACTTCTGTAATGGCGGACTCTGAAAATTTCCCTACTTGTGTGCTCTGGTAACAGGAACTGCTCCTTTGGCATGCCACCTTGAGTGCAAATACAAGTCTTCCTATCACCTTCTGAGCACAGTGACAGGCAATATTTCTGCTACATCTGCAGTATATTGCCTGAGCAGGTAAACTGGGGGCCAGCATCTCAGCACCATAAACTGCATAAAACAAATAAATGAAGAAAGACCCACAACTGACTTACAGTCAAATTCCAAGAAATAATAAGGCCATCTTCCAAACACATACTTTTTGACTTTCTTTAGATAATAGATATTTATTGTTTTATAAGATGGACTTGGTCAAAGAGGACTCCAATCTTGCATTGCTTTGTGGTGATGTGGGTTTTGCACATTAAGTCTAATCTAGACAATGACACAACTTGTTCTGTAGACACAAATTATATCAGTGTGTCTCTCCCAGAAATCATCCATGAAGTTAGAGGGAAAGCCATCTGTAAATGATTCATTTCAAAATAGATAAATACATTGCATCAATGTGGAAACATAGGTGGGTTTTAGGTCACTCCATGATAGCAACACTGATTTCCCTTTTGTTCTCAGTGGAAGTAATATGAATTTTACCATTGACTCAGTGCAAAAGGTTTAAGTCAACTTATGAATAAATGCAAGTGAGAACACTTTTGTAGGCTACTTCAGATGTGCAGTCTCTTAATGTTTTTTCTTGTGTATTTGTAAACAGGATAGTAGATTGAAGTGCAAGTTTATAAACCTTGGCCTGAGGTATGTAATTTTCTTTTTATGAACATCTCTTTGGCTACTGAAGAAGAACAACATAGGTAATTTTAGCAAAAGGACTTGGAAATTTTTGTCCCTCCATCTGTTACCCACTTAACTCATAATCCTGTGTGTAATGCTATTACAAATGCATAAACAATCACTTCAGCCTTAAGCTGCTTGCACTGCTTAAGCAATTTAGGAATATATTACTTCCCTAGCAGTGACTATGGCTTACAAAACACATACAGAGCTTCAGCTTCCTATTTCTCTTCCTTACATATGCCGACAGCTTTCAGATAATAAATACTTTTTTGTCATCTCTGAAGCAGCCAGCATTAAAATGAATAGTGACTTCCCCCTTCTCCATGAGAGGCTGTATTGGACAGGCTCCAAATGGCCTGGATGCCCTGCTGTTCACGTCTGATTGTTTTCTGTGGGGAAAGCAGTTTACTGAGGGCATTTCAGGAAAGGGGAGCCAGCAGCCAATGGCTCAATGACTTTTACACCAGACAGAATGTAGATGAGCTAACAGTGTTGGCTGGGTTAAGAATTACTAAATATTGTGATCTGCTGCTGCAGGCATGAAAGGGATATAAGGGCTATTGCAAATAAGACAAAAACCTTATTTCAGACTAAGTCCTCTCCTCCTCCTCCAAATCAAAAGCTGTTTTTCATATTTACCTAGAGGTTTTTATGTCTTTGAAAATACAATGGTGATGGATTAGAAATAAAGCAATGAATGTCTGCACTGAAATTAATTGATACACATCAAGTATTCCAGTTCTGGTTTCAATCTCACTTTATGTCTCCTAGATAGGAAAAAGTAAAGAATGTAATTAATTTATTTTAAGAAATTTTTGGTATTTCATTTGAGACTACATTTGGATAGAATTTACTCAGGAGATGAAAGTGCTTATGAGTTATATGGTGTTTTTATTAGTCATTTAAATCTACCTTAAATATGTCCAAAACTTGAGAAGTTAAATTTAATGAAGTTAAATTTAAATGCAATGCTATCTGCAATTAATTAACTGTTGGTTCTGGTTAGTACCTACCAAACATTTCAAAAGTAGCAGACCTTATCAGCTATCACACCATTTTTTATTCTACTATTCTATCTTCTTCTTCTGCATGAAGAAAATAGCCTTGCTCTTTTTTCACCTCCTAGCTGGTTTTCAGCTTGAGCAAATGAGTTATTGAACTGTAATAAGCAAATAACAGAAGGAACTACTGGGCTAAAAGCTAGTTTAACACTTCAACAACTTCTGCTTTGGGGTGATTAGTCAGTGTCTTCCTCCAACTAAGTGGCTCTGATTCCGTCAAAGTAGTAGCAATGCACAGTTGCACATACAGATATATTTTTAATATGTAATAGCAAACTCAGAATTTTATAAGATTTGCTTTAAGTTATTTCTTTTATGTTGTCTTCTATATGGAAAATACAGGCATGAAATGGTCTCTCCTTTCTTTAGTTTTAGAGCTTTAAGCACTGTAAAGGCTGTTGGTGTCCTTGGTTGGCAGTATTTTATTTATTGTCTAACAGGACACTGGTGCTAGCACGATTCTAGCTGGAAAACTTCAGTCTTGCTCTTCTGTTTTAAGAGATGAGCACAGTTTTGACTGAGGCTTGGCAAGCTTTATTATCATAAGGATCCTGTTTGGGTTGGTGCTCTACTGAGGTGTCAGTGTCTGTATGCCTGGCAGAAAGCAGCTCTCTTTTGGTCAGTGCAGTGTTATGTGATTTCTCTCTCCAGCGATCAGAGGCTATGTGCTGACCTAAACCTCCTGTGTGTGTGACCCAAACAACCTTCACTGCAGCCCTCTACAGGCACTGGTCATGACCTGTCCTCTGATCCCCGTGCTCACATTCCTTCTTTATCCTTGGCCTTGCAGCATCCTGTGATTAATAAATTGATTTCAATTACTTACTTTTGACAGGAGTGTGTATTTTGTAACATTCTCCTGACCTTGCTAGCACTTTGATCTTGTGTAAACAGTTTATCTATCAGTCACAGCTCTGTGCAGTCCCTTTTGGCCAACACTTCAGGCAAGGGTTTTATTTGAGAAGTGGGTGGTCTGAGCAATGTTCCAATGAAACTGATACCAGTGATACAGAAGTATACCCTAAAATGGGTGTTTTAATAATTTAGTATGGTGTAACTTCAATTTAAGCATTAGTAAAATAATGATGGCATCTGCAAAGTAATTGGAATGTTTTATTTTTCTTAAAAATAGAATTAAACTGATTTCCTTATGGTCTCCAGTTGATATAAAGGGAACGTCTCTGTTTGTTATGCCTATTAAAATATTCCCTCATATACCTCCTAGTCTGAAAAGGCAGTGACAACATATATTCATCAGAAAATTTTGTGATAAGACAAATAATAAAGAAGCTTCAATATTGATAACTTATTGATTTTATTGGTGTTTGGCAATCTGGTTGACTAAACACCTAAGACACAATCTGAACCTGATTTTTGAGACAGAAAGGTAATTAAAAGATTTAATGTTTCCTAAAATGTCCTAAGTTTCCTAAAATGTCCAGATAATTGTAAATATTTTTAAACACCTTCTGCATGTATAAAACATACACATTTTTGAGTACCTACATAAGATTTTTAGTGGAAAAGTGTAATGGAAACCATCAGACTTGACATTTGATTCAATAACATTGAATTGCCACCTTCCCCCTCTTCATTTGCATGTGCTTTTGGTTAAACCTGTAATTATCATGATTACAGGTCCCTTCCTATTCACTGCAAAGAACAGAAAGTGCTCATATCACGTGCGTGACTTTTTTGTTCCCCTATGCAACCCAACACTTATTTCCTGTTCAGTTGTTCTCTGGAAAGATTTAACAGATTTCTTCATGATCTACGTTTTCCATTTCATCTGTTGTATTTGGAAGGACTTTTGAAAGGAGGACTTTCTTTTGAGCACATCTTCCTTAGTGCATTCTCCTTTAATAGGAAACAAAACATAGCTGCGTAAGGGAAGTGAGAAGCTGTGGTGTGTGTGTCACACACTCCTGTCTCAAAGGGTCATGCTTCTGTTAGTGATTAAAGGTAACCAGCAGCCAGCCCTTCAGCAGTCCCAAACAGGCAGGGGTAGCAATTACACCCTCTTTATATTCTTCCTGGCCAGATGAGCAGAGGTAGGTGGTTGTGATGAGAAGCAGGAAAAAGGGAAAGAGGTATTTTTTTTTTTTCACGGGGGGAAGAGGCCATCAGATCATTTAATGGTTTAGCAGCCAGTACTGGGTGTGGTTGAAACCCTTCATTTCAGATTTTGCATTGACTTGTGGTGTCATATAGGACTGGGGGCTGAATTCCTCTCTGTGTTTGAGATAACTGCTCCCTTTTACTTTGGGTTTAGAGAAGTAAAACATTGATCCCATGTTTACAGCTCAAAGGAAATTCATAGTTTTGAGCAATGTGTGCTTTTCTTACTACCTGAGTTGCTTTAGGTTCTTTTAAAATAAACCCCAGTAAAGAGTACTTAATAAAGGAAAAGGACACCTTTTGCAAGTATTACTGTAATTCTGTAATACTGAAGTAAATATATTAAAAAGCCAAAGAAAATTTTGATTATTTCTGTGGGTTTTGCTCATTATTTATTTGTTTGAGAAGTAAGAGATTGCTCACATTTTTAATGCTTAGAGTGACCTTTGTGATTTGAGTTAAAAACAAATGGAGCAGAGCAAATGACTAGGGCACCCAAGCATGTTCTCAGCTTTGCCACACTGAAACGTTTGTTCTGTAGGGCTTTGGGATGACAGCCCAAAGGCTTGGTGAGATTTAGAACCATAAAAGATGGAACAGGTGGGAATGCCTCATTTTTCCCTGTAGTAGCTCTTAAT
Organism: Taeniopygia guttata; assembly: GCF_048771995.1. Classification (NCBI taxonomy): domain Eukaryota; kingdom Metazoa; phylum Chordata; class Aves; order Passeriformes; family Estrildidae; genus Taeniopygia; species Taeniopygia guttata. The sequence goes on along the minus strand of NC_133028.1, from coordinate 38,249,072 downwards.
GCACCACTGCTGCCTCTGGGGCATTTTTGTAAAATAGATGCATGCCAAACAAAAGAGACAAGTGATGTAGACTGTATGTCAATGAGATGGCAATACAATTATTTGTAGATGATGCTGAACAGTATTGCATCCATCTGCACCTATTAAGTGAAATGGGATGTACTCCATTCTCTTTATGGTTAGATGACAACAGAACACAAAACCAGGCGTGTCAGAATTATTGGTTACCGGAGGCATTATTCAGATTATTCCATCTTTATTCTTCCACAACTCCATTCTTTTCCAGATTTCTGTATACACATCATATCTCCTGAGTTCTGCAGTCAAGAGCACATTGCTTGAAAATAGCTCTAGAAAAATTGCCCATGGGCTTTCATCAGCTATTTAGAAATAGGAGGTTTTTTTAAAAAACATCTTTTAAATTCTTTGATATCACTTCAAGTGCAACAACTGGACCACAGAGAAAAGTAATATAAGAAATCTTTCAAAATGTTTTTTTATCTAAGCTAATCATCATAAATCTACATTGATAAAATTATTAATGTGGTTTTGGTACCTCTGTTGAATGAGGTTCCTAAGCTGCACGCCATAAAATATTTATTACTTTTATCTACTGTTAGGTTGTGATCACAGCAGCTTTAGTTGCTGAAGTAACTAAAGATTTGTAGCCCTACCACCAATGCAAAATCACAAATGAATGTGCTCTGAAAACAGGGGTGTGCCTAGTTTTAAATGGATGTAAATTGGGTACACCTTCAAACCTTTTTTTTCAGATAAATTTCCAATGAGGTTTCAAGCCAATCTTTAAACTGTATTCTTAATTTTTTTCTGATTGCAGATTGATTTATCTCACAGTGTTTGGTGCTTTGTACATATACAGTGCTATGTCAAGGAGTACTGAGATGTGAGGTGTAAAATTCTTAATGAAAAACAATGTTAATAATTTCTTTACCCATCTCTACATGACTTTTCAGTCTTAATGCTGTCTGTGAAATAGAATTTTTTTTTTTTCATGTGACAGATTGAGATTGCAATAAATGAGCAAAATTCTTTTACTGGCCTGTGAAGTGCTATAGAGATAGGACTGAAAGCACAAAGTCTCAAGAGTTGCTTTATCTCGCTTCACTCTGCAAACTGTTAATGGGGATGATTCCTCACTGGGGTTTGTAAGTATGAGAAGAAGGTGAACCTATTTTCTTTCTATTGGAAGAGACATTAATTTTCAATTTTTCAATTTTCAGTTACAAATTTTCAATTTTTCAAGAGCACCTGAATGTAAGTTATCTGAAATATATTCCAAAATTAAATATCTCCCATGGGGATTTGTGTTTAAAAACTCAATGGAAATTAAAATCTAAAATGAAAGAGTGAAAGTTTAAGAATACTGTTTAGTTACTGCAAAGGGAGCTAGTTTAATCTGCTTCTAATGAATGTAAATTAGATATGCTTCTAATTCAATGTAAATTGAATTCCATATTAGCAGACTTCTGTCGTTAACTACCCATTATGGAAAACTAGTTCCTTCTTTGGAGATTAAAAGTAGATAAATATCTTTGTGTGATAACCTTTAATTTTATGATGCTGTACCTCTGAAGTCATGCCAGTGCACTGAAGTGATTTCTTAGAACAGGAAGCATTAGAAAATAGTGGTCAAGAAAACAAATAAGTCTGGATTTATTAGATATTGTGCACAAATGCTTTGAAAGCAGACTCATCTACCTGCCACATTTAGGTCTGAGTTGCTCATACTGAGTTCAGTTGTATAATTTATATATTCTTGATGGGTTTACTACAAATGCCTGTATTCTCAGTTCCATTGCAGAGTACAGAGTCAGAGTATGTAGTACAGGTCACTATGCCTGTAACCTCTTTGTGGAGAGGCTGGAAAAGAAGGTGCTTATAGTATGCTGTATATTTTACATACTTCTGTGCTGCAAATGCAAGGTCCCAGCTGAACTCCCTATACTGAAAATCCTTTAAAAGATTTTATTAGAGCTCACAGTGGTGAGACTGTGCAGACAACCATTTTCAATGTATGGTTGAATTTAGAGACAATTACTTACTCTAAGTTATTGGTCTGTAAAATAGCTCTGAAAAAAAAGAGGAAATTGTTGCAGAAACAGGCTGCAGATGGAAGAACCAGGCATCTGAAGCATCTGAAGACCTGTAACCCTTGCGTAAGCATAGAGAGGACAAAACAATATCTCTCAGACTTGGTACAGTATTTAAAGCCTTGGCTGGTAACTGTAGGCCAAGACCAAACATGGAACATGAACTACAAGATGCAGTTGCTCCTCGATATCCAAGAAATTTTTTTCCCTATGAAAACAGCTCCAGCTTCAGGTCAAAGTGTCTTGCTGCCTCAGACAGAAACCACCTTTACATTGCCCTTGAATAATGCAAGTAAGCTAGGTACAGGTTGCTGAGAGTCATGCAGAAGAACCATGGGCAAAATTATACTCTTTGAAAAATATTTTATGCCTTACAAAAACAAATGTGATATTGGCAATTCACCCATGGCTGGCACTATTACACACTCTTCAGCTTCTTGATGAAGGGCAAAGTTTACATAGGAGTCTGTAGGAGGTGGACCTGCTGTTGCATCAAATCCCATAAAACAGCCAGTCTTCTGTCAAGAACCAATTCCCACAAAAGCCTCTCTTTCTTGACTGGCTCAGAAATGTGGCAAAATCTTGATAAAATATATTTTAATCCCTTCCTGGATCATTCCAGCCGATTTCTGACTGCAGGTACAAAGAGGCCCTGGTATGGCTTCAGGGCGCACATTCACCGCAAACCTTTGAAAGTGCAGTGAAACAAGTAAGTGTTATAAGAAAATACTGGATGGGAAGAAGAAGGTCAGCAGTATCTAAGAAGATGAAGACTATCCAAAAATGGAAGATAACTTCAAAGAGCATGTGAGGATGAGAGTTACACAAGAAGTAAGAAAAATAAAGCTGGTTCTAAGTGTAGTTAAAGAAGAAGAAAAAAAAATCAAAAACCAGCTCTTCAGATCTTTTTCAAAGATGTGAAGATGATGTTTTATTTGAATTAGGAGGTGAACAATCCGTGGAGATACTGGCAATACCAGGATGATGATGAAGGAGGAGACTGAGTACAGTAACAGTAACTTGCCCGAGTCCACAAGGAGCTGATGACAGGGCTTGAGGCTGTAACTGCAACAGGAGATGAAGAAAATTTAGAGAATGGATTTGTGCCAGGTAGAGAAATCCTGCACAGTCAGCCAAGAAATCAAACTATATGTAATATGACCATAGAAGTGGAAAGAAGAGGTTGTGACTGCATTCCAGGATCACATTAGACACAGAAAATTATGAGAAGAGCAACTTTTTCTGGTTTTAAGGCAATCAAGTATGTAGCCTTAATCATTAACCAACATCATATTTGATGGGAGAGTCTGCCTTTTAAAAAATGTAAGATGTTCAGGCATAACAGGACTCAAAAAGTGAAAGCTCTAAAAAATCAGTCATAAAAGCAAAAAAAAAAGTGAAAGCTTCAAACTCAAAAAAACCTGAGAGGCCCATCAAAGGTTTCATGGTTCCTGCTGAGCATAGTTTTAATAAGTCATGAGCCGGGAAAGGCAGACACAGTGGTGAATTCAGGGAGAGGACACTTGTGGTTTAATTTAAAATTTCTTTTGAGGTGGAAGTTCTGGCTGAAGGGAGAGGTTTCTGCCCAGCTGGAAACCATGTGTGGGCAGGATCTGCTGTCCATGGGGGCAAGCATGTGTTGCAGGTCTCCTGTAACTGTGATTTACTAGCTCTTGCTCCATTGAAAACATGAGATCTGGTTTTGGTTTGGCTTGAGACACAGCATTTTAATAACTCCAGTGGCAAACTTGTCAGGGTGTAATATGATCCTTTCAGTCAAAAATCTTCTTGATTGTATTTATCTGTGTTTTTTAAGGCCCTGATTGTTAATTTGGGTTTGCATTTGTGACAGCCCATTTGTACTCTGAGATGATGGGTAAGTATGTGATTCCTTTTTGCTATGTTGTTGATATACTTCTCTTTTCTCCTCTTGTTAATTTCCTCTCTAAATTAAGTAGTTTTAGTCTTTTTTTGGCTACAAACCTCCAGATGTCACTGAATAATTTTTTGTTTGTCCCTTGGGCTCTTCTGGTTTTGCTGCATTTCCCTGGCATTTCTTGATGTCTGGAAGAAGAAGCCTCACTTGAGAATGGCTCAGGAGAAGGAAACCAGCCTTCTTCAAAATTCAAAACTGTTAAAAACATTCAAAGTAATTCATTTCCTCACAATTCCTGACCACAATTCAGTCCTTTTGGAGTTACTATATAGTAGCTGACAGAACAAGTGTGACTTTGGAAAGTCTGGAAATTTCCATGGCATGCACACACAGAATCAGCACCATAGTTGTGGGAAATGTTGGCATTACTGTGCACATATTACACAGTGTAATAACATAGAAATGTCCTGAAGTCTCTGGATCTACAGCACATCTGCAATGCAGTAGGTCATCATGTTTTCTGTATTGGAATTCCTTGAAAGAAATAGAGCAGTTCTAATTTTCATTTTCTAGTTAGATACACTGTTTCCTCCTTTCTTGAGCCATAAGGATATAAAAAGTCTTTCAGCAATCAAAACTGACAGCTGAATAAAGGGATACTGCAAAAAAATGCAAATGTCTCTAGTATGAGTAAGGCACTTTGTGTAGGACTGTCTTCCTTGGCAAAGTGGCCACAGTGTGAAGTGACACTGTAAAATCTCAAGTGAGAGAAGTCAGTATAGATTATATATCTGGTATTTCAGGGTAACAGGGCAAGATCTGTTTTGCACCTTCACCCATTATTTATTTCAAGTAAAATTAATATTTAGACAACAGGAACTGAACAAATGTGATCAAAACATCTAATCCTTTGCTGTACCACTATTAAAATGTCTCAGCATTATCATCTTCATTCTTGTTCCTGTCATGCCATTTTTATAGCAAATAATAGGACAGTGCTGTCATTCTCCACTTTCCTCATTCTGATGAGGAATTATTAAATAGAACTGAGCAAATACTTCCTATTCAGACTCAGAAACACAGTTTTAGTTTTTGTAATGCTGGTGGCAGATCATTCTGAAATTTCTGCTGGGTCTGAAATTGAGATGCAATTAACTTTCTTCCACCCATTTAAGGTGCATTATTCAATAAAATGTGAATTTTGAACACTCAGTTATAGAAGTGTAGGGTCCTCGTTTTTTGTATAAAAAAAATTGAAATAGCGTAATTTATTTAATGTCATCTCCCATATTTATTTCTTCTCACCCCTTCCCCCCCATATTGTTAGATTTGGCATTTAGAGGTCTTTTCCCCTGTGCTAACATTAGATTACATTGTCATTCTCCTATTCTTCTTTTCTTCTTCAGCTGTCTTGTAATTGTTCTCCCTTTTCGTTTTCAAATATCTTATTTTCTCTTTTGCTTTGCTGAGCGATTTTTCAGATGACCTTCTCTATTTTTTCACTCCCAAGCAATATTTTCATTCTCTCTTTTATCTACACAGATTTCTATTTGGCTTTCTCATTTTTCTTTGCATAAGTGACACCTGAGATCAGTGACCCTGGTACAAAACTGCCTGTCAGGACTGTATGGTGGGTCCCGTTTTCTTTAAGAGCACATCAGAACTAAACAAAAGTTGCATTTCTTCCTTTACAGTTTGTTTCTCTTCTACATCATAAGTGTTTATCTTTTTTTGACTAACCAAGACTTCAGAAATTAACATCAGTCTGGTAAAATAGAGCACCAAAGTTCATGTGGTAAATTTATTTTTCAGAAATTTGACTGACAATAACTTTTGCCTCAGTATATGAAAAAAATGAAAACAAGGTACCAAAGCCATTTCTGGGCCCTGCCATGCAACATTATTGCACTAGATGTCACTGTTATACTTCTTAGAATAATAGTCATCATATAAATGCAGTATAACCTCATGCTCAAAGGCTCTTAAAGTCTGCTGTGTATGAGAAGGTGTGACCAGGAAAGTATTCAATAGCATGGTGCTTCCTGAAGTACTCTTTTCTTTCCATTTGCGTCTAAGCCGCTGTTCTTGAATACTGAATTAAAAATATTTCTTCTTTTTATACCCAAAGACACTCTAGCTGCTGTAGATGTGAATGCTCTTCAAACAATTCCAGTGCAAATGCTTTTTAGTCTACAAAAGCTGATTTTTAGCAGTGAATGATACTGAAAAGTAACACAGCAATTGCCATATTGACTAATGAGAAGTGGAAGCTCATCTTCATCTCTCTGCTTTTTAAAAGAAAATGCAAAAGAAATGCAAAGCCATTATACTGACTGAAACTAGTAATATTCAAGCAGATGAATACTTGTACCTGGCTTCCTCTTTGGCTTGTCTTCTATGTGAAGGAGTAAAAACTTGGTAGATATCAATCCAGGATGAACTTTACTTCCAATATCTGAGAAACAGTATTAGATTTGTATGATACACAGTAATTGACAAGATTAATTAGGTTTAAGCTTGAAGTGTCTTAACGTTCAGAGAAAAAGAAAGATGTTAACAGAGGATATAAACAGAGCAGCTTTTGTCTGATGTATGCTCTTTTGGGTTCTCCTCAGAAGGAGGCGAAGGCCACCACTTTAGAGTATTTAAAACTAATACAAACAGCCTCCTCTCTTTTTTTTCTTTTTAGCCTGTTAGACAAGTAGATCAAATGGTATATCAGTTCTGTAAGTGGGTGCTGAACAATCTCTGTACTTCACAACAGGCAGACATCAATTAATTTTGGCATGTCAAAGGAGATGAGATAAGCTAGGATTAGCTAGATGTTGCAAGAGAAAGCAGTTGCAGGCTGAATTTTGTAGCTACAAGTGGAGCAACATCAGACAGTCCTTGCTGTCCAAAATTTCTGACACTACAGTAGGTAAGCAGAGCCACAGCCACTTGCCTCTCAGGATTCACTTCCAGAAAAGAGCTTACCCTGTCTGGGCTTAGGGACAGCAGAACATCTCTGTGGGTATATCCTATACGTGCGAGAAAGTATGTAATGAAAGCAAGATGTCAGTTTTTCCAACAAGGTCTGAAATAGCATTTCAGTTTATCCTGCTTTTTCTGCTTATACACTACACTGACAGAAACTCAGGGAGAACAAGTAGTTCACATGCTGCTTGGAGCAAAGTTACTCCCAAAAAACTATTTAGATTTCTTACATGCTTGAGATCCTGCATATAAAAATTGTCATTGTCTTTGTATAAATGTCTTACATGACAATCTCAAATCATCTTTTCCATCTGCTTCAAATTTACCTGAAGCCTTTGCATATCTTACTTCATTATCATTCATATGTGAACAGCATTTTTTACCACTGCTAGGCTTCTCCTTTAAATTCCTTTTTCCTTCCTAGTTCAGCAGTTCACATGCAGAGAAAACTGAACTTTAGTGTTGTTAGGTAGATATCCAAAATTATTACTTTAAAGAGAACATAACCCCACTGAATTATTTTATAGTCATTTAATTGTTCCATATTAAAGAAAATAAAGCAGTTTGTACATAGAAGAAATTAATAATGCAAGAAATATTTGTTTGTCTAAGTGTTCAGGGAGTCTTGCTTTATTGACATCAGAACAAAGGCATAGGCATTTTTATCTTTAATCTTGTCCTATTGTAAAATCATCCAGGAAAATATAAGGACATTATCTGGTCCATCAGTAACAGCTGGATAACTGAATTTGTAATATCCTTGACTGTTATCACCAGGAAATATAGGCCCTTCCTCAGCTAAAAAAAAAATCCCACTTATTATAAAAAACATATTGATCTAAATTATAGGAAGTATTATACTTAATTATGCTTGACTTTGTTTAAATTGGAATGACTTCTACAGTTAAGGTTTCAGAATATAGACTTTTAAAAACATTTTCCATCCTTATGTGCAGTGTACAGCAGAGTAACTGCATTCCTAGTGAGAAATAAACACTTTTCCTGCAGGTGTTATGCCATCCTAGCAATTATCCTGAAGAAAAAGGGGCTGCACAGAATTAAACTCTGTCTCCTCCTTATGTGAATTCTGAACTGCATGTCTGAGCCATTAGAAAAAGGCAAATCTTTCCAGGCAGACAGTCTATTATTCAGCCAGCTGAGTGCACAGGCCAGAGCCAGAGGGCAAACTTTCACTTGACTAGGTCACTTATTTCATTTTTACCATATGCAGTGTTTACATAAGGAGGTGGATTTTTAAAATTACTCACAAATTTCCTAGCTCAGTTGGTATGTAAGTGATTTCAATTCAAGCTGCTCCAGCAGCACGAAAATCCATAACTAACTGCAGCAAGTTTACAGCTCCAATATTCTGTGAAAGAGGAAAACATTTTTGTTGATGGTTTTTCCTCTGTGTTTAGACAATTTGAGTGTCTCACTTAAAATTTTTGCTTTTATAGACTGCTAAAGCTATAACAATCTTGCACATAGTGTAAAGATATGCAGATTTGAAGGTCTGTTTTTTACCCAAATATCATACAAGCTAGATGTCCTTCTTGATTAAGTCCTGTCTTGCCCCATCTTTGCTGAGGGAAACAAGTCACTGGATTGTCACTGGAAGTTGCTCATGCTGCTGTAGAATGTGAATACCCTTATATATGTTTATTCTTTCCCTATGCCCACACACCAGATGGCTCCTGCAACAAGCAGTTGAAGAAGTTCAGTATTCTTTATCATATTTAAAACAAACCACACAGCAAAATAAAGAACGTGCTGCTGAATACTACCAATGAAGGCAAGTAAATGTGTTGCACATTACAGTAAAGTTATTTCCAGATTGTAGTATGAAGATGACTGTCTCAAAAAATGTAAAATTTAAGTTGCCAAAACTAACTGAAATTCCTCTATAAGTGAAGATAATAGTATCTTCCTATCAACTTACAGTATGCTTGTAGTACAGGGCTGCTTTTGCAGTATTATATAATTAAAAACATCCCTTAGGAAATTGTTGGGAGAAATTATGCCTGCTATGAAGAAATGCTGACTAAACTAAATACATACAAACATAAATATTTATATATATACATTTTTGCCTTTGAGTAAATCTAAACTCCCATGTGAAGTATAAAATTTCTTTTTCTTATCTTAGATGCAGTTTTATGGCATTCTAAACATAGGTGATTTTGTGCAGTTATGAGTAATAGCAATCATCTTGCAATGATTCTTCAAAGACAACATATGCAAATAGTATTTGTGTTTTCTTTTGTAGGTAGAAAGTAACCACTGAGGAAGCCAGTGAAACTTAGGCATACAGTTAAACATATGCATAGAGATATGTACCTTGCCAAATAATCATTGTTAATGTGTGCAGGTCCTGGCATGCAATTTGGCTAGTTGAGAGAACCACAAGAAACTGCTGGACATGACATGAGAAACTGCTGAGCATAAATAACAGAACAAGAGACTCACAAAATTGCATCAAGGACCTTGAGGAAGGACAAGATTTCACAACTATTTAAATGGAAGTGATATGAGAGACTGCCACACTCCACACAAAATTTTAGAGGAGCACTGGGGACATTTTGGAGAGTTCACTCTGGCAAGGCTAAAGACACTTAGGTGTAACTGCTTAAGTTAAGAGGAGAACTAAAGAGGGCTTAAGGCTGATGAGAGATGACCCAGAACAATTATGGAAAGATAGGTGGACAAAAGAAGCTAGTCTTGTGCCAGTAGGCCGAGCAGCATGCTCACCAGGCTGAGCCAAATACCTGATCACTGAGGGCTTTTCTTCTTGTTGTCCTATTATTTTCCACTCTGTATACTTCCATGTGTAAGAAACATTTAAGAGATCCAAGTGCTAGAAACTGGAAGAGGGACCACAGGTGCCTTTTAGACTCTGTGTGTGTGTATCTATGTGTGCTGGCTTTGGCCAGGGTAGAGTTAATTCTATTCGCAGTGGCTGGTATGGGGATGTGGTTTGGATTTGTACTGGGGAGAGTTCATATCAGAGATGTTTTGGTTTTGTTATTGCTGAGCAGGGCTTACACAGAGGAAAGGCCTTTTCTGCTTCTCACACGGCCAGGCTGGTGAGGAAGGTGGGATGCATGTGAAGCTGGGAGGAGACACAGCCATGACAGGTGATCCAAAATGACCACAGGGATATTTCAGACCAGATGGCATCATACTCAGCATATAAAGAGGGGGGAAGAAGGAGGAAGGGGAGGATATTTGGAGTGATAGTGTTTGTTTTCTCAAGTAAGCATTAAATGTGAGGGGGCCCAGCTCTCTTGGGCATGGCTGAGTACGTTCCTGCCCACAGGAAGCAGTGAATTCATTCCTTGTCTTGCTTTGCTTTTGTGTGTAACTTTTGCCTTCCTTATTAAACTGTCTTAATCTCAGCCTGTGACTTTTCTCCCTTTTACCCATTTGGTTCTCTCCCTGATCCTGCTGGCGAGGGAGTGAGGGAGTGGCTGTGTGGGGCTGGCTGGGATTAAACCAGGGCCCCCAGCACGGGCCAGCCCTCTGTCTGTGTGTGTATCCATGCGGCATTCCCTAGGGAGCTTCAGCCCCAGCTGGGTGATAGAGGCAACCTGCGCCTGGAAAATCCCGAGCTCCGAGTTAGTAACAAGGGAAGGGGCCCAGTGGTTAGGCAGGCATAAGCTAGAGAGGGACTTTTTACAAGGGCATGTAGTGATAGGACAAGGGGAAATGGTTGTAAAGTGATAGTGGGTAGGTTTAGATTAGATATTGGGAAGAAATTCTTCACTGTGAGGGTGGTGTGGCCGGAAAAAGTTGCCCAGAGAAGGCCAGGTTGGATGGGGCTTTAAGCAACCTGTTCCTAGTGGAAGTCGTCCTTGCCCTTGACAAGGGAGTTTGGATCTAGATGATCCTTAAGGTCTCTTCCAACCCAAAACATTCTATAATTCTTTGATTTTATGAATGGAAGGAATTCAAGCCTTTATTATCCACAGAAAAAGTGTCAGTCTTATGAATCTAGAGAGTGAAGCTGGAGAGGTGATACAAGCCTTGGTTATCTGTGCATGCATGTTTGGAAGACTGGGTTTTATGTGGATACTGGAAAAAGCACTGTGATAGCCATGTGAGAAAAGACAGTACTGAGAGTTCCTGCATCTTGCTGCTTGGCCAGACTTGCCCAGGGGAAGAGCAGCAACTGCCTGCATCTGTCAGGCTGGGATGGGAGAAACCTCCTGGGTTTGAGAGTACATAGGCCTTAGCTCTGATGGGTTGAGAAGCTCCTAAAGTGCATTTGATTCAGCCACTTCCTAGCAGTCATGAAGTTTAACTTCAGATTGATGTTGAATACATCCTTACCAGGATTAGCAACAGGAGACAAATATCAAGAGCCACTTGTCATATTTCTGAGGACTCAGAAGATGTGTCTGCAAAGATAGAGGTCTCTTCCTGCATACACAATATTTTTTTGTGCATCTTTACAAGACTTTGCCAACTCAGAAAAAGACAGACTTATTTTTTTCCATTTTATTCTGGAGGGAAGAGTTCTATGCCTAAATTATCAGTCTAGCAGAAATGGAAGAAGTACAGCAACAAACACTGCTGTTTCATAGTGTTTGAACAGCTTCCTTGGCACTTGATGATTTATATTTTGTTGTCTTGTTCTTTTTTATCTGGGTAACAGATATTTATTGCCTCTATCAGGACCCATCTGCACAAGAAGGAAAGATTATCAGTAAATGGCAGGAAGGAAATCTACAGCTTTCAGATATACTTGTCTGGGGATCTGAAATTGCCTCCAAAGAAAAGAGAAAGAAAATGGGATCCAGAAACATGTCAGGACCCAGATTTCTCTTTAGAGATCCTTATTTGCTTTTTGCCCATTGTTTTCCATCTTTCATTAAGGAATTTGTTACAAACTCATGCCTATGGCAGAAGACTGAGTAGAAGAAAGGGATGTTAAGTTACAGAACACATGCAGACTATATGAAAAATTAAAATTATAAGGTAGCACATTTCTTTCTTGTAGCTGAAGTAGGTAAATGTTCAGGAAATGGACAATGCAGAGCAAACAGATTTATGGCAGGTTTTTTGGGGTTTTTTGTTTGTTTGTTTTTTGTGGGTTTTTTTATGGGGTTTTTTTTGTTTGTTTGTTTGTTTTGTTGGGTTTTTTTTGTTTGTTTTGTTTTTTTTTTAAACCAAGATACCCCTTGTTTCCATTTTGCATATGTCATCGCTTGTACTGGGGTTTATTCAGGACAATGGTGGGAAATTACTAGATGTAGGAGGGACTAGAGTGCATAATAAAGCGATGTGGACAGGCTGAATCAATGAGCAGTCATATGAGGTTCAGCAATGCCAGTGCCAGGTCCTGCCCTTGGGTCACAAAGAAGCCAAGCAGTACTACAGGCTTGGAAAAGAGAAGCTGGAAAGTTGCCCAGCAGAAAAGGAGCTGGGGGTGCTGGTGGACAGCAGCAGATCCGCTGGCCGTCTTGCCCACCTGGGCACGCTGCCACCTCCCATCCAGCCCGCTGCTGCCCAGCACCATGGCCCCGTTCTGCTGAGCAGCTCTCAAGCCACTCTACTCCGAGGCGATACCAGTGCACGGTGTTTTGGCAAGACAGCAACAACCCTTTCTTACACATGCTTCTTGTCTTCAAGAACAGGTTTTGAATGACATTGTAACAAGCACATTGTGACACAAGTTTTGGGGATGTTTTCCTTGTCTTGCTGCTTATCCATCCAGGAGCTCTGCCTTCCTTAGGTGCAGAGGCAGTGTTGGTTTCCAGCACTGCCACGAGAGCTCCCATGACAAAAGGAATGAACTCAGCTCTGTCTGGGTAGGATTGACCATTTCTGTGTAGTTTTCTTGTGGATCCCCTGCAGTCTGTAAGAAGAAAGAATGTTGTGTGAATTCCCTGTATTGAGCACAAATAGGCTAAAATCTAAAAGCTACAATTCAGTGGTCTGCTTTCCCAAGTAATAATTTATGTCCTACAGTTAAAACAGCTAAAATCTTGCTGTCTCACAAGGACTTGAGGGCTCAGAGGTTGAAGCTGTCTCTACCATGATAGCAGGAGGCCTCACAGAAACAGCTGTGTGCTAAATGAGAAAAATCAGTACCTATTTTGAATACATACCAACAACTAATCAGGCAGGAATTCATGAACTATCTGAAAGCTCTGCAAGTGTAGCTATGAGATTTTGTGTGGCAAATGCATAAACAATATCCAGGATATCCTAACTTGAAGGCTATTTCTCCCTTAATGTTGTCTCACAGGATGTACAGCTGTATATACAAGGGTCTTTTACTGCTTGCCTAAATTTTCTCTCTGTTTTTTTACTGTACCTAATTCATATTTTAAATTCTAACCACCTGCCTTTAGAGTTCCCTAAGTGTTTTAATAATTCAGTGCTGAGCTGTGGGAAATAGAAAGATGTAATTGAAAGTTCTGAATCACCTGCTACAGGAGGTGCAGGCCTTGTGCTTGGCTAATTGTCAAAGTGATAATTGATAATGGTAATATTTTCTAAGCACAATTCAATCGTGGGGGCGGGAGGCAAGGGCTCAAAAGTGGAACTGTGTACCTTTTTTCTGTTACACTGCTTAACTCTTTTTTAAGGTTGTGCATGGTGAAGAAGGAAGGAGGAGTCTCAGAGAGGACACACAGCATTTTCTTTAATCAAAACCAGGGAACTAAGAATTTTAAAACAGTAAAATCCTGGGCTGTATACTTTAAATGGGAATAAAAGTGTCTGCTCTCTGAAAATTACTTACATTTAAGATGGGAATGTTTTTTTATGAATCGGTAATATGCAATATATGTAATTTTGAACGCAATCTTGTAACAAGAGCATTTAGCTGAGTTAAGAAATGCTCTTGTTTATTTGTGGAAATAGCAATGACACACAGCAAGGAGATAGATTTTCTCATGCACAAACTTTCTACCTTATGACATAAAATAAAGCCACAAAGAAAATTATGTTTTCCTTGAGCAGAAGCATTCAGTGCAAACAAGAAATTTCTCTTTCATCAGTGTCAGCCATAGCGTAGCAACAGCCTTTACTCTCCACTTGTAAATTTTTTAAAAGCTACCCTTAAACCTTGACCTAAGATGAGTCTCCTACACTGGAGATGTGTCATAAATAGCCGCAAAGTTTCTTCATTATAATCCTTAAAATTCCCCTGTACTCACAGTACTCACAGAAAACCTTGAACAAAATATGTTTCTGATATAGAAGGAAGATTGTTAATCCTGGTCAGTAGAATTCCATCTCTGTCTAATGCAGGAATGATTTCTTTGTCTAACCAGGAAACAGAAAGTTCTGTTTTTTGAAATGTCTATTATTTTTCACATTACCTACCTGTTATCTATTGCGTATCTTCCTGTGGAATCTTTGCGCCAGAGACTGTTTTTCTAGGTTGTCTGTAAAGACTCTAGCACATTAGTGGGTTGGTTCTTGATGAAGGATTTTATTCATAGAGATAATCTAAGTAAGAAATGAAAAATAATTATATTGCTTTATTCTACTATCCTCTATTAATTGTTGACACATAGACTTTAAGACCCTGTATTCCATCCTGGGGGCTGGGTACCCAAAGAACAACTGGTTTTCTGTCAAAGACTGAAGCAAAGAAAGCATTAAGTACCTCAGCCTTTTTCTTCTCTTCTGTCACTATGTTCCCCTGGCATCCAGTAAAGGATGGAGATTCTTCTTAGCCCTCTTTTAGTTACTGATCTATTTATGGAAACATTTTTCGTTGCCTTTCACAGCAGTAGCTAGATAAATTTCTAACTGATCTTTGGCCCTTTTAATTTTTTAACCTGAATAACCTCACAAACATTCTTGAAGTTCCAAGTTTCCTACTCCTCTTCCAAAGGACATAAACCCTCCTCTTTTTTCCTGAATTCCAGCCAGTTCAGTCTTCTTGCCTGCCAACTCATCTTTCCCCTCCTGGGGAGACCCTTCTCCTGTGCCTTTAAGATTTTCTTGAAGAATATTCAGCCTTCCTGGATTCCTCTGCCCTTCAGGACTGCCTTTTAAGGAGCCCTGCCAGCCATTCTTCCAAACAGACCAATGTATGCCCTCTGAAAGTCCACAGTGGCTGCTCTGCTACCAGAAAAATGGGATTTAAACTCCGATTTTCTAGCTTTTGCATTAACCTTTCCATCACAGTGGAATACAGAGGAATTTCCTCTAATACAGAGGAAAAACTTGTACAGGATAACACAGATAAATCTTAGCTATTTTAATGCCCACAGAATGATTAAAAAATCTTTCAGTAAATGTGACTGAGCTAAATGAGAATTCTTGAAAAGAAAACACAACTTATAAAGATGATAAGCACAGGAAAAAAATAGAGGTAGGATAAAGCAGGAGGTGAAGATGGAGAGTAGCAAAGGAAAAGGTCCTGACATGAAAGTAGCTATGAATACATAGCTGTACGTACCTGTAAATACATGAAGACATCAGTGAAGTAATCTTCTCTTTTTAGTCAAAATGGAACTATATATAGTGGTGGTGCTTCCTTAAGCTTGAAGTTTCAGAGGAAAATTTAAGCATAAATACCTTGTGCTGCTTTTTGTATTTGTGTTTTACAAAAACTTAAAATGGATTTTATCAAGTCCCTGGACTCATCCAGAAAACTGAGGAAGGTAAATATTGGGCAGACTATACTATCTTGTTGATTTTTCCATACTTGTGCTGTGTCACTGATGAGAAAAATGCCAGACAAAGGATCCCTTACCTTACTAATACTTTGTTGTTTGTACCATAAATAAAACTTGTTCAGAAAAGCCATTCTTGTCCTGAAAACAACTCATTCCTGAAGAAGAAATGCATTATTTTTTTAAAGAAATAATTTTAAATATTACTGCACATCCAGGAATGGCAGCTGAGCATTCAGACTACATTATGCTTGTTACCTGTCTATCATGAGACATCACTAAGCACCAAGGTACAGCAGAAAGAGGGAATGTGCCACATGGATGTGGCCCTACAATTTCCACTGCATCTGAGAGCAGTGGCAAGTTCTGAAAGGAGTTAAGCTAGAAGCAAAGTCAGAACTGGGGAAGACACGCTGGATTTGGGCTAGCAAAAGAAAGGAACATCTCTCTTGCAGAGCTGCAGTGTTAAAGCTGATTTGGGTGAGCTCTCAGTGCATGTCTGTTCAACTGTGTCAGGCAGAGCACAGGCAGTAACATAAAAGCTCTGAAGTGTCAGCCTTTGATGTTCAGGAGACAGACTCCCCTTTCAAGCTGAAGTACAGAACATAGGTTTGGTGGTAGAACATACAAAATTTAGTAGTCTGAGAGTGGTGATGACAGGTATTAAGCAGCATGAACACTGTTGAACAGTAAAATATCACTTTGGCTTTAAAAAAGTCTTAGAATGCAGAGTTGACATAGCATTGATATTCTATTCGTATCTATCAGAAGGAATTTTGTCCTGAATTATATCAACAACTAAAACACAAATTAAACAAAGTCTTGGTATTGTATTATATATCTAGAAATCCATATATATATATATATATATATATATGTAAATTTTAATGGAATTTGCTGTTTTATATAAGCGATGCATAGTTAGGATGTTTGCCCTAAGGAATTACTTTTTTATTCCTAAGGATTTTTTTTTCATATACACATAAAGGTGAAGTAATTTCATGGTAGTTGTAGACCATTGAAACTTTAATTCTACGATACATGCTCCAGAGAGATTAGTTGTGCTGTTTTATCAGGGTTACCCCAGAATCTTGAATTGTTATATTAATGTAGCTTTAAATGTAATTTTCCACTTGCTGCTAGGATCAGTTTGAAAGATTCAGTCTTGTTTCTTTGTCTTATTATTTTATGAGCAGTTGAATGTCAAGCATCTCCTGGTGTCACTAACAGGAGCTGCTACCTTAAGTTAGTGAGAAAAGTAATGACCCCTTAAATCAATTTATGTCTGAGTATGTACTGCTGTGTATTCATGCTGCTACCTGATTGATTCTGGTTGTGAAAGTCACTGGAGAAAATACTTAGCTGTCATTACACATTGACAGGAACAATTGCCATAAACACAAACGCCCCCAAAGCCCCCAGTCAGTTTTCAGAAAGCTCCCCATCCTTTAAAGGTAAAGCATTGCATTTTTAATACTGCAACACATGAAAGCATGCCTTTTAAAACACTTCAAAGCAACCTTGTCTCCAAACTAACATGAAAGCAAGCACAGAGCTAATTTAATATGTGTGTAGATATTTGATGGTTAAAAGGTATCACTTAGAAGAGCACATCAGCATTTTTCAGGAACACTCAGCATCAACATTCATAGGGCATAAATGTGTCTCTTTTAAGAAAAAAATTGTATGAATTCAACATTCCTGACATTAGGAACAGCAGACAAAACATTCAGTAGAGGGCAAAAGGACAGAAAGTGTGCATAGTGTTTTGTTGAAGCAATGAAAATATAGATCACACAGAAGGCTGATAGGAGTCGGAATATCGTGGTAAAAATCATGTTGATGACTGAAAGCCATGGCACAAATTACCCTGATTAAGAGCTCATCAATGGTTTCAGTAGGAACATAAACATGAGGAAAATTCTTTTGATGATATTAAGACTCTCATCTGTTTGTAGAACTAGAAGACTGTGGAAAAATAGTACTTAATCTAGGAAAGAAGAACAAGTTTTTGATGCCAAACTACTATTGTGCCTTTTAATGATGAGGAATTGGAGACAGTGGAGAAAATGTATGGTGGACGGACCTGTCTTCTGGATGAGGCACTAGGTTGGAGATGCCTAGAGACTTGCTGAGGGAGGCATTTGTAAGGGATGAAAAGACCTGAGGAAGAAAACAGGCCAGCACAAGTAGTTCTGCCTTTAATGATGTGGTGGTCCCAGAATAGACACAGAAATATTTCTTGTTTTTGCATGCATCTGTAGGATGGGCTGTGGGAACTAGCAGGATCTGGAACTGGTAATTGTTAATCTTTGCTCTAGAGGGCTGGCAGTTTGGGCCACTTGAGTTTCCAAGGCTTCCCTTCACTCTCCTGCTGCTGAAGGAGACCTTTTCCCAACAGAGCCTCCACAAGCCATAGAATCTGTTGAGAGCCAGCACAGTGGCAAAGTCTGCTTTTGGGCCACAGAGAAAAGGTTTGGGCTGTTAGCTGTTTCTGGAGTTCAGTAGCATGAGTTATAAAATAGACTCTGCAATATCCCGTAGATAGTTCATAACTATGTAGAATGGAAAGAAAGTACTATGGCAGAAATTTTTGCTGTGGTTTAGTTGCCAGTTGTAGGATGAAGAATTAAGGGGAAAGATAAAACTTTCACAAAAAGATATGTTTTCCCCTATCATTTTGAAGTTAGTATTTTAAAATAAGCAGGGGTATTTTTTTCTAGGAGGACAGTGAGCAAAAGAAGGGCCTAGCACCAATCATCCAGATATCTATTGCCACTGAAAAGGCACTTTTTCTTTGGAAAAGCCATAATCACAGAAGGATTCATGTGACAGAGAAAGGGTGAGAAGTAATGGAGAGCGTCTATACATTTGGATTTCTTCATACAGGGACCTCATTTGATTAATATTAAGGAGACTAAATGAAAATGAAGGTATCTATGAATTAAGACTGTTGCATGCCGTGCAATATGAATTACAATTAAAATAAAGACTTTAAAAATGTGAAATAATTTCTAATTCACTGGTGCTGAGATACTGACATAAGAGCCCTTAAATAAAAGGCAGGAAGCATAAAGTAAGACTTTTTTCTCTGATTATAGTAATATGAATCCCAGCTGTCTTCAGAATAAAAGTTGAAAATTCTCTTTGTATCATTAAAATTCTTTCCGAAGCACACAGGTAGGCCTTGAACTTTGAACAATACTTGTGTTTAGAAGTTATAAACTCAGTGGAGTTGACTGTGGCATGTACTACCTAACTTATAAAGAGATCTCTGGTGGTATTTGTTTCTCAATAGCAAATGACCTAGCTGAAATCTGCAGCTGAAGAAATTCAGACTCAAAAGAAGGTGCGGGTTGTCAATGGTAACATTATTTTGTTTATCAACTTACCTAGAAAAGTATTGTTCTATCAATAATATCTTGGATTAGTGGAGTGCAAATCAGGAGTGCTGTAGCTCAAAACAGTATTCAAGAGTGTCGATCTCATTTGATTCTTGTTTGCTGTATTGCATGTGAAGTGCAGGTTGGATGAGATGGCTTTCATTCTCCTCTTCAGCTTTAGCATTTCTGACTTTATAAATGGTGGCCATACTGGCAGCCCTGGAGCATGAGCATTTCCCTTTGTTTGCACAACAGTTACCATACAATGAGCTCCAGTGCACACATCCTTTGTAATAACCCCAAAAACTTTCTGTAGGGTCCAATTCTGTGGAAAAGATGATGATTTCTTGAGATGTGTCCATCCTGCAGAGGGATAAATAGGTGGAGGTATGCCAAACAAATCTGGAATACTGTTTCTCTGTGAAAGGGAATAATTTTACTAGGATTTAGACAGAGGACTAATTCATATAGCCACTAATAGTCAACAGATGGTAATTACTACTGGCTACTAAAAGCCAGGTCAGATTTGAGCCCAATGACCCAGAACTAAAATGCTCCATATGCCATCACTGTGCTGTCTGGTATGCTCACCAGTTATGACCCTCCCACTGAAATAAGGCCATGCAGGGAGCTTTAATGTTCTCAGTCAGAAGAAACAACTGCCTAGACATTTCTGCTCTGCCATTGGTTTTAACTATTGCTACATGCTGTTTATAACACTTTAATATTAACCTTGGGGTGACCAGGGAAAACAAGACACTGTGAAAGAGAGGATGGCATGGAAATAGTAAAAATCCTCTTAGAAGAGGACATCTCCCTAAATCCCTGTTAGCCCATGAACTAGAATTAAGGTTAGATTTTTTTTTTCTTCTCATTGTGCCCTTCAAGGTCTTTTCCAAGGCCTAACCAATTGTTAGCTGATATGTCATCTTGGGTGGTACATTTAATTACATATCTTTCAGTTAATAGCCTGATCGAAATCTACCTGGGAGTTGTTCATCAGCCACAAAGCAATGAGCAAAACAGCTTGCTGTGTCTGGAAAAATATGAGTATTGCTTACTATTAGGGCATTCAGGACACATAGCAAATTTATATACCGAGTCATTTATATGTTCTTCATCACTACAGCATCTTGTGTTTTATATGTGTGCATAAAAACTCACAGTGTTCTCAGGCATTAATTTTCTGAAGATTAAGAATTTGAAGAATTGCTGTGTAGTAAGGATTGAAGTTGCTACTTCAAGTGACAATTATTAGGGAGGAAAGTTTTCTGTGTGTAGGAGATGAACCATGCCTCCTCTGATTTTAATTTTCCTGTCTAACAAAACACAATCTCTGCTGCCTACTGTTACAGCCACAAAGTTTTTAGAAGTCCTGATCTAGGCTTAACAGTCACTATTAATTACATTACAGCACCAAAGTCATACATTCATTAATGCATAGGTTCTTTTTACTCTTCTCAGGAAATGGCCCTGAACTGTTATCATATTTATGATATGCCATATACATGATTAAGAATTTCCCTGGTAGGAAATCACATGTCTTCAGCTGCAGATATAGGATTTACTTGGAATCATATCTTCTGAATGCAGGCTTTTTGAAAAACATGTATTGAACTTTTTGTATAATTTCGTTTCTTCTAGCTACTATTGCTAAGGAAATACCTGAGAATGTATAAGGTGTCTTCAGGACATTGCTTGTTTCTTTGCTGCAGGGTAAGCACTTCCATTTTCATTATTATGGCCTATCTTATTATAGTACAAACCCCAACCTCTTAAAGAAAAATTTGTTAGCAATTGCATAACAACAGTGATGCTGTATTCTATTTTTCTAATTTATTATATGTAAAGTCCTAGCTATGTGGTAATGCTTCCTTGTGTCTGTGTGGTAACTAAATAGATAATTTTTTATTTTATTTCTTTTTTCCTTATGAAGCTCATAAAATATCAACTAAGAGGCCAATATATGTATTAATACTAAACTAGCATAATGCTGTATCAGCAGGTGTTATTTAATAAATTAAAACAAAGGAAAAAAAATCCAAACAAAACTCTTGTAATACCAAATCCTTTTTAGATAATGCTAACACATGAGATAGAACAAGGAAACTGCAAAATCTGCAGTTTTATAAATGAGAAAGTCAGCAATAGGATAGTAAGCCACAGAAGTATTAAAAAATAAAGAAGAAAAAAAGCAAACTATGAAAAAACCCAAAACCGTTTTTATAAGTATATAACTAATTTCAAGAAGATGCATAAGAATTTAAAGTTTCCAGAAAAGTACCATACAGACATATTGGATGATACAGAAACCAGAAAACTCAGAGATATTTGTGACTGTCAAACTAATTTTTTGAAATTCTATCTTCTTCTCTTGAGTACCACTGCAAGGCCTGTGTTACATTAATTTCCCTTGACTTATTTTTTTTCCACAAAAAAACCCATTACCAACCTGTACTCATTAGCAAACAAATTAGAATTGGTTGCTAAAGGATGTACAATTATATGTCTTGGCTGAACAGTTTATGTATTTTCAAGTGGTTTTAGTTGATACCTATAACTATGGAGAAGGTCTATGCTGTCACACTGCTATGAAATTTTGTCCACATGCTCAGTGATAAAATCTAGGATAAAACACTTGTCCCAGTGGTATCAAGTAGACACACTTTTGAGGATAGGACTAAGGTTTGCTTCTCTTCTGCTTTGAAAACTCCCTTTGTTTTAGAATTTTACATACTTAGGAATCTAGAGCAGTCTGTATTTAGCATGAAAATATCTTGCTGGGTTTTCTTTTGTTGGAGAAAAGAAGCTCTTGAATAAGACCTATTCATATGTCTGATTATAACAATTCTTCATTACAGCTTATTACAAGGACTCTGAATACAGCATCCCAGAAACTTCTCAAACAATATAATAATTGCATATATGTTTTTGTGTAAGGTATGAGGCTGTTGAAATGCAGCTCACTATTTTTAGCAGAGCTATTTACACCTTTCTTGTGTCAGAATATATAAGTATTATTCCCATCAATCATTAACCAACTCCAGTATTCACAGCAGTAATTGTTCCTCCTGCTATCTGTGGCATCACTTATTGTCTTGTTTAAGGTATCTTGGGGCTTATGTCTCAAGCAAGGCAATTGTCAACAGTTACCACAAGCCAGAAAAACTCGAGAGCAGTAAAATAAAAAGTTTGATTCTTTGAAGGATATTGAAACATGCAGTCACTCAGGAAAGAATAGAGTAATTAGAAAATGTTAAAAAAAACTCTTCACCCCTCAACCCCACACATATGTCACTTCAAATGACACACAAAAGATGCTACTAAGAAGACTTTGCCTTTTTTGCCCTTTTTTTCCCTTTCTTTTATTTTTTTTACAACCAACATTTTAAATAACATTAAATCAATTAATAAAAATGTCAAAGTCATAATTTTTTATCTGTGCATACCAATCATCAGCTGAATCACAAAAGGCTTGGCTGTCAAACAACACAACTAAAACACTAATGGATATCATAATGCATAGCATAATCTTCATGTGCTACAGCTGGGTCTTGTGCATGGGCACAAATTGATGGCTAAGTTAATGCTGGATTTCCAGTCTTCCACTGATGTCTTAATTCCTCATGCAGACTGAGGGATAAGTACTGTTTTGTATGTCAGCTCATTCCAAAGCTTCCCTGAATTCTGGGACTGGGTGAAACAGAAAGAGAAAAAGGAGATGAGGGTGGTGTGTGCTGTGGCTTCTCTGAAATGGCAAAGGTGCTGAGTTGAAATTGGGAATCCACAATGGAAAAAAATATGAACAGAGAATAATTAAAGATGGCATTTTGGGGTTACAGCTGTAGAGTGTCTGTTCTAACAAAAATAAAATTAAATTAAAGCTGAAAGAAACAGCTGCACATTAGGTGCTGTTTAATATTGATGCTAACTGAAGTATGGATTTGAGTCCTTCCTCAAGATCCTTGCCTTGTATCACTGCCTTATTGTATAATAAAAAGGATTTCTAATTAAAAAACCATAGTGATCACTCATGTATATGTCCTCACTGTACTTTGAGGAGGAAAAAAATCTTTTTCCCACTGTAAAACTCTTTCAGTGATGCCAAAATAGTTAGGCTCCATCAAAAATTAAAGTATAGTCCCCATGAGCAAAATACCCTCTGTTTTTAAGTGGGGGAATGAATCTCTGTAGTTTACTTAGATCTGAAACTTTAAAAGTAAAGATTTCTGTTGAAAAACCTTTTAACCAATGCTGTTTTCTCAGACATATTAATTTGTTCCACATATGTTAGTTTGTTTACAGAAACACTGTTTTATTTAGTCAGTTAATACATGTAGATGGTGAAAGATTTTATCCTTACAGGATTTCTTATTGAAAATCTGATATCCAGGTTGTTAACAGGAAACATCTTATCCAGTAGTTACCTGCTACTGAGTGGTGTGTGTTTAAATCTTTGCAGAGATCTGCATGTACTGCCTAAAAGAAATAAGGCAGAAAACACATTGTGCTGAAAATTATAAGAGAACCTTCTTCCTTACTGCAACGATAGGAGAGGAACTTTTTATTTAGATTTATTGATATTGATGTTTTAGTTGTTATTTTCTATGGCTTTCCCATCCTCCCCGTGTTGATCATCTGGTAAGACACTACTTTTCACAGCTCAATTTCAGGTCTGACTCAGATTGCTCTTTTACTTGATTAGTTGTCTTTGTAAAGATGATGAAGAAGGATTTAATTTTACCTGCTGTGTCTGTAGTGCCTACATTAGCATTGTGTTTTCAAGCCTAGCCGCTTGATCAGCCACACAACCTGTGGTTTTCTTTTACATCAGGGAAAGGTGATTGGCTGCATAAATCTGATCCCTTCAGAGAAAAATGTGCTTGAAGTCCTGTAGGGAAAACTCAGCACACTAAAATTACCAAGTGTTCAATCTGCAACACCAGCCACAGCCCAAAGGTGCATAGCTGAAATGGCTGTTAGCACCACCTCTGCTGCTCTTCAGATCCAGTTCTGATGAGCTGCAGCTCCTGTTAATGTGGTGTGGCTATTGCTGGCATGTCAGCAGCCTATGCAGACCAGCTAGAGTTGCCAAGTGAGAGACAGAAAGATGCCCTTGATCAGTGAACTGCTGATGAGCTATCTGGTATCACAAGGTGGGTGAAAAAGTCATAGCAAAGTTCATGTTTTTTCTCACGCTATCAAAAGGGAAAAAGAGCAAACAAATTTAGCTTGAACATTATTCAGTTAAGTTAGGGGAAGTTGTAATGACAATGTTTTTGGTTGGCATCAATGACAGGGTGTGGCCTTTGGATATTTTCAGGAAAGTCAAGTAGACTTTGGACTAAGGTTAGGAAATACTGCCCTTGAAGGTGCTTCTGGACAACTATCAGTCACATCCTTCTCTGTTCAGTATGACTGTGAAATCACTTTGATGATTATTAAGGATGGCATTGGCTGAATTTACTAGGAAAATAAGACAGTATTTGGATTAAAATAAACTCTGAGGGTTAACTGCCTTAGACTCTACCCAAAGTACATTTCAATACATTTGGTACACTGGAAAATGGAAAATAAGAACAGATTTGTATTAGTTTCTATGATTAAGAAAATGAACATATTATGGTGGTACAGATTCAGAGCATACATGTCACCACATGCAGAGTAGTACATGACTATATTTTACCATTCACAACTGGTGAAAACAGTACAGGTTTCCTATACTAATTAGTTTTGTGGCAATATTTCTGTCCTGGTAACTTCAGCAGGAGAATATGCCTGCTTACAGAGAGAATAGGCTGACTCTAAGGTTCAGTGATAAATTTTTCTACATAATCCTTTTGCCTCCTATACCTGTGCAATGCTGGTATTAATGATTTTTTTTTTTTTTTAAGGAAGGAAATGTCATTAATAGACCTTAAAGCATTCAGTGCTACTGTGTCACCAAATACATTGTTTTAACAATTTTCTCAAATGTTCTGGTTTTGAGGGAAATTATTTTCTGCTTGGTGTATTATTTGTTAAGGTATCTAGATTTACATATATTTAAAGACCTAATGAAGCTAAGAGATGAAGTAATGCGAGGTATTATTTTTTCTGATTTTGCCTTTTACTGTCTTTGAATTCCATTATTCCATTTTCTAGCAATGTTCTGGATCTTTTTTGCACTCTTATCAAAATTTTATGAATCAAAAAAATAACCCAATGAAACAATGAAAATTCTCAGTTATGGAACTAAGGGTAGTCTCTTGACAATAGAGGCTGGTAGGCCAGTGCTTTGCAAATCCATTTATTTTATATAATAAATGGAATCTTGGTCCTCTCTGCTTGTCTGACTGTCTCATATTGATATGTAAAAGAGTGTTTATAAGCATTTTCTCAAACAATTTGGGGAAAATAATCTGGGTTAATATGAAATATTTATTTAAATTTTGAAGACTAGCCCAGCTGATTTTGGCTCTGGAAATCCAAAACGATTCAAGTGTAGGGATGGAATGTTCAACAGCAGAATGGTAGACAACTACAAGAGAGAAATGCCAATAATTTATACACTGTGAATCATGGGGGATTTATATAGTAAGCAAAAATTTCAATATTAGTATGAAATATTTAGCATAAGCTTTGGTTTGTTCTATACCACTATTCTTTTATTATTTGTATTTAATTATTTTCCAACTAAACACTGAGGCTGATTAGATATAGGGGATATTTATTTCCATTGAAGGTAATCAAAATGTTCCAGTCCTCATGTTTCCTTTTCAGCCATCTTTCAATACAAAAATTATTTTTCTAAAGCATGTGCTTGCTGTTTGTAAAGCTTTTTAGAACCCTTCAGACATATGATGTTTTACAGAGCTCTCATTCACACATCTTAAAAGAGGTGTTGTGGTTTACGTACAACTTCCATTTGTGGGATACACAGGAGAAACATGTTACTGAAAGGAATCCAGGTGGATATCTGCACTTTAATGAGAGAAAAGAGTGCTTTGCTATATAGGACACTTAAGAAGCTTGGAAATCTATTATAAGACCTTTCAACTTCCTCAGCCTCAAGCTACTATTTTACAGGTAAATGTACTTCAAAGGGACAATGAGGTCAAACAAGTGCTAGAAGCTAAAAATCCCTCAGATGTGATTCTGCCGCTACTTGCAATTTGCTGTGTGAAATTCAGTGAGTTGTTCGTCTGCGCTTGAAATATTTCATCCTTACCACAGGGATAAGAAAACACACAACTTCCAGCCGATGGAAATATTTCAAGACTTGATTAATTCTGTAGTCCTTTCATGAGAAAAATTGCCTTTACATAAACTCTAAGACCCTATCCCCACCTGGAATTAATCAGAGATGCTTACAGGAATACTTTCCAGATAAATCAAATTGCGAGCACGATGCTTCCATTCCAAGTGACTAAGCTTTGGACTATTTTTATATACAGACAAGAAATATAAACATCAGTGTCCCATGTTCTATTATTATAAAATGAGCTGCAATCAGCTATTTAGATTCAGAAATATATATACGGTTGAGAAACAGGCTTTGAACAGTAATATTGTAAAATCATATTAAGGATGTTCAGTGTCCTGGAGTTATACATGTGTAAGCTAAGCAGAATTCAGTCTTTCTTCAAAAACATTACTTAGCAGCAACTGAAGGGTGCTCCGGAAATTTGTGTGTGTGACGTACTTGCATACACTGTGCTTTGATTACTAAATATTTTAAACAAAAAGATGTTAGTCTGTCTTTAGGTATTTCTTTCAAAGTCTTTTTCTGAGAAAGAGGTGCCTGCAGACTAACTATAACATTTTCCTCATTAAATGTTCCAAAACAATGTCAGTTGTTACATAGCATTTCCTTCCTCTCCTTGCATTTTAGAATAGTCGCAAATTTTGGTAAGTGGTATAATATACAAGGTATGGTCTGCCACTGTTGGTCTCCTGAAAGCCCTTTCTGTGATAAATTGAACATCATATCATATCTCAGCACAGCCAATCTGTTTAACAATCAGCAATGTTTCAGTTTATCATTTATCTTTTTTTACCATGGTGCTTTATGTCCTAAGATATTCTGTGATTCTTTATTAACATTAGTAAAGAGTATATTGAGCATTAATTCAATTGAACTCTCTCCTTTATAAAAGTTTTGAGATACTGCAATTTCAAACTTGAAAGTTCCCAGAGTATGTTGTACATTTTCTGCTCCTGCTCTCTTCACCTTTTAGAAAACTTCTTTTAGAAAGCAGCCTTTCACCTGGAGTTTTAAAGATATGAAAAACTTGCAAGGCTTTTTTTTATAGCTATAAGATTAATTTATTTTAGAAGTATTATTGTTCTAGGATAATGTTCTGAAACATTTTGGGAACGGGGAGAAATTCTTTTTCCCCCTGACTTATTTGAACCCTGAGCTTTGAAATGCGACAGTGGCAAATTTAGGTTGTTTACAGTTTTTCTTGAATGTGAGACATCTTTCATGATGAGCCAGCATAATGATTGTATTTGGAAGTAGTAGCACAGCATAGACAAAACTGTACTCCAGGGCAAGGAATGAAATGTTGTAATCTGTTCAAGAGGGCTTGATGCTGATCTTCTGCCACCTTCATAACCTGGCAGCTGGCTCTGGCCTGTAAGACCTCAGAGAGGAGTTGGACCATGTATGAGAGGACTCCTTTCTGTAGGCTAGTGTGAAAGGGAGGGAAAGGTATAAGATGTATTTGAGCATGTTTTTCCCTCTAAAATATTTTCCTTAAAATTTAGAAGGCAGGATAAGGAAATCTTTAACTGGTATGAATTATTGTGGCTATAATGGCTGTTCCTTTCTGGTAAGAATTTAGTGGTTGCAGCAAACACTAGATTACCACAGAACGAAGAACAAGAGTGGTACAAGAACACAAAGAGCAGAGAGAAAACATAAAATCCTTCTCAGAATATAGCTTCAGTTTCCTTTGTGACAAAATGAATGTACTCATACCAGTTTTAGGTACTGTATTTTTGAGTCACTTATAATTTTTTCTTTGCATGAACCTAGAGTCAGCCCCTTGGTTCTTGGTGTTGTTAGCAATTGTGGTTTCTTTTACAGCAACAACAATAATTTGTAGATTAAATACTAGCATTCTCTTACCCAGAGAGTTTATTTTTACTTTTGATATCAAGACAAAGACTGTCACTGATCCATGATGTCTTTACAAAGACTCTGGTGGAGACCTTACAGTGGGAGGGATTACAAAGAATGTACAACACAGAGCCCTGATTTTTTTTAGTTAATCTAAGGATGAACAGATGTTGCACTAACGTATCAATAGATATGTTGCAGTAACATTTTATGTTTTTTCCTTTCTAGCATTGCTGTGTGGAAAAGGTAGGACTCAATATCTCCTAAATATGTAAAAGTACAGCAAGGTTCAATCTCAGCAACAAAGTCGAATTGTCCAATTTCAGCACTTGTAAATGAAGGTATTTGCTTTGTATCATAAAGAGGACTGTCCTTTTGGGAATGTGAGCAGAAAGCAGTAGCTCTGACAGTTTTGTTCATTAGCATTTGCCTGTGGGTAGTGATCAAAAGTGACTAACATGCCAGACTAACATTTTCTGCACCAATTTTTTTGGTTTTTAGCACTTCAGGCATTTTGGAATATTTCTTCAAATGTCCTGAAAACTGGATTTTCTGTTGCCCTAAAGTGAAATCAGCAGTGCAGATGCTGAGGGTGTAAATATATATACTTCATGGTTGCTCTGAAGCTGATGGTAACTTGCTATAAAATTGAAGAAAACAGATAATATTTTCAAGGGACTGTCAACCTTGAATAAGCAGAGCAAGGTATGCCTCAATCTCCTTACCTTCTAGCTAACATTTCTGCAGTTAACGACTTTATCACACAGAAATTGCTGTCTGGAAAATTTGGAGCTACAAGGTGCCTCACTCCGTACCATGGAAAGAAATAATAATCCATCATTATCTCTTCTCTTCCTCTCTCTACACCACCAAACACAAACAAAGCTCAAAGAAAGAAAGAAAGAAAAACACCACTCATTTCCTATGTTTTCTTTGGATTGCTTCTTTTCCCACTCTCCAGTCAGGTGTACAATAAAAAAACAATATAGGGATGTAGTGAAATTTAGGTTAGGAGCTCCTATCCTGACATTAATCATTATAGGGCACAGGCTAATTTCTCATTTCCAGGTCATAGGGATGCTGCCTGCTCAGCTGATGTGGTACAACAGTTATTCTCTTCTGCTTGGCTGTGGAGAACTTGCTGCAGAGAGCTGGCCAGCCAAATTATGCTTTAGGGTGGTGACATCTGTCTCTTTCTGCCTGTTCTGCATATGAAGAGATATCTTCAGTGCCTGTTTCAGAAATATGTCTTTCCTCCTTACAAATCCAGCTGTATTTGTCATCATTTTGACATAAAAGCTGAAATATTTGTCAAATGACAACTCAACATTGATGATAATTAAAGGATGTTGAGAATATGATTGCAAATTCCCATCACTGTTTTGTCTTACAACATCAAATTTTTACATTAAATTACCAAGGAAAAATTTTTCTAAGGAAATAAAACTATTTGAAATGCAGGTATAATAATGCTAGAGTTCTTACTATCATCCAGGGAGCCACCTGTGTAGACTAAAACAGCACAACACATAGTAGAGAAAAAGATTTTCCCTGATAACCTCACTTGACCACTGCATCTTCACAACTGATCTTCAGTCTGGCTCTTGTGGGTTGATTAGAAGGAACCATCTCTCAGTTTTACATTGATTTATTCTGTCAGGAAAGAAAAAAATGGTTTTTGTCCCAGGAAGGTGAAATGAAACTTGAAGTATTTTGCTGTTCCCTTATATTATAACATGTGAATCACCATTATTTTGCACAGCTGTATTTTCCTTCTGAGCAATTTGTTTGGTTTTTTTTATCCTGTTCCTTTCAAATAGTTTTGAAAACTGCTTTCATACCTAGGATATCAAGGATCATAGGAAAAACTTTACTAAGGTTTTTCTCTGTAGTGGTATAAAGAAAATTCTTGCCACATTCTGTGTTGAATCATATTTAGGAATTATAAAGGTAGATAGAATTATCCATTTGAAAAATTGGACAAACAGTCATGAGGTTTTATCATGATTAATATTAATATTAGAAGTGGGTTTTTTGTTATCCATGGAACACAGAAATACATCGTATTTGTCTGGTCACCCACATTATGTTAGTGTGCAGTTGGCTTCTCTTCCACTTCTATTGAAATCTAGGACATTGGTTGTGAGAATATTAATGGGTGGAGGATTTTAATTTTATATCTGCCATAACTTCTTGGGAAACACCTAGAATCGTGGAATATAAGATTAAATTTATCAGAAGAATACAATTGAGTTCCAAATTAATATTTTTATAATGCCTATAATTTACCAAGATAGACCATCTGTGTTCACAAAATGAAACTCAGCATAGCAGTTAATTCATGACCAGCACAGATTCTATTACAAAGCTCTGTCAAATACATTGTTATAGTGAGATGTAGTTAATGAGTATAAATTACTTGTTTGCTAAAATAAGAGAAACAGTATTTTCAGAAGGATTAATTTCTCAATCTCAGTGAAAATCTTGGTAAATCACTTAACCAGAGAACAGCAGTTTCAATCCATGAGTGTTCTGGAAATAGTCTGTAACTATGATGCACTATTTGTCTAGACACAGGGAGATTCTTAGTGAGTAACTGTTACTGTAGATACTCTGAATATTAGATACCAATTTTCTATTAATAAGGCAGTAATTTTATGTCTGTCTTAAAATTTCATTTCTGTATTGGTTTTCAGATATAAATACATACAAGAATTTTATGAAAGTAATATATCTCTGGCATAAAATTTTTCTGAAAAGTGCTTCAAATATCTTTTACAGACTATATCATCCTGGCATTTTTGTTGAGCTTTTCATCACCTCTTCTCATTCAAACAAAGTCTTCTGTTTTCAGTCTGTAACAGTAACTAATCAGTAAATAATGAAAAATAGAAATGAAAGGAAAATTCGATGTAGAAAGTTGTTGAGGGGTAAATTATTTTTCAAAGAGTATTTGTTGTTCTGTGAAAAGGCAAAGGAAGTTTTCAGCACTTGTTTTACTAGAGTTTTCTTACTGGTGAAACTGTGATCTGGTTTTCTTGCTTTTTCCTGGGAGGCCAATCTGAGTGTGGTCATTAAAGATGCACAATTGCTTATTATTCTCCTAAGCAACAGGTTCCACACACTTAATAGTGATACTTTTAGAAAATATTCTCTTCTCAGGCTTCTCTACCTTTCTTATGACTTTCTGTAGAACCAGGTTTCAGATGTTTAGCAAGCTGCATTCTACCACTTTGTCCAGGTACATTTTGGGTGTAATGACAAGCCAGAGTTGCTGTCATGAAATAAGGTGACATAATAAAATAAATGAATGAAGGTAAATAATGTCTCACTATAAAGTTAAACACATTTTATCATGATTGTTCAGGTACAGATTAACTAATATTTGGCATAAATTTTCATGCCACTACCAAATTGCATGCTAACTGCCATTAATCAGCAGTATGCTTCAACCTTTTCTTCATTATCAGACCTGCAGTTTTGTATCTACATCAATATTTATTTTTCTTATTTCTATTATTTGAAACTGCCTTACACATTTTTCTATTCCTCATTTTCCACATGGATATGTTAAAAAACTACCAACTATTCAGTTTTATAAAGTACTCGTCATTTTTCTGACTGAAACATCAAAATGACATTGAATTATGACATTTGTGTTGTTAACTAACTTGACAATGGAAATGCAGTTCCTACCTTAGAAAATAAGTGATAATCCTTTATTTCAGTATTTGTGTCACATATTTACATCTTACTTTAAACCCGACTAGCTGTAAATTATTGGCTCATATAATTTTAGTTGAAATACAGTAGGGGAAAATGAACATATTTACATGTCCTTTTTCAGATTAATATCTCATCAATTAACTCTATTTAGGTAGTAATTGTGGTGAGAATAACAAATTTTGAGTTCCATGTACTGCTTATCCAAATTCTTCAAAGAACAATTGAGTTGAACATTCAGAAGTCGATTACACAACCACTAAATTTAGTTATGGTTATTTTAAATACCAATCCATCTTAGTTTTCAATTACAGTTAAATTATGTTAGTGGAAAATTAGGCTAGAGTTGTACTCACTATTCAACATTGTACTGAACCTGGACATGCATTTTTCAACATGCATTGCTTTCTCTAATTAGAAAAAATACCAAGCAGTCCAGAAATTCATACTTCGTTTTAGAAAGCTCTGGCAAAAGGCAAGAGCTTAATGACCAAAATCTAGGAAGCCCAAAAACTGTGGTGTTAGAAAAACAGTCACATAATTATTTTCATTTGCTTCTGAATTTCCTATCACTTAGGAAATCTTCTAGAAGCTGCCTTCTTTCAGCACCTATTACAGCTTATAAATTAGGGTAAAAAGTCTACCATTAATTCCTTGCAAACTGGATCATGTCCCTACTGTGTTCCTAAAAATAATAGTAGGTTTTCAGATTAATTCTGTCAAAAATGGGAGGGGCACTCCAATATTATTTTGGCCTGACCATTATCCAAATCACTGGGTGTGGATGGAGGCAGTAAGTGGAAGGCAGGGGAGCTGGGACCAGGAAAGGAGTACTTTGCTAAATGCATATTTATGCCATTACAGGAAAGGTCAAATAAATTGGGATGGGTGCACTGATATGTAATGCAGAGAAGAAACAAAATTATGGAAGCTTAAGTTACTAGTAATGGTGAGTAAATCATATAGTGTATGTATGCTTAGAAGTCAAACCTAAAAGAAATAAAATAAAAGATGGGAGCTGTTTTAAGAAACCCTTTTCTAATAACTTCGCTTTGTAGTCACTTGGCCCTTATAAAATAATTGCAATATTTTCATCAAGTTTTAGCAGCTGGAACTAAGTTGCAGTCAACATTTTGACTATTTTATCTGTAACTTGGTACTTTATATTTTAGAACTTTCAATATAAATCAGAGAATACAGAAGAAGCTTATGTATAAACTTGTGTATATTATGTACTTAATGTACATAATAATAATGTGGAACCGACTTTCTGAATTGCATTCTTATGTTTATTCAATGAAATGTTTATTTTGCAGAAGCATGAGGTCTCTATCTCACTCATAAAATCTTTTAGAGCATAAGATGACAAAACATGCTTCTCTCTAGTTTTTCAGTAGCCATTATGACCTATGTGATCAAATGCAAGTTCTTGAAAGGTTGTACAACAGAATAAAGGTGAGGCTAATACTTAATGTAATCTGACTCTTTTCTTGAGGAATCTGCGTGAGTTATAGGACAGTTGAAGCACAGAAAGCAGCAGGAGCATTTCATTGTGAACAGTTAGCCTTTCATTTTCAATTCTATTCCATTAAGTAGGTTTCCGTTATTGATATTAAAGATATTAAATCATCATATTAAGGACCAGCTTATTAATTACACACAGAGAAAGAACTTGTTCTCTGTTTCTGTGTGGCAAGGTAATCATGTATGTTTCAGAAAGCCAACTTTATCTGATGTATGGTTCTCTAAATAGAGAATATTAACAAGTAAACCCACTATTAAGGCAGTTGAACTTTGATGGGATTTAGTACTTTGCCTCATAATACAGATACTCTGGTACTCTGATGTTTAGCTTAAAAAGTGAATAGGCTTTTCAGAAATATCTGTGGAAAAGCCCAAATCTTTTGATTTGGTCATGATAGTCTTGTGGCCAGAGAAACATGCATGTCTCAGAATTGTCCAGAACATTTTTATAAAACTCACATGTTTCGAAAAGAGAAATATCTTTTGACTATCTTATATTTTGCTTGATATCTTTTTCCGAAAAGATTCTTCCTTCTGGTTTTGGATAAGTTTAATGCACAGTATTTGATTATCTCATCTGTTTCTAGACAGATAAAATAAATATATCTTAGTAGATCTGTCCTCATTATCGCTTGATATTAGACAGGCTTGATGAGCAGCACCAGTGCTTCTTTGCTCAGTTTTTTACAAGCTTGCAATGTACAGAGTTTACAGTGTAAGCTCTGATGCTTACATTGAACACCATTTTACTTCAGTGAAGCCCCCTAGCAATCATTTGGCATTCTGGACTTCAGGTAGGTATTTCAACATGTTGTTAATGTGCTCTAAAAACTGCAGAGATGTGATTTTTAAAGCTATTTTCTGGTCAGTCTTGAAAGAGTTGCCATTTAAAGAAATATCTGTAAGGAAATCACAGTTATTGTATCATACTGTGTATGACATTAACAGTCTCTCATTAACAGCATATATGGAATCATAGAGATATCCATGCATACATATTTGATTGCATGGAAGAAACCAGGTAATTCTTAAATTAGTCAGCCTTTTGTAATAATTCTTTATTGAAGATATTTAATGAAAATTAGCTACTTGATAAAGAGATGAAACAACCTATGGCCAGACCAGAATTTCTTCAGGGTACTGCCTGAGCACCCTGAAATATTTGGATGTTTTCACTGCATGGACAAGCAGACTAAGAATATCTATAACCTTAAGCATTAATATTTATTATTTGTATGCACAACTCCTGTGATTTTGGTGTGATTTCTAAAATTACATTTTCCAGCTAACTTCATTTTGTAGATAAGAAAAACCATAAAGTGATGGTAAACAGAATGTCGCTGTCAATTATTTGTGTCAATCACATCTTCATGGAAACCTAGCAGGAAGATTCAGGAGGGCAAATAACATTGTGTATTGGTTCTAACAGTTTCTAATTTTTATCCTTCCCTTTAAATTTGCATTCTAATTTACATTCACTTTCAACTCAGAAGTTCCCTTTTTTTTTTGAATGGATATCACTAAAAGATAATAAAAAATATATGAATCTCTGTGCTCTTTTGTCCTAGGTTCTCAGAGTGTAGTATAAATTTAATTGTTATTACTC
The DNA here is from genome assembly GCF_048771995.1 of Taeniopygia guttata. Classification (NCBI taxonomy): domain Eukaryota; kingdom Metazoa; phylum Chordata; class Aves; order Passeriformes; family Estrildidae; genus Taeniopygia; species Taeniopygia guttata. Next base: position 38,214,128 of record NC_133028.1, on the reverse strand, counting down.
TTTTTTCTCAGGTAGGAATTTACATGCCTGGAAGTAGTTAAATTTAGATACTGTTGGGAGTGTTGCACTACATCCAATAAGTGTTTTAAGAGCTTTGGGTTTTGGACCCCAGACAGTAAACCACAAACCTGGTGTTTTTTTTGTCCAGATGCTTGAACTGGCATTTTTCCCTTTTGCCCTGAGTTGCCCCAACTTAATTTCTGTTCAGGATTGGCAAGCTAATGGCAATGCAGTATGCCCTTAAACTAAATTGCACTATCAGCAGGCTATAGTGTGGGACACCTACTGCAGAGTCTCTTTGCAATAAAAGATGGGTGCGTTCCAATGTTCATTTCTCTTTCTCCTTCATTTGCCTTCCCTTTCCCCTTCTATCTCTTGGAGGGATATAGTACCCAGGCAAACCACTTGAGCTGTCTTCCATGAAATCATTTGCAAAAAAGTAGTGAATTTCTTCTTACTGTGAAATACAGATATGGAAATGGAGCCATGATGATATTAACTAGCAAATTTCCACCATGCAGAAATGACGAAAGCAGACAGAACCGTACTGCGGCACCTTTCCAGCCCAGAATACGTTTTCTGACAAGGTAATTAAATAGATGAGGGAAGCAGCTTTGTGCTGAACCAGAGATACAAGGCACACTTTGCAGAAATACACCGTAACAGTAGAAAGCTGAATAACTGTTTTTCAGTGTCTTCTTTTCCAGTTTTCCTCTGCTGTTTTCCATCTGAAGTACACTAGTTACTATGGAATAGTTGCTATGGAACAGTTGCAGTGTCATTTACATGGGTCTAAGCATTCTGATGTCCACTGGTGCAGTAATAAGCCAATTTATTTAATGGTTAGGAGTATACAGTACATACTTGGGAAATGCAGAATTGGAGATGGTAGAATAAAATGCAAGAATGGCAAGGGTCCTATTTTTCACCTTGTAAAGAAAAACAAGTTATGATCAATTCATATTAGAAAAATAGTCTGAAATTAAATTTCATGTGGATATAAACAGGGCAGTATTGTCCTGTTTCCACAGAAAGAGGGCCAACAACTCATTGACCTTGAGTTTTGATTTTCATAGTTCCCATAATTATAGCTAAGAGCAACAGCTTCCAATGCAGATATTTGCTCTGGGAAGAAAGTATTCTACTTCTGCGATCTTGCTGTGTCAATATGCTTTGCTTTTGGTAAACTCCCCCTGGCATGTTTTTCCCAGGAATTTGCCTCATGGTGTTAAAATTATTTCCACACCAGATCTATACTGGTATGTTGCTTCAGTTGGAGGCAGCCTTAGTATATTCTTAATGCTATTTTGAAATAGAAATAGTTGAAAAAAGAAAAGTTTTTTTGCAAATCACCTGTACAAAGATTCTACAAAGAATTCTTACTGGATTTGACTACATCATTTACCAGTTTAATAATTTTCCTTTCTTTCATAAATCATAGCATTCTGTTTGTTGATAAACTCATAGAAATGGTACTGAAATATAAAGAGTCACTGACTCAAATCTCATGGTGGGTAACGTAATAACTCTACTAGATATGTGGTCCAGAACTTTTAAAACATTTTAAGTATTTTGAAAGTGTATGTAAGTAAGGTGTCTCAGTTATATCTTATGTATGTTTTTGCATGTAATCTCTTAATTTAAAAATGTAGGCTGTTGTTCAAGTTTATTTCTGCATGGGGTTTATTGTTATTAAAATATATGATTATAAATACAGTTTTAAAATCTCTGTGCTAATCATTCAATATAAAGAGGCCAAGTAGAGGATAGTACCAAGTTCCACTAAAAATTAATTTTTGAAGGAATTAATTGTAGATTCATAGGACATAAAATACTAGATACTTAGTATCTAGGATGAGTTACTATTTGTGAAGGAACCTCCAGAAGTAAACTCATTATGTCCTGTTAAGGAAAAATTGCAGGCCTTGTCATTTATATGATGAACTTTGGCTTCATAAATGTTTTCAGAATTTGAGCAATTAACACAGTGAACTTTAGTCCTTCCTTCAGCTGGATAAAATGCATTTGAAATAGCAACTTATTTGCATTTCATTGAAAGGGTTACCATTTAATGACCCAGTAAATGACACAGGTCTGCTTTCCAAACTGTTGATCTCTTTCAAGTACATTAGTTTCAGATGTTCATCCATCTGTAGATTGTATTCAGCTTATTTACATTGCTGGTTTTATGTGAGGGAGGGTAAGGTTCTATGCGGTGCTCTGTCATATGAATTAGAGAGAACGCCAAAATAAAGAATGCTTTTAAGGAATTATTAAGCTTGATAACACTTTGGAATGTTAAAATAAATATAAATCCATAGATTGCATTTTAGGCTACATATTTAATTCAACAATTATTGTGCATCCTTTGATCTGAAGTCATATCAAGCTTTTGATTTCATTTAGTTTATTCATTTGGTGTACTGTAAACTCTTTCTCTCTAAGCATATGTATTTAAAACCATTATTTTTCACTTTACTGGCTATGTCTCTGTCAGTTTTTCTCAGTTTTTGTCAGTTGCCTTCACCATAACCACAACTGTTTCCTCTTTCATATCTCAACATCTCACCTGTTCCTTACACCTTAAATTGAATTTCCAATACCTTGTTTCACCTGTGCCTGAATATAGTCTGTATGGTTACTAGTGAAGCCCAAGACTGTTAATCCTCTCTGGAAGAACACCTTTAGGCAGAAAGACCACTGTCAACTCTAAACTTCTGATTAGATGCCCTACAAATAACAACAATTTCTGTAGAATACCTAAGGCTCATCAAACAGTTTGTAGTCCCTGTCAGGCAGTTGCATTATTTAGAGAATAATTCTCTATTGGGACTGCATTAACAATTTTAGACTGAAAAATCTTTACATTAGGACAATTTTAATTTGCATCTTCTGTGGTACTAGACAGGTGGTCATTTAATAAATTATAAGGAAGCATGAGAAAATAGCAAACTTTTGTTGTAACCCAAGCTGAATTCAGCTTCATATGAAAAGTAGCTGCTCTGACTGCAGCAGGAAAAGAACATGACATGCCCTTCAGTTCTCAAATTTCTACTAGAAAAATCACTTCAAATCTTAGCACCGGAAGCCCAGGTAAGCAAATTCCAAGCAGAACACGGATATTCTATGACAGAACCTTGGGTTCAGACAGAATGAAAAGAAGGAAAAATCCGGCTTCTGTGGCATGTTGAACCACTCAGGATTTGAGATAATTCATTTTATAATATGACTCTTGGACTGTTAAACGGTTTTTTTTTTTTTTTTTGGACCCAGTTTTCCAAATTTCTTAGATGCATGTCATTTTATTAATGGATGCTGAAAAGCATTAGTCTTTTCCTTTTTTTACAACAATCAAGGTATGATTGTTGAAAAATACATTTTATCTTTTGAAGAAAATATCTTTCATGACAGATTTTTGTTTTTTTGAGGGAGGGGAAAAGGTAAAGTTGCAGGTGGTGTCACTTCATATTTAGGTGGAGTTCAGTTGACTTCAGTCTTTAACAAAGGTAGGGGCATGAAAAGTAATATGTATTTCAAAGTTAGTGAAGCAGACTTCAGGTTTCAATGACCATCAGGATTAGCCCTTTGTTTCATGTCTTCCTTAGAGAATACACCAAGCTCCCTCAGCATTCCTGCTCCTAAGATGTGCAGACAGTTTGTCCCTGGTGAACTATATCGAGTGCATGAACTGGCAAAAGTCATGGTAAAAGTCATTCTTCTAGTATTTTGCACTTATTTTTTATCTTGCCAGATATTCTGCAACTATTTTTATCAAGTGCTCAGATTTCAGATGCTGAAAGAGATTGTGCTAAGATTACAATGCAATTGAAAAGCTGACAGTTGATTAGGACATTTTGTAAAATCAACTATTTTGCTGGTTCTGTGCTATACTGATATCAATCAGAATTTTATTTTGTTGGACTAGGATATCATTAGATAAGAAAGTCTTCAACTAATTTGTTGATACTGAAGATTTCACATCTGGTACAGAATATTGCACCATCAATAGAGAACATTCTTGCAACTATTAGCAGTAAAAAACTACTGTGTTACTTATGTTGCAGCTCTTATCTGCGCCATGTCACAGATAACATGACTTGTAATTCACTTTTAGTGTGTGGCTCAGCAGTGGTTTACTGGAATCTTCTATGTTCATCTGCAGAGCTTGAATTGCTTTTTAAATGTCAAGGACAGTGCAAATAAATATATATGTACAGATAATGTGTAGTAGCAGTGTAAGTGACTATTAACTGTGGCATATTAATTTATAGCTGTCAATGTTTTCCTGTGTAAATACCTTAGTCTTGCTGGATTAAGAGAAAGAAAATTCTATTTAGCTGTAAAATCTGTACTACAAGTGAGTCCATGTAGGAGGCTTTTATGTGTAATGCATTGACAGAGAACAATCTGCTGCAAAACACAGCTGTGCTCATTAGTGATGATGTTTTCAAAACAATGTTCCAAATAAGAAATTTGCTCAACAAATCTGAGTTACAGATTACCAGAAACTCTACATTTAGCTTTAGTGGCCTTTCTTTCCTAGATCATTATTTTCTGCAGAGATGATGGGATTCATTCTTAAAGAAAGCTCTTCACTCCATGTTTAATTACCTCAGTTTGTAGTTTGATATTTAAGGCAATAGGCTTCAGCGACCCTTCTAGGAATAAAGTATTGATCTAGATATAAAACCAAAGCACAAGTTCTTTTGTTCCTAGGTTATTTCTAGAGTGTTTCCATCTTCAACTGAAGCAAGAATTTGTTTCAAAGAGGTTAGTACACTACTCTTAAGGCCTTGATATCCATCTGTATTTTATGACTAGATAAAGACATATATCAAAAGAGCAAGATTGGCTACCAATGCATTACTGGTAAATCCAAAAGTGAATGAGGAAAGATGGCAAAAATGGGAAGAAAATGTGAATAAAGGTACTCTGAAAATGTTCCTTTTGCTCAGATTCAAAACTTTTCTCTCACTGATAGTAGTGTTATTCAGTTTCCTTCTAGAAGGATAGATGAGAGTACAGCATATATTATAAAAATTGTACACATGGTCAAATAGTACCAGCAAGCCCTATATTAATAATCACAAACATATACCATAATGCTGGAATTACCAAGACGGGAAAGAACATGAAGAGATTGTTAAAATAGGTCATGATTCATAAGATAAAAATTAATTTAAACAATACATTAACTCCCTTTTGAATAAATATTTATTTTTCTGTGTTTGTATGTAAGATGTCTTTAAATGGAACAACAATCAGGGCTGTTACAGAAGAACAATTTAGAGGCTCAGACTTGTAAATTTCATTTAATATTGAATTCTGGACTTTCAAAGATATCTATACCTCAAAGATAGTATCTCTTCCTATTCCACCCTTTGGTGCTATCCAAGTAATAAAAATGCAAATAAGTGCACAGTGCTATCATCCTTTTAATTTAAGTGCTTTGTAAGTCAAGAAAATCAACATTAGATTGAATAACTAGTAGAAATCTTTCAATTTTTCTGTCTCAACCATAAGAAAAAAACCCCAAAATATTAAGGTAGTTCCCACTTGTTTTTTTGTGCTCATGAATTATTCCTTTTTAATTCTGAGTATGTAAAACCAAATGCATTCCTCAACTCAACACTTATTTGCTATATAAAGCTTCAGCAATAATGTGTTTTCCTCTTTCATTCTACTTGAGTTGATTGAAAAGTTTTACATATTTACCAAGCTCACACTTTGCCTGAGTTAATGAATTATGCAATTAACCATGAATGCAATTTCCTGCATTTTACAGTAATAGCTTTAATTGTGAAGTGTGATGCTATATAGAGAGATCTCATTCATAAGCTACAGAACACATTAGAACAATTTCTTACGTGGGTGGGTATTCTTGGGCAGACATCTCAGATGAATATGGTAATTTGTCTAATAAACTATTTCTAGTCAATTTTTATGCTAGGGTAGCATTCCTTAGCTACCATATTTTCAGAAGCCCTTTCATTGGGTTAAGTATGAGTAGAAAACCACTGCTATCTTCATATGTATATTGGAAATATTCTACTAAATTAATTTTTTCTTCCTTACGGTAGGTTTATAAATTCACATGGACATGAAAAATGTGGCAAAGTATGATATCAGTAGGTGTTTAGCTCTTATAATTCTACTGTGAATCATTTAGTGTAGCTATCCTCAATGATGCTCAGATTATTACACTGACAGTAATAAATTCTTTGTGTTTTAAGCTAAGAACTTAATGAGAGGGAAGTCACAAAATTGTTTATTTTGTTACTGAACAATTCTAATGCAGTAATAAAATTACAAATCATTAGTACTTCACATTACATTTAGTTTGCAACAAATCTGTGATCCCTAAAAAATTAATAGATCAGAGCACACTGTTTGCACCAAGAAAACAGAAAGACTCATGCAGTCTTCAATAGACCAGAAAGCCAGGCCATCATGCAATACTATGGAAAATCTTATATTTTATGTACTTTTTTTTTTCTTTTGGCAACCTTTATAACAAAATGTTCCTGTGTTAATTTTGGCCAGACAACTTTCTTATCTTACATGGATTCCATTTACTCACAGTCCATGTATAATTTACAGTTTAGACTTCAATGTTTTACCTATTTTGCAAAGTTGCACTTGAGATTATTATCTATAGCAGTTTTTTCTTTGTATCTAAGTGCTCATATGCTCACCTCTTAGATTGTATTTTGACTGATCCAGTAGGTCTTTGTATATTTTCTGTGATTAAGAATATTTGATTAGGAGTGGCTATAATAAATGTAGAAACATGGACACACTTGTCTTGTTCTTAGAATGGTCAAACAGCTGTTTCAGAAGAGCTCCGACACTTGGGAATGTGTCAGGAGCACTTCCCAACACTGGCAATGTTGGGAACAGCCATCTCAGCCATCTTGTCTTTCAGCAGCTGATGTCAGTACAGTCCAGCCTGCTATTCAGCTGCCTGGCTCTTTGATTTGCTCTGGGAACGTCTGGCCTTGCTGAGGAACTGGGAACTGAGGAACACCCTTGGCACAGTTCAGAGGCCTACAAAGAGGCATTTGGTGTCATTCAGGATGTTCAGGACAGCCAAGAAATCTGCATGGTAGTCTGGCAGATGGGTAGTGGAGACCTGCTCATTTCCAGGTGCCTCAGATGACCTTGCTTACATACCAGGGGATAGCCAAGTCTAAAGACCATTTCAGTGGAATTCAGTGGGAATTTCTGACACAGTGAATTAAAATGCAGCTGAAGGGACAAATTGGCAAGGGATTCTGCAAAATAGTACTTTTCTAACACCTAGAAACCATGGATGTCCATTTGCAGGCTGCCCACTGTTTACTTCATCCATATTGGAATCCCTGGTTATTTAGAAAGCTTTTTCTAACTGACATTTCTTTTCCCCAGGCTTCAAACCTCATTTTAATATTGCCCATTATGTTTTAACTTATTTTGCCTTTGTAGCATAAGAATTGATCTACAAGTACAAAATTTGCTTTGGAAAGAAATTAACTTTTGTTTATTATTTTTATGCAAGTAATTTATGAAAATTCCACCTTTAACGTTTATTTGTTTGCTTGCTTTTAACAATATCTTTCTTTAATAATGAAGCAACACCTCGCATTGAAATTTCTGGTAATTTTTTGTTTATTATTTAGTGCCCTGAGGCAAGACTGAAGGTAGTAGACATTCTTCCAAAGCAGGGAGGAGCTGCAGTAGTGATAAATCTCTTTGGTATTATTGGTGTTATAAGCCATTTTTGAAAGTTTATGACGCAGACATGCAAGCATGAAAGCACCAGATATTTTTAAAAAAAATTATATATCTATATACACACATATATAACAACCTTTTGTAAAGGCCTAATGCTTTCCAGCCTATATCTGAAAACAATTGCCTATTTTATATTTTTTAAAGTCTTAGAACGTGCTTCTCTTCCTTGAGCATTAGGTATTTCTCAGGTTCCAAATGACTGTAGAAGAAGCCATTTTATTATTTTATCCTTTTATTTGAGGATGAATGCATGGTAAATACCCAACTTTGTTTTTCAGTAATCATTACCATTGATCCCTCTGTCCTCTTAACTCTGTGAAATTGCCTAAAATGTTTCTTTATCACAGTAGTTGCATTAAGCTTAGATTAAAGTGTTTTTTTGTGGATACAGGAAAAGAGACTGTTGAAAGAAAAGAAAAAATTTCTATGGCCTATATCGTCTTCAATCTCTGAATAAAGTAGCTTACATGGTTGCAGTCTGAATGTTTTGTAAGGAGAAAAGTTCTGTTTAGCTTTGGAACTTTTCTTCCTTTCTTTCAGACAGATGCATATCCACTTGCTCATTTGTGTGAGGTGTTTCATGTGGTCCACTGGTCTAGCTCTACAGTCTATATTTTCAAAGTTGCAGGCTGTACCACACAAAAAGAATACTTCAGAGAAGAACACTTTTTAATATATTCTTTATTAATGTACTCTTCAGTGTATTGTTTTAGTCTCAGAACTGTTCCTAGGCGAAAAGATCGTGTCAGTTGCTAGACTAAAATTACAAACGGCATATTTCAGCTTCAGTAATTACAATAGGAAGTCAATGTTTAGCACATGTGAAAACCTGTGAATCTTAAGGTAAGACAAAGAAAGTCTTACTGAAACCAGGTCATGTTTTCTAGGTGATATGACTGGTTTGATCTGGTCTTGTGTTTAGGCCCTCAGCCTAAAACACTCTAAAATGATGTTTTTGAATATGTATCCCTTCGTGTGTTCCTAAATGAAGGGTATTTGTTATACTGGTCATATTTTTGGTTCTTCTGCCTACTTCGCTTTGTTAATTACAAGAATATTGCCTGTGCAGCAATTCTGTCTCAATCTGTGTTTGCATCTTCTGATTTCAAGATCTCAACCTTAATGATGCTGCTAGTTCATTCTGAACCCAGCTTTCATCAGAATTCTCCTCCATTTTTGCCCATAGCAAATATAAAATGCTTTGGATTAAAGTACCTTCCCATCCTTTACATATCTGGGAAATCTTTTAGCAACAGGAATGCATTTAATAGTAAATGCAGTAGTCAGTAACTAGGAATTTATTCTGAGCATAAAAGATTCAGTAATACAGTTGTATTTTACTACATAATTGTGTCTTCATTTAATTGATTGTATTCCTTTTTCTAATACCCATGTCCAGATGTTTTATTTTAGTTTTTAACTTTTATGCATGCCAGACTGCCTAAACATTGATTTCTGAAATGTTCAAACTTCCAAAATCTAAAAATACCACCCTGCAGTGTGAAGATCATTCTTAGAATTCTTAGACATGCTATTTTTCTTGCTTGTCTTTGCAAATTCTCTCCTCTACACTTATGTAATGTGGTTTTTAGAAATGTATCAATGTTATTAGAGAAAAAAAACAGCACAGGTGAAACTGAAATTAACTGCTGAAGACTTCAATGCTTCTGACATAGCTTACATAATGTAAGCTGTATTCATTCCTCATTACATTCTGATGGGACCCAATCTCCTAATACTAGCAGGTTTGAGCCTTATGAGTATTCAATCAGTCTGGGCTATGTCTAATTCAGATTTAGATGTTAGATTGAGGAAAACAGCTTGCTGCTGGAAGTGATTTGAACACCATGATCAGGTTTTGGTTTGTTACGTGTCCCTTCATGTTCTACTCAGGCTTTCAGTTGTCTAAGGTTTTCCAGTAATTATTAGACTCCCAATAAACTTCCAACAAAGTACTGCAGGGAAAAAACTACATCTTAATGCAACTGACTTTTATGATCGTGTATGATAGCTGAGTTACTTTCCCACCATAGACATAGTTTTTTAAGTAATTAAATTGATTAACAAGATGTTAATGTTCAATACTCATAGGACAGAAGAAAAATGTACTGAATTACTTGTAGATGAGTTACAATTTTTTGTAACTGTCATATTTGCTAAAAGTTGTTTAGATTATTATTATTAAAGATTTTTTTCCAAAATATTGTAAAGAATGTTTTTTCTCACATCTGCTGCCGTGCAATGTTTATAGCAGCTATCAAGAGTGGTAAAATAAAACACTTGTTAAAGAGCAAATTTGATCAAAGGAGGTAGTTGAAACAGTAAAATTTTTAACATAGTGAGAAAAGTAAGTCATTGTAGAGCAAAGATATTGGGGAAATAGTGGCATATTTAAACAGATCCTGCTATTCACCTATGTTACAATTTGTGACTCATCTCTCTAAGCAGGATTCAGTGAGGCAGATGACAGCACAGAGCAAAAGATACTCAAAGATCAATGAAAAGAATGGATGTGCCTGAGAACTAGATGCTCAAGAGTGGTGGGAGTTTTAAAACTTTGATAGCTTAGAAATTTCATCCCTTAGAAAGAAACCTCAACAGTTAATCTTGTATGCTCCGGGCAAAAAAAAAAAACAAACAAACAAAAAAAAAAACAAACCAAAAAAAAAAAAAATCTGTACGCTCAAAAAAAACCCCCAACCTAATATCAAAACAGCTAGCAGAAGCAGTGCTAGAAAGATCTACAGAGAACAGAGAAACCTTACCAGAGTCCTGCATTCTCAGAGTCAAGAGGCAGAAGGGATCTGAAACAGGAGAAATAAGAAATTAAGGATTTTTAAATGCAGGGGATGGAAAAGTAGAGCTCAATTGTACCTTTCAATTGTAGTCTGACTCACACTCCAACGTAGTGCATAGGGGGACCATGGCCTTGTATTCTACAACCTCATGAAGTGTTAGTGAAGGACCTTGAAACAAGTAATGATGACATTAATATCAGCTATGGTGGTAGCTAAAAAAAAAAAAAGTAAATTCTTCTCATCAAATAATAGGGAATTACATATGAATGCCATAGAACTGTGACTCTAATTGGCAAAACGGTTCAGCAAAAGTATGTGGAATGCTTTCATGTTATAAAAAACCCCAACCAAACAGGTTAGAATGTTTCTATCTGAATTTTCAGTTTAATGATTATTACTGGTATTAATGGTTATTATGGATATTAATGATTAATGCAGTTTTTGGTAGGGTATAATAAGTGTATGCAAGGTAGCATGGAAAATGGCTTTTGTAAAAGAGATGGAAATCCAAGTCCTTTCTCTTTCCTCTATAATGGAAAGCAATCCTTGGGGGTGTAAGATGGAGAAGAGATTTGACTTTTAGATTGCACTGTCATAATGAAAGCTACTCAATCCTGCATTCCAGCTTGTTTTAAGAGAAAAAATGAATTCTTATTTTGGTTGCATTGAAATTTTTGTATGAGATTTTTCCAGCCAAAATTAAAAAAAACAAAACAAAACCACAAATTCAGAAGTTGTCAGGATATAGAAGAGTCATTTTGATTATTGTTATTGCTGCAGTCATACACATACATAGAGTCATACACTCAAAGCACCACAACTTGCAGTCAGGGTCTATAGGGAATGTGTGTGTCTTACCTTGTACAGTACAACTCCCACTCCCTTGCTATGCTTTGAATGAAAACTGCTGAGACAGTTTGGTTTCCTGCTAAAGCTACTGCAGCCTGGGGACAGCCTGCTCTCAGAAAGTGGAATATCAATTATGCTGTGCAGAAAACGTGTGTTCAAAAATCTGTAGAAGTAAAAAGAAAAGTAAACTGCAGGAGGAAGAATGCATTACATGGCTAGTTTTATAGCAAGGATGGTAGAAATCTTAAAATCCTTTAAAGCAGTACAGAAACAAGTGCTGTAGATTCTGTGGAAATGGTCTGTGAAACAGGCTGCTGCTAGGTCCTTTAGCACTGCAGCAGCTAACAGTGAGGAGAGCACTTAGGAATGAAAATCCCACCAAATGAACTTCCAGGAACTGACAGTAGTAAGATGCATACAAAAGTGCACAGTAACACCATAATCTCTGCACAGGCCTTTTACTGAAAGGGCCAGCAAAGTGTCAGTAGAATAGCACACTGAAATGGTGACACTTCAGCCATGATTTCTCTGTTAGAATAATTCTTAGAAATAGGTCATGCGTCAAATAGTACCATTTCCTTAAGCTTATAATTTCAATATTTATGAGCTGATTTGAATCCCAAATCAAGAAAAAAAGAAATGCAGTTGTGCAGCTGCAGCAAACAACTTATCTGATGCATAACTAATTGCCTGGAAAGGTTCAGCTGATTTCCTTGCTTCTCCTTCCCCTTCCGCTTCATTCCCTATGTATATAAGTTGGTAGCAAAGTTTCTAAAACATAAGCGAGTCTTATAAATTCTGCTAAATCCTCAAAAATCAGTTTCACTTTAAAGAAACACTAAGATATGGAAAAATACAAAATAATTGTAAGATAACTGCTTTAAAGTTCTTTCCTTGTTCTAAGAACCATGACTTTTGGTTACATTCTGCAGCAGGTGGTCTCAGGTCTTATTCTTTTCTTGTTTTTGGACTTTTGAGTTCAGGAGGGACAATGTGCTTGTCTCTGTTTCATTTTTTTGTTGTTTTTGCTTTTTGTTTTCCCTGTTACATAGTTGTAGCTGCTCCTTCTGACTTTAAAATATTGCAGTATTTCTTCTTATGTATTTTTCATGTTCTAGGTACAGCTCTTAACTTTTAGAAAACATGATTATATCCCTGTGCAAAACACAGATTCTGTTGTTGCTAGGTAAATGGAAACAGTTCTGCTGGATATGATAAAGAGGGGAAAATGGCAGCTCTAAATCATTCAAGAATTACTTTTTTTTAATTTAAAAGACTAGGATTTTAAATTCAGATAGTTTGAAGTTATATATAGCATGATTTCACCAGTATACTTGCTAGTTAAACTTCAAAAAAAAAGTCACTGCAGTGATTTTCTCTTAACCAGAAATATTTTGTTTCACCATGGAATGGAAGAAAAGAAAAGATTTTATGGGGATATTGGCAGTGATTCATGCCAATTTTCTCACCTTCTCTGTTGAGAAAACTAATTTATTCAAGATAATTGAATAAATGAATGAGTAGTATTTCACTGTGTGAAATTTCTGTAGATAAAATTCCCGAGAGATTTTTTGGGGATTGGGTTTTTGTTTGTGGTTTAGTTTTGTTGGTTTTTTGTTTGTTTTTTAATTTAAGGATTGAAATGCATTTATATCAGATTCAAACATCTCTAGAAAGGCATGACTAGAGAAAGAATAGGGGGAAAGGGAAATGTTTTAGTATATTTTACTTTCTACTTCTTAGAGACTTTGAATTGTGGAGGGAAAAGATGTTGCTGACCTTGAGAGAGCAGAAACCAAAATAGTCCTGTCACCCTGTAAGGAGAGCTAACCTGTCAAAACAGCAAAGTGCCACCAAAACAGACACACTTGATAGAAGTGTCAAAGACTTATTAAGGGATAGTCAATATTTTGTATAGGGTGGATCTGACTGTGGACAAAGAAATATCATGATTGCCCAAGAACTTCACATTCCTGGAGTCTGGTGTTTCTGGGAGTCTGGCCTGCATTGCTGAGGAAGGTATTTATCACTTTGTCCTGGAGCAATTTCAATCCATGTTTACAGGTTCATGATGGAAGACTGTTGCTATATTATATTTAATATATTAGCACTCTGTTTTCAGGCCTGGGTTGTTCTGCAACAACAGGTTTTCAGACACTAAAGGAGCTGTCATGATACCCATCCAACCAGCTTATTGCACCACCCTGAAAGCTCTGCAATCCTTCTGCGATGAAAGTTAACTTTTGGAGCTTGATAGACTTATTAATAAAATCCTGCTGACTATGTGAGAGATTCAGCACTTTGATTTATGCCTTGATATTTCAGTCAAAGCATATATCTTTAAAAACAAAACCAATTATTGTTGATTCACTAATTTAAAGTTATTTTTTCTTATAATTTCTTTCATCCTTGGCAACTTTTAAAATAATAGCATTATTTAAACACTTAATAGTTATTTAACTCTGGAGGGAAATCTTCAATATACTTGAGTTTCTGATAGCATAATTGTTTCCATTACATCAATGTTGTAATTCTTAAGTTTTACCTAGTGCTAGTGAGCTGGATAGCCTGGGGGTTAATTAGAGTTTGAACATTACTTAGAAATCGTTCTTATGTCAGAAGAACCTCATGCCTATGTGCATTGTGGACGTGAAAAACAATCTGTCTTTAAACTGCTATTTTTTATTAAAACCTTGTCTGTAGCTAATACATAAGCCCAAAGCAGTCACCCAGCAGGTTTTAGTTTTGATAGCCTTCTTTGTAATGTTTTCTCAGGCACTGCCTTGGAAGAAAATAGATCTATATTACCATAGAAGTCTGGATTTCTGATGCAATGTTGGTCAATATTATATGTTAACAATATTGGCCAAAACAGCAAAAAATTAAATTAATCCTCTGATACATAATCAAGCACTTAATTTCAGTTGTTTTTCAGATTGTCTTCAGGAAAACTACATTTCAAGGCACATGTACTTCAAAATCAGATATACTCCAGTTTTGTGGCAAACATTTTTTGTTTTTTAGATTTTAATAATGGGATTCCTATTATTGATCTAGGAAAGGAGAAATTCTTTCCTAAATGTCCATAATTTCAATAATCACTTTATGTATTCAATAACCACTTTATGTAATTTTTCATTAATGATAAAAAAAGGAAATATACTGTTCAGGTATGGAAGGCTGGGGTTTTTATTAGGAAAACCATAAAAATGCTACAGTCCAGGCCTCTATTTGTAACAATACTGCTTTTCAGTATTTTTGCTTTGGCAATTTTTTTTGTACTATTCTAAGCTGACAGGAACATAGCAGCATATAAGTGGTCCAGGTTTTTCTAGGATTATAAGTTTTCTTTATTTGATGTATTAGAATTCTTTGGAATGCTTTTTGCTCTTTGGTATTTCTAATAATTAGATTAACAAAGATCGCACTTATTGTCGTGCATAAGTGATATGTCTCAGATCAGTGTATTTGTGAACTAAAGCTATGCCCTCTACTCTGAAAGTTCAGGAAAGAATTGGACCTTTTTTGTTTTTTCCATTATATTTAAATAGAAATATTAAATTTCAAAGTTGCATTCCTGCTGGCTTGGCAGCGAGTAGGCAAGGGACTCTGGGAACGCTTAGTGTGTCACAGAGTCTACAAAGAGTTTGCAGCTTCTTTTTTCCAGAAACACATTTCTAACCTTTATTTTGACCTTATGCTCGTCACAGATCTCTTGTATGTGAATGTAAAAATCTTTTTGTTTTAAGACCTTTGACTCTCTTTAACTTGAAGAGCTCATTATTTCTGCCTTTTGAAATTGCTTTCTATGTTTGAGGCATTAGAAACTACATTTCACTACACTCCTTCATCCAGAAACAGGTAAATATAAATGTTTCTATTATAGTTCTAGGAACAAACATTGTTTATTTAAATGACTTCATTCTTCTCTGAATATAAAACAGCCCTTTAATGTTACCTCTTTTGCATTTCTCTTGAGCAAATCTGATTTAATTTATGATAAACATAATGGGACACCTGTGTGTGCTGAATAAAAAGTAGAGTATGTAATATTAGATGGAGAAAGTTCACATCCTAAGCACAGAAAATAAGCAGCAAAGGTCTGGAATGTCTTCTAATGTTTTTGTTGTAGTTTTGGAATTAAGAAATCTCTAAAAACAAAAATCTGTACGACAGTTTTAGCAGGTAATGGGTGACCAGTAAAGAAGTAAGAAGTATAAAGAAAATAATTTCTATGCTGTTTTGCCAAAGCATGTGATAAATTTTTTAACTAGTTTCTTACGTGTACTGAAGTCCATCCCATGCAGTGAAACCTAATGGATAGACTGAAATATTAAAAATAAAGTAATTGACTTCTGATTACTTTGTCAATCTCACAAGCAGTAAATTGGAAATGCCTTAAAATGTTGCACTGACAGTGTATCAAATAAAGATTATAATAGAACCATCTGACAGTTTTTGATTTCTCAATGAGAAAGTGATCTGAGGCTTTTTTAAGAGTACATATTTGATATTTTAAAATTTCTTAATTTAGATGGAAGAAGAAGGGGTGAGTGTTAGATCTGCAGGTATGGTACCAGCTACAGGTTGTGCTAATAATGCAGTTGTTTGAAGAAAGACTTCAGTTTTAACTTCAATTTTTGGGACTTCTTTAAGCCTCCCCTTTTATGGCTTTTTTTTTTTTTTTGGTTGGTTGGTTTGTTGTGGTTTTGGTTTTTTTTGTTTTGTTTTGTTGTTTGATTTTTTTTTTTCTATTTTTGGGTCCATTATACTGTTGAAATTATATTCCTATATTACCTATACAGGGTACCAGAATACACGTTTGAAGAATTATTTGTAAAAGAAAGGTGATGGGATAAAATTTCACAGAATATAAGATAAAGTATGACAATTTATTTTAGAGGGGATACCTCAAAAAATAAGGAAAAAAATCCTGACTTTCTTAATGCATTTGTGGGTCAACAATTGCATCTAGGCTGAGAAAAATTAAATATGACCCTAAGACATATCACATGTAAAATATCTCCACTGAAGATCCGGGACTACAACCTCTAGTAATCATAGAACTAATGATTTCCCTATACTATATATTTCTTAAGGAAAGAAAAAAACATAAAAAAATCAGCCTGTCTTATAGGGTGAAATTTAAATCAATAGAAAACTGAGTTTGCAGAAGGATAGGGGAGGTATCACTGCTTCTCTAACTACTGCAAATGGATAAACATTATGAAGGGTAAACAGGTATATAAGGTAAGGAAAAAATACTGCATCAAAGCATATAAGCCTAAGTATGTGAGGGCTGAAAACTGCAGAAGGTTTCTTTGCATCAGAGAGGTTACAGCTCCAGATAAGTGAAGTAATAGCCAAAAAGGTTATTTGCTTTTAAGGGGGAGTTAACAAATTTACAAAAAGCAGTATGAGAAGTGTTGCCTGTGAAGGAAGTTGTCTGAGCTGAATGCCTTCTGGTCCTGTAACAGTGGGTGGATGTAATCCTCAAGACTGCTGTGTACTTCTCAAAAGGAGGGACATCATAATAGCACTTATGTAGTTACAGAGGTTTAAGTTTGTCAGAACAACAAATGTAAGATGTTTTAAAGTGAAAACATTTATTGCAGATCATTTTCTACAGAGGAGAAAGGCACTGTGAGGAAAAGACTCAACTTTTCCATACTGATACTGTTGTCTCCATTTTTGTCTATTATCACAGCTCGTGGAGTCCTGTTGGTAGAACTGGCTGTGGATGCAATTTGTATCTGTTATGGTGAGTATGCAGAACACTGTATGGGGAAAAAATTGCATTTCACATAGGAAAAGGCTGTAATTGCATCTTTCCCTGTGCTCTCATCCAGAGCAAAGTTTTATTATTAGTTTCAATGAGAAACAGGTGGATACCAAGCTCATTAGAAGTGGGGCTGCAAACAGCTGCTTTGGAAAGGAAATAGAGAATATAAAAAAGAATAGTGTTGTAAGCAACAAACTGAAATATTGTCTGAGTGGGATCAATATGTGCTGGATCCAGCAGTGCTAAGGCAAAACACAGATTCACTTCATAAAGCTTATTAGTTCTTCACTCTTTTTCACTTCTGAGTAGTAGTAACAGATTGAGCAGTTGCACTTGGAAAGATGGGTGAAAATGAGCTGGTTTGCCCCAGCTACAGCGGTGGGTAGTTGCAGCAATGAGAATGGGAATCTACTCCAGTAATGGTCAGGTCTCTCACCATCTGGCCTTTTGGCTCTGTGATGTGCTGATACTGCAGCGTCTTTGTGAACCAGCTGGCAGACATTGCTTTGGCTTCCACCTTCCTCCCAGGAACAGAATCTCTGTTTCCAGCAGTGACAGGAAAATGCAGAGCTGTGTTCTAAAGCCGTTAAGATGTGCTAGGACAACTCAGTTCCTAACATACTTACCAGAGCTCTTGAGATGGGATGTTCTCATTCTACAGCTCAGCATGTATTTTCAGAGGATATATTAAAAGAATGCTTAAATGCAAAGCTGATGAATAAAGAAAAGGTAAGTTTTCATGTTAAAACACAAAGGTAAGGCTGAACCTGGAGTATGGGGAGATTTGTGGGTGGGTTTTATTATTACTGCCAGTAATTCAATGTATGTCTCAGAGAGACACTATGGCCAAAATCATCATAGCAACTTCAGGCATCAAAACACATTATGTTATTTTCAAGGTTCAGAACATCTACAGTACCAGTTAACATGAAGATGAGCAGCACACTTTTATTTCCTCAGTAATAAATATCTCTTGGGGATATTATAAAGCTTAGTTAGTAAAGAGTCAAATTTCCTTCTGTGTTTCCCCTTACTTCAAAATAGTTTTACAATCTGTCAAGACATTCATGGTTGGGAAATATATATATTACTGATAAAACTTTACCAACTGAACCAAGAATCCAGATGGCCTAGCTCAGAGTAAATGCTTGCTCCATCCTGCCCATGAACAGGATCATTATACAATGCTCACATTGTCTCTCACACGGAGCTGCTCTTTGAGATGCCGACAGGCTTGCTTATAATACACACAGCACTTCAAGTACTTCAAGCTCCGAGGACTCTGTACAATATTCAAATACTGTTGTTCTCATTTTATAACTGAGAAAAAAATTCTCTGAATTGTCCAAATTAGGTAAGTATTTTTATTTTAGACTAAAGGACAGTTCTCTTCAGCCTCATCTATGGTCTATGTACAAATCTTCCTAATCAAGAGTAGTTCTGGTTTTAAATAGCTTTTCAGGCCAAAACAGTGTTACAGTTTGACAAAGTTTCTTCTGATGGTTCTTTATTGTCAGTTTAGTTGACTAAAGTCATTCACTTTGTATCCTTTAAATATATTGTTTATCATTAGAAGAAGCGTTTTCCTATTTCATGTGAGCTAGATACACAATATAAATAAAAATGTTTAAATCAAATTAATCTGAAGTCTTGGAATATGTTAATCTTGTTGCTCAAAAACACTTTTAGAGGCTGATATCATTCACTGGAATTTAACTTATTACCGTGAAGAAACTGAACAATATTAGAACTGATTGAAACTTCATTGTATCAAAATCATAAGGATTATCCAAGGGCTGGAGCACCTCTCTCAAAGGCTGAAACTTGGAGTTGTTCAGCTTGAAGAAGAGAAAGTCTCTAGAAAGACCTTACAGCAGCCTTCTATTTCCTAAAGAAGGCTACAAGAGCTGGAGAGGGACTTATCAACAGGGTTTGGAGTGATAGGACAAGAAGGGGGCAGCCTTAAGATGAAGCAGGCTAGGTTTGGATTCAATATTAGAAAGAAAACTTTTACTGTGAGGGTGGTGAGGCACTGGAATGCGTTGCCCTGAGAAGTGATGGATGCCCCATCCCTGGCAGCGTTCAAGGCCAGATTGGATGGGACTCTGAGCAATCTGTCTAGTGGAAGCTGTCCCTGCCCATAGTGGGGGAGATGGAATGAGATAATCCTTTTGGTTCCTTCCAATGCAAACTATTGTATGATTTTATGAAAATACTGGTGTCTGTAATTCCCACATAGAAGCAAATTAAGATTTCTGTTGACCTTAGTGAATTAACCCTCTCTCTGGTCTTTGTTCTTTGGGATAATAAGGAATCTTATAGGCCCCAAAAATTACATATTCTAGTGGCTGATACACACTCAATATTTTGTGCTGTTACATTGGGAAAATACCTTTCTAAATAAAAACACACTCTGACATTCTGAAGAATGACTGAAAGGACAAATGCAATGTCTTATGTTGGCCATAGAAAAGTCTTAACTGATGTGTGTTTTGTGAGGAGAATGTTAAGAAAAGAGTCCAAACTGTACCACTTTTCCATAATTCATGTAATATTGTAGACATAGTAGGAACATGAGTGCATTTCATGGGAGATTGATGTGACTTTCTGCACAACAGTTTAAAAAGCATGTGGCATATTTATCAGAGGCCAATTCACACTAGTAAATATGATTACATTAGAACAAATTAAATGTATTTAAAAGAGGAGAAGAGAGCTTTTTCTGTGACTTTTCAAGATAATCTATTTGTTGTGTTGCAATGATTAACTACTGTGACATCAAAAATATAAAATAATGCCAAATTTTATCTGCATCTGGGCATGGATAACAAGCTCTCTAGAAGCACTGGAGAAAGCAATGAAGAAACATACGTGGAAAGATACTTGTAATTCAAAATATCTGCTTTCACTGATGTCTAAGTAAGTATGGTGTTACTGGTGAAACTATTGAAAAGTAAATAGATGGAGGTAATAATCCACAGCCACAGCACGATGTATTGAGTTATTTATTATTGATCAAAACTAGCCACAAACAAAGTAATTATTTAATAATTTTACCCTTTAATTGAGAAAGGCTGTTCTCTTCAAGTCTACTATCCTTTACTGTTTTTTTGCAGAATGGCAGCTCTGAATTCTTGTGGAAGATTCTTACCATAAAGTCTTAAAAAACATTAATCAAAAATTTGCATAAATCAATTCTTGTAATGTATTCAGTTCAGTTTTTCCTTCTAGATTCTTCAGTTATTCAGAGATAATTGTTTCATGACAGCTTTTATTTCTTGAGTTCTGCTTTCTGTCTTTATATGATAATTGAGGCAGTTATGATGCTATTTCTGTAGAAGACTCATTTGGGGTTATCTCCCCCTTTCTCTGTATAGTTTATGTATTTATGCTTTTTCTTGTTACCATTGAGTATCTGAAATTGGGCTAATCTGTATCTAGTGGAACTGTATACTTTATATGAGGAAATTAAGACATTTTCAGATACATATCTACACTGGAAAAAACTTTTCTTCAGTTTGTTTTTTGCATTGTGAACCCAAGAGATTCTCTAGATTTTCTTGAACATGAAACTGTTTTGATGTCCTAAAAAACAAGAACATTTTTACTGAATTTTTTGCATTATGCCCAGTGAGACCATTACTTGGAGCTCATTTATTTCTACTAAGATCAAAATAGAAAAGCAACAAAAAAAAGAGTAAAGTCCACAGTACTTTCCCAAAGTATTCATAAAAGGAAAAATGAATGGTGACACATCTCACTGGAATCAAATCTATATCTCAGATTCTCCTCTTGCTGGAGAAGTTATGAGAAATTTATATGGCTTGAGGGTCTCATGCTGATAAATTATAGATGGACAGAGCACAGAAAGAGCAGCAGATATTATGCTGAGAAATTGGTTTTGTTCTCAATGTCAAGAGGCTGGGAGTGTGGTGTTGTCTTGTGCTTTTTGGAGGGGACTATTTTGAATAGTCATGAGCTTTCAATAAATTTCCTGTAACATGCAACCCTCTTCACCTTTTCATTAGAGGCAATTATCAGATAGAAGTATGAAAAGGTGTGCAATGTGTGTTACAGGAAATGTATACAAAGGGTGTAGCTACACAGAGAGAGGAGGTTTAGGGGAAATAGGACAAGCATGTGCTGACAAACCACTTGAGAAGTGAGAGGATAGGAAGGAGATGTAATTTTCCCTCAGTCTCCGGTGTACTCTGCATCCTGCATGGGAAATGCTGAGAAATGTGACAGGAGGGAGCCAAAAGAGGGATTTTTGTGCAGACTAAGTCCTTGCATTAAGGCACCAACCTTTCAATGGTTCCTACAAGGGAAGAGAGAAAGGAACCAGAACACTGAGAAATTAAAAGAAGCAATTTTCCTCCAAAGCACAATTTACAGCAGGGGGAAAATATATTCCTTGCTGTACTGTAACTTGGGGCATAAACTAATCACAGTGTGTTTATTTTAATGTGGCATTTTTTAAATTATGTAAAAGTTTTCAAGTGAGTTACAACTAAAGATTTTCCTCTCAAAAAATTATTCCTTCCCCTCACCTGTATATCACACATGTATTTCTCCTGAAATATCATTTTACACAAGTGAAACTGTGTGTTGGTTCTTCATGTGGGTATCCTCTGAATGTTAGAAAAATTGGTGACTAAAACCTTGACAAAGGCCATTGACAGTGTTTGTTGTGAGCAACATGCAGACACCCTTCTGATCCTAAAGGGGATGCTGCAGTCATCTGCTTTCTGTTGACCTGTTAGAGAGGTATCCCACTATTCTGAGGAAAAGGCTTATGTGAAAAGTGTTACATGATTTAATGTTCCTAATTGTATATAAAATTCACTTTGAGATAATTGACAGGTTCCTAAGCCCAAGCCATAGGTCTGGCTCTTGCCAGCTGCCCAGCAGTGCTGCTCAGTGATAGTCCATAACTTTGACATGGCCAGGGAAAAGGCACTTTGCAGGAAAGAGGCGAGAGAAAGGACATCTGAAAAACTATCCTGTAGCATTCTTGGAAATTACCAATTTGATTATCTGGCCCAGCTACTGGTAATGTTTGTTCAAAACAGTGAAATATTTTATATTTCTTTTGTTGCTTTTGCATCATGATTTTCTATGGCTTCTGCAGTTTAGCAGCTGTAAGAGGTCGTAAGAAATCCTTAGCATAATATCTGATCTCTTTCCAGGTCATCCTGTAGCAATTTTTAGCAGGGCCCACTTTGTCTCTCAGATGAAGTTTGGAGATTGAAGGGAAATTAGAAGTATCTGAAAATGGATTGTCATGCTCTTCCATACACAATAAGTTACCATTCATGATATCTGACAAATCACATATCTTTTCTATTATTAGAACAGTGAGTTAAATGTGATTTTTAAACTGTTTCAGTACATTCCTACACTAAACATAAAAGAAAATGAGCTTGTATTCTTGTAAGAAATACAAGTTTCTCTCTCTGGGAGAGAGAAACTCATATGCTTAGTGTACCTGAAAAAGGCATGCTGCTGCAGCTATTAAAAGAAAGATAGGGAGAAGATGTCATGTATACATTTCACTTGTATAGTTACTATCGAAACTTATGTCTCTGTTTATATTTAAGATTCTTATTTAGCTCTGTAGTATACCCTTCTTTTCAAAGCTATTGCTCCCTCTTTATAAAGCGATAATAAGACTGCAATCCTAAGTACTCACTGGAAAACCCAATAAAATAAATATTTTGGCAATTATGTACCATATATTTTTAAATTGCCTTTTACAAAGTAACATCATGACAAGCTGTTAACAAAATGAATGAAAGACATATGGTAGCTTTGTTGTATTTAACACATTCATCCATCATCACATTCTACTATAATTTAATCCATTATAACATTTGTAAAGTGAGTACAAAGTGTATATATATATATAGTAATTATATAATTTGAAGGCTCTTTACTATCCAGAGTACATTGCCCTTATTAATACATTTTTTTGTTCCTAAGCATTGTAACTCTGTTACTGATAAAAAAATCAGCATCCAATTTTTGGAAGTTCATGGTGTACTTAATTTGTTTGACCAGTTCTGCCAAAGCCTTGGAAGTACAAATATTTGTTATACTTGTATAATGTGAAAAAAGCAGTAACACTGAATGCATTAATTGATAAAATCAGCCATGTTAGCCTCTTAAAATAAGCCAGAAGTAGCTGTGTTTCTTAATACACAGTCCTTTTTTCCTCCAGTAGAAAAACAACCCTAAAACCACTATTTACATGAACAGAAAAGTAAATTTAGTTCTTATTTATGGACATATTAATTAAAAAAATATTAATGCAAACAAATGATCATTGAACATAAAGTCTGACAAACTGCTTTCTTAAATTTTCCACTTCTCACTCCTCTTCAGTCTGGACTCAGTTGTATAGATGATATTATCTACAAGAAAGCAGAACAGATATGCTGTAACTCTACCACTTTGATTTTTGCCTTTGAATTGCACAGATAGAAAATACAGTTTGGGGCCTCTTGTTGCACGAAGGATGTTGGGGTACTGGAGCATGTTCAGAGAAAGACAACAGAGCTGCTGAAGGTTTTGGAGCACAAGTTTTATAGGGAGCAGCTGAGGGAACTGGATTGTTCAGTCTGGAGGAAAGGAATCTCAGAGGTGGGGGTCACTTTCTTCTCCCAAGTAGGAAATTATGGGATAAGGGGAAATGGCCTCAAGCTGGGCAAGGGAAGATTTAGATTGGATATTAGGAAAATTTCTTCAGAAAAAGAAACATTGGAACAGGCTGCCCAGGGAAGCTGTTGAGTTGCTATCCCTGGATATTTTTCTAAGATGTGTAAATATGGCACGTAGAGGCATGGTTTAGTGGTGGACTTGGCAGTGGTATTTATCAGCTGACTTAATGATTTTAGAGGTCTTTTCCAACATAAACAACTCCATGATTCTGTACAGTGTAATTGATTCAGCACTGAAGTCTAGAATGGCAATAAAATCACTTCTGTTTTTCTCAATACAAAAGAGATGGAAGTAATTGTAGTCTTATCATGGTATTCATTGCAAAAAACCATGAGGTCTTCAGATATAAAAGATTTTGAACTTTAGAGTAAAAACAGTTCATGCCTCTTGCTCTGCAATTGTCTTTATCGGGTGGTATGACTTACACATGAATCCATGCCAAGTTGTGCATTTCTGCCAACAGAGCAAAGACAAGAATTAGTGCACTCTGTATCTCATCAAACAGGGGTAAGCATGTCCTCCTAGTCCTTAGGACTCAGGCTGTTAGTGTCAGGTTGAGTCAAATGTTTACCCAATGCCAAACTCAGTTTGAAGCACTGCTGACACTTGAACAAAATTAGCCACCATCTGAAGGTAAACAAAATATGAAGAATTACATTTAATTTCTTATTCTTTATTCACTGCACAAGATGTTTTAATGATGAATGGTCATGTATTTTTCTTGTACATAGTTTAGGAAACATAAGAGTAATGCAACCTAGTCCACTAGATTTATTACTGTTATTCAAATTTGCTCTGGGAATTTTATACTGGAGTCCTTCCCTAAAATCCTAACATTTATTGTATCTTATTCTAAGCAACTGCCCAGATGATTGTACATATTTAGTATAGGCATATATGTACACACACCTATATATTTCTATACACTCTATATAGCTGTATCTATAACTAATTTTAGAAACAAATGCATGACTCATTTCTGGTTTTCTCTCTTTAATTCTTCTTTATCTATTTTGTCATTAGGAAGATGTTGTGCTTCATTACTGCACTTAGAGACAAATATACAGACATTTGATATGAAAAAGCAAAGTTAAAGATCTCTTCTCTCAGTTCTGTCCCCAGGGCTATTTCTGCCAGAAAACTGGACAGCAGCACAGACATGTCTGAGACATCAGTGAAGAAAGAGTTTCTGTACAGTCATGGACAGCCACATGAGGGAGTCTGACCTGTATCATTTTATCAACTTCAGCATAAATAATGCATTCTATATTCAACAGCATTTAAATAATGTAGAATACCTCTTTCTTCTTGTACTTGCCAGGAAAACCTCCATTTAGCATCTCTTGTTTAGAATGTAAGTAATAATCTGAACAGAAGCCAGAAAAACAGAAACAGGAAAAGAAAAACAGAAAACAGAGCAGGGAATGGAAGCATCATCATTATTTTTCCCAAACTTTTCTTCCTCCTTCAAGAAAGTAAAAAAAAAGCACCTATCATCTCTTTTGCTGACTGACCTTATATCTTGAACATCACTTGAATATCATATATCATATCTTGAATATCGTCATCATTTTTTTCCCCAAACTCTTATTCCTCCTTCAAGAAACTAGAAAAAGCACCTATCATATCTTTTGCTGACTGACCTCATATCTTGAATATCACACCTCATATATTTTTCTTTCTCCACTATAGTAAAGTGAATTGATATTCATTATAAACACGATTAATGGATGTGCAGGTAAATGGTCTGAGTTCTGCAAACACTGTGATCTGTACTATTTCCAGCCTCAGGCTTTGGCTCTGCTTGGGGACTAAAGTGTCTTGGTATCGTAAATATGTGTGTAGAAAAGTGATTTTAACAAGTTTCTGTAGTAATCGATATCTCGGCAATTCCCACAGTAACGGGGATCTTCGGGCTGGTAATGCATTTAGAGATAGAAAATAAGTAGGGCATAACTGGAGAAGTCTGTGAAAATGAATACAGTGCAGTAAAATGAAAACTTGTGCATACATCTCCTCCTCCCAACACTTCTTGCTTTGAAGATGTCAAAAGAATTTATGACTCCTTCCTCTGATCTTGTCATTCCTTCCCTTTGAATTCCCTTTACAGTACCATGTACCATGTTTTCTCCTTGGTGTTTAATCTCAGTCCTCCTGATATTCACTAAGTTGCTAGCTAATAACATGGTTCTTGCATGCTTAGTAGATAATTTTATTCTTTCTTCCATGCTGTCATTTTGTCACTTAGGACCATTGTCATTATAAAATATAAAGCCACTTGCTTTGCTCCTGCAAAACTATTTCAAAATTCCTCTTATTTGCATTGTATCCAAAAAGCAAATAATGAGTAGACAGGTGGCGAAGAGAATAATTTAATTTTATGCACTTAATAAAACAATAAGGAAATTTATCTAAGGCAAAATAAAAACAATGTAGTTAAAAATCTCCATGCATGTCCTTTTGAAAACCTTTTTACATTTCGTTACTTCACTTCCATCATGTGAGAATGTAATCAAGAGTCCCTTTTTTAATTGGTCCTTTCAAAGAGAAGAAACCCAGCAGTAAATCCTCAGCTTTAATTTGTCACATGTACCTTGCAGAAAGCACCATTTGCTTACATGCCTTGTGTGCATCTACCCCTGCCTGACACTGACCACCACTGGCTGTGTGATGACACATCTTCCTTAAGCTTCTGATGATGCAAATGCAGTCAGTGGAGTTGGAGTCACTGCTGGGAACCACTGCCTGTTTGAGGACTGCCTGTGTTATACAACAGTCTTGTTCCTGATCTGCTGGTGAAAGCAAACAGGCTCCTTTCTGGCCAAGGAAGAGGAAAGGGCATGCTTATTTTCCTGATTTCTCCATTTACTTTTCCCCTTTTTTCCACCACAGGCAGACTATTTTTTTTTTTTAAGCCCTCTAGTGAGACACAGAAAAAATATGCAATGTGAATATCAATGGAAAAACATTAGTTCTTATATTTTTAACCACACAAGTTTAATGTTTGATCAACTGTGGTGGTGAGGTCTGTCTGTTCTTTGAAAGGTTATTATCTTCTACTGTTAAAATTTATAATCACATACTAAAGCACAAAAAAGCCCAAACATTTCAGGCAAAGTCATATGTAAAGCCTATTATTTCTAAGTATTTTAATATTTCTAAATTTTCACTTGTAATCACAGATTTTTGAAAAGAAAGTACATATTTGAGATACTTAATATGAATTGAATTTGTTATTCTAATAAGAGTATGTGAATGATAACTTATTGATATTAAGTAAGACCGAGAAAGCAAAAAAAAAAAAAAATCTTGATCTTAATCTGATTTTGTCACAAAATGTTTGTTAATGGTAATTACAATCTGCAACTCCTAAGTAAGTGGAACAGCAAGCAATTTTGATATTATTGCTAAAAATATTTTTCACTGTAACATTCTAACATTTTAATTTAAAATTGTGAAATCTGTCTTGCAAAGGGAAGACTGAAGAGGATATCTAGAAAAGACAATGTAGAATTGCAAAAAAAAAAAAAGAGCTGGAATTGGATGTTAACAGGTTGGAAAAATACTGTAATGGTGGCTCTTATTTTTATTTTACTTCTCATGAACCCCAGGGTAATATTTTAAGATACATTTCTTTTTCCACAAATATTAATATATATTTTTTTACTGATTTTAAACTGAAGCAAACAAAATTCTGTTGTAATATTAGTGTTACAATGGCATTTCTTCTGCTTCTTAGAACAAGTACATCATGAGATTAATGAAGGCACCCCAATGAGGAGGGGCTGATAGGTACCACATCGAGGGCTGTCAGTAACGAAGGTCTGTATTTGAAAAGGGCAAAGGGTCTCAGCTATTTGCTGAGTGTCATGCTGGTGGGTTCTTGGGTAGATCAGGATATTTGGCAACTCTTCCTTATTAGCAATGTCAGGCCAGCATCTTACTGGGAACTGACATGCTGCATCTTCTTAAATATAAAAATAATATATATAAAAAATATTAAAAAAAATAGCTCCCTGCTAGGAATCCAAAGAGGATCTACACAGACTCCTTGAAGGTAGAAGCTATTTCTATGTTAAGAGTGGACATCTGAGTGATAAGTAGGGTTTCCTAAAATCTATATAGTCATCTACATGCAGACAGTGAATTGCACTTTGTGTTAACTACCTAGGGAAACTGGCGGGAAGTCAGCAGGAATGAGATGTGGACTGCAGCCCTGGGTGCAGTAATCTAACCCCAAGGAGAAGTTCCCTTGCCATTCCACATCAGCTTTTGTGATGCCAGAGGATGCACTCAAACGCTGTGGCAAAATATGACCAGGGAATCTGGGCTCAGTCGTGCTGAAGGAAGTGGACCTAGTGCTGTGGACTGTACCTTGGGTAGGAGGTGTCTGTGTCCTGGTCCCTTTGTGGCTGAGATGGCTTTCACAGGGCCTTCAGGCAGCTTCTTCATGGAGTTACTTGACCCTTGGATAAGGATTGCAGAATTTTCTGTGAAACAATAACTGTGAGCAAATGGTTTGTATTTTTTTTTTTAGGCAAAAGGGCTGCTTATTTCTACAGGACATGGTGAAACATAGAAATTCTTTTTCTGTTTACATAGTATTTTCATGCATGTGTTAATCACAGCCATTATACAGCATTCATGAAGTTTATCCTAGGAAGTGAGAACAAGTTTTTATAATATTCCTCACTTATATACAGGAAATACTCAAAATCACATCTCAGGAATAATTTTTTGATAGTAAAATGATCTTTTCACTGAATTTTTAAATTCATTCTATAGGATAATTTCAGTCTAAAAAAAAGCCTCATTTCCTGCCTCAGTAGTCAAATTGCAGTCATATTCTGGATTTTCCCATAGGAGAATGTTTTCTCATGTAGGACAAGAACTAAACTGATCAATGCTTTCTAAAATAGTGAGAACCTCACCTGAGCTTAGAGGTGAAGAACTATTCCCACAGGCTGGCATGAACTGACTTTGCTGGGCAGTCAGCTCTAGGATTGCAGAAGAAACCCTCAGACCTGCTGAAGAATGCACGTGCAGTGAAGTCTTCTGATTTGAAGTAGCTGATGACCAATGAATATCTTCATCTCTGCAGACATTGTCAGCCTGGCTGTGGGGCTGACAGGGAAGCAAGGAACCTGAACAATCAGCTCACAACAGCCTCACCAGAACTAAAGATTGCTGTTAGTCCACCTTTTTGCCAAAATAAGAAGAATAACATATCTATCTCAGAAATAGTCTGAGCTAATATGCTTCGGCTCAGTATCCCTGAGACAAAATTTTCTGAAGATATGTTTGTTTTGCTATTATTGAGTGCATTATTGAGTCAGAGAAAAATGTATTTCAGTAAAGTACAGTTATTTCCTGGCTATCCCTCCCTACACAAAACTTTGATTTTACTTTGGTCTCTACTTTTAAAGAGATCTACAAGTGTTAATTATAAATATCTTGAAGTACATATATTGTCATTTGAAAATTCAATTTTTTTTGGCACTCATTCCACTATCAAGGCATAAAATATTAAAAGCATGAGTAGATCACTATTGCTTTCTTGGCTTTAAGAACATGTCTTTCATTTCTGAATAAGGGAAAGAAAACAAGTGCAAGGAAAGTTGATGGTTTTTTTGGAAAAAAAAAAAAGAAAAAAGGTCAAGTAAGCCATAGGCGTATCCTCATATGATTATTCTGACATTTTCTGACTCATAATCTACTGGGTGTTCATTCACCTCTTGCAACTTGAAAGTGTCCTTGAGATCTGTAACTTCATCTACATGCCAGTCTGCCAATTCCATGCTCTTTAAAGTGAAATTTTCATTTATGCTGAGAGCTGAGCTGCATGGGGAGTAAAAGTCAGGAAATATCAGAACTTTAAAGGATATAAAAGAACAGAATTGTCTTTGATTTGACACTAGAAATTAGGACTTGATCTATGCACGATCTGGGATCCATGGTGGGAATTTGGGCCATGGGGTTCAGGCTAGCAAAACAGAAGTAAACTTTTTATTCCTGAGGAAATTATGTCATAGAAAAGGAAAGTACATGTTTGTATTGCTTTCAGCTTTCTGAGGGGTTCCAATCTGATTGAGCAGCTGGAGGGTTTGGAGGGTATTGGGAACAGCTGGATTGGGAACTGGAGGGTTAGAGCAGAGAGGGAGTCACAAACCAGCAAGAAGTATGGCTGTGGGCTCCTGCTGACCTTCTGTAGCCTGAGGAAGGGGGAGTTCTACAAAACCAAAAAAACATGATGAAGGTTTCATTTGTTCTCATCCACTCCCTGTCAGTTTGTCTTTGAAACAACTGTTTTCCTAACGTAGCCTGACTTGGTTGAAAAATTGAATGGCCCTACATGTAGCTCTGATTGCTCAAAGGCAAATTATAAACTTATCAACCCAAACACAGTCTGATTAATAAAATTATATTACTGCTACAGATCCTGTTTCCGAACCTGAGCTGCATTAAAATTCAGAGGAGATGAATTTGGATTTGGAATAAACTGCAATACTTCTACGGCGGCTGTTTTCACTCTTAAATTTACAATACTGTTCCATTTTTCTAATCTTCAGAAAGGTCAGTAATGAATTTGAAGTTATTAGTTACATACTGGAATTCAATTCTTGTGCTCCTCCCCCATTAAAAGCTTATCTTATTCTTTACAAGGGTGTCTTTAAGTTTATTTCATTCTCCCAGGCTTGTTGCAAAAGCCTGTTTATTGTCACTGACATAGACAGAAGGGCCAGTCGATGTCTGTAATGAAGATGTGCATTTATCAAAGTAGGTTACTTGCCCCTCATTTGCAGCAGGAAGATAAACACGGGTTTCAGACCTGCAAACATCACCACCCCCAGCCTCCCATCCCCCAACAATCAAAAGTCTAGATTGTAAAATATTTCTCTCTTCTACAGTTGTCATCTATCAGATATAAAGAAAATTGACATGGGCATTCACTTATATTCAAACTGTATCTGGAACAGAAGGCAACTTTCTCAAATATTATGGATCTTAAAGGAGCCTTGCACAGAGGTAAATAAAGGAAAGGGTTCAAATATTTTAGTATGCTATATTTCATTTCAATAACCTTCTAAACTGCTGTTTTTACCATATCTAAGCTGCTAACCACTTTTCCTATTCAGCAGAAATAAATGTTTCATGTAAGCTTTAATAAATTCAAACACCTGCATGCACACATCAAACGAGAAATCATTTGTTCCTACCACTTAGTACAGAGGAGTATTTAATTGAAACACAGTGTTACTTTGAACAAATAAGTAGAATAATCTACAACTATCAGTAAGGACAGTTTTAAAAGAGCCTATCTTGAAGAGCGGGTTATGTACTTGTCTGTAGTGGTATTTAAAAGATAAGTGCATGTGGTACTCAGAGCTATAGTTTAGTGGTGGATTTGGCCCTGTTAGGTTAATGGTTGGACTCGATGATTTCCAACTTGAAATATTCTATAGAAACGATCATATAAAATATGTGTACAAGTCACTGTCTTGCACATGATATGCAGCATTAAAATTTTAAGGGGCTATATCTGAATATGTGGCTGCCTGCCCTGACCCAAGTTTGGCCTCTTTCCTTTTTCTGTACCTTCTGATCCATCATTGCTTTACTTTTAACATTACAATGCTCAAATGAGTCTCACAAAAACATGTTTGAAAAGTGAAATTACACAACTACATAGAAAATCTGAGAAGTTTTTTTAGTTCATTTTCCACATGCAGTTTTTCACATCTGGTATATGTGGAAAGAAATATATGGTCTGTATCTTCAGTGTCTAGAAAGCTAAGAATAAATAGATGTTGATTTTAGACTAGGGCATAATCTTTCTCTTGTCTTCTGTTGGAAAAAAAAGCCATTAAATAATTTAAAATATTCAGGTTCACTGGAACAATATATAGCTGAAGAATTGTGATGAAGCCTAGATGAAAAAACATCAAGCAGACTCAAAATGTATGGTTCATTTCCTTAATTTGAGAATTTTCTTCATTGAAATTTTACTTCAGTTCTAAAAATTTAACAGATGAAAACAAACGTCATGGTACAAAACTTTTGATTTTGGTTTGATTGAAAATTTTGGTTTGCTGTGGTCTTTGTTAGACTTTTTGGCCTTAGTTTGTTTAAATTCTAATTACATAGATGATAGAAAATATTCCTTTGAGAAAAATGCTTGAGTTAAATGAGCACAGTATTATCTAGGAAAATCTGCAGACTGTAAATGATGGGGGACAAAAGGAGACAGTATTAGAATAAATGTAACGTTTTGTTGTGCTGTGTCACATGAACTCTACCAAATCAGCATTCTAGAGAAGAAAAGCAGAGGAGACAGCAGTGCTATAGTGCCTGTTGACTGGAGGAAGAGACTAAAGTGAATTATTTTGTCACATTCACAAAGAAATGCTGAGAGAGCTGGCTTGCACACCTGGGCCAGCATATTGCACATACACAAGTTATAAGGTGTGAGGGTACCCAGGCTCCTTATTCCTGCTTTTCTGCATGCTACAAAATCAGAGAACATGCAAATAACCTTGACTAGTGCTGTCACACCCCAGTGACCTAGATATTTTCTGTTGTCGTTGGTACTTGCATTCTGCTGAGTCGTTTTGCCCTTCCAGATCTTCACTAGCTGCAAATTTATATGACGGCCCTGTCTTGATCTGGGTGGAGCTTCATAATTTACATCAACTGAGGACATGATGGGTTTAAGTTGGACACTGTCATACTTCTCCTGTAAGTGTTAAGACCAAGAGAACTATTTACATAAGGATGCAGGATATGCATTCATATTACAAATTCCAGGGTAGGTGTAACCTCTGTGCTTTTGTTAAAATTATTTTGTCTTAAAAGTATTATATATTTGTTGCTGAGAGTTGTTTTTTTTTTAAGATTCTAATATAAATATTTAAATGTTTATAAAACCTCAGTCTTGTATATCCTGTAAGAGTTTTCAAGGGTCACTATCAAAATTTGATGAGCAGGAGACTTGTACACTCACTGCAGAGAGGTTGGTTTCTACTCCTTGATGTCTGGCTGCTGAAGAAGCACAGCCAGTCTTGTGGCTTCACCACCAAAGCAGCCAGGGAGAGAAGAAGGTCCGTATTAGTCCATCTTTTCAAGGGCCATCTGATATTCCAAGGCTATTTTAAGACTGGGAAATAAAGGATAAGAGGCCAGAGAGGATGCTGGTTTAGGGAGGCAAACAGAGATCTCAGGGAATGTCATTTCACTTGCTTCATTAATCACTTTGCTAAGACAAATCATTTTGAGAGAAACAGAGTAGAAAAGCAGATTAATCATGAGCACCTATTAGTACCCTTAAACTTGTCCTTACTCACATACTCCTTTGATCTTTATATCAGTGATACACCAAAGGCTGACTTCGATGCAAGAAACTAGTGAGTATTCACAGAACAGTCCACTAGACATGTCAAGAGCCATAATAACAAAAATTTGAACAATGCCATACGATGCTGCCTTAAAAAGAACCTCCATGCTTGAAAGGATAGGCTGGAAATGCCACTGATATTTGGCAACACTATAAACAGGGGCCAGAGGCATGAGAACTTTCTCAGTGGGAGGGACAAATTGCTTCAAATTTGTATTACTTGTCTGGATGATTGTCCATTGACACAGCCTTACTTCTATTTCTTAGCCAATCTCTAAAATCAAGCTTCTCAGAAACATAAATGTTGTATGGCAATGTAACATTAATAATGAATGCCAGTTATTGAGGATTTTTTAAATTAGTTTGAAAGAGAAAAAAGTGATCATTCATTCAGTCTGAATGACAATTAGAAATGGGATGAAAAATCACATCTATTAATAGCATCCTACCTATGGTTGTCAGGAGCAATTATTGTTGGCTTGTTTTCTCTCTTTTTTATTTTTTTTTTTTTTGTCTCTGACTTTCTTATCAGTTCTGTCCTCAAAATGCTACAAAACAAAAGGTATAATTTTCTTGTAACTCCACATTGCCCTTCAGTTCAAAATCTATCATAAAATCACAACTTTCCATGCCCAATATAAAAAAATTACACTACTATAATTACTGTACTTGTGAAGAAGTTAAGAAAAGCTGATGAAAACAGAAACAAAAATTAGTATTTCCAAGACAGTGGGCTGGTATTCATTGATTTGTGCTATATATTCATGTTCAGTGTGGTCTTGTTTCTCTGTTCATTTTTCTTCCCTGTTGAAACGATTTGCCTCTATGGTAAAATTAGTGCATTTGGAGCATAATGGGAGACAAAGTGACAACTGAGAGAGTAAGAAGGAAGAAGCTTGAAAAAGGCTCTAATTTAGCGCATTCACATCCAAAGTTAAGGTTTGAAAATTCATAGGAAAATTATTTAGTCTTCTTCCACAAACCTTTAAGAGAACTTAAAATTTTTAAAAGCATATCTAATACTTAGATTATTTTTATACATCAAAAACAGTTTGCAGGTTAACATTTGGGAAAATAAATATTATCTTTTATGCTTCTTCATGTTTTTTTCTTTTTTTTCTCTTTCATAGTTTTATTTGGTTTTTTTTTTAATAGTGCTAATGACTTTAATAATCTGAATTTAATATATGGGTTCAATGGACAGAATAACCATATTAACATAATTAAAGTATGTGTATAATGTAAGAGCTATAATGGTTGTGAAGTACTAGCCTGAGGCTAAATATTTTTTTATTATACATGGTGTTCAAAACACAGCACTACTTACTTCACACTATGTAATCCTCTGCAGCTGCTACTGCATTTCATGGATGAACTCATTGACTGTTCAAGACTGCAATTCTTTTGAAAATTATTTACATGGCAGATTACAGTATTTCTACATCATTTAAATAACTAAATTTATCTAAGCGTTTATGGAATTATGGGTTGGGTATATTTCCTTCTTTTTTAAGGTGAAAATAGTTACATAACATAGTTCCAATTCCAGTTGGATACTTATTGTTACTAGTGAAATTGCCATACTATCTTGCTTCAAGTACAGAGAACATGCAATAACACATCGCATCAAGCAGGGTGTGAGTTGTCCAAATGTTAGCAGCAAAAATAAAATGCTTTCCCTCAGATTCTTCTAGAACCTTGTCATTTGACTTTCCAGTTTCATGATCAATATTTTCTGTCCACCCCTGCAAAAAAATAGGAAAGGGATGTAACGAGAACAGTGAAAAACAAGTTATAAAAATTTATGTACTGATTAATATTAATATAGTGCATAAAATCATGTAGAATTAAAACAGTTTCTCATGGCAAAGCTGCTTTGCAGTGGATGAGAAAGGCCAAGAAGGCAATGACTCATTGGGGAACTGACCTGTTCTGTAACACAAAATAGTCTTTAGTCAAATGCACAACACCCTGTTCCTATCTAATCCAACCTGTAAGACTTTCCATTTAATCTAAAGAAAATTTATCTACATTGGTTATGTAGTTTCAAACAGGGCAAGAGAACTGGCCTTCAAGCCAAAGGGTTAACTCACAGAAACTTCAAAAAAGCCAGTCTCACAAAGTTAGAGAAAATGAAGTTCACAGCGTCGTAATCATATCAACTCTGTCACAAAAGATAGGGGGAAAAAAAAATCTCAAATCTTCCTTTTCAAAAACTGCATTCTGAATGCTGGCAGAAATCTAGAAGGACACTTGAGGGCTGGAAGATGGCAGTGAAGATAAAATCCACATCAGCCTTGGCAAGGGCCAGGAATGCGGACTCAGGGTGCTGGTGTACAAGCAGCTGGATATGAGCCAGCAGTGTGCTCAGGGGACTAGGAAGGCCAGTGGCTGCTTGGCCAATGTGAAGAATTAACGTGGCCAGCAGGACCAGACTGTCCCCTGTACTCAGCACTGGTGAGACCCTGCCTTGAATCCTGTGTTCTGTTCTGGGCCCTTGACTACAGGGAAGTCATTGAGGTGCTGGAGCGTGCCCAGAGAAGGACAACAAAAGTAGTGGAGAGTCTAGAAAAACTTCTGTGAGGAGTGCCTGAGGGAACTGGGGTTGCCTAATCTGGAGAATAGAAGTCTCAGGGGAAACCTTGTTGCTCTCTGCAATTTCTACTTCTCTACTGTCTCTACATTGCTTCCTCCCTGAAAGGAGGATATATTGAGGTGGGATTCAGTCTCTTCTGCCAAGTCTCATGTGAAAGGATGAGAGGAAATGGCCTTAAATTACACCAGGGGAGGTTTCAGTTAGATATTAGGAAATTTCTTTTCACTGAAAGAGTGGTTAGGCACTGGAATAAATTGACCAGGGAAGTAGAGGAGTCACTGTCTCTGAAAGCATTCAAGAGACATCTGGATGTGGTACCTGGGGATATATTTTAGGGTTGATGATGCTGGTGCTAGGCTGAAGGCTGACTTAGGTGACCTTGAAGGTCTGTTTGAACCTTGATGATTCTGTGATTTAGGCTATTTTACATTTCGTAAACTCCTTACTTTGGTGTTTCTGTTTCCCTGTTGAGAGAAGTGGATGTTTCAGTTGTGTGTAGTTATCTCTATGCCTGCATAGTTTCTTGTCCACCAAATATATTTGGAATGAAAACCAAATTTTTGGTAATAAAAAGAGAAATCATACAGGGAAAGAAGGGCTTCTTAGAATCTAGTAATGCATTAAGAAATCACTTTGCCATAGCTCAAGTACAATAGTCTACAGTACTTATATGTCAAAAGAGAGTTATATGTCAATTTCTCTGTAAACAATTTCTTATGCTATATTTTGTTTAACAGTGGATTTTGGGCTTTTATTATCTTTAATATGACAGAAAAATACCGAATCTAATAGACTTGCCTAGAAAAGTGAGTCTTAATATCCAATACTGTTCAATTCAGTCCTGCAGAAAAAGATTCCCTTTTACAGAGAAGATTTTATTTTTTATTACAGAAGATTTTTATTTTTTTATTACAGAAACACTGAGATTTCTTTTGGAAATTCCCCCCCTTTTCTAAAGAAAAACAAATAAGCTATGTCTGTGGGTAAAATATCTTCTAAACATCCAAGAAAGTCAAGTGAAATTGGATTTGTCTGAAATGCCTATGGTAATTGTGATTAAACAGAATACTTAAAAATAGAAAGAAAGTTTGATTTTTGGTAGAAAAACATTAAAAAGTCTGCACTAGCACTGTTATGAATGTCTTAATCCCTAGTCAGGGTTTTTTAACTTATCTTCATTTTAGTGTTTTTTTTTTTCTGGCCATGACTTAGCTGCTGGGGATACTAATGGGGTAAAAAATACTTTATCTGGCTTTGAAAGATTCATCTGGATAAATCTTATCCTCTCAAAAATCAATTACTACATTCTCTATTGTCTACTGAATAATACATAAGTGCCCCAAATGTAATTCCATTGATGTCTGGTTATTTCTTCATTCCTGCAAAGAAGATTTTATTTTTCACTTTAACAGCTCATGATTTATATTAGTGAATAGATTGTTTCTTAGTCCCCAAAGAATCTTTATAAACAACTCTGGCCTCTCTGACCACACAGTTCTATCCTTATCTATTGCTACAGCAGCGCATTAACATGTTCAAACAATGGTTCATAGATACCAGTGCTGCAGCAGAAGTGCTTTTATGTGGTTTGGTTGAAAGCTTTTCTCTGAGGGGTAATTATATTCCTAGACATTAAGACGAAAGAAAATGAAATTAAGTTCACTGCAGCTACATTGAGATACAAATGAAAATATTGGAAAGAGGGACTGTTCAATAGTAGTTTGCCTCCAATAAAATGTAAATTCTGCTTCACTAAACCCCACATTTTCCATAAATTACTGACCCATCCTATGTCAGAAAGAGAGCCTTCAGGTTTTTCGGTTTCTGGTTAACTCGTTATGGTGTCATGGGGACTTCCAAGGATATTAAGTCTCATTTTTAGAAAGAGAAGCTCTGAATAATCAGAGCATACATACTCATCATTGAACAAAAGATTAATGTTGAGTCAGTTTTCAGACTAATCAGTAAACTGGAATCAGGTGTCACAATGTTGGTGACACTGTGCTTGAACCATGTCCCAGATGATTTAACAATATCCAAATTAGACAACTCACTAACTGTGCAGTAACACCAAAGGACCTCAAAATAATACTGAAAACAACATACCAATCAAAGGGGTAAGCTAGTTGAAGAAATTCAGTGAAGATGTGGGAGTGCCTTAAATTCCATCTTGCCCCAGAATTTCAGCATCTGCCTCTAGTCTGGGGGAAAGCTGTACTTTCCTGCTGTGATGATTTCACAAAATAATTATTACCTGCTGTATAGGCAGTACTTGCTTAAACAACTGGATGAGTAGGAAGACATTTTCTGTTTCTGTAAAAATTACCAGCATAATCATGACTGCAGCAAGGTCCATGGGGGTTTTTTCTCATCACATAATTTTTCTGTATTAAGACTTATGATACTTATCAGATATATTGAAATGATAACCATTAAGAGCTTGTTAATAGCTCACTAGAGTGATGTTCTTTAAGAATTTGGCAGAATTATTATTTATTAAAGCGATGTGAAATCCTTGATAATGCAATTTATAAAATAGTCAAATCATTGTCTTTGACTGGGGGGTGAAAAATAGTGCCAATAATTAAATTCAAAAGATGGCTATCGGAAAACTTAACATGTTGGATAATTTGCAGCTCCTTGTTAAGTGAAACCCTTGATTAACATTTCCCAGTTAGCTGCCAAGAGCATTTATAAGGTTCATTAGAAGGGGCCATCCAGAGTAAGAATACACTGACAAACAAACAGGAGAGAGTAACATAGAAAATTTTTTCGCTATTTATTTGCATAAAAAACTGATAGTAGCAACAATGAAGTACACTTCTGAAAAACTACACCAGGTATGGAACAGTTTCTCCCATCAATACATAAATGTGAACACACAGAGAGGAGATTCTCTAGCTGTCTTTGTTGCTATAAATATGCAAGCTTCAATAATGGTTCACTGGGAAAAGATTGTACCAGTGCTGTTATGGACCCAGCAACATAAGAAAATAAGTAGTCTAACTTCTTGTGATTAGATTTAGAAAGTTGATGTCCAACCTGATAATGCAATTTATGTATTATGTCCAGAATTTATCTGTCAGTGGATACATGTGTCAATGTAACCAGTCTGGTTTTAAAATAAAAGTTCATAAAAATCTAAGGGGAAATGTCCATTACTTCACCTCCCCCATTACTGCTTAATGTTATTAATTTCCCCCTAACCAGATTTGCATTGATTTCATGATGAAAACCAATATTATATCCTTCCTCTAAATTTAGTTAAAAGAAAAGGATACAAATTTTCTTTTCTTGTGTTCAAATTGCAAAAATAAATTTGATTTACTTGCCTGTAGATAAAGTGCATTTCTGAATGTCCTCTGTCAATTATATTTTGCCTCATTCACCTGTGCCAAACATTTAATTTTAATGAAGCCATCTTCATTCATTACAACAAAAATGTTGTTTTAGTGATTTTCTTTGAACTAGAAGTCATTAACTTTTGCACTTTTTGTAGATGAATGTACAGTCATAGAGTGAATTGCTTATGTGATAAGGAAATGTTTTTAGTAAAGAGCCTGTCCAAAATGAGACACAAGAAAACAAGTTTTTATTCCAAAGCAAACCTAAGGAAAAGAAACAAAGGGAAGATCTACTTTGCAATAGTTCCTTGGTTTTTTTTAATGCACAGAAATAATTACTATAGAAAATAGCAATAGTATAAAATATCCTTTTGAGAGTTGCTTTATCATTCACTACTCTGCCTATTGAAGGAGTTGAACCCAAACACAAGTTTGTTCAGCCAAGTGCTTTATCTATGGGTTTTCTGAGTGAATGCAGGGTTTTGGTCTCATGAGATACCGACTGAGGCTGAGCCTAACTGATCAGAGTGAGACTATTGCCACCATGTGACAAATTTAGCTTGCCCAAGTGAAAGAGAGAGCTAAATAGGAAGCCTGCACGTTTTTTTGTAATATTTTCTAGTTAATTTACATGCATCAAAAGCAAACCTTTACCTGAATTAAAAGGTTAAGCAAAAAACTAAGGAAGTTAGCATGTGATCACATAATGGTAGTAGAAAATTATGTTTTGTCTGAAAGCGTGTAACTGTTACAGCCTTCGACAACATTTTAACACACCACATATATGCATGGGAAACGAGGCAGATTTCGGTTGAATTTAAGCCTCACAAAATAGCATGTGGTTGATGGGAATCAGAAATTGTACTATGACCAGACATGTGCTTCCTGTGCTCTATTAAAATTGTGTCTGACCATGCAAAGTTTTTGGTATATTGTAGGGCCAATTTAAAACTGAGCATCTAAGCTGATTGCTGAAGGACGGCTTCACCGGGTCTATCAGTCAGAGGTGGTTCAAGAAGCTGCTGCTCTCTCAATTGCTTTTTACAAACTCTCAACTGATTGACCAGAGTAGCTGGGATTAGCACATGCTGATAGTCCAGTGTGGATTCATGCCATGGAAAAGGCTGTGAGCTGCAGAAAACTCTCCCAGCACCCTATACAAGCTTTCAGGTTCTGCTAAGAAAGCCAGTGCAAGACAAACATTCTCCTCCCCAGTAACAACTGCTACAAAGAGGCATGGTTTTCAAACAGCTGTACACAAAAACAGCAGATGAGGAAATATCTTCTAAGTTAAAAAAATCAGCATTTGAAGGCATAGGAGTGACAGATCATGTGAAAAATTTGTGTTTGATAAGGACAGGAGAACTGAAGACAATATCTCCAAGGGCATAATTAAGAGGTTGTGAACATGACTGAAAGTCTTGTAAAACACAGCCAGAGATCCAATTTGTGGATAATTGTCATCTCTGTGGAGAACATATGAGGCATAAGATTTACTTCATAACAGAGCTTCTGCAAGGGTTGTTTGGAGTAGAAACTTCTCCCAACCCTATTGGAACAAGGAAAAAACACAGCTTTCTGGACTCAAAGCCATTAAGAACTGGTACACAGCCCTGCAATTATTTAGACAAGAGTTGAATCTTGACTGAAGACCCTGCACACCTTGGGGTAGGAGAAGAAAATTTTTGCAGGTATGGACCCATAAATTTTTCACATGCCTAAAGCTGATGGTTTGTGAGAAAGTCTGAAAGAGATACTCTCTGGAAGCCAATAAAGCGCAGTGGTAAAGGATTCACTTCTTATGTATTTAGG
This sequence comes from Taeniopygia guttata, assembly GCF_048771995.1. Taxonomy (NCBI): domain Eukaryota; kingdom Metazoa; phylum Chordata; class Aves; order Passeriformes; family Estrildidae; genus Taeniopygia; species Taeniopygia guttata. Next base: position 38,173,063 of record NC_133028.1, on the reverse strand, counting down.
AGCTAAGCCTGAAGAACAATTATTTCACAGTCTTGAAAGGATCTGGTCTACTGTCCAATACAATATGATGAAATTCAAAGAGTGGAAAAATTATTTTTTTCATTTCACTGTAAGGGAGGAATCACTGGCATATCAAATATGACAAAATGCAATGAATATATTTAGGAACTGACTGAAATCTGGGAAGAGTATTATGAGAAAACAAAATATGTGAAAGAATTTCTATAATCTCTCTGGATACTGTAAAAAAGTTGACTTGTTGACTTAGTGATTAAATACCGCTTTTGCATATTTCATTTGTGGGGCTGAAATTAAATTTTTAAGTATAGAAATAGAAACACATAAATGTATGAATAATTGTACAAGAGAACTTAGATTTCAAGAATTTTTATCAAGGCATTATTTTATTTGGTTATTATTTTATTTTAATTTAAAACTAAATTCCAATTAAAAAATATAAGATTCCTTGAGGGATTAATATTTTATTTAAAGCAACTTCATTAAAAACTAAGATCTTCAACACAATATGCATTATCAAGATGTACTAATTGAGAAATGCACGCTAAGTGTGTGTATTACATATTGAGCAATGTTAGCTAAGTATGTTGAATCATATCCTAACATCAAATTGTCTTCAATGTATTGAGATAGTTTGATTCTACTGCTGACATTTTGCGTCCTTTGTAAGTTTGGTGAAATTTTATGTCCTTTCCAAGTTTGCTGGGGTTTTTCTAGTGTGAAAACATACAGGCAATTTCATTTAGTTTCACTTTTTTATTCATTGGAAATTAGTTTGAAAAAATTACTTATAGAATAATGTGTCATTTCCTGGGGCTTAAAAAATAGATCTCAGAATTAATCTGGGTTGTATTTTCTCATCTATATCTGCATTTCTTCTCCTTAGCCTTGGGGTTTTTTTTAAAGCTTTTGGGAATCAACTTTGATAGACTATTGGACCTCCTATAACCTTTTTGCAGTTTCTGTCACTACAGAATGAAACACTGGAACTTGTATTAACTTGCACAATTGTGAAATTAGTATTTCAAAGTTAAAAACACCAGTTTTTTTAAAAAAACATTTGATACTATAAAATGCAATCTACTTGTCCCTTTCAATTAATAGCAGCTATTTTTAAACTGGTTTATATAGCTTTCAGGGTATGGAGTAAATAGATCATTCTCTCTCAATGAACTTTTCTGCTGAGTCAGTTTTACCTTTAGTTTGTGAACCTGAAGATATGAATAATCTTCAGTGACACTACTAGCAGGATGAGGAATGGCTTAGTGCTAGTGAGGATAACAAAATTAAGCCATGGACATGAACTGAAAATCTTTATTCATGGTTAGAACCACTTCTATACTTTATGTAATCAAACTGTGCTTGAAATAAACTTGCTGACTAGTAGAAATAACTAGTAAAAGCTTCTCATTAAAGAGTTGTTTATTTGTGTCAGTAGCAACTGAGGAGGTTCTAAGGGGCTTTCTGTTATGTGAGTCAAACTTGAAGCATAGCACAAGGGTATAAGCATCTATTTAAAAGACAGTCATGTATTATTTATTGTGAACTGATATTAACTATGAAATTGAGCTGAAAATCTTTATATTGATGCCTTACTACATCAGGAAATGAAGGGTTTGGTTTTCATTATGTCTTAGGAGAGACCTAAAAGCACTGTATGCTATGGCAGGGATTAACTGGAATGTAGTCTAAGTGGTGTTTGAGCTTCATTATCCTGCTGTAAAAAAGTATTTCAGTTTGAACTTCACTATCCAGAAAACAGAACTAAATATCTGTCTTCCCCATGCTGTATGAGAGCTATAAAAGATGGAAAAATAGCAGGCAGGCAGCAGTCCTCTGAGGCTTCTTTTGGATATAAGGTAGGTACCTTGCTGCTCAGCACTTGAGACCAGTGTCTCAATATGGGCAAATCTGAAGTAGCAAAAAACTGCTTTACTATGGGGAGGTTAATGCCTGAAAATGTTGTGACTCAGTTTTGAATATGAGTAACCAAGATCCAAGTTAAATTGCCTTTAAAATCATTTAAGATGAGAGAAAGTGGAAGATACCCCCAAATGATGCAGAATTAATGATTCTGGAAATGCTAGTATGCATGAGTAACTATATTTGTTGTCCTTAGAGAGCAACAGAATTATGCTTGTGTACAGATGCTTTATGCCTATGACTTTTTGTATTAGATTTAAAGTAATCTTTAGCTGAAGGCTTAACTTGGAAAAGGAAAAATTGCACGTTTTCATCCAAGAGCTAGCACATTCTTGGCTCAAAATGTTGTGCCAGATCAGAATTCACATTTCAGATCATTCACATGGGACAGTTACCTTTATCACAAAATCTGTTTGTTTCCTTAAAATATTTTATTATATTACCTTACATAATATAAAAGCTTTAAGATTTACTGTGACACATCCTCCTACTTTCTTTATTCAGTTATGTAATCATTGCCTTTTTTGGCACTCGAGAAGAAAAAGATTTGCATTTATTACATTTTTATATTATTTATTATACTTGTGGTTTTGTTTTGCCAAGTGCCATAGAATAAAATCACCAATTGCTCTGAGTTTAGGAGCTGATCTGTCAGTAGTGATACAGCTATCACCATAACAATGTTATAACACCACCATTAATAAACCTTCACAGTAAAGAAACCAGTATTCCATTGGCTTGGTTTAGAGTATTCTTTTACATCTTTGCTGACAGTTTAATGGTGATTTAGCTTCTCAAATTTCCATATTTCTGTCCAGTTTTATTTCATTTTCCCACTTCAACACAGTGTTCATGTTTTAACAAAAACCTGAAAAAAAAATTCTTTATTACATGTGTTTGTAATTAATCTGTTTGTCAAATTAGGCCCCTTTATATGTACATCTTAGTTTTCAAGAAGGTATTTTCATCTTGACTTAACTCACCTATTTAAACATTGATTCCATATGTATTTTAAATTTCAATTACATGCGTGACGATATTAGCATTCAGAATACTCTTTTATAAATGGATTGTGCACATTGGCATTCTTTGAATTACACATAGCAGAAATACAGTTTCTTCTTTTCTGTCAGGGAGGTTTTTGCATGCTTTTTTTTTCCTTTTTTTCTCCACTCCCTAGTGTACCTATCTGGTCAGATGTTCTGTGGAGGGTAGTTTTGGTTGTTACATGAGATTTGATGCCAGTAAATTATGGAATTACAGCAAATTTACATATGAAGAGGAAGGACACAGTGTGTCTTCTTCCTGACAAATTTTTTCCTGCAAAACAAGAAGGTACATATGTAATCTTGAAGTTGTACCCAGCTGATGAGAAAATTTTTTTGGGAAAGGGAGAAAGCAATAGTTCTTTTAAATAGAAAAACCCTAGCTTTTCAATTACTTGTGTTTGAAAAAATGTTGTATGTCCTATAGAAGAAATGATGCTGTTCGTCAAGTAAGTACGCATTTTTTTCTAACAGTAAGGAATATAATAAATTAATTGTGAATTAAAAGATCCTTTAGCACAGGTACATTGTAACTTGTTTTTATCTATATCCATGTCAGCTGTTCCATCATGAATCTCTAAATATTGCATCTCCCGTTTGTTAATGTAAATCCTTATCTGGGGTTTATCACATTCACAGTCGTTGATATTTTACAAAGGCATCCCCTGGAGATAAACATCTCTGAAAATTATGAAGCCTTTGCCAGTATTTTTTCCCAACTACTTCTGAAGGAAAAATCCAAAAAATAAAGGTTTTCTACATAGTTTAGCTAAAATAGCAATGTGAATCTTTTCCTCAACTGAAGAAAAGAACTTAATGAACATATAAACTTAAATGGCTATGTGCATTATGGATGCTGATTGTTGAATGAAAACACATGTTCCAATGTCAAACAAAGTTCCTGTAATAAGTCATATTCAGACTTCCTGAAATTCAATTATGTTTTCATTTGATTTTAGTTATAACAAATTTTTACTGTCTCTTCATAAGTACAGTTTTATTTTTGTTCAAGCTACTTTCCATTATGTTCACTTCTGCTCTTATTGGTACGCTTATGGAGTGATTGTAATTTTAATCAAATAACTGTAATTGGAATAACTAAAAGATTGTGCATTCATTTCCCTGTCTTATGCAGTAAAATAAAAGGCTTAGCTTCAATCACATATACTCTGAATTTAACTAATTTAGGGCATCACCACTGACCCCCTGTGACCTCTGTGTTGTTGCTGGGTGTGAAAAGAAAGAGAGGTAGTGCTACTAAATGCAGAAACACTAGTTCCAATGCATTCCAGGACATTTACTCCAAAAAAGCTGTGAGAACAGGCTGAATGCCACTGGCAGTGGTCATCTGCACAGAATTTGCAACATTGAACGTTTCTGAGGGAGTAAAACCGCAATACTGATTATGCCAGAACAAGTCAAAGAACAAATCTTATTAGGGTGAGCATACCTTTATTTTTTTCAGAATACGGCCATCTGACTCTCAGCATTAACAGAATTATATGTCACTGCAAGATTATACTAGAGAGAGTCAATATTATTTCTAGTTAAAGAGAGGCACAGTGATGGCCACTAAATCATGTTGTCTCTGGGCTTTATACAAAATACGTTTTCTGTGTTGGAAGGCTTCATTAACATTTAGAATACTGATTTAACAAAGCCAACCAATTGAATTAATATCAGAAAATGTGTGTATGTGTTTAAGAGCTTATTTCTGTATGTTTTGTCTCTATTCATGTAAATAGGTAGATGGTGCCAGGCGGAACTAGAGGTGACTGGCAGTCACACTGGCTCACTGCAACTGAAGAACGAAGCAAAGTGACTTTCTGCCCTCCTTCACGTCAGCACAAATATTCTTCCCAATTGCTGAAAGGACAGCAACCTGTATTTATGGCCCACCCCAGTGACCGTCCATTCATGGATTTTTAAGCTGGTAGGCAGCCAATATCCATCCTTCTTATTTCTGGACTGGAAACCTATCTAAATCAGCTAGCTGTGAATCAAATCTCTGATCTCAACCTCTAAATGTACTTGTCTCACCAGAACAAATCCAGCTGCTGATTCTTTTTCTGTACAAATCTGTTACACAGATGCCTTGAAAGATGCAAGACTTTTAGTATGGGAGATGTAAGAGTTTCAATTCTTAAAGTGTGATTGAAATATCAAAAGGCACAAAGCCTCAGGAAAAGGCTTTAACAGCTGGATGGATATCGTTGAGGGCATCTGTGAAAGGATGTAAAATTTGTAATATTTGCTCACAATCTTAACTGGTAACAGAACTCTTTCCAGAAAAGGAGTGACATTATCTACCTTCATACTTAGCATCCTGGGCCTTTTCAAATCTGCACCACCTAGAGTAAACCTGAACTGAAATGATAGTGCTTTTTGCAGAGACAGATTTCGGAGGATAGTTCGTAATATGCTGATTTGCAAGATAAACTAAATATTTCAAGAAGATAATTCTTAATATTAAGTGACACCATTCTCATAAAAGGAGAAACATTAATCTGTTATATTCCTTGTGTTGTGTTTTTTTTTTTTCAGTTTAAATACTTGGGAGAGTGTTCATGGAAATGGAGTGTAGTTGTAATGACCATATGAGATTCTTAAATAGTTCAGCTGCATATTAACATATAACAAGCAAAAAAAGCCATTTATTGTTGCTCATAATCTTGTGATAAAGCCTTTAAGATTACTGTTAACAATTAATTCTACAAGATTCATATCCTAACATTGATTGTTCTCTTGCTATTCATACAAATCAGAGATGGAACATGAAAAAGTCTGTGTCTAGTGAAAGCCTAGGAGATTATTTTTGGGGTAGAGTTTTTTTTCCTCATTTACTTTATAGCTGTCATCTCTGTGGTTTCAAGATTGTAATTAGATGTTACCTGAGCAGGCTGACCTTGTACTGAAAATATGATAAATATTCTTATTTAGGAAATCCAACATAAATGAAGTTACAATTTTGTTCTTGCTTTTAAGAAAGCCAAAATCTGTGAGAATTTTAGTAGTAGCTGCCATGCTTCTGCCACTCACCTGCTATTATAGGCAGATTATCTTATATTTTCTACATATAGTTATAGTGGAATCACCAATAATTAGGTCTCTTCGTAATAATATTCTGTCTTAAAACAGTACTAGCTTTTCGTAAATAAGTGTAGGTTTATTTCTCTATGAAGTTACTTCTGGTTTTATTCTGGAGCCTGCATGTGAGAGACAAACATTACTCCTGTTGTCTCTACTCTCCCCAGAGTAACGTTTGAATAGATGGAGGCCTTTAGGATTTCCCTTCTCTATCAAAGGTTTTATCTATTTTCTGTTAGCTTTAATTTTAACTCTATGGACTTATGGCTATTCCTCATGAAAGCTCCAGTCCTTTTATCCTTCTAGTTTATTGGTGAGCACATCTTTTTCTTTGTCAGTCCAGCTTCCTGCATCTTCTCCATTGTGCTCTCCCATGAGCTTCACCTAAATCCCTTTGATGACACCAAACACATTTTCCTTTGCCATTGTACTTCTTCAATTCATAGCTTCTATTGATGGCCTTGACTATTTCTCTATCTGACACATTTGGAAAGTTGCAATCACACACTCTGAGAAGTGCTTTGTGATTGTTTTGGTGCAGCTGCTTCTTTTTCCTTTAGTGGTCTCCAAAATCCTGAGAGGACCTTGCCCTCAGAACGTTTATTGTTTTATGCATTTTCCCTGGAGAAAGTAACCTCAACTCAGTGCACCTGAGACAGCCAGCTTACAAAGGACTCTGTCACTCCACGTGAAAGTGTAGGACCATGAGGGATGGTACAGCTGTGTTTGTATGGGCTAATAGGGCTGCCCTGGGAAAGCACCCTTGGAACTGTTTGTGGCATAAGATAAGGCATAAACGGCACTGAATAATGTCAGATAAAATGTTAATGCAATAGATATTCAGATTTGTGACCCATTTTGTACCTGACAACAGGGACAAAACTTTTTCCTTCCAGTATAATCCTGTTTCTGCTGAAATTATTAATAAAATGCATGGAGTTCAATGAGGAAACAATTAATGTGTGTTTTTTCCTTTCTTCCCTTTTTTCCCCCCAATCATCATTGTTTCTTGTACAGTATTGTTTAATACTTCAGCTGAATTCAAAGACTAGGGGCCACATAATTTCTTCAGAACAATATTAATTTCAACAGACTGGAGGTTTGTAGACCAAATAATGGCTTATATAACAGTGTGTTAAGACCAATAAAATCATTGCCTTCATTTTGCTTCTTCTGCATTTTTGCTAAAGCTTGTAATGGCATTGCTACTAAGAAAGATGCATATTAAAATTTCAGGAAATTGCTAAGTTTTTTGCCGTTATAGATATACAGCTACATACGGGTAGATAGAAAAGTATATGAAAGTTGAAACTTTAATCTCATAATTTTAAATACGTTGTTTTTTGTTATTTCATTTTGCACCATCAGCTGGGGCACACTTACAGATTTAAGTCACCAGAGGTGAGCTGCATGTGAGGTGCATCACCCAGCTGCACTCCACAAATAACATGCGTGCTGAAATCAAAGCTGAAGCAGTCTAATGGTAAGAGTGAGCTGGTTTATACAATTCAGTTGAAGCTTTGTATGGTTTTTTATTTCTGTTGTTCCCTAGTGCTATGCCAGATTTCTCTGTTCACAGTGTGTAATACTTTCCATTGCAGAGCCTGTCAGATTTTGACAAGGTCTTGGTCAAGCTCTGTGTGGTTCATGTGACAGTAAACAGAATTTCTAGCTTTGATCATAGACTTAGTGGGATATGATAGTCAACAGCTTAAATAAAGGGAAAATCCTGCCTTGAGGGGAAAAACCCCAACACCTCACTTAAAAAAAAAATCACATATTTGAATCTTCTCCTGGATGTGGATAGAGCTTAAATTTTTTTCTAAAGTGAATAAAGTGACAGTCTCTATGATGGCAGAGCTTGGTTGGGCTTTGTAGAGTCTGCATTTTGTGACAGTGGACTTATTGCTGAGGGAAATCTCTGCTCACAGTTGATGGATGGTTAATGTTCCTTTTGTTGACCAAAGCTGAGAGTTTCAGCCATGGTGTCCAGCCCAAGGAGTCTGTTAAAAAGAGGGTTTTCATGAATTTTTTTGGAGACGAGCTAGGTATAGAAAATAAAAGGCAGTGGCTAGTACTGAGGCATTAACAGAAACGAAAGGGCACAGGAAGGTCATAGGATGCTGGGATGTACAACATGCTGAAAGTGGGCTATGCTTAAACTGTATAATCTTTTAGGTCCTGTCCAACACAAACCATCCTATGATTCTCTGAAAAAGTCTGCTAGTGACAAATAGAGTAGCAAAATAACCATACAATACTGAAGGATGTGGCAAGTAAGTACAGAAATAGAATATAGACTCGTAACAAACGAGAGAAGGGCAGGTGATCTCATGGGGTAGAACTAATGCAAAAAAGAAAAAATCTGGAGAGAAATAAGGCTGATAAATGCAGAGAAAAAATGTGGTTATTCTTTCAGTCCATGTGGCCTTAGATTGGTTGTAGTACCTTTTTGCAGCTGTCTTCTGGAATGGTAGCAGCTGCTAACAGAGCTTGAATATAATTTCTCCCATTTTCTCATCTTCTCCTTTAGAGAAGTGTAGAGTTCATTAGCAATCACAAGAAAGAAGAGTATTTGAGGTGCCCGGGAATGCCATCTAGAATGAAATAGGCAGGTGTTAAGCAGAAATGATTGACAGTAAATCAGATGTAGGAAATTAATTGCCAGGAACAGATAGAAATGGGGAACTGGGGACTGAAAATTGTATGTATGTGAGATGAAAACATATTTGTATGATATTTCAGGTGCTATAAGAATAGATAGCAAAATTAGGCTAGGGAAAATATTGTTGAAGTATCTTTCTTAAAATAACAGAAGAAATTAAAATATGTAAGACAAGTCAGAGTGCTTTGTGGACTATTTACTGGGATAAACACATAAAATATGAGATTTAGACTGCATGGGGATGGTGAGTTCACTTATGGAGATACCTTTTCTGAATAAAGATAAGCACAAAATATGTGAAAAATTAAGAAAATAAAGGAAAATATCAGGAAAAATATCAGGAAAAGAAATAATACACACAAGTAGTGGATATCACAAATCCACAATGACTGTAATAAAAATTAATTAGTCCTTTCCACATTTGTGAAAAAACAAGTAATGAGATAGAATTTTACTGAATCAATCATGTTCTTAATATATGGTATAATAGAATAATTTTATAGAATTATAAATTACATAAATTAATGTACATGTGTTGCAGCAGAAAAAGGAGAGTGAATATTTAAACATATCTTCTCAGAATTTGCTTAAAATTATATTCAAATAAACCATCCTTAATAATTACAGAGCTGATCATTGAAAATTTTCTTCATTCCAACATAGCTCAGGACTTAGAGTAGATTCAAAGAGGCACTTTGTCACATGCAGGTGCTGGAACATAAGGTGATTAATTCTGAAACCCTGCTGTCAATGTCACTCAGTGCATGGGGCTTTAGACTGAGTGAGGGACTACCTAAAATCAGCAAAATTTGGCTTTTTTAGGGTACTTCAGCTAATGACAATCTGACTTTAAGTTGCCACTTTCTAGGGTGGAGGTATGATTTCAAGACTGCAGTGTGGTTGTCCTAAAGTTGCTGATTTAGGGAGGCAAGAGTAACCTTTCCTTTAGAAACTAAAATGGAAGAGAAATGGGCAAAGTCCCTTGGCTCCTCAGTGAAGTATTTACTGCTGTGAGTTGACTTACCAATTGATCTTTTATAAAAAATTTCAACCACATCGCTATTCACCACAGAGTTCTACTGTTTATTCTGAAACAAGTCCTAAGAGAGGGACTAGTAGTGTTCCTATTCATCTTTTAAAATTGTGTCATTACAAATAAATAAATGAGGAGATTTACTAGGCAGAAATTGAGTAACAATCAACATGATCCTATAGCCAAGAAGCTAAAGGTGGGAATCATATTCCAGTCTAATTCCACTTTTGCAGCCTTTCCAATGGGACTTGATTAAATCTGTATTTATTTTTCCCACACTAAAAAAAATAATGCTGTGCCTCTACTTAAGAAAGGTGCAATTTTAAACCAGTGCAAATTACTGTAATTCTGTGTTTCTTCACAAATGTAGCCTATGGTGTAAATCTGTGCTCCAAACTTGGCCGATCTGTTGCAGATATGACAGATGGACTTTGCTGGCTTTGGACTCAACTCTGGCTCTGCCCCAAGCAAGGAACTGCTGCTTTGCTCCCCCAGACAAAGGGTGCATCAAGGAAGGTTAAGAATTCACAACCTGTGCTCTTTGCTGTGCTCCAGTCCAAAGTAAGTGCTTGTCACCAAACCAATATCTTTCTGTCTGTTTTCACCTCCTACACATGGGCCACAGTTAAGCACTCCCCTGTCACTCTGCTTCTCCCACTGTGCTGAATGTTTGGTGGTTTGGCAGAGGAAAAGACGAGTGGAAATATTGTCACTTTCCATATAATCTGAAATCTCATGACAAGATGAAACAAAATTTTAAGCAATTTCTTGATGATGTTTGAATAATTCAGTATGAAGGGCATTTCATTAACTGTAAACAAAATAATAACATTTTTAATGTTTCAGAAGATTTCAATTTGTCAGTTATTAAAGAATACTTTATTAAAGAATACTTCAGCCACATTGAATAAGACATAGAGCACTGTCTGCTATTAAACTCAGGAACTTAATATAAAAACTTGACTACTTTTTAGATGTTGCCACAGATTTCTTGTTTTCCTTGGGCAAGCTATCTATTCTTGTTGTCTAGGAAGAACATTAGAGGAAATTTTCCTCTGTAAAACACAATGCCATCTTTTTCTGGTGTTAATCACCTCATCAAGTGATTGAACTTTGCTGATATGTTCTGGCGGTCTTTGGTTCTATGCCCTTATATTTCAGTAAAATATTCTCTTCTCCCAACAGCCCGAGTCCCCATCCCTCAACTTGCCTTCAAAGATTTCCACAGAGATAGGAAATTCAGAACTTCTCTTTAAATCAAACAGAAAAGTGCATCTTGGCATTTTACAGCCAAGCCATAGTCACTGTTCACTGTCCAAGACATCAGGGAGTCATGCAAATGCAGATATTTTGGCATTGATCCTGTGCCAATGTGCCCTCCTTCTCAGTAGGCTTTTGGCCTTCTCTGGGTATACCAAAGAAAACTTGCATCTGTTCAGGTCATGGGTAGATCAAGTTCCTGTCTACCACCAACATACTAATTTATAATATCAGTAAAAAACACCCCAGAGCCTTGGTAGACTAAAAGTAGAAGGAAGCATCCTTTTTTTTTTTTTTTCCCCAAAGCAAGGAATGCCACTTCTCCAAGAACAGTAGTAACTTTATACCTTGGATTCTAATCTAGAGGGTAGATATATCTTTAGCATACTCCTCAGCACAGTGCACCAGTGATAGCCAGGGCACCTGGCAAGGTGTCATAGGGAAGATTCATGAATGCCTACAGTTTCTTACCCTGGTGTTTTTAAACATCTGTTATGACCACTGCTGAAAACAGCATCTTTCATTACACAGACCATTCTCTGACCTAGTATGTCAACTATGTTACAGTTGTAAGTAATTAAGACAATTAATTTACCTCTTGGTATACTTTTAAACCCCCAGGTTCCTTGATGGTGCTATTTTTTTCTGCTTGAATGAATTTACATGATGAAGAAAAACATTTCTCCAAAAAATATCTTTAGTCTTTAGCATTTTTCTAAATTTTTAAGAAAGAACCTGCAAAGTTTAAGGCATATAATTTTGAAGTATCACAATTAAAAGTCAGCACTCTTCTCTGTTATTTCTTTCTTGACATGAGAAATTAAATAGCAGAGTCTGGGGAGTGAGAGAAAAGAGAGAACTTTTACAGTGTGTCAATAGAAGACAGAGCATGGCTAGATTTGCACTTCAGACTGTGAAAGAAATAGATGCAATGAAGAACTTATCTTTTTACTTCAGTAAATAACTTTTGCCCTTAGAATATAAGAGTGACTGTAAGATGTCCCTAGCTGAAATGCAACGTTGGATTCCACAGTAAAAAATATTAATTCATTAATACTGGCTATATAACTGCACAATCCTTTCAACTCTACTCTGCTGTACCCAAAAAGGCCTCAGTTTAATCTTATACATGCATGTGAAGTATTAATCACTTCAGAAAGACAAACAAATATTTTTTACACTTACCAGTATTGTCTCAAGCAGTTGCCAAGTACTGTCTCTTCATATTTTTAACCAAATACAAAATAAAACAAAATAAAGTAATTTTTTATGCCAAAAGCAAGGTTTTTATACCCGAAAACAGGTGTAATACACCTGTTGCCTGAAAAAAGAAACAGGGCTATTACTCCAAAGAGACAAGCTTTAAAATGTATTTGACGTTTCAAATGGCACACTTACAAATCAATGCTTTTCTTTGTTAAATGGTTAGTTTCTGAAATTCTACAGTTCTTCAAGTGTTTCTCTGTAATTTTATATTTCTCCTTGATACAATTTCAGAAGGTAATTAAATACATCTTTAATCAGGCAAGCTATGTACATGCAAGCTTGAAATAAGGAGACGTGCTTTGCAATAGAAGATTGAGACTGAGTGAAATGTTTCTGTATATTATACCTGGCAGCTGCATTTTAGTGTTTGAATTTTCAGGCACAGGCTCATAATTTAGAAATCCCTAGGTTGTTGGCCCTTGGGGTTATGTCTCCATCCACAAATGGCAACTCATTTTCTTAGTGTGATACCCTGCTTTTCTTACAGCCCTTTTTGGGACTGTCATACCCCATTGGCAAGTGTATATAGCCCTAGGACATCGATTGCCACAACTCATGCAATATCACATTCACTGGCAAGCTCTCATAATCACTAGTTTAAAAAGGATCTTATTTCTTCATTCTGTTTATAATGATAATCTCAAACATAAAGATGGGGGAATAAATGAGTGCCAAGTTAATATATTTTGCCTTGGACATGTTCATTTAAGCTGAATTGCAAAAGACTGCTCAGTGTGAAATTATTTATCTTTCCTTGTTTCCAGCAGCAGTTTTTGCTTTTCCTCTATGAATGCAGTAAGGCAGTTCTGAAATGTATGTGTATATCTGTACATGCTAGTGCATAGTTGGAAATATGTTCTGAGGAGGCTTTTCTTCCTTTGAATTTCTGTTCTTATTTTTTTCTTTTGAAAACTTTTGAAAACTTCTTGATAATTCTAATGTGCTTGGAACATTGCAGAAAAATCAATTTTCTTCTGCTTTCTGAATTGTTACATTAATGTAAATAATAGCTCCGTTCTCTGTTAAAGGATCAAAGGTTTCAGTTGTATCAGGAACTGTATTTTATATATCCATTGGAAGTAGTGAGATATAATAGCTCTTATGCTAATGGTAGTTGCTAAGTGAATAATAGATTTCTTTTTTACTTCACCTCCAGTTCAGTTTAAAATACTGAAGAATATAGTAGAAACTAGAGTGGGAATATGCTATAAACAATCTGCATGAATGAAAGGTGGAAAATGTTTTTTAGGACTTCTTAAAACTGACTTTTATCCATGCCTTTCCAAATTTCAATGTCATAAACCTAAACATTACAGAAAATTTTGAAACAATAAGTTCCTTAATGATATGTGCTGAAACTATTCACCTGGCAACATTATTGCTCAATCTCTGATGCCACAATTATTTTTTTCCTTATGGGTCCTATTTTATCTACTGGAAAAGCAAACCTGGTTATTGCATGTAATAATTTCTTACAATATCTGTTCCTGGTGAAACTGTTCCTGATGACCTCAGAGAGTCAGCCACTCCCAGGTTTCCAGGGACTTCAGTAGATCATGATGCTGAAGATACTGCTGAGTTGGCCTGTTGTTAAGGAGACCAAAATGCCATCCTGTAGCCAGCAATGCAATAAATTCTGTCTTTGGAGTAAGTTCATGCTTTGATTAAAGTAACCCAGTCACTGTCCTCATAACATTGCAGAGAACCTGCAAGAGGACTGAGCCTCTGGCCTGAGCCTCAGTGTAAGAGAAAAATCTATTCCTGCATGCAGTCAAGTACCTGGATGACAGATATAAGATAGGTACAAGGATCTGACACCTGAATATGCATGGGATTGGGAATATCTGCCTGAGGCCTTCTAGATACAGCAAGCAGGATGATTGATGGCTTTATACATCTACCTCCTGCCTTGTCCTTCGATGCTCATGCTTCAAAGGACGGACGGAGCACATGAATACTGGGACAGATTGAAGGATGTCACTAACTGTACAGACAAAATAATGCCTGTCTCAGGGCACCAAAGAGTGGGTTTCTTACTCTGGAGGGTTTTGTCAGGAAACAGCAGGCTGCTCTACTAGGAAGTGCAAGCCAGGAGCCAATGGTGACAGCCAGGCTGGAAAGGCAGTGCCCTCACCCTCAGGCTGAAGTCTCTCTCTCTCACAGTGTGCCAACAGAAGAGGAAAGAAAGGATTCAATAACCAGATTCAGCTAACAGCCGAATGATGAAGGGGCAGGTCTGTAGCGAAGAGGCATGCCTGAGGTCAGGCCAGAATGACAAGTCAGGAAGGCATCTATGCAATGCCAGGCATGATAACTCAGGCTAGAGCAAGAGACTGAGTGCAGGTGCAGCTCGCGAATTACTGCTCAGGAGGTTGCATGGGTTGGGGACCTACAACTTCACTGCTTTTATGGACCTCAGATCTAAACATGCACAGCTGTGCTGCATCACCCATAAACACAGGCAAGGTAAACATCCAGAAGAGGAGAGAAGAGGTAAAGGGGAGAATGACAAAGAGAGTTATTAACTGGTATAGGACAGACTAGGCCATTGAGAGGACTACAGCTAATGTGACTCCTTGACTCTTGTTTGCAGGTGGTGGCATATTTCTTACCTTGCCACGCTCGATGTGCAATGCATCTGTCAGAAGTTTTGGAGTAGTAACCACAGGACTTTGGTGAAAACCTTTAAGTGAGGTGTTCAAGGAAAGTAATGGGAGAAGCTTCAAGCTCCATGGGATTGGAACTTTAGGAACTTATGTACCAAGTAAGAGGGCTTATATGAGCTACAGAAGAATTTACAATACTTGGGGCAAGAGTACCTCTTCATGTGAACTAAGGATGCAGTTTGTGAACTCCCAACAGACCTGGAGGTTTCTCCAATTTGGTCACAAGCACAGGTACTGGATGGCTTTCGGCCTCAAGGGCGTGCCCGAGGGCAGCACAGGCATTGCCTCTCATTAGGTATTGCATCTTGGATCCTGCCTATTTGTGCAGAGTTGTCCTGTTCACTGAGCTAAGCATCCCAATGGAAGTGTATCACTTGCCCCCGAGCCAGAAGCATGAAGTTCATCATTTCCATTCCCACACATCATTCCCACACGATGACATACAGCTTCAAGGAGAAGCAAGAAGTCCTTTGGGGAAAATCTGTAGATTTCTAGCTCAGAAGTTTGTTTTGGTATAGTACCGCACTGAACTGATGTAAGAAAAGATGCCTCAGGGTTTTATTGTCTTAGAGTTAAATCACAGAGGCAGATGCCCAAAACTGGTCCCAGAGAGCATGACAGGTTAGCTGTGGAGGGCACAGCTGTTGAAGAAGATTGTGTCTTTAATGTTGCTTTTTGTTATGGGGAGACAGAACAGCTGGTTTCTGGGCTCTGGAGAAAGACTGGGATGATGTGAGGGGAGGAGTTTAGAAGGGAATAATGTGCATAGTTATTGCCACATTCCAAATACATTTAAAACAGGATGGTATGAAACAAAGAATGGAAGGAACGAAAACACTGAGTGGAAAAAGGAGCAGATAAAAACAGTGAATAATGGGAGAGAGGAAGGAAAGACATAAAGATGAAAATTGTGTGAGAGACAACAATTATAAGCAAAGATATAGAAAGATAAACTGAAAGATGTTTAAGGGCTGCCTTTTCAATCAGCTTTTAAAAGGTTTTTGAATTAATTAATGGCAAAATTATTTGCCGCAGAGAGTGCTACTAGGGGAATATGGTTAGTAGAACATTTACTAGTGTTTATCATTTTGTATGACAGCCGTATGAGTTCTTTCATTGATTAAATTACTGTGCATTTTAGTGGCACAGTACCTTCTGATATCAGGAGCAATGCCTAGTCCTAACCTGACATCTTGACACAGTTAACATTTTAGAAAATGTTACTAAAGACTGATTGAAATGCTCTCTGGGTAAATCATATGAAGATATCATAGAATGTCATACTTTTTAATACTGTCAATGTTTTTCAATACCTTTCCAAAAGTACATATTAAAAGATTGGTGTGGCTCTCTATATATGAAATTTGAAACTCACATATTTTGCTGGAGAATTAATTGTCAAAATTTTTATTGGTCTAAAAGAATACTCTTTTTTAACCAATAAGTGAACTGAAGAAAGATCAGTTTTTGGCACTTGAACTCTCTAGCTTGTCAGTGGAAAATTATTCATAGTGAAGTATTACATTATATATTAAATCTATGAATCAAAACAGCTTTCTAATATTGCAGACCTACGATCAATTCCTTAAAACAATCATGTATTTAATTTTATGTAAGCTAATAAACCAGTAGACTGATCCATTAGTAATATTAGACATGTGCACATGACTTTGCAGATTTGGAGCTTAATTATTTCCCAATTTTTGTCTTTCAATTTAAGCTTGTTATCTAGACAACATAGGTTTTGACAGCCAGAAGCTAGTATAATCTTCTTTTAGTTATTCAAAAATGTCTGAAGCATTTTTAGACAAATTAAAAAAAAAACCTTCTTGAAACTTTGTAATTCAGTGTACATCACTGATGTTTTAGTGCAAGAAAATAAGAAAAAGTGACGTCTCATATCTTCCATTTTAAAAACTCCACAAAATCAGGTCTATATAATAATTTTGCAAATGCTAGCTTTCAGTAATGCTAGTACTGAAAGGTTTGTTTACTTTGTTTTAAACACTAAAACGGTGTAGAAGTTTTCAAAATACCTTGGTGATTGACAAAGAAAAATTATTTAGTATAATCTAGGTACAGTTACTTGTCTGCATCAGGTTGACAATTACTTACTATGTGTTTATTTATAAAAACATGACCAAACAAAAACCACGATCAAAAACCACAAAAAATGCCAGTTAAATGCATGGGTGAGATATTACAAACATTTTAAGCGGTGTTGGAGAATACCTTTTTTAATAAACTGATAAGTACTTTTCACCATACACAGCATCATTGCACTAGGACTTTAGATGCTTAAAATTGTATTTTTTAAACTCTCAGGTGAATCAGAAGCATGGTTTTACAACTACAGTGTGAAAGTCCTACCTTGTTTCATACATGAAGCTATTCTTTTGCCCATTGAAACAGCAGGGTAACCTGGGCCAAAAATAAATGTGACTTTTATGTGGTTTTCAAAATGAAGATGTAGTCCCATGCTGTTGGACAGATAATTTTACATATTTTCATTTAAGTAAGCTAGATAGTCAAAGTATTTTTAGTCCATTTATGAGTCAAGCAGAAGCAGAACTGAATACATGGAAGCAATTAATTTTGACAACAAACCGTCATCTTTTTATCTCAGGATCCTGTAATGTATTCCAAGTCTTAAACAGCTCAAATACAAAAATGTCAAGTAGTGAGCCTAGTTTGAAATACAAACATGAAGTCTGACTTGCCTGAAGCAGTTCAGATAACATGATGTGCTGTTTCTCAGAAAGAAATGCATTCAAATGTGTTTAACATCATGCACACAATGCACTGCCATAGTAGTACCTTTTGAAGGTAGGCTCTGATTTTGCATGCCAGGTGACTGACACATGGACACCTTTTCCTGTTCTTTGGCTGAATGTTTGTAAATCTCAAACTCTTGCTCCAACTTTGTCAGATGCCTTTTTCTCAAAGAAAAAGTAGCTCAGTTTTATGGTTGAAATGGGCATTGCTTTCCTGCCCATTCCTTACCAACATTTTAATCAGGTACTGAATTAACTTTGAATTTCTGTCTGCAGCTCTTTAGTTCTACTTTCAAATGAAGAAATCTTTGGGGTCTTTTAAATGTTTATAAACACTTTGTTATTTCCCCTTTGTAGACAACCACAGGTTATTTTCAGTCATGATTTTTGTACGTGTAATGCTTTTGCATTGGTATTTTTTCCTCTGTGTGAAGTCTGTATGCTTCCTTGCTAAATACTTGCTCTTGAACTTTGTGCAATCTTTACAGTGGAGCTATGGATCATTATAATTAACAATGACTTGAGACTACTCAATGCAGATTTAAACTTAAATGGAGAAATCAGCAGCACATTATTTTTTAATGCACTGGATCTTAGCAGGCACCAAGCTTCTTTATAGAGATGGTACCCTCAGACATAAGTAAATAGCCTGTTAAAGAAGCAGAGATCCATAGCAAAGGATAACAATTAGAAACAATCATTGAACCCACTTGAAACTTGAATCCCTTTGTTTATTTTTTTTGCCTGTAATTGACACAAGAATCACATAATATGATTATAAATGGATTTGTGCATCTATTGGCATTTTTCAGCTTTTAAATGAATAGGATACCTTTACTTTAATCAGGTTTCTTCCTTTAAAACCTTGACACTTGTGTAACATTTTTCTTCACTCATAAATTTATTCATGTCTTGTGGGCTGAAGAATGTGTTTTCACAGTTTTCTCAAGAGTGAAAATAAACTTTTCTGGGTAAAGAAAAGGTATCAAAGAGGTACTAATTCAATCTCATGTTATCTCCAACAGTTATCCAGGAGTTTTCTTGGTCCTTAAATTTATTTTATGAAGCTGCACAGACCCAGAAATTACAAAATCCACATTTTGGAGAAAAAAAAAGCACATCTTCTTCCACAGTTTTTATGTTGCAGAGGAATCCTTGAGCTGCCATGTCTCCCCAGAGATCTTAGAGCTTGCCTGGAAATTGCTTGTTCAGGGACACCTAAACTTGGTAGTCTTATCATCCAAATGCATAAAATGTCAATATCTACAAGGAGTATTCCAGTCTCCAACAAAAAGCACTACCAGGTAAAAAAGTACTTTTCAGCATGAAAAGTATGATATGCATCTCTAGGAATAGTTCAGCAGTGAAGGCACTGGAGTCTTTAGTTTTATGCAACAGCCAACCAAGTTTACATCTTCATACAGGCTGTTTGCCTTCTTGATTGTCATATTTCTTAATTGCTTCATATTTAAAATGTGTCATGACCTTGCTATCATTTATATCCTTGATATTTTCTCATGATTTACTGACTTCAAATTAGAGCTGAAAGTTTTCGATGTACATGAAAAACTTGTAACCTTCAGCAAAATGCTTCAGCTATGAATTTGTCAAGTAAGAGAAAACAATTTTGACACATTTAGACCCCTTGACCTTTTATGGATGACAATGAACAAAACACTCAACAGTCTGATGGAAAATACTATAGAGGGGAACACTTGATAGGTCTCAGTTGTCAGTTTACCCAATACATCTCCTTAAGTGACCAAGGGGAATGACAAAGCCATCTATAGACATCTGCAATTCCAGTTTCCAATTAAAGGACGTATAGCAATTCTACAGATCATCTTGTGGTTGTGGAAAGAAATAAGAATTCATGTTGGAACGTACTAAACAGGAAGAAAACAAACAGCTTGGCTAGGCATGTAAGGTTGTAACAATCCATTTAATATCATGTTAGCTCAATAAATGAAAAAAATAGTTATGCATATACATTAGATAAATACTTACCTGTACCTAATCAATACCAAAAAGTAGTTTTCAAAATTTCACTAGAATTATGAAAAAAAGGGTAGATTCACAAAATTGCAATGGATTTTTTTTTTTTTTTTGCTTAGTTTTTTTTGATACAGGCATGATAGTCATATTTATAGAATTAAATTTGCTATACAGGAAAACAAATAGGAAATTTATGGCAGAATTTACATCTGCCACAAGCAAATTTTAAGAAAACCCCAGCTCAGAGAGCCTCTAGTTCTGCAAATGAAGATTAATAGACAGTTTACTCTCAGACCCCAAGTCAAGGAACCAATAACCTAGGATATGCTTTGCCATATATTCACCTCAGTTCAGATGTATTTAAACCACAGCAAATAATTACATATAACATCTGACTTTACAGACTTTTCTCATTTAAAAATAGCTTTAATTTTAGAGCTGGAGAAAATGTTTACCATGGCTACCATGTTCAAATAGGGAACACTATGCAAAATGGTCGCTACTTTTGACAGTGGTTTCACAGCAGAGAAAGATAGTGCTTGCAACAAAGCTACCTTCCATAAAGGGCAGGGCATTAGGAATCAACAAAGAAAAAAAAAATAAAATATGTGAGTGGATTCATTGAGGCAGAGAGTAAGAGGTGGAGATGAGAATAGTTCAAAGGAGAGAAGTGGTACAGGTGTGTACTATACTAAAAGTGAGTTCATACTGTGCATTTGCAGATCTTGTGCCAAGTGCTTGTATTACTGATATGGAATCTAGTGTGATGTAAATGAGTGAGAAAGAAATCTGTTTAAAATTTTGGCTTCTAAAATGAAAGTCTCAGAGAGCCTCAGAGACCTCCCAAAGCATTTGGGCCACACAAAGCTGATGTTTCATATTTACATCACAGGCTGTTATGCCCTGAGAGCTTTCTATGTTGTTTTTAATGAAGAGAGCAGACAAAGGCAGCACTGTAAGTCAAATTCCCCTAAAGACAATGTAACTAGGCCAGCTGAGACACTGAGGCCTTGCTGAATAGAGACAAGTGCTGCTCATTCCCCCTGCACACTAAAAGCTGTGTCAAATACCTAAAAGTTTCGTAATGCTCTTGCAGTCTTAATATAGCTCATGTCTGAGCATGTACTGTGTACTTGTGTTTGATGAGATGGACCCTTCAAGAGTTCCAGCCGCTGGAAGATGACGTCACAAATTGTGGTTAGTTTTCCCCAAAAGCTCAAAACTTCATGAAATTTAGTGTACATTCAAAGAAATAACTAGAACCACTTCCCCAGAGAAACCTGTCTTCCTGATTCTGCCTGCAAAATATCTAGTGCGTGATCCTGACCCTAAAGCTGATAGTCCCCTTCTAAGGGATTTGGGAGGAAACCAGGAGAAATGTTTGAGCTTGAGCAGCAGACTGCTAGGGATCTCCTGTGTGTGTCCAAGTGTTGTGTGCACTTGTGCATTTCTGTTCCAGCTGTTCTGAACTGATTGATGAGTTTTCTCAGCTACCGGACAGAATTACTGCTCCAAGAACTAAAGATGATAGTTCAGTTCTGTAGGGAACTAAATGTGTTGCTGAGACTTAGCAGAGTAAATGCAGCAGAGTGCAGCAAAGAGTGTACCCCACTGAGTTTACTCTCAGCATTTCCTAAAGAGCATGTATTGTAAAAATAGAAATGCACTTTCAATTCTCCTGGGTTCTGATAAATCCCTGAAGGATGGGAACTGTGCTCCCATCCTGTTCACCATCAGCTTCTTCCAAGAACATACATTCAGAACTCTGAAACTAACTCCTTAATTCAAAATGTGCAACTCTTACAGGGCTCATGGCAACACATTGTACACCCTTAGTTGTACAATAGGTGTGGAGGTGTGGTAATGAACAAGGTGTTGATTTAAAATTCTGTTATGATTTGTATTATTTCAATGTAATCCAAAATGCTGAACTGCAGTTTTCATGGTCCGGCCTGTGATCCCATGATGCCACACCATGAGATCACAAGTTCCTAGCTGACTCTAGATCTAAATGTAGAACTTCTGCTGACAGCTGCAAAATCTGGTGTAAGATATGATAGAATCAGAGACACAGGGTAGATATAAAGCAACAGAGGGTAGGTTTAGATTAGATTTAGATTAGATGTTAGGAGGAACTTCCAACACAAACCATCCTATTACTCTATAAATGCCCTGGTTACTAAGCAGTAAAAGGTAGTGAGTATAACCAATGCAACTGAAAAAACTGATTTGGTATTGCGGCAGTGACCTAACAGAGTGGTACAGAAATTAATCAATACTAAAATTCTGTTTATGTATGTAGTATTGCATAGAGTATATGCTTGACTAACATTTTTGGCACAATGAGCCAATGAGATTTAAACTGCAAAAGGAAACTATATATTCAAGACAGATATAAAAAGAAATGGGAAACTTTCTTATAAGGGCCTTGAGACAAAGCTGTAAATATGAATAACATCAGCATGTTAGATGCATTTTAGAATCCAACTTATTGCTGTGCTATGTCTTAAACAAGCAATTTTAAATAATGGAGTTTAGAATCATAGAGTTGTTTGAGTTGGAAGGGATGGGAGTTTTAAAGTCTGGAGTTGTTGCTGTAACTAGAAATTATTTTCTAAATTTTCTTTTAAAGAAAAACTTACGTAAAGTTGTACATAAGTGGTCTATCAAGTTTACTGGGTTTCACAATATACTCTAAAGCTCCAATTTTTTATGCAAGCTACTGGTTATTTCCTTCTTCATCAAGGTCTATTTTACAATTCTTGCTAATAGTCTTACAATTTGCTTCACTACCAGACTGATATGACAGGGTTTGTGCTCAAGTAAAGCAATTTAGAAGAGAGAAACAGCATTATTAACCTCTGACCAATGTGTAGCATTAGAGTAACAAAGATATTTGTAGTTGTATTATTCTAATTTATTTCTGCAGTAATGGAATTCTTAAATTTTCTCACTGACAGAAGGTAAGACCTATGCCAACATTTAGTCTGAGATTTTCAGAAAAATGGAGGATAAATTTAGGCTTTGATGTATCTTATGACATTCCAATTCATACCCAATATTCACAACAGTCAAATATAGTTCCCTAGGAGTACAACAGGACAAGCTGCACAGCAACTGTCAATATTGCATAGCCTTAATGGGCTTGGACAAGGTGACTGTTCATCACCTCCAGCCCTGCACATATTAAGACTCCTGTCAGTGAAATACACTCAATTTCACTAGGTGACAGCATGCCTCTGGTATGTCAGCAGAAAAACATTAGTATTATGTAGAGACTTTTCTCAGATTGGCGTGGATTATATTTTGCCTTAATAGGTAGCTATTATTTTTAAAGAGATAAATTGCTGGAAATTACTCTTTGCAAAACAGCTCAGAGAAGAAAAACATTAGAAAGGACAATGATTTGATCACCAGAGAGAATTATTGAAAATGGACATTTCCCTTTGACAGAACAATCTCTGGGGATATGGGATTAGAATAATGAGGCACAGCAGTGTGAACTACCCTGCGTTCCAGCAATGCTGTCATCCTTCCCCCCCCGCCCATGACAGTAGAAGAGCACAAGCATAAAATCACTACACTGTACTTATCAAGAGCACCCTGGCAAAACAGTGTGGTACCTCAAGGACAATGCTCTAGGGGTACATAAAGGCTCAGTTTCTATTCAGAATACTGATAAACTGCACTGCTTAAATTATAGTCTAAAACTATTTTAGCGGTCAGGCAGTTTGTTGTGAAAAACTTGGCCTGCACCTTGGAACAATATGAAATTCAGGAAGATTTGCCAAATTAAATGCTTAGATTAGGTTAGTCACTCTCAGAAAAACACGCCAATGAAGCAGTAGTACCATAGGAGAAAATTATGGTGGCAGATAAATAATTACCATAATTCAATAATGTAATATTATATATAGCACTAGAAGATATTATTATAAAGCGTGCTAACAGAGTTGCCATATAAAATATATGGCTGAAAATTTCAGAGACTGGAAAAAAACCACTTTTCTGTAACAACTCTGAATTTTTCAGTATTGCAGTTGAAGAAGAGAGTCAGTCTTCTGTCCAGTGAAAATGTGTTCCCCTGTTGTACAAGGGAACAAACCCTAAATTACATACTGAAATGTTATGGAAAAAATGATGGTAAAGCTAATCTGAAGATTTCCTAATGGGGAAATTACTACTTTTCAGGATACAACCACAGGAGGTCCACTTCTTTGTAAGGACTGGATGATGTTTTTTATTCATGCAACAGCACTGTATTAATGGGACAGGCCACTCTGTATAATAAGGACTGAACTATAATCCACAACAGTCACTTTCCCAGAGGGGCACACAGAAGCAATGTTTTTTAATACCATATAGATCATCATCACAATGCATTAAAGAGCTAGTGACAGACTGTTTTGTCAATAGAGAGGTTGTTTGTAAATAGGACAGCTGGAAGCTGACTGTTATTGAGTCAGGAGTCACAGAAAACTTCATAGTGAAAGACAGAATTAGAGTTCCTAGCTCTCAATTTAGCCCTAATTCATGAATTACATCCTAAATTGCCTTAAAAGTTGAATATAAAAATCAAATGTGACTGCTAATGGGTACCTAGTTTCATGCTGCAAATAAACTATATGAGTGTAAAAAATGGGGTTGCAGTTTGGGTGCAGTTTAGGTGAAAAACAGGCCATGATACAGAAAGCCTGTAGCTATCTCTAAATACTTTCAGATGACACAGACTGTTAATTGAATTAGTGTTTTGCTGCACATAATTGAAAGGACTTTTTCAGAATAATAAAATAAAACATTGGAGAGGTCCATAGAATGACCCCCTCTGCAGAACTGACCCAGCTTTTAAGAAATCTCTTTAGGGGTTCTTGGTAATCAGTGGAAATGGGACTCTAGGGACTGACTTCTCTCCTTTCAGCTACTGACAGTGTAAATGTCATGCATGCACCAGTGACATGTACAGAGAGTTATGCAAGCGTATGCTACGCTTTCCTAATAGGAGTTAAGCACCTGGATGAAGATTGTTTTGCTTTCTCAGTCCCAGGGAGAGTAATTATTGCTCATTTGCTGATCAAAATACAATCTTAAATCTGACCTTCTGAAAGTAATGAAAACACAGCCATTATACACATTTCCATAAATGACATTCAGACAAGGCTTCTTTTGATTCAGGACAGTTTTCCTTCAGTAGGCAGGTCAGCCCTCATGGCATATCTCCCATGTACCTATGTACACAATTGTGTGTGAGAATTATTCAGTATCAGATAATCAAGATACTAGCTAAAGTAAGGGGCAGTGATAAATGAATTGAGCCTGAGGGCCAGCTCCACTCACCAGCTATACTACAGGCAATGAAATAAAAAAAAAATCTTCCACGTATTCATCAAGAGTAGATGAAAGTTTTCATTGTTTTGCTCATTTTGTTTGCTGTTGGAAAGAAGACTCCTTCCTACACAAGAGATTAGATGGAGATTAAGTTTCTGACATGAAGTTTCCCTCTGCATTTAACAGGATTAGAAATCCCAGAGTCTCAGTGTATCTGCTCCATTTTGTGTGTGGCTGCAGTAAATAATGATACCAAAAAAGACTCAAGAATTTTTGTGGGACTAAAGGTAAGTATCAAAACCTGTTTAGGACTCCTGTCTAATATTCTCATAGGCATGTCCACAAAACACAGGTATGATTTAGATGTTGTGCTTATTTCCTATACCCAAATATAGAGGAACTGCTACTCCTGTAGAGTAGGTACTCTGCCTCATCTGAAAGGATGGATCACAAGTTTTAAGGGCACTATTCCCTTAGGAGTATAAACTTCATAATACCTACAGGGGTTGTGCCAGAGATATGTGCATTTTTGTTATGAAGATAATGGTTTCTGTAGTGATTGTAAGGACCTAGTACAACTGGAACAAGAAGTACCTAATTGAAAATACACTTCCTGATTAGAGAATTCTCATTAGTACACAGGAATCTCAAGTGCAGCGTGTGTTGAAGCCAAGCAATGTAGTTGTGGGTTTCTTAGAAAAAAAACCAAAACCAATCTTTCGAATAGCTTAGTTGTCATAAGGTCTAGTTTCTCTGTGGTTTATGAACTGCATTTCTGCAGCTCATTTTCACAACACTGCCCACGCTCATGCCAAACGGGTCCTAAGTAATTGTGCTGTATGTAATAGGCTGCACAGCTGAGGCTGTTCCCACTGCAGTAGTCAGTCTACTGCATACAGGTATCACAAATTATTTCCCACTTTCTTCACAGTCAGAACATTGTGTTCCACAGTACTGGATACTCTTTTTAAAGCTACACTTCATTAAGTGGTTAATAATCTTTTAAAAACTAAACTGCTATCTTCACATCTGTAAGGACTGCAAAAGCAGTACCACTCATGAACTTCTGTAGGAGCTAAGAGAAAATACCAAAACCTAAAGGTAATAAATTTAATTTTAAATTTAATTTTTTTTAAAGAACTGTACTTATGACACCTTTAAACAGAGCAGTACACTCTCTAAAACCAAGCACACTATGTGCATATATTACTAATTCCCAACAGGTGTCTGCAAGTTTGATGGGATGAAAGAATTAAGTCTGTATTTAGTTTGGAATAAATATAAAATTCTTGTAACTCAAAGATAATGGTCTTCTGCCATTCAAAACCAGCCAGTTTTCAATGTTTGCAGATTTTCCAATGCCTTATTCAGTTGTCTCATTAAAGAGCACATATGCTTTCGCAAATGATATTTAAATCTGTTCCTGAACAAGTGTAAAGTATGACAGTGGCCGGAAGAGGAAATTCTCTTTCTTTTTCTCACTCTTCCTTTCTCTGTCCCTCTCTTTCCTTTGTACTGCTTCCCAAAATGTGAGGATTAGCAGTGGTCTGATGACAGTTTATACAGGTTATCAAAGGCAAAGGGTAACAGGGCTCTAAAACTATGCTTACAATATACTGATAACTTCAAAAAAGCTGAAAGGATGACTGGAGAAGGAAGCAGCCTTTAAATGGGATGTCTTGTCCATAACTTGTCCATAAACTACCAGCTAGTATGATGCATCTATTAAGTTACTTATCACACACTGTCTTCCTCACACATTTACAGAATCACAGAATCACAGAATAATGAGGCTGGAACAGACCTCTAAGATCATCAATATCAACCTATGCCCTAACATCTCAACTAGATTATAGCACCAAGTGCCATGTCCAGTCTTTAGCTGTTGCAATTTTAGACTTTTTCCTTCGTAAAAGGCACTGTATGGCTCTACTGCTCAAGAAAGGTTCCTGGGAAGCTGCTTTCTTTCAAAAATCTTCATTGTTACAACCCTTAGAAACATGTCCTGGAGAAATAGGCTGCTGTCTTCCCATTAGATCTGTCTGCAGGGCTGAATATCTTATCAAGCTTCTGCCCATCCCTTTCCCTGGTCAGGCTGTAGCTCTGTTCAGAGTTGCAATCTTTATATGTGCTGAAAAGTCCATGGTATTAAAGGATCTATGTCTTCTAGTAGAAATCAGACTTGACTGAACACTTAATATTGATGGGTACTATGTAGTTTCGTTGATACCTAACCTTGCTGTGACTGTCCAACTGTCTGCATTTTATTTCTAAAGTAGATTGGCCAGCTTTAGCTTCCTTCTTTTTTATCCCTTTATACTATTTGTGTCTTTATTTAAGTACAATAAACTTCTATCAGCTATCTTCCCTTGTATGCACTGGTTCACTGTGTCCAAGTTATCACCTAAACATTTTATGGTAAATTAAATAAATGAAACTGAATTAGTATTTATGGGACATATCACTCTGCAGACTCAGAATACTCTTCTGAATCACATTAAATTTATCAATGTCCTTTTGAAATTGAAGACCTCAGAACCAGATGCATTAATTCTTTCAATGGTTTCTGAAACCTTCCCCAGGTGTAATGTCAAGGCTTCCTGATTAGGCATCTAATAATCAAGATTGAACCCATAACTTGTATGCATGTAGTTTCTTAGTTTATAGTCTAAGTCATGCTTGTGATGTGACAATGTACACATGGCACAGACAGGGATAACTGAGCCAGTCTTAGTCTAGACTGGGTAACAATGAAACTCTAAACAGAGTTGCTCTACCTAACCATACTTATTTGTCTTTTGAAACCATGATATGGCAACTTCACAGCTTTTGCTAACTGAGCTGGATAGACAACATTTGGCTCTTCCAATCTCACTCTATTTTGAAATTTTACTGTTAGAAATAATACTGCCACCACTAGTTTTTATGCACATTCAGTGAGGTGCAGAAATACTGTCTCAAACCACTGTGACTGTAATTTAGGGTTAGGCAGCTGAAGGATTGTAGAGATGTTTTACCTACACCTTAAAATAAGGCCAAAATGTCCATAAAACCTTAACACTACCTCTAAAAAATCCCATTTCTCAATCACAAAATTTTAGTATGCATAAAGTTCCCTGGAAAGAACTGAGTCTTTCACCAAAGCTTTGACAAAGGGAGTCACTAAAATCAATCAAATAACTCAATCACCATGTGAATGGTATGATTAAAATAGAGCGATGTCATAGGAACTTTTGAAACTACAAATAAAGCCTTTCAGTGCTTGCCTTTTTTTTTCCCTAAGTTCATTCCTTTTTGCCTTGTCTTCAATGGCTTCTTTGTTTTAGTATCTCTTTGCAATGCACAGCTCTTTTGTGTTCAGTGTGAGAGATTTACAGCTGCTATATAAGAAAGAAACGCTAAAGCTGCACAAAAAAGTTCATTGTTAGAAAAAATTTGGATTTGTATTTCAAAACTAAATCATCAGTGCAGAGGTAGGCATTAAGATCAATTATCTGATTCTGTGTTGATTTTTTTCATTAAATATTCAGCTCTGGCCAAATCCCCTCTTGGACTCCTTCATTACAAATTATAATTAGTGAGAAATTTAATGGCCTAATGAGAAAGAGAATAACATTTGGTGATAGAGCTGTTGAGGGACTTATGCAATACTTACCTGTCTAACACAATTCATGATATCCATCTTGAAATTCTCTCTCCTCCTCCCAACAGATCTTTGTCTTGGAAGGCTGAGGAAGGTCTCTATTCTCGACTGAGCTGCCTAACTTAACGATGACGTCCTGATTTAACCATCGCAGGATCTGAACATTTTGTTTGTGTTTGTATTATTTACAGTAAATATTTTGCATTAAAACACCAAAACCAGACCTCTGAGTTGATGTGTGGGGACACATCTGTGAGAAAGGAACTTAAGCTGGAGCAAGAATTGTGTACAAGTTTTATACATCTCAATGACATTTACATCCCAGGCTCAGCTGTTAATGTGATGAAATGTCCTTGCTGTGTTTTGAAAAGAAGAACTGAAAGTGCCTCAGGTTGTTTTTGATTTTTAAAAATAACTTAGGTCTTCAGATACAGGATATTAGATATGAGGAGAAATGGCTCCCTCACATCCCTGCATAAGACTTTAGGGTAAACCACTATACCTCTAATTTCCTAATTGCTTATACCCTGCTATAAATCCCTTCCTCAGGGACCTCATTTCAAGGCACACAGGAATCATGGGAATGTGATTTAGTTTGAGAAACTAGACTGTGACTGCCAGGCACCTAAAAATTCTAAGTATGTAATAATGTGAAATTTGAGCAGTGAGTACTGAGCACCTTGTTTGACTCCAAGATTAATTTGTCCTTTTTTAATGACTATGTAATTACTGATATACTGCTCAGCACAGTACTATAGGGTAGCTTTTGTCCTTCATGGACCCACAGAAATTAAGTCTTTTTCTGTTCTATAAAATACTGGTCTGTGGAGCAGGAAAATTTTTTCCTATAACTCTAGTAAGTCTTGTAAACTTATAGATGATTCTGAAAAGTAGTGTTACTGAAAATATTCAGTTCATTTCTACTGTACAATATACTGTATTCAAAGTTGAGAACAAATGAAAATGAAATTAAAACTTGTCCTTCCTGCTGTGAAAAAGGTAGATATATAATGTCTTAATTTTATAGCAATAAATACATGCAGTCATCATTTTATATTTATGTCATTTAGCATTTTTTTTTGCCATGTTTGTACCTTCTTACTGTCGAAGTTTAAAGCTGTTCTTCTAACCTTTCTGTGGATATTTAAAATTGAGAGATTCAAACACCATCCAAACAAAAAGAGCCTGTAGACCCATGTAAGATCAACAGGGGAAATAGAATCCCCATGGAAGCAATTCTCTCTGAAAGCCTGAGCTTACTTTACAGCAAAAGTCCTGCTTCTGCTGAGTTTAGGTGCCATGCTTGGAATAAGCACTATTTTGCAATGTACAATATACAGTATGAATCTAAGAGAAAGTCAGACGATTCTGAGTTGGCTTATTTTAACTGCAGATCAAGTAAAAACTTAGCCATAAAAACATACAATTGATAACTTATTAATTTTAATAATTGATGACTCAAATGCAAAAATTTATTTCATTCTTTTTAAGAATTCCTTCCACTGTTTTCCAATTAACACTGAAAAACCCCACAATGCTGCTATTATAGGAGTATGCCAGTGAAAATCTGTAGCAGTAGATTTAATGAAATTATTTGGCTTTTCATTTGGCCTGGGTGAAACAATGCAGCAGTAGTTTTCATAATGACTTCTTTTCTGAATTTACTAGTGTTTAAATGTGCCTCTGGGGCTCTGGAAACTGGATCAATACCAAACCTAATGAAGTAAGTGGACTCTGCACCAAGGATGAGATTTACCTCTAGAGTTGAAGAGCTGGCCAAAGGTCTCTACTGTTTAGATGGAACTAAGAGTTTATTCTGACCCTCTGCACTGTATTAATCTTACCTTGAAGAAAACCTGTCTGCAGTCTTCACATTTCACAAGTACGTATATTTTACTATAAAGCCTCAGGTGAACTCTTTTAAGATTGTATTTCAGGATTTTAATTTTATTTTCATATTAAAGTAATTGATTCAGTTAAATTAAATTAAAACAAACAGAAAACTCCTTTCTTACTTGCAAAATGTGCAGTTAAAAGAGATCAAGATAACAATTAATCGTGATTTTTAACACCTACTAGCAATATCTTGTCACTATCTGCTCACTGAATGAGTGTTCAGTGCTAATAATACAAAAATTATCTAAATTACCACTGAATAACAGCTTATTTTCTCTTTCGAATGCCCAAAAAATGCTCAAAAAGCCCAAAACATCTTCAATCATAAATATGTCTATCAGATGCCCCTTAAACTGCACCATAAGGAAAGAATACCCCAACCAACCAACCCAGACTGTAAAAAGTGTTTAAGTGTTTCAAGTGATGGCTGCCTTCACTGTCAAAGTGACAACTGATAAAGAATGGCAATGGGTATTAATTGCTTTTGCATTTCTTTGGTTTGTCTTAGTTTTCTAACACATGAGGGCCTTTGCTAATGTATTGAGCAATCCACCAAAAGCTGTGGCACAGCTGTTTCCAAAGTGCCGTAGAACTTTTCCTCTGCAGCCAAATGAAGGTCTCATCTTGGCTGTGGCCAATATGATGTTTGGCTGCTTGCTTGGCCCCTGGCTGAGGCATACAATTCCCATTAAATTCCACTGATGGAAGAGAAGGCATAAAACACTCCTTTTCCCTTAATCCACTGCAAACTAGCTGAGGGCAGGACGCTGCTCACTCAGCCATATACACTCCAGCCTAACATGGAATTGTCTCAGCTTGATGCCATTAATTTTCATGGGTTAATAGAAAGTCGTATTGAGTCTGTAGCTTGAAAAACACAGTTGCATTTCTAGAGATACTTTACAATCCAATAAAAACTGTATATTTTATTAGAACAGGCTTGTACAAAATTCTATAGCTGACAGAAGAGACAATCAGTACAGGAAAAAATACTGCATAGTTGCCTAAGTAAGATTTTAATGGTTTTCAGCAATATATTTACAGTGCCACTGTAAAACTCAGAGTTGAAAGTAGGAGTAGCTTTGTCCAAAACTAGCTTTGAAATAATGGACTTCAAAAGCCATGAGCCATTATATTATGCTTCATGTGGCTATGAGGAAACAGGCAAAAATTAGAGAAGGAAAGGAGAATCTGGAAAAAAATTATTTCTGGAGTAAAGGAGTCCTTTGCAAAGCAAATGCTGTTCCTCTTGAGGCAACAGGAACACTTGCATTTGCTATTTTTATTTAATCAAGTTCCTTGAGGTAGGTATCCTGAGAAGTAAAGAAATAAACAAAAAGTGAGTGAGAGAAACGTCTTCTTTGTATCATGAGTGTATAATATTAAGGACACTGGAGTAAATTGGAATAAAGGACTTTGGAGCAAGTTTATTTAGCAAAAAGGAAAGAAAGTGAGCATTAAAAAAAAATCATGGCCTAAGGTTTTATTACCCTTGAAGAGACCTTTAACACATGCTCACATGAGCATGAGAAAAAAGATGATAAGGAGGATTTCAAAGGGAACTTAAAAGTGAACTGCAGTGGCTGTAAGCAAACACAACTATAATGATAATGCCTTTGGAGATTTCAAAGATGAGAAAATCATGCATCTTGTTTTCTATGTACTGAAACATTTTGCCATGTAACAGACATGATAGACATCTGGTGTGACAAAGTGTTTGACAGCAGCTGAAAACAAGCTGACACTTGAACTGAAGGGCAAAATAATCACCTTATCTTGCTGCTTGAGCTTGTACAAGCTTTTTATTATGTTATGGACTGAAAATTCTTGTTTGCTTGCTTGTTTGTTTTCTCAGTGAGAAATAGAGTGTGAAAAAATAGGTTAGAAGCAATGCCAAGTGCACAGGCTGTTCAGTCCTCACAGTCACATCTCATGTGGCTTTCAGGATTAGCTCTGCTTGCAGTGTATGAAAGACTAAGTGCCACTGTATCAGAGCACAACTCAGGCTGCCAGCTACCATAAACCACTACAATGAAGTAGTGTTATTTACTTGTCACACCATTTTTGGAGCAATTTATTTGGAATTGGTAGAAAAACAGTGCCTTTAATGGGACCAAGATCAAATCTTGCGGCAGTAGTTTTTATGACTGACCCTGTGCATTTTGTATGTGAGAAGATGGGTGACATTGTGAAACACTGAGCTGGTTTAGACAAGTGTCATGTCTGAGACCTATCTAGTAAGTCCAGAAAGCTCTTCACCATTGAAATTCTCCAATAATAAAGTTCAAATGATTTTAGCCCAATTTTCTGTTTAACTTTGTGACAGAGCAAGTGTCATCAAGGCAGAGAATAAACTAAGTATTACCACATCCAACTGAACAGACAAAAAAGGTCTGATTTTCCTTTTTTTACATGAAAATGAATTGAATAATTCACAAGACACTAGAGGAATCACAGAAATGTAAAAGTTGTGTAAGGTAGAGGAGAATGAAAGCATTTAATTTTGATAGGGCACAGTTGTTTTGTTATTTACCTAGTCTTCAAATTGAATGCACTGGCTGTATAACCAAATAAAATTACACACTCTGCTCTCCATTTTTGTGCTATATGCCTCCTGAATAATTGTCTTCCTGAAGTCTTGCCATGCCACCTGTTAACTGAACGTTCAAGTGTATCATGTTTCTCATCCATGACAGTAGCTTGCAATCTGCTAAGAAGGAGTAAGCAGCCTCAATTTTCAAGAAGGTACAAGTATTTCACTTGGTTCCATTTCTAGAAAAGGTATGACAAGTATATCTTTTTGCCTCTCTTCCTTCTCCATTCAAGAAAAGGGAATAATCAAACTGCTAGGAATTTTCTCTGTGTTTTGTAAATATTCCAAATGTTTTCTTCTAGTACCTATTGCTATCTAATAAAAATAAATCTGTTTTATAAAAGATATAGGTACATATTCTGGATACAGTTTTTCAATCTAATTTCAAACTGCAAATGGACATTGTTCCTGTTTCAGTTACATAATTTCTCTGTATCACAAGTTCATAGCTTTCATTCAAAATACTTGCTCTGTCATGTAACTTAAAAAAAAAAATTGATAATTGATCTGATTTAACAACAGTAAGAACAGGGGGATGAACATATAGTTTAAGTAGCTAGATAGATATCTAAAATCTATGATTGTCAAAGAGACCAAAAAATGACAAACACTGCCCTGGATTACTGTAATTAATTTTCAATGTAATTTGCAACGTTCCGTAGTTGTGCTTTGTTAATGGATTTGAGAGAGAATGACAATGCTTGTGCCAGCTGGCCCATGTTCATTATTGTCCGTGAGAGCAGCCTGGAGCCAGCTAGGCCTCAAAATTCTTAGTCTAGGACTTCTGCAGGACCTTTCCAGTTCTTGCACACAGTGTTTTCTCTGAGCGGTGGTAGTGGGCTTTTCTCAAGTCAGAGTTCTCCAGATGATGATAAGGCATTGTCACAGCCTGAGTGTGCACATAAGTGCTCCACTTCTGTGTGTTAGGCTGTACTAGTGGGCTGTGAGGAAGTGATGATACTGAACTTATTGTTGGAAGGTATCTCAGACAGAAGGAGCCTGAACAATTTACACTGTGCTTATCTGCACTGTTTCAGGCATATCCTAGTGAGAAATAATGGAAAAGGCAGAAGGAAACCATTCACATAGTAAGGCAGAGGTACCTGTTACAAAGCAGAAAGGACACCAAATTGTTATGATAAATGCATAAGGGTAGGTAATAAAATAACAGACAGTTTGCTCAGTTTCTGCTGCATCTGTTATAATTTCTTTCTGGACAATTGTCTATAAATTAAAGTGACATTATATTTTATTTAATATAGGATGGGATAAGGTTCCTGGGAGTACATCTCGATCTGTAAGGTGACTCAGAATACATGCATCGTCATTTCACTAAGTCTTATCTCTGTAGGAGATCTATAATTTCTGAAAGGTCTTTATGCATGCTTCTAAAACATAAGCTTCACAGCCTTTCAGGGGAGCAACATAGCAGTTCTCTAAGAAAAAATAAAAATTAAATTAATCAAATGTAGACAGTTTTGATGGTGCTTGAAGTGACTGCTTCTCAGTCTCACACTGTCGTCATTCACTGGGATTTTCACCACCTTTCAGCACCAAAAAAATAGTTACAGAAATAATTTGGTAAAAATAATTGCCAAATAATATTTTTCCATGGAGATGAGAAAAGGATTTTTCAAAGATGTGTTGGACGCCTAAATAATAACTAAGAACAGAAAACTTTGCTTGTTTAAGTTAAACTGAAATAAAAATGACAGGGAATTACTGCAGCCTTGTTTGCTTTAACAATTTAGTGGAATCAAAGGCTCATCTTCCTAAATCTTCCTAGGATTGCCTTTAAAAATCTATAAATAGAAAATTAAAACTTAGGGCACAAGCTTACTATTTTTATCTTATATAAGTTGCTTTATTCATTTCTGACATGATTTTTTTTTTAATTACATTCCTCAGAGGTTGTTAAATGGTTGCTTTAGAGACATTAATATATACATAGAGTTGAAGAACTGGAAATCATTAATAAGTAACTGGAACTATAAGAAACAGCATTATCCTGAACAAAACATGATTCCCCATAATAAAGTAGAATTTATTTAAATTATGGCATTGTTAGTCAACACCAGCAGTGAAAAAAATGATAGAATATTGTTAATGTCTATGCTTTTTTTCTCCATATCAAAGATGCTAAAAACACATTATCCACACTAGTTCCATGGTTCAGATACAATATGTTATGGAATTTATAGGGCAGAAAATTATGCAGTAAAATGTTAGAATTGTTGTTTTCTGTCTCCTGTGCTCAAATCTCGTGCCAAGTTTTAGCTTTTTAATAATCAATAAGGCTTGAAAATGCATTACTCATATGTCTCTGATTGCCATGTAGATGATTTCCACTAGTTAGTTTTCAAATAAATACTGTTGTTCTTGCATCTATTCTATTTAATGTTTTTTGTTGTGCTGTATTTTTATGGTTCCAGGTGTACCTGGAACCTTGATCACACTCCCAGGCTTTCTTCTACATTTGTGAGGTTTTTTCCTTTCAAAAAGTTCCAAACTGTAAGCCCAAAGTGACCTCCTCTAGCAGCAAAACTCACTGTTCATTCTCATTCACTCCAAGTTGCCAGAAGCACAATTTCTATCAATTATTTTCCTTCCAGTGTTTCCATTTTGTTTTGGCTTCTTTTCTGCCATTGATTTTGAGAGAGAGGAGGAGATATCTCTGAAATTGCTTTAATTCTATAAGGATGTCTTTTCCTTCAGCAGGATAATTTTAACTCAGATGGAGATATATATTTTATGAATAGTTATTGAAACAGCATTTGCTTCATAGTGTCTTTAAGCAGAAGCAGAACTGTACCAAATAAACCTAGAACAACCTGTAGACCCAACCCTTTTTCATGTCTATCTGAAAAATCACTTGACAGAGAGCCAACAATACAATAAGAGAAAATAGTAATATCAGAAAAAATGTAAATATTTCTTTCCTAGGGCTTTGGTTAAAGAGTCTCTTTACACTGTACAAAAATTAGCTCCTCATTGAATTTATACAGTTTAAAATGAAAGGAGAGCTGACTTCCTTATGGTCTACTTTTGCTGCTCACAAATACCTGGTGTCCTTAGGAAGTGGGTTGGTTGGCAGAGCAGAAGAACTAGAAGAACCACAACATTACAGCAGTATAAAAAGATCTCCCATCTATGGGACTTGCTGGTTGCTGGTGCTGTTACAAAATGCACTTGGAAAAAGGCCGTTATTCAATGATGTTGTAATTCCAGAGAATGTGGCAAGGAGATCTCCCACCTCCTAAGAACTGCTATGATGACCACTGCGAAAAAGGCAACAAGAGTTGCAGCATTGTTTTGTGGGGAAAGAACAACAATTCTATGTGGAAGTTAAACCTTTGGCTTTCAAGGCCATAAGTAATGCCATGCAGCTGAGGAAACAACTGCAACACCCCAACAATGCAGAAACAGCAATTTTTGGTTTGGTCTATTCTCAGATGTCCAGGGGTACCAGAAGGTTTTTCTACATTTTAAGCTACTCAGTCTGCAACTTCATTATGGTTCAAATAAGGCAGTGCTGTAATTGTGGCAATGTCATATCAGCGACTTCATGTTGGTTGCTCATGAATGCAGGAATCCAATCTTGCCACTGCAGATTGCATTCCCCACTTATTGCAAGTAAATAATTGCTTCCTCTTCCACACTCTGATTCTCTAAGGTTTGCTGGGGCTCAGCCCTTTCTTATAATTCTTCATTTCCCTCACTAAATGATTTTCAAATGTAGAGCAGTACAGCATGCAAATACATAGAAATACTTGTTGTCAAATGAATTCACCAAGGGAAAAAGTCCACCATAAAATTGGTCTGCAGGTTACTTTATTTTTAATATTTCTCCCTGTAAATATAGTGCCCCAAGACACTGAGGCAACTGGAAGTAATGAAATGTATTTTTCATACTCTCACTTTTCATTTCAATGTATCAAGCAGCTCTTTAAATTGCTATTTTAAACTATTATGTCTTATTTTAGAAAGCCTTTATAATAATGGTGAATAATTAGAACTCATAGTGCTTGCTATTTGTAAATGAAAATAAATGCTTAGTCCTTCTTGGAGAAGCCATTTAAGGCATTCTTTTTAAAAAGTCATCAATTTTGGTTTGTACTACTGGTTGCTTTTATTTTGCTCAAAGTACATTCCCACAATTCAAAATGATGAATTATTCAAAGTTCTACTGTAGTAGAAGTGGTGTTATGCAAAGAGAATGTATGTATCAAAGAACAGAAGTACGATTTTTCATCTCTATTTTATTCTTTCTTGCTAATGGATGAGCAGAGAAATGAAGGGCCTGATGCTATTCCACCCTTACTCCCTACTATCCATGTAATTTTGGGCATTTGTAATATCTTGGGGTTTAAGAAGGGCCCAAAGCTCATAGCCCAAAGTTAAAAAAAAAAAAAAAAGAAAAAAACAATAAAGTGTTGAAGTGAAAATGGTCTTTCGGAGAAAGGTCACCAGGAGACAAATTACCCACTGGTAATTGAATAAATGTATGGAGATAATAAAGAACAGATTTAAATGTGCCGTTGGCATAGCTCACCAAATAAGCACAGACACTTTCATATTTAGTGGAAAAAGGCTCAGATTCTGATCTGAGGAATAAGCCAGCAGGAACATACAAATCTTTCAGCAATATCTGCTGGACAGTGCTGAAATCCTAGGACAGGTTCCATGCCCTTGGCCTGAGTGCTGTTAGCTCTGGAAGCAGGTTTTCCCACACACACAGCCCGGGAGCCTGTATGAAGTAATTTTTCAGAGTGTAGTCGAGTAACTGATATATGAGCAAACCCATTGCTTTTATTATTATTTATTTTATTTAATATTGCTTCTGTCTGGGCAATTCCAGTGGCTTGTACTAGGACAGCACTAACAATTCAGAATTTCTAGAAGAAAACTATGCATATCCAGGTATCAACACAGTCTTAAAAGATGTATGGGAAGTAAATTAAATTATAGGTTATTAATTATTAAGGGAAGCCCCCCATAATTTCCTAAAAATAGCAAGGCATTTAACTAAATATGACCCAACAAAAAACCAGAGTGATAATCAGAGATAGCTAGCTATGTAATATTTACAGAAACTCACAAAAATTGATTTTTTAAACCTAAGAATTGAAAATGTTCTGAAATCTACACTAAAAGCCATGTGAAAGCCAAAAATCTGTGTTTGACCTTGCCCACATATTCCTTGTCTACAGAATTGTTATCTTGACAACATGTAACAAGTCATAAAGATTCTGAAAATAAAAATATGGTTTGGGTTTACAACAAAAGTTATTTTAAGATCTCCAGTGAAAAAAACATAGTGTGGAATGACAGCATACACAATATATATGAAATTTGTAAGGAAAATTTAATGATATAGTTTTGTATTTTCCATGTCTCTTTTTCTTTTAAGAAGTTTGTAGTTAACATATGAACAGACCATTGCT
This sequence comes from Taeniopygia guttata, assembly GCF_048771995.1. Lineage (NCBI taxonomy): Eukaryota > Metazoa > Chordata > Aves > Passeriformes > Estrildidae > Taeniopygia > Taeniopygia guttata. The sequence continues at coordinate 38,134,429 of NC_133028.1, read as the reverse complement.
GAAGCAGAAATTTTCTTTGAAGAACCAGTGTAAGAAATGTTATGCTACAGGACAGTTATGAAGTAGTGTAGAAATGAAGTTGTCACTGTAAGATTTATGGTTCTAATTCAAGGGAAGTTAAGGCTTGTAAAAGCCAAATTTAAAAAAGCACCTATGTCCAGTGCAGCATTAGACATTTACATTCTCCAAGCATAGAGAGGTAATTCAGATTCCATCTTCACCAGCTGTTGTTTCAGGGTATCTTTCCCCTCAGCACATTGGCTTCTATAAATCCCTTCAGTTTTTCACTTCATTATAGGAGGTCAAATGCCAAAAAATGGTTTGTGAATTGCTCATGGGCATTTCCATGCCCATGGTTTGATGTGGCAGTGGCCAGGATTGCCACAACTAAATTCTACTGGTGACTCTTAACACCTTCTGCTTGTCTTTGTTGCTTTGTTTGTTTCTTCACACAGCTTCACAACAGACCTAAAGAAAAGGTATGAGTATATATATATATATAGAATTTGATCTTCAAAAATGCGTGGCTGTCTAGATAGATTATCTTAGCTATACTATTTTTTTTTTCTTAAAAGGAATTCACTAGGTAGGTAGACAGGTTTCAAAGCAGGAAAAAAGAAAACTAAAAACCATTGTAATTTGTAGCTCAATTCTGTACTCTAAGGATGAGAGTTTTTTCCTAATGCAGAACACGAAAGGCATTTTTTTTCTCCAGATGTACCTTACTAAATAGAGCTCTGAGATAAAGAGATTTATTTTTATTTGGTGTCAAAAACACATTCCAGCTTCCCTAATGGTCTCACAGTACTTTAGCTAGACATTAAAACCACAGTTGTAGTAAGAAACTGCTTTGCCTTTTATCATCTTAGTTATTGTATTTTTAAGGTATACAGTTTAGCTCTGCTACTCTCATTAAAGACAAGAAAAGAATATAAAAAATAATAATATAAAAACACAGCTGCATGAAAATACACAACAAGGAAAAAAGTGAGAAAGGCTAGAAATGAAACTACCCCTAGAGATACTACCAGCAGTCATTCCTATACAAAATAAGAGTGCACAGTTATTTCTCAGAAAACTATTTTGAAAGCCTATTTCATTAATGGACACTTTAAAGGATTTTCAAGTTGTTAAAGACCATGAATAAAAATCACAGTTGAATTACTTGTGCATCTGGAAGTAATTTCTCTATGTCCTAAAATAATTTCAATTCTCCCTAAGAATTGTTTTTTAACCAATTTACACATTCATAATAAGACATGTGATGTAAATGTTAAAAAAAAATAATAGTTCAATCCCCCCTGCCCAAAAATTATTGGCTTCTATATTTTCTATTAATGAAATTTACTATGTGCAAAACACTGGATAATATTAATCTTAATAATTCTAATCTTAAAAGTTAGAAGACAAGATAGATTTAGAAGAGTGAGTACTATATAAATTGCATATGAATTTGGGTTCTGGTATTGAAGTGGTACAATTTTAATATTTTAGTATTGATTTAGAAAAGTTGATTTAAAACCCTTTGTATACATACTTAAATGTATTAAATATGATTTACACTTAACATTATGGGTTTTATTTTTACAAATTTTAAAAACATTTAGAAATCCCTCTTTTATTTTTTATTAAATCAGTACAAGATTAGTCACAATGAGAATGCTGAACTAAGTAGGATAAAAATTAATTTCTTATTTTTTCCTCTGCTATTACTTTTCTGCAGGCATTTTTCTAAAAAGTGGCAAACTCAGGGTAACTCAGTAATAAATGTAGCCATGTACATAAAAAGCAAGACAAAAATATCCTATGACTGCTTATAGAACTTTAGAGGTGATAAGGTTTGGAAACTATTTTAGAAGTCTAAATTCTATAGTCTAAATTCTAAAATTCTATATTTTCCTTAATTTTAAGACAAAATTTGACCATTTTTAAGAAATTTTTTTTCACATTCCTGTAAGTGTTAATTAGGCACTTATTCACAGTTTATTGTTACAGGGAAATGCTTCAGAAACTTTCAGCCAGTGACAATATTACACATAAAAACTCTACAGAGAGAACATACTTATGTGTTATACAGCTGGCATTAATAGTACTGGTACCAGTAGCAGCATCCCATTTAATTCCCAAGATAGATCACATTACCATTCATTCTTCACTCCCAGATATATAGGCTAAGCCTAAGACTGACAAATCAAATAGTCTGTAATTTAATAAGGACTTCCAGACCCAAACCCATTAAGATTGTTAAAAATGGAAATGTCTCATAACCTTGCTGTGACATTGTAATGACTGAAGCAGCTACACATCATTGTAATCAAACATTTTAGGTACCTTTCTCTTCTATCATTGAATTTTCAACTATCTAATTTCAGTGGATGGGACCTGCTGTATCTGTGTCAAGAGATTTTGAATAATGTCCAAATGGTATAATTTAAATGTCAAGAGGTAGGATATTCACAACTAATGCTACTATTTCCCCAGATTTTGCCAGCAAATGTCTTATGATAAATTCTTCAAAAATCATTGAGGTAAAGAATAGGATCATCTAATTTCCAAATTTCTGAGATTTGGGTATATATGTTAGGTAGGAAATTTCACTCTTTGGAAAACTTTCTGAATGTATGTGAAAAAGTGCATTAATGCTTTCCTTTTTAATTGAAGATAAATTTAGTTTTCTCTGATCTGTAGGTTGAGCAAATTATTGGCCCAGAGAATAAAATGGCAATTTAAAAAGAAAATAAATTAATATAAAAATAATGTCAACAAGAAAAATAGGAAGAGTGAGTGATCAACTGCTTCATCTCTGCAGGAAACAAGACTTTCTGCTTCTGACAGGCTGTCCAATTATGCAAGTGTATTATTTTTATGAAAGACATTGCTTTTTGAAAGGTGCCAGCTGTGACAGAATAATCACTTTAACAACATTCCATTTAAAGATTGGGAATACACAAGAAAATGAAATGTTCCTTTTTTTTTACATAGTTTATAACTATAGCTAGGAGATCTATTTTCAGAGAACAGGTTTGACAGCCTTTTCCCATATTTTTATCTGCAGTTTGGTGCATCCACTTTGATTTATGGTTGTTAGTCAGCATTTTTGGAAGAACATTGAATGTCATTATATTACTGGGTGCACACTGTTTTAGTTTTGTTTTTTTCAAATGAACAAACAATTTGTTAGTGTTTTGTGCAGAACAATAGCCAGAAATAAAACTTAAAATATAAATTTCATTAATGGAAACAGAAATGAGAATGGCAGGATTTGGGTAGAGATTTAAGAAACTAGAGAATCAAGACCAATTTCTCCAAAGTCCCCCTTGTTCATTTAGACTAGGAAATATTAATGTAAATTCTTTATCCCTGGTGACCTTTCATCCATTTCTGGCAAGAAGATACATCAAAGAACAAAAAATAAAGCAGTATTATCTGAAACACAGATAATGTGATGGAAAAATACAGGCAGAGTGGGCAGTTAAATACAAATGAATGAGGCAACTCTCTGCAGGACTGAGTAGTCCAGAGAGTTATTTTATAACACTAATGCTGCTGCACTGCAATACCTTTTTCATTGAGCTTCTATTTTGAGTTAGAACTGAAGCTGTTCACTTACTCTATTGGTTTCAAAAAACTGGCTATAACAATGGGCTTGGAACAACTCCAGAGAATGATCAAATCCTTAAAGAGGGCCAAAATGAGACATATTTACATTCATAAGTATCCACCTATAACAAAATTTTAAACAAAACTAATTGCTTATTATGCAGTAGGACTAAGGCTAGCACGAAATGAGAGGCCAAGGACATGTATATCACGTTTAAGTGTCTGAAATAAATGCAGATAGGCACTGCACTCTTGCCAGGCAACAACTTCGAGGGCCCTCAGGAATTTTTGTGAAGTTAAAAAATCAGGGTTTCCCAGTGTATGGGGGAAAAGGGCATCTGAAAACTTAAGAGGTTGGGACAAAGAAAGAGTGAAAAAGTCCTCTATGAACACCGTCTTGCCAGCCAGTTCAGAGAGGAAACTGAGCATATAGGTGTGGAACACATTTAGCCCAGGAAAGAGATGTCCCAAGAAATACTTTCTTTTCCTTTCTCCCATTCTTCTCATTCTCAGCCAAGCTCAGACTTTCACCCTCCTCCCTATTAATTCTCACAAAACTATAACAAATCGGATTTTTTTTTTTTTTTTTAAGCAGGGATCACTTAAATTACACTTTATATCACAATACCTGAAAAGTTGTATTCTGTATTCATAAAACATACACAGCAATATAGTGAGTGACAGCAGTTGAGAGAAGCAATGATGGAACTGGTTGCCAAGAGAAATGGTAGATGCTCCATTTCTGAAAACATTCCAGGTCAGGTTGGATGGAGATTTGAATAAGCCAATCCAGTTGATGTTCCTCTCATCACAGAGGGTTTGGATGAAATGATTTATAAAGGCCCCTTTCAAACCAAACCATTCTGTAATTCTATGGCAAAAAGCAGAATAGGGAGGGCAAAAATTTTTCAAGCTATCTTCATTGCTGAAGGTTAAAATGCTCCATTTTTTATACTTTCTATGCTATATGGCAGCTAGCAATAAAAAGGTAATAATTTAATTGCTTCCCCTATAGAATATATATGCCAATATGGAATATATATTTGAGATGACTCTCAAGTACCCACCCATGAATACGTGAGTATCAAACCTTTGATACTTAAACAAATTGACCCAAATGAAGTAAACCATAGCAGAGAAACATCAGTGCTGAAATGCATTATGTTTTAACTTTTGTACCAAATGGAGGCCAGTTAGAGAATCCATTTTCTTAATACTTGATACTGCGCATAATATAACATATTTTGGAGTAGGTTCCCAAAGTTAATCTCTTTACTAGGAGAAATTATTAAGAAAAAAATATGACACACTCCCAGTCATTAATTTTAATTCACCTCCAATTAGTTTTTCTCTGGAACAAATTTTCTTCATGTGAAATAATTGTAGCAGGCTGGCATTTAACATGTCTATATCTGCAAATTTTACAAACATATATCATATTATCCACTATCAAATTGGACAAATTTTCTTCCTGTGAAACACAGTGTTTACATGAATCTAACAAATTTTATTTGAATAGTTTTGACTTTATAGAATTTCACTGTACAATCAAGTTGAGCTGATGAAATGAAAAATATATATTTTAAAATAGATGATATGTTCATAGAACAATTTAATAATGTTTCACAGTCATTTGTGCAACCTGCCTAGGCAAATATTTTTTTAAAATAAAATGTATTTAATGACAAATCCATACTGAGAACTAGAGCATTGGTGAAAAATATTGGAGGAAAGAATCCCTACATTTAATAGTAGTTATATGCAAGACAGTAGAACAAAAGTCTGGTACAAAATAGTTATGACAAAATAGTTCCTGTCAAAATCCTGGGCTGTGTAGCATTAGTGCTTTAACAATTTCTGCTATGCAAGAATCAGTAATAAAAGTGTGTATGAGCAATGCAATGGGTGTTGACAACTTATGCCATGGCCACCAGCCTGTCCACAATTTCCCTTTAGGTTCTCCATACAGAAAGTAAATGACATGGAGGATGGAAGCCACCATCCCCAAAGCTTATAGTTATATTTCATGCTTCTCACTCAAAGGAGCCCTTTCTAGTGTATGTGCATTTTGTCCCTGACAAGCGCAAAAAAGTTCAATGTTGTATTTGCCCAGGCTTTTTGTTTCATAAATTACTGCCTTTGAAAAAATATTGATAGAAGCTAATGATCTTTAGGAGAAAAAAAAAAAAAAAAAAAAGTTTTTCCTGTAGCCCAAACACTTACACTTTCTATCATCACTATTATCTCCAGTAATGAAGCCAGGCACTTGGACAGATTGTCCTGTAACATATTTACTTTGACTAAAACAAAGAAAAATATTAAAAGGTGAGGGATGGACCTACACCTATTATATATAAATAATTCATCAGTTTCTAATATCTAATGAAGTGATGAAATGTTCTAACTGTGAGTGACTGGTCCTTTTTGATCTGAAATAAACCACAGTACTACTATTTAGGTTTTCCATATATATATTTAAGTCTGAAAGCACAGAAGGCAGTAGTAGATGGGGCAGCAATCTCATGCTTTTTGACCTCAGTGCCCTGAAGTCTGTCTTCTTTATGATTTTTTTAAGCAAAGGAGTTCATTCATAAGATTTTTGAGTCACTCTTCAATTCCAAAGTGTACTCCTAAAGGAAATATTTGCACACTTTATGAGTGAGCCTCAGTTTGCAGACTCCAGATGGAATAAAAGGAAAGACTGTTAACACTGGATCTGTTCTTTGTATTTATATTATTCAGAACTGCATGGATGATTTAGCAGAACATTTTAGTATCACTAAAGCACAGAATTCATTTAGATAGCAAATTTTTCTGTTATTCATCACAGTCACAGTTTTGGATTCATCATGTGTACTCTGTGTACTGTTGCAGTTTCAAACCACAAATTTATGAGAGGAATGGAAACAACTCTCCTGTGAGGAATGGCTAGGAGAGTTGGAGTTGTTCAGCTTACAGAAAGGAGGGCTCCCAGGAGACCAGTTTATGGCCTTCCAATACCTTGAAGGAACTTAAAATAAAGACAGGGACAGATGTTTTAGTTATGCCTATGGCAGTAGGACAAGGGATATCTACTTTAAACTGAAAAAGGGTAGGTTTAGACTAGATATGAGGAAGAATTTTTTTACCATGTGGGTGGAAAAACACTAGAACAGGTTGTCAAGAGAGGTTGTAGATGTCCCATTCCTGAAAACAACCCCTTGTGACTTTTTTTTTAAACAAGTCATTTGAATGATATTTTCACAGCACAATGTACCAAACAGACACAGCAATATCAATGAACAACAGTAAAGAAGCTGTTGCTGTTGAGAGAGGTGGCAGATGCCCCACCCCTGAAAGCATTCAAGGTCAGGTGGAACAGGGCTTTAAATAACATGATCTTTTTGAAGATGTCCCTGTTTATTGCAAGGGGTTGACCTAGATGACCTTTAAAGGTTACTTACAACTCAAACTACTCTGTGATTCTATAAAGTTCAGTTCAAATCAGAGGCGATATGACAAGAATTCGTTTTTGTCTTTCAATCTACATGGTGTGCTGTGAAATTTTTTTTTAAGGAGCTTTTGAGTAATTTTTTTCATTTCTTTTAACTGAGGATGACATCTTGTAGGTACAGGGAAAAGCAGGAAGAAAACTAGGAAGGATCACTTTAGAAGAAACAAGAACAGTGTATACATTATAGATTGGGAGAGGAAGGCAGAGAGAGAGGGAGAGAAAATGCAAATTTCCAAATCCTTCAACCCACCCAAAGAGTCTAATATGTATCTCACACCCTGACACCTTTTCTGAGGGATGCACAGTCAGCCCAACCAACTCCTTCCAGGAATTAATTGAACCCCTATTTTCTGCCCTTGAAGCCAGTACACGAAATGTGATGTAAAGACTGGAAATCTAAAAATGAGTAATTACAATTATACTACATGTCCATGACCTGAGAGAACATGATGTCAGCTTTAGATCCTTAGATCCTTGTCAGATTTAGCTGGAAAATTATTAAGGAGCTAAGGCAGCACATTGGGTCAGTCCTGCATACATGGAAAATTACAGGTGAAGGCTTTCAGGGAACCATGGAGCTGAACTAAATGCTGCCTTAGGCATGCTGGACCCTCTAGTTTGGTTTTGCAACTTATTGAGGCTTTCACAAGCCTTTTTCAGCTTTATATGGTTGATGTCATCTCAACATCTTTAGGCCTCTATACTGGGATGGGACAGTTTAAGAAAAACTGCCAGCTGTGTATGTATTTTGCATTAATCTCTGAATTTTTAAATCTCTGAATTACTTTAAAAACTTAGCAGAAAATAATGGGTAAACCACTGTCATTCTTCCCTCTTGTAAAGAAAAGGCACAAAGATTCCCTGATATTTTTGTCTTGTATATGTCTGTAGCATTCTCAAGAGCAAAAACTAGCATCCACTGTAAAAATCACACTAATGCCCTTCTTTAAATGAAACATTAAGATATTTCAGCATGTCATTTTCAATTTAGCTTCAAGAAAACTGGCCTTCACTGTAATCATGCAACTAGTTTAAATGACTTTATTTAATGGAGACTTTTTTACACTGATGAATGACAGTGAGTAGCAATTTTCCTGCCATTGACAATATTCAATGTGAATTATGTTTTTGGAAGAATATTTCCTGAATGTGTGTAAATATAGACAGTGCAGAGTCTACCAAAGTGATTCTTGTACTTTTCAAATTAGCAGCACCTTTTCCCTTGTTTATATTTTCTATTCTCTGAGTTTGATGGTTGTCCAAAAATGGGGCATGTTCATACCAACTTTTATATTCATATCCTACTTATTAGAAGTGAAATGTTTAAAGTAGTTTAAAGTAGATATAAACTCTACTGCTAAAGCAAACATTGTGACCACTGGTTACAGGCACAGTTACTGCCTCAGTGCATACACTTACGTGGGTGCTCCCAAAAGGCAGTCCCAAATGTCTCACTTGGAAGCTTCACATGGCAAAAAATGTGGCATTTGACACACAGTCATTTCTTGAATGCGTAATATCTGCCTTATGTGTGATCATACTCATGTATACACATAGAAGCTCACTCTCAGATATTTGTTCCTCTTCTTGTTCTATGGAGTTTGTGGATCATCCCTGCCTTGGAATCATGTAGCTTGTAGGTGCAAAGCACTGGAGAAAATGCATGGAATAGTTCAATTCTTGAAGGTAAAATATAGATTTTTAAAAAATTGATATATTTTTGAAAATTTCAGAAACTATACCAGAGACTTTAACTTCTGCAGATGTTGTGGGCGATTGGGAAAAAAAACTGTTTTCTGTCTTCATATAATGATTTCTGAGTAAAAAAATGCTTTCTATGATTCAGCTGCATAGACATAGAGATTTACATCTTCAAAAACACTCTTGCCTCTCCATATTTAAGCAACACGTTGTGATAACCACAAATAATTCAATGTACATGACTGATTCAGTTCATGTGGGTCTTGGTACCCTGTGATGCTGTAACAACACAGGTTGCAAAAACCCTTTCAAAATAGTGCACAAACCTGGCACTATGGTTTAATAGGTATCTAATCCTTAGAAGCATAATAGTTACAGACAAGGAGGAATTGAGTTACAGGTGATTAAGCCAATGAAATTTATAGATGTTTCACAGATTCTCAAGAGATTCACAGATTCTCACAGATTCTAATGATTTGTCAATCTTTCTGTCTCTCACTTGAAATATTCCAATAGTTGGTTAGCAACGAGTGTAGACAGAAGAGTATTTTAAAAGGAAGTATTACTATACTTTGACTGTATTATAGATAGGGAAGCTAGCTCTGCACTTCAGTGTACACTAAATTCAAATGCAATAAGCTAAAATCCAAAGCTGCTTAGTGGGTATTAAGAGAATGACCTGAGGATGGGTTGCCAGTAAAATAAAGACAACTGTATAGCCAGACTATGTAAACTGGAGATTTTTTTCAAGTCTTCTAGCACAGAAGAAAGAAGAGAAATGGTGAGAGACACAAAAATCCCATCATTTCTTGATGAGCACAGTCTGAGTGCAGTCAGAGTTTTATGTGGTCTCGTTGAGTACTTTTGAGTAATTTTCTCAGATGAAGCTCTACTTTTTTTACCATTACTCTTTAAATTCTGACTACATCTCTCACAACATTTATTTCACAGCTGAGGGAGTCTGCATGATTACATACTTTGATATTTCAGGAACTATGAAACAATTGTAATGTCTACCCTGACAATCAAAGCCTGTCCTTATGCCAAAAGAAATTATGATTTTTTCTAAAGCATCCTTTTCAAACCATCTTCACCAAAGTCATGCAATACATTTTTCAAAGATGTAGCAGAAAATAATACACTCATAAAGAAATCTCACATCTTCATGCTTTAAAGCAGATTATAGATGATGAATATAACATTAACAGTGTTGAAAGCATTAATCATAGGGTTTTTGTAGAAATAACGAATTTTGACATATGTATTCTTTGACACAAATGTAATATACAAACAGGATATAGGCAGATATAAATTGAGATAATTTACAACAAATGTTAACCCATGTATAGATGAAACATTATCTAGAATACCAATCCACTTGCCTAGCATGTGCATTGAGTCTACATTGATTCACAGTCGAACTCGAAGCGTGTAGATTTTTTAAGTCATCATTGACTCATCAGCTCATTATTAATGATTGCACTACTTCATTTATTAGTTCCAAATGCTGTGTTCAGCACTGTCAGTTCTATTCAGATCTTGCCTACAACAGAGAACCACAACATTTTCTGAATGGACTTAGAGGGAAAAAAGATTTTCTCAGATTGCCAGAATGCTTTCCTTTATACTGATGACTATTTGCAATGACATTTTAATGTGAACTTTTTGCATCTCAAAGCCAAATAATCAATAAAGGGAAAAACCATAGAGTATTACTGAGATGAAGAGCTAAATGAACTCTTTAGATTATCAAAATTGCTCTTTATAGTTTTAGTTTACATATAAATATCTATTTAGGTCTGACATTAGAAAACACACTCTGAGCATCCATAGCATCCTGCTGTTTCCTACCCAGTCTACACTGACTTCATGAGAAAAGACAGTCCCCAGGGTTCTCCCAGCAAGGCTGCAGCTACCTGAGCTGTGCTCATGTCTCCAGCTGTTGAGATACCAGCACTGAACCCAGCGCATGGTAAGTCTGTCTGTGCCCTCAGCCATACCTGAACCAGATTTAGTCATTGCCTGGCTGAGAGTAACAGTCCAGCCATGGCAACATGAGCTCGGGACAACTGTGATGGCAGTGTAGTCAAGGGAGGTAAATTATGCATGCAGAGGTGTTAGAATGCAGTGAGATCTGTTTTTCATTTTCCTAGAATGCATTTTCTAATCCTCCTACCATGATTTACATTTTCTGATATAAGTAAGTAGTAAAAGCATGGGAACAAGTCTGAAAAAAAAAAAATTAGAATGAGAAGCATCCTCTGAAAAGTAAGTTGGGAGAAAGATTTGTGACTCAGCCATTGTATAAATTGAGGAGGATACATTTCTATACTAGTATAAGAAATTATGCCTGACTTTTGTCACAACACTATCCTATGCCCACAAAATATAATTGTTGATGTATGAAAATGAAATCTTTACATCCTTGTATAACATAGCCCAGACTGATAGGTTAACATAGTCCTAAGAAACAGCCATGGCTGTCAGAAGAATGAGGGAGAGCCTTCCCATTTATGGAGCCACAACCAGCTCTGCTACAGCTAAGTAAACATTAGTTTCTCATGCTGTATATTAGCCATTGTCTGTGACTCAGTTTTAACTGTATTGGTCTTCTCTACACCACAACATGGCTTCAAATCTTTTGCTGCACAGGACACCAGACAATTCAACATGATAAAAAAATATTATAACAGAAGTTACCTCATTTTGCCTTTCCATGGTCCATCTGTCCAGTACCTGGTTGAAGTAGTCAGGAGTTGTCTTTGGTATGAACACCATCTGTTCCTTACTGAACTAAAACTTCCATAAGCAAAATATAAATGCTAACATTAGAGAGATCCTTTTATTAATACAGTCTTTCATCTCCAAAATTTTACAACCATTCTCTTTTGTTTCAGCAGTCATCTTCTAACTACTAACAGGATTGATAAAACCATTTGCAGTTGGAACAAAATCACAAATTTTTAGTTTCCTTGAAAAAATACAAAAATTAAGAAATTATTTTTCAGTGATGTTAAAATTTGATAAATTGAACTTTCAATGTACACTTGGAAGACCAAACTCCTGACAAAAAATGGGAAATGAGATAACTATTCTCTTTCTATATGTACCTCAAGTATTTATGTATTTCATTTTCTATAGAAAACCTTAATCATTGAGTTAGAGAACATTCAAAAATCTGTTCTTCATCTCCTCTCATGCTTTTCAAGGAATAAATAGACTCCAAGGTTGAAAAGCACTAATTCACCTGAGAAGGTACACCTGGATTTAAATTCCTCCTTCATACAACCATTACATTTACAATATTAACTTGGGAGCTGAAATGAGGGTTTCCAACACTCAAGTGAATTCCCTGATTAGCAGATTAAAAAATCTGGTCCCATGAATCTCTAGTTATTCATATGTAAATAAAAGCCGTTTGGGAAGTAGAGACTTTGCTCCATGTCTCATCCCAATCACACCAAAGTGTTGTTACTTAAGTAAATTACAGAAATTATGGTTACAGACTTAATTCTTCAGACATCTGAGATATTTAAATATACTATAATCTTCCTAGGCTAGTATGGACTTTGGGGAAAAACATATAAACAGGTAATCCTTCCTGCACTGCTCTGTGAGAAAGAAACAACCTGATATCAACCGTCCTACTTAAGTTTAAAGGACATTCGTAGTATACGGGTTTTTCTTTAGCTTCCTTATTTAAAAGAGGGGATATTTTCAGAACTTACTGCTTGGCTTTAATGTTACTAGTAATGACCATGCTAGTGCCCAACAAAATGGACTCCAAAGAATATTTAAAAAAAAAATAACAAGAGTGCTAAAAGAAATCTTCATTTCTTTTTCCTTCAGAGACTCCTAAGTAGTAAAATTAGAATACTAATATTTCAAAAATAACTTTTAATGTTTTTGTAATATTGAAAAAAGTATCCATAATTTCCCTGTTTTTCTTTTATAGTGCTTCAACAGTTCAAATAGTCTGCCAGGATATTAATTTTACTGCAGGAAAAGAGTGCATCAGTTTATTTCTGGTCACTTCAGCTTTTTCGGAGTATCTTTTCTTCAGATCTTAATAGCTTATGATCAACAATTGAATCATAAAAGCAATTTTAGGTATGTGGGCAGATGGTAAGTGGATCTTTCACAAATGTTTTAGAGTCCTTAATGAATAAAGTAGGTAAATACACATAATGTTTGATGTTATTGTATCAGATTTCATAGACTATTAATGATTTATAAAGCACGTTCTATTTTCAAATATGTAGGGAATCATCACAAGTGCATTAAATAAGTAACAATAATTTAATAGCTATGTGGTCACAATTTGCAAACGCAGTCATATTTTGTAATTTGGCCTAGGTGAAAAAGCCTTCTATCACAGTTTCATAGAACAGGTTATATACGTAACTAAAACAGACATAATTCCGGCTTATTAAAAGTATTGATATTTTATAGTGGTTTTATTTTTTAATAGATTTTACTATTAGTTAAATAAGAAGTTGTTTTTCATCCAGAGTAAAAAATATGTCCCTAAAATCCATAAAAATGTAGGGAAATGTTTCCAATATTTCCATTTAAAAATATAAACACAAAGAGTGTTTAAACTCAAAGATTCAGAAGTGTAGACCAAGTCTTATGTTTCAGAGAGTGAATTGTATCTAGTTTTTTTGATTAAAGACTTACTAAGTACTCCTGTTAGTAATGGAATCTCAAATTCACATATATATAGATATATTTTGATTGAAGTGCTTCTTCTGTATACATATACACACAATCAAAGTCCTTTTTCAGTATTTTCTCTATTAAATAAATTATCCTCATTTAGTTTTAAATTGCTTCTGGATTAGGTTTAGCATATTTTAAAGGAATGCTTTCAGCTTCACATTTGCCTGAAAACTACCAAGACTACTGTTCTATTTTTGCTAACCCGTTACTTTCATATATCATAAAATGATTGCAGAAACAGTATTTGTTCTGTTGGTTCAAAAATTTTTTTGAACATGACCTTTGCTTAGTGATTTGTTAGACTAGCCAAAAATGTACACTATATAGTGCATACTCTATTGCCTTCTGGATACTTTGCTTGCATTAATGTCCCATTTCCCTTAAGTATTGCCATCACTATCATGAAGGATGGTTTTGAAAAATTCAGGTTTATCAAAGCATTTAACACAATTTATCCTGGGAGCTCCACTTCTGAACCATGTTAACATTGTGAGAAATCTCAGCTCAGGGAAGATGGCTAGGTTTGAGTGTATGGTTCTTGTATGTATTCATATTCCCAAGACAGAAAGGCAAAATCAAGACAAAAGTCAAATATACCAAACAGAGTCAACCAACTTAAAAATTAATTTTAAAGGGATTAAAATATAGGACATGCTACTTTAAACATATTCTTAAGGGTGATGAAAAGTTCAGACCTCTTTGGAGTCAGGTGCTTAAAAAGATCCCCTAAAATTAATTGTGTATTAATTTAATTTATTAAAATATTGTGCATAAACTGCATCTACAATAGGATGTATTTGATTCCCCTCTCCATCTAATTTTTAATTTACCACAAGTTTTTTGGGACCCATATGATACCACAAGTGTGAATTGTCATGACCCAAGGAATTATTTCAAGGTTATTTGCTGTGCAGTGCCACAGACCATTGTAGTGGTGCTACTGATGGAGTGGCTTTTGTAAATGGGATGAAACGAAGAAGAAGAAAGTGAAAGAATTTCTAAAGGTAATATCTGCTAAATTCCATAAATTGTAAACATCAGGGTTTTGGAATAATGAGCTTCTGGGTCCACTCAATAAAAAAAAGGTGGTAGTGGGGCAGGTTCAACAATTCAGTGAATTGATACCTCCTAAAATGTCACAGGTTCAGGGATCTGTATCCCAGAAAGTCATGCAGGTGCTCCATTATGGGGGTTAGGGGGTATGGGAAGAAGATGCTGGGCCTCCATGTGTCACAGATGCTGTGTTTGCGCAGCATCCTCTTTGGAAATTTTCAAAGCTGTAAGAAGAGGAGCCCTGAATCACCCAACAGTGATTTCAAAATAATCTCTGCTTGGAGAGGCAGACCAACCTTATTTTTTAATGTTGCTGAAACCTCTGGTTTCCTCTGTGTAGGTGGTAAATTATCTGCATAATCATAACTCTTTTTGCACCTGGGAAAAACTCAGCTTCATGCTTCAGGTGGACTGGTATAAGTTTTTGAGTACTTCTGTTCCTAAAAATGTTCAGAAAAAAAGACAATTGCCAACTTTTCCTTTGCCCTATGAAATCTCTACTAATGCTTGCACGGGCCAATTTGCAGAAATGGCACACTACAAGGCTGTTTGGTCCTTTCTTGGTTATTTGCGTGATTAAATAACAGGCAATGGCCATGCCCATGCACCATTTTACCTTTGCACTGCCCTTTTATAGATAGGCTCCAAGGGAAAGAATGCATCATCTCCTACTCCAAACCAGTTTTATCTTTGCAGCTACAAATATATATAGGTATGTGACTGTATTTTGTATCAGCTACATCCTGCCTACTCACACAGCATGGTATTCGTTTTTACTAACCTACTAAGGTATTATGACTCGGCAAGAAATTAATATCCGAGCTAAAGTATTCATGTTTGTGATGGTTAGCAGAGGACTTGGGTCAAAGGAATTTTCTGATTTTCTTATTCAGAAACTATAAACCTATAAGCGTTTGACCCAAGTACATAGTACATGGCCTTACTGAAAAACAGAAGTCTTTGAGACAATGTCTATCTCATTGCACAATATCTAAGTTTAACTTGAGTATACTTTTCTCCTTACTTTTCAAAGTCCAAGCAAACATCAATTATGCATTTAAACACTTAGATGAGGAAGGCCCAGGCTGCTACCTTGATTATTTATGTCGTTTAGTTAATTATGGTCATATATGAGCTGCTCTGTACATCCTAAAATTCCCAACCCTCAGAATAAATCAAACAGCTGACTTCTATCAGCAGCTGTCTCTTGTTTCACTTCAAAGGAACAAGTAATTCAGAGGGTGAGGAAAAGGCCAAAATTTATTCTTCTCAGTACAAAACTCCCATTTCTATCAGTATAAAAGAAAAAGTTAATGAAATGCCACCTTGTTACATATCCTGCCTGCTACCAATATTTTCATAAAAAGCCCATAAATCTGTTTATAGTGCATTCTGCTATCAGCCACAAGTATATGTCGTGTGAGCCATTGAAGTAATTTAGGAAATATCCTGAATCACAAGTTTACAGAGCACATAGAACATAGCTATCAGACTGCAATGGAAAAAATTGAAACTGTTTTGAATCTTTATCATCAAGAAATCTATTGACTCTGTTTTATGGGAGGAAATAGGAGCTTTCTCAATATTCTTCTTATTCAGAGTCTCACATATCTGTGATGCATTGGGTGGCATTCCTGTTATGAAACTCCCTCAGACAAGCTATATTGCAGCAGTAAATTCTAGATCTAGCCCACAACGTTGGAAAACATTCCTGAACAGATGGTTTCATTCAATAAAACATCAAAGTACCATAGTAAATAATGCTGTGGAATTTTTTTGCCAGTCATTTTGCAGTGCCACATTAAACATTTCCAGAGGCAGCTGAAAGTGAAAGAGACAGAAACATTTGGCAGTGAACAGAGTGCCATAGGGCTGTTTGACTGGTGATGCTGAGACCAGAAAAAGAAATTAGTATCTGAGTGGCACTTCTTGGGATGGTTTTTGACTTGTAAAGAGCAGAGAGTGCAGGGCAGTCAGAGGTCATCTGCTCTTTCCCTTCCTCCTCTCCACTGCAAAAAATTTTTGTGTCTCATGCTCTTTCTGCTGTTGACTTCTTTCTCTCTGAGTTTGGGGAAGAGAATCTTGACATGATGTTTGCTCACCTCACTTGAGTATCTCCTCTCTTTTGAGTCAGCACGTTCTACCATCTGCAGGCATTAGCAGAACACAGTCTCCTCTAAAATCAGTCAAATTCTTGAAGATCTGAATCAAATATCGGCAAAATGGAATGGGATTGTGGAATTAGCTAGCCTTGCCCATGTGTCTTAGGCTTCATATACTAAAAGTCGACTAGCTATCAGTACTTTGAGAACAGACTGTATCTAAAGGCAAAGGCAGCAAATAGAAGAGAATGATCTAGTCAGTCAGTCAAGCAATCCACAGGCTTCAGTGTCCTGCCAGTTAAATCAATAGGCATGAAGCAATACATGGCAGTAAGCCTCAGCAAAAAAAATAAAATCAGTGCTTGGTTTGTAGTGTTCTGCTATTAAAAGAGAAGAATGTTTTTTTTACCTCTGAAAGTGCATTTTAGAAAGGACTACAGATTTCAGATAATTCCATGAATTAAGAATTAGGATGTAATTCTACAAGAAAAGATCTGTTTCTCTTTATATTCTTGCAATGGGCACAGTACTGCAAAGATTAAATATGCAAGCAATTTAGCAGTTGTAGGACTTAAAGCATAAAACCAAAATCAGCTAATGCAAAACATAGTAGCACTGCCTCAGAATTTCCTGAAGATTTGAAATGTAAAGCTCCTTCCCATTAATATACAAGTTGAAGGCAGTTTTCTTCCCTGTCTTCTTTGTCTCAAGGAACAGAAAAAAAATTATCAGTTGTCAACTTAAACTCGCCTTAAAGTGCTATGGCAGCATTCACAGCTCCATCTTCTGTTTTATCCATCACATTTTTTTCACTGTCATCTCCAAAAAACACAAGTCAGCTGCAGCCAGGGCCACAGCAGTCCCATCTCTGCCTGGCTCCCAGTAGTTCCTGCACTGGATGTGAATTCTCATTATGTAACACACTCAGGCACGGGCCAAACAACTGCTTTTTACAGAACAGCCTGAGTGTGAGTCAACAACAAAGGCAAACCCAGGTCAAATGCAGAGACAGAGTGTGTCACTGTGCTACATGTCCAGATCCCTAAGGATGTGGGCACCGAGAGGCCTGGAAGCTGTAGCTCCTCAGCTATGCAGTTTGTTTGGTTTCCCTCTCATCAGAATTCCAGTGGGCTAAAGATACAGAACTGTGATAAGAAGAGAGCAGGCAAATGAAAGAGAAGCATAAAATCATGCAAACAATTTTTTAAGCATTCTGGCTGTATCTCTCCAGAAAAAAAAAAAAAAAAAAGAAAAAAAAAAAAAAAAAGAACAGAGAGAATCAGGTATAAACAGGACTTTTTTCTTCTTTATTCATGACACATTTTAATGAGATTTGAAATGAGCACAGGAAGACAGAGCAAGATAACAAGGTTATCTTCAACTCTGAATCTTCACACTATTTATGATGCTAAATTTGCAGGCTATGCTGCTCACTTACATTTCCATAAAGTAGCATAATAAAAGAAAAAGAACAACTAGATGGTAGCAATTTTTCTTCTGAACTGTCCTTTCTGAAAAAATATATACAGTCCTCTGGGTTCTGATATTCTTTTTACCTCTGCAGAATAATGTCCCTTTTGTATTTCATCCCTTCTTTGTGCAGAGATAAAGAGAATGTGTGTACATTCAGACTGCTACTCCCCTAAGTGATATGACTCATTCACACAAGCATCTGTACCCATTAGGGGACTGACAGTGCCTTTTCCTCTTAACTCATTAATTTTACTTTTCTGTTATACTGAAGAATTGCTAATAAAGTAACTTTTCTCAATTGATATGCAATCTCTTCTGTGCCCCTGCAGGCACCTCTTATTCTTCAGTACTAAAAGCACAATGTGTTGAACTCTCCCCACAGATGCTATGATGGAGGCATATATCTTCTAACATTCACTCCATCTTCTTGAAATATCATCTGTTTTGCAGATTGCAAACTGGGACTAATGGCAGGCAGCAGTGTCTGCAACAGTAAGAAGTTTTAAATGCTTCCTACTACCATCCAACTTACACCTGTGTCTGATATAGTACAGCTACAAGATGGCCAGGTATTTTCTAAAGCAATTTTCCCTTAAAGCTCTCAGCTGTAGTTATTACATAAAATCTCATGGCTTCATTTGAATTTAGATACCTTTCCTCTGTGCTTCCAAGTTAATCTTAGGAGCAGCCTTTAAGCTGTGGTGAACTAGTCCATGATACCATTAATGTGTTAAAAATAAATGAATGCATAAATGAAGAGACACAAAGGAGACCATTCTCTTTCTAATTACATATTTTTCTTTGCCACTCTCACAATGTTCCCAACGATTAAGTTTTCTGGGCTTTTAATGTGAGGTTCAAGAAATTAATAGCAGAAGAGTATGAAGTCCATCATGTTTGAACCAGTTTACACTGGTATGAGTTGATATCCCTAAGTCTTTCCTAGGTTTATTAAAATTTCAGCATTTTTACAGGTGAGGAACAAGACAGCTAACACAAATATTAGTTGATTTTACAGTAAAGGGATCTTGCAATCAGTAATGAGTGACATACATATCCCAGAAGTTCCCTTGGCCCTTTCAGAAGAGGTGTAAAGGTAGATAATATTATATTACTGAAAACATGACACAGGTAATAAGATTAATTGGAAATTGAGTTCTCTCATCTCTGCTGAATGGAAAACATCACATTTGCCTTACCAGTCTTTGATCAGTATTATCTCTCTTTGCAGAGACTAATAAGACAACATAAAAGCAAGTAAAAGTTCATATTTTAAGTAGTTTCTCTAGTGTTTCTGACACTTGTGAAACAAAGGGAGTACTAAATATTGATAATCATGTCATTTCAAAGAGAAATAGCCATTTTTTTTCATGTATTACTCACTTCAATTAATCCCGAGAGTAGTGCAGTGTGCAGTGATTCTTTTCTGTGGAAAGTCATTTTAAGGTTTAAATAAATGAAGGTTCAAAAACTACACATATACTAGCATATACACATATACTACATAGCATCACTCTAAAATACCACTTTCTTTGAAATCACTGCTTGTATTAAAAAAAAGGCAATAAGCTACTTACTGAATATAATGGTTTTTAAAAATATGTAAACCGTGCTGATGGGGTGTATCTGATTAATGAAAACTAGGTGAATGTAAAGTTCTGAGACTGTAAAGTGGCTGTACATCTCAGTGCAATATAAGATCTGACAGCCTTTTAAATCTCAAGAGGTAAAAAAAGAGCAAGGAATAGGAGGATTTGTTCAACACAATAGGAGTAGGTTTTGGTGAATTCATACTGAATCATTTTTCTTCCACTGTGTAGAAAACATGCAAAGAAATATTCTAAGCATCCATGTCTGGTCAAAGTGGGCCAAGAAAAAGACCCAATACATTCTGAATGTTGTTGGTGGTGTTCCTTGTGGGCCTCTACAAAGGACATCCCAGCTGGAGGCTGTAAGAGTGAAGGGAAATGTCAGTTCTGTTAGCAGAGTGTGCCAGCCTAGTCCACGTTTTGAGGTCTATGCTTCTCTTAAGTGACCTTACCAAGAACATATTATTCAGGTAATCATATGGTCAGACTGAGGGTCTGCAGATGAGTTGTCAAGAGTGAATGCTTTGATCCAGCTATTTGCACCCCCTTTCAAGGCACAGACACTATTCCCACTTTCTTAGCATCAGAAATAAAATTATTGTATCCACATGGTATGACAAAATGAAGCCCACTAACCTGCAATGTCTATGTCCATCCAAAACATTTTTGATATCTTTTTCTCAGCTTCAACAGTAAGGCCAGCCAGCCAGGGCTGCGCCACTGAACAGGTAACTCAGTGACCAGTGTTTATTGTTTGTGATCAATTTAGAGGAGAAAAAGAGCTTCTCCAACATCAGATACACTTTGTAATTATTCTGATATATATATATATATATAAAGAAGGCCACATAGACAGATGTCTAGTTAACAATAGTCTTTCAATGTAAGCAGTATTGTTACTTTCTGGAGGCTGTCTCAATACTCATGACCTTATCAAAAGGCACTTAGATATCATCTAATAGGTAGTTCAGATGATGAATGAGGCATATTTGTGTGGATATTACAATTTTTGGTATTTTTTTATTAGTATCCAGGGAAAGAAGACATGATGAAGAGAGTAGCATGATCCCTAGAAGAAAACACAATTGGCATTTCTCAAGTGAAGCTATATTAAAACAGGGCAGCTTGTAACAACAAAATAATGACAATGAAATATAAGTAAAAAACAAAATTCACAACATGTGTCTGGTACAAAATAATTTGGTCCCAGAGGTTCTTTTGCTTTGGAACCCATCACTTAAATTCATGATCAATAATCATCAGCTATCACACACTGAAACTCATGCTAAGAAACTAGACAAGGGGCTAAACCGTAGTGTTTAGGTTTTTATTTTGATATCCAGGCTCAAATGATGAACAATTACTGCACATTAATAAACAAAGAGCTATTAGAAGAGCAGCACAAACAAATTATCTGACAGTTTGTTGCCTCATTCCCTCTCTCATTTTTTAAATCATCTCTATAAAGACTGCTGGAAAATATTATTCATTAGGTTGTATTGTCTTATGTGTCAAACAGATTTAGATTATTTTATTCTGTTTATAATCATTTGGCTTCCCCCAAATTTCTTTAACAGTGTTACTTTAGGAATCGATTTAGTTTAGTGGATTTTTTTAACTATGACCAATCAATAACACTTCACTTAACACATTATGTGAGCACTGCATTTTGGTACCCCTCTTTTTACAACACAGCTATTTACAATAGAGCTTCAACTACTTGCCTTTCATTATTAATACAGCAAAGTCTAGTAGCTTATATGCCTCTTTCTTATAAACTGTGTTTGGAAAGAAGACATTACTCAAGAAGATAGTTCCACCCTTATAGAAGTAAATATCCTTTGGTGTTTTGAACCTTACTCAGTTATGTCAGGTATTTATTGTCTCTGTTGTGGCACAATTCAGGTGAAGAACGAGTTGGGTAAGAGTCAGTAGCATTTGAGGCATGGTAGTCCATATATGCTCCATCCCATATTAGAGCTCCATTCTGTTAGGGGCTGTAGAAAACACCTGCGGCAGTCACCCTCTTATGAAGGGTTTTTAGACCTCCAGCTGAGAAAAGAGGGAAGAATTATTACACTTTTGGGAAAAAGAAGCATTGGAAGATGAAAGCTAAAAATCATAATTGGCCTCCAATCATATTTGCCCTGAGGAAAGAATCAGGCAGAGATTCTTCTCTTATCACTAGCTGAGGTGGCTCCCAACTGTAAGAGTCAGGACAGGTGAACTTCATCACCATTCATTGATGTGGCTCTTTTGATTTTGGGATCTCAGCAGGGGACACTCATCCCACTCTTGCTGAACCTACAGCTGGGTGATTTGGGCTTGCCAGGGTCCAGCCAGGTATTTGCAGAGGCTGAGAAGCACAAGTGGGTTCAAGAGACAGACAAGTCAGACCGCCAAATATTGGCTTTCACAGATTACTGGTTGATGTAAAGATAGTTTAGTGGGCACTTCATTGAGGCACAACATAACAATTCCCAATAAGATATCAATTGGTAAATTTTATTTCTACTTCTAACCTTCACAATGATATGCATATTTTCTCTATGTAGTGCTTATGCTCTATACCTCAGAACCAGAGGTCTTAACAAAACCATCATCATCCAGCTCACGAGAAAGAGAAGAACCTTCAATTTTGTAAATGTAGACCAGAAATTATACCAGCCCAGATATGCTGGAGGCACTAATGCAAGCTAAAGTTACATGCAGTTTTTCCTTTCTTCTACCAGGAAGGATGATGAGTTTTGAACAAAAGCACGGAAGGAAAGGAAAAGGAAGAGTGTGTGTGCATGTATGTGTGAGAAACAGACTTCTGAACTCTCAAGCTTTCTAGTGTCTTTATAGAGCACTACAGCCATCAGCAATTTACCCTTGGAAAAGGAGCTGTCAAGTAAATGCCTTCCTATTCACATCATGTGAAATAGGTAAAAATCCTCAGCTGATCTGTGTCTCATGATTGAGCAGACAGGTCTCTTCCCTGCAATCAGTGTTGATGAAAAACTGATTTTTGTGGTAGTTACAATCTCATGGTACTAAAATAAAATCTTCTAGACCCTCTGGTAATGAAAAATTATCTAAGTGAAAGGAAAAAAGAGTACAAAAAGAATTACAGACTTATATTTACCTTTAAAATTGTAGAAACATTTTTTTCCCAGTAAGTAAATAGTCCTTTTTATTTTTGCTTTCATTAAGCACACTTTCAAGTACTATGATATGCTTTACCACAGTGGACACCAGATTGCATCAGTTGCTTCTGAAGAAGATAAAAAGCCTTATCAAGGGAATGTGGAATAGAAGTCTGGTGATACAAGTGGTACAAGTCTGGCTAGTAAAAGTTATAGAGTGGGATAGTTGTTCCCTTATGTAGTAGCTTCTTAATAACTTCACTGCATCAACCTGTGAACAAAACAGTAGCTGGTTCCTCATAATTAACACCTCCCTTCCATTTGTAACTCTCTCCTCTAGTTTTCCATGTTAAACATGGAATAAATCTTTTATTTTAGGTCCATTTCAATGTGTAACTGAATTTATATCCTATCACATTTAAATTTATAATTAATGATAATTAGTGAGTAAAAGAGGTAGACATTCTCCTAAAAAAATTAAAGAACCATGATTATTAAAAGTATCATGAACTTCACAGGAGAAAAATTCAAATAATGATAAAATACCCCCATCTCCTTCTAATCATTGAGTTTTTTAATGATGAAATCAATGAAGTTTTCCTCCTACTTAGAGTATCAGTGCTGGAGGAGTGGAAATAAGTGTCCTTTCACTTACCAGAGACCTGTACTCAAAGATAGCTCCTTTGATATCTTTATACATTGAAAATGTGGAAGTAAGCTTCTTGCAATCTGTGGAAAAACAAAACTGGGGGGAAGTTACAAAGAACATGGAGTTTTTTCACCTTATGTGAAGATCAGGCAGATCCTTGTGCTCTGTGGCAGAGGTAGAGGGGGCAGAAATCACATTGTCCTCCCATGGGCAGCACACTGCAGGGTTACAAAAAAAAGCTGCTGAGTAAAAATGATGATGGACTTTTAGCAAGTTTTGGCTCGGGAGCCTAAGAGTGGATAGTGGAAATAACAACCAATGTGTTTTTCAGGAAATAGTCAGTCTGATTCATGGGATGAAGCCACCAGCATTCCGTGCATGAACTCATGCAAGAATACATAAAGATGCTGAGAATCTGTGAAATAAGGAAGTTTTAGCAATTGCAGGGAAATTTCTCCTGAGCTAAAGAAGCCTTACAAATTTGTCTCAGAAAAAAAGAAATTGCTGAGAAATACGGTACAGAAGAATCTAAACTTATTGAATAAAAGCACCCAGAGGTATCTATCTGGCAATGTCTGGTCCAATTCTGAAGGAAGGGGAGGCCCCTTAGCTCAGATGGCTATCCTATTTCACTTTGTATTAAATATAGTTATCACATGGCAGGGTGGGTTGGGATTCACAGTAAGAGCCTTTAGTTCTAGAATAAGGATTCTGACCACTGAAAAAATAATTTAAATCCATAATGTCACTGTATTCACAAACCTGATGCCTTTGAAACTTGAAAAATCTTTGTCCTTGGAGTTTAAAAATACAGGCAACAAACAGAAATCACATGTAACTAATACAGTCAATAGAATAAATAAATAAATTTTAAGAAGGAAAGAAATATATCCAGCTGGTATAAAATCCACAAACAAACACAATAAAATAGTCAAAATTGAGGAAGTAAAGCACCTTTGACTACCTCTGTAATTCCATGTGCCACATCACCTTTCATTTTATTATAAAAATAACATAAAAATACGCAGAGGCCTTTTACGTCATTGGTGTAAGTCACTGTTATGCTGCTTATATATCATTTTCTCCAGAAGGCAGGAAATATTAGCATGTTATCTAAATAGTTATTCCACATTAAATCCCATAATGAGTAACTCCAAATTTGAAGCCTATATAGCTTTAATATACTTTAAAGCATCTTTTGTACATGCCTCACTGAGGAAAAATGCATATATTTATAATTTCAAAATAAAAGTGTTTGTGGTATGTATCACTAGAATTAGAAGAATATATAAAAATTGGAATGTTGGAAGGTTGCTGCAGATGTTGCAGCACTGCTGCTCCGTTGCAGTGCTGGCAGAGCATGGGCTGCAGCCTGGCCAAGCTGCACCACAAAAAGCAACCATTTCTTTTCAGATGTTTAGAAACCAGGCTCTTTTTCAAGCTCCTCTTCCTTTCTGAACATCAATTCACTGTCTTATTTCTAAGCAGGCATCCACCAGCTTATACATTCAGATTCAATGCTGCAGATGGTTCAGAGACCAATCTGCAATTTACCATAAGAAAGTTGAGCTGATTTAATAAAGAGCAGATGAAATGTAAGTTCAACCCACCCTGAGTGGATTAAGGAATGGCCAACTGACAGCCCTCAAAAGCATCTGCCAGTGAGGGAACTGTCACAGAACAAGGATTTTTTTTTTTCTCATAGCAATACCCAGGTTCTTCAATCCAACCCTTACAAAAAAGTACACTCCTTGTACTTTTTGTGAATATCTGAAAACTGAAACCTGCACCTGAAGAAGGTCTAAGGTATAATTTAAATGTGAAACCTAAATTATGATACTAACCCCTAATCTTGCTAAGCTTTAAGAAAATCTCACCCTAGAGCTTTCCAAGTCACATTTTAACTTCAAAGTTTCCAAGATATGAGAGATCTACCCTTTTTCAGAATGGACCCTTTTTAACCTCTCTGATACCTATTTTTTATGTCAACTGCTCAAGCTCTAGAAGTCAGCACAGCCCAGCAGCTACAAAAGGACATTCATAAAATGTAGTTGCTGCCACCCACCTATGCAAAACTGATTAAAAATTGTTTAGTGCTCATGCTAGATTTGCTCAATATCACACGTAAAATAAAAATTTGAACTTTAATGATTTGGTATAATTAATTCCTGAGGGATTTTTCTGATATAAGCCTATCTCAATGACTAATTGTAGCTTGACTATCATAGAGGTGTATTTTAAATAAGGTGAAATGTTAGCAGTAGATAAAGGTTTTTATTTTTGATATCTGTGCTATTCTGTTTCCATTGCTGTCCTAACTGGAATTGAGTAAATATGACTTCTCATGCCATTTGGAGTTTTTTGGTTTGGTTTTGGTTTTTTTTTTTTTTTTTCTTTTAATTTTCAAAAGCTTTTCACACCTACATTGGAAAAAGATTGCAAAGTAATATCCCTAATTCCACGGCAGCATAGTCTCAGATATATCTAATTTGTTTTCAGAGAAAGTTTGCTCTACTCTTCTCCCTCATAAAGGACAAATGGCATCACACACAATCTAATTTTGGGCACATTTTGCTGTTTATTAAATTACCCATGACCTTCAAATATGGATGTTTGATTTCAATAATTAATATAATTACTGCATAGGGATTTTTTTCCTTATGATTATACTGAGATTTTATCTGAAGTTTCTGAATGCAAGTTATCGCCAGAGTACATTCTTCACAATGGCATATTCTTTTTATATAAACCTGTATCTATATCTTCCCATTTTTTATTTTTGTGTCTGTTATGTCCCTTAAATAAGGAAAGGCTAACCAGTTATTGATACGTCTTTGTGTATTTCATACAAAAGAGCAGATGTATAATATATAATTTTTATTTTTATCAGTAAAATTGTAGGGTTTTTATCCAGGATGCCATAGGAACTTCAAAATTCTGATTTACTCTCTGTCGTTAATGTAAGGATCATAGGCACTTGTGAATTTCCTCAGATATTCTGAAACTGCAGTTAATAAATATTTTAGATACAGTTTTGTCACAATGAATAAAATGAAATAAAGCTATCCCAAATAAGGCCTAGAAGCAGAAATTAAGGCAGTATTATTACTTATGCCATCCAGGGAGGAAAAAAGCCCCAAACACACAGTGAAGAAATCAGATAAAAGAATTTCTAGAATCTTAGAATCAAAGAATGGTTAGGGCTGGAAGAGACTTTCAACATCATCTAGTTCCAATCCCCTTGCTATGGGCACACCTTTCACTAGATCAGGCTGCTCAAGCCCTCATTCAACCTGTTCTTGAACACTTCAAGACATTGGGCATCCACAACTTCCCTGGGTGACCTGTTCCAGTGCCTCTCAATACTCTGAGTAAAGAATTTCTTGCGAACATCTAATCTAATCTAAACCTGCCCTCTTTCAGTTTAAAACTATTGCTCCTTGTGCTGCCATTATCTGCTCCTGTAAAAACTCCCTCATCCTCTGTTTGATAAACCCCCTTTAGGTACTGGAAGGTTGCAATGAGGTCTCCTTGGAGCCTTCTCTTCTCAAGACTGAACAGCCCCAACCTTTGTTGCAGGAGAGAGTGAAGCTTCAGATTAAATTTATTTGAGAAGCCCTCCCTTTGAATCATGAGGTGCAGAAAGGACCCCCTTGTAAAATTCTCAAAAAGGAGCCTGGGGGCAAATGAAGCTAATCTTAGCCTCAGACAGCCAATGGTTTAAGTCTAAGAAATTATAGAGGTCTTACTGAACCTTTACACAACTTTGTCCTGCAGGATTAATGATAATGATAGCAAACCAGGCATATTTATATAAAAATGAATCATTTGTTATGACAAATGACTAGACAGAAATATATTAGTCAGAATTATTTACTGAACTCTATAAAACTGAAAAATACTAGTATAGTATAGTATAGTATAGTATAGTATAGTATAGTATAGTATAGTATAAGATACTGCACTATATCTAAGAAATTCTATTAAAGCAATGACATTAAAGCCAGGAAAAAGAAACAATAATTGAAGTAGAGATTGATGTAACTCACCCATACCACTGACTGTTGGCAAAATCTCTTTCATTCAGCCTGTCTTCATAGGAGAGATACTCCCACATCTGATCACCTTGGTAGCCCTCCTCTGAACCTCTTTTAGGAGAGGTACTCCCACATCTGATCACCTTGGTAGCCCTCCTCTGAACCCCTTTTAACAGGTCAATGTCTTTCTTGTGTTGAGGACTTCAAATCTGGATGCAATACTCCAGGTGGGATCACAAGAGGACAGAGCAGAGGAAAGCATCACCTCCCTCGAACTGGCGGCCACCGCTCTTTTTGATGCAGCCCAGGATGCAGATTGCCTTCTGGGCTGTGAGTGCACACTGTTGGCTCATGTCCAGCTTTTCATCCAGGAGAACCCCAACTCCTTCTCTGCAGGGCTCATGTTGATAACTTCTACTCCCAGTCACATCTCAGATTGCCTCAACCCAGGTGCAGCCCCTTGCGCTTGGATTTATTGAACTTCATGAGTCCCTCATGGTCCCACTTCTCAGATTTGTCCAGGTCCCAGTGGATGGCATCCTTCTCTTGTGTCAACTGCACCACTCAGTTTCATGTCATCTGCAAACTTGCTGAGGGTGCCCTTGATCCCACTGTCTGTGTCATTGATAAAGATGTTGAAGAGCACTAGGCTAAAGACAGACCCCGGAGGGACACCTCTCATCAGTGGCCTCTGCTTGGACATAAGCGAGACTCACTGATTTTCCTGTTCTCCCCTTTTGGAAAATGGAAGAGATGTTTCCCTGAAAAGCATGATGTTTACTGAGCATTTTATGAATGTTTCCCTTATAGCTGTATATATTCTATATAACTATAGAACAAAAATAATAAAAGAAAAGTCCATAACAAAGGCAAGTCAGAAATACTTCATAATTCACAGTATTAAAAGCAGCACAGACAGCAGTACTTGGAGGAAGTTCTTACTGTGTCCAGGATCTTGCAAGTAGGTCACAGTTTGATACAAGAAAAGTAATCTCTGTTCTGTGCCTGAGGCTGGGCTCTGACTGTTGATTTAACATCTTGTTTGAACTTGATGCTTACTATTTGGGAACTGGAAACACAAGATTGGACCAGAGCTGAAAGACTTTTGGTATCTTCTACTAGTTTCTTCAGAATTCAGTGGAGAAATCTACTTTCTGATCAGATTGCTTCTAATTTGAAATGGCAAAGTTTGTAATTTATTTCCAGGAATAAGATTGATTAATTTCAAAGTTTTGACAGATATTTTTCAAGATTTCTTAACTTGTAGTAAATTGAAGAGGAGAGAAAGAGAGAGATAAAATAGGTGCTTATTCTTATACCTGGTTCAATATGTAGTCAGTTCTTAGTTTGGTGGTTGATCAGTGGTATTTATGCAAAAGAGCTCTAGTGCAAGTGATGTTGCCATTCTTGCTGGCAAAGTTTAGAAAGCAGTCTAATCCTGTAAATCACATTTGTCATTTTTAGTGGCGGGATTATTCTGACCATAGGTTAGATTTGCAATTTTTCTCCAAATTTTAGTTGTCTTTTGGCCTTGTTTTTGGGAATATGATGTCTCTAGCCACTACCAATAGCGAACTACAGATGACTATAATTATATAGAGTTATATATAATACTCATGAGTATTTCAGTGATGCATTTGGAAACATGGCATCACAGCTTCTATGACAGCCAGGCTAAGGATAGAGATGAGAGGCTCTCAGCTTCAGAGCAGGGAGTCACAATACTCTGCAATATTGTCTGCAACACTATCAATATTAAGGCCTGCCCTTTAATCACATAAGCTGTGAATATGGCTCTCCAAGCTCTACTTCAGGGAAGTACAGCCAAGTTCCAGTCTAGGAATGGTGCATATTCATCATACTGAAATATTTCTGCCAAGCATTTTTGTTTGCTTCACAATAGCATCTAAGAAAAAAAGGGTTAAGGTTCATTTCACAGAGGATGATGAATAAACACAGATGACCCATATGAGAAATGTCTCAACTCCAGTTACAATGAAGACCTGCTCAGCAAATCACTAGTGAATAAACACCCAGTATTTACTTCAGGAACCGAGCTGTTCTCTTGTCTGTCTTGCCTAGCTCTCCATCTCATACCAAGAGAGGGTAGACACTTGGAAGCAGATAGCTAAACTCAGATGTTTTAATCCTCTCCCACCTAGAGTAACCTCATGAAACAGAGGTGAAACAGCTATAAAAAACCACCACTACCACAAGCATGTTTGATGTATCTGAGACAAGCTGTGTCAACAGCAGTAAAACTGCAGGCCCCATTGCTGCGCAGTCAGCATCCATAGCCTAACCTCAAAGGGACTGCCTCTGAGGAAGCAGCTTGGTTTTCCTTCCTCTGTTCATTGAGACTGCCAAACCCAGCCCAACTGTGAAGATGCGAGAATTTTCATCAAAAAGGAACCAGATACATTACACTCATTTGGTTGTCTTAAAAAAACTGAAGAAACAATGAACCACATCCAGGCCTGGCATAAGTACAGACTGCCCCAAAATAACTACTTGGCTTCCCTCTGCAATTCAGTATGCATCCATTCATCAGTTGGCTTTGTCTGGGAGCCAGTTCAGAGCTCATGGGCTAAGTGTTACAGGCCAAATCAATTTTGACTATTTATTTTTTTCAAATCAGTTGCTGTGAGATAATAGAAAGTAATTTGCTAAAGTCACAGTGTTCTACAAATACTGCAGCTATACCTCAGTCACTAACCATACAGCCTTAGTAAAAGTCATGATAGAAAAGAAAAACAAACAAAATCAGATTGCCTAGAAAGCAGCTTTTTAAAATGAAATGCTACTGCTGACTCAGGTCAGGTTTTATTTTTAACACTTTCCTATTTTTTGAAACTGAGAAGAATGAAGATCTATAAAATATGATATCCAGGAGCATTCTTTCTCGTCTAAATAAGGAGAAATAACTTTCTTACTTTTGTGTGTGTGTGTGCATGAATTTACAGTGTTCTGTGAATTT
Source organism: Taeniopygia guttata (assembly GCF_048771995.1). Lineage (NCBI taxonomy): Eukaryota > Metazoa > Chordata > Aves > Passeriformes > Estrildidae > Taeniopygia > Taeniopygia guttata. The sequence goes on along the minus strand of NC_133028.1, from coordinate 38,103,905 downwards.
CCAAAAGAAGCTGCATTAGTTCAGTAATAGCTCTCTGTAAAACCTGGATATAAACATTCCCTGGGAATATTGGTTGAATTAGAATGAGATCAAAATAATGTAAAAAATTAAAATGTTTACTCTCTGGCTTCACAGTGTTCATATATATATATATATATATATATATATATATATATATGTTCATATATATATATGTATGTTCATATATATATATATATGTATTTTTCTTTTTCGCAACTACAGCTTTTTATCCATTTTTCTGCTTGAATCTAAAATTCTCACTCAAAAACATTTGACAGTAACTACTGCTGCCAGTCTTGTTGTCCTTGATTTCCCTAAGACCTAGCACCCCCAGATGTGTCTAAATATATATGTGTTTGGTCAGATATATCACTGTGTTAAGTTACAAAGAGGTGCTAGAAACAAAACTTGAATTTTCTTGTGTTTCCCTTCATTATTGAATCATCCACTTTCTGATTTGTCTTCTTCTATATTTACAAAACTTTTATGCATACATTGCTCTGCCTCTCTAAGACACATGAGTTCATTGTTGGTTTGAGCATGTAATTTGGCACATTATGTTGACGTGAACATTCTGTGTTGGAGACCAGTAAAACCATCACAGATCTAGGCCTTGATCCTCCTTTGATCAAGGATACAGGCTGCACTCATCCATCAAATGTTGACTTACAAGTCAATTCCATGGATAGGTAAGGCATGAGCAGCCATTGCAGCTGGTCTTTAAGGCAGACAGGCTGTTTGCAGGTATGTCATGAAGGTGAAGGGGTAGTGAGAAAAGTCTTATCTGTAGTAGGAAAATCTTTCCAGGAAGACAGGATTTCCCACCATTCTACAGATTAAAGGAAAGCAACTCTGGGCATTAATAATACTGCCAGCAATTACTGGGAAAATACTGTTTCCTGTCTCCTTTTAACACAAGAATGTTAAAATTATGTTTTGGACAAGAAACATTTTAGTAATTAACAAAATAAGTAAATAAATAACAACAAAAAAAAAAGGCAAAAAGTTAAATTCTCCCATTTTAATTCGCACCTCAAGAAACTCAAGAAGGAATTCAATAATGAAATCAGAATTTAAATAATTTATAATGGTTTATGTAATGAACTTCACCTTCCTTTGCCTTCACAGAACCTACAGAGGTGTCTGATAGATCCAGATTCAGAGAGAGGATTAAAAGCAAATGACCTGGAGTTGGCTAGTAGCAAACTCTGAGGGTAGGGGGGGGACACATAAAAAGTTCTACCCCTTTTTTTTTTTTTCAGTAGCTACATGGCTAAGGATCCATTAATTCTGCCTAAAAGCAGTTTTTCAAGTGTCTGGAGGGAAAACCCTTTTGTTTTTCATGTCTAGTTTGATGATATGAATTTCATGCCCTCAAATAGTAATATGGTACCATTTATTGCACCCTTTATTATATCAATGCATAAATACAAAACCCTAGCTATATGTTAAATACAAGTTCTTAAATAGCACTGATGTCTCCTGGAAAATAATAAAATAGTTAGCACAGTGCACCATAATACTATAGCCTTGGCAATGATTGGGCTTTCAACCATTCTTTCCTTCTGATTACATGCTGAAGGATTCTAATATTTCTATTTTTCTTTGTGGGGCACTTTTCATGTTTCTGAAAATGTAAGCTGGAAAAATCAGGCTTTTTTAACAGTGTGGAAGCCCAGAGTTGCATACAGCAGCCATTAACAGTGGTTGCCACAGATCTCAATCACTCCTTTGTGGAACATGGATTGGGTCCTGGTGTCTTATTTATTCCACACATGTAACTGTCACACCGAGGATCAATATATTTCATGACTCAGTAATGATTAAATGCAGTGCTTAAAATATGAAGATTAAAAATGCACATTTCATTAATTTTTTAATAATTTGATATTTTGGTATTGGCTGTGCTACACAGCATTGCAGACGTAGTGGATGAATGTCAAATATTAGATTATATGAAAAGAACCTATGTAATTTATACGCTATTGATAAATGAGTTATGTTAAGAAAAAAATCCATGCACAATAATCATCTTGCATTCATCTATTAGTCTGTCCATGGATCTGTGTGGCACTCAGACTTGCCTTTGATTTTGCTGCATAGAACATTTTTCATTCATGAACTAGTACAATCTTATTAAAAATTAATTTAGAAGCATGTTTAAAAATTAAAAATATTTATGAATTACAGCTGCAATGATACAGATCTTAGAGAATAAGTTTTGCTAAGTTGGAAAAAACTAATGTGAAGATCTCTGCTTCTACCTGCTCAGCTGTAAATATTTCTGGTGACAGTTATCAGCAGACTAGCAGATCTCTTGAACTGAGCAAATTATTGCTTTGCTCTTGTTCCTGCTGTGCCATGAACCACCCGTGCAGCAAAAGAATTACTTTTTGTCACTTTATCCTCAAGACTTTGGGATTAGCTGGTATTCTAGAAGGTTTTTTTGGTAGTTGCATAAATAGAAAAGTAAAAAAAGGGAAAAAAAATCAAAAGCCCCAGAGCCTTGTTTCCTCTCCCAGTGGGCTCTTACCTTTTCTCCACCAGAAACCAGAAGGCTGAAAAGAAGTCAGAACAATGTCAAACAAACCTGAGAAACTTCTAGCTCTTTGTCATTGTGTGAACAGATGACTTTCAAGTTTAGTTTGATTTGGTAAGAATGGCCCACAACAACAGAAGGGGTAGCTTATGCCAAGTTATTTCATTTACAATTAGCTTAAAATGAGCTGCCTAGACAAAACCAGGTTTTGTTTTTGAATTTGTATTACCCAACGTGTAGGACTTAAGGCAACTTGCACAGAGTACCAAGAATAAAAAAGGTACAGATTTTATTAGCTGCAACCAATGCTAAAATTCTAAATTACCACTGAGATATATAAATGTAACTGAGATGTATTTATAACATGATAACTTCAGAAATATGGGTCATATGTGAATTTTAGACTTTTTTACACCAGCAGCATAGCACAAAGGAGTGAGGAGCAAGGGCTGAAATCCTTATGATGATCATATAAAGTAGATGGTTCTTTGTAAGGAAAGAACATAAAGGCCTTTCCAAACTGGAGATTTGGGGCTGGATTTGGTCATTCTGTGTATATTAAGAAACACAATAACTTTATACTATATTTATACTTTACATTAGTTAACTCACAAGATTACTCCTGCAAGTCTACGTGTTCTTAACACTACATGTTCAAAAGTATTCAAGCAAAATTATATGAAATATGCATGATAATCATGTAAATGCAGATTTGTGAGATTTTGGTTGCTTTTGTGTCAGGCTAGAATACAGAAAAATTACCTCATGGAGATTTTTTTGAAGTAATTTTCATTCCAATCCCATTCAAAATTTGTGAGGTTAAAGATGATTTGGGAAGGGTTGGAAAATGAAAACAAAACAGTCGTAACAGTCTTATACTGGAATATTCAATTTAGAACTATCTGAAAGAACAAATATAGTCTCATGAGATAGAAGAATAAAATTCCAATTTTAATTCCTTACAAGAATGTTTAGAAAGAGACACATGGTGTCTTCCATCTGGGCAACATATTCCAGTGATTAGAACAAAATCTTTTCTGGTTTAATCAAGTTTTTTTTTTTTCTAAAACATGTAACAGTTCTTAATGAAAGGTGGACCTTATACCACTGTGGTACATATTGACCTAATTTAACCATAACATGATTTGAAATGGTCTTCTGTTTCCAAATGAGAAATATCAAAACCTGAGGTTTTTCTCCCCAGTGTCTTCCTACAACTGTCTTTTTTTCCCCCTAAGCCAGAGAGAGTAAGTCCTGACCATAATGATCTCAGGTGACACCATGCCAAATCCTTTCCCAGTGTATCTGAGGTGACATGACAGTACATTACACACTAAAGTAGATGTTACCACCATTGTGACCTGATGAAACCTAAAAAGAATGTTTTAGCTTTTATATTATAGATTATTCTGACTTTTAGCTAGATAAAAGTAGAATACTTTGATCCAGCATTTTCATTTGCTGTTATCCAGAGAATAATCAGATGATAAAATTACTCCATAGAATTTTTGCATAACCCCAACAGACAAAGATATAAAAATATACTCTGTGGGGATTTTGATATACAAGACATCTATAAAAGGATTCAAATGCCTTGTAAAGTAGAAGCAGTTTTATTTCAATTTTTGCATAAAATGACTGTACCTAGGAAAAAAAGTAAAAAAGCTATATTTTAATCTAATGTGGACCTTTTTCAAAACCAACTTATATTAGTTGAAGGTTGAGCCCTTCAGACATTATCCACCTCAGTGAACCTCACAGGCTTTAATAGTATCATTTGAATATGGTGGCTATTTCAAGGTGAACAGGGGTGAAAGGAACAGGTCTCAGATATATGCAATAAAGTGAACACAAACAGAAGAAATAATGCAGAATAATTTTGTTTTCCTGATATAAAACCTTTTTTTTATTACCTGAAAATGTTGCTTTCATCAATACAGTTGAACCAGGAAGCATATTTAGAACCCTCTATTTCTGACCACATCTACACTGATTTCACACCAACATGATTTCATATACTTTAATTGTATTATTTTTGTTTTTCCTCATTGCAGTCAGTCAGACCTAAACCCTTATTATCCCTCCAAATAAATTGCTCATTATTTTAACAGCTTCCTGCAGTCAGAGTTTCTCAGCATGTATCACATTCCTATTTCTTAAGATAGAAATGTAAAGCAGCTGGGGGTCTACCTGATTTAACGTCCAGATTTGCTTAGAGGAAGCAAAGATGATTTTATATTTCTCTGCTCACTGATGACATGTGGCCTTTTAGCTTCTTCAACTATATTTAGAAGGACTTGTGAGGCAGCGTTACTGAGAAAAGAAACACAAACTAAGGCCAAATCTCAAACAAGGTAATCAAAGCTACTCATGTCCTGCTGGGGAACTTCAACTACCCCGACACCCGCTGGGAAAGCAGCAGAGTGAGCTCTAGGCAACTCAGGACACTCCTGGAATGCATGGAGGATAACTCCTTGAGCCAGCCAAGAGACAGCTCTGCCAGAGGGAATTCAGTAGTGGGTCTGACCAACATAAGGCAGGTAATTGGAGACATCAAGCCTGGAGGCAGCCTGGGCTGTGGTGATGGTGCATTGGTGGAGTTTGCAGTCCTGAGGGATACGGCTCAGAAAGGTGTGAAGTTAGGCCCCTGTACTTTAGGAAAGCCAACTTCCAGCTTTTCAAGGATATAGTCAATAGAATCCACTGGGAGACTTTCCTCAGGTCCAAGGGAGTGGAAATAGCAGACCTTTAAGGAAGTCTTCCACAGAGTGTAAGAACTGGCAATTCCCACGAGCAAAAAATCAGGTGAAAGACAAGCATGGTGGAATAGGGAACTGCTGGTCAAAGTAAAAGGAAAGAAGCAAATGCACAGGCAGTGGGTGGAAGTTAATATGCCCTGGAAGAGTATGGAGTGAAGTTTGGTTGTACATGGGTGAGGAAGACCAAGGAGAAGCTGGAACTGAACCTGGCAAGGGTATTCAAAGAATAACAAGAAGAGCTTCTATAGGTATGTTAACCATAAAAGGAAGGTGAAAGAAGGTGCACCCTCCTGAAAAACAACAGTAACTAATCGGTAACAGCGGAGTAGGAAAAGGCTGAGGTAATCATCATTCTTTGCCTCAGTCTTCAATGGCAACCTCTCTTCCCACACCTCGAGAAGATGAACAACAGGATGGGGACCGGGGGAGCAAAGTGCTTCCCACTGTAAGTAGAGATCAGGTTCATGACAACCTGAGGAACCTGAAGGCACATAAATCTATGTACATAGAGCTATGAGATGCAGCCCAGAATCTTGAGGGAAATGGCTGATGTTGCCAAGCCTCTCTCCATGATATTTGAAAAGTCACAGCAGTCCGGTGAAGGCCCAAGTGACTGGAAAAAGGGAAACACTGTACCCATCTTTAAAAAGGCTTGGATTTTAAAGGTGTGATTTGTCAATCTAATCCCTGAAAAGGGTTATGTGCATACTTAATTTCAGCTCAAGTAATCCTGCTGAATTAACATGTTTGAAAAGATGACAAAATATTTTTACATCTTAGAAAGTTGAAGGCTGGATGATGAACTACTCAAAAATTTAGTATTTTATCCCCTAGAAAAAACACAGAGGAAAAGGCAGGCCAGGACATTTGGGGAAAGATGCAAAAACTGAAAATCTCTGTTCCTAACTACTTGACTTGGAAAACAAAAAAATAAAAAGCAAATATAGATCTATATTACTTGAAAAAATAAATTAAACTTTTGCATATTTCTGGCATAACACAACAATTTAACTTATTAAATATAGCACTTGACTTCCATCAAAATCCTGAGAAAGACAAGGCTACATTTTTTGACCTGTAAGTTGGCTACTTCTTAATGCTACAGCCTGTCTAGAAAAGTAAGGAATAATTTTGAATTTCTTAATAAGTTTCCATGTGAACAATTTGTCTAAAATAAGACTTTCACCTAAGCTGAATCATTCCTGGATTAAATGAAAGTGAAACAAAATTAGTGTAGGACCTTCTCTTTTTTGTTCCCCATGGAGAATCTCTACTAGAAGAATCAGTACACTCTGTGGAACAGAATCTAATAAATCCAACAAAGAAACAAGATTATTATGTCTTAACTGGTTTAAAGGGATTTTAAGGGCTCCTGCTGAGCACTTAATACTTTGGACTTAGTCACCTACTGAGGTATTTTGTCAGCCAAAGATAGAATGGGAGATGCATCAATGTTTAATTCTATTTTGGCCTCCTTTTTCCATCTCTTTTTCCATCACGTGCAGCATTTCTTGCACAGGATACTTTGGTGATACGGTGTATTGATACACTGATACTATAGTGAATATGGCTGCATGTGAGAGATACACCCATAGCAAAGGAAGATGAAGGAATGATCGTGCCTGCAAACCCAGCTGTTGGTGTGCTCTCTGGTCTCTGCTTGGTCTCTGACCTGGCTCTCTCCAGAGCCGTTCATTTAGAGACACCTTGGGAAAGGTTATAGAAATGTCATATATAGGAATGTCATATAAAACTCATATATAGAATGAGTTTTAGACCCCTCTGTAGTGCACAACAATTATCACAACTTCTACCTCATACAGCAGAACATCTTAGAGTCTAAAAATCACTTTCACAAAACACCATGGGCAAAGGTTTGATTCAAAGTTACTTGAATCAGTGTAAAATCTTAATATTCCAATAACCTTTGAAAGCAGAAGCCAGTCTGGTATCATATCTAAACATTCTCTGGCTTTTGAAATGGATCTGTGTGAGTGCTGCATACTGCAGGATCAATCATACACTTGTGCAGACTGATGGGAACCATCATGAAGTGGGAACTTGTGGCTTTCCCAGAAGTCAGGTCTATCAGCTCCAATACCATTTCAGTGAGAAGTAGGTGATTCCAGCACTGGGTAGAAAGCCATTCTAAAGACAAAATGAACCAGGCAGATAGTCCCAGAGGCATGATTTTAAACAAGGATAGGTTTTGCCAGCCAAACCAAGTGAAGCAAACAAATGAACTCAAACTGACAACCCTCATGACAGTAACTTCTAAGTTTTGAGAGTTAATCATGCTGCATTTTGACAGATCGCTGATGAAATCTTTCAGATTTGCCTTGTCAGTCATTTATTAGCAGACATCTAATGAACAGCATATAAAGTAGGCTTGTTAAGTACAGTGCCTGCTGACAGTTAAATTTAAAAGTGAAGGGTATAGAAAATGCGCTCCAGAGCAATTGTCAGTTTTTCCACAGGAAAAGTCTACTTTGTGTTAGCAGTCTGTATAGGTCTGGTAGGGATGTTCTTCTTCTCCTGACCCTGGCTGCCACGGGGATACAACAATTTCTTTATCACCTGGTCAAGCACCCAGGCAAATATTACTGGAATTATGACATTACCATATTCATTTCCTTGCTTAGGAAAGATAATTCAAAGATACTCCCTGAGGTGTATCAGTTATATTTGAAACTGATTTTATTGCAATTTTTTATTTTCTTTACAATATGATTTATAAGAGGAATTATTAATGCTGTTATTTTAAGCTATCTCTTTTTCCAACATAATACAGCACGTAAATAATAACATCTAGCATTAAACTTACAAAAATAAAATACATTTTTATGAGATGTTTCCTATTGACTTTGGAAACAAAGTATAACAAAACAAAAACATCCTTGCTGATTGTTCAAACCTTTAAGGAAAGAGATTAAAGCAGATTCAAAGACCCCATTGATATGTTTTATATTGAAATATTTATCATCTCACATAGAAGTTCATAGGCCCATAAAAATACAGCATTGTTAAAAACCACAGTAAGAAAAAATGACTGAAATGCAAACAGAAAAGCATATTATGAGAAATGGATTCAACATCTTTTTTTTTTTTTTTTAATATCTATTCTGAAGGACTACAGCTTTTGTAAAGGAACCTTACAGGTGGTTTTAATTTGCAGTCTTCCAATTTATTAACCTATGTTGGTGTAAAAAAATTGAACCTCAACTAGTTCTACAATTGTATCTCTCAAACAGGATAGGGACAAGTGAGGCAAGAGAAGATCAAGTGTTTGCTGATGGGCAGGCCAGGCTAACAATAAAAAACATTTGACTACTCTTCACAAGATCTTTTTCATTCCTTTTTGTTGTTCACCTGTTACTTGATTAAACTCATTATGGTTATGAACTCAGATATATCCCTGTTCTTCATCATGACCTACAAATATGGCATGGGACCAGACTGGAGACAGAAGACTGGAAATAGAATAAAGGCACATAGACTAAAGGGGGAAAATATAAAATACAGAAGGCATTTCAGCACAGCTTAAAATAGGCAGAAATATAACAGACCATGAGGAGAGGAAATAAATGTAAAAGCAAAATGATAGCCTTAATATGTTGCACTTTTTTAATAATCAGATGAATTAAATACTCTACAGTGGCTTTCTCAGATGAAGAGCTGCATGGTTTTTAGACAGTGATAGGAAGATGTGAAGAATACTAATTTCCTGGAAAGCATGAATCTTCAAAAGTTATCTCTTTCATATGAGGAAGGAATAAAAAAGGGAGAAACTTTTAAAAGCCTGTAAGGATTGAAACTACTGTTTGTAGTGTCATGTTGAAAGGTTCAACACATGCAAGGAGTCCTTAATTCCAACAGTGATTCTACTGGTGCTCAGAAATTGATTAAAATATTTCAATCATGTTCATATTTATCATGATTAGTGAAATAAAAATATACAATAGATATAAAAGGCTTCATAGGCTGATGCTGTTTATATATAGACCTACTTGGGAAACTCTAAATCCAAGACTTTATGTAACTTTAGCCAGAAAGTTATATCTGAAGTTTTAATATAGAGTTTTCCCTGCAGACACGGGGATATGTTGCATGAAAAACAGATGCTGAACTGTAAGGCAATAAATACTGCCATACAGAGAATCCAGAGAAGTTTCAGCTGTTTCAATGCCCACAGCATACTAAAGACTGGTCCCCTAAAAAATTACAGATATGAGTCCTCCATGACTCTGCAATCTCTACAACCAATAGCAGCAGGTACACTGCTGCCAAATTACATTTCCATGTTTAAATAAAGGGTGGCATTTTATATTCATTGGGTAGGATATGACTGAAACATGGCAGTTCAACATCATGGAACTTACAATCTCTTTAGATCTAAATATCTCATATATTAAGCAGAATAAAACCCTTGGAGAAGCGAGACTGCAGCCATTTATTTGTAAAGAACTTCTTTATTCTAAGAACTAGCATCTAGTAACTCAGATCCTGAAGTAAATCTTTCTCCCCCATCCAATCTTTACTCATATAGAGAGAAAAATGGTCTTCATACCTCTACAAGAACTAAATATGGATGAAATCATAGTTGTGTTAAGACTTCAATATGTGTACTAATGAAAGATAAATTAATTTTAAGAGGTCCCTTAGCACAGAGGCTCCTCAATTTGATAAAGAAATCCTACAAAAAATCCTTCAAAAGGAAGGAAGATGTTGGCTGTGACTCTACCTTCAATTCAAAGGAATTCATCAACACACAGCTGTTCCACCAAGAGTCAATGAATCCTGACCAGAGCAAGGTTTCCTAAGAAAAAATCAAAAGTCTGTTCAGGGACATCTATCTGACAGCTGAACTCATCTGTTATCTTATGCAGGACTACCACCTCTGCCTACTGTCACAAAAGGAAACAGGTAAAGCCCTGTAACAATCAGTTATTTACTTAGAGTTGTTTGTGAAAAATACTGCTCTTTTAATCTAAGAAAAATAAAGTAAATTCTCCACCATTTCAACAGCAGCATCTGTACCTGTCTGCTATACATACTAGAAGTTCATAGAGGTAATTGCCTATATCATTTGCAAACCTATAAGATGAAAACAACAACTTGAGAGGGACGTGTACTCAAGAAGGAAAAAAAGGCTTTTTAAAATGTTGCTTTAAAAAAATACACATTCTAAAATAAAGAAGGAGTCATTCAAACTTAAATGTACATGGAATTATTTGAAACAGTTTGGAACTTTCAGTAAATATTCACTGATTTCAAACATTTGCAGAAAGAAAGTAATCTGCAGAGTTGCTGATCTTGGAGAGGACCAGAAAGTAACTGTCTGAATTCCTCAAAAAATATAAAAGCAACACAGTAAAAATTACTGTGCTCACAGAAAGATAAAAAGCAAATTGAATGGACATCAGCAGCCAATCTTGTAAGTATCCAAACAGTAATTTAAAAATCTAACAACTTCACTGCCTGAGGAGGCTGCCAAAGCACAAAGTCATTTGTTAAAACAAATATTTTGGACAGCTGGATAGCCAGATCTGTGACAGCTGTGACAGTCTGATGACTTAAAATAAAGGAACAAGAGAGATATGGCACTTAATCAAACTTTCCAAGAGTAAAGCACACTTCCCTACTTTGCTACTTTAAAAGGACTAAAGATTCCCCAAGTTTTTTACAGCAAATGTATTTTTCATCCTGAATTTTGTCATTCTGAGGGACAGACTTTCAGTCAAGTCTTTCTTTCTACAAACATTTGCTGCACCAAAAAGATAAATCTAAAATTATTGATTGCTAATGCATTCCAGAATAGCAAATAAACTGATGCAGTTGGGGTGGGGGTGGCTGTATCCCATCCCTTCTGAATGAAAAGCAGGTCTGAAATCTCTCAACAGCCCGGACTGGTGGGACAGCTAAACTCTACTGGTCCTTGAGAGACTTGCCTGTTCTTAGGCACTTGGCTACTCTGACTTGATCACAATATTGGGAATAAAAATAAATGACAGATTTGGGGTCAGGGAGGTTATTTTGGTTTTGACCTACTTCAGACAGGTAGAAACCATGGAACTCACATAAAGACAACAGAGATCTCCCTCCTGACCTACTTTCCCAGGGCTCTGGCACTGACAGCACTGCAGTCTTCTGTGCTGAGCCTGCAGCTCCCCACAGCTTAGCCTTCTGCAGGCTGAAATGCTTTAGATCAGCTCAAAACCTTCAGTTCAGGACAGCAGTGCATCATGTGCATCATCATGTCCCACATGTGGAGACTGCAGAGTGTGACGCAGCCTGGGCTGCCTACAGCCCTGGTCCTTGGCATCCTCACAATCCTGGCATTGCCAGGGGAGGCTGGTAAAGAAAAGGAACATGGGGCACACATGTGCAAGCTACTACAAATGTAAGCAATGTTACTCAGAACATTTCAATTATTACTTCTGGCTCTTCTATGCATATTTCAATTTCCAGTTATTGATGGCAAATAATTACTGACACTTATGAGAAATTTGCGCAGAGCAAAACTCTTGAAAAATACTCATTCAGGTCCTTAAGTTCATTGTGGAAGACTTTAATCATTCTATCACAACTGTGTGGGCTATAAACAGTAAATCCAGTTAACAAGAACATAGAAAAGGTCAGAACACTGAAAAAAAAATATTTTCCTTTCATACTTACCTTCAAACTCAGACCTAGCAGTAACTTCAGGCTCATCAACTTACAACAACTACTGTAAAAAAAAAAAGCCCCATCATACTTCAAATCGTTCAAACACACATCAAAATAGAGATGTAGTGGACTAGCAGAGTAAATTACTTTTCTGTTAGCCTCAGTCTGTGATCCCCTAGTAGGCAATAATGATAGGGAATATTTTTCAAGAATTTGTCCCAAGAGTCTAAAATTCATATATGCATGGCAGTTTGCCTTCCAGGCTTCATATTCTGCAAATCTTCATGTCTCCATTCTAGAATGTATCTAGTCACATTATGGTTACAACAGCTCTGCCAGATAGTTCAATTATTTAAGAAAAGCCATATCAGTGTGTCTACTTTTGTTCAGATTTGTAATCCAGATTTATTTTTTTTTTTAGATAAAATAAACAAGCACCTAATTTCCCATTCAGTAGCTTCAGTGCTTTGCAGAAAACTGCTTTACTTGTGGGTTATACCAAACCATTCAACCGAACAGGGCTTTATAGTTTAAATTATTTCAAGTGGATAAACACAACACATTGTTTGTTTCTGGTTTTAGACCTGTTCCTGTCACCTTTCTGGTTTGTATGTTTTCCTTTCAACAATGAAGTTCAGCTACTTTTACCATGTTGGCTGTTATTCACATTTGGTTACCCACCATGACAAACACTGCTCAACTATGCCTCCATAAAGTTGTCCATGTGGGTTTTGTAACAAAAGCAAAAAAAGGTTCAGAGATAAATGATTTAGTCTCTACGGCTCTTGGAAGCTGGTCAGCCTTTGACTGCTGAAAGATTAAAGGAAATGCATCTTGCTCTGAGTAATGAGTGAGGAGGGAAGAATCTATTTCTTAAAAGTAAAATGTTACCCAAACTATGGATCAGCTCGAATAGGAGTTTCAAGCTGCAGCTTTGTAAGAATTTGATAGATTTCACATCATTGGCTGACCAATTTATTTTCTGCCAGCCAAAACAATGTTTGTAAACTGCACTGCTTGGTGACTGATGATGCCAAGGGCAAACAATGAACAGAGAATAAGAGAAGAGATGAAAAGAAGCTCTGCTGGCATAATGAGAAGAAATGGTCCTTCATCATCCTATCAGGCCTATGGCTCTGCAAGTTATAAATCACTGTCCTCTGCCTCACAGCCTGGAATAAGCACAGCAAAATAAATTCATTAAACTAAAGTGTTCAGAGTGCTGCATGTATTCTTATGTGGTAACAGGTTTGTTTTCCTGACAGCTTTACAGAAATGCCTCTTTTGTTGGACTTAATCCGTGCAGATATAAACTGAGCCGAGTTCATAATATACATTAATATCTGTGCAACAAGAAATATGAAGCACACTTTATTTGATAGTGTAAATCAGTTTCAATACCAATTTGAACTAAACAGTGCTTTTTCATTGCCTCTTTACCAGATTCAGAAGACAGGAATACTCTACTAAGTTTCATTTCCTTTTGAATAATTCAAACCAAATGAAGATTGGTTTATGATTTTCTGTGGTTTGAAACTCTCAAAGTAAGCTTAATAAGGAAGTTACTGACTTCAATTGTCTGTTTTACAATCAGGATAATATTAAAACTAACTGTAAAGAGGGCTCTGGACCTTTGATTTTTACTATTAGGGAAGAATTGCTCTTTGATGTGATTAATGTAATACCTGTCCTTATATATAATATATATTTTTTTTTTTTACTCCCACAAATGAAAGAAATTCTTTAATTACTGATGATAATGAATGGCTCTTCATTGAATGATGTGTATCTAAACATTTACCCCCGCAAGAACAGATCCTTTTTTGTATTGTTTCTCATAGTTTCCATGCATGCAGAATTGCAATCTCTAAGTGAAAAGCAGTTTCAAGGTAAATTTTTTTGACATTATATCTTATTTCTATTGCAATATGATTCGTATATACATCCATAAGTAAACCTAAAATTAACTGCTTTTGCAAAATTTCTCAAGAAAGTACCCTCATAATGATATAATGTATCTACATACTTATCATTTCTCATTTCATATGTCAGGAAAGATTTAAACATTGCTGTAAGGACATTTAGTTTTCTTGTGAAAAAGCTTTCTTGTGTAAAGACTTGATTTAATCTGAAACTAAAGACACAAGAAATTCTGTGTGCAGCATCATAAATTATTAACACTGAATAATGAAACTCTCTGTCTTAATGACTCTTGTAATTAAGCAGTCATACTAATATCTAAATTCAAATAAAAACATTTGAAAATTCAGTTGGTGTTTTCATAAGAAAATAGATAACTAAATTGCTTATAATACAGAAATTGAGAGAAAGTTGAGAATAGGTTGTAAAAAGATCTCCTAAAACCACAAAACAATTGGAAAACTCATTCTTATAGGTTGGTTTGGAATATATTGTACTAATATTAACATTTTATACTATGGGTATCCCTGTAACTTCTGCTGACCCACTATGAAACTTGCAGTAATATAGGCTTCAGGAACACACATAAACAATACTAATCTTTCAGAAGAAATTGTGCCAAATCACCCAAATAAAAAATATTCGTTCTCTCATAAGCAATCAATTTTTTACTGCACGCACGTCCTTTGGGTAGCTATTTCTTAATTTAGTTCAATTTTATTTTGCTCTAATTGCTTTAATGGAAATGGAAATAACATTGCTAATAAACTACTAGCTCTGGGCTTCAGATTACCTGTGTTCCCAGAGGACTTCTGAAGTTCAAATATGGGCACTTGTTCTGAAAATCTCTTAATATGGCGCACCAGAGGCCACAAGGTCTGACGCAGAGCTTTTACACAAAGACTACATTACATTCTGTGATCCAAGTGCCTGAATTAAATGTTATTTCTGAAGGGAGAGTGTAAGCTCAAAATATACTTACCTACTAAGCACTCCTCCCCACTCTGATGAGCTCTCCTCTGAATAAATTTGAGCGACAAACAGAAGGTTTAGTCCATAAGTACAATTAAATTAACTGATTAAAATCATAATGCCTCTAGTAGACATTTGTTGTACATAGAGCGTAGAAGGGTGCCCTGTCTAGAACAACAGAGAAGCATTAACTCAAACCCCTTCAAAGAACAAATTAATTTCAGAAAGCAAGCTGGTTCTATGACTTTGTGATGAGTCAGTACCCTGAGCAGCACTAGAAGTTCCCCTTGATACAATGATGCCCCATAAAGTCCACAGGCCCAGTGATGATCCAAAATCACTGGATAGAGAGTGGGCAAAAGGGGGGACACCTATGTGGTTCAGGGGAAAGGGAGGAGAGAGAAGGACATCAGTTACCTGCAGGTCCTAAGAAATCTAAAGTGCTTAATAGCAATCTCTGACAGACATGATCAGAGTGCTGAGCAGTAGCCGGCAGGAGAAAACTGGCATGGCCAGGTCTGAGTTAACAGCTTCACACTGGAGAGAAACGCTTACCTCAAAGGCACACAAAACCTGTAGAAAGTTTCAAATGTGGAGAGACTTATGAGACATTAGTAGGCATCTCACAGAAGCTGAAGTAAAACATTGTTAGGGCTCCTATGATATATAGATAATGTCCAACTGCATGGGATATTTCTATAGCACTCTCCTTCTTATCCAAGGGTAAATGTTTGCCAGGATACCAGCAATCTGGAGTTGATTATAGTCCAAAGAATGGCAGACAGCATTTTCACATAGTTATGTAAAAACATTTGCTTCCTGAAGACTAGGAAAGGTTGGAAGCAACATCAATGGCAAAATGTAAATAAGAAAATTTTTTACTGTCAATCTCAGTACAAGCTACTTACTTTGGGATATTTGGAGGCATGATCTAATCAATCATAGTTCCCACACCACAAAGGGATAAGTGTAGTCCAAGCTCTTCTCGTTCAGGACAAAGTAATGAACAGATGTTAGAAATAAAGTAAGTATTCATAATTAATTGAGAAGAAGAAAAATATTAAAATTAAAAGCAATTAAATATTCTAAAGGAAATTGAGAAAGGTGGAAAAAAATAAAAGGAAGCCTTATGAAAGCACAGAGAACCAAAGAAACATCAGCAGTGACTTAGAATCTTTAGCAGGTGGCAGCAAGATGCTAATAATTACACAGTTAATCATAAATAGTACCAAGTGTTTAAAGTTCAAATATGATAGCTGAAAACCATAATAAATTTTCCAACCATACAAGTCTTGTACTGCAAAATACTCACCCATTGCCCAGAGCCAGGAGTGCTGCACTTTCTCACTCTTCCCTACAGCACAGGAAGTGCTATCTGGTGCCCTGACTGAGGGCTCCTATCATCACACAAAATCAACAGGGCATGGATGGGCTGTGAGCATAGCTAGGTGTAGTTTTCTCCCTCCATGACCCTCTGTCCATGACTGGAAACTCAGGAAAAAGTTTTGTGATGGATAGGGAAGGATGGGTAGCTCTGTGGTAAGTAATTTTGGGATTTTTGTTGTATTTCTGGTGTAATGTTATAACAGGGAAAGACCCTTAGGAACTATGAACTATTCCCATTTTATTAGGATGTTTACATAAAAATTGAAATATCTCACTTAAAAAAGTGGGTCTCATAGGAGTATAACTACTGTGAACAGAAAACCATATTGATGGCATGGAGGCATCTGCTTATAAAGGTGTCATTAGAAAATTATATATTCCTATAACAATACATATTGCATATTTAGAGCATATTTGAAATAACTTCAAATTAGATAGAGTGTTTTCTGCCTATGTGAGCAGAATCTAAATTACTGAACAGTCTAGTTGGCCTTTAAGTTATTGTAAACACCAAGACAGAGCAATCTCTTGCTCTTCAATAAAAAATAATAGCCTGGCAGGCTAGGACTCTATCACCTTTCCTGGACTGATTATGAAATTACCTCTGTATGGTATTGTTACTCTTCTCAGCTGGAAAAAATGTAAAGGTTCTAAAACATGATATCTCATTATTCTGCCAAGTTTGATACCCTGGATCACCCAAGCGTGTTTTCATGAAGAATTATCCACATACTTTTTTATTTTCTGAACAAAAATCTGCACAAAGGGTTGTTTTCTTATCCTTCTCACCATGGATGTGTTCATCCAGAAAAGTTAGATGCAATTTCCTGTCTAATAGCTTGCTTCACAATTATATTTCTGACCCTTCACAGAAAAGTATTTTCATTTTTCGAGAAAGAAAAAGAAGATGGAAGGAAGGACAGAAGGAAGGACAGAAGGAAGGAAAATATCTTGGAATTGAGGTGACCTCTTTACCATACAGGGAACACAGAATTACTGTAATGTAAATACCTTTGTGCCATCCATACATGAGTCACCTCTCCCCACACTGTTAGCTATCCCAGACCTAAATTCCACCTGCTTACAAGCTTTATTTCTATTCAATGATCCATAGCTCTCACTTCATTATGAAATCAGAGGGAAAAAATGAAATTTATAGTCCTAGTAGGAGTCAGAAAGACCACATTCATGAGTGCAAGGAAGGCTCATTTAGCACATTTGGAAGAAATACTTCAAGAAATCTGGCTTTAGAGGACCCATAGTACATTTTTCCTACACTTTATTCCAACTTCCAGCATCTTTTAAATGTGTTTTATGAACATTTCTAACTTCACATGGAGGGTAATCATCAAATAACACCATAAAAACATTTTCACTATCTTTCCTTTAGTAACAAAAGAAATACTAAAACAATAGAAATGTGTTTTCCCCCAGTGTTTTACTTATTTAAAAGTATTTCTTCTTAAGTTCTGTCTCTGTAAAAATTGACATAAAAGTAGTATTTGGAGGATAGGTTTCTAATTCCATCAGACAAAAATCACTAAGGCTCAGGTCAAAATCGGATATTTTTAGGTTTTTCTCATAATATATATCTAAACATATAGGACTGATGTTAATGGCACAAGATTATGAATCAATATTAACTATAGTGAAAATTAAACAACTATCAACTAATATTTGGCCAATGGTATGATACAAATTGGAAGGTAAGTTTTTATGCAACAGAAAAATAAAGAAAATTACTTTTTAAAAGGACTTCAAATACATTTTTGAAATAAATTAATACAGTTTTAAATCCCATCAAACTGTAGGGATTATTTTAAATTAATCTTTTTAAATCCACTTTTAAAAATCCTTCTAGATGTAATCTATGATTGAGCTAAAAACCCAATTCCATTTTATTTTTTAGTTGTTTATTTTCCTGGCAAAACAGACTATTCTATTTTAGATCACAGGAGCTGCTGTTAGAGTCAATGAATAATATTTCTTATGCAGCAAGGGCTTAGTCAGTCCACATCATCTGTGGTTTATCCAAGGGGATTAACCATTTATAATCAAATCCAGGTGGATTAATCATGCCCTGGATAGGAAGACTCAGAGCTGGCTCTGTGCAGAGCCAGTCGAGGTTGTCTGGTCTTCTTAGGGCAGGTGTTGTGTATCAGAGGTACCACTCTGCTCCCAGGCCACATCACAAACAATAAAAGGTTCATCTCTTCATTGTGCAAAATTTATTGAGCCACCCCCAAAGGCCCAAGATACTCGTGTTCACTACAAATTAGTTATCTTGAGCCCATGAAAATATTGAAAAATATGATGCAGAGACATGGGTCAGTTCAAGGGCTGTAGGATTTACCAGTCCCCCTTCAGATGCTTCTGCAGCTCAGAGCAGCTGTGCAGAAAGGACAGAAACAAACTCTGGCTGCCAATAAATGAAACACTGGCTACATTTGTCATGGATCACACAACTCAGAAATTCAGTGTTTGTTTTGGTACTGCCCTCTCTAATAAAGTGACATAGTCAGATTAATGAAGTACCCCACTGAGGTAAGACCTCGATGCTACAGGAGCAGAGCACTGGGGGCTTGGTAGGCTGGGTGCCTCTGAGCCAGCACCGTGTTACAGCTGTAAGCAGAGCAAGCCTGAGCTCCGTGCTGGGGGGACAGACAGATGTCCTCCTGAGCTGTATTCCTTTCCTCATAGCTGCACAAGGGCTATCTACAAAATCAGTCACAATCTTTAACTCTGCTCTCGTTTTCTGCACTGGCTTTCGTATGGTGATTTGGAAGGGAAGAAAAAAAGTGAAAAAAAACAGATAAGAAATGAGAAAAATGCTCATTTACTTAGTTGTTTCAAGTAGAACAAGTCAATTTTCTTCTTGGCTTACAGCAAATATTTTTTCATCATCTTCCTTATGTGTAAAATATCTATTTTGGCTACAAAATCTAAGTAACAGCTGAAGGTGAAGCATGAGTTCAAAGATTAATAGGAATATAAAACCATCTGAATGCCACACAACAAAGACATGCAGTTTGCTACAGATTACAGACACAGGAAGTATTTTTGTTTTGCTTATCAAAAGTGAGTCAACTACATGGATGCATGGAGTATGAGTAAATTATTCTTATAATTTTAATGGTATCTCTAGCATATAATATGATTCACTGGGCCCACACACTGAAAAAAAAAAAAAACAACCTACGTCATATATATGACAGAGAAAGTTTTGCTTTTTTATTGCTTCTCAGAAATTACTAATTTTTAAAAGCCTAAAATAGAAACAAAATCATCACCTGTATTGTCCAGATCTTTGTAACAAGCAAACTTTTATGGAATGTACTTGAACATATTCTTGATTATGAAAAAAGAACCACATAAATGCAGATTTTAGAAACCAGCTAACTCTCTTACATAGTTTCATCAACAATCCTGAAATCATTTATATGTTCAGACATAAAAGGGATTTTAGTAGCTGTAATTGCATATTTTACAACAGCCTAATTAAAGCCCACATCTATTATATATACTGTCTTGTTTACAGTGAACACACATAAATCAACCTAGGGAAAAGCAGGCAGTTTGTTTCCTCTCCCCACCTGCTGACTCTACGACCAACAGCTTGAGGAGAGGGTAGTTTCCACAAGACAGGAGAAAGAGAAATTATCTGAATTATCTATTTCTGCACCTTTGGACTAGACTGGCTTTTCTCACACACCCTTGCAGTTCTCCAAATGATGGCAGTACCTGTACGAATAAGGGTGGCACTGATGCAATGCATGGGTAGATGCACCTCGTCACTGGGAGCCCCCAGCCTGCGCCCAGCGGTCTCTGTTGGTAAGGAATGGTTTACTTCTATGGGAAAGACCAACTCTTGGTTACTGAGACCTTCATCTCTCTCAGCTCTGGGAAGAGAGACCCTGCCTAGGGAAAGCAGTCTCCTGCCTGTGCTTTGGCACTCCACTCCCCTGCCCTGTGGGGGGACCATGGTGCTGTGGCTGCTCAAAGACAGGCAGACAGACAGACAGACAGACAGACAGACAGACAGCTGTGCTGTACACACCAGTGGACCTGGGTGGTTGCAAGTCAGCTCTGGCCCTGTAACTGAGAGAGAATTTGGTTGGCCTGTGCTTGTGTTAATGAGACCTGACAAAGCATGGGGTATATGAGGCGGGGCACTTATTTGCAGAGTAGAGCAGGGCTGGCTCCAGACATCCAAGAGTCCAGGCAAAGACAGTTGTTCTGCCTCTTTACACCATCTGGAAAGATGCATTCACCTCTACCTACTTTACACTCAACTACTTCAGAGTGAAAGTAAATGGAGTAGTCCTGCATATTAACAAAAAGCAACCTGGAATTCCACTCCTGATTCTTCAAGGAACCTCAGTGCCAGAAAATGACCAGCATCATGCTGCCCTAAAAATCACAGCCAGGTACATCCCACAGAATGACATAATTGTTTCTAATGGTACAAATGCACACTGGTTCTCATTCTTTCCGAGAAATGGTGCAACAAACTCACCAAGACCACAGATGGAAAAATGAATAGATTTTTTTTAATATATCCCCTCCTGACACAGAGCTTCAAGAGAAAATAAACAGATAAAATGAGAGAATTTCTGAGAAACGAGAACCTGGTGTACCAAACATGGACCACTAGATGCTCCCAAGGAATTTTGTGGGGCTACCAGCTGACAAGAGGGGTTTGACTTGGGAAGGTGTTTTTTGTATCAGCTTAGGTGCTCTGACTTGATAGATAGTGCTAGAAAATGCAGTATCTCAAGAAGGAATCTACAGAAAACAACTGATTGAAAGAGAATTAGGTTCAGAAAGGACCCAATTAACAGACGTTTCCAACAAAATTTCTGCTCCAGTTATTCAGCTACTAATAACTTGGGTAATGTAGGGTCAAGAAATGAAGAACTTGACTTTAAGTTCATTGTGGACTTGGCATTCAATCAGATATGGGATCTCTCCTTTAACTTGTAAAGAATATTAATTTGAATTTGGATTTGCCATAGTCTGTTTATGGGCTCTGAATGTTTGTGCAAGATTCATATAATAGTTTAGGCTGGTGGGAAACCCTCAAGACCATCTAGTCCAAGATTCTGCTTAGTAGAACTAGCTTCAAAGGTTGTTCAGGGCTTGAGACAGTGAAAAAGCTATAGTGTGCAGAATCCACAGCCTCTATGAGAAAGTTATCCCAGTGTTTAACCACTCTTGTTGTGAAGTATTTTTTTCTCATGTCTAATTACAATTATCTTTGTAAAAAAACACAAAAATGGAAACTATTGCATTTTTATTCTTTCAGTGTTCACCCTCAAGGTATGTTATAAACCCCATGCTTTCTGTTCAGGTAACCATGAATCTGGGCTCCTCACATTTAGTTTAACAATTAAACTAAAACCAATCTCAAAATATTTATTCCTTCCTGACTAATTTTTTTTTAAAAATTCATAGTTTTGTAATACATTTTGTAATTTTTTATGACTGGAATATTTAGACACCAGGTCAGTGCCAGATCATCCCCCTATTCATCAGAAGTTGTACTTGTTACTGAATGAAAAACATGCCTAAAAAATTAAAGTTTTCCTGCTGTACCTTCCTCCCGATACAGCATAACTGTCATTGTATATGGAAAAAAGAAAATAAAAATAATACCTTACATCTTTGCTGAAAACAAGTCAAGGCAAATAAACCTTACTGATGATGACAGATTCTAAGTGCTCATATGAATAGTATGCCAACACTTTTTATAAAAAGTAGAAGTGAAAAGAAGCGAATTTTTAAGTTATGGACAACAAGATGTCATTCTCTTTTATTTCATTTAAAAGTGAGATTATTCTTGACCTTTGGAGAAACCCAGAGCTCATTGTAAAGGCAAACAGTAGCTACAGGTTGTAAAAAACTAAATAAGAACAAAGCCATTCTAGTACAGCAAGTTCAATTTAATATATATTCCTCAAGGACTTTTGGTGTCACTTGCCGTATGTTTAGAGGTGTCCTACACTAAAAAGTTATAAACAATATATTATTTTCTTAATTAAAAAAAGTTATTTTACAGTGCAAGGAGAAAATCAATTTATCTCATTGCAATTAAAATTCAAAATTCAAGAATAAGTTAAAAAATTGCCTTTGTCTCCTTGAAAAATTCTAAGACCAGGTTCCAATACAGAAAATTCAAACGATAGAGGTGTTTTTCAGGGGTGATTGAAAAGTACTTGAATAGGAAAAACAGCAGGGGGACATTATATAATATTTCAAAGCATATTTTTACTTAACTGAATAAATGAGAAATTAGCATATACCCCTATTTACCCTTGGTTCTATCTACATGAATTTTGAAAGATGAATTATCACAAGAGTTCCGCAGTCACATTCAGTGATAAAATGATCAGCAAATCTGCAGTTGGAAATAACTTTCTAAACTCAGGCAGAAACTGAACAGTATTTTTGGAGGTTTCTGGGAAAAGCATGTCTGGTATTTTATTTTCTTTTTGTAGTCAAGGTATGGACCGGCACCCCAAAAGCCCTGTGATGTTTATGCAATAATGCCTGCTTTTGAAGGGCTTCTGGAAAAGAAAGAACCCCCACTTTTCCTGCTCTTTCCTTGTAGCCTTCAGTCTTTTCTGTAGACCGTTGTATGGGAATACATAGTGATGACATCACTACTCTTTATCAAGCATGTCCTGTTTGTGATTGTAGAAAAATATCTTTTCCTGACCATTTTCCTGAATGTGAAAATGAATTGGTAGCAGTAACATTAGCTTGGATCCACACATAGGAAGGACTGGATAAAATCAATCCACTCATTCTCATATGTTAAACTAGCATCTTCAGCACTTGTTGCTGAAATATCAATTCTTGTTGAAGAAATGCTCAGCTGCTCCCCCCCGCCCCACCCCACCCCCAATAAAAAGTCATAGAATTTCACAAAATATCTGAAGAAATCAAAAATGCATCCCTGGTACTAATGCATGACTGATAGAAAATGAAAATGTGTTTAATTTGACTGACATTGGCATGATAGAAAATGAGATGAAGACAACAAAAGAGGTGTTGAATAACTTAAAAGTTAGAAAACAAAATCAAAGTATATAAAAGCAAATGAAGAATGGAACAGTGAATTAAATTATAAGAGCAGGAACTATTATGAAAAGTAGAGTAAAAAGATAAAGATTAAACAGCATGAAGACTAGCAGTAATAGGATGAGATGTATAATGGAATCTGCTGTATATAGTAATAAAGAAAAGTAAAAGGAGGATATAATTTGGAAAGAGATCAAATGTTTAACCTTGTAAATATTACTTGCTTACAAGGAAAATGGTAATTTATGCCTCATATTAAGAGAAGATTTGACTATATCTTCAGCTAAAACATAATGCTAGAGTCTTCATTTTTCAGACAAAGAACTCTGTAAACTTAACAAAAAAAAAAAAAGACTGAAAAAAGACCGCCCCCAACAAACCAAAACAGAAGATGGTGCTCTGAGGTGGTCCAAAAATGGTACTTGTGCTCTTGTGCTACTTCAGCACTAAGGTTTTTAAATGTTGAGGCTTATCAAATTCAACAGGAATATTAACCAGTGGATAATGGAAGGAAAAAAAATATTTTGAGGCTTAACTTTTTCATCAAGTCTAATATACAGACTGATGCGACATATGTTTTGCAATGTGGAAGAAACTGTAAAAGTGAGATGTAAAAGTGAGATGATCAATGCCAAGAGCATTGATTGAGAAAATGAAGTTAATTTCTACATTATTAATTTGAGAATAACAGAAAAATATTACAGTTTTCGTGCGTTTGAAACATACAGAAAAAACAGTCCTGACAAACATTGGTACTCATGGGTTATCCAGGGAAATGATGCAGATCTATAGTGGGAAGGCATGAATTCAAGTTGAGAAGAGACCAGGG
This sequence comes from Taeniopygia guttata, assembly GCF_048771995.1. Taxonomy (NCBI): domain Eukaryota; kingdom Metazoa; phylum Chordata; class Aves; order Passeriformes; family Estrildidae; genus Taeniopygia; species Taeniopygia guttata. Next base: position 38,079,730 of record NC_133028.1, on the reverse strand, counting down.
ATGAAAGACATCTAGGAAACAATGTATTTGCTAAGAAAATGTAATATTAAATCAATCAACAAAATTTGGATATTTCTTCTTCATTCTTATACTAATACAGAATGTTGATTATAAAGGCTGAACAGGGTTTTTTTATTTAATTTTATGTTCATCATTTTAGTTAAATACACAGAGTGTCTGTGTGTGTACAGGTGTCTAGAGCAATTTTTTTGGTGACTTCACATAATGGAATGCATAGACATTTATTTATTTGGCTTTTAAACATCAACTTATATTATTTAATTCAGCTGTATGTATTTTAATTCTGAGGTTTAACTTTTATGTTACCCATCGCTCTCAGTTGTTAGACAAAAAAATAAACTACTGCTACTTGTGTTGTGCAAGGGAAGGAAGTCAGGCTGCTCCTGTATGGCTTCTAACCCGGAGCACAGACTAAATGGCAAAAGAACTCAGACTGCTGCAGTGAAATGGAAATGTCTTGGAAAGAGGTGAAAAGCTGTCCGGGACAAAGAAACCTAGAGAGGAAAGGGAACTCAATGAACTGGTTAACTCAGTATCCTTACAATCATCCCTGATCTGACCTTTATGATCATTGCATCTTAAAAAATTCTTTGGAGCAGTTGTCTGGCCCAATTTATTATCATTACTGTATGTTTTGTAATAGCAGCAAACATGAATCAAGTGTATTTAATCGGATATGCTGCATAAATGAGGAGAAGAAAGTTTCTTCTGTTGTGAAATAATCTGTGCAAACAGAAATCAGCAGGGAGAAGCAAATGCATGGCCTTAAAGTAACCAACCTGAAGTCATTACAGATTAGAAAAGGAGATCAGGTAGAAAAAGTGTCCAACTATTTCATCCTGGCTTTAAGAGTTTTAATGCAATAAATATGTAATTATTATTGACTCACCCATTTTATTTTTAATTCTTTATGTTAAAATGGTTTCTAAAGTCTAAATATAAACAGTAGCTCTTTTCTTAGCACCTATGTAATCAGTGTTTTAGGTACCAGGGCAGCTGGCAAGATAGGAAGGAAATAACAGGAAAGAAAGGAGAAAGAAAGGTAATAACAAATATATTTTGTGAATAAATACCTGAAATACCATTGCAGCCACTACAGGCACATTGACCTTTGAAATAAAGAAACTGCAAGGTAATCTTCTTTTTGTATCCCACCCCATCTACGGTAATTTGAATATTTATGGAGATAAATCTTCTCACTCTATATTAATCTCCTTTTACCACTATCTGTATTCTGTAATCTCTTCCTATTTGTCCTTATATTCTGAATGTCTTCTTCCAGCCCTGATCTTTTACTGAACTTTTGGCAGGTATCTAGGATGTCATAGATAATGACAGAGGTTGTAATTGCTTATCCAGTTAGTGAGTTGTTAAATACTGGAGCTTATAAAACAGCAGCATTATGCTGGGTTAGAATAGTTGGCATTTAAGAGACATGATCTCCTTGTACTATAAGACCCTTTCAAAGCTAAGGTGAAAATATGTTCAGTGAATAAGATCTAGACCTATAAATTCGAGCTCCAAGTGCAATACACAGTGCACTGTATACAGTACACAGTGTACTGCAATGTAGTCCTTTGGTGTAACACATGAAAATGCCCTTAAAAGATGAAGAAAACACGCTAGTGTCCTATTTGCTACCTAAGACAAGTGTAATTGTGAACTATTGCCATCTATAGCTTCATGACATCTACTGACGAAGTGTCAGAGATTAAACTATGAAAGAAGGAAAGAGTGCCCTTAATAATGAAATGCTATTTATAAGCATGGTCTCATTTTGTAAGGAAGATATGTGGAAAAGACAAATAGTTTAGCTGTGACTCATAGTCAAAGAGATCATGACTGGAATTGCAGGTAATTGTCATTTCTGAGAAATTCACCACTGAGTTTGGACAAAGTGTCAAGGACTCTTGACTAGCAATCTACCACCTTTATAATACTGCAGAAGGCACAGGAAGCAAAGAGGGCGGTCAAATCAACCTTCATTAATCTTGTATGCTTATGCTTACAGCTCTTGTATAAATAGAAAATTAGGATAAATTACCAAGAGCCAGTGCTCTGCCAGGAAAAAAACGTCTCAACCATTTTTTTTGGCATAAAACTTTGACAGTGTTTCAATCCATATTAGCTGTCTGTGCTATACTGTAAGTTTATGTCCCTCAAGCAGATGGCACTCCAATTACTCATAGTTGTAATAGGCTTTTTCCCCACTTCAGAGACAACTAATGTGCACTAAATTTTAAGCAACAAAGCAAAATTTTAAAATTGCCTTCAGCTGGTGAGTTAACTGTGGAGGACTTCTTAATCCTGGACTCTTGTGGAGATCCTTTAGGTATCTTTTAATGGCATATTTCCTCATTATATCATCAGACGTATTTTCATGTAGCTTGAGGCAGATATACCAAGCTGCACAAATCACAGTCTCCCTCAGATACAATTAGGTTTAGAATAAAAAAAGAAGGAAGATATTGTAACTCAAAATGTCTTTCTTAACCAGGTATATGTGTCTTAGAATATATCCAGTCATCAGACTTGAAAGCTGTTTTAAACTTTTTTCTTTAGCATCTTAAATTTTCACAGGTCTTAAGAAACAGTAGCAGGAAACATTTTTGACCCATCGAATTAGTCTGAATTTACATCTGCAGATATAAGGATATGTAAATATATTTACATTGTAACAAGGCAATATTCACTTCTAATGGCAATCTTTAGTACATCCTGCTAATACTCTGTGTGTTGCTTTCTTATGAACACCAAAAAACAGGTTTTGAGAATTCTCATGGTTATATTTTTGCATTACAAAGTTATTTTCTGACATGTGATGATATATGTAAATCTCTCACTACCAAAGTAATAAGGCAGAAAACTGAAATGCAGGATTGGGGTTGAAACAGGTCAACTGAACCAAAATAAATAGGATCTGGTTCCAGTGACATTTCCTGTTAGAGCTTAGAAATGATAATGAATAAAGGAATATTAAAACAATACAGTTTTCACTGATGAAGGTTGCTATAAGATATAAATGACTGAGCAGTCTGAGCCATACTAGAACGACATTTAGGTACAAGTTCATGCAGAATATTCCATTTTTTAGGTGGAGCTGATTTATAAGGGATAGGAGATTTTGTTCTTTTGTTAAGGCGATTCCTTAAGGACAGGGAAAATTATAAAATGTGTTCTTTTGGAATTTTAAAATCAATGCATTAAAAAGGAAAGCTTAAAAATGCATTTGAAAATGTCTGTGATTGAGAAGAAAATTATCCCACCTAAAGCATCAGCTTATGCAATTCACCACGGAGACAGCCTATAGAGGAAAGGAAGTCTTTGAGCTGGTCTAAACTGCTGTGATAACCTGTTCACAGAGCAAAACTGGGCCAATACAAACGATCAAACACAGTTTGCAAGTCTTGGTAAAAAAATCCATGAAGCTGATTATGTAAAGCTTAGTGTTAACCCACAGCTACTGATCATAGTAAATGCCATTAATTCACATGGCATTAATAACAGAGAGGAAGGATGTGTATGGCACATTGATCTTCCCCCTGTTAACTTCTGCCACTTCTGTGCTAAACCACAAAGAAGTTCCATAACCCTTTCTGATTTATGACATGGAAAGCTCTAATTCAGACTTATTCACTAGAAAATGGGCTAATTAACTTCCTTGTAGCCTCGAAGAACAGAGCTATTTTTTTAGGGAAAAAAGGGTATGCTTCTGCATTTTAAATTGTGTGACCATTTACATGATGTCACACTCTCCTATCAGACCATTGAAGTGTCTACAATTAATAATCTAGTTTCAGATAAGTCTGAATTGCTTTGCAAAAGTAACTAATCCCAGATTTAAAAGGTATTTGATCAAGTTTGAAATCAAAGTATTACATTTAAAGGCCAGATTCTCAGCAAGCATAAATGAGGGCATGAAAACATAAAAGATGACCACTGGGCTCTTCTTCTTAAGCACAGGCACCTGACACTAAAAATCCTTAACACATTTTTTTGCCTTTACCACACTGCAATTATTTTAAACAGGGCCAACTTATCACTCATCTTGTTAATCTCCTTTCTTGCTAACATAATAAGTAGCTATAGTGCAGTACGTTTAAGCACAGAAAAAAGTAAATTAAACAACTCTGTGAATTTTATTCACTGAATGGTAGTGGATCTGCCAGTCTTATCATATTGGTCTTTAACTGTCCTTTCGCTCTTTATTTTAATATACAGGCTCTTCTAGCCTGTGTACTAGAGAGATACCAAGTTTACCTGGTACTCTTAACACCAATAGTCATGCCATGTACCACCTGGAAGGTCATATTTTCCCCAGATTTTGCAGAAATGTCCAGCTTTTTTTTCCTCTGGTGTGACCAAATTCTGGAAGTCAATATTATAGCAAGTATAATCACTGTGCAATAACTGGGAATTCTTGCATGCTGCTTTTGCACTAAGTCATTTACAGGACTTTCCAGTCTTGCATACTCCCAGCAGGTTAACATTTTACCTTTTTTATGTTGAAGGCCACTTCAAGGAAGTTTGCCATTTCCTTTCAAATGCACTTTGGTTGATCAAATATGCCCTGAAAAACATAGAATAAAAAAAAAATATTCTTTTTTAACTGTCTTTTTCTTATTGCAAGTGTCAACATTTATACTTTTGAGATTTCAAACACTGTGAAATGATCGCTCATGATAGACACTCTGAACATTGCTAAAAGTAGGGGCAGTGTATTTTCTTCAGCTGGATAGATTTTTCCTAAGCAGCAGGCATGTTCTGTTGTTTCAGATACAAAGTCTGTTTTCTTCTGCTACTCACACCAGTAAAATTACAGGTGTTCATTCCTATATGATTCCAGAAGGCTCAAATTCACTATATTCTTCAGAAGCTTTCCTCATTTTGTTTGCCATTACAATTTTCAAAATAGAATTCTCCAGCTTGACAGATAAGTTTTCATTGCACTTTGAGTTTTTGGGTTTTTTTTCCAAACTATGTACACACATGGTGGTAAGAATTATCATAGCTGCAGAGATTCAAAACATTTTGAAAGTGTTTCCCCCCTACCAGGGTATAGTACAAGATAGAATTAAAATAAGTTATGGAATTATGTAATGGTGCATTTTGTCTAATGGTAGAGAATAATTAAGCTATAAATACATGTTTAAATTATATTAAGTGGCATATTTTCCAGTTGATGCACAGGAAATTAGCCTTAAAAGTCCTATTAGTGTTAAGTGGAAGCTGTATTACTAAATCTGTTTGCATCACTTTAAAGGTTTATCACTTATGTTAGAAGTAGTAATGAAATTCAGTAAGAGGAAAATTGTACTTTTCTCACCATATATGTCAGAGTTGAAAAAAATCATTATCTGATAATATTCATCACATTAAAGCATAATTTTTAACTTCTGCTACAATAATTCCCATGTATTTCTCTGTCAGATGCAACATAACTTGTCCTCTGAATTTCAGATAGATGGTGGATTCAGGCAACATACTGCCAACCACATAACAAAACACTAAAGCCAGAAGCTTCAGGATCCAAATCTGCCTCTTATTCCCATTTCTTTAGTTAGATAGATTTATTCAATCAGAAGGGATGATACGAGGGTGGATAAGTCACTTTCTGTTTGTCTGTTGGCTTGTCAGTAATTATCATAATTTTTTGCCAAAATACCACCTGTGTAGAAGAGTGTCTGCCAGAGCACAGCCAAAGTCACAAGTCTCTGCCAGGGAGCATGCACAAGTCTCAGAGAGGAATTGCCCCTTTTGTCTAAATCATGGTAAAAAACATCATCTGGAATAATCTCAGATCACCCAGTTACATGGAATTTTTGTATGTGCAGGCATGAGACACAAGCATGAGATTTCAAAACCAAAACTAATAGAAAATAGGAAAAGAAGTAAATATATATTATACTAAAGCAGGTATAAGTGATGCAAGAAAATTCACATATTTTATTTTTCATGCCCTGAACAGTTCCTTTCTCTTGAAGAGGTCACCAAGAGATACAGGTTACAAATATGGCGAGCCAAATGCAATTATATGTTTCTTACCACAACAATCATGCAAACAAAGTGCCTATGAAGGATATAATTAAAATTAGAACTCTAGTTTTAAAAACTAACTTCTATAAAATAATATTTAAATGCATAAATAAAAAACTTAAAATATACAACATTGATACCATTCATAAACAGCCGCAGCCCCCATTATCTATTGGAAAACAAATAAACCCACATAAACCCAAAATCAAATAAAATATATGTTGCAGTATGTTCAAAGTTCAGATTTTTTTTTTTTAATGGCTGAACAGGCAGGTCTGTGATAAATTCCTAGCCTGTTTTAGATCACATTGGGGCTCTCAATTATAAGGATGAAAGTCAACAGAAACACAAGTTTTTATACTTATTATCTTTAAAAAATATTGTACTTTTTAAGAAAAAAAGATGTAAAAAAATACTTGAAGAAGCATTTATATTTAATTTTGGTTATTACAGTTTCTAAATAGAAAAATGCAACTTGAAGTTGTAAGCACTTCACAATACTACAGAGTCTGCACAAGTCATTATTCTGAATGTCCCCTTGCTAAATTACTGTTGTGCTGAGGAATAATGGCATAGTTTCCTATCACTACATCCTTTGCTATTCAAATGCATGGATATGTTTTTCTGCAACCTAGAAATTGCAGTAATGAAAAAAAAAAAACCTGGAATTGACTCCCATTCACCAGCCTAGACAGCTAAAAAAAGAAAGGAAAGAAAATTTCAATGCTCTGAAAGACAGTGCAGGTCTCATATTCTCCATGCCTGGGTGTATCCATTCAGCTCTAAAGGCAACCTCACACATCCCCCATGACACAGCTACTCCAAGCTTCACACCAAAACCATAACCAAGGCCTTTTTGATATACATTGTTAGTGCTGCTTGTCAGCACATTTGACGGATACACCCTTTGGAGAGAAAAGCAAACATATGGCAGAAGCAGAGACAGAGACAGAGACAGGAATCGTCTGCAACTCAGCAGAGCACTGCTTGGTAACCAACTGCTGCACTACACTACTGAAAATCCTACCCTGGCACACAGACACAGAACAGTGCACCCAGAGTTGCCACTTTGCATTCCTTTCAAAATAAACAATCCTCATGTATATTAAAGTATCAATTAAAAAAAATTATTACATATTGCGGACTATCTTCCGGGAAAACAGGCAGTGCTAATTTTAGCCCTACATAGACAAGAATATATTTTACTGCAGGTAAATACAGTAGGCTTAAACCAGCCGATGAATATTGATGTTAACTTATGAAAATTCATATTTACACAGTGCATAGATAAAATAGGCACACGCTTCTCTGCTTGTTATCTCACCATAAAATTCATCCTTTCCAAGTTGTGCAACACAGGGAAATTTCAAGCTTCAGGATTTGGCATACACGTACCTTGTAGATATTTCACGTTCCTTGTAGGTATTCCATCTTCTGAATGGAATCTCCTTCTGGTAAAGTAGGTCCTGTGATAAACTGTATATAGTAAGATTTCCCATTTCTTCGGACAGACTCTGTAAATGTAGAGTTTGTCTCCCCTTCAAGTAGAATGTTAGCACATAAAAAATATTTTGTCATTTCCATTATAACATTCCCTGGGTTTTCTACAACCCAAGTTTTACAAGCAAGATTTAGTTCCACATTTCCATTAAAAAGTTGCTTAAGGGACTGAAAAATATACTTATTCTACTTACAAACCTGTCATACAATCTTTGTTGTGAAGAATTTTTCAGACAAGCCAGGTATGCAAACTGTCAGAATAAAACATCATGTATTTCTTTTAGAAACAAGTTGAACTGTACATACATTTCCTTCTTTTTAAAGCTGAGGGGAGCCTTACATTTAACAAGTAAATATGAAGTTTATAAAGTTTCAGATTTGAAAAAGTAATGGAAGATATATGTTTCTGAACCCCACTGTGGGAATTTGAAATTATGTACATTATCAAAAATGGTGCTGCATGCACTAATATGACTAATATTTTTCTTTCCATAGCAGACATAGTGTGTGACCAATCCCATAAATAAAGCCACACTGCTGGTGATTTCTCATCCAAGAAAGCCTTCCCCATGTGAAATTTACTGAGAAAGATAGACTTTAAAATTGATGGTGTGCTGTGAAAATGTTAGTTTGTATATCATACATAGTGCTATACCAGTTGTGAATTTTGATTTTTTGTGTGATTTTGGCAGTTGAGAAATGTTCTGGCTCAACAACACTAAAGACACAAAACCCTACATTTATCTACATCATGAGGGAGGCAAAGCACAAAACCTTTATATTCTGCTCTGCTTTATGTGTGCTTCATCCACCTTCAGTGAAATGAGTCTCAGCTGTAGGAGAACAATTCTGTGATGCAGCAGAACATGACCTCATCTCCAGGATCTCATGTTAAAAACAGCAGAAAAGATAAGAAAGGTAGGCAAAAAATATTTTTATGTTGAAAGCAACCATTCACAAAGGTTTGTGAATTGAAGGAAATCTTTCCACTCAGAGCAAAGGCCCATTTTGCTGGAGGAGATATTATCAGAATTCAGGTGAAAGCAACTTTATTACATGAGCAATAGTCCAGTCAGCTTGAAGGAGTTAAGCATTCCAATTTTCAGAAACTTTGAAATACCCGCTATTTCTGAGGTCTCAATATGTTTTATAATCTCCACTGACTTCAGAAAAATTGGTTTCAGAATTACTTCCAGCAAAAGAAAATTTTAAAAATATAAAAATCTTTAAAGCAAAATATATTTGTTTTAGCAAATTCAAAATAAATAAATGGGTTTTTTTTTTAAGAAACTAACACTTTAAACTTGTATCTATTTAACCTTTAATGAAGATTTACATCTGACACTTTCTACATGAGTTTGTTGGGATCTAGGACAACACCATTTTCTTAGGAATTTCACCTATCACACTTTCTGAACAGCCTACATAAATGCTCTTTTAAATTTAATTTGAATTAAGTTTCCCTGTTTGCATGCTCTCAAAATATTCCAGAGAGCTCTTTATTCCATATATAATAATTTTATACCAAATTAAAAGAGGAGATCTCAAACTATCCTATATCTGATCTCATTTCCATCTCAACTGTGCATTTCCTGGCTCTTTCTACATTGAATATTGGAGTGAGAATTATACATACAACCTCCCTCCCTACATATTTCTTCCCATGATAAACAAGTCCAGTCATGTATCCCGGAAAAAAAGGTATGATGTGTTCAATACAGTTTCATATGTAGTCTTCATATGCAGGATTCCATTGGAACAGAACATCAAAACACAAGTTATCTTAATTCGGTCATCTCTTGTCATAGTCAACTGCATTATCTAGTCTTGCCAAACCAGTTTCCTCTGAATTCTAAATGCTACAAAATAATACACTATCTAAACACATGCCCATAAACACCTTGCTGTTGGGAAACTGTGGGCAGTCAAATTAAAACAAACAAACATACAAACAACAAAACAACAAATACAGGAAGACATTTGGTTTTTTATGAGGTATAACATACTTATTTCTTGGACTAGAAATATTTTAAGTTTCATTAGAATGCTTTGAAATTTTTTGAGAGTTACTATTTTAATGGTTTATCACACTGAGCAATTTTGTAAAATACTTGTAAGATAGGAAGGATCATAGAAGTACTGCAAGTATAAGTGTAATAGATATTTAATTAGGGGCAAAAAACATAATTCACTGGGAAGCATTCATTAATTAGATGTTTTGAGTCAAAAAGTGGTTTAAAAATGAGATTTAAGCAGCTTTATTCACAAGATGCCACGCTTTACATGTGTTTGCTACCTTGATCTTCCATATCAAGAAGCTTGTGAGTATTTAAGAAGAAATGTTTGGTTCCTTGATCTCTGTCACATTATTGTGCCTTACCAAAACAAAACAAAAATTAAAACCCCATCACCCAAAATGTGGTGACTATGAAGCTTCCTTTGATACAGTTACAGATGTTTTTACTAAACTGCAATGACTTTCTCTGACAGAGAAAGGTACATGACTTCCCATTGTATTGTCCATAATGTATTCAGCATTAGGTCTTTGCCAATGATGAATTCTTGTCAGAAAAAGTCAAATAGTAAAAACCAAACCAAGATATTTTCTAGATTACCTAACTGATTTATTTTCCAGAATATTCAGCCAAAATAATTTTAAATTGAAAACATGCAGGCATTTTAACCAGATTTATAAAGGAAAAGGAAGTGTCAAAATTTTTTCCAGCTTCCTCTTTTCCTCATTTTTCACACCTTTGGTAACAAGAGACTATTTAAGCTGATATCAAAGACAGATTAATTCAGAGCAGCACTTCAAAATCACATCAATACAATGGCCAGGGTGTAGGTCTGTGATTGCCAAATTATGACTCACAGGCATTACCTTGCCTACAAAATCCTCTCAGGTTGCTCATTTCGCCCACTTGCCACAATTATGTCTTCTCCTAGTCTGTCTGGAAAAGCAACATATGATGTAGCTTGCAGCATCCTATTAGAGTGGAAAAACTGAAGATCACTGTTTAAAGCACACGATTTCATTCAAGTTACCGAAGAAGCAAAATTCAGTATCTTCTCATCACCCAGTAAATCTTACAGCAACAAATTAAGGGCTGTTAGATAAATATTTGTATTAATGTGTCTTGGAGTTTTGGAGTAACAAAGTTCTGGCTTTGTTACTGTTGCAGTTAAAAACTTTCTCACCACCAGAAATAGAAACCAAATAATCAAATCTCAGTTGGTTCCTGTACATGTCTATTTCCAGCAATTAGTATTGCATTAGTAATACATTAAAATTCTCCACAAGCACAATCAATTCTGAAGTTAGTTAAATACTAAGCTTTTCCTCATTATAATGCCATTAAGGATGGAAGTGTCTCTTGATGTGATTAATGGACTCAGTAGAAATTTGTGTTAAGCACTAGTCCATTGCTGGTACTTGCTTTTTTTGGTATCTTTCAGGGATCTTTCACTTAAGAATCAGGATACCTTTACATGGCTCCTGTAATTTTTAGCCTCTGCAGCTGGGAGAACTGGATACTGAACTACCTGGCACTTTGTTGAAAGCATTTAATTATTACTAAACAAAGTTATCTACCAACAGGACTGCAAATCTACTGGTGCCTGTGGGAGGGAACTGTTCTGTTAGGGGGAAGAAAGTATTTCTTTGCCTTGATTAACTGAGATTAAAATGACAGTCCTGCTGCCAAAACCTAGGCAATGGCCACGGTATCTCAAAGAGCTTTACACAGAAGGTCATAGTAACATTGATTCTCTTTTAATACTCTTATTTTAAAGCACCTCTGAATTGCTTTTTTTCTCATTATGCAGTCGGTCTTCTGTGTTGATTTTTAGCTTGCCATTATTTCAAGACTGACTTTTGTAGACTTTCTTTTTTTGTGGTTACTGTTTGATTCTGCATTCTCAAGAGGTCTGTTGTGGCAGGAAAACAGACTCCAAAATGTGCATTTTACATTGGCAGCAAGGTATGGATGGGGTTTCCAAAAATACTTCTCTGGTGAAGTCTCACTGGCTCTAGTAGGAGCAGGGTTGACATTTTGCCCTTTAGAAAATTCTGCATCATTTGACTGCCATTGCAAACTTGACTCCTTACTGTCACAACCATAGAGATACGTCTGCAATGTTTGGAATTCCACCCAGTCCATGGGTGCTGAAAGGGGCCACCGTCAGAAGCAATCCTCTGATTATCGAGACACCTTTTCTTCAGCCAGCAGTTTTTGCACTCACAGCCTGATGCTTCCAACTCAGATGCAGCTGCTTTCATTTGTTTTGTTTATGGTTATGAAGAATTCTGTGTTTAAAATTTTAGTAGGATTTTGAAATGGATTTGTGAGAGGAAAAGCAAAGAAAGTATTGTGGCAATGCGCTTACAAGTAAGTACATACATGCTAGTTCTGGTTTTCAGGAAGGGGTTTTTGTCACTATGCTGAAGATACATGATACTCCTTCAAAGTAGCCTTAAAAATATTCTCAGTGTTAGCATTAAGAAAGGCTCAGTATCAGTTAGAAAGCTAAGAACTGATTGATAACAATGGTAATTGTAGCAGTTTCATCAACTATGAGGTTATTAGTATTTTGGCTCTTCATCAAACTTGCAGAAAAGGGGTAAATAATACAGACTGTAGGAGTATTTTTTTTTTTTCAATTTGTAGTATAGAAAGCTTGCTAGAAATGTGGCCTCATTTTAGAAGGCACACCTGACATTTCCTAAAGGCAAAATTAAATGGGTCAGAGAAAAATCATCTTGAAACATTTTTATGCCATGAGGACTTAAAATTATTGCTAAAGTCTGTGTCCCATGTATGACAAGAACAAGAACCTGGAAGTTGGTAATTCTGGCATATTCAGGGCCTCAACTTGTCAGGTTACTGCCTGAACATCAAAAGACTAGAAAATCTGAAAATAACAAACCTTTCACCTTTCCCTTCATTTACTGCATCGACTTTCTTTCCTCCTACACTCCATGAAATCAAGTTATGGAAACTGCTGGTTTCCCTGTGTCTGAAGTACATTTCAGGCACAGTTTTACTGTGCAACCCCCTCTAAGATCTCTTAAAATACTTGGGTGCGATCACCCAAGTTTTTTGCTACACTTCGAATTGGCCAAGCTACTGATTTTCTGTGAAGAAAGAAAAAATCCCTTTCTATTGAGTGATTATTTAAGACAAGATGGCTTTTATTTCCCCCCCAGTTTTTCAAAGTTAACTTTTCTTTTAAACTATTCTGAAAATTATTCTACAAAACCCTTTCACATGCCCTCCCTTTGAAGTGTCCTGCTGACTGCAGTGTGTGTTTCAGGAGCTCTATAGCTCCAAGCCTTTTCTGGACTGGGTATACCTGCCAATAGTGAAGAAAATGTCACCTCTGCCGGCACTTCAAAAGTGTTCAAACAAAATCTTTACTTAATTGGCTAGCAAGAAGAGTGCATGTTTAACAGTTTGAATCATTCAGTAAGTAAATATTTGAAGGAAGATTAATAAATCTGTATAGAGTTGAAACAATAAGTGCAAATGTTAGCATATTCTTGTTTCTAGTTAAACTGAGGGTTTAACAGAACTACGCAAAGTCTTAAATTAATTTATTTTCTGAATTAATGTTCAAAATGTTTACATCTTCCTCTCTTCCTGCTCTTCTCCTTAGAACAAGCAGGCTGGACGATAACATCAGATAGTGCATGATCATTGCAGATCCAGTGGCATTTCCTTAAGCAGGAAATGTACCCACATTCAGAAATTTTAAATTTTGGAGATTAAAAGTTTCCATATTGAGCTGCTCACCAGTCAGCTACCACAATGTAATCTGAAAAAGAGGAAGGGAGGAAGCCCCAGTGCTTCCTACTGACCACTGAGAGTGAAATAAAGAGAGAAAAAGAGATGGAAACATGTGGGGAACTACAGAAAATGAGTGGAGATTTTGTTAAGGAACCAAGCATAGGATAACAGTTGGATTAAAGTTGATTTTCCACCCTATTCTCCAAGCAAAGAGAAAGCTCTAAATGTATGGGGCACCTCAGACTGAAGGAATTTTCTGTAGCACTCACACCAATGCCAATAGCATTGGCACCAATAATAGTAATAACTTTGTGCTTTGATATAATGAAAAATCTTCAGACACATGGCTTGTACACATGTTGTGGTCCATCAAAAGCCCTTAAAGTGGAACATACCTTGCTTCAGTACAGCAGAGGGGAAAAAACTATGAAAACTTCACCTTTATCTTTAAAAACTTGATTTAGGAAACAGTGAGAAGTTTTCTGGATATGATTTTTTTTTTTTTTATTACCTACTTGGTAAAAAAAATTAGTAACAAAATCCTTTGAGGAAAAATAAATTAGAACTTTTTCTTCCCATTTCAAGCTCTGCTTGGATTAGCTATTTATTGTGCTTTCAAATAGTTTGAACAAAAATATTCCTTTATCTCTTTTTTTTTACATGCAAAGCATTTATTTTTTGAGGCAGGACTAGATGCAAGCTAAAAAGCAGACCAGAATTTTGTATCTGTCAGCCAACTCTAATGCTACCACTAAGAAAGGATAGTTTGTCTCTGAAGTAAAGCGGAAAATCAAAATACTTTTAATTTATTAATTATTTTTAAAACTGTCTCAGCCAACTTATTTTTGACTAAACATATTATAAACAAAGTGGCTGTAAACATACAGAGTGGAATATAAAATTATCATGAAAAAGAATTCTTGATGTTTTCCTGCTTATATTATGATTGCTAAAAATTTATCTCTGCATTCTAACAATGAAGTCCTGTTACGAGGTAATCTCCTCCTCATGGAGCATAGAAAATAAAAGTAAAAAAATCTAGTAATAAAACAGGAGAAAGAAGCTTATATTAATACTTTTATACATAAAATTCTTAGTGGGTTTTGTAGCTACAATAATGGGACTGAGAAAAAGATCAGCAAATTAATTTTAATTAATGAGAATTAACCTGAAGGCATTCACAAAAATAAGAGATTGATTTCTTTCTTGCATCACCTGTAGTATCTCACAGTCAAAGCACGTATCGTGTAGAAATCTAGCTCAGGGCCAGAGGAAAGAAACACAGTATGGGCTTGTCACAACATCTAGAGAAACACAAGGAGAACAGAGAAACAGAGGTAATTACCAATGTAATAGGTATTAAGTATTATTACTACTGGGGAGAGAGTTTGAGGCAATCAGCTTTTAATTGGCTCAATCCTAAATTCACTGAAGTCAATGAAAATCTTTCCAGCTTTTTCAGTGGGATTTGGAGTGGTTTTAGTATCTTACAAGAAAGATGCAGTCACCAAAACAATTATTTCTTCATTCCTCCTAGTAGGAATTTTCTGAATAACCTTTAGTGGCAGTTAGTGCTTCTTAAGTTTGAGAGTTATTACTGAGGAAACAAATGCTTTCTGAATGTACTTCCTCAGAATGTGGTCACTGAACAAATAACAAGAAAAGAAGGATTTGTAAAAAATAACCAAGAAAGCATCATGGACACCTTTCTGTTCTAATGACTGCAAGAATTGTCATTGCAATATTTAGAATGCATTTTATTTATAAAATGTGTGCAGGGGTGCATTATGTTAAAATACATTCTACACAAGGATATCAACAGAGATTTTATTAGTATTAAATCCTTGCTTGTGAAAAAAGAGATCTTTTTATTATACACTTTGTGTAAGTATTGCACAGAGAAGCTGTAAAGAGACACAGCAAGCATTTTTCTAGCCTCCAAACAACCTCCACATTTCAAACTATTTGTACCTGAGCATCAGTTCTCCTTTGAGAGAGATTTTCTCCATCCCTGTTCTGAAGGCATGCATTACATAAATGTTGCAAAAGGGAAACATATGGAGAAGCAAGATGAGGAAGTACTTAGGAAAGCCTCAGTAGTAAAGTAGAGGAAATAATAGCACAGTCTTAGCAGTGGCACTGTTCTTGTTTTCATTAGGTATTTGTTCAAACATATATATGCATGTATTATGTCATGGTGTCTCTGCCATCTGTCATTTTGGACAAGCAAAATCATGTTTTTCTAGAAAAAACAGTTGCATGTAAATCTGCTTCTGTGGGGGAAAAACTTCACACCAGTATCAAAACAACATTTGAGTGGAGGAAGGTGAATCCTCAATAATAAACAAATTATTTCTTTCAGCATTTCAAAGGAATGTCCTAAATTCAAGGTCTTCTTGGTACTACTTGCTGATTTTTGTCCTCATATTAGAACAAAAGGAACCTTTTGCCCTCCATTAGCTACAAACTTCTTTTAAATCTCTCTTCTGAGCAACAAGGTTTTCCTGACTTTTATTTGTAAAGTTCTTTATCATGCAGGAGAAAGCACAGAAAATGAGTAGAAGCCAATGTAATTTTAGCTGATTAATCTGCTATTTCACAGCTCTGAAGCACTCACATGGTGACAGAGCCATACTGGAGAGAATAATTTTAAATTGACAAATTTTCACACACAAAAATGAATGACGTCTGCACCTGAAACATAATAAATAATGAAAATATTTATGTTATAAAATATAATGTCCTTGGCCTGTACTGCCTTATGATAGGAGTATAAATATTTAAAGGCAGAAAAGTGCACTGGACATAAAGCAGAGAAAAATAATGTACACGGATACACATGATGACATGTCTTGCATAAAATCTAACTAAAGATCTCATTTTTAATATAGATTCAAATTTTCTTATATCTGTTAAGACACTCAAAGGAAAGCCTGAAAAGAAGTTCTGAATGAAGCCCCTCTTTAGCTCAAGGGAAGCAAGAAAAAGGATGTTCCAAACAACATGACATTTTATAGATTGCTTTCAAAGGACACCTCTGCTATTTCCTAGCTCTTAAATCAGAATGGCAAAAATCTTTTCCCTAAATTTGAAAAGAAGACACTCAGTAATGTGGAATCTTCATTTTTTTCTCATTTTTACATTTATATACAATTATAATTTTTGCATTATCCCTAGGTTATGCCTCCAGTTCTGGCAATATCTCACTGTCTCATGCTATATTAATTAAAGATTTAATTTCATAAGCTTGTTCTTTCTCTCTCTCTATTTTCTGTCCTATACCTGGATGAGGGTTAATAACAACAAGGGCACCATCAATTTCTGTGCCATGCTCCAAGGGTGGGAGACAGGCTGAGTGTGATGCTGTGTTTTCTGACCTCAGAACATTACCTTACTCAACAGCTGGATAGCTACAGAGTTTTATGGGATGAATTGAATCCCAGGAATTGTATGCGTGTGTGTGTGTATACAACAGGAGAGGGGAGCAAATGCAGAGAGGCTGCCTCCTTCCTTTGCCAAGTTGGAAAGGCAAGAGATGAAAAGCAGAGTAAACAAGTATTGACAGAGACAGGAGCAAGAAAGATGTATATAAATGAACAGCAGTACAGAAGTGTATATCAGCACCTGACTGTAAACATACAGATTTAAAAATTATTTAATTCACTTGTCTGGCAAACTGCTACTGTGCAGGAAAAAAAATGTTCAGAATATGAACAGAGAAGAGATAATTCTAGCAACATCTTGTAGAAAGAAGAGGTTATGTTCAAGGCCTAATTTTGGCGGTTGTCTAAGCTAGTAACTACTTTTCTTACATAAGAAAAGTCTTCTTTTAGGAAATTCATAAGGAATTAGGTAACATTTTTGAAGGATCGTGACAGTATTCTTTACTGTCACTGACTTGTCACTGTTTGGCCAGATCACCGAATGCTCTACCTACTGTTAATGGATGTCTTTGATGTCCTTCTAAAGTACCCGAAATGGATATTAGCCTGCTAAGAGCTCTAGAACAGCTTTACAGGAAAGTAATCTTTCTTCAATAAAGACATGTTATCCAGAATTAGTCACATCAACAGGTATATCAGATACTGTCATTCAGTATCTGAGATTTTCACTGAGATTTGAACCTACTTGATCTGAAATTTTTGGCAATGTTGGGGTAGAAAACAGCTTCGTTTGAGAAAGATTTTATTTTGCTACCTGCAGCAGCTTGAAAAGCTTTTAACTTAGCAAACATTTCTGGGGGCAGGACCAATGATTTTTCTTCCTATGTTCTGAACCCTGCATGTGATACCTAAACGTAACAAATAAGATGCTGTCCCCATGAGCATTTATGTTGTCACACTGAGGAATCAGGTCTTGTTGATTTTTGGAAGCTGTCTGTTGTCTCAGGAAAAACATCCACAGGTTTCTCTTACAGTGACAGATGGTTTGGTCAATAAATGTGGCAATAACTCCAATGGTGTCACAGTGCTGGCAGCTGGTACTCCAGGGCACGCAGCGCAGCAGCGGTGACCGAGTCCATGCACTGTCATACATCCACGATATCACCTCACCCTCAATCTTTCTGAGCTGTTAAGAGAACAGCTTGCCACAGATCATTTCAAACATTCGTAAGGACTCCCTTGTCAGAGGAAAGTTTCCTCCTCTTCAGTAACACAGAAGGAGCAGAGACTTACTGAAAAGGCTTATTTTAAAAACTTGCTGGAGGAGCAGAAGGAACCAGCACCTGGTTCTTTTCCTCTCTATCCTAGTACAATTGTAAAGAGGGTCTCTCTTCCCACCCCTTGCGAACACCTCTGTCATTTCCTCAGACATACTGCTTCCTTCTATGACATTGTCCACCCAATTCAGAAAGCACAGGACGAAGATAAAGAGAAGAAAATGGCATGAAGTTATTCCCAAGCAGGTTTAGCAGAAAATGTTGCAGTAAAAGGCTAAAAAAGATTGAATGTGTCAAAAAAATGAATTTAGGGATAAATAGATGGGTAATTACAAATAATTATTTACCAAACATGGAGTTGAAAGACATCACATAACAGATTAGAGCTATCTTTAATAATTTTCAAAAGACTCCTTTCAGATAGACTTTTCTTAATAGACAGGAAATGGTGTCTGCAGTGGAGAAAAATAGGCCTTACAGTCTAGTTTCTTAAAAGTCAAAATTAATTTTTTTTTTAAAGTTTTGTTTCTTTTTCTGTCTTTTTAAAGTAGTATAAAGGGCTCTGTATTTGAGCAGTATTTAGCAGAAATTTCACCTTTTAAGACTCATGAGTTTATAACCTTGGTATTTTTTACATATAAAAATAGGACACAGTGTGCACACAGCTACATAGCATGAACCAGTTTCCAGAAGACCACATCCATGAACAAATGTAGGCAGTAATTCTCAAGGAAGGCTTATAAATGCTTTTCCACATATTCTAGGGACAAGATTTCTGTTCCTGCATTGAAAGAAGAGAAGTAAGCAAAAAAGATACTTCACAGAATAGGAGCTCAGCTGTGTAGCAGTAGAGTACCAGAGACTTGCAGGATTTAAATATTTAAATACTAGTCTCTCTAAACCAACAGACCAGTTTTAAAATTGAACAGTTACATTCTCATTTTCGCTTACTCTTTCCCTTTTCTTTTTAATGACATCTTTAATTTTTCTTTTTAAGCCATAACCTCAGTGACCAATAGGCAAAAAGGCTGCAAAAGCCCTTTTAAGAATAGAAATTTAGTCACCACTGCATTTCTGTTCATCTTTCCAAAGACTGCCCCATGAGCCAGGTTCCCTGACTTGATAGCAAAATGGAACAAGATAACAAGACACTTGGATAATGCAAAAAAAACCAACCCAAATAAATTAAGTAACACTGTCTAAAAGCAGCTCTTTCTCTTCCACACACTACAACCTCCAACTTTCAATTCTATTTTGTAATCCTATGCATTGATAAAGTGATTGAGACAGGGGATTTTTTATTCTCTAACCTTTGCTTATGGAATATGAATAAAACTGAGCAACATATTGTGTTTCTCCAGGTGTCTTCTGCCTCCACTTCAAATGACAGCTTTCTGCAAAGTGCCCCTTTGAGATGGACAGGGTTATTTACAAGGTGTTTACTATCACTTCTAAACCAGGTATTTCACTACATGTAGAAAAAATTGACTGTTTTTTGTAATAATAAAAGATTTCTTAAGCTTTGGATGAAATTCAGCTAAGTTACCCTAATGATGTAATGAAAAGAATAATTGCTCTCATTAACATTTCACTTTTTTTTTATATTCATCAACTCCATATTGAGAAACTATTGCCACGGAGGATAAAAAGGTAATCACATATGGAAGAGGCTGCTGTTTTATGAATAGTCATTGTCCTCACCCTGTGAGTCTGAAGGAGAAATGGTCACCCAATAACCACTCCTGCAGCTGAAAGAGGCTAAAGTTCAAAATTTGCATATTGCAACACTACAAGGAGAAATAGTTATGTCCATTTATTGCCTTTCATCTTCACACCAAAATGTAAAAATTTACAAATAGCATGAAGAAGAGTTTGATACACTAAGATTTACTTAAACCATTTGCTGAGGTGTATTTTGAATTGAAATGTACCATTGTTTGTGGGAAAACATGGGGAAATATCTCAGAAACTGAGTCCATACTTCAGATGTTCAAGTGATTTGTCATTTCCTATCTTTTTTCCTCAAGATTAGCCCAGGTTTGTCACATTTTGGCCATGAAGAGATTAGCCTCTAAATTCACTCTAACTCAATGTTGCATCTAATTAAATGCCCAACACTTCATACTTCTCCTCTAGAAAATTCACAGGGACTAAACACGTAACACGTAGGTGCCTGGTTCACCTCGAACAGGTGCTTTCACCTCTGTTTTCCTTTTCCAAAACCTGCTGCAAGATCATCTTCTTTCTTTCCCCCCTGCAAACAAGCTTGTCTTCTCCTTTGCTCTTCAGGATACAAAAACCTCTGAGCTGAATCCTGAAATACCATTTTAAATTACAGGAAAGCATTTACAACAGATGAAACAGAGAGAGATAAGAGTTCCATCTGGAAGGATATTGGTTAACCTCATCTATTGCTCACCTCACAGACACTGCACATCTTGGTTAAAGAAATGCCAGTAATGCTGCAATCGCTTTCACACACACAAAAGAAACAGGAAATATTTTATCATATTTACAATTAATTTCTTCAGGTAGGAGATCACAAGATAAAATATGCAGGGAGATGGCCTATATTACTTGTTGGTAAACTGCAATTCAAAATGGTTTTGCTAGTTTAATTCCTATATCCATCTGGGCAAACATTAAATGCATTACAGGATGCTGACTGTCATCTTTGTTTACAATTGTTAAATGACATCATAGAATCACAGAATGGCCTGGGTTGGAAGGGACCTTAAAGACCATCTGGTTCCATCCCCACCACTGTGGGCAGGGACATCCTCCACCAGACCAGGCTAGAGTCCCAACACAGCCTTGACAACTTCCAGGGACTGGTAACCTGTGTCAGTGCCTCACCACCCTCACAGTAAAGCATTTGTTCCTATCATCCAGTCTAAACCTACTGTTTTTCAGTTTTAAGCCATTCCCCCTTGTTCTGTCACTACATGCTCTAGTACATAAAAATATGCTAAATGGTGTTTTGAAGGCTGTCATAATATTTTTCTTCCAATTATGGCCACTGCTGTAGGAATTCACTTAGTGTGTCTTAGTGTGCCTTTGTGTCTGGATGAAAGATCTGGATTCCTCTGTATGGATGAAAATGTCTGCTGTTTCTCACCCCTCCTACTCCCCACAGCACTGGGTTGTAAACCCTGAATTTGTTGTAAACCAGATTGAAGTACGGAGTTGTAAACCCTGAATTTACAATGGCACCTTCCAAAGCATTCAGATTATAATTCTTGGAGAGAATTCTTTAAAAAAAATTGACTATAAATACTCTTACCCCAGGTTCTCTAAATGTTATTATCTAATCTAGGAATATTCTGCCCCCCTTAAGATTGGCTAGTTTTAACAAACCATTCATGCTGGAAAGGTCATTTTGTTATCTTAAAAAAAATAAATAAGGATCAGATTTTTATCGTTCATTTGTCATTTCATGAACAAAATGGCCCTGAATTTCTGGACTATTTCTTACCTCAAAAATAAGTTTTGGCCTTACAGTTAATGTTGAGTTTTTTGGTTTTTTTGTTGTTTTTTTTTCACTTAGAAAAGTGAGGAAATTTCTGCTTCAGAGAAAAGCTACAGTTTAAATGCAAGCACTGGTAGGTGAAGTGTGTGGGCTTCTACTTACCTGTTTGTTAGTCTTGGCAAAGAAATGAAATTACTGTCTGAAATGGATCACAGCAGTATATTGCACCTTTCACACTCAGCAGAGCCATGAAAATAGTGAGAGAAGAGAGCTGCTTTTTTCTTCATAAAACATCTGACTTACTCTGACAAAGATCATGACAGATTAGTGGCTGGAATGAGACTGAAAAGAAGCAAACAACTGCTATACATGTTATTTTCTTTGTTTTTTAATATTCAGTTCTAAATAATGCATTCCTTTTGCTGTGTACAGGGACAAAGAGTTGCTCAGGGAATTTTTTTTACTAAACATCTGAAATAAATAGTAAATAATGTCATACTGTTATGCAAAGTCATGCAAGGCAACAACATCACATTTTAAAAGCCTCTTAGAGAGCTCACTTTCATTTATACTACATGAAAACAAAATCAATTCTCCTTAAAAATAACATAAGTGATCTCATAATTGAAGCAATCTTTTCAATACAGCTTGTGCAGCGACAGGAGAAAATGCAAAATATTTTTTATTCTCTAGAAAATGGCTCAAAGGCAAAGTGAGCATAGCCCTTTGAGACCTGTAATAACCTACAACGAGGGCAATAGCCATCAAACAGAAAATATAACAGATGGCAGTATGGTTGCTTTACTCTCAGATACAGGTTACTGAACAGATGCCTTTAGGGCTTAATATTAGATATTTTTTCCCTTTCTTCTAGACCATGGCATAGCTTTGTGCACATGCCATTTATAAAACAAATACAAAACACCATAGGGAAATTAATAAAGTTTCAAATGGCAAAATGTCAGCAGAAATACAAATTTTCAGAGGATAATGTGATTATCAATGTTGCTGGTATACGCTGAAACATAACCTTACCCTTTATAGTACACTGTATCTATCACACATTATTTTGAGCTATCTTACACAATTCAAAAGTATACACATAAAATCTGTTATTAGCCCTCCATTTCTTTGCCAGAAAGGTCAACCACCCAAGAGGGTAAAAGTCAGCTCTTTTGCTTACCAGGTTTAAATGTTCAAAACCAGCAAGACTAGAACAGAGAAAAAAATTGTCATACACAGCAAGGAGATTTCTACAACTATCTGAAAAGATAAAGCACACAGAGATATAGATCACACACTGGTAAAACAAATAACAGCAAGAAAGATTATTTCTAACTCCTTAGGCACTACAGAGTTCACAATTTGACCAAGTCAAAAATGTATCTTCAAAACATGGTACTGTGCTTATGCATCCTCCTAGCATGGATTCAGTCACGATAAATTGCTGGGATACATTATGAGACCCCTAAGGACATACTAGGTTTTCAAGATCCCAAGTCTTTTCTCTATGTAATAAGACAAAATAACTTTTGTCTTCAACAAGACAAGAATTCCATCTTACAAATGCACACAAAAATACATTTGAGCTGTGGGTTTGGTTTGGTTTTTGTTGTTGTTGGGGTTTTTTGTTTTGTTTTGTTTTTTGTTTGTTTGTTTGTTTATTTGGTTGGTTTGGTTTAGTTTTTTTTTTTAATTTTTATTTTACTAAAATTCTTTTAGGACAAATTACTACGGTGCCAAGAAAATAAAAGAAAGAATCTTCTAGAGATTAGGCCAGTCTCTCTTTAACAATGGGATATTTAAAAAATAAAGATAGTGCATTCTTCAGGATATTTTAGTAAATATTTCTTAAAACAGTATTTGTTTTACTAAAAGTGTATTGCTTAACCAAGTAAGAACAGTGTTTAACAAATAAACTGTGCTTCCTTGTTTAAAAGAAAAGGCACATTGTGTGCAGGAAAGAAACATTCAGATGGAAAATATAGTGACAAATGGGCATCACTGTCACTTCCACCATGCTGGGGAAGGAAAGGAAACTGTATTTTTAATAGCCTGGAGGTAAGTTGGAGGAAATACACATGGATAGTGAGATACCAGAAAACAGATACCTTGTGACAGAGTATTTGGTGCAGCTTATACTGCTTTGCCAGAAATGTGGTGTCAGAAACACCGCAGGGAACATTTCCCAAGTTTCACAGAAATTTTGACATGATATATTTTCCCAGGGAAAGTAGGATAACCTTTAACTGAGGATGAATAGACATGGTTTGCTTTCATTTTGTTATGAACTTGTTATGACCTTATATATCCTATTTTCTCTGCCTCCTTCAGCATCCAGGCTACTTTCCACTACTTTATAAAATAGTTGGACAGTGTAGCATTGAAGGTCAGTGGAAATCCAATAGAAAGGCAAATTTCAAAGGCTACCTCAAAAAACTTTAAGCACCCTGAAGGAAAAAAAGTAATCTAGGGTTAGGGAAGTTCTATAGCCCTCTAGGCTGTTTTCATCATGCTCGAGTCACCAATACATCAGCTATTAATCAGAAAACAATTTATTTTCCTGGATTCCAAATATGGACACAACACCATCTTTGCCATCTTCTTTTAAAAAAACAAAATATTATGAAAATTAATCATAAAAGAAAACTCATCCAAGCTACCCTACAGAAAGTAGATACTGAGTATGCTTTCTTCTTCCTTTTCTTTTTCAGCATCTTGAAGTATCCTCTTTCCATAGTAAACACACTGACATTACCGAGATAACTCGGTAATAAAAGGATTTCACATAAAGAAAACCTGATAGATTCATTCACAGGAAAACTTATTCCATGATAGAGACATAGATACTAAATGCAGATTCTGAAAACTAACTGATAGTTGTTTTAATTTTAGTCTGAAGATGCAAAACCCACTCAGATTAGCTAAAATAAACAAAGTTGTGTCAGGTCTAAGAGTAGCAGGAGCACTGTGCTGCCCTTCCAGGCCTGTAGATACAAGACAAATACTAAGTGGAAGAGAATTGTAAGCCACATGATCATTAAGCAGGGTGAGAAGGACAAAACTGGAAAGAAACTGGCACCCAGGTTAGCAGGTTTGCACTTGGCAGTGCTTTCAAGAGTACATATTGTAAATACCTGAAAGATATAAATCCCAAGGGGTTGCACAGTGATATGAACAAACCCTCATAAAAGGAGTCGAATTTGTCATACAGCTGGATTTACTTTGAATGAGGAAATCCCTAACTAGATTGTTCAGATTTCAGGCACTGAAAGCACAGCTTTTTCTTGACTCCTTTTCAGCACAGAATATTCCAAGAGATGTGAACATTCCCAAGTGCCCTTTATTTTTTATACTTATATACAAAAGGTTAAAAATATGAAACTAACATAAGAAACTCCTTGATCTGACATTCAGACAGCATCCTGCATTGAGCCAGCAATATAAATAAAATTCAGGGCCTATTTGCAAACAAGAAGTTCCATGACTGGTGATATAACCCATTAACAATTACATGCCTCATCTAGTTGAAGAAAGGTAGGCTGACTTTGCTAGGGAAGTGCAGCAACTTGAGCCTGCAGGGACCATTGATTCTGCATGTAAAATATGACAGCATATTATAAACTGCAGCACAAATTTAAGATGTTAACAAATTATTCTTTTCCTTCACTCCCCATCACTTCTTACTCAAAGCATGTACTACATTGCAGATTGCAAATAATTTTAGGGGTGGGGGGTGAGAACATCTGGGTAAAATGATTGCCCTTTTTCTGTTTATGTTGACATTCACTCATTTGTGTGTTATCAGACTGTTTCGGCGCTCTGCTTCTAAGGAAAATAGTCTGGTTGTCTTCTGAATCCATTTCAGCTTTCCAGAGCTAACTGCCTTTCCCACATGTTCATTATTCTGTGCTCTGCAGGTTTTAGTTTGCTTCATTTCTCTGGATGTAGGTTGTGTTGACTTAGTTTCTTCACTTATATTAGCACAGACGAAGGTAACATTGTTAGTAATCAGCCCTTTACAGAACCAATGTATTTGGTATATTACTTTAAAAGCCATAAGATGATTAAGAATATATTAGAGAAGCCACATATTGGACAGATCTTTTAAAAGGAGTAATAAGGCAGAATTCTAAGCATCTAAATTTTATTTTCCTCCCTCCTTTCTTGTCTTCTCTTTTATATGAATGCTTCTCTATCTAAGAGCAGGTAAGTGAAGACACCTCATTTTTTGTCGCAACCCCTCCTGCTATTATTCAGATGCAGTAAAAAATGCCTACTGATATGAAACAATAATCCATATCAACAGAGCATAAACTAGATTAATTTATGCATGCAGAATTCATTTAAGACCACCTTTCTGTTGCATTTAGGTTAAAAAAAAAGAAGGCCCTGTAAAATCATGGCTCAGGCCTGTTGCTTCAGCTAAGTAGAAAAGGACTATGAGAAAGTGACTCAGCTGAATTAAGAGGTAGAAAAACAAGTCATGTCACCATCACGTGTTCACATCATGGTGTGTGTTGGTTGTTTGAATTATGTCTGTTGTGATTTAAAACTGTGTAACTGATAGGGGCCTGACTGCTTTAAAAGGCCTGGCTTTTGCGAAAAAGCAGCTTTACTTTGCACCTGCCTGGGGACTCTGCCTCGCTCTGCTTCACACACTTTTCTTTACTAAATCAAATAGCAAGAGTTCCAATTCCCCATTGAATCGGTTTAAGTAGAAGTGGCAATACAATCTCCAAGAAAGCATAGGAATGACTTATACCCAAAAAAGGCACAATCCCATCATAGCCCCTCAGAGCTGTCAGGACAGAGCACCTGAACTACAGACAAACATATCCGACAGTTTCTGTGGTACCTGGTGTTCCCTATATGGGATGCTCTGATGAGCACTGTGCAGAGGTCATAGAACTCTGCTTATGGGGATTCCCATAAGCAGAATACATACATCCTGTATGGAGATTCCCATACAGGATGTTGCTTGGTGGCCTCTTCTCCTTCCTTTTTCTTCTACTCCTCTTCATTTTCAACTAGGAACAACAACATCTCCAAGAAAGCCAACCCAAGAGCCACTTGTCAATCTAAAATTTCAAGAGCAGCAATTATGGGATTTGTGGCTTATACTTTGTAGGAAAAACATTAAATAATATAACAAATGTATGGTTGGCCAAAATATTATTCTGCAACTGTGATACACTAATTAGTGTCTTCACAAGTCCTTTTCAGAAAAACTTCTGCCAAGCACAGAAGAGCTGACACTCTACATGACAGCCTTGTTTTCTCCTCAGATATATGGCTGAATTTTTGCCTAAATAAAAATTATTTCAGGGAATTTGGGTTTAACTACCAAGGGAACTTTGGCCTGTCTTCTTCACTGTTTATGACTATGCCAGTCTTTGTGTAATTTGCATAATTTCAGTTCCCCTGGAAAAAAAACCCAACAAGTAAGTAAGAGAAAAAAAATCTCAACCCCTAAATAGTTTATATGGGTCCCCAGTAGCAAAGAATTAATGAAAGGTGAAATAAGAGATGTTCAGCTGTTTGAGCCTCTACCAAATATAGTTCAATTGTCCCTACCAAGTAATTTCTAAATTCATCAGAATTTACAAATGCGTTATTAAAAGATTCATCCCATTATCAACAGGAATTAACATGATTCCTGAGATTTCCCTCCACAGAAATGAATATTGACTAATCCACCCAAAATCCATTTCAGAAAATGTTGGTTCAAAACTTTTTCCTTTTAATAAGATGCTATTAGTTGTATAAGTTTGCAAGTCCTTTTTCTTAAAGCTCTGTGAACAATTTAATATTAATTAATGTAGATATTACTGCAATTATTTTCAAGCAGTGGATCTTTTTAAAATGTATACTTATTCTCTCAGGATTCAAGGAAAACAAAATATTTAGTATCATTTATACAAATGTCTTTCTCTGTGTCTCTGTATCCATGTCAATATGGTACTGCTTTGGACTCTTTTTATTTCATTTATTATTACTCTTTTTATTTATTTATTTATTTATTCTGCTACATTATTTTAAAAAGGGAATGATGAGAAGCTGAGTTGTCTGAGAGTTAGTTCAAAAGTGTTATGGCAACTTCAGTGAAAAAAACTATCTGCTGAATTTACACCCTGAATAACCTCATGGGTCACTTTCAGTTATTTTTCTAAAGATGTATCCATGCTGCTGAGAGAAAAAAAAAATCCCAACAAAACAGTAATACATTCTGTGGTTTTGTAAGTTCCATCACTGAAACACACTTCAGGGCAGCAGGTGTGCTAACGTGACAGAGGAGAGTTTTGCTCATTAACTTCAGTGGTTTAAGTTAGAATAAGCTTTGACCCTACAGCATTATCTTCTAATCTTTAGATGAAAGTAGGAAAAGCTACTTATGATATACCAGGAAAGAGAAAGAGATGTCAGCTGCTGACCACAAATCAAGCTTTTGATATGCCAAAAAAAGGGAGTACTTTCCAGAAATTCCTATTACCTCTCACTTTTGAGCACATATCTACTTGCATGAGCCCAAATATATAATAAGTTTTTTCCATTCTGGGTTAAATGTAAACTCTAACCTGTTTCAATTCAGCCTTCACACAGATAAATCATTTTCTGCAGTGAAGGATTTTTCAAACTGATCCTATTTAAGAAGCATTATTGAACTTCAGAAGAAGAATGTATCTTCAGCTTCAATAACTTCAACAAACACCCTATTCTGCTGTCACAGCTGTCAATTCTTTACAGCTTATGTGTTTGTGCTACCAAATATTAAAAAAAGAGTAACCAAAGGAAAAACATGTTCCTTGTTCAGACACTCTCACATATAAGCCCTTCTTTTGTGTTTTTCCTTCAGCTGAGATCTCATTTCAGGAAGGTAGATGGGGAATGAATACCGCAGTCCAGCAACTATTATAAATATTTCACCTATGTTTACAGATAAAAAATAAAACTTCCTGTGCACACAGACACTTGAGAAGCTTCTTGAAGGCACTCTGTCAGACAATAGAAGAATGCAAACAATAGACAAAGTAGATCTATGTTCAGACCTGAAGTACTGCACAAGGACATCCTGCTTGTCCTCAGTTCCTGCCCTGTGCCCAACAAAGCAATAACTGTCCTGAGGCACACAAGCTTCTTTTTTGTGAATGCACATAAAAATATGTATTTTAACATTACGAAATGCCCAGCTGCCATAGCTACCAAATTCAGAGAAACAGTTATTCAGCCCATTAGTTCTTGGCTACACTCAAAACTGCATGTAAAAAATCACTGATGTTCTATACTCGTCTCAAAAACAAACAAACAAACAAAAAATTGAAAGAGGTACCTGGGCTTCCATATGAACCTGCTTTTTGAATTCCCCAGAAGCCTTTACCACATTAAAACACTACCAAGCTAGAAACAGCAGATGAAACTCTGCTGTGTACAGGCTGACCATATAGGTAGGACTGTTCTGACTTGGCACAAGAGTGCCAAGTGTCACTATTATCTGATTGTGCCATTAGTGCTGGAGAAGGAGCATGTTTGTCCCCATCCTTGGTGGTATTCCACGGTTACAAGGAGGGTCATCAAAGCTGCTTAGCAAGAGCAGCCTTGTTGAGAGCTGTCGTTGAGAAGAGTACCTTGTTACATAATTACCAGCCACGGGTGAAGATACAGACTGGGCTTGAGGGGTTCATGCATCTTTTATATTATGGATAGATTTTAATAATGTCTATGTTTATTCTCTTTCCCTTTAATATGTCTAGATGAGAAAATAAATAAAAAGGTAATATGATAGTGACAAAGGTAATATGATAGGCATTTTTTTCTGTACTTAAGTCAATAAGCTGTTGAAAAAAATGTTTCTAGAGGTTCAGTTTTCATTATTCGCCACTCAGCTGTCATCAATGATAGGTCACAATGTTAATGCCAACCTGGCAGTAACTTTGGTGTTTCATTTCTCTAAAATACAGTTTGACAGAATTTGTGTCATCAATACAGTAACTTGCAATGTCAGAGACCACAAAACACTAGGGTTTAGTTTGCAATACCTGTGTATTCCTCCATGTGTTCCTTGAGGCCTCCCAGATACTACTTATATATGCACCAGATAAAGGTATAGTTAGAGGCCAGGCAGAGCCCTTGAGGATCAGGACCATCAATAGTAAGTGATACTTGTATGTAACAAATCAGTGATTTAAAATATGCATTCAGGGGAAACAGCTTTTGAATACTAGGACAGAACTCACATCACAAAATTCATTTTTATTCCCATCGGATCCATTCAGAGAGATGCCATCTTTCCTTCTACTGAAGGGATCTATACATTCTTATGATGACTAGTTCTGACAAGTCTTCTGAGAACGATTTCTCCAGTACATCATCATAAGTTTGCCTTTAAAATGAGTGTAAGTATCTAAGCCTGAAATATGCTAGACTGGCAGTTAAGGAAGTTCAGAGGAAGAGAAAAAGGTGCTAAGCCTGCCAGGCTGAGACAGCAGAATGTTATGAATGCAGTTACCTAGCAAATCTGTCACAGGAGAAAGTTAAGCAAAAAGCAGCAATCTTCTTGAATTCCACAGTAAATCTGGGTGTGGAGTATTTCCACTAGAAAAAAAGTTTATAAAGCTTTTTATTGAGACCAACTGAGAAATTATTACATGGTCAGCCCAAAAATGTCAAGGTCAGGTAATGATTTTGAAAAAAATTCCAGTAAAATTGTCCCTCCATGTTTATAAAAGTGCCAAAATAGCACAAAATTTAAAGCTGAAGAGTGACTCCACTTTGAAAACTACCAAAGAAGCCAAGGATTGAGAGTCATGTAAATATTCAGTATCAAAGTTTGAGTCTGAATAACTGAATAAGAATGCATAAAACATGCAGGATTTTTTGCTTCAGTGCATGTGTATCTGAATAAACAATCTCTTTCAAATAATACACTTTGTCTGACTGGAAACAGAGTAGGTCAGGGTAATAAATGATCTTTTTTTTTTTTTTTTTGGTAGGTTCAGTACCTACTTGCCCTGCTCCCAGCCAGGACAGGGTTAATCTTTTGCAGTAGCTAGGAGGGAACAGGGCTAGGACAGGGACACCTCCTCATGTCAATGCCAGGGTCAGAGAAATAGACTCTCTTCAAGGAAAACAGGTTCCTTCTGGTCAAGAAAATGTGTCATGGGAAGATGTCTGGTACTGTTTATTGTCAAGGGCTCTGCAGTTAACATTCCTGCATATGAATCACTTGTCTCTTTTATACACTTTTGTTAATATTTTTGCTGTTGCTGTTTGTTTTCTTATCTCACTGCTATTTCCAGTAAATTGTACTTATTTCAACCCATGCTCTTTGCCTTTTGTTCCTTCAGTTGGAGGGCAATGGAGAGTGGGGCATGTATTTTTTCTGTGGGAGTACTAAACTGGAGAATCCATTCCTAAACCACAACACTGTTATATGTTTCATGTTAACAAATGTTAAACCAGTGTAAATAGATGATCACAGAAATCTCATTTCAACTCTCAATCTCTTTGCTGGCCTCAGTAAATCTTTCAAAAGCCTCACAACTATAAAGAATAAAAAATCTTTTCCCTGATGGTGTTTTTTCCAGCTAAACATTTGTACATGACACGCATTTGGGTAAACAAGCCTCAGACAATAGATTTAATCCCTTAGTCTCTCTGGGCTTCAAACTTCATTCATTACAAAACAATTGGAAGAAAGGCCAGTCAACCTGCTAAGGGGAAACATCCAGCTCCCCAGCCACTGAAGGACAGGTATATGAGGAAGAAATGTGCACATTTGGGAAAGAGAGTGGCTAAGGAGATTTTGATACCCTAATGGTTTTCATCTAGAGCTAGAAGTGCCCAAGCAGGAAAGCATGTCTGGCTTATCACATAACAGCAAGATGCTGGTACTTTCTTTGTGATCAAGTTCTCATGTCACACACCCAGACCATAAAAGCCTATCTGCCAATACATTGCTCTCCCACCTTTCTATAGAATTAAATGTGGTAAAATTGAGCATTAGACCCTTTCAACATTTTCATATCAAAGTGCTTTAAATGAGAGATGAATTATACCATCTGGCTTAGGGAATTCAAATGACTTCCCACTCACATTTGGTATTTAACTATAATTAGACCAATCCATCTGAAACTTTTCACTAAACAAACAAAAATGCCATTACACCCTTGTCCCTCATTTCTGTCCTTGCACATGACGATGCAATCCTTAAAGTACAGAGCTTTTATTCCCTTGTCATCCATAGAATATTTTCAGTAGCAGAAGTTGTATATCTGGAACAAAAAACGTTTTATAAACCTCCTATTGGCTCCAAAGAAAAGTAGGATGAAACTTCCCATTCGATGCAATTTCAACTCCCTGCAGCAGAACAGCCTGGGGGATGAAAAACCCACTGAATTCTGTTAGGTGTTGACAGCTGAGCAGGACTGCAGCGCTGATCTACAGCTGAAAGGACACACACTGCCCATGGACTCCAGAAGTGGCATGTGGTAACGAATGTGGATCCCACATGTTAATGTCCGTTTTTGATTTGATTTTACAGCACAGCCACCTTGCCACAGCAAGAATGAATATAAATCTGCCTATAATAGATATTAATTGTTTCTCTGTAAATATATTCTAGACACCACATAGAATCATCTGCCAGTAACTTCATAACAGGGCATTTCAGAATCAACAGAGAAGGAGTGATTTTATTTTAAGCTCTTTTTAGGCCATTTTGGTTTTTTTACAGCTATTCAGGTCTAAAAATGTGAGAACTTGCTAATTATTATGTGTTTAGGGGATTAGCTAGACTTCTCTTTCTTACATTTGACAGGCAATTCAGCTTTGTAAGGCTGTGAAGTCTTCAGTGATAAAGTGTTCTTCTCCATGTTGTCATTCATTTTTTTTTTTTTTTTGACTGCAAAGCAAGTGAAAGTTTCCTAGACCCATTATGGACTGTTTTTTATTCAGAATGGTAAAACGATTTAGAAATTTGCTTTCTTGCCTGTCCAATGTTAACTCATCAAGATATTATAGGGGAGACTGAGGTTGAAGATTGCCACTAACAAATATCTAAGGTGAAGCAACATGACCTTAGAAAAAACGCAACCTGCATCACTTAGATTACAAGGAATTTATTAAATGCATCCTACAATATTTAGACAATAAGGCAAGACTCAGTTTTACTCAGGACATTTTTCTGTTCCTTCTTAGACAAAATACTATTTACCAGACATAAAGAGTTCCACTACTTCCATAATTACATAAGAGGAATTATTTTCCAATTGTGTAGACTTCTGTTTTGCTTCTGAATCACAAAATCTTGCAGAGAATAGGCCAAAAAATACGGTATCCTATTAACCATCCCTTTCCATGGAAATAATACAAAAAGAGTTTCTCTGATCCTTAAGCTGCCACATCACATTGTAACTACTCACTTAATCAGAGATCTCACAGCATGCTGCCAGCACCAGTCCCTGCTGTCACTAGAAAATATGTCCTTTTCTGTCATAAGTGTGGAGTTACTCAAATCCTGATTCTCTTTACTGCTTAGTCACAATAACCTTTCTTTCCAGACAGTTAACATACAAGAAATATTTAAGCAAGCTAATAATGACAGAAGGAAAAAATAATCCAAAGATTTCTCTAGCGGTTTCATTTGTACTGGCTAAAAAACTGATATTGAGAGTCCTTGTGCGTAAGAAATCCCTTTCTTCCATCACAGAGAATTCCTTTCCCCTGTGACTGGGCTTGCTAGTGACATTTGCTTCAATATTTCTGGGTGAAATCGAAACTATTTTTGTAAGTAGTCCATTGAAACTATGGCTATCTGTTCCTGAATCGTGAAACAAAATGAAATTTTAATCCCAGATTTATTTTAAGGTCAGATTGGTAGTGAAATAAATCAAGCAGCAGGAGAAAGTGATTGCTAAAATCATTAGCAGACAGAATGCATAGACACAAAACAATGACATGGAAAACTTTGCAGTAACTTTCACGAATATGGAAATGGTAAAACATTCTTTTACTAGAAGAAGAAAAAGCTAGATCAACAAAAAGTATCAACTGAGTAAAAATCATGAATTAGAATAAAGTTTTGTTGAAATGCAGTGATCCACAGCCTGTAGTAATCCTTGACAAGGACAAGAGTTTGCTTGTATTCTTGAGTTAAAAATAATAAATGGCATGTGCTATACAGAACAGCCCATTTTTGGGAGAGGGAAGTCTTGTGAGTATATTCATATCAACTTCTGGCCTATCAATTCAAACTTCTATAAATCTCAACTCCTCTTCGTATCTTATCCCCAACAAAACTACCTTCTCTCCAGAAAAGTAATAAAAAATTATTCTCTGGAATTCACCAAGGGCCAGCAGAAACTCTCATTAAATAGGAGCATGTGTCTGCTTTACATATGAAACAGTTGGTTACTCTGATCTCCATCTCACCAACAAGTGGATGGCTCAGAAAGATCTTGGCTCCACTTCGGTAAGTGCTACTTAAATAATGAGGGCCCTAAATAATGCACACTGTTTTCCAACACTTTAACAGGAAACAGGTTAGGAAGAAGGGCTGACCTACTATCCCTCTCTACAACTCCCTGAAAGGAGTTGCAGTGAGGTGGGGGTTGGTCTCTTTCTCCAGGCAGCAACTGGAAGAACCAGAGGACACAGTCTTAAGCTGTGCCAAGGGAAATACAGGTTGGATATTAGGAAAAGGTTTTTTACGGAAAGAGTGATCAAGTACCGGGATGGTCTGCCTGGGGAGGTGGTGGAGTCACCATCCCTAGATGTGTTTAAAAAGAGATTGGATGTGGCACTCGGTGCCATGGTTTAACTGAGGTGTTAGGACTGGGCTGGACTCGATGACCTTGAAGGTCTCTTCCAACCTAGTCATCCTGTGATTCTGTAAATCCCATCTAAGATCAACGAAAAAGAGCGAATACAAGATGTTTCTCTTACTTCAGTTTCACAGACTTACAAAATGGCTGAGATTGGAAGGGATCCCTGGACATCACCTTGTACAACCTCCTGTTCAAGCAGGATCACCTTGAACAGGCTGCCCAGGACCATGTCCAGGCAGCTTCTGAATGCTTCCAAGGATGGAGATTCTAACACTCCTCTATGTTTATTGCAGAAAAATTATGTTCACCAGAAAAATTATGAAGCTCTCTTTAAAATTATGCAAAAAGGAAAATAAATTGTGTTTTTTCTTTAATTTCTAATGAAGAAATTAATCTAAAACTTTTGCCAAAAAACTTTGTTCTGTTTTTAAATTTTTTTTAGGGTCAAGATTGCTGATGGTCAAGATTTTAAGAAGATTAGTGGTCTATATGATCAGGAGAATAACTTAAATACAAATAGAACATTTATAAGTTTTTCCAAGTTGTTGCATAACATACATATAATATTTAATATATGTACACTTGGTCAGTACGTGGCACATTATAAAGCAAAATGGGAAATTATGTAACTAAACTTTACCAAAATCTGGAACATATGCTATATAATAAATACTTTACTTATTGTAATTATTTATTTTTATTTAATTCTCTGTTTAGAAACAAGGCCTTCCTGTTCATGCTGTCATCCAGTGTTCATCCAAGAGTAGTCACAGTTTTTCTGGAATCCACTCATAGAATGAATTCCATTCTGAAGAAATAACCATAACAATACACTTTGTCCACAGAAAATTTTCATTAAATACTGTTTTCACAGAGAGCTTTAATCATATCCTTGGTCCTATCCTTGCAATATCAAATAAAATTAAAATCTTTTAATTACATTGAAAAGTTTCAGATGTTACCCTCAAAAATTAAGATGATAAATTTTGGTGTCCCAGAGGTTGCACATTAAAAATACTTAAATCTGTAAAATGCAGGAAGACACTTAGTGACACTTTGTGGAATGACTCTATCTTTCTAAATATCTACATGCCAAATCACTAATTTCTGGTGGACTACTAAAAAAGAACAAGTCCCAAGAGCAAATTAGTGTAAAACATCACCACTACCATGGAAAACACCTTTGGCCACTACTTTTCAAGCCAACAAGTAAACACAAAAAGAAAAGACACAAAAAAGGAAAAAAGCCCAGACGTGTCTAAAGGAAGCTTAAAAATTATTTCATGGGTCGAGTCCTGTATCAAAGGAAACAGCTTCTCAAAAATGCATATAAAAGAACATATCTGAAGGCAGTACCAATCCTTCTTCTCTTCCATGAATCCTTCTCTTTCACAAATTGACACACTTGGTCCTATAAATAATTCCCCACAGAAAATAAGGAGTGTGAAAGGGCTAAAAAAAAACCCCAATTAACCCAGAAACTTTGGGGAAAGATCTGTCTCCTTTCCCTGAAATGTCCCTCTGGGGACATAAATGGGATTTGACCCTAGCTGAACTTAGCCTTGTCCCTAAATACACACTGAGGAAACATACTTAATCTGATATGGGCAAGTGCCAAATGAGAAAATTCTGGAGATTGACTCTGACATGAAAGAATTTTGGCAGCTCTTAAAAAATTTTAGGTCTGGAAAACGTATGAGAAGATTTCCAGGTGAGATTTGCATTGTTTCCTAGTGTTAGCAACATTAACAATAAATTCATGTTAGTTACATCACTGCTAGCATAGTCATTATGGCATTATACTACTTCCATTATGGGATTTGGCAGGTGGTGGCAAGTGCAGTTTTAAATAAAATTAAAGTAACTATAAGATACAGGTTTTGTATATATACATTTCACTCTCTAGATTAAAAAAAAGAGAGAGAAAGAAAAGATAAAAAAAAAATCTTAAAACTGTCTTAGTTAAAAAGGCATGGATTACTTCTCACCCAGTAATAAAAAACAATTAAATAAATGAACTTCAAATACTTTCAAATTAGCATTTAACCAGGATTGACATAAAAATCTAGGTTCCAACAGGAGTGCAGTATTAAGTAATTTCTCATGAAAAAATAAAATTACATTTGAATTGCTATAAAGGTCTTTTTCTTCACAACCATGTTAGAGTAATTTACCAGTGACTCCTTTATGTCAGTCAAATGCCATTAATGTCAAAAACCTTGATGAAAGAAAGCTCACTATTTTTTCATCCATTTTTTTGAAATACTGTTGGATGAGATCCTTACATAGGATAAACCAAGCAATGGGACAAGAGGCAACGGGCAGAAACTGATGCACAGGAAGTTCCATCTGAATATGAGCAAGGAATTTTTTACTCTGCAGGTGAGTGAGCACTGGAACAGATTGTCCAGAGAGGGTGTGGAGTCTCACTCACTGGAGAACATCTGGACACAACCTGTGCCATGTGCTCTGGAATGACCTTGTTTGAGCAGAGAGGCTGGACCAGATAACTCACTGTAGTCCCTCCCAACCTGGCCCATTCTGGGATTTTATGTAATTATTTTACACAGAATACGAATTCCAGCCAACAGGTCACGTAATACTACTTTTCCCTGGGGATCCAGATGTGGCTTTTCCAGGCCTGTTTGAAAAGTAAAGGGTAATAAGCCCCTCAGGAGCTCTTGCCTACAACCAAACTTCCCTTTGAAGATTTTACAATGAAAGTCAACAATGGCAAAACATACAACTTGATTATTTGGACTTTTATCATGAATTTGACAAATTTCCACTATATAAGCCTCTTTTCAAGGAACGTTCCAAAGAAACAAGTGGGACAACAAAGATGTAGTATAAGAGGGAAAAAAAATAGTGATAAACTTTTCTGAGTCAATTGCTAATTCTCAAGGAATATGAAGTAGGCCATCTGCTGCTACACAAATCATATGTAAACAGTCTTCTGCTTAAAGAAATTGATTGAGCATATGAAACACTAAGACCGAGAGCAACCTTGGAGCCTCCTGACTGCTGCTGTAATTTCTAGAAGAGTAGAATTTAGTGACAAAAAGAATAAAATGAAGGTGTAGAATAGATGTAGATGCATAAAGAATTAATTTGTGCAACAGAAAGCTACTAGCTGTGACAATTTTTAGTAGATAGTAGCTTAAGAGAGTAGAAGAACAATGATCAGGCTCTTCACAAAGAAAAAGAAGTCTCACCACTTCACATTTAATTAAAAGTTTCACATTTAAAAATGAGAAAAAGATACTTGTTTATCTAAGTAAGAAGATATACAATTGAAAGTCATACCTGCTTTTTTTGTAGATAAGGTCAATTCTTCAGAGCACGTGTTGAATACTTTGTGATCCTGCCAAGAAGATGACACTTGAAGGCCAACTTGTAGATCAGGAGGAATGTTAAAAGTTCTGGTTTGGTTCTTTTCAACAGCTTCAATAAGGAAAGTCAGGATCTACCACACGTTTTCATAGTTTGAAAAATAATTAGAAGTCACTTATTCTAATGAACCAATAAACCTGAGCAATGCCTAGAAGCACATTTACAGAAATGAGGTTTCTGAAAAAAGGGCAGTCTTATAGGTGTCATTAATAGCTGTTGATATTTTTGTTTACATGTTTGTGCAGTCCATGTGTTGACCTTCTGAATCTATTTTAGGGAAGAAATGACAGTACCTTGTCTAAAACCAGCATCTGGTCCAGTAAAATTGAGAGGAAGTGCCTGATTAGCATTACAAATAGACCATACCCTGAAGAACATGTTATTGTAGGGGACAAGGAGAAACAGTAGCTATTATCATAACCACTAATTATTTACATTTGTTTCTCTCTTCAGTTTTTGCCAGGTAGTGCCTGCCAGACAGCACTGCAACGCACATTTACTAAGTCACAGCTGTGTGATGGTCTTCCATGGGGTAAAGGCAAAGCTCAGTGGACATCAGTTCCTTTGGCTCAATGCATCACATCTTAGATGCTCTGGTATTCTTATACTGAGTTGATGATTATATTCTGTGGCATGTGAAATTGGTCCTACAGAACTCAAGGGAATGGAAGAAATTATACCGCAGCATATTAACGCATGAATTAAACACTCAAAAAAACCCCTCACATGTTGAGAGTTATCCATTGCAATCACTGTCTTAAGGGAGTGTGACTGGAATTCTTCCCATGAGTAAAATGTAGCTTTGGCAATTTACAGATGTTTGCTCTATGAACTGGTGAAATCCCAGAAGCATTTAAATTAAATGTTGGCTACAGATCGATGCAGACCAAGGTCACAAAGCTAAAGTAAGTAAGTTAGCTAAAGTTAGGAGGAGTACAGTGGAGGCTTTCTCACCTTCAATATGTTACTTTTCACAATTCTGTTAGCAGTTTACTACTTTTTTTACACTTCTGTCTTGTTTTCTTCTCCTGTTTAGAATATTTTTTTTTTTTTTTAACAGGAGCTGGACCAAGAATGCTTCAGAAAAATGAGAAACAAACCTCACAAGCACAGTATTTATTTCTTTTTGAAACAGATAAAATGGCAAGGGAAAATAGCCTGCTATTTTGGGTTGGTACAACCAGGAGAAATGGAAAGTTGACACACCTGACAGAGCAACTATCTTTTGTGAAGATGAAATACAGGCACCAGAGGGGCCACTGCTGTGGGACTATGCAGTCTGTATAACCTCACTATGCCAAAAGAGAAAAATCTTTCTCCTTTCTTTCACCACACTTGGGCAAGCATGAGCAGCAGCACTCCCACAAAGCCCCTCAGCAGGAACACGCAGTTCCCCTTCAGCAAACACAGTCTGTGCACAGCCCAGTCCTCTGTGGCCAGGTCACAGCACAGCTCAGCCATCAGGGAGGGCAGCACAGAGATGAGCTGTGCCAGGCAGCAGAGGTTTCCAAAACCCTGCCCTGCTCATGACAGCACCATTCACTCAAAGGACACAGGGGCTGCACAGCAAGATTCTTGTCTGCACATTGGAAGAAAAAGACCTATTTCAATACAGCAGCAAATATTAAAAATTTTGTGCAATTTCATTCCTGCTGTTGAAGATTATGAGGCCTTTTTTTCCCCATTGTTATGTAATGGTATTCAAGAAGCAGAGAAGTGGGAGACAATTTAATACAAACTGACCTATAATTAACAGTAACAGACATATTACAGATTTGAAAGGGGGAAAAAGAGAGCTTCTTTCACTCACTTTCTCATTATAATTGGAATCTAAGTATGGCCAGAAAACAGCTAACCAGACAGTTAGTGCTTTTGGTGGAAGTCAGATCTCTGAATCACAGGAGTCGATTGCATTAGGGGAGCTACTCATTACCTCTTTGGCCTTAAGACATCCCTTATGTCAACACTGATTTTTTTGTATCTTTACAAAACTGGTATAGGAAATTTACTTAGAAGACAATTCTTTTTCTGCTATTATTGCTGATTCAAATTAAAGTGACTAGGCAGAGAGATAAAACAGTAACATTTCCACTACATGAAAATCAAGCTATCTTAATGGACAAGAGATACAACTGCCAATGGTATTCCACTTTTATGTCAGAATCTGAGTAAATTACCATTTATATAGGCAAAAACTCTGGGCACTTCCTTGTACTGAGTCAAACAAGCATTTGTAATGGATTTACTAAAGTACATCTGGACAAACACCTGCCGTAAAACCCCTTCAGAGGAATGACAATGTGTCAGTAATGTCCTCAGCTTCTGGGCTGCTTAATGATGCAATTCCTACAGATGCCACTGTGGGAAATGAACTCATCTCAGCATTTATGTGTAATTCCTGATGTGAAGATGTGCTAGAAAGCTACACAGCCTAATAAAAACATATGTGGTGAAATTATGAGGGGAAAGAACAACCTGAGCAATGAACTCAGAATCCTCACACTTTTTAATTTAACAACAGGATCAGTCAGAAACTCAGATACATAGATTCCATCCCAGTGCTGACACATTCTAATGTTTCTCCTGCCTTCCTTTCAGCATTACTATATTGGGGTGGGGTTTTTTTTGGGTTTTTTTTGGGGTTTTTTTTTTCGGTTTTTTTTTTTTTTTCTTAGGAATTGTCTTTCCATGAGCAAAGATTACATTCAGGTACATTTTCAAGGCATAAATTAAAATTGTGGGTAGGTTTTCTTCACAAAATTATTAAGAGTAATCAGTCTTATCTAAATCATGCATTTGAAGCTGCTATGCTTTCAAAAGACTCTCCTTCCTATATTCTGGCAGGATTTCTAGGGACAAATCCTAGAGTTCTTACTGCTGAAGGTAGTAGTCCTGCACAACATTTGATCTCTGTCCTTCACTGGAAACTAGTCTGTGTTTCCAGCACACGGGGAAATTGAGGGAAACAAGTTCACTTGCACATGAAAAAATACAGACTGGTACTATCATCTTGTGCTGTTGCAGCAGCATTCACATTGCGCATACTCCGAGTTACACTAGCCTACAAACTGGTGACATCCATCAGTCACAAATAATCACAATGATGACACAGCACAGAGGCACAAACCTTTGCTTTGCACAAACCTTCATCATGCTAAGCAAATGTGAAAATTTCCCGGCACAGAATAAATACATAAACTTCCTATTGATACATTTGTTGCGTTCAAATTTTTCCATGGAGTTGTGTGGAAAGCCAGTGAAAAAATGTAAAATATGCTATAACTAACACTATGGAATGGAAATTCTTTTTAAAAATAGGCACACATATTTCAGTTGTAAAACTCACCTTCAAGGAGACACATAGCGTGCAGAAGTCTCTTTTTCAGAATTTGGTTCAATTAGCATCTGAAACACAACAAAAAATTCAAGTGGAAGTGTCATCTTTTAGGCTAGGCAACTCTGTTTCCCATTCTTGCTCTGGTTCCTTGAGAGTGATTTCCACTGCCTTTTGACTGGATGAATTAACTAATCAGCAAACTGCATCCCTTCTGCACAGCAAGTACAGAAAGAGTGTGTTAACAGAAATCCAATTGTGACAAGAGGGA
Organism: Taeniopygia guttata; assembly: GCF_048771995.1. NCBI lineage: Eukaryota > Metazoa > Chordata > Aves > Passeriformes > Estrildidae > Taeniopygia > Taeniopygia guttata. The sequence goes on along the minus strand of NC_133028.1, from coordinate 38,038,436 downwards.
CAATTCAGCATGTCCAGCATTGTATTTGCCTCCAGGAGGTGGCTGAGTTTTTCAAAACTTGGTGTTTTAGTTACTCACCCAGTGGTACCTGGTTAAGTTTGAGACTCTTCCAATCCACTGTATTCTTCTCCATGTTAATACCAATCTCTTCACACAGGAACTTGCTGACAAACTATTTTATTGTCCACTGCACTCGCTGAAATGCAATTGTGAGTGACTTGCAAGCAATATACTCAAATTAGCTGCAAAAACAGTAAAAAGAATTACAGTATTTCAAATAACTTTGTGCTGCTACAGCTTTATTTAAACCCAGTTTTCAAAAGCTTTTAATAATCAAAAATATGATCACTGCTTTCCCAAAGAATCTGTAAATAAAAATACTTCTAAATTTCCTATGGAGCATAAAGCTAATCCACGTCCTGATAAACTTTTATTATTCTACCTGGGCAGTGGAATTTTTAAGTAAGAATAAAGGAAATCCAGTTCTTGTCCATGTGCACAAAACAGGCAAAAATGTTCCTACTATCATTATCTTCCTCAGTCTTGTACAATAATCCAATTTTTATATAAGCAAACTAATGACACTAATTAATTCCTTCTAAACTAAGCACATCTGTGCCTTGACCCAAAATACGTCTTTCAAAGATTATATAATATTTTATTGCACTGAGCATCGTATTCCTTACTTTTCAATGAAACTGAGATTTATAATTCCACACATTCTCAGAAGAGCATAAGGATTAATCACTCTGCATGAAAATCTCCAAATGTACATCACAGTCTTTGCCTGTCTATAAATACATGTGTAGAACTGTAAGAACAAGAAAAAACAACAAATGACAGCAACACTGTAAAAATAGTCAAGGGCTCCCGACTTCTTTCTGCATGACTGTAGTCATGAGGACAGACATCTGTGCAAATTCTTGCATTTTATGGAATCCAGGAAAAAGCTTCTGAATGGTTTAGATATTTTGTACATTTACATTTTCAGCCTTTACCTTTATTTATTCTAGCTGCTCCTGACTTTCTGCATTTATTTAATGCAGGAAAGAAGCACACAATGAAGTAGTTTCCAGTTCCTCTGTTATCATGAAAGGTAAGCAACACCACTGTTTTAATCCACAGACAGTTAGTTACCTATCTTTTACAAAATAAAAGGATGTTTGCAAGGGAAGCTTTACACTGGATCAGCCTCTTCTCTGGCTTTTCCTCAGGAATATGTAACAATTGCAACTTTGGTTCTTGCTGTTTTAGTTTTGGACCACAAAAATAACCCAAAATTATCCATGTTCCCCACTGCCACTGTTCTTTATTGAATTTAACTATCTTGACTTACTTCTGAATTTATGCTAAGTAGCTTCAATACTCAGGGACTAAAATGCATCTATACTCCTCTTTCAGCTCAGTGGGGAATTTTCAGGGAAGAAAGAATAAAAACTTCTTTCAGGCTCTTCTGCATGACAGTTGTTTTCAGAAAGGTCTTCATACTGTAATCCCTTAGGCAAAACACATAATGAATTTTCTTTAATTTTTCTAATATCACAGGTTTTAATGAAATGCATTTTCAGTTTGTCATCTAATAACCACTTGTCACATGCAAAAAATTCCCCACAACAGTACTTCCTGTATCAGTCAATAATGACAACACTTTTTCTTTATCTTCTTTATTTAAAATCAGTTTATATATCAGTGAATTTCAGTCATAAGAAACTCTTTTCTGAAAAAATCCCACTATCAGAATGGTACACTCTTAACTATCTTTTTTTAAGAAAATAACACAACTATGCCCCACAAATTATGACCAAGCTTGAAAAGAAGTCTCTCTTTCTTTACTATGTAATGAAGACGATGTCATAAAAGTACATAACAAAGCTATAGAAAAATCAGAGAAATTACAGAAAATCAGAAGCTCCCTAAGCCCTATTCAAATATTTTAAATGGAAATAAAACATTAATGGCTTTATTCAAATAAATACATATTTTAATAGGTAAAATGCATCTGAAACATGAATTCTTCCTGATTCTAAATTTCAGACTACATAAAAAGTCAAAATGATGGGCTATACTGGCCAAAGGTTGGTTACAAGAATTTTTATTTTGCAAACTATACAGAAACAGTAAAAAAAGAAAATGCATTATACTTTTCAATATTACATAAGATAAACATTAGATTTAGTATTTACCATGTAGAAATTAATTCAAATAAGAATCTGATTTTCCTTTTATTAATGATGGGTAATCAGTGACTCATTTTTAAATTATACAACCTGCAGTAATACATTATACAGGTCATGTCAATTTTATTATGGGCAGAAAGAAACAGATAGGATATGAATGAAGATGATGGAGTCTCAGAATGTCTACACAATTAATTAACATGCTAACATAAATACAGTGATTAAAGTAATTTTCTCTACAGTCAAATCTTAAGTGCTACTCTACACAATAAGTATAATCTAGACCACATGGTAATTACATAATAATAGGAAAAAAATTAAAATAATCCATTTTCTTCATTCCAGCAGCAGTACCTATACTGGTATTAATTTGGTAATTGGGTGTGCTTAGCTATTGCCTAACATCCTATACTGGTATGCATGCTAAAACCTCTCTAGTTCTATTTTGCAAGGCACCTTTACAATACGTTCTATAAGTTTCTGCACTAGTAACAGAAAACAACGTGAATTATGATAAAGAGCAAAACTATTTCCCGAAATAAGAAAATAAAAAGCATCATTATACATTTATTAAAAACTACCTCAGGGCAAGTGACAATACTCTGAAATACAGTAATTTATAAAGATAACAAACTTTAAGCAAATCTTTTTCCCAATGTAAATATTTTACGCTAGTCTGATTAGAGAGAAATACAGAGAAACCACAAAGGGTGAAGCAATGATTAAGTAAATAATGATAAAACTTGTATGACCTTGACATGAAACCAAAAAAAGGAAGGACAAGAAAAATTTAGAATTACAGAACTGGTGCTTGTCCATGCTACTGCTTTTGAAAAATCCATTCAATAATATAGCCATTTCCTAATAACAAACCTAACTACAAATGCAAAGGAGGACTTCACTTCAGTTCTCCCCCCTGATTTTTCTCCATACCTCTGTTTAATTAAAGGCTGGTTGAGATGCTGCTTGAGCATCAATATTTTTCTACTGCAATACATTTCTGATTCATTAAATGGATAGTTGCAGGGCCTGAAACACGGACAGAACTGAAGTTAGGTCACGGTATGCAATCTGAAGAGGACATGCACAGTCCCAAGTAAGGGCAAATATTTTTTCAGCAGAATTTTGAAGAGACTGGTTGGCCTTCTAGTGTGTTTTGCACATATATATATTTTCAGTAGCACATAACATTTTTTTCTTCAGGCTAGAATTCCAATGTGTTTTCTTCAGCGCAAAGGAATTTAAAAACTCAAAAGCACATGATATAATTATTCTTATTTAAACAAAAAAGTCTATGACTCCAGCTGCAATGTTTGAAATAATCATACAAAATATACATATTTGTTAGAACCCTTTTGATCTTCGAGAGCAAAGGGATTTTATGAAATATCTCATGAAATTTAGAAAGGTACAACCTAGGGACCTCTTAATATTATCAAATATATCCATCATGATCATCGTCATCATCATCATCATCCCCTTCATCTTCATCATCATCTTCAATTTCATCTTCATCATTCATTATTTCATCTTCATCATCTTCATCATCTGTCCATTCATGGAAATCACCAGAGGCAAAATCACCTGAAGTCTCTAAATCAATAGCTAAAAAGGCATGATAGTTATAGAAAAGACTCACAAGATACACTATATATTTATAGTATATTTTACATAATCATACAAAAGGCACACCAGAATATTTCTTTTCAGGACAACTACAGAGTGTTACATAAAAATAAAATTGAAATAATACGAAGATTCTCTTGACATAAAATATCCCCCTCAATATTGAATTAATTTCTCAATGTTAACAAAACAAGACAAATTTTATGAATTTGCAGAACTAAAACGAGTGCTAGGAATGATTTAAAAAATTTAAGTCCAACTCACAGGTGGCAATAAACACTACTGATAATATACCCTGACTATTGTTCACTTCTTACATATCGTCTTGGCCTATATCAAACTGTCCATTTATCTAGAAAAGATCCTGGATTAGATGGACAATAGGCCTGAGCTTGTACCTCAGATACTGTGTACAATTTACTCTCTGCTTCAGGCTATGTTCTTTTGTTGGAGATGTGAAAAGGAGTCATAAATTACTTTTTTTTTTTTAAGAAAGAGGAAAAATACTTTTTTTTTCATCTTTTATATCTGGGACATCAAATAAAGGTGACATGGGAATTCTTGGAAGAAGCTGCACAATGCTGTAGGGAAGGGAAAAATAAGGGAAGATTTAGTGTGCTAAAAACTTTTGGCAATTCCCTCAAATATAAACTGAAAAAAATGTCAAATTGAATTCACTTGCATGCTGATTACCCAAAGGAATTTCATGAAACATTCTGGGACTTATCTAATGCTCCTCTAGAAAATTAATTTTTCCTGGGTTTAATGCACTATGCCAAGCACGTGTTAGGGGTCTATTAATAGTTGACACAGTAACAGGAGTTCCAAAAAATAATGCAATAACAATAACAAATTATAATTTTTTGGGTTTTGTATCAGAATCCATGTAGTTGGGTCCCACACTTCTTACTGAAGAAATTTAACCTGGCTGGCAATCAGAGGGAATAACACATCTAGAACAAACACCACAGAAGGTTCCTAACTTACCACATTCCGCTGCGCCGTTTGTTCTGGATCCTGACACCTCATTGCCGTATCTGTCCACACACCAGCACTGCCCCAGACTTCCATGGCACTGACTTGGTTTGTAATACCCATCCTCGTCACAGAAGGGGATGTACTGCCCTGCAAGATAGATATAGAGAGATATAGATAGATATGTTGAATAAGTATATTAAAGTCCGTGTCTTGGCCAATGTCACAATTATAGCAGAAAGCATCTGCCTTTTCCTGTTTCATCATTTCAGACTTTACACTGACTACACTGTACTGCTTTAGCAGTACTAAATTCAATTGGCTCAAAGTGACTGAATGGATCAAATATGAGAGGAAAAATATCACATATCAGTCTTGGACTGATTTCAAGTGATTGATTTCACTCATAAAGTGAGTGATCTTTCTTAAATTTTTTTTGTTGATCCTGTGATACATATTTCTTACTCTCGAATATCTCAGTCCAGATTTTCACTGTATTCTGGTGAAAAGGCTCAAATGTAGGAGCTGCCCTGAATGGGAAGTTCTGTCATCTGTGGAGTACAAACAAGTCTGAACAGTAAGGGCCTGACTTCCTGACTAACAAACTATCTACTACAAGGAGTTATTTGTGTTTAATATGTATTTTACAAATCATCACATACTAATATTTAATTATTCCACCACAGAAGACAAATGCAGCAGAACACACCACAAAAAAAACTGTAAAAAAATTGCATTTATATATACAAGAGGGGCTTATTTTTTGAGGCAGTGACTTGTCTACAGCTGAACAATTCACTGTTTATCATTTGGACCAAGTGGAGATCACAATGAACAAAGTATTCATATGAAAGCATTTGAAGAGATTGTTCTTGTTAGAAACCATCCTTATGAGAAATACAGTTTTGATTGCTTCAGGCCAAGCCTTTTATTTTACACAGCTTTCACACAGTGGCTAGTGGTAAATGAAAACTTTACACTTCAGAAATATTGATGCAGTATAAACTGATTCACAACAAAGATTTCAATTACTTACAGAAAATTACAGCTAAAGGATCAGCAGAAATACTACATTAGGAGTATCTTATGCTGTCCCCTCTGTACTGTAAAAATGTACCTTCTATCAGGGTAATAAAACAGATGTAAGAGCTTTTGGTAGGTAACATAATAAAACCAAGTTTAATAGCTTTCAAAAATTTCATAAGTTTTGCTGCTGAGATTTACTGTGGTCTATCTTCATTGGATTAATATTGATTTTGTGTTGCTGTTTAACTAGGGTTATTTATGTAAGTAATAAAACCTTCAAAAGAATGATCTATGGCTCACCCAGGAGCTTCTTTCCTCCTTGCTGCTTCTGAATGTTACTGAGTTCTGTCTGGCAAGGTGGGTCTAAAACAACATAAAAAATGTTAAACAGGTTACACAGTATCTAGGACAGAAAGCACATGACTAGTTTTCAGTTTGCTATGTTGTAAGGTCACTCTAACTACTGATCTTATGAAACACACATCTGAAATAAAAGAATTACCTTGCTACAGCTTCAGAATTATGAATCTGCACATCACCATGGATTTGTGCAGAACCACACATAGTTAACTCATCTCCAAGTGAGCATCTAGTCACTAGTCTGGAGGATTGAGGAATGCTAGACCAAAATAGTAACTCTATCACACCCTACTTTACTGTTCTATAAAAGTCTGTGCAACAGTGAAGCTTGCCTCATGTATTAGCTAAAAAGAGGACAGATCTTTTAATTTCCTCCCTTTTGTCCTTTTTAGAAGTCATGTTCCAATTTTGTATTCCACACTAAGAAAATAAGACCTTTTTCTTCACTAAAGTTTGAGAGATTCAGTGATTCTCTGGCAACAGTTTAAGACTGGATCCCATAGGTATGAAGGCCCATGTGCAACAAACTTAAAAATGGAGGCCAACCTTTAGATTGCTCTAAGAAGCAGAATATGTATTAAAATTCAGTTTTCCATTATTCAGCTACAGCTTATTCTACTTCTGAATCATTTCATTTTTTACTGTCCATAAGAGAAAGTAGCAGTATGCGCCATGAATGGGAAGAAAATAAGATGTGAATGTGTTTACATCACTGTTCAGTAAGTGAAAGAATCAAAGACATCTCTGAACACTGGCACTGCATACCACATTAGACCATTATTAGCACCAGGGCACTTCTCATTCTGAACCAGCAATAGAATTACTCAGTTTACTCACAGGTGTCTTTAGCTTGCACCGTTCCCAGACAAAATCTTACATTCCATGAATATTAAATGAATTTTCCATTTTAGCAGACTCTGATCATTTATAATACGTCTTTGCCATGTACTTAACTCAAGGATCCCCTTTTCTCCATACAAATAGAAAAATGTATTCTGAGCTGGTTTAACGATGAGTAAGGCTGGCCTAGCCCACTGATGCAGAACACATGTAAGACCAGAACGCAGTCACTACACAGGGCACTCTGGTGACAAAGGCCTAGATGAAGTGAGGATCAAAAATATAGTTCTGGTGAACACTGGGCCTCGTGGCTGGCACAACCTAGTTATTGCAACAGGCCTCTGATATTATCTAAGACAGTAAAGAAAAAGTAGTATACAATAATAATCCCTTACTGGCAGCAGGCTATTCATTTATCTTGGTTTTACATTTTAGATAACATTTACATAGACAATACATTTAAAGAAGCTTATAAATGTTCCAGTGGCCTCAGCTCTGGTGGGCCTGGCTTTTCACACTAAATCTAAAATGATTTTTTTTAAAGTGAAGCCCTTAAGGGCAGGTTCCACTTTCAAAATACTGTCAACAGGAGTCTTAATGCCAGAAGAAATTTTCAGGCGTTGTCTTTCCAGTAGATGAACCAATTTCTCTGTTTGCTCTTGAAAAATCACTGAGATTTGATATCACTGGGTGAGTATAGGATTTTAATAATTCAGTCTTTGAGTATTTTTTGAGGCTACAGTATCTTTTTTCATTGTAAGAAATACTTTGAGGATGATCATGCTCACAATTTCATTACCTTTCAAAACGAAGAATTCTGTCTTTCCCAGAATTTGATGATTTAAACTCTTTATGCTACAACATTCTGAGAATCAATTATTTCTTAAATTAAAAGTATTCTCTACTACCATTAATTTAATAAATGACAGTCATTTATCATAAAAATATCAGAGTTTATAAGGATCTAGGAATGGGGTGGATTTGGCAGGGTTAGGTTAATGGTTGGGTAATGTCACAGAACATTTATATTCTATTCTATTCTATTCTATTCTATTCTATTCTATTCTATTCTATTCTATTCTATTCTATTCTATTCTATTCTATTCTATTCTCCTCTCCTAGAAAAGAGTTGGGAAATATGCCACTGAAGAAGAACTAGTCAAAGAGGAAGAATACATGCATTTTTTTCCCATGAAAAACAATCCTAAATTAGAAACATAGATACGCACACAAGAGCACTAAAATGTGAAAATGTAAAATTTACAGATAATGCCTAAAGGAAAAAAAAAAATCTTCTTTTATAGCTATAAATCTTTGGTGGCATAATTACAAAAAGGAACACCACTAACCAAGAAGTAACAAGGCAACACGAGGTAGCTATTTACCCAAAACACTCTTTTTCTCAGAAGTTAGGTCTTCAAAACTCACACTTAAGCTTTGCTTCTCAGGCAAAAAACAACAAAAACTCTTAACAATACTAAATCACTCTGGTGCCTAAAACTGTCAAACAGAATAGCAGGCTGGAAATTCAACCAATTCCTTTTGGCTCACAGCACATTCCTTTTCCTCTCTTCCAAATCTCTTTATTTGTAGGTCAGTTCCCAAGTTTGTAAAGCTTTTTTTTTAGATTTCTGAGATTATTTTTATAAGAAAAGCAGTCACTGGACAACTTATGGCAGTCTTGAGCCAAGGAAAAAAAAAATCCTTTACAAAAATCATGGCTGTAGTTTCTCTTGAAATAGCAATGAATCTGACTGCCTGAAAATCTGAATACAAATAAGGTATCTAATCACTTTCATCCTTAATCTACTTTCACAGATGTGGTAGGAATTGTCCTTCTGGTCAATCAGTGCATGGCTAGGAGTGAGTCATGAACCACACAACACCAGCCATTCACAGTTCATCAGTGCTCAAAGTACTGGTGAACACCAGAGTATCCAATGCTATTAACACTGGCCCTTGAGACACCAATATCCAGTCATGTCAAGAAGTACTTCCAGACTAGCACAATTAAGCTTTGATTTACCACAATAGCACATTAACAGTTCAGCTAGAGTCAAACTGCAGGTTTGACAATTATTTCTAACAGATAGGTCTCAAGGAGCTATTACTCACACAGTGAGCCTCCAACTTTCAGAGATTCTCCTTCTTACTCTAGATCTAAACAGTGATTTTTCACCAATCAAGTAGGTAATATTTGGCAGAGCCCATAAGTTCTGGAATATGGTCCACTGCAGATACGACTGCAGTGACATCTTGCCTGCGCCAAGCATTATAATTGTTGGACATCGAAGGTTTGCACTTCAGGGATCTGAAACATCAATACTGCAGTTCAAGAAGTCTGCCTGGGGATCTCATTTATGACCATCATTTATTTTTATAAAAGCATGTTACATCTTCATTTGTAACTATCTATAAATATATTTGAAGTTGTTGCAATCTTAAGACTGGTAAATACAAATCATGATAATTATCATTCTTCTATAATAGAGACTGTTTTTAAAGCGATGAAGATGTCTTCCAGGTATGGCAGACAGAAAACACATCTTCAAGCATCTGAAGTGCTGGACTAATAGATCCATGCAGAGGCCTGTTGTAAAGAAATACTTTGCTGCTAAGCATTAATACTCTCAGCAAAATTGGCTGCTCTCCTACTCTAAGTCAGTGATGCAACAAAACAAGGCTGCCGTAATCAATTATTGGAAGAAAAAAGTTCAGTCTATAAAAAGGCCAACATTACAAAGGCCTCAGCATTTCAGCAAGCACTAAAGTGTCAGCATTGAATAACTAAGGAAGTAAGTTTTGAAGATAGGTGCTGAAACACTTGCATGGATTGTTGAAACTAGAGAGCCATAGTGATCAAAGTGTACAGAAAGACTTGCAAAGAGCACTGGCACAGTGCAGATTTTTGATGTATTGCAGAAATGCATTTTAATGCCTTAGATATACCTCAGAAATACTAAACTACATTTAAGGCAGAGTAAGGGCAAGAAAAAAATGCAGTATCACTGAACTGTACCTAAGTGTTTAACCATTAGTCAAGGCAAGACAGCTACTACAGGAAGATCATCTCCATAAGAAAGACCTGACTTCAGGATTCATAAAAAAGTTGCCTATCTTGACTAGAATTTCAGTGCTCAGTAATAGATCTAGTGTAGTGTAATCAAGCAGAAAGAAAGAAAGAGGAAGAGTTTCAAGTACTTGTCTAATGCTGACAGTCTTGCATGGTAAAACTAAGATCAAAGACCATGAGGGCTTCTCGGGTAACGACTCAGGCTAACACTATGTACTTTTAAAAAGTACAATGAAATTGCTATCCCAGTATGATACATATGGTTGACTAAATTTTGTATTCCCTTTAGAACAACATTAATCATGAAGAGTACTGTAAAACCACTGATCTACCCAGAAAGCACTAAGCTCAATGAATACAGAGAACTGCTCTATATGGCTTGAAGCATTCTGTTAATATCAACTTATTTTAATAAACAGCAGAAAGAAGCTGCTGAATTTCTCAGCTTTTCCATCTCCTTGATATTAATAGCGAAGGCTCAGTTAAAAGCCTTATTTAGATCATTCCATCAAGTAAAACATAACCAGACAGGAACATATTCCATGGTTCAGCATAATGATGCCAATTACAGAAAATTCAACGGGTCACTAATACACTAGGGAAGTAGGGCTCAGACAGTTGTGCAACAGCTAATAATAAGACATGACAAAAGAAGACTACAAGATTTTTTTCTCCTTACACCAAAAAATGGAGAATACAGATTTTTATGACAGTGTTAATTTCAAAGGACAACAGGCATGTTTAATGTGGAAGGGTTGCTGAAACTCAGATTGCACTTCATATACAATGTTTAGGAGACATCTTTTTACTGCATACTCAAACACACTGTGGTAACAAACACAATGTAATCTGTTTGAAATCAGCACCTTATCTCAACACCATTATCAAGACAGTGAGGAAACTGGTAAAAAGGGGAAGAAAAGCTTGATAATGTTGGGTTCTACAATGTGAAGAATCAGTGTCACTGAAAGATGGATCTGTTGGAGTATCATTAATAAAATTCCACAGTGTTTAGATCAGTCTTTACAATACCATCCTCGGTTTCTAACAGTACACTGAGCAAGTATTATGCACAAAATGTGTTTATTAGATAAGAAAATGCAAAACTACTTAAAAATGATCTGTGGAATGATTTTCTTTATGTGCCCTGGTTATGGCATAATATGAAATTGGTGGAAAAAACTTGGACCATAGTAGGTCACATGTAATTTTGTGGACTTCCTCTGGCTACAGGAAAGAATTATACTGCTGTCCAAAGACTAAGAGTACTTAGATATTAAGCTGAAATTATTGTGCTGGGATTTTAAAAAAAAATTTATTTTATAGACAAATGACCAAAATGTTCTGTTCTTTAAGAGCTACATTACTTCTGGGATGGATTATTTCTAATTTGCTAGTGTTGGTAGCAGTATATACATGCTTATAAAAAATCACACTAAAATTATTGTTCTACTATAAAACAAACAAGGTGTTTTGAAAGTTTAAATGTTAACTTTTTAACAAGAAAGTTACCAAAGAAAAGATATCTGCTATTTAGTATTTATCAACAGAAGTACAGCTTTATTTTTACTTAGATTTACAACTGGCAGATATAGCATGATAAAAACCTTTATTTCCACAGAAATCAGAATGAAACCATAAATGTTGAATGATAATGTGAATTTATCATGTGAGTTTTAAGGGTACAAGTGAGAATTAAAAACTGATACTAAAACTTTCAAAAAGGCTGAATTAGCTTAGCAAACTTTCCACCAAATCAGTTTTATCTCTTCTATCGGCAGTAGAAATTTGAACCCTAGTCATTGTTTATCCTTTAGAAAAACTCCCTCATGTTAGTAAGGAAAATGCAGTGGTTATTCTGACCGACTGTAGACAATATTCAGTCAGTGAATTCCTTGTTACTTTACAACTAGCTTGATTATATAATTTACACGATGTCTCACCTATGTCTAAAATTGTTATATATTCCTCAGGAAAATAATGCATATAGATTGTGTTTATTTGTCTAACCAAAATCACATCAGAACATTAACAAGAGATTCAACCAGGCAATAAAAACCAACTGGTTTTGGGTCTAAATGAGTGGATATAACTTTTGCCATAATGTTCATTCAGCTATTTTATTAGGCTCATTGAACATTAAGATACCCTACATTAGCAATAAAAAAATTTACTTTATAATGTAGGCAAAGTAGACTGGGTATAATTTAAGTAATTTTGTTCTTTATTTTAATCTCTTTCCCTCTACATACATACTAAAGTTTGGCATGAGGAACAATATAGCAGTAAAAGCATTAGTGGCAGTGTTGCACTTAATGAGTCCTTGAATTTCTAGCAAGTCGTTTGGCTTTTTTATTTGTTTGGTTTTTTTTACTTCATTTTAGGTATTCACCATATGTCACAAACCTTAACACAAATTCAGTGCACAGCATTTAAGAGCTTGTAGTTCACTGTAATCTTCTTAATATGTTAAAAAAAAGATAAAGCCTAACAAAAAGGTCAGTCATATACACATGCAGGCTGATCTCATCTTTTACCTTGCTGTCTTTGGAAGCAGTAGCACCACTCATTGTTAGATATCAAACTGTCTTTGTACGTGTCACAAGAATTGAAGAATGCCCTGGTGCATGGCTCATTCTTGTCAAGGTAAATGCTTCCAAGTTCTGACTGGTCCAACAACAGGTCATAGTTCGTATCAAGCCTATTAAACATCCAGCCAAGGGAGTCTTTGCAAATTGGCAAAATGCTGGTATCAAATCCTAAGAGACAAAACAAAAATAATAAAAATTATATAGGAGGAAAGCTGGAGCAGCTGCTGATCCCAGCCACCACAAAAGAATGCTGCATCATGGAAATAGCTCTGGCGATACACAGATAACATAAATAAACAGTATATGCTATTGAAATGCACACAGAAATTATATGTCAGATTCACTTTTAAAATGACTAAATTAATCTGCTAAAGAATATCAATCCTATATTCAGCCTCAAAACATATATTAATATGAGTTTTCATGTAAGATGTTATATATATAGCACACACATTATGTAGAGTAATAAATGATAGATTATTATTTCCTGGAAAAAAATACTGACAAGGTATTTAAGTGGTATTGCAAATCAGGAGAATGAAGCTTAAGTGGCTTGCAAAGTTTACAGAACATGTACAAGTCCCTGCTTGGTTTTTTTTTGGTTTTTTTTTTTTTGTTCTGATAACATACATTTATCTATGAAAAAGGAACATGACAGTCAGTCTCAGCAACGCTTTGAAAATTGTATTTTATCATTACATGGTGTACATTGTATCTTGGAGGAGGCCATGTAAGAAATTATTGCTAACAGCGGCCAGCTTCCAGTATCATACTTATCTATAGAGTTTGCATCTTCCTAAATCACCGCTTGAAAAAATAGCCAAATGGAACTGAGTTACTTATTCCTGTAGCCAGACCTCACACCTCCTATTTGTGTTTCCTGCATGCACTTTAAAGTACATGCAGACTTGCCTATGGACATGAAAGGGAAATGCAGAAAGCAGCAGGCCTCTTGGCTGTGTGGAAGCTGGGAGCTGCAGATGACACAAACACGCCCTTTTCCTGGTTCATGTGCCGTGGGTCGTGGCACAGCAGCATGTGGCCAGGCAGCTGAGTATGCACCCTCATACAGAGCAAGTTTGGTGCTACTAAACATCATTCTTCTTGAAACTTTTAAGTTAAAAGTGAGCACAAAAAATATTCGATTGGTAGATATGGCTATAGAAAAGCTGACATGAGAGTATGCAGGAATTCCCAGTTTCTACTCCTGTTGAAAATCAAGCCTGCCTACCTTTGTTGTTGTTCTGACAACAATAAAGAAATTGGAAAAGTGCTTCTAAACTGCTAAACAGGTTTAATCCAGTGATTGCATTTAGAAGTCATTAGATGTCCTTTTAGATATATACCTATATATGGAAATGCCTATTCTGTGGTAGAATGACCATTTCAGAAAGGAAAAGAAAGCTGATAGCATCAAAACTCCCTGTGCAAGTCAGACCAACACATAAAATCCCTTTCCCCAGAAATCCTACATTAACAATGATTTTTCATCAGGGTGATCTCACTTTTTCTAGTTCCCTGATGATCTGTTGCATTAATTATGATTTTTGTTTGATAGAAAGAAGACCAAAAAAAGCAAAAAAATTTAAGCAAGCCATGTTTTCATGTATTTAATATAATTTAAAAGCATACCCAAGCATTCAGCCAAAGATACCTTTCCCTTCATCTTCAGCCCCTGATAAAACATCAGGACAAAACTTATTTTCTGTGGATTACAAATAGCAGTGAGATACAACACCCAACTGAATAAATAAGGATCTAGAGTAAATGCCTTATGCAACCTCATCTGTAAAAGGTATCAGAATTATTCAACAGGTACTTCTGATTAGAAAAGATTTGGAAGATTCTTCCATCTTAAAACTTTTTTTTCTAAGGATTTATGTTCAGTTTAACATTATTTACCTATAAGATTCTGTTCCTGAAGGCCTCTTAACACTTTCTCTCTTAATTCTGCTTTTAGCTAGAGATCCTCCTCATGCCCTTTGATACCAAAAGAGGTCAGCATGAAATATACTGCTACCTATCCTGCCTTTTGTGTACCTCCATGACAGGAGAAATTATTCTTGTACTCACAAATTTCTTCTGCGTTTAGCACTCTGGCCAGCTCACCCAACTCTAATAGATGAGGCAGAAATAGAGGATGTACGATTTAAATTAGTAAGATGCCAACTAGAAGGGAATTTAAGATAAAAGCCACTTTAAAGGTGGTTATTTAAGGATAGACCTTGTGGACCAAAATAATTGAAGATAAGCTGTAATTTCCACATGGAGGGGTATTAAGTTTATTGAAAGAGGCATCCCTTTCCAGTGATGGGACAAAATATTTTTAAATTAGCATTTGTGGTTAATGCTGGCAAAGCTCACATTGTAATATATTTGTATTTGAGGATACTAGAAGGCAGTTTTATGTTTTTAATAAACTCTACTAAGGAAAAGCAGAAACTCTCCAAACACCTGCTTATTTTACAGAATAAGCTGAGTTGGAAGGGACCCACAAGGATCATTGAGTCCTACTCCTTAGTCAGTTTCATATTATATTCTAAAAAGAAATAAATTTATCTGAAGTACAGTGAAAGAGAACTGAACATTTCAAAGCTTCAGCTTCCTGAAGGGAGGTTGTGGACAGGTGGAGGTCGATCTCTTCCACTGGGCAGCAACTGGCAGAACAAGAGGACACAGCCTCAAGCTATGTCAGGGAAGGTTTAGGTTGGATATTAGGAAAAAATTGTTCACTAAAAGAATAATAAAATACAGGAATTGTCTTCCTAGGGAGGTGGTGGAATCACCATCTCTGGATATGTTTAAAAAAAGACTGGACTTGGCACTTGGTGCTATAGTCTAGTTGTGGTGTTAGGGCATAGGTTGGACTTGATGATCTTAGAGGTCTCTTCCAATATCATTATTCTGCGATTCTGTGAAAGTTGTACACACCACTAAATTAATGTTGGAAAAATATTATATAACTGCATAAGATTTTTTTCCCTTTTTCTTGATTTCCTTAACTATCCTTAACCTGTGACTGGAGCTTATCCTCTCTTCCCATTCCTCAGGTTTTTTCTCACTTCTTCCTATACAGCTTTTAGATTTTTTTAAAAGTTATGTCCCACTAGCATCTTCTCTATTACATTTTTTATAATTAAGGACAAAGCTTGAAATTAAAAATTTTGCATTGGAGTCAGCAATATAATTAAAAGCAGATCATTTTATTACAGATCACTGATACCAACAGGATAGCACTGGAAAAATGTTATTATGTTCTAATATTTTCAGTAAATCCCATCAAAGTTCAACATAACCACAGCTGAATATTTAAATATAGAGTACGAAGTCTGATATTCATGACATACTCTTCCTAAAATATAGGAATATATTATTTTGGTACACCACAACTAATAAACCCACTTCAAACAATAACATTTTATATAAGAAAAGCTTACATTTATTAAAACTCCCATAACCTATCTGTTAAATAGTATCAGATACTGGAGGAAAATAGCACTGTGGATTATGGGGTCTAACTTTCTAAATAACTGTTTGATTTAATAATTTCTAAAACTGATTATGTTTTATCTTGATAGTAATTTATGTTTCTTTTCTCAGAGTTCAACTCTGAAGTAGTTTGTATTCTCATTTACAAGTATATTTGCTGTTGTTGTTTCTTCTTCCTCTTGTTTAGTATATACAATTTTAGTGTTGTAAATAGAGAAAAATCTGTTCTTCTTAGCTTTCGTTGGTCTTGTTTCATCAAGCCAAAGTCTTTCACAACTACCAGTCACTGAAATATAGAAATGTCTGAAATCTAGGTAAAATATTACTTTTGCTAAAATAAATAAAATAAATAAAATGCCTCAAGTATTTCAGAAGTAAACCAGGCAGGTGTTGATAGAGATAGAAGCAGCTTTGTTTGATATAAAATGGAGCACTCCACCTCTTCCAGAACTGCTACATCACAAAAAGATCATCAGGTCTATCTACACATTACCAACTCTTTTAGAGATTATTGTGGTAAAACTCTTAGTTCATTTTAAAAGAACTTTTGCTGAACTGTCCAAACCTAAAATTACCAGAAGTATTTTCTCTCAACTACTTGCTTCCTCTATTATAATATTGATAAAATAATACATCTTGAAGGTGATATACTTGGGTAAAAGAGAGAAAAGCCTTGAAGTCCATATCTAGAATTTAATATCTGCTAACATGATTTGACACATGAAGGCGTCAGCTGATACAGAACTAAGAATCAAAAAAATCACCCAGTTACCTAGACCTAGAAAATTATTGCCCAAATCACATACCACATACATTATCACGTGGAACACCAACTAGAATGCTGGGTTTACACATTTTTCAACGTTGTAACACAAAGCAATAAGCAGAAACTAAGGAATAATTAGTATAATTGAATGATAGTAATTTATTCTTGATGATTAAGTATCAGGACATTATGCCAAGGAGTGCAAAAACTGCTGCTCAGATGACTAAATTATGAAAGATGGTTTTCTCTTTCATTTTAACCACTTACTCAAAATCTATTTCCGTACACCATAATGAAGTGAACCTTTAAGCAGCTATTTCTGAACACTATCTAAAAAATATGAAGCTCATGCTCTTTTCCTGGTCTAAACAATTCCAAGGGAAAAATTATTAAGAAATATAACCATCTTACCTGGCTTACATACTGGGCATTCAAAACATTTGCTCAAAAGGAACTAACAGCTATATGACTCTTTCTGGTTATTTCTCTGGGGAGAATTTCAACTCTTATCTGCTTTCCAGGGCAAAACTATCATTTGCCTGCTTATTAAGCACATAAGTAATGTGCACATTGAGGAAAACAGCTTTTGAAGCCATGTGGAAATCAGAAGAGCATACACTCACAGGACTCCCATATTGCATTATACAGAAATTGTTTATCTAATATGTCAAGAAATGCACAATTTTTTCCAATACCAGTGTGCTGTCTGAAGCAATAAAAGTCACTGGCAAATCACACATGTGAATAAACACGCATGCACTCTTTGCCAGACTCCTGGCTGGCATCTAGACCATACGTTTTACCTGTTCAGTGTGCAAGCTGCATAGCAAGGTTTGCTTTTGTAATGGATTTCTGTAATATTGTGGTTAGTAAAAAACCTTCAGTGAACAGGATCTCACAGCTGAGACCTACTTTACACAAGCTGGGAAAAGGTTTCCCTTCCTAATGCAATCAGGACAGAGCAGAGCAGGAAAGACTAAAATAAAGCAGTGAAGACTAAAATGAAGAGGACTAAACAGAGGTGAATGCTTTTGTACTTGATCAAAAAGGTGGTGATCTTGGCGAGCCTCATCTGGCTCCACAAGATCCAGGAGACAGATTCAAGGCATACCACTCAGTCCCCCTGTCTCAGGCTGTAATACATTCCTGCTCACTGTGGTTATGTAGACACGAGCAGAGCCCAGGCTACAGCAGTATACAGAATCCCAAAATGTTCTGATTTGGAAGGGACCCATAAGAATCACCAAAAGCCAACTCCTGACCCTGGGGAACATGGGAAGGTACCAAAGGTATTTTGATAAACCTAGGAACACTGACTCTTATGTCACAACAAAAGGTACAAAAGAAAGAAATAAAGTACAACTGCAGTGTTCCTGTGAAAGTTTGCATTCTGAAGTCTCTTCCAGGAAGTGTTTTAAAGAATTTATATTAAAATGTGGGTAGGGGGAAGCAACATGAGTCCTATTCCTAGAAACTACCTCCTAATAGACTGATCAGATGAAATTTGTTATTTGGGACACCACACTTACCATTTTATTAACAGGAGTAACTGTTGGAGGAAAGCAGATAACTGAAAATAAAACAAAATAATAAAGACCCACATGTTTCATTGTGTATAATGATAATTATGTACAAAAGACTGAGTCAAAACCAATTCTCAGTCAGCAACACTGATATGGTTCATTTAGAGACCTAATTTTAAGTAGAGATGGATTCATTAAAATTCCTGTTCAGAATTAATTCTAGGCTGGATTTCTTCCAGACTCTTGCACTGAAGATGCCTTTGCATGAGCTAACCTGACACATGCAGGAATTCATTGGAAGAACCTTTCCTTTTTAGCAAGCTAGAACTATGGCTCAAGTTGTCGGCCTATTCAACTTTGCAGTTCAGCTTTATGGAACATTTTCTGAAATAATCTCAGGAATTAGACAAATTCTCAAGCCATCAGTGCTTTGAAGATATTAAAAATATTGTTTAAAACTACAAGTCTTTCCAGCTCTAGGAGGTCTTTCCTTACTCTAGGAGTAAGGAAAACCATATGGTTCCCATGGGTTCTGTCTGCACCTCAGGGTTTTCAAATATGCTTCAGCAGTGAAGATCAGGGAAATATAATTTATCACTGCATAACATCAGCTTGTCTCTTCATCAATAAGGAATTTAGGATAGTCAGAATAAAATGAAAATCTTCAAGCTAAAATAAGAGGTTGAGTATTTTATTTACTTTTCTTTACAAAATTAGTCTTTCCCTCCCAAAATTTTCTATAGGGATAGAAAATAGATAGTTTTAGTGTAATAATATCTTCCTATGCTAGTTCCAGAAAAGCCACGTATAAGTAATTTTCTTTCAGGCTCCCCAATTTTTTAGGTTATTTTCAAAATTATTTGTGTATTAGACTTCAAATCATTATATTATTTCCAAGTCATAAGAAGATTCTCTATTACTGTTCGCCTCTGGTCTTTCATCTTCTAAGAGGACAAGGTGCACAAGTCTTCTTCAGAAACAGACTGACTGTTAGCAAATGTAAACTGGAAATATACATGTATAAATGTCATTTTTGTCATTATCAATAAAAAGTGGCACTACCTCAGAAACAATTTTTTTTCAATGTTAAGAAAAGTATTCTCAGATAAGACAGAACTGTCTTTAATTCATTCTGTTTTACAGAATTATTCAAATTTTCTTAGCATGAAAAAAATACAATGAAACGGCATTTCCAATTAAGTGAAATTAATGGATTTCTTAAAAAAAAAAAAAAGAAAAAGTAATGCTACAAATTGAAACAAACAAAAGCTTAAAAAATCTCAAATATTTAAAAAGCTAAAAATAAAATAAGTAGGGTAAGAAGCCAGTGGTCACCAAGTTCTGTGAAGCATACCCTGGAAGAATTCATAGTTTGCCCTTCTTATTAACAAAAGCTAGAGTTTTACGGTTTACAAAATCCAATTTGACTTCCCTCACAGCTGGACTTTACTTTTGGAACTATTAATGCACACTTCAACTGCTCTTCTTAAAAAAAACCATTTGATTATTACATTTTAAAATGTAACTACTTAAACACAACAAAAAAAAAATCTATTTAAATATTGGAGGGGGTTAAAGACAAATTATGCCCGTACTGTTTCCCCTACTTCATTAATACTCCTGAGTCTTTTCCAATTTCAAGTATAACCTTAAAAATTCCTTGTTACTTACAAGCTTATTTTCCATCTGTTTTTCAGTACCGGTACATAAAGTGCTATCAACTAGCAAAGATGGGCCACACATAATTTAAGCTCTTTATTTTATTTCTTTTAATTTGATAGCATTCACAAATTAAAGCATTGTGAATGATAGTTGTCCTGCCAAATGAAATTGAAAGTCTGAAGTGAACATTTTGTATAGTACTAAGCCATAAATAAGAAACCAAATCCGGAAAAGCCCAAAGTTATAGTTTTGTACACATGCCTATTTAAAGCACACAAGAATAAGGCAGGTCTTAGCATTTGAAAAACAAAAGAACAGAAAAGGATCGAAGAAAACATCAAATAAGACAAGCAGAAATCACTTACGGCTTCTTTCAGGCCTTTGAACAATTCTGGTCTTCTTATTCTGAATTCCACTTTCATGAAGTGCCTTAAACCAGTCTCTCAATCTGTTTGCAACTTCCCTGAATTCCAGGTCACTGCACACTGAAAAGCAAAATGCAGAGTTGTTTAATGTTTTTCTTCAGGGTGCTAAATAGAACTTTTCAAATTATGCTAAAACAAATCCCCCAACCCCCACAAAACCCAAACCCCATATAGTAATAGAAACAGATATGTTCCACAGATTTTTAAATTTATTTAATTCAGCTGCATTGCTTAGGTATGCCTTCAGAACCCAATGAAGGTCCTGAGAAATAAATACCTGCAGTATAAAGGAATTATAAAATTACAGATGCCAAAGAATAGAAAACTTCTTTTGCAAACTAATACACAGTTGTAGCACAGGTATTTTCACACCTTTCACACATGAGGCTGAGACTCCCATGACAGTCTTTTGTCTTTTCATTTCCATGTTCATTAAGGCAATACTAATTCAAGCCCTACCAGAAGAGGTCAGAGGTGAAATTTAGGCAGATAATCACGAACACCCAGCCTGCTTTCCTGTGTTGAGGCATGAAAAGAGGAAATAGCATTGGCAGTAAAAGTGTTTCAACAATGTGCTGGAAGTTTGGAATACTTGGAATGGAGTTTCACAAGCCAAACCTGTAAGCACATAATGGCAAACAGGCAACTGTACAGCCATTTGGGGATGGAAAGGATGTGTTCTTTGACCAGAAATAGCAAAGGCAGAAAAAGCACACCAGACCAAAGAGAGCATCTGTAGTGCCAAGAGCAGCAGATCAGTAGAAGACTGGCTGAAGTGCTGTAAAGTACTGGCAGTTTGTACAGAAGCCAACAGAAGTACGTATCAGAGAGAGATGTACAGTCAAGAGGCTTATTCACTGAGAAGACAAAGATAGGGCATGTTTGAAGAAAGTAGATATCCCTCCCAGAACTCCATCTTCCCATTTCTTTGGGAAAAGCTAAGAGAAAACAAAAGAAATAGCAGTATCTTGAAGCCAACAAGAGCAGAAAAGACGCCAAATGTATCCCTGCTCAGGTAACAAAATATCTTCCACTGCCATTCTCAATAGCTACAATTTCCAAATTGGGATCATTTTCCAGGTCTACCAGTAACTGAATAAGCTACAATCTGAAAGCTCATACCTAAGTTGGCAGAGCTTCACAGCAACACTCTTGAAAATAAATCTCCAGTTTGCTTACTTCTTCTGGATTGCGTAGCAATCCAACACATTTAGTGACATAGCTTTTTTAGCACTTCATTAAATTAAACAACACTGTGAACCGCCTATTTGTATTTTGGAATAAGATAGAAACATGTCATTATGTCAACAACTATCAATGCCTGTACAACTGCATGCATCTAAGCACAGGATTAATTATTCTTTACTGAAGTCCCTCTTGCTACTTTGATTCTATCCATGAAAGACTAAAGTAGAATTCATCCACACATACATTTGCATATGTTATGGACTGACATTTTTATAAATGTTCTATTTGTGCTTCTCTGTTGTGTAACAGAACTATTTATTTTCTTATAATTTACAGGGAACTAGGGAAAAAATAATGATAAATAGGCATGTGTACTAAAAAATGTATACAAGAAGAAGATGAAAATGGTCTCCTGATCCAAGACTACCTATCTTAATTCAAACATGTGGGATTTCTATGTTTGCTATAATAACACCTTCCTGTACCAACTCTTGCAATCAGCTGACAGGTCAGCACAAAGAATCAGCTGTTAACTTGGGACACTCTGCTCTTCTTTAATTTCACCTTCCATTACAGCTGTATATTGGGTTTGTATGGCCAGGTTTTGGTAGCAGGAGTGGCTTCTGTGAGAAGCTGCCAGAGGCTTCTCCAAGTCCAGCAGAGCCGATGTCAGCTGGCTCCAGCATAGACCCACTGCTGGCCAAGCCCGAGCCCATCAGGAATGAGAGAACATATTTATGTCCAACTTCCTGTTCTGTAACAGAGATGATCGACCTGCAAATCCACTCGCCAGACTGCTACTTGCCATTGAAACATGATGAAAAAATTATATTAATTAGTTGATACATACTAAAAACTGTTTAGAAACTTTTCATCCTGGTGATGAGCTTGTAAAGATGCAGAGTAGTGGAGTTGTGCAAATTTGTCTGTACTGATTTAAAATAGGTCAAGATGAGGTAATTCAGATCTATTCAGACTATTATTTAATCTGATAGACTGGGAGATGAATCTTTAATGGTGAAAGACAGACAGTAAAGGTTGTAGAAGGTTAGAGAGTAATAAAAAAATGCATATTAAATCACATGAATCCACTCAGGAACCTGCCAAGAAGTACTTCTGTTTTTGTATGATGCCAATGCAAAGCAATCCTGCTTTTACAATCAATTTTAGTAGCCATTAAGAAAATTAGTACAAGGTAATGCAAAGTCACTAGCTCAACAGTTACTGGAGTCTACTGTCATTTCAAGCAATGAGACTGTCTTCTAAAATTAACAGCTATGGCTAGGCAAAAAAAAAATGAAGGTATTAGAAAATTTATAGGTACTTAACCCAGATATAACTTTATGATAAATATTATTTAAATGTTAGGTGGAACCAACTAGTCAATCTGTTTTCACATACAGTAAATGTTATGATTTATGCTGGCATTTGAATATACTTTACAGATTGGAAGTAAAATATTTTAAAATGCTGTATCAGCCTGAGTTCTTTAAGTGCCTTTCAACTCAAGCTAATTAATGAAGTAAAAATAGTGTTACTGAAAGCTGTAAAGACATGCAGAACGTGTTTTAGCACTAGCAAAATGTACTGAAATCCCCAACAAATTTAAACCAGTCTTAGCTTCCTGATATAAGAGAAAGTAAGTTATTTTAACAGTCTTCTTTTTTTACATAAACACAGAAACAGAAAAAAATGAGCTTAGTAAGTATTGAATAGACATAATGAGCATACTGCAATACTATTATATCGAAGAGTAGCTTTGATAAGTGAAGGGATCAAAAAAATGATTTCGAAAAAAAAAGAAATGAGAAACACACCACAAATGATGCAGATGATCTTCCTCAGCACACACAGTCTCATTCGATCAGGCAGAACTATACTCATAAATTCATGTATACGATAAAATAATCAAGAAGCAAATATAAGGAGAGTATATAGAAAACTTGAAAAACATCAATCATGTTTTAGAGTCAACTAGTAATTACTCCATGTGATATGGGCAACTGATCAGTCAGTGTCTTCTAAAGCAAGACTTCTTGCTATTCAAATTTTTCAACATATTAGAAACACTGCATAATTCTTACAAAAGTATTGCAATCAAAGAACAATATGCTATTGTCCAATAATACTTGTTAAAAGGGACCTCCAGAAGTAGCTCAGTCTTACTTCCTGCTAAAAGTAGGTCTAATTACATCAGGCTGCTCAGGGCAGTGTCAAGTCATTCATGTCCCATGACCATCAGACAACTCATGTGAGGGTTCCTCAGTGCTTGAGAGACAACCCCTCTTTGAAAGGAATTACTAGCAACTGTTTTGTAGCTCTATACTGTTCTCCCTGAAAAGTGCAAGAGTATTTCCTCATGCTGTAACTTGAAGATTGCACCCATCTGTCCAGGATTGCTAGATACCCAGAAACCTGGTTAGAGCAGCAATTCTGAATCAGCTGTGAGCAGGATTATTAGGAGCTGTCCACAGCTGATGCTCATGCAGCCCAATGCCCTTTGACAGCATTACCTACCAGTCATGTACTATCATATGGCTGCACAGAAAATGCTGAGCATCTGTTCCAGCACAGGCATTTAATACAGTAACCCTGAATTTGCCATCAGAACTCAGTGCTGCCTTTAAAGACATCATCGACTATAGTAAACTGGAACATTATAGCGCACGTAACTACTCAGTGACAGTGCTCTGCAAGGCTGCCATTCTGCAGAGCCTTGTGAATTTAGCCCTGAGGAACTGATCACTTGGACTGAAAATTCCTGGCTCCAGAACAAGGGCTAGTACCCATGTGGCTAACTCTTAATGTCTAAGAATTGTATGCAAGTGACTTACAATTCCTATAATATAGAGCAGCACTTCTAGCTCTGCATCATCTGTCACAAATAGGAAGAGTAACATATGGCAAAAAGAAATGTGCTAGAAAAACCCAATACATTTGGCAGAAGGACAAAAATCCCTCCAAACCTGTAACTAAAAGATGGGACAGTCATTTCTGTCACCTTTTAAAACCATCCCGTATGTACAGTTAGAACTGGTTTTTTTTTTTTTAAAGGCTCTAAACTGAAAAAATTAATGCATATATTTATATTCCTATAAGCTGATATTTATCAGCCATCTGTTACCTCTAGGGCCAGTGATTTTTAGAAGATAATACCTTGACATTAAAAAATAAAAACATTCTGATTTCCTTACTATTTAACTCAACATAATGCATTTGCTACTTTGGTTAGTCTATGTTATGAGATAATTAATACAAATGCTGCAGATACCATATCAGGGAACTGCAGCTGCTTATTTTTACTGCCTCAAATTAATGTTCCATACAGACATTCTGCACATGATTATTGCTTCATAAAATGAAAAATTATTTAAATAAATTACATTTTCATAAAATAAATCTGGTATTTTTGTGTCCTCACAGTTTTTAAAGACTTCACATTTAAATATAATAATAATTTCTGAGTGCAGGAAAAATAATAGTAACCACAACACACACAATTTATGCGCCAAGTTACTGTCTTCATCTTAAAATATGTGGACTTACAAAGAGATTGCAATTAAGTAAGACAATACTGATACTTTAGTCTCTCAGTAGTCTTTCACAGACCTATTGTGGAATTTGCCAATTTATTTTCTGAAGGACAGTCAATGTATATGACTTCCTTTGCCAACTGCTGCTAACCTTTAGTGTTGGCTATCATTTCTCATCGCATTCTGTTATTCCAAACTATTAATTTCTGAGGATAAAAATGATGTTATTAATCTGTAAATTGCAGAGTTATGAAAACAGACAGCAAAAGAAGATAGCAAAGAGATGTTCCATGGTAATACGCTATATTCCAAGATAATTTTCAAATATTTCTGTATATTCAATTGAAACTGCTATTTCATGTAATAAAAAATATGGGAAGTATGAAATAGGGACAGACCAAAAATTGTGTTAGTGGTGAAAGCTTTCAAGGAAACTGTAACCCAGAGGTATGGTAGTTTTCAAAATTCGGTTTTAAGGATTCCTGAAAGCACTACACAGCTCTGGGACATAGTCTGGACATTTTCTTCCTTTCAAGACCATGACTGACAGAGACCTGCAAAGACTTCTTTTGCATTTGACACACAATCCCTTGAAACATAGCAGACAAAGGTAAAAAGATCATTGAATCATGCTCTTTATGAAGAAAACTTTAAAAAATATATATATTATTTTACCATTTCAAATTAGGTATTTTCTGAAATCAGAAACGTTCTGTCCTGATAAAAGACTTTAAAAGTGTATTACATCAGGGAACCATGCACAGAACCTAAAAGGGGCTGATAGACCTTTCTTTCTGTTGTCAGAGAAAATTATTGCTCCTCCTTACAACTATCTACTGGTTTGCACCTTTTCTCCATCATGGAAGGGCAGGAGAATTGAACAGTGGGCTGAAGAATCACCCTTTGACAGAAATTAACTACAATCTGCTCTGTAAGCGTCTGGCATAAAGGAATCTTATATCATATTGCATCCCACTGAAGTCTAACAGATCTGAGACTGCATTGCAGGAATTATTGTTTTTTCATATTTTGATTGTGATCTGACGCTTTAAACCACTTTGCATTTACTCTAACCATTTGCTTGTGTGTTTTTCTTGAATGTTTAATCACTAACATTGCTGTCAATCACACAAAATTGTTCATTAAAGAGCATGGTTGCCTGTAGACCTTTCAGAGAAGACCAAGAGGGAAGAATTACTGCAATTTAGTTAATTATTTCTATCTTCCCTAAAGTAAGGCCAACAGAGGTAGACAAACTCTTTCTCTACTATTGAGGAAACCTATGACAGCTAATCCATTATATAGTAATGTAACAGCAGGACTCAATTCCCCTGGCCCAGAATTGACAGGCAGTGAGAGGCAAACTCTACTACGCTACCACCACCTCAGTGAAACCAGAATGCTGGTTAAGTAAATGTAATCTGCAGCTGTGTCTCCACACAAATTCAATATACAAGAGTGTAAGGAGAAATGCAGAAACTAATGAGTTTTAAAAAAACATGGTTAGGGCACAAATACCCAAAATGTTTAGAAATGCATATATGAAATATGTTAGCAAAGTGCAATTATATTTTGCTAGTCTATGCATTCAGCACTAAATGGATTGTTCATGAATGTCTGATGCAGATCAGGGAATTGTTATGAGCTGTATATGAATATTCATACAGATAGGAATTTATTTAGCCTTGGTAATTTCCAATGTGGTTATTCCTGTATGTATTTTAAATCCAAAAATCTTGCATTATCAACAATGATCCTCATGTGTTACAGAGAACCTTTAACACACAGAGTGTGACATAAACCAACATCAGATCCAAACCAGACACCTTGAGGGGTCAGTCTTGGTTTCAGAAAATGATTTTCCTGCCACACTTTCTGCTGGCTACCTGCATGCAGTGCTGCCCATGTTGACTTTGCAAGTATGGAAGCTTTCAAAAGGAGTTGCTTACAGAAAGCACAAATCAGCACCATGTGTATGCAGAACAGAACAAAGTCCTCTTAAAATCCTTACCCTACTGAAATCCATAGTAAAATTACTGCTGACTTCAGTAGAACCAGAATTTCACCCTCAATTTGCTGCTGTCTAGACCAACTACTTAGTTCTTTGAAGAGGAAAAGAATGCTAACACTGATCAACACAATGGTGATTGTTTAAACAATTCTGTTGACATTTTTCACTATGAAAAATTACATTTAATAAATTTTGCAATCTATTAAAAGAAAAGAAAAATATAACCTTTTTGTTTAAAGAAATATGACATCATATTTTGAAACAAATGTACACAAGGAAACATTTTGCATTTTAGACAAAATCTATATCATTAGAATGTACACTGTTCTTCCACATGGTGATTAAGAACCTTTCAAGGCAAAAAGAGTTTGGGCAATTAGACATGCCAGGTAGTAATCTATTCAGTTATAATTTCACTTGTTAATCATAAGCCATGAAAGGCATTTATACTAACTGGTTGCGCTGATTATGAGCACTGTTGCCTACAGTTGAAAAGAACTGCCAAGTATCATCAAGTGTGAGCCTCTTCACCACTGCATCTGAGACTTCCAAGCTACTATCCTAATAAAGGCATTACTGTTTTGCACTGTTTACAAAATCTGTAGAAGTCCTTAAATTATCAGTGACATCAGCAAGAGTCTGAAAATAATGCATCAGTACCTAAGACTTAAAAGTGAAAAAACAAAATCAGTGTTACAATTATTTTAAGAAATAATGAAATACCTACTGATAATGGTTTTGAAGATATCCTAGTAAGAACAGCAAGAAACATTTATAGTGTAAAATTATGTCTATTTCTCACATAGATTCTTCTGTTCTCTGTCAAAAGACTTTTAACACCATTTTCTAGCTGTTATTCCTTTTGCTATTGAAATTCAATTTCATGCATGTTTCTCTTCTGCCTTTTTTGGGCCGTGCTCTTAGAAGTATTTTGTATTTCTTTAAACACATCAATAAGTACAGAGAAACATATCACAGTGATACCTGAATTTCAATGGTCACACAGGAGTTCTTCATTTCTTCAACAATGATCACCATTAAATCAACATGGCACTACAGAGTCCTGCCAGATTATTCTATTCTATAGGGCCAGTCGCATCACTCAGCTTTTAGGTAGTTTTAAAAGATACAGGCCCTGACAGCCACCCTGTGAATTCACTGTGGTCAAACCCCATGTTTTGTTACTACTGCACTGAGCTCAGAAAGTTGTTGATTTCCTGTCTGCATGGCTCATTGCCTCACTTTCAATATGTTGATATTGCTCCTCAATGACTTTCAGACAACAACAATTTCACATTTAGCAAGGTGAATCTGAGGCACAGCAAATGTGGGCAGAGATTACTGGAGTCAACAGCAAGCACCACCACCAAAAAAATTACCTTGCAGTGTAACGGGTCCAAGTTTAAGAATTTCTCCATGGCTCTTATTTCATTAAACAAACAGAAACACTGGCTCCATTTAGTGGGAATTTTGTCACTGATTTCAGTTTTGCATTCAACAAAGATGAAAAATCCTTACTGCTGCTGCATAAAATCTCAAAACTTCCTCCTGGATTTACCATTGTAATTTGAAGGCTATTGGCCTCGATACTAGAACAGACTTGGGATCTTATTTACTTGCTGCTGTCTGCATATATTAATTGATTAATTGAAAGGACATCATCAATACCTTTCTACTTTAAGAACCAACACTGCTATTATTTTTTAATACACAATCAACTTACAGAGAAAAACCACTATTTTGTTTTCATTTTATACTGAATTCCTGTTTTAGAAAAAAACCAGGGCTGCTAACAGATTAGTCAGAGTTGGTAAATATTATAAAAATAAACATCCAAAATAACATAATCCTATAATATACTGTGCATGGCAGAAAGTGTCTTTTTTATAATTTACAGCCACACCTGGAAGTCTAATAGGACTGTATGTACTGCGTAATTTTAAAAGGTCATTAAATGTAGAGAATAATTATATTGTGGGGCTGATACTGTTCAACATCTTTGTCAGTGAAACAAACAGTGGAATCAAGTGCACCTTCAGCAAGTTTGCTGACAACACCACGCAGTGAACTGCAGTCAAGATGCTGGAGGGAAGGGATGGCAGCCACAAGGACCTTGACACACGTGACAGGTGGGCCCACCCAAACCTCATGAAGTTCCACAAGGCCACCCAAGTGCAAGGTCTTGTGTCACAGCAGTCCCAGGCACACCAACAAGCTGAGCAGAGAAGGGACTTAGAGGAGGGCTGCAGAGAAGGAATTCAGAGGTGGTTGATGAAAAACTTAGCATCAGCCATCAGTGTGCAGTCTCAGCCCAGAAAGCCAAGGGAATCCTGGGCTTCACTAAAAGGAGCATGGCCAGCAACTTGAAGATTATTCTCCCTCTTTACTCTGATCTTGCGAGATCCCACCTGACTATCACATCCAGCTCCAGGGTCCCAACATGAGAAGGACATGGAGCTATTGGAGCAAGTCTAGACAAGGGCCACAAGGTTGAAACAAGGACTGGAGCAGCTCTCCTATGATAAAGGCTGAAAGAGTTGGGGCTGTTCAGCCCCTGGAGAAGAGATGGTTGTATGGAGACCTCATAGGAACCTTCCAGTATCTCAAGAGAGCTTACAGGGAAGCTTTTCATGAGGACCTGTAGTAATGGGAGAACAAGTAATGGGCAAAACTAAAAGAGGGGAAATTTAGGTTAGACATTAGGAAGAAATTATTTTCGGTGAGGGTGATGAGATACTGGAACTGGTTGCCCTGGGAGGTTGTGGATGCTCCAACCCTGAAGGGTTCAAGGCCAAGTTGGATAAGGCCATGGGCATCCTGCTCTCTTGTAGCCTCCTTCAGATACTGGAAGGCTGCTATAAGCTCTCCCCAGAACCTTCACTTCTCCAGGCTGAACAGCTGCAGGTCTCAGCCCTTCTGAACATTTTTGTGGCCCTCCTCTGGACTCACTCCAGCAGGTCCATGTCCTTTTTATGCTGGGGGTCCCAGAGCTGATGGCCTAAGTAAGTTTTTGCAGTACATGATGCAGTATGGTCACCAGTTGTCACTATGGTAATGTAGTTTAGTGTTCCATATAAAAAAAACTTCAGTACAACTTCAACTAGTATTTTGAAATCAACCAGTAACTTGAGCTGTGAAAAAATTTCTGAAAAAAAATAATTACATTGAACCTTAATGTTTCCAAGTTGATACGGGAAGTTACAATAAGAACAGACTTCCCACCAAACCTAAAGGTCTGCAATTTAAAATAGTATCAAAAATGTTGTTTAAGCCTTAGAACACAGAAATAAACCAAAAACTCATTAAAGCTTCAAACTGCAAAAAACTGACTTCCTTATACAGGCTGAGAAGAACAAAATATATAAAATCACAGAAAATAATTTGGTTTTATTATCTTCCAGATACTAGAACTTAAATTTGTGAATTTTGCTGTTTGTGCCTCAGGGCATGTTATACTGCATTTGGGATAAATCTATTAAAAAAGCAAGTGGGAAGACTCCTAAATAGAATCATAACTTAGCAATCAAATTAAAACAATTCCTACTCACTTAGAATAGTATTTCACTCAGAAGGGACCTACAATAGTCCAGCTGCCTGACCAGTTCAGGGCTAACCATAACCTAACACGTTATTAAAGGCATTGTCCAAAATGCCTCTTAAACACCAACAGGCTCATAGACCACCTCTCTGGGAAGGTTGTCCCAGTGTTTGAGCACCTTCCCAGTAACAAAATGCTTTCAAATGCTTCCAAAATGCTAACCTTCCTGTGGCGCAGCTCTGAAGCCTTCCCATGCGTCCTTTCCCCCGACTCCAGGGAGAAGGGCTCAGCACCTCCCTTTCCACTTCCTCAGGGAGCTGTAGAGACCACCGAAGTCATGCTTCAGCCTCTTCCTCTCCAAACTTGACAAGCCCAAAATTCTCATCCTCTCCTCACAGTATATTGTTTCTATCCCTGTCACCAGCTTTGTTTCCCTCCTCTGGAGGGACCCAAGGACCATCACTTCCTTGTTGACGTGTGGGGCCCAGAACTGCAGACACCACTCAGGGTGAGGCCCCCCCAAGGCTGAATGCTGTGGGTCAGTCACCTCTGTTGGTTGTCTGTGCTGTGCTTGATGCACCCCAGGATGGTGAAACATAAACTTTAAGGCATTTAGAGATTTTTGAAGAGCTAAGATTTTAGTTAGAAATAAGCCTTACTAGAGTTAATTAAAATAATAATAATGATAAATGAGTAGGCCTTGATGAAGTTAGGAGTTAGTAGTTAACTAATAATTGATTGCTTGTCAGCACAATGTCTAGTTAGCTGGGTTTATAATGAAGAATATAGAAACTGACAAATAGCTTTTAGGAACATAAGACAATTGTGGGCCTCCTCTGCTCTGAAACCAATTGAAGACAAGGAATGGGAGTTCTACCAAGAGTTCATTTGTCATATTTGCATTGAAAAGGTAGAAAGGTCAGAATGAGGAAGACTTCATTTACTTCCTCATTTTGGAACCCCTCCCCATGAAAGGGACCACCGACCCATTTCAAGGGACAAACTACGCATGCTTAATAGCTTTTGGAAT
The DNA here is from genome assembly GCF_048771995.1 of Taeniopygia guttata. Lineage (NCBI taxonomy): Eukaryota > Metazoa > Chordata > Aves > Passeriformes > Estrildidae > Taeniopygia > Taeniopygia guttata. The sequence goes on along the minus strand of NC_133028.1, from coordinate 38,006,603 downwards.
GATTAGCATACGAAGCGGGGAATGGGATGTACCAAAATTATGAATATGTATTTGTATTTTGTGTATTCAATACTTGTATAGATAAAAAGACTCTGTAATCACCTGGAAGGTGCGATGTGTATTTGGGAGCTATCCCGCACGCTGCCCAGCGTCAAATAAACATACACTTTCTAACTTTAAACTGTTAGAGAGTTTTTGTCCATCACAGTTGGATATTGATACTAGATCAATATCCATATTTTTTAATAAATCAATGGGGTTTTGCCGTCTGGGTTCCAGGGCACACCCTGCTGACCCACGCTGAGCTGCTGCTGACCAGCACCCCCAGATCCCTCTTGTTGTCCTGCCAGTTCCCTCCCTATTTAGACTTGTACCCAGCATTACTCAGTAATACTGTTTATTTCAATAGGAGTCAGCATGAGGGAGCTGTGACCAAATAGTATCAATGTACAACACTCTGAACTGAACTCAAAACCACTCCTGCTACCACCATGACACTGCTGTGTAAAATATCTGATGTAAACAAATAGTTGACCAAATAAATTAAATGAATACTGAATGTCTAGTGACTGCCTAAAGTCCAAAAATTCGCAAGTGTTAGGTAAGTCTCTTAGAAGAAATCAATAAACAAGAAAACAAAAAGCATGACATTTTCAACACACTGATATCGATCACCTGTGAAGAAGATGCAGGCAACAGCTCCTCTGATTATTCAGTCACTCAATAGTGATGACAATTAGAAGAAATTCCCTGAGGATACAGGCAGTAGTAATGGCCCACAGGGGAGCAATTCACACAAACTCTCCAAAATCCCCCTGAAAGGTAGTCAACTAGGTATATTAGGTATCTAGATTTTATTTGTTTCTCGTTTACTACACAGGCACACACAAAATAGGTCAGCTCTTCAGCAGAAGATAGGAACATACATAAATACATAAATATATGGCTGAATATAAACATAAAATAATAGTGAGTTTTTCTCCCTCTTCTATCTAGACAAAATAGCCAAGCACCTGCCTTGTGGGCACAAGACTATGCTCCTGAGCCAAAGATGTAATTAAAAAATCATCATATCTTTGCTATTCACATTTTCTTTTGTCACCTTTTCCCCTTTTCTAGGCTGTTTCTTTCTTTAGTTCCTCACCTTTTGAAGTGTCAAGAGCTAATGAACCACACATTATTTGTATTACATTGTACACCACATAATCAAGGTGTCCCATTTAGCCACTTTGGTGTTGAAAAGTTTCCTGTGAAATGAACTATTTGCTACTCAGCACATATTTCTGTAACCAAATACCTATTATCATTATCACACTGTTACTGATTATTTTTTTTCTGGAGAAAATAGTAGATATTAATTTAAAAAAATAAAACAATTAAAACCTTTCTTTTTTAGAAAGGTAAGATGCTGAACATTTTAATCTAAATTAACTGATTTATACTTACCCAATTGCTACAAAGAAATGCAAATATGTGTAATTTTTGAGTCCACATACAACCCTTTCCTCTTATAGCATTGAAAGAAGTAAGGAAATTGTCTTCAGGAAAATGTCCATTTTTTATATGCCTGATACTGCACAGATAAAGTAAATTGAATTTGAAAAAATAAAATAACGCAGGCTAACAATGAGACACTGATAGCAAAAAATAAGATCTCTGTAAAGACTGGAATAGGCAGATGTACTTTGTTTTCACAGTTACTGTTTGGCTTCCATTCCAAAAGAAATTCCAAAAAAAAACTACAAATAGGCATTTATAATGCTTGATAAGGATTGTATATTCCATTTTGATTTATGCAGCAGAATTACACAATGTCCACATGATACACTGGAACAAATTGCTCAATCACACAGGAACAGAGTTCCTGCATTTCAACTTTTTAGAATGCTGTTCTTTATCTTCCCCACAACTCTGGAAATCAAAAGGAAACTCAGATTACAACAGAACAAGAGCAGAAGCTCTGACCAGACCATTTCACGTGCAGCTCTCCCAGTAGTGTACCACACAAGTTTCAAGTCATTAAGCTGCAAGCCTCCAGGACACACCAGATCACAGCATGTGCAGTGTGGGCAGCCTGCACATATGGACTGCTTGTTTGCCTGGTGCTTAACAAATGCATGCCAACACCATCAATCTCTCTGCAAATGCCTTCTTAATGGATATATGCATTTCTATTTCCATTATGGAGGTCCTTAAACCGCAAAAGAGCCATGCTTCCAATCTGAAAAGATCTTGTTTCAAAGTAGAGCAATAGAAAAAAAAGGAATAGTAGATTGTGCAATTATTCTATGACTTCTGTGGTAATGAAATTCAGTACAATTTTATGTTTATGCTGTATATAGTTAGCTTGCTTCTACATATAAATATATATAGCTAGGAATTTAAAAATTACTTCCAAGGCTCCTTGTGTCCTTTGTCCATATGTCAAGAATAAATCATTACCCATTAGAATGCTTATTTCAGATAAGCATTCAATGAATGAATGTATGAAATGAACGTTACATCACTGTGACTGAAGAAGATGGAAAGCAAAGACTGTTTTGCAGGCTTTATGATTTGCAAACAGGTTTTATGAGTTCATGTTCTGTAAAATATGTTAGGTTTCAAGACTACTATTACTATTACTTTTAGTCATAGTTTCCAGTGTATTTTGTACATGATTATGTTACCTTACAAAAAAAACCCACTTGGTTCCACAGGATAGTTTCAATGGTCTAGGTGCTTAATTTATATACAAAATATTATATATATATATATATATATATATATATATATATATATATATGAAGTATTACAATATCTGCATTGTGTGTGCATGTATGCAAACTGTTTTTTTTCTAAGAGATTTCTCTTAGAAAGTTAGCATATAAATCTAGAATCACTGTGAACTGCACAAGGTTATCTAGGAAATTTATGGATTTACACAATCACTTTAAAATGACAAAGAATTTTTTGTGATAAATATATTTTGAGCTATAAATCACATTTTCTTGACTATATTTCATGCTATATGTTAAGCTACACATTTCTCAACTTGCTCCTCAAATGCATGCAATCAGACTGCATTTCTTTCTCTATATTTGGCTAAAAAAGAAAAACATGCATTTGCACACAGAAGCAAATGTAGTATCCCTTAATATACACAGATGTGCTATAGTTCTCAGACCATTCTACAAACTTTTTCTCTTTCATGGGTCTTCACAACTAATAAAAATTGTCTCACTAGTTGCCACTGAATGTGACAAAATCACTCATGAGGTTCTATTATGACAGGCAATTTTGGTTAGCTAATTATAATGTGGACCTTTACATTTTACATTTTTTGCATAACAAGAATTTCATATGATGAAAAGCGCTGGGACCATTTTTGCTGGAGAAGAAAACAATGGGATCTTATAAATGTGAATAAATACCTGGAGGGTGGACATAAAAATGGAAGCAGGCTTTTTCAGCAGTTCTCAGTGATGAGGTAAGAAGCAATGGGCACAAAGCGAAACAGGCGGTTTCTGCTGAACATGAGGAAAGAGTTGTTTGCTGTAAAAGTGACTGAGTTTTCCAGAGAGGTTGCAGAGGCTCCATCCTCAGAGACATTTTAAAGTTGGCTGAATACGGTCTTGAGCAACCTCTTCTAGGTGGCTCTGCTTGAGCAGGGGATTGGAGCAAAAGCACCTCCAGAAGTCACTTTCAAACTGAACATTTTGCTAGTCTGTGACTCTGTAATACTGGTGTGCAGCCTAGTAAAAGTTTGATAGCAGAAGTATTTTACTGATAATTTCAAACATCTCAACAAAAATCACTTCAAGTGATGGTAAAATTTAATTCTTCATTTACTGGATCTTTATTCACATTCTCTGTGCCAGTTGCACAGATTATTTTGGGAAAAAAAATTATATTCCTTTCTTGCTCCTTTTACACTAAGCAAACCTTTCCACCTCCACACCCCACCCCCCACCTCCAAGCTTATTTCTGTATTTGTTTTGGGTTTTGAGAAGAAAAATAGAGAAAATCAAAAGCCTGACCCCTTTGTCACATCAAAGTCTGATCTTACAAAACAACTAATTTTAAATCTCTCCCAATACATTGGAGGAATTCAGAAATAAGATCTATAAGAAAAAAGGAAAAATCTTTATGACGCTGCATATGCAAAAACCTGAATTAATTTCAAATAAACTAAAATAGCAAATGAAAATATTTAAGACAAATGAGTAATTAACTGCTTATCATTCACTCTAACTCTCCTACACTAACTGATAAGGACCAATACCTTAGACTTATCACTTGCAGAGTGAAGCGTTACATGGTCTATAACACTATGTACCAAGTGGCCTACAGAGAGGGGGAAAAGACAAAGAAAATAGTAATATATATTTTCTCAATGTAAGAAAACTAGGATGTTCTCCAGAAAGGGAATATACTTCAGCTAGAAAGCTGAATTACTGCATTACTCTGTACTGAGTGCTACATTCCTGCCACTGCTGAGAATCTCTTTCAACAAGCTTAAGAAATCAGTTCCCTGACATCACTTACTGACATCAATGAACTTTTAATAGCTTCCCATGCAATGCAGAAAAAACATCCTGAGAGACTGGCATCTTACAGGACGAGATTCATGTTGCCCACAAATGAACACTACAGAGGTGCAGGCTGCTAATCCTTACAGTCAGTGAGAGCTCTCACTAATAATTAAAAGACCATCTGGATGAACTGTGGACATGGGAAATCAGTGCTTGTATTACAAAATCTACCTTTAACCCTGGTGAATGAAACTCTAGAGACATCAAGAAATAAAAACACGTATACAATAACCTTGTGAATAACTGCATTGATCTCTAGCTTTCTTTTCCTAAGCAGTAAATTGTCACAGATGCTCCTCTCTGATATCTGTCTGGATCCTTTATCATTGACACACTATATTGGCTATTGTCAGCTTTTCACTCAGAAAAAACACTTTTAAGCTATCAATCAGTAATCTTTAAAGCTGGTGGACAATTCTTCTAAATTACTCCTATTTGTAGTAATTTTCTTTTAAACTTGCTTTCCTACTGCATGTTATGTATCCTGTTTTCTATGAAGTCTATTTATGATCCAATGCTCAATTAAATGGTCAGAAACATCCCAACTGACTTGGATATGCTTGTACAAACTCTTTTTTTCTCTTTAGTAGACTTAAACAAGGTAAAACACGTAACCAGAGAATATTACTATTTTCTTTGTTTTTCTGAGCTGCAGCAGTATTTTGTCCACTTTGATAAAACTATACATTCTATTTGCATTCCTTTTCTGTAGCTAAACCTTTAGAAAGAAGGTAACTATATAATACCAGCAATTTAGTGGCCTCTATCTTTGACGTATCTTTTAATCCTCTTAAACTGTATATACAGAAATACGACAGAGGTTGATCAGCTTCAACTATTGACCTTAAAAGAAAACTAGAGAAAAAAAATCAAGATTCCTATACAGGATTCCTATTCCAGAGACATACTTTCTTACAAACAAACTTTCTTAAAACATTCGGCCACATCTGAATTTGAGACAATCCTGCTAGAGACCAAACAGAACAAAACTGTCTTAATTACTTACTTTCCACTTAAACAGACTTTACTATGCTCTTTTTAAATGTTCTGTGCTCTCCTACTGTTCTCAGTATTCTAACAAACCCCTACTAAAAAGATGAAAAATAAAGCAAAAATATTGACAGGAATTACTGAGGATTAATCAATGCAGGATTTCTTATGACTTGTACTCTAAGAAATGGTAAAGAGATTTGTTTGGGTTTTTTTCATACCTCTGTAGTAGTAAAGACATACCTCTGTACTAGTAAATCACAATAAAAAGCCATTTAATTTTAGGGGTAGTTATGTTTTAAAGGTGCCACCATGCTAATGAGCCAAAGCTTAACAATTTGATAAAACTGAACAAGTGCTGATGCCTGCATATGAGGTGACTGTAGCACTTGATCTTGCAGTATCAGCAGAACAGATGCCACAGCTAATTTCATGGATCATGGTGCCTTCAGGAAAGAAGTTGGGTTTTTCATTTTCCATGAAGACTTTAATGTTTTATTTAGAGAATTTCTGACCTGTAAAGTGGTATGCATCTGTGATATAAAATAAAGATATCAAGAAAAAATAAAACTAGCATTGTCTATTGTGATGCAGACAAAAAGCAACACAGTTGGATAATTACTATACTTCGAGGCACAAAGGATAGATCTAATAATTTTATTAATACATGTTTTGATAATTCTGATTCATCAAGAATGCAAAATAAGTCTGTATTTACAAATACAAAACCTGCCTTCTTGGCAGTAAAAACATTCAAGATGTGAAAATTTATCACTTGAAATAGATTTAGGTCATACTGACACTAGTACATATTCTTCCCAAGTCTCTAAGATGTAGTAACCTACATAAAGACTCAAAGCTAGTAGGACTATTTTGCATGCAAAATAAGGATGGGGGGTATTTCAAAATACATCTTTCCCTTGCCTAAAGACACTCAGAAGCATGGAAAAATTGTCCTGCAGAGTTATTGTTAAATAATTTTCTTCTAATACTGTAAAATTTTTTTTCTAACAATGCATCCACTGCATCATCATTTCAAATTTTAGAAATTATCACAGCTAGAAATGAGTGATGTGAACGTGGCCTAGGTGTTATCATACCTTCAATGCACAGATAGACATTTTCAGAGTATCAGTGAATACACACAACCAAATTAAAATGTTCAGTAGTGTCTCAAATTTTACACCAACCAACAATGGTCCTCAAGTGTGAAAGAATGTTCAGGTACTTATGTAAGAAAAGCAAAATTGAAACAGTAAATCAATTCTGTACTTCAGTCTGTATGCTCAGGAGGGGTGAGAAAAATTGTTTTAGAGAAAACTTCTACTTTTATATGTAAGATTGTATATATATACTATTATACTATATATACTACTGAAAGAAAGAGGATATTGTGTAACCAAGTAAGGATATGCTGATTTCAAGTGAACTTTTTTCCTTATGTAGTAAGTTACTGGAATATTTGCTTAAATTTAGCTCAAGTAGAAACTAGTTACCATGACAGAGCTCACCTTCAAAGAATAAATGAGATACAACATTTATGTTAAAAAAAAAAAATTGAAAGGGCTACCACATCACTAGGGTATTAATGAATTTCTGTCAATTTCAGTGTAGCAGCTGTAGAAACATCAGCAATAGCTGCCAAAGATAGACATTTCAATCCCTGTCTTCTAAAGGCTTTTGATATTTTAAGGAAAACACTAAAATTCTGGCAGCTATTAGAACAGTCACTTCAGAAAAGTGATACTGCAACTATTTAACAGGGAACACAGCACAGTTGAAGTACTAAAGTAAATAGGATATTGAAGTACTAAAGACTCAATACTATTGAGAAGTGGTTACCAAAAGGTTATCACATGTTCTTTAAATACCACTCAGCTTACATCCTACTTGAAGAGGATTTCATGAATCTTATTGATCTACCTTCAGAACAATACTGAACCATCATCAGTCCGTTCCTGAGCTTCCTAAGGATCTCAAGCAGATTCACTGTCAATAAACTGATATACTTACAGAAAAAATAATTCAGAATTAAGTTGCAATTAGCACCACATGTTTTATCTTCAAAAAATATGAAGGAGGAGCAAATTAAGTAATTTAAAGTAATTACATGATTTACAAAAACACCTGATTTTTGTAGCAGTTATCTTCCACTGTTGAGTAATGAAAGATTTTTAAATATTACTGCATATTTATGGTATAAAAAAAGTATCATTAAATAAATATTACCATCACATCTGTAGAGGAGACACAAGCATAAAGGCATCCTTAGCTTATTTTTGCATTGCATGAACAGAAAGATAATGCTGATCCAGATATTTAGCATATGATCTGCATCTCTGGTTATTTATTCTCAATACAACTGCTGTGACACACTTGTAAAGCCTTTAATGTACCATAAGATTGGCAAGGCCCCTTCATTTACATAATTAAGGCAATTATAGCCATTATAATTGAATGCAACACTATTTTAATGGTCTGGACTATATTTAAGCTTCCACTTTATAATACATGGAAGCTGGTTAGCAAAGTGCAAAAGAAACCAATGAATGTATCCTAAAAAAGCATGCTCTCATTACTACCTAAGATAGTTTATAATAGAGTTTGTTGTGCTACACAGACTAAACCTTCCAAATAATTTGTATGTTTTGGGGACTCTAGAACTGAATTTGTTCATTAATTGTTTCAAGATCTAAGTTAAAATCAACCTAAAATAAAAACAGCATTAATTATCTTCTTTCATCATAACAGCTTGCCTGTCTTAAAATTGCAGGAAAACACACAAAACCACAGACTGATACACTGTAGATAACTTTTTTGCCTCTAAAGGCATATTCACCATTGGGTACCTTGGGGCTTCCCCTCCTACTAAAACACAAGGGGAAAGGAATTAAAAAAATCAATCAAGCTAATAAAAATTTTCATAATAAATAATTTTAAAGCAACCTCCTCCAGAACAAATTTTTCCCTGTAAAAAGTATATGAATACTTTGTAAGAATACAGCTAGGAATGACTGATTACTCATCTTGTATATAATGAGTCTTTGCCTAAAAAAAACCCCAGTGTATAAATGGCCCTAAGTCTTGGAACAACCCCACAGAAATCAAGGATTACAGAAAAAGCAATTCACCCCATGTCTATAAGCTCACATACTTATAGCTAGCTTTGAAATGGAGTTTGGGAAGTTCACTCTGAATTGCTCCCTACACACAGGGAGTCCCATGCTGTGCCCAGCTGCTCAAACATGCACTCCTGTTTTCTAAGCCACAGCTTGCACAGGACATGCATGCCCACGGTGTCCTGTGATAAAAAGTACTCACAAAGTGAGCAGAGATGCAACACTGACATTATTTTAGAAATCAGAAACTGTGTTACACAACTTTTTTTTAACACAAGGCCAGATCTGCCAGTACAACACTTGCTTGCTGGAAACAAGAAAGAAGAGGAGCAAATAAGTGCAGTCCACCACAGTAGGATAGAACTGCTTTCCACAGCATTGAGACCTTAGGAATTTTCCATTTAAAAGTAAATTTGTGGATGTGACATACATACTAGGATTTGACAAAACTGTATAGATTTGAGTACCCAAAAGCTTCCAAAAGCAGCCATAAAAAGTGGATTGACTTGGAAATAAACAGGCCAAATGAAGAGCAAAGACAAGGTGCTTATAGAGGAGATTGATATTGCAAAGGTGCTTGGAACTGTGAACAAAGAGCTGTTTCCAGAGATGGGTATGTAATATTCCCATCTTCCCTTTAGTATCATAGCTCTTTGTAATATTGACAACAAGCACTTGGCTAACAATCCTTTCTCAGTATTACACTTCATCCTGGAAACAATAAAATGTTCTTCTTCAAAGCATTCTCGAGTATGTTCTGCAGTGTTATGGGGATTATTTTTCATAAACACAGTGTATACACTCTAGCCTTTTTTACAGTATTATTATGGAACGGGCAACCTTCCCTTAATCCTTCACTTCTTCCTTGTAACAGTCAGGCTCAAACAAATTTTAATTCGTTTTGCAATTATGACTTAATTGCAGAGAATATCAAAAATATGGATGACTGCTCAAGCACATTCTGCCTTTTCACTATTTTTTACATTATCATCTCCACTCTGATCTGAATTCAGAATGCCTCTGCCTCATTGCTCTATCTGCATTTGTGATATCACTTCTTTTCTGCACAACACATACTTCTACCGCTTGTTCTCAAATATTCTAATCCCTGTAAGAATAGAAAGAAAAGGCAAAAAATTTTTAGCCAAAAGGTCATCTACCAGTATAGTAACCAATTCTAATTATCTTTTTCAAACTATAAAGGTGTTTTAAATAAAGTGAACACACATTAGTCCATGCAGGAGAAGTTTGAAATTATAGGAGAAACAGACATCTGGAGCAAAACTGAGTCATTTCCAGAGCCCAACAACAGCTTGCACAGCTGCATCTCCATTTCTCCAGTCCTTCAAACACAGCCACAGGCCCCTCATCATTTCCACATCACACACGGACAATACCTGGCAAGCAGCCTCTAAGACTCCTTTCCAGCCTTTCCCAGCTTCCAGAGGAAGGAAGCCCAGGTATGTGGGTGTGCTCTGGTTAAGCCCAGGCTAGTTGACAAGGGAACCAGGGATGGTGGGGACACAGGTCAGACCACTCTCATCCCAAACACATTCTCTGTCATTCTACACCACATTAGATTGCTACTAATCACACTAAATTAGATTACTACTAATTATGATGGACAAGTCTCCTTTTGGAAAGTCTTAGCATGGAGTTTGATTAATGAAAAGAAGATACTGCTGACAATTTTACTTGGCTCATTGTCATTGAGAAAAAGAAGATAACTTAAAAATTTAAAAGAATTATGCAAAAAATATATTTTAGCATACAAGAAAAAACCAATAAAATTAGCTCCACTGCATTTCTGCTATTACACAAACACAGTAATGCAACCTAAATAAATGCCTTTTAGAAATACAGCAACATAGTATTTTTGTGTTAGCAAATTCCCTATCATACATACGGAAATATTTTACAAATATAAATGAATTGTTGCAAAGATTATTAGCCTGCTATCTCAGAAATAACCAACCATTTATAATATAAATGATACATTTACTTGATATAAAATATCAAGTAAAGCTCTAAAATCTGATAAAACAGTAGTATTTCTTATTAAAGATCAAGTAAAAAGTGGTCCCTCACTCACCTTATATATAACAGAGAAAAAAAGGATATTCCTAATGAATTAGACTGACCAAATATCAAAGCATAAAAATCCACAATACATCAATTTTCACTTTATCTTCAAATAGCTTCAAATTATACATTAGGTATACTTACAGCTCACCATTACTGTTAATGTGTGTTACAAAGTAAACAAGGTGAAAAACAGTAGCTTGAATGCTTGGACAAATACAGTTTTAAGATGAATAACATTAAGATTGAAAAGTAAAAACTATGTATTCTAGTAAAAGATGCAATAGAAGAAAAATGAACATTTACTTTTAAGTCAATACCCTCTGAAGAACTACAATGTACATACAATAATACATTTTAGTTCCATAGCACCTTTAAAAATCAAAAGGTTTCAGAAACAATAATAAAATAGTGTTCATCAGTAGAGTAAGAAAGCTTACCTATGGATAATGTATTTCCCTCTAACAAGGAAACTGAGTCACAATGTTATAGCTGATTTACATTTAAATCAATAGCATGATTCATGCTGATGCCAGCAGTAAAAGCAAGAGTAGAAATATTAGCCCAGATTCAATTTTTGTTGCGAGCCCACAATGACACCAACATCAAGCAGTGTATATCAGTACAGGTAAGACAAACTCCTGGATTTGAGTGCTTCCACTGATACCACTCATCATTATGCTCTGGCATTTCAGGCTTCATCTAAAGACTATATTGAGAAAAATTAGCAAAATTTATGAAAATTAATGAAATTAATGAAAACTAAGCAACTAAAATAGCATAGAGGATTTATTTTATTATTGCATTTTATAGAACTCTAGTAGGAATTACATTTAAAAAACTTACTCAATATAAATATATGGCTAAGAAAAACAGTAAACTAGAAAGCTGACAATTACCCAGTGCAAATTTAACTCACATATAACAAATGTTGCTCCCACCTATACTCCCAGACTACCAAGACCACCTCCTTCCATTTATTGTGCATATTCCTCTGAGAGAGAATGTAAACTGAGAGCAGCTTGCCCATGATGAGAACCAGCACTTTTCCCTTAGTGCTTCTTTTTATAGGCTGGTCATTTTATTTCCTGTAACAAGCACGACAGTGTGAAATTAAATGTTACAATTAGATATTTAAAAAAAAATTTAAAACATACTACCATGTTTGTAAATAAAGGTCAAACATCAATATCACATAACCTGTCACTGATAACATCAGACCTAATTGGCCTAGTACATGTTGATTTGAACATGGAATTTTATTCTATTGATGTCCTGTAGTTACCTGTTCAAAAGAGAAATAGGGGATTACAAAACAGCAGTATCTGTCATTGAAAGGCAGAAATACAAAGCAGAGATTAAGGAGTTAACACAAGTGGTAATTTTGGCCCTCAATCTCTTTATTTGTGAAGTCTGGAAACCAGTCAGTGTTCTCTTTGAATGTAAACAAAACAAAAGCTCTTTTTCGGCATCTATACCTGTACTATATGAAGAGTAGTAGAGGTCACGTATTGAAAAGATGATGCTATGCAAATTAAATCAGAGGATTTGGTAGATTGTTGCTTGGTTGTTTGTCCCTCTATTTGTTTTTGAAGCACTGATGCACACAGAACAAACCAGTATCCACGGTGTCTTTAATCCTACTGTTCTTTATCCCCATCTCTACAAAGCAATTAACAATTTGGCGGTATTCAGCATAAAACAGGATGCAGCTGAGAGAGCAGTCATATTCTGTGATTAAAGTCTTTCAGACATGCTAACTGAAAGTACTTTGACCATGAAAGGTTGCCTTTTCAGCTCCTTCTGGCAAAAGCTTAGAGTCAAAGAGTATGACATTTGTAAGAGCTTCCTTGTTACCTACATAGTCCGCCTCAGATGCTGAAAGAAAGAGAAACCCTTTTTTTCTTCCATGAATATAAGCCTAAATGTCTTATTCTAGTGAAAATAACACGTGAGCAAAGGATTTATTAGACATCAACTCAAAAATTATTGAGACTGAATTCTTCTACTTCAATAGATAATAAAAATGTATATTCAGTTTTTTATCAACAATAATACAGCTTTTGCCATTTAAACTGCAGGGCCTTGAATTGGCTGAATCTTGACCCTAGGTCAGGGCAGAAAGACAGACTTATTTCTATGATGAAGATATCCAAAGACATAATTGAGAAGGATGCTGTACTCCACATCAGCCAAAGCTTTGAAATAGACTTTTTGGGAGACCGGGATCCTGGGCATGTCACAGCGTACATTTGTCAGAACATTAGTGCAGCTTGACATGGAAATAAAACCAAGCACTCTGTCAAGATTTTTAATTTTAAGAATAATTAAACTTTCCCAATGTATGTACTCTGGAGAAGAGCAAATTTGAGATAACTGACAATGGATGCTTTTCTTAGATATTTTTGAAGGTCTTTAATCATAGCTAACAGCTGTCAGCCATACACTCACCTGCTGACGAAATTTCTTCAGAAATGTATGTGGTCTTCATTGACCACACTTTAAATCATGTGTATTTTTTCTTACCCATCAGACTGAAGAGCAGGACAAGCAAGGGACAGGGCTCACTACATTTCAGAGCAAAAGGACCATGACCACTATTTGAAAAAAAAAAAAAATTGTGCCCAGACACTGCCCAGGGGCCAAAAGACTCCTCGGTTTTGTAAAAATGTGCAGTCCATAGAATCCTTCTGAGCTTCTGGTTCCAGATAACCAGTGAAAAAAAGCCTCAGAAGTGCTTAGGAAAATAAACATCTGCAGATTCTGACTCAATGAAATCCATTCATTCAAAACTGTGCAACTCAGTATGACCTGGGTACCCCAAATCCTGGCACATACTTGACAAGGAGATTGGGGCAAAAGCAGGACATGAGGCAATGGCTATGCTTGGAAAACAAGATGCTTCCTCACATGCTTCTTTAACACCTCTGCCACAAGTGGTAGTGCTTCCCATCCATTCTGCTTTACCTTCTTTTCTCATTGTGCTTCTACACAACTTCCAAAGCCTTCCCTCTGTTCTGTAGTCCCCATATTCATTTACTTCTAACTTTGTGCTCCCCTAATACTGCCTCTAATGCTCTGCAGATGTCCCTCTCTCATTTTAAACCCTAAGTTTTTCTTTTCTGTCTCTTTTTAAAAATTACTGGAGCACCTATTATAGCTTATATGACATCCATTGGTTTATCAAAATTACAATCAAAAGAAATATGGTAAAGATTTTTATTTTATTATGGGTTTTTTTGTTGTGGATTTTGGTTTTTTTGGGTTTTTTTGCTTGTAACTTTTATTTTTCTTAACAACTTACACATCTAGATACAAAGCAAGTTCTTAGCCCTTTTATTTATGGATTTAACATAAGAGACCCTGAACATCAACTGGGTTCATGTTCCTAAACGTATCATTAAAATGAGACAACCTTCATAAAAGCCTGGACCCCCTAACCTGCCTCATGTATTCATCAGAAATAAGGATTAGATAAACTTCATAGTTTAATTCCAACTAAAAGGACCCTATGATTTCATTATTAAGTTAATACACATTTTTAGAAGAAAATCTGTTTTTCTGAATAGTCATTTAATTTTGCTTCCCAAAGGAGTACAGGGATCCACACCAAGATTATTTCGGGAAAGTTCATAGGCATAGTATGCTCTCTACATATATCAGCAATTTCAATCTGAAAAGATGAACAAATGTCCCAAACAGCCTAGGTAGGGGATGTATTTTAGGAAACCCTTAGTTAACTTATCCCTGAAAAAGGAACAGCAACCTTACTTTGCCTGTATGGCTATATCTAATTTGTAAGCAACTAACATAAGCATATACAGCTTAGAACCATGGAACCATAGCAACATTTAGTTTGGAAAGTATCTCCAAGATCATCAAGTCCAACCACAACAACACCTTACAGAGCTCCATTCAAAGACAAAGATTGTACTGTTACAACTTTTGTTCTAGGAACTTCTGCTGTAAGAAATTTTGTATTCTGTCACAATAAAAGCTGAAATTTTACTAATGATGCTCAGCTCATTTTTGTGTTTCTCAAGTTTCCTGTCTTTTGGCCTTGTAAAGAAAATATATTAACAAATTTCAGCATTGCAACAAAATATAGCACTTGGAAAAGCCCTGTGTTTTGCTTGCTCTGACAATCTGTCAGGACAGAATTAGTTTTAATTCCTATACCCATGAGACCTTTATTCCTTTTCTTTTACATAACTAGGCACAAGTAATCTTAATTCCCTGGCAACTTAAATCATCAAGAAGAGTTCATTCCTAATTTAAAAAAAATTCCAATTTTTGAAGCAAAAATATTTGTCTCTAGATTTTTTCAGTGTTTTAGCACAAGAGTATGAAAAATTAAATATGCTTGAAAGAATACACACAAAAGGTAACTGCATTAGGTGAAACAGCTTCCAGCAGAGAGAATGCTCATCTCATTTTGGTAAAAAACTAAGGGCAATAATAGCATTTTAAAAGACTAACACTGGAGAATGGTAAGCCTGCTATTCACAGAAATGCTTTTCACCTCATTATCTTAATTTCACTTCATGCCTGCTGTTAAGCAAATATTCCTATATCCATCCTGGAGATACAGAAATTATTGCTAGAGGATACTGCAACCACATTAAGGTTACACTCACTGTATATCTTATCAAAGGGGGCACATTAGCCACAATGCCGGGTCTTCCAGCACATTTCATTTTGTTTAACAATGTGAGAAGATTACATATTTATTTATCTTCAAGATACTACACAAAATTGTAAATTAATGCTTTAAAAAACATCAAGACTATAATTTTGCAGAGGGGTTCCAGTACAAGGAGCATTTAATTACATATATTCAATTAATATTTAATTACACAATCAATTATATTGCCAAAGATGAAAAAAGGGACCCAAAGAAGTGTTTCAGAGCGTCTTTTTAATTGACTTGTATGCCTGCACACAGTTTAATCATTATAGTGGTCATCTTCATTCATTGTAAAAACTACAGGAAAAAAACCCATCATCCATAAATTTTAATTTTTCTTTATTTTGAATGTATTTTTTTCATCAAAAGTGGTACTATATAGACAGAGCAAAAAGATGCATCTAAGAGATCAGTCTAAAGAAATTTTAAAAATGCAGACTTCCAATCGTGCTTTTCTTGACAGATTCAGGTCCATGGTAGTCTAAAACCTCATGACCACTTGCTATTCAGATGGTATCATGTTTTGTTTAACAAACACCTTCCATAACCACCTGGGAGCCACTAAAATATGCTTAGCCACCATTTTCCCACTCCAGTTCGTTCTAGCTGCACCTAAAATGCCTAAGAATCTTTGCAAAGCAACTTCATTTTCTAGCAGCATAATCTCATTCATGGTCCAAAAGGAAGCTGATTTACTCCTATCAAGCACTTTTCAAATGAACTCACATAATACAGCCATTACTGACAGTTCTACAGCTCAACTGCTTGTTCCTATGACCAGCAACAAGCACTTCGAAGTTTCCTTCCTTTCTACCACACTTTGTTTTCTCGAATACTCAGCGGAAAACACTGAGGAGCACGAAATTAACTTCTTGCCTTAGAAGCATCTCAAGGAGTATTAAATAGCAAATGAAAAAAAGAAAAAGAAGAGCAGCAGTAACTCATACTACAATAGCATATTTGAAAAATCCATGGTGTTTTACTATAGGTATAATTTGAAAACCCTTGGCAAAGAAACAACCTTGAACAAAAGCTATTTTTATTCAAGAATAATGAGTGTTTCTGATAACTGTAATATTCCGTGTGCAAAATCTTCCCTCCTTCTGGAAATGAGTATTAAAAATATTACACAAATTACAATCACTCACCTCTCCTGTCATTTCTGCCTGCATTTGTGGATTTGTCAGAAGGGCAAGGGCAACGTCCTTCACATTTCACTGAAATTTGTTTTCCTGAGACACATGCTTGATAGTCTAATTTGCACTGTAAGGAGACAGAATGACTCTCATTAACATAAACATATCTTATTAAAAAAATTATACTTCTAAGAAATTTGAAGCAATCTCTCATGAAAGTCTCCTGCAATATATGCTACTTTTGTAACAAAAATTAGATTCAAGAAAGGTACAAAGTTTTTGGTTCCTAGCCTGGAACTATTTTCAGACTCAAGTCAAGCATGAAGGCACTTGTGGCGTAAAACAGATTTGAATATCCATGCTAAATGGAAGCAGGCTGTATTGGTTTTATCTGTATTCAATGAGCAAATAAACACAGCAACAACATTCATTATTGATAGGAGTAATAAACAATCAATTTTTATAGAATTTATTACTAATTTTCTATCTTTAAGATGACAGTATCATGGTAAAAAGCATTAATGAATAAAATGAAAAGCTGTGCCTAATGTAATTCTGCACAGTGACTATCTTTTCTAATACAGAAACAGATTAATTTGTGAGGTTCTGATCTGTGTGCTTACAGCTCAAACCCAGAAACCACATAAAAGCTAACTATATCTGAGAAACAAAATTTTTGTCTCAAGCGTATAAAAATAACGTAGTTAAAAAACACATACAGAGAAAATAGTATCATTGTAAACATTATCACTCTTTTTCTCGCAATAAAACAGTTCTTTGCATAGAGATCTTTCTCCAGGATGTTTTGCCAATGTATTATCAGGAAAAACATAAACAAGAAACGAAGACAGGGGAAGCATCTACAAAGAGCTTTTTCCCAAAGCAAAAGAAGATTGTTATGGAGAACACTTTATCCTTGAACAAAAGATGCCAGATGTCTCATTAAATAGGTAAAGGACACAGAAGCATATGAGTCAGAAAAGCAATTCAAGTAACAAATAAAAATACAAAGTGTTTTCTGTGCATCACAACACTTCAGAACAATCTCACCAGAATTTTTCTCTTTTATTCCCTGACTCATATTTTGTTGGGGTACACGATTTCACTGTAATGCAGTTCCATTATTTGATTCTTAGGATTTCCAGAGAATGCAAAAGTCAAAGTTTCTCTCTCTCTCTTCAAAATATGTAAAGGGTGGGAGCACTGTAGCTATGAAAGAATCAAGGAGCCTCCTGAAAGACTGCTAGTTTCCACTAGTATTTAGATGTAAGCACTGTGAATTTACATATCTTTATCAACTTTTCAAACAGTCAGACTTTTGGTCTTGTCACACTCTTATGCAGTTCTGTATCTTGCATAGCCTGAAGTGCATCACTGTATCAAAACAGTACATTTTGGCACCATTGCCAGTACCGAAAAGACAGAAATAATTACCTCAGATTTTGTGTACTTCAATGAAGTCATTATTGTACTTCAGTTCTGAATGTGTCAGCTTTTGCCAAAAATGCATGGTTCAAGGAAAATTATACTAACAGAACCTTTTAAATCTCCCAAAAAACCAACGTTAACTGTTCCAATTTGCAGCTATATAGCACTAATATCTCACAAAGGACTAGACAATGGAAGCAAAGCAAACACCTTCCCATGCTGATTTTGAAACAACTGAACTTTTTCTATCTCAATTATCCTGGATGTACAGGAGAGGGCTTGCATTACTGTGATGCCTACCAGCCCTCTCTCCAGAAAGTACAAAACCTAATTCACATTTTATGCTCCAACCAGTATTTGAAGTTTGTGGAATGGGTTATTGCTCAGATTTAATTCTAATCTCTGTTAAAATATTTAAGATATGAGAGTTTTTATTTTTCAATCTTGGTAGTTTAAGGATTTAAAGCTACAGATAGTTGTGCTTTAGGCTTTGATTACTCCCTTTGGTGAGACTGCCACTTAATATTTGACATATAAACACATTCCAGAGAATGTGAGAAACAGAGTATGAAGAGTGAAGAAAAAGAAAATTAATGCTTTTATTTAATTTCTGAAGATTTCTTTTATCCTTTCTTTGAAAGATTATTTTTACAGACTCCTAATTTTGATTTACTTGAATGTTGCTGAAGAGACTAGTGAATACTTCATAGGTGCTTCAGCTAGCATCATGAGTTGCAAGTTTACTCTTTTTTATTTTTTTTATTTTATTTTCTTTATTTTCCTTTTAAGGTGTCTACTCAGTCCTATTTGCAAATAGCAGGCAGTAGAGATATATTTATTTTTTTCAGAAACAAAGCAACATCATGGTGCTTGCATAGGCTGAAAATGAATCAAGGCAGTTCTGATAATTTCCTATTAGCAGCTAACGACACCAGGAACAGAACTCTGGTTCAAACCTCTTGACATCATTCCCCAAATTAACAATGCATGTCCATACTGTAAAGATAGCTCAGTTAAATAAAAGTGGGTTCAACTTCCTTCAGTGTTTCTTTTAAACTGGTAGAAGAGCAAGTAACATACCTGAAAAACTCCACAGAAAAAGAAATCACTGACATGTAGACTATGAGGACACAAGGAGAAACAGTGGTCAAAAAGGAGAGGTAGTGTGAGGGGATTCTGCCAGGGCAGTACTCAAGGAGCTGCCTGATTTCCTAACCATATACCTCTCCATGACTTTTCAATAGTCTTAGGAATCTGGAGAATTAACAGGAAGCTGGCAAATATTGACCCAGTCCCACTTCCATGCCTGATAAAATTATGGAGAAGATTATTCTGGGAGTTACAGGAAGACATACGAAGGATAATACAATCATTGGTCACAGCCAGGACAGCTTAATAAGGATGAAGTCCAACTTGCAATTTCCTTTTATGACAAAGTTACCAACCTAGCTGACCAAGGGAAGCCAATTTATATAATCCTTTTTGATATCAGTAATGCTTTCAATATTGCCCCTCACATTGCCCTTGTGGACAAAATGTCCAGCAGACAGCAGGATAAACCCATCACGTGATGCATGAGCACCTGGCTCATGGGCTGGACACAAAGCACTGGGGTAAATGGGATAACATTAGGGCTACATCAGGCTGGTGACCAGTTACTACTGGGGCTCTACACAGCTCCACTGTAGGGCCAGTGCTCTTCAAAGTCCTCATAAACAACTTGGATGCAGGACTCAAAAGTATATGAAGTAAGTTTGCCAATGATATTTAATTGGGAGGAGGTGTTGACTCATTCTCCAAGGCAGAGAGGTCCAGAGACCTGAACAAATAAGAGGGATGGGCAATTAGCTACTGTATGAAGATCAACAAAGAATCCTGCACCTAGAATGGACAACCGTGGATGAATACAGCTGAGATGGGGAATGAAATGCTGGAAAGCAGTGCCATGGAAAGGAAATTGGGCATCCTGATTGATGGCTTTGAAGTTAAATTTGAGTCATTGTGCCCTGGGGTGCATCAGGCACAGAGGAGGGGGTTGTCCTGCTCTGCTCTGCACTGGGGCAGCTCACTTCAAGTCCTGTGTGCAGTTTTGGGTGCCACAACATAAAAAAGATATTAAGCTATTAGGGAGCCTCCAAAGGAGAGCCACAAGGATGGTGAAGGGCCTTGAGGGGAAACTGTATGAGGAGTGGCTGAGGTCACTTGGTCCATTCAGCCTGGAGAAGACTGAAGGGAGACATCACTGCAGCCTGCAGCTTCCTCATTAGGGAAAAAGAATGAGCAGGCACTGATCTCTCCTCTGAGGACACCACTGACAGGACTCAAGGGAATGGTTTGATGCTGTGTTAGGGGAGGTTTAGGTTGGATATTAGGACAAGGTTCTTCACCCAGAGGGTAGCTGGACACTGGAACAGGCTCCCCAGAGTGTGGTCACAGAAACAAGCTTGACAGAGTTCAAGGCTCTCAGGCACACTGTGTGACACTTGGGGCTATCTTGTGCAGGCCAGGAGCTGAACACGAGGACTCCCGTGGGTCCCTTCCAACTCAGGCTATTCTATGATTCTAGAGGGTTGGAAGATGAGATGAGGATATTCTGTGAAACATAGAAGAGTTTTAGAAGATAGAAACATACAAAAAATAGGTATATTATTAAAATAGGCTACAATATAATGAAATTCAATACAGAAAACTCCTATGTTCTACTGTTACATACGCAAGATAATCAAGATATTAACAAGCTGGAGCAACTGGCTAGACATCCATTCTAAAGAAAAAACAGGAGTCTAGTGATCATTAAGAACAATTGAATGGTGTTTAAAAACATTATACCAGGACATATAAATGCCAGTGCAACCTACAAAACATGTAAGATAATTTCACATAGCTCTGGCAGCAATATACAGTTTGTGACAAGGTTTCAAGCAAGACAGAAAGTAAACGAAAAAGGAGTAAAAGGAATAACAAGAATAGTCATAAAAAGAGGCTGAAGGACTGGATCTTAAGAAAAGACTATTCACAAAACAGCTGTCAAATAGGCAAAAGACATCTGAAAGGTACCTGAAAAGAATACCACAATGAATGTTACAAGAAATAATTGTCTTAAATTGCTGCAGAGAAATAATAAATAGATACTAGGCAGACCTTTTAAGAAAGGTAGTGATGTCTTAAATCATTGGAGAAGCTTTTTGAATCTTAATAATTGTCTTTACAACCAGGTTTAGATAAATCCATCAGGAATTCCACTTGTGTAACTTATCTTGCTTTGAGAACGTGGGGAAATCAGATGGCATCAAGCTTATTCAGTTGGGAAGTACAGTACAGACCCGCTTCAGGAACAAATCAGTGTCAAAAGATTATTGCTTGCATAAATCTTGTTCATTTACTGAAGAGTTTGAAAGATGTGTAATGAATGAACTAGGGAGATGGCACAAAAGGAAAGAAAAGTAATGTTTATACTGGTCTATTGATCCTAGATAAATTCAGCAAAATTCTGTTTGGTACTGAGTACCTTTGTGCTCTCCTGAGCTCTTGAAAACCTGATATATGTTTTGGGAACATGGTAAATATTTTTAAATAAACAAAAAAAAAATTAATTGAATATATAAATGTTTCGCATTGTGAAATATGAACAAAAAATCTTTAAATTGTATATACACATCTCACATATAATTTATTTGCTTTCATCTGCAGAACCATCAACTATCTGTATAAAGACATATCACACGGAGGGACAGTGTGTCAGACAGCTGTAAATTAGTTGCTATTTGCAGACTTCTCAAAATGTACAGGGAATAAAGTCATATTAAAGTAGATGAGAAGTTTAGTTTAACTGTCTGGCTACCATATAATAAAAGATATGTGTACTGGCAACAATTTCCTGATTAGATAAAAGGGAGGTATGTCCATTCTGTGTGTTATGTGAGTGAAGAGCCCTCTGGAAGAAAGCAACAGAATTAGAATTGCATTATAAGTCTATCCAAAAAGAAAGATAAAAGTCCTTGGGCAGCATTGACTCTGGTATTTCAAATAATTTTATCAGCTTTTTCTCACAGACTTAATTCTGTTCTTTTTTGAAAAGGCTTCAACCTCAGTGCAAGATAACATTTTTTCCACAACAGTACTGTCTTGCCAGGAATACCTAGTGGCTTTTAAACAAAACTAACTCAAACTAAGTAATGAGGACATGTGTGACTTCTCTGGCAAGTAAAGAACAGAAGTTCACGAATGGAAGCCTTGAGGTACAATGTGCAGACACTCCCCTCCAATCCCTCTTTTCCATCTGTATACATCCTGGGCAACTGGAAGCAGATCTGGTACACCCCTACAGCACACAAGTCAGCAGAAATTAGCTGCCAGGATATTCATCTAGATGTCCAGTGAATATTGTGTCCATTATGTGCTTCAAGCCCTTCACACTGAAAGACTGAAGTTTGGCCAGATACATCAACACACCCTTTTCTAAACAGGAGCATACCTGAAATATTAGACAAAGTGTGAATTCAGTATTAAGAATCTTTCAGATATTTTCATCTGCTGAGGTGCTGATACTTACAGAAATGCTTTCTAGAACACCATTTAATACTGAGCATTTAGTGAATTACCTTTTAGACAACCAATAATTAGTATTTATGTAACTGTAGAGTGTCTCCTCTTTGAAAGTTAACCATCACCTTTAAGTGTACCTTATCTCAATGACAGCTCTCAACATCAGTCCCTGATGTTTTTGAACATTTAAAAATCAAACAGGGCATGCTATCCAATTCTAAAAAAAAGCACACACATAAATAATCAAATTCAGATTCCCCTAATAATTACCAGTTCATAAGCTACAAATAAAATTGCTGGGTTTATTTGTAATATCCTTTCAAGTCTATATGTTCCCACCACAACACACAGCTCTTTCTTTCCTGTATATTTTCTAGATGATCAACAATTCATGGTCACAAGATTTCTGTATGATGCAATCAAGAAGATCTCTGAGAAAAGAGCTCTTTCCTAGAGTACCACACAGATATATTTTTCCCAGTATCACTGTATGTTTCACAGGCAGAACTCTTTCCCACAGAGCTCCACACTCATGCATCAATATAGATGTTTTCTCTCTTGTTAGAAGCTGGTATCTCTGACATCTGAACAGAAAATCTCTGTTTACTCAGTACTATGTGCTTTCAATTTGCCTTCATGCTGTTTTCTTAACCACCTTCCCCATTTTCAGACTTTATTGCTATTTCACAAAGCTTACATATATTCCCCAGCAAAAAATTTGTCTCTACTGTATTTGATGCAAAATGTTATGTGAAATTATGCCCTCAGATTTGAATCTAAGTCAAATATGTAAAGAAAGTTTCTTTTTTAACTAAGTGATTCCTGTCACCAAATATAGGGGCAGGGTGGGTAGGGTGAGTGCTGATCAGGTATGTTCCAGGTCCAGTTCAACACTGACCATTAGCTGATACAGAACATGGAAGACAAGTAAAGGACTGCTTCATGCAATCACTTTAGGCTGGTTTAAAATGAAGGTGAAAATATGGCCAATGTTAGTTACGTGGTAAACCTAATTTGGAAAATTTTCTGTAATTTGGATTTCATTTACAAAAAGCAGCCAGGAAGGTATAGAATTTCCAGCCAAATACAGCTAGGCATAATGCCAAGAGATCACACTTTCAACAAATTCAAGCTTAAGAAAGGAAAAATTAATGTGCAAATCTATCCATGAAGCATCATCAAGATCTACAAATGCCTTTTTGTCTTATCAGTAACCTGCTAAGCATGTGTATTTCTCACATAAAAAATAGGAGTTTGGATTAAAAGCTTTTCAGCAAACAAGTACTGCTATTGAAAATGAAAACAACTATTGAATATATTAACTATAAAGACATGTAACTTGCATTTTGATCAGAATAAACAGGAAATGTGTCTATTGAACCAAGACCCTGAGCAAAGAAAACCTTTTGTGGTTGAAAGAGAACTGGTGATACATTGTTTATGAAGCTATGAATTAGAGAATGCTATTTGCATGACAAAATTAAAACCTGTATGCAGTTTTCTTCCCATCCACCTTAACTCTTGTCTGTTTCCTTCAATGCTCTGCAGTGCGATGGTATAAAACTTAAAGCTTGAAATCATTTAAATCAGGTCAACTAGATAGATATTCTATCTTTTTCGGGCACCCTGGAACACATATTAAATCACAGAAACATGCCAACAGATGCCTACTGGGATTATTTAAATTAGGCACCTACTTATCTTTGCTTTCCTACTTAGAGGCTATTAGAGACACATGATGCTTAGGAGCTTCTGCAAATCCTTCAAAGAACTTATCTGCTTTTAAAATCAGCTGTCTGAATTTTTAGACACTTAGTTTGGAAAATATATACTTCACTATCTTATTCTATACATATTGCCAACAGGCTAACTAGTATTTTATACCATCAAGTAAGAACACAAAGCTTAATTAATGGTAAATCCCTACTTGAAATACACTATTTCCAGTCAATTCAGAATAAGTAATAATAATGCCTTTAGTAGTTGTGTAAAAAATGTAATATATTTCCTTAATCTAAATCATTATTTCAATATTCCTTGAATACCATAAATTGTGTAAAAAGATGTTTCAAATTAAAAAATACTGTTTTTTAAAAAAAATCATTCACAAAAGAGGTAAAAATATATAACCATGTTATATATTATATAATGCCTTCACTTATTCCAAAAATCTAAACATTGATGCAGTCTGAAAATTTACCAAAAGCTTCTTTTAAGCATGCTCAACACACAAAAATATAAATATTTTTCTGATATATTCATGCATATACTCAAATCTATAAATTCTGGCTCTTATTTAGAGCTCTTGCCTGTGTAGTCCAAACTTCAGCACTTCATCAGGCTCCTTGTTTCAAACTTCACCATGATATTTATCCCATCTGAGCTAGAGAGGCACAGAATGCAACCCAACACTGTGTGTATGCAAAATCCTTGGTGCACCCCATTGCTAGCATTCAGTATTTTGCAATTTGGAGAATTTTTCTTGAGAGAGAAAAATAAATAATGCTCAGATAAAACTAACTTTACATTTTCAAGTTCCCGCTACAAATTTGAAAATTAACATTCAAAGAAAAATTTTAAAGGTGAACAAAAACATTTCATTCTCCTACACAACCATCTTAGAAATGGCTGACTACATCCATTCAAAAATCAGCTAGTAAAGCTCTTCATTGATTTTCATCTGGCATACAAATTTCTGAATAACAGCAATAGCAAAACAGAAGTAATAGCAAAGCTGCAAAACTGTATAACAAGAGACAAATGGCTTCTAAAAGTGTGGAATTTTTTGTTAAAACAATTTGCTTATTCCTTATTAGTATGCATTATCACTGTATTTTTAATGTAATATGACTTCCTAAGCCATGATGGCTGATTGCATTGCTAATTAAACAAGTTCAATTTATCCAATTATATCTAAGTTGAAATATTTATAAAGTTGTATCTGAGCTAAAATAGCATCTAAAGGGCATGTTCATTAGTTTCAGTTACAGGAAAAATAACAGAAGTACTAAAAGCAACATGCACAGACCTAGGGAGTCCATACTGGGTTATCCCATCAAAGTTTCAAAGACATTTAAATTATTCTTTGTCAACTGTGGTGAAAAGGGAAACAAAAAAAAGAGAGGAAAAAAAAAAAAGAGAAGGCAAATAAAAAGGAAAAATAAATTCTATATAGTAAGTTACAAGTAGGTAGAACACCTAGGCACTCTCAGATCAGCGTATTGCCTGTACAGCTTTCTGCTTTTTTGCTCACCTAAAAATGTATGCTAATATTCATTTGAACTCCAAGAGCTAGAGTTAATTTACTAAACAGTCCAAAATACAAGGCTCCAGTGACAAAAATATTTATGAAATTTCACATTCCTACTAGTTCTCACTCTGTCAGGAAAGAAACACTGTATTGTACAAGTGGGAATTAACATTCCAAAGTAGGACTGCTTTTCACTATATCACATCTCTGTTCTTGACTTTAAAGAGATACACCTTGTGTAGAGACACACAGAACTGTGCCTAAATCTTTCCCCTTTGTGCTGTTTGTACTTGATTTCTAAAACATGCAAAAATTTTCCTTGTTCTGTGACAAACACATATGGATGAAAACAAAGCCAAGTTTTCATATGTTATGTTTTGAATGGACAGTCAAGAGTGACAAATTTTGCTATCAGTGCTTATTTTTCTTTTCCAGTAAGTCCATGGTGGCCTAAGATGTTACTTTTTTTTGCTGTTGTTGACACACTGCTATGATGCAGAAGACCTACTTTTGATACCCAGTCATATGTCTGAATTTGTTTTCAATGAAATAGCCACATAGCAATTGGCTCACATTTATAATATTTCATTGTGAGCTTGCAGGAATTTCAAATTTAAAAAAAACAAACCCAAACCATGAGACTTGGAAGAAGATTCTTTAACAAACATTTTTCCTCATTGGAATCTGACAAAAAAAAGACTGAAGTTTCCTTTTCTCCAGGCCAACGTGACTAGTTTATAGCACTATAGCATTGGTGATCTAAATCTCTGTTATGGTGTCGGAAACCTAAATTTCACAGTATTTCAGCTTCTTTCTAAATGCAAATGTGACCTCCAAGAACACTGTGTAAGAATATATTTTTAGAAGCTAAACATTTTTTCCCATTTGATTACTAAATTTAATTACATGTTATAATTCTTTTTATTTGAATAATTACATTTTTCTAGTAAATTTCAGTTTATTTGCAGCTTTTACTGGGCCAAGATCTGAGCCAGTTCTCACTTGCCATTTGCTTGTTTTCATCTCAACTTCTTTAGCCCCATTCTTATCATAGATTGTTACTATAAACTCTCAAAATCTGTTCACTAGGTTGACGTTACTTCATGTCATCTTTAACCATTCTCTTTCCCTATTGAAAGTTCCTTTTCCATTTTTTTAGAATTAAATGCCTAAACCGTAGCCTCCCAAGATCATAAAAATCCTCTAAACCCACCTAACTATATCTTGAAATATTACCATCCTTATCTTCTACTCCACTGAAACCATATTCTTTAATGAGCTTCCACTTGGTAAATCTGAGGCATTGTGTCTCTTGATCTTCTTCTTGCAACTGACAGAGCTCATCTCAAACTTCTTTCTTTACAGAACTGGTTTCTGCTCCACAAAGCTAGCTACATAAGTTCCTGTGTTCAGCTCCTATGCATTTCTGCCTGCATATGATGTGGACGTATTTTTTTGGGAAAGAATTGCTGTGCCAAAATGATTCCAACTACTTTAGTTGTAATTCTAGTTACATTTTTAATACTATTTTCAAAATATTAATTTCTGATGGTTAAACCTCCCAGAGAAAAGACTGTTCTCCATGTAACTATGTATGTCTTTAATTTTCTTGTTTTACTGGCTGTCCCATTTGACAGTTAACACACAAATTTACATTCCGAACTTCGTATCTGTATCCTACTAGTGTGACATGAGGGTTCTTTAATAAACACTGATACTTCTTCCACTTACCTGTTTATCCTATTCTTTCACTGATTTTTTCCTTACAGCCTAGGTGCTTTCTATTACAGAAAAAAACAAAACCATTTTAAAAAAACATACACAGAGTCACAGTATGACTCCATGTTTGCAGATTGGAAGGGACCTTAGAGATCATCCAGTTCAGACTCTCCTGTCATGGGCAAATAAATCTACTTTTCTCAAAGCCCCTTCCAAGCTGGCCTTAAACACTTACAGGGATGGGGCATCCATAACATCTCTGGGAAAGCTGTGCTAGCAACTCATCACCGACATAGTAAAGAATTTCTTCCTAATATCTAACCTAAATCTACTCATGGCCTGTTTAAAACCATTTTCCCTTATCCTACCACTACATGCACTTGCAGAAAGTCTCTCTCCAATTGTCTTGTAGGTTCCCCTTCTTGGCTCCTCTATCACTTGGAGATTGAATTTCTCATTAACACATTCCAGGAACCCCCTGCAATGCTTATGCCCTGCTGTGTTGTCCCTCCAATAGGGCAGCTGAAGTCCCCCATGAGGACCAGGGCTTGTGAAAGTGAAGCTGCTCCTACCTGTCTGTAGAAGCCCTCATTCACTTGTTTTTCCTGGTGAGGAGGCCTGTAGCAGTCCCCCATTTTAATGTGATCTGTCACTGTCTCCCTTTAATCCTGACCCTTAAGCTCTTGGTCAGCATCTCATCCATGCTGGATCTCCATGAGAGATCCATGGTGGATCTCCATTTAAAGGAATTATAGAGATGAAGTCTTTGGAAAATATTTTCCAGTCCATAACGTTGCAATTTTTTTTTTTATTTTTACTGAAGTATTGAAGTTTAGGTATCTCTTAATGCAAGTTCAATATATTAAACAAACATGATATTCTGGAAATGAAAAAGGGAATCAAATTCCTGCTTATATAAATACATCATCCTAGTCTGAGAAATACTGAATTGCTCAGAATTTCAAAATATTAAAGTTTATGTAAAGCATTTTGTTATCTAAGTCTTCTTTCTCTACAGCTTTAGCAGCTATTTATTTTCAATGCAGCAGATAAAGAGGAGATCAGTTATGTATAATTTGATATAGCTTGGAATTTTTAGTATGTCAGCCTATTTGAAAATCTGGATTATATAAAGTTATGATATTTCTCTTCCTTTTTTTTTTTTAATACCAAGTCCTATCAATATAATGGTTCCAGATAAAACTTCAGGTCTTACTGGCAAAACCCATCCATGTCTGATTTTCCAGGTTCAGCCAATCTCATTTCCTTCCTTTATTTATTGTTTGCCTTTTTTAAGCATTTAAACAATAAACAACCAGTTTCTACTATTTCTGTAAAGACCCAAAGTATATTCCTGGATCAACTAAGCATTATACATTTTATTTTTATCACGGTCTATTCATTAGTCTCATTCAAGAAAAGTTGGTTACAGGGTGTTCATTGTTTGTGGGGTTCTATAAGGGTAGAGAGAATGGGGCAGAAGGTGGCTTGGCCATGGTTTATTGGCATTTTCTGGGCTTTGTTTTTTCTCCCACGTGCCATTAACCAACACAATTTTTTTATGTACCAGTGCACCTCAGCCACAAGTTCATTGTAACAGTACAACCCAGATTTGGTCTGTAGAAGTTTTCAAATTTTTCCACTTACAACAGAGTGACTTTGGCTGGGTGTTGCTTGGGCTAGAGACACAAATCTTGATTTTGAGATGCCCCTTTTGACAAAATCTACTTTTATTAGAAAAACAAATCAGTCCTGGTAGAGCACCTGGAAGAAGCTCCTTCTTGCAGCTGCAAAAGAACCTGTATGCTGTCAACAATTTATTTCAGAGAGATTACATTATTTTATTACTAAAGGTGGCAGGCAATGATTTAACCTTAATATTTTTGGCTACATTTTAACTGGCAGTTAAATCTACAGCCGATTGCTTAGTAACAAGGCAGATAAAAATGGAAAGGCATAGTGGATTAGCCCAATTTAAGAAGTAAGACTGACATACATTGAATCAGCCTTGTGAAAAATACTTTTTTTTATTTATACAAAACTTCTATTTTATTATAGCAATTCGGTTTCTAGCAATCTCTCCTGAAGCAGAAAAAAAACTTTGAATAGCTCAGGCATGTGACCTGAAAGCTACCAATACAGTAATTAATACATTTAAATAAATTTAAGTTATGTAAAATCACAGTCCTTAAAGTAACAACAAAGATTAAAAATGCCAAAACAGATTTTTTATATTTCTTCCCAACATGCTGTCTTATATGAAACACACTGCTAAGAGATACAGATTATTAAGTTAAAATTTTAAAAATAATTGAAATTAATAAAGATAGCAATTATTTTAAAAAGAAAAATGTTAAATATGGGATGCCCTGAGAATAAAAATCTATTTCAGATTCATGCAAAATGATAAATAAAAATTGAATGGAATATTAAACTCACTCCTTCACACGGTCCAATTTTATCCCCAACTCTTTCAAATCTCCTCATAGTATGGAATTGTAATTTGGGAGACTGAAGAAAGTATTTGAATATTAAAAAGATCTAAATCCACATACCTGTCTATCTGTGGAGTCTTTCAAGATTTTTATCCTCTTTTCCGACTACTTTTCTATACAGTTTGCATCTTAGTCTGAGAAGCTAATTCACACCCATTGCTTTTGAAAAACATAATTATTATTTATATTTATACATACAGGATTGTCATCAGTAACATGAAGCTTTTGTAGGTAGGAGAAAATATAAATTCACTATCAATATGAAGTAATCTTGAGCAAATTCTTGCTAACAATAGAACTGCCAAAGCGATTCTGGCACAAAACCATGGGGCAATGGGCACAATTTAAAGATTTAGTTATTTCTGCAGTGTTTTCAAAAAACTGCAAGCACTGTTCATTGATCTTATTTAAGGCTATATTTTGCTGAAGTGGGACTAATTGTCAACTGCATTCAACTTAAGAGAGAAAACTTCAGCCTATTATACCAAACACCAGAGCTGAAATCAAAATGTGCAAAATCCACTCAAAAGAAGATTCATCTGCATGATCATATATTTTTTCCCCTTCTTGGCCATTTTGTGAAAATTCAGCTACAATATTGTGCAATATGGGAGAATTGTTCCAACAGAATCATCCAAGCCTGAGTATCACCACCTCATCCCAGTTACACCAGGTTCACAGCATGTACTGCACATCAGTGAGTTGCCTCCCTGGGTGGAAGAATGGCAACAGCTGGGCTCCTGCCTCAAAACAACCCATCTGAGCTGCACTTCATGTCCTTTTATTTCCCTGTTAATCCCAGGAAAGATGAAGCTACAAACAGGCTGTGTTTTTCATGGAGAATGTCAAGTACATAAGGGTACTAAAGCTTTATGAGACAGCACTGCTTGAGAATTCCTAGTGTAAAAATGCATACTGAACTTTCAAGTGCCAAAGTTTAGAGAAATGCAGAAGGTAAAAACAGACCAACTGTAGAACATATGCAGTATTATTTAAAGGCCAGTAAGTAAAAATAGTACCACCACTGTGCCAAGGAAATGGCAGGATCTCCTTATACTGAATTTCTTCCAGCACAATGATTCATGTTCACTTTGATTACTCAACATTTCAGCATGTAATATTTTTGTTTCATCATTCTTGTAATGCTAGTAACAAATGTCTTACACCTGCCACTTTTCTTTTACACTGAATTCATGTGACTAATTGCGAGCTGAGAAAAAAAATAAAACTAACCTGGACTGCAAAAATGAGAGGGAAACAAAATACCCTTACCTGACTCTGGAAAAGCTCAATTTAGGAGATAACTTTTCTTTCTAGATAGTCCAGCTATTATATAATCTTTTTTTTCTTGTTTGTTTTCCAAAGCAAAATGCATGTATGAAATAGCTGTAGTTACATAACTTAATTCAAGCATTTCATGGACTTGTCCTGAAAAGCAAGGATATACTCCCAAAAGAGCATCCATCTGACAAATGTCAACTGTCTGGCTGTGTTCTACAATACTATTACTATTTAATGACTTATTTTTTGAAAATGTATTATACAATTTTCCAGAGTCATTGATGAATGCTTTCTAAATACAATAAAAGTGCTGTATAAACTCCTACTGGAGCTTGATGACATAATGAAATAAACTTTGCCTGGAGTACAGGAACACAAATATTTGTCTTTAGTCAATTTTTAAAAACACTGTTCTTGAAATAATCTGGCAAGGACCTCTGTTTTGATGCAACTGGTAGCACAGAATACAAAATCCTCATATCACTGAAAATAAATAAAAATAAATATTTATAGACTAATATAGATATTCTGTGGCAATGAAAGGTTTTAGCATTTTTCTTCTGTAAGCTGGGATTTGAAATCTACCATTACAAGGCAGTGGAAGACGGAAGTACAACCCAAAACATCTCTGATGGTATGTTACTTTTTCATTGTTTGCATGCAAGGGATATTGAGGTGGGTAACATGTACTGCTGCACTGAATGCACTGGAATGGGAGCACATTGGGCCTATTTAATCCACTCATCCTTCATCATTCCCTTTGAACAGCTGCACCTTTAACACACAAACTGATTTAAAAATATCTGCATCTCATCAATATTTATAGACTTTCATACATCTACTCCAGACCAGACTATGAGAGGCCAGAAAGGTCATTTCTACCTACAGAGGTATTTAGAACACAGCATTGCTATATGGTAAAATAGGAAATAAGCAATGAGGTTAAACTGGGGTGATCTTTGTATTACATTAGGAAGAACATAGGCAGAGATTGCAATAATTGAAGTACACAGAATCTGGAAAATAAAAATTTGCTCATCCAGTATTAGCTATGATGGTAGAGGCTACCATCTGTATTATATCTGTGTGCAGCTTGGTCTTGAGACTTAAAGACTGCCTGAACCTTTGAACAGCAAGGCAAAATAAACACTAAATTACAGCATCACCTAATGTCTAGTAAGATGCCAACACACATTTAGATCATAAAAAAATAAAGGCAAGAGATTACAGCTAATGAAAATCAGAATACTTTTCAAATTCCTAAATTGAAATCATATGTTCAATGAAAGGAAGTATATTTTAGCTGTGCCAAAGAGTCTAGAATTCATTTGTAGGGCCTCAGATAAGCTATAAGCATTAGAAAAATTTTAATTGCTTTCTGTAAAGGAAAACTAGGTTCTAGACCAAATCCTTATAATTACATGTTCAAGTTAGTAGGAAAAAAATGTTATAATGTAAATTTTAGGATAAAAGCCTAAGTATTGTCAGAGTTTAGGAAGCACTAGCTAAATCTGATATTTTTAGTTTTTTAAGAATAAAATATCCTTGGAAAAGATACTTGGTTTTCAATCCAACACCCAGTCCCTCCTGGAAACTAATTCTTTTTTCTAAACTTCACATGTGACTACAGATGTATAAACTTCAGATGTGATTAATTTGTGATTATGTACAAAACAAACAAAAAATTATGGAAACTCTAAAAATCTTTAGATACTAAAGTATCCTTAAAGTATTTTGTTTAAAATATGACATGGACTTTTTTCTTCATAAGTAACAAACAGAGCTTTTACATCTCCATCAATTTAATCTATTATTATACTTCTCTTGAAGCACTGGATACTCTCTACTAATGAAACAATTTGTTAGTGTAAGGACACAGTGTCAGTAAGACAGAATGCAGTAGCTCCTTTCACACTACTGAACTATATTCTGTTTCTGAAAAAAATGGGTTTATCAAGAGCCCACACTTTTCTATTAAACAAGACTCAGTTTTTAACATTGCCTGAGTATTCTTCTGCTCAAAGTTTTAATGAAGGATGCGAAACAAATTAATCTGTTTTCAGCATTATGAAGTCCCTCCATTTCACATTTTCACCTCTGCACTGTACTAATGCAGTCCCAGGATTTTAGACTTCAGCAGGACTAGCACAAAGTATTCAATTCAAACAAGACATGGTAAACTGACAGCAACATTTAAAAATTATTATTTTATCTTCAAATAGATATGAGAGAAAAGACAAGAAGGTAAAGATTAGAAAAGGAAGATTTGATTACGAGCTTAAAACTTGTAACATGCTGTTGCAAGGAAAGCTATCCAACAATTGCTTACATGATTACTTTTTTTTTCTGGATATGTTATACCTGTGTCTATGAGCCTGGAATTTGAAGCACACCTTCAATGCTCAGCTGGGAAATCTGAATTAACATGCCTATTCTACCCCCAGCTGGGGACACCCAACACTTTTTTGCTTACTCCAAACCCCACCATGGTGTGTCGTCACACAGCAGAGCACTCAATGTGCTCCATTACATTGTGGAGCACTCCTACACTCTGCTGCTCCAGCTTTTACTGGTTTATGCTGCTTAGGGTTTGCTACCATTTCGCTTTTACATCATACAAAATGCTAGAATTCTTGTAGGTTGCATTCTGCAATACATTTTTTAGCCAAAACAAATAAATATTGGTTTGTGTTACAATACATTATTTTATTTTCCAAGAGCTGGAATTGATTGGAACAATGAAAGATTACTTTAGTTCTTTATTCAATTCTTACCTGAGAAGAATATGTGTGACCATCTGATCCACAAACAGGATTGGTATAAACTACTGGACACTGCTTGCAGTTTGATGAAATGGGACCACCCCTCCACTGTTTATGGCCTAAACCAGCCTCTTTCATACTGTAAGTAAACAAAAAGTATGTAATTCTGATAAGCAGTAGTAAAAATAGAACATATTCAGGGTATTTTAATGAGCCTTTACAAACAGTAAGCCATACACAATTTGAACCATAAAGTTTTCTTTTACTTAAAGGGCTGTCAATGTCTTTGGCATAACTTCTTCACCTTTGTACCTTACTCACTGTAGTGATACTTGATTCTTGCATATTATTTCACTTTCTAAGACATGAGTAGAAAAAAATTATTAAGATGATGCTTTGGGGACTGTTACACTTATTGATCAGTGAAAGATGTTGGAATTACATGGCATTTACTTATTTTGTTATTGAACAGTATGAATAGAACTATATTCAGAACTAAATACTGATATTTTATGAGGCAACATCTAGGTTTTAGAGATCTGGATGATAAATACTTCTGTAGTAACAGGGAGGTGGTCCAACTATTTGTCCCACTTTGAACACTGTCTTTCACTGTCTACAGTTTGCAAAATTCAGTCAGAACTCAATATATAGTCTAAAGGGAGAAAAACAAATTAATCCACTGGAGCACAGAATCA
This sequence comes from Taeniopygia guttata, assembly GCF_048771995.1. Taxonomy (NCBI): domain Eukaryota; kingdom Metazoa; phylum Chordata; class Aves; order Passeriformes; family Estrildidae; genus Taeniopygia; species Taeniopygia guttata. The sequence continues at coordinate 37,971,837 of NC_133028.1, read as the reverse complement.
ATCTACACAATCATATATGTATATCTTCATATAAACATATACAGAGCTAGATGGATTATTTCAACTTAGAAGAAGGCTATGCTGAGTCAGAATAAAAGTTTAAAATAAGTTACTGATGCTTCTTCACAATATTTTATAGCTTTTTTGTGATATACAGCCATCTTCAGACTGACATGCTTTTTCTCTGTAGCTTTCAATTAATTATTATTCATTAATTTTTCCAGTATTTTTTTCTACTATGAAAGCATTTAGCAGCCATTGTATCATGAAACAGCTCCTTTATGACATAAAAATGAAGTTACATGAAGTTACTTCTTGCATATAAATAAAAAAATAAACAATAGGGCATATAGTGCATGATTTTTATACTGGGTTTGGTTTTTTTGGGTCTTAATGCTACTGAGAATACAGCAATTACTTATCAGAACACACACAAATGTTCAAACATATAATCTCAAATCAAACATTCTTTCATGGAGCAGAACTCTCAGAGAACTCTTTCGCCTACAGATAATCAATAACTATTTTGCTAGTAATGAATCATTGTTTGAGAAGACCTTGTCTGGAGTAATAAAAAGAAACATGAGAAAATAAACTCCTCATCCTCTGGTTTTATAATGAGCAGAGTAAAAGGCTAAAAGCATACACCTAAGAGTAAACTGGTGATGACAAAAAACAAAAGCCCATTTCCAAGTCATGCTAATGTTTATGTGAATAATTTTAGCTATAAATGTGGTCTTTTAGAAAAAAGGGGGAAAAATCACAGCAATCACAGAATTATAGAAGTTTGCATTCAAGTTATGTTGTGTAATGAAATTTTTAACTGCACAGATTTTTTACAGTGTAAACAGGAAGCTGAGATGCTGCATACAGAAAGTGTCAGTTACTACTGAAAAAGCCAAAAATAGCTTTAGTTCTATGTAGCATAATGGATAATAAAATATCAATACAGGAAGTTTTTATGTCCACCAGGAAGCACTAAAAAGGAAGCAATTTGAACATACCACCTTAATTAACAAGTAACAATCCTTTCTGATGAGTTGCACAATTTGAAGACAAAGCAAAAATCATCTTGTTTCTATTATAGCCAAAAAAAAAGATAAACTGTGTCTTTGATTATGTACAATATATAGTAATAATTAGACTATTGCTGTTCCTTTCACTTGACTGAAAGCATTCCAGTCACTCACATGAGTTCCAGCATCATTAGATTATACAGACGGCTGCATCTTTCTCTAACTTCTTGTTACTTTTATAGCTCACAATTATCCAGAAGTGCCCCAGTAGCCTGAGGCTACTGACAGGACAAGCATCCCAACTATCAACCTGATGCAATTTCTGTTTATCAGAGATACAGTAACTTTAAAATGCTGTACAAATAAATTGCAGAAGTTCCAGACATCAATAGAGAGAACCTCATTGACATCAACAAAAAACAAACTGGAAGCAGAATTTGTGTGGCACACAAGGGGACTTGGTGTAGATGCCTAAAATAAATCAAAGAAAGGACTAGTGGTGCTTAGTGTTTTAGTGTATATACACACTTGTGTATGCTCTTGATGAAGACAAAGAAAGGCAGAGAAAGGGAAAAACCCTCCATTTAGATGAAGAGAAATAAAATCACCTGAAGGAAAAGAGGCATCTCAGACAGGATCACAAGGACAATGCAACTAGAACAAGCTCAGAACACAGAAACTGCAGTTCTGTCATGAGCAGAGAGGTATGAAGAAAACAGAAAATATTTGATATAGTCAGAGAAATTACCTTCCTCAACTAACCTCTGCTTTGTTAGGCTTTTAAATGAAAACTGTCCCAGGGCACTCACTTAAGCTGAAGAGTGTCAAATTTCCTCTTTTACACAGAACTCCTCCAAGACCTTCAGCAGATCACTGTTACCAAAACTGGCTTCTCTATAACTAATTACATTTTAGTAAAAAAGAGATAGATCTGTATTTTTCCAAAACTGCAATGAAAGGCACTATAATGAAGAAATTACAAAAAATGATACTTTTAAGGTATCAATCCAGACACCAGGTCATGGAAATGGTTTGTATGGATATCTATGTAAAGCTTTGGTACAATGATGCTGAAAGTGCACTGTATTACCAAAGCTACTGAACAGCTATTTTTGATTGTCAGCCACTGACAGGTAAATATGAAAAGTCAATTAAAAATATTTTCAATGCTAGTTATGGTAGATAGGTGCATTTCATAAAACACCTGAATAATGCACTTTACTTATGTATTCAAACTTTTCCTTTCACCATTATTTAGCTACATCAGATTTGTTTCTGTTGACTATTTCTTTGCAACCAGGTGTTAGTGTTATGTTTTTTACAGCTAGGCAATGACCTACAAATTACTGACACAGAAATAACTAAGAAACTACTGTGATGATAAAAATTATCTTGGGATATGATCATTGATATATGTCAATATCCTGAAATAGGTACAAAGCTATAAAACATATAATTGGTTATTATTTATGTGAGATATGTAGATAAAGCAATATATATTTAAATTTTAAAATATTAAGACATGGAAAAAAATAGCAAACAAGGCAGTTATTTCACTTTAATAAATCACTTGTTTCTTCCTTTTATTTATTATAATTCAATATGCAAGAAGATGATCCAGATCACTGCAACTTGCGGCTAATAACATTTTGTCATTGAATTTTGTGATTCTACTGCAATCACTATAAATGTTCTTGCACTAATCATCACATTGATGATATGATGTCATAAGATACCTCTTCCATCAAAAATTTCCTGAAAAGGCTTTGGTACCTGTCTCATAATAAAATAACTGTTACTGAAGGCAATCTCCACCTTATCTGATATTGTTGACACCTAAAGGATAAAATTAAATATATGGGCCTAATTTATGAGCAATGCTTCTGATTGCATTAATTTGCATACACCAAACTGTGCATGCCTGCCTAGATAATTAGCCAATCTGCCCAATTAGTCTAGCCTATGTACCTGTTTGCAGACACAAACTTACCTTCCTGTATACACAAATTGTGCCTGCAAATACTTTGAGAATACTTAATGTAATCAATTTAAAATTTATCTTTGAACAACTCTTTGGCAACATGATTTATTTAATAATATCTATATAATGCATAAGTGTCCAATTCAATTGAAAAATGGCATTTAATAGCTAGATTTGATAATCTTCAAACACATTTTTTCAAAACTGGTTGAAAAAAGTGTGAGTTACTAAAAATTAATCTTTGAAAGAACTCTTGTAATTCTTCTCTGATAACTACATTTGCATCTTCAGGAGATTTTAGAGTTATTCCAATTTAGAAAGTCTGCCTGATTATGTTTTGCCATGGCCTTTGGAGGACACAATCAGGTTGTGTAAGATTAACATAATCAGAAAAACTACTTGTATCATAAAATCTAAATTGCTTTCTTTAGAGTTGCCTGAATTTCCTTCAAAGCTGCCTTTTCATGTAGAAGCCTCTTGGAAGAAAACCATAATTGTTAATATATTGCTAAGACTTTTCTTTCAAATGTCAAAAACCTTTAAATTCATTACTGCCAGTCTTTCTGAGTATATTATTTTCACTTGTTTCTTTACTTTGCACTACTTCTAAAAAATAGAAGAAAAATCCATCTGAATAAACCACCAACAACTGAATTAAACTGAGATAAACAGAACAAAAATTAGTAATATTAATGTGGAAATCAAAATAAAATATATTTTAACAATTTTAGGAATTTACAGATTAACATTGTTGGTAAGACATTTGTATTTATTCATAATTAATCTTAATGTAGACTGAATGAGTTCGCAAGTGTACTATTTTCATAAGACAAAAAAACAAAGACTGCACCCCAACACAGAAATCATAGGATCATAGAACATTTTAGGTTTGAAGGAACCTTAAAGAAAATTTGATTCCAATCCCGCTGCCATGGCAGGGATACCTTATCTTACACCAGGTTGCTCAGAGCCCCATCCAGCCTGGCCTTGAACATTGCCAGGGATGAGATATCCACAACTGCTCTGGGCAACCCTTTCCAGTGCCCCATTACCCTCACAGTGAAGAATTCTTTGCCAGCATATCATCTAAACCTACTATTTTTCAGTCCATCACTAAATGCCCTTGCAGAAAGTCCCTCTCCAGACCCCTTGCAGGTCCCGTTCTAGGGGGTACTACAAGGTCTCTGCACAGCCTTCTCTTCTCTGGGCTGAACAACCTCTCTCAGCCTGTCTCTACTGGAGAGGTGCCCCAGCCCTCTGAGTATCTTTGCAGCCCTCCTCTGAATCTGCTCCATCCCATCCACATCCTTTTTATGTTGGAAGCCCCACACTGGATACAGCACTCCATGTGGGGTCTAACAAGAATGGAGTGGAGGAACAGAATCACCTCCCTCAACCACTGGCCATGCTGCTTTGGATGCAGCTCAGGATATAGCTGGACTTCTGGGCTGTGAGTGCACGTTGCCAGCTCATGTACAGCATCCCCAAATCCTTCTGGGAAGGGCTGCTGAGATTCCCATGGGCACACTTCTGGAGTTTGTCCAGAACCCTCTGGATGGCACCCTATATTTTACTAGAAATGATCACATACATATAGTTGAAGCAGATTTTGCTTAGCAAATGCCAGAGATGTGGAAAGCAATCCTGTATATAACAGACCTCATTTTCTGTCACAGAAACCATGCACTTAGATTTTTCTAAAGACAAAGGTGCAAGTTTAGTGTCAACTTAATATCTGTAATAACTCTATCACAATATCTGTTTAAATTAGCAGATCAATAAAATTACTTCAAGAGAAACAAGTGAGGCGCATTTGCATAAACAATACCTAGATAATAAAACTATTAAACAAATTAGTATTTACCATTTTTACCACACATTTTCATTTGCAGTATGACTTCTGTGAATGTTTTGCCTTTTATTCCTACCTACATTACAAATCCCACTTGGAAATCCTGAGCTACAGACTGTCAAAACTTTAGACTCACCCACTAAAGGTAAGAGTTGAGCATAAACCATATTCTCACTGTCTCTAAAGTCTAGGCATGCTGGTCAATGAAGCAGCAAAGCACACTCCATCAGCCCACAAGTATTTGCAGTTCAGACCATGAGAATAGGGAAAAATGGCATCCATTTCCCAGTTAACCCACAGCTGAGTGAGTTAGCCTTCCCTCCTCCTAAGGAGTGAGGTTTTATTAGGGCATGGATGAATAACCTTGGCACACACTAAGGAAACTACTCAATTATGAGGAAGAATTGTCAGAAATTAAGCAGTGTGGAACCATGCAATGTAAGAGAGGTATAACTGCAGACAGAACTAAGATTGTTGAACAAGGTCAGTCAGGAGTGGAGGGAAAACAAGTCACAAATATGAAAATTTATAAAAGCAAAAACAGAGACAGAAGTCTAAACAACACTGAGGATCAGTCCATTTCAATGAGCCATGGGATGCTATACATGTTATACTTTAACTGTGTGGCCAGCAAAGACCCACTGAGTATCTGGAAAGAGGTGGAGAGCATTGTCAGTGCAGTCTAAAAGCAAATTAGTGCCAGCTAAATATTGTGCCCAGTGGCCAATAAACAATTTTATACTTTCAGGTAGCATGTATCCTGCTTACAGAGCCTTTATGCACTGTAAAAACTACTTGAATAAAGTGATTCAGAAAGCAAAGATTACAACAATAGCTTCACAAATTAAGCATAAGCTGGAAGGAAATCTTGGATGAAGCAAGTGTTTTACACATGGCAGAATGATACACCTAATAGAGGATGTCTAATATGGCTCTTCAGCATAGTTATTTTGGCCTCCAACATGGAAGCTGGAGAACAGTAAAGTTACAGAGAAAGGTCTTTGAATTATTTTGATACTGTATGAAAATGTATCATCATGTAAATTATAAAAATGCTTCTTTTACTAGATATTGTTTTCACATAGAGATCAAACAAAATTACCACTGACTTCATAATTTTTAAGCTTATCAACTCACCTACTGTTTTTCCTTATTCTAGTTTTTAGAGGATTTCCTGTACTTCATATAAGAATTGATCTAAATATTACTTCTTTCCTTTCAGAGGATATATGCATTTTTACTCATTCAACAGATGGTAAGAAACTAAGGATCTACTAACTTACTAAGTTACTTAAGTGTTACAATTTTTTTTTAAAAAGGCTTTATTTTAATCTATAAAATCTTATGCATTCCATCACATATATCACTAATAATCAATATTTAAAATTTTCACAAATCAAACTGATAGAAATAAAGTTGCAAAGATTTCAATAGCTTCAGTGACTACATGGGATGGTCACAATTTTAAGTCATTCCAGAACTGAAGCCTCAAAAAATTTAATACACATTTAAGTTGACATAACATATAAACCATATTAGAAAAGAAACTGCAATTCATACACACACACACACACACTTTGCAATTATGTATCATTTTAGAAAGGTTTTTAATAGTGTATATTAATTTATGAACTTAGACTTCACCTTTCATCACCAAGATATGCAAATGTCTTTCATAAGTGCTTTTTATGCTAATCTAAGTGCTTGACCTTGTAATAAGGCAGTGCTTTAATAATTTCTTTGAGATATTTATTACCTTTTCCCAGAACTGCTTTCATTTTATAAAGCTAAAAGAATTACTAAACACATTTCAAACCTATGGTTTTCTACTTTGCAAAGACAGAACATTATATAGATTTTGTGTGTGTACTCGGCCTTGCAGAGTTTACCTCTTTGAATATAAATATATACACTATGTATTAGTTCTACTGGAAAAAGACATCAATTTGTGTTCCAAAGGAAAGCAGACATTTTTCAATGTTTTATAAAACAGAAGCACAGAAGCAAAAGTAATCTCTTCTTTTACACATTATTTAATAAAGCAGAAACCTTATTTTTTAAAACAGCAAAGAGTTCTTTTTAGTCAATAGATGTAATTTTAAAAACTATGTGTAATAACCAGACTATGGTGTCACATCTAAAATTCTTAGTAGTTTGCCGAACAGGAATCTAAAACTCCCAAGTAGTAAGAAACGTCTAATAATTTAATTTGATTATCATCACTTAAATAGGGTTCCTATGTATCAGCAAATTTAGCAATTGCAAAACTGCAAGTCAGGGTAATGGTTTAAATTTTTCAATGATTGTATATCTATTATTGAGAGAGAATTCAAAGATATTAATTCAGAATCTGTTTTGCATAATATGATGCTGTCCCCTGCATTTGATAGTCCAATTAAAGGCACAGTTTTTATTAGAGAGCACCTTAATGCTTCTGATTTATAAAAAAATGAGTGAATAAAAATAATTTAAACATAAACCAAAATTGAAATAAATGAAACATTCAAATAACTAATAATCACTTCTACAACCCAAAGTAGACAAATAGTAACAATATTTTGATTAATATTTCTATGAGGACATCTACTCCTACAACACTGACTATGTTGAACATAATTACAGAACAATTTTCACTAGAAAATAGCTACTTTTCCTATTGGTTCAAAACACTGGCTGCCACAAAAATGTTCTTTCACCACTATAAGAATAAATTGATATTGCACTCATCAGATTCAGAACCCTGCAGAGTGATTCTCATGCAATCTATCTTTCCCATTGCCTGGCAAGTGCAAGTTGCACCCCTGCTGCCCACACTCACAGCTCTTTCTTCCCTCATGTAGGATTAGTCAGTGTCTGCTTAAAAATAGACAGAAAAGAAGGAAGAAAAACCCATTTACAAGCATCACAGTAATCAATATCTGAAAGAAGGACTTCCATTTTCTTTCCTTAATATTATCAACACATATCTGCTCTGTCAATGACTTAAATTTATCTTCTCTATACTAAACTCTTAATGCAGGATTACAGGTAGAAAATATCAGTTATTGATCAATTTCAAAAGAACATGTTTGGGTTTTTTTTTTTCTCTTTCTGAAGAGTCAGTATAAAATGTAATTAAAGAAACATACTTTGAATCAAAACTGAAAAATTTAAGGAGAGACATTAGTAACTATATTGAATTTAACAATTCTGAGCTCTTCATTAGACCTGTGAGAAATAATAAGCTACTTTGACAAAGATTATATTCAAAGTATTCATGTTCAGGGATCTGAATATCCCTTAATTGCACAAGTTACTCAGGGTGGCTTCACCGTATGGCACAAAACCTTGCAGCCATCCATTTTAACAAATGTTCTTTGCTCTTTTGCACAGCTTTGGAGTGAGTGATACTTCCCTGCTCCCCAACCCCTGCTTCAGCTCTTATTGTACAGTACCTAACTCCACTCATCAGTGTGTCCATCTGTGTGGTTGATGCTGCATCCACCATCTACAGTTCAGCTTCTTAAAACTGCCAGTTTAATTTATTGTTCTCCCCTCCTCCAGAAGTACCACAATTCATTTCCATAAACAGTAGAATTGGTATATTTTTACTTTAAACTGCTATATTACAGAAACCAGGTAATATGATTCTACCTACCCTGTGCACTCATTTACATTAAACAACTTTAAACGGGACGCATACTCTATCTAAATCAAGAATAATTCTGCTGAACAAGAAAACCACATAACAGACATAAGAGACCTCTTTATGTAGTATCTTATGCCTGGTGCTGTGGAGCAATACAGGGACACGTAGGAATAGGACAAGAGGTAATGTCTTTACACTGAAAGAAGTTAGGTTTAGATCAGATACAAAAAGAAATTCCTCAGTAAGAGGGTGGTGAGGCAGTGGAACAGGCTGCCCAGAGAAGTTGTGGATGGCCTTTCCCTGGAAGTGTTCAAGGCCAGGCTGGATGGGGCATTAAGAAACCTGGTCTAATGGAAGGTGTCCCTTGCAGGGGGGTTTTACTTTATTCTAACATTCCTTCCAACCCAAACCATTCTATGAACAAGGCTTGAAATAGGCCAGCTGTCTTGATAATTCTAGTGTGCAAGGATTTTTTCCCTTAATTCTACAGCCAAAATAATTTCAAAAGCATAAAAATAATAACATGTCTGTGGTTACAGATTGTAAGACACAGCACACATTATCTCAAGATAATGTGTGCTGTGATAACTATTATCTCAAACTAGTTTTGCTATCATGGTTAGTCTAGGTCACTTCTGACAAAGGCTGTGATGTTTTTAGATGGTGGTGTTAACCAGGTGCTAAAAGAGCGCTGTTTTACAGTTCATGAGTTTTTAAGATAAATATCTATGTCTGTGAATCAGTACCTCATAAAAGTTCTGTATTCTGGCACTGGTTAATAGCTATGGCATGTCTCTGAAAGAGAGAATTCCTTTAGACCATATAGACAACTGTCAGCTTACTGTACTGTAATCTTCCAAGTGCTCCTTAGAGAGATGGAAGAGCACCTATCAGCACCAATTTTCTCACTCCTGCAGAGGCAGAGGAAAGGAGAAAAAAACAAACAAAAAAGAGACAGAAAGGCTTTTCAGCTTGATATTATCTTTTCTGCCAGCATGTCTTCTGAGTTTATGAATTATGTCTGATAACATCAGAAAATGGGAAGATAAAGCTGACAAGCTTTTATCATATAGAGGTCTGCTTAGATAAAATGTATAGCAACAAGTGCATAGTAAGATGATAAAAGAGCAAAAATGGGTTGTCAAACAATTAGCCATGGAGGACCATCTGCTGCAGTATAATAACTTACTATAGTGATATTCTTTTATATTGAAAGAACATAAAACTTTTTCTTTTTCTCCTTGCTTACTACTGAAGGCTAAGTTTAGTTTGGGAGTGCTTATCCTCAAATCTGACAGTTAGCTCAGGGCAGAGCCTGCCTAGGTAATGACATCCATGCATGACAGAGTAAATCCCAACCATCAGCAAGTACCATTTCTATTAAACACTAACTGTGCCACAGGTCTGTACACTGTGGTCATCCATACTGGCAAATATGCAGGAATTCACTGAATGAATATCAAAATCTGCTTAGATAAACTTCATGGGACAAGAGGGCAAAACTCTGATAAAATATAAAACCCAGTTCAACAAAGCATTGCACCAGCTAAATATAATAAAAGAAAGAGCAACACCTGTACAGTCTCCATTTTGGCTGCATATTGCTTGTGTTTGCCCTTGTTCTTCAAAACTTGACCACATTTTGCAACAATACTGATGTTCCCTATATGCTAATTTTTATTTGTAATATCCTTTTACCTCTGATCAAATCCAAGGATCATCAACAGTGACTTTCACTGAAGGAGAAAGTTCCCTTCTCAATTAGGAAGCAACTTATCTTTTTTTATATATTGCAAGTGATGATTTTTATAGCTTGAAAATATTCAAATTTTAAATAACGTACAGTTTGTTTTACTTATTAATCTGCCTTTGTCACAGACATATGAAACCCACAGAGATAAGTACAGTTATTGCTGTATTGAAAATAAACCTAAGAGTTTAAAACAAAACTGCTACTTTCATTGCCATCTATAAATGAAATTATTTTTAAAACATAGATTATTTGTGCTATTGCTCAAGGCAAGAAAATCAAAGAGATTTAAAATGTGAGGTTTTCTAGTCTGATAATGCGCACATATAAATAGATCATTTTACAGATGGAAATTTAATACAAAATAGACATATCCAGAATGAAATATGTGTGCCAGAATATCAATGAAAAAAAATTGTCAATAATACTGCCAAAGTGGTTTTACCAACTGCTGTAATGTTATTTCACATTATTTAGCCTAGCATGACAAAAGTTCTCTTTTTTATTTATGTTTGCATTATATTTTCCCTTATGTCTGTAAGGAAAAGAAAACTTGATTCCATAAAATAATCTGATAGGCAAAAAAATGGATATAACTTATTTTTGTGCCATTAGGAATTCAGTAATTTTCCAATCTTAATATATTTTCCTTTTCTATTAATGTTCATAAACATCAGCAGTATATACTCTTCCTTATTTTTTCTTTCTTCCTTCCTCAGTTACTCTAATGTGGGTCCCATAAAATGGTACCTACAAGGTAATACATAATCTATTTCTTTCAAGCCACCATAAAGCATCTCTCACTGGATATGACTGCATAATAGGTATAATAATAATAAGCCATGCTGAGTGAAAGCACAAACTACTGTGATGAAGAAAAGTAATATAGAAAAATGGAAAAGTGTTATTTAAGAGAGAGAAAAACAGTAAATAAAACTACAACAAAAATGCTAAAAGAGAAGTTCTTAAATAAAACAAAAGCACATTACAAAAGGTAAAACATCAATAATCAATATTTCTGGGATGGTAACACAAAGGGAATTGCAGTTCAGCTTTTAGGGCTCTGCAGTTTAACATCTTCATTCTGCAAAATGAAGGCGTTAAAATTTGGAAAATTCTCTTAGTATTTCAAAAACCATTCAGAATAACTGAAAAATCAGATACTTAAGACTTCACCTTTTCCTCTGCTTCATTACTCCAAAGGGTCTACATTTTCATACAACCGGGGCCCTTGGTGGTGCCTCAGCTGGACACCCCTAGTGCTCTGCATACCATAACACAATATTGATCCTGATTTAGCTGCCCAGTTTCATCTTCAAAGTCATGACTCTGCAAAACAAACAATTCACCACTCAGCCTCACGGCTGAACATGCTTCCAAATACTTTGCTTAGAAGACCAACAACAAATTCAGCTTGGAAATCGTAAAATCGCAATGCAGTAAGAGTGATAAAAATGCTGTGGTGGCATGGAAAAAGGAAAAAATAATCTATTGAGAGATGACAAATGGAAATAAATTATTTTCTGCTCCCACTGTAGGGCAAAATTTTCCTGGGAAAGTATCTGTTTGCAGACAATAAGGATTTTTTTTTTAAAAACCCTGAGAGCAGACAGTGTACTTCTTCCAGCAGCATTTTTCCTTCTCTACTTCATAATCTAGCTCAACTTGTATTTTTATTGCAGTCTTTATAGGTTCAGGCATATATAATCAACTGTCTTACAATAACTAAATTACTTTGGTAAACAGTAAATTGTGGTCTCTAACTGGATGAGTATCCAGTCTGCTGATCAAATACAGAATCTTCTTGTAGAAAGCAGCTGGAGAGCTGGAAAGAAGCAGGTAAAAGGAAATATAAAAGGAAATTAGGAGTAAAGTGACCAGAAGCAAAACTTATAACTCTCTTGTGAAGAACAGGTTTGTTACATGCCAGAAATATCAGCTGTCTTACCTGCATGCTAGCTTAGAAGATTGCTTTACCTCTTCACACACACGTTTCTCAATCTTCCTTTTAACTAATGAGGAACAAGAGCTCTGTGGCAGTAATGTCTTTCAAAATTAAACAGATTCTTAAAATTTGTTTGGAATCTGCTGCCTCCTGTATTCTATCATTTCCTTCATTCTGAGAGTAAATTAAAGTAACTGAGCAATGATAACAGAAACAAGTTATTCTGCCATAGTCATTCTTACAAAGTTAGCACTAAGTAAAGCACCCATATTCCAGGGTCTTCATCCAGACATCTCTTTAGGTTTTTGATCCTATTCTTAACAGTACAGAAGTGTTTCTCCTTCTGGAATGTGTCATTTATCAAGGTGGACATAAATAACAGGACTATTAAATAAATGAGACCTCACTCAAAATTATTTCTTAATATTTACAGACTACCCTCTTCTGCATTCTTTACAAATTTCCATTGTTTTGTTTGATTTTATAACTACTGCATCTGCATAAGTTTTCCAAGTTCTTCATAATGACCCTTTGTGTCTGCTTCTCAGTTGAGAGAAGAGAATAAACAATTACTGATTTTATTAGCAATTACCTTGTTTTCCAATTTGAAGATAGGAGAGGTGAATTAGAGCGTGACAAAAATATTGCAGTGCAGGTAAAAACCTCCAGCATTTGTACTTTGAAGTAAATAGCTATATGATGTCATATAACTTCTAGATATGAGTATACATCTAGAATATGAAAGAAATTCAATTTTCTAGACATTTCAAGTGTGTACAAAAAAAAGCTGAAGTTACCCTAGAAATGTTACTGTAATAATGAGTAAGGGAATAGCAAGCCCTCCCCTCCTACTACCCAACATGTACATTTGTTTTATGATAGCTAAGAGCATACAGAAGATCTTGGCTGTACCTTCATACCTTTTAGAAAGTGTAGTAGCATACTCCAAATATGCAAAATCAATCATTGAAAACCTCAGGATACCACTCTCCTATAGTCTTAAATTTATCATCCTACTCCCCAGCTTAAATCTCCTCTCAATCTTTTATTTGCTTCTACCTTGCACTTCCCCTTGAGTTTGGGGTTAAAGAGGAGATGATGTCTGGAGTTATCCTTAGAAGGAAGATCCAACAGAAAAAGCTTGGAACATAATTTGTGTTGAATTTAGGGATCAAAACTTCAAATCAGCTTCTTTAAGTATGCAAATCTTTGTACTACAAACATTCACTGACAATTAATGTGCAAATAGTGAAGGCAAAGGTAAGAGGAATGCATTTTTCAAGATGTGCAAATGTTTTCAGAAACATTTACATGCCCAGATCTTCAGCTGATCAAGAAATGAAGCAATCCCTAAATTACAATAATTATCTTAAATGTTGAAACATATGAAACTCTCTGAAAAGAAAAAGCCCACGTAGGTATATTTCTCTACGAAACATCTTTCCCAGAGGCATTATTTCTAAGATTTAAAAGGTTGTATTTTACAACAGTTGTTATTTTAGACTCAGAACTAAAATCATCTACAGTTAAGGAAGAATGAATAATAATTAGAAAGCAGAACAGACAAATTATGTCTCATACACAGTCACGCTCAAAACCACAAAGAATTAAATAATTTTAAATCACAGTGAAAAAGCACTGATGAATACATATCCTCCAAGATGATAATTTTGGATGGCTTGATCCATAGGTGCTACGAACCAGTTCTACCCCATTAGTTAGAGGAGAAAAGCTGTTCTGAACAAAGGAGAGAATTCATGCTTCTTTTTCTGTGTAATTTTGTTTATTTGGTTTGGGGTAGTTTTGTTTGTTTGCTTTTTATTGCTTTATAGAATAGCCTAGGAATTGCAAGTCTACGTCTATTAGGAAAGTGATATACTGTAAGCATTGTTGCTATTGCATTTGCAACTTCAGACAACACAGTCTATAAAATAAGGATACATCCTGAATGTTTTGCACTTTTGCAATCTTGTAAAAAAACACACTCTATTATTATAAAATGCTTATATAAATTTTACCCCAAAGTGTACCAGGTACCTGTGCTTGAATGTTCAAATGTATCACTGAAGTTCTGTATTTGAAAGAAGTATCCCTCAAAGGAATTGAACCAGGACACGCTGGAGCCACAGCTACTCTGAGTTCAGGTTTCCTCTGGTGTAATCTCTTCTTTGCCTCCCTCAGGAGTTCTGTTTAGACAGAATCTGAGTATTTCTTTTAGATTTCTGGACACAGAATCTACAGCGCCACACATCATGTGGATAGTCTGTGCATGCACAATTAACCCAAAATAGATAGTGCCTGAATTAAGGCAGCGGATTCCACAGATTTAGGAAGCTTTAAATCCAGCTTTGACTGGACTGTGATTATAAGAATTTTTCATTATTATCATTGTTATTACTATTACTAGAGAAGATGCATAGGTGTTTTAAAATAGTATTTGTGTGGTGTAAGTGGCCCAGTATGTAGATTTTGACATTAAGAAAAAGATATTTCTTTTTTTTTTTTTAGGTAATAAGGATCTAATATAAAAGATATAGTAGCCTGTGGCAAAAGCCGCACACCTAAGTAAAATACTTCTCCTGTAACAGACTACAGCACTCTGCAAAGCAAACCTATTTCAGACAATCTGGACACGTGAAAAGGGGTTTGGCATTGGATTTTAAACTGAAGATAAGATACTGCCAGACACAAAACCCCCTTATATAATTGACCATGTAACAAACACAAACATTTAAGAGACTCCTGACACGTCTTTAGCATTCTGAGTACACTATTTGTTCCAAAAGCAGTAATACATTTTACTGTAAAGTGGCAATATATGCACATACTTCACTCAATGATGACAAACACCTCCAGCTACTACACTTAATGGATTTCTCAACATTGGAAACCTTAAATGTATTGTTTTACATAAATGGAAATTAGTACAATGATTTCTATTCCCTGAACACTACCGCTACTTGGTTTCACACACTATCCTTTTCCCACCACTGGTACATAAGCAAAACAACAGATATATTCAGAGCCTATAAACACAACTTATGAACCACAACTTTCACATAAAATTAAATGCATAAGAACTGATGCTAGGTAGTAATAAAAGCACTAACCAAATAATAACCAATAACCAAAATCAAGTATTAAAACCTGTGAAAGAACCCTTCATATGCAAGCATCCTGAAATTCTACCGTGTTCCATTACCTAGTAGCAGAGTATTTCAGTAATACTGAAAAAAAAACAAAACAAAAACAAACCCCTAAGACATGAAGAAACTACATTACAAATGTTTGTATCAGCTATTTTAAAATTGAAAATATTTTCTAATAAAGTACACTGAAAACTGATTCTGACAGCTAATTTTTAAAGCACCATAAAAATATATCACAAGTTTAACACATATTTTTAGGAAGGGGCATTGAACTGTTCTTGAATTCACTTTGCCTACCTTTTCTAATAAACAATAAAAAATCTTATAATTTTGTATTTCAACATTTACAGTTGTACACAGTGAGTTATCGCTGCAGACTGCAATCACAACTTCATAGTTAAGAGTGAAGAAGTAATTTAAAAGCACTGTCTTCATCATTCTTCCTAATCTATTTTTTTTTTAAATGCCATCTTTTAAAGTAGATTCTCAGGAATACTGTAAGGGAAAAGACCATTTTAAAACAACACAACAAAAGCTGTCACACCATTTTTTACAAACAGGACAGTACATTAACATCCCCTAGGATTAGTCAAAACTTACACTCTACCAGCAAAGCTTTCCTAGATAGTCCCATTTCCTAGTCACATTCTTTCCTGCTGTCTACTTTATGAATAGAAGTTTTGTAACTCACTGCTTCTTAGGAGATTGTACAAATGAGTGTGTCTTCAGCCACCAACAGCAAGACCGAAAGAAATACAGCAAGCTGAAATCCATTCTCCTGAATAAAAATCCAATCCTAATTTATAACCTCATTGCAGAATTTCTAAGTAGAACTCTCTTGACCAAAAAAAAAAAAAAAAAAAAAAAATCAAAGAAAAAAATCATCACATGCACTGATTACCCAGTGCACCCTCTCACTCCTACAGGCAACTGAGAATCTGAACAAGCTTCTTGTGGAGCAGGTAGAACATGAGCAGACTCAGGACTTAACGAAATTAACTGAAATCCATATGATTTAGTCTTGCATAGAGCTCCACATTTTTTTTTGAAAAAAGCCTATCATGGATTTATGAATGGGGAAAGTATATTGGACAGCTCCTGTTCTGCTAACAAATAGAATACAAAGGCTCTGTTTTGGTCTCTTTTATTTAAAATCTGTTTTACATACTAAAAAAAAACAAACAAAAAACAAACAAAAAAAGAAACAAACCAAAAAAACCCCAAGCATTAGAAAATTAATATTTTCGATTTTTACAGACACTGTTTGAGAAGGCCAGGGATAAGGGGTTTTTTTCTTCTATAAGGATAGCAATTTTTGAGTTTTGATGCTGGACAGCAAGAATTACAAATACTGTATGGCTTAGTAACAACCTTAATAAATAGAAAGGCTGATACAGAAAACACTGATACTGCAATACACAATGCATCAACACAGAACTCTTCCACTAGTGTTAGCAAAAGCTCCATACAGAGAAAGAAGGAATTCCATGAGAGGATCCCGTTTTCCTCCAGCTGTGTTCCCATAACTCCCACAAACATGAATGGAGGGAACCCAAGCTCACCAAGAAATTAACAGGCCTTCACAGCACATGCAGAATGTATGATGCACGGTGTCAATCGCCTCCTTTCCTCCCCAGTGCAATGAAATGAAGAGTTAAAAAAAGAAGCTTCATTTTCTCACTTTAATAAATTAAATTGCATAGCATATAAAAATCTCTAACGTACCCAGATTTTCACCTCTCTTAATCACATAAAAATCCAAATTATTTTCTCAGCAAATTCAATGAAGCTACGGCTAAGCAAATTTCCTTTTCAGTACTTTGTAGAGCACAAGTATGATCACAATGGCATAGTTACACAACAATTGGTCTAATCAAAGCTATATAATGTTAGAATTGTGAATGAAGTAGTGTTGCTCATTAGCCTATTACAAAAGAATTACTGTAAATTCAGCCTACATGCAGCATCACTTCCTGTGCAAACAAACACAGATAATGCAACAAGCTTGAAACACTGCCAAGCTGGCAGACTGGCAGCACAAATTATGCAAAGAACCAGAAAGCCTTCAGTAGATTCAATAGAGCTTGGAGGATAAGAATGATTAAGTGTTTCTGTGTACAACTACAAATCACAGTAATGAATCAGACTAAAATTTCCAATAAGGGACTTAACTGCACCAGCTGGCCTTCTTCAGCAGCATTATAATGTGAAATGATGACATCCTCAATAGCGGTGTTTGCAACTTTCACGAAATTTGCCCAAAGCAAGTCCTTTGTTTTCCTTCAGTTTTTTGAAAGCTTGTTTGTTTTGTTGTTTTTTTAAATAATAAAACATTGCAGCACCTAAAATGACAGGAAAGCTACAAAGCTATACTGCTCCTTCTTCTCTGCTTCTTTTCCTCTTTTTCTAACCGTATCAGCTCTAACAGATTTGCTTTCAAAACTGCTCAGACTACAGTTTTGAAAACAAATACAACTACAGATTTACAATTACATCCTTTTTTTTTAATCAGAAATTTAGTCGTAACAAGTCTAAATTAAATCCTCTCTTTCCTTTGTTGCAAAGGAGGGGAGATAGCAAAATACCTCAGGTTCATAAGTATGATGTTTTGGAAATCTGGGGTACATGTATGCATACAATATGAACAAAAAGAATGTATGTGTACTTATTCATTCCTATATATGTATGTGCACATATGCATGTACTATATATGTGTGTGATTTTTTCTCACATAAAGGCATAAATAAGCCCTTCACAAATTTGACTTCACTTTTTCTGCTTGGGAGCATAATCTCGGTCATACAGTACCCACATGAATAGAAACAGAAGGGGTTCTGGCTTTCTTTCACAGTGTTACTCTGAGCTTCTGTGACATCATCCAGGCTAATCCACATCATGCTCCAAGGCCAACCACTCATCACTTCCAAGCTGAGATGGAACATTTTCCTCAAGTTAAAATACTAAGGTGATCAAATACAGGGAAGATCTTCTGATAATCTTCCTCATATAAAATGTATTCAGACTGATTTTACACATTCTTCAGAAAACTGGAAGAGGACAGAGTCCAAGGCAAGAAAGTGGTCTAGATGACCAATGACTTGAATCAAATGAGCACCTCAAAATGTCATTTAAACCAAAACCCTGAAGGAAGCTGTAACAAGATAAAATGCCACTACAAAATCTATGAAGCTATTCTACTACTCTACCTTCATAAACAGGATTAGGCGATGCAACATCTTTACCACTACCAGCTTCTGTGAGTCTGTAATAAAGTGACACTCTTTAATACTCCTTGATAGTAAAACTGTTGTAACTTGAAGACTGCACCCATAGGCAGAAATATTACAGAATTTTTATTAATCCCTAAATTTGAGTCCTACTCCACATAGGCTTGGGGCAGGGAACCATTGTCACCAAATTTATCTTCATTTCACAGACCTCTGAAGAGTCACTAATTCTTAGAGAGTGAATTCTCTATCATTAGGCCTTCTATACTGCTCACCACTACCAGCTCTGCACCTTATAGGTGTCCAGTCTGCACACTTCTCCGGAATCTGCCTTGTGGAGCTCTACCAGAAAAAGAGCTGCTATAACTTTTCATTTCTTACTTTTAACTTAGAGAAATTTGACTCTCTATTCATAACTGGTGAACTCTTACTATTTTCCAGTTGATCAACATCTGTAACTGAAATGTTTTTACCATGAAAAAGTTGTCATTCCTACCTTAACCTTTATTTAATAAAATGGGGTGAATCTGTGGCTTTACTGGAAACCAGTTACTACTGCTTCCTACTCTGAAACCTAAGGATAAATAATTGGAGAAGGTAAAAACTCAAAGAAATAGGGAGTTTGATATCACTACACAATAAGTGCTGTCAGGTCTTTAAACATTATTATTCCATCTTCACATGCTACAGCACGGACAAATGCAATCTATTTCTGCCATAGCAGGGAGCCTTTGTGTTGATCTGCACAATTCACATAAACAAAATCACAAGAGCATAGCAGGACCTTCACAGTGGGGGCAGGGGGTATCATGTCTTGTGGGAATTCATAAAAGGGACAGATCTACATCTGCCTAGAAAAACTGCACACACCTTCAGTGCACTAAATAATATAATGCCTCCAAGCACTGATTGATTACATGTATCAAATCAATTTTACATAGTAGTTTTCCTCTACTTATGGAAGAAGAAAGAGACCGGTTTTTAATCAGAGTGCACTAGGATCAACGAGTAAGTACAACAATATTAGTCACTAGGTTCTAATATATCAAAGACACTGGGATTTACTTGATTTTTGAAACATGATTTTTGGCCGAAAACTGTTTTGCAATTTCCCGATTTTCAGACCTTTTAGAGTAATCATGTTGAGAGTCTTCATTCACTGGTTTCCAGCTGTAAGCAGTCAAATCTTGGAATGGGCTGTACAATAACTAGGTCTCAACTTAATTAATCTCCTTTATAAATTATCTCCTGCAGATGATTTGAGATAAAAGCAAAGAGAAACATCTGAAGAAGAGCCCGCACCGCCTCTTCCTTCTTTCACCTTTAAGTGTTAGGTTTAAATATTTTTGACAAACACGGAATACAAAAAGGATTCCAATAAAAGTAATTCTCCTAAAACCACAGGCACTGTTCCATGTTCACGGTTCCACATAAATTAAAATTCTCTGCTGGGCAGCAATCCTTCTCCATTTTTTCAAGTTTTCCTGCTCTTCACCTGCAGATAAACTACTGGCTTAGAACTTCACCTATACACTGCTTAGTTTAGTACTGCAGCCTATTATTCACAGAATGTCAGTCTTAGTGAAAACTACAGTATATGTCAATATCATAATTGCCCCTTTGAAATCTAAAAGAAAGTTAACACACTATTCATCAGAACCTGTTAGTTCACCACTGAACTAACTTTTCCAGTTTTCTGAGCCTGGTTAGTTACCAGCTTGCATGGCCTTAATGAGCTCATGTGTATCATGGTATCTGCACACATCCTTTCTTTGCTTACTCAAAGTGGCAACAAGAAGCGCACGGAGATTTGAGGATTTCTGTCTACCACTGCTGCGCTAAATACGCAAAAAGCACACATACCACTGCAGGCATTATGAAATGTCCATTACTACCTACAGCCCTCTCCTCTGACTCATCCTTTTTATTCCTGTCCAAATGTCTTCTGGCAGAACACTCACGTAACTTCTTTGCTCTTCCCCAGGCTCAGAGGGGTGAACTCAGAGTTGCCAGAGATTGTTAGTACTGCAGATGCAAATAACTAAATCTCCTGAGAGTGAAGAGATGGGAAACTAAAAGCAGTAGATGATTATTCCTAGCGTGATGAATATTCTGCCTGTCACCATAACACTCACATCAACACATACCAATACAACCAATACTGTATTCAATATTATGCAAGTTGTATTTGTAACTGAATAAGGCATACTCCAAAGCATTTCATTACTTCATATAAAGACCCATTTATGATGCATTCGAGTCTTGGCAGATACTCTCTTTCCACAGCAATCCACATAGGAATAATGTGAACTACCTTTACATACACATCCTGCATATTTTCCCCTCAAGTACGTTATCTTTCTTTCACAGCAGAGATGTGTGCGTTTCACAGTAGAGCTAAGTGTGTAGCACACAGAACACAGCTTCCAACAGAGTAAAAGCCAGCAGAGATGCAAATGCTACCAACAAAAACCTTGCTCCTTTAAGCATGACCCTGTGTCTTCAAAGTCCTGGTACTTCCAACTATTCTCATGACCAATGATCTACAACACCAATTTCATCTTTTTGTCAAATACTATTAAGTCTTTCCAGGACAGCACATAAAGGAAGCTCTTGTGCTGTGGCCCTGCAGGAGTGTGTTAGAAGAGGACTTGCCATCTTGGCAGTCTACCAGAAAAGGAAATGAGCCTTGAGAGGAGACCATGCTCTCAGCTGCCATGGAAACTGAGGAAGAGCAAAACCATAGGCTTGCCTAACCCACAACCCCACAAAAAGGACAGTGAGAAACAGTAGCTGGATTTGAAACCATACAAATATAAGCACACTGCAGCAAGATCACAGGGCTGAGATCCCCAAGCTAATAGAAATTTTAATACTGCTGAAAGCACAAGGTAGAATCTTCACTAAAGTGTGACGTCACATTAATTAATCCTGTTGGGACCTTGTCATATCAGTCACTACCAGCCTTGCAGGTGGCTGGGATATTCACCCATGCTTCACTGTGTGGTGCTGAGGGGCCCTCAGTAATCCAAACTGGGCTACAGTAGTTTGGAGATTGCACTGAACAGAGAAGAACACCTAGGAAAGCACAGACTGAATAACAATGTCTATGCCTATGCGTTTTTCTGTAAATTAATTTCTTACAAACAATAAAAGAAATTACTAAATTGACTTCTCCACTTGATACAATTATCAGTCTTCACTGATTAGCAACTTCTCTATGCTATTATTTAAAGAAAGTAACAGAATTTATAAACATAAATTTATGAACTAGGTAATAGGGCTTCTTGGGAATGCTGCTTCTAGTAATAGAGAATTCAAGTATAAATCAGAGCATTTCAACTTGACAACACTACAGAAAAATCTATTCAGCTGTAACTGTACTTCATGCCTCTTTCCCTGTGTACCCACAGGTGCCCATAAACTTTTTATTTATTATGGAAGTGTGCTAAGTTTCCTCTTCCCTGACAGTCTCTTGGGGATCATCTTTGCCACTGTATCAATTCACATACTTTAAACTACTTTTCCTGTGCAAGAGTCTTGTGAAAAATCTCTGGAACTTCTATGGATCTATACAGAAATTATATCCAAATTAAAATCCACGGGCAAGTTCTTTATGAAAAGTTCCCAGTAATTCATGAAAAAGAGCTCAACTATTTTTTTCAGAAAACATCCCCAATTTCCTTTTCTTAATTATTCATATTATTCCATCCTAGATGAACACCACATGTGCGCATACACAAGTAAAGCAAAAAAGGAAGGACTGTTGGGGTGAAATTTTGTAAATGTTTATTCACAACAGATTACACACAAATGATATATCAGAAATGGATACTTGTAGATAGGTTATTTTATTAACTGTCAAGTTATGCTTTCTCATCTAATTTTTACCAAGACTCATGTTGTGGTGTGTTTTTGTTACATTATTATTTTCAATTGTTGGTTTTGTACCCCGCCCCCCGAAGCATTGGTCTAATGCCAGCTGTCAGTCCTCCCTCATACCTGCCCATTTTTCCAGAGATTTCCCTGTCATTTTTGTATCCTTCAACGCTTCATTGGTTTAGTTAAACTGTTCCCCTCCCCTGTAACTCCATAGTGGTTTAAATATTTTAATTCCTGCTTTGTGTTCCGCCCAAGTCCCTTTGTTATTGGTTCCCCACTGTAAACCCCACCCAATCCTGTCCCTTAAAATTCACTGCCCTGCCTTTGTGGTCCTTGCCTGTGTTCTACATTGAAGTTATGGACACTTTTGTTTTCATTCTTACAGTTTAATGAATGATTGTCAGACTGAGAAGCAAGGCCCATCTCGCATTTCTACGCTGATCCCTCGGCGATTGCACGGGAGGTTCAGGGACTGGGGGAGGCGTCGCGCCCCCGCCAAGCGCGTAACACCGAGCACACCGCGACAGGCAACACAGAGCGCACCAGTGCCTTGGGAACTCTGAGAAACAGACGGCCCTACTGATAATCAGCACACAAACTGCAGATACAAGTGAAGGAATAACATGTACGGCAAAGAAAATCAGTCATGGTAAAGAGACCCAGCAGACACGTCTGCTTGTGCTTATGATACTCCTACTTTAATCCCACCATGCTACAAAAAGGTCAGAAACTGCATGAAGAAAAACATTTTCAGAAAGAAAGCACAAAGCAAATTATTTCTCCTTGTATGTGGTAATCTGGGGGAATAGGGAGATCTAAACTTGGGAAAACCCTGCCCTGGCTCAGCACAGGTAGGTAAAAAATTGCTTCATCTACCTTACAGGACTAGATTTACACTGCTTTTTACAAATATCAAGTTTCTGCCATTCCAGTTTGCCATTACTGATTGCATTATATTCAGGCAAGTTCTGTTTTTTAAAATATTACCTTTCTAAAAAAGTACTAAGAACTGTGGGAGGAATAATACGGGGGTGAAGGCTGATGTCAAAAACTTTCTTAATTGAAGAGTATGCATCTTCATCTAATATAAAAGAGATTTAGTCATCACCTACTGCATGTATACTTAACTAGAAAATGTCATTATTTTCATTATTTTCCATTACATGTAATACCTCTTAGAAGTTTTGAATTATTATGTTGTCTCTTCACAGTTAACACTCATATATCCCCAACACTTAACAGGAAGTTGAAAGCAGGCTACCTACCTTTGTCTGTTGATAATTCTTGCACTATATATATCATCTTATCAAACTAAAATGTCTAGGTCTACACTGAGATTTCTTAATGTAAACAGTGTAACTTCACAAATACTGTTTTTTTTTGTTAAGTACAGCTGCAGATCGAGAACAGTTTAAACTTTTCCTTTCACAATGTACTATCTTGCTTGTTTGAAAAGCTCCAGATGGATGTATTTAACATAACTAGACACTCAGAAGAACATTCCTTGTATCGTTCATAAAACTGTACTTGAACTGATCCTTTTCCAACACACAAGGAAGTCTTATTTTCCTCAGCTCTTTACAGCCCCTACTGAGCAAAGCACTTTAACAGACACTTATTTAAATCAATTTATTGAAATTTAGCCATTCTACTGTGTCCTGTTTCCCCACACTTCCTTCTGAAGTGTGAAAAAAAAGAACAATCAAGTCAAAAATGCAATTTGACTCCATCTCCTTAGCACGCAACAGTCACGACTCAACTGAGTGTATGGTTCAGGTCCTACATATTCATATTTCTGCCTCAGATAACACATTATTTATATATTTTCTCCTTACATTTAACCAGTCCAGCATGCAAAGAAAATAAGAATGCACAGAAGAAGAGAAAAAGAAGAAAGGAAAATAACTTCCACTAATCTCAAACAACTTACCCTGTATCAGGCTGTTGCCTACACTTCAGCAGGTAGTTTTGAGTTCTCTAGTTTCATATAAGAAGTGATGATATCAAATAATGTACAGCAGTAGGATACTATCACAGTAATTTTATTCATTTGGTACTGACACAGTGGGTATTTTCCTAAATGCATTTGTACTGACACTTGCAATATTTAAAATATGTATATTTTTCTAATATCCTAGTCAAAAGAAATCAAGTAGTAAACAGTATGATCAAATTACATATACATAATGACTTCTAAAATCCACTTCTACTCTGCTCACATGTTGTTAAGTAATTAAACTAATTATAATGGATTTATGGTTTACAAGTCAGTCACAAACACTACAAAAATGTCTATAGGAAGGTATTTACCTGTGTGTAAGCCTTCGATGACTAATGCAAACTGCAGTTTGTGGATCCTGTGCAACACAGACTTTATGGCGACTACATTTCATCTTCAAACATGGATCTTTAGCCGGATCTAAAGCTGAAAATAGTTTCAGAAAGTTGTTAACAGTTATCTAGAATACGAAATTATGGCAAGAAACACCACACATAAAACACACCCAGTTTGTGGAGAGGGTTGGCCTGCTGCTTGTACAGTGCTGGACTGAAAGGAAACAGGAAAAAATACAGCTGTTGTGTAGGTTAGTCAGTACTCCCTGCTATACTCTTTTAACAACTGCCACTCTCTGACTGTAATCCTCAAACATATTCCTCAAATATTGCCACCTTGAAAGCAGTTTCCCTTAAGTGCTTACTAAGACACAATTGGGTTCTTTCTACTCAACATTAAATGGTGAACAATGACACTGAATTTACTTAGAAATTATTACTCAGATGAGATTTCAGTAAAAGAAAAAGTAAACTAAAATATGCAGGTGAGTAATTTGTGTGACTGCATCTTTAAACATAAATTCTATCTCCTTCTATGTTCCTATTTCTGCTTTGTGGTTGTTTTTTGTTTTTTTCTTTTTAGTCATTATCCATACTAATTTTTGAAAGACAATTCCAACTATGAACAGTGATTTCTGGCTATAATACTGGAAGAGCCAAATAATGCTGGTTTTTGCTTATTAATAAATTTGCATTTTTCTGGAGTAGCCATGCCTACATGGCTATAATATAGAAAAGCATCTGTCAATTTAAGCTCTCAGAAGAGAAAATAAACTTCGCCATTCTCTGATCTCCATGGTGTCCTTTCAAGTAATCCAACTATTCCAAAACTGGATTTTTTACCTTATTGGTATCATTTTTTGAATCAAGAAAGCAATAAACAACTGGAATTCAGTTTTCCTGTGTTCTTCTTCACATTAACATATTACTGTCCAGTATTTAGTTTTATTTCAGAAATGCTCTTTCACCGTTTCTTGTATCTGCTTATAAAATAGCACAGCATCACAGAATATTCTGAGTTGGAAGAGACCCATGAGAACCATTAAGTCCAAGTCTCGGCTCTGCTCAGGACATTCCCAACAATTACACCATGTGCCTGAGACCATACATTTGGATATATATATATTCTGAAAGAAACTTTATGTTTCTTCTGTTATTCACAATCAAAAGTAATCTTTTAACCACATCTCTGTGTGACCTGACAGAGGATATTAACCTGAGCCTCCTAACCACGCATATACCCAGAAAACAAGAACTGAGCTGATCATTAGTTGCAGGTTTGACAAACAATGTTGTAGTACTAAGTGGGATTAAATATAGTCTGAGCAGTGTTTTTTTCAGGATTTTTTTTTTAATAATACATTCAGTTGTGCAAAAACAAATAGATCATACTATCATCAAAGCAGTAAAGTGATGGAATCATTGGTATAATAACAATTTAATGCAGACAGAAAAGAAGTATTTTGTTAACTGCAGCAAAGGACATAAGAAAAGAGGTATTCTTCCTTCTTTCACACGTTTTTATTTCTACGGCAAGCTAGTCATAAAACCATAAGTAATCCAGAATAAATCTGACTACAACAATTCTATACAAATGGGATGTAACTGGAGCAAAAAAAAAAAAAAAAAAAAGACAGAACTAGGGTTAGAGAGTTGGAGTCAAAATTAAGGAGAGCATATCATTTTCCAATTTACTTTAGATTTTAGATTCCATTTAAAATATTTTCTCTGCTTCAAGTCAGGCAGCATGTAATGTCAGCCACTAGTAATCATTTAAGGTACTGGTCCAAGTATGTATACTGGTCCAATATTTCTTCCCAGAATGTTCCTGATGGAGACACTAATGTAGCAATACTGGAACATGGCCTATCTCAGATAACTCTTCTGTAAAATAGAATAGCTTAATGAAATAAAAAATCCATGAATAACAGAAACCTGGAACCATATAAGGATGCTGAGTTTAATACCAAGTAGGAAACAGGTTCCAGGAGAAAGGCTGAAGAGGGGAGATCATGTAACCATCCCACTGAAATGGTTACTTTATTTCTACAGTTCTTGGGACTCTGAAGGTATGCTTGGACAATTCCATCAAATTTAGCGAGCCATAAAATATGGTTTTGGCAATATGTTCCATTTTGGCAAAACATCACAGACAGAACCCAATTTTACAAGCAAGAGATGGTAATTTCTCACTTTGCCTTTATGACAACATGAAGATGGGTATCACACGGAAACCAGTGTTTCAGTATTTACTGATATAAGTAATACAAGCTTTTGCTATTTGTTGACTTAGTGGTTATCATGTCCTGTATGTAACCCTTGATCACCTCAGGTGAGGTACAGACTCACTAAGCAAGGTGAGTAAGCCAACAGAGCCACGGGTGCCAAAATCACAAGACCATTTCTATATTCAAATGCATGTTCAGCACTCACAGTCTTGCCACCGACACAAACTCACATTATCACTCCATGACCTGCTGAACTTGTTCTCTGTCAACTATGAGCTCCCTGTGGAAGTGTTTTTACCTCACCTTATGTGTGACATACGGCCTCCCTTTTCCCAATACTTTTTCATAAAACTTTCTTAGTTACTGAACTAAGTTTTACGGATGCAGAAGTCAGAGAAGAATGTATATCCTTGGAAACACTTTTTTTTTTTGAACAGCAAGGGAGAGATCAGATAAATAACTGATAAAAAAACTGCATATTTTTGGAACATGAAAAAACTGAACTAACTGAAGGGTAAGTGTCTTCCTGAACCAACAACATGCCCAGAGCATAAAACAAGAAAGAACACAGAAAGAGATTTTGCAAGAAATCATGGAAACCACTATAAGTCTTCCTCTTCTTTCTCTTTGAACACCAGATGCTCTAACCATAAAGTATATAGCATCCACATCAGATTTCTTTACTGATTTTGCCAGCTTTGAAAGGACTAAAAAAAAAAAAAAAAAAAGAGTTATTTACAAAAGCAAGGAAATGGCCTGCCTTTCTCTTATGCCTGTTTTATTTGATACTTGGAACTGACAAATGAATAATTTTCATGAGAAATAAAGGCTAAGCCATAAGAAAAACAGTTTTCAAAATCAGGGCCTGAAGTTCTTCATGCTGGGGAAGAACTGTACTCCCCTTCCAACACAGGGACATGTCTGACTATGTGTCTGTCTGGTCTCTACAAGGAATCATTCTAAATATCTTAAACTACTATGCATACATTTATTTCAGAGAAAGTATCACAGATTTCCGCTAAGCATGTAACTAATTTATATCAAGAAATATGTGGCACTAAGTCTTCATTTCTTCAGTCCACCTTCTAGCTATCCCTAACACAACATTCCTGCCATTCCCCCACCTCCTTCAGAGTATGCAGACTTGCACAAACCACACTGCCTGTTTCTTTCCATATCGGCCAAAATAAGCAGCTTTGAAAAGTACAATATTCACACAAAAATCATCATAAGTGTAAAAATCCCCTAGTGAGACTGATGTATTCCTTGCAGCTATTGTCTTCAACATGATCAGGTATCAATCCAAGTTTTTATCAGATCAACATTTACTAAAACATCATCATATTTATGAAAATTAGAGGTTCCCCCCGCCATAATTGAAAATGTCTATTGTACAGTACAATTACACTGCTATTTAAAACAGGTAAAGGTTTGCATTACAGAGAGGAGACTCTAGACATAAGAAATATATTTATGCAAGTCTTGTCAGAAATCATCTCTTTAATACTCTATCAGCTGACTTTCTACAGTGTCACATACAACCTACTACTAAAGATGCAAATCTGATATAAGCTTTAACAATTCGATATTTTCAGCTTTACACAGCTTCTAATATTCAGAAAAGCATACCTGCTATAGGTTATTTATCTATATGCCTACTTTACATTTGCCCATGTATCTGGCTACAATACCATGAAATGTCATGTTAGCTAAACTTCAACAAGTAGAAAAATACCACTGTCACAAGAAGCATATCAAAAGTATAAAATGTTTTTTAACATCTACTATTTCTCTGAGAGCTTACATTCTAAAGGACAAGTAAGGTGCTCTGCCGTTAGGAACTTCTGCTGACTTTTATAGATTAGTATGGATTTGTTCTTCTCACATGGT
This sequence comes from Taeniopygia guttata, assembly GCF_048771995.1. Lineage (NCBI taxonomy): Eukaryota > Metazoa > Chordata > Aves > Passeriformes > Estrildidae > Taeniopygia > Taeniopygia guttata. Next base: position 37,942,955 of record NC_133028.1, on the reverse strand, counting down.
AAGGAAGCAATTAATATTTGAAAACTTGACTCAATTATTACTAATAGATCTATTTATTTGTAATTGAAATTTGGGAAAGCAATTAAGAAAAGCTTCCCATTATCCCTTCTGCAACCTAATTTACAGCTAGCACTCCCAAAAACTGGCATTAGTCAGATCATTTTTATAAGGAATATAATAGGAAATAAAGACTAGCAAGCCATAACATAAGAATATTCTTAATGGTAGCACTTTGGCAGAAACCAGAGTAAATTATCATTATTCCACAATCTTTTGAATGCATTCTAACACGTTCCTTCCTTTCCACTCCCAAGTAAAATGAAAGGTGAAAAAAGGCTAAGGACAAAGTTTTCAGACTTAAAAGTCTATTTTTTTCCTCCAGTGTTTTGGTTCATTTCTGATGAGCAAAATAAGAACCAACTACATATTTTATTTCCATTTACCAAAGCTTCAGCTATGTTTTGCGCATCCCATTAGTTATTTAATTCCACTACTTTAAAAGGCAACTCTTGACTTCTTTGCAAACTTTTCATATTTGACAATGCAGGGAGGAAAAAATCTAAAAGTTTTAACTAAAATATTAATAATCTGGTCAAATGCCTAGGTTATAACCCAAGGCAGACAGAGCCATAAAAGGGAATGACTCATATTGCCTCCTTTGATAAGTAACACAATTCTTGCAGGTACCTAAAGACCATTAATCACTTCTCCTTTTTGAAAGATGATAATTTCTCACTTGCTGTAGCAGGATTTCTTACTGACAAGTGTTGTGGGTCTAGATATTTGCAGAATCCTAGGACCACAATTTCCAGTAACAGTAGGGAAGAGAGCAGGGCAGAGTACATAAACACTCAGTTGATACTGTCAGCTAACATGGAGCCCAGAAAAATATTTAATTAAAATTAAAAGTGGTAATGGTTATCTTTTGCCTACATTTTACAGTGATCAGCATTCAAAATTTGCATGTGCACATATGGACCTCCTGAGTCATAGGTGGTTTGAACCTACACTGCTGTGGATTCATAACAAGAAAAGCCCATCTTACTATGCAACATACCTACTGAGAATCAACACCTTTTAACTATAATATAAAAACTAATCACTGTGTAGCTAGAAATCTGAAATCTATAAAAAAAAAAAGAATAGACAAGAAGTACCCTACCTCAGTAACTTGATGAGAATGTTCTGAAAAAGAAGAACCTCAAATTTTTGTTTCTTTTTCCAGGGACTGTATTTTCCATGTAAGATTCACTACATAGCATAACAAGCAGAATGGGTAACTACAGCTGGATGTTCAGTAGAGCAATCTTCCTGAACACTACTTCCATCTGGACTCGTGAATCTACAGCTTCAGTAAGAAGGCTAGAGTGAAGGTTTTTCTGTAGGTGGCCAAAGAAGTAATTAAAAGTTTAGATTCAAATCTCTGAACATGATTGGTTGTGTAGTCTGGTTTCTACCTTGTGAGCAAGTGCTTCAATAATTAAGGTGGCTGTGTGTATGGAGGTAGGTTCTACACAAGAAATTCTCCTCTCAAGAGTGTTCAGAACTCTCCAGACTGATGACTCAAGGACAATTGTGTAAAGTCTCTATAAGGCCTCTGTAAACTGTTCCTAATGATCTATCTTAGTACGCTCTGGGACATCAGCACCGGCTTTCTAGCTGCCCTGCAATGGTTGTAGTTATGCTACAAAAAAGTTCTGATTAGCAGAGAAACATCTAATACCAATTCATAATCATCTGACACTGGTTATAAGCATCTGACACAAGCACTGCGTATTTCTATTTTGCTCACTGCTGCAAAAAAAGTTTTTCTAAAATGGACATGAAAATGCCATTGCACTGATTCATAACGTGGTATTCTAGATACTGATAATATAAGTTAAAATAAGTGCTAAAAAAGCAAAATTGCATCTGCCAGTCTCCATTCTTTGTCTGGAACAGACCAAATAAAGCTTGATCTCTTTTTCAAAATTTCAAATACTTCACTCATTCTTTCTCCACTCCTTTTAAAACAATCATCTTCACTGAGTCACACTTTTTTAAGCCACTTGTGCAGTGACTAAATTATAAGAAATTCTCCCCCTCACAAATATCTATGATCTCTGCTTCAAAAACATTCCCCTTTTTTTTGTGTTTTGTCTTTTGGGTATTACTTGAAAGTTTACAAGAGAATAGGTTACACATAGCTCAAAAAGAGATGTAAATGAGAAATTCCATTATCTGTGACAATTCAGAAATTATCCTGTTTGTTCAAATTGCTGAAAAACAGCTATATTAGGCTCAGACTGGTGTAAGTGACAACAAAATTAGGACAATTATATTGAGTTTCTTCTATATATAGTAAGGAACTCTCAAATATTCTGCAAAGATATCCAAACCCACTAAGAGAAGGAGAAATGTAACTGCACACTTCCCTGGCATAATTTTTAAGTTTTCAACAGCTTTAGCAAAGCATTTTTGGTTTTTATTTTTATATCAAAATGTTAATTTTCTTGAATTGGCAGAAAATAAATAACACTTTAAGAATACTTGACCATTCACAATAGTGAACTTTCACCAGCAAACAGTTATGCATTATATTATCCTTTCCTACACACACAAAATTCAGAGACATAATTCAGAGACATGATGGCTGTGTTAGAACTGACTTCTGGGTTCTTCCAATACAGCAACAAGGGCAAAGAAACATTTGCACACCTGTAAGAGCAGAAATGTATTTTCCTGAAAATTCTCCCATCTATTGTCTCACTTGACAAGATGATTGTTCTTGAAAAACAACATGCTATAAAGTACAGCACTGGCAAAGCCACACCTTGAATCCTGGGTTTAGTTTTGGGGTCCTCTCTACATTGAGGTGCTGGAGCGTGTTCACAGAAGGGCAACAGAGCTGCAGAAGCGTCTGGATCACAGATCTGATGAGGAACATCTGAAGGATCTGGGTTGTTTAGCCTGGAGATAAGGAAGCTTAAGGGAGACCTTATCACCCTTTACAACTCCCTGAAAGGAGACTGTATTGAGGTGGGAGTTGCTCTTTTCTCCCACCTAAGGAGTTATAGGACAAAAAGGAAATGCCCTCAAGTTGCACCTCAGCAACATGGCTAAGTGGTGGGCTTGGAAGTGCTGGGTTAAAGGTTGGACTCAATCATCTTAGAGGCCTTTTCCAACCTTAATGATTCTATTTTTGTCTCTTGGAGAACTCTACTTTCTTGTATTTCATTATGTATTCTTAAGTTACATAGGGAATTTTAATCAATTTAGTTTTACTCTAGTCAACTTCAGCTTTTAAATTTTTTAAACCAACTAAACTAGAATCCAGTAGACTATTTGCATGAAGTATCTAATACATCCGATATACATAGATCTGCATTTTGAAGAAGCCTGGAATAACAAAAATGACCAGGAAATGTACTTGTCAAACTGAATGATAACCTCCACATAAAACACTTTCTGTAAAGAGCACATCTTAGCATTCTGTATATTTGTAATTCTACAGATTAACAAGTTTTTAAATACAAGAAGTTAAATAGGTCAAAAAGTCAACTTGTAATATTTCAGGTTTCATTCTATTCAAGTGAAACTATGTACAGCCCTTTTTTCTTCTTTACAGTATTTGTTTGGTTCTTTTAAAGGGATTTATTAAACGATTTCTTTTTTCTCTCAACATTAAATTGTAATGTTATGTTCAATTTCATGTTCTTAATACCTACCTCTGTCAGCTGCTTTATATGCCTTCGTATTGAATTTCTGTGGCAAATGTAAGCAAATTAGGCCTTTAAAGATCCTGTAAAGAAGCAGTCCTAGTACACACCAACATATTTTCAGGTACACAGTGCTCATGGATTTGACCATTATGTGGGACATGCCAGCACAGTATAGACAAGGTAGACTTCTAAAGTGAGATATTTGCAAGACTAAATTTTAGCAGGTCTGTGAATGCAAAGAACAGCTCCACGCACCCTTTTCTTAGCAACGCTGCCAGCTCAAGAAGCTCTGGTGCTGTACCTCTGGATAGTCACCGTCACCCTGCAACACATTTCCACTTTTCTGACATAACTATCTGTGGGTCTGAAAAGACACCTGAATCCCGGATTTGGCCATGTTAAAAACGAAAAAACCCACTTCTTACTTTATCTTATAATAATCCTTGATATGGTGACTCTAGGCCTAACATCAGGGCATAAAGCAAAGACGTCAGGACAGCAGGAAATAAGGGCTTAGACTGCTACTGAAGGCAAGCAAAACCTCTTATTATGGCCTCAATGAAGCCTCAATAAAAATCCTTTTTACAGAGCCTTCTAAAAATAGCTAAAAAACTTAGAATTCATTTGATGATCCCACAGAAATAAATACTGAAACAATTTGCAAGCCATAACCAGAGAAGCAGATGTGTACTATCCAGTGAACCTGAGCTATGAGCCAAGTCTGTGAATTGTACAGGACAAGGCAGTTTTGTGATATTACCAAAATAGATAAATTGATAAAAGAGAACTAATAAAAGAATAATCTAAAGACAGCATCAGATAATTAAGAAAAAGCACCATGAAAGTGTTCCTCAGACATCTACAAAAGATCTTTCCAGGCAAGGGCTAGCTGATAGTCTCATCAAGCAGTGGGAATCTGTTTAACATAGGATTTAGTGTACTTCATCAGTGAGCAGAATTCCTAAACATACCTAAATACCTGAAACTAGAAACTGTTCACCAGATTAAATATAGCTTAGCCTTACTAGTAAATAAGCATGAAATATTTTAAAAAGCTTTTAGTTTTGCTCTTTTTGAAATTCATAGCGTCCTCCTACAAAGACACCACTATTTCTTTATACAAGACAAGATTTTAAAGTACTGTGTGATACATTTTAATTGCAAATCACTGCAACTTATCTTGAAAGTGATGGATATATATTTCTAGTTTAAAAACATCAATAGTTCTACTACAAAAACTAGACCATGAGAGCACATATCAAATGCAGCAAAGTTAATTCTACATGACTGTTTTCAGTCTTCAACTAATGAATCTTCATTAAACTCCCTTATGACTTCCCAGGGCTTGCAAATGAGTGAATCAAATTATTTTATTGAATATGACTCTAAATTATTTCAGTTCACAGTACAGGAATGCATATGCAAATTATATAGATGTGTTTGCATATATTTGGATATCCTTAGTTACCCCAATTATTACAGAACTAGGTAGATGAAATGAACAGAGCTAAAAGGCAAACATTAAACTAATATAAGTAAAATAGTTTCAAAATCTGGTTCTGTTGTACAACAGTATCTACAAAATTCCTGCTGTAAACAGACATCTAATATAACCTGATACTACAAAAGCCAAAATAATTCAATGGAATGGTCTACAAGAAATTTCATAAATACATCTATGAACCAACCATACCTTCAGGGTATTCAATCTCCACAGAAAATGTCATGCTGCATTTTTTCAATTACATGAATATACTCCACTTTTCCTCCAAGGTACTTCTATTGAGCAAAGGAAAACATCCTTTCCACTTCACCAAATTACACCAGTGTCTTTGTGTATGCAATTTCATTCAATAGTTACACCCTCCAAGCTCTGCTACCATCTCTGGTCTAAAAATAAAGTGTACCAGAAGTATTCTGTATATTTTCATCTGATGTAAAACTGGTGCATGAAGAAAATGTGTCAGAAAATATTGTGTGTATGGGAAGGTTAATTTGAGTAAGCATTGATAAAATGTTGATAAAGCTACTAAAAGTGTCAACTTTAGTCCTAAACACAGAACATTCAGCTTGCTTTCCAAAACCATTGAAAGAGCAAAACCTGCCTTTTAGGAATAAGTAAATATGCTATAAGAACACTCAGATTTATTCCAACAGTAATACATGCCCCACATAATTGTTTATGAACAAGTTACATTGCAGTATTTGTATAAATACAAAAACATTTAGGGGTGTATAAACATATACACACATAGAAAATACACAGTCAAAACATTAAAATATGGGTTTTTCTGTCTTAAAAAGATAGAAAGCAAACAATAGTTCAATGGGAATAAGTCCTCTTCTTCAAAAAAATACCAGATGTTGCTTTAAGAAATTGTGTTGTTTGATTGCAATGCAAATCACAGTATTTTTCTATCTTTAAAAATAGATTTTGTGGCCCAGGAATAAATACCATTATACATTTTCATAGTAAGGGCTATCCTTCTAGTATGCTTGGACATATATTTCCATATAGAAGCTCTTATTAATACAAACAGAATTACACAGATCTGTCTACATGAGCAATTTTGACATACTTTAACACATTAATATAAGAAGACCTTTGAAAATGTGCTGAAATAAGTGAAATTGAAACACTACTCATAGAATCATGAAATAGTTAAGATTGGAAGGGATCTTGTCGGAATCTGTGGGTATTGGTGATTCCGAGATTGTAGAAAGTCTCTGTTTTTCTGCCCCATTGCCAAAGAAGAAGCCATAGTTCGTCTGTGCTGGTTTCAAGGTTGTTTATTTTTGCTTATCTATAACAAGTTCTGCTGCCCTGCCGCAGGTCTGTCCTGCAGGGCAGCGTGTGGGGCTCTGCCCCTCAGTGGGATGGTACAAACATTATATACAAGAAATTACGTGTACTATATTTACAATAATGTGCCAATATCTATCATCTACGTTGAATAGTGTGTCCCTAGCCTAAACCAATAGAAAAATGCCAACATCACCAAGAACATGGAGGTAAGGAAGAAGAAGGAGGAAGAACAGGTTCAGGCCCACTTTCCTCCATCTTAGAACTCCTGACCCCCCTGTACAAAGTAAAACCCCCCTGTACAGGTGTTAAAACCCCCCTGTACAATACTAAAAAATTTTACCCTCTAATTTGTGACTACTTTTACTATACTATCTAACCCTCTGTGACTGCTTGTTCCACCTTTAAAGTTGGTAATTCATTCCATGGCTCAAACTCAAAATCACAGCTGTTTTCTGCTGTTTGCCAGGGTCTAAAATGCTTCTGACCAAGGCCTGGAACCTCTAAAAATGTCTGAGGGACATTTTGAGTTCCGACAGGATCTTAAATATTATCTAGTTCCAATGCCCCTGTTCACTGCTGGCAGTAAACTTTCCACTAGACCATGTTACTCAGAGCCCCATCCAGCCTAGTCTTGAACACCTCCAGGGATGGGAAGTTCACAGTTTCTCTGGGCAACTTGTTCCAGTGCCTCACCCCATCTTATAGTAAGGAATTTCTTCCTAATATCTAATTTAAACCTAGCTTTCTCCTGCTTAAGGCTATTACCTCTTTTCCCATCATATGTCCTTGCAAAAAGTCCCTTCTGACCAGCTTTCATGCAGACCCCTTTAGGGACTGGAAGGCTTTTATGTAAGATATTAATTGTTTTTATAATATGCACAATTACCAGTTCCTTGAACCACAAATTTTTCTAATATTACAACAAGTAATATCCCTCAAAAGTCAGTAGCTCTTATGGAGGAAGTTCTTGAAACTGAATAAACACTATCTTCACAACATATTTTTTTTTTTTATCTTGGTCTCTTGTCCACAAAGCCCTGCACCATTTCTTGATTGCATTTATGCCACTGGTACAACCAGACAAGACAAAGTCCCTGAAACATTTCTCAGAGCAATTTAAAAAAGTATCAATATCCTCAGCAGTTTTTAAATGGCAGCTATATATTTTGAAACAACATACATGAGGGGGATTATACTGACAGTAAATATTAAGTTCTAGTGCTGGGGAGGGAATATGTATTGGGAATATTTGCTGCATTTGTTTGTATTATGCTCAGCCTAGAACTGCTGTACTGCAGCATTCCAATGCTCCAGCTGCATTTTGCCTCAAGATAGATCACTTGAACATGACAGAGTCCCAAAATTGTTTTTCTATGTCATATTTTATCCGATGGATATAAAGAGACATGCAAAATCTTAATAGTTTTTTTCTTGACTGCAAAAGACAAATATTAGACTGCATGCCCGTTTTTTTGTCAGATGTCCTAATGAAAAGGCCTGAGTTCTTAATTTAAATATACAAATAAAACAAAATCTTCCAAAACTCGTGTTTTTCCAAGGGAAACTTTAAGCTACTTTGGAGGTTTCTAAAGCTCCTATCTCTTTCTCTAATCAATAAATGTTTGAAAATATCACAGACATAAAATTAAGATTAAGCTGAATTTCTGGTCCTCTTTAAACCAATTATTTGAAGACAGAGAAAATGACACAAATTAACAGAATTCTGTTAGTATTCTAGAACAGGAGCACAAATAAAATTACTTAATTTTATCCCACAGAAGTGCCTAGGAGTAGAATCTTACCTTGATCAAATGGTTTACCCGGACTCCATGTACGAAAATAATCATCCTGGAGGGGGAGAAACAACCTCAATTTAGTAAAATATAAGGACTCCATGAAAAGCTCACAGTATCATAAAAGACAGAAGAAGCATACCAACCTCTACTTCCTAGAAAAGGCAAGCAGCAAAATAAAATAAAAAAGGAGAGAAAAAGATTACTGTTATCATGATGGGACAAATTACTTACACAGAATAAAACAGCGTAATTCAGAGGCCATTTGCATCACTCATAGTAAAAATGCTATTCAAAAATATTACTTAATAGCATTTTAAATAGAAAATTTCCTACAGTACTCACACATGTAATGTTTCTAGCATTGCTTTTAAAATGTTACAGTAGTTTTCTTGTACTTTAACTTCAAAGGTATTGAAAAACTTAACTACATTTTCAATGCATGGTTTTTCAAAAGTAAAGCTTCAAAGTCATCATCAATAAAATACAGCTATTTTAAACAATATGTGAATTTTAGAAAATAATTTTCTATGTAGTTTTAACCACATCAGTAAGATCTTTAATTTAATCAGTCTAGTTAGCTCTTTTTCCTACAAATCATCTTTATAAACATAAAATATCTTTCTTATTAAATCATCAGCTGTATTAGCTTCAATTCAAAGAAGGAAAAACTTAATTAAATTAATTGCTTTCAAGATGATTAGAAATTTGATAATAAATTACAAAGTCATAGCCAAGACAATAGATTTATCTGCACATCTCAGATAACAGATGTCACAGAAAAATGGCTGGAAGTGTTTATTATTATGTCTTAATCCAACTAACTATTCTCTAGAACAAAATATTTAAAGGACTGTACCAAACACTTTAAAGTCTGCATATATTAAACTTAACAAAACACAGTAGGTGTACTGTCAAATCCAGCAGTTCCATCCCACTTGCTAAAAAGATCACTGTAAAAAAAATCCATTTATACAAATTTTAACTACTGAGAAAATGTAAACTTATAGCGTTGTCAAAGCCACATAGTCAGAAGTTGAAAATGATCAAGCATCAGATAAGTCTTTGCAAGTACAGAACACTCATTGAGTTTTGTCCCCAAAAGAAAAGAACAAAAGAGTGGGTGCAGCCTAAACCGTATTTATTAGTAAAATTGTTGTTATGAAAATTTGTGCTTTGAAAGAGAAAGACAGAAATGAGCAGAAACTGGAAGTGCAAAATAGAACTGCATTTCTGTACCAATACTTAACCACTCTTTCACTCTGGCGCTGCACAGATTAACAACCTACAAATCAGTATATGTGATTTGCCTTTTTAGTTACTATATTTTTAAAAGAATAAAATACACACAGACATAATTTTTTTAAACACATAAGAAGTAAGCAGAATTACAGTTATGATGGTATTTTTATGATGGTATTTTTCAAATATTCCTCGTAATAGTCACTATGATGTTATTTCTACAATAGTGTACCGAACAGGTCTGAACCAGCTGTAAGGCAATGTTGTTCTAGGAGTCACACCACAGTGGCAAAACTTAAAATTCTTGAAAAAACTTCAAAGTGGTAGATTCTCTTTCTACGTCTACTAAATCAACAATGTTCATTCACAATGAGCCCATGCAAAAAATCGGGTTGTTATTATTAAAATGGTGAAAAATTAGAGTATCTAGAATATTCAGCTATTAGAACAAAAGGGAAGTCATCCTGAGTGTGACAAATAGCCCCTCTAAGGCAAATCATCCTGCATTTTGCTTAAGTAAGAATATACAAGTGGGACTTGTATACATTACATGTTCTCAAGTTGGCCTGAAACCATCCAGAAGATAAATCAATTCTTGTTCATCTCTATACTGCAGACAACTTCACAGATCCCAAATATAATATCCCTCAGGCATTGCTAGAAGCCTTGCTGGCTGACTTCTGTCTACAAAGCAAATCCCTGCCTTTCTTGTTACCCTTCTGTGAATCTTTTCCAAGTCTGCTTTCTTGGCAACTAGAATTGTGCAGAGCATTCAAGACAAAGCAGCATTATGGATCTATACCAAACACAAAACTATTTTGTTCTGTATTCTTCTCCCCAATATGCCTACACCTCTGTTGTCTTTGTAACTTGTGTGTATGGTTTTGTTCTTTTTAGTATTATTTGAATGGTTTGCATGGAATTTTCTATTATAAATCCAAAATATAAATACCTATAAACCATATGTACCTATACTGATTTTCCTAAATAATTAATTTTTCTAGTCAGCTGCTACTTAAATAAAATCTACAACTGGATACATTAAACAAAACCCCTATGTGCCTCTAAAAAAACAATTTAAATTGTTAATCAATTATCAGATTAAGTAAAGAAAATGCTTCAATAAATTATAGCTTCACAATTTTATGAACATCCCTAAAGCTGCTCAACCTTCTGCATCAGAGCCTGGCTCCCTCTTACATTCAGACCTTTTCTGATCTTCAGTCAGTAAGTTTGATTATAATAACATTCAATATCCTCTGCCGAATAATCAGAACCATTATAGAAAGTACAAAGCCTCATTTTCATAATTTTAATGTGAAAACAGAATGAAGGAATACACAGTTTACAGTGAAGGCTTGGGTAGCATCACAGAATCTCTAGGTGAAAGTATCTTGTAGCAATCTATAAATGCAAAAGTCCATATCTCAAGGACTCAGGACAGAGCCTAAGTCTTCTGAATTTCTTCAGGAGTTTCCTGGCCTTTGTCCTGAGCATGTTGAAGGGCAAGTTGTAAAAGCAGGCAGAATAAAGGCACAGATTTGTAACAGTAACCATACCACTTTTTCAACATTTTCCAGCTAACGCTATTTATACATTTTCAACAGAAAATTCATCCTTACTGCTCTACTTGAAACTATGTGAAATGTCAGGATTTCTTTCAAGCGTCTCTTTGACAGACACAAAGCACTTCTAATAGCCATGGATGATGGATTTCAATAAATTTAATATCCATGCCTTAAAATTATGCATGTTTAATGCATGTTTAAGCATTATGCTCATTCAGGGTCATAGTGATGAAGTGTTTCTAAGAAGTTAAGCTCATGCTACTGTTATATATGCAACTTGAGACTAATAATTTTTTGTTTTCCTGAAAAGGTCTTACTATTAAAAAAACCTACAAAATCTGACAACCTTATAAAAAGAACAAAAACAGCAGCTTAATAGAAGATATTTAAAAATAGGGAAAAAATATTCTGCCTTGAACATTTTTATTGCTTCTTTTTGGACTTCAATATTCTTCTATATGTATTCTCTTATTGTTAAAAATGAGTTATTACTTAAGTTTTTTAAAAATACACATTTAAGTATGGTAAGAGAGAAAAAAGCTCAGTGGAAAAAACAACAAAAAAACTAACCAATACATGGCAATGCCATGCAGCAGTTTTCATCTTTCAATAAACACAGAACCTATGATCCTATTACTTTTCTTTCCTCTGCAGAACAGTTGTTACATTATTTAACTGATCTCTCCTCTGCAACATTTTCTGTAGATGCTGCCATCACTTGAACAGAAATCTTTATATTCTAAAGAACATAGCACATGGCTGATATGTGACTCAGAGAACAACACCAGGTGTCCATGGGCAAGGAAGAAAGTTTCCTCACAAATATTTTCAGACCAAGGTTCACCTAAAAAATTTAATAAAGAAAACTCAGGCCTTGTTTTGTATGCAACGTTTTAGCTCTAGTATGGCCTACACAATAAAAGCTAATATATTAAAATAAAGGCTGATTTGTAACAGAGAATCCACTATAATTGAAGCAGTTTTCTGAACTTATCTTTATATTTTATTAAAATACAATTTTACTGCTGCAGCATAGGGATATTGTTATTTATGTTAATTACAAAATACCAATTTTAGAAGAAGTCTGCGCAATGTCAGGCTTCATTTATAAAACCTTTTCAAGAAACAATACTTCTAACAGTTACCAAAACAGGAAAGATGCGATTTCCTGAACACTATTCAACAGCAAACTTAATTCTGCCTATACAAAATACCATTCAGATTTTATATGACTTACCATAGTGCAAAAAATAGATTTTACTGCTGGCCTCATTCCTACAGAAAGTTTGTTTTGTTTTTAACAAAGAAGACTTACATACTTCAATATGTAAAGGGACATGGAATTGCATTTGACAACTTTAGAAGCAAAAGTTTTTCTGGCTGCACATGCTCTCTAAAAACTTAATATCTACAGTATTAGAATCAGATTTTTTTTCTCACTGCCATTAGCTGTTTTTCTATTGAGTATTTTACTCTTTTTAATTTCAAGGAGTTCTTAATGGTCTTTCCATTCCAATTCCTCTATCTGCATCTCAAGTACACACATCTGCTTCTCATCTGACACGAAAGCTCTTTACCTCATTTTTAGGCTAGGTCTTTGCTATTTGGTAGCTGTGCTATTTTCAGACTCCACTTCAAGCCAACTCAGTTCAGCCAACTGTCCCACATCACAGCTCTCCCCTTGCCTCAAGCTCACTTCTGCAGCAAACTTGAGCTCCTCAAGTACCTCCCCCTCACGTCTTTGTACCACTCCAAGAGCAGAGAATTTGACTCATCTGCACCAAACCTCCCCAGTGACTGTAACAGATATTTGTATCCTAAGTCTCACTGAAAGAGCTGGGGTAGGGTTGTCATCTGATACCTCTACACCAGCCTCTTTCCAGAGCCGGGAAAAAAAGAACAAAACATGTGCAGCAATTTTTTTCTGCTTCTATTTTGCTCCAGAACCTTTGGTCTAATGTCAGTGAGATCATCATTATCCTACAAAGCCTTAAATTGCTGGTCACATGGAAAACTATTACATGAAAAAAAGGATGAGACAACAACAAAGCTGCCATCAATATGGGAAATCCACCAGTCCTAAATACTGTAGTTTCCTTAAATAAATGAGGGCCACAGACAGCATACATAGAGTAACTAAGATACACACATCTAATGAGAGTACTACCCCACAACAAAAAGCATAACTGAGGAACCATAAGTTGCACCAGGAAAATACATTACGCTCATGTATGGGAAAATTCCCCAACCTGAAACCTGAGCCAGTCTGGAATTCTCATCCAGGATGCAGACATGCTGTTCAGCAGTATGTGGATACTCACTTGTCTATCAGATGCTGGTTTTCATCTCTGCTGAAGTGCACAGACATCTGATCTATCATAAGCCATGTGAGCACTCTGCGGTACAAATGTGGAGTGTCAGTTTAGCCCATTAAATGCAGGAGAGTGCACACATGAGAATAAGGTAGATACTACATTCCCCAGAACTCTATTTACTATCACAGCATCTCAAGTATCTCAGAACATCTGGGAAGGCAAGAAGCCAGAATGGACCCTGTGCTCCTTAGCACATTTTTTTACTAATTGTCCCAGATGCATGCAATAGGTTGCTTGATCTGTCAGACCTTATGTGATGCCATATAGCTATAGGTCTGCAGTAGAACTAGGAACAAAACTAGTTCCAGGAAGGGCAGGGACTATTGTATCTAGCACATTTTTTGGCTCGATACTTTCTTGTCAACAGGATCTCCCTTTTCTCACCAGCTGAAATACCTATTTTTGCTTCCCATCAAGCCAAATTTAAGAACTGCACAGAGCAGGAAGCATTCTTGAGTGAATCAGTTTCAAAAAAAAAAAAAAATCATATTTATTACACTTAAGAAATTAAAGAAAACAAGTCTAGAAGATATTTACAGGCTAGCAAAGTGGAGACTTCTGCCAGCTTTGACTGCAGATTAAGTCTCACATTAGAAACATAACTAGTCTAGCCAAAACCACCAGGAGTTCAGTGCTCAAAGTACTCAGATACAGACAAAGGCAGTGGCCCTTCGCATCAATACTTCTGAGAATCAATGAGTCAAGACAACTATCAGTTCAGTAACTCAAAGAACCAACATGAAAAAAGCTCCAAAAAACTGAACCACCCCAGAGATAATATAAGCACTGTTCCTCTGGCAGAGAAAGACATAATCACCTGCAAAACCCCTTTGCTGCTTGTCCGGCAGCAACCTCCAGGAGCGGGTGAGGCACTGGCAGGTGAAAGGACATTGCTTTGCTGTTCAGTGCCAGCCTGCAGGGAGCCTGATGTCAGCTTCCTGCCCAGCTCCAGCTCCTGGGCTGTGCCACCCCTAGTGCCAGTATTCACAGGGCTGGGAAAGCACAATTAGAATCAATAGCTGCTTCCAGTGACTCTGGCACTCAGCTCCCCACATCTAATGTTTATCCCGCTCCCTTCCTTTGCCTCCTGTTTCTGGTACCATTGATGAAGCTGGGCTGGGAGCCACCACTTTTCAGCCCTCTCCGTTGCATAGCTCCCATTCAGTAAGATTTCTGTGGATGCTGTCTTTTTGGTACTAGCAGCGTTACTAACAGCAAGTTTTAATAGCACAGTATTTGAAACCAATTGTCAAGAATTACCAAATGCTCACTAAAGCATATATTCAGAAACATGGAGAAAATACGGAAAAGCATTTTGAAAATGAAGGAAACACTAAGATTCTAAATCCCAGTAAAATTTAAAACATTTTTTCTTTAAAAGTGTGTCTCATATTTCTCATCATGAATAAAAGAAATAATGAACCATCTTTTCACTACAAATACAAAAAGTTCTGTTCATGCTCCTCCTATTGTGCTTTCAAGATTCAACCTGTGAAGAAGGACCTTAATATGCCTACTCAGGCATTTCAAACACCTCTTACTGTTCCATTTCTTCAGATGCCTCTTCACTAATGTACCAGCCCAAGGCAACAAGGGCAAAAATTACTCCCTGATCCTTTGCATACAGTTCCACAGACAGCCAAGGGCAAGAGAGAAAACAGCAACAGACTATACAGGGAGCTCAGATCACATATGTGGGACCGGAGGTATGTTCAAAAAAAAAAAAAAAAAAAACAAACCTTGATATGTTGAAAAAGAATGGCAATATGATTTTGAGGCTATCGTTTGTGTCTATTAAATAAATGGTGAACTGTATAAAAGAGGTCTCTGGAAACTGGAAGAAACAGCTGACATTTTAAAAGATAAAAGAAAGAAATACCCAGAGCAGAGATCCACCAAAGACCAGCCAGAGAGCCTTCTACAAAGAAGCAACAGTTTTGTGCACAAGGAGACAATGAGGGATGTGAGCACGTTCTGTATCAAATGCTGCACTATTCCACAAATGATAGGAGTTCATGTAATTTGTCTTTTCAAACCATTCTCTCTCCCTCCACCAGGCTTTTTTTTTGTATAATGCAGCAATAAAAACTTATATTCAGGACAGAAGTCTTGTAAGATGTGAAGGACACACGGAGGGCATAAGAACAGTAACAGCCTAGGTTTTAAAGGTCTGCTAAATGTCTAAGAAAGGATTTGAAAAGGCCTTGGCTCTAACACAGTTTTTTGGAAAACATTTTTTCAACCATATCTGACCACAGCAAGAGGGCGGAAAAAAGTGCTACTCATCAATTTTCTATCAGGAAGGTGAAAATCTATGTCTTTTTAGCATGTCAGGGATAAAAACATGGAATCAGTTACAAAACAAATACTCTACTTTTGATGACATTGCTTTTGTTTGCTTGTTTGTTTTTCAACCTGGAGAAAATTAATTACAAAGACAATCATCAGATCTACCATATCATGCCAATTGCATGGACAGAATTTTGGTATATTTCTCCCAGCAGAGGAGAAAAAATGTCTCTCACGCGAAGGCTCAGGACAATGTTCTAGTCTACCCCTCACTGCCATGGATACAAATAACACCCTAGTGTGAAAACAGTCCAAAATTGAAGAAATTAAGGAAATCAAAATATTATGAGAGAGGAACTACATTGTTATTGTCTTTACAAAGCAAATAAGAACAGATGTGTCAACAGAAAATGGGATGGCGGGAAAACCACACATATACAACATGTTTGCAACTTAATAGAGGGAAGTAGTTAAAAATACTGGTCTCGGTTAAAGAGCACTACACAGATATTAAGAAAATAATTGGTATCTACAATTAGGAAATTTATATAAGATGTCATGCTGTCTAATGTCAGTAAGAGAACAAGTATACAAACAAGAGAAAGTAAGGATGGTAAGAAAAAGAGAACTATATTCTATGTAAAGCAGTCATCCCTTTTGATTGGTAGGATACAATGAAATTCTTGCCAACATTAGAAAATTACAAATTTAGCAAATTGAAGAACAAGGCAGAAGAAGCACATACAGATTTCAGGGTGATACCTGATTTAGTACAGTAATGGTATTTTATAGTGATTTGGGAAAATACATATTTCAGCAAGCAACATATTTTTGAATTGAGCTTAATAATGAGATACATTTGGAAAAGATCAGATGTCTCACTGAAAAGAAATAGTTACTCTGCAGATTAAAGTGATTTCACTGGCCTATCTTAGTCTGTTTGTTTAAACAAAACCAAGTCAGGGTGCTTTTCTTAGAAAAATATTTGCAAGCCAAATGCCCTATGTGCTTACGAAGAAATTTAGGCTTTAGTAGCCTAAATTCCTGTAGTTGTGAAGTACATATCTCCTTAAGAATGTACTTCATAACTACAGCTTCTTTTCAAAAACATGCCAGTCTTTGTAGGAAGAAATGATAAGATTCGTGCTCCTTCAACCTATATTAAAAGTCAAATTTAAGTCTAAAATTTACAGTATTGCTATATTACTTACCTATTCTGAATTTCCTCTAATCAGATACTTCCTTCCAAGAAAAGCTTTGTTTATATTAGTGGAGATTAATACAATACTGCAATATTTCTCAGATAAATCAAGAGAGGCTGCTGTCTCAAGAAGTTTTCTAATGTTCCAATTTCTCAAACACTAGTTCTAGCATGTCCATTATTAAGTGTTTTTTCCTCATCCCTTATTAAACACCTGTCTTGTGACATTTTTATTATTGTATCTGCAAATACTAAATAGCAAAAAAGTTGACAACACTGCACATTCCAATTATTTGCACCCTTGACAAAAGCTTTGCTAAGTTAAAGCAAGAGAGTTGCAACTGTTTCAAGTAAAATGCTTTATGGTGATACCAGGTGGATAAACAAGACAAGAAGTTAAGGCTGAGTCCTACTGACAGCGAAGTTTAGGAATGCCAAATAAAAGTAAATTAATTTTAAAGGAATCATCTTCTCCTAACTCCAGGCACTGCTATGCAGCCTGTGTTATAGAAACCATGTGTGGTGAAAAGCATGTAAGAAACTCCTCCATGAAGTAAATACTACCTAGGATATTCTGTATCTTAATTCATTAGCATGCATTAAAAATACCAAGAAAATCAGTATATGTTACAGAGAAACGAGTCAAAACACCCTACTTACTTTGCATCGACAGAAACCATAAAATAGCTGAAAAACAGTGGCCTTCCTCTGTCCTTCAAACTGCAGCTGTGGGCTTACTAACTGCAGGGCAGCAGCAGCAGCAAAAAGGGTTCAGACTGGTTCAGCTTCCCTTACTAATACTCCCGGATACAGCAAGAAATCTGTGTATGTGACACATTTGCTTTGCCCTCCTGATGCTTTGTTTTTCAGAGAAGCTGATCTATTATCTATCTAGCTATCTAATGTTTGGGAATAATTCTAAAGAAGTTTCTCTAATTCAGCTCCTACAGTGCTCTTCTCTTAGGCAGGTACACGTACCAGGTATAATCTCCTTATTTACACACATCTTAGCTCATCAAGCAAGGAAAAGAAAATTAGTGTTTCCCTTTCTCCTAAATATATATAGAGATACTATCCTTAAGGTCAACCTTAACGTCTTTATTGAGCAGAGGTGACAATATGTACAAAACCACACTTTGGTACCGTGTGTTTTTTATGACTGTTTTCAATCACTAAATGCTATCTGTCAAATCTGCTAAATCAGAACAGTCTTCCTCAGGGAAATCACTGAAGAACAATTTTCTTCCAAAATGGTTATCTTCCATTGGTTCTAAAGAAAATAAAATCATTATTCATTTTTGTTAAGAGCAAAGACTTGCTTCATTCTCATCGTGAACAACAGCAACTGTTCTGAAAAAGAACAATTCAATATGCAGGGCTCTATAAGACAATATTATTTGTCAGACTCTAAATCAGTAACTTTTACTGATGAAGCCTAAAGAATAAATAAAAGCATTCAAAAGATCAGTAAAAGAATCTACAGAATTTTAAGCACAAATGAAGTTTAGAAATACTGGCATTACTCTTTTAATTAGTTCACGCAGAATAATGAACAAGTATATCACCAAGTGCTGAATTTCTTGAAGGAATTATTCTCACATGCAATCTAAATTTATCTCAAAGTAATTGACCCATTTCTTGCTGATCTTAGTGATGCATTATTCTGAAATATGTTTTCATATGCACTATATTATGAAGTTCCTGCTTTACATGAAAACCTCCAATCAACTTCAGCATGTGGTGCTGTAAGATGGCATGCACTGCATCTCGTATTGAAGAGCAAAGCAAGGATCAAGAAGCAGCTCATTCTGAAATGGTTTCCAGTGCACTGGTATAAGATCCTCTGATGGCAGACATCCTGAACATGAAACAGGACAAAGCTCTGCGGTAAGAGATGTCAGTAAAGACCAAACACAAGTAAAGAAACCATGTGTTGGGAACTGATGAAGGAAGAACTACTCTAAATTTAAGACTAGAAACCTTTGAAAGAAAGAAGTCTATTGGATGGTATCCCTGCTGCAGCAGCATCTTACAATGTGCACTAATGGACTCTATCATAGTCTCCAAATTTTATTAACTAATCATCTACCCTGTACTCTTAGTCTATTATAAATTGTTTTTTATTTAAAAGTTACGTTTTGCTTATTTCAGTCCATAGACTTCTCCAGATCTCAAGGACATCAGCAGAAATATTTTCAGACAAGGAAAATGTTTGAAAGCTAACTCCCTTTCACTGATTTGACTAAAGGACTAGTTTACATACATCAAAATTAAAAAGCTATGTTTATCACAGTGTTTGGATCTTAACTGCAAACTGCCAAATCCAAGTATCTGTGAACTATTACAATAAAATACCATGACCAAGACAAATTATTATTTACCAGTCAAAGAAATTATATCATGCTACTTCCACAACCTTACTGCACCCCTAGCACCATCCTCCTTTCCCACCTACAAGAACATTCTGTTATCTCAGTCCCTCAGGTCTTATGTCAGGTTATTATGGACTTTAATCTCAAACCTAGCAGATTCAGACCTTGCCAGGATGAGTGACAAAGGATAATTCCACTGGCTGCAGGAAACCCTGCTGATGCTTCAGTACATGACACACCAAGTCCATCCTGAACTCACAGAGGAGCAGTGTATTAGAAAGGACTATGCTGTCAGGAGCATTTTTACTTCTGAGGGACTTAACACCAAAGACTCGACTATTATACTTGGGCTAAATTCTTAGCAGCTACAATTGCAACTGACACAACCCTGCACACACGCACACACACCCCCTGAAAGGAAAATGAATATGAGCCTTTTTGGTACCCAATTAGAAAATTGCATTCTGCATTCTTGAGTTTTCCCTGTGCTTCAAAAACAGTGAGAGTCTTCAATTTGCCTTAAAATAGAATTTTATTGCTGAGCACTAAAAATCTGCTGTGTCCCACCCCAGAATGAGATAACTTTCAATGTTGCCAAATTTTAATCATTTGTACAACGTACAGTGCAATTTATTTTGGGATCTTTCCAAATAAAAGGCAATTTGTGAACTTCAGCCTCTTCCTAATCTTTCTTTCACTCTTAGTTTCTGAGTTAAGCCCTGATGCTCTTGCTCTATACTAAGGATGACAAAACACAGAACTCTCTATTCTTTCTCACAAAAAGCTATTGTCTTTTTTGTTCAGAATTTTTCTGTAGTACTTTAGTGAGACTTAACTTTGTTAAAAGCCTAAACTGAGCTAAAATGATAGATCAAATTAAATGTTCTTTTTATAGTACCTCTAAATCCCAGTCTACATTCCTGTAAGAACCTCCATAATCTTATGCTGTCAAAAAAAAAAAAAAAAAAAAGAAATCCAGTGAAAATCATCTCACCTCATTTTCCATTTTACTATACCAAGTTTCTAAGCCTAGATTTCAGGAACATTTCCCCACAGGCTTGAGCCAAAACCCATATAAGCCTATTAAGGCTTTTCTAAATATTTTTCTCACCTTGGGACCAGGCTTCACCATTATTTTAATCACTATAAGAAGAAAAAAAAAGATCACACTTAAAATATGCACAAAAAGAAACTTTGACATACAAGTAATTATAACTATTTGTTGAACATATCCAGCCTGCCTGTTGTTGAGTTTTTCGTACTGTCCTAAACTCAAACACAAAAAATAATTACTGATCTTTTAGTAGCTGGAAGAGGGTGGAATGACTTGCCACTTCTTTTTGTGTTACCCAGAGGGGATCTGTATTCAGAGCTTACTTCATGAGGAAATACCATGTAGCATAACCTGCCTTATTAAAAGACCAACATTAAATAATACTTCTATCACTAATTACACACATTCTCTTTTTTCCATATTACAGTGATGTCACGATAGAAATGATTTTCTAAACACAGTTTATTAAATATGGCATGTCAAATTCAGCAAGGCATAATATGTATCTGCCAGTAGATTCCCTGCCCATGTAAAGCTTGGCACAGAGGAGACTGATCTGGTAAAAAACAGCTGAGACCTCCCATTTCCAAATAGGGAAACGAGATTACAAAGAAAATATCATGGCAACTATTCTGTTAATTTAATGCCATGTTGATTCTGAAAGAAGTACACTATAAAAGTGGAAGGAGAATCAGACTTTCTGTCTGCGTGTCCTCTTTGGCTGACATTTCCTTGAAATGTTGATGCTAATATTTGATTCCCACTTGTGTAAAGAGCACAGGTTTTGCAGCTATCAAGCAGACTGAATGAGTACAGCAACTAAAACCAGAAGCATTTTGGTAGTAAAAACAGCTATACTTATAGAGAATGACAAGTCAATCCAGCAGACACAGTGATAATGACAATTTAAAAAATCCTGATCTATCATAAAACTAATCTCTAAAATACTGCACGTATCTTTACCTTTCCCTGTCATGGAAGTTCTGCAATAAGAAAGTTACATACCAAGACCAGGGATCGAATCCTTAGTGCCCTTACTGTGTGTTTACCTAACAAACTCTGCATGTCGAGTTATCTTAGCTATGGTGACAAACAAGCAGCAGCAGAATGTCACGGCTGTCACTGCGCTAGTTACAAAAAATAAAGCAACATACCAAATCTTTGCAGTAAATTCAAAAATAACAAGAACTGCAGCTAACATTTAAGAGTGGATGCCAACTCCCTTTTTCAGTCTATGGAAATGTTAAGTAATAAAAGACTTTATATATGAACTGCAATCATAGCTGAAGACTAGCTTTCATTATTTCTGACGGCCTATATGGACCACCTTCCTTCTGCTGAAAAGAAAAACAATGGCCTGAAAGGACACTTGAGTACATTAATATTTCAGTTCACTTCCTCTCAGTGATACTTTTAAAGATAGATTGAGTTCCCATCCTCAACTAGTCATATTTTGTCAGGATCAGGTGTAGTTTTCTGTGGTGACAGAAGCAAAAAAAAAGGCAAAATGTTTTCCAGGTCAACAGCTACGACCACCAGCAATGAAACAACAATCTTCCCTCTTAAATACTTGAGAGAACCCGTCTGCTTTGGACTGTGAGGTCAGTTGGGATCTCAATCTTTATGCCAAGCCTCTGCATTCAGAGTCCAGTTTTCTCTTT
The DNA here is from genome assembly GCF_048771995.1 of Taeniopygia guttata. Lineage (NCBI taxonomy): Eukaryota > Metazoa > Chordata > Aves > Passeriformes > Estrildidae > Taeniopygia > Taeniopygia guttata. The sequence goes on along the minus strand of NC_133028.1, from coordinate 37,920,893 downwards.
GGACGTCGAAATGCTGTAGGAAAATCATGGTGCCTTTGAACAAATTACATTTTGTCCTAAATCCTCTACTAGAGCATCTCTCTCAGATTTTAGTAGAGATGCCGTTAGATCCAGAAGTGGACAGCACTGCACCAGCCTCACTGGCCTAAGACTGTGTTTTCCTCCAGCACCCCGTCTTGTCAGTAGGAAGTGAAATTTAAAGTGATTTTAAAAAATCAAGAGTTGCCTCAGAAGCATCAGTGCTAAAACATTTAAAAGGCTCAGAGGAGAAATTTGTCTCTAAGCTGCCCTGCTGAGTAATTCTAACAAAATCCTACTGATAAAAGAAAGGAGGTAGAATTAGTCTACTCTTTGTTATTATGATCAACACAGGAACAGATTTATTTACTCCTATGAGATAGGGAAATTACTACACCAAAACCACTGCACACACAGATAAAGGGAGACAGTAAGACAACTACAATAGAAAAGGAGGCTACCTTTTCTGATATAAAAATATATAAAAAATTAGTCTATCCTCCATTCTATATTCTTTTTAACTAGACTAGAAAGCAATTTTCCTAGTCTGGTAGTGGTGCTTAGCAACAATGTCTAGATTTGTAAATCAGTGCACAGATCTATGTTTGTGGTAAGATACACACAAATACACATAATTTTTCTCAAACATATTCTGTAATTTAACGTCTGTAATTATATATAATTTGTGTTACATCTAAAAAGAAAATTACTTTTTTTTTTTTTTTATCTTTCTCCCTCAAGTATTTCCTGTACCCTGCTGTTAAATAAGCTAGAAAATAATTGAAAGTTGCATATTCTGACTTAGGAAAGAAGTGAACATCTTGTAAACTTCCTCAACAGAACAGCACCAGATCTAATACTTTAAAGCTTGCAATTTACATTCAAAAATTACACAAAATACTATCAACAAACTGTTTGGTGAACAAAGTTTTAATAACTCCCTAGTATTTCTTAAGTATAGCAAAGTCTCTTATTTAATCTTAATTTTCCATATAATCATAAAATAAATCTAGGTTGCAAACAAACTCTGGAAGTCATCTAGTCTTAACCACAGCTTAAAGCATGTCCAATTACAAAAGGTTGCACAGTCATGCCCAGTCAAGCTTTGAGCATCTCTAAGAAGAGGGATTCCAACTCCTGGTCTGTGCAAACCATTCCACTGTCTACTCCCACAAGAAATTGTTTTTATTTCACTTAATTAGGGTTTTCATGTTGTAACATGTCCTTTACTTCTAAATCTCCTTACTGATAGGCATCCCTGACTGACGATGGCTCTACCGTCTCTGAACTACTACAAGGGGCAGTTGAAAACAGCAGCAAAACCTGTCTTAGTCTTCACTGTTTAAGATTATTTTCTCATTCTCCTCTCATGCTAACACTTTTCAAGGACAATCTAAACATTTCTTGAGAGATAATAGGCAAAAAATCAAGTAAGTCCATGCTTTTTTATTCCAATGCACTAGATATTCAGTATTACAACAGATTTCCAAGTCTGGGATTAAAAAAAAAATATCTGTAGCGCATAAATGAGGATCACAACCTAAAAAACCAAATTTTTAACCTCTACATGTAGCTAAAATAAAACAAACAAAAACCAAAACAAACAAACAAGGAAAAAAAAGACACCAACCCCCACAGATCTATTTTTTGCCTGTCAGGCCCTACAATATAGCCAAGTCAGCTCTTCTTCTCTGTAGTCACAGATTGAATACTGGAGCTGAGCCTATGAATATCCTGCCAATTTCCGAGTTGATACAGTAGATCAGCATGGACAAGCTTTATTTTCAGCTACACACAACATTTTCAAGAAGATTACAGCCCAACAATTTTTTTCTAATGAAGTATTTAATGCATGATGTTTTGTATGATAGCCGACATGCTTAGATAATAATAAAATGACCTACAAAAGACCAGAAGCACAATAAATATGTCTGTAGTGATAAGAAAAGGGTTAATGGTTTTAAACTGTTAACCACAAATACAGACCAGATATAAGGAAGAAATGTTTTCCGGTGAGGGTAGTGAGACGCTGGAACAGAGAGGCGGCAGATGCCCTGTCTGAAGCCATGCAAAGCCAGGTTGGATGGGACTCTGAGCAACCTATCTAGTTAAGGATATCCCTGCTTATGGCAGGAGGTTTGGCCTGAAGACCTTTAAAAGGCCTCTTTAAACCTAAGCTATTCTATGAGATTATGAAATACATAGAAAATTTCTTTTAAGAACTATATACTACTATATAATATACTATACTTAAGTATGATAATACTTAATCAAAAGACCAAAACTACAAGGATAACAGTTCTACGATGCCAACCATGTCTTTATTTCAAATCTCTACTCAACACATGGCAGGGCTCTGATTGCCTTTTATGATGAAATCTCTTCAGTAAAGAAAAGCATGCATTTCTATGTTCTTTCTGGCTTGAAAGTACTGCTTGCAGCTACACCAGGATCAAATGCAGTACCCATTTTCAAACATGAGCTCTGTTGTCACCTTCCAGATCCCAATTCCATACATCCTCTAAAAGTAGCAAACAACATGTTTTAACTTAATCATAATACCCTGTTGAAGAGACTCCCATATTGTCAAAACTCTTTTGCCTTTTTACTCCATGTGCCTTTACACTAAATCATCTTTAAGTTTTTAACACAGAGAATGAGAAACTGGACCTTATTTGTTTTGCTCCACTGTGAAGGAGGAGGAAGACACAATATTTACCTTTTGATTTGGATGCATATCTGCATGAAGATTTACTGTTTGAATAGCTTTGGCTCATATTAAGGAATTTATTATCTTAGAGCTGGAGTTCAGTTCCAAATTTTAAAGAAGGTACTGGGGCAAAGTGCTTTTCAATACCTGTCCCCCCACTACATGTATCATTAGCCTCACTGCAGCTTTCCTACTCATACAGAAATATTAAGACTAGGCCTGGAATATTTACAAACATCTCAATGTGGACAAGCACTCTTCACAGAGTTCTCACACATAAAAGGCAAATACAAAGAATTCTACTGTAAAATATTGCAATCATCAAGAAAGAAACCTTCACTACAACACTGAAGTACTTACATTATAAATAAGAAACACATTTTTGGAATAAAATAGCAATTTCATAATAGTACGTTTTGACTTGGTTTTTACTATAGAGACTGTGTCTAAAGTGGCTATTGAAAACTACTGATTTACTAAACAGTTTGATGGCTTACCATGTACATGCACACAAATCCAAGAAATTGCTGTTATCTACCTGCTTATTGGATATCAAGCCAGTTATTTTCCATTAACCTGAGTTGTGTATCTCCCAGAGAGAGCACACCATAAATCTATGAGTTTCACAGATAAAAAACCTATGTGGGACCTCCCTTGACAAAGTCTTTGAATAAGAGTAGTCAGGCTTCTAAATGTAACATTCTCTTCAGGTATTCTCTTCAGTGTATGTTACATTAGACATGACAATGCTACAGTATTAATCCATTACTTCTATTTCATTAAATATTTAACAGCTGGTTTTGTGCAAAAAAATTACTTTTAGTAACATCTTTTAATGTTACACTCAATACTTTCTTCAAGTTAGAAAGCCTGAATATTTAAAAATAAACACAGAAACAAGATATTATATTTTGGTATACATAATCTGAAGTATAAACTAACTTTACCTTCCTTCTCCTCCCTGTAGTTCTGTGCCCTCACTGCCTGCTCTGCACTTTGAAACATGACTGAAACACAAGTATAATGACTCCTACGTCCTTTGCCCTTGAAGTCAAGCACGGCTCATAGAAAATCCCTTCCACTTAAGAGGTGCAAGGCATGAGCATGCAGGTAACAAGGCTGTATCATACTGTGCAGCAACAACAGGACCAGTAAATTCATCAGGCTGAAATTTTAAATTCTGAATGCCTGATTTCTTAACTTTTATATTCTAAGGATCAGCCCATCTGTACATCAGATTGAGAGTATTAAGGAATCTGGATTTTTTCCAGAGTGTGGTAGTGAAATTACTCGGCCTATGTAACACAGGACATTAGGGTAAGTAAATACTGCTTTTTTCTGGCCTTAAATTTATAATCAAGGATCTTTGTTTCTGTGGGTCTACTTACCATATTATAGGAACAGTATGTGGAAAACTGGAGACCAAGTTAAAAAAGAAGTTGACATTTTTAGAAATGCCTGACAAGACAAAATTTGGATAGATGTTCCAAAGTCACCCGTTGCCTATATTCACTGCAAAGAACAACTAAGGCCAAAAGCACTAACAGAGTTAGGCAAATCTCTGGGTGAAAATACTCAGTTACATTCAATAAGATTTTTAAAAAAACAGCAGTATCAATCCCTGTACTCCAAGTAGTCAAAGTAATATTGCTAAGGGTGCTACTAATACAGAGCTCACTGTAAAATCTCTTTATATATCATACCAAGTCCCTGTCATACCAGCCAGTCATATCCTTGCTAAATACATGTATGGTTTTGCTCAGTTGCAATAGGAAAGGCTGATTTGCCCTATTTCTTTTATGTCAATATATCATTCACATTATGGAAGAAATATCCTGTTTTACTACCTAAAATCTCCTTACTTTTCGTGATTTGGATTTTTTATTCATCAGCTTTTTTCTAACCCTAGGCACTTCAATGGTATTATCAACACATTATTGCTACTTATGCCTTCATAATTTTCAGTACTCATTTTTCGGTTTTTCTTTCCTTAACTTAGGGCATTTTATAAACAACATGGATGGCAATATGCAATTTTAGAAGAAAATACAACTTTATAAACATAATGCTGCTTATTTACACGGTGCTGTAGGGGCGTTATCTTTGTTCATACCATAAAAATGCATACTGAAAATACCACTGATCTCACTCAGACCTGCATTATTCCTGCTTTACCAGAGAAGGATCAGAATAATTCAATAGTAATACTTTTTCTGTTAGACTTGATGATCTTAAGGATATTTTCCAACCTTTTCCTATCCCTGATTCTAAATACATCATTGACCAGTCTTAAATATTCCACATCCACACCATCTCCATTATAAGGAGACAACTTCAAGCACCCACTCTTATACACCACTATGCAGATATGAATCAACATGACAACACAAGATTTGCAGCCTATTATTTCCACAAAATCCTCCAATTGCATTTCAGAAATAAAGGAGAAATTATGGCCACACATGGCCCAAGCTCATTCAAACCAAAAGGAAGAAAGCAAATCAAAAGGGGAAAAATATTACTTTAAAAAATGGTATCACCGAAATTACTCCAAAACAAAGCAATTTTACACTTCACATGCTCAGCTCCTTTCTGCCAGCTGGTTTATCTTCTGTCAATTCAGATTACTGTAAATCTGAAAGTATACTGTAAATATGAAAGTTTCAAGCGTCTTAAGGCTTGGGTGACATTTCCTTTGAATGTTTTGAATAAAATGTGCATGCTTTGACTGACAAAGCCAATTACTCATTCTGTTACTGCATCTATTTCCAAAAAATATACCAGGAAGAAATTAATTCTTGAGGCAACTTATATAATTTATGCCAAGTATCAGTCCTTCCACCCCTCTGCAGTGAGCTCCAAAGCTCATTGCTCAGTCTGTTTTTGTGGTGCACAGTATATCCTAGAAGACTGTTCCTCAGGGTTATTTCTGTTTTGGTCCTTCTTTAATATCTTGTAAAATAAGTAAGAATTTTAAAGGCACTGTTGGTTGCCTTTCTAAAATGCAATATCCATTGTCTGGCCATACCTTACCAGAAAAGAAAAAGATAATCATCATCAGAAACTAGAAAAAGTAAGTACTGCAAAAATAAAGTTTAAAACCTCACTGCATGAAATCAAAAAATAATCACATCTCAAGCCCTACTTGTGCCATATTATGAAATTCCTGAAAGATACTGAGATCTCAATGATAAGGACAAAGCAATCTACACTCATAGAACAAGTCCTTCTTATCTCTACCAGTCACCAGCTGGTGGTTTTGTCAGCAGTTCCTCAAAGAAAAGTGCTGCAGTAGTGACATTCCATACTTATGGCTCCAGCCCATCTCAATTAATAAAACCTACCACAATAGTTCTATTCATAGAATAGTGATAAATATGTACAGTGATAAATATGGGAGACTGGAACTACTCAGAATAGGGCTGATATATCCCAGTTCATTAACACAAGTGCTGGTTGTGCAATACCGATCTGCAGATTTTTTTTTTAAACTAAGACAAAAGTAGGAAAACCAGAATGAGTGGAAGTGAAGACAACAAAAGGTAAAGAAAAAGATCATGACAGGTTTTGGTTTTTTCCTTAGTTTAATAGTTCCTATTTTTTTTGCTGAGGTGAATTTTGTTTAATTGCTATCTTGATTTTCATCCATTACCAAGGACAATTACGTAATGAAATATACATGATTTTTGTCTTTGATGCACTGGAAGCAAATTATGTGTCCATAGACCATGACTGTTATTATAAAATAATAGTTTTAGCAATACATTTCAAACACGTGAAATCACCCCCTGTTTTTCAGAGCTCTTTTTGGTCACTAGTATACATTTTGGAAGTAGACAAAATAAAAGATTCACCCAGCTTGTATGTTTGCTAGGACTGGCATAAGCTGTGGAAAATAAACTTTTCGGTTTCCTTGTGACCCTAACTTTTCCTCCTGTGAAAGTGAAATGCAATGACATTGAATGAAATTCAACTTCAAGGAAGTACCTCTTTTCTGCTCTCAAAATTCATGGTCACCCACAAGACTGAGAACCTACCAATGTTTCCATTACTTCTGGTACACAGACTTTTCCATTTTCTTTGTTAAAAGTATTCTACTCTCTTTGGCTTTAAATTTTAAGTGAATTCATCTTGTATTTATTACACTAGAGTTCCTGTGCATTTAAATACTTCCATTGATATATTTCTTTAGAATGTATGCCACTGCATGCAGGCAACTAACCCTGCCACATGGAACCATCTACCCCAATTTCCATCTCCAGCTGGAGCCAGGAACAGACAGCTGCAGTCTGTTATTGAAGAGATACAGACTGAGCAATGAACAAAGACAGAGGTCTTTAGAGAAAGAAAGCAAAGCAACATCCTCTCATTACCATTCCTTCTCCCTATCAGAGTCCTCTAATATTAAGGGGGTTTTTAATGAAAATCTACTTCTTGATACCCTTTATCACTTATTTTCCTCTTTTTAATATTTACTCTAATTCTATACTATATCTTGAGGAGTAAGAAAAAGGGGAATGACAACAGGAACTTAATCACATCTTCTAATTTGTTTTATGTTATTTTCTAACAGTTGTTAACACATGACTTGACTTTCTTTTTGGTCAGCTGGTTCCTATTGGTAATGGTAATGTCCTGTAACTCATTACCTGAATTCTGAATGTATACTAACTGGACTTCTTATGGAAGTAACACTACCCAAAGTTAATTAGAAGTTTCCACTGTTTTGTGCTCTCTCCTTTATTCCATGGAATTATCCCACAAGGTTATGACCAAGTGAAAAGAGAGAGAAAATGCAAAAGAATGCTTAAACATAATTTAAACAGTGTTGTATTGTAACAAATGTTATAAACAAAAGTCTTAGGTCTCCAATGTTTTGAGTTCACTGACAAACAGCAACTAAAATCCAAATTAATCAATAGTGACACAAGAAACACGGCTAACAATGAAGAAGTATAAAGCCTTCAATATTGCAATTTTAACAGGATTCCTGGCAAAGAGCCAGGGTACATAGCACCCTGAATACATAAGTAACTGGAAAGTATCAATTCTCCAAGCTGTTCAGGTACACAACTCTGCAACATGTTATTAATTACAGCAAAAGTTTTACAGTATAATTTCTGTAACATCAAAGTTTATTTAAAGCAAGAATCTTCCCAGTGCACCAAAAAAAAAAAGTCCCCTCCAAAACTCCTGATATGCAATAATGAGTGTGAATATCTGACAGTGCCCATGCTGCACATTGATACATATCTTTAAAAAAAAACCAGTCATTACAACTTGAAGTTTTCATGCATACCTTACCCAACACCATAATTTTAAAACCCATGAAGAGTTAAGTCAACCATTCTCAAGTCAACAATTTCAAGCATTCAGCATGTTTTCATTAAGAAATACCATATCTCACAGCTCTCATTGATAGTTGGTCTCATTAGGATTCTAAAATGTCTGAGTCATCCATTGTTTTGTCTGTTTGCCAAATCAAGTACTGATTTTGAATCAGGGCAAGAACAATAATAATTTTTAAAGATTAAACTATAATTAAGTTCATCACAAAACGAGTTTTACACATCTGTTTAAATACATACAGAATTAATAGGTTATCTGCCTTGACTGCAGCTGCTGTTGTTAAAAAGACAGAAAACAGACTAAAGAAAAAAAAAAAAAAGTAATGCAAATTGAGTGGGACAGAAGACTAAGTACTCAACTCAGTCTACATTGATGAAGTGTGCAATTGTCCTGAAGAGAGGCATATATGTGGGGAAGTACTTCAGCACTAATTCATCATGGAATGCTTCTAAATTAGAAGCAAAATGGGAGTCTGAGAGAAGCAGCTACCTCTGATTTTCACAATTTATGAACAATGTGTGATTACAGTAGCAAATAAAAGTTTGAAAAGTGCTCTTATATACAGAACAAAAGAACAAAGACAAATTTTGTGAATGTCTTGTCTCTCACAAGAGACAGGCCCTCATAGCAGGACAGCAGTGAAAGCAAACATGGGAGAAGCAAGAGGAGGCACAACTCCAAGGCAGAATGAAAGTACTCAAAGACAAAAGCCATGCAAATAGGAACTGGCAGCAGCCTTGAGTCTGGCTGGGATGGAGCTCATTCTCACACAGCAGTATGTACTGCTCCATTCTCCAAGTCCATGTTTGGAAGCTGCAAGTCCAAAGTATCCATGTACTGCTATCAGTGTACATCATCAGCCTGCCCATTTCAAACACAGGTAATTATCGCATGCACAATATGCATTTTCTTCCAAAAAGTACTTATGGAGATGATTTATTTAATTCAAGCCTAAACAATAAAGTATAGACTATCTAAATTAATAATCCAAAATCTAGCATACATCTTAAATAAAAAATGGATCAGATCAGAAACTAATTTCTTCCTGTTTTAAGTCTTTTGATGTTACAGTGATATCTTACACAGGTTACTACCTGCGTAGTCTGTATGGTACACAAGCTCAGTTAGCTGGGATGAAGAAAAAGATGATTCATGTATGAAAAAGCCTTTTTCCTACAATCATGTCTCCTGTAAAAAGAGAAAAAAAAGTAGAGGGGAAAAATTATTTTAAAAGACACCACAATCAAACAGGTTTTTTGAAGGTAAAGGATAATGCCACTTAGAATGGAGAGAAAACCCAATTATCTCCAGTCTACAAGCACATAATAAAGTTGAAATTGAAAGTAGCTATTTGCAACATTCAAAGAGCCAGAGAGAAATTGGCTCTTCCGGAAATTTTAGCAGTGTAAGGTTCAAGTACATAATACTTGATGCTTCCTTTAAAGAGTACACACTGGCAAGACACCCCCATAAGCTTTGAAGACCTCAAAGAAACTTTGTAATGTTAAAGGTGACACTATTGCCCCACTCTGCTATCAAAGTAAACAAGTAGCAGTATACTTCAATGACTAAACCTTGAGATACCTCACTCTTTTCTACAAATGTAGCATTCTGGATTGGAATATATACCCACAATGCAAACATTTTTCATTAGATGATAAAAATGTATCAGAATGATTAACCTGAAAAATCCATATGCTCACTGAAGAGTGGCAAAGCTCTGGCACGTGCCTACGCATTTCATTTTGCCACCACATCTGCCAATTGACATCTATATTTTAGATCATTATCTATAATAAGAAAGTTCCGTAACATCAGCTTCAGTAATGTCCACATTAAACCTAAACATGATATAAATCCAGAATTACTGATCACATTCCACAAATATACTTCACATGCTCATCCTGTAAATTAAATGGAAGTTACACAGGAAAACTGTGTGTCGTAGTTTTGTTTCATTTATATAAATCATCTTCAAAGAGATAGAAAAACTAAAAAATAAAGGTGTAGAATATTAATTTTGCAACTGCAGGCTATCTGCACAATCTTAAAATTTTCTTCTCTCCTATTTGAAGCCTGTGTATTCTGAAACAAGGCACCATTAAGATTTCTAACCACAATCTTTCCACATTTCACCAACTCACAATTGTACTATATGATCACTGGGGGCCCATAGTATCTACTAAGGTTTTTTCAATGGCCTCAGTATTGTAGATTCCTCTAAAATGAATTCAATAAGTCCTTTAATAATCACTTTTGTAGCTTATTTTTTCTCCTTCCCCTCTGTATTGACTGTTGCCTAAATTTTCAGAAAAATTGCATCTTCATTGATGTTAATTTTTTGAAGATCAGTGATTTGTGAATAAAACAAGTAATACTTAGCTGCTTAGAAATGTAGATCACTGTATAAAATTATTCTATCTCAAATACTTGTGATGAAAGCGTGCAATTTGCATTTGAATAAAATGACCACCCCATGTCAAACATGTTTCTGGAGATACTCATTTGTCTTTCCAACTTGAATTTCTCTATGTCTCTCCTGTTTTTTGAAGCAGCAATACATCAGTTCATTCTAGTTAAATCTGATGCCAAGATAATGTACGGAAGAGCCTACCTTATAAAAAATACCTAAATATAGCCCACAAGCTCTAAATTCAGTCATGACTACCACAATTCAGTTTTTTGCTTAAGAAAAATTTCCAAACAAAACAAGGTGGCAAGCGAAGTACCACGTTAATGCCTAATGAGAGCTAAGTTCAATGTGACTATCAAGTTCACTCTGAAATGTGCACCATGACATTATTCTTTAGGGAAGGCAAAAGATTAGAGGACAGACTAGACAAGAATTACATGAAGGTACAATATGAAGAGCTAAGTATTCAGTTAACAAATTCTCTGGTAAATTGATGTCTTATACTTTTTCTTACCAGATAATCTGATGAGGAAACAGCACTGATAAAACTAAAACACCATCACAGCTTCTAAGTACTGTAGTACCTTCTAATTTGTAAGCACTGCATCTAACAAACTAAAGCAGCTGTTAACCAGAAGGAAAGAAAGAAAAAGAACTGCAGAATTGATTGGCTTAGCTTAGCTTGATTGGATTAGCTTGATAGGAAATACTAGAATTATTATACTGGTACACAATAAAACCCAAACAAGCAATATAAGTGACAACTGAGATTTCTTAAGACTATCACTGTTTTCCAAATAGCAGCAATCCCACAGCCACTAGTTAAAACACCCTTTAGTGTTAGAGGAAAAGACAACTAATCTTTTCTTAAGTTTTCAGTAGTGGGAAAAGGATCACTGACAGACACAGGTACAAATCCAGTGCTAGGGAATCCAAAATAACTGATTAATAAAGAAAAAAATATAAATATATGGTCAAGCTTAAAGAGAGCAGGAGTAACTTTATATTAAGACTAAACTACAAACCTAATTATGTCTTTCCTTCATTTTTGGATGCAAATGTGTGTTGGTTAACTGTTGAAAATCAACATCAAAAATATCCAAGATAATTTTTGTTCCTCGTTAAAGTAGAAGCCAAAGGATTTAGTCGTAGCTGGTGAAATTCTTTCGACTCAGAAGTATCTTAAGATCTATTTTAACCAGAAGGCCAAGTCAGCGCCTGGTTAAATTCTGTGGAAACACAGATTATATATGGTTCATGTAATTCAGTTATAGAATGTTGTTCTTAATTTTTAAATATCTATACAGGAAAAGGTTTGGAATACAAAATAAAACCATTATCCCAGAAGTAGGACAGTAATTTGCACACAAAGCTGCAACTACAGCCATGAATGGCTAAACAGAACACAAAAAAGGGGAGCAGCTATAACACACTACAGAAATATATGAAGATACTGTAGCAGTACAGATTTCCAGAATTTTTTTTTTTTTTTTTTGAAGACGGCTCCATAACTACATTGATGCTTTTATCTGCTATTTTGGTTGCCTGTTATTGTCAGCTATCAGACATGAACTGCTGAATTAGAGACATTGAGCTGGACTTATTTTCACATATTTCATATAAAGAAGTCATTACTACAGCTGTATGAGACTTTCTTTTTAGGATCATTGGGTTGCTGACCATGTACAATTTTTCATTTTCTCCATATTTTTATGCCAAAACAAAGAAAATTGTAGACAAAAGAGCAAGAGAGAACACAAAGGGCAAGCCAATGGCTAGCTTAACATCTCTACAGCTGTGTAACACTGGCTTCCCTTGTGCAAGTAAACAGTGCATGTTTCAAACACATTTCATACGAAGTTATAAATATATGAGCAAGGCCTACAGTTCAAGTCCATCAGGACAGCTATGTTCAAATCAGTGTCATATCTATGCCATACACTTTACCTACTCCTTAAAGCTTATTTGATTATGAGAGAAATACTAAAGCAGAGAACTAAAATATAGAAATTTGCCTGCAATCTTATTATAATCTAAATTTTACAGATATATCTAATGTTTGATATATGCACTGAACATATTGGCTCCAAACAGCCGTATTCTTCTATAACTTAAAGAAAAATTTTTGATCTAATTTCTTCTGTCAACTCTGGTACACCTGTAGAAAACATCCCAGAGACATAGATACAGTAACTTCAGACACTATCTTCCAGGAAGATAAAGTCCAAATAAGTTTTATTAGAAGCCAAGATCATAACCGACTCCTGAAAAACTCAATATTTAATTCAAATGTGAACTACAAAGGACTACAAAGCAGACTGCTAATAGCCAGCATCACAAAAAGCAACAGGCCTCTGTGGATCTGTCTATCAATGAAGGCATTAGGGTTTTTTTCCTCTAAAATATCTTAAGATTTAAACTCCCACAGTTTTTACACGATCAAATAGACCAACTGGTTTCTTTTTAGAACAATCCACTTAAAAGACCTGAGAGAAGAGACACAAAATCTGAATGAGTGTAACTACAAATTTGATCACATTACCCAGCAAAAGACAATTATATAGTGGAAGCAGACTGCTCTTCCCTCAATAATTACTTCATTAAGGTGCAGTCTATAATTCACTAAGTGCACATTACTAAAACAATAATAATAAAAAGAACCTTGAAAGTAAGGCAGTTTGTTAAATAAACAAGCAAAACTGCCTTCAAAAATGCAGGATCACATAATTAAATATACAACACATTTTCATAATGATAGAAGTACAAGATTAGTTATAAAAGAAAACAAAGCAACTATGCATTCTATGTCATTAAGGTTCAAGCTGTCAACAATTTATCTCAACCAGTTTTGAAGTTCATAAGGAACCCAATTATTGAAAAGACATTTTTTCTTTCCTATGTTCCATCCTTGAATTGTCACCCATCTCATACAGAGGCAGCAAGGATTTTTATTTGGAACAGAAAAGGCAGAGAAAGGAAAGCCATCTATATCAGTTTTTCTGTTGTATCTGAAAAACCCTCTGTTACTGTGTGAACACAACATTTCTGGGGAATTCATTTTGTTGCAATAATTCATTTGATGAGTCATGAATTACCTCCTTTAGAGTTGTTCATTACACCCTGTTCAAGAAATGCAAGTAATACTCTAATAAATACATCAAGTTTCTATTTTTACATCACTTTTAACAAAACTTCTCCTTTCCAGAAGTCATTTGGAGTAGATATCCCTGCATTTATTCAAGAGCATGAGCAGGTAGGTCAAGTCTGAGGGAGAAGAGAGGGAAAAGAAATGTTCATTAATAGTACAGATAAGAGTTTAAACTGGACAAGAGTTGGTAGAAATGTCATAAAAACAATTTAGAAATGAATTTGAAAACATTTTAATATTCAGTCAGGAAAGAGTCTCATGTAAGACCACAGGTATGCCTCCTTCAGTTGCACATGCCAGAAACACCATTTGAGTTTTAAATATGAAATTGTACTACAATAGGACTTGATTTGTCTTTTCCTTGAAATAACCAAATTTGTATTAAGGTATTATAAAATTATCCCCCAAATTATTATGATGATGTTATGAAAATCAATGCATACTATTGTTCCAATTGTAATGTCATCAATTCTTTTCTACAATGAAAGGTTGCCTGCTACACAGGAACTTCAAAGCCCTTTCTCAGATATTCTGAAAGAACACTCCCAAGAATTATTTTTTTAATCTTCAAACATCTTATTTTAATAAAAAGTATGTATTGAATATGGAGTATTTTGGAAAAAAAAGGGAGAAAATATACTGTATTACACATACAGATTTACGAGGATTTTGACTCTTTACATTCTGTTTTAATTGAAAAGACAAGCATTATATGTATCAAATCAGTCTTAAAGCTGTTTCATCCACAAAAGAGATGAAGTACAAGCAAGTATTTGAAGTTTGCCACTTTCCTGCTTTAAGAGAGCTTCTAGTATTTTTTTGTTCTTTCTTGGATTTTTTAATGACTCGAGACATACTTCCACACAATGACACATTCATCTTACCCACTCAATCTTTCAAGAGATCTTCAATATGGCCAAGATGCTGTGGAAAATATATCAAACTGCCACTAATGAAAATAGTCCTTCACTACAACTCATGTTAATAGGTAGCTGTATACAGATGTAGAGGTTCAAAATCTTCCTCTGACAGACATTACAGAAATATTGCATTGTAAATATAATATATTTTAAATTATATTACAACATTATCATCTACAAAGCAAACCCACTGAAAACTTGTCAAATACTTAGCTTACTCTGAACTTAATAGTTCTCTACTTATAAAATGACCAATTCGATATGAATCAAATCCAAAATTCCTACGAAGTCACATGAATCCCAAACAAAAAGCTCAAAAAATATATTTATAAATGTTTACAAAGAATAACAGAAAAATATTATGATAAACATACAGTCCACATTAATTACTGTCTTTCACATGAGAGCTAATAAACCCACTATTTCCATAAATCAAGGTTACTCAATATAAAACCTATAATGTCAAAGCATTTCTTTCTATCCTGTAACATCTCATCTAGCTTCACAGTGGTTTGATCCAGGCCATATTGGAACTTTTACAAAATAAAACTAACCATGGCCAAGAAGCCCAAACTTAAACAGGAACACACCATATCATAGCTTGGTATTGATAAATACCAGGAAGAAAATGCACTCACCCACATTCTAAAATCAGTATGAAAACAAACACCAAATTAAATAATTGTACCGTTCCCTTCCATTGAGATATGAATTTCATTACATATACTACTTCATCTGACAACCATAATTTTATGTCAAACAGGAAAGATATTCTTTCACAGAAAGACAAATTAAAATTAAGATGTATCCATCAGTACACAGTGAGAGAATATAATATCCATTTAAGCCACTAAATTTTGTGACTATAATAAATTCCCTGCTTATTAAGCAGTTGAAAGGTTTAGAGTAGATTGTTTTATTTATTCTTTCTATATTTTAATTTTGTATATAATTCTCCAAAGAAATCCACCCAGTCTTTATTTCTACTGACCTAAAAATGTACAAACATTGAGATGTGCCATCTTTCATACCTACACTGTGAATTCAGTACCTGCCTGAGCAAAATTTTTGTGCAATATTGTCCAGTAAAGTGGTTTTCTTTAAGAGAATGTAAATAACAAAGTTCTATGCAAGTGTAAAAGGAAACTCCTGGAACTACTTTGAGTTATAGAACAAAATTTTATCTTGTTTCAAACATAGAGGAAGAATGTCAGTGGCTGCAGCACCAGGGAAATGGACTTTAGAATAGTTATTCCCAAGCTTACATGACTGAAGACTTCCTACAGTAAACAAGAGCTTCTTTAATAGCTTAATACTGATTAATGCTCTTTCAGATCATGACAAGAAGCAAAAGACTCATAAAAATGATCTTCTGCTTGCACATGTTATCAAAACCCATCCAGCAGTAAGATGTAAAACTAGCCTGGTGATGTTTTACATCATTCCTATGAAACATTGTGTTTCAAAGTTGGTATTTCAGGTTATTGTTGTAATGTAGAGGGAAAAATATGTAATAACACTGACATGAAGAATTGCAGCTGATTTTCAAGAACATAGAGAAGTGGGGAGCATACACATTTAGTTTTGCCCTCTAGTGGCCAATTCCAAGGCTGGCTATGTTAGACAAGGATGCACTTTGGGATCAGTGTCATTGGAAGGCAGAAGGTATGTTACAATTACTTTTACAGTTCTTCATCTAACCCCTCATATATTTTTAGCACACAACTGCAGCAGTTAACTTGGTACTCCTACAGTTTCCAGCTTCATACCTCTGAGTGTCTACCAAACCACTTGTACAGATCCAGTCATTGGCCAGGTTTAAGATATTTTAAAAACTAACAGAACGTAACTTTTTAAATCTCCTGGGAAGATAAAAAGGTGCAAATGGAGGGCAGAGAGTTTTGAAGGACAGAATAACAAACTGATTTATGCAACTAGAGTTCATAAATCAGAGGATAAAAAAGAACTCCAGAAAAAAATACTGGAGTTTCTCAAAAGCACTTGTGAATTTGTCTGTATAGGTAAGTGACAATTACCACTAAAAAGCAAATTGTTATCACCATGCACTTCTAAGTGTAGAGAATTTGATTCAGTAGAATCTTTGAGACTATTTCTCACAACACAAGAGATTGATGAAAAAACAGCGGAACAGAACAAACCTGAAATAATCTGTACCTACTAAGTTGTCAAATGAAATAAGAAGCCATTTCAGATTCTGTAGAAGATCAGGTCTGACTGCTGAAAAGGAATACCACATTAAAAATTTCACAGCTTTTGGTTCTAGACAGCACTTATTCAGATAACCATTATTTGAGAATATGTAATTCTCTGTGATTCTGAGCAGCAACACATCAAGTTGACCAGTATGCAACAGGAGACCAAGCTACTTAAAAAAAAAATTCCTTTCCATTTTCTTCTCCCCAAATTGCAACAGTCTGAAACAACCACATGCCTCAACCACACTCTTCTCATCAAATCCAAGATTAATGTCATCCTTCTTTGCAAGCAATTAGCCTGGTAGATTCTCAAAGGGGCTTTCTTTTGCACAAAGAGTTTCAAGCATATGAAAATTTAAAATAACTCAAGAATTCAAGAGTTTTCTGAAAATACAGGCTTTATTTGCCAACAGCATTGACATTAACAATTTATTCCAATGAAGATTTCAGGCAATGCTGCAGCCCCATTATTGCAACATCCAACAAAAGTATTCTGATTGCAAACATTCAAAAAGCTGCCAATTCTGCCTAACATGTTAAATAAGCATGCACAGAGGCAGCTGCCTGAGGATTTGGAAAGACCAAAAGTGATATGAGAATATATTACCCTCTAGTGACTGCCTACCAGCTAAAGCAAAATTTGTAAATATCTGCTTGCACATTCTCTGTAATACAGCCAAGTAAAGGGGGAACTTCTATGTGCAATTAAGTTGGGGGGGGGGGGGGGGGGAACTAATCAACCCCTCAAAAAAATCCAAAATCCAGTGACTTGGGTAATAAGATGTATTCTTTCACCTGAGCCAACTACTTAGTCTGAAACAGCCTACAATGAGCATGGCCTCAAAATATAAAGTCTTCCTCAATAATTGGTTTTCTAGATGAATTGGGGAACTGTGGATGGAATGATGAAATAATTACCTTTCTTAGTTGCAGTCATTTTAACTGTAGTGGAGATTTGTAACATCTTTTCCCTTACATCACTTTTGTCAAATATCTGACTGTTTGATTTGTGTAGTGAAAGATTTATGAAGCAAAGAACTGATGCAATGCTGATAAAGCCTGTAATATTACCAGCTGCTCTGGAGTGCCTTTGTATCATTTTGAAATGCTGCATTATGCCTTTGTGGCTTTTGCTTTTTTATCTTAAGTAGTTTTGATACTTAAGTACATGGTGGAGTAAATGGACAGTCTTTTTGTTATAAAAGAACAGATTTGAGAACACATAAGTTACACAAAGCCCTCCCTTTCCAGGTGTATCTTTCATACATGCAAAAAGGATTACAAGACACTTGCCAGCAATACAAGCTACTGTTAAAAGTTTCTGGGAACAGAAGAGTGGGGAATGCCCCAGAATACCTGCCTGGCATTTCTTCACACAGTTATGTAATATAACAATCTAACCAGTATACAGGGGATAGCAGCCCTGATCTAAGGTTTCTTCACAGTCACATTAACTGTAGCATAAAATATCTTTTTTTAATAAGTAACCTTTTGAAACTGTCTAATTCTTTCCTTTCAGGAGAAATGTGGCATTGTTTCCCATCCATTCTATAGGACTTTCTAATGTTTTTCAAAATATAAATTAGAAAAAAAAGACTATTTTCTTGCTGAACGTATACACACTCTACAAGAAAAACATGCACACAGAGTCAAAAGCAATCTTTTGTTCGGATTAATCTAGATGTATAATCGAGAATAAGAAACTGGCCACTGACAGAAGATACAAAAGTAAAACTGAAGAACTGGAGTTCATCTTAACAATACTGACTAAGTAAGCTTTCTTTCCAGGACACTGTTAGAAAATAGGAACATTCTATCCAGACAAAAAGTATTGCCAGGGCTCTCCAGAACAGAGTTATTTACTCTTAGTGGGATTAGAGAATATTTAGGTTCACTAAGCACACTTGCAGAAGGAAAAAATAAGACATCTACCACCAGATGGTCACAGCTCTGTATGACAAAAACTCTGAAAAAAGAGCTTAGGACTTGCCAAGAACTAGAGAGCTCATCTTCAGGCTACCCTAATATAGGACAAGTCACAAATCTAAACCATGAGGGTACATTCAATTTTAATAAAAAAGAGGCAGACTTCACAATAAAAGCTACTGTGCTGTAAAACCACTTTGCCATGTGGCATTTGTGGATAAACTGTTCTCTATAAGGAATATTGTAATCTATTAATTTTAAATCACTGCAATGAAATGGCATTGGAGGTTTTAAACAAAATACATTTTCTGACTTCATACAAATACTACATTTTTTCCAGTTTCGCTGGAGAAAATAGGAAGATGCAACTAAACCTACTTGTAGCTTCTTTCACACTTATTTAAAACAAGTGACGTTTCAAGAGCATCAAAAAGAAAATTGGCAAGAGTATCAAAGTTAAATGAACCTCATAGACACTGAGGTATCAGGATCTAAAGTTAACACTTCCTATCCCAGTCAGATTTTTGAAAAGGTTGCTGAAACACTCAAAAAGTAGAAGATATCGTAGAAGCATAGAATGTTTTGGGATGCAAGAAATCTTAAAGATCACTGGGTCTAACTCTCCTGCCATGGATGCGGAACCTTTATTTAGACCAGGTTACTCAAAGCCCTGGCCAGCATAGCATTGAACACTTCCAGGGAGGAAGCATCCACAGCTGCTCTGGGCAGCATTTTCCAGTGCCTCACCACTCTCACAGTAAAGGATTTATTCTTAACATCTCATCTAAACCTCCTCCCTTGCACTTTGAAGACATTCCTCCTTCTCCTATCACTACAAGGCCCTTGTAATAAGTCCCTCTCCAGCTCTTTTGCAGCCCTCTGTAGGTACTGGGAGGTTTCTCTAAGGTCTCTCCAGAGCCTTCTGTTTTCCAAACTAAATAACCACAACTCCCTCAGCCTGTCTTCACAGGAGAGGCATTTCAGACTCCAACCACTTTCACAACCCTTCTCCAGACTCGTTTTCTCTCATCCATGTCCTTCTTATGCAGGGGGCCCCAGACCTGGATGCAGCATTCCGGGTGGAGTATCCAGAGAGTAGAATAGAGTAGGAGAATCACCTTCCTCAACCTGCTGCTGGCCATGCTTCTTGTGATGTAGCCCAGGATGTGGCTGGCTTTCCAGGCAGAAAGTACACATTGATAGGTCGTGCTGAGCTCATCCACCAACACACCAAGTCCTCCCCAGGGTGCTCCCAGTGCATTCTCCACCCAGCCTGAGTTTGTGCTTGGGGCTGCCCCAACCCAGGTGCAGGATCTTGCACTCAGCCTTGCTGAACTTCTTCATGGGATTCACACAAGCCTATCTCTCAAGCCTGTCCAGGTCCCTCTGGATGCCATCCCTTCCTTCCAGCACTGTGATCACACCACACAGCTCGGTGGTGTTGGCAGACTTACTGAGGGTGCCCTCAATCCCACTGTCCATGTCAACATCCACGATGTTGAACAGCACCAGTGCCAACACCAGCCCCCAAGAAATGCCAGTCTTCTCCATATGGACATCAAGATGTTGACCACAACCCTTTCAGAGCAGCCATCCAGCTAATTCCTGATCCCCTGAGTGACCCACCCACCACACACGTCTCTCCAGTTTAGAAATTACAATGCTGGACAGTGTCATATGCTCTTGACAGCTCTCAGAACATGGTATCAGTTGCTCTTACTGTATCCAACAACATTGTAATCCCATCAAAGAAGGCCATCTGGGCTGTCACCAATCATTTAAGAGTTTCCAGGAGGAACTTCTCCTGGACTCTTAGGTAAGACTGACTGACCTGTGGTTTCCAAGGTCTTCCTTATCTCCCTTTTTAAAAATGAGGGTTATGTTTCCCCTTTTCCAGAAGGAACTTCACCAGACTGCCACAGCTTCTCCAAATATGATGGGTGATGGCTTTGCCGCTTCCTTGCATGATTCCCACAAGACCCACAGTTGTATCTCATCAAGTCCCATGGACCCTCAGTTTCCTTAGATGGTCTCATATCTGATCTTCTGCAGTGGGTGATTCTTAATTCTTCCAGTCTCTGCCTTTGCATCCTGCAACTCAGGCCAGTGTGACTCCCACACTTGGCAGTGAAGACTGAGGCAAGAAAGTTTTGGAGTATGCCAGCCTTCTTCATAACCTGTGTGACCTGGTTCCCTGCTTCCTTCCTCAGAGAAACAACACTTTCCCTAGCCTTTCTTTTGCCAGTGATAGATTTTACTGCTGCCCTTGATATCCCTAGCCAGATTTAAATTTACCAGAACTTCAGTTTTCCTCACCTGATCTCTGACTCTTCAGACAATTTCTGTTTTCCTCCCAGGCTACTTATCCCTGCATCCACCCTCTGCAGGCTTCCTTTTTGTGTTTGAATTTACCAAGGAATAACTTGTTCATCAATGCAGGCCTCTCGGTAATTTTTGTCCAAATTTTTCTTTGTTGGGATGCATCACTCCTGAGCTTGGAGGATGTGATCCTTGAATATCAACCAGCCTTCTTGGCTCCTCTTTCCTCCAGAGCTTTATCCCAAGGTATTCTGCCAACCACATCCCTGAAGAGGGCTGGCTGTGCTCTCCTGAAGATTAGGGTAGTGAGCTTGCTGTGCATCTTCCTTGTTGCCCTAAGGATTTTGAACTCCATCACTTTAGCTCACTGCAGCCAACACTTCCCTTCAGATTCACATTCCCCTGATGTGAGCACCTCTACTCTCTGGCTTCTCTCACTTGGAGAAGGAAGTTGTCATCAACACATTCCAGGAACCTCCTGGAATGCTTATGCCCTGCTGTATCGTCCCTCTAACAGATATTAGGTTGGTTGACATCCTGCACAGGAACCAGGGTTTGTTAAAATAAGACCACTTCTATCTGTCCATAGAGGGCCTCATCCCCTTGGTCTTCCTGGTCAGGAGCCCTGAAGCAGCCCTAAGTACAATGTTCTTGTTCCTGCCCTCCCTTTAATCCTGACCCATAACTCTCAGTCAACTCCTCATCTGACTCCATGCACTCCAGATGCATGGGCACAGAAAGTGACACCCCTTCCCCATCTTCCCTGCCTGTCTTCCTAAAGCCTGTATCTTTCCATTCCAACACTCCAGTCACAGGAGCTAGCAAAAAAACATCTCTGTCATGTCACACACATCTGAGTGCAGGTGTGCACACAGCAGTTAACTCTTTGTTTAATTCTATGCTATGTGCACTAGAATAGAGGCATTTAAGCTGGGTCCCTAAGAAGTTGACTTACTAACTGGAATTCTTTTGTGCTGCCCTTGAGGTCCTCTCCTGCTGCTCTGCACACCCTCTCCAGCCTCTGGCTTCTCCTGTAGCTCTGGTAGCAAAGTGTTAAGAGGGGGATGGATTGCAGCTCCTCTTTCCCAGCAACTTTAGTTCAAAAGCTCTCTTCACCAGCTTAGCAAGCCCATGACCAAAGGTACCTTTCCATATCTAAGCTCATCTGAAAGAAACACTAAAGAAATAAAAAGTAAACTCTTAGATTTTCCTGCACTGTACAGAACTGCACACAAAATCACTGATGATCATACTAATATCTTAATTTCTCTGAACAATACAGAGCATCAATTTTAATTCACATGCATGTATAAAATCTGTGTATTTTAAAACAGCACATACTCCTAGCTTTTCAATATTTTTTTGCTCACTTTACTCCATTAAGCAAAGCTTCCATTTAATGCACTCAAATTACTTTTTAAAATCATTTTACATTTTACATATAATGCAGTCTACTTTGGATTCTTCTTTCCAGAATATCTTCCTGAGTATATCCTGTTGCCCAAAATCACTTTAATTTTATAAGCTAAAGACAAGCATTCTTATAGTCCACATTAAAAGACTTTTTGACTAGCTAGAAAAATAAATTCAAATCACTGAATGCTTACTAAAAGAATTACTCACACAGTTCTCTTCTATTTTTGCTGAAAGAGAAAGAATGTTTTTTAGTCAGGATGCTTCAGGTGTTAATAAGCCGCCAAAACCCATCCTTAGGCTGATGCCTCTCCCTTCACTCCCATCCCCCTCTTTAAAACAAAGTCCCTTACTTAACACTCTGCATTCAAAAGACTCATACTTTGAACTCTCACTGCCTCTCAGGCTAAGGCTATGTAGGACAAGAAAAAAATATCTTCAGTGAAAGCTGCTTCACATCAGAAAACACGGTGAAATAGTCACGACATCAAATTTTTTCTATTTCTGGGGCTAAAATCTCAAGCTTTTATCTCTGCATAGGTAGTTTAATACACTGCGGCATTCTCTTTTTTTTTTTTTTTTTTGCTCAAAAACAAACAGTTGTAGTGCAAGGCCTACAGGTTTACAATATTTTTTGTATGTACAGTAGGAACATCATAAATACTATATAATGCATCCCTAGATTACTGGATATGGCAGCTAATACACACAAAGTGTTTTGTTTACTTCATTTATTGTTTTCAGCTTTTTCCTCCTTTTCTTTCTTGTTTTAAGATTTTTCTCCCTTCTGACTTCCTATGCATGGATATATCTGTATATTTTTACCTTGTATTTGTGTACTTTTCACATAACTTATGAAGGTTTTTTTTAAACTCTGGCCTTATCTGTTTTCATTTCCTCTTCAGAATTTACTACCTATCCTTCAATTCATTACTCTGATCAGCAGCTTTTGAAGGTTCTCCCTGAAACTATGGAATATAAGTGGATGTGGTTACTTGAGTGACAGAAGAGCAATTCACAGCTACGAAGCTACACTTCCTTAACAAACTACAGTACACCTAAGAATGTTCTTGATGTAGCTCCCTGGAGAAACCAACACCCACTCAGCAGACTGCAGCACTACTGCAAAAACAGATTTTGTTGACAATATATACGCCTATGATTCCTTCAGAGAAAGTACTGTAACACAGTGCATGCGGGGCAAGGGAAAGAGTGTTCTGAGACATTCATATCCAGAGTGCATTAACCAGCACTGTCCTCAAGGACTGACACACAGCACACTTAAGTACTCCAAATATTGCCAAGAATTTTAGGTCATGCCCTTTATCAGTGCTCCATCATATACAAAACACATCACAATAATTCACATTTAAACAAGCTAATCAGAAGATCGGACACTTCTGTGAAAAAAAATGAGAAATTATTAAAAGGATATAATGTATCTTCTCTAACATAGCTGTGGTCATTAAAAGATATTAACTGCTTATAAAGTATAGCAAGTCACCACGAATTTTATTGAACACCAAAGGATAGAAAAATAAAAATCCAGGAAAGTTCCTGTAGGTGATAACTCTATATTATTCTTTAGGAAAAACCTCAAACGTGACTGGAAGTAGAAGAATATTGAAACAAAATCATTAATATTTTATTAACTACATAATAGTTATACACGTCAGAGTTAAAGGTTTCCAACTTGCTTTAGCAGTATAATGCTGCACTGTAAAAATGAAATAATGTACACATATGCGGATTCAATACTTTATTTTTCACATGATGAATTTTAAGAATAACAAAGAACTGTCTTTCCATCAACTTGTATAAAACACCTGAAATTGGAGACTATTTGTACCTAATTTTAGCATTTCAAGATGAGCTGTTCCATCTGTACAAAGCATCTAGGACAACTAGCCTTCCTTACAGAAAAAGGTGACTACTTTGAAAGGACGATATGTCACACACAAAATTACAACAAAAAAAGAGTCTAAAGCAGACAGCTGTCCCCACTTACCGTATAAAATAAGTCTGCAGAAAACACGCTTATGCTAAGCTTCTACACTACTGCAGCTGGGCAAGATGAGTGCCAGCTTCACCTTCTGAAAAACCACGTCACTACTCAGTAGTTATCTGGCCAACAGGGAAACCCTGCTTATCACCCAACATACCAACCCAGCAGTGCTTTACCTGGACAATGTACAAGTTTTCTTTGTTTTGCAAAATTTATCCAAAAATACAACACTACTTTTCCAAATGTGGCTATTTCAGAAGAAATGGGAGAGGATAAATGCTTTTTCTTGGCACCTTTTTAAATCAAGGCATTTTAAATCAAGGTAGCAGTTTTAGGCTGGAATATTAAGCAACTCCACACAAAAAGAAACAATACATTACTATCACAGTTGATTCAATCTCCATTAGAACTGGCTTTCTGCAAGCTAGCAATTTACATCTGGGTTTTTTTCCTCTGAAAAAAATGCTGAAAAATCTTTAATGTTGATATTTTTTCTAGGCAAAACAATTCATTATCTCAATTTGTAACATAGTAATATCTAATTTACATTCTATTCCTAAGGAAAGACAAATTAATGTCCAGCCCCAGGTGCTGGTGAAGATAATAGCCATTATTTACAAGACTTGAAAAAGAGAAATAGATTAAATGTAAGGGCAGAAATAAGGTAAGGAAAATAAGGGGAAAGAATTCCTGGTTGTTTAAGAAACTAAGCTAAGTGTCATGGCACTGAACAGTCTTCTTAGCTCACACAAAATCCATAATTTTATTTCTATTTTTTTCCTAATTTTATTTCTTGCCTAGGAATAATTTTAACAGAAAAATTAACACATAAAGATGCGTAAATTACACAAAGAAGATTTCTCAATTTTTTTCCACAATTAAGGTGATATATGTATCACCCTATTATCCATGAGGAACTGCACAATATCCTGACATCCTTGAAAAGCAGCATTCTTGTTATCAAAACTTTTCTTGAACTGGTTGTTTCCTTTTTCTCAGCTTTTAAAGCTGAGCAAAGATACAAATAATGATAGAAGTCATGATGGGCTATAGAAAAGGATACCTTTTTTCTCCACTTCTTTTTCTTCTACCAAAAATTTTCTGAAATAAAAATTAAAATCTTCTCTTGCCTTATCACAGGGCTCTTTCTTCCACCCTAGCACAAAGAAATGCATGAAGCTTTCAGGTAATTGACTTCAGATTAAAGCAAAACTCCTCCATGAAGACTACATTCATAACTATGAAGAAAGACAACAATTATAGAGTAATAGTTACCTACAGTGGAAATTATTTACAGCAATCCTACCAAGAATTATTCAGCACTGGAGAATTTGACACGACAAATTTCTACCAACTGACTATTGCCATGTGTGATCATGTAAATGACAAAAAAAAAAAAAAAAAAAATCCGCATGCAAGAGATGGGGAAGGAAACAGGAAAGACATTCAAGAGCAGGAAAGACAGAAACATTGGCCAAATAGTCACATTTGGGTATAGCAAAAGTAAGTCGAGTATTTACTATTTGCAGCTGTACTGATGTGCACACTTTCAGACCAAGACACCAGGGTTAGAGATGTACAGGAACAGAGCACAGACCTTGCACACACCACATGATCTGATTTAAGGCAGAGATGGTAACAGCCAGTCAGCAAAAATGACATGGTCATCTTCAGAGCCTGAAGTCTTTTCATGCCTCTGAAGATAATGCTAGCAATTTACTCCAGCCTGGACTGTATTCTTAGTGATTCGGATGGAGGGAGAAAGAAATTTAGGTATAGTTTTAAAAGGCTCATACAAGGAGAAAAGTGAAGAAACACCTCCAGAAAAGAAACTCAGGCATTTGGGAAGCAGAATTTTTACTCACTGCAGATTTGCCCTTTGAAACAAGTATAGTATCCATTTTAAACAACTCTTCCTATTAATTACAGCTCAAATTATGTGGAAAAGAGATGACCTTTCAGGAGAAAAGCTTTAGCAAAATTTCTCTCTCTCCAACTCAAATTAATCAATGCTGAAAGGCTTAAAAGCCTTAAAAATGTCTTACTAATTCTTCTATTTCCAGATAGTTCACAATGAAAAACAGAAAACAGAGTGTAATGTACAGAAACATGGTTAACAAAATAGAAAAGCTACTGTAATATTAACCAGTACCTCCTATTTTAACAGAAATTATATCAAGATTATTATGTACACACTTGAGGAGTCAAGCTTGTCTTAAACACACTTATAATAATAAAGCGTCATGGAACAATGATAACAATATCCAATCTCAATCATGTGCTTTTTCCCTGTGATCTTTTATCTTGGTACTTTGGGGTCAAGCTCCTCATCTCTCCTTACAGGAAAATGGGAGATGCAATAGCCTTAAGCAAATTAAATTACACCTCTAATAGTATTTGAACACATGTCAATTTCCCTTACACTGCTTTATCTTTGAGAACTTTGAAGAAACACATCAACAGGAACAGGCTGCTCCCATTTTGACACTCAATAGGCAAATTACTTACATGCATACAGAGCAGAGGATATGAACATCTCAAACCATGCTTTCATTCAGTTTGAAGTTTTCTCCTCTCTCCAATCAATGTCAGAAACAGACAAGGAAAAACCATCTCTCCTTTCTATTTTAAAGTTTTCGGTGTGTACACTTATTTTCCTCTCTCAATTCAATCCTTCTCTTTGCTCTTCATTCTTTACTTCAGAAGTGAGGTTAACCACGGCCAAAAAAATGCCTAACTAAATTTCCCCCACAGATTAAGGACTCTTTCCTCCTCTCATACCTACTTCAGTTGCTCGAATAAAGAGTCAAAGAAAACACGTACTCTGAAAATCAAAAAATACTTCTAACTTTTGAGGGGGTCCCAAATTAAGCCCCGGCTGAAATATCAAAATTTCTGTAGCAGTACGGCTGATTTATGAATAGCATCATTAAAACAGAGTCCCTGATCGGCATGGGCTCTTTCTCTGATACTCACAAGTCTTTAGAAAGCTCTGAAGCATTACTAAAATAAATTTAAAAATCTGAAATATGTCAAATATATTCTTTAAAAAACTTTCTTTTCTTTTTCATTTGAATTAAAATTTAGTTTTCAAGTAAAAAAAAAAAGGACACCAACAACTGAAATATTTTTTCAAGTTTCAGGTTTAACAAAGAATAGGCTAAATATATTTGGAATGTTTTGAATAATAATAGTGATTTTCAGTTGCCTCCAAATAATTGCACACCAACAACCTACTTTTACAATATTGCCACTGAACCTTTTCTGGTTTTGGAAAGCAGCAGTAATACATATCCTGCTAGCCAAAATACATACAATTGTTCAGTGGTTGCTGTTCAAAACTAAGTTTGATGGACTAACTCCTGCGTACAAGCAAGCTGGCTAACTTTTTCTGCATTAAGTTTTCACTTGGAGGTGGCAAAAATAAGGCTTATATTAAGCTACTTTACACAAAGGCACTTTAAGCACTTTTGCACAAATTGTGTAAAACTACATTGTTCAAAGTACCACACAGATCCATTCAAATCACCAAACCAAATACCAAAATCACTGAAAGTGTGAGCAAATATTACTTTTTTAGGCATCACTCAGAAATAGGATAAACTTGCTTGCTTAATGCCTTGCATTACTAGAGCTATGCTATTTCTATGTTATCATTATTATTACCTCCATAGCCTCACTTGTTACACATCTCTTGAGAGCATTTTACCACCTAGATGCACCTTTAGTCTCTCCACAGGGATATATCAGAAGGAGCAACTAAAGCATTTGCTCTCTATACCTACTTATTTTACAATAGTCATCATATACATGTATCAGTTGTTGATAGCAATTTCGTAATCAGGACTCAATTTAAAAGATTACTCTTACTTCAGAAAAATATTACCTGTTTCTGTAACTCTTCAACACAAAACTCAAAGATGTATTTTGATCACTGATAGAAAAAGTGCTTAGTAGAAATTAATACCCATAGGAGTGACAGATGCCCTGATGACAAATACTTTATTTAAGCAAATAACAGAGTTTTAGTAAGATCTTCCATTTTTATTTGGAAAGAAAAGTTATTCCAAGGTTCTCTCTTTACTCGCTATAATTGATACAGAAAGGATAATACGCTGTTGA
Organism: Taeniopygia guttata; assembly: GCF_048771995.1. Taxonomy (NCBI): domain Eukaryota; kingdom Metazoa; phylum Chordata; class Aves; order Passeriformes; family Estrildidae; genus Taeniopygia; species Taeniopygia guttata. The sequence continues at coordinate 37,892,334 of NC_133028.1, read as the reverse complement.
TTTATCACAAACTGATTTAACTCTTTTTGGTATTCACAGCTTAAATGAAATATTTCTATATAAGGCAAGAGTTTTATACATGTGACGAACTTAACAACTCATTTTTCCAAGAGTCCTTTTAAAGCAAAACAATGCAAACTTATAATTTTTGACTGCAAGAGAAAGAAAAAACCCAACAAAACCAAACAAATAAAAAAGCATTTAATTTTACTATAAACTAAATTTATGCTACATCATACATGGCAATATATACAATACAAAGAGCATACACCACCCTTTCGTCAAGTTTAGCTCTGTAATTAGAACTACAGAAGATGTAAAGATGGGCATCTAGCCCCATCCTTTTTTTTCTTGCAGTCCAAAAAAGAGAAGAATATCTGTGTCTCAGACCTAGAGTTAACAGTCAAAGGAATTTTATACCAAAAACCCCACCAAGTGCATATATATGCACACACACAAAAAAAACCCTGCTCCTCCTACAATCAGCCACATATTTTCCCTGCTGTTTTGCACCTAAATAAATCTAAAACCTAAAAAACCTAACATTGGCTTTAAAAATCCAGCTATGAAGAAATTACCATACTGTTGCTATAATATTTTACATCAGTGAGAACATCCTTCTAGTGCTTGTTGTATATATATATCAACATTTTATTTTCCTGTTTCCCCTAGAGAAGCACTCAGCTTCTTTTGTTCCATTAGTTATCTAATAAAGCAACACGAAAGTAAACACAAGACACAAAGATATGAAAAAAATTGTAGTAGACCAATAAAAACAAACAGTAAAATATATGAAGATGTAAAGTATATTAAATTGCTCCTTAAAGCCAGAACGAAAATATTGAGCATATTTATTTTGTTCCTTAAAATAGACTAGGTATGCTAAGGAATTATTCACCGAGCAACGAAATCCAAATGCTAACTTAATAACAAGAAAACTTAATTATATGCAGCAAGCCACTGCTTCTTTGGTTGCTTAGTCATTTGGGTTCATTTGGGTATTTTTAAAATACAAGCTAAAAATCACATACATCTCTACATATCACCAAAATCCATCAAGAAATACAATGCCTATTGTCAAACCACACTGCAGTATCACACTTTTGTTCCAAATCGGTGATATGGGGCAGCAAGATACTGACAGAAACCACCAAGAAACACACTGCCCACAAATAAACTGTAGTATTGTGAAACAGCCAAGCTAAGAACTGCAAGTGCCTCACAGCACCCACACATAGCAATAGACAGCACATTTACTTTTCAGCAGTTATTTCAGAGGTTTTTTTTTTTCAATAGTCTGATAGAGTACACCATTTTTGTTCTTAGGTCAGAGTTCTACCTTGAATTCCCTATAACCCATGAGAACCTTTCACATTTAAACAGTACTTCTGGTGATTTTTTTTTTTTTCCTCACGGATAGTCCTATGTAACAATTAATACAAGTCCATAAGCATGCAACTAACTTTCCATGTTTCTCTAACTTCACTTCCTACAAAAAAAATCTTAATGAAGACAAATTGACTGTTTACAGTTTCAAACATTTCAGCAAAAATCATCAGATTTGCTGAAAATAATTAATTTTACATCCAAAAGTCCGTATTTTATAAGAAAACGATAAAGAAATCCCACTGGATAAGGCTATTTTCTATCTAGAAACTGAGTGTTTTCTACACGTGTTCAATTCTAAAGCTATTTTCATCTTCTGCTGAATTCATCAATAGCCCTACAAAACCTGAAACAATTTCTTATCAACACAAAACTTTCACAAGAGACTAAAAAAAAAAAATACAAATCCATTTCAGAATAGTGTTTTCAGAGCGGCAGCTCTAGCTGAATGCAAGCACATAAACTACAGGAGTTGGCTGCTAAAAGACACCTGGCCCATAGTTCATGACGTTCAAGTTACATTCCATATCGTAAGTGCTCCCCTCGGATATAAAAAAATTGAGGTTATGCTCTTGATTTCTGCTGTTCTTGATTAGTTATTGTTCAGCAAGTTATTGGGAAAGACCTATAACAAAAACACATCTGCAGAAGAAGTAAGTTTACAAACAAGGCAAGTTCTACAATTCATGTACTGTAAGCAAGTGTTCAAAATACACTGTTGATTTGTGTGTTACAGAAATGTTTAACTGTAAAAGAGCTACATCACAGGAAGGGGTGAATGGCCTGTGTCCAGATATAAAGGAAATATATCATTTTTAGGCACAGAAGAGTACACTAAAAAGATGGGATACATAGCTGCAGAAACTGAGTACCATCTTAAATTTGAACACAATCTTAATTTTAGATTTACTGTTTAACACAAAATTTTGAAACATGTCCAGATAAGATAAACTACATTAACTACTGAAAAGATTTTGGGTTTCTTGATGTATATTCCTCTTGAATAAATTTTAAAATATTGAAAGGGATAGTGTTTTCTCAGGCAAGTTATACCTGCAAATAGCAATCTATAAATTAATCTACATGTTTTTACATACCTGATCCGATATTTACTGGCACTAACATTATCTGCTCCTGCACAGCAGATCCCTCCACAAATTCTATGCTTTGGATACTTACACTACATTAGTAGTGAGGAACTTAATTAAAAAGAAGGTTGCAAGTTTCAGTGGTCAAAAAACCCAGTGGTTTTAACATTTTCTTAAAAAAGAACCAAATCATTTCAGACACTACAGCAGTTTGACAGTTTACCACATTTCCTTTTTTTGTGTGTATGAAATGGGAATTAGACTGTCAAAGTAACTGGTGCTACAATTAATCTTTCCAAAGTAGCAGAGCCAAACTTTCTGAAACGTCCAAGTAATATTGTCATATCAAACCCACCAGTAAGACATGACCAAAAGCAAACAATTCAACCATTTCATCTATTAAAGAACAACCCACACTTTTGGAATGAACAGCAAAAATAGAAACTAGCCAGATTGTTACTATCTTAAAACAAATTAATAAACTTACTTAATGGAATCACAAGTGATTTCACAGGAAGCTCGTTCACAGGCTTACATTAGCCACAGACCTAAACTCTTTGCTGGACAAAACATAGAGCGCTCCAGATGGGAGACATTCAAATTCAGAATGCAGAAATCAGTCCCAGTAGTGATTAACTAGTATGGCTGCACTGTCAGTTTGGTTCATCTGAGAAATCCAGTGTCAGATCCCCTCTAAGACTGATACCAACCTATCCCAGTATTGGTCAATGGTACTGACTTGAATATTGAATCTTTATAATATAACTTTTATAATGCTGTATTAACAAATCATTATACTTGACCATTTCATCATTGATATTTCAGGATGCACTTAACCTCCTTGAACATTAATGGTTGTAGTGAAAATTAAGACTTGGCACTCAGTCTTATTTTCATCAGTGATTTAAGGAAATAAGCAAGCTATTTTTAGTGTAGTAAAATACAGACTCCTAGAAATTAACTTGGAAGCTAGTCTAGTGAAAGAATCACATAAATTCCACTTCTCCAAACAAACACACATAGTAGGCTGCCTATAGAGGGTAACTAGACATCCACAGGGTAAGAACTCTGGGTACTTAAATGCCTTTGGCTGAATATTTGCTCACAAATTGTGCAGTTCCGTTCTCAGAAGAAATCATGAAACAATACTCATGTGATCATAAACCAGCCATTTTTCTTTAAAAGCCCTCTAAATTGCTCTTAAGCTTTCTCCCAAGAATGCTGACTTAATTTCTATGTGCAAGAAAGTAAATAGAAAGAAAACAACACAAATTGAGCAATGACAAAGACCTAGGTGAGAAACAGTAACTGAAAGGACAATATGGAATAATTGTTTCATATTTGTGTTCTTTTTTAACACAAACTTTTCTCAGAAAGCTAATACATAGTGTTTGAAGATTTCAGGATTCTTTCCTTTACTACAAATCTATTTGGCAGCCAGTCATTACAAATACCTGTTCCTAACAACTCAGGCCAAAAATCACTCAGAACAGCAATACACAGCTAAAAAAAAGGATCAAGTCCTTAACTACTTTTACACTATTGGAATAAAGCCCTTAACCTCTTTTTAATCCCCTCTAACTCGATTACTTCTTAAACCTTTGTCCCAGTGAACAATCGACAATTTTTACAGGACATTTTCTGTCCCAAACTGCCCTGGTTTATAATAACAATTAGGCACATAATTCCTTATAAATTAATAATAAAACCAAAAAAAAAACCCACCAAATCACAAAAATATGAAAACACCTGTATTTTGAAAAGCAAGAAGGCATTATCTAAGAGTCACAGTCAAATTTCATATAATACACTCACAAATAAAACAGATGCTTGTTATAGATACTTAACTTCAGCAAGCACACCATTCACTCATATCCTTCTTTAAGAAACCTGAAGTTGCAGGAGGAAAGCAGGAAGACTTCCAGACTTATACAATCTACTTGCCAGAAAGGAGAAAAATAGAATGAGAGAAAAATTCTTCCAAATTCATGACCTCAGTGATAAGATCTGGAATTCTGAATTGATACTCAAGTTTTTTAGATAAGATGTTCTATTTCTGATACAGTGCAACTGTACTGCCCAGCTTTCCAATGATCTAGGTTCAGGGAGGATGGGGAGTTTACATTCTCATTAAGTCCAGCCCCAAGGATGGCTGGGGCTGCTGTCCTTCAGTTTCAGAGTTTATAGTCTCATGCTTTTAACTGTTTAAAACAGGAATGACCTTTATGATTTAGATCCAGGTTGAAAAAGGGAGAAATTCTTCCTTCACCTATCTTTCCAGTTCTGTCATACCAAATATATAAACTGGTGTAGAAAAGGCACAAAATCACTGGTTTTTACCTGGAGACTCCAAGCAATACTAACACTTGAGATGTTTATGGGATTGACCAAGGACTTGAACCTGGTGTAAGGGTTCAATAGAAAGGGACATATATCACTGTGACCAGTGTCAAAGAAATCTCCACATAGATAAAATAATTGCAGCAAATCCCTACAGCTGATATAAAAGCAATACAATTTTGACTTTCTTTTCATCCTACCCTCATTTCTAATTTTCTGGTCAATGTTATAAAAGGAAAGTGACAATATATTTTTTTTTAGTGAAAATATTTACACATGAACAACCCATTTTGTTGCTGAGTCAAGGAGGGAAATAACAAATAGTTTAGTAGATTTCTGAATAAATATGAGGAAAAAATAAAAATGTTAGAAACATCAACTGACTGAGTAACTTCTTAGGAAAATAGATCTGAGACAGGTATAACAGAACTTTACTTAAGATGAGCGAAATAAGTAGGATATACCATAATATGAACAGAGATTAAATACAGACTTCCAAAAATGTAGTTATAATTACACAATTGTATATCTCACCTAAACCTGGTTTTGACTTGTTCTGCCTACAGATTTATACTTGGGACATCTAAGAATTAACAATGCCAGATGATCAATCTACTCTAGTACTAGATGAAAGAAGCAGCTCTTGTGTAAATCCATCCTAGTACTTTGTTTTGCCAGCAACCCTGTGATTTTCCACAGAATTAAGCCATGCAACAGATGCTTTAATACCTCTGACAAAATAGCTTTTGTTTATAACAGTATTATTATCTATATAAATGGCCTCTCTGACACAGGATGAAAATCTTGCTTCAGAAATACTGTCTTGCTATACACTGTGCAGATTTTTTAATGCTTGTCTGACTTTATTTATTTCTGCTTCATAACTGTCACCCTCCAATTTACTTGACTTTCTGTACAGTTTTGCAGAGTGCAACACGTGATGCAGCAGAAGGGGAAAGCAGAGGGATCACACAATCTGCAATTCACTGCAGGAGCTGGGCATGTAAAGGCAGCACAGAGGCACCTACACTTACATGAAGCAATGCAGCAAATGAATCAGACACAGATTTTAAATACACAAACAGAAATCCTTGAAGATGAATTAGCCAAAATGGAATACTTTGATTCAGGTCAGTGAAACTGAATGATTTTTTTGTACCCACACCTTGCAAATGGCTGAAGAAGAGAGGCAAGGGGGAAGAGCTACAGAATAACAATTTATTCAGGAAAATAATTTATTGGAAAGGAAAATAAAATCCCCAGTCAAATATAGTAACTAAACAAAATAAAGAAACAATGTTATCATTGTACTCCCTAAGTTGCAATGAACTTGTAATTCTCTTATACCTATTAAAGCAAAAAGAAAAATAAAAGGAAAAAAAACCACAATCTTGGTATTTACACTACTTTATACAACTAGAGGGGTTTTTCTAATGAAAAAGACTTACTGGACGGATGACATAGTTTGTTCTCCATTCAAGTTTGCTTTCTTTCAATTTTCCAAAGATGCATAATACATCCAGAAGTCTGTTTTGTAGACTTAAATGTCAAATAATGATTTCAAATCAGCACACTGGCAAAGTTCCACCTCTCACAAACATCAGTGAACATATCCTCAGTGACCTCAATTAGACAAGTCTCCCTGCAAACCAGGTTCAGATCCAGTCTAATACAACATCACCCCAGAGAAACCCAGTGAAGATTTGATAAAATGGAGAAAAGAGAAGAGAAAATCTTCAAGGTGAAAATGTTTCACTTCCTGAGAAACTACTTAAAAATATACTATTTGAACAACTTCCTTTAACAATTCAGATATTATAAGGTTGGCTGACTACACATCCCTTTGAAATTATAATTAATTCAGCATTATTAATATTATTTTCTTTCTTTTCCTTCATTTTCCTTCAATCAAACTCTTCTCTTGATCTACACGAGACATAAAATAAAATATCACAACATCTTTTGTTTCACCCCTATGCTTGATTACTCTTGGCAAGTTTTTTGGTCTAATGAGCAAGCTGTTTGGCTACAACTACCTAAGTTAAGACAATTGAAAAATTAATTTGTCAAATCCGAAAATACATCTACTTCATTTTCAAGATTAAATTTGTTTTATTGTAGTATAAATGAATGATGCACATTGACATAACTCAGTTGTATAAATACTGTGAAAACTGTTAGAGCTATAGAAATTTTAGCTTCAACTAGTAATTTTTTTGGTAATTAAAAAAAATTCTTCTGCTATAAATAAGCAAGTGTTGGATCTGTGTATGTGGTAATTAAGCATGCACAAATTACTTACCTTTATCTGCATTAGAATAAAAAGCATAGATATTTGTAGAAGAAGCAGCAGTAAATAAACAGATATCACTAACCAGATGAACTTTTTATTATTAATAATGTCTGACAGCAATTTACAATATTTTAGGGAAAAATATCTCCTAACGTTCATGCTCTTGAACAGTCCAGCTACATTCAAGCTGGGCTGGAAAGTTACAATAGCAAAAAATTCAAGATCCCCTTACTTTCCAGCTAAAACAGTAACTTCTTGACAAGAAGGATTTTTTTAAAACCTTGACTATGTAAGATGCTATCACATTTTACAATCAGATAAGCACTGTTAGAATCAACATCAGCTTTGCTTCACAGAATAATTTTTCACATTTTCTTTAAGTATTATTTTTATAACTTCCCCCACCTCTCTTGGAGAAGCTGGAGTTCAAACATTTTCTTGATAATCTCTACATGTTTGTAGCAATACTTCCCTTTTTCTTATGTGATATTTATAGGAATGTAAAAAAAGACCTAGTTCTTCCAGTCAGTGAGCTGAAACTATTGTATATAGCTGCCTCACAAATCTGAGATATGAATTCAGAATTATTTCATTCTGCACACCACAAACATTGTTAAACCCATGTCACGTTCAGTATATATCCAAAATTATCTGCAATCAATGGGATATCAAATGGTAAGATAAAATTGCAGACATGGTGAGGTTGGACCTATAAAATACTTCAAATATTCTTTGAGGTATTTTGCTCCTCAGAATGAGGGATAGACAGCATAAAATCACTTCACATTTTTATTGATCTGAGGTACCAGTTAGCATAAGCACGTGTGTGCCCTCCCACACACAAGGCCTCATTCACTTCTTAAAAAAAAAAACAAAAACAAACAAACCAAAAAAAACCCACAAAAAAAAACCCAAAAAAAACCACCCCACATAGCAGCTCAACTTTTCCATCTGATGGACATCAAATACTCTATAATATTAACTCTATAATATTAGAACTTTAGAACCTTCTGGAGGAAAAAATGCCATTGTCTTCCAATGACTTATGTTTCTCAAAAATGTCAGAATTCTATTTATAGGCACTCTGCTATAATCCAAATCTAGAAAACTTAGAGGAAAAAAATTATAGTTTCATATGCCCTAAGAAACTATCATTTTTACACAGGATTGAAAAAAGAAAAGAGAAGAATTTTAAACATTCACCATATGTAAAAAGCATGCAAGACAGAAGAGTATGGTAGCTTTTGTCCAAACCACAATTCTACCACTGTGTAGAACCCAGTTTATAAATCCACATTCAGTAATAGTGAACAACATTGAAATGTTCTGAGGTTCTATTCATCTATCTTATTCCCTCAGTACAAATCTACATAGTTAATTCTCCTTCTGCATATCCCTCCCTCTCCATCTTTATGAGTCTATATCCGCAGATCTCAGAGAGAAATCTCATGATTCATAATCATGTTACACTTAAATTGGCTAAGACATTACTTACAGTAACTACAAGGCAGTTTGGGGCATATATTCCTGCATTCTTTGAGAGGATATTTTCTTTTGAGAAGCCCATGAATATCAGTGGATATCACAGGTGAAACCAACTGCCTCTTTTCCTAAGGTAATTTAGTCTTTTTCTTAATAGTGTCAAGAAATTCTGTCCACTCATACCTCAAGTACCAGAGTTCAGCAAAACAGGACCTTGTAACTGCCTACCAAGGTGTATAAATACATACACCTGTAAAAATAAGCACAGGTATGAAAAATTTAACAGTTTAGGTAAGAAATGCTAGATTAAGATTTAGAAAAATAGTTATGCATTTACTGTGTTTTAATCCAGTTCACATATGAAATATTGTGCACTATTTTCAATACAGTGAGCAATCTGACAGCCCTTTGCTGGCTTTGTAAAGTAGGAGCTCTCCACATTCATGTTTTCTGTTCCTGGATGTTGGAAACAAGGTTGCCTACCTATTTCTTAATATGCTTAAAGACTTGAACAGCAGATTAAAGTATGTATCCTGGTGACTATCTTAATGAAAATTCTGAAGCCATTTCTCTACCTTCCTTAAGATTTGAACTGGCTTGCATTCCAACATCAACTGTGATTTTTCACATAAAAGCAATTGGCTTTTATTGACAATGCACACAAGAAAATTCTATGAAGAGGGTAGAACAGAAATCCTTTTAAACAGCAAATTAGCATAAGAAAAGCCAAGCATTTATTCCAGTAATTTCATTTTAGGGCCAAAAAGGAAACACTTCTAGATCAGACCAATATGAATTTAAATTTTATTTTTCCTTATTCTTCTGCAAAACAGCATAAATCTGTTGCCTAGATCATCTGGGAATACTGCAGCTAATTAATTCCCTCATAGTGCAGGCATTAGAGAGCAAATCTTAAACTGTGCCAGTAGCACACAAACATTGCTGAAACCTGAAATGCTTTTGCCAAAGTAGAATTTTTGGGTGTAATATAATCTGTGAAGATATAAGTAAATAAACCACTATACACAGGCAAGTACATTGTCAAATCCAATGGTCTACTCTGGCCCTAAACTTGAATACAAATAGTTCTCAGAGTTTGACATGGACTTTCTAAATCTGACAAAAGTGTTTAAGTTACTCTGTTGCAAAAGGCTGGAAGGCCACTTTCTACAATGGAGTCTTGTCACTGCTCCTTTACCTACCAATCTATTGTTTTCACTTCTAAGAACCACTGCTTGGGTTCTCTCGTGAAGGGATGTTCCAGTCACCAACACAAGCCCTGCCAAATCCTCAAAACATATATGCATCATTAAATATAGATCCCCACACTCTTCATATTAATAACTTCCTGATGCTTTAACAAATAGCTGGCAGAACACATCATTTTTCACAGGCAGTAGCATATAAAAAGGAGTAAGTTCTGTACTTCTCACTGCTATGCTACAAAGGTTTAACAACTGGAATGAATTTCATCATCAAGAGTAAGATCAAAATGTTAAAGAAGTTTGTTTTCAGTTGCATATAGGCCCCAGTGAAGTGCACTACATAAAATTGACGACTTGCAGACATTTTTAGAAAGATACAGAACAAGCTGCAAACTGACAGTCTCTTCTGAGTCAATGATTATGTATCACATGAGAAAATAAAAAATTAGTTCATAAAAATTTTCTACAGCAAAATATCAAGCACTGGATGGCTTTTGATAACAATATATTAAGATAATACTTTCTGGAAGTGATACAATACCAAAAAGTTTGAATAATTTCAATCTTTTAAACTCATTCTCTTATTGTGTTTTGTTAAAGCAGCCACTTGCAAAGAGAGTAACAGAAGCGATATCACATCTCCATCGTAATATGAAAAGCTTTGTCATGGGTTATAATTCCATTCTACCTCTCCTTGTGTCCCATCCAAGGACATTACCTTAAAATTTACCACCTTTTTAAGGTACATCATTAATTCCTACATAATTTTTCCTACTATCATCTATCATTGTCAAATGGGAAAGTAGAAGTGAAAAACCATTAAAAAAATAACAAATAATTAAAAAACAACTAAAGATTGCTCAAATCAGGTAAGAATGCCCAGTGAAGCTCTGATCACTGATATAACAAGCCACTAACTTTTCTCGTTCAGAAATAAAATTTCAAGAAATATGAAAATTACAAACACTTTTAATACCATCCCCTATGTTAGCATTTACTAGCATTGTGTACATAGTATTTGTTTCTAAAGCAAACAGGCAAGATTTTTAGCATTAGGCATAGCGGGACTTTGAGATGCAGAAAAAGAAACGCTCAGTAGTTACTAAGACATTAAAATATGTCAAGTTAAGACAAATAGGATAATAGAAAAACAACAAGCAATTGGAGAAACACCATTCCAAAATCAGTATAAAAAAATTTTAAAAGGTCAACATTGGAAACATTAACACAAAACAACACTACAGCTATTTTACTAAAGTACTTTCTCAATACTGATAAAAAAGTGATAGAAATACTGCGGTTAGAATAAAAACTTCCTTATGCTTTAATACATGGGAGTTGCTCTAAAGCTAGGTTCCAAAAAAACATACCAGCTGCTAAAAGATTTTCTTTTTTCTTTCAGCATATCTTGCAGGGAAGGGAGGGCGTGCAGGGACAAGGCGGCCACAGCAGGAGTCACAACAACATGGACATGACACAGAAACAACACACAACTGCTTCAACTCAAAGGAGTCACACTCAGAAACTGGCCAACACTTGCAAATAGACTAACCCGAGCTATTATTTCTCTTTTCTGAAGAGAGTTACATCAAATGTTTCAATTACCACGAATTAATAGAAACAGAGGAGACAGGAAAAAGGATTAATGGCATCAGTCTAAAAATATTCCAATTCTGCTCAATCCACTGTTTTCTATGTTCTGTCACTCCTTACAAAATCTCTCAGGCATCTTTCCCTTCTGATTGTAAAACCAAGATAGCCTATGCAGTTTCTGTTACTGTTACCATCTATTTGTGTATTACAAAGCTATATGTACTACACTGTAATAAGCACAGATGGCTAGAGTCAATCCCAATAAGATTTAATAGAAAGAGAAGAGAAGACTGGGTATCCATAGCCACTAAATAACCTACAGCATATAAAATAAAGATTATTCTTCAGAGAAAGGAGATAAAGATAAGATGAAACAATGTTATCAGCTTTACTTTAGATTATGAGGGCAATCTAAGGAAAAGCACATTACCATTTACTTAACTTCTAAACGTCAGCTATATAAAGAGCTTCCAAGTTAATGCCTTCCAAGAGACATTTAAGTGTTCAGTGTTAACAATAGTTTGAGATTAGTAGACTCTGCCTTTCAGACAAAAAAAGTATTTGGCACTAGAAACAGGCAGCAAAAGCAGACCATAGAAAAAGTAATCCTGTAAAAGAAAACAGGAATCCATACTCAAGAATGAATTAAAAGCATGTAAAAATTAGATGCCTTTGTCTATAACGCAGAAGAAAGGAAAAATTAGGATTTTCATTACTCTTTCCTATTATAATTTGTTACATGCAAGCTAGAAGTTATGAACAATTCAATAGCTCCTTAAGTTTCCTTAATTAATTAAAATTAATACAAATTCCTAACACTTTCCCATATTTTACAGTTTAAAAAAGAGCAGTCAAGTCCTTACTAACTTCATTTCAAAGGCAGTACTTACAGGTGAAGGTACAAAATACTTATGCTGTCAGACCTCCTAGGCTTCAAAATTTTTTCTCCTTTACCACATTAATAAAACTCAGATCATACAAAGTAAGTAATGGAAAAAAGTGACTGACACTACTTTAGAAGTGCCAGCTTCAGCTAACAGGCTGGCATGTGGAAAAGATTCAAAGCCCTGTTTGCAAAAGTAGCTTTACGTTATTACAAGACCTTGGTTTAACTTAGGCTTAAAGCAACATAAAGAAGAAGCAGCTCATCTTTCATGTTTTCAATTCCACTTTCTCCTGATGTCATGATCATGACATATGTATGTTGTAAAAAAAGCTGCTGTACCCAATAATATGTTTTTTTACCCTGAACCATGAAAAGTACTGAAGAAATAAGACCACCAAACCTTTTTTCACAACTAATGAGTTAACATGAGTTATAGAAAAAACCATGAGTGCTGCACTGTCCAATCCTAAATACTGACTTCCTCTGAAGTACATTTAGGATCCTCCATAAACTATGAGGGCTTCTTGTTCATTGCAAAAACCTTGTTGAACAGAAGTCCTCCTCCTCCTCCTAAAGAAAAGTTACTGGTATTCCACTATGGAAGCATTAAAACCTTCCAAATATTTACATGGTAATCCCACAATGAAGTACAAAGAACTCGTGATGAATCCCTTTTAAAAGAGCCTTTGGCTTACTCAATTGTACAAAGATTTAGTTGTGATCCATACAGAGATGTTCTGGTCACAACAGTACTGCATAGAGTTGGAATGGAGCTTAACTGAGTGGCAGTGTTTGTTTTTGAGAATCCTTAAACCTCCAAAACAGACAAGGGGATAATTAATGTTGGCTATTACTGAATTGCTATGGAGACCTAATATTCAATTTATCTCCTTTCCAAACACAGAGGTCTAGTTTTCACTAATGTTGAAAAAACATACTCTTTAAATACTTCCAAAAGAGTCCTCTGGGAAGCCAACACAAGCTGCCCAGAGTTGCCACATGTAAAAGGCAATGCATTTGATGGTCAATGTGAGAACACTTCACAGCAAAGCAGAGTAAAAAGTACTACCAGTGCAAACTTCCTCTTCGTAGCTGATTGGTTTTATGGTCTATTCAATTTTCTTCTACCTTCTTCACCCTTGATAACTGTAATTAACATGGTGGGATGATAGTTAACACTGTAGCATGACGCAGCTGGTTGTAATGATCAACGAACCCTATTATTTCATAGCAATACTATGACACAGTTGAGTTGTGGAGTTCATTTATCAACTTAAATTTGAAAATACAGCAATCACTTAAATTATGACCTCTGAAAAGAAAAAGCATATATCACTAACAAGTTAGAACACAACATCTCTCTTCCAGCAGCAAGTAAAATTTACCATATAAAATACAGTGTTTTTAATGAACACAAATGCACAAGACATTTTACAAATACCAATTTCTAAAATGAGTTATTCTATAGAATCTTGCTTCATTGTATTTTAAAGAAATTCAAATTAAAATTTCTGAAAAGAAAGCCTTAAAAATTTTTAGCTAGTGATACAACAAACAAATACAGTTGTATGCAATTCTGTCCAACCAACCATAAAGATATGAACAGACAAAATTATTTTAAATTACAAAGCCACTGTGTTTTGCTCTAGGATTAAAAACACCACCACTATTTGAAAAGTAAACAGAAAGATAAAAATAATTGCTATTTTCCAATACTCTGTTTTTCTCCACAGATTTACAGCATTATGAGTAATGAAGGTTTACTAGATAAGATTTAGGATGTTCAAAGTAGGAGAGTATAAATGTAATGCAATTTCTCAATCACGTTTTTCAAAAGGAATAACCTTTATTTTAGACAAACTGCAGTATATGTGTATATATATTTATCAAATGTCTAGTGCTTTTACCATAGGTAAAACCATTACCATAAAGCATTATCAATATAACAAAATATGAATGAAGAAGATACCCCTAACAGCATCTACAAGTCTGAAATAAACAGAGGATACATTTCCATGGGCTAGAACCTCCCAGCATCCTGACACCACTGAAGCAGCCTAACCAGGCAACTTGGAAAACCTTAATAAACACATCAACCCTGAGACTTATTTTAGTGACAGACATGAATATTTACAGCTACTCAGCAACTGGACTGCAGCAGCACTAAGACAGGATTGAAAACTCTTCCTTCCCCACACTCCAGGCAAAAAATAAACTTATCCTTGTATAGAACCCAAAATGGTTTGACTTGCACATACAACTTAAGGGAGGTGATATTTGACACGTCCCATCTCCCTAACTTTAAGAGGGGAAGTCTCCTATTTAAAAACAAGACCATTCTCAATTTTTGCACAAGAAAAAGAAGTGGGAACGTAGGTAACCTCTAACACATCTAGTTTCCCATTCTTACATGTTAAGGCATAGTTCTTGCCTAGACCTACTGCATTATTTTCAATAGATTTGTCAGAATGATCAAGACCTTTCAAAAGAAATGAAGAGTCAGTTACAGTTCTGCCTGTAGAAAGTACTGAAAAATCTTAGCTAGTAATCTCATATTAATAAGAGTGACAAAACAGACATTTTAGAGTATGTTAAGAGAGCTAGGTTTGGGGGTTGGCTTGACTTTTTATAAATAAAATATCATATCCTGGTTTATCAGGCTCTGTAAGTGTTCCCTTTCTGACTGACTGTGTTCTTTCTCACTGTGATCTAAGACTCTTTAAGAAACTGAGCCAATGAGCCAGAAGTCAGGGTCATTATCTTTCACATTAATCAGTCCTGTCAGTTAAGTCTTAAGTTAAGCCTTTAAATACTTCTTTTCACACCAGAATTCCATCTCACCCTTACATCTGTAGAGTATTGAAAGCCTGCAAAAAATATCCTACTCTGACCAGAGAATTAAATTACAAACACAGGCCTTGCATACCTTCATTTTAACTCTGCAAGACAGTTACCCCCACATGTTTCAAATGCTGCTGTCCTGTTCCTTAACAGGAGGCCACTTCTGAATCACCAATCACATTACAAATCACAATTTCAAAACCAACAAATTACAGTTGCAAATTTACACAAGTAAATTTACTAATTATATAAAATGCTGGATAGTAAAACTTCTCCACCGTGTTATATTTAAGTATGATAATTGATAATTGTTCTTACAATATATTTTTTTAATGCATTCTTGTACAGGTAGATTAACACAATTGTGGGGGGTGGTTTACAGTTGTGTGTTATGAATTACTGAAAACTACCTATGCTTTATAGGGAGAGCCTTGTAATATTAAATAAATATTCCAGACTGGGTACCAATCAATAGGACATAAGCATGCTGCACAAGAAATAAAAGCATACTCTTCACTGAAGCAGCAGCCTCATAAAACTTACACAGTGTAAAAATAAGCCAGCGTATTTGCAAATTGCCTCAGAAGAATCAGTATGCAGTATTCCTCAAAGCAGTCACTCTTAAAACCCTTGGGGACACCTACTTGTCACAGAATAAATTATCTGGCTAATATCCAATATTACAGTACACGTCAGTGGGCACCCAGGAGACAGGCATTAGAGAGCACTTAGCTTCCTCAGCCTTGCAGGTTAGTCCTTACATAAATGACTTTGCCCAATTACAAAACATAACTGATGCATGTATTTTGGAGTTTTCTAGCAGCAGCCTTTAATCATCAAACATTTCTATAGCACCAGATTTTCACTTTTTTTTTTTTCCCCAAAATCACAGGTCCCAATGCACAGCATACTGAACTGGTATTTTTCACATGAACCTAAGCTCTTTTTTGTTAAGATATTCAAGGCAAACAAAAATATCTGATTGATTGGAAGTGCTGCCAAACACCAGAATTATGCTGTTTAATAAAAACTATTGTGAAAATAAGTTCTCCCACAACTCTAGTAGCTCTTTCCCAGTTGCTCAAGATAAATAACCAAGTTTGTATCCCACAGATATAAAGCTAGAAAATACATGCATCACAAGACACTCCATCCAGGTCTCAGAAAAATAAGACTTCTTGGAGACATTGTCTTTGGTTTTCTACAGCAAACCGCAGTCACCAGCAGGCTGTAGAACAAGAAAAAACCTGTTGCCTCTGAAGTTGCAAACCAAATCAATGCTTTTCACCAAATCAAAGAAATCCAGCAGGTTAAACAGTAAAGAAAACAGAAAATTACTTTGCATGGTTGGAATTCAGATTTTTAAAAGTGACGCCAAGGGACGCAGGGTACTGGGTGATCAAATAAAATCTTTTCTACGTAAAGAAATGTGAACGACTTTTAGAAATAGGTTGCGTTTCACTCAGCTTGCAGCAAACACAGCTCGAACTAGGCGGACAGGCGAAGTGCGCCGAGGACAGAGCCACCTTACAGCGCAGGTTTCGTAACTGATGAGATTCGGGTCAGGCTGGGGCTGCTGCTGCCGGGCTCCAGGCACGGCGCCCCGACACCGCGCACCGCTGCGCCCAAGCGCCGCACCGACACCGCAACCCCCGGCCGTGAGCGCGGCCCTTCTCCCCCGCCCTCCCCGCCGGCACTAATGTCAGGGCACGGCGAGACGCGGCGGTGCCGGCCGGCGCCGCTG
Source organism: Taeniopygia guttata (assembly GCF_048771995.1). Taxonomy (NCBI): domain Eukaryota; kingdom Metazoa; phylum Chordata; class Aves; order Passeriformes; family Estrildidae; genus Taeniopygia; species Taeniopygia guttata. The sequence goes on along the minus strand of NC_133028.1, from coordinate 37,875,476 downwards.
CCAGGTGCCCGGGGAGGCGGGGGCTCTGTGCCGGCCGGCACCGGCGGAGCGAGCCCTGTCCCGGCCCCGCGCCCCCACCGCATCCCTTCCCGCAGCGGGGCGGGAAACGGGAGGAGGGAGGACGAGCGCGGCTCTCCCCCTGCACCGCCCGGCGCCCCGCAGGGGGGGCAGGGCTCCCACGGCCCGGCCCGCGGGCCCCCAAGGTGCGGGCTGGATGGCCCCGCACGGTCCGGGGCGCGCCGGGCGGTCCTGGCCGCTCCGCGGCGGAGCGCACCGCGAACTGCCCGGCGGGACCCCCATCCTCCTCGCCAGGCGCCGCAGGCAATTAATTAAGAATTCAAATTAGGGGAGAAGGGTGTTAAGTTGAGGCTGTACCCCAGTCCCCGCTCCACAAGGGATGCCCTACACCCTGCAGGAACGGAACCAGCGGGAGCGGGCTGGGCGCGGCTGCCGGCTGGCAGGATGGAAGGGCTGAACTTACGTCTCGGAATTTGTTCCACTGCCCGACCTCCTTGTCGTACTGGGAGACGGTCGTGAGCCATTGTTTATCGTCCAGAAAATTGCCGCTGTCCGGTCTGCCCCCGGCCGCCGCCGCCGCCGCCGGGCTGCACCAGGCTGCCGCACACACGCACACCAAGGCTGCCGCTGCCGTGAGCATCTGGGCGAGAGGAAACACGGGCAGGGGGGTTACCCACAGCGGAGCCGAACCGCGGCCGGGGGCTGCCGGCGGGGGACGGGACAGTCGCCCGCGGCGGGGGGAAAGGGAAGGGAAGGCTGCCCAGCCCGTCACCTTGCTGCGAGCCCCGCGCTCCTCGCCGCGGCCGGAAAGGCGGCCCCGCGCCCGCTCCCTCCCCGCACGCGCCGCCGTCTGCGGCCGCCCGTCCGTCCGCCCCGCTCCCGCGCCGCGCGCGCCGCCCGCCCCTCGCCCCGCCCCGCCCCCGCCCCGCGCCGTGCCGCGCGCCGCACCGGGAGAGGCGCGCGCCCGCCCGGAGCCGGGCTCCCCGGGCACCGGCACTGCCCCGGGCACCGGCACTGCCCCGCCGAGCCCGCCCGGAGCCGGGCTCCCCGGGCACCCGCACTGCCTCGGGCACCGGCACTGCCCCGCCCGGCCCCGTGGTGCCGCCGCCTCCTCCAGGTGGGGGTGGATGCCGCTGGAACTTCGCTACAGCTTCCTTGGCACCTCGCACCCCGAGTTAGATCGGCGAAAACCCCTAGGCGGACACGATCCTTCAAAACTCAGAGCATGTCAAGATAGAACTTCCCGCGGCTTCGGGACAAGGAGAGGCACAAGCTCGCGGGTCGCCTCTGAGCGCTGATGGAGGCGCATTGTGATGCTGCCTGCCCGTGTTATCCCTTTTGTAAGGGATAACATGCATACTTCCCTCTCTTTCTGGCTTTTATCTTTTAAAAAGAGCAACAGTGGGTTAACTGCAAGTCTTTAACGACATTTGGTTGCCTTCCCGAATTAGTTAAATTTATTTTAGAATTGAGCAAGGTGCAGGAATAGTTCAATTACCTATCCAGCATTCCTGCCTCCATATTTAAGTTCTATTTGCCATCCTGTTGACCTCTTTAATCTAATTTTTAATGTTAGCTTTATTCCCTAGACTAGAGTAACATTCTGCATTTGGGTTTGTATTAGCTGCGTGTTGCAAGGTTTCGGCAGAGGGAGTGGGGCAGAGACTGCGGGGTGGCGTCTGTGAGGAGAGGTGTGGGACTTTCCCGTTTTGGGAACAGCTGGCTCCGACCAGCTCCACAGGGGAGACATTGCGGCCACAGCTAAGCCGTTCGGCAAAGCTGGCGGTGCCTCCGTGAGAGCATCGCTGGGAAAGGGCTGAAAACGCTGTGCGGAGAGAGGAAGTGCGGACAGAAACGGTGAGAAGCAGCCGGGAACGCCGGGGCCAGAGAGGGGTGAGAAGGTGCTCTCCATGGCAGAGCACGGCACATCCTGGAAGATTCATGCCAGAGCAAGGGGAAATAGCCTGAGAAACTGTGGCAAGCCCAGACCAGAGCTCATTTTCCTGAAGGACTGCAGCCGATGGAAAGCCATGCCAGAGCAGAGGAAAAGTGTGAGAATGAGCGAGCAGTGAAAAGAAATTGTTACATGCTGACTGTACGTGCCCTCAATTCTCCCTGTGCTGGTCAGGGAGAGAGGAGTCTGGAATGAAGAGGAGCCTGGGAAAATAAGGGAGAAACGTTGTTTTAACGTTCACCTTTAGCACTACTCAAACTAGCTATTACATTTTTATTTTAATTGGCAATAAATCCTCCAATCAAGTTTGTTTTGTCTGCAACAGTAATCGTTAAACAGTATTCCTGATTTTATATTAATCTGTGAGCTTTCTCTCTCCAGTTCTTCCTATACTTGTGCTGGGGAGAGGGGGCAGCTGTGGGAACGTTTGGCTGTTAGCCAAGATTAACCCAGCGCGAGATAGCCAAGTCTGTCAAGTACACAACACTCCAAGTGTAGTTGCTGAAAATATGAGTTACTTTCATACTTGGTACTAGGGCCAAGTCCATCAAGAGATTCTCTGATGGCAGAAAAATGCCACTTCATGCAAAAAGAGAAGTGATTATGAGATTGCCACCGATTTTCACAAGTTTTGATTTTGGTCGTAAACTGTAACTACAGACAGATAGTAGAGTATTAATTAAATCAAATAACCTACATCATACAGTACATAAGTCATGCCATTTTGTTCCTGAACTCGTATCACTAAAATCAATGAAAATCCTGTCACTCGTGTGACAGAGAGGATGATTGCCAGATTAGGATTTATGTGCCTGACTCTAAAAATGCTACCTATCCAGAATGATATTATATTCTGTAATAAATGAATCATAAAATTCAAAGCAAAGGGATGGAGGGACTGCACAGAGGCTAAATAAGAATCAATAAAACAGTCATGTTATTCTCAGGGTGGGTTATAGAGTCAATGCTTGACAAAACCATTCTCTGACAATCCAGTTTGTATTTGTCAGACTTAATGTTAGTTTCCTAGAAATTGCTTTGCCCTTTGGCAAAGAAGAAAATTCTCTATAAAGCTAATGTGTTGAGGTTTTGGGGTTTTTTTAATAATTACTTATTTAAACTTTTTTAACAGCATCCCAATTCCTGAATTTTTGTTTTCACTTACCCAGCAATGAAGGTGATCTATTTTTGTTCTGGTTTGCTTCACTTGTGTTTGACAATTTGCTCCAGATAATATTAGTTAGTACTTTTAAGTTATTGTTCACCTTTCTGTACTTGGAGAAGAGGAATAAAAGTGGCTAAGATTTGCATTCAGTAAAAATCCTTAGAAAGGGGAAATCTCTTATGGTTTGAGTTTTACAAAAGTTTCACTGCAATTTGTCTGAAAAGTGATCTTCAACACCTATCACTGCAGTTTCTACTGACAACACATACTAATGATCAATTATATGTAATTTTGCCTGAACCAAGCTATTTGAAGTCTTTAATAATTCTAAATGTATTCCTTATAATTTTAACCACTCTGATCTCCACATAATTGGTTTAAGAGCCTCATTCTGATCAAGGACTTTACACAAGTTGGTAATACCATTTATTTAAGCACACAATGATACTTGATTGAAATGGCATTTTGAAGATACAAAACTAACAAGTTTTCTTTTTTTCTCAATAATTTCACTTCTCTTCAAAGATTAAATCTATGCGCCTTGAGAAATATTCTTCATTTTAAATGTACATATATTTCTTACAGAAAATGTAACTGTATTGTTACATACTGACGTGTTTAATAATAGCATCTTTAAGACATGACAGGGAATCTGTTACTGCAGCAGTGGTAAGAAGATAATGCTAATGGTAACAGGGACATAATTTTGAAATAAGAGTTTAGAAACTCTGCCTCAGCTCTTCATCATTGTCCAGTCAAGAAGCATTTTTGTTATTAATAAAAAAAAATTTCTTCTCAATTCCAAAATATGATCCATTTTGCAAATTTCCAGTAACAAATATTTCAATACTGTCTTACTAATTTAGAATAATAACTTTTCAGGTGTCTTCCCCTCTGAGTAGCTGATGCATCCTACAAGGATGTAGCAATGAAGATGGTGTAGCTGGTAATATACTTGCAAGTTACAATATTGGTGTGAGTAATGTGGTTGTTGCACAAGGAAAAATATGGAAAGAGAAAAAAAAAGGGAGAATACATTTAAGTATGTATTTTGTCTACACATCTGTGTGTTATATGAAAGAGCATTGGAATTATGGAATGTATGCATGAAGATATATATTGGAAGAGTTTGTATGCATAGGTTACTGATGGAAGAGAAGGGACATGCTAAGAAATTCTTAGGAAATGGTAGGAAATTTATGTCCTGAACACTGTGTCACAAAAGTGTTTTACTCACTTCTGCAAACGAAGAATATGTTCAACTATTATATTTGAATAAACTTATGTTGAAGGGAATCCCAAGGGAACAACTAGGTATCTCACTGCCCACAGGCAAAGCCAGCTATTCCTTGTCACTGCTGGCAGATGTCAATCCAAATCTACTTCTAGAATCACCATTGGTGGAGTCTGTCAGTGGTAGAAACTCCAAACTGATCTGTGTCAGCTGACTATTTCACTTATTTCACTATGCATTTTCAAGCCTGAAGTTTTAAGAATAATATTGTGAATTCACTTGTATAACTTACCTGGGCAAGTAATTCTAGTGCAGACAAAACTAGAAGATGAAGTATATAATGAAACTTGACTCTTCATTCTTTTGAATAAGAACAAAGATAACATGGAAAAAAAGCATATCACATAGCAGAAGAGTTTTGTGTTCTTTTAAATTTTCTCTCTGAAACACACTCTCCTATTTTTCTTTACTATGTAGATCACTGGCATCTTTTAAGAAATGTGTCTGCAACACAGTTTGAAAAAACATTAATTATTCTAATCACTGTGGTTGATTAAACAGGTAGGGGACCCTTTTAGATTCTTCATTTACCCCTTTTTCCTCCTTCCTGAGGGTTCTGCACAGCTGGAGATTTTGTGCCCCATTGTAGCCTCCTCATCTTAGTAAAGTTCTTTTGGCATGCTAATTAATCTCCTTCTCAATATTTACTCTCCCTGACCACAAGCCATTGTCTGATCTTACATCTTACTTTGAAGAGACAGGGTTCTTGAAATACTTGAATGCTTCTCTTAAAAATAGTTGTAGCCTATAAATAATGTAGCAAGCAAGAAAATTATTTAATGATAAATTTCTAACCTTGAGACTGTTTTCAATGGGGGGGGGGTTTAACACATTACAAGACTTTGCTCTTGTTTGGGGTTTTTTTTCTTTGTTTTTTAGGAATTTGGGGTTTTTTTTGGTCTTTTGTGCAAAACTGGGGTTAGTGTTTTTCTGTTTTGCCAGAACACTAATCAAAATGGAAAGTTTACTCAAATAATTAAACCAATTTAATCCAATTTATCCAATACAGAAACGTTCTTCTTTATATTAGTTCCTATTTCAGACTTTTTTGAATATTATTTATTAAGAAACTAATGTTTACCTGTAAAATGTTTTATGCATGATGTCCAAAGCAATTTGATAAAATACAACATATCTTGCTATTATATACTGAACATATATTGGATATATACTGTTCATTGCCTATCCAATATCCTATCAAGTTTTATCTTGTTAATCGAGAGAATTCTAATGTATTAATTGCCATTGAGACTGTTACAGAGGATTTAATAAAATCTATATAATTTTAATAATGTCTAAAAATGTGTCTAAATAAGGTGGCACTTTTGAAGAAAGCTATTCTTCATTAAAATGTTTTACATGAGAAATAAAAGAAACAAGGCTCATGTTTTTAGACAGCAAAAATGAGTAGGTACAAATTCAGCCTAATGTCATGTAAAATGTAAGTCTTTACAACTTAAAAGGGAACAAAAATCATCCCAAAGATCTCCACAAAAGCAAAAGCTAAGCTGGTCAAAGTAGAACCATATTGCCCCTTTCTTCTGTCAGTAACTGCGCAAAGGCCTTTCCCCACAAGTATCCTGTATTTTCTAGCGATGACAGGTTTGCATGCAATACTTTATTGTCTAACTGTAGGCTGTTTAATTTACCTATAGAACTAGCTAGAGACATTGCTTAGAGTTTGGTTGAACTCACCATGCCATCTCCATCTAAAGCATCTCTTTACTATGGAATTATAGAATCATTGAGGATAGAAAAGACATTTAAGATCAAGTCCAGCCATTAACCAGCACTGACAAGTCCATCCCAAAACATGCCTATAAGCCCCACAGCTACATGTCTTAAATACCTCCAGGGATGGTGACTCAACCACTTCCTTGGGCAGCCTGTTCCAGTGCTTGACAACCCTTTCCATGTAGAAATTTTTCCTAATATCCAGTCTAAGCCTCCCCTGCTGCAGCTTGAAGCCATTTCTTCTTGTCACGTGGGAGAAGTGCAGCCCACACCTGGCTACACCCTCCTTTCAGGCAGCTGTAGAGAGCAATAAAACCTACCCTAAGCCTCCTCTTCTCCAGGCTCAATAACCCCAGCTGCTCCTCATAAGAGTTCTGCTAGAGACCCTTTGCCATCTCTGTTGACCTTCTCTGGACCTGCTCCAGTATCCCCATGTCCTTTGTGTGTGCATGGCCCAGAACTGAGCACAGGATTCTAGGTGTGCCATCACCAGTGCCATGTACAGGGCACAATTGCTCCCGTGGTCTTGCTGATACAATCTGATACCACTATTTTCGATACAAGCCAGGATGTCACTGGCCTTCTTGGCTACCTGGGCACACTGCTGGTAGACCAGCACCCCAGGTCCCTTTCCAACAGGCAGCTTTCCAGCTGCTCTTCCCCAAGCCTGCAGTGCTGCATGGGGTTGTGCTGAAGTGCAGGATCCAGTACTTGGCCTTGTTGAGCATCAGACAATTGGCTTTAGCTCATTGATCCAACCAGTCCAGATCCCTCTGAAGAGCTTGCAAAGCTCCAGCAGATTAACACTCCTACCCAACCTGGCATTAATCTGCTGGACTGCACATATTCAAAACAATTTTGCTATGAAAATCAAGGTTTGCATAGTTAACATGATAGATTTTGGAGTAATGTAAGCATTAAAGGAATCTGAATTACAACAGAAGAGGAATCTCAGTTTTACAGTTCAATCACAAACCATATCTATTCTTTGGCTCTGTTTCTAGAACTGTGTAAGACATTTCAGAATTAAATGAGGTAACTGGCTTATTTTTCTTCTGCAAAACCACATGTACAGTTGAAGCCAAGTCCATTCCTAATCAAATACATAATTTGACAGGAGTACACATTTGTGTCCATTAAATTAATTTGTTTTGAGCCTGTAGGCACTATCACACATGCTGTATGTCTTACCTTGTTACCAATTCAGTCAGAAGTGAGAGGAGGCTATGCAATTAAGTACAATTTCTTTACAAATAACCTCCATATAAAGTCTAGGTCTCTGAAATGACATTTCTTTTTTTATTATGAATGTGCTGTAATCATTAAACCTTCTGTATAATTTAAAACTAAGTTAAAGATCATAAATCTTGCAAAAAAATAAGATAGAATTTTTAGGATATAACCCAGAAGAGCCTCTGCACATTTCTACCCAATTTTAAAATATGAAAATATCAAATTTACTGCAGGGAAAAAACCTCACAATGGCACAATTCTTCAGGAAAATTTCATTTATTAAAACCAGCAATACCTTTTTCATCTTTCTATGACTTTCTGTCTTTCAAAATCACTTCTTTTCAATTAATTTCCTTTTCTGTGGTTTTCAGAATACAGATGTGTGGTTTCTCTTTTGCCTATTCCTTTTCATCTTTTTCCATCTCTCCATTGTTCCCATAATTTTCTTCAGTTAATTTCTTTGGCTGTATTTTGTCTTAATAATCATATATATGGTCTATTTCAGAAGTGGAGAATTGATGTGGAACAAGACCAAAACAAACACCACCATTCTAGAGTTGGCCTTCCAGATTACCAGGATTGATGAAGCTATTGGGAGTAGATTGGCACTAATTTATAGATTATTTCCATTTCCAGCCTAATCTCTCTGTATTGAACTGGACATTTTGAATTGGCAGCAGTGTTTCACACTTGGCAGCTTGTCTGAATCAGGACATCTAGGAACTATTTTTTTTCCATATGATCATTCTTGTAGCTAATTTTTTTCATCACCTTTAATACATTAAAAATCAGGGGGTAAAGTTCTTAAGCAAACAAAAAAAATCCCCATAATCAAACATAATAAACAAATAAAGTAAATAAAAATAAAGAAACAAAATAAACCACAAAATAACCACAAGAAAATAACTCAAGGAACACAGAAAAGGAACTCTGGTTCCACGGCACTCTGGTTCCACACCACCAATTAACAAATAATCCAGGTAAACTGTTCAAATGTGTTAGTGCAAAATAATTTCTTCTAATAAACTAATTCTGCTTATTCTGCGGGCATTTTCACAGAGCAAAATTTAACACTTTATCCAACCGAATTGAATGATTTCATTTTTTCAAAATTTAGGTGACCTACTAAAAAGTTGTTTCTGTCATAATTAATTGGCTGCAAATTGTAGTTTCTGTATTTCATAGACTAAGTTTCTGAGTCCTCTATTCTGTGGGCCGGATATGTCTAAACCCCAAAGGAAACTGCAACAAGTTGTAGATAATGTAGATTTGTCATAGAGCCTGGTCAAAGACCTGGAAATTTCTAACCATCTGGCTTCTTAGGTAGGCCATAGGAGAGAATAGGAGCAAAGTGTTTAGACAAATAAGAAGTAATTTAGAGATACCAGTAGATGCAATTTGACATTCAATTAAAACTAATTTTTCAATTCTAAGCAATTAAAACACTGAAATAAAGAAAAAATCCTTTTTAAAGTTTGGATTCTATAAATAGTTATAGGACATTGACGTTTCATCTCAATTTCACATAGAAGAAAATGTGAAAGGAATGAAATATTGTACACATTGTGAGGAGTCTGGAAAGCAATTTATAAAACTATTGGAAACTTGCATGCTCCTTACTTAAAGATAATTTTCCATTAGGATAATCTGTTTCAAAGGGCACAAGATACCATGGGGAGAATTACCATAATTCCAATCTCAAACCTAAATCCCTCTGAGATAGCAGTTTTTCTGCATCCATAGCAAACATTTTCTCCTTAGCATAGACACATAGTATGCCAAATGGCTGTGCATACAGAGGAAAGTGGGAGAAGACATTGCTCAACCTCCTCCACTTGCCTTGACAAGTATAGGGTTTAAACATCTTTAATTTACCCAGAATTTAATCCAGCTAGATTTAAATAGATTTGTTAAATCACAGGTTTAACATTTCTACTGAAATTTTCTGGTCTTGAATAGGGATCATATGCTTTTCTAGTGTATTTTGTTATCCCATGGAGCCTTTCTGGACAGCAGTGAAGATGCTACTGTCAGTCTGATGGTAACCCACTGAGCTACCCCCTAGATTCAGCAGTACCCCACCAGTAGACCTCAGTTCCTCCAGAGACTCTTACAGAGGTCAACAGAAATGCAGAAGTGTATTGACACAGCTGATGAAACTTCCTTCTTCCCTTCCTCTCACTTTGCATGTGTCTAGGCTTCATACAAGACCATAAGTTGACTTTCAATTAATAGCTTTTCAAAGAATAATATTTAGGATATTTTGTTAGCTTAAAACATTATTTGTCCAATAGTTTCCCAGTTTATTAAAGTAAAATAATGATATGTTAATACACAACAAAGTAGTACAAATTTGCATTTTTAAAAAAAAGTTTTGTTTTTTTTATATCTATGTCACCATAATAAATTATTATGATTTATGCTTTTAATATGTTAACATATATCACACTCAACTATACCAACCCAGGAGAGCGTAACAGCAAGTAATTCTTGCTATTCACTGCTATTTGTTTTGGGGGTTTTTTTGTTTGCTTTGCTTTTTTATTTTTTATAGTTCTCCTCACCTTCGTATCATCAAGGTAAACACAAAGGATCCCAAATTTTCTGTTACATTGTACAAGCAACATAATTTCCCTATATTACAGATAATAACCTAGAGTACTCCTTGCTTGCTCCAGAGTTCATTTGAAGGAGGTTGCTTGTGTTTCAGAGAAACCCCTAATACCCTGCATAGTCTCTCCAAACACCAAATAGAAGTCATCATTCAAATTGTAAGAGAGAAAGAAGGCTGGAACTTTCAAGATTTTTTCACTCTTGTACAAGTGCAGTTCTGGATTCTATACAGAAATTTAATTTTCATGTATCACTCTGAATGATACACTCAATATCACCCAAGTCCCATAGTCTTTGCTTCAAACCTCTGCTTCCTTAGAAGACAATAGAAGCTGGAATTAAAGGACTGTGACAGCAGCTTATCTTCTTAAGGTTCTTGAAAAGCTTCTACAAAAGCAAAAGAGAGAATCAAGAACACAGGAACTGAAATATACCAGCATCTTTGAGAATCCAAACCCCAAACTCTTAACACCTTTGAAGGAGGGGTTGCATTGCTTTCATTAAAGGATGCAAATCCAGACTAATTGTAGGAATTCAATGTCTTAGTTTTTCCAAAATCCTGCACAGCATCCAGCCTCATGTTTATCAAAACAATATCAAATAATTACCTAATTCTAATAACAGAGTCTCCCTCAGATTCAGTTACATAGCAGGAACAATTTTAGCCACACGATAGAAGACTTTTTTTCAATCAAGGTGGAGGAATGTCACCATTCTTCATCACTCTGCAACTTTTTGTATTGGAGACCACATATCAGAGTCATAACGCTGGGGTTATCCTTTCTTTTTGAGAGAGGCTCACAATAAAGAATTACATTTTCACCTAAAGTACCCCTGGAAGAGGGAGAGAATCAGGCACCAGGAGAATATTAAAAACCAGCAATGAGTGAATGACATAGAGCTTTCTGATTTTTGACATCAACCTGTAACTATCTCGGTAGTACGAAAATTAGCTCCAGGACAGACCTTAGTTCTCAGACCAAACCAGAAGCTATGGGGATAGGTAATAGTTTGAGATATGGCACAGACATTTTTCTACAGTGTCCTAAAACTTGTGGCCTAGGAAATCATCTTGATACCTCCTCTCAGAGATTGTTCTGATAATGCTGCACAGAATTAGAACAGAAGCAAATTACATTTTCCACATTAAATGAATAGGCTGCATTGATCAATATACACCGAGTGGCATTATGAATGCCAAAAGCCCGTACTAATCACTAAAGACTTGATTAAGAGTTGAAATTTTGTTATAAACCTGATTATTCCTGATCTTAGGCCATATACATAGATAATATAAAAAGACAGAGAGTTATAAAGCATGCAATGAATGCTTTTCTGTTAATAATAAACTGGGTATTTAAAATAGAATTGTCCCTTCCATAACTTGTTTAAAGTGTTTTTACCAGTCTGAAAAAGTGCGTGTACATATCGATCAAAATGCCTGTTGTGTTAATCCCTTATTAGATTTTTGGATGGAGGTTTTTAAGAGGTTACAGTAACTGAAACTGAAAGGTAAAAGGTAAATGGTGAAATTTTTGGGGTTTTGATTTATAACAAATTTGTGCATTATAGTGCCACTACTCCCTTTTAAATTTTTTTTTTTTTAATTTTTGAATTAAAGGGTGTTCCCCTTTTCATTTCAACATTTCTCTGATCCTATTCAGATATATTCACTATAGCCAACTGCTTTATTCAGCTGGAAATGAAGTTGTTTTTTCCTGTATACAATGCCAATGCACTTGCAGGGAATGAAATACACGTTTGAGTTAAAGGTCTGAAGAATAGTGGCGGTAAACAATATATATACACTCTGAACACTTGGAAAGCTTTCAGCTTTGGTTCCTTTAAGTCAAAGAATAGTAAATTATAAATGTCTTCAAAAGTATATGGACAATAAATAGGGAAGTATTAACTAATGTTAGGTTAATGGTTACAAACTGACAATGAAGATTAACAACATGACAGTCTTATGACAGTATCCGTGAGTTTTAAGCAGGAATAAGATATTTAATAATAATCTTCACTAACTGAAGTCAAGGAAAATACATTAAACATTCCAGTTCCATAAGACACATTTATTTCTAAATTAACTTTTAAATTTAATTTACTCAAAGATTCAAAAATTCTAGGAAAATGACTAAAATATTAAATCAAAATATTAAATCTTACCTTTCAAAATTTACTTCTAGAAACCTCTTTCAATAGACCCATGGTCATGCTAACATCTCAGCGGGATAGCCCGGAATGTGAAATTTGTGCCTTTTTCCCGAAGTACTTGGGAGAGCATCGCCCCCCGGTGGCGGCGGGGAACCGCATTAATTCCAGCGAACCTCAGTCGAGACGGGGATGAAAGCTGAGCAATTACAACTCTGCTACTCTGCTCGCCGTCCTAGCAATAATTATTTCCATTCCTCGTTTAAAAAAAATATAATATTTCATTTCCTTTATAATTATTTATTTAGATAAATTTCATATTATTTGTATTTCTGGATGTGTTTCTGTTTCTCCCTTATGCCATAACTAGTTATACCTACAAAAATTCTTGATCCTGGAAGCCTTGCTTGCAGACACCAGAACCCATGCCTCTACAATTATCCTGTGGTTTTTTGGCACCCCAGTGTGGTTGCAGACATGTTTAAGGACTGCTGTTCTTTGAAAAGCTAATGCAAGAGTGCCAGGAAGAGCCATGCTGCAGATTCTTGTGGTGACCAGCATTTTAAGGTCCACAGAAATCCACTGTGTAGATCTGTCTCTCAAATCAGCTGTGTTTCCTCTCAGCATGACATTTTCCTGCTGCAGCAGTGCAGCAAGCAGGGCTATCACCCTGCAGTAACATGATGACAGACCCAAGTCCCATAGTCTTCCCTTCAAATCTCTGCTTCCTTAGAAGACAATAGAAGCTGGAATTAAAGCACTGTGACAGCAGCTTGTCTTCTTAAGGTTCTTGAAAAGCTTCTACAATTGCTCCATTGACACAAGGAAATGTAACAATTTTTCAGTGTGAAAGTCTGTCACAAAGTAATAGAGCTATGTAGGTGTGTATAGTAAACTAGATGATATGGCAAGAGGAAAGCTGCCTTTTGTTAATGAAGAAAATATACAGGACATATAAGCAGATGTTATATTAATGTTGTTGGCAATTTCATGGAAAATGACTGAACATTTTTTAATACTATTTCCTAGTAATAATAGATAAGATTTTGTGGGAAAGATTTAAGGAAAGCCAATTCACTGCTAATAATAAATCCACTTTCAGGAATACAAAAGAAAAATATATGTTCAGGTCATAATTTTGACATAGCAAAGGAGGCAAGATCAAAAGAAATGCTTGCTGGAGAAAGCAGCCCAGTCTGAAGATGTAATGGGAAGTGCAACAGGTTGGTTTGTCATTTTCAGGCAGAAAAGACAAATTCTGCAAAGACACCCACAAAACCTCCATATCTGTGGAAATGTTTACACTTTAGCTGCCTAGGAAATATATTTTAAAGCAGCAAACACATCCACCCAAACTTAGACAACAGTCAGACAATAGCTCTGTCATTTAGAAAACATGGCTGAGTTCAAATATAAGGTTAAGCAAAAAGCTCACAGTCAAATTTTTAAAATATTAAATTTATGTAAGACTACTTCACATAAGCTTTGACTGCTATTGTTAATGTGCCTGGGAAATGTTATTGCTTGTGTCTAATGATGTACTGCATCAGAACTTTAATTTAAAATGGGCTTTTGCAAATAATTTACTATGTGTGCTTGAGCAAGTACAGCAAGCAATTACACTGATTAGCCATTTTTGACTCTGCTAGAGCTGCATCAAAATATATGAGGGATGCCTGACACTATAAGGCATTCTTTTAAGTCACCCTCAGTCAAGCACATTAATGAAAGGCTTCTGTAACTTCTGTCTAGCTATTGAAGGAGCAGCTTGCTGTCAGCTTTATATTTATTCTTTCCACTTAATATTTTAATCTTTTTTCTTTATAACAGTGTCATATCCCCCATTTGTGGAACAGCAGACAAGGTCCATAAAGACCGTATTACAGTCAGCCAGATCTCCCAGTGCTTCACTTGTACTCTCAAAAATACTTTGTACACACAAACAGCATTAGGGATTGACAAGTTGAATGTACCCACAAACACAGTTCTGATGTCTTGGGATGTGTTAGCTCTTGTTTCCTGCATTGTTTAGGAGCACCTTTCTGTAGGACTCAGAATCTCCATCTGCACAACTATCATCCTGGTTGAAACCACTCGGGCACTGGTACATATCAGTACAGAGTTGCCAGTTTCCCTTATACATTTTAGTGCTTCCATACTTAAGAGTCTCATGAGGCAAGCTCCATGCTTGAATGATTTGCACATACACAGTTAATTATATTGTTAATACTTCCTAATACTGCCAAGCTGTTTTTCAAAAATTTAGAAGCACCAGTTCACAGGGTGCAGAAAGAGTTGCCAAGTGTCTGACAGAACCTGAAACATTTGCAGGCTTTCATCACCTTTAAGTTTCTCATTCCCAAGATAATACATAGTCATTTAGTAACTGAAATGCTGTAGAAACCACTCATCTTGTTTGTAAAATGGAGATGGGAACACTTTGAGCTACAGGGTCTACTTTTGAGAGAACAGTGAGGGCAAAGGGAAGACATAGGGGACCATGGGAGGAAAGGCCTAGACATGGGATAAGATTTTTACAGGAAAAGGAACTATGACTCCTTGGGTTAGAACACCCTGAATTCTTCAGGGGAACCATTTCTACCCAACAGTAAACTAGGTCATGGGATGGGAGGCACAGAAATCTGACAGAATTTCTCTTGAGGAGGACATTTTTAACAAGGTGATAAATCAAATATAACACCTAGATCAGCACCTGCTATTGTTACCTGTTTACTGGAAAAATTTCCCAGTACAGATATGACTGTAACTGCAGGAGACATTTTAGAACCTTGGGGATCTTTCCAGATTCCTGTTTGTCTTTCACTGGCTGAAGAGCATCGGTTTTGACAGAGGTAATAGCAAGTTTATAGATACTATATTGGGTTGTACTGTGCATGTAGTTGGTTTTTTTAAGCAAAAACTTTTATCACAAAAGCAGTTAGTATAACAAATTTTGCTTAAATGTAAAATGGCAGTCTAAAGCTCTTTCTTTCCTTCCTTCTTGTATTAGCACTTTACTTTGTCCTCCAGGCTGCCAGAAGAGTATGCAGCTTTTGAAAGTGTATCTTAATGGCAGAAAGCATCTACTTGTCCTTCAGTTTCCTTACATTAAAGTAATACCTCTTCCAACTATTCAGTGACTTTATTATCAGGACATGCTTTTCCCAAGTGCCACTGGACACTAACATGGTGCTAAAAGAGGCATCATGTCCCTTCTCCCTCACCCCATTCTTTGGCTTAAGAACAGCACGCTTCAGAGTCTAATAGGTCATCTAAAAAGTGTGAATAGTCCTCACGGAACAGATGTTCCTTCAAAGCAGTCACAAAATGCAAAACATACTACAAGTGTGCAATTTATTTCTGCTGCATAAAGCATTCTAAATTTTGCCTTTGGAGATGAGTTTAACATTTTCAGAAATTCCATTAAATTGTTTATAAAATAGACTCTGATTCTACAAATGCAATACTATTTTTAAAGATACACATTTTTACCCATGTATGTTTTTCTTTCTTGCCAGTGCAAAACACCAAACAGGCCAAATCCAAGAGCTCAAATTGGCATTGCTAAATTTAGCTTCTTCATATTCCGGATGCAGTATTAAGCACTTAAATAACAAGCCCCATCCTCCCAGAACACAATAGAGGAAACAGTGCACAGCAGATTCAGCTTACCTTGTAGAAAGGCACGTGTAATGCAATCAGGTTGAGCGGACCTGGGTTTTTCCACTCGGGCACAGCAAAATGTTGGCAGCTTGTTGAGCTTCTGTCCACAGCAATTGGTGTCAAACAACTTCTGGAGAGTGGAAAAAGTACATCAGCACTACTAAGCTGCTTTTTGCCTCCCAGATAAGCTGTGCTATACATACTTCTCTCTGTTCCCTTAATCCCTTCAGTGTCTCACCTAATGCAGTCTTCATTGATTGAGCTTTACAAATGCTCCTTGCAAATGAACATTAACAAAACTCTGAATGGCATTATAATTTATGAACAATAAGACCTTCCCTCAGACAGTTTTCTTGAAGTAAACTAGGTGAATTAAGGACTTTTGAAGAAATATTAAACCATATTTGTGCCAAAGTACAAGATCATCAAAACTTTCCATTAATCAAAACTTATGGTTTAACTGAAGATTCTAAATTTGACCTAGCAAAACTGAAAAGCATCAAATCTCCAAAAGTACTCATCCACCACAGGATATATTTTTTAGAGTTATTTCCATTAGCCCCTCAGTAAGGTAATTTTAAGCACCCAAAGACTTGGCCTCCAGGAGTTTCTCACTCCTGACTGTCAACTATGTGCCATATCAAGATTGTAAGAAAAGAAAAAAAGATAACATGCAATCTTAAGAGGAAGTTACACTGTTTCATTTTTGAGGATTACTCATAATTTTGATCGCTTGTTTTTATCTCTATGTCTCCTTTGCCATCGGTTTGATTACTTTTTCTTGCCTCTGAAAAACTCTTACTTAAAGATGAATTCCATTTCCACCATCCGATTAAGTAGTGTCTCCTTTCATAGATAGCCTCATGCATATTATGCCTTTAGACAACAAAAATATCTGTAAGGCAAGGACTTTGCAAGTCTTCTTAAGAGACTGTGTGACAGAGATGGAAGAGGGGAAGTCTGAAGGCTGTCAGCAGAAATAAGACATTTGATTCTTTTAGTTACTGTAACTGGAGAAATTAACTCTCAGCTGGTAAGAGAGAGTTAAACACCATTGCCCTCTACAATGACTATTAATTAAATTTAATGACAGTGTTCATTTTTTGCTTATACCACTTGAAAATGGCTTAAACCTAGCACAAACATGGTTAACCAGTTCTTTTTCCTAAAGCAGTCAAATTTCTTGCTTCAGTGTCAGTATTTCATGTTTCAAAACTTATTATGACATCTATATTAACAATGTAAACTTATCCCATAGTCAGAGTTCAAAACAAATTTAGGTGTTTCAAATTTGTAACTCAATCTGAAGTGAATAATGTACATGCAAAATACGCATGTTATTGAAAAGATAACACGGGTTTTCCACGCAACATTACTAAAATCCATGCTGAATGCTTTTCCCTGTCAAAATATACTTTTAAAAATACAATAATTTTCAGAATAAGATCAGTGGTATTTTACAATATTAAAATTATTATTTTCCATATTTTTCATAATACCATAACACTTAATATTTTTCAATCTAGTATTGGTATCTCTGTTTCACAGAGAAGTTTATCACATCAGGTAGAAGAAAAAAAAACCAATGTACAGTTGAGAACTAAATAAACATTTCCTTATTCACAATTTGGTAAAGACAATACATGGTAAAATCTGGAAAATGTAATTATATGGTTTTGCTCTCTCTCCAGGCTGTTGTATGTTAAAGAAGACCTCATACACTGCTAGGTCGGTTACACTCTTTGGAGTTTTCTGGTTGTTCCATGTTTAGTGGGTTGTTTATGTGAGCAGTTACTTTTAGATGCACAGCAGCTGGAAAATGTGAGTTCATCTCTGTGGTGACAACCACATTTTCACGGGAAGTATCAGTTACTTTGAAGACTTTCCACATGAATGTAATTAAGATGGAGGTAGAAAGCATAAAGTATGGTTTTATTAGAATATAGGGTGATACATTAAAGTGCCGTGGAATTAATATACAATGGTATTTTGAAAGACAACTGTAGGCAAGAGTAGAAGTAATTTAAATCTAAGCCCTGGTACTAAGGCTATTTAATTTCTGAGTAAGTAAGATCATTATTACTAAAGGAGGTTTTCATGGCAACAGTCTGTGATTTTTTCTTTGAAAAAGACTAGCTCATTACACTATTTAGTACTGGAAAAAATGATCAAATATTTTTACAATTTGTGGGCATATTGATGGAAAATTGATGGAGAAACTATCATGACAGTATATTTTATTTGCTCATTTATTTAGTTTCTTTAGAATCTAGGTTTCAAACATAAAAATCACTTATAAAATACTTTAAAGACTCTATTAATCGCCAAATGCGCATTAAGTCTGGTACAAGGGTCCTATTTCTTATAGAACATTCTATTTTATTTTCTTTAATACCATATTTTCAAATGAAATACAGTATTTCACTTCCTTTTCTCTCATTTTATTTGATGTTTTACTCAGGAAGGAGCTGATATTGGGCAACACAATGTCCCTTCCTGGAGAGAAGTACCAAGTGAAACTAAGTCATCAATTCCATTTCTGTATCCACTACATACACATCTTCTATTTAAGATAAGATTTTTCATTGTGAATTTAGTGGTCACCATTTGTAAACTGATTCACTGTCAGTTAAAGAAAGCTCTTCCAAGGTACATAATTTGTTCAGCTAATTCTTTAAATCACATTTAATACTTTTATTTTGTATTCTGCTATTCAAGTCTTGCAGTTTTTCAGTAATAATAAAATAGGTTAGAGCTGCCAACAACCTCCTGCACTTTGTACACTTTGTAAATCCTATAATATTTAGAAGTATACTTGTGAAAAGCAAAATTTAATTTTCAATATGTCTTTTAGACTATGGTTTGGTAAAAGCAGTTTAATGTTCAAAAAATATTAGTCACCGAATGATGGTGTTTTCTACTGACTTCAATCATCTCTGGCTATGACTTTGCATCCCTACAAAAGATACTATCTAGACTCAGTTTCAAAATGAAATATATATTTAGCATTAATTTCACCTTTATTTTTTCATAAGATGCATGTCTTATTATACTGTATGTATTCGTATACTTCACACGTGCGCATTACAAAAGGGACTTATGAAAGCCTATAAAATCCAAGATACAAATTATTCTAGGAACCTGTATCAATTCAGAAGAGACAATGAAGGAAAAAGGCAGTACATAATTCAGAATTAAAACTTATTTAAGCTATTAAAATGAATGAAACCCAATTAGAATGACAAAAACCCACACAGCAGCACAAGACCCACTGAAAGGGCTCCAAGCATTCAAAAGTTCTACTAAAAGAATATGAGCACTTTGTCAGTCTTAAAATATTGTTTGCAAAACAGAATCTGCAAAACAACATTGCAAGAGAATCACAAAGTAAGCAGAAAATGCATTATTCTGAATTCAAAAGGAAATAAACAAAAGTTTAATCCATATTATTTTCTTCAATACACTCCTTGAAAAAGTTTATTGCAAGTTGAGTATTTGAAGTACCTAATGAAACATTCAGAATGAGCACAACGTCATAAGCTTTCCCTGCAGCTAAAACAAGAGAGAGAAGAGTGAAAATATTTCTGGGTAAATGAACTCTCAAAATGAAAAATGGAACAGCTGAGTAGAGAAATAGCACCACTTAGGAAAGAATTAAAATATCCTGAGCAAGTTATTTTAAAAAGTTTCATTGTATTGTCTCATAGTGAGATTATACTGTCCCAGATTTTTTCTCCCAAGTTGTGATGAATGTAGGTCAAATTTTAAGTCAAGCTGCTTGTTGAACATTTTGGTTTATTGTTATGAAGGTTGTGATGATATCCCATGGTCCAATCAATTCTACCATTGCTCTATGCTGTATTTCTTTTCACAGCTGAATGGCCATTAGCTCAATTCAAAATGGATTTTTCAGAGAAGAGGCTGTGCATGACAAACAAATACTGTTATCTGATGCACAACAGGAAAATTCATTTTGAGATAGTTCTTGGGATACCTGGTGAGTAGGTTATAGTCCTTGAAAGTCTGAAGGCATTTGGGATTTTTCACCGAGGCAAGCAAACATTATGTTTAGCCAAAGACAAGAACTAGCAGAGAGATCAGTAAATCAGTCTGAATTGGCCCACTCAAGACGCTGAGGCAGCCTAGATCCTCAGCAATTTACTGTCTTTCCAGGAACTAGGAGGCAGCTAGGGAAATAATTATGATTTGCAGTGTTAATACTCTCATCTTTCTTCATTCATAATAGAATTCAAGATAACACTTTGATCCTAAAGATTTTGTTTAATAAATTGTTGTGGAATTATGTCCTGCACAGGAGTGTTAATCACAAAGTTTGGAAAAATAATAACTGAAAACAGATACTGTGTTGCACTTTGCAATTTGGACAGTTACCTATCTGCACCAGCTCTTTATAAGCCACATTATGCTGACTTTATGTTTCTTTCAGCTTATTTTTCTTTGCTTTAGTTCCTTTCTTACAACAGAATCAATAAAAAGGATAAGTGTTTAATAAGATTTTATATTTAATTTATTTCTTCTCTTTTTACTTCATCTTGCTCTACTTGTGACTTCTTTTACTTCCTTTTCTGAAACAAAAAAGAAACTCCCCCAAGAATGTAAAAGACATTTGACTCCTGATTCTAGTTCCATACACATCTAAGTGGAACTGAGTCAGTGAATTCACATTCCCTTTAAACTGACCTATTTGAAAGATAAATGACATCTCTTATTCCACCTCGTCCTGGTCCTACCTCTTCACTTTAAGTGTCTGAAATGAGCAAATCTCTCTTTTAACCTGTGACCTGACAGCATCTAACACACAGCACCGATGATGACGGTCAAACATAATTTACTCATACACAGTTAAGTTCCATTTTTAAGCCATTTTTGTCTTAGAAATCTTCAAAGGAAGGCTACACTGAGGTGGGGGAGAAGGGGAGGGGAAGGTTACTTTAAGAAAGAAAAGAAAATCTATATTCAAGACTGTGAAATTAAACTTCTAAATAATTATTCATAAGCTCTAGCATAACCAATTAAATAAACTTGAAAATTTAAGGCATTTTATATTTTAAAAAATTTTTAAGACACTGATATTTCTAAAATTCATATAGATTTTATCTAAAGTCTCTGAATTCCTTCTCTAACTTTAGCAGACAGCTGTATACAAATCAAATTGTTCTGAACACCAGGAGCTGTTCCTGTGAAGTGATATTTCGGTGGTCTGGTGTCTGATCTGATTCCTTGGTGGCCAGGTTTCTACCTCCTCTTGCCACAGCAAAATTAATTTCCCTTCTTTGCTGTTTCTGTGACTCACTGGTGTTAACTGAGGCTTTGTAGAGAGTGTGCCTAAGATACCAACAATCCTATTTAGTTTTCTAAGTGAATCATTTCTCGCTATTGTGCATGTTAGGAGGAGATAAGGGACACTTAGATGATATGGAGACAAGATACAGAAGGTTTTGCTGTTAGATACTTCTGGAGGTGGCAAGGATATCCAAGAAAAGAGGAACAGGTTTAAAGCTATCATTTATACCTGAATAATTCCTGAGTAAATGCCATAAATTCAAATTAAAAGGTATTTTAAAGTGAAAAAAAAAAGTGGTTTACCAATTATACTATGTCATTATTTAGACAAATACCCAATTTGAAGCCTGTGACTTAACTAGCGTCACTGATAATATGAAAGGAAGCCTTTTCCTTTATTCTATGAATTTAGAATAAACTGAGAAAAACCAAGAAGGATGCATATGAAGCTACACAAGATACCTGCTCGCTCACAGATGTTACAATGGTGTTGTTACCTGAGGCACTGGTCCTTAGCACTGATCACCATCACAATAATGTCAAAAGTATAGTCCTGACTTATGAAACCTTTTGTCTGAAATAAAAACATAAGGAGTTTGTGTGCAGCCAATAATAATTACTAGCTTTTAAAATAAAAGAGCTTATCTATTCCCATCTAAATTATCAGGCTGGAGCATGCTGCTGGGGGGGGGGGGGGGGGTGTATATGTATGTACCCAGTGCTACAGGCACCAACTACTGCAGTGGTGCCATTTCAGAGATACATCTAGTTCCCCATAAATACTAAACAACTGCTGAAAAGGTAAGCTGCTAGAGCAGAGGAAAAATAAGAAAACAAAACAAAAACAGGATGAACAGAAAGTTCCATCTGAAAATATAATTCTAAATTTTAATTTATGTCATTTGTAGACTATTATGCTGGGGGGACTAAAGCTGAAAATGATTTCTACTCAATGGCAACAAAAGTTTTAAAGCAGCATGATTTGATCACAGAAATACACTTTGCAGAGCACAGCATACTTTACTGAATAATTTGAGAAGTTTCAGAGATATTAAATCAGACCAACAGATTATCTGAAAAGTGTCTTCTAGGTGGAAATCATTCACTATTCTTCCTTGTGTTTGAGGAATTTCATCTTTTGTATTTCCTTTAGCAAGACTGTTGTGCAGCAAAGGGATTGCAGATGGGGGAGAGAATGCCATGCAATTGCACTGGTTTTTCACTGTGTAAAGATAGATTATAATATAAATCTACAGGTTTTCTATCAATTTTAGAGAATTTTTTAGAAAGGAAACTATAGCTTTGGTAGTGAATGGAAACTGAAAAAACTAACATGTTCGAAGATGAGTTCAGAATGAACAGGTAACACATTTTTTGAACAGGTAACAAGTTCTTTGAAGATGATAGTGTTAATATAGATAAGGGAAACTAAGAAAAAATAGCACTCAGAAATAGTCAGATAGCCTTTCACCACTGCCTTCTACATCAAAAGGAAAAATAGTTGAAGTAGAGAATTACTGTGAATAATGTGCAAGATGAGCCTAAGTTACAAAACTGAATTTCTGGTAGCTCCACACTTGAAGTTGAACACTGAAATATTTCTATACTTATCCAAGCACCAAACAAACTCTTTCATTCATTTTTTTTTTTTCTTTCTTTTTTTTTTAACATACATGCAAGTTAGGATCAAATTATGACATGAAATTTTTAAACCAAAAAACATTGTTTTCTCAAAATAGCTGAGCTGAGAGACAATGATCCTGGCTCCCTGCGTGGTGGAGAGGAGTATGTCATTAGATTATACCCCATTAGCAAATGGTGCATGAGAATGGAGCAACCTACCATATTTGTCACCTGGACTTCAGTCTTGCTTATCCTGGGTCAGCACAGACCTAAGAGCTCTGCTTTGCTTTTAAAATATCATCAACATCTCACAAAGTTCTGATATAAAAAAATTCACAGCTTTACTCAGAAGATCCTGTTCAGTGTCAGTATCTGATGTCACTGGCCACTTATCATCATAGCGTGTTGGCACTGTAATGTTGTACACTGCTTCTGTCACTGTTGAGGTAGGTGGCTCATCCCAGCATTAAACACTTAGAAGGCACTGATGTATTTGTTTAAGTACAATTGCATATGACTCTTCTTCATCTGGGTTTATCTGATTTGCAAAGAATTTATCCCAGAAGTTGCCATAAAATTTGTTTTACCTTCCTTGGAGCTTTCCATCACTAAAAGCACATGTTCTGAGACATAGTCCTGAAAAATTAGTTTTTCCTCATTTTTTCAGGGATTTTTTTTTTTTTGTTATTTAATTCTCCAATTATTTTAAATTTTATTTTAGAGTCCTTTAATAATTTATCCAATTTATGTTTATTCTACCAAAATAATTTTTACTTTGATTTTTACATAGTTGGAAACTGATTTGGTCTTTACTACATGAATTAATAACATAAATTAAGAGATTCTTCTCTTTTATCAGAGCTGGTCAATTAAGGACAGGTGAAAGTCTTAATACTAAGTTGGATTACAATCAGTTCTGAATTTTTAAGTTGAACAAGGATATTTAGACCTCTAGTTTTATTCTCAACATCTGTAATTTAAAGACACCGAAGGTTATCCATGAGATGTGCTGGCTACAAAGTTTCTTTAAGGAACATCCACCATCTCCCCAGTGCTGAAGGGAAAACAGAGCAGAGCCCTGTCTCCCTTCTCTGCCTGCATACACACACAGCTGATGGCTGACCTCACATAGACATCTCTCTCACTTTGATTTTTTCTCCACTTGCTTGAAAGGACCTTTTCTTCATGAATGGGGAAAACACAGTGTATTTTTATCTGACAAGTAAGTTAAATAAACTCAACTGACCCTCATACAAAAACAAAACAACCAGCTTCAAGTCTCCTTCCTCAGTTCTCCAGGTTCCGTATGCCAATTGTTCCTGTCAAGTGCTGCACTTCGTTTACCTACTTCAGTTCCCTGGGGAGAAGTTCATACTCCCATGCAGGGGTTTGTTATTCTCCAGAGAAAGATCCCTTTTCATTTATTCCAGTCCCCCTATGAAATAGGCTGAAAAACACTGTGTAACCCCTGTGGAGGTTATACAGTGAAAAGATCTACTGTTTAATGGAACATGGTATCCTGAAATACTAAAGCAACTTAGAGGAAATAGGAAGAAAGAATACAAATGGATGGAAGACACGTGAAGCTCTCCTTTATCTACTTCCAACAGGCATTAGAAATGGAAAAAAAAACAATCACACTTTATTGCTGAATTTGGAACATGTGGGTCAAAATTAGATGCTCTTGCTCCCTGTGTAATAGATAGAGAAATTTTAATGGACTTACTGATATCCTAAATTAACTTAACTTCCTCGTGATCTAGTTAAACGTATTTTCAAACTGTTCAGATAGCTTAAAATCAATTTTGATACCTCTCTAAGCTCTAGCAGTTCCTATTTACTCTCCCAAACCAGCTGGGAAACAGGTGGAACAGCAAGCTTTTTCTCATCTCAGTATGGAAGGAGAAATTTCTAATAAAAATTCTTTCATTTGTGAATTTCTTTATATTCTGTAGCAGCTGGTTTGAAATAAGTGTCATTATTTAAAATGCACAGGGCATAGTTCAGGGTGCAAATGATGCATTTCAAAATCACATACACATTACTCAGCTTCTTTTCTCTCATAAAGTGTTATTACACCCTTGGTGTCTACACCCAACATGACAGAAGATCAACACTGCCAACGGTGTGATAACATCAGAGGCATCACTTGCAACTAATTCAGGAGCAACCAACAGAAGCAAAAATGTTGAAAGAAAAAGTAATAACCATGTGACAAAATAAAAGTTAGTGGTATCTTAAATGCTGGATATAATGAGGAAAAATATATTGCAGAGCACTGTGGATATCTCTGAAAAATGAGGTCATAGCAATAAGCTTAAGAACCCAAAGCATGATAAAATAGGAAAAGCTCAGTCTTTATACCCACTTTCTATGCACTTTTTCATGACTGAAGGAAGTTTCACTTTGGCTTTACATAAAACTACATTGTAATATAACTTCTGCAACAATGTGAAATTTATTGGTGATAAATCAGATTGCCTACTTTTACAGGAGATACTGTTCTCTAGGTATATGTTCCTCAAATTCAATATAAATACAGCTACATATAAATACAGAGGAAAATTATTAAAATATTTTCTCTTAGCTCATATATTTATAATCTTAAATCTGTAGCTGATTTGTTTCATGAATCACCTTAATAATATACCGTGGGAACCCACAGAGAGAAAAATTACAGAGCTGTCAAGCTCTTCTGATGATTAGTACTTGTACAGAGCTCAAAACTCGTAGATTACATCTCCAGAGGTCTTGCTCCATGAGATTACAGTATAAATAGCTGGTTTCTTCAGACTTATTTGCTGGATTCTTTAGGGATATATTAACATATCAACTCTAAGTCACTGTATACTGCTTGTGACCTTCTTTCTGAAGTAGGAAAATTTTCTCTTAGAAAAGTTCCCTTGAAATATAAACTATGGTGGGTTTCTATGGTCATACCAACTCTGAAATTCATTAATTTATAGAACTGTTTTCATGTACAACTCTTCATATTATATATCTAACAATAAAAATGAAAGTATAAAAGAAAATCTAATTCTGACTCTTCTGTGGCTTTTTATTATTGAACAGAATCAAGAATTTATAGCAGAGTATGGCAAGATTTAGCCTGCAAGCCATTTTATTTTCTTTACACACTAGCAAGGATTGAGTACAAAGAATCTCCTGCCATTAAACTGTTGATAATTTTCCTAGCTGGGAAAAGATCTCTATCAGCCTTGATGAAAAGTATATAATCATTATTCTGAACTGCATTTATAATCATCTTCATTTTAACCTTCCTGCTTTTCTTTGCCATGGCCTGGTTTTATTAAAACTCCTGTTGCTGTTCATTTCCACGCTCCACTCCAAAACTCCATTTCTAGGCAGGGAACATCACAATCATAAAAACTTCAAGGGACTGTTGAATTGCCAAGTTTCTCCATTTGCAGGACAAATCAATATTCATAAAGCAAAGTAGGCAGAGTCTCAGTTTCAAGCCACATGGACTACCCCTATTGCTCATCTACCAGATTCAAGGAAATCAAAACAGCATATTCATTTCCTCTGTCCTTCTGAGAGGAACACTATGCTAAACAACTTACTGACTCTTTTACATTTAATTTGGATTGTGCCACAGGAGTGTTGCTTTACAGAACATTGACAAAAAGCAAACCAAACCGAAAAAACACACACACACACACAAAATATATGTCCAAATTTGTACAAACCCTCACCCTGACTGTATTCTTACAAAGGCCGGATACATACTTGAGTAATAAATGTACTTTTACCCATTCTTTCCAAAGTTTTTAGATACATCTCAAGTGAATCAGCCACTCCCTCTCACTAACCAAGATGCCTCCAGTAAATAGGGATACCAAAAGTTATCCAAATACCGCCAGAAGATGACAGATGACAAAGATGTTCACTGGGAGGAGCCGGCATGCAAATCAAGGCTCAGAGCTAAGCCACTGTGCCTGACCCCAGCTGGAACTCTAGCCAGGCTTTCTGTAGGGTAACCAAGCACATGAGCTCTCTGCTCTTCCCTCCAGCCAGGCTCACACATCTAAAGCCTGTCTCTAAAGATCTACCTTCATTCTGGTTATGGGGTTCTCCCAGCAACATAGTAAGAACACAACTTGGTTGGTATGAAAACACAATTAAGAATGTGAAAATGAGAAAATCTTTTGTTAATAACTTTTTGATTGATTAGCTGAGTTTTACTGTTTGATTGGTTTTGTTGAGTTTGTGATCTGGGGTTTTTTGTTCTTCACTTTTAGAGCAATGGGCTGATGCCGTTAACAAGTAATTTGATTGTTGTTATTGGAAATCAGAATTTAAAATTACAGTGAATTTTAGTATACAAGATCTGGCCCAGATTCAAGCTTCACTTATGTGGCTATCAATATGGAACAAATCTGATGTAAGACATTACCTCAGGTATACTAATGACAGAACTAGATCTCATACTTCACAGCTGAATTTTTATTATATGCCACATTATACTTGTTTCCAGCAGCAATGCCAAAAATTTAAAAGAGAAATCTTAAAATTCAAAATTAAACCAAACAAAGTATTTTATACAACTCTTAAATATAATTAATTTTTTCCAACTTCTCATATGGTGTTCTTATTGTTGTAGTCTCAGGTATGTTTCTGTTGGCAGGAAACACCAACACATTTGAAAAGCTTTGCATTAAATTGCCTTTCTATGCCATTCTGCATGCTTGGCTTAAACAGAATATTTTTTTCCCCCTTAATGTCTGTAAACCACATGGAAAGAAAGAAATTATAAAACATGATTTCCCATATGAATTATCGCATTTCTTGTGATTAAATTTCAGGCAGTTATAATGTTATCTATTTCTTTTGACAAGTACAATTATTGTTGGCATGTGCACCCGAATTGTATTTCACTTTCTGAAAAAAGAGCTCATTACAACTGGGAAAGTCTCTAGTAAAAGGAAGGCATAGGAAAAAGTACTTTATAAATATTGACTTACCCTTAGTACCTGTCAGCAAAAATGCAAATGGTCACAAATCACAGCTGTAAAGGAAATACAATAAAACCCAGAAACAGATAATATTATAGACTAGCAACAGTAAAGTGATTTCCAGATTCCCATTTGTCCAAAATGAAAACAGCCTAAACAAAACAAAGATGTTCTAGATGGCTGTTTTGTTTCATAATTAATATCTCATATATACATATATATATATATTCTGTATCATTATAGGGTAGACTATTTTATTGATGTTGGTTTTATAAGATAGTTCAAAACCAGCTTATGGTTCATAGTTGTCCTATTCTGTTCCTTGCCTGGTATAGATGTTAGATGTATAGATGTTAGGCTTTTAAATCACTCAGGACCTAAGGATGCAGCCTGATTTCTGATCTGAACCCTTTGGCTGTTGCTCACTGTCAAGAAGCAGAAACTTTTAGGGATGACACTGAGCAGTTAGCAAGTGGATCTTTCCTTCTGGGAGAAATGGTGTTCCCAGACCCTCAGAGAACCTCCATACCAAATATCATGTTTCCTGATGCCTTAGAAATAAACTTTCTGTTCCAGCAATAAGATTGAGAACACGTAATAGCATTTCTGAGGTCACTGGGGAAATAGTTCTTTCTAAAATCAGAATTTAAGTTTATTTATAATTATAGTGCCCCTATGGTCAGTACAAAAGAGAGTTTGGAGAGAGAGAGAGAGAGTGGTGTGGTGCAGGGTAGAGAAAGTATGCATTCACTGCTGCATTCCCTTCCCACACAGTAAATTAATTCCTTGAAAGTTTACTGTGATCACTGTGTGTCATTACCTGCAGTGGCTTAGTACCATTCCTATCAGTTTCCCCCCAGTCTTAGCTCCAAGCCTGCAACCAGGAGAACAAGGAATGTCCCCTGGTTTCACCTGAGGTCTGCTGAGATCTGTTGAAGTTTAGCACTTCACTAGGATCAGAGCTCTTCAGTCCCCATTGAGCCTCTACTAGAAATATTTTGCATTCATGTAACTGATCAGCCAAAGCAAGAGGAAGATACATCCTGCACAATGGATTTTCCAAGCATATACACTGGCAATTCCTGTAGAAATCCCTGAATTAATTTACGATTCAAGTCTCAAGTTGGCTTATTGTTTTGTTTCTGAGGGTTTCTTTTTTTTTAAACTCCACACAGATACAGAATTAAGTGGCTCACAGATATGTCATGTAGAAAAATAATTCAAAATACTGCTTTATTCTTTTGCTTTCTGCCTTCCAATGTTTTTTTCTCCTCCTGAACACAGAAGCCAACTTCATATACATTGCTGACACAAAACAATTTTAAGTTTCTTTTCCTAGAAATAGCTTGTTGTTACAGGACAGAAAAAGAAATTATTCAACTTTATATTTGTTTTACTTACAGCAGTTCCAGGCTTTTACTGACATTACCATTGCAGAAGCATAGCCATTTAAAACAGACTTCAGAGATTTTATTTTGTGAATTCTTCTGGGATTTAACTACAGGTATAAGCCTGGATATTCAAGTGTTACACAGATAGCAAGGGCTGGCTTCCTTTTTACCTACACGAAGACATTTTTAAAGCACTGATTACTTAAAAAAAAAAAGGCAAAAATCCCACACATGTCCTTTTTTCCACACATCCTACTCACTAATATATCAAAGGTTGGCTGAAGAACAAATGTACGGAACAAAAATACAAGAATGCACATTTTATCAAATATATAGAGAAAAACAGGGCAGGAAGAAGGTCAGTTGTAAAGGTAAAGAATGATAGATAGTAAAAAATACAGGGAAGTTACCTTGTTCATTTTACCTGTTAGATGAATGATGTATGCTGCTGAATGTCTGTAGAAAGTTTTCAAGAGACCTATGAAAAATGCATGGGTATTGTTTGGAAGAAGAACTGCATATCTGGAACCTGGAAGGCATTTCTAGGGATATTTACAATAAGCCTCAACCTCACATTTAGGTTAATCAGAAGGATTTCTGCCACTTTAAAAGGGAATTAGATTGATGCATGTGGTGTCCTGACAAGGCAATGTGGAAAAAGGCTGTCCATAAACTCATATGCCAAATGGGAAAATGTAAACCAGGTGAATTTAATATTAGGGAATACTTCAATAAAGCACTTTCACCGAATATAAACATCTAAGAATGAAAGCACTAAATAAAAAAAAAATAGAATCAAAATTTGCAAGAACAAGAATAGAAGATAACTGAAATTCACTTACGGTGAGTGAGTGAATTAAAAGACAATAGGTCAACAAAGACCAATTTTATCAAGTATAATTGAATAATCAGGAACAATATAAGCAATGAGAATCGTTTTAAATATGGAATACTCTGAAAAATTGAAAGGAATTTAAAATTCTTAGGTGAATCAGAAGCAGACTGAAGAATAAGAAAGAGATTGTCTCTCCATAATGGGAGGGAGAAAAGAGAGATATTCACACACACAGAGCAAATCTCCCTGCAGGAAGATCTTTGATTATAGTATGCACATGTAGCTCTTTCAAAGTCAGAAAACTAACTGGATGTGGCTATCCCACCTTTAAGCAGGAATT
Source organism: Taeniopygia guttata (assembly GCF_048771995.1). NCBI lineage: Eukaryota > Metazoa > Chordata > Aves > Passeriformes > Estrildidae > Taeniopygia > Taeniopygia guttata. Next base: position 37,845,179 of record NC_133028.1, on the reverse strand, counting down.
CTATTGTGAATCTGGGTTTAGTGTTCTTGTAACTACTTTTTAAGGTCTACAGTCTTAGAATCTGTTCCATATAAAACACAGTCTGTCTCTTACTGTGTTCATTTGACAGTATTAAAATATATTATTTTAAAATTTGAGATAGTCTCCCCACTTGTGCAGCTTGTGTTGGACCACATGCCACATGACGCCTGATTCATGTCACATACTCACTATTTGGTCTGTTCTACATCTGAAAAAAAATTGCAGTAGAAGATTCCATGAAGAAATATTTGTTCAGCTTAACTACAAAAGTTTTTCTCTTTTTATTTTTACCATTATATTGAAAATGTAAACATTAAAAGAGTCATTCTTCCACTGCATGCTCCCTTATTTACCTCTACGCCCCCAGAAATAAAATCTCCTTGCTTCCTTGAAGCGCAAGGCCAGAGCTGTGCGTCATATTATTGTACTTACTTATTTCAAAATTGCTTATTCCTTTTGCTTTGGCACTCAATTCAAAATAAATGAGGGATTTTATATTGCTCCTGAATGTTGATGTAGGTTGTAATAGCAGCAAGCAGCAATATGTTTTGGCAGTTCTATGGAAATCCTCCAAAGGTTGCATTTAATACTTCCTGGGTATTTATTTAGGCAAAATAACTAAGTATCAGCCATGTGTTTCCATTTATTAACAGTCCCGCAGGAGCACAGGCAATCAATGTCTTGACTTAGTGACTTCTCCAATTTGCTTTTAAAAGCGTTTGGTTTGGGGATTTTTTCTTCATTTCTGTCTACTGCTATGTATTTATTCTAGCAAGGACAAAGCTGAAAGAGAGGAGATACAAGACTTGTATTTGTCAAAATTCCCTGTTTAGTCCATAGTCTCAAGCAGAGTCCTTAAGAGTTTCATTGTTGTCAGAAATGAGATTTAATCTTAGGTAGGATGGTGCATCATGCCAGTTTTCCAAAACAGGTTTTATGCTGTAATTTCTTAAGTTCTTTCAGATATCTGAATATTTATGGAATTCCCTCAGGATGAAGACAGAGAGCTTGAACTTGTTTTCACTTTTTGACCTAAGCCTGAAGAATAGGAGGGATGGGATGGGTCAAAGATATTTACAAAAAGCTGTTTTGCTAATTGTTATTTCTATTGGTTTTCCCCCCCTCCACGCAGCCCCCCGAATGAATCCGACTAGCTCAGAGATATGGGGCTGTGGGGGGAGGAAATAGCAGGAGAGGGAAAGGTATACAGAAGAGGCTCCTTACCCAGGGTGTTGGAACAGCTCTCTTTATTCTGTGGTGTCCATGGAGAGCGGGGCAAAAGAGGAAGAGCAGGAAGTTTCAGGGGTCTATATAGGTTTTGGACAGGGTGGGCACTCCTGGCTCCCCGCCAACCCCATTGGGGCAGGAGGGAGGATTCAGGGGTTATCATGATCAGAGCCACAGAGGCCCTAGGAAAGGGGGGACAAAAGGGTGTCCAGGAGCTCACCGTAACAGCTAATGAGATATGCTTTATGACTCCGCAGAGGTTCATGCTTCCTAAATGCTGAAAATTTTTGCTATCAAATCAGATTTGCACAACAAAAGCTCCCATTCAGAAAATGCAAGAAGCACATATATAAGTAAGACCAGTGATAAATGCCTCCTTGCACATCCTTCCTATCACACAACTCAAAGTTCAGAAGGGAAACAATTAGTAGAAAATTAAACTTCAGTTAAGGAATGGAGTGTTAAGCTTCAGTGCAGCACAGAATGAGGTGTAACAAGTCTAGTTAACATGCTAACTGAAACCCTTTGTGCTTTTCCTTTGTTTTTCTTAACTAGAAATTTTAGATTTCTTCATGGCAAAAAATTCTTGTCAATTCATAAATAACCATATACATAAAAACCTTAAATCATTACTAATTTAATCTAACATGATATCTCTGATACTATAGCAGAAAAATAAGACCACACCTGGTGAAGCTATCATTGCTCAGCAAGAAACAAAAAAGAATTCCTTGTAAAAATAATATGCCACTATTTTCATTACAAATATAGTCATCCTCTTGAAAGGAATAGTTGCTGAGAATACAGGCTGGAATTCAGCCCTGAATTTCTTGTCAAATTATTTGTGCCAAAATGCAGGAAACTTCTTTGCATTACAAGCCTGAAGCAAATGAAGAGAATACTATCCATCCCAGGTACCCAAGACAAGTTCTGCAGGGGTTGGAGCTATGCATGACATTAACTATTCCATCAAGATTTAGTATCTGCTATTAATAAAAGAAATATTAATTCACCATAGAATTCTATTGCTTTCTGTACTATAAAAGTTAGCTATCGTCCTGTCTTGGTTAGATGACCAGCCAGCCTTAAAGATAAAAGTACTAAAAATGCAAATGGAGAATTGGGAGACCAAGATAAAGGAATGGCAGATTTATTAAGCAATTACTATATATTTTCTGCCTTTAGATGAAGAAAGAGGATTGATGGACTGCTGCACACCATATTGAATGGCAAAATACAGTTAGCAATTGTAGTGCACAGATAGCAATGGAAATGGGTCTGAAAAGATTAGTCGTGTATTAAAATAGACAAAGTACTCTGTCTAGCAGTATATCGCTAAGAGACTGTAAGGAAATGAAGATGGAAATGAAGAAAGTTTTTTTGTCATACTAATCAAAAGCCTGCAAAATATTAGAACATTACAGCTACTTAGAAAATAGGCATAGAAAAGACTCTGGTGGCTTTACCTGATCTGAAACAAAACTATCATGACACCCTCTTAATTCACAGCCAGGAAAAAGAAAAACTTTCTGGAGAATGAGCCTTCTAGCACTACCAGAATAGATGTGCATTTGTAATCTCCCTGATAGCAGACTGCAAAACCAGAAGTCTCCCATGCTGTCATGGCATAAGCTTACTTACCCTGGTATTCCAGAAGGTTTTGGTGTATCCATCTATGATCTGTAGATGATGGCAACAAAACTTCTGACTTCTGGAAGTCCAATGACTGCAGAGCAGATAAGCACAAACCATAGTCTAACTTGAAGAAAAAGCAGAGGGAGAAAAGCTTGGTAGCTAGATTTTCTTGCTTTGAACCTTCAGTATTGATTTCTCCATACTATTACTTCAGCAGAGAAGTACATGGAGGTTTGAGGCATTTAATAGTACTCACATACTATATGTTAAGATTCTCTTTGTATAAAACATAAATTCACCTTCTCATAAATGACAGAAGATACAGTTTTAAGAAAGTGTTCTTAGAAGGATAATGTCATACTTGCAGTGCAAAAACAGGTTCAGCATATTTATAAAGTAGCTGAGCACTACTGAAGGAGGATGAACAGAATTATAGACATATTAACATCAGATTTAATATAAAGGATATATTCCATAGTGAATGAAAAACATGCTCTGACAGAGACCAAACATGAATTTTAGAGATAAATGTCATAAGTAACTTGTGGGAAATTTTTTAAGATTTTACCATTACAGCAGGCATGTGGAAATATTGCATTCTTTAGTTTTTCAGAAGCATCTGATAAGAGCACACCCTGAATATTACCTAACAAAAAATAAGGCAAGAAGGAGGCATAACAAAAGATCCCAGGACTACCTTGAGAAAGAGCAGAAGCAAACAGAAGCTGGTGAGTGGTTTGCAGGCCTGGCCACATATCCTCATGAGGAAGCAAAGGAGGTGTTCTGCTGATCTCCTGAACTCCTCTGTGTAGGAATGCCAAGCACTTTGTATTTGAAGCAAAGTACTTCTGCAATAGAGTTTCATTTATGCTCCCAGACAGGGAGGTGAAGCTGACACAAATTAAGGGGAAGGGAGATGCAAGATACCCCACAAGTAGGAATGAAAGAATTTACTTTCCCTCTGATGTTAAGCAATAAGTGAGTTGTGATTCAGTCTTCATCTGATCCCTGCTGTTTGCCAGGACTGTGCGCTGTCCTCCTAGTGTTTGATGAGTTGTCAAAATCATGAACAGAGCTACACAAGAATTGCCAAAGGTAGGTTTATAGGATCAAATAAATGTACTGGAGTGAAAACAAAACCAAATAAAGAACAACAAATAAACCCAACCACAAAACCAAAACATGTCTTGCTGCTTGTACTATTTTAAAAGTATGGTACTATAATTAAAATTATTGTCAAAGTAGAGAAATTGGTATTTTAAAATACATTGGAAAACTCTACCATTTTGCATCCATTTAGAGAAATTGATTTGTTGTAGCTTGTTAGGAAGTGGGGGCAACTGCTTAGCAAGAGACAGGATCACATAGATGCATACAGAGAGAAAACAACATGAGCAAGTTGACATTGCCACAAGAAGCAACAGAGTAAATATATTTTTGTAAGAAGAGCATGAAAATATGGAATAAATCAGGCAAGTGGTATCAGAATTCCCTGGGAGTGCTTTTTCCTAAAAACCCCACTGAATAAAGCAAGCTTTCAAACCAAGAACCTTGCACAAATGCATAAAAGTAAAATCTTCCAAGACCTTATTTTGCACTAGTTTTCTCCACATGGCTTTAAATAAACAGGTGGACATGTTTTCTACCAGATATTACATTGTTTTGGGGATTTAGAACATGTATAGTGAATAAAGACAAGGGCTTTCTCAGGGGCAGAAGCTGTTTCTGTGAACAAGGGCACAAATAGCACAGTGCCAAGCTGGATGCTACTGCTGCATCTGACAGGATCTGTGTCCACAACACAACGCCGTGCTGGCTCCACTGAGGCTAAACAAAGCAAAGTGGGAATGCCATGCTAATGCAGATCAGCTGAACTCTGCATGTAAGCAAAGCGACATAAGTGTGCAGTAACACACTAATGTGAACTGTGATGGAATCACAGAATTATAGGATTGTTTATGCTGAAAAATACCTCTAAGGTCATCAAGTCCAACTGTTAACCCAGTACTCCCAAGGCCACCAGAAAACCATGCCCCTAAGTGCCATATCTAGGTATCTCTTAAATACCTCCTCCACACCAGTGGTAGAGTCCTCTGGGTAGATGAACTCTACTACTTGGCCTGTTCCAATGCTTCAGTGAAGAAATGTTTCCTAATATCCAATCTAAACCTCCTCTGAAGCCCTTTTCTCTTGTCTTGTTACTTGTTAGCTGTGAAAAGAGACCAACCTCTCTACAATATCCCTCCCTTCAAGCAGTTGTAGAGGGTGACAAAATCTCCCTCAAACGTCATTTTTCCAGGCTAAACAGTCTCAGCTGCTCCTCGGAATACCTATGATCCAAACCCTTCACCAGCTCCATTGCCCTTCTCTGGACATACTCCAGCACCTCAGTGTGTTTCCTGCAGTGAGGGGCCCAGAACTGGACACGGCACACAAGGTGTGGCCTCACCGGTGCTAAGCACAGGGGGACAGTCACTTCTCTGGTCCTGCTGCCCACACCATGGTTGATTCAAGCTGACGTGATTCTTGCACAGTCATTGATATATAAGCTTCACAGCTGGATACCAGTATATTTTCTATTTATATACATGCATCTTGAGACTCTGGAGTTTGTCACTGAATAGTCACAACTGTGTCTAAAGCTGATCAGAACTGTGCTTTCAAGGCATAAATTCTGCAAGCTCTTCAAAGAAGAAAGCCAGAATCTGTTCCAATATTGATGCTACTTGATATCCCAGGTCTTCTATCTGGGTAATGGAACTAATGGAATAATATATGTTTTCTCAGTATCATGAAAATTAGTTTATGCATTTGGATAGTGATAATAAAAGGCTTCTAAAATCATGGGAATTTGGGGAGTTTAGCTTGGTAGGCCCTGGGAAAATGTTAGGCCTTGTCTTTGCTAGATCATGGGAAACTGCACTGCCCCTGTGTAATCATTATATGATAAATTATATGATTGTTAGATGTAATGCTTGCTTAGTAATTAGATATAATTATTGTTTGATCGCAACAAGAATCATGAGAACTATGTTCAGGAGGTTTGGGGGGATTGCAAGAAATCCATGCTTGGATGAGGTCAATGTATACAATAGAACAATGCAATTTTAATAATTAATATGTAGTTATGTAATGATAGAATATAAAACATGTTCAGCTCTAACCCACATCAGAGTCAGATTTGGGTCTGAAACCCCTGACTTTCAGAGCTCTTCAAATAAAAGCACCTGCATATAATCATATTCCGTGATTATGTGCTCCTGAATGCTAACAATAGGATAATGAAGATTTACAGAAAAGCATATGGGTAAAATAATTTTGTATCTCTAGGAAGGTTAGAATAACAAACTAGATAAACTTGAATACCATATACCAAGCAATAAGATTAAAAGGTTAATTAATTGTTCCTAGCTTTTAATTGCAAGGCACCTTCTGCACATTGAGTAAGTCTAGGGACCTAAAGGGTTTAGGGAGCAGTATGTAACCACATTAAGGTTGTTGCCACTCATATGCTCAAAATGGCAATGTTGAAGTGATCCTGGCAGTAACCATTTTGAAATATTTGACTTTGCAATTCTAGAAATAATGTTAAGTTCTTCAAAAAGGTTCCAAGTTAGGCCATAACTAATGCAGAGAAGCCAGTCTGCCTCCTAATACATTTTTATGACGCTCTTCTCCTCATCCTCTACCCTTGCATTTTCCCAAGGGGCAGAGATTTCCCCTCTAATCAAAAATATGTAAATAAACAAAATGAAACACTATTACCTTCCAGACATACAAAGGCCTAAAAAAATGTGTCACAGAGCCAGCACAGTAGCAGATCTATGGCTGACAGGAAAGAAAAATAAAGCTTATATCACAATAAAATAGATGTCCAGATGATCTTTTTTCAGGGTCTCTTTTTTCCCTTGTCCCAATGCATTCTCAATGTAAAAATAATTAAATCTATGACTGTTCATGTTGACAACATATCCTAAATGCTCTCTGTCCTTCACACCACTGCTATTGGGCTTCCACTTGTAATCAAAACCATGAAGAAAAAAACTCTGCTGTTATGTCAGACCTAGCTTCCACATGGACAAGCCCTGAGATAGTTTTACCACAATTGCCTGGAAATGTAGCCATGTTAGTACGATCAGAATTTGTATCTTCTTGGCAGCACATTAAAAAGAAAAATCAATTGTTATTGAACTTTAAGTCAAATAGGTCCTTATTGCGAACAGGAAACAACACAACTACACATGACAATGAGTTTATGGCTGTCACTCAGTTACAGAGTGAAGCTATTCTTACCCACTAACAGACACCACTACTTTTACAATCAGTTTAACCACAAGAAAATTATAATCTCATCACCCATCAGCATCAATTGTGCATGGTGTCAGATTGAAGAAATAATTAGTTTCTGTATTGGAATTCCCCAGGTACAGTATATTAGCACACACATACAGTTTTCATTTGAACATAAGCCATGTAAAACAATAAACATATGGGTGCAGAAGTACAGGGCACAAAATCCAGAAATAATTGAGCAACCTTATATACTCAGATCTTTTCATTACCTTCCTGGCAGCCTGTCACAGAAAACACACATTTTATCCTCATTATTTTACAGGAAATAACAGAGAGAAAAACAAAAGCATTGTTTTCATTTTGTTTTGCAGGGAAAGTGTCTGTATTACCTACTAAACATTATTTCAGGGTATGAAATTTTTGTAGGTTTGTGTGTGCACTCTGAGAGAACACAGGCAAAGCTGAAAGTTAGGCTCCTAACCATGACTTCAGGTATGCATGGAAGCCATCTTTTAACGTTGCAGTCTTTCTAGTCCTCTATTTAAAAGCTCAAAATGATGCTTTAGCAAATAAATAGCTTTTCAGAATCCCAATATACTGGTTTGAGTTCTTAAATATAGGATTTACATGTGCTGTTAGAGAGCCTCTATTTAATCTCACTGTAATGTTAAAGAGATTTAAAACTACCCAAAAATCTAAGTTCAGTATCAAGTCCATACAGCAGTGAGGTTGATGCAAATAAATTATTTTTCAGGTTTTTGGTGTTTTTTTGCTTTTTTTTTTTTCCTTTATTTTTCTGCAGGAATAGTTCTATATTGTGAACTGACACTAAATGATAGGGTAAATTTACTACATTTCCTGGTTTTGGACTCTTTTTTAAAAGGAGTTTTAGAAAGAGTTCAGGAAGACCTGGAGAACTCATAGACTGCAGATTGGAAGCCACTGTTTTAGCACCCTTCCATTGCTCCTTCACCATTAGAAACCACAGGAGGCATCTGAAGCTTTCTACCTTGAGGTCTCTCCCAAAGGCAGCTAAGCTGGCTGACAGCAGGAAAAAAAAACAAAAACAAGCTGCTGCCATGCCTAGACAGTATTTCTGGCCTGGTTATAGGGCACCCCTAGAGCAGAAGTGCCAGAAAAGGCACAAAGGACTAAACCATCACTTGCCCTAATTTCTAGATCTCAGCAACTCTAAGGTAAGAGTCAGATGGTCAGACTGGGGCAACTGCACGGCTACATCAAGCAAGAGGCTATGCAAATGCCAGATCAGATAAATAGGAGGTACTGTGTTTTAGGGGAAGATGACTGCTAAATGGGACTTTTTAAACAGAAGCATGGGCTTGAAGTCTGTCTAAATTCTGTTTTAATGTTCACTGCCTTTCTGCATGACTCAGTAAGACTTGTAGACGCCTGTGCATTATTGAAAGTCAATGAGAAGGAAGTCCTGAGTCATCAAAGTACTTTGTTATTTCCATTAGACAGTGTGATGTAACTATTTAAGTCAAATACTAAAGCAAGATTTTTACAGAAGAGAGATACAAGACTTTCATATTGACATTAGGTGAGTAAAAACACAATGTTACATGAGTTTTATAATCTTAATAGAAAGAGAAGTTAAGTAGTCTTCTGGACAATTGCAGCTATCTAAGATAAAAGAAAATAATAAATTCAATTATTAGTCTGCAATGTGTCTTATTTTTTCTCTGTGCACATAATTACTTTTTGAAAGCGACAGAATTGATTTTTTAATTATTTTTTCCTACACATCTTTTGTTCATTATTATTTGGCTGTACTTAGGAAAAAAGGATTTATAAGCCACAATTGTTCTTTGAAGTACATCCAAGCTAATTACACACAAAAAAATATAAACCAAACATAATTCAAGCAATTTTTAGCATACACACAAACAATTTTTTTGCTTATAGAACTTCCCAATTTGTATTCTGAGACCATAATAGCAGTCCTTTTCTCCTACAGACTTAATTTTAAAGGGTATGCAAGTATCGGTAGTACACCCTTTGGAATGCAAACCAAGATATGCACATAGCAACTGACAGCTCGGAGAGAGACTCCAGTTCTGTGATCTCCACTGATCAGAGATTCCACTGCAGTGTTATAAGCCTGCTAGTGCTAACTGCAGGAGTGCAGGCCATTGAGTTTAGAGACATTACATTTCAATTATTTCTTTCTTTCTTACGGAAGTTTGCTACTGGAGAAGAATTTCAGCTTTGAATTGTGAACTCTGAAACAAAGGGGGAAAATAAAGCACACCTTGTGGGAAGCATCAAACATTTTCTAGTTTTGTACCAACATGACAGCTTCTGGAATAAAAGGAGAGCTTTCAATCCTAATCCAGAAATTGAGTCTACAACAGAAGGTAAATTTTGCTCTGTAGGAATCTGAGAGTCAGCATGCAGGAGGTTCAGCTGCAGAATCAGGAAGCACAGTGAGTTTTTTAGCATTCTGCAGAAACAGAATTAGGTCTGCTCAGGAAAACTTAGTAAATATGAAAGAGTGTATGGGCAAGAAAAACAGAAATGGGAGAAGGAGGCCAAGTGACTTGCCCAATTCAAATATCTCAATCACTCTCTCTCTGATACCAGCCAGTATATGTACAGTTTACTGCTTATTTTCCATTCTGCATAGAAATTAAATATTCTGCTTTTCTACTACACATGCTTCACAACCCATAAACTCAGTTGCATCAGAATACAATCCCTCCTGGAGCAATGTAACCCCTGTAATTTGGAACACCTATATGGAAGCAGCCTCCTTGGAAGTGCTTTTCCTCAGGAGCAACCTTCTACTAAAAACACACAAGCTTGCATAGGCTCATCAAGCTCACCAGTCCAACACATCTGCTACCTTGTTCTCAGGTCTTGAAACCTGGCCTGACATCACAGCCTCCTACATCAGCATTAAAGTAAGCTGAGCAGTCTGGCAAGTACCTTTCTAGAGCACTGCATCAGCTCTCCAATGTACAGCAAGCAGCTCAGTCTGACTACAGCAAAGCCAATAGATGAGTGGTGTGCTCTCATTTGCAGCGTGATCAGTGCTGCCATAGTCACTAACACATGTTCTATGCTGGCTTTATTTGTCGCTTGTGTTACTGGTGCCAGTATCTTCCTTTGCCCAATGCCAAATGAAAATAAGAGCAAATCACAAGTTACTCTACTTTCAGGTAGAGATAACGATATACAATGTATTTCTACAGCACTGAAAAGGAGGCTATACAACATCTAATGCTGGTGACAAGCTCCGCAGAGATACAGGTCTCTATAGGAAATCGTGATAGGTTGGGCATACAGAAAAATCTGGCAGACCCTTCATGCGTTTAAGTGAATCGCAGTGCTGCACTGCAGAAATGAAGCTATTGCTATTCCACTGCAGCAGCAGGCAGTGAAGAGACAACCACCTCTGCACCTTTCTGTGTGCTTTTGTTTATGGCATAGCATTCGCTTCCCTTCCAGCGCAGAGGCAGCTCAACAACAAAATACACACACCAAGGTGAGAGATGAAGAGCAGTAAATCCTTGACTAACCTCATCTCCTTTATGACAAAGTGATCCATTTGATGGATGAAGAAAAGGCTGGGTCATGCCCTTGGGTCCCAACAACCCTATGCAGCACTACAGGCTGGGGCAGTGGCTAGGCAGCTGCCCAGAGGAAAAGGGCCTGGGGGTGCTGGTTGGCAGTGGCTGAACATGAGCCAGCTGTGCCCAGGTGGCAAAGAAAGCCAGTGGTATCTGTCCTGTGTCAGCAATAGTGTGGCCAGCAGGACCAGGGCAGGGTTCCCCCCCATTTTTTTCATTCTGCACCTTGAGTACTGTGGCCAGTTCTGGCCCCTCACTGCAGGAAGCACATTGAGCTGATGGAGTGATAAGGGAGCTGGTGAAGGGCCTGGAGGACAATTCCCATGAGGAGCAGCTGAGGGAGCTGGGGATGTTTAGCCTGGAAAAAAAGGAGGCTCTGGGGAGACCTCATTGCTCTCTACAACGGCCTGAAAGAAAGTAGTGGCCAGGTGGGGCTTGGCTTCTTCTCCGAGATAAGAAGGGACAGAAGAGGAAAGGGCCTCAAGCTGTTCCAGAGGAGGTTTAGATCAGATATTAGGACAGATTTTTTTCACTGAAAGAACAATCAAGTATTGGAACAGGTCATGTTGTAGAGTCAACACAGGAACATGCAGTAGAGTCACCATCCCTGTCTGTGTTTAAAAGACATGTAGACAAGGCACTTAGAGCCATGGTTTGGGGTGGGCATGGCAGGGCTGGGCTAATGGTTGGACTTGATATTCTTAGAGGTCTTTTCCAAGCTAAGTGATTCTATGGTTCTATCCTCCATTAATGCTTGAAATGCATCCTGAGGCTTAATGCACTCAAATTAGAGACTCATGCCAGGTGATTGGAGAAATTACCTGGCAGTTCTTCCACCCCAAATATGCTAGACATCAAGAGGTAAAGCTTCCATTTCTTCAGCTTCTGTCATTTCTTCAGAAGTCCATTTAAACTTGGAAATAAGGACACAATTTCACTTTACAATTGCAGGTCAAAATATAAATGCACATCTATCACTGAGAATAAATTATCTTAAGAAGTACCAGGAGGTCATTAAGTTTATTCTGTTTATAATTGCTTAGTTTTCATTTTAATTTTTCAGCTTTTGTTTTATTTATTCAGTGGAAGAATCTTGTTTGTGTCTGAGTGCTTTGCCCCTGTTGTCCTTGTTACATAATCTACATTCTTCACTAATATAAATTGCCTGAAACCAGAAAACAAAGCCCTTTGAAACAGAACGCCTTCAGAACTTACCTTTCAGTACTGTGTATCATAGTTACACATTCAAGTCCATAGACTAGCATGTCCAGTTAAGCATCTAATTATGCTTATCAATGCCCTTGTCCATTAAATACCTGAATGTGGCCAGTTTCTCTTTCCACAGTCTCTTGTTTAGGTACACGCTGATTTTTAAAAAAATCTTTGATAACCATGAGCTCTACGAGATTTTTTTTCCACTTTCTTATTTTCTTGAGAACCTCCATTATTATTAATGCTTTCCCAAGGATCAGGTGCTGATATACATTAAATTCAGAGAATAATTGAGTGCTCAGTTAAGTGCACAATAACTGAGGCAAATATGCAGTTCCATATATGCTCTAAAATTTGTACTTCTAAGTAACAGGCAGTATGTTTATAAATTACTGGCCTGATAAAAATTACTTTGCTGATACACATTTAGTTCTGTTTTCAGTCATTTCTAGTAGGCTCTTGGGAAGAAAGAGATGACTAACACATAACAAATTCCAAAGTGCATAGATGTATATAAATCAAGAAGAAAGCAAAACCACGAGCATTGTATCTTAATTTTGCAAAAGAATAGAAAATTATGGCGAGGAACTTTTACTCTGGTGAGATTTCAATAGCCTGTATTTATGTTGAAGGCTTTGGGATTTTTTTTTCTTCTGAATCTGTAGATACTTCTTCACGAAGTCTTATATGTTGAATATGAAGCTCAAAGCAGCATTCTGTTTTATGCATTTGAAAGAATCAAAATCTGCTAATCATTATTTCTAAATATTTAGATATCCTGAAGTGAGTTATCTTACAGATAAGGGATAACACTGTTGTATGAATTAGCACACACCTCAATAACTGCCTTTATTGCAACTTCAACACTTTCAGAAGGCATCAATTTTTTTTTTTTGCATGTTAAATTTTTTTGCATGTTTTGCATGTAAAATTATTCCTGAGGAAAAATCCATCATTAAATTCCATCAAGAAGCATGTATACTTATGCTAAATGGAAGCCACATATGCATGTTGGATCCTAACCCTATAGAAGACCATCTGTCTATGCCAGTTGGATGATATGCAACAGGGCAATGGATGAAAAACAATGCTATTCATGCACTTAAAAAGAAATAGTTCAACACAGCCTTCTCTTGTGACACATTAAATACGATAGCCAGAAGTGGCAGGGTGCTAATTACTCTAGTGATGTGATCCATTTTCTAAATAGTGAGAACATCAATAATTCAGTGGAAGTGGCTGTTAAAAAATTTAATGTCTGACAATCCAAGCCTGGCAATAATCATTTATGTCTAGTAGTTGGCATTTAGAAGCTTTCTTTTCATTAGAATATATAAATGCATTGTTCCTTTTTGAGGCAGTTTAAATTATGAAAAATGACAGATGGATAATGTGTCTAGTTTTGATTGTTTCAGGTAGGAAGGCAGAACCCAGCAGAAAAAAATGCAGATGTCACATGAAATGAAAATTAAGTTTACAAATATGTTTAATAAAGTCTGAATGGTTTCTGCTTATAGTAGCAGCCCAATTACATGGAAGTGAGTATAGCTACATAAAGATATGAAGTAATCACGTGGCTCTGCTGGCTGAATATTTGACTTCCAGTTAAGAAAAATACCCTGCTTATTCACAAGAGCTTCATTTAGCTGTTGGCATCTACAATTCAGAGAGCGCGCATTAACAGCTACAAAGATTATTGAAGAAATGGACTGACAAGGCATTCTTTGCTTACATAAATGTCTAGCTTTTATATTTCTGCAGCAATATAGACAAAAATGAGTGATAAAAGCCTTCCTGTTTCACTATGTCAGACCATAATTTGCAGGTACATGTTGTTTGAACAGAAAAGGTTAGAAAGGTATTGCCTAGTTTGACAGAAAATTAGAACATAGGTACCTGCATAAGCTACAGCTCTGAAGAAAATCATTACCAATCAGCTATTCCAAGGCACTTAACTTCAGTTCTGGCAAGTCCAGTCTCTCAAAATCAGTAACAATAAGGTGGTCAAATAAGAATTAGGTTTTCAAATAGCTTTGTGGATATGGGCCTATGCCCCAGACCTAAATAGGTTAAATGCTTTAATTAGAATTTAAGTGGATCATAATATAATAGTCCTACTACAAGAAAATGCGTTTAGCAATGCCATTTCTCTCCTTTAGCTGCTCAAACAGAACTTTAATGAAGGTCTTATAAAACAATCTCAGCATAGGCAAACTGCTTAAACACCCAAATCCTTGAATCATCAATATTTCAGCCCTCATGATTTTCTCACCGTAGACCAACAGCCAGAGCTTTATTTTGTTTCCAAAGTCCCAAATGTAATCCTTCATTAAAATTTAGATTGATCCCTAAAGAAGATACTTCACACATTCCTGCTTCTGATAACTGATAATTGAATTTTATTAGTTTTATGATTAAGGTAGAAGCTGAGAGCATGCTTCAATTATTTGCTACATAATGTGATGCACTTGAAATTTTTACTTTCTAAAATTCCTCTGACATTAGCTGCAACTCTTCATTTCTGGCAACTCAAAGTAACACATTTCATCTTAACCTGAAAGTCTTCTCACAAGCATAAGCTACCCCTAAGCAAAGAATGCCTTTATTAACAAGTACCTACAGATACAAGTGATCTTAAATTATTTCACTTTAGGGTCTTGAAAGGAAACTTTTCTCTTAGTTACCCAGAACACTCCCAAGGTAACTCAAGCTGAAATTCAAACATCATTCAAGTAGTCATATCTCAAAGATTTGGAAAAAGAGGAAGTTATATCTTTTCTGAGAACAGGTCCATGAAAGTCTAGAAATAATCTCTCATAACTCAGAACAGTTTATGTAAGAAGATGGCTGATCTTGGAGCATGTATTCTCTGTACAACCAAGATCTAAATGGGCTGCATGCATATCAGAAAAAATGTATCCATGAACTCAGCTGAAAGAACAGTTCTCAAGGAACTGTAAACTGGTAAAAACTCATGCCAGGAAAACTGTAGACAAGATAATTTAATCTCAGCTTGAATTATGAGAGAGGGAAAAAAATCTCAAGAAAATACTTACAAAAAACTCTGCTAAAATTAATCTACCTGCAAGGAGCCTAAGCAAACCATTGTCAAAATCTTACAGCATAGCTTATATACTAAAGAAATGGATTTATACTATCTGTACAGAGAGGATATTTTGCATGAAATCCTACCAGAAATGGCCAGCCTCTATAATTAAAGGCTGATTTTAATGATTTGTCTTCTGTCTAGATCATTTAAGGTTTATTAAATCCTGCAGTTAACAGTTAACCAACTTTGATAATTGCTTTTCTCTGAAAAAAAAATCAATTTTACTTCTTTTCCAGTCATTAAACCAATGTCTGGGAAAAATAAAGATATATTTTATCCCTTTAGATTTATTATTTATTTTTATTCTTGATAATCACACATATTCTCCCCACATATTGTTGTGTTGAGAATATAGTCCCTTAAGAAAGTCAAATCTATGTGCTAATAGGAAAAAACCTAACCAAACAAGAAAACATCACAGTTACTTTAGAGATTGTTACATCTCTTCACTAGGAATCAGTCCCATCTGGATGGGAAATAAAGAGGAGGAAAAACCCAAACACACAACATAAAAAACCCTACAACACAAAACAAAGAAAAAAACCCAAGAGGCAAGGATATCCATTGAGCCATGTTCTGTGACTCAATCCCTTCTTACAACATAAGCAAGGACATGAATGGAGAGATTTCCTAAAAATACTAGTAGCTCAACATGTAGTAACTTTTGAGGCTTTACTTGAAGCTCATCTTGTTTTCAAGGCCAAATGAATCAATGTCCCCAACTGATGTTGGAATAAATGCATTTCTGGGAGTACAAACCTTTTCAAAAAAAACCCCAAAAAACAAACAAATCCCCTTACTGACTGTTGGGTGGAGTCAAAGATGAACAATTTTAAGTATAATTTATAGTTTGGGGGTTTTGCCCCTGTATTTTGTGTAAATATATTTTTCAAGGCCAGATTGGATAAAGCCTTGAGGAACCTTGTATGGTGGGAGGTATCGCTGCCCATTGGAGAGGAAGTTGGGACTAGATGGTTCTAGAGGTCTCTTCCAACCCCATAAAGTTGTATGAATATTATGTGGACTTATATTGATATGTCAGCATAATGTTGCCTACATGCAAGTATAACTGGATTTTAGTAAAAAATATATACAGACATAAAATTAAATCTTTTAAACTTTTTTCCCCTTGAAAAAAATTGTACTCTCATATACTCTAAGTGTATTGATCTAATGTTCTGAATATTGGAAATGTCAAACTCTAT
Organism: Taeniopygia guttata; assembly: GCF_048771995.1. NCBI lineage: Eukaryota > Metazoa > Chordata > Aves > Passeriformes > Estrildidae > Taeniopygia > Taeniopygia guttata. The sequence goes on along the minus strand of NC_133028.1, from coordinate 37,828,884 downwards.
TCTGTTTTATAGAAGTCTTCTGTAAACTCTGCTTTCCATTTCAACTTAACTTAGGAAATTTTTCATAAGGCATTTGCTCATTTACATCAGCCCATATCACCATCACTTAGTGTACTTTTAGCTGCTACCCTGGAGCTACTCTGGCACAGGTTCCTTTAGTCTGTACTGCAGCCACTACTTTGCACAGCTTACCAAAGTCTTGGTAACTTTAAATTTAATATTTATTTTAATGCTGTTCTCTCCTAATTTGCAGATGAAATACTTTGTGTGCCTATTCAAAAACTTATGTATTTGGTACTTTTTGAGTTATTCCTTTGTGTTGCTATAACCTACTAAACATGAACAGAAACTGTAACAGCGTAACTTTGGGGAAATTCCTAGTGCCCAATTTTCAACTATTATATAATTTGATGACTGAACTAAATAATTTTCTGGATATTTTCCCCTACAGTAGTTAAAATATTTACCATGCAAATACCTGCTTTTTCTTCCTCTGCTGGTGGTTAAAGCATTGTTTTTGTGATAACTTGAAAGGTCATCTCCATCAGGCAGCATTAAAGGAAATCATCTTCCACAGATGTTTGTTTCCAAAGCAGACTGCAGAGAAGTCACCAGAATGTTACTGTGATTTTGTTACCTTTGGGGAGTGTTTATTATGTAGCTGTCATCATTAAAAATTCAAAGCAGTGCATTGGCAAAGCGAGCTGAAATGAGATTCTCCCACCACCCACATTTATGGCTAAACAGCTGGGGAAAGTTGGATTTAAAAAAAAAAAAGTGAGGAGAGAATAGGTTGCTCTTAGAAGCAGCAACTTTAGGCACTGTAAAAGCTGCAAAATTTCACTTTAAAATCCACAGATTTAACGTGATTTTGTCTCCAGAAACCTTACCCAACATAAATCCAGGCAATTACAAGAAATAGCAAAGCAGCAGTGATTTGAACAGCTTATTGATTTGAAGAGCAGCACTCAAGATTTGGACACGACCAAGCCCTTTTGGGTTTTTTATATTAGAAGCAAGAACTCAGTATTGTGCACCATTAAACCAGCAACAAATTCTTTGCACTAGGGTTTCTCTTTGGTGTGGTATCAAGTAATATATCTGGCATGACCAAACCCTTTACTTTGGCTCTTTAAATCCTGTAGGAAGGGAATAAGGACCTCATATTACTTCAGTGATTTAAAACTGAGACCATAAATCTCCTGTGTTCTGGAGATACACAGGATATGTATGACCTGCGACATCTGTCCTTTTGCCAATATCCACAGCTGCTCAAAGAAACTGAGAGGTGGGAGAGTAAGGCAGCTCAGAACTGCTCTTTCATCATAGCCACATTGCCAAAACGGACACTACAGCCCTGGGCAAGAGCTCTGTGCAATTCAATTTTTTTTCCCTTTGGTTTTACTCAAAATTAAATTTATTGTTGATTTCCTACATCCTACAAAACTTTACTAGGAAGCTGCCTGAAGGGGCCAGTAAAGGAAGCTAGAAAGAAGAATATACCTGAAATGTTACCCTTTCCCAAATTTAGACATTGATTTATAGGATGTAGAGAGAGTCCCTCTGTGTGAACAGGCTTATCAGCACACTTCTTTTGAACTAGAGAAACAATTCAAGAAAACAGGGAAAAATAGTAGTTCTATTCACCTACCTCACCATTCTGTCTTCAATAGTTAAAGAATTCACAGAAAAATTAAAAAACCAAACATAGCCACATAAACAAACAAAAACCCAATGAAGACAAGAAATGTGAATTAAGCCAGAAGGGCTAAAAGTCACTGCCAGGGTCCTCAGCCCAAACCACCAATTATCCCAGCCCAAGGACATTCTTCCTACTGAAACTATGATATGACACAGGAAGGAGTTTAAGGCCTGTAAATTTGTCATCCCTATCAATCAATTAGCACTTAGCTAATTATTTTCAACCCACATCTAATTAAGTGCCTCTAGCTGAGTGTAGCTATCCAGAGTTGGTCATCAATGGAGAACCAACATCACCTGCCTCTATGGCAGTCACTCCCTGAGGGCCTCTTGCTACGTCACCAAAGTCTACAGAAGGAGCAGAGAGCATTCTCTTTCTCAACTTAAATATCTTGGTCAGAATCTTAGAGTTAATAGGGATGAAACTGAGCTATAGAATCAGTAGGCATAGAAAAAGATAAAGGTTTTACTGTGTTGGCTAAGCCCAAACCACAGTTTGTCTCATATAATAGAGATATGTGCCTGTATAGGAGACTGAGATAGATCCCTTTCTGAAGAATGAGGTCTAAGTGGATTTCCATGACAGAAAATTAATTTATTCAGCCATCTCATGAAAACTAGTGAATGACCTAATATCTATGTCTACGACATAGATCTTTCATTGACTTATTTTGCATTGACTTGCCAGTTGTGTAGTATATATTATAAAACCCAGACATCCTAAAAAAAAAATATCTGTTCTCCATGTGAACAGGAAAGGAGACCATCACAATCTATATCTGTTTCAGAAAAAACATTAAACCTACAAGAATTTGTTGCCTAAATTTGAGGTTAGAATAAATTCCCCAGTTATTGATAAAGAAATTAAAATATCTATATATTCCATGGAGAAGTGTGATGTTTGAAGTCTTGAGGTTGTATTGGCTCCACCTGGTATATACTGTTAAAATCTTGGAGCTGCTAATTAGTCAGTTCTAATCCAGGGGCAGTAGAAGTGTGGCAAAGTAGAAGACACTGAATGCAAATTTTTGTTTGGTTGCAAATGGATATCCAGTGGTCAACTCAATAGACAGAAAGTAAATCTTCTGTTACAGACTCTCTCATGTGCTCTATTTCTTTAAAGTGGTTCCAGTTCTCACACCATTACTGAGCATGCTCTTTCCAAATCCAGCACTCCTAAGATAAGCACATTTTTCTGGGGGGGCCTAACTGATACTGCTTTCCACTTGCAAAGTTTGAGTCCCCTTCCCCTCTAATTCTGCAGCCAGCTCTGCTGCAGGTTTATGCAGAGATGGTCTGAGGTCACTCAGGTTTCACACAGGCATCCCAACACACAGCAGCATCCTGAACATGCGAGGATGTTTGTGGGCATGAGGCAGTGGTGTGTGGCAATGATGTGGCTGAAGCCACATGTTAAACACTTTTAACATTCATGTCTCTCATTTGAACAGAGGCTTTATTTTCTCCTTCCTGCTTCTAGGAACTTCACCTCGATGTGCAGACCATTCATGGCTCTTATCTGCTGAGAGAAAGGCTTCAAAGGAAGCAACACAGTTTGCCTAGGACCAAAAATACACTCTGAAGATGCTTATTTTTGTCTTTTCTCTCTAGACACAAAGGCTAAAGCGACTCCTAATTTAGGCTGCCCAGCCAAGTGCTTAACATTATCTCTGCAACAATCAGTCACATCAATTTTCCTCTTGGCTTTTCAAGTTGTTATGAACTATAACCACACACATTTGCTGAGAGAACAATGGTCATGCCTGACAGATTGCCCCCAAACTAAAATACGTCTGAAGTGATGGCTCTACAGAGCACAGCTATTTGAGATAATTGTGTTGTTTAATTTTGGTAATGAAATTTTAAAATAAATACTGAGGCCCTGATTGAAAAGTATCTGTATTTTTCTGTTCCTTCTTCATGCCCAAATTGTTTTAGCTATTGTCTGGTAATATCTTCAACAAACTACAGAATACTGGAAAAATTAACTATTATTGTCTATCAAGTTTTGATACAAGAAGAGTCACCTTTAATAGAAACCTAGTTTCTGACCTTGCGAAATATACAGAAGAGAATAACACAGATAAAATCTGATTTTTTAACTCAGCTTTTATAGCAAAAAATACTCCTGAGAAATATTTCCAAACACAAAAGCTCAAGAAACTGATTGAAAATAGCCAGCTTGGATTCAGGAAGGCGAACTTGACCAACCTGATAGCCTTCTACAACAGGGAGGCTATACTGGTGGATGAGAGGAGAGCTGTGGGTGTTGCTTATCCAAATTTACTGAGTCTTTGGTCCAGCTGAAGGCAAGTCCTGAGTGCTGCATCTCAGGGCTCACTATGGGCCCAAAGATGTTCAATAGCCTCACTGATGACCTAGACAGTGGGACAGATAGCAGCTTCAGCAAGTTCACAGAGGATACAAGACAGGAAGGAGTAGCTGGTACACCAGATAGTTGTGCCATCTTTTAGAGGAGCCTGGACAAGCCAGGGGGTGGCTAGCAGGAAAACCATGCAGTTCAAGAAGAAATGCAGGGCTCTGCACACAGGGAGGCTCTGCACACATCCTCAAGCACCTGTACATCCTGGGGGCTCACCAGCTGGAAAGCAGCTTTCCTAAGAGGGGCCTCAGTGTCCTGGGGAACAGCAGTAGAAGCCAGCAGTACACCCTTGAAGGAAAAAATGTCCCCAGCTGCATAATCATTCCTGTCAGATGATTCTTCCTCTCTTGTTGGTAAATATGAGTACACATCTCAAGTGCTGAGCCCAGTTCTGGGCTTCTGAGTAAAAGCAAGCCATGGACTTGTTTGTGTGAGTCCAACACAGGACTGCAAAGATGATTAAGAGACTGGAGCATCTCTCATACGGGCTGAGAGAGCTGGGACCGTTCAGCCTGGAAAAGAGAAGTTCATGGGGGATCTCTGTGTGCACAAGCACCTGAAGAGGAAAAATTATGAAGAGGAGGGAGATTGAACTAGAAGACATCCAGCGGTCCCTTCCAAACTTACCATTTTGTGATCCTGTGAATCTATGAACTAAGTAATAATATTGGTTTTTTTTTAACCTGAAGATCTCAAGTAAAGCCTATATCTCCAGACAAAATTAAAAAGCAAAAACCTTAAAAATTCCCCAGTTAGATTGATGAGGCTAAGAAGGAAGAAGGAATCAACAGGGTTCCAGATTAGCTAAGGGTCTCCTGCCTTACCTGAAACCACCTAAAATCTGCTTTTGTGAATATGTACAAAAGAGCAAATACAATTCCTGTAGGTAAAGAGGAAAAGGGTAAGGTAAAAATGTAAGCCAAATTATATCATTGAATGGTGAAAAACTTTATGTGGAGCACCAAAACTCCCTGAAGCCAGTAAATACAGGGTCACTAGTGGGGCTTATCCTATTGTAGCTCAAAAGGGGAAAGATGAAAATAGGAAGAATTTACATTGGATAGATAGGACACATTCCCAGTAGTCAGAATGCATTTTTAAAACACCTAGCTAAGTAATCTCTTTCTCAAAATCTTGCATTGAAAATATATAAGCCCTGTTGCCTCCAGACACTCTCTAAAATAAATATTCTTTTACTTTTCAATCTCCTCCTTGTAAGAGTATACTTAATCCATTCTCTACCAGTTTCAGTGTTGTACCTGTAACTGACAATATTTTTGTCTTTCTGTAGGGCTCCCCCTTTCTCTGCCTCAGTTTCTCACGTTACATGGCAAAATCACATTTTCAAACTTGACAGGAATGTTAGTACTACAGTATGTTAAAGGCTAAAGGGTTTAGATATTACGATACATACTCTACAGATGATAAGTAGTTCTATACTCTGTATTTATAAACACATTAATGGAGATAATAATAACATTAATTTCGAATTCCACTTTTTAAAAAAGTGGCAATGTTGATCATTGGGGTTTACATTATTTCCATAGAAAAAATGGCATCTGTAGAACAAACCACTAGAAAATAGACTAAAATACTACCTTTTCTGTAACACTCTCAATTGTCTTATGTTTCATATGCTATATTTTCAAATTCCATTTATTCTATTTGCACTCTTTCAAAATCATCCTGCCAGGTCCTTCAGTTCCATTATTTTATGTTTAAATAAATAATGGAAAATGAAATGTTTGGGGTTGGGGGACTGAGGGGTTCTGCCTTCTGACTGACGTAATTGTTCTGTATTACCATATGTTCTCAAAAATGTGGAGACATATCTGAAGAACTCAAAAAAGAACTCTTAAAAAATGCTACAAACCTAAAGCTGCAGCCATCTGGAGCAAGAGCAATGCCTGCCATGAACTTACATACCTCAGACTCTGAAGGGTTTTCAAGCTGAATGAATTCACATCTGTCAGAGAATCAGGCAGACTTACGTAATGGAATGCAACATGGCATCCAGATGCAATTAAAATTATAATTAGAGAGCCTGATCTAGTGTGCTTACAGTAATCTGTATTATTTTATTTTCTGGTAGAGACAGAAAATAAGGCCTAGTCTAGAACTGAGAGTGATCTAGTGGCTGCTGACATGTTGTCTCTTCCCCAGGAATGGCTCCTCTTGCTTGGAATGACCCCAGGCACAGCCAGCTGCTGCTCTTCTCAAAAGGGTATTTATGTTTTTGAAGCCCAAGAGTAGCTGTTTCAGGTTCTTAGCTATATATCTTTACTAAATAAGGTTACCTGACTTCCTGATTTCCAGCCTAAATTGCCTCTTAATACAGGTTATATAAGAAGCAAGATGCATGCTGTTTATTAATGCAGATACCCACTGGAAATCTGAGCCAGCCATGTACTCCCTGCCTGCTTTGTTTCACTCAGAGAACCAAAACTTCACTCTATGAGTCTGAGACCTCGCATGAAGAAGAAAAGCTGCCCACTCCATTCACATCCAGCATATGGACATATTTTTCATGGAAGAGGCATAGGGTGAAGTGGAATCTGGTTTTCAGCTCCCCTCTCAGCTGAAAACTTAGCAATAATTTAGGGCCCTGCGTGGCCATCACTGTTATAGGGGCTGCCTATGCACTGGCTCCATGCCCAAACATCCTCAATGAAAAATTTCATTATTTTTATTATTCTTTATCATCTATGATTGTCTCTTCCTCAGAATTCTGATTTGTCATATTAAATCTCTAGATTCAACATAAATATAAAAATGAATTTGGTATAAAATTCAAAGACTAAAAAGCAGATAAGGGGGCATAATTTACCTACTGTCATTTCACAGTATGGATAATTGAGATGTACTTACTATGCCACTCTAAAAGAAAGTAAAAAGCAACATTAAACTCTGTTTTCTTTAGGAGTTCTTAGGTATTCTAGAGTTTACATATGTAATTAAGGGATGATTTTAAATATTTCAAAGAACCTGATCAAATTTCTCTACCTGAAAGAGAATTATCTTTTTGAAATCCTTGGCTTTAAAAATATAAATGCCATTATAGAAGAGCAGGTCACATCTTACTCATCTTGACAAGCTCAAGGCAATGATGAAAGATTTCTAAGAGAAAAATCTGTCATTATGGTTTGTAGTACTCAAGGGAAAGGACTGTAAATAAGCCACTGAGTAAATGTTCAGAAACACAGTGGTATTTTTTGCAGGTGTTGAATAAAATAATTTGCAATAATTGCCATCAAAGGGCACTAAGTTCATCAGTGTCATAATGAAATGATAATATATTTTGAACAAAGTTGTTGTCTTATAATTTTAAAACTGAATCTCCAGTATGTGAAAAATCAGGAAACAAAAAGCAAACATCTTTTCTGAATTCCTTTTTTGTTCTCAGGCAGGCGTGCATGAGATAATTGCATGAAAATATAACCAGAATTCTACATAATGTCTATAACAGATTAGGAAGAAACAAATTAATTTCACTATGTTTAGGTTTTTTTAAGTGTAACAGGCAAATTTCTGTGATCTCCTGCTTTAGTTATTTGACTAGGAAGACTGGGGCTTTCTTAGGGAAGAATCTGAGGAAGTAGAGTTGGAATAAAAAGTGTTTCCTGACAGTGTTCTCTAATGTTCCCAGTAGACTGCCAGAAAGGTCCCTGTCATGCGAAACAGTGTCCCTCAAGCTGCGTGTGTCCCCTGAGCATCTCCCCTAGCTGTCAAGCTCCAAAGCTGAGATTTCCTTAACCCGAATTTCAGACAGCTTGCTTCACTCTGGAGCTGAAACAGGTGAAGAAAATTCATGCTGCCTGTTCCTATAGCCTAAATGAGACAAGCAAGATCTTGTCAGGCAGCGGTAACACAGCCGAGATCTACCATGGGTTTGAGCCCTGCACCATGCACAGGTTTGCTTTTAGCTCACGTGTCCTGTCACCTACAGTCAGGGTCCCTAAACTTCACCTGTGGCAAGTGTGAATTAGCAGGTGACAACTGTGTCCTTGGGCTGTGGTCACAGACATTTGCAATGCACTTTAAACCCCTTAATTTTTTCATTCAAGAATGTCTTGTACAATATGAAAGCAGTTTATTATTTTATAATGAACTCATGGCAAATTAAGGAGTTAAGTATAGTTATTTTTTAATGAACAATATGCTTGAGTGCGTTGCTGTTATACAACTGACATCATGAAGTAGAGGAGCACTTTCAAAAGCATCTTTGGAAGTGACTCTGTTAAGAACACATGATGCTTTTAATCCATTAAATCCTGACTTCTGATGTGAATTCCTGAGTGCTTGAAGCTTGTGGTTGAAACTCCAGGCATCACAGACAGGCATTTTCACTCCTGATGTAAGTTTTTTCAGTTACAATAAAAATATAAACATTTACTATTTACATGCCTTATTTTTTAGCATTTCTTTCCTTGCATCATCACTAAGCTTAAAGAAATTATTACAGAGTTGATGTGGATTTTACATCTCTGTCTATTTTAGGAATATCATCTTTCAGCTAAGCATGTTGCCCACAGCAAAGAACTTACTACCAATATGAATTACATACATTCAAGTGTAAAGAGAATGATCTCAGAACTGGAAAGATATTAAAAAAGCTGAAAATGCATTGAAAAATACATTGACTTAGTGACAAATATAATTCACCGTAAATAATGCTTTTTCAAAAGTCAAATATACCAGTGCCATGTTGTTTCACTAAATTATACAAGGGGAGTGGCTGACGCACAGCCATTTCAGAACTCTAGAAGCCAAATTTGGACACACAAGTTCTGTATTGCTTTATTGAATATCACTGTATGCTCTTCCAATCCATGCTAATGGCTATGATATCTCCCACAAACATGATAGAAAAAAACCAAACTGTTGCTCTGCTATTAGGAAAAAAATCACTAAGAAGCATTTATGGGTTTTCATATCTAGTTCATACAAATTTAAAGACCAAAGTTTGTCTTCAGTGTAAGCAAGGGGATAATTTGGCCAAAAGCTATAAAACCTCATGTACAAGCAATAAAAGTGTGACTATCAATATGAAGTATTTGCTATGTTTCTGGATCATGGGGAATTTTCTACCAGCTGAAAAGAAAATAATAATAAGAGATGGATCAGAAAATTTCATGGGCAAATAATATTGTGGAAAAAGAAGTTACATCTAACAGACTTTTTGTAAATAGTCTACAGATTTATTTTAAATGAATAACAATTTTTTATATAATGATCATTTTCAAAATACAAGCATGATGAAGGGTGCACACTTACTAAAATCAGATCAATAGGGTCTCAGCCTATCATTGAACCCTTATGTCAGTAAACACCCTTGCTTCCCACCAATGAGTACATCTTCAGAGCAGCCACCAGATCCTTGCCTTCTTGGCCTGTGTGGCAAATCAGGAATGCAAGCTGAGAGTCTTATGCTGAGATCAACAAGCCTTCCAAAACACAGTTTGAAGGTTGCAACAATCAGTGAGATGAAGTGCTCTAAAGACAAACTTAACTTACCCTGCTAGGATCATTGTACATCACTGCTGATGTATAAGAGTCTAAGACTAAATATTTCTGTATATTTTGAGTTTCATAAATATAAAGTAACAAAGACTTACAGAAGCAGGTGCTTGACAGGAAAGAAGACCAGACTATATTTTTCATCTCCTAATTCACAGATCTTCTATCTCCAGCTGACAAACTTCAGGCATTCCAACATACAGAACAAGTGTCGGTTGCAAAACATATCCAGCGTTCCATAGGTGCATTTTATGGAGAATGTTAGGACCATGAGGCCCTTGAAGTCAGCTGTTTTCATTTTTTGCCCTTTCTCAGTCTAAACATCATCAGATTGATCTTTTTTTTTTTTTTTTTTTTTTTTAAGAAAGCAAGTGTGCTGGTGTTCAGAAAAGCACTGAGCAGATTCTTAGCCCATTTTGATTATTAGAATTTTTCACCTGCCCAGTCTCATACTTGCTTCAGTACTGGACCCAGAGATGCTGTTAATCAGAAAATTTGAGGTGACTATGAGCTTGAAGATAAGGCTTTATCCTTGAAAGGTAGAATGACAGACATATTTAAGCATAACTGTTGTTTTCAATTGCTGTGAAGATGATGCTTCCCTGGAGAAGTACACAGACTGCAATGTGAAAAAACCTGAGTTTGATTTTACTTAATTAAAATATAAGAGAAAATATTAATTGGAGTGGAAGTTATATTGTAATTATTTAGAGGATTTCAATTTAAAAAAAGAGTACTCACTTCTTGGAGTCTAATTCTTATGTTTTTGTGTGCTCAATAAAGATGTCACATATTAAGCTAAAAATCCGGTGGGCAATTTACATTTTAATAGCTTGGAAGCAGGTTTCTGTGGAGTGCTGTAGAGGAATACATCTCTCTTTTGGATTATCCAGGCATTTATTGTGTGCATTAGTCATCCAAAATTTTTCAGGATGTAACTTTTTCCAAGCAAGTTTAAGCTTCAACAGATCCACAAAAGACAGCCATTCAAATAACTATAAAAAAAAACATATGACTAATTAGATAAATTCATGTCTTGAAATACTCTTTATCCATCTGAGCCAATTTTCACAATCCTTTTTCCTTTAAAATAACTGTATTATTACCATTCCCCGGTGATTCTATTGCAATGGATTTCTTTGTCTTTCAGGCAAAAGGATATATTTGAGAAATTACAAAAAATTAACATTTTTTTTTAGCAACTAACTTTCACCATGGTTTCAGTACACCCTTTAACCTTTTCTGTATGATCATGAAAGAGGAAAATAATTGAGTATCTGCACAAAGCCCTATGGTTCAACACACATCCAGAAAAGAGGTCCACGACCCATTCCCAAAGTTACCCATACACTGCAGTGAGGTAAGTGCACAGTAAGTAAAACCTGGGCATTAGGAAGCTGTGCTTTAACCACAGCTCTGTTCTTTGCCAGTGTTACCAGTTCATACACCATGATGGAAACAGAAATGCAGCCAGCAACTGCTCCTGTACGCATTTAAGCTCTCCTTGTTATGAGGCACCACTCTGGACACCAGACACTTTACTCAGCTGCTTGTTTCTTTTCTAATGAAGTTGCCCACAAGTGTCTGAAAAGTGGCATCCCTGAGACTACAGCTGCAGTGGAAACAGGTGAATCACATGAATTTTTCAACTGTCATTGAATTTGTCTTTCAAGGAACAGTATAGAAATACTGCATAATCTTTGTCAGTGCTTTATATATGTTTGGCTGGTATATTTCCCACTTCCTCAAACACTGGAAGCAGTATTTTCTTTATGTTTTGTACTCTGTCTGCCTATCACAAGATCAGGGCTATTTTAGCACTATTTATTTCAACAGCATTATGAACAACATTTTAAATAGGCCTTCAATAACCTTCTCAATATACCATCAAGGAAATTAAAAAGAATATTGTATTTCTTTGAGAAAAAAATGTCAAACAAATACCAAGAGACTAAAGTTCAAGTCTTGAAGAAAGAAGGGGATGTTTTAATTCAATGATACTTTAATACAATAAAAATTGCGTACAAGGGTATTTCAATGGGTAGTATACATCCCATGTTTAAAGTTATAATTCCTTTTTATTACAAAGTTGTTATTACCAGAAATCAATTTAATCAACTTGTTCAGTACAGGGAATTTGTAGCCTTTTATGTTTTGAGGAAGACACTAATAGCTTCTGAATCAAATAATAACAAATATTTGTATTATTGTAGATTATTGCTGGCATTTCTCAGTGGACAGACAGGTCTTACTATGCCAAGTGTTTTATAAAAAAAAAATACTAGTAGGAATTAGTTCCTTCAGTGGAAATTTAAAAATAAACAATGCTTTTGAGCAGAAAAATAATAGATCCTTATAAAATCCTACATATATAAAGCATATTGTTGGTTACCATCAAAATTAAATGCAATCAAAATGTGAGAAGTGCAGTATAACTAAAAAAAAGATAAAATAATGCCAGTATCAATAGAAAATTATATGTGCACTAAGCAAGCTGAAGAGGTACCTCATAGTTTGTGTCAGCACCATGAAATACTGCTGGACCAGCAGTTTTCTTTTTACAGATGTTTTATATTTGACCTTATTAGTTTGGCTTTTGCAACGACATAGCTGTCAAATTTACAGCAAAAATGGAAAAAGTGTTGATCCTACTATTCAGTAGTGTAGGGACATTCTTTCTTATTTTCCCTGTCAGCAGTATTTTATATCAAATTAATGATTTGGTATTTTCAGAACAACAAAAGAATTACCACAGGGGGTAAAATTGATGCATTAATATAGCTTAGCATGAACACTTGTACTGGGACTCATGCTTTTAATTCAATATTGAGCTAAGGAATACTATTTTCCTCATTTCAGTTGTCTTACAAGATTTCCTATAAGACACAGGTTAATTTCACTTTTTTGTTTTTTTTTAATTTTAGTTTTAATGGGATTTTTCCAGGAGTAAATTTTAAATGTGTTGCTTTATGGTCTAAATTCACTTGTCCATGTCTAGTGCAGACATTTTGGTTATTATTTATCTACCATTCTTCTCTGATACATCCTTGGGGGGGCAATGACCCATACAGAGTAAGTAAATAGGGCAGGGGAGCCCCACACTACTTTGCAGTGGTGACTGGAGGGTAGACAGGATGCTTTAATAAATCTAAACTGTCACTAGATGCCAATGTGTAAGGGAAACCAAATTTAACCCTCAGAAATTAAAGCAAAGTTGGAAGAACAAAGGAACTTGACCTGCTCATTCACCTTTTAAAATTATCTTTTCCAATGGAGGTTAAGGAATACAGAGTATTGAGTTCCTCCTATGGAAAATAGAACTCTTGGCTGTGAATCTCTGGCAATAGCTGATGATTAGTAGGAAAGATCCTGTGAGTATCTACAGGAGGATGTGCATCAAGGGCATAACAGAATATGAAAAAATTTTTTATCATGCACCAAATACTATTAAGAGAGGAGAAAATTAAAAACAATATTAAAGAAAGCTTTCCTGACTCCTAAAAATCAAGTTGCCAAATTGCCTTTCAAATGCTATTTCTCTTTGATTCCTACTGCTTGAAACTCCTGACCAAACAAAGCAAGAATGTATTTTTAAGAAATGTTTTATGAAGAACAATCCTGCACTAGAAGAACAGAGGCTTCCCAGCGCAGAAGCTCTTTTCTGATCCCTACTCACTGTGTTACATACAAGAATATCCACAGACAGACTTTTTCCAACACCATATGCCATTAAAAACATGATTCATCTTCACCCTCTATTTAAGCTGTCTTGAGTTTTGTTCAGCTTTTAAGATCCATGAAGTGTACATATGGAGATGCTACTTTTCAGGGGGTAAGAGCCAGGGGAGAAAGGCAACCAAAAAACACTCCATATCATTAAACTATTGATGTGCTCCACCAGACAGTTCAGCTTCTTCAGTGTAAGCAAGGGTCAGGCAAGGTAACAGGGCTCCCTCCGGGCAGAACAGGCAAAGCCTCTCACTTTGGAGGAAAGGCAGGTCACCCACAAAGGTGCAGCCCAAGCTGTACTACTTCCCCTGGCCACCCTTGTCACCTAACACATGTACCAACACAATAAAGAGGAGCTGAAGAGACACTGAGGTCATGTCTCAGTCTTCTGGAGTCCAGTTGTGACATTTTGGTGTCTTCCACTTGAAATACTCCTAGAGGGTGGCATGGTGTTCTGTCACTGCAAGTGATTCACAGATTTAAAGCATGAAGAGCCCATCCTCAGTAACAATAAACCTTTGCTAGCAAGGTTAAGACATTCAATTAGGGGAATCTATGATTTAGATATGCAAAAAGACTAAAACTGAAAAGCAGAAGCTTATCTCTAACCCTGGTAATTTAGCTGTAATTTCTTCTGCTGTGACCTTCCTCTGAAGTGCTTCCAATAGATACAGGGCCTCCATTAAGAGCATGACAATCACCTGATAGAAAGGATCTTCTCCAGTGGAACCAATTAGCATAAAAATCAATACTTGGATTCTGCTTAATTATCATAAATAACTCCAATGAGTCATTAATGGCAAAAGACCCTTATTTTTTGGGCATAGGTGAGTTTTTCTTGGTATAACATACCTAAAGATTACTTTGGGTATTTTCTTTTGCATTTGTATAACACTCTATTTGGTATAAATTCAGAAACTTCACTGTAATATTAAAAAAAAATATTACAGTGGAAAGGAAAACTTAACAGTAAAAAAAATCAAGAAAAATGAGGAGAATGAGCAAAAGAAAAAGTAAAAAAAACCTAGAAGAACAAATAACAGAATTTTATGAGTGAGGACAGATGAATGTAAATTCCTGTAACCTGACAATTGTTCATGCATCTCTTGGCTATTCAGTCACCTCCTGCCCAGTTTTGGTCTAACACAATGTGTGTGAGCATGGTAGATAAGAATATATAGAAAAATGTGAACAAATATTTCCAAGATGGAGTTATATCAGGTTTTGATAAACCTCTAAAGCAGATGTTAACTGGAATGTTGTATTACAACTGAATTATTTTTATGCTTTTGGAGTTATATATTATGAGATTTAAATATACTCTGTGTGTGCTACCTACAAGAAAGGCAATATAACTTTGCCTTCAAGAACAAGAAAAACTATGAAAAACTACAAAAAGTGTATTTTTAAAAATGTAACTACATATTTAATCTTATTTCACCATATATAAGTACAAATTAATTTTGAATTAGAAAGTCTTCTCTGAATTTTTAGAATGGAACAAATTTACTGACTACACATTATTTTCTTTTCATGTAAACTCTCACCATGATTAAAATAAGTATTTGCACTGCTGAAGAAATTCCAGATCTTTCAAACATATATTAAGAATGTTAGCAACATAAATAATTACAGCCCATTAGACTAATTATGTTATGGATATAAATATGCATGAGTCTCAGAAAAACATTTATATTTTTTAATCTGAAAATCATTGTTTTTGTTTAGAAAGACACTCCAGTCTACTGGCATGAAGGAATAGTAACATATTCAGCACTCCTTATATAAAGTTGATAAGAGTTGCTGAGTTATTAGAAATGCTTCTCATCCAGTATTGTATGTTTTATTTTAGAAGGAATTTGTATTAAAAAGTTTCATACCAGATCAATAATCTCTTCCACTAGGAAAAAAAAAAAAAAAAACAGCAGTATGAACTGGTTACAAATAGATAAACATTCCTAGAAAAGCTTTGAGTTATATAATGTAAACAAATGCACTTAATTTTGTAAGTAATAGTAAGTAGGTAGTAGTTGGAGTAGTAGTAGTATCACAACTTTCTTTCTCCTACTAGCACTAGTTTAGGGTGACACATTTCAGAATCTCAGCCCTGGCACCCCAAAAAAATGAGACTGGCATTTTCAGAAATTTGAGTGAAGCATGGGAATAATGCAGTTTTTATAACCAAATTTTTAAAGTTTGCAAGTTTGAACTTGATCCAGCTCTAAAGTGTACATAAGCAATTGGAGCAGAGTGCAACTGAAAGAAAAACTGGCTTTGCACCATCTGAGTATGTAACTTAATGGCTTCACAATAATTTTTACAGGATATTACAACATTGCCAAGATTATTGCTGAAGTTTGCAGAGCAGTATGGAATCTGCTGCTTTGGGACTTATGCTATTATAAACCAAATATGGAAGGATAATTTGCTTTATATACAAAGTCCTATTCCCTTCCTCTGAAGCCCTAGTCCTGGCTGAGCAACTGGATGGTCATCTCTTTCCAGTTCAAGTATTCACTTTTCCAAAAGTACATTTTCCAAATTAAAGCTCTTGATACAGTTTCAATTGGCATCCACTGTGCAGTTTAACCATGATTTAAAACTGGATTGAATCCAAATATATGATATGCCACTTGCGTAGCAGACAACCTTTATATGACTTACTATAATAATAAAAACACTTGCTGTATAGTTAGGTAATTAACTGTATGAAAAAACTGAGCAATTTTTCTGCTGTACTTTAATTTCTGAAAGACATGTAAATCACCTATAAATTGGTAGCCTGTATGCAAATATTGTTTGTGTTCTGTAAATTTTCAATTTCTCTGTCTTAATTTGCATCCTTTTTATTTGTCTCATCAAAATGCACATTTTTTCATTAAAATGTTTTGAGTAATGATATAGGGATGATATTCTTCAGGGCCTATTTATTTTCAATTCTAGTCACCTGTGAATTATATATTCTTTAATACTTGAGTGAAGATATGCTATTAGTAAGATCATAATAAATATGACTTGTTATCAGAATACAAATGGAAAATAAAACTATACTCTAAAAATTATGAGACCCCTGGGATGAGTTAGCCCTTGATTTATACTAGGCCCCTGAAGACTATAAGGCTATGACAAACCATTCTCATTACCTATGCTCTGTCTGCATTTATCTATTGCATACTTCAGGGCAGACAGTTACACATTTACAATATGCTCATTACAAAAAAAGACAGGCAGACAGAATTCCAATAGATTTTTACACAGAATCATCCATACTCAAATAAGAATTGGAATGGTCAAATTCCTTAAAAAAATATTCTTAAATTAATCTACAAACTGCTGGCAACATTTTAGCTAGAAAAGTAAAAGTACCATTGTAGACATCGCTCATGGCAAACAGGCTCTGTCCTAAACAGCGATTTGGGGGGAAGATGAGGGAAATTACTGGTCTAAAAATTTTCCCTGTGTGGAGCTTCAGAGTAGATCATCAGCACCCCAAAAGCTCATCCTTTTCTGAGGCTCTTTCCCAGTCTGTGGGTAAGCAGAGTGGTTTGCAAAGGCTTGAATGTACTATGCTGTTTTTGGTAGACAGTATTTTTCTCTCTGCATAAAAAGAGATTGTATCTAAGGGGAATTTTCCTGTGATGTATAATAAACTCTCCTCCTCCTTTTTCTTTTATTCTCTGCTATATTTTCTAAGAACAACAGAAAGGTAGAAATTAAGGGAAATTATGCCAATTCTTACCCAATAAGATGCCTAGCAACGTTAGCAATGCTGAAAGTGTGACTTGAAAGCTGCTCTTTAATTCAACATAAGGTGCCAGTTGCTAATCTGGAATATCTTACAAAAGGACTATTGAAAGTCTGAGCAACATGAGTCATGGGAATTTTCATGATTTCTATGTGTAGATTATACAGAACATATTTGCACAGAAAGAGCAAGAAACTAAGAGTTGGGTTGTTTTTTTTTTTTTTTTTTTGCATAAACAAGTGATGGGCATTTTTCTTTCTAAAAAATAATAGCTATAAGCAAGCATTTTGTTATCACTCTCCCTTCCATCTTTATGAGAATTCTGCATCCTAGCCTGTCCAGAAAACAGTTCCTAGCCTCAAATCAGCTTTTCCACTTTTTCAAGAGAAGTTTTTTCTCATGGGACCATTATACTGTCACTGAGCTACATCTTAATCAGCAGACAATTTACTGAATAGACTCAGTTTGAATTCTTGTTTTATCTAGTTGCACTCAATTGAGCATAGATGCTGGTGATCATTAAAGGCCATGGCCTTCTTCTGGCAGTTTTGTGGAAAACATCCAAAATCCACACAGTGACTGAATTTTATATTCCCCTGAAATGCAAGGTGTGCATCGTGCAATGAGATGACCTTCTGTTGCTCTCGCCCCAGTACACCGACATGTGGACGTTCTCACACAGCAGAAATATTCAGGAAAACTGAGAGCTACAAACTTTAAGTAATCCCACCAGAGGTACCTGTTATCTTGCTGTGTCTCACTGTTATCTCACAAGCTGTTATCTCAGCTTGCTGGGAGCATAAGAGACACAGTTGAAATGCATGGACCCACTAAGCCAAAGGCTGAAATCACCACAGTGGATGTAGGTAAATTTCATGTTTTTCACTCAGTGAGTTTTCACTGGGAGTTCTAAAGATAATCCAATCCAGGATGAAAGGTGTGTATGCTTGTATACCTGGGACTTATTAATATAAATGTCTCCTTTATTTCCTTTATTTCTTGGTGGTATTCTCAAAAGGTTTCAAGCATTTCTCTCATCCATAACTTTAAGACAGCTTTATAATATTTGCATCAATGCAAAGAAAAGTATTGTCTTGAATATATCAATGTTTTTATATAAAACTCCAATATATTTCAGAATCTCATCTTTAAAATGGATATTAAAAAGGCAGGGGGGCTCAAAACTCATTTACATGTAAAAAAATATTCAGACACTGCCTTCTGATCTCCCTTCAGCAAAAATGGTATTGATTGAATCACAGCAGAACAGAAAAAAAGACCAAATATAATGGAAATTAAGTAAAACAATTTATATAAGAGAATGACAGAAAAATATTGGACTATGGCTGGTTTTATGTTGACCTCAGAGAAGAGCCTATGTATGCTTTAACCAAAAATAGTGAAGCAAAGTAACAAAGAAGTAAGTTCTGTTCTTCCTAGTGATTCCAACAAAAGTAGTTCTTAGTCATTAAGAATAGAGAATATGCACTAGGTCATGTATTCCATTTCCTTACCGGGCCAAGACATTTTGGCTAACGTACAAGTCATTTGGAAAAAAATCACAATTTTTGTGCATAAGAGTATAGCTTAGTTCATTCTCTTAGTATGAACTAAGAGCAATATTTGAACCTATGTTAATTAAATTCATTCTTTGATTATTCTATTGTTCGGCTCACAAAGATTTTGCACAGAGGCAGTTTATCAAGAAAGTGGTGCATCAGCTCACATTATGAATGCTGGTTTTGTAATGCAGAAAGCCTGTTTATTTATTTATAAGTGACAGCTTAGATTCTATCAGCTGCAGTATTGTCAGGCAGCAGCAACCCACTGACTCACAGACGCTGGGGCCAGAGCGTGTCCCGGCAGCAAGCCCTGCCCACACAATGGCCAAGACAGAAATGAGGTTAAATCCAACTCTTATGGTGTCAGATGGGGCTGTAAAATGCACCTTTTTGGAAAAGACTTCTCCCAGAATCACCGGACTTAAAACACTTCTGTAGACAGTCACAGTTTTCTTCCTTTCATCACTTTGCTCCAGATTTTTCTAATCTCTGACGCTTTTACTGGAGATTTTACCCTCAGGCAATGCTCACCAATGTTTAAGGCAAGCAGCCAGCCAAATAATAGCACTTATTTTAGTGTACAGTGAGATAATAAGGTGCCAGTTCACAGTGCATTACACAGGAAAAGAGCATGTCTCCATTTTGCTCCCTGTTCACTGTTGGCTGTTAAGGGCGGTAAAATCCCAACATCACAAACAAGCGATAGAGGAAACTGCAGTCATTAGATAAAGTGTTCTGTGTACTTTCAGACTGCAGACACAACCAGTATGGCAGACAGCATATTTTCATACTCGTAGATATTGGGCAGATATTTAAATTCACAAGAAATAGGACTAATAACCAGGAATTTCAGGAAGTAAACAAGTAGGTTATTAAATCTGCTTATGACAGTAACTAATAATCCTCATATAGGTAAGGCATACAAATATCGTCACTGCAACTGATTATCATTTGCTCTCCCATCTTTTTTGTGTGCACTTAATAACATTTACTAGGCAAATAAAAGATGCATGAAGCCCTAAAATCACAGAATGATTTTTAATATGTCAGATTTTTTGTAGGATTATAGGACACGTGAAAAATATTAATAATCCTTCATATAACGTTCAAAAGGGGTAATCTGTATAGATTCAGAATGTGGAATTGTACAGAATATGCCTCCTCTAACTATTCTATTCACAGAACAGGGTAATTTTTCCACAGATTGTTTATACAGTACACAGAGAAGAATTTGAAGTGATTGAAGAGGCTGTCAAACACCATACTCTGCCTTCAGGATATAGATGACACCTTTAAAATGGGTGAAAGGCTAATTAATCTTGAACTCTTCATGGATGATATATAAGATAATATGCCTTAAGCCTGACAGCATTTTGGGAAGGCAGACAATTAAAAATGGAGCCATGGTTTTCTTTGCATGACAGCACACATACAAAAATTAGACAAGAGAGTTTAATATAGAGATTCATGAGAATTTGAATGCCACTTGAAATACAACTTGAAACTCAATCTTTCCTGGGAATGTTATAGATAGCTACAGGGCAAACTGGTTGAGCTTGACAGAATCCACATCTTCAGGCCTTGAACAGGTATTTTCATGGGGGAAAAAGCTCTTGTATGCATTTTACTGTACTATCACTTTCTAGTAATAAATTTCTGCTTTCTAACAGATGCAGCTTTCATGGCAAATTACAACTGCATTCTTCAATTTTCTCAAAGATAGCCATCAAGATATATCCATCCCATTATGAGGCAACAGTCTTCTTTACTGTTTCATTTATATTTGTTCAATACATGTAAACACCTATCATTATTGTTCTTATTCCTTATCATGTCTAAAACAATGTGAAAGCTTCCTAAACAATTACTATATCAACACAGAAGTCATTATTTTATCCTGAGTGAAAAAGAATTTAAAGATTTCACATAAAATAAGCCAAAACTTAAAAAAAATACATCAGTAAAAAATAAATTGCCTTGCTTCCTAGATGAATTTTGCAGCTTGCTCTGTACTTAATGGCTAGATTTCTTCCTGTACCTGACCTGAGAAGTTTGATTAACACTAATCAAGTTTTTTTTGTTCTACAGAAATACCTGGCAACTTCTGGAATTAGATGAGTAATAAATATAAAATGGACGAGATTTTTCAATCTTTTTGTGCTTAGTGCTAGGCTATCCTCTTTAGGTACTGAACTGTAAGAAATATATGGGACATAACAAATTAGCGATATAGGCATCTTTTTGCAATTGCCTCGATGGATAGACATAATATCTGAGTGTATCAAAACTAATCTGCATGAAATTTTACTACAGCATCCTTCCTGGATGGTGGGAGAGGGCAAGGCAGAGATGACGTGATTTTATCACCCAAGAGAACGAATATTTCACATATTTTTTTTATCACATTCTCCTGGCTTGCACTATTTCATGCTGTACATAACACAACTTTAAGTGCAATCAAAAGCAGGACTCTATTTGCATTGACATTTGAAAGAAACGTTTGCACTTTTTCAAATGTTATCAAGAATGATGTCTACTTCTTATTTAACCCACTGGAAGTTTGATTACTTGCACCTATCCAGATGGGTCATTGCAGGTAGTAGATGCCCTCTGTGGCTCATGCATTTTTAGCATAAGTCTGTAATGTAAGTCTTCACCCTTGCTTATGTTTTCCAAAGTACCTTTTTCAATGGTTTGTTTAATTATGGCTTCATGTAAAATGGCCTGGAACAACACTTGCACACTAGAAAAAGACCTACTTTCACAAGTCATGCTTTTGATCTCAAATTTCTGTGTTTTCTTTGGGCTTGGTTTTTTTTTTCAATCCAAACTTATATCACTATGACATCATGTCCCCACTACCTCACTTTCAGTGACTCAGCATGATGCCACAGAGTAAAGGCACATGCCTCTACCAGACAAAAATAATTTATTCATCATTCACAACTGTCATGGTTTGACACTGGCACAATGCCAGTGCCCCCCATGAAAATGTAATTTCTCAACTGAATGCTGTGAAATGCGATTGAGAACAGAGCAAAGCAGGCCTAAGCTTAATAATAAGAAAAAAACTTTATTAAACTACTACCACTATGCTACTATAAAAGAGGGAAAAAAAAAAGAAGAAAGAAAACACACACAATTTAAAATGAAAACCTTCCAAAGCATTCCTCCTCTCACCACCCAACTCCAACAAACCACAGTGAGACACAATCTGGACCCCAATCAGGTTTCCACCCTCCAGATAATCAACACCCAGTCCATCTGCAAGGAGAGAAGAGTCTCTCTTGTGCCACAAACCCCCCAAGAAACACAGCTGCCACACCCTGTGCTTCCATGTCACCACATGGCACCGCCCGGAGAAAAAAGTTTGCCAGTGGTGACCCTCTCCTTTCCATGCACAGTGCCCTCACCACCAATACATGGATGGACAGACTGCTTTTTAGGATTTTTTCCTTTCAAGGATGCCCTGCCAAGAGGGGAAAAAACAACAGTTCAGTTTTTCATTTTTGGGACCAACAGTCCCCCCCATTTTCCCCTGGGGCCGAAGATCCACGAACAGAGATCTTCTTCTCGTCTTCTTCTCTGAAGACAGGGGGCACTACCACAAACCTCCTTAACTTTTCCCTGTTCGCTCCACTTCTGTCTTTTCCCAGCTGAAGCATGGTCTCTTTGGCTCACCAGCATCCTCCTAAAATACAGTCTCTCTTTGGAGGAGAAGATCAGTTCAGTCTGTGGCTACCAAGAAAAAGTCCAGCCAAACAGCCACTCCATCATCTCCTCCTACCTAGAATTTCTCCTTCCAACATCCCGGGTCCCAGGCTGTCTCTCTTCTTCTCTTTTTTCAAACCAAGGAGGAGAAAAATTTCACAAAGCTTTCATTTCTCAGGAAGGGTTAAAAGTCCCGACTCCCAGAGATGGCTCACTGCCCAGGCTCCAGCTCCCATGGCGGCTGGGCACCTTGCGGCCCCCCCCAGCTCTTCTCCTTCCCCGCGGCGAACTGCTGATAAAACCACCGCTGTCTCTTTTTCTCTCTTGGGAGAGAGAGAGACTCTGGGGGGAACGGAGACATCTCAGATTTTGTCCACCCTTCCATCTGCAGGGGGCCGACCCGGGTTCCAGTCCCTCCACCCTTGGGCCTACCTCCGAAGGCCACATGGCTTCTCCCCTCCCCCACCCAGCTCGTCGCTGGGCAGGGGAGAGTCCTGCACGGACTGCTGACCGGAACCCAAGAGAGCGAGTTCTCCTGGGAATTCTGCTTTTACCCCTCTGTGTTCTCAGAAGCGTGTCCACCTTCAATTGGTCAATGTCCAAATTGACTTCTTCCTTCCGGAAAAAGTCTTTTTCCATGTCAAACCACGACAACAACTCTCCAGAGTTTCAGTACAACTCAGGTGAACAAAATTCTCATACAATTTCTTTAATTTCACTATTTGAAGGATTGACAAAGAAAGGAGACACCACATACTTCTCTAGGCAATCCACCAGATTTGCACTCGTACCATTTTTGTGCTTATTTATCTAGATACTGGGATGTATGAGAGATGCTTGTACCACCAATATTTCTGGCACATGAACCATAATTAAGCATTTAGTTCTGGAAATGTCAACTTAGGAAAAATAAACAAGGCTGTGTCAACACTCAATGATGCAAAGAGAAGAATGATGCAACATTGCCCTTTCATTACTGCCAGGATTTAGAAAGTCTCTATTTTTATTTTATAACTTTTTTTTCAGCCAAGTAGTATATTCTTGGGATAATCAATAACTCTAAAACTGAGATAAAGATACTAGGAACAAACTTTTTTACAAATTAAGCCTGTTTAAACCTCTCATTCTTGCATCATGAGATAGCATTTCTCCAATATTATAAAGTAAAGCTGTATTTGTATTTTTCTTCACAGAACTTTACTATATATAATAGTATAACATACAGTACAACACAGTAAAAATAGGCCTATGTTGTTATCTTCTAGTGAGTGGAAACAAATTTACTAACTTGTAGAATTAGAGAAATACTCTTTTTGGAGCTCTGCCATTGACTCGACAGCTATCATTGCATGAGGTCAATAGGTCACTGAGCTGTTGTGAGTTTAATTACTCATGGTAAAATACTTAGCAGTTTCTGAGCAGAAAAAGTCTATATAACATTCTAAGTTCTCGGGTTAACTCGCCCGGGGACTGGCATACAAATAGCACATAGCCCCAATTTAATCAAGTAGTTTTTGCTGTAATATAAATAACCGGTCCTTTATTAACTCAGAAGAAAGTCTGTGTCAGTGTTAAGAGAACTGAATGTTGCTTTCCAAACTGAAACTGGGGAAAGATAAGTAAAAATTTAAAAGTTGGTGTTGGTATCTGACAAAAAAAAAAAAGGATTTTATAATCAGAAAAAAACTAAAAGGCTAAAAACTGGATACTCCCTCAAGGGTCATCAAGCCTAGTCTCCTGCTATGACAAAAAAATATACATAATTAATCCCATTTTAAACTAATCAAGAGGGCCAATTAGTTTTGAGGGCTTCCTTCTCCACTGCTCCTGTTCCAGAATACAACTCCTATAGTATTTGTACTTCTTTTTTCTTAGAGTAAAAATATGTTTACTCAGCCCATCTGTTATTGTCAAAGTTTTCTGTACCTTTTATCTTAAGTAGTAGCTTTCTGTGTCAATCTACTTACCCAACTGAAGACATAAACAGGACTTTGAGGGAAAGGAATCCTACTGTCCTGTGTGACTGCCAGAGGGTCTCATGAATGGTCAGACTGGAAAGTTTCCTTAACATAAGCTAAGTAGGGATTTTAAGTCTTGCCCCAAAGGTATGTTCTCTGTTGTCCCAATCATCCCACATGCTCTTTTGTGAAGTTCACTATTTTAAAACCCATAACCTGTAACTATTTTCAAGTACACATTTAAAATAACCAATTAAATCAGCTGGGACTGGATCAGGAGTAGTAGACTGTAGCTGAAAAGGGCTGTGGCTATAAAAATGTTAGGAGAGGCACCTGCCATAAAGAAAGAAGACTCTGAAGTCATCAGGCTGTCATTTAATTTTCCCTTGTAAGAACAAACATACAATATGACATGCTTATGAATTAGAAGGCAGGGATTTATTTTTGCTGGATTTTTTGTTTTTCTATAACTAGAAAATTCTTGAATTATATGCATGAAAGTATGCTAGTAGTTTTGGAATATGACCATGATTTCACCAAAACCTTTTACAAAAGCACAAATACTTTCTCTGTCTCTGAACTTACACATTCTAGGAAGGCACTTGTCTTTTTCAAAGCTCTATTACACAGCAATTCTATTATTAACTGCATCTCTCTCTCTATCACTCATTTTTAATTTACAGTAGACTTTTTATTAGCAGTTCTTAAGCACCTGACCTTGTACTAGAACATTTCATTCCATTTCTATTAATGCTGTTTTAAGGTCACCCTGATCTTCCTATGTATTATTCTCATCTTCCTGTGAATTTTCGGTGTGTCTCAACTTTGACTGATTACCCGATTTTTCTATCTGGCCCCTGACATTTCAGTAGTACTTTATTGTTTCACATCGTTTAGGATGATTTGGACGACTGAAAGAGTGGCAAAGAAGAGGTGGATGTATTATAAGGAGCTGGTGAGAAACACTGACTTCACTGACCACCACAAAATTAGCACAAAGGAAAACAGCTGGAATGCCACTGCTCCATATGGGCTCCAGATTCACATCAATACATTTTCAGAATTTAAATGAATTCTATTATTATTTCTTATACTATCAACGATTTTCAAGTAAAATCACTTTCAAATATTATTCAGCCCACTGAATATCTAATTTACCATTAGAACTGAACTTCCTAATTCAGAATCCAAATTTAGGTATGACAGCCAGGTGTCCACATTGTCATGGAATTATCCTGGCTTTTGTGACTAGTTTCTAAGAGATAGAAATCAACCTAATCCAAACTTTTCTCCACAAAGTGGCACTTTAAAAGATGAAAATGAAAAAATGATATAAATGTGCTCAACACTTTGGAATTTTTCTTGTGGATTAGTCTATGGACTTCTTTCTAGCGTATTTGAGAGAGACCATCAGGATGAGAAATATAACTTTTACGTGCAATCACAGAAAGGAGAGATTTGCCTTTCTGAAAACGCTTCCCCTCCTCCTTCAAAAAGATATGCAGCCTGGAAGGCTGTGGGCACTTCCTGTTGTGCCAGGCACTCTGTTCCTCCATCTGCATTTGTCATACACTGTTTCTGCAGTGCATCTGTTTTTTCAAGGCCAATCCAGCATTGTTCAATACACATATATTTCTGTGTTTTGCGTCTCTCTGTGTAAAGGAGATGAACAACATCCTTCAAGAAAAATCTTAAAGAAGAATCTCAAAGGCAATAGACTTGAATAAGAAATACAGCATTTTCTTTTCATGAGAAAATGAAAGCAACCACTCTTCCACAGAACACCCACAGAATCAGCTGAAACATTAATGAGCAAAAGGGAACACATACCAGTTCCTTTGCCTGCTTTATTGGCTCTGCTTTTCTATGAATGGCAGAAGA
Source organism: Taeniopygia guttata (assembly GCF_048771995.1). Classification (NCBI taxonomy): domain Eukaryota; kingdom Metazoa; phylum Chordata; class Aves; order Passeriformes; family Estrildidae; genus Taeniopygia; species Taeniopygia guttata. The sequence goes on along the minus strand of NC_133028.1, from coordinate 37,802,697 downwards.
TATAAATATTATTGTTAGCCTTGGGGCTTTCTTCAAAAATGCTTGTCTGTATCAACTCATATTGTGAAAAAGTGTCAGTAGCTGTGTTAAACCACTGCAGGCTGAAGCAGAAAAATGGCACAATAATTTTTTCAACCAGTGCATGCAAGATCAAAGCTGTTACAAGGGGATGACAGGTGGCATAAATGTCCCAAGGCCCTGACTCACTAGACACATAACAGCATCCACTATAACTCTAATAAAAACAGTTCCAGTAAAAACATCATAAAGAGCAGCAAGTAGCCTGTTATATCTTTGACCTTGGGGTCATTCCACCAAGAGATCATCTGGTAGCCCAGTGAGAAATGTGTAATTGTATTTTTTTCTCACACACTAGGCTAAAAATGTCAGATATTAAAATATTAGAAAGAGATTTTAAAAGACATAATTTTATTGATTGCAACAATTAAATCAATGCCAAAGTATGATCTCCTTACGGAAACCCATTTTCAAAGAAATTGTATCATTTTACTCTGCTTTTGTTCTGCAATTTTTTTAATGTTCTGGTTTTAGACCTGTAGCTCTTACCTCAGTTAAAATAATTATTTAGTTATAGTTAGTAGGTAATGAAGATTAATGCATAATCTATGTGACAATTAATAATATTTTGTAGCAGGTAGTACAATGTGTCAAAGCTAGATTTCTAATAAAACACATTAATATTTGTAATTTAAAAATTAAAAAGACTATACCTTGTCGTTGAAGAAAGTTATGAAAATAAAATACTTTTCCCCCTCTATATTCTGTAATGTGTTTTGTACAATTTATCTTTATTTTTATATGACCATAAACATATTGGAAACAAACCTGTCTAACCTAACAGTTTTTATTTGGACTACTTGCAGCATCTTGAAATATATATCAAAGCAGATGGATAAGTGGTAGTTAGGTATCTACTTTGGAAAGAATTAGAATCACGATCGGAGTTAATAGAAGAAAGGATTTCAAGTATTATTGCTACACAGACTAGATTTAGGTGTTAATTCTTTAGGTTGAAGGAAAACAACTTGTCATTTCCTACATGGTACAGAAAATGTAGTGATATTCACTGTGATAATGACCCGAAGGCCTTAGGAGACACACAAAAATGCAAAGTTCACACAGGAAAAAATAAGGCTAAAGCATTATTTATAGGGATGTGCTTAGGCCCTTAACCTGTAAATAAATCATACTGAGATTTTTTCATGTGAATGAAACCTCAGATTTATTCCCTCAGAGAAAGACATGAAAGCCTGCACTGCTTTGTGAAGCAGACCTGGTACAAGAGTAGAATGGAGGCAGAATAGAGTTCATTTGAATGTTATTTAAGCACCAGCTCTGCAGTGTTTGAAGCGGTCTTTCATCAGCCCAGCTGACCTTTGAGGAACAGATACAAGCAGACCTGCAGGGGAAGGGACTTTGCTCTGCAGGGAATAAGGGCACATGCTCCCAAACCAGGCTGTGAATTCCTGCTTCATAAGAGGAAGGTAAACTGGCCACTGATTAATGGCTGTTTTCAGACATACACAGTGCATAGTAAATGTTTACCTGTTCTTTTTAGAAGTAGCATAGGCATTAATTAAGCATCCCACTAAAACTTCACAACTTCAGGTACTACTTATTGGGCATCACCAGCTGGGCACTCTGATTTTGATGAAGTTATTTTGCACTACACTACAGCACAGGTTTACCATTATTCTTTGCAAGGAGACTCGCTGCCAGGTCCCAGCAAAGAGTTGATGCTGGGGCTGCTGTGCCGCATGCACAGCTCTGTGAGGGCAGAAGCACATCCAGAGCCCCTTGCTGGTGTCACCCAGCTTGCAAACATTGCCCTGCTCCACCTGTGCTCACCTGCAGGTGAGTCTGGCCCAGAGCTGCCAGGAGACAGACACCTCACTGCTGTGCAGGCAAACCAGCGACTCCCAGTCTGCAGGTGCTGTCCGGGCATGGAGATTACCCAGGCACCTTTCTCGCAAAAATTTCAATGTCAGTGTGCTCAGTGTAAAAGTTTTTTTTTTTTTTCCACGTGCTCTTTACACCATGGTTAAATAGGAAAATTGGTTCTATCTCTTAAAAATACAAGTATTTTATGAACTCAAACACTCCAACTCACCCACATGATAATTTCAGACGGACACATGTTATTCTGACACCTAAGTGAGAAAGGTAAAGGTAATAATTTTCAGAGAGAGGAAGAAAAAACCAAAAAAAAACCACCAAACTCCTACCAAATCAGTTCCTAGACATTTCACAACTCAGTCATGTTTTGAGAATCCTAATGTTGACTGAATAAAGTGTGAGCCTCAGATTCTGCACATACATTAAGCCACCCCTAAGCCTCAGAATCAGACATCTACCACACTCAAGCTGAATTGAGAAATGCTTCCAGTGCTTTAAAATGGATGTGTCTGTCTTCAGTTTGTGACTGCTTCATAATCCGAAACGGCAAATAGACTGAAAATCAAAGTCCAAAAGGGAGATATTTACTTTATCAATTTTCGTTTACAATCTTTTTTTAATTCAGTTTAATCTTTTTTTTGCCTGTTATACACCCTGGTTTTCCATCAAACAAGCAAACAAATGTGAGTGCTTCTATGGAAGAGACATTGTTCTTCTTTCTGCTTTCCTCTTACAGTTAAACAATTATGAAGTTAAAAGAACAGACAAGGAAAGGCAGCAAATCTTCTTTTCTTATGTGAACAATTGTTCAGGACTGTCAATGTTATAGTTCATGTAAGGCAAGTAGTACTTGCCCCTAAAATAGTTTGCTGGTAGAGACTGTGTGTTACCACAGAAGCACACAGTGCCTAACATTTAAAGAAAAGCAAATCATAAGTTTAAAAAGAAATCAGGCACACCATGTGTTTTACAGGTGTAAGGATTGCTGTTGTAATTTCTCTCAGTGCTGTGAGAATATGCCCTACCTGCTGTGTATGATATCTGCTGATCACGTTCCCCAAGAGTAGATGTAACTTCAGTAGCTGAATTCTAAGAATTACCTGTTTATCACAGACACTACTATAATTTTATCTCTCTTGAGAGATATGATTACTTTTTTGCTTTCTACCCTTTTCTGTAATACAGCTACTTGTCCTGTATCAAACGCCTACTCGAAAAGGTAAATGCTAATGCCAAATAATTTACATATAGGAAAAACAAAACAATTTTTTTCTAATTGCTGGCATAAAGCAATTTGCCTTTTGAAGTGGTAAAGATAATTGGTAACAATATTTTTACAACATATTTAAATGAGTAAAGCATTGATCATACAGGGGAGAATAATTAGCACAGCAGAAGTCATGTAGGGAGTGACTTAAAAAAATTATCAGAAAGTGACTTGAATTTTAAGTAAGTTATATTGTTATTTTTACTACACATATGCATAGAGTTGCCCAGATACCAAGACACCAAGTCTTGATGGCATAAGGAAGAGCATGAGCTACAATGATTTCCTTCCTTAACAAATACTGTAATAGGTATTTTCACTGTTATCCTTCCTGAAGAGACTTTAAAGGCAATACTGAGAGGTGCAGCCTTGCATGCTGGTTTCAGCAGTGTGGCTTAGGCATCCCCCCTGCTCTGTGGCGCTGAGTCTCTGGTGGAGAAAGAGGGGCAAGGACAGCGCAGGAGCTGCAGCCCCGGCGGTGGAAGCGCAGGGAAGCGGGAGCGGGCGGATGCCGCGATGGTGGCGCTGCAGGAGGAGGAGCAGGCTCATGACTGAGAGAGGAGTTGCGCTATCCTGAGCTGCTGCCTGGGCTCCCAGCATGTCAGGGTGAGGAAGGGAGGCTAGCACCCTCTGCCCATGTGGAGCATGCTCAAGAAGAAGGAAGAAAAGAGGAAGGCAAGATCTAATTTTTCATTTAAAAACCTAGACTTAAGCCAGATGATGCGATGCTTCTGTTGTACTAATTACAGCTTAAATCAAAGAAGCCAAAAAGCAGATGGGCTATTGCTATGACACAATGTAAATTTGGAGGCCCTGCAGAGCAGCCTCTGTGGGTTTGGAAAAGGCAGCAGGGAGAGGCTCCCAAAGCCCCTGCACAGCCGTGTGCCAATGGAGCACAGCTGCTGCGGGCACACGGAGGGGCTGGCAGAGCCCAGAGCATCAGGGATGGCCCCACACACCACAGAAGGGGGATGTGGTGGCACACTAGCATTCCAGGGGTTACCAGGAGGTGACCAGAAACTGCTACACCAACTTGAATGTTCATGGGTTCCCATTTGTGAACCCAAACCTTTAAACAAAAAAAACCCCACTAGTACAGCTGTGTTAAGTGTTTGATATTAATGATGTTATCAATGCAGGGCTTAAATAAATGTGAGGGAGGTTTGGACATTGTAGTATGAAGGTCAGCACTCATCCTCTGATTTTCACATTAAAGGAATGTTTCCTCATGTCTGAGTCTCTGCTGAAGAAAACTGTGTCTCTTTAAATGACAAGTAACCATGATCTATCCATAAGTTGGATAGATTCTGTCCAATTTCATTCTACTCTGAAAACTGACACAGCTTTCCCATGATGTAATTGTGATTAATAATTTATAAATAATTCATAATTAATTGTTCACTTACTTTTCTTAATTTTAAGTAATCACTGTGACAAAACCATCTAATTGAAATCAGCAATAGGATAAGACTCAAGGCTCATTGGCAGGAAATTTAGATTAATATGAAAAACATATTCTGAGTTGCTATACTTGATCATTAGGGAAAGTTGGCTAATTACCATAAAGTGATTACAACACAGGCTGAAATATAAACTGGATTGAATCCTGTGATCATCAATGTGCTCAAGAAGCCTGTAACTAGGCTTGTCATCTCTAAAAATTATACTTTGTGAGATCCCTAACCAAAGCTGGCAGCACATCAGAGAGGAGATGTAAGACTGAAATGAAAGGAAAAAGAAAAAGAGTAGAAATATGTCATAGCTGTCATCTCTGTTCCTCCAGACAGCCATTTTTATCCCAAAATCTAGGTAAAAATCCTGGGAAGGAGAGAGCATCACAATCACCCCCATCTCACTGAAGTCAGTGAGTTAGGACCCTCCAGCTCACACAGGTATTTGTTTTGCTGCTACAAATAGTGGGAATGCCATAAGTGTGACTATTTTTTTTCTCAATTATTCAGCTGCCAAACTTCAAAACTTATCCTTGTGCTACATAAAAAATAGAGAAGTTGTAATCTATCATGCCAATTTACAATGGTGATAAAGGAAAATAGCCCAAGATGAAAAAAAAGAAAGTAATTTCAAGTAAAGGATTTTTTCTTCACTCACTGTTTGCATAAGAGCACTCATACCGTGAAGTGGTAGGCAAAGTGGATGGAGACACTTCTAAGAAGAAATCTCAGGACAAAGTGGGTGATCACTGTTCTCAATTGGATTAAATGACTGTGACATATATTAAGCATTATGGTAAGAAAGGGAAACTAGTATTAAGCCTTGAGATAAAAATACAGAGAGTATTCCTTCAGTACTATTGCTCACTGAATGGGCTTGGAGGCTAGGAAAAAATTACTTTTACATTTGAGAACTAAAAAAGCTATTTGGAATGAACCAAGACTACCTTCCTTTTCCTTACTTTTAATTTTTCAGTGTTTAGGAAGTGATTCTTTCCCAGTTCCTGCAGACACTGTTGAACAAAACTCATGTATGGGAGCTGTCCTAAGGTCAGTGAAACTAATCACAATTCACATGCTTACAGCAAAATGCAAGCTTAAATGTAGCTGTTTACTGAACCACTTTGACGGATTTTATTTTGTACAAGGTGCTTGAGCTTATGCAAACACAACATATTCTTGCAGCACCTAATTACAAAAAGCTTCTCTTGAAATTTACATGACAAATCCAATTTAGAAGGGGAGCAGAGTATCTCTAGGTCTGCAATTCTTTCATTATCCCCCTAAAAAATAATCTTAAAGACACATTACAATACGTTATTAAATGAATATGCACTGCACCGATGAGAGCAATTTCTGTTCACACAAAGCTTTCCCCTTTCATTCATTAACTTGTTACATAATGCACATCAAACTTTTAAGCTATCACATAGTCTGAGGCCAAAGAGGTGCTTTCCTCTAAAACCAGACTAATTTGTCTGGTTATCCATTCTTTATTAACCATCTGGATAGCCAGTTCCTTCCTTCGGGCTTAATGCTGCTCCTAACAGCTCACAGTCCCTATTGCTAAGGTTGCCACAGAATCATCGGGAGATAAGAAAACTACTTTTAGACATCTTGAGCAATCTTCCTTCCCGCACACATTCAGATTTTATGTTAGAGCACAGCAGCACCCTTTTTCCTTTCCTTATTTCCCTCTCAAATTAGGTCAAGTAGCTGGGATCAACTATGAGACTCCCTCACATCTCATTGTTGGGGAGGTGGGCTCTCAGTCTGGTGTGTGGGGGGACACTCCCTCCCTCATCCACCTACCTAAGGTTTCATTGGGACATTGGGATTTCTGTACTTCTCCAAGTCATACCTTTCTGGCAAAAAAAAAAAAAAAAAAAAAAAAAAAAAAAAAAAAAAAAGAAGCCACAGCTCTGGAAAAAACCAGAGGTTTGCTCTGTGGCCATTTAAGATGCAGACAAACCAGCTTGCCTGAAGTGACTGAAGTGAGAGGCTTTTACAGTTACCCACTAGCTACCTGTGGGAAAACAGCATTGCTGGCACATTTATTGAGTGGTTTGAACTTACTTCCATGTTTAAATTAAAGCTGAACATAAGCATAATGTTTCACAAGTTGCTTGAGAGAGTAGTATGGGAATTAGAGGCTTAATGTCATTACCACAGTGAGTGCCCTTCTCTGCTCCACTTGCAAATGCAGATATATAGGAGCTTTTTTCAGTTTATGAGGAGACTGTGCAAAACAGATTTACAGAGAAGAACTTTGTCACATACTGAATTCTGTTGCCTCTAGAGCTTCTTTAATGTTAGCATCAGATGCTTTTCAAAATTTAATAGATTAAATATTCCCTTCTCTGACCAATTTGCATCTTTGAAATTTCATGCAATTAAATTTCATCTAACTTCTTGCTCTTCCATGATGATGAGTTATGAACTGCAAAATTTAGAGGCAGGGTTAAAAAAAATGCCTTCAGAGCAACATCAATACATGAATGAGTGTACATCTTAGTTCCATTACTCTTTTCCTGGTGGCAAGCAGAATTTTCAGAGAAAAATTACTAGTGGATAATAAATGTGATGCCTGGTGGTCCTACAACAACACTACATTATATTACCAAGCTAAATTAAGGTCACCTTGATATAAAATTGATATGGGAAGGGATGAAGAAAGGAAAGTAAAAGGAACACTGAATGATGCATAAATCTGGGGAATAGAGTTATACAATTAAAATAGGCTTCTTTTTAGAAATGGAGAGACAAGAAAAGTAAGATATGGAAAACCATGAAGACAATAAGAAATAGAAGCATAACTTCAGGTACCTAATTCACACAATATGACTGAGATGTTCATCTAATGAATCCCTGTCTTGAAGTTACTTAATAATAACATCCACAAACTGAAGTCATTACAAAAAGACGCCTCTATACAATTATAGATAAACTGTAGCTTAATAACTAAAATGCACACTCTAAATCATTGCTTTGAGAATGTCATTAAGAAAGAGCAAAACAAAAACCAATTCCAATAAGAATTTTCTTGACAACTGTGAAAAGGTCTCTGCTAATCATGCAGCTGATGAATAATAAGAAAGCTAATCAGAAAATGAATTTGTGAAAAAAATATTTTTGTAGAAGCTGATAACTATAAACAAATACAATGAACCAAAATTAAATAACCCCAGTCATTTAATTTAATTTAATCACTAGGTTCCTCCTGAGACACAGCCCAGCTCAGCAAATGGCAGTAGGACAGTAGGAAACCCAAAACACATTGTTACCCCAGCCCAAATTCTGAGCTTCGCTAGCAAAGCTGGCACTGGGGTCACCTGGATGATAAGGGGGGCTGAGGTGTGGAGAGCTGCTCTGACACCATTTCATAGTGTATTAATTTAAATGAATGAAGAATTGACATATAAAATATACATTTCTATCTGAATTCCTAATCTATACAATTTGGCAGAAAATTTAATTTAGAAATAAAATAGTGTTTATGTTTGTCCATAGAACTTCAAGAAGATGTGGGTTTTTTTCTGGGATTTTGTTTGTTTACTAGTTTGCTTGGGATTTTTTTACTTTTTTCTCTTCTTTTTTTACCAGGGGTGGGGTGGCATGATATGCTTTCTTGTTAATGTCAACTTTAAGATTTTTAACTGCCATTGTAAACAGGTTAAAATTTATGTTAAGGGAAGGCATTCCAGAGTATTTATTGCTATGCTGCAAGAGTGGTTAACTGTTCGTAATTTGAAATTATTTTTATGGATCACATAAGCTGAAAGGAAAAACACAGGATGTAAAAGAAGACAGAAAAAGGCTTATGCTTTGTTATATCAAATGGCTAACAGAGTACTGTTAATCTGGAAGAGAATTGATGAAACATTTTATACCAGGATGTTTTGATATACCAAGTCCTCTGCAGGTTCAGTCTTCAGTGTCTAGAAACCATCACCTTATTATAAATAAGGGTCTAATGTGTGTGTATAAAACTGATTATATACAGCAGAGGATGATGAATAGTGCAGAATAGATTATATTCTGCCATACTTTCAACATGGTTCAGCCACTTTTCATTTTAGAAGTTCCAGCATAATGAATAAAAACCCGAGGATAACAGTTTTGTAGTTTTGTTATGAGTTCTCAAAGCAAGGATCTAACACAATGCCATCTCTTTAAATTTAATCTCAAAATCCTAAAATTAATACTTAAGAAGGATTTTTCCTTGGAGCAGCCCAGGCCAGCCTGGGTGTGTTGTTTGTTCCTTACCTCTGTCTCAGCAGACTGGTGGGTGAGCAGCTGAGTATGGCTGCAGGAGATGCCAGAGTCCAGTCCACAAACACACCTATGTGGTGTGTACTCTGGTGGCTTTAGGCAATGACAAATTTCAATACCTGTATAAGGACTTCTCTGCAATCCACTCCTGCCAGCAGTTAATAGATCATGAATAACTGAGGCACAATTGACAAAAGAAGGTATTTCATGTGTTTTACTATGTGCTAATATAATTCTGTTAAAGCTGCTGTTAGGTAACCTCTCACAGCTTTAGTAGTTTGTCCTTTTAGAACCTGTGTCAGATTTTTCACTCCTTAAGTTTCTCAAAAGGAAAGAAGAAAGAGCTTCACTTCTACTTGCAAAGTACCACCCAAATTTCACATGTCTGGCTGGAATACATAGCACAATATCTTACAGAGGAGTTACACTGTGGTCTCACATGCAAATTTTACTTCTTTTTTTCCTTTTTTTTCCTTCCCAAACTGCTAAGTAAGAGCTGTTTATATGAGAACTGCATTGCTTCTATTTTTGTAGAGCAGACAATAGTAATAACACTAATATCTTATGCCATTTGAAAATTTGCAATACTTTTCTGCCATTTGAAAATTTCAAGCTGTTCTCCATTTATTCTTCTCAGTGTGGTTTACAGACCTTTCTCTCTCAGGATGTCATAGGGATTTAGTATATGTAACCATGCAACCCCCTGTGAGATAAGAAAGCTTCACAATTATGTTATAAATCTAACTTCACAGTTATGTAATAAATGTGAAGTTGCATCAGAGAGAAATTATGGGCTAAAAATATGCAAGTGCCTAGGTATCCTCAACACTACATTGGAAACAACAGGCTTTTCAACACACAAAAAAACACCCAAGCCATAATATTTCATTCTCAGCTATTAATCAGGAAAAAACTGTTAGGAACAGTAACCCACACAAACTGGTTCTCTAATACACACAGTCCAAAACCCCTTCCAGAAAATCTTTGCTTTCAAAGATTCTTATTAACATTGAAAAGATACTCTTGCCAGTGAAAAATACCAAGGCTGTATTATCTAATGAAACATACTTTCATTTGTTGTTTCCTCCCATCTAAAAACAGAGCAGGAAAGAGCTGAAACTGCGCTTGCAAGGTAAGACACCCAGAAGAATGCTATTGTATATAAAACTGGTGGCAGGCTGGGAGTAAATAATGTCATGGCCTTGATGCTACCAGCGCAAGTCTTAGACATTGCATGAATGCTATTGCATGGAGCCTTCCAGGGAAATCAGGTGTAAGGTGCTGTCTTTCTAGACCCTAGCTGGAATCAAAGCTACAATAGTCCAGATCAGACTTTTAGAAAGGAAACACACAAAACAGTCATTTAGTCTTTGATCTCTCAGCCCTAAACCTTAATGGAGACATATAAAACATCTTTAAAATGTAACTCTTTGCAATGTACTCAGATACCAAATATCAGGAATCCAATATAGGTGCAGGGTTTGTGACAAATAATACTCTCTCTCCACAATAACCTCATGATGTTTCAAAGCATGGAAATAAAATTACCTGCCCTTCAATGAAAATCCTTACAATGTTTTGTCCCTGGTGATGTCCAATGTATCCCATAGGCACTATACCAGTTCTCTCAGGCTAATCAATGGATGTCTCTATTGAGTGATTTGTATCTATCTCAGTCTCTCCATAGCTTTGAAGATTGCTGCTTCTATTTCATACTGGAAGAAAGGCATATGCACAGAAGCTTTTTGGTGTTTCAAAATTCTAGCAAGACTGCAACAACACTTTTGCAGAGATCTTTGTATCTAGCTCTGTCAAATACATGCCATATTAAACTAACAAGAACAGAGTTGGAGAAACAACCACCAACATAACATTTGCCTTTTATAGACATAGAGTTTTGTATCAGTTTTGGGATGAGTTTGAGGTTTGCAGTGAGTGGAAGCACATAAAAGAGTATTCTAGGAGCCCTTACTACATAAGATGTCTACCATATGGCTCTTCTGATTGTGTGAAGTGTGAGCAAATGATTCAGGCTTTCTCTGCCAGTTCTCTGATAGCAGGTCTGTGTCAAATCACAAAAAAATCCCAGTTAAGAACTCAATTTAAGTCTCCTCAATTAGCACCTCAACTACCACATCTTCCTTTCTCTTTAATGATATAATAAAATATTTAAAGTGATTAACTCAACCATATCTATTTAATTAAGAGATTACAGTTATTTTGGGGGAGACGTTTATTTGGAAGATCATAAGGTTAATTAAATTAGCTCACTTTATATATACACTTGATAGAAGGGGCTTATTTGAATTACTTTTTATAGTTCTTTTAAAAGTGCACAAATTTTTAAAGTTCATAAAATTCTAAAAAATTCCAGAAAATTATGAATTTGAAAAGACCATGTCAGTGATTCTTGCAAGTGCTATTAAGATAGGTCTGAGATCACAAAAAATGTGATAATTCTGGTTATCCCACATTTGAACTCTTACTACAGTGGTGTTTCAGATGCTGCACGTAAAACACATAACTTTTCCAAATCTCAAATACTGGCTGCCTATTCTATTTCCAGATGATAAAAAAATGGCAGGATATTCCAGATGGTTTTGTTATCAATGAGAGGGACCTGGATAGGTTGGAGGATTGGGCTAAGAGGAATCTCCTGCAGCTGAGCAAGGAGAAATGTGAATTCCTGCACCTATGGGGTAACCCCATGCACCAGTATGTGCTGGGAGCTGACCAGTTGAAAATCATGTAGGCAGAAAAGGTCCCAGAGGTCAGTTCCACTTAAATGAAAGAAAAAATATTTTACATTGTAGGTGATCAAACGCTGGAATAGGTTGCCCAGAGATATATGGAGTCTCCAACCTTGCAGATATTCAAAACACAAGTAGTCATAGTACAAAGCAGTCTGCTCTAGAGAACCCTCTTATGGGCAAGAGAGCTGGACTAGAAGAGCTCCATAAATTGCTTCCAAGGTCATTTATTCTGAGGCACACTATTTGGAAGCCCAGAAAAAAACTGAGGCTTTACTGGAGTTCTGAATTCTGTCAAAATAACCTGTAGATTCTCATTCTTCTAGACATTTCATGCAACCTCAGGTGAGCAAAGACCTAAATTAAAAAATAAATCCTTCAGTCACTTTAAAATTACAGGAAAAGGAGTTACCCAGACCAAAGGATAAAGTGAGTTGTAGTTATATGTAAAATATCAAAACTCAGAGAATGATGAGTTCTTCATCATAGAACTAAATAATGTAAACAGGTAACAAGTGATATATATTCACAAAGTATTTGTTCTTTTTGTCCATTTCTCCTTCAGGAGATTTGGCTAGGTTCACTATATTTTCACTGCTCTAAGTGTACATCTCCTGTGTTGGGTTGGTGTGGCAGGGTTCTGGTACAAGGAGGGCTGCAGGGGCAATTTCTGTGTGAAGCTGCCAGAAGCTTCCTCCGTGTGTGACAGGGCCAATGCCAGCTGGATCCAAAACAGATCCACTGCTGGCCAAGGTCAAACCCACCAGTGACAGTGGTGCCTCTGTGGGAACAGATTTAAGAAGGGAAAAAGTTATTGCATGGAAGTGATTGCAGCCAGAGAAGAGAGGGGTGATATTATGTGAGAGCAACCCCTCTACAGACACTGAGGCCAGAAAAGAAAGAGGGGCAGGAGGTGATCCAGGCACGGCAGCTGAGATTTCCCCTGCAGCCTATAGTGAAGGCCATGGTGAGGCAACTGTCCTCCTGCAGCTCATGGATGCAGAGATCCACCTGTGGCCCACGGAGACTCCACACCAGAGCAGGGGAATGCCTGAAGGAGGCTGGTGCTCCGTGGGAAGACCATTCTGCAGCAGACTCCTGGCAGGAGCCCATGGACAGAAGAGCCCACAGGGGAGCAGGTTTGCTGACAGACCTTGTGACCCTGTTGGGGCTCCATGCTGAAGCAAGCTGTCCCTGAGTAATTGCACCCTTTGGATGGGAGAGCCAGAGCATTTTGTGAAGAACTGTAGCCAATGGGAAGGACTCATATAGGAGAAGTTCATGAAGGATGGTCTCATGTAGGAGGGACTCCATGGTGAAGCAGAGGAAAAATATGAGAAGTCTTGCCCCTGAGTAGGAAGGAGGAGCAGAAGCAACATGTGATGAGCCTAAAGCCCCATTCTCCATTCTTCTGCAATACTGATGGGGAAGAGGCAGAGAATTCAGGAATAAATTAAAGTCCAGGAAAAGGGTCGGGGAAGGTATTTTTGAGGTTTAGGTTTGTTTCTCAGTATTCTGCTATGACTTCATTGTTAATTAATTAAATTAATTCCCTCAAGTCAAGTCTTTTTTTGCCCATGATGTAACTGGGGAGTAATCTCTCCCTGTCCTTCTCAATGCAGGACACCTCTTTTACTCATAAGTGGTCAAGGTCTGCATCTGACACACGCAAATGCTGATGAGATACTGAAGTTCAAACATTGAGCCATTTTATAAATTCACATCCTTATTATCATTATACAGCCCTTTCAAAAGATCAGCCTTCAGGAATGATCCAGCAGTTAAAGCAATACTCCCTGGTCAGTGCTCTTCCTGGGCAGAGCAAATCTTTACTTACCTTTCTGCTTCTCATGCTGGAGGTTAAAGACAAAAAGGAGTCAACCTTGCTGCTCTGTTTCTATTGGTCCTTGTAAGATGAAGAAGTGAAAATCCATATTTTTGATGTTTAAAGTCTGTTTCTGAACTGGGAAACAAGGGCTGCATGTGAGCAATGCTGGATAATAAAAATAAGAAGACATTGATCCGCAGAAAAGTTTTAGGTAGCTCATTATACTTCAAGTAAGGAATGAATCTTGATTGTTAAGAGTACTCATTACACATTTCTACAAGCACAACAAGCATAAGAGTTGTTGAGATGTGTCTTCATAACTGTTAAGCTTCACCCCTTCTTATGTTTTTTTTATTATTAAAGCACTGCAATGAACTTCCCCAGAGCTACCTCAGCTGCCTGCCACATCCCTTGAGGATGGTATTTTGGCAGAGCACAATAAGAAGGAGAAGCACGTACCTGCAGCAGTGACTTATGTCCCTGACTCTCAGAAGAACACAAATCTCTTTTTTCAGTATTCCTGGGAAGCTGCTCCCAGCTGGCAGCAGGCCAGGATGAGCTTCATAGATGCAGAGGATCTTTCATCAGAATTAGACTGTATCACTTTGCAGAATAGGCTCAAAAGTATATCGTAATGCAGTAGAATGTTTGTAAAGAAACTCATATTACTTTTCAACTCAGAGCACTGCTTTGTTGGACTTTTTCGCCTCACAACCCATTTGAGAAGTGAGGAAAGTGACTATGACAGAGATACTTGGCATGAGGTTGGGTGAATAGCAACACTGTTTATACCACTTAAAGGTTTTTTCCTCAGAGTTACAGTAACTGATTCAGGAGAGAAACAAATCTGCTTATGGAATAAATTTGTGTAGAATCAACTGGGAAAAAAAAAATGAGATAAGTCTTGATCTCCTGACAAAATTGACTCCCACTTGTTGTATTGTTTTTGAGCTGAAAATGTGCTTGGTTGAGCACATTTTCCAAGGGTGAATTGGACAGCAAGTTCACTTTTACAGGATAGCTGCTTCCATAGCTGCAAGCACAAGAAGTGAGGCACTTTCTACAATGTCTTAAATTAAATTCATATCATTCCCTACCTCTCCCTACTTAATTAAACCTATTCTTCATATAATTCCCAGAGCTCCTTTCACTTCTAAACACAGAAATACTTATGCTGTCTCCAAGCAATTGGCCTTGATGCTATTAATTTACAGGACATAAAACAACAGACCATGTACGTAAGAATACTAATCACTTCAGCAATTAATTTTAGTTTTTGAGCTTCCATCAAGAAAAAAACAAAACCCCAACAACTGTCCTCTGTGTAGCTTTTTGAAAAATTTATTTTATGACTTTACATCTCACTTTGAAGGAAAGCAAGTCAAAGCCTTCAGTTAATATAATTGACTTCTCACTGGTATATCTGAAGGACTTTATTTACTGTTTGGTTTACATCTGTTATTTAAATATTTCTAGTCTGCAGCAGAGGTATAAAACTGCCATTTATTCCTCATTCATTTAGTTGTTGGAGTGCACACAACTCTACACACTATTTAAAGTTAATTTTAGAAATAATGTTTGATAACTATTTGGAGAATAGAATAAGAAAGTAAATTAGTGTGTACAAGTCTGCACAAGCTGCTACAAAAGCAGTCTAAATCCTCTTAGTTTTACTTAGGTGACTAGGAAGTTAGACAATGGAAAAGTCAGAGATCCTAGATACAGGTAGTTCTGTGAGAAACAGACCTTTTTTACAGGCAAAAATCAGGCAAATAAGTTTGCACACAAAGTACCCTTGAGTCTAAAATAATATGGATTGAAATGCTATCATATTGGATTACCTATATAGATTAAGATCATTGCACCATTATAAAAGACAGTAAAATCAGGATTCAGCACCAGGATGCTGTCCCCAGGTGTTGAGTGTGCATCCATGCAGGGGATTCTGTCTGCAGTGTCCAAAAGCTCTTTTAAGCACAGATTAAATACAGATTTTTGTGCTCTAAAAAGTTTATTTATTACTAGTCTTCAAAATGAGCTTAACTATTGTATTTAAAAAAATATATTTATATGTATACCAACTGCATATATTTTATATTTATACATCATACAGATGTTTTGTGTTGTATCTGAATTGCTTCTCTTCCATTATTCATATTATAGACCGTTAAACTTTTCTTATTCATTGCTGTGAGATTTTGGTCCATTTGAGATCTTTAGTATTCTACTATAAATGTCTAGTAATCTACAGAGAGCTACAGATCACAGAATCACAGAATAGTCTGGTTTGGAAGGGACTCAGAAGAATAATCAAGTCCTGCTCTTAAGTGAATTGAACCCATGACCATGGCGTTATTTGCACCGTGCTTTAATATACAGCCCTCTATAAATAAATTTTATTTCTAGATCAAGTTCTATTTGTAGCACCTATTCTAAATCACTCAAAACTAGATCTAAGAATGGAAAATGCCTTGACTTGTTCCCTTCATCAGTGGCCCAGTCTCCAAGATTCTTTAACTCATCAGTGTTTAGATGTCAGAATAAAATACATTTCTCTCTAAAGAGTGTGGTAAAACCCATATCGGACTCAATAATAAGATAATCTCTTATCTTCATTTCACACATCAACTGCCACTCCATTTTGACATATGGAGCACCATAATTTCCTAAAAAATATATAGTTATTAAATATACAGCAGCTGACCCTAATCTCATTCCCCAGGCTGGGATGATGGGGTTGCATAGAAAATAAAATTGAAAAGTCCTACAGCAGATTTTAGCAGAAAAGTTTAAAATTTTATAGGGTTATTAGGTGCTGGAAATATCCTGAGATAAAATGAAAGGACAAAATCAATTGTCTTTTAAATAATGACAGAAATTGAAATAATATCAGATCTCCTTTCAATCATGTTTCTGCTACCCACACCCTCAGTTACTGAGTGTCCTTGTAAGGCTCTCTGGAAAAAATCCCAAGCAGTATGTTTGATTAATTAAGGTTACATCACAGCACCACCTGTCACAAGAGCATTGTGCTCTTTTGTTTGTAGAATGCCTTATCTGCATGAAAGCACTGCCCGGAAGAAGTGGCTTGAGAATGTGCAGGACGGAGATTTACTAATTCGAAAAACAATAGCATGCTGGAAACTAGATAGCACAGGTGACAGATAACTCGTAGTTTTAAAGGGACTCAAAATGAGGAGTCAGTTGTGTAAAAGGTTGCTACATATAAATTTAACTATAGGGATGCATGGATTTTAGGGCTGGAAAGGACTATTTGTTTGGTACTGTTTAGCTCAACCTGGTGTGTACCAAGCTCTCAGGAGGATCTGCAATTTGTGCTTAGCTAGACTACAAAGTCCAGGAGGTTATTCTGTCCTGATCTGGGGATATCAAGAGAAGAAAAAAAATCATGACTTTCCATGGAAGCTTGTATCAAAGATTAATAATTCCCAAAATTAAAAAAAAAGAAAAAGAAAAAAAAAAGTGATGCATATAGACAATTTAAATTTGTCTATCTTCCAATCATTTGCTTACAACATACCTCTTGCCAAGTCTGTTGAAAAGCTTCTTAGTCCAAATAATAAAAATTTTTAGAACACAAATCAAAAAACCCATCAATTTGAGATCCAGAAGGCTCTTTTACTCCAAGATATACTTTTGAATCATCTTCACAGTTTCTGATTACATCATTATAATGCTTTGAAACTATGGATACGAGAACTGTGTGCAATGTCCTGGCCATGTGACCACAAATATACCCAAACTTATTGGCAAAATAATGTATTATCCTACAGACTGCCTTACACACCGACTCTATTTGCTATCAGGGCACTCAGGGAACTGTCATGCAGCTGCATGCTCACACTGCTCCCTTTTCTGGTAGGTATTACTTTGGACTATACCCAGGCTGGTCTCTCAGGCTGGATGTTTCTCAATGGCATGATTGAGAAACTAATTTTAAAAGCACGTTCTTCATCTGAACTAAGGTATCAGTATAGACACTTTACATAAGTGGTTTCAAAGTCACCGCTTTCATGGACAGGGTCTCTAAACTTGTGGCTGAATTCCTTGTCCTAATAAATAAGACTTATCTATTTGTGTAGTCCACCTGGTCACAAATTCACAGTAACATCTGCGTATTTTAATTATTGTTTCTGGTTTTCTGTGTCTTTAATGAGTTTTATCAGTAATCACTTTATAATTTTTTATTATTATTATTTATGTAAATCATGCAAAACAGCATGCTTTGGATTTTCACAAGAAAGGAGACCATGGCATGGCCTGTCTCCAGCCAGCAAGCTGCAGGAACAGCCTTGAGTGATCTCATGTAAGACCAGCCTAGTATGACAGAGGAGGGGGGTGGCAGGATCCTCAGGGAGTTAATTATAATCATCTCAAGTAAGGAAATCCTGAGCTGCCTCAAGACAGAACCATTTCAGCTGGCAATGGACTCTTAGGGATTTGTCACTCAGGAGAAATGGCAGACCTCTGCTTTGGCCATTTATCCTTGGGCTGCCCACATTAAAGGGCAGGGAGAAAAAGTGACAGAAGGATGCACATTGCTGAGGAACAGATGTTGTAAGGAAAATATCTTTGCTGCTACTAAAACTCAGTAAGGCAAAGAAATTATCATCCTTTCTTCACATCTGCATTATGAAAACCATTTAAAGAATAGATAATTTATTCAGATAAATAAACATATTTATTCTTTCAAGGAATGTAAGAATAGATAATTTATCTTCATACCTTATTAAACAACCAGATTTCCATGAGTGGCTCCAAACATTTTGAAAAATAAAGGTAGGAGTATCATGCCAAATTAATTCTAGGTATGTTCATAGGTTGGACCTTAACCTATGAATATCAGGTGTAGGGTGTGTTTCCCATGAGCCATGTAAATAAAGTACTCCATTCCTCCCCTAAGACTGAACCAGCACCCCCTTCCACTCAGAATCAAGGCTTTTATGTCACACAGCCCATCTGCCAGATTTTGTCAGCAGGAATAAAGAGCTGCAACCAGCGGGGAGGTGAGGACAACTGAAAGGAGCGCCAGGCAGGAGCAAATGTGTGTGGTAAACAGCTCTGTGAGAAGACAGAAGCAAGAGGATGAAACAGTTGCAGCCAAAATAGGAGTTCAAAGGAAGGAATTCAATAGGTGGAGGAATGTCAATGGTACCAGAATGCTTTTCTACATCAGAAGCAGGCAATTTTCTTAAAAAAGCAAGAGACAGCACAGGCTCAAAATCCAAAAACTTTTGGTCTCTCTGGATCCTTTCCTGTACTTTTCCAACATACAGAAACCATTAATTTATTTTACACATCATTCTCCATTTCTCACAGTTATACTTCTGTGTTTTATGGGGCCATCTTGCCAAGATATATTCCTCACTTTTTTTAAGGAAATGGCACTTAAAGAGATTAAAAGTAATTTCTATTGATAAACAGCAGTGGGAGTTTAAAAGCTCTGAAAAAAGGCAGTACCTTTTAAAACTACTTCTCACTTTATCAGCTGGCAAAGAAATGTGAATTTCACATGAGTGTCTCCCACTGTGGCTGCTGGGAAGGAAAAGTAAGGACTTCAAATATTTTGCATTTAGTGAAATAGCATGCAAGTTATGGCCCAAGACTAAGACTATAACATAAAATAGCAATTCTTAACTTAGACTTTCTAATTATTTGTATATTAGCTATTATCTAATTATATTATTTGGTTGTGCTCAAAGTTCATTCACAAAATAAATGTATTTGGTATGGCCATAGTTGTTCATAACTCAATTTTATGTCAAATTAAGTTTAGTACATTTGTTTACAAACATACTCAAAAAGCAGACAGGTGTCTTTTCAAAAAATTATAGAAGGATGTAGTTCTTTTTGCACAGCCTCCTGTTTAACAACGGATGTGCATCTAAAACACTGGTTTTTCCTCCCTTTTCTTAGCTTTTCTTCACCTCTTCATGGAGCCCATAGCTTGTAAATTATTTATAGCTTTACCTTTATTTAAAATAATAAAGTTTGTTTATCAGGTAAAAGCAGATGCTAAAACTAGATTCTCCAATTATCACATAAAATGGATCCATACATATTTATGACTTTATCAGGTAATAACAGGTACTGAATATTTATCCCTCCAGTCACAATGGCTACACATTACAAATTTATGACTGCACAGTATCTACTGTGCAGTCTTTTTCCAGTAGGCTCAAATGGACAAATCTCACTTATCTCTCCTGGGGCAGTGATGCTTTTTGGATTTGCTTTGACTACATTCAGTTTGTAATCACAACTGCTATGCCATTGTGGTGCCCTCAAAAAAACATATACAGATTAATACCCACCAAATTTCAGATTTTGCTGCCAAGGACCTCTGTATGTCAGGATGTTAATAAACACACAAATTAAAATTATTAAACAGCAAAATGATACTTCCAAATCAAATGATGACATTTTTCAGGTGACCTTGAGATACGGCACTTAAAGCATCTCATACATTTTCCATGATGATGACCTGAGATGAAATCCTTATAGCAAACAATAAAATCCAAAACTTTCTGTCCCTGGGTAAGTACAGGACTATTTATGTTTCAGTGAATATAAAAATAGCTTCCTCCCTCCTTACTGAAAGGCAAAACTTCACAATATGAAACTAGGTGTCTAAGCCAACATTTGCTGCATAAAAACTGGAAGCACAGCATGCACATACTTTGTCAGACTATCGTAATCACAGAGTACAGTACCTTTATAATACAAAACAGTTCAACTTTCTATGTCCTTATAGAGCACACTCTTGCTAGCACACAGTGTATGTTAGGTTATGGAAAAATATAACAAATCCAAGTCAGAAATTTGCTTAAGTAGGAGACTGACAGGGCAAAGCAGACAGCAAGTACTAAGGTAAAGTATCTGACATTGTTATCCATCCTGCTCTCAGCATCTCCACAGTCTCACTGCCTCTCAATCCAAACCCAGAGCAAGGGTCTTGGACCATTTCAGCCTTGTTTCACAGCTGGAGATATTGTTTTGAGTATAGTGCCTGTAATAAAGCCCAGTTCCCCATAGCTTTGTGCCCTTTGATCCTTTATTTCTTACCTTTGGCTTCCTTTTTCCCCTCCCTCTACATTCTTGTGTCACTTCAGTGAGGAAGACTCAGCACATTGTGTAGCTGAGAGCTGTAAATCTAAGTGAGTAGCCAACACATCTGTGCTGATTAACCAGCTGGCCATCACCAAATAACACCGCCCTGCTCTGTGCGCCTGCCTTTTGTAGCAAGGCTTCTGTTTCCATTTGTTACCATAACTTCCCCTTATACTAAAGCCGTGCTCAGGCTGAAATTTTCTGTGCTTCTGCTTCAATGGGCACCTGCACAGCTCCACCTGAAGACACAGGAGTGGGATTTTGGGCTCTCCTAAATAATTTAGTACAAAACAAATGGAGCCTAGTCCCGCATTTGTTAAACTGTTCAGCCATAATTTTATTGTATCCTTCTGACTGAAAACAAGAAAATATAAATAATAGCCCTTAGTTCACAAAATGTAATATATGGTTTTTTTTAGTGGAAAGGATAGCCTGGTGACAGAGCAGGAAGAAATTCCTGGTTCTATCTTCAAAGCATAGTTTGAACAAGACTTATAAATCAAGAAATACATAATACATTTCATTCACAGATGTATGAGACTAGAAACTGATCTTTAAATGAGTGCCATGAATTTACATACTTCTAAGCCAGCAGGCCTTAGAAATATAATACATGATGAAATAATTAAAGAAAAAATTATGGTTAGCATTGACTATTTGTTTCCTGTTCCTAATGGGAACTTTTTCCACATTATTTCAGCAAAGGCTGGCAACATTTGAAAACAGGCAAGACAAAATTGGCAGACAATTAATAGCCTCAGCATCAGAGAGAAACTAGGGAAGTCGTTAACACTAGCAGTCACCAGTATTGTTTTAATAGATTCATTTTCACTTGACACTATGAACCATGAGCTTTCTTTCCCATTGTAAAGAAAAGGTGAGTCATACTCAGAGTAAACAACTCACTCAATTGAAGAAGAATGCCAGCTTTCTATCTCTATATTTCAATTGCAAAATTAAAACCCTCAATTAATTAAATATCTATATCCACAGAAAGTGTTCTTTGCATGGTATCCATTGCTCTAAAGCATAGATTTTTTTTTTTTTTTTAATCTAGAAAGTGATCAAAAATAAAAGCTAAATCAGCTTTAAAATGCCTAGGAATACCTGGACATATGCTCAAAATGCTATGATATATCCAGCCATGTCTGTCTCAGGGCTTTCAGTTATCCTCCTTCAGTCTAGAAGAACTATTCCAGTTTTTCTAAATCAGAATTTATCAGTAGTGGATCATGATTTTTTCTTCAGAAATCAAAAGGGAATTCTGGTACAAAGACCGTTTGAATCTCAGCCATTATCCTAATCTCTGTTCAAGATACATTGTCTTGTATTCTGTTACAGTACAGAAATCCTTGGCTTTCCTTCAAGAATGTAACATCTCAGCTTTTGAAAGGCTATTAAAGTGATTATGTGTGCATATTTAAATGTGAAGCGTGAGATCATCAGTCCTACAGAGATCACTGGGATTAACAAGGCATCTTTTTTAATTGAACAAGGCAACCCTGTGAATGAACTCAGCATCTTTTTGCAGTCTACCACCTTCAAAATGCCATACCATCTGCTTCTTTTATTGTTTTTACAAAGTGATGTGTGACATTTTTGCAGTGCGTAGGATATTATGAAAAGGAGATTACAATAGACTTCTTAATTAATCAGGATACAAGTATTTTTGAATGTGGGTATAATGAGAGAGGTATTTCAGATGAGAACTTGTCTGTGAAAAGATTGTGGTAAAAATGGAAAGAAAAATGTCAAAGCCAGTTTTCATACACAATGGGTATTGATGGCTTTCCCCCTTTGCTATATCTAATGGTAATGTCTCATTTTCTTGGTTTTAAAGAAGAATGGGCAAATTATAGGAAACACATGACTGTCCCACCACCAGATGCAGGAAATGTTTTATTTATATTACCTGGCTATTCCTATCCTGTAGTAAAAAACTGGCTGCAGGTAAATAGGAGGAAGTTTGTACTTGAACAATAGAATCCTAAACGTCAAAGCAAAATTGAGAGATTGACCTTTTGTTGCTGAATGTCAAAGTTATTTGTTCAAATCAAAGTTGATATCTAAATGTCATCTTCATAATATGACTGTAATAAACAAGCAGATATAAATTAAACTAGCATTGTCTTATTATCAGTCAATAACAATAGTCATTTTACTCAAGCTAGTTTAACACTGCTCTAAAAATGTATTCACTGTGAAAGGGAATGAGACTTGTTTCAGGCAATGGGTGCTCAATCTTTTGTTAGAATGACAATTTAGGGAGCTTACTGTTTTCATTTTATGCATAATAACTTTCCATCACAGCACGCAGAAAGTCACAGGCTTGCATCCAACTCTCATCCCAGCTTTAAACCTACAGATGCAGGGGAAGTCTCTTACAGCTCCAAGGGGAAAACTCCCCAAAGTCAAACACTAATTTTCAGGAAGTCAGATCATCAGGGCCACAGAGGATAAGGCATTTTTACTCTCTGCCCAATAAAACATGTTCTGAGGAGTATACTCACTTTCACAGATTGCATATTTTCCAATAAGTCATTTAATAAAATGGATATTGACATGATAGCAAGAATGATAGTGAAGAAGAGCTTTATGATTTGCACAGCCTGGTCGAATGCTGATATTTGGAATTTTGCAACACATAAAAGTGTACCATCATGTCAGACACCTCAGAAAACTATGCAGTAATAATTTTCTTATTCATGTACATAACCCAGGAGTTTAATTAATAATGGTCATGTTAAAATGCTAGTAAATAAAGCTTAGAAATGAAATACACGTTGGTACATGAAGATATGATTAAATACACTTCACTTACAGTATGCCATAAAATTCATGGGCTTGTATTTTATACCAGATCTTGGCAGAGTAATTAAAGAATAATCATGCCTTTATCAATAATTAACATTGTTAGTAAGTCTGCATGATATGAAAAATATGAATATCAGTTGAGCATTTTCAGCATTTGGGATGATGGGTGGGTTTTCCTTCTCTTGGAAGGAATTTAATAAAGATACATGTAAAAGCAGGAGCATCATTATACTTACTGGAAATCAAAGAAAGATAATGAATGGAATAAGAGGTTAGAAATTGGGAGATATCAATTTGTCTTCCTCATTATGCTCCATTAAGTGAATCCATGCTATCAAATAAAAATTATTTTGTGCATAGATGTAAAACTTTTCTTTCCAGTTTGAAATTATGAACTCCAAACATTTGTATGTGCTCCTCATCACCAATACATTTATGACAATAACCTGAATTTTCATGTCTTTTAAACTCAATTTGGACTGAAACCCCAGAAAGTATTTAGTGTGAATTAAGTTTCTCAGATGAAGAAATTTAAGAATTTTCCAGTAAAAGGTTTTTTTTCCTATAAAATTAAGATATATCAGCAGTGAACATGAAGTTTTTGTGAACTTTTTCTAAGTCACAGCCATGTGTCCATCAGAGATCATCTTAATTTTTTATTATCTTGCCATGCCCTGTTCAGGTTCCCAGACTGAGTCTGTTGTTTGAAAATAACTTCAGAAAGCAGATTAATCAATTCTTGGGAACTTACAGGTTTTGAGTTGCCTTCCTCCAAAGAGGGGTATATAAAGGGAAGCAAATACCACCAGAGATCCCAAAACTAGCAGCTCCTATAAGAACTTTCTGCAGTCTACCTTTCAGTTCCTGGCTGTTTAGCACAGCATCAGGTCTATGTCCTGAGTATCTCAGGTCCAAGCAGAACTTCATTTACAAAAATATCTGAAGCTTACCAAACCCTCAAGATCAGACCCCAAGCCAGGAACTCCTTGAACAAAAGAAGTAATCAATCTACTCTGGAAGAAAACAGACAAGTCACAAACCCAACAGATAAACTTAAGCAGATTCTCAATATAAATGTGATATCACAATAATATCTTCATTTCCATTGCAGGGAAATAATTTAAGCTCTTTCTAGTTCATCCAGATCTTTCCTGTAAGCAACCCATACTGAAAAGACTCTAATCCAAAATCCACATGTCATGTTCCAAACTTTATGCTTTGGGCATGTGAATTATGACTAGACAGCCCAGCATGTATCTGTGCATCTTTAGGAGGAGCAGGGCTGGCTTCAGGAAAGAAAAAAAAGGACACTGTAGATGTTTGTACTAAACTCTGTCAGATAGACTAAAAGTAAAAACAAAACTGCCAGTGGTTAAGAAACAATCCTAGAAAGAATCTTGAAAACACAGAGTGAGTGTGAAGGGATAGTGGCCTTTCAGAATCTCACTTGTTGGTTCTCTTCAGGAATGCATGAATACAAAAAATGCTTCTTGCAGCTTCAGATGCTACAACATATTTTATTTCAGCTTCCAGCACAAGAATTATAAACACTGTTCTTTCCTCACATCACCAGAGAATGAATTCTGCCATTTGGGAAAGGAGAAAACAGAAACTCATGATCCCTTTTCCCTATAGTATGAGAACTAAAATGACACTGAATATATGCATCTCATCTAAAGGAACAAACAGTATTTACATCACTGTCACCAGATGTTTTTGGGAGCTATTGCATTTCAGATCTTTTTATAGATAAAGCAGGTCCATAATTTTAATGGCAGGACACTGTGACATCTTAAATAACAGAATGAGTTTCAAAATATTTAGCAGTTTGCCATTATGACAGCAGCTTTATTCTTTAAATTCACTCCTTTTATCCTATTCAGCTATGTGAAAAGGATTCATGTTCCTCTTTTCTTATTCTTTCCTGTGGTTTTCATTATTATTTTCTAAATCTATAATGCTTTATTTACTCTATTTCATGGTTCAGAGCCTTTTTGCAGTTTCTTCTTTCAGTGTACCCTGAAGAAAAGCCACTGGAATAGTTCTATGGTTCTTTTTTCCCCTGTCAATTACTGATAATACACTGACTGTACTATTTTTGAAGAGAAGAAACTGTATTTTTATGATTAAATATTGTTCTTTAGCACAGATACAATCAACTATAAAATCAAATCTCCACTGGGGCCACAAATTCGCTTTGCTCAAGAAGGTATAATCTGGCTTTTCTTCTATATTTTGTTTACACATGTAACCTAATTTGGGTAATGCAAGTGAGTTATAACAGTAATTATATCTTTCTAACAACTACTAGACTCTGAAATAATATTACATATGCATAGATATATTCAATGTGGTGTATCTCCTGAAGTAATATTCTAGAATTTGTAGTGTAGAATTTGGGTTTTAGTGCCTGTTTTTTCCTTGCCCTTTCCTAAAGGAAAATATACAGTATTCTTCTCTCAAGATGAACAGCTAATCAAAAAGCTAAATGAAAAATGAATATTGCAGCAATATCAGAAGAAGTTCTGCTAAAATTGTAATGTTATGGTAGTCATAAATTTTCTCAAAGTGGCAGGTATGTCTCAATGTAGGACCTATAGCCAATTTACCAAACTCAGAAGAGTTTCTTAGGAAGTAATATTGGAAAGAACTACGCTGAAAGCTTCTGTTGTAAGCTTTAATGCACCAAATATTTAGAAGAAAAAATTTTAAAAAAGATCATATGGGAAGTGAAGTAGATGCAGCATAGAAACTCACCGAATTCACAGAATGACTAGATTGGAAGAGACCTTCAAGATCATCAAGTCCAACCCATGCCCCAGCATCTCAACTAAACCATGTGAAAGTGATGGAAATTACAGCTGAAGAAGACTTTTGGTTTTGTAGTATTTGCTCTTCCAGTTGGGTTTTAGACAAACAGGACCAAATTTGCATGCCTATCAAAACTTTGATTATGTCAAAATAAATACCTAGTATAGAAATTTCTAAAATTCATGAAGTTTTGCTAATTTAAACTAAACTAAGACTATGACAAAGCAGTAGGATGCAATGTGGAAAGCTACTGACATATTTTTGGAGAGGAAGGATAGTATCAAGACTAGAAGGCACATATCCAAAAAAGTTGATTCTGGATAATGTGGAAGGAATGAGAAATGAGGCTTCATAGAGAAAAGATTACCTATAAAGAACTGAAAAGACATCTTAGGAAATGAATTTTATGTAACCTTCAGTCTAAGCAAGGCAAGAGTATTTTGACAAATATAAGCAAGTAAAAAGCAAATAAAAGCTTGAGTAGTTACTACTGGATTCCCTGCTTTAAATCAACATAGTAAATCATCTAAATATCTAAATAATCTAATCATCTAAACACGGAAGGGTTTACTTTTTCATTATGAAAAAGCCAGAAATGCAGGCAATTAAATTTTGTTAATAAAAACATTTGTGCATTTTCATGCATAAAGAGAATAATTTAGATCATATATGTTTGTCAAATGTCTTTGTTGTTGTGTCAGAAATGTTTCTGAATGCCAAATGTAAGCCCGTATTATTCTACTCAGGTTGCTTTAAGCTGATTAGATGGTCTAATATTACCTACTTAAATGAGATAATGACTAAGAGATTAATATAAGGTGAGGCAATATACCATAGATCAGAAAGGAAAGGGCTGTGAGATGATTGCATGTTACTAGTGCAATAAAATCAAGAGGAAAAAAGTACATACCACTAGAGGCTTGCCAATTGGAGTGGAAGTTAAATTAGAGATAATTTAATGAAATATTTATTACTGACTGCAAGATATGGCTTTTGCATTTTCCCAAATGGGGCTCCTTTGAAAGGTGTATTGATTAAACCATGTGCATTATCATGCTCATGTTCACAGCAAAACCAAATAACTTATCAACATTTTTATATAATTATAAAACCCCTACATCTTTTGATAGTTATGATACACTCATGAACGTGTGTTATTTATAAATGCCAAGCTTTAGTGCCTTACAAGTGAAAAATGTCACTATGGAAAGGAAAATATACACAAATGCATATTGTCAACATTTACAATAGCACTCCATTTAGTAGCAAATAAAGTATTTTGCAAGTAGTATTTGCTGTGTATTTTGGGTATAATAAGAAGAATATTGACTCAGTTGCTGGTGTAACTGCATCTTATTTTAGCAACGCTCATGTTCATTTTCCTAAGATCCCCACATACTGTTTTACACCATTGACAGAGTTAGCTTCTGACACTCTTTCCCTTAAACAGTTATGTGAACAGATTTGCTGAAGGAGGTGAGAAGGTCAAAGCTGTATTAAGACCCCCATTTCTTCAGTATCTGAGTATCACGCCAGGTGAATGCATCTACATTCACAAGTCCTTTGCACTGCTCTTCAGCATTTCCATGTGACCTGGGGCACAGTAAGTCAGGCAAAAACTGGTTTCAGTTTTGTATCTCTGCTATGCATTTGTGTTATAGGAAAAATATAAATTGGAGATTTAATGGAAACCATATATTTTTTGAACCTGATGTGAAAAACCCACTGAGTTATGATGAACTCCTGAAAGTGGCTTAACTTGAGCTGTGACCATTATATCTCCTCAGTCATAATCACTTTCACCTGTGACACAGCACTACCTACTCCCTAGTGTTGCTTGCATTTAAAGTGTTACTATCTGTTAATGGGTATGAATTTCATCTTATTAGCACTACTTGTATGTTTATTTCAATTATCCTTAAATCTGATCATAATGGGCACTGAACAAATATGTAATCTGTAAGATAGTAAGAAAGAAAGAACTGGAAACAAGAGACTTGTGCAGGGCTCAGCCTAAGGATGTAGTGAGAAGATAGAGGACAGTGGAGGGACATATATAGATGCTCATGAAAAATCTTCAGGGAGCTCCTCCAAAGCAGGAAAGCAGCGCAGAAAAACTGCCACAGTGCTTGTTTGAAAACTTGGCAAGTGGATGATGGATGAGCAATAAAAAGAAAACTTGTCCCACACACAAGGCCTAGGATGCTAAGAGCTGCAGAATCCAATCACTTTGTGTTTGAGATAACAAAGAACTAGAAAAGGAAATGGGGGGTAGAGGTCAGAGGTTTGGAGGAGAACAAAAAAACAGACTAGCAGAAAGTTCAAGTAGGCATGTAGGAGAATTCTTTGTGAATATTTCTGTGACAAAACCATGTGTGCCAACACTGAAGAAAACCCATGAGTGATGAGGTCCAGGACACTTTAAATTTTGTAGTAATGTTGGAGAGTAGATAACTAATGACACAGCTCTATGAAATTGTGTAGGCAGACAAGAATAATCCATGCTGGTTATCCATGGGATGCAGAATAGAAAATACTTTAGTAAACTGGACATCGAAATCCATGCGATTTCTGATGGGATGCGTGTTGAGGAAATTTATATTATTGCACTGTTGATTATCTAGTAATAATGAATGCAGTTGGGAGAGATGTTTAAGGACTTGACTGTCTTCAAAAAGGTTAAGAAGCAGGACCTGGAGAACTACAGGTTGGTCAACCTGACCTTGATCTCTGGCAAGGTAATGGAGCAACTAATTCTGGAAATCATTTCTAGCCACATGAAAGACAAGGAAGTGAGTAGGAGAAGTCAGTATGGCTTCATCAAGTGTAGGTCATGCTTGACCAGTCTGATAGACTTCTATGATGAAATGACTGGCTTGATAGATGAGGGGAGAACAGTGGTTATCCCCGTCCTAGACCACAGTATGGCATTTCTGACAGTGTGTCCAGTGTCATCCCCACACAAAAACTCTCCTTGAGCTGGGGGCTGGGCCAGGTGACATCCAAAGGTCCCTTTTAACCTCAACAATGTTGTGTCTGTGAAGTCAAAATACTTTGGTAAAGGACAAGATATAATGTCTGGGGCATAGTACTTAACATCTTCTGAAATTAGGCCACATTTGATTTGGATAAAACTGAAACCACAGCTGTCTGAAAAATGCACTCTATACATCATACACAAAAAAAGAAAAAATATAACCTCAGTTCCAAAAATCTACCACACATATCTCTAAATGTGAAAAATTTTATCAGAGAGTATAATAAATAAATATAATTTTTGTGCAAAACAAAAGCAATTTTTTCTGAATTTTTTTCTTCTTTTTCTAGCTTATTTAGAAGTGGTTTTTTTGAAAACATTACAAAAATCAAACTGAATTCATTGCCTTCTGAGAACTGGACAAAGTAATACAATGATTAAATGCAACCTCAGTACTAATTAACTTCTGAATGGATTCTGTTGCATATCATGTTTAATCAGGTTTGACAGGCTTTAGTCTAGAACCCTGACTATTATTTGCAAAGGTGAAATTTTAATTTTATCCATTTGTAAGCTCATTTATCCAGCCTAGACTCACAACTGTGGTAATGAGTACCCCAAGGCAAAAAGGGGGCTTTGTGTCCCACAAAAATATCTGAGTTAAGGAAAAAGTTTTTCAACACAAACAAGAGCACCAAATCTGTTGATTTTCTTATAAAATATTTAGAATCTCTTAAAAATACTCAGCTCTCACAAAAAGTATGATTTTAATTAATCTTGCTGAAGGAGTACAGCATTTCTAAATAGCTCAAAAGTTCCAACAAATACTAATAAGCACATATATATTTGAATCTTAACCTTTTTGTTAATTTCTGCTATTTTATTGGCATTTCAGGGCATTAATCAACACATTTTCTCATTGAAAATATCTGTCATGTTTGTTCCTCTCATGTTGTTGTCCTTTCCGTCCACGTAGTTGTCCAATTCTTTGCATAATACTGAATGATTTCTGATGCACTTCAGTATTGGATCAAAGTCTGCATTTATTTACAGAACATCATTGTATTTCTACTGTACAGTGAATGACTGTACATTGCAAAGCAATGAGTCTGGGTTAAAGATGAAACTCTACTTGTGTTTGTAAAACAGCCATTGGTTTTTGGTTCTTTGTGTATAAACTCAAGTTTCTTTGCAAAAATAAGGAGACTTTAAATATATGAACTAGCACTGAATGATAAAACTGAAACATAGATTTATAATGTAATTGCATTAAAAGTTCAGTGAGCTGGATCTGTGTGGCACTCATGTTCAAAACCTCTCTACTATTTCTTAAGTGCACTGTCTTCCAAAAGCTGTGTTTCATAGGTATAATATCAATGTTATTTTATGGGCCATGGAACTACACTCTATGTAAAACTTCCTTTTATCTGTAAAGGGTTAATAGATGTTTTAACAGAGCCCAGTAGGTGGACAGCTGTGACTCTGAGAGATGATATCCTCCAGTGTTGCATTCATAACAATTTGAAACACAACCTATTCATATCTATAACAAGCTCTTAGTCATTTTCTTACTAAGGATTATTATCTATTGACCAACATATTTTTTTCCCCATATAGAGAATGTGATAATTTGGCTGTAACTACCTGTTTCCTCTCTTCTGAAATATGCTCCCATTTACTTACTTTTTGCTTCTTATGCTGGACATGTTTAATTTAATTTCTTAGGCATTATTTTTATTTTCTCTGGTGTTTCTCACTGCATAAGGCCTGCATATTTAGCAGAAGAGTGTTGAACAGCATTTGGCATGCATATGGTTTATGTTAGAATAGAATTAGTCAGAGCAGACTGAATAGATCAAACAACAAGAACCATTCAGCTTTTTGACAAGTACAGGGTAATTAGTAGACCATAAGGCAAAACAGAGGTATCTACTTGATTACACTCAGCCAGTGGGAATAAGCAAGACTAAGCACTTGAGAGAGAGCCAGGGTTCTGCTTCCACATTTGTATTCTTACTGGAAGAACGTGCAGAGGCATATATAGAGCGATTACAAGATTCACAAGAAAAGTTACAATTCAGAGTTAATATCTTTGAGACACGATGTCTCTTCGGGCTACTTATAGATTTTCCTCATTAAATATGACTTCTTATTCATGTCAATGTTTAAAATGTGAAGCTATTCCTAAATATTTTGAATATGTTCTTGCATACCTGGTATTTAAACCTTTTACTTAACTCCAGATGTAGACCAAAATAATGGTCAGAGTACGTCTACCTACCTCCTTGTGTTTTAAAATTTCTTTGCCTCCCAATTTTTGATAAAACTAAATCAGGATCAGAAGCTTGCAGCTTCAGAATACGTCTACCTACCTCCTTGCGTTTTAAAATTTCTTTGCCTCCCAATTTTTGATAGAAGAATTAAATCAGGATCAGAAGCTTGCAGCTAACTCCATCATCATCCAGGAGACTACCTGGGAGATGGTTCTTCCATCTCAGGGTACACCTTCAAACTGGCAAGATGCCATATCATTATACCACTCTTTGAAGTGATGACAGTGTAATTCTGCAGCAAGACAATACTCCATTACTCAGATTTTCAGAACAGTATCAGTGAAACTGCTGCTTCCCTCACACAATTGTCCCAAGGGAATCTCTTTAAACCAGATAAACTCGTCATCTCAGGACGATTTAGCTATTGATTTTAGCCTTTTCCAAACAAGGTATATTATGTCCAGAGTAGCAGCCAAGACAGAGGTTATAACAATCAGTTCCAAAACTGAATATCTGAGAGTTTCTAATGATATGGCCACTGGTATTCAGAAAAGCACCAAGAATGTTGTCTCCATGTAATTCCCAGTATGGAGCTAAGAAGCCTATATAAGACAAAGTCCTCAGACAGTCCTCCTTCTAGCAGGTATCCCTGCCCATGCCAAGGGTGTTAGAAGCAGATGATCTTTATGGCTCCTTCCAACCCAAACCATTCTATGATTTTGTGACACCTGAGGGCCAACACCCAATGCCATTTCAGCCAGCCATGGCCTCTAGCCTGCCTGTCTTCACCCTCAGTCAGTGCCTGTATCAACACTGCTCACAGCTGCTGGGTGACCAGCACCAAGGCATGTTTGTTGGGCCATAGCCACATATCGCATTGCTGTGGTAATCCTCTAACACTGGTACGGCTGTGGTTGAGAAATCTGAACACACCTTCCATAACCATCAGCACAGATACAAGCACACATCATACTTTGGGCTAAAGCAGCAATTTAAAGGTTTATTGTTTTCTGCTCAGGGTCACCTCATCCCCAGACCAGAAACTCACCCCCATATATGCTACTGCCTATTACTGCTGACACATACTGGTCTTACTCAGCTTATGAGGACTTTTCAATTAACAGCACTAAGAGAAGTTGCCTTTTTTTATCCTCGACAAGACTGCATCTGACCTCCTTAGCCACCCTGCTCACAGATTGGATTTTTCCAGACAGCTTTCTTCCCTTCCTAGTCATCTGCCTGTACTTTTTGCTGCATTTTTAGTCATCTGCCTGTACTTTTTGCTGCAGATGGGTCTCTAAAGCTTTACATCTCTAATTGCAGCTGTAGTTAATTCCTTCCCTGCTACACAGCGCTTATTGATCCATCACTCCACAAAGTGGTAATTTTAGCCTAGACTGTATTAATCTACTGTGCTTACGACTATGTCAAGATCTATAATATCTATTATTTCTCTGTCTTTTAGTACCAAATTATTATGTCACATAAGAAAATCAGATAGATTTTTCAATAACAAATCAATATTTGCTTTTACTTATTTTCAATACATTTGTAGGGTGCTTAGTAGTTTATTCAAGTATCTCCTAAATGAACAAGAAAAAAATAGATGTGTTTCTAATTTCCAGAGACCTCTAACATTGCCTCTCATCTAACTACCCAAATTGGGGAGAAGTTCCACACTACAGCTACCTTAGCTTTCAAGGATCTCATCAATTTTCCACTAGCTCCCCCAAAAGTCACTAGAAGTTCTGACAAGATTCTTAAGTATTCCGGAGTGGATTTTATCAAGGCTTTGCTAAGTTGAAGTTATTTAATGACTGTATTGTTTATATATAAATTACTGATCCATTTGCATATAGCATAGGGCATATTTAGATATTGTTTTGAGATTAATGGAAAGATGAATTACTTATGAAAGTGAGTAAAAGCTTTAAAGCTGTCCTTTGACTACACAACCTTCTACAACTACTCCAGATCCCTGTGTGTTAACTCCCTCAAGGAAAAATACCTGTACTGAGAATTATTAGATAAATACTTTCTTCATCTATACTGAAAACTTATCCTTGTAAAGTGTTTGATATTGCTGATTTTTAAAAATCGGTTCTTTTGATAACGGCAGTTATCCTGCATTCCTGAGCTGCTTACCCAGTAATAAAGCACAATATTGTGCCCTTCAGAAATTATAGCACTTGGCTTTTTAGAGGAAAACATAAGCATAGTAGTGCAACAAATATTTATTGTAGAAACTTATGCAGCACTATAAATATTCTAATAACACTGTTGGAGACCAACTATTAATTAAAAGGAATTTTCCATCTTTAAAGAGGTTCCTTCAAGAATTCTTACCTATCTATCTCATCTACTTCTGACCTTGAAGATCATTACGCCTTTAAAATATCAAAAGTTGAATATTTCCATTAAAGA
Organism: Taeniopygia guttata; assembly: GCF_048771995.1. NCBI lineage: Eukaryota > Metazoa > Chordata > Aves > Passeriformes > Estrildidae > Taeniopygia > Taeniopygia guttata. The sequence goes on along the minus strand of NC_133028.1, from coordinate 37,768,782 downwards.
AATTGTGAGCTTTTAAATTTTCAGTTTTAATATTATTGAAGTTTCCCACTGCTACAGTGCAAGAATTTTTTAAAATATATGTACCTGAAAGCATACAGTTCTCACAAGATATCTTTTACTAAAAGACCATCCCAAATAGATCATAAAAATCTGCTTCTCTTTCTCTGGTTTTAAATGTTCTTCTAGTTTCCTTCCAATGTTATAAATATCAAAAATGTCTTCACCATAGTTGTAGATTTTGCTGCAAAATTAACATTGTGACTTACAGAGAGGTTTGTGTGCATTAGGATTTTCCCTTTCCCCCAAAAATTCTCATAACTAAATTCTCTGAAAATTTTAACAAAATAATAATTTATTCTTACATTTTACTCTAAGAAATAACTTGGAACAGTTTTTTGTGATGTATGTAGTTTTGTTTTAGTGAAATCTACAACTTCCACAGGCATCACAGATTTTTCAGTTTATTTGCTGGCAAGTTTTAGTAGATGGTATTTCTTCAATAAACATTTGAAATTCATTTTGTGTTATAGGATCAAGTGATGTTCCTTTATAGAAACAAATCTTTATGATCAACAAATGCATCTGGGATGGTCCTAACATAGTAAAAGAGACTTTGTAAGAACTGTGTGCTTTCAGGTACATGTATTCAAAACAACTCCTGCACTGTCACAGTGGAAAACTTCACTTATTAGAAGCACATCTTGTTTTGGCACAGCATGAATGAATCTCTTTTGTTGGCTATAGAACAATTTAATTATCCTTGGCAGTGAAAGCTGCATTTTCTTGATTAGCACTACTGAAGGTACCTTTGAGGAAAACAGAAGTAACTTGGCACTGACTGTATTTGGAGTAGAACTACAGATGGAACTTTTTTCAGCATAAATGCCATTCACTTTTTTAACTTTCTTTCCATTGTTGTCACATAAAATTAAGCCAAATTCTGGATGAGCAGAGAAGTTAAAACTGATTTGTTAAAATTTCAGAAAATCTTTTGGAGCTATTAAATGAGGAAAATTTCAGAGAAGATGGTAATGTAGTCTTTGGACTGCCTAGGAGAAGAATTCTCCACTTCTTAATCAGTACTATCTATTACAAGATCTTAAACTCTGGACAACAACTTCAGTATTAAATCATCAGAATCACAGTTTGTAGGTGCTTTAGGTATTAAATTATTATATTAATTGGCATCTTCACTAGCAATATTATTAAGAATGAGAGGAAAGCTAATGTTTTTACAAACAACTTGATGGGTAAAGATATGAGTGTTAACATCTTTAAAATGGGTCTACCAGCTTTGGGCAGCAGGTTTGTTGCCCAGAGCCCAGACAGCCTGGCTCCTGAAACAAACAATGGTCTGCACAAATCTGTGTTTCTGAGCTGTGGGGTAAAAGAGTAGGTTCAAGGTGGGAATATGTGGTAGGTTCAGGAAGGCTGTACCTTCCTAGTGCCTCAGCCAATGGCAAAAGGAAGAGGGCAACATGCAGCTGGGAATTTAGGATAAAAGGAGCCTGAGCCCTCTGAAACCGCAAGGGAGAAAACTCCACGGGTGTGCGTCCCAAGGGACTCTCTCCCTTTATTCTAATAAAGTTGCAGGACTCCTCTGTCTCTTTTTTGGACATAAACCTCTGGCATTTATGGATTTTTCCGTAAAAGATGGAAAACATCCATCTTATCCAAGAACATCTGAAGTAAGCTTTGATAACATTACTTCCAGCACAGACACAGATGACTGAAGGCATGAACAGACCTCTTTAATTTAAGACATGGTTCAGACTCTTGATGGTGTGAAGCCTATAGGCACCTTTTTTTTGTTTATGTGAAAAAATACAATACAGAATGTCCCAGAAAATAGGCTTCTCTTTGGGATGGTTTCAAATAAAACCCCAGGACATGTAGACTGCTAGTTTTCACTCATTTGAACTGAAAAAGTTTAACAAAAGTTATATGAATCCTCAGGGTTAGGCCATGCTAGTCTACAAAGAAAAGGAAGAATGAGAAAGTAGAGAAAAAGAAGCAAATAGAAGTCTAATAAACTAAAGCCACAAATATTTAAGAAGTCTCTTTGCTATATTTTTAAAATATTTTTTTCTGTACAAAAAGCTGTCTACCATTTTAGACTTTCTCAAGCAAGGAGAACTGCAGTACACCTCAGCATTTAAACTGACTATGCAGCTTTGCTGTGTGTACTAAGCTGTAACTTCTCTCACAGACCCATAAAGCTGGCAAATCAGTATGTGAGTACAGTAGGTTAGCTATTATTCCATATAAGAAAACACATTAAATGACTCATAAAATGTTTCTGAAACAAGAATAAAAATAAAAGTATTTCCAATATCATAGTACATATCTGAATTTATTTATGTGCAGAAACATTTTTACTCTGAGAACTTGTTCCTATAGGATACCTTAGTCATTATGCACCAATAGGTTGGTACTGGAAATTCCAGCTGGTTTTAAGGCTAGATAATCTCTATTAAAGTGCAGGACTTTATGTTTTTACATAGTTGCTATGCTACAGAGCATAGCAGTAGATCGAGATCTTTGGTTTAAGGAAGAACACATGGAAAAAAACCCATGTCACCATGTAAACTGTTAAAAGTCTCATTCCTGACTCTCCTGATTCAGACCTTACTGAATCTATCAGGCTGCTAGCTTTTGCTGAACTGACCCCCAGAACCAGGCTCCCAGCTGTGCCTATGTGGCTGCAAGGAGCTGGACATGAGGGGCAGGGCTGCATCCTGCGCTGAGCCCCAGCATGTGGGGCTTGCAGGGTATGCAGCCCATGCAGCCCGGCCCATGCAGGGCTGCACGGATGGGGTCATGGGCAGAGCCCACCCCACACTGCCCACTGAGCCTCTCGTTCACGCTGACATTCCTCTGAAAAGCTGTTTGGTTGTGTTTCAGGCAGTTGCTGCTTTTATAAGATGTGGGCAGACTGCAGGTCCTAACTATAATGCTAACTGAAATATTTCTGTATTTATGACTAAATATATATATTAATGCCTTTTTTTGACAGGGTTGTAAAGCACTATACATTGTAGGACTAAGAACCAATCCCAGAATATTGGTTTTCAAACACATTTTGCACATCCTGAAAAATCCAGTAGTAATAATAATATGCTATGGTAGTGACACCAGATATATATCACTCGTTATTTCTCTTTCAAACTTATTTCAAAAAAACACTTTTATGAAAGTCATTCTTCTAACCCCACAACTACAAGTCATATTTAATGTCTTCACCGTTGAGAAAAAGAAAAAATTGGTTTATGATCTGAAGAAATATCAGTTTTATAAAAGCTATACAAGAATATTTCCTAACAAATTTGCTTTAAAGGTCCACTGAAATGAATCAAGTATCCAGATTCATGGCAATTATTTCAATGAGTATATTTATAGCTATCCAGTATAAAGAAGATAAATTAGTTCCTTCAGCCTACAAAAGTTGCATATTTATCTAGCACTTATTACTGTAATAAAACACTAATTTAATTCAATTGGCAGCCCTGGTAGGATGACTTCATAGTGTGATTATTCAAGGCACAAGGGCTTTTTGAAATATTTTTTATTATTATTTTCTTGTTAAAAACGTATGGCTCTTCAGACCACAGCATATGATGTTTTGAGATCAAAAGTTGCAGTGAACTTAGTCTTTATGTTTTAGTCCCCACCTAACCAGTTTCCCAAAACTACATGACAGTCAGTTTCCTATGTGATAACTATAAAACAGAGAACAGTATTCTTTTTTTCTCCTTGGGAAGAAAATGCATCAGTGAAGAGTCTACAGATATATACGTTACGTGCACTATGAATAAATAATTTCCATGTTCTCTAAGGCCTTAGAGAAACATGGTCTAATTCATTTACTCTGTAAGTTAATAATCATATGTCTCCCCTGGCTGCGAAGATGAGAAACACACAGAGACCAATTTCTGTATATATATATATATATATAATTAACATCAGCATGAGAACTGCATAAAGAAGGGGGTATTTTTAAACAGGAAAAAGAAATTAGCTCATTATTCTATGTATAATATATAATGATTACACATAGAGATGACCGTACTTTACAGAAACTGAAGTCTTAATTTCAGTATTAATGTCCTAGAAAAACAAATCTATATGTATAAAAAGGGCCATTAATCTTTTTTAGAGAGGAAATATATCCACTGTCTCTGGGAAATAAAATAAATTTGTTTTAATGTTTTCATTCTAATTTTTTGTGATAAAGACCACTGCATTTTGAATTGTAAGTGGTGTAATATGAAATACATAAACCCCTAGAAGTATAAAACATAAAAATAGCTTTGTGTTGTTGCATTTCTTAAAGAGCATGTTTTCTATTTAAATGGTACATTTATAAGCAAGTGAGTGCTTAGCCATCTTAATCCATTTGCATTCTGTTGAGATAAGTTATCAATAGCTCAGTAATTGAATTTCTTTCTAATTCATATGGAACCTGCCTGCAGGGGACACATTAACTGCTAGGCCCAAAATTACATAAACTTTACAATGTTCCACTAGAAATCAAACAACAGAAATCCAAAACAAACACACAATAAAGCTTTGAGACAACTGCATTTTAAAGTGTTTTCAGGGTGAGGGAGGGGTGAAAGTCATAGGTTCATTCTTGAGATTCAACTTACCCAGTTTACCAAACTGGTTTACAAGGTGCTTAAAATATACGTCAGTGTCAGTATACACACAATGCTGACAGTATTCTAAACCAGAGGTAATTATTCTGTAGACCTGAGAAACAGAAATACTCAAATGGAACAATGAGTCTGGAATACCACCCTTCCCTTTGTGGTTTGCTTTCCTAACAGCCAATAAAATTGAGTCATTGAACATCTCACGTGAGGAGCAGATATGTAAAAGGATACATGTGTACACAGGCACAATTCCACAGAAAACGCATGTTTCTACAGTATTAAGCCTAAGGTTGTTATTTTTTAAGTGTAGCTATGTAAAACATCTTTGGCAGATAAATCATAGACAAACCGTGTTAGAGTCTCATCTATACTGAGTATTGCTGACATGTCTCTAGCCAGTACTTTGGCATCAGTTAATGCTATTTGTGGATCCTGCCTTCGAGCAAAAAATCAGTGGAACTGTAAAAGAAACATGAGTCCAGCCCCTCCTTTTCTGCTCTCCTCTACACCCACACCAAGGACTCCATCAACAGCACACTGCACCAAGGAGAAGCCACAATGCTAAGGTGAACACCCAAAAGCTACTACTGCCACTTTAATTCTGTTTTTATCACTCATCTTCATAGATTCATAGAATGGTTTGGGTTGGGAGGTACCTTAAAGATAATTTATTTCCAAACCACACTGCCATTGGCAGGGACACCTACCACTGCACCAGGTTGCTCAAAGCCCCATCCAACCTGGCCTTCAGCACTTCCAGCAATGGGGTAACCATAACCTCTCTGGGCAATCTGTTCTCGTGCCCCACCATACTCACAGAAAATAATTTCTTCTTAATATTTAATCTAAACCTACTCTCAGTTTGATGCTATTTTGCCTTGTTCTGTCACTACTGCTCTTGTAGATAATGTCTACATCTTTCTTGTAGGCTCCCTTCAGGTACTGAAAGAATGCCATTACATCACCTCAAAACCTCTTTTCCAGGCTGAACAAACCCAATTTTCTCAGCCTTTCCTCATAGGAGGATTATCTTGGTGGCCTCCTCTGGCCACCTCTAGGCCCGTGTCCTTCCTGTGCTGGGGATCCAGAGCTGGATGCAGCAGTGCAGGTGGGGTCTCGCCAGAGTGGGGCAGAATCCCATCCCTGACCCCTCTACCCACACTGCTTTGGATGCAGCCGAGGATGTGTTTGACTTTCTGCAAGTGCACATGGCCAAGGTCATGTTCAGCCTGTCATCCATCAGCAGCCCCTGTTAGCCTCCCCTTGGCTGATCTTAACCTGTCCAACCCCCAGCCTTTGTTGGTACCAGGGGTTGTCCCAACTCAGGTGCAGAACCTCACACTTGGCCTTGTTAAACCTCATGGATTCCCATGGGCTCACTTCTGGAGCTTGTCCAGGCCCCTCTGGATGTTACCCTGTCCTTCAGGAGTGTCAACAGCACCGCCTACCTTGGTGTCATCTGCAAATTTGGTGAGGGTGCACTCAATCACTTTGTCCATGTCATGGATGACTACATGAAATTCCACTGGTCCCAGTTTTGACCACTGAGGGACATTGTTTATCACTGGTGTCCATCGTAACTTTGCACTCTTGAGCATTACTCTCTGGATGCAACAGTCCAACCAACTCCTTTTCCATCTAACATCAAATCCATCTCTGTGCAATTTAGAGAGAGGGATGTTATGGGGGACAGTGTCAAAGGCACTACAGAGTCCAGGTAAATGACATCTGTAGCCCTTCCCTTGTCCACTGATAGAGTCACTCTACCATAGCAGGCCACTGGGTTGGTCAGACAGGACTTGCCCTTGATGAAGCTGTGCTGGATGTCTCAAATCACTGCTCTGGCCTTCATGTGCCGTAGCATAGCTAGGCCAGTAGTTCCCAGGGTCCTCCTTCCTACCCTTTTTAAAGATGAGTACAATGTTCCCCTTTTTCCAGTCACCTGGGACTTCACCTGACTGCCATGACTTTTCAGGATTCATTGGGTCCCATAGATTTATCCACATTCAGGTTCTTCAGGTGGTCATAAACTTGAGCTTCACTTAAGAGTAAAGACTCCACATGGATCCCAGCATTCTCCTGCAGTTTTCCTGGTTCTAAAAATTTGTTCTGCCCACTACAATCCCTTGCTCTGCTATGGAACACACCAGAACACCGGAATACACGGAATACCAGAGCAGTTTCACCTCAGTGAGTGAAGGTCCACCCTTGCACTACAAGGGATTCAACTGACTTTATTCCTCCAGTGGTGGCAATTCAACTTTGAGACCGAGCACAGGATGCTACTGCTGCCAATTTCCAAACCCAGGATATTGCATACGGATGGTTTGAACATGATCATGGCTCAGATGGCTTCCTATGGTTTACAAAGCTCGCTTGGACCCACATTGGAATTAGGCTTTTAACTCTCAATGGCTTTTAACTCTCAATGGCTTATTCCTAATATTTCCATTTGTTAAGATTTAGTGACAAAATGCCACATTTGGGTTCACCAACCTAGAACTGGAAGTGACTACTGAGAAAATTTAGAGGCTACATTAATGAGTGTTCTTCAACATAAAGAGTCAGAAGAGAAAGCAAAGGGCCTATTTCTTGGCTTTGGTAGCTCCTTTAAGCCCACTGAGCACCAGGAAGAAGAGGTGGAGAAATTGTGATCTTCACACATTTCCCAAATGAAATTTGACTGGACTTGATCAATACTTTCACATCAGTAAGCTATTTGCTTCCAGCAGAACAAAGCAACTTCCCTTAAATATATGGTACTGTCAACATTTAAATGTTATGGATCAGAGATGTGGCTGTATCACTCTAGCATACATCATGACCACCTGTCAACTTCAATTTTTCTCATTTGCAGTTATCTACAGTTAATAGCAGTTAAAAATAGTGGAGTCCCACTACTGCTCTTCTCTGCAAATTCCTGGCTGAGGTATCTGGAAGTAATTCTCAGCCTGTGCTGCTATTGAATAGCACTGTGATGCAGATAGTGTACACACCCTTGCATCAACTGCAAAAGGGATTAGAGATTTAAAGCTGCAGATTTTTTAGTAAAATCTTCTTTCTCCCTACTTCCTCTGCTATTTCAAGGACTTTTGTCACATATAACAAAACCAAATCTCTTCATATTTTGTAATAAATGTAGCAAAAAGTCATGGCTTTTCAAGAGCCCTAATGCATGACACCTGTCTTTATTTTTTATCCTAGTAAACATTTGCAAATGGGAATGTGTGTGATATGATTCTATATTGTTTTTCCTAATCAATACAGGTGGTAAGCACAGATTTTTAGATGTCAAATGCTGGCTTCACTAAGAGGCCGCTAGCACCATTTGCACTATTGCAGACAATGTTCAATGGACAAGTCACAGATTCAGTGCGAATAAACTGCAAAGGAAAGTATAGGGGGTATGGAAAGTTCCAACACTTACAATCATAATCAATTAAATAAAAATGCTTCTGAAACTTTAAGTGCATGGTTCCTGTGAATATATTTTCTTGAATGTAAATATTTTGTTTTTCCACTTCTGTTAAAAACAGAGCTGGAGAACACTGAACCTCAAGTTTCTAAGACAGCAGCACTGCCCATCCGTGAATGTAGACTTGAAAACAAATGCTTCTATAAAATTGTATTTCCATGGCCTCTACAGAGTAAATAGGCTGATCCATTGACCCTTCTTAAATATTTTAACTATATATTTGATGCTATGATTTTATTTTTCCAGTTCACTGTAACCCAAAATAAACAGTACATTAAGAAATGAAAGATGAAGTGTAACCTTTAGAGTAGCAAAGAGCCTTGGTACTAATCATTATTGCAGCAGAAATGTGAGATAAATGCAAATTGATGTAAAGGATAGAGAAGCCTACAGAGATCTAACACATCAGTAAACCAAATTAAAGCTGTTAACTATATATTGATGAGCTGGTTTGTCAGTTATTGTTGAAGCATTGTAGATGAAGAATCACTGAATAAGTTTCTATATCTGGGAATTGGAAAATGAAGCTTGTGGATTTTTATTGCCAGTGATACAGATTTGGAGCTTTAAAATTGATAAATTACACTGCTTTTTCTTTTTAATTTCTTTAGTGGCAAAGTCCATAGCTCAGGCTGATCCATTGTAATGAATGGACTCTGCATGACTACAAAGGACCCTAATTCTTTTTTAGACTGATTGCCTGAGCATTACTCATTATACTTGTTTGTTCAGTGTGGCTTTGTTTTTCACATCATTTGAATTACCATTCACTTACATTGCTGCTAGAGTTAATCTACTTAATCTAATAGGTTGCAGATTCATTTGAAATTAATATCCACCTATTTCTAGCCTTACAATTTTCCTCTGAATTCTTAGGGGGGAAAAAAAGAGAGATATGGGAAGGGGGAGAGAGATCATATTTTCAGGTCAGCTGTTTTAATCTGAATAAAATTGGGGACTAAGAGATTTGGATGAATATGACCCTACTGAATATCAGTACTGGTCCTCTTCTTGTTTACATTGACAAAAGCAATAAAGACTGGCAAAACTGGCAAGAGAAAAGCCTGAGAATTTTAGCTTTATAAAGGATTTTAGAATATTTCTAGGGGAGTGAAAGGACAGGGATTGACCTAAGGGAGCAATGAGGGCCTGGCATAACATCACCCATAAGAAAGTGTAACTGAACTGGCAAAGATTGTCATCAAACTCTGTTGGGTGGAAAACTGCTAATACCACTACATGTGCAGCCTTTCTAGTTTGAAGCTCAGGGATTCTTATTAGGGTTGTGGATCACCCAAGACAGAACTACATGCACAGCACAGCTTTGCAAGAAATTATACAGAAAGGTCTCTCCATCTTTAAATGTCTGTGCAATTCTCTGGTAGAGATTAAATAGCACAACAGAAATTGGGAAAATTATGCTCTTGTCAGGCTTTGGCTTGGAAGTAATTGATGAATTATTAGAAAAAGATACTATGAAAAAGCTCTTCATATCTATGCCTAAGGTTTCAATGAGGAAAAGTAAGAACATAAAAGATGTATTTTCTGCAGAACTTTAAAGTGAGCTTTTTCAAATTTAAATACCAAATACATGCCATGAAAGTTGCTTCTGTGGACTTAAGCGGTGACAGATTAAAGGAAGATGTAGGGAAATGAACAATAGGCAGTGAATTCTTTCATAGTGTAATAAGCAACAGTAAACTTAGATTAATTAATTTTGTCATCTATAAAGACTCTGCTAAGATCACTACATATTTTTATGATAATATAAACAGGCATAATTGAATACTTACATCCAAATTCACCAATCAGCTTAGCCAAATACTCATTAGTTCAAGACACATGAATAATGTCCAAAATTATCCCACTGTCAGAATCTAAGAAGACTTAATTATGGTTAGGATTAATATCCTGTGAGAGCAACAGTATGTGTATGTTTTTCTGTAAGTCCTGTTGTTCTATGCAAAAGAATGAAACAAGTGGAAGTTAGAATTAAAGATTTCAGAAGAAATCAAAATCTAATCAGAAAAAATAGTAATTAGAAATTGATTTGCAAGTGTAGAAAATAGTTTTTTGATGCTTAGGGATAAAGGTAATATCAAGAGGGATGATTTCAGTAGGTTAGAGTGTAAACAAATGGATAGTTCTTCTTTGTGAGAAAACATATGACTCAACTTGCAAAGGGAGAATGCACTTTATACAGCAAGCATTTTGACGTAGAGCAATATTGTGAATAAATCTAAAATCCCACCTCAACCCCCAGGATATGAAAGCAGATGTTGACTATTTCTTTCAGGGAATTATTAAAAGAGGAAGAAATAAATACAGTCGAACAAAACATTTTAAACAAATGACCTCCACAATATAGAGTTTCAGAAAAATTTCCTGAGGTCATGGTAGGAGGAAGTCCTACTACTTTTGAGAAAAGTGAAATGTAACTATTGTGACATGTCCCATCTCTTTGTATTGTACAGAGTTTCAACCTTACGCTTTTCCAAGACACTTGCATAGCTAGTTTGGGAAAGTACCAGTTGGATTCCATGCAGACAGCTGACCTAGAATCAAGTGTTTTCAGTTCCCCAAGAACCTGATAGAAGATGTGAAGCTATGTAAAGCATATTTTCTCAAAACTTTAAAAAAAAAAGCTTATGTTTACAGATTGTAAAGCAGTCTCCAGGTTGAAATTACATAAATTTAGAGCATAGTAAAATTACTAGGAAGAAGGTATGACAATATAAAAAAAGATCTCTTCCACTTCCTCTTAAAGTAATTTTGGATTAAGCACGTTATCTGTACTTTTCTTAGTATACCCTCACACAGAAATGTAAGAGTATCGCTATCCGCTTGTTAGGCAGTTAAAATTCTGAAATATCGTGTTTTCTGGTAACAGTTTGATATGAGAACAAAGAAACTAAAGGATATAAATGATTTTTTATTTCCTTTGAAAGTAAAAGTTCCTTTCCATGAAGATTATTTTTTATCTGAAACACGTGAAAAAAAATATAACTTCAGCTATAAAAACTTCCTGGTTTATGCTGGCATGAGAAAGGGCAAGTAAATAAAAGGTAAGAAAAGCTCCTGAAACAGTTATAAAAATGACATATTAAGGAGAATTTTATAATAAGGAAATAATTACAGGTGGAGAAGAAAGGCAAACAAGAGAATTTAAGTGGGAGAGGTATGTATTTAAAAACTCAGAGGAGAAACACACATTGTAAATGAGTTTCTTAGAGACATGGTTTAGTGGCAGACCCAGCAGTGTCAGATTTATGGTTGGGCTTGATGATTTTGGAAGCCTTTTCCAACTTTAATTATTCTCTGACTCCATGATTTTATACAAAACAGAATCTAATAGCTCTGAATGTGCACTAGTGTAAACAGCTCTGAATGTGCACCAGTGTAAACCATATTACAATAAGTTAAAGCAAGTTAGCCATGGTATTTTCTGTTAAGATTACCAACCTGAATCAGCTACAATGTGATGGACAGGTTACACCTGCATTAACACATCTTTCTAGTCATTACAAGGAAATAATTTCACCAAAAATACTAAGAGTAAACTAACAATAATATTTTCCAGTGTCACAAGACATACTGTAACCAAATAATGAGTCTTTATAAGGGTCTTTCTTTTTTAAGTAACATTAAGTAATATATATTTAAGTAACATCACTTTTAGACAGATGTTACATCATGTAGTCAAGATAATAACGTACCTATACACACCAAAGGAGTAATTTCTGTGTCAAGTGAGCTACTAGTGACCTTAAAGTAAGTGCACGGAGTGCTCATCGCAGGATACCAGGAGCCTTGGAAGCACAAAGCACAAGCACAGGTTGAAACCTGAAGGGCTCAGACTGTGAGCACAGATGTTCACATCTTGATCAGAGTGCAGCCTGGACAGGAACTGGGCTTAGAGCAGAACAGAAGTAAATCCCGTGGCTCAATTGTGCTCATGAAGTCATTAGCACATACTCAGAAGGATATGTATCCTGAACAGCAGGGAGAGAATACAGGAATCTCCAGCTCAAGGAGGCTATATGGATTGCAGAATGGGGAGGGGAACAGGAACTTTTTAAAAGTTATTTGTCACTAACTGTCCAGAGATTACATGACCTAGTCACACCTAGGAGTGTGTATCAGACTATGAAAACTGTCCGTGACTGATCATCTGCACAAAACCTACTGCTTGTGTTGGTTTCAAACATTATAATCGGATATCCTGAGCAGATCTCTCTGCTAACATGTACTATTATATATGCAAGTATTGTCTTCTTATTGAAGGAAAATGCAGTTTCACTTTTGGACTAAGGACTTGATTGTATTTGACTTGTCTGGTCATTCACTTTTGAGGACTGGCTGTTAAGCACAGAAGCAATGGTCAGGTTGCAATTTTTCCTTCTATTTTTGAGATACTAGCTTTCAGTGCTCCGATAATCTGAAGGTATTGAAGACTGAAAGGTCCAGCCTGTTATTTCACTGGAAATAAGTAATTATTTTCTAAGCTGCTTGGTAAAAATAACTTTAAGACAACATAGGAGTAGTTTCCTACTCTAATGTTGAAGTATATTGTATTATAAGCTCAACTGCAGCTTGTCCTTAAAACTCTCCTTAAAAAGGTTATTTCTACTTCAGATACTGCCTCCTTGAACAGTGACAGCAAAACTCATTTTGCCAGCATTTAAGGTTATTTGGAAAAGCTATTTTTGATACATAGAGCTCAAGAAAAGGTGCTGCTCATCTTGTTCAAAATTTTCTCCAAAACTCCTTTAACCTGGTCTATCTCAAAAGCAGCTTTTCCAGAAGTAACTGGAAAATAAGGTTATTTGAAATATATTTTGACATTTAGCATAAAGGGGCATTCTTCAGAGGAAAGAAAGTTTGTATAAGAAGTTACTAAGTATTAAACCAGAAATGTCAGTTATCAAACACCAATTTAGCATATCAGTATTTGAACTTCCAAGCTCAAGCAGACAGGCAACATGTCAGAGCAATGCCTCATCTCCCACTGTGAGCTATGTGTAATCCCTCTAGCTTTTCAGAAATCTTATTTATTTGATTACCTAGATTACATACATGTTTTGGAGCAGGAAACGATAGTTCATTTATGTACCATTAAGGAAGGCACTTAGACCCTGCAGGAAAGCATCCCTTAAAATGCTATTTATTGGTGCTATTAAGGAATAGAGGATAGACAATCCTAAGTGCATTCACATGTCCAGTGAGGGCATGGCATGCTGTGCAGAACAATCTCATTTCAGTCTTTTGTGTCCTCATAGGATTTTCTTTAAAGAAAAAATTCTAGATGTCATTTCTACTACCAAATAAAAAGCATTTCACTTGATAACTTGTTGCTGCATGACAACCAGCCTGCAGACCAAGTTCATCCTGTGACCAGGAGGGACATGCAAAGTCCAACACTGGCTTGGTGTTCACGTGGTACACCTGGCGGAGCACAGCACAGGGCTGCACCTGCACAGACTCACTGGCAGGGATCATCAACTCCCCACTGAACAAAGGCCTCCAGCCAGGACTACAGCAATACAAATTAATCATTTTGAATGAAAAGAGAAAGGAGGATGTGGTCTTCACTGACTTGACCGAAGCTAGACAACTAGCCTTTGAAAAGTCCAAGTCTAGAAAATCAGTTCCTTGATTTGCATTTTACAAGAATATAGCAGAAATAATTTTTTTGCACTTATTTGAACAACAGAGTTTTTTGACATCGAAGTAAAATGATATGCTTACAGGGGTGTAAAACAAAAAATCAAACCACAATCAAACAAACTAACTTTAAAAAAACCCCAAAAGACCAAACCAAAAAAAAAAGAACAACCAAAAAAAAAAAGAAAAAACCCAAACAAAACAACCAACCAAAAAAATCTTTGCCTTAGAAAGGTAACTCCAGAGTACTTTGACTACCACTTTTTATCATATTACCTTAGTCAAGTTGATTCATGCTTAGTTAGCTGGACTTAAATAGGAACACAAACTATACTCCAGGCAGATACCAGCAGAGTATTTCTCTTTTATTTATTCCACTGTGATCTGCTGATTGAAAAAAAAATCTCATAATAGCAGTTTGACTTCAATTTTATACTTGATAGGTCACATGAAAACTTATATTGAGGCTTTTTTTGTGATACATTATCTGCTTGGGAAGGTGAGAATTTCATAGTTCTGATCTGGTCTTCTCAATTCATAAAGTCAGAAAATACTGAATAATTTTATGTACTGTAGAATGGCTCAAATCATTGATTTAAGAAGCTCCTCATTAGCTGTGCAACACTGACATAAAAAGTGTCTTCTTGATTTTCTTGTGGAAACGTATTTATGGTAGAGAGACTTTATACAGCTTTACAGTTTATGAATTACTGCACTGTTTCCATGGATACTTCTCAATGCAGGCACAAGTGGAATCATTAAAGTGAAACTTGAAATTCTCCAACAACATCATAACTAGACGTTTTCATATTCTGACACCCCCATATTAAATTTGAATAAACTACTTGAAATGGAAAGGAAGTTTCCAGAATGCTAAATAAAGCAGATTTTTAAAAAAGCTATCCTTCTCCTCATCTTCAAGCAACTAACTTGCTTTAACTTATGGTCTGTACAATCTTGAAATAATGGTTCTACCTAGGAAAGATGATTCACTAAGGTAGAACTGTGTTATTGTACACCTGTGATTTTTTTTTTTTATACACCTGGTAAATGTACTTTGTCTTATTTGGCATTAGTTATGTAACTACATACACACTGAGCAGCTGAGCTGAATATTTCACTGGTTCAGAATCATTCTTTGCTGCTATAAAATTTTTCTCATCACTTCCCTCTAGAGCTGTCAGTGCTGTGAAGGAGCATAGACAGCAGAGCTTTTAAGAGCGTGACGCAATGTGCTGTTCTCTGACACGGGAGAACAGCTCTGACTGGCGCCATCCAGGGTGGCTCTTCCAGCTGTTGAGGTTATAAATATCTCAGTCTCTCCTCTGTCTTCCTGCTTGCTAACAGAAGCTATTCACAAATGAGAAGGATGTCCCATGTGTGTGGGAAGGGAGTTGTTTTCATCTTTCTGCTGCCAGTCTTGGACACCAACCCCACACTCTAAGACTCAGCTAGTTTTTACCTCTTCCAGTGCCTCCACCTTGCAGTCCATGTTTTGCACCCAGATACATGTACACAAACTCTGTATGGTCATGGTATCTAAATACTTTTGTTGTCAGAAGTGAGCTTTTGTAGAGGAAAAAGTCTGGAGAACAATAAGGAATTGTGACTGCACGTTAAGGCAACAGTGAGCTGACCTGAAAAATATAAAGTGCTGCAAATGAAGGGATGGGCGCTTAAGAGGATGATTGATAAACTGCTATATAATAGACTAATGAGCAACATGTGCATTATCTGCCAGTGAATTACCTTGGATCCACATAAAGACACCGGTCCTATTGAATAATGAGGATTTGTATGATGGAAAGCATTATTTATACAGCATTTGAAGATGTCTCACATGAACTGAATGCCAAAGTACTGCTCTACCACCTACAGTCTGAATATCTCCAACTCTTGGCTAAATTAGTTAATAAGTCAATAAAAGTATGAATGTTTTATAGCAGGCAACAACCTTCAGGAAATAAATGGCCCACGATAAAGACCTGTCAAAATTAACTGATTAGAGATGCTTAGGCACAAGGAATCCATGGATTCATTTTGGAGCTTGGTTTGCTGGAGAGCCAGGCTTTACCAAATGTTTTTTTGACATTGGTCTGTAATGTTTTCCTTCTGTTTGCCATTATAGCTGATTAAAGTTGTGCTTGCATATAAAATTCAGTCTTTAGCTGTAGTCCATACAATGCCCAGCTATCATTATGAATTTGGGAGAGACAGGATCTGTTTAGAGTAATGCACCACTTTCCAGAAAAAAATATAGAATACTTTTCAAATGAAAGCTTGTACAAGATAAAAAATTGTACTTTTTAATCAGGAGTTCATCTTTGGTTTTCTCTTCTTCTGGTTTTCTTTCTTTTTTTTTTCCTCTTCCTTATCAAACAAACTTGACAATAACTCCAAGTCTCTTGTTGGACTGTCAATGATACAAATATTTCTCTTCTCTACTGACTTGATAGATCAGCCTCCATTCTGTTTTTTTAAGTCTCTTTAAATTGAGAGCACACTGGCTGCCTTTTCTCTGAGCATGAGGTAATGTGTTATGAGCAGTCTTGGGGCACTTAGCCCCGCATATGCTGGGTCAGGCATTCATCAAACTGCCTGGCTATATTGACTGCCACAGCACCATAATGACCTACCTTAACTGCTTACATGGTCTCACAGCATCTCTGGAGATAAGTGCATACAACTCGCGGTCCGACGGGTCAGCTGAAGGTGTGCTATTTTTTATTTCTGCTCTCCAGCAAGCACAAACCTGACACTGCTGCGACCATATCTTTAATTTCCAGTGGTACATCCCCTCCTAAAACTAATAGAACTTGCTAGCTTGGATAATACCAATGGCAAGACACAATCAAAACATGGCTGCAGCACTCTGGAATAAATAATATCTATATTAATCATGGTCAGTTTTCAAAAAGTGTCTTTCCTTGAGAAAGAAATCAGTATAAAAACATCTAAGGGGGAGAAAAACAACAAACAATACCATGTTGCTAATGCTGCTCTTCCCCTTCTCAATAATAAATTAAAACCTAAGTTATTGCTTTAAAAAGTACTCCCAGTTCACCCTCTGCAGTATTTCCTGTAACTTGTAATACATTTTGAATATTTCTTTCTCTTTGATGCTTTTTTTCTGCTTTCAGTTACTTTGTCACTTTCTGAGATCCTCAGTATCCTGTGCAAAAGTTTGATCAAGCATCTGTTGAACATCTACTCCCTTCCACAAACCAGAGCTGAAACTGTTTTGTTCTCAGATGTTTTCAACAGTCCACAACTTCTCAGTTATAAATTCAAAGAAAAGCTATTCAATCAGTTAGTGCAAAAAACACACAGACACTCTAACATCTTTTCCTCTCTTTCATACGTCTGCTGTTTTCTGAGAGAAAACTAAAGCTTTGAAGAAACAAATTTGAAACTAAATAGTAGAAGTAGTTATAGATTAATAGAGAATGCCATTGGCCTTTATTGCTTTCTTAATTTTTTATATAATAATTATGTCACCAATACAATGACTTAGAAACTTGAGATTGTACCTGAAGATCCCAATTGATCTATTGATTTTCACCCAAAGATGTCACATTCCTAGACAGTGTATCTGTTTGTGTGCATCTGTACATAGGGGCTGTTAAAGGTTTCATTTGTTAAGACTTACAAATAGAGAAAACTGGATCTTCTCCTGCATCCCTGGGCATTGTGGTACTGGCATTGACAGACTCTACATGGCAAGGCATCAGCATTAATAGTAAGATGACTGTGAAAAGGTAAGTTTACCTATTAGCCCTCTTAGAAACTATAAATATTATGTGATGCAAGATAAAATCAAATCGCTCAGTGAACGAAACTGAAAAATACAGATTTCAGTACCTCCTGAAGTGGAGGTAAGTAAATAAACAACACTCGACAGCTTCACTTGTGGTAGAATTATCCTGCTTTTCGCAAAGCATCTTCCTGTCACTGCTAGGATAGCAATGGATAGCAATGGACCATGCAACCTTGCCTTTAGGCAAGTCCAATCTGGAGAATCTCCCTTTCAGCAGAAACAACCCATACGTAGCTCTTATAAACATACAGATTTCAAAGTTCCAAAATGTTGAATGAGGACTATGATTTTCAGGGGATCCTGTGTAGTTTTGGATCCTGAGTAAATATGAAGTACAATGTAGATTCAAGTGCCCTCTGAGAGCTTAAGAAAATTCCATCCAGCAGGCTCTGGGAAGCCTTTAAAAAGCTTCATTTGATCATGATAATGTCCACCTCAAAGTTCATGCAAAATAAGGTGTCAATAATACCCCTCAGAAATTTAAAAGAACAGTAGTTAATAGCAGTAATGCTTCCATTATTATAATAATTTCAAAAGGCTGAATTTGCAGTGTTTACTCAATTTTGCTGTAATCATGACATCTGTAAATAATAATTAGGAACTGAGCTTAGACCTGAATATTCCCTCATCTTTCTCTACAATTTAACAATGCAATTATATTCTAATATATGTACTATATTCAAACTGGTCTCTGCTTTAGATAATACACTTGATAAAGGCAAGATCATTAATACAATCCTCTCCTCTAAGCCACCAGCTGATCTTAAAAAACAGAGGTTGGAAAGCATTGAGTATTTTCAACTTCAGATATTCCAAACCAAGATTTCACTCTCTTTTTCCCAAATTTATCTTAGAGGTCAGGCTCCTGGTTCAGCTAAACTGAATGTTTTTCTACTACTATCAGCAGCATCATTTTTCCAGACAGTATGAATGGGTGCAAAAAAAGATGTTCCATATATTCTTATTCCTTTAGAATATGATGTTTCCAAGGTAACTGTACCCAGGAGATCTACTAATAGCAAAAAGTGGAAAATAATGTAACTTCTATTTTAAAATCACTTTTCTAAAGGGAAGAGGAATTGTATTCCCACAAACTTTTTCCTTTTTAACTCTGTCAAAGAGTTAACTCTTTTTAACAAAATCAAAGAATTCAAAATTTAATGCTGAGGCTCTATATATAATCATGTTGGCAACAGATAGAGAGATATGGGGATTTACTGTATTGTAGTGTTAAGAGTTAGTTCAGAAGAAAAAACTGGGAAAAACCTAGTTATGTTTTATGGATGGTCAAAATGTGTCAGATAAAATGAGATCCAGCACTAAATTCTGTCCAGATGTCAAACCAAACTGGCACACTTTTTTTTTTTAATGAAGTTTAGTTGTTATTTTTTATTAGGAATGGCTTGAAAAGTGCTAGAGAATATTTCAGTAAAATATTGCAAAACAAGATGGAAAATAGAATATGTTTTGAAATCTGTCACTCAGTCTTATGAAGTTTTTGTTAGATGGTCTCATGAGAGCTTAAGACTATCACATCATGCAAGATTTCCAGCAGGGTTAACTCTCCTATGATACCCACAGGCACATAAAAAGTAAACAAATTGCAAATCCAATTACTTATACAAACATTTACTCAATTGCTTTAGGGAAATGTGACTTTTTATCATACAGTCACAATGTTTATCTTATAAGTCTTTAAATGCAGCCTAATATAAACACCTAGGTTTTCTTAAAATGGCAGAGGTCCTCTGATCTGAGGTTTTTGAGGAGCCCATGCTAGTAAGCAACTTAACTTATTGGTACAAAAAATAATCACATTTTTTAGTGACATGCTAACAGAGGATTAAAACGAAGTATGCACTGCAAAATATTTTTTAGTAACTTCTATGACAATGGCTGACCACAATTAAAAAAAAAAAAAAAAAAAGAGAGAGAAAAAGAATCACTACTATCTGTAAAAGTAAAGCAGAAGAAATAAAAAAAAAAAAACCCAAAAACAGAATTCTTAGAAATGCACTGGATTGCATTTTTTTTTTTTTTTTTTTTGCACATAAAGGTTGTGGGGACTAAATGAATTTTAGCAGAAAGTATAAAATTGTCTACTGCTCTTATATTGCTTGATTCATCTGATTCTCTGACACACAAATATTTAAGAATAGTAAAATGAGATATTTTAGTTGCTAGGTATTCCAAAAATTTTGTCTGAAATATCTAAAACTAATACTAAAATAAGTTGGAATCACATTTTTATTTCAGCTAGAAACATGAAAACATAGCCTGAGGTCTATAGGAGTTTTATGCGCCTATTACTTAACAAGAAGAAGCATTAAGTTGTTAAAGGAAATACTTAATAGCTAACACAATATTATGATTTAATTTTATTTATTCCCTCTTCACCTTGATCAACTGCTGCTTACTGTTTGCCTAATGTGAGGCTTTCCAAGAAAGATCTTCGTGGCAGGCAAACAGGAGCCAAGGAGCAGCCAGTGTCAGGTAGCCAGTTACCTTAACAATGGCAAACTGCAGCTCAGAGTTCTTTGTAACACAGCGGGGGAAAACAAGCCCCGTTTTGATGCCAGCCCTTGCCATGTTTCTGCACCATGACATAACGCTGTGCTCACTCACTCAGCAGCGCTGCATTAAATGCAGAGCAGTAGGCTTGCCATTTAAACACATGAACAAACTGCTGAGTCTAAGCCACTGTACAACAAGAATTCTTTTTTCAGCAAGGCATTACATGGAACATGCAGCATCAAATTCAGAAGGCTTCAACACATACCACTGCAGAAGGCTTCAAATATCTGCCTTTCTTGTTCTTTAGCCCAACCTTTTATACCCCTCATGCTCATGCACTGCACCTGTGTGTCCTCTGCTCCCTTTGGTGGTTGGTCAGTGCCCCTGGGCACTCCATGGCTCATTGCTGCCAGTGCTGCTCACCTGCTTCTCACAGCTGCACCCACTGGGGATGAGGCTCAGCCACAGCCCCACTCCCAATCACCATAAACTGTGTGCCTACATGAACAGCCTAAGCAGAAACGATCACCAAGCTAGAGAGGAAATGAGGCATTTCATACCAAAGGCTGCATTTGACTCATAAAGATCCTTCTTGACAGACTAGATCTTACTACTTTTACCCTGATTCCTTGGAGTCTGACTATGGATGACCCAGATATTTCCAAGATTAAGGAATAAAAGTAGTGCAGCAAAAGTTAAAGAAAATGATGCAGTATTACACTTTTGAATTATAGAGGCTTTCAGTGTAAAAACCCTAAGAAAATAACAAATTCAGTTGGACATGATACACAGATGAGGAAAATGTATTTGTTTACAAGCTAGAGGGCTAAATGTTCACATCCCACAGTCTTATGAAAACAATGGTGTTGCAAAAACAATGTGCAAGGGCACATGATCAGAGCAGCAGTGAGAAGGAGGGTTAGAATGCTAGATGCTCTTTGTTGTGGTCTAAAGGGACCACAATATGATTTGTATTAACATCACAGGCTAGCAGGAGAATTAAACCCATTTTTAAATAACCAAATAAATTAATTAAAGGAAGTTTAAAATCATTGATTGATTGGTAGCCTTTGATTTCAAGTATAAGTAAAAATGAGTTAAAAGACAGATGGCAGAAGAGTAAAAGGAAGCGGGAGAGAAAAAATGCTGGAAGAAGAACTAACTGACTCGAGATTGGAGCTGGACCTTTACATATTTATCCAGCAAACTGGATGTTCATACTTATCCCATGAGGTGATGTTTGCCAAATAAAAAACATAAACTAATGTGCAGAAATTCCTCAGGGCATGTCTCATCAGGGATGCTGAGTCTCTGTGATCAGCTTGCTCCATGATCAGGATGTGACCACTGTAGCTGGCAATCACCTCCACAGGCAACTGACACATCATAAAAGCTCCTGTGCTACTTTCAAGCTTGCAGTCATTCTCCTTGCTATCAGATTAGGGGAAAATGGAGCTCTTGCTACACACAGCTATAATCCATACGTGATTTCACTCATTCTATGGGGTTCCCTGTTTTCTCTCTCCTCCCTTCAAAGCCCGGCTCCAAAACAGAACAGCATCTCAGCAAGTCCCCTCAGGATTTCTCCGCCGAACCATGATGCCATTGTGCATGTTCATAATTTCTCTGGAAGAGTAAGAACTGTTTGAGATTAATGTACCAGAAAATCACAAATAACACCATATTATTACATTATTTAAATATCATTATATCTAGATTTTCTTCTCATTTTAACTCAAAGGAATAAAACTCATAGTCCTTTACCCATAAGGACGCTTACATTTTTTTCCTGAGTTGTTACATTTAATTTTGAACCTAGAAGAGTTCCTAATTCCTACCACTCTTCCAAAATCTACCTTACAATCCTCCACCACTTGTTCATTTTACTTCCCATATCCCCCTTGAAATTCTTCTTGGTCTTCTCTAATCCAAACAATTAGCAGCTATTCATTATCAATTCTCTCATCAGAGATAATGCACTTTCCAGATAAGTAATATCAACCTTAACACCTTAAAATCCATCAAGCTCTAAAAAGGTTGTATGCAAATAACTTAAATTACTGCAGCCATAAAACTGCCTTAACATAAGCTAGAAAAAGGATCAGTTGGAAACTACAATTTCTCTTTTAATAGCAGTATTTTGCAAACGGGATCTCAATCCAAGAATTAAAATCCAAATCTTTGAAGAGCAGCCCTGAAAGCATACAGGTGACCATAAGCACACACTATTAAAACAATGGGTTTCCATGTAATTCAATTTTAATAAAAAATTGCAAAGAACAAAGATCTCCAGCAGTAATTTTTGTCCAGAATCATAATAAATAGAGCAAGCAGGGCCCCCAAGAGGCCATATAGATAATTCTGTTGCTTCTTGTGTTTTGCAACTCTTTTGCATGCTCAAAACTCAACTCTTGTGTTTCCTCATCCTCTTTTTTTTCTCCCTTGGTTAACTAGTGAGTTAACCAGACAGTCTGTTCACTGTTTATTCTCTCTGCTTTTCCCCACACACTCTGTGGTGTGTTGCCTCAAACTGACTCCACTCTTGATGATATCTCTATCTCCCACAGCTGGATAGAAAAGAAAATAATTTTTTGTCACAGACATTGCCTTAGTTGTGCCCATTGCTTATTACAGTACAATGATACTGTTGACTTAGTCTAACTAGCTAGAAACTTCATGTCCTTTCCCACAAAACTTGCCACTTGTTCTCCAAAACTAACTTCTGTAGTGGATTACCACTGCTTAAATGGGAGATTGCACTTATCCATATTACATTAATCCAGTGTCAACAATTATTTTTTCTGATGATTTTCCAAGAATATTTCAAATTCAAGCCCTGTCCTCTAGTGTGTTTACACCTTTAACAAGCATAATCTTTATTCTATTATTTATGTCTTTTTTAAGGGCCTAAAAATGCACTGGAAACACCAATTATTTCAAGTACAGTCAACAATGAGTTTTACCTTCTAATAGTTTAACCTAGAATATGTTTCCCTAGCTTATTTATGAAGATGTCAAAAGAGACAAACATCTCTTACTACATTGAAAATGAACAATTTCTATGGCTCTGTACTCACAACAAGGCCTGTTAATCTGTCAAAAAGGAAATTAACTAGTTTTTAAGAAATCGATGTTGCCTGGTACTGGTTTCCTTGCAGCCATCCAGGTGCTTGCAAACACTCAGATTATTTTTAAACATTGAATATGAGTGGTTTGATCTAGAATTTCTGACCACTCCAGTGTTTCCCTCCTCAAGTATTGGAATACTTCCACCCTCCATCTTTGGAAGATAAAATCCTTAAAGACAACAGCTAAGAGTTTTGAAAAGGCATAAGTCATTCCTTTCAGCTGACCATGCCCAATGTATGACACGTCATCAGCCTTCCCAGCCTTGTGTGTTGCCATGCCTCACACTTTGCTAATCGCCACTGCCATAAAAATTAAAGGTATTTTCTAGGTTATGCACATTTTGAACTCTGAATCTACCAATATCTGTTCTTAATGGATTTTTGATTTTGAGAAATAAAACTTTGAGATTAATTCTGGTCTTTCCATTTAACATTAATTACCCCCCTAATGTCTTCCTGCATATTCAATAAAAGAGGTACTCAGAGACATGGAATAAGACAAAGGAGACTGAATTTTCTAATCTTTAGATCAATTTAGGGCCATGAAAAATATTTGAGGGTTTGGGTTTGTTTTGTTTTGTTTTTTTTTTTTCTGAAAAGAGTTACTGCAGTAGTTTCTCCCTTTTTTAGGGTAGAAGGCTGGAGTAAAAAGGTCAAAAGCATCCCAAGAGTGAAGCACAGACAGTCAGAAGAATTATCCAAACAGAGCAATTATGCCTAGTATGCTAAGACATATTTTTGAGGCTGACTGGGACCTTATGGTTCTCTCCTTCCTGAATTCCTGAGCAAAAGAAGATCAGCCTTTGCACCTTCCACCACCCTCCTGACAATCACCACTACAACCTCACATTCTTTGTTTTTCCCCAGTAATGATTCCTACAGACATTGAAAGGAAATAACTGCTGGCATGACTGGATACTTAGTAAAGCAGAACTGGGGGAGGATGTACTACGAGGACTCTTGCACTGGAGTCTAAACCTAGATCTTTGGCCCTTAAAGTTATATGGCCTATGACACACCAGTGCCATTTACTTTTACTTAAAGAGAAAAATATCAAGTACAGACAAACATGAACAGGGAAAAAGATGATATTGCACTGCAATATCAGAAAATGCTTTTAAAAGCATCTGGTATCCATGAAAAATTCGAAGAGCAAGCTTATAATTTAGGGTTTGTTTTCAGTGAATATAGAATTTGAGGTGGTGTGCAAAGTAACGGCTGAGCCTATAGAAATCATTACGCAAAAAACTACACTAGCCATTTTTAACTTGGTATTTATGACCACAGAATCATAGACTTGTAGAATGGGTTGGGCTGGAAGGGAGCATAATGATCAACTCCTCTGTTGTGGGCAGGGACACCTTCCACTAGACCAGGTTGCTCGAAGTCCCATCCAACCTGGAGTTGAACATTTCCAGGGATGGAACACCCACAGCTTCACTGGGCAACCTGTCCCTGTGCCTCATCACACCCGCAGTAAAGAAATTCTTTCCCAGACCTACTCTGAGCCCACTCTTGTCAGTTTGCAGCTATTCCACCTTGTCTATCACTACATGCTCATGTTTAAAGGCCTTCACCAGCTTTCTTGTGGGCACTCTCTAAGCATTGGAAGTTTGCTAGGATAACTCTGAACGCATTCATTATGTGCAAATAATCACTTTCTAGTTTACTTGAAGAGTTATTTATGCTCTCTGCATTTACTGCTCACATTAGATATTGAATGCTTTTTGATTGTGGTGTGGAAGTGGTCCTTTAAGCCATATGGCCATATGGATTTTCCTTACTGAATGGATGACTGAAACATGTAATCTGAATTTTCTAACCATTAAACAAAACAGAAGCTTTTAAAATACTAAAAAAAAAAAAAAAAAAAAAAAAAAAAGGACAAAAAACACCCAAGTTACACAAATTTAGATTATTCTAAGATTTTTTGCCATTGTTGTGATAAAAAAACAAAACACAGCTGATCTGCATTAACATGAATAAGTAAAAGCCAGAGTAAACTCTGTTTTCTAGAATCCTTATTAGTTTTCATAAAACCCCCTCTCTATGTCTCATAAAGAGTTACCTGCCAAGTACTAACAGTACTCTTACATCCCTGAGACATGCAAAAGATGTGTATTTTGGTATGTATGTGCCATGTATGTAGAATTTATGAACATCATTTGGGATTTAAGAAAGCTAATTTCAAAAGCAGAAGGATGAATAATCAAGATTAAAATGCACAATCTGTGCTTCTTGCACTTTGGATTGTATCCTGATTTCTCTTAAGACTGAGCATCTAAATGAGAGGAGAACTTCACCCTGCCAGAGAACCTCAAACATTTCACTATTTTTTAAACTTTTACAGAAGTGTGGCTGATACTTTCTAACATTCTAACATTCTCATGTTTAAAATTGTATACAAAATACATTTTCAAAGGCGTATTTTTAATAAAACCAGAGGAGAAAAACCTGTAGAGTCTTCTACATTACACTTACACCTACCTGCCCTTTATATTTTCTTTTGATATGGTATAAACTAGTAGTCCTGTAATTTTATATATTTTAGTTTGGAGAGTCAGACCCAGTGAAGTTAGAATTATTAATTCTTACCAAAATTCTTTTTAAACGCATCATTAAATCCATAATGTAAAATCAAATCCACATAATATAATTGTTGGAGGGACTGGATTGAAGGCAGCATCCTGTCAGAAGTTATAAAAAAGGCTGAGTGTGATAATAAAATAGGAGAGCAATAGAGAAAAAAAAGACTGAAAAGGGAAAATTAACATTATTATTACTGCAAGATCTGAAAAGTACTGTGAGGTTTAGAAGGTTTCTATGACCTGTTAAATCTTTTCAATAAAAATAAAGTGAGTAGGGCACACTTGTTAACCTGTTAGCTACACATATTATGTGGTGCAGAAGTGTGAAACAACAAGAAATGAAATTTGTCTGTATTATCCTTTCAGGTTCCACCGAGGAACAAAGAGCCACAGAGGTAATACAGCGTATGGTAAAGATGGTTTAAAGCAGTATATTACAGCTACAGATCATGCCACTGTCATTTAAAATTAAAGTATTAAAAGTCTAAACTTTAAAATGCTACATGGCCTGTAAAATACATGAGTTGCTTTTTCTGCAGACAGTAGAGATACTTTTCACTTTTTTTTAATACATAGCTCTGGCCTCACACAGGTTAATTACAACTTCTGAGGCCAGATAGCAAACACTTCTTTTAAAATATTACTGTAATCTTTTCTGCTTGCCATAGAACTTATCCATCAGCTGAAAAGCTGCTTTATTTTTTAAGGAACTCTTTCAACCCATGGTGAAGTCAAAAGTCAGACTGGCAATAAAAAGAAAGGGAAAAAAAAACTAGCTTGGAATCTTAGTAACATTTTAACCCTTGGCAGCATCACAGTTGATGATGTGCTTCAAGGGTCTAGACTTAACATTGATTTCATTTTCTTCTCCTTCGAAAGAAGTGAGCAGGTAAAAGGTATCTTCTGACATGTTTGCCTAAAGTGTAAGGACTATTGCTGACAGCTTCATTCTTGAAGCACAATAGAATGCTTTGACTGCATGAATAAAGCCTACCTGTGCATTACTTATTTGTAGTGAGCCTGAGGCTAAGGAGCAAACTTCTATAAGCTCTAAGAAACGGCTCTAATCCTACTAACACCTGTCTTCTAAAATAAAGACATTCTGCTAAAACCTTGCCTCTGGGAACCTGTGCTTTCAGAAATGCATACATTAAAAAACCAGGCCCCTGTCAAAACAAATCCTTACTCTAAAAATGAGGCTGTCCAAACTATCACATTATCTGGGTAAAGACAGGAGAGAATGTGGAATTAGTAAAAAGCATCGGATTCCTCATTCATTACACCTCAATTACACTTACCTTCTAGAAAGGTAGAAGTTTGGAAGTGGAGGGAAGAGCAGAATAAGCAGTCAAGGAACAGAGGACAATGGGTAGCAGACACAAAGTGCTGTGCCTTGTTTGGGAGGCATGGGATGAGTAAGTGTGAAGGGTGGGAGGAAAGATCCACAGAGCTGAAAAGGAGTGGGATAAATGGTGACGGAGATGGGCAAAAGGTATTTGTATTTGTAAATTATTTGTATGGTAAATTAGATCTGCCCTCATAAGCCCAAGATAAGCATTGCCCAATTACACTGCCTCCCCTTACATGACACCCTGAGACTTTGCTTCAGGTAGTGAAACATGTCCATGAGTTCACTTTAAAAATATCACCCCAATGCATTGTTGAATCCTGAAGTGTTTCCTTTATGGTAAGTGACCGATAAGCATAACTGCATCTAATGAAAAAATATTAACAGTGCATAAATAGTGCATCAAAAAGCTATTGTAGAACTCTACAGCTGAGGAGTTATGCAGTATCATTAAGGGTTTCTTTAGATGAATGCAGTGTGACTTTGGAATAGGGTTGCTGTAAAAATATTAAAAGGCAAATTATCTGCGACAAGTATTTGGTGATTTTAATTTCAGAAAAAAATTATACTGTGTGTACAAGATGCAAGCTATTGCTAACTATTTAGAACAACAGACAAATTGATAAAGTAACTCAAAAGATATGGAAAGAACAAGAAATCATAACTGAACTTCAAGCACTTGAAATGTGCAAAAGCTACAAGCTCCCAAATTCCTTAACTTCTTAGCTAAGTGATACCATAGCCAAATGTTTCATTAATCTGTGAGGTCCGTTTATCACCTTTATTGTAGAAGTCTGCCTTTCCTTTGTACATCAAACCACAGGAGAGGCAAGGTCTAGGACATAGTAAGACATGATGAAATGATTCAGAGATGATGAAATAATATACAAGATTTTTTTAAAAATGCTCTAAGAGTGATTCAAAACATACCAAAGAATTAGTCCAAATAAAACAGTCCTCAGACTAGAAATTTGTACAGTTTGTGAAGAATGAGAAAGTAAAGCTTAAAATCCCTATTAATATCACAATTCACAAACCAGCTATAATGTTATTTCCTTTTTGCAATTAAGTTGCTGCAGTCAAGGCTAATGGCATGCTGTGTAGAGAATGCTTTAAAATATGATTTTTGAAAGATTTTTAATTTTCATTCACAAGAATGTAACTCCTACACACAAAGAGAGAGGTATTTGCTTTTTGAATGAACAGACATTTCTTAAAAAATGGAAATTAATATAATTTACACATTTTCTTCCTCCAAAATAGAAGCTGAAAAACTGTTCATAAACTAAACATGTAACTATAAAATAATTTAAAAGGCTAGTTCATACCCAGTCATATCAGTCTGAAATAGGATGATTATGTTACTGCTACTTTCTGCAAACAAAGAAAAAGTCATTCTTTTCTCCCACTTAAAAGCTCTAAGGGAGGAATAAAAGACCTGGGAGTGAGAGAAGAATTTTTGAATATTTTTCTATTAATTAGAATTAAATAAAACAAGTTTTCTTATCTGAGATCTATTCAAAGATGAAAAAAACCGCTGCATATATTATTAGTACTACCATCTAATTCTCAAGTGTCATTTCCACACACTAACTGAAATACTCCATGTGATGCAGTAGGATGTATGACAGAACTGGAGAAGTTTCCTCTAACTGCAATCTGGATAAGCCTAGCACTGAGGCTCATGATCTTAGCTTAATAGAGAAATACATTTGCATAATTGTACAAAGACTGTCCAAATTTATTGAGACACTGGTCTTCTAATCACTGCATGAGGATACCAAGAGCACATATATCCAGACACTAAAACAGAATATATGTAAAACAGAAGCAACACACTTAATATCTGTACGTCAATAATTATAGATAGCATTTTGCCTCAAAAAGTCCAAGTATATATGTCATAGAATTACAGAATCATTTAGGTTAGAAAAAACCCTTAAGATCAACAAGTCCAGCCATTAACCAGGACCACCAAGTCCAACACCTAACCATGTTGCTAAGTGCCATTTAAATACCTCAGGAGATGGTGACTCAGCCACTTCTCTGGGCAGACTGTTCCACTGCTTTGAAAATGTCTCAGTGAAGAAATTGTTTCTAATATCCAATCTAAACCTCCTCTGGCTCAACTTAAGGCTATTTCCCCTTATCCTAGCACTTGTTACCTGGGAAGAGAAATCAACAGCCACTCCAATACAACCACATTTCAGGCAGTTGTAGAGAGTGGTATGGTCCCTTCTGAGACTCCTTTTCTCCAGGCTAAACAACCCCAGTTACCCCAGCCACTCCTCACACGGCTTGTGGTCTAGATTCTAAACACCATATACCACTTCCATTTGCTTCAATGCAGATAGTCTGAGGGACAGGAGAAGAGAAGTAAATGGAGAATGAGGAAGAATAAATGATAAATAAAGATAATTATAATATAAAGAAACCTAAGGTAAGCAGGCACAAGCCCTCATGAAAAAGAGAAGTCATAGAAGCAAAAGAAATCAGAGACAAAAAGTACTTTTTAATATGCAAAACTGAGTTGCTTAGGGCAATAATCTCAATGTGCATTATTATCAATTTTTTTCCTCATACACCTTATTTTGTAGAATATTAGTATTTTCAATTTTTAAATAAGAACTAGGATAGTAATGAGCCTGATCCAAATCTTACTGAAGTAAGTAAAGCTCTCTGTCAAGATGGAAGCAATCTATGTGATTTGTAGGATGCTGACACTCTCAACTGGGTCTTCAGATTGAGAAAAATTTGCCTCTCTAAATATCATGGGTGTAATGTATATACTTAAAAAGGAAGAATTTATAAGGCCTTATTTCAGATAAAATAGTGTCTGTGCAAGAGACTGCGGTGAGGCCATCACTTCTCTTAATAACAGAACCATGAAGACCTAATAGACTTTGCCTATTTTTGAACATACAAGTTTAAAATTAAAAAAAAAAAAAAAGCCAAACAACAACACTAAATTATTGTTTTTCCATTTAATCCAAATACAGTCAATCTAAGCAGAAAAATTATTAAAGCAGCAATTCAAGATCTCTGATCTATTAATAGCTG
This sequence comes from Taeniopygia guttata, assembly GCF_048771995.1. Classification (NCBI taxonomy): domain Eukaryota; kingdom Metazoa; phylum Chordata; class Aves; order Passeriformes; family Estrildidae; genus Taeniopygia; species Taeniopygia guttata. The sequence continues at coordinate 37,738,533 of NC_133028.1, read as the reverse complement.
TTCTATAAAATCTTAGCCAATACACTTCCATCATTAAACCACAAAAAGTTTACCCCTAAATTTCCTTCAGATGGCAATCTGATCTATGAACATGCTTCTCTGTAAGAATATAATCTGAACAGCGAGTTCAGATTATATTTTTACAAACCAATATGACTTGGGGAATTTACCAGAGATTTATATAAGTAATCTGAAATGCAAGGCATGGCAAGAAACAACCTACAGAGTGTAGTCAGAAAAAAACAAGATCATCAGTAGCAGTGAGTTCCTGTCAGTCATTCTTGTCTACAGCTCCTGCAGGAGAGAGAATATTTGCTCAGATTGGCGCATTTATTTGCCCGCTGTGCTTGTTTTGCTCTCCGCCTGACAACGTGCGCAGAATGAGTGGCACAGGCAGATGCTGAGGAGCGCCAGCGCGGGGACGAGATGAGGGCTGCCCGCATTACCCTTTTAAATGGCCTGTCTGCCGAGTGCTGCGCTCTCCTTCCTCCCGCCCCTGTCACGCTTCGTTAGCGGCGCTGCCCGCATCCCTGCGCTGCCGGGAGCCAGGCCCGCTCCCCGGCTCTGGAGACAGCCCCGGCTGCCGCCTCCTCCCGCGGGGCAGACGCGGCGCAGGGCGCTGTGCCCGCCTGCGGGGCAAGGACGCGCCCGGGCCGGGGGCTGCTGCCTCCCTCCAGCCGCTCTGGGGCTCAGGAGAAAAATCCTTTGTTCCTCGCTGTGCCATCGACAACGCCTCTGAGGCAAGCGAATGGTCGTAATACACCCAGCTTGCAATTCCCACCAGGGTTTTGACAGCAGGCCAGCGGGAGCAATACACCACCTGCAGCTAAAGCAAAGGAGTTTGCTCTCTTTACATTTATAATTTATATAACGACAGAAAAATTGAACAGTATGATCAAACAAGTAATAGAAAACCTGCTAGTTTAGATACACAGTGATATACCGATTTCTTTTCTTTTTTTCCAGTTTAAAATTCAATAGCGGGATTAGTTTTTTCAAAACGTAACCAGTGCTCTGAGATGAGAGAAAAGTTCTCAAATTATGTGTCTTTGGAGAACAGTCATTCCTAGATGAACATACACAAATATTTCATCTAACTCCTAAGCCTGATTCTACACTGTACTGTGTAAACCTTCCCTTCCCTTCCCTTCCCTTCCCTTCCCTTCCCTTCCCTTCCCTTCCCTTCCCTTCCCTTCCCTTCCCTTCCCTTCCCTTCCCTTCCCTTCCCTTCCCTTCCCTTCCCTTCCCTTCCCTTCCCTTCCCTTCCCTTCCCTTCCCTTCCCTTCCCTTCCCTTCCCTTCCCTTCCCTTCCCTTCCCTTCCCTTCCCTTCCCTTCCCTTCCCTTCCCTTCCCTTCCCTTCCCTTCCCTTCCCTTCCCTTCCCTTCCCTTCCCTTCCCTTCCCTTCCCTTCCCTTCCCTTCCCTTCCCTTCCCTTCCCTTCCCTTCCCTTCCCTTCCCTTCCCTTCCCTTCCTTCCCACACTAGAACAAAGTTGCTGGTGCAAGGTCAGGTGGAGGAGGCAGAGCTCTTACTTGAGACTTTTCCTTGCTAGAAAAGGTTTCTGCAGGGTTTAGGGTATTTCAGTAAAGAAACTACCTTAAAAAGCATGCATTGGCTTCTTCATTTGCCTTCCTTTGACGCAGTTCCCCAGGCCCATACCTGAGAATAAGGCTTCCAGAAAAATGTCATGGAATGGTAGAAAGGTTTCAGTTGGCAGTGATCTTAAAGATCTTCTAGTTCCTGCCCCACTCCTGTGAACTGAGATACCTTCTATTAGACCAGGTTGATCAAAGCCCCATCCAACCTGGCCTTAAACATTTCCAAGGACAGGGTAACAGTAATTTCTCCATTTTAATGCCTCATTACCTTCATAGTAAAGAAATTCCTCTTAATATCTGATCTAAATATTTACCCCCTTTCAGTTTTCCAGCAATTCCCCCTTGTCCTATCACTGCATGGCCTTGTAAAAAGTTCTTCTCCAATATCAATGTCATTATCACAATGTAATTTATAGTTATTAATTCAGTATTTCTGAATGATAAACAGCATCACAAAACCTGGTGATTCCTAAACCTATGAGGAATCTGTACTTGTTCTGTGTGGTCAGCTTTGTAACCCCTTCATGCTAATAATCAGTAGGAAAAGAACCACTGGAAAAGCATTTTGAATAAGTAATGATCATTAATTTGTACTTTCCTAATAGGGAGCTGGAAAGTGCCCACAGCACTAGAACCTTGCTCAGATATGAGTCAAATTTATGAACAGAAGATGGTACAGAAAATGCTACTAAATAAATTCTAAGAAAGCAACAGGTTCACTTTGACAATAACTCAGCCAGCCCTTATACAGTCTCCATGCTTACAGTCTTCCTTAATTCCGTTGCTGCAGCCATGTATATTTATGCAATAACACAGTCTTTCACAGGAAGTTGATTTAAATAGGAGGAAAAATGGAATGCAATGAATAGATACAGGTACTTCATTTAGGCTCTTGGTGTTGATAAAAAATTCAGAGATACTGCTTGATACAGTGCCATGAATATCCACTGTAATGGCTCTGTATAATTATGGTCCCCTCAATAAATATGAGATGCACTATAACATTTACACCATAAAGAATGTCCTAGCTCTTGCCTTTCTATAGTTTATGAGTACCACCCTTTAAGACCAAATAGCAGTTGCTGACTGGGTGGATTAAAGATTAAGCACTTTTTTAAAATATGAATGATAAAAGACTAATTTTTTTTCTTTTACATTGAAATGTTAAAATGGTAGTAAAATCATAAAGTGTATTAGAATAGGGCATTTCATGAATAACAGAATCACAGCATCACAAAAAGGCAAGAAAATAATGCATTCATTTTCCACATTCTGTTATAAAATCTATAAACTCTACAGCCTTCAGGGAGTATTAGATATCATTTACAGTATGAAAAGCATGAGTTTCAGATAAGGAAATTAATCAGCATGAGTCATGTGGATCTGTTAACTACAGATAATAGTTACTTAAAGTTTTTAGGACCCAAAATCAATAAATTAAATTTCCTCTCCCTTTGCAACATCTCCAGACTTTGTAAGACATAGCAGGACTCTCTTGAATGATTACTTGGGTCATTGTAAAAAAGCGACACTCCAATAAGCTGTTCAAATTGAAGAGTTTAAATTTAAACTTTACTACCAATTTGAATCAATTGTAATTAATTTATATATTTAAAAGCCCTACCCCCTCACCACCTCTGTCAACACAAAACAACCACCTCTGTAAACTAGTGTCTATTCAATCAAATACCCTTTATTCAATCAAATATCTATCAGTCTGTCTGTCTACCTATCACCATTAGCCCTAACAACAGAATATCAATTTTACTGGCCATCTTTCAGACACTGACACAATTGCCAGGTATGTGCAGGCCTTTCTTGCCCATTGAAGCTGGGGCAGGTGATGCCACAGCCAGCAGGATCTTTGTGGAGGCAGACTGCAGAGGTCCTCATGTCCTTGTCACCAGGATGTTCATGTCACTTAGGTCCTTCAACTTCCAGTTCTCTGGCTCTGGAAGACACTGCTGACAGCCCAGAAAGTGAAAACAGGATACCAGAGTTTTTATCATCTCTGCTTCAGGGCCAAATCCAAGCAGCTTCAACCTGTGAGATCACATTTTCTAGCAGCTCTGACCGTAGCACTAGCATAAAGCAAGCTCTTGCACTTTAACATCTGAATATCAAGTCAATAACTCAGGCTGTGGACTCATGCACTTAATTCAGAGTGATCTTGCTCATTTTTATTCCCCAGATGATTCACTTTTCACACAGATGTACTGTCCTGTCACTTCAGTGGCCTAAAATTATTTATTATCTTGGAAACTGGAATTATAAAATACAGTCATTCACCCTAAAGGGAAAAAATCATAGCATTTTTAGCATGAAAGAGATCCATTCCCCTCATTTTGAGTCTCTTTCACACATTATGTTCCACATTGGGCCTTGGCAGGATGAGATATGCCTGTGCTGCTGGAGATGCTGTCTTTCAGATAATGAGGCATAAAGCCAAAACTGTCACTTACATCACTAAAATACCTCATAGCACTTCTTTAGATGCATTTCCAGAACATAGAAAGAATTATACCATGAAAAAGAAGAACCAAATAAATACTCTTCTAAACTATAAAATTATTCTTAGTAGTCTGCAGTAGTGGAAAACTACTATATAGTGAGTAACTTGGATAACTCAAAGATAAGGCTCTGAAATAAAAATAAGTAAGAAAAAGAGCTTTGATTTTCAGTGGCTTCCACAGTAAAAACAGTGAACAGAACTTAGTGTAAATTTCATTAATTTCTCAAAGGGAAATTGAATTAGCCAAACAGAACCCTCAGTAGACTCTGCCTTAAAAATTAACTAAAGACTCATAATGAGCTCTAGTAGGAGGTATGATGAAGTCAGCTGTTAAGGTAACCTGGTAAGCAGATGAAGTTCTAATTTAATAAAAGATTTCATTCCAGAAGTAACAGAATGCAAGACAGAAAGATGCCCACCAAATGGTACAGACATTGAAAAGCACAGAGAAATATTATTGCACATCATTTTTGTCCCTTACATTTCTGAATTTACATTAGCAGATTTATTGATATGAGACAGGGCTGCCTACAGCTGCCAGAAAGTTGTCATCAGTCCATAATGTCTGGAATTAAGTGGTCCAGCTATACATTTTTTCACAACACTGTATAGTCTTCCATGACACAGGTTTTCTAGAGTAATTGCCTGTGGATACCAGAGTCTGTTGGAAGGACCAGTCTCTCCCTATCATGGGACAAGACTGGACTGTTGTTCCAGACAGCAAAGAGGTCATTTCACAGTAATAGCAATGTGACACAGACAAAAATAAGCATTAACAGCAGGATTTCCACAGAAGAACAGCATCCTATATAGCATCACAAATGGTATTGAGAATATAGTACTGTCTCTGCTGTAAAAAAAAATGCTCATACTCCAATTTTCTCAAATTTTTTACATTTTTTAATAAATTCAGGTTGATATATTAATCTGGTGTCTCCCATTTATTCTCCTTGCCTTCTAATAGGAGCAAATATTTTTTCAGTCAAAAAGTATACTAAGCACTTGACTCTGTGATAGCACAAAGTCTTAAAAACATTTAATCACACAAACAAGTTGAGCATTGAATTTATACAAAGCAATGAATACAAATATTTCTAAATATTCTGTTAGATGCATGAAGAGCCTGACAGGTTTCTCTGAACATTTTGTGATGCTAGTATAAATGCATTCTTGACAAGACTGTAAAATGGCATAAACATGTAACTACATATTGCAGTGACTACCATCATAAAATCATCACTTAGTGTGAAACAGAAAGATTTCACAGATTTTTTACAAGGTTACATCAAAATGCAACTTCTGAATACCAGGTCTACTAGCTACAGTTTTCCTTCTCTTACATTTATGATAGCAGATCCTGATAAAAAATTTTGGGGTTTGTGGTAAACTGTGTAAGCTAATGGAAACAAGTATGAAGCGTTTAATGAGAAGATCGGAACATCTTCTGACTTAACACAGTCTAGACATACGTTGTAGCATTCTCTCGATTTTCTAGAACATCCACACTTAGCAGTGGTAGTTCACAAAATGCTTGCTGTGCTCCTATGCCAGACAGGGAGCCAACAGAACAGAGGAGTTTCTCTGAAGCTACATTTAAATTCCTAGATGCTCATGAGAAAACCTAGAACATTTTCCATAGGTGGAAAACTATTATAATTTCTAATGGCTATTCATTTTTTATGAAATCATAAAGTCCTTTCCTGCTATTCTCTCAGTTGTGAATACTGCAGTGTCACAAAAAATAAAGTAAATTTATATAAAATAATTTTCTGACAGAAGGCTTTGTCTTAGAAAATGGATTCCATGATGGCTTTGACAAGCATTTGCTAAAAGCAATTGTACAGTAGGGTCACACACAATACTTACCATCCTACCTGTATGAAAAGTACAGGCACACAGGCAGTCTCTAAGGGCACTTAGCAAGACTTCTGGAAACATATAACCCAAAAGCTACTGTGGAAATCTTGCAGGATTCATATATTCACTTTAGGTTTGCAGATATGTCTCAGATCATTAACAGTGCATCCAGTCATCAAGGCTTGGGCCAATATTTTCAAATCACCAGAAATTTATTTTTGTTACCACATCAAGCCATCTCCTCAGCTAGCATAAATTATTACAGCGCATTTAAAGTTATACATGCATGACAGTCTGGATATGTGCAGTGTACCTGCTGTACTATGTGTATGCTACTACTACCACAGGTACAAAGCACACTTCCCTCCTTTATCAGGTCTTCTTTGAATGCACTATAATGTTTTTTGTTGGATATTCTACAGGGACTGTGACAGCTAAACAGTCCTCTGTTGTGTGAGGATGCTCTTGATGCTCTTTACTTCACTATTAATGGAGTCACAGAATTTATATCTAAACACACACCCTGTGGATTTGGCTATTAATTCCAGACATTTTTACAGTGAAGAATCCTTGCAAAAAAAAAAAAAAAAAAAAAAAAAAAAAAAAAAAGGCCAAGGCACCTGGAAGGTCTGCCTGTTAGAAATGATGGAGATATCAGTAGATCTTACTAGTGGGATGGATTGGGGTCATGAGAACACCAATTATGCACAGATGCTCTGGCATAATCTTTAGCACATTTAAGTCTCTTCTGTCCATGGTGTTCACTGAAGATGTGTTGCAGCTGGTGCACAGGGAACTGGAGATCATTGGTGTGTCACTGATGCTTGCTGAGAGATTTAGCTATTTTACCTCACAAACGGAGACACTGATGATCTGAGAAATGAGATGAAGACTGAACATAAAATTAGCATCATAGTGACAAAGGAACATGTTAGGAATATTTCAGAAGTCACTGAAGTTGCTAATTTGTGGTAACACATCTCCTTTTGCTATTATACTGGAACAAATACAGGATCACTATTTGTAAATTCATATTTATTTGGGAAAAGAGAAGTATGAGCTGTCATATTAGTATTTATGCATTGTGGTGGATAGCTAAAGGTGAAATATGTATATGACAGTGTTGTAATTTCTTTGTTCCTCATGAAAGTGCATTTTGTCCATATACAGTATACCCCTGTTATTTACTGTATTTGCAGACTGTTCTTTATTTCTTGCCCTTTCACTGTCTCCATCTCCACCATCATCGTTACATATTTCTGAAAATCTATACAGTGTCCAATTAATATGTATGGTTTTCTACTGAAGGTGAGTAACTACTGAAAGTTTGAAAGAATGTAAAAAATTTAAAGCAAAGCCTTTCTACCCTGTTACCTACTGACAAAGTGCAGGCACAACCTTTTCTGTGCATCAGTCTTCATCCTTTAGAAGACCCACCAAAGTCACTTAGGACTACATATATAAGTCCTAAAGTGAGATGTGATCAATCCAAGGGAAAAAGTGGGAAAAGGAACACATTTCTGAAGCTTGCTCCATCACCAATCTCAATGGAAATGATTGTCAAATCTGACAAAACTGGGGGAGACATTTTTACCATGGGAACAGGCAGAACATGACAGATGGCAAGGTATGAGAGTCTTTTAGTGAGAGACTGTGTCTGAGTACTGACAGATTCCATGACTGAATGTGTTGTGAGGAGCAGCCAGCTTGAGCAGTCAGCTTGAGGGAACTGCACTGTGTTTTGCCTGCTAAAATAGTCTATTTGTCTTTTTTTGTGTGTGTGTGTGTGCAAATCTCAACCAAATCAAAGCTATGAAGTAGTATATGGGACAAGCAGGAATATTCTGAACAGCTGATCCACCATGGAAAATTCTGGATCTGCAAATTATTTAACCACTACTGAAAAATGATTACGCTTCCCAGGACAGTCCTTTAAGTGATAAAAAACACTCATCAGCATCAATAAGCTGCAACCACTTAGCACAAGTGAGCAGATGAATTTTTTTTTACTTGGAAATTAATAACTTGTTTTGGAATTCTTATCAGTTAACAACACAGAGCCCCACAACATGAAGGAATTATTACAATGTCAAAAACTTCACCATAATCACCACCAAGCATCATTAATCTGCTAAATCTTCAGAATGCAAAAAGATCAGTAATTGTATTTAAAATTTTTTAGCTATATGAGTAGCAAGTGACCTCTAGGTCACACCTTCCCTTTCAGAGGATTACCAGAGAGATTATGAACTCTGCTTTACAACAGAGTTTCATTTTAATCAGACAGATTAAAATTAATTAATAAGATTAACTCATCACCACTAAGAAATTTATGTTCAGGGGAAGGATGGACACAAAGTATACCTTATGAATTATAAACCTATATTTCACTACAGTCTTTACTTGGTCTTTCAAAGCGTCATTTGTAAGTGCTCAATACAAAGGTGAAGGACCAACTGCAAACGAAGGACAAACGTTTTAACAAGCCATATATGTACAGTCTAAATGAAACATGTGGCAACAATTTAGCCATGTTTATCACTTGGCCTCATCCTCTAAGGTATGTAAATAAAATATGCCTCAATTTATATAAAATCTGAGCAATCTGGTTAGCTGCATGTCCTTTTCCAATTTTTAGTTTGCATTCTGTAATTAAATGTTGCTGCCCATCTAGCAAAAATGCCTCTTCTATTAAGTTCAAAATTGCCAGAATTTCTCCCCACATATTCTATATAATTTACAGAAATTTCACTATATTCCATTTCTCCTTATATATACACTTCATATGCACCTCTCATTCTCAAAATTGTATACACTGAAAAAAACAAAGTGAATTGCTAGTAAAAGAAAATACATCATCAGAGCAAATGGAACTAAGTATTCCTATTTTGTTTCAGAGAATTTATAAAAGTTGTTCAGACACCTATACTTGGAATTGCCAACACTATTTCACAATAACTCAGTCACAGAGCAGTGTCAGAACAGTCCAACTGCTGCTTGTGTTCACAGGCCTCACCATTTTTCTCTATCCCTACTTTTTTTTTTTTTTTTTTTTTTTTTCCTACAAGAGAAGAGTCTGGTACTAATACAGGAAGTCAGAACAGCACAAATTTTACACACATCCTTCATGTTATTCAAACAAGTTTTTTTCTCCTATGGTTGTTCATGCTAAGTGCTCACTAGCTATGCTATTTAACAGTCTAACAGTTTGCTTTAGTTTGCTAATCCTTATTATCTTCCACAAGATGCCTACAGGATCCCATTACGCACACCTTCCAGAGAGCATCCCTGGCTAACCCAGCAGGCTGAGATCCTAATGTCTGCACTGTAGCATTACAGTAATCATCTACAGAAAGTAATAGAATACAGATCAATACTGGATCTTACAGAAATCTTATACGGTGATAGATATGGCAATGTAATGTGTAGAGATCAGAATACTTTTAAGCATAACATCATCTTCATTAGATATTTTTACCTGTTAAGAGAGTAAAACAATTTAGGTTTGGAATCTAATCTTCAAATATAAATAATTTCAGATGTAAAAGGAAAAACAAAACTGTAGTTGAGAATAATGTAGAAGAAAAACAGAGAGAGAATATTATCAATTAAAGGTAAATCACTTATGTTGTGCAAATACACACATTCTGAACTAGTGGGTAACTAAGTGGTATCCAAGAAAAAAAGCCTGAAGTTATCTCTTCCTCATTAGAAAAACTATTCCAGCATCACACTTGATGAAAGGACAAAATATGGTCAAAAGTGGTCCTGGGCTCTTGATCTGTCCTCATTTTGGTCCAGATCACAAAGGAGAAAGAAAATCAGCAGGGTAAGTGTGCTTCATCTTGGAAGGACAGAGAGACAGCTGCAGAAAAAGGAGAGTTACCTGGGTTCTTCCACTCACTATGGTCAGGATGTAAAGAAATAAAGTTTTCTGCTTCCCACAGCAGCAGTCATGAGCTGTTTGCAGGGTGTGTCAGGTGGGTCAGTCAGCCTTTCGTTTTTTCATCCTGGAAGCACAAGCTGCTTTGGCAATCTACGGGCTTTTAAGATTCATCATTTGCCATTCTGAATCGTGGCACATACCTGAGCACGGGTAGCGACTTGCTTGTTAGCCTCAACCTTCTCACAGTGAAAGGAGGCAGGAAGAAAGGAGAAAAAAACAAAAACAAGGGAAAAAATATCCCAGCTACAGCCTAGTAAATGTGCTAAAGTCATAAAGCATGAATAGAAAAGGTATATTACAAGACATTACTCATTAGTAGGAATGAATATATTATTTGTGTTTATTTTCCAAGCAAACTGAGGTGAAACCTGCATAACAGAGGGGTAATTGTCAGACGATAGATAAAAATAAAGCATCTAAGCTCAGAGAAGAACTTGCCGAAGAAGGTAAATGTCACTGATGCTGCTGTTCTGAGCAAACATCTGCTATTGAGCGCTTGGTGTTTGGCCTGAGGGCCTGCTTTTGTTTTCTCAGGCTCCCTAAAGCTCAGGCCGAGGTGGGCAGGGATCCAGGGCAGCCCGAAGCACAGGAGCTGTCAGATGCAATACAGTGACTGGGCTGTCAGCGCTCTCCCAAGGAAACTCGCAGGGATGGAGGCAGAGCTGCGCTGGAGCGGGTCCCGCAGCAGGGGCTGAACGGGAAGGGAGGGAAGGGTGGGAAGGGAGGGAGGCTCGGCCCAGCACTGCCTGGGACCGCGGCACCCCAGGGCAGCGATTGTCCAAGGCTTTTCCACAGCCCTGCTTAGAACGTGCATCTTCACAACAGCTGTGACAATTCACTGCCCTCTGCCCCGGCCTAGGGATAATGGAGGGCCAAAGGAAGTTGAAGCTTGAACTTCCCAAGAAAGAATAGTTTTCTGAGGCACCAATGAAGATACATAAGCAGAGAGAATCTAGGTGTTAAAGGTACACGGAATTTGACTCCTGGGAGGTAAGTTCTGCCTTGCTTTAGGACGGGCCACACTGTCTCCATCATTAAGGTAGAGCTGCCTTGCAGGAGGAAAGGGGAGCCTGAGTGGTGAAGAACAGGCTGACAGGGCACGCCAGAGGATCCATTTGGAAGCAATGTGCTAATTCCTGCAGAAGAACACGCAGCAAGAGCAGAGAGAGCACTGAAAACCATCTGAGTCCTGAGAGAAGTCAGGGAGTAGCTGTGCTTCAAGCACCCCTTCTGCCTGCTTCACAGGAATGCTGCCTTGCAGTCCCAGTGTCTTGCTCAGTGCAAGCCACCGATTTGTCCTTAGCTCCTAGGAAGGACTCTGGGGTTTTGAAGGGGTGTATCTTTCAGCCTTTGCATCCAGGTCCAGCTCCAAAACTATCAGCAGCAGGGAGAGGAATTGTGTCTCTCACCAATACTGCTGTTCTGCATGCAGGGGAGGGCAAAGCTGGATCCCTGTGCATGACTGGCAAGCAGCTCAACAGATCTGCCAAGCACTGTCCTCAGCTAGCACTCAGTTACAGAAGAATAGCTATTAAATTATATAATACTTCTTTATCAAAAGGTAGCAAAATTATTATTCTGAATATATAAAGAATTAATTATAACATGTCACTTTCTACAGTCTTTTTTTTTCCTTTTTTGCAACAGGAATGAAAATGAAACAAAAATGCTAGTTTCATGTGCTTTTCTTCACAATACTTTATAATTAAAAAATGAATATCAAATGCAATTTAATTTAATGCAATTGTTGCAAATTGCACTGTCAATGCTTTAAAATTAAATAATCTCACCTAAATGTCATATGATTACTTACATTTCTCATCTACCAATTTTATACCACATTCCTTGAGTGTATACCCTCTTATAGTAACACCGAAATGCATATATTTACCTAACTATTTATTTACCTTCTGCTTTGAAATTATTAATTAAAGTAAAAACAAATATTGGACATTGGAATAATGATTTCAGGGAAAAAAAAAAAGTGCCATTTCAGACTTTAAATGCAGAATTTCAGAGAGGTGCTTCTCTTCCTAATTGAAATATTGTTGTAAAATTGATATAAAAATAAGAGGAACAGTATTCCCTTTTTTAATGCTTGAAACCAATATTGGCAAGAGTGGAGGAGTACCACTGTATTTAAGAAAATGCATATTTTACTGGCAGTAGACATCCAGGTAAGCACAAAATAAACCTTGCGACTTAAAATGAATGTAGACAATCACTGCAAGAGGGATCACAGCCATTACACATTCTGCTCTATGAATCATGGCACAATCACCCATGTCCTAAATGAATTTCTGAACATACAGACTCTTACTTTACAAGTAATCTATTGCATTTTGATAGATGTACATGGTGGTTCATTCGAGTACATCATTTCTAGCTCTCTGTGAAAACTAATCTGTGTTTCTTCTGTGTAGAAAAACAAAAACTCTAATCAGACCACTATTTCTGTCAATACCCTCTCAAAACTATGAGAGAGATCTTACAAATTTTTGAGTTTCATTCAAAACTCATCTTCACTAGAGTAAATGAGTAAAAATAATAACAGAAAAAAGAATTTTAAAAGGTCAACTGATACAAGAAAATTATTAAAAATTAACCCTTCTGTCTGCCTTTGTGTGGTACTGTAATATGAAATGGCAAGCTGTAAACACAACGCTTGTGCACAGCACAGGTTTGTCCCTCCTGCCACCAGATGAGCTATCAGAGGAATAGGGCAGAGGAGTTCTATTTCACTCATGTAGAACCTTGCTCATGAGTGAAAAAACATCTAAATGCATCTCCAACATCAAATACAGGATTACGTATGGGTTATGAGGCAGCATAAACACATACTTACTTTCTATTCTCCTCATTGTTTAGTAGCCTCTATGACTCAAACCACTCAGAGGTTAGCATATACAAATGGCTAATTTGAAGAGTTTGGCTTTGAACTTGAGAGAATTTTTCTTGGTTTGGCTGGATACTCCAGGTAGAGAAGAAGAACTATACACATCAGTATAACAGCAAATTTGCATTTTTGAAAATTTAAATAGTACCGTTGGGACTCTTCATTGATTAAACTTAGCAGATTGATACCTCCTCAACTTTGAATCTTGATCTATCACTCAGGCTTTTATGATGTCAAGAATGCTGAGGTAAGCTCAGCACTTTTATGCTTTTATCTTCAAAAAAACTTTTTATTTTATAATCCTCTGTAAAAAGACAGGTGCAGAGACTACCATTTATATAATCTACCTTCTGAACAGATTTACTAAGACAGCAAAAATAAGCTTACTAATGTTCTGCTTTTACAACTTCTATCAGAACATTATTGCATAAATTACAAAATGTAATGCTGAACAGCCTTCCAGAATCAAAAAGGAAAACAAATCAATAGCAAGTAAACAAACTACCTCCTCATGTATGTATATACATGTAAATAAATGCATACTGTTTATGCTACTCTAAAGATCAATAATAAATTTAGCACACATGAATAGTGGAATATGTATGTAATAACAACACTGTCAAAGGGAAATGATTGATCATATATATATAGACTAAAATCCAAGCACAGTATTTTGAAATATCACAAAATTATAACAGCAACCTGAGGTCTACTCTGGCTTGATATAAGTAAATTAAATATCAAAAATAATACTCTCAAGGTACATAAATATAATATTGTGGGACTGGACAACTTGGATCAATTTAATATACTAATGAATGCACTAATAAAGCTAACCTTTCAGAAAAAGAAGTAAAAAAAAATTAAAACTTCTTAAAATGAACATAGGTGTTAAATGCTAATCTTATAAATCCCTAAAAGTCATTATTGGTGGATAATGAGCAGGTCTTTAGATCAGGTTTACAAATTATCCTGGTGTCCTTCCTTCCCCCACTTTCCTCCCTAGTTAGTCTTGTCATTGTGTTGACAATGACAACACACCTTGCTACTCTCCTTCCAAGGAGCAATGTAATTTAACCCTAACCCTAATCATTCCCTGTTGTGTCAGTAAATTGCACATTTCTTTTTTATAAACCTAGCATGCTTTATACCTTCTCATTTTATCTCTGACTCCATCGCAAAAGTCTCCTTACAGCTTGGCAAAACTCCAGCACAACCTAGGAACAAAGGAGTTCACACTCACTCAGTCCTGTGTCACTGCAAGCAAGGACAGACACCTCTGTATCAAACACTGCCCTGAATGCAGTGAGCTCACTGCCCAAAGGAAAAGAGTCTAGGGGAGGAGAGGTGCAGAGTCTGACAGATCTCTGCTCAGGCTGCCCTGCTTCCCTGCCTGAGGAGAAGGAATCTGGGCTTTTCTGGCTCCTGTCCTAGAGGATTTCCCCAGCTCAGATAATCCTCTACATGCTATGGCTACTGCCCAGTGATGGGGGCAGAAAGTGTCCCTGTATGACCCACATGAAGAAGTTTATTTTATCAATATTCTTGCACCAGTAGCTTTGTCTCAGCCATCACTCTGACGAAACCTATGACTCACTGTTCATGTTAGGTGATCTCCCAGATACCCTTCCTCATGCAAATCTTACTGGCAAGCACAGTTAAAAAAAAAAAAAATCACAGAGTTTTGCTATAACTCTGTTAATATCCATCTCCACTTTCATCAACATCTGCTGCTTATTTCTATTTTGACTGATTCACTGAATGCTTTTCTGAAAGGTACGTAAAAGTACAAGTATGAAGCAGAACTTTCATAAAGGGAGTTTAAAATATAATCTCTTTTCTTTATCAAGGACTTTCAAAAAATCTAACAGTTCTCCATCATATATTCAATTACTTTATAAAGAGTTATTACAGGGCCAGCAATATCATGGCCACAATTGCTCTGAGTCAGAAAGTGAAGTTTGCATCTGCTATAATGAACAAAAAAGATGGATATACAGGGAACTGTCATCATAATCAAAAGGAAATATACATTTCTTTGCAAAGTCATAACTAGAAAAAATCATCATCAGTGCAAACTTTAATACTGGAAGAAAAGATTTCCTTTCATAGCTTATCTGAGGAAGACTATAGAAAATGAAGTAAAGTTTCTTAACTTTCTTCATAGTATCTCTAAAGGTTTCAATTTTTGAGATGACCCATTAACCAACAGATGTACCACTATGTATTTTGAGGTGAAAACTAGGCAGGTGTGATGAACAAAATTATAAACACCATTCAAAAACTGTAAGGTTTAAGAAAAGTTACCAATCCCATATCTATAAAAATAACAGTTTTCATTCATTAGTTCAATGGCAATACTCTATGTAGTATTTGAAAAACAGGTTAATTGTGTCTGGACCAAGGGGGATGTCTTTGACATAACTTTAAAATGCACAGGCTATATTTTTATTTCTTAAGCAATGCCTAATGGTTATCACCCATACTTTAATGTAGTGTTCAGTGTCATAGGCTAGGAAATAATTTTTACTCTACAAATCAAAGAAAAAACTGTCTGTGTTTAAACATGACAGTTAGAAGATACTTCTTGAAATGTCTGAGCTAATTACAGAAGGGCTATTGTTTCCTGACCATGGATACAGGACACTTAGTTATTTCATTTGTCCCTTGAGTAGAAAACTTTCTTACCTAACTTCTCTAAAAAAACAGGAGCACTTTTTAACAGGTAATTTCAGTGACACATATTGTTTCTCATAGCAGAAAGAAAACCATGACAACACCTCAAGAGTTATTTGACACCATATGGGTGAAATTTTTAACTGTAATTTAATATTACTCACATATTACAGAACTTACCCTCCATAAACTAAAACTAAGCTAAGATAAGCATAAGCTAAGATAAAAACAAGCCAGTAAATTAATCAGCACCACAGATAAACCATCATCACTGTTCCTTGAACTATCCCAAAGATCAGTATAGCCCCGAGTCCCTCACTTTATCCAAAAAGAATCTTATAATACAGTTAACATACTCAAAATGAATGTCCATTACCAATTCATCTAAAAAAAGGACTTTTCCAAGAGTATATCATATCACATGACCTATTGCTAAATACTCATTTTTTTGCTTCACTCTGTAACTAAGAAGTAAATTTATTCTTCTAGTTTTATGATACTTTCTTCTTTTTCTGAAGATATTTTGCAAGTGAACCTTTCTTTAGATGGAAACCAAATCTAGATTATTTTAATAATACTCTGAAACAAGACAGGAATTAACTGTAACATGTTTTACACATTTTGCAACAAAATTATATATATATGGAAGATTTCAATTTAAATTTGAGACATTTACTTATTTACTTAGTATATTACATATATTCCTACTACCTTTTATTTGTGTGTCTTTCATTCTTTTTATAATATAGTCTTTAAAAGAAACAGTCTTCTTACAGTCAGGTAGGAAACTACCATGAAAACTTAACTGTGCCTTCAAACCTTCATTATGTTTTTTCTGATAAATGTTAAGCAATTTCAGGGAAAAAGTCAAGCAAAATAAATAATAAATAAACCTAAACAATGTGTAAAAATAGTTAGGTTGATGTACTCATAATAAAAATGTACTAAGCATTTATGAGTGATGTACTATGTAATAGATAGTTCTGCAGAGGAAATTCCTCTCTGATTTTCAAATCCAGTTCAACTTTACATTAATTTTGATGATTTCATCAATATCCCTTCTCCAAAATGATTCCTCTGCACATTTGTGAAACAGCAGATCATCACCCTAATTGTCCTAACAGCTCATCAGATTTACTGTCAAATTCACAATAATGAATCCTCTCATCCACCAGATCACTGTCTCTGTCTTTAGCTAAATCACTGGCAGTCCCAACATCTGGCATATTTAGGCTATATAAAACACAGTGACCTTCTCTTGGAAAATAACTTTCTAATTATCTGGGTGCCAACATGTGCCAAGGCATCAGTGGATAGGTCATTTGCTTATTTTGACTGTTCATAAATCTGAGAAGGTGAATACAAACCAGCTGTTACTGTATTTCTTTGATTTTCTATTTCCAACATTGGGGTTTGATGAAAATTAGTCCAATCACTCTAAAGAAAGCTAAATCTGTATTTTCTTCTGTTTCAGAATAAGAATCACATTCAGCCAAATACTGTGTTAAATACAGTTGGGTTGGAAAACAAATCACTGGAGAAAAAAATTAGAGTAGAGAGGGGCATAACATAGGAAAGTGGCTTTGTGTTGTTTGGTTTGGTGTTTCTCTGGAGAAGGTGGTGTGAAGTTTTTTTTGAGGGGTGGAGAGATGTTGCTTTTTATTACCTTTTAAATACATTTAATGTATTTATATTCTATGTTAAATTTTGCAGTTTCTTAGTGTTGGAAAGGGAAGAGTATAAAAAAGTATTTAGAAGAGATGTAAAGTACAAAAGGAGAAAATTAGGCAAAAGCTGAGATAAGCACAAAATAAAAAAGGAAAGATGGAAACCTCACACAGAATATGGACATTGATGTAGGAAAGATTAAGGCTGAAAAACTAGCATTCACTGACGAAAGGTCAACAGCCAAGTTTTCAATCATCAAATCAAGGTAAATTCCCACTTAGTAGTGAAAATCCAGCTTGGATTCCTCTGCTTGAAGAACAGAGCAAAAGGATAGTAACTATCACTGAAACACAACACAGCCTGAACATCCTTCTAATTCATTAAGAACAACCAGAACTGTGCAAGAAGGAGAGAGAGCTTGTTCATTCACATCCGCTTAGATCTAGAGCAGCAAGTTCTCTGTCAGATCTGCTGAAATCTGATGATTTCTCTCTCTGCAAGAACACAGGGCTTTATACAGAAAAAAGCTGGGAAGGGGGAAACCTGATAGTAACTCCACATAAGCCCCTCCTCCTTGAAACTCCCTGAAAGCAGGAGGATTTCACAGCAATTGCAAGCAGCTTCCAGCAAAGATGAGAGTCTGCAATAACACTTGCAGTATGTTCTATCTGCAGTATAACATTTGTTTTCAGGGAGGATTTTTAGAGGGTGTAGAAGCCTAGCAAGAATTTGGGCTTTTGTGCAGGAATGCACTTGAGTTCATACTAACTCTTACTGAATTCAGCAGTTCTTAAGCTTGTGCTGAGCATTTAATGAGCTGGGTGGTATTCAGAATGTGCTAAAATATGGTTGAAGTACATCACTGAAAAAAGATTGCTGTAAAATGGTTTTGTTTAGTTTGGGGGTCCTCTGAATACAAGTAGTTTGCAAACTATGGAAATAGACACTGCAATAATTAATCCTACATATGATCAAGAAATGCCAACAATCTTTCAAATAGATTTGCTCTGAATATTAAAGGATTTCATAGCAACAGATTCAAAAATAAATGCACCTGAATTATTTATTTCTGTTATTAACTTATTTATAAGCCATGGGAATCACCTACCCAAGCAATAAGCACTCTCTGTGTAAATAATTTACATTTTAAAAATTGTTACAAAATGTGTGATGACTTGTTTATGCAAAACCTGATGTGGGATCATTGTTAGGATGGCATAAATGAAAGCCACTACCCGCACAAGAAAGCAGCTGCTTTGCAAAGTTCATATACTTACAAGCCAGAAAAAAATTCAAATATTAATGTTCCCATAACAGAAAAGAACAGGTTTTGTTTATATACTTGTCTGCATGCTTGCAAAAGTGCACATATGTGACTATAAATAAACATATCTCTTTATATGTGCAAGGAGGTTGATTTGCCTATAAGCACATTTTGACATGACTGATATTCTGAATCAATGTTAATATTGTTCTCCTTGATACAAGACTCACTTGGATATTGAATCTCTTACCTGCTTTTTCCCTTTAATTTTCAAAACATCTCTCTCCAGAATCCCTTCAGGATATTCCTCTGAACCTCCTCTTTAAATGTGTGAAGAACTTCAAAGTCCTGCTAGTAATTTATGGATAGCATGATGGACTGGGGTCAGTTCACAACTGAGTTCCCAAGGCAAAAAATTAGATGATGGAAAAGACAATATAAAATGCTTCCTTGCTCAAAAGTTCATACAGAGACAGGGTCTGCATGCCTTGTTCATGCAGGCAGTCCCCTTTGAACCCAGACCTCTCGCTGCCTTTAGATTTTCATACTCGTTCGCACCAAGGTGGATAAATGTCAAAGATGCCAGACCTTTAACCCAACAGCAATTTATCACACTGGGTTCACTGAGCCTCCCGTCAGACATGGTTCAACGGAGACGGTTTGCAGTTCTAATCAAATACAATTATAATCAGATTCAATATAATCAGACAATGCCAGAGCAGTCCCAAAGCTAACTGGCCAGCTGTCTGTGCAGCTTACCTCCTGAAGCGTTCCTCACTGTTTAGGTGCAGGGTGATGCAGTAGCTGATGCACCACAGGGAGTGCCCTGACAGAGCTATCCATCCGCTCCACACATCAACCACTTAATCCCATCTGGCAAAGCACAGGACAGACCACTGAGGGAACATCACAGTCTTCTTAACAAAGGCTCCTGTTGCTGTCCAAGATGAGTGCAGAACAAGCTCACAGGCACAGTGGATTCAGGCTGTCCATAAAGAGTGCAGCTCAGTCTCCCTAGTGCTCCCATCTGCCCATCACTGCTGGAGCCAGCCATCTCAGGCAAGTGAAGGTTTTGCTCCTGCATAACTAATGACCTTAAGATTTTCTTGGGTTAAATGTTCCACTTTTGCAGTTCAAAACCCAAACCCCGGTTTTTGATATAGAAAACTTGTGGAGCAAACTTGATATAGAATGTCACCAATGTGATTCGTTTGACTCAAAATCCTACATTGATCCAAATGTAGGATTTAGGAGTACTTGTCCCTGCCACCACTTTTGTCTACCAAAAAAATATTCTTTTGAGCTATACAAAAATATTAATGAAACTTTTAATTACATTTCTAAACCTATATCATGTACCTAAATCTGCTTGACAGAGCTGAAAATCAGGCCACCTATTTAAAGTGTAAAATAAATTATTCAGAGAGAACATCTGCAAAATTATAACTTATTTTTTCTTTTCTATCTTCTCTTTTTAAGTATTCCTCCCACTACCATCTTGACTTCTTTTCTGTCTTCATGTTTTCCAAACATCCAGTATTGATAACAAATAATTACATCATACATTTATCCTAGAATACTAAAAAATTGTTGATATCAATTATATATAAAATGTGTGCTCTAGGGTAAGAAATATATATATTCATTTCTACATTGATCCACACAAGTCAGTGAATTGGCTAAGTAAAATGAAAGAAAATAAAAAGAAGTGTGTATGCATACACAGCAGCCATTGTCATCCTGAAAGCTTGGCACAAAGGTCCAGACTCTACCCAGAAGAACATCTTGTTACCAGTAATTTTCTTAACTTACCAAGATGATCATCAATGATGATCATACTTTTAAATGTAAATTATGCTTAGGTCCAAATAGTGATTTAATGACATAAAACTCAGTATTAATGCTATAATTACTTCTTTCACTGTGTGCTGATAAGCAAATATTCATCAGGGAATGCTCACAGCATCTTGCCAGCTTCTCATGCCATAAAACAAGCTATGAAAATACCAATATATAAAAGAATCTTAAAGAGAGATTTATTAAAACTCATCCATAATTTTCATGGCTTTTCTGAGCTTGTGACCAATCCTCTTACATTAACACAGTTGCCTTCTGATCAGCATTGCTTTTAATTGAAAGTGTCTCTAGCTTATTATTCTAAAGAGATATTTGTGAGGGCTGTAGAATGGGAAGCACAATTAGAAAACAGCTGCTGTTTAGCATTTGCCATAAAACTTCAAGATTCCTAGTAGGTGTTCTTTAGAAAAAAAGTCAATTAGTAATTTAGAGCAGAACAGAACTCATCACAATTTCTGTCCTCAGTAGCACCAGGGGACTTCTCTTTGATTAGAATACTTGCGATGGGGACTTCCTTTGTATCCTTCATAATGGAGTTTACGTTGTAAAGACTGTCTTTTTTTTTTGAACACTACAAAACTCAGAGCACTGATAGACAGCTCTGCCTCTCATCTTTATCTCAAAGGACACAGATAAAGTCTGTTGTCAAATTAGTCAGTAAGGATGGAGGATAATCCCTAGCAGAGAGGCTGTTAGGCAGATCAAAGATGAGAGTGTCTAAACACAGGGCTCACCTATGTAATTAATTGTGTTCATGCAGAAGTGCTGAACCTCTAGCACAGGCCCTCCATCCTAGGATATTGATCTCCAAGAAACAAACTATATCCTATCTGGCAATTGCCCAGAGATTACTTCTTAATATCTCAGCTAGGTATCCAGGGGAGCAGAAAAGCACAGAGAGTACACACAGAATATATCTCTAGTCACCGCAAACAGCAGCCCCAGTGGCTCCGCCAGTGTCAAATTCAATCAGATTACAAAACAGCTGCCACTTGCATTCAGGTGAGATGTATTTAAATAAATTTACCATTCCCCATGTACTGCTTCTTGGCCAGGAGAAATCTAAGGGTAAAATTCTCTGATTACTCATTGCTGTTGAGCAACAAAGTATGACAATGCAGAAACATGAAATCTGACATTAATAAACAAGAGGATCAGATTTTTAGGCAAAAGATGCTAGGCACACTGGCCTCTACATTAGAGGCTGATAGAAAATTACACTGTTTGCAAATATTATTAAATCAAGCATATTTTGCTAATCAATTAAAAGGGCTGCTGCAGTACATTTGCAAGCTAGACACTGTTAATTTGCAGTGGTAGGAGTACCATTAAAGACACTGATCTGATTTCTGCCTGCTCCAAAGAAAGTTTGGTTAATTATATACCAAGATTTGACATATACCTAACATGCATTAAAGCAGTTGACAGCATGCACTCTTATTTGGAATACTTGTAACATCACACAGCAAAGTGTTTAAAGATACTTAGTTGGTTTCACCGAACTATGACTGACTGCAAGCTGTGATCTAAATCTTCCCGTGCTTTCTATCGCAGCTTTACATTCAAGCTGATGAACAAAGACGCAGGTTAGGACAGGGGCTCACTGCAATGCTCAGAGGGCACTCACTTTAGGGCCCCACACTTAAGGACACCAGCTGTAGAGACTCACCACTGCTCACTGCTCACACTGGCCCAGGTGATGGGCACAGTGAGGATGGCTTTGCCAGTGCCTGTAGAAGAAATGGTCATGCTCCACACTGTGGATAGAGATCGGGCTACTCAGCGAACACCTGACACCCTCTCATTCTTCCATCATTGATTACAAGGCCCTTATCTCTCTGGTATAACGTCTAGAAGGGATGAGAGGAGTGATTCTAAGTTAGCTTCTCTTTGTCTTGGCAAAGACAGTAGAGGTTTGTTTTCAGTGCTTGATCATCTTTGAGACACACAGTATCCCACTGAGCTTATTTCAATATTTCCTGTTAAACACATACATAAGGCAGCAAGAGAACACAATGAGCTGACATGCTGTGCAATCAAATAACAGCTTCAATGCAATACAGAGAGGGTTTCTTTCCCAGAAGTTGTTACAGAGAATCTCACATGAATTTTTATTTGCATTGGTTTTTCGGGTTTTTTTTAATAGACAGAATGCTGAATTAATAATTTGCTGTTGAATATTTGGAGGCTACTTCACTTGCAAATAAACTAGTTTTTTTACATATTTAAAAATTGTAAATAATAAGGAATATCATATGAGTTTTTCATCTACTAGCTGAGCAAGGCACATTCAGGTAGGAATGCAACCAAAAAAGATGGTTAAATAGTAATGTTGCTCTTTTATTTATTTACTCAGCACTTACTATCATTGCCTGTGATTTAATTTCCAATGATATTAATGAGGCATATATAAAAAATTACCAGCAGCTCTTCAGGAGATTGCCTAATATGAATTGATAATGTAAGGAGTTAATAATATCTGTCCACAGTATTGTCAGAGCACACTGAACCATGCACATTTTCATTTATTTGTAGTCAGAAGTTCTAACCTCTGTGAAACTTTCAGAATACTTAAATAGCAATAATAAGGCATAAATACAGCCCTAATCTAATTGAGGGGACAAGACAGCTCTCCAGTTTGACAGCTGCTGCTGGAGTAGAAGAATTTGGTTATCTTATATTCAGCAATTCATCTTGGATCAGATTTTTTTCTGTTATTTTTCTATAAGCTTTGCTTAAAAGAATTCAAAAAAAAAATCAAGAGTTATCAGCTGAATAAAGTAGCATTTATCACTCTGAGAAACTGAGTATGAACTGCTAGTAAAGTATCTTTATAAAATAATGCTACCAAAAGCACTTTATGTACTGCTGCATAAGAATGTAACATTTTGAAAATGTTTCTATGCCACAGCACAATTTTATTTCATGAGACTTAAAAAGAACCATGTTAACATCTGAAATGCATGCATGTGAATTTTAGGAAAACAAGCTTGTCGTGTTTTTTTGATTTTCTCAGATTTAGAAATATGCTTTCTAATATCCCCATTGTATTTTTCTCACCTGAGATATAAATTTGCTTGTGAAGGAAATCAAAAGCCAAATTAGAAGTATAACCAGAGTAACTATATTTTCAGCTGCCTAAGCACTTTCTGTACTTTTTATATGCATTGCCTTGTTTCCATGGTTGAAGAAGGGGAACATTGTAGGAAGAATCCTAGCTTTTAATGAAAAGCATCTACAAAACTCAACAGCGCTTCATCCTGATGAGGTGTAATGTTTTCCTTTGTCCTGGCTTCTGGACCTATTTAGTATGCAAAAGCTGAAACAAGTGGAACAAGCCAAAAAAGTAGAACAAGCTGAAAAACTACAGCTATCTTCAGGTAGAAACAGCCACCACAAAAGCAATCCAGAAAGATCCAGAACCATAAAGAACAAGCATGACTCCTGAATGACACCTTTGGAGTGTACCATGCTACAGATTTAGTCCCAATCACATAGCATGGTAAATACAAATAAAGAAATACAAATAAATACTAGATACATTATGCCAAAAAGTGTGTTTTCTTTCTTAAAAAAAAAAAAAAAAGGCTTATGGAGAATGCCTTTGTAGGACAGATAATTTCAACAATTTAATGCAGCACTGCCAGAAATTAAATCTCCACTGATTATGAAGGCTTTATGGAGGCATAACCACAGAAAAATGGAAATTAACTGTATTTATAAATACTGTCAGACTGTCAGGACTGACAGTCATTTCAAGACTGCTGGTTAATTAAAATACCACTACTCATACAGAGAACTATATTCTAGTTAAGTCTTTATGATTCTCATTCAACCCTCTTTCACAAAATTGTCAAATTCTTGTATTTATGTTCTGCTTAAAATTCTACTTTCCTACTTCTGTTATAAATTTTATTTCCGTTTTTGTTTGAATTTTCTTGACAGGAAGGGCAGGGAGAATTTGTGGAGGCTTTCTTTCCAATAATGGAAAAATCTTTGTAAACTTTCACCCATCTGAATAGAAAAAAAAAAAAAAAAAGAACTCTGAAAGAACTTTGACTATTCCCCATTGCAATTCTTTTTGCAATTCTTTTCCCCATTGCAAGTGGTTAATAACAGGTTTATCTCCTTGTTTAAAATCGATGCTTAAAGGAATATCTTCCAAGAAACATTCCAGAAGTACAAGAAGGTCTTTGGTTTGGAAAACATGTAATGTTATATGATTTATATTATGAAATATCTGGGTGGAGAATAATCAATGCAGAGAAAGTTTTCCAAGTAATACCTCTAGCAAATTGGTTAGTTCTACTCTAAAATATGATTTGTTTCACATTATTTTTTGTCATCTTTATGATGTGTCTCACAGCTGCTTGTATTTTATCATTTTCAGACTTTGCTGTTTCATATTGATATGGGATTTGATACTAAGTATTGTAAAATAGTACTCTATAAGTTAGTTACATCAATATTTTAAAAAGTAAGACATTACACACCATATTTATTGCCTCTTCATGGGCTATGATATGCCAGAGAAGCTCACTCTGGTTGTCCTGCTTACTTTTCAATATGCTGCTAAGCAAACTTCTATTTACTTGAGCTTATAGAGTAACCATATGTTAATTACCTGTGAAACTGTTTTTCTTAATGCATCATATTACAATCCCATTAAAGCAGGTGTACACTCTGTAAGTTAAAAAGCCCAAGTTGAAGGTATGGGTTTTCAAGCAGGATCTGTAATCCATCATTTCACCAAAAAAGGCTCTCAGAAAAAAAAATCACATTATATTTTGCCTGAATGCAAAATGCAAAAAGATGTATACATCATTTTTTTAGCTTATTGGTCCAACATAATGGAATCTTCTGTAGTAAAAAAATCTTCTGGTAATATTGCTGTTCAACTTGCTGCACAAGAACAACAGAGTATGAGTGGTCTGTGACCATTAATTGCCTCAGCACCTTGCTCTGGAAGATTACCACAGACAGAGGATTTTAATTCAGGAATTTAGATGACTGAACCAGAAACTTTCCCATATTCACATGGGGCTACACTAGCACCTCTTGTCAAGGAAGGAGTGGGAATTCCTGGCTTCTCTACCCTTTTCCCTTGGGCACAGTACACCTAGGAATGCACACCAAGCTCCATTGCTGCAAATCATCTGCTTTATGGCTAACACAAAAAAGATCAAACAGCTTGTAATTTTAAATAAAACTGGAAGCTCTGTACAATAATCAGTTCTTTGAAGCACTTGAATTTATATGAAAAATGTATGAAGAACAAACTGAGAGAGAATTTGTGCAAAGAAACTGCTTCCTGAGTTAAAACATGATCTTTGAATTATCTCAAGATGATTATGAGTTTAATTTGTTCTGTGATCTCTTTCTTTGGGTCCTATGGATCTGAAAGTGGAATGATGTAATTCTTCCATAATTTGGTTATTTAGCACAAGCTCCTGTCTGTGTCATTGACTGTGGCATCAGGGTCCAGGTAAGAAGGCAAGTAGTAATAAAAAACTTGGGTTTACTGCATCTTAAATAAAAAAAGGGGTTTTCTGGGAGAGGGTTGCAAACACGCAGTTTAGGAAGAATTGGAGCCCCATCAAGAACAAGGGCAAAAGGTTTCACCATTTATGCAGGTGGGATTAATCATTATTACTTTTTACCCTACATGGAAATAAGGAGAGGTACGACTTTCTGCAACAGAGCACCAACCTCTAGATATTTGTACAGCCATATTGGCTTTGGTTTAAGCTTTTATAAAAAAGGTTATGTTCGAATGTTGCATGTAACTTTCTTGGCAAAGTTTCTGAAGATCCTTAAGATTCCTTTCTGTCATGCCTAAACTTCAGAGTAAAAACCAATGTGCTTGTTGCTGGGATTATTTTTGACCATTAAATTTACATTTTTTAAGTTATGTAAAAGAAGAGAGGAAAAGTGTTAATAATCACGGGAAGCAGAATGGAAGTACCCTATGAGTACACCCCCAGGGGCAGGCAATTCATGCTTGAAGGCAACGTAACTATTTTTGGTCTTTTCTTGGAATTTCCATCTCACAAATGTATTCAGAATACAAAGACTGAGTAGTCAAAAGGATAAAAGCTGTGCTGCTTTTGTCTGTTTGGAGGCCACAAACACTACAAGAGCCCACTTCAGAAGCCAAGTACTTACCTAAAACAATAGAAAATGTCATAAACAAAGCAGTCCTTGAAGAGACAGAAGAGGTTTGTGTTCAGATATTGAGAGAAAACATGAAAATTTAGTCCTGGATTTTTCTCTCTTAACAGCTGAATCTCCAGTGTTTTCCTGGAGTTCATATGAACAAATAAATATAAGTTTTGCTACATTTGAGTAAGTAATGCTGCAGAGCTGAGATAGGAAAATAAGGGCTGAAAGAAGCAGATTATTAAAAAGCTGAAATTTCTGTTCAGCTTGCATTTTCCACATCTGTTGTTTCCCTCTTATTCCCCAGCTCAAATATAGTGAAAAGTTGCTCAGATGAGCAGGCAAGAATTACTTTGACACACAGCATATATTAAAATGGCAAACTGCCACAGTCTTTAGCACAGAGGCACAGTACTGTAATCCTACCAGGCCTAAATTGAATCCAAGGTAGGTTTATAGGATAACACAGCTAAGGAGAAAAGGTGAAACCAAAATATTTTTGTCCACTCAGCTTAAGGGTTGTGCCACGAGATAGGAGTTTTCTCCCCTAGCATCAAAAGTCTGTCCTTTATACAAAGCTCACCCATGCAGAAACCCCTGAGAGGTGAATCCTGGCACACTGATGAAAGGCTTGACATCTTTTATTTTACGTCTGCTGACACTGGACCTAACCTCCTCACCCCTCCAGGCGAGCAGCAATAGATATGAAAGAGCATGGTTTTTATCCTGATGCTATTAAAAGAGCCAAGTTGGACAACTCTGGCCCATCTAGCTTGGAATTGTTACCACAGATTCTTCTTCAAATCACTATCTTCTAGGCCAGCTTGTACGAGGGCTAATAAAAGAATACTTAATGAATCTCTAAGAAAGGATGGAGTTCATTCCCTCTCTCCTACATAACAGGAGGAGGGCAGCAATCAGTCTCAATAGTTCTGAGGAAAAAATACATTCATTTTAGTGATAACTCAAACACCAGCACACCCTAAAATCCCACTGCCTACTAACGGATGCAACAAAAGAGAGAGCTAGCCATATTACGAAGGTTGGCATAACCTTTTTTTCATATTATTTCACTACTGCAGATAAAGAACTACTAAAAAACACATACAAGAGAGCTGTGTGTGAGGCTACAAGGTTTGATAAAGATGAGGTTGCTGAAACTGAAGTAGTCTTCTAGAATACCTAGCTTTTAAAAAATTGGGAAACCTTGCAATAGTCACTGAGTGATGTGAATGAATATATCTAGAATGTAGAAAGCGTTGGTAGAGAAAGCAATGTTAAGAATTGTAAGTCCACTATGTAGACACTATTGAGGATGGAAAAACCCCTTAAAAAGTGTTTGTAAGAAATGCTTATTTTTTCCACACTAAATACATCTCCTAATAGAATAAAGTGTCTGATGCTTCATGGAAAACCTCTCTGTGAGATAATTTTGTTCAGACTGCTAAATATCATGCAATTTAACCTCTACACATAGAGACTATATTACAAACATCCATAACTCAGAAATAGTACGAGATGTGAAATCTGGATTTGAGGTTTTAATTTTATAAAACAAAGCCAGTGGAATCACACAACTTTTGCTTCTTAAGTGAATACCTAAGTAACAGATATCTGAATAAAATTATATATGATTGTTCAGTACAAGTCTGATACAGTCCAGACCTGGTCTCAATCATGTTTGTGTGTTAGACATAAGCTGTGGCATTTCAATCTCTTCGGATTTGGTTTATGCTGCCTATTAGCAGGGGTAATCTGGCATTTGACAGCAGATGATGGGGCAATTTTGAATTTCCATACAGGCTAAATTTGACTTTTTTAATGTACACTGTCCTTGGTTAATCACTGACTTAATAAGGTGTCAGGGTTTCTATCTCTGCAGTAAAACTGCATTATCTAAAGGTGGCCAAATATAGCCCATAAAGTTATTTTTTTTTAATTCATTTTAAATAGGTAGATATATCTACCTGCCTGGCTAAATTGCATTATGATACTAAACATTTTCTGAAACCACAGTCTTTCTAAAGGATTATCTATTTTTATTTACATTTCTTTTTATTCATCACCTCAGCCTGCTTCTTACTGCAAGGAAGAAAATGCTTTTTCCATCTAAAGAGACCCTTTATTGTTTGTGATGGGCTTAACACCTCTGTCCTCTCTCTGAGGAAAATCTTCCCCTCAAAAGTTTTGCAGTCAATGGATTAGGGCCATTAGCTTCTTTCTTTAAGTTTCATTTGGGGCTTTATTTTTTGTTTGTTGGGTTTGTTTTTAGTTTTGGTTTTTCTTTGTTGGGTTTTTTTTGTGGTTTTTGTTTTGTTTTGTTTTTTGTTTTTTCAAAATCAGACTAATGACACATACTTCTTCCATTTCCTGTGGCTTCACTGTAGTGTCTGAAATTTAATTTTCCCCGCTTGCCATACTAAACAAATTAGCTGGTTGAAGCGTAGCACATGAAAGTTTTATATTCTCTCCGAGAATAAAAGTCCATTCATTTAGACCAGTAAGAACTAAAAGGCTCATCACTAGCCTCATTTTCAGGACATATCTCAAGGCACTAGGGACCAGAGCAGTCACCAGGGCCCCAGGTTTTGGCTCTGTGACTGCAACCCAAGGGAGGGTAGGCATCGGAGAAACTTTTGCAGCAGGCTTTTGGTCAGATTATCCCTGAGAGTTGTCTAACTTCTTTCTCCTTTGCATCCCTTCAGTGGTCACTCAGTTCTTTAACTTCCACTTAGACTAGCCAAGTAATTTAACTGCTGTTAATATTAAAAGCCGTTCAATGGCATGGCAATGTGCATGCTGAGAATACAATATGGAATCAGCAGGGCAGATATGTTTGATATGTAAGTATTCTGCCACAGCTCAAGATGCATCTCTACCTTTTTCAAGAAGCACCTCATTCCCATACAGAGGGCAGTCTGCTGGAGTTCTAATTGTACTTGTTACAGATATTATCCTGTTTCGCAGGCATGATGATTCCAGATTTATGGCAGTGAATTGCTCTATGCCTGCAAAATCACACCTGAGTAAACTAAAGTAGAACTTCTGCTTAGCATTGTCTCTAACATGAAACTGCAGACAGGGACCAGTTGAAAAAAATATCATCATTAACTCATCTTTTCTTATTACTAACTCTTTAACATTCACCACCCACTCCTTCACCTGCCCACCAGACTGTCTGTATTGAGGCAAATATGTGTATGGTGTTTAGGGTTCAGAGTGCAAGTCTTATGAGGAGCATTTGAGGGGGCTGGGGCTGTTTAGCCTGAAGAAAAGGAGCCTGAAGGGAGACCTTATTGCTTCTTGGAATATGGTCATAAGGAAATGGTCGTTGTCTCTTTTCCCAGGTACCAAGTGATAGGACGAGAGGAAAACAGCCTCCAGTTTCACAAGGAGAAGTTTGGAGTGCATATTAGGAAAATTTATTTTGCCAAAAGGGCTGTCAAGCACTGGAATAGGCTGCTTAGGGAAATGGTTGAGTCATCATCCCTTGAGGTATTTAAAAGACTTGCAAATGTGGCACTTATCACTCATTAAACTTAGTTTAGTAGTGGACTTGGCAGTGCTGGGTTAATGGTTGGACTTGTTGATCTTAAGGGCCTTTTCCCACCCAAGTGATTCTGTGAGTCTGCATATTCCTTGAGGATTTGAAGAGCACCAGGTATGGGCATCACAAATACACGCTTGTCCCTGAACTCCAGCACTACAGAAAACACGTGTGTGGACTTAGTCAATGTGCACACAAACACCTCAGCTATTCCACTTCTGCTTCAGAGGAAAGAACCACAGAAAAACTTGGGACAGATCCCTGGAGAATGTAAACTGAGCAACTCGGCACTTAATCAGTCTGTCTAGGATCCTACCAGCTAAAGTTTTGTCCACAGCCTCTTTGGCAGTGTGTTTCAGGGCTTGGCCCTCCCATGGTTCTCAGCACTTCTGTGAAATTACATTCTTTGCTACAAAGATTCAGAAATAAACACATGAAAAATAACTGGGGGCTTCATCTGTGCATATAGCTAATTTGACCTCAGACACAATATGGATGCAACCTTATACATCATATATTATGCCTAAAGTAGTTACAGTAACACCATAAAAATAATAAACCAGTTCTGAAAAACTATTTTTGTCGCATACACTAATCTGTGCATATTTTAAAGCTCAGTTTCTTAGAGAAAACTAAACACTTTTTCTGCTATCCCTTTGTGATCTCTTGACTACAGCTCTTTATATTCAGTAATATGTAATTTTCAAGGCTTCAGATAAAAAATTGTTTTCCTGATATTTTTCTGAAATATGCTGTGAAATCTGTTTGCAACAGATTATATTAGCCATAGAGACTTTTAAACCTCTGCTCACAAATTAATTTTCTGAAGACAATCACAATCATGAACAAAATAATGCATGCTTATCCCTCAATGTAAGACTTCATGCCTAAACACTGCCCTTTTTGCATGGCAGCTTTTAATTGCAGAATGTAGTTCACTGAATTAGTTTTCATTATTTAGATACCGTGCTGTTTTTCTTGCTAGAGGTAAGTTCCATATAGGTTCAGAGTAATTTTCACATGTTAACCAAGAGCAATTACAATCTTTTTTTTCCCCTCTGTATCTATCTTCACATGATGGTTCAGTCCCACAGTTGTCACTTATTCCAGCCTACCTGTTTAGAGATATGAGGACAAATTATGTGAAACACAATTAACCTTTTTCCTCTCAATCTTAGAATTAAGGACAATCTAGTTTGAAGACCAGACCAAGTTTAGACTTCACTTCCCATTAAAGTGAAGATAACCAAGTTCATGAATGTTCCCCCCATATTTCAGTGGCTGATGATCATTATTTCACAAAGTGACTTAGACACTTGATAAGACTTATCCCTTTTTTAGCTGGAGGACTACTTCTTAATGTCACAGCTCTTCCATCTTTAATTCTGGTAGCAGCACTGAAACCCAAAAAACCAAAGGAGCACAGCTGAACACCACCACACAACAAAAAGATAATAAAGATATAAAAAAATAAAATAAAGCAGAGAAAAAACAGAAACTAAAATACAATATGATGCTCTGAACTGAGTGTCTCCAGATCTTATGTGCTAAATAATACAGGCCATGAAAACCACAGAATTCTGTGGATTTTGTGAATACACTTTTGGAGACTTGGGATGTTGCTTTAGAGATTTCACTTTGTACAACTACTTGAAATTTTGCAGAATGTCCAATAATATTCAAAGGTTCTGTTTTATTTTTGTGATGGAGAAGGCTGATGATTTCACATTGCACAATCAGAGAAGTTCTGGTTTAGTAACTAAGAATAAGATTTTGTTACTTCTGTTCTTTTTACAATACCATTTATCCTTATATCACCACTTAAACGAGTATTTATTTAACACTGAATTCCCGTCTTTCATTGAGATGTACAAGAAGAAGACATGCCTTAATTAAAAGGAGGATAGACTGATGTGAAAGTGGTGGGCCTTTGATCGTTAGAGAGGAGGGATATGAATTGCACTCATTAAAATAGAATGTTGATAAGGACAGGCTATAAATCTGAAAATGGGTTGCCCCGGAGATGGGTTTTAGAAATAATTTTGCACGTAAACCAAGGACTTGACAATAAAAAGAGTGACATCATTGCTTTACACAGTGTACAAGAGGAAGAAATGTTTCTTTAGAAAGCTAAAGAAAAAAGTCACTTTCTTTATGGGAAATATATGCCTAGATTTAGAAATATCTGCATTTCAAACATTATCAGGGAAAGCAATTATCATTAAACAGGTAATACACTTTGATTACAACATGACTATGATAAGAAAGAAAGGGACAGGCTATGAGAAAGAAATGATTGCTGAAATAGGAAATTTTAGAAAGGATAACTTTCAGAAATAGTGCTTGTTATATTTGAAAACTTAGTTAAGCTCATTTTGCATGAAACAAAGGCTCAAAATGAAAGTTTATAGCATAACCCCTTGTTAGGCATTCTTTTCTTGATTCAGAATTGAGTGGCACTATTAGGAGAGCTGTAAAACAAAGCCTCTTAAAGAAGTTCTTCCTAGAGGTGCAAATGATGTAATGATCCTCAACCAGCAAGCTGGCATTTTAGTCTAGACTGAGAGGATAGTGTAAAATTATATCATAAGTCAACACAGCCCTAACCAAGATGGAAAAGAGAACAAGCCTCTCTCCCTGTACACACTGGAGGATCATAGAGCTGGTAATGAAGACAGACAAGCAGAGAGATTCAGAACAGTTTTGCTGTGAAAAGGAAAGCTTCAGAAACTCTCTAATATAAAAAGCATGAATTCACAGAATTAAGAAAACAGAAACAGGGAAGAACTGAGAGTGGAGCAAAGGAGGTCATAATACAAAGGAATGTGGCAGCCAGATAAGTAATTTGTTGTCAGTGGCAGAGAAGGGAGGCAAGCATTGAAGAGGAGAGTGAGGGTGAATCCAGCAAGCATGCTGGCCGTGACAAAACATTCCAACACCCCAAAGAAAATGTTTCTCTTTAAGAAGACTTTTTCTGCACAGCCTCATAAGGGAAAAAGAAAGTGACAAGGAAAATAAATGTGCTCCAGTAAAAGGAAAAAAAAAAAAAAAAAAGAACAGGAAACAAGAAAAAATAAAACTGCAATAACATGTACTGCACACAGCTTAAAATCTTGTAAAAATAATCAATAGAATCAATAGTTAGTTTAATGGCCTCCATAACTCCTGATCACACAACTTGAAGAATTCTAGTAAAGATGATGATACTAATAGCAGTAGCATTACAAACCTGAAATAATGGAGGTAATGTTTTTCTGTTGTAGTTCAAAGTAACACCTACTATTTCTGCTTAGCAGAATTGATTCCATCAAAGATCATTCGTTCCATTGAGCCAGTTATTATGTAGTCATAATAATTTTACAAACACTAAATATCAAAGCATATTATTAAGGAAACCCACTCCCTTCTGCAATACTGCTGAAGATGTAATCCAGAAAGGATAAAGTAGTACTATCCATTTGCCTCCATATTACTAGAACAAGCTTCTCTGTCTTGGAATGTTTTAATTATGTAAATACATGGTAATTTTTGATTCAAAGAATGTATTCTTTAACTCTAAATTTGGCAGTAATATTACTGTGACTTTAAAAAAACATTATCCCAAACAGTTATTGGGATAAATAATTGCTGCTTTGAAATACACGCATACACCAGAGTTGCACAATAGAATAATGAGTCAATTACTACACTTCAAAACATGCAAACACAGCTGCACAATCAATTCTCTGCTGGGTCTTTACAATTACCCATGCTGACAATGTGGTCAGTGTAAATATGTCTTCTTAGCTGCCATTCAGTTTATTCCTTCTGACTAAGACAGTTTGGAAATGTTTGGTTCATAGTGAATGAAGAATGAAAATTCCTTGGTTATGGTTATAAGAATTGAGATGTCCAATGTTCATGGTCAAACTTTAACCTGCAGAGAATACCATAAAAGTAGCCAAAGAAAAAGAGAAGAGCCCTTCAAAAAAATTCACACATCTACTTACAAAAACTCACAGAGCCAAAAGAATGATACTACACCAGAAACAAAACTTTCTCCGTAATCAAGCACAACACGTTGTGCTATAAGAGCATGTTAACCATACATTAGTCCTGACCAGTAGTCTGAAGACCTTACGGGGGTTACCTGTGGCAGGATGAGGGGGTGTAAGTATCCTGAAGGAAAGACTGAGATCGAAGTCCTACTTGATTGTTGTGATTCACTCCAGGTAAAGCAGACTTGATCCTTTTCTGCACACACATTTCTTGTCCAACAACATGTCTGGATATTGTTCAACAATCCCAGCATCAGGAACAATTCTCACTTCTACATTAAGTCTCAGAAAGATTACTTACTGCTGTAAGTAGATACAGTAAAGAAAGAATCTTGCAGAGATAATAAAGAGCCAAATTGGGAGCTCTGTATTTTGGGAAAAAGATTACATGGAAATATGCATATATAAATAATTTTATCATACTTTAGTTTCTACAGAGGTATTTGGAAAACATCAATAAAGTTCATTAAATCATTTTCTCATAAAGTCAGTAGTAGTTAAAAAATATTTTAAATGTATGATGAGCAATGTAGATCATCAGAAATTCACTTTTCCACTGGGATAAATGCGATCTATGTGTAGAGGTGCTGAGCAATATTTCCATTTAACCCAGCTGAATACATGCATTCTTCATAAACTTGCAAATTCTTGGAAGGAAAAATAAGAAAAGAAAGAACATCTGAATTATTTCAGGTTAAAATGGAACTGCTATCACCAAAGGGATAGTCAAAATATTCAGTAATTGTAACTTTTTCCAATCTAGGACATCTTGTCCTGAAAAGGTGGCATACAAACTACAATAAAATACGGAAATCACACTTGAAAAATCAACAACCATTAAAAAATTATTTTGAGAGACATCTGTAACAACAAAAGCATAGTTCAGGGAGGAGAGCCCAAGTAGACTGCAAATAAAGGTAAATACTTCCATGACCAGCCTTGCAATTTTGCATCTCTGTAAGTTGTTCCCTAACCAATCCTTTAGGAATGGCTTGTGAAAGATGTCGGCTGCCCTATGCAAATCACAGCTTCATCTGTTTTCCAGTGTGCTCCCCACATATTCACAACCATGGGTTGTTCACTCTGCCTTCGTTACTTAGCACTACAACTACAGAGCCAATTATTCCTTTCATTTTATGAAGAAATCTGTTCATATCCATGTTCTGCTGTTTACCTACCTCTCCTCTGCACAGGAAGTGGGGAGACAACCATGCCAGCCAAACAGATGCACAGGAGGTTGCGTTTCATTGTTCAGGCTAGACCACAAATTTCTCAGTAGCTTCAGCATTATGAGTTAATACATTTTATAACAATTATTATGGAGCATCACAAACTGTCTGTGTGGCTGCATCTCACCAGAATTTGGGATTGTATTGCTGTTCTACTATAGAAGACTTCGTCATTTTCTCAAAGCAGCATGCTTTTAAGCTCTACAAATGTATTTCAAGTTTCTTAAAGAAATAAATAGTTTAAATTTAGCTAATTAAAGAAAGAGACAGATATTAAACATTCTTGGTGGGTAAATGATTTCCACACAATTAAAAATATGTGCTCTAAAGAAAAATTATTTAACCACACAATATAAAATACTCATTGCTGTTTTACTTTCATTTGCTTGTTTCCTTGAGAAAAATACTACTAATTTTTCCTGGGCCTCAAATTTCTCTGCACTTAAAAATTTACCCCATCTTGTCAACATGCTCTCATTCATCCAGTTTTTCCCAAGTGTACTTGATTGCAAATCATACCTTTCCTTGCAGTGCTGAGCTTGGCAAAAAGTACATCCATTAACCTGGTGGCTAAGAATATTTGCAATTTCTTTTGTTTCTGTTGACAGTTTCTTATCAGTTTTTCTGTCAGAAATTCTTTGCACAGTACTCTTTGTTCTCACTTTTGATTCCTCCTTTAAATTCTGGTATGATTGCTTTTCTGACAGCTAATCTCCATTTCCTGTTAAGTGCAAGTATCCATCCATTTGCTGTCAGAGAATGCTCCTCCACAACTTGTTACACCTTCTCATTTAGCATCTTCTAATACATCAAAAACTGAATTATATTATTTCAACCCTTGACTTTGTCTATGCTTTGGATAACTTATTTTGCAAACTGGTGATGAAAAGCCGATTTGGATTTTTGGCTGACTCCCTGATTCTGCAGCTCCTAATGTGTAGCCTGCAAACCAAAGATTGGAAGAAACATCCTTCCATGTGCTGAGGGCACTCACCAAACAGTCCAGCAGGAAAACACAATCAGACAGTACCAGATTTTCAAATTGCAGACATATTCTGTACCCTGCACAACATTGCAGGTGTTCCAGGAGAGGTAAATTTTTAAAAAAATTTGAAAGAAGACAGGAGTAGAACTGGGAATATTATTCTAATTTCTTGAACTCCAGTTCACTTTTATAGCTATCAGCAAGCATTTCTACAACTCTTTCGCCTCTGCTAAAGCTTTCAAAAATACTCCTGTGCAGAGATCCAAGAAATTACACAGAAATTGTATCTGCTAATGTTTTGCTCTGATAGAGAACTGGGCACAAGCATCGAATTTATTCTCGAAGGGATGAGACCACAACTATAACTGCCACTCAGTATGAAACAGTACATTGTTATAAATACTCTTTTAGTAGCACATCAGGTCATTTGCTGTGTCTCATTTGCCTGTGAGTCTCTTTGTGTGTAAAAAATCCCAGCACTGAGCTAAGCATACCGTGCTTTTACCATCTGGAACTATAGCAGGAAGGCTACTTCACTGTAACCTGTGTTACTAAACATCTTAGGTGATATCCTGATTTGTTTGAAGCAAATGAGGTCTATCTTTCATCAACCATTTTATATTCTCCAACGTCTAACACTGAACGAAAAAAAATGGTACTAACACTTTGTTGATATTTGATATCTCTCTTTGTTGATATATTCATCTACACTAAGATCATGTTGTTCATCTTTCTAGGAAAAATAATAAATGACTGATCACAGACTTTTCAGTTATTTTTTGGCCAATGATTAACAGAGACTGATGTTTGCCTCTTTAATAATCACTTCCCTCTTTTGAAGATGCTTTTTTTATCTTGTATTTCAAACAGTTATTTTATTACATACTTTTTAATGCAAAAATAAGTGTGGAATATTAACATTACCAAATACTTTGAGTTGAAGTTACTGCAGAAACTTCAACTTATGTTCTTTAATTTATGCATTCTTAACATCCTCTTTCTGTTATTTTCTAAACAAGTAAATAAGAGAAATTATCATTATTTCTATATTCAAGCACTCAAAAATGTTATAGGAAATCTGAACACACACACATCTCTTGAGATAAACTGAATTTTTCATTACATACTTAGTATGCAAAGTTAAACTAT
Organism: Taeniopygia guttata; assembly: GCF_048771995.1. Lineage (NCBI taxonomy): Eukaryota > Metazoa > Chordata > Aves > Passeriformes > Estrildidae > Taeniopygia > Taeniopygia guttata. Next base: position 37,701,154 of record NC_133028.1, on the reverse strand, counting down.
TTTGCTGAAAACCAGATTAAGACAATGGTTTCTATTATTGCTGACACATTTTATTGCAACTCTAGTTTCTTAAAAAAGTAGAGAAATTTCCTCTTATCAGCCTTTACCAGAAGTGAAGTGTTACACTGTAGGGGACATGTCATACTTTCACTTTATTTTTTTTTTTTTTTTTTAGAAACAGAAGAGTAAAAAGACAAGAGGATGTGGTACATTATTCAAGAAGAGACATAGGCAAAGCTGCTTGGGACTTTCAGACTCCTTTGGCATCCAAGCCAAAGCAAGCTAGCCAAGCTAGCAAGGTTTTATCTCAAATGTGCTCCTCAAACACAGAACTGTTTGCTAGGTCCTGGTCAAAAGCAAACTTACGCATATAGATAACAAGGACAGGTTGGATGGAGCTCTGAGCAACCTGGTCTAGTGGGAGGTGTCCTTACCCATGGAAGGGAGTTTGGAACTAGACTATCTTTAAAGTCCTCTCCAACCCAAACTGTTCTATGATTCTATGACTCAAAATTCAACGGGATTACCCTGAATTTGAGAAGGTGCACAAAACACTTAAATACCATGGCATCTAGTGTGAAGGAAGAACTGTGTCAGCATGTGCTTTTGCAGTGATAGCACGGTGGGACTCCCATCCTAATTTTCTTGGTGTTCACACCATAAAAATTCCTATGACATTTCTAATACTTAACCAGCTAATACTGAATTAATTTATACAGTATAAAAGGAATGACAAAGAGTCACCTGTTTGCCAAAACAAAGTATAAATTTGTTTATCTTGAGATGCAGAAAAACTAGAAGGAATTTATAAACGATGACCTCCAGTGATATAACAGCTGCTAAAGAGTGTATCTTCCCTATTAGTCTTATGAGGTTATTAACAAGAGAGAAATTAAAGCTAAACAAGAATGTAAGGAAAAGAGGGAAATTAATGAATAAAAAAAAAATGGGCTTGCTAGAATATGTGGTACTCATTTCTATGTCCACAAAAAGGGAAAAGAAGAAAAAAAAATAGAAAGAGGAAAAAAAGGAGCATAATCAACAGCCTTTCTGTGTTTATTTTCTGATTTTGCAAAATAAAACCTTTTAACTAGTGTTTTCTAGATTTTACACAGTCTCAGAAAAATAATAAAAAAACAGATAGAAAATACCTGAAAGAAATAGGGAAAGTTCTAAAAAAAGACAAGTTACCAGCATCACGGGATAATCAGTTTCTAAAATTGTATGATGATCTTGTTCCAGCCCCATAAGAAGTTTAAAAAAAAAATAAATGTCATGTCTCCTAAGTACTTAACCCACTGTATTAGATCTGTTCTAGTAAATATCTGGGAGTTCTATTAATCTGGAGAAAAAAAAACAAACCTCAAACACCATTGATATAATTTTCTGTTCTCAGTTGACACTTTATTTTGTACTTGCAGCGGAGAAAAAGTTGCCATTATTATGAATTTAATAATTGTAGACTAGAATGATAGAAATCTCCCCAAATTTTAGCTATGTTCAAAACTATTTACTAACTCTTCATTATCATAGCTCTGAAAAAAACCAGTTGAAACACTGTCTTTACTTTATGGATTTTCTTGAATATATTACTTTCTAAGGTATTATTCTACATCCTTTTAGTCAGCTTATAAAGCTTCCACCTATTGCAGTGGCATGCTTTGTGAACATCTCCATGATAACCAGAGCAGAAGAGGTTTATTTCAAAGGTACTTAAGTGATTTTTGCACCTCAGTGAAATTTTAATTTTCAAAAGAAGTGTAAAGACTAGGGTAAAAAAAAAAAGAGATTCCTGAACAATTTGAAGCACACTGAGTTCATTCATTAAACCAGAGTTGTTCTCATAAGCAATCATCCAGAAAAGGGAAAAAAGCTTTAATTTTCAAAAACCTATAATAATAGTCAGCAGTATTAACTTCTTATGCTTTATGGTGCCACCCATTTCCAGGGATTATACTGAAAACTAAATTTTGTCTTTCATAGTACAATAATTATAGGAGCACATTTTATGATTGCTTTGGTATAAAGGGCTTCCCTCTTCAAGTGTACCAGTGAACTAAATAGAGTTGACATTCCAATACCTTGTGTATTTCTTTAATGACAACATTTCATTAGTGTAATTACAGCGATACAACATAAAGGGGAAAAAAAAAGTTAATTACAAAATGACCTATGTTTCTGATTCTAGCCTTCTTTGTTTCCACCAAGGTACACTTGAAAAGCCTGTTCTTCATTTTAATAAACTGAATTCACAAGACTGGATCTACCGTATCTGAACTGTTGAAAAATAACAAGGGTAACAGTAATAGATTGATTTTAATGGTATAATCAAGATCTGCAGCACAAAAAGAATTCTGCTTCATACTTTTTTGAATTGCATAGTTCATATACAGTGAAATCTCATTCAGTCAAAATGATATTGATTTTGCAGAGGGCCATATATATGAGTTCGTGAGTGAAGAGGTATGAGACACCATTTTCAGTCAAGTGATGATGAGGGCAATCCAGCCCAAAACTTTCTATTACAAACTTCCTATAACTTCTTGGACAGTTTTCAGAAAAATGAATATCTCATCATTAAGGATGTGCTTCAGAGCAGGTGCATTATCAGGAGAGAAGTATGTTTCAAATTCAGAGTATGACAGGCACGGTGACACATGTAGCAGTATGCCATTGATGAAGAAAGGCAAATTAACACTGTCCAGATAAAGAACATCCCTTAGGTGAATGTAAAATGCAAAATTTTATATTAATCTTATAAATTACTTCAGTCAGGAAGTTTGGTTCATAAAAAGAACTTTAGCAGGTAGTCATAAATTGCTGGGTTTATAGCTGCTTTCAATAAATTCAGATAAAATTTATTTGAAAATACTGTGGAGCAGGAGAACTTTCAGTTAAAACCTTCAGTTTTCCCATTTAGGAATTTAATGCTAAAAAAGTTATAATTTCTCAACAGAAACAGCATGGCTGTTTACGGTATGAGGAGAGGTTCATTCCTCAACCTCATATATTTTTTCAAAATATTTCTTAAACAAAAGGTTTTGAAAAGGCTCATTGTTTTGAGAAGAATCTCTGGCACAAATCACTGCAGAAAAATACCTTGTCAAGAAAAGATGGGCATTTCCAAAATGATCCATACATTTGGTAAACAGTAAATGTTAAATTTCATAGAAAGCAGTTGATTTTACTTTGCTTCTTTTTCAGTTACAGTATATCATAATTTAAATGAAAAAAGTAGAGAGAAAAATATTATCCCATTTTTCATTTGCCTCTTCAGAAATTGAGAGGGGAGGAGAAACAATTTTCCATGCCACTTTGAGAAGTTATTGCCATTTTTGCATAATAACAATCATTATCTCTCAGTCTGGTGGTCAAATGAGCTTTGTTGATACACATGATTTTACTGGTTTTAAGTATAAAACCTTTCTAAAAATATTTACTAGAACTCTTATAGAGTTTTATTGCATGCACAGCATATTTACAGGCAAAAGGCAAATTATTGACTTTTCAACCTGCTAGCTGCTACCTATTTCTGAAAGAATACTTTTGAGCATATTTTCTTTCTCTGTTACCTGACTGGAAGTGTATGGAAAAAAAGAAACTAATCATAAATAGCCACATTCTAATCTTGCAGATATGGCCTTATACGTGTTCCTCCCTTTGACATAATGTAAAAAATTAATTTAAGACTCTAATAGTCCAGTACAAATACTGAAGACAAACAGTGGAAAATTCCTGATTATGTATCATATACAAAGACCTTTACAGTTTTTCACAGGTGTTATTATTTCTCTGTCCTCATTGATATTACTCAAACTTGAAATTAGGTATATACTCAAGTAATCCATTGGGTGGCTTTCATACTATACACTTGGTTGACTCTGCTTGTACTTTTCCTTATCTCATGGCAGACAGAAAGTGGCAGAACCAAAAAACAGAGCAACTTGTCATGTTTGCCCACACCTTGTTTTGAGGAAGCATTTGTAAATAGCTTATAGAAGTTTAATGATGCCTTTATCTCTAAAGTTCAAACAATATGGATTGTTGCATAAGCTAATGTGTCAACAGGTTGTTTACAGCCACAGGTATTCTTGTAAAAGGACAATCAGAATGTCATTACAAAACATGAGATGAATTTAATACATAGTAGCTGCTCTTTCAGTATAAAATTACCCGTTTTTTTCTTTTTCTTGAGCACTCCTTTATGTGGATATAGTAAAGCCACTCATATGGTAATTTAATCTATAAAGAGATTTCAGCATAGCACAAAATATAATCCTACAAAAAGAGCCAAATTTCAGACCCGTATAGCTATGTTACTTTGGCATTTTACATGGGTTTCTCAGCTCAGGAGAAACACTGCTACACTTGTTACTGTTGCTCAAATGACTCATTCCTATTTGGTACCCATTAGGCCTTTAGACTTGCAGAAATGTATGCCCAATATAAAGCAGCAACAACATCCTGGATGTCTGCTTAACACCAGCACTCTTCTGAAAGACTGGTGCGGACTGCGTAGGAAGCCAGTATGCTGCAGAGCCCCATTTGCTTTTTTATGTGTTCTTTGTCTGCTCTCAGTTTCCTCAAAAATTCTGAGACACTGATGCTTTCAGTCTATGGAAGATCACAGGTCTATCAGAATGTTACCTTTCACAGGTGCAACATCTGGCATGCAAATAAAAGAAACCCCACCTACAGCTCTGCCAGAGCATGAGGACAGCAGGGACACACTCTTCTCATTTAGCCCTAGTGTTCACTCTGGGGTGTTTTAAAGCAATATCCTTCATATGTTATCTACTGTACATGTGGGAGATAAATCTGCTTTTTTTGTTTCAAGGTACAGATCAGCTCACCCTGAAGTGCATGAAGAACAGTTTTGAGGCATTCCTCAACAAGAGTATGTGCTTAATCTGCAAACTGCAATCCTGGGATTTCAAGAAATGCAGACCTAGAGCAGAGTCCCCAAATAAATACTGCAGACAACACTTATGTGTAAATCTTTTATCACTGTAGTCAGGGAAGACAGACATGTAGTCAAAGGAAAAAAATTTCTGACCAACTGAAAAAAAAAAAAAAAACCCAAAACAGGCTTCATTCTTGAAACAAGAGCCCTCAGGGAACTTATCACAATGCTTCCAATCTCTTGGCCCGTTTTCATAGCACAAAATCATAAAACAAGAAATTATGTTCTTAAGCTAGTGAGCCAATGAAATGAGAAGACATGAAGAAAGAGTGTTGACAAATTATTTTGGCAGCAAGCTAATTCCTTCAGAACTCTCTTTTGTGCTACACTGAGTCTAGAGAGAAAACTCATTGATTTGAGATTTTAGTCTGTGCATTCTAGAGTTTTATGCATATTTGGAAGCTCCCTAGGGGGAAGGTTTCTGCAAATTCAGAAAGCATTTCTAATTAATTAAAAAAGCTTTTGTTTCTATGTTCTTATTGAATTTTTTGTGGCATTTTCATGCTAAGACTTCTTGAATTATATATAGAAGACATTAATCAGAGGAAACTGAGGAGGATTTTCAACATTCCAAATGTGAGCAGTGTCGTCTCTCTTTAGACAGCCAAACTTCTAGCCTAGTTTTTAAAATGTGGAGCATCGAGAAGTTTCAAATTAATTCCGAAGAACTGCCTTTCTAGAGTCCTATATAGACCTGCAACCCGTTGTTCACAGCTGCAGATGCTGAGGAAAGCAGAAGTGAAGCACAGCCCAAATGTACAGTTGTCTCCTCCTGCATGCCTTCAAGGTGGTCAGCATTTGCAGTTCAATTGTATTTTCACTTCAGAAAGCAAATTCCCACGTAGGACTGGAAAAGCGAAGATTCTGTTTTACTGAGTCCCAAAGGAATGAAAGAATGGAACTTTAGGGGGAAGACTCTTTCAAGCATATTCCTACATGCAATCTCCTCTAACATCATATGTGTATCCTCTCTTTTATTTTTTTTTCAGCTTTCTCAAGGATTTAATTTCCATTTACAGGCATTGTACCAGATATTTTCTTTACATTTACTAAGCTGATTGAAGGACACCTTTTTTAACTGCCTCCGTTGTATTACAACCCCACCCAACCTATGAAACAGCATAAACAATGAAAGTCCCATCAAATTATACCACTGAAAGTTACATTACATAAAATAAAACAAAACTATGCGTACTCCAGAGACCTAATTGTAAACATATTTGAAAAAAACAATTAAACTATCTGAGCAATAAGTAATGGTAAAAAAAATCTTAAAGAAAAGAATGAACAGAACATTACAGAAATAAGGGAGTACAGCCATGCCTGAGATAAAATGGCTACCCATGCTATTTGACAACATAAATGCAATTATTTCAAAGGAAAGGATACTCTAAGCCAAGAGAATTATGAGACAAAACTGATGGACAAGGAGAGAGGATTCACACTTCATGTTTCCACTCACATAACTTCATAAACAATATGTGTTGCAGGAAAAATGTAATAAAAGAGGGAAGCAGCAAGTCATTTTTCAGTCTATAGTTTCATTACTAAATTATTTCTCTTTCACTCCCTCCTCCAGAATGATCAGGTATCTTCAATGGCAAAGAGAATATAAAATGCTAAAAATAAAAATACTTGCAGCTTCTGGAGCTATTCTGTGACTACATGCACTTTGGTTTACTGTAATGGAAATATATACTGTGTGATACAATAGAAATTAATTTATTATGAACAATAATGTGGGTCCAGAAACAAGAACACATCTTTGCAGTCACACTTTATGATTCAGATTCCCTGTGGCTTGAAACATATTCATAAATCTCATTGGTATTTTCACAATGCTGTAAAGTTTAAAATACAATTTAGAATTAAGACTGATGAGTGCTGAATATGTATTAATGAACATAAGGAAGGGGTTCTTAAGATGTACCACCGTGGCACATGTGTAACACCTAGTTCAGGAAAAGCCCTGTGGATTCATTTCAGTAAGCTGTTTTCTGTGCTAACAAGTTTGTTTCCTGAACATACCTAAATGAATATCACAGAAGATGTTTCAGCCATTGAAAAATAAGTCCAGTTTCAGAGGCGCAATAGGATACAATAATATCATAACAGCAGTAGAAAGTTCAAACAAGAGAAGATTGTCTTGTGTCTCACACCAGCCTCCATCCAATAGTACTGTATGCTTATTTCTATTCCAAAATTGTGAGCTCTCAAGATAACATTTTATATCCCAGTCCAGATGAACAATCATGGGAAATGTTTTCACTTTTTTAGGAAACAAGTTTGATCCCTAGCCTGAGATATCTATGCTTGTCACTTGATCAAAAATCCACGGTATCTGGTTTTGTTATTTCAAACTCCTGAACTGGTCTTCTAAGTTTAATTACATATTTGTAATAGTGTACTATAATAAAGATGCCAGAAGAGCTAGGTTCATACGCATAGTAAACAGTTTAATTTTATTTACTACATTAAAGAATTTTATCTGGTTACTGAAACAGCTTATTCAAAACTTAACATTTCAGTTCTAGAAGTGACATCATATTGGTTTGTTATAACAGTAGTAATATTTCATGCCTGCTGATGTCACTTCCATGAAACACCCTTAGTCCAACATCATAATGGCTTCTTGAAAGGTCATGCAGTGATGTGCATGTGAGGTTATGGCTGCCGAGTTTCATACAAAATGAAACTCACTGAGGAGATAACAATTTGCAAACTAATACAATTTTTATGAGACAGTTGTTATACCAGAATGAAATATATTTCTTCCAGAAAGATTTTGTTTATCCGGGAACCTATGAATGAACAACATACACAACACAAACTCTAAAAAGTTACTTTTTCTACAGACTGCAACTGTTTTACATGAAAATGTTTCAGAAATTAATCACTCACACTATACCTAAGCTAGAAGTATATCTGATGGTAGGAAATACCTTAGCCTGCCAATCACAGCTGAAAGGCTGAAATGTGAGCTTTTTTCACTCAAGTTACACCTTTTTAAGTAGCTCAGCCTTCATAGAAGAGACTGACCAAAATTCCACACATTCATTTTGAATCAAAATAAAAGCACTTCACATTAATTTCTTAGATTTTTTTTCTGCATGTGCATTAGATTTGTTAAAATACAGATTTTTTTTTTTTTGTGCTCTTTTTTGAAAAACTATACTCTTTAATAGTTTGGGTTGTATTTAAAAATTGGACTACCAAAAATATTTTCATTGCTCTGTAGCTAGGAACACACATGCATGATTCTTTTTTGACTTTTAAGCCAAAACAAATCTGGAAATGTAGGGCAAATAGATGTTTTTTGCTTCTAGTTCTGATCTGTATTATTCTACTATATTTTGGTATTATCTCACATTGAGAGGATTTCAGTCAGAATAGAAGACAGAAGATGCTAGTTGCTTTTCCTCTACAATTAAACCCATTAATCCTGAAGTCCTTAAAATACACAGAAAAAGAAGATGCAACTTATACATTATGTAAGGCAGGGGTGTATCAGTCTCTCAATTAAAAATTAAGGAAGCTGAGAGGAGATATCTTAAGAGACTTTATCAAGGTCACACAAAGTCAGGAAGAGCCTGCCAGTAGATTCTCCCAACCCAGCAAAATAGACAATATTTTTTCTATTTACAAACTTTATAAACTTACTTACATATATATCCATGTATCTGTGCATGTTTTCAAAATATCTTGTATTTCCTTTAATACCAGAACAATTCCATATTTTCAGTTCTTAAAGAGAAATAAGCTGTTTTCAGGCTGATGAACAAACTGGGTTTGAATGCTGAACTTATTAAGGACTTAGGTAAATTTCACAAACCACCCAACATAGGCAGTCTGACACTAAAATTTGCAGGCTGGTCCAGTGCATAGCATGCTCCAGATGTGTCAATGCTGACACAGGAGGAACATTATGCCTAACACACCATTTCCACACAATTAATTAAGCATAGATGGTATCTTCAACTTTCCTTCATTTATTTCTGATATTTAACACCTTTGGAGAAAGGAACCATGAGAAGTTCCCAAGTATTTTATTTATTTACAAACAAAAGGTGCAATTACCAAAGCTTGCTTCTTAAATGTAGGCCATAATAAAAGGCAAAGCTAATTACTGATTAATATAAAAGCATAAGATAGAAACAAGGTATGATTGAGGTCATATATTGCAATGATTAATGACTGTTTTCCAGAAAACATTCACTGAAAAATTACTTGTAAAATTATGTTCCTCTAAGAATTAATTAATCTAAAAGCTTTAAGAAAACATAAAAGCACAATAATCAGGAAGTTAGGTAAGCAGTTTGCTCTAATTTGTAAAAAGAAAATTTGTATAATTGATTAGTCTGAGAGCAATTACAGAGCTGGCAAAGCCTTCAAACAAGAACCAGCTTAAGAACAGCATACTAGTAATTGGTTTTTATTCATCTTCCCAGTGCACTTATTTGCAAAAAAAACAGCCAGAATTGCTGTGCCATTTTTTTGGTATATGAAGGAAACAATACTATGCATGTGCAAAAATGTGGTCTGCTGTCGTGGTTTGACATGGAAAAAGAATTTTTCTCGGAAGGAAGAGGTCAATTTGGATATTGACCAATTGAAGGTGAACACACCTCTGAGAACACAGAGGGGTTAAAAGCAGAATTCCCAGGAGAACTCGCTCTCTTTGGTTCCGGTCAGTGTGCAGTGCAGCCTCTCCCCTGCCCGGCCATGGCTGGTGGGGGAAAGGACCCATGCGGCCCAGCTTGAGATAGGCCAAAGGGTGGAGGGACTGGAATCGGACTGGCCCCCTGCAGATGGAAGAGTGGAGAAATCTGGGATGTCTGCATTCCCCCAGAGTCTCTCGAAAGAGAGAAAGAGAGAGAAAAAGACAGTGGCAGTTTTGTCAGTGATACACCGTGGGGAAGGAGAAGAGTGGAGGGGCCACAAGGTGCCCAGCCGCCCGTGGGATCTGGAGCCTGGGCAGTGATTCATCCTTGGGAGTCAGGACTTTTAACCCTTCCTTGAGAAATGAAAGCTTTGTGAAATTTTTCTCCTCCTCGGTTTGAAAAAAGAGGAAGAGAGACAGCTTGGACCCTGGGATGTTGGAAGGAGAAATTCTAGGTGGGAGGAGATGATGGAGTGGCTTTTTGGCTGGAATTTTTCTTGGTAGCCACAGACTGAACTGATCTTCTCCTCCAAAGAGAGACTGTATTTTAGGAGGATGCCAGTGACCAAAGAGACCATGCTTCAGCTGAGAAAAGACAGAAGTGGAGCGAACAGAGAAAAGTTGGGGAGGTTTGTGGTGGTGCCCCCTGTCTTCAGAGAAGAAGAAGAGAAGAAGATCTCTGTTCTTGGATCTTCGGCCCCAGGGGAAAATGGGGGGGACTGTGGTCCCAAAAATGAAAAACTGAACTGTTGTTTTTCCCTCTTGGGAGAGCATCCTTGAAGAAAAAAAATCCTAAAAGCAGTCTGTCCATCCATGCATTGGTGGTGGAAGCACTGAGTGTGGAAAGGAGAGGGTCACCATGGCAAACTTTTTATCCGGGCAGTGCCATGTGTGACATGGAAACACAGGATGTGACAGCTGTGCTTCTTGGGGGGGGGGGGGTCTGTGGCACAGGAGAGGCTCCTCTCTCCCTCGATGGACTGAGTATTGATTATCTGGAGGGTGGGAACCTGATTGGGGTTGAGGTTGTGTCTCGCTGTGGTTTGTTGGAGTTGGGTGGTGGGAGGAGGAATGTATGAAAGATTTTCATTTTGAATTTTGTGGGGTTTTTTTCCTCTTTTTTTCTTTTATAGTAGTATAATTGTAGTAGCTTAATAAAGTTTTTTCCCTTGTTATTAAGCTTGGGCCTACTCTGCTCTGTTTTCTGATCGCATTTCACAGCATTCAATTGAGAGGTTGCATTTTCATGGGGGTGCTGGCATTGTGCCAGTGTTAAACCGTGACATCTGTGCACATCCCACTATCAGCCTGCTGCCTGTGACTAATGTCAAAAGAGAATTTCAACCACATCAGTCAAACAGACTTGCATTCCAGCTTGGTTTATAGGCCATATGAAAAAAACCTCAGACAATGTTCTGCATCAAACTCTTTTTAATGTTTCAGAAATCATCCTCCTCTTTGTGATCTTCAGAAGTGTCATGAGAAGGAGTTAGTGATATTTTTTTTCTTCCAGACGTTGCAGTGATGGCCACACGTCAGCGTGAATACTTGTGAGGAGCAAGCCTGATAAATCATCCGCAACTAAATTTGCAACGCCACTGTCTTCTATGTGTGGGAGACTAGAAAGAAAATTTACTTGTGATGCTACATAAAATACTTCATAGGCCACATCTGGCCTACAGCATCTCATTTGTGAATTTACACCACAATAGGTAGCTTGAAGCCCTCTGTTGGAGGATGTGAGGGTGTTTTGCAGCAGTGACTGCTGCTTAATAAGTGCATATTTCACCTTTGTGTGCCATGGAAAGCACTACAGATGATCAAAGCCAGAGTGAGATTTTGAGGTGAAGAAACATTGAATAACTGAGAACAGAAAATAACGTCATTTGAGATGTGAGTTGCTCATTCGGGGTCACTGCTATACAGGGCACCAAATACACCATAGCAGAACATCCAGAATATCAAAAGTGCCAAAGGCAGGGTTTTTCATGTAGCATAAAGTATATAGTTTATGAATACTACATCCTTTTTCATCAGCAAACCTCATAACTAAAAATGACAAAGGACATATAAGTGATGTGACCTCTGACCAGTAACATGGGAATATTACTATTTAAGATCTTGCTGACTCGGTTCAGTTCAGAGTTAGCTCTAAACACATACTTTAATATCTTTTGACTTTCAGTACCTGCTTAAATTTAAGTTTGTATATACATAATTTTTTCTCAGTCAGGAGTTGGTATAATATATCAATAGTAAGCAGATGTAGGTGAAAAACAGAAAAAATCTTGGGGGTGAAAATTGAAGTGAATTTTTTTCTATCCACAGAAATTAGGAACTTAAAGAAAAATAAGTTGTAGTTTTTCAAATAAATACATCTGTATTACACCTGCACTATAATACCTTTGGACTTTTATCTACCCTTTGAAGAATTGCAGGAGAAAACCAATTAGCAGAAACTCTAAGCTACTGCATATGCATAGCACACCTTAAAGCACAAAGCAAGGTCCTCAGAAGGAGGAGCTTTCAAAGCTAAAAAGAGGCTACTAAGCAAGCTTGGAGATAGTACATGGAGAAGAACATGTTTTTACATGCATTTGGGTGGAGCATTATTCTGGTCAGACTATTAGAGAATGAATTTTACGAGCATAAAAATCATTCAGACAAAGACAACATTCAAAATGTATTTCTAGATATGAAAAACTATTAGAGAGAAATTAATATGGAAATACTGCTAAGAAGAAATTATCATTACACATACCCATGGCGGGTAAGAGAAGCAGAAGGTTGCACTGGCTCTGTCTGGGATGGAGTTCATTTTCTTCATTGGAGCCCTGGTGATACAATGTTTTGAACTTGTGGCTAAAACAGAGTGGGTAACACTGAAGTTCTGACTATTGAGAGTAGTTACATGACTCAAAACTTTCTCAGTTCCTTTGTTGGTCTCTGCCAGCAAGTAGGCTAGGGGTGGGCAAGAATTTGGGAGGGAACACAGCAGGTGCAGCTGGCTCAAACTGGCAAAAAGAGTTCATGCCAATATATCATCATGTTCAACAGTAAAAATGGCAAGTTTTTCTTCCAAAGTAGCTGTTGCTCTGATATTGCTTGTTGGTCAAACCCAAAACACACAACTGCAAACAATTATCAAAAACCCCTGCAGAACGACACCAAAACACCCCCAGAAAACTATCTTCTTCCTTCCACTATACTGATTATCAATGAGGAACACGTGCTACAGGGAAAATATTTCTCTATATTTCAGACCAAGATATTCATAAATATTCTTAAGAAAAGCTTTACTTCAAATTTGAGATCGCTTTAATATAGATAGCTTTAGATAGCCAGTTTTAGTTAGCATATTAGCTGACCACTAGGAGAAAACTTTGCTGCATACAAAAATAAATGCTATGAAAATACTGTGTTAATTTAAAATATAACACAATGGACACATGTATATGTATCATATACAAAACATACATATAAACACAACATAGAAATATTTGTGTACGCACAAAACAGGTTTCAAAAGACTAGGTTCTCTGCTGCTGTTTATATAATCAGGTGTGTTGAAAAGACTATTTTTAGTTAATAGAAGTAATAGTTTCATTAAAAATGAAAGGAAACAGTAAACTTAAGATTTAGTTGTTAAACAAAGTTTAAAAGTCATGTCATTCTTAACAGCAGAGTGGCTAGAGTCACACTAACTGCAAATACTGAAAGCCTCAGTCAGGGAATGTGTACTTTTAATTGGAAACTGTGTAAGGAATCAACTTTCTCATGGAAACATAGTGATGATATGTTTGTTGGGTTTTTTTTTTTGAATTGTGTTAACACAAAATACAACTTACTTGCAAACTTATGAACTGACAGTGAGGACAATTTTATTCTATTTAATAAATAATTTCAAGTTTTCACCTCTTGTTGTCTTGCCCCAGGTTATTAACATTATTTTTTACTTCTGAAAGTCAAAATCCCATGACTCAGAGGCAAGCTGTTTTTACCTTCTCTCACCTTGTTTACACAAATAGATATCTCATGCCAAAGTGTAGAGTCCATACAGGTCAGACTTAAAACTAAATTTGGGGAAAAAATGTCAAACTTATGTTCACTTCAACTGCCTTTGGGACCAATTACAGTTTTGATTAGCAATTGGAAATGCAAGTTTTAAGATAGATACACTTGGTTTTTCCCTCAGACAAGCATTCAAATTATTTTTGTCTGTTAAAACAGATTGAATAGCCCATGAAAGTCATTGATAGACTACATTCAAACCTTAGCAGATATATTAGAAGATATTTTGAATAGTACTGTCATGCAAAAAAGAGCTAGAAAATATATATCTATTATATACAGACATGCTAGTGTCCAGAAGCTGAGAGCTATATATCTACACTTACACATGTTTGTACATACATATGTGTGCATGAACATTGTAACAAAGTATCAATGACCTCATTAACATTTTACTGTTGCATTTGCCCTATTCAACATTACTAATGGTAAAATCATCCTGAAGGAGTTGGTCCCTATGTTCCAAAATTCATTTTCTTCTTTAATTCTGCAATAGAATTATGTTTTCCTGGATTTTACAGCTACACATATCAAGTGAGTTTCCAATGCTATGAAACATTAGTTTAAGAATATGGAGACATCTTTGGCAAAGAAAAAAAGGAAAAATATATCTAGACCCACTATTGCTGAATTTCATTGCTTTGCTATTATCTAGAATAAAGTATCCATGTACACCTAATTGTTCCAAAATTTTAGGTTAATCCTATTGCCTGGTCTTTGTCCCATAACAGCATTGCAGTCACCCAAATTCAGACTACGTGCCGCTCACTGCGCTTAGAACTGCTTCATGACTCAGTTGCAAACAAACAAAACAAGGCTACTTGTAAGTAACTTTGTAAGTCATATTCTATGCTCAGATGCACCTGATGCTGCCATTAAGAACACAAGATGAGAACATGATGATGTCAACAGTTTCCCTTTTGGGGATTTGTTGACACTGTTTTCTGTCAATTTTTCACCCAGTGACAAGAAATTTGTAAAGCATTGTCTTAAGTACGACCTTACAGATTCCATCCTTTAAAGAATCAATGTAAATTTTCCTTCAGCTGGCTGATTTGAGGTCCATATTTCCTCTTGCTTATCCTTTTCCAGTGCCATAAATAAACAACTATAATGTTCAAACTTTTCAACCTGATAAAATACAGTTTCATTATATGACCTTTCTCGTAGCATGTTAGCTGATTCTGATTTATAGTGTCCCATGATATCACCATTTCTTGGCCATTTCTTTTAAAGTCTAATTCTTACCAGTTACTTCCTTTTGTAGCTTCAAGGGCAGTTAGAAGCTCAAGTTATTGGCTTTCTAGATTATTCCTACATCATTCCATATCCTTCCATATAGTTTGCTCAGAATGGTCTCCAGAAGCATTGGGTTTTCTTTCACATGTGAAAAAACACCTGAATAATAATTAAAAAAATACATTCAAGATTTTTCACACAAGTTTTCTCCTAGAAACAAAAATTAGCATTTATTAGGGATGGTGGAAAATTGAAAAATTCAGGAGAAATATTTTTTATTCCTCTTTATTGCTTGGATACAGGAACGTAGCTCATAGGACCAATGCTACATAGTAAGATGAGAATACAGATTTTGTTCATTATTCTCTACTACAGGCATAAATATATGACTCAAAATTAATAATTATCATTCCGTGTACTCCTTTCATTTTGCAACCAAATCATCAATGCTAAAAACAAAACCCCTAAAATATATACTACCCCTAAGAAATACAGGCACTCCTAACATTTTAACCTTTCAACAGCAGAATTTTACTAGAACATTTTCTACACAAGGCAACCCTAATTCAAGAACCTAATTTTGTCAGTTAACATTTTAAATCAACAGTGGGCAGGATAGTGAAAGAGGTAGTCTGAGAAGAGATCTGCTGCTAGAATAACTGTGCAAAATCATGTCTGAGTGAAGGACACTAAGTGTGAAGGAAATTTAGGCTAATATTTCAGAACTAAGTGTGGGGAATGCTGTACTCCAGGACAGCTTGGACAAATGGAGACGAGAGACCTCTGAAGGCTGCTCTTAGAATATCAGGTTTATTATAGATGGTGAAAGGTCTTGCTTAGAGCTGCCAGACACAGCACGTGGCAAGGCCTGAGGGAATGGGGGAGGGGAGAGACAAGGGGTAGAGAGGATGCCCCAGGGGAGGGTGGAAGTTCCAAGGGGGTGGGAGTTCCAAGAGAGGGGAAGTTCCAAGAGAGTGGGGGTTCCAAGAGAGCGTATGGCCCCTCAGAGACCCCTTATCAGGGGGCTTCAAGGTGAGCTGGAACAAGACTTAGGCCAATGGGGTCACAGACACCTGATGTCTCAGGGGAGGGTTACAGGTGTGGGGTGAACCATACATTTTGGAGTTGAGATAGAACAGTCCATTTGACTTTTGGACCTATCTGTAGGTAAGGGCATTGTCCAACCAGTAGGGGGGATTGTTTTCATCCTGGCTGTACTATTGTAAATCTTTTGCCAGGAAATTATATTTATTCATCCTTCCCAACACTAAGTAAAAAGAGGGAGAGGGATAATATATTCATCATTTTAAAAAACTGTAATTACAATCATATGGCAAATGCTGTAAGTCAACACAATCACACACAAGGCATTTGACTCAGTAACAGAAAGGAAAATATGGCAAAGCCTGAAGATACTGAATAATATTCTGGATAATTCATTCATTGACACCTCATTTATTATTAATTTTTTTAAAAATTCTCTAGCAGCACCAACTTTTAAGTTTGCGACAATTCAGTTCACTGGGGTTGAAGAGGCATGCTGTGACCTGGCCATGATTTGATTATTACTGTTGTACAGGTTCCAAACTGGTTTTCAGAATGCCAAAATTCAAAGAAAACATTGTAGGAGCTTGTCTGTGAACTCAAAGCTGTCTTTTGCTTACAACACCAGGCAATCATGAAATCAGTTCTATGTCGCATACACTGCACCTCTTCCAATCTTGCTGCAGATGACTTGCTGACAGCTTATTGTACAGTACACGTATTAGCCCTTCCATCATTAAAGTCTATAAGTTCTTCAAAAGAAGATGATGCACTTCTTTTCTTCATACTTAATTTACTGGACTAGAAAATATACCTAACATCATTACATTTTGCTCATATTTTGTCAGAATTTTTTGAAGAATATCCATTTATTTGTTCATTTGGTTTAGTGAACCTTTCATTGCATTTAATCCCAGTTGATTTTAACAGCTGAGAGAAACTCATGGAAAAACAAGAAAAGACAAAAAAATCCCTCTCATAACAGCCACCATTTGAGATCAGTTATTATATGATTCTTGTAAATTTTGAACAACAAATTAAGATTAGATATATGAAAAATATTTTTATATTAAACCAGATACCATAAGATATAATCTTCATTAATTTATAACACTCTATAAATATTAGAGCATGTCTTTTCAGTCTCCTTCAAGAAACAAATATATGCTTCTATAATTGTAGAGATAATAAAACCAGTTAGATATGGTTTACAAACAAGACTTTTGCATCAGGAGTTTTGTGACAGAACATGAGGAAATTAAAACTGTTGAATTATAGCTGCTTAACTGCACAATGATTCATCTATCTGCTTTTGTTCTGAAGAGCCATTCTAAATACTGTATTTGATTGTGCATTTCTGTGTGCCAGAATGTACTAAACAAATTCTATCAGTTTTCTGTAGATGAAAGAGATTGAGATGAAACAGCTTCTCACACACAATCTGGTCTTTTTGATTACATTTATAGAACCTCCAGTCATTCCACACCCCCACCAGTTCTTTGCTATGGCTTTCAAGCTGTGACAATTTAGGTAAGTGAAACATTAAATAGCTCATTATAAGTCCACTTCTACACCATAGGAATTGATGGCAGCATTGCCATTGACTTCAATGGGAGTTGGATTACAGCTTGAAACACATCACGTGTACATTCATCAGAAACATTTAGAATTCAGAGACTTTCCAAATTTCTTCAAATCAGTTATACTGAACCAATCTTACTACAAACCGGGAAGAGGTGGCAGACCAGTTTTTAGAGTACTACACAAAGCTATAAAAATAAGCTAAGAGTAAAAGCTATTTACTTGTTCTGGCATTTTCATCCAAATATCTTGCTATGGCTTCTGTGACAAGAAATCATCAGGAAATAAAAAGCCCTTTCCAACAAATTTAATATAATAGAATAAAAAAAACAGGGCCAAAAAAAAACTTTTAAAATTTTCTTCCAAGACAGGCAAAATATTTATCTGGCAGAAACTGATCTACTATGAAGAAGTTACCATGCGCATAATTGAAGATTCCAGGTTACAACAAACTGCACAAGAAAGCAGCTCTAGTAATTTAGTGTAAAAGATAGTAATCCGATGTCATCAGAATGAGACATATCCCAAGTGGGTAGACTTCTCTCTTCATCAGACCAAAGAGGCAAAGCCCAACCAGCCTATGATAAAATAGACAGATTCTAAAAAAAAAACCAAAACAACTCTTCCAGAAAGAGGCTTTATACCTCTGTGTTAGTCACAACAGCTCTGCTACCTGCCAAGCAGTTTTTATTATATATGAGAAAGACCTTAATTCCAGATACCTTTCATTATGTCCTAACACTACCATCCTAACAGTACCATCCTGTTACTTTTTAAGAGGACGTAGTGTTACATGGCAAATTTGTGTCACTGCCAAATATCAAACAAAAGCCCCTGTAAAGCTAAGACAAAAAAATAGGAAAACTTTGTGATAAATGAATTGCCATAATTTTCAATCATTTATTTTCAACCCTATTCAAGACAAGGAAACTGACTTGAATTCCTGAGAAATTTGAGGAACAGATGTGTAGAAGTTCCTGCCATATCTGCCAACTCCTATATGAGCTTTTATACTAAGTGAGCTGCAATCAATTCATTAAAAAACAATTTAACAGCTTAGATAAGGGCAGGAAAACAAGCAGTGGAAGTAGTTTCAAGAGAAAGAACATGACGTATGGACCTTTTTTCATTTGACCTGGAAAGGTAAGGAAATGGCTAATATTAGAGACCCTTGTGAGGTATTGTTTTCTTATGTTCAAATAAAACAGAATATTACCTTGTCTAGTGTTTTGTAAAGGATCTGGTAGGTATTCAAAGGTTTCACTTAAATTTTTTGGGTGACAGATGACAGAAATATTCAGAAATAAGCCTCAAGTATTATTTTTAAGTCTTGTCAAGCAATTTGGCTGATCTTGTAAAATTTTAGACCCCAGAGTTTTACCGGCTCCATTTCAGCCCCAGTGCTTGAGCACATACTCTGATCATAGGCCAACTGCATGCCAGGATGAGATGAAAGTGCACTTTAGTTTCCTACAGCAGAAAACCCAGATATGTGAAAGAGCAGCAAGTTTCTGTGCACCTCCCTGCAGTCCTGCCTTTCCTGGTTTACCAGAAAATGTGGCATTACTGAGTCAACGTACCTGTCCTTAAGTGTAGACACAGTCATTTTCCTCAAACTGTCTAAAGCAAAGTCAGAGGTACCAACATTGACCCAAACTACATTTAGAGCAGTCTAAAACAGAATCACAAACTTAATGAATATAGCACAGGTTTAAGCTTCTGCTTAGATTTTAGCCAAAATTTCCAAAATTAGTTATATTAGAGAATGTACATTTTGGAAAAACTGCAGAAGACATCTGGCCTTGAAATGCTGAATATCTTTTACTTCTATAGTTTAAAGCCTCATTTTTAAATTAACTTAGTTCAACCAACACTTTCAGTCAAGCAAGTGCCACAGCATCTTCTTTCTTATAGATACTCATGCAGCATACTTCATTGGAAGGGTGAAAGTATATTGCTAAGCATTATACCTCCTAAAACAAATCCTTTTTGGTCAGTACAATTCCCAAATCATAGCAACAGACAAAAAAAAAAAAAAAAAGAAAAAAGCTTAGATTTACATATTTGTGTGTGTACATGCATGAAGACAAAAAAACCCCACAATCAGTTTAGAGGAAAGCATTATGGCTACATTCAAATGTCAGTTTACCACTTTTCAAGGCTAAAGATTTCTTGGGCATAATTTTCAAATAATCACTAAGGACTTGAAAACTTGCACAGCCCTGGTTGTATTTGAAGCACTCTATTAAAACTGCAGTTAACTCAAAATTGTGCAACAGAAAAACAAAACAGTCATTTAATGTTCAATATGAATGCTTATCAAATTTTTGCAACAAAATTCTGAGGCTGATTGAGCTGTTACAGTCATTTTAAGGTAAAGCAAGTTCACTAATCTGCTCTGATGACAGTGGGGGCTGATGCAGGCACCTGAGGCTAGAAAATAGGAGGAATTGTTGCAGGAATACAATATTTCTGTTCTTGAATCACCACAATAAAACAAGCACATGAAGACAAAACAATTAAGAAAAGTTTTTACTTCCCCCCACAACACAATAATTAGGATTTTTTGGGCTATGTCTAATAGAGCATACGTCATTTGGCATACTGCTGTGAATGGCAATGATCAATGTTTATAGAGATTTATTCTTCCCAAAGTCTTCAAAATACACTCAAAGCTTGACAGATAAGATGATGATGATAATAAACCATTTATCAAATTGAAATGCAGTCACCTCTGGGGTGAGCTGTGATATTAATATTTCTTCTCTGTGTTCATTGTACCTCTTAGAGAGTAGCATTATCTGATTGGACTGCAGCTACAAAATTGCTTCAAGATCCCTACCAACAACTGGGAGAATTTCTCCTGATTTAAAAGGGCTAAAAACAAAGGTATTCATGCTGCTCTAAATCTGAGTGTCTGCATTGGAGATAAGACAGATTTTTCAGCATAGCAGGATACTACAGCAGGAATGTAACATGTCTGGAAGAAAAGGTCGTATCACTCTACTACACTGCTAACACTGAGACAGGTGCTGACCAGCCTCATCAGATCTCATTAAAGCTTTTTTAACCTTGCTAGATTAATTTCTAAGTTTTATTGTCTCTTCAAAATGAGAGCGTGATTTCTAGTCTTACAGATTCTACTCAGGTTTTGTTTGGCTGCCATTTTTTTCTAAACAAATTAATTCCCATTGCATGCAGTAATTTTAACGTCTTGTGAGGTTTAAACTAGTTCTATATGGAAATGGGGAAAAAGGTTTATTGCTCAATTTATTCATATTAAAAATATATATATTTCTTCTACAAGTACACAGCATAAAGCATTATTTCAAGCACATTAATTAACTAAAAGAAATGTATCTCACCACATAGAAGGCCTAATAGCCAAGGGGACTTTTCATTATATATATATAATATATATGTGTATATATATATATATATATATATATATATATATATATATATATTTGAATATATAAAAGGAAGAGTAAATCTTGATAATAATACTCTTTCCTTCACAGAAATAAAGCTCATATTTTTGAAGCATTGGTATTAGCAATACATTATCCCCTCCTTAATTACTCTATTAAGAAATTAGAATGTTGATACCACGTGCTGTACCCTTAAAAACTGTACAATTATAAGAACAAAAATGGCTCAATCATTCCTGAAAATCCAAATTTTACACCAAGGAAATTAGTGAACAAGTCACTTTCTTCTAAATAATATTTCAGTAGGAAGAAACATTATTAACTCTATTGACTCTATTGACATCCCTTTAGAAACAGAAATTTAAAGCAAACCAATAATATTTAAGTCTAAAGTTTTCTCTGATGGAAGACCTCAGTGCCATAGGATACATCAGCTAGCAACATTTCACGGAACCATTTGTGCACTTTGCTCATTGTAACTCATGACCACTCACCCCTACACTGACACTCAAACATGAGCAAACAAATTACATGGAGGAGAACATCACCGCTTTCTCCAAGTAAACATCACATGTCACATCCCAAGAGTTCCATTAATGAGTCAAGTTTAGAAATAATTCAACTACAAGGTTGAGAATTAGATAGACTTCTTTTATTGCCTTACTACTTTTAGATAGTTTGTGGAAAAGCAGAATTACTGGCAAAAGTGCAATGGAACTGTGTAATAGATGTGCCTCCCAGGTGCAGTAAGGCTTAGTGCTAAATGCTGTCCAGAATGGCTAAAATACCACACTCCGTCCCATAAAGGGTACAAGTCTCCACCTCCTTTTCCTCCACTAACAAAATCTTGCCGAGTTACTTAAAACAATATGCAATTAGTTATGCTTTTGTTAAGCACAAAACACTTATATTTTTCCTGTTTATGTTTTCTATATGTTGCAATTTTCCACAAACTAATATGCCAATGCAAGAAAAATACACTGTGCATAATGACACATCCTTGCATATCAAATAGCTAGCAAAATAAAAAGCTTAACTCATCACTCTCTTCAGATGTACTATTCATTGCTTGAAACTATGTAATTGCCAAGTTAAAGTCCAGATTTTATCTGGGTCAGATTCACTTTATCTAAAAATAAAACTTTATTCTCTGAAAACTTTCCAACTAGAGCAGGCATTCCCTTAAGCCTATAAAATAAAAACAATATCAGCATCAGAGTTACTAAAATATGAACATAGAAATAGAACACTGAAAGGATTGGGGCTGCTTGAATTTGGATTATAAATTCTACAAATGTAATTCCAAGTGCTTACTTTAAAGCAACATTACTATAGTGGATATGTCTCCTTAGAAACAGAGTCAGCTTTCATTCACCTTTAGTGGGAACATTAATACTGTAATTTCTTACCACTTTGCAGCTTTGAAGAATGACAGAAATGAAATACAGAGGCAATTATTTTAGCTTCTACTGGAATACCAGTTTTCTTTTATGTGCACTTTAAAAATTCCAGTCTGACATATCTAGAAATTTCTTTTCATCTCTTTTTATATTGGCAATGCTAACCACACGCTTCTCGGTGATTGCTTTTTTTAGTGCAATCCTTAATGTTTTACCTAATCCGCTGAAAAAGCTACCTACAAAGGTCTCAGTTTGCTTCTCCTACATACAAGCTCCAAATTTCTGATATTGTTCCTTTCTCTTTTTGCCCATTCCACCATTTGGAGTCACTCAACAGCAAGAGGAAGAGGTTTTTGGTGGTGAGAGGATGTGTCTCAGACACTTGGAATGTGGATGCCCTTCCTCTCCACCATCATCTTCTCTTCCCTGGGGTGAATTCCCTCCTACTTTTCCATTTGTGAAAGGGCAAAAAAGATGGGCAATGCTACTAAGGAGACTGTAAAATGTGCATTTAGCAACCAGAAAGTGCTCAGATAACCCAACCAATTAAAACCAACCAGTCAGAAGTCAGCTATACCATAATACCCTGCTCAAGGATTGTATATCCCATTTTTCCCAGAAGTATTGCCTGTAAAGGTCCAGGTATCTACCAGAGTCCTCTTTCACAGTACTTTTCAGCTTTTATATCAGGTAATTTGCACAGGTAATACAAGGTGATAAAATGCCAGTTGTAGAGGAAGGCAGACTGGAAACGAGGTCTATTTTTATGAAATAAACTGACATCAAGAGTTTCCAATATTTTTTATTAAATAATTACCTGAACGAAGAGCATTTGATCAGACCAGAAGAATAGTTGGATTTGTGCTGACAGGAACAAAAACAAAATAAAGTTCCACAGTCCACTCATACTGTTGTACATCAGTGATGTCCATAAATAACCATGACTGTCAAATATTTTTTCTGCTTTAGGCTTCTTCTGGCAAGTCACAATAATAATAGCTTCTCAAACCAGAAGGAAAAAAAAAAGGCACATCTAGACATATCATTATTACGGTGGTCTTCTCTGCAATCCAGGATTACAGGATTTCAAATGACACAGTTTAGGACATTAATTCAATACAAAAATAAAACTACCCTGTTAAAAAATTTAAAATCAATTTTTTGAAGCATTTAGGAAGTTGCTTTGCACAGCAGCTGAATGCAGCCTAGATTTGAGAGTTTATCTTCCCATATCTTGCAAGGCAACAGTGATTTCCAACCTATGTGATCTTTCTTTGATATAATAAGAAAAGAAGTATACATAGGTTCTTTACCATATGAGACAAGAAGAGTCAGCTCCAAAACTCCTCAAACTCTTTTCCACATTTAGATCCTATTTCTCTGGGTAGGATGCTAATTTTTCCCTACTGGTAAGGAGCTGTATCTCATGCAATCAAAAAAGCATCCTTGATAAAGGTCATTTTCTGTATAATGTCTATAATTTCCTTTCTAAATTTCCCCAGTGTTTTAATCTTATCACACTAGGTAGGAAGTAACTCAATGACTCATACTGCTCATACCCCAAAAAGGAAGATAAACATTCAAAGATCTGCTATGTCAATACCTTTTACATCAAAAATTGACCAGTTCTTCTGTTTCATTTCCACACATTTTTTTGCTTTCCGTAATTTACTTCTCACATTGTTCATTATCAGCTTTACTTGTTGTTCTTTTGATCTCTTGCCACAATTTGTTCCTTAGCTTCTCATTAGCTGCTTTTTAAAACACAGGCAACAGCCACTGGAAGCCATTACCATCCCAAGCTGCCTTTCCCTCTTCTTGCTAGAGATATTTCCATTTTTATATCATGCTTACAAAGTGATAAGTACTAGCTGATGTGTTTGTACCTAACTTCAGGGTGGGGAGGAGAGGAATAAAAATGTCTGCCCAGTCAACAAGGATCTGCTGGAAACACACACTTCTTCCTAAAGGAACTTAACCGAACCAAACATCATCTATGCACATGCCAAATACAGAAAAGTAGAAAGACTAAACCGGTAAAGCACAAAGCCTAGAAGTTTCTGAACAAAGAGAAAAGCCAAATAGGAACAAGAAAGCACAAGTTTCCACACCCCAGACTGAGGCAATTATGGAAATGCCAATGGCCATCCTTTTTTTTTAGCTAGATGGAAGCCCCTCTGTGCTCTCATGTGACTCCACCTGGAGTGCTGCAGCCAATTCTGCTCTCCCCAACACAGGAACGACATCAGCCTGTTGCAGTGAGTCCAGAGGAGACCGCCAATTTGATTAGAGAGACAGAGCACCTCTCCTATGAGGAAAAGCTAAGAGTACTGGGATTGTTCAGCCTGGAGAAGAGAAGGCTTGATGGTGACCTAACTGCATCCATCCAATATTTACAGGGCACCTACAAGAAGGCTTGCGGGGCACATTTCACAAGGGGCAATGGCTTCAAACTAAAAGAGGGTAGGTTTATATTAACAATCAAGAAATTATTTACTGTGAGGGTGGTGAGGCACTGAAACAGAGCACATGTCTGATCCCTGGAAGTGTTGAAGACCAAGATGGATGGAGCGCTGGTATAGGGAAAGGTCCTAATGAAATCAGCATCCTACCCCATGGGACAGCAGAGCGTGAACTAGATGACCTTTAAGGTCCCTTCTAACCTGAGCCATTCTGTGACTATGAATTCATACTGCCTACTTCATTGCTTCTCAACTACTGCCCAGTCTAAAATGCTGAGAATAGAATCTCCAAGACCCATTGTATCATTTATTTAATAAGACATTGTGTTCTCTTACATGAGTTAAGAAATTGGCAGGAGTAAGGGGGCTAAAGCAGGGCAGGAGGTGTAGATAAAAGAGGGTTGGCGTTTGTTTTTTTTTCCCCCCCTCCTGCGGGATTTTTAATTTTCTCTTCTCCCCCCCACCCCCCACTCCCCATTCTCCCTCCCCCCTTCCCACACCGTCCTTTGTCTCGATCCTGTGTTCCCTTATCACTCCCCCTCGCCACACAGTCTGTCCCTGCCCTCCCCCCCTCCACCCACCTTTCCCATCACCGCTCCCCGGGATCTCCGGGGTTTCCCTGCCTCCCATCCTACCCCCATTGGCCACGGCTCATGTTCCTCCCCCACCCCCAGCACGGGGTATAACCGACCCCCGGCCGGTGCCCCAGTGGTCTTGGGAACACACTTCTACAACAAACACGTGTCTCCAGCCGAGCCCTGTGTCGCTATTTCTTCTGTTCCCACGCTAGAACTGAGCCTCGCAGAGCCGAAGGGGAAAAGCGGCCCCGCCTCTCCCGACCTCCCGCAGGCACCCGCCCAGACCCACTCTCGCAATGCAACAAATGGTAGCAGAGGATGGTTATTTCCATCGATTTGTGAAAAGGGGGAGAGACAAAGGAATTCTGCCACCGTAAGAGCTCTGTTCACGCTAAGAGGAGTTGACGCGCCAGGCGGAAAACAAACCCGAAGCTCTGTGACCCTCTTCCGTCCTCGCCGGCGTGCTCTCTACCCCGCCCAGGAGCAGCCGCGCTGTGGGGGCAGCCGGACTGCAGGGGCCGGGAGCCGGGTAGACTTACCCGAGGACAAAGAGGACAGTTTGGCAGTGGCTCACTGGACTGAGCTTGAAAAGTGGCCTGTCAGGGGAGGGCATTTGAATGGATACCAGAGGCTGACAGTGGCCAAACCCAGAGTTTCAGGGACGAGCTCTGGTTAACGGGAACACCCAGGCTTCTGGGAGAGCCAAACCACAAAAGAATACGTCCTCAGTTCAGTGCAGTTTTCCACCACCAAGGAGAGAGATAGAGATTTCACCACGCGAGCCCGGAGGGTAAGTTGGGTCAGAGCAGGGTGGGACCCTGGTGGGTGGCTGGGCTTTTTTTCTTTTCTGAGTTTTAACCACCGTCCGCGCTCAGACGGGGACTGTAGGCTTGCATGTCCCTGGTGGCCGGGAGGCTTTTTCTTTTCCGAGGAGGACACAACCTCGCTCGGTCTTTTTGGGGTAACTCATACTGGAAAGCTCCTTCTCTTTCTTAGAAAGCTGCCTTTTCTACCCTCTCCTCCCTATTCTGGGCTATGGGGGCAGGGGGGGTTGAAAGGACACCAATGGGACAGAATTGTAAATGGCAACATGTCAACTATGGGAGAATTGTTAACATCCTAAGAGAGGCCCTTCACATCCATGCATTTCGTTGGCTTCCAGCCACGTCGGGCTCTTCTCCTGTAGTTTTCCCCTTCAGCTTCTGCGAAGCTTCCCATTCCCTTTTCCCCACAGACTTTCCCAAACCTTCTCCCTTCGGGATGGCCGCGACCGAGCCGCCCCAAGCGCCCTGCCGGACACTGTTATCCTCCCTTAGGGGCGGCATTGGCCATGCCTCTCTGGGTGAGATGCGGTGCACGCGGCACCCCCTCCCAAGATGGCACTGGCCACACTACAGGGATCCAATTTTCCTGCTTTGATCCTTCTCTTCCGCCCAAATTTTCCCACCAGCCCCACCCCTCCCCCGATGGCCCTGCACCATCCTGCAGCGAGCCAGCCCCTATTGGGGGGGAGGTGAGGTTGGATTAATCCCTCAGTCCTTCTTCTGGCCCCCCCCACCCCGATGGGAGGGATCGCCAGAGAGGCCCCTCCTTTAGAGGACCTTCCTTTGTAAGAGAGCTTTCCCCTTTGCTGTGGGGGGGGGGGGGGGGGGGGCCTTCGAAAGGAGTGGAGCTGGAAACCCAGACCAGGGCTCCACTGCTTTTTTCCCCTGAAATGGTGGTGCCCAAGTTCACCCCTATATGCCATCTTCTAGATGTACCTTGCCAAAAGTTCCCTTATCATTTCAATACAAGTTTTCCCCATTGCTTGTGATAATTTGGAAATAACTTCTTGGATTCAGTTATATCTTATAGAAGGAAAGATCATCCTCTCTACTTGCTGCCCACAATGCTATGCCAACTTCACAATCAAATAATCAAATTGGAGAAACCACGTTGCTTCTTCTGCTCTACTAGAATTCGAAAAACCACAAGCATCGTGTCATGAATCCTGCTTTCATCCTCGATACAGAATGTGTTTATGATAATTTTGTACCCTTTATCTTAGATTGTAATGTGGAAAAGATTTTTGCCCCATTCATTGTAACTATGATTGGTGTATCACCTCCTGATGTCTCTCGACTTACGTTTTCTCAGTAATTTGTAACATTGCTAATTTGTTTTTACCTCAGAACTCCCTTTCCTTTATGTAAATTCCAAAGACTGAGTTGCAGGATTTGTAATTTTCTCTTCTTCCCCCCCACCATTCCCCCTCCCTCCTTCCTGCGCGTTCCCCCTTTGTCCTGCCACCCAGCCCACCCCTCCCCCCCTTGCCACACACTCCTTTGTCCTGATCCTGCATTCCCTTGCTCTTCCCCCTCGCCACACGGTCGGTCCCTGCCCCTGCCCCCCCCACCTTTCCCCTTGTCCCGCGGTCTGTCCCTGTCCTTCCCCCAACCCTTTTCCATCACTGCTCCTGCCTCCCTGGGGTCTCCAGGGCTTCCCCTGCCTTCCCTCCTATCCCCATTGGCCACGGCTCATGTTCCTCCCCCGCCCCCAGCACGGGGTATAACCAGCCCCCGCTCGGTGCCCCGGTGTCTCGGGAACACACTCCCACAACAAGCACGTGTCTCCAGCCGAGCCCCGTGTCGCTATTTCATCTGTTCCCACGCTAGAACTAAGCCTCGCAGAGACAAAGGGGAAAAGCGGCCCTGCCTCTCCCCTCCTCCCGCCATGCTCCCGCAGGCACCCGCCCGGAGACGGTTTCTCACGGCAACACCCTCCCCCCTATTATGGGACAAATTGATAATTTAGGTTTCATTTGTCAAATTTGCTCCATCCTACTTCCATACTAGCGGTACTGTGCTAACTCTTTTTTATTTTGGGGCGGTTGAGATTGAATTACATCTTGAAGGTATTTTTATGTATCTTCTGCAGAGCTTTTCCTATTAATGTGGCAGCACCCAAAGGCACATTTTCACTATGCATTTTCACCTTAGAGAAAAAATAGGAGACAATCCTCTCTACCCTGTAAACTTAGTCCCTAGAAATATGGGAGCACAAAGAACAGTACGGACTCTTGCTTATTGTATCCAGCAATTGATACAAGATGCGTAATCTAAGGATATGGATGAGGTTGGGTAGGAGTTACCTGGAAGATGGCAAGGTAAGGAATGGCAAAGGAGATGATCAGCAGTTCATTTGCTACAAAGAGTGTGGATCAGTAGATTGGTATTAATGGCAACTGCAGAAAGAAAGCTTGAGCTATTTTGCCATGGCTCATAAGCAGGAGATCAGAGTGGGGAAAACCAGTTTTGTGAGAGAATCTTCTGTTGTCGTAGGCAATTTCTCGCTGCTCAGTTGAAGGCACAGTAATAAATAACAGCTGTAGCTGGATATGATGTCTCCATCTCCTGATTATATTGAAAGCAGGGACAATAAAGCAGGAAAAATTAGATGCTGCTTTGGCTTTGCATATGATAGTGGCCTTTGTCAGAGGCAAAGTATCAGCATAGTTGGATCTCTGGGTTTTATTTTCCTATCTAATGAAAAAAGTAGCATGAAGACATATCTCCTCAATATCTTATTTTCTTGTTTTTCTTTCTTTTTTTCTCCTCCCTTACTAAAGCTAGAAATAGCATAAGGCAGGGAGACGCATGGTATTTGAGATTCCTCAAAAACTAAATTTGACAAGAGAGTTTGTTTGAAAATATAAGTTGGAAGATTTACACCAGATAAAAGAATATGAAACCTTCCAGTAGAAAACTAATCTCACATACAAAAAATTAAACAGGTTGAAAAGTAATTTGTCATTGTCTGCCAATGAAGTTATGCTTATTTCCTCCTACCACTGTCTTCAAAGTGTGAGATGAAACCACAGTGGGATATTTAACTTTGAATGTTTCTGTCACTGAGCTTTAAAATCATGTTCAGAAGTTAAAGGAAAGTTGTTATTTTCCTTACAGAAAGAAACAGTCTCCTTTCAATAACTTTTTTGACTATTTTTGAAATCCAAGTTTACATCCTAGAGCTAACATTTACCATGTGCTACATAAATAAGATCATAAAAAGAACTTTACATGTCCTTTGAAGCATTCTAGTGGTATTCTTCTAGTGGAAGACTAAAACATGTAATTGAATCCTTTACATTAAGCTGGAAGTTTGCATTTTACATCTGGTTTATGTAGAGAAGAGAATAACATTGCTTACAACTACATCTGAGAAAAAAACCCAAGTAGTTATAAAGATAACAAAAGTTCTTTTCCCGAAGTATTAGCCTGTACAAATGTACAGGATATATATGTATGTCCTATGTATACAGGACATATATACATATATCCCTATACGTATATATAGAATTTATAGAATTTATGCGCAATCCTTTCAGATACTCATATACTCACGTGTACATTTGTTAAATTACAATAGTCCAACAATGCTCAGTATGCTGGAGACAGAACACCAGGTCTAGCAAATCCCAGTTTCATCCACAATGACAAGGTTTTTTCCGCTTCAAAATTACACTCTTCCTTCATGACTTTTCTTGTTCAAACCTCTAAACTAAATTTTTCTTAATGTTTTGGTAAGAAGTGTTTTCCAAAAGCTTTGAAAAAACTACTGAATTTTTCTGTAAGTAAAATTATTTTCACTTGATTTAGGAAAAGTTTTAATACTACTTACAATTTGTAGAAGGCATTTACAAATCTTACATACCATCTTTAAAATTTTGCACTTCTAGTGAGATAGATTATATTAAGGAAAAAAAATTAGTTCAATAATTGCAACTTTTTTTTCTTAAAAGTAAAAAACCCCAAGGAATTACTAATTTTTCTCTTAAATTCATCTATCCAGTTTTGACACGTACATATGTTCTACCTGCAGAATTTGTTAAAATTTTGAAAATCTGTCAACACTCTAGAATGAAAACAACCCTCAAACACTGTTACAATCATGGAATCTATCAATTACAAATTCCCCTTAAAATTATCTTTCGAAGTGACATCAGAGTTCATTGATAGGCAACTCATGGGAAAAGGAGCTTTATCAAGATTGTTTTTAAGTATTTCTAAGTAACAGAATAGTTCTGAAGCCTGCAATTACTCTATGTTTCAATGTGTTCATAAACTTAAGCAGAATAAGCATTTAGGAAGCAGAATTTCCATTCTTCACTACCAACTGACCAATGACTTATGAGTTTCCTAGTCTTCACTCTAATAGAGGACAAAAGGTATGTTTAAATCATTTTACAAAAGCATAATTTCTCTTTCCTAGAACAACTCAGAGAACTTACTCGAGCTGAAACTCTGATTTTTTTATTTTCTTTTTAGACTTTAGATTGCACATGTTCTACCCTTTTTGGCCAGAAAACACTATTGCTGGTTCTCTCAGACAAAGGCTGCTCAGGCTTGAAAGTTACAACCTACTCATTTGCTCTTGAATAGTTCAGGAAGAATGAACATCCTTCACACTTCTGGGTTTTCTCAGGGACCACATAACAGCTAAAGCAAGTGACAGGAAAAATTTTTTTAAAATAAATATAGTCATCTCACTTGTTGCAGAGATTAATGAAAAATAAACCAAAAAGCTACCTAGGAAGTTCTGACAATGTTTCATGATCATGCAGATTTCTTTAGGTTGCTACACACACAATAGTCCTTGACAGCTTTTTACTCTGTCTTTTCTATGCCTTCTAAAATGATTGATAAAAAAGTTCTCACTTTGTTCAGTCCAAATCTTGGCCCCATGACTGAAAGAAAATATTATTTACAAAGGCAGCAGACACATTGCCTTCTGTTCAATTCACTGATACTACTGGCATTTCATCCCAGTATCATTTGTACTAAACAGTTTTAAGAAACAGTAAATTACTACAAAACCATCAAAACAAGCATTTATGTTCCTTTTCCTCACCTGCTAATTGAGTGTGATTCAAGCCTCCAAAAAACCAAGTGTTGTGTCGCAAAGCATTAGTTGCTAAGCATATGCTGTCGAAAGAGTTTCCTGCATTTTAACCAAAGCATTCAGTTGTCCATCTAAAACCATCTCTAAACAGAGGAGGGCTGACTATGAGCCACATTGCTCAGGCATAGATCCATCAGGAACAACTGACAGCCTAAAATATATGAATGGAAATTGATGGGGCAGCGCTGAGAGAAGTCTGATGTGATTCCACAGGTATTTTCTAAAACTCTAAAAGCTAACATCTGAGGAACAGTACATAAAAGAGTCAAGACATAAAATCCCATTAGATAAGTTATACTCCACTAAATCCTGTACTGCTTTTAAGTTTTATCCTCAGCTATAGAGAATCATGGCATAGAACCACAGAATCACATTCAGGCACTACCCTTTCAGCTTTGAAAAAAGACTAGACGACGGTTTCTGTACCTAGACAGGTTTATTGAAAGATTAATGTAAGATATCTGCAAGCAACACTGATTTCTCAAATGGTGAACAAGTTTTAAGGTCAGATGATTGGTGTGCCCCTGGGGAAACCAGATTCACAGTTCGTTTCTTCTGGGCTCTTCCTAGATGCCATGCAGACCAGCCTCACAGAGAAAAGTGTTCTACACCTGTCAATAAGAATATGCCAAAGTGGGACATGTTCCCACTTTGAAAACCCTCTCATGTTGTCTGAGCACAGACCCATATTCATCAATCACATCTGAAGAGCTGTTGGGAGTCCACTAGTGCCCATTATGAATCAAAATTAGAAGAAATGTCTAAACTCATGTTGACCAGAAAACACTCAAGCCCACTGAGGGCTCCATTCACAGTCAGCTGCCGTCTGGTACCAGGCCAGTTTAAACTTACAACTTGCTTAGGGGCACTAACTTAGCATTTTTTGGGTTCATACTTCACTGACATAAATAGTCCATGACTATGCTACCAATAACCTCTTATGTTTGTGTCTAGAGTGAAAAATAGACACACATCACAGTTGTGTCTCACAGGCCTCTTTAGAAAGGAGCTCTCATTCAGCCAATTGCAAGGCTCTCTATTTCAAATTATCCTTGAGACTAGAAAAGGGGCTGAAAAGCTTCTAATCATGTTTGTACTTTGGTGCTATCTGCTCCCAGAATCTGATCTTTTTACTTATGTTCAGCTTCATCTGTTGACCTCACCTCCTTGCTCAGTACCTTGAAGTTTAATTAAGAACAGTAGTAAATTATATAGCATCTTGCAGTTATTTTACAGAAGGCAAGTTGAAAAAGTTTGAAAATAATAGATAGAAATTAAAAAGCATCTTGTTTCTTGCTTTGGTTATTTTGTTTTGACAGCGCCTCCAGCATTTGCAGGTTTGATTTCTCTTTTGACCTAGAGGTGTGGAGCAAAATGCCAAAGGAAAATATTTTGTCCAGATTCAGCTAGTAATTTTCAGCTAATTACAGTGCTCAATGTTCAGCCTGAAGTTTTCTACATAATTAGATGTTTAGAATAGCTGCCTTTCTTTAGTAAGTATTTCAATATCAAATCATCTCTGTTAAAATAACCCCCCCAAACCACAAGAGAACAATATTTCCTGGATCAGAACAAACAGATTTATTTAATATAACCTAGTAGTCTTATAGCTTTCCTCGAAATCTAGGCAAATAAACTAAACAAGTTATTCTGAGTTAGAGAACAGCTCCCTATGATAAAGCATGGCATTAAAACAGTTATTCTATTTACTTATTTTACAGTGTGTTATCAGCACCAGAGAGGCAGTCACAGTTCTTCTATCAGGTGCTTCTACATTAACAACTGGCTTACAAGCAGAGTTAATTTTGTTCTGATGTGCTACAGCCCGAGGCTCCACCACATTGCTGTTAACCAGCAGCCAGATCTGCACCATCTTCTAGCCCCAGGTCACAGACACAGATGCCCAGAGACAGCAGCCCCTGGAGAACCTGGCAGCTTTTCCACAGAGTGCAGTGGATCCCAGTGCCCCATTTCAGATGTGGTTTCAAATGCAGCATCCCACTGATATATTGAAGTTCACACTGCATGAATCCAGGTACAAAGACCAGGCCAATTTGTTCCTTAAAAGATCCTTTACAAAGCTCTGAACCCATGCACTCACTCTGCTTGCTAGCAAGCCAATGTTTACTATCCTTCCAGAATGACATGAGCAGAACTTGAGCTCCGGGTCTCCATGCTGATACTTTCATTTTCCATGTGTATAGTAAGGATACTGTACTGGTATGCATACAGATACAAATAACCTTCCACATATTCAAACTTTAGCAGTATTTTAGTGCAGAGCAACAGGAAGAATATGTGTGGATCAGCATAGCACAGGGAGAAACATTTTTTTTCCTTTTGTACAATACCATTTATACAGCCAAAGCCCTCTGTTCAACCAAACTTAAGAACTTCAGCAGGCTTTGAGCTCTTTCAAATAAATACTTTAATGCTGAAATAAAAATTTTCAACTACATGTGTTTTGTATGTTTTGAAAAACAACTAAAAATTTCAAATATTTCAATTATTCAGGACTTAAAACTAACCAGCTGAGCAGAAACAAACAAACTTTAGAAATCAAATCATATATTATAAAACAAGAGGAATATTATCAGATTTAGTAACTGTCTTCTTAAAATCTAGCCTTGAACACTAAGAAGATCCAAGAAAATCTTAGCCATCAACTATGGTAAAATCTACACTTTACCTATGGATTAATTATGGAGTGCTATATATCACTTAAAGCAGGGAATATGCCTTAAAGGATTAAGTTATGCACTTCGTCAAAACACTGAACTCACTACCGCAACCAGCAGAGTGTTTAAAAAAAGCCAGAAGTGCAGCAGTTACCCAATTCTAAGTCTCATTTTATCAAATTAAGAGCCTAGTACTGCACCACTGATTTAATGAACACTTTCACCTTTTACATTAATGGCATCTCTTCAACTCCCTGAAGAAACAATAATATATTATGGATTCACAATCAAGAAATGCATTGTGACTACAAATTCTATTTCATATATCTCTCTGCACATAATCAAGATTTAAATTCCTTGCACTGTATTTGAGCTATAAGCAACCCTCCGATGGTTTTTAAATGAGCTTTAATGATCGACCCACATGAGGATTTTGAATACTAACACTGTCAATATAAACAGTTCTATAAAATATGCCAGCTCCACAGATCTATTTCTCAGAATATAATGGTATTGCTATCATTGCAAAGAGTACATCACCCTATTGGCAGAGGTAGGTAGGGTAGCACCCGTTAGAAAAAAACAAACATTATATTGAAAACAGAATTGCAAGGCTCATTAGTATTTCCTGCTAATATACCACTAAGGCTGTAGTCCAGCAGACCTTTTCTTGTTTACTTCATCTCAAAAACATTCACCCCAAGAGATGCATATCAAATACCACTGAACATCCAAGTAACATTTGCATAGGACT
This sequence comes from Taeniopygia guttata, assembly GCF_048771995.1. Lineage (NCBI taxonomy): Eukaryota > Metazoa > Chordata > Aves > Passeriformes > Estrildidae > Taeniopygia > Taeniopygia guttata. The sequence continues at coordinate 37,666,353 of NC_133028.1, read as the reverse complement.
CTAGCCTGCCCATGCTGTAGGGCAGCCATCCCTTTTCTACCTAGTGGCATATTGCCCACAAGAACTGTTCCCTACAGCAGTAACAGCCTGTACTAGGTTAAGCATCAGCACCCAGATTCTCACTGCTGTCACTTAGGTAACAGTGCTCCTCTTCTCAAAAATAACACCAAAACAGCACAAACAAAATCCCAAATTCCTTTCACAATGGCTATGACAAAACACAAAAATGTATATGCAGTAAAAGCTTGTGAAAACAAAAAAATGAATGCACACTGGAATAAATTTAATTCACAATTATATTTTTACCAATTCAGCTCTACCCTAACCAAGGGTCGTACTGCACTTCTCCTCCAAAAGGCAGCAAACAAGGTCCTGGGCAGAGCTGCCACCTAGAAGACCCCAGGCAAGCTTGGGGAAGGGTACGAAGAGAGGATGAAGTTCAGTCAGGGCAAATGTAAGGCCTGGACCAAGGAAAGAAGAGCCAGACCAGCCAGGCACTCTGCCTGGGGAGTAGCTCTTTGGAAAAATCCCTGGGGGCGGCCAAGCCTTCTAAACCTATTGGACATACCAGGAGTTTACTGGGTTTTCCAGTCATCCCAGCCTCCACACAGCCCCACCCCTCAGGCTTCAGGGTTGACCACCCAGGAATTCCAGCCTTGGCAAAGGCTGCAGCATGCCCCCCTCCTGCTGCACCAGCCCTTCTTCAGAGCAAGGGCATGCAGACACCCCAGACCCTGATGGGTCTCCTCCCCACACAGCAGATAGCTGTGTGCTCTGTAACCCTGTTCAAGACCTAAACCAAATTTCTGAATGAAATTCATTCTGGGGAGATGACCGTCAGTGACCTCTACAATGACAATTTTATGATCAACATACTTCCCCCTCAAATGATTTACAACAGAGTTGAGTAACAAGAGTACAACTTTCACTAGCCCGGTGCTTTGGATTTTATCATCAAGAACTCAACTGATACAATGATTGATATAAAACAACATCCAAAAGCATGCAATACCGAAAATGACCTTTATAAAACATAAGGGAAATAGAAGTGTGAGACTTTGAATAAAGTATATTCTCATGTATTTAAAGAATTACAGAGCTTGCCTTTCAAAGAGTAATTTACGGAAAACATATTGAAGTCTTCGTTTAAAAGCAAGATGCCAAAAAAATTATGCATGTGTGTAGTATAAATAAGGCATTTTGACTTTTCTTCACTAGAAAAGAAGATTGCTCCCTGAAAGCACAGTGGAGGCAAAAAAGATGCCATCACAACAATTTAAATTGTATTCCTTACAAGCACTGCACGTCTAAAAGATCATTTTGCTTTTTTGCAATACTTTCCTCATTAGCTTTTATATGCTGGCTATCTAGCACATTAAAAAAACATAAAAATATATGTGGAGCCTTGAGTTGGTTTTAAAATCAATAGCAGCCTTTGGCATCAGTGAAGATGAACAGTCTGAAAAAGAGCCAAGCCTTTATCTTCAATTTGACACTCAGAATCTCTAAGCAATGTTACTTTTGGTCAGTGCTGACACATTCTGGGCAGCAAGACAGCATTACTTGAAGAGCCACTGCTGCCATTGTGTCCTGCACATCAGAGAGGCAGGAGTTGGACAGAACATAGCAGCAACCAGTGTTTGGGACCTGGTTATATCAAAAACCCTGAAACACATCACTATTCTCCCCAAAAATACATATTCTATTTGTATTTTAATAGCTCTTTATAAGACTTACTTTTCTTTATAGAATGGGTTTTCTTCTGTGAGCACTTGCATACAACCAGGAGTTCAATTTTCATAGAATCCAAATTGAAGTGTAGGGAATGCAGCTCTCCCAGAAAAATCAATATTCAGTCACCAGGATGCTTAGCTTTACATTGGGCTGAATGCAATATGAGCTGGGCAAAAGTGCACAACTTGCAAGTTTCCAGGAATATATGTGTAGGTCAGAGATTAGTTCAGAACACACTTCATAAACCTGACAATATATATTAAAAGTAATACTGTTTTGATTAAAGTGCTTTAGGTGTATTAGAAAGTATTCTTTGTTTAGAAGGTGATGTTTTTAAGATTTTTCTTCATGCTCTGTATTACACTAAAATTAACATATTCATATTTTAAATATTTTTCCACATTCTTAAGGGCATAGAAGCACTTTCCTGCTTCAGCTTACTGCAAAAACTTTCTTCACAAAAGCATCTGAAATCCTCAATAAATTATTTTGCAGCATTCTGGATACAGAATCCAACCTCAAAGATCCAGTCCAGAAAACAATGCATAGAGGCACAACGATTTTTACTCCACTCTCCAACAACAATCTTCAGTTTTCTATACTGAAATGCACACAAACTCCAGACTGTGTTCCTGCATGCTCAGTAGGAGCTCAGTAGACTGCAGTCTCCAGTAGTGGGGAAAACAGAAGCAGCAGCTTAAGTAACATTCAAAGTGATGACAAGAAGATTTTCTGCATAATTACACTGGTGCCAATCTTTGCTATATTCAGAATTAATAATATTCCCTGCAGGGGAGGGAGGGTGCAACTTCTGTGAAAAATTAACTGGATTTACATCTGCATTACACAATACATCGTATCCTATGAAGAAGACACACACAATCTTTCATTGGGGGTAGAGGCTTGAGCAGAGGCAGAAGGCTTTCCAATTTTTGTCATCATACTTTTTTTCCCCCCAATATTTTACTTGGCTTTCTTGTCCATGACAATTAGTGAAAAGTTACATTTTGTGACTAAAATCAATAATATAGCAGAAAAATTATGCTACAGCTATCAACAGAATAATTAATACATATATTTATAATTCAGAATACTCTTTCTGGCACCAAGGATAATAAAATTATTTTCATGTTCCCCACACTGGATGGAAGAAAGCTTATTTACACTAATGGAGATACATATCATTTGTTAGAGAAGAATTTACAAATATTCCCTTAAACAGTATTATGTTATTTTCCTGTAAAGGTAAAGCCAAGTAGATCATAACTACAAGACAGTTTCTGCTAATGAAGACTAGAAGAGGCCTCCTAGATCATGAACACAATTTCTGTGCTGCGAAAGTCAATTATAATAAATTCTCTAGATTTATGAGGGCTCTTGTGGAGAAAGAAGTTGAGACTTCTTTTTCTCCCACTCCCATCAAGGTATGCACAAAAATAATTTCCTTTTACAGCTAGACTGTATCCTAAATTGCAGCCTGGTTCCATTGTCTCCTTACACAAAGTTGTCTTAATTGTCTACTTGCTTCTCTCTTTTCCTTTTATTCAACCCTTCTGCATATTAACAAAGAGCAATGGCATGCCTAGATACACTCAATTTTGCTAAAATAAATAAAACCAAAAAATTCTGTGTCCTAAGATGCCTTCAGAAATGGTGGATGAAAACCAGCTTTGACTGCAATTTCAAGACTGTACACCTTACTGCAAAGACTTACCTTTTTCTTGTGGCATTAGTATTTCAATGTCTTATAGCTGCACTTTATATTGTTAAATTGTTAATATAGTCCTTTTCCTAAACACCAGTGATCTGCAAAGCTAACAGCCCTTCTGGACACCAACAGCCTTGTGCCCTGATCCCATTTTTCAGCTCAGGTCATCTATAAAGAAAGGCAGGACTCAAAGGCACTACAAGGCTAGTGTTGCAGAAGAGTCACTGTAATAGACCTCCACAGTCTTCATTAATATCTCTGTGCATTAACTTATCTAGAGAATCTATCACACACGTACAGCCCAGGATGCAAGAGGTTAGAGAGCAGCACTACAGAAAGAAAACTTCACCCCCTCAACTGCTGGGGGCCTCAATATAAAGTTACCAAGCTGTTAGAGAGAGTCAAGAGGAGGGCAACAAAGATGGTGAAGGGCCTTGAGATGGTGAAGCCATATGAGAAGCCATATCAGACAGCATTTTGGTCTGTTCAGCCTGGAGAAGAGGAGACTGAGGGAAGACCTCATTATAGTTACAATTTTGTCACAAGAAGAAGGCAGAAGGACAGGCACTGATCTCTCCTCTGTGGTGACCAGTGACAGGACCTAAGGGAATAGCCTGAAGCTCTGTTAGGGCAGGTTTAGTTTGGATATTAGGTTCTTCACCCAGAGGGCAGCTGGGCACTGGAGCAGCTCCCCAGAGAAGTGATTACAGCACCAAGCCTGACAGAGTTCAAGGAATATTTGGACAAGGCTCTCAGGTACATGGTGTGACTCTTGAGACTGTCCTGTGCAGAGTCAGGAGTGGGATTCTGATGATCCTTGTGGGTCACTACCAGCTCAGGATATTCTGTGATTCATATTTGTCAAAAATTAGACAGAAGCATGAAACATTTCCCAATGCTACTGATTTTTAATTAGCAGTCCAAGACAAAATTTTTTTCCTTGTGACTCTTCTAAATCCCTGGGGCAAAGTCTATTATCCCAAATGGATTTTTACAGTAATGCTAAATTGAGCATACCAAATTTGTAGTACACTAATTTAGCTCAATTTGATAAGTGTTTTCAATCAGCAAGCCTCAAAGCGCTTGAAGGAGAAGCACGGGGCTACTCGACATGAGTTTAACTCTGTAGGATTCAGATTTGAGAACAATTCACAAACTGAATTTCTCCTGTCAGGGTTATTGCTCTCATATAAGAAAGGGCATCACTAATAAGTGAAGTGAACATGAAAACTAGTCCAGATCAAACTACAAATACACATAGTCTGGAACACTGGGGACAAGAGAGTTCCCAGCACAAAGCCCAGAAATTCATCTCTCACACCTCTAATTTCTTTTGTCATCTGGTGGGAGTGAAAGTTAAAAGCAAATGTGAAACAGAGGTATTGTTAATGAATTAGTCACACTACTTACTGAAGCTGTCTGAAGCTGAGTACATTTTATCTGAAATATTTTGAACCAGATCAAAAAGCTACATACTCTTTCTCACTGCAAAGTAAAAATAAGCAAGTTGATCAGGGATTGCAACTATATGGTTCCAAAGGCCCTTTCCAGCCTACACCAAGGATGATTTATAATGAATGGTTGAATAAAAATCTAGCAACTTACACACAAAAGGTGGATTTGACATTTAGGGCCCTGATTTCAGTTGCAGCTTTTCATATCAACTGCTTGCAGAAAAAAGGAAAAAAAAAACCAAATACCTAATATTCAAAACACTAAACCACTCAAGAATCATTTCTATCCAGAGCAAGTGCAGTTCCAAGTTACATAGGAAGCTCTTGTGCTCTGATTGTCCCACAATCAACCAACCTTGCTACCACCTACTGTTTTTTAGGGTGACCCAGTGTTCCAGAAGTGTACTTTGAATGTAACAGATGTAAACCTTGTAAGCCCCTTAGATGTCTCACCTGCCAAAGCTGCTATTTAAAAATAAGATCCATCTTTTAGGAGCTACATTTTACTATTCATTTGCTGTGACAGAGTTTCTAAAAAAAAAAAAAAACCAGCATAATATTACATCATAGATTTTGCTTCAAATTCTTTCTAAAACTTGGTCTGCACCAAATTATGTCACCTTCAGGAGAGTTTCAGCTTGTGCTCTAAAAATAATAGGTGCACAGGACATTATGGAAGGCTTGAATGAGGGAAGATTCATACTGCCAGGCCTTAGGACAGGCTCCTGCAAGTAATTCATTATCTCAGGTGCCTCTGAGAGCTCTTTCTTCACAGTGGTTGTCAGGTTTGGTACACAATGAAGTATCTCTTGCTGAAGAGGAGATTTTGAGCAACTTTTCTTAAATACATACAAAACCCACTGCTAGGCATCCACAGACTTACATGGTGTACCCTCCCCAACTAAAATAAAAATTGGGTTTTTTTTCCTCTCTATTTCACTGTACTTGATACTTTTCTCCCTATATTCATCTCTGTGGAATAACAAATTCTTCTCTGATGGCTCATGTGCCATCTTTGAGAAGATTGAGCCTTCACTACCTAGCAGAATATACAGGCATAGCAGAAGCCCATCACAGTTCACCTGATAACTACCCTGGCTATTTCTCTTTTATGCTTCTTTAAAACAGCCCTACTTGCTGGCAGTATAAGGACAAGGAGCAGTGTTGTGCAACACACTTGGTTCCTTTCACTTGTGTTCAAAGTTTTGCTCAGTAAAAGAAGTTTACTCCACAATTATTCAGCGATGGCAGCATTCTGAATTTCCATCACTTTCTTCCCCAAATATGTATGTACAGAACAGTACATAACAAAGATTGACATTTATGCACAGCACACTGAAATGCAGGAGAAGTTTTAGTTTTTAAGATGACACTACACTTTATCACTTCCAGAAGTGGCAAGAAACTAATTTTCCAAGTCTTTGACTTGCTTTCGTTGTCAGGAAGAATACTGGGTCTGGGGCCAGGGAGTTACTCAAAAACAGTGAAGAACTCAGGGATGGGCAACTATGAAAGCCCTTGAATTTTGAGGACAGCTGTGTCAGCCAACCTGCAACAGACTTGTCAGTATTCATTATGCTGTTCCCACAGCAGAAAGGAGCTTAAATGCTCATTAAACCTGGAACTCTTCCAGACATTAAAGCAGTATGCTGACTCGTCTAGCTTTTCAGATATACCAGCAGCATACCACCCTCTGGTTTTTATATCACCTCTTCATTGAAAAGTCCCATATCTAGGCCATTTCCTTAACTCGTAAAAAAAATAAATAACATCTGTTATCTTATTACTACTCATGATTACTCACACAAATATATGTAGCACAAGAATTTAGAAATCTTTATGATAGCACTGCTTCATCATTTAAACACAGATGTTCTCCAACGACAGTTCTTCATGCTAACTGATCTTATGATACTAGCTTGCAATAATTTCCAGCAGCTAAATTGCTAAGGAAGACAGGTAAAATTCATTCAGTACTTTCTCAATATTCCTTAGTCATATAAGCAATTGGTGTTCTACCCTATTCACCCAGCATGACAGTAAATGAAAGAAGATTGCCATCAGATTCTCCAATCTGCTCCTGCCGTGCTGCATCAATACCCTGCGACTTACCCTCGGCAGAGTGCCAAGCCACACTCCAGTTCTAAATAATATTTCTCCCCCTCAGTTTAGAGGTTACCTTTTCCTGAATGAATCCTTTCACTCTATAATTAAAAAAAACACCTTCTATTTCATCTTATCAGGGCTTATTTTCTTAGAACTTCAGAACAAAACCCACCAACCATAATCTGCCTTCTTACACTTTGTGTGATTTTTTGATGGCAAACATTTACAAACAGAGGGGCAACTAAACCCAAAAAGCAAACACAGGAGAAGTTTTCCTAAATCAGTAGTTGGCTGATTAATTCACTTACCAAATTTACAGGACACATAAAAACAACTCTTAGTGACTTAATCTGAGTTATTAGTTTACAGACATGGTAAGTTGTTACAAAGCTCAAGGTGAAGCCTAAAATGAGAGGAATATACAGAGGGGAGAAACATCCGCAGCAGAATGCAGACAGTGAAATAAAATTAAAATCCCTACCTACTTATCTCCTTTAAATCACAGGCACCTAAAACAACCTTCAAATATGAACTACCACCCCTATTTTCTCCTAAAGTTGGCATAAAACTATGATGGACTGTTTTCTTCACTCAGGTAAACATAACTTAAAAATAATACACCCAATACTCCACTCTCCTCCCCACCCCTTTAATGTATTTCATCAAACATAACTACTTGGCAGTTGGCTAAGGTAATTATTCCTGCTGCCACCTCCTTTGCTTTGCAATGGCTTCACCTGATCCTTTTCACCTTCCCTAGAACACTTGGAGCTGTCCTGAACCAGGCCTGTAAATTAACACTTTCCAGGTCTTTGTGTTGCATGTGCTCCTGAATTAGCACAATTATATGCTGAGTGTGTAAAAGAAAACAGCTATTTGCAAGTGACAAGCCCAAGCTCAGACTGTATGTGAGCAGCATACATTTCTTGGGTAAGTTTCTTGGGTAAGGATTTTTGACAAATTGAAGTATAACCATATGATAAAGCATAGGTATAAAATTCAGACATCTTTGTTTTGGTGTTTTTATTTGCAGTAGTTTCATTGCACTCACATGAAACTTAGACAGTATGCAAGATAATGTCACAAACCAGTATTCTGAATTGAAGGAATTGTTTTGATAGAGTCCCCATTTGTTCTCAGTCTAGAGTACATCTAGCTAGCAGGTTGCTGAGCTAGAAAGAGGAGTTTCATTAAGTAAATATTTGATACAAAACTGAAGATTCCTCCCCCACCACCTAACCTTGAAGTCACAGAAATAGCCATACAATTTTGCCAACACAAAGTAATCTTATAACTTTTTAAAAACAGATGCCTACTTTGAAAACAAAGGTGTGAGGAACATTAGTGGGATTGCTTAGCAGCATATACAATTAGATATGGAATTCCAAAGATTCAGAACTGGAAAATGCAGACTGAATAACTAAAATAGATTTCTCTAAGTTCACTTTTTTATTAAGTATATTGGCATTAAAAAACACTGAAAATATTACAATACTATATTACACTGAAAATATTACAATACACTATTACACTATATATTACACTATATATTGAAGACCCCATATATTATAGCAGAGCCATAATGCAAGCAATGAAATGGCAGCTAACAGAACTGATAGGCAAGTGAAATAGAAATTAATTTCTATATATTTGTATTTATATATCAAACTACAGTAGTCTGTCAGAAGTTTGTCACTGGTATTTGTTGTTTGCTTCCCTACATTTGCTTACATTAGTTTTGCCTACATTTTTTACCTTGTATGTCTTTTATAACTACATAACAAATTTTACTTGTCCTGGTTGTTTTATTTGTAAAAATGGTGTTCTTCTGTGCAAACAAACCACAAATTAAAGAGGTCAGTGTCCATTCAGGTGGGTTAGTGACATGAAATGTGCCATTGTACCATACTGGAAGCCCTTATAGAAAAATCCTCATTATGAACTGGTATAAAAAGGACCCAGAGCTTAAGGAGAAGCAGATTAATAGGGCTTTATTTCTCTCTGTGAAGTGGAGGTAGATCCATGGCCAACTGCCCTATGTCCTGCTGTAAATTCTCCCATAATAATCACAGAGGTGCAATGCAAGCTCATTTGAGAGTCAGCGCCATAAAATTTGCAAGCTACAAGAACTTGAAAAGCAAATTAATTCCAGCAATTGTATATCAGACAATTTTCCACCCAGATACCTCTCATATTCTCTTCAATACCCAGTATTTTATGTTGTACAGTAGTTTTCACATGCCGCTAATCAAACTTTTTATAAACACATGCATATGTAGTGTATGAGATCAACTTCTGTAAGCTCTTTTATCTGTGACCAGCTGCTGTACTGGTTTTTTTCATTTAATAACCAGCAACCCATTTGCCAGCATTTTCTTAATTAATGATTATTTTGTGTATGCTAATATGCTTTTACAACAATAAATGAAAACACCATACCTGGGAACTGGATCCCTCCTCACACTTTGGAATAAGCACTGTGCCTTTCCCCATGCCTCTGGAGAGCAGAGCACTGACAAGTTGAACATTTAGAGATCAGAAGTTGCATCACTGGATAGAGTCTCCTGGCTGCCAAAGAATCAGAACAAAGGCAGAAAATATCTTCTCAGATATATGGTTTCTCTTCATTTTGCAACAGTTTTGCCAGTGGCAAAATAACTTCCTACAGCTATGCCTAGATCATCTGCCGACAACCCCTTTATTTCAGCAATTCATGCAGAGGGAATGGGCAATTTTTAGGAAGAGGAAAATTGTAACCAACTGCTATGATGCTTTGGGGACTATTCCTCAGGAATAATAGGTCACAGAATGTAGCTAGAGACAGTGATGAGTTTCAGATATCTCTATAGCAACTACATTTATTATAAAAAGAGAAGTAAAACCTTTCTGCATCATATAAATAGCAGTGTCTGTCTTGCACAGTTAGAAGGGATTTTTGTGTTGACTGCAGCATGCACATCACGGCTGCTTCTTTAAATTGAGTGCTTGCATCTTCTGCCTACAAAGAAAAATAGTGTCTGGCTACAGAGGCAAATGAAGTTTTTGCACTGGTCTCCATGCATTAGTAATGTTTCTGCTATATACAAAGAAACAGTTATGTAAATAGAAGTTATAAAACATTACTGATTTATAAATTATAAAAGATTTTTCCTAAAAAATATAGCAGAATATAGTGAATAGCTGACATCTGCATGAATACCACACCATTCAAGTGAATCAAACTCCAATTCTCTTTCCCAGCTGACTGAATAGTGGAGTATTTCTTTTCTCACCTAAAATATAATGTGCTAGAACCAAACCCTCACAGACCTAAATTTGTGCACATTTTCACGGAGGAAACTTACAGGAAATTGCATTTATACTAAAACAAGTATTATGAATAATAAGCAGCTTTCCTATTCCATACTGGTGTAGACAGTGTTTCCAGAGCTCAGCCTCACCTAAAGACCACCTTGTCAAGCAGTGACTTTAGAACCTGCAAGTATGGAAGTTGTAAAGGATAAGCTGAGCTGGCGGGTGAATTGTCAGGGAAGCACCACATTGCTGTGAAGCAGGAGCCAGCACATGGAGCAATGCTCATGGCAGATCAACGCATTGCACTGACCTGCAGGTCACAAACTGTTTTCCCCTTCATGGCAACTCCTAGAAGAAGTCTTCAATCAGAGACTGGAAAAGGAACTACAACTGCAGTTTAAGCCATAAAGGGGGAGAAAAAAAGAGACTTGAATCGCAGGAGATTCAGGGGTAGCTGCTGAAATCAGGCTGTATATCTGGGCACATGTGCCTCACAGAAGAAAAGGGCCCACTTAAAAAAAAAAAAAAAAAACAACATGCTTTTAAAGGTTGGATTGTACAGTTATGCCTACTGCACACCACTGAGGAGATTCAGCTCTTCCACACAGGCATGCTAAACTCTGTAGCTGAACTGACTCAAACTAGACTTTACTGCCATGGGCAGCAAGGAACCTGGTGGGTCTGACTCAGTTTTCTGATTTTGGAGTACGAAAGTGTTTTCAAAACTATCCTTGATGAGGGAATTCACACTTATATACACATACCAACTCCTCTTTGAAGTTTTTCTGGGGGTTTGGCTTTTGTTGGGTTTTCTTTCATTCACACATTCATTTTTAAAATATATATCCCCCTATAAGCTTTGGGTTCAGCTACCTTTGTCATTCCTGAGTACTGTATCACTTTACTGCAACAGACAAGGATCCAGGACAGATGATCTATTTAAAGTAGTATTCATTGGTAACAACATTTGTTTTAGAAATTACTAAAAAAATATTTCCAACATTTCCAGCATATATAATAACATTGTTCTAAAGAAACAAAAAATAATTTGGTTAGAATTTTGCAATACAGAAACATACAATAACTTAAGAATAGATGTCAAATGGACATACCCAGAGTATTAAATAAATTCAAGTCCAGCTTAAAAAGTATCTGCATTGGCTGAGAGTTCATCACAATCTCATAACTTATTTATTACACCTCTGTGAGTTTTGAAGTCTATTCTGATATTAGATAACTAAAATAGGTCCATAAGCCCCTAGCCTAAAAGGAATTTTTGATTCTAATAGCCATTCTGCCCTGGAAAGAGCTGGAATAAAAACCCCAAGTAGATCTGTCATCACTGCCTTGTATGGGTCTACAAGGTTTTGGAAATATAGATGCATCTGATTTAATTACTTTGTAATTAAATTAGATTACTTTTCAATCTATTTTTTAAACAACTTGTAGATCACATTTTGAAGCAAGCAAAGTGAAATGGCAACTATTGAACAAGTAAATTCAATCTGACAAATTTCTGACAAATCAGTGAACAACTTAAGTTCTGGAAAAACTATTTTTTTTACTTTAAAAAAAATGTTTAAGTATTTTGTCACCTTTCAATATGATTCTAAACAGCAGCATATTTTTAATATAGTTTAAGAGCTGTACAAAATACAGAAGGAATGCAGACAGCATTTTCAAGAACCAAACAAACTTAAAAGTACAGAATAAAAAGAATCCACAGATTAACAAGCTGCATTCAAAGAAGTATATTTTAATTTTCCAATAAAATAAAGCCTCAAGGAATTTGGTTTGAAGGATGAGCATTCTTATTTCTTTTCATCTGTGCTACGTTTAGGAGGCTGAGCCTCCCTTATGAGGGTTTTTTCCTCCGAGTTGAGGTTTTTTTGTTAGTTTCTGGTTCAGTTGTTTTATACACTTCCATATATAGTATGTTGCTTCACAGCACAAGATATTTCTGTTCAGCAAGACAGATTGTTTGTGATGGGTAATCTATACCACTGTCTTAAACCATTCCAAATGGTGTTTTCAGACCTCAGATTGATGTTTCCATAGTTACTTTAATTTAATAATTATCAGTGCAATTCCTTTTTACCATTATTTCTTATGTGGTCCCAAATACAGTAAAGACTATAAAGCTGTAAAAAGAAAAAATTATTTTAAAAACTTAAATACTGGAAGCGGTAAGCCAATGAACACTGACGTTAACCAGGAGATCCAGAACCAAGAGATCTGGATTTTTCCTAGGAGCATGATAATAGAGTAGCAAAAAATAACCAATTAGTCTGCTAAGCACTCTGATTTTTCTTCTATTTATTCCAAAAGTGTATGAGTTTATAGAAGGAAGTTACTTCCAGCACTTACTCCCTTTCACAGCTGGTATTCCTATTCCAGGCATTCTCTTCAAATTGCTTTCCTCAAGTACTCCAGGCATAAAAATAATATAGAGCAACAGAAGTCCTCTTCACAAGAAAAATTATGCTCAGGAAGCCAAATTTATCTTTTAAGCATATAATAACTTTTACACCCATTTAGATATTTTTAGCAAAAGTCACTAGGAATCTGTCACTGCCAGTCTAGATATTATTAAAAACAAACAAAACCGTATTTGCTAAAAGAAATATAGTCACAATTCCTTTAATAAAACTTTTTACAGCATATAAAAAGAAATTAGCTGTATGCTTAATTACTATCTTAATCAGATTCATTTGCCTAGTGTGTCTGTTTTACTTAGTTTTTTATATCTTGCAGCTCAAGATCAGGAGTCTATTAAGTAGAGTAAAGGACAAAAAACATTAAGTTTTTCATAATTTGGTCCATCACCAGCTATTAAGTCTATGATAGCTATCAGAAAGGTCATATGTGATAAGATAATCAGTTTGTTTTTCCAAGGATTTCAAGTAACACAAAGATAACAAAACCAAATTCATTATTCAAATTAAATCATTGCCTTTGCCTCACCTTGGTGAACATTCTATCTCTAAAAACACAAAGAGAATAGATAAAATATTTTACTCCTTTAAATATCGGCAGTTTCTCAAAAATCACAACACTGACCCCACTTCAGCCATTTAATTTGTCAAACATTGGTTGCCTGGGCCACACCCAAAGCTGGTGCCCCCTAGAAGCTCCTGGCAACCACATTCTTGCCACTAGCTAGAACCCAGCTTCCAGCTTCAGCTTCTCCAGGGCACACTTACATATATACAACTCTACCCACTGCTAACTCTTCAGAGCTCTTTTCCATTTCTCCACCATCTGTAGTGGTTTAACCACAGCCAGCAAACAAATGTAACAGCTAGAAAACTCATGGGTTGACATTAAGACAGTTTAATAGGGAAAGTAAATGCTGCACACACCAGCAAAGCAAAACAAGGAATGAATTCACTGCTTCCCATGGCAGGCAGGTGTTCAGCCATCCCCAGGAGAGCAGGGGCCCATCATGTGTGTCAGTGATTTGGAAAGACAAGCACCATCACTCAAAATATTTCCTCCTTCCTCCTTCCACTCACTTTACACAATGAGCATGATGCCATTTGGTGTGGAATATCTCTTTGGTCAATTTGGGTCACCTGTCCTGGCTGTGTCTCCTCCCAGCCTCACATTGCACCCTCAGTCTCCTCCCCAGTGTTGCCATACAAAAAGCAGAAATGGCCTTGGCTCTGTGCAACCCCTGCTCAGCAATAACAAGAACATCTCTATGTCATAACTTTGTTCAACACAAATCCAAAACACAGCCCCATAACAGCCACTGGGAAAAAAATTGACTTTACCCCAGCAAAAACCAGCACTAAATCTCAAAAGTTTAGTTCCATGCCATATCCTTTCCTCTGTTCATTTTGGCTCCATAGATTCATGCCTCCATTGATTTACCAATTATTAAACAGAACAACATTGAACTGCTCCCTCATTTAACCCGGAGGAAAGAAGATCTGCTCCAAGAAGTTCAGACCCAACCCATACCTGTAGCTAGCTCCATACCTGGGAGTGATTCAGCCTTGTGAGCTGAGAAATCAATATGGTAGAAGCAATAAGCATGAGGGTAAATAGTATAGTTAACTTAGTTACATAAATGCTCAGCCCTCCACTATTTTTCCTTTCCTCCTATACATTCAGACATGAGAAGTGATTTGAAAACATGATGTAATGCAGACTGTTTTCAAAACTAAAATATGGCTGCATATGCACAATAGGTATGCACACTAGCAAAAGAGTCAAAGATGGAATGATCACACTCATCTTTCTCACAGGAGCTAAAATATATGATGAAATTTATGTAGTTCATCTAAGCTAGTTCAATTTAAAGTATCTTAAAAACTCTCTTCAGACAGTTAAAAATCTGGAAATGTTTATAGATAAATTATGCCCAGAAGTCCAAGTACTAAAAATATTAAGAGAAGAAAAAAGCCAATATATTACTGTATGATTTTACTATCTGTTTCACTGCATGTAATTGCAACTTAGATGACCATGCAAGATGTGACCATAGCTTGTACTGCTTATTTCCCTTAGTTTTATTAGCCCTCCTTTCCTTAGGGTTTCAGTGTTCCTGAAAGTAGTACTTGACCTCCCCAGAGAAGATCTTAATGGTGCTTCTATGGAGCTGGATTTTTGTACAAACTGTTCAGTTAATCCTCCCTATCATTTTGGCAATAACAAGCAGTGTAATGGAAACATAGAATCACAAACCCTACTGCCTGGAAATTCTTTTCAAATACTGAGCTCTTTTAATAATGACTACATGCAACATAGGTGCACAAAGGTAAATATAACAAAAATAATTTGTGAACTTATTCTTGAGTAAATATTGATCATGTGATATTTGTATATGAAACCTTTTTCTTACAAGAATATTTTATTTGAAATAACTGTTGAAAGTATCACAAAAAATTGTATAGCATGGCAGAAAATACCAATAAAAAGTACTACTGACATCTAGAATACTAGTAATGATTTTCTAGTACATATATGTTGCACATAAAACCTCATACTGCAGTCTTTCTACTTATTTAGGTCAAAAATTCATATTCTAAGTTGATTATATGTTGTATCTAGTGCTAGTATTGAAATTCCTCATACTACATACAATGTCTTCTAGGATAAATTACACATTCATTTATTTTACATAGCTATATTTAAGATAGTAGTGCATAATATGAGGTAATTTCCTGATTTTTATGAATTTTTGGTAGGGTAATCTTTCTGTTCAAGTATTACCTGTAAGTTTGGAATGAAAAGAATATGTTATACTCTGTTTTAGTAGCTTTTTCTTAATGCCAAGATCCTTCCAAGGAATAAGTACCTAGAGAAGAGTGACTACCCTTTTTCTTCCCCTCTTTCTTCTCTGTTGAGTAATTTCGTTATTATGTCGTCTGATGTTAGCTATGTCGTATAAGCAAAAGCCTCCTACAAAAGATGCCTTACAATATTTCCCCTGCCAGAAATTTAAGACTGATGATTTATCCCGTATCCTGTTTAAGAATACCTGATTTCAGAAATTTTTTAAAACTGGGCATTGCTTGCCTTCTATTCACAAATCCAGTTTACCCTTCCTTGATATGGAGTAGTCTTTTACATTATTTAATTTTGCAGTTTCAAGTTTTCTTCCTGCTGGTTTTTGCTTGGCTTGCTTATTTAAGTCTTCCTGCCATCTTTTGATGATGTGTCAGCAGGTTTTATTATGGGGGGAAAAGAGTCAAGAAAAAAGAAGTAGCTTCAGTTCCCACTATGAATCAAGTTAAGGTGCAGAGTTCTTGTTTTCCTGCCAAGACTAAAGTCTTCTAGTAGGAGCTCAAATATAAGGAGCTCTTTCATCACTAGAAAAGCTGAAACATCATCATTCTTGTATGGCATCAGCTGCAAAGAGAATGAAGCTAAACAGAGTTTGTGAGTAAATACTGGGTGACAGATGCTGAAACACTCAGCTAGATTTTCATTTTCATATCCCAAAATAAGACTGAACATGGCTATGTACAGATAGGTCCCAGAAATCATTAATTCAGCCAATATCAATCAACATTGGAATAAAATATTTCACTCAAGACACTGATATTCTCATAAAACACAAAGAATTATCCTAAGTTGATATGAAATGACCAGTGTGAACAAGCACATTTTTGATATGGGTGTCTTTCATACTGTGTAAAAATAACAACACTGATTTCATGTTTACAGTAGGCCTAAACATTTCAGCCCCTAGGCAATTCACTGTTTGCAGTTATAGTTAGACCCACTCTTAAAAACAAAGTGTACTCTTGCTCCTCATCACCACCTCAGATGTCAAGCTACCCTATCCCTCAGACACTCTACTAGCAAAAGATTTCAACAAATCCTTCTCTGTTATTGTCACTTATGCTGCACACATGTCATCAGAACACAAGCTGATTTTCTCTCTTGTTTCTCATTTCCCAGGCTGGCCTCTTTCTATTCTCAGGTCTAATTTTGTTTGATTACGAGGCCTTAGGAGTGAAGGTTAGACAAGATGTCCAGCTGAAGAGTTGAGATGGCCTAGAAGTACTAGCTCATCAGGTTGTCTTGTCAACAATGATTGCTCAGTGATGTCAGTCTCTTCTGTAGAAAGTGTTCCACTCTGAACAAAACCTTTGACATCATATATTTATGTGAATTCCCCTGAGACACCATCTGCTGCCCACTCTTTGGCATGCTGGCAGAAATATGGAACTGGACCTCTAAAAGCTGTTTGAAAAACAGAAAGGGAGGCACTGTGATTCTGTACCTTGCTAGGACACACAGATGTCACCATTCACTAAGCATAAATCTCCCTCTACTACTGGTTTGAGAGAGTCTAACAAAAGGTGAATTTCTTCTTTCCAAAGGCTGTTTGGAGACAAAAAAAAAATCCAAAGAAGCTGATCATGAAACAATGTGATGATAAAAGACCATCACAAGGACATGGAAGCAATTTAGCAGAGGTGTTCCTGGGTAGATAAGGATGGAAAGTTACAGCTGATGTATTTGTCTAGTTAAATCCAGATTTAGATCACAGGCGAAATTCTAAGAGGAAGAACTGTGCAAGTTTTGCAATCGTATGAAAAATAGGCCTTTTGTTACAGTGCATTGAGGTAAAACCTTTGTAAGAGTCTTCATTCAGCCAGTCTCTGCAAAACTGTAGATCTCAGGTACTTAATTTTCTCTTACTTCCTATTGCTGTTGTAATGCTTAAGTGTTTTTCTCTTGCCCAAACAGGTAATTTTGGAAGCAGGCTGTACGGAGAAACCAAACAGAAAGAAAAACCATTAAAATCCTGGACATTCATATAGTCAACAATTTCTCCATGGAGATGGTCACATCTGTAGCCTGGCATTTTCTTTCTCACTTCAGCTTTATTTTTTTCAAAGCTTCATTGCTTCTTTTACCTCTTCCTCGTATTTAATTTCTCTTATTCAATGTGCCCACTAAACTTGTCAACACTATCTGCTACTCCCCAGATGCTGATATTTCTGGTATGATGCCTCTTTTGCTCATTGTTGTCTCTGCTTTATCTAGTTTGATTGTAAGTATTTATCAAACCTGCTGTTATTGCAGTACAATAAAATCAGTGAAGACCCAAAAAGCAGTAAGATTTATGTGTTGCTACCCAACTGACTGTGGATACAGCAATTAGCAACTAAACCAGACTCTTAATAGGGACCAGGGACTTTTAATAGGAAATTTATAAGAGTTATTTGGAATCAGATCTCCAAGACAGTCTTGTTATTCAAGACAGGTGGCTCAAGTAATTTTCATTTTTATTTAATATATACATAGCTGAAACAAGGGTTGCATAGCAATCCCTTGGATCAAAATATAGTGACTCCTGACACAAAAAAAGTAAGTGTCTTAAAGAAAATATTACTGGTCAAAAAAGTTCCCTACCATATGGTTAGCGTTTCCCTACTTCAGAGTTTGGCATAGAACAGAAGAAATTTTAAATATTTAATGAAAAACCTCTGTAGACTGTTCACAGAATGCAGAAATTTCATTCTTTGAATTTAATAGCTGACAGACAATTAAAATATCTTGGTGAGCAAGAATATAAAGTAGTATGATAGTCTCTAATTGTTCAGGTTATAATAATCTGACCACCAGCATTCTGGTGAGGGTTATCCTAAATTTGAGGGAATTTGCCATAATGCAGAGATGAACTTGTCAGACACTTTCAGTGTACCATGGTAGGTGTCTACTGTATCTATTACACAAGTTTGCCAAGAATACTTAGAAGATCTAGCAAGATACTAGCAGATAAAAATGGATCATGCAGCTCTGAAGGTTTTCCAAACCTGTTCTACAGCATTTATAATATGACATTTCACTTTGGCTTTGATTATTCTTTGTCTAAAACCAAATTAACACATAAAATAATGGTATGCATTTAGTCAGTTAATACATTCTGAGTTATTGCACTAGATGTCACTGTCATTTAGAGGAACAGTACAATTCTGGTCTAGGTGGACTTAGCAATGAATAGCTTAAGGGTGAATAAGCGAATAAGGTCATCATATACAGACAGTTCCATTTTCCTGATGGTTGTTAAAGGTGACAAATAAAATGACTGTTGGCAGTTGCACTCCATTCCCCATAGAACAAGAGTCAAATTCGGAATACATGCAATAAAAGAATTTTGCCTAAGTGCGCTACTGAGTTTGACAGGTTAAAACAATCTCAGTAGGATAGCAAGGACAGACTGACACAAAATAGTTTCCATAAAGGTGTCCACAGGGCCTAGGGACTATATTATTCAAGTGACAAAACTGATGGAAAATTACCATACTACTTCCCTACAGCAAAAAAATTTCAACACCTGCCTCCCCTACACTCTGGTTCCAAAGATAACTGCTGGGTAAAGGCCTTGTTAGAACACAAACTCCCATGTTCAGGATGAAGATGTGGAGGGTAACTGTGTTGCCCTGTAAAAATGGACTGACTGTATGCTGCATACTGAATTTGCAAGACCTCAGGACAGAGCCTTGTCCAGCTTTATCTATTTAACATTTTCTTGACCTGCCTGCAACCTCTTTTTACTTTATAAGCACTAATAGCACTTTTTCCCAAATGATCAATTTTTTAATCTGTGTTATTTTCTACAATGCAAACATAATTTTATACAGATATAAATAAAAAGAAAATCCATCTAGAATAAGACATTTATGGATAACAAAATACAGAAAAACAGAGACCTGGTGCAACAGCAGAGGCTTGAGAAGTGAAGAAACATGGTGGAGCAGAGAGTAGTACAGGCATGAGAAAGTAAAAGATCATCTGGAACGGAAATCCTGAAGCTATGAACTCAGCAATGGTCACTAAAAGAAAACTGGGTCTGCAACTGAATGAATGGGGGCATAGGAAATAAGAAATCATATCCAACATAATGAATATGTTATTCCCACCAAAGGCTGAGGAACCCCTGTAGCACCTTCACCAACGCCAGAATGAAACCACTGGAGGTACGTCCAGAAGCATCAGGGAGCTTATCAGCTTGTGCATTTTAGCTCTTTTTTGCATTATTGTTATTATTAAACTTTTCTGCATACATGTAATAATTGCATATGGACCAGTAATGGTTCTATTATTAGACTGTTAAGATTTCAATTGACATGGAGTAACCATGCTAATGTAAATTACATTAGCAATAAATTCCTGGGTTTGTGAGGTGTGTCTCATTTCTGCCCACAAAGTTTTTAGTACAACAGTTGTTGTCATTTCTACCTACGTTTCAAACTACACAGTAGTTTTGAAAAAAAAATGAAACAAATGTAAAGGAAAGGTGATCTTTGCAGAGTAGCTGTATCTAACTAACTAATTAGTCAGTAATGTTTAATAAAAAAGGGAAAGCAGTTATTCAAATGTTTTGCTTATTCTCCGAAATACTTCTGTAACAGTCTCATTTGTACACAACAATCTCTAATTCTGAGAACAATGTATTTTGTTCTCCTTCATGGTATACTGGTTTATTTTCAAACAAGTTAAGAAAAATATCTTCTAAAAACCCTCAGATGCCAGAAAGTTGGTCAGTATGTCAGAAAACCTACTACTCTTGCTACTAAGATTAGCTAATTTTTGTTTAAATATATTTTTTCATCTTTTGTACTTATTTCTTCTAATGTCAAGACTGGTCATTACCCAAAAATTATCTTTGCTACCCATGATGCTTACCATTCTAAAAAAATTGAGTGCCTATTAGCATACTTTTCAGCCTTTGTTTTGGCAAGCTAGGAAGCTTTAACCTTCCCATTGATAGAAATCTTATTTTTCCATAGGACCATTAATGCTTCTTTTTACTCATTTCAGTAAACTCCACCTGTCCAGGACATGAATAAGAACTGATAGTCTTACTATCAATCCTAACTGTTAACGTTTAAGTTTTGTCTTGTCCCTTGTACAATTAGAGTTACTGTTTAATTACATGATCCTTTAAATAATTTTGTTCACAGTCCAGTTTTTTTTCCTCCTGCTCTCCACACTTTTTTGAGGATCAGTCAGTAGATGGCAAATATACATTGAGCTGAACATTTAAAAACTCTACTTTGATGCCTTATGAAATCACTTATAAAATTATTAAATATTATCTGTCATCTGTCCCAACTCCAAGCTCAGAGTAACCTGACTTGGAAGCTCTTTTTATTTTAATCATTTTCTAGTAAGTATAACACCTCCTGCTTAATCTATCCCATGCATAACTTCCATGTTTTATCTCCCATTTTAACAGTTTCCAATCTTACTCTGACTACTACTTTCCCATGTGTCAAAATGTAAAATGCCTTGTTTAAATCTACACATATGAATCATCTGCAGTTTCTTTTGACTGGTCAATCATCCTTCCAGTCAAAGTGTCAAGTCACCTGACACTGTAAAAATATTCAAGCTTCAACTTTTTTGATAGTGTGCTTTCCAGTTTCTTCTATTAATCCAAAATAATTAACTTCCTGCAGCTGAAGATCTTGCCTCAATAACCTCAAAGCAAACAATTCCAAAGTACAGTATTTGACTTCTCTTCCTATATTATTACTGGCTGAATAGAAAATGATCACCAGCTTTATGTTGATATCTGTAATTGAAGGTCTACACCACTCCACCAAATCCATAATTTGTGCAATTCTATGCACAGTTCTTCAACATCAGGAGGCTTTAACCAATGCTGAAAAAGCAAATACATTAAGTAGTTATTTAATTGGCATTTTTGCAACAAAAAAATTGGAGAAGAGTCTGTCTGTAGATGAAATTGCCATATCAACAGTACAGTATTCTTTTCACATTGCTTTTTATCACTGTACACATATCAGAACCATATGCTTTAAAAATTTCAGGTGAAGAAACTGAATATTTTCCCAAGTATTTAGCTGATATTCCAAGCACTCATGAGTTTCCTGCCCAGCTGATTCACTTCATATGCTTACATCAAAAGCAGAAAGGTGCCTATATGTGCCTGTAAAATAAAGCAGCCCAAACTACTCATCTTCTAAGCTGTTAAAGGCAGTCCTAGCATTAATGATAAATCATTAAAATTATTCCTGGCCTGGACAGAGTTCAGACAGTAGGACAGGGTGGGGACTACTATAAAATATGCAGTTTCCTAGTGGTTGGTAGCCTCATGTTTCTAAGTTTAAAAGTAGCATGCAGGTTAGTCCATGTCAAGTACTTGGTATCGGTACTCAAACATTCCTGGGCATGTCTAACTTATTGTGCAAGTGTACATACACACAGCCTGGGCCTTTAGCTACTGAAGAAATCTTATACTGCAAATTAAAATCAGATATAAATACATCCCTTCAGCCTTTAATGTACACAGAACAAGAAATCAGTTTGCAATTCCTTATTTCTCCCTTTCTTTATGCTGGTAAATTATAGGGATTAAAAGACTGCACAAGGAAGAACTACTATGTGCCATCGGAAGCTGTAGCCCCAAATACTCAAATGCACCCAAATCCCAAATACATTTATAGGTACTTTATCCAAGACACTTCACAGACAAATTCATATTATGAAAATATGTTTCTTTTCACAGCTTCAACTAGAATCATGAAATCAGTAAGGCTGGAAAATATTTTCAGGAACATCAACTCCAACCTCAGGAACTAAATGTACACCAGAGACCTGACACTTAGATGTCTTAATGGCCCTGTCCAACGTTTTTTCTGGGGTCAGCTCCAGAGTCTACTTCATCTCAGCCCTGGGTAGCAATCATAGAGGAGTACCAGCTCCAGCTCTACAAGACCACGGGTCCTGACCCTGACCTGTAGACTGACTTCCCAGCCTGATTCCCTGTCTGCCTTATCACCACAAACCCAGCAGGAAGTCTCAGTTGTTGCATAAGCTTGTCTTTCAGCTCTTGTCTGCCCTGCTTGCTTGATCCAGGTCCTCAGCTGGCCACATTATCCCATTCAGCTTCCCACCCCCTAGGGAACAGACAGCCCCTGCTGCTCCCTGACAGTGTGCATCAGTAATTGATCTCTTGTTAAAGAGCAGATTTTGATTTTTTTAATAATACTTTTGAAGTTCTGTGACATATATATTAAGCCTTTTCACTGCACAAGGTCAAGGCAGCTACATCAGACACATCAACCAGGTCAAAATGCAGGTTTTCAGCCTAGAAAAATGGTACTACTGGAGTTGTAGTAGGTTGGTTTAGGGAACAGTCATACTTAATATTTCCACTCATGGCATTGGCTGGAGGAGTAGATACATGCTGAAGAGTTTGACTAGTGGCACAGAGTTGACAAGGATACAAAGGAATATGCTGGTGAAAAATAAAAAAGACAACCTGAAAAACTGAAGTAGTACAAGTTGAATAAGATCTAATACAACCAAACAGAAGCATAAGATAGAAGCTTCCCAAATGACCTTTTACTATAAGCATAGATAATAACATCAATGGAATATGCAAAAGGAGAGACCTTAATGGACTAGTCCAGTGTCTGGTGGCTGCACAGAAACTTTTATAAAATGTCCTTTCAGAATGAAAGCACGAACAAGAGTAGCCTAACTCTGTTGTGACCAGAGTGCACTTAGGTGAATTCCAACAATTAATTCTCCATCTAAATTAAAACATGAGACTGTTCTCATAATAGCACTGATCATCTTACACTAAACTCGGTTTGAGATGGGGTTTCTGCTGCATGAAAAACATTTAGCTCACTCCCCTCACTGATGGCATGAGAGCACTAATCAAAACTACTGGCAAAGTACATTCTTTATTAACAGTCATCGCTATGGCCTGTTTGAGAAGTGGTAAACTAGTCACTTTTCTGTCCTGCCCTATGCTTACTAAATACAAGCTCAAGAAAGGATGTTTCAAGGGCAATCTGAATTAATTTGTGTTGTCCGGTCTGGCCTTTTTACCACCCCCACCCCCCCTTGATTTAGACAATCAATAAACCAGTTGTTTTATGGCTGACTTATTCAATTTCCAGCAGGTATGCTCCAGACTCATTGTAAGGCTTTTCATTTTGAAAGTGTTTTTGACACATCATCACTATGTTACCATCTTCCTGAGTGACAAATCCCACACAGAAAGCTTCACTGGGACACACTGTCCCTATACATGCAATCTATGCAGTTTTGGGAGCAGTTTTAAATATCTTCAGCCCAAAACCTAACACTATAGCTTGTACTGTATGGAATACATTGGAAAGTTATACTAGAATATACAGTATGAGATGACCAATACAGAGAAAGGAAAGTGAAAAAATACATGGCTTTTAGTATTTATTAAGAAGAACAAAAAAACCCAGGCAGCCTACAATCCAAGCCATACTGCTTTTTCCATCTTGCAATGGATGCCATAACCTGCAAAGAAGCAACAGGAATGAAAGAAGTGAATCCTCTCCCTTGGCGGCAGGCTAGGAGTCCGAATGTTTTCTCTACTTCATAGCAAACGCTGAAAGAGCAAAGGTCCTTTACTGCCATCATCTGGCATAAATGAAACCAGAAAAAGAAGCTTTTCAAGCAATACAGTCAAAACTCATTACGATGTACTGTTATGCAGATACAATGACAACATAGCCTGAGATTCTCATGAGACTAGCCAGAGAAGTAGTGAAACTAGAAAACAACGTCTCTTAAGAGAAATACATATACCTTCATTCAAAATCTGCACAATGGAGCCAAGTACAATCTCTGCAAAACACAGGTACCATTTCAACCCTAGAAGAGCCAGGGCTTACAGAAGGACCTGTAGAATTAAACCTGAACTTAGCATGTTGATAAGAAAAAAAAGTAAGACTCCAGAAGATTTATGATAAAGAACATCAGAAAGGAAAGCAGAATAATCAGGTGTATCAGACACAAAGGCAGTGGTTCTGTAAAATCTCCATTTGTTGATTATAGTAAAGTTTAGTTAAGTATTATCAGCTTTCTCTGTGTTCCACACTGACACTAAAATGCATGCAGGTGGTGTTTGAAGAGATGACAACAACATAGTGTTCTAATCTACAAATATATGCAATTTGTCAGTTCTTTAGTATATCCCATATAGAAATATATCTTACAGCTTGATATGACACATTGCTACTGCTGAAGCCAACAAAGGAATGAAAGAGACCACAGTCACCGACTGCCCTTCATCTTCCACTGCATAATCATTCAGGATCAGGCTGAGCTGCTAAATATTGAAGATACACTAAAAAACTAGTAAGAGCTACCCTACTTTAACAGGCCCCTCAAAGCATTTTTGGGTCAGAAATAAAGATTAATCTACCAACTTCATATCACTTCTCAGAGATTTCTGTATCCTCTAACTCAATGCAGTGATTTAGTCCTAAAAAATATCCATATGATATGTGGGCCAGCTCTCTATTGCTTGCTGCTCACATATATCATTAAAGAGTTTTAAAACTCTCAAAATAACATGGGAAAAAAATCCATCCATAATTCTTTCAATTAAGTTTGTGCTGCCAGAAGAGAAATATTTTCATAGCTTGATGTTCAATATATAATCTTTTCATATGCAATAAGGTAAAGAAAAATACACTAAAAATGCTGATATTTCAGAGTCTGAAAGAAAGAATTCAGAAAAGCTTCAAATTGCAAGAGTAGAAAACTCAAAGTACTGATGCAATACATTTCTTCATTTGTTCAAGTAAGTATTAGCAAGGGAGGAGAGGTGCATAATAACTGTCACTTTTATATTTCTTGAACACCTGGCAAAACTGTCAGCTGAGGCTTTGATTTGGACAAGCTCTAAACAGGTTACTGCCCTGTATTCACCCAAGTTTTCTGGATGCAATACTAGTTAAAAACCTAGGCATAAAATTCCTTTGTGTAGATATTTAGGGCTCTTTCATATTTGATACCTATTCCTAATACTTTGTCTCTTTTCAAATATAGACAAAGTGAAGAACAAGAATGAAAACCAAAGCAAAATGTACAGGCTCAATTCAAGTTTTAATCAAATCCTTGTGCCCACTTTCTGAAAATAATTCTTAGCTGTAACACCTATCCCAGATCAAAAGTAACAGGCTTCACTGACAGAAAACCCAGTATAATAAAGATATCACATGAGGAAAATCAATATGAAACATAAGAATAGCAAAGGAGTGCTGTAAAGATGGAAGGAAATGGTTCATGTTCTACACAAAGAGACCAGCTCATGGCAGCACCCCTGAAATGGCACTCTTGTGAGGAGCTGTGCTGCACTGCAGACTCACTGCTTGCACACACAAATATTTCCAAATGCACTTTTGAACATTTATTTGGGAAATGCCATTTAACATTTTTGCATTAACCAACTATCAAATACAGGATTTTTGTCCCAAAAGAGAATCTACAGTGAAGACAAATTTTGAAAATAAACTAAGATGCCATTAACAATTGTAAATGTAGGAATTGACATTAACTATGAAAACCAGCAGAAGCAAAAACTTCAGCATAACCACTAACTTCAGTTTTGCATGCATCTCCTTAGCTTATAAAAGAAGCAAAGCACCTAAGGGAAGGATTTCAAAGTGTGCTCAAAACTATATAAGCCCATATCCCACTGGAAATCAGATTTAAGGAAGAGTATTGTGATATTTATATATCTTGGCTTTGTCACATATACATAGAAGCAAAGAATCATGGAGCAATGCAGGTTGGAAGATACTTGTGGAAATCATTTCACTCAAGCCCCTGTCCAAAGCAGAGTCTCTTCTGAAGGTAGAGCAGGTTGCTCAGGGTCTTATCCAGCAAAGATTCGGAAAGCTCCAAGGGTGAGTATTCTGCATGCTCTGCAGGTAACTTCTTTCACCTCTGGCAGGTCATTCAAACAATCTGACTGCCATCTGTAAACTGGAGTAAGGACACAACCTTACTTCAAGCAGTTTTACAGGAAAAAATTCAGTGCCTATGACACATATGTTAGATCTACATAAACACATAATGTGTCCAATTCTCATGCATTTGAATATCTTTACTAATATTTCAGAACCTGGAAACATAATGTGAAAAGGTCATGGATATCCTACTTCTGTAAAACAATTCTGTTTTAGAGATCCATTTTGGATAGAACAATATTTAAAATTATAGAAGAAACTGGAATCACCTGCTTTATGGAGATCTACAATGCATTCTTGTTTTTTTCAAAAAGGTAACAAAACCTCCTTGGGAGAAGCTGTCCATTACCTTGTTTTTACACAGCACACTGAATAACAACTTTTTGCACTTTCCTATCTTATTTCCATTTTAGTTCAGGCCTTTTAGAGCTCCTATAAACCAAAGTTGCAGTAGTATATTTTAATAAACCCATTCTGACTTTATAGGCAATTGTTTTTGCCATAGAGCCACCCTCCCTCAATTCAGGCACTGCCAAGCAACAACTTCAGTCTAAAACACTTCCTGATACATTTTCTGTAGATGAAGTTAATAGCCCTGAGTCATTGCCTCAGGCCATCAACTCCCTCAATCAGTCATTAATCCCCTTAAATTGCCCAGAGCCTCAATTGTTATTGCTTAAACAGACTAAATTAGGTTTTGAACAAACAGAGCAGATGAAGAGAAATGTCAGGAAACAGAACTTAGTAAAAACTAAAGAAAATTTTGGGAAGCATATAAGAAGTCTGGATTAGTTCAAGAGCGACAAGGACTTGATGACAAGATCTTCACTGGTTACTGAGGAGAAGACCAGAAGAACAGGGAGTTTAATTTCAATGGTATTTAGGTCAGATGTTTAATGCTATAAGCTCTCACTTCTGTCACAGGGTCAGGCCATAAAAGGTGCCTGCGAAGTCAAATCAGTGAAAACAAAACATAGTTGAATAATATTTTTGCTTATCTTGGGTTAGACAAAGCATTTCAAACACACTGTCACAGAATTCTACAGATATAGGGAATACTTCTTTCTAGACTTTCCAAAGAGAAAAAGTATTTGGGAGCTACCTTTATGAGAGATTTTTGTTTGCCCCTCCCACCACACACAAAGGAAAGCGTATTGCTCTTCAATGTTACAAACTATCTATGAATCCTTGTAAAATTTGTTTTTTCCTTCCCCCTCTCGTTCTCCAGCCCTATTAATTAGTCATTTCTATTGTCACTAAGCAGTTATAATCAACATTCCTAACCAAGGATCAAGAGCATTACTTGCCAGCTCTCTTTGGTTTGGTTCATTTTTCCAAATGGCATAGTCAGCTAATCATACCTGGCCCATAGAGCACTCCTGAAAAGGTGAATCCCCTTTTCTACAAAACAAGTTGGGGCTGCACCACTAACATCTTCCTTTTCAGCTCCTGGGGAATTCATACATGAGTGGACATTGCAGCAGCATATGGGCTAGCGAGGCTAAATGAACCAGAAGCAACTGAAACACAGTACAAATATTTAACAACAAGAAAGCAAAAGTGGTGTACAACATTCATAAGCCTAAGCTAAACAAGATTTCCCTGGTTACAGATTGTATTATATACCTGTGCAGCTCTTACAGAGTAACAGAGTAGAACTGCAGCAACTGAGAAACTGTAAATATTGATAATAAACTGAGGTTGCAGAAGTAAAAAACACAACATGTAACCTTTGCAGGAAATGTCAATGTCATAATTTTATAGACCATGAAGTAGCCAGTGAAATATGGAAGTTAAAGAATGCCAAATAATTGGGTAAGCAGGACTTAATGAGGCCACAGGTTGATCACTTCAGTCCATACAAGTAAACTAACAGGACAAAGAACAGATTTTCACCCAAATTCAGTATTTCCTATGTGTTTCAGACGTGCTGTTCAAGTAAGTTTTCTTGCTATTGCATAGTCTCTGCTGGAGCTCCTACTATACCAATAAATTGGTATATTATACAAGTAGATCCACTGGCTACCACTACAAGGCTAAGCAAATATTGGGCTGAAAGGTTTGTCATTTTCTTTTAGTAAATGTATGATTTTTGTTAGTGATACCCACTTTCACAGCTTTGCAATGCAGGAACAGGAACAACATGTAGGCATTGGTCACATGTGATGCACGTTGCAAAAACCAGCTCATTATCTTTTGTAAGCATCACAGATTGTGCCAGCCATGGAACCTGGCAGATAGGATACTTTTATCCTCAGTTCCCCTTTTGTCTCAGAAAAATAATCACAGCAAAGGGAGACCCTTAATCTATTCTGCCAATACATCCCAACATTTTTACTTTTACTCAGTTATTTAGATCTCAGTAAGGTCATATACTTTGTTTAAAATCTATCACTATCTATTGGGTCTCTCAATAAGCTAGTATTATACACCAACTAATCCACAGACAGAAAAATATATTAAAAACTACATATACATAGCAAAATACTTTGATCTCCTTTGACTTCTACCTTATTCTGGACAATATGCTTATGATCAAAATCTGCAGCAGTTAAAATTATCTTTTTTTTTACTTTAAATTTTCTTTTTTCTTTTGTTTCTGTTGCAAATAAAGATTCATCAAGGTAATCACCTTTACTCTGCTGCTACTGTTTGCTAATTCAAATCAGATCAAGATAAAAATACCTACGTTCCCAGAGAAAATTAATGGTGCACTGAGTAAACATAAGCCAAACACAGATGACCAGATCTTCACCTGTGCCAAGGAAATAGGGATTAGCTGTTAAGTGCCATGTACAGCCCAACTGGCCTCTATCCTTCAGCAGTTTCTGGAGCAGTGTTAGCAAGTTGCAGTCAGAGCTAGCTACTGTTTTGGGAAGCAGCCTCCCACATCAGCAAGAGCCGCTACCCCAGCCCCTTCGGGCAGCATCAGGAAAACATCTGCCTGGGTTCCTTACAGAAACCTTATGGACAGCTTCCATCTGGAAGGCTGCTCCTCACTCAGCAGTCACCCAGGAGATACAAAGGCTGCTGCTGGGAGACACAAGCATTCTCCTGTGGTTGTACAAGTACAGGGTGCAGGTGTAGTGATTTTTTATGAAGGGCACTGGTGAGGAACAGGCCCACCTGAAAGCAAGACAAGGGAAACTATTCCTCAGTCTTTGGAGACCCTCTGAGCACTCCCATCTCACCTTCTTTACCAAGAATCCTCACCAGCAATCTCTGGCCATTCACCATGACCCACTGGCCAGTTTAACATCTCATAACATCTGAGCTTCATATGTTCCCTCATGTTCTTCCAGCAGGCCTTCAGAACCCCTATGATTCTCTTCCTAGTCCTTCATATCAGCCTCCCAAAGCTTCCTCTCTTCCTCAGCCCCAAATTCTCTTTAAGTAAGAATATAACGGTTGCATTTTAATAAAACAGTATAAAAAATATATGGAAAAAATCATAAATATTTTGACAAGAAAAAATCCTGCTATATTCTTGGCCTGCTTTTGCACTTTTTTCTAAGCACTTACTGTTGGCCATCCTCAGAGTCAGAAAACAGATGCACTTTAGGCCTGACATGCTTTTGACATGGTCAAAAACAAATGAGTGGTTTTAAATTTTTATAATCAGACATCTTTCTTCAGTAATTATTTTCTCTGTTATTTTGCTTGGTGTTGCCAGAACTACTAATCCTGTAAGTTTGACTCCCAAAATAGTTGCCATGGTAATCAAGAGGAGCTTGCAAGTTATTTATTCAGGTATTCTAGAGGCATGTGTCAGTTAAGTAAACAACTGAAGGAATTCTATGAAACTGAATATCTAAATCAATCTCTGAAGAATCAATATGTACAGTTTTGTAAGCGCTTACTCAAAACAAATGGCTTTGAGCTCTCTTTCGTTTGGACCCAGATAAAAAGAGTCACTGTGGTTTTATTAAACTTCTGGTAGAGGATCTCAAGTTTTTTGATTATATTCTCTTGCAAAACTTTCTACCAGTTTTAAAGTCTCCATCATTTTACAGTTCTTCTAATCCAGATACAGAAAATTCCTCAGACTGACAATCTCCAAATTAAAATAGGGCAAGGACAAGCATTGTATCTATTTGCCCACGGGGATTTATAACTCAATCAATATAGATTGCATGCAGATCATTAAGAGCTAAAGTAAACCTCTACATCCACTTTTTTTTGTATTTACTGACTTCTCTTTTTTTCAAACTCCTGATTAGGCAGAGGTATCAGAAGATTACATCACCTCCTCATTACTGCATAGGAAAGAGACCAGTTAGAATCCCACCTACTATATTTATAGCAGCTCTACTTAACATTTCAGCTACTTAGGATCAGGTTCTCAGCTCAATGGCATCTATCTCATCATACTTCTAAGATATTTACCTTATAAAAGTTCTGCTCAACCTTTTTGCTTATATAGGAAACAAAAGCTTTTCTTTAAAAATTACTATTTGCCACGTGTCTGTATTTTAAGCTTCAAAACCTGTTGGTTACAGACTCAAAACTTGAGTTTTTTTTGCAGCTTTATGGTTTTTCTGATTAAGGTTGTGGTTTGGGTATTTTTTTTTTAACCAAGTAATTGATTGGTGGTAGCCAAGTTTTAAAGAAGAGTGATTCATTTGCCTTTCTTATAGATGCTCCTGCCAAGATTCAAAGCCAGATGTTAGAAGTGTAGGAACTTTGAAAATCAGGATACCTAATTAGGCATGAAAATGAGATTTGGGAACTATATGTCATGCATTTCAGTTCTGAAATCCTGTAAAGAAAATTCATGGTATATCATCACATTAACTTCATGTCAGGGTTCTGCTTCATGATAACATTAAGATCTTCAGAAATTTTCTCTGAGAAGGATAAACGAGAGCAGTGAAAAAAGCCCACAGGGTTTTACATTTTCAATTACACCCATGCAAGCTGCTCTAACTTCAAAATTTTAGGATATTAATTCCCCAAATTCTGCCTTAGCCTATCAGGTAAGGTTTCAAATGACATATCTCTACATTGAAAGAATACACATGCAGTGGATGTTGAAATTTATTACTATTTCTTCATCAACACACACCACTTAGAATGCTTATTGGAATATTTGGAATACTATGAAGTATTTTGGATCCTTGAATATTTCTCCTCATCCTACTCAGACACTGTAGAATTATAATAAAAATACACAGACAGTTGGCACAGTAGGTTTGGGTCTGCTTGCATGTTGGCTGATGACCCAATTCTTTAATTTTTCCTCCAAAATCCAATGGAAGCACTACCTTACTCCAAAGGAAAATGTCATTTGATCTGCTGGATTTTTCACTTCCTTACCTTCTAACTATACTTGCACAAATAAAGAAACATGCCAAATCTGGAAAGGGAAAAAAACCCCACCTATCTGGCCCTATCTGCCAGCTAATAAAGGGGAATTTTCTTCTTTTCTTTACCTTCTCTTCTTTCCAGTACTGGAAACAGTGGAAATACAGCTTATAGCTGTAGCCAAGGACTCAATCATGGGAACAGAATTACAAGCCCACAGTGTCATTTCCCATCAAGATACATAATGAAACATTCATTTCAGTTGCCTACACTTTTCTCTTTTCCTGTACTAAGAAGTGGGATGTTAACAGAATAGGGAAGAGAAGCTTTATCCTCCTTTCCAATAATTAGTATTCATAATTAAATAGTTGTGGGAGGACAGAGACAATATTTGTCACATGTTGCACTTCAGCCTTTAAGGATTCAGCAGCTTCCATTTACCCTTTCTGAACACACAAGCATTGCCAGAAAAAGTGGAGTAGTTCATTGAAGTTTAACTAGCAAAATGGGTGTAATTTTCTAATAAACTGGCTGATGGGTCATTTTCGATAATTTTCTTCTAAAGCATTGCCCAGATCATCACAAAGTGTATCTTATTTTAAAACCAGTTACATATACATATGTTCATATACATATGTATATGAACTTCATATACAGTACATATCACTAATATATATCTGCCTAAATATTTAGGCACATTTTTACAGCATTATTAACAGCATTAACAGCAGGTCCAAAGTCTGTACTTTTAGCAATCTGCTGAACTGCACACAATGCAGCATGTGTTTCTGCACAGCTGCACTGGTTTGGAAGCTGCTGCTCTGGAAGTACCTGCTATTCAGGTGTTTATCTTTCCACAGTTCTGTTCCAAAGCCAGTAAGGTGGTATCCTCCTGGCCAAATTTAAACACCTTCATTAGAACTAGATTTGCATGAGTAGAAAATTCTTATAAAAATTTTAAAATAACTAAATAAAACTATAGGATGGCTATGTTAAACATGCTACTTTCCTAACTATTGTACCTGGTTAAACCTAAAAGGAAATTCTTTTACTGAGAAAGCTCTGTTTCATGAAAAATATTTAGGTATATTTATGTATTTTATTTTCCTAACATCCAACAACATACCAAATTCCCCTGGATTGTAGCATACTTATGTGTTGCTTTTAAATAATCATCATGTCAGTTCCTGCACAGCCAAGAGCAAGTAGTAATGTCTCTGGGCCTTCTCACCACAAACTACAAGAACCATTCCATTGTAGAAGAAGCCAAATATATATAATTATGAAATTTAAAAGAAAGTTCAAAGTATGTCAATTTTTCTGCTATTCTAAATCCCACTTAGCTATTGCAAGATGCTTCTTTATAGAATGACAAAAGGACCTAGAGTCAGTGGTAATATTATTAATCATAAATATGTAGATATTTCAGAACTGTATTTCTGTCAGTTGTTGTGTATTAGGTCATGTAAGGAGCTCTCATAGTGAGTTTGTCAGCAGCACAGACCGTGATGATAACTACATCAGTAAATAAGGAAGATGAGGAGGACAGATTTACATGAAATAAAATTTTACTATCGTGCCATGCTCTTTCTGTGCTAATGAAAGAACACTGGTGGACGCTGGGTTTTGGAATGATAGGGGAGATCTGCATGAAGGCTCACAGAGCACAGATGATCCCTCCTGTGCCAGAAAGCCCAGTCTTCTACACTGTCAACTGCTAATTGGGGTGCCGAGAATGGTGCCTGTCCTTAGCTGGAAAAGGCTGAGCAACTTGCTTCAACTGGAACTGGCTTCATCTCCTTAAGAATAGTACCTGGGTTCACAGTCCTGATTCCTGAGAGTAGGGAGAGCCTGGCTAGAAGTGATCTGCACAAGGCACAGAGTCCATTGCTAAATTTCCAATAATGGGGATTTGTTACCATGACAGAGTCCTCTGAAAAGATCCCAGTAAAGCTAATTGAACATGGGTGCCAACACCACCTTTCCCTCTTTAACTATCCATGGTGGTATATTTGTCTTATCACAGAAGAATGAGTGAGTCAAGCAAGGTGACTATGAAGCTTACTATTGTGTCTTCAGAAAGTTGTAACAGAAGCAGCCAGACAAGCTGAAAAACATGCACTAATTGAGAGTTAATTCATAAGATTTCATGATGAAGGGCAGAACAGGAGGACAGAAGACTTCTATTGTCCTGTGATTTCCCATTGCCTAATCATTGCTGGGGAACAAAAATGAAAATCCATTATAGGACTGGAAATGAAGCTCATGTTTTACAGACTGACCAAGAAACAGCAAGATTCACTAAGCTGTTGTTTTCTTGCACACATTTCTAGGTAAAGTGAGTGGAGGATCAGCCGAAAGTACTTTGGCAACAGATGCAGGGAGGGTGGGGAGAATTTCACAGGCAATGCCAGCCTTGTGATACAAAAGTGCATTTAGATTGTCATCCTCCTGAAAACACTGCAGCAAATAAAGAACTAAAAATAAATAAAGCAAACAAATAAGTTTGCAAAATATATTCTGAAATGTGATTGTGTGCTTCACAACCATTTTCATTGCAGAAATGTTTTCATCTTCACAAAATAGGATGAAATAAAACTATTCTTTCACGGTGAAACCTTGTCTAATAACATAATTTATTCTCAGTAATCTAATTAATACACTATACAATACTTCTTAAACAATATTACTGAAGGTGTATTGTTCTTGCAGCACTCCATATCCTGATCAGGCCCAGGGGATACAAGGGTCTGCGCTGTAATCCTTCCTCTGCAATCCTTGCTGTCAGCTCCTCACCACCTATAGTCTTGGTGGTCAGCTGCCTAACAAAGTCAGTGCCTACTTTGACTAAACACAGCTGCCTCATCTACACTCAGACTGCTTTTCACTTTTGAGTTGTATATGCACCAGCTAAAGATGCCCAAAAGTACCAACCCAAAAGGGAAAAGAAGCTCTCCTAACCAGGAAACAGAGGAGAGCAAGAGAAGCCCACTGCAACACCAGTCAATGCTACATTACTGCTCTGGATACTTACTTTACTGACAACTAGATGCATTATCAAACACAACTATTTCTCCTACCAAGGTAAGATAAGAACTGTGCTAGGCAGAAAAAAGGCACTTCAGTGGCCCCAGGCAATCTGGTGCAAATTATACCTCTGGCTATAGATCACCTTCAGTGGTGTTTAAACTTTTTTTTATTACAAAATTCCAATAAATATACCCATCCAACTTAATTTCTTGAAAAACCTGTGGATCACTCTTGAAACAGAAAAGATTTTACAGATACTTTATCTTTTATGACCAGGCTTCAGAAGTACTATGAAACAGGATTGCCATCTCTAGCTCCTGCCTTTAGCCTTCATTACAAGAAAACAGAAGTGACTCTCTGATGGGCCATTTAGAAATGTGAATGTACTGAGAACAAGTATACACTCAGAAGCAAAAATCAAGATAACAAATCTTAGCCTAAATAATAAAATCAGCATAAAGGTCAGTAATTTTTACACCTGTGAGGAAAATGAATGGATTAATGGATAGAAGGGCTTGAGCAAATCTGAGTTTCAATCAGAGGCTTGTTTATAGAATTCCTAATGTTTTCAGTTTTTTTCTGAGGAAAGAGGAGCCTTAAGAAGGCATGGGCTTGCTACAAGCCATAGGAAGATCAAATCCATTATGTTAGTTGGTAATGACCAACAGTAAATTGTTAATCAAGATCAACATAATTTTTCTAATGTTTTACTCCTGGGATTATCAATGTCCTCAAATCGCTTTTTTGCCAAAATTAATAAATTGTAAGGATTCACCAGGCAGTACCTAGAATTATTATTATACAAAACAATGTCTGTAGTGCTGTTCAGCAATGCAAAACTTAATGCATTTTGTCTGTCTAATGTGCTGCCCTACATCTACTAGATAGGCCCTTATCAGTTACCATACAAGTATGAAGCAAATTTTAATTGTGAATTTTAATGCCACATTTATTTTTCAGCATTTTCTTCCCAAATGCTTTTGAAAAACCATAATACCTCTTCTGTCATAATAGAATCAGAGTCATAGAATCATTTAGAAAAGGCCTTTAAGGTCATCAAATCAAATTGGCCACTAAGCCATTTCCCTAAGCACTACACCTATGTGTGTCTACAGC
The DNA here is from genome assembly GCF_048771995.1 of Taeniopygia guttata. Classification (NCBI taxonomy): domain Eukaryota; kingdom Metazoa; phylum Chordata; class Aves; order Passeriformes; family Estrildidae; genus Taeniopygia; species Taeniopygia guttata. Next base: position 37,630,360 of record NC_133028.1, on the reverse strand, counting down.
CAAGCCATGAGCAGCCAGTTTCTCCAGGAGAATTCTGTAGGAAATGTGTCAATGGCTTTTACAAGTGTCAAGGTAGACAACATCCACAGCCTTCCCCTCATCCACTAAGTGGGTCACCCTGTCACAGAAGATGGTTAAGCAGGACCTGCCTTTCATATACACATGCTAACTGGGCCTGATCACCTGTTTGCCATGTATGCCCTGCATGATGTCACTGATGTCACTCAAAATTATCTGCTCCATGACCTTCCCCAGCACCAAGGACAGGCCTGCAGTTCTCTGGTTCCTCGTGCCTTTGCTGCCTCATGGGTCTCCATGAACTAAGACAGCAAACCCAAGGACCTCACTAGCACACTTCCCCAAACTTTGGCATGCTGCACACACACACCCCTCTAGTGAGCCTTGTTTTTTGTCCCTCAAATCTCTTTTAAAGCACTTCCAATGAGCTTCTTTTCCCAATGATAACTCCTAAGCTAGTGGTACCCCACCAGTTACCCACAGGCTTAGTGTGCATAAACTGACCCATGATAAAAAATCCCAAAATTCTGCCTGTGACAATAGGCTCAGAGCCAGGTATTGATCTGCTGGCTCTTCCTGTTTTCTCCATCCTTGACTGCACCTGAAGGAGAGAGGAGGACACTACTTGTTCTCCTGATCCCTTAACCAGTTGTCCCAAGACCATCAAGTCTCTCTTGATTGTCCTCAGACTTGTTATCATGGATAATCTCAAGGCCATTCACATCTATAATCTGGGTCCCAGGGAGCCAGCAGACTTGCCTGCCTGCATATAGGGCCCTCTGTTCCCTTCAGAAGGGAGTCTTCTTTGACCATTACTGATCTCTTACCAGAAGCAGTTTTGAAGAAGGGCATAGGGCAACTTGACACCTCCAAGCTAAATGGACTACAGTCGTTTTAAACCATCATTAGTGCTCAGTTCTGCTCACAGATCCTCATACCTATAATTCCAGGGCACCTGGGAAAGTGGCTAAGGCATTCATCCCAATAGTACTATTACTTAGTCAAAATCCTCAGAGCTCAAAATTTCATTCTTTGTTCTCATGTTAGAGGAACAGCCTAAACCCAGATGAGTATTAGCTTGGTTTTTCTTTAAAATCTAACAGTACTTATATCAACTGAATGTTTCTGCTTTTGCTTGGTAGTATGTCAGCAGATTCATTTGGCCAGTAACACTCCTGTGCCCACATTTGCTACATAGACCTCCAGCCTTAACCACCAGCACAAAGCTCCAGAGGCTCAGAGTCTTCTCGTAACTTGTGTCATCATCATCAACTGGAATTACTAATCCCACTCTATGCTGAAATGCAGGAGCATTTTTTAACGATGTGAAGCCACTTCGTATCCTTGCCTGGCTTTTGTGCTTTGTCAAGAAAGCTTAACCCATGGGTCAGAGAAATATGGAAACATTTGTAATCAAAATTTTGGTCATTTGAGGTTCAAAGATAAACAGCTATCAGGAGTATAAACAGAAGGCTGTATTCAAATTATAGTTTCTTCTGTGAAATCTTGAGTCAGTGATGAGGAAAATATCAGATCATGGATATTGAAAACAAACTATAATATTCAAGGCTGAAATGTTTCCATGAATCATCTGTACAACATTTGGAAACAGTACACAATAGAAAAGAGGGCAAAAAAGCAGAATAGAGAAAAAGATTTGCTGACTAGTTTTGATGACAGATTTTGCAGAATTGGGACTGAATGTTACTGAAGTTACTCTAATTACCTTTTTATTAGAGATTTTGTATAACATCAAGAAAATGCAAAGACACTGTTACTGAGTAGGTTTCTTCTTGATAGATAAAAAGGATTTGTGTATGTTTTTAAACCCTTAAAAGATGTCAAGTGTAAAGGGATAACTATAAAATATGGATTAAATATATCTGGAAAATAGGTTTCCCAGCATCATGCAGTAATAGCTACTCTTTGTAAAGAGACTGTTATCAGGAATATATAACTTGTTTTGACAAAAATGTAATGGCTTTGAAAGAACAAGAAAGAAGTGCAATCCAGGCTGTGCAAATTTCTACAAGATAAAAATTCTGTGCCGCAGTGTACATCCTCAGGCTTAAATATAAGATTCTACATGGAGAGGACAATGAAAATTGTGTTTGTGTGTACTTAAATTCTGCAGTCTGGAGGCCTTTACCTTTGACAGTGTGCAAAAATTAATGCAGTCTTTCAATACAGAGATGAAAGCCTTCAATACAAGTGAAGCCTCCATTTGCCTCTGAACAATAAAATGAAGGGTATTCATACCTTCTTTGCCGTGGATATATTGGAAATCAAGCTTACACTGTTTTTAGCCTAATGTAGTATTTCCTGCCTGCTGATGCGCTCTTCTCCCTTCTGCCTTTCCCTTGCCCCGGCTAGCTCTGGGGAGAAGGGGCACGGGCAGACTTCCAGCGCTTCCCGCTGAACCCTCACCGGGCTTTGGGAAGCACTGTCGGAGTTCGGAGAGCAGTCAGCGACCCCACGGCGATTTAATGAAGAGAGTCTTTCTCCGGGGGGCGAATTCCGTTTTATTGCAATCCAACGGGGAATACAATAATTCGAAGGAGTCCAGGCGTGCCACGCCTGCGTTTGCCGGAGCAGCGCGAGCAGGGTGGGGCGCGCTGGAGCCAGCCAGGAGAAAGCGCGGAGTGCGCTGCACGAATGAACTAAATATGGAACGAGGGAAAACCGGAGCAGCCAATGGGGTAATGCCACAGGGGGTTTGAGGGTAGTGGGATACGGGGGTGCATCCAATGAAGGACAGACAGGGGAAGGGTCCCAGGTCCTCTGCTGATCGCCCAGTGTCCCGGGTGGAAGAGTCTAGGTGGGGGGGAAGGGACACTCAGTGACAGACAGGCATTTGGGGTAAACAGGGGGATGACTTGGCATTTTTGGGGACAACGCACCCGCGAGGAAAGACGGGAAAACCCGGGGAGAACCGTTACAGAACCGGGGGTACATGGAACAAACCTATACATAATACAAATGTAATAAAACATAAAAAACACAACTCCACACCTGCCTCTGACTTTTTAAGTTATTTATACTCACAGAATAATGTATTGTATACAAGACATACATACCACTTCTTTCTTATTGCACTTCATGAACAGCATCTAAGGAATTTTATAAAAGGTAGAGTTATACTTACTTATGGAGAAAAGATGGAGACAGACAGGACCGTTACATTTCCTATGAAGCCCCAGCCTACTGGTTGGATATCTAAGAACACAAACCAAATATCCCAAAGTCCTCTGGGGGGCTTTTTTGTCTTTCTCACAACACTGAAAATTAGGGCCAAACTACAGAAATCATAACTTTAAATTATCACAGAAAAGAGCCATGTTCTCAACATTCGGGAGCTGTTTAAGATGATTCTCTCTTCATGGCCAGCTTTGAAAAGTTGGGCTTATGCTACAGGCTATGTCCCTAGGCTTTCTTCTTTAGGCATAGTAGATATAAATAATTATATTTTTCAGATGAAAGTGCATATGCTAGTGCCAACCTTACTCCAGTTACTAGGGCAACAAGAAGAAAGCACTCACAAAATACACAAACCAGATAAAATCAGCTCCTGTTTATACACAAGTTCTGACAATCAGCATTGGCAAAGAATTTCAAGCCAGATGACTGGCACTGGGCTATTAGCATTAATTTTATTCTTTCTTCTCCTGTATGCAATACATTTCACTTGCATCCTTCTGACTTTGCTTCCTAGCAGAAAATTGTTCTAGCTTAAGAGCGGAAATTATCATTCCTTCCTTTAGATTCAAGCATCCAAATAAATGAAACTTCAACAGTGTTTAGCATCAGGCAGCTTTCAGTCTCCAAGGCTAATAGAACTGCTAGGATTAAAAGTGGTAAGAGCAGGCTTAACTATCTGGAATAATGTAGGCAAATTATCATGTCATTTTTATGTGAAGGAATTAGATAGTGAAAAAATATCAAGCCTTACATTAAACTAACCAAGGCTAAGTTATAGCATCATATCAAAGCTTCATTAAACTAATGTTTGGAAAACAATTCTCAGAAATTTATCCACTATCAATAACACTTTAGTCACAGGAGTTGCAGTTCTGCTGTAAACAAGTTGCTAATTGTATTTCTCAGTCTGTATGGTGAGATACATGCTAAGCGTGTCATTACAATAAAGTCCCTCCCTCACAACAAAGCTCACAAACAACTACTCTCTCCAGCTAAATCATAGTCATGCCACATACACACCCACAGCCACTTTGCTTCTTCCTGAGCTTGCATGGGAGAAGATCAAAATCCATTGTCAGTACAAACATACAGTAGAGAAATGTTCATCTGCAAGATCAAGTGCTTGCATAATGGAAACAGTGCTTTAATTTGACAGCATACAAGAAATCATACATTATGATTTCAACAAGTGTCCCTGTAAATCAGTGGTCTATAATCACTAATTCATTGTATAACCTGATTTTGGCATAACTCCCGACACGTGATAAGACTTAACAACATTTAAATCACGATTGACATAGAAAGTTAGAGCAACATCTTCCAAACATATCTGGGCTTAACAAATTGCCCAAATTCACAATGTAATATTTTATTTGTATACATTTCATTTAAAAAGTAATCTACTATGGGAGCACAATGAACATTTCATTGTATAGCTAAATTCTTAAATGCTCTTCATAAAAACATCAAATCCTTCAAGTGCTTTCAGTAAATTATATATCTATAATTATCTGATTTAGTTTTGAAACTCTTATTGAGTAAGTAGCATGTCTACAATTCATATGCCATGAAATTAATAAAGCTAGTAATAAAATACTCTGTTAATCAGAACTAAAAGTTCATCCTTGTATTTCCATAAAACCATATTAAATCTAAACTGGAATACCATTGTATGAAGAATGATATGAAACACTGCTGCCATCTACACAAATTAGTATTGAAGAAATTTGGTATCCATTTCCCTGTCATTTTGCAGTAATATTTTAGGCAGCAGCTTTAGGAACCTTGCTGCCAGGATAATTATGCAGTTTATTTAATTTTCTTATTTTTTCCTTTTTGTGTATCTTTGCAAAGGAATGCCTTTCTCTTCTACTATGGCTCTCTAGTAAAAGTTAGTTTGGTAAATTAAAAAAAAACAAGGCACTTTTCAACACTATGATAAACATCCAAGAGACTCTTAAATAGTATTTAGAACAATTCTGCTTAAGCAGAAAAAAAAACTCCTAGGAAGACTAATTTCCTCTCAGTCATATTTCCACTAACTCACTATATAACTTCCTGAACACATCATAGATATATTCTGTATATTCTCTAATTTTACATTTGTCTCAGGTAAAAATAATTCTCTCCAAAAAAAATCCTAACTCTCCTGCCCAACCAACTTATGAACAACTAACCCTCATTTTAAAAAAAGCCACTAAAGAAATAGCTCATATTGTGCTGGACTACAGCCAGGTTTTCTATGTCAGGAGAAATCCATCTTAGTTCATACATATATTTCCTTTTTATGGTGAATATATTTATATTTAGTGAATAATTCCAGAAAGTCAAAAACATCAGTGCAAGCTTAGCATAATTCCCCAGTATCCAATTCAGTGACATTCAGGACTAAGAAGCAGTCTGTAGGCCCAAGGATTTTTTCAGGTTTTTTCCACTCGTGCCAAACTGCAGAAACCAGAAAAACATAGAAAAAGCAATTCTAAATTATATTGACACGATAGTGAAACCAGAATTTTACAGTCAAAGTCTTTGTGCTTCTGCTGTTTCTATAAAGCTACACCCACTACTACCTCTCATTACCCACTGTCTTCTTCAATAGTCCATCACCTCATGTGGTCAGCCTTCTGTCAAAGGCTATATCCCAAATGGGAACTGGCAGTCACCTTCCCAAGGCACGGCACAGCACCATAGGCCTCACAGTTCCTTTCACAAAAGGAAATGAAATCTTGAAAACTAAAAGCAAAGCCCTTCAAACACTTTGGAAAGAAATGAAATGCAACTGAAAATAAAAAGAAAATTTGGAAATTTAGTGGCTACAATCAAATGGACTGGGACGAAATGAGTTGCAGTGGAAAGGACGGACCAAAGCATGCCAAAACTAACCTCACAGATGCTGCAAAATCAGGGGGAAAAATCATATATGATGATAGAATATAGAAGGGAATATATGAATGAGATGACATGGATACTTGAAAAACAAAATTAAAATATATTTGTCAAAATGAAAACCATCAAAAGGCATGGGATGCCATGAAGTGAAGGGATATGGACCAAAGCTTACCAAATTGATCCTCATTGAAATCACAAGACTTCATTTCCTTTTCTGAAAGCATCTCAAATTGCCGCCTGTGTACACATATTGTGCCCAGAGCTCTTCTCAGAAAGAACTTGGCCCTTGCAGCAGTAAGGGGAGTTGACAGGTAGTAAGTGTCCAAGTTCTTTAAGCAATATAAAGACTTAAGAGTTGCAAAATTTAAAATTTGAGTCATAGGTCCTACAGAGATTCACTGCATTAAGATATTTGACATCAAACATTTCATTTAATCATGGTGAATAACACGCTCCACACATTCTACACAAGCTCCCAGAGACATTTTTTTTTAAATGCCCAAGGCTGTTAGTGCTACACTAGAGTTAGAGATTACCTTTCCACCCCTTCTTCTTGAGCTCTGTACCATGCTCACACATTCTGCGGTCTGGTAAGAGCTAGAAATTATACCAGTTCCAGTTGTATTCAGATTTTCATTCCACCATAGAAGTTACATACTCAGCAGCACAAGGTCCCATAATTTACTGCTTGCAGCTGCAGTAATACTGAACAAACATTTCAATTATTTGACTACTCCAGAGCAATACGTGAAGATTATTATACCAATAATGTGAATTTTGTTTGTAATTTATATGCAACTGATACACTGGAAGCTAATTTTCAGGGAAAACAAATAGAATAATTTCCTATTTAATAATATTTATTTCTCACTTTAAATATATCATAATTTTTAGATGAATCCCTAATAAAAGTTGATTATATTTCATTATTTTTACTCAAGGTTTCCATTAAAACAACCTGGAAATTGTCAGTTGCATTGTTTAAGCCTAAGCATATTAATGAACAGGACAGGGGAAGAAACTTTAGCACACAAGAAAAATTCCATTGGTTGTAGGGACCTGAAAAAGAGGAACCAGCCCCTTCTTGCTTCAACAGAAAATAATTAAGACCGTCCAAAAAAGAACACATAACAAAATGACAAGAAAAATAACTAAGAATAGAAACAGGAAAAAGAGGAATGAAGGAGAGCAAGCAAGTACCCAGAACAGTAATGAAAACTTTACCTGGCAACAGTGAGAGAATCGCAAAGATTAAATAGAGGTGAAACACCAAAATAGGCCTTAATCTGTCCAGTTCATTGTGAACTCAAAACTTTTTTTTCCCTTGCCCTTTCAAGATCTTTTATTTCCTCCAACTTTTAAGGTCTCCTGCACTGTTCTTTATAAAACCCAAGTGTTTCCTGTCTGTAAGTAATTCTTGCTACACTCTTCTGCAGTATTTCCAAGTAGTCAGTTTTTTTCTTTTTTTCCCAGAAGTGAGATTGCCAAAACCCCTGAGAACACAGCTTCTTTGGCTCTCCCTAAAACAGGATAAACTTCTCCCCTAGAAACACCTCACACCTCTGACCTACTGAGTCTTGAAGAAAATGTGAAGGTGTGGCTCACTCTAAACACTAAATCCATTTTGCTCAATTACATGAACAAATATGTTATTCGTTTCCTTGTTGGTAAGCCCTGCCTGCCACCTTGGGAGAGAGAAGGCAGGAAAGCACATCCAAAGGACATTCTAAGGGATAAGGAGGTTAAAACCTTTCTCCCATTTTCTCTAGACTCTCTCACATTAAAATACTCATTAAAAATAGACTATTTCAGTAATTAGGTGCTTTCATCACATTATATGTCAGGTATGACTATTTCATAGAAAAAAAGGCTTTGACTATTTATTTACAACCTATTGTTCTTAAAGATTTGGGCACATGCAGACTGAAATATAATCCTGTAAACTCAATCTGTTTTCTGTTGTACAGAAAATTAACTGTACTTCATTTAATCACAGCAAGAATACAGACACAAAATTAAGAGTCTGTAAAAAAAAATGGGCTTAATATTCTTTTATTCTTATTACTGCTTTAAAATATGTAACATCGGGGGGTTGAATCCTACTCTGGGCAACATCTTCAGCACCTTTAACCAGCCAGACCAATTACGGATATTTTTTTTACCTCTACAATGGAACTGCATTCCCCAGCCACCCTCAAAGGGCACTCGAGATACAGAGATAAAGTATGTACTTGGTACAATTACAATAAGTAAAACATCTACCACAGCCCCAACAAAAAAAAAAAAAAAAAAAAAAAAAAAAAAAAAAAGAGAAAGTAAAGGCATACCACTGTGAAGCCTATGCTTTATGTGTTTCTTTGTGAAAATCTTCCAGCTGTTTCTAAAGACGCCTTTACACATAACATGGGCTGACATGAAAAAGCTTATACTCAAATCAATACTGGTAGGTTTATCCAGAGAAAGCTTTAAATAATTAAAAGAGCTGCTAAGGTATTACAGCTACAAGAAAAAGTATTTTTTTATTTTTTCCAAAGTCTTCCTAAATTATAAGGAAAAAATCTCCATGCATGTTTTAATAAGTGCTCCCAAGTCTGCAATAGATACATTAAGAACACCAAGAAAATTTGGAGTAATTTAATTCTGAGCTACTGTAACTGTACAACTACTGGAAAATATTATCCCTCTAAAATGGTCTCAGTCAGGATAACAGTAGCCTATACCTTCCATTCAAGTTGCAGGAGAGGATACACAGAATGATTCTGCACCTCTATTTTTATGTTCCTCTATTTTATATTCCTTTCGTATGTGTGAAAACCCTACATGTTTTATCAATGGTTTATTACAATAATAGTTATAAGCAGAAAAATATGGTACAAGCTATGAAAAAATGAGATTACTGTTAGTTGGATAGTTAGGATTCTGTATAAGTCCTTGGATAGAGCAACAGTACAGGATTTTTGATCAGCTCTTTGCAGGATTTTCCAAGTTCTAACTTGCATTAAAAGATCCTTATTTACAGAGTTCCACTAAGGCTACCTGATTATTTCGGCGATATATAAAGGCTATAAAGCATCTTCCTGTGCATGCCAGCTACAAATAGATACTAGAGCAAGTGATGAGCTGTGCAATTTCAGCACAAGGATGAAAAAAAGGAACTAGACCAGATTCAATCTGAAAAGTAAATTATTAACACAAGCGCTTTTGGTAGGTGAGTGTTTCATCCTGTGACTAGCTGAAGTCTGATTCCTAAAATCAACACAGCACAACAGAGGGTGTTGGGTAGTGACTGTGTTTACTTACATTATAATCACACTTATCCAATGCATGGTTAATGACTAAGCACACAGTGTATCTATAAAGCCCAAGGACACGAGGTACCAAGGTTCTGCTTCATTGTCACTTTGGAGCCTAATGTACTTGGTTTCAGTGTGATTGGATGGCTTCTCACAAATCCCCAAAACAGAACAAGGTTTTACTATAACAACTGTATTTACTCTTTTTAGTTAAGGAAGCTACTACTCCATCTCAACAGAATTTGAAGACTCTTATCAGAATGTATTGTGGAGATTACGTAAGTATTTGTTCTCTGAAATCTTCCAAAACTTTTCATTCCTCTTAAGTTGTCGTCATGTGTTGGCAGCCATTTCCCTTCACTGGTAGAAATTGATATAAGGTGAAGAGAATTCATTTGTGATTTGGGTCTAACCTTGGTGTTACTTAGATATATCAAGTGTCTGAAACAAAGACTAAAATATAAAGAATTATCAGTTCCTGTCTTCATAATTCTAGACCTTTCAAGAAAAAGCAACTTAAGCCTCCTTGTGAGGTCCTATAGGTAGGTTTTCTATGTTGGCACTAAACTGCTAAACAAGAAGCTAAATTACATACTATCACCGTATTAAAGATAAAAACATGAGTTTTTCAGAAGATAGCTATTTCTGGCACTATTTTGGGGAGTTATAATTTGAAAAGACCATCTCTAGCTGCATAAAGTAAATAGCTTCATAATTTACAAAAATTGGTTTTGTTCATAGCAAAATGCTACCTGTACAAGAGCCACAACACAGGAAGAGTTATGGTTTCACTAGTGCTTTTTGAGGGGAAAAAAGGGGTTTTTAAATTTCCATTCTAGAAACTGTTGGAGTTATTATTTCATGACAACAAAATATGACCTTTCTCTTGGTACCTGGCATACTGATCATGTTCTCTAAGGATTCTTTCAATTATTACTGATATGAATAATGATTTGTTCCTTTCAAAGCCTTTTTATATGTACATTCCCAACAAACTTACAAACCAATATGGAATTTTCTAAAGGATAAATATTTTTCCCTTTTTTATTTTAATATAAAGTATAATTGACTCATTATTTTAATCTTTGCGGTAAAGTATTTCTTCTAATAAAATTATATATATAAAGCATATAGGTGCTTTTCTAAAGTAATTGCTATTGAATCAGGATTAGTAATATGTTTGGTTTTCCACAAATTGGGATCTTGCATCCCTTACTAGACAGTTAAGAACTTAAAAGATACTTTCTTCTTAGTTTTTTTTTTTCCCTCTTTTTGTTACAGTGATTTTGGAATCTATTCCTGATAATTTTAGGACAACAGAAAGAATATTATACCTTAAAAAGTTAGTAAATTGGTTTCTGGTGGAGAAGACAAGAAATACAGTCTCTTCTACTGATTTATTGCAACCAATTATATTTAAATAATTGACACTGCATCTGCATATAATATGTTGTCTAAAATTAATGGTAGTCCCTTATAAAATAACTTACAGAAGTCATTTTAAAGTCATTACAATTGGCAATTATTATATTTGCAATAACACTGTAGTAGTTTGATGGCATTATAAAGACAAATTAATAGATAAGACAATTTCTAACTGTGGCAGATGTTTACAATGGTATGAGGCTTAATATAATGTAACTATTACATATTGGCCTAATCAACTGCTTGAGCAGAGTGGACAAGTTTCTAATTCTGATACACTGAATTACATCAAAATACCTCAGAATAAATGGTTTTAATATCAACTCTTTAAACCCTCTTCTAAACATAAAAAGGCTCACTGATAAACCCCTGGTTTTTTCATCATCACAGACACAAGAGATCAGAGAAGCAACTGTAGACAGTGGGGAGCATACCGGTCCCAGGAAAGACAGGAAAATCTGATTACAGGCTTTCTCTGAAATGCATTGGGATGGATTCCCAGGTTAGGTACATTTTAATGTTTAATCCAATTTCCATGTGTTATGGAATGGAAAGGGAGAGAAATTATGGACTAAATCACTGGATCCTAGGAACACACTTCCCTACTGAGGCATCCAGACAGAATGGGGACATGTAAGGCAGAGTTGCATGCAAACATTCTCCACTGAATGCTGATGGTATTTCAAGAGCAAGTTGGTCATGGAGCAGTGGCAGTTTTCTTTGAAGAGACTCAGCAACAAAATAGCAGAAAAATCACTCTAGCAAGTCTCAGTCAAGAAAACAGGGCTTATACAGGACTAAGAGGTGGGACAGGACATAGCATTAATTTCTTCTCTACTCTTTTTAAACACTATTCTAGATTGCAAAAAAGTCCTATAAGCACACTTTGGACTTAGATATTTTTCAAAGAATTCCAGAACATTGAGTATACCACTAATTCAGAAGCACAATAGAAAAATCTGATTACTTTCAAAATATGCTTTGTTCTTTAAAATTATCTTTATATTTTATGCTACACATATCAGTAATTACATACGTTATCTGAACAATCAGATAGAATGGAGTCCTTCAAGGTCAAGAAGTAGATGTACAAACTGTTAACAGCAGCAGCCCTGCTGCTGCAGACAGCAGCAGCAAACCAGCTAACAAACCAGGTTCATCATTACCAGAAATTACATACAAAAAACACCCTATAGTAAATACCACAGGTAAAACTACGAGAAATTAGATGATATCTATGACCTTTCTGAAATACATATACAGAGAGAGACAGAAGGCTTTGGAGGATTAATTTTCCCTTCCACTACTGTATCACATATTATTGAAAATAAATGAAACACATACAATAAACTCACAACAAACCAAAATACTCATGCAATTTTTATTTAATAAAGTTGCACTCAAATGATATCTTTGCAAAAGTATAGCTCATAGCATGCGGTTAGCTAATAAAGAAAACATTTTATTTTAGTAGACATTCCCTATGGGAAATATTCAGACTAAGGAGTCTGACTTCAGTTGTTTGTTATCAGAATGACTTGCTGAACAAATATTAGATGGTTGTTTGTACTTCAGAATGCTTTTCCATCACAAGACTGAATTGCCTGAAGTTTGCACATCATAATTTGATAAAAGCAGCCTCACATTTTACTGATAGTTTTGTTGAACTCCTTATGACTTTGGTCAGAAAAAGCTGTTACTTTCTTGCTTTTGCACAGAAGGTAAATTCCAAGTATCGTTTTTCAGAACCATTATAAATTTCAGACCCTTTCCAATCTTTCGTTGTTTTGATTCATTCCACCAACACCACACAAACCTGTTTTGTCTGCTCACCTTATTTTGGAATCAGTTTCTTACAGGAGAACTAAAAGAACATGTGCAAAAACACATGCCCACCTGGGCCAACTCTGTAGAGACAGATTTATGGTTTTGAACATGAGGGTATCCTGCGATCAGATATGATTAAATACCTTAATGTAAAAGAAAAAAAAAAAAAATCACTGAATCACCCTTAGAGATTTACTTGCCTGATAAAGTACTTTGACACTTTGTGAAAAAAAGAAGAAAATACTTTTTATTTTCTCCCTCTGAAAAAGAGATAGCCCCTTCACTAGGATGCTGCAGAGGAAAGACAGCATAAAAACCATTTATCCATGTTCACATACAACAATTTGTCAAAACTAACTCACAAAAAGGTTAAATTGCTCTTGGAAATTACTTTCCTCTGGTGCCTTTTGAAGACATTTTCTTTATAATGCAGAAAAGTCTGTCATGCTGAATCCTAATCTTGCAATAAGAACTCCAGTAAAATGATGACTATGTTGTGAGGGATTCTAGAATCCCAATATCAAAATTAAATTGTACAAGTCTTCACATCCTTTCAGTGACTATACCAGACATTTCCTTCATTTCTTCAGAAATGAAGAAATGAAGGAAATTCCTTCGTTTTCTTCAGAAAATGTGGCTCTATTTATGTATAATCATAAATCCACCTGTTCCTAGCTGTAACTTTGAACTTCATAATACATTTTAATCATACTGGTAGAGGAATGCAATCTATTATGAAGTTTTGTGGAAACACTGTTCAGTGGGGATAAGGGAATTAAATTCTATTACTAGTTAAAAAATACAACAGCTAAAACTCAAGAGTCATTTCTTCCATTGGCCTAGCTTTAGCCAAATAACACGTCCAGACTTTGGACTCAATCATAGGACACACCATATTTCACTTAGCCAGTGGTTGTCTTAGAAAGAGCCCCATGGTTTGTTCCTAGATGGGTCAAGAAGAGGAAATAAAGTACATAGAGAAACAGACAGAAGAATCAGGAAAAAAAACCCAGCCATTGTAATCTGCAGTGCTCACAGAACAAATTGATAGCCAGAGCATAATGCAAGTTTCTTTATCACTCAATCCCACATTACTGAGACCAATAGGTGTTTGATAATATTTACTTATTTTAAAATTTTTATTGGAGAAATTCCTGTTATTTTCTTTATTTGAAAAAAAATTATAGAATTATTAGATTAAATAGAGAGTTAGTAGGCCACCTACCCCAGTCTTTACTCACTAAGGGTAGGAACCAAAAGCTCCCTGAAATCAATAATACTTTCATTGATGCTATCTGAAATTATGATACAGCTCTCCTAATAAGAATATTAAGTACTGCAAAAATGTCCCTGCTCTTCCAAACTTACAAAAAAACTTCTGTTACTTTGTCACAATTTGTTTTAATTGTGTGGATGGGTTGGAGAGCATTGTATTTAGAGAAATTATATTCAGTGAACATAAACTTCTGACATCACCAAGACAACCACAATGCAACTTTCACTTCTGTAGATTTAACTTTGCAATGAAGACCAATTTCTGCTCATCCCTGTAGTGAACCATCTTAAGGCATGCAGAAGAAAAATCATGAGATCATACTGGTAATTTTCCTATGCTTTCCAGAGCTTAGGGAAGCCAAAGTTGTTGCAGAAGTAAAACAAAAGTGGACAGACTCAAAACTGGTCATCCTGATGTCAGAGTCCAGTACTCTCACTAAGTTATTTCAGATATTTCACCCATAGAGGCTGTAACATATAATATCAAGTTACGTGATTTTACACAGGTTTTTCTAGCAGAGAACTACAAAACATACTGAAAACATAACAGATATAATACAGATGAGAGCTACCTTACTGCCTTTCATTATATGCTCTCTGCTGCAGTGCTGGGCATCACAGGAAAGGAATTTATGGGTTTAAGTCAGCTCAAGATGTCTTAAATTATTTCCAAATTATTTTGCTACCTTTTTAGTATTTCTACTCTGTGTTGGGCTTAGACAGGTATCCACTCCCCTCATGCTCATCAGGCCAAGTCAGGAAGACATTGACACTGTTTTAGTGAAGTCAGGTGTAAACACTTATACCACCAGTTCATCCTCTCAAATGTTAACAGGTACACTCAGTCCGCATTGCCTTGAGCTAAAATAAGCTTTCTTTGCATCAGCTGCAGTCAGTCACATCCTGCCTTTTTCCCTGAAATCTGTGGGCACACTGCTCCTGCTCAGCTCCACTGAGCTTTCTTCTGTTACAGGGGTTAGCCAAAGCTGACTTCAGTGGGAATGAATGAAGTGAGATAGCAGTACATGTAACTACACTAAGGTGTTAAATCAATCCTAAAAAATGCCCCGCTTCAAAACAGGGCAGTGGAAATTCTCTAGTCAGAAATAACATAGGTAGTTACCTGTTCCCTGATGAAAATCCAATCTGTTGGAATTTCATTCAGTTACCAAATGCCTCTACTGCTCTGCTCCCTCAGTTTGTGCAGTGATGAACATTGGTGCTAGTTAGACATTTCCTAGGCATATTTAGGCAGGGAAAGCCTGTATAATTTGAGGAAACATGATTTTTCACCTTGAGCCCTAGGTTCTCAATGCAGAACCCCAGGTTTCTTACTATAACATTGTTTTGATATATTTCCACAATTTCTTGAGCTATTTTGAGCTAAAAACATTGTAAGCACAGATGCTTCTAAAGTATGACAAGATTGTAACAAATCTTTGCAAAACAAAATGCCTGCCCCAGTGTTCAAGTTTGTCTCACTACAGGACATCACTCTAAGTCTTGCTCAACAACTTTAAACTATACCACCTTTCCTCCTCCCCAGATAACTCCACCAAAGAGCATTAGAGTGATCATTTCCTCAGAAAAACAAACCTGATTTTTTGCATTACTTTAGAAGCAAGGTTTTCCTTCTTACCTGCTGTGTAGCATCTTGTTGCCACAGGACCAAAGTGCTGCTGTCCCAAATGCAGGCTCACTAGCTGGTGCACTAACACCAATTCATACACCGTGGTGAAGTATTTCTATTTTTTAATTCAAGTTTGCACAAGGTAATGAGCTATATGGCAAACCCACAAAAGACCAAAAATTGTTCTGATCATGAGGACTCCACAGAGTTAATACATTTCAACGGAGGCATACATTCACTGGTTACAAATTATATAATTTTTTGTTAATTAATAGTCAAACCCTACCTTACCCTACCCTGTTCCTACCTTTACTTGATGGGTTCAAAGCAATGATCAAATGTATCAAGAAATGGTGTCTTCCTTCTCAGCTGAAATACACAATCCTTGTTCCATGCTTTTTAATTCCTCTGCTTAGACTAGCCAGGTAATAGTGATTAGTGGCCATGCATAAAACTTGTCTGTATGTGATCATATGTGAAGGCACAATGTACAAAAGACTTTCAATTATATGTAAAGCAAGCAAATTAATTAGCATAATTCATGTTAGCTCTGATTCTAGGAAGTATTTATAACAATACCCCATTCATACTTATAAAATATGTCCCATTTTTCTTTGAAACATAAATATGAAGTTAATGGTGTCATTTTAATTGGATATGCCAAGTTCAGGAATCATCATCAAATAAATTTTATATTTGGTACATCAGGTAAAACAGAATTCTCAGCTGAAGTAAAGAGGGTAACCAGGAGATAGAGCTAATTATCTGTCAACTTCAGTTATTTTCTTCTGTTTGTATTGGTCTGTGACTCTATTAAAATTAGGTTTTATTGTTCACAAATTTTTTAGAAATAAGAAAAAATACAATAAATAAAGTATCACTGAGAATGAGCTAGCAATTTAATCAGTTACAAAGCAACTAGAAAAATTGCATTGTCTTTATGGCAATCTCAAAACTACCTCACTTGGCAGTAATATCACTGCTTTAATAAATCACCAGGTTTGTAAACAACCTATGGATCTCATTCACCATTTTCTCATTAGTCCTCTCAAATTAGAAATACCATGAGGAATAAATATTGAAGACCATCAGGGATAACATGGATTAACTTTGAAATATAAAAGAATATTCTTTAAATAGGTTGGCAAAGAGATTTACATTTTAAGGTAAAGCCTCACCATTTTTTTTCCTATCAGGGCTAACTCATGCTAGAGGAAACTTCCTCCAATACGGTCCATCTGCCTATGGTCAACAGCAAGTTCAAGTTCTGTTTCAAAATTAAAAACTATATATCCTGCTCCCCACAAAGCAAAGAAAGTTTAAAGTTATGATTGTTGGTTTGCAACAGAATTACATTTATCATGTGAAAAATGTTAGACATTTCCATTAAAGTCTGCTTTTTCCTTTTGTAGACACAAGGAACAATTCTTCCTGCTCCAAATTTTAACCCTATAATGGATGCCCAGGTGCTAGGAGGAGCTCTACAGGGAATTAGTGAGTACCTTGACTGATTCTAACAGAAGTTTACCTTTTTTCAGAAATCATTAGGCAAAAAATAAACTCATAAAATTGTCACCACCTACCTGCAGATTCTTCAAGGAACCACAATAAGACATACTGATGATGTCCAAAAAAATAATTTGCATTTACAGGAACTAAGAGTTGATCAATATTAATCTAAAATCCATACTAACACTTACAGTAATGAACACTTCAATGAGAAAACAAAGAATTCTGTCTTGCATCACTAGAGTGAGGGCCAAGAAATGAAAGGGTTTTAGTTGTAACTACAACAATTAAGTGCTACCAATGTCTGCCAAGTCTCTTATTGAGTCATAAGAAATAAAAACAAATGGAGCATAAAATTTAAAGAATTAGTTATCTTCGCCATTTTTGATTTCAGTATTTGTTCCAAAAAACTGTTTTTCACAAAAGCATTTTTCTCAGTTCAGATTTATTTTCCTATGGAACCTTGTTGGTATTGCCGAGGCTAAAAATATTGATCTATTTTTTTAACTGAAATGTTTTCCTCACTTTAAAACTGTTCTCTGTATCAGCTTTTATACCCCTTGGGCTAGTCACAAGATTGTACAGCACCAAATCTTGCATGCTGTTTTCAATTTCTTTAATGAAAACGTGAGGACTCGGATTTAATGTCGAATGAATCACAATAAGCATTACTCATCAAGAGGGATCTGAAGTATCTTAATGGCCAAATTGGATACAGATAAGTTTTAAACATCTCCCTACACTTACTTTTAAGGTAATGTTGCTAACATGAAAGTATACAGATTATATCCTTCCTTTAATACTCCAAGTACACCAACCTTAATTTTTACATTCCTATCAAAGTACGTGGAACAAAGTTGTAATTTAAAGACCAAGTGACAAAATAAACAGTTCATCTTTAGAGACGGTAAAGTCACCATATTTTTCACAGCCACTGACACTCTGACCCTCAGTCCTGCACATGGCAGTCATTCTTATGAGGATGCTCAGTCATCTATGCTGTGTCACTGATACCAGTGGTACTACACAAGTAAATAAAGTTTAATAATATCTCCTCTACCTGGATCCTTCTCATTTTTTACTAGAGAGACTGTGTAAGCTGTAAAGATTCCTAATGATAGCTATTTTCTGAAAAGTAAAAAGAAACCATTATGTACAGTACCCCAAGCCTTAGGATGAAAAAAATTTCAATTCCACAATAATTTATGAATACATAATATTTTTCATAAGCAATAATACCGATTCATTATCAATGTTTACTAGTATGTTCTAGCTATCAAGCAAACCATCATAAGCAACCTTCAATAAAACACCCATAAAAGATCCCCAATTCTTAAATGACAATTTAATCAATATCAACCGAATGCACAAGTATGACTTCCAAGGCTCAGCCACAAATCCTGCTACTAGGCTTAGTTCTGAATCCATGAAAGCCCCTGTTTTATTGATGCTTTCAAATCCATTGAGCTTGTGAGAGGTGATGAGATAACAGACTGCTTCACTTTTTGATGGCATTACACCAGCAAGTGCAAAATACACAAGCACAGTAAATATAACTGATGTTGGTAAATATTTAGGGGGGGTATTAGCCTCTTTATTAGTTTTCATTCAAAAAATTGGTCATGTTTTGTTTAAGAGCATTATACTAATCACAAATCTAAGTAATTAACACCAGTTTGTTAATATAGAGTCTGTGTCATTTCCTTTTCAGGTTGTGAGAAAGATGTGTTGATTGAAATCCTAACTCAGCGTTGCAACTCCCAGCGGCTCATGATTGCTGAGGCATACAGAGACATGTATGGCAGGGTATGACAGAAACATTTTGTACTGTTATTACTTCTTTCTCTCCTGTCTCCTGTGCAGCTGTCAGCCCTTCTCTCAGGTCACTCACTGGAACCACAAACCCGCCAGACTTGCTGACGCAATGGGTTTGGCACAAATTTGCTCATTGGCTATTGATACCTCCAATGGTATCACATTGTCATTTCTCCAGCAGAAGCATTGTCTGCCACACAGAGTTAGAAAAGGACAGGAAAAGTTCCTTCTTCTACAGACCATTCTTCTCTATTGACCAACCTAAAATATCTGAGCAGGTTTATTTCTTCCTTTGTGATTTCGGGCCATTTTGTAATACCTTTTTCAAGTTTTTGGAACAAATAATAAAATAGTATTGTAACCAAAGAAAAACACCATACAAAGAGTTACAGGCTTTTTATCATACATAATGATTAGTGTTTACCTCTCAAGCATGATATTCTCACACCTCATTCCATATAGTCCCATCTGTACACTAAGCACAATAGTCATCTGGGCTGCTTAATGTTAGTGTTATGATCTTGGAAAGTGTTTAAAAATTAAGACATAAAAAGTTATTTTCTTAAAAAACTGTATTTTAGCTATATTTACTGTATATAACAATGGAATTTTTGTTATCAAAGTTCTTAAATGTACACAGAGATGGATATCTTCATTCTATTTCCAGATCTACAGTTGCTAACCAAGTAACCAGGAAAGCTGCAGTGCCTGCATTTTCCTTAGTTGCTACAGCTACATAAGGACAAAAATAATATTAACACCCCCTGAAAAATTCCTGCGCAAGTCATGCAAAGCACAGTGTAAAACTAGATACTATTTTATTAAGTTGATGAGACATGCCCTTCCTCTGAAAGAGGGCAGATAAACACTTAAAACAAAATCTATTTTCTTCATTTCCTGAAGCCTGTAAAACTAAGGGCTCACTAGAAAATTCCTTGTAGGCCAGTATCTGCTTGCCATTGATCAGCATGAGTGAGAACAATGAGTTTGTGCAAATACTACCAGAGATATTGCTTAATCTCCTTTAATTTGGGTTAACTAGAAATGGTTCATTCAAAAACTCCACATTATGTGGTGCTTTTACACCACCAATTCATTAACCAGCAGAATACATTTGGGTGGCCAAGAAGTTTTCTAGAGACAGTCTTTGTGCCAACTCTAAACTAAAATACCTCAAAACCACTGACCCCTGGATAAGCTCAAACACCCATTTACTGTCCTAGAACTGGAGGAAAAAGAGCTGGATTTAACCAGTGTAGTGGGTTGATTTTGTGTTGTTACTTACCTGCAGGAGTTCAATGACTTTATTTGGACTGTTAGAAAAAATGAAATACACAATAATCATGATATTTTAGTCATAAACTAGCGTGAATATTTTATAGATACTACAAAAGAACAATAACTGAATCAGTTATCCACCCTCCAGAGACTGTGACAATTATAGAAATCAGCATCTAAATTATTAAACCTGTTTTTTCTATTATGAGGTATTTATTAGGTTACCATTACACATGCAAACCAGACAAGTTGAGTGCTTAGCTATGCAATATTCCTCACCAAGTTTTAATGATACTTATAGAAATCTAAAGCATGTCAAACTACCCAAAGGTGCCTGTGACATGAAGCACCCAAGCCCATTCTTCCCAAGAGTTGATTTATCTCCACCACTGGACAGTCCTTCTCTGTTTCATCCATAGCAGCTGCCTGGTTTGTTTTAACCTTTTCTCTACAGTATATCAACTGGACCTATCACTTTAACCAGGGAAAATATTGAAAATCTTTGTATTGTGTTCTCATGTTTAATTTCTGATGTCTGATACATGAAGATGAACTAGAGATAATACTGTATCACAATAAAGACTTGGCAAATGTCCTTCAGGAATACAATTATTTTATATATACAGAAAACAACTATTGACTTGCTCACCACTAATTGTCTCTTCAAAGCCAAAATAAAAATATAAACAAATCAAGTCCCTTTGAAAATATATCACCTTTAAAGTCATATCTCTTTCAGCCATATGAGTTAACATGAAGGGCTATAAAAACAATGGACACAGACCTAAATACCTAAAAGAAAGGAAAAAGCCAAAGAAAACCTCAGATGTCCTTTTTAATAATCTCAGTCTCTAAATCTAAGAATAATAGAAGGGAAAGGCAAGAAAACTGTTTTCATATTCTAGCAATGGGCTACAGAATGCTCTAAAAATCATGGAACATACTCCAATACAGCCTCAATTTTAATTCCAATTAATTCATTAAGCACTGGGTACACTTTACAGTGCAAGATACATCATGATACTCTTGACAGTTTCTAAAAAACCCCACCAAGAATGTGACCTATGTTGCATTAAATTGCTCTAGTTTGTGAAAGATAATTTTGCACACATCACACTTCCCTGGCTGCAATTTGGATTATACTGCATTGAACAAATGCATCATTTGGCAATCCCAGTTCATGAATGGTAAACATCACAGGACAGAGAAGAGACATGGCAAGGCAAGAGCAGTTTTCACCTTCTCAATTCAATTTATGGTAAACCTGTTGGTCCAATCCTTTTCCCTCTTTATTCCACTTCAGTCTGCTCAATATGGAAGTCACTATGCCCATTCATTAGACAAATGTAAACTGAGACACATTAGAAGGAGAGAAATATTTAAAAAATTAAAAGGAGACCTGAACTAGCTGTGTGATTCAAACATACAGAGAAGTTTTAAGATTCCTTCTTACAATTAGCCTCCAAGGATTTCTTACAGGAATGATGATTAGGAAATTAAAATAACTTAGTTCTTTTCTTATTTCTAATACTTCCCTTAGTTCTGATTGCAGTTGTAATTTTTTAGTAGTAACCATCTGTATTATTAACTTATTTTCCCACAGGCATGTTGTCAGAAGTAAAATGTCTTACTGAATTAATGTCTATTCCATGTGTGATTTAGTGGATGTCAAATGAATCTGAAGTGCCTTCACCAAAGAATATGTTTTTTCATCACAAACTAAATTTTTAATAAGCATGTGTCTTCCTTCACTGCTACTCTAGCTATTAAATTAATTATATTCAGAAACATATTAAAATGAAAGTATAGGCATGAAAAAAACACAGCTCTGGAAACATACTAGTTTATATAATAGAAACTGTTTCTGGCATGCTTTTCAATTCAGACAGACTAGAACATCTTCTAGGTGTCTAGTGCGACACACAAAATTAAAAAAAAAAAGACAGTACAAGTGACCTCAATCAAAAACAGTAACTACTAGTAAGTTAACAAGCTGTTGGCATTTGCAGTGTTTTGAAGGAAGCTACTAGGAATGGAGAGGAAACTGATCTATTATTCAGCTATCTAGCAAGAAAGAACTGAGAAATATGAGGAGGAAAAAGGTGGTTCCATATAACCAATCCAGCATCTATCAAAAGTAATGAATTCAGTTTGAATCTGAAACATAACTGAATTGAAGCACATAACCTTCCAGCTATCCAAAGCTAATTTTTTATGTACTCGGAGCAATACAGATGATTTTTCTTAAATAATTCACATGATAACACTGAAAAAAATCAAAAAAAACCACCTGTGTTTTATGAGCTTGATCTTCCAAATGTGCTTACCTTTCTCAGATTTACACAGGGAAGCTGCAGATGCTCTGCTGTGATATTCAGTTTTCCAAAACTAAGTAATAGTTGCACTTAAACATCTGCATTTTCTTCTCTGCTCTAATGAACTGAAAACCAACAATCCATTGTGGCCTACTGGTTTGTGCACCTATTCTCATCTTACTCATACTAGTAGAACAAGCATGTACTACGTAAAAGAGGTGGTTTTTTTTTACTTAATCTTAGCCAGGATTCATCTTTGACAGTTCATCCTTAATCATTTAGAGATAAAACCACTAATTTAAGCTGCCTTAATAAAGAGCGACTGTAATGCACAGCTAGGGTTATCTCTTTCTCTTTCTTTTCAAGGATCTGATAACAGACCTAAAAGAGAATCTCTCTCATCACTTTAAAGAAGTTATGGTTGGCTTGATGTATCCACCTGCATCCTATGATGCCCATGAGCTTTGGCATGCCTTGAAGGTAATACTCATATTCAGAATTGCTTAGAGTTGCAGTCATTAATTAGCATACTGAACATACTTTTCTTTACATTTCATTGGTTGATAGATTACTGTAAGTTAGTTCAATGGAGTAGTGTACTATCACTAGTCATCAGAAATACAGTCCTATTTCAAGTTTATCCATTACTGTGCTAAAATCAGCATTAAAAAATATCCTTGCCATGGAATATATACAAAGCATTTAACATCCATGGTAAACTCAGACAATGAAGACTTATACAGGGAAATGCAAGGTGCTGGTTTTTTTGGAAGCATTTAAGTATCCTACAAACCAAATTTATTTTCACAGCCAGTGCCATGCACTTAAGCTCCACCTCTCTAAAGACCAATAATTCTTTAGCAGAACATGTCTTTGCATAAACGCTTACTAATTACCCTGTGCCAAAGTGTCATACTGCATAGTCAAGAGGGCCATGACACACAGAGCACCACCATACTATTTCAGAAGGCTTTAAGCATTCACCCAAACAGAGTAACACCATACCTCATCAGAAGGCTTCTGGTATCTGCCCATAAAGACCACCACCACTCCACTTCAGAAGGCTGCAAACATCTGCTGCTTCTTGTTCTTCAGCCAACCTTTTATACTCCTCATGTCCCTGCACTGCCCCTGTGTGCCCTCTGCTCCCTTTGGTGGTTGGTCAGTGCCCCTGGGCACTCCATGGCTCATTGCTGCCAGTGCTGCTCACCTGCTTCTCACAGCTGCACCCACTGGGGATGAGGCTCAGCCACAGCCCCACTCCCAGTTACCACAAACTGTGTACGTACAACAAAGTAATAGTAACTCCACTGAAACAGAACTGATTTCACATTTTGAAGGAAATATTCCTTTTCTTCCCTGGATCTGAGACTGCAATCCTCACATAACTGAAGTTTGTGAACCAAAACATTTTTTCAAATATCAGGTCATTTAATGATGAAATTCATTCCCACAGGACATTGTGGAGACCAAAAGCACAACTTAGTTCATAGAGGACTTCAATATATTCTTTGAAACCAGGTTGACTGTTGGTTATTGAAAATAATAATTCTTCTCAGGAAATTCCCGAATTACCAACTCCTAAAAGACAGGAAGGCGTATCAGAGTTCAACACTGTTTTCCTTTTCTTTCCATGAATATTTGCTACTGTCTGCTGTCACAAGACAGAGACTACAAGACTTTGGGCCAGATGATTTATCTTGCCAATTTTGAGAATTTTCCCACCCCTCAGAAAAAGAGTTAATAGGTTTTTTTCTTGTTCTTCAGACACTTAAATCAATTTTTAGTACTACTGGTATGTCTTTATTATAGTTAGCATTAAAAGGATTGTGAAATATCATTGCTAACAAAGGAATCATATCTTTCATTAACATTTTTGACAAAATTGCCAAAGTTTATTTTTTTCCTAAATGTGAATCTTGAACTTTCTTACAGTACTCTATCTTGACCTGGATTCATATGGTCGAGGTAAAAATAAAAGAAGCCCATGTGTATCTATGGGCTCTAATGCTCTCCCTTTATCCCAAATGCAGAATTCTCATTAACACCATCCACATGTATATCAAAAGCAGCACATGCACCACATCTTATATAAATTGAATTTTATAAAATTAATTCAAACCCTGTGTGAAAATAGTGATTTGCAGCACCGCATTTACCCCACGATGCTTTCCTTTAATACCAAGTTCTGTGCTAGATATTACAGACTATAGCATTCCTAAAAAAATAATAAAAAAAAAAATAAGATGATAGGAAGAGAGAAGACCAACTAAATACATATGCTCATGTCTACTTCAGATTTCCTGAACACTTGCTAGGGATGTATGCTCAATTTTTGCGTCTGATTTCTTTCAGCAAACAATAAATCTTACTAAGGTTCTAAAATTATTCCCATTACATTTTTGTCAACACTAGTCTTGCTTCACTTCCCACTTGCTATGGTATATGCTGAAATTCAGGTTTAGAAATATATTTGAAATACAGGGTTTTACTATTAAAGCAATTTGAATAGGTAAATTATGCAAAAGTACAGTACAGAAACTGCTATTATTTTGTTATTTCTGGTAAGGACAGCATTGCTTTATTCTAAAAATTGGGGTTTCTACTACACAACATCTTTTCATATTTACTTCTTTCCATACAGGGAGTAGACACAGAAGAAAAATGTCTAATTGACATATTAGCCTCAAGATCAAATATGGAGATCTTTCAGATGAAAGAAGCCTACCTAATGCGTAAGCTTTTTTACCAAGTGCAGAGTAGCAGCTGTACTTTGTGTGTTCTGGAGATATTAGCACACACGAAGGAACAGAACTACAAAAATAACTCCTCAGTACAGACTGGTTCCCTTTCCACATCCTCTCCCATACCTACCTAGAAAAGGCTGAAGCAATGTGGTGGGTGGGCAGGCCAGTGGGGACAGCGGCCAAGGGCCACCAGCAGGGCCAGACGGATGTGCCAGCCCCAGAGCAGGGTCCTTGTAGAACCTGCCCAGGTTACACTAGAATAGAATAAGCCTATTTATCCTTTATTTGATAATCTTCATTTGTACTATTAAGAGCATGTTCATTTGTGATTTAAAATTATATGTTTTTGGTTTAACCTAGAATATAACACTGATCTTCAACAAGATATTGATTCTGAGACTTCAGGTCACTTCAGAGATACACTCATGAACCTTGCTCAGGTACTGTAAAAACAAGAACTATGAGTTACATTTCTAAAAGATTCATAATGACTTTCAATAGTATTTGATAAGTTTTACATTTTAAGGTGATTGTGATTAAAGTTAGTTCAATAGGGCTGCACTTTTAAACAAGAAACAGGAGGGAAGCTAATGAAAAAGAGAAACTTCATGAATATATGATAATATATTCAGAAAAAGAATTCCTTCATCTACTCTTAGATTTTGGATATCACTACTCTTAGATTTTGGATATCAGATGGAAGCAAAGGTAAACAGATTATTTTATAAATTCCCATTGGTATTTATCTGCTGACCCTTTGCTCTATCTGTCTCATCTCAAAATGTGTCTACTTGCATATACAAATGTGATTGTAATTTTTAAAAGCATATGTTTTCTCCATTATCAGAATATATCATAAGTCAGTCAAACATGTGAAAATTGAGATATATTCATACTTGACTAAGAAATAAAGAATTAAGGAGTTCACTGCTTAAAATATAACACTCTTTGTGCTATTGCATATGCTAAATCACAAAATGCTAGCACAGAAGCAAAGGAAGTATCACTTTTACATGCTAACTTTTGCAGTTTTACCAGTCCGTAGCTTATACAACAGAGTGGTCATCCTTGTCATTCTCATTGCAGTTACTGTGCTCATTATCTTTAAAATCTTTTGTAAACCAGAGTAACAAATAATAAAGTGCTGCCATGGGATAACAGCATCCATAAGGTATAGCTGTACTTTTAAATACATATATATCTGGGGAAAAAAAACTTCTTACACAAATTTGAAATAACAGGAGGTTTCACTGTAGTTAAGAAGACAGAAGTTTCAAAAGTAGAAGCTATATACAGGAAATATTTTTTTCTCATGCTGGATGTTTTTTCCCTAATAATGAAAATTTTTTCTTGCTTAAAAAAGAAGAGCAACCTCACTTCTCGTAATTATTAAAACCGTGGGACATACTTCACCCGTCAAATGAACCAAATTTAAAAAAATCTCTTATTATACATTACTAGTCCTAATTTTCTTAAAACCTAGGCATTGATAAAGAAGCCTAAAATCAGCAATTTTGTGGCTAACAAAATCAGCTATTTCACTCAAGGACGAGTTGCAGGAAATTTCAACTTGACTCAATTATACTGAACTTGTGAAGATTGTTAATCAAATCACTCATGCTTGCATATCATCTTATATTAAAATTCAGTGATATTTCATTAAAACATACCCTTTCTAGTTCTATAACCAGACATTTCCAGTGCATTCTTTAATGTTTTTTTGTTTTTGTTTTTTTTTTTTTTTTTTTTTTTGCAGAAAACCTCTCTTATGATTTCTATTAAATCAGACTACTGAGAGAAGTAAACATGCTCCACATATGCGGAGCAAACTATTCAATTGCTATAGTATTGTATCTATGGTTTTCATGTCCAGCCTGAGGCAGATTAGAATTATAGGTTATGGTCCTTCCTAAAAAAATTAACAGAGTTAAAAAAGTTTCAAATTCAGGTGACTTATTATTCTAGTCTGAGACAAAGACATTTTATTCTAATTCACTTTTTTAGGGTATTAATTGAAATATGATAATTTGCTACAATTTAAAACATAATTATACAAATTCTACTGGAGAAAGTAGGCATTTGACTCATGTAGAGTATAATTACAGTTATTTTATTGTACACTGCCCTGTCTTTATTCCCTTGTTTTCTTGTGTATGTAATTTTATGCAGCCATTCCATCACAATTCATTTCAGATAATTTATCCTGCTACTATAAATTTCACTGAGTAAAATTCTCACCATTTAATTAACATGTAAATTAACATTTTTAACAAGAACTACAAGTAAGTCATTCTACAAGCTGACAGCCAATACCTAATTTTAATCCTTCCCTTCATATATAAGGTAACACGACTGTAAATTTTAAACAAAATTGCTTCAAGCACATATTATTAAGGCAGTAATTACATGAGCTTCAGCTTTTTAAGAGTTCTGCAAACAAGACTGATTTATATCCTTACAAGATGAATATGGTTATAAAAGCAATTCTAAAAGTAGTGTCCTCTTTTTCTGACTATATAATTCAGATCATAGTGTGTTTACTAAAGAATTTAGCTTTGTTTGTGTAACTGAAAAGCTATTAAATGTATGGGAAAATGAGAACTATTCTTTTGGGGTTTGTGTATCAAAGTTGTCAAACCATTTCCTAGCCCTGGATCTTAATTTTAGACAATGATTATGAGCAAGCAAAATCTCTATTATATGATGAGCTTGCTCCTATGGTTTGTGCAGGAAGAAAAATACATTGAGAAAAGATTTTGCTGGGAATATGAATATTGGTAAGAACTAACCAGAGAATGGTAAATGTTACTCCTTTTTTTCCCCTCAGAGTTACATATTAAACAATATAACATCCATAATTCTGAAAATGCTGGTGGGATTGTGGTGGTCAGGTAAAAGGTTATTTAAAATAGGACTAAAAATGGGATAGGTTTATCTACTACTTCCCCCACTTTTTCTTCTCACAAGACTGTTTTTCATTCCAGAATTCCTCTTATTAAAGAAAATTAAGACATAATGTGACAACTTGAAGATATTGTACACATTTGCAAATTCATCCATGCAATATACTGATCCAACCTATATATATATATTTCCTCAAGAAATTCAACATAGCTTCATACACAGAGAACTTTATATTCCTACAGTGGTTTAGGATTTAATTTTTGAAGAATACGTATCTCTTTTTTTCCCTCAGGGAACAAGGATGGAAGGATATGCGGACCCTTCTACAGCTACTCAGGATGCAATGGTGAATACGCTCACATGTGAAGTTCTCAAACATTTTAAAAAACCCAGAAAACAAATGTTGAAAAGTGATTAAGGAATTACTTTAAATATTTTGCTTTTTTTGTTTTTTCTGATATATTAGATACTATGGGAAGCATGTCAGCAGAAGACAGGCGAACACAAAAACATGCTGCAAATGATTCTCTGCAACCGGAGTCACCAGCAGCTGTGGATGGGTAATCCAGCAGTTCAGCTGTTTGAATACAGAGTTTAAAGGAAAAATGTGACTCACTAAGAAATCCATGCTTTGCATACCAAGATAGTCAGTGTGCAGCAGGACATCATCCTGAAACCAAGTGTGAACTGTTGGAGCTTTCAGACTTGCACTGATGTTAGTGGGAATTTGGAAGCAACGCAAAATTGAACTTTGTCCGATGACTACTGACAGCTGTAGACAGGCCAGGCATCAGGATGCCTAGTAACCCAGAGAAGAATGCATGACCAAAGAAAGGCAAATGTTACAGCTTCACTGAGTCTACACATGACACAACAGGATGAGGGAGATTTTATTATTCTATTTTATTAATTTTTCTTAAGCAACTCTTATGAGGGGAAACACCTAGGGAGAGCTGGATGCTGTGAAAACACATTGCTGTGTTGAAGCTTTTCCCCAGAAGTTTCATAGAACTTTTTGTTGGAAGCACTTCCGAGTTCACATCTGCTCTCCAGTAATGAACATAAACACAAGGGCCATTTTTATTTAAAACAGAAAATCAGACATAACTAGAGATTGCAGGAAATTTATGTGAGCTCATCCAAATCTTCCATTGTAGAAAATAAGCCTATTTTACCTGGTGGCAAGTTTGAGTTTCTGCTCTGCAGTAGAAAAACAGTCTGTCTGCTGACAAGTTTATCACTGTGCAGCCAGCCGTATTTCTGACGTCAACTTTCAACAGTAGCTTAGAACTATTTTGTTATCATGGATCAACAAATTCATTCAGCTGATGACAGGATTAACACACCTGCTCTATGTTCTGCTCTCTTTCTGAGATCTGAGGGCCTTGCCTGTACTGTAGTGCTTCTTGTAGTCAGCAGAAAAATAATTTTCCTCCTTCCATAATGGAGAAAGCACACCCTGGATATTTGTGTGTCTGCATATCTGCATCTTGCAGCGGGTGTGTGCGTCATGCGAGTCCTGGCTCCTTGCCACAATCCAGGAGTCTTGCCAGTCCTAGCCAAGCCAAGCAAGGAAGTTGTCGTACGAGAGTGGGACGTTCTTACAAGTGTCATAAACAGATGTCGCTAGATACGTGGCATGAATTCATGTTATACTGTAGACTGAAGAGCTCAGGGGAGAATGTCCTAGAAGCCAGGTTTCAGGCTATTCATTTAGGTTACCTGACCTGGGCAATATAAACATAATGAAACACTGAGAATAATAAGGGTAAAAAAAATAAACTCAATAGTTATAGTACTGGGGAGAAGCAAGGGAAAAAAAAACCACAAAAAGAAAGTTGATCATTATTAATGAACTAGAATAAAACAAGATTTTTTTTTCCACCCCTCCCCCCCAAGTTTTCCAGGAGTTCCAAAATATCTCTGGACAAGACATAGTAGATGCCATTAATGAATGTTACGATGGATACTTTCAAGAATTACTGGTTGCAATAGGTAATCTAAAGATATTATTTTTACTAGCAGCAGTATCTTAATAAATTCTAGTATATCATCTCTTGTGCATCAAGAATACTATTTTTCTGATATTTTATCTACTTTAATCTCCTATATTGTGCAATTAAATTTTCAGAGATAATTAGAAAAGAATATTTTAACTACTTTCCCCTGTTACTGTAAATCTAAAAATGTATCTATGCAGCACTAGCCTCTGATTGAGCAGAACTAGTATCTATTTTATTTGATAATAAATTTTATGTGATAACTGCATTTCCAACTGATTTTACATATTAAATAACCAGCTACATTTTCAGGACTTTGGTGGTATATAAATAAATTGCAAGCTTTATGTACATTTATCTTTCATTTATAAACTAAGGATAAAAATATTTCTACAAATAGGACGTGATATTTAGTAGGCCCTTTGATGCAACAGCAATGAGGACCCACCACCAAACTTTCAAAATTATAAATACAGTTGTATTATTGAATATTGATAGCTTAATTTAAACCTAAGGCATGGACAGCACTGTCCAGTTTTGTATTTCAAGGAGCCCAAAGCCTAAAGAAATTATTTTATAATAATCTGTTTACCTGTTGCAATTCTTCTCTCCTAGTTCTCTGCATTCGTGACAAGCCTTCCTACTTTGCTTACAGGCTTTATAATGCAATTCATGTAAGTAGCCATTCTTCCTCACATTTCATAAAAATAAGCTTCCCTTTTGTTTGTTTGTTTGATTGATTGATTATTCTAAAACAAGTACTTACAAATCAGTCTCTTCAATCTTTAAGGCGTGATTGTGCATTTTAAAACTATTGGTACCTACATAAATTTCAAAGCAGTAGTGCCTAAGCAGTAGAAGTAAAAGTTTAAGTATTTAGATACCTTAAAAATTATCTGTCTATGCATGGAAACTTTTTTCTATGCATGGAAACTCCTCCTGCTGTGCAGAACTCAATGTGCATTATTCTTACTATGTAAATTTTTGTCTGTAGAGATTTAATAAGTACAGCTAAAACTTAAAAAATAAATTAATGTTGCATGAAGACAAATGCTTATATTTCTTTGTAGGACTTCATGCAGATGCTATGCTAACTTCTTTTGACTTTTTATTGCCACTAGATGTCCCCATTCTTCACAGAATTACATTATGAAAACTTATTTAGAAACAGTTAAAATAAAACACATTTGAACAAGCTATGTAAATTCTAAAGCTATGGTTAAAATCTCACAGAATTCACATGAGGCAGCAGTTTTTGTGAAATAGATTACTGGCCTCATTATAGTTTGAACGGACTCCACAACAACAGTCACAACTGCTACTCACAAACTCCATTCCTAGGAATATTGACGAATGTTTGTCGTATTTCCTTTTTAAAACGTTTAAGTGCATGGATAAATCACTGGCATATAGGGACTCCCTGTTACTCAGTTACACGAATTCTATTATTTGAGTACATGAAAATTCAGTAGGATAAAATTCTTAGACTCCTTTAACATCTAGGATACTGTTATGGGTAAACCTTTCATACACTATAAACTTTTATTTCCTATATGGGTATGACTTGTCTTTATCTATTAAACATTTATATGAGCATATACAGATGGGCAAGCACATATTATTTAACTATCAAGTTTCCTCTCATTTTCTTTTTTCATTTTAGGACTTTGGTTTTCACAATAAAACAGTTATTAGGATTCTCATTGCCAGGAGTGAGATAGACTTGATGAACATACGCCAGCGATACAAAGAGAGATATGGGAAATCACTCTTCCATGACATTAAAGTAAGTTTTTACAAACTTCTGCATATATTCAGCCCTGGTACCACACAGACTGTATCACTCTGTTTAACCATTTGATTTAAAACAAAACAAACAAAAAAGCAAGGTGTAAAAACAATAGCACATTTTCAGTGCCTCAGTTTGATTTGAGTAAGTGAGAAATTAATTTTCAAGTCACTCTCTGTGATTTTATCCCTCCCCGATGCAAAATGTGTATATAAACATATATACATAACAGCATGTGCTGAACAAGAGTTTGAATGAATGGTTTCTACACTGACTGATAACATCTGATCTGATCTGATCTGATCTGATCTGATCTGATCTGACCTGATCTGTAAGGCTAGGCTGGTACCCCTTTTGTGCAAAACTGGAGTAAATATCTGGTTTTATCCTTGTGCTTAGGTAGTACCCTCACAAACCCTGTTCCTCTTGTATGCCCAGTCTGCATCTTAAAACAAAACTTTGAATCTGTTTAATTGTAAAAAAAAAAAAAAAAGTCTCTTGCTTTTTTACGTCTCTATAATACAACTGCAAGATGTGTAGCAACTTTACGAAATTGGTCATGAATTTTTGGTATTGAACTTAAGAGTTAATTAACAGATCTGATCCAGCCTTTCAAAAATAGATTGTTTCTAGGTGCCCAAGAAACCAAAGGCTATAGCAAGTGAAATTTAAAGAAAAATCTCAGCCTAGAATCCTTATGAAAACAATGTAATGTTTCACAAAACCTTACAGCAGTCTAGTCCTTGTCACATACCAGAAAAGCAAAAATTCAGAAAACATATAGTAACAGAAATGCTGATTTTCTTTTTTTCTTTGCAGCATTTTGCTTCAGGGCATTATGAGAGTGCTTTACTTGCTATCTGTGCTGGTGATACAGAAGATTATTAAGATGTACTCTGAAGGCTGTGCAAACCTATTTGAAATAGAAATTGAAGCTGTATGTAACTGAATTTGAAGCTAACTGTAAGAGATCCCTATTTAACATACCAGAACAGCAAAATCAGTAATGTACATTTGCTTATATTAAATCTTTCTTGAGACAGGAAAAAATGTTGGGAGGAACATGGTTTTATCCCTAGTTTTAATTAATATTTCTGATTTTATGATTAATGTCAATTAATGAAGCAAGTGGTAAAATGATTCTGTGTAGACATTTGTTTATTGTTTAGTGTCACAACATCACAAACATTCATCAACAGGCTCTGGAAGAATTTATTCACTTCCATATCAGAAAGAAGAAAATACTTTGCTTTATTTACTTTTAGCAAGAGGATTTCTTCTTTTACAGAATTTTTTCTTCTCTTTCCTACTTCTATACCTCATATTTTATGCTCTTGAACATTATTGTTTTAGTTACAACCAGACTAAGCATCTGCCCCCATCTATTAACGCTATCAGAGTGCTTTTGTATTCTCTTTTACTTTGCTCACATACTTAATGGTCTTTCCCCTATTCTGCTCGAAACAAAAGTAAAAATTAGAATCATGCACTGGAAAACCAGGAAGACAAAGCACTATTTAACTTTAAGCAGAGAAGTTCCAGAGGATTAAAATCTAAATTCCATTTTTACCCATCTCATTTTAACCATTCATTGACTATCAGCGCATGGAGGTATATCCAGGATACCTTAGGTGGCACAATTCGAGAATTGACTACTCGTGGGTTAACACTGCACCTCGAGTGAGGTGTGGGATGCGGCGCTCCCTGGAACACCCCCAACAATGACACAGCCCAACCTCGAGTCCTCGCCCCACGGACAAACGTGGCGCTGCTTTAGATACTTGGGGGCTGTTCAGGGCATCCTATTCGTGAGCTTTCCCAGCCTGAAGCACGAACCTCCTGTCAGCCTCTCAGGGAAAGTGAGGGAAGGTGCGGGTGTGCAGTAAAATATCTGCCCGCGGCTTTTCTGCCGCTGCCGCAAGGTGTCCAGCTGGACACAGACCCCTGGATGTTTTACAGAGGCGCTTTCTGCAGGCGCCCTCCGTGTGACTGAATAAAGCACAAACACGTGGTAGTTTTTGTGCCGTTTGCACCTCAGCCTCTGGAAATAACACTGTAATTCCAGCGTACAGGGCTTCGTTGCAAATATGGACATCGTGTTACAAATATGTTGATTTTCAATAAACTTTGTATTTCTTTAGAGTCTCTCTTGAGTTTGACTCACTTCCAAGCACTTCGGGCGTATATTGCTAAGCCAGAACTTTGGGACAAACGGCGCTGGGAGTAAAAAAAAAAAAAAAAAAAAAAATAGGGGGAGGGTGGGGGAGGAAAAATAGCTGAGCACTGTCCCAGCTGCTCACTACTAACATCATATTAAACCAAAGTTGTGTCCTGATTTCGCAACTGCAGCTGGCGCCACCTCCCGGGACTGCAAAGGCGCCCAGCTCCAAGCGCTGCCCGAGCTCCCGTCCCAGCACGTCAGGCGGGAGGCCCGCCCACGCCCGTCACAAAATGGCGGCGGCGGCGCTAGGACCCCGCGCGCCAAGCAGGGGGCGGGTCCCAAATGTTCCTGCCCCGCCCCCTTAACCTCGCCTGATGTTATTGGAGAAAGGCAATGTCAATCTTGCTCCTCCACCTATCGTCAGCGCTCGTCTCCCGGCCCCACCCCCCGCGGCCGGGCTGCACTTCTAGGGAAGTTGACGGACGGAAGCGGCGTTTGGAGCGCGGCGCTCCCGTGTTCTGTGGCCGCCCCGCCGCAGCCCCCGGTGCGTTTGAGCTGGAAGCGGCGGGGCAGTGGTACGAGCGGAGGCCGGAGCAGCAGCAGGAGCGGCGGCCGCTCGACCCTTCGCCGCCGCCGCCGATGGAGGCGAGCCTGACGTGCGCCGTGTGCCTGTCGCTGTTGGAGGAGCCGGTGACGCTGCCGGTGTGCTCGCACAACTTCTGCCGGGGCTGCGTGCTGGAGTGCCTGGCCTCGGCCGAGGCCGCCCGCCTGCAGCAGCTGCAGCGGAGCCCGGGGCAGGCCCGTCTGGGCCGCGGGGCGCCGGGGCCGGGCCCGGGCCCGTCCTCCGCCCGGGTGCCGTGTCCTCTGTGCAGGAAGCTGTGCCTGCTGCCCCGCGGCGGCGTCGCCGCCCTGCCCGTCAACACCACCCTGGCCGAGGTGGTCAAGCTCTACCGGTCCGGCGCGGCGGGCGCCGCCGTGGCCGGGGAGGCGGCGCTGGGGCCGAAGCCGGGGTCCGACCTGCTCTCCCCTCAGGCGTTCGGGGGAAGCTGCCAGAAACATCCGAGCCGGCCGGTGCAGCTCTACTGCCGCATGTGCCGGCAGGCGGGGTGCGGGCAGTGCGTCTCCGAGGAGCATCAGGGCATCTTCCACTCTGTCAACCTCATAGACACGGTGTACCAGGAAGAAAAAGTAAGCGCGGCGCTCTCCGCTCTAGGGGCCTGGCTGGGAGGTTGGGCTGTCCCCTGGAGATCCCACCGGGCACGGGTTGTTTGTACTCAGAAACACGGGAAAAACCGCGGGGTGCTGGGTAGGAGAGAGGCAGAGTGCTTGTGCTGCTTTGGGTCAGTAAGGAGTTGTTGGTGGACTGCCGGGTTGTGGCTTTCCAGGCTGCCGTCAGACTGCCCAGCGCACTCAGGGGACCAGGCGCTATTACAGTAGCAACAGATCTGAGCCCGATTTACCGAAGGATCTGGAGAGTTATTTTGGGGTGATTGTCGGTGGTTTTTTGTTCTGTGGGGGGTTTTTTTGTTTGTTTGTTTCTCTTTCATTCGAGGGGGGAGGGGTGTTGATGTTTGGTTTTGTTATTGTTGTTTCTTTAAGTTCAGGAAGATCTAACAACTCCAAAAACTCGCACACAGGTGTTTTGTTTATAGGCTCTGTAGCTGTAATAGGTAATTTGGGTCACACATAATTACATATTTAGGAATAGATAGTTTGGGTGAGTAATAATAAATGTATAAGCAAGATGCTTTGCAGTCTGCATAAGAGGGCAGCTGCCTGCCATAATGGTTGGTTGCCTGGTTGTCGAAGTTGTGATTTTTAACAAAGTAGGAACTATTTGGATAGAATGAGCTTTTCATGCCCTGTGCAAGTTGAGATGAAGAATGTCAATTCTGTTGTGCAGTAGGTGAAACAACTGCAAGGCAGTGATGAAAAGTACAAGTATGAAAGTTTCAATACAGCACTGACTATACTTTAAGACAAAAGTCGCTTTTACACTGATTTATCTCCTGTCTTTCCCATCAGCAATTGTATGTCACTTGGGAATCCAGGGGAAAACATCCTTTGCACTAGACATACTACTACATAATGTAGTGACACTGCAGAGAGATAAAGGAGGAAGGCTCAGTAATAATATTAGTTTAAACTCAAACAGAAATATATTGATTATGAACAGCTCTCTGTTTTTGCAATGTGAGGCATAAAAACAAAACGTGAGTATCACACAGTTTTTTGCTAAACTAGAATAACACATTAAAGCTTATATTGTGATGTATGTGAAGGGAGGGGTTCAAAAAACCTGAGGAAAACAAGTCATTCTATCAGTATGCATTGTAGGTGAGCCTAAGAACATTACATTTAGAAACAGCAGAAGAAAGTTTGTGCACTGATCCAGGAAAGCATTAAATGATGTTTTGAATCACAAGTTTTTTTACCATATTGTTCAGAATATCACAGAATATAGGGTTGGAAGGAACCTCTGGAGATCCTCCTGGCCAAACCCCTGCCAAGGGTCACCTGGAGCAGGTGACAGAATTGTGACCAGGTGGTGTTTGAATGTCTCTGGAGAGGGAGGCTACACAACCTCCTTAGGCAGCCTGTTGCAGTGATCTTCCACCCTCAATGCAAAGAAGTTCTTCCTCATGTTGAGGTGAAACTTCTTGTGGTTTAGTTTATCGCCACTGTTCCTTGTCCTGTCTTTTCAGAGGGCACCACTGAAAAGAGTCTGGCACCCTCCTTTTGGCACCTGCCTTTGAGATATTTATGTACGTCAATGAGATCTCCTTTCAGTCTTCTCCGGACTAAACAGGCCCAGCTCCTGCAGGCTCTCCTCATAGAAGAGATGCTCCAGACCCCTGATTATCCTTGTGGTTATCCACTGGACCCTCTTCAGTAGCTCCTTGTTTGTCTCAATCTGATTCTAGATAAGCACTGAAATTACTTACTTTATGGAAGGATAAAGTTGTAATTAAGTGTTTTAATTGTCTTGCAGTTAACCTTCTTTAGCACTCTGAAACAAATGAGGATAATAAATGAGAAGCTGGTGAATGAGATCTCAAAACGACCAAATGATGCAGATGTGAGTTACAAATGCTGGATATGTGTGTGCATGTCTTTAATTCTCGTCTAATGGTAGTTTATTCACAACCTGGAGCATACAGGTGCTCCTTGTGGCATAGATGTGCTCTGAGCTTACTTAGAGAAGTCACTCTGTGTGGACATTGCTATTGCATTTACATCTGTTTTTGTGTTCTCGTGCTTCTAGATGATGCTGAAAAATGATGTGGAGATAATTGAACTGAAATTTGGAGAAATTTTCAAAACTCTAGAAGTGAAAAAGCAGAAATTACTAGAAGATGTTGAAAATCAAAGAGTTAAAAAAGAGAAAGAATTTCAGATTTGGAAGAAAATGAAAGAAACTCACAAGAAGACCATTGAGAATTTTTTGAAGGATTGTGAAAAGCTTGTCCATGAGTGTGATCCTCAGTGTTTCCTGGAGGTGATGACATTTTGGTTTTGATAGCAATTGTCTAAAGAACTCAAATAGAGCCTACTGTATTGTAGACGATTATAATAGGTCAGGAAAAACAAAGTCAACAAATGAAAATTATAGATTAAAATTACTTAACACTTCATACTTTTTTGTAACAATGTTTTTTATTTCTAGAAAAGTTTGAGAAAGTTTTATATGCAGTGTATCAGTGATTTTTACTGTTTGCTTTCCTAAGAAACAGCATATTGCTGATTTCTGCAATGGGTCCTTTGGTGCTTCCAGATAAATGCCCTCTGTAACAGTACATTGATTTTGTTGTGTAAAGATCCAGTAGTGAGATCACCACGTTTTTGTAGGGAAGCAGCTGTAATCCAGTCAGGTTTTTTACTTCTCATTACTTGTTCTTTGGGAAGTCTCATGTGAGCACAGTGCAGTGCAGTGCACTTCTCACCACCATTATATGCCTGATTTAAAACTAAAAGGCAGCTTTTTAAATAGTATGATAGCATATTGAGAGCACATAGTAGAGACTTTCCTGTCCAAGAAATACAAAATAGTCCTTCATTTGAATGTTTACAAGTACCTGAACTTCTGAAACTGATCAGGTGACAATATGGGCTGTGATTTGGCCCAAGGGCTCTGAAGGAGTTCTTTTTCTATTTATCACAAAATATTACAAGATAAGTAATTGTCACAGACATACTTGTTTAGGTTGGGGTTTTTATATTTGTTTGGTTGTTTTTTAATGCTAATAGCATTATTTTCTATAGTTCTGTGAAATGAAGACCGGTACTTTAGTCTCTGAAGTATTTTGATAAAGCAGTTATTTCCTGATAGTTGGAGAAATGCACATATCTTAAAAATTCTCATTTTATTTATAGGTTGCCTGTGGCTTGAATACAAGGTATATTTTTTCATGTTTTGTTACTTCTCTAATTTTCTTTTAGATTTTTAAGATTAAAAACTAAAAAAATAGCTATATTGGATATCATAAGATACGCAATTTTAAATGAAAACGGTATTGAGTAATTAAGAGATCATAATAATCTCAGATTTTTGGATGCCAAATATTCAAAATTTTAGAAAATGTGTCAAGAATTTGAATGACATACTATCTGGAATTAGAGATAATAAAGCTTTTGAATTATCTCCCTAATAAAAAGCAAATATAGAAATTCATTAATACTTAGGGATTGGATATTTTCAGATATCTTGGTTAAACTCAGTGACACTGAAGCATGCTTGAAGCTTTTACAGAAATCTTTCAGTGTAAGAGAATGTGTGGAGTTTCTGCAGTATGTTTTTTGTGTTGGTAGTGCACATACCCTATAATGTCTTCTAAGGGTTCTCAATTACATTTCTGAGAACCTTTTAACCTGTATTTAAGAAAGAATATTGGAAATGGAGTTCTTTAGAATACATTGTGTTTCAGACTGACATTAACAATGCTCTCTGAAGGAGTATAATTCATATTCAGGCAATGTACACTAAGGAAAGTGGAGGGGGTAATTTTTTGCTGACATACCAGCACTACTTCTTGCAGTTTTCATTGATTGCAAAACCTAATTCAAGTGAACAAGTCTAAGTAAAAAAACTAGAGAACTTGAAATTTTATTGTAGACAGAATTATTCTAATTTCTTCTGCTTCCTAGCAATTTCTTTATTTTTATTTTTTTTTTATATTAGGCCGGTCTAATTTAGCTAGCTAGCATGTAAGCATGAAGAAAAATGTTCAAGTTGCATTTTTGGTTGGTTGGTTGTTTTTCTTTTTCCCTTTTTCAGAATGAAAACTCAGCTTGATGTGATGAATATAGCATCCAACTGGGAAAAACCACCAGTGTTTATGCCAAAGAAGATAGATATTGAGTCTGTGGTTAATGAAATCTTAGCATTGCAGTTAACACCTGTGGATGTTGACATAGTTCAAGGTGGGGAAGGAGGACTTAACTAAGACAAGTTTTGGGAAGTCTAGAGATCTGGAACTTGTGGAACCAATTGCTGATAAACAACCTGTGTCGCAAACGCATGCAAGAAAGCATCTAAGCAAGTGAAATGGATGATAAATTCATGAAGGGTTTTTAAATGCATTTATGAATGTGCTTTCTCTAGCAGGTTCCTAGGCTGTATGTTTGCAATTGCAGTACTTTTGGTACCCAGCCGATAGCACCGCTGTCAGGAGTGTGTTGCTGAACTAGACAGGCCTTTGTTGTGGTGTTATGTGAGTGTTGGCTATGCTCACATTAAGTGCCTTTACCTCACAGGAGGAAGTGTTATGTTTTTTGTAAGGCCAGGCATTTGCAGCATTTAAATAAACGTATTACACAGGCTTCTTGCTGTGTCACAGAAAATTCAACAAGGACTAGGGTTTCACTTAGAACAAAAATATAGTGCCCTAAGTGAAATCTGTTTAGATGCACAGGAACCTTTCAGTGTTTTCTGTATTTATATATTGTCCATCACTATCCTTATGCTTTTTTCTAATAGAGCTACCTCATGAAGGAAATGAGAGCTCAACTCTATTTAACGATACCTTAAAGCAGTGGCTGGACCAGAAGAATATACCCAACACATTTCTTGTAAGTTATTAGATATGTGTTCTTCAGCATGGTACTATTTTGTCCATTTTGGCTTATCAAAATGAACTATGTCTGCTGTAAAATATTTTTCAGCCTGTAACAGGACAGGATGAAGCAGATGGTAGAAGGATCCCTACTCGCTTTATGTCAATATCAGAAATGTCAGCATTTCAAAATATGAGCCATGAGGTATGACTGAACATCAGTTGTTAAGTATGTCTAAGTTACTATTTGTTGTGATGCAACTTTTGAAATAAGCTTTTAAAATGCTTTTCAGTTTCCTCAGTAGAAAGTTACCCTTACAATTCTAGAATGAAATCTGACTAGGTATTAAAACTGTCAGAATTTTAGTCTTTTTTTGCCTTTAGTAAGCTGAAACTTAATCTTACTACTGACTTCAAATACTTGCTTTTATATTTAGTGTGGCTTTTTGAGTCACATCTGTAGCTTTCTAATCCAAATAAACTTCCCTGGTGTCTATTTGAAGAGGCAGTCATCTGCCTGTATTCTGTTTTCTAAAGAATAGAGTTCCATCTTGTAAGACCACATAATAATTTGACATGAAACTGAATTCAGTCTCTTTTTTGTTTCATTTCAAATGATGCAGTTATGCAACTAGATTTTTAATTTTTTTTTTTTTACTTACTAGTAGCTCCATGTGGGTGACTGGGTATTGTTCTGCACAGAATGATTCTAGTTAAGTTAGTGAAATGTGGCTGGCAGTGAATCACATTATGCATGTTCTGAGAATGCCAGTGGCAGATGATTGAATTAAAAAGTTGCTTAGGTCCTTTAAATACCGGGGGTTTTTTTCTGCATTGGTTTGGAAAATATCTATTTTCTATTGCTGTTAAGAATGCAATTATATATAATAATGAACAAAACCCCCACTACCTAGCTTAATTTCAGATGGCTATTTTTCATGAGAATTTGAGAATTTGTTGCTTAATATCTACGTTAGTGTTTTTATCTATTTTTGGTTTTGATTGTGACTTTAAATACAGTCTTCTGTAGTCTTCTCTTTCAAAACCTACTTTGTCATCAGGGTTCTATATGTATTTTGTTCAATTGTCTTTGAAGCACTTTTTTCTGTAATGACTTGTGTCCTGTTGCCTTCCAGTAGCAATGGAAAAATACATTAGAAATTCTCTAGAATATAGGAAAACATTTCTTCAGGCTTAGTCACATGTGAGTTTTATAACTTATGAATCCACAAATTCCTTGTTCAATATTGTGATTTTTTTTCTGTAATTCTAGGAGCTACGTTACAAATACTATATGGAACTTCAGAAGCTCACCAATGTGTTTAAGACTCAAAATTTCCCTACAAATAAAATGTATAAATTTTTAACTGCTGAGGCTTCCAAGAATAAGTCCTC
This sequence comes from Taeniopygia guttata, assembly GCF_048771995.1. Lineage (NCBI taxonomy): Eukaryota > Metazoa > Chordata > Aves > Passeriformes > Estrildidae > Taeniopygia > Taeniopygia guttata. The sequence continues at coordinate 37,588,839 of NC_133028.1, read as the reverse complement.
AGGAACTTCTTCTATATCTTCACTTACCAAAGCAAATAAGGCATATAAATTAAAGGTGGAAACCATGCAAAGAGGAGGTGGCTTTGACAAAAGAAACTCTTCTGGAAGCAGTGCTCATAGCATCCCATCCACAAGTAGGATCTTTTCTGAAACAAATGGTGACTTAAAATTATTTCATGAAGTAAGTGGCCAGGAAGTGTCCGCTCCAGCCTTGTCAGAAACTTCTCCAGACTTGTTAATTAAAGAAAAATGGCCAAGACAGGCATCAGCAGGTACTGTTTCCAAGGAAATGAACTCAAATTCTAGCACTTTAGTGGACTTAAAGCCAGCAGCAACAGTGGCCGTTACTGCTTCAACTTCAGAATCTGTGGATGTTTCAGCAGAAAGACCTTCAGGTGTACCTTTTACTTTCAGTGCATTTAACAACTCATTACCAGGATTTAGTAGAGATAGAGGTACATTTTCCTTTAAAAAGCAAGACAAGAGATGTGCTTTCCCTCAGTTTTATTTAGGGAGATGTGATAAGGTGGATAAAACCAATAACCAGAATGAATATGGTCCTGAAACCGAAAACATAGTTAGTGATGCTTCAACAAGTCCTAATTTAGACTCAGCAGAAAGTGAAAAACCACAGATTTTGCTTCCCTTTGGCAATTCAGAAAGAGATTGGTTTGCAGGATCAGAAGCTAGCAATTCATGTAAGGTGTTACCATCATCCTCATTTTTTAGCCAATCTGAGAAGCCATCTGAGAAAAAAACATCTCACATGCGGGGAAAAACACCTTGTACAAAGGAACTTGGAGGATATGGTACACAGAAACCATCTGTCATAGGGGAACAAAAACTTCACACCACAGAATCCAGCACAATTTCAGAAACCAGCACTGGAGCTGGGGTGAATGATGTCTCCAAGACCCCTCTTCTCACCAGTAATTGTGCATTTTCTTTCGGAAGCAACTTTCCATTGCCTTCACCAGTATTTTCATTTGGAGGCATTCTCAGAAATACTTCTGATTTGCTGACTTCTTCCATGTTTTTTTCTGGAAACAGAACAGAAAAAATGGATAAGGAGAAGATGAAATCTCCTGACAAAACACTTCTAAATCTAGGGAATCCTCCAGCTGCAGAGTGTGCAGAACCTGCTTCTCTTCAGAGTCAGCCAAAATGCGAAGGCTCATGTTTGCCTATGAACTCACCTGAAAACACTGAAAGTGCAGAAAGGCTTGGTGATGGTAGCACTCCTTGTCAGCCTTTATGTTCAGGAGTCCTTCCTGTTGAATATGAGAATGCATCTTCCACTCAACTCACTGCAACAACAAAACAAAAAAAAAAGGTAAAGCATGAGGAAACTGTTACCGAAAACAACTCTGTGTGTCATAGAAGGGAGGATGAACCTGAGCCTGTACAGTTTCAGGACACAGCTTGTTCTGTTCCTAGCACATGCAATGATCCATCTTCAGGAGGTTCTGTGTATGTAGTAAGTAAGACAGGAGAAATTATAGACATTCTCTTGTGACACTTAAGAGCTAAGTCAAACATCTGTCTCTACTGATACCAGCCATGCATCAGAATATTTTTCTGTTGCCGAAGACAAAATGTCAGGTATAACAAAATCAGATGTGAAGAGAGACTGAAAAGGAAAATAAGCTGGAATGAAATAAATGCTATTTAACACATTAAAAGATGGGGACAGTTGTGATTTTACAGCTGTCTTCCCCACTTCTCGCCAATCAAAGTATCTCTGTGTTGGAAACGTAACTGCTTATGAGCAGTACAATGTAATTAAGTGATTTTTATAGTATAGTCATTATCTCAAGAAACAACCAAAAATGTCGTGTCCTGCTCAAGACCAAAGCATAGCCATAGATGCTGCATCTTCAAGAATGCAAACCTTTTGGGGTGTGTTTGGGGGATGGGGAACTGAGGTGTCCCAGAAAGCGAGTTGGGTGAAGCAGTGGCAGGAGGGAGTAAATTGCTGTCTGTGTGCAGCAGCACTTGCACTTCAGTGGATAAGAGCATTCACCTCACAGGTGGGGAGGAGAACCACAACAAAAATAAAGGATATTGAAGGCGTTACTAAAAATTGTTTTGCTTATCTCCCCTTGGCTGCTTCCTTTTCTGTGATTTTTTAATGTATGTTGAAGGTGTAAGTTTGAGTGTAATTTCAATAATTTCTCTTGCGCTTTTGAAATGAAAGCATCGTATCAGTGTTGTTGTTACACAATGCAGAAGGATGTCAGCTACACTTCTGAAGTGCTGCTTTCAGGAAAAAGAAACATCACAATTAAATTTCAGCTCTTTTTGGCAACAGTTTGGGAATACTTGGACAGATTAACTTCCTGTTTTATGAAAGCTTTTGGAGAGCCTAGCTTTTAAAACACAAAAATTTTCTTTTATTACATGTGTGTAATGACAAGAAAAAAGGAAAACAGCACTTCTTACTATATTAACAATTTAGAATTCATGTAATTCATCTAATTCAAAGTAAGGATAAAAAGACCATCTTTTTTACTTTGCTGGCTGTTTTGTTGGATCCAAGAGATAAGTGTGCTTTTGTTATTGGAATACACAGACAGTAGCACTATTTCAGAATAAAGCTCTATTTTTTTTTACTGTTCATGCTTTAGAAAAGCTGATGCTAGGCTTTAAGAAGTTAATTCTGTATTAGATAGATATGTCAACTGGCAGTATTAAAATGCAGAATATTTAATATTCCTTCAGAAATTTTCACTGGCAACTAGTGGAAATCTGCAAATTACCTCTGTAACTGTAAGAAAAATACTACTTAAATTTAAATCTCTGCAATCCTTACTAATATACTTACTGCAAATAAAACTTAGAGAAACTATTCTTCTTTCAGGAAATGTTGACCTAATTTCATTTGTGTTCAGTTCTTGGCCTCAATTTTTCTGTGGCTATGCATTCCTTTATTAAATGTGCTGAAAATTATTAAATGTTTCTAGTATTTATCACAATTAATAATACTACTTTTCTGTCTGCATTATAAGGAAGGTGATGGAAATTCTCTTTATGGTTAGTCTTTTAGTTCTTGAAGTTCATCTCTTAAATCTTACTATTTCAATTTTCTCCTAATATTATTTTCTGCTGTTATCTCTAGACATTCTTGTCATGTTCTGCGTATGTAAGAGAGCAATGTTCATTCACATCACTGGAAGACAAAGGCTGAGTGAGATGATAATGGTGGAGAGTGTCACAGTTGGAGGTTGCTCTCACTCTGACAAAAGCAAGAGAAATTGAACAATTTTAGAGTCAGATGAGCCACCTGTAAAATTCATTACCAGAAAGTTGCAGAAAGTGTTTTTTTTCTTCTACACTGACAAAAAAATTCTCAATGAGCTAGGTTTAATCAGAAACTATAACAAGTTTCTGAAGTTTACATATTTTCAAACTGTCTTCTGTTAATTTCTGTTATTTCATGAGAGTTTGATAAAGTTAAACTTCCATGCAGATACTTTGTCTCTTAGTGAAAAGACACCATCATAGACTCACAAAGCAAATATACTACTATATATGCCACTTGGAAAGTGAAAGTTGTGGGTGTGGGGGTTTGCTGTAGTCCTGGGGCTGCTTTTCAAGCATTGTTATCCAAGTGCCTTATAGCTCAGCATTCAGGTTTTACAGGGCAGATCAGATTCACACAGAAACCTCCAACAAGAAGATCCTTGCCTACTCCCTTGGCCTACTATGCTGACCCAGAAGGGAGACCTTCCCCGTTCCCTGAAAATGATAAGTACAGAATAACCTCTGGGTCTTAGGAATGCCTCCTCCTGACTACTGTAAATATTAACTCTTCCCTGGCTAGAAACAGGACAGTCAGTGGTCTTGGGTGAACTAGAGCTTATTCAAAGAAATGGGATTCAGAGTTGTCCTTAATGTATATTTTGCTTTTTAGCCATAGAGAATAACTTATACCACTACCTTGGTCATCATCATAAAATTCTGTGTGGTGGTGAGGACTGATGTCAAAGCCTCACTTTCCTTAGTTATCTAAACTTAGGTATATGTGTATATTTTTAAAAATTACAGGTAAACAAAAAGGCAGTGTTAAAGTGAAGCATTTGTCTGAAAATACTGCTGAGAAATTTGCCCTTACTGGGAAAAAAAAAATCAAACAAACAAAGATTAAAAAAAACAGAACAAAACAAAAAAAAACCAAAGCACCAAGGAAATAACATATTTTACTAAGCTCAGTAATTTGTTTTACACAGTTGTGTATCTTTCTGATTCCTTAAGATACAAGAGGTAAAAAATAAAGCAATTCTACGTATGGTTGGAAAATTTTATTAGTCAAACTTTGCTATATTTGTATGAAATCCTCTATATATTTCAGATTTTGTAAACTAAATCTGCTGGCCAGTTTGAAAGTTTTTATCGTGGTTCATGGCTATACTACTTCATGATTTAATAGAAACCTTGGAAAGCAACAATTTATTTTATTATAATAGCTAAAGTACTTGTTAAACATACTTCACAAATGAGCTGAAAGTTTCTGGTGCTGTCCTACTGAGAAGCTAATGTCTCCAGCTGTCAGAAATGTGATGTTTGTTCAATATATATCTGAGAGTTATATTAACATATGTGTCACTGCCTGCAATAAAAGTGCAACTGAAATATAAAGTATAATTATTTGGTTCTGTAACTACTAAAAAATACAGTTTATTAAAAACAATTGTTTAGTTGACATAAGAGCAACTTAAATGTCAGTTTTTAAAGGTTAACTTCCTAAAGCAAACTGCATTATTTTGTATTTTTGGTTTGTTTGCTGTTGTATTGTTGGTTATTAACTAAAGTTTTATTCTGAAATTGTATTTGATAATTCATGTCTGGTAAATTTCTTACATAAAGATTGCTGATCTGTGTGGTATGACTAAGTACTGGTGCTTTGGTTGGCTTTTGTTCTTCAGGTAACATACTTCAGTTTCTCTTCATAGTTTTCCAGCTGTTTAAATGCTAGTAGAACATTATCATTTGGATCATCACAGTTCACTTAGACTTGTTCTGGTTTAATAAAAAAAAAAAGAGCATTGTTCCCTTTTAAGTTGCTTTGAAAGTGAAGTATATATTGTATTCTAAAAAGCACAAATTCTTTACATGGATTTAATAAGGAGTGAAAAATCCTTGAGTGCACAGTAAGCATGTTTAACCTGAAGAACGAGAAAATTCATTCTTCATTTAACCTGAAGAAAGAAAAAATCAAATAGATATGCACTGGAACAGTTTCATTGTTAATAAACCCTGTTGTGTAGGTAGGGTAAAAATGAAGAGAGCATTTTACATGACCTCAAATACTGACACGCTAGTTCCCTGGGGTCACTACAGAACATTTATAAGCTTAAACTAATAATGCTGCAAAAGCTCATGTTTCTCTCATTATATTGAGCATATAAGATTCATGAGTAGTATTATAAGATTATTAATATTATCTTGATAACATGGTATCAACTGTTTGAATAACCTGTTGCAAAGCTGAACTAGAACACTGCAGACAAGTCTGCTGGATAAATTGAGTAGGAGATTGTGTGAGCTTTCTATCAATGATTTTGCAAAGAGGGCCCCTAATTACTGGGAAGTTACTTAATAAACTCAGTTCCTAGTAATTAAGAATACCACATGGAGTTTTTTAATACAGTCAATATTTTCTTAAAAGACTGGAATTATAGAAGGTTTTGGACTGGAAAGGACATTGAAGGCCATCTAGTCAGTTACTTGGGTTGGTGCACAAATCCAGGCTGAGCAGAAAATGGATTGAGCCCTGCAGACAAGCACTTGGGGATGATGGTTGATGAAAAACTCAACACAAGGCTGCAATGTTCATGCACAGCCCAGAAAGCCAATGGAATCCTGGGCTGCAGCAAGAGAAGTGTAGCCAGCAGGTCAAGGGAGCTGATTCTTTTCTTCAACTCTGCTCTTGTGAGACCCCACCTACAGTAGAGCATCCAGATCTGGTGTCCCGAATAGGAGAGGGACATGGAACTGTTGGAGCAAATCCAAAGAAAGGCCATGAAGTTGTTCAAGTGGAGTGGATCACCTCCCCTATAACAATCGGCTGAGAAAGTTGGATCTGTTTAGCCTGGAGAAGAGACAGTCGTGTGGAGACCCCATAGCAACCTTCCAGTATCTGAAGGAGGCCTGCAGGGAAGCTGGAGAGGGACACCATCAGGAAATGTAGTGATAGAACAAGGGAGAATGGCTTCAAACGGCAATAGTAGGTTTTGATTAGGGAGAAATGCATTGCTGTGAGGGTGGTGAGGCAGTGGAACAGGATGTCCAAATAAGTGGAGGATGCCCATTCCCCTGAAAGTCTTCAAGGCTAGGTTGGATGGGACAACCTGGTCTAGTGGGAGGTGTCCCTGCTTACGGCAAGGAGGTTGAAAAAATATAATCTTTAAGGTTCCTTTCAAGACAGGCCATTACATAATTCTGTAGTCTCAACTCCCCTGCTGTGGGCATGGACCTCTTTCACTAGGCTGGTTCAAGGGGTGTCTCTCAGGGCTCTGCCTTGGGACCGGGGCTTGTCAGTGCCTTTATCAATGACACCCAGGGGCACTGAGCACCCCAACATTTGCAGGGGCAGAAAGCTAAGCTGGGCAGGGGCACCACGGAATGATGGCATCATCCAGAGGCAGCTGGACAAGCTTGAGAAGTGGGACAAGAACCTCATGAGGTTCCACAAGGCCAGGTGGCGAGTGCTGCACCTGGGTTGGTGCAATCCCTGAGTCACAGATTCTTCCACGTCAGAATCCTCCAAATCCCTCAGGTTAGTGCTCCCACCACCTCCAGAACCAGCACTTAGTTGGCCCTTGGGGCTTTCCCATGCCCTTGCCCACTTCCAGGAGCGCTGGCCAGAGGGGAGCACACACAGCCTGTGCCTCTCCTCCACAGCCCCTGTGGGCAGCGTGTGCAGCTGCTGTGCACAGGCTCCACTGGGGCATGTCTTTCCAGAACAAAGAAATCAACAGCTGTAGCAATAATAGCAATGTATACTTATGTGGTGCCTTGGGCAGTTTTTCCTGACTTCTACCATTGTGTAGTAAGAATTTTTTGTGGTGATAAAACTAGGTTTCAAGTCATATTTTCAATCTAGTGCTCCAGAGAAAGAAACATGAACACTTTTTGGCATTTGCTCTGACCGGGCTCACTGAACAATACAATACAAGAATTAAATATAAGCAGCCAAAAAGGATAGGATTCTTTTCAGCCTGGATCACACCAATGTTCTATCCCTATACTTTTATACCAATACAAGCATCAGTACAGCTACATTTACACTTGCAGCTGATGAGCAGCAGAGGGAGGAAGAGCTGCAATCTATAAGCTGTTTAGTTTCACCTATTCAGTCTAACAATGTAAGTATGATCTACTCTGTTGGTATTTTCTGTTTTCTCCTTCTTTTCTCTAGAATCTGACAGAAAATTGGAGGTTTCTTCTTTCCTCTCAGCATGTTGCCACTATCTTTACTGTAGTAACGATCTAAAAAAATTAAAATACAAGACATTGTATTAGTTTTCTAAATTTAATATAGCTATACAAACTTGTGAACCTCTTCAAAATGGTAACAAGAATTAGTGCTGAATCCACAGGTCAAAGGTTGATGTTATGCCACTAAGAAACACATTTTTTTATTTCCATTTGTCTAACAGCCATTGGGCAGCAGAAGATTAACAGTATATAAACGGCCTGCTGTGGACCAAAGAGTTTTCCTCATTTATGTAGTTTGTGTCCAACTCCTTGCCCTGCACAGGACACTCCACGAATCACACCGTGTGCCTGAGAGCATTGACCAGGTGCTTCTTGTACTCAAACAAGGCTTTGTGCTGTGACCTCATTCCCTGAGAAAGCTGTTCCAGTGCCCAACAACTTCCAGCTATGGAACCTTTTGCTGATATCCAACTTAAACCTGCCTGAGCTCAGCTTCACAGTGTTTCCTTGCATCCTGTCCCTATCACCACTGAGAAGAGATCAGTGCCTACCCCTTCACAAGGAAGCTGTACACTGGAATGGGGTCTCCCCTCAATCTCCCCCAGGCTGAACAGACTGAGTGATCCCAGCTGCTTCACATACAGCTTCCCTTCCAGATCCTTCAATGTCTTTGTTGCCATCCTCCTGACTTTCTCTAATGGCTTAATGTCTTTTTTTATATTGTGACACCCAAAAGTGCACACAATGTGCAGGCCATCCAAAGCAGGACAATCTCCTTCCTTGCCTGGCTGGTGATGCTGTGCCTGATGCACCCCAGGACAGGGTTGGCCTTCTGGCTGCCAGGGCACAATGACTCAAGTTCAATTTACCATTGACCAGGACCCCCAGGTCCCTTCCCACAGTGCTGCTCTCCAGACTTATTCCCCAGTCTGTATGTACATCCAGGGTGTTTAGAGAGGTTTAAATCTCCTAAGTAGCTTCTGCCAATGCCCCCTTTGTGCCTGATTGGCTGCTGAGGGCTTCCAGGTCTGGGTGGGGCTTGGGGCTGTGTCCCTGGGTTCAGGAATCCCTCTGTACATCTTGATATAATCCTCACTCCCAGACTCAAGATTGTCTTTGAACTTAATTTATTTCTTTTAATGACAACATCTTCATGTGCACATGCGTGGTATTCACATCCTCTGAACAGAGGGAGATGTGATTCTCTCTCCCAGGATTTTTCCTGGGAAGCTGTGAGATGCAGTGAGAAAGCTCAGAGAAAGAAGAAAACAAGTCTCATCTCTGTTTGCTACGCCTGTTGTTTGGCACATGTGGAATGTGTTATGGATTGTTTACTGAATACTGATTTGTTAATTGGACACTGGTGGTGGTTGTTTGGATTGATTGGCCAATTGGTTCAAAGCTGTGTCATGACTGTCTGGAGACAGTCACCAGTTTTTCTTGAGTATCTTTTTAGTATGATATAGTTCTAGTATAGTATAGTATTAACGTAATATAATTTAGCTTAATAAAAGCAATTTATTCAGCCTTTGGCAACATGGAATCAGAGCGCGTCATTCCCCGCGCAGGGGGTTTGCACTTCTTCGATACACATGCAATAAACATAAATTTATTAAATAAAATGCACAGTGTATAGTATTACCTACCGTGCATCTGAGTAGAAATTTTGAACATGGGATCTTTGCCATCCTCTCTTCTGAAAATGGGAAATGGCCTTGTGCTTCAGAAGAAATTGAGCTACTCCCACAACTACAGAAAATGTGGATATCTGTTTGAATGCGTTCTGGATTCCGTCCATGCGAAGTACATCCCAGCATGAGAAAACTAACAGCTTATGGAGAAATGTCATACAAATTATTCAGATATCAGTGTAAGAAGAGTTAAGAAAAGTTAAAAAAAAAAGCAGAACAAACTGAATGGATAAAAGAACAAATGGCAACAACATAAAACACATACCAATATATCAGAATGTATCTGACATTCAGTTAAGGATTTCAGTGCACAAGCTTTGTGCTTTTCCCAAATATGGATACCATGGCCTGTAATCTTTAGGGAGGTGGACATACAAAACACAAAGTAATTTAAAAGGATTTTGAATTTAGGAACTTCAAACTGGCATTCAAAGCAACTCAAAAAGCCATTAGGAGAGCTGAAAGATACTTACAGACAAATTTATATAAGCATTTACACTCTTGTGGGCTAAAAGGGACAAGACAAACTTCTCCCTTGAATGGGAACCTCTAATGATAAGATTAGATGATCAACCATCTCAACATTGACCCCAAATAGCTGATTACCAGGATATTCCATCTCAATTACAATGCAGTACTAGGTGGAATATAATAATCCCATGTGTGGAGCAGATTAAATTAGGCAATAGTGTAAAGGAAATCACAGTTGGTCTGCTAAGCAGTATATGCTTTTCTGAAAAGAAAAAGAAGCATAATTTAGAAATTATATTATTGACATCATAATTTGGAAGTGAATGGGATTGCTGGAGAGTCATTTAAACCTGAACAAACTGCTGGAGGACACTGAAAAAAGCTTACACACTTCACAGGGAAAGTGCTTCTTGAGCACCACTACCTGTTATGCACTCAGCCCTTCTGTGCTAGGCATTTAAGAACAGCTGCAAAAGGCAGCAATGTCATAGAATGGTAAAATAAAAGTAACTCCTTAATTGAAAGCTTTTGGTGCACAATATGGCTATATGCACACATGATACAGTATTTCTACAGGCTTTTATAAGGTTAATTAATTAGTATATCTAACAAATATTGTCCTATTTTAGCCCTACATTTTATTATGTCTATTATGTATGGTGCAAAACAAAGTGTCCTTGCTAGATTTAAAATCAAGACTAAACAGAATTAGAAGGTAGTGTAATATGTGAGAAAGTGTAACTACTATGATAAAGTGACAAAGAGTTAGAAACTGAACAGCTGTACATTAAAATCTATAAAGCTACAGATATATAAAAAGCAAAATCTTTATGCATCAGAACTACAGGTAATTATAAATAGTGGATCTCTGAACTTTACAGTTCTTGATTTTGCAATGTAAGTGTGTCTCTATCAGGGTTTTCAAATGTTTTTGCTTTCAGATTTTGAGAAAAACAATTCCAACTATGCAGCAACAAATACATGTAGGAAAAACGGAAAAATGAAAAAATGTGATTATTATATTAATCTATGAATAATCCAGACTCTTTGTCAAATTCTCAAATCCTAAATATCTAAGGCATTTGGCAGTCCTTTGACTATCTGTGGTCTCCAATAAATCATGCTATTTATGCAGGTAGAGAATGGATTCTTCTCACGCTTCAATAGTTATTAGGTCTTTTGTTCTCCTGCCTTGGGGGAAAAAAGAGAAACAAACAAAAACCAACAGTCCTAATGATTGTCACATTCATTAATTTTACTTTTAAGAAACTCCCCTAATGGAAGAAACTCTCAAAAATCGGTGATTCTCACAGACATCCCAATGTGTACAGAAACTAGCTTATGTTAAATGTGTACTTGAAAATGCATGCATGTTTTCTCTGCAAAAGTACAGCATGCATTGTCCTATGATCTCCCATATAATTTTAGGCCTCCATTCCTATAAACCTTAGGCACCTGCTGATCTGAGAGCGTAGCAGAGTTACTGATATTCAGATCAGAGTTACTGATGCCAGCCCACCCTTAATTCAGTCATTGCTTCAGGTTTAACTAGCTGTAGCTAGTGACTAGGTATAACTGTCCCCAGTTAATTCTACACAAGCTGATGATATGCTAAACTTTACCTGTTAGGTGATACAGCTTTAAAAAACAAACAAAAACAAAAAAAAAAAAAAACCAAAAAAACCTGCAAGAAGTTAGTATGCAGAAAAGTGGAAATTATTGGTATGAAAAAAGTCAAACCAAGACTCCTGCAAGCTGTTTATAATTCCCTTTCACTTCTAGACAGTGGGTTCATCAAAATTGCTCAAATCAAGCCACTTCAAGAGCCTCAAACTGAATGGCCTGGGGGTCTGGGCAATCACAAAATAGCAATGCATCACCTGCACCAGGTCCTGCACTCCTTGGCTGACACTGCTGAGAGGGATTACTAAGCAGGAGAGGCCATCACACCCAGTGGATGCATACCTCAATCAGGGACCTTTTTATACCTTATTGTTCATCCCGTGAGGAATGTATGTTCATCATCATTGCCAGGAATTTAGTAGAAACAGAAATGAACACCCTCAAAAAGCACAATATGGGTCTATTGTATACCTTAGCATGTTGAAGCATTCTTTCCTCTTCCGCTACTCAGCTAGCTCAACTTAATCTACAATATACCTATCATGAAAAATAACTTCTCACAAATCTCAGCTGATGCCAAGCTGATGTATTGCTGTTATGCCTAGAAAACTCCTCTGATACAGAATATGCCTCTTTCACAAACTAATTTCCTTGAAGTGATCTGAGCTGCACACAAAACTCTTAGTATGAAAACATTACCACTACAATAGGCAAAGTTTATTAGTATGTTCTTCTCTAATCTTCACAGAGTTAATTCCTACCATCCCCTCCAAAGAAACCACAAAAATATGTACATTTACCTTTATCTAGGGATTGTTCTTTCCACAGCTAAACCCAGACATTTCTGCAGTACATTTCACAGAATTACTTTGGCATGTTTCCAGGAAAACTTCTACCTTATTTATTCCAGACCTAAATTCTGTTTAATTTAGTTGTCAATGCAAAGCTTTTTCAATTGTTTCCACTTTTATTCCCTATTCATCTTTTATCCTTTTCTAATTTTGTTCCGTGATCTTGCTTTTGAATTCTATTCATTGATCAAACATATGAAGTATCTATGCAATTTTAGCTAGGAAATGCTAAATGTCTTCAATAAATTCCAAGTTCATTACTGTATAAACCTGATTTATGTTTTCCATTTTCTCTCATATAAAATATTTACAAAACAAATCATAGTCAATGCATATAGCACCAGTAGTAACCCAGTGGTAATGAAACCTATCAATATACCATGAAGAAAACATATCCAAGGACAAAATGATATTAAGGTTTTGAGAACTCTGATTTTTGAGTAAAAGGATGCAAATGTACTTTGCCATACAAGTAGTTTAATAAAAAACCCACACAAAGCAGCAGAGATATTCAACTGATTACTTCATACAGTCAGTCTAAAATACTTTTTCTATTTTGTTATTCAAAGTTTTATAAACAAATTTATATGTTTTCACTCTGTATCAGCTACTATAAAAATTTGACATTTAGAATAAACAACCATTTGAAAAGAAATTTTTTATCACTCAAACCATATGAAAGCTTGATACAGACAAAAGAGAATTTGTTTACTTCCTGGATTTCTGATGGGGAGTTTTTGTGAAACTCACTGACTGTCAATAACTGCTCTATTTCCTCTCCAAGAAAATTTATTTTAAAATTCTCTGCATTTTTATTTTTGCCTTGATTCTCAAAAGATACTAATTTTTCTTACAACTTTAAACTGTGAGGTGGTAGTTATCATTTCCATTTGAAAACAAACTACATGCCATCACTGTCACCTCTCAGTTCATATAGGATTTTTAGAAGGGGTGATTTATCTCCACATCTTACATTTTCCATATATTTGTAAGGAAAAATATCTTATGAGCTTTATTAGTTAAATAACTTTATGCGTTAAGTCAATGAACTCTGAAAGATGGCAGCTAACTATTGTTAAAAGTCTTGTCACATTATATTCACTAATTTACTTCATAAGGGTTTGAAGTCAGTGGACAGCAACAACCCAAAGCATAGTCTCTGACATCTCTTCTGTGCAATTCCCAAAACTGCAAACTCACTCTCGCTCATTCCAGTAAAGTGCACAGAAAAAATGAAGAGCATCAAACCTGGCTATGCAGAAAACCCTTGGGGCTGGAACCCCTTCACTGCTTGTTGGAATATTACACCATCCATTCAGTTTGTAGAACAAAGGTAAGGAAAGAGTTCTTGGTCAAACATAGCTAAATGATTTCAAAGGAGAGGTTCTTACTTCTATGGACTTCTGAGGTAATTGGTTCTTAGCTTAAAAAATCACAGGCAGCATTTCCCAAGGAAAATCTTTAGATGCTGATGATTCCTGAGACTCATTCACAAGACTGGTTTCAATTTAGGATTTAAAATGCATACTACAGGAAAATGCTATGAAAAATAGAGATATAAATCTTTTATTGGTTTGTTTATATAGATGTTATATATCCACTGATCATAAAACTGTGCAATATATTCTCATACTTTAAGTACAGCTATGTCAAAATAATAAAATTTTTGTGTTTGCTAATTCCTGAATACTGTGTATTTACATATTGTAGCTATAATTTTTCAATTATATTATATATATGCAATTATTATGTATTTAATGCATGTATTATATAGTAATTATTATTCCAATTCCATATAAAATATATCTAACACCTCTTCTAAACCTGCTTATATCAACACAAACTTTAACTCTCCAGACTGTTTGGATCTGAGAGTGGCAACAAAGGGAATTAAACAGCTTGCTGTTTTCGTTTGTTTTAGTTAGACCATCCTCCCTTCTCTGTTGTTATATAAAGAAAAACCTAGATTGGTTGGTTCTGTTGTATCCTAATCTTGCACACCAGATATGCCTCTATTTCTATCCGTAATACATGTGCAACAGTACAGTTAATGCTTTTGCAAAAAGTTTTTCAGTAACAGATTTATTGCTTAAATTCTCTGGGTTATAGCCAGTTTTTACCATTGCCCAAATTTCAAAGCAAATAATGTACGTATCAGATTGCTCACACAGCATCTTCGAATTTTAGAGTCTTTTGTATAAAAAAACTTCCTCTTTCATCTGCCAGGTTCCTTGGATTTAGTCAGGTTTTGATGGCAAAGCCAGAAATTGTATTCCAAATACAACTGGAGTGTGGTGTTTCCAGTAATCCATCTGGATGAACCATTGTTTCAGTGGCTCTCTCAGCTGTCTCAATGGTGCTTTTAACTCTCAAATGCATACTTGCATCATCATTAAAGGGTGGTTGTCTTGGCTCTCTAAGCTGCTTCCTCCCAGATCTGCATTCTTTTCTCTGACTCATTGAATATTTTGCATGATTATCAGTGACATTTCACTTTTTGAAGAGAATTCATTAGTTCACTGATAAATCAGTCTGACTCCCTTTTCTAGACTAATACCACCAGGTTCATGTAAGGACCAGAAAATTGCTGTATAAAGAACCACTGAAACTCAAATGACATCTCATTGAACAACTATGAAATATATGAATTTACAATTAATTTTTCCTTCTTTGATACAGAAAAACCAATACAAGGTCCACATCTGATGCTGGAGAATTTAAAGCACAGAGAAACATACCTTTAAATAACTGCATACTTTGCCTCTTTATCTTGTTTCTAATCAAGATATCAAACAGGACAGAAAGTAGGTGTGCACATCTTATCATGCACATCTTTTCATGTTTGATGGTGAGTAGAAACCTATCATGTTTTGTCTGAAATATATTTTTAGACTATTTTTCATCACTGCCTTCTAAATGTACTCGATTTGCCTCTGCAATTCATTTTTTTCACCAAAAATAATCACTCTTTAGGAAAAAGAAAAAGCTGCATCCTGTCTAAATAGAGACAGTGTTTGACAGCTTGTTTAACTTAAAAAAATTCTGACTCAATTTTTCCAATCTGGCAATGCCAAAGTATCAGGATTGTACCACATCAACTGTATCCCAATTTAGTCATTGGCTCTGAAGCTGTAATGCCTAGAGAGAGAGATGGACTCCTCAGTACAAGATCATACTATGTGAAAATTCTGATTTTTTCTTTTGACAGAACCAGCGGATTCAATTTTGAGGTCCAAGCTCTAGAACTGACTCCCAAATGAAGATGTACAAGCATTCTCAGTGCTGCCACACAAGTTGTCATTGCCACTGAAAGGCTCCTTCCTCTCTCACAAGCTTGGAGGCCTACTTTATGTCATTCCTAAAAGCACCTATTTTTAAAAATAGTTTGTTTGCTACATGATTTCTCTCTAAAAGGAAATTATTAATTTATAATGCAATAGTACCTTTCTGTTTGAAGGACACAGACTCTTTAAACACAACAGAAACCACATGGTTTTAGTTTTAAGGTGTTAAACATCTGCTACAGTAGAACATGCCCCTCACAAACTCTAAACACAGGCAGTTGTATTTTCAACCTACATGAATCAGTTCTTTGTCTGATCTTTTTTCATTTAACAATAGAAAGAGAGAAAGGAAAAATTCTGTTATATTTTTACATAGTATAGCCTATCATAAAACAAGAAGTAAGTTGCTGCTGCTTGTCTGTGTGCTATTCACCATGTCTGCAATATTTCTGCCACCACCTTTTTCAACACCTGTCTGTTGGCCAATCAGAAAAAAGCAAAAGGCCCGAAGTCTCTCCAACTCCAGGGAAACACTTTCCAAAAATATCCCCAAGCTAAGTGTCTCCCTAATAGGAGCCATTGACTGACAAATCTCTCAGCAGTTCATTCTAAATAGCCAGCTGTGTTTTAACTTTTTTTTTTTTTTATTTAGTTCTACTGAAGCTAACAGTGGAAGTAATCAGCTGTTCCATGTTCCTCCTCCAGCATTCATTCCTCTTTCCAGAAGTATGGATGTCACATTCTTGCACATTTGTCTTTGTTAGTGCTATGACTTCTGGCAGCAACACACAGCTGTCTACCCCAATCTGGCATCAGACATGTTTTTAGGTGGCAGGTGGAGTCTTCCTAAGGGCCACAGGAATACATTTGGCATAATCAAAAGACAGCATGCAATAGCTGTTACAAAGGTAAAGTAATGTAAAGCTGTATTATGATAAAAGGAAAGAGAAGTAAATTTTTATTTTCCTACAGATCAGCATCTCACATTTTGTTGAAAGAAGCACATTCCTTTTTCAAAGTTAATCCCCTTGTAAAGAAAGAAGCTTTTATCTGGTATTGAACTCCAGCGCTGTCTGTGCCTGCTCAGATCAAATACATTTCTCATGCTAAGAAGGAATCCAAATACATGACTGGCTGTGAATATAAACATGTAAAATATGCACTATAGGCTTGCAGCTAAAATTGATCTAACAGAGCTAATTCTCCTCGCAAAGAGGAAGGTCTAAATCTTAGCACATATAACCTTAAAGGATAACATCTGATGCTATAAAGCATTTTTCTCACTGCCCAGTATGGGAATTTTATGATATACATAAGTGCAAGTAGTTTTGATATGAAATAAAAAATCATCTCTGTTTGAAATATAATCTTCACAGAAGTACAGGTAATATCTAATGTGAATAGGACTGCAGCACTTAGAATTAAGCAGTTCCATACTCCACAGGGTATGGAAGGATAAGTTACTTTTCAGATACAGCAGAGGTAGTTGTAACAAGTGTAATTAATTTTAAGATAAAATAATTGGTAAAGCCATAATGAATATGACTAACATGTGCAGCATACAAACAAAATCAACTGAGAGAAGAGTAACACTTGAAGTATTTAAGTTAAAAAAATCTGGACAAAATTAGAGCTAAGGTCTTGTATATAGGCTTCTTAAAAGAAAACTTAATTTTAAGAAAGAGATTAGTGTTAACTCTGCTTTGCAGCTATCTAACATTAGTGGGTTGCTTTTCTTCTTTCAAACAATTTGTTTGAGTGTTACTGCTATGACATAGCTTTTCCACTAGAGTGTTTTAACTCTAATTTATTCCCCTTCTTTAGAAAATTAGGTAAAACTACACTGAGGTGATACAGCTTAGATTTCTTAAGCTTTACATCGTTTGAAGTCTTTACATGCTAGACTATGCAATCTTGATTATATTGCCATGTGCTACACTGACAAATTCTATCCTTGCTTTCTCTGTCCTTATGAGATTGATTGCATTGGTGCTGCCTTCTTTAACTTTCACTCATTTCCCTCTTGCTTCTTAATTCAACGTGAAATTGATTTTTTAAAGTTTTTGTACTAAAAACAGCTGTAACACAGCCTTGCTTAAATTCTTATTTGTATACATTCCCAAATGCTAAAATGTGGAACGGCCTTTCTACTTGAACCACAGAAGACTGTCAACTCCGAGTTTGTTGACACCTCATTTCTTTTCTTTGACACCACTAGATAACAACACGCCTTAAGTATTTTAATAGAACCGGGCAGTGGGAATGCCTTCTCCAGGCCATCTCACAGCGGTGAGCTCCGCCGCAGCTCCGTGGCAAAGCTGTGGGCCCAGCAGGTGCGGTGCGGCCGCAGCTCCACGGCGCACTGCACAGCTCGGCCCGTGGGTACCCGCTGCCGCCAGAACCGCGCAGACCGGCGGGCTCCACGCTCCCTGCCCCTCACCGCAGAGTCTCACCCTGCCTGCCCCGCTGAGCAGCCGCTGTCGCCGGGTCTGGCAGGCACCTCTTCACCGCCAGCGCCATCGCCATTCACCGGCGCCCACTCGCTTCTCCAAAGCCGGACCCGGGCCGCGTTTCCCGCACCGGAGTGCGGGGCTGTGAGTGAAGAGTGCGGCCAGGCAGCGAGGCAGGCTCCGAAAGTGTTGTATTGCACTGTGTCACGGTGCCATGGCCCTGCAGGGAGCCTGATGAACGCGGGGTCTGGCAAGAGGCAGGCTCAGACAGCACCGCCTTTCTCCGGGCACCGCTGGTGCCCAGGTAACGGGGGCAGAGACATCTCCGCCCTGGCCACAGTGCTGGTAGGCAGAGATCAAACAGCTTTGCCCTACGTGTCTGCACCTGGGTGATAAATCCGTGAGAGCACGATGTGCCTCGCAGCCGCGGATGCAAAAAGTGTATTAACCACAGTGCACAAGCGTGCAAACGCCTAACAAAATTCCTTTGACATTTTAAGGGATGCTGGGGGCGCTCACCAGTCAAGTAGCTGTTTGTACATGTTTTTCATTATTACCTGTGTGGCTAATAAAAGTTAAAGAAGATGGCATCTTGAGACAGAATGACATTCCAAGTTCTAGTAGGCTTGCGATAAGGGAAGCACAATGACAAGTTTCTCAGTATGAGGTAGTTTGCCTCATCAAGACCTTAGATAGACTGTCGATCTTGGACTGAGAAGTTTTCATCTCTTTCCCAGTTTACAGAATGGTATTGGTTCTTTGTGAGTTACTTAGCCTTCCTTTATGCTTTATGGTTTCCTTTCCTATTCACAGCTGTAGCAATTCTAGCAAGTTGTACTATTTTCAAAGTTTATTGATGTGTTGTTACTTGCAGCCCCTCAATCTCTGTTGATGAAATATTCTGTAAAAGAAGGCTGAGAATTATTACTGTTCTGTTATTAGTTTAATTTTAACAACTGCTGTATGTCTTCCAGACCAATTATCAGTACAACTTCTAGCAAAAGCTGAAGGTGTACAAGCTTTCCCACTGCACTCCTAAGATCCTCAGAGAAACTTGGAAAAATTGTATTTGAATACCATTGACA
Source organism: Taeniopygia guttata (assembly GCF_048771995.1). Classification (NCBI taxonomy): domain Eukaryota; kingdom Metazoa; phylum Chordata; class Aves; order Passeriformes; family Estrildidae; genus Taeniopygia; species Taeniopygia guttata. The sequence goes on along the minus strand of NC_133028.1, from coordinate 37,569,944 downwards.
CTGCTTACGACATTTGACACTTACATACATATATGACAGGTAGATACTTCCAACACACTCTATGAAAGCATAGATTAGCTCTAGCTATGTAAAAAAATCAATTTACTATGTATTTACAAGCAAAATTAAATGTTTTTTGCGTACTGAGGGAAAACTAAAGAACAAAACTAAAGATGCATCAACCTACAGCAAGATATTGACCCAGTCTGTTTAAGCACAGGCAACCAGATTATTTTTCTGCTCTTTCAGAGGTGGAAAAAAATGTCTGTTAGCAACTCAAAATAACTGGAGGTTTCTGTGGCAACTGGTAAAGGAGGTTGTATCTCTCTCTGCTGTTTAAAGTAGAAGCAGTTCTTAGAGATATCTATTTGAAGTTTGCATACTGGTATTTGACTTCAGGTCTTGGAAAGGAGATTGCTTATCTACTTGTATTTTATCTTGTTGCTATTTAGAGTAAGAAACAAAATAACAAGGACCATAATAGAGGAGTTCTGCTTTCTCAGGTAAGTACTTTAATCATTAGGGTAAAGAGCTTATTACTGTATTTTGGTTTTACGAAATTAAAATCTTAAGATGAAAATCTTTTGCATTATGTAACATCTTCATCAGATCGAATGGTGAGCTGGTACAACCAGAATAGTTTTATGGTTTTTGGCATGAGATTTGGAATTACTCCAGCTAACTAGAGTTAGAAACTATTATTAAGGTTTCAGAGAAACTGCAGCTGCATTCTATCAAATCTATTGGTAGTGAAAACTGTTATCTCTGTGGAGTTCAGTTCATCAGCTGAATTTTCCGTAATACTGCCCTAGGAATGGAATGAGCATATTAGCTGTATATCTCTAATCTTGTTTGATGCTATTATTAATTTTAAAATATTATATGCAAATGCTAAATTGTTACATCATTGCACATTAAAGCATGTTTATTTTGCAAAATGTGTAACTGATCCAAAGTTTAATGTGTTTTCCATTTGTTTATAGTGATTTACTGCCTTTACTACTTTTATAAAGGGGAATACACATTGTTTTTGCAATAGAAATGGAAGATCTTGATTCCAAAATATTCAGTACAGATCAAAAGATATAAGCATTCCCTAAATCATAGAAGAACAATATTGGGAAAATTTATTCATAGCTTAATAGAGCTGTATAAAACCTTGCCCTATTTTCAAGTTATGAAGAATATTTCATTAACAGTTGAAGAGGAATTAATTGAACACGAATCTTTCACTTTCTGGGTAAATGTTTCTATTATGCTATACAAAAACTATTAAGAATACTTGATTTACACAAAACAATACTTTATTTGTATTCAGAAAGCTAAATTTCTTTTAAAATATCTTGGCAGATGTCTACAGACAGATATATTTTCTTCCCAGAAGTGAAAATTTAAACACATAATTGCAAGAACCAGGATTTCATCCACCCACTCCCTCTAGAAAATGCTGAAGATAGCCCAAGGCAGCTTGTTGCTGTTTATATGCAGGCTATTTTTGATTCCCATTCCAAGGTGGCAAAGTCTTAGGCATTTAGTGAAGATGCTGGGTGTTTGAAAAAGGACCTTGATTTTACTTTGTGGGGTGACTGCTTAAAAATTAGGCATATAGTGGTTAACTCTTGGCTAACCAGCTCCTTCTTTGTGCACAGTTTTCAGCTTGAAATTTTTACAATCATGGTTCTGTTCTTATTTGGCACACTGAAATCAGTGTAAAATGACCTGAAATAAAATCATTTTAACTAATTTCACTACAACATGGTAAAGATATTAAGCTGCAAAAATACATTGTGAAACATTCCCAGTCCAGCAGTGAGTCTGTTCAAGCTGTGATTAGGGGACAGTAATTGCCTGTATGAAGATGCCGAGATGTTTTATCAACCATTGAATTAGGATGTGTGGTAACTCGCATTTGTTAGTACATAATGATGGTTTGGATCCTGTGGGGAGCTCTGAGGCTCTTGTGCTCTTCTGTCTCAAGAGTACATCTACTGCACTTTCATTGTTGCCAAGGAACAAATTTTAGTAAAAAATGCAAGACAGTATCTAGAAGACCTTGAGCTAAGAGCAAATGCCAGTGTAAAAAATGATTTCAAATCTGAGAGCAGATATAATGGATACTGGCAGAAGGGACAGAGATCTGTAACATCTCTTTGGAGCTATAATTTCTTCAATCCACTCTGGAACATGTGACTCTCAATAGGTTGCAATCTGGCAGAAACCACGTTGCCCACACATTGCTTTTATTTCTGGAAACTATGTGATAAAGTCTCTAGATTAAACCAACTGTCTACATGTTTACTTCTTCCTTTCACTGAGTTTTAACAGAAATTATGTGCTTGAAAAAGTGCTTTTGGATAGGTTTTTTTTTCCCTGGGACTAAAATCTCACAAGAGTTTAATGAGGTGAAAGTACTTCCTTAACAGAGACAGTAAGGGAGAATTGACTCTGTTACACATTATGCTCTACAACTCTATAGAAACCAAACATGTGTATTGATTGTTTCAGTGTTAATACATGTGTCAGAGTTGTGGGGTATTTTTAAAGCATACGTGTTTTCCAGGGATTTTCTGTGTCTTTTCTGAGGGAGATACTTCTTTTCTGATTATAGTATTATTTCACTTGAGATATGAAAATTCAGTAGGTTAATTTATTTATACAGTGTATAAATAGAATCTGTATGGTTACAGATTATTTATCAATTATTACAAAAAGTATTTCTCCTCATAAATCCAAAAATATTAAGGGTCTTTTCCAACCTAAATGATTCTAATTTTTTCTTTCTACAAGATTTTAAGGTACACAAGGAAGCTATTGATTTTAAACTATTCTTAGTAGAAAAAGGCAATTATTTTATTTATTATAATGAAATTAATGTTGTTAAAAAAAATTTAAAATCTGTTACCATAAAATGGTATAGAAAGGGAATGGCTTAAGTTCTCTGAATTTCTGAGTAGTAAGCACACAGAACTTTGTGCCACTTCCAGGCCTAACGTTGCTTCTGCTGGAATTCCAGATAGTGGCAGTCTGCTGAAACATGAGTTCAGTTACCAAATATAGATGAGTGGGGTACGAATTTCATAGTCACAGCGGACGGATGTAACGCACAGGCCACAGTCCTCTCGACTAAGGACCAGGCAAGCTTCAGTGAAGAGCTGGAGCAACTTTAAGCCTATTCAGATAGAGAAGGAGAAAAACAACTTTATCTACTATTAATTATACTTGAACTCTTCATATTTGCCTGCTCATTGTAAGATCTGTTTTATATTTTCTGCTAAATGTAATTGTTGTGTTTGTGGAGTAATTTTGCAGGATTTCAAAATTCAGAGAAAAACTTTGTGCCTTTTTTGTTTTAAAAAATCTTACTAGATACATTTCATCCTTCATATGATTCTTTTGAAGAGATAGGTCATGTTAAGTAATAATTAGGTCATGTTAAGTCATAATTTCCTATTTGGCAGGTTCTGCAAATTCAGGGTGTTTATATTTTTCTTGAAATTAGTCCTTTATTTTTCTGTTTTTCCATATTTTACTATATATCTCTACAAAACCTTAATTTGATTAGTTACTCTATTTTTTTCTGAGATTGTTGTAATCCAGTACATTTCAAATTTAATATTCACCATATGATTCTTTAGAGCATCTGTATTGGGATTTGAATAAGTATTTAATCTGCATGATAAAAAAAATATGGTTTTACTTGGGCATAATTTCTAAATATATACAAATAGGACCCCATAAATAATCTGTATGTAATAATGTTTATCTGCATGCAACATTGTAATTTATGCTTGTGTCTTTAAATGATACAGTATATGGCTTTGCATGTTACCTAATGAGTAATGATGATGAAAACTGTTATAAATATGTTGTAGTCTAACTTGGAGAAGCTAGAAATAGCATTCAAAATTTCTAATTATGATCTTTTAAGCTACTTGATAGGTTAGTGATACTTCACCTCTAGTTCACTGTAATTACAAGTTGCTCTAAAAGAATAGTGAGTTTATGTATTACAGTATGGCTGAAGAACATCTTTCTCCTGGAAGCTTCCATTCAGCTCCCTAAAGCTAGACATATGAATCCATTTTCAGGACCCTTCTCACCAAGAAGGCTTATCAGCATTAGAAATTATCAATAGACCAGCACATTTAAATCCATCAACTTTATCTAAATATTCAGGTGTAGACTGATTCAGCTAAATTTAGACACCAGGCTTTGAAAATTACAATATATGTAGCCATAATATTTTTCTAATGACAAAGCTGAGTATTGGGAAGAAATATGTTAATTCATAATAAACTAATTTTAATCATCATGTTGGGTGGCTAACAATAAGTAAGATTGTCCTCCTACCCATGAAACAGCCCATTGAAACATTAGAGCAGCTCAGTGCTGGAAGTCAGGGAAGTTTATCTGAGTATGTAATGTGTCATTTTGAGATGTGAACAAGCTAGGAACCACTGTGTGTCAGATTTAAATAAAGATATCATTTGAAGCACAGATATTTACATGTTGTCTAACCAGCACCTTTGTTCATTTGAATACAAAGTTTTAAAAAATAACTAAGATTGGAGAGGCAGAAACTCTGCAGTTTTAACCCTTATTTCCCTGGCATTCATCCAGTTTATGCCTGAACAGCTGAGCCTCTAGACCAACTGTTTGCTGGGCTTCTCAGATTCTTTCTTTAAAGCTGCTATGTGGTAGTCAGTTATACTGTATATACTTTTATAGATTTTGTTGACAAGAGATTGGCATGGCTGCTAAATTTGTTGCCCTGCAAACACAGATAACAGGAAAGGAAAACGTAATCCTAGCAAATAATAAACTTATCACTGAATTCTATAAAAACATTTCTCAAACCCTAAATAACCCTAAATGCTTTGGGTTTCTTAGACTTCTCTTTTATGCGTTGAGTTGTGATCTGTTGGCAAGACAAACAGGCATATCAAGAGATACATATGCTAAGCCAAGAATTCCAATAATCTATCAGTCATGTAATGACTACATGCTGGGTAAGCCCTGGTTTAGTGACTACAGGTAATTGGAGCCTGCACAAGCTGATGTAAAATACATCCGAGTGCATCGCGTGATTGTCAAGCCATTTCTCCACTATCAGTAGAGAATTAAAGAAAATAATTTTTTTTAATCTTATGTAAAATTTTTTTCTTGTAGAAATTGTCATTAGAATAAGAGAATTTTTCAGGGTAATTAAAACCACTGATGTTCAACTCAATTAAATGCTCTGCAGAAGCAATAATTATGTTTCTGATCTCATCAGCCACAATCTAATGACCAGTTAGACAAATACATTTCAGCAAGGAGATTTTCAGGCCAGTCCTTCCCTTGGGGAAAGTGTGGTTTCCCTGATGTCTTGTTTCTTGCTGACTTTAAAGAGAATGCTCAACCTACTTCTGAAGTCATGTTGGGAAATTGAAGAGGTATAAATGCTTCTCTACTTTGTGAAACCGGTACAAAATATACATTATACACTTCCATTGAGGAGGATGATATATAGGTCGTGAAATCTATTTCTTCAGTGCTTTACTTCTAGCATATGGTAGCTTGATATTTCATTTTTCAGTGTTGAGGAAAGTGCTACTAAATTGGTAACAAGTTAAAAATGTTAGCACAATAAGTAAAATAATATTGAACACATTATCAAAATTAAATGGAAAGGATAACTTGGAATTTCTAATCCAAATATCCTCATGTGTAGTCTCATAACGGTTTCAAGTCGAACACTTTTCTCAGAACTTGATGGTTTAATGTCTGGGAGGCAATGTTATGTGAAAGAGAAAAGTAAAAATATTGTCAAAACCTTCATAAGGCTAAAACCAGAAAAAAAAAAAAGAAGCATAATAGAATTGATGTAAAATAACTAATCAGATGTGAAATTACATCAATTTGAATTATCAATATGGATACATATTGATCCAGTGGAATTGAGATTATGCTAGGCAATATACAGGCAAAGGATGTCTTCATACTTCTGAGGGAAGTTTCATGAGGAAAATTACTCCTAAATGCTCTCATTTCCACCTAGACAATTTGCAGTCCTGGGTCATTGTAACAGAAAACAAGGTTTATGGTATGTCATACACCATTATGTTCTGCTTCTCTAACAGCTTTGTGTCTAGCTTATGGGAAGTTGAATATAACTTTTTCGTTAAGGAATGGTTCTTGTGTCTTCCAGGATGCAAGACAGAAGCTGTGGCCGGCCATTGTCTCTTTCTTTAATGCTGAAGGAGACTTACTCTCCAGAAATAAGTGACAGTAAAGGATATCCCGAAAATATGTCAGAAGCTTCATCTTACCATGACTTTTTCTGTGATTCCCTGTCAGACACACAGAATGGTGAATTTTCAAATGAACTTTCTGCCTTCCTTACCCAAGAGGAGATAAGTAAGAGCCTTGACATAGCTAGAGAAGCCATTGCCAATTCCATGGAGGAAGATGAAAACACAGCACCAGACTTCACTCATTATCTCAACACCCCTCTTTCTAGCCCTTCAGAAGAACCTTCTTTCAGGGACACCAACCTGCATGAGCAAGAGACTTTACAGGCACCTCAAACAAGCAGTTGGACTTCATCTGCTGCAAGTCCTGTTCTCGCAAGGAATCAGAAAGAGCAATCCACCGCACCTCAGGCAGAGGATAGTTTTGTCACAGTTTCCAGGAGACAAGCAAGCACCTCACCTTTTCTACCTGCTAGTCCCAGCTTTGTCAGAAGCCTGAAATATTCAGACAAAGGTGGTCCATGTATGCCTAAGATGAGCCCGAACTCTGAATCGACATCACAGGGAGAAGCTCCTTTCAGGAACAAGCTGTGTGACAAAGCTGCCACATTCATAGAGGAGTTATCATCTATATTTAGACAGGCAGCGAAGACAAGAGGCCGTAGTCCCGATGGAGACTCTTCTTCTCCAGACAGTGGATACCTGTCACCTAATAAGAAACAACCAGCTTTAAGTACCTTGGTGAACCAGGAATTTGACAAACCACATCAAGAGACTGAGCCTGAGGAAAAATTACCTGGAATTCATCTGAATGGAGAACACTATTCTGGAAGGGGGAGCATCATGGAGAGCAAAATGGTCCTGTGCCGTCCCTTCATCAACATGGAAGAGCATGAACTTTCACCACCTCTATTCACGCAGAAGCTCCGGAGCCAGGAAGTTGCCGAAGGAAACAAAGTATTGCTGGAGTGCAGAGTTGCTGGCAACCCAGTCCCTGATGTCAGGTAAGTGCTAGGCCACCAGATAGTGTCACCTGATTGTGGAAGATCCTAAGGACAGGTATGACAGTGACCTGCTTAGAGGCAGTCACATAAGGGCAGTCAATCGTGCAATTTTACAAAGCACAAAGAATAACACATGTTAATGTCCTTATTTCACTAGAATGTTTCACTCTGTTTGCTTATGAAATTAACATCTGCTTGATTTAAGAGCCACGTGGCAAAATTAGAAACAGAATTGGCTCTAGCAACATTCTATGTGATTGTAACTTCACCAATCCAGGTAAAAGAGACAACTTGCTCCTAAAGAGCATATCTCAAGAAGATGATACAGGGTTTTTTGCTGATTAATTAGAATGTCTCCAAAATTCATGTCAACTGTTTTTCTGAATTTTAACTTGGGCAGAATCATAAAATAAGAAGGCTTTTAATGACTGAAGGAAATATGTAGTAAGAAACATTGCTGACATAATAGTTGATTATTGTAAAATCAAGTATACTTTTAAGTAATCACATCAGTATAAATTAATTTGTAAAATCTGTCTTGTTTCCCTTTTGACACACATAATTGTGCTGTGTTAGAAGTCTGTAGATACAGCCATTACTGCATTGTGGCAAATATGATTCATGGTAACTTTTCTGGCTCTTGCAAAGCTCCCTGACAGTCAAATTAATACACTTTCATTGTCCATTCTCAAATTGATTTTATTTAATAATTATTAATAATTCTCCATCTGGCAACTTAAAGAAGACATATCAGTCACTAATAAAAATTGCTTTTTCAAAGTTTCCACTAAAAACAAATTTCCCCCTTCGTCTCTGTTTCATTATGGACTTTCAAGAGACGGCCGCTGCACCTCAAACACTGCTCATTTCAGAAGTCAAGGCACTTCTTTTGCGTGTCCTCTCTGTAGTGACACCGGCTTGGCTGAAGAGGTCACTCACACACAGCACGGGCGGCACAGAGCCCTCAAGCGAGCGCTGCTGTGGAGCCAAGAGAGCCAAAACCAAGGCTCGCTCAGGGCTTTAGAAACAGCAAACACTTGAGTGATGTTTGGATGAGACTCCAAAGTCTGAATCTTGGGGAAAGGAGGGGTTCTTTCCAGATGAGAAAACATGCAGAAAAATATGTAGTGGATTTTTATCTATAAAAGCATTACTGAGAACTTCTGAACAGTTTCATAGTATCATCTAGGCACATCATTGTCCCTCTTTCTGGATAAGAAAAGGAGTTTTATGGTGTATCCTATATCTATCCAGTAAATAGTTAATTTGCTGCAGTGGAAAAAGACAAGCATATTTAAAACCACCCACATATTGCAGAGCAAGGGAAGAAGGTCTGTGCTACTTTCAGAAGTATTTTCTGTAAATGGGAATTTTACATGGTTTAAAAATAAAGCAAAACACCAATGATAAAATAATAGGTGACCAATCTCTTGTATTTTGGTAATGAAAATAATCCAGTTTTCTAAAGCACTTTACTTAGGCAATTTTTTCATTAGACTGGGTTTCTGGTTTGTAATATATGTGGAAAACAATCTTCAGACCATAATCATATGAATTCAAAATATTTACAGTTCTCTGAAGTAACTGGCCAGAAAAAGAAATGTGTAAAAGACATTAAGCTTTTTGTGAAGATTTCTGAATAGGTAGAAAGTAGAAATGGATATTAGGAAGGTATTGCATTGTGTTACCAAAAGCAGAGCTATGGAACAAGCTGAACAGTTACCTGGTATGAGAAGTGTAAGAGTGAGCCATTTGGCACATGCAAAATCTGCTCAACAGGAGATGCAGAAAAGGGCATGAGCCAGGGCTGCCATAGTCTGTACATCTGCATGTAACAATACAAGCTGTAGAAACCAAGCTCCAGCTCTTCTGGTTTTTCCCAGAAAACCCAGTTTCAATAACACAGCCACTGTAAAGGCTGTTTTTTGAACTCTGTGTGATAAGTGTGATTAAAGTAAAAAACACTTAGGATTTTTGTGGATTTTTTTCAGGGTTTTTTTTTGCCTCAGCTGGAAAGAAAACTGGAAGTCACATTTCCTAAAGTCATAAGGAAGTAACAATAGTTTAATGGTGACAAGAAACTCACTAAGTTCTTATTTTGCCAGGTACTCAAAAAGATGTCCAGTGTAATAATGAATACAGCTGATATTTAGGCTGCATCAAGCACTGGCAGCTATGAAATCATCCAATTGACACCAGAGCAAAAGACCTTCAAAAGAAGCCCTTCAAAAGAAACATAGGCTTTTCTGATCTTTTAGCATGTTACTGCTTTTCTATGCCTCATATTTTATCCTGGACCCAAGTAATCCTCATAACTGGCTTTCTTCCCTTTTCATAGCTTTTTGTAGCTAAACTTTCTAAGTCCTCAACCTATACAAAGTTGAGCTAGAATCCTTATTTATCCTGCTACTTTTCTTATGAGGATAGAGATAACAATGTTGCCGAATCTTAGTATAATTGAAGAAAACATCCAATGTAGTGTAAGGACATGGTATATATTTGAAGGTTATTTGACTAGGAAAGCCTCTTAAATTTTAAGTTCCTTAGATGTTCATAGCCATACACAGCTGAAAGTAAAACAGTAAGTGTTATAGTTTGAGCGACAAAACTTTACCAAAGCAGCTTTGTACATCAAATAGAAAAATAGTATATTTTGATAGAACTTATAACTAGAATCTTAGTGTTAAAATCCAAAAGAAAATAATCTGTTACATTTCAAGAATCATTAATTTTTTTTTATAAAGTTCAATTTATAACTTACTAGTTCTATTAGCAGAAGATCAGATTTCTTAAAATTAATATTTTGTCACTGGTCAGAAGAATTCTTACATTTCTGAGCAACCCAGATTCCAGCCTAAGACCTAGGAAGGTACAGAGTGATTTGAAAAGTTCTAGGATATCTGCCTTCTAAAACATGTAAAATATAAGTTGAAACAAAATTTCTCTTACTCTCAAAACTAATCTATCAGTCAGTAGTTGTCCTTCAAAGTGCATCAGCAATGCTGTGTTTAAATACTCATATTAGCCTTGAGCTAGCTGAAGCAAATCCCAGGTGGGTGTAACTTAGACCTCTTCAGCATTTGCCTCACTACCTGAACATTTAATTGCTTCAGAGGTCTGCCTGGAGCTGTAAGCCATGATTAAAGTATTTTCTGAGGTCTACCCTGAGCTGTAAACTGGGATTAAAATATTTACAGATATTCACCCAGCTTCTGTGGCATAAGAGGTATTGAAATTTTTGTGCAAAATATATTTTTTCCTTTTACCACAGCAAATGGATGCAAAAAAATAATCCAAATCAAAGTTAAAAGTAAGGCACTTTCCACATACTACATAACAAGAACAGGGTTTCTTTTCTTTAAGTAATTTGCTCTCATTATAATAATTTTCTTCTCATAAATGCTGTTTGTCTAGATTTGACTGTAACAAATATGCAAAATCCCCACCTAGAAATATTACTTGCATGTAACCTAGAACTGTTTTTAGAAAATAAAGAAACAAATGCAAAGTACAATACTTAAATTTATAATAAAACCAAATTATGTTGACTTCTACTGATTCAAAATCTTACCTAGTTTTACAGTCTTTAAAAGCTTTGAAGACTAAAAACACGCAATAAACTGTGGCACCACCATAGTCCCATCAGGCAGAGATGCAAAGAAAATTGAACATCAGATTAATTCATGCTTAACACAAATCTACATAGCTGTCTAAAAACCCAAGTGTACAGGACAACAGTGATTAAACTACCTACACAGCAACTGGTAGTTTTAAGTCTTGGAAATTTGTTAGTTTTAAGTCTTGGTAAGAGGTGTCCCAGTTGTAGTTTCTGCTTCTTTGCTGGACTTGATTTGAGGTAGGAACATCTGTGGTTTAGAGATAGAATTTCGTTTTATTTCTTGAAGTCTCTTATGAGGTAGGTTTTGTAGTTATAGTAAAACACCAGCGCCTTGGTGGAAGATAGAGATGTTCTACTAATTCTATAATGGCAAGGCTTTAGTGCTACTTATTTTTATCAAATGTGAATAGTTATTTATGTATGTGTGGTAATGGGACATACTTGACTAGGTGTCCTTACTTAAAAAAAAAAACCTGGTTCATGAGTGTGTTCCTTGCTTTCTTGTAGAAACTCTTTGTTAGTCATCTTCAAAATGGTTGTGTTGCTTTTTTATTTGTAGAATCTTAACTATTTATGCGAGATTTTAGAATTAGATTGTGCAGGTCCTGCTTTTAAAATATTCTCATTAGTTTATATACATACTTGTGTTATTCAAGATGGAAATTTTAGTGAAGATATTTTATGATGAACTTGTTTAAAATATTTCCTAATTCCATTCTTGTTTACTTGCCCCAGACCAAAATTTGCTTCTGAACAATGAAATGCTTAATGTGTCTTAAAACAGATTTTAGTAGATTACAAGCATTATGGTAGCTACAGTGATTGCAAAAATAATTTATAAAAGATAAAAAAGATGCGGATATATTCTGTTTGGGAGGAGAGGGCTCTTGTGACTTGAAAATCAGTAACAGCTATATATATTATTCTTATACAATAAAAAATCAGGTCCTGTATTAGCTTTGAGGTGATTCTTACCTGAGTCCCAAGATGCAATATTTTGCAGTTAGAATTGATCTAAAATACTTCCACAATTTATGCAATTGTTTCTGCTCCATTATTTCAGTGTTGTTATAATTCTTTATTAATATCTAGAACAGTGCAACAAGAAATAGTGGTTTATTTATTATGTAATCTTTTGTAAATAATAAGTATCTCCAGAATATCTTGCATTTATTTCCTAAGGGTGATAATTCATGAAGTTAGTTGTCAAATTGCTCACAAATATAAACATTTTTCTTATATTCTCTCCATAGTTTTCTCTATTAAAATATTTTCCCAATAAGCATACTTTTAAACAGAAATCTCCCATAGTCCTCCACTAATCTTTCCAGAGCAGAATCCTGCTAATCTGTCTTCTTACTAGCCTTTTGCAAACAGAGGGTGCTTGTTAAGAATGGAAGAATATTCTTGTACCTAAGGAATTTCTTGGGTCAAAATGTGCTGTTTGCATATTTGGATGTTTTTCTGTGCATAGAGGGAGCATTGACAACCCTCTGAAAGTGTTAACAGCATTCTTATTGCTGAGATTAAATAGAAAAATGTTTTTAGTCATTTTAATCTGGCAGTACACCCATTTAAGAAATCTGCTCAGCAGTAATATGTTGTCATTTAGTATATCAGTTATACTCAAATGAAGATAAAATATCTTCAATATCATGCCCTTTCATATCAATATGAAAATTATATGTCACATCCTCAATATTTTTCTGTCACTATAATTTTTTTTTATTTCTCTTTATCAAAACTACTTTTGTTGGGTTTTTTTCCTCTTTTCTTTCTTCTTTGATTTACAAGTCAAAATAATAGCTGTTTGCAGTTGACCTCATTGATCTCATTATTCTTTTAGCTCTTCTTCCCTTCTCATTTATTTACTTTTATACTCTTTGTTTATTGGACCGTGCCATGCTATTCTTGCATCGTTTGTTTCTTTGCTTTTGATGATTTTCAGGTAAGGCCTGGCCATCTCCAGGCGTCCCTGGAGTTTGAATTTTCTTTCAGAGCAGATCAGGAATGTAATATTGAAAGTCACCTCAGTGACCTGTGAAACTGCTCCTTAATTCTGCTTGTTTTAGAACAGTGCTCTGGACCAGTGGGCTTTGCTGGGGAATCAAGAGGCAATAGTCCAGCACAAATGGTAAAGCTATTGCAGTGGCTGCCTGTAGGGATTCCTGGCCTGCAGGTATGAGGTGGATAGCCTGCATCTTTCAGATATTTCCTTTCCCATTCTCCATTCATTTTGTGGCAATAAGAGGCCATACCCCCAGGATTTTCTGCATCTGGGGAAAACACACAGTGGGGTTAAGACCTGTGTAGGTCATGTACCCACCTGCTTTAAAAACAGTGTGGCCAATCGGAGCAACGCTAGTAGTGCATCAGTTTTCTTAACTTGTAAGTAATAGTTCTTTTACTTCAGAACCACTTGGAAAGAAGATTTGCCATGGTGCTCCTTAAGAACAGCATTTGGGAGACTCTGGTATATGATTGGTTGCAGAGCTTAGTGCTGTCTGGGTGTAGCCAGGTAGTTACTCTATAGGAATGACTGGTTATTGCCTTGCTCAGTCTGTTCATGGGGGTATGGCACCTAACCCAGTGTATGTACCCATATGCACTGCTGGCCAAGATGTTTTTCCAAGTAGGAAGAGGGATTAGGATTGCTTTGTGGATGTACCACAAGATATTGATTTCTGACATGGTGGTGTCAAGGGCAATGAGGGTCATTAGGGATTGTACATTCAGTACTGTTCACCTGGCCTGGTCTTGTCCGACACTCTGGGTATTCATCAGTAATTATACCCAGCCTATAGGAGGAACAGAGGAGGATTTTCCATAGCCTTCCAGTCCCTTCTCCTCCTTCAGGTCTGCTATAAAAGATTTTGAAAATTTTGTATTCTCTTTAGATGTTCATAAAACCATCTTTCACTAAATTGTTATCTCAACCCATAGGCTCTACTTTTGTCCCTCCCTCACCAGAAGGAGCAGGGGAAAGGGGAGTGGCTTATTTAGAGTTTCGTTTCCTCCTAGAGTTAACCCACAATGATAACCAAATGTTTTGTTTGAAAGGGTGGAGTTTTTTTTTCCTTGCTTGCCTAACATAGAGTACAGTATTTAAAATAGGTACCTGGAAAGCACATCTCTTTCCTGTATGAAATGATCTTTACAAAGTTCAGATTGTGATAACAGGATAATTTATAGAGGACTTACAAAATAAACAAATTGCTAGAAAACAGGCAGAGCAATCCACTGATGTTACACAATGAATATTCAAAAATCTAAAAGATGTGTGGATGTGGTTGGGAAGGTGGTCTATGGGAACACAAACTCTTTACTTGTTGGGTTTTGTAAAAGCCCCAAGGAAGAACTGTAGATTCTAGAAACTGGGGTTATTCTTATGTTTCGTTTATTTGTTGTCTCTCTAGAACAGTTTTGACTACATCTTTGTTATACAGGCTCTGTGTATCACCAGGCTCTCTTTCTTTGCAGCTGTCATTTTTCATGAATATGGAAATAGGTCTTGTAAATTTTGGGATTTGAAAGTTTCGTGCTTTTGTTTTGGTTTTTGTGTGTGGTTTTTTTTTCATCCTGAAAATTGGAAAAATAAAGCCTGTGAGATGCATGAAGATGAGTGCTGCAAGAGGCAGTTTTAAAAACAAAGGGATAGTTATTGGAACTGGAATTACTCTCTTAAACTGGAATTAGGAAGAGAATTCCAGCTCAGGTACTTTATTTTTCTCTGTTTGTGAGTGCCAATGTCTCTGGTTTAGTTTTTCTGATTGCATTACTGAAACTTTAAAAACATTTCAGTTCACTTCTTTATTCTTTTATTATTTTTCTGCCTCTCATTAAAAGAATGCAGATCTAAAGTTCCTTGCTAATTCTCCCAAAATAAATAACATATGGACTAATATTTATAAAATGTCTCAAAGATTAGATGAAAATGTTATCAAAATATTTGATGGATAACATGAAAAGCTTAAAACTAAAGTAATAAAAATTATGCTGCCATCTACATAGTAGAAAAAATATAAAGGACTTTTGCTTTGTATTTACATAGGAATTGGATGAGACTTGGATGAACTTTAAAATAATGTGGCACCGCACGTCTTCAGAAAGCTCTTTCAATACACAAGTTTTTGTCCATGTTAAACATTTTTAGTTTAAAAACAAAGTTTAATTGAAGTAGTTTTAAAATACAGATTTTCCACAAAAGTGGGGCTGAAACAGTGCCAGAGGCAGAATTCCAAGAGGCTGCTTTTTCTTCATGTTTCAGAATTTATTTGTATAATCTTATATGCTGTCTCAGGGCCTTTCCAGTATTGTGCAAATCATCAACTGCCAAGTCTGACAGTGAGGAAATACGTCAGCAATCTGCTTGTCATGGACTAATTGAAAGTGACCTGTGAAAATTAAAACTAAATGTAGAGGCTAAGTAGAACAGAGGCAGGAATGAACCTACATTATTTAGGCATATTTTACTTGTACTGAAAGAAAAAAAAAGAGTAGTGAGGCTTTTCCCAGAGAAGTGTTTGAAGTAAGTAATTCTGCATCATTACTTATGTTCATTACTTGTGTTCAACAGGTATGAAGTGCCATTCCAAATCCCATTTAAAATATCATGCTTAATACACTTTGACATGTTTGCTTCTTTGCCTAAAGGCAGTACCACATCTTGGGTTGGTTTAACCCTCTTAAGGGAAATTATAGCAGTTACTTAATGTTACTTAAACAGGACATATCTTTTTAAAGCACAATACATTGCTTTATAAATATAAATCAAGTAAATATGAATATAACTTTGAAACTTGATGCTTTAAAAATTCTTTCTAATAAAAACCTGTCATGTCTGAAATATACTCTGTAAATGCATTCTTGGCAATGCGAAAACTACCTTTAAAGATATGGATAATGAAATAGAACAAATAGGACTTCTCTGCAAACATTCATAGCTGATGACTGAAAATATTAAACTTCAGTTTGGGCTCTAAGCTGGCAGGGCTTTGAGGGAAGTAGGAAAGGCTATGAACAAAAAGCTTATAATAGAACAAATATAGAAGAAAAATTGTTAAACAGCAGTAAATAATGACCTTATTTTATTAGTTCTAGGACCCATCTGGAAAGTGTGTTTTTTTTCTAACAAATGTTATAGTTTGATAGGGCTCTATTAAGTGGGCTGGAAATGTGGTTCATTTACTAGTAAATGCACTTGCCTTTCCAGCCCATGCTCTGGTAAAAGGAGTAAAAGAAATTCCCTTGTCCTCCTCTTCCCTGTAACATAGGAAAAGAAACAAGGCATGGAATCATAGGATATCCTGAGTTGCAAGGGACCCAGTAGGATCATCCAAGTTCAAGTCCTCATAGCATCCATATCTCCTTTTCTGACCAAAATTATATAAAGAAAGCAGGAAAGTTAAGGAGTTAGCTATGGAGGGTTTTATACCTTGTACAATTTTGCTCACATTTTGAGGTGTGCGGTGGGGGAAGAACATCAAGTAGACATTTTATGTTGTCATGAGTTAAACATGTCTGCATGTTTAAGGGATAAAAGTGAAGATTAAAACATTATTTGGGATTTTTACACTTTGGGATATTTAAAAATGATGTAGTTATGTAATGAGGAGATAGAATTTCCTTTGAGATAGTAGAATGAACAAAATTTGGAAGATTAGCTTTGTACAGAATAAATCTTCACTAAGATATTGTTTCCTTAGAGATTTAAGTGTTTCTTAGCTTTTGTGGTCAAGAAAAACTTTCACATGTATTAATTTAAGAAATGTACTTTATTTCTGTTTCTGTGGCTCTGTAAGTTGCCTTATCTGAGGTGACTCACAAAAGGGGATCTGATCAGTAGGAATAGGAAAAAATTGCAAACAGATGAAACACTGAGAGACTTGTTTAAGTATTCAAAATTTGAATCAATACCCATATGATATCTTTCCATAATCAGGAAATTAGCATACTTCTTTAATAAGTAGCTAATCTGGATAGAGAAAATGTGCAGTTTTATTAAATAAATCAAGAGGAATAATTCAACTAGATAATTTCACCTGTATTTGCAAGGGGAAAGTAGCAGAAGGGCCAAAGGCCTGTACAGAAGTATCTCATCTGATGTACTGAATTACTGCATGTTCAAACTGTTTGTTACTGACCTGTCTCCAAGAACCTTACTGCCTACAAGTACTGTGCAACCAGTTGGTGTGATACTACTCAGCATAGATGAGTAGACATTTTAGGACTGGGAGTAGTGAGAACTTGAATAGGTCTGACTTCTTGTGGGAAAGGGAAAAAAGTTAAAATGCCTGGGGACTGGAGGTAATTAACAGATAAAATGACTCCTAAAATACTGAGTTCTCTTTTTTTCAGCTGCCTGCAGGTCAAAACAGGGACTAGGAGATTTAGGATTAGATTCAGGATAGAGTTTAGGAGACTAAAATTTTTCTGCAACAAATCTGTTAGGAAGACATATCTGTTATGTTTCCTTTAGTCTAATGCTAACATGCTGCTTCAAATCAAAGTGATTCATTGTTTAATGTTATTAATATTATGTACTTGCAATTCATGCATACATTAGCATTATAAAAATAGCTTACTTCGCAGTTATGCAGTGCCTTTCACGTGAGCATTTCAGTGTTTTATAAAATCAGTTTGTATAATATGTGAACAGCTTTTCTTTATCTTTACCTATCTGATAAAGTCGTGCTTTTCAGGTTGCCAAGGGAAAAAGTTTAGACAAATAGAATCCATCTCTCATTTATAGTACAACTGATGGGCACCTATTGTGAACTGTGAACTCTTTTAATATCACAGAGAATGTGAGCACATTGATCTTAGAGGAAATTATTCAATCTAGACTACTGGTTCCCCATTTTCAAGTGAAATTAAGAGAATTTATCCTAATCTTTGTAAAAACCAAATTCAGTTCTGTTTTTTGGGAAAGGCCCATATTCAGGCAATTTTTATGGGACGTGTTATGAATCTCCTATGAACTTGAGTGAATTTACTTTTCCAACTGAAACACATTACCTGATAAATCTGTTATTGACTGTTTTGTGCAGAGCCTTGCCAGATCCCCTTACCCTCCACCATCAATGAAACTAGCAGTTGCAGTAATCTCAGTAGACCTAAGTATGTTTCTTTTTCTTTCTTTTCTTTTTTTTTTTTTTAATATTAATCTTACTAATCTTAACATTTGCAGTAGGGATTATTACAACCTGAAACCTGACTCAGTGTTGTAATAGGGTTTATACAGCTGCAATAACAAACATGGGACAAACAAAAGCATAGCAGTCTAGAAACAGAAGTCCTCACCTAAGTTAAAGTTCTGTTTACACCCAGTTTACATGGTGTTCTATTAAGTTTGCTTTTCCAGTCCACAGGAGTTTTGAGAAACAAGCTGAAGGCAAAACCATTGTTCTGTAAATAAGGTGCCCTCTGCTCCTCAAGAATTGTAGGACTAATACCAAGGTATGTAGATTAGAACAATTTATCCAAATTAACTGCAATTCAAAGTGAAATGTCTGATTTTTTTACTGAAATATGCATAGTGATGGCTGGCAACACTGGCAGCTATCTGTGCTTATCCATGCAATAGCTTCATTAGATAAGGAACGTCAGAGACTAAATAAGCAACTCATGATTCCTTAGAAAGGCTCTCCAACACAGCTAATAAAGATTCTTGGAATGCAAATGTCTGACAGTGGGAGATATGAGAAACCACAGGCCCTATGTGTGGCTCTCCCCATATATGACTAAGGCATTCTGTGAATTGGCAGTGCAAGAAAACTACACTGCATGCAGATGAAATGAAAGAACTGAAGAAACAGACACTGCTTTAGAATGCTAGAGAGAGGCCTAAGGCACAGCCTTTGCTGGAACTTTTTCCTTGCTAGTACAATCTGATTTTGACATCTCTTTTAGGACACCCACTGCTATCATCAAAAATCCTACCTCCTGCTCACAAGTGATGAAGCTGAGGTTACTGGGAGCAGATTTAGAAGGAATACTACAATCTGACTCCTTTTCTGCCAGTGACATTGTCTTTCAATAGAAATATCCTTTACTTATTTCTACTAAATAAACCACAAGTAGAACATTATAAGAAGATACATAAGCATAGAACAGAACAGATAAAATTCCTAGTGTTTTACTGTACACTTTTTGTCTATATTACTAGTGGAGTATTCTGGTTTTGAAATTGATTTTAGTAATTTACAAAAAAAAAAAAAAAAAGAGATACTTTTTATGTGGAAAAGCATTTAGTACTACTATCTGTGACTATCTTTTTTTGTTTTCCTAAAACCTGTACTTCAAGTAACAGCAATTTCTATTCTCAGAAGGTCAATTATCTCAGAGATATTAAGTGCCTTCATAACCCTGTATGTCTGTCTACCAAGAGTCTTTCTCTCCCAGCTTTTTCCTTTAGCTATTCAGAAAATCTTCACTTTCACAGTATAAAATAGTTCATGCATAGGATCCGGTATCTAGGGATAATTTCTTCCTCAGATTAGGTCTGGTTTTCAAATATAATTTGAAGATCGAAGCAGGCTATGGAAACTCAGCTGCAGGTGTCTTGATTAGAATGAGGAAGCTCCATCATGTGTTGCAAGGTATTTTACTAAGATGCTAATTCTGCTCCTGCTAGAATACAATTAAGACTTTAAGTAGTTGTACATCTACTTTAGCTTCTTGCTGTCTTTTTGTATCTTTTTAACTGCCTCAGCTGAGCTAGTACATTTAGATATATCGAACGTAGGCTGTCCTCCATTTCCAAAGAGTGATGCAGATTTTTCTTGTCTTCCCACAAATAGAACAAGTCCGCCCTCAATATGAAGTTCTTGAT
The DNA here is from genome assembly GCF_048771995.1 of Taeniopygia guttata. NCBI lineage: Eukaryota > Metazoa > Chordata > Aves > Passeriformes > Estrildidae > Taeniopygia > Taeniopygia guttata. The sequence continues at coordinate 37,550,255 of NC_133028.1, read as the reverse complement.
ATGTGAAATGTGTTAAGACTTTCATCAAAATGCTGTTCTGTTGTTCTTTAGAAGAACTCTGTTTCTTTTAGTTGCTTCTTAAGTTTTCAACCTTTGAATTCTTTCTTGATTGCTGTTTGGTGAGTAGTGCACAGGGCATAGCTTCACACCATTTTATTTTTGCCTTGCATATTATATTGATTCTATTTTCTTACTTCCTCATTTACTCCTAGTGAGCAGCACAAATACAGTTTCTTAGTACTTTTCCCTGTACTCAAAATGGAAACTATCTAGTTAGTTATATAATCTCCCTCAAAATAGTTGGTCATATAGGAGGCATCTAATAATAGTCTTTGAACAGAAATGCTTTTTTCCCTCATTGGTCATTAAAAAACTGTGACTAAATTCATGGCTGACTTAAAAATAAGTAAATATTAAAAGATCCATGTAGACATTAAGAATGGAAGCATCAAAAACTTTGAATATGTGAAATCAATTCTCAAAGATACTGGAGCATGGGACCTAGTGGGGGATTTTTAACACTATTTCATTACCCATTCCATGTGTATTACATGTATCTCTTAGGTGTAAACATGGCAATGAACTTTTCATTCCAGTCTTGAAAAGTGTAATGATGATTCTGAACACCCGCCATCTGAAGTAGAAGGAATTTCAGTGGTGACTTAACACATGTGTAATCTTTGCTATAAAATAATTATTTGCACCTTTGTTTAGAGTGACAGTAGGCTATTTAAAATGTGGAGATTCTTTCTTTGTTCTTTGTTCTGCAGTGTATCAAGGGCTAACATAATCTTCTCAGGAGGAAGACACATGACTGTCAATCTCAGGGAAATTCACTTATTTTGCCATAAAGAACTGTGCTTTGCTTTTCCTTACTTTAATAAAAATAAAAACAACAACAACAAAGCACCAAAAAAAAAAACAACCAGCCAAACAAAAAACCAGAAAAACCCAACAACTACTCTCCCCCAGCCCCAAAATGAAACAACAAAACCCAGCAACAATGAAGCAAATTGCATGGCATATTGAGGATTACTGAAACAAACATTATAGAACTTAAAATAAAGGAGTAGTGGTTGACATACATGAGCATATTTCTGGTCCATTTTAAGAAGATGCTATTTATTCAGTTTTAAGACTAGATGTTTCTGTGAGGAATTTAATTAGTCATCTTCCATGTTTATTGCAGTGAATGTAGGTTTCATATTGTGCTTAGCGTATCACCAGTATTATTTGAACTTTATGCCTGCAAAACAAAGTGTATGAATAAGTGCACATGAGATTGTCATCTATTTGAAGTCCTATGAGGCAGTTTAAAGAACTACTGTGTTGTTTTTTCTTTAAAAAAACCAAACTATTTAATACACAGTATCAAATATTCAATCTGGCACATATCATCTTGACTTCCAAGAAAACCTTGTATTTTGGGCCAAAGGGAAAAGGAGGAGGAGAATTTCTGAGGCTTCTACAACACTGCAGGCAGCTGGTATTCTAAAATTAATCTTTCTTGCATAAGCTGAAGCACGATAGCTTCAGCTATAAAATCAATTATATCAGATGTTCGGCTAGGTTTATTTAGTGAATCTTATAGAATAAAACTGAACCTTTTCTCAGCTTGCTGAAGAATGGAATTACAAAATCCTTGAGACTCACCATTTAGGCTGGAGGGAGATTAATTTCTACATAATAGCTCTGGGAAAGTTTTAAATTATTCCTGATTGTTATACTGCTAGTTATTCACAGTTTGGCAGCGAGGGGAGGAAAGATCACTATTTTAGTACTGCCTTTAATGCAAGCTCTTGTACTAAAGAGTTCTCTTAAGCCCAAGGCCTGAATCAATAGAAAAGCACAATATGTAGAAAAGGACCCCACTGCAAAGGGACTTGTTTCAGGCCCATGATAACTTTGCAGTCATATTTTGCAATGGCTTGGAAGTGTCAAGTTCACACTTGGTAGTTAAGTAAAGCAAGAAGAATTTTCATGGTAGATTGATTTTGAAGCCCATCAGTGTTTAAAGAGAGCAAGCAAGAGACAGGAAGGTTCCTGACTGTTATTTCAGTATTCTAACGATCTTTCATACTATAAAGCTTCAACAAAGCAAGCATGTTGCACAATTAGTTCCGATTTCAAAATCCCCTTTATCACAAACATGGTGCCATAAACAGAAAGCTAGGAGACTGATTTCAAGGGTCTTACAGATTAACGTACTTTCCACTTATTTCTCGTCTTAAACTCTTGTAATAAAACATGGCACCAGTGAGAGATAACTACGGGGCAGGGCAAGCTAGTGAACAGAAAAGAGCTTTGCCTCCTACCTTATGTAACGAGCTTACAGAACGAAAGAAATCTGTAAAACAACAGATCTCATGGTCCCTTAGTTACTTACGCTCCTAATGGACCACAATGATATCACGCGATGCAAGAAAAGCAAGTATCACTCTGGCCTGTAAGCATAAGACAGAGCTGGTTGGATGGAACTTGGGGTTTGCATTACTATTACTACTACTACTACTACTATTATTATTATTATTATTATTATTATTATTATTATTATATTATATAACTTGAGTTTTACTGCATTTTTGTAGCTCTACTGCACCGTAACTATAGCCGCCTCTCGTCTGGAATATAGAATTTCATTAAGTCACTCTGTTGTAGAGAATGACTATGACAAGGCTGTGGTGGTTGTAACCAGAGCACCAAGTCCCATTCCAGAGCTAGCATTAGAATTTAGAGCTCCTGACCCCTTTATTCTGCTCCTTGTTAACAAAACAGCCTTTACCTGCTGAATCTGTCCCATACATACAAACAGACACTGTAATGAAAAGATAATAGTCTACCACGCTTTCACAATACAATGTGTCTCTCATGCAAACCTCTGTATTGGCCCCTTGATGATCAAAAACCCCATTTCTTCCAGGAAGACAAATTAGAGATGCTCTGTGTAATTTCACTCAACCCAGCAAGTTCTGTAGAGATTCTCTTGTCTTGGTTTGAAAATAAAACTACTTTTTTGTTGCTTTTCTGCAGGAATCAGGAAAGGAGCTTGATGTGAGGAAAAAAAATTACAATTGTTGCAAGTTTCTAAAATGTATCTGAATGGCTTTTCTTATTTGCATGTGGTTATACTATTTCTGTAAGTACCTCTTCTAGATTTTGGATTTAAAGAACTAAAACTATCCTTTCACTTAATATTTGAATCCCTTTGCCTTTTCTAATTTTATGTTTCATGAAACCTTATAGCCTGAGAACCCTTTGAGAGTAGTCATCATAGATCTAACAGAATACTTTTGATACTTATCACAGCATGAAGGCAAAATGAAGAAATGCTGAGATTTAATGATGTTTTTCTTCAGAGCAGCTACTTAAAAATACCAATGGAAAATAATGTTGATCTGTGTTAGGGCCAAATATTGGCTAGAAAGGAAGTGTTTTGATTACATTGTAGTAGTATGAAATATTGCCTAAAAAATGAAAGGCAAAAGGCCTCTTACTATATAATCTCTTTGGCCATCAGCCAGAGCAGGAAATTTTCTCTGGGAGAGTGAAGGTATCAAGTAACTTGAAAAGTAATATATTTTTAAAGACACTAAGTTCATTTCACACTGCTTTCTAGAATTAGATTGTCACCTTAAAGAACAGAACATCTTGTTTGAAAGGTTGACTTCAGTCTAACTCTTTTTCGGTATTTATCTAAAATATGCTTTAATTGGATAGGGAAGAAAGGGAAAACTACAGAATACCATTGTTTTAGTAAGAACTTTATTACTAGGGAATAGCAGTATTCTGGGAAATATACTAGAGAACAGCATATATTATTCATTACTGTAGCACAAATGTGTCACCATAAAGTCACTCAAATACCATATTTACAGTATTTCACTTAACAGAACTGACTCTTGGCACAGTCAATGTCAGCAATAAATCCTGAAAAGTTCAGTGATGGGTCCTGCAATTATATTCTGCTTCTCCTCTTTTGTTGTACCAAGTGAGTTTGTTCACTTTTTTGCAAGTCTTTGTGGCAAGACCATCGCATGAATGAATCTATACAGAACTAAGTCTGGAGAAGGAGCAAGGAAAAAAGGGAAGGCTGTAGATGGTTGGAGGGATTTCAAATCAATCTTGAAAGGATTTTGGTTACTGATTGAATCTTTAAAATAACTGTTATTTATTGTACAGAAAACTTCATGCTGCTAAAATTTGAACAGTGAAATAGGGTTTTGCTTAAGACAGTTGCAAATTGTTGACTACTATTCTACTTGTGGGGACAAAGCTACCACAATATGTTATTATGTACTAAAAAAGTTCTGTTTCAGAAAGCACATCAGTTTATAATGCTTTTGAAATGCCACTACCTGTATTACATTTGCTATATGAATTGTGCTAGTGATTATTTCTTGTCTCAGTGAATAACTGAACAATCACAATATTTATGTACTTCGTGGTAAAGTAGAGGGAGTTAAGGCTCAGACATGAACATTCTATTCCATCAAGGCAGCCTGATCCCCTCTCTTGCTCAAGTGGGATGGATGTCGCAACAGAAAGCGCGTCTGGGAGAGAATGAGAGATTCGTTCTTCTTTATCAGTCTTGTGCAGGAGTTGATGGATAACATGGGAGAATCAGCATCAGTCCTGCTAGTTCTGCATGCATTCTGGTTCATAATGCCAGATACTGTAATGACATCACATGATAAATTATTTCTTTGGGGGCATCCACACCTCCCTTAATGGTTCTATCCTTTGAAGACTTGCTGATTATAGCTTCGTTATCCCTCAACTTCAAAAGTCTCAGCCAATTAAAAGGTTCTGGGAAGGATTTTGTGACTGCTGAGGGTGTGGGATTTTAAGTTTTTAAGTTTTAAGAGAGGAATGAGCAGAAAATTAGGTGTTTCGTTTGCCTGAATTAGAAGAAAATAGTGCCCAGTAATATATATATTATCCTGCCAATTCCTTAGGGCATATTTTGAAATTTGATACAGGGCAACCTTTGTGCTAGAGATGTGCCTTTTGCCACTCCTATGAAAATCCACTCAGAGCTGGCCAAGTTGCAACCTGCAGTTCTTTCTGGATTTGCATGTAGTTCCATGATTGAGGAATTTTGCCCTAAAGCAAAGATTATGTATTGTATTTGCTATATTCATCTCAGAACCAAATCCAAGAAGCATAAACCTTTACAAGCTGGTGGATTTCTCTGCTCTCCATTAGGCTAAAGAGTCTAGGACAGTTCTAAGAGAAGCTTTGGCCGGGAGTATAGGAGGGTGCTCTTAGGATCAGCACTGAATGATATAAGAGGCCACTGTCAGGAGCTGTGAACAAGCTGGGAACTGACCAGATAAAAGCTTTTGAAAACCAGGGCAAGAGGGAAGGACAGAGTGCTTGGTTAAGAATGCTTGAATTGCAGTCCAGTAAGGATAAATGGAAGGAGATGGAAAACAAAGCAAACTGAATGAGAGGTTAGGAGGCTGTCCTAGGAAATGTGAAGTACATGGTTTAGGGCTGCCTATACAAAAAGATTAGCCATATAAAGCATGGGACAGGATGGATGGGGGCAAAAGCATTCAACTCTCACTTGCTGTTTAGTAAGAATTTCTCATGGTAGATCAAAACATTCTGATGTGATTTCATGCCTTTTGTAATGTTGTATGATAGAGCTTACCTTCTTTGCTTGTTCCAAGAAGCATAAAAATGCCTTCAGTTCTAAATAATTATTGAAGTTAGAAAGTTAATGACTCAAAATGTAGAAAACCAATTTTCACTCAAACAGTACACTACATTATGTAGTTATATAACCTCATTTGCCACCCCCCTCCCCACCCCCTCCACATGACCTTATTCAGCAGATATAGTAGAGGGGTAAAATCAAGAAAGGAATTTTGTGGGACTCATAGCTTTTTTTTGTTGCTGGAGCTGGCAAACTAAATATTGAATGAATACTCATAGCTATTGATTGAATACCGAAGATTAGACGTTGTTCTAGGTAATGAGGTTGATGTTTTCAGCTGCAACTGAAATTCATAGAAATTCTGCTCTAAATACATACTGCATTATTTGCTCTCTGAATAAACCAGCTCCTAAATATTTCATATTGAATTTTGCAATCCCCTTTACTAAGCTGTGATAACACTTTTTATATCATTGTTAATTCTGAAAAGAAGTTGCTTTTGAATTGTTCATGTAGAGTGAAATAAAGAGACAAGAAATACTAATAATAGTTTTAAAAGTAGGTAGACATTATATAGCAAAGAAGTCCAAATGTTTTTTGATGAAATCAAGGTTCTGAAGGAGATGGAACAGGAATAGGCACGTATATATAAAGTTAAGGAAAAAGGAGAGAGAACAGGCTCCAGTCTCTCAGATCTTTATTCTTGCCTCTCCTGTGCTATTAGTACATGTTGGAAAAAAACTGGTAACAAACAGTCCCATCCTTTTCTCTCCCAAACACCATTATCTGCTCAGCTAATTCTCTCCAGAGTGTGTGTTTGCTGTTTGGCATTTCCTAGCATCTGAGTGCTTAACCTCTTCGCAATGCTTTTTAATGCACTAGGCTTGTATGCAATGCCTTTTCTTTCCAAATATAATACCGAAAGCTCAGAACCCTCTGTCATTCATTACTCATGAGATGCACAAAGTCATCTTCTCAAACATACAGCTGCTCCAGCTGACTAAAAAAAAACTCCAATAAACTGTAAAATTATTTTAGAATTATTGTTTAACCTGTGGTTGGAAAAGATTAAAATACACTACAAGTTCTATGTGCCTTTTGATAAAACATAAGGTATCATTCCTCCAAGTCTGCTAAAAAGAAAGGCCAACAACAATGGTATGAAAACAAAAGTTTCTCCTAAATGTGTGGTTGCGAGGCATGAGTTTAACATTCTCCAAGCACATAAAAATGACCAGTTTTACCTGTGGGGAGTATTTTATCAACACATTTTATTCAAACAATATCTGTTCTTATCAACCAGAACCAGGTTCAGTCTTGTTAATGGGATGAATTGGCATTGACTTCTGTCTACATAGCAACCAGCAAATATTGTTCCAGAGGTCCAGAGCAGCCAGGGAGAGGCGGGGCACTCTGGGGCAGCTTTACTCATGCCCATAGCACCGTGCTGCAATTCCTCCTCCTGACAACCCCCTCCCCACTTCACGGATGTGAGCATTTTTGAGTATGATCTCATCTGAAAATCTCAACTACTTGGCACTTTTATGACAGGAAAGTATTACAAAGTGCTGAGGCTTGCTTCATGAAGAATTTAGGTAGGAAGCAATTTTAATTTTCTGTTATTAATGACTTAAAAATATTTACCAAAAAACATAATTATGCTAACTTATTCTTAATTTCAGTAAGAGTTCATGTGTGCAGTACTTAGTGTTTGTAAGTCTTCCTTGTCCTTAGGGCCTCGTAGTGGAAGTGCACTCAGCTACTTTTTATTGTTCATAAACAGGCAGTGACTGGGAAGAAAAGAAATCTTTTCACTAGTATTTTTTTAAAGATTTTAACATCTGCCACCTAGTAACGCCTCTTTAATTTTGTTCGGAAATTCTTCATTTTGTTGCTGAAATGCCCTTACTTCACTCTGGATAAAAGAATAAACAATGAAATACTATATTGCCTCCTTTTCCTTTTATATTTTCTTATTATGGAATATGCATCTTTATATAGGAAATACTTAATGCATCCAAAGAGATGAATTATATAAGTCAGGAAGTATTTGGAATACTTAACATGGGTGGTTTTTATAGGTGTCTAACATTTAATGGTGTTCTCTATATAAAAATAATTTCTATTTTCAGGACTTCCATCTCCATTTTAATTTAAAGCCAGTATTTTGAGGTTTTTGAGTAGAACTTCTAATAGGTATATATTATGCCAGTGAATAGGATAAAGAATAATATCTTGTACTTTTGGCATATATGGTTGGGAATTTAGGTTTTAAGTCCTGTGAGGCCAATAGGGAAAATGTTACCTTTAGTTTTAGATGATTTTTTCTTTTAGAAATACAGTTATTTCATGTTTTAAAGATATTATTTCTGACTTGAGGAGAGAGGTGAAATTAGATTGTATATGCCAATAGTAGAAACAAAGGTCCAAAAATATAAAAAATACAAAAGTAGTGTTTCTTCCAAATTCTAAACTCAAATTTTAAGCTGAGGTATTTTGAGTCTAAAGAGTTACTTGAAGTTTTAATTTTTTAGCATTCAGTAGGTGTTTGACTTCAAATTCATGAAATAAAACTTGCCACTTTTCATACATGACTCCAAACCAGTAGGACTATATTCTCAAAAGCTATCTGCTGTGGACCACTTTCAGTCAGTACTGTGGAGATATATTCTATCAGATTATTTTTCTTGAAATCAGAAAGAACAGTTGTTTAAATGTGCAGTGTCCATACAAAGATTAGTGCTTGTGCAAATTTTTAATACAAAATAATTTCTTATGCCATAAACTCATGCATTGTGTACACAGCATGTTCTTGCTGCTGACTGTACTGACTTCCTAGTGATTTTAGTAGGTCACTTAAAAGAAACAGTCAACTTAATCTGAAGACCAGAAACCTCAGTGAATATAATGGTTTAAGCTCAGTCTTTCAACATGAGTTGCATAGTTAAATTTAAAATTGGTTGGGATCTAAAAGTCTAGAATTCCAATGTTCATAAAGTACTGCTAACAAGGAATATTAAACAGATTTTTCAGCAGAAATATTTCTAAGCATAGGAATACACTGATTTTACTTAAATCTCTTGCTTTGAATATTTCCCTGAAATTTTGTCTTTGCACTATGCTTTCTGCCTCTGTTGGTTCTACTCCTGATTTAAAATGAGTTAATGTTTACCCTATCCAGAAGACTTTTTGTTGAAGGGTTTGCCAGCAATACTATGTGTTCTGTGTAAGAGAAGATCATAGATTTAAGCATTTTTTGATGCTATTAGAGAAAACCAAACTGGCATAAAAATTAGGGTGTTTAAGTTCCAACATTTATGCTTGCTATTTATGACAATTCCATCATTAGACATTAATTCTCTATCATAATTTTCCCTATTATAAGCTTGACTTTATGGAGAAAAAGGAGTAAAATGTGTGTTTAAAGACTATGCAAATTAAGAATATGTAGAAAAGGAATCAGTAAGCTTCCTTGGTGGTAGAGTAAAACACTGGTCATAAAGCATTTTGTTTTCATGTTCTTTCCTAGAGGAACTCAAGCTTGTAAGGATCATCATCCTGCTGGTTACTTGTACCAGAATTGCATAAATATGGTCCCTGTAAGACAAATCTTGTTTGAAATATCTCACGTTAGGACACAAAATAGATTTAGTCTGTGTGGTAGCACGATAACAAGAGCTTCCTTTCATGTGAAATGTGTGTCATCTTACAGCAGTAATTCTTCCTCTCTTCACTATGGCAACGCAAAATGATGTCATCATATATTGCATTTATACATGTTTGATCTTGAGCTTCCCATAGAACACTTAGAGAAATTCAAGCTCTGAATTTTATGGCTTCCTTTGGATCCAAACTGAATTGTGTTATTGTAATTAACGTTTGTAGTCTGTGATTTCCACATCTTGATGACAGATTAGCATACCAGCAGAGTGATAAAATAAGATTAAAAGGTAGACAAACTTCTGTTTTTATTAAGCCTGAATGTTACAAAAGAAGACAGGAATTTGATCATGGAATGTTCCTAGATTAAAGATCTTAATAACAAGCTTTTAAGTTATTAATTGTTTACCTCTGGATTTGGATGTTTTAGGAACTTAGATTTTTTACTTGTTGTGAACGATTTTAGCTTCATAGCTGTGGAAAACTTGAGTGCTACAGAAACTAAAAAAAGGCAAGTGTGATTGCATACCTAAATATTTCACCTAAGAACTTCTTTGTTTCCTTTTTTATTTTTTCAGTCAAAACATTCTTATATGCTTTTTTCTAAGCTCCAAAGGCATATATATGGCTTGCAGAACTGCATCATGAAGAGTTGATTCAGCTTTTTAATAGGTAGTTATCTACTAAAAAGTAACATCTACCCTAGGCTCAGGAGAACCTACTAACAATTTCAGTCTTGGGAAAGATGTACAAACTGAAAATTCCATAGTAAGTGGTTATGTCTTTGGCTTTTTAATTTTTTTTCCACTTTCTGACAACAACTATTTGTATTTTATGCAATAGCATCTCAAATTAAATGTTTCTATTTTATAAGCTAATTCAGCTTATAAAACAGTTGCAGTAAATAAGCTCAGCATACTTGAATTCAACTTATCTTTTGGAGTTGTGGGCATTTTGATAGTTTGAACATATGTCACACTGCCATATTTAAAAATGCAGGGGAAGCAGCTTTTGAGCTTGAAAGAAAATTGGCAGATAGCTGTCATTATTCCTGGATATCCCCTCTAAATTAGAGTAGTAGCAGGTGCTAGTGAGCTCCCATGATCTTATTCCTAGAAGTTCCTGCATTCATTGGGAAGAGTTGCAATCAACACCAGTAACCTCTACTGAATATTATCTATTTTGTATTTAGCTTTTCCAAAGTAGCAATGTGCACTCCATAAATCCATCCCTGTTTTTTCCGGAGACTATTGAAAGTCCTGGGCCCGAGGAGCTGTTTAAAGCTCTGCCTTCAGAAAGCCATCAAGGAGGAAAGGCCATGTCACTTTCTGTAGGAGTACAGGGAGTAAGGCAGAATGCTGAATTGGTAAACTGGTATTGGGCAGTGTCGGACCCAAAATGTCCCTCAGACATTTTTAGAGGTTCCAGGCCTTGGTCAGAAGCATTTTAGACCCTGGCAGACAGTTGAAAACAGCTGTGATTTTGAGTTTGAGCCATGGAATGAATTACCAACTTTGAGGGTGGAACAAGCAGTCACAGAGGGTTAGATGGTATAGTAAAAGTAGTCACAAATTAGAGGGGAAAATTTTTTAGTATTGTACAGGGGGGTTTTAATACCTGTACAGGGGGGTGTTACTTTGTACAGGGGGGTCAGGAGTTCTAAGATGGAGGAAAGTGGGCCTGATCCTGTTCTTCCTCCTTCTTCTTCCTTACCTCCATGTTCTTGGTGATGTTGGCATTCACAGATTGGTTTAGAGTAGAAAAGCACATTGTAACATAGACAGTAGGTATTGGGGAAAATCTATAAACATATAGTACGTAATATATCATATAAAAGATAGCGACAGCCCTGGACGGGGAGAGAGACGACGGAGACACCGGACAGTGAGGGTGTCAGGAGAGTGTGTGCCTCTGCCTGGGCCGCTGACCAAAGCAGCTGCAGCAGGCGAGGACAATCTTTTAGATAGCTAGCAATAAACTGCCTTGAGACCGAACAACAAGAGGCTGTGGAGTTTTTCTTTGGAAGCACGGATTGGAGGAGAGAATTTACCACCACATGAGAGCCCTGAATCAATCCCAGGGTTCTCACAGGGCAGGAGTTACTTACTTTTGCATTATGTATTAATAGTAAACTGGGTGCTCCTTTCTATGGATATATGTATAGTTTGGTCTAGTAAGTACTTTTATGTACAGTAAGTTGTCACTTGGGATATCTCTTATATTCCTGATCCTGTCCTGGCAATGAAGGCTAGAAGTATTTTCAAAACATACTACACAGACTGGTTGGGAAACTTATCAGTCAGCAGTATCCATACCCATAGGATTTTGAAAGCAAATTTTGTTTTTGTTTTTTACCAATCCTATTAGGCAAAGGTCTATGCAATGTAGCACTGGGATTTTCTCACAGGGTAAGAGGTGGCAGGGACTTGGCATTATCAGTACAGAAATAACTTCTGTAGAGACTCATATCAAATTTTAAGATTGTTATGAATGAAGCATGAATAAAAATGTGTATATAAGCATCAGAAGAAACAGCATAAGTGTTAAAGGAATGGCCTCAAATGATAGTAATGAAGGTAATTTTCAACTGATCATATGAAATGCTGTGTTACTTCTATCATAACCAAAGAAGCCTCAATAAGCCTTTAGCATTTTGTCAGTGGAAGACTCCGCATTTTGATAACAGAAGGATGGGAACAAGATTGTAGTATGTGCTTTTTCTTTTTCTGTTAGCCCAAAAAAGAAGAAATCTTATAGCAAAAGACTGTCCAAAACAAAAAAAAATTGCTGCTGATCAAGAAGAAACTTCAAGAAAACACAAGAGCTTGATAGCCAGCATCTCTTGTTTTCCACATTGCATAAGAGTGATCCTGGCCAGACCACAAAATACATGTTTTGCTTCTCATAAATATGTGGGTGTGAGAGTATATAGTCAATCAAGAGTGGATGAAAGCTACAAGGGAATGACTGTGTAGGTAAAATCAAATTACCTGGAGACATTGCAAATGCTATTTTATCTTCCATAATGTTTTGTATAGAGATTTGTTATACCAGTTTTCTACACATCTACTAAAAATTATGAAGGAAGCATTTAATTTTAGTTATGCACAGCTGAGAAAATCATACTGAAATTTCATCTCATGAAAAATTGAAACCTGAAAAAAAAATGTTAATTTGGTGCACTTTGTTCTGCAGGAATGGTCTTGCAGTAAAGGAAAAAAATTAAACATCTGACTCTACCACCAACTCCATGTTACACACCACTGAAGCCAGGGAGGGCAAATGCAATACAATTTTCAGGATGCTCAGTGTTCCAAACATTTGAAGGTAACATCTTAGAGTCTTATTTTATGAAGAGTGCTTACATCAGGGACAAATCAAAATTAGCTTTTTTGGTGTAAGAGCAGCAGGTGCATGTAGCATTCCAATTTAGAGCTAAACAATTTGTTAGCAAATATTTCTCAATGGTCGCTTCTTTGGTTGATTACCTATTGACACTAGAAAACCTCAGATTGCTACTCTTTCTTAAACATTATGGCACCCATTTTAAAGAGCACATCAAGGATGCTGGAGGAAACTGTTGTTGTTTAGTCCACATGTTAAACTGAAACTTGCACAATATACTGATTAATAGATATAGGTTCCATCACTTTTTATTGGGTGGAAGAATTACATAATGTCACATTTCATGTGACTGTCCTTCTAGCTGGTGTGGTACCAGCCTCTCTTCTCTGGTGATAACTGAAAACTGATAGTCCAGTCTCTAGCATTATCACTGCCATTAGGTAATGTTATGTAAATATTCACTCTTAGAAGGGAAAGTTGCAAGCAGCTTTCCTTGTACTTCAAGTGTGGTTCAAGTCTTAGTTTCATCCTCCTGTGTGTTAGCTTGTATTCATTACTAAATGTGGTGGGTAAAACTTCAACTAAAAAAATGGAAATGTCAGATTATATTTTTTTAGTCAATTGTAGGCCGTCTCATCTTGGATGCTTTTAAAAAGATGTCTTTGGCAGAATGATTGTCAGCCCTTTGCAGATTGCTTATGCTCCTAGAGCCTGGATTTTGCATTCTGTGTAATATATCTGTAGGCATGCTGTTGTTTATACCTAATCCCCTTTTTAAATTTCACTTGACGTGACTTTTAGAGACTTGTTGATGCCATTTTGCCAGATTAAAATACGCGAAGCCTAACACCTCCATTCCACGCTGTCCTCGTCAGCAGCAGGACAGACGCTCCCTCAGACGCCTCTCTACTGCACTCTAGTGCATTGTCCGGAGATCTCCCCCAACCCACGCGAACACACGGTACTTCCAAAATTCTCATGGCTTTTGGATATCTAAAGTTGTTTTTTTTTTTCCCTCTTGCTTTTCGATACAAAATAAGGAACATTAAAACAAGATGTAATATTCTGTGGTTTGCTTCCTCCGTTGAGATTTGCTATCTATTAAAAAGATGTTTAGTGACCTTATATTAACAAGTGGAACTTCAAACTGCCTGCTTTCAATTGTGTGCTGATGCTTTCAGAGATCTAATGCAGCTCTTCAGAATGAGTCACCTGGAAGAAGACTTCCATATTTCCCTGCTTAACTTTGAGTTAACGTTGCCTGTACTTAGGTGCTTAAAAGATCTGACCTTTGGGTAGCTTATCTTGGCATTTCTTTGACTAGGGAATGGTGCCAATGGTGCTAGATATGCTTTATGGTGACATTGAGCTGGGATAGCCAGAATATTTGCATGAGAATCCAGATTACACAAGGGGTCCAAAATCTAAAGAAAAGTAATCTCCTCTGATGGAAGTTTTGTGTGTGCCCACAGTCTTTGTCAATCATTCAGGCTCCTGTGTATGTAATCAAATTCTGTCTAGAATACAAATACCTGTTAAAAAAGTAAACTTAATCCTAATTAAACCTGTCTTTTTCTCTAATGAACACTTCAGAACATACACATATGTTGTGTAAATATTTTTTTTCAGGTAGCAAAAGGCAGGATTGTAAAAGGAAAAAAGCTGAAATTCTCATTAGAAAAAGTCCTTAAGCTTTGTTTCTGATAAGCAATTTGAACAGGAGCAAATAACTTATTTCTTAAAAATATTTAAATCTTATAGGCAATTAAAAAATGTATATCTAAAGGAAAAGTCTTTGCTCTCCTTTTAAAAAGCAGTGCAGCATTAACTATGAGCTGCTACCCGGAATTTGCTATAGAGAAGCAAGTTCTTGAACCTCTGACGTCATTATATGAGTTCAATAATGGATGTGGACTATTTATCTTACCTATTGGCTGGCATCTGTTTTTGGTTTTTTTTCTCTCTTTTCAGATTTGATGGGCATGGAAAGGAAGCCAGAAAAGTTTCTTGGTTTTGAATGAATATTTACAGGGAAGGTCTTCAATATTTTAGTACAGAGATAATATAATGCTGGCAAAATTGAGACTGTGCAGTTTGAGGTGCTTTACATGAATCATATCATGAGCTCTAAGTAGTTCAAAGTCTTTACTTGTCCAGTACTTCAATTGTACAAATCACTACGCTCATATTTTTATTCAATGTTGCATTTTGAAATGCATGCATTTTAATGTAGATTCTTTTAGATATGTATTAGCAATTTTAATGGAAACATTGTTCATGCTTGTGTGTATTGACCTGCTTGCCCTTTATATTAGAGTATTACTTCATATCCCCAGTAACTTGTGTTTGGAGCAACATTCACTTGACTCTCCTTGTCATTCAGTAGCTTGCTACTCTTTGAAAGAGAAGTAAAATAAGAGGGAATACAAAGTGGTTGTCTGTGAACCATCTAGAACCAGCCAGGCTCATCCCTTACTCCCCAGACTGGAAGGGTGAATGCAGTTCAGCATGCTCCATGCTTGACAGATTTAGGAATGCCCAGGTTTCCTTCCAAAGACACTTCTGTTGAAAGGCATTTATTGTGTGAGTTTTCCTAGAGACAACTGCCCTCGGAACAGAAGAGCTTCTGATGGAACCACAGTGGCACGGACAGACTTTACTTGGTTTATGTGCTTTTTGGCTATTTTCTAAGTGGGTAAATTGGTTATAGAAATTGGAGCACTATTACCTCACAACTTTAATTTCTTTGTAAGGCTAGAGCATAGCAATATCTTTCTGCCTTCACCAAGTCAAGGGCCTCAGTGTTTGTAATTGTGTAAATATATAAGCAAGTAAGTGTAAATTTATTCCAATTCCCCACATGCATGGATCACTGCAACAAGTAGTGAGAAATCAACATTAATAATACCTGTGTTCAGTATAGTAAGGGGGAAAGAGAAGGAAAAGGAATTAGAAGTTTTGCATTAGTTCACTACATGCATAAAATTAAATTTTAATTGAGATTTTAATTTTAATTTTAATTCTCATTTTAAATGAGAATTTGGCATTTTCAGTGGTATCCAGAGGGTAGCCTATGAAGATACAGAAGAGATGATCTATCTGTGTCCCGAGAGCTCTGACTGGTATGTGGCAATTGGATGTTACTTCTGGCACTATGTGGGCTTGATCATCTGATGAGTTTCTGGCACAACAATCTGTGTAGCAAAGATCTGTGAAGTCATCAAGGGCTTGGCAGCATTGTCTGTATCTTAACAATACAACAAGCCTCGATTTGCCAACAGGTATTGCTGCATGAGTTCATTCACTGAAGGCAGAAACAAAAGCCAATTTTTCACTGAGAGGGGAAGGAGAACAGTCTTGCCAGCTGCATTACTCATTAGTCCTTTCAGCCTAGCTTAACCCTTTTGTGCACAGTGAAGCTGTGAGAGAGCAACGAGAGCGCTCGGGAGTGTTCGAATGTTTCGTGGATGCTTTCTGCATTTGTTCATCAGCTGCTATAGAGCAGCTGGCCATGCTGCAAGAGGGAAACTCAAAGAATGTGTTTCCAGAACTGCTTGGGCAGTTTGCCCTCCAGTTTGTGAGGTTATTGTTGAAGGTATGCAAAGATCACAGATACTGCACTGAAGAGCAGCAGGATATCTGCCGATTAAGAAATTTGTGATAGTGTGTGCATGGACTATCCATTTTTTACCATAAATCCTATTTGCCATGCGATTAGCTCAGAACTTGCATAGCAGAATGATGGGAAATGTGACCAAGTTCTACCATGAACGTCTTTGCTTTTATTTCTGGAT
Source organism: Taeniopygia guttata (assembly GCF_048771995.1). Lineage (NCBI taxonomy): Eukaryota > Metazoa > Chordata > Aves > Passeriformes > Estrildidae > Taeniopygia > Taeniopygia guttata. The sequence goes on along the minus strand of NC_133028.1, from coordinate 37,533,794 downwards.
ACTGGTTACTGGTGCTCATCATACTGAGGGACTACAGAAAAATCGTAATTTTAAAATCCCATTAGCAATGGCAAAAAAAAATCTTGAGTACATCTTTGGCTGCTACTGCCTAGAAACACTATCAAATCCAGGTGTCAACATCCATGTACCAAAAATCCTCTTCTTTGATGTTTAAGCAATGCATTAGAAGGGAAAGAGCATCATGTGTTCAGTATGATTTTTCTGGAGAGTTTTAATTTTATTTTTCAATTTACCTATGAGTTCATTTCCTGACTCATTTTCCTCTGAATTTAAGAATAGAAATATGTGGTTTACCTCAAGTTACTTTTGAAGAATTACTGCTGCATGGTTAATCCATCTGAATAGCATTTTTAAGATTTTTTTCAAATCATGAAAGGGGATTTGTACCAGAAGTAGGTGAAGCAAGCAGCCTGGTAAAACTCAGCCTTCACTCCACAGCTATCCAAACAGCCAAAGCAAGCTTGAATCTATATAAAAAGTATTGATTGATGTTCCAGTGAGGTCTGTTCCAGGCGATGCATGAACTGGGACCCCCTTACGATCCCATCAGCAGTCTCTGCTAGGTGATCTATTGGGAGGTTTTCCCCCTACCCAAACCTAATCCTTAGTGTTTGTGCCAAAATATCTTTTCTGGAAATCATCCTTTGAGACATTACATAGTTTGTTTTAAAAAATTATTCATAAACTCCAAAGTGAATATGCAAAGAATGAGATTTTATTTTAAAAAACTTTTATGAATAAGGTATACTTTTGGCATGTTATTTAAATTTACTTTTAATTTGATTTTCTGTTGATATTAATGCTTCCTTTATGCCAAATGTTGATTCCTAAGTTATTTCTAGTCCTTATTCTCTATATCCAAATGCAATTTCTAGTTTTTTGTTTCTTTGATGTAGAAAATATTCTAGCATTAAAGGGAAATATAAATTTTTAATATAATATGTCTCAAAATATAATGTCACAAAAGTGTGAGAAGGAAAAATTGTGGCTACCTTTGTAACTTGCTTTTAAAAGACCAGTAGTAATAGTTCTTTTTCTACATAAGTAGAAATGAATACGGCTCTTACTATAGCAGTTGGATATGGATTTTTGGCTTGCTTAGATTCTACTCTTGTCTAACAGAAAGCATTTGTACAAACAATTTATGTTTTCTGTTAAAAGTAATCCCAAGAATCATTGAGTTTTTTTGACATGTAGGACTTGGTATTCTGGCTATAAGAACTCCACAAGTATTGATTAAATTTAACATCAGAACCCAATAAAGGGGTTTTTTCCCTCTCAATTTATCTACTTTCTCTATGGCAATTTATAAATGCTGGCTAGCCATCACATCTGTTAAATGCTTCTACTACTTAGTAAACACATCTTGGAAAAATGCAGCATTTCCACATGGCTTAAGCTAATCACTGTGTTTCTTTAAAGGGTGGTTGTTCTTCCTATTTAAAAGCTTTTTGGTTGCTGGTTGTCAACATGCTGTTTGCTGATAATAGAATGATTTATTCTTTTATGGTGAGAGGGGCAGGATGGTTATAATTTTGCATGGGTTTGTGGTAAATAATGCAACTTATTTTTTAATAGGTGTTATGTGACTTTCAGGGGATGGCAGATGCCTTGCTGTCAGTTAAAGCTTTGATCACAGTTCAAGAACTGAACCTTCAGAATGCAGGAAAAAATAGGGGGATTCCTTTGTTGCTTCAGCTGAACTTTATTTAATTCTATTTTTTACAAAATGCTTGTTGTTTCAGTGTTAAATATACTTTTATTTAAATTGAAATGCAGCTGGATTGTTTCATTTACTGTTTCTTTCACTAATAGATACTGCAGAAATGTATTCTTTGAAGAACCAACTAGAATGGGATAAAATGATGCCTGTACTTTTGAAAATAATTGTGATTTTAAAAATAAACCAGCAAACAAAAAATCCCACCAGAATATGAAATATATGGTGGGTGGAAGGGGTTGGTCCTCACAAACCTCTTGCTGTATTGCTACATTTTATTATTTAACTCCTGACAGTTACTAGGTCATAAGATAATAATTTTGGCATTTCTCATATTAAAAACAAACAAACAAAGAAAAAACACATTAAATAAGCCCACTAAACTATGCTAAGAGCTAACAGAAATAGTTCTCCTTCACAGACTGTGTTCTTCAAAGATTCTTACAATTGCAAATGAACGAGGGGAAAAGAGTATATCATTGAAGATTTAGTGAAAATTTTGTTACTTTAAGGAAAACTACTTTCTCTTAGTTTAAACTCAAAGAAATTTTTTATAAGTTTCTTCTTATTTTGACTCCTTGTTTCTTAGCTAAAATGGATTTGGTGGTCAGTTGGCAGCAGCATTATCTGCTGACATCAGTTTGCATAGAGAAGGATGTACTGGTGGTATTGGAAGCCTTATTTTAAGAACTGAAAGCAGTTGCTCAGCTTCCACAGAATACAAGAGTTGCATTGATATTTCTTGAAGTCTGGTCAGTTGTCCCAACCATTTGCCTTGTCAGCCTGGAAAGAAAGACTGTGAATTGCCTGTGGTTACAGTTTCTTTAGTAATGTGACCATGGATTTTCTATGCTCTGTTCAAGCAATATCTTTTTTCTGTTATTCTTAATAGATTCTCATTAGTAAATAGTAGCAGATAATGGCAGAAAATAAAATGAAGTGGGGAAAAAAGGAATGGAATAGGGGCAGAACTAGGGAGCATTAACACTGTAAATTATCTTGTAAGATTAGAAACAATTTTTAGGTGTAGCTCCTTATTTTTTACAACCAAAGCTGATGTCTTTTTCGACTTCTATGCTGGATTTATAATTTCTTATGAAAGAAGTAATATCATTTTCTTTAACATCTTTTGAAGTATTCACTTATGTGTGAAAATCTTCAATTCTAGCTGAGATTATATGCCCTATCCAGAAAGATGTAGTTTTTTATTTTCTGACAGAATATAATGGAGAATCATTACCAATTTCTAGACTCTAGGTTTGTATTTTATCTCAACACAAGAATGAAGGTGAACTAAAACTGCAGATAAATAGAAGCATCAGAGAAGGCATAAGATTCTCACACTAGCTAGCAATTAGAAAAATAGTTCCTATAAGCAATAATCTCAAGCAGAATATCTGATTTCCGTTTATCATAAGGACTGTGAATGAATTAAACAAGTAGATGAGTTGAGTTTTGGAAATGTTTGTTTCCCTCATCTCCACCCTACCATTACCCTAGTCCATGCATCCTTTTAAAGGGCTTTTATTTAATCACTAAGCAATTAAAATGGAATCTCTTTCAGGGCTAATTATCATATACTTATCCTGGGATTACAATGGATTCCATAAACAAGGAAAAAGAAGGAGATGGTTCTGGGAACAAATACTTCAGCCATTTGACTTGTTTGGGCTTGGGATGCCTGCATATATCCGCCTTAAATGTAAATGAATTTCCATTGAAATCAGATATGACTTATGATTTGGAGAGTAATCATTAATGGTTAATAAAACAGTTTGTGGGCATTTTGATCTTTGGAGAATTCCTGTTGTCATTTAAATGGCAGATTCCTACATTCTTCTCTTGCTCTAAAATATCAGTCATGCTACTTGTCTGACATTCAGGCCTAAGTACAGATGAAGATGAGTTTATTTGTGTAATTGTAGCAAATATGCGTTTCTCTCAGCTTATGTCATGACGCAACTATAGAGCATTTGGAAAACCAAGCTTGTCTGATCATATACTGTTAGTATGATATAGTTGCGAAGTTGGAGAGCATTTTGCTAATAGGTACCATTTGTTTTAATAGTTACTGACTTTGAAAATCTTGTGATTTCTTTAAAACTCCCGTTTAGATGTAGTGTAATTCTGGCCTTGGATTATGTGGAAGAAATCTCATTAATTAACTTGTTCTGAGATGCCTGAATACATGCCTTTTTATACATACATTATACAACTGCTTCTAATACTTTGTTCTTCTCCATCTCTACGGCTTATAAGCAAATCAACAATGTTTATAAATAGAAACACTGGACAACCAAAGACAGAATTATGTATATTCTTTTGTCTTTAAGAAAATATTCATGCAAAGCAAACATTATAAAAATTTTGTTTTCCTCTGATTCAAATCATATTATCTTTGAAAGTTTATTGAAAAAAAATGGGGAAGGAGGGAAGTTAGTTTTTATTTCAGGTAAATATAACTTAAGATATACCTCTGAGGCAAAAAAAAAAAAAAAAAAAATACACAATAAGTCTAACTTTCAAAAAAGCCTAAATGCACTTTAGACCTTTTTAGTTTTGAAGAATGAAATTTCAACATTAAATCATTTCAGAACATGCAAATGCTTCACACATTATCTTTACAGAGAAAAAGTTCCTCCATAAACCTATGCCACAAAACCACTTTTCACTTTTTAAAAGATCACAAGTCTTCAGTAGGAGTGGAGAGAGCAAAGGAGATTATGAAAAAGTAGGCTTTGGGTCAGTAGACACAGAAACCATGAAAAGGACATATGGATAGAAAAAGCAAAACCTTTAAATGTTTTATAATCAAAGATAAATTCAGCCTGAGTCATCATTTAAACAATTTAGGTATGTAGATACCGAAAGGAAAATGTTTGATTTAGGAAAATACAGACTGTCAGACCTCAGCCTTCTATCTTTTTGCATTTTTCACCACTCTTGTCTCTTTTATTAGATTATAGTCCTTGTCTTGCAAGTGCTTCCTACATCCAAGCAGTGTGTGACCTTTACTGCCGAATGCCAAATTTGTGTGGGCTATACTGGAAACACATTTATGTGTGTACAGAATACATGATACTGAATTTGTTAAATTGCTCTATTTACCAGCTCATGTGTCTAGTAAGTGCTCAAAAGAAGGGAGTAAAATGTGTCCTTTCCTCCAGATGCATGGCTACTATTTTATTGTACTCTTATTCTTGGGAGACCAAAAAGCTAAAATAAGATGGCTTCTTGATGCAAATAGTCCAGGAGGGTCTGCTGTAACCTTTCTGAATGGGTCTTCCCATACAATAATATGAGAAAATCTTGATGCTACTGCCAGCATTGAATTCTTATTTTTCTCAGAACATGGTGATCACACTTAAAAACTTTCAAAAATCTGTTCTTTTTTGATGATTATAATGATTTAGATACATTTATTTAATGCTTCAAAAATTACTATAACATCTAGTCTGAGCACCAATCAACTTATGACAGCTATATCCTACCAGTCAAAGCATTTCTAACACAAAGTGTCTTATTTCTGCATGTAACAAGAATGACATTTCAATCAAAGAATTTTTAATGTATATATTTTCTTTTTCCTTCCTTCTTTAACTAGAAATGAGAACAGTTGGAAAACAAACTAAATTCTGATAGATCTACATCAGAATTTGAATCTTGCAACTAAATTGTTTGTAGGCAGAAAATAAGACCTTGCTTGGAGCAGATCAGCTGCAAATTAGAAATATACAGTTATTGTAAGTTTCCTAAATGTCACAGGGTTGCCTTATATTTAAGTTAAATAACAAGAATATTAGTGTTGTAAGAGTTTATGCAAGTAGACTCCCAAAAAATTCATTCTAGTTCACTAATTACACAATAACAAATAAATCCATGGTTTGGGGCTTTTTTATGTTTCATGTTTTTCACCTACGTAGACATTGGAGAATAACAAGAATGCAGTATCTATGCTAGTAATGATTTTTTGGCTAGTTAAACATTGTGGAGTATCAGCTACTGAAATAGTAGCTTATCATAATTTATCATATAATATTGGAATTTTGGGTTATCTCAATTCAAATTCTCCAGAAAACAGCTTTGGGTCTGGTAATGACAACAGACAGAGTAAAAGAAGGTGACAGCTTCCCATTGTTCCTTTATTTGTTTGCTTTTTTTTTTATCTTTATGTTGTGTAATTTTGCAGAATTCATATTCTTTCATGCCTGTGCTTTTCCATAATAGCAAAACAAATTCAAATATCTGGACTAAAATTGGGTTTAAGGCCAAGCTCTCTTGTGTGGAGACTGGATTGCATAGCTAACTAAATGTGGGCCTATTGTTGTCCACTTGAAGAGTGTTTTTCAAGTTAGAACTGTAATTAGCCAGTTTAATGCAGCTGATGTTCAAGATAGGATGAGGTGCAGACTAAATGCCCTCAGATAGTCTTATCTTTTCTTGATCTTTCCTTATGTGTGAAATTTGTCAGGTTAAATTTTGGCTGGAAAACTTCAAGACAGCAAAGAAAGCCAAGCTTTGTAATGCTACCAAGTATCCACAGGAAAGTACATCACACAGTAGGACTGAAATTCCTGATACAGAACTTGGATTTACTGTAACTTTTATGGCCTTCTAATATATTGAAATTCAGTCTCTAGGGAATATGCAGGAAGGCAAACTTAAATCATTGTAACTTCCTTACATTCCAGATGGTTTCTATAGGTTTCTGAGATTTACTTTCAACATAGAGTATATTCCTAGTTTTAAAATTTATCAGAAAAATTTTCCATTAGTAGCTTTGGAAAAGAACTGTCATTTCTTTAATGTAATGGGAATTAAGGAAAATGTATTATATCTGGTTTATAAAACCTAAGCTCCTATCCAAAGCTTCGTTATTTTTACTAAAGGATAAAACAGGGGTGGGTTGACAAGTACTGACCCTGGATATGGAAATCACTATGTCTGAACTATACTGCCTCCCATAGTGAGGAACAAAGTCTTGTGTAAACAGGTGGTGGTTTATGCTGTCATGGTTGAAATCAGCACACTAGAGCCTATTTTCTAACTAGTTTCTGCCATCTTTACCCCTGTTATTTCTGTTGTGAAAATTAGTATTTCAAAACCATTCATCATTGAAGTTTACAGATTTTGCTTTTCTTAAATACCTAGTGCCACATCAGACACCTCAGAATCATGGGCCAAACTAATCTGCATGAGATTAAATTAAACCCAGAATTGCTTCGCCCTTTCTTTATATTGTAATGTTTAAATTAAAACTTAATTAAACGCTTCACAGAGAAGCATTAATCACAATAAAAGTATGACTTGCGCTGTGTTATCTTACTGTATTTTGAAGGGAGTTCCTTGAGACTGAAGTCCTACTAGACCGAGTAAAGATTCTTCAGAAATGTTAAGTAATCATAGAGACTCTTCCTGAGTTTATAAAAAGTTTTAGAGGCCCTCAAGTTGATTTGACAGAAAGCAGGTTAAATACAAGTACTAAAAATAATATTGGGGCTATCATGAGATCAGTTGCTCAGAGCACGGTGCTAATGATGCCAAGATTGTGGGTTCATTCCCTCCATGGGCCACTCACTTCAGAGCTGGGCTTGATGATCCTTATAGGTCCCTTCCAACTTCGAAGGTTCTGTGATTAATGAATTATTATTTTTTCTTAAATTTGTTCTTCATTTGTTAATGACTGTTTTTAAGATTTTTGAAAGCCCACAATTATTGAAATCAGTATTTTAAAGGGTTTTAACAGAATAAGAAAAGTCACAATAGTTACATTATAGCTTTCTGATTATTCAGGAAGGATTATTTTTTTAGGTGGGGTTTTCTTGTTTGTGTTGTCTCATAGGTGCTGATTTTCTTTTTTACACAATACTCTTCTCTATATGGAATTCGTTTTAAATAATTGTAAAAAAAAAAAAAAAAACAGGGCAAATTTAAACTATATAAAGATTTCCTATATCCCTGTTTCTACATTATATTGTAAACTTGCAACATTTGCTATTTTGAAAATCAACACTAACAGTATCTGGAAATACCTAAGGCTGGAATTTGGGAACTCCTGGACAGGCAAACATGACAATGTTTTTTCTGCTGTGTAATAAACTACGTTTGTAGTTTCTGATTTTTCTCTCCAGTTTGCAAACAAATGCACACAGTGTGAAATGCACGCTGGCTGGAGTATAATCAAGTAAATTCCTACTAAATCATGCATTTCGTGACATGTTCTTGTAAGTGTACAGCTCCCCAGTTACAGTTTAAAAGCTCAATCATATGAGCTGCAAGTCACAATGGAATTTTTTCTCTACCTACTCTTGAGATCAGAATCTTAGGGTAGCGACACCCTCAGTACATGCGATAAGAAGAGAGAGAATGAGGGGAGACGGATCACTACTTGACTTCCTTCATGTTATTTTTGGATATGACTAGCATTCCTCCCCTTACACACACCCTCTTTTCCCCCAGCCCCCATCTCTTACACGCGTTACAAGCTCATGCAAACACTCTCACGTACTCTGCAGCAGCAGCAAGAGCAACAGCTGGACTGGAGCCAGAGGACTTCAACTCGGCTTCCTCATTGCCAGCAGGCTTTGTTCTTTGGACTCAGGCAGAACTAGGGAGAACATCTTCATTGCCGGTCGTGCTGGTTGGAATTTGGCAGCTCAGCTGTCTATTAAATTTTTCTGTGCTCCTCTGTGGACTAGAATGAATTTAGAGCAGCAAAGCTAAGAGCCGGGGCTAGTCAAGAAATTAAGGACGCAGCGACCATCAGCTCTCAGCCTCTTTGCGGGGGTGGGGTCCCTCTGTGCCACAAAGGTAAGTGCCAGCATTAAATGTGTATAAAGGTGCAGGAAAATATAAGGTGCTTTAGCTTACTACAATAGGAGAGGGGGGAAAGTACGAGTGAATCACACAGTGTGTGTTGTTACAGTGGTCTTGGAGCACTGCCTAGCAGTAAAATGTTCCTCATTTCTCCCTTTCCAAGAAGCTCTATAAGAATGTGTCTATTTTAACAAAATTCATAAGTGTCTGTACAATTTTGGAAAGCTTTACAAAATGGCTTTATTATTAGGTTTTCTGCAAATCTGTTTTGTTTTGAACCATGTGTAGTACAGAGTAACTTTAACTGGCAGAGTAACTCATTTGTTTTAAGTACAAGAGCTGAACCTGGGAAGCAAAGGTGTTCCATCACAGAGGATATGAGTAGAACTAAAGTTAAGGAGCATGGGGAGGATAAAGAGATTATATGCATCCCAGGACTAGTTTATAGGCACCCAAAATAAGTTTGTTTTAAATGACTGGCATTCATTCAGAGCACATCCCCTCCCCCTTCCTTTCCCCACTATTAGGAGAAAGTGAATCTCTTTTTAAAAACAAAAAGCTTTTGAGAGTCTACTGTTCTAGGGCATCAAGTGAGAGCTAATGTACAGTGTAAAAAGAGTGTAGGCTTGAATAAATGACTCTGAGAGAGGACAGGAGTCCTGCAAAAGAGACTGCTTTCTTCCCATATGCAAAATGATTTAGCTGTTCTTGCTTTTTCAAAGTGTTAAGACTGCTGCCTTATAAGTTTACTAGCAAAATGGTTTGCTTTGTTAAAAATATTTTTTTTTTTATCTCTCAGTATTGTCTTCAGGAAAAGTTTTATAATGGTCAGAACAGAGGCAGGTAAATCCAAATGCACTGCTTTCAGAAATGCCATCTAGCTGTCAAAGGAAGTTCACTGCAGGGACCCATTTGTTTTAGAAGTACTGATAAGCCCTGCTATCAGCGTGCTATTATGTCTTGCTCTGTGGGTTATCTTAATAAAGTGATAAATAAGAAACCCTTGAAATCCAGAAAGTCAACTGTATAATAAATTTGACAAAGGGGGAAAAGACCAGGTGACTAAATGTACTTTTAAAGCAAAAAGCCTAAAGAAACCTTACTAGGACAATAGATCTTAAAAGGGGAAAAAAATTCCTTTCCCTTGCCTTAACTCTGACTTCATCAATTACTTCAAGTAGTTATTCAAATGTTTTTTGTTGACAAAGTGAGAGTTCCCTTCCCTCTAGCCAGTTATTAACTTCTGGTGATCAAGTATTTGTGAAGGTGAATCTAGTCTCATGAAAAATATGCTGATTGAGCAAATATGTGATTGTGCGAAGGATAGCAGTCACAGTCAATTAACTGTTTGTTTGAGGTCTGTGTTTTTGTTTTTTCTAATTTAGAAACTCAAAACCAAAGCTTTGTCATTCTGACTTTCACCCTTCATTTGGGAGAATACTCAGTTAACTGTGGTAATTGTTAAGTTTTGCTAAATTATGTTTATGTGGATTGACTGTGAAACAGTGCTCAGCAGCACAGTGTGCAATTAGGATGTTGGGGATGTTTAGTACACTTTGTTTGCCAGGTACTAAAGCATTTCTTTCTATAGTAGTTACTAGCTCTATTTATGGCAAGTTATTCACTGAGTGGGAATCACACGCTAAAACTAGCAAAGATTGTTTTTCAGAGCTAAAAATGGAATATTGTTTTCCTCAGTTGGACCCCCCTCTGCCAATGGCACCATGTCAGGTTGCCTCAGCAGCTGCTTTCAGTTTCACAATTTACATGGGTGCTATAATGACATTTTTTCTCATTGATGTGGTGGAAAAATCTGACATCTTTATGCTGTTTTTCCTGCTTTGATATGTTAAGGCATATTTTCTATTGACTGTGAGGTTTGGCAATGAGTGTTGAGTTCAGAGATGGGCCTGTACTAAAATGCCTGGATTCCTACATCCATGAAGTATAAGAAGGTTAATAACTGGATCCAAATGTCTTGGCTCTGGTCTGTTCCTGTTTTAAATGCACATCGCTTTGGCCACATGTTTAAATTGTTTTTTGAGGTGATTAAGACTGAAAGAAATCTTTCAGGCTCCAGACACAGTTTTAAAGAGGAAATGGCATTTAAGAATCTTACAGTTATTTAAGCAAAGCTTGCTCATTTGCTGTTTAAATGTGACTTTTAGGAGCCCCCAAGGACCTACATTCCCTTTCCTCTGTTATAACTTTAGATGTAAGTAATATTTTGGAACTCCTTCTGAGATATGCTGAGGAAGCTAAGGTGGTTGTGTGCCTGTCCTTTCTATTTGCTTAAGGAGACTGGTGAAGAAGGCTAGCAGCATACATTCAGATAATGCAGATACCTCAACACAGTTTTGGATCCTAAGTGATCTACCTACAAGCTTTTAAGAAAGTGACATATATGTATATACTAAACTGCAAAAAATTGTGGTGGCCTATGTAATGTGGTGTAGGAGGCTGAACATACTGTTGCTGAAATGGTGTATATTCTGCTTTTTTAATTGATCAGCTTCTCCTACTCTGGCTAGCTTAATGGATTTAGTGGGTCTCCGTGAATACAATTACATATGCATCTGCCAGCTGCTTGTGGTATCCCTGCCTCAGCAAGAAAAGCTGTTCTTTGGCTGTGTTGGCTCAGTGTGCTTTGTGGCACACAACACTGATTTATTAGGCTGTATATGCATTTTTTTCTTGAATGATTGAACTATGATGTCACTTTTTGTCTTGGCTTTAACCTTTTAGAATTTTTTTTTCTGCAGACTATTCTCTTAACACTAGGAAAGTGGGAAATATCTCAGTGTTCATTGCAGAGCAACTCTGTCTACCCCAGCACATTCCAGGGCCACCGAATCATTTGTGGTGAGAGTGATTCAGATCTGGTTAAGATGATTTAAAAGAGAGGTTATGGGCATTCTGCAGTTGTGCATTTAAGAAAATACAGTTTTTACTGCCTGATTGAGACCACATGGCTCCAACTTAGACTTTTCTTTTAACATGGAAATCATTGGCTGGGTGTACTCAAACAATTTATTTTTTCTTAATTGCCTAGAGGCTGAGACTTTGGGTCATAGCATTTAATGGTAAGGTCAGGGTTAAAACAAATAGTTTTTAGTGTTCCTTTGAATAAATGAAAAATAGCTTCTTTGAATATTTTGCATGGCATGAAAACACACTTCTCTTAAAAGAGAGCAAATGTATCTCAGGAATTCTTTTGGACACTACAAGCTAATTGGTGACCTGATTTGAGAGTGAGAAGGATAGAGATAAGGGAAGATCTCCCTGTCATAAATCACAGTAAATATGTTCCACTCCAAATACATTATGGAAAATACCAAAAGTAAAAAGGAAAGACTTTTTTTTGCTGTATACAATTTGATTGCTTACTCTCAGGATTTTGTGCTGCTCTTAAGAAGATTGAAAATTTTATATAACTAAAGTGTCTTGAATTTTGTAACTATCTACCTACTATATATCCCTACTATGAAGAATGAAATTGTAATAATCTATATTCTTTTTATGCATATTCTTTATTCTGAAAATTTATGTCTTCCCTCATTGCATTCACTTCTTTCTTTTGAATTATAGCATTTCTCCCATAAACTGCTGCATGGCTTTGATGTAAAACTTTCATCCAAATAAATTGCTCTCAAATTAGAGTATTAGATTATGAATGTTATTTTGTATGAATACTTCTGAAATGAGTAAAAAAGTCCAAGGTGTTTCAAACCTAGAATGCAAATAAAAAGTTACAGCATTGAAAAACTCTGTTTATTCTTGCATCTGTTTGGAAGATGAAGTAATGATGAATGGCAATTCTTACACTAATTCACCGTAATTTATCTAGAAATAATACAGAAGTAGTATTCTACAACAGGAAACCCAATAAACAGTATTTATGAGCTTTGCTATCTTTAAGGATTGGGATGATAAATTTAGCTATGGGAAAATGGGAAAAAAAGGAGAAAATATCAGTCATGTAGCTGTGTACATCCTTTTCAACTACTTCCATGCTTCTCTCTCAAATTGACAGACCATGCATGAACTTTGTTCTTAATTTTAAAAAAGTCTAAAAACTAAAAAAAAAAAAAAACCAAAACCAAAAACAACAAAACCCAAACATTAACCAGAGTTCATGAATCACTCTTAGTTAATTTCTGCCTCACATAAACTACAACGTAAATGTTTAAAAGTTATTTGCAGATTTTTTTTATTACTTTGAAGTGCATTATGTAGGTGGGAAAGCTAGTATTATTTCTGAGTAACTGCTATAAGCATTAATCAGAGGTCAAAATACATAATACAGTGCCTTGACATTCCTGCCTGTGGTATGTTAATGTGTTGTGTCAGTGTTCTGTTTTACTGAGTTAATGTGTATAAAATACATAGAATCGACTGATTTGATTTTATACTACACAATCCTAATGGTACTGTGGATAAAGCAGTACAGTCTATCTACAAATACACAAGAAAGCCTGGCCTTTAAGATGCCCAGTCTTAAAGACCTCTTGTGCCTGAAGTCCTTGACAAATTCTAGAGTCCCTCTGCTGTACTCATCAAATAAAACAAAGGTGACAAGATTCTGCTGTGTTGTATAGGTCGGAATATTGGAATATTCCTGTGTCTTCACATAAATACCAGAATATCCTGTTCTTTGAATCATCTTTAGGCCAGCTTTTATAGGATATGTACATATGCTAAACTGTGACTACTTAACATTTTCTGATTGTAGTGCTGGTGCAGTCTACATTGCATTGTGCAATGTAAACTGTGCAATATGTAAAACAAACACCCTCTCCTCAGACAGTTTCTCAAACAATGGAGTGAGGCACATTGGGAAAGGAAATAAGAATCAAGGAATTTCAGGATTTACAGGGGTCACAGCAAGCATATATTAACTTGAGTAATTGCAAAGAGGATTAGACCATAAAGCAGTCTTGAGTGTTGAGCCTCAACCTGTTGGATTCCTAGGGAATTTTTGATTTTCCACTAAAACCTGGTCGTGGTATTGTTTCATATTTCAGTTTCATAATGGTTGTGAAAAACACGCATGGTATATTCTTTGAGGCATGGCTACCTAGGCCAGTGTATAAAATTTGAGAATAATCTTGAAATGAATGTTTGGAGCAAGCAATCAGTAGTCAGAATTCTGCAAATAGTCACCAAATCATAAAACATGGGTACATGCATGCTCTAGGGTTATACCATATTGACAGCTGTCAAACATGAATGTAAGCTTGCCTGATAAAGCTGAAAGTAAAGACTGAATTGAGGGCTGGGCTGTGTCTTGCAGCTAGTGAGGTGTGTAGAGGCACTTCAACTGATACCTGAACAGACAGCATAAAACAGTCATTATTATTTAGAGAAAGGTGATGGCCAGTCCTCAGACCAGGCTTAGGAAGCAAATGTAATCCTCCCCTAAGGAAGATTGCTTGTGTGTTGTAAAATGCACAGTACTGCAGCAGTTAACCCTAATGACAGGTATCTCATTGTATAAACTGAGCAAATCAAGCAACGTAATTTCAGTAAAGGAATGCTCTTGTGAAGGATGCTGAGGGAAAAATGGCATAAGTTTTGGGAGAACTGAGGTTCCAAAGACAGGCAATTTTCCTTCCCCACCTGTTCTTTCCTATTATCTGCTGTTTCAAGTAGAACTTTTTATACAGCACACTCTGAATCTGTCCTAGGATACCACAGATATTATCCCAGAGTCCAAAGTCTTGAATCTTATTTTACCTCTTTTAATGACTAACCTTTTGCTATATCAATGATTGTATTTGCCTCTGAGGTAGGATATAAGAAAATATCATGCTACAAAAAAGTACCATTACTTGTAAATATGATGGCTATTTATGTAAAGATCAAGCCTTTTTCCATAAGCAACTGTGAAAATTATCTTTGCTAATGTTACATTGTGAATCAGAACAGATATTATCTGTATTGTTTTGCTAGTTTTGTTGGAAATTAATTCAGAAAGATTTCCGTTTCCTACAGACCAGTAGGCATAGAAACTAACTTGTTAAAATGGTGATTTTCCTATCCATAAATATATGAAGTAAACAACAGTTGCAAATGTCTGTGAATATAGGGCATCCTGATCCTTAGTTCTTTGATGATGACAGTTACCTTCATTGACATCCCAGCCTTCCAAGACCTGTGGCCATTATTGAAAACCATGGTCAGAGCAGGACTGAGGTGCTTCTTCTCTACATCCTATGCCACTCTGCTGAGTGATGCCAGTCTCTGCAGGCTGAGTAAATTCTCACTGAGTAAATTTGACTGCTGTCATATTTAATGCAAGGCACTGACAAAACTGCTGACAGCTTCCCTGCTTTGTTGTCATTTACTAAGTTGCTGACCTGACCCAAATGAATCCAGTATTTTAGCTTCTGCTCAGCAAACTTATACTGACTGTCTCTAGCTTAGAAATAACTGAGAAGAAAAAAGAACATGATAGTAGGAATAGTATCCATATAAAAATGGAATCCTTTTATATTGGCTATGTATGGTTTCATTTTGCATTTAATTTGATCTAGTTTAGCTAATGTTGCAGGTGCCAATTAGAAGTTTATCTATTCAGCTACTATCATGTAGATAACTGTCTTCTATAGGCATAATTTAATTGTGTCTATAAAATGCACAGTGATGGCAGTGTATGTCACAGTTGATATAATAGCTTTCTACCTTTCCAAACATCAAATGTTTTCTTGTTTTCAAGGTAAACCAATAATCCATGGTTACCACTTCCATGTGTTCTGTATGAACAAGACTATACATCCTGAATGGAGGTTTCCTTTTACTTATTGTTGATTTGCAAGTTATTATGGTTTCATAATTTACCATTGTTGTTTTTTTTTCTGTAGACTAGAGTTGGTGGTCTCCAACAGTTTTCATTTTCTTTCCCTTTTTAAGTATAATGCTTCATATTTCATACATATTACATATTCATACATATTACTTCTTCATGGCATGTGTTGTCAGCCTTGAATTGCCACTGACTAACTCACCACAATCACATTACATGCAATCTACCTTATGTGTAGAATTCAAATTGCATAAATGCAATTTCATCCTTATAACCTTACATCTTTTTTCTTACTTCTAACACTTTACAGTCCTTCCCTCCAAGTTCAAAATGGCATTTCACTGGAAGATTATGCCTGGCAATTCTGTAATAGGTACTCTTCCCCATGAAGGCAAAATAATGACAGCATGGTCTTTGAAAATCCGTTTCTGGCCGAAGGAGTATAAGCGATAGCTAAGAGTGGCATTTCAGTAATAGGCACTATGCATTTCATTTCAGCTAGACAAGGAATCATGTTAATCCTACAAGCCCAAACAGTTCTTTGTGTCTGAAAAATGTTCAGCATTTCACACAGGATTATTAAATGCTTTTTTTTTTTAATCTGCTCTAACAATCTTCACTGCCTTTAATTTTTAATTTTCCTTCCTTTACATGTTGTTCTTAATTTCCTATCAAGTACCAGAAGTAGTAACTTCATTTAAGCATAGGTCAACATAAACCAAGTGATGGCATCTTCAGTCTAAGCGAACAAAGTTACAGCTATTTACTGTGCTTAGGTGCATGATTGCCTTCAGACGTCATGGAACGTGGCCCATAATATCCTTCTGCAACAGGTAAGCAGGCCAGTAAGAATTAAATTCTAGAATTTCATTGGCATGCAGGGCTGTATAATAACTTACATCCATCTCTTCATGCCAATCTGCTAGCTTCCAAAAAGACTGAATAATTTTATGGCTAGCAGTGCACCTAGTAATGCAAGGTCAGAATCTGTTTTTATTTTAGAGACATGGTCAGCACATAGAAGATGGTCTTTGAGATAAGACAGTGGAAATTGAGTTCTAACATGGCTCTTACCTTTCTTGTAAGAAAGAAAGGTAAGAGCCATCTTAGAACTCAATTTCCACTCAGTGCTTAACTGAGGTCTAGGACAATGGACAAAGTGCTTAACTTCAGTTCTCAGTAGTAAAACATACCTAATTATCTCATGTCCAATTACTGTTTCAGTGCTTACAGATCTATTCATTGAGCTTTTCTTTAGAGAAACATTTTTATTCAGTTCCTGCAGACACAAGAACATTCACTGTGCAATTAGATTCTGTCTAGAGTGCTGTTAACAGGTAGTCCAATGCTTATATTCAATAAGATGTGCCATGTGCTAGACACTGTGGAAAATTATGGTGAATGTTCTTACTGAAAATACACATAAGGGTATGCCCAACCTAACAGAATAAGAAAAAAATTTGGGGGAGGAAATGGTGGAATAAAATGAGGGAGGCCTATGCTGCTCTAGTGGGCTCCTTCAGCATGCTCTGAAGCCGAGAACAATCTGAATGGAACCAGGTGTGTTGTCTCTAATACCACATGTGTGTTTTCTCTGAAGCACTGAACTTTAACTCCATTCTCATATGCTTTATTCACCACTACTGTGCTCTCAGTACAGGGCTGGATGCATTTGAGGACAATTTTTAATATGTTTGGAATATCTTTCTCTAACTTTGTTTAAACAGATATTTGAGGATGCTTCATGGGACATAAACCAGGCAGAATTTCTTGAATTAACTTTCAAGTCCATTTTGGAGAGAAGATTTGTATCTGTGTATTCCATGCAGAGAAAAATCCTTTAGCTACAGGGTGAAAAATACAGAGCAGCATCTCTACTTTGGAAATCTAACATTCTGATTTTTGGGAGAAGAGATGATAATTGCATTAAACAAAACAGCAGATCAATCAAATTTTTTTGCTGGCACAGCTACAGACACAAGCAGAAGGGGTCTGCTTGACTTACTGACAAATGAATTAGTGGAACAATCTGAAATGCAGATAATGTCTACCACACTTTGACTTCAGGGTGAGATGTTCCAGGTCCCAGAAGGAAGTTGTACAAGACCAGTCAATTTAATTACCTGTCAGAAGGAAAGAAATTATTGCTCAGTGTCTGGCTTTTCATGCCCTAAAACTATAGGAGCTCCTGTGTAGTAGTTGAATGCAATAAGTGCGTGTTTCAGGTACTGGGGGTTTTCTTCTGTTCAGTGCTGAATTCTTCTGTGTAACATGTTTCATAGTATATTCTGAAAGTATAAAACTCTCAAAGGGTGTTAAATGAATGGCTTTGCCTGGTAATCATTTAAACCTGAATTACATTTAAAAATAATGAAAATATCTACAGTAATATCAGCACAGAACTGCAGAGCCAGCTATTATCAAACTTTTTATGACTGTACTTGCTCATTCATCATATTTATAAACTGTTCTATCTTTGTGCTCTGACACATGGAAACGGATTCCAAGATTTTTGGCATTGGAGACAAGCTATTGCAGTGGAGATCAAAATGTAGAAGATATTTCAGAAGGAAAAAAACTTGCCGTGAAATATGAAACCTAAAAATACAAAATGAAAAAGTTTCATGGAATGTTAAGGTTATAAATGAATGTAAGTTGATCTTTTACTCTGCTTAATTACTTCTGTCACTTCCTGCTCATATCAGCTACCAACTTCAGTGTAAAGACTTCTGAAATACAGGTAAATGTATCATAAAACTAGTATGGGAGCATTTTTCTTCTATATCTTTCTGTATCTGCTCAGTTGCTTTTTTGTTTTTACTGAGCCATAATAGAGAATTGCATTTGTAGAGATGTCAGAAGACCAAAGAATTTTCCTTTTTAATCGATTTTAATTAATTTTGGAAATTGTAGACCAGATTCTAACTCATTAGAATCCATAGGTCTTAGTTTGTGATTATTTTTTGGTCTGAAACCAATGAAACCCAGAGAGATTACAGATACATTTGTATCTGTATTTATATTTATCTATATTTATAAAGCAAACAGCCACTTTCAAAGAGTAAATGTTATCATTTGGGATTAAGAACAAGTGAAAATTTGCAACTATTCAATTATTTTGACATATCTTGTATTTAATAATATTGAAAAAAAATACACTGTACTGTAGATTATGGAGATATATACATATAATAAAACTGTTGAGTTACTGCAAATTTGAGGTATTTTCAAAGCAATATCCTTTTCCATGTGATATTTTCAGACTTTTATAATTAAATGTTGGGGCCTTATAACTGAGGAGAGCAAATTCCAGGGAAGGGAAGAGAATTTAGCCACCTGAAGTTGAAAGTATTTTGTTGTGACACAATATTGGCTTTGTTCTGAAGGAAATTTATTTCCGTTTCAACATGTAATGGGAGCTTGAAAAAAATTAAATATTGTCAAGCGCAGCCATCCAAGTTGTTGAGTGATGACTTTCATTACTGAAATACAGAATTGTAATTGGAGCGAAGCAAAGAGTTCTTTTGACTTTTCAGCTGTGCCAGAAAGTGCATATTCTGAATTTTCAGGAGAATAGCAGTTTTCTCTTTGGTTATTCTGATTTATCCTTCTTCAGTGTAGCTAGCCTAGAAGACAGCAGAGTTATTGCTTAGGCACTCACAAAGAGGCTCTAGCTATGTTGGCCCAGACTGCATTGGCTCTCAAAACCACTTTTTAGATTTATCCCAAATGTATGGCCAAGTTGGAAGTGGTGGTAGTGTGCATACATGTGGTAAGAACTCAGGTTTAGTCAAATGGATTATATAGAATTTTCTTCTATAAACATTTAGATGTCCGGCATAAAATAGTGCTCCAGAAAATGAAGTGAGAATAAGTTGTCCAAGAAGAGATGATGTATGGAAACTGATACATTAAATATTGTAAATGACTTGCAATGCAATAACTTTTCTGAATATTCTGAAGAAAACTAATGTAAAGAATCTCACTAAATTAGCCTGCAGTTATCTAATGAGTCCAATAGCCCTTGAAAATGTCCTACAAATAGAAGCATTGAAAACTTCATATCTTTAATTGCACATAATTTATGCCTGGATTTTTAATTCATGCTTTTTTCACATGTTGAACATAGTCACATAGCTTTTAAATTTCTACATATATCCAAACTCACTAGTTAGAGAAGTTGCTAGATGAAAGATTTATTTTTGAATACATAGCTTAGGTGGCACAAATAATCAACATGCCTGTTGTAGGAAAGGTGGTTTGCAGTTCATAAGACATAAATAGTCTTTGAATTGCACAGAATTTTCCCTCTTTCTTGACCTGATGATTGCAAAAATATAAAAGAAAATTAATTATCTGCCTACATATATTTGTCAGTTAAATTGCAGCTTCTGAAAGTGACACTTTTATAGCACAAGCTCGGGGCCAAAGAGAAAAGAAAGTTCTGTGAAAGGTTTCTGAAAATGTAAAATCTGCGGGTTACACCTACACCTGAACAATGCTTTTATCTTCAGAAAACATATAGTTAAGATTAAGAATAATAAGTACTTTGTGTTTTGTTAATGGAGAAAGATATGGAAAAAAAAGATAAATATTTTGTGGCAAAGGGTAAAGATATATCAAAATAGGATGTGAGGAAGAGTTTAAGCTTTGGGCTTCAAAATAGGAAATAAGTTATTCAGCATGCCTTTCAGCATTCTGTTATTTTTGAAGGTTGCCTATAACGTAAACAATACTGTTTTACAATAAACTTCTTTAAGAGATATTTGTTCATTCTGATTAGAGAGGTAAAATTTCCCTTTAATATTGACTGCTTTTTGGCCAGTTAAAGAAATATGATCTCCCTGCTGTTCTTGTTGAATAAAAACAGCTGCAGAAATATCTTTGATCTGCATGATGAAACAGGATTACCTGAAATGTGGTATCTCATTTGGATACCATTGATACGTTTGCGAAATATCATTTGCACCAACCCTATAGTGCAGCCAACAACAAGAGTCACTTCCCTGCTTTCTTTGCTGCATGGCATAATTGTACCTATGAGACTTTGAAGCCAGATCAACAACAAAGCTGCTAGATACTCTTTTTCGGTTTTATGTCCAATATTTATGTATCTTCTTTATAGTCAGAGTTCTAAAAAATTAGTGAGCATATCCAGTTTTATAAAAAGTTACTCCGGCAAGAAATGAATAGAAAGTAGTGAACATTACTTTAACCTGCACAGCTTGTTATTACAGAAATGTATATTAATCAGAAATAAATAAATTTGAATTGCATGTAAGTCATATAGCGGGTACCTCGTTTCTACATGATATAGTATCTCTGGTTATGTACAGAAAAGATTAGCATTAAACTTCTGCATTATAGGCATGATGTGTTATTCAGTTTTATTCATTAAATCTCATAATTTTTCCCTTTATATACAGGTATTTCATTGCTGCCTCACAGCATACATATCTTCCAACTTTTATAACACTGCAAGATTAACACAGAGACATGCAATTTATAGTGATAAAATTTTACTAAATTAGAATGTGTTTGTTTTATTAATTCATTATCTTCAATTTTTATGATACATAATCAAATTATGATTAATGTAAAAAAAAAAAAGTCAGGTTTTTTTTTTTTTGAATTACTGTTTGTGTTTCTCTCACACCAAGGCAACTACTTCTAAACTCTCAAAAAACCCCAGAAACCAAGTATGAATCTAAATAGAGTTGCAAGCATTCTTTAAAAACTAATTAATAAAAAATACCAATTTGTATTTCAGTTCCTATTATAATTCTCACACCTTTAAAATATAGTAGGAAGCTGAGACAAAACAGAAGGATCTAATGAAACAAGAGGTAGTTGCCTCAGTTGCTAATTTATAGGAGTGAATTTCAGTACATTCAGCAACTTCAGAAAAATAGATTTTGTATCAAAAATTCTTATAGTGTCTAAGAATAGTTTAGCAGTAGCACAGTTGAAATCAGCAACATTCATTATACCACTGCCAGAGAAATGCAAAATAAACAGTGGTAACTGTTGAGCAAATAATTTAAAATTCACTTAATCTAAAAAGTAATGTTTTGTCAAAGGTTTGGTATATGGAAAGTTGTACAGTCAAAAATCTTTGCTTTACTCAATTTTGTGTTCAATTGTCATACTTTCTAGCATTGATTTTGTGTTTTCTTGTGTGAATATCTAAATCATTCAGATAACTAAAAGTTTCCATTAAAAATATTTTCTTCGAAACTTCCATTCTTAAAAGCTACAAAGTGAGGCCACCAGTTGCAAGGTCAATGACAAGATACAGTATTGAAAAAAAAAAAAGAATTTCTAAGCTTTTTCTGTGATTTTGAGACAGAAAACTACTTTTTAATCAAGTCTGACAATGCCGTGTTTCTTTTGTAATTAGCTGTACACATCTATGTAAGGCTGTGGAACATTGCAGTACCCAGAGAGAATGACTTGAGTTATAGGCTATAACTCTGAGCACCTTGTCTAAAGCTATCAAAATCTCAAGATTATAATCTTGAGATTATTCAGATTATTTCCCCAGATGAAACAGAGTAGAATTCTTGTTCCATGGGTAAAGTGAACTGAAAGAGGCTTGGAAAACCTACACAAGAATTTAGGGAAGAAATTTTCCTAATGACAGGAATAAGGTAAAAAAGTAATCTTTAGAGTTACTGTAGGTTGCAATCAGTGACAGAGGCCATTGTTCACTGTTCTTGGAAGCTTTGTTGCCCATGGCTCACAGGGTCTCATCTGTTACTTCTGTACCCCTCCACTTTGCATCCTTGTACAAAACATGATGCAGAGCTTCTCTTCAGAGGAAACAGAGTTAGCCTGTAGGAAATGACAGACTGAAGTGTTGATACATGTCTTGAAGATACAATTATTTTGGTATTCTCTTGCCATTTCTTTGGCACTTTAGGAGGGCAGTTTTTGTGTGCAAGTACCTAGTAGTGCGATTTACTCAGCTGGATGTGGAGTCCTCAATGAAATTTGTGAGAGCTGGAAGAACACTGTGCAACATCTGAAGAATCAGTTAAATTAATGTACACTGCTTATAGTGTAACACACTTTCTATTTTAAAATTGGTTTCTATGGTTTTCAGTATATAGTGACATTTTTTAAATTGCTTTAACTGAAGGTTCAGCCAAAGCACCAGCATTTATATTCAGAAATTCTTCCTTAGAATTACAGTGTATAAATATTTAAAGTATGTATATTGTTATTGGTAACTCTCTTATGAATTACATATACAAATAATTAATATCTATTGCACAAAAATTGGGCAGTGTGTAGAGAATTATAAGCATCTGAATCATTTGATTCCTGCAGTGTGCGCTAAATCTTTTAAGAAAAAGCTGATTTATTTTAAAAATCAGGTCAAGTTCTTCATGTAGTAATGTTTTATAGTCTGGAAGTGTTGGACTGCTTAGTTTCAATGGAGAAAAGCAAAATGGGAGTTACACAGTATTGTGATAGGAAATGCTGACTCTGCCAGAACAGGAATGTCAGAGTATTTCACTTTGACTTTTCGTGCTGGACATACTTAACACCACTAAGGATAAGATTACTTTTTAATTTACAACTTATCTCTCTGCACTTTCTGGAGTGGTCAGAGTTCCCTATTATAATTTCTCCCTAAGGCTATATCTTAAAGTTTCACTTCAGCTGCCATTTTAAATTAACTTTAAGAGTGTACAGAGAGGAAAACCTCTCTATTCCTCAGTGACTCTCAAAAAACATAAGTTCCAGAAGGATTATGCATTAGAGAGAACCTTGAACTGTTTTTCTTAAGACCCTTGTGCTTACTTAGTCAGTGTACTGTTCAACTCTGTTTATATTTTGTTCAGGGTCATTAAAATCCCAGACACACGTGCTCCTATGTATTTCCATGCATGGAGGATTGTGAGGGCATAAAGAAAAGATGAGTGAATAGAAAGGCACATTGTGTGGCTTGCTGCTTGAAGTCAGTGTGCATGAACTGCTGCTTACCTGGCATCTGACTGTCCTTTTTTGTTTGCTGTTCTGGTTTTGCTGCAATGTAGCCAGTGGAAAAGCAAAGATGATTTGAAGTACGAAAAATGAGTACCTAATCATTGTTCCCCTGCTGCCAAAATATCTCTTCCTTGTCTGTTGACTTTCCAGTCTAGTGGTTTTTTCACTGTTTGCATTAAATATTTAATTGCTATAACTTTAATATACAGGAGATATAATGTAGGTGTAAACTAAGCATGGTTGAAGAAAAGCAAAGCAAAGAGTGGAAATGCACACAAGAAGAGAAACGATGGAAAGATAATGAAGAAGAAAGTGTGAAAGAGCAAAAAAAATCAGTGTAATTTGAAATTTGGCAAGATAGAGAATGACTAATAAAATTCATTTCAGTTATATAAAGTGTTCCTTTTTTTTTTTTAATTGGTCATCATTATCTGATATCTTACAGTAGTTTCCGTTCTTTTTCAAGGGGACAGTTCTCTACAAATTTGCATGAACTGTAGTATGGCCTGCAGGAATGCACCCATGGTGCATGCTGGAAGACTTATTCAGGGGACTGACATGCACTCATATCTGCAAACCATTTTGTTGGTGTTTCTGCCTGTTTTGTTTCTATTTGCACACTTAATGCTATATTGAGAACCTGCAACAAAGGGATAGGGAAATGAGTTGATATTTTTTACACTTGGTATCCAGAAGTTATGAAAGAGGTATCTTTTTAAAACAATGGTCTCTATATAGAGAATTTTCTTTTTCTCAAAGCATCTGCCATGTGTTTTCTCCTCTGTGTTATTTTCTTTCAGGTTGGGTTTGGTTTGGGTTTTTTAACTCACCAGAAGTATTGTTGTCTTCTCAGGGGTAGAAAATAATCCTCTTATCCCCAAGAGGATCAGTAGGCTGGAATAGACTGGACATGAGTTAATGCTGCCCTAGTTAGCATAAAACTGGAATTTTCTTGTAAGACTTGCTTTGTGGTTATTCTTCTGTGTCTAGCCATGAGTCCTGTTTTTTTGGCTCAGTTTCCCTTTGATAGTGATTTGTTGCTTGCTTTAGTGATCCCTTTGCAGTAAGAGGGAATGCTTCAAAGATTTATCTTTGAATATTTTTGAGTTCTTAGGAGCAGAAAATTCTCTTCTATGATTATTCTGATTGTAATGCAGTAAGGCTGACTGCACAAATATATATATATATATGTGGAATTCAGTCTGTATTTGGGAAAAAATTATTCATTTATTTTTATTTGATGACCCTTTTTTGAAATCACAAACTCGGTTGAATTGAACTGGCAACTGGCAAGTTATTGCTGAATAAGTATTTAAATTGAGTCTTTTCTTATTCACCTTATTTTGATGTAATCACCAAAAGAAATTAATGACAAGTAATCCTTCTCTTTTATCAACATGTACACAGGAAAAAAATACAATTAGAAAAGGAAAGAGAGTACAATTAAGCCTCTTCCAGTGTTCATAATTTCAAATACCTGTGCTCTTGCCAATTGTGAAGGTGAATTCTTCTTTCCACAATAAACAGTGGAGTCCCACACCAGGTGTGTTTCCCATGCATCAAACATTGCCTTAATGATAGCTGAGGTAATCTGGTATTGAATTGCTTACTTATGTGCTTTCCTCTGGGGCAGACAGTGTCTGATGAAGCAGGTCAGGACTCGTTTTCAATATGACACTGATATGATACAACAAGTCTTAATCCCAGCTAGTGCTGAGGAATAGCTCCCACTGCTTGAGACTGACCGTGTGTATGCACAAATCAAGGGACAATGTAGAACTTGTCCTCCTAAGAAAACAGTTTACTTATTAAATATTATCTGACAAAAATATATAAATTGATTTTTTTTTTGTTTAGGTTGTCATGCTTATGAAAATTTCTTAAACATTTTGTGAACATAGAATTTATGAAACAATAGAAAGCCATACAGCTTGCATGAAACTAAAATGGGATCTGTCTGAGAAAATAATTAGGCTTGGAGGAGAGATTTTCCTTTGCAGGATGTTTCTGGAAAGGAAAGAAAAATAGAACAAATGGTTATGTCGGTCCTCATATTACAGGCTCTTGTCTGTGATTGTCTAGAAATTGAATTAACTTCTCTCTTGTGCATATTGTTTAAAATGTAGCTTAGGAAAAGCTACACAGAGGTTAGGACTCCGAAGGTCTAATAATCAGAAATAGTAGCAGAGGTCTTCACACTGGTAGAAGGGATGGCTTGTGACAAGAGGAAAGGAGGGGAAAAGGGGGAAAAGAAATGTTAATTTTGGCAGTAGAGCTGACAGAATAGATTTGTCTCCAAGGCAAATAGTTGTAAAAATAGGCCAAAGGAGTCTGCTGAGTAAACAAATGGAAGTTTGTTAGTTCTTTCCAAAAATTATACTTTCTCTATGCACTATCTAGGCAAAAGAAGACAGAAAAGGAACTTGTTAGTATTTTAATTACTGAAGACAACTGCATATAGCTTTAATGCCACTATAAACTGAGGGTTTTGCCTTCAGGAATAAAACATCTATTGTTCATAAACACAGAGAGCTTGCCCACAATTATGATGTTTTTAAGGGGAATTGTGTTATGTGTAAACCTGGTAGGTTTCTTAACTCAGCATTCTGAAATAACCATGACATTTCAAGTTTTACAATGCAATATTTTCAGAAGGATGTTTTAAAACATTTTTTATTTATGTTAATTGCATGAAGTTTGTAATTAAGAAGAACAATAAAAGTGAGGCGGTTCAATTTTAAAGACTCCTCACTGATTGTTATTTTATAGTATCTGTCATCCTGTAGTGTTGTATGCATTTCCTGAATAGGCAGGAATTCTTTGGGGTTATTTTGATTTTTGGGGGTAATGGGAAGTCATCTGTTGGAGGGAAAAAATTTTAATTATGAAGTATTACTGGAATGTAACTGCAAAAATTCTCTCATCAACACATACAAATTAAAGGAAAAATACCAAATTTTTTTTTTTGTGGCAAATTTTAAGCATTTAAGAATTATTTTAAAAATTTGTTGTCTTTTACTTTACATTGACTATCCATAGATTTTTGAGATTATATTTGTTTATTAAAAAAAAAACATACTAGAGTAGAAAACTAAAAGTCGGGGGGGGGGGGAGTTCCCTTTTGAAGCTTGCTGTCAAGAATTGCTCATTTTGTCTTTAGTCTTGTTAGAGCAAAATTTGACTATTGGAGTTGCAGAGGAAGAAGAAGGAAATGAGGGAAGAGAAAGGACATGGAAAAACACAGATTAGGATTATGGGGTGAGAGAAGGGGAAGAAAGAGTGGTAAAGACCAGAGTGGGTTTGCAGGACTGGAATGGGAATAACAGCCCTGGCAAGGCTTGGCAAAATTTGTTTTCAGGATATGGGGACAATTTGAGAACAGAAGAATGGTTGCTTATGAGTGATTTTCCTTTAATGACTCTTCAATCTGCCTCTGCTCCCTGCAAAAATGCACAGCAGACACTAAAAACCAAGAATTACTAACTTCTCATAATTCCTGGGCTGCCAGACTTAGAGATTAATCAAAGCGTAATAACCTGATATGAGGGCATCAAACAGAATAAAGGTGGGAACAGGTACTTTCATGGTAGCAGTATGGGCTGAGAACATGGAGTAGTTTACACTGGCAAATGTTGATTGACCTGATATAAACAAAATTATGCTGTGCTTTTACCTACTTATAAGTCACCCTAGATACATGTCTGTTTTGTCTGTACCTAAATCCAGCACTTTTGTTGGGACATACCTTTTTGGTAGTGGAATATATATTACTTACATGCATGAAAATCCAGGCCTAGGAAACCAGTTTATGTTCTTGATC
This sequence comes from Taeniopygia guttata, assembly GCF_048771995.1. Taxonomy (NCBI): domain Eukaryota; kingdom Metazoa; phylum Chordata; class Aves; order Passeriformes; family Estrildidae; genus Taeniopygia; species Taeniopygia guttata. Next base: position 37,506,617 of record NC_133028.1, on the reverse strand, counting down.
AAGAACAAGAGGAAGCCTACTTAAGAGTAAACCTATTTAAAGCTTACCAATATGGAACCTGTGCCATGGGATTATGCTGACTGGGCAAGGTGGACAAAAATTCCAGAATCCCAGAATGGGTCAGGTTGGAAGGGACCACAGTGGGTCATCTGCCCCAGCCTCCTTGCTCAAGCAGAGCACATGGCACAGGATTGCATCTGACAGTTCTTGAGTGTCTCCAGTGTGGGAGACTCCACACCCTCTCTCTGCAATCTCTTCTGGTGCTCAGTCACCTGCACAGTAAAGAAGTTCTTCCTAATATTCTGGTGGAACATTCTGTGAATCAGTTGCCTGTTTTCTCTTGTCCTAGTTTTTGACACCATTGAGCAGAACCTGGATCCATCCTTTTGATACCCCCCCTTCAGATATTTATATACATTCATGAGGTCCCATCCCAGTTGTCTCTTCTCAAGGCTGAACAGGCCCATTTCCTATTCTTATATGAGAGATGTTCCAGTCTCTTAATTTTCTTTGTTGCCCTCTCAACATGAGCTCCAGAAGCTCCATGTCTCTCTTGTCCTGAAGAGCCCAGAACTGGACACAGCACTCCATGTGAGGACTCACCAGGGCTGAGTAGAAGTGCAAGTTCACCACCCTTGACCTGGTTGAATGTTCTTCCTAATGCCCCCCAGGACACCATTGGCCTCTTGGCCACAAGGACACTGCTGGACAGCTTGGTGTCCACCAGCCTCCAGCCTATACTGGTGCGTGATTATTCCTCCCCAGGTGTGGGACGCTGCATTTGCCTTTGTTGAGTTTTGGTTGGTTGTTCTCTGCCCATCTCTCCAGCCTACCACGGTCCCTCTGAAGAGCTGCAGAGCTATCTGGGGTATCAGCTACCCCTCCCAGTTTTAATTCATGTGTGAGCTTGTTGAGGAGACACTTCTCATCCAGCCAAGTCATTGATGAATAATCCTAGGCCAAATATTGACCGTTGGGGGACACCCCTAGTGACAGGCCTCCAGCTAGACCCTGTGCTACTGATTACAAGTTCAGATATTTTGTGTGCAGAATCAGTGGGGTTTAGGTAGATGGAAGCGATAAATTATATCAAAATGGATTGGACTGTGGTCAAAACAAGACAATACACACGTTATGCATGAAAAACTCATTTACCAAAACGAGGACAGGAGATAGTTTCAAAATGTAGGTGTGTTGTGTACAATTTTCTTAGTATTCAGAAATGTCTTTTAAACAAAGTTTATCCTAGCAAATTATTTCTTTGTACAATATTTTCTTTATTAAACACTTCAAAGCACTATGTGTTGATTTCAGTAGCAATTTAGATTTTTGCAGCAGAGTGTAATGTCTTTTTGTGTGCAATGAGCCTGAACCAATCCTTTATATTCTTTTTTTTTTTGTCTTTCTAAATGTGTGTGGGCTGCAGATGGTTCTGTGAAGGAAAAGAACTCCAGAATTCCCCTGACATTCAGATCCATTCTGAAAGTGGAGGACTTCATTCACTAATTATAGTAGAAGCCTTTGAAGACGACACTGGGCGCTATACTTGTCTGGCTTCAAATTCTTTTGGTTCAGATAGCACATCAGCTGAAATATTCATTGAAGGTAAGAGATAAAATAATAAAATACTTGCTGCATATAAGAAAAAATAATTAAGCTGAAGTTTACTTTTAGTTCTTTATCTTAACATTACATTCAATATAGTGGTATTTTTATGGTATTCCTTGGTTTTTTTAACACAACACATTTTGAACATCACATCATATTAATTCAGATATTTCAAGGAATGTATCAGGAATCACTGAGTAGAGTCCTATTTATTTAGGGTAGAAAAGAGATAAAGAATTAAATAGAAGGAACCAAAAACTTTGGCATATTATTAGCTTTTAAGCAGTACCTCTGTAAATCAATAGTTAAAGATTTGACTAGTGATAGTAATAATGATTTTTGTGATAGCAGTAATCCCCATCTCAGTTTTGGTATATTTGCCTCCCTGTGCAAATATATGTGGCTGCCAAAAATGAGTCGTCTTTAGTCATGTGTAAATGTACTATATTCCATTATCTCTGGCATAGTGATTTTAAGTCAGATTAAAGTCAGTCATACTGGTTTTGTCCACAATCAGCTGCTAGTTATTGTCAAAATACTTCCTTACTGCAAAATTAGTAATAACTCAAGTATTATTTTCTCTGAGAAAAGTTAATTATGACCATAAGTAAAATTATTAAGTTATTTTTTTAGCAGAGAACTATATTTCAGGCAAGATTCTTAACTGAATAGCAATTTTTATTTTAATTCATACATCTCCCAAAAAATTGGGTGCTATATATTCTTTAACCAGTTTTGTAACTCATTAAAGTTAATTTAAATGGCCACTTGAAAGCATAAAATAAGTTAACATAAGAAATAGTCATAAGAAATCTGAATAATGACATGCCAAAATTATTAAATTGATTTTAATTACCAAAACAAAAAACTTTTCTCTGTTAATTAGCTAAATCATTACATATGTGCCTTTATATGATTTCTTTCATTATGCTCTTTATTCTCAGAACTTTTTAATATGCCATTGGGACATAATAGCAAAATCCCCCAGACTTTTCTGAATCTTACAGATTCTAGTAGGAGTTTTCTTTACAGTAGTAATCATTATTTCAGAAATATTCAGTTGTAGTACAAAAGCATACTGCTGTGTGAAGTTATAAAGAGAGAAGCCATAGTAAAAGATGAAACAGCTAGGTAAAGAGATGCTGTGAATAAAAGAATTAATTCTTTGACATCTGCCAGTCTTGCTATATGGAAGTCCTATCTTGAAGTTTTATAACATGTTACTTTGAAAGAGAGATACTTGTATAAGACATTAGGTTCAAGACACGTTCCCTGTCATTTTTAAGGGAAACAGGTTTGTCACACAAGCACTGCTTTGTACATTAATAGGCTTAATGACACTGATGTGTCATACTTTCTTTTGTGCAGCAGGCCCAGCCATGCAAGACCTGGTTGTTCTTTGCTCTTAAGAAATACTTTCATGTAGACCCACTTTGATGACTGGACATTTACTTCTCTCTTCTCATCTGTTTTATACTACTTATTGCTTTGATTTTTTTTTTACAGCATAAAATTTGTAAATCAATAGGGTACTTGAGTATTTTAGTCCCAGCATTGTTTCGTTGGAATCTGTCTATGCTATACTATGCATACTGATTATTAAATGCTTATGGTTTGTATTAAACATACAGCTATCCATATATATGAACAAATTCCTTGAGGAATAATATGTACTGCATAAATGTCTAGAATAAATGTGTGAAGTATCTGTTGTTAGCAAAAATTAGGATAAAGGGAATAAATGCTTTCACTTTTTTTTTTTTTGAGTAAGCTCAGAGTCTTGCCAAACACATACATTATATCAAGACTTCCACTGGCAAGAAATAGCACTACATAAATGTTATGTGTAGGTTAATGTAAATAGTCTGAAATGTGGACATCATGGGCAGCAAGTTTAGTCTGAAAATGCCTTGGTATATTGAGTTGCTCTTACTTAAGTTTGAAGATTTGTTATCTGTATAAGCCATATATTTGCTTAAGCTTCAAATTTAAAATTTAAGTAAATAAAATTATACATTTCCCACAGAGCAATAGTACTCAGCTTTTTTTTTTTTTTCTGTCTTGGCCATATTTGTTTCAATATGAAGGGAGACAGCTCAGAGCCCAAGGAAAGCAGTGTGCAATTAAATTGGCATGGTTATGATTTCTGTAACTGTCTAAAGTACATAGTTACAATCTTTATCAGATAAAAAAAACTGCCATAGTTTGTTACAGAGGGTTCTCAATTCTTGGAGTGAAATGCAAAAGTATCATAGTTTTCCTTTTGGAATTTAAACATTAAATAAATCAATAAAAATATATGAGATTATTGAAAAAAACTTTCTTTTCCAGGTACCAGTTCCACAGATTCAGAGACTGAAAGTTTAATTTTCCAATTAAAATCTGGAGCTATGCCACAGTAAGTGTGCAAAGCATTACCAATATTGTGTAAATGTTCTTAATAAGGGATACTGGAAAATCTTTGGTAGTTTTACAATCTGAATAAGCATCTGGGGTACACTTGTGTGTGCCTTGTCTTTTCTATTTCTCTCATGTGATATAAATGTGTAATATTATAACTTTAAATTGTATTAATTTGCTTGTTCTGTCAGAGAAGGCTGACCTTACCCTGACAATATATTTGTTGATACCAACTTTTCATATTCAAAAGTAAGCTCAAGTTAACCAAGTTTTCATTTGTAGCCACCCAATCCAGTGCTTCCAAATATGTAGAGGACTACAATTAAAGAAACAAAATACATTTTAGTTTCATCTTAAATCAGTACTTTTTATTGTGTGAGGAAGTGTAAATTAGCCAAAGGTTGTGTTCTACTCACACTTCATTCATCCATCTTGTTTTTCAGCAGTCATGTTGATCTTTTCAGTTGATAATAACACATTTAAATATGTAGAAAGTATAAGGTGGCATATGTATGAAAAACTAACATATTCTCATTTCAGATCCTATAAAGCACTTCCTGGGTTTTTATTTTTCAGGGTCCAAAAGAAAACCACATCTGTTTCCTTGACAATAGGATCTTCTACACCAAAATCAGGAGTGACCACAGCTGTAATTCAACCTATCTCTATGCCAAGTCAGCAGGTATTTTTAGACAATTTTTAAACTAGTAAAAGTATTTCAAATTTTCTTCCAAGATTTTCAACATCTGAAAAACTCTATTATTTTGAGGAATTATATTGTTATACTATAAACTTACATTACTATGATGATCAGATTTAGTAGAAGGAGAAGCAAAAAAGCTTCAGTGCAAAAGATTTACTTGAATCTATTAAAGGGAGTCAAATTCTCAAAATAGTTACAGGCACAGACAATTGGATACAAAATTCTCATTGGAAGTATAAAAGCTTGCATTTTGATTTCAGAATATAACAGATGTGAAATACTGATGTCTTCCAAGAAGTATGGTAGAAAGAGAACACCATAATAAGACTGCACATGTGAGAGTTTGCATTTTTTCATATACGTTGGGGCTGTATCATTGAAACTAGTATTCTTCCCATTTCACAGCATTGTTGCCTTGCTTTGCAGGTTCAAAGCCCTACTTCATACCTGCACCATCTGGATGGACCCAAGCCTATCTATTCTGTACCTATTTTTACAAAGGTATGTTTTATCTATCATGATTTTTATATCATACTCTTACAGTCCAAAAGAAAATATCAAAATTATGTATCCTAACACAGGAAGGCTTGATCAAGTTCAAACTTTTCAGTATCAATGACTTCCTAAGAAAATACTTTTCCACTGCAACAATGAATTTCTTATGCATTCTACTAGTAGATTTAAATTAATATTCTATATGAGTTTTCTTATGTTTGTGCTGGCTCTCCATTGATAACTCTTTGTAAAATATCAAGGTAAGTACCAATTACTAATAGTAGTCTTGACAAAGCCTCATTCACAATAATTTATCTACTGATGAGAACAAATAACACAGCTTTTTTAACTCTGATTTAGAAAAAAAAATTGTAAGTTAAAAATCATAGAACCACTTAGGTTGGAAAAGACTTTTAAGATCATCAAGCCCAACCATTAACCCAGCACAACTAAGCCCACTGCTAAACCATGTTGATGAGTGCCCCATCTACATGGCTCTTAAATACCTCCACAGATGGTGACTCAACCACTTCCCTGGGTAGCCAGTACTTGGCAGCCCTTTCTCTGAAAACAATTTTCCTAATATCCAATCTAAACTTCCCCTGTCACACCCTGAGGCCACTTACTCTTGTCCAATTGCGTGTTACTTGTGAGAAGACCCCCACCCCCACTTCATTACAAATTCCTAGAGAGCAATTACATCCCCCTAAGCCTCTGTTTCACACGACTAAACAACCCCAGTTCTCTCAGTTGCTCCTCATAGGATTTGTGCTCGAAACCCTTTACTAGCTTTGCTGCTCTTTGGGCATGCTCCAACACCTCAATGTTTTTCCCAAGAGGGCCAAAACTCAGCATGGGATTTGAGGCACAGCCTCACCAATGCTGAGTACAAAAGTCAATCCTTTCTCCTGCTGATCATACTTTTTAGAAGAGAAGTTTCTATTCAGAAAATTCTATTCAGTATTTCTTTGGTAATTACTTAAGTCAATATTTATCTTCATGTTCATCCCAAAACTTAAGAACCGGGAATTTGGTAGCAGCAAAAAGAAGCATGCTTCCCTATCTATAAAATACAGCTTCAACTGAAAAGATTTCATTGTGCCTCAAACAATTATTTCCATAGTAGTAATTATTTTTAATCACTTTTGCTGAAGCCAAAATGAAGTATTTCTGGTTATTACTTCAGGAAAAAAAATGATTAAAAATTAATATGGACAGCAAATAGCTTTGCCTAGAGATAAGAGTAAGAGTAAGCAAGAGTAAGCCCTGCTCTCTACAGCTGTCTAGCTTGGCTCCAGCATATTCCTGTCTCATGTTAAGAAAGATCTGATCCTGTACCTCATAATTCTGCACCCATACTGCAGGTGTCACAGGAGGGTGGAGGAGATTAGAGAATGTGGTTACTGCAAGGTTGGGAGGCAGGCAATTTGCAAGTAAGAGTGGGAAACAAGAGAAGTCCATCCCCCATCCAGAGACCACCAAAGCCATCAAAACTCTGCTGTTTCTTCCTAATGCTCATATCTCTTGTCCCTGAAATTCTTTACTTACTGGTTTAAGAAAGCTGGGACATACCAAACAAAACAAAACAAAACAAAAAAAAAAAAAAAACCAAAACAAAAAAACAAAAACCAAAAAAAACCCCAAAACTAATTACAGAAGAAACAAATCAGATATGAACAACAAAACATGAACTTGATCCAGCTTCCTGACATAAATTTCTCCCCATACAAAGTTCAGGTAACAGCTCTAGATTTTCAGGTTTCCATGTAACAAAATTCTTACGTATTTGAATAACTAGAGATCTATGAATATAAACTGGAATAACTCTGAGCTTAGACCTAACTTCAAATGCTTTGCTGCATTAAGGTCTGAAACTTGGCAATAAATTGCAAAGGAAATGAGACAGCCCCTGCAGAGTAAAAAGGACTCCTTGGTTTATAACATTAAGACAGATAACAAAGATAAAAAATAGTGGCTATCACCTGTCAGTTCTGTTACTTAAAATATTGTGTTTCCCTCTGGTTGCAGCTCTTCATTAAAGATCTAGACTCTTCCAAGATTTTTCACATGTTTACAAGGATTTATTACAGCCACAGTACTGTCCCAGAAGCTATCCATACACTAGTTAATATATCCTAATCATACTGGTGTCATCTAATTTTGCTTGGTTTGTTATATATGGCTCAAATGAAAAGCAGCTCCACCTTCTAGAGCTGGACCCAAAAGCAGCTCAGCTACTCTCTCAGGATTAAGTCAATCAATGTGTAGCTAGTTCCAGAATTTTCATTTCAGTTTGTGGAAGTGCAAAAATGGAAAGCTCAAACTGCAGTGATCTGCTTGTGTTAATTTGAGGAATTAAATACTTCTGCACTTTTCCAATCTTTGATCTTTTTAAGAATTTATTTGTACATAGCCTATTCAATAGTTTTCAACTATATAGATATATTAAATTCAATCAGAATGAAAGAAAATGTCTATTGCAAAAATGTAATGACACAATAAAATTGAATTACAGAGGGAAGAAAATACTATTTTTAAGAATGTGAAGTGCTTCTGGTTTATTTTAACTGTGATGTTTATATTTTAGGAGCTACAAAATGCCACAGCATCTGAAGGACAAGTCGTAGTATTGGAATGCAGGGTCAGAGGACCCCCTCCCATTCATGTTAAGTGGTTTCGACAGGGCATTGAAATTCAAGATTCTCCAGACTTCAGAATTCTCCAAAAAAGTAAGGCAATGACATGGTTTAACTTCAGCCGGCAGTTGAGGACCACACAGATCCTCATTCACTCTCCTCCAGTGTGCTGGGGAAGGGAATTGGAAAAGAAAGAGTGAGAGAACTCATGGGTTGACATACAGTTTAATAGGGAAAGCAAAAGTCTCAGAAGCAAAGCAAAACAAGGAATTTTTTTCACCCCTTCCCATGGGCAGGCAGGTATTTAGCCATTCTGAGGAAAGAAAAGTTCCATTACCTGTAAGTTGCTTGGGAAGACAAACACCCTAACTCTGAATGTTACCCCTTCCTCCTTCTTCATCCAGATCTATATGCTGAGCATGATGTCAGATGGTTTGGAATATCACTTTGATCACTGCAGTTTGTTGTTCCTGGCTGTGTTCCCTTCCCAATTCTTTGTGCATCCCCAGCCTCCTCACTGTCAGCAAGATACAAGTAACAGAAAAGGCCTTTATAAAAAAAAGTCTCTGTATTACCAACACTGTTTTAAACACAGATCTTAAACACAGCCCACTACCAGCTACTGTGAAAAAAATTACCTCTATCCTACTTATATCCAGGACATTTTCCTTATTCCATACCATTTATGTCATGCTCAGGTCCCATACTAGCCAAGAGATCCTCATGAACCACTACTTCTCATCTTTTGGTCCAGTACACACTTGCACTGCTTCTTGTGAGGGCTTCTCCTCAGTTGTTTCACGTTGTTCCTGGTACAGTAATTCCTATAACGTGCAACTCAAATCACAGGTTACAACAATTTAAAGGTATTGCCATTACAATCTTCTCCCGTGGTCCCACTGGGCCCCAGCATTGGACTTAACATTGCCATTAACTCCTTGCCTTGTTTCTAGCCTAGCTAGCAACAAGAGGTTCTGGCTGCCTTTACCTCAGTCAATTCCAGATGTACTAGACACCACTTCAAGTGAAAGCCAGCCTGGCCTGCACTCTGCTACCAAAGGGATTGAGGAAAAACAAATTAGTGATGCCAGTTGTGGCATCCCACTTGGCTGCCTTTGACTCCAGTTCATCTGGAAGTCCTAGCACATCTGGCACAGCTGTACTCAGCCAAAACCAGCTCAGACAATAATCTGAAGTGGCTGCTTTTAATACAGGATGGGAAAAGATCATGAAATTAGTCTGTCAGGATTCAGTTTTGAACAGAGTCCTTTCCTCTTCCCGTTTCAATGCTAATGGCTAGAAATAATAACTGAACATCTACCACTGACAAACAATTTAAATATTGTTGATTTTGTAATGTCTGCACAGGTTCTCTACTTATTTACAGTATTTCTGTATAATATGTTTATTCAGTACACTGATATTTATTGATTCAATCTCTAATAAATTTTTCTTGTTTGTTTTCCTTCCTTATGATGTGATATGCAGAGCCACGATCTGCAACTGAACCTGGTAAGAATCATATGAAAAAATAATCTCTTGATTCACTAGCTCTTTAAGTTTGTACTGAAACCATAAATAGAAAAGTGTTTCTGCTGAACATTGGTAAACTGAAACCCCCTTAAAGACAATACTGCTTTATCACACCTCCCATACTGTACTCTGTCCTTTACATCAATTCCTTTATTAGTTAAACAGTAAATTCCATTTAGACCAGCAAGGGGAGTAAATGGTTTGCTTGCTACTGATGGAAAAAGTACAAGTCCCACAAAATTCCATTACCCAAACAGTGTTCATAAGAATTACATAACACCCAACCACTAAGTGCTAGTTTTACCAATCCAGCTTGGCAGATGTGATGTGTCTTAAACACAAGTAAAACCTGATCAAAAAAAAGAAAAAAAAAAAAAAAAAAAAGGCACTGATTCACTTTTTCTAGCCTATTCACAAGATAGAAGTCCTAGATTTTAAGTGAAAGGTGTTCTTCCAGCTGCAGGTTTTCTCTGCTTCATTTTCCCATTATACATCATTATATACTGGGGGAGATTCTTGAATAGTAAGTGGATGCTAAAAGACTGAGAATGTTCTTTAATGTTTCTATGTCAAACATGTAGAAGAGAAGACAGCAATACATCCTGAACTTTGCTGTAAGAGGGTGACCAGTTGTGCTTGAATATTCTTGAATTTGGAGGGAGTGTTAATTATGACACTGAAAAAAACAAAATTTTTCTATCTCGAATCTGAGTATTTCCAAAGAATGTCTCTGAAGGATGCTAGCCATGGGGGGACGTTTTAACTCTGAGGGGTTGAATTAACAGGCAGTACAGACCTACCAGCTGAGAGATATTTGTAAAGTGACTGTGACTATGAGAGTACAGGCAAGGAAAAATGCAGCTTTTCTTTAATTTTCATGGAAATGAGAGGAAGGAAAGAGGGGAAAATCTTTTCTTTGTCAGCTATTCACTTATTTTCTTGCGACTTCACAAAATTGCTATATACCTATTTTGCCTCATGTCCATTATACATATAGACTGAACATACACAGGTGTGCATTCTCTATCCTTACAGTTAATACTATTAATCATGGTGTATAACATCATCAGCTTTAGTATTAGCTGATGCCCTGAACACATGTGAGTGAATGATTTGATTTGTGGAGGCTGGAAATGTGAGCCATATGAAGGAAAGAAGAGTATTGGAAAACCAAGTTAACCTCTAATGAGGAATTAAAACATGTCCAACTGTTAGAAATGGGCTATTAGTATTTTATAGTCATAACACAAACTTTAGGTTTTAAATATTATAAGTTAGGGTACAAAATAGTTTAAAGACAGTTTCAATATCATATCAAGCCTTTGGATATGCAAATAAATAGAAGATAATATGTTCGTGTTGAAATAAGTTTAATTCTATATCTTAAAACATTTTCCTGTAATATATATTACAGAATAAGTCTTCCAGTTTAGCTGTTTTCATGATATCTTAAAAAAAAATCTGATCAATAGGTTGACTTTTTTCCCCCTTCTCAGAGGAACATTTCTCCTGTCAAAGTAGCAAAATTTTTTCTAGATTTAATCTATCAACATTATCAGAATCTGACCTAGTATATCTGATTAATTCTTACTAGGAGCTTCTTTCCTACAAAATCGTTTTAACTGTGTTCACTTTGTCCTTTAAAATGATAGATAGTATCTGAAAGGAGTGAAATTTTACACAAAAATTTCTAAGTATAAATTTACCAGCCTATCTCAGATCTCAGATTTTTTAATATCCAGTTTAAGACTCTTCTGTCAAAACTCACAGTCATGAATGTTTGCTTAGTTTTCATTTTGGTAGTTTTTTTTTTTGCCCTTTCACCTTCTTTAATAAGCCTAATGTGTATAATGCTAGATAAACTAAATATTTTAGAGTAGGAATGAAGCATCTTCTAGTAGAGAGGAGAATCACTTTTTTGCTAGAAAGAAAAGGTTTCCTTTTTGTGAATAGTTGAGTGCTAGAAGATTTTTTTTTCATAAACAACTAATTTTCATATTGTTAGTTGCAAGGTTTGTACAGCCTCTCTGACAGTTATTGCTATGGAAGAAATAAGAATGTTGGTATGAAACTATCAACTTGCTTTCATAACTGCTGCCTGAAATAGAAAACAGAAGGTGAGATTCTGAGTCCGAAGAGATCATCACTTTGCCAGCCCCCTCACTTACCTGTACTATCATGTTGAAAGTGCTGAACATTCTCCTTCCCATTTCTGGGTAGTTTGCAGGTCCTGAGAGAGGATACCTAAAGTCTTCTAAGGGTGCTAGGGAATGGATTCTTACATGAAAGGTTCATTCCTTGAATCTTCTTAAGTATAGAAAATTATTTAATGTTGAGGTATCCCATACCAGCAAGACAAGAATAGGAAGATATCTCAAAAGAGTTTGGTATCTGTATTGTTGCAGTTTTACAGATATAACAGTAGTGAATGCTTGACTGCAGTCTGGCTGGTTTGTTGTTGGATTATTTCTATTTTCATGCTTGTAATTATGTTGCAATATATATTTGACTGCAGTCTGGCTGGTTTGTTGTTGGATTATTTCTATTTTCATGCTTGTAATTATGTTGCAATATCTATTTATGAGCATCTTCCTGTGCTTTCGGTCTACGAATGAATTTCAATTTGGCATTTTGTTCTCCCTGGAATCATTGAGCTAAGTACTATACTATCCCTTAAGTTTTGGGCACTTATCTTTTCCTACTAAGCCCTATTAAATAATATAGTATCTTAAATAGTGCAGTGCCTTACACACTACAGAAATTAATGACAGTACACTTACTGGCTTATTTGTGTAGGAATTGACACTGTGCATGCAAAGGGAATGTAAATAAAGTTTGGGCAAAATGTAAATATTTCCTTTTGGCATAAATAATGAGCAATGTTTTGTATATGAGTAGTAATAAGTAACACTGGGTTTTAGGATGTCATGAAAAAAATAAAATTTGTACAACAGGAAGCTGGATATGGGTATCAGGAATATAATAGATGCAGTACTGGTTTCTGATGTAATTCAAACTCTTAGAAGCCAGACTAAACAATGCCTTCAGAGGAACCTTTTCACGAACAAGTATATATTAAATATTGCTATTTAATGTGGATGTTTAATACATATGCAAGATTGACATGTAAATGTGCATATGCTAGATAAGTATTCAGAATTTTGAAAGATGGACATGTTTTCTAAAAATTTTTCTAAGTGTAAAACATCCATGGAATTTTACAAATTGTAACAAGTTGTAATGTGACTTTAATTGCTGGTTGTCAACCAAAATCCAACCATCAATAAACATTATAGCACTCAATAACATTGGTTGTCCTTTGACAGGTCAGTACTAATGATTTAAAGGAAAAATATTCAATGAACTCACACGAGTAAGAAATTAGGAAGCAAAGGGGGGTTTTTGGCTACTTTTTTTTTTTTTTTGTTACACTCTATCTACTCTAATGTGTTTTGCACTCCTTTTTCTGTCTAGACAGAAATCAGTTTGCATTGCAAATCCCTCCAGACTGCTTTGTGAATTAATAGCTAGTTAGATTACTCAAAGCCAAAATCACAGTTTGTCAAATTACCTGTTCTCTACTTCTTTCTTGGACATTTTGACTTTATACTGATTGAATCCTTCAAAAACAGGCTGCCTGAGAATGAAAAATCCCATGGAATCCCTTGCCAGCTGTTGATATTTTGACCATTACTCAGCTGTCTGGAGACAGCCACAAACTGTATTGAATTACATTAGAACGATTGTCTAACAGCATGTAAGAAGAAAACTGTATGAAGTAATTTTGCTTAAATTGCCAGGGAATTGCCACATACACATGCTTTTTTTTCTAAGCACAATACTGTGTATGTTCACAAAACACAAAAGATAGTCATCACTTCTCTTGGATTGTGCTTTCTTTTTTCCTGTTTAACTGCTGTGCTCCAGAGTCTCCACTCAAGTTAAGTAGATCCTTTAGAAATTCCCCCCTATTTCTACATGATGTTTGAAACTGAAAATACATGCAAATATTACAGAAATCCTTACTGCTTCCCTGCACTAAAATAATCACCTTTCTGGTAGCTGATGAAATTCAAAACATAGAAGCTTTGGTAGGTTAGCTTGCATGCCAGATCCTTGCACTCTTAGCGAAAAGAGAATTACAACTAAGGATCTGTCTTCTTCTTTCACTGCTGAGAAGCAAACAAGGGCTTGGAGAAAGCAATCTCATATGAGCCATATCTCAAGAAGTCATATTAAGAGAAAAACTGAAAATAGGCTAAAATTCCCCTTCATTTAAGGTGGTCTGATCAACTTACATATTATTACTTGTCAATTAAATTTTCAATTGTACTCTATGCTCTCAAGATACCTACAGAATTCTTTCCCTGCCAGTGACCTCATCTTAAGTCTGACTGCTACAACTATCCTTGTTTGTTGATGCTTCTAAATTCAAAGTAAACAACTGATCTGTTTTGTACTATGTGATCTGAAAAAACAGAACAAAACATTGTCATTCCTGTCCAACTGTAAACATTTAAAGCTTTTTGGAATGCAGTAATATTCACAGCTATGTTGCTGAATGCATTCATTCCAGCCTTGATGCATACACCTAACTTAACTTCGAACTAGGTGGCTTAGGCACCTACAGTATCATAAATGCCTTAGGGCAAGCTTTAGCATAAACTTTTCCTTGACAGTGATAAATGGATTAATTTCTCCTCAAACCTGAACAATGTTTTAGGGGCTAAATTTTTGTTGCCATAGCAGTGTACCATTTGATATTTATTGTACCCAATCTGGCTAGATAGCAGACATCTTGGTTATTGATTACATATTGTGTAACCTAGGCTCTCCACCCTAAAACTAAATTTTATTGCTCACAATCTCATTTACTGTTGTTCAGCTTTCTCACCAGTCTTTTTTAAGTGTCAAACATAGTCAGTCTTGTGCATCTTCTGAAAAATTAACTGTTCAGTCCTTGAGTGACATAAAGTCTATTAAATTATCCAGAACAGCTGTCTGACTGGATAAAGCTATATGCAATAGTGATCATCAGAAACAGGCAAATTTAATAAATTTTTTGTTATGTTATTGCAAGCTAAGGCATCTACAGGTCTGCTATACTACCATTTATTATGCTACTGTGCATATTCTTCTCTATTTTCACTCTTCTCTATTCTCTTTATATAAAAAATGCACAGATGCCTAGATGAGAAGTAACCTGATGGGCCTATTGTTTTGAGTTTAACTGGAGTTAAACACTTGTGGAGTATGCAGGAGAATAAGACACAGGTTGTGTACAAGCTGGCAGAGTTCTGTTTTGTTGGATTTTTACCAGGAAACCACTGTCTCTGTGTATCAGAAAACTTAGGGCTTTGAACCTACAGCTCTGGAAATTGATCTTTCATTGCATGGGAATGAACAACTACCAGCAAGGGACTGTACTTATTTCCCCAACTGTGTGTGCATTACAGTGGAGGAAGTTAATGGTCACATTCAGAAATGAAGTTGCAGATATAAGTACTGCTCTACCTTTAATGAAATACAGAGAAACATTCTGAAGGAAACATATTCCAGTGATAAAATTTACTAAAATACAATAGTTTTCTCTCTTACCAAAGTTTATTCTTCCTGATGGACTCATGAGCCATAAAGGGAAATAATTGCTGTGTAAAATGTAATCTTTCTTTCTAAATAACTGACAAAATGGTCAAGTACTTGCATGCCTAAGCATTTTACATGTTTCAGTGAACAAAATGCTTTTGTATTCATTTAGTCAAGTGTTAAATATGTTTTAAGGCCCTGAGAACAGCATTTCAGAGCTGCTTTCTGGAACACATTTCTGTGATGAAGTTATTTGTCAGCTGATGAACGTCAGGAAGTAGAACAGACATTATTTCCCTTAAATCTTCTGATTCTGCTTAGCACAGTACCAGAAAGTAAAATAATTACATAAGTCAGGATGTAAAGGTAGAAAAATACTCAGAACACTGAGTGTATCCAGAGTGTATTATGGAAATCTTGAAAGAACCTTTCTTTTGCCAAATTACTATTTCATTTCTATCTGTTCCACAGTAGTAAGCCTTTTAGCAAGGACCTGGAGGTGAGTGATTCTTGGCTTGGAGGAGGAAAATCAATAAAGAAGATGGCAATGTGTTGTTCACATGTGCTTTTTGCCTAAGCTGCCTTTTGATTTGTTCTTAGGATTTTCATGTGTTCAGTTTAGCCAGTTTTCTCATGATTGATCACAAATGTGTTGCAGTTTGTTTGTCTGGTTGAAAAGACTAAATTTTAATCTCTGATTATTTCCATCATTAAATTACTCTGAAACTTTTTACAGGAATTTCTGCAATCTACCATATATAATTTTAAAATATGCCTCAACAGTAAGCAAAGCACATAATTGTAGAATCCATTAGAATTCTTTTGTCACTGAAGAGTGAAGATTGGCTCTTCTACTGTGATAATTTTATAAATTTAAAAAGCTGCAAGAATGTTATGCATTAATTAGCTCTGCTGTTTGAAAAACAGGACTTCTGCTTGTTGCTATGTTTTATATTGCCTTTGCCCTCTTTCAAAGAGCAGTTCTCAGCCTGGTGGAGTGATCTTCTTTTGCAGTCCTGAAAGACCCAGCTTTCAGCATTCTGCTGTTAAATGAACAGGAAACTAGAATGCTGCCTGTATAAGGTTACATCCCCAGGGTCAGTTCAGTCCAGGAGTACGCACGTGTGGTTAACAATACAGCTTCCACTGCTTATGACACACCAAGGCTCTAAAAAAACCTGATCTCAGTAGTTCAAAAACTAGCTTGTGTTACCCATTACTTTCCTGATAAGACCTTTCATGAGTCATTAATCTTCATCTGTGTTAGATAAGATCCAACATGCTATAGTCTTACCAGACGTGATTCTTGCAGCTACACAGAATGACTGGTTTGCGATGCCAAAACAAAGGCATGTTCTGCTCTCTGAAAATCAACTCTGAGCCAAATATTTAGTCAGTCATTCATTTTTAGCCGATTTCCAGTACAGGAAGCTTTTGGATTCATTGTCATTTATAATTGGAAAAAACTCATAACTCTTTTGTAAACTGTCTAAATGAGACAGCGGTCTGTCATTCCACTATTTGAAAATGTTTTCCAATTTGAACAATAAGAAGTGAAGTTGACCTTACTGAACCTCTTCTACAGAATAATTTTCATATGGAAGTTATTAGATTCTAAAGTACTTTTCCTCATTTTAGGGTATGCTTTTTTTAGCTGATTATGTGATAATATATGGGAGTATGTGCAAGTGTCCAACTTGCAAAATGCATTTTTCTTTTTTTTTTTTTATTTAAACTGAACATTATAAAATTTCTCTGCTTTGCTTTTGAGATTAAAAAATCAGCATAAACAAAATCGACTCTGAATTATTTGAGGAGACCTGTAATGTAGCATTGTTCATGTATAAAATTTTATCTGTAGTGTAAATAGTAGGATTATTTAGATCATCTGTACTGTGACATCTTTAAAAAACTGTTCCACACAAGTAGAGATAAAATAAAATGACTTCTTAGAAGAAACTGGAAAAAATATGCCTAAACAGTTAAGTGTGCCTATTATAAATGGATAAAACTGATTTTGTAAATGTTACTGCAAAACTCAACCTAATATACTTCACACGAATTTTCAGACAGAAGCCATGGTATAATCAAAGCCTATACCATGGCTTATCAAAGTAGAATGAACAAATTTAAAACAGCTACAGTCTGTCACAGCATTCTAATAGGTTTTGGGGATACTGATTTTTATTATATTTTTAATGTATCAATTCTCACTGCTGTGTAGACAGTGACAAAAATTATTTTCCCAAACTCTGCATAAGGGGAATATTTATAAATAATTCTGTTTAGTAAATACAGAAGAGCTAATTGGAAGTGGTGATAAAATGTTTTCTAGTTTTACTGGAAATGGGATATGATATGAATGTTGCATTAAATACAGAAAAATAAATTAGAGAAAGAAAGAATTGTGTGACATTTGTACTGATGGTGTTATTTAGAGACACAAAAAGAGCTTGCAAAGATAATTGTTTCTGGAAACCATTACATTCATTTGTATTAATTAGTATTGTCCTGCATTAAAAAAACATTGAGTGTGTAAAATGCACAGAATTGTATCTGCAAAATTACTGTTCAAGCCAGTTTTGAAAACTTAGCTTGATGAATTTACTTTTTTCAGATGCAAAATTATTTTCCTTAAAGCCATTTATGTTGGAAGATCTGCAGTTCTCACAGTATTTCTTTGTAAAAGTCTACTTTCTGTCCTTTTAATATACAGTGCATAAAACACTACATGGTACTTTAAATAGTTTATGATGCACTTTATTTTTCTGTTTATTTCCAGAAGAGATATGTACACTTGTAATAGCAGAAACCTTTCCTGAAGATTCAGGAATTTTCACCTGCACAGCAACAAATGAACATGGTTCAGTAACAAGCAGTGCACAACTAACTGTGTGCTCAGGTATGCGACAAAGAGAAGGAGGAGTGAGGAGCTTTTAGTCATAAATCTTACATAATTAATTTACCTGTGAGGTTGTCAGTCTGCTTTCTTTGTGGAAAATGGCTGCTGTAAGACATGGGGATTGTCAACCTCAGTGCATTCATATAAAGCAAACTGAATGTTTCTTATGCTCATTTCCTAGTTTAATATTTTTATTAATGAGAAATACATTCTTAAAGTTCCGCCACAAGCCTGGCATATCTTAAGCATTAGGGTTCAAGACTAGATGGCAGCAGAGGCAAAATTAAAGAGATGAAACTATGCTACTAAAGGTGGCCTTCTGTAAAATAAAACACTGTGACATAATATGTTTCGTTTTGTGATATGTTTCCATATATATTGTCATGGGATGCACTAACCCAGCTGCCATTGCAAACTTGCCATGTATACATGCATTCTTCAGCATTTTTAAATTATTTGTTCCTCAGTGGTCCTGAAACTTCAGGAAGAGGAAATCCTGTTTTAGCTGTTGTCCATACTTGTCAATCTCAGTTAGTGTCTCGATTCCTTGAAACAGATTTAGAGAAGTCCCTAAGGTTTCTAGTTGTGTCTTTGCATGAGGCACACTCAGAAAATGAATAGCCATCCATATATCTAATTAAATAATAGCATAAATTATCAATAGGAAGCATAAATTATCAATAGGAAGACTAGAAAAATACCTTTATAAAACCAAAGATATTTCACCTTTTAAAAACTGGAAATACACCTTGTATTTACCATGTACTTTGTCTATGACTTGTTGAAGAGATATTCTTTTTGATTTCTTTTAGCCAACTTGGAATGCTCTAGTGATGATTTCCATCATTTCTCACCACTTTCTCCAGTTGAAATTAGCTCTCTTGAGCTTCCTTCTAAGAAGCTTCCAGATACCCACCAAGCAAACAACACTGAGGTGAGACCTGGTGTGATAGACCTTCAACCACAGCTCAATACATCTGAGGAAAAATCAAATGGCATTCATCCTCTTCATGGAGTAAATGGAATGATTAACAGCAAGCCAAATGGTGATAAATCCATCCCACCTCCAGCTGTCTTGCTTTCACCTACAAAGGAACCACCACCTGTGCTTGCCAAACCAAAGCTGTGAGTATTTTGGAGTGTTTTTGTTTCCTATAAACTTGATATTTGTTGACAGCAATTTTTTACCTGAAGCGATTCAGCATTAGACAAATGGACAGTCACGGTGCCTGTTCCTTGAACAGTCTTGCTGCTGCTGTGATTTATGTGCCAAAGAGCTGAATACAGGAGACATTTGTTTCCTTCACGTAATGCTACATCAAAGGGAAGTGCATTCTGTATCCCAATGCCTTTAGAGAGGTTGAAGATGAAGTCACAAATAGAGAAATACTGTAGTGGATGTTGCTCCGTGCCTTTTTTTCCCTAGTCACCATACCTAAAGATCATAGTGCCCTGAGATTTTTGGATGCCATTTCTCTTTCAGCACTGGTTAGGTATTTTTCTTCTGCATGTGCTTGGGTTTGTGTAGTCAGTGGATATTCAGGTGTGTAATTTTTTTATTATTTCTTATGTTTATGTATAACATATCTCTCGCTCTGCTTTCAGCCAGATTAAAATAGCTCTCTTATAGCTAAAAATCTGAGAAGGCAAAACGCTAGGAAAGGACAGAGAAATGAGTGGTAAAAAAAGTTACAGTAACATTTTTACCTTTTGTTAATGGTGATACATTATGCATAAGCAATATTATGCTCCCTGTTAACTCATAGTTTGATTTTAACATTGCACAGACTCCTCTTTTCCATCTCCCTCAAGAATATTTGGAATGTGATGAACTAAAATGCTACTTTATTTCATTTGCATCAATAGTTGGAAGGATATGTAAATTATAAAAATGTGTTTAAGAAGAAGCATGAAACATGGTCTTAAAGCTTATCTAGGACATTTGCTTTATTCCATGTTTTCACATAAAACTTGCAAAATATAAAAATGCTGTTATTTTAGCACTCATGTTTGAATTTAAATGCACAAAAACACATTTGAGGCAGCAAGCCAACAGTATTCCCTTTACACTCTCACCACTTTTTCTTTCAGTTGCTCTTTGTCATTCTAAGCAGTCTCTGGCAACTGTACAAGGGAATGAGGAGTGAAGAACTAGAACGACAGAGTAGTGAAGTAACAGTATATATGGTGGTGGTTGCATGTATGTGAGGGAGGCTGCCGAGGATGGCAACTTGCAGATGATATGTGATATGGAGAAAGCCAGGTGGTCCTGTACCCAGCATACATATCTGTGGCAAGAACCACTTGTGAAGAAAGGAGATAGTGTCTCCAGCAGAGCAGTAAAAAAGAAATTTCACTCCAGAGCTTTCTTTCCCAGACGCAAGGTTGCCTGAGATAAGGGAAAGAATGTGGTGTAAAAGACTTCATTGTATAACGTTCACTGCTATGTCTGCAAAATTTGTTTTGTTGTTAAACACAGACAACATAAAACACAGAAACGTGAGAGGGATGATATTGCAAAAGTCCCTTCAGTTACTGATGTCCAAATTGATGACCTTGGAATCCCTTGTGTAATTACTCTTGATTCCTATATTTTGAAATTAACAACACTTGATGCACAAGAGACTGATCTTGACTGCAGTCAAGATACATGTTTTGCTCGGTCAAAGGCTGTATACATCTGTGCTGCTGTCAGAAATTGAAATCTTGCCTTCTCCTCAGCCAAGTATTTTGCTCCCAAGCACAGTGATAGCATAAGGAAGGGAAAAGGTGCCAACAAGAGGAGAAAAAGAAATGCTTGACTGCAGAGACTTGAAATCAGCTTTCAATATTTGGAAAACTGCTTCCTTAGTAAAAGTGAACAAAATAATGACATTAAAATTAGCTGAGTAGTAAAGTAGCTCTCTCAACTGTAAGAATGATATCTCTTGAAAATAACTCATCTATGGAATTGTATCTGTCTGTAGAGTATTAGATGACAGAATCAGCACATACTAGCAGTGAATAAGAGCAAGCACACTTATAACCTTTTTTAAAAGTTATTTAAACTAATAAATTGTTAACTATGGAGAGAGCTTTAAGCTTCTGAAAATCATTAATAGGTTAATTTTTCAGGAAGACTGGTTTTAAATTTCCAAAATAGTATTTTGTTTTTGAGTTTATAATAAATTATAAATTACTTAAGAGGTTTATCTCTGAACTGTCTGAAAACAGTTTCTTCAGCCAACACTGAAAGTAATTGCAAAGAGTTTGGGAATGATAGGGTAGTTTTGGTTTTATGTTCTTTATTATTATTTTTAATTTAACAAGAGGGAGAGATTGAATACCTTCTTGCAGTATGAAATAAATTTGCATCTTGGCAATGTAGCTGTAACCAGCACCTATAAATAATGAGTTATCACAATTCAATCTAATGCAAGAGTGGACATGCTATAGAGAGTTCTGTAGGTGTTTTCAGGCTTGAAAAGTGTTTTTAAAGTCCTAAAAAACATTCAGGCTGTGGTTACAGACACTTTAATTATACTTAAGGCATCATTAGTTGTTGCTTCAGTGTGATGCTAAGAAAATTTAAAAGAGTTTAATATGACAATATTAAACTGGGAAAAATATATAGAGAATTAATTAGGAATAGTCAACACCAGATATTTTGCTAAAGTGAAATCTAGAAGACAATAATTCTAAATATGTTTAAAAGGCACAATATTTCATGCTGGTTTTTTTGCAACATGAGTTTCTGTAGAGTGAAAGGGCTGTTGAACTGAGACAAAAAGCCTTGATTTCTGTGATTCTGATGTCTGCTGCAGTGACCTATTTGAGGAGGTTGAACTATTACTGTGCCTTGGACTTTTTGGCCCACAATGCTGTAATGCACAGATGAGTTTCAGAAGATCCCCAGCAATGTGTGTTATCTTAAGATATTTTGCATCTCTCAAAATCGGGCAAATTATGTTAATAGTAATTTTAGTTTGAAATCTGTGTATGAGCCTTATACTTATAATCCTCAGTGTGAATGTCTGCAAAAAACACACAAGGCTGTCCTGGAGGACTTTATATAACATGTCTATGGTTTCAAATGAAGAATTTCCATTTAAGTGGCTTGGTATCACTGTTACTTTTCCATGAGTCTGTTAAAACAGTAAGAGAAAAAAGATGGTGTTCATATGGTTACTGGATGTACCTGTGTGATGTTTGTTGGCTTTGTAACAAGCCAGCATTTCAAAGTTCAGAGACTCGGTGTAACGACAGTGTGGTGCCAGAGCTTCCTGACTGTCTTGAACTCTAACACCTGACCGGAGAGCTTCTCTGCAGTTGTCTCATGTCCAGCCTCTTTGTGTTGGAGGGTTATCCAAGTCTGTCATATACAATGACCACAAAGAGTGTAAGCTTAAAGAGAGTTTATTATATCCATTATAATTGTGTTTGATATCTGCAAACAGTAAGCACCTTTTTAGAATACATTGAGAAGAGCTGGATAGAAAAATAATAAGTGAGAATAGGCAACAGTTCAATGATTCACGTAGCTTTACATTCATGAGCAAAGGTCTATCCATATCCATTTCTTTTGTTTCATCTACTCTGCTCTTTCAAGGTTGATAAGGACCTTTGGATCTTTATCTTGCCGTTAAAGCCTACCCTCAATTAAACTTTGATCTACACATATTTTCTACTGTAGTGGAAATAACTAATGCTAACTAAATTTGCTAAAATGTAAAGCGGGATAACTACACATAAGGTTAATCCCTCAATAATAGTACAAGTCCAGAGTATTTTCTGCATCTGTTTTCACAATTAATGCATTGGTGTTTCATTTGTAATGTTTTTTCCTCTCGCACTATACCAATATATTTTTTAACAGAAATTGAGTTAAAACAAGGAAAAGTTTTGTGAAGCATTTCCAATTCAGTGATCAACAGGCACTTGGACTAGGGTTTATAATTTAATAATAACAAATAATATATGAAAATAGAGAAGGCTTTATTGGAGAATATACTAAGAAATAGGATTTTTCCCCATTTTCTCAGATTCATTTCTTATGTAAAAGTTGCTAATCGTGAAAAGGAATATGAAGTGTTATAATTTCTTTTGGTACACCTGTGGATTGAATGCGGTAGATAACAGTAATTTTAAAACAAAGCATTAGTTGTTTTTGTGATCTTGGATCAGTGTGAAAATCTCTGAGACCACTGGAAGACAGAAGAGAGGAAATAGGAAATATTATGAAAAATAGGTTGAAAGTCACATTTCATTGCCTATTTCAGATCAAGGAATAGCATGACCCAAAACCAGAGGCAGTTATTGCTGAGAAATTTCCTTTTTGCTTCTGTCTTTGTTAACATAGTGTCAAAGGGTAATCACAAATGAACTTTAAGCCTTTTAAAATCTGCAGCAATTGAAGTCTGAATACCTTACTAACAATAGATTGAAAAACAAGAGAGGTTAAAGGTGATACATTTATTTTTTAGTTTTTTTCTTCTTTTGGCACTGATTTTTTCTGACCCAAGTAGGTGGAGACACTTAAGTGTACATCCTGCCTACATAAAAGCTAATCAGTCTTTTAACCAGAAAAGTCAAATATTTTTGAAACAGTCACAAAATACATATACTGTTTGTGCCACCGTCATGGTATGCACACAGAATTTTGGTATTTTTTCAGATGTGTACTTTAACACTGAAAGTAATCTAGTTTATAGGACAAGCAGGGACATGAGGGAAATAAATAGAATCATTGATCGGTTTCAGTTGGAAGGACCCTTAAGGATTATCTAGTGCCACTCCTGCTGGAATGGGCAGGGACACCTTCCACGACACCAGGCTGCTCAAAGCCCCATCCAGTCTGGCCTTGAATGCTTCAAGGGATAGTGCATGAACAGCTTATCTGGACAACCTTTTCCAGTGTCTCATCACCCTCACAGTAAAGAATTTCTTCCCAATATCTAATGTAAACCTTCCCTCTTTCAGTTTAAAGACAATACTCTTTGTCCTATCATTATCATTCCTATATGTCCTATCTGCTCCAGACTTCCACAGGCCCCCCTGAGGTGCTGGAAAGGCTGCTCTAAGGTCTCCCCAGAACCTTTTCTTCTCCAGCCTGAGCAACCTGGCTGTCTCAGCCCACCTTCACAGGAGAGGTGCTTCAGCCCTCTGAGCATCTTCATGGCCTTCTCTGAACTTGTTCAAACAGGTCCATGTCTGTCTTATGTTGGGGACCCAGAGCTGGAGGCAGCACTGCAGGTGAGGGCTCACAAGAGGAGGTAGGAGAGGGAGAGTGAGCTTCCTCAAGCTGCTGGTCATGCTTCTTTTGGTGCTGCCTAGGATATGGTTTGTCTTCTGGGCTACAAGTGCACAAGTTCAGCCACTTGCTTGAGCCTGTGCATTTTAAGCTTTTGGTTAAATACATGCTTTAAACTTGTAAAATCTTTAGTGCCTCCAAGAGTGTTCTCCCTCTCCTTTCTGCCTTTATGGCTCTGTTGCCTCTCTCACACCTTTGTTACTAACACCACCAGCTCCTCAAAGTACCAAGAATGGGCTTTTTTACTAAGAAAAGGATAGCAAATGTTGGGGGTGGGGGGTGGATTATGTAAATAATGCAATTTGGTTTTTTGTGTAACAAGGTTGAGTAGAATACTATGCCAACAGTTTATGATGCACCTTTGAACCAGAAAATACAGCAGGAAGAGTTGTACTATTCATCTGCAAATAGTTTATGGATAGTTTTTCGATAATAATGAACTAAAAGCATTGAAATGAAACATTTCTGTTAATTTTGTTTGTTTGTTTCCTTCTCACCTAAATAACTGAGCGGATTTAATACTTGGAAATTATCAAGCAAAAGGAAATTGAAGGAAAGGTCAGTTCTAGAATGCAGCATTTTCTGAGAGGTTCTCAGTATGCTTTTGGACTGGGAGATCCTGCAGAAATATTCAAGGATTCTCTTGGTATCACAGGATAGAAATCTCAAACAAAATGATTAAATGCTTCCCTGCATGCTAATCCTTGCAGTCTAATCATCATATGTACTTAATTTTTACATGGCTTTGAATATGGCATGCAGCCACATTTCCCTTGGTATTCTTTCACCCCTGACCATGTAAATATCCAGTCTACATATAACTTTGAAATAGTAAATATATCATCTTATGCTGGTTATGAGAAGAAAGGTGGATGAGAAGGGATATAGTTTTTGTTTTGAACCACCTTTGTTTACTCTATCTTGATGCAGCTAAACCCATTTGCCAGGACTGCTCACTCCAACTGTAGAAAATAGAAGATAAAGCTGAAAAACTAAAACAGAAGTTGTTCATAATTTTGGATTTGGTTTTCAGGAAAAACTAAATTTTAAAGTCTCAATAATAGCGTATCTGTCATTTTTGCCTTCTGAGCGACTTCCTAGAGAAAGGTCCTATCTGATTCAGGCGAAGAGTTTGCAACTAATACAACAGAAGATTGCACTAACACTTCCTTTGGCACCCAGGTCTGTTGAGAAATTTAAAAAAACTTCTGCATACAGCACTTAGTATTCTAATCCAAAATGAGAGACTGGAAATCCTTACTTGACTGAGATATGACATGGAAATTGATTAATATTAAAAAATGCAGTATTTATTTTAGAAAATTTGCTTGTTCCTTTTGTACAGGTTTTGACAATACCTTTTATGATGTTCAATTAGTCAACAAATTGAAATAAAAGATCAACCAATATCAGTTTATGAGACAGAGAGAGGAACTGGCCAAAGCTTGTTCTGCCAGTCCTCATTTTCTTTGGAAAATGTGTTTGGTAGAATCTGGATAGATAAAGTTCCTTTTGATAACATGAACTTCAAAGTATTATGGACACTACAGTTCTCTATGATAGACAAGCATAGTTATGTGAATTGCAGTTGGGTTAAATAGTTATTATGTTTGAATGTGATTTCAAAGCTTCAGCTGGAAATCTTCAACAATATGAGGACTGATTAGTAATTGTTTTGCTAGTCCTTCCTTGAAGAAATAATTTTTTTAAAAGGTAATTTAGGATGTTTTTAGCAAGGATAACTTCTGAATAGCTAATTTGCTGCATGCTTTTTAATATATAGCCAAAAAAGTATCTAAACACGAGCTCAGCTTGTTAAACAGAAGTTCACATGCTGGCTACCCTCACACTCCCAGTGCCTACTCTTTAATAAATTTGTTCTTGGAATTTACCCTGTCATAGAAACCAGCTACAATTAGATCTACCTGTCTACCTGCAGTTGGTCATGCCCATGCTTTAAAAAAAGCTCTGCAGAAGTGTGAACCCATCCTTGAGTAAGGAGACTTGCTGGACAGGGTGCTAGCTCATGAAGCTTAATCATAAACTCCCGTAGTTATATAGCTACTTGATTTTATTATTTTTATGTTCCCTCCTAACATATGCCAGATTTTTTTATGAAAGTGATGCAATTGTCTGATGGTTTCCATGCTTCTTTCATCTGTGATTGTACTACTAAGTTTTTCTTGTATGCCATTTCAATTTTTCATGCTTGTTCTCAGGTATACCTGCCATTATATCTTGCGTTTACTTAAACACAGTTTATTTAAAATGTGTTTAAATTTTCTGTGTTACGAAATGTTTTCTGGTGACGAAAATAAGAGCTTGGAACTCAGTGGCATTTGCTTTTTTCTGGTTCAGTGTGCATGCTATGAAACTTAGTTACAGAATTTCTATATGCTATTTTTTCTGTCATAAACAGAATTAAATAGAGGTAACTAAATATAGCAAAGAAGACCTAAGAATCGAGCAAGTGCTTTAGGTCCCGCTCTGTCAGCCTTATTCTTGTCTTAAGAAGCCTTATTGGTCTCTTAGAACTTTTATGGAAGTAGGAATGGAAAAGGCTTATCCAGCGGAGGGAGCAGTGTTGCTTGAGTAGATATCTGTCAAGGAAATAAATTGATACTTTCTAGAACACTGACACCATGTAAGAGACATGCTTTCAGAGGCCTTGTTTATATCCTGTAAAAAACATCAAATTGGAAGCACAAGTCTGGAATTTGGCTGCAGAGGACAAGCTCAGTATTTGTTTTGAAATTAGTCATAGGGAAGGCTTTTTGACCCCAAAAGGCCAGGATAGCTGTATTTACACACAATAATTGCACCACTGGTGTAGGAAGTGCCTCCAGGGGATGGTGAAGGGTTGGCTTTAGTATCAAATAGAACAGTTGTTTACTAGAAATATAATCAGTTTCTTACCTTTTGATAATACATTATATATATTTAGTGTTTGTCAAAAAAAAAACCCAAAAAACAAAAAACAAACTCATTAAAACCTTACTTGGTTGATATCTGGAATGTTCTAGAATTCCTGCCTGTTACCTCGTGGCAGGCCTTTAGGTATCCTTGCCAAACTCTGCAGTGTATTTAGTAAGAAAAATAATTAGCTGTATTCATTTTCCTGCTTGAAGGACTTAAATACTTGCATGGTCCTGACAGATAAAATGAAGATCAAATAGCTTAAGTTCTCAGTGGGTCAGAAAGACAGGGTAGAAGCCTAAATTTTTAATGTGAAAATTCTGATTTAAAAGGTTTCATTAAAGACACTATGGAAAATTACTTTTCAGAACTGATAAATTCTTTGTAATATTAAATGGTTTGCTTTAATTAAATTGACATTACAAGGCCCTGTATTTAGTTTTCTAGAAATGCAGGTAAGAGCTCCCCAATAGAAGCCAACACGGGGAGGGAGCAAACCTCACAACCCAATTCTGCTTTGAGGAAGGGATGAGAGACAGGGAACATTCCAGAACCAAAGGAGTGTGCTGTCTTTGACAGACGGGGGTAAGACAAGGGAACAAGGGAGGTATACAGGTGGATTGACATACATTTTTATGGGGAAAACTGTGGTAAACAACTCAGGACTGAGCCATTAGGGAAGCCAAATGGGGTACATAGAATGAACCATGACAAGATTATAACAAGGAAAATTAAAACATACTACAGAAGAACAAACTGTAAAATAACAGACTATGACACATGTAGCTTTGGAATTGCTTATAATCCATTACAGCTTTCTAATATGAAAACCATCATATAGCTCTATAAACTCTACTGCCTTCTTGGAACTGACATGTAGGAATTAAAATTTTGGTAAAAGCAGAATTTCCTCTCCACTGAATGCAGAAATGGATAGAATATCAATGTACCCACACAAAAGTATACCTGCACTTACTATTTCATCAATTACTGGGCAACGTATTTTCTTATTGATAAACCAGCTATTTTAACCAATGACCTGCCATGCAAATTATAAACTGATAATAATTTGTGAATGTGGCAGATGTGAGTTTAATATGCCAAACCTTGGTTCTAGTTTTAAATATATCTAAATAAAGTAATATCTAAATAAAGTAGAAAAATATTAGAAACATATTTGAACCTGCAAGTGGTATATGGGATAATATTTTAAATTTCTCACTGATTGCAGAAGGATACTTTCTCATTATATAATTTTCTGCTTATTCTGTCGGTGTTAGAGACTGACATGGAACCTGGAAGTAAATGCTATTCTATAGTGTTGTGTGTATGCAGTGTATGTGCCAAACTTTAACAGGTGCTAATCTTATGGCAATTTATCTATGTTTATCTCCTGGACTTTCATAAAGTACCTTGCCAGTAAATGCATTGTGCAAGTCCTTTGGCATTTTTTCACCATTCCTATCTGTACCTGTTTCCTTTTTAATTTCCCCCTGTAAATGATTTCTTAAACTAAGGATTTCTTTGGTTTTTATTTGTGCTGGCAAGCAGTGCAATGTTATTATTTTTTTCAGTTTGGAAGAGAATGAGGGAAGTAAGCTTACTACGCATAAAGCCTATAGAGTCCTAATGAGAACCTGCATTCAGAGTACTTGAATGCCACCTCTTGCTAGTTCAGCTTGATATGATAGGAATTGTGTCCAGCTCTTCTGGACATATTATCCCTCATTTTAGACAAGTTGCAAACTATATAGAAGAAGCTTATTAGATAAAATAAAACCTTGTATATCTGCAGAATCTCTCTCTCCAGGTTTCAATAGCAATAGGTATGCAAGTGGTGATCTGGTCAAAGAAAGCAATTTTGTGGTTTAGTAGCAGCATGTTCTCCCTGATAGGTGAATAAATTGATGCATCAACAGTATATTGCAAAAGGTAAAGCATAATGGAATGGGTTGCTGCTGTTGTAGATTAGGGAAAGTTTAATGTCTGGTAGATAGCACCCTTCCTTTGAGAAACTGACCTGTTAATACTCACAGAGAGAAAACTCAAGCAGTCACAAGTGACAACAGCTTTATTGGAGCAGTTTGCTTCTGATTTTACCTAAAGGATGGAGGCATATTTTTTTTCTATCTTCCAGAATTCACTAGTAACATTTTCTGTTGTCACTTTTGTGAAAAATTATTTTTATTTTATAATTAAATATTCAAACTATGTAAAATCAGAGATATTACTGTAAAAGTCCGATTTTATTTTCTGACAACTAATTGCTCCAACATGCATATTAATTCCATCTTTAAAATTCATGAATTTTCATAACTGCTTACAGGATAAAATTGTCATTGGATATTATACAGAAGTGTGAAGTCCTCTGAAGTGCTTCATTTTGTCTTTTTTTTTTAATTAATATCTGTAGTATTTAAAATACTTAGGGAAATAGTTATATTGACTTAGATGTTACTCAGAAATTGCTTAGAATTCTGAGTTTTGGATACATTTCAACTTTTGTTTACTTTTATAATGCTCACTGGGAATTAACTCTTCCTCCCTAAAGTAATGTAAGATAAGCAGTGTTTTCTGTCAGAAGTAGAAATTCACAACTACCCTTTTAGTTCCCTTGCTAATCATGTTTACTTAACTCTCAACACAGTCTAAAATGGACTTTAGTGATATTTCCAGACTTTTTTATCTAGTAAATTCTTGTCTGAGTGAAGTTGCCAAGTCAGCCCCTGAAGGCAGAGCTGTGTGCCTTCAGCTTCCACTAAAACACATAACATTATGCTGGTTATGAGCAAACACCCTAGAAATGTGTGTAAAAAATACTCAATGTGCAGAAGCATCCTTTTAGCACCCACAGCCATTGGGATTATGTAATGAGCCTTCTCCTTGCTTTATTAAAGTCACAGAAGAATTTGATGATATGTCACAGCAGGCGACTGTATGTCCTGCATACAGAGTCAAAACAAAATATTCGGGGGGTGGGGGCAAAAAAAGCCTTTATAAATGTCCAGATTTACAAATGCTATTTACTACCTGCTATTGCTGTAGTACAGGTAAATATTATGTTCTCTTTTTTCCCTTCTATGTGCTTGTGTAAATGAAAGACAAAGATTTGCTAACTTAATTAAAAACAGCATGGTACAAATGTGAAGGTCCCTGAGACAGGACTCTGCAGTTTCGATGCTGATGCTGATACTTTTGCTCTGTCTAGTTTATTTTTCTTATGTGAATATTTCTCTCTTACAGTAGAAAGACAAGAGGCACAGCAGAATTTGAAGTTTTATATCACTAGCTCATAGGGCTTCATAATTGACTGATGTTGCAATAATGTGTTTTATTGCAGAAGGCTACACATACAAATTTTTGAATTTTATGTTCCCCAAACATATATCATCATTTCATTACATCATGAAGTGGTAGTTGCTGCATACAAAGAACGTTTGTACATAGATATCTTTGTCTCACACTTCTTAAGATCCATGCTCAGAGATTGTGAGGGTTAGCCCCCCTCATCATTCCTTGATCTATAATCAGATTATGTGACGGGGATCCCAAATGCCTCTCTTCAGTATTATCCAGAATTGTACCCTCGCCTGCAGCATATCAAAGATGGATTAACCAATTAATTACAGATTCACCAGATCATTGAGTGTAATCCTTTTTTAGGCCACTAACGTCCTTCAGGGCAAAGGACTCAATATGACTTCTGATTTTGATCAGTTGCTGGAGTTGGCTTGGAGGGTCCTTCCCCTGGATCATCATCATCCATGGGCCGATCAGTTTTGGTTGTGTTTCCCACATCTTGTGGTAGGAGCAGCAGCTGTTGATTGAGGCTCATGGTTGGGTTTAGCTTCGGGCTTAGGCTCACTCTCTGGTTTAGCTGCAGCCTGAGTGACTGGGGTAGCTGCTGATTTATCTCCCTGCCCCCCTGCCTCTATCTGCTGCCCTACAGTATTTAGCAGCATGTTATAAGCATATGGCATGCTTATTGCAACTAGCTTTTTTTTATTAGAGCACTTTTCTTTCAGATATTTTCCCATTTCAGCTGAGTTCTGTATTTGTTCACGTGGAAGTCTCAGGTTATAGGGTCAGAAAATTCTGTCAGAGTTTGGCCCATAGCCTCCCATTCTCCACGCCACTCAACAGTTATTTATGCTTGGGTCCATGCCTGGGTCTGGTATTTCATGAGCTCTTCTGGGCATATTATCCCTCATTTTAGACAAGTTGCAAACGATATAGAAGAATCTTATTAGATAAAATACCAAGAAAATGGTCTCTTTAACATCCAGGTGAAATTGAACATTATCAAAAAGTGATGTGACAGGTTCAAGGCAGAAGAAGGCAAGGAAAGGAAAGGCTGAAAAGCCTCATTCCCTGCTCCTCTTCTAATATTTTGGGTGCAATTACAATAAAATGCCCAAATTATGCTATTGGAACTAGGACGGAAGGTAGAACGAAGAAACCATAAACCATACATATCTTGAGGAAACTGCAGTACCTTTTAAAATTTCTTATAAACCATTATTACTATGCTCAGCACAATAGCAACCCAAATCCGTGCCCCTCTATTGTAAAAGCTTCATGTTAGGGACAATATTGGAGCTATCTCCACATAAGAAAATAAGTTTAGGGACCAGAAAGGTATTAAAACTTTTAAAAAGCCTAGGGACCAGGAAAGGCTTTCACCCAGAAAGACATTATGAATTTAAGCAACATAGCTACTGACTGCTTTATCCCACTACAGAGTAAATGAAACTAAAATGCAATCAGTAAAGGTTTTTTCCATTTTCTCAAGCCACACACTGGGCACCAAAAAGTATTTGTCTTGGTTTAGGGCAAATCTGGGAGGAAATTTTTTAATGGGGTTTTTTTGGAAAGCAAATTCAAGCGGCACTTTTTTCTCATTGGTTTGGGAAAGATTTATTTGGAGACAAGTGGAAAAAACTGTTTATTTAACAAGCAAAGTACTCACAAACATGAAAAAAATGAGTAATACTAAACAATGGAACTTTTCATTATTTTGAGGAGATGGCAAATTCAGAGAGAGTCCTTTTCATGGGGTGTAGCTTGGCTCTCTTCCAGTCTCTCCAGGGCTCAGGCCCCAACCACAGTGCAGCTTGGGGCCCCCCCCCCAGTTGATAGTCCTGGTCTTCTCGGATTGAACAATAGTTGAACAGTTCAAAAAAACTTCTGGCCTCAGCTAACTAAAAAACACTAACTAAAAGCGAAGGAGCGCTCTCTCTTGCTGTCTGTGCTGTAAACAATATAGTCCATAAAGGACAATGCAGGAAAGCAAGTGCAGTTTGTGCAAACAAACTGTGCACTTCTTTTTCCCCTTTGCTCTCAGAACCTGTCTTAAAGCTGCAGAATGTAAAATCCAGCATAAACAGAACAGTCAGCTGGGAATACAAGCT
The DNA here is from genome assembly GCF_048771995.1 of Taeniopygia guttata. Taxonomy (NCBI): domain Eukaryota; kingdom Metazoa; phylum Chordata; class Aves; order Passeriformes; family Estrildidae; genus Taeniopygia; species Taeniopygia guttata. The sequence continues at coordinate 37,474,138 of NC_133028.1, read as the reverse complement.
TCATAAAGTCACCCTAGTGGAAGTAGTAAATATTGTTCTCACAATAGTCTGAGAATGAGGAAAACTGGAGGGAAACAGCTCTTCTCTTGGTAAGTGTTGAAACAGCTAAAGCAGGGTATTACAGATGCTGCTGAATTATCAGCAGTTATTTAAGTTATTCCATGGTATTCTCATGGCTAAGGTGATTAGTTAAATTCTAATGATTCTGTGTAAAAACTATAAAACGATGAATAGTCCAGATTTTTCTTTCACTCAGAATATTGCATGTCCATCTCCCATGACATTTATAAACAAGCAATTTTTTGTTCAAATTTCCCTGTTGTTTGCTATCACGTTGTTGTAGGCAGTATCTGGCAGCAGATTCCATTTTTTATAAGAATCTTCCTATAATGTGGCTATTAAAACCTCATTTAAGACTCTCTGCTTCTCTCTGTGGAGAGAAGATGGTTGTGAAGAAATCTAGGACCATTATAGAACAATTGTTTTATCCTTGATGCACATGAATTTCTAACAAGTTATCAATATACAAATGACAGGATTATTTCATTAGAAAAAATCATATGTGACTTTCAGGAAAGCATTTCAGTTTAACCTGAGTCAGGGATAGAAGTTACCCAAAACAGAGTAATGTTCTGTGCTGATTGATAAAGAAATATTTTTAATATCCTCCCAATTCTCTCTGTAAGTTTTAAAAAGAATACAGTGAAGGCATCTCTAAATAGCTTTGCTGTGTGTTGTTCTAGTGCCAGAATGAGAAAAATTACTAGAAAGTTACTAGACACAAAATTGTGAAAGACAGAATTCAGTCATCTTTGTTTAGGGCATCTAATTGCTTTACGTAAATTTGTCAAACTGAAACTCAAAATGCTGGAAACTTTAGATTTAAGACATGCTTTTGAATATGAGTATGCGAACTTAGAGAAAATACACACTCATATATGTTTTGCTTGGTAACTAACTGAACTATCTGCAAGAAATGCTATGGGACATAAAGTATAGTTCATCAAAAGTAGCCAAAGGACCAAGAAAAGGGGTTTGGTTTGATTTTGTTTTAGTAAGCTAAATATACAAGTGGATGAGCTTCTGAGGCTTTGATGTAGCTGGCTTTTTATAAGAGGTTCGTTCTGCCAGTTCTGACCAGGACAGAGCATGCATGTCAAATCCTTTTCTAAACAAGTCTCTCTGATTCATTCCAGAGAACCAGCCTTACTAAAGCAAGGCAATGTTAACCCTTATTTAAGAAATGTATAATATTATGTAAATTGAGAGAAAGAAAGAGATTGTAGCTTACTGAAATGGTGTTTCTAACAATAGACATCAATTTAAGCCATTAAATAAATGATGGCATTGTTTCCAAAATGAGATAAGGACAATTCAGAATAAATAGCAAACTTTCAAGTTACTATAACAAATGATAATTTCACAAATCATCCTTCAGTTTTTCTGGGAAAATATTGAAAATATTCATTCAGCAATCCATAAGATTTTATACCTGAAAAAAACCTAATTTTCTGGTAAAATGTGAGGTACATAAATGTGGTTTTTATATTCTTTTACTATTCTTTTACTTCTTATACTACTAATACTGGTATTAGTAATGGCATAGAAGTAAATTCTCAGAAAATATTTACCTCTCTGTAATAAATCTTGATATAGTATATCTTTTATGACAAAAATGAGGACAAAAAGAACAGTTTTGAAAGATTAATTCTTCTGAAAAAGCATGCACATGTTAAGAACCCCTGCTGAAGTCACATCTAAATCCCATTTTATACTAAAAGAGTGAAAGAGCAAGCACTGGATTGCCAAGCCTGACCAAGCATTATTTGAACTCAAACATTTAGAAGTAGTGCTGTGAATAATGATATTCTGTAAAGCTTTCAGATAGAGGTTAATATGTAATAACAGATAAGTATGAGTATGATTTTAGTGAAAACATTGTGAAATCAATGATTGGGGATTTGGACAACATAAATGTAACTTATTAAAGGAAATATTAGGGATAGGAAATAGCTGTTTATACTCAATTTATTGCATACCACTTGTATATTTCATGTTTACTCACCCATGGAATGTTTCAGAAAAAAACAGTAACTTTTTGCCAACAGAAAATGCAGTACAGCGTTATTTAAGGACAGAATAACTTTTTTAAGAGTCCATATTGCAGACAGTAACTGTCAGCTTTGGATGTTGGCTATTGGTTGTTAACCTTGTGGAAAATAAGCACAAGTTCTGTGGGTACTCTGTACCCGTTTGCTCTTATTTGTGTGGGAATCCATATACTTTTAAACATCGTAATCAGTTCTAGTTATTGCTTTATACCACCAACTATCCTCCATAAATTAGAATCTCTTTCTAATATGGACAGCTTTCTCATAAGCTGTCAGAAAGCAGTTGGTTTTTGGCCCAAGTATTTTACAGCTTTAATTTGTGGTTAGAAGGAAGGTTTTTCACTAAAACTTCAGAAAAAATGAATGAGAGAAATATGCTCTCTAAAATGAGAAAGAAGTATTATAAACATAAAACATCTGATATAAATGCCAAAACAATTTTGAGAAGCCAAAGGTATTTTTGTAAATTTTGTTTTAGTAATGGATGTAAACTTCACAAATATCAAAACCATAAACTTCCAGACCCCCATTTTAATTTGCAATGACTTGACTCTGATTTTCTTTGGATTTACTGGAGTATCTACTTAATATCCTATGTATATGGAGATTCTTGGAAAGAGATCTAAAAACCCAGTAATATTGTAGCTTAATTTAGGCAAAAATTCCGATGGCTTTTGTTCTTGTTTGATACAAGTAAATAATACTTTTTATTTTCTTTTTTTTTTTTTTAAGGTGTAGACTTCTACAAGACCTTTGAAATTATCTGTATATATTAATATGAAAGTAAGGAGAATGGGTTTTTCAGATACTAATCATTTTATCTCTTTTGAACGTTTGCAAAACATTGTAAATTTCTGTAAGTTCTAAGCTCCCAAAAGATTATTTAGTCTTGCGCTGCTTGGAGAAGAATCCAGCTGTGCTCCTTACCAGCCCTCAGAGCAATGATGTTACACACAGCTTGTAGAATGTGGAAGCAATAGGGTTATCACATCCTCCCTCCTACGTATAAAAATTATCTAAAATGTAATTGGATTAGATCTATGGTTATGATACTGGGTAGTAGTGTACATGTGTGTGTATTCCTATGATAATTCTTTTTGAAGATTCCTTTAGTTAAAAATATTTTGCAGTACTCAAAAGGAAACCTCAATCTCTCCAATTTAGAAACTGTGTGTGATAGTCATTGCACTAGGCATAAGGTGTGCTAAAGGTGAGTTCACTTTTGATTTTCTGGTGTTTACCTGGAAAATACTTCTGCATTCATTTTAGTTTTGGTAAGGGTTTTTCGGCTGTTGCTCTTGATTTTTCCTTATTTGACAGTTGTGCTGAAGAGGCATCCCTCAAGCTAGTTCGATGTTTATTGGTGGAATAGATACAGCATATTGCTACTCCAAGAGTATTAGGCTGTTGTGTGCTTCTAAGTCTTCGCAGATTCAAACTTATTAAGACTGGATCTTTTTCTCTTCGCTGTGATGGCCAAGAACTGTGTCTACAACTGTCTTCTCTACATCGTTGTCTTTCAGAAGCAAATCTGAGCAACCCACTATCTCTCCAGAGGGGCAGATAGAATATGCGTCTCACTGGTGAGGCTCATTTCACATGGTCATTTCGAGGTCAGTCTTCATGCAGAGTTCACACAATCTCTTAGAAGTCAGGTTTTGGGTATCTAATCTAAGCTTGCTGGAACTGGAGTCAACTTTGTATGTAAGTCAACTTATATATGCAGATAAGCATTATTTATGACAAAATAAGACTGCTAAAGCATCACAGAAAATGTAAAACAGTGATAGTGCATTTACAATTTGAGTTTCTTGGCAGTATATAGTTGCAAGGTTATTTTTATATGTGACTGTTTTTAAATGAAACAAAAAATCTGTAGCTCTAAATGCAAACTACATTTGATATGCTCTTGTTTTACCAAAATGCCAGATGTTTCAGGTACAGTGAAGCTGACTCTTTAGAACTGGTTTGTTCAGCTCAGTCAGAGACAGCCTGCCAAAACAAGGCAGGTTAACTCCAAATCACTGCAAAGGTTCTCTGGGAAAGAGGAAAGAGAGCAGTTGTTTCTAGACCAATTAATTACATACTTTGGGTTACTGTTTTTAGTGGGTGGTTGTAATAACCAAATGACCCACAAATACTCCATGGAAACCTTAGAAAAAATACTCTGTTTGAATAATGTTTTTACTGTGTACTGTACAGCTGTGATCTTTCAAAGAACTTATAATGCTAAGAATAATTTCAGAGCAAGTCAGTCATAGTAAGTGAAGGAGGTATTTTAAACTTGTTGTAGCAAACATAGTTTTCTTAGATGGATGGGAGTATGAAATATTTCTAGTCTTTTGTAGCTTATATTGCTTTTTCTTTCATAGTCTTTTTAATGGATTCTCAGTAATAGATAATGTTAGTGATACGCATTCCAGGAGGCCTCTTCTGCTTTGGCCTACTTTCAGCATACCAGTACAGAAAGATGTGAGAGGATTAGTTTAGCCTGTAGTCTCATGTATGCGCTTCCAACAAAGTAAGTCAAAGCTGCCATCACCCTGTTCTGGCTTTCCTTCTGCTAGGCTGGTTCCATGGATCTTCTTTGCTTGGATCAGATAAAGAGTAGCCCAGGGTGCCATGCCAGGTGAAAAGCAGTAAATGCAGCAGAGCGCTACATAAATGCTTGTGCTGGCTCTAGGGTGGTAGTGGGCAGTGGGTTCTGAATAACAGTGACATCTTTAAACATCTCTGTGTGAAGCTGTGACTTCAGAACTCCTGCCATTCCAGAAATTATGGTCTCCTGCTCACTAATTCTACTGGAAGAAGCATTATTGTTGCTCTTGGGTTTTTCTGTTCTGCTGTTTTAATTTTTCTTTTTCATGACAGTGCCGTATCAATGGCTTTTAGTTTAAGAGTAAGGATTTCTGTCCCAGGATTTTTATCCGTGAGTTCATCTGCTCCTTACATTGCTGATTTTTATTTCTCATTGAGGATTTACAGTCCCTTAAGGTTTAGTAACTGAAAAGATAAAGCTGCAGTAAGAAGTATCCTAGAAAATCAGACTCCAAAGAAACACCTGCAACTAATTTATACTCTGTGAGTTTCACCCTAGGCTTCAGAAAAGTATGAGAGAAAGCTAGCTCATTTGGAGAGTTGTAGAAACTTCCACAGGGACAGATCAGTGTAAAGCGCTGTTCCTTTCCACTTATTTTGTTGTTCTTTTTCCTTTTCCTGCCCACCCCCTGTCTTGTCTCCCTCCCCTCAATTCTTGCCTCTTCATAGTAGCCTCTCCCCAAATTCCTTCCATTTTTCTGCCATTTACTTGAAACCAGACAAGCACCCTAACTATGAAAATTGCCAAATGCAAGGCATCTTCAGGGTAAGCTTGCCTTTCCTTCTGTTTTGCAATTGTAGTGCTACTGGGAATCTTGCATCTTGTACTTTCAATAGAAGTTTTTTTTTTTTTTCAAATGTATGCAATGCAACTGTGAATTTTGCTTCATAGGTCAACTAGTAGTTTATTTGAGAGAGAAGAATAAAAATACATTTTTTGTCTCTGAGGTGATGGAGATAAATCATAATCATTTGTTAGAAATATTTATGTTACATGGCAGTCAAGTTGCACAAAAAATTGTATCAACAGAGAGGTGGGAAACTATAGCAATGATGCCTAGAGGGGTGATGAAGTGACTGAATATGAGGGGAGCACTAATTCCTGAAATTACTGATGGAAAATATTTCTGTTCCACTTAACATTTCTATTCTTTGTCCCCGGCTACATGTTGGTCTCCATCAAATTGTGCCAAGACCAACTGTGCATGTCTGAGACACTGAAACCTCTTTGCAGTGTAATGAAAATATTTATCTTCTATGAACATCATAATAATTCATATAGAATTATGATGATTTTAGAGCCATAGAGACACTTCACAGAATTATGTAAAGCATCAGACTGTAAAGCAAAAATTGCATCAAACAGTACAATCTGAGATAACATAGTTAACGTAGTCAGAAAATATGCCAGATTTTATCTCCCAACAAGTAGATAATTTGTATTTTATGGTTATTTATTTTATTTTATTTTATGGTATTTTCTATTATGGTTTATTTCTTTTTCTACAACTTATATTTGCATTTGAATGATTTTCTCAGTATTAGTGAAAAGTAAAGTAGATCAGATAAATAAGGATGCAGTCATGCCACCTTCTTATCTACAGTCTGGTCTACATGCAAAAAATGTTTGGAGCTTTTTTTTTGTTAGCTGTCAAAATTCCATCACCAAAGGACTTTTTGCTTTTCATGTCAGACACCAGTATGCAATAGTCTGAGCTTTTGAGGCCAATGTTGAAAATTAGTCTGTATCTGTGTTTTTCTATTCATAGCTCTGCTTTTGGGGGAAAAAAGGAAGCCCTTTTTTTAAAAAAAAGTAAATGTACAATTGCATGTGTTTATAGTAGCACTTAGTCTAAACATCCACAAAAATGGTTGTAGGGTATCTGTGTTTGGGTATTTGTGAGTGGCTGCAGCATGGACCCATGTGCATTGATACAAGCTGTATGCTGCAGCTGGCTTTTCTCATTTTAAAGATATGACTCTAAAACTATTTCCACAAAGCAAAAAAAAAAAAAAAAAGACAAAAAACTATAAAACTGCTTCTACAATGGCTTTCTTTTGCTGAAGTGGCAAAGTGAAAAAGGATTTTCCTGGGCAGATTAAAAACACTGGGTGCTCCAGACAGAACAATTGAGCATTTCAGAATGAATTATACTAACTTGCTGAACCAGACTCTTCTGCCTCTGGGCATGTATTTGTTTGCATATATTTATCAGTCTGCTTGGAAACAGAATGAGAAACATTCAAGCATTGCCTTTTAGAGAAGAATCTGAATGGAACCTTTTTTTGTTATTGTATTAGGGGGGAAAAAAGCATCCTAGGGAGGATTGTAGCCACTTACTGTAAACTAGAAAGAGGCTATAAAGGCTTCGTCCCACTGATTTTCACAGACTGTGAGTTGCTAGTTCATCTTTCCTTTAGATAATTCCATGCTCCAGTTTAATAGTGAAGCACACTATAACTCCCATCTCCTAGCTCCCTAAGGGAGATATTTCAGGAAACCCTTACTTGCTTGTAGTTTCTTGACTGTCAGGCTATTTTACTTTTTTATTTTCATTAATGGAGTGCTTCAGATGTAATCTGATTGCTAGGGCTTTAGCAATAAATTCAAATTCTTCCAGAATTAAAAGTTTTTAAACTAATGGCTCCCTTACTACATTTAATATTTTAACAGCTAACTTCTTATGAAAGGCCTTACTGGTTTGTTAGAGTTATGATCTTATGGCCTCAAAATCAGGTTAGGTCTGATATTAACTGTGGTACTTCACAGGATACAGGTCTATCTAGCAAGTACTCAGAGCAATTACAGCTCCTGACAAACTGCTGGAATTCTCTTCCCATGTGACCGGAAAAACTGTTCCAGCATTTGACATAAAGCAAATGCATACCAGTCCCTGTGCAAGAGGCTGCTTGCAAAGGCTACGGGTTGTTCACACTGCTCAGTGCACACAAGGAAAGCTATACCAGGAGGCTGCTCACACATCACTGATGTTGGTAGTAAGGAGGCATGTTCTTACAGTGGTTGTTTTGATTATTGTTCTGCAGATCCCAAGAGCACTTCAGGGTCCAGGTGCCCAATCAATCCACATTATGATTTTATCTTGTGAAAAGGCTCAGGATGCACCATTTGCTCTTCTCAAATTTTATTTTACCATCTAAGAAGACTGATTTTCTTGGTTTTCTTCTACTTTTTATGTCCTTGCAAATCAGTGCTATTGGACATTTGCTAATTGCTAGGCTAGGTTGCTTATAGCTCCCACTACTAGAACTCTGAATTGAAAACCAAAATACCAATATAGATATGTATAAGCATACATATATATATATATGTATAAGCATAGCTTATACATCTCCTTCATGTCAAAAGCCAAAAATATTGCTGGAAATAATGAATATGTAATCACATTTTCCATAATGAGGAAAGTGTTCTGCTGTATGCTCTTTCAAGAGTATACTGAGGACTTAGGAATATACTCTCTTCACTTAAATCTCTCCTTCTGTTATGCAAACAATGTATTAGGCAACTAGAATGACAGCTCCACTGTTTTTGCTTATTTGTTTTTACTTTCTAATTAATTTGACTTATTCATTCAAAGGGAAGCTGGTGCCTATCTTGGTTAATAGGGGATGTCTGCTCATATTTTTGCATAAAGATTTCAAGCAAGGCTGTTTGGTTTCCATGGTTATGAAAATATATTGGCAGGAGTTTTAAAATCTTGAAGAGAATTTGCTTTTCGGTAAAAGCAATGATGGAATCATAGTCATTCACTTTCACCCACTACCTAATAGATTATAAAAGCTGGTAGAAGTTTTTAATAAGGAACAATGCCAAAATACTGATTGGTGAAATTGGGTAAATAGGGAATTAGGAAACAACACAATCTTTAATGACCTCTGCATTTTGATTTAATACCTGTTTACACAGAAACTGTAGATTTTTCTTACAATGGGACTGCAGAGGGACAGAGCTGGTGATGCTGGGGGGTAGAATGGGCAGCATGTACCTTGGTGGGTTTCTCTCTACCAGTATAGTTTATTAGTGCATTCCCAGGGTGAATGTAATTTCAGTGAGGAAAGTTTGCTTGAGTAGGTAGGGTAGCATAAATTACCTCTTCCTCCTGCAACAGAAATGCAGAAACCAACTGTTTTGTCAAGTAGGGATCCACTTTTGCTCCTTGAACTGCTTGTTGCAGGATTAAAGACGGAATGGGTCTTTTTTACTGCCCACATAGCTAATATCCCACAGATGTTTTGAAGAAACAACAGCTGAAGAAAGATTATCTACCTCTCCAGTTTTGATCTGAGAATTCAACGTTTAGTATCCTCTAATGTTTATTTAGTAAACCATTCTACACCATATCAGGGGGACTGCAAGATATAATGGGGCCATATGGGTTTTTTTTTAACTTTGCAAAGAAGGATCAGAAGGAATTTGTCTCAATAGAGACAAAAAAAGGTAATAAAACTGTACTCTTGTTCAGAAATGACCTGGCATTCTTAAGTGGATGGAGTTCTTTCCTCTCAATGAAATACCTGTAGCCTGCTTCTCAGTCAACTTGCTATCCTTTGAGTTTCAGCATTTTCTCTAAGAAATATTTTATAAATTCTTTATGCATTGCTTGTCCAGTTGTTAAGTGTGAAGGTTCACAGTTTTTTATTCTCTTCATCTGAAGTCTCAGATGCGACATACACCTTAAGGAGATGCATGGCAGAATTTAGTTCCTTCATATTGTTTGAAGTGGGTAGTTTTTTGTCTGGATTATGCTACACCAAGGGCCATACATACTTTGCCACAAAAAGGATAAACCTGTATTCCTCAACCCCCACCTTACAATTTCTCCCTTTGCAAAGGCACCAGCAATCATGCAGCCACATAACTAGATCAATAAAGTAGCTGGTATAGTAGAAAAATAAGCCAAAAAGAAAAAAAAGTTAGTTTTTTCATCAGATCACTGCCCTTTCAGTATTGGCCAAAAATAACAGTGCAACTGCATTTTCAGTGTGGAAGGTGGCTTTGATACATTCTTAACAAAAATCTTTTAAGTGTCACTCCTGGTACAGAGCATTTTAGAACAGGGGTTGTTGAAATGTAAAACTTACAAGATATCACTGGTTGTAATGTGCAGTGGTACCTTGGGAAACTTGCTTGAACAACGACTCACTAGCAATACTTCATGGTATTTATTGTGTTGATTCTGACATGACTCCCTACAGAATAAAAATCTTGACATTGATGAATGTCTTGAAAGGTTTACAGGAATTCTTTACAACTGCAAAATACCTGAAAATTTAACCAGAATATATATTAGGAGAAGACCAAGGGGAAAAGAAACCACTTAGAATTTCCCATTTTATTTTGTGCAGTTGTTTTCTGTCCAATTTGTGGATTTGGTCATACGTACGGTATATTATCATGTGAGGGATTTATTGATCTTCATTAGCAAGTCTGTTTGGACTGATTTGAAAGGTAACATTATTAAACTGATCAGAAATATTATGCCAGACATTCAGAGTAGAGCAGTCTGTTTTCTGTAGTATGACTACATCTAACACCACTTCTTAAAGTTGTTTGTTTTGTAAAGCACTTTCATATTGGAGAATATTTTTCAAAGTTACACTATCGGTATGGGCCCACAGAATTCTTTCTTTGCATTTCCAGCTGCTCTATAATAAATTCCATCTGTGTTTTAACTATATTTGCATTGATTTTTCAGCTATGCTAGCTTATGTCTGTCCTCTGTCTTACTGACCCTAAAGTCAACCAACATGGTGGGCATAGAGCCAATTTCACATGGCATTTGGTTAGTTTACTCCCTTTTAAAGTAGTTTAGGAAATGTTACTCAAATATTTCTCTTTTTCTCAAGACTGCTTAACATTCACAGCTTCACCCCATTTACTCTGAATTTCATCCTCCTCAGTATTTTTCCAATTCTAGGGAGAGGGATTAGAGATATACCTCACCTCTAGCAATTTTCATCATTGTTTTCTTTCCAAATTTCTAGGGGTTTTTTTTGTCTAGCTATGGGGGTTTTTCCCTAATCCTGGGTGTGTGTATAATTTTGCTTTGTACTACTTTGCATTTGTCTTTTAAGACATAGTTATATAACCCCAACACATAGTCTACGCTCATAACTTTAAAGGGAATTAGGCTGTGCAAAGAGTGCAAGATCAGGCATTTGGAAAATGATCCAGTGGAATTGTTTTCTTGTCCCTGTACAATGAGTATTTGTCTTAAACAACTTCCATGGCTCTTGGAAACTTATTTCACTTCTCGTTAGGTAATCTATTACCATTAGCCTTTTTTTGGTCAGAAGCCAGTTCATTCCTATAGGCTTTACTGAAGTATGTGTTGGATTTTTTCCCCTTCTGTTTGGGTTTGTTGGGTTGCTTTTTGGTTTGTTTGTTTTTTTGTTTTTTTTTTTCCTTTTACCATTTTCGGAAATGATTCATCTTTTATTTGGTGGCTATTGGTTTGGGTTTTTTTCTTTTACCATTCTCTGAAATGATTCATGTTTTTGTTTCCCAGATCAATGACCAGAAATGCAGCTCCTTGTTTCAAAAGCCCAGACCTTTATTTATATGTTGTTTTATTGCAGAATGTATGGGATGTTGTCAAGGCAATGTCTGATTAAATTATGATAAGAAAGTATATTTAGTGATTAGACTTATCAGACTTATTTCATTTTTTGAGAATCACATCCCAGATCATGTATCACACCATACTATTGATAATGCCATTCTCCTGTTAGTATAATTTAAGACATGTTTTTTCTTATAGCTTACTGAGAAATTTAAAAAGACATAAAAATACTGTATTGCCTTTTACATACACGTGGGACTGTTTCCTCACTTCGCTGTGTGTTGTACTCTCTGGAATGTGTATTTGAGTAAAGGAAGCTGTACAGTATTTCTTAGAAGAACAAGCCAGGAAATAGTGATGCAAATAAATCAGTCAGACAGGCAGGGTTTTAAAGAGTAAGCTGGTGTAGTTCCTTACCTATCTGACTGTATACAAAATCCAAAAAAGAATTGCAGTTCTTTATGGTGGACTGAGGGGGGGAAAAAGGTCATTATAACACACAACAGAAGGTGGGTGCGAGGAAGAGCAAGTAATTAAGGGTCATAATGAGATACTGACTTCCTTGTGTGCTGGTGAAAAGACCTGCCAGCAATAAAGGGATTTTGTGTGCAGCAAATGGTTCAGAGATCCATGCTCAGCTTTGCTCCTCTGGTCCTTGAAAAGTCAAGACTCATTTTGGTGTGGTTTCTGTTTTACATAGTTTCTATTGTTGCTTCTACTATTGATATCAGTAAAATGTGAATGTGTAAATAATTGTTCAGCAGGATAGCTGTGATACCATGAATTGAATTTGCTGCTTAAGAATTCCCTAATTGCACTTGCTGTCACAGTGGGTACTTGAAGAAGTTCACAAAACTTTCAGCATCCCTAGGCTCTGGCCTACAGCACTCCTTTTAAGGTTTTTCTTCTCAAAGGAACTTTGACTTTGTGAAGTTGTAGTTGAGATACAGCATCCCTGAGCATGAAGTACTCCTCAATCAAACCTAACATCAGTCATGTTCTGAAAACAGCTGTTGTGTGTTGTTTAGCTTTGTCAAAGAGAGGTCTCTCTTAGAGTCTAACACTGTAGAAAGGAAAATATCAAAGCACCTTAGCACCTATGTTGTCTACCCTTATTACACTCCAATAATTTTAAAGCCTAGTTACAAATTCAAGTAGGATCTTAAAAAATAATAAAGCCATGTGAAAGCAAAATGTCATTCATAACAACTCATATGGGACAAAAAACAACAAATTGCCAAAATTGTTTGGATTTTTACAGAGCATAGTCTTTTTAAACTATGGAAACTGCATACTTACAAAGTTGTTGTACCTAATGAAAACCTATACAGATAAATAGAATTTCAGTGCTTTTAAGAAACTCTATGTATCTGCTTCTTCATTGACTTTTCAGAATATTTTACCACAGGATACCTATCCCATGATACCTGTTCAACCTTGTGTTTAAAGATACTTCCAGTTTTGTTTTTATTTAAAATACTCTTTTAGAGAAGAAACATATCCAGAATCTTCTGGATATCTGCAGGTTAATATTTCTATTCTACAACAGAAATATGGACATTTTATTGCATGTTTTAATTGAGTTTGAAGTGAAAACCACCTTTTTAAAATAGAATTGTATGGTGAGAGTGGTAAAGTTTTTCTCTAAATTCTAGATGAAACAGCAGAAATAATTAAATGTATGGCACAATCTTTTTACCATTTAAGGTCATGGTAAAAAAAGAAATCGGAAAAAATGTGCAGCATTCACTGGAAACTAGATAGCAAAAATGAAGTGATTAATGTGAAGTAATTTAGATTAAGAAGAATACGTCTTAGGAAGGAATCCAAACCTGCAGGGTTATGTCACACTTCACAGATTTTGCAAAACTGTTCCCATAATCCTACTTGAATGAAATGTAGCATTTTAATATTCAGGTTTACTGCAGTATAAACGCATTTGTCTTACAGCACTTTCTTGAAATGAAGTTTTATGATACTATATCCCTTTGCAGTTTATTTTCATCTCAGCTGAATAGCTGATGTATGCAAAACTTAATGCTTCCCAAATATATCAGTAAGAAGCCCAGAAAGAGATGTATGCTGCAGACTCTCTCAAATTATTTCTGTGGAAGTTGAACACGTAAGACTGGGTCAAAGCCAAAGTTAAAACTAATTTGGACAAGTTTGTTCATCCATTTCTACCCAAACATATCGCAAAAATTACAAGAAAATGAGTTTATAAAGTCAGGTACAAGAAGTTACTTTCTTAGTCTCTTGTGAGTTCCTTTAATCTCTGTTCTCTCACCATACTGCTGTATGTCTCATTAAGTTGCCCTGTTGTCATCTTGAACAAACATTGGGAATGAAGGCAAGATGAAAACTCCTTGCTTTCGGTTCTTACACCTTTTATCTGTGAGTCAGAACAAGATGTCTAGAGCCATCCTGCTAAGCCAGGAACAGCCAGAGATCTCATATAATCCACTCTATGTGTGTGATTCATGGACTTCTGACCCAACAGAAAAAAATCTGGCTGGAATGATGATGCCATACGAAACATGTGCAAAGCTAAATCTTTCGTAGCAAGGGGTTTTGCTTGTTTCTTTTTAAATAAAAGAGCTTGTGATCAAGCCAAATATGGGCATCATTTAGTGCAGAGAAAAAGTCTGATTTCGGCACTATTAAGATCATCTGTCATTTAATTCTCTACAGAAGTGCTCGCATGCTACAATGTCCTGAAGATGTAGAAAGCACACCCCTTTGATTAATTTCAACTTCTAAACCTCAATTTCAAAGGCCCCTGATTCCCACAAATAGAAATGTTACAAAGCAGTGAGAAGCTGATTGCAGGTTCTTCTATCAATGTGCTGTGGACATCTTTCATAAAAGACGATGTCACATTTCCAAGAACACATTGTTGCTTACCAACAGACTTGGAAATCTTCTCCTCCATGGAAACCATGGAAAATGTCCTGGTAGGTTTTGCACCAACACATTTGGCGTAGATGAGGGTTATGCTGGCTTAATATCCCTTTGGTTGCCATACAGAGAGGAATTGCTGATGCAAGATGTTTTGATGTTTTGGTCTGTAAACAAAGTATTGTGCAACGGTGAAAGAGCTCTCTTAAAAAGCATTTTGTTGCAGTGTACAGTGTTGGAGTAGTTCATGATCCACTAAGCAAGGAGAAACACTAGTCAACAGCTTTTCTGTGTATTTTAGAACAATTGCATTCTTTTTTCTAAGCCAAAATATAGCCATCACCATTATACAGATGTAAATCTTTCTTGAGAAGTCTGGTTCTCTTCCTTCATTTCCTGTAACATGTTAGCTGCAGCTTATTTCAGACTGTTTTCTCTTAGGCTCCCAGAAAATGTAAACAGGGCATAAAATCTTGTCTACAAATCTTCTAAGTAATTCTGAACTCCCACAAGGAGTGCATTACCCATTAAATCAGTTATTGCAAATTACTATTGAAGTTTTTTGGGGGTTGTTTTGCTTAGTTCTGATTTTATATGTTTTAATGTCTAGGAAGAAGAAATCTGATTTCTAAATCAGAAAATTAAGTCTTTTAGTATGTTGTGCTTTGACAGCTGCAATCTTCATGATACATGTCTTTTTATTATACGTAATGGTGGATTTTGGTTCCTCAAAGTTCTGTTCAACTGGTGAGCATCAACGAAGATGATTCTATAAAGGCAGATCTTACTAGAACACTGCACCAAGAGACCTAAAATTATTTTGTATTGTTAATTTTGTTACGGTGTTGCTTTATTCTCTGTCTGATCTGTGGATCTTCTATTTTGCCTGACAGACTGAGATGAGTCAAACTATGGAATAAGACTAAGTTTTCCATTTATAGTCAGCTTCAATTTTTCACTTTCATTCAGTTTTTCATTTTCATTTCAATTTTTCATTTTCTTTCAATTTTTTATTCAGTCTGTGCTTGTTACCACTTGCAGATATCACTAGTTATCATGTAATGAAGTCATGCATTATATATTTCTTTCTAAAAACAGACTGAAAAATGGTCATCTACTTGCAGTTGACAGTGGTTTCTGTGTAGATTTTCCATTTTGATGAAAACATGTTAGTAATTTTTTTTCCAGATCTAAATGCAATGGGGCTTGCCAGCCATGCATATGGAGAATGGTGTTTCCTCTTCCCAAGAATTTGTGCCCAGCTCTCTCAGACATGTTCATTGTCCTTGACTGCTGCTCTAAATATAACTCAATGCATGACTTTTGACCACTCAATAACTACCTTACATTTCAGAGTAGCTTTCATACAGGTCTCTCCCAGCACAAGTTTTAGTACTTCTACACTGAAAATTCTGACAATATTATTTTGATAAGGCTTTCTTATATAATTAATGTTGCTTCTATGGATCTATAATCATAAAAACATGCATTAAGATTAAATTATAATTCAGTTGAAACTATAAACTGATATGTAGTAATTATTGTTGGACAGTAGTGGTAATGAACAAACTGGCTAGTGTACAATGGGCCTGTTTTATCAGTTAAGTCAATCCACTGTCTCATTCTTTGGCAGGGAATTTTTTGAAGATCTGTATTAAAATGTATTATTATCAATGTATGTATCTATACAGTCAGATGTTAAGATGTTTAGTCTGAGAAATATGATTTTGAGTTATTCAATATGTTTTACAGTATCACTAAATGTCTTCGTGCTTATGCTACAATGCCAGTAGTTTTTATTACAAAGCTAAACATTAGCATGGAAAACAGTTTTAATTTAGAGATAAAATGCTGAGGTTTTTTTCATTGTTTTCATAATTCTTTTAATAGTAGTACAGATTTTGTAATTTTTGAATTCCGTATTTCCAAGCAGCAAGCTGAAACAGTTGTTGCGAATACTCTAACCTTGGTAAGTGGTTTGCACTGTGGTGCTGAATGCTTTCATATTCAGACGATAGAACTACTCAGGTCTATTGGGTTAATGATGTGGTCTTTTATGACATATTTCTGTTCCATGGCTCATGAAGACCCTTCTAGTTTTTGCCTATATGAAACTGCCACAACATGGATGGGGAGCTGGACAGCATGAGGGCACTTTCTGGCAGAAGTGAAGGAGAGAGAGGATATGGCGTGGTTCTCTGAGGACAGTGCTTCAAACTTGTGAGAAGGAGGCTGCCCTAGCTCCATCTGGTTGCAGCTGTAGATTTACTGTGAGCTGTGGAGTAGCTGGAGTGAGGGGGTTCACTGGGAGGGGAAGTGAAGGAAGCACAAACTGGCAGATACCAAAAAGAGAAGATGGTACAGGGAGCAGATATGCTCTACTTGCATGGAAATAAACTTGCACATTAAAGATTGCTGCTGGGGTCAGTGGCAGCAATTTAGCTATCTAGAGTATTTAGAGACAAAAGCTGTGCTTTGAAACCTGTTTGACCAGACAGAGAGAGGACTGGAACTTTCATTGAAAGTCAGTCGAGTAGTAACTTCCACACCTCTGGGAGGTCACCCTTTCTGCAAGGGTAGAAACCTAAGCTTTCATATGCATTTATGTTAGATCTTCAGATAGCTTTCTCGGGAGCATTGCCAGTTTCTGTTGCAGCAGAGACAGAAGAAGAGTAAATGTTGAACAGCACATCAAAGGTCGAAGGAGATGTCCTTCTACCCTGAGCATGTCTCTTGTGGTGTCATTTGTTCCATTCAGATGAACTGATGTCAGATGACAGGGCCTGGACAGTAAATTACTTGCAGAATCAGCAGTGAGTTATTTGTCAGTAGCCTGAACACCTGCTGAAGATGATGGAGTTGTTCTGAAATAAACTGGTACTTCTGCAGCCTTTAGCAGTAGAAAGGATGAGCTCCATAAGATACCGCATTTTGTTTTAAATTACTATTTGACAATGCTATATCTTTGTGACCTTAGTTTAATTTATTCTTAAAGTATTTCTGTGTTTTGGATTTTTGTTTTAGCATTTTCTTTGTCAGTTAGGAATGTTTTATTTACATTAATCTTAAAACAGACAACTTGAAACCTGATCTTTCTGGGCATAAATTCTCCTAAATTGTTCCTATATGTTTCTTATTTTGCTGAAATTGTTTGGTTTGTTTGGTTATTTTTCCTGAGGTGAATTTTAGCATGCTAATTTAAATATGTAATGTAATTATGATGTCATAAATATATTTATTCTGTTATTTTATTATTTCCTTATGTTTTTCTAGTTTGAGAGTTTCATACAAGTAAACAAACTTGTTCAGGCCTCTGTTGACGGCAAGAATGTGGTATGAAAATACCAGAGTCGGTTTCTGTTGATCTGAAAGTACAACTGACTTGGGTGCAGCTTCTTACAAGAAGGTGGTTATAAATGCACCTTTGTATTCCCTGCAATTATTTTTTTTTTCATGCTTGTGTCCAGGAGCAGTCACTATTGCCCTGTACATCAGTGACTTAAAGTAGTGCTCTCCATTCCAGTTTACTACTTGTTTTCTGCTTCACCCAACATCCATGTGGGCTTGCAACAATGGAAGGAGTTTTAGCATTATTTAAGAGCTTGTTTTCATAGCTTAATACTAAGGAACCATATTGAGAAATACAGAAAGGCTTCCAGATTACCAGACAGAATTAGAAAGTTTGAGATTTAGCTATACCTTCTTGATTTTTTTCAAAATGCTGTTTCTTGTCATACGTCATAAAAGGACTGTCTCAGAACACTTTTACTAATTTTAAATCACTACTTTGTTAAGGGTATTCCTTTTAAGGAGTAACAGCTCAATAAGCTCCTTAGTCAGATAACTAGATCTCTGTGGATCAACTTTTGTTTCAGCTGTCAGTATGGACATACTCGGTATATGTTCTCCTGAACTGTTGTCATTTTCTCATTTAAATGTAAAGAAAGAAATCACTTCCTATAGGATTCCTTGATCTTTGTTTAAAACAAACAAACAAGCTATCACATAAATCGACTTAAAAAGACTAAATCTAAAAGATGTGAAAAAAAAAAAAATACAGTGACCAGCAGGACTGGGTTTTGGTTGGGGTTTTATTTTTTATTTGAGTGTTATATTCCTTGCTTGCTGTGGCTCTTATGTAGACATATACAGTTTGACTGTCAATTCCTCCTCATTAAGTACCTGAAGTCCTGCTAAGTATCAAGCAACAGTAGCAGCCGTAGGGAGTGTTCCCCTAGCACATTTCACTGGCTTCCTGCAGGTTAGCGCCTCTTAATAAACGCAACTTTTTAAAGTTTCAGGATATTTTGAGAGTAAAGCTAGTCTGGCTTTGTTTCTTCACGCAGCATAACAGAATAGTAACTTTTTAAAAAGTAGGTAGCAGTGTTGAGGGATTCCTTTTCCCTTCAGAAAGCACCAGCGAAATCCCCACAGGACACGCTGTAACCTGTTCTAAAGAACAATGGAAAACATGACAGGAATCTGTGGGTTTTTACACTGGAACTCCGTCGCTTCGTTTTCCTTTGTCTCGTTGCCAGCGGTCCGCAGCCGCGGCCGGGGCTGGGGGAGCGGTGCGGCGGGAGCCGCGGGGTGCCGGGGAGCGGCGGCGCTGCGCGGCCCCGGCCCGGCCGCTGCTCCTTACATGGGCATGGCCGCGGCGCGCCCGGGGCCCGGGCGGGGTGGCCCTGGAGCCGGGCCGGGCCGAGCCGGGGGCGGCGCGGCCCGGGGGGCTCAGCCAGACAAAGAACAGTCCCGGCAACCAAATAAGGAAGTTGGAGCCGGAGGATTTCAGAATAGGAGCAGAGGGGGAGATGCCAGGGAAGCCGGGGAAGCAGTCTGCGTGCAGGGAGCTGCTCTCTCCTGTTACCCGCCGAGTGCTGAATGCAGGGGATCGAGGTTGGCGGACTGTCCGTACCCTTCTGTGATCCTCAGCCAGCAAAGTTAAGAACTCAAGCTGTGTTTGTCATATTTTCTCATGTTTCTGAAAGCTCTCTACAGATTTTTGTTTAGAAAGGAGGTCTCTTTGGCAGCCCTGTTGGTTAGCAGGCTGAAGATAAATGAGTCATCCTTTGCCAGGGGGAAAGAAGAGTCCCATTGCAGATAATTTTAGGCATTACAAAAACATATTATAAGTTTTTGTCTACTGTAGCGTTCTAATGAAAACTTAGAAATTCCTCTAGAAAGGGTACACAGGCACCCCTGAGTGTCAGAGATGTCTTTACAGTTAAGAACAGTAGTAGAGAGAGAAAATAAAGAAAATAAGAGCTAGAAAACCCTAAAACTGTCCTGACAATTTGCATAGAAAAGCATTTCGTAACAATATAAAATATGGAAAATTGTTATGGGGTTTCAGAAGTGCAATTTAGCTACTGGTTTAAACATAGGTGTAGGATCCCTGTGATCCAGTGTCTTGGGATGTTGTTTTCCTTACTTATTTGAGCTGAAGTTAAAAGGTCTTCCTGGTGGAAAAACACATGGAACACCATTCACTTTTTCCCTTCAGACTCAAAGCAGGAAGAATCCACACAACAAATATTCTGAAGGAAGAACTATAATCTCTGCTGAGTGTGTGGAACCTAGAATAGAGAAAAGTAAATATCTGTGGGCATAAACTTCAGCAGTAACATTTAACATGCTGGCCTGGTTTGCTCTGGTTTCAAAATGTTAGCTACAGAATGTGTCCTAAAGTCACAGCCTTTATAGCAAACAATTACATGCACTGTGAGCTTGACATCCTGATGAAAGGAAGTAAGTTATGCCTTGATCTTGAAATTGTGACAAGATCAGCTCATAAACAGCTACTGAAAAACATTTTAAATACTGTAGGGAAGCCTGCTCAGAAGAAACAGCTTCTTTATCTTCCTTGACAGGGCTTACAATTACAGCAGCTGTAAGTTACTGAAGTGTAGCTAATTGAAAGATACAACACACTCACTATTGCCATGTCGGGGCTATTAAATAAGGGAATGTAGTGCTGAGATTTGAGTTCAGAACTGGGAAGGACTTACAGGTGACATTCAAACTGCTGTGATCCTCTGCAACTTTTTTTAAGCCTTCTAAGATGTTTAGCATCTGAAGTACAGGTAGACCTCTGATAAATCCATGGCAATGCTTGTAAAAGTGAATATCGGTATCATAGCTGAAAAGTATTATGTCAGCTTTACTATGAAGTAAAACCTAAGCAGTGAATGGCTTTTTTCCTGTTATAGTTTCTTATATTTAATTTCCAGATCTCTCACACATTGCAGTATCAATAGTTTTGCAGGTCTGGAAATCTCCTGGATTACTCATGGATAAAACAGACCAATCATGTGGGCACTGAAGTGTCTAGGAACTTTAAGGAAGTCATTGGGATACTTAACTTCTCCATATGCTTGTTGTTCAACCATCACTGTTCCAGTTCCTTATTAGAAAGTGCCTACATCGTAGACTCACAGTTTTCCTCTGTGCTGTCATAGGGGTTGCACAATAAGTCTGACCAATATCTTTAATTTTTTACCCTGAGGACCTTTGCTATTTTAGTCTGAAAGGTGAAATAGTGGTATAACAAAGAAGACTTGAGTGTGAGTCACTTCGTCACTATGGATGCATGCACAAATGCGTTTCCACAAAAATGGTAACTGCTGCCTTTTGAAAATTGACTCAGTAATAGAAGCTTCTAATCTTTGGCTTTCTGTTGGTATTATTAGAAGTTTGGACAAAATTCTTCTTGTCCTTGTTATTGTTGTTGAATCCTATTTTGCTAGATCAGAGACTGCAATATGATTTGCTATCAAGTGTTGACCCTAGCTGTGTTTTCCTTTTTGTAAAGCACATAGCTTCAATGGTGTGTATTTGCAGAATTGAAAATGATGGGAAATGTTTGCCTAAATATTCTTACTTGCAACAAACATGATCTTTTTTTTCCAGAAGTGCTAAGAACAAAAGCCACAAACAGCTTGGTACTTCTAGTTCAGACATTGTGAATTTCACCAAACAGAAATAGTACCAGACAATCAATTTACAGTTACTACCTCAATGTCTGCCAACACCAGCCAAGTTAGGTAGTACAGGATACTTGAAATGCTTTGGACTGGCACATGTTTGGTAACTAACATTTCAGAGGTATAGTCAATCACTTTTGGTTTTGGGAAATCCTAATTCTGCAGTCTGGCCTTCTAAAGAAATATCAAACTCTCACGCATTCAAAGAAAATCGGTGTCCTGTTCCTGGCATAGGAATCCACATTCAAAGCTAATCAGAAAAGCTTTGACTTTTCTGTCAAAGTTTTGTCCCACATTATGGGAGGTGATATAGTTTTATGGAGATTTTTTTTTTTGTTTTAAATAAAAAAAAATAAAATCTGCAATGGTTGGCATGCCAAAGCTTATTTTGAACAGCTAGTGTAAATGACATGCATTTCCCTTATGTGGGAAAAACAAGGAGATTGCTGAACTGGCCTCCATAGATCATTGAATTCAGTAAGCTGCGTATGAATCAGTTTGGAAGCTTGTAAACTCTTTCAATTCCCTCTTCTGGTCAGTCCTTCGGGTCTATTTTACTGACATTTCAAATCTGAGTTTAATGATGTTTGAACTGTAATACGATGCAAAGCTGCATTGTAGCTAGCTGAATACTATTTGGGTTGATTTACAGGCATGCCTATATCCTCGCATTCATTTCCAGATTGTAAGACTGAAAGAATCTCATGTCACGTGTCTCCCTCATTAGAAAACACAAATTGAATATCGATCACAACTTCTTCCTAGATCTCAGAATTTTTAAAGTTTCATTTGTTGGATATCTTTCTTTTGTCAAAATGTCTTGTTTTGATTTTAAAAATTTGAGAGTTCTGGTCTTAACTAGTGTGATCAGAATTGCACACTCCAGTATAGCCTTGAATGTTTCAGTTAAGTCAGCAGCTACAATGCTTAATTTTTACATATCATAATGAGGAGGCAAAGATAAGAAAAGAAACAGAAGTGTAGTTTTTTGTATTATAGTAACACCTGGAAAACAGCTGTTGCTTTTATTTATAAAAATATATGTACACTATTAAAATACTCTTCCTTCACTGAAGATACACTGCAGGCAAAAAGATTGTATTTAAATGCTACAAATTGTTCTGTAATAGTTTAAGAATTTGACAGACTCTCTCATGAAATCCAGTGTGTTATTTTCATTTATTTTCACTCATTGCTGAGGATTAGTTTTTTAAAGGTTTTCTCCCTGCATTTTCAGCTTTTCTTTCCTGAAGGCATCCTTTTTAGTTTTTGTACTTCAAACAATACTAATTTCATTTTATTTATGGGGTAATTTGAAAAGTAAATCTTAATTTTGTGAAGCTTCTCAAAGCCTGAATGAATGCTAGCAAGAAAACTTCTGGTAGTTTTGTCTTGACCTGCTTTACTAGTGACATCTACCATTATCTTACCTGGTCCACAGAAATTAATTGCTGGGCTCCTTTATTTTTCCAAAAGCTGTTTTTTTTATTATAATTATGTTTTAATTATTTCTTTTAAATATTATGACTCAACTGGAGTTGTAGGCAATTTTCTTTTTATGTGTGAATTAGTTTCCCTCGTTTTGGTTTGCCAGTCATGCTGTAGATATAGTTGGAAATTCCTTAAACCAGAAACAAATGTTCCAGGGACTGGAATTATAGGCAAAGTTGTTTACAAGAAAGAATCACAGATCATATTAAGTTAAGCATATGGTTTTACTTTTTTTCTCTTTGGATCTTTATCTTGCAATATGCCTCATGCTTATTTCTCAGTAAGCTGAGCTTCATTTTCACTTTCCATGCCTGAATATGCTGTGGAGTCCAAGAAAAGCAAGTGTATTGAACTAAGCTGATGTGCACACATTGTCTCTGCTTGCATCTTCCATCGCCATGAACTGAACACATGCATACACACACAGATATAAAATTCTTACGTGCAAAAATTTTAAGAGCTGTGACAGAAGAAATGTTGGAGAACTTCACGCATGCCTTTGATGAAGTATTACCTCAATCTATTATAATCAAATACAAAGGAGGAGGTGCAGTTAGGAGATGTGAAGTCCACGTAATGTTTTTCTATCACTGACTTTTCCTACTGTACATCAGTCTGCTCTTTGTTGTGTGTTTTATGTTAACTGCACCTTTTACAGGCTGTAACAGAACTGTGTTCTGCTTTTTAGATAAAATTCTTGACAAGCATACCTACCAAAAGTCATAGAGAGACCTGACCAGCCATGAGTGATACTCCTTTTATCTTTGTACTATCTTAATGCCATGTGTATGAGCTGCCATGCTTCTTCCCCAGAGTCATGTAGAAGAATTGGGAACAGGGTGCTAGTGCAGCGCCAGCCTTCTGACTGCCAGGTTCTGACATGCCACTCTGTTCTAGCAAAGGGGAGATGCTTCATTTTCCCCTCCCTTTTTCCTATTTGGCAGCATTCCTCTGTTCTTCCTGTTGTATTCTGGAGGGATTGAGTGGTGTGGAGTGAGTTCTGAGTCCTAAAGAGGGCTTAATGGTGAAAAGGTGTGAAAGAGGTTGAGTAAGCAGAGAAATTTTCAGTGCTACCTTGTTCTGCATTGTCCACTGTGGAATGATACTTCTCAGATAGAGGTCTTGCTCATTTTGGAGGTTCATACCAGTTGGGGGAAAATAGTTACGGTGATATTCTTGTAAACCAAACGCATTTCCAGCCATCCAGAGCTGATCTATAATACACACTAATTGGAAACTGGAGCTCTGAGAAGAAAGAGGATCACCAATGCTTTCACCTGCCCTAAAATTTTTTAACTGTTGTCCAGGATGTTGAACTGAGATTAAAGCAGAATGTTCATACACTTGCTGCTCGTGAGGTAGAAAATGCAAGTGATACCACCGATCACCTCCACGGGCTTAGCATGGAAATGAGAATAGTGATTTTATAGATGTATCTTTTGAGATTATCTATCTTGTTTTAAGCAGATGTTGAAGTAGATATTACTAGTCATTAGTTGTGTACTATGATTGCTTATGAAACTGATGTTGGCATGTAACCTGTAAGAAAGCACTGGATCCGGACTAAGTGGCTTATAGTAGGAAGGGTATGAACCAACAACAGAAATGTGACATTCTTTATCTTCTTGTGGGAAAAAAAGAAGAAAAAAAAAGGAGGAAAAAGGAAGAATGATATACCTTCAAATGAACGCCTTAATGGAACATGTAGTAGTAATTAATGTATTTAGAGTAAGTGATACTCTGGAAGGTTTTGCATAATTAGATCACAAAACAACTAGATTTTTATATCATATAGTAAATTTTTTTCTGATCACTGATGCTATTCTTTGGCAGATGAAGAAGGCACAAGAGGCTACTTGCAAAACAGATGACTACCGTGCAATAACATGATATTTTTTTCTGAAAAATGTTTTAAATTCAGTCTAACTGAACACTTGGGGTCTTGGTATTGATGAGTAGTGGCATAAGCGTTAGTTTAAAAGAACACGGAAGTGTTAAAGGGCTTAGAAGAACAACGTGAGACATTTCTTCTGCAGTTTTACATTATACGTGTAACCATCCCACCCGCTCTGTCACGCAGACAAAAATGATGTGGCAATCGTGGAAACTTTTGCCTCGCAGAAGAGCTGATGTAAATTCTCGTAGCAACACTTTTGTGCAGCTGTATGGCAATATGGGAGAGCCTGGGATGTTTCTCTGGGCTGTTGCAGCGCCTTCTCAAGTTTTTCTGCTGGCTATGGATGTTCCTTGGAAGAGGAAAAAAAGTGAACTTCCAGCCTGGGACCCGAGCATTTTTTGGCAAAAAGTGCACCACGGAGTTACAGCTCTTGCAGCTCCGAGGGGGAGAAACTTAGGCTGCAGCAGGGGGTAGAAACACGCCGCTGGCGACTCGCTCCGGGAAACCCGCGCCTGGCCGCCGTTCCCGGCAGGCTGGTACCGCCTCCCGCACGCAGCGGGGCGGCCGCGGGACTCTTAACGTGAAGCCGGCGGAGGGGGACGCGCCGGCGGCGGCTCTCGGTGAGTCACGGCGCGAGCGGCGCCCCGGGCCCGCCCTATATAGCCGCGGGTACCTGCGGGCGCCGCTCCGCTCCGCTCCGCTCCGCCGCGTCCCGCCACACCGGCGCTCGGCTATGTGAGAGCTGCCGCTCCGCCGTGCCCAGGTAAGACAGCAGGGTGCTTGCTGCAGTCCGCGGCGACGTGTCCTCTTCAGATGAGCGGTGATGGGAGGCGAAAGGTCAGGACACATGAAATCATGCTGTGATCGGACCGGGCTGACCGCCTTTCTTTCGAGTATTTCTACTTTTGATCTTCTCTTTCTTGATCTTTTAGTTTGCCTCATCGTCTGTAGTCGCGTTCGAGTTTGGCTGATGCACTTAATTTGCCGACCCCGGCCGTCCCCTTGGTGTTTCCAAAGGCAGAAAGGATGCTTTTGTGGCGGCAGCGGCTCTGTGCATCTCTGTAGCCCAAGCTTTGCTAAATCAATCCTTAACAAATATGATAGGGCACTAAACTATGAGTGCCTTCCCAGCCTTCTTTGTACGACACTTCTGTAGGAAACCAGTGATAGTTATGGAGGAAGAGAATAGGTAATGGACAGGAGACTTGCTCTTTTAGAAGATTTGCTACAGCTTCTTACACAAATGAAACCAAATACTGGAGTTTTGGCTTGTTCTGTGGAATTCACATGTCTATAAGGAAGACATATTTGGTCATCTAGCACTTAATGTACACTTGTAGCTAATTTTTTTTGTCTAATGTTCGTCACTGCTTGTTGAAAAAAATTTGGTGTTACTTAGTAACTTTGTAACTTATAACAGTAACAGCTTTGGAGGTTTTTTTTGTTCTTTTCCAAGTCTACGGTACACATCAGACATTTGTTTAAATTTTAGTAGTGAAGACAAAAAAAGAAAAAAAGAAGAAAAAAAAAAAAGGAAAGTTTCCTGGCAGTAGGCACATAATTAGAAAGAAGGCTGGGAAAAGTAAGACTGGCCTTCTTTATAATGATGTGTTTACAGAAACTTGGAAAGCAGAGATATGCATTGGCTATCAAAGAGAAACCAACGTCTGCTATTGGAACATTTGGGTCAGCTTTATATTAAGGAATATGGCACTGCAGAGCACACATCTAAAAATAGGAGTGGACACAGTCAATGTTTGATTAGGCTTTGAGGTCAAGAAACTGTTTTTCCATGGTATTCTGTGGCTGTATTGCACTGAAACCATGATTCCTGTGAACAAACCTTGTATTTCTGAAATTAACTTTGTAAGATGTATTACATACTGTGCAGAAAGTTTTATGTTCACTCATGGGTTTGTGTGCACAGAAGTACGCTGGCATTCTGGGGTGGGAAAAGTTTTATGATGTTCTTTAAGAAAGCCCAGCAATTTCCAGACATCCAGAGCTGGCCTGTGATTCACAATGCATACCAGACATAAAAGGATTAAGATATAGAATTGATAAAAAGAGGATGGAAAAAAAATCATAGAAAAAGTTAAATGGCTCTCAGCACATATCCATTGATTGGATCTAAACCACTTCACTATATGAAAATGGGGCAAACACTTGTGAGAACAAGATTCTGAGAGATTGTGTTGCATCCTGCTTTTGGTTGGGGAACAAAACCTGAAAGAAGTGTCTGTGAAATGATTTTCTTTTACTGATTTTCCTCGCCAAAAGGAGAAACCCTGTGGGAAAAAGGTGGGGGCAGAGGGATAAGAGTTTGAATAAAAGAAACTGGAAATGTGGGGTAGGAGATATACAGATGTTCTTGCAATGTTTGAAACACATAGGAATATGCAGGTAGGATATTGTTGGAATTGGGAGTGTCTCATTTGGATAAAACAAATCCTCATCTTTGAGACAGTGGAAATCTGACAGTGGATCTCATCTTTGAGATGAGATTTCTCTCATCCTTGAGATAGTGGAAATCTGATAATCACAAAGTCATAATTTATCAAGTTATCATACGCTGCAATCTGATGTAGCACTTTTCCTAAAACTGCAATGGTGGATATGTGGTAAAGGTTTGTTAGCCGTTGACAGATGTATGTCACATAACTTTTCTTGCAGCTTTCTGAGTCAAGAACATTTTTTTCAGTAAAAAACTGTTCTGAAATTTTGAAGTCTATTTTAACTAACAATTAAAAACCCATTGATGTAAGATAAATGTTTTTGTTACTGAAAACCTAGAAAATTCTCTATTATCTTCAAAGTGTTCTGAAGCATCTTTGTTCTTTTCTTTTTGATTTTTTTACTGGCAAAGCTCATCTTGCTGGACACTCATGCATGAATTTTTATGGGCCTATTGACTAGCCTGAGCTTACTGTTTTCTCTTTGCAGAGACTATGATTGCAACATATAAAACTTTGCACTGCAGAATTTTTTGAGCTGATATGATGATTGTGGAGAGCATGATAGTCCAACTGCTCCACAAGCCGAAGCATGATTGCAGTTTTGTCATCCACTTTGTGGTCTGTGTGACTGCAGAAGCCATTTCTAATAGCTATGTTAGAACAGCATGCCTCCTTTATTGTAAGGACACAGTGGTAAATCTGATGAGTAATGTTCAGCTGTCGGGCTTTGGGCATTGGAAGACCAAGGAAGCAGTCTGCCTGGAACTGACCTGTGGGGTGCTGGTCAGCCTACTTATATGAAGAACTTCTTTCTCTCCTCTACAGAATTTCTTCCTATTTCTCAGATTCAAAATGATCCATTAGAAACTTTATTGAACTTACCTGGTTCTCAGCTGAGCAAAGTAAATCAATCATGCTTATAAAATCATGCAATTGATGGAAAATACTGTATTCCTCTAACAACAACCTGATTTCTCATCCAGTTCTACTTAAATTAGCTGCTTTTCAATTTTACTCATGCCAACATTCATGTGGGTCCATATGCCTGGGAGCAGAGTAGACCATGAGTGTGATGTCATCTGTATGTATAGCATAATTTCCTGTAGATTATGAATATTTCTGGACACTACACCTGAAAGACATGAAGATAAATGCCTTTGCTTTTAAAAAACTCAGTTTCCAATGTGAATATGTGTGGATAAGTGCATGGAGCACAGTGCAAAAAAACTCTGAAAGGTGAAGATAGCATATGCAACATTAGTTGCATAATTTCAATATAAAATATTTTATATTATTGCTATGTATTTCTTTCATTTGCTGTTTACTGTCCAAGAAAGGAGTCTTCAAGTATTTGGGGGCTGTGCTGTACCTTTACTGATCTGCAGAGTTGGTGGCCCAAAGGTTTTGTTTTCCCAATAAAAATTTTTGGATTATATAGTACATATAAATTAACTTGTAGTCCCAGATATATTCTTGAGAACATCATAATTGACTGGAAATATTTTATCCTGGGAATATTATTTAATCAAAATATGCCTGTGGACCTTTGTATTCATGTATCCTCTTCCATTGGAAACATTCCTGCTTTCTTAACAGATAGCATTTCTCTACTAGATTAAGTAATAAAGTTCCCTTTGGAGTGACATGCCCATTCAGTAAGAGCAATATCAGCAATGATTTCATAGCAATAATAGATGCATTTGGAAGAATATGTGTGGAACAATTACTAATCAAATTATAGTATGCCTAGAAGCATAAAAGACTAATTTTAACCTCTTACCTGCAGAAGGTGAAGAGTCTTATGACCACGAGTGTCAGAACTTACTAGAGATCATTTAACGTTTCAGTATTCATATATTAAAAATAATCCTAATTAAAAATGTAATTAGAAAAGAAGAACCAGTAATTAAGGCAGTTCTTTTTACATGTGTAGTCCACATTCTGGGTTAGCACATGAATAGAAAATTTAGGAAATACTTTTCCTCCACATTTCTGTCTAGACACTTACATGGTCCTTTTCCCACCTGCTTGAGACATTCTAACCTTTGCCAAGGCAGGAAGTTTGTATTTCCTTTATTGAAGCAGAAAGTGATTGTAATTAGTGTATTGTGTATGGCACTCCCCAGCACTTCCCCCTTCCACAAAGGGAAGGAATTTTAAGATAAACAGCACTTACTTTTATATAAATAAATAAATATAGTGGGCTTACTTTCTTGCTGGGCTTTTTCTGCCTTATTCACCTGTGTGAGGTGAGCCAAGAAGCAACTGAATCTGCTTTCCCTAATTTTCATAATGTGCATGTCTCTCCAGTGATAATTTGAGTATGAAATCTTTGATTACCTTAGATTATCTTAAACCATTGTTTGTAGCAGTTACTCAGAATTCTTTCCAGTCCTTCCCAGGACATTCTTCTGAGCCTGGGAAATTGTATTCATTCACATCAACAAAACATGTTCCTGTTGAAATTTCTCTTTAAAATGGGCTTCAGATTTTGTTTGTTACCAATTTCAGAAGATGGTCTACATTAAATGTGCTAGAATATAACACAGGATAAGAAAAAAACAATTCTTCTAATTATTCTCGTTGAGAAATCAATCTGATATCACAGTTCACTGTAGTGTATTTCAAGCAGAAAGTGGTAATGTGGGGTTGAGTTCCTACCTCTTCATTAATAATATGGAAGAGTTATTTAATTGAAAAGTTGAGTCTATGCATCAGGAGCTTCTATACTGCATTGCCAAAATGTCCAAGTCTGGTAAATGTTCGTAAAATGGCACATACCTTATTTGTTCTTTTGGGACTGTTTAAAGTAAAGGTTTTTTAAAAAAAAGACTATTATTTGCAGACATGATGTGTCAGTCAGCAGAAATGTACAGGAAAATATTTTTTTGGTTTTCATTGGCAACATGGTTACATTTTTTTTCCAGGCTTAAATGTAAAAATAGATTAGCCACAAAAAAAATCTGTTTTACTGATGTTAACATTTATACCAACCATATTACCCCACTGAATTCCCAGTAAGAGCTGATGCTTGTTTTGTGTGCTACTCTACCTATTACAGCAACACAGAACCTGAGGTGTTCCTGTAAATAATGGGAAAACAAAAGGTATTTCATTTCCAACATTAATATTTAACTTTTACAATCACAAGTGGATTTGTTTCAATCTTTGAATTTGCATAATTTGTTTGTTCAAAAACAGAAAGCCAAGAAGGCTTTCTTGGACAAGATGACATCCTGGCCTGTATCAGCACTAGTGTGGCAGCAGGACCAGGGCTGTGACTGTCCCTCTGTACTCTGCACTGCCAAGGCCACACCTTGAGCATTGCATTCACTTTTGAGCCCCTCACTTTCAAAGTGACCTTTTGATGCTGCAGCATGTCCAGAGAAGGGAAACAAGGCTTGTGAAAGGACTGGAGAACATGAGGATTGGCTGGAAGAGCTGGGGATGTTTAGCCTGGAGAAGAGGAGGCTCAGGAGGACCTCATTGCTCTCTACAAGTGTCTGAAATGAGGTAATGTTGAGGTGGGGGACAGTCTCTTCTACCTTACCTGCAGTAAGAGGATCAGAGATAATGGCCTCAAGCTGAGAAGCAGGAGATTCTGATTAGGTATCAGGGGAAAAAAATTTATGGCTTAATGGTTTAGAAGTTACAGTGGTAGTGCTGGCTTGATGGTTGGATTTGATGATCTTAAGGTCTCTTCCAAAATACTGAACTGTGATAAAGATTCAGTCAGCTAGATTTATTTTTTAAATTGCAAATTAAAATGAATTCCTCTCCTATGATGAAAAGAAATGTACATCAGTGAGCAAGAAATGAATTCAGATTTTATCTGGTACACAGGACAAACTTCGTTAGGAGATCCTGCCTGGGCTCTAGTAAAGAGAAAAAGAGAATGGAATATTTAGATTTTTTTTGTACTTCTGCTACAGATTCATTTTAAAAGTATTTCTCCAGCCACACTGAATACAAAAATCTGGTTTAAATCAAGACCCACATGTATTATAGCAACTTTTCTCAGGAGAGCCAACCTGCTGGGTTTAGGCCAAGCTTTCAGCTGAGCTTGCTCCTACCCATTTTTGCACCTTACTCACAACTTGGAAGACTTATCCTTAAAATAGTGTAATTATTTTTCTGTAGTTGGATTTTGAAGTATTTTTAAATTTTTACTCTGTGGTTGAATTCATTCTTCTGAATAGGCTGAATCACAGTATGAAAGCACTCACTAGAAACATAATTCTTTCGTTTCTAAGTGCCATGTGTGTATGTACATCCAGATGTGTGTAAATGTTTCTAACTTCAAAGAGCAGATTATGCAGATTTTTTTTATTAAATAAGATAAAGCAAGTGTGTTTTTACATGCATATGAATCTTGTGGTGTGTGAATATATATATATGTGTGTGTGTGTGTCCTTACACACACACACATATCTATAAAATCTCTGTCTGACTAAATGGGTGTGCTTTGTTTAAATCAGCTATTAAAGTGAAAAACTATTTTAATAGCCAACTTTGGCCAGCAAGGAGGTTCACCAAGGCAACATAGAAAGTTTTGCACAAATGAAGGTAGAGTTTCCTTGCTCAGAAACCCAGTGGTGCTGTATTTCTTTCAACCCACCTCACTCTACTTACATTGGCTCTGAAATACAAAGCCTTGCTTTGCAGTGTTTGAAGATTTCAGGAGGGCTACCTAATTTATGGTTATTTTTGTTCTGACCCAAGATCTAGTGAAATTTTTAGGAAAAGTGAAGCTTTGAAAATCCCAGGGGCAATCATAATATTTTGTGGATGGGGTATTTTCATGCAGTCTGTGTTTGTGTGTGATTTGTGTTTCCTGTTAAAATTTCTAGGGGATTTAATAAAAGCATGAGTTACTTGGCATTACATTACTGATGGTGAGCGTGTTGCAAGATGATGCTGTTTATTTCTGTGCAAATCTGAGGTGCCTAAAACCAGAATTACATAAAGAATATTTAAAGAGAATACTGACATCTACACCTTCAGAGGTGTTTGTGCATATCAAGAAATGTCTTTCAGGTGTTTTAATGAAAAGACTTTCAGAGATCTTTTTGATGTGTTTTTTGAAAGTCTTTTTGAAAGTGTTTATGAACACTTTCAGAAGTGTTCATCTGTATTTCTCAGCTGACAAGCTTCCAGACTGTATTCTTCTTTATAAACTGCAGATTGTTTTCTGCTTCACAATATATATCTTCCTCATCTGACATGGCCAAATTCTACTCTTTTTCTGTTTCCAACACTACCTGATGATTTTCATATATCCATGGCATTTCTCATGTGCATGAGATCAATGTCCTTGCTGAATAATGCTTATTTTTTCACATATAACATTTGTAGGTAATTTTTTTCAGGCAGTAAATAGATTGCCATACTGCTTGGCTGTACTTTAGGAGAAAGTGCTCTGGATTTCCTATAAAACTTCATAGTTTTTCCATCTTTTTCAAAATCTGGAGATCCGTATGTGATGTAAAAAAGAGACACCTCTTCTGTCAGTGTCTGTAGGCATATGAAATCCATAAGGTGAGACTGTGGAAGTTCACACTGTACTTAAAGTACATTGTGTTGTCTTATGGGTCTCTAGGATGTTACATGTGGTTTCCATTCCTTTATCTTCAGTGACTTTTGGAGTTTCTGCTAGAGATTTTGCAGTTATTAACGGTTTAACATTTTCTTAAGTGGTTCATATGGAATTTCTGGAAAATAATTGCTTCTGTTTTCTGCTTTGTATTAAAATACCTAAGCCTCTTTTTTTTGCTCTTTGTTTGTTTGGTTTTGGTTTTAAGAAAGAGAAAAAAAAATCCTATCAGTTGTATTTCAGAAACACTTATGCGTAGATGCTGCTTTTGTGGATATGCAGCTGAATTAGATGACTGTTGCATGCACATTTTCCACATAGATGGAGAGAAAAAAGGAGTGTCTCTTAGAATCAAAATGATACGTCAATGTTTTCTAAAACAATGGATGAACTTTCAGCTATTGACTATGAGGTTACCTCTATAGTTTTCTCAGACCCATAAACCACAGCAACTTTAAGTGTTTCTGTGATTCCAGAAATAAAAATTATACACTGATTCTAAAACTCTAGGTTCCCATGTCTGCCATCCTTTCAAAAGTTAATGGTGATGTTGATGGATAGATATACAGAGACAATTAATACAAATAATGACATTGTCAGAATCACATTAAATACCCAAAAAAAGGAGGTAGAGGCCCAGAATCACAATCTCTGCCAGGTTTCCCTTGCTCTCCTACCAGTTATATGGCTGCCATCAGCAACCAGCTGCGAGCAGCACATGAGCCTTCTCTGCAGCCCTAGCTGGAGCCTACTGCACCATTGTAGAGCTGATCTCAAAGGCGCACCATGCGCTGTGCGGGCTGCTGTGGTGGAACCATTCCCGCATGGTGAAGCTCAGCACTGACCACGTGTATCGCAGTTAGCCCAAAATCAAGGACTTGGTTTCAACTCTGAGGAATCTTTATGGAAGGAAGCAGTGCTTTTTGGAGCAGGAGCTGATATCTTAAAGGAGCAGAGGTTTGTAATTGTCTAAGTTTCAGCATATCCAGCTGGTGTGTGGTATCTCACTGAAGTTTTCTTCAACAAACAGTCCCAGGGATTCTGCAGAATCACAGAAGTATGAAGAAATTTAGACCTCAGAAACACAGATAGAAGTTGTGGATATTCTGTTTGTTACAGGCTGCAGCTATAAATGAGGGTATTAACATGTAAGCACAAATGTTACAAATTAGTTTCAGGTTCTTTTGGTATCCAGGTCTTGAGATGAAGTAAGCCATTCATGCACTTCTTTAACAGATCTGATTATTATCTGTGGGCATGGCTCTGTGTGGTGAAATGTTTGGTTCAGAAAAAGTATAGAAATCTTTAATGTTAGATGTAACATGTTCTTTAGGCAAAAGGCAATAAAATACCTTTGGTTTCATCATCTTCTGGCTGGAGTTTGCTCCTTCTACAAGTTGCCAGACAGGGCTATTGCATCCTCACTTTTAACAGTCTTTGAAACTGTTTTGAAACTTTGTAAAGCTAACATTCCTGTTGAGCACAAACTTTGGACTTTTTTTGTGGTAGATGGTAATTAGAAAAGAGAAGTGACCTAGGGACAGTTAATTACAATAAATTACAAGAAAGCTCAGTTGACCACTGAGTCTAATTGTCAGTTTGTAACTAAAACACAGCACTTGCATTATGTCCTTTTTTGGATTAAGAAGATAGATGTTTGTGCTTTAAGCATTACTGTCTACAAATGCAAGAGACAGGCCCTGTTTACTGAGTGAATTCTTGTAAGAGTACTGAATCAGAGGAACTGTTTGCAATGCTAATATTTGAAGGAACATGCTCATTGATAAAGAGCAGAACAGAATAGAATTGGAATGCTTTTAAGCCGGAAGCTGATCGGCAGTAGATGAAAGCTGGGGGAGTTGAGTAAATTTGTATTAACATGCAGAGCTCTGTGATGCCCAATATTTTTGCTTAGTAACCTCTCTTTTCTCCAAAAAGATTTATTATGTCTGTCAGAATTTCCAGTACTGGCAGAACAAAGTTGATTGTACAGAGTAATGGAGGATTGACTAATCAGAGTGAAACTGGGATGGTTGGGGAAGACTTGTAAAACATGTGAATAGTACCTTTCTAATTAATGGAAAGGCCAGGGCCCATATAAAGAGTGATACAAGACAGAAGCTGCTCATCTGAGAGATTAAAATTTTCACTAATTCATAATTAAATAATACTGTGCTTCTGAGTTACGGAAATCTCTCTGTCATCACTGATGGTCTTTTTGGTAGAGGTAGAATCATGGAAATTTGCTGTCAAGCTTCCTGAGTTACCGATGTTACTCTCTGTGGTTGGTTTTTGAAATTGTTCTCAAATGCTTCCTCTGTTTAATTACCTCAGATTCCTCAAAAGTTGTGTTATAGATTGTTTGCCGCTTTACATATATTTGAAAATGTCTTTGTTGAGAAATTTATAAAGGAAGGTACTAATATTATTAGTTTCTCAATTAATTGCCCTTCATTTTGAAAACTTTAGGGCTTGCTAAAATCACTGACCAATGGTGAGGTCTGTAGAATAATTTAAGCTAAGTAACTGCAACGTGCTTCATTGAGGACAGAAAAGAGGTAGTGAAATAGATTTTTGGATACTGGGAGACATGAAAAATGTGTTTTCCTTATTGAGAAGCAGTTTAATGTTTCAGAGTTTTCCTTGGATGGTCTTGGATGTATCCATTCAGGTCTAAATTAATGGTTTGTCCTGTAAATTGCTGAATGTGCTTAATAATTTTGTTATCTGTAATCGGGTCTTGCATTGCACAGACTCCAATCATATGAGTATTGCAGGTTGATGTGCAGATTGGCGTGTTGTGTGGACAGGAACATGTTTAAACTAAACTTGTGCTTTTGGTTTAATGAAACCATTTCAGTGCACTATTATGATAGTACACATTGTCCAGTGTTTTTGACTAACTGTCTTTCTACTCAAATTCTCATTAAGGTGCTAACTCTTAGGATTTATATGGCATGTTTGGATTTTTTGTTCCTCAGTTAAATAAGGATTACATTTATTGCTGTTGGTGAATTTACATACTGGCCTAAATACTGAAAGACAGGTGAGCCATCAGAAATAATACTGTTGTACATCATATCCAGGCTAAGTCAGGCAATGGCTGGGAATAACTCAAAGTTATGTCAAGTTTACTTAGTTGTGTTTCCTTAACTCTAAACTTTTCTCTTTCTGTTCTACAGTAAGTATGTATGCCTAAGTAATTTGGAGCACTTGTGGTAGGAGTATTTATCTGATATAATTTCACCAGCCCAACTGCTTCCTTCAGTTCTAGTTTCATGTTTCCTAGCCCAAAACAGAGGGAAAAGCAACATTTCTAAACTGTAGGTAAAAAGTACTGCATAGAATTAATACAACTGGTTGCTAAGACAAAGTCAACTAAGTGATACTTAGGTGGTATTGAAGGAGATGCCTTGGTTTGTACATTTCTAGGCATTATAAACTGTTATTCAACTGCTGTTTCTTCTGAAACTTCATTGTGTGAGCTGTCTCAAGATTGCATAGAAAAGATCTTTAAGATCATCAAATCCAACCATTAACCCAGCACCAACAACACATTTACCATTAAACATGTCCCCAGGTGCCATATCCACATATTTTTTGAACACTTCCAGGGATGGTGACTCCACCACTTCCCTGGGCAGCCTGTTCCAGTTTACAGCTTGTAAGAGTTATATATTATTGCTACCTTGGTCATTTAACAAAAAAAGTTCTCCTGAGCCTGTCAGAAATTCTGCCATACCACTTACTCCAATTTATGAACCACATGATGTCATTCATCACTGTTATTTAGACGACCTGGAGTTGTATGCCATGGTGAGCCTTCTCTGTGGTCTGAGTATTTAATTAAATCTTGGAAAAAACTCCAGAGTGACACCAAAGGCAGGGAGTTAGTATCCACAACCAAAATTCTCATACTTCTTTGTATATAGGGACATCTTCCAGGCACAAAAGAAAGATTTCTGCATTTTCATTGCTTAAATATGCTAATAAAGGTTGAAGCAAAAGGTAGCATTTTCAGACATTGTAACAAGTTTTCTGGAAAGAGCATGGAGACTGATTCATTTCAGTCACACTACCAAATGCTCAAATGCTGATCAGGTGCTTTCCATTTTTGTTGCTACTGAAAGGACTTAACCTGGGACCCGAGTATGAAAACTTTGCATCTACAAGAATTTCTATGCTATTTAAGTAACAGAAATTATTGAGATACTTCATTCTTCTTAAAAAAAAATTACTCTGAGAGCAAAAACTAATATATTTTTAATGTATTTCAATACTTGGATGAATTTTAAACAAAAATTTTCAAATTCACTTGAATGATGTTGAATTCTTACTCAGGTTGCCTGATCTTCAGAGCTACTAATTACTGTAGCTCCTGTTGGTTTCGAAGGTATGTCTGTGTGCTTGAACACATGGACTGCTAGTGTGAATTCCTGAATTAATTTACACAAGTTTGGAAAGTAGTTGTACGTTGATTTTTCTGTGATAAAACAAAAAGACAATGGATTCAACATGTACATGCCCAGCTAGCTTATCACTTCTGCTTGTGGTTGCCATCTACAGTAGGATAACTTGCATAATAATAGCTGTGGGATGGATGAGTGAGAGACTTGCAGTTGATTTTCTTTTTCCATTACAGCTAATTCTAGCAGATATTTTCTCTGATTCTAAAATGATACAGCAACACAGTATGACAGTTGAAACCTAAGAGTTTTAACAACTTACTTAGGAGGGGCTCTGTTGTCCAATCAGCTGGTTTTGGTGAAGTTTCCTTGTAATAAGATTAAATTAATGTTAGACAAATATAAGTGCTATATTACTTTCTATTTTGTTTTGAGTTTAACTTCATTCATCTGCTTTTCCTGATGTTTTCTCAAAATCAGGTGTTGAAATCACTGCTAAAATGATAGGTAAATGAACACTGGATGATGCTAATAATTCCAATATTGTTTTAGAAAAAAGAAAACCTAGTTATGGCATAAATAGCCAATTCATGGATCAACAAAAATACATGAAGGTGAAACTGGTCAACTGAATATTGTTATTTATACCTTTGTCATTTGTGCATCAAGTCTTAAGCTACATGTCTTCATTTTTAGGCCTGTACTGGGTTCTTGGTAAGAGTGTAATATTTTATTGAAATCTTTAGATGGTGGAGGTGAAATTTTCTCCAGTTATTCATTGGACACACTAACCCATTTGAAATTGCTTTTCTCTTGTTGTAAATGAAACTTTGGTTTTACCTCTATTAAAGACTTCATTTATTTTGGGGTAGTTGAATTAAAAATATATATGTGAAATAAAACTTTGTTATCTTATTTGGTCATTGCCATTGAGAAAGTAAACAGCAAAGTCATCCACAGAAGAATGGATGTAGAAGTTCATTCTTATCCTTCACAATTACCAACTAAAGATAGGCTTTGCAAGCCCTGCCTTGGCAGTGTGAGCTATGAGAGGTCCAGCTTTCAGGTGCTTGTTCCTGGGCAAGCGCCACTTTGCTGCTGCACCAGCAGAACCCTTTGGGTGGCTGCTCTTTAGTCGGAAGGAATGAACAGACTCAAGACTTTAAAAAGGCAAATAAATAAGCAAAACAACCCATCACTCAAAACCAAGCCACAAAAAACCCATCAATTTACCCAATCCTATGTTGACTTTCAGCTTTTAATTCACTTGCCCTTTCTGCTAGGGTTCTGAGATGTGCCATCACAAACAGCAGTGAAAGAACAGGTTTGGACATAAGAAGTATTAAGGGATGTCTTAGTAGGGGGGATAGAGAATTCATGGCTTTGTAAGACCAGGTGGTTCCTAAGTGAAAGCAATCACAGTGATATTCAGTGTAGCTCAGCTTACATTTATTTTTTGCATACTTTTACTAGATTAGAATTTTTTTTTGCTGAGAGACACTGATGTAAACATGGCAACAATTACTGTAAATTTTTTAAGATTGTTTTTGCTGCACAGCTGCAACTAAAAGCAGTAGGAGCCACTCAGTGAAATTCTCTCAAACTTTTTTGGAAAAAGCAGAGGACAGAATGACCTACCATGACTTTTTGTACTGTGATAAATACATTTTTGTGTTCATGTGTGTGTCTGTGTGACAGTGCCTCAATAAATTATGTTCTCAATAAAATTCCATGCCAGCAAATACAGCATGTAGACTTGAAGGGGAATTTTTGAAGGGATTTTTGCTCAGTAATATGCACATTAGAAATACAATAACCAGAATTTATGTTTACATTAATTACAACATCAACATAAATTTCTCTGGGCTCTTTTCCTCTACTTGTACTATGTGGATTGCTTTTCATCCCTCAATGTATGACACAATAAAATCTCAGTGCTAGATGAGAAAAATCGAGTGCAAGGACTTGTCTTTTTCTCAGAAGAATCTTGTAGATCCACTGGGTTTTGCTGCACATATAATTTTTCATTGTGTACAGTCAAAAAGTCCTATTGTTTTGGTGAAGAGCTCAACCTTTGTGGGTGGCAACATCTGTCTCTTAGTAAATACATATCATATAATATTTTACAGTAATTAATTTCTTCAAAATAGAAGACTTTCTTTTTGAGGAACACAGAGCAAGCAGCAGATGAAACTGTGATAGATATTTGTGTCTCTGTCCTATTTATATCTGTTGGATTAGGCTTCTGTTTTTAATTTGTTGGTTTCTAGAGGAATTTCTGAGTCTACAGAAGTAGCATCATAGGAATTAGAACTTTATCCTTTTCTCTTTTCTTTCTATACTTTTCTTGTTCTTTTTATTTTCTTTTTCCTTTTTTTTTTCTTTTTAAAATTATGTACATTTTACACATGTCTTTTCTTAGACATTATGCAACTCCCTTGCTCTGTGGTTGGTGACATTTAAAAGGTGGTTTTCACTAGAGAATTTCTTTTCAATGTTGTACTGGAGATCCAGCTCCATGTTCTAGCCCTTTGCAGCTAACTCCTGGCCTTATATGATGATCCTCACTGAAGACTTTGTGGACACTTCTGAGTGTTTAAAGCAAGATGTTAAGTTGCAGAGAGGTTTCCTATTAAGGAAAAGTGATGTAATGTCAGTGGAACCCTGCCAACTTCTCTCTGCTCATTTTATTTATATTAGCTGCATACCAAAGAAAATGCTCCATAAAACACAAGTGAGTGCTCCTTTCTATATTTAGCCAAGCTAATATACTAATACCAGGAGATTATGTTTATATGCAATTGAAAGAATTATAAAAAGATTTGGGGGCATCTTACAGAAATAAAAGAGGTTGAACTTTGGAAAAGTAAATGCTAGGTTTGCTCCTGGTGCATGAAACAACTAGGGTATTTTTTTACATTTGTACTTCCAAGATATGTATTGCTGTGCTGAAAAACATTGTTTAACATTTTAATTGAACTACTTTGCTGATTGTTTAGGAAACATAAAGTACAAGGAAGTTAATTACATTGATCTGAGCCTTTTTAGTCTAAGCACTGCAGATGTCTCACTTTTAACCAATTGGCAAGATTAGTGTGATTAAAACCAAGCTTGCCGCTGCTGTTCCAGTCTGATCTTCTGGTCTGAAATATTCACATTTCTCTTCATGCAGAATATAGTATGATATTGTGCTTTTTTGGCAATGTTTAAAATCAGTTTGGTGTATCTTTGTTCATCACCTTCTCTGACTTTCTTTAGGACTGCTTTTTAAATGAGTAAATGAGTCTCCTTTTAAACTAGTGGATTTTTTTCCTCCTGGCTTTTGTTCAGCTCTTTGTTCTACAGCTGATGGTGTTGATAAATAATCACAAGATTTCTTCCTGACTCTTAACAATGTTACTTCATAATGCTGTTAAACAATTTGACCTTTTCTATTAATTCTACTCCTACATGGTGACACTAGCTGGGTGTGGTAGTGTTGGAACTATGGATCCTCCCTGATCCTAATTCCACCTAAAGGAATATTCTCCATCAAGGGTACTAAGGACATTTGTTAACTGATAAATAAGAGCTGTCATACCTAGTTAACTAACTCATAATGTATATGAAAAAAAAGGTACTTTAATAAATTAAATGCTAAGTCTAGTGTGACAGTGAAACCATGTGATGTATTATGAGATCTTCAGTTGTCTCATGAGCTACTAAGTTGTGGGTGGGGGAAAGAATTTTGGGTAGTGTTATTTTTATCTGCATTACTGAGGGTGCGTTGAACATTTTATGTGTTTTCTGCTCCAATCTGACTCGTCTGTCTTTATTTTGAAGCCTGTGGTTTATTTGGATACCTTCTAAAGACGCTCTTTGAGGGAGTCTTCATACATTCTGACATTTAGCATCAAATTTACACACTCTGAACTGCACCCTGGAGGTTTCCCTGACTCTCCAGGAGGCTGTACTACTAGTTATGTGAGATGCCAAAGAGGAGTGATGAGAACATTTGCCTATCTCCTTTTGACTAGAAGAATTAGAGTGACATGACATCAAACTGAAGGACAGTAAAAAAGGCAAATGATCTTTTAGTCATATCACAAATCGGATGTTACTGTTTTACACATCTGGAGCTTGTTTCAGAAATATAAAGCTCTGTAATGTGCAGAAGCTTTGAAGGCGATTGTGAGATTCTGTTGCTATTTTCAAGTAAGCAGATCTCTTCTCATTCATTCTGAGTGATTCATTGGGGAAGTAGATCATGCTGCTAAAAATCATGAGAAAAATTTTGAGTCAACCAAGGGTCGAAAAACATTTCCTTCAATTATGAATTATATGAAACTGGGACTTTTGCCTTACTGATTCCTCTTAATTTCAAATATAATATTTTAAACATTAGACTAATTTAAACCAAACAAAAAACTTGAATTGTGAGATGCCATTTCTAGTATTAGGCTCTTGCAGGCAAATGTTCTCCCTAGTGTAGATCAGACATAACTAATCTGTGAAGTATTGCCTGGACGGTGTACAGGAAGCATTATGTGCTATCAATTCTTGCTTAGCAAAGTTTGTTTCCCCATTTTTTAAACTAAAGCTTGGTGGATTACTGATTATTTAAGTAACTTGTATATTGAAGTCTTGAAATTCATTTGGAAAACTGCAGTCTCTGAAGGTTTATGAAATGACCAAAAAATGGACAGCTTCAAACAATGCTGGCTTTAGGGCGTGAGAATGTAATTAGTGTGGTAAGTCTGAGTGCATGGACTCATTACAGTCTTGGCATGAGAAAGAGGATGGCTGTAGGGGAATGTACTTGTTTTCCTCCAAACAGAAATACTAAGCAGCAAAGTCTCTGCAATTCTGGGTGCTCACTTTCCCTGATATATATCTAGGACAACTAGTTGGAGAACTTTATTGTCCTTGCTTTATTTTGTACCTTTATGACAAAAACTACTAAATTTTTAAAATTTTTTTTGGTTTTTCTAGCTTTTTGGCTTTTTACTTATTTTTCTGCATATTTTGTATGAATTGTCTAATCAGTTAGCTGACCTCAAATCATCCAAATGCTTTTGTTATTGTGTACAATTTTATTCAGTACTATGCTTGACATTCCTACCTGAAACAGAATAGGACTAGAAAGATCCTTCAAATGAGAAACAGGTTCAATGTACTGTGTAAATTTTATTTGTGGCTACAGAGTAGCTTAAGTAAACTTGCCCAGAGAGACACAAGGGTCATGCAGATTCGAACACCTCAAATAACTTTCCTTGAGTTCACAGTAAAAAGCTGTAGTAGATGAGGTTATTGTAGAAGAGTGTTTCCCAGAGAGTGAACCATAGTTTTCCCAGTAATTAATCATGGTTTTCCGGAGAAGGAAGCATGGTTTTCCAGAGATGCTAGCATATGTAGTGAGACAGAAGGTAAAGTCATGGATTTTGGTATCATACACCCTAGGAAGGTCTTCTGAAGCTCACAGGAGGTGGTGAAGATGTTCTGGTAGCCCAAGGGAAGAGGCAGGGAGCCAGATGAGAAGGCAGACCAGCATTATACCATGATCTGAGTATTGCTGAGAGGAATAGGATAATGTGGAAACTCATTGTGAGAAAAGGAAGAACAGTATGATCCCCACTGATGCTAACTTCAGTGCTTCCAATGTTGTTATTGTCAATATCCTTTTGTCTTTGAAGTAACCTGGAAGTCCTAAATTACATATTTCATATGAAACTATTGGCTGTTTATCAAAGCACAGTCTGATTTTTCTCTTTCTTTATATCAGCTGTTTTTGAGATGAATGATACTTGGAGTCCAAGCTGTTATGATACTTGTAGAGAAGGTTTACACACAGAGTTAATGTTGGCTTCGTTGTGAAAGATAACTATTGCAACTTTTACATCTTGCTAGCACTTAGAGTGATAGAAACAAAGCATGGATTACTTTTTTCTAATTTCAGTTTACTGACAGTGATTTACCAAGAGTTTCCAAATGTAATTTTAGTAGTCTATTTATGTGAAGGAAACAATTTATATATGAGTTGTGTAATATTTTGGGTAGGAGGGGACCTTAAAGAATATCTAGTTCCAACCTTCCTGCTGTGGCCAAGAAATATGGGCAAGAATAAAGTGCACATACAATTCAATGTAAAAACTTTTTACAACAGGGACAATACGGACAAAACAAACTGCTCTTGGTCAAGATAAACCAAATTACTATAGGAGTAGGTAAACCACTCTTCTTGCCATCCATTCTGGAATGTTCATTTTAACATAAATATTATCGTTATAAATATGGAAAAATATAACTTGGAACCCTTAAATCAGACAAGTGCTGTTTCTAATATTCTTTCTCTGAGAGTGTCCAGCTCCAGACTAAGAAGGTGCATGAGTCATCAAAATAATGAGTCTGTAAAGAGAAAATCTTCATAATTGTCAGACAAAATGGTTTTAAATCCTGAGAAATACATTTTGTAACTAGCTTTTTACAAACTACTCTGTGATCATACTGAAAGCAAAAAAATAAGTTTATTTTTACTGCAGGGCAGATTGGAGGAGTGGAATTGATTTCTGGAGATCAGCTGTGGGCAATCGAATAGGAATATCTGTACTCCAACATAGAAATAGTAAAATTGCTGACTAGAATAGGTCAATGCATTATCTCTGAATATGTAAATGTTAAATAATATGCAAGGTACCCTATTTTTTATATATATTACACATCAGTATGTTGTACGCTTTGAAAGTGTAAAGAAATCCTATAAAGAAAACTCTATAAATAAAAGACATTAATTTTCAGTGTATTCATTTAGAAAGAAATGTGTTTGACTTACCAGAAATTGACACACAATATATAAAACCAGAACTTCTTGTAGTATACACACTTAGTTTGAAAAAACCTCTTAGATTGTATGGCTTGGCTATTAGCAAATAGTGTACAGCTACAAGGGTGGCTCCATAGAGTGAAAAAAAACATGCTGAGGGCATTGTATCTGCACACTTCAGGGTCATTGAGCTTGGGATTTTGGTTTTTCCTTTTGGACTAGCTCTAGTCTGTTCCATGGACTGAAGATCATTAGTGGCTCAAGATGGTTAGTTCATTTCAACTGATGGGAAAGTAGTTCACGTTCTCACGAAGCTTCTTGTGGAGGCAAATCAGAGAACAAGGAAGTAGGTAATGGTTGGAAATTTGTTTTAAAAGCACATTTCAGGCCCAAGCGAAAACCCAAATGCAGATGTGTCCTTACTGTTCCCTTAGGAGAAGTGTCAGGTTCCTTGTCTTTGGCTAGTCACCATGCTGGTCACAATTACATTTGGTAAAACATGAAATATAATTCTTTCTTTTGT
Source organism: Taeniopygia guttata (assembly GCF_048771995.1). Taxonomy (NCBI): domain Eukaryota; kingdom Metazoa; phylum Chordata; class Aves; order Passeriformes; family Estrildidae; genus Taeniopygia; species Taeniopygia guttata. The sequence goes on along the minus strand of NC_133028.1, from coordinate 37,429,802 downwards.
TTTCTCTGTATAAGACAGCTGACTGCTTTCACTGGGAGCCAAGCAAGATTCAAAACAGTTTTAGGGAGGGAACCTACCATTCATACTCATTGGCACAGTATAACAAGTGTTTCTCATTGCATGTTTGCCTGTATGATTCCTTCTTTACATGATTATACATCACTTAAGGTGCTGCTTAATTCAGAGAAGAAGTCCTTACTATATGTCTCCCATACTCAAGGTTGTTTGCTGTAGTAAAAAGCAAATAGTACCTGAAGTGAATCATCTTTATGGAATGTATATTTACTCTGAAGTACAAAAGAAATTATTTGCTCTGCCATTTATGCATAAGGTATTCCATTTAAGCTTTCCAGAACAATATACTGTACACTGAGCTTGCAGTTTAAAAAAAAAATCTCACCATTACATCAATTTATAAGCAAAATTCTATTTAGAATTATGTGTTGATATTGTAAGAAGCTAATTCAGTTTGTATGTCAGTGTCCAAATTTGTACAACTCCCATATGCATTGTTTCTCTTTATGATGACAGGGAATGTAATTAGTACTGGTCAGGTTTGTTCAAATGTTCAGGCATACAATATATTCTGACTACTTAAAAGCAGGTTTTGACTGCAATGACATCTATGTAGTGTAGGTGGATTTTGTATCTCTTAGTAATTCTGCTGAAAGATTTTAATTTTTTTGCTTTGTTTTAGCCAAGCAATGCGGAAATTAAGTTTACAATGCAAAAAGTAGCAGCTCTTTATATCTGAGGGTTTTTTAGCAACATTTTGGGTATCATAGTTTTTCTTGTCTCTTTATACGTCAGGGAAGACACCTTTTGAAAACAAACAAACAAAAAAGTTTGACCTCCAAACTCACATTTGTGAAGTACATGTCTGGCTAGATAAGGTGTTACGGTGCCTGTAAATTATTTTATTTCTGGGGATATATCATCTTCTGCAGTATCAAGCCTAAGTTATAATTGTGTTAGGATTGTATTGGTTGAGTAAATGTCACAAATGTTCTGGGCAATGCTGCAACGTTATTGTCAGTTTCCAATGCGCCTGACAACCAGGCTGGAAGATTAATACTGTCTTTAGCAGTTGATCTTACTTCTTGGTGCTTCTTTTCCTTCCATAAAAGTTCGTGTATGTTGTTGAGGGGGTTAGGTTGTGTGCACAGAAGGACTTCAGGAAGAATGGTATAGCACTAAACTGTTATGGCATTAAGATGGGGCTGACACCCAAAGTAAGTCTATCATATTGTTATAATGGAACCATTGCAGAAGTATATAATTATTTCATGTAAATACCAGTTCTTATATATTTATTTCCTTTTCAGTTGTTCCTTTTCCTATGGTCCTTTAAGAATAGGGTGCCTCCACTGAGTTTCAGTTACATAAACTACTGATGTGTCAGCTGGTAGTATCCCAGCTTTACATGAGGCAGCTACCTGCTCAAATGTCAGACCTGTTTGTGAATACAGAATAGCTGATAAAAGGGCCTAGAACTTAGGTTCTAAAGCTACCTTAGTTTTGTGAGTATTTTTAATAGAGAGTTGAAATTTAAAATTTTCCTAAAAGCACATTGAGAGCAACTGTGTGCTCCCTTTAACATCAGGACATCCAGTAGCTACTAATTTTTTCCCTTTTTAATACATTATCCATTCTTCCTCATGAAAGTATCTCTTTCAATAGTGCAAAACACTTTACATCTTTATATGTAACCCAAAGAACACACTTGACAGATACTGGAATGTTAATACTGGAGACCTCAAAGTCCAGTTTTAAGCCCACTGTAACAGTTATTGAGTGGGCATAAAAATAAGCAAAACTCCTAACTCTGGTGTTCAGTAGTAGATAAAATGTAATGATTTATACAGCATCTTATTAATAAAATATTTTACTTTTAAAATAAATATGTAAATTTAAAAAGACAACCGTGCATGTGTTGTTCCAGTGAAAATATGTATAGTACTATGTCTTTTTCTTCTGTTCACTTTTGGTTTTAGGCTAGCACACTTTTTCATATTTTGATTTTTTTCCACCCCTTATTTTCTTGGAATATATACCAATCAGCACAGAACATAACCTTCTACATAGTATAGCATAAACAAAGTCAGAAGACGTATTTTTCTATTTTGAGGCCAGTTCATTCCTGCATTCCAAATAATGATTGGGCCGATTCAGCTGCAGATTGGAACCTGTATTGTAATTAGTGTCTCGGTACAATTTACCTCTTAATAACATTACACTTTTAGCTTCCTTTGTCAGTAAAACCTGGTGCCTGTGTAATATTTTAACTGTTATATCCATCACTGGATAGCCTGTGCACTAGTTGTGCGACACAATTACCAAGCCAGACAGATTTTTGACTATCAGACCAATTCTTATGATCTAACCCTACCAGAGATATGAAGTTTAGTATTTTTGCAAAGCTGTATTGTATCTTTATGACTTTTGGGAACAATGAATGTGCACAAGAGCACCATTTCCTCTCTTTCTGTACCCAAGCTAAATGTGTTATCTCACTGGTGCATGTTTTGAAAAATGTCCCCGTAGTGGTTTTGAGGGGTAAAAAATGGTTCCTGTCTCTGAAAGAATGGCTTATGTTTGCTGAATACTGGCACCATCTCCAGTGTTGGTTTCCTTAGCACAGAAATTACCTTGATGTGTTTGACAGATAATCAAACCAGAGTGGAAAATGGGCACAGCTACAACAGCCACTTTTTAGGATAGATAGAAAGGTTTTTAACAGCCAAATTACAGCAGGACTTCCTTACAAGAGAGTTCACAAACAGTGCAGATGGTTTACAGTTCTCAACTATGTGTATGAAGTTTCTTAGATGAAATGTTAAGCCCAGCTTCACAGAGTGCTCATAACACAGTCCCTGTATTAGTTCTTGCACAGTATTTCTTTTTCTAGGAGTGTGTTTAGTTACATTGAAACTAATTATAAATGCTCCTGTATATCAACCTGAAATATGGAAAATGTTTGCATGAATCTGCATTTTCATATTGTTAAGCTTTGAAGGGAAGGTAATAAAAATGTTAAAGGGTTGCAACTGCTGGAGATGGTTCCTAGTTATACTTCTCCAGTATACTTACCCAACATGACATTTAAATTGTAATGACAACCTGCATCCTCTTTGTAATCTGTTCATGAGGACAAATTATACCTCTGACTATTTTCATGCTAGAGCCCAAATTCGTGCTGATTTCTGCGTGTTGTTGTTATTCCCCCATCCTGTCCCCTCCATCACCTGCCTCCCTCCCCCTTTTTATTTTAACTGATAATTCTAGTCTTACATAAATATGAATCCTTGCAGAATTTAAAACAGTCCCCTTTTTTTTCCCCCACAATATAAGGACTGTTCAGCCTCAGAAAATCTAAAGTTTGTCTAAATGTATTTATATTGATACAGCCTGGAGGCTATCTGTGAGTTGAATACACAGCAGTTTTTGTTAAAAGGGGCACTATTCTCCCTTTACTTCACATTCTTGCCTTGACATATATGTACATCTTTAACATTTCTAAAAATAAGCAAACATTTCTTCAGTAAATCAGTCTGAGTTACTTTTGTATTCTGAATATTTCTTTTCAGTACATCTGTTAATTAATTCACTGGCAGATTAAATTAGGTTTTGGGGTTTTTTAGTTTTTAACAACTCAGTAATTGATAAGTTTGGTGGAAAATTTTAAATTGCATTAGGAATTTTGTCAAGAGTAGAATTCCAGATATCAGTGATTACTATCACATTTTGAATAAGTTGGTATATATATTTTAGCTCCTAAATAGTAAGTATCAGAACTAGTTAAGAAAATTACTAACTTTCAGCAGGTAAAATATTCATGTTGTACTTGTAGAATACAAATTAAATCTCTTTAAGAGCTGCCTGGCAGATCTGTTTTGCCAGCTGCTGGGAGCAGCAGATGCAGAAATAGGTATCCAGTTTGGCTGCCTGGGAGCTAGAAAGATATAAATATATGTAATACTTTACAATTTTAATAAATTAACAAATTATGGAAAAAAATTCATCCTGGCTTTTATTGTATAAATACAGAAGTTTAGAGATAAATATATCTAAATGTACACATGTACAAAATACATCTATACATAGAGAGGTGCATGGAACTCAGTGAGAAGAGCCCCTGCCATTTGATGCTGTGTGATAGTAACTGTCTCCCTTTTGGTAGAGCTCTGGCAAAATTCTGAAGCAATAGTATTGAGTTAGCAGCTAGAGCTTCTTTGGAAAGTAGAGTTCATCGAGGTTAGTGGTTGTTACCCCAAATATACAGACATTTTCTGGCATTGTTTTTGAAACTTAGAAAAATAGCTCAACCTTTTAAAATGGTGCTTAATTCTGATTATTTTTCATTTTAAATATTCCTGTACCTTGATTTCAGTGGTATGTTTTGTATATTTCTGTAGAACTGCACCATCTGTTTCTCAAAGAGCAGGTCACTGATAGGATTGTGAAGGGGCTGGTCTGCTTTTGCTCAGGAATTACTTGAGACAGAAAGGAGCTTGTTATTCTTCCATACCTGAGATAAATAGGACTCTTTATTTCAAACAAAAATTACCTTTCTTTGTCTGCTTTCCATTTACTTTATTAAGATCAGAAGGGACAAAATTTGGAATTTTAAAAAGTTATAGAAAACATCACTTAATCTTGGTTCTTTACCTGTGGTCATTTATTTCCATTTACTTTGTATACTGTGCTGTAAAACACTGACTAAATTTCAATGCCCTTGCATACTTCGTGGTAGGCAAAACTCAGTAGGGTTCATTTCATGTACAAAGGCTTCAAGGCTTGAACAGCATTTCTCTACTGTTTGGGAACTTCCCCTTCCAAGAGAGGTAGTTTCGATAGAAGGGCTTCCATATGCACTTTTGTGTTTAAAGGTACACAAAGTTGATGATTAAACTGCAAACAGTAAGATACTTCCCAGAAGAGGGACACTGTTTCTCTAAATAAGCTTTGTAATGTAAGATAAAAGTAAAGCCAGTACATATCCTAATACTGGGAATATGTGAATAAGCCTAGGAGGGAAGTTAAGTATGAAGGATTTACTGCATTCCTGGAAATGCCATCTGTTGTAAAGGTCTCTGCAATCCAGTAGCCAGGTCTTGTTGAGAGATGTGCAACCACTACCTGTGTCCCCTCCTCTGCTCCACTGTGTTCAGGCACTTGGAGTTACAGTTCCTGCTGGGGGTTGTTACCAGTTTAATTCTCAGTCACAGACTGCTCTGTTTTCAGAGCAATGTGATACAGAGGTTATCAGGAAGAAAAGTAATTCTGAAAATGGGGTAAAATATAAACCAGTCTATTGTAATTTAAACCAAGTGCACACCTCACAATATGATTATTTCTCAAGTAGCTATTAAACTATGGTGTGTGTATTTGCAACCATTGCTGTCCACTAAGAAACCTAACATCTCATGTCTCAAGTCTTTGCTTTTAACATCGGTTTTCAAATGTTTCTTGCAATTCCTTAGCTCTGAAAGTCAACACCTTACTGAGCTCGTTCCGAGTGCCCAGTACCAAACCTGTGCACGAAGCTGCTCTTACAACAGCGTGGCTCAGAACCTCGCCTCTGTTGTAACTAATGTCTGCTTTCATTAACGTTTTACTGCCTTACTGCTTGCATTTTGGAACTGTTTTATCATACCTATTAGATCACCTGAAAATGTGTTTTAATATCTTGGTTAAGAATATCTGGTATTGGAAAAACACCACGAATTCTAAAGCACAACTTTTGAACACATTTGTGTAGTACTTTTCAGTGAGTTGATGAAATTTCTCAAGATTTATATTACCCTAGCTATGATTTTTTTAATTACTTACCTTTACTATTTACTGATTGAATTTACTGAAAAATTATTTTTAATGCTCACTCTTATATTGTTATAATTAATTATTTGGCAAAACAAAAAATTCCACATGAGAAAATAAGTTTATTGCTCTATTGTTTAGACAAGCTTGATGCATTCCCTGAATGCATGTGTGTGCCCTTTAAAATTGCAAAGCGTATTTCAACTAATTGGAAAGAGGATGTAATTACAATTAAATTAGTTTTTCTTGTAATCTCATCCAAAAACTAAACTCTTTTAATTACCTTCTTTGTTTCGCTGCTAATGAGAAATTAATGTTCATCATTTTGGCAGCTAGGCTCTCCCTGTCTTTGTCACAGCAGTGTTATCTTTCAGGGATCTACCTATGTAGAACTTCCACCACTAATGATGTCATTCCAAAGAAACACTGGTGAATTGTTATTCTTTTCTCTCCTTTTCTTCTTCAAAATGACACATCTCTAGGATACCTATCCTCAAGAAAATAATATAGCAATGTCTGATGTTAATAGAATAGCTCTGAGGTAGAGAACATTCCCTTGCAGACAAGGATTGTGCACTTTTACAGCTGGCATGAAAATTTACTCTAAGATGGTCTTTGTGGTTTTTTGCCCCGTGGATTGATGTGATAATGGTTGTGTTTGCGTGCTATTCTTCAAGCAAATAAACACTTGGTTTAGGCAGATTCTGGGCTGACCAAAAGCTGTTCAAGCAGAATCAGTACGGTCCTGAGCTAATAAACCCTGATTTACAGGCATGCATATTCCTGTGGCCTCAAGTCAAGCTTCGTGTGAGAGTTGAGCAACTTCATTTTTGCCTATCACCCTTTTGTAGACATACCCTGAGTGTGGTCTCTGCTCTTGCCTGGCAGGGTCAGCAGCAGTGCAGCAGCAGTGCTGCAGCGCTGCATTTGCATTGACAGGGCCATAGATGGGCATTTGTGGGATGCTGCTGGCCGGGCACAGCGCCATGTGATTTGGCAAATGCAAATAAAAAGGTCTCAAGACATGACACTCCTACTTGCTTTCAGCACATGTTGGATAAACATAGTAGTGTTGGAGACAGCTAAGTTTCTTCTATATTCAACACCTCATTTACAATGCTAAATTTTCCCCATTTTTGTTTTTTACCTTAGTCTGTCTGTAATAAAAAAAATTGAGGGCGATTATGATGAAAAATAAAATAACTATTATTTGTTAATAATTTTAGAGGCATTGGACAATAGGTGTGCAAATATTCAAGCCAAAGATGCAGAATGAGGTGAAAGCAGTAATCTTGCAGGGTTTTCTCTGTCCAGTCAGAAGTGACCTGAACTGTTTCTGTCATCAACTAAGAAAGTTGCTGATGGAAACTAAAATTGTGTTGTTTAAACAGATTTAAATAAAAGTAACTGTTAAGTAATTTCACAAAAAAATGGAAGAATAAGTTTCAACCTGTGTCCTGTGAAATGAAAAGCTGAACTGATAGGGATTTAGTCTCTATTGTCAACATTAAAAAATTAATTATAAAATTTACAAAGTGAACTGTAACACTCAGATGTTCTTGTTGCTAAGTTAAAAAGAAAAAATTAATCTTTGTTGAAGTGCTGAAATTTGTATTGTTAGTGAGACATTGCTAGAATTGAACCATGTTTACAACACCACCAAAGAAAGGCAACTGTTAAGTATAAGTAACTGACTTTTCAGTTTTCTGCCCTAAAACAGCTTGCTCCCCTTTTTCTCATCTAAGCAATCTCCTTTGGCCAGATATAAGCAGAATTATTGTCAGAAAACATTTTCTGGGAAATGTAGATGGTTGGAATATCAAAATTAATCTTCAAGTGGAAAATATGATGTTATTGCCATTTCTAATTTTGTTGCTATCAACAAAAGTATATTGTTGTGCCAGAATCACGCATTCATATGCCATGCATTAGGCAGGCTGCTTCTAAAATGTCTGCTTAGATGACCTAAATTATACATAAACAATTACATACTTGTATACAATAAAGTATTTATATATTAAATATACAGAAAAGGTATATGTGCATATGCTGAAACTTTGTGGGTATCTGGAGTATTGAGATAAAGTTATGTTTTCCAGCTGAAAAACAACAATTTTTAAGCAAGTCAGTCTGATGTATTGTCACATGATAGACCACACAGTTAATTTTGAGCTTAATGTCTTTCAAACTGCTGTACTGAGAAAAAAAAAAAAATAGTTCTGATTTGCTTCACTGCTGAACAGTTTACTTTTTCTTTCTTTTTTCTCCCTTAATTAAGAGCTCTGAGTGTTCCTGCATATTAACTTTTTTAGTCTCTAATCTTCCAGTGAATTTCTGCATTTCTAAATTAAATTCTTACTTCCATTTGAGTTGATAGTACTGCAATGGCTCAGAACAATATTAAGTATCTACTAAGATTTGTCTCAGGACCTACAGTTGAAAATAAAACTGGGGAGAAAAAGTGGGGCTAAAGACCTGGGGAAGCTTAGTTCACAGCTTCCCTGGGTTACAGATGTTTCTCAGAAGTCTTTGCTCATCTACATACATGGATGGTTCTAACACAGAAGTTGGTCTCTTGTCTCCAAGTAAGTCATGTATGGCTGTAATTAGGTGTGTCTGATTGGCGCACAGAGGCTACAGCAGAAATTCAGCTGTGGCTGAAGTTGTTACTGGTTAAATATTTCAACCTTATTATTGAAACAGGGCCATTGAAAAACAAAATCACAAGAAACAAAAAGAAACCTTGTTAAGAATTCCAGTACCTTTAATTCCATTATCTGGATTGTTTCTTTAAAATATCCTAAGTGCTTCAAATTGCCATATAATTTACCTTTTTGAAGAATTAATGGTTCTATTAAATTCCATTATGCATACCCTTTTTCCTTCATCTTGAGGACAAAAATGTACTTTTGTAGCAGTGTGTTAACTCTGAAGAAATGGGGCTATTCAACATATGTAAATGCTTTAAACTTTCCCTTTCTTTCAATTTTCCTGGAGCACAGATCAGTGGAGCTTTTACCTTCTCCCCAGCCAGAATTGTATGTCTGATCATCTTTTTGTCTATTTTTCCTTCCCACAGGGATCCCCAAAAAATACAGCAACTGCAGAACCAAATTCGTCTGGAACAAGAAAGTGGACAGTGGTATCGTCACCAACAGCAACCCGATCATCATCAGCACCCTCCCTCTTCTCCTTCCTTTCCTCCTCCCCCCTCCTTCCAGGAGCTTGAGTCCAGCCAGTCTGCCACCTCTCCTGTGCCAATGAGTATTCTTAACTCTCATACTTCCCCAACCATGCAGTCTTCCAGCTCCTTCAACTATGCTCGGCCTAAGCAGTTCATTGCTGCCCAGAACATCAGCCCTGCTTCAGGTTATGTGACTCCATCTTCTGGGTCATCTACATCTAGCCTTCCTTCTCCTATGTCTCCAACTGCTTCTCAGAAACAGTTTGGAAGAGTGCCAGTTCCTCCCTTCTCTCAGCAGTTTGCTCCAGAAGGGGAATATGCCTGGTCTCCTTCTTCTCCATCCCCTCCACCCCCACCTCCACCCGTCTTTAGTCCAACAGCAACATATCCAGTGTGTGATTCCTTTCCACTTCCACCTCCTCCACCCCCTCCTCTTCCTTCACTTTCTTCACCTTCCCACAGCCTGTCTCCAACTCCAAGATTTCCTAATTCCAGCCAGTCGCCAGCAGCTTTTCTCAGCTCCATGCTGCCATCCCAGCCACCACCCATTTCTGTCAACGCGTTAGGCCTCCCTAAAGGAGTGACGCCTCCGTAAGTACCAGCTGATGAGCTCCTTGGTGTGATGAAGATTGCAATGAAGATTATTGCCCTTGCTTCCTTTATACTTTTCTAGGGTCCTTTGCTGTTAGCAGTTATCTGAGAGGGAGAGATGTGTGAACAAATTGCAAATGCTTCTGTGCTAGAGATGTGAGATAGTTTTTTAACCCTCACAAAAGTGAGGGTCTGAAAGAGCCCTACAGTAGGAACAAAAAAGATGAGAAGCCTAAGCTTTAAACTGGAGTTTAAGAAAATGTGAAAGCAGGAGCAAAAGGCTCTGCAGGCCCAGGGCAGTGGAAGGAGATCCAAGAAAACCCTTCTCATGGCCCAGTTCTTTTAAAGTCACATGTTCAGTGGTATTTGCAGTTTGTGTTCCTATTACATCTGCAGGTAGAGAAATATCAGGTAAAGAGAATATCTTTCAGAAGTCCCTACAGGTTTGTGATACTGAAAATAAAAGGTATTAAAGTATACATCTGATAACAAAGTGGCCATAATTGTTCATTGGCTTTGGCTAGAGATTTTGTTCTGAGGAAATTTGGGAAAGTGTTTAGGAAGGGATTTAAAATAGAAGTGCATAAAAGCAAACAGAATCCCTATCCCTAACAACTCTGCACACTTATTTTCCCCTTTTGTCTTCTCTAAAAGCCAAAATAGTATTTTGGAGCATGTAAGCTCCCATCATAGATCAGTTTTTCTTTCCACTGGCACTAGACTCTCATTCCGTCCTTAGAGAACAAAGAGACATGCTGAAGAACAAAAATGAGAATAGCTGTATTCAAGGCTTATTTATAACTTTGTCCAGAAGTTTGTCTAAACATATCTACAGTATCTAGGTGACTTGCTCAGCTACATACTGTTGCAGTGGGAAATTCTGTTATTTCAGTCCAAGATATGAAAAGGAAGAGAAAGAGGACAGACATCAAAGTAATAAGTCATGTACATGCTTTAAAAAGCATTTCTTTATCTTGATTTGTTTCATACAGCTCATTATGGAGTCTGGCCATGAAATGTTTTTAGGAGAAAAATTAATAAATAGTGCAATTTGCCCTTGCAGTCATAATAGTTGTGATTTTCTGTCTGACTGTGTCCTTTGCACTGGCTGAGTTTCACTATTGATACTGAGCACTGAAAATTGCATTATTTATTTATTTATTTATTTATATAATTATTTATATAATATAATAATTATATAAATATTTATATAATAATTTATTGACAGCTTGACCAGTAAGCACAGCCCACCAAAATGCTATTACCCTTGATTTTCCAAGAAAAGGCTCTAATCCAGCTACACAGCTCTGACAAGAACTGGATTCATTTTTAAGCTCACCTCTGTGTGCTGTGAGGATAATAGCAGCAGCTTGAGCCTCTGCTGTGTCCCTCTTTCCCTGTTACTCTGTGCTTATGAATACATGATCTCACATGAAGCATTAGCGGTGTTGTTCCTCTTTTTCTTTGATCTTTGGACAGAGAAACATCTTGGCAACGATTCTTTCCCCTTCCCTATGCCCCTCACTTTCCCAAGTGCAGCAGCCAATCTGGGTATGCACATGATGCTGTGTCTACCCATATTCCTCTCTCCCCCACCCCAACAAGGCAGCAACCTTGGGGTCTGAGCTGAGGATGAGGTAGTTGGCTGTTTTTCTGCATTCCCTCAGGAAATAAAGTCCAGATGGGAGCTGGATTGTGTTAACTATACTGAATGTATGTGTATATAATTTATGTGTGTATATATATGTGTGTGTGTATATATATACACACAGTGAGCATTTGTCATCTGAATTATAACATTAAAACATGGTAAAATATGTACTGTGTGATGCAGAAAAGCCATAATCTATTGTTATGTATCTTTGATGCCAATTTTCCCCTGGCTTCTCCTTTTTCATGTTACTGTGTAGGTTAATGTGTGGTGTGTCTTGCTGAGTAAATCACTGTTTCCCATAATTCTAGTACCACTCCTGAGCAGTTCTTCCCTGGCCTCCATTTGCCCCTCAGCTTTAAGTCTCTTCTATAGCTTTGTGCTAAATCCTCAGTTCTTTTTTTTTCGACCCCTTCCACATTTTGCTTCTTTTCCTTTGTCTTTTGCCTCATCCTCACAAGTCCTCTTCAGCATCTTTATCTTTCCAAGACATAGTTTCTGAGCCCCACACACTATTCCATAACTTTGGCCTGTAGTCTCACCATTTTGCTATGATCTCCAAGATCTATTGGTTGAAAATGATACTGTTTCCTGACAGTATGATCATTTACAGACTGGATGCAAGGAACACATTGCAGCATTCAGAGTTTTGCTCAGCAGCTGAAATATTAGTCAAGCAATTTATCTTTAAAGACTGTGTTATTGCTAAATCTTGGCATAACTACAGATCTGCTCTTCAAAAGCAGAACTTGGTAGGCATCATTTTTTTCAGTTTTGTGTTGTAGTAGGAGCAGAACAAAGGTAAAGTAATAAATATTGCAGGTGAAGGCAGTCAAAGGCAGCACCTGTAAAGTTCTGTATGGCTGTATATAAACCAATAGTCTTTGTTACTCCTCTTGGAGTCAAAACTTCCCTTCATCACCTTTCTTTGGCCATTTAATTTCCCACGCATGTATCATATTGGTTCTACTTAGAAGAGAAATCAAACCAAGGAGATGCAGGACAAAGCAAGAGGAGCTCAAAGCTTTGGCCCAGTCCCAGAGATACAACATCATTGGCATAAACTGGTGCAATGACTGCTGCAATGAGTCCTGGGACTGGTGTGCCATGAAGGATGATTACAGGCTCTTCAAGGGGGATAGGCAGAGCAAGAGAGGCAGGGAGGTTGGCACTGTGTGTAATGGAGGGTCTGGAGTGAATGGTGCTTACAGTTGGCAATGTCATGGTCAAAAGCCTCTGGGTAAGGATTAAGGGACAAACAAGTAATGCAGATGTCATCATGGGAGTCTACTACAGTCCTCCTATCCAGAATGGTGATGCTGATAAGTTGTTCTTTAAGGAACTAAGGAACAACTCTAAGTTAAGCACTCTTGTCCTTACAGGGGACTTCAACTTGGCAAATGTTAACTGGGAATACCATACAGCTAATACAAGCAGGTCCAGAAGGTTCCTAAACAGCTGGATGATCACTACATGGTGCGGACACTAAGAGACCCAGCTCAGTAAGATGCCCTCCTTGATCTGCTGCTCATTAGCAGAGAGAATCTCATGACCGAAGTGGAAATTGGTGGTTGTCTTGACCACAGCAACTACAAAGCAATTGATTTTGAAACTTCAGACTGCTTAGGGAACTAATGAGTAAGGTCCCCTGGGAAAATATTTTTGATGGTGCTAGGGTCCATCAATTCCGGTGACTTTTTAAGCACCACCTCCTATGGCCATAGGAGTTGGCTAGGCAGGGATTTTCTTCTAGCGGTAAGGCAAAAAAAAGTAAATGTTTGACTAGCAGAAGCAATGTGACATGGGAGGACTACAGAGATGATGCTTGCCTCCATGGGGAGAAAATTGTGAGGTAAAAGCTCAATTAGAGCTGAAGCCAGCCAGTACTGTGTAGCACAATAAAAAGAACTTTTAAAAATATGCTAGTTACAGAAGGCAGTCCAGAAATAACAGTGACTTGTTAAATTATGAGGGTGTTCACCATACGAACAGGGACATAGACAAGGCGGAGGTGATTAATGCTCTCTTCGGTCTTCAGCACCAGTCATGGACTATGGGAGTCCCAGTGCCCTGAGTTGAAGGATGAGGATTCTGAGAATTGTAAACTCAGTCAACTCTGAACTTGTGAGGGAATCACTGCTCCAGCTGGATCCCTGTAAGTCTATGGGGCCTGATGGGATTCATCCAAGAATCCTCAAAGAGCTGGCTGATGTCATTACAAGACTCCTCTCCATGACTTTTTGAACTGTTTTGGGAATCTGGAGAGGTCCCACTTGACTGGATGTTGGCTAATGTTTCCCAAATTTCAAGAACATCACGAAGGAAACCACAGGTCTGTTAGTCTCATTTCAGTGCCTGGTAGAATTATGGAGAAGATGACTGTTGGAGTTACTGAGAAACACCTGAAGGATAATGCAGTCATTGGCCAGAATGGCTTTATCAGGGGAAAGCCTTGTTTGACTAGCTTTATTTCCATTTATGACAAGGTAACCCATCTAGCTGACCAAAGGAAGCCTGTTCATGTAATATCTTTTGACTTCAGGTGAACTTTCAATACTGTTTTTCATGGTGTCCTTCTGGATTAAATGTCCAGCATTCAGCTGGATCAGCACATGATATGATGGGTGTGCAACTGGATCACAGGTCAGGCACAAAGAATTCCAGTAAACAGGGTTACTTTAGGCTGGCAAACAGTCACCAGTGGGGTTCCACACAGCTCCACTGTAGGGCCAGTGCTCTTGATAAATGACCTAGACACAGAATTCAAAGGAATACTAAGTAAATTTGATGGTGATACTAAACTGAGGGGAGCTGTCAACTACCTCAAGGGGAAAGAGGCCCTACAGAGAGATCTTGACAAATTAGAGGGTTGAGCAAGCACCCACTGTATGAAGTTTAATGAAGGCAAGTGCTAGATTTTGCACCTGGGACAGGGCAACCCTGGATATACAAGAAGACTGGGGGATGAGAGGCTTGAGAGCAGCAATTTGGAAAGGGACTGGGGGTCCTGACTGACGGAAAGTCATTGTGCCTTGACAGCCATGTGGGCCAGCAGTGCCCTGGCAGGCATCAGGCACAGCTTCCCCAGCCAGGCAAGGAGGGGATTGTCCTGCTCTGCTCTCCACTCGGGTGGAATCACCTCAAGTCCTGTGTGCAGTTTTGGACACCACAATACAAAAAAGACATTAAACCATTAGAGAGAGTCAAGAGGAGGACAATGAATATGGTGAAGGGCCTTTTTAGGGGAAGCCATATGAGAAGCAGCTGAGGTCACTTTGTCTGTTCAGCCTAGAGAAAAGGAGGCTGAGAGACCTCATTGCAGTCTGCAGCTTCCTTGTGAGGGGAAGAGGAGGGGCAGGCACTGATCTCTCCTCTGTGGTGACCAGGGACAGGACCTGAGGGAATGGTCTGATGCTTGTGTCAGGGCAGGCTTAGGTTGGATACTGGGATAAGGGTCTACACCCAAAGGGTGATTGGGCACTGAAACTGCTCCCCAGAGATGTGGTCACAGCACCAAGCCTGACACGGTTCAAGGAGTGTGTGGACAATGCCCTCAAGCACACGGTTTAAATCTTGGGGTGCCCTGTGTGGGGCCAGAAGTTAGATTTGGTTTTTCTTGCAGATCCCTTCCAGCTCAGAAGATTCTGTGATTCTGTAAAATCATTTCTAATCCTCTATTCAATTCCTGTATTCTGTGGGCCCATGAACAGTAAATACCACAGTGATGTTTCAAAATTTTCCTTGTTTTTGAACCCTGAGATTCTGTGGAAGTGACTGCATTAGCTAAACCAGTTTGAACAAATGAATACTCTTTCCAGTTTAATTTGGATAATTTGGAAAAATTGCAGTGGGAATTGTTAATTTGTTTGGAATGGAGTTTTTTGTGGTTTGGTTGTTTTGGATTTTTTTTTAATAGCATGTGGTCTTACAGTCTTGCATGTATTATGGGAAAACCTACTTGTGAATTTACTGCATTTTATTTGGACATCTGAAACAACAGAAGGAAGCTTTGTGCCATTAATTCCTAATAATTAATTTTTAAATATTTTAAGTACTTATTTGTAACAACATAGTGAGTGTTTCCCTTGAAAAAATTATATCTCAATTTTCCAGTAAGCTCTAGACACTTCGTAGTGACTCGCATTTTCAAGCTGTGGCTATGGTGGTGTTGGTTGAACAAGCTTTGGCAATAACCTCTTTTTAGTAATGGAGTAGATTTGGTAGCTTTGTGTCTTGCTAGAGAATTGTGTCATTAAGCAGAAGAGAAGTGCTGGTGGAACTGCATAGCTAATTAAGTTCTTAAGGCAATTATGAGCATTTGTCAGTAATTTCTGAGGTAAAACTTGGCTGGAGTAAGTTTGTTGAATAGTGCTTTTAAAAATCTCAGTTCTTTCCTTCTTTTCCTAAAGAAAACTCCAGAGTGGGTGGATCTGTTGTATTCAGATTAGCTTTTGGTTACTGTCATGGTTTGACACTGGCACAGTGCCAACGCCCCCATGAAAATGCAGCCTCTCAATTGAATGGTGTGAAATGCGATCGAGAACAGAGCAAAGCAGGCCCAAACTTAATAACAAGAAAAAAAAACTTTATTAAGCTACTACTACTATACTTCTATAAAAGAAAAAAAAAAAAAAAAAAACACAAAATTCAAAATGAAAACCTTTCAAAGCATTCCTCCTCCCACCACCCAACTCCAACAAATCACAGCAAGACACAACCTGGACCCCAGTCAGATTCCCACCCTTCAGATAATCAATACTCAGTCCATCAAGGGAGAGAGGAGTCCCTCCCATGCCACAGATTCCCCAAGAAACACAGCTGCCACACCCTGTGCTTCCATGTCACACATGGCACCACCCGGAGAAAAAGTTTGCCATGGTGACCCTCTCCTTTCCATGCACAGTGTTCTCACCACCAATGCATGGACGGACAGACTGCTTTTAGGATTTTTTCCTTTCAAGGATGCTCTGCCAAGCGGAAAAAACAACAGTTCAGTTTTTCATTTTTGGGACCGCAGTCCCCCCCATTCCTCCTGGGGCCGAGGGTCCAAGAACAGAGATCTTCTTCTCTTCTTCTTCTCTGAAGACAGGGGGCACCACCACAAACCTTCCTAACTTTTCTCTGTTTGCTCCAGTTCTGTCTTTTCCCAGCTGAAGCATGGTCTCTTTGGCTCACCAGCATCCTCCTAAAATACAGTCTCTCTTGGAGGAGAAGATCGGTTCAGTCTGTGGCTACCAAGAAAAAGTCCAGCCAAAAGCCACTCCATCATCTCCTCCCACCTAGAATTTCTCCTTCTAACATCCCAGGGTCCAAGCTGTCTCTCTTCCTCTCTTTCAAACTGAGGAGGAGAAAAATTTCACAAAGCTCTCATTTCTCAGGAAGGGTTAAAAGTCCCCACTCCCAAGGATGGCTCACTGACTAGGCTCCAGCTCCCACAGGCGGCTGGGCACCTTGCGGCCCCCCCGCTCTTCTCCTTCCCCACGGCGTGCTGCTGATAAAACCACCGCTGTCTCTTTCTCTCTCTCTCTCTCTCTCTCTCTCGAGAGAGAGAGAGAGAGAGAGAGAGAGAGAGACTCTGGGGTGGGAACGGAGACATCCCAGATTTCTCCACCCTTCCATCTGCAGGGGGGTTCCAGTCCCCTCCGTGCTTTGGCCTACCTCAGTCAGGCCTTCCCCTCCCCCACCCAGCCATGGCCAGGCCGGGCAGGGTCCTGCACTGACCGCTGACCGGAACCAGAGAGAGCGAGTTCTCCCGGGAATTCTGCTTTTAACCCCTCTGTGTTCTCAGAGGCGTGTCCACCTTCAATTGGTCAATGTCCAAATTGACCTCTTCCTTCCGAGAAAATTCTTTTTCCATATCAAACCACGACAGTTACAAAACACTTTCAGGGAAGAGAGCTAATGTGACAGAAACATATGATTGAGGGGGGTTAGTTCACAGTTAAGTTTGTTGAAGCTAGAAACTGATCTTCACTGTTCCTAGAAAAAAATCAACAAGTTACTTGTGAAGGAACAGAAATAAGTATACCTAAAATTTCTATCTAAGCACATACATTATATGTTTAGATGAGCATTTGTGAAAGCACAAATAATCTCATGGGAAGGATTTGTTGACTATTTATTTAGTGAATATTTGCTTTTAAAAAGTATAAAACCTGCCACTAAAATGTGTGGAATTATCCAACCTCTTTCTAAGTAAAAAAAATATATAGTGTTAGCTATACATATATCCTTTTGAAGGCAACTTTAAAAATTTATGATTTTCCTAAAAGCAGACCTTTTCTTAAAGTAGATACCTTCAGTAATACTACCTTAGTTAAAAACAGGAAAAAATATGACTGAACAGAATTGGTGAAAGAACATGAATATTGATTTACTGCTTTCTGGAAAAGGATGGAAAATGGAAAAGAAAGCATTACTTGAATGCAATATTGTCCAAATTACCTTGTAGAAGGTAATTAAATACTGCTTTTATCATTCTACACAAAATATAACTGCTGTCTCAGTGACCTTTAGAACATTAAATCCAAATAATAAAGGAGATTATGTGGGAATCATGAGAAAAGCAATATCAGACATTGCACTTTTTCCCCCTTTGAATCAGAGCTGCTGGTCTGTTCTTGCAGCTGTGTACTGTGACTTGTCCATTGAATTCTGTCTCAAATGGAATTGAAACAAATATTTTAGTAATCGTCATGTTCCTTTAGTTAATCAGCAATGATGGAAATTACAATTTCCTCAGACCACTCTGAGGAAAAATACACTTCTCTGTCTTTTTATCTTACAGCCTTCAACACTCTCCCAACTTTCATTTTAGAGTAAATGGCATTGCTGTCCTATGTAGATGAGACTTGTACTTTTCCTGTTTCTATAAGTTATGCTTCTCACAATTTTTAAAAAATTGAGGTTATCTACAGTATGATTGATGTGAAAATCGTGATATGTAGGAGGAAGTACCTTGATTAAGAACTCCAGCATCAAACTGAGAAGACAGGTCAGGTGTTTCCGTGCTTCATCTCTCTTTGCTGCCTATTCAGTCATACCTGGAAGTATTCCCAGATAACATATTGGGAAAACATATCTAAAGACAAGTATTGCTGTAACTGGAAAAATTCCAGAAAATATGAGGGTTTGCATTCATTCGCAACCTCAAATTTTGTTAGGCTATTAACAAAATTGCCCATTAAACCATTTTTTGTTTACATTTTCTTGAAAATTTTCTTTTCCCATAGCTTGGATACTAGGATACTACTTGTGACTGTAATACCAACACATGAGGGGTTTAGCTGTGGTATTATACCAATTCTTGTTGGTTATACTGAGAAACAGCTCATTTTGGGGGCTTTGTTTTTGCACCTTTTGATTAGGCATGTGCATGTGATTATCGTAAAATACATATCCATATCTGCTTTTCTGAAATATGATGAATGCATGTTTGTTCCACTTGAACTTAGAAATCCCAGTTGTGCCCCAGATGTAATCAATTAAAGCTGTGCAAAAGTAGAGCTCAAGGATGTGACACAGAGACACACAGACATTAGCCGAAATAGCAGTATCATTGCATCTGGAAGTATTAATTTTCAAGATGTTTTTTATCCAGTTCTTTTTCAAAATGGTATTTGCAGACACTTAAGAATATTGAAGGTGGTAGTGAACTTGACTAAGAGGATTAGTATATGTATTTCCCTGTCAAAAAGACAAGAGAGGCTGTTCCCAGCATGGCTTTTGATGCTTGTTTTGGTCTGCAGGCTTTTCTTTTCAGGGGACTTAATTTTATAACTTCCTTATTTGAAACAGATCTGAATGCCACAAAAACATCTGTGAATGTGAAAGCCAGGTACAATGCTTGATAGTTGCGGAGACCTTAACCAGTAACACCACATCAACTGGAATTGGTTTATATTTTGAATATAATACCTTTTTCCAGTCCAGTGTAGCTTTTTCTTCTCATACTTCTCACAGCTATCTGTTTTTCTAGAGATTTCAGGACTATGAGGATTGTGCCAGCCTTTTCTATACTCAGGAGCAGTTGGTGCTTTAGTTATTTCTTCTTGACCATCAGTTCTAGCATACTGCTGGTAACAATCAGAAATTCAGATTACAAAATAGGCATTTGATTTTTAATTTGATATCGAAATATATGCACATCTTTTGAAAGGCAAATGGTGCTTATGTAGCTACAATAGCCAGTGCAGCATGAGGCAGAGAGATAGCTTGCTCAGGAGGGGAAGGAACTGAACAGGGGAATGAAAAAGTAGTAATTTTTCTTTTTTATGAGTAGAAATGCATTTTGAAACATAAACTTTAGAGAAAAAAAAAAATGGTAGTAGTCATGTACTTTGTAGGTGAGTTGTACTATTTGTTATCTAAACATTAAGAGGGATCAAACGTGTTCAAAAATTGGTATCATTCATGTCAGTCTTGACCCTATCCAATGCTGAGACATGATTTATTTTTTTCAACTACAGTTTCAGAACATTGGGTGGTAGAAATAATTGAACTTTTGTTACATTTGTTCCATTTACTGGAAGTCATCCTTAGGCAGGTCTGTTCCTCATGCATCCCTTAATTAAGATGCATGTAACATCACATTGGTCTCCACAGTATGTATGACAAGATCAGACTAAAACAGTTTCATTATGCAGCTGCAGCTTCAAAGTTTGTGACCTATTACAGTGCTTGTAGTAGCTTTGCTTTTACAGTAAGTGAAAAATGTGTGAAGTGAGCAGGAATTAGCTGTATTTTTGGAAGGATTTAGTTTTAAAGAAAAAAAAAAATCAAGTTACTGTTCATTACCTCAGTACCAGAGAATTAATTTGGATTTCTGTGAAACTAAGCCATATTGGCTGCAAACAGGAATTTGTTCTTGGAAGGACAACAACAGCCAGCCTGTTGCCCTTGTTTACACTGTAAAAGGTACATAGGAAAAGAGGGAATTGCATCCAGCATGCACTCTGTGTAATTAAAACATAAAGTACTGCTGGTTTGGCCTTCTTTCTAAACAAATGTCAGGGCAAATATTCAAAACTAAGGAGAGCCAAGCCGAGGCTGCAAAATCTTTGCTGTCAAAAATCTCTGTGTGAATTAAGATGACAGTTTTGGCAATTTCATTGCACCCTTTCTGACCAAAAGAATTCAGACATTTGTGCTTTTATCTACGCCTGGATTCAGGCCCCCACTGACTTAGGTGATGTGTATTTCAGAGGTGCTTAAAATCCATATGAGTTGCAGCCTACTTCTCAAGGCTGTTCTTTTCTCTGCACATTTTTGTTGATGGTTGTGTGCTTGAGACTGATGCTGTCAGTAGCCTGAAATATGCTGTCTCTTGCTAGCTTAATGCAGTAAATCTGAAATTTGCCTTGGGCAAAGAATGAACATATGAATGCATAAATGAATTGGCAGATTTTTTTGTTTGATATTATTCCTGTGAGAAGCAGAAAGAAAGCTCATGCGTCACTGAGGACACAAATCTTTGGAGCTAAATGCATCCAGATAAGGGCATGTAAGGGTGGTGGAAAATATTTGCAAAAGCAGCTGAAGAAAGTTTGCTGCCAGGCTGTCTTGCCATATAAACCATTACTCAGGCTGAAAGGATCTGTGCTTTGGAAGATAGATTTACTAAAGTCCTCTTATCTGTTATCATTGCTTTGTAGACATTTTGAAATTCATCCCAAGAATGTATGTCTTAAGAGTTAACTTGCTGTGGGGTATGTCTGTATGCATATATATATATACACATATATATATATATACACACACATGTATCTATTTGGACAGTTTTTAATGTATGTATGATGTATTTAGAGAAAGAGATTCTGAAGACAGGGTGGAAACAGAGCATCTGCAGGAAGAGCTATGTTTCCTTATGCACTGCTTTGAGTTTTTTGTCCCAATTTAAAATAGTACTGAAAGAGGAAGAGAGAAGCTCTCCAAAGGTATTTGAACAAATTTTGAGCAGTGCTCACTTTTATTGTTAAATTTTTGAACCAACTACTTCCTTGTTTAAATACTTAATAAAGGGAAGATAATATACTTTTCAGGCAAGTTGCCTTGACTAGATCTTAGGTGACACTTCCACAAGGACTGTGCAGAGCTTGGGATCATCTTACACAAAACCAGAAATCTGGAAGGTTTTAAAGGACTCTGCTTCTCCTGTTAAAAGTTACTCTGGATCCCCAGGCCATTGCTGTCATATTTGCATACCTTGTTCTAAAATAAAATTCCTATGTAGTCTCACTACATAACTTGCTCAAGGGCTTAAATGTCACTCTTGTAGGGTGGAGGAAGCAGAGTTCTACATTGTTGGCGTCTAAGCTAGGCCTGTTCTTCTTCAAGTTATTGTGACTTATCATCCTCAATGGACATGAAGAATGATTAAATACCAACTATTTTCTGATGCCAGCTGTTGTCTGATTTCTGAGATTTCATTTGATTTGCCTGTCTATCTTCAATCTTTTAATTTCCTGACTAAATAAACAAGAATTTTTTGCCTCTCTGTGTGTGACACACTTTGTCACAAAAGCTATGCTTTAAAACCATGTGGTAGTTTTCTTGTTCTAAAACTTTCCAGTTTGCTGTGTTTTTCTTGAAGTGCAGTGGTAAAATTGTATTCAGTGTCTAATAGCAAGGAATAAAGGAAAAGAGCTCAGTTTCATGTCTTATGCTGACATGTACTGGAATTATATTTCTTTCCCTTTTGAAATAATAGTGTTATTTTCCAAGTTATCATCTCATAGATTCTCCAGAGATGCTTAACATGTTAATTCTAGCATTGCTATCATGCTTTGAACACTTTCCTGAGTTTCATCATTAGAATACCTCTACACAAATCATGAAGATTATTGTGAGAGTTGTTACCTGCAAATGAATTGCAGCTTCTGCAAATTCAGTGTCATAAGCCAATTAGAGAAATGTGTTTCTCGATTTCACTTTTCCAATTAAGGCCAAAATCCTAAGTGCTGTACTTAGTATACAGAGCTTTTTGAAATGCTTCATTGGACTATATTATTTCAGTTTGATAGAAAAGGAGATCACTGGTTATTTCTGAACAGCCTTTTCTGACTGAATAGCTTTATGCAGCCATATCATAGAAATTTCAGCCAGACTCCACTTCCCTGATTTACTAGGGAACTTACTGCAGCTCCTGGCAGCTAACTCAGAAGCCATAAACTGAAGTATATTAAAGCTACTTCTTGTTGTCTATCTGCATGCCCTTCAGCCTGACAGAGAGATAAACATGAAGTTTGACATGGTTCAATTTTCATTTTCTTATTATCCTACATTGTTTAGAAATAGACTGTGATATTGTTTTTCTGTGTTTAGTATGGATGTTGAACTTATTAACTTTTAATTCTCTGGGTGCTCATTTCCCTGTGAAAAATGCGTGTATTTGCTTAGGGGTTTTTGTTTTCAGAGATAATCAGTAGTGCTTCAGAAAATCCTTTACTTGAGATCCACTCCCAAGCACATAGTTCATTCTTCTTTTCATACCCTGTTGTGACTTACTTGAGTGAACTCTACATTTCACTTTTACAGCCTATTGAGTCCCAAGCATAAGTAGGCCTTTTTCTGGTAAAACTCTGTTTATTCGTCAAGTATAACATTTGTGAGAATGAGAAATGAAAGCTGTTTCTTAATGTATGTCTTGGAATTTTCAAGGGAGGATGCGTGTCTCCATTAAAAGCTGGCACAGGGTAAAGCCAAAGGTGAAGCCCAACTTGAAATTTGCTGCCTTGAAGTTGGATGATTTTCGGGTTGGGATTGTTTTGTTTTATTTGAGTGTTTTTGTTGTTTGTTCAGGGCTTTTTAATTTTTTTGGAGGTGAGGTAGTCTAAAACATGACAAAATTTGATTTCATGGCAATGCTGGTCTAGGTGATTAAGGACTGGGAGGTGAAGGGAAAGACTAAGGGGAGAAACAGATGGCACCTGCCCAGCAGCCTTCCAGCAGGTGCTGAGCCTTCCTGAGGGATATTCCCTTCTCATCCACTCTTCCCACCTTCTCCTGTCCATTTTCCTTCCATGTCTTCCTTTTTCTGGAGTTATCGAGGCATCTCTTTCTTGAAGAGACCTTATCCCTGCCTCTTAACATTCTCTTGTCTTCCTATAGATGGGACAGTTTTCCTGTCTCTACCCCAAAACAGAGTGGAGGAGACTGGCCTTTTTATTTGTGACTGGAAAAGAGCCCCAGCTGAAATCTAAGGGAATTATTTTACTCGGTAGTAAAAAAATAGATGAATATTTCTAGGGCAAGGGATATAGTTCTGTCTCTGTAAAATTAGGCAAATGTCTGCTCTTCTGCTGTGATTTAATGTAAAAATGCAGTCCTTTTTACAAGAACTTCACTGTTTTCACATTTTGCATTTAGTTACAGCAACGGAATATGAAATTATTTAGTTAGGAATGCTTCCAACTATTGTCTTCTGCATCTATTCACTTAATTCCTTTGTGGCTTTTGACAGTATATGTGTATTTTTTTCATTTTTTCTAGTGCTAGAAATTACCATTGAAAGCTCTTGCTGAAGAATGAAGTTTCTCTAACCATAGAAACAGAATTGAATAATATCCAAGAAAATTTGTTATCTCTGTATGATTTTTCTTTAGAATTTTTGCACTGTTAATTAAAATATTGAGTATTGTAAATAAATTTGCCAATTACATGCTAGTCTGATTTTTTTTTCTATATCTGTCATCTGAGTTTGTCTATTTATATGATTCAATTCCATATATTCCATGTTATTCCCATGTAATGGGGCTGAGCCCTATTTACGCAATGAAGGTATAAAAACCCTGTAAACTAATGTTGAACCAGTTATCAGTGTTTTAAACAATCCTGTGTGACTTCACTGGAGAAACGGTGTGCTACAAGTTTCAAATAGGATAGCAATGCTGATTTCTTTACAACTGTGTTAAGAACAGCTGATCTCCAGTAGAAACCACCCATGTTGGACATTTCCAGCAACAAAGCCATCATAACATTACTGAAAAGTGTTAAATATTAGTGCAGCCTGGAAAAATAAAATTTCCTGTACTGTTTAAGAAAATGGGAGTGAAAATTGCTGAAAGTACAATCCTATCCTGTAGGCTAGTAAGAGGAATAAATCAGCCCTGTGAATGTGAACTGCTAAATGGTTGCTATTCCACTGGGAAATCTTGCTGCTGAGAACTGCTTCACAAGGATGATTGTTCTTTTTGTCAGTGTAACTCAGACTGTGAATGGCCCTTCTTGAGCAAAAACATTTATATGTTGCCTTATGGGTATGTGTTCACAGAGATATGAAGAATAAACATGAAGTTATGCAGTTATTACTAAGTTGCTACAAGGAATTAGTTAATAAATAGCATAAGAAATTAATAATTAACTGCCTTGTCTTACATCTTCCTGATCTTTATTCATCTGGTACTTCATAGGAACCTAGTTTATCTTCCATCTCCATCCCCACTTATCTAGTCATGCTTTCTCTTTCATGTTTCCTCTCGTTTTGCTTTATTGCTGCTGCTCCTCGTCTGTGAGTGTATGGTGTTTACAGCCATTGCCAAGCAATCCTGAGGGCTATTTTAACTAAAGCACAAATAAAGGATAGCTTCATCTTTGTCCTTCAACTAACCATTTAATTAGTAGTCTGAGTTAGTAGGGACACTATAGAAAGAAATATGTCAGACCTCTAGTTTCAAAGACACAATGTTGTTTTCTTCATTAATAGCAGTGATTCCAGATAGATTCCTAAATACAAATGGCTTCAGGAAAGCTCATGTTTTGTTTTCTTCTTTTTTTTTTTTGTAATTTTGCAGGGGATTTCCCAAGAAAACAGGCAGAACTGCTAGGATAGCATCAGATGAAGAGATTCAAGGGTCAAAAGATGCTGTAATTCAGGATTTGGAGAGAAAACTTCGCTTCAAAGAAGACCTTTTGAATAACGGGCAACCGGTATAAAAGCATAAAATGGGGAATGGGAGTGAGTGAGAGTGGGCACCATTGGTAGTTTCTGAGACATGCTGCATATAAAATAATGGTTGTAGATTGCTTTTTATGCATTTGTAATTTTAAACTGAATTTTCAAAGCTGCATTTCCAAAAGGAATGATAGCGTACATTCCTTCTCCCGTTTCACAATTTTACTTGGACTTAACAAAGCAATGGAGGTCGCAAAAATGGTGAATTTTCATAAGAAGCCTGCACAGTCTGTACCTCACAACTTTTTGAGCCTCAAGGGCCATTTGCTTTTGAATGTTCATTACTGAGTGGATGAACATGCACAGCTCTTTTTCAGTCCAGGCTCATTCTACCTTGTGCCCAGCCACTGGACAAGGGGGGAAGCAGTAGGTGGTAACTGGACATCAGAGGAGGTACAAGGCAGTTCATGATAAAAAACAACCCAATTGGAATCAGGCATCATTAGATTCTGCAGCTGGGGGGCTTCTTTTGACCGATAGAATTTTGACCAGTAGAATAGAAGTAACCCATATAACATAGAAATAACCCATGTAACATAGAAATAACTTACAGACTCAAGAGTTAATGACCTGCCTGAAGAGTCAAGAAATTAGGCAAAATGAGCATATCAGGCAATGGAAATGCACAGCCACAAAGATGTCTGTTCTTTTTTATGCACTTAAGATACACATGAAAGATAAAATACCAAATTCTTCCTGGTCAGAGTTGATGAGAAGCAACTTTCCTAAAAATTTTCTACAGTTATTAAGACACTATTTTTGAAGCAGGAATTTCTTTTAAGAGGAAAGTGATTTTTAAAATGTCACCCCTCTTTTGTTAATAAAATGTTTTTTTAAAAAATCTAAATATCTTGAGATGCCTTTCGGTCACTTTGAAAGGAAGTGGAATTTTATGTTTCTCAAGACAATGCCCAGAATTTTACTAAGTTTGCTACTAGGTCTGAGCTGTGGTGGTGTAGTTCAAGAAGGCCCATTGAGTCAGACTGTCGATGAATATTGCTTGATTTTGTTGATTTTGGTTCTTAATAAAGTCAATGGAGTGAAATAGGGAGAATGTTCAGAGTGTCTGCTGCTTCTGTTCCCTTTGTCCATTGACTGCACAGCAGCTGGCAATTTTCTGTAGCAGTTAAGCAAAATCACTGTCATAGTGTATTAGTTCCTGTTTTTTCCAAGGAATTGGGCTGAGAATGATTGTCAATGCCTATTTTGGAAAGTGAGGGAGATGTTTGGCCTGGGCAAATGAATGGAATGTCCTGAGAATGCCCACATGGCCCGAGGTAAAAAAAAAAAAAAAAAAAAAAAAAAAGAGTATAACCGTGATCAGATGATGTGGGAGCTTGAACTAAATAAACTCTGTTCTGGTGCTTCCCTTGAGGCTTTTGCCTTGCAGATTCCTGTCTTGGGTAGATTCTGTATGTGTAATCATGGCAATGGGCACTTGGAGTGACTGCAGAAGAAACAGAAGTGAAGAAAAGTTCATGATTTTCTTAGATGCTTGTAACCGAGACAACACTGCTACCTAGTTGTCATGAGTTTTAGCCTGCTGGCTTAGCTACAATATGACATTAAGACAAAAATAAATTAAATGAGGTTTTTTTTAAAAAGCAAGCATGCAGTAGCTGTAATGTTTACAATTTCCATTCTTCATTAGTTTTTCATTTTTCTCTTTAAATGAGGTGTTTCACCATGAAATGGGTTTGTCTTCCACAAACTTGCATTTTTTTGCAATGCTGATGTGTAAGAAAGTGTCTGAAATGCATTTGTAAATGCAGGAAAAAAACTAATAATGGAATAATTGATTTATGCATTAGGATTGTCCTTTAACTTGTTTTCTCTTCTTAGTGTAAATTGTCTTTTGTAAGCTGTCTCCTGAATTTCTGAAAGAGTAAAAAGAAATAGAAGTTTTAAAATCTTGAAGAATAGATTTTTCTGTATTTTGGACAAAATATTCAAGGAGAGTAGAATCTCCTTATCATTTTTGGCAGTGTTTTCTGCCTAGTGGTTCTAATGTAAAAACTGAGGAAAATGACTTGGATAAGATTTGGGATGATTTGCTATGCCCTCTTCTGATGGCCATGATTTAAGCAGTTTCTATTGCTCATTCCTACCCAAGTTCCTGGCATGAGGATGGAAACAAATGGCAGAGTCAGTGCAAGGGTTGCTTAAGCCAGAAAAGCCACTTGTAATACTAAAAAAATGCATTACAAACTGTGATAGAAAATTTCTGTTAGAAACATTGCTGCTCTCTTTTATCAACATTACTTTAAGCATTGCTTACTGTGTACTGCTCTGCAGTTGGAGAAATAATATCTTCTCTTTCTTTTGCCTGCCCCCTCATCTCCTTTTTATTTTTTGTTCAGAGATTAACATATGAGGAAAAAATGGCTCGTCGATTGCTGGGAGCAGACAGCGCTGCAACTGTCTTCAACATACAGGAACCAGAAGAAGATCCTGCAATACAGGTACTACATAACTACAATTACACAGGAAAAAATGCCTTTCAGATTTTATTTTTTTACAGACTATGATTGTCATTAAAACAAAGTCATACATAAGAATAAAGTAGGATGGTTATTGATTACAGAAGTCATATGTTATCTATTAGTGAAATAAACTGGAGGATCACATGTCTATTGCTCAGTTTTTCCATAAGGTTGAGACTTCTCGAATGTCTGCTTTCTGCTTTAAACTCTTCTGTTTATCCTATTCTGTCCTGACCTTTAAGTCTCTTAAAGCAGAACTGCATCTACTATCTTGAAACCATCTTCTCTTTATTTGTGTAATAGACGCTTTTTGGGTGCAGACCAAAACCACAACAGAAAGTCTGCTTGAAAGGCCAGGTACAGACTCTCCATTGTTCAGATGCCAGAGCTGCTATTCAGAAATGTGTAGCATTCATTTGCTTGTGGTGCTGCACAAAGTGCATTCACCTGATAAAAACTGAGGAACTGTCATGGATATCTCTTGATCTTCTTTCTGCCTCTTGATCTTTTTTCTACCCTTGCAGGAAGCTCGCTCTGTTGGTGCTTCTCTAGTGAGTCCCATGGATATTCAAAAGGTTATAATTTTCACCTTTTTCTGTCTTTTTTGTCTGTTTTTTTTTTTCTTTTCTCGTTCCATTCCGCTGCTCTTGGTTAATAACAAGAGGTCACCTAGCATTAATAACTGTGGAGAATTGGGCTGCACTCTATTTATGAGGATGTTCAAGTTGTTCTAGAAGCCTGTGTGAGTGTAGACAGTTTAACAGCAATCGTTGTGTGCTCCACTATTTTTGTGCTGTAACAATAACATACACTGATACGGTACTAACTGTGTCATGTACTTCATGTTTTACTTTTATGTTACACTTCAGGAAACAAAGAAATTTTAAAACTATCTGCAGTTTACAAGGTATTCCTCTGCTCTTCCATTTTTTGCAATTATCCAGGGCTATGATTAGTTCTGTAACCAATGGCAGAAACACGTCATTCTCAGAGCAGAGGCAGCAACAAAGGATGGGGATGTGAAAGGATACTTAGCATGAAATGCATGTTCTCTCTTAAATACAGCAAGGGTCAGAGACAATGGCCAAAGGTAATTTGAAAGAGTGTCTGAATTTCTGCTGACTGAGAAGAGCATTGACGAATTTTTTTTTCCTGCTTCTGAGCCATTTTGCAGTCTAACATCATCACTGTTATCAGTAAGATTCCAAGCAGGAATTCTGGAAAGTAACAGTTCAAGAAAGCAAATAACAGTGTATATCAGTAAATCATAACGAGTTCAAACAAGTCAGAGTGTTTTACACTTGATGAACCTTTCTGCTCTTCTTGCTATATCTTCAATACGGTTATGGTAAATATTGTTTCTAAGGGAGGATCCCACACAAAGGGCATCATAGCAACAGGAGTAAAAGGAAACAACTATAATGGACTGCCACTGTTGCAATTTTCTCTTATTTTTGTCCTCATTTTTACAGGCAACTGTAAACAAAATAATTTTATCCTTCTGGTTCAGCCTCTGGTAGAGTTCTATGCAAATAGCAGATGTGAACCATATGGTCTTCTAGCCATCTGGAAACAAAACCCACCCTAAATCTGTCTGTACCCTCAAGGAAATATTAGTGTGTTCCTTTTGTCTTTATGAACTGCCTCAGAATACTTTTATTCTTATAAGATTTTTTTTTAATGGAAAGAAAGCAACCAATGAGTTTCTTTCCCCTTATAAATTAGACCTTAAGACAACATGAAATACAGTTTTTGCCTCATACCAGATGTCTCAATTGTTTTATGGGGAAGCTATTGGAGACATGGATTATAGTGTTTTTCTTCAACAAGATACAGTTTCCTTTTATATGTAAAAACTTAATGGCTTGTTAAAGATTGGTAAAATAAAAAAATCCAAACATTAAGAACATATCTTTCTGAGCAATGTGTTGAAGCCGGACACTAATATCTACCTCTTGTTTGACAGGAATATAAAGTCTCCAGCTTTGAGCAAAGGCTGATTAGTGAAATTGAATACAGGCTGGAGAGATCTCCTGTGGAAGAATCAGATGACGAAGTGCAACATGGAGATGAACCTATTGATAACAGTATGTCACCATATTTTGAGATAAAGCTGAAACACTACAAAATCTTTGAGGGAATGCCAGTCACATTTACATGCAAAGTGGCAGGAAATCCAAAGCCAAAGGTAAGAAAAGACAGTAAATATTTCTAGAATTTGTCTGAAGAGTTCTATGTTGGTACTTTACCATCAGGCTCTGGACTCTATGGGCTGTATTTTACAGGAACAGGAGATATTCACACTTGACAAGAAAGATGCCTATCTGGCATAAACTGCCAAATCTGTTTTGGGGTACCTGGAGTTTATTTGGTCAAAATCTAGTAAAAAATGCTACTATGAGACTTCTGCTCTCAGTTACTCCCTCCTGAGAGTTCTACTCAATTATTTTACCTGGAAGGAAAGCTTCTGTCATTTTCAGAATTACCTCCAGGGTACATTTGTGGCACAGAATGCAGTGCAATATTAGAAAGCCCCACATGAGCTGGCATAGGAGTCCCTAAAGCCACTTTATCTTGCTAGCATGGGTAATTAGTTCAGGCATGGTAACATGCTAATGCAAAAACATGTGGGTTTTAGTTCAGAAGCCAGCATGGTATCTCTCATTCTTCAGCATCTACACACACTAAAAAGACTGGATTTTACTGGAATGTAGAAGAAGGCATAATAAAATACTGTAAGCTCCCATATATCCCAACAGCAAGATGAGACATGATGGTGAGGTTTTAATGATGAACTTCTGAGGGAGGGTTGGGCTAGGGAAGCATTTCCTTGTAGCAAATGTTAAAGTACCAGCTGCATGATGTCAGTAGTCTGGAAGAATGCCCTCCTTGGATAGGTTGCATACAACAGTTTCAAAAATTGCTTGGCAATCAAGTGACTGATTATGCAGCAGGCAGAAGGCAGCAGCTTCTTCAACTCCCCTGCCAAAGCCAGTGTCTTCCCTGTGAAGCTCTCGCAGCTCTCACAGTGACCTCTCATGGACAGCAGCTCTTATCTTCTTAGACAAGGGCTGTGATGCCTTATCTGAAATATAAGACCTTCATGGAAGCAGTCACAACCAAATCTCTCATCTAGTGTAAGTTTTATGGGTACTTAGGATTTCAAACAGAGAGAAATGCAAGTGATTTTATATGCCCAATGATATATGTATATGATACAGTACAAGCTGTTAATTTAAAAAAAAAAAAAGGACTTTATGAGGTAGCAGAGGAAGAACAACAGAGAACTAGGGCTACATCTACATCAGCAAGAAGTGAAGAGCAGAGGAAGAAAAAATCTCTAGAATGAGATATCCATCCCTACACACGTCAGAAGGTTTTACTCTAGGCTAGCTCTAATCTTGTCCCACAGACTGAGGCAGTTGCACACTAGATGAGTTCTTGGAGCACATTTTCTGGCTTAGTTTCATCTGAAAGGAATCTAGTTCTGTGCTTCAAGAGCACATCATGATGTGAACCATTGCAAAGTAAGTGGGGTTGATCAGCATACTTATATCAAAAAAGCACTCCTGCTTCAAACTGAAGGCACACACACTGAGAAGATAAGCCCAATCTGACTGAAACCAAATTTTCATGTCTAGGATTACTTCTGAGATGACCATAGGTAACAGTCTGTTGTGCTGAACAAGGGTGGAATGCAAATGGATCTGTTGCTGACAGAAGTGCAGTGTGTGCAGAGATACTCTTTCTGCCTGAGGCTTATGACTGAGTTGCTAGATGACCTGTTATGAGTCAGCCTTAGTCAACTTCACCATTCCCTAATTTCCACAGTTTCCAATTAAGGTGTAGTTTCTCTGTCTGATTTAAGGCAGATGAAAGGGGATGTCTTCTTTCCCTCACTGGGACGATAAGGATTGCACAGCCAAGAAACCACATTCCTAGCACTTCCCCTAAAGCGTGCCCTTACAGAGGAGCATCCCATGTGAATGCCCTGTGAGTCAGAGATGTTCTGTTTTCCTGCAGTGTCAAAGCCTGCACATTAAGAAGTGATTTGCTCTTGCACCTGGAACTCTGGCCCTTTGTTCCATTCACTCGCAGATGCTTTGTGTAATTTGTTAAGTTGCTTGGGATGGAACCAATCTCAGTCCTGTTGTATGGCTACTTGTTAGCCAGGCTTCACAAATGTCCAAGGCCGTGTCTCCCCCTCATCTGCCAGAACATTCCAAGACAGCAGTTTTGAAAAGCTCAGTGGCTGAGGGCTGCCCTTCTGCTGTCATTTGTTGAAGCTGGAAGTGTTGCTTGTGAATACATTTTTTGCTCTGGCAAATGAAAAGCTGGAAATAATTTACTAACTTGAAGCTCCTCCCTTCTAAGTATTCTGTCAGGTCTGCCAAGGAATGGTTTTGGGAAGGACTGTAGTGTAGTGTTTGTAAAATCTGGCATTCATTACAAGGGATTTTTCTAAGCGGAGTTATTGGCTTGATTATTTTTTCCCCTGAACATGCCATGTAAATTGAATACTGATGTGCAAATTCTGTCTTCATATATATGACTTTTTAAATCTGAGCCTACTCTTTGGTGTAAAGTAAAACTATTTTCTTACTAAAATGAGAAACCTATGGTGCTACAGGAGAGACTATGGAATACTTCTTTTTAAGGATTATTTCTCCTCAGAATTAAGACAATGCCATACAAGAGGTTGATTGAGACACAAATGTTACATAAATCTCATACTGCTCCCTCTTCACATCGTTGAATATAATGTTTGGTGATTAAAAATTCTTGTGCTGCTCAAGATCAAGCCCTCCTTTGTACTGTGCATACCACTGTATTCCTATTCATTACACACTGGTTTCTGAAAATCTGGTGCAAATAAAAGCAATGCAGATGCAGTGTTCAGTGCTTACGTAGTTTAATGGTACATTTATTGAAAGTTATCCTAGAAAGAAAATATTTCACTGCAAGGGCCATTGTCTCCTGCAGTGGTACTGTTTTACTTAGTAACTCCATGTAAGATAAAGGTTATATTAAGAATTTATTGCTCATATGGGATGCTAATGCTTTTAAACAGAGTCGATATAAGTTTTGGACAACATATACATGATATTTGGCTAGCTGGTTCAGTTAATATTTGTGTGTATTTCCATGCATGTCTCCTGATATTTCTGATAAGTGTACTGTTATTAAATAAGTGTACTGTTACTGCTTAATGCAGTAGATTTCCAAGCAACATTATGACACATGTAAAGCATGCAAGTTAAAACTCATTTTTTGCAGCAATGTTGTTTTAACACCCATTAGCATGTGTGTATAAGTGATCAAATATCTCTTACATCTCCAGTAAGTGCTCTGTCAGCAGACAAGAAGATGACTAAATCTTTTGTTCAGGCCACAGAGTCTCTGCAAGGCTGCTGACAGACAAAATGGGAAACAAGTATAACCAGCTATTGAGGAAATGAAATCATTTCAACTTACGCATAATGCTTGTTAATATAAAAATCATACACAATAATAAATTTTTAAGGAAAATTTTCACTGATTTTCACCAAAAAAACCTCAATTGTTTTTTGTGAAATTCAAAAGTACACCTTTAACTTTGCCCGAAGTGAGTGAATTTCAAACTTTGAAATGCTGGCACATATGAAGAACCCAGCTGATTAAGCTGTATCAGGAATGGAATTGCACATTTCTCTGTCACTTCATTTTTTACTGGAGAGCCAGGACCCTTTCCTCACTCTTAATATCTAAATTCCCACTTCAAAAATGAGGCTGAGCAAAATGTGTGTGTTTTCCTCATGCCAAATAGTCCCAGCAAGACCAGGACAAATACAGTTGTACTTTGAATGAGTTGGCCTCCTAAAAATGGTGTAGGTATCTGCACAAGCATCTCAAATGCTGAACACAATTGATGTTGTGTGTAGTACACATTTCAGAAACAACAAGTAAATAATATTCTACTTAAATATGGGTTTGGGCATCTCACTACA
Organism: Taeniopygia guttata; assembly: GCF_048771995.1. Lineage (NCBI taxonomy): Eukaryota > Metazoa > Chordata > Aves > Passeriformes > Estrildidae > Taeniopygia > Taeniopygia guttata. Next base: position 37,396,135 of record NC_133028.1, on the reverse strand, counting down.
GCATTCCTAGTATAACATTTTTCAGATATTCCTTTGTGTGTGCTCATGCATACACAACATTTACTTTTTATTCCAACAGATAACAGTTTGGGATTTTACTTTATTATTATAATATTAAAAAAAAAAAACCTGAAAGCTGGGTTAATTTTTTTCCCTTCAAGTTTGAGGCACTAAAAGTACTTTTTCTGTGTGTGTAATTCATGGATTACTGTAAGATATTATCCTGCATACATCATTTTTTTTGGCTCACTGAAAGTGTATCTTGGGTCAGCCAGAGAATAAAATTATGTATCAAAAGTACTGGAAAAGCCCTCTGTTTGATAGCCAAAGTAACTGTTCTGTGCAGCTTGGAGCTGTGCTGGTGTTGGCATGCAGTTATTAGCAGATACCAATGCGCTGCTTTGCTTTGAAGTATTTCCTATTACTTTGCAAAGCTGTCCACTTGCGTAGCTGGCCTGTCACACCAGGGTGACATTGTTAGGTTAGAGCATGTCATTACACTGAGCTGGCCCCTCCACACACTGAGCTGCACACTGCCAGCGGGAGCAGCTCTATCCCCTCTGGCATTTTGGTCCAGTCCAGTCAGTGTAATGGATGAGACAAAACGGATGTTTCAACAGTGAGATCATTGCTTCTATTTTATTCCTCACCGAATTAATTAAGCCTATCTTTATTTTGGTTTTTTTATTTATGTTTTTCTTTTCTGAAAAGATAGCAAAAGCATTCTCAAGGTTTTTCTGCGACTTCTTCAGATTTAAGCAAAATAAGTGTAAAATTAGTAATCTCCGAAATCAGTAATCTCTTCTTTGTAATGACATTTAGTTTCAGTTCTTGAAATACTCAGCCCTCATGCACCTGTGTGTTTTGTTGGAAATCGTTCAGGCTGTTGTTTCTCTTTGGACCACTGATAATCTTGTAATTGTTAGCGAGACCCATGGAATGAGGAGTTGATCAAAGTAGTTTTCTTTTACTACTTACCAGAGAGCTTTTCAGCCGTTAATTTTGTTAGTGCTATTAAATGAGAAATTATGGCAATGAGCACCCACCTCTTACCAGCTGTGCTTTGTTTTTTTTTTTCCTGCAGATTTATTGGTTTAAAGATGGGAAGCAAATTTCTAAACGAAGTGATCACTACCGAATTCAAAGAGAACCTGATGGAACTTGCTCACTGCATACTGCAGCCTCCACCCTGGATGATGATGGGAATTACACTATTATGGCTGCTAACCCACAGGTAAATGAAGGTTTGGCTCCAGAACAAACATCCTTCTGGACATAAATCTTCAGAAAACTATCTCATCTCACATATGCATGATTTAATTAAATGATGAAGTCACTGTAAAGTATGCAAGTTAGATTTTTGTTTTCATCTTGCATCAGTAGGGTGGGACCTTTCTATCTCCAAGAGATTAGAAACTCAACAGTAGTTTTTTTTCCTATGGTTTGAGGTTTCAGGGGGAGGGATATAATTTTTTAATTACTCTTACACTAGTTATTTCAGTATTCTAAGTACGGGTAGCAGATAAAGGGAGAAAAAAATCCAGTTTACCAGCAGAAGTAACCCAGTCCAGAGATTTAACTTTCTTTTGTTCACCCTACTCACTGACTGAGGCCAATTTTTTTTTAAATGAGTGGGAGTATATCACACCTCAACATGCTTACATTAGGCAGACTGCAAGTTTCTAAGGCAAAAAAAAATCTAGCACTATTATGTAGCAGTCCTTAAACAGTGCTTTTCTGAAATACAAGAGTGTTATTGGTTTAACAGTGCCATTTTTTCTTTGGAGATTTAATACAAGAGTTGAGGTACACAGCAGAAACCCACTATTTCATTAGACATAGCCAAACTTACAGGTCACTCATCCTAGGAAGCAGCTTTTTCAATCCACTTTTCCTACACCACAGCAAATTGAGGGGAAAGAGTTACACATGAGAAAGCAAAGCGGTAACATAACTTTTGGGATGTAATGAATTATTTTATTCTGTAGTGCCAAATATCTTGCCAAGACTAGGCCTGCAAGCAGAATCACACTGTAGAATAACAAACTGTATCACTGAGACAGAGTTTAATCTAAGCAGGAGTGTTGTGCTCTGTTATGCATGTTGCTAGGTTACTCAGCATGACGCTGCCATTTTTGTCTCGCTCTTCAGCTTGCCAGTCCTGCTCATACTGCAGAGGGCTTGTGAATATAAAGGGTTGTACACACAGGCAATGCACAGAGAGCAGCTTTTGGTAGATTCTATGAACTGCAGTGCTTAAATAGTTGGTTTAATTATTATTTCTACATGTATAAGTAAAAGAAATATTAATGAAATAGCGTAAGGCCATGGAATTGTTCAATCTGGGAGCTTTTACACATAGATGACATTGTTACAATACTTGGTACCATTTAAACAGTAAAATTTCACAACAGGTTTAAAAATATATGCATGCTCAAGGTAAGAAATGTTCCTGTTCATCTTCCTTTAAGTGTTGTCTCAGTGCATGCACAGAGTTTCACTATGTAGTGTTACTGTGTGATCCAAAGTCTTAGAGAACTTGGTGAACAAATTGCCTTTGTGTTTGGGCACTGTACTCTGTCCCTGAATATTCACAGCCTACTTTGGAGCATTTGTTGTTCTGGATAATACTCATTCAATGACACAACAGTGACCCAGGTTACCAGTTCTGGTCATTGATGGCACTGTTTTGTTAGTGGGTTTTTAGATGCACTAAAATGAGCTGGATTGGTGTGGCTCCCAGCTTGGAGCTTGAAAAAGTAGCTTTGTTAAATGATAAAATACTTGTGCTTATGCCTTTTTCCCCTCTTTGGAGAAGAACCAGAAGCATCCTCCTTTCTACAGTGTAATTCCCAAGCAAACATGCTTATCTCTTCCACTATTTGCTTGCTTTTACTATGCATTTAACAGTACAATGGAGGCAAAGAAGGGCTGTGAGTTAATGTACTAGCCTTTCACACTCAAAGATCTGGATTCCAATTCTTTTATGTCATCCTGAGTGGAATACTTTTGGCAAAGTCTTCTCAATTCTAATGGAAAGTTGTCCACGTCTCAAAGCTCTCACAAACTTAAGTAAATTTGGCAACCTTTCCTTAAGAATGTGAAGTACGTAAATATAAGGGAGCTCACATCAGAACTCTGATGGACTGGTAGATATTTGCTAGGCTATTGCTGTGTTTGGTCATTGCTATTGGAATCACCAAACAGTAAAGCAAAAGATGTGTTCTCAGCTGATAGAAATTGGTTTTATTAAAGCAAAGAATTCAGTTCATTAAAGCTCTGCCAGTCCATGCCATCTCATGACCTGGGCTAACATAACAGGATTTATGTGTGTAAAATGCCTTGTTGATAGACCCTGGAGATTGTCCATGGTAGTTAACACAGAAGGCCCCATTGCCCACGACGTAAAGTGCAGTGAACTGGAATTAAACTTCTGACACACCACTGGGGTTTGCTCTAAATTTGCCATAGAAGTTAATCCAGAGCAAATGGACCCTAGGCCTAGGCAAACACAAAACCTTGCCTGGTTTAGGCCTTTAGTTAGAGATTATATCCCTTAACTGAGCTCTTTCTATGAACTGTATGGGCTCACATTAAGTTATTTTTCACCTTCTTTATTTTTATCCCATTCCCTCTGCTTCTTTGCATTACACACCCACAGTCCTCAGGCTGGAGTTCCCTTAGTTTCTAGAACATCATCTCATTAATTACTTCCCACTCATTGCTTCCATCCTCTTCATCCTGTGACTTTTCCAAAATCTTCGGCTTCCTGCTTAATCTTCCCTATCCAAATTCCTTACTGCCCTTTGTGTTTCTCTTTGTGACACCATCATGTACTGAGATATGCAGAAATGATCCCAAACTATGTGTATTCATTACCTGACAGAAAAATATTAATATGTAGTGGTACCCAAAATACAAATTCATTTGTTCCAGATGTCTTCAGTGGTCTTGTAACATAATGGGGGAAAAAAGCTTTTACGTAAAGAATTGCTGTGGGTCTTGCATAATGGCTTATTTTAATGCAGGGATTTTACTTGTGGACTAAATGGGTCATGGGAATAGAAGTGGGACACAGACTTCATTTCTAAGTGAACACAAAAGTTGTTGCTATTTGAACAATTTTTTTTCTGTTTGCTGCTTGGGAGCATGGTGAAATTGTTTTTTGATGAGCTTTGACAGTTCTTAAAGAACTGCTACTTGCAGCCCTGCAAGTACTGTGATAAAATTATTTGTCTCTTTTATGCTGGCAGACCTGAGTGGAGCTCACAGCTTAGAGCTGAAATACACTGCAAAGCTGATGTGGATGCTGCTTCACTGCTACCAGCCCAGCTATTTATTAGGACCACCAGATGCTTTTACCCCTTACAGGGCAGTCCAATCCCAAATCTGTTAGGACTAATACTTGTAGTGGAGAACCTGTCTTCTAAAACACAAGATAAAAGAGAAAAGGGGGCCAAATACACCAGAGCCATGTTTTATTTACCATTCATTGAAAATAACCTTAATTATCACCAATGTCCATCAGCACAGCTGTGCCTTTCAGTGCAATTCCTCAAACCAGATTCACTCTGCAGAGAGGACTTGTTAGGTTTCTGTCACGTTCTTTCTGCTTTTACATTAATGAGAGTTTTTTTGAGTTTTGGGCCCACCAGATCAAGTAGATCACTTTGGAGGCAGCAAATCTGTTGTTAACTGCCAGCACTCGCCATGGGCCATCTTCAGGACCTTGACTTGTCATTCTGCCCACTTGCCACACACAGAGGAGACCTCCTGCCCACATCATAAGTCAATAAGAACTTGGAACTTGATTGCCAGTGGTATGAACAGTCTTTAAAAAAAACAAAACAAAACAAAAAAAAAAACAAAAAAAACCAAAAAAAAAAAAAAAACAAACATGAACGTATTATAGTCACAGTCATTCCAGTCTGTGTTAGATTGGAAAGCTGATGAAATGGGTAGGAAAAAAAACACAGATCAGATTGAACATTTATTATAACACATTTCAAGTCTTTTATTCCTTCTCTCTATCATCCTAACAGGGCAGAGTAAGTTGCACGGGCAGGCTGATGGTTCAAGCTGTAAATCAAAGAGGCCGCAGTCCTTGGTCACCTTCAGGTCAGCCTCACATAAGAAGGTATTTGATGCTTTTTTTTTTTTCTTTTAATAATATGGATTTTGCAAAATAACTATGGTAAGGTAAAGCATGTGAGGTAAGCAAATAAGTTAAAAGCAGGAAGAAATTTCAGGAAGAAATGTGACTTCTGCTGTATGAAAATTGCTGCAGAACTTGCACGCTCAGAAGTATAAGCAACCTCTGAAATGACATGACTTTTAAATATCTTTAAATTTCCCTGTCTCCTCCTCCTTTTTCTGTGGTGTTCACTAGTTACTCTGTATCTCAAATTACACTATCAGCTGTTGGGAAGGCTCTTGTCACTTAGGCTTTTTAAAAATATTTCATGTGATTAGGATTCTGCCAGGAACCGCCATCTTCTGCAGCTTCTAGTAAGTGTTCATTTAATAACTGCATGCCAAAGAGGTTTATCAGATTTACATTAGAAATATTTTAGAATTTCAGTGTTTAATATTTCAGTTTAGGTTCTTATAAGGAATTATGAGTCAGAAATAAAGTATTAAACTTATCTTTGGTGAGTTTACAATTATTCCCATATGAAGCTATGCGTTACGTTTTTGGACCATAGAAGGGAATTTTCCCTTCAAGTATTTTTTTTTCTTTGCCCAAAGCATTTATGAGGCTGCTTAGCTCTGCCTAGACAGCTTTAGATAATACAAAAAAAGTTGATTTTGGTTACCAGAACTGTTTCAAGGCAGTGTGAGGGCTCTGGTTTCTGGATTCTGCTGTAACAAGGCATGTGTTTTGCTTAATGCTTCCAACAGCCATAGAATCTCAATATTGCCCAACTAATATGCAGAGTTTACTTATATACAGAGTACATGCAATTACACAATCAGTGTACAACCAGGAAAGGATTTCTGTAACAGTTAGTACTGGTACAAGTATATGATGTAGAAGTGCTGCATGTAAAACAGGCTTTCTTCCCCCCTTTGGTAGCTATGAAGTATTAGGAAGTGAGGCTGGTTGGTTAAAAGATCTTGCCAGTCTTACTCCTGCACTGAACAAAGTGCAACCCTGAAAGCATTTCCCAGCATTTCTCTGGGATGGCCACCAACTCCATCTGCAGTGTGTCACCTTGTGTTAAGCCCAAAGCTCAGAGTGCCTCTGGAGGGGAATATCCTGCCAGGCTGCACGGTGAGAACCACTTGGTATAGCCTATCCAGTCACTAATGTACTTAGCACCTTCAGGTAATGGGTAAAAATGGAAAGTCCACGTTAACCTCTGAAGGCAAAAAAATCAGATTTCAGCTGAAAAAAGTCAGTGCACACGGGGTAACAAAGGAGAAAGACCTTTAAAAGCAAAGACAATGGGAAGGTAGGTAGGGGTGAAAGCATCAAGCAGCTGCCATTCCTGCAGCTTCCTGAAGGACAAAATGCGTGTGTCTCTTTTTGTGACAGACAGAAGCCTCAGGTAATAATGGAGGAGGCTCTTTTCAATCTCTCCAAATGCGTTCAAAGTCCTTCTGGCTGGTATTTTTTTTTCCTAATGGAGACAGGCACTCAAACAGCCACTATTGCTTTGGATTGGGTGTCCAGTGAGTAATGAATTAGAAATAAGGGATTTCTGTACAGCAGTTTAATTAAAATTAGGACAATTATTGTGGATTCTTATTTCCTGTAAAATAACCATGTGAAGGGCTTATCCCATTATCATTGCTCTGGAAAAGCAGTTTCTGTAAGCATTCAGCACAGAATCTCTGTTTAGGGACAGTTCTCACTATGCCCACCGAAGGGTTCACCCGAGACTGATGAAATGGGAGCACATAAAACCTTCCTAAAACAGACTCCTGCCATTGGCATCCCAAATTACTTTTCCCCCATATACTGTGGTATTTGTCATGTCTATTGCCATTGACTTTTGGTAAGTAATACTCCTATGGCACTACAACATTATTTCTATAAGATTTTCTGCTTGAGAGTAACCAATCCATTTGTTTGGTTTTTTTTTAATTACAAACATAATAATATTAGCTTAATGAACTTTATTACTTGTTACACTGTTGACAGGCTTTTTCTTTAAATATATTTAATCTCTTACAGAATGTGTTTTGGCAGAACTCTGGGGTTTTATTTCTTTCTCTTAATGTACTTTTCTGAAATTTGCCTAGCTGACAACCATCTCTTTCTTAGTATCACTTGATTTGGGTAGCCACTTTTGAATTTTCTTATGTGTACAAAGCTTGGACTCAATCCCTTAGATGACAAGGTGCTCAACAAACATTGTGTCACCTAAGCATGGCAGCCAGAGTCCAAAATAAATCATAAAATATATGAGATTCAAAGAAGATTTAGAAACAAAACATTCCTATCACCCTGCTCTCAATTAGGGGATTAATTTGAACTTAATCTCTTTTATTCCAAATTAGTGATCATTACCATATGGTCAGTCATAAAGTCTTCATGTTCTTACTCACTGAAATTCCCAGTGCATTGTACTGTACCAACCCGCGGAGTCTCCCCTGGACACATTTAGTACAGGATGTCAGTTCTGCTGAAACTAATCTCCACAATGTGATGGCTGCATTGCAACTCCGAAGAGCCCACAATGAATCCAAGTTATTCCAGTCTTTTGCAATTTGTCCTTCTTAGACATCTGAAGCTACTAGGCTCTACTCATTTCAGTATTTGTTTAAAACCATGTTTTAGAATTGAAATGACCCTAGTTTCACCTCTCAAGGCAAAGGCTCAAAAAAGTCTGTGATTTTAGGGTAAACTTACAAAGAGGTAGAAAAGCAACATCTGTGTTTACAACTTCTTTGCTTTCCATTTTATTTAACATAAATTCTCCCCACACACACCTCCCAGTTTTGACCAGTGCTGCCCTTTCCTGCAGCTGGCTTTCACACATGTGTGGTGCCAGTTCACCTGTTTGGCTCAGCTTTGCAAAACTGTACAAAGCATCAGTTACTTGTACTCTGTTGGCACCTTAACAACAGGGTGCTTATCAATAATGTGGAGGCAGATTTTGCTCAAGTTGCTTGCACTGTACAAGCACTCACTTGACTAGATACCTTAATTTCTAGTTGGTCTTGCAAAACTCATCACCCAATAATATCAGTACACTTTTTCCTTATTGCTCTCCATCTTTCATCCCGTCTACCTGCATGAGGCATCTACATCTCTAAAACTTATCAGGAGCTCACCAATTAAAGCCTAGAGTTGCTTATGAGCTACAATGTTTGACTTACTGAAGTAGCTTTAGACATGTTCAATGGCAAAAACTATGAGGTGCTCCAGACATGGATTTAGGCACCTGAAGAGTTATGTGAGCTCTTAGTGTGTGCAGGGATGTCACTCTGCGTTCCCATTTCAGTATCCAGTCCTACGTTATTAAGCAGTGTTGACTGGATAGCTACACAAGCCCCCCCAGCCCCTCCATTTGCCTTTATAGCTCCATAGCTGTCAGATAACTGTGATGATCATTAAAAAGTCAGCATTGAGCTATTAATAAGAGAATACCATAGCACAGGTGATGCCTGGCCAATCCAAACACAACAATAGCAGAGAAAAGGGCAACAACAGAGCAGGGCAAAATAAATCAAATTCAAGCAACTCTAATTAACTGCGGCCTCAGTGAAGCAGAGTGTGCAGCTGGAGTCTTCCTCTTCCATGCAGTAGAACAGCATCTTGTCTTGCAAGTGTAACCATTGAGGGATTTAGGCTCTTTTTTATTGTGATTATTTTAACTTGGAGAAATGACGTTGGGCAGTAGAAAATGCATATGGGCACCTGAACTGCAGCATGGACACTGCAAACAGCAGCCAAAACAGAAACACTGGCAAAAGTTAACAGGATGTGGGATTCAAATAAGAGAATTTCACTGTAATGTGTCATTGATAAAAGAGGTCTTTGGATAACATTTGAGTAGCTCCTATTCTTTACACAGGATGTTGCTGTAGGCAGCAGCAGCTGGCTCCAGAATGGAGCCCACTGGACCTGAGCAGGCAAGGACAAAAATGGACATAAAATTTTGTTTCAAGATTCTTTGATTACTAAATCACACAAATGGAATAATCTAATTTCAAAAGAAACAAAAATCTAGTTAAATGAGAAATCACTTAAAAAAAAGATTTGATGGATTAAATTAAAAGGGAAGAATAGCCAATGCTGGAAATTGATTAAATGATATCATGGAAGCTTAAGGTGATTGATACTGTGTATGGGGACAGGAGTTATTTTTCTTTCCTTTTTATTATTTATCAAACTGTTTATAGTACCTTTATGTTAAAAAAAACCCAAAGTTATTCACCCTATTTCTCACAATTGAAATTCTCATTGTTTCAATTCCACAGTTTGGTGGCGTTGAAATTATTCAAGAGTATCTCATACAAAAAAAAAAAAACTTGTTAAGTGAGGAATAAATATATCCATAGCAATTAAATACACAGAATTTTCTGTACAGTCTTCACTAGTGCAGAACAAGAGAAGATAAGTCTGATGTGAAAGGTCTCTTGTCAATTGAGATGAGTTAGCTTTTAGCTGCTGTTATTTGCTGAAAGGGAACCATGATTAATGAACAGCCCATGTACTTTCTGGTGTAATCAGCAACAGAGAGTGGATTAAATAAACAGGACAGTAGACATGGGGAACTGAAGTTACATGCCAAGGTTTGGCAGCCTGTTTTATTTGTATTTCAGTGATTTAAAGACTAAACAAAAATACTGTCATTCATAAAATTAATATTACAAGCCATTATTCTGTAGCAATATTATAGGTCACAGTTTGTCACAAGATGGGAATTAAATGAAAGTAATTAAATAACTGCAGTGTCATAATTAACACAGTCTGGCCAAATGCTACTAGTACATGTGTGTAAATATGGGGTGATTATGATACAGGTTAAAGAAGTGATTTAAAATTCAAACCAGTCTTATATGTGATTATGGTTCTGACTTAGCAGAGAAAAAAAAAATAATTTACCTTTATTTCATGTTATTTTAAGACCACGATCTCGATCAAGGGACAGTGGTGATGAAAATGAACCAATTCAGGAACGATTCTTCCGGCCTCATTTTCTGCAGGCTCCAGGAGACCTGACTGTTCAAGAAGGAAAACTATGTAGGATGGACTGCAAGGCAAGTGTCATGCAAAGGGTAGCAGAAGCCTTTTGATAACATCAGCTGACTCAAAAACCACACTGGTTTCTTTTCAAAGCAATTTTGCCTATTGGCAGTTTCGGCGCCTGTTAGCAGGGTAATTAATCTCCTTGCTTATGAGTGAGTAAGTGGACAATAAAAGTTTCCCTTCCCTCCAATGAAAGTGCTTCAGGCAAATCTTAGAGCTCACAGTAAACTGATTTATAGAATTCAGCTACGCTGGGGTGTGGAGGGAAGAAGCACACACTATAAAGACAATGTGTTTCTACATTTTAAGTCTTTTTACTACTTGAGTTTTAAACCCCCTTTTAAAAGTTTCAAACAGTATAAACCTGATTTTTGACTCTGCTGAGCAGAAATAATTCAGGCTTGGGTGACTTCTGTTTACTTTATGCTGACCTATTTGGGAGAAGCTGTTTGCTCTGAAGGAGTCCCCACAGCAAGCGGCATAGCTTTCAAGAGTGCATGACTTGTCCACACAGACCAAGCATTAACTAGTGCAGATGGTGCTGTCACTAGGGCATACCTCAGTGGAATGCAACTTCAGAGGTCAGTAGTTAGTCAGCTAACATCTTTTTGTCTGCAAGTTTTCCAATAAATTAATCTAGAAAGGAGTATCTTCTCATTCCACCTGAAGAGCAAACAATAAAAAAGACAAAAGGTGTCACCCTGCCTTTTGTTTTGCAATGTATTATTATTTAGCTTCTACCCTATCTACACACTGATCTTTTTTCAGTCGCGCCCATAAGGCATCATGGAATTTAGGGAGTTGGCCAGAAAGTTAAGTAAATGACTACAACTGACTCAGTGTGTATATCAGGACAGAATTAGATCTTTAAATCTTTTGGTACACTTGCAGTAGCAAACCAAACCAAACTTCCCTGAAGAAACAAGTCAGGACTCCTCTAGTCTTTCATGTGGCTAAAGCAATTTCCCACTGTTCTTTTTATGCTCAAGGTTAGTGGATTACCAACTCCAGACTTAAGCTGGCAACTTAATGGCAGACCAATTCGCCCTGACAGCTCTCACAAAATGTTGGTGCGTGAGAACGGGGTGCACTCCTTGATCATAGAACCAGTCACATCCAGAGATGCTGGAATCTACACGTGCATTGCCAGCAATCGAGCTGGTGAAAATTCATTCAGCCTGGAGCTCACTGTTGCAGGTAACATCTTCATGCTAAGCTTTCAGACTGAGCACTGCCAGGATAGCATGGAAAAAGGAAACATGAATGATGTCAAGTGACACACTGAGGGGTGGAGGGTAAGAAAAGGAAACCTGGCAGTGACAGAAGTATGGTATATTTATAGGTGAGCTATTCATGTTATGTTGTGGCATAAGTTGTCTGGCATTTAAATATCTGTGCACACACTTAAGAAAAAGGGGCCGCTGGCCTTGAGGCCACAAACCAGACTATTTCCCTGGATGTTTCTTTGTAATGAGAATCTGTACAGACCCATGTCTACCCCCTGGGCAGCCAGTTGGAATGCCTTGTGCATTTCACAACACATCAGATTAATGCCAATGCAGACTTCTGGTAGAGCAGTTCTGTGTTCAGTTAAAAGTCCATGCTTTTGTGAAATATGGGGGAGCACTTTTTACCAAGCATAGTGCAGCCAGTTTATCTAGTTTTCATGCTCTACATTTCAGTTATTTTAGGAAATACTCAGCTTTTTAGCACTCACTTTACCCCCTATTAAAATAATGATGGAACTGTTTTCTTCAGAGGAACCAGGGCTGAACTTCATGATTAATGAAGACAACACTTAGGTTTCCTGCCACTTAGGTCTTTCAGAATTGTTTTTGGCACACTGCTGAAAGAAAGGCTATGTTTTCACAGACAAATGTCAACATAATTGCAATCTTTATTTTCACAGCTAAGGAAGTACAAAAAGCACCTGTGTTTATAGAGAAGCTACAAAACACAGGTGTGACTGAGGGATTCCCAGTGCGACTGGAGTGTCGAATCTCAGGGGAGCCATCTCCTCAGATATTTTGGAAGAAAGAGAATGAGTCACTCACGTACAACACTGACCGAGTGAGGTTAGACTGACTTAGAATTAACCTCCCCATGTGTAACTTCAATGATGATTTATACTGTAAAACAAATAAAAACCTAAAAGGTCACATGAACACTTTGTATAAAGGGCATCTCGTACACATTAACTATTGATTGTAATAATTTATGACATTTACTCAAACTTACAGCCAGCCTAGTGGCTGAACCAGAAATAAAATGTTACTTGTTACATCATTAGACTTACACAACTACCTTTGCAGTCTAAGCAAGAGGAGAACGAGTTTTAATCTTCTTGAATCAAGAGTACAGAAATTTGCTAGTGAAAATCAAGGTTCGAAAGGAACACTCTGTGCTTTTCAGCAGAAACTCCGATTCATAATTCTGTTGTACAGTTAAGCAACTAAGATTCCATGTTTTATATTTTAAGATCTTCCTTTAGTTTCTTTTTCCTTTCCACAAAAAGTCTGGGTAAGATCTGGTGTTCCTGCTACTCCAGATGTCTTAATCCATAATAATGAAAGAAAAGTTACTTCATGTGTTTTTTCTTCTTAGTTTTCAATACAGGATATTAAACTGACAATTGTCACGCATACTCAAGGCTTTATTTTCTACTTGCTAAGTTCAGAGGAAGTTCCATTTTAATTAAAATTTTAATTAAAGTTAGACTATAATCAATCTGTAACTAAGATTGGGTCAGTTTGTTTAAAATCACTTCCACTGCTTTGTGAATTAAATAGTAATTTTCTACTTTTCTTTTGATTAGCATGCACCAGGATAACTATGGCTACATTTGCCTGCTTATTCAGGGAGCTACAAAGGAGGATGCTGGCTGGTACACTGTTTCAGCTAAGAATGAGGCTGGGATTGTGTCTTGCACTGCCAGGTTGGATGTTTACAGTAAGTGCCTTCAATTGTCATGATCATATTAATCCCCCCAAATGCAACAGTTCTATAAGTTTTGGGTTGTTGACAGAATGGTTTACATTGGTCTCTCTTTCTTTTGTTTATAGTTTCTCCTCAATAGTAAACATCCACTTCAAGACAACAAATGCTCTGTCAAAGTATATTTCAACATCTTTCAGACACCTAAAGCAAAACAAGCTTGCATGCTTTCTGGTTTTGCTTTGTACATTAAATACAGCTACTTAACAACAGATAACGGCATGATCATATGATTTTTGTGGATCATTATTACTATTGTTTTACTGGCACTTCCCTAACCTTTTGTATTCTTTTGTACATTAGTCTGTAATACACCTGTGACAGCACCAAAAGTGTAGTAGATGTTTTTATGGCTTTCTGCTTAATTACTCAGTTTGTTCCAAAGCAGCCCCATACATAGTGAATGTTTTCTTAAAGAAGTATCTCTTACCAGTCTTCTCATAGCAAGAATTAACTGGGAGGGGGAAGGGGAGAGACTGATGAAGGATGTTTTATAGGGTCGTGCAGGAAGTGGGAATTGTGAATAAGAGATTTGGCTCAGCACCCTTCAGTATACAAGGGGTGGCAATGGCAACCAGATAATTTCCTTTTATATGCAACAACTAACCCTAGAACAGGCCTGTTACTATAATAGGAGTGCACAGAAACAACCTCCTTGCTGTCGCCCTTCTCAGTGGCACAAGGAAATGTAGAAAACAATGCCAAAAAGTAACGCAGACTGTTGTATTTACTTACCACACTGGAAGGTGAAACTACATGCTGAAGAAAAAAAAAACAAAAAACAACAATGTGAAGAAATTAAACAAATTTACCTTTGATATAATGGTTTCCTGCTTCTCAGATATTACTATCTCCTTCACAAAGGGTTGACTGAGCATCTGGCACACTTAGGTGCACCGCTCAGGATGGCTAACACTTTTTCTTTCCTTTTTAATCTATAGCTCAGTGGCAACAACCTCCTCAGCAGACCAAGCCAAAGAAGGTGCGGCCCTCAGCCAGCCGATACGCTGCTCTCTGTGACCAAGGACTAGACATCAAAGCAGCTTTCCAGCCGGAAGCAAACCCAGTTCACCTGACAATGCAGCCTGGCCTGGTAGAGAGCGATGATCTGTAGATTCAACTGCTGCTTCCATCATTTTCTTTCAAAGCAGAAACACTGAAAGCCATTGCCTTGACCAATGATACTCCTATGTCACTTTATGCAAGGGCAGACACCTTCATGTACAAAAGATAAACAACAAACACAGTAACCATATATTCCTTATTCATTATACCAAATTAGAAGAATAGATAGATTATTAATAGAAATGTACACACTGCACAACAAATCACATTCACCAGTTCCTTAACCTATGTTGCTTCATAACCCTTTTCATAGAGGCCAAAATGCATCAGAGAGAAAGATTTTTCACTACATACCTTCGTAAGCAGTAAGTTGATGCTACACAGTCTTAATGGTTCAAGATACTTTCTTCAAGGGTTATCAACAGTTCTGAAATGGCTACACACATTCTGACACCTACGATGAACAAGTGCAATACTATAAGAATGAAACAGGAAGGGACAAGGAAAAGAAATGTAAGCAAATGCTGTATCTCTGCAAACTGCTTTCTATTCAACAATGACAAGAAAATCTTTCTTTCAACGCTGTTAGTATGGACATCAACACCCTAACTTTCAATTAATTTGTGTTTTTCCTTTTTGCCATCTTGGAGGAGGCTTATTTACAAGCATATATCAATGGCAGTCTAAGCAGCAGTAATTTTACTTCTGCAAAACAACAAAGAGTTGACACATAATAACAATCTACTCCAGATTACACATTGGTAACTAGATGGGAAAAAATGCTGATAGTATAAACCAATGCAGTGAGATACTGCAAGGGGTGGGAGGGAAGAAGTTGAAACTCTCTGGATTTCTGGACAGCAGTGTGTAACCTTGTAATACTCCCATTCAAGATTCTGAAATTCTAAGGTGAGCTGAAAACTAGGGAGTGTATGTATGGAATGTTTGACTGTTTAAAGCTTGTGTAGTATGTACGAGGATTTTAGAAATGTATAGTATGTGAAAAATGGATTGAAATTACAATATGGATTTAAGTGACAAGTATACACCACAGATGATAGGGTTGCAAATCTGAGGAAGTAGAAAATTAAGACAGGCAAAAAAATTCAATTTGCTTTTTGCTTTTTCTTCTTAACATAACATGTTTCTGGTAGATTTTATTTTTTCCTTCTCCTGACTGCAGGCAAATGTCAACTCTTTTGAGGGGTAGAGTCTGTGCACATAGGTGAAAAGCCTGAAGGCTACTTACAGAATGCAAGGCAAATCCACCTGGAAGTGGAGCCCCACTTAAGTCACACCCGACTAGGTAGTATTAAATTAGAACCAAATGAATTTCAGTTGAATGGGAGGGAGAGAGAATGGATGGAAAAATTACTAGGCCTGACAAGGAAAATAAGTGTTTGATGGTACGAGCTATGATACTTTGCTAGGAAAGGAAAACACTGTATTCCTTATATGAAGCACATATATGGTATCTTTCATTATTTATAATAAAAGTGTTGAAATCTTTTATCTCAGTTCATTTATTCAGAAGTCTTGTACTTAGGGGTTTGTTTGTTGTTTTTTTTAATTTTGTAATTGTGTACACCATATATTGCATTACTGCTATACGTGTATTGCTTTGTAAGTACACGAAGTTTGTTTTGTTCTTTAGTGACTAATAAACTTTAGCACACAAGGTAGTACTATTCTGGTGCAGGATATGACTAGCAATGGGGATGGTTAATCTAGACTAACATCAGTCTGTCAGGTGGGAATAATCTGATTTTATTCTAGAAGTATGTCATATCTTTTGCCAAATTTTCCTCAACTGTGACATGCTAATTTACTTTTTTGTTTAGCTTCACTAGCATTATTTTGCCACTTTTTATTTGTATTTATAAAAATGTATTATCATTACTTTGGACTGTTGTGCTGATATAATGTGGGTTTAGCATCAATAAATATTACACAAATAGAAAGTTTTCCTTCTGGTAAAGATTAATAACTGTTTCAGTACAAGCATTCAAGTGTAAGATTTGGAAATTTTAAATATTATGAATACAGATTAAATAAGGCCTATATGCAGCATCTATAAACTACTAGAATTTATCAGAATAGTCTCTTTGTGACCTAGAGTCTTGTTTGAACAGAGGAACATTACTCATAAATTCTGAGAAACTTTTGCCAAATAGAAGAACTAGAAGATACTTTTTTTCTTAATAGGCTAGAAAATATGCAGGTCTGTTTTGTATTTGTAATAATTGCAATATGTCATCACTTACAACTGATTCTAAGCAAAAGCCATGGTCTGAGCACTAGTAAATTCATTTAAGAGCCTAATAACAATAATAATAACCAGATAATATCAATATTTTTTTTTTAAATACTGATTTACTTTAAAAATCCTGACTATTAATGAGTTTCTCCTTTTTTCAATGTGAAGATACCAGGAAAGATGCAACATTATCCATTTTTTCTTTTGGGTTTACATTTCAAGCACTGATCACTACGAGCAGGCTCATGTCAGCAATTAAGTGAGCAGTGATATTAACGGCGATACTGCAACTGAAGTTGTGTCTGCTCACACTACGTTTGGCTTCGGCTTGGGGACTAAAAAACTTGTTGAAGATGAGGTCATCGTCACTTTTTGCCTCTGTATATATGTACAGACACACTTTAGTAGTAAATCACATCTCTAAGCAGCAACATTGTTTTTATGAAAACATTCAGCTGTGCTGTTACTTAGTTACCGGGACTGTTTGGGCTTACAAAGTCAGAGATAGAAGCGTGGCATAAGCAAGTTAACTTCTCAAGCCAAAAAGCAAAAATTCTTGGAAGCATCAAAGTAACTTTCAGAACCTTAATCTCATTCCACATAGTCCAAAGATAGACAGTATGACCTGAAAGTGTACTTCTGTCATTTTTTAAGACTAAAAAAAAAAAAATGAGTCTTGACTTTTTGCAAGACTTCCCGTTTAGGTATGGGAAGACTTAAAATTATTTAGGAAACTGATCAGTCTAAGCACATTCATAGCAATCAGAGACTCAATGCAACAACCACCAGGATGACAAGAAAAACCTCTGTCAAGAATAGCAACAGTGAGGTGCAAAATTCCGCATGCATGAAGGTTGTTCCAGCTGGTGGTGTACCTTAGCACACAGTGCCTTTATCCTACAGTTTTAAGGCAACAGCAGCCATTAGTTAACAAGCTCAATTTGCTTCCATCACAGTTAACTGGCAGTTGGGGATCAAAACCAGTCCAGCTTGAAACCCCAGCTTATAAATCATTGTTTCTTTCTGTATCACCACTTGCAAGGTCTATTTTAATTTACTTAGGATGTATGCTAAGAAATGCCTTGATCCTCCACATCTGGACCACTACAACCTCACCTCTGCAAGTAGCCCAAAACAGATTTCATACACAAGTACTTTATGAGGTCACATTATCCAACATGCCAGGATGCTGAGGGGATGAACTGCATGCTCTGGCTGCATGACCCAGCTCCAAGCCCACACTGTGCACTACAGGTAAATTCATGCATAGACTAGAAATGCCCGCTTGGATTATGCATGTTGGCTAATTCACTCCCTCACCATTCAAATGTACATGCAAGGGGTAGAATTTACTGACATTTATCTCATACTCCTGACCTAAAAGAAACAGTCTTCCCTCTGCACAGATTTTCTGTTTGAACAGAAATATGAGCACATGAAACACATCAGGCAGATGGAAACACAGTTCCTGCCCCAAGGAATTTACAATGTATTCCAGACAGTACACAGTATTCTTTGACTTGTCTTAAACCTTGCAACTCCAAACTCAAAATTAAGCCATTTTGCATTCTTTAACAGAAGTGATTAAAACATAAAATTATCTTATACTGCACTGCATCTCTCTTAAAACTGTGTTTGGAACATAATCTCAGTCCTGTCTAGAGTAAAAAAAAACAGACTACAAGCAGCAGTACCTGTACAGCAATGATTTCAGCAGCCACACAGATGAACTCCAGTTCACACCACCTAGAAGGAGAAATGTTGTGCTTTATAAAACAACGGCAGTGTAACAGGTAACCCTGGGGGCTGGCCAAGTCTTGTAACTGCTATCACTTTCTAGTTCTGTAGCAGCATAAGTGGTCCAGGAACAGCTGCAGAACAAGAAAGCTGAAAAAAATAACAGTACATGGCCATTGCACAGAATGATTACAACACTTACAGAAGGAGCTCCACAAATCTCATCACACCAAATGCATTACAGTAGGACTTTTCTCCTGTGTGTTTAACAACACAGTTTCAGGGAAACATATTGACAAGCTTTTTTGGACAACTCTTGGCTCAGACATCACAGAGTATTTGTACAGAATTGAGGCTACAAAACCCAGACTGCCAAACAGGACCTTTCTGAGCTACTGCAAAAGTGCTGAAAAGAAGATAAGACTTTCTATAGAACAGGAACTGCATCTCTAATCTACTGCAAATTAAGGACCTCTCCCATGTTGGTGTCCTGAAAATTATGATGAACTATAAAATTACAGCTGCTCTCTGTTCTATATATGCATTCCAACAATAGAGCTACAAGAGCCTGCAAAGAATGGATGCAGTTCCAGTCTGCTGCTGGCAGGGACATCTCACCATCAAAAATCAGACATGCACACTAAATGACAGCTAAACAAAACACAAGAAATTACAATATTCCTTCTTTTCTCTGAAGCTGCAGGAAGTTTGCAGTAGAAAATTACCAACTATTTGAAAAACTAGGATAAAAGGTCATATTGAGAGCATCAGAATTAAAACACTACAACTGAGAACTTTTAACAGGTCATTGGCATCCAGCTGTTGACAATACAGCCTCCAGCAGAGAGCTGGAATATGTAGTTTAGTGCATTCAGCATTAGAAATACAGAGATCTTCACAAAGCATCAAACTGCTTCACTAACAAGCTTCAGCAATACCATATAATCACTTTGCAGTTATTCTTAAACAAACTGTTCAAAATTTCAAACCCATCAGCATGCTACACATGCAAGGGCACCTCAGTACCACCAGCCAGCAGCCTGGGAAATATTGAGGAACACCCACACAACTCCATTTGTGCAGTGACACCTGCCCCCCCACACTCCCAATGTGTGTATATGATACCAAGGAAGCTTTGGTGGCTTCTACTTGGGAGTTGTGTCACTGCATTTGATACAGACATATCCAAACTGGCAGTTTTGTTATATACCATGAACTAAACATATCCCAGACCTTAACAGATATGAGCTGTTAATATAAAAAATAAAACCATAAAAATACCAGACCAGTTGTGATTATATCATGTTGATCCAAAGATGTCTGACAAGGTACAGGTAGCATTTTTTTACTAATATATGTATCTACAGCAAAAAGAAGCCTTTAACCTATGATCTGAAATTGAACACGATTCAATTGAACAAAATCAAATATAACTTGGAACTTAGCAGAGTTTTTACTTCTTCAGGCACTAAGCACACCCAATGACTTCTCTCCACAACTACACTTGACCTGTCTTTTCAAACACTGATTAACTGAATCAAGTGGGTGCACCTGGCCTTGAAGAGTTCATTTTTCATTTGCTTTACTTAAATGAACTACACTGTTCTTCAAAAAAGAAATAAGTCGTATAATTGCAACATGCAATATACATTTCAGGGTCATTTCAACCTCACACTGTGCAACACATGAAAGTAGGAAAATTTGTCTTACAGCAATAAACAATCATTACAATGTATGTTTTAACTAATATAACAAAATTATTTTGTAGGCTGTGATTAAGATATCCATTTCCTATTCAAATTTCACTGATTTCAGTATGAAATACTTTCCATCTTTAAAAGCCTTACAACCCCCTGCAGCTCAGGATATATGGAACAGGATTTTACAAAACGAGTAACAGGGATGCCAGCCATCAGCTTGGCATCTGCACAGGCAACTCCACTTCCCTAAAACAATACAGGTTTACTCAGCAAGTCAATACCAATACAATAATGCCTTAGGATAGACTGCCCCCAGGAGGCCACAGTGAATCTCTTTCATGGGATACAACCCTCACTCACCCAGCATGCACGAACTCAGCCAACACTATACTTGAGTTACCACAGTCTGCAAAAGCTGCTCCCCACCAGAGCTCCTCCTTACAGCTGCAGTATTTTTTAAAAATCCCAAACCAAAACCACCTCATGAGCATTTAATGCGTCCAGCTACAAACTTTTACTGACAATAATCACAGAATCACGGATGGCTTGGGTTGGAAGGAACCTTAAAGATCGCCTAGTTCCAAACCCCCTGTCATGGGCAGGGACACCTCCCACTAGACCAGGTTGCCCAGAGCCCATCCAGCCCATCAATTGCAACAGATGCCTCAAGAGCAAGAAAAGACTGTTTGTATTAGACAGTGAGCTCACTACAGCAAATTCTACATTACAAACATACTTCTTAAGAGATAAGCAGAAGTAAGGCTCCACAATGTCCTACCTAGGACAAAAGATGAACAAGAGTAATCTATCATCTTCCCAAACATTAGAAAAATACAGAGAAAAGAATACAAAACAATTAACTTTCTAGGTCTACAGTGTGCTTCAACTAAACCCCAGAGCATGCAAATCACACTACCTATGAACTTTGAACTGAATCAAACTCAAAGCCAACAGAAGAACAATTTTAGGTTTCCTAACTTGGCAGTGATAAGGCAGGTCATAGAAATTAGTAAGTACTACAGTACACGACTTTCTTTTAGCAAGGATATCCTCTCTGAAGCAGGAACTCAGTTGAATAAAAACTCAAAGCAATCATTACGGGTGAGTCAGAAAGAGGGTTGCTCTGTAAGAGGACTGCATGCTGAATTAAATGACAGCTGCAAAAGCAGCCACCTTCAAAACCTGCCTTGATGGTCTCTTTAGAAATTCTGTTGTGGTAGTGAAAGGCCATGTACAAACCAGTGAGATGGAGTGGGGCAGGAGAAATGATGTGGAATAAAACACAGAGTAAGTTAAAGACCAGACTTGCACTGCAGCCTTATTTAAATGCTCCCAAGACTAGGTGGATGAGGTGAAGCTTCAATGCATGCCTAAAAAAACAGTTGTAGGAAGAAGACTGCAGATTCTTTAGAAACTGCAGTATCATGGAGTAGTGGGAATCCATAAAATACTCTATTCGTAAAGAGAAAAAAAGGCAAAAATATGCTGGTATTTAAGAGATTTTAGGAGAGTTTTAAGCAACATAGAAGGTGAGGAAACATCAGATGGATAAGAGCACATTCTCTCACTTCCATTAGGAATGGAAACACAGAAACTATACCTAATATGATAGTGCACAAGTTTTCAAAATTCAATTGAGTAATCATCATAAGTCAGATAAGTGCAGTCTGACTCACAAACACCCATATTCAAAAAACTCTAAACATTTATACACAGCTTGGCATAAATGCCAGCAGCACAAGATGTAAAGCCCAAATGTCTGCTTTTAATCACAGACAGTGACAAAACAGACATACCAGAAATATGATGGAAGTAAGATAAAAAAGATACTGATACAAAATGTATAGAAGAGTCATAGAAATAGATATCAACATATAAAATCATCCAATCAAACACAGATTGAATTTCTAAACCTAGCAAGGTAAACTCTGTTATTAGATTATATTGGTACTCACACCATTAAGGCGGATATGTATAGCCACAGCTATGACATCTGAGACGTCTAAGGCCAGCAATGTAACTGTGATGACGGACAGCAGTCATGAGTATGTTGGATAAATGTCACACTGCAGAGGCCAAGATCACTTTTTTAATATATTCTTATTCATGCAACTGATCAGGGCCATCTCAACTCTGGCTGTGGTCCCCCCAACTGTACACAGCCTAACCCAAAATGCTACTTTCAAACAGCGATTTTTCTTAATGGTGACTTTTATTTCTGCATTTATTTCCCTTTTATTTCTATTGACCAAGTTAATTAAAAAAGACAGAAGTCCACTACCATAGACTTCCATAAAAAAGAAGCAACATATAGTAAGAAAATATTAAAATTAAGCCAAAAAGACAAGTCAAAATTAAGATGCAACCCAGTGACAACACCAAGATTGAATGTACTGAATTTCAGTACAACAATTTTAAATACATACATCAAATTAAACTTATTTTTGTGGAAAGGGGGAATCCTAGCATTTAAACATCAACCTTTGTAAAACCAGCTGTCTAGCTTTAGGAAGTCAAATGGAATCAGTCACTGAATGTAACATTTACAGCCAGACAGAGTGCAGAGGAATAATCTGCAAAAGTGCTTTGGCATCTCAGGAACAGGAACTGTGCCTGAAGAAGGCAAGTAGATGATCAAAGTAAAAAGCAGAATGTTCAGGGAAGAAAACCCCACTGAGGAAGAAAATCCCCAGACTCTAAACAAATGGTCAGTTTTTGGTACCATGCAGGAACTCAAGGAGAATTTCTACAGGCACCTTGTTGAAGGTTTTACTCCTTCCTTTACACTGGGAGAGGTTACAGAGGAAAGAGTGACAAAGGGGAAAGATGGGGCTTTCACTCCCCAATTCTAAAAGAAACCAAGTAACTGCAGTGTGAAACTTCTGAGTGAAACCTGCCTCAAGTGACCGGAAGCTGGCAAACATTACAGCATGTTCTTGTGATTTTAGTGGGTAGAAGGAATCACTTGTTTTTTAAGTAGTGATTCCTGAGGGATCCAGGGAATTAAAGCCTGAGCATATTTTTCTGTACATAGCAAAGTGCCACAAATTGTTCTAAAGCCAAAAAAGCAACAGGATAAACATACAGAGTTGCTTTTGCAAAGGAAAGTCATGTTTGATAAACATTTTAAGAGTTCTTCTAAAGAAGAACTTAAAAGAGATGAGAGTATGGGCATCTAATAATGGTGTATACTTGAAATTCTAAAAGGCATCTGACACATTCCCTTGCCAAAAACTATTAAAGATGCTGTGCTGCCAAAATAAGTTGTCCTATCAGTACATTGTTTAAAGATAGAAGACAAAGGGTATGAATCAGCAGATGTTCTCCCCTAAGGATGTGCAGTGCCAATGAAACTCCACAGTTCCTCTGCTGGGGCAGGCAAAGTACAACCTATTTCTAAGAGTTCTGAGACAGCAGCTTCTGAATGCCACAGTGTATTCCAGTAACACTAAGTTAGTCAAAGTAATAAAGGGATAAAGGAATTTAAAAAATGCAGAACCATTTCACTGAGGAAACAGGTGCTAAAACCAGCAAACCAAACTCACTGTAGATATTTGAGAACAATTCATGCTGAAAAAAATATAAAAATTCTGACTTTTGTACATATATATTGAAATGAACTCCAAATTGACCATTAATTATTTGGGACTGGATTATTTTTCTGAAAATATAAGTGTAAAGGTTAGGAAAAAGCAAAACACCAAAGCATCATTTTTGGAAACAATATAAACAAAACATAAAACAATTTAATTTTTTAAAATAGATTCACAGTGAATTTTGCAAGAAGTTCTACCTGGTGCTCCTTCTTTGAGAAACTGGAAGAGTAAAGCAAAGTTCAACAAAGACAATTTAAGATACAAAAGAGCTCTCCAGCAACAAGCAATTAAAAGAAATACGAGTCTTCAGTATGAAACAAAAACAACTAAGGCAGACAGGATAAGATAGAGGTCTACAAATTTAAAAGCAAAACAGAGAGAGCACCAGAGGGCTGTTTTTAATGCCTGCAGGCCTCAACCAGAGCTACCCATTGGTGGGTTCAAATATCCCAGTCATAAACTGCTGGAGGTACCAGAGTCTTCTAAGGAGACACACACCTGATCTGTTACCTACCCTGCACATTCCCTGCTTCCCTGTCCAAGACACCACACCAGGCCAGACAGAACCAGGATTATGTTAACCACTTTTCTGTTCTAATTTACCACTTCGAAGAAAAGGGGGCAAAAGCTTTTTAGAAGTATGATTTAAAGCTACCAACCCTTCAGTCTGGCCCTACGGCAACAGCAATAAAAACATAGTATGTACTAGAACTTTTTAAAGAAATTACTCTGTGACATGCTGAGATTCTTCTGACAGCATTATTTCAGGTTTTAATTGCAAATGTAAACTAAAAATTCCATTGCTAATAACTTATTTAACAGCTCCCTGACCCAAAAAAACCAAACCAAACCAACAAAAAAAAACAACAACAAAAAAATGGATAATAATAACTTGGGTCAGAACTTAGTAAAAGAGAATTATTTCTCATTTCTTAGGTTTGGCCTTTGCTCAAGACAGGTCACACAGGGTTTTTTTATAAAATACCAAGGATGGGTATGGGCAGCAGCCAAGTCACTGACATATTCCACATGGCTAGTGAAAATGTACTAGCTGTCCTTCCTCACCTTCAGTGCCCTTGGAAAAAATTCACATCATCTCTGGCCAACTCCTTCTATCAAGGAAAAAGATAATTAGCAATTATATTATTAGTGCCAAGACACATATGACACATAACAGCGATAACAGGAAGATAAGGACTCCTGGAAGGATTACCTCTAGTGGTATTTTATATTCCCAAGTAAGTAGCACAACCAACTGTAAAATCTCCTGATCAGACAAGTACTCCTTGTATTATTTCTCAATACATACCTGCAAGAAGCTTGAACATGCATTGTTGTCTGGCACAAAGACAAATTTTCTCAGCTGCACAAATGAAGAAAAACTTTAAAGACTCAGTTATCATCAGCAAGATCTCTTCTTTCTGTATTGTGGTGTGTGCCAAGATGGAAAGTAATTTCAAAAGCTGAATCAACATCTGGATTATGATGCAATGAACACTAGAGCTAAGAAGTGAAGGTCCTGAATCACATTCATAGTTTTCTTCAGAGATAATAAAAACATCAATTATCAAAAATTATTTGAGCTCAATAGAAAAGCCTGAGGTCAAACATTTGGTAAGTTTTCAGCAAGACAGGAACACTCAGAATCATTTACAGCAGAGTAATTACTCTGCTTCAAAAGTTGCTTTGAATAAAATAAATGGCTATTTTATTGACTATACATACATATGAGAGAGCATAACTTAACAGCTGAACTGAGTGTTCATGAAGATACAGAGCAAAACACAAAACACCTTGACTTTGTGCTCTGGAAGTGATACATGTTCTAAACATCTACTGAGTCCTTGCAAAGTGTCTTACAGAGCAAGGTCTGCAGCCACAGTGTTCAGCAGTGCATGTGCAGCTCAAGCTGAGACTATGAGAGGATTAGCAGCTCCAGTGCTGCAGCAATCCTTCAACAGGCACATGCAAGAGCCCCAGGATTGAGTGAGTGCTGTACATGCATTCAGGAATGGAACCAAGTAGGCTTTGTCTTTATAAAAACACATTGCATATAATTAAAGCTTCTAAAGGCAGCTCAGGTATGCTGAAGATCTAGAAGTTCCTAGCTTTGTAGTGTTAGGTACAAACAAACAAAGCTCAAAGGAAACTCCTTGCTACTTTGTAGGGACTAACTGATAAGAACTGCAAAACTATGCAGTTCACAATCTTTGCCCTACTTGAAAAACTTGATGCAATCATACGTGCCACCCAATAAACATGTCTCTGCACTTTATTATCCTTTGTGTAACATGATAATTCAAATTAAATCTCATCCTATCCCAAATTAGCAAGCAGGACTTTATAAAAATACAGTGCTTTAAAGACATATCAGCACATTATTAAAGCTATCACCGTATCAAAACCAGATCTTTTTAGAATTGTTTCATACACAGACTTTGTAATACCAAACAGACTCTTTCAGGCAGCTAAACACACACATTGCACTGCTGTTGAATTTCTCCTCTGAATAAATAAGACCAAGTCAATTATGTACATCAATCATCAAAAGATTTCCAACCCTCTCCCTTTATTTAGTATATATTTATATATTACCATTTATATATTACAATCATGACATTAAAGCAGTCATTTATTCAAGGTAGTACTTAGGTCATAAGCTGCAAGCCTCCATCTACAACCAGAACACTCCCTGTAACATATGAGGATTCTAGAAGAAAGGCAACAGCTTGTGCAACTTCATGAGGCTCTCCAAATCTTCCAAGGAGAATTGCTTTCTTCAACTGATCTTCTTCCAAATGAGCTGTCATCTCTGTGTGAATGAAGCCTACGAGCAGAGAGATATATGAAGTGTTACCTAACCTTTGACTAAATTTATCTAGTGGATTTCCCACTGAATCTTACAAAGTGAAGTCTATTACCAAGATTCAGCACCAGCTACCATTCTTCAAAATCTCTCAAAGCAGCCCACATCACCTGATGGCCACAACCACTTTTTATCTAACCAATAAAATATCTTTCATTTTTGGAAGGAGTGATGCAATAATTAAAATGCAGAGATCTATAGAAGTCCATTAAAAAAAACCCAAAAACCAAACAACCAAACAAGAAAGGGTAACTAAAAGTCAATCCAAAAACTATATTTAGTATCATTTTTCTGAAACACAAAATGTACTTATTTCACCAAAATGTTCTCAACTAAAATACGAGCACAAAATATCTGGCAAGAAACCCTCTCAGATTTTAAAGTGTTTGCATTCCATTTTAGAACTGATGTCAGTGCTTGCACAGATTCTATTAGAGCACTCATTTGAAGAATATTTCTTGATATTTTTAAAGGACCTTTTCTAAAATTTTCCATTATCTGAGGTTTGGCTTTCCCACTGCTGCACAACTCTACACACAAGCTGCAGCTTTATAAAGAGCTGATCTTACCTGCTTTCTAGCTGCCATCAAGAAGGGAAAGCTTCCCTTTTGCTTTCTACTGTAATACTCTGCCCCTTTATGATGGCTATGGATGAGCTGCTCAACTCACTAAAGAATAAAAGTATTCTTCCTGCCTAGTTTACAAGCTGAACAGTTTCATGTAGAATTCCGAAAGGCATCAGAGGTAGTAGAAGGTGAGCAGCAGTGTACACAGTTATCAGAGGAAAATTCAGAAAATACAGAAGGGATTTTTCCTTAAGGGTGGCAGTGTGCTTGAACTAGATCGTCTTATGAAATCACAGCCTTTACTCACAGAAATAACTTTGAGGACTCCTTCATTTTACTACAGGGAGACAGGGGTGCTTTTATGACAGCTTTCTCATGGTCTGTCATGTTTCCCTAATAACAAACAAGCATTCTCTAGCTAGAGACAAGGGTAGCTCCGTGTCTCTCATTAGATCTACTCCTTGCATCTGCAAGGACAGCAAGTTTTGAAGGAGGACAAAAGGAAAAAAAAAGATATTTATTATGCAATAATGGATAGAGGAGTAGGTAGACTCACTCTTCCAGATTTCTCAGTGTTCCCTTAAAAAGACTGAAAGTTTTCTAAAAGAATGTACTATGCATTACACACACAAACAAGAGATATTAAAAATATTTACTTACAAACTGAAGAAAATAATAGAAATTAGTCTTAAGTTACTTTCAGAGTACAAGAAATATCCACAGTCTTAATGAATTGCGACAGTCAAGGATGCAGGAATTCCTCAAAAACTAACCTGGAGCAACAACATTGACTCGAATTTGCTTTTTTCCTACTTCTTTAGCAAGAGAGCGTGAAAATCCAACTAATCCTGCTTTGGTAGCGCTATACACACTTTGACCAGAGTTGCCTTTAAGTCCTACAACACTTCCTAAAATAAAGAAACATCAAAGAGAAGATTAAATGGGTAACTTGAAACATTGTACTAGCTTTATCATTTTAGTTTTAAACTTGGAATGAAAAATGAGATCCCAAGAAGAGTAAAATATGCATGACTTTATGCACTTTAGCCTGATAGGATAAGCAAATCTCCCAACTAGCTGTGATTTTTGTACAAGTCATGTATCTATGCTGACCAACAGGCACCAGGAGAGTAAAATGAACTCTTTTCTAAAAAGAAGTATCCTTGCCCAGATTAAATAAATCTGGGCAAGGACAAAAAGAAAGAAAGAAACTGACTGAACCTATTAATTCTTAGTTAATTTGGCAGCAGCTGGTATATGTAGATATTGAAAAAACTGGTTAAGAATAGCAAAGTTTCTTTTTTCAGTAAAATATAAACCCAGAGGTGTTTATTACTGAAAAAAAGCTATCTAGAAGTTGCTGAAATTACACAAAAAATAAGCATTCATAAAGAAATGTTAAATATAGAATGTCTAAATACAAGGAAAACAAGTAAATTGTAACACACAATGTAGTATGTTACACCTGCTACACATTTCTAGAAGACTAGTTCACAGAACACCACTGGCTTACACAAGCAACTTACCTATATTGACAATAGCACCTCCCTGCTGTTGAATCATGACCTTTACAGCAGCCTTGCATGTCAACATTGTTCCCAAAAGGTTAGTTTGAATCTGGGCTATCATATCTTCAGTCTTGGTTCTCAGTAGCAAACCATCCCTGACAAACAAACCAAAAAACCCCAAAGAATTCACTAAACACCCCCCTGATCATGTTTACTCATAAAAAAAGACTGTTGGACAGAATATTTTTAATGGGGGTGTATGTGGTTCCATACATTCAAGCATCCAAAATGACAATGCCGCAAGAACCACACATAGCAAAAAAACAAGTTAGCCATGCTTCTGGACACAGCCTCCTTTGCAGAGTGGTATCAAACACTGTTTTGGACCACTCTGGGGGGAAAAGTGGAAGAAAGAATAGAGGGGGAAGTCAAACTCAGAATGCAGAAACTACAGTGAAAGCTGTATCATCTGTTAGCATTTTACTGCCATCAGGAACAAAATATTGGCCAGCACTTAATATTGTTTTCAGATGTGCTCATTAACAGCACCCTTACTAAGCACCAAGGGCCAGAGCACCTTACAGAGAGCTGCCTTCATCTAGAATTACCTTTAGTCTTGTAAGGAGTAACCAACCTGTTGATCCCAGCTGCATTAACCAAGTAGTTAATAGGACCCAAATTCCTCTGCATCTCCTCAAAAGTCTTTTGGACTTCTTGTTCACTGGATACATCACAGCTAAGTGCCAGATGTCCTGCTGTATTGAAATATATATAAAGTCACAATAAAAGCTGTAATTAATTCATAAACCTTCTTCAGAATGTATCAACACAATTACAAAACAGATATTTAACAAGTTATAATTTAAGGAACCTATTTAATCCCCAGGCAATTAAATAAAGACTATTTTCAAGTATTGTATTCATTAGTTATGTGATAATTCCTTGGTTTATATTTTTTGCCTTTTGAAGTCAGAAGTTCAGCATGAGCAGACTGGTCTCAGTTCTGGCTTGTTCAGGAGCTGAGGATGACTCAATTCACACCACCTCTATTGTGACCCCAAACAATTCCATTAATCTTAAAGTTCCAACCATGCAGATAAAAAAAGGTAATCTACTTTTTCAACTATTGCAAAAACACAATCGTACCAATATAGCTGTTTTTTAATATTTCTCAGCCTTTATTTTCCTTTCCATCTAATTAAACAAGGAGGGGTTTTTAACGACTCGGTGTTTTCACAAGTCACCCAAGCACGGAGCAGTGAGGAGATAGGAGCACAGCAGCATACGTACCACCAAGGCTACGGGCAGTGCTCTGGGCCACGTCCAGATTCCTAGCAATGATGGCCAGGCGGCAGCCCTTCCGCGCCAGGAGCTCTGCCACAGCTTTGCCTATCCCACGGGATCCTCCGAAAACAGCACAGACCTTGCCCATCTTCAAAATAATTCATAAATTGCAAATAAACCATCAACTTCATGTCCAGTAGAGCAAGACATTAACTGCTGTTCTTGTCAACATCACGGCCTTTACCTGTTTGTAGCAGTTTGTAATAGCAGGTTACAAAATTAATTATTTGGATTTTATTCATTAATTTGTACTCATTTTTATTCAAAATAAACAGCTGAACTAAATTAGACACCACTTCTATGACTGAAAGTTAATTCTTAAATATTTCTGAACCAATAAAAAAAATTTAAAATCACGCACTTAATCTAGCATCCCAATGCTAGAGTCATGGTAACTCTTATTCAATTGATTATGTGATTTACGTACCTAAAGGCCATAATGTATTGTTCAGCTGCTCATTCAAAGCTGATTCACTGGTTGTAATTACATTGTTCTTGCAACCACTATTCTTGTGTTGAAGTCATTTAGCCTCAAGGTCTCACTCCATCCAATGTGCTGGACACTGCAGTGCAAATGTTACTGAGTATGATTGGAAACTACTGTATTTGCACTGGTTTAATACTGTCAGACTGTGTTTTACCACTAGCCTGGGGTTTTTTGTTTCTGCTTCTGAGGGAAGAAAAAAAGCTTTATGAAATAGGAAATGATTCTGAAGTAGCTAGCTTTGATGTTTAGAATGGAGTACACAAAGAAAGTACTTCTGTAGAATGATCTTTTATCCTGCAAGCTCTAGAAATCAGCTGTTTGGGGATTTCCTGAGGAGCCAGAGACAGAATCCAGGCAATAACAATGAATCCTTTTTCCATACATTTGAATAAATCCTTTTTGAACCCAATTATACTGTCTTCATCCCGAGGCAACGAGTTTTATTATTTGTGGGTAACTACTTCCTTTAGTTCTTAATTTGCTTTCTGATTAGATAATTCTATGCATTTCTTCTCACACCTTCCCCTCACTGTTTAACTCTCCACCTGTATCCTCTCTCAGGTCGATTCAGTTACTCCTACACATATGGAAGCTATTCAATACCTCACTAAAGAGTATCCGAGTCCTTAGACCTTACCCTCGGCCTCACTGAGGTCTATTAAACCCTTCTGGATGAACGACAACCAGAAAAGCACATGGTACTAAGTGTACCAGGCCACGACCAACTCATACAGTGGCACGGTAATTTTGGTCTTCTGTGACAATGAATAAGCAGGTCTGTCCTTTTCCCTGAGTATTCACACGTGCCTGAAACCAACCCCAGTGTGTGCCTTCCCTGGCAAGTTCTCCGAGCAGAGACAGCCCCTTGTGCATTAGCTAGGCATTCACAGGTGGGGCACAGGGCCTACCTGCAACACAGTATTATATACAATTTGTGCTTTAACAGAAAGGCCATACAGGCTCCAGGAGCTGTGACTTGAGAGGGAAAAGCTGCAGCAGGAGCAATGACCCGCTGTCCCCTGGATAAACAAAGGAAGGGAAAACCAGGTACACCTGGAGCAACAGGCACACGCAGGCACATCTATCGCCTTTGCTCTTCTTCCAGAGCCGAACTGTTTAACGCGTAACCCCGGGCCTCCATGGCACCACCCCGCGGCGCTCGGCTGCCAGCAGAAGGAGGGCACCTTTAAACAAGGGCGAGCGGGGCTCCCGGAGCCGTATCTGGCCCGCCGCCTCCCTCCTTCCCGCCCCAGCCCGAGCGCCCGCCGGGGCGGGCTGCAGGCGGAGCCCTCAGCGCGGCCAGCGCCGCCCGCGGGGCACGCCGGGACGCGCAGCCCACGCTGCCACGGCGGCCGCTCCGCGCTGTCCGTGCGGGTCCCCGCGGCCGCTCCGCGCTGTCCGTGCGCGTCCCCCCCGCCCCGAGCCAGGCGCGGGCTGCGCGTCCCAGCTGTGCCCCGCCACGGGCACAGGAGCGGAACGCGAGGGCGTGTTCCACGTGCGCTCCGGTACCTCCCGGCCGCCGGCTCGCTGCCGTCACGGAGCGCGGTTCCCTCTCCGGGCAGGCCGGTCCCGCTCCGCGCGGAGCGCAGGCGTCACGGCGAGCGGCGTGACGTCACCGCCAGGGGCCGCCGGCGGCGGCAGAGGGAGTCGGGGCTGCGGGCCCGGCGTGGAGCTGAAGCTCTCAGTCCTGCCCTTGTTACCCCTTTCCTGAGCGAAAATGGGCTTCGTATATAGATACAAACAATTAGATGAATCAGGATTTTGTTCCTCTCATTTTCATGTATCCTTGCCCCAAAATCGCAAGGATCTTGTGTGAGGCATCGCTGTACCAGAAGAGTTAAATTTCAAGCACGTTAAGGTAGATAAGCCCAAAATACAGAAGCATCTGTGGGAGCTCCTGTACAGGAACCAAAGCAAACTTCATTATATGCAATTAAACTAATATTAAAAACTATTCAGTTGTAACAGTAATGCTGTTTACAGTTATGATCTATGCCTGATGATGTGCTGGAAGGGTTTCTCTGTACTCAATTAATTAAGTCACACACACTAAGTAAATTTTACCCCCTAAGGAATACTAATAAAAGCTATGACAATTTTGTACATGAGTACACTTCAGATGGATTTGAGAAAATTTGTTGTTGTTATTATTAGTTATTATTATTTTCCACAGAGTAACATGCTGAAATCCTACTGGAGTTTCTATGAGCAAGCGTACAGTTCTTGCTTTTGACTTGAAAGGTGTTTTTCAGAATTTCAGATACATGTTTCTGGGGAGAAAAGCATTTAACATTGGTTCTGTGCATGTTGGATTCTTCTTCCACAGATTATTCCTTACACATAGAAAAGGCAGATTTAGGCATTGGCAAACAGGTGAACGTCTGTAAGAAAAATAAAATTTTGAAGAAAAGCTATTATGAGAATTAGTTTATTTTAGCAAGCATATTTAGATTGCAAGCAGCTCTTTTCAAAAGAACTAATGAGATTTTGTGATACAATGACATTTCAGATCATGCCATATTCTGAAAGCTTGGAGGTCCCAGTGATAAATAAGAAAAGGCACTGACAGATGAGACTGTGACTCAGAATAGTCTCTAACCAAACCTTCTGGTACCTAGCATAATTAAGGACCAGGATAGCTTTTTCTTCAAGTGAAGCTTATAAAGGAAAGTAACACAGAATGCAAAAAAAAGGTCCTTAGTGATGTTTTCTGAAAATATGTATACTACAGAGAAAATAAAACCTGCCTGCTACTGTCCTTATACAGTATGATGCTCATAGTTAAGTGAAAAAAAAAAAAAAGTAATTATGACTTTACCTTATTTCTGACCTGTGTCCTTATCCATACAGCGGACCTACCCTTCTAAGAAAGATAAAGAAAGACTAATCTGACCCGTACTGTTACTATTTTGCTGACACGGAGTAAGCATGACTTTAGTGTGGGGGTTTTAAAGTGTTACAGTTGACAAAGTTAAATATCCTTTTCAAAAGTTCAGACAAGATTCTGTTTAATTCTTGTTCATTAACTTAATGTTTAAAACCAGATGTATATTCAGTGGCCAAAGTGACATTAGCCTTTTTTTTTTCCATATGCCTGGTTAAATTATGAGATCAGATTAAGCCGAGTTCATCTGAGCCAGATTATTCACACTGATTTCCCATTCAAGCTAGTGGAGTGCAAGAGACAGATCAGTGTCATAATTATTACCTCCCCTTTTGGGGGAACAGTAGCTGATACAAGAACTTGATCTGATAGACCCGTTCCATCTATCATGACCAGATCTGTAACAGCTAGTTCAATACTGGTCATTATTATGCCTGGCTTACTGTTAATGTGAAAATATAGGCTAATAATTCTTCTATGTCTGTCTGTGTGTCCATGTATACACACACTTGGAACCTTTCCACAATATACAAAATGATGCAGCTGTCTTTCCTCAAGCCTAAAGCATTCAGGCATTAAAAATACTCTTCCTAAGATAGTTATTTATTCCTTTCTTAAAATTTTTAGTCATTCTCCCACACAACTGAGAAACTGCTTTCAAGTAAGAATTTCTCTTATTAACATGGGAAAAAACAGAATAGTCTCAAACAGGAAAGGATATTTGATGTATCTGAAAGCACAAAATGCAAATCAGAGCAAAATAGAACAAAACAGGCCACTGTAACTGAGGTCCCTTCTATCAGGTATTTCAAATTCCTCCTGGGTTTTGATTTAAGGCAAGATTTACAGAGGAACTTGAGTCTAATCATTAACCACAGTGGTGCCTGAATCTGTGGCTTCTTATATTTCTGCCAAGAGTCACGCGTGAAAGAGCAATGCTGCTCTAATGCCCAGCAGCATTTTCATACTGCTCCCTATACTGCTTGTGAAAGTGTACCTCCCACATTACATGGGTTTTGTGTCAGGCCTGGGACAAAGCCACTGGAGGACTGGCTGCACATGTGCTCAGTCCTGTTGGAAACAAACACCTGCTGGTTGGAGCACTTGGCTCTGAGAAAAACTGCTTTCAAGTCTCCTCCCTTACTAGAAACATGGTCGCTAACTTCAGTTTTTCACCACCAAACAAGCTCATCATAGCCATCAGTCTGAAGTGGTTTCAGTTTATAGGAACAGAACAAAAAATTAAAGTGGACCAAGGAGATTTGACACTTGAGCCAGATCATCACTGTCCGGAAATGTAAAACCTCGAGGATTAAGCGTCAATTGAAATCAACATTCAAGAATCTATTTTGCTTTTGAACTGGCATATTAAAGATGACCTTGGCATGTATCTGGGATATAGGAGTCGTGGGCTTAGAACAGAATTAAGCCAGGGAAGAGCTTAAGATGTTTCCTTCTTTCCAGGTCAAATGATAGCGCAGTGGCAGGTCACACAGTCAACACACTGTCATGCATTTCTTCCAGTAAAAAAAGAGGGTGTAACTGGACTAGGTGTCTCATTTTAGGTGAGCTCTCAGGGCTCCTCATTTTCCATTTTGCCTGGACAGCTCAGCACTGAGGCGGCTGTCTCTTTTTTTCCCTTTTCTTCGGGAATGCATTTGTCATTTACCTTGGGAAAAATCCGGTCTAGTCACTAATTTTATACTTATATATATATGCTATATACACACACATATAAAATATATAAATAAAGAACTAACAAGTTTTATGTTGCAATTCCCAAATGTCTTTGATATGGCCTCAGCCTTCAAGGCAAGTGACACAAAGCTGAGATAAACTGCTGAGGAAAAATCCAACTGCCTTATTGTATGACAGAAGCACAACACCCCTCTCCTCCCAGTATTTTGCTACTTGGCAGAATTTTCTCAACCACAGCAGTTCAGACATTTAAGTGGTCAAATTGCCACACCCTTGCTCTTAAGTGATCTTTTTTTATGACACTGCAGTCTGTTTTGTTTTCCTAGACCATACAAAATCTCTGCAATATTTGTTCTTGTGTGATAACAGTGAACTTTTATCATGCCAACATGAAATAGTTTTATACAGTTTAGGTATCTTTTAAAAAAATTGAAAACTTCTTCCTCTTAAGAAATTTCTTTCTGGTACCTCTTTGAAAAGTATAAAAGCTGTGTGAAAACTCTAAAAACAAAACACAGCACCAAAACCCAGAACAAAACAAAGCTATCAGAACCTTGGCAAATTACCTAAAGTTTTCATATCCTCCTGGCTAAACAGGTTTTGCCACTACGGCCAGGATTATTTCACACGTCAGCGTGAGGCCCATGTTTGAGTTAGCACGGTCACTGAACTGCTGCTGCTCCCAGTGAGCAGTTAGGCACACCATGAAGGGAACAGAGAGGAACCTGTATTATTGCTGCTTCATCTGCTGCTAAAATGGAACACCTCACTTCCAGTGCTGCCCTGAGGCACCTGGCACGTTAAAATAAAACAACCCCAACATCGCCCACCCCTGCAAAACTATATTTGTCACACACTCGGCCTGCGTCCACAATTCCTGTCTGATCACAGACCCTGGACACTCCTAGTGTGTATCAGTGGACTTTGGACTAAAGAGATGGAATCTAGGATCTCAGCATGTCCTGAAATCTCGTACTTCCCATGCATCCCACTCATTATGTGTACCACAGAATGTATCCATTTTTAGCTCCTAAGTCCCAAGCCAGGACTAGGAACAAGGAAGAAATAACAGCTCAGCCATCGAGGGAGTAAACTCACCACTTTCGACAGTTTTTCAAAACTACAAAGTGCATGACACAGATGAGTCACCATCTCCCAGCAAGGCAATCTGGAAAAGAGTCAAAGCTGATACCACCACGAATGACATGTCACTCCCAGCAGTCTCCACTGACCATTTTGTATAGAAAGGATGGGGTTTTTTGTGTATTGCATATTTTATAAACCTTAAGGATATCACTGAAAGTCTTGTGCAATAACATCCAAGAGTTTTGCAGAAGTATTTGAATACTCCAGAGTAAATAACTCTCCTCCTCTTCTCTTAGAGGCAATTTACTTTTAATTATACCTACAATACTCAAAATGAACTAGTTTTGGGAACAGCACTTAAAAATAGCTAAAAACCATTTATAAACATCTACTCAAGGTCTTGCATAATTTTCTTTTATTTTACATCTGTACATCCTTAACTTCCCCATTTTACCTTTCATAGTCTCATCCCATATTCCCCTTCACTACACATTTATATATTCTGTAAAGTAAGATTCATAGCAAATAATTTCAAGAATTAATTTGTCTTGTAAAAATCTGTTTAACTAATACTACAATTGCTGGTGAAAAAAAAAAAGAGTAGTTTTGAGAAGTACTCATCAGCACAAGTTTTCACTCCAGAACATACAAAAAAACTGCTCTCAACATTAGGATTAACAGAAAACAGTTTTGTTTAACCAGATAAAATTTCCTTCCTGTTATGATGGCGCAAGTGTCAAGGTTTGCAT
This sequence comes from Taeniopygia guttata, assembly GCF_048771995.1. Taxonomy (NCBI): domain Eukaryota; kingdom Metazoa; phylum Chordata; class Aves; order Passeriformes; family Estrildidae; genus Taeniopygia; species Taeniopygia guttata. The sequence goes on along the minus strand of NC_133028.1, from coordinate 37,359,394 downwards.
ACAATAATACATCACTAATCATAGTCTCAGGTGTTCACTCTCCACAATGGTACAGGCAAATATAAATTGTTGCCCACTTTGGTCCTGTGATGCAGTCTCCTGAAAATTTACTGCATCTACACATATTTACAGTCAGTAAATTCTTTGCTTTGTTGAGGAGTGGGAAGGAGGTGGGATTTTGGGAGAAATGGGCAAAGTCATAAAGAAGAGGGGGAATAAAGACAGAAAGATTTGGCCAAGCGATTTGGAATGAACTCATTAGGGTGAGAAAATTAATCTAAATGCCTGTGCTGGAAGAATAGAAAACTATAGTTAATAAGTAACAAGAGTTGATGCTTCACCTTCCTTCTCATGAGCAGTTCTAAGGACTTATACAAAGCAAACTATTTTTTTTTCCATAAACACATTAAATAACACCCAAGAAATAGCAGATCTGAGATACATGAAAGTGAAAACGTCAGTGATTCCCCCAAATACCTTCCTTGACATTCCAAACATTTATGAAGAGTTCTGTGGCAGCACATTTCTCTCTCTCAGGATTTTTCATAGAGGTGCACAGAGAGAAATGAAAGAGAAAACAATTTCTATTTCTTCTCCTTGTTTTTTCCATGTGGAATGTGTTTGGAGAATTGTTTACCTGGGGTGATTGCTTGATTGGATTCTGGTGAGGATTGTTTGAAGCTGATAACAAATCCAATCCACCTGTGTGTGGATGAGAGAGAGAGAGAGCGCGCGCGAGAGAGAGAGGGAGGGAGTGTGTCACGAGTTGAATTAGAGATATAGTTAGAATAAGTAAGTTTGTAGTTTTAGTATCTTCCTTTATATAGTATATTAATGTATTTTAGCATAGTTATAATAAAGAAATCATTCAGCCTTCTGCATTGAGTCAGACATCGTCTGACATTTCTTCCTTTTGGGTTCACCTGCATTTACAATAGAGTTCAAAAGCTGTTTAAAGCAGGAAGCTAAAGGCACATCCACTCTATAGCCTCACCTATTTTAGCATACATCCAATATGTGACCATGAATATGTTTTCAAGGGTAACCCTAATGAGGCACAAATCCAGTGAGTACAGGAATACCAACTTAATGTAGCACATCCACTTACTGACAGAAAGCAGCAAGTCAAGGGACTGCATAGTCATCCCTCCATAATTGCAAATAGCTGTGATCCTAAACATAAGGACTTACACTGGCAAAACTTCAGCTGATGGTTTGCCAGCAATGACTGTTGAACACACTCCATAATAAACAGCAACTGTGATAGTGCTAGTGACAATCACTCAGATCTCACAGACTGCTCACCTCCTTTATCTTCACCAGTATTCTAGGAAATGTCAAAGCCAATATTCTTTACAGCTTGTTACCATTTTGCAGCCTGAATCACATAGAGTAAAGCTTAGAGAGTTTTCAAGGAACTCCCAACATTCAATTTTCTCTATCAGATTGTCCTAAATAAATCTGGGTTCATATCACATCTTCTTGCAGAAATACTTTGCTGTCATTTCATCTCACTCGTACTTAACTGAGCAGCTGAAGACTTCATCTTCTTGTGACATACAGAAGCCCTTACTGTTTTATGTCCTTCTAATAAAGTAGTCAGTCATAATCATACCCAATCATCTGGCTTAATGAGGTAAGAATTAGGTAATTAAAGATGAAAAGAGGTATTTTCAGATGATTGCTTACACTGTGTTTTAATTTATCTATCATAGTGAATAATTTTTTTCAGTATCAGGACAGATTAGCATCCTTGGAAAAAATTAGCTATTGTTCACACCAGACTGTCATATAAGTAATGTTTGATTATATAAAATGTATACCTACTTGTTTCGACAGCTGGGCTTTTTTAATCATGCTTCATCCAGATTTTGATTTGTAAGAGTACAGTTTATGATGAGATTTTACTAGAAGTCAAACATTTTCTAAGCTCCCCATAAAAGGTCTGCCTGACACACACCGTTAATAATGTGGTTTGCAGAAACCCAGGATTGCACAAGCTACCATCTCTAAACTCCAGAAAGTAATTTTGTTACTAATCCCATATATTAATTTTATAGGAAATAGAGTTGAAGAAGGAGGGAACAGCAATTCAGATCAGTCGAGGAGGTGTGTATTTTACTGTGTATTTTACCATCAAAAGTGATGAACAAAAATTCTGATTCAAAGTTACACAATACAGGCTGACGCAGCTGTAGAGGTGATGCAAGAGCCTGGTTTGATTTCTTTTTTCCAGAACAGGAAAAATTTATACATGTATATATATGCAATTCTTAGATATATATTTTAAATATATTTTTATGGTTTTATCCTCACTTGCCTAAACCACCTGTACTTTTTCTATCCTGAACGTAGAGAATATACTGTGTACTGCACATCACAGGGATGGATTATCCCCAGCCTGCTGTAGACAAGCTCTCCTTCCAATAAGGATCCTGCCTCTCTTTATCCAGGTTCTACACATCATGGGCTTTTTTCTTGACAAAAGAAACACTCCCCATACAAGTTTTTTTGATGGATGTAAAACTCATACCATTGTTTGTTTGTTTTGTTGGTTTTGGATTTTGTTTTGGGGTTTTTCTGGTGTTTAGTTAAGGTTGTTTGGTTTTGTTTGTGTTTTTGTTTTGTTTGTTTGTTTGAGTTCTTAGGGAACTCTACATTTGCCATAAATGTAGAGTACCGAAAAAAATAGTGAACAAAATTCAGGAATGAATAACATTTTTAAAAGAGGTTCAGAGAGTATTCAAGCTAGTATGTACCTCCTAATTTTCACAAAAGATGGATACATAAAGACCATGCATTCATCAGAGACCCTGATATTTTCCCAAAACCAGATATCTGGCTTCTACTCCAAACTGGCTTTCTGCAGCACAAGGATTATTAGTCATGATATTTTAAGCTGAACCTACAACTTCAACCAACCTTAACTACAATAGAAAGCCCATTGCTTTTATCTATTTTTCTTCTATATGGATAGTGCTTTTGTGGTTCTCTCTCTTCCTAGTAGAAAAAAGAAGGAAGAACACGTGTCTCTTTCTAGGTAACGTGAAAAGGAGGAATCTTTTCTGTCTCCAGCCATAGTATTTTCCTTAATACTGCCGCAGACTGGAGATTTTCATACAAAATCACCTGAATTTGGACTCCAGCAACTATCACTGTGTAATACCAGACTGCATCACCCAGATCATTATCTTATACAAGTGGGTAACATCTCTGCAGAGTGTGCAGTGTTTACATAGCACAGTTTGTTTCTGTTTACTTCACTGAATCATTGTTGAATTTGAGAATGCATTTCATAAACAATTATTCTGCTCTAATAGTAACAAGTAACACATTTGCTTTACAGACACCTCATCGAAGCACTCCTGTCAACATGAATTGTCTGTCATGTGCTTTAAAATGTTTTGAAAAAAAAATATGGCATGCCATCTGGCTCCCAAGCACTCATTAAATCCATCAGAATATGAGTGTTTAAGGAAGCTAACATCACATGATGCCCACAAGAAGGAAGGAATAAGGAGAGAGAAAAGAAAAGGGAAAGGAAAGGAAAAGGAAAAGGAAAGGAATTTGGAAATTATACAAACAAGAAAAAAAGGATGTGTTTACAGTTTAATTTCCTTCAACTAAGAGCATACCAGCCATTTCAGAGAATAAAGAGAGATGACAGCTTCTGTTCCCAGGAGTTTTTGGTCCAAGATTATTTTCCAAGTGAAATGAAGAAGGAGAAAAAAATCTAGCAGGGTAATGGAATGCTAACACCATCAAATATTTAGGTTCCTCAGGGGAAAGGTGCCCCCATGAACTGAGATTCAGAGGGCATGCTACAAGTTTCTTTTGAGATTTTCCAAATCACTTAGCTTTCCCCCTCCAAATGTCAGGTCTCCCATCTTTAATTGAGGCTAATGACTGTCAGCTTCCCATATTGGCACAGCCCTAGGGAATCATCTCCTACTACATAGCTACTGTCATCTGTGGAAGCACTTTTAGGCCCTAGAGTAGAAAGAGGAGTGCACCTGCAAAATGTGAATTGCTGGATAGATGCAGGATTTAAATCCCATCTGGAAAGTCATTCTCTTATGTTAGGGGAGTTGTCAATAATTTTGTTCATGGGAAATTTAAAAGGATGTAGATTAGGAAGGGTTGGGGGAGTTTCCAAAAAGATACAGGTGTTTAATTTCAAAAAATCCCCAAACAACCCAGGTTTGACATTAACTCTGTATTTCATGTAAGTTTTCAAATAAATTAACTGAAATTTACTAAAAACAGCCAGACTGTCATTTGCTGGAATATGCAAGCACTTTGCAAAAACAGAGTAATTTTTTGTGTTACTGTACATTTATGTTCAAGAGCTGTTAAATATATGTGGATAATCTGATAAATACATGTTAAGCAATTCTATTTATGACATGTTGGTCCATTGCCAGATGACAATGATGCAAGACAAAGAACAAGCTGCAATCCTATGGAAAAGAATCCAGGGAGTAAAGGGAAAAAGCACAACAGATAACTAAATGTGGTAAGAAGGAAAAAACAAGAAAAGCCTCATCCAGAAGACAGCAGGACACCATCTACTGAATGACATGTGGACTAATGGTAGGTCAATTTCCTCCATAGTAAGAACTGGGTAATGTGCTTACTGACCTTATCCAGCCTCTCTGCATCTTCTCAAATCAATGCATAACTATTTTTAGCATCAGTACTCTGCAAAATGTTTTATAACTCATTTTGGCTATAAAGCTGCATCCAGTTGCAACATCCTTCATAGCTTTAACTGTTTCTTTGAATTCACAGAACTAATCTGTCGGCCATGGATTCCTGAATTAGGAGAATTGGCTAAGCCACTGATGGAGGCAACCAAGAGTGAAGAGATGGAGCCTATTGAATGGGGCCCAGGGAGGGATCAAGCTTTTATAGCAGCAAAAGCTGATATTTTCAGGATATTTTTCATTTTCACCCTACAGGCATAATTTTTTTGAAACTATGAGGAAATTGGCGTCTTGTTTTTTTTTCATACTGTTCTGAGATATAACCAAAGTTGTTGTAGAGATTCAGGCCTGACTGGATGGGGCTTTGAGAAACCAGGTCTAGTGGAAGGTGTCTGTGCAGGAGGTTGAACAAGATGGTCTTTAAGATTCCTCTCAATCCAAACTATTCCATGATTCTGTGACTCACAAAACAACCAAGCTGAACATGTTCCTTCATGTTGTTCAAAAGAAGAGACCATTTGTTAGACTAATTGATTATTCCATACAGTTTGTGCTGCCAGGTAGATTACAAATGTCCAGTCATATGTTCTGTTACCCAAACACAAAGTCCCCCAAAACCTGAGCTAATCTGCACATCAGCAGAGTGCCTGCATGAACAGCACTAGTTGAAAAGGTTTCTAAATGAGGACGAAATATTCTCATTCATGAAGATGGAAATCTTCATGGTTTTAGTTCAGTTTCCTTTAAAATCTCTCTGAGAATGACAGACTCCCTTACCTTCAGCATGGTTTTCATAGCTCCCATCATAACAGGTAGGAAAGACAGGAACAGAGAAACCACCTCATCCCAGCCTCGCCTCTGAAATGTTTGCAGAATTTTTGCCAAACTAATTGGTGTTCTTTCTGTATTCTGCATGAAACAACATGCTTTTATCCCAAATATAAAAGGAAGATCTCTCATGGTGATGCCTTGTGAGGGCAGACCTAGAACAGAGGCTTGACAGAGTTAAAGAATAGAAAGGCATTTATTAGAAGGCCTCAATGGATACACCTTGGGCAGTACAAGACCCTGGCCAGGCTACACCCAAGATGAACCAAAATGGTCACAAAATGGATGACTGGTCACAGGGTCTCTCACTTTTGTAAATTCTGGTCCATTTGCATATTGGAGTTAATTGTCCAGTTACAGCTTTAGCTTATGAAGTTCCATCCTTCTTGTTTTCTCCTTTCAGTCCAACATTGTTTATGCTCTTGGGCCTGAAATTGGGATAATTTGTCCTTGGTCCCCAGCTAGAGAAAGAATTGTTTTGTCTGCATACTCTGTGAAGAGAGCTTACTATCCCCTAATAGGAAACTCAGAACTATGCACTAAAGCAGCACAAAATCTAAAAAATATAAAAGCTAAAACCTGAAGCATCAATGGAAGCTTCCAGATCCCTACTTTGGTTCAAAGAAACAAATGAGGCCTTCCTATTCCTCCCACTCACAAGTTAGTGAACATAGAATAATCCTGAATCTCATGTCAAGATTTTTTATGCCCCTACCTTTTACACTCACTGGATAGCAATCTGCCCTCCACCAAAGTGCAGACAGCACCAGTGGCCTGTCAAAGAACTAGAGAGTTATTGGCCTTTTCAGCCTGGCCATCTCAATAACATTCCAACTTGCTAAACACTGTTCTTCACACAGCCAGACCACATTAAAAGGGTAAGTACTGCAATTCCCATTTAGTTTGATCAGGTAAAAATGGCTTCTCTTTTTTCCATTTTGATTTTTAATTTTTTAATTCAATGGAACAGTATCTCCAATCAGAATATAAAAAACCCAAACTTTTCCATCCTGTGTGTTACAGCTTCCAAGAAATCAGTTTCAGACTTGAAATGTCAGTTTCATTTATTTTTGCTGAATTAGAAAAAGCATAAATAACTTCGTAAGTAACATTGTTTTTTTCTTTGCTTAGAACCATGCCATTATATTTCCAGCATGGTCCAGAGAAAAAACCACTAGGATTCAGCACAATGCCTCATCATACATTTAAGATCACATTTAAATCTACTCTTGTTATGCAAAGCTCTTGTTCTTTTTCTGTTTGTTTTGTTTATTTATTGGATTTTTTGCTTAGTAATACTCCAATGCACTTAATCCTTTATGAAATAAAAGCCTAGGAGGTTAAGTGGTGCACGTGAAAAAGACAGAAAACGAGGTGGTTGGGTATAACATCAGGCTACATTATAATTAGCCACTAGACATGCTAGTTTTAGCTATAAAAAAGTAATTTAAAGTTATAAGGAAGGCATTACATTCATGCCTTAGGGACCTCGTTTATATTTGGAATCACTATTTCAGCATCTAATATCTCTTCCAAAAGCATTTTACTGTGTTACCAAATATAGCTGAAACATAAGCCAGCTCTATAAGTTTTTGTAAAGTTGTTCACAGTGCTTTTAGTTACAAAAACATGGGCTTTCTATTTGTGTCTTCTGTAATGCCAGACAGAAATAAGCTTTTAATAATAAACATTAACCAGATGTTGACCAGAATCTAATATGTGCCCTTGAAAAAAAAAAATCCAGCAAAACTATTTCCTTTAAAATGTAGCTTTTGACAGGATTGCAATAGAGAAAACATGACAGATATATGACAGATCTGAAGACAGACACAAACTACCAGGAGTTCCAGCCTCTGATGGCAGTATCTGATGAACTCCAAGAAGCTCCAAATACAGGTTTTCCAATTTTTCCTCAAACTAGTTCCTGCACTTGACAAAAGCAAATTCTTGGTGGATTTAGCCATTACTCAATAGAAACAGAGCCATGGGCTAATTAAACCATAGCTGCACGAGTACACTCTATTACTGTCAGCTATGAGACTGTGATACTTCGTAGTCAAAACCAAACCTGTTACACTGATTGGCAAAAGTAGGGAGGGAGCAGATGGAACAATTCCCACATCGTCTGGTTCATCAGAAACACGTAACACTGAGTCCACACAACAAAGGTTTGCCAGCACAAACACACCCAGAACTGAGACACATCCTCCTGATTGACCATTTTCCATCAGTGTGACCTCTGAAGGGACGTGACAGCTCTGACAGCCCGGCTTTGCCATCTGAGCTGATGTGCAGCCCCGACAGCAGTTCATGCCATCAGCCCCAGCTGTGCCTGCACTTGGGGGCTCTGGCAACACAGCCAGGTCTCCAGAGCCCCCCAGGCATGAAACCAGCTAAGTTCTGTCATGGTCCTCATCTTTCAGCACACAAACACTTGGTCACATCCACTTACAAACCTCCCTGACCTACTGTGGGAGAGGAGTGTTAGCATAATTTACTATGGAATAGCATATTGTAAAATAAAAACCCCAAAATAGCTGCGGTTGGAGCAGGCAATGTTTCACTGGTCTCTGTAATTATCGGGCTGCTTCTCCTCCCACCCACTCCCCACTGGCACATTCACTGCTGACATGTCAGTCTTCACAAAGAGAACTGTGTAACTTTCCCAGACTCAGAAACTGAGTCAACAGGCTCAAGCCTGCTGACCCTATGCTGTAGAGAACAGCGCCTGGTGTTGAGAAACATCACCTAGAGAATTTTATATTTTAGTAGTTAACTTTTATTTGATCATCTCAGTGCTCGCTAATGCTGCCAAATCAGAGAAACAAATTACAAGAGCACTGTTTTGTTTTGTCATTGTGGCCAAATTTTATCTGCATTTGACACTAAGTTATGTGGATTTCCTTAAAAAGGAGTATTCTAGGTAAGGTAAAGAACAAATGAGAAATACCTTCTGCCATTTTCTTGAGAGCAGCTATGGCAGACCTCCAAACAGTGATATGGTTGTGGTATGTACAACTGGACCACTTAAAATTTGGTCCTGAACTGGTCTCTGGTTCTTCCAACAGAATTCCAAGGCCATCTTACTCTTGCTCTCTTTTTCCTATTTATTGGAGACATCCTTAACAGAAATTCTCCAGCTTTCTAAAAATTTTAACAGTGTGTGGCAGAAATAACCCATTCAGTATTAAGAAATACACATTTGTTACAAGTAATCAAGAATGCTGAATGCCTAGGCAGGATGACTACCCATTATTTTTGTCTTTTAAAATGTTTATCTCTTTGCATGGTTCTTATTTTTCATGAAAATGCTGATCTTTACAAAGTCCAATAGTACTTTATTTTAAGAAACTATTAAACTTTATCCCTGTGAAAAAAGCTATATTGTGTATCACAGATTTTAAATTATTGAATGCAAAGAGTTTCAGTGACAGCAGGGACAAATAGTTGCTTGTTTGCTATAAACTTAGAACTGGATAGCAGTATACAGTAATGCTTTGACAAGAAAGAAAATAAGGATATTTCCCTGATCTGTGTGTATTCAAGACACACTAAGGCTGCCTACCAGAGGAGTAGAGAGAAATGTTTGAACTGTAAACTTTTTAGAGCTAACATTCTTCAGCTTATTCAGAAGTTCAACCAGCTGAAATAAGAAATTTGACCTAGGGCACATCCCTTGTTGTGGAGAACAAAGTCGATGACTACTTTAAAGTTATTCTGCTGCTGACTCATCTTCCCTCCCAAGCATTTGCAGATACACCATGAGAAAATACAGCAGCAACTAACCACAAAAGATTTTGGGACTAGCAGCTGTTAGCAAACCAAAGCCCAGTATGCAATTGGGAATCTGGAAATTTATAGGTTTGATTGAAAACTGAGAAAGTCTTCTATGCTTTACAGTGCTGTTAAAAGGCATCAGCTTTGATCTAGTGCCTCAGCTGTACCAGTGGGACAAATGTTTTTTGAGACAAGCATAACACAGCCAGAATATCTCTGTATTTTCCAAGTATGAAAATTATCCAACTCAGTTTCTTTCAAACATATTCATTCCTTTAGGGCAGATGAGATATTTTCCTTCACTATTTAACAGTAGGGGGCATATTCAGTGTATGCCAGCAAAGTTTAATGAAATCAATGAAGTAGCACTGATTTGGAGTAATTGAGAATCCAACCATGTGTTCTAATGCCAAAGAATCTGGATATTTCTAAGGGCTTTTATTGCTTTCCTTTCTGGGAAGGGGGGGATGGGGAAGGGGGGCTTGGGGGAATCAGGAATTAAAGTCCATTTGCTTTGTGAAATGGGGTTCTATCTAAGGTAGCAGAGACAAGAAAACACCTGCACAGATATTTAAAAATCCTGACATTTTTCTTTCTGCCTTTGTAATTGAAGTGTATTTTGTTTTGATGTGCCAGCCAAATTTCTACTCTCTACACTCCTGTATAGGCTGTTCTCACCACTCTGAAATGAGAATGTAGCTAGTGTTTGGACATCCTGTGAATTTTGATCTGAGTGACTACTAGATGCAAACATCAGAAGGCCTCTGGGCCATGTAATCTGAACCATGTGGGCACTAGAGCTGGGTGCATAGTGCAGCCAAATTCTACTCATTTACATGAGCTAACGGGAATTTTTACAAGCTTGTTAGAGCTGTGAGTAATTGAAATCTGAGGCTAATGTCACTGTGTCTACATTTTTATTTACTCCGCAGAGTAGGAACAGTAGAGCAGTTAAGAACTGATTTTGCCACTTTTTAGCAAAATAATACAGCTGACAGAAAAGAGTATAGTAGAAGGAGCAGATAGATAATACTTTCTGAGTTCTGCTCAGAATATTATGTAAAGTGTACCACTCTGATTCGATAGGCACACATGAAATGCTCATTAGGTAACATTTTGAATGGCTTTTGCATATTGCAGGTTTGGTATAGCAAATTCATTTTGTTTTGTTCCTTGTACCAGGGTGATTGTGAACAAAGTGCTCTTCAGCTGTTAAAATTGATCCGTTCAGGCTCTCACCCACAGAAGGCAGGTTCGAGGAGATTTCTCCTAGAAAGGTTTAGATGCTGATGATCATATTGGGAGGCAGATCTCATCCATCAGAATCTCTTTTCAAACTCACAAAACCAGTCAGCCTTTACTTTGAAAGCACATTTTATACCACATACCTCAGAAGCACAGGAATCGTCAGTTGGAAAAGGAGGAAACAGATGCAAAAAGGTGACACCTCAAGTTCTCAAGAGCAGGTGCTTACCTAAGATTGTTAACAAGTTTGTCTCCCAGAAAGAAAGAGCTATTGGGGTGACACTGTGGAAGAAGGATGCATTCCATCTTGGTATGCATTTCCTAAGACATTCCTCTAATGTTAGTGTTACTGCATAAAATATGTATAAAGTGGACACTACCTCTGTTTATTAATGCAAACCTGCAACTAAATTCAGAAATACAGATGCTTAGTTTTGGATTTCAAATGTATTTGAGAGGAGAACAGCAGTTGTTCTAGACACAAGCACCAAACAAAAACAAACTGAAGAGACCGGATAAAAAATGAGGGCTGCATCTTCAGCTTTAGATACCCAAGTTCCTCTTAGGTCCTTTCACAGAGCTTGACTGTAGTAATTAAGGTCAAATGACAAATAAGTTAGTTAAGATTCAGGTCCCATAAAGAGGTCTTCCAAATAATTTTCTCTTTCCCATTTTTCCTCACATCTAATGTCCATGTTCTCATCATTCATCATCAGCATTCTCAGCTGTTTTGTTCTTATATACAAATATTGCTAGTATGCCATTAAAAAATAATTATTAGTAGTGTTGTTGTTGTTTTTATTCAAAAGATTTATGACATTGGTTTTGTTCAAGTCAAGCTTCAAATCTGCTTAAGGTTTGCCATAATTTACCAAGTGCAGGGAATGAGCATTTGAGCATGATTTGAGAAGTACACATATTGCAGAAGCACGGTAGAAATCCAAAGAACATTGGCATATCCTACAGAAAGCAGTGACTACACTGTAGGAATTTTAGTAATGCCAGACACAAATCTCTTTAACTAGACAAGTGGATTCTAGTGTTTCATTAAGGTCAACGTGCACCTTTAAACACATTTGCTTAAAGCTACTGGAAAGAACAGCCAGACATAATATTTTGCCAGCTCTCTGAAAAAAGCCAGAATGCTCAGAAGCCATATTTTTAAGCCTATGCAAAACTATCATAATTGTCATTACTGCTATAAGGCAGGGGTAATGAAGTGAGGGTGAATAGGATTTCATATACCTTTGGCAAGACAAATGTTAAACACATTATTAGAATTACTCAATAATTACAGTACAAAACAAGCAAACAAACAAAAAAACCAATCCAAAAACAGTCTTACTTCTGCTACACAGCCATGATTGTGTAGTTTGTGTACTTTTCTCCTATGGATGCACTGATGTCAGACCACAATTCTGAAAAAACATATCTTGCTTTTCTATATTCTCCATTTTGCATTTCTACAAATTGTGTTGCCTTCCTCCCTCACCTCATCCCCCTTAATTAATGAAGGTTAGACGAGATGCTCCTTCTTTCAGAGCGCCCAGTGCTGCACCATTCACTGCCAGCACAATTTAGGTTCTGCTTGTCAGTCTTACTGACACTGAGCTTATCGCAGTAGCTGCAACATTTAGCAAGCCTCAAACATTGGCAAACACTTTTAGGATTAATTTCCACCAATTTCCCAGAAGCCATGTGCATGTAGCAGACATGTAACCACATGCAAACCAAGGTCTCCTCGTTAGCCAGTTGCTGCATGACTGCTGTGCCAGAAAACTTCTTCAGGCAAACAAGTCTCTTGCCACCCAACACTTCTGCCCACAGTGGAAGTTCAGGCAGATGCTTTAACCTCTCCCAGTATATCCACAGCAGGTCCATTACAGCAGACACTTCTTCCTCTAGGGAAAGCAGTTACACTGTGCAGCTGCTATGCTGTTGATGAGACTAGGTCTGTCATGAAGAGACTGAGATGGAGTTACCTACCCTCTTCTGAAGTTACTCGCTGAAATAAGGAGTTGGGAAAAGATCAGCCAGGTCCTCAGTTCTCTCTATAGTTTTTGCATTATAGTCACCATTCCAAGTTTCTTACATTATGGAATCTGAAGACTTTTTCTCCATGAGCAGAAATACCCTCCTAGGAATTCGGAAATTAAGTTCTGGGAATTTTATTGGCAAATTTAATTAATTTATGCTTAATGTTTGCATACACTATTTGCTGTAGCTGTTTGCTAAGAAAATATTTATTAGGATTGGAAATTTAACATAATAAATCAAACACTTAACATTCACCGGACTTCAAACATAGATATAAAATACCTTACAAAAATTTTTAATGGAATTACACAAAGCAAATGCACAGGGTTTGTCTGTTTCTACACTGAATTAATCCCAAGCCAAAACAAAAAAACAACCCCCAAAAGATCACAAAAAAAGGCATGATAAACTGCATTTTTGTCATTGTTGCACTGCTATGTAATAAGCCCTTTTTACAAATGTTTACTCAATGTTAAAAAAAATCAATTAAAAATATATTCCATCTAACAGAACTATTGGATTAACAGCTGAATTTTAACTGACTTTACATCATGAAATTCTATTAATAGAGGTACCTTAGTCACTTAGTTTAAAATATGGAGAGTAGAGATAGAAAAAAATTAACCTTTAGTAGTCTTTAATATAAAATGCACTAAATTTTCCAAAATAAGATTACGACACACTAGTGCCAATTTATGCTGACAAAAGCTGATATCAGCTTCTTTCTAACTAAAATTAATTTCACAAAACCTTTATATATTACATGAATATTCAAGTAAACTATTTAAAAGATTTAAAAATGCAAAAACTGAATGATACAGTGTTTAAAAGAGATTGTTAATTTGGGAATGCTGTCATGTCCAACTATATATATTTATAGATATATTTTTTAGTTTTAAAACCATCATGATACTACCTGATATTGCAAGAAATCTCTGTCATTAACATTTGATACTTTTCAATGCATAACTTCTTAAGAAAGTTATAAGGATTTAATAGATCACTGTTTCTCTGTGACACTGAATCACCTTACTGGCATCCCTTTGTAAAGTGCTGGGTAACAGCCAAATTACATCAGATTTAAATGGATTTAAATGGAGATGATGGTGCTCAGTGTCTTAGAAAAAAAAAATCACCATTAAATGCTATAATCAAACAATAAAATAAAAAACCAAGTTCAGCTGAGTAGCATGTGTGTTCACCAGTGTCAAATCTCTAAAAAAACCCTGAAAGACTAACAACATATTTCTTGCAGGCTGCATCCTTTCTGTCCATCAGCTGCAAGGACATAAAAAAATTCTATTCATGATTCAAACACTGGACACCTTCTCTGGTTGAAAGCGAGTTGTTCACTAGTTTTGGTCAAGTGGCTTTTGGGAAACTTTCAGAGCAAAATAACCCAGCAACAGGAAATTGGAATGGAAAATGCCAACCATGCACAGTTACATTACTGCAGGAATTGAGTAACACATGCAAGACAAAGTCAGAACATAGCAAAGAAGCAATGGTTAAGAAGTTAGTAAAGTTTTCACAGTGTTTCATACAGCCTTTTACTTTAACACAAGTGCATCACTTACCACCACTACTGCTCAGACATTTTAAACATCTCTTGGCCATGCAGATCATTTTGAGAAGAAAACAGCAAATTACACATCTTAGGCATTTTTAGACATTAAGTACAACTTATAATTTTATTTTTATATTCAGTCTTATCAAACAGATGTTTTCAAGTTATGTTCATTCTAAGTGTTGGGCTTTAACATTCCTTCCAATTTTGTTGGATCCTGAGCACTAAATGCCCAAAGAACTGGCCAAATACACAAAGCTAACCTTTTTTCAAATAGCCAAGCTATTACACGACTAGAGGATATATAGGGAATTTCTTGTTGGCACTCCTAAATTTCTTCTTTTCTAACCTTGAGATGATCCTAACCTTGAGATTGTTTTGTTCAGTTGTTCACATAAATCTTTGCCTCCTGGAAACATTACTCTACTTAGGTGATTCGTGAAGAAGTAAAACTAGACTCAAGAACATCACTGACTTTTTTTTTTCCTCTGTCCAAAGAAGAAAATACACATTTTTTTCCCCATTTGGCAAATTCTATTTGACGCCACATCACCACCACTCAACATTAACTCATACAACAGAGACTTACTCCACTGTCAGACACAGCAGGGGAAAAATGTCCAGAGGATAAATGGGAGGCTCTTTATCAGATATAATTGCTTGCTCATAAGGAGAGAATCCAGCTTCCCCTTTGTTATTCTTTCATAAATTAATAATTTGTTAAAATCATAGTCACAAGAATTTTAGCTATTACACAAAATTCAAGTTTAAAAAGAAAACAAGAATAAATTAGTTACAGCCTTGTAAACAATTGCTCATTTATGTAACATACTTGGGGGAAAAATCCTCTATATAATAAATCAGACAGTACAAGGCACACATCACACTTAAGAATTCAAAGTGATAAAACCAGCAGATGCCTTCATCTCCTTTGTTCGCTGGTGTAATTGTGCTATAGACACTGTAAAAATATGTAGATTTTTGTTTACATTACAGTCATTTGAAAATATTTCATGACTGTGCTTTTTCTGGCAAAGTATTTGTGCTATTTTACAGTACAGTATGATCTGAAGCTCTTGGAATGAATCTTCTCAAATGTTCTCTACAAAGCTGCCAGGGAAAAGGCCAGTCTTTCCATTTCGTTGCAGAGTGCCTTTGAACCAGCCATCCTCACGCTTCTTGTGGACAAAAACAATGTCACCTTCCTTAAGTTCAAGTTCTGCTTCGCTCTGAGGAGGATAGGATACCACAACCCTGTACCTGTGTAATTAGAAAAAAAAAAGCACCTTCATTTAGGTTTTTTTTTTTTTTTGCCCCCCTATCCCCCATATCTTTTTTTTAACCCAATACTTTAAAAAATATTTCTGTGCCCGTTGAAGCTTATGAACACAGGAAACTGTCTGGAACTGTTTGTTGAGTATGTAAAAACTTAAAAGTATGTATTGAACAGATAATAACAATAGCAATGTAATAAATTTAAAGCAAATTCATGCATCTTCTATGATTTTTTTTACCAAGATGCCTGTAAAATACAGACAATGGTTGAATAACAGGAGAAAATTATAAACATTTTTTCCAATATAAATTTGCAGACTCTTTCATTCATTGTGATTTAGCAAGAATCAAAGCATTCACAGCAGTAGCTAGGCATAATTTTACAAGTGTCTGTTTAATTTCTTATTATTCCAGAGATGGCACTTAAGGAAAGTGAAAGAACAAAAGGAGGAAACCAACAAAACCTATACATTTGATTTGCTGTTTTAAATAATTTTCATTTTCCTTAGAAACTCTTCAATTTAGAACATATTCTTTGAACACAGCTGCTCAACTTGTGTACTACTATGTTAAAAACTACTTTCAACTCAATTTCTTAAGCAGTTGGCATGAAGTGTATTTTTTGAGTCTCTCACAGTAAAATCACTTTTTAAATATGAGTGCATTAAAAAGAGGCTACGCTTTTCTGTTTTTAACATGCATAACACCACTCAATATCTTCTTCCACAGCTTCACAGCAACATAACACTTTATTACTTCATAGATTAAGGTAACTATTATCTTAAAAAGCTTAAAATAATTTATTCTTTTAACAGATTAAAATAAATGAACAATCCGATGAAAAGACAAAGTAACAGGATATAGTCTAGTAAAGGATGGAATGGCAGTTGTAGCTCAATACACACATAATAAAACAAGTTATAATTCTGTAATATTGAAGCAGAGAAAGATACTGTGTTATAGTAGAATGTTTTGCTTAAGAATATATGAAACAAAAATTCTGTCCATACAATAAAAAATAGTCAGAAAAGAGTAGCAGCACTTTGTAAATAATTGAAGTATCTTAGGAAATAAGCATAAATATAGCAAAACATATTTGGACTTAATTAGTTGTCAAATGTTATTTATTAGTGACTTATAAGCCATGACTTTGTTTCAGTGATGGCAATCCCCAGATTTCAGAGCACGGGAATTATTAGATTCATGCTTCAAAAAAGCTACCAAGCCAATTACAAGATTTATTATTGTGCAGCTCCAGAATGCCCTGCATCCAACCTAGACCTGCACTAACTTCTGCTTTGGGCAGCCTGGGTTTTAATGCTGACTTAGGAAGTGAGAACCAAATATTTTTAATAGACTGTAAGTTAAATTGAGACTGTAAAGTTTTTGAGTTAAAACAACAGCCTTTACTCAGGCAGGACAAGGGCAAGATAGTGAAGCATAAAGAACTGCAATAAAGCTATGAAGAGCTCCTACTGTTGTAAACAAGCAGGTTGCTTTCAGGCTGAAAATTAACCAGCACACTTCACAGTCTGTTAAAAAAATGAGTTTCAAGAAAGAATATCTGCCTGCCTCATCTTGCAGTCTGTCAAACACTGCCTTGTAATTGTTTGACTTGAAATATGCTTGGTTTTAGTTTCTAATTCTGTCTGTCAGTAACCTCTATGCTCCCCTGAATTGACAGACAAGTCTGTTCCCTGCTGCTGCTTGCTCCCATCTTCTCTTTGTCCTCCCTAGAGGATCACCAGCTAGCACAGAAAGAATTGTCCCGAGCTTTCCATACAGTATCCAACAACCTCTGCAGTAATTTGGTACTTCTTGTTAAATTTTAGTTTCCCAACTATTTTGATATTCATCTTAAAATCTAGTGTCTAAAACAGAGCAAAATAATGCTGGTTTTAAGGTTATTTTAGTGTATTTTTCAACTTTTAATGAGAAGAAACCTATCAGGCTTTGCACCTGTAAATCACGTGTCCTTCAAAATTTCTGCTACATTTTACAAATCCTATTTGCCCAAAGAGAGGTGATCAGACCCAGACCCATCACATATTCACACAGCTGTCTATCCAGATCACCCTGGATTAACTATGGAACAAAAACTATTTTTCCATTACTTATTTCATCATCTACAATATATTGCCAAAACTACAAATTTCATGCAGAACAAAAAGCTTATCCTTCAGCTCAAAAGTTCATTGCAAGGTCCCTGAAGAAAACTAATTATATTTACTAAGCATGACCTATGTTTTGGAAGAACATGTTCATTCCCACATGTTTGAATCTTCGAAAACACTTCCTTGTTTGTCTTCCTATTCAGTATTTGCAAATATTTTCAATGACTGAAAGTCAAATTTATAGATCTTTCGTGGTCACCTAATATTTTACATGCACCAAATCTGTACAACTATGAGGTTTTTCCTTTCTTTTATTTTTCTTTGATTGTCTTATAACATTTTTCATTAATTTTTACAAATATTATCCTAATTATTTTTAATCAGCTAGTGACCAAATGTAAATACTATAAAAATAAAGGTACTTTAGCTTCCCAGAAGTAGCCAATATATTTGCCACTGGTTGTCTGCTGATATTCTTAATGAGTCTGGTTATATCCCACAATGCTTTTGCTTTGCATTCATGAATTTATTTTTTATTTTGAAGAGGGTGGTGGTCTGTCTTCACATTTCTCCATTCTGCTTTTCATTTTTAATATTAGCATGTCTCACACTTTTTCAGTAAGATGGAAAAGATTCTATCTTTCATGTGTTTCTCCATTTCTTTGTTGCTTCTGTTTCACTGGACACAAAATACTGCTTTTATTCCTACCTAATTGTGGTTAGCTTTTGGACAATTATTTGTGGTTTTTCTGATCAAATAGTGGATAATAATACTTTCTCACATGCAGAAGATTTTAGCTGAGAGAAACACAGAAAGCTGCAATTACTACCATTACACAAGTTAAACAAATAATTATTACTCAGCTTCTTAATTTAGCTTTTTTCCTTGCCCTTAGAATTTTTAATTTCCAACTCAAGTGTGCCCTACTGTTGTGCAGATCTTGTGCCTTCTGAGTGGGTGCCTTGCTCCTACAGATCACCAATGCCCATTGAGGGCAGAGTAATACTCAGCATTTAATTACCAGCATTAAATGGTGCCAGATGTGGCAAGGCTTGCTGCCCTGTAAAGCCACTGGCCCACTCACTGGGAGCAGATGTTACACCAGTCATTTTGTGGCAGATGAAACTACTTAGGGTCACTTTAATCACAGAACAAAATTACTGCTTTTCTTTCACTGTAACTGGATGAAAGATTCATTTTATAATTTAGGATATGCAGTGATGCATATTTAGTTTCAACTTCAAGTCTCTAACACCATTATGGAGCGCTGGGTAGTTTATTATTACAATGCTGTATATTTACTGTAAAATTTCAGGCTATTTAAGCAATATTTCCTCTGAAAGAGAAAGCTCATGAAAAGAGCTTGAAGTTTTGTTTTAGCTTATATGGAAAAAGTAAACTCCTCAGATAACTAAATTCCTGTATATTCATAGCATAGCATGTCTCACTCTGGGAATTGCAGGGAATTGGGTGTATCTTTGTAAAGAAAACACAATGATCTTTGGCCTTGTCAGCAATGCATCAATATAAGAAATCACCCCAAAACAACCTGGGTACTGGCTGGAGAATCAGCAGAAATGAATGAGCCTCACTGCAAAGTCTCAGGTGACTGTAATTCTCTAAACTGGAATTCTACAGTTACACTGTAATCTGTGCCTGGAATTGTGGGATGTAAAAGCAGAATAATCCTAGCAGGAGATTTCACTGTTCTTCGGCATTTTTTTTTGAGCTTATCCTCATGAATATTTCCCTCCCCAACTCAAATTTTCACTGAAGATGCCACATGATTCTTACCCCCCACATTTTCCAGACTGCTGAAGAATAATCAACGGTTATCAAGTACTTCGAAGACATTGAGTACAATGTAAATTTTAAGTATTATTAACCATCATATTTTAAGAAATTCAGCCAAAGGAAATGTGCAAGGGCACATTAGCAGGAAAAAAAAATTAACACTGTCCTGAAAAGAATAAAGGGAACTCAGATGTCTAAATACACTGACAAAAATGTAACAATTCTGCATGACTACTGAGAATTATCTTGTAGCAATGCATCTTCAGTAGCACTTATCACTTAAATAATAGTAAGGATAGAGAGAATGTTTGAGTATATGTTATTCACTAGATCAATAAAAATATATACCATCATTTTCTGTAAGTAGTTCTGAGAAAAAAAATTTTCACCATGGAAGTGAAAAAACTACTTTTTGTGATGATAGAAAGAGCTTTACGCTAATATGCACTGGTTATGCCAGAATGAGTTTAATATTATTTTCAAAATGAATTTAATATTATTTTCACATCCAAAGCATAAAAACATATTATTGTGCCAAACAGACTTATGATAATGTGAAAATGAATGATATTATTCTAAAAGAAGAGTCCTTCAGGTTTTATTTTCCACATATAAATGTAAATCTAGTTCACAAATTCAGTATGAAATAGAACTCTCCTGCAAGGAAATTGTGTAGGAACAGATAAAACCTTTTAAAAATATTAGAGGTATGACAGAAGTGAACTAAAAGACAAGCAGAAAGTTATATACTGTCTGGATTTTAAGACACGGGTGTAGCTTAAGATAGTGGACTTCTGGAAGTGCTCACACACCATGAATTAATAGCATCAAAACAAAGTCTACAACAGTCAGCTTCCATCAGTTCAGTCCTAGAGCTGTTACTATTGTAACTCTACTATTTTTCCTCTGTACACCACACAATCCTGTAGCTGCTGCAAAAGAAATCCTATAACACTCCTCATACTGCTTGTCTGCTACCACAAAAAATAAAATATCTTGTAGTTAGAAAAATTCCACTTCCTTCACGTTCTACTGAGGACTTGAAACTGGAAAAACTATAGGTGGATACAAAAGTCACAGAACGTTAAGCAGCTGCCCGTCAGTGTGGGAGCCCAGACATCTGTATGCCTTTCAGACTCACTTGCCAGAGCACAGAGGCCGCCCTAGAGCCTGTGTGGATGCAAAGCCATGGGGCATTCAGGCAGTAAAAGTATCTTTGCAAAAGCTCAAGAAATCAAATATTAAGAAGCCTACACATAGATAAATTAAGGTCTCGTTCTCTATATATTTAGGTTGGCAGTTATACACTGCTAATAATCGGGACTAACTCTTAAGTGCAAGAACATAATGTGCTTCTGTTTTGAAAAATAGGAGGCCTCTTCTGTTTACCAGACCTTTGATCATCACATGAGTGTCTATTCATTCAAAAACTTTAAAAGTAACATGAAAAGTAAACAAATATAAATACAAATATTGGTTGATAAGACTTGTTAAAAATAAGTTTTATCTTGCTATAAAGTCTCAGCATTCTGAAGCAGTTCTAACACACACTACAAATGTCAGAGAAGAGGTTTTTTCTTGGTCAGCCCAAGTGTGGCTGTTGGGATCATTTACCTTTCGCACACAAGAGGCCTGGATTCATTGAGGAGCGGCCCCAGCGAGGAGCAGGGCTGGCGCGGTGGCGGGGCGATGGGGACAGGCGCATCCAGGGCGGCGGCTTTGCGGTGCAGCCCCTCCTGGGCCAGCGCAGGGCCCTCGCCGTCGCCGGGACAGGAGCCGGCCTTGCCGTGGGCGCCGGCCGAGGGCAGCTCCGGCCCCACCGCGCCCTGCAGCGCCAGCTCGGCCGCCGCCTGCTCGGCCTCCAGGGTGGGCGACGCTGGAGGGGACGGCCGAGGCTTGCGTTTAGTGGATGCTCCAGAAAGTAGTTTCAGCAAACCTTTTTTTTCTTTCTGTAAACCAAAAGCAGTGCCCCGTTTTAGAACAAAGCTCTCCCATAAAGAGTTGAACATTTCCATCTGATAGATGACATCATGCTCAGAGAGGACTTGGTAAATTACGAGGACATACTTGACATTAGAGAGATGATGAAAACTAGAAAAAGAAAACTATTAACATTCTAAAGAGAAAAACAGCAAGTAATTTAGATCATAAACTAGCTAAGTCCTTCCACTTTGTTAGGTTAAAGTTTAACTTTAATTGAAATGGCTCTGTCACAAAAGGTTGTATAGATAAACGAGTGAGGAGATTATATTACAGAAATCTATGAAGTAACATATTTCATTAACATGGATGTTTCTAGGAAGACAAAGAATCAATTCAAACCAAGCAGAGAAAAAAGTCTACTCTGGAAGCTGCTGTTTAGGTAAGTTTCTTTTATTTATCCTTCTTTAGTAATGGAAGACCTTCATGATCTAACAAAAATTCGCCCCAAGGGGAATGCATTGTGTTCTGCTGCTCCGCTAAAGGGGAGGATTGTAAACATTCTTTTTGCTTGTCCAGACAAGAATCCCTGAAGACTATTACCTAGCCTGAAGAGAATTATTTAAGTAGCTTTTGTGTTTCTTGTATTTTTTTTTAAAGGTGTGGCAGTGTTCTTCTTACCAACCCTTTGACTGAGTGGATTTAATGCTTATGAGAAGTGCCAGATTGTAAGCCCTGGAGACAAAAATAATATTTAACCATAGACAGAGAAAAGAAAGAGCAATGAGCAAGTTTCTTGATAGTCTGGGATGCAGTGGATTTAGTGAATAAAATCCTCAGTCCCTTTTGTAAGTCTCCAATAACACAGAGCCATTTCAGCAACAATGTGCTGTCTAGCAAATGTCAAAGATAAAAAGAAACTCAGAGGAATTAAAACAATTCTGTATTAGCATAATTCACCTTAAACTACAAGTACATTTTCTCTAAGGGCACCTCAGTCTGGTTTCAATGTCTATGGCTAAAGTAATTTAAAAATAAAATTCAAGGCACATCCATTCAACAATAATAAAAAAAGTAACTAAAAAGTGGCTGAATTAGCGTGCAGTTTAAAATCTTCATAAACTTCACGAATGAGTACATGTGGTTGAAGAGTAGTAAGGTTAAGTCTAAAATATTTGAGATATAAAGATAGTTGTCACAAGGAGACAAAGTTTCCTAACTACATCACAACTATGAAACAAAATCAATTACAAAGCTAGAAGAATTTTTCTGACAACAGTATAATCACATGGGTTGGTGAACACTGAGAATGAGTTGACACACATAGGAAATACTTCAAATAGAAGGAAGGAAAGCAGAATCTACACACTCCACTGTCCTACATTTAGAGAAGATGGTTATGTGCATTCTTTCTTTGTCCAATAAACACTGCTGGAAATGTGTTTCAGCAATGTATCTCAGTGTGCCTGCTTAATTAGAAAGGTAACCTAAAAGAATTCTGATTTTAATTTTATTTTGCTAGAATGAAATTTTTGCATTCCTGCAAGTTCATGTGTTTTTTTTTAGGCTGTGTTTTTAAATTTCTTAGAAGATTGTATGATGAAAATAGGAGAGTTCAAGGGAACGATTTTATTCTCTACCCACCTTGCCATCCTTGTCTGTTTTACTGACAGCAGCACTTCCACCAGCTGTTAAAGCACTCTCTGGAGATGCAGGAGCTCCAGGGTGAGTGTTTGCAGTTTTTCCACTGATATCTCCCTCCAAAGATGAAGCAGCAATGTTAGGAGAATTCAGAGAAGCTGCTGTACATGCCAG
The DNA here is from genome assembly GCF_048771995.1 of Taeniopygia guttata. Lineage (NCBI taxonomy): Eukaryota > Metazoa > Chordata > Aves > Passeriformes > Estrildidae > Taeniopygia > Taeniopygia guttata. The sequence continues at coordinate 37,336,315 of NC_133028.1, read as the reverse complement.
TGGGATGGTTGAGCGGTTCACATTCACAGCTGTGACATAAGCAGCAGTATTTGGAAGCTGGGGCTGGAGCTGCTGGGAGGCAACAGAGTGGTGGGGAATGATCACAGCTGCAGGAATAAGGCAGGATGGATTTTGTGCTTGTATGGGTGTGACTGCTGCCGTAGGTCTTTCTTGACTATGTGAGGCAACTGGAATAAAAGAATGAAATGTGAGAGTTCACCTTTTCACGACACACACAAAGTGAGGTGCAGTTTATGTGTTACAGCTAATCAATCACGAGAAGTTTTCTTTTTACCTTTTAAACTTCCATTTATACTGCTATAATGACATGATACACACCACCAAATCTATTTCACCCAAATAAAGCAGTTGCATGTGCTACCCTACTTGCACCAGTATGCAACAGAATAACAGCACTGCAGCTTCTCTGTTGTGGAGAAATCCAAGCTGCTAAGTCAAATGCTTCCCATACAGACAGATGCAAAGTGAAGATTACACTTAAATACCTAAGAGCTAGCTAAATACTGCCTGGAACTTGTTTGCTCCTTTTAATACCACATGTAGTTGTCAGGACATATAAAGCAAAGTAGGAAGAAACACACCTTACAGAAGCTGCTAAAAATATAATTAGATTGTTTCCCTAAGCTATTCACAAAATCCATAACAGATTTTATAGGTCTTTCAAACAACAAGCACAGTGGCCATTATTGCTGTGAGTGCTTTCTCTGAAAATGTAAGCTATTGTCTCTTGGGATGTTTAAATATAGAAAGTGGATTTACTCATACCCCTGTGAAATAAAAGGAACATCTACACTGGAAGCTGGAGAATAGCACAGGGCTGAATATATTAACCTGGGATGCAGTGCAAAGCTGGAAGCTCAGAGCTTTGCATGAACTAATTTATTCCTTCCAAGAAGTAACACTGCTGGTAAAGTCTTGTGGTCAATCATATATGCACGCTGTTAGACCATTTCAACAGTTTGGGCATCTCTGCACCATTGGGTGGTATGAAATGCAGACATACCAAACAATATGAGCCAAAATTTAGCACCCAGTGCAGCACGTCTCTCCTTCAAATACTTTGAAACTTTCCATCTAAGAAGGAGTCATCCCTGTAGCTTGGTGCATGTGCATCTCAATTTTATCAATTTTTGATTTTTCAGACACTAATAGAGTTTCAGACTTATTTTAAGTGAAATCCTGGAACCAAACCTCCAGCACTTGCTCTCTTCATTCTGCTTTCTACAAATGCCTCTGGTAATTTGGTTAGATTGCAGCAACGGTGTACTAGCGAAGACTAAAGGTCTCAAATTTTATATAACAATTCTACAGTATTTTACCCAATTGCAATCTATGCAGTGAGAAACACAATTTCTTTCTTTTTTATTTTAAAAAAGGCACATTACTTATATACTATGTCTAATTTCTTGATAACCTCTTCTTCTGTAGCTGACCCTTCCCAACTCTTGAGTAGCATGAACATTTTAAAAGAAAGGTAAGGAGATTATAGAAAGACTTTTTTTGGTCAAAAACAATTATTAATGCTGGCTTTTGTTCATGAGACAACATCAGTTTTCCAAGAAGTAGCTGCTATTCTTCAAGATATGTCTACATTCATATGCAATTTATGTATGACAAGCATGGAAGAGCTTTCTGGTTTTGTTTTCTTATTGCTGATGGAATTGATAGGAAAAATGCTTCAAGTCACCCTGTTTTGATAGAGATTATCCTTTAATGAAATTTCTGCCTAATGAAATAAGCAGAATATAAGTTTTCCTTATAGGGCCTACCAATCAAAGGATGCATACTCCCTCAGCAAAGGTGATGTCAAGCAGTGTCTCACTCTGGTCATTTGAAGAATGGTCCTTGAAGCCCTGAGCTAAACTGAAGCTGAAGCCCTGCATTAACCTGTGAAGCCTCACCCAAAAATTAACACTCAGCAAATGTGCTAAAGAAAGGTCAAGAGGATCATATTTCAGATGTTTACTACAAAGTTCTCTGTAACATTTGAACATAAAGTAGCCATTATTGCTTCAGTGCTCAGGTCCTTATAAGGGACAGATCTGTATTGGTACTAAGAGCACACCTTTGCACAATCCAATGTTAAGTTCTCTCTGATGAGAATCCAGTCCCTTTGGATTTGTCATTTTGGACCTGAAAAGTCAGTGGGAAGTATGTTGTCACATTTTCAGCTGAATGGAAGTGTAAAAGCTTATTCATCTTGACAGCGGTGCAGAGATGCAGGGACAGAAAGGCCTCTGGAGCCCACAGGAGATTTCTCCTTTGTGTTGTCACTTGCAAGCTCCTAGGCAGCTCAAAAGAAGGCTTTAGAGTAAAAACCACCTGTGCCTACAAGGCAGGAAAGTACAGATGCTTTGCTTAGTTTCTCCTAGCAGTTGCCAGCAGCAGCTGGTTATTTTTATTTAAAGGCAAAGAATAAATGTGTTACAGAGGACTAACACACCTGCTCCAGCTTCAGATCAGACTGGAGGAAGATGAGGCCAATTAAGGAAATAAAATAACTAGAGACATATATACATGTCCTACCTTCAAAAGCAAACCTGGTGCTGACATCTGAACATGCACAGGGTGTTTTAGGAGATGCATGACTCTGAAAAGTGGGCTAATCCATGAATCTTGAGCCTATAAGAAATAACCCTTCTTATGGGGATAACAGAGCATACTGTTACCATTTTTTGCTTTCTCTTTTGCTCTGTCAATGAGAATCCTGTGATTAAAAAAACCCCTTTTGTCATGACGCTCAGTCAGGAGATCACAGACCCTAAATTCAAGGCTGGAAGGGGCAACACTGGGATAGTCTGAAATAGGAGTTTTCCTTTTTTTCTTCTTCTTTTGAGGCCCTTGAAGCAACTGGAACAGATTCGGCTCCAGTTGTGTGGTATTTTCTTAGTCTGGCAAATCCACAGAGGAGTGCATGGATTTGTCAAACAAAAATCTCTTGAAAACACCACTATCAATCTTTTTGGATCTGCATTTAAATAACAAGAAGGCATGTTTCACTATGATGTGGCCTGCCCCAGACAGTAAATGATGAGTTACAACTTTCAGAAATACAGAATTTTATTACATAGATCATATGAACCTTGAAGCCAGTATAGCCTTAGTGTTTCAGAGTCAAAGCTGAAAGAAGTTGCAGTCAAGGTTAGAGAACAAACTGGAATGCCTAAGAACCAACCCTGAGCCAGAGACCTGAAAAGGAACACTAAAGATATTCAAAAATGTTAGAAGATAAGTTAAAAGTGAATGCTAAATTAGAGCACTCTGTAGCTCGTGTGCAGTTAATACACAAAAAATAAGCTATGACTCAGATGTTCTTATCACTTTTATTACTATATGAATTGCATATGAGTGGGAAAGCTCAAATAATGTCCCCATCCTAGATATTGCTGGAAAAACAAAACAAAAAAAAATTTCACCTGAAGTACTTGCATATAAATTTCCAATAGTGGGAGTATGTACGTACACACGGTTGCTTAGAGGAGAATAATAAAAGATCTAACAAGTCAGACTGTCATTTCAGAAAACATCCAACTCTAAATAATGATATTAGGAAAAGCTTTAAAAAACCTCAGCAGATACTTACACAGACCCTCACTCGAGTTATTTGTCAAGATGGACTCTACAGGTTGTCTACCACAGGTCACAAATTTTGGTTTTTTTTTTTTACCTGTTCTAACTGCATTTCGGGCCTGGTTGACTGTCATTTGTCCTGTCACGTGCATAAGGACCTTGGTTTGTGGACTGGTTTGGATATGTGCTGCAGAAACCACTGCTGTGGGCACTGTGCTGGAGTTCACTGCCACACCATTCCCCTGGAGCTTCTGGGATGTTCCACTAGCAGTGGAAGGGCTGACCATAGTCACCACTCGTCCTGTTTGGCCAGCAGTAGACATGGGAACTTTAGTTTGTGATGCACTTGTCACTGTCCTGCCAAAATTTAAAGCAAACAATAGAACACAACTGAAAAAAATTAGCTAGTTACTAAAACCCACAGGTCTTCTATTATGCAATTGTAGCATTTACAAGAACAGAATAATTTTGGATTCGAAACTAGCTAAACTATTTAGACACTTGTATAATACTGTACCTTGTAACTGGAGCCACATAATTTCCAGGAAAAACACCAATCTTGCTTGTATGCATGGAAGTTCCCTTGAACCAGCCATCCTGGCAGCGTTCAAACACCAGGAACATTTCTCCTTTCCGCAGTTCCAGTTCATCTTCTTTTCGAGGAGTGTAGGGGTAGATAGCAATATACCTAAAAGACAGGAAAAGAGATGCAAATGATAAAACTAAAACAGTTCAAAACATCACTTGTGTTTTCTGGCACAGAGAATTCAGTCAGAGATGAGAAGGCATGGCAGAAATGGCTGTGATAATCCATCACGCCATTACAATATTAAAACAGATGTTATGGTAATGTTATGGGGAAACAATGACAGTTAGGAATATCCTCTGAAGTGTACTTTAATGGAACGCAAAAGACTTGTAATAGAACTGTCCATCCTCTTAATTAAGTTAGTGATCTTAATTAAGTAGGTGTTTATCAACTGCACATCCCAGTTTATCCCACTTTTCTTTCCCTACACCTGCTTCTTGTATCTCTTACACATTGTGACACATCCATTTCTTTTGTATTTGGAGCACTGGGGAGAATGTAGAGGTTCTGATAGCTGGGAGTGAAAGATCAGTGTCAGAACTACATTTCAAACTCCAAACTGGAAGCTCCTGTGCAAACTTCAGTGCAAAAGAAAAAGATGCATGATTAGAAAATTAAGTCTATGGGTAAGGTGGTTAGCAGCTAACTCACTTGTGAAGTTTATTTCCTTTTATGTTTTCTAAGCAACACTAAAGCATAATACAGTGCATTTGAAATCATATTGAGAGGTGAGAAACATTTGAATATTTGCATTTTTTCTTTAAAAAAAAATCTTAGGAAAAAAAGTTTTTAGAAAAACTAAGGCTCCTGTAGTTGCATCTTGGAATGTCCCTAGGGAAATTTTCAAATAGGGCTGCACAGTTCTCTATTATTAGAAAGTGATACTGTTTTAACCACCATAGTGTTCTATTTTCTGTCACATTTGAACCTAAAAAAACCATCTGAACCATATATACAATTATTGACCCAGGCCTATGGAAAACAGGATTCCAATAAATCTCATTTTATCTAAAATGTGCTTTTCACAAGAGGTAGCCAATTAAGTAGATGGCTAGACCCCATTTATGAAAAAGGATCCACAGTTACTTGCAGTGCTAGTCTTTCCCACTCCCCTTGTAAACCCAAGGGCAAAAAAGTGGCTTTAGAAAACATTTTTTCATCAAAGTATTCCTCTTGTGCACAGTAACAATAGCATTAATTGCATGCTTCTCCTTTTTGCATTACATTTTTATTCCTAGCTGTCCACCCAAGAAACTTTGCAATGCCTACAGAAATCCTTTAAAGGCAAGATAGGTACCCACAGCAAGCAATACATTCATTTTAAAGGCAACACATAAAGGCAACGCTGGCAGCAGAAGGCTTCACTGATACATGATTCAGCAGCGATCTACAAAGCCACATACACTGGAAACTCTATGGAAAAGCAATTGATCTGCTTTAATTGATGTTCATTAACTTCCCTTTTAGTTAATTTATTCCAAATTTAATTAGTATCCTCATATAGAGCAACTCTTTGAAGACATAAGATGGGAGTAAATGAAATGGGAACTTGATGAACTGCACTAGGTGCAATAATCCATAAGCAATGTTAAAAGGCTTAATACCAAGAAACAGCCCAAATCCAGATGCACCTGCTATACAAGAAGGGTGCTTTTTTGGAGTGGGAGGAAGCCTGGTGGGACAACATAAAAGAACAGAACAAAACCAGTCCTTATTCAAACTTGTCCCATTAGATAGTTCAGCATCTCCTGAATTTTACATTTTCTTTTATCATTCTTATTCCCCATGCTGCACATAAAGAGGTTTTCAAGAAGAAATATGTTGCTAGCAACACATGTTAATATACCAAATATTTTCACCCGAAAGGATGACGCACGTTTGCTTGTATTGCAAGTGTGAAGACATAATGCTAACTAACAGCTTTCTGCCTTCATTCCTAATTGCCACCCACTAATTAAGTGCACTGTAGAATCTTCAGTCAAATTTCAATTGCAACTGACACAAGTAGTCTGACAGTAACATGTTAACAGTCTAAATTAAATACAGCACTTTCTGTGTTTTGGCATAAATTATTCCATATGAGAATAGCCTTTTCATACCATACATAATGGAAAACATTGAATAAATTCACTCCAGTGAAATGACACTTTTGAGTTATCCAGTATTCAGTGCTAACGCAAGGATTCATTCATCTTCTCCATGATAAATATTTTATATTTTTGAAGTGAGTTCTTTCTGTACACAGCAACAGCTGATTATATTTAGCTAAGACATAAACAATGTTCAGTATGGGGCCTGTTTGGGGATATCACCTTTCTGCATGCTTTTTTTCTAAGTTGCATGCTTGGCTTTTTGGCAATTCCAGCAGAACAGAGCCAGCTGCCGTGCTAAACTACAGGTGAAGTTAGGGATCTCATTCCATTTTTCTGACTGGGGAAAAGTTTCAGTTTTACTCACACACTTGGACGAGTTTGCTGTCGTAAATGTGCCACTTGGTCAGTTGATCCTGATGCAGACCTTTGTATGACACTTGTAGACTGAGGTCCAGAAGTGGCCGATGCAATGATTGCAGCAGACAAGAGAGGTGGTGGCGGAAGTGGGGGATTCATATTCTGATTATATAAGAACAGAAAAAATAGCAACAGATGATCAATATTGTTTGAGGAGTTCAATTATCTGGGAAAAAAAAAAAAGCATGATATTCTAAAGAAGTGGAAAAAAGCAACTGAGTCCAGTATTGCTTTACCTACTGTTACAATATGGAGCATTAGCTTTGTCTCTATTTCTCTTTTTTTCAGTTTTGGCAGCTAATTAAGCAAATGACAAGTAACTTCTCAGCACAGGAAAAATGGTGTTTCTAGTTATAACATGTTTAGGATAGGGCTCAACAAAAATTCAGAAGCCTTCCAGGAGGTAGATTTTGCATCCTGCTGCTGACTGTACTTCATAACATGATTATTTTTGTAACCTGAAGCTGAAACATAATATACAATTCAGCTGCAGTGCACCCAAAAGCACCCCTTCTGGGGGAAATTTTCTTTTGACGCATGGGTTACAAAAGCAAGCACAATATGAGACCACAATCACTGAGTTATTGTTACCTCTTTCTCCTATTCTTCTAGTTGAAAGAGTTAGCTTTTGAAATTCAGTATTATCAAGATTGGTAATCTTTAACAAATACCCCAGTTAAAAGGCACCACAGATCATAATGGGGGTCCTGCCTACAGACTTCTGTGCATTTTAGAATCAATGGAGCAATTGTTACCTTCTGCTCTGTAAGGCCCCAGACAATTCTTCAGGACCTTGTGTACTGACACTCCTGGGAAAAGGCACTCACAAAAGGCAAGCTTTTCCTCCCCCCACTTCCAAAAATAACTATTTGTGTTACAACACACACAAAAGGAGTAATAAAAAACCTCCTACCTTTGAAAAAGTGAAACTGAATTAATTTCAAACATAATCTTCCTAAAACCTACAGAACTAGAATATTAATTAACAAAATATCCTGAAGTAGTGCCTGGCACTTCCAACACATCAGCATATAAATGCACAGCATTATATTATCAGTTTGGAAAATATATAATTGAAAGTAATTTTAATTGCCCTCAAACACTTCACTTCTAAAGGGTTTTGCCCTTTTTTGTCTGTTTTTCCAAACAAAAACCTATATGGAAACTAAGTTTTAGTTCTACACTGTGTGATTATTACTTTGCTGCATTTGGTGAGAATGTTAATAAAAAGATAGCTCTTTAAACCTGTTGTACACTGCCAAGTCACAGTAAAGAACTGCATAATTAAAGACTTTCAAATCAAGATAAAACTGATCAACTCTTACAGTGTTTCAGTCAAAATTGTTACGCCTAGCTATGGTAGTGAAATATTCCTATTTTATTTAAAGCTTTTTTCTGGTCATATATTAACACGTTCTTAAAACCAAACAGGCCTTTTGTACCCAACACTAAACAGAAATGACCTGCTGGAGAAACATCACTGAGAGCTTTGATACCTATAGTTGTTTTTTTTTTTTTTTTTACAAAAATGACAATTGCATTTGCTTCAAATTCTACCCAACAATTTTTTAAAGTATCCAGATAATTCACACCAAAATACCTACATTTCTCTCTCAGCTGTTTTACAGCTTAAGTTACTTGTCCCTCCCAGTTAGACATTCAACAAATGTCTTAGTTGAATCCAAGCTGAATGTGAGCATCTTTCATGCAACCTATCAATAGAATATCAATTTAAATCTTTTTTTAGGCAACTAGATTTCTTTATATATGGTAGAACTTGTAAATCCACATTAGGAGATGATTAGTTGTAATTCTTTAAAATTAAACCTATTCATGCTCAATATCAAGGCTGTCACGGTTCCATACTTCCTGCATCTCTAAAGATGCTGAGCACTGCATTTTATTAATTTGAACACATAATATACCCTGAAGCTTTAGCTGCAATAGACACCTTCACAGCTCTATTTTATTCTGCTTCATTCAGACTCTCACCATGTCTATCAATACGGTAATGAGACCAGCAGTGAGCCACAGCACAATTAAACGCCCAAAGACTTGGCACGAAATCTGAATAAACTACTTGATAGACTTTAGAGGACTAACACTCCATAGCTTGCACTGCTACAACTTGGTAAAATAGATCCAAATGATCTAGCCAATTTTTAAAAAGTTTTCTGGCATGTAACCATTTTTCTAGCTGTTGAGAAACACACCTACCTCCAGGGCACTTGCTAGTTTTGATGGTTCCCATAGTCAACATTCCATGAAAGAATATACACAAACCACATGTGATTCAATAAAGTATGCTCAGCAATAACTAAGAGTATTTTAGTTAGGTGAGGGGAAAAAAATGAATGCTTCTTCAACTACTTTTCAGACACCAGGTGTACTTTCCAGAGTATAAACCAGCAAATAAGTGATAAATTATTTTTTTTAATTGGAAGATGAAAAATTACATGATTTGATAATTAATGTCTGTTACAACTTCAAAAAGTATCTATAGTCATGCTCTAGAAACGCATGCATATTACTAAATGTCAATATAATTAGACTGCATTCCCATATCAGTTAATTGAAGATCAGTAATCATCTAACTCAAAGAATAATAAAAGGCACAGCAGTGGAAAAGAATATTCATTAATAGTCTTCATTCCCACAATGTCTAGGAAAAAATATATGGCTTGCAAAATTCCCTGAGGGCTAACAAATTAAGGCTTATGTTTAACAAAATTGCTAAACTATACATTATCAAAAACAGGTCTCTCATACAAAACCTCATTGTTTCTTCCTGCTGCTTCCTCTTCACAACAAAAGCTGATTTGAATTTTAGTTGATTAAAATTAGGAAAATTCTTATTAAAACCTCCTGACTTACACTATTGAACTTAAACTGGAACTACATAAAAGAGCTAAATGTCATTAGTGTATTATATAACCCCCACAGCTTGTGCCTCATTAATAATAATTCAAACTACCCTGTATTCTTCAACATAAAGAGCAATTTCTCTTTTGTGCATGAGAGAACAAGACCAGAAAAATTAGGTATCTTTTAATTTTTGAAACTTTCAGCACATAACTGAATGCAAATCATCCAAATATAGACCAACTCTTTCTGCTAGCTAAGTGCACACACCAAGACACCAGTTCAAAATCAACATTTCCAATCTGTAGAAGTAGCAGTATAGACATCTAGATTGACTGCAATCCAAAACACTTTTCAATTCTCAAGAGACTGTAAAGGCAGACTGAAAGGAAAATAAGTTATCTCTTGTTGTTAGATTGTTTTTCTGCTGCTGCTTTTGAATGTAATTCTAACTTTGCTGTGGCACATTTCATTTTTTTTCCCATATCATGGCTCAAAAGACATATTTTAAGATTATTTTCCAGTAAAATCTATGGCAATCTCCTTCATAAGATAACTACGTTATAAATTACATCCCAGAATTTCCTTCCAAGTGAAGGAGCCTTTCATAATTGTACGTGCATATTTTCACCCAAGAGCTGCTGAACTTGACATCTGTTATTTATATTTTGCAAAGAACTTTAAATATACTAAACACCTACAAATTTCAAAAATGCCAGTGGCCAAGATAAGCAGACCAATTAATGCCCTAATTAAGGGTAAAGCTGTGGTTGGAAGTCCCAAAGAACAGTGCAAGAGATAATATCACAGCCAAAAGCTCTGTCTGTGAGAAGCCTGTCTCAGTTCATAGCTTCTTCAATTTCAAAGAATAAAACCTCAAAACACAAGCCAAGAATTAATGCTGTTGTCTAAAGAACTGCTGATGCAAAATAAAACTTTGAAATAAATTATCACAAGTTTTCTGAGGGAAAATTAAAATTTGCTTAAACGATAGAAGCAGTAGAGAGCATATATGGTCACTTGACAAGAATACTCTCATTCCTAAAGCTTATTTGTGTCAATTTTGGCTGAAACTTTGTAAATTATTTACTTCATACAATATTGGGTACCAACGAGCATCTACAAGACATTATGGACAAAATAAAATTAATACAATTGGCATTTTTGAACAACCAGAGCAACCTAAAAAACTAAAATACAATCCTATACATGTATACAGATAAAAGAGTCACAGACTCCCTTGGGCTAGGAAATAATTCCAACTGTCTTAGAGAAACTTGTTAGACAACAAGACAGCTCAAAATTATCTCCTGCTGATAATAAAAATGCCATCTTTCTTACAGGAGATAAGAGAAGACACTAACTTTTCCTTGCTTTGAGATTCAGGACAGATAAATGTAGCAACGATGTACAAATTCAGAATTACTGTAAAGGAATATACTATTCTGTTCTTCAGTGATGGGTAATCATGCTCATCCTCTCAGATTTCTTTTTTCTCCCTTAATCTGAGTTTAGCATTATATAAAAGAAGTATAAACACCTTGCTTTCAATGAACTATTACTTTCAATGGTGTTATAAACATCAAAATGACTGATAGGAAGGACATCAAACAAAGTACCTTCATCCTAAAGAAAAACTCATCCTGTTCCCATACAATTTCCTTCTCAGCTGCTTAATATTCAGAAATTAAGAAAAAAGCTAAAGGGAGAAACTTAAAGAAATACAGGAATTTCTACTTACAAAAGCAAAAAAATAAAAGAGCAAAAGGACTCAAGCCAACCCCTTCTAATGTATTAAACATATCACAATTGTTCCACAACTTAAAATTAACACTCAGAATGTCAGGAAGGGTATTTCCAGAAGGAAAACATCTAGAGAAACAAGTACATCAATTTCTCTCTTGACTGTTCAGAACTATTTTGCACATTCTAAAATGAAAACAAGAGCTGGTGAAGCAAGAGGAGAAGTGTAAGTAAGAGATATACCCCACAGTCTGTGACTTTACAAACTGCATTATCATCTAATATCATCTATCATAAGAGAACACAGGAATAACCTGACTCTAATCTGAGCTGCAAGCTTGCATTTTAGTCATGCTGAAAACAAGTCAAGAAGAAATAGAACATGATGTACTTTTAAAGAGGGTGGCAGAGAATAATTCATGTTACCAATGGGAATTATATGCCTAATTGGAAAAATAAGCAGGAACATGTTTATCACAAAGAGAAAGTAGCACCCCAAGATACGGGACAATCAATGGCAGGAGTTTCTCTACATGCTGATTTAGCACTGCAATTTAATTCCTGTGAATGCCCATGGTGAGATTGCCTTTGAACAAGCTTAAGCAAATAAAGCACCCGAGGTGGTTTAGTGACTTTGCACCACCACCAAACCAAAGTATTTTTCCATGTTGGCATCAAATAAAGAACTCCTGACTCTTAATAACAAACAGAAGTGTTTGTTATTGAGAGCAAAAGAAAAAAGCAGCTTCTGACAGAACTTCTGAAATTATGCATTGAATGCTGTCTGCTCAATCCTCTCCAAAACTTGAGTATCTCATAAATCAAATCAATTACTCAATGTTTGCAGCATATATGTTAGCTGGGCTTGAATTCTGCTAAACAGCACCTAGGGTGATTCTGTTTGCTCAGTTCCCACAGGTATTTTCTGAAGGACAGGATGAAAGAAGAATAAAAGACTAAGTGGATTAGTATATAAGCAGCTAATTGTTTCTAGTATAAGCTGTACACCTTATAGGCAAAAAAAGACCCGAGGGTCCTTCCTGGTGGACACAAACAACAGTCCACAATGTACACATGTTGCCCAGAGAGATTGTGAAGTTTCCATCCTTGGAAACTTCACATTCAAAAGCTATTTGGACACTGTCCTGAGGAACTGGCTCTAGGTGGCCTTGCTTGAGCAGGGGAAGTTACACTAGACAACCTCAAGAGGCCTTTCTAAACTCATCTGCTCCATGACATTAAAATATGAACCTAAATATAATGAGATTATTAACTGTTTCCAGATTAGCATTAATTTAACAGGAGGATTACACAGATAATCCACAGATTGAAGGAGTCAACAATTTAACCACAGTAAGACAAAGCATAGCTACAACTCAATCTGCCTTACTCAGTAAAGCAGGGCAAAAGCACATGGTCCATATAACTGTCAATAATAAAGTCATCTGTCTGAAGAGCAAAGAATGTGAAATACATTTACTTCAGTGAGAGCAGTTACTAGTTCACAAGATGATGAAAATTTGTGGCATCAGGCTTGATATTTAGCTAAACATAAACTTTATGCTACATTCAGGCAAATATTCAAGATATAAAAACCAGGCTAAAAAGGTAAACGGGATATACTATCAATATCTTCTTTACTGAAAAAGACTGTGCAGTATTGCACCCACTTGTGGCATGTGCCACCATGTATGTACCATGCCAAAAGGAAGTACTGGAGATCATTCAGAAAACAACAGCATCATAATTTAAAGGACTGAAAACTGTAACTTGAGTTACAAAGAAAGCTGTCAAAAAGCAACCAAGCCACACAGAAGCATTTTTGTAAACAACAGAAAGTTCATACCAGAAGACAGACAATTGTGTCTTATATTTTGCAGACAAATGTGTAAAATTATACAAATGCCAAAAGTTGAAAACAAAACTAGACCTATTTAGCAGCAAGGCTATTCATCATATTTTACTTGGTTTAAAGACTTCAAGGATAGACACCTAAAGACGATCAAGTCTCTGGGTTTTTTGTTTGGCTTGTTTGGTTGGTTTTATGAAGTGAAGATCTATTATTCAACTGTGCCCCACCCCTTAAAAATGAAGGGCACAATTTTAGACTGAACAAACTTAATTTCAAGAACTTTAAATAAAGTCACATTAAGATCCCTTAAAGATCTCTGAAAACTGGTATCCACAATCCTTATTGCATTAAGGCTCTGATGAGTACAGTATGATATATGTCATTCCACAGTTTTTCTAACATAAGCATAGGAAACTAAGGAATTCCAGCAGGTTTTAAAATGAAATGCTGCACTTTTTGAAGGAAACGTCATGTTATTTGTTCAAATATAACAACATTACAATGCATTTCTTCCTTTAAAAGATGGCCATTTACTACATGTTTTCCTATTGATCGCCAAGAACCTAACTTCAAAATGCTAGACGTGTTCTTCATCTGCCACAGGTGTACATGCAACTAAAATCACCTTACTTAATGAGGAGGCGGCAGACTTTTGAAGTTATTTCAGATAATCTTGAAAATCTTCAGTAAGACAAACACCTGGCAGCTGTGGTCCCAAGTTGATGTTTTTTGTACGAATCTGCTTGCTTTCCCACACTTCCCCCCCAGCATAACCTCTCTACTCATGCTTAAAAGAAAGACTGTTCTGGAAGGAAGTGTGCTTCTCATGTTTACTAAGGATAAATTACAAAGGAAAGCTGGAGAAATGGATATACATGACAAGATGTAAACATTTTAGCAATAAGGTGATGCTGTTGAGGCAGGATGGGAATGAAATTACTCCACTTCAGAAGGCTGTGAATAGAATTCTGATTTATTTTAAAATGCATCGCTCTTTATACAGAGCTTCATGTAAGACTAACTATATCGGTTCTGAAGTGAAAACATCGTACACCATTGGTGCACAGTGCATGACGCACAGTGGCAGAACTTAACTATAAATAATGTGAACAACAAGAGAGATAAAGAACCTTATTTACATTCTTCTCTAGCACTTTCTCAGGCTTCTGCCTGGTTAGAAACTCTCCATTTCTCTCTTTGACTGAATCTGAGACCAGCAATAGGGCTTTTGCTACAGTTAAATTAATACCATTATTTATCACACAGACACAATTCCCATAGAACCATCATTTCAAATCAGTATATTGGAACTTGAGAAAAAAAATACTGTACAAGACAAAAGAAAAATGGGAAGACTGAGTTTTCTTAAGCAGTACTTACACCAAGAGCAGCTTGGTAGGTAACTTCCGAGGGGAAGGTGAAGGAAGGCCCTGTTGTGACTGGGCTGCTGGGGGGTGGAGTCACAATCAGCCCTGTAGTGCCAATATGAACCTGGAAGAGAAAAAAAGGGTCAGTTCTGTGTAGTTTAGTAACAGCTAGTTTTGACAGAGCTGTAAGCTTCATGGTCAAAACCACCAGTATTCTACTCTTTGTAACCTTAACCTAGTTTTAGTTAGACACTCGCATAAACACTGTTGGATCACGCTGCTCACCTTTTTTTTGCTGACATTTATCAATCTTTGGATTTACACTGAACCAGCTATGTAAAACACACTTTTAACCAGTGTCAGCTTGTTTTTTTAAATTTTTTTTTTCCCATAAAAGGCTGCCAGATCCCTAAGATGTGCAAATAAAGCACATTTATGTACTCAGGTAAAAAATCACCAATATACCTCTTGGGCTTCATTGCTCTCTTCCCAAAGTGTAATCACTATATGAAACAGCCAATTTTTTACAAACTGCTGAACAAATAAATAAAGTCAGATAAATATTTCTACTTACCACAACCAGATTAATATGCTAGATTTCTGGAATTTGTATAATCTTTGAGTTGAATATTTTACTTTTATAGCATGCACTTTATTAATATTAATTATTATATTCAATTTAGAAAAATCAAGAAATTAAATCACTCCAGTTTCTAGTTTCCACAGTTTAATAAAAATCTTTGTTGCACTCTAGAATATAACAACTGAAAAAAAAACTAGTCTACAACACCAAAATTATTTGCTATCATATAAGAAAAGTTAGAAAATATTTTACTTAAAATATATATTTTCTCTTATTTTCTTATATTCATATTTTTTCTATATTTTCTTATATTTACTCATGTTGGAAGATAAGTTTTTTCAAAGTGTATATTTATTATTAATTAGACATAATTAATCCCTTGACATAAGTAGTCTGACAAGATCAGAAGCCTTTATAGCTATAGCTGATGTCATGTGAATTACCTGAGAGGGAGCGCTACAGGACAGCCCCGTCAGCTCACTTATGCGGGCTGCTGCTGTTGGGTTGCTGGAGCTGATGAGGACAGGAGGACTGATTTCCATGGAGTGGCGATTCTGAGAAGACTGAGAAGCCTTGTTGGACATGGTGAGGGAGGTAAAAGAGTGTCGTTTTTTGGTGTTTTTCTTAGTATCGGTGTGCTTTTGGGTTGAATTGTTGTGGGCTGCCCCAGAGGTGCCTTCACCAGAGTCAACAGCAGAACCTGAGGGCTTGTCCAGTTCTATCAGCTGTTTGGCTGCTGTGTTAAACTACAAAAACCAGTAACATGTTAGTATTATTTTATTTATAAAAGTTACCTGAATGTAAAAAACCCACCTCTTTTTTTCATAAGATAATTTCAACCATGCAACCTAAAACTCTGGCATACCAACCTAGTCTACAAATCTGTCAGTAGAGAGTGACAAATCATTCTCTACAAACTCAACACACTTACTGTTGGGCTGGTATGAAATTTTACCATCAGAGGTAAAATTCCATCAATAAAGGACACAATGCCATTGTCCAGACATGGATTAATTCATCAATAACCACTGCCTGTATAATTTAAAAATCAGACTAAAACACACTGGTCCCCTTTGACCTTAAAGAAAAATCTGTCGTACAAAACTTCTTGGATGTTTCTGTCATTTTCAGACATTTTTTTGGTACTGTGCACATTTTTAACACCACCAGCAATGAAAACACAGGCTTCCTCAATGAAGGTTTAAGAACACAGTAGGACAGACTAAATACCCAGCTATATGTATACTGCCTGGCAACAGGCACCTATACAGGCATAAGATAGCACAAGGAGAAAAGAAACATATACAGGCAATTTTGTGGAAATACCTTCTCAGCTTCTGAATTTTCTAATGTAGAGGCACTGTCTCTGTGCCATTTTTCCTCCTTTTTTTAAGCTTAGCTAAAGAATTTTTGTTCACAATGAGATTTTCTATCTGCTAATTTGTAACAACAATACTACATTAAATGCAAACAAGTCCTTCCTTTCCAATGAAGAAATGAGGAATCCCACACATTTTCTTCTTACAATGAAATGTAAGCTATATAATGGGGAGGAGGAGAGGAAACCAACAAACAAACCCTCTACATTTTTCAAACCCCATTATTTTCAGGAAAACTTAGCACTATTAGAAATAATAATGTCGGAACTCTCATGTAATCATGAGCTGAAATAACACCAGCACCAGTTTTCTGAACGTGTACCATTAAATATGAATACTGTTACTTGAAAAGTGTAGGTGATTATGAAGAAAGGAAAGATCTTTTCTGAAGAACATCAGGATGAAAGAATTAAATTAGTCACTGTGGAATTTCTATTTCTACTCTTCAGCATATTATTTCTTCTATTTATTCTACCATTTCCCTGCAAGTCTTGAAATACCTAGTATGCTTATGAAGAGTTTTAAAGCTGTATTTTACCCCATCAAAACTTTACTAGACAAACAACAAACCATTAGTCATGATAGCATCAACACTGATTTAAATGCAGCTCCCACAGATGACCAGCTTATATTCTTAACACAAGTATATAGCTATATAAGGTAGGGTAAAAGAAAAAAAAAAATAATAGAAGAGGTTGGCAAGTGATATTTGAAAGATGTCATCTGGAAGGAAATTTCATATATGTATAGAAAAAAAGGATGAAGCTCAAAACCAGAACTACTGGAACAAAGAGGAGTTGACATAAAAACCTTCTACAGAAGAGGAAGAACTACATGGAACATACTGCAGTGGAGGAAGAACATAATGGGGGCTTTGAAAAAGGGCACTAATTCAAGAACATAGAATCTTTTCCTAGATGTTCTTATTGTTTAGAATGCAACTGAAGAGGACTGGAATCACAGAATCATAGAATCATTTAGGTTGGAAGGGACCTTCAAGGTCATCAAGTTCCAACCCATCTGCCATGGACAGGGACATGTGCCACTAGACCAGGTTGCTCAGAGTCCCATCCAACCTGGTCTTGAACACTTCCAGGGATGGGGCATCCACAACCTCCCTGGGCACCCTGTTTCAGTGCCTCACCACCCTCACAGTAAAGTATTTGTTCCTAATATCTAATTATAACCTAACTTCTTCTAGTTTGAGTTCATCCCCCATGTCCTGTCACTACATACTCTTGTAAAAAGTCCCTCTCCATCTTTCTTGTAAGAAGGAAGGACAGAAGACAATGTCAGAACAGTAAACAATCCTACAAAAAAGGTGGATGCTAGATTTTCCCTCCCGCTATTACTCAAGATGGATCATATGGATCACAATAATATTGTATTACTTGTGTATAACAGAAGATATAAATATACCATTTTCTCCAATGAAGCCCATTATTTAGATGATTATTGAATTTTAAATTTAGATCAAACATACTTTAAACAGACCAGTGAAAACATTATGTCATTACAAAGCATTGAGGCTGACGGATATGAAACAAGTAGAAAATAAGACCAAAAAAAGCCCACTCTGCTGTTCAGCTTGCCAGGGTCTTATTTGTCATCATGGCAAACATGCAGGCTCTTCAAAGTCTAATAATTTTATCTATTTTGCACATTTTATTTTTTTTAAAGTCATATTGAAATTCTTCACGTCCTTCCTGAGAATCTAAGTATTCCATACTGTTGATACAACTGTTTGTATTCTCATGTAATCTACATCCTTTTTTGCAAAGAACTACCTAATCAGAGAAGTTAAGGGATCACAGAGGAATGAAAAAGAAAACCAAAAGCCTCTTTGCTAACAGCACCCCAAGGTACCTGTTACACCTAATTATATTTGTTTACTTCCAGGAGCTATCAATGCCTGCAGAATCTAATTACTCTACACAGTGAACAACCTATTAGGGAAAAGTTAACGCTTGCCCATGGAATCAGTTCAAGACACATTCAAATAAAAACAGCATACTGTGCTTTTTTATGCAGAGAAGCAAGCAAACAACAGTTGCATGAATCTGAAAACGGAAGAGAACTGATTACTGGCCTCCTCTTTGAAGTAACCCGGGGACAGCAATAGCTGCAGAATATTTTGCAGTGTGCAGTTTACTTCTCTTCCTTGAGAAGAGAAATTAAGAACCTGCATGCATTCTCCAATGAAATGGGTAGCAGATATTCAAGGTCACCAAGGGACTGAACCCAAGTCACACTATGAAGTGTTTCAAACTAGCATTCCTTTGTGAAACAAATACCTATGTACCTAGGCCCGCAGCTCCCACATCAGTTGTTTTCCTTAGCGGACATATTTTCATTGAGGCTTCTTTACTTCAATCTTGACATTCACTTTTTTTCTTTTTTATCAATTCACCAACAGGAAGCCTGAAATCCAATTCCCTTTCCCACCAAACTCCAGGAAACCGAAGAACTTTCCAAGCAGGGCAGGACAGAGGCAGCTGGCTGAGCCACGTCTTGGTGCTGCAGCAGGGCTGAGGTCAGCACACATCTTTCTTCTGCCTGCAGATGTCTGCAGGAATTACCCCTACTACAAAGTCTCTAAGAGTTGTGCTTTGCTACACTTATTTTAAAAATCAATTCCGGTGTTCTTTACTCACAAAAACGTAAACAAAAGCTGACATTATTTTATACTCACAATTTGTCTGAAGAGCAATTTATTTTCACTGACTTTTGTTCTATTATGGGCATTTGTATTTATTTGTTTATTAAGTGTTAAACTAGGTCAAAACATCCAATTTGAGGTCTAAGAAATGTATATTGTACCCAGAACTGCAATTTTTCAGAAAAAAAAATCTAATAATATCTGTTTAGTTATTAATATTTTTTGGTTTTGGAACAGAGATAACTATAACTGTTAGCTTGATTTAATGGAATCACTCTTAAAATTTCTCTCAAAATGTGTTTAGTCTCACTTTTATTATTACCACAAATTTAATATGCGAAAGTTTGAAAAGAAAGGATCAGAGTGGTGAACATTGAATCATAATAGGGCAAAATTTGTCCTCAAATATAATTAGAGATTTTCATTGACTTATACTCACTGTACAAGAAATATCTCAATTATTACACCGATACTACAGAATAAACATCACAGACTATGCCCATTTTATAGTTAATGACTTCAGATAATCTCTATTAAAAATGTCTAGGAGCTACTAATTCACATGTTTAAATAAAAGGATGTGGACTAACATACACACAAAAGGTATGTTTGTCATTATAACATGAAAGAATTCCCCAAAAATAGGCAATGATTACAGGATTGGGAAATGCAATGAAAACTACCATATAAAAATCTTTCAAAAATATTAATTATTTTTCATCTTCATTGTCTTTCATAAAATAAGTAAGAATGGTTTGCTATACTTGCTTCTATCAGTTGTCTGTATATTTTCCAGAACAATAGTTATGTACAGAAACCAGGCACTTCAAAATTCAAACCCATACTTTACTGCACATCTCACTGCCCTCTGCTCTCTGCTACAGCATGCATTTCAGTTTAGTATATACTGAAAAAACCCACCTATTTGATTTGAAGTAACTCTCAGGGTGTAATTTATCATTCTAAACTTTCCATTCCACTTTAGTGGGGATTTGAGAATGTATACTTAAGTGTTGGTGCCTGTTCTAAAAGGGTTTATTGAAAATACATTTTTTTAGTTGATGAAATCAGTCTAAAAACATTAACAGAAATATATTTTGTAACTTTCATTTTTACTTTTTTTTTTTCAAGGCCGTATCTCCTTTTTGCAACATTTGTAGAGATAGGAATGTAGTTGTTAGCTAAATAGCTCAAGTGGCAGCCTTAGGAAAGGGCTTTTTCTAACAAGTCTAAGTAATTTAGTTTGAAAAAACACTACAAGAAGCTTTACTGGCTGAATTGAAGGGGCAGTTAATTGCAAGAAGCTAGGAAAGAATACCCAAGGGCAAGAAATTGTTAAATTGGCTTTTTAAAATGTCTTAAACTGAAGCCAAAATTGTAGTAAGCAAGTTGAAACTTTTTTGGTCTTCTTATTTTTACAGTCATGTGAAATTTTCTATTCCCAGATATACAGATCCTTACATCAAGCTACTAAAATAAATATACCTTTTCCTTTTTAAAAATAATAAATTCTATTTTGGTTGAAAGCAGTAATGTTTTTTGAAGTTCCCATCTCATTATAGGATTCAGAAATGAAATTAATAAAACCTGACTTGATTCTTAGTATGGTTACACATTTCTTCTGTGACCTGAAGTACATATTTCTCATCCCAGACATAATTTGAAAATACTTCTTTCATCATTCTGTTTCAATTATTTAAATCAAATACTGTCGGTGCAGGGAAGTGTATCATACCAAGTATTCACAACATACCTATCAGAAAAGGACAAATACTATTCCAAACCTTTTTATCTTTCTGTAATGCAAATTTGAATAATCATTGTGGCTGTACACACTGTTCCTAATCACTGATGTCTTTCTATATAAAATATACAGCTATAGCCTCCTAAAATTTAAAAGGTTGGGCAAATTTTCTCAACTGCTACCTCTTACTGTAAATTGTTGTAACATATGACATATGCAGGAAGATGGAGAAGGTTTTATATATGCTCTGTTGATGAAAAAGCTGATCCTTTACCTGCTTAACAACAATATCCTTTGACGTCCTAGTTGTGCTAGTTTGGTTTTGAGCGGTGGATATTAGGGACAGTGCGGAGCTGTTTCTCTGACTTGCTGACTTTGTGGCTAAGTGTGCTTTGGACTGACTGCATGACTCCAGTATTAACAAGAAAACATAATGACTGCCTCCAATTATACTCATTTCAATTCCATTCAATGAAAAGAGGTATCAAATAGCTAAATGAAAATCACTGGTTCAACTACTGAAGCCATTAACTCCCAAAGAGTATTTTAGGTCTAAGATTATTTATATCTCAGGTTATTTTACAATCATCACCAGTACTGATTATTTTTCCTTTCAGAAAATTAAACATACAGTGGGCAGAGCCTTACTGAGGACCCAGCTTTACTCACCTCAACATATGAAATTGGAAATATTCCTATCTTGTCAGCCAGCATTCCTTCTGCCCAGTTTTCATCCACACGGCGAATTACAGTCAGAACATCATCCTGTGTGAACATGCAGTGATTATGTCTCCCAGCTCTAATTTAACTTCTCATTTAATTTTCCTCCATAACACGGGAGTAATCAGAGAAGGCAGGACATGGACAAGAACCATAGAGAAGGCACTCTGTGAATATAATATGCTGCTTTTGGGGTTGAAGTCAGTTCAAGTTGTTCTTTTTCCTATTTTGTCAGAGCTCAACTAACTGCCCAAATCTCAGTGATCTGACTTTGTCCTTAGTGCCAGTCTTCCTGTCATGTTCAGTCCATGTTACTCACAGCCCCCCTTCAATTGCTTGCCATTAATCAACAGAACCACAACCTGAACTGACTCATTACCTAACCTTCCCTAGATGTTGTTTTTCTACTTAAGAACATTGCTAGTGATATGACTTCTTTCACATCTGCAATTTGAGTGTTTCTTTAGAAGATGGAATGTTTTTAATTCACAACCTAGGTTATTTCTCATAAATTAGGAACATCACTACTGCAAGTATATAAAAATGCATTCTCAGAAATAAAACATCAGAGAAATTTTACGTAACTTAGAAAGAGAATGCACAACTAATCAATACAGGAGAAATACTTGCAGAATTACTTCTCCTTTTTCTATGTGTGCATCTCCAAAGAGAAATGCAGATAAGACTACAAAACAGTTGTTTTATTTCTTATCCAAGTGAATTAAATTATTAGAAGCAAATAGCAATAGTATTCTCTTTTTACCTTTGCAAATGGTAAACAGTCTTTATCTGCTTCCTTGTCTTTTACTTCAAAATCATAAAGTGCTTTGCACTGAGGCGGAGGTTGAGGTAAAGGTTTAATAATCTGAACAAAATTGGTAGGAAAAAAGCCATGGATGCCATTGACTTCTCCATGATACCAATTTTCATCCACCTGTCGACGTAAAATGATGATGTCTCCTTTACTGAATTTAAGATCTCCAGGTTCTTTTCCCTCATAGTTATACAATGCTTTGGCACATGGTAACTGAGGTACACCCTAAAGAAAAAGAAAAAAATAATAGATCATTAGAATTAGATGAGCACTACTAAATAGAATTTATATTGTCTTTTTGGAGAGTATGAATGAAGCTGCAAAGTACGAAATTGCAAAGTAAAATTATACACATATTTTATTGCAATGATTCTACTGATTTTTACCCATACAAGTGGGAAGAGTTTCAGTTGTCTGCAGTCTCAAGATCCCTCTAAGTTTCATTATAATTTTTAATCATACAAAGTTGCTAGACAGAGGAAAGGCAGAAAAACATAATACTTTAACCCTCATGTACTAATTCACTAAGATTAAACATTAAAAAAAAACCAAAGCAAGCAAGTTGGAAAGCAGCCTGATCACTTGAGAGACCACTGGCAGAAAAATGCTGCAAGAAAATATAACACTGGAATAAAAAATTTGCTATAAGACCTTTAAGGTGGTTTTCCTGCATGACTTTCTTATTATCTTCTTCACCTTATTTACTTCATGGGCAGAGAATAATAGGACATAAAGGAGGTGTTTTCCAGCTTGATAAACAAATTTCAGTTTATTAAAAATGAAAAATTTCATCGTGGAGCAACTCTTTTAATTCAATTAAATAAACTAATAAGAACTACTGGAAAAGATCTATTGAAGGTGTGCATCCTTGGGTTTCCTTCACTTGATTCCTGCATAATATCTGAAAACTGTAGATCATTGGTGCTGCTCTTGAATGCAGATCAGAAGGATTGGAATTTAACCCTGTCACCCCCTGTTATATACATTGCAGGTATTATTTTTTAATTACCCAGTCTGTATCTCCAAATTTTGCAAGAGAGAGCTGTAAAACTCTACAACTCTAGTGTTAGGACTACTGCCTTCAAAACTCTCCTGTTTTCAAATTTAAATACCTGGAGGGGTGCTTACCCCCTGAATGATGCAAACAGCAGTAACTTGCATTACTAGTATAGTCTTTCCAAAGCAAAGGCAGCCTTTATGGTCACACACAGCACAGTATTTCACATCTCAGATGCAAAAATTTTCCCATATGGAAAAGGAAAAATTTAACAAAATTCAAGGCTGCCAATATTATTTGCCACATCTACCCTATGGTATGTGTCTCCTCTCAAGTCTTTCACCAGCTCAGATTGTAAACTGGAGCTGCACTTGCAATATCTCAAGAAATCACATAAAATGTAAGAAAATTCTCAGAAGGAATTATCACTTTGAGTCTGTCCATTGGGCAGAAGACAGAGGTTTGATAATGTATATGATATTTAACAAAATTTTATCTTTCAATATAATCCAATTTGTTTGGACAGCTTTAATTTTTGTACATGTATATTAATGTCTGAAATGTATAAATAGTATCTCAAAGATTAATTTATCTAGTAACCTTTTTTCTATGCCAAACAGTCAAAGGAAAACCATGTGTGTATATACATAGGTAGAGAGGAGTATGATTTATATATAAATACAGGAAAATCAAACTTCATTCTATTGTCTCCAGGATGAATATGAAAAATATTATATTAGCAAGATCCAAGCAACTGTTCACAATTGGTGATCTCCAAACTGAAGCAAATAATATTTTTCTTCATGATCACACTTAATTGCATCAGTGTACCACGATAACACACTCTATACAAACCTGGATATGGAAAAAGACAAAAAGACACTAAGAAGGCAATCTGTGGGCCTCAGATTGAGGGGAGTGAGGGGAAAATCAATGATCAGAATAGAAGAATTTAAAATTTATATATATATATACATATATGTGTGTGTATTTTTTAGTTTTATGTTCTCTGCAGAGTACAGAAACAATGAAGGAAGCAGTCAGTGTAGATGGAGTATGAACAAGTGCAAAGAGAGAACTTCAACGGAGAGGAAGCAAAAAGAAACACACCTCTGAACAAGAGAGGAAACACTGCTTGCTTATCTCTTTCCATCACAATAACAAACAAACACACAAACAAAAGGATTAGGAGCCAAGAATTACTTGACAGAAAACGGGCCCCAAGTAATAATGGCTACTACAGAATGCAGAAATCTCTCTTGCACTGGAGGAAATAGTTTTACTTCTCCCAGGAATCTCCCCATTGTCCTGGGAGAAAGCTTTCTATGTCCCCACGCTGAGGAATAGGTTTTTAGATCAGCTTTTTATATAAAATACAGTTGGAAAAAAATATTTTTAAAAACAAACAAAACAAGCCAGGAGTAGCAGTGCAGATCATGTCAAAGCAATCAAACTGGTTTGTCATCATTTAATTTTTAGAACTCCATATTACATTTATGCAGTTTATCACAAAGGCTCCCACAAATATATCTGCATACAAAAGTACAAACATCTGTTTATGCTTTATGGGAAGTTCCTTTTCCAGTGTAAAGGTTGAGTTTCTGCAAAGCTTGTTTCCCACGTTAAATAGAAATGGTTCCAGTCCATAATTCCAAATCAAACAAAGTTCAACAAAACACACAGTTCCCAGTTGGACTCCCAGGGATTAAAGAGAAGCAGTAAAATGACTGAGTGGAGACGTGGATGACTTTCCCTTCTGTCCCAGAGGGAGGATGAAGTGAGAAAGAGCGGGTGCAATGGGGAGGGCTGATTCAGGGGTACAAGATTGAGAGCCCTCAAGCACCATCTCCACATTCCTCCTCCTCTGAGCAACCTGGAGCGGCAGCTCATGGCCGGCGCCTTCCGGGTCCTTGTGGTTAGGCAGCCTCAGCCCCCCTTCTGCCCCTCTGGCTGCTCACCAGCAGAGATGGCCATGAGGACATGCCAAGCCAGAGTTTACATTTCACTCCATGTCTCTCACTTGGCTAAACATGAAAGAAAGGCTTTGGAAGAAAAACTTTGCAGCCTACCCTTAAGTTTACAGCTGCCACTTATCCTGCCAGCTCTTTGAGTAAGCAACAACAACAACAATAACAACAAAACAAAGACAAAAACCATTTTAGGAAGTTAAAATATAAAATTCAGAAAGATTCCACATGAGAGGTTCTTAGAATTATTTCCTTAGTCCTTATGCAAAAATAGCTGAACTTCTAATGCTACTGCTGATAGACAAACTGTTTAAATTATTTTTTAGCAAAGGCATGGATATACACATATATTTCAGATGCCAGATTCCTTTAACGAAAATAATACATGATGACATCAAAACAAATGGCTTAAAAAGAATATGAAAAAATACATATGTGTACATATATATGCGGCTTAGGTGCCTTCATTTTCTTCTCCTAACCTAGATATATTGTCTTAGAAATATACAGAATGCACAATTTTGCTCTTTGGATTTATACTTTTGTTTTCATTCACCTTATTTCAAACTTTACTTTTATTTTTTTAATGGGCAATATACAACAGTATGTATTTTTCATAAGCTTAAGCCAAGAGAAACTTATGCCTGCGGAGAAACACGAGATCTGATTTCCTTTAAAATAGGAGTTTTAATGGCAGAAGCCCAAATGTAAATATGCTTACACTGGCACAAAATAGTGCTCAGTCTGTACATACTGCACTTGAAAAACCAACATTAGCTTAAGTAGCAAAAAATAGTAAACCCCCTCTCAAGGAAATGAATGGAACAGATACTGGATCATCTGCATCTCTGTTTCTTTCAAAGCCTCCCAGACAGGTGCTGCTGGCTGTCACTTTTCCAAGCAAGCAAGGCACTCCCTGTTCTCTGGCTGCAAGATTGGGAAGTGGCCTGGGCTTCCTCATGAGCCAGTTGAATTTACCCAGAATAATTACACTGGTTTCACCTGTCTGAGCTTCTTAGACACTGAGTGTTTTCAAGAGGCCAGGAAGTAATACCTTTTATAGGAGTACTGCTTATGTTGGTAGTTAGACAAAAACACTTCTCTGAAACTGGCCTACATGCTCTGTCAGCTCCCAGAAAAATCCAGCTTGCTCAGATAACTCAGCAGCATTTTTAGGCCTTTCTTTACAGAAAATCTACAAACTGGAAGTTGATCCATGTCACAAGAGGATCTTTAACATTCATTATTTGCAACTTTCTTACAAGGAAAAGACAGAAAATTTATTTTTCTTCACCTACAATTTTGGTTTCTTTCCATGCAATTCCTAAATCAAACGAAGAGTCACATTAATGACCATGACAAGATGAACCACAAAAAAACCTTCAAATTACACACCAATGAGAAGCACGGTAAGTCTAGTGATACAGAAGTACTTTTTTCAGTCAACTATTTTTTTTTTCCAAAAAACCCAGTATTTTTAGACATACTTGACTGCCAGTGGAAGGTGCTTTTACATAAGGATAACATAATGCTAATGTTTGCAGCCAAAAACTTGTTTGCAAAGCAGATTTGGGTCAAGTGAGTTCTTAATGTGTACATTCTCCAGTAGGTACAGGTAAACCTGAAATTTCCTCTTCAGACTCCTAGTCATTCAAACATTTTGAAGGACAATATTACTTCTTTTAATCTTCTGGTCTACTGTATTTTATATTATTGCTTTCTTGATTCAGATCTTTCAAATGCATATTACTTGTTTAAAAGTGTATTTTTGGTTTCTTGCCTTCTTTGGCTTTGCTAAGCAGTCCAGTCCTGCATGCAAGAACATCCCCTTTCACATCTGTATTTTTTTATGTCTCTTTCATCTCACTGGCTCCAATAAGTAGATTCAAGTCTTAATTTATAGCCACCTGATCTGTGTAATTCAATTTTCTTTGTTTCAGCCTCCTTTGTTCCTTCTCTGCTTGCATTTAACTTTTCATGTATTTTGAGACATAGAGCATATGAAAATACTTTACCAAAGACCTTTATAAACTGCTTATATTTAAAAAATGTGTTTTCTCAAGTTGGATTTCCTTCTAAAGGAAGAAAACACATTCCCTGTGTTAAGATACAGGTATCTTGCTTTGGCCTGAAAAAATTAAATACTCAGTTTTGTAGGACAGAGCAACCTAGAGACAATAACATTTGGAACTAAATTTCCCTGTTTCTTTTTGAGCTCCAGAACTCAAAGTGTTTCCATAATCCAAGAAGAATGTTAAAAGGTGGCTCCCTGCATTTACTTTTGTCATCTAAGGAACAATTCAAACAAGTCCAGATTTGTGCAAAGAAAGGCTGACTTGAGTGTTATTCATCTGTACCCAACACTAACTTGTTAGGGTAATCAACTTTACGTACTTCTGCCATCAGAACTATCTCAGAAGCCTGCAGAGGTCATCAATGCAAATGAAATCTTTTCAGATAAAGTGTCTCTGAGGTCCTGCTATCTGGATGACAAAAAAAGTAAGATATTTTAATGTCAAAAGGCTATATCAAGCTGCCAGTATACTGAAATAACCATAAAAATAAGCCTTTGGTAACATATGAAATAAATTACTATTGCTGTACTGAATACAGTAAACCAGGGTTTGGGGTTTTTTATATAATAGTTCACTAGATTAAAGAAGTGAGCAATGTTAATGTTGGTAAGTATATTCATTTCTACTGCTTTTCTATGATACAGTTGTACTAAATCTCATTTTTCTCTACACACATAAAGCAAGAGACCAAACATTTGACTTAAAACAGTGCAAATTTGTAGTTGTTTTGAAATGCTATATTCAAATATAGTTACTAGCTATACAGCTTTTGATTTTAATGAAAGTAGAAGTTTAGCATCAAGAGGAAACTGGCTAGCCAGGTTACCCTGATCAAAGAGATCAGGCTTTGAAACCCAACTGTGTGTAACTCAACCCATATAATAATCATAATTTTGAAGAAAGATTACATTAGGAAAAATACCAAGGGGCACAATAAAATATATAATCAAGCCAACATATTTATTATACTTTTGGAAAAGCTGACTAACTCTAATCAGTAAAAATTTTAGAATCTTGATAAATGAGGAAACAGGATTACATTTTTACTGTTGCTTAATTAACTGAAGTTAAAAATTCTTTAGTAGGCTTTACTAATTTTCAAGGTTTCATCCATCTAATGCAGGTTGATATACCAATGGCTTCTAGAGCCCTTTGCCTGACTCTTTTGAGGACTTTACCAGCTGACTTTGCTCTAACTTGCAGAATTTCACAGCACAGTCTCAGAGAAACCTATATTTTATTGCAGATGGGTAGTTCCTTTATTCATGTAAGCAATTCTTATGTGTTCTTCTGAGGTAAATTCTCAATGGCCTACTTAAAGTAGCCATTTTATGAAAACCCTTTTTGCTTCCTCTGTCTTAACAGCTTTTAGAAGAAAACATTTTGGCTTTTTTTTTTGTCTGATGTTCAGAAATAAATATAAGGTCGTTTAATATAAGTATGAGCAACTCTTTCCCACAAAGTTGTTTTGAAATTAAAAGCTGGAATACAGAAGAATGAAAGGAATTTAAAGATGTTGCCTTAAGGCCTAAGCAATCACACTAATAATATGGAAGGTTAGGAAAGGACATTTACAAAACTTTCCAAATGCACTTCTCCCAGTCCCTTTCTGTGTCACACCTTTGTAAACACTTCTTTTCAAATTAAAAAAAAAAAAAGTGCCTTCAGAATACTGCCTTTTCTTCTTTGCCTAGTCAAAATGCAAAGTTCTCAGCTACTTCCTTTCCCAAAGTTTGTTAAGTAAAGAAAATTCTGAACACTTTCCACTGAACTAAACTCCTAAGTTAATAAAATAAGTAAGCAAAAAATAGGAGAAAACATGTCCCCAAATATTTCACCTGTATGCATTTGACATGTTCAAGATTGCTTCTTCCACAAGCAAACAAAACAAATTATGAGAAAACTGTCTGCACAGGAAAGACCGAGGAGGTAACTTTCAAGATGCAGAAGAGAATGCAGGTCTGTATCCCTGCTGATCTGCATATCAAACAATTCCATTCTGAATCTTTAAAAACCTTTTGACTAATTGTTTACTACAAAAGATTTTTGCTTTGAAAAAACCCAGACCCTTGTAAGAATCTAAACAAACCTTAAACTGTGCACTGCATAGAGCTAGGCTGTTTATATAAAATCACTATTTCCAAAAGCAATGATTTGTTTGAAAGATCTGCTCTTATAAGCTGTTACACCAACACCAGTGCTCAAACTGTAAGTGCCACTATCTTCATCGGTTTTCTCTTGGTATGTTCTGACTCATGGGTATTTGATGTCTCCATCAAACTTCATTTGACTTGTCCCAGTGCCACCATACAGCAGCATGGATCTCCTAATCTCTTTTAGCACATCAAGTTAATATCAGCACAGCAGCACAGGTTCACTCTGCACTTAGATTCTCCTAGCAGTGTAACTTCCAATGTGTTCTCATTTCAGGTAATATCACTCCGAGCTTCTAAGACAAGAACACTGCATACTGCAAGAAGGAAAGAGAAAGACATCCACCCCTCCTGGCAAGGATACATCTACAACTCTGAGACTGGATAGTGGGACTTACTAGTCCTACTCTGAAGTGCCACTAACTTCTGCACATCCCTGAAGAATTCTCAGTGTGGGATGTTAGAATATATCTAACATTCCCCAATCATATCCAATTTCTCATTATTAAAACCCTCATGAATATCTAAAGTTAGAAAGGCAGGAACACAGACAGCTTTGAAAGTTTTGTTGTTCCAAATTCCTCTACCCCTATAAAACTGCAGAAAATTACCTCCCAGTAATTAATTTCATCTTTTTGAAGAAGAGTTTGGAAAAAGAAAAATAGATGCAGGTGATTACTATCCACTAATGTATTTCTATTATTTTCTAGCCGCTAGACACTTAGAAAAAAGTGTCTTTATAATGGTAAGACAAACTTTTTTTTGGTGGGGAAGAAAAGAAGAAAGTGAACTGGAAAAATATAGCGAGAAAAGAAGCAAACAAATTTTAAAATATCAGGATAAGGTCTATGAAGGTCAAAAGCCTGACAAAGACCTAACAAAAGACTTTGAATTAATAGGTCTTGAGTACTTTTCTAAGATAAATATATCCCTGAAGCTCAGAGTACGGAACTATTTGCGTGTTCAAAATACCTAATTACAAGTTAGTACTTTTGTGTTTATCAAGAGGCCTCATTTTGCATAGTTATATAGTAAATGCCTTTCACAACTACTCACTCCCATCCGAAATCTGTTGCAGGAAGTGTGACAACTTTCCTGTGTGAAGAGTTTCTTAAATATAACTTGCTTTTTTTGCTTATTATATTAACATAAAATCACAAAACAAAAGAAAACCCTTCTGATCATTACCAAAATACACACCACATCTCAGTGTTAAACTCTTTCCCTAAATTCCTTATTACACGGCTAATACATAGCCCTTCTTTTCACTCATTTTAGTTTCCACATAAACTGGAAATCACACATCTTTGGCATTCTTTTGCTGCTGCCTAAATTCAAACTTATCCTTCTAATACAGTGATTTAGAGTTTACTTTCACTGTCAAAAGCCATAAATGCAATTGCTTAAACAGCCAAATAATTAATTCCCAAGCAAGATGTGTGCCATTCTGAGCTCCAAGTCCAGAACAAAGAGAAATTTTCACATAAACTCGGAATGTTTTTCTTTCCTTTTGGCTTAATGGGAGGCAGCTAGAGAAGCCACAGACCTTCATATGCCCTTCCACAAATAAAGCATCAATAACTGCAACTGTTATAATTTCAAATCTGCCCTACTAACTGAACTGCCTTCTAACCTTATAACAACTTCTATCAGTCACCAGAAAGGGGAAAAAAAATCACCTAAACATCCAGAGAACATCTTTCTGTAATCTACACAGTCAGTGGGGCAGACATACCATACATGACAGCTGGTGAGATTTCTGTATCATATGTAGTAGTTAAAGGGATGCAGTCAACAGCAATCTCAGAGAAAGAAACCATCTTGCAATTCTTAGAAATATCTCCATTTGGTTTAATACAATTTTTTTTTTTTTTTTTTTAACATATTAACACAAAAGCTCACCACATTAGAAGAAATAAAAGGGAATCTACATAAAGTCATAGGGCATTGCTAACACCTAGAAAAGATCCCATGGTTAATGCCGTACTAGCAGGCTGTGCTATGCTGGACTAGCGGTAACAAACTGAACTATGTCATCTGCCAGTCTATGCATGGCTAATCAGAATACATTAGCTTCTTTCATTTTTTGCATTAAACAGAAGCCATAGATACTGGAAAAGTAGATGCATTTTACCAACCACATATGAAATTCTCTCACAAATTGAACTTTACAACAGCATTTTACAAATCACTTTACAAAACACATTCTGCTTGCTTACTTTACAAGAAAAAAACCCGTTAATCTACTTAGTGTAGAAGATTGGAACATTCAGTTTCTCAACAAATCCCTGGGACACAGGAGGCCCTTGTCCCTATTTCAGGGACCTGATATTTTAACACAAGCTTCAGAAGTTCCAGAAGGCTTACCAGCAATATAAAAATTTAAGAGTAAAGATCTGTATTGTTCTAAAGGTTTTTACATTTTGAAAATGAACATAAAGATGCTTCCCTCAATGTAATGTGCAAATGAATATGTTTACCTCTTGCACCAAGAAAAGGTGAGGGAATTCCAGATGAGAAGACACACTGAAAAAAAAAAAAAATCTGACAAGAATAAATGAGGAATGAGATTGCTAAAAGCAAAATCATACTGAGCTTTGAAGGTGAGGAGTTAGAACATGATACAGGAGGAGCAAAGCGGGCAAATGACTCTGAATAAGTGACTTGGTGAGATTATTCTTGGTGAGATCAGCATGAAGAAATGTTCCTTTAATCTCTCAAATACTTTGCTGCCAAAACTTGGGCAATGGAAAAACACAGAGCTGCAAATTAAGAGATTGCTGCATTTTTTGATGAAAACCTATCAAGGTTGACAGGCCTGACTTTTTATCTGAGCATGCTTTGCTTTCCACTATGACCAAGTGTGAATTTGTTCCCCACTAAAACAGTACAAGCTCTAAAATTACAAAGGCACTGTTAATGGTATTTAAAATGAGAGTAACCACAGGCATCTCTTCTGTCTCAATTTGATTTTACAGTCCTGAGATAGCATCTCACATTCCATTACCTTCTGAAAGTGTTTTTAGGTTTATTTACCATCACTTCAACTGTTTTGTAAATGCTCAGGTGCTTGTTCAACCTTTTGAATGAACCCAACATCACCATCACACATCCTTCCCAGGTATTCCCTGCAAACTTTTGTTCCCAGAAACTGGAGGGACTTTTGCTAAGCTTGATTTAGGACTGGTATCATGTCCTCTTTCTCTTAAAACGCCTTCACTCTCTTGAAATTAATTTGGAATCAATTTGATTCCTTTAATATCCTGACTTCAAACAGCTTCTTGCCTATTGCAGACAAGAAAAGGCGCTAATCTTAGCTGTCACTGTAGCACACACAAATATACATTCACTGCATGCACAGAGTAAATAACAAACTATTTGCTATTTATTATTATTCATCTTTTAAATTTTTCATGCTTCAAAGCAAAAGATTTTTATGGTACTCTACTTGAAGCAGCTGGTCAGCATTTTGAAAAGGCAATTAATCCTAGCTGAAATTATGCATCTTTTTTTAAGATAAAGTTCCTGTATGCTCTTTATTATAACAAAAGAGCCAGAAGAATGCTACATTAACATTTATCTCTTGTGCAGTGACAAGCTGGAGTTTGCAATTCCTGGTTATTTCATCCAGTCCGTAGAAGCAGACAAAGAGCAAACGAGCCTTCTGCTCAGTTTAGTACTAGTCAAATAGGCTTGAACATATAGTGCCTAAAAGAAAGGATTATGCTTCACATTTCATATTGTTCAAACAGATCTGTTTCAGCATAAAAATGTTACTATAAAAACCCAAACCGATCTGCATGTCTTGAGTTATGAGGTCTGAATTCGTACGTTGCATCACCACACTCCCATCTGCTGTCACTGTACCTGTACAAGTCCTCCCTGAGTTCTGGCTTTTTTATCCTGTACCTTCATGCTCAGTGTTTCTCAATTCCTTCAGCATCCTTCACCATCACTTCCACCTTCCCCAGGCTTCCTTTGTGCAGGGAGGTCAGTGAAGAGCTCTGCACTCCGCTCACCAAACCCTTCTGCAAGCCTATCCCACCGCCCCCGCTCTCCCTGTCCCTGGAGATGAACTGCCTCTGCTCTGTCAGTAGTGCAGAAGGCCACATTCCATGTGTTTATCTTAATTAACCCCTTATTCCATTAAAAGTTGACACTGGTTTTACATGGCAGCTAGTAATGAAGCAAGATGATGAGCTCCAGCACACCCTGGCCAGGCTTTTTCCCAAGCTGCTCAAGCCTAGACTGTCCTTCACTGTACAGGAGTGCCTAACTCTTACAAAAACTATGAGCTCAAATGAAGCAAAATCTCTCAGCACTCTAACTCCACCATTAGAGACAGAGAGAGTTGCATAAGCAATACACAAAGAATAACTAGATAATTCAGGGTAGACAATAAGGATTTTCCATTTTGCTTTTCAATGCAATTGTTTCTCCGAAAGGTTTATTGTGGTTTTAAGCATGACAGGTGAGGAAGGGTTAGAAATGCTAGGCAATAGGAGGCTTACATTT
The DNA here is from genome assembly GCF_048771995.1 of Taeniopygia guttata. NCBI lineage: Eukaryota > Metazoa > Chordata > Aves > Passeriformes > Estrildidae > Taeniopygia > Taeniopygia guttata. Next base: position 37,302,195 of record NC_133028.1, on the reverse strand, counting down.
CAAGGATAACCTGTTCACCTCTCAGTCTTTTATTGCAGAAAATTATCAGAACTTGGACCCAAGGAGGTCATAGTTATTCTGATTTTCCTCACACCAGTTCTGCTCCTCTAGTCCACTTGCACTGTTACCATTTTATTAATAGCTGGCTACAATAAACAGAACAGATTGCACTGAAACTAGAAACTGTTAAACTACTTAAATGAAGGATGTTCCAGCAACTGTGTCTGCTTTCACTGCGGAAGGAAGAGGAAATTTGACACTAACAGGTTGATCATTACTATGCTGTCATAACACAAGATTAAACGTCTATATTTATATATGATTTCATCAGGAAATCTTCCACCATCTTTTTTTTTTTTTTGTATTTGGTAGACACTGCGATAAATTGCAACCTTTGAATCTTACACACACAAAGCTGCTTCTTGCAGGTAGTCCTCTACTTCAAAATAAACATCCTTTCTACTTCAGGCAACAATTTATTAGCAATTCTACTCTATTTTCATATGCATTTTACTAAAAGCCCTTCACCTCTCCAAATGTTATGAGAATTCTATAGTCACTTTGTAAACCAACATCTGAAGTAGCTCTTGGACTTAGACCACGATTCATGAGTCTCTTTATCTATAAAAAACAAGTTTATACAAGAGTTGGGCTTTTTTTACTCTCATGCATTTGAAAAAGGAAAGTAATTTTTTTTCCATTTTTCTGTGATACAAACATAAAGGAAACAATCCACTCTTTCATCTAGTTGAAGAAAAATTACCATTTTACTTCCACGGCAAAGAGAGTTTATATTTTATACTATTAACTGTTTCAGATCTGCTTATAGTTTTCATTTGTGTTAATGCCATAAAGGAAAATTTATGCTTCTACATAATGTTTTTAATCAAATAACTATATGAATGAAAATATTTATTAAGGAGTGTATTTTGGTATGTTTTTCTCTTTTTTCATTTTGGAGTGGCCTTAACATAATGCAAATGAACTACACTGCTTTTTTAATGAAATTAAAATGGAAAGTGTTCTCCAGCAGTGGTCTACTCATCCAAATATTCCCTGGAATCAGAGTAGAATTCACTCAAAGTATTACCTCTGAAGAAATGCAGCCTGTGGCCACCAAGTCCTCAGCATCTACTGACGTTTTTCTTCTACGGATCCATTCCCACTACAGATTACTTGTAATATAGATCCAGCCAAAGTTTTCCCAACCTAAAGAAGTTTTTAGTCCTTTGGTTGTAAAATGTGATACATGCCATGATCTCAATGTTTTCTTTGAAATAATTAAAGCAGTTCTTACTCCAACCAGGCAAATCTCATTAAAAGTTTATTCCATGGAAGGTAATTTCATTATATTCTTCCACTGTACAAGGGCTTTCTGTCTTTGAGACTCCACAGTAAGCAAATTAATAACCATCTACTTACATTAACAGGGATTGCACAGAATAGTTATGTTCCATAAATAAATACTCAAGAACAGCTTACAAGAAGTGCAACTTTCTAATTTAAATAAAAAGTATTTTAATTAAGCAAGTGCAACCATAATGCATTATTATGGGAAAGCACTGCTCTGGAGCCAAGAGTTAAGAACCAGATAGGATAATGAAAGGCTGACAGCTCTTTAATTCTCTCTCTTAACTATTCATGCTACTCAACTGGTTGAGATAAATTTGGAAAGCAGAATTCAGTCATCCTGCTTCATGGTTCTCTGACTCAGACTCCACTAAGACCTGATGGAAAGACAACTCTCGGAGCAGGACTCTCAAAGTGAAACTCCACCTCTTTTTGTCACTGTGGTAGGACAGCCTCCACCTTGAGGCCCATTGCTAATGGAGCAGGTTTTGTTCAGCTCTTGCATGAGACAGTAGTTTATTTATACAGAACCAAATGGATTAACTACTCTTAAAAGAAACACAAATATACAGGAAAAGCCCTACGAATCACAACAACATGAACACAGCCCTCACCTTTGTAACTGTTCCACTCAGCACATTTATGTGAATGGGTGCTGACACAGAAATACAGACCTGAATAACGCCCTGAATATTTATTCCTGTAGGTACAAAACCTGCATATGGTGAAACAACACTTATATTAGGTATTTCTACACGCTGTCATTACATGCAAAGGTAGATATTCTTCAGCCACTGACTTAAGCTCAAAGTGAAACGAAGTATCTTATAAGTAAAACCCCCCTCCATGTTTCTCCTAACTAACCCTCCTGTCAAGTTTTCTCAACATTCTAGTTTTTCTCTATTCACTCAGTTCTGGTCTCTCTTTTTAGGATGGCTGAGGCTTAGGATTTTATGTGATCCTAGACACATATATATCAGGGGTTGCTTATACTGAACAAATTGTTCCTTTTTTATAAGCAACCAATACTTTGTCTTGAACTTCATTACGACAGTCCAAAATTACTAGATTCCTGGACTAAGATTTTGATACTTCAATCAAAATTTATAAGGTTCAATACATTCTAGAAAATTAAAATAAAACATCTGTATTTTAGAAATGAACATTATGTTAATACAACCTGCATGAGATCTTCAAAATAAGACTAATGTACTGAAGAATTTCAGTCTGAGACACTTGTTCCTTGATATCACATTAACAGCTTAAGCAGTAGATTTTTTTTTCCATTTTTAGGCTTTTAAAAAAATTTATTTAAATAGTTGAAAACTAATTACGTACAATCTTTCTCTTTGCTCTCTTCTCCTTTTGATACTATTTAAGCTCTTCTCACCTTTCCCAAGAGATTAAGTTTACCCAAGTACAAAGTCACACTGATCCTATTCCATAATCTCTATCAGTTATGAATCCTGGATGACCGCATCCAGACTCTTAAGACTACATATATAGAGTATGTGAAGTGCTATTCCTAAATGCATTCAAAATCCTTCCGATACAACAAGGTACTGTTTACATCTATCTGCAGATACTTTCAGAGGGGGAAAAAAAATAAATCCTAATATTCGAAGGTAATTGGAAATCTGGGGTTCACCAAATCAGAATGGTTACACTAATGATACCATTAATGCCTCTGCACCACACAAAGTAAGATCTCAATATCAAAGAGGAATCAAGTCACATGAGCACAGATTCTGCAGCTGTGCAATATTAATACAGAAACGGCATCCAGTTTTCATGTGCTTTCATAATTCAGTCACATAATTCCAGTTTCTGTGACAAGTCTTCTGATTCTATACTGACTTTAGTATTTATTTCAAAAGTCTAGGCTTTCCAGTTACTTAAACATATGCCCTGATATATTCACAAATACATTCATAACTCTTTTAGCTCTAGAACAAATAAGGTTTCAAAATGTGGAAATTAAAATAAGGTTACCTCCAATCTTGACATTTTCTTTTCTTTAAACCTGAATTTGTAAGGCCTCCCCCTATCATTCTGAATGTTTTGAGTTGCTGGAAACAATGACTGAGTAGTCTTTAACATTATTTATGAGACTTGAAGTGCAAGAAGAAACCAGAAAAACAACCTTTCAAAGCTTTGTCTCCTCTACAGGCAACTCAAATCTTCCCTATTAGTAAGCTTGTCTGAAGTCTTCTCTGGATCCCTTAACAGTTGTTATATAATTTAAGAAGGAAAGGCCAAGGGAATAACTTTCTGTGATAATTGTAACTCCTGTTACTTATTTACTTATTTACTAAAACTGTAAGACTGTCCACTTTTTTCAGCACCCTAGATTCACCCTGTAAACTTTGCAGACTGATGAGGAAATCTAAACACAAACAAGAAGCCACAGATTCTCTATTTAAACACACGTTAAGATGCAAAAGCAAGACTACTACTGTTGTTTTTCCAAAATATCATGGATTTCCAAAATCAGAGGAAATTTCTTTAATATTATGTTGATTATCTATCATAAATTCCTAACAATGTTAAATAAATTAAGAATACATAAGGTCTAGCTAGAAAAAATACCCAATATAGTGTCTTAAGCATGTCTCATTTTTAATTTACATTTTTGGGGAACACCAAGAAAAGTCTCTTCTGGCACATGTCAAGGTACTTTCTTGTAAAATGTCTCCCTTTTGGTTAGACATGAACATGATCATCCCGCAGTAAAAACAAAATTCTACCCTTCAGAAAAAATTGGTGTGACACCATGGTGCTCCTAAGGATTCTGCTGTGTACGTGCCTCTGCAAACCTCATTTATCATCCACACATCAGGTAAAATACATTGCAAATTTACTACATTGCCTAAAGGAACTAAAACACATTATCTCATTATTCAAGTGTTCAAATTTAATTTCCTTTCAGTTTTAAAATCTACATTAGCAGCTTACATTTTAAGTTCCAGATAAACAGTAAATAATTAGCTCTTCATAAAAATGGCAAGAGAGTATCTCCTGTGCTCCTTGCATCACAGTGTTTTGTAGTTTTCAAACTTTCAGCTGGGAGTGCTTAATACACCTTCCTAATTGCTTTTGCAGAGCTATACTACTCAAGAGTTTGGTACCATAAGGTTTGACTGCTGGGTGTTCCAATTAAATCATTTAGATGTTATGAAACATCAGACATGGCCTCTCCTCTCCCTGCCTTAAAAAAAAAACAAACCAAAACCAACCAACCAAGACATTTCTGGAATGTACTTACATTGCTTGGTGCAAGTAAACAAAGCACTGTATTAAACTGCCCTTGCAAATACACTGCTAACTAGTACAAGTAAAAGCTTCTCCAGATTTGTAAAATGTAGTATAGCTTGGTTTCCTAAATTTCCTTTACTTATATCTCTAACATTGTCCTGAATATTACCCATACTCAAATGTTTTCTGTTAAATTCGATGTGAGTCTTTGAAGACTGTACAGAGGAGTTTAACATAAAAGGATATCTGAAAGAACAGCATTTTAGAAATCAGCATTGTCATAATTATGAATCAGGATGTATTTTAAAAGTATGTAATTTGTTTTCTTTCAAAATATTAAAGACAACAATAAAAAAGGCAGACAAACTTTGGAATCTTGTTCTCAACAGCAACAGTTATTGTTAACATCTGCCCTAAACATGAGTGAGAATATAAACCTTGATAATGTGGATGAAAATTCCAAGATCCAATATGACTTTACAGACTAAAAACCTGATTTGTATGAAATGTTGGCTCTCATGGAGCCAAAGGCAATTTTTAGCTTGGTTACGTCTGAATAGGAATCCCTGCAGTCTTGGCCGGCTCCACTCCTCTCTCTATCAAGCTGCATTAAAACAAGCAGGAACAAAAAAAGGCAGCGTGCCACATTAGTGCCATCCTCTGCCTGGTTCTCTGTGGCTGCTGGCTGCTCACTGAGCACATGGATAATCTGACACTACCTCCAAGTGTCCCTGTTCCAGATGGCTGCTAGGGGACATAAGAGTGGTAAGGGACACTGGCAAACCCCAAACACTATGGAACCAGTACACACAGAGGACATGAAGAGGCATCACAGGTCACTCCAGTATTGGTACAGGCCTAAATCTTAATCTAATGAAAGTTGCAACCTCCTTAAAAAGGAGACCGAAAGCTGAAATGCGTTTCAAGAAAGTTACATGTGCACAAATTGGAGAAATAAGGTAGGTGGTCTTCTACTCTTCCCCAGCCAAAGGAACAAAGGAAGAGGATCAGTTTTTTCCTTTGTTTTGGGTTCAATGGTTTGACTTTTACAGTTTATCACTAGCTAATATTCAACTGTTGAACACAGACCAATCAGCCAGTAAAGGGAAAATTGCTAGAAAGCAAACATACAGGCACGGTACCAAACTAACAATTACAGTATAACCACAGCTTCAGCAACACACAAGCTGACACACTGGAATTCACCTGGTCTTTCTAGGGAAGAAAGTTCTCTGCCTGTGCTTCCAGACCAGTCCACACAGACCAACCACTTCATTTACTGACATTATCTTATATTCTCTTTGTTAAATAAAATTATCTGCCTTAATGGGATGTTACAAATCTAGACTTCCTAATGAAAAAGCTCCAAGCTGAGAGGACAGTAGCAGGAAGACCCAACTGTGTATGACAGCCATCAAAATCCAGACTGCAGCTACCCTGCAGCTCCTTGAGCAGAGACTGCTCCACTTCTCTACAAAGGGGAAAACCACACCTATCCTATCCTATCCTATCCTATCCCATCCCATCCCATCCCATCCTATCCTATCCAAAGAAAGTCTCAGTTTGTGAAACATGTTACAGGGTGACCACTCAACAATTGCAGATCAGAAAAACTAGGAGCAACTCATTATTTAGCTGGCTGTTAGTAAGGACCAGGATTACCCACATACTCCTAAGTAAAAGCTCACCTTAGCTTCTGGTACAAATGATGTAATTTTGACTTTAGCTTGGTTTGTATTCTCAAGCTGCAGCTAAAGTTTTCAAATTTGTCAGTCATTCACCTGAAATAATTTACTGCTTCTTCTGATCTGTTACCTTCAATTACATCAATGTGGCTTCACAGTCAGTGAAGCAGGCTGGCATCCTAAAAACACCAGACAGGCTGCAATGGTTTCTGAAACATCGTGTCTTATCACACCAATGAAATTCAAGAATGAACAGAGAAATACAGTACTTAAAATCTTACTTACATGACATATCTAAAGTCTTCTACAAGAATGGACTGTTTCCTGCTCAAAATGCTCCACTAGAGAAAGATCTCACATCAAAAACAGGAAGGCAAAGGATCCCAGTCTAGTTTCTCTTCAAAGAAGTGATAATCTATTGGTTCATCCAGAAGATAAATTTCAGATTTTCCAGAAATGAAACTTAAGTTTTGGAACACAGAATGTACTAAACTACTTGTTTTACATAACCATAGAGAGATTATTCTCCCATTACATCACTCCCAAAAGGTCATTGTAATGATACTTCATTAACAAAGGTTCAGCTAAAAGGCCTCCTAGAAGTTAGTCTTTTTTTTTCCTTAGATGAGATTTGGATACCCAAGTTAGCCCAGTAAGTAACAACTCAAAGTTTAAGTATTAAGCCTTTTTTTACTGTACATTATTGAATTAAATTAACAAATTAAATTATGCTAATATATAGAATGCTAGTATTGTTTCTCAGCTTCAGTCCTCTGAGATTATATCACTAAAATATAAAGTCAAAAGAAAAATTAGTCTGAACAAATTTTAATATATTTGGACTGTATAAAATATAAGATGGATCTACCTCTGTACAGACACTTTGCCCTGGGGGCTTTTGTTGGGTTTTCATATTGTTATGCATACACAGTATAATATAAAAAACTGGCTTGAAAATCTGAATATAGTAACAGAGAAATGAAACTTTGCCTTTTAACATCAGAAGTTGAAAAAACCTGCACTTTTCCAAGAGTTTTAGACCTCCACAAATTATTTCAAGCAACAAGACTCTTTTTGTATGATTGTTTGGTATTTAGTAGATAAAAAATATATAAATCTCTAACTCTATTTAAGTACTATCACTGTGACTGCAAAGACTTGCCAAACTTGCTCTCCCCTTCACATCTTTCTACAACTGGTCACCCCTGGAATAGTTAAACACTTTACAGGTTAAGAGTTTTATGCTTCTCCTGCCTTCAATTTTATCTTCTGTTCTCCATAAACTTCAACCTGCTCACTTCCAGTCTTTTTAGGAAGAACAGCTTTTGTTTTTACCCCATTCTGATAAAGGGTTCAAAAAATGAAGTATTATTTTAAAAATCAAAAACTAAACAAAGACCTATTAAACATCTAAAGTGGTTAGTTTAACCCTCTACTTTTTAAGGATGTGTATTAACTTCCTTTTTGTGTTTGGGTTTTTTTTAAACATTTGCTAAACAAATAAAGTGATGTTTTGGATTTAGGTGTAGTTTGGAATTTTTTTTACTATATCCAACAATTAGTTTATTCCAGCAAAGACAATAGTTCTGCATCAATAACACTCCAAATATTTGCTGTTCCCTACTGCCTTGCATTTATTACTACATTCAAGTATTGTTTATTTAAATCCCTTGGAACCTTGATTGTTTCCAGGTACACAGGTAGCTCAAGCTAACTGGAGTGGGGAAAGGCTTTGAAAAATCTGTCTGAGACCAGAAGAGGCTTCCACAGCAGAAGTCCATACCCAGATCAGCTGAGCAGCAATCCATCTCCTCAGAGTTCAGTGATTGCTCTGACAAAATAATAGATAACAATCTGCTCAACTAGTCCCTTATGGAAGCATCAGAAGCTCAGTTTTGTTGTGTTTTGTCCAAAGGTGAAGTGATGCCACAGAAAACTGCCCTATGAACAGAGAAAGCCTTATGCCAGCAAGCATCTGAATTTATTTCATTAAAATACTTCCAAAATAAGGAACTTAATCCAGAACTTGAAGAAATGAAGGATGGAAAAGGTAGTAGGAAAAATAAGAGAGTGACAATAGGAAGGGCATGCCCTGGACAAGTTAGGAGATCCCTCCACAGAATTAATACACTGTTTTTATATTTAAGAGAAAGGGTATTGCTAAGACACATTTCAACAAAAATCAGGATTTGAACCTAAAAAAAAACTTCTCTGACTAACTTCAGGAAGTGTTAGTATTCTGCCTTGATTTCAGACTGAAAAATCATGCAAAAATTTATTAGTTTTCATTACCAGGGCTGATAGGAACCCCAATTTCTGACAGCCAAGTAACTGATTCAACAAGTGTCATCTCACAGAACATCTCAGTATCTTCCCCCACACACATTCCCTTTTTACCAAAGGGATAAAAAAACCAACAGAAATCTGTAATATACCATGCTTAACTTCATCTGTTCAGGCAACAGGGGAAAAGTAGTAATTAAAAAAAAAGTCCTCTCTCTTAAGACAGAGGAAATACATATAATACGGGGATTGTATTTTACCTATTGGTGCCATACTGGGATCTGAAGAAGAAAAGCATTTTAGTTGAACAACAAAGCAACCCCTCCAGCAATACAGAAAAGCTGGTCTCATTTCTCATCACTGGAACCAACTTACATTTAGACACAAGGTAGTTCTACTGTCTCTTCCTTTCAAATAAAATTTAGATTAAAAGCCAGTAACGTCACATATTCAAGTCATCCAAGTTCATAAATTCAGAGAATGCTTGCAGAACTTCACATAATCCTCCTATCCTAACAGTCTCTATTGTGATCACTGATCATATTATGTGACCACTGTTTTAACTTTCTTGAGAGGAGACTGCATGACACTGCTTTCTTACCATTAATCAGTAATCATAAATCTCCATGTCTTACTCATTTGACTGATCCAGAATACTCAGGTTTTAGTTTCCCTTACTAAAGTTTTAATTAAATTAAACAAAATTAAGTTATTAATAAATATTCAAAATTGCTTTAATGAGATAACAGAGTGGTGTAACTTCCATTTTGCAGAGAAAAAAAATTAACAACCTAAAGTCCTCATTCCCTCTAGCAGAGACTTGCTTTGCTCCTTTCTAGCTTTCCTTTCCAAAATACAGAACACTCTGTTTTGTACTTCGGAGTTTCATACAAGAGGTACCAGTGATGGCAAGTAGCAACATGGTACGACACACAAACAAACATGGTCTTCTCCATATAGGAAACTCCTGCAGACTTACAAATTTATAACATGTTATGATTAAATATTGAAACATCTAAGAAATCTGGAGAAAAGAAAGACATCATGCAACCACTAATTCAGATAGAACACCTGAAGTACTCAGCTAGCCAAGAGACCAAATGATGCTCTATCTGTATGCAAACATGAGGAACACTTCCTTTCCAAACACTCACATGCAAAAACAGGTAAGGACAGCAAATTTATCAAGAATGTTTGAGACAATGTATTGATGGGATCACAAAAAGTAGCATTGCCATACCAGTCTTTGCACTGTGGTTGTCAAATGTGAGCTATTAAATTCAATCTTCTTTTACAATAGAAAGAGATGAAAGTATTGGTTTTTGCAGGGAAAAAAAAACCAGTTCCTTCCTTGCATTTCTGGTTCACAGCACTTTTCTGGCCCTGCCTACTTGAGTGGATCAGCTAAATTACCACTTAAATACCTTGGAGAAGGAGAGAATAAGGCTTATAAGCAATTTTCGGAATAAAGCAACTCAAAAACAAATTTCATTTGTTTTGAACAAAGCATCATTTTTATCCCATGGGCACATATCAAATGTCCCTTGCTTTAAGACCTACAACATCTGTTCTCTCCTTAGACTTTTATTTTTAGTTAGCTAGAGATAATCTCATATAAATACATCTGGTCCTGGAGAAACCAGCTGCAATGTGCAAATTTTACTGAATAGAAAACATTTGGGGGATTATTTTCTAGCTGCCCCTTCCCAGAGAGTCTCACTCATTCCTTCCTCAAGATGGACTGAACTGAACTCATGTGAGTAACGGAGACTTGATTAAAATACCATGAGCGGGCATACACACATCATTGGACTTTCAACAGTAAAAACGCAGGCACAAACTAAACTTTTAAGTTGAAGCACTAAGACTTAAAGCCTTAAACTGTGCACCCTTCCTAGTTGTCAAAAAGAATAACTGATAAAAAAAGTGAATGTGCACATCTCTCCTGTCATCCTCCACATCCTACTTGAAATCAAATATTATTGAAAAACTATGTTCCGCTAATGTATTTTCCAGTGTTAAATAATCAACAAATTCCAGAAAACTACTGCAGTTAACACTTGGAAAAAACCCTCCAAACTATTAAATACACCATTTAAATTCATTGTGCTCAATACTTTCTCATTCTGCCAGAGCATTTTGAAGCCTGACTCATAGTTTGGATTTCAGTATGTGAGGCAGGCAAATGGAAATACTAATGTCCATCAGCCTAGCTATTTTCTATATACCGTTTTTGTATTAGCATTTCAAAGGATTTATGAATTAGAAATCAGCTGTCTCCAGATGTGCAGTGGGACTCCAGTTACTTCAAAAAAACTCACTAATTATGTCAGGAAATCCAAGAAAAAGTAATCAGTACTTCCAAATTATTTAATGCACTGTTAATGACTACGTTATTGTAGCTTGCAAAATGCTTTTTAAAATCACAAGTGATGATTTAAAAATGCTCACACGAACACACTTATGGCAATGCACCCAGACTCCTCTTAGGAACTGCTTATTACATTGGTAGTCAGCATCCATACTACGGCAGGTTTTGTGCATGTTATCACACCAGTAACACAAAAAAAAATAATCTCTTACTCTTCTGTTTCCCAAAACCAATCAGAAATGTAAAGTTACAGTTTAGTTAGCCAGTATAACCAGAAGCCAAGCAGAATATTTTCTTCCCCATTCATATTTTGGCACAAGCTTGTTCATTAGCATCTTGACATTAAAGCAGAACAGCAGTTTTCTGCAATAATGACCAACTGTGTTATTTTAATATGAAGCGTGTTTTGGAAAGTGAAGAAAGAAAAAAAAAAAGGTAATATTAAAACATATGACAAATTTTCCTTATGATGCCTCTTAACATGTAGTTGAATGCATTAGATAAACAAACATACACAGTTAAAGTATAACTAATTTATTGGGAATAGCTTTCTCTTTTGCAGATGCATTGAAGGCTTTAAGTCTTAGAAGGAAGCATTTTGGAGAATGCTGAAGGTTAGATTTTGTTTTGTTTTCTCTGAATATTTGTTACAGAGAATAGAGGCTCTTGAGAAAAAAATATGCTTTTCTGTTGGCCCTCATTTTTCCCTGCAGACAATAGCTGCTACTGTCCAGCGTTTAAATGACCTTTGCCCTACCCTCCTACTTTGTTTCCCTTAGGAATGTCATTCATCCTTTTGTAACACTTTGCAACTCATTATTGCCTTACTTTTTCCTGCCACTTTTGTTCTGGTCTTTAAAAGAGAACATACACACTGTTTCAGTCTAAGGGGGAAAAAAATTGAAACGGAAATCATTAGTACTTGGGAGAATGTACACAGACAAATATTCATGTTGTACTTCAATGTAATCTGAGTTTTTACCCATAAATTTACCAAAAGTAGTTAGTGAACTATCTGTAGACACAATTACTTACCATATTAAATATGCAATTTAAGGATACTTCTATTTTTCCTCATTATCTATTCTTTCTCATTGCTCCCATATCTTCATCAACATTTCATCATGCATTTATAAGAGAAAAGAGGTTGCACCCCCACCCATCTCAAACCAGTCTATATGTGATCTTCGTATACTCACACTTTCCTTAGAAAACCTGGATTTGTTTAAGAGAGGCATAATCCTTATCTACACTAATAGTTTTCACAACATATTCTCACTGTTGCCAATGCTTCTTCTGATACACAGACACAGAGGAACAAAGGCAGACCTCCTGCTTTTGTAACACACCTGTGCAGCCAAATATCAGAAAAGACTGAACTTCTTTTAATAACCATTCATCACGTATATAGAGGTACAGTATGTTTCTTTGAAAATTTATTTGAAAAACTACCTGAGAAGAAAAATTTCAGCTGCAGAGTCAAAAGCATAAATGACTTGACTTCCTCAACAACTATACAAGAACGTCGTTTTCACAGTCAGCAATACAGATTAATAACATTTTCCTTGACCACAGTTCTTTGCCTAGGAGTAGTAAAAATACTGGTAATAAAAAACAAAATATCCAAAGATTACGGGAAAGTGGCAGCTGCAAAAGTGCAAAATTTTGAACTACTTTAGAACTCCTACATATTGAAAAACACTTTGGCAATCAAACCTAACTTTCAGAAATACATAAAGATGGAATACAAAGCTTAAAATAAGCAGATTGAATAATTCTTCTAAAAAACAAGCATTGCAATGAAACATTTACAAAAATTTGCTGTTACAAAAGTGATACAGAACATTATAAACAGCACATTGACAATTTAATTAACCCAATGAGATAGGCACAATTTAAACCATTGCCAAAACAAAAAAGGTTCCTAAGACGATATGGTTGGGGCAACATTAGAATGATTCAAAATTGTGAACCAGCAACCCAGCAGGAAAAAAAAAATCTTCTCCTTTTCTTTTAATTTACCATATTATTTCTCCCCATGCTGGTGCTACAGACTAGCAAGAAAAATGAAGTCTTTGTTTCCAGTTTTCCTTTTATTTATAGTTCTGTGCCTCACAGAGCTCACAGCCTCACGCAATGAAAACCGCCACTGGAAACATTGCAACATCATGTCAAATCACACAGTTACTTCCACATCACACCCAACTGCAGAAAACCAGAGCTCTCTCCTATAAAAGGATAGCTGATATGTTGCATATGGTATTTCATTTTTTGCATTTTTTATTTTCTGATTTTTTCAATCCCACTTAATAACCCAGCTGCCAGTCACTGTGCCAGTAAACAGTTTCACACAGCCATGCTAACCGGTTCCTGCCTAACATCAAGATTTAAAATAGACCCTCCTGCAATCCATCCCTCAACTCAGAACATCTCAACTTCTGCAAAAAAATAAGTGCAAAGATCAGCCCAAATCATTTACTACTTTGCCAACTGGTTCCTCATTCCTCAGGCTGAAATCCTTGGCAGTTTGGCAGAGATGCTCTTGTCTGCCTTCCAGCTGCCTGCTGGGATGAGCAATATTTACCATCTCTCTCTTCAATCAGAGGGCAACAAATAACAGCGTGAGTTAAAAGGGGACCAATTCCCATTCCTGCAGGAGTATTTGAACTACTGTCTTCAGGGAAAAATTCAAATAGCCTCCCACATACTCATCAAAACTCAATGTTAAGAGCAGCTTTAAACTTTTAGATACAACAGTGAAAATCTCCAGCCACTTCAGAGGAGAAGCAGTCAACAGCCTAACAGTGAGTGTCTTCTTCAGAGCCCAGCTGCTGGCAGCACACAAAACTGCTCTGCCGTGAGATTTCTTTCTGGAAAACTGTTCAGCATTTCAATGCTGGAACATAATAATGTGAGTCCTCTAAGTAAAGCATGGTTTCATTTCAGATTAAAAGGGGGGAAAAATAATTTTACATTTTACAATTACAGTCTTAAATTTTACATTCATGCATGATCATTTAGGATTAGATATGCACAGGTATCAGTGCTTAAAAAAATATTATAAATTAATCTCTGCACAACTCAACATGTGAGGTAAGTTATGCACCATCTATCAGACAAACAGCAATTCCAATCATATTTAGTGTGATTTAAAAGCCACTCAATTTTGCAACTGCATTGGCTGTAAACAATTTTTACAGTTTTCTCATTAAAATGTCCCATCAATTCTAACTAGATATAATGAAAGGTTTCTGGTTAACACCAGATGACAAATGTAAACTGAAACCACAAGAATGTCTAATTAAGAAGATCTGGAAGATTATAAAATCAATTTCAGTTTGCCTTACTCTTTTACTAAAATAGGCACCTTTTAAAAGTAAAACACTGGAGATAAAAAAAAAAAAAATTAAATTTACTGTGTCACAATATTTTACAATAACTAACAAATTGAAACTTGAAAAAATAATTCAATAAGCCAATGTATTTTAGACCTTCTCACTACAAGTCTCCAAAAGGTACAAAACAAATCTGCTTTTAAAGGCCAAGATGATAGCATCATGCATACATGATAGATCATACACTCTTCCCATGTTTTAATAAAAATAAGAATGAATTTTACAAAAAAAACCCACTCTAAATATTCAATTTTCTTAATTTAAAAGTGATATTTACCTTAAAAAATGTAGTTAAATGTAGCAGCCATTGAAAAAGTTGTGCTTTTGGTTATTAAGGGGCTTTATTTCAAGTAGCAAATCTGCTTATTAAAAAACACCCTCAGTTTTAAACAAAAATACTAGATGCCACAGTTCATGGCTTACATTTGCTGTATCAAAATTTGCCTAAAGCAGCCCAAAACATGTTGTTCTATTCCTATTTTAGATAATTGTAGTAAACCATAACAGCATGAGATGCAAATAGATTTCAAACAAGGAGAGCAAAACACCTGAATTTAAACAGCTGGGACTATCAGTAGCACCAGAACATAATGCTACTTCTCTGGTCACTTGAACAAAATTTGACAGGATATTTAACATCACACTCTGAAATTATGTATACACAGTGAATTTTAGCAAACATCATACTACAGAATTTTTACAACTAGGGTGCTAATGTACACAATTGGTTAATTCAACGCTTTCTATTCCACAAGATAAGACTTTCTACACTCACCTCCAGATTTCACTAATTAGCCCAAAGCAAAGCATTGAGCTCTGTGGGGATATCATGCTTATTAACGATCAATTCAAGAAAAGCTACACTTCAAAAGAAGCACTATGCTAAAGAGGAAAAAGTCCTATTTGCGTACATGGTAGCAAACCAGTCAGAAGAAACCTATAAATATACCACAAATCTTAGGAAACATTCATTATAAAGTGAAATTCATAAAATAAGTTTTTAAAAATCATTAAGAAATTAAACAGGAGTTTGATTTTATTCTAATATGCATCATAACATAGAAAACCTAATGTTAAAACTATAGCTATTATACTTCACTCACAGCATGCTCTGTAGTGATTTAGTATGTACTTCTCTAAGCTTGTATCCATCTCAGCAGAGTAAACTGAAACACACATGTATCTGAGGTTTTAAAAACTGTATTATAAGATTGTATAATGCAAGTAATTAAGGACTGCACATGAAAAAGGCTAAAGACAAGACTCTATGCTAGTTTAATGATAGCTTTCTGAAGTGAATACTCAACTGTGAATTACTAAAGCTGTATACATACAGCTAAAATAAGCAAAAGACCATTTTTCTGTTTACTTAATGCATAATAGAAATATTTAAACAATAATTTAAAAGAAAAAATTACAAACAGCATGCTATATAGGTGATCTAGTTTATGCTTAAAAAAATCTGATTTATATTGCTGTAATCTATAGGGAGTTTGTAACCAATTTTGCCAAGGTTTTTCTATGTTTTTTTTTTAATTCTGTTTGCCATTAGGAAATTTCTATTAATTCTAAATTCATCAGTACAATTATTTCCATTTCAACTAGTATGGAGATACAATCTTAGAAAACTCATTTATGAGTAAGCGACCTTAACTTCTTGTATTACAGAGTTCAAGAGCAACATATATAATTTTAAAAATACCACACAATATTCTAGTGTAAACACCATCACTATGCAGTACTTCCATGTTTGAGATTTCTTATCATATCCAGAAGACCTAAATGTGTTAAAAACTAAATGTGTTAGAAACCAAATGGTTTTTAAGTACACAAATTATACATGCTCATTTCATTAAAAAGAGATATGCAGGGTTTCTGGAAAGACAAAAATACAATAGAGAACAGACCTGCTCCACTCACTACTTAAAAAATTTCATTTTTTAAATCAAATTAGGCCTCAAAACACAATTAGATATATCACATCCAAAAACAGCTGTTTGCTACTACTAGCTAATTTATAGCAATGCAAGTTCAGTACTGAAATCAGTAATCTGTAATTTCCATAACAAACCATAGAATCACAGAATGGTTTGGGTTAGAAGAGACCTTGAAGATCATTTACCTACAACCCCTCTTCCACTAGACCAGATTGCTCAAAGCCCCATCCCAACCTGTCCTTGAACACTTCCAGTGTTGGGTAATCTACGGTTTTCTGGGAAACCTGTTCCAGTGTCTCACCACCCCCACAGTAGAGAATTTCTTCCTAATACCTAATGTAAATTGACTTTCTTCCACTCTGAAATCAGTCCCCCATGTCCTATCACTCCACATCATTGTAAAATGTCCCTCTGCAGATCTCTTGTAGGGTCCCTTCGGGTACCGGAAAGTTGCTCTAGTGTCTCCCTGGAGCCATCTCCAGACTGAAGAACTACAATTCTCTCATCTTGTCTTTATAGGAAAGGTCTTTCAGCCCTCTGATCATAAAAAAACCAAATACCTGCTTGTGTAAAACAGTACTTCTTTTAATCCTTGTTTCAGGTGTAGTAATTTTTTGCTAAAAGTTTAGCATGAAATAAATATTTAATGTATTTAATAAATGAAAAATAATAGCTAGTTGCACAAGCTAGAGAAATGCATTATTTCCTTTTTAGGGTACATGGATGTTTCCTCATTCCAATATCTAAATGAGCACAAGATGATTTCTGATTCCCCTTAATCTTAGGTACCAAGTAAATAAGCAGTGGACAATTTTTTTTTTTTTTTAAGGAAAATAATATTATTATTTTAATTTCACAGATCAAGAACTAAAGACTAATTCAAGCTCTCTGGAAGACATTACTACAACATCTAAAATGTTATTGCTTCTATTTTCTACTCCACTTTCCTGCTGAAGATTCCATTTGGCAAGGACAATAGGAAAAACCCCACATGCTAGCTCATCAGCAGGCACAGATCATAACCTGCCCATTAGCCTAAGCTGACTTTATCACTAACCTTCAGCAGAAGACAGGAGTGGTAACAGTTGGAATTGCTACAGATAAACCTATCAAAGATCATGACACCGCACACACAGTGGTCAGCCCAATGTCATATATTCACTTTAAGAGCTGGAACTTAACAGTAGCTTACAGTCACAACTAAAAGACAGCTCTCATTAACTTTATTAGCGAGGGCAAAAAATGAAGTTTCTGAATTTGTCCTGTAAATTTCATTTTTTTTCTGAGTGCTTCCAGTCCTTCCCTCTTTTCCATAATGTCCAACTCCACCCAAGCCTACAAAGAGTTTGAAAAACTCCACAGTTTACTGGGAATACCCTCTCTTGCAATACAGAATTTTTTCAAATTAACATACTGTAATATTTTCATATGGCTGGGCTGGGGAGCAACCTTGACCACAGGAACCTGAACTGAAAGACTACTTCTAGATTTGGACTAGAACACTGATACAAGCTCATCTCTTTCAGTAAATTCAGCTGGAGTTGATTCTTTTACCCATTGTAGTATGGTTATTTTACTTTCTTTTAAAAAGCATTAATTCACCAGAGGTACCTTGCATACGTAAAACTGGCTGAACACATAATACTCTGATCAATATTTATGAATGTATTAATACAATGGTTACTAAATATAGCAGTATACTGATGGTGTTGCTGTGCCTCCATCTTCACCTACAAGCTGAAGTGAAAACAACTTCCTAGCACAACCTATTATTTGTTTGAAAGGAAATGAGTGTCATCCTACCTCTGAAAACAAGTTATTTTCACAGCTTGCTACACTTACTGCAATGGACAGCAGGGTAAGCTACTCAGGTAAGAAACTTTAGCAGAGAAGGCAAAAACAAATGTGTGGCGTGTAAAATGCATCATGACTCCAGGAGACAGTCTTGTAAATCAAATTCAATCAACTCTCCTTGATCCACTGAAATGTATTTATTGAGAATTACAGGTCTCAGCTCACTGTCTGCTGGAAACAGGATCTAAATGGTAATCCAATTCACTGAATACACTGAATTTCAGAAAGTACTTTCATATCATAATATAATATTTCCACTAAGAGCTCAGACTTCAATGGCAAGAAAAAAAAAACCACAAAGAAAAATGGGGAAACTAATAAAAGATTGTCACTCTTCTCCACAAAAACTTATACATATTAGCATCATTTCTTTCAGAAATAAATATAATTTTCCATAAGTTTATCCACCAAATAAATTATTATTAAGAAACTAAAAATTCTTATTTGATAACTTGTTTGCTTTTTCCACAGTTGTTTACAGAATGTGTACACTGAAACTAATTTTCAGTATCTTCACTTCACTTATATACTTATAGAAAACAAGAAATACTCATTTTGCCACAATAGAAATTAGTACTTCATACTTTCCAACTACTACTAAAGTCATACATTTTTAAGAGCCATGTTTAAATTATGTATTAACACATAACAAAGACCTGAAATCCTGAAGGATCCATTCTTTCCTTATTTATACTACTGAAAACTACAATTAAACCTATTTTACAGCCTTCTTCATCTACATATTAATTTATAAATAAGACCAGTCCATTCAAGATGAAGGCAGCAATTTGGCTCATCTATCACTGCTACACCTGAAAATAATTTAAGGGCAGGAACTACAGGATAGCTCATTGCTTCTGTCCCAGTAATTTTCAAAATAATCTGTGAATCAGAAATATTACCAAAAGTAGCAATTTCTACAGTAGCTTGGAATCCTAAGCTCTCCCTGTCTGACACATCAGGTTTTCATAAAAGAAAGATTTCTCTCCACATTTGTCAATGAATATTTATTCCCATATTATTTGATACTATCCAGTATTGAGTTTTAAAAGGTTTATAGTAATATCATATTAAATAAATATTGAGTATTGAAAACACAAATTCTTTTGGAATACAAACACAATACTGAAAGCAAATATAAATCATCTTAAACAAAAAAAATAAGATGGTATGGGAACTCAAAGTGCCACACAGCACTGACTTGTTGTTCACCTAGACAGCACACTGACAGCTTTCCCTTCCACCTTCTCTTTAAGTTAATGAAATAGACTGATCTTAATCTGAGAAATCCAGGTTCATCTAAGTACCAACAGTCATCCATTAAAAAATTATTTTCTTAAAATTGTGCCCTCTAAGGTCACTGAGATGCTTTTTAAGAAGTAAGAACAAAAAAAAGCTCAAAATTTCCAAAGTTCAACAAAAATAATTTTCTTACTGTTGAACATACAAGGAATTTTGGAAACATTTAATGACACCTACAATTCAGTCTACAGACGATCTTTAGCTGTGGCTACAGACTTTTGTGCCCAATGAAAAATTTCACTTTCTACTTACTTCATATCTATTTTGATACCATTATAGCATAATTTTAGCATAGTGCTACCAGCGGCACTTACAATATTCACCATACTGAGCATTTAAAGCAATTTCACCTTTGAGAAATTAAGGAGAAAAGACCATCCTTCATGCTTATTTGGAGGCATCTGTGCTAAAGTAATACTAAATGTAGCTGATCTTCAATCAGAGATGCATAGTAGCCCTGGTAGTTGTTTTACTCCCTCTTCATTTTCTACTGACCTTTTGCAATTGACTCAAATAACTATTTTTCTTTTCCTGGCAGGGCCCGCACGAGAGTTGAGATGACTTACAGCTCTTCAGCCTGCAGCTGGGTGGATAGTGCCCACTTCCCACAAACAAGAGCTGAAGAGTCTACAGCCACACATACTGAGAATAAAAGGCCTATGTATTTTGGGAAGTACTCAAGACACTGAAACACTGGGTAGGGGGTTTTTGCTGTTGTAATTTTAATTGACTGTCCTATTTTAAGGGGAGTTTTTTTGTTTTTGAATAAAAAACAACTTTTGAAGAAATCCTCAAAGTAACCATTTCATACCAGTGAACTAGTCTTCTGCTGCAAAGAGGATTTCAGACACTTAGTATTTTTCAGAGGAACGTATGGCTACCTACAGTGGATCCCTGTGGAATACCAGCCACTGGGAAACTAAAATCACAGTTCATGTATGTGATCAAAGCGGCAGTATCGAGCATCTTAACAGTCAAGCCTTTGCCAGTCCAGCAAAAGACAGTAAGAATATAAACACAATTGGGTCAGAAAGAAAAAATTTGATGTTGCCCCACCAACGGTAAAAAGAGCTTTCTGCAGAAGAGTATTACAGGATACATACACTTCCTGCTGCAAAAAATATACCTAAAATTAGTTTCAGAAACTAGCATTTAAATTAAGATCTCTCATAATTAATTGTCATGGAAAGCACACTGAATTTCAACAAGAGCAAGTGTGAGGCAAGGATTCCATTAATAAACCTTATCATTAAATCTACTATGATTAAGTCTATACTCACAAAGGCTACTGCTTATTAACAGATCTTTCTCATCACAGCAACATATTAGCTTAAGAGATAGATGAACAGCTTATTTTTACTGTTAAAATGCTGGAGGCTAAATTTAGTTTTTGACAGTGACAGCAGCTCTGATGTGCCTTGGTGGCACATTTCATTGCAATGTTATAGCTACAAACTGGAAAATCCAAACACTGAAAGCACACACAGGAAAACACTGGTGGAGATGCTTAGCATTTAACAGTCTTGTCTATTCAAGGATGATTCACTTCAGAGAAGCTTCCAGCACAATGTCACTTGGAATAACAATTTCTCCTAATTTTGTCAGCCTTGGACTAACCAACATCCAAAGCAGAGTAGTGATGTAAGCTAGACTCCTGTGTTTTGGGTTCCACCTCCAGCCAAGAACAGGCTGGGCCATACACTGGCAATAACCTTGGCAGCACTCTCCTCTGCTTCCAGCACTGCCAATACTAATGAAACAAAACTAGACACAAGAGGTTTCTTAGAAACTTCGTGTTAATGCTGCCTGGCTGGAACTATCTCTAATGCTTGTACTAATTATCCCTGAGCAGATTAGACCACAGAGTGCCAAACCAGTCCAGCAGTCCTTTCTGTGCACACTCCGCTGGGTGACTGCATTTTCAAATTCAAAATTATATTACATAGTTCACACCAACAGAAATTGCAGCAATGCCATGAGTTTAAAAATCACTATAGCTACATTAAGACAATCATCACTGATGCACACTGATTACAAGAGATTAAAAATACATAAACTAAAGCAATACATAAATGTAATTCACATAAATAAAAGAAATCAAGTGATAAATAAAAAAGTAGAAGGCAGCAGTAAAATACACCCATGAAAACCTAGCTTTCCATTTTATTTGAAGTATTGCACAGAGTAAATGGAGAATGTGCAAAGGGAACAAAGGGATTGTTTCTACACACCAGTAGTTCAGC
The DNA here is from genome assembly GCF_048771995.1 of Taeniopygia guttata. NCBI lineage: Eukaryota > Metazoa > Chordata > Aves > Passeriformes > Estrildidae > Taeniopygia > Taeniopygia guttata. The sequence goes on along the minus strand of NC_133028.1, from coordinate 37,280,520 downwards.
TTTCTAGTGCCAACATTTTATATGGCCCATTACAGGCCCTTTTATTCCCTCATCTGCAGGCATCAAGTAGAACAGTTAGTAGAACAGTTCTTCATCTAGAGCCATGATGAGTATGTACTTGCACTTCTCAATAATACTAAGTTTGTAGAGCCTCTGTTGTTCTCTCTCCTTGGATGTAGAAGACAGAGGTTCTACTTTACTTTTTCAAAAAAGAAATAAAGTCATATTAGCTGTTTGGTGATTCTTCTCAAATACAGATTTACTACTAAGCTTTCAAACACTTTGTTCAGTAACATAAAGCACACAAAATTTAACCTTTTCTTCTTCTACCACTTAGAACATACTTGAATAGGAAAAAGGTTAGTGTGCAAGGTCATATGAAAAACTGAAGTCCACATACATCTCAATGTACTTTGACATTAGTATTTGGTGCTAGCATTAAGGGAATAATAATAAACTAAAGTTACTGCTTTTGTTATTTTTTCCTTCAAATTCAATAGCAGTCATATAATCCCCACACAATCACAGAGATACAGCATACCTGAAACATAATATTCGAAGCTATGTATGCTTCTAATGCTTCCATTTTAAAAGCAATTTAACTTGTAAAAGAACACCTTTATTTATGATTTGCCAAATATTAGTTTCTTTCAAAACAATAATGCTCCAACATCCGAAAGCTTATCCCAAGAGGTACTATTTTCTCATTAAAAACAGAAGTCAGAAAAAAAACAACTCTCTCCTAAATTAATCTCATCTTTACATGAGGAAAATGAGAAGAGAAATATCACAGCTAAGCCAACACAAACAATAAATGTTATGTTCCCCATCTGATAGTCAAAAAGTGAGGAAAACCACACTTAGAGCCATGGTTAATTAAGTGCTTTCTAGACAAAATATGCAATCAGATTATTTTATCTCATCAAATTATTCACTGTGGATACAACAAAGGAGATTAAGAAAAAAAAGAAAAAAGGTTCTATTTCCATAAAAAGCATCATTCATACCTGCAATACATGATCCAACACGGCATGAGCTCTAACCACCAAACCACAGACATCTTGGCATGGATTTCCCCTAACCTCTATTGGAGCACTGAAAGTGATGACAAAACAATTCTCTCGCTCAATGACCCCAGCACTCACCTGGGTTGTGAACAGTTGAGTTTTAATCCTTTTTTCAGTGAATACTTTATTTTCACAGAGCAGAACAACTTCAGTTGTTCCACTTGAGAAAGGGAGCCAGAAGTCTACATAATTAAGCCACTACAATCACTGGTACCAATCTTCACTTCACATTAAATACTGAACCAAAGGCTGACTTACCTTAATTAAGGTGATTTTCACTTAATGCAGATTTAAGGGATATTGACAAAATGACAAAACAGAGAAAACATGGGACTTCTATATCCAGTACATTTTTTTCAATGTTTTTTGAGAAATCAGAGAGAAAAAGTACAAAATATCTGTTAGCCCTCAATCTAATCAGCTAGCCAACATTCCTAGGTCCTTGCTGACTCACACTTATTAGAAGACAAAATTAAACTCAAAATAATATTTACTAAGAGTATTCATAAAATTATGATTTTATCTAAAACTAACATGACTAAGAAACAGCATCCTTTGTAATTTGCTGGTGCTATCAGAAATTACTGTGCTCCCTAGAGTGTCATCTGTTGCCTTGATGGTTCATGCAAAGCTCTAATGCATTTCTTCCTTCTTGTTAACACTCTCTCAAAAATTCCATTTTTCTTCAGGCATGCACTAGTGACCCAGCTCTGCTATTTATGGTCAGTTTTATCAGTCTTCATAGAGTAGCCTTCCCTGTTCCAGACTTATTCTGATGATCAGTGCCTTAAGCAGCAGCTTTATTGTTTCAGCTACCAAAGGAACACTAAAACCAGTGTCCCTCTAATGAAGGATATCTACTGCACTTACTGATTTTTACCAGATCTAGTTTTATGGAAACCATTAACACTCCTCTGTATTCCAACAGAATATTTTCCAATGTACATTTTAATAGCAAAGTTCAAAACTGCAATTTTATTTCTATAGCTACAAGATCCTGAAAAACATAAACATAGTGAGTATTTACGTAAGACCACTTTGGACAGACTTCATCTATTAAATTTTATATGCTGAACAAATGAAAGAAATCTGCAAAAAAGAATTCTTGTTTCACAACACAGAACAAATCAAATCCACCAAGTACCATTACTAAGACATTCAAATTCATGTATCCTATAAAAATCAACTACCTTTTCCAAAAACAAAGCATAGTTTGGCATCTAATGGTATGTTCACCCTAAACTTCAGTAATTAGAATCCACACCCAAAACCAGAACTTTGTGGTACTGACAAAGCCCCAACAATTTGGTGCCAAGTTTGGTCTTCTTTTGCAAAAGAAAGGGTTTTTCTTAAGTTGAAAAAGCCACACTCTCACAAAAATCTCATTGTGTCTACCTCTTCCCCAAAAACAAAACATGTGGAAAGAACATGAATCTCAGTTTTTAAACATATTTATGTATTCAAGTCTAAAAAACTAGGGCATAACTTGATTTTGGTTTATATGAAATCTTAAAAATTTTTACTAATGTTCTGGCTTTGAGCACCAGAGGTACTTAACTTCCCAAGCCTTAGATGCTGTTCCCAGGAAGACGCAGGGTGCTAACCTCACAGTGCAAATAGTAGTAGTTAGAAGAGAGAGCACGATGATTTCCTAAATGAAACTGCAGCCAGTGTCCAGATCTGAGGGTGAAGTTATCTGTTTAAGCACAAAGAGGAGTTCTCCGACATCACAAGGTATCTCACACTATAAAAACTTATTAATTTCTGAAAGCAACAACGTTAAGGTTGGCTTGAAAAACAGAATGTAGAATACTGGAATACTTTGTTTTACACTTAAAATAGGTGAAACTATGCTGTGGTTACTACATCCTGGGCTGAAAGGTTTTCCAAGCTGTAAGACATGCCTGACTACAATGACCAAGTTAGTATGTGCTTTGATTCGCATAAATTACCTTTAACTTCAAACTGGCTATGTGCAATTGGGCTCCAATCTGACTGTATCTGAGTGAAGCAGCACTGAAATCCCTTGTCAGAAGACAAAAAAAATTCATACAGTCAGAGGTTTCTTCCAGGGACTGTACCTCTGTATATTGGAAGTCCATATCTTCCATTACTACAAGTACAAAACTGTCTCTAAAATAATTTTATTTCTTTTTTAACCATTTTTAATATAAGCTCTTACTTGTGAACTGAGCAATACACTGCAGACAAAAATATACACCCACCTAGGCAACCACAGCCTACAAGCCCCAAGAAAACAGGCACCAATCTATCTCAGTAGCTCAATGTAACTCCCAACAACATAAAAAAATAAGGAACTGTGTGGTAGAGCCTAACTGCAGACATTTCAAAATCTCTAAAGGAAGAAGGATGCCACATTACATAAAGTTTTACTCACAGAATATTTTAAAAATGGCACTTTTTACATAAAATTCTGATTGCTGCAGGGAAAAAAAGGAACAAACACTTCCTGACACTTGAGCTGGTTTAACTCATACCCCCAGTTTCCTTGGAATCTTTTAGTGCAAACTCACATAATTTGAAACAAGTATTATACTCAAAAAAAAAAAAGTCTCCCTATCAAACACTACACATGTAATTATCAATATTCCTTATTTAACTGTTTGAGACATAGTACTTAATATTTTACATTTAAATGGAAAAACCCACACCTCCTGTGTATGGACTGCAGAGGATAATCGGTTTCTCTTCTATGCCATTTAAAATAAATTTTTATGTTTTACATGCTGTTCCATTAAGTGGTAGGGTGATAAAAAACAAATAGGAAAGCATAAATGATATCAGTTCCCTGTTGCAAACAACACAATTCTGAATTGAATATATGAAAAAGTATAATTTCCTGAGAAACGAGCATAGACCCACAACAGGAGCTGAAGTCAGAAATAAGTCTTCCTTGACCCTTATGTTTCTCTCTGGGTCCAGAGGTTTCAATACAAGAAGATAATTTATTGAAATTTTAAACTACTTTGGGAACCCATTTCCAGAAACAGCCCACTAGTTATTCTAGTTCTGCACTGAAAAAACAATTCCCTTATTAGTTAAACAAAACCCCCCTTACAGAAACCAATATATTTTGAAACCATAGTTCTGGAAACATAGTTCTTTTAATGGTATTACAGAAAGGTGAGCTGCTCCAGGAGATTGAAAAGATACTGAAAATATTCCATTGTTTTTCTTGGAGAACACGTACCATAAAATCCATTCTTATTATCACGACTGAATTCAAAAGAATAGATTGTGACCATGCTCTGTAATGCTATCATGATGTTTAAATCCTTATTTTCAGTTATAATTAACTGAAGGAATAGACAAAAGACATAGAAAACATGGAAGTAAGATGAAAGAAAAAAAGGAAACATGAAAGAAAGATGAAATATGCCATCAAATCCAAACAGTCACAGATTATGTTTATTTTTTCTTCCTTCCTTGAGAATCTTTTTCGATTTCCCAGCAATTCCTAGGACACTAGCTCCCCTTTTCATATATTCTTTTTGAGTTCATTTAATGAAATATAGCATTTTCAGCTTTACTGGTTCTATAAGAACAATGAGAATACATTATTAGTAGTAAAACAGATGCTTTCAGAATCTTGTGAAGAATCTCAAAGTGCTTGAGAGATATAGCAGAAGTAATCTTCAAAGCTCTGAATGGAAGTTCTTTGACCATTTTGTAATTGTACTAGTCTAAATGTCACATAATACATGACACACTATTACAAAATTAACAATGAAAAATAAATATACACGGTATTCAAATACACACATACTGAAGGAAACAAGATGGTAAGTGAGTCAACACATTTACATTTCTTTCTCATCTCTTGTCTAGCCAATACCTCCATAGAAACTTTTCTATTTTGATGCTCTCCAAAACCTTTCTCAAACATCAAGCTACATCTTCCAGCAGCACTTCCCCCTCACCAAGTCTCTAATTCAATTCCAGTGAGCCAGGGGTCATTTGCTTGATCCCATTTCCTCTGTAGTATTTTATCTAATGGTCTATTGCTATGTTCCCAGCCTACTACCACAGTTTGTTTTCTTTCAAAACCACTGTCCCTCTTTCTCCCTTATTACTTCACCATTTGGGTCTTTATCACCCATCAGTATTGAAATTTCTCTGCTTTTCAACCTTCTCCTCCCAGAAGCCTTCTCCCACCCTTTCAATGAGATGATTACTTTCATGCCTCAAGGCTAAATGTGTGTTCACCTCTTTTGCCACCCTCTCCAACTCTTGGACCTGCTTTGAATCCTACACTGGAACAAGTTCTCCAGGGAAGTAGAAGAATCACCATTCCTGGAAGTGTTCAAAAAACAAGTAGATGTGGCACTTCATGATATGGTTTAGTGGTCATAGTGATATTCAGTCAAAAGTTTGACTTGATGATCTTGGAGGACTTTTCCAACATTAACAATTCTATGATCCACTTCCTATGTTCCTACTCAGGTGCAGTGTGAACATGTTGGGCAGGAATCCTCCTGTTAGGCTGAATCCTTCCACTACATATGACTTTTTAAAAATTGCTCCAACTCCACTACCTCAGGAGTTATGCCTAGGAAACAGACACAGCTTAAGCTCAGTAGAGTTAGAAGAGTCAAAACTGAAGAGACGCAATATCCAGACTGCAGTGGTGGCCAAGGCCAAATTATCAGTACAATGTCCTTTGTGGTCTTTAAATTCTGGACTCCTGATTGCCTGAAAGATTTGCAAAAATAGCTTGTGAAACAGCCATAAGAAGATTTTACTGTGCATATGCAAAACAGCAAGGAAACAAAACTGTTATTTTTGTCTACCTTATTCTGTATTTAAAATTGAACCTAATTTTATTGGGTTGCAAATCAGGAATTAATGCATTTTTAAAAAAAAACTTTTATTCACTCTCCTCCCCCCAAAGAAAGTGATAGTCATTCCAACTTTTTCCTCAAGTTGTAAGTAGTAGTGGTAGTGCATATAGTGAATGGAAATTCAGATCAGCGTTTCTCAACTTTAAGATCTGTCTTCTGAAAGATTATCTGTTCATCTGCTTATCGACTATCCCTGCCCTGTCTTCTGAAAGATTATCTGTTCATCTGCTTATCGACTATCCCTGCCCTGCTTAGTCCCAAGAACTAAGAGGATTACAGAACCTGGTGGCAAGGCTGAAGGCTTGTTAACTTAATAAGGCTGTGGATTTAAAACTGTGTTAAATTAAACAGGTTTTGAAAATGGCTTAAGTCTGCTAGAGTGGATAAGATTTAAGAGTCTCCTTTCTTTATCTAGCTCCTGAGAAAACCATATGAGATAGAAGGCCACTGGCACAAGTGAAGGTCCATGAGACATCGATCTTCTTTTAGCAAGCTTTTAACTTCAGGATAAAAGCTTCTTCACTACTCAGGGGCACTTTACCACAGTGCAGTGAACTCAACTTTACCGAGTTTGTTTAAAATAAGCTTCTAGAACCGCTATGCCCTATATATGCCAACTCAGATTGTCATCTGATTATCTTTGACTATTTTTCATTTTAACACTTTTAAAGTCACAAGTGCTTCATTCTTACCCATTTCTTAATATAAATAAAATAAAGACTATAACCTAAAGGGCTAAGATAGCATACAAAAAAAGAATAACTGAGGAGACGTGCTTCAAATTATTCAGTATTGATGTTCTGCCACTGCTGTGCAAGTAAGACTACATTCCTTCTCTTGGGTTCAGCAGCTTGAAAGTCTGGAGGAAATGCGCGCCTTTGTCTTTAATCAGAGCTTTTCAAAAGCTTGTCTCATAGAACCACGGTTCACACAAGGTAAAACAGTGGTTCAGTTCTTTAAAAAGCTTTCAGTGCACACGTATATTTTGAAAGCTTGGATGCTGAAAAGAGAAAGTCAAGAGAGGTAATATGCACATCTCTCCTTTCCAAGAAGTGAAAAGCAGAGTTACCTCATCTTTCTGCAACACTAGTGCCATGAAATAAAATCAGTTTTATTAACAAAGAAATGCTAAAGACTGAGGAGCACTTCAGGTGTTATGAAGTCCAACAGGACACTTGATGCCAGGCTTATCTTCTGAGCAGCACTGGCAGCAGTCCTCCACTTCAGAGAGGAGGAGAATGCTATCTATATTAATATTTAAACAACACTGAAATGCTTACCTTTGATCAAAATGCATTTATGATTTATAGCACACTTCCCAGATAGAAACCATAAAATTATACTTTGCACATTTACAGAATATAAAAATGGACTATCTAAATTTGACTCTGAGAAATCAAGAAAGATAGAAAGAACAGTTAAAGACCAGAACAGAGCTTTTAGTTCAATTAAAAACAAACAAACAAAAGCCAAACAGAGATTCACACCATATTCAAAAAATTAGATGTGGAAGGCCAAGCATATCAGCAATATTTCAAACAGCATTGCTGTGTGAGAGGGATGCCACACAACAGAATCTTGTCCTCATTTGTAAGAGATCAGACACATCCTTGCAGGTTCTGGCCTTTTAATACTTGAAAATTTAAGTGCTTATGCTGGTGAAGAGGGGGGCAGAGGGTAGAAGGGATTAATCAAGAACCAAATAAAATAGGAACAAAGACCTAGACAAGAAATTATTTATAATTCTTAACTATTTATACTCTTACACTACCAAAACTTTATTTGGACAATAAATCGCATACTTGAGTGCCACAAGTGTAAAATGAGACTCACAACCCAAAGCTTCTAAGGGTACAGTGGATTGCTCATACACACACACACCACAGATGACTTTCGTGTACCTAGCAGGCTCAGACTCTGGGACACTTTGGCAACAGTGTCCATAAATGAAACATTGACTTCTGTGTTTCACTCTTCCTTCAGCTGGAGAATCCAAACCTGTAGGTTTCCAAGCAACATTGAATGACATTTTAAAGGCATGTATATAAGCATCACGTGTCTAAAGAATTCAAATATTGGACTCGATTTCCCTCTTTGGAGTGATTTCCCTTCTCTCCAGAGCATATTTCTGAGTCCCACCAATTTCCTGACATTTTAGAGGATGCAAATGTGAAAACAGACTTACCTAATTGCCTCTGTGCAGACCAGCTCGGGTTCTGCATGGCAACTCTGGCAATATCCATGGGAAAGGGATAAGTGGCATGCTCAGTGCAGCAAAGCTCTAAGCTCCTGGTGTTGTCTGACAGTGAGAGGACAGTACTGTCATCTTCCCCTCTATACCTAACAGAGATAAGGAGTGCAGAAAAGAGCACTTGGATGTGTGACCATCCCACCTCAAGACCACTTGCTTTCTAAAATTAATCCAGCTCACCTCAAAGCAGCAATTTTCAGTCCAAAACAAAAGAAAAAACCTGCTCTCCAAAAATACTCCAATTTAGTGATGTGAAAAGTAGAGGATTTGATCTAGTTCAACTGACCCAAGAATTCATTGCTGGTTTTTTTCCGTCTAATACAGAGGGATCTGACAAGAAATGAGGTTTAACAAATGCACACTTTTCCTCTGTGAAGGCAGTAACGAGGTGTATGCATGAACAGGGCTGACCAGACGATATTTCAGCTTTAATTACTGAGACACACTCTTGCCCACACTAGAATGAGGATATAGTCAGTGATTTAAAGGAGATGAAGAAAAAGAAAAAGCAAAAAGGAAGACTAATCCCAGGATACTAGGCAATACAGTAATATTAATTTATACTTTATGCTCTTCATGTATTTGGCAGATCTTAGTCATATATACTACAAGATTGTATGTAGTCAACATACCTCAATAGAAAATTTTCTTTCTTACTGTTTATTTTTTGTTCCTTATGTCTGACACAGTCATGGACAAATGGGACACAGAGGTAAGAAAACTAGATGATTTCTTTTTCTTGGAAGTAGTACAGTAAGATCAGAGGCAGGAGATTGTTTGAATAAAGGACAACAATGGTGCAATGCTTAGTGTCACACTGAAAGACCAAAGAAAAGACCAAGGAAGGTGTTAAACGTATCATAAGGAGAAGTCCAAATGCACTGCAAGGGGAAGTTCACCAAAAGAAAGACAAACAACAGATCATAACAAGTTTCCAATTTTATTATCACAGCTGCAGTTAAAGGCTTTCTGTTTTCTGCAGTTCCTATCCATGCACTAAACACTGAAGTTCCATTAAAAACCATTTCACTCAATTAAAGGAGAGGAGAGAAGAAGGATTTCTAGCTGATGCCATCCCAACCAGCTCCTCATACCATAAATGATGCCTATTAAGCCACCAAATGCATTGCAGAAAGCCACACATACACTATGCACAGAGAAACACAGCAACAGCACTACTGACTGACTTTTCTAACCAGATCCTGGATCAACTACATAAAGCAATTGTACAGGTATTTGATTTTTTTGGTAATACGAGAAAAAAATTCAAGGACTTTCATTCTCTCTAAAAAAACTGCTTCCCTTCACAAGCCCATTAAAAGTAACGGCTTGAGACTTCCCTTTTTATGCAGAAGTTTAAATTTTCTGAATGATCAAAGCTTTTGGAGTAAAGCAACTCACTGGCCACATTAAAGTGGAGGGAAAAAAGACACCATTTTATTTCATGTAGGTGGATTTAAATAAATCGACATAAATGGAGGAATATTAAACTGGAAAATGAAGGGAAATAGAGACAGCCCTCTCTTCCACATGAAGACACCAAAAAAAGGTTGTTAACAAGTTAAAAAGGATTTCAGATTTCAATATCACATGTAAATCACATGGACTTCTTTAGTTTATAGTTCAGTTTACTTCAAAACCTAATTGTTTTCTTTAAAAGGGGATTACTCTAGTTTGACAGCTATTTTACCAAACAGATTAATGTTAATTGGCAGGTTCAAGATAGCTATGCAGGCTCAAAGTATGGAATTAAACATTTCTGCATTATCAATACAATTTACACTGGATATACTCTTCTTATTCTTTTCAAAACACACTCAAATCTACACACCAGTGTGCCAGTCAGATGCAAATTTCCCTAGCTGAAGGGTGGACTATGACTTCCACAGATGTTTCAAGTGTCTGGCTTTTTTTCCTCACTGAGGTATTCATGTGACTTCCTATTAAACATCCAAACAAAATTAAATCCTCTTAACAATGTGACACTAAGCATTGCACCATCTTTGGGACAGGAAATGGATTATGAACAGTTCTCCAGTAATGTGGAAGTCAATGATTTAGAGTTAACAGCAGGATATACTGACCTCAACTGAGACTGTGGAACCATTGTAAAACAACCATGGATACATCCAATATTTTAAAAAAGTCAGTCTCTGCCCTGGAGTGCATGAAGTCTAAACAGTGAGTCAAACAAAGAAAGTACTATCAGTCATATCTGCAGATGGGAAACAGAGGCACAAAGAGCTTTGAGTGACTCTGTGCAAGGTCATAAAGGATGTCTGTAGCAAAGCCAGGAACTGAGCCCGGAAGCTCTCAATCCTAGCCCAATGCCTTTGGATACAGAGACAGTTCTTCCTTGTGCTTATCCTCCTTTTCTATCTAATTATTTATCTCACATTAACACCAGGAGAGTCAGCCTACTTCTCTTTTATATTTATGATCTCCTTTAAATTTTCTCTAGCTTCACATAGGATACAACAGTGTTGCACAGAAGTAACTAAAACTGTACACATAAAAGGAGAATCGGGTATCTCAGCAAGCATGACAGGAAACAAAAGCGTGCATATATGATTCGCAAAGACTTCACAAAATATTTTCTAATGATCACTCCAGAGCACGAATAAATGTCTATCTCCAGATTCTCAAATGGGCCTTGGGAAATTTCCTCCCATTCTTTCTTCTTTCCCCAGATTGATATGCTGAGCATGATGCCATATGGTATGGAATAACCTTTTGGTCAGGGGGGTCAGCTCAAAATCAGGTACCATCAAGTAATGATTCTCCAGCCTATGATCACAAATAACAATCATGAAACTATCTGCATTAGCCACTGTTTTTTGCATATTTCTACAGCTACTTTTTCCTTTAAATGGGTATACTTTACAATCTGATCTATTTTGACAATGGGAATTTCCTCTAAGAGTACCCTGCCAGCAGACTTTTACTGATACATTTCTTTGTATTATTGTATTCCACTACCTCTTGTTCCAAGATGATTTGAACATCCATTCCAATCTACACCTGCTGCTATGCTTGGCTATCCCCATATTTATTTACAATAATGTAATAAAGTTATTGATCTATGAATGCACATTTTCTGTCCTATTGTTATCTTCTAGTCCAAAAGGTTTCTTTTGACACTTAAGTTCTGCCAGGATCTTCTTAGTCCAGCAAGTGCCATGACTACAAAAGCAGCGGTTGTTTTGGCTCCTGTCAGATTTTCCAACATGCTCAACAGCCAAACTGTGAGAGCTAGTCTCTAAGCTCTCTTCTCCAGGGTGGTTGGGATAAAAGAAAATGGATTGCTTACATCATCCATTGAGTTTGACAGAAGAGCCCAACCTGCTTAAGTCCACACAGACCATAAGGTGGCCCACTGTCCCTACTGCCCCAAGATGTGTGGCAAGGTCAAACACCATGGCTACAGGTGGAAAACCTGGCTCCATTATTTTCCCTTCTGCCATTACAACTGTTTCAGCAGTTCCCAGGCAAGCCTACTGGATCACACATGACCACTGCTGCAGCACTATAGATACAGAAATTTAAAATTTTAGTTTTGCTTTCCTTGTTAAACAAACATGAAAATGGATGCATGGATACACAGCATCACTGCTAAGTATTAGCAGAAACTCACAAAACCATCTCCTGTTAGTGGGTCCTTCATTCATCCTCAGTATAAAAGAATTTAACATAACCAACTCAGGGGCTCTAGCCACCTTTAACAGCTAAAGGAGCATTTTCCAACAACCTGTAATGATTCTTTACCCTCATTTCAAATCGACTTCAGTGAGGATGGTATCTCCAGAGTTTCTACAGGCATTCCAGAATAAAAATAACCAAAAAGGGGAAACCTTCAGGACTTTCACATTGCACTGTAACATTTCTTGATAAGATTTTCCACTGATATACAGTGTAATATATTCAAATTACACTATCAATTCTTACTCAGCATAAGCATCAACTGTATCAGGAATGGCCAATTTTGAGCTATTCATGCTTTTCTCTTCTTAATAGAGATAATTTGAATTCTTCTCTTAGCTCTTCCTGCCTACATTTGGTCCAGAAAATAGCTGAAAACCTTATTACAAAGTATTTTCAACACTGATGAGATTTCAGTCTATCTAGACAACTCTTCTCTAGGTTATGTGGAAAAGATAGCCCTAACTTCAGAAAGCTGCTCTATAAACAAACTAGAAGAAAACTTAGTATATCTTAGGCAAATACAAATTCCAAGGAAAAGTTAAATATGGATCATCTTAAATCTGTCTAGGAGAGAACAGCTCTCCAACATCTAGCAACTTATGCACACAGCTACATATAAGACTCCAGCAATAAACATATCCTTGTAAAACTGTCATAAGGAACTTAGGATAATTCTTGTTTGACATAATCTGTGAAAATGAAAAAATTAATAACATAAGCATAAACATAAAAGGATGAACCCTAACATTTTTGAATGCTCTTTTGAAGGAAACAAGGCTCATGTGATCATGCAGTCCCTCAACAGCCCAACTTGCTCCTTATGACCAGTCGCAAGCAGCTGGGCTGTGGCTCTTACAGATCTTCCAAGCTGTCAACCTACCTGAAGGTTTTCACTTGGAAACAAGGAGAAAAACATTAAAATTGCATCCATACCAGAGAGGAAGCTGCAGTATGTGTATAAAGTTAAGTTGTTGTCCCCAGCAAGCTGGCCGCCTGGGACAGAACTGCTGGGTAGAGAGCAAACACAAGTTTTCCATCAGGTGCAGTCCAGCCAGTATTAGGGAAAGGCACAGGAGGCTTTATACATCCAAACAGCAGGGGAACAAAATAGATTAACAACTTGCACAGAGAAATTGCCATTGTTACAGGAGTGAAAGCTTACAGAGGTTACAGAAAGAAACAGGGTTACTCTAGTGGGGGACATACTAGGCACAAGATTTGTTAATCTCCACCACCCACCCAGCTCCATTAGTTTTAAGACTCAAAGAACCATTTGTTTGTTTATTGCCATGTGTCGCTACATATATACAGAGAATGCAATATACTGTGTAATTACAGGGCTGGCCACTCCAGAGTCATTGATACAGTTCAGGAAATCATGCTGCAGTACATGCTGTATTAACCTTTTCTGAAAATTACAGCATTCTCTGAAAGGGCATTTATGAGCTTAGTATTACTTCAGGGTATAAGCAGAATGTTTATGACTTGACAGCCTTCATCTACATTCACTTCATTTAACATTACAGCAACTTTCATTTACTAGTTCCCCTTCAGCAAAATTAGTTTAGGAAATCTGACTCTGCCACTCATCTAGAAACAGATTTTCCTCTTCAATTCCCAGGGAGGAACTGTATTTGCAAGCATCTTTATGTTAGAGTTAGCAAAACAAATAGGGCATTCATTTCAACACTTTAATTAAAGTGGCATTTTCCTTTCTGGACTTTTTTTTCAATAACCACTTTTCATATAGAAAACAGAAAAGTAGCTCATGTCTCCACCTTCTTATCCATCAAAATTGGTTCATGTCCTTAAAGGTACTGCGGTCCTAGTAAAAAAGGCTCTGGACAAAGTGGACAAATGATGAGCTCATCATCTTTCCCTGTCTCTCAAAGGAAAGAAGGCATAAGAATGCCTGTGAAACTCCAAAATCAAAGATGGAATAATACTTACTGTAAAACACTAAAAACTATCCTTAATATACAATGAGAATCAGTGATTGCATGAGGAATGCATATGGTCACAGTTTTAATGGCACATGGTACAGGACAAGCTGAAGCAACCTTCCATGTGTTATCACTTTCTACTCTGCACAACATCTGGAAATGCATATGTTGCAAAACAGGATATTATAGAACATGTAAAAAAAAAAGATAAAATATTCCATATTCAAGTTATTTTGTCTAATAAGGCTTTGAGAAACTCTGAACTACAGTCTTTCATGCATAGCGCTGCACCAGAAACCTTTTTGGAGAAGAAGCAGTCTTTGAAAATACAGTTATTTACAAAGGTCAAGACAAAAATATATTAAAAAATTATAAGTCAAAGAGCATTAGCAAACGCAAGGTATCACGATAAACACCTTAAAGTTCTGGAGAAGACCACAGTGGTTTTGATACTCCTGAGGCTTCTTTGCATTACTTTTTAAGGATTCTACATTCTGGAAAGAAAACTCACCAAAACCACAAAAACAAACCACTAACAGAAAAACCCCACAGATCACCTTCTCACCAATTAATGTATATACAAAACAAAACTCATTAGCAGGAAGTGAGTTGACAATTGTAAGTTCTATATTCTAAAGTAAAGAACCTAATGAGATCTCTAGGAAGCAGAGAAAGCAGTATCACCTAGCAGAAAAACAACTGTATTTTAAATCCTTACATAAACTTAAAATGTGTATCCAAGATCTTTTGGAGAGATGCCAATCATGTCAAGCACTTCTGAGAAAAATCAGTGTTGGTCTTCCTTCACTGGGTAAATAAACTAAATAATTTAGAAACACTTCAAAATAAAGACTAGTCCTGCCAAAAATACATTCAAGTCTTCTTCTTGGAACTCCTTAACACATTTCATAAAAATCGAACAAACTCCACAAGACGGAAACCACCTGAACCATTGAGAAACTCCACTTCAAACACAGGAACGCAAACAAACTGGGCAGCAAAACCTTTCAGAGAAGCTGTCCTGCTTTGTTATTAGATAAAGCAAAGCAAGGTCTGTCATCTCATAAAATTACATTTCCTGACACAGGTTCTAGAATGAATAATCATAACTGAGGCCAGTGAGTCTTGATTATAAGGTATGACAGAGCCTACAGGTTGCATAGCTTTTCAGAAGGAACTAGAATATACAAAGAAGGTGATGTCTTCCCATCATGGTACATACATCTTCCAAATCCCCTAGAAAATATACTTGAGGAAAAACTAGTAAAGAAATGATGAGAACTAAGACTGCAAACAACTTAGCAGATTGCAGGCATTCAAAAATTGCTTTTTGAAGGAAAGAAGGTAAAAATGTAGACACTTAGAAGCTAGTGGTGAAACTTCTCTACTCGTGTTTAACATTCATTATGTCTAACTTAAGGGAAATTTACTGATTTTAAGAAAAAAATTCAGAAAGTGCACAAGCCAAAACGAAACACCTGCTCTTGCAGCTGACAAACTAAAAACAATTTCAAATGTTCTTCATAAGATCTATATCCTTAATAATAACTTAATTTAAGCTTTCCACGTAAGCTACCTTGCCCTATTTGACTTTCAATTGGACAGTTAAGGAATTTCTTCTTCTTGCCTCAAAAACTGAGAGTTTCAATCAGGAAGCATTCTTAGTATTTATATAACATTAAACCAACACTGATTGGAACACCAACATGCTTTGCTAGAAATTTACAGAAATTCTCAAAATTACATTGTTTTGCTGTATTACCTATCTGACTGCCCTTATCCCAAAGCAGAGGCCAACAACTGTTTTTAAATGGTGGAGGAAAAGACAGGAATGCAACAAAATACTGTCACCACGTGGTACTTACCCTAACAGGAGGGCTCCGCGCTTGCACCCTTTGCTGCTGCCCAACTTGCGAGCTCTGCAGGTCCTTTGATCCGCAATTAGCTACAGTGCTGGTGGGGACCCTCAAAGCATTTGTGCCGGCAGTCCCACCGCCGGCGCTGGGTTTCCGAGGCCTCTGTTTGATGCCATCCAGTAGTCTAACAAGCAAAATATTACTGGGCAGTTCATCAACACCGCAGTCCACTAAAGTCCGGCACTCAGGACATCGCAGCTCATTGCGAGAGCTCACAATGCCCAGCAGGCAGCGTTTACAAAACGTGTGTTGGCAAGGCAAGACTTTTGCAGAAGCGTCAAGTCGCTCTAAGCAAACAGGACACTCCAACAGATCCAGCAAAGCCGATTCATCCATTTTCCTTGTATTACTTAATGAAGAAACAAATTTTTGCAGAATCTGTGTGTTTTGAAAACTGCAAGGGTATCATGTTACATCCATTCCTCTTCTGACTGTACTCTAAAATTTTTTGAGGGAAAAAAGCATTAATAAGCTGGAAAAAGTCAACAAGACCATTTTATATGACAATGTTCATACAAACAGCAAAATAAGAGATCACTAGACTAATTCAATAAATGAAACATGAATATAGTAGTAGCAATCTACATTAATGTATCTATTTATTTAAAATATTTTAACAAATGCTAACAGCTAAGGTTTTTACATTCAAGTCCTCATAAATTTCAGTCTGAGTGATTTTATTTCCTCAAATTATTCCAGAACAAAGAGCCATCCCCAGTACAGCAGTACAATAAAGCTTACTTTTCATAGTTCTTAATACATCAGTCACCGTGAACATTTGAGATTAGCTTTCTTTCACAACAAGAAGACGGCAAATGTAACTACAACGGGGTCCAAAACGACACAGCCTACACCAACAGGGTACAGCAAGGAGAATTACATTTATGCCAACACTAAGCCAACAGTGAACTACATTTCCACCCTTTCTATGAAAACTACTGCAGCACATTACATAGCTCAGCCTTGAAAACAGCCTCCAGCTCACAGGGTTTTAAGCTTACCGCAAGCACTGACAAGAGGGTTCATTACAGTGCCGCCTTTAAGAAGCGCTTCAAAAACTATCGCGAAGTGATTTACAGCAGGAAGTGCTACTGCCATATCGTTAGGACAACACGAGCGCTGCGTATGCAGCCACAGAGGCAGGGGCGAGCCCCCAGCGAACTCCAGCCTATGTAGCGACGTGCTGGGAAAGGGAGGGGAATAAAAACCAAACACCAATAAAGAGCCCCCCTAAAAAAAAAAACCAACATTCTGCGAGAAGTCACACCAGGATGCTCCGCGGCCAGAGAAAGGCTTGCTGACCTCGGCAGTGCCCGGCTCCGGGCGAAGTTGAGCGCCTCCCCCCAGCCCCCGCAGCCGCCCGCGGGAAGCGACGCCCCCGGCTCCCCGAGAGCTCGTCTCGCACCTACCTGCTCCCGGGCTCCGCGCCCGGACCGCCTCCCCGATTCCCTGCTTTATACTGCCCTGCTCCCCGAGGGAACAGCGACCCGCAGGCGGGCGGACACCGCGGCGGCGCGCAAGGGTCCCTGCGGGGACACGGGGCGAGCGGGGACGGCTCCCCGGGAGCCGGGGGCGGGCGGGGGCCACGGCGCTGTCACCCCGCCCCGCGGCGCTGGGCAGAGGGAGGGAGGGGTCGGGCCCGCGGCCCCTCCGCCGCGCCGCGCCGCCCCTCGGGGAGCGCCGGGGTCCCGGGGGAGCTCGAGCGCCGCCGCGTCCCCGTCCCTCACCGGCTCTCACCGTGCGGCCGCGCTGCCCCCGCTTTGTTCCCGTGAGGAGCCGCCGCCGGCCCCGCCGCTGCCTCTCCCGCCGCGGCAGCGCGAAGACTCCCGCGCCCTCCCCGCCCCGCAGCGCAGGGGCCGCTGACGCGAGGCGCGGCACCGCCCCGCCCGGCACCGCCCCGCCGAGGGGCCGCGGGCAGGGAGCGGGGGCGGGCCCGGCGGTGCCCAGCGGCGGCACCGCCCCTCACGGGCGGGGATGGGGCGTGGGGCCGCCTCGGCCTCCCTGCCGCCCGCACCTCGGTAGGTGTCTCGGCAGGGGAGGCGGCTTCCTGGGACAGGAGGAGCAGGCGCTTCCCCCCTGCCTTGTGCGTCAGGGGCAGCCCGAACGGGCACCTGGGGCTGCCGCTGTCCGCATGGAGGCGGCGGCGAACGAGGATGAGGGACGGAGGGAGGGAACGAGGGTGGGTGGTCGCTCGCTCGCTCGCTCCTCGCAGGGCTTCCCCCGCTCGCTGTCTGTGGTAAGTCATACCCAGAGCGCCGGCCTGCGGCTGCCAGGCCTACAGAAGGAGGAGCCGCGGTGCCCGGAGCCCTTGGCGGCCCGCCCAGGGAGGCTCCTCATGCACGGCGGCCGTGTGCGGGCGGGGGACCCTCCCGGAGCCTCCCCGGCTGTGCGCCCGCAGCTCCCGGTCTCGGTGGGACGCGGTGAGGCTGCGGCCGTCCCCGCCCCAGGGCGGTCAGGGGTCCGTGCTGGGCACGGGCAGGGAAGGAGACGGGGCTGCCGTGTCACGTCCATCGCTGCCCTCGGCTGCGGCTCTGCTCCCTCGGGCCCTTGCAGCACGCTTGTGCTAAGGTCGAGTGCCGCGTGTTCGTGGGCATGGTTAGTGCTGGACTTGGTACTGCTGGATTAACAGTTGGACTCGCTGATCTTGGAGGGCTGTTCCAAACTAAATGGTTCTGTGATAGGACTGCTTCAGTAAATAAATGATGCCAGAAAATTGGTGAGTGCCTCTCTTCACACACTCCCCCCACACACAACCACACACCTCTGTATTCAGGATATGATGCACTTGCTTGTGGGGTGTTTTGTGCGAGATACTTCTCTGCAAGACTGTGGGAATGAAGGAGGAAGTAAACCCCAAGATACATACAAATTACCATAAAACAAAAAGAAGTAAAAGCCTGCTCTTTTTAAATCAAATGAGACCCCTTGTCTATGGGTGATGAAAAAGCTACACAAATGTTTAAGTTCCAGTTATTCATCTTGCCAACTGCAAGTCAAAAAAGCAAGCAATCCAAAAGTTTGTGTGTAGTTCTAGCTTTCTAGTTGACCCTAAGAAATGGTATGAAACTGTGTTAGGGGAGGTTTAGATTGGATATTAGGGAAAGTTTCTTCTCCCAGAGGGTGGCTGGGCACTGGAACAGGCTCCCCAGGGAAGTTGACACAGCAAATGACTGGCTTAGTTCAAGAAGCATTTGGATAAGGCTCTCAGGCATGTGGTGTGATTCTTGGGGCTGTCCCATGCAGGGTCAGGAGCTGAACTTGATCAAGATCCTTGTGGGTCCCTTCCAATTCAGGATATTCTGTAACTTTAAATTTGCTGTCATCCTTACTTGAATTCTGTGTATATGTATAAAAAGCTGCCTTTTTTTTTTTTTTTTTTTTTTCACACATGGATTGTGTAGGTTTGGATAAGCTGATAGTGTGACAGTCTTTTCTGTCTTACTTTCTGGATATGCTAACTTGTTTGTTTGCAATGGTAATGATATTCTCTGATTATTAGGATTTCCAAGTAAGTACTCTCTCACACTGCATCTCTAATATTTTATTTTATTTTTCAGTTATAGTAGTGGAAATATTGAAGCTGCTAAATATGTACAGTTCATTAAGAAATAAGGTTTCCTCCCCCATGAGTTCTGGAGTTTAGGAAAACTGATACAGATGGGTTTCTGGTCTATATCTGTGCTTTCCAGGAAGTATCGTAACATAAATAGAAGGGTATAAACATCTGATACATAAGAATATTCCTATGTCTCATAGTATTCCTCTATCTTGCCATATCAGTGCTGTCGCTACAGGAAAAAGGATAATCAGTACATTTGAAACAGGGACTTGTTAAATCTAAACAAAGTCTCCTTTCAGAGTTGGATTTCACTTTTGGACTTAGCTTCTTCAAAAGATCTCATGGTAATTATTTGCCAGCCTTTCTCGCATAGTTTTGTTAGCAAGACAATTACTGTTGTCTAAACTTTGTTTGCTGCCTAAGGAATGTAAAATATCTATTAAAACAGTAAAGGAATTTACAACACAAGTGGTGCACCAGGGAAGCAAGATGAAAGTTCAAGGAAGCAGGATAAAAAGATTACTCCTTTATCAGGGCTGGTCTTTGATAGTGTTTTATGTAAAGTCTGTAATATACTAAATGCATTGTGGAATATAAACCAAAGCAGTAAACACTCAGAAGAGCATCAGGTAAATATGTTACTTCCTGAGCAGTAGCTGTAGTTAATTTTCAAGCAATTATGATCCATGTAAAAACATGTGGGAGTGTGTGCAGAAGTATACCTCTGCCCTCTTGCACATGAAGTGTTTGACTCAGAGAGGCTGCAATACTCTGGTGCCAGGACCAAAAGGAACAGAATTGCTGTTATTTTCTTACTGCCAGCCATAAGCAGGGAATTGCACTATTCAGACATTGCACATTTTTATGTGAGGTGGCCTCACTTCTTGAAATTGTCCCATCCTTATGCACAGTTCATTAGTTTCTTGTACAGCTTTTATTAAGTACATGATGCAAAGGGCAGAAATCCCTTAAAAACACAGATTTGAAAGATGAGGCCCACCAGTTACTCAACCTGGATTTCTACAATTATTATGTCTATTCATATATGTATTTTACACATTTTTGTGTAATGAATTGTATTTTTGTCACTGGGTTTCAGGCACACTTTTTTTTTCCTCCAATGCATATTGTTTCTCTTCACCTGGAAGCTGTTAAGTAAAGGAAGAAGCAAAGGACAATAGGAAGAACAGCAAAGGACAACGTCAGAAAGAACTGTAACACCTTTTGCTTTCCTTTTTTCTGTCTGCATCCTTAGTGCAATAAACCCACTGTGGTCTCTGTACTCCTCTTTCATCAATGCCTTCTTTTTTTCCTCTCTAAACCGAACAGCCTAAAGGCCTCTCCCCATGTCTTCAGCCCACTCAATTGAAACAGTCACACTTTCTCTTATAACTAACTCTTACTGCAATAATTCCTGTTTCTGGCACATTTCCAAGTACCCTTAGTTTTTCCTCTGTCTTTAAAATGTGGGACGGTCTATACTGTACCTGACTTTGACCAGCAATGGTTAATTGATAAGTTGGCAGCTCACAAGAAGAGAGAACAACATCTGCTGCACCCTTTCCTGTAGGAGGGACATTCAATATTAGATTATTTTTTATATGACCACTGTTTTCTATAAAACCTCTAGAATCTTAATATCTCTCCAGATATTCCATCAACTTTTGCCGATGAATTATTGGGAAGAGGGGATAGGAAATGTACTCTATAGTCATCTGCATCTAGTTTCTTAGAAAATTTTATTAATAAGATATTACAGAATTGCACATTTTCCAACATGCAAATCTTAAAGACATTTGGTACTAATGCACTAAATACACTAACTCACTACAGAACAACACCAGGTCCAATCTTCCTTCTAATCCTACAAAATGTCCCTGAAGATTGTTACCCTTGACAGCAGGGATAATCCACCTGCCTGAAAAAATCAAGTTAGCACTATATATATTTAGAGTAATAAAACAAAACTGATTGCCATGTAGAGAAATGCAGGCCTGCAAGAATAAACATATGAAGGCACAATTAATTTATTTGTGAATTCCATCCTGAAAGTCTTCAGATAACTGCAGAAGGCTCAAACATTTTTTTTTTTTGTGATTTTGTTTTCAGGCTTTTTCAGGGAGCTAAGGTGGGATTGCAGTTTGGTTTTGCTTTGCTGTCTTGGTTTTTTTGTTGAGTTCTTTGTTTGGGTTTTTTTCTTCAGTAAGTACCAGGTTTAAATTATCAAGCTCAGTTACTGTTGGCAACAATTCTAGCAGCAAGGAGCTCAGCATGGTTGATACTGATCCAGTTGGTTTGCTGGCAAACTGAGTTTTGTGCTATCCTTAATGCACTTTCTGGGTTGTGAACTAGTTTTAACTACATCAATGACAAACTTCTAAGGTTTTTGCATCCTGCTAGAAGGATCTCTGTTGTTCTAGTATTGGTGAGGAGCTGGGAAAAATGAGTTGTAAAACTAGAAGCCCAAATGTACTTGATAGTACATTTTTATGCTGTGTTCTAGGCAACCAGTTTTCTTGAGTACAGTATCATTTGTGTATTCATGTTGTAAGCCAGTTCTCGCTGATAAGGTGAACCTGGGATTGTAACTTTGTACATATTGCTGCTATTGTAATAACTTAATTTGAGTCACAGGGAGGAAATGTGCAATACAAAAGGTGTCTGTGGCATTAAAGAATAAAGATATTACAACTCTTCAGTGTTTGAGTGAGCTTTTTATTACAAGACATTCCCATTAGGTTAGTCACAGGAAAACACTGGGCTTACGGGTGCTTATGATCCCTATAACCTAGCCGCATCATTCAGTGCTGTACCCTGAAGGAATGCAATAATGTGTTGGATTATGTAGTTGGTCAAGGACTTGATTTAAATGTTCATTATGCTGATGGGAACATTGTGCCTGCATCTCATTAACCAGTAAGCTTGGATTTGCCCTTACTACAAATAAGGTTAAAGGAAAAACAAAGGAGAATGCACGTTTGAATAAATCAAGCCAGACGGTACAACTGTGAAGATTTTAGAAGAGGAGCAGAAATGTTAGAATCCATTCTTAATAAGTTTATTCCGGAA
This sequence comes from Taeniopygia guttata, assembly GCF_048771995.1. Taxonomy (NCBI): domain Eukaryota; kingdom Metazoa; phylum Chordata; class Aves; order Passeriformes; family Estrildidae; genus Taeniopygia; species Taeniopygia guttata. The sequence goes on along the minus strand of NC_133028.1, from coordinate 37,258,151 downwards.
TCAGAATATATTTTTCCATCCTTGCATACAGCTGATAAGCTACAGACCTAATCTGTGAGGCTGCAGAATTGGTCGTAATGCTTCTTTGCCCCTCTAGAATTAGTGTTGTCTCCACAGGGGAGATTCTGGTGGGAATGGAGCATACCAGATTATGTGTTCAGTTCTGCTCTTGGTATCTCCCAGTCCCATTAAGGTCTGGTCTCCCAAAGATTTGTAAGTGATTCAGAATGTAGTGTTAGAAATATTGACTGCCCTAGACATTTTAGAATGCTTACATGCTGTTTTAATAGTTTGCTATATTGTTAGCAAATTGTAAGCTATTAAAAAGCTATTAGTATTTTCCCCACTTGCAAGGGCTGCATTCCAGTCACAGGGTAAAGCTCTTTCATATGAATAATAAACCACTAAACATATAAATATTGAATTAAAATTATCACATTACTCACTCTAGACTGAGATCAGGCAGAACTGTAATAAACCACTTCAGTGATAGTGACCTGAAATGACTAAAGTCCTGTTTTATCTTTGAGGAACACTGTGACAAGTGTTTGGAGCTTTGGACACCCAAATGTGTTCAAAAACAAAGATGAGTTGCAGGGCCCAAACAATTCTTCTTTTTAAATAAACAAAAATATCATGGAGGATATTCAACATTCGTCAAAGTTTGCTTAGTCTTCATTACCACACCTCATTACCAAAGTGTCTGAAAGAAACCAAATGCCTGGAGACTGGATACTTGGCATGGATATTTTTTGACCAAAAAAAAAAAAAAAAAATTTAAATCTGCAATTTTAGATAGGAGAAGGAATTGCTTAGGAGAGTCAGCAGCACTTTTGCATGTAGGCTATAGAGAGAGAAGGAGGTTGTGGGTTTTAGATGTCTCTATCCATCATGTAAGGTCTATAATTCCTAGATTCTGCCTTTTGTTATACTTTATATTTCTAGAAATACATTACAGCTTCACTCTCTAAAATCCTGTGAGAAGACAAAGCTAGTCAGTAAGTTTCACATATGGGGAAGAATTCACAATACTGTGCTATTTTATCTAGAGGGGTCCTTCAGTCAAATTAACCTTCCAAGAGCAATCATCCATGGCCAAAGCCTTGGGGTACTCCAATCAGTAAGAGGGTGGAACCTCAGATCTATTCACACTTTCACACCAAATAAATCCTTAGAGCATATTAAGCATTCTTTTCAGTCTTTCTAGATGAGAAATTTCCATGTCCATTCAGAGCATAGGCTCTACAGCAGGTGACGTAGAGGATTTTATTCCTCCTTTGGGTAACTGCATGACAACGTAATGAAAATTCAGAACTTTCTGCAGGTCTTAACAAACACCTTATCCAAAGTGTCTTATTCCAAGAGAAGTTTTTGCAAGTGCATTTATGGAGGAGTAACTCTTTAGAACCAGTTATGCTTTTGTGGTCATGAAAGCTAAAGTGTGACAAATGTGTAGCAGTAATGTATCTGTAGTGCGGTTCCTGTTGTTTTATGATGAGTCCTGCAGTTCCTCCTCCTGTCCAAATCAGGCAATCTGTTGAAAAGTACCATAATCCCTTCACCTACATCTCTTCTGCAGAGAGAGTTGGTTTGAATTTTGTCCCAGAAGAGTCTGTAGCTGTGTTACACTCTCAGACTTAGGAGCAGGGCATGGTAAGATGCTCCAGGATAAATATGTGACATCTTTTCATGTCATGTGGATTCATGATTCATGGATTCATGAATTTCACTAAATAAATGTGTTTTTACAGCAAAATATACAAGAAGATTAAATTCTAAACTAAGCTATTTTAGAATTTCAAGTGCTGTAACGTTTGATAGTTTGCAAAAAAGAAAAAAAAAGTCATGTTAGTTCTTAAAAGCATACACAGCTAGATTTTTTTTTTCAGAGATTTATTTCCCTAAAATAGCATTTTTTTACTAAAAGTGCCTGCTGGGCAGAGCTATGTGACAGGCAAGTAGGATTATCAGCATATATACTTTTCAAACATCTCTGCCACACTTTAACAGTTCTGCTGTGGTGTCATACATAAATAATGAGATAGGTTGTGTAAGAGTTTGTTTACTAGGATATAAAAAATTAAAATGTGTTACAGCATTAAAAGTGCACTACCATTTTAACTCCAAGCTAGTCAAAGCAGTATCCTTTGATACACCAAGGGAAAGCATTTTCTTTGACATTAGTATTCTTTTTTGGAATGTACCCTCATCTCCAAGGAAAGTTGCAGCCCCCTTAGAACAAATTAGGCCTCTTGGTTGTATGAAAGGTACAGAAGCTCCTTTACAGCTTTGGTTCTCTGCATTTCCTGGTACACTTGTGAAAGGATGTAGGCAGAATTTTGGACATGATCGGTGTACCAGCCATGTACCATACTTTTGTCCGTGATATCTTAGAAGCAAAAACCAAGGATTTATGATGTAGCTTTACTATGAAGGAAAGTTTTTAATTACAATGGGATGAAAGAAAGGGAATAATGGGACAAGTTCCCTAGTGATTTTTTGCAGAATCACTATCATTCTGCTACCACAGTTCTTTATAAACAGAGAAATGTAGGGAAAAGAACCCTAAAACTATCTTTGTTCAAAATAAGATTAAGGAAGTGAGATAAATTTATGGAGTATTCATGGCACTACTTTGGATTCCTTTCATAAAGCTTGAGACTTGGCTTCTAAGTCAGTAAGGACACTAAGACACAAAATGAATTCTCTGAGGCTGCTAGAGCTACAAAGCTATATAACCACTCTGGGACTGCCAAAGATTTTTTTTTTTTTTTTTTTTTTTTTTTTTTTTTTTTTTAAGATTTGTGTCACTTTCACTCCCACACATCTGGCAAGAGAACTCTGCACTGGCTTAGCTGAAAAATCTTATCTCATAGATCATTACTAGCAATAAATTCCAGCCTTTGTGCTTACTTATAGTGTCCCAAAGCCTGGAGCCACTGATTTAGTAGAACTAGGAATGTGGGCTGTAAAATATTTACTCACTGGCATGCCCCCACCACCAAAAGAAACCCCAATCCCAAAAAAAACCCATGTCATGCCTCAAAACCAAGCCTCAAGCTCTTTCATTGTGAAGTCAGCTTTGAAAATGTAAATCACATGAAGCTGGCTCTTGGGGCCAAAGAAAACAGGCAGCTGGATTCCATCCCCCAGCTAAGAATCAGCCCTTAAATACCTCTTAAAAGGACACTTTATATGAGCTATAGTCAAACTAATTTTCAAGTAATGTTTTCCCACTTGTCCCAGAAAATGCAAAGAGTGACTCTGTGTGTGGATGGACTGAGGCACTGACAATGGGTAAGTGTGCCAAAAACCTGCAAACTCCTAATGCAGTTCTACCACAGTTCTTCTCTAAGGTCACACCTGTGCTAAAAAACTGATTTATATTTAATCCACATCATAGTTCTTACATATATCTAAGGCAGCTGTGCTCTAAAGAACTGTCAGCAAACGGCATGTACTAGGTCTTTTCCTACATACTAGTTCACGTTGGTGAGCATTTTTTCTGGTATTGTCTTCTGGAAGCATTCTTATTTATGGGATTTATTGTGCTGATCCTCTTCTAAATGACAGGCATGGGGAACATGAAGGCACAGTTATCTCATACATGGAAGACTCGGCAACTTGTGGCTAAAAAGACTGGAAATATAAGAGAATGTAAGGCAAATTAGACAAGGACTGGCACAGATCCATTTATCTCTACAGGTTCAATTAAATAATAAGCTGGGGAGGAAGTAAAGGAACAATTCCAAGTACTAAACTACAGATCTCCAGTTTAGCAACCTATCCTGGAGTAGAATTAATTCTACTATTAATGATACTACCAACAAGCAGAATCAAAGTTAATAATCACCAGCAAGTGTTACTGGGCAGCAAATGTTCTCTGGGTGTGGGGGAATATGGTATGGAGACATTTGAGGTGCAACATACTCTCATGTCTTTCTATTTCAGATTTCAGAGGAAAAATTGGAAACTGGCTCATAATAAAGCCAGAATATTTTCCAAGAGTCACAACAATCATTCTTGAGAAACTTACCCCAGCATAAACATGGCAGAATAACCAATCAGCTAACAATGAGCATAAAATGCCTTCCCCTTTATTTTGAAAGGACAAATTAATGTTTAACTCTAGGTAGTGTTGCATAATGTGAACCATATTAGTTTTAACCAATATACCAGCACAATCCAGAAATAAGTTGTAACATAATTTTTTGGCATTTTTATTTTCAGTTTCCCCAGTGACTATTAGTGAGTGCCTGGAAGTGTTTTTTAATCAGTCATGATACACAGTCACATACCCAGCTATCAAGATTGAGGCTAGTGCATTACAGCTGCTCTGGGAACCTTAACCCACTTGCATTGACTTCAGGAGGATTAAGTCAGAAACAATACTATTTTAAAGCCATTTTTTGTATTTACTTGGCAAATACCTTTGTCAATTTAAAGTTTCCCATGGGATGTGTCAAGAGGTCACTGAAATTCCCCTGGGCAAAGGAGGGAGAGTGGTTGAAACCATGGCCTCCATGCTGCTGCCTTCAGTATTTTTCTTCATGTCATAGTGCTGTACTTGGCACTTTCCCCTCCAGTTCCATTGGAAGAGGGAGTGAGCAAATGTAAAAATGTTAGTGAAAAATGGAGGCAAGAAACATAGAAAAGGCCTCCCTGATGTTTTATTTGGCTACTTCTAGGCCTCAGTAACAGTAAACTTAGCCACAGAAAATTAGTATAGAATATATTATCTAGTATGCACACGAACTCCCAGATGCTTTCGGTGCATTTTTTCTCCCAGATCATTCTATTATTCTATACAGTCTTCTGGCCAATGATCACAAAGCCTTCTGACCTCTCTGTTATCCTATGGCAAGAAAAATACAGTTCCCTAAGGCTGCAAAAGTATCAAGGTTTCCAGAAATTAGGTACCTGCAATTTCCATGACCATCAGTGTAGCTGTGAGCAGCACATTCTTCAGACACCACTAAGACAGAAATGCAGAATGGAGGGATAGGGGAAATTCCACATCTTACAGGCTTGCCACTCTTCTGAACTTCAGCTGAAAATACCTGAGTTGAAGTGTCATAGATAGCTTTGTTAAAGCCAGTGACTGCAGGAAGTGATCTGACCTGTGTCATACTTAGGTTTAGTGTGATCCTCTAACAAGCCCCCATGGTTTATTGTGTAATAAACCAGGAAATTACACAATTAGTAAATTATTTCAGTTATGCATTTCTCACCTTTTTAACTGCTGTAAGGTAGAATAAAACATCTGCGGGGATTTTGCCAGCAAGTGAAAACAAAAATAGTGCTAAGTAAATACATTACAACTTGATTAATGCAAGATAAACACTACAGGCTACACAGCTTTTGCTCCTCAGCAGGCCTGTTTCACATTGTATGTTCATACATAAATTTCTCTTACTAACACTGCACAAGCAGTCTGGCACCATCCTTGACAGATGAGCTTTAGGAACTGTTACAAAGTGGTTTAAGTTATAGCTCCATCTGTTATATCCCATCCTTCTGATGGAGATTGTGTTCACTGTGGCAGAATAAGCATAATGGGAGACGTGTTCATATCCTCACCAACTGCAGCTCAGAATCTGATGCCTTGGCTCACACCCATCTTCTCAGCAGTTTAATCAATGATGCTCTACTTCGTGCCCAAGTATGAGGGTGGGCGAACATTTCCTTCTGCTGGTCCTGATAATCATCAGCAGAGGGAAAGAACAGACTATGGTGAACAGGAGAAGCTTAACAAATCACAGTGGGATCTGACTCAAGCTTTCTTTAATTTTATTGGGAGGAAGGAGGCCTTATAACAGTGCTTGTTCATGCTCCACTATAGTAATGTACAGTGAGATACTGGGGGTTGTGGTGGAAACTGCCCACTATGGATTCGAGCAAAATAGTTACTACAGTATCACTGCCTGGTTAACAAAGGTTGTGGGTCAGGACTGAACTGTGCTTCCTTTCCCACCTGGCAATGTTTGACCTCATGGTCTGTGGAGTCAGAATTTGCTGAAGTTTCTGGACAAAGAGGATTGTCCAATGTAGAGAAAGCAACAGTTGTTGTCTGAGGAAAGGTGACAAAGAAGTATTAAGTTAATACAGTGAGTTAAGTTATTCAGGGCACTGTGATCATTAATTGATGTACTAAAGGCCACAGTGGAACTGGATATAGAGGTTAGTGCAATTAGGCTTTCCCATAGCTGGAAAAAAAGTGCTATATTACTAAGTTAAAAATAACATCAGTGCCATTGAAATAATTCTCATATATGTAAAAATAAATACAGGTCTATTAAATAAGGCTAAAAATGACTGAGTATAAAAAAATAAAGTATGTTCATATTTATAATAATTAAAAGACATCAAAGTATTGAACATCAATGTTATGTTCAAATATACTCTGTTGAGAAGCTCAACTGTCATAGACTTCATCTTTTAGGCTTGTCTTACAATGTTTAAAGAAGAGAACTAACATACTCCAAATGGCTATGTAAGTTATCGAAATTAATGTCAATGGGAAAGGATCAATTAAATTGTGCTATAATTATGGTAAATTATTGCATTTTATTTCTATCTTTCACACATCTTTATCAAGAATTGTTACAGATTCCCAGAATAAATGAGGTTGGAAAAGACCTATTGAGATCATCAACTCCAACCTTTGACTGAGTATCACCGTGCCAGCTAGGGAATGGCAGTAACTATCACATCTGGTCTTTTTTAAACTTTCATACAAAAGAAGAAACAGAATTTAGAGAAAATGTAACAGCTTTAGCAGTTTATAAAAAGCAGTTTTAAGCAGGGCTCAAGTCCGTAGAGCTCCACAATAGACAGAGTTGTGGCTCATGCACCTCAGGTTTTCTGTCCTTTCTCTACCCACATCAAATCAACCCCTTCAGAAAAAGGCTACATACCTTAGTTTTGCAGAACTTATCCGACAGCATTCAGAATAGTTGTACCAGCAATAAAAAAACCAACAATAAGAACATTTGACTGCTGATGGGGAAGCCAATAGGAGGAAAGTATGGCATCCCTGGAGTATTGCTTGAGATTTAAAATTTTTCAAGAGAAATAGAACCACAGTCTTTTAGCCTACAATTTGAATTTAGGAAAGTTTTATTCTATATCAAGGACACAGCCAAAATGCATACTTCATCCCTTCCCCTAGGGGAGACATTACTGTCAGGACTGTGTGCAGGATACAGCAAAAGTTAGGGAATGTCAAAGACCCAATTGGTTCTCCTCAGAGCATGCCTGCATCAGCTCAAGCCACAGTCCTATTTCAATCTGAAGTGAATTTTTTCCTGGCTGACTGCAGTCCCTAAGGGAACATCCATCAGCCAAGCAGAAGTGAATCACGCAACTCTCCCGCCTCACACTTGATACAGTCAACCTCAGGGATGACTTGGGAAAGAACTGTCACAGCCATCCCGAAACTAAGCAAGTGCTGGAGTATTCCCACTCTGGAGCCTGCCCATGGCTTTGCCTTGTGTTATGCAGCTCATGTGAAAAAACTCTACAAACCTTTGGCTCTTTGAGTTCTCTAAACTGTATTGTTAAAAAGAGAGTGGATGGAATTGGCTGAATCCCGTCTTGGTTTAAAAAATATATTGGAAATAAAATCTGGAAGAGTGCACCACATCAGAGATGCTCAAGGCAAGCAATTTAGGAGCAGTAGCTGAACTCATATACATATATACACTCACACATATATATACATACACAAACACATATATGTATATATACAGGACTCACAAGTAACTGTAAATTAATATATTTCTGTGGAAGTAGCTCAATTAAGGCTTTAGTTGATGAAGAAGTGTTTTTAAGACTCTTGCACAAGCCAGCCATTCTAAGTGCTACAATTTGAATTGATGAACTCATCAGCTCAGCTGGAAAATATATCAATTTGGAAACAGTTTTGAAGTGTGAATTGCATTAACACACAAATTTAATTTACATGAAGCTCTTTATGGGTTTTAAAACTACTACTAAAATGATACAAATTGCTCCATTTAAATTGCTATGATAAAAATGGCAAAAAAAGGTTTTAGGAATGGTAACCATTGATTTCTATATCACACTAAATTTGAGTCTGCATGGTTCATGAATGAATAAATGGTAAACTAAGACTTGAGAAAGCAAACAGTTATTTGAAAAGAAAAACATTTAAAAGGATTGAAAAGTTAAATTTCTATATTTGTATTTGGTTTATCACAGCTAATAAAATTATGTAGAGTGTAGTCTTATTTGAGCTTTGATGTGATGCTTTTAGTGTGAGACAGAAGTCAAATCAGTAATTTAGTCAGGGGCATGCTTCTTCCCCAGCCACTGGCAAAGAGGAAGATCAGACCAAGCCCAAATATACATTTTACATGTGCAAAAAGTGTTTTATTTTATTTAAATTTGCATCTAGTCATTTGGGGAGACTGGCCATACCATACCATAAAGCTATTAGAAAGCATCCAAAGCAGGGCTACAAGTATGGTGAAGGGCTGTTTAGGGAAGTCATATGAGGAACAGCTGAGATCACTTGGTCTGCTCAGCCTGGAGAAAAGGAGGGGAGACCTCACTGCAGTTACAACTCTTCCTGAGCTAAACTTCCAGAGGAGTTAAAGCCTGCTCTTTTTAAATCAAATGAGACCCCTTGTCTATGGGTGATGAAAAAGATAGACAAATGTTTAAGTTCCAGTTACTCATCTTGCCAACTGCAAGTCAAAAAAGCAAGCAATCCAAAAGTTTGTGTGTAGTTCTAGCTTTCTAGTTGACCCTAAGAAATGGTATGAAACTGTGTTAGGGGAGGTTTAGATTGGATGTTAGGGAAAGTTTCTTCCCCCAGAGGGTGGCTGGGCAATGGAACAGCTCCCCAGGGAAGAGGTTACAGAGTGACCAGAGTTCAAGGAGCGTTTGGATAAATGTTCTCAGGCACATGGTGTGACTGTTCTTGGCTAAGAGTTAAGCTCTATGATCCTTGTAGGTCCCTTCCAACTCAGGATAGTCTATGATCCTCCTGTCCTCCAGGAAAAAGAACGCGAAGATTTGTAAACAGACAAAGAATTGTGCCTAAGGGTGTTTTCAGAAAACGGCCTTGTACAGGGACATCAATAAATGGCCTTGTACAGGGACATCAATAAATGGCAGGGCCTTGTGAACTCCCGTTCCGGCTCAGCCCCGCCGCGCTCCCGCAGGAACCCGCGCGGCGCCACCTGGCGGCCCCGGGCCCGCACAGCACCCGCAGCCCCTTCCCAACCAGCTCGGAACGCTCTAAGGCTTCACAGCAACGAGGTGATGCAGAATGCGCGCCTGAGTGAACAGACCGCATTTATGCTCACATGAGAGCAGGAGGGACAGAGAAGCAGCAAAAGCGGAAGAAGGAATTACTAATAAATAATGCAGGTTTTTCAAGAGCATGAAGAGCCTTGTTAGGAATGTGGTAGATTGGAACTTGATTTAAATCAGCCATTCACTCACCAGACCACAGAAAAACCAGTGCTCTGCTTTGGTTCACGTTGCCCAAGCAGGTAACACATTTTTCTGAAGTTTCTTCTAGTTGTAACTGCAAATATGCACTTGTCAGAGTTCAACAAATTGAAGAGCAAAAGCCTCTTCAGGCTATGTTCTTCAAAGAAGGTTTTAGGCATTGGTGCTTCGGGTAGAGTACCTGTTCAGTTCAACCAGCTCACTGCTGGGGGTCTCACTCCTTTCTGCTGATGGTTTTTTGCTTGTTTGGTTGTTTTGGTTTTTTTTTAAACATTCAACTGAACTTAGAGTTGGCTTTAAGGGTCAAGAAGCAAGTATGAAGAGAGAGACATCAGTGTTATATAGTTCACAGAACATGTTTTGTGTGAAAAATACCATTCCATATCTCAATTTGCTACTAGAACTACAACAGAAAATTCTTCAAGGTGAATGTAATATGCACACAAGCCAAATGCTCAACTATCAATAAATTGCATACAGACCAATTAATTATCTTGCAGCCACCAGTCCTTGATGTCATTATAGAATACATTAAATATGGATTTAACAATTCAGATGAAAGTATTTCTTTTGCAGACAAACTTATTTACTGTGTCAGTTTTAAGTTAGCTTTTGAGGAATTTCAAGGATATTCAATCCTGAGTGGCAGGTTTGAAGATTATTCTTAAAAAGCTGTCCGCAATCTACATTTATTTTCCAAATTATTAATTGGTAAAAAATTCTGTTTGTAAATCTTGCAGTCTGCAGCTTATGCCATGTTTCTCATCAGATGCAAGCCTGTACACTGCGTAAGAAATGAAGACTGTCAATAATGACACAATATCAATTTAAAATAAGTGAACACGGCCCAGTCCTTAACTTCAGTAAGACTATCACCTTAAAGGGATTCAAACCACAGAGGACAGAATACACAAGCTGTATTATTTTGTTGTTTCCATACAGTTATTCTGTATTATCTTAAATCTAAAGGTTTTGAGTCCTCCCTTCCTTCAAAAGGTGGGCAAGGTGTAATTTGAAAAATCAAACCAGAAAAAGAGAAATAACTCATTCTTTAATAGAGTCTTTCTTCACAAGAATCATTCTTTAATAGAGTCTTTATGGTGTATTTGCTAAAAGCCATGAGTGACGTATCACATGAGGATCATATCTCTGAATAGATTATGCAGCAGTAGAAAGTGGAATGGATGAGAAACCTGGTAAAAAGATTACTGTGGGAAGTTAAGAAAAAGGAAATAAATGAGAAAGTCAGCACAGCGCAGAACCAACACTGTTTCCAAGAACTGATCATAGTTTCTCACCAGATGAAGAAGTGTTTATCAAAGAAATAAGAATATAAAGAATAATCCATTAAAGGCAAATTTTTATTCTTATTATTAATAATTTTATTCTCACCGCAGACTCCCACGATACTGCTGAACTAGAGTAAGTTTGATATCTGTCTAAAAAAATTTAATGCTTTTCAGTGGGCAAAATTTTAATAATGACACCATAAAGCAATTATACAAAAATCATGTACACATTTTGACAGTTTAAATAATAAATATATATATATATATATACTTGTTTTTATTTGTGGAAAATCAGCTTTTGACATTTTTATATTGTGACTAGTTGTAGCTGAAAAAAAAAGGAAACTAAACCTGTTTTTCTTCAGTAGGGCACTTAGAAGTTTGACAGTTCATCAAATTCATAACAAGAGACTTACTGTAATGCATAAACCAGTAAAGCTGACACAAAGATGATGACTGCAAAACAACAGAATCCTGAATGTCTGCCCTGTATATTACTGCTTCAACATAAGGAATGAGGAAATGTGTGTCAGAAGAAACCTGTTTTCCCTGTAGGGTGGTGGAAATGAAGCTGTACAAAACAGGAGCCAGAAGATACAAAATATTACACAGCACTTGTGGCTGCAATGTTTCATTCTCCCCTGTGGCTGCTGGAGCAATGACTAGAACACTCAGAATTCAAAGCCAAACTGCAAAGCACCTCCCCTTTTCAGTTCAACAGCGTGGTATATCATCACTGACCAGATTACAAAATTCAAGAGAGGCAAACAACTGGGATTTTTGGGAAGGGGATAGGAAAAGGGAAGAAGAAAAATAAGAATAAAAGTTTTGGAAAAAAGAGTATTCTGCCTCCAAATGGATTTTTCAATCCCAACCCCCCCCTGCCCCACACATTTCAAGGATGACTTATGTACCAGTTTGCTCTAATTAAGAAACACCATCAAGATATTTCAAATGTGACAGAAGCCTTCAGCTTCAAAATACAGTAAAAGTGAAATGCTAGGACTGGACCACTAGATGAAGATACTATTAAAATACAACCATGAGGGTCAATAAAAACAAAGTAATTTCTTTGTGTAGGTGTAAAGAAAAGCTACTTGGAAGTGAGTAGCTAGATGTGAGTACTTCAACAACAGAGTAATACTTCCAACTGTTCAACCATACCAGCTATATGTTCATATGGCAGAAATTCTGTTTTAATTATAGGTCTCAGTTTTGTATCAGAACATACAGAGATATTTCTGTCTCTGTTTCTTTTGAAATTTGAGATGTTACAGGTTTGGGGTTTTTTTGTTTGGTTTGTTGAGTTTTTTGGGTTTTGTTGATTTTTTTTGTTGTTGTTGGTTGGTTCGTGTGGGTTTTTTAAAATTTTGGGCACCTAATATTTAAGGAACACGTATGCAAATCCACACAAGAGAACTCTAAAGGTATCTCAGTTTAAAAGGCATGTTTCTCTTTTCCATACAATCAGCATTCTTTTTTGAAGTCTTGCCTCTCCTGCACCATATTACATTCTCCGCTACAACTTGTTGTTCAGCTGTGCAGACTTCAGACACTGTTACGTAGTAAGCACTAAGGAATTTCCTGAGTCAGGTTATTCATCATTACCTGTACAAAGTAGAAGAGCAGGAGAGACAGTAAGAAAAGGAGAGACACACATAGACACAAGTCAAGCTAGGGGTACAAAACAATCTAGAAACCACAATTCAGTAAGCAATAACACAAGAATACACTAAGTCTGTCACCAATGAGGTGACCATGACCAAAGCTGCCTTAAAGTGCTACACAAATATTGAACATCGTGTCATCTTAGATTAGTGAATTTAAGATAGCTGCACCTCAAGTAGCCTGCTTCAGTAGAACAATCCTCTTAGAAAGAGCAACAGAGATTTTCTCCCAACATTTCTTATTTGAAGAGTATAAGGCTTTTGAGACAGAAGCTCATGAAGATCCTTCTGTCTGTCACTTGTCCTCTATTCACCCTTATTAGCATAGCACTTTTTAATTCAAGTGTCTGAAATTTACAGAATTACTTTTTCTTATCATTTTTTGGATGCTACCACAGATTTGTAAAATACATAATTAGAACTGAATCTAATAAAAAGAGCCACTTGTTAATCAGCATTTTGCCAGATGAAAGTCAGCTCATTTTAATAGGATTCACTCAGACAACAGCTTATAATTTATGTGCCAACATTTTAGCAAATTTTAATTTAAGCCTTTTAGTACTAGTTTTAAACTATCCTTAAAGCAGAGTAGCAAGCAAAAGAAAATGGTGACACCACAGTAACCATTTTCTTGCTATTTTACATTTCCAGTCTTTTGTACACTTGAACAATGGACTACTACAGTGCATCTTTCCAAATCTGTCATTAAATCAAGAAATTGTGCCTGAAAAATATTTTTCAAACATTTCTCAGCCATACTTCTCTAGCACAGCATGAAAATAACATGGAAATGATTGTTCTTACCTAGCAGTTCTATATCAGTAGAAAAAAAAAATCAGGAAAATGTAATTTGGATTAGAATTATATAAAAAACCAAACTATTATGTTTTTCTAACTAGTTTTAAGGACCCCCCCCAAATATTTACATATGAAAGTCATATAAAGCCGTACACTTACTTGACCTTGCACTATTAATGCAACACATTTGTAAAAGAATTTAAAAGATGCAGAAAGTACATAATGGTTAACATGCATTAAAATATTTTTTTTTGAAAATTGAAAAGCATAAACGGTGATCATTGCACATACTTCTAAAGCCAGTATGTGATGCTTCTGATTTCTATAAAACTTATTAAAATTTTAGATTTCTTATTTCTCCCCTCTCCAGCGAAGACTTTGACCATTAGAAATGTAAAAATATGTAACTGCAGTTAAATTTTTGATGTGAGAGAAACGAAAAAAACCAAAAGCATTCCCTCACTCATGGTGGTCTGTGTTTTTTTTTCATAAACATGACTCTGAAAGATGGAGCAACATCCATCTGCCTTGAAACCTGTGCTAAGCTGGGCAGGGCTCCAGGGTAAAATAAATCATTGCCATGTGTTACTGAGACACCAAATAAGATGGATGGTACACACACATCAAGGTCTTCTGAAAAATGCTAATTATAGGATAAAGAGCTCCATGAAATTTTCAGTAAAAGAGTGATGGTGCAACTTATTAAAAGTAACACTATAGAAAGCATAATATTATTTTAGCTGAAAGTTCATTAATTCTTAAGATAAAATTGCTTTTGATTCTGCAAGTTTTGGGCTGGATTTTCTGTCCCCATCTGTGAAACTGTTTTACAGAAATTAAATAATTATATTGTAGCTTTTGTACGCCAATTATTGTTACAGTTGACTGTACATGCAAATTCTGTTAAATCAGTGGTCAGCAAAGTTTGCCACATTTTGCTGAAGGAATAAAAAATACCTTTGTGAGAAATTTTAATTAATTTAGTCAATCAATATAGCAAAGCACAGACATGTTCTAAACTCCGTCATATTATGATGTTTTAAAAGTATATTAGAACCTATATTGTATATGACCAAGAAAGAACATCATCCATAATTGCCAGGATACATTGAGATTACCTTCTTGGTAGGCTCCGTCTGCCATTACCAGATGAAGTATTTTGGCATACAGGTGCTTGTGTTCATTTCCAAGAACAGATTGAACTATGGTTGAACAAACATCAATATTTTCATCTTCATCTTCAAGTATAGCCTAGTGGAAAGAACAAACCATGTTGCCGAAATTAAAATGGTTATAATATTAAACAGTTCAAATCTATTCAATGCAATTCATAGTTAAACCACACGTTTTTCTCTTTAATCCACTGGCCAGGCATTTTCTCTGATAATATTTTAGTGTGCCAAAACAGATTAAAATACTACAGAAAAAACCTTTTACTCTAGTCATACAAAGTAATTAGTTAACTGGCACAGCAAACAGTCTTGAGCTTATTCCACAAACCTTTATTTTCTCATAAACTTCAATTAATTTATCAAAGCCTATTTCCTCCTCCAGGTTATATCTCAACTCTTCTAAATGGCTGAAGATACTATCACATTCTTCACATTCGCTGGCAATCTCTCCATCACTATTATCTAGAAAAAAAGAAAACAACAGTAAAACCCTCTCAGTTCTCCTACACTCTTACTGTTGTTTCTAAATCTCTAAAACAAATATCCTTTAAAAGCAACCAAACAGGTAAGCTCAGGAGCACTGGATGATGTTGGCAGATGTTCTGACAATGTGCAAGAAAGTAGGAATAGTCCCTTTCTCGAAAAAAATCCTGAATCCCAAACAGGACATATCCAGCTATCTCCACTAAATCCCCACTCTGACAATTAGCCATAGGGGTATTCACCCTGAAGGAAAACAAGGTATGGCCTTAAAGCAGAATTTTAGTTAGCAAAGTAGGTCAAGTTCCATACCACCACTCTATAAATTTCTGAAGTGGAACTTATGAAGGGTTTGGTGACTGTCCCACAAAAGGGAAAGGAGTTCCTTAATGAAACAGCTGTCTTCTAGCAAAAAATGAGGACATGTATGTTACACATAATACCTGACTGCCATTCTCCATTGCTTTCTGCCCTGAGAATCATCTTGTTCCATGGAACAAGTAGAAAAAAAACAGTACTATCTTAGCTACAGAGCTCCTTGTTCTTTTATAAGTGCATCTCCTTTGTGTAGCAAATTAAGTATGCCAAAGTGGTGCAATAAGATACAGGAGAGAAATCAAGATAATTTTGCTTATAGGCTTCAGAAACCTTGAAAATAGATTTGTAATAGTGAAACATGAGGCAAAATTTAACAAAAAAGGACATTTTAAAAAATACAAAACAGAATCCCTATGTAAAATTCCATTGTAAAATGCAGGAAAAAATACCTTCTTAAATAAGCATTCAAATTTGGAGAGAACTTGTCTACCAGGGAAAAACTTCATAAATTTCAGAGCATATAATATCAAACCTTTAAATACTATTACCTGGTAGATCACAGACTTCATGAGGTAGTATCAGAACTCTACTACTTACAATTGTTATATATGACTAGTGTAAGGTATAGTCCTGACCAAATCACATCCTTCATTCAAGTAGCAACAGTCAAATCAATAAGTATCAATAAAATAAAAAGAAAAGTTGTATACAGGTTAAAAACCCATTAGGTTATTTCTAATACTCTATTTAACATCTGCATCTTGAGCAGATTTTGTCTCAAGTTCTATCTGTTACCCTTTTGAAGGCTGGCCTGCCTTCCTCCCTGCCCCAACAGGGAAACTTAAAATTCTTATGGAATATCTAGAAGGTAGGCCACTGGCATTAAACATTAGCACTTGCAGCAACAGCAGAATCACAGACACAGATAGTATTGCATGTTATCAGTGTACAACATCAGCACTGCCACAAAATTAAAGATATTAACAAAGTTTATTTTACCTTAAAATAATTATTGGAATGCATTATTAGATTTGTTGAAAATGTTCTTCAATAAAAATTACACAAAAGCTTTGCTTTAGATGAGTTACTGATTTTCTGTATCTTTTCGCAACTATATTTCTAGTTGCACTTAATTTTACAGCAAGAGTAAAATACTTCTATTTCCACAAGAATTTAAAAAACAGAAATGAGACTTCAAGAAGTTGTGCATAGCTAAAGCAAAATGCAAAAAGCGGTAATTAATTTATCTGTCTCACTTTTAGTCTGACTGCATTAATACCTAATTTTGGCTAAGGACAAGGTGAACAATTTCGTGTTCCTTTTGATTGCCTGTAATTTAAGCTGAATCCCAGATACTCCAGTCGTGTCAATTGCTATTTCTTTTTCACACTTACAGCCATGAATTATTCAAGACATACAATGCATTCTGTCTTTGATCTTCCTTGAAGCCAAGTTTTAGACAATTTAGAGAAAAAGGCAATTAACCATCACTATACAACAAACAGCCAAACTTTAATTTGCAACATGGAATGTCGCTTAGATGTTGACCTTAACATTCGGAAAGTCTGAATATGATCTGATTTTTTATAATTTATGTATAAAAATTATTAATTGGAGCTTTACTTTGTTATAAGCTGACAAAGCTAAAAAATTATTCTGTATCTGAATTTTTAACATGAATAAATAACTTATAAAACAGGTATAACAGAAATTATACCTGACTGCCATTCTTCATTAAGAGCACTTTCACTGCTGAGGTTATTTTCATCTCCTTCATCCAGCTCAGTACCATTTGTTACGCATTCCATGGCATTAGCCTTTAAAGTAGACTCCTCTTCTTCACTCAGTTCCTCACTAGGCTGCTCCCTAAGCAACTGTTCCATTGAATCCTGGAGCTCCTGCAAATCTGTATCTGTCTCTCCAAACATACTAAAGGAATGTGATATAAAGTTTATATAATTAATATTTTGCAAGTGAAACCCTCTAGAAAGAGCTCATTTCTTTTGTGAGCAGCAAATTGAAAAGCCTGCCTAGCTGGATTGGAAAAAAAAAAAGACACCCTCCTCCCCCAGCTATTTGTGACCTCAGTCCAATATGACTACAGCATCAATACCATTGTATCATGCAACACACAGGGAATAAATTGATATCCCACAGTCTCATGAAAAGATACTAAGTCCTCAATTCAACTTTATTAGTAAGGTAATTTGAAATTTTTTGTATTTGTGCACTGGCAAATTTTCAATCCAGATAAAAATGTGTCTCGAGCAAAAAAGAGATCTAGATCTAATCAGACTAAATACACCAGACTATCAAAGGTGTGGGGAATAGTCAATTCCAGGGTCAGATTTTGAAGCCCCTGAAAGAATCTGGGGACTTGAAGAACATTCTAATAAAAAAAGTAGAGGAGATAAGTGAGCAAGATTCCCAGAACATAGAAAGAAAGGAAATATTCAAGAAATTTTTATTTCTAGAAAATCAACTTCGAGTTGCTTAAGCAAAATGCAAGTTCCAAACATCAGACAGAATAACATCTTGGATAGATTTTGGGAAGGAAATTTAGACAGCTATTGTATGCAGTGTACCCCATTAACTTCTAAATCCCTGGAACAAGATTTAAAGTAAATGGTGATTCAATACAAAATTTTTAAAATACGGGTAAAAACTCCATGCTGGTATAGTGTGTATAACAGTTAGTGTCTAACCAAAAACATTCTTGAACTAAGATGCCTGTTAAAATACTGGATAAACTTGATACACTTACATGTCCTCAGAGTCAGAGGGTCCTTCTTTGGCTTGCTCATCTTCTGTATCATCTGTTTCAAGGTTATGTTGATGCTGCATGTCCGCTACACTGGGAACATCAACTAATGTTCTGTACAGTTTGTAAAGATCTGGGAGTGAACATGTTCTCAACATCTACAAAGGCAATAGAAAGCCTGCTTGGTAACAACATTAAAGACAGTTTGAGTTTACAAAATACTTTAAAATGAGATTTCACTGTTCTTCAGGTTTCCTGCTTCACAGCCAGAAGCTGCGCTAGTAGATTAAATCCTACAGGAAAAAAATCACTTGGTTGGCAGAAATTACAAGATACTTTGATGCCTTGTTCAGTCATTGTTTATGATGGCAAGGGAGTGATAATTCTAAAAGACTGCACAAAATGGAGAAAGCAGATAGGGCAAGTTAGGAATGTCTTTATGAACTCCCTCAGTAATGTCTCAGAGAAAGAGTGGAATTCCTCCAAAAACACCTGGAACATAGAATGCTAAATGGTGAAACCAGAGACTTTCACTGCTGCATGAGAATTGCTGATACCATGAGCACAGTGCAGTTGAACTACAGGGCAGAGACCATGGCTTGACAAATACAAACACCTGCTGAATGAGTTGTGCCATCTGTTCTGGCCTCATTAAACTTCAATATGAAAGTAAGAATAATACTACAGAACAAGAAAGTATTTATTTTTCATTATTCAAACTTGCCTTTGGGTCGTTTGCATCAAAAAGTCCTGTATAAAGTCCAATCAATAATGAACTTTTGCCTTTATTTTTTGCTGGTGATATGGAACTTGAACGAGATACAAAAGACTCTTCCTGTGAAGACTGAGCTGACAGAGCTGGTGAGGTTGTTGGTACAGCTGTGGGCTGTATCACCCTCTGGAATAAAGGTTCAGCTTGCTGAGAGTCACAGGAACAAGTTTCTGATGTGGTAAAAGAAAGTCTGTTACACATCTAACCAGATTAAAACCCCAAGATACTTAAGGAAAAGGTAACTACTGAGAATATACCTAACTAATTTCTGTAATACAATTAGAGGGAAAAGTAGATAGCACTTTAAAAGTATTAAAATATTTTTGATTATTCTATTAAATACAAATACAGTGTGAAATTTTCCCATTTTAACTTTTGGAGAATATACAACCCTCAGCTATAGCCTGTTCTGTTCTCAGGCCTTCTGTTTTTTCTCATTATCCAGTCCATATCTGATACTGTGTCATCCATTTTCACCTGTTGCTTATCACCTTACACTAGATCACTAAAGTGATCTCAATATAATTTGCCCAACTGGGGGAAAACCCATGCAGTTTGCTTACACCACCCTTAACTAGATGCAAGAATATCACCAATGATACTTGACAGTATTGACAATGTTTTTATTGAAGTTACTTCCTAGACCTTCAAGAACAAGCAATTCTTCTATGCAATAGAGATAAAAGATTGTCATTAGCAGCCACTTAAAACATTGAGCTGCAGCTCAGTAATAATTTGAGATGTGTATAAACAAAGCAATACTTCTATTAAGTAAATAATCAGATCTCATAACATCCTAAATAGTAACGTGAAAAAGCTGTAACATTCAGAAAGTTGATTTTCAGTATGGGCCACTGTCCTGTTGATCTATACACAGTGTAGTTTTCTCATAACATGTTTTCCTCCAAAGTGGCAAACATAATATCCACAATTCGTCTTCCTAATCCATCAGAAATTTCCTTTTTAGAAGTAAGAACTGAAGAAGCAAATAAAAACTTGCTCTTTTGGGGTTAATGAAGTGAGAAGGGATGGCTTAAGCACTCCACACTGCCAAGCCATGGAACATGAGACTTGCACTGACCTGCTGGAGCTTCTTTTGGTGGTTGCACCTTGTTGAGCCCTTCTTTCTCCAAAGCTGCCTCATTTATTCCATCATGTTGTGCCCTATTATAGCACATCACATCAAGGGGAAATGCCATGTAAAAAATGTCATTATCCTATTGAAGTCATCAAGTGCAGTAAAACTAACACAGCAGCAAGCAATAAAGCTTTAGCTAAGTGTAATTTTAACTGACATGTCAAAAAAAACCTCAGTTAAGGCTCAGTTGTTTGAACTGGAGAGAGGTCAGAAGAGAGTACTTACGCATCCTCTTTCTCTTGTACCCACACTTCATTAACAGTGCTAGGAAACTCCTTATTCTCCTTACTCTGGTGCATTTTATCTTCCATTTCTTCTAGTACCTCTGCTTCCAAATCATCAGGCTCTAAAATTAAGTCATTTACCTTATTAAAAATTAATTCCAATCAAGCAAGAAGATGGGGGAGTATACATTTTAAGATTATAGTTAAATTATTCAGCTTAAATAATTTTGCAGAAACAGCAACACTTCTGTCATCCCAAAGCTAAAAGTTTTGGTTTTTTTCTGATACCAGAAGAGTATCTTAAAGCTCCAATGAACTATGTCTTCTAAAAACCTCAGCAACATGCTCCCAGAGATCAAAAAGATGCTGGTATCATATAGGAGAAAAGATTCCAGCACAATTGATGGGGAGAAACAAACAAAAACCCCACCAAATTAACAACAAAATATTTGAAGCACTTTAAAATTCTATTTGTACTCTAAAGTTTTCTACAGGCACACAAAAATGCTTCTGGAAATCTACTAAATACATTACTGAATCAGGTAACAACACAGGCATAGAAAGCACCCGGTCCTACCTAAAATTTGTTAATAAAACACTGCACATTACTTATGGGAAGACAGAAAAGTATATAGGATTGTTACTTCACTTATTGTATTCAATAAACAGATTCTAAGTAGAATTATTGATGGAATGAGTTACCATCAAGCATAACGGGTTTGCTCTGCACCAGGGTGGGCCCAGTTCTTTGAGATTCTTCTGGTACGGTCATGACAGACTTTGTAACACCTACTGGTACTGCAGACGGAGCTGCAATGGGAGGAAAAGTCTTCTCTTCCTTCTCCTCTGATGAAGACTGATGATGTCCTTCAAGAATCTCTGCAGTACCTAATAGAAAGTGATTCTATTATTTAAACAGTGCTTCACCATATTTGGGTAATAAACTACAATGTGGCTAATAAGATAAATTAGGAATTTTTATTTCTTTAAAGAAAACAGAAAAAAAAATACATGCTTTTAGTACAACTATATAAAGAAGAAAGGTATAAATATTAAAATCTTAATTTCATATGTTACGTTATCATTAGTACAAGTTTATATCTGGAATAAATGTAAGTCCTTTTGTCCTCAGAAAGAACTAAAGGCAGGAGTTGACCAGGATGGTGGTGGTGGGGGGGTGGAATCAACTGATATGGTAAGTCACATGCTGCCAACAAAGTTACGGGAAGCATCTAATGCAATATTCAGATGATGACATCCTTTCAAAAAATAGGATTGTTTCTATTAAAAGGCAAAGTTTAAGACTTTTCAGCAAAATGAAGATCCTTTCCTTTCAGCACACTCTGGTTAATTTCTTACCACTTCACTGAGTTTGAAATATTTTGGTGTCCTCCAGTATCAGCTTGTGTTTACATTCAGAACTGAGGCAACACCCAGAAGTAGAAAGCAAGAGAGAATATAAGAATATGCTTCTATTACTTCAAAACTTTTCTTAGTAGATAAACTGTCACTACACTTGGAGTGCAGATAATTACCCACTGTGCTTACCATTTATCTCATCTTGTTCCTCAAGGATGTCAGTTTGCAGCTGCAGCTCTGCTTCTCCTAGGATCCTCAGAACTGAATCAGTTGGGCTTTTGCCCCAGACTTTCCTGTGAGGTTCACCAATATCTAACTTAATTACTTCTCCCAGAGTTTGACCTGTTGGGACACAAACACAAATATAAAAAAATTTTCTATATTAGAAATTTAAACTAATTTTCTAGATAATAAATAATCAAACAAACAACCTCCACAAAACTTAAAACTAAAAAGGTGACAAAACCAGAACTCATGTCACCTCACCCCAAATCAGTCAGCCTAAAGACTGTGCTTATCTATAGAGTTTTTCTTCTGCCAATTCCAATTGATAACACTGTTATTCAATACCAGTTGTCATATGCAACTTAACAGCAGCAGTAGCTCTTTTCAGGCACTTCAAAAGAAAGCAGTATCAGGAATGTTTAACATTGGCATGGAATACTCTTGAACCTTACTTGAAATGGTAAACTAGAAAGTTTCTTGTCTTGCTGTCCTTTGACATTTATTTCTGTTAATTCTCCCTCCAAGGAAAACAGGATACAAACTGACAAAGAAAATCAGAGTAAAAGAAGTTTCTTGATTCTAGCACTATAAAACTACTATGCAAAGATGCAAGTCTGTCACATTATCAATGCTTATTTCTTTCTACAATGTGAAACAGACTTTTAGTAAGATATACTGAAACCAAGAAAAAGTGGTTCCAACCAAAAGACAGGAGTAGAAAATCTGGAATAACAGTCTTGATTTAAGAAAAGAAAAAATTAAGGAAGGCTTAACAGAAGTTACAGATATAAATTGAGAAAAACCCTCCATTGTTTTTTTTTTTTCCTACTGATAACACAACAGGATTTTCAAGTTAAGGTAGAAACTTTCATATATTTTAAATGCTTTTTATTCCTTCTGTTAAATTGGTGCCTTTTTAAAAGACATGAAGAAAGTAACTGCACATTTAATTAGATAACTATTTATTTTTGAAATTATTTATTGAATCTACTGCAGGCTGTTTAACTACTCAGCCTGTGCCTTATTTCTTATTTAAGGGAATACATAACCACCCACTTTTTAGAAGTGGGTGACATGTAACTGATAACAAGAACTGATAACAAGACGATAATAATAAAGAGTACTTGGTTTATAAAAACACACACCAGACATGACAAACTGATTTGCTAATACCACGGTGACAAAAAAACCCCAAAAAACTTACACTCCGTTCCAGAGAGAGAATCTTCCATTGACAGCTGAGCTAGAGGAACGACCAACTCAGATGCCCCAGATTCCCATTTTTTTCTATCTCCCAGAAGTGGCTGCTGGTCATCTTGTTGTTCCTTACCATCTTCAGATCCAGCTAATTCAGAAGTATTTTTACCCTCCTTTTTCCCTTTCTCATCTTCTTGAGCTTTAAGATTTTGATTCAATCTTCTCAGAATTTCTCGCTTATTCTGAAAGAAGGACCAACATATGTATTAAAATAGTGCCTTTCTTAAAAGGATACCTAAATAAAACTATATAATTTGACATACTTGTATTGCAAAATTTGGCTTTTTAAATTCCTCCTCAGACTCCTGGACAGCGCTTATTACATGTTCATCCTTTAAGTCCCAGAAGCATGAAATAAAAAGTAGAAGAACATGTCAGAAAAAAATTATCTTGATAATAGTAATAGACATAATAAAACCTTTCCAATGACAACTGCAGGTAGACTGAAACAGAATGCTTGATTATTCTGTATTATTCTGTCCCAAAGACAAAATTTCAAGGGCACCTTCCATCTTTGAACCAATCACTATCTAAAAGTGATCAGCAAGTGAATCATTCAATTTAAATAGACAAATGACATTTTAGAGGACAAAACATGTAGAGATAAAGCCAGATGCGACGTCTACGGCAAGATGCCATCAAATTCCTATGCTACAAATGAGCAACTCTACAAGAAAACCAAAAAGTGGCAAGCACAGAGTCAAGGATAATTTTTGAAGAAAAAAACAGAAGGGAAAAGAGACAAATTTAGTGAATGTAAATAAGCAAAATACATATTGAAGGCAAAAATGTAGAATTTATAATCTGTGTACAAGGCTCATATTCTCCATTTCCAATTGC
Source organism: Taeniopygia guttata (assembly GCF_048771995.1). NCBI lineage: Eukaryota > Metazoa > Chordata > Aves > Passeriformes > Estrildidae > Taeniopygia > Taeniopygia guttata. Next base: position 37,234,368 of record NC_133028.1, on the reverse strand, counting down.
TCTATGTGCTATTTTTTAGTCTGTTACAGTCACTGTCTCGCATCACTGTGAGACAAACTGGAAATAATATGCTAATTATTTAAGTACTTGTCCAAAACAGTATTTATTTTTCCAGCTATCAACTGATGCCTTTCAGTGTATTACATTTTATGTTTTATATACATTCTTTAGTGTAAGTTTTGCTTTATTCCCATAGTTACAGCCTTCAGGGCTGAATACAGTATAAAGTACCACACTACACTAAAACTTAGAAATAGTTTAGGTAAAAGTACAAAAGCTAGCATTCAAATTAACACACTGTGTTAAAAATTTAAATTGTACAAGGTTACACTCATCTGCTCAGTTTCACAATTGTAACAAAGCAGTTGAGGTAAACTCAATTGTATTTACAGTATCAGGACAGAGAGCATGCAGAAGAGAAATTAGGATGCTCTTTTAGACAATAAGAAGAGACAGCATTAATAGATTCAAGAATTCTAAGCTTTGTCTTCTCAGTAATATTCAGCACATTCAAGCTCACTGAAAACAATCAATCATTAATATAACATAGTCCTATCATTCAAAATGTATCTGCTCATTTCCACAAAGTAACTCATTAACTCCTCTCTTCAAGGGGCTGATGAAAATGCTGGAAGTTGATGTCTTCTTTAACTAAACATAACTGCCCTGATCAAAATGGAAACTGCCATCTAGGACTCATCATAAGCTATTTTGCTCAAAAACATGAATTTCAGCATACAGATGTGTTTCAACAGCTTCCAAGCTTTGATTTCTTTTAATTTTTTTTTCCCTAGAAAAGAAATTAGAAGCAACAAATGTCCTTAAAAAATTATTTTCTAGCTAACCTACACATTTTCTCTAAACATTCTCTTTCCAGTCAGTATTTATTCCTTTCCATTCATTTCACCCCCTTCACAAAAGTACCTACCACACCCACTTCCTTCAAAGCAGAAGTCATGGAGATGACAGGTACACCAGGTTTCACTGGAAATTGTGGCTTAGAAAGAGCTGCTCCAGGCTCTTGTAGTCCATTCATAGGACTGTGTTCTGTAGCTTCCCCATGAAAAGGCACGTTAGGATTCTTTACCCCTTTTGCAATCAGCTGTATAGATGCAATTAAAAAAATTACATCAACGATTAGGACTTTGCACATTAAATACAGTATAATCAATTAAGCTCATGTAATCCTTACAAAAGGACAATAATGCCACACATTTATACAAAGGACAACTGCCCATTGCATGTCAGTTTGTCAGCTTCACATCCTGCTTTTTCTAGTCATAATATTACTAGTTGGACTTGTTCCATAGCACACACAAGTAAAAGAAAATAAAATAAGTTTTGGTCATTAACAGACGATTAATAAGATAGCTGGGGTGATCCTAATGATTCTTAGGTATGATGTTCAGAAGTCTTCCTGCAAGCATACCTAACATTAGGCTTCTAATTAGGGAATTCTAACTGACACAAAATACTCTCTTCAATTTCAGAACTACTTGTTTTGAAAAATCACAGTATAGGATTTTATTTATACAAAGATATGGCCCTACATACTTCAACCACATGTAACAGATTTATTTTCTTACATGTTCTTCCCAGGCTCTTTTCTCTCTTTCATATGCTTCCTTTCTCTTTCGCTCCAACTGTTCCTTCAGAACTGCTGCACGAGCATTTGCATGGGCCTACAGTAAACAAGCAAAATAAATCAACTTAAAATCATCAGCAGTCTATTTCATGGAACATCTTAAGAAGGAATATTCTTCTATATGACTGTATAGACTGTGAAAGGAGGACTCTACTGATAAAATCACCACACATGTATAATAACTGATCATCTATGTTGAAATAATGGCAACTCCTCAAAATTTAATTGCAGTTCTTGATTTGGATGGTTGTATTTTTAGTGTACATCGTAATCTTAAAGAGACTAATGTAAAATTAGAAACTCTACTTAAAATTATCTTTGAAGACAAATGCATTAATAAAAAAAAATTAAATACTCAGTTTAAATTTTACCAACTTACTCATACACAAAGAGCTTCACTTGCTGTCTCACCTTTAGTTTTCAGGGTAGGTTATAAGGTTAACTTGTTTTTACACTGTACTTTGCAGATGGTGGGGGAACATCATAGAATAGATAAGAGCAATACTTGCTATGTACAGTATTGTGAAATAGTTATTGATATAAAACCACCACATGGAATAAAGTTCTAATTAAACACTGTATTTCTGTGAAATGCATCTGTTTTAAATGTAATTCAACACAGGGTTATATAATGCACGTTCCAATCCACATATAACCCATGTCAGCCCATTTAAGGAGTTTTGCCTTTCTTTATTCTTTAACTAAAATAAAGGTGTTATCTAAGGTATATCTTCCTTACCCTTTATGCTGTCCTAGTTATACCAAATTGCCACTAGGACTAAAGCTACCCTAGAGATAAATTTCAAAGACTGGGATAGCAAAAAACACTTGACTTGTAAGGACAGACTACACAACGTCTCAGCTTGTTTTAAAACTACCAAGATAAAGCAGCTGAACAGAGTTGTTTGCTCTATACAGTTAAACACCCCTCCCCCCAACCCCCTTGCAGTGGATACATGAACAAACTATTGATAGCAAAATGAAATATAAGAAAACTCATGAGATATAAAACATGTTTGACAACAGTAACTTCCATCTCTTCCCATTCCACACTTACCTTCTGTGTTTCTATCTTCTTGCGTTTCAGTTCTGCTTCCTCACTAGAGTCCTGTCCATCAGAACTCGCAGCTTCATTCTGCAAAGTAAAAGTCTTCAGGGAATTATCATCAGTTCATGTATTTAAAAGCTGACTGATATGAGTGCCTAGGCAGAATATTTTAACTGATTGTATTTACTAACATGGGCGAGTTTCACTAACTCCTTGCTTAAATGCAATGTCTACATGAACACAGCCTCATCTCTGAGATCAGTGGGGGATTAGTTTATTTGTTTGGTTTTTCAGGGAGGATTGGTTTTAAAAGATGTGAAGCTCTAATAAGTCAGGAAAAAAGTAATGTGTCTCTTGTTGAAAGGAAAGTAGCCTACAATGCTGGGCTGTCACCTGCTACCCCTCATCACTGCTGCATGTTCTGAAAGTGAGGTATACAACAAAGGATTGATGCTCTAGAATTATAGTTTTTTTCACAATATACACTGTCTAAAATATATGTCTACATAAAACTGCCTAAAACAAAAGTCTTCCACCAGGGGTAAAAGAACACACCCCACACTCAACTTCCATAAGTATTTAAAATAATTTTTAAACCAACCTTATCTCCACGAAGTTTTGCTCTTATCTGTTGACGTTCATTAAAGTTTTGTAGCCGGATCTGTCTCAATCTTGCCAAATATTCCTAATGCAATGAAATGAAAAAAAGTTTTGGCTCTATGGAAACTCTCTCTAGGATGGTTAACTTAAAATATATCAAATTCCATAAAGAAATAAAATGGGTGAACCATACCCCAACATTATTGTTATGGCTTCACTAGCATATACCAATCTCCAGAAAAATTCTCATGTAATTAAAATAAAGAAAATTTGAATTCATCGGTATTAATTATAACTACATTTTACATTACTGAAAGCTAGAAAAGGTTGCATTTATCACAGGATTAGGATATAGTGATACCTAGGTGTAGCGAATTCAAGAACCTCTCTGAGACAGACTGATGTAAGCAACAACTATTTTGATTATTTTAAAAACCAAAAGAATGAAACACAGACAAACTTTAGTACATTAACAGTAAATTATTTCCTAGAAATTAAGAAAGTCCTTTAATTTTGTTACACAGACAGAACCATGCAAGGAAACTGGGTGCAGTCAAGGTCAAAATAGTGCTATTTTTGTGATGAGCAAAGTGGCAAACATGCAGCAAGCATACCTCTTCCTCCTTGTTTCTGGATTTCCTTCCTCTTGCAGAAATGGACCTGCCTCCATAGGTATCTGCCAGGTTTTGCAGTGTACCCTGTTTGCCATTTAATGGTATCAAATTTAAGGTGGTTGGGGCAGTAAAATTATCTGCTTGATCCAATAACTCTTCACTTATAAGAAACCAAATCCATCAAAGATCTGCAGATGTTCTGAATTTAACCAAAAAGCCCTTTTCACTTACATGAAACATATGACAGTAGTAACTAAAAATTCTGAGTAGCCAAAGAGAGAGACAAGAGCTCTAAGAATATAGTTGCCTTCTTCCTTCAATTCTAATTATCTCATGCTGTAGAAAATTTAGGTTAGAAAACCTAAATTTTGATGGGTGTAAGTTTTGTACATCTGGATTATATAAAAATGGTGGCTGGCACAGGGTTGGAATTTCTGCCATTGCTAAGTTAAGCCTAAAATAGAAAGTGGAATCTTTTTATGTTCTTAGATTAAGCTTTTTTAACAATGATGACTCAAAAATCTAAAAAGCACTTAAATATACTCATTACACCTAACAAGCTGAGCTAAATGTCTAATATACATGCAGTGTACAGGCTGGTTCATGTGATGTACTCTGTGACTTGTCAACAGAAGGATTTTGACCTTTAAGAAAGTTCTGTGTAGAACAGTACAAGAATCATTTAACTTCATATTTTCTGCTTGCATTAAAATAAATAATACTTGAATTATTTTACTAATGATATACCACAATTCTTTTCTGAACACTTTAAAAACTCCTCGATTTGTTAGTGCAACATACCATAAAGACAGCAAGCATACATACATGTGATAGACCTTCTGCCTTATAAAATGCCTGGGGCTTTGGCTTTCTCAAGCTTGTGTGTAGAGAACTACCAGTAAGTCAATACTCCAGTAAGGTTATTGACTGAATCCAAATATTCTGGTTAAATAATCTCTCAGATTGAGAAAAATAAATAGCTCAAGGATACCGCACTTCAGTGGTTTAGTGACCAGGGGATCAGAGAACAAATTAAACTAATTTTGTGGAAGAGTAGTTTCTATACATTCCTAAGGGCTCCATGGGTGCTGGTTTCAGCTTGAGCATTAAGCCACACAAAATGTAAAAGAATATATTCCATATTAATCTTTTCAGAAAATATTTGGTTCTATTTTTAATACATGTTATTGGTTCTATTTTTAACACATGTTCCTGAGCTTTATAAAAGCTTACTGGAACTACAGAAGGAATTTCATTGTTCTTTGTTCTAGCATTGAAGTTATTTTAGCTATTTCCATCACTGATGGTGATTTATATCACTGCTCTTAAGAAAGAAACTGGATCTTCTTTTCTTGTAGATTCTTAATTTTACTCATCTGCTTACATTAAATTTTCAAAGATCAGGACTCATGTTTTGCAATGCCACAAAGCTACAGTGAAGTAGCAAATTAGGTCAGCAGCTGTCTTAAAAACAGATCTCTGAAAGTACCATCAACTCAGCTACTGAGTCAAATTTAGACTGTCAGTTGCAAATTAAAATTGACAGCAATTAAATTTTATAGAAGCTGGGTAAATTAGTGCCAGTCATCAGACAAAAGGCTGACTATTAGCTTTGATTTCTCCTTTCAGATCAACATTGTCCAAACAACAGTCCCATCTTTATATAAGAACAACTGCCAGCTAGTCAAATTATTTTCCTGCACAAATAGAAGGAAGCTGTTGATAACTTATACTTTCAATGACAAATCCAGAAATGGACTTGGTACTCTGGCTTCAAGTTATAAGTCTTAAACATCTGGAAGTTACTTATTTAACTGTTCAGCAACCTCCCTGTTTTATTATGGGACCCATCAAAGATTGAAACATTTAACCTCACTGAACACATTAGAAATAACTGAAAAACATTAACATAAATAACTGGGTATCTTAAATTAACTGATCACAAATTCATACCAATGCCAACAAAGTCAAGAACAAAATGGATGCAGTACTGATACTGCGAACTGCTAAGAAGACATGGTACTACCAACAACTTGTCCAAGAAGAGGTAATGACAAGAATTGATCATTTTTTTTCAAAATTATTTACCGGTCTTGACGGCTTTAAAAAACAGAACCATTGTTTTAGAGAGGAAGACTCGTATTTTACAACATACATACTAATCTAAGGATACTTCATCAAAGTAGTGAATCAAACCAGCTAAAAATTGCTTACAGTAGGTGAAATAATCCCTGACATTAAGACGTGGCTTTAAATCAATCTGATTATCAGGTATAACTCAGGAGATGCTGCTGTAAATCTGCAGTTGGTCTCATCTCACTGCTATTCCACCACAGTCAGTACAATTTCAGCAGCTGACAAAGATATTGTCACTCAATTGCATATGAATAGTGTGGAGAAGCACTCAAAAGGTAAAACCCTCCATATTATCAAAACACATATATGTTTTAAACAAACTTTCTAAAGGAATACTGAATTTAGAACCGTAAGCATAAAGAACATTTGATGACACTATCTACTACTTAGTTTCTAAAGAGTAAAGGTTTTAGAAGAGTCAATATTGACAGATATGGATGACTTTTTAATACCTTTTTAATAAGCAGAATGTTTGCCTAGCATGCACCACTATGTCTGATCATTATCTGTATCAGTTTAATCAAACTTCATTTTCAGTTCAAGCTACTGTATAACATGAAGTTTAACTTTAACCAATACTCCAAAGTATAAACAGAAAAAAAATGCAAATGAATCTTCTAAAATTCACAATAGTAAGTTAGATACACGTAAACAAAGATAATTTCCTTTGTTAATAAGCATGAAGTAATGAGAAATGTACATTATTATGTTACGTTTTATTAAAATTAGCAACAAAATGCAGAAAACTTATCTCCCATTCTCTCTGGTTTTTTCAACACTTAAGGAAAATATTTAGTCAGCATTTCACTTCTGATGCTACTTCAAAGACTCACAAAGCATGCTGAAACAGTAATACAGACAAGAAGACCAGATTTCATACCATGTGTCCCTGAGCTCGAGCTTTGTTTTCCATGGCTTCTCTCTTTCGTTGCCAGAATTCTTCAACTTGCTTTGCTCTATCTGCAGCTATCCATCCTTTTTGCCTGAGTAATTTCAACACAGCAAGATGAACATCTCTGAAATATGACACTGTAAACACCACCACCCCCACTGTCCTACCCCCACACTTATTCTAACTAGAACACACAGGGAAAAAAGTAACTTCATATGAGCAAGACATATTTAAAATTGTCCTTCATCAGCCAAAATACAAGTCAGACTTCCACAAAATGGAGGAAAATAGACTTAGTAAAAGTGAGAAGAACTATTAAAAAAATAAATCCAAAACACTGAACTGTTGTCCTTCCAGATCCTTGACATTGAAAGAAAAATGAATGTCAAAACACAATCTTGGTATGATTGTTTCTGGAAGTGTCTCAGCTTGTTTCAATACTGTTATAATTTGTAAAAAAGAAGATTCCTTCAAGATTTCCCTTCAGAGACAAGCAAGAACTCATCACATGAGCCAATCAGTAAGGTCAATACTGTGACAGCCTTTCAGGACTGCCCTATATTTGCACTAAGAGCTTTTACCACTTAGGGAATTACTACAGTGCTATTATTCTCAGAGTGTTCTGGCAATTCTTTTAGGGATTCTTGGGGGATTTTTTTGTTTGTTTGTTTTCAAAGGGTCTGTGAAGGAGTTTTCCTACCCTAGAATTAGCCCTAAGCAGATGATTGTTTTATGACAAGTTTCACCCCATGACAGGGACCTGCCTAAGAAGACAAGAAGGCTACATTTAGTTTACCATAACTGAGCATCCTGCAACTCTGCAAGTACATTTATAACATCATTGAGGAACCAGAGTCTAACAAATTCCTTAGAAGTAAGTTTCATATTAAAATAAGACCAAAACACTGAGAAATAGTGGTTTAAGATATTCTACAAATGGTAGAATGATGAGGCCTTTCCAAGGTTCCCTGAGCCTCCTTTAACTGAGGACCACTGGGAGTTTGCCAACAGTCAGGAAGAAATTGGAATATGCTGATAACAATAATCCATTAGACTGAGGCAGTTAAAGAAATAATAATTTTGTAATATAGGAAGCTCTAGTAATTAATAATTAATTAGCACACTGATTAAAACACTTGCATTTTATTATTTTGCCCCTTCATCCACCAGTCAAAAAGGAAATGAATTTTTTTCCACATGCTACAATTCGTTAAAAGGAAGACAGAGATAAAACCACTTTGATACAATAAAAAAAACATTGCTCTGAAAAAGCAAGACAATCCACACAGGTGTTACTGGTAAAGAAACAAACACTTGCCAATGTTTGTGTACACATACCTGATTCACTAAAAGATTTTTACTCTACTTTTTAACTACATATGAACTCAATTGGTGGATAGTGAAATCTGTGCAAAGCCCTGTCATGCAGCTGAAGTTTGTCACACATCATGAACATTACAGTGTTGGAGGAGAGGTCTTTGCAAAAAAACCCAAACCAAGACAGTTCTATTTGTCTCAAACCAAATTCACAGGAACAGCTTATCTCAAAATTTTATGAATATTTCATGAAAACGTTTTTTCTTACTCAAAAGGTGAGTGACTCATTTTCCTACAACATTTCAGCTAGATTTCTTCTGGGCCGCACTTCCACCTGAGACAATTTTTCAAGATCGTTGACACTGAATATACTTAGCTTTAAAATAGTGGTGGTACAATGAAAAATACTTCAACTTGAGGATTTCTCAGCTTCTTCAATAAATGCCCTAAATTGACTATCATTAACAAAGTTCTTGTTATTTAAATTCCTTCTTTGAGTGAAACATCATGAACACTTGCCTTCAGCTGGAAGAATTAAATTCAGGATGGAAATACAGCTAGGCTGGTTATGGTAATAAAAATGCTTCTAGGTAACATACAAATTCTTAACACATTTAAGATGCTAAGAAACAGCACCTCAATTTACAGGTAACAGTAATCCAGTTTATAAACAGAAAAAAATCCAATCTCTACCTATTTTGAAACTTCTGGACAGTGTTTCATTGAGCGCATCTGAATTCATGTATTTGAGAAATGCTAAATTTGTTTCTCTTTCCAGTCTCTGTGTTATTTGTAATTTGCAGCACTCTGCTATCATTTCTCTCCATTTTAAAATATTTAAAACACTTTATCCATATATAGACAAATATAATCTACCATTTTCAAATGTATGAGTCAAACTGTTTCCTAATCTAGGCAAGAGTTGTGGATTGTGTGCTTTGTACAAATCTCTGAGAATAAATAGAGGAGGAAATACATTTAACTACAGCTGGCAAAAGATATCTTCCAGTACTGGAAGGAAAAAATTTAATTATCTCACAACAGTCCAACCTACTAGAACAAATGTAAAACATACCTCAGAGCTTTCAGAATTGTAATATCATTTTTAAGCATGATGTTATTGCTGCAAATTTTAAAATAGCAAAAAATCTATAATTGCAAATACATATTATATTAGAACATAAAATTGAATTAATTTAGTTTATAAGAATGAATTGTTTATTTGGCCACGTTTCTCACATTAACTCCATTTATTTCTTCCTCCATGGAACAGATAATTGGCTCTGCAAAAATTTGAATAATGAAGGAGAAAATTTGTGCCTCTAGGAAAGTTAGTCAGTAATGTTCACAGTACTAAACTTCCAGGAAAATAGTATTTTCCCATTTACTAGTCACAACTGCAAACATAGTTCTTTGGGCAATATTATGAGATCCAAAGGAGAGCATATAAGTTTTGAAGAAGATATTTGAAAGAGAAAAAACATTAAAAAGAAAATCAGTACTTGCCTACAGTCCTTTAATATTTAAAAATACCTATTTACTGTAATTAGACTTAGATCTTCTAATTCACTATTTGAATACTGAATTAGAGGTTGCACACCATTACAACATCTGGCATTCCTATCTCAATGAAGAAAGCTCCTAGAAGTTTTCCACCAATCAATAAACAGGAGCCAACAATTCTGGGATCATTCTAGATACTCCACAGTACTACAAACACTTAGGTGCAGAGAAGGCAGGAAGAATAAAATGGTGGGAGAAAGAAGCGTCTTGTCAGTAACATAAAAAGTGGAACGATGAACAAAGTGAAGGAGGCTTATGTTGTTATGTGCAACCACATTAAGCCAACAATTTTGTCTGAAATCTACTTTAGGTACATTTGGTTAGTAAACTATTTTTTCCATTTTTGTAAAAGCCAAGATCTCCATTGGCTCTAAAAGAATTGTGGTCTGCGAGGGTCTAATACACGACAGACAGCACAATACCAACGAATAGAAGTGATTTTGAGACATGCTCAACTACTAAATGAAACCAGACACAGAACAAGAATCTAACATGGAGGGACAGATTCACAGATTATCATAGTCCAACCTGTTTGCATTGGCTTGTTTAGACACTTCCTTCAATCTTTTCACTTTTTTCCTAACTGCACCAACATCGGGTAAATGGTGATGACCTGCAGGTCCCTTAGGAACTCCTGGACGTGTTCCAGGTGGAATTCCTCTGTAGATAAATACGTACATTAACTTTCATTACTTTCATCTAAAGCAGAACACATGTAGCTTCTAATGGAAGGTAGCCATACCTTTCAACAACTCCTCGGTCTTGTAGTTTCGCCCTCAATTTGGCTTCCCTCTCTTCAGCTACTCTGAAGACATTTTCCTTTTGCTGTTGCATCTGGTCAAAAATAGCATGATAGTGTTCATAGCGTCCTCTGGAAGACACAGGAAAAGGACCAACACCACCTCCACCAACATAATATGGTGCCTGGAAACCAAAAGGGGTAGGGTGGAAATCACAAATACTGCTCTTAATAGGCTCTTTCAATTTCTACCTCTTCAGCGGAGTAATAACACTAACATATTCTGCAATGATTCTAAATTTGTCCTAGTTTTATCCCTGGCATGCCCCTATTATAATGAATTACAAGACAGAATTTTTTTTTTTTTTATTAGTCCAGAATAAAACACCATTTTACCTTCCTTTAAAAATAGTCCAGCTATACATGAGCCATCTCTCAAACATTTTGGAAGTCACTGAAAATTACCCCATTGAAGTGTAAACAGAGATAATAGCACATGGCCAAAATCGAAGTTTTAGCAAAAAAAGTGATACAATTCCAACTGAAGTAGTAACAAGTGACTTATAGCCAAACACATTTTTTTTCATTAAGCTGGAAACAGTCAAGAATAGTTTTAAGTTTGCTGAATGGCACTAAGTGCAGCTTTATCTGAGAACCCCCATTGCCACCCAATCCATCACTTGATTTCCATCACTAGACTTGAGATGCTTCTCTACTAAAGTTAAGATCAGGGGAACACCTACCACAAGGTACCGCTTTGTGCAAATTATACCTGACATTCTCAAAGCATTCAAATTCCTGCAGAATTTTCAAGTGAAAATAATGAGGAAAATAATGTTTCAAGCAGCTGTGTACAGTAATAGCCAAGGATGGATGCAGAAAATATGAAACTGGCAAAACAAGGTTAAGGTTGTCAGCACATGCATAAAAATGTTTCCTTCATGCCTGGGGGAAGCAGTCAAATAGCCCATGGTAGTAAATCTATGGAATTTGTTTCAATCTAGTAAATCTATAGAATTTGTTTCAATCTACCTTCCAGAGTGGTCTGAAGTATTTAATAAAAATTCAAACAAGGGAGTACAGATGTGACAGGTTTAAGACTGCCTGTTTAGAAGTTCTTGAAGAGACTGTATTTGACAACAGAATTTATCTCACATTCTGAGTTTCAGTTGTTCAGTGCCATCAATGGCTCCCCATAATCCAGATGAGAGTACTAAATCAAGGATTTATCTAAGCATCCAAACAAATATGCGGTACATTGTTGGTCTGAATAAAAAAACTATACAAGACTATGATTTCTACAAACAGAAGGAAAAGTCTAAGAGTCTAAGACACTATTCAAGGTTTCACATATTATTATTAGAGTCCAGTTTCCAAAATCTAAAGAAATACTAGAGAATGATCACCATTCTTCAGGCAAATTAAATTAAGCAAGTGCTCATCAACAGTCAGGAGAACAGTTGCAGTTCATCCTAGAACCACAAACTCAAAGCCAAACACTTGCCATGTCTTCCTCTACTTTTCCTCAGAAAGAGGCGCCAGCAAACCAAACAGAAAAGAAAACAGGAGGACAGAATCATGCAATGCATGACTCTGTTGTGCCTTTGTAAGAGGCTGTATATGGCTTGTGTTATTGGAAAGCTCGAGCAATGCTATTCAACTGCACTGTGAGGGAGTTCCTGGATATACTGCTTTCATGCTGGAGAAAGGAGAAAGATAATAAAGTAAGAATATTATAATAGTATATGGAAACCTGAAATGATGGTAAGCTAGCAGCCTGCAGTATGATTTGTACTCAACTAGCCAATTTGAAGAAGATATCTCAATGATTTTTCCACCTACAATGATGTTTTACACCAGTGACACTTAGTGAAAACAGACACACTCACTGGCCACAGTTTCCCTAGATAACTAAGAATACAGATAACAATGCAGCTGGACCTACAATAGAACAGTTTCTATGTTCACAGTAAAACTGAGTTAATCAGAAACACTGTGTTCAAGAACACATACAGCTCTCATCCAAATGTGAGGATGCATGTTTATCATGTTGTATGGAAGCTTGTATTGGTGCCTGCCAGTTTGATCTTGAAGGAGAGGAGGACAACACAGGAAGAAAACTCAATTTTTTCAATTTTTAAAAAAAATTAAATTAGCACTTTGTAGTTTTTAAAGTCTGGTATGCTTAAGTTTGTATTTATATTTAAGCTTTACTTATATGAAGTGTGGCACACATCCAAAGATGTTATCTATTTTGAAAGGAAATATTTGATAAGCAGCTACTGAAACGTGGTTGGTGTTTGTGTGTTCCCCATTTTTGTACAAGGAATAACAATAAAACCTCTAACCATTTTGACTTTATTGCTCAGTCAAAGCTTGATTACAAAAACCCTACTGAACATGTTTATGCCCAGAATTTTCATAAGACTCACTACCACCACAACAAATCCCTGTGTTTCAATCCACTTTCTATTGTCAGATAGACTCACCATAAATTCCTGCACTGGCTCTGTCTGATGAAAGTACCTAGACCCTTATAATCAACTAACTTGAGACTACTTTCCAGGACAGTTATGTTTCCATGAAACTATGCCATGCACAAATAGGGAAAAGGCAACAGTCATGGGAATCAGATTAAATTACAAACAAAGTGAATGAATAAACAGCACACTGCATTAAAAAAAGAATTAGATTTACTCATAAATTTTTACCCCCCTCCTGAACATTTTATAGATATATAGAAACACTTATGTTGCTAAGTAACAAGGAATGTTTAGAAATAAGTGTTTAATACTGGGAAAGAGGTCCATTACTATAATACGAAAACCTGGGAACAAAAAAATTCAATAACAAATTTGAATGTGAAAAAAGCTGCTCATGCATACACTAAGCACAGGAAAAGTAGCGAAAGCAGGCGTGGAAATAAGAAAGTGGTGCATGAAAACCATTACTAGCAGAAAGAGAAGAGATTACTAGCAGAAGAGAAGAGAAATTTAAAAACATTAAAAATGAAAATTGCACATAATCTCCAAAAGGCCAGGGAGGAGCTGTTACAGTCTATCTCAACTTATCCACAGATTAATAATGGACAGCCTCAAGAGTTGACCTCCAAGAGCAAATCCTTCTGAAAAGAGAAGACCATTTCATACAATCAAAGGTGGGGAGAACAGACTGCACATTTCTGCATCTGCTGCCAACCTTAACACCACTTCCACCTGAACCAAGCACATTCCTCCATCCTTGTTCCCTGGCTCTGTTTATTCGTTCCATCTGAAGGAGAAAACAATACAGGAAAACAAAATTCAAGGAACCACTAAGTAAAAATTGAACTTCACTCTTAACACATTTTAAACATATTTTACCCTTTCTTTTTCCAATCTTCTCATTTCATCTGCCTTCGGTAAACTGATCTGCAATGTGTAAGGATTAAACATGTTACGGAACTGGGAAATCAAACTACTGCATATTCTTACACAACACACCACACCACAAAGTATGTCATTAACATTTCTGTGGGGGAATAAAGAAAAATCTGAATACTCTTGTCTACCTGCTCTCTCTGTCGTTTTTCTTTTTCAGGCAATTCTAACCTTTTCTTTTTTGAAGGTTCCTGAAAAATAAGCATATAATTTGGTATTTATTACTGAGTCATTACTCTGTCAACTCTCTATCAAGATGGGGTACGGATCCAATTGCCGGTGTATGTCCATGAATATTAAAAAAAAGAAATCATTGCTATATAATGTTTGGGGAAAAAAGATGAGGAAGAAAGGTTTCAATGTTGTATGTTGTCATTCTTGCTGTGGATTTGGCTTTTGCTCAGTTTGAAAACAGATGATTTCATGATACTTCAAATGTTTTCCTCTTTTTTTCTCCTAGAGTAATTTTCATCAATGAAGTTGGAAATGCCTGCATGAAAGGTGATACTTCAAATTAGACAGCATGGCGCCAGAATGAGAGAAAAATTCTATCAGAAAACATATTCTTGAAGTCACAACTGAGTGTGCACTAAATGGGTTTAAAATACTTGATTATTCAGGAGGTTTGAAGTGAAAAGGACTGCTAGGCTATAGGGGTACTTGTTCATCCTGTACTAAAAGTTTTTCAAAAGCTGAAGGCAGTGATTTTTTAAATTTGTTTTGTCTTAATTTTTCTTCTTTGGTAGTATCACTCTTCATTACAACCTTTTCTTTATAGAAACTCTTTGAGAGGGCCTAGATATTAAGAATCTCTTACTTGGAAGGTTATACTAGGGCTCTTTTGCTTGGTGGTACTTCACTTGGTTCCAACTCTTAACTAAGGTTCTTGTTGCCTATGACAACACAGTCACCACTGACTATCTGCTAAAGAAGCGGCTATAGTTAACAAAATGTGCTGTTTAATCTTCTCAAAAAAGCCATCATTACTTTTAAAGATTTGTTTCTCTGAACATACTAGAACACACAGAGCTTCACAGTATTTTGTTTTGACAACATGCAGTCAAATGGGTAATTTAAAATCAAGTATTGAAGAAGTTGGAAACTTTCGAGACTTGTAATAATACAATGTTAATGAAATATTACTAAATAAAGGAGACAATTATTACATGCTCCTCTGAAAAGCCAGCTAACATCTGCAAGCTCAGACTCAGAGAAGAAGATTTATATTAAGTTGTAGCCATTGTTTCTATCCCACATCTTATCACGAGGTACAATTCACAAAAAGACTGTCTAAACATAGCATTACTGACTCCTTACATGTGTGAAGAGGATATTTCTTCAGTCTCTCCCCTGCCACATTAAGTCTCAAGGCAAGTTGGTTAAGTGTTGGCTGTGAAACCCATGACAAAGACCCATAGATGGCCTTCCAATTGAGCCTTAAAACACATAAACCTCATGATTTCATAAGGTCACACAAGAAGTCTACAGTCTCCCTTCTTGCTTTTTCAAACTGTGTTTCAAGAGCCAACAAGGCTTGTGTGATCAATGAACTTTTCTCTAAACCTCTGATAATGTTGAACTTCACAGATAATTTGCACCTCAAGGATAATTTTCTATCCACCTACAAGTTTGGCACATGGACAGAGGTCTTTGTATTATGTTTCCTGAAGTGCCATTGGAGAAGGAAGAAAACAACCCCAAAACAAATCCCTCAACAACAACCATGTTATTTATTCAGAATAAAATCTGAACTAGTTCTCTTGCTGAAGCAGCAGCCTCTTGGTTGCTAGTTATTTGGCATGTGCATATAGCTCAAAACTAGCTGTAGCAAAACCAACTCCTGACCATGAGTTATAAATAACTCATAATAAAGAGAGAGAGAATAAAAATTTTATGTAATAAGAAATACAAAGAAGACAACACAACAGGAAGAAAGATCAGAAGTACTCTATGACAGTATACAGAAAACTTTCTCATTATCTCATGGAATTAAATCTGGGAAATTTCTCTTTCAATTACACAGTTCCTCTGCCTAACAATACTTTGTAAAATGGCTAGCAAAAGTTTGCCTGTTTTGAAAATTTGAAATTATTTTGGAACTAAGAAAAAAGATGCAAAGGTTCCTATCCAGTGTCAATGATCTTGGTATACCTGACAGGCCTCCAGTATTTCTAAGAGTGGTTAACACCAACAAAGCAAATGAAAACACACAAACGTAATTCAGCTTTGGAATTAAAACCCAAGCCTAAAGTAGGTGTTTACAAAAAATATATTAAAACCAACTAAACAAACAGTCAATAATGAAGCAAGCCAAGCATTTAAACTACTAGTTCTACTTTCTCTGCAGGTGCATGAGGCATGTCCACATACCAAGACATTTTGAAAACAAAGGCATAGTATTTAAATAAGGTATGAACAAAATAGCTCAATTTAACTAACTTGGTTTCTTACCTGTCTAATTTTAGTCAATGGCTTCTTCTCATTAGGCTTTTTAGGTGCTCCACAAGACTTCCTGATAGTTAAAGGCACTCCATATTTTGCAGCAGGTTTGGTAATTTTCTGAGCTGGTGCAACTGAAGTCAGTGTTGGTTCTTGAACTGGTCTTTGAGCTGAAAACAAAAAAAAAAAAACCCACAATAAAAAAACCCTGGGTTTGAGCTACCCAAACTGGACAGTGTATGGTATTTCCCTTTCTAAGAATTTTTAAAGTCTTAGAACAGCAGAACTAGAGAAAAATGGGTGAACTGTATGTTGGGGACTGAAGTCATGTCTAAGGCCCTGCCATATTTGGTCCACTGTTGTGTACATCCACAAGACAATGAGGAAAACTTCAATTTATAACTGGTGGGAACTTGACCTTTGAAAGAGAAACAACTGATTAGTCCATTGGTGGGAACTTAACCTGTGAAAGAGAACAATGTGCAATGGAGTTGCTGTTAGCATGGAGGTGGGATCACGAGCCGCTGTGGCCTCATCTCACACACTGGCCAGACGTCCTAGATGGAAAAAATCCACTCCTGAGGAG
Source organism: Taeniopygia guttata (assembly GCF_048771995.1). Lineage (NCBI taxonomy): Eukaryota > Metazoa > Chordata > Aves > Passeriformes > Estrildidae > Taeniopygia > Taeniopygia guttata. The sequence continues at coordinate 37,217,370 of NC_133028.1, read as the reverse complement.
AAGCCTTGAGGTGTGGGTCTGGGGTGGAGGGTTGACAAGGACAGGATGCATACTGTGTGGATCCAGGGGATATCCTGAAGGTGCTCTGCCTGCCTGAACCCCTGCATGAGCACCATGCTCTCCATGTCCTTTGCCTGCCCAGCAGCTTTGCAGGAACCAGGGGTTGCTATGTATTATTTGCTACTGCTAGTAATAAAAGCAAATTTGCTTTGCGGTCACAGTTGGGTTTCGGGTTTGTTGTGCATGGGCATCCTCCTGAACCCGTAACAAACTGCTAACATTTCATTCACATAAGCTGATGTATTAACTTGTCTAAGTTTGATGTTTTATAAGAAATAGAAGAAAACAATTCCTATGCTTTTATATCTTAGTTCTTCAGGTCGAATAGCTGATATTTCATTCAGCTGCCTTGCTTAACTGCACAGTGTTCATGCACACAGGGAAGAGGTGTCCTAATGGAATGGAGAAATGGCCTTTCTCCACTAACAACACTGAACTGAAACCTGTAATACTAATGTCATCAATGGCCTTCAGGGATATTCTTTTCCCCATAGAGTTCCTGAATATACACCAATATTGTGAGTTTGATTCTGGGCTAGCAGGGCTCTCTTACCACAGAACAGGAGGTCAGCAACACTATCAAAAAATACCAAAGCCCTTGCCAAAGAATCAAATAATTACAGGGAAATAAAATTACTGGGAAGGAAATCTAGGGAAAAAAAAGGCAAACTAATGCATTAAAATGAAGACCATCTTGACAGAATTTCTTTGTTACCACTAGCAGAAATTTTACTGAATTAGACTGAACCCAGGCTTTATCTTGGAATCTCTAATGAAGCGTCTCACATTTTTTTGGAAGAAATTGTACTTCTTATTAACCATTTTTCATTCCTAAGGGATAAAAAGTCATACAATCATAGCATATGAATTAGTTCCATTATTTGCAGTCTACATTGTCTCCTTAATTTTGGAAGTGTAGCATACTTCAAGAGGAAAAAGTGCACTTAATACATTAGAGGCCCATTGCTTGTATTTGCATTATTTGTACCCAACATATGTCCAGGTCCCCAGGGGAGGGGAGGAAATTGCTTCTTCTCTCTTTTTCTCCTGAAAATTCTACAGTCAGGTATGAGAACACACCGAAAAAAAAAAAAACAACCTAGTAAAAGAACAAAGCTACATACATGATCTTGACAGAGCTGAAAGCAAAAGCAGTATAGACACCAACTTACCTGGTGAAGCATGTGGTCCAAACTTGTGGAAAATTTTGTGACTGAATTCATCTGCAATAAGCTAAAAAAGTTGAAGCGTTAGTCAATAGCACCTGTGACCAAAGCTAGGAATAACTCATTTTTAGACAAGTGTGCCATTAGCAGTAAGCATCTAACTAGGAGCATTTACTGTAAATTACATGAAAATGAATGTTCAACTTTATCCATTGAATCTAGTATAACTAACACCAATATGAAGCTGGAGTATTTTCAAACATTTTTGGCATAATTACTCAAGTAATTTTAAAAAGCAATTTAATCTGACTTCTGGGTGGCACATGTTATCTCATTCATGAACTAGCTAACAAACTAGAAAAAAGTTAATGTGAGCATCAACACAATCTATATGCATAATTCCTTTTAGATTTCTAGATTTTTGAGTAGCTACCAAAGTTCACCTCAATTTTTCATACAGCTAGTGTTAAAAAATAGTTCTTTAAAAATGTTTGTAGTTTTAAAGTGTTGCTATCCTTTTCAAGATGGGAAGATGACCAAATATGCAGATATCTGGAAAAACAAAATATGGTGTGCTGTCAGGCATATCAAATTAGCATAATAAAATATGGAAAGTAGTCTTACTGGGATGAAAAATTTGAGACTAGACAAAGAATATCCAAATATTAATATGCCATCATCTTAAATATTGTAGGTAGTTCTGAACCAAACACCTCAAAACCTATATAGTAGAAATGAGAAGTACTCAAGGAAGAGCAGCAAGGATAAATGAAAAGCGTCAGTTCATGAATAGTCTTTACAGAATCTTGAACAACCCAGATTCCTTTGATTTGTACCAGTCAGTTACAATCGATGCTGAGGAGTTAAACCTGAAAAAAACCCCAAAACAAGAACAAAAGTGCAGAACTTCGGACTTTGCACGTGATGGCAAAGCAAATTTTTAATCTGTAGAATCTGGCATCAAAGATTCCGTAAGCCAGAAGTCACACAGTTTCCTGCTAATGGTATTTCAATTATATTGAAGGTTTTATTTGAGTGGTAAGCTGTAGCAACTGAATTATGGTGTTTCCATAACACGTTTACTAACAGAAAAGAAACCTGACTCTTCAATATCTTTCAAAGAGCCCCCTCTCCTTTTTAAAAATTGCTGCTAATTTAAATCTGCTCCTTAAATGCAACTTAGCAAATATGAAGCTAAAGAAAGAATTAACATAAAACTGGAAGATTGATTTCCCAATACTTAAAAATGGGATTTCAGCAACAGTTGCAACATGAAGATGCCAACTATGAAATAATTTATAAGCTTAGACTAAGAAAACAGAGGTCAACAGCACTAGCCAGGGACGATACTGAAAGAAAATAAGCATTACAGCTGTATCACAGAACAACCACCTCCTGCTGAATATGAATGTACCAGACTGATACATTTCATAAAAGGTACTTTCTGTGTGGGGTCTTTTTGGTTGTTTTAAATATTAGAGAACATCTCTAAGTCAAAGACAGCAGTAGTACAGTTGGAAAAATTGCACCTAAGTATTCATACTCCATCTACGACAAACTAGTATCACCATATGGAGATAGAGACAGCCTATGACTAATTATAATTTGGCTAACTCCAAATAAAAATGTCATATACATTCTAGCTACTGGAAATAAAATCAGATAAAACTATTACTGTTGCAAATGTTAGAACAAACTTATCTGTAAAGATTTCTGAATTTTACCTTTGGGACTTCAATCTGAAGTTGAAAGTCTATTTCAACACAGAAATTCAGAAATTCCAATTATATATGGCCTTTTTAAGACATTTCTTTAGTTGTGAGTTAGAATCCATTAGAATTATTTATACTGCACTTCCTCCATGTCCTTTCTTTTCTATATTTATTTACCTTATATCAGTGCTATTATTCACTTGTTAATCTTGATCTCTTTTGACTACATTCATATTAAAAGGACATTATTAGACATAAAATTATATTAACAGACTTAAAACAGAATAGGAAGCAACTTCAATGTTGAAATAATTGACAGCTGCATTTTATGAAAAGATGCATATCTAAACAAATCATCTCGGTTGTGATTCCTCATGATATAGAAAAACACACAAAACAATACACTTCAGAAAATGTCACTTTGAGATTTACTTATGGAAACTACCAAACAATAATTTGACATTTTTCTTTAAAGTTCATGGTAAAACTAGTTTTTCCTCAACTGACCCTGTCTATAAGAGCTCCAGGGGACTACCATTACTCTAGTTTTCCACGTAATATATTAACATTAAAATAAAGACAAACGAAAGGCCTATGATGTTTTTAGCAAAGTTAGAATTAAAACTAACTCCATACCTCTGGTGTGAGAAATTTTTCAACACGTTTGGCTATAAAGGTTTTCTCCAATATGGAGTTTACTGATGGTCTATTCCTAGGATTCCTTTTAAACAGCTGTGACAGCAGATTACGTAGGTCATAGGAGTAATGCATAGACACAGGAGGAAAAGGTCCAGAGATTATCTTCAGGACTAAGTTCTTCATGTTACCGGCTTCAAACTGTATCACACAAGGAAGAAAACAGTTATTCTTATCGCCTGTCCACATGCAAGGCTGCACATACAGATGATGATGAAACCAAACTAACAGTGCACTTTCCCTCAACACACACATTTTCAAGGTCAACACCAGAAGTTCAAAATAATCTGTTGCCAAGTATACTAATTAAAATTCCAATTAAAAATACATCACAATATTTCATACTATGGAGATATAACATTGCTAACAAGTAATTACTTCCGTCCAGATCTAGACTGACAATGATATATAACTAGGGAAAAAAAAAAATTATCTGCTTGATCTCCTCTTCCAAAGGCTTTGAACCACAAAATGCCTTCTTCTTCTTTTAGCAGCCCCCCATTTCAAATTACAGAATGTGAAGTATTCACATTCATTCAGGATGAAATCCAAGGGAATGTTCAGACTTCAGTTAAAGAGGGAACAATTTCAATTCCTTTGTACAATAAAAAGAAAACAATATGCATCACCTAGCTTACAGAAAACAAATTGTTGACATCAACTCTCAGAAATTAAACCTTGTCAGAAGTGTTGCCACATAAAAGACCAAACAAGAAGAAATTACAAAAGCTGGAAATGAAATTAAATCTTATCTCTTGCAAGTATTTCCTTCCCTTTTTATGTTGTTATAATATTTTCCTTTTAATAAAATAGCTACCAAGAAGCTCCAAAAAAAATCAAAATCCACAAAAAAATCCAAAACAGGACAGAAAAACACCCAAACATTTTCTTCCCTTCCTAACTGAGAAACGGATGACGAAGACACACTCTTCAAACTATACACACACATAGAAGAAGAAAAAATTGGAAAAAGATGACTCTTTCACCTTGGGAATATTTTCTAAGCACTATTTATGTTCTAAACAGAAATACAATATCTGCAAAAAAGCAGAATCCAAAATAAGATTTTCAATGAAGCTTGCAGTCAATTCAAGCTTTTTTGGAAATAAAACCCAGCCCAACCAAGCAAAAACCCCGAAACCCCAAACAACAAAACCGACGAAAACCCCAAACCAACTAAACAAAAACACCCATAAATGCCCCCCACTATACCTAGTATCCTTTACTGTAACATCTAACAATCTTTTCAGCTAATACAGTCCATTAAAAACAAAAGTGCCAAGACAGCTGAGAGATTGGCATGGAACAAAACACCAATGAAAAGTCCTGGTTGGCATGGGAAGTGGAGATGAAAATGCTGAAGGTAATTTTCAAACAGCTACCATGAAAGCATTTCATCAACTAAAATACATCTGCATAACATCAGAAATAAATTCTGTTTGAAATCACTATTATTTTATAGACACAAAGTTTCCACTCACCGCATGTTTAAGTGTACACATTTCATAGAGAACACAACCAAGGGCCCAGATATCACTAAATCAAAGAGAACACATTACTTTAAAACTTAGTTTTAGGTTAACACTGCCAGTCAACTTGTATCTCTGAAGTCTATCTCTGAAGAGAAAAGGGTGGATTTTTGAGTATGCACAAGCCCCCCTCTATGGACTTCTTTGCCCCTGCAAAACCCCAAGGAAACAAAAATACCAAAACCAATTCATCAACCAAAATAAGGCCACCCTGAAAATCAGATGATGCTATTTTGGCTATCTCAGCCACAGAAATCAGACAAAATATGGACAAAGGCTTTTTTGTTTAAATATATACATTTGCATGAGGTCTTTGAATTAAACAAATAAAATAAAAAAAACCTTCACCACCTAACTCAGCAAAAACAATTCTCAAAGCCAATTTATTCTGTTTAGTAGTGACTAAACTTACCCTCATTCATGACAGGATTTAGTTAGAACACCATTGGATAATAAACCCCATGCAGAAGAAATAAAAATTTTAATAATTTTTATCTCTTAAGAAATCCATTGAAGTGAGTATAAGGCACTCACTGCACTGAATGCAACAGCTTGATCCTGCGGAAGTGTAACTTACTAACATTTAATTATTACCAATTAATTACACTGGGGACACTGTTACCAGGTACAGGCTGCTGCCAGGGCAGCAAAGGCATAAGCGGGGTATCTGGAGCAAGCTGAGCCACCCGTCTATGCACATCATGTGTTCAGATAATCAAATTACTGTATTTCATCCTTAACAGTGTTTCACATTGGAAGTGCATAAACAAAGGCAGTACAACCACTGTGCAGATAAGCAAAAGTAGAGTCACAATTAAGGACACAACTAGATCCAGAACTTGGAGCATTAAGTCATCTCTACATGACATTGCTTTCTACCTCAGACCTACTAAGGTACCAGCTCTGCAGTGAAGCTCAGTACCTACTTGGGTAAGAGACAAACTAACAGATGCTCACTATCATTTGATTAGAACAGCTTTAGATTCCTAAAAGAGCTTATTTTCTTCTCTTTATCAAGAATGTTTAATAAAATCCTTATTAGTACCTTTTATTGTTGTAAGGCTTGTTCTGACATATTTCAGGTGACAAATAGTACGGTGTTCCTATGCAAGTGCGTGCCAGCTCTGCAGTACTAAGACAGAAACAAGGATGGATGTTAACTGGTTAACTCATATCAAGTGCACAGATTGCGTTTTCTTTCATCAAAGGAATTGAAATTAAGTCACAGGCAAAAAAGAATAAAAAATTAATTACCTGTTCAGAACTCTGGCGATTCCAAAATCTCCCAGCTGTATTGTTCCATCTTTGGTTAAAAATATATTCTTGATATGACAAGATGTAACAGAAACGTTAAGAAGTCTGTTAATTAAAATATTCATACAATTGCACACTTTTTGTTCACTACATGTTTTGAGAAGAAGAAAGTTTTCTACCGTTCAACACTCCTGAAGTAATTGTTACTTACTACTATGACACACCAGACTTATACAACTCCTACGTCATTAATATGAGAAAGCACTATGTCACATTGTCATACAATCTTTTCTGTCCCCACACATAAATACATAAGTAACACTTGTAGTTTTATCAAATATCCTCATCTGTTTGTATAAATATATAAATCTCCTGCAGACTGAATAAGTGTTTTCAGTATTAGAAATGTTTCCATAAACTAGGAAGATCTGAATGCAATCACTTTGAAAGACAATTCAGTTGAAAAATCGCCACCTACATACCTGTGACTTTATGTCCCGATGCAAGATTTTTCTATCATGTATGTGTTTTAGTGCTAAACAGATCTGTACAAACCAATCCAGAATCTATTAATAAAAGAAAATGCAACATTAACTTCATCATTTATCTGAAAACTTCCCCACTTACAAGATATTATCAAATTAGACTTTAATTACAACTATGGATTTTACCTTCCTCCCCCCGTTTCATTTAAACCAAAGAATAATTAAAAACGTAATAGTACTGTCACTATAACACAAAACTTTTAATGAAAGATGCTTATTACCCAAATTTGATATTAAACTTGAGACCACTATTTTCCTTATGAATTATAAACCTAGCAGAGTTATGCCACATGGATTTGATTGGCTAAAATGCCTGAGATATGGAACTTGCAAAATGAGAGACTGTACTTTTGCTGTAGCAAATACAAGTCTTCTGGCACTCACTTCATTGACCAAGAGTCCTAGGAAGCTTACTGATACTCTCAGAAACTTATTCTACGTACACTAATTTTGTGTGTCTCATCTTAAAAAGAAAAATATTACAAAGTAGACTTTGACGAGAAAAGCAACAAAAATCTAACTTAAAGATTATGAACAAGCCAACAATGCCCATTTTTGGGTAAATTTGCAAAAATCAAAATTTAAGAAGTGACTAATAACAAGAACTTTGCTATGTGAATAGTAGTTTTACATTCACTACTTAGAAGTACATACATGACAAAATTCTAGTATAATGCAAGGCATAATTTTCATTTTTCCACTTGAAGTTCTTATTATAAAAGTGAGGTCAAATGAGAAAATAAAGTTTTACAAATTATATCCCAAATGTTTAATATAGTACTAAGACTTTCCAATGCCAGCTAAACTGAGATCCTACTAGATGAAGATACAAAAGCACAGAAACAATTTTTAAACAAAGAAACCTATCAGTCCTAACAAAAAACCCACCCTGAATCCTACATCACTTATTTTTTATTTAATTTAATCAAATCTGTACTTAAAATCCTCTCATTTATTCCAAACTATGTCACTTCTCTTTCACTAAAAATTACTTTATAACCAGTTTTGTGGCAAAAGAAAATGTACTGCAAGTATATCAGCAGAATATTAAATTCTTATTACTGGCAAAATGAACTTTTGAATGATGCCAATTCCATATTTCCATATATCATATTATTATACTTACAAAATACATTATTTTTTACTTATGACACATGAAAATCAGTATTACAACACAAAAATCCTATGCCATTACATCTTTAAAAACTTTAAAAATTATTTCAGAGGTTTAAGGATATTCATGTTCTCTTTCAGTATTTTTCATGTCTCAGATTTGGTTTACTTCACAAGAGAACCAACTTTTAAAAGCATCTTACACATAGAGACAAAATCTCAAGTAGCATATCCACGAATTTTCTTTCTGGTTTTTTTGGGTTTGGTTTTTTTGTTTGTTTGTTTGTTTGTTTGGTTTTTTTTTTTGTGCACTTGGTTTTTTCCTCTGTGTTTTGGTTTGGTTTTGCTCTTTAATGATATTACATTGACCAATAGCAACAAGAGTGACTGTCTGAGACTCTCCTTTTGGATTAAGCAACCACATCTATAACTTGCACCAAAGTAATTTCAAATTCATGAAAAAGTATCCTGCAACAAAACACTGTAACAGCAGTTTGCTGTTACCTGATCTTCAGAGAACAGGATTCCCTTCTGGGCATTTATCTTTTTAAATAGGTCTCCTCCTTCACAGTAATCCATCACTATGTACAGACAGCCATTTTCTGTGAAGTAAAAGACAAAGTATTTCAAAAAGACAAAAGCAAGACCCTTCTTTACTTAATTTTCTAAATATCTTCACCACAGTCACAGAAAAAGCAACATCTACTTTTTCACATGCAGCTTCAGATATAATTTATTAGTCAATTTTTTCAAACTTCAAGCAAAAATATGTTTATTATTTTGAGTTTCCATTTTGGTAGCACTGGACTATTTTGATAGGGAGGGAAAAGAATTACATCTACTGAACCAACGCTCCAACATGGCGTTGAAAACCACTAAGAAATTAAAGGTGCCATTTTATGAATGCAATATAAAACCAATCTTCAAACTTTCAAACATCTTATAGATCCCCCTAACCTAAAGGGATCTTAAGTTGCCTCTATTTGCCTTTTTCTTTCTTGGAATTTTACCTGGACTTGCTAGAACATCAGCCATCAGCTTTCATACTAGACATGCAGTTTATTTCAGTCTGAAGAACAGTAAGAGTACTTCTAGCAGACAATGAGATGGAAACAATTCTTTTCTCATTTTTGAATGAAATCTCATGAGACTAAAAAAATCCCATGCAAGTTTTCAGTAGGAGGTATGAACAAACATAATACATTTCATTCAAAGTTATAGTTTTCCCAGTTACTGATGAAAAAACAGATTAGGCAGAAGCAAACTGCAAGTTGCCAAAAGCATAAGAACTACACTACTCACATACTAGGCAAGATTTTGAGAAGAGATGAATAACTGCAGAAAATCAGTCACATGCTGCTCAAAAGAAAAAGAACTCCTATTTTATGAAAAAGTCACAACACAGACAAACCTTTGAATTAAAATAAATTGAATCATCTAAGTCACTGAAATTTCACTCCCATAGAATGCTTCTGAAATCTGCCTTTCAAAACATCAAATCCTTAAAGTTTCTCTATTTAGTTGTTTTATTATTATCTTTAATTAGTGTTATTTTAAAAGATGATTCTAGAAGTCTAGATTTCTTGCACATCTATTGCTGAAATAATTTTCTTCTAGGAACTTTATATTCAATGTATTCAAAGTCAATGTTTTCTGGCAATAAAGGTGCAACACAAAGTCTTGTGGATTATGGATTACAGGATCTACCTTGCAAGAAAAAAGCAGTCTTAAAGAACAGCCTTCTACCACAATGAAGAAAGCAGTGTACATTTATAAACCAGAACTGTGGCTAATTATGTGGCTGATATGATTATATCACAAAAATCTAATTTAATGAAAAGAGAAAGTGAAAGCCCCAGGCGAAAGACATAAGAAAGCAGAAAGGAAGGAAAGGAGAAAAGACCAAAATCTCTAAACAGCAGTTCAAATAATATTTAGGGGCTTTTAATAATATTTTAACTTTTATAATAAGCTTTTGGAATCTTTTTTGTCCTGCCCATTTCCCAAGACATTCACTCTAAAGACAATGTAGAATTTAATCTCTCCTTCCTTCACTGCCCGATGAAGTAAACAGTCCCATCTATTTTCCTAGCTCTGAAAGCAGCTATATGGTTGCAGTTACTGAAGTCTGAACTCTAAGACAACAGACTTGGGCATAAAACTGCTCTTGCTAGGTTATCAATATCCAAATTTAGACTGCAATTTAACCTACACAAATTTAACCTATACAAGCATTCCAGTTGCTAGGGTATATTCAAGGAGACTTGTGCTCTGGAGAAACAAGAGAATATCTTCCACTTAAGCATCAGCCAAAACCAATGGATGCAAAGTTATAGTCATAAATATTTGTTTATTTGCTGCCCTTTTTCCTGAATTATGATTTTTTTTAAACACAGATAGGAATTCTGAAAAAAATATGGAAAATAAGTAATAAAGGTATGAAAAATACCTATCAAAGAGAGAAAATTCCCTGACTTTTAGACTAAGTGCAGTAAGAAGTACAGAGTCACTCATGTTACTTCAAGTTCATCTTACCTTCAAATGACTCCCTATACAGGACAATATTTGGGTGTTTCATGTTTGCCAAAACAGCAACTTCTCTCCTTGATTCTTCTCTCTCCTTATTTGACATCTTCAGAATAAAAATCATGATTTGTGAGAACAGAAATACAAAAAGAATGGATCAGGAATTTATTAATAATAATCACTTACCTTAGAGATGTTTATTTCTTTAATGACATACTGTTGGCCATTCTCTTTAGCTTTGACAAGTATTGCTTTCCCAAAGGATCCTTCTCCAATCTTCCGTACTTTGATATATTTATCCATAGTTCTTGTCTTAAGGCATCCTTACTTGAGTACTGGAAAAGCAAACCAACAAACACAAAAAAAACCCATGAGTATATTTAATTAGGTGAGCTTAGTGATCTAGCCTGATCAGGGCATGGTACTTTTTTTAACTCAAAATGTTGATCCATTTTCAGTTGATTTTCTGTAAATCATCTACTCTTAGTCTCAATTCTATTTTGGTACAGTTGGCTCATTTTGGGCCCACAGCTGCATAACTAAAACCTGCTTCATCTTTCATTTTGACTAAAAAGGATCTGTTTTGTCTTTAAATAAATCAGTGCAATCAGCACCAAGACTTCTGATGCAGCTGGCACACAACATCATAGAGCTATAGCACCTGGCTGAAAATGTTTTGTTCAGCTTGACTTGGAAGAAACACAATGGAGGTGAGGGGAATTCCTATGCATTGTTTCTTAAGAAGCACTAAATCCAGCTTCCTTATCACTATAATGAAGCCAAAAATGGCCTGAATTCAGCAGATCCCTATCATATTTCAAATCATTATGCAATACAGAAAGATGTGGCCTTAAGCCTGACTGAAAGACTCTTTTCACATTGCATATAAAACAAATAATCACAAAATGTCTCAAATCCCTATTTTTCATGTACTATCTGACCATTTAGACTACCTTTTCATATTAAAAGGAGTACTCAGGTAAATTTTTATGGTGTTGAAGGTTCTATATTAAAAATTACTTTTTGTAAAAACAGGACACTAGGGAGGTGCAAGCAGAAGGTATGGTAATATACAGATGTGTCAGAACAGCACGATGAAAGGGGAAAACAAAGACCAAAGTGGCAAATGTCTGAGCAAATTCACAGTAGATGAAAAGATTGTATTTTTTAAAGTAAAAAGAGCTTCCATACCCTGCGGAAGTCTCCATAAGCTGAAAAAGACAAAAGTGTCCTAAGATTTCCTTCACTTAAGCCTCACTTGCAAGAGCTAATTGCATTTCTGCTTTGCTGTATCCAGCTTCCTTCCAACAGGAGATCCTAGTAGCTTAGATCCAAACTTCACATGTATCACAGGTCTCACAATCAGGGTCTCTCCTCAATTTGAGCTGGATTTTTTTTTTTTTTTTTTTTACAGAATTACCATGTACTAGACACAGATGCTGCTTAACAGGAACTATACCATGAAAGCAGACTAACATGAACAAGCCTGATAAGCATAGCAAGACAAAACAAGAGAGATCTAAAGTAACCTGCTCTGCAAAAGAGGAGATGCAAAGAACTAAGCATAACTACCAGGAAAGCAAAAAGTTAAAATTACAGGCCTGCAGTGTCTGTGTATGGCTGTTTTTTTCTTACAGTACATAAAGACAGCTTAATATAAAGCTGCACTTCTACACTTAAGATCTTGGTACTAACTTCAATATTCTCTTTCAGGCAACAGTAAAAGCACAGCAGGCGTGACACAATTTGAACTTTGCATGACTACTGAAGTTCTCTTCCTACCCTGTTGTTTATGAAACAACCAGAGTTGTTCTACAGTTAAAACAGCTACATTAGACGTAGCTTAGGGCTGCTTCTGCATGCTGCCCCGTGCAAATACAAATGGGCAGTAACCAGCCTTTGGGCGAGAAGTTACAGCTCAGTCAAAGCGGGTATATAATCTTCCATGAGTTACATAGCTTACTTTTAAATGTGGCAAGGAAAAAATAGGCGTCCAGGGGAAGGAGATCAGCGCTGACAGGGCTTGTCTTTTCAAGCCCAGGGCAGCAAGTCAGTTCATGGGACGCACAGGAGAGCTGCACAAGTCACACCCCGAGGCAGCCCGACCGACCGACCGCAGCGCACGGCCAGGCCAGGGCCGCGCGTGCGGGCAGGGCCAGGGCAGGGCAGGGCCGAGCTGGGCCGCGCTCCGCAAGCGGGCCCCGCCAGGCCGCCGCCCCCGCACAGCCAGAGCAAGCCCAGCACTGGGGCGAGAAGCGCGGCCGGAAACCGCCACCCCAGGGCGACTGGAATGGACCAGCCGCGACCTGCCCGGCTCCCAGAGGGGCGGCTCCGGCCGCCCCGGCCCCGGCCCCACCCCGCCTCAGCGCTGCCCGCGCCCAGCCCGCCCCCACCCCGCCATACCTGCCCGCGCGGCCGCCACGGCCCAACCTGGCCTCGCGCCTGGCAAGGCCCCGCCCCCTCCGCCCCTATTGGCGGCCCCGCCCCACAGCTTGGCTCCCATTGGGCGAGCCGCACCGGGGCGGAGCCCGGCCCTACCCGCCCGGTCCGCGTTAGCGGCGCTTCACCCTGGTAACGCGCGGCCGCGGTCACGTGACGGGCGGGGCGCGCGCGGGTGTCAGTGTTTTGGGGGAAACCCTCCCAAAACAGCTGCGAGTGTTTCAGGAGCGACCCGCGAGCCACGGCAGCGCACAGCCCGGCACCGGCGGTGTGTGTCTGCCCCAGGACAGCCCCGGGCCGGGGTTCCCGGGAGGAAGCGTGACCCGGAGGGGCTGTGCGCAGCGCTTATCCGGGAGGGTCGGGCCGCACCTGTGGCTCCTCCGTTCCCCACTCCAAAGCGTGCCTTTAATAGCACCTATGGGCAAAAAGCCTCGTGATTCACAACGCGCTTTCTCAGTCCGAGTGCCACACGGCACGGCGCCTTGCGGGCTTGTTAGCCTTGCACATAAGCGGACCAGTGGGCATTTTACTTAGGGAACAAAAGAGAAATCCACCCCTTGACTTGACCCGTTTTGTTGGAACTTGCAATCGCTGTGTGTTAAGCGGACCCCACACTGGCCTCAGCACCTCGGCTGGCAGTACCCAGGAGCTCCGTGCACAGCCCGACACCTGCGCTTTCTCTGCAGGTAAAGCCCTTAAGCTGTCGGGGTCTCCGCAGCGCCTGGAATTTAGAGGCGGCACAGTGCAGCCCGAAGCGGAACGATGCCGCGATGTACCCGGCCTCTCTCTGCCTCCTTTACCTGGGAAACCGCCTGCACCCCGTTCTGAAGCGCGGGACCGTCCTGCCTCCCCCTGGGCCCTCAGCCCGCCCTGGCAGCGCGGGAGCCCGCGTGGGCCCCTCCCGCGCCGCCGGGAAGCCGCGCCCCTCCGCGGGAGGCGGGAGCGGGGGCCGGGCCGCGCCGGGCGGCCCGCGGGAAGCAGAATCAGCAGTGACGGCGATGCTGACCCCGGCGGCCCGACGGGCGCCGATTCTGCGCGGTGGGAATCCCCGCCCTCCCCGGGCCGAGGGGGCGGTACCGGGCGGCGGAGCGGCCGCGGGTCCGGGGGCTGCGCCCGTGTCCCGCAGGCGCTCGGAGGGAGGATGAGCCAGCGCCTCCCCGGGGATCAGCGGGCGGCGCCGCCCGCGCAGGTACGGGAAGGGCCGGGCGGGGCAGGCTGGGGCTCCCCCGCGGCCCAGGAGCACGGCAGGGGAGCGAGCGGGGCCGAGGCGGCGGGAGGAGCGGAGCGGGCAGTCCCCGTTCGCCCAGCGGCTGCTGCGCCCCCGCCAGCCCACGGCTTCGGCCGGCCGGGACCGGGGCCGGGGAGGGAGGGACGGACGTGGTGGCTCCTCGCGTATCACTCAGCTCGTCCGTGTGCCTCCCCCGAAAGGCCAGGATGAGGGGGAAAATGCCCCGCGTGTTTACAGAGCGTAAACACATAATGTTTGCACCCTGTCACTCCATCCCGGTGCTCTTCGGGGCAGCGCTTGTGCTCATAGGGAAAGTGCGGGCGTTCTGCGTCTGGGAATGTCCAGGGTCTCCTCCCCATGTAACCAGCGCTGGAAGGATTATTCTGCATGAGTTGCTCGCTTTACATTGGCTCACGGGTTTGGCTGGTAGGGCCGCTCTTAGACAAGGGAGAGAGGTAATGGGCTCTTGTTGGAGTCTCATAATTATATGGGTGTGCAGGTCAGCGAGGTTAAAACTGAGTATTGAGCACATTCTTTCGTATTATCTACCGTACTTGTCCAAAATTATTCTCTACCCTAGCCAAAAGCATGGAATCAGCTGTAAAACAAGTATATTTCAATTCTCATTTAAAATGAATGGCTATGAATGTGACAGTGGAAAATTGTGTGCTAATGGTGAACTGTGTTTTGTGTAGTGTAGTAAATTTGCTGTGTCACACTTTAAAGTACTAAACTAGGCAAAATGGGGCTTTACCACCAAATTTAAAGTTTTTCTGTGTCTAACCTATGTTAGAATAGATGCTTAAATATTTTTGACAACATACTGATAAATGATAGTCATTTGGGTTTGAAGACTTGCACCTCATTTTTGACGTTGTGGGACCTCTGAAGTTTCTCTTCCAGAGTTTGTGGAAGAAATTGTCAGGTGAATTGGTGCTTTTAGATGCTTTTCTTTTTGGTGGACCTGTGAAGGCGTTTATTTTCGGTATCCCTTAGCAACAGAGGTACTTCTTTGCAGATACAGCTATTTGAATGAAGCATGTGTTGGTATGACAGATTTAAAAGCAGATAGTCATCAAAACTCTTTCTCTATTTAAGGAAATTTCAATATGCTGTAATGTAAAATTAAAAAAAATTGTGCGTTATAGGAAACATACCTTTGTGAAGAATAATAAAAGAGAACTCACCAGCTGTCACTATCACTTTTGCTAAAGTAAGTCTTTCACTAACTCCTGTAAATTTGATGCCTCTTTGGATGGCAAACAGATGTAAACTTGCTGCAAAGTTGTCAGAGTGGGAAGGAGTTCTGCTCTGGGAAAACTACAGGTAGCTTGAAACTCATACTTTGAAACACAATGACTCTGCATCTCTCTGCAACACATGTGAAAACAGAATTTACATGGTGTTTAGAAAAATGGAGCTTGTTTCTTGTTTGCTTCTGTCTAGTATTGGTATGTGGTATGTCAGTCCTAAAAATTCTTTGTCTGATAATGGTAGATGTAATACACTTTATGTATTGTAATGTTTCTAGAAACAGGTCTTACTTTTTTTATTCCAAGGTTTTCTTTGCCCAAATTTTTACAGTGCCCTCTTTGAGTGGTTTACTATTCCACTGTTCTCTCTGTGGTGCATACTTGCAAGTTAAAGTAGTCCTGGGTAAAATTCCCCACCACCTTCCTCCTCTCTTCTCCCCTTTCAATAAGAACAAGCCTGTCCAAATTCTTGACCAGGAAAGACCCTTGAAGCTGTTGGCCTTTGCGCTTTGTGACTGCATTGCTTTGCATCACTTTATTTTATGAATATGTCATCATTTTTCTCATGACCATGTTCATACTTCCTGTTGTGGTCTCTTGCACACAAACATTTGTAGCAGATTGATGTTTGAGTAACCTGCAAGTGAAAACCCACTCTTCTGGTTACTCTATGAACAGATGGGTCTGGCTGTGTAATCTATCTTCTCCTGTTCACTGAATATACAATTTGGCTTCCTCCCTCTACACACTTTGCTTTGGGGTCTGCGTGTGTGTCTTCCTTGAAGAGCAGAGTTGCATTCCTTGAGTGAAAGTACTAAAGCTGGGACAGCTGTTCCAAGTTCACAATCGTTGCCAAAAGGCATTCTAGGAACATTGAGACAGTTTTTTCCTGCTCTTATTTAGCTGACATCATATGCATGTGAATAGGTGTACCTGTACAGATCAAGGTTTCAGGTAAAGTCTTATAATAATTTGGCAGTAGGGATATTTTTAACTTGGTCCTAAATTTAAAAAGTAGAATAGAAGCTCTACTGCTGAAGAGATTTGTGCTGGAAGTGATAGTGCCAATTTGAGTTAATTTCCTAATTCTCAGATTATTTTGCATGTTCCTAAATTTCTTGCTTTGGCACCTTGACAGCAGCAGTAAACCAATAAAATCCAAAGGTTGTCAGCAGTGGTAGATGATGTGCATGGAACTGCTTTTGTACTCTCCCTGCTTATTTTCCCAAAACTAAGATTTCTGTTTATTTCAGCTTAATGTCTGTGAGCAAGTTCCCAATTCTGCCCTCCTTGTTTCAGTTTTTCCCTTCTGTCATAACCTTAAAGTGCAGCTTCTGTGGTGTCTGACTTGCTAAAGCTGTTCAGGTGTCAGGTCAGCTTTTTACCTGTACTTGTGGACAAGGAGGCTCTGAAATACAATACTTCGTGCTTGTATATATGCCTTGCTTAGCAATCTGAAGATGCTTAGGATAGTAGAAAGTTGACAATTACAAAATTTTAGAGTTGTTTAACTTGAAACTTGTTTTTGAATTTTGGAAGCCTTTATAAAAGATCATCTGAGAGAATAAAGTCTAGCTGGAACAATGCTTATTTAAATTGATTATGATAAGAGGCTTGTAAACAGATAAATTTTTTTTCTGCTGGGAAATGTGCTCTGCTTTAAAAACATAGAAACTGGAAAATGTAAATTGTTGCGATAGTAATTGTACTTAATGAACTGATATTTTTTTATTCCTGAGGAAGGGAGCTGATGAAGTAATTCATAGGCTTCATGCGTAATAGAAAGAATTCTAGACAAATTACTAAAATGGTTACAAATCTGTTTGCATCTGGAGTATATTTATTAGTTTGTGTTATGTAGTAGGTGGTCTTGAGTGTATATTCCTGGAAATTAATGTAAAGAACAGGATTTATAGCTCCATAGTGGGTACCAGCAGTTACTTTAAATAACTTGGAGAGCGTCTAGTCAGGTATTTTCCACTTGAACTTTCTAGGCATTCAGCTGTTTTGTTTGTTGAGTATTTTCCTTGGGCTTTCTAGTTACAGGATTAGACTGTGCTTACTTTGTGGGGCTAAGGAGGAGTAGTAAATGAAAAAGTTAATTCAGTCCTGAAGCACAGACCCTTTGATAAAATAACCTTCGCTGTTATTTTTTTTCCTTATTTTTGATATATTTTGATAAATTTCTCTAAAGAGGAGTAGTAAATGAAAAAGTTAATTCAGTCCTGAAACACAGACCCTTTGATAAAAATAACCTTTGCTGTTATTTTTTTTCCTTATTTTTGATATATTTTGATAAATTTCTCTAAAAAGTTCAGAGGAGATGAAGTACTCAAGTGTGTACATGTTTGCATGTTCATACTGCAATAAGTACAATGAAGAAATGTTTCCTAATTGAAATAGTAAAAGTAGCATTTTACTTCAGTACTTTATTTAAATTCCAGATAGAGCTAGTGGGGTGATTTAATATTTTGACATCCTGCCAGTTTAAATTCAAGTACTTGTTTTCCTGAAAGATAAGTTTGTGTCTGAGTTCCTTCCACTTTTATCTTCAAATTAGTGTTCTCTGCCAGATTTCTTGGATTTTGATGTGTTATCTGCAGTTTTTGATCTACTGCAGCTTTTTCCCTTGAGTTTTCTGCTTTTAATTTGTCTCATGCATATGATGGGAAAAAAAAAAAAAATCTGTTCTCCATATGCTTCCAAACACATTCATTTTCTGATTTTGAAAACTGAATCTGCAGATTTACAGAGTATATCTAGGAAAGAAACTGAAGATTCCTTTAACTGTTAATTGAATTTTTTTGCTTCTAGTCTTGCAGACGTCTTTAAGTTACTATCAATCTTACAGACTCAACAGTTTTCATCTGTTTTGTGCTGAGATGCAAATATTCTTTTAACTTGGGCAGTAAAGCTTTTAAGACAACTGAGAAGACCTAACAATCTGCACTAAGTACTTATGTCATTACCACAGTTAGGAAAATCTCAGTTTTTATTCCTAAGAAATTTTAAAGAATTTTTATTTTCTTCGGATAGGTAGAGGATGGATTATTTTTAATAAATTTGATCTATGAACTCAATGAACTGACTTAATCTCTGTGGTTATGTAACACATTTTAGTTAACTCACCTTCTTTGCTGTCTGTTAGCTGAAAGCCTTTTAGTAAAGTACAGGTGGTTTTTTTTTTTTTAATATTAAAAATCTCACATGAATCCAATTTCCTTTTTTCCTCATAAAATACCCATGATGAGTCTTGTTTTTAACTTGATACCACTATTAAACAGTAAATTTCTCTCTGGACTCTCCTGCCAGAAACTTGTCTACCATTTGTAGACCCCAATGAAATACACATAATTTTGGAATGTTTCAACTAGGTTTTACAGCTGGAGAGAAGAATATCCAAGTGAAGGCAACTTGCTGTGCATTCTGAACTGCTAACACACTTGATTTAGGAAATACTTTGCTTTGGTGCCATTTGTTCATCTTCACTAACTTTTGATTTTTTTTAAAATCTCCTTTAGTTAGAATATCGGTTTTTATTAAAAAGCAGGAACAAGCTGTTAACAGTCTTGTTTATTAATATCAGAGGTTCACACACAGGTCTTTCTGCAAAATATTATATATTTATTTCATCCTTTGAAAATTACCAGAATGGTCACCAGTAATGGTTGGAAGAGCTGTTTTTAAAAAAATGAGGTGGCTTCTGTGTAGTCGAGTAAAGGATGTCAGCCATGAGCAAGATCCAGGTGTTGATCACAGATCAGTCCTTTCTCACCTCGCTGCCTTAACATTGTTGCTTGAGAGGATCCAGAGCAAGAAGCAGAGCAAGTCTGTCGTCAGCACTCCTGGCCTTGAAGTTTAAATAGCTGTACTTACTGCATCTGTGAGTGTATCACTCTGCTACTGTGATGTCTCTCCCTTAATGGGAAGGAAGCACTCAAGATTCATAAATGCTCATAGTCAAAAGGGACAACAAGAGTCAGAGGGGCCTGCAAACAATCAGAAAGTTCTGTTAGTGCATTACACACTTGGCATGAAAGTTGCTATGTTAGTCTATATAAGTGCATGGCAGTGGGCTTTGGATAAAGGAGTAGGGTGAAAGGGAAGAGAGGAAAAGAGATCACTAGTCTGATTCCAACATCAGTACAGCTGATGAGGTGTCCAAGGTGCTGGGCGCACTCCTGAACTTGCTGGGAGTACTTTTTAATAGATACATTTCCTCACCAGGAAGGCAGGTTTCTTTTTTTCTGTGCAAATTACCCATCGTGTGCAGTCCATTCTTTCAGACCTTTCTGGAAATGGGCTTGAGAGGTTCAGGGGTCTGGGATAGCCTTGATCCCTCTCTACAGTCTGTGCCCACATCTTGGCCTTATTCCTGTGCTTGCACTGTACTGTGTTGTGCCTCTCTCTTGGAACTAGACCAAGGATGTTTGTCCTGGGGGAGTGCTACCCTACCTCTGCATGGCCCCTTCTCCAGCCAATCTTGTTCTTTCTCATGTTAGTACCAACAATTGTCTGTTATTACCAACAATCCCTGGTTGGCTCCACATCCATCCAGTTATCACTGTTTGGGACATACACATTAGCCCCTTATCTTCTTGGATTATACAGTTAAACGTACCAGAGGAGAGTCCAGCCTTTTTTGTTTCTGGTGACCAAAGGTTTGTCACTTCTAACAGAGTACAGTGGATATGTTACTCTTGAGCTGGTGCTTCACTCCTTTGAAGCTGGAAATTTGTTAGTAGGGAAAGTAAGGACCAGAAACCACCAGGGGTCCCCACAAGATTTCACAAGTAGTGGTCCTATGTTTTGGAAACCTCTGTAGGATTTTTTCCTTGATCTCAGTGGCTTTATTGTGTCTCTAAATAAATTTTAATTAAGACCTTAAAAATCTGTGGTTGATGCTGTTATTGAGAAGACGCTTGGAATTAAACTGAGGATAGTGGTGCTTTTTCACATTTCAATTTGACCGTCCTAAACTATATTGAACTTTAATGAAATTATTTGAAAGATTCTCCACTCAGGTGTGACCCTGAGTTTAGGAATCTAAGTTATGGACTGGTCAGTGCATTTTTCTGATGAGTTGAAGAAAAGTAGCATGATTTCTGGTGATGTGTAAAAGCTCTGGTTCATTATATAACCCTCAGATGACTTCAACACAAGTCCACATTAAAAAGGAGCAAAAGCCTTTAAAAACTGTAAAGAGACACTATTGTAGTGTCTTTTCATCAAACAGAAAATGACTTAAGACTCAACAAACAATAGTTACATTGTCTACAATGGAAACTGCAGTCATGGTTTCTGCCCTTCAAAAGAGGAGGATGGGTTTTACCTTTCAGTTGTCTTAACGAGTT
The DNA here is from genome assembly GCF_048771995.1 of Taeniopygia guttata. Taxonomy (NCBI): domain Eukaryota; kingdom Metazoa; phylum Chordata; class Aves; order Passeriformes; family Estrildidae; genus Taeniopygia; species Taeniopygia guttata. The sequence continues at coordinate 37,196,495 of NC_133028.1, read as the reverse complement.
GCAAAGTTGTATCTCATCTGAATATGATCACAGAAGGGACACCAGAGATTTTTTTTTTTTTGGTCAAGGGAACTCTTCATATTTTCTTTCCTAGACTGAATATTTGCAAATGTAGGTACTGTCCCATTAGTTTAGATATTAGTACTGTATCTTTCATGTATTTTTGCCTTGCTCCAAAGCAGCAGCCATGGGCAGAGTTGTTTATTGTGATTTGACTAAGGATCAGTACCTGTCTGTGAAGCTAAAGTTTTGAGTCATACTTGCTTTCATACTTAGTTCAGGTTCATGCTAAGGGATTATGATGTTAGCTTTTCTTTTTCTTTTCTGTCCTTCTTTTTAAACTGTTGACTGAAAACCCCTTTAAGATTTTACCACTCATGGAGCTGCTTGTGACTCTACCTGTGCAGGAGACTACTCTCCAACTCTGATAGCAGAGTTTTTCCTAATGTATCAATAAATGGGGTTAGTTTAGTATGCTTAAATTGGAGTTTTCAGCTGATCCAGCTAGTTTGGTTGAATGCTATAAAGTGTTCCCATTAGTAACTGGCTGTGAAAGAAGCAATGCCTTCCATCAGGTAGGCTGCTATCTTTGTGCCAGTGGGTATAATTCTTCAGCTGTCACGATGTGGGTAGCCATGACATTTTAGGGAGTGGAGATGCAGTGATTTCAAATACTTTATATAAACTCAAGTCAATGCCCTTAATGTTTGTCATCATATGACCAGAAGCATGAGTTTGGTATTCATCCGGTAATTAGGCTCTCAGGTTTTAGTTTTTTTTTTTTGTTGTTGTCTTCCTTTTTTTTTTTTTTTTTTTTTTTTTAATGCTAAGGTGGTGAAAAGTACTACCAAAATGAGTATTTATTATAGGTTCTACTTTAGTGAAGATCAGGTCTATAGTGATGATATTCTATACTGGTATTTGTCATAAAAATGAAGAAACTTTTTCAGGCTGGTGTTATATTAAGTGTTTTTAGCTAAAATCGTTAAGATTCAGTAGGACATGAATATTGAGAGGTTTTGTTGCAGTTTTAAAGCTAAGACTGTGCTTTACAAATATTATTTTTTCCTGTGGTTTGGTCTATGTTGTTCTGTTCATGTTTGAGTAGGTCTCTTTCATCCATGTGTGTCAGTGTTGTTTTGGAAGCAGCTGTGAATGAAACTAGTCTAAGCTTTACCTATGGATATTTTTGGAAACTGGCTTTTTATTTTCTATTTCAAGGCAACTTAGGAATCTACTACATAAATTCAAATAGAAGTTTTTAGTTTTAAAACTCAAATAGCCTTAGTTAACTGGCAGTGCTTCTTCATAACTTTGTTTTTCCAAAGATGACTTAAATATTGACCAAGATCCTTTCCTGAGGATCACAGAAAGGTTTAGGTTGAAAGGGACCTGAAAGATCATCCAGTTGCAACCTTCCTGCCATGGGCAGGGATACCTTCTACTAGACATGTTGCTCAAAGCCCCATCTGACCTGGTCTTAAGCACTTCCTGGAATGGGGCATCTACAATTTCTTTAGGCAAGCTGTCCCAGTGCATCACCATCCTCACAGTAAAGAAAAAAAGTTTTTGATTTTTTTTTTTTTGGGGTGCTACAGAGAATGATCTTCCTATGTATTTTTGTAAAGGTTGGTTAGCATAAGAATTCCCTAAATTTTAAGTTTGAACTATTGAGTGTCCATAAGAATTTTTGTGGTTGAAGCTTAACTTGAAGTGTTAAGACTTTTTTTGTGCCTTTTTGCAAAGAAATCTGCTAATGGTCTAAAAAATACAGTGAGAAATTCCTCACAATTCATTCACTCATTTTCCAAATCCAGAGTTTGGAAGATGAGTGATGTTCTCATCCCTCTTAAATGTTTTCATGTTGCAGATAGAATAAATAAAGGAAAGCTAGATATGCCGAGTCTGTGGTAAAAATGTAAATGTAATTTCATGCTGGTAAGATTAAGAGTAGCTGCAACATGGCTTTTGTTGTAGAACTGTTGTAAAATTATTGTAATTTCTGAGTTTAAAATTTCTTTCTGATGGGCGGGTTTATTTAAAAACTAAAAAAATGCAGGATTTTAAATTAATTTAATATGGGAGGTTTAGAATTTAGTGATAAAAGCTTAATTCTGGTTTCATTTTTTGGGATGGTGTTCTGGCAGTGATCCCCATATATATATATGGATACATGTTAAAATTTTAATTTAAGAATGGGTATGGAAAGTGTCTCTGTCATATTATTTATCTCTTCTTGAAATATGCAGTAGTTGAAATCTTAAAAATAAGATTATATATATATACATATACATATATATATATATACACACATATATATACACATATATATATATATATACACATATATATACACACATATATATATATATATATAATGCCTGACTGTTTTATAACAAGGAGTTACTTTTGGAAGTTCTTAACAGTTAAACCATTTTAAATTGTATATTGTTTTCAAAAATTTTCAGCAAATTACTCTTTGGTTCCTGTTGCTGTATTTTCTCTACTGTAGAACATATTGTTATGTGTAAAGCTTGTATTGATAATTTTAATTACATCTCCTTTTGCTTCATGGGCGTATAGCATTCTCACTAAGTGCTGTACTCTAGTTGTTGGAAGATGTATGAGAGTTAGAAGGCAGATGACTGCTTTTTAGCTTAGTTGTTAGTAGTGAACAGAAAAATTTAATTTTACACCGATTTTTTAATTAATCATCATTCTTAGTTTGAAAAAGAGCTCTTTTGTTAAGATAAATTATTGTGGTTTATTGTTGGTTTGTGATTTTTGTGTTGATTGTGTTTGCTAGGTTCTTTGTTGTTGGTAGGTTTTAGTAGTTGTTTTTGATTTTGAACTATTTCAAGCAAATTTGAAATCTGGAAGAGTACTGTAAAGTTTTCACTCTACCCCCCTTCTGGGGAAATAACAAGCCTTAGCTGCCTTTTTTCCTTTGAGATACAGGTAAGTGTTTTTATGGTATAACAGAGCGCATTCTGGAGATTTACTGATTCCTTGGATCAGCTGTCAGCAAATGTCTTGGAAACCAGAGTTTTTATTGGCCTATTTTGTCGTTTCCATAGACATGTCTCTGCACTGGAAGTGGTTCCCTCAGCTGACTCGCTTCTGTGCTTGACCTTTTAAATGTAGAGCTTGAAACAGAAGCAGGATATCTGATGTTGGAGAGCAGAAAAGTGCCTGTGGTACTAGACTGCAGAAAACTGCACAGCCTTACGTGCTTTTTCTGCTATTAATGTAGCTGTTTGTTCACTGTTCTCCTTTGCCAATGTACTTCCTGCCTGCACTGTATTTAATTAGATTTTCCACTATATGCTGTGCCCGAGTGCTCATTACTTTCTTTGCTCTCTCTAGTCATAACAGGTAAGATATCCTTCTTTAGCTCTCCGTTCTTCTAGGTTATATTTGTTCTGTACTGCTGCTACCTTTTTGTAACTTGTAATACTGTCACCATAAAAAGCTTTTGCCAAAGCATGAAATACTCATTTTATTTTGATACAAATTTCTTAGTGTTTTTTGAATATTCAAGTAGGAAGTAACTTTTTTTTTGTGTGTACATACAGGTTATAAAGCAGCTAAATGGAGTCTGAGCAGCTGTTTCATAGAGGCTACTATCGAAACAGTTACAACAGCATAACTAGTGCAAGCAGCGATGAGGAGCTTTTAGATGGAGCAGGTGTAATTATGGATTTTCAGACCTCTGAAGATGACAATCTCTTGGATGGTGATGCATCCATTGGTAAGTTAATTTCACTTTAAAGTTTCTCTGGGTTGTATTTTTATGTGTCGTGAGGGTTTTTTGTTGGTTTTTATTTTGTTTTGGTTTCTTATGACCAAATCTGATCCTTTTCTGTTAAGCTAATGTGTTCTTCAGATAGAGGCTTTAAACCTGAAAGGGGTTGAACATGCTTCTGTGTGCTTGCCTAACAACTACATTGTATGGGATGACTTCTCTTACAAGGCAGATACTAACAGGCTGCTGACAAACGTAAAACTTGCTGTCAAGTAAAAGGATGTCTCTTCTGCAGCTACCTGGTCTTTCTTCTCTGCAGTGGGATTTTGGAAGTCTCAATGTCTCCAATGTTTCTTTGATTCAAAATATAACAGGCTGTTTTAATCATTACTTCTAGAGATAAATCTGTTTTGCCTCATTCAGCTTCACCTTTGCAAACAAAAGCCAAAAGTAAGGGTGTTGTTAGAAGCACCAAAAGCACAATATGAGCTGAATTTTTGACTAGATAAAAGGTTGTAAAGAAAACTTTCTACAGTGAACACTGTAAAAGCATTGAAGTAATATGAAGAAGAAAGAACTGGGAAGCTCTTTTTTTTTTTTTTTAAGAAAACAGTTCAGGTAGTGAAAGTATTAACATTCATATAGCAATAGTTAATGAGTTGAACTGAAGGAGGGAAAGAAAGTAATTTATGTTAAAGATACTAATCTTGTTTAAATGTATGCTCTAGTCACTTAGTCTCACTTTGTTTAAAATAAAACTCTGCTTCCTGTATTTTTTTGCTTTTTTACTGCCTTTGCCTCTTTTCTCCTCCCACTAGTATTTAGTTGTTTTTCTTCCCTGCAGTGTCTCTTCTCCATATGTTTTGCCTTTGCTGCACTTATCAGTTGGATGTTGGTGCTGTACTAGATGGTTGTGCCATATCATTATGAGCATTCTTCTCATGTGTATTCCTTCTGTCTAATTAGATACATCTTGAATGTGGAATTGTTTAACTTGCATACCAATACAGGTATCACAAGCCAGCACATCTTCAATCTCTACATACTCCTTCTGGCACATTATTTGGAGATGCTGAAGTCCAGTGCTTAATAGTTGGGAAATTATTAAGTGAACAGCTGACTTCCATATATAATTCTTTGTTCTAAGTATCTGGCACTTCTAATAAAGTGAGTGCCTTGCTTGTCTTAAGATAATATTTATAACCTGTACTGAAAGACTGAAGCTACTCTGGTTATTGTTCATATAAATAATTTCCATCACTTCAAGCATGAAGGAGAAATGAGTTTACAGTAAAATAAATCGTTCCAGAGCCAGTGTTCTGCCCTTTACTTGTTGTGAAATCTGATCCATAAATTGAGTCCAAACAGATGAGGTGGTTGTTTTGTTTGCATTGTCAAAATTGGTGCTAATTACTGCACATGCCAGCGGCTCCCATCTTGTTCTAACACTGAAGTAACACAATGTGGGTTGGTAAGTAAATAGGAATGTATTTTCTTTCTTGGAACTTTAATTTTTTGCTAATGACTTACCTGCATGCCCCAGTTCTGGACTCCCTGTAAGAGGCAACAAGGGTAATAAACTTTATTATTTTATTTAACTGAATGGTGATTTATGTGTCTCCATACATGGAAAATGTTTTATTGTACAGTAAATTATAATAAATGATTATAGTAGATGAGTAGTAGAGTATATGAGTATTTGATCAGAATCTGATGTTTGTTTTCTTTTTAGGGTGGTAAGAACATACTTTGAAAAATGTTACATATAAACTTCCATTCAGGAGGTGAACATCTGTGTTTCTCATTCCTTAGGTGTCCAAATGAGTCAGGTGTTTTTTCTTCTGTGTTTTTAATACAGCAAATCTCATTGACAAGACAAAACAAGGGCTTTCTTGCACATGCCCATTTTGTAATTCTTTCTTACTTAGCATCAAATGTTTGGGATCTTGTATTATTATTATTACTATTATTTAAATGCTCTTATCCTTTAGCTGTACTTTTGTTCTGTTAAGTGTAAGTACAGATGGATTCAGTATGGACAATATGGAACGTTTCTCACCTCCTGAGGAAGGGCAGGACCATCCCAGTAAGTGGAAGATTACATGCTTCTCAGCACTGCAGGCCCTCCAGAGCATGATGTGAATGTAGAGGCTTCAGGTCTAGCTCTGTGCTTTAGCAGGTGAACCCTGACAAAATCAGGACTCTATTTAAAAATACGGTGGTTTGAGTTTGTGGGACTGGAAGAATTTATCAGCCTGGTATCTTAGCAAAATTAGCAAAATGGCAACAGTGTATCTGCAGTTCAAATGATTGTGGAAATAACGTAGATAAATTGAAAGCTGCATAGCTGCAGAATGTAAGCTTGTAGTACAAATGAGCACAGATGTGAATTTATGCAGTAAGTTGCCATGGACAGTAGAGTGTACATCAATATTTTACAGTTTATCTACATTATAAAATGTAGAATTGCAGATTTTTAAAAAAATCAAGACCATGTGAGGAGAAAAGGAAGAATTAAAAATAGCCTTTCTTTATCTTTCTTTTTTTTTTCAGCTAATGAAAATGGAAACATAAGTTGCACATACATAATGTAGATAAATGTCTAACAATATGGAATTTCTAAAGTAATTATAGTCTTTCCCCCTCGTTCAGAGGGTTGAAAGTTAACAGAAGTCTGCTTACTTCACTAGGCTTGCTCAGTCCCTTGGCTCTCAGGACAGCAATTCTATAAAGCTGCACTGAACTGCTATTCACATTACCACTCATACTGAAGTGCTTAACTGAGGTTTGGAAAGCCATTGAAGCTCTTACACAGTGATGAATATGCCTTGTGTTGAAAGGTTGTGGAAATTGGATGACATTGGGAAAGAATGCTAACCTCATATATTTCTTATGTGGGAAATTCCTTGATACTATATGGGACTGGGCAAATGAACATTAACTGAAACCAGTAATCAGAAAGTCCTGTCACCTAGACTCTTAGGTTTCTTTAATATTTAGTTGATAGCAATTTGTCTTTTTAGTATAAACTTAGTTGAAAGACTGTGGATAGTTCTGTGTTGGGTAATCACCAATTATTAATTATCTTAAAATCAATGCTGTGCAGCAATCTTGCCTTTATCTGAAAGCATGTATGTGACCTGTCCTTCGGTGTCTCATATGAGGAAAATACAGAAATTGTGATGATGTAGCATTGTAAACCAGATACATATGTATATATAGTAATTATATATGTACTATGCCTGTTATGTTTCCTGGAAGCTGTTTTCTTAGCATGAATGACAGATTTTCAATGGCAGTGTTATGGAGAACAAGTAGGTATTATGAGATTGTGAATTTTTTGAACATAGTGTATTTTAACATGCTAAATAATTACATGGCCATGTATGTGGAGGCTTGGATGGCCTGTACCAAAGCCCTGTCTTGAAGGGATGCTGCCTGTCATCCTGTCATCCCTGAGGTCTCTATAATTTTGCTCACAATTGAGGGCTGTTTATTTGATAAAGGAGGACTGCATTGGTTTTGACTGTTTTTTATTTAAGTGTAGGGCAAGCTCAGTGGAGGTGGGTTTTTGTACTGCTGTCAGACTGCAGTTTTTTCAAAGCACTTCCTGAAATTAGATGATGGAACCTTATTTGCAGTAAAAATGGTTTGCAAACAAATGACCTCATTGCTGTTCACATCTCGATGTACTTTGATCTGTCTGTGGGAATGTGAGTCCTGAATGAGCTTGCATTCTTCTTGGTAGCTATAGAGATTCCTGCTTCAACTGAAGGAGCTTAGTTGCTTATATTGTGAGTTCAGTGTGGAGACAGTTTACAATTTGACATATGGTGCTAACATAAAATTGGCAATACTTAACCTTAATATGACAACCTGTAAACTGGTAATTCAAAAGCTGCTGCTACTCTTCCTTGCTACTCTCTTCCTTGCTACTATCTCACTGCCGCTGAAAAAGAAAAGAGTATGCCAGCAGGTCATAGTGGAAAAATCTGCATCTCTCCTAAAACCTCCTTAACCATGATTTGGAGTCCCTTGCCTAAAGAGAGACACCTAAACAATCTACTTTCAGTGCCTTAAATACTGACACTAAAAATCTTATAGTAGTGAACTAGTATTATGCATTATTTGAGGAACAGAATGCAACTTTCAGCAAGCGCAGGCAGTTAAGTATAATCAAGACATTTGTACCACAGATAATTTTTTGAGCAAGAGCTCAAAAGAAACATATCTTTTCCAGCGACATGTGAATGTTGTTTCACATGTATGCTTATTTCTATTTAACTGTTGCTCTTTAAAAATAGAAGGAAGAATACAAAGAAAAATAAAAAATAGTTTACTGTTCCTGTTGTATTCTTTATATATGGAAATTGCCTTAACGGATTCCTCCTATTCTTCACGGCTGATATGAAGAAGAGCCTTTGAAGTAATTTTGCACCATTGGCATTGTTTTTATTACCCATCCATTCCATCCACGTGTTATAAAACTGACTTGACTGAACAGTCATTATGACAGTTTGACATATCACTTTCCTAAATTACATACAACTTATTTTCCAAGTTAGCAATATATGCATTAAAGAGCTCATTGCCATTCTTAAGTAAGGAGTATATTCACCCCCAAATGATGCCATACAGATCAAAGCATGAGATAGCATGACTTGCTGTGATCACAAGGATAAGCAGGAGGCACAGCTAACTTACAGAATGAAATTAAATTAAATTGTCAGTAACTAGTTATAATTTACTTTTTTTCTGTTGGATTGTAATTAGGTTACAGACATTTTGCCTGTGTTTCATACTACGAATGAAGCTAATCACAGGATATCTGATAGTATCAAACCATGATTTCTTCTACTTTTTTAATTAGTAACGCATAAAGTTGATTTTGCCCACCTCTCTGGTACAGAAATTGTTATACATTATGTTTACATGGGTAACTGTGTTAATTAACAAGGTTCTTCTTCAAGGATTTAAAAATTATTGTCAACACCCCTTCTCTCCCCCACTCCCTTCCACAACTGACTGGAAGATTCTTAGTTTAAGGAAAAAATGTTTTATCTTAGTTATGGGATGTCATTATCGAATGAATGAATTTCAGTGAGTATCTGTTTATTATGCGAATGATTTCCTGAACTCTAATGTTTGTCTTTTTTGTAGTTATTGTCCAAAATGTAAATTCACTTGCTATGGTTGTAGTTGAACAGCCTGTAATGATGCTATAGTGTTAGTTTAGGCATTAGGCTTTCCGAGGAATGGGAATTAAAGTGTGTATGTAGAGTTTTAGTAACCAAGTAGTTTTTTGTTCTCTTAAATGTTTAAAAACAAATAATTTCAATATCTCATAAATACCATGGTCAGCTCTTTGAGGACTTGACTTGTTTGTCAACCCTACTAACAGTCCTTGAATGGTCTCACCAGTCCTTCCTGCCAAAGATTTATTTAGCACATGAGCCTGATGCTTTGGAAGAAGATGAATTACAGTACTAATAATCCATTCTTTCCATCTTTCTGATATTATATACTTTGTTGGCCTCCTTCTGCAGCTCTCCTGAAGTGCTTAAAGCACATTGGCTTTTTCAACAGATGCTGCTGAGGACGTTGTTCCCAACTTGATGGCTTGGTGTAGTGTTAGCATGTGTTTGTCCCTCTCCCAGACAAATAGTATGAATAGTGTAAAGTGAAGGAATGAAAACAGAGGAAGTCTGGTGGCATATATGCAGAAAGATGAATCTGAAATGTAAAATAAAATAATTCAGTATAATATGTCTATAAAGTCTTTAGGAAGGAAATACATTTTTAATACGTATTTAATAATATTTCATTTATTAATTTTAATTTTGATTTGTTCTCTCATGTCAGCCAAAGAAAGCAGATAGGATTTTATCCAAATTGATGTCAGGCTGTACTCTTGTTTTCTGCTTTTGAGAATATTCTTGCTTACCAGCATTTTAAAGTGAAAGCTTTGCATCTGCTTGGCTTAAACAGAAATATTATTCTGAAAGAGGATATCATTATGTCCCTGAAATGAGAACAGCTGTACTGAGTCAAACCACAAATCTACCTAGCTTAGCATCCTATCTCTGGCAGGGGTTAAAAGTCAGTGCTTAAGGGAGAGTAATAACAGGGTAAGAGATCAGCGCCACAGTACTTGTACAGCAGTTTTTGTCTAGCTGATGGCCCCTGTCATCTGAGTGGTGGGTTTTAATTTTAGTCTTAATCAGTGTATTTTTCTTGAACTGAGCTTTTCTCACAACCGCTATTCTTTAGCACCTAAATCATCCCTTGCAGGCTCTCATAGCTTAGCTATGTTTTATGTAAAGCACCACATTCTTTTCTTTATTTTGAACCTAAATCCAGGTATAAATACTACTGAGAACAGATATAAGTGTCAGTCTTACTTAGGTTAACGCTGGCCCATGTGTTAGCACGGACTGACACGTGGATCTCCTTGTATGTCATAAATGCTAAAGCTCTTTTGTGTTTTTTAGTTTTCATCTACAGTTGTAACTGCAGAAAATATTTTTGTCGATACAAAAAGTTTTAGGGGGTATTATTAGCTTATTGCTGTAAAACTGCTGTTAAAAAGAAAAGGTTTGATATGAAACCAGGACAGAGTGACCTGAAACTAGGATGACTTGACTGTTGTGCCAAATACACATACCCTGATAAGCCTATCATGTGGTGGCCATAGGCATGTAGACACTAACAAGGATTATCACATGAATTATGTGGTGCTGTCGCTGTTATTAGAACAGATGGTGAAAATTTTATTTCCATTGCTACTTACTTTTTCGTCTCCTCAATTATGTGTTTTTCAGGTTGAGGTCTTCTTATTTGCTTAGTTTGACCTTGTAGCTATCCCATCCTTTGGATCTTCTTCACTGCCCCTTTCTGAACCCTTTCTAATATCTCTAATTTAAGGGAGGGGTCAGAACTTCACGCAGCATTTAGAGGATGGGCATGTCCTAGAATTGGAGTAAGTTTTTTCTGACCACTACTAAGTACTGGGCTCATAGCTTAATGGAATTCAAATATGCCTGGCATAATGTAGAATTATGTATTAACAATGTACAGAATTGCTGTTGACACTTTGTTCACAAAGCTTATTTATTTATGAAAAAGATGTAATATTCTCAAAGATAGGAGGTAAGCTTAACATATATATACATATATATAAATATATACATACATACATACAAACATATATATATATATATGGCTGTTGTGGTTTAGGAGTTGTACCCCTCAATTTAGTTCTCCACTGAGACCTTCCCCCCCATTCCTGCCACCCTGTGGGTGGATGAAGAGGAGAATTGGAAGAGCAAAAAGCAAAAATCACAGCTTGAGATAAGAACAATTTAATGGAAACAGCAATGAGATAAGGAAACTAACAGTAACAGCAACAGGAGTGATAACAAATGCATAGATAAAATAAAGAATGATTCACATGCAAAAATTCTCACCTCAGAGCCTGACCTGACTGAACCCTACTGCAGCCATGTTTTCCCAAGTGGAAAGGAATACCCTTCTTGGAAATTAGGGCGAGTCCCATTTCCCTGCCCTGGCAATGACATGAGGGCGGTGTGGAATAACATAATGTCTTGGTCGTGGTGGCTGTCCTGCTGAGCCAGGCCAGACATCAGGGCCAGAACCAGGACAGTGCTGTGTCTAGGGGCTCTTTGGTGCTACAATTGCATCCTCTCCAATATGTTTCGAACACCAAGTTGGAAATAGTGGCCAACAGTAAACAACCCTAAAAGAGAATAAGGGCAGTGGAGCAGGTAAGACCTATATCCCTGTATGCATCTAGATACGAGGAAAAACAGAACAATCTCTGCAGCAGGATTTTCTAGTCTGAGAAAGGGGAGAAGTGAACTTCAGGGAAAGATGCCAAATCTTCCTGTTGAAGTATTGTAACTACAGCTTTAGCAAACTGGAGTGTGAGAACACATATGCAAAGGTGAAAATGCAGCAGTACTTTTTTTCTTAGTTAAAGCCTATTTTTTGTAGTAGTTAAGAGGCTCTTAGAGAATCAGAGAGAGCAACTTGTTTGCAGAAAATAGCTTACTTTTCTTCCAAATGCTTCTCACATGATTAATACAGAGAAGTACATATTTCTAATGTCAGTGTAAAACAGATCAATTAAAACAGAAACAAACCACCAAAAACATACCAGAAACCAACCAACCAGCCAAAAAACCCCAAAAAACAAGAAAAAACCCCAAACAAAACAAAGCCTCAAAGACTACAAAGACTAACACACACCTCTCACACCTAGTAGCTGTGTGTAGTCTGTTGATGCCAAGTCTTTTCTTCCAGCCTCCTTGGGTTACATACTAAGTAGTGTTAGAGGCAGGCCCAGAAAGAAGTGGAAAGAAAATGGAGAGACTAACCTTGCTTTCAGTGTTTTGGGAGAAGATGTCAAACCAGTCTTTAGGGACCAAACTTTATTTTTTTTCCCCCATTTTATAAACATAAATAACTGGGGTCTTAGGTGTTAATGCTGTATCATGATTTTATTATTTCAACCTTTTTAAATCTATTTTTATTTCTGCCTTGAGGTTTTGCATGGCAGTGGGAACCCTTTACTGCTGTTTCCCTGATTGGCAGTGAAGGTTCAACTTCCCTGAGGGGAAGTCAGTCTCAGAATTGATTACACAACATGCTTTTGGCTATATGACCTGTTCTACTGCATTCTGTTTGCTGGTTGGGTTTGACTTCTGTTACCACCTTCTCTGTCTGGAGAGTGAATAAAAGCACCGTTGGAAGTTATACAAAACTCTAGGAGTATTATACAAAAACCTGTGGTCGGCTATTTAAAATTGAGTTTATTAGGTGAGAACCTGAACTAAAGTGTTCTCTGGTGGGTGAAATGATTGTGAGTAAAATCAAGTGACAAATTTGTGGGAAACAAGCGATTATGAAAAAAGAAACTGTGATTGAGAAGCTATTTCTTCTGTATAATAAAATGCAAATAGGAAAAAGTCTTACTGTGTTACTGCTATGCACTTACTTTTGTGGGTTTTTTTTGCTTTTGTTTTATTTAAACCCCATCTTCCTTAAACTACACAACAGCATATGCTATAAGTTTGTTTTCTTCTGCTTTTACATTGTGCTTGGTCTAAAATTTTTCGTGTTGATATCTGTCTGCCTTATTGAGGCTTTTTATGAGGTGTCAGTCTTCTATATATAGCCTGATACACTGATCAAGGACAGAATTCTATATACTATTAATGAAGGAATGAAGTTCAAGACTCTAATTTACAATGCTTCTAAAATAATTTATCCTTCTTTTTTACTGTGTATCAATTTGAAGGTATGTATGACTGTACTTTTTTTTCTCTCTCTTCCCTTCCTCCCCATTTTCTGTAGTTGCATCTTTGTTATATCATCCTGGATCATGTCTGGGAATTAGAACTGAGAGAACAGTGCTTGTCCTCTTATCGTCTTTCATATTCTCACAGCAGGCTCTGTGTGACCCATAGGAGAAAGTTGTATGATTTTATGCAGAATGAATGGAGTCAGGCTGAAGGGGCTGCAAGATAGTAGACTGAGACATTAAGAGAAGTCAGCCTGGTAGAGGGGTTAGACCTGAGCTTAATTTGGCTGCATGGTTTGGGAAAAGGGTTAACGAAAGAAGAAACTGGGAGAAAAGGGAGGAGAGTGAAGATGGGAGGAAGAGTAATGATGAAGCACAGAGGCTTTTGAGACATTTAATGTATGCTTTGGGCACTCTGTTGTAAACAGATGCTTTCATGCCTCCCTTTCAAGAGAAGGTATATACGAGTTAAATTCTTTTTGGAATGGTTGGAGATGGTAGCTACTTTGGTGAGTGCTCTATGTGTAGCATTTTTCAGGAGAACATTATCTTCTAGCTCTGCTGAAATAGAAGCTTTAGTTTTGAATAATAATAGGAAAGAAAATGACAGTTAAGAGTCACCAAAATCTTTTGCATCAGTCACACTAACATTTGTAATTATCAGTCACGTTTTTGGCATCTGTTGTTATGCTGATGAAATCATTCAGCATCCCAAAACTTATATTTGTAATTTCATAAAAGAGCTGTTTTTAATTTTCATTTTCTAGTGCAATAAAGATATATAGTCTGTCTCCAAAATAAACCAAGTAATTGAAAGAAGTGAGAGCATATTTATTTTATACATAGCAAGGTGCTTGGCTGTCTTCTTTAAACCTAGCTTACCTTTTAATATGAAATGGGAAGTGCTTCAGAGTTAAGGTCTTCCCTCCTGCTTTGGGTAAGCAGACTATCATACCTCCATGGTACTTCCCTTCTTTCCATTGGCTTTGTTTTGTCCCTTCAAAACATATTTTCCTGGGTGCAACTGATTTGTATAACTTCTGACTTGTTCTTATATTGTCAGATACTTTGCCTTGAATATGATTCTTCTCTTTCCCTAAATTGGAAAAGACCAGGTGTGGAGAGAGGATAAAAGTGCCTTTTGTCATTCTTAGTATGCCTTAAAGGTGTGTCACCTGTGTATGTTCCAGTATTTTCAGAACAATAGACTTCTGCAAAGACAGGTGCATCTAAGTTATGGTAAACCACAGCCTGTGCCTGCAGAGAACAATGGGAACACTCAGATGTGTGAAGTTACTTGGGCATGGAGGATTTCTGGGATTGAGAACTAGTCTATAATTACTGTGATGACATTTGGAAAACAAGCTGCTATACACACCTGCTGTTTACATGTGAGCTGTTCTATGTAGTAAATTGGCAATTTGAAGGGGCTCTCAGCCATTTAAAATAAGGTTACTGTTAAACTTGCTTTAGGCCTTACAACAAGTGTTCATAATATTTTGTACTAGAGACACCATTTCACTGACTATAATTTTGGAATTTGCAGAACTTGACAAGAGAAATAACTGGCATACTCTTTGGAATATAAAGTTGTCAGTTCAAGCTATACACTTTTTCAGATCAGGTAGAAAAAGGGTAATTTGGAAAGATTGAATTGCATAGGTGTTTAGCTATTTACAAAGGAAAAAGACTGCTTGTCACGTTAGTATGCATAGTATCTTTCTTTCTTTAAAAAAACAAAACAACACGAAACTAAAATCACCTTTCATGGTATTGTAGGAAAGTGAATACACACAATTGTGATGGGTATGAACAATGAGAACACAAGCTACTGGTAAGTGAGAAGGGAAAATGACTGCTCTGCCTTTTAAGAGTAGACAAAGGACTTACTTGGCAGCCAGTCGATAAGCAGTGAGCTTTGAAAGCTGTCTTTTTTAGTATTAGGTGGACTCTTGATATTTCATGTAGCAAATATTAAGTAATCTGTTTTACACTGCAGACTTCTTGTTATGACTTTCCCCCATATCCACAGTGGATCATATATGCTCTCAAACAAGTTATATCCTTGACCTTTTCCAGCTCAAACTGGATTTCAATCTTGGGCAGAAGTTTTGCATTTGCCGTAGTCCAATGAAGAGGTTTAGGCGAACAAGTAAGCTATTTCTTTGCTGTGACTGATTTTTATTATCAGTTGTAAGACATTGCAGGTTTTCAGTAGCAACATCAAACTCCTAAGGTAGAGGTGATCTTCCAGTCCTATAAAGGACGTCAAGTCCTTTATATCCTTTATTTCATATTCTCTCAAGTATGAAGTTGAATTTATAGTGTTATCCTCTATAATCTACATATAATAAATGCACTAACAGTTCATTCTGTAATAATTCTTGCTTCAGGTTACAGAAACTGTTGTATTTCTTCCTGCTATGAATGACTTCTTATTTAGAACCTTACAATAAGATTACAGACTACTTCCAGGTTCTGTTGAGGTAAGGAGTTAAGAATGCTCAGGGATTTCTGTTGTGTTTCTCTGGAAATAAGGTATATGGATAATTTGAAGTTAAGAGGTGCTTAGATTTGTCTTTTCACAGGCAAAAATAAATGGTGATAATGCATAATGGCTCTGAACGTTTTGCATGTACAAGATCTTAAAGATTCTGCTTTTTTTGTTAAAAAGGTTGTGGGAGGCCACTTTTAAAAAAAACATTTGTAGAGGTGATAGTAAATGGAGTTGTCTGTTTTTTAGAATTGAGTATCTGTGGCTCAAGGGTTCCCTTTGTCTTGGAGATAAGGTATTCTTTAAGGTTTTGAAACATATTTTGCTATATGCCCATTTCCCCCTGCCTTTTCTCACTTGTTTTTCCACCTCTAGAGATACCAGCATTTTCTCATGTTTGTATCAGAGCCGTATTTTTTAACATTTAGTATATTTACAAGCCTGTGAAGTAAATGTAACATTTCTTTATGTCCTTAAAATCATATGCAGTACACAGCTTGTAACATTGGCTTATAAGAGGAATTACTTCTCTAAGAACATATATGGAAAATTATTTAAGAAACTAACGCATTTGAAAACTAAAATAGCTCTGTCACGTTTACAGAGGTGCAAAAGGCATACACAATAAAATTAATTCCTTGTTTGCTGTGTGAATGAAATGGAAGCTGGCCTTGTGCAGTAGGCATGCAATATATTAACTTAGCTACCTGCTGAAGGGGAAGAGAATGAAAACCAATATGCATACCTTCTGTATGTATTTCATTACCACTGGACCAACTATGGAAATCCCATGGAAAACAGCATTCTTATAAATTGTTCTTATTAGCAATTGCAGGATATGACCAGGACAAGATCATACATTAAACATAAAATAGTATATTGATTCAATATGTAATAGTATCTGCTTCAAATGGAAGCATGTAGTCAGTGTAAGATTTCTTGTCTTTAGATCCTGGCTGTTTGAAGTGCTTGGGCTTTGCCAGTGCTGTAACAGCCAGGGCTTGATGATGCATCACATGAATGCCTTGGTTAGCATTCATGTGGGTTGTTGCCTATTTTGAGCCTGTGACTTTTTAGGGACTCAGACCATTTTATCAATGTGTAGAGTAATGCAAGCTAACTGTGGACTAGTGTTTATTACATTTTCTTCCACCCCCACACCAAGCTTTGTAGTGTGAGTATGGATGTTACACAGTTGTAATACCAGAATAAACACACCAAAAAATTGAGATACTACTCCATTTTAGTTAGATATGTAATTAAATTCTTGTTTCAATTTTTTTGATGACACATATTCAAATCTGTCAATCACTGCTGTAGGACTGAAAGTTCTACGTGAATGGGGGATAGGAGGTTGATGAAAGTGGGGTGAGCTGATCCTGTGGAGCAGAGGGGTTGGCTTTTGGCAGGTTAATGTTGTTCTTCCTTTGAGGTAATCGTTTTGATGTTAGAAAAGAGTAAATAAAATGCCTAGGAAGGAGGCATCTCCCCAGCCCCCAGCAATGCATGAATCTTCCCTTCTAGATAAAATGGATAAAATATGTAATATTTTTATAGATAAAACAGGTGTTTAGAAGCGTCAGCAGGCGTGGTTCCAGGAAGGTGCAGGAACTACGGGCGGCTCTTTGGCGGCAGGTTTTGAGTCGGGCCCCACCGTGCACCTGTTGACGGGGTGGCAGCTTTGGCGGGTTCACCTCTGCGAGCGCATCCCTCCCGCCGCTCGGCCGGCGCGGGGGTCCGCGGGGCGGCTCTGCCGGGAGCTGCCGCGGCCGCTTCCCGCCCTCTCCCGCCGGGCGCTCCGGGCGTGCCCTCGGCGCGCCGCGGGGCCGGAGCCGCGTCCGTGCGGCGGCGGGAGGCGCAGGTGGCGGGGCCGCCCCGCGCTGACATCAGCGGCGGGGCCGAGCCCGCTCCGCAGAGCCCGGCGCTGCAGAGCCACGGCGGCGGCGCAGGCCGGGCCCGGCCGAACATGGCAGCGGCCCCCGCGGCCAGCCTTGCGTGAGCAATGCCGCGGCCCTCCTGAGCCGGCAGGCGGGCCTCGTGTTCGTCACGTCCATGGATGTCTCTTCCGATCCGTATCTGCCCTACGATGGAGGGGGAGGAGACGGAATTCCGCTCCGGGAGTTGCATAAACGAGGTATGCGTTTGGGTTACTTGTTTGCATGGCTGTACGTGCGGGACCGCTGTCCGCGTTGGAAACGGGGACGTAAAGGCTTGCTAATTATCGAACTGCTTTTTTTCGCCTGCCCGATTCCTTTTGTGGGAGGAGAACTCAGTTCTGGCTGGTTCCTGTGTTGTCAGGGATTGTTTTCTCTGCGGGCAGATCAGTCCTGCTTCACATCTCATCGCCCTGTGACTCCATCTTCGATGTGTGGCAGGCTTGCCTTTCGCTCCCTCTCGGGTTTTTTTATGTGTGTGTGGTTTTTTTTTTTTCTTTTTTTAATCAATAAAGCCATCTCGTGAAGAAAAAACTCTCCAAAAACTGTGTTTGTCTTTGACTACGACCAAATTAGCTAGAGTTAGTAAATAGAGTATTTACCTGCCTTCCACTAGCATGAATAGGAATAGTATTTGTCTGGCTTTGCGTTTCCATACCTGGTTTTAAGTCTTGACCGGTTGTTGCCGTTTTTGATATGCCAAGGGAAAGCTCTGCAATGGTATTGTGTCAGCTCAGCAAATATCGATGAACTCATAAGGAACTGGTACTTTAGGTTCTCTACACTGTTGCTTGTAAGGAAGCAGATTTAGAAAGAAACGTGTTCAGAGGGGGAAAAATTCTCTTTTGAATTTACATTCTGTTTCTTGCTGTAAATTTAAAGCAGAAAAGATTCTTCTGTAAAGATTTGGTTTTGTTCTGAGAAGTTGTAGCAAGAATAAAATGCTTCAAATTCTGAAAATACAAGTATGTTTTCTTGTTTGGATTGGATGGTCACAATGTGGCATTTAAAACAATAAATGTAGTGAATTTCTACTTTTGTTTAAATTGGGCAATCTAAAATTAGAAAGTTATGAACATTTATAGCTGCTGGCGTAAGCATTAGAGAGGAGGTAGGCTGAGAACAGAGATAAGATTTACATAAAATGATTTTTTTCTCTCCATGTAATTTATTGGTTTGCATGTCCATGCAAACTCTTATTTCTGTAAATTAATCATTGGTTTGCATGTCCATGCAAACTCTTATTTCTGTAAATAAATCAGATCATTTATTTTCATCTGACGTTTTATCTGTCTTTTAGTAGTTTACATAGAAGGTGTTTTTATGATTCTTAGAATGTTTTTCAGCATATCTTAAGAACATCAACAAGTTCCAATTTAGACAAGCAAATTTTACAATGTCTAGCAAGTGCTAGGTAGTTCTCTAAGTCAGATTTAGAACCCCTTCTGAGAAATTGAGGGGAGTATTTTCTTAAAAGATTTGCGAAATGTGACTTTGGGATGTTACCAAAGCTGAATGTAAATACCTGAAGGGAAGGTGCAAAGAAGGTGGAGACAGAAACTTCTCAGCAGTGCCCAGTGATGGGACCAGAGGCAGTGGGCACAGACTGAACATGGCAGGTGCCCTCTGAACATCAGGAAACAGATTTTCATGAGCACTGTAACAGGTCACCCAGACAAGTTGTGCAATTTCCTCCCTCAGAGACATTCAAAAGCCATGTGGACATGATCCTGGGAAAACAGCTCTAGGTGGCCCTGCTTGAGTAGGGGGTTTAGACAAGGTAACCTCCAGAGATTCTTTCCAACCTCAACCATTCTGTGAGTTTAGATTTGTAGATAGATTTAAATATGAGAACTGCAAAACAGTCCTAACATGACACTTTCAGACTCTGCAGTTATAGTCAGACATTGAAATGTGATAAGCTGTATATTCCTGGAAAATAACAGGTTTTAGTTGATTTTTACAATACAGAAAGTAGATATTTGCAGTGCAAAGTGGTATGTGGCACACAGAAGTATTGCTGTTAAATATATTGTTTGCAAATACTGTAATGAAGACTGTGGAGGATTCAGCTAGGTAGTTCCATTGTGGTGACACTGCTGGGGGCCAGCAAGACAATTCCCGGTTGCGGCTTGTCATTTTTGCAGTTCCACTGAATTCTGTTAGGGCTTGTGCTTCCCATATTCTAATGTTTTATTTCAAAACAAATGTTACTTGTGCTTCTTGGGCTTGCTCTAGTGAGTTTAGATTAAAAAAAATCCAAGCAACCAACAACAAAACCTGAATAGTGTCACCATAATCTTTTGCAATTCTGCATTTTTCAAGTACTTATCAAACCATGACAATATGTCTCATAAGCAGATGATTCCAGACAAGTTTGTTCCAATAGATGTAACCAAAAATTGTGACTATTTCCTGCTGGTTTACAATGTCACAGTAATCTGTTACCGTGATGCAGCTATTAAAATAAAGCTGAAAATGCTATCAGACAAAACCAGAAATTGAAAGTAAATTCTTCACATTACTTTGTGTACTAGCACAATATTTATTTTCCTGTCATGTAGATTTCACAGCATTGTGATAACAAGCTCAGAGACCACGGGTAAAGATATTCCAAGAAAGCAGAATTAATTGTCAGAGGCTGGTGAATTTTTTCCCTTATTCACATGCTCACAACTGGTATGTCCTGCAGAGTAATGTTCACGTCATGCACAATTGCTTTGTAACATCAAGGCATTTGTTGCACTGATTGACTGCAGTGGCTCACCCAAAGTAGCTGTACCTCAGCAATTATGAAATGACTTTAAATCAGCAGGGGTCTTTGAGGTTTAATTAACGACCTTCACTAATGTTCAGTGAGATGAAATAGGAAGTATTATGATACATTATTATTAAAGGTCTGATCCGTTAGCTTTAGATCCCTTGCGTTAAGATTTTTTTTCCCATGCAACTACACTATGAAACAAATGGAAAGATTTAAAATTACGTTTGTATTATTTGTATTTAGCTTTTATGTTAATTACTTACTACTGTCTCTTAAAAAAAAAAAAAGCCAAACAGATATTATTGAATACTCCTTAGTAGGAGCTCCTTTGACTTGTGCTGTCCTAAGATTTCTTTTTATGTGATACTAAATGCGTAGTTCTAGACCTACTTATCCTCCCTGACACACAAATAAAAATTCAGGAACACAATTCACTTCTGCTCACTTCTCTACTAAAGAAGAGTTAAAAATACTACTTCTCAGAAAGGGTCGAAAAGTTCTGATGTAGGATTGAATATATCCCAAGTAACTGGCATGTACATTTTTAGAATTTTTTGTATAACAAACCGTATACTGCAACATATGTAAATAAATTACTTGTGTTGCCCTTAGATTTTTCTTTGCATTGTTTTTACTACCTTGACCCTTTTGAAAATTCAGAATGGTCAGTATCTTGCTTATTTTCCAGCCATTCACATACATGCTCACACTGACCCTCTTTTTATTATTCCTAAATAAGCATTAATTTAACCCCAATTTAAAAATTTGAAATCTGAGCAATAGCAGAACATGTATGGTGGCCAGGCTACCAGATCAAGCAAGACTTGATCTTTAGTAGGCACAAGCTTTGTTGACTCCTAGTTATTTTCTGCATATACATAAACATGTTTTAGATTTAAGAAAGTCCTTAGATTTAAGAAAGATTTGGAAGTCCTCAAGGAAAATTATTGAAATTTTGTTTTGCTAATAATCTCTAATAGAATCAATAGCCAAGAGATGTGAAAACTACATGTGTAAAGAACATGCTAGATGTACCGATGACTTAGTTTTTTATAGACCTGATTTTTTTGGGAGATAACATAAGTCACAATTTCATTTATCATGCACCAGTCACCAGCCATGAAGGTGCAACTTCTCTTGCTTAGACAATACTGATAGAAACAGGGGAAACCTCTCAGCCACCTGGAGCCTCACCTGCTACTGTAAACTGTGGGCAGAGAATATTTAATAATAGCCTAGGAAGACTTTGAGTCAGATGTATACTGAGCCAGTTCAGATGCTCTTAAGTGCTAAAACTTATACTTTGGTATTTTCGACTGCATTTGTGCTTAAGGTTTTTTTTATGTTTAGGAATTAGTAATAAATCAAAAGTCAATACCAGTGTGACCTTTGAAATAAATGGCTATGAAAGTTGTGTACACATGCTCAGAGCTAGAGCTTGACCCTGAAATTTTATTGGTTGCAGAGCGAGAGTTAAAAAATTATTTTTCTAGATTAATTACATGCTCACAACATAAAATGTGATCAAGATTATTGTCATTCTCTAACTTTAAATACTTCCAGAAAAAAACCTAACTTGGAGAAACTCAGTATGATTATGACACTGTATTTCTGCTGTGCTTTGTTTTAAGGTTCCATGTGTAAAAGAGGGATAAAGATCTTCAATTATGAGTTTAGCATATTTGACTTTGGTGATTACCATGAAGTACCATCACCTGTAAATACAGTTCATTTAGGTAGATACAGGTTATCTGTCCACATGTGCTGTATAACTGGTAAGTGTCTCTATGAAGTTTGTTTCTCAGTTTTGGAAATAATTTTTGATGCATTTTTGAGATATTAGAAAACTGTTAAATAGACCAAGATTATGCCCTCCTTGGTCCTGAATGTGGTCTGATTGGGATAATCATATTAACAGAAATCCTGCTGAATCCTGTCTTTGCCCTCTAAAACAACATATAAGTAAGTTGCTCTTATGTACATGCAGCAGTGACACTTAGAAATCTAATTATCTAAATTTCTGGCATTCTGACTCTGATGGCCTCCGTCATTGTTAGATCATAGATAACTCCCCTTTTGTAATGATTGCTTTATCTAACCTCATATATTTTTATACCTTCTATTTTTCTCATCTCCTTCCTCATTATTCATCTTAAATATAAGTTGTAAATGTAGTAGTGGGAGGAGCTCAATAACTTTTCACTTGCATATCTGAAGTCCCTATTCATCATAGACATAATTAAATAAACATAATCCATCTGCCTTTATGACTAGAAGAAAAGAAATCTATAACAGTAAATCTTTATTTTGGCGCTGTATCATAGAAACAGAAATGTTTGTTTCACTAAAGTGAAAAGCCAACGCACAGGGCTTTGGTTTTTTTTCCCCTGCTCATTTGTGGTGGACACAAATCTTCAAAAGTCTTGGTTTAACTCAGAGGTGCTACTATTGAAGTTTGATTTCACTCCTACTTTTTAAAAGGTTATTTATGCCCCCTGATCTATTTGGGAGCAGATGAAATGGAGGGTATTATCATGCAGTACTTTGGTAAACAGTACAACTTATCCTTGTTCCTCAAAGCTTGTTCCATATCTTCCTGTTTCTTATTTATTAGATTTTTTCCAGCTGATTTTTTTCAGTTTGTGTATATATAGTAGTGTCAATTTTATATGCATTTTGATTGTAATGCAGAGACCAGTTTCTGTTTGAAAGCTTTTGATACAGTTAGAAGAGCTAACTCAAGAGACATGCTGAAAATTCATAGTTGCAAATGGAATGTATTACTCGATTACAAAGACTTTAACTTTGTTAATCATCAACAGTAGCAAATAAGATTGGCATTGTGTGCTGTGCTTCTGATTCTGAAACTTAAAAATTGCTTCTAGCCAGGAAAAGGAAATAGTGCTTAATGACTCTTTTTGAGTCATTAACAAACAGATAAATTAAAATAAACTGATGATCATTTCTTGTCTTTTTAATTGAAAGTCTCATATTTTGAGGTCTGAATATGGTGACAGAAAGAAGCTGAGGCATTAGCACATACCTCATGTATACAAATCTTCTTTGTTCCAGGCGTAAGTGATCCTTACAGTGTGCATTGCACACAGGGTGCTTCCCTGCCTCCACTCCCCTTGCCACCTAATACCCAAGGACACACGGGTGAAGCAAAGCCCTGGATTAGAATCTGGCCTCCGGAAAGCTACAACCCCTGCTGATTTTAACACTCAGCAGATTTAGATGGTCATGTCAGAGGGAGCTTATTCCAGCCTTTACTGTAATCTGACTTCATTTTCACTCCCAGAGGTACATTTATTTTTTCCCTCCTTTCACACTGCTGGTAGTAGCCCAAAGGAGACATGTTGCACTGCTGACAGCTGTTAGAACGGTGGCTGGGGCTAATGCTATTTAGTTGTGCATTGTTTAGAAAAAGGGATGGGTGAGCAGCAGCAATTATTCTTGCTGTAAGAGTTAACAGTTACATAGCCTGTAGAGAAATACCTTGAGAAATTAGGTCCTGTTATTGCTCTGCCATTGAATACGGCACTGACATTGTTTATCTGTTGTTGTTTTCACAGCTCTGGAATGTTTCTAAACCTTAGGGAGTTTTGAGCTCTTTGAAATAGATGTTACTGTATAGTGTCTGGACATTAATATTTATAGTTTTGAGCTGTTTCCAGCAGAAAGTTATAATTAAAATATAACAAGACCCCAAGGGTGCATTTATGTATTTCAGGATAACTAGTCTGACAGTTCGTTGCTATGGAAGGGGGTGAACTTGTTGCTCCCCATCTATTCTCTCAGTTTTTGCCCTTGCACTGGCTCTGTTTGTTCTCCAACACCACAGAAACTTGATTCCACTTCCTTATAATGTCAGATTTTTTTTGTTGTTGTTAGTTTGTCTGCTTAGCTGGATTAGCATGTGGGTTGGTTTACTGTACAGTCAGATCAAGGGTGACAGAGCTGATCCAAGGGTGAGACTGGGAGAGTGTGACCAAGAACAGCAGGGAGAAGTAGGGGGAGCAAGATCTACTCCTTGTGTGCCAGCAGTCAATTAGATCAGCTCAGTCTTACTGTATAATTATGTCCCAAGAGGTATGTCTCATTTCTTAAAATGGAATGAGATAATATAGGCTCAGTTTGAGACAACTGTGTATTTTGTGATGTGCCTTCAGAAGATGGATATCGTGTGCTGTGTAGCATATAGAAGGAGTCATAAACTTTATCATAAGATTATGGTCCCTTGTTGACTCTGATAGGCACCCTCTTGAGAAGCCTGTTCATGTCTCAGTTCTGTGCCTTATTCTCTTGTGGGAGTGTAGCTGTGAGGATTTGTTCTCTAGGTGATACTGGGTAATTGTTCAAATAATCACGTGGTGGATTACCACATAAAAATCTGTTGTGCATTGACTACGCAGGATGTAGCATTTGTCTTAAATCTTGATGTTTCTTTTCTCATTATTTTTATGAGGAAAGAAGGAACACAGCATACAAGGCAAGAGTTGGGGAGGATTGTTGAAGAGTTACGCATGAATCAGGAGAAGAATGTATGTTGTAAAACCACCTTCTTGTATGCAATAAATTAGCTATAAGCTTACCAGGTATTTTTCTTTTAAAAACATGTCTTTCATCAGCTGCATGTGTTCCAGGGTTACTTTCAAATTTGAAAGAAATCTCCTGAGTTGCAGAAAGACAAAGCAGTATGGGATTACTGCTGAAGGAGGTGAGGCAGCTTTTAAAAATACTGTGCATGGCCTCAAGATTGCTGTGTGTAATCTATATAAATCAGCTTTCAGTCATGTTTATCATAGTTCCAACATCAATCGAGATTGAATACTGCTTATATGAGGCACATCTATAAAATATGAAAGAAGAGATATTCCTTGCTGTAATGAGGGACAAAAGCCAGGGAGGAATCTTGATATATAAAGCAGCTTCTGTGAGTATAGAAAAATTTGTAATTTATTTACCTAGTGGTTCCAGCAGCAGAAACTAGCTAGAAAAAGCAGGAAGTTGTATCAGTGCTGAGACCCAACAGCCACTGAGTATAACTTCATGTTCAAAGAGAAATGCAGGAGAGTAATATGGTAAGAACTGTTTGTTTTTTGTCAGACATAGTATCTTCGCAAGCAATTTTGGATTGTATGTTTTATATTCTCATTAAAATTAAAAAAAAAAAAGAAGAAGAAAAAATCCTTTACTTCTTCAGACAGAAAAGCTTTTTTTTATGGTGTTGGAATCCACTTTTCTTATTCTGGTTTCTTTTGTGTAGCATTTTTGTTGTACTTCATTCTCATCAGGTGTCCCAAAGTACAGTATTTATTTAACTGCTAACCTTAATGCTTATTACAGTTTTTTCTTTTAACGTTGTGCAATATTTTTTTTAACAATTTCAGTTCAAACAGTTCCTCAGCAATACCAGAGCTGATTGCTGAGAAAGGATTTTGCTCAAGATTTGGAATTGCATGCATGGAAGGATAACAAAAGTCACCTGCCTTTCTAGAAGGTAGTTCATTCAAGACTTAGAGTGACTGACTTCCTTTTTCCGAAGAAGCATGTTGCTCTTACTGTCTACAAGCCTACTGTCTATAAGCTTGCAGTCTGTGATTGCAGCAGCTTACAGCAGTTATGTGTTGAGTTTCAGGACGGCTAGCAAATCTTCACCAAGGTTCCCCCCTGGCCAACCCAGTGGCCTTCCATGAGAGGGTGATTCCATCAATGAAAAAGGGAAGGGTTACAGATATAATTTATCTGGACTTCTGTAAAGCATTTGACATGGGCCCCCACAACATCCTTCTTTCTCAGCTGGACAGAGATGGATTTCATGAACCATTATGCAGTCATTAGATGGATAAGAAATTGCTTGGATGGTCACATGAGAAGGTAGGGGTAAATGGCTCAGAGTCTTGATGGCAATAAGTGACAAGTGGTGTTCCTCAGGGGTTCATATTGAGACTGGTGTTATTTAATATCTTCATTAATGACATAGATGAAGGTATTGAGTGCATGCTTGGAAATTTGTAGATGACACCAAGCTGAGTGGTGCTGTTGACACTCCTGAAGGATGAGATACTATCCAGAGGGACCTGGACAAGCTCCAGAAGTAAGCCCATGGAAATCTCATGATGTTTAACAAGACCAAGGTGTTGGTGGATGAAAAGTTGGACATGACCTGGCCATGGGCACTCCCAGCCCAGAAAGCCAAACATGTCCTGGGCTGCCTCCAAAGCAGTGTGGCCAGCAGGGTGAGGAAGGGGATTCTTCCCTCTGCTCCACTCTGGTGAGACCCCGTCTGCAGTGCTGCATCCAGCTCTGGGTCCCCAGCACAGGAAGGACGCTGACCTGTTGGAACAAGTCCAGCAGAGGGACACCACAATGATCACAGAGCTAGAGCACCTCTTCTGTGGGGAAAGATTGAGCGGGTTGGGTTATTCAGCCTGGAAAGGAGGTTTTGAGGTGATGGAATTGTTGCCTTCCAGTACCTGAAAGGAGCCTACAAAAAACATGGAGAAAGGCGAATTATAAGGGTGCATAGTGACAGGACAAGGGGGAATGGTTTCAAACAGAGAGGAGGTTTAGATTAGATCCTGGAAGAAATTCTTTATTATGATGGTGGTGAGGCACTGGAATAGGTTGCCCGGATAAGCTGTAGATGCCCCATGCCTGAAAGTGTTCAGGGCCAGGTTGGATGGGACTTTGAGCAACCTATGTAGTGAAAGGTGTCCTTGCCCAAGCACTGATGGTCTTTAAGTCCCTTTGAACCTAAACTATTCTGTGATTTTGCCTTATTTTTGCAAAGTGTAGAATGACTCTGTCTGCTTTATAGGGATTGTTATGAGTTGTACTAAGCCTCTGAGAACATCAATATATTGTTTCCCTCTCTCTAGTAACATGGGTTAGTTTAGAATAGCAGTAATTATAAAAGTTCCGCATGCCACTTTTACCATTAGCTTCCAGTCTCATAAAAACTTAAGCAAATTCATATGTAATAAAAAGGCTTTACTTTCTTTACAGCTCCAAAATGGCTTAGGTGTCCTCATATGAACTCCAGAAGTGTTCTCTTATCATAGCTAGAGGCTATACCTATACATCTTGTATGCTAAGTGCTTGTTGTGGTTTTTAAGACCAAACCTGCTTCTATTCTGGTGGAAAGTATGTAATCTGACAAAGCATCTTGAAACTTCAGGACTGGGGAAGAGGGAGAGGATGGAAGGGGAAATAATTCTGAATGTTTGCTAAGTGCTACAATTTATCTATGTAATGATGATTTTCTGCCTGATGGTTAGAATGTGGTGATGAAATATTTGTATTCTGGTAAGGGTTTTAACTTTGTGCTGAAAATGCATTTAATGACTCTTTGGAACTGGGAGTAAATAGTAAGAATTTGTGTGTTTATGCTGATGAGAATCATTATCTTTATTGCTGGAAGGAGCATCTTGTGGTGTGAAATGCTAGAGAAGGAAGGGTAGAGGGAAGTAAAAGCTTGGAAAAATGTGGAGTCTTAGTAAAAGTATATTTCTTTAACTTCTCCTTTAGAATAGTTATAAATTACATAGATCAGGATACTAGCTAGAGAATGTCATCTCAGAGTTCTGTATCTTAGAGCATCAGATTTTGTAGAGTTGTCCTCTTCATGGTGCTCTGAGGAAGCCTTTCTACCACGCTCACTGCTGCCTATTTTCTCTCTTGATACAAGATTGCAGCAATTCAGGTGTTGCATTAGGCATTCATAGCAGCTCTGTATTCAACAAAACCTCCTCTTCAGCTTGATATCTTCTTCTGTGTCTCTTCCCTGTTGTACAATAATCAGTTATATTCCAGTATTTGGTGTGCCTGCAACTGTTGGCAAAGTAGGAACCTGACATAGTTTCAGTGGGATTTTTACTGTATCTAGACAATGACCATCATTTGTAAGCTACTCCAAGTTCTGCTGTGGGTCGGGTGCAATTAGTATAATGCTATCTCTGATGATGGCATCTCTGATAATCCCCTGGAGAGAATTCAAGTTTAGCACCTTGTGATATGCATAAAATAATCTTTTACTGTTCGTGATGCATTTATAACTCTCACGTTTCCTTTGCCTTCTGTGGCATAGGATTGCATGCTCCTTGTAGTTTGGTACTGCTTCATTTATAGCAGGGTATAAAACCAACTCCTCCAGAGCAAAGACAAGCTTTTGCCCAACCCTACTCACTCAGGTTCAGGAAACTGTGTCATCACATTGGAATGTTGTAGGAGATTAATAATTAAGCTGTTGGTGGGGTTAATTTATGTCCCCTTGCTTTGCTAGAGGAAGCTGATTTCATGTAAAAATAATATTTTAATAATGTATTCTGTTACTGCCTTAATTCTGAGAGCTAAACTAGTTATCACACTGTGAATTTTGTTAGTATCTCTTCCACAAGATCACCTTGCCCTTTCAGCTATCCAGGCATGTATCTTAGACTTCTAGTTAGGAGAATTGGAAATGGCAAGGGAATTGAATCCCTTATCCTAAAGCAAGGTTTTCACAATCACCTCTGTTAACAAATCTGATTTAAATTGTTGTTGTTAGCCTTTTATTAATGGAAGCATAGGTAATGCTTCCTTACATCTGCCTTAAGAGAGACTAGCAGCAGCTTTGGAAAGAGATTTACAGGGCTTAGCTATGGGAAATAGATGAGGGGGAATTTAGTATGGCATGGACTGGGGAAAAATGTATTAAGCTAAAGATGGCAGCCAGGCTCACATAAGAGATAAAAATTGGTGTTACTGGGGAGCTGTCTGCTACATTTGCATTGTCTTCTGTACTTTTCTTTTAATCTTTATAGAATTTGTAATAATAGTTGTTTGTGTATCTTGAAAATTATAGATTGCATTTTGTCTTAATATGAATTTTGTATTGTTTTCTTGTTTTGTCTTTCACCACTAAGAAAATGTCTGAATAAACAATACGTTATATAGTAGCATCAACATGACCTCTTTAGCAATAGATGACTGAGGCACCACTTTGGTCATAGTGTAATGCCAGGTGTTACACTGCTTCTTCTAGATCTTAGAATTCACATTTGTAAAGGGAAAAGGCACATTTTACTTACGTATAAATCTAATTGTGAGTTATTATGAGGGCTTGGGCTGGTGATCTCAGCATTTGTAGCATTTGTAAGTTTACAGGTAGGTCCTTTGGCAAGCTATTTGTCTGTTAGTTTTGGTTTTTTGGTTAGTTGGAAATTTCTACTGACAATACCAAGAAGCTCAATTAAAGAAACCTGGAAATAAACACAAACAAACCAACAACAAAAAAAAAAACAACCAAAAAAACAGGTTAGAAAAACCCCTGCCTGTCTAAACATCCCAGTGTCAGTCTAGTGAAATGAATTCTGGTGTCTGTGTGAGTTGATAGAAATCTTGGTCAACTTGAGCCTATGTCTTTATAAATAGAGGTTGCTGTGGTATGCTGTATATTGTTAGGCAAATTGTTTTGTCCTTAGTCAAACAAGTGAGAACTAAGAAAAAAAGCCAGTATATTACTGAATTTAGGACATTTGAAAGCTTAAAAAGCTCTTTAATCACTTTTGAAAATGTAAAAATTTTCAGTACCTGCCCCCCACCCCCTAGGTCTTCTAATACTGAGCAGTGCAATAAATATTTGTGGGGCTGTTGCTCTGCAAGCTGCTTGTGGAGAAACTAGGTAGTGATGACAAATTAGCAGAAGATATTTTCTTTATACAATGTTCCCAGTTTTTATGACAGAGGACGACTCTGTGATTTACCTGAAAAAAATCCATAAAAACAAAATATGAGTGTTTGTTTCTTTGTTGCTTTTTAGATGCACATACAATCTGTTAATAATGTATTTTAGGTTTGGTTTAAATGTATAGGAGAGATTGGTAATCAATAGAATGTATATTTAGAAATTACTGGTTACATATGAAGGTAGTGTGAACTTTCTAGCTAATCATCCTTGCTTTATTTTTCTACAAACAGATATTCCAATGGTAGTTCATAAGCTGTAATAAGCTTGAAGTTAAATGTGTGTCAGAGTTGCTCTTTTTTTCCACTTGTTTCAATTGAAGTTTTTCTGGAGCCTGCTTACAAAACAGAACAATAATTTGACTAGGACATTCCTATTTAACCAATGGAAACACAAAGTCACTAATACATCAATTTAACTTACCGCTGAATGGCAGTAAAGAGGAGTGGCATGCAGCATTGACAATACAATACTTACTATGGAAAGTGCCTTAATTAGCTTTTCAAAAATTTATGTGCTATGGACATAGTTTGAATACTTAATTTATCGCAGAATTAATTGATTCCTGTGTTTTTCCGCTGCAGGAACTCATTATACAATGACAAATGGAGGAAATATCAACAGTTCAACACATTTACTGGATCTTCTGGATGAGCCAATTCCTGGAGTTGGAACATATGATGACTTCCATACCATTGACTGGGTTCGAGAGAAATGCAAAGACAGAGAAAGGCATAGACGGGTACTTGAGATAAATAATAGTACTTCTTTAGTTGGATGTTGGAGTTAAGGTCTGATTTAGTGACATATACAAATATATGCATGTCCTTTAGATATGTACATAGTTTCATCGTAGAACTACCTGAATATTGTTTAAAAAGCACTGCTTAGTTGGATACCTGCAGTCTTGCAGCATTATTATAACTTGGAAAGGAAGCAGTAATTTAATAGAAGGGAACTAGGTCCCTGTCACCCAAATATCATTTTTAAAGTACTGCATTTTTTGCATGCTGGTATATTTAAGGCTATTTTCCAGTGTAGATGTATTTGTAATAGTACAATAGTGGTTTTGGTGGTACTTGTATAGAAAAGTGAAGTGTGATGGATATTGCTTTGTACTGACAAAAGTGTGTCTGTGCCACTGCAGCTAAGTGCACAGAGTAAATTAGGATAAAATAAGAATAGCAACTTTTTCAGCACAATAACTTCAGATATCATTACTAGTAGTTGTCTAGAAGTACTATAAGGTAGATATCCAATTTTTTGTTTTATTTTACCTTTATGTGCTTTTTAGTCTAAAGATAAAGATGTTTATATTTGAAGTAGAAGTTTTAGAATTTGAATCATATGAAATAGCTTATTATTAGCATGCTAACAGTTTAATTAAGGTTCAAAAAATATTTAATCTATAGGAAGGAAATTATGTTACAATTCACATTTTAGGTGTATGCCGTAGAAAATATTCAGTTATCCTAATAATGTATTTCCTGGATTTTAGTTCTTTAAATTAAGCAAATATATGTTTCTTTGTCAGTTGCTTGATGTCTGAATAATTAAGCTGATTTATCATGTAAAGCACTAAATACAGGCAGAACATTTGTGGTTTCAAGAGAGGGTTTATTTGCCTGCAGTTTGCATAATGCAATTTGTATGTCATACTTCCTTTTGTTTCATTATTCATATTACTGAAATACATGCAATGATACATATCGATTTGTCTTTGCAGATTAACAGCAAGAAGAAAGAATCAGCATGGGAGATGACAAAAAGTTTGTACGATGCATGGTCAGGATGGCTGGTAGTCACATTAACTGGTTTGGCATCAGGTAAATGAAAACACAAAGGATTCTTTTCTTGTATTTGTCAGCAGGTATAGTTGTTGTGTTTTTTCTTTGTTCTCCATCAACCCAGCTAAGAGCT
Source organism: Taeniopygia guttata (assembly GCF_048771995.1). Taxonomy (NCBI): domain Eukaryota; kingdom Metazoa; phylum Chordata; class Aves; order Passeriformes; family Estrildidae; genus Taeniopygia; species Taeniopygia guttata. The sequence continues at coordinate 37,164,586 of NC_133028.1, read as the reverse complement.
GGCTCAGTCTACTACAAAAATTCCATAAGGGAAGAAAAATTCTACTATCTTGATTTACAGGCTTCACTATTTTGAGGTGAGGGTTTACTGATCAAGTGGGAACCAAAATCCTTACTGAATTTAGAGGGAGTTTCTCAAGTGTTTTGGAGCTTCCACCTCCTAGACTGTCAATGTTCTTTAATCCTGTGATTGACATTTATATTTTCCCTTTCTGTAAAATTTTGTAGGATTTCTTTTGAAAGTGTTGACTGTAAAAGTAGCTCTGCTATATGTGTGGTTTTGGTTCGCACACTTCCTTGTAAAGCATGTGTTTATGGATTGGTGAATTCTAGGTATATGTTTATGTTGTACCTTTACTGAGGTTCTTCCACAGAAAATACTGACTTTAACAGGTAAAGTTTGCTGGCCTGTACTTCAATTCTCTCTTTCCTTCTTAACATATTTCAGAATGGATTTTACAACTAAAGCCATCCAATAGTTTGTGGCCCAGTGGTCAGGCAGTGCTGCTGGTTTTTCTGTTAATATAGTTTGAAGTGACTAAAACCTGCAGTAAGGAAAGGTCACAAACTTTGTCCCCAGTTTTTCAAAATAAGTATTTCAAATAGACATTTTAGATTAAATGTTAGGAAAGTTAGTTGTGGAGTAAGGCTATGCTTATTAAAAAGCATGGTAACAGTATAATTACTGCTTAGGTATATACATAATCATTTTCACAAATCACATATAAATTAATATATATGCAAAGTTTGTAGCATGTTTATATACTTCTGGATGCACAAACCAGGAGTGTATAATTACTGGAAATTGTTTATGATCATTTCAATGGGAGCATGCAGTGTAGAGTGTTTTCCATCCCCTATGATGCTGTTTTGTACAATTCCTTTATTCTGTTTTTGAGTAACAAAGCGAGCAAATTCTGGTTTTGAACATTGGTGGGTTTTTCAGTCTCAGATGCCTTCTCTTGTATGTCTAGTGGATCTTAAATGGTACAACCTTGAGTTCAGTGACAAGGACATCTTATGTTTATGTATTTTAATAATTTGGTTGAAATTCTGTTCTACTGATGTACTGCTTTTGACTTGCCAACATGTGGGCTAGAATCCTTTCCCACCTTTTAGACAGGTGAATTCCATCTCTTTCCAGCAGGCTTGGTGCCGTATAAACTGCTCCATCACACAAAAGTAACAGTTCTCTCTTTACTCTTAGCTCCTTGGTTTCAGTGGACTGTTGGGAGAACTGTGGTATAAGGAAAAAAAAATGAAAAAAAAATTGGGAAATATACAAAGTACTTAATTCTTCAAACATTAGCAAATATTAGTCTTACCAGAACAAAACCAGGATATAATCCTGGAAATCAGTAGTATATTAAATGTCCATTTAATTAAGTAAATACTTAATACTTCAGTTAATACAAGCACATTCCTTTATTTTAGCTGTGTGTATTATTTCTGTTTACCAGAACATTGATACAAAACTGTTTCTACAACAGGGGCGTTGGCAGGATTAATTGACATAGCTGCTGACTGGATGACTGACCTGAAGGAAGGCATTTGCCTTAGTGCTTTGTGGTTTAACCATGAACAGTGTTGTTGGGGTTCAAATGAGACCACATTTGAAGAGAGAGATAAATGTCCGCAGTGGAAAACATGGGCAGAACTAATAATTGGGCAAGCAGAAGTGAGTATTCTTTGATGGTCGCCTTCAACAGCTTGGCTGAATAGGGGAAAAAAAAAATAGTCTTAAGGTTAGGATGCAACCCATACATGAATTTGGGTTGTACTGTCTGTGCCATGTTTCAGCATTTGAATTGATTACTACATTATAGTGTAATAAATGTGTATTCCATGAACTGCAAGGTGGCTTGGAATATTGCAAATGTAAGGAAGTTATGAGAATATAGAACTGTTAATAACATGAGAATTTCTATTCTTGATCATAACTGTATGTAAATTAAATCCATATATGATGTTCTCTGATAACTAATATATTTGTTTTATTTTTTCTACCAAGTTTTTTTAAATAAAGATTTTCTCAATATTCACTAGATTTTAGCAGCTATTAACTATTTAAAATACACTTGTTGTATGTTTATTTTTTCTTCATAAGATGAAGAAATACTTTCCACCTTTTCTAACACAGTCTGTGCTAATGTACAGGTGTCATGGTCTTATGCATTTCAAACAAAACTCTCTCAGCAATGATTATTGTGTCTCAAAATGTGTTTATAAGTGTACTTGCAGCAGGAGTACTTCTAGATTATTTTAAGTAGTGATTTTGCTCTTATGTCAAATCTATTCTCTGACTTTTTGTTTTTGCTTTTAGGGTCCAGGTTCATACATAATGAATTACATCATGTACATTTTCTGGGCTTTGAGTTTTGCCTTCTTAGCAGTTTCTCTGGTGAAGGTATTTGCTCCCTACGCCTGTGGCTCAGGGATACCTGAGGTGAGGTCTAACTAATATATATATATATATATATATATATAATAGGTGTTTCATATTAATGTGTAGATTACTGCTGCCTTAGTGGGTCAGGGGAAAGTCAAGAGGAAGCATCCTGTGCCTTTGAAGAAATATATTAATACAAGCATTCAAACTGAAAACATGTAATTTTGCTAATTGTTTCTGAGAAAATGCCCTAAATTTAAAAGAATCTCCTGGGTTAGTAGATTTTGCTTCTGTCAGGACCACTTTTTAAGGAAGCATTTGGATTTAGTATACTTCTGAAGAATGATTGCCAAACCTCCCCTAATCCACACCCTCTCTATGGTGATAAGAGAGCAGTGATTCATTGACACAATATAGGTCATTTGACAGAGCAATCAATCTTGTTGCAGTGGCTTTAGTGGCTTTGACTACCACAAACCAATAGACAGTTGCAATATGAAATGTGTGGTACCCTCAAAAAAATCGCTGTTTACAATTGCTGTCTGCTACTATCCACATAATGGGAGAGAAAAATCCAAAGTCAAATCAATTCTGGTCAGTCTACTTCTTCAGTTTTTCTGTAAATATTTTTTTTTTAATCCACCTCTGTTTAAGCCTGGAGTAGTTCAGTGCCATTATTCCAGAAGAAATTTCATCTTGAATTGGTTTTTAAATCTAGCTGTCTTTACTTCCTAGTCACAGCTGCCCAGTATTTTGTGTGTATCCTATTTATGGACATGCTGTCCTGTGATAGCTGTATATTATTTACTCTGCATGGGCTTATTTTCCAGGCTTATAATATAGCATTGTTAAGCACAGTAATGCCTTTGCCATGTGGCACATTTTCCTGGTGGAGATAGGCTGATCTTTACCATCTTTATGTGAAGAAATCTACTGTCGATTTTTATGTAGTGATGGTAAAAACATGAAGAGAAAACAGGGGATATTGGTGCAAGTTGGGATATTGGTACAATAGATGATCTTGAGTATGGTTTTAGCAGATTTATTTTTCATTTGGAAATTTTCTGCCTTTTGCTCAATAATTTACATCATAAACTAATGAATCCAGTCTTAGAAGCTGCTGCAGATTAATTTTCTATTAAATGTAATTGATACTGTAGTTGTGCGTTATTACCCAGTGTTTTAGAGTACGTTTCAAATGAAAAGCTTCTGGCAAGCAGATAGATTGACTTGTGGCCATATGAATGATACATGTTTTAAAGTGTGACAAAGTTAGTAATTTGAAAAGGCTGGCTTTGAAGTTATGCAGCTAAAATTAAAGGATGAATTATTTTTTGAAAATTGAAGAATGCAGTAACAGATACAGTTTTTTATTTCTTCCAGATAAAAACTATTTTGAGCGGATTCATCATCAGAGGTTACTTGGGGAAGTGGACTTTGATGATAAAAACAATTACTTTAGTCTTGGCTGTTGCATCAGGTTTGAGTTTAGGAAAAGAAGGTCCTTTGGTACATGTTGCCTGCTGCTGTGGGAATATATTTTCCTACCTCTTTCCAAAATACAGTACAAATGAAGCTAAAAAAAGAGAGGTAAGTTCTTGAAAAAGCATTTCTAGAATGTATTGCATATTGGTGCATTTACATTGATTTATTTAAAAGATGATCTTTGTTCTCTTAGAAAATATGTAGTGATTATCAATTGTTATTTATTATGCTAAAAACAATGTATTATCCCCAGCATTCTCACAGTAGGTAATTTCTATGGCAGAGTCAGTTTGTATTTCTTCCACTTCAGAGACCATTTGGTTTTATTTAAGCTCTTTCTGTCCTTGTCTCTACATTTTGGTAATTGATGAGTATCTTTAATTTTGAGGACAGCAGAGTAGTCTGAACCCATGAACAAAGTGTTCCTGGTGACAACAGTGTTTTCTGCCCTGTTTCAGTTCACTGTTGTTAATAAGAGTGTGGTGGGTTTGACCTGGGGCCAGCCAAGCAGTTCTCTCACCCCTCTGCCCTGTGCAGGACAGCAGGAGAGAGTAAGATGAAAAGCTCAGAGGTCAAGATGAGGACTGGGAGATTCCTCACCAGTTACCATTACAGGCCAAACAGGCCCGACGTGAGGAAAGTTATTTGACTGCCAGTAGTAGAGTAATAAGAAATGAAATCAAAACTAAATGTATCTTGCCTCCGCTGTCCCTTCTTGAAAGGCCCAGCTTTACTCCTAACTCTTCTATCCCAAAGTGGCACACGGAGATACTGTGTCTCTGCTGCTCCTTCCTCTTGATTCTCTTTCTCTGCTCCGATGAGGGCCCCAGCCATGGGAGACAGACCTTCACAAATAGCTTCAGCGTTCCACAGGGTACAGCCATTCAGGACTGCCCCAGCCTGGATCAGCAGAGGCTGCTATGCTTGTGAGAAACCTGCTCCTGCCTGGGCTCCTTTTCACAGGCCATGGCCCTTGCTAGGAGCTTGCCAGGAGCTTGCAAGGGCTGCAGGGTGAAGATCTGCTCTGCCATACATCTGTTCTCCTCTGTCATCAGCAAACTTAGCTTATAGCGATAGTGAGATTTTGTTGTTCATGTTTACAACATAGACTGTGACAAACCCCCTCACCTTTATTGTTTTCCAGGTGTTGTCAGCTGCCTCAGCAGCAGGGGTTTCTGTAGCCTTTGGTGCCCCAATTGGTGGAGTCCTTTTCAGTCTGGAGGAGGTATGTCAAGAGATGGCAGTGAAGAAAAAATGTTTTAAAAAATCTCTCTTAGTTTAAATAATTACAGACTCCTTTAAGCTATGGTGTCTCTCCTAAGAAGGAAATTATTTTTGGACCCATATTTCAAAACCAAGAGTCCTGTTACCAGCAAACTCCTAAAGATTTTTTTTTTATTTTTCTTTTTTTGTTTTTTTTTAATGAATGTCAGCTTTATTTTATTGTCAATTATTTTATTTTGGAAAAGGGTTGAATCTGTTAATAATTACAGTTTGCATGCAGATAGAGACACAGCAGGTTTTCAGTCTAGGAGTTTATTCTGAAAAAAAAAGAAATAAGTCTCTTAATTTTTGAAAAAGGCTTTAGAAACTTACTCAACAGTTTTGTAAAGCATGTTTTTAAGCATTACTTAAAGCTTCAGACACCAAACACAATTGTATGATAATTAACACAAATGTGATAATTATTAAAAGGGCAAATATACTATAAAACTTACCTCCTAAGCAAGCAAATTCTCTTTTTCAAAAAATGTTTTATGCTAAATTAGTTTTCATTTTAATTTCCAAAATACATTAGAATGTTATTTCTATCATTGGCATTTTTAAAGACAACTAAAACCCTAAAAATCTCTGAATTGAAAAGTAGGGAAGGTATTCTTTCATGTATAATTTTATTAAATTCTTAGGGTATTTTGAGGAATTCCTCTGTTGCCAGAAAATGCAGAAGAAAACTGTCTTAAAATTCAAATCAGGCTATGTGGGGCTTAAGAATGAAATCGCATGTTCTGTTTTGAGGCCTTTTAAATTTTTTTTTGTTAGTTTTAATTTAATCATACTTCTTAAAAATAACAGATCTGTGATAAACCTTTCAATATAGGTTGAAAGGAGATGAAAATATTAGCAGGAAATTAAGAGTACAGCTAGTACCCTGGTTCTCATGAAGACTAGTTAGAGACACAAAGCAGAGCAGCTTCTAAGCATAAATTGCAGTACATCATTTCCTAACAGTCTTAAAACAGCAGTAGTTTCAACATTGCTGTAGTATTGACTTAAAATCTGAATTGAGCTTTTTAAAAATGCAGAATCTGCTGGAGTGCCAGTGCTCCAAGTGATAGGAATAATTTTTTTTAGCTTATACCAACCATGTGAGCAGCAGTATTCTAACACATGCATGAACCTCTTTTTCCCAGTCTTTAATTGAATTACTAATGATTCTCATGTATTGTCTTTTGCAGGTCAGTTACTATTTCCCACTGAAAACTTTATGGAGATCATTTTTTGCTGCTTTAGTAGCTGCATTTGTTTTAAGGTCCATAAATCCTTTTGGTAATAGCCGCCTAGTTCTTTTTTATGTGGAATATCACACTCCTTGGTATCTTTTTGAACTACTTCCTTTTATTCTTCTGGGAGTATTTGGTGGGCTCTGGGGAGCATTTTTCATCCGAGCAAATATTGCATGGTGTCGCCGACGCAAATCTACAAAATTTGGGAAGTATCCTGTCCTGGAGGTTATTATTGTTGCAGCAATAACAGCTGTGATTGCATTTCCTAATCCATATACAAGGCTAAACACCAGTGAGCTTATTAAGGAGCTCTTCACAGACTGTGGGCCATTAGAATCCTCCTCACTCTGTGACTACAGAAATGATATGAATGCAAGCAAAATTGTAGATGATATTCCGGACCGCCCAGCAGGCACTGGAGTCTATTCAGCTATATGGCAGTTGTGTTTAGCACTCATATTTAAAATAATCATGACAGTCTTCACTTTTGGTATCAAGGTAAGTGTGAATGCAGTAGCTCTCTTATCTGCTGTGATCATTTAATTATTGCCTTTCTCATTTCCCATTTCTTGAACCTAGAAGCTTTGTTTACTTTTTTTCATGTTATTTCTTTTAAAAAAAGGTCTTTTTACTTTTGGTTAATAAGCAAGTCCTGTAGCAAACAGTAATAACTTTAATTAAATTCAGAATAGCCCTTTGTTCAGCTGAATAGAAATGTGCTAAATGCAGTATGGAGCAGTAACTGTAGATGGATGCCTGTTTGTGTGTGCCTGATTCAGCAATAAGGGATTATTCTAAAATTTCCAGGAGCGAAGTTCAAGCATAACTGCTCAGATTCCCCTGTCTGTTACTTTGAAGAAGAGCAGACTGTACCCCTTACACTACTCATTGGTGATATTTCTTTTGTCCACTCTCCTCATTGTTCACATAAATCTAATTACTACAGATGTTAAAAGGAGGCAATGATAATTTCTTCTGCTGTATTTTCCGGTATTTCATGTTGTGATGAGAAAATGGGCTTTGTTCATGTGACTGTAATGGAAATTTCTTCTCCATTACAAGCAGCATAATTTTTGGTTTACCAGTTGTTTCATAGATCTGTTTTGGAAGTGGCTTCGGCTCCTCCACAGTCTGTAGCTGTTTTCCAAATGATGATGTATAAGTGTCACACCTTCATCACTTTCTGTCTTGTCAGGCTCCCTTCATAGATTTTGCAAGTACATCATAATCAAATGTGTCTTAATGCAAATTTCTGTAGAATGTTCACTAAGCAAGATTTGTGTTTAAATTTGCCTTAACTTTTCAGTGTAAGTTGCTGTTCCATGTAACAGCATGCATAAGAAAACACTTCCTTTCTGTAAGAGTGTCTGATCACTGGAATGTGCTGTGCAGAGAACATCTTTGGAAGTTCTCATACCTTGACTGGTTGCAAGCCTGAGCAACCTGCTGAGGCTGGCCTGCTTGAGCAGGGGTAGACAATCTGGGGCAGTCATCTTCAACCTCGACTATTCTGTAACTGATAGAGCAGTAACATCATGTTGTATTTCTCATGTTTGGATATTTTAGAAGATGTTGCAGGTTGTTATTTGAAGTTATGTTCTGTATGTTGGTTGGTGGGTAAGAGGAATCTTAGTGTGTGTTTAAAACACTAATCTTCCTTAGGTCCGTAATTCAGGCAGTGTTGTGGGATGTGACCGCTTCAATCTGTTATTTAGTTTTGTATTCACTTACTGGGTTTCATTTATATCTTGGACATTACTTTACCATTCACGTGTTTATGTGCATCTGGCTCTTTTGCATGGGGTTGTCACCACTAGGTCATACTGCATATTAGATAGAATTCACTGGTTTACAGAATGGGAGAGCTTATACCTCGTTTGAGTTTGGTTCATTTTCTCAGAACTTCAGCATGTAGAAATATTTTTTCTGAAGTTGTGAGAATGTCTTTATTACTTTGCCAGTAGGCAAGGAGTCATGTCATTAATGGAACTGTGCTGCATGAATTTCTTTAAAGCTTTGAAGCACATGGTTAGTTAGAGTGTCAGCCAGGATCTGGAGAAGAGGATGTTACTTTAATGATATTTTTTTGCTTTAGGCTTTATCTCTATAAAATAAGCAAATTCAAAATAGAAGGAAAAAAAAAAAGTGAAGAAATAATATTACACTGTCATTTAAATAATTATAAAGGTCCTCTGGGCTCTCCAGGTCTGTTCCTGGAGCTGTAGCCATCTGCAAACATACATCTTCCCCACAGGAACTGCTTTCCTGTGGGGTGAGCAAAGCTACCCAGCTGCTGCCAGTGGGGCAAAGTGATTTCTGCTGCTAGTACTGCTGTGGACATGCATTACCAGGAGGCTGATATGGCAGGGGTTTGGCATTTTTTTGTTTGTTTTGGTTTGTTGGTTTTTTTTTCTTTCATGTTTTTTACTTAAACCCTATTGCTTATTATCAGTAGACTCGTTACTGTGTCTAAATCCTGATCAACAGGGGAAGGAGTTACAGTTTTGCCTCAAAACATGATTGGTACACAGCTGCACTAATGAAGAAGTGGAAACTTGTACCTATATCTAATCCTTGCTTCTTCCAAAGATGACACATGTGACACAAAACAAATCTTTTCCTCTGGAGTGTAATTTGAGCTTGCTCAAAAGGAAGCCCCAGAGAAGAAAGCTGAGAAGAGGAAAAACTTAGCTGTTTTCCCTTGCTGCTTCTCTGGGAAGATTCCTCTCCTCTTTGTGATTTGTGACTCACAGGCTTATGCAAACAAATGGACCTGTAAAATCATAATTACAGTTAGACTTGTAACCATTATCCACATATGATGGAAAGAAGGAGCTAGTGCATTAAAACATATATTACCAAAGGACCAGAAACAATTTTGATGTAATTTCTATGTGGAGACTGAATTTCTGTTGCATAGACAGTAGACTGAATTTCTGTTGCATACACAGTAGACTGAATTTCTATTGCAACATTCTGTTGCTAGCACAGTAGGATCTGAGGCAGTTTCAAAGGTTTATTTAGTTACTTTTATACTGGAAATATGGGATTCTTTCAGGGTACTGTTGTACTGTACACCAAGAAAGAATTTCACTCAGGGAAAAAAAATATTTTAGCAGTTAGCTAGGGGCTTAGATGCATAATTAATTGTGGGAAATAACAGGTAGTTATAGTGGTATAAATGCACAATTTGAATACTAGACTAAAATGATAGCATTGAATATTATCTCTGTAAACACTGAAATATTAGGTAATTCAGTGTAGGAATTAAGGTTTATTAAACTTTTTCTCAAAACCTGTGTTGCTGACTGTCTGACACAAAGTTTGTTTTCCCTTGGTTTGTTGGTTAGAAATCACCTTTGCAACCACAAATTTAGACAAAATATAAAGTAATAATAATTATAAGCTATCTTTGCTTTCCCTTGGTTTGTTGCTAGAATACAGACAAAATATAGTAATACTACCAACAACAACAATTCTAAAATACATTTCTGCACCAGCTATTGAATATCACAGCAAAAATCTATAGTTTCGAATTCCACAATACTTAAATTTCACAGCTGTACAATACAAGAAAAATTACATGATGTGTCCTGTTACAGCAGGAATGCAATATTTAAGTTATGTCAACAAGATGGGATGAGATGCACAAAGTAACAATTCTATTCTTTTTTTGTAGTCACACCTCTAACTCAGTCACAGTATAAAATATTTTGATGTTAACAACTGCTGTGAGGAGAAGCAGCAGGCATTTGCAGTTTAATGAGACATTTAGGTACCAGAATTTTTTTGGAAAGATTGGCTTCATAAGGAGAAGAAAAGATACACAAGTTTCTTTATATGAAACTGCTGATAAAAGCAAGTTTGCACTAATATTTTGCTAAGCCATGGTTGTGTGACAAGGCTTTAGTTAGTAGCTGAAAAACATTTTAAGTAACTAAACTGACAGTAGAAGCTTCTTTTTTTCTTTAACCTGTTGTGTTACCAACTTTTTGCGGTGGGGTTCATCTTGCCTTTTTCTCTCTTGGTGTGTTTAGCATTCTATATACATTCATTTCTATAGGAGACAGCAGTAATAGTACAGAGCCTCTTTTAAAACTCACCTGTTTAGTTAATTTCTAGCAGTGTCAGGAAGCAGTTTAGGAAGGCAGTCCTGTTTAGTAAGTGAATGTTGACTCTGAGGAATGTGAAGGAATAAGGGAGACAGGAAATGATGAGGAACTCTTTCCAGTATGATTGGCACAGCTCACACTGGGCATGCCCATGGTAGAGAATTGTGCTATTGGCACCAAGTCTAGTTTTTGGTCCTGTATTGGTGGTAGATTTTCTCTTAAACACAGTAAGATATAAACAAACATGCTCATAAAATGGTTTCTGTTAATCAGGTCAATCAGAGATATCAATAGCTTTCTGTTAAGTTCTGCTAACCTTCCAAGGTCACTTTACATGTTTTAACCTGATAGTTTAAGTGTTTGTAGCTCTTTCAGAAAAAAATAGAAAAAACTCACTTCTTAAGTGATGTGTCAGGTATGTTCCCAGCAGCATGACAACAGTTCTGATTTCCTTGCAGGTTCCATCTGGGTTGTTCATACCTAGCATGGCAATTGGAGCAATAGCAGGAAGGATTGTAGGAATTGCAGTGGAGCAGCTGGCTTACTACCATCATGACTGGTTCATTTTCAAGGAGTGGTGTGAAGTTGGAGCTGACTGTATTACACCTGGTCTTTATGCCATGGTTGGTGCTGCTGCATGCTTAGGTAAATAAAATGTAACAAATAAGTATCTGCTTTCTTCATATATCAAAATACTTATTAAAAAATGAAAGGAGATATAAACTTTGGTAGTTTTGGAACACCTATTTATGGGGTCTTTCCTCCAGAGTAATACACTCACATCTCTACACATGACCCTCAAATCCTTGTGATCTGAGAAATAATGTGAAATCTAAATTGATGAGAAATAGGAAAATTTTAGTAGTGTTTGCTTTCTCTTTTTGGTATCAAGAAATGTCATCACTACATTGGTCAGAAAAATTAGTTCCTTGAAATGTATGAAGTAGAGCATTTACGGTGTCAAGTACAGTTAAAATTATTAGAAGGAAGCGGTGTGATCAGCTACCACATCTACATGAATTGCAAGAAATTGTTCTTGAAATTCATTATCCAAACAAAAGCTTCAGAAGTGTGTAAGGTATTTTTAACAAGTCTAATTGTTGAAAATCATCTTCATGGAAAGAGGCTTAAGTTGTCCTTATTTATAAGTTAGTGGCCTTAGTAATTAATCTTAAAAGCTGTTAAGACGAATTCTGCAAGAAGTAGACTTTTTCTTTAAGCAAAGGTATGTTTGGGTAATCAAACTAGTGATAGAAATTTAGGTTTTGGAGAAGTTGTTCTGGTTTTTAATAGTGCAAATTGAATCACTCTTGAATGAATTGAAAGATAGTTCTTATTATTTGATAAGAGAAATATAATCCCTGTCTTCTGTTGTCCAAGAAAAAGATTTCTTTTCATCAGCTCATAATTCTGTTTAGCTTTTATGATTAAGCAACAGCATTAAATTCTTTTTTCAAATTCTTATATTAAAAGCGTTTCACAGTGCTTTTAACTTTGATATGGTATGGAGATATACACAGCTTTATTCTTAGTTTACATTAAATAACTGTACATATTTTCCAATTTCTTTATTACCTCCCTTTCTATGAATTTTCCCTAAACTCTCTTTTTCACTTCTAGAAGTTTTGTGTTAATTTTTTCTGTCTGCTTCTGTTGATATTACACAGGAGGATGTTTGTCAGATGGCCTTTCATGTCAAAGTTATGTTTATAGGTCTCAGCAGGAAGGCAGAAAATTCTAAAATGATTGTTATCTGATACTCAGATGTTACTGACTGTCATTTTCCTTGCAGGTGGTGTGACAAGGATGACTGTGTCCCTGGTAGTTATTGTCTTTGAGCTAACAGGAGGGCTGGAATATATTGTGCCCCTAATGGCTGCAGTCATGACCAGTAAGTGGGTAGGAGATGCCTTTGGTAGGGAAGGCATCTATGAAGCACACATCCGACTGAATGGATATCCTTTCTTGGATGCAAAGGAAGAATTCACCCACACAACACTGGCTGCTGACGTGATGAGACCTCGCAGGAGCGACCCACCTTTAGCAGTTCTGACGCAGGATAATATGACTGTCGAAGACATAGAAACCCTGATCAACGAAACCAGCTATAATGGTTTTCCTGTCATTATGTCAAAGGAATCACAGAGACTTGTGGGGTTTGCTCTAAGAAGAGATTTAACTATTGCAATAGGTAATTAACTTCCAGTATTGCATTATTATATGCACCAATTTAAATTGTTTAATATTATTTTATATTTAAAATAGAATTTACTCTGTATGTTTTTAGACTGCAGATTGATTTAACTATATGATAATGTATCTTCAATAGCAGGCTCTGAAATGAAGAAAATCCTCATCTCTGTCTCTTGTAAAAGCAAAAGTTGTAGGTCAAAACATTATCTAATCTGGTATTTTTTAGTTTTTTGAGGCTTTTGATAGTACCTCATTTCCTCGAGTAATGCTATACTAACATTGTTCTTCAAAATTAAGTAATTCTCATTTTTGACCAGCAGTATTCTGTGAGAATTACTGTCCAAGTAATTTTTAAATGTATATCCTGTTTCTTTCTTACAGTGTGTTATTTACTTTTGTCACGGCAACCATGGTTGTATTATGAAGAGATAAGTGGAATATTAATTATTTTAGGTTTATGTTTTTCAATTTGTTTGTGTAATGGGAAATTAGTCCCTGGGTACATGAGCACAGAAGCCCTGTTTAGGACAGCTCTTTCTGGGTGAATATTATTAGTGCTTGTGTGATACTTGTGATAATGCTTTGTGCCCTGGCAAGAAAAATTCTGTGGATTTTGAGGCTACTATCATAACCGAAAGAGTAAACACACTTTTATGTAAGAAAACCTTACAAAACATGTAACATTTAGTACATGAAATAAGGGATGGAAGTTGCATCTGAAACTACTTTATTTTTAAACATACATTTTAAACAAAGACACTTGAGAAAGGGACAGATGTCTCCAGAAACTTTTTTTAAAAACATGCTTTGTGAACATAATACTGTTCACTTCAGTCAGATTTTTGCCTGTGGTCCTACTACTGTGTATACCATGGTATTATATTGCATAGGATGTATATGAATGTACAAAACTTGGAGATTATTACTGACACCATGCTGGTTTAAGTTTGCATTTATTTGAGTAAATGGGGGAATAGCAGAACATTCTTCTTAGAAAACACTTTCACAAGTAAGACTAATTTCAGCTGCTGAGATTATACAGTGAAAGTTACTTAATTTTGGGTTGTGTCTGTCATAAGAGTCATTGTGCCCTGGCAGCCAGGAGGGCCAAGTGTGTCCTGGGGTGCATCAGGCACAGCACTGCCAGTGGGGCAAGGGACGAGATTGTCCTGCTCTGCACTGGAGCAGCCTCACCTCAAGTCCTGTGTGCAGTTTTTGGTGCCAGGTAATCAGAGAGTTATAAAGACGTGAGAGATCATCCAGAGGAGAGCCACAAGGATGGTGAAGGGCCTTGAGCTGAAGCCATATGAGAAGCATCACTTGGTCTGTTCATCCTGGAGGAGACTGTGGGGAGACCTCATTGCAGTCTGCAACTTCCTCATGAGGGCAAGAGGAGGGGCAGGCACTGATCTCTCCTTTGTGGTGCCCACTGATAAGACCTGAGGGAATGGCCTGAAGTTGTACTGAGGGAAGTTTATGTTGGGTATTAGGAAAAATTCAGGGGGCAGTCAATTGAGACTGACTTTTCCCTGGCAGTTTTTTCATGAGCTGAATAGGGGTTTTTTTAGCTTTTCCACCTCTTTATAGTAAATAAAAGTTACTTATTTGAGTGAGAAAATTAGTTGGAATAATGACTAAAGCTGAATGGCAAATGGCTTTTGTGATTTTTGCACAACCACTTCCTGGGGATAAAGCAGTGGCTATGGAAATATAGGCAAGAGCTTGGTATTGTTGAGCTGTAAGTCTGCATTAACATCTTACTCCAAGAATGTAAATTCTTCCTCATTTGCTTTTTTCCCCCTTCCCTATCTTTTTTAAAGAAAGTGCTAGAAAGAAGCAGGAGGGGATTGTTGGCAGTTCCAGGGTATGTTTTGCCCAGCATACCCCATCGCTTCCAGCAGAAAGCCCTCGACCTTTGAAGCTCAGAAGCATACTTGATATGAGCCCTTTCACCGTGACAGACCACACACCAATGGAAATAGTGGTGGATATTTTCCGGAAGCTGGGTCTGAGGCAGTGCCTTGTAACACACAATGGGTGAGTAAAGTGGCAGCAATGCTGTGCATTTTTTTAGATACAGTACTTTTCACTTCCAGAATCAGAGTGTTTGAACCAGGATATACACCAGGATCATGGTATTTGAACCTGTAAGTTTGCAACTGAGGACCCCAGCTGTTCATTAAGAACATGCTGTGCTGTAGCACCTCTCTGAAATTCTTACGCTGTCCATGTGTTCCAAGTAAGCAGGCAGATGATTTCAGTCATTTTACGATGTTCTGTTAAAAATTTACTGCCATTCAGCAAGCTTGGTCTGTGCAACTTGCTTGTGGATGAGATACAACTTCTCTTGCAGAAATTTAGTCTTGTGCATTGCAGAGTCTAAGGCTTATACTTCCTGGTTATTATCTATGTTCTGGCAACATGCAATATATCAGCACTTACTGAACATCTACAAGTACTGGGTTCATAAAGAGTAAAGGGGAAAATTATCTAGTCAGTATCTCTTCGTCTAGTGAGTCTAGTGATGGTGTTTATACCACCAAGCTTTTGTTTTTTGGCATACTAACAATTAAACTGCTGCTAGTTCTGGAACTTCAGTCTGCAACTTTTGTTTCTACAATTCAAAATACTTCAGGAAAGTAGTTTTGAGATTTAGAATGTTTGTAAATGAGACTATTGGGAGTTGTTATGTGATTATCTACTAAATAAATAGGCCCCTGGCATGGAAACTAAATGTTCATTGTAATTACCTCTTATCTAAACTGCTCCTTGTTTTTTTTACATGATCTTTTTCTGTGCAGCTGTTCCTTTAACATTTGCTTTCCTGTATCTCTTGCATTAAATGCTTGACATGCAACATCAAAGCTCCTACCATAGTATCTTGCTTTCCCTTTAGCATGTCTTTTAAGGCACCTGGGGAGTGAAATGATGTCTGCTCATTCACATGTTTAGGATTGATTCATGTCCTTGGGACAAGAAATCTGAAATGACTAGGACTTCCTTAGTTTTTCTGTGGGCAAAAGGACTGCTGCTATATGTGGTGAATATTTAAATACTTCATTGGTTTCCAAGTGGCTTTTTTTTTCAGATGTATTTTAAAACATATTTATTTAAATGTCCTCCTGTCTGGATTTTTTTTTTTGTTTTCTTCAATGCATCTCTGTATGCAATGGCAAGTAGTGTTTCCAGAAGCCTTTCTCTGGTAGGGAAAGGACATAATGATCTGGCTCTTAGAAGTTACTGTGGGCATGCAGTTATTCTTGTTTTGGGGATGGAAATTGGATTTGATAGAACCTCACTGAAAAATATTTTCTATTTTTTTTTTTCATAGTTTCTGTTGTGGTTGAGTGCTCAAACATTGACATTGATGCTAAAATCTTCTCTAAAGAGAGCTTGATCATGCAAAGCTGTGTTAAGCTCAACTATAAATTTTAAACTATTTTATGATAAAGTAGCAGGAAGTACGGATGGCTTTAACATTTATTTTATCCTACTTCAGTTTACAAATTTGTGACATTCCACAAATACACTGTCCATTACAAGAAGAGCAGATCATAAATACTAGTACTGGTGGTGTTTAGCCATGGCATATAGCCTTGTGGTGATCAAGGACTATTTTATATTTTGGCTGGCAGATTTCCTGCAAACTGAATACACCTGTTTAAGGACTTGCATCAACATACTGATTCCAGTCCAGATTAGACTGTACAGAAATTGGTGCAGATGACAGAGAGAAGACTGAGCCATACTCCTCCAAATCTGTACCAGAATATCCATTGCAGGGATTTGTGCTTGGTTTGTCCTGTCACGAACCAGAAATTTGTCTGAATTTGTCTGTTTCTAAGGACACCAGATAGCCCAGCTCTGTAGGGCAGCTTTGAACCTCAGTTGCTATGACTTTACAGAGTTATTACTTTGTTCATCTATTCTGTGGCTTGTTAAAAATGTCAATAATTATCTGTATGTGTGAGGAGAAGTAGCTATTAAATAAAGGAAATACAAAGTAGATTTTAGTTTCAGTACCTTTAAAACTCAAAAATATGTGAATTTAGGGTGAAGGGATAAAGTTTGCTACCCTGATGTGTACCTGATAGAAGAAACATACTGCTCTGGGTGGTTGAAGAGCTAATTATGTTCAGTATTTTGGGAGAAAAAGGAAAAAGCAAAATTTGGGAAAGGGTACTGACTTTGAAATAAATTCTCATTTAATTATCTCATTAGCTTTCCTGCAACCATTCTATTTTTTTTTTTTTTTAGTTTGCTCTAATCCTTTTTCATTATGATTAGAACTCTTTTTTTCCTTTTGATTTCACACACAGTTATTAGCATAACATAATCTGTTGCAGGATTGTCTTGGGGATCATCACAAAGAAGAACATATTAGAGCATCTCGAGCAACTAAAGCAGCACGTCGAACCCTTGGTGATTAGATATATCAGATCTCATAATTAGACACAGTAGAAGTCAGGAAGCATGAAACTTGTGAACTGTTCAGGGTTTTTATGATATCAGCTGAACAATGAAATCTTCTTATGCTCAAAAATTGTATTAAACATAAAACAACATGTGCAAAATCCTTTTGTAGAAAAGAAGCTGTAAATGTGAACATACATAGTCACAACATTAAAGGAAAGTAAACAGTAAACTTTCTGATACTTGTGTTGATGAGATCACATCGATCCAGCTGGTTGATCTCTTGAATTCCCCAGGTGGGAAGGCATGCAGCTAGGAATAGTTTTTCCCTGCCTAATGCAAATTAAGATTTTTGTATATGCCAATTTCTTTTTCTGATTTGGACAGCTTTAAATAGCTGTTAAATACCTGCAAAGTATCACATCTTTTGAGAAGCAGAGATAAGCATGTTTTAATTGCATCATTAGATCCTCCCTGTAATCACCCTTTATTAACATGATTTTTTGAAAATATTCTTATTTTTTAGCAAAGTCCTGTGATTTTATGTAAAATCTGTGATTCTGCCACTGTTACCTACAGCAGTCAGTGTAATCCTTTACAAAATGTACAGCTACCAGTCACCTGCTACTATGTTGACTGTTGACCTAAGAATCCAGATATGGTTTTAACCATGATGGTGTGAACTAACCCCTTAGATAGGTGGTACACTTTGTCCTTATTCGGACATGGGTTGCTATTTCCATGTCTACTAAACATACCCACCATTTTTAGCTGCTTATGTGCAAAACATGCTAATTATGTTCTCATTTTATGCTAATATTTCACAAGTATTTCATGCATCCTTTAATAAGACAAATTGAAATGTACTAACCAAAATAAGGGCAGCAGCTCATTCATTCTGCTCTTTGCTTCTCTTGTGATATTATCCTTTTGGACAGTCTCACTATATTTGATGTTTCACAGTTGTAGTTTTAAAAGACCCTGTCATAAGAGCACAGTATCTAAATTGGAAAATGAAAATTTTATTATTAACAGTTTATTTTTTTCTATAGCCATAAACTCCAAAACCTAAATAACTGTTGTTTATTATACAAAAGTTTCATGGCCAGTACAGTGTGCTCCTATGAATGCATTCAATCTGAGCCAATGTGTCAGACTGGAAGGATCCTTCTGGTTTAAAAAAGGAGGGAAGGGGAGTTTGATTTGCTTGATTTGGGGCCATCAAGCAGTACATCACTTCTGATGGCTAGGTTGGAACAAGCCTCCTTTATGAAATGGGATCACTATCACTTCTTTTTCATATCTCTCTTTTCTTTGTCCCTCTTTGTTACTTTTTTGTTGGCATAGGCTAATGAAAATTTGATATTTGTAGAAACAAAAAGTTAAATAAAAATTGTAATGGGCTCTACTTGTATGACTTGTATTTCATTAAAATGGACTACAGCTGTCAGAGACCATTTGATACAGTGTCTCAGCATTGCTGTGTTTTATCAAACTGGTGGTTCCTCAACATTTTGATAAATAAAATGTTTCTGTTTAAATAAGAAAATCAGACTGTTTACTTTTGCTCTATTCCTGTCAACAAAAAGGACTTGGCTACAGATTTGTTCTGCTTCATTATTTTCCTGCTTGGATTAATATCAGTCTCCCATTTATCCTTTTCAGGCGCCTCCTTGGCATTATAACAAAAAAAGATATCCTCCGTCATATGGCCCAGACGGCAAACCAAGACCCCGCCTCCATAATGTTCAACTGAAACCCATAGCTGAGGAGAGAGAGGAAACTGAAGAGGAGGTTCATTTGTTGAATAGCACAACACTTTAGTCTGGGGAAAACTTCTAAAATCAGAGACGAGCTGGGTTTTTATGTAACAGTGCTGCTGGCAATCAGGAGTCAGTCTGGGGGAGCATGTGGCAAGGAGGAAGGCTGATGGGAGTGTGGGAAGGGAGAGCTGCTGTCCTGCACTGGATGCGTCCCGAGACATCAGGTCTGCCATGATAGTGCAGTGGGTGAGCCATGCAAAATGGTGCCATTCTCCAGCCCAGCCTGGTACTTCAGCATTGAAGAGATGTGTTAATAATCCCTGTTTCTAGAGGGATCATTCTGAATTGAGCCATCTTGTGGAGACTGAAAGGTCTTGCCCTTTTTACCATTGAAAACTGTTGTGTTAACTCATGAAACGTATTAACTATTACTCGTCACCTTTCTACATTCCAGAAGAGCTTTATTTCTCTCTCTCCTGAGCCGTAACAAAGCCTCTTTAAAATTGGTGTGCCCTTTTGAAGCAGCTGTTTCTCATATTGAGATGTACTATGAGTTATTGAGGTGTGATCACAAGAAGGGAGGTTTTTCTTGTGCCATTAAATGTGTAAGTTCGTACATCACGAAATGCTTGGGGCAGTGCAGATCCACTGCAACAAAACCAGGTTGAACAGGTAATAGTTTCCAAGAACCATGCGAGACTTCTTTCCACCCATGTGCTGTCAGGATATGAGAAAACTAAAACCAGGTGAAACCAGTATTTTAAAGAAAAATACTGGTTTTGCTGCAGAAAATATCAATAATGTGACCTGGTCTTATGCAATTTTTGTATTATTGAACACACTATGATATATACCAATGTTGTGCAGTATAAGGAAACATACTGCTATTCTACTAGTTTAAGAGCTGGAACAATTCTGTATACGTGTATCTGGTAAAAAAATGCATGCTTCAACACTGGAGATCTTTTCCCCCCCTGTAAAATTTGAGAATGGTCATTTTTATTTTTTCTTCTCCACAAAAGACGTTCCACTGCTGACATGGTAGGAAGAAATGTAACTCATAATTTGCACTAAATGTATATTATTTTTCTTGAAGTTTTACCATTCTTTATTTATATTTGTATGGATTAAAAATTATATTAAATATGAATCAGTTAATATCTCACATAACTAATTACCTTTTTAATGTGATTTTATAAAATAATTCATAATCCTCTGCAAGTAACAGAGGATTTGCAAATGTTTACAACTAGATGAAGGGTTTCAAGAAAATGGCTTCTTTATGATCCAACATACATACAAGATAATTTTCAAATGTAACTTTCACTGCCGTTACCTTGGATTTCCTTTTTTCTTTACTAGCAGATAACTGGAACAGTAATAGTAGGGTTTGATTTAAAAAATAAACCCGCAGGGTTTTAAAAGTAATAGGAGAAAACAACTATTAGATTGCTTTTGACTCTTCTTTTCTCCCAAGTATATAAAGGTGTAAATTATATGCAGTCACACCTGAGCAGCAGGGCAGAATTGAATCCAGTACTTGAAACTTTGGCAGGACTTTAAAATTCAGCAGCAACACACACACAACTCAGAGGTGAACTGACAGACCCCTAACTTCTTTACAATACATTGTTTTGTTTCCTATTCATTTTATCAGGCCACCACCAGAACTGCATGCAGAGAAAAAATGACAATATGCTATAAGCCTAAATTAGGAAGGAAAAAAAATAAATCTGGCTGACAAAAATGCTTGTAACATGAGGTTGGATAAAATGTCTTTAACTATTATGCTCACAAGACTGCAAAAAATGGCAAGAATATAAACACTAAGAGTCTAACATAATAATCCTAAATGTCTCTAAGGCATTCATCACAGTTACCTCAAACATCTTATTCACAAAGTAATCAGTATAATTTTATCTTAAGTACAATAACACAATGAACCAAAATTCTGGCACTTTTGCTCAGCTGCACAAAAATGGTTGTGCTTAAGTGCACTGTTGAATTTAAACCGATTTTCCTTAGTTAAAAACTGCCATCTACATTTTATCATCTCGGTTCCAACTGCAGCCGGTAGAAAGTAAAATGTGCCAGGGGGATCACAAAGATCGGGCGCTGTATTAAAAACTTTTTTTTTAATGAAACAGGGAATTGGGCTATGTAAAAATGGGAGCATGGCAACAACCAGTTTTATTCTTCCATGTGTAGTCAGTGCTAGTTGTTAAACATTTATTTGTTCTGCTACATTACATAAGCTTGAAGAGGAAGCTTCACAAAGAGCAGGATTAGGCCCATTTACAGAAGGCAGCTCTGGAAGTTGTCTGTGACACCGATTTCTGTTGTCCGATTTATTTTTTTTCCTACAGTGGAAGAATACAAACTTAGTACACCTACAAAAATCACTTTAAATCAGTTTGAAATCTCTGCCATGTGTGGTGTTATTGTAAAACACTGCTGTGTGTACTGTATTAACTTGCACCTAATTCTAGAGACTGCTGTCTGAATTAAAATACAGTTCACACTCCTGCTGTGTTTAATTTCTGTATGGATCCTGAGAGCTGCACATAAATTGTGCATCTCTGTTTACTCTTAGCCTGCTAAGCTTTCCCTGCTGACATTTTGAAATGTTGTCTGGTAAACATGCAGTAGAGGTTCAGTTAATGAAGTATGTGTGCCTGTGCTGTGCAACTAAAATTTTCTAATGTGAAACTTGCAGCGCCTTACTCAAATTACTAATCAAAAAAAAAAAAAAAAAAAGGTGGTGGATGGGAGGGGGAAAGTGTCAGCATTTTTTTATTTTTTAAATCATTCAGATACTGGTTCATGAAGAATGCATTCTTTGTTAATCTGTGATGTTGCCTAGAGCTGTATTTAATATTGATCTTAATGTTTTTATTTATAATAGTGTGGTAGGACTGCATATCATTACAGTAAAAATTCTCGTTACTGTGATGATTTAATCGAGCATTAAAAACTTCTGTATTACCATTTATTGTTCTGTCATGCTTTCTCATTGTTTTCACAAACAAGATTTGTGTTGATTTTTGCATTTATTTTCCCTGAGAGACAATTAACAGCTAGGAATTTTACATACAAAACTACTAAGAAGATTTGACAAAAAGAATGCAGTTTAGGAGATGCAGTATTTGCATTGCCTAGCATTTTGCTAAAAATCAGTAGCCAATCAACGCCATCAAACTGATCTGATGTAGGTAGCATATTTTTCCAAAATAAACATTTAAGATTTTAGTTTAATTATAGAATTAAAACAAAATATTTTTGTTTTAAAATAATTAAAAGTGGATGAGCCTTTTATTGTCTGAAAACCATCTGCTGATGCTGTACACGTCATAGAATGGCCTGGGTTGGAAGGGAGGTTGAAGATCATCTCATTCCAGCCCTCCTGTCATGGGCAGGGACGCCTTTCATGAGACAGGTTGCTCAGAGCCCCATCCATTGAACATGTAGAGGGAGGGGCAGGTACCACTCCTCTGGGCAGCCCATTTCAATATTTCACCATTCTCATAATAAAAAACATCTTTCCCCTATCTAGTCTAACTCTATGCTTTCTTAGTTAAAGCCAATACTCCTAGTGCAGCAGGCCCTGCTACAAAGTCTGTCCCAGTTTATTGATACAGAGCATCAGTTATCAGTTATGTTGCAGCTGTTGTAACAGGTCTCCTTCTCCATCAGGGCTCAATACCTGAATATGGATGTCCAGTCTTGGGTCCTCATTTTGCAGATCTAAGTTCATTTTTAAGTAAAAGTTAAAAAGTTGAATTTTTAAGATCCCCTCCAACTCAAACCTTTCCATGATTCTACTGCTTTAATACTTGTGTGACTTGCAGGGCCTGATATTAAGGTCTCCTCTACTTGAAACAAAAAGGAGAATGAGACGGAAAGTATCTGTTTTTTATGTATTAAGAAAAAAACCTCTAGGCCTACAAATGAGCTCCTGTAAGTCTGTGCTTGTATAATTGGGATATTAATATGCTGAATGAAAGGGGTAAAGCTGCCAAATTTAGACTAGTAGCTGTGGCATATGGTCGCGTGCATTTGAAACACAAAATACTTTTGCAGCACTCTAACCTCTATTGTACCTGCACTGCTCCCTTCTACCATAAAGTAACATACAACTTTTTTGCTTAAAAAGGGTAGGAATGACTTATGTTTTAGCATGGTTCTACTGGCCTATAATCTTTATCAATAATAATTACTATTGCTGTCACTAGTACTGATGTGAATTGCTACAATGGAAGTCAAGTCACTGGAGGTGGCAGGGCTGCAGAGTAAGAGCAAGTGTTATTTTCCATTGTTTCTGGACTGTTTCTTTAATCAATGGCCAGAGAATAAACCTCCAAGTGCAGTAACAAGAACATAGAACTGGGGGTTAAGGACCTTGAAAACAATTCATTTGCACTTTGTACAAAATCACTTGGGTTTAATTTTTAAATGTTTAGAACTGGAGATGGCTTCTTATTAGCAAGGTAGCAACTGCAGTAGAATTCCTAATTTCCCTTGTAATGTCAGCATTTCTTTCATCCCGTCAGTTTCCTCCCACTTGAACCAGCTCCAGCTGGGGCTTTGCCACAGAAGGGAATGCACAACTGGGGAAACGCAGAAGGGGAGAACCATCACCTGGAGCAGGGACGTGGGGATCGGTTCGCATATGGCACAGGGGCGATGGTGAGCGAGCCCCAGCGGCCCCGCCGTGCGCGGTGCCCCGAGCAGTGTCCCGCTCTCCCCGTGCTGCCCTGGAGCACCAGCCCCGGCCCGGCTTTGGCTCCCGGGCCCCGCGTGTCAGCCCCACAGCCCCGACCCACAGCTCCTCCGCCCCGCTCCCCGTCCCGGGCCCGCCGTGCGCAGCCAGCACCGGGAAACAGCGCGTTCCTTAGAAAACCTTTACTGACCGCGGGGGACACCGCCACCGAGTACAAAAAAACCACAGACACAAAGTCAAGCCCAGTCCCGGCGCGCAGGGCCGCCCCCGCTGCAGCCCCCGTGCCCGCTCAGAGCGCCAGCTGATCCAGGTCCTCCTCCCGCCGGCTGCCCAGGTGCTGCTCGATGATTTCGGCAAACAGGTTCCTCTTCAGCAGGGTGTAAGCCAGGGGCAGCAGCTGCCCCACCGTCTTGTGAAAGTACTGCAGGAGAGAAGCGAAAAAAAGAGCCGCCCTCGGCCTCAGTGGCTTTGTTAATCCCGGGAGCAGCCCCACCTCCTGGCCCTGCCCCATTCACACCGCGTCCTTCAACCCTCCCGAGACAGCTGAGCACCTGCTACACCTCATGTAGCCTCATGCTACACCTGTGACAGCCACAGCAAGGGCAGGTAGGGTGCCCAGGCTGCCGCAGCGAGAGAGAAATCGCGTGTTTGCAGTACAAGAAAAGATGATCCCACTCACTAGAGCATCACAAGCTGAAGCCTACAGGTGAAGTCCCCTATCCTGTCACAGTCCCATGTCTTGTCCCACCCCGCAGTTTTAGGGTATTACAGTGGTACTTACAGTAAACACTTAAGAACTTCAAAACTATAAATATCAAGAGCATATTTAGCATTTGCAATCATTATTGTAGTTCCATTGTATCTCTCAAACAAAGGGGACGATTCAAGTTCCTTTCTATATCTTTGGCTACAGATGAGGTGTCAGTGTTTCTCTGGCTGTGTAAGCAAATGGCCAGGAAGGCTGCAGTCAAAACTGGAAAACAAGTAGGAGCTCCAAGAAAGGCAGGGACCTAACTAAGCAAAACTAATGTGTGAAGCCACTGTTTCTTCTGTTTACTAAACTAGAAGATGAAGGTTTCTAATTCTAGAAAACAGCTGCAAAGTTACAGGTGTTCCAAGCTGCAGCATAAAACAGACAAGACACACAACAGTACTGTAAACACAATTTTTCACTACAGGATTTTGTCAGTGGTTGGGCTCATGTGCTAAGAAGCACAAAGCTTGGAAAATGAGTATTTGGCTCCAACTACTCAGAAAAATGGGAGGAACCATTTCCTTCACTGCCCTTCCAGTCGTAGAAAGGATTTAAGCAGCTGAAGCAGCCTAGTATGTGAAAAAGGGTTCTAAATGAAAAGGATATTGAAGAAAAATAGCATTTGCAGATACTGTAAGGAACTTAAGAGAGCAGGGCATGAAGTCTAAGAAACACACTAGTAATTTAACAGCATATGGCAAGAGCAGTCAGTTTTCATACATTTCAATGGCTAAGTATTTTAATCAGTGTTCAGCACAGCTCTTTTGGGCTTACATTTAGTATTGTAAAGCTTATCTTTCTCATAATACTCTGGAGCACCACTTAGCCAATACTAGTTTTGCGAGAAGCAGCTGTTGTGCAGGGGTGTTTCTATGTTTCATTCATATTAGGTTGATGTTGAAACTTCATGTGTTATTTTCTACCTATTTACTAATTACAGCCATGACCCTTTTCCCCAGCAGGTCAGTAGCTAATACAGAACAAAAAGCATTAAGTGCAATTTTTATGTGCAATAAGTGCTATTAGTTCAATCCCCTTACTGACAATGTTCACTGCTAGCTTAGAGAACTAGGGAGGAGACTCCAGGTGGGAGGTGCCCTATGCAGTACAGCCGGCAGCTGGCCTGGGCTCACATTCTTCCAGCTGGGGTTACTACAAGCATCAGGCTGTTTCTTGATCTGGGTGAATATGGGTGCCTGTACAAGTAGCTGGGGACAGGGGACTCCAGCTATTCAATGTATTTGGATCAGGCCCTTCACACTCCACTTTTGGAGTGCAGGATTGGGCCTTCATAAGCACAATTTTAAATTCAACGTGGAACAACGCTGGGTGACTTTTTAAAAGTCTTCATGAATTAAGAATATTCTCTTAGACCTCTACGATTCCTAGGGATAATTAATCTATAGCAGAACAACTTCTAGCCCATGTATAAAATAATGCATAATTTTGTGAAGTTTGATTGTTGTAGTACTCACATGTGATCCATAGCAAAACAGGTCCATGCCCAGCTCATACCCCATTCCATAATCACATTCATCATTAGCAAACTGAACAAAGGTCAGCATTTCTTGAATGGGTGCAAAGGCCTTCACTCTCTCCTCATCAGTTGGAGCATCAACAATGGCCTTGCAAATTTTTTTAAGATTAGCTGCAAAAAAACCAAAAGCAGATATTTAGATGTTTAAATAAAAAAAATTTAATATTGCATAGAAGTACTCCGTGTCAAAACTACACTCATGTGTCACACTTACATCTAAGGTAAGGGGACACACCCTGAACTACTGGTGAAGAAGTTCCCACTTTCCTTGGAAGCTCATTCTTACCCCATACCCATCCCTCTCAGTTCCTCACAAAGGGAGACAAACACTTTGTGATGAAATTTCATCAAGGAATTGATTCTGGTTAAAACAACACTGGAAGAAGAGGGTGGATAAGAAATAAACCCACACATCCCTGAATGTAGATTAGCTCTTTGATCTACTTCCTGCATGGCTTTGACAACACAAAAGAAAAGATCATCTAAGGTATTCCTTTTGCCAATTTAGCATGTTTCATTGAGTCTCATCTGATTCCTTTAATGGCAATACTTAAAGGACAAGTGTGATGGTTAGGACTTCTATGTTTTACTCCTATCAGTCAAATTTTTAAAGCACAAAACATGAATGCAGTTTGCTTTTTACTGAGGGTTGTGTACTTCAAAAAATCAGAGTGATACAGTAAACAAGACGTTTACCATTTGTTTCAGGAAGTTCTCTGTATCCAACATCATTTTTGTCTACAGGAACAACTAGGCCTGCTCCATGAAATGCTTTGGTAACCACCTGAATAAAGAGACAGAAAATGGAACATAGCACCATAAGACAGTACTGTGGCCTAAAAATAACTAACACCTGACTGCTGGTGGTCAAACCTAACATGGTGTCCTGGTTCCAGGACATCAACTTAGTTTCAAATTATATTGCAGTTAATTTCAAGCACTGAAGTTTGAAAAAACTGGAAATGCCATTTTAGTGACATTCTGAATTTTAGGAACCCTTGTAGTCAGTTGTGTTGCACTGTACCACATTTGTTTAGACCCCTACCATAATTATTTTTAATAGGTATGCAAAAAATCTGTTATCATCCATATTATCCTTAATGGTCCTGTTTCTAACAGATCCAACCATGCTATTTATAACAATCTTCCATTTCAAGTAGTTTTCTCCATGGCCTCTATTTGTTCCAGTTCTTAGACTACTGTGCTTACTGAGTTTTTTGGTGGTGGCTTGTTCTTGTTGTTTTGTTTGTAATTGAATGCCTAGCTGTGATTTATAAGATTAAAGTATTTTTATTAAATCCTATTATTCAGAACACACTTGTAGTAATCTTCCCTCTTTTGAAGTTTTATAGAGAGCTGATTACCTTTGGAAATTCCTACTGTAGCATACTTACTGACTAGAAGGATGGAAAAACACAAACAGGAAGTAAATGAAAAAAATTTAACACAACTTAGTTCTGTCCAGTAGATGAAGAAAGTCATACTTTCTTATCTCTCTGTTTCATCTTCACGGTTTTTTGTTCCAGAGAATAACCCAGTTCTTTTGCTGTTCTTGTTAGCTTTTCATCTATGTCTTTCAAAACAGCATTTTTCTTCTTATCAGCCACTTCCTTAAGTTTTTTTGACAAAAATAATCTGCAAACAAAGGAAACATGTCAAGAAAACAAAAAAAATTAATAGCCTTTTAAACATTAAACCTCTAGATCTTAACCATAAAGATTAGCAGTCCTGCGTTTATTTACAGAGAAACTTGAAAATGCACGCCTCTTAAGAAGAGGCAAGAAAATAGTTTGGCACATCTAGTACTTGGGCTTTTCTTATCTGTACCTGCATTGCAATCTAGCTTATGCAATCTGCAGGTGCTGAAGGTTCTCCCAGCCTCAGTAACTATTCATCTTTCTATCTTAAGAATTCAGTTTGCCGTTCCCATGCCATATATACCATTTGTCATCCAAGTCATGCACACAAATACATATTTATGAGCCTCCTCATGGTACTTTCAAAACAAGTGTCCTCGTTTAACTCTGCAGTGCACAAGGGTTCTTTTGCAGAAGCCATTCTTCAGCCTGCTTTCACTGACTGACACGTGTCTGTCCTTAGAGAGCTTTCCATTTTTAACCAGCAGGGATGAGGTCAGTTGTTTACATTCCTGATGCAGGAACATGTAAAGTTCCATGAATGACACTGAACTACATATCCATGTCAGTGTTATCCTGCCACAGGGCAAAAATGGTACTTCTTGTAGATATTAATATATACAAAAATAATGTATTTTTATGTAGACAAGAATAAGAACCAGATGCTATTAATCTATTATGATACTCAGATTTCCTCCACCACTGTTTGAGATGCCCTTTCTCTCTTACAAAGTTATTTTAACATACCCAGCAGATATTTTTTCCAATTTAGAGCCTGTCACTGCCAATATATTTAAGGAATGACATAATTAGCACTTACTTATTTTAGTTCTGAAAGAAAAGCACTGTTAAAAAGCCTACAAAGGCTTTTGAGAGCATCTTAAAACTTTCCAACGGGGCAGAAAGCACATGAGAGTTTCTCTAAGAAAGACTTATAATAAGTTACCTTCATTATTCCACATCCCACCTCCCAGTTAACAAATTGTCTCTATTCTGTTCTTTGTAAATAAAAGTAAATATGAACCTTACTTGACAGCAGCAAAGATATTATCACCAACTTGTGAAATCACACAACCCTTCTTCGCTTCATTTGCACCAACCCACACTGGGAGCTCATCTGGCACATCCCTATTGATGAAAAAGTACACACAAAATAGTCAAGCTGTGTCCATTTCTCCTATTTCAAAGTAAAACTAAATTTGCCTCCTCACTATGCTGCTGTCTCCTTCAGAACCCCGTCAAGAAATGCCCTTGGATCTAAAGCTCCAAAATCTTACAGCAAGCCTTGAAGAGAGCTTGTATCCATACATGCAGAGAGAATACACATTTCCTTTTGGTAACCTGATCTTCTTCTCAGCAGCATGGCAAAAGATTTGTCAGTGAAAGTGCTCTAGATGGCTGGAGGAGGTAGATTAATGAATATTTAAATTTAGACTTGAACTCCTGATCCTGCAAACTTTTTTAATTAAAAGATAAAGCCACTTGTTAATGTCCTACTACAAAAAAGAAAGATTCTTGCTTGGTGACAGCACACAAGTTACATTTTGTGGAAAGAGAGGAGAAAAGCTATGCATAGTTGTAGTGGAACAAGAGCACACAGGAAATAAAATACCTGAAATATCCCATGTGATACTGTGTTCTGCTATCCCCAACAAGTATAGTCTGAAATTCTGGGGGATCATAGAAGAATCTCCAATGAAGATTGAAGTTTACATCTGTTGATTTTGCTTTTTTGTGTTTTCCAGAAAGAATATCATATGGTCCAACCAGCTTAAGTCCAACACTTGACACAAGTGCATCTGAAAAGCAAACCATGAATCAGGTGCACGTTTAGACCAGGAAGTTCCAGTGTTGCTCAGGTACTCAGTTTCCATAAATTCAGTCAAACACTATTCACTAGACAAGGAAAGCTAAGAATTGTTTTGTCCAGATAGTTGAAGAGTTAATACATTTTAATAAAAAGTAGCCATCCAGCCACAGTCCAATGTCAGGATGGAGATCAGTGTACTGGGACCAGTGTTGTTTAATATTCATCTTTATCAATTACACAAGACTGCATCAGCAAACCTCAGCAAATCTGCAGATGACACCAAGCTGAGGGGTGCAGATGACACTCCTGAAGGATGGGTTGCCACCCCGAGGGACCTGGACAAGCTCACGAATTGGGCCTATGGGAATCTCTTTGGCTTTAACAAGACCAAGTGGTCTTGGAAAGTTCTGCACCTGGGTTGGGGCAACACCTAGTATCAACACAGGCTGAGGATGAACAGATGGAGAGCAGCCCTGCCCAGAAGTGCTTGGGGATGCTGGTAGGTGAGAGGCTGGACATGACCCAGCCACGGGCACTCCCAGCCCAAAAAGCCAAACGTGTCCTGGGCTGCATCCAAAGCAGTGCGGCCAGCAGGGCCAGGGAGGGGATTCTTCCCTCTGCTCTGCTCAGACCCCACCTGCAGTGCTACAGCCAGCTCCAGGGTTGTCAGCACAGCAAGGTCATGGACCTGTTGGAGTGGGTCCAGAACAGGGTCATGACTATGATCAGAGACCTAGAGCACCTCTCCTATAAAGATGGGCTGAGAGGGCTTTGGTTGTTCAGTCTGGAGAACAAAAGGGACTTTACTGCAGTGTTTCAGTACTTTAGGTATTGAAGGTAAGGACAAACATTTTAGCAGGGCCTGTAGCAAGAGGACAAGGGGTAATGGTTCTTAACTAAAACAGGTAGATTCAGACTAAATACAAGATTAAAAAAAAGTGTTATGATGCAGGTGGTGGAGCAGGTTGCCCAGAGACACGGTGGATGACCTAGAAACATTTAAGGCTGGGTTGGATCCAGCTCTGAGCAACCTGGCTCTGTTGAAGATGTCCCTGCTCAGTGTAGGGAGTTCGACTAGATCACCGTTAAAGGTCCCTTCCAACCCAAATCATTCTGACTCTGAAAGATAGGGTCATTTCTACAGCACACAGCAATGCCACATTCTGTTATATAATAAACTTGTAGAGGTTGAAATCCAGATTTAGTAGTGCTTACACTAAGTTAAAGTCTCTTCAACCTCTCATCCCACCGCCGAGGAGGCTGTGGGTGCACAAGAAGCTGAGAGGGGATGCATCTGGGACAGCTGATCCCAACTGACCAAAGGGATGTTCCATAGCAAATGGCATCATGCTCAGCATGATGAAGACCTGCTTTCTTGGAGATGGTTGAATACCTGTCTGCACACAGGTGGTGGTGAATTAATTCCTTGTTTTGCTTTCTTTGTGGCTTTTGCTTTCCCTGTTTTACTGTCTTTAGCTAAACCCACATGTTTTCCTCACTTTCACTCTTTGAATTCTCTCCCATCTCACCAAGGGGGAGTGAGCAAGTGCCTGTGTGGTGCTTAATTTTTGATTTGGATTAAACCATGATACATGAGGAAACTTCAATTTCATACTAAACATTTCAAATGCACCTGCGAGAAAGGCAGATTTAGACCACATTGCATTGCACAACGTCAGTAGTTACATTTTAGAAAGCTTGAAGTGTGCATCTTGGTGATTATAGCCAGTGTTTTAGTTTACACTCATGTAAATATTCACCATCTCAAGTGAAAGGCTGAAGCTTCACTAAAATGCGTCTGACCAACTTCAGTTTGCCTGCTTTCAGGCTGGTTTTGGTAGTAAGAGTTAGAAGAGGCAAAATGTAAAACCTCACCACTTGGTTTCTCAGGATCTAGTTCCTCACAAAACTTCCAAAACTGGTAGAAGTCCTCAGGCAGTCTAAGCCGATAGCACGTTTCTGTTTCTTGGCAAAGACTATCAGGAATATCTGCCTGGCTTGATCTTCTTTTCTTGACAGCTCCATTTTTTTCACTCTGTAGATTATAAAAAAATTAAAACAAAAAACCAATCCAAAACAGAGTTAATTTAGTTGCTTTCTCTCAGCTCTACCAAAGGAGTCTACAAAGCTTTTATACTAATGGAGTAACAAGGATTAGATCCATTAGGACATGTTTTTTAGCTCAAGCAGTATATATACAGCCTCAAACATCTGCTTTGGACTGAACCCATTAAAAGCGCAATCTGACAAATATACTAAACGTATAGTATAGTAGCTAACTGCTACTTTTGATATTAATGGGTCAATATAATCAACAGAAGCACTTCTGTTAATTAAGCAGTAGTTTAATCTAATTCTATTGTTCTAAAATGACCATTTCCAATCACACTGCAGAGAGCATACAACATGTTTATGTGTTTTACAGTTGAAAGTAGGAATACTATTTTGTCTTGTCAAATTAAAGAACACAGCAAAAATCCTCTGGTCTCTTCTATTTTAACTACTGCGCTATTCAACATCACGACTGCCGGAGTTTTCAGTGGAAGAAGCAGCTCAGAGGTGAAGTTGCTTTTAAAAATGATGCAACGCGAGCTGAAGCAGGGTAGGAAATGATCCATACGGGCACGCTCTACTGAGGCATTAGCCTCAACCACCCCATTCCCCCATAAGTCTCCATGAATTGGCAGGAATCGTTACCCCCGCATTTGAAAGAATATAAAAAGTAAAGCAGCTAAATAAACAAGGTTTCTTTATCGTTTTTAAGAGAAGGCAACGCGCGGACAGTGGATCTCTGCAGCAGGGCCGCCCCAGGCGAGCCGGGTCGCGGCGCGGGTCCCGCTCCCAGCGCGGTGCCGCCGGGAGGCTGCGGCGGGCCCAGCGCAGCGCGAGCAGGAGCGGCTGCCGCGCGGGAGAACGCGGGGCCCTGTGACTGTCCCCAGAGCCACCGAGCAAAACAGAACGAGGGGCAAGGAGCCCGAGAGCCGACAGACACCACAAGGCACCCGCGGCGGAGCAGGCCCTCGGAGGCGGGTGCCCGGGTGCCCCGGCCGCGTCCCCGCCGCCCCCGCCCCACCTGCTCTGCGGCCGCTCCCGCCGCGCCGCGCGGCCTCCGCTTCCCGCCACCTGCCATGCGCTCCCGCCGCCCGCATCCCGCGCGCCCTGCGCTACGCGGCGCGCGCGCCGCGCCTGCGCAGCCCCGCGCCGGCGCCAGAGCCGGAGCCGGCCCCGCGCGGCGGCCGCGAGCGTGGGGGGCTCTGAGGGGCCGCGAGGGGCTCCGAGGGGCGGGGGCCGCGGCAGCCCCTCTGCTGTGGCACCGCCCCGCGGGCAGCGGCCGCCCGGGGACAGCGGCGGGGTACCGCGAGGCGAGCAGCGCACCCCGGGTGGCGAATGCGGCTGGTGCGGGAGACAAGCCGGGAACTCACCGCCATGTTCCCACAGCGGTAGATAGACCGCATAAATACGCTTTCGAAGCTGAGTTTTTATAGTCCTGCTTGCATATTCCTGCAAATTCCTGTAATATGAGTTAGGGTACTGTATTGGGATCAGACAGAGGAAGAGATTACCTGAAATGTAGTAATCTTGTGAAAAAATGCATATTATATGGCTCTACGCAGATAGTTACTATTCTCCTTCAGAGCTAAAGGCATGAGAGAGAGGAAGCAATACAGATTTTCAGTACAAATTAAAAAACAAAACAAAACCCCAATCCCATAATCTTCTGTTTTAGCAATTGACAGCTGCCGGGAATATAAAAAGCAGCATCACAGCTTCTGTTCAATGCAAGGTGCGAGGCAGCCGTGTGTAACATGCCGCGAGTGGGACGCGTTCCTCAGCGTAGAGCGGCCCATAGTCACATTGTGCAACACCCGCTTACACTGCTCAGCGCTTTGCACAGGAGAGGGCCTGGAAAACCAGCGGCACAGGAGGCAGCAGCGGGAAGCTGGTTATATATAAACCTTCCCTTTTTTTTATTTTTTTGTTTCAGTAAGTGAGATCGCAGTGGATTTATTTAAAGCAACATTATGTAGTTAAGCTACAGGAATTGGTGAGCTCACAGTGCCTACCAGAAAGAAAGATGCGTGTGTGGCATAAATAATTACTGTGAGATCTTTTTATCCTGCAGTCTGTTAAGGCTGTAAGTCTTTGCTATGGTATAGATTGTTAGCTTAGGTCTAGGAATAAACTGCAGTGCGTTTCAGCCACCTGACAGCTGCATGACTCACACAAAAGCTCGATGATGTTACTTCAGGTTACAGCATTCACTTTTAAGAGTTACACACAAGTCACAGGAAATTTGATCCTGACTGATGGGTGGTACTGCCTGTACATAAATCAGCAAGGTTTGCTATGATGTAGATGCAGAACAAAGACTGCAAAGTCTTCTTTCTCAGATGGAAAAATTTTGTTTAAATCAGCATACCTGTTGTTTACTTACCAAAATCCTGCATACACAAGGAAGGTCTATTAAATTTCGTGTTTAAACCTTGTTTAACGATTTACATTTCATTGCCTGAGGTTAAGCAGAAACGAGGCACAAAAGCTTACTAAGAAACCACAAACCTAATTTTCTTTCTGAAAAGTGTCAAGAGTATCGGCCTGAGGTTTCTTTGGGAAATGCTTTCTAAAATTAAAGTATGAGTCTCACTTGTAATTTCTAGTAAACAAAACCTTAGCCATAGTGGAGGCTAGAGAAAGCATCACCTAAAGTAAAAACAAGTAAATAAGGTCAGGATGAAAGCATCTACCTTTGAGTCAAGAAGAAAACAGCAGCTTTTCAAAGTTTTCTACCTTTAAAGAGATTGATTTTTGCCTCTTACAATATTTTGCATTACAGCATTGAAACAGAAGTAAAGTAAGCATCAAATAAATTTGTAGTGGCCCCATTTTAAATATGCTAATACCTCACAAGGCACACTTATACTGGAAAGAATGCAAACTGACATTTGCAGTAGAAAAATACTCCTACACTGACTTAATGCTAGTACTAGGTGTCTAAAGGCTAACTTGGAGTCATTTTACCACTGAAGATACAGTTCATGAGCTTTATTGATAAAGCAATTTTTAAAATTCTTTTCTCTAGACAAGCTATTAAAGACTCTTCTAGAACAGTCCACAGTTTGGAAATAACCCAGGAGAGAAAAAAAAACGTGCACAATCCAGGGAGGAGGATATGAAATGCTCTCCATCTGATAATCCTGGTCTCTTACACTTTCCAGGCAGGTACTCCAGCCACTAGATTATTGGTTAAGAGTACCAGTGTTTGGCCATTTTTAAGATAAAATGTGATTTTAAAAATACTTTTATGTGTGCATCTATATAGTGCAACTCAATTTTTTTATAAGTACCTTCCAAACAATTTTGGAATAAGTACTTCAAAAGAAATAGGTAATGAAATGCCCAGTTACCTCATTCTGTCTTTTCAGGCTTGGAATATGAGGCAGGTATCTCAGTTCCATTAAGAGAGTGATGTGGTTGTGTTCAGAAAAGTAACTTTGCATGGCTGGATAGATAAAAAGAGTATTTTTTAGTTTAGATGTATCTAGTCCCAGGTGGCAGCTGATGAGAGGTTTTCCAAACAGCAGTTTGGAACCAAAGTACATGTTTTAGATTTAATAAACCCTTTCAGTTTCTCTTAAGTCTACCCTCAACAGTTCTTCTCTGAAACATGGAAATAGATTGTGGGATGCCACTGTAGAGCCCTTAAACAAGAAATGCTAAGATACTGAATGATCATTCTGTCCATCGTAGTAGTTTTTTCCTCTCTGTGAACAAGTAGTTACTCCTTCTGTATGAGAAGAGCAAATTATTTGGTGGAGGATACAAAGTCCTAGATTTGAAAAGAATATGTAATTTGATATTGGTAGTCATATTTTGATTCATTCTGGTAACAACTGTTACCAGAATGAATGAAAGGCTGTAACAAGGAAGACTTTTTACAAAGGATAAATGGCTTCAGCAGAATTCATAATACAGTATTTTAAAGTCTCCTCTTCAAACTACAAAACATAGCCTCCTGTGTGTGTACCACCAGACTTCTGAATCAGGATAAACTGAGATTATCTCAAGATAATTATCTGCAAAGTAGCTTTATCAAACTCTGCAATCATCAGTGTGATTAGTCCCACTCTGAAGTTTCTTTTTGTTCAGATTGTTTGTTTTGTTAATTTATAACTACAGGAAGAGACCTTGTGAGAAACTACAGAACTGAAGCATGTTTCCCTGAAACAAAGCTTTTCAGACCTGCTTTCTCAAAAGCTATTGTAGATACTTCCTGTGTACACACACACATATTTCCTGAGACATTTTATTTGCCTCTTGAGGTTAGCAAGACCTTAGTGTCCTATAAGTATTTTTCCTCTTCTATGTTAATTTCCAAGACTATTGCTTAATATCCAAAGTTACCAAAGTATGCCCCATGCTATGCAAAAAAAAAAAAAAAACAAAACAAAAAACAAACCACCAAACCCAAAACCCAACCCTTTCAGTTTTCAGTTTCAGAGTTTTATGAGTATAAATTGTGGAAAAACCTTTCATGATTCAAAAGCCAGAACAAAACCTTTAGCACTTAGCATGTAGTACAAAGAACGAAAGAAGACTTGCAGGGTTGTTGAAATCAGATTTTTACTTCCTCATTGCTATTCACTGACTTTTTCATGCTCAGAGCTTTCTGTCATAGTTCATTGCTTTCCTCCTATCCCTTACAAGGTGAAGATTTGCTCATCTGTGAAAAACACCACAAGTAAACTAAGCTACCCTGTACACAGTACTGTTCTGTACTGAGATGTTAAAGATCTTTAAGGACAGGGATCTCCAAGACAAGATATCTATCTAATGTAGACTGCATTAGCAAATTAGATGGGATGCAATACACAAGGTATTTTTCCCTACCCTTCATCGTGTGCAGCTGAAAGGTAACTGTTTATGGTGTTTGTTTTAGGTAGTTTCAAAGAGTACCTGAGCAGCAAGGGATACATGTGTTCAGTCCACTCCATCGCCACAACATACTGATAACTAGACTCTGCAGTATAAACATAGATAAAATCTAATTTCTGCTCGAGGACTAGTTTTTTGCCAAAATGATACTTCATTTCTCATGACACAAGAGGGAGCCATTTAAATTCTTTTTAATAAAAAGCAGTATAAAGAATGAAGACGAAAATACCTGAATACAGGTATTCAGTGGCCACATTGATGTCCTTTCAATGTGAACATCTTATTTCTGAACCCTAGATAATTTTGTCTTATTCTGTGTTATCACAGTGTATGTAACAGCTGGATTTTTCTGTGTGCAGCTATCACATTGGAGATGTACTGAATGCAGTGTGGGACAAATGCAGTGAAATTATGCTATTTTAAAATAGCTTTAACACTGCAGTTTATGTGATGGTTCTTAATGAATTGCTTTACAAAACTGCCAGCCCTGTTCTCAGGTTAAGCCTCACATAATCCTCAGATCACACAGAGCCTCTTGTTCCTTGGATTATTAGCGTCTGTAGGGCAGCTCCACATTTTCAGGTTCACTGAAGGACACAGCCTCCCTCTCATCAAAATAAGGATGTGCAGGAGCTGTGGACACTTTTCAAGGTCAAAGCCAAGACTTGTCTCCAGCAGGGCTGGGAGTGGGCGGTGCTGCAGCAGAGCGCAAAGACACACAGTGCCTCTGCTGACTCATCACCTCAGTGCTGCTTGTGCTGACAGGTTGTCCTGGATCCCTGCCAGCTCCCCTTGCAATTCTGCAGGGAAGGCTACATACACCAGGATTAATGAATGAGTACAGCGCAGGGGGAAAGTCATAACTGGGAGAAAATTGATCGGAATACTGCAGGACGTGTATTTCCTGAGACAGCCTAGAGGCTTCAGGATACTTTGTGTAGCAAATGTTTAGAAAGGAATATGGGTAAAGATACACAGTAGTCTGTCTGTGAAGGACTTAAAGTTAGATAAATATTTTAGAACATAAATTAATGTTGTTTAGGCATCAATTTGGTGAGCCTTGCAGTAAATGCTCTTGACAAGAGTGTAAACTGACAGCTTGATACTGCTGTAATCCAGCGTTTGAACAACTATTATTTAGATCTGGCAGCTATCAGTAGACTATGATTTTATGGTGGCAGTAGTATTTTACTGCAAGCCAAACCCTTTCTTTCTGCTCTAATTTGAATACAGGGAAACCATTCTGATCGCATAAATGATGAGTGCTTAGAACACAGATCATCTACACTATTCTGCATTGAAATTACTTGTTAGTCCTGTGGTTGTACAGAACTGCAGTTCATGCAGGACCATTTGCCACAAGCACCAGTTAAATTCTGCAGATGGCCATAGATGTACTGTTATAAGTTGCCTGGTTTACCTGGAAATACAGCTATGTATGTTTGCAGCACAGTGAGGCACAGTTCCTCTGAATGCATTATCCCAGGAAGTTAGGAGTTTTCCTGTAAGAATCTACTCCTATGAAAGGGCTGCTAGTATGAATACCTATCCAAAACAATGTTTTCCCTTGGGAAAGTAAAGCATAGAGTTAGTAAGTCTAATCCAGTTTTATTTCTGGTCAGCTATTGGACCCAGGATAGATTGAACCAGGCAATCTAGGTACTATATTTTTCTGGGGTTATGTTTTTTGGGGGGGATTATTTTTTATATATAGGTTTTCTAGTTCTCTTAATCTATAATTTTCACTTTAAACTCTTGCCTGCATATGTACAAAATACTGCATACAGGTGAGGAGAAAAAAAAAAGTATCAAGTTGTTGCCAGTGGAGGCAATAAATGAAAAAGAAAAGTTTTTGGTCTGATACATAAAAAACTAAAATAATCTAAATTGCAAGTCATTTAAAATCAATGACTACTTTGTAGATAACCCTCGTGAGGTTTCATATTTCTGACATGCAAGAAGAAACGCTTGATAAACATGTTTACCAGTGATACAAACCCTTCATACATTGTTTTACCATTAATAACTCCTAAAACTGGCATGTCTTTCATACTGTATTAGTACAAACAACCTCCCAGTCTTCAGTGTCAGAACCTTAGGGCCCTGTTTTCATGGGACAGTTTCCTCGCATCGAGAACAAGTCACATTCTGCTATAACTGGATATTAGGGTGACAGTCAAAACAAATAATTAAATAATATCTATCTCCTACGTTCTGGCTGATGGTATTAACATTTTCTCAATTACGTATGCTTTGGCTTCGTCCCCTGACAAATAATGTGGTGAGGAGATAGAAAATTGTAGTTCTGAGTCACTTCAGCTTAGGATAGAGTGAGTCAGAAACTTAGCAGCTCAGTTGGGTGAATTGATCATATTCCTGTTACCTGAGAGACACAGAATTGCTGGCTATAACTGACAGGCAAAATTCTTCATAGCAGAATAAATCCAGTTTTGTGTTTTAACATCCTGAGGGGAAGTAGTCTATATTTTCCAATAAACCATTTACAAATCATAACTTTTATTGCCACTATTGCTGTGAGAGTCCCTAAACTTGAGGACTGAGTATATGGATTAGGGTGAACAATCCAATTATATTTAGCAACTTTTGTAAGAAACCTTTCTGCTTGCATTTTCTGGGCACCCTTGCAACCACAAAACATTAAAAGCAACAAAAACTGGGTTTAATGCAAGTCTCAAAGGCAATACTAAAGTATAACATCAACTTTAGGCTTGTGTTCATATTTAAAATTATTCCCTCAGACCTGCTCAGATGTTCCCACTCCATATGGCTTCTAGCATAGCACTACAGTAAACTTCTGCTAGCTAGTAACACAAAACACCACATATTCTCACCGTGCCATTCCCAGCTAACAGCTTCAGTGCCTAGGGCTGTGTAGCATTAGCACAGTCTGTTCCCAAATAAGTTACCCTTTCTGTCTATAAAGATGACTAATTAATTCAGGTGCAGCACTGAAGCTGCCACAGCTCTGCTCTTTCCAGTCCAGAACCAGTCAGCTGTGATGCTCACCTGGAATTACTGTGCCATGCCGTTGCACAACATAGGGAGCACTGAGAAAACATCCTGCTTTGTTTTCTGTGATCCCCTTCACCTTTCATCTGCCTTGTTACTATAAGATACTGTAAACAAGCGCCACAGCAGGAAAATCTGTCTAAAGGCCTCGCCCTTGATTATAGCATGTGCAAAGACAATGACTCTGGCTAAGGCAGGCTTATGCCCATTGTTGGGAAACAACCCTTCTCTCACTGGGATGGTG
Organism: Taeniopygia guttata; assembly: GCF_048771995.1. Lineage (NCBI taxonomy): Eukaryota > Metazoa > Chordata > Aves > Passeriformes > Estrildidae > Taeniopygia > Taeniopygia guttata. Next base: position 37,125,063 of record NC_133028.1, on the reverse strand, counting down.
GCGGGAGACAACAGAGCCTGGCATTTCCCCTTGTAGTCTTGGGCTTTCTGCTCCTTTCACAGTGCTGAATCTGCCCTTAGTGCAGTAACCCAACTAGGATAGATTCCACTGGGAAGCTGCAAATACATTATGCCCAAAACACATTTCACACCACAGGATGTTTCTGACGTGCTTCCTCAACTTCAAGGAGCCTACTTAATAGCCCCAAAAGGTAATGAGTAATTCTTTCACAGTAGGATGTTGTCTTTAGCATCATCATTGTTTCTTCTTGAGATTTTGTAAATTTTTGTCTCTGTTGAGATATGCTACTTTTCTCAAGCTACAAATGCCCACAACTCTTAGGGATGTTCTTGAGTATAATGAAACTCCATTTGATCACCTACTTATAGTAATCTGACAGCTTTGTATGCCACTAACGTAGTTACCAGCACAATCCAAGCTTTAAGCACTCTTTCTTTCAAAATATACTGACAAAAATACATAGGCATTGCTTCTGTCTTGTGAGCTCATATGGCACCCCTCCCAGGAACTCCCCAGGTAACATTCAGTAGTACTAGCTAGCTAAGATGGTTTTAAAATACACCACATACCTCCCTCAAAGAAAAATACAGAACTACACAGATGTAAATCTCCACATCCAGAGAGATCAGTTTCCCAGTTTAGAGACCAACAATTGTCTTAAGCTTATCAATGCCACTTTTTTCAACAAACAGGAGAAGAATATTCATGTTGCAGTGGTGAAAACATATAGGACAGTATCTCTCTTCATCCCCTTGACATGTTATTCTCTATTTACACAAGAAAACAATTGATAATTACCTGTTCTATTTAAAAATATATTTTAAGCTTAGAAATACCACATACAAGATGCCTCAGGACACAAACAATTTTGTGTTCTGTTTAGAGCCAAATTGTTTTGGTTCTACCAAGTAACCCAGATCGTGTCAGTCAGCTCCTTACACTTGGCTGTTTTTTAACATACTTCATAGTACCCAATCTCAAGACAACTTAGCTAGTACCTCTGCTAATCAGCAGTTGTTGCTCTCTCAGCAAAAATATAAATACACCAGCTATTGTAAGACAAGCTCCTTATTCTTCTACTTTTTTTCAGAGCAGAAGGGACTAAAACCCTGTTATTAAATTGCATGTGCCAGCAGATTAAGAAAACAAACAACTCCAATGAAAATTCTTACCATTGCAGGTCACAAAAAAACACAAACAATGCAGGCCAAAAAGCTGTTGCTCTATAAAAAAAAGCTATAATCTCTCTTATTAGGAGGCTTGTTCTCTTATATAGTGTGGTCTTATCAAGGTATCAGCGCTGGCTATTGGGTTGCAGGGTCTCAGCTGTACCTGCTTCCTGGCTATTTAACCCCTCTCTTTCTGGTCCCAGTTTTCAACAGATTAAAATGTGAAAAAATGCTTAAGGTTTTGGATTGTTCAGCAGGACATAGCTTAAAGTGTTTGTAGTACCCCACAAAACATAACATAACTACTTTTTTCCTGCATAATTTCTTTTTTTTTCCTTAATTGTTCCATTTGCCTTTTTTGCTTATCAGAAGAGATAACAGGTGTAAAAGTTAATGAGAAAAAGAAAAGGAGGAAGCTAGGCAGGGATTTCATAGAAGAAAATTAATTCATTTATTTGGAAGTTACAACTCTGGTTTTGTTTTGTTTTGATACAGTGACAAGGCTGGCTTAAAAGAATAGCACAACTTCTTACATTGATTCTAACAGTCAAATAATTCTGTGTAACTAGAGGGAGCTAATTCAGGAAAAGGGGAGGAATTAAGACCAGCAAATGGCATGGATGTTGCAAGAAAGATTTGTGGAAACTTGTTGAATTACTGTTAATTGTGCTTTCACTATAATCGGACCATAGTTCATTAATAGTAAAAAAAAAAAAAAAATTCTTGGATGCTACTAAAATGTTCTAAACCCCACTACTTTTTAATGCAAACTTTTTACAATCTCTGTTTTCAGAGTGCCACCTACCCTCTTAAACATCTAAATATACCACTTAAGCAGTACTGATTTTTTTCAAATTGGTATCTATTAGGTACTCATTTTCTGTTGTCAGTCATTTATGTTCAAGTTTACACAATGTCATAAGACTTCCCAGAAAAATACATTGAGTTAAAATAGCTGATATGTTAAGATGTTGTATTATACACATTACTGTGCATGAGCATTGTTATCAGTAATTAATTTAGTTGTCTAAGAAAGAATGTAGGCACCTGTACTTCTAGAAGGTTCTAGCAAGAACCTTTGTTGAGTTGTGCCAAGTGCTGTGGCTTTCAGCCGACCAGCTGGCATTAAGCCATTGAACGAAATAGGCTACAATCTTTGTCAAACACCTTGGTTAGATATAATTGTGGAATAACATCTCAGGAACCCTGTAGAAAAGCATTTGCTGTTTAAATGTATATATAAAAAAATATATATTTTCCAACATTTACATTCTATGTAAAATAGTTTTTGATTTTGCTTCATTTTTCGGGGAAAAATATTTAAAAACCCAGGATAAATCAAATGAACCAGCAGAAATATAATTTGAAGTAGGCAGTTATTATGGTATGTACATACACCTGGAAACAGATATAAAGCACAAACGACCATTGTTATCATCCTACAGATGATGGCACTCTCATAATCTTAGTATAACCTGACATTGGTAACCAAGTGGTTTTTGTAGTATGAGACAAAACCCAAGATGTCAACAAAATGGAGAGTTTTGTCATGAGAGAGATTAAGAACTGAAATAATTTTTTAAAAATCTCTATTTTTTTTTTCTTTAAAATAAGGAAAGGTGATTTAACCTCATGGCTACAAACAGTAACAGGAGGCAAACTATTAAATTTCCATAAATCAGAAAGGTGATTAACCTCTTACAGTTTAATCTTTTACAAAGCAAATGAAATACTGTATGATATGGCTGCATTGCTGACTAATAATAATACTTATCAGCAATGCTTAAATCAGTCTATAATCACAAGATTAGTTAGCATAATAATTTGGTTCTTTATTAATTAGGCAATTTGTAGCCAATTGCTAACTCCTTGTGTTTCTTGTAAATCCTTCCCCAGGATGTTGTTTTCTTTCTGCCTGTATATTGCCTCAAGAGGGATGCAGCACAGCTGGTGAATGGGTCCATGTGCTTTTTCAAAAAAAGAGGTATGGGTTTGTTTTTTTTAACCTGCTATTTGGCACTTCCTATGTAGTTGGTGCATGTGATCTTATTTCCATGTGATTCATTTATTTCCTCGCTCCTATTTGGTCCTGACAACATCTTTGGATTTCACCGAACTGTTCCACAAGTGAAATGTGGATTTTACTTTGTAGGAGCCTTAATCCACTGGAGAATACAAGATGTGGCTAAAGAAGTTGGGAATCCCGTGTGAGTATCCTTCAGAATACATAGAATAAGATGGAAAGTGAAAGTTCATTGCATCTCGCTTTGAACCAAAATGTGTTCATTTAAATGAATGGCTTTACTTGGTGTCCATTGTGACCAAAGAAAGTTGTCATGGAAACCTTGATAGGATAATAACTACCTGGACAGAGCTGTAAGGCTATAGAGACCGTGTAATCAAGGGGCCATTTATTCTGGAAGATGTGGGTTTCTGCCTAGTAAAGACTAGAATAAGTTGATTAAAAGGAAATCTGCTGTAGTAGGACCCAGTAATGAGATACAGACTCTTTTTCTTGTCTATCAAAGATGATTACTGCATGGCACTTTGATTTATTCCCTGGTAAAAATATTCTAAAGCTGTTTAGAGGAGCCCAAGTGTGGATGCTAAAGAAGTTTTTGTTCCGGAAGTTAATTTTGCTCAAAGTTCTCCTCCCTTCCACATTGTCTGCACTCTTGTTGCAATTACCATGATTGTGTTCTTTCCTGATAGGCTGGATATCTCTGTATTGCACTGCGTTACACAGTGTACACATAGCCAAAGTGCCAATTACACCACTTGAGATAAGTGTTATCCTGTACAAAAACAATGTGCTTAATTGGTCTTGTTTAATTTGAGCATTTCACAGTGCAAGTGCAAAGGGCTAAAATAATCACACAATTGTAGTTGAAAATGTTTAGAAAGTACTTGAAGTACTTTTGTGAAGCAGATGATTGGGAAGTTTATCCAGTCCTCTGAGTCATACTGCTCTGGTTATCCAGGAATCCTGAATTCAAGCTGAACATGGATACTCCCATATAGTTTTTGGAGCAATTTCCTGAATTCATCACGTTTTTATGTAGTTACTACAAGAAAAAGAAAATGGGAACTAAAAAAAAAGGCTTTTTTTCCCCAAACTGGGTACTAGGATTCTGAATTTTTCCAGGATCCTGGCTTGCACCTTAAAACTATATAAGGTGACCATTCAGAAGCATTCACTTATTTATACTGGCATCATGTTGGAGACAGTTGTGTCTTAGATTGTAGATATCCCTTGTAGGATGATTAAAAATAAAATTGCAATTCAAATTGGCTCCCTGTGAGTCTCGAAACTGTCATGAAAGCAATCTGTTCACACAGTACTGCTATACAGCAGGACTGGATGCAGTCAGGATGTGAATAAGCGTGCTGTTGAACAGCATAACACATCCTCTGTAGTATGACATGGAGAGCACATCAATCTGTGCAGAGCAAATGGGGTCAGGCAGAAACTGTAGCTCCTTTATGTGCCCCCTGGTAAATATGTCCTTTCTCTGAAAAGAAAAATACTAAAAATATATAGGGCTTCTGAAAGAAGGGACTTTGCTTTTGTTTTCAAAGCTAATGCTTATGCAATTTTGGTCAAATATTTGCATGCATGAGACAAATCGGTGGACCCAGTCAAGTGGTTGGTACTCTGTAAGACTCCCTAAATAATATTCTTTTAAACAGATATTTACTAAATAGAAAAAAAATTGTGTATGAACAGAAAATAATGGAGTGGAGGATCATTTTTGCACAGGTGCCGAGGAAGAGTGAGAAGAGAGTCTGTGTTTACTTCTGTAAGTAATTTTCTGCAGAGAGTAAAAGATTAATGAAACAATCTCTGTGATGGCTGAGTGTAAGGTAACTCTCCAACCACAAATGTAGCCAAGTTGTTCCTCTTTTGAGAACATTGGTCTGCATACAAATGTGTTGTATCTCTGATGAGAACAAGTACTCTTAACAGGGTGTCTAAATAATCTGTAAGACCACTAGATACTTACATAATCAAATGAAAATCTAAGTCTTGACTTCACCTACAAATGGAGTGGATTCCTGCTGTTTAGCCTTAACTCAGGATCAGTGTAGAGTCTGGTTTTTGCTATCCTTACTCAAATACATGCCCCTTATAGGACAAACCAGTTAGAGTTTGTGAGGTGTTATCTTACTCTCATCAGAGCATTAAAAATAGAAGTTCAATACAGTATTTAGTCCTGCAAATGAAAGGTTTAGGTGCTAGAATGGATAATTGCTTCAGGTTACAAACCTATTTTAAAACTGCTTTGTTATCTGAATGAGCTAAAAGCAGGTATGTCTTCTATATAATTTGTGGTAATAACCCAGCCATGGGCATTTAGCCCAGGGATTAAATGTCCCCCAAGATAGATCCAGCCACTGAATGATTCTAACTGCAGCATAATTCAGTAATGTGAACAGAGTAGCAGTTCACTTTCATATAAAGACTGAATCATTACTGTGGAAACCTATACTGCTATTTCTACCACAAATCCTACACTGGTTTGCATGTTTTAAGGAGACTCTGTCCTTTTGGAATTGTTGTTCTATCTGTATTCACTATTGTATTTTTTACCTTCGACCTGTATTCACTATTGTATTTTTAACCTTCAACAATTAAAAAAAAAATATAAGGGATATCCTTATGATTTGTTTTCCAAAAAAGTACCATGTACAATGTTGGCCTGAGACAATTTCATATATATATTTACAAACTGGGAAAGAATTATCATTTTTCTGAATGTTGGGAGAGAATGAAGAAAACATGTAATTTGAGTTTACATTTTAGGCATTGCAGTTGTGACACTTCTGCATAAACCGTGTCAAAATTATTTAGGTGATAAGAAAAAACTGCTTAAATGTTTTTCACAGAGGTAAGTCCTAGACTGCAGCCAGTCAGTTTATTGCAGGAAATCAGTTGCTGTCTTATAGATATCAGAATTTTATATTACCTTTGCTATGTTTATGTGTTCATAAAGTGTCATGTTCAAGAAAAACTTATGATGGACTGAGAATGTAAAAAAATTCTCATAATTCTCATAATTGATTGTCTATTTGTCCAAAAGATTTTTGTATTTGTGTCATCTATCAGTATTTGTTAGGAGAAGATCTCTTTTGTTTACTTGTGTCTTGTGTTTGTAAAAATTCATATTGCTCTCTTCTGGCATATGGTAACTGAATAGAATTTGCATAAATTCAAATTTTACTCAGGCTCTCCAACACTTTCTAATTCCTGTCTTAGTTTCTGGTGACCACTATTCTAGGAAGAGATGTACTTTTAGCTTATGGAGTTAGATACAGGAATGAGGAAGCACTGCAGGAGTATCTGTGGGAGTTGATGCTAAAGAAACATGTCTCATACAGCTTACTTCGTATTTGTTGAACTCCCTATCAGTAGGAAAGCTGTGACTTTGTTCGGTTTTAAAATATGATATGTTGTCATATTTGAAATATGATATTCATCTCACAGAGGCTAGCTTTTGCTAAATTAAATTCATACTACTAGACCAGCTCTGAATTATCATGTACAGTTGAAAGATTCTGTCACTGTCAATATCCAAAAAAAGCTGTGCTAAAATGTTATTCTTTCTGCAGCAGTAACTTTATGGTGGTACCTGAATTCAGTACTGTCAATAGAAATTGCTAGCAATGTAGCCTTAGATTTTGACACTTTAATTATCTGAGATGTGGATATTCTAAGCTTGAGTCACTATCTAAGGAATTGGTGAATATTCATAAATTGTTAAGCTAAATACTTCCCCAAAACTAGAGTAGTTGGGGGAAATGGATCCTTCTATTGTTGCTTATCTATTTTGTGCTAGCCCTTACTACTTCTGAATTATGGAAATAAATATTGACTCCATTTGTAGTAAAAATCATTTTATTTACTTGTCTTGTATGCCAGCAGTCAGGTCCTCTTCCCACGAACTGTGCTGTTGCAACACACCTGGTGCATACCAGCTGGGAAATAAATCTTACACAAGGTTAAAAGTCTGACAAAAATATGTGTTGTTACAATAACAGTAGGTAAAATTGCACTTTTTCTTTTAACTTCATTTGGTCTAGAGCTTATCTTCTCACTTTCAATCCTTGATTACATTTACAGTGTCAAGATCCATATGATAATGTCCTTTTCTGTCTGCAAACAAGATTCTGTAGCTATCAGCATATGAAAAAAATTATTTGATCAGTCCTTTGATCAAATTATTTGATCCAAACTGCCTGATATTAATGACCTTTTCCCATTTCTATTCAGTCCTCTGAAAGCAGCCTATGAAATTGTGTCTTTCGGGATCTGTTGATAACATACTGTTGCCACGCTCATCATTCCTTTCTGCTATGTGATGGCTCACAGTGTAACTGGCATTTCATAGGCACTTGGTTTCTCACCCTGGATTCTGGGTGTCAGCAACTCTATCTGTACTGATGTATTGCTTTTTTTAGATTCTCAAAGTGTTAGTAGCTCTTAGAACCCACCAGTTCTAGATATTTGGGTTATTGGTATGTCTTGGGAAGTGATACTTTTCAGTCTTGTGTGCTTTTCATCTTTTTACTGTGCTTATGCTGGTGTGGACCCAGGCACGTGCACTTGTACCCAGGGAATAACAGATACTCTCAGATCCCATGATAGAAGCAGAACCACAAAGGCCAGAACAGATTTAGAGTAATAAAAAATGTATTCTGCATCTGCATCTGTAACAGATTATCTGTAAGAAAGCATGTTCCTCAAGTAGCTGATTTTTCTTTTTACATAAAAAAAAAAAAAACTTAAACTGAAATAATTTTATTTGTAAAGAATATTCTGGCAATATATGGAAATTAGACTAATTTCATCTTCCTTTTCATTCCCTCTTTCCTGATGCTGAAAAGGCTAGATTATTTTCATCAGTAAAGATCGTAAAAGGTGCTGGTGAAACCTTCCAAATGACCTTTGAATTTACAAACAGTGTAATTTAATTTTGAGAGTCATTATGAATTGTTACTGTTGGGATAGTATTTTTTATGTCACCTAACTTTCTGTTCAGTGAGCTAAGTGCAGGGCTAGAAAGAGTTTGCCTTCACATAAGACTTACTTATTTATTTCAAAGTGTTCCTGTAATTTCATTTTTTTGTCACCAAGCTATAGAAAACGGTAATTAATGAATGTATGTGTGTTCATTCAATAAGGTGATTTGAAATAGGCTGAGACTTCTGAGCGAGGGAAAAAGGTGGTGTTAAATGTCATCTGGTGAGAGGTACCCCTTTACCTCACTTAGCTGACCAGTCAAGTGAAGTTGTAAGAACAACACAAGTATTTCTTTCATGGCTACACCAACTATGATGACAAGCATAGTCCATAATCTCTCCTGTAAGATGGAGTATGTGCATGTATTAATTGCTGAATATTCATAGGAAAATAAGAAGAGGAGTGAAATGATCTCTGTGTCACTAGGTTTAGCCTCCAGCTCTTTTCAGAAATCATATTATAGAACATAGTAGAGTTCCTTTCATGGACAGCTTAAGATGCATTTTGAAGTGATATTTCTAGTGCTCACTACTTTTGTTGCAAGGCTCTTGCAAAAATGCATTTTACTGATTAAACAAGGAGCTTCTTCCTAATTCTGGCCTAAGTATTTGTGGCCATTATGAATCAATTTGTTCTTTTGCCAGTATTTTTTAGCCTAGATTACTCTCTTCTTGCTGGCGCTCTGCTATCTGATATTGTAGTGGGTTGATTCTGACTGTATGCCAGGTGCTCACCAAGGGGCTCTACCACTCCTCTCATCAGCTGGACAGGTAGAGAAAATATAATGAAAAGCTCATGGGTCAAGATGAGGGCAGGGAGATCAGTCACCTATTAATGTCAAAGACAAAACAGACTCTACTTGGGGGAATTAATTTATTGCCAGAAAAATCAGAGTACAATAATCTTACTAAATCTTACAACAACTCTCCCAAACCCCCCCATCTTCTTGGACTCACCTTTACTTCCCATTTCCTTTACTTCTCCCCCCAAAACAGTGCAGGGGGACAAGGAATGGGGGCTGTGGTTACTCCTCACATTCTTCACATCCTCTGGTGTGAGATCCCTCCTAGGAGAAAGCCCTCCTCAATCATCTCCAATGTAAGTTCCTCCTAGCAACTGCAGTTCTTCATTAACTTCTCCAACATAAATCTCTGCCACAGGGTCCAGTCCTTCAGTAGGAGACTGCTCCAGTGTGGGTTCCCCATGGCGTTACAAATCTTCCCAGCAAAACTGCTTCAGTGTGGCCTCCTCTCTCCATGGGTTCACAGGTCCCGACAGAAGCCTCCTTCCCAAGGGACCACAGCCTCCTTTGGGCATTCCCTCACTCTGATGTGGGGTTTTCCACGGTCTTGCAAGTGGATCTTTGCTCCACCACGGACCTCCATTGGTTTTAGGGGCCCAGCTGCCTCACCATGCTCTTCATCACTGGTTGCAGGGGAACCTCAGCTCTGGCACCTGGAGCACCTCCACTCCCTACTTCTCCACTGACCTTGGTGTCTGCAGAGCTATTGCTCTCTCTGGCTGCTGTTTTTCCTGCAGAATTATTTTCTTCCCTTCTTAAATCTATTATCCCATATGTGCTACCACCATCTCTGACAGGCTCAGCCTTGGCCAGTGGCCTGTCTGTTCTGGAGTTGGCTGGTCTTGGCTCTGTTGGACATGGAGAACTCTGTTGGATGTGGAGTATTCTGGCAGACTCTCACAGGAGCCACCCTTGTAGCCCTAACAAAATTATTAAAATCTTTCCCTGCAAGCCCAATGCATGTGTGGTATCATAATTGGCTTAATTTTATTTTTCCCAGTGTATGTAAATGTCTCTAAGTCTTCCTTTGGAAGACAGAGAAGCTGTCTATTCCTTTGATTATCTTTGAAGAATTCTCTGCACCTGATCCAGTTTGTATCTTTTTTAACATAGATGTTCAGAAGTATAGACTGCATTTGTGCTGCAGCACCAAAAGTGCTTTATACAATAGCATTTATATTTTCTTTTCTTTACTGGAAATAGTTTTCCTGATGCATCATATGATTTCACTTGTCTTTTTCAAAGCTTTATCAAATGGGTGTCTTGGGTATCCTGTGATGGCCATCCTTTTTCTATACTGCCTCCAGTTGTCTGTATTTCATAGCAGCCTTCAAGTGCATAACACTGTATTTTGTGGTATTAAAATTTAATCCAGTTTCTATTACTTCAGTTCTTAGGGTCATAGAGCTCTTTGTGTATGATATTCTGGTCCTTGGCCAAGACTGTTGCTGCTTTACAGTTTTACATCAGCAAACAGTAATTAATGCATGTAATTTTTTTTGTGTCCAGGTCATCAGTGAAAATACTAAGAAAATACTCATCCTCAAATGGATCCTTGAAGAAATCCTTTAAGACTTGCCCCTCAATTGAGTAGTTCTACTTTACATATCACTATGTTCTTTTGAGGCTGTTTCTTATCTACCTTGCATTTCTGGTGCTTGTTTCCTTCATCATGTCTGTGTAATATTCCATGCAGAGCAAGTCAGTGCTGAAAGTTAATTGTGTTCCTTGGAGGTGTATGCTTTTCTATAACTTTCTGAAGTACAGGTGTAATATTTTCCAGTTACATTGGTTTTATTTAAAATACTGCAAATTATTTAGGGAAAAAAAAAACAGGCAAAATCATCTTTTAGAAGGAGATAGTAAATAGATCCTTTTATCTCTGTGTGTATGTATCAGTGTGAATATGTGGGTACAGAGAATAATGGGGACAGACTTCCATGGTGGAACTGTTGGTATTTTACCCAGAGTCTGAGCCTTTGGGAGCCCCAGCCATGTGTCTGTGAAGTTGTTTTCATCACTATCAGATTTACATGTCATCTGCTACTTGTTTTCTCAGCACTGGTATTTAGGAATATCATTGAGCTTGCATGGCTTTGTGTTATTCAAAAGAGTATATCTTTTCTTGGAATCTGTAATCTTTCCAAATATTTATGTGGGAACACCTAGGGCCTTAAAATATTATCTTTTAATAGTGTTTTAGTGCAAAAAATATTTTCATGGTACTCAATTTCTTCTATCTGTGATATGTTGCCAAAAGTGCATGATGCTCAAGTTCAGTTTGTCCATTCACAAAGGTTTATTATTTTCCCTCCATATAATATGGAGGGAAAGGTGCCAACAGTGGTTGGTGTGATCTCAGAAGAATGTTCATAATTAGATAATAACTTTGCTTTGTGAATTTGTCCTCTTTTCATGGACGTCTCTTTTGGTACAAAGTAGTACCCTGACATCGTGGTAGGCAGTAGTCCAATGGTGTCTTGGTTTTTACCATATGCATCAGTCTTTCACTTAACTTTCATATACTTAAATGAATTACTCTCACACACTTACTGTGTCAGCCAGTATCATCTTCAATCAGATGGTGATTCTTAAGTCTGATCACTATGTTTCTTCTTCTAAAGAGAACTAGTTTACATTTAACACAATACTGTACTGAAAAGAAATTTTCTGTCTCATCTATATTCAACAGCAAATCTCTGCTTTTCAAATAGAGTTGGAGAGAAGATCCTATGAACTACTGCAAACCTGAAAATGCTTCTGGTAGCAGTAGGAGCTGGCATCATTAAGTAACCCACCTGAATTCCAAAAGTTAAGATTAATGGGAAGCTTGTGCAAAATTTTATTGACTGGCCCTTGGAGCCAGCTAGATCACCAGCATGGATCCTATAAAAGCCTTTTCCCCCATGGAAGAAAATTCCTTATCCTAAAATGGAGATGCTCTTACATCCATTCACTTTTAGCATTTCTCTATTTCTGTCTTGTGTAAGCAATCTTATTCAAAAATTTTCTTTCATATTCTAATTATTAAATGCCAGAGGGACTCTCATCTCGGATGAGGTCTTTAAGAGCTATTGATAATGCATATAACCTTTCCCAGCATTAAGATTTGTACTAAAAGTTAGCAGAAAAAGGCAGGAGCTGAAATTAATGTTTTTACCAGTGAGTGTAATTAGCTAATAGAGCTGCTTCTGGTAGGAGTAGCTGATCCACAGTCATTAAAATGTCAAAGACTTACTGTGTTTTTGTTTGTTTCCTTGTATTTAATGTGAGCCACATGGCAATGAACAATACTTCATTTTGAGTGTCCAAGAAGGGGACCTCTTATTAACAAAAGCTTTATAGTAGCATGTATGAAAGAGAGCTTTCATTATATTTGTAGGGTTAATTTGTAAGGGGTAATGTTTGGTCTCAGTTAATCCATCTGTCCAACATTTTAACAATATTTTAATGAAACTTTGAGCCAGATTTCAATGTAGAAATAATTGCCTATTTTAACCATTGATTTTCAGTAAAGTATTGAGGAATGAAACATTAAAAACCTAACTCTAAAAAAGGAGAATTACAATGATCATCATAGATTTTAACAGGGTCAGCATTTTATGGAGCATTTATATTTGAACAACTGAAGTGACAAAATAAAAATTGATACATATTAAAAATTACCTTTAATCATGTAAGAGGCAGTCATTGTAAAACCTGCAATTATCTCACGTGTAGTGGCTCATAATGTTTTATAGTGTTTTAGTATACATAACCAAAAAAAAAAAAAACCAACTAGAAGAAAACAACCTTTGTAAAGCATAAATTGTGTCTCAGCTACATTCCTAATTCATAATAGTCACAGAACTGGTTCCACATCTGTCATTGCTAAATGAAAACTGAAATGATACTGATAATTTTTAGCCCTTTGACCAAAAAATTTCCAGCAGATATTAATCTATGTTCATTACATAAAAGTTTTAACTGCATGGTGAATCATTCAATTGATTACTGCTGGTGAAGGATCTTAACAGGACTTGGACTTCAGTGATCTTTATGGGTCCCTTCCAGGTCAGAACATTCTATAATTCTATGATTCTATAATCAGGGCACTACTAGACCTTAATTGTCCTGATCAACCTCCCATCGGACCTCTGTCCATGGGCCTGGGAGCCTGATTTCAGCTAAGCCCAGGCCTTCAGTCCTCGTCTGAGCTGGTTTCTAGCTGGTTTGCTAGTTTCTTGCTCAGCTGCAGCCCTTCCTGGCCATGGGCTCTCTTGATCAAGATCCTAATTGAACGCTGCTTTCATGGCTTTACCTGACTTGCCTTATCACCAGGAATTTTCCTGATGATCTGCACTCTTGGTTGAGCTTGGCTGCCATCTCTGGGTCTGTCCTGTCTGTACCTTGCCTGGATGCTGTGGATCTGGGCTATAGCTGGCAAGACACCTGATCTGCTGGATGTACATCATGCTTGGCTCCCACCTTCCCATCTCTTAGAGAGCAGCCAGATCTTACTGTACATTGCTGTAATTGTCTACAGAAAGAGAGAAAAACTTGGATTCAGATTCTGTTCCAGTGGACAAAGGGCTGTTGCTCATGGATGTTGGGACCATGGCTTGAATCAGTCTCTGAAATATTAAAAATAAATCTGAGGCAGAGTAGTTTAGTTCTGGTAACTAAAAAGATTTTGTTTAATGATTACTTTCATGAGACTGTGGTTAAGGAATTGTTACAGACCTGTGCTTGGCCATGGGCAACAGGGAATTGAATCTCTTTGGGACTGTACTTAGCAACCATATAGATAATACTCAAATCTATTGCAAAAGAAGAAGCTTTTATCAGGCTGTCATTTCTTAACTTTAGAATAGTTAGGCATCACAGAGCTGCCTCAACTGGCTGGGTGGGCAATTCCTGCATTCTTGATTTACTGAGTCTTTTAAATGTCACTGCTTTCAGGCCTTCGAGTGCATTTATGGCCAGATAATGTTTTAGTTTCTGTGGCTTTTGGAGGCATATAACCTTTATTTATCCTGCACAGTATTCCTATCCCACCCCCTCTCCTTATTATGTGTGTAGCATTTTTTGTTATCAGAGTGTTATATCTTGCAGTACATGACTCATGGCCCATTGCAGCTCAGTCAAATGTCACTGTTATGAATATATTGCAAGATGTGCCTGTCTTGCACATCTTTGGTGCAATATTTATTATTCAGCTCTTTCTGGAGTGAGTGGAAAGATATCCATGAGGCTGCAAAGACATTTGGAGCAGGCGTGAGTCTGCCTATAGTGTGCCTGACTACAATGCAAGAACAAAAGGCCTATTTTTATACTTGGTAGTCATCACTTCTATAACTTTAATGTAGTCACTATTGGTGACAAATGGAAGTGTCAGTGTACTCTAGTTGCAAGATTTTACACACCCAGGGCCTCTGAAGAGTTCATAGATTTTCACATGGGCTAACAACAAGTTACATTAAGAACACATCATCTACTTCTTGAGCAAGAGGGCTGTAGCAGAGGCCCACTGCATTGTCACCCATGATGGTCTGCCCACCAGTCTTAATGTAAAAATTTCCAGCTGGCTCATGTCCATCCCTTGAGTCCTGTGCACTCCTACTACTGTTAACATAAGGGACAAATTGCTGACCTTCCCAGTCTCTCCTTCCTCACCTTTCTTTCTGAATTTTGCTTTAACCCTCATTAATGGTTTTTCATTCCTGGTGTCTTGAGTTCTTTTGCTTGTTTACATACTCTGGCATAGGCCCACAGCTGCCTTTCCCCATATTCCATTGTTCCCATTCTTTTGTGTCTCTCTGTCTATCTTCTTTCGTCAACACTTTGAATTCAGTATCTTCACATCTGTAGCTGTCTGGGAATAGTGGAAAACACCTCAACAGATGCACTTTGATGCCATTCTCTCAGTTCCTCAGATGTTGTACTTTTTCCTCTATTGTCTTCCATGGCCCTCAAGACTTACCTTTTTCTAAGGTAATCCACTTGAAATAAAACCTACTTTCTTATGGTCTCAAAGCATTGTTATTATTTAATTATTAAGTAAAATTTTGGAGGCACTGACGCTTTCTTAAGAAAAATCAGTGTGTATAATATCAGATGGGATAATCTGTGAAGTGCTAGTTTATTGATTATCTGGATGAAGGGATTGAGTTTACCAGTAGCAAATTTGCAGATGACACCAAGTTGGGTGCAAGTGTCGATCTGTTGGAGGAGGGCTCTGCAGAGGGACCTGGACAGGCCGGATAGATGAGTTGAATCCAACACTGTGAGGTTTAACAGATCAAGTGCTGAGTCCTGCCCTTTGGTTACAAGAACTCCATGAAGCACTACAGGTTGGGGACGGAATGGCTGGATAGCAGTCAGGCAGAAAGGGAGCTGTGGGTGCTGGTTGTCAATGACTGAATATGAGCCTGCAGGGTGTCCACATGGCCAAGAAGCCAATGGTATGCTGGCCTCTATCAGTTATAGTGTGGCCAGCAGGACCAGGGCGGGGATTCTTCCCCTGTACTCAGTACTGGTGAGGCCGCACCTTTAGTACTGTGTTCAGTTCTGGGCCCCCAAGCTTAGGAAGGACATTGAGGTGCTGGAGTGTGTCCAGAGAAGGGCAATGGAGCTAGTGAAGGGTCTGGAGCACAAGTCCTGTGAGGAACAGCTGAGGGAAGTGGGGTTGTTTAGCCTGGAGGAGGCTCAGGAGAGACCTTATCACACTCTACAATTACCTAAAAGGAGGTTGTGGCTGGAGGGAGGAGAGATAGCCTCTTCTCCCAGGCACCCAGTGACAGGACAAGAGGACAGTCTTAGCCTGCACCAGGAGGTTTTGGCTGGGCATTAGGAAGAAGTTCTTCAAGAAAGAGTGATTGAGCATTGGAACAGGCTGCCCAGGGAGATGGTGGAGTCATGACCCCTGGAAGTGTTGAAGAAAAGACTGGATGTAGCACTCATTGTGGTGGTCTAATTGACAAGGTTGGACTCGATGACCTCAAAGGTCTTTTCCAACCTAGATGACTCTGTGATATTGAGGAGTGAATAGGATCTGGGCTGGGTTTTCATGGAGCTCTGTTTCTTCTAGACAGGCTCAGCCTGACCACCTTTAAATACAGTAAAAGAAATCCCATATGCAATTTGTCAAGAGCAATATGATTAAAATGTACCTTTTTAAAAGGTGTCAAGAATGTTTGATATGGTAACATTTGACCCCTGCCAGTTTGTGTGGGCTCACTTGTTTGGCAGAGCTCCACAACAGCTGTGATTTCCCAGCAGCATTTTTCCTGGATATAACAGCAAAACAAAATTTAAAAATTTTAAAGCAGGGGAAAGGAAACAACATAGAAAAATTATATATAAGAAAAATGATTCAAATGTTTGGAGCAGTCATACACATTTACTCCTGCTTAAAAGTCTTCTTCTATTTCTAAAAAAGTAAAACTGGGTAATATTAATTTTATATTTTCTCTTTGGTCTGACATTTCTTCATTTCTACTGCAGGAGGTACAAATTCCCTTAAAATAGTATTTGCTGAAAATACATTACTACAACCCAATGGGTGTTTTGAATCCATTGCTCCTAGTTAACTGGCATTCTTTGCTAAGCTTTGAAATAATCTAATTAATTCTTAACTGGGGCTGATGTGAATTAAGACTACCTCTGCAGAAATAAGTGGAAGAATAGGAAGATAAGAGCATGGAGAAAAAGGCTCAACAACTCTGGAGGGAGGTGACATTTTTGTCTTAAAAGACTGTCAGCTCTTAGAGTATTTATGACTGATTCTCAGAAGACAAATGTCTAAAATTAAATGCTTCAGATTTGCAAGTGACAAATGAGTCATAGGTAGATGCAGAGAAAAGTAGAAAAATCAGCAATGACAGAATGTGGGTGTTAAGAATAATAAAAAATAAATCTGAGATCTAATAGCAGAATATTCATACTAATCTCATTATGTTTCAAATTTTTAGAAAGAAGCTATTTGAATTCCATTAAAAAGTTCTTCAACATCAGCAATCCCAAATAAGTTGAATAATTTGTTATCAAAAAAAAAAAAAAAAATTCAAGTTCAAATCTGAAAATCTATAGTACATGTGAAAATCAATAATTTAAAAAAAATTACTTTTTCAAAGGAGATCTTGTGTGTTTCTCAATTGTAATGGATTCTGATTGTCCATGACTTTATAGCTATTTTAAAAAAAGTATTAAAAATAGTTTCATGGATTTAATCTGTTCTTCATTATTCCTCCCGGAACCTTAGCTTGATCTTCACATTACTTTCAATAAGATCAACTCATCCAGATATTTGGTTGCTTAGTCTGATACTAAGGTGATAACAATAAAATTTGTCATGTGAAACCATGGGATCATATTCCAGTGCATATCTCCTCTTCTGGAAAGGCTGTGTGTAACTGGCAGGCATGTCTCTAGGGAATCATCCAAGAGGATGCAGACGGGAAGGGTGATGGCAGCCATCTTTGCAAAGATGTCACTCTGAGGTGAGAAGATGAAACACATGAACAAAGCAATTTCTACATGAATGCATCTTACTGCCCTGCAGTCAGATTCACTTTTCCTTTAAGTCTTGAAAGATGTGCTTAATGAAATAGCAGATAATAGCATCTATGTATTTTGTGGTTGATACACTGAGAACGCATTTCACAAATTCAAAATAAACTTTTAAAGAAATTAAGTTTGAAAACTGGTTATCATACCAACATGGAAAAAAATGATCAACTTCTGATAGCAAAGGAAAAAATAGACTCAGCTGTTAAACTTTAGTTTTTGATTACAGACAAAATATCTTTGTCAGTATGCTTTCACGTGTGCTTTACTAACTGTCACTAAATATTCTGACTCTGTTTGACACAGGAGTGCACAATTCCTAACTTTCATGTGTTAAATCCTCTTCATGAAAAAGTGTACCTTCTGTCGCAGGTAACAAGATGAATACTTGATTTTCTAGATGTAATGTGAAAAGGAAGGAAAATACCTCTAAAGAGGGGAACTTGCTGTGTCCTGTAAATCTATGTCTGGCCTTTTGTTGTGACCTCTCTATGCTGCACTGAGCAGTTCTCAGACTGATTGAGAACAACCTGAGTCAGGAGGATTCCTCTGGAATAGGTCCAACACCAAGTGCTGTGCCCTCTTCTCCCTTTCTTCTAATCTTTTCCCTTAATGGTTAGCGACTGCAGACTGCTTGAGTTGTGATTATTTATATGGAGAATATGAGAACCCTTAGCCCTTAGTAAAGGTGATTAAAATAAAAGGGTGAAATGCAAAGGGTAAAATGAAATTAAAGAATGAAATACCATCATGTGATTAAGATGTGTATCCAGTGTGACAGAGATACTTGAAGATCTGCTCATAGTGGGTGTCCCTTTTGCCTGCATCACTGGAATTAAAGGCTGACTCCAACAAAGACTAGTAGCACCAACATTAAAAATCCACAGGACTCGGTGAGTCAGTGGCTGGTACTTAATTTTCTTGGTTTAACAGGAGTATGAATGCTCTGCATCTGTAGGTGAATCAGTTCCTTTTGTCCCTGCCAGCTTTTTCTGCTACCACTTCTTTGATGGCTCTACTATGAGGGAGTTTTCTACTCTGAGGGTTTTTTTCCTTAGGGTTGTTTCTTCCTTCTTTTCTTAAGAGGTTGTAGAGACTTTCTCTCATAGTCTTTTCAAGTTGCACTAAGTAAAGGTGCTGTTTCAAAAGATAATATCAAAGAGTTAGTTTTTTAATATTTAAAATAAGAATTTTCTTGGAGCAATCTTTGGAGAATTTGAAGCTGAAATATATTTCCTCACTGAAAGCAATTGCCCTTCTATTGTGTGAGCATAGGCTCAGGTATGTGCACTACTTACTCTTCCATCTTAAAGCTGACAGTACCAGCCTGCTGCTAGGAAGATGCTGTTGGTGTTGAATTATTTTGGTGGTTTTATTTTGGGTTTGGTTTTTTCCCACTTGAGCACTGGAGGTCTTTGGTTTACTGTCTCTCCCTCATTTAAAAGAGAGGTGGCTCTGGCTGATTGAAGACCTGGGAAGAGATCAAATTAATTCACAGGCCACAGAAATTCAGTGTTCTGTTAATTAGCACTAAAACTACTGGGAAAACGAACTAAACACACAGGCAGCTGGAAGGAGGTGCACAAGCACATCAAGATAGATGCGACTGTAAACTGATGACTAAAATCAGTTTCACCAGGGAATTAAAATAACGTTCAAAGTTTCAGTGCTTCTGAATTATTTTTCATTTGGCTTCTTTAGGTCATTCCAAACCAAAACACAAATCATCTGAAGAACAGAGAGTGATAATTCTTTAAGCAATGTTGCTGGAGGATTGGACTAGTGCAGGAGGAACGGACACAGCTTCTTGGTTTGACCTTGCTTCTCCTTTATAATCCCTGCATGCCAGCTACAATGTAAAAGCATCTTCTACACTTCAAAGCCTCTTCTGTTGATGTACGTCTCTGATAATAATATTTGTATTTAATTATTGAGAACTTCATCCTTCAGTCTTTGCAGGAATAAGACTGTGTTGGTTTCAGCTGCAATACTAAGACAAGAGATATGATCAACCTCGTCACCCAACCACTATCTGTGTTAGTGAAGAATATTTAATGCTGATTAAATATCCTTTAGGTTTGGTGGTACACCTAAACCAGATCTTTCTTCAGACCAAAATTTTTAAACTGCCATATATTTTGCTTGGTGACTGTTTCTTTCTCTTCCTTTTCTTTTATCCTTCTATGCTTGGGTCAAACTGCGAGATCATGTGCACATCTGTAAGGTATGCCTTACAGACAGAACGAAGATTTCAGAGAGTTAATCAAGTTTGATTTCCCTCTAATGAATACAAGGGTTGTAATTTAGATTTAGGCACAATGTCAGTTAGGTCTTTATCAAATGAGTGAACAGGGCCTAGTCGTTCAAGGAAAGTTGTTAAAAGCTTGGTAGACTCCAGTACTGAGGCTTTTGGTCTCTATTTAGAGGTTGGCCAAGTCTGTAAAGTTGCCAGTTCAATGACTTTCTAAGATCCTTATAAGTTTTATGCTACCATCTTTGGTAAAATGCAAATTTTCGGTCTAACTTTGGCACATTGGTAGGTATCTGCCAGCCTTTGGCAGTGAATTCCTTGGTTTTATTTCTGTTTGGGTAAAAAGACAATCATCTGGGTGTTTAGTTTCTTTTTGTTTGATTGTGTATATCCTTATTCTGTCACAAATCAGAGACAATAGCTGCTCAGTGTTCCACTCATTATATGTGTTATGTATTTGATGTCACTTAGTGTTCCTCTTCCTGATGTAAGGTACAAATTCTTAAGGCATTCCATCTTTGTCAATTACCAGACATTTCTCATTCTGATACATATTTTTACAGAGTAGGTGTGCAGTGCTGCACAGAATGCACCAGATAAGTCTTGACTGTTTATAAACATAAAGGCATTGTCACCAGGTTTTTTTAATACAGTTTATCTGGCTTTCTGTAGTAACATGCAGATTCCTTTGAATATAGTTAAACTGCACAGGTGGCTTATATATTTCTCTTATGTGTATGCTATTCAATGTGCATAATAAGTACTTAATTATACTATCATGATGCTCTGAGGTCTTTTGGCACTTTCCAGCAATATTCTCTGAACAGTGCAAACTCAAGTAACTTTGTATGATATGAAATTTTGCCACCTTACAATTTTTTTTTTTTTTTTAATACAGCACAGCACAATCCCTCTGGTAATTCACTTATATTATATATAAACTGCTTCTGTGCTCTCACATACACATTTAGGCTTGATGACTCACTGGTTTTGAGCTACTAATTTGTTTCTTCTTTCATATCCCTTTTTCTGAGACTACCTCTCTTTTTTTCATTCTGTTTCAAGTCAGTGGTTTTCCAATGCCTGGCACATGGATCTTTTTTATCATACATTTTAATAATTTAATGAATGCCATATTCATGTTTGACGTGAAGAGACAAAATACAAACTGTTAGCTTCTAGCAATGTCCTAGTCTGTGTTCACAGAGGTGTGTTTCTGTGGTTTTGTATTTCTGAAAGGAAGCTCATAAAAACTGTCAGGCAGGATTTCATTGCAGATTTTATATGAGAAATCCTCTCAAAATTTAACTTGGATGATCTGGATAGAATTTAATCATCTGAAAAAAATAATAGGTAACTGTTTAAAAATGCCAATAAATATTATCTGTTAGTGTGTCCAATATTTCTACAGCCAATCATCACAAAAAGCAAAGACAATTATTGCCTTAAAATGTACCCACTCAGAATAAGCTTCACTACCCAAAATACTCATTCAGTAGTCTAAAAGGATATTAGAACTATCTACAGGATTACCCTGAAGTATTGACACTATGAACTGAAGGGAAAATATGATTTAACTTTGGGAATAATTCAATTTGGTCAACAAAACAGGAATAAAAATTTGGCCACAATCACAAGGGTGTTCAGAAGGGCTAGAGACACTATCTTTTTAAGTGTATAGTATTTTTCACTAGACTAGTGAGTCAAAAAGAATTTTAAAATAAGCCAAATTTATAGCTTGGACAGTATATTAACAACAAAAAAGTATTCAGCAACAGTGATGGGTTTATGTAATTATGTGGAACAAGTTGTAACCTCGTTGTATTTTGTATTGGATTTGGGTTTGCCTTTGGCTGTTAAGTGAAAAAATTGAATCTTTCTGTAAAACTTGCATTCTCAAGGAGCTGAACATGGAATATGTATGTTACCATTAGCTGTCCCTTTCTGATTTTCTTAACTCATGAGTTAATATAAGTGAAGCAACTGTTTCTTTCACACTTCGTAAAATAGAAAAAACAATTGCCTATACACTTATAAGCAAGAATGATTTAAACAACACATAGACAGTGTTTACCATAAATGCTCTTTTTATGAATGGATTGTTCTAAGTGCAGTTTCAGAAAAATAAGTTTTTAATATGTAATCTAAGAAGTATCTAAACTGAACAAGGAACAGATTATTAGCTTGCTGCTTCAGCTGTCCTACTAGAATATTTTATTATGTATTTTTTCATCTATAGATAGAATATTTTTTATAAAATACATATTAAAGATGAGAAATATTATATATTCATATTTTTTCTTCCAAAGACAACCAGAGCTTTTATTTCTAAAAATCCCCAGGCATCAGAGTAACTTTTTAAATTATATAAATAACCGCAGCCTGTAAATAATTTTCTTTTTCAAACTCTGCCATTGAGCATTGTAATACATGTCCACTCTCTGTATATCCTATAGAGATGTATACGGTTGGGTTTGTGTGATTTATTTTTGTGTGTTTAATTTCCACTTTTGTTAACATAGAATGCTCTTTGCAAGAAAAATTAAAGATTTCTGTAAGGCAAAATGTATTTATGGAGAAAAATTTTATTCTGTCCCAGAAATAATGATTCCTTCTCTTTCCATTTTATAGCCATTGCTGTGCATGCATTCAACCATTTCCTGTTCCCTGTGGCCAAAAGGGCCGCCTACAATCACACCCTTCTTTTGTATTCCTGAAGGCAGGTCTAGGAGAGACCTTTACTTGTTGTCACCGAGTACTTGTGGCAACTTATCTCCTACAAACTTCAAGAATTTGCAAAACCTGCTCTTCATAGCAGGTGATGTTCCAAGCTGATGCCTGAGAAGTTGAAATCTCTCATTAGGACCAGAGCTACCAACCCAGAAATCTCTTCTAATTGCCTATAGAATCACTCATCAATGCTTACATCATGGTTAAATAATCAGTAGCAGACACATCATCAGTAACTATAAGGGCTGTATAGTGAAACCTTTACCTATAGTAGGACACCTCCACTTCGCCTGCCCACATTCAAGTGTTTGAAATAGCAAGTACTGGTTGGCAGTGAAAGAAGCAGAAGTACATAAGGAAAAGGTGAGGGGGAGATTATTTATAATGGGATATCAGGAAACAGAACAGTTGCTGCTTAATAACTCATTTGATTTTTAGTATTTCATCTATTGCTGAAATTCTGGCTATTCTACAAATGCCTTCCATTGTCTGTTATTACCTAAAAAGTCTAAAGGCTATTTGGAGAGACTTGTTATTTTAAATGTTTTGCAATTTAAGATATATAATAATCTACTTGCAGCAATTTGCTAGAGAATGTTGTATGCAGAGGTTCTTCAGAGGAAGGGTTACTATGAACTAAAGCCCCACAATGTGCTCCGTTTGAATCAGAATTTTAAA
This sequence comes from Taeniopygia guttata, assembly GCF_048771995.1. Taxonomy (NCBI): domain Eukaryota; kingdom Metazoa; phylum Chordata; class Aves; order Passeriformes; family Estrildidae; genus Taeniopygia; species Taeniopygia guttata. Next base: position 37,101,844 of record NC_133028.1, on the reverse strand, counting down.
GCCTTGGAGACAGTGCCTGAAAGGCATTCTTTAAGGCAAAACTGGAATATTTATTTAGATTTACTAAGGATATTAGATTCCAAGCCTACTTTTGGTTTGCACGTCTTGATGATATTAGGTGTTCAAAAGAGGTGAACTGAGCAAATTTTGAGCGCAACCTAAGACTGCTAAGTGAAGACATTCTCCATGTTTCTCATGCTTCTGACAGAATGTGAAATGATGTTTGAATGCAGATATATTTATGCAGTTTAAATTAGTGACATTTGCTATCCAGGCAGCCCATTCCTACCTGTGATTTCAAGAAGAAGCAAAGGCCTAATGTCTCTCATGCCTCACAACAGTGTGCCATAGCTACAAAAGCTTATGTGAATTCCATCAGAAATTGTTAAGTTGGATTGATTGATGTAAAGCACTGGAAAAGAAAAAGGAAGCATAAGAAATATAAAGACCATGTCACATTTATTTAATGGAAAGGAAAAAATCCAGTATCTAGAAAGCGGTAAGATTGTTGGGCCCAGTTGAGACCTTGAATCTGTGAAATGACACCGTGTACTCAGCCGAATGAAAGAAATGCAGAAAGAAGAGAAAACCATCCAAGTTGCCTGGAAATTTCAAATTGAGTATTGCTTTAGAAGACAATACAGAGAATATAGATAGAGGGGAATTTATAGATGTTGTATGGAAACTTTCATATGCCACTGAGAGTAGCTGAGCTGGTTAGAGCATTGTGCAGATAAATGCCAAGGTTGTGTGTTTGACCTCTCTATGGGCTTTTCACTTAAGGGTTGGATTTGATGATCCTTGTGGATCCCTTCCGACTCTGAGTATTCTGTTATTCTGTGATAACTTATGAGCAGTCCAAATAATAGGAAAAAGGAAAAAAAAAAAAAAAAAAAAGAGGATTCAGAGGGTTTTGCTTGAGTGGGCAGAGTTTTATTTGTCCCCAGGATCAGTTGAATTGTAAAACAGAAAGCAGGATGTAAATAATTCACTACAGTCCCAGCTAAGTGAAGTTTTCTGTAGGAGAATAGTGCTCAGGGCTTGTGTCTGTACACAGTAATATCAACGCTCCTGATCAGCTATTCCCTGACAAAGGCAAAGGACAAGTGTAGTGTTATGTATTATTGGATGCAAGAATAGAATAGCCTGGGAGAAAAAAAATCTCCCTAAACCAGATAGACAGACAGAGAGATAGATAGATAGATTTCCTGAAATATTTGAAATATTTACATAGAGAAATCTATGTTTCTGGCCCAGAGATATGAAGCAAACTATTTTAATTCTATCCAGCAACAGGCAGTAGTACAGCCTCTCATTAGTCATACCTCTCAAGTGGGTTGTAAACCATTTATACTACTTGCTTTCAGTCACATGTTTTATTCGGAAGAGCTAGGATTCTCCATTTACTATAAATTGTTTAGATCATGCTATTGCTGAAAGTCTGTTAGCAGAGTAAGGGGGCTAGAAAATAAGTAGTGCTACTGCCATGCTTGTGAATTCATCCTTCAGGCAGATTTTCAATAAATGATGAGAATATGAGAGGCAGCAGCATGGAGTCCTGAAGAACTGCCAGTTTTGCATTAAAGAAAAGTAGAAATAAAAAAAAAGCAGTAAAGAGAACCTGCTTAGAAGAGGTATTTTTCGGCTACCAAAGCATTTTTATAGAAGCATTGTGCTGAAGTAAAGATGTTTAAACAAGTATTTACACATCAGTCCTAACAAGCATACAGATTGACAAAATATGATGAAAGCTATCAGCTATTTGATGTGTAAACATACAATTTAATGTTGTCAAAACTGATTTCATACAGGATTTTTTTCATTTTCATATAGTATTTTATTCTCTTTCACTGAGGACCCAAGTCAGAAAGAGGACTGTACCTTAAAAGTGGCTGTACCTCGCTGCACCCCATTTCATAAAATTTGTTTGTGAGAATTTTGCTACTGACTTCAGAGGAATTTGTCCTGGGCACTTGATGCTTGGTATGGAACATTTCAGTCACATTATTGTCTTCCTAAATATCAAGTTTCTCTTCTCCTCCCCCCGCCCCCCCCCCCCCCCTCCAGTACTAATGTTCAGGCTTTGTAGAATTTGTTCCATAGCACAGCTGATGTGTTACTGGCACACCACCAGAAAAGTGAAGCACATTGTTCCTACTTCAGTATGCATCTATTGCTGTTTTGTTGGCAGGAGGGTCAAAATATGTGTCCTTTTGCATTTGGTGGGTGGTGGGAAAAGAATTACTACACTTTGAGTCTAAACTGTAGTAAACTAGATAGACTTATGCATAGTATAGCACTGTATTTACATGTGTGTTCACCAGTGTTTACATATAAAGTGGAATTTTATTATTATTTGCATTATTGAGATTTATGAATGACTTGAGATTATTGAGATTTATGAATGACTTAAGACATTTTTTTTACATAAATTCCTCTATTCCTTTATTTGGAATAGAGGCAAAGGTGTTAGACTAACTGCACAGCCTAAGAGACTCAGTATAGGAAAATAATTGGATTATATTTTTTGTACAGCAATTTTTGTGATCCTTCCAGAAACTAGGAGTTTATCCCCATCTGCAAGCCCATATTGTCAGTGAGTAGCTAAAAGACATTATCTTAATGTGGCATCAATTATTTTCACCTTTATACTTTCTCAGTAGTCTTATAACAGTGCTGTCTGTCTGGGATATCTGCCACACTTAAGCACCACCAAGTACAAAATGTTCCTTAGAAATGTATTCTGCTTCACAGATCACCAGTGCCACACTCAAGCCTAATTCTTCTTGGGTAAAATTCTCACTGGATTTTGTATTATATCCCTTCTTTGACCCTGGTAGTCAACATTTTCTATGTTATATCTAAACAACCAACTAAAACCCTTAATTAAAGGTCATCATCACTAACTTTCTTTGCTAGATACAATGCAGCTCTCTGTAGGTAAAACTCAAATGTTCAGCTTCAGATGTGTTTTAGGTCTGTCAGATGTGGCACTAAATGGCCACAGACATTAGACAGACCTCCCTGTCATGCATTTATATATGCAATTCTTATACTTACCTTTTCTACCTCTAATACTTGGTAGCATATATGGTTTTAAAGACCTATATGAAAAATATTCAGTCAATACCTTTTTTTTTTTTTGTGAGGGTAAGATGAGAGCAGAAATCTAAGGTAAGGGGTAGAGGTGGTCAAGTTGCTTTTACTCAATATGATAAAAGCAAATACTGTGGTATTCAGCCACAGGCATATGACACGGGTGTTGCTGCTGATCCAAACTAGACCAGAGCTGCCACACACAGAGCTACACTGATATAGTTGCACATAAAGAAAGTGTGGGAAATGAGAGATAATGTTAGGAAAAATGTTTATAAAACAATGAAGAAAATAATTTCTTTTTTTCTCTTTAGTTCCCTTTATGTTTCTTTTTATGTATCTTGTACTTTTATTTTTGCAGTTGTGTTGAATTCAGATAAGGATTTTTAAATGCAGTTCTATTTGGCTATTTGGAAATTATTCTGATCAGTAACAGTGAATTGTGACAGCCCTTTGCTAAATTTTAGTAATACCAGATACCTCATCCATACCCTCAGGACAAGAAGCTGCAGTGTTAGAATACAACAAGATGAGCAGAACAAAATATGCAGTTTTCCTTTTTATCAGAAAAGTTCCCACATTTTCATTAAATTTTGATGTATCTTTGAAAGCAAAAAGAATTATCAGGGCTGACTAACAGTCTGTATGAGAATGTGGGATTTTACAGTGTTGATGGTTCAGGATGCCAGTTAGTATTGGCAAATATAATTGTGAAGGCTGTTTGAGAGATGGAGAAAGCATAAGCTGTAACATTTTAATTGGACATTTTATTGAGGTGTGATAGAAGATGGACACATAGAAGCAATTCTTCAGTTACCAATAGCTGAAACTGTGATGGAATAAAATTTTCATATCTTTCAAATAACTTTCATTCTCTACCAAACAGAAAGCTGTACAGTGCCATTTTCATAAACAAGTTCCTTAATGATGCACAAAACTTAGCAATAACAGATATGGGTTACTGAATGAAGAACACCATACAATGTACCCAAAGGAAAAACAGAGATGTTTTGTTTTGTTTTTCAACAACTTGTTTTTCACTGCAATAGTACAGTAACAGATGCTTGGAAAAATAATTTCAGTGAAAGTTATGGTAATGAAGAACTGTAAGTTCTTCACACAGCTTTAGTGTATCTTCTAAGGTTTACAGTATAGTCTTATATCCTTCACTGGAGCTGACTGGACTTTTGTCTAAGTATAGAAAAGACCATGGAACTTAATTGATACAGCCTAATGATCTATTAGTTCCTTTTTTGTTCACTCTTGGATTTCAGTTTTGTTAGTGGTGTCAAGGCAATTACTCTAATCCTGATATTTATAATGGAACTACTTCCCCAAATTTGATGGAAGTCTGCCACTTTCCCTGACAGTGACTCCACATTACAGATATATAGCACAGTCCATAAACATGTTGCAAATAAATAGTAATTTTGAGTATTGTCAGTTCGGATCTTAAATCACCATCTTATCTAATTTGGCACATTTTCATTAAATTGTCACTTTGGAGACTGAGATTTGAACTGATTTGTTACCAAATGCACTAGTTCTTCTATTAGTTGTTGAGAGAAGTACTTCCTAATTCTGGGACCTGTGCAGGAACCCTGTCTCCATGATGATATGAGACTTTATTGCACACTCTCTCCTCTCTGTGTCAGTTTTCAGTGAAAGTGAACCCAGCTGTGTGGATTAGGCAGACACCCCCAGGGTGACTGCTGAGGTTTCGTTCTGCAAAATCCAGTTGGTTTATATAGAGTCTGGGAGTGTTTGTTTTTAATTAAAGAAAGCTCCTGGCCATAGGAACTGTGAAGAAAGAAGCTTCGTCTGTGAAGAAAAGCTTGAAAGCTTGTGAGTGTAGATGTCCTGACAGCAGATGGGCATTGAAAAAACTATCAAAAATCTGCTAAGTTTGAGATTGCATGATCTTTTCTTTGATGGACCAGTAATATTTTCCTTTTCTACAGTTCTGTTTGGAAATATATTTTTACTTTTATTAAGGGTGTCTTTCTGTTTGCTATGGTAAACATTGCAGAGATGATGCTTGTCAAACAGATGAACGCCTTGTGTAATTTCATTGGCTTCCCTGGAGCTTTTCCCAGTGCTATTTCAGGAGAATCTCAAATGGTACAAAAATGCTTTCTCTGGTTGAAGCTCTTCTTGTTCTGCATACATGGAAATGATGACTGTAGCTTGGCCTTTAAGCCTTTGGCTGTTTGAAGAGCTGAATTCCTCGCTCAGCTTCCTGGTGTGAGTCACTGGCATTAAGTCTAACAGTGCTAAAGACACCTTATGTGTCACATGTGTCTCACAGCACCCAGCTTCAAACACAGGTCTAGAATCATCTCTTCATCCTTTTCTGAAGGTGGTAAAGATGCTGAGCTCACAAATTGAAGCACACACCTTTTTTAAAAGCAGACTGCACTTGAATGTCAAAAAATACTGTCTTTTAAATAAAACAGTTCTATAATTAAGAAGTTCAAGTTTATTCTGTGAACCTCTTTTTTGCATGTAGGGAACAAAGCATTTTTCCCTTTTTGCCTTTCCCCATTAGAATCTTTTGCATGTTTTATTTTAAAACTAAAGAATACCCAGCTTTGATAGAATATAAAGAATCATAGAATTGTTAAGGATGAAAAAGACCTCTAAAATTGTCCAGTCCAACTATTAATTTAGCGCTGTCACCTTCACCACTGAAGCATGTCCCTAAGTGCCGCAACCAGATGGTTGTTGATTCCTTCCACGGACAGGGATTCTACTACTTCCCTGGCCAGCCTGTTTCAGTGCTTGACAGCCCATTCAATGAGGAATTTTTTTCTAATATCCAGTCTAAATTTCCCGTAGCACAACTTGAGACCTTTTCCTTTTGTTCTGTCATAGAAACAACATACTTTGCTCTCCTAGACTTCTCACCTCTACCTCTCAACTCAGAACTGGTACAGCTATCAGAGATAAATGATTGATTTTCTTATTTTAACTTTTGAGATTTCCATTTCAGAACATTTTTTATCAAACCATATTTACATGTAACAGTAAGGAAGAATAGCCTTTCGAAGATGGAAGAACTTCCTTGTTGGTTTGTCTAGAGAAAACTTGAATAAACAAGCTGATGTGCTTTCTTTTCCTTCTTAGCTTCCAAGACAGTAGATGATTTGGTATGGTTAGTTTCATAGATTTATGCCCCCTATTTACCATATAGAGGACAGGGAAAAAGTGGATTAAGAATCATGTGGATTTCTAGAGGTACAATCAATATTCATAGCACATTTGAATTGTGATACACACACGTTAATTGTAAAGTCACATATATTTCTGGGGATAATTAAAAAAAATAATATTTTGATTGGTTTTGTAGTTTTGTAGTTGGCTCAGTTTCTACTCAAATATTTACAGAGGTATAACAAAATTTTTAATTGTGACTTTAAAGGTGACCTCTTAACAAAGTGATCTCTGAACAAGGGGATTAACTAGGCAAAAAGCTGAGAAACACATTTCAGACCTCTGCTCTCCTCAGACTCTGTCTGTGTGAACCTCTTTAGAGAAGTATTGAAATTCAGCAGATATACGTCATTAGTTTCACAGTCTCCTGCAGAGGCACTCAGTGTTCTCTTTTCTTCTCTTGTAATCAATTAGGATGCTGTTAAATGAAAGGAAATTCAAGAAGTATGGTTGATGCTAATAATGAAATAAACTGCCTGTCAACTCTGAAAGCAACATATAAATAATTTTGACTGCTTCAGGGAAAAAAAAGCCTCACAGAAACCTCAGAGTACCCAAAATAAATATATTTTGTATATATAAAACCCAAGTGTATTGAAAGGCCAGTTTTGGGGTTTAGCTGGGGCTGACTGGCAGCTTGAAGTGTGCAGCATTTCTCAAGCTGACCAGGGTCGTATCAAATTAAATTGAATTTCATTGCAGAACATGGTTTCAGGAACTTACAGAAGCCTTTCACTAATATTCTGCCACTAAATTGAATGACAGCTTTGCTTTTATTCCCTTTTATATAATGAAAGAATTAATTTCACTCTGGTTACTGTCAAATCATTTCTATCAAGAAGAAGCATAGTCCCACAGGTAAAGTCCCAAAAAAGAAATATTTGAGGGAAGTATTTGGAATGAATGGGATTTCACCAAGACTAAAGTATCAAAAAAATTAGTATGAAGAAAGATTCATATGCAATTGTGAGATACTCTTTTACCATGTACTGTTTAAAATAAAACTAATTAAATCCAACAGAGAATAGGACAGAAAGCTTATAAAAAATGTGAATGAAAATTCTTGGATCATTTTTTGTTCCTAGGACTGGTTAAATCCACTTACATTGAGGATGGTCATGTTTGCCCTGGTGGGATGTCCTGGGAAGGAGTGAACCTTTTATTTCTGCTCTCATAGGCAGCCCCTGTGCTGACTCAGAAAGCTGTGCCATGTCAGAGACAGCTCAGCTCTGTGCAATACAATATTTAGCCAAAGGCCCACCTGGGCATCAGTCCCTCCATCAAGCTCCCCACCCAACAGTGCCAGAGCTCTTTCTAGGGCAGAAGTTTTTGGGTATTAATTTTACAGAGATTAGTGTACATTGTTCCACAGAGTAGGGTATTAGAATTATCTCTTCATTATATTTCACTACCAGTCCTACTCTGTGATACTGCTAGGTCTCCAAGGACTCATTTTTTATGTTTGAGTGCTTTAATAATTCAGGCTTTTGAAGGGCTCTTTGCCATGAGTACGTCTTTGCTGAGTTGGGGACAAATGTAGGCCCAGCCTTGTCCACCTCTGATTGCAGCACAATGAGGGACTTCTAGCCTTTCTGAGAAAAAAGGATCACATACAGAGTAAAAGACTGATAATTACAAAAGTGGCACACATGAAACTCTGTTCTTTCTAAGTTAGACCATCTCTAAGACCATCAAGTAATAGTTAATTTTTCTTCAAGGAACTCTATCCTTAATTTTATCTGTATTTTATTTAGTTACATTTGAATCATTCCTATCCTCCCCTAAAAGTGCCTGCTTTTTCAGTGAGGTCAGAATTCCTCATCTTACAGCTCTATATATGAAGATGAAATTATAAATTAAGGCAGATGATAAAGGACTAGGAAAAAGTGGTCCCATTGGAACAAATGTTTCTTCATCTGACCATCTCCATATCTTCCATAGTGTTGTTTCTTATTATAGAGAAGTCAGGACCAGGGTGCTGAGTATAAACACATTTTGGTGAGTCATTCTTTTCTCAGATGAGTTGGCCTTGCCCAGTTCTCTCTGGCTCACTGTAGCTGTAAGTGGTGGGGCATGTATTTTTCAAAGGGCACATACTGAAACCTTCTTCAGAACAAGTTCATCTGCTTTTACTACTTATTTCTCTATAAAGTACATTTTGTTCTCTTGTAAACTCTGATTCCTGGCATTGTCAAGTTCTTAAAGGCTGGACTGCAGTCCCAGAAATGTTAAAAGTGTACGATTTTAAATAACTTAAATAACATTTTAACTTAAATAATACTTACTTATAGTATTCTTTTATGCATATAAAAATAGATTTTACTGACTCAATTAAAACTATGAACTTGGATACAGAGGAAAATCACCTTCTTACCTGTGATTAAGCTAGAGGTGTGCACTGTTAATGGTATTGCACCATCAGGATTTAATGAAAACTCTTTAATTTGATGGATTAATCTTTTTTCAAACTTTTCCCATTCTAATTATATCATCATGTGAAATTCAGATAAACTTTTGCTGTCTTGATACAGGCAGAACATATTTTAATATCTGATATGCTTTCTGTGTGACAAAATGACACTTGTTTTTCCCTGGAAAACCTTTCACACATAAAGCCTGTGCTGAGGATATTTTCAGACACGACATTAGGCAGGCAAAGTCTGACTTGCAAATGGAGCATTAGGATCCAGATTTCAATGCTTAGACCTAACTCCAGTTCATAAAATAATTGCATTATCATGTTATAGTATATTGTAACTGGATTTCCATGACACTTATAATGGATAGATAATGTTTTTCCTTTTTTATGGGTGATGGCTCCAAAAGTGGAAGATTTTAGTCTATTCACCAGACCAGTTACAAGGCTCAGGTTTTCTAAATTCCAATTCAGTGCTTTGTATTCCACTCTGCTAGAGCAGTGGCATTCAAGCTGAGCACTTGTGTATTCAAATAGCATTGGAAAAGTCTGAATTGGTCATGAAGTAGAAATTTACACTTTATCAGCTGGTAAAGCCTGAACAAGGTTAGCATATATCTGTAATCACAGCCACTGAATTTGAAGCGTGAAGCACTATATGCCATAGAGGTTGAACACATAGGCAAATCAGACATTTTGGAGGGGCACAGAACAGGGAAACATATTGTTTTCTTCGATTTTGCATGGCCACCTGCCTTAAACCAGACCAAGAAGTTTCTAAAGTTAGTTGATAAAATTTGCAGGAAAGAATTGCTAATTGTTGCTTGCCCTCAGCAGAATGACACATGCTGTTTCAAAACAAAATTCAGACCGTGCCTAATACCACAAAGTTTGCAATAAGGAAGCATCTGTTTTCATTTTAAGTGATTTCCGTCATGATATATGAGTAAAAGATAGAATATTAATAAAGAAAAAGACAACATGGTCATCAAGTCTGAAGTTCTACATGCTACAGCAGAAGATCTTCTTTACACCTCCTATTTCTCTTTGAAAATGTGTGTATCTTTTTAGAAATATTTCAGATGTTGATCTGGGATTTCTAGGAATGTAAGCCTGAATACATTCTTCCAAAATATGAAGTTTCAGTATATGTCCCTTAAAATTATTGCTGCAATACATACAGTGAAGCTATCAACAAATTAGTATTTTCCCCAGAAAAAATCAGTAAGAGTCAGAGAAAACTCCATACAACATATTGTGAAAGATCTTGATTCAGACTAGCACCATTTAACATAGTATTTAGTGTAATAATTTTATTCTGTCAATTTCATCCCACAACAGAGGTCAGCTTTATTTTGCTGGAGCTCTTGTTTTATTGTTATGAATTTATAGCTTAGCTTAAAAATTAAAAAGTATTAAATCTATATCTATCTACAAAGGCTTTAAAAATAATAATTATATAATTATTATTATTATTAATATCTATTATTATTATTATTACTGTTGTTCATGTGTTTATGTGTATATACCACCTCTTATTTGTGATTCTCAGAGAATTATAAAACCGTAGGTATTTTTAGTAGAGCTGATTGGCAAGATGTCAGGGATAATATTCACTTTGGAAGTCTTTAAAAGGCTAGTTTTGTCTATGTTAATTTTGAAAAAAAAGAGTTCTGACACATTTAGAATAATAAGTTTTGTTGGATTTTTGTGTTGTTGTTTGGAATCATATATCTATTTCAATTTCTTTCTTATCTTCTATTAAAAAAACCTCAAGAGCAAAAATGATGGAGCAGAAATGTGAGGGTTATTCTCTTTAAATAAAATTGTCCTGTGTAGAATTTTGAAAATGTTGAAGACCTTCTTCCCAATTTGAAATTTCACCATATATTGTTAGGCAAAAATATGTTCTGTTTTCCATCCAGGCCTAGTCTTTCTTACACACTTGCAGTTGCTGTCTTCTTCCAATAGCTGACAAGCAAGGAAACTTTGGAAAGGATCTGCCCAGCATGACAACACATACTGGTAAAGCAGGACACCCCTTGACTCCAAAGCCACTTCCCTGTGTGCCAGATTTGGCTATGGAGGTCAGGTCAGCTTAACCCATATTCTCTTCTTGTGTCGACACCTCCTATTTCTCAAAAGCTGAAATCAAAGACCTGGAGGTGTGGCTGTCCACCCACTAACCTGTCAGTGTCTGTCACAAATCAGCAACATGAAATTATCTCTTTCTCAAGAAGCAACCAGCGGGTACTAACACCTACAAATTACTAGGCAAAGCCACAGACTGTTTTTTTAATAAATACCAGGAAGGCATCAAACTACTCTGAGGTTGCTGGGCTAATTTTTTGAGGTAAGTATAATGTATATTGTACTGTATAAATGACAGATACACTGTCAAAAATAGTGTTTTCTTCCATACCGTGTATAGAGTGTATATGTAATGAATGTGTGTATTCTGTACAAAAATATATGCATCCCAAAAGAGAGGAAATCAGGCAAGAACACTGGGAGTTCTGTGTGTATGAACAGGGAGCTCCTGGACAAACTCAAACACAAAAAGAAACCCTGCAGAGCAGGAAAGCGAGAACAGGTAGCCTGGGAGGAGCACAGGGAGATTGTCTGAGCAGCCAAGGATAAGGTTAGGAAAAATAAAATCCTGAGCAGGGTCCTTCAGGGGTCAGTATTGGGACTGGCTCTGTTTAACATCCTTGTTGGTGACATGGACTGTGAGACTGAGCACACCCTCAGCAATTTTGCTGATGCCACCAAGCTGTGTGCTTCAGTTGACATGCCGGAGGGAAGGGATGCTATCCAGAGGAGCCTCGACAGGCTTGAGAAACAGATCCATGCAAACCTCAGGAAGTTCAATGAGGCCAAATGCAAAGTCCTGCACTTGGGTTGGGGCAATCCCAAGCACAAATACAGGCTGGATGGAGGGAGAATGGATTTAGAGCAGCCCTGAGGAGAAGGACTTGAAGGTGTTGATGGATGACAGGCTGGACATAAGCCAGCAAATGTGCACTTACAGCCCAAAAAGCCAACTATATCCTGGGCTACATCCAAAGCACTGCCACCAGCAGGGCGAGGGAGGGGATCCTGCCCCTCTGCTCTGCTCTCATGAGACCCCACCTGCAGTGTTGAGTCTGGAGGCCCCAACATAAGAAGAAAGTGGAGCTCTTGGAATGAGTCCAGAGAATGTCCATGAACATGATCATAGGGCTGGAGCACCTCTCCTGTGAAAAGAGGCTGAGAGAACCAGGGTTGTTCAGCTTAGAGAAGAGAGGCAGCCTTCCAGTATCAAAAGGGGACCTACAGCAGAGCTGGAGAGGGTATGTAGTGATAGGACAAGGGAAAATGTCTTTAAACTGACAGAGGGCAGGTTTAGACTAGATATTAGGAAGAAATTCTTTACTGTAAGAGAGGTGAGACACTTCTCCCTGAACAGGTTGCCCAGAGAAGTTGTATCAGTCCCATCCTTGGCAATGTTGAAGGCCAGGTTGGACAGGGCTTTGAGCAACCTGGCCTAGTGAAAGGTGTCCCTACTCATGGCAGGAAGATTGGAACTAGAGGATCTTTAAGGACCCTTCCAACTGAAACCATGCCGTGAGTCCACGATTCTACAAAAAGTATTTTGTGTTGGTAAACAGTCAAAGAAATAATGTCAGCACCTCTGAACGGCATGCAGGAGACTGGGCCTCAGTCCTCTCTTCTGCCATGCATGTTCCATGTCTCCCTGGGGACATGTAAAATGTAACCCTATCCCTATGTATGCCAGTAATGAAACATTGCTGCCATTTACCAGTGGAACATCATAATCTTGTGCCTCAAGGGCACAATGTGAAATGGGTGTTCTGAGTTTTCCTTTTCCCTGCCAATTTTCTTGTCTTGTCTGTTTAGCCCTTAAGTTCATTGCTTTCTGAAACAAAGATGGTTTTATTATGTGAATGTTTGTACTGCACAGCAGGAATATGCATCTGAGTTGGAGCTGAAGAAATAAATAGCGTAATATAAATAAAATCCAGCATCAGCTGATGCATCAAAGGCAGATAAATAAAATGAACAAAAGACAAAAGTATGTTTGGAAACAGTGCCTTAGATCAACCTTTTGCTGTAGACTTGGGATGGTTTTTGTGATACAGAACCTTTTTTTTTATTAGCTTTTGAAGTGGGCAATGAGTTTTCAGCTTGGTTTCTGTACTGTTCCGAGATTAATGAGGAATTACACCCTTGCATGAATATTTTTACTTTGTTGGGTTAAACTTTTGTTTGCCTGATCAGTTCAACTGACCAAACTAAATCAGCTAGTCTGAGAATACACTCATAGCAAAACATCTTTATATGATTTCTCTCATAAAAGTTTAATGCAGTGTATAATTAGAAAAGGTTGAGTGCTCCCATAATTCTGCAGTGTTTTCTCACTCATTTATTCTGATAAACCAAATATTTTGCTGACAGGATGAATATAGGCTCAGTTAAAGGTGTATGCAAATACATATTTATCACTGTACCCCAAAAGTAACATCCTACAGGAAGGGAAACAAAGCAGGAGTTTTCATGAGGTTCAGATGACATTTGCTGTCCTCTCACAGCTTTAGGGATGATGGAGCAGTCTGTGGGAACATTAAAGTCTGGGAATCCCAGTTATGTGGTTAATGGAGTTGAGTGATGTGCAGATCAGCAAGCTATCCCTGAGGAATTGGTGCCTCTCTGTTTCTGCTGCAGATATCTTCCCCTAAGAGCACAGCCTGGGCAGAAGCCATGATGTTGCCATAGTTGTGTAGCAGCAGCAGTAGGACAAAATTTGTAAGAGTTAGTCCTACTTGAAGCATCATTAAATTCCTAATGAGGGTTGTGCAGAATAATATTGCAGATCCTCTCCTGCTTGACATCACATGCAGTCTAATCCCTCAGTGTATTTACAATAGTAGTGATGGAAAACTATGCATGGATCTGTTTTTTTGTCTTCTACTTTGCTCTCTGTTTATCTCTTTTTATTAAAATATTGGTTAAAATTAGGTTTTCACAGGAATTTTCAAAATTATTTATCCTTAGGATTATGACTTCAGGATCTTGAATATTATGTATATTTCTCATACACTTTGTGATTATAAAATTTCCCAATAAATACTTGAGAGTAAATTCTTACTGAAATAATTTTAATACAGTTTTCAAACAGCACTGTTATGTTCAGAAAAAAGCTAATGTGGATCAAATCAGTCTGTAAATGTGTGTAAATGTGTCTGTCTTACAACACTCCCACCTCCCTTTTTATTGCCAATTTCAATGCAAGATTTCACTAGACTGCATAAACTTCCATATTTTAGTACACAAAAATACAAGATGTCTTTAACACAGACACCTTTGATCATCTCAGGGAGATGATTTCATAGTCTCTGTTGGGTGGCCTCATAATGTGTGTGTGTGTGTGTGTGTGTGTATGCGTGTGTGCATGTGCGTGTGTGTGTGTGTGTGTGTGTGTGTGTGTGTGTGTGTGTGAAATCTTGACTCTTCTGAACACAAGAACAGAAGAATTTTACCCCTCCTTAAAATGCTTCAAAGTCCTTGGCAAAATAACACTTCAGTGATTCCCGAGCTGGTAAATTTGCTGCTGCAGCAATTTCTGGCAAGGTCAGTACTGCAGTGTGTGGTAGGTAATGGAAGGCAGCTCTTACAGTGAGTGTGTCTCCTCCTTCTGTGCTTGTACATGGGGGTGGGGGTGTGTGCATGCACTTGCACAGGGAGCTTTTCCTCCTTAGCTTCAGTTAGTTCATCACTGGACTATGAATGTGTGGAAGTTAAAAGGCTTCATACCTTTAATAAAAATTCCTAATAAGCAGTCACTAAGCATATGGTCAAACTGTTTCTGTGCTCCTTAGTGCTTTCAAAAATGCCTGTCCTGCTCTCTCTCCTATGCTACTCTATGCACATACAGAGGGACAAAAGTTATGCAATTGAAGTTATCTTTCTTTAAAAATAGTTCCTATTTTTGCCAGAAGCAATAACTATATTACAATATTGATGCAACAATATAATCCTGTTCCTTAGACATGCACCCAGATTTTCTGAAGGGCCAGGGAAAGAAGGAGACAGGCAAAATAATCAATTGTCTTCCTAAGAAAAAAAGTTAGCAACATTAGCTAAAAGAAGCAGAATGTTAACCCACAGCCAGATGTCCCAACAGCTAGTTTCTGTGGATCTTTATTCCAGTGCTTTCCATTTGCTGCAGAGCATCCAGCATGTAGGCTATAATAATCTCTGCCATGATGCCACTGATATTCTTCAGGGATCTCAGGAATGGATTTGGCTCCACTGCTTGTTGGCCTTTTGTACCCTGTCAAAAAGATTTTTTCCATTGTCTGTTTATGAAAACAGTTGTGCCTTTCTGTAGACAGCTGTACTGGGTCCAAAGGAGTGGCAACAGATGCCTCATCATCCACTCCAATTAAAGAATTTTTATAGCAAGGAAATCCTGCCGTGGTGCCTGAGTCACCAAGCTAACATAAGAGACAAGAATCTTTTTCCTATTGCATACTGAACAAATATGTCCTGTAGAATTAAAATGCTATCACCTTTTCTGTTATTAAGAATGTGGAAAATTTTTGTAAACCTAATTTTTTTGTAAGACTTTGGGTTCCTAGTTGCATGGTAATGGGTGTCTTTTGATGAAATTTTGGATAGAACTTGGAGATACAAATACTCTTGTGCTTTTTCAACAATTTATCTGAAGCAAATTTTTGCCACAGGTTCCAGAGGTTTTCTTCGTTTTGATTTTGTTTGCTTCACCATGTTCTTCACCGTGGGCTGTAGAGGAATCTATGCTCAGGCACCTGGAGCACCTCCTCCCTCTCCTTCTTCACTGACCTTGGTGTTTGCAGAGTTGTTCTCACATATTCTCACTCTACTCTTCTCTTTCTGGAAGATTACTGCACCACAAACTTTGTTTTGATTTCTTCTTAAATATGCTATCAGAGACATTATCACCATTTCCAATTGGCCCAGTTTTGGCCAGAGGCATGTCTGTCTGGAACCACTACGGGGATTGGCTCTTCCAGACATGGTGGAAGCTTCCAGCAGCTTCTCACAGAAGCCACCTCTGTTTCCCCATCATCAACCTGCCATCATCAAAACCTAGGCTATGCTCACCGAATTAAAAAAAAAATTTGGAAAGGAACGCAAAGTAAAAAAACCTTAAATTCCTAAAGTTCTACATACCAAAATATGTCCCATGCTTGGTTATACAATGCTATTCAAGAATGGCTATTTCTGAGTAACTCCCTCTTCTATAATTAGCATGACTCTCATTTTTGGTTTAACTCCTTTTCAAAGTGCATTAAGTTGAGCAAGACCATATCTGTTTGGTAAAGTAAAATCAGCCTCCTGAAAAATGCCTTCCTGTCTTAGTGCAGTAAGTTTACTGGATGCTTGAAGATGGGAAAGACCATACCAAGCCCACTCTGAACCCAAAGTGGTGGCATTATTATCTTGGTTGCCCTATTGAGTAGTAATGAACTACATAATTATTTTTATAATAAAAATCTACAAATATGCAACATGGACCATAAAGTTCAGTTTAGAAATGCCTTAAACTAAAACATGTAGTGAGGGAAAAGGAAGAATTCTACCCCTTGCTGATAGAAGGGGCTGTATGGTGGGTTGACCCTACCTGGATGCCAGGTGCCCATCAAAAAGGCTGTGTCATTCACCTCCTCAGCTGGACAGGGAAGAGAAACTATGATGAGAGTCTTCTGGGTCGATATAAGGAAAGGAGTTACCATCTGGGTCAAAGCAGACTCAGACTGGGTAAATTAATTTACTTTATTGGCAATCAAATCATAGTAGAGTAATAAGAAATAACCCTTCAAAACCCTTGCTGCCACTCATCTTTGCATCTGAGGCTCAGATTCACTTCCAATTTTCTCTACCTCCCTGCTACTAGCAGTGCAGATGGAGGAGTAATGGGGATTATGGTCAGTTCATCACACATTGTCTCTGCTAGTCATGCCAGTCTCTCCACAACATCACAGCCTCTTTTGGGCATCTGTCTGCTCCAGCATGGGGTCTTCCATGGGCTACAGGGACAGAGCTGCCTTACCATGGGTTGCACCATGGGCTGCAAGAGAACCTCTGCTCCGGCATGGGGAGCACCTCCTCCTCTCCTTTTCCACTGACCTCAATGTCTGCAGGGCTGTTGCTCTCCCATATTCTCTGTCCCCTCTCTGGCTAAAATTCCACAGTAACTTTCCCCCTTAAATTTGTTGTCTCAGAGGCACTACTGCCATCACCAATGGGCTTGACCCTGGCCAGCAGCGGGCCCATCTTGGAGTTGGCTAGCCTTGGCTCTATAGGGCACAGGAGACATTTCTAGCAGCTTCTTGCAGAAAGCCACCCCTGTAGCCCCTCTGCTACCAAAATCTTGCCCTGTAACCCAATACATGTTTTTAGGTATAGGCAGTCAAGCATAGAACATGATACCTTGTCTAGCAAACAGGTCTTTTTTCACTCCAAGGGAGCCAAACAGTGCTTATTTTAACAAAGAGGAAATGGTTGACTGATAATGTGGAAATAAAATCTGACTTATGACCACTGGCTGGATTTTATGTTGGAGGTGGCTTATAGAGGCTATCATTCTCCAGCATGATAAGACACTTTTTAATGATTGTTACCCAAGATGTCTGTGTCTCTAAACAAGGGAACCATTTGCAAGAAAAATCTGCAAACTATTCAGCTGTACAATGACAAAAGAGGTGTAGGGAGAAAGATGCTTTTATGTGCATCTTTAACTTGCTTTGTGCTAAGAGTCATTCTGAAGTAGCTGTGTAATAAAGAGACATTCTACACCCAGAACTTTGGTGCCTCTAAAGCCATCACACCTATAGGCCCAGCCATCAGAGATATTGGGGCAAGTACCTGTGTGTTTTGGAGTGTATCCAAAGGGCAGCAGGTTGAGAGCATGGATTACTGGTGTCTAGAGAAGAAGGGTTTTCTGATGGGTTAGAGTTGATGGCAGAACTCACTGACAATCAGAAAAATACTGGAGAGCATTTTGGACCCTGGCTGGCCCAAGGGGAGTTCACTACAGTCAGCAACCGCTGTCAGCTGGCACAAACTGCAATTTCAGCACCTCTGGTTTGCCAGAACTGTAAAAAATATAAGTATCACAAGGCACAAAATACAGACTCCAGGCCCCAGTATGCAAGCCTCACAAGAGTGGTTGTAGGGAAACAACCTCCAGCACACACAACAGAGGTATGTAAATCACAGGGAGACAACCTCAGTGATTTATCAAGTCTTTGGAGACTGTAGTTGAAGCAATTTTCTGCTGAAGTGTTGAAAATAATCAGTGGAACTTTTGAGGAAAAAACACAGTGATAAAACTGAAAAACACTGACCCTTAAATTGTACTCTATACTTCCTCTTAATGCATGAAACAGAGAAGAAGTAGACATTACTTAGAAGTGAGGAGTTTCATACAGAAGGAGATTTTTTTTTTTTTGTATCAGTTTGTTCCTCTTTAGCATATTTGAATTGTTTACCTTTTGCTACTTTCTTTCAGTTGCCTGGAAACATTTAGTAAGTAGTTTGTGCCAAAGCATTAGCTGACTTAAGATTCAACTCGAATGAGTTCTAACACAAAAGCTTATCATCTGTGTTTTCAAAATATCCAGCAATATTGAATTAAAGGGCTTTTTGAGCAAATAGAAATTAATTTTATCAGGATAACAGAGTTTAACGTATTTTTACAGTAATATCAACTTCTTGTTCTTGACCTTGTATGCCTTGGTGAACCAAAATTTCTCACCAAAACCATTATCCCTTTCTCTGAGAACCAGACTGATGATGTTGCATGCATTACAAGTCATATAATGAAATACAATTATTTTTTAAATTGATATTTCAAATTTCAAATTTCTTTCCTGATTTTAATCTTAGAAAGCTGAGAAATCTGCTATGTGATACCAGCACTTTGACTCTGCAAATCTGTGAACACCTCCCTGAGTTATGCTGTTAACTCCCATTGGGGCTTATGAAAGTGTTAGACCAGCACTGCTATTTCTGCTATAGTTATATTATAGGAAGTATAGCAGGCCATGGTGCACCTTCACAGTGAAATCATCCAGAGTGAACTTTCATCAGGTTGGGCACATCTGCAAAGAGTTCACATCTGGCATTCTAGAGTAAATATTGCAGCAGCACTTATAAATGCCTGGTTCAACATGTGGGAATCTCCAAGAGGTATTCCTAAGCCAAAAGCATGATAACTGAAATTACTTGAGTATATGAAATTATTTACAGGAGAATTCATGTTAGTGATTAGTATCAGTTAATACCTGACTGTAAATGTTTATTTTACTTAGGAGACTCTTTGAAGCATATTGATATCTCACCTCAAAATATACACCACTTCTAATAGATGAAAGAATATTAAAAGGTTCACAATATCACAGAACCCACACTATTTAGTTTTAAGTAGTTTTATTTTAGAATATTTAGTGCTTAATGTCCCAACTATATTGTAACTTATAAACCTTCACTATTTCTTCTCTAATGGTATTTTCCTAACTAAATGAGCTACCAGAATGAGCTTCCCAAAGCTCAAGTTGAACAAACAGGATATCCAACAGTTTTTCTGATACATGTTAATTGGTTGAGATGGAAAGCAGTGCTGAGAACTGTCTGACACTTCATTTTAAATAGCATTGCATGTGTATTTCGTGTCTCAGCTCATCTGAGACCCCACTCCCCTCCATTCCGAGCATGATCATAAACATAGACTGTACCTGGTTTTGAATTTGCAGGAAAATCTTGGAAAAAACAGAAGGGCCACATGCAGTAATGGGGAACAAAGAGGCAATAGCAGGGAAAAGACTGATGGCAAATATTGGGAAAGAGCCTGCATCCTGCACAATGGTACTATTCATATATATAAATCACGTGCTCATGTGTTTTTCTGGATCTGGGCCTAACTGCACAACTGGATTTTTTTCAAGCCCCAAGTAACTGCAGAAAAAAGCAGAATACAAGCATAGATTTTTTTTGGTGGAGGGTGTAGTTCAGGCCCACAAAGAGAAAGTCATGGACTGCAAAGGAAAGCTGCAAAAGACATGGAAAAGAGAGGAATGTTACTTTGCGCAGTAGTAATTTAGTGTTAGTATTTAAAATTGAGTATCCTCATTTGGTGAGTTTGGAGGTTCGTTTCCCACCTTCTGTTAATCTTTGGTTGTATATTAAGAGAAGGGGACTGGATGGTGGACTGAAGTCCTTCTGAGGTAAAGAGCAAGGCTATACTTTGTTCTCTGAGAAGGATGCCTACTGTTTCAGTGCACAGTAAGATTTTGAAAGCTTTTATAAGAGTTCATTATGAAACCCTGACTTGGTGTTCAATAGCGACTGTGAAAGAGATCAAGGAAGCTGGATGTGGTAACAGATTACTGAATATCCTGAGTGCTGTGCAGTGCAGAGCTGAAGTGCACATGGGTCACAGCAGATCCCCTTCAGATCTGAACAATGTTAAAATGCAGAAGGCAGAATTCAGCTTGTTTACCTGCTGGATCAGAGATCCTAATACCTTGCTTAATCTGTTCTTTTGTCAGATAGCCAGCTGGCAGTCTAAACTCTGAACCATATATATTCTTATTTCTAGTGTTTGTGTGTTGCATAATAAAAGTATGAGAGTTGTGAAAATAAAACTGCAGCTTGGTCAGCTTCATTTTGAAGCAGATAATTCGAGTGAAAAATCAATGGCTATTCTACAGCCTGTGTATTTTCCTGTACACAGATATGCACAGAAATAGCAAAAGTTTGTATTAATTGATGATGATACATTAATGTCATCTAAAGATGTGGTGAAATGGAAAGATAATTGGATTAATGAATAAAATACAGAATTTAAGCCCCAAGATCTAACAGATGTGACACGGTGCCTTATTTAATGAGTGTTAAGTGGAATCTCTCATGAGACTGGAGAACACGGTACTTTGTACTGCATAATCTTCCATTCCCATCCCAACCACACAACCATATTCATAAGTCATTCATGACAAAAATCAATGATCTTAGTTTTTCTGACAGCTTCTGTTCACTGTTCCTAGGAACTGTTTTTTATCTTTTCTCAAGAGGGTATTTAGAATTTAAGCTCCCTCTGTCTACTTGTTTATGTACAGTGCTGTTCATCTGCCAAATGATCATGGTGCCAAGTTCCAGCTTGGCATTTGTAGAACATTTTCCTTTCAGCCCCTTGAGAATGCATTCTTTAGCCTTTCCAAAGCCAGCAAATTGTCAATACTTATGAAGTGGCATGGCCTAGGCAGAAGTGGACAGAAAAGTTATCAGCATCTGTCTCATTTTTTTTGTGGCTATGACATGACACAAACTATGGTTATTTATGATAGCCTTTGAAAGAAAAAATATGAGGGGTGACTTCTCTTTTTATGATTCTGTATTTCAATAAAATTTCTCTAATTGCATGGGTAGAGCAATAAAGTTTTGTAGCACATATTATATCCTATAGCATACTGTTACAAGAAAAAAAAAGTGCATCAGCAGGCCAAGCTTGTGAAATATTGTGTAATTTGCTACAGTAACATTGGTTTTTTTTACAATCCATTATATGGTAACTCAATATAAAGTCAAAAGACCTAATTTACAAAATGGGAATCCTTACTGTAGTCACTTTCCAAACAAGGCACCTGATCAAAAGCATTTGCTATCAATTCTGCTAACTGACAGTTTCTTAAAACCTTTTTTTGTGTTAGCTGGAGGCAAGCTGAGGACAACCACCATCACTGAGAAAATACTGATTTTTCTAGGATATCCTGTCTTTGTTCTGCAAATAGTGAATAGATACAGAGTGGAGTTTATGTCATGGTGAGAAGAAAATGTTGTGATTAAGTCTGGAATCTGTGTTCTCTTGACCTTTCAGGACTCAGTTTTTACAGGTTGGAAGAAAAAATATAGAACACTCTGTTAAAACACAGCAATAGGTCATGTTGTACTTTGTTAATCTGCCCAGCATTCTTCCATTACAGAATGAGAAGATGAATTAAACACACAGGGCTTAACCAGACAGAGACTCTAAATCTATTAATTCATCTTTATGTGTCTAGCTTGTGTACATCCTCCTTTGGAACAAAATAGTCAGTCTTTTAGGTCTCTGAGGACCAGCCTTTTACATGAGTTCTGGCAAGTGAATCTCATGCCTTCTTGTAAATTAGTAATAGTGAGAGACAGGGCAAGAAGAACCACAGCAAACATCTATTAGGATTAGACAACCTTGTAGCTGCTCAATAAGAAATGAAAGCTGGTTGGTCAGAGCTAAAATAGGTAGGACAAGGAGCTGTTGCTGAGCTGCCAAAGTATGACATACTTCTTTAGAGTAGAGAGGACAGGGACAGGGAATTGATTTTGCTGGAGGTGTTTTCCAGTAATAAGCATGAGATGGTCATCTTAATTCCATGCCTATCAGACTGCCCTAGGCTGCCTCCAGATCACTCACTCCCACCCACCTGTTCTTGTCTGCACCAGGTTTGTCCAGATGCACAGCATCACAGTCCTTTTCAACTTGAATGCTGGCAGGCCTCTGGGAGAGTCTTTATCTGGTTCAGTACAAAGGTAACCTCACACCTGCCAGTACAGCTCTTTCTTCATGCATTCACAGGGTCTTCAGCAGTCCTCAGCCTCACTGAAGAGCCCGTGTTTAGTTCCTCTTGAAAAACAACTATAGTGTAGTTCTACAGCAAATAAAGAAGGTGGGGTATTTTGGTCACAACATCAAGCCAGAAGGAAAGAATAGGGCTCTCATGCAAGGGTCTGGCTCTGCCATCACAGTGCCCATCTCTAGTCAGGAAAAGGATTTGAGTTTCAGATGCAGCAGAATCACCTGAGCAGTCTGGGAATTGCATCTTGCAACACTGTCCATAGTTTCCTGGATGCTCCTAATTTATATGATCTATGACATTTGCCTCCTTACAATATCATGGATTACCCTGAGAAGTGTCTGTAGCTACTGTATGACAACCAACAGCTGCCTTTGTGATGAGCTTCTGTGCTGCAGTGACCTCCTCTCTTGGGTGCTATTTTAGCTCCTGCATCAATTTTACAAGTCCCCAATAATTTCCTACAGTTTTTGTTGGTTTTTGTTTTCACTGAAAAACATGTGAATTGTTAAGTCCTTCAGAGGCTTTCATTCTCTGCTTCTCTGCTGAGAAGAGATGGATTTTTTCTGAAGTTTTTATTCAGGAATTCGTTTAGAGTAGGAGCGTAGCTCTCAGTGGTGGTGTATCGTATAACATTTGGCTAATGCTCTGGGGCTATTTCTGGTAACTGCAACAGCAGTTACAGTGCTGGGGTAGATCTACTATATATTCTAATGAAATAACTAGTAGTCTGGTGCAGTCTACAGGAATAACAGAGATTTGGATCCTTTCACTTCATTTGGGGCACATATATTAAAGAATGAGCTCTGTGCTTAAGAGAGATTACACGGGGATTATGAAATGTAGAAACTGTAGTTGCAAAAAGCAGTTTTATTCATAAGCAGATTACTGCCATTTTACTGCATGCTTATGAAAACTACAGTTTCTAGTGAAACCCAAACTTCATTAGTGTACAAATATTAGCCTACACAGAAATACAACATTTCAGTTAAAAAAAGTGGAAAAGCATTTATCAATTATTTTGAAATTCATATAATTTACACAGTGTCCTGAAGCTGTCTGCAGTCTTTTTAGAAATACCAGATTTAGAGAGGCCCTTGCACTTGGCCAGGTTTATTTATTTATTAAATAAATAAGACAAACTAATGAAGGTAGTGGATAATGATGTATGGATGATCAAAATGTGCTGTTCCATCCATGATGGGAAAAGAAATGTGTTAAGGCAGAGGTGTATTATGTATAACTTTTTTCAAATGAACACACAAAACCTAACATGCCCATAGACTTATAAATGAATGATGACATTTATTCCACTTGTGTCTTGGGAATTATGGATTTACCTGTTCTCTTGATGGTATTGGGCAAAAAATCTGCTGCAGTCTATTGATTAGTTTATCCTGCACCAACTTGGGAGTAATTAATTTTATGTCAGCATAATTAAAATTGAATTATACAAATAGGTATAGCGATAGGTGATACAGATAGGTGAGTGATGCTGCCCCAAAACAGGCAACTGAAGAAAACCACTAGCATCCTCTGATTTATTTTAAAATGTGAAGAATTTTAGGGCAAACAAAACAAAATCCAAGCAGTAGAACAAAACACAAAATAAGGTTTTGGACTGGGAAAATGGAACAAAAAGATAAATCTTCAGTGGAATATTGATTTCTTTTTGAATTCACAAAAGGCGATCACACAGGGTAGAGAATAGTTAACCATGAAGACAGCAGAAAAGAAATGCACTTCCACTAAAGCCATAAAGAAGCTGCAGTCACCTAGGTAGAACCATAAAAAGCACTGAAAATATCTTCTCTGATAAAAGGCATTCTAAGAGAAAGACTGGGAAATATGTTTCATAGTTTTGTGATAATTTGATATTGGGAGTGAAAATGTCATTGTTTTTAGGAATCTCTTTTTTCTTCACTTGAGTATGTTTATAGTAAAACAAGTTAGAGTTTAATACACTTTGAAGATAAATCACCTCTGGATGTTTTCAGAGCAAAAAAATTTCCATCTTAATCTTCTTAAATTTCTCTCTATATTTTTTACTGCTTTTTCCTGAGGCTGTTTACTCTGCACATATTAGAAAGAAGGATAACAAAGCATTTTAAATAGGCAAGTCTGTGTGTGACTCCGAAGAAGGGAGATCCGTTTTTTTTTTTTTTTGGAATTCTGTTTTCTGACTGAGGTAGTGTTCACCAGCAGGAAGGAGTTAAACGATACCCAAACAACTCAGGAGCTGTCTGTCAATCAGGGCTAATCTTGAGGCAGCAGCATTAAGAGGCTTCAGGAAGAATGAAGTCTTTCTGGCATTTATTTTGTTTCTCTGTATTTATCAGTTGAGAATTTCTGGGTCTGAACTGTTAATAAATACAAATGGTTAATTGTGTGGTAAAGTCAAAACCTGTAAAAGAAGGCACATATATTTCAGAAGGTCCAGCTTCTGCATCTTCAACATGAACTCTCAAACTCTGTGGCTCCACAACAGGACGGGCAGTAGTCTGTGAATGGAATTTGATACATAGCTAACTATTTGATACTATTTACATAGCTAAATAGTCCTGAAAATAATTTTTTAAATTGCAGATAAGGGAAAGGAGGCTCTTTTTTTTAGATAACTGGTTCTATTGTCATGCTTAAGGTCCTTAGCCACACGGGAAAGGTTCTGGTTAGAGTAGATGTAGCAGGAATCTATTCTCAAAATAGAAACTGGCTACAGAATGGCAAAATGATTTGATAGTGATGCTCAGTTTCTACTCAATCATAAGCAAGGTTTTACATGCGTTCATTATGCTATGCAAGGCTGGATTTTCTTTTGTCATTTTTGCCTTGTCTTGTGGTATGAAATAGCTTCTCATACCATAATTTGAGTGTCCTAAGTCTACCACATTTATAATTTGTTGCAATACATAAGGATTTTGAATAAGAAATAGGTAACATTACTGTCCTTGCTCAATTTACAGACTTACATATCATACCACAGACTCACAAGTCAGCCTTTACTGGAAGAGTAAAATGACTCAGTTTGGGCTTGGGAGCCAGAGAGCTAAATATAGCATTAGAGCTTGGTACAGCTGGGGGAAAAAAATCCATTTGGGAACTTATAAAAGGTCAGTTTGGAACAGAGGTGCCTGGGGTGCAGAAACACTTGCCCTGACAACTAAATTCACTCTGTTCCTATTTGAGAAGTGGCACAGCAGAGCTGCTGAGGACAGAAGAAGGTATAGGAAGGTAAGACAGGGAGAGAAAAAAATAGACATAGAAAAGGTTTGAGCTGGTTATTCCAAAAATTAGTGCAGGATGTAGGCTATTAAGTATCCATTTCTGTGGGAAAGTGATGATGTGGCAGTGTAAACATCTTGTTGAATGTGTACAAACTCAGAATACTCTGTGCAAATTCTTTATTGAAACAATGACCAATGTACAAGCTACATCACATTTCATTTTGCCATTTCAGCATGAACTTTTCTTTTTGTGGTTTACAGCCGTGAGCTATAAAATCATAACAGTTATTTAAATCAAAATACACCAACTGCTTCTCAAAAGAACACATTCATATTTGTCTTACATTTCTTGTAAAATCAAAAAGGACTTCATAATAAATGAAATATAACTTACAAGACTTTAGTGCAAGCATTTCCTTTGCATCTAAGAAGCTTTCAGTTGTCCCACTAAATATGGCATACTTAAGAGGCCAACTCTTAAAATAGCATGCTGCCAAGATATCCCATGAGAACTTTGAAAATCTGACACTGTTAACACTTTCTAGAATTAGTTAATCTGACCAAACTGAAAGTCAAAAAGCCCTGGTTATATGTTACAGTACTTTTGTCAAAAGGTAACTGCAAATCAAGGAACTGACATAGTTATCTACATTAGAATAAAACAGGCACTGATTTAAAAAAAATCAACATCTGCCTGTATATGCCATTTCGCAAGTCTTATGATTATACAGTAATTTTTAAGCACAGGAGTGTACTTCTGTGCCTTACCAAGTACCAACAAACCTGCACAAAATGCTGGTCTATGGATTCTTTGAAATTTTTTATATGACAGACAAAAAAACCCCAGAAGGGTAGATTTCATCACAAACATGCTCAAACCAGATAACAAAGAAAGGATCAGCAGGAAACAAATGCTGCTCAAAAAGAAAATGTTGAGAAAATAGGTACTGAACACTGTGTTTAAGTGGTCTGATTAGTATGGTCTTACATTTACTGAAAAAAGAATAGTAAGTGTGAAATTCAAATCCAACACTGATTTCTTCTGCTGCAGAAATCTAGTCATCTTTCATGAAGTTTGGCAAAATTGTTTGAAAATGGTATAAATATAATTGTGCAAATCTCTTTTCCTTATTAAGCCTGGCTTGGTGTTCCTTTGCTTTTAGAATGCAATTTCCAGATTCTAAGTCTTTTAAGAACCATTAGTGTTTGGTGGTACAATAAATAGTAAATTGTAACAAAAAGTGTGCATAGTCCAATGATGGAAACAGATTAATGTCCCTGAAGTGCTTAAGGTGCATGGAAATATGTAACAATGCAAACATTAATATTTTCTTAGAGCCATTATTAATTTTATGTTTGTTAATTGTGGTTTTGGACCACAAAATAGCCATTTGCTAAGAAATACTGCAAGACACAATTGCATACTTTATAATAGCACAGCCAGAAAGTTTGGAACAGGAAAGACAAGTTTGGGTCTTGCTTCCCATCTGTCTTCCACAAAGGAAGTTCCTGAAAGTGTATAAAGAGCTTTAGGCTTAGAAGTGTCATATAATGGGTGCATAAGACACTGAGCAGCAGACACAAAACCACCAAAAACCCACATAAACCAGAACCATCGGTTCTGTATAAAATCTGTATTTTCTTCAGCTACATTGCTGTTTAGTTTTTATTCTGATAATAACACAAAGCTAAATGTCCAGACTGGATGGAGCAGTCCTACCTGTGAGCTCTCATCTCTGAAGGACTCCAGCTCTAGAAAATTCAGGGTTCCCTCTGACCTTGCAACAGCAGGAATCCAGCACTCCAGGTACTGCATGTATCTAATCCAAGTACCAGTTGCTTGTGTGTGGTTTGCAATGTGCGTTTGTGTGTACTTCAAACATGCCCTTTGTGGGCAACCTCTAGGGAAAAACATCATTTGTATCTTCAAGGAAGTTTACACAGCGATACTGAAGAAATCCATGGGGATTGTTTGCTCTCAAATGTTTCTCAATAAATAAATAATAAAGAGGCTGGAGGACAGCCTGAATGAAGCAGTCAGGGTCAGAACACTATAGACATACATGAAGGGGTCTGATCTCTACTGTAAAAACTTCATAGTTTAAAAAGATTAAAATTAAAATACTGTAATAAATATTTTTATAACTTCTAAAAAAATATAAAGTGTAATTTAAAAGTTCTTTTTATGCTTTCAAGGAGAATATCCTTGCTTATCTGTGCAATCTTAGTTGGGCACCAGGTAAGTAACTTTAGAATGCATGGGCTTTGTTTGTAAATGCTGGACAGGCAGAAACATCAATGTACCTCTTCTCAGGAGGTTAAGGTGAAGTAAAGGATTTTAGTGCAAGTTCTTGCTTTTTTTCCTGCCCTTGTCCTTTTTCATATAAGAAGCAAATAAAGTAACTTGAAAAACTGATGTGAACACAACAGAAATGTCCTTTGGATTGAGACAAGAAGTTAACAGGTTACATCATACTACGGTCAATCACACTGGTCAGAAGTGAGGTTCTTTAAGGTATTCTTTTAAACTAACTTCTGTCTTACATTTGTATTGCTTTGCTGGAATTCAAATATTTCCAGTCACATTCCTAATGGACTTTGCCCTTGCATGTTTCCTTTTGGGCATGTGCAAATGCATTTTGTGTAGAAACCTGCCACTGTGGTGAGCACAAAAAAATATGAGACACCTGAATGCTGCCATTTCTCACAAATTGGTTGTAAAATCTGAAGACCATTATTAAACATATACATTTTTTTTATAACCACAGAAAGATGCATATGGAGCCATTTCTGCATCACCTATGTAAGTCATGGCGTATTCCTGTATTTCACTGCTGGTGAGGCTCTGCAGTTTAACATGAGAAAGTTGACACAAGACCTCAGTTCATTATCAAGGGTTCTTTTATGTACCTGCAACATTGACTATGTCTGGTCTTGATTACCTGTGCAGTTAATATAACTGATTGCCTCCAACAGACACCTTATGGAGATGTGGCTGCTTTGTTAAAATGTCCAGAGAGCATCCATGGTTCACCTCCCCATAGACCTAAGAGACTTCTTTTTCTACAGTATACTTGATTCCAGATTTAAGTGTCTATATTTATACTACAATCCTTCTTAAACACTATAGGGTGATAGTTTTGTTCATTAGTTCCAAACTAAATGTGTCAGGTAATTAAGTAATATGCTATTAACCCTACACAAACTCCTTGTAAGTGCTTTCTTTCCAGACTCACTGCAAAGAAGGTACTTTTTATTGTCTATCTGCAAGAGAAATTATTACTTCCCTTCTACTCCTGGCATTTCCTGGCAGAGATGTTGATCCTTTTTAATGCCACAATTGCTACGATCATTAAAGCTTTACTGGGGTAGAGTCACATGTACTTGAGCAGTGAACATCCTACATGTAGGAGGTTCCCAAAATCTCAATGCAATTATATCATGTTTAACAGTTTGCATGACTGTCTTTGTAATTTTATAGGACACTTGATAATATTTTTTTCAGTTTGGATACAACACTCTCAAAACTGATGCTTATATATGAATTTAGGATTAATTTTCAGAATATCAAAATTAAGAAGCCAAATAAAAGGGAATTTTGCTATTTCAGCCTTGTTATCAACAGATTACTGGCATTTGCAGGACTGTTATGTAACCTGCATATCTTCTGGTAAGGTGGTACAAGTTACTGCTTCCAAATTACTTCAAAACAAGACATCCTGCATATTTGTAGCTGTTTGCCATATAAACTTCTGGAAACATAGAAAATGCTCAAATGTATGTAAAAAATCCCTGCAGAGCTGTTGAACTGCAACTTTCTCATGGCTTTCCCATCTGTAATATACACCTCAAAGCTGTTTCTTCGTGCAAACAAACAATTGTTGGCATCTTCATTCCATGAAGAAGGGAAAACTATTTCCCATGTGGCTAAGCAGTGTGGTCTCAAATGAAATGGAAACATTTTAACTTTCTTTAATAGCCCTCTAAATCACAATGCAGCTGAGCAAACAGGCTTTGTAAATGGGATCTATTAGGATTTTATTTGGCTACTAGAGTGCTGCCTCTTGGGCAATATTTCAAATTCACAAGTTAATATTTGCAAAAATGCAACAGATGGAAATAACAAGAGTGAAGGAAGAAAATGGAAACCAGTTTTATGTTTAGTAAGTTCAAGTGTCCTACAACAAAGACTACCAGTGACTTCCAGGAGCCACTACAGGTGACTCCATCCTAGAAAATGCTGAGGTAAATGTTTCCTGGAAATACTCCTAATCAAAAAGAGCAATTAATATTAATGTAATAGCAATTAGTCTGCCATACATCATGGTAAACTAAATTCAAACTGAGAAGAAAGTGCCAAATAATCCACTTACATGCTTTTGCTATGATAGTCTCCAGGTAAGGCTTAGCGGCAAGTACAATATGTATTTTTAAAAGAGCTCCACCTGATTTTCCTGCTATGCATAGATTCAGGAGTAACTATCATACATGGCTTTCATATATAATGCATGTATTTTTGTCATTTGCCAATGCTGTGTCATCAGAACTGAGTTCAGCAGAAGGCTCAGGAGGGGGCTCTGCAGGAAGTGCTGGTGTTTGAGGAGTGTCTTCTTCCTTGGTGTCCAACTGCATGCTTTCCTGTGACTGACCATCCATGCAGTCCTTTTTGGACAATGGGTGAACTGACACTTTTATTGCAATCTGTTGAGGTGGCTCATGCAGTGACGATGCGTCCGAGTCAGCTGTGGGAGATTCACTGCGTGTCAAAGCGTTTTGGATCATATAAAGCTCATCTGTTTCAGTGGTCTCCTGGCCTTCTGCCGCCTGCCGTACAAAATTCTGTCCTTGCTCCTCTAGACCGACAACCTCCATAATTTCTTCCATTATAGTCCTGCAGTTCATGATGAGAGGTGGCAAAGGTACGCTCCGAGCAAGCTCTTCAATATAGCGAGCAAATTCCATGGTCTTGAACTGGGTTACTTTGGCAAGCTCGAGCGTTTTGGCTGATGTGATAATTGGGATACGCTTTGCAATCTCAAAGGCCTTCTGCAGTTTCTCTGCCCCTTCTGTTCTGAAGAATTCATTGATTGCTTTCTCGGTTTTCTTCAGATGACTGCTCATCATACATAAGCGAGTAATGTTCAGTATCATAACAATGGTAAAAGCAACAAGGCAGACAATCATGTAATAGATTCCCATATCTCCAGAGGTAAAAACAACCCTCAGCGTGACAGTATTGTTAACACTGCCATATGTATTAGATGCGACACACGTGTATTTACCTCTGTCTTCAAATGATACGCGGGTAATATTTAGTAGCCCATTGTCAAGAAACCACCATTTTCCTGTTGGAGAGGAAACAGAGTAACTTAGAAGTGTTTTGTGACATGATCAGCATAGTCTTAAACATCAAATTTTATCAAACTGGCTTCAGGTTTTGGAAGAAGGAAATAATGTTCACAAGAAGATAAAGAATTTACCTTCATAAAGGCCTGAGATCCTAGAATGTTACTAATACTGTCAAATCCCTGACAACAACTCTGGATAGTCAGAGCACATCCTAAAAGGGTCTCATAGAAAATGCTAATATGCATCCCATCTATCTCAGTCTTGTGGTCAGTTAAGCTACAAAGATAGGATTACTCCAGAGAACCTCCCAAACACAGGTCACACTTCCTCAAAGAACAGGATCAATGGGATTGTGAGGCAAAAAAACCTACTTAAACTCTCCTTGTTTTGTTCCCTGACATTGCATTTGCTTACAATTGTGTTATGTTTGGTGTTTCTCATATAATTCTGTTAAACTTTAAAAACCCTAACATTGCAGACATCATATACTACATTGCCTACCCTCTCAGGTGTTGAGAAATTGATTTTGAAGTATAATTTTAAAGTGAGTGAAGTAGGATAGGAGGAGTAAAATAGATCGAAAGGAGAAGACCCATGACAGGGAATGCCTTATTTGTCGGTAAGAACTTCTACACACCACGACAGAACTTCTTTTACATTTAAAAGTAATTTCTATCAATGTAATATAATTGATGACTTTGTCTGCTGCATGGAAATACACATTTCATATACATGAACACTTCATATTCTTTGAACCTGGCACAGTAGAAAAGTTTAAGTATGAAACTGCATTTGAAACAACATGTTAAAAAGCCGTAACTCCTGTCATTGCTAAAGTGATACAAGTTACTGTATTTGCCACTTAATTCATTGGTATTGAATTAAGATTTTCAGTTCCTCAAAGTTTTTCTAGTTAAACACGGCTTACCCAAATTGTTTTACATTATCTCCAGTAGAAGCCTAAATAGAAAGTATTCCCACGAGATCCCTGCCTCAGTTCATGTGTACAGACAGCTCTTAATTACATCTTTTTATCCTCTTAGAAGTTTTAACTTAAATGAAACCATATTTTTTTACCCTAGCATAATTCTTGAAAACAGCTGAATCATTTTGCCTGAAATTAAAAACTGCAGAACTAATAAAAGCTCAGTCTAAATCAGACTTCACATTAAAAGAAATCACCCCAATCAGCTAAATTTAGGCAAATTCAGAGGAAAACTCCTTTACAGAGGAAATATTAGCATCTGTAACAGATGAAACTTCTTCCTCCACCTCCAGCATAACAAAAAATGCAGAGTATTCGCTGCTCAGTATTTCTTTGAATTTGAATGCTGGTCCTTTTTTCAAAGTAGTTTTCAATTAATTGTGAAATAACAAGATGCCTTGTGATGTATCCTGGCTCCAGCTGTTAAAAATGACATAATGGCATTGAATTCAGTGACAGGGTCCATGCCAGTGGATCCTGACAGACATATTGACCCACATAAGAAAACAATTATTAGAAAATGTATAATTGTTGAGTTTTGATACCAGTTCAGTGCCATACTTAGCACCACAAAGAAAAGTCTCAAGCTAGGAAACATTTCTTACAGAGAGACAACCTCTTAAAGGAGGTATTGCACTATTGAAAGTCTAAGTTAAAGTCATGTTGTCTTAATACTACATCTGCACTTTCTACTGATTTGGTCAAAGTTTTTGCTCATCTACCTAAATGTTTGTTTTAGCTACCTCTCTCAGCTGACTACACAAAGACCTAAATTAGATGCCTAACTAAAGGGGAAATTTTCTATTAGTGACCCTTAGCAACACATTCTAGCACACTAATCTCTGTGGTTGCCACAACCACACAAATCATGTTCAAAACTCTGCTTTATAGCTCAAGTAATTCCTTTCTCTAGCTTAACTCAGAAAATGATAACATGCTGTACTGTAAAACATAATCAGTTATGCAGTAAGCTCTTACAGATACACACTGCTCTTTCACATCAAGCTGGGTCAATTGTTACTCCTGTCACAGCAGAGTTCGCTGTCAGGTCAATCATTAGTTAGGCACACTATCTTACAACTAAGAGTTTATTTCATCATGTTGTGAACAAAGCAGTCACTATGGAAGGATTACATGAGAAAAACACCTTTCATACACCCACACTCCCCTCAAACACTCCCTAGAAGTATAACTAGGATTATCACCCAAATTTTCCATTTAAAGAAAATAAGCTCATGTGTAATTATGGTCTCTGGCAAATGCCACTGAAGAGTCTTAACTAAAGCCAGGAAGGCTCAAATTTGGCCTGTCCTTCTCACTGCTCCCCTACATAGCTTTTGCAGTTGGTTGTTCAGGGCATCTCCTTTTTCTCACACTACCATGGCACTGCACATAAAGACAGTAGGCATACCAGGGAGTTAGCTGTGTTGAGTTCACACCAACAAACTATTCATATGTCATAAGAATCCTCCTTTGTGTTGGGAAACAGCTTTTTAATCTTTTTTTGGTGCCAGAGAAGAACAAAGGAGGACAGAATGAGAAACAGAACAAACCTAAAGTCTTCCAATGACAAGAGGCCTGTCTATACCTTCTGTTAATTGCTTCAGCTTCTTGCTATGTGTTGCTATAAATAACACATAAAACATTACTGTTTTCTTCTGGGGTGTGCATAAAAAATTTATAACTGCCACCAAGCTTTCATTTATTTTCACACAGGAAAATACCACAGCCAGGCCATTAAATTCAGGTTATTTGTCAACTTGCTGAAATCAGAAGTGTCTCTGGACAGGCTACATCAGTGCTATTACTAAGATCCTACCTTTATTCTCCTCCTCTTGGAGCAGGCGGCCATTGGAATTGTACCATCTGTAACGCGGGCTGGGGCTCCCTTGGACATTGCAGTCGATCAAGGCACTACTGCCCTCCTTGACTATGATGTGGTCGATGCGGGAGATGACCACAGGCGCAGCCCCCGTGTGTGTGTCAGTGCGGTTGAAAGTGCTGTTACTCACATCCTCAGCAGTGGTCAAAGCTGCTAGTAAGATGACAAGGCGTGTGGTAGGCAGAAAGTACAAAAAGTGGCGGCTGTTCAGTATGTCCATTTTCCTTCAGTGGTGTACACGACTGGCTGGGAACTAATTCTGTTGAGTCCTTGAGGTGAGCAGGTCACAGGAGAGTTCTACTTTGATCTGTGCAATTTAATGCTTAAAATATCCTATAAAATAAATAAATAAGTACAGTGAGACAGCATATATAAACAGTCCATTAGATACGCTCTTTTAAAATAGTGACACATCCATTAATGCATTTCACAATCATCAGCGCAGTGTCTTGTCTAAATGCTAATGTTATCATAGTCCTTATCCTTACTGGAAAAAGATGCATGCATTTTCCTGACAATGGTGTTCAAAATGACAGGTGTAGGAGAAAGCTTTTATCACTTTTATCACCTAGACACTTAGCAGCAATTTAGCTAC
Source organism: Taeniopygia guttata (assembly GCF_048771995.1). Taxonomy (NCBI): domain Eukaryota; kingdom Metazoa; phylum Chordata; class Aves; order Passeriformes; family Estrildidae; genus Taeniopygia; species Taeniopygia guttata. The sequence goes on along the minus strand of NC_133028.1, from coordinate 37,067,429 downwards.
AGTAGCAGCCACCGTTTTATGTCAAAAGTTCAACAGATTTTTTCCTTTTTTTTTTTTTTTTTTTTTTTAACCATTTGCAAAACCAATAGGAAAAATGAAGGTACAGCATGTTAAAAGCTGTCACTACCAGTTTGGTGCTGCAACTCTATCACATGCATGGTCTTAGATGAACTAGGAAACATAGTGTAAGAAAGAACAATTCGAGGAAGGGTTTTTGGCTCTAATGTTGCAATCTTTGATATACACTTTTTTTTCTTCACAAACATAGCAGCACATACAGCAAAACATCTCAGACCATTCACTTTTCTTAAGCTACTGCTGTCTGAGATAAAATACAGATATAGCATGGAAGATTGTTCTTAAAAGAGGGTATTTCATGCTTGATAAAGTAATTTCAGAGTTGTTATTTTTAGAGAAAATTCAGAAAGAAGAGTACTTGCTAGTAACATAATTATGGCTAATGTTCCTTTGAGATACAAATGAAGTTAGGGCTTTTCTGTTCCTTATGGGGCATTAAACATTTTGCACATTCTCCCTCAGTATTTTCCCTCAACTAATCACCCACAATGAGGCCTTTCTGAAGCAGTGATTTCAGTTTCTGGACAGAGGCAGGGGGGGTGGTTACAAAAGGGCTCTCTATTGGCCTCATTATGCTCCCAGTGAACACAATTGGCATTCAGTACTGACTGAAGGCACAGTGTTGGCCTCAAAATGAGCACCTTGGAAAATTTCACTTAAGAGTCTAAAGACCACAAATCATGTTAAAATCACAGAGTAACCAATTATACTGGTTTTACTCACGTGTTTGTAAGGTAAATAACTGAAACTTAGTGAAATTTATTAGATAGAGGAATCTATCTGGAATCTGAATATAGGAAACTATCTAATGAACTTCCCCAAATGAAAAAATTCCATTTCAAAATCGTTTATATTTTCTTAAATATACATTTGACTCATGGTAACTCATTTGCCTTAGCACACATAGTAACTGCTGACAAGATCAGTTTCCTAGATCAGTTCTATATATAAATGAAACACTAAAACAAAAAGAAACCAATGAAAAATCCCCATCCTTAGTTTCTTTGGTATTCAAAAAGGAAAGAAAGCAACATTACCATCTTTCACTGGTAATACTTGATTTAGGTAATTTTGTTACGCATCCTCTCTTCTCTGTAAAGCAATGAACTTGCTTTCACACAAATACATACAGGTGTTATTGAAAAAGCAAATGAATTCTTCCATTTTACAGGATGAATCAGTACTAGAAATGAAAACCTATGTTCTTTTCAATAAACTGCTGTAGAGGTCTGTCCCAGCTTCAAGCCTGCCCTTGTTTTTTCTCTTTTATAATTACTAAATGTGAAAAGTATTTCTCTTGAAGAGACAGAATAATTTTTAACTTTAAATTGATATGCAAATCTCATTTGTCATATAAAGCTATATAAACAATGACTTCAGAAATCTACTTCCAATTATGCAAAACATGTAGAGTCTGTGCTTTTGAAGGTACACTCTGAGTCAGCAGTTTGGGAAAAAACTTTCAGTTCTGCCTATTCACTTCAGTAACTATTTACATCTCATTTCTACTACTCCATTAGCCTTGAAGACTGATATTCTTCATGATTACACACATTCAGTCTATAAAATGTTTCTGTACAGTGTCACAGATCTGCATTGCGCAATACAGAAAACCCAAAATCACACTTCCTGGCAAAGGAGCAGGAACAGAAACTGGCTGGATTAAGACAATGGGAAGGGCAAAAGACAACAATACAAACTGATTGAGCTGTGTGTTCCAATTGATGTCTGGGGTTTCTTATACTGTATTTGGGTCTATCATTTATTTTTACAGCAGAAAAATCAGTAGCAATCAAAAAAAGGTGTTTATTGCTGAGAGCAATTTGCATTCCAGATGGAAATGAAATAGCATCTCCACAGTAGCTGTACAGAAAACCTGTAAGGAAGGGACCAACAGTGTAGCAGGAAGCTGATCAAGGTAGCTGATGGCCCACTGATTCCGCACAGCACAGGGATGTGGTTTGGAAGGTGTGAGGGCAGTAAGGCGTTGCCTATTCTGTATGTTTACTTGTTTTAAACACAGAGCATACGGAAGCAGAAACAGCACATTTGTGTAGTGTGATAGCAAGTATGACTGGCCCACAATATGGCCAAAGGGTCGACTGTTTGTCTGATTGTTTGACTCCTTCATTCTGGCCCAGAATTGAACCATAAATAGCTGCAGTAAATCTCAGGAAACAGAGATGAATAATTTATGCCTACTGTGTAAGGTTCTTACCTACTCCTTCTTACTCCTGGGAATATACTCTCTCGTTGAATGTAGAATATTAGAATGTATTGCAGATACATTTCTATTTGAAATAACTACAGTTTGGTGGCTAATATGAGGAATAATCAGGCAGTAGGTTTAAAGCAGAATGTTTGGAAATTAAGGTTGCTGCTTTCATATGCCATCCAGAGAAGTGCCTGAATATGTTTGAGGAGACAGGAAGAGACCTCTCTAAAAAATGGTGCTTTAAGATACAAGTTTAGACAAATGCTCCCAGGGCAACTAGGAAGCAGTAGGCAATCTTTCCTTTGGTGTGCATCCTCTCCAATGTTATCAGGAAACAAAAAGAGATGGAAGAAAGCAAAGAAGTTTTCTTAGCCCCAACTGACACAACAAAATTACAGGGTGGCCATGCTGGGACCTGAATGTCCAGGACCCTCTGCATACCTGCTGGGTGTGACCAAAAATGCTAGTCAGATTAGAAAAGCAGGAAGAAGCAGAGAGAGAACTGAAAGGGTAGAAAATGTGCTCATAGCAGACGCTGATGCAAAGCAAGTTTTGCTGAGAGTTCCTGTCCTCCTGCTTTGCCATAGGTGCAAGAGCAGCCTGAGTACATCAGGGACCACAGATCTGGGAGTCACAGCTGCTTTGCTAAATGTAAGTGATGTAACGAGTTATGGTTTAACCACAACTAAATGGAGAGAAGACTGAGACCAAAACAGGACTGCTAGTGATATCTGGCAAAGCAGCATGAGAATCCAGAGTATTGGAGAAGTGAGTAGTGTCACCCAGGATCTTGGCCACAAGAGGCAGCAATTAGCTGTGACCCATGATAAACCTGATGAAAGCAGTCAAAACTGTAACCTTTTAATCTGACCTAAATCAGAGAAAGCTGAATTGACTAGACTAAAACAAAGATTCCTGTAATAACTCCTTGAGACTGAGTAACACAGTACTCTGAAGAATGAGGACATCTGCAATCCTGAGACTTGCTTTGTAGGAACAGATTGAGTCTCGGAGCATTTTTGCCATGAAAAGGTCACTATAAACGAAGAGCTAATTTCTGGTGATGGAAAGAATGTAATCAGCAAAGCATATGAGTTACCACTAAAATACTTTAAAAAAACCAACTCTGTATAATATAATTAATGCGGTTACATATACTTTTATTCTTTTTTTTTACTTTTAAATTTGTGATGCATGAAATGGCAAAAGAACATCCTTGACTTTCTGAGCTATTCAGGCTTGCCTCCAAAGATGGAAAGAAAGGAATCCCCAAACTCTCCTCCAGGACCTAGAACACGTATACAGGAAACTTTCCTGCTGTATTGTATCTGGAGCAACATTTGCCACTCAACAATGCTTGCCATTGGTCCACAGATTAAATAGTTGTGTTTTTCAATTCCCAACTCAAATGGTGTAAATTGAAAATATTAAAGTAACAAATTTACTGCTTGTGAATTAACTTCCAAAGAAAGACTTGAGCCACATGAAAAGACTTGAGCCACGTGACAAGCTTTTCTTTTAAGTTACATGCCAGCCAGCTCTAGCATGCTCTCTATGTATTCCTATCCAGAGAAGTCCCCTGGAACGTGCTTCAGAAAAAGCAGAGCTGCAGCATGATAGTTTTACTCCTAATTAATGTGAAAAAGCAGAGAAGAGCTGCAGTTACAACTTCCGTGTCCAAGATCAGGTACCAGTCTAAACAGAAGACACATCTAGCACTGACAGACATCTAGGAACATTAATCAGAGACATGTTCTGACTGACCATTTATTTTTTCATGTCATAGATGTCTTTGCTTCCCATAGTACTGCCACCAAAAAAAAAGACTATGGGTGCGGGGTCATGGTTGTAAGTGCTGCATTTGTGCAGAACAACATGATGACAGAGCACAAAAGAATAGAAAAAGAAGGCAGTGATGCATACCTTTTCCTGGCTTGCTCACATCTGTAAGACTGGCTTGTTCTTGTTCTTGGAATAATGTGTAATCCTATTAACTGTGAGGTTATTCAATTCATAAGTGAAGCACAAGAAGCCAGCTTACTGCATAATGCATAAATTGTGCTCCTATAGCTTTAACATCCTAACCCTATCTTCCCTGGCTTGTAAGTGACCAAGAAAATTAAATTATTTTAATTCTAGTTCTTCCTTGTTTAAATTAAGTATAAAGGCTGATGCTACAAAACAAAATTAAGGCTGGTTTTTTATTATTCAAAAAAACTTGCTATTTTTCCTAGTTTCCATAGGCAATGTCTTTTAAGAATGGGCAAAAGTAAAAGTTAACAGGGTTAGTGAAACAGGAATGCAAATGAAGGAACTTATGCCACACAGGTGAGAAGCTCACTGCCAGTTCATAGGCTTATGAGTGAGAACCACCTACTGAAAAGGTCTAATTATTAGGATCCAGACATGAAGATGAAAAGAAATGTCACTCATTTACAACTAGCAGAGAATTTCTGACTTATTTTTCTACTCATTTGATAAAATATTAATGCTTGGTTCCAGAAGAGCTGCCCTTCATTCTCCTGGAGTGGGGGATTTCAGTCCTTTGTAGTTTAATGGCTTTCTGTTTCCCTGGTTATATTGAATAGGTGACCTGCTGGTGGCATCTGTAAAATGAAGAGCTTCCTTCTGCACATCTAGATTTGGGCTTCTCAGCTGGGCAGCAGCCCCCAGCTATCAGCTTATTTAGTCTCTTCAGCTGCCTTCAGCTGCCTGGGAACTTTATGAAATCTCTCAACAAGGCTGAGCCCTGGCCATGTCTGCTCAGTCACCTGGTGCCACACTTGCTGCCTTCAGCTACCTGATGGGAGGGTATAGAGAAGACAGACATGGGCTCCTCTGAGAGATGTGCTGTGAAAGGACATGAGACACCGGACACATGCTGCAACAACAGAAATTATGAAAATGAAAAAAACATTTAAGCAAGATGTCAGTCAAGCCCTGCAATAGGTTGCCCAGATGGGCTATGGAATTCACATCCTTTGAGAAGTTCAAAACTTGACTGAGCTGGTATACACTGGCCCTACTTTGAAAAGGCTGTTGAACCTGATGGCCCCCAGAGGTGCCCCCTCCAGCCTACAGAAACTTGAATACTCCAGAAACACAAATACAAGAATTGCCTTGGGGAAGACAATGGGAAAAATATGTCTAATCTTAAAAATTGCTGTATGGGATGCTGGGAAATTGTCTTCATGAGCTCCTTCATAATTTTTTGAGTAGCAGCATTTTAAAATTATAAGTCAGGCTAAAGTGTTGATTACAGCCTAAAAAAAAAGCATTTGGCTTTCTGCATTTCATTTATGTGATAAGAACAGTACACCTCCTCTTTATCATACAGAGAAGACTTATTTCTAGTCGAGGGAACTCTGAGCATCTTCGTTACCCTCTGCTGGACTTGCTTCACCCTGTCCACATCTTGTGCTGAGGATCCCAGGCCTGGATGCAGTACTCCAGGTGGGGTCTGACAAGGATAGAGGAGAATCATCTCCCTCAAGGTGGTTGTTTCGATTTCTTGACACAGGATAAAATAAGGGCTGGGAATCTATGAAGAGTCAAGAGAGACTGTATATAATTTCCAAGTACAAATTCATAGATTATGACAGCCTATGATGAATGTGTGGACTTAACTTCTGTATATGCATTACCCTCTGAGTGTATGACCCTGGGCAGTGAACAGGAAGGGCTGTCAGTATGGCAATCTGGAGACCTTTCCTAGTGCTTCTGTCTTAAAAAATTTATAACAAAGAAGCCTATAAATTAATTGTATGTTTTGCAGGCATTGGTATGTTCTTACAGGCAAACATTTTTCAATCTGTTTTGTAAGGTGACAATTTATAAATAAGAAATTTATATTATTCTACCATCAATGGCAGTACCTGATCAAAACTTATTCATTATCAGGTTTTGTCTTCTAAAATTATTTTGGTCTGAACACAAACAGCACTGTAGGGGGTAACAAAGGAAAGAAGCATCATGAGGATACAATTGTCTTAGTTTCAGGGTTCCATAGTGTAATAAGATACTGAAGCAAGCAAAAAAGTGTAATTGAAAATTAATATTATATCCAGACTTTTCATTTAGGGAAAGAAGCATAGGCCTTTTTATTCAGCAGCTGTACAATGGAAGAGTTTTCATGTTGCCTTTATCTATGTAAATGTTTTCGAATTTTTTTACTGTAAATTTCTTCTCTGTTTCTCTTTATCTACTTCATGTATCTATATTGCAAAACTAGCAAGCATATGGCATCCTACATTCACTTTAAATATTTGAATGGACCCATTGATTTAACCATTTCTTTGAATGGTCTGATGTGTACTCTCCTGATGTCAATGGACACAAGAGATGCTAATCTATTAATCTAAAAAAGAATGAAGACTGTTGGTGGGCAATTATTGGAGAGGTTATTTAAAAGTACCTCAAGAATATCAAACCTCTGGAAAATCCCCTCTTGATGCCACAGCTCCTGTAACTGTAGTATCTCTGCTGTATCAAATCAGCTTTTCACAAAATACACTAAAGCAACAAAAGCACTCATGCAACTTTGATGCTTAACTTATCATTAAAAAGTTGTAATTCAGTTATGCACTCTTATAAGGACTGAGAAATCTGAGTTTTCTTTCTATGTGGTATTTTAATGACTGCAGCAAAAGCAAAGCTCTATATTTAGTGGAGAAGCTTGCTGTTTTTCATCAAGGCATTTTCATCATGAAAATGTCCTACTGAGTTGTACGTTACCCAGATCATAAAGCAAATTCAACACTATCGATAGTGGAGATTTTTCAGGCCCAGCTTATGTTCTATTAGGTGTAAATGCTTTGAGGAATTTTATTCTTAGAAATAAAAACTTTGTTTATACAGGTTATCTAGATTTACTCTGTGTTTGTATTTATATGGAGGCTGTACCATTCAATATAGTTTTATACACAAAGCTCTTATTCCAGCAACACTGTATGGCTTTAAGAGTCCCTTGCTTAACTCCTTGCAAACTTCTAGCATTGCTGCTGGTTTGCTGTTGCAGTAAATGCAGATGCATCAATACTTAAGAGTTCCCTCTGTTGAGAAAGGAGGAACAACGAAGACACACAGAGAATCCCTCCCACACTTCCATGTACATCTGAGCTCTGCCTGGCCTCACCAAGTTCTACATACCTTTCATTTTATTTATGCACCTTGTACCTTTTATTTATTCCAGTACTCTGTAAGCATTATTCTGCCAACAGTTTAAATAACCAAAGTCAGCAATGCAACAGATATCATATGCTCTTGGCAAGGCTTTGAGACTCTGCTTAGAACATAGCAATGCAGAATGTGGCCCAGCTCACTTCCTTCCACTTCCTCCTTTGTGCTCTGCTTGCCAAAGCTAACCATCCCTTAAGTATGTCTAGTGGTTTTCTTTGTCCAAAGGAAGAAGGAAAATTCCAGATATAGGACATTTAAATACAACACAAAATTAAAACTAAGTTTAATTAATTAAAACTAACAAAGATATGAAAGACCTCGCAGGCTAAAAATTTTATCTAAACTCTGAATTTTGATCAACTGAAAGTTTTCAGTACACTGATATAGCTTATATTATGCTATCTTAACAAAAGACATATTATTTGGAACATAAAAGAAAAAAGGAGAAAATAGATTTGAGTATGACTATTCTTCCCTATCCTTATAGAACTGTAAAATGGATATAATTTTTAATGACTAGCTTTCAAGTTATTGGTTGCTGGGATACAGGGCAAAGAGGTTACACATAGATGCCATGATTAGGATAGGATTAACCTTGTCAGAGGGGGAATTTAAAGGAATCTAAGTGCTCATGACTGATTGCAATTGAAAGTGATTATTTCAGGTTAAAGGTGTCTGCGCTTCCTTCCTCCACAAGTAACAAAGGGGACAGAAGATGGATTCAAACACTTTTGCCCTGCACTACACAGCAGTGTAGTGCAAGCCTTGCTTGTACCCAAACATGATCAATTCAGCCCTCTCCAAGCATGACTGTATATTGCCATGTGTATGCAATAATTTAGCTGAAGGCCCTCAAGAGCTTACTAAAGAACTTCCATAAGTTTAGACTTGTGTGCCGGTTATGTCTATGCCACACTGAAAAGTGTAATAGTAAAGGCACATAACTTTCTCAGCATCCAGTACTGTGTGTGTACCACACAGTCACACACATAAGACTGGGAACCACACACACACACACACACACACACACAGAGCTGCACTGCCCTGACCCCTGTATGACTTAAAAATATCAGCAAGTATCTTTTCTTGGAATAAAACTCTCAGTGTGACAGACACACGTCAATTAAATATTAGGTCTGGGCTAGGTAGCTTATTCTTAATGCAATAAGAAATTCCTTCACATACAGTGGCCCTTTTCCAAAATAAAGTTATTTATACACATCTGTATAGAGGTTTCTATCTCTGATAAATGCTCCAAAATTCTGTTGTGGATGATTTTAATCACAGTAACTGGCGAAAAGTGGTAACCTCTCCATTGTCTTGGAAATGATTTTTCTAAGGCGGGTCTGTATATGGGCAGAAAATGCCACTGTCAAATGCCAATTGTAAAAACTAAATAACAAAATTAAGGATACAGAGAGATATTTGCAAAAGCCTACAAGTCTGTATAAATGGATGTCAGCTCAGAATTGCAGGAGTGAAAAATTCCAGGAAATATCTAAGATCTTGGTCTTACGCCAGTCTTCTGGTGACATATTATTACAATTCAGGGCATCTCAAAGTGGGATCACAGGCATTTGTGCCTGCAAAGACTTCTAGTAAAGGTGCAATTTGCTAAGAGAGAAAGAAGAACTTGCTAGCAGAGCTTGGTACAGGTTGTTTTAGCTGCTGTCAAGCTCACTCTCCCTGCTGTAAATTGCATCCACATCTCACTGGTGCCTTACACTGGGCAAGAAGTTTAAACTATAAAAGAAATGCCAGCCCCACATTCCAAACTCTGTAGACAAAAACTGAAATGGAGACTGAGTTTTTTTTCCATTTTAAATCATTCCCCAGAAGCCCCTGTCATTGTGTTACAAATGTGACCCTCTGTTGGCTGGGTTTGGGTTTTGTTCCCCTGGTTAAAGCAATGAATGTGCTTTAGCCAGGTTCTGTGCCAACTCCATCCTCCTCCAAATTCATGCAGGACCTGTTTAACTGCAGGGAGGCAAAGGGGATGGGATGGGGCAGGAAGGCAACTGGAGCTGTACAAAATAGATCACTTCTGAATTCACTCCCACACTCCCACCATGTGTTAAATGTTTTAAGAGTAACTGATTTTATCTATAAACTTTATGAATCTTCAGGACAGGAAATATGCACACAATATATAGATTTTTTTGTTGTTGTTGTGCTGTTTGTCCAGGCCTCTGAAAACTCCAAATTCTTCAGAAAAAATGTGTGTACAATGTGCACTCCAGCTGTGTATGCTGCACCCAGCATCAACTGATGTTGATATGCTGCAATCTGAATGAGACAGATTTCTAATAAAAAAGGATTTCTAGTACAGCAACCACAAGTATACCAATGGTGCTGTTGCTACTATACATGTTAAGCCAGACAAAGGATTCCTGCCATGCAAAACATCATCTCCACTGAAAAAAGATCTGCTGTAGTTTGTCCTACTGCAGTGAAAGAGGAACTCTTTCACAATATGTCTCTACAGAAGGAAAATGCTACATTTCACATCCGTTGTGTTCCTCCTTTTGAAATAATTTTACAGTCCTTCAGACAAACATGTACCAAAGAGGGCGCATTTAGGATTTTGCCACAGTTGGTACTTTTATTTCCTCAAGCGGGGTAATCAGAGTAACCATTTGAGTAGCTCCATTTGAGATGCTTCTATCTAACAAATGAAAGAGAGCTGTTAGGAAGTGTAGTCTCTTAGAAGACTCTCCAGACAAATGCACTAGAAAAGTGCCTGCTCAGTAGCGCTCTGTGTTCTCTTAAGCTCCCTTGTCCGATAATGCTGGAATTGGCCCTGGTAAGAAACAGGATTTGAAAGATTATTTCAAGACCACTCTGAAGTGTTAGATTCTAGTTCCCTCAGTTCACTTATGAAACTGAGTGTTGTCTTATGAGGCTAGCCTGTGAAGTAAATGGGTAATTAAAGAAAAATATCAGGAGGCATCTTTTATTTTAAATGTAAAGCGGCACATCGTCACCTCTCTTTGAAGTCAGATCCAGCGAAGAGGTCTCTGCACTGAGGTGTCACCTTCCATTCCCCTTCCCAGGGCGGGACATGAGCGAGCATCCTGCGTGCAGGAGCTGGAAGGCTCCAGTAAAGCCTTGGGCTCATTAGCTTATTTTTTTTTTTTTTTGCCTAACGAAACCCACTTTTCTTCAAGACTCGGTGCTGATTTGAAATAATCTCCTCAGCTTTCATGCTGAACACAGCATTACTGCGCTCCATTGCGCGGGGAGATCCTGCGCTCCACGCCGGGCTGGCCGCGAGCGACAGCCGCCCCGGGAGAAGCGCCGTGCCCTCCTGGCCGAGCTGCAGCGCTCCCCGGCACGGCCACCGGACCCTGCTCCGGCCCTCCAGGCTGCCTCGGGGCCGCCGGCGGGACAGCGCGTCCGGGGCTCACCGCGGAGCTCCGCAGCCACGGCGGCACCGCGGCCAGCTCGCAGGACACCGGCAGCCGCGGCAGGTGCCGGCGGCGCAGGCGATGGAGGCGGCGGCGGGCAGCGCCTCCCCGGGACCGCCGCCCGCCCGCCGGGGAACCGCGGCCCGCGCCCCGCGCCGCTCACCTGCGCGCCCGCCGCTCCTGCTCGCTCGCCGCCGCAGCCGCTGCGCTGCCGCCGCTGCTGCCGCCGCCCCGCGGCAGCGCCCGCCGCCGCCGCGCCCCTCAGCGCACCCCGCGCAGCACCATGCCGGGGCCGGGCCCGCGGCCGCGGCCGGGGCCGGGGCGGGCGGAGCGCGGCGCTGCCGCAGTGCCGCGCCGTGCCGTGCCGCGTCGTGCCCGTGCCGTGCCGTGCGCTCCCGCCACTGCCGGCTCCGGCAGGCAAAGTAGGTCAGGGCGGCACTGAGCATGCTCGGAGCCGGGCCGGGGGGCGGCCCCGGGGCCCGCGGGGGCGACAGAACCTTGGGCCGCGGGGCTGAGACGGGGCCGGGGCGTGCGGCGGCCGCGGGCGAGGCGGGCAGGCCTGGAGCGAGCGGCGCCGGGCCGCTGTGGGGAAGGAGGGGTGCGGGGTGCGAGCCCCCTCTGCTGCCGGGGTCGGCAGTCCGGAGCAGCCGCCGCTGGTCAGCGCAGCCCTTCTCAGAGACGCTTGCGGGAGCAGGTGCTGCAGGAAAGGGGTAACATCCCAGCACGGCTAGGTAATCTTGAGAATCAAAATGCTGGGCTTCAGAGAAATGGCACACGTGCTTTTCCCCGAGGGCTTTATTCCTAGCGGGATTGCAGCACCCAGCTCCAGTTTAAGCTCAGTCTGAGGAGGTCCCAGCCTGTGGGAAGCTGACGCTGACTATAGATGTCTAAGTGCTCTGTCAGCAGAGGGTAAACCTGTCTTTTATCTTGAGCAAAAGTGCTTGAATTTGGTTGGTGCTATTCGTGCAGGCTGTGCAGCTGCCAAAGCAGGGATTAGGATGTAGGTGGCCAGCTGCAGGCAGGAATCTGGCAGGGACCTGTGCCGATGCTGTCCTGTGCCACTCTCCCTGGCCTTGTGGCATCAGAAGAGGAGGATGTAGAGCGACCTTCAGCTGAGTGGCAAGACCAGTGGGTTAAACCATGGAGTCTGCATTTCCTTCCAGATGTTTGTAGTACTTTTACAGCCAGGCTTGGACCTTGGTCTTATTATCCTCTTCTGATTGCTTCCATGGAGCACTAGTTGAAGTTCCTCTGCTCATGGAGGAGTAATCAGATGAGAGAGCATTTGCTGCAACTGCCAGAAAAACTTGGGTTACGACTGCATTTCATTGCAGGGGGAGGTGTATGTGAAGTACACTGTGGTATACATCAAAGCAGGTGTCTGGTCTGCCCAGGGGAAACTGAAGAGGAATAGCAACAAAGGATTCAGAAAGAGGGAGGCAGACCCATTCCAGGGAGCTGGGCTACTTATGTCAAGGGCCTGGGCTCCTGCTCCCACCACCTTGCATGTTAGAAGTGTGAGGGTTGAACATGGATGCATCCACTTCTTGGGAGTGGTGCAGGCACTGGTGAGATCAGGCTGTTGACAGCCAGAGCTTCTTGTGTTTAGTGTCTCCAGAGTGGAGAAAATTGAAGATAGTGGGGAAGATGTGTTTAGTGTTTTCAAACTTGGCAGCTGAGGGAGTAAGTCAAGGAGTGTGCTTACTAACTCTTCCAGTAAAGCATTTACTTGGTGGGAGGAGCTGTTTAAGTCATAAGTCCTTGTTGGTTACTGACTTGTGATTTGTACCAGCATGACCACATTAATTACGAACTTGTATTTCCTTCTTCCTATCTCGAAGTACTGGTTTTGAACACAATTGGGTAGAATTTATTTATCAGTTGATGATGGAGCAAATCAGATATTTGAGTCCCCAATCTTACAAACTCCTTTAAGTCAGGTAACACTCTGCCACTGCCTGTCAGATCTATATGTGATATGAGGCCGAATTTTTGTATTTGGAAAAGTCACACATCTTTCCTTCTGAAAGGGTCTATCCTTTCAGGCTCCTCAGGTTTCAGTGAACATAAGCCTGTGTTGCTGGAGCCAGCCACCACATAACTTGCTCCATGCCCTTTCCGGGAGATCACTATCATCTGTTAGGTGAGCATGTGGATTTAGTGAGATATTTTTCCATCCCAACTTCCAATAGTGCTTGCACCAGCTGCATGCAAAAGACTGGCCCATTGATTTGAGCAGGAACTATAAAAGATCTTCTGGATGTGTACCCTAGCTCTGGTTAAACTATAAAAAGGTCCCTGATTTACCTGGGATTAAATAATTTTGTAATATTATTCTAGATACATGAAAATGTATGAATGATAAATTGGCAATTTTTTTTATAATACTTGCTGTAGGTAAACCCTGACATTTCATACTTAGTGCTATAGTGACCAGATTCTATTCCTATAAAACTATAACATCATTTGATTAAAGTCAGCCTTTTACCTTAGAGCATACAGAACTTTGGTTCTGCTTTGCTATTGCTAATAGTTTTATCTGAACAGTGTAATCAGGGAAGCCTTGTAATCATGCAGTTAAAAATCTAAGATAAGATTAAATTGTACATTTTGTGTGGTTATAGTCCCTCCATCCACTAGGCGGAGTGGCATACAGGAATGGCTGAGACAAGCTTGTGTGCTGCACAATGAAAGGTAACAGCAGAGAAACTAAAGAAAAAGGAAGTTTTAAAATAGTATTCAGCAAGCCAGCTATATTAATATGCCACTCAATGTAAATACATGAAGGAATATTCCATTTAGAAATTAGCTTGCCATATTTCTCATAAAGTAAAAATGAAATTTTGATTATGAGAAATATCTTGTTTCAGTATGGTGATATTACTCTTTTGTTTCTTTCTAAAAATTTCTAGCCCCAAGTATAATTAGATCTTGCATGAATACTGATGAGAATATAGTAACTTTATTTATTAGGATACCTATCTTCAGCATGCTATTTTACCTCATTTAAATTGTTTTTTGAAATACCAACAGCGTTTTAGTTAAATCTGTTACCCAAGATTGTTACTTTGGTTTTTATAATCTGTAATCACATTATTGCCATCTGAAAGACTGATCCAATCTAGACCAGCACTGCTTTCTTTGTTGAGTATCATCCCATTTTTTGGGAAACTGAAAGGCAACTGGACAACTGAAAGGCTTGCAAGTGATCTTGGGATGGAGATGGGGAAATCATATGGTCCTGGGAACTCCTGGCCTGCACCAAATATGCCAGAATGGTGTGGGAGGAGGTGTCACAGGAAGGGATAGGTATTCCTACCTTTAAAGAGACAGCTTGGGTGCTAGTTCAAAGCACTTGATTCATTAATTTTTTTAACCAGCATACATTCTTGCAGCAAAGACACCCTTCTTTTGGTACCTAGCATTGTATTAGTACTTTCAGGAATATCTTAGTCTGATGTGTCCCAGAGCACTGTGGCTTGTGTTTTGTTCTTGTTTCTCCTCCCTACCTTTTGAAACAACTCAAAATAAATTAGAAAATATTAGGCATGAAGCTCCTGAACTTTTGGTGTTTTTTATTTGTACTTCATAATAACATGTAATGCTAACTATTTGTCTTCTGCATTTCTGGATTTGTTGTTTTCCTGAGCTAGTTCCTTTTTTATCCTCTACAAGTCAACAGGACTGAAGAATTGCATTTTATTCTTCCTTATGTTTTATTTTTTAGGACCTGTGGTTACAAAAGTAAATTGTTTTATACCTTTCCTGTGACTCCCTCCTTTGCTCCTCCCATAGGAGGAAAAATTCTCAGCTTGTTTGAAGATGGCATTTTCTGCAGTGATCCACTTTTGTCACTCATTTCTGAGGGAAATTCTTTCCTGAAATATGTCATAGACAGCCTGTAAATGAAACAAACCCACTGATTATGTGATCACTATAACGTTATCTTATGTAAATGCATATATGATTCTTCTTTAAATTAACAGCTTATTGTGGTTGAATTTTCTTTTTGAGGTCCTCCTGGCTTTGCAGTATATTCTCTTGATGGAAAGGTCTCTCCCTGTTGTACAACATGTGTGGGGACCATTTCTGCATGCACCTGTAGCTGTGTTGAAAGTGTTGTTGCTCAGGCTCTTCAGTGATGTGTGCTGCAGAAAGTGCAGCTGTGCTGATGTGCTAAGGCAAGGGCAGATGTGTCTCCATAAATTATTGGCAGCTGAGAAAAGGGTGAAATCCACACCTCGTGTGATCTGAAGGGAAAATTCCACAGTGATGTTATAGAAAACTAGATTCAGAGGTCTGGCACCACTGTTAAAAAGCTACCAAATTTTTAGGACATGAAGAAATAAAAGAAGATCTGATAAGAACCTCTCTATCCCTCTCCTCAGCACAAAACTTTCCATGTATAAACTGAGGTTAACTGGAACACTTAATACAGATAAAAGAGTTTTGGTTCCTTTCTTTTTCTACATCCTGTACAACTTCCCTGCCCCATGATTTCCTGTACATTTCCTTCTAGCTACTGAAAACTGGAGACAGAGTATTGCTTCAGAGAACACTGATGAGATGAAGCTCAAGGCTGGAAATGGAGTTGCTGAGCCAGACATTGAAGAATTTCAGTTCTCTGTCAAACTTGAGAGAGCTTTTGTCTTTAGACAGATATATTGGTTCACAAATGGAGTAGTGGGGATGCTGGATGAGCCAAAGGTCTAAGAACTGTTACCATAATAATGTCAGATTCATCAGACTCTTTAATTCTTTTCTTTTCTTACCAAATAATCTTATTTAATTCAACTTTGTGTTGTATGAAACAAAGATAATTTCTCTAATCGCCTTTGCTGACCTCGCCTAGCTCATGGCTTTCCAGCTGAATAAACAGAGATAGGGCAATAAAAAAATATTCACCACTAATTAGCTTTTGAAACATCAGTGTTTACCATTCACTGCGTGAACTGACTATCAGGCATTACACCACCATGAAAACAATCTACAACTGCATGCCATGAGTCTACAATAATACAAGGCAGAGTACAGGGCTGAATTGTGAGTGAATGAAAAGATACTGGGCATGTTGCATGACCTTCAGCAAGATTCTAGGTTTATGTCAGTGAGAAAGATGAGCCAAATTATTCATGAGGCTGAAAGGGGGAGAAAGGACATGTGATCTTGGAACAGTTAGAGTTATGTTATTCTTGGGGGGAAAGATCAAGATGATTATGCTAATATTACCATTTATGTTACACTCTCACCAGAGTCAGAGTTTCAGGAAGGTGACAACCTCTGTGTGTTTTATCCAACTGCAAAAATACAATAGGATTTTAGAGCATCGGTCAATACTGCTTTTATTTCTTTTTTGTTTGTATTTCTTATGAAGCAAATGCTTTCAAAAACAATATGAATCAATAGGTGTGAATCATCAATAACGTGGCTATAAGATGAAACTTTTAAAGAATATAATATAATCAGGCATTAATATCTGGGGAAAAAAAAGACTTTATAAAATAAAATAAAAATAAAAAATAAAAGCAAAACTCAAAGCTGTTTTCAGTGATGTAGCTATGTTCATTCTCTTACCAGAGAAAGTTGAGTATATTATTACAGGAAATAATAGCAAATGTGTATTTGAAGATAGTGTGTATCATTAGGAATGGGAATTCTGCCTTTCAGCATGGTCTGCAGTTGAGTAGCACAGAGGCACTAGTGCAATAAATGCAGACTATATCCTGACAGAGGAGAGAGATGGTGTGCCAGGCTGAGCCTTTTTACTTTCAGAAACCATGTGTCATCAGCCCCTCCATTTTTGTATTAGATATTCACAAAATTAACTTATTTTTATGAATAGAGTATTTCAACTAATTTCATAATTCCATAATAGAATAGTGAAATTAAGTCAAAACTGGCATATACCAAATGAGAAATAAAAGTATTTGGTGTCTGATATCTGAATATTTTTTGCCAAAGAAAACATAAAAAGTAGGGTGGTATTTTTTTCACTGCAGCCATTTTATTTTGTCTGCAGTGTACAGAGGTTTGACATTAGCAGTTGCCCACAAATGTTCTCAGACCAGTGTTGACAGAAGCAGAGTGACCTCATGTAAATCATCTGTCCTTTGAGGAGGATAAAACCATACAACCTTGGGACACTTACAAGGGAAATCATTCACTAGAGTAATTGTGCTTGAAATTCACTGGAGCACATCTTCCAGCCCTGGCTGGAAAAGTAGATTCAGATAACTGTAGTTTTAAGAAACTGGAACCTCATATATTTGCAGCCAGTCATCCCGGGCTGTGTTTTTTAGTTCCTGACAAGTAAAAAAACATTTCTGAGATGCTCAGGGTGCATGAGGCTTTTTCTCCTGTCTGTTTCTGAGGGGAGTCCCAACCTGTGAAGCTGTTCTCTACCCTGCTGTGGTCGTGATTTCTCAAATTGAAAAAAGCAGTACTGAATTCCCTCAATGGGGTGCTCATTTTTGCACAGTCCCTGAGAAAAGGCAAACACTACACTGTCCAGCTGAATTGGTTTTGGTCCTGGAAACCACTTTTGCTGATCATTTTCAGTAGTATTTTCAAGGACCTTTTGCTTTTCTCCTGACTTTATTCTATGGCTGGTAACTTCAGGGGATTCTCACTTTAAATACTGTGGTTTATGTCATGTCAGTCCTGTGGTATAAGCAGTTATCTCAATGAAACCAATTTTTGACCAAGTTAATTTTTAATACTATGTTGAGCTTTAAGCCTTCACTGCCTTAAAATATAACTTCTACATTTCCAGCATCTACATTCTGTCAGTTAATCCATTGTATATGTATATCTTTTCAGATACTGGATCATTCTGCTAGTTAAATTTACTTAACAGTACTTGAGCATTTATCCAGAAGCACTTTCAGCTTTAGACTTTCAACATTGTCACAACGTAACCCTGCCATCTACTGGACAGTATTTAGTAATGTTTTTTGTCGTTAAAATTGGGGTAGTTATGTCTACAAATTTTACGTACAGAAAAAGGCCATCTCTACTCTGAAACACACAAGCTGATTCCCTGTTGTTCAGTGGAAATATGCACTTGAAATGCATGGATTTACATGGAAAGGGATCAAATATGTAATAAACAAATGCTTTTCACTCTCAGATAGTCAACATTTTTGCCATCAAAAGTTATTAGATCTCTCCTCCTCTCCTCCTAGTACTTTTTGGGTGGTGTCCCAGGACTAGGGAAGTTGGCTGGGTAATCCCCTGGCCTCATGGTTCTCTGCATGATCAGAAAGCTTGGGAGTCGGCAATCGGGGTGCACAGCTTCTTTGATGGCTCAGAGATTTCGTCTGTGTGAGTCTGATTTCTAGTTGAACAGGCAGCTGTACTCTCAAGATCACCAGATTTTTATCTGGAGGGATGAAAGAAGCAAGCATCTGGAGAGACCAAGTGCAGTAGACCAGCTGTGCTAGAGGATATATGCATATGTCAGTGTTGCCAATCTGCTTGCAGGTTATGCTGTGGAATAGGCTCTGAAGCTACTTGGTCCTATTTTATCTTCTTCTCTGTAAGTTTCTGGTAGACTGCTGGCATCTGGAAATACTGGGTTTAGTAGAAGAGAAAGGCTCTTCTTGGTTTGCAGAACTACTGTTTTTCTTGCCTTGTGCATTTGTGTAGCTGAGAGATGCAAAGAAGTTAATGTAATATAGTCAGACATACACTGTGGTTCTTGGAGCCTCTTGCCTCAAAAGCATCAGAGCTGATATCTCTAACAATGTCTAATTATCACCCCATGTCATGCTCTTTCTCTACCATTTTTTCCTATACTCTTCCTATACCCTCTTTGTGGATGAGTTTTTCTTTAGTTGTTCAACAAGACATTAACTGCTCTGAAAGACAGGGAAAGAAAACGCAATGCAAAACAGTAAAGCAAAATTTGCTTTGTAAAAGAGTTGAAGGAATTCAATAAGTCATCTTGCATTGGTTTGCAAGGACTGGAAGCTATGTCCCTGTTTAGCAAACTGCTGTGCATTCATTCACAGCCAAAGCTGTCCATACAGGGGTCTGTACTCCTGAACACAGTACAGACAGCTTCACCATCTCAGATACAGCCATATGTGCTGCATAACACATGTTACACATGTTCAGTCCCAGCAAATAAATCCAACAGCAACTTCAGTTGTGCTGAGCAGGACACAGGTGTCTGGGGTTTTGTCAGTGGATGTGGCTCCCTGCAGAAGGAGCTGGGTTAGGTGTGCTGGTGATGCAGCTGTGCCTATTGACAGCTACTGTAGCAACTGTGACGACTCCCCCTTAGCAAGCAGAAATTTCTCCAGAATGACTTTTCAGTGGAAACAGCTTTGCAAAGGAGGTATATTAAGTATCTGATTCAGTCTTCATTTTAAGAATAGATTAAAAAGCAAGATAAAACAGGTGAGTAATTTTAAAGATTATCACACAATAGCAGAGATGCAATCAAAATCTCATTAATGTTTTCTTTCCTCCATGTACTAGTTTTCAAAAGAAATTATATTCCTTGGTAGAAGACCTTTCTATTATGGAGGAAATTATGTAACTTTCTCTTTGACAGGAGAAAAGACCAAAATTGTTATCTACTCTCCGTTAAAATCGTCATTTTACAGCTCACCTACTCACAGAAAGACCTTGAATAGGTTTCATATTACTTCCAGATATCAAGAGAAAAAAAGTAATTGGTAACAGCACATTGTCTGGGTGTTAATAATATTTCAGTTTTACCTTGTTGAAAAAATAATTTATTCCCACTATATCATAAATTAGAAGGGGGGAGATTTGGCACATTCATAGGCTTACTGTGATTATGTGTAATACTTGCATTTAAGCTCAAAACCATTTTAGGTTATTTAAATTTATGGAGGATTGTCTCCTATACTATAATAGATGGCAAGGTTTTGGAGCCCCAGATACAGGATATGACTTACCTAGACTGAAATGGGATGACCTGCAGGAGGTACTGCACCACACATGGGACTTGTGGAGTCAGACTCTGGTCTTAGCAGAAGAATCTTTGCACTAGGCATAAACGGGGATAGTTTTAGAGGGAGAGGACACAGGAAATGCTTGAGCTGTTCATGACCAGAAGACAAGAAAGAAGGATATTTTGGGCAACTGCCAATGAAATAAGTTCTAATTTTCTGCTCTGGCACTGAACTAGAACTGCTTGTCCTTAGACTAGGAGATGGGTGGGATGGAGTGAGACAAGTTACTGTGATGTTGCTCTACCCTCCTCTGAACACCATGTCTCTCTCACAGTTAACTAAATGGTGTGGGTTGGGTTATTTTTCTCCTCCAGCTACAATATATCTCTGCATATTAAACTGTTGTGTTTCTTGAACAAAAGAAGGACGAGTTCAGTCATGACTGAATCCTAAATGGAACCAAAAATATTCTGGTTTAGCTTCTCCTGTCACATTATCAGAGAGTATGTGGCAGTAATAGGCATTCCTAAGTCTCTTCCACCTACCCTGCATTTCATATCCTGAAGGAGCAGCTCCTGTCTACTCTATTCAGAATGCATTATTTTCTCACATACATACCTCATTTTTTCTTCTGGTAGGTTTTAAGAGCTCATTAAAACTGCTCCTTCCCTTTCACGGGACTCAGATATTTATGCATTATAAAACTTCCCTTTTGTCTATAACACAGGTTGATTTTACTGCCTTATTTAATTGTTCCCAAGCCTACATTAATGAGACACTCCAGGAGAAATCTTAACAGATATATTGCCTAGAACGGAGAAAATGGTATCATCTACTAGAATAAATAAAGTTGCGAGAAATTCTAAGATTCATAGACTGCCAAAATATTAATTTTTGCAGATTAAATAGTATTATTCTTGTTTACAGAAAGCTGTCTATGGACTTTTCAGTATAGGCAGACTTACTAAACATTTTTGAAGAGCAGGAAGAACAAAGCAGAGTAACAGTCTGCCCAGCCTTCCACCAGTAACCCTTCCTGCTCCAAAGTGGGAATGGCTGCTGTGAATACATTGAGCATGGTCAGGAAAGGGTGACCACAGTAACTCCAGCTGGCAGAACAAACAGGGTGTATTTGGTGTGTCTTATATGTTCAGTAGAATTTTATTCTGCCTTTTACTTTCATTGGTTCCAAATACCCATCACCTTTAGCACTTGTACTGAGTAGCAATGCACTGAGTAGCACTTGTACTGAGTAGCAATGAATGGTCCCTCCGCTCTGAACAGGGGGATGGTGTCAGCTCTTGCTTACTAGAGAGACACCTTGGAGGGAACAAATGCCATGGCAGGGGAAGTTCACCCTGAGATGCTCTTTCCCCCATTCCTTGTGCACTTAGAAGCCAGGAGTCATCTTAGGTAAACCCAGCTGATGTGGGGCATGCCCAGCTACC
The DNA here is from genome assembly GCF_048771995.1 of Taeniopygia guttata. Taxonomy (NCBI): domain Eukaryota; kingdom Metazoa; phylum Chordata; class Aves; order Passeriformes; family Estrildidae; genus Taeniopygia; species Taeniopygia guttata. The sequence continues at coordinate 37,046,176 of NC_133028.1, read as the reverse complement.
TCACAGGTCCAGTCAGGCAAATATATTCAAGATATCCACATCAGGTATTTGGTGGGAGATGTAACTGTGCATTTCAAGGACATAGGTAATTCAAGATAATTGAAACAGCAACAGGGGCACGTGGCTTTCTCTTCACTGCATTTGATATGTGGGTAATTGTTTTTTCTTTGCATGATATATATATAGTTCTTGTACTGATGACAAGTAGTTGTTCAAAATATTTGCAGCTCTGGAGAAATAAAGTGCTTCCACTGTGGGTGTTTATCGTCTGATGAAAAATACATCATTTTGTTTGAGGAGTTTATTTCTGGAGTCCAGAGAATAGCTTAATCACTTTAGAAGGCGAATTTATGAAACTGCTGTAAAATATCATAGTCTATAGAGTAACTTAACATGTGTACAGCATGGCTTATAAAACAGAACAGTATTTAAAAATAAAAAGTGAGATAATTATATGATAGACTGTCTATTATTAAAAAAATAGAGGAGATGAAGATGTATTAGAAATCAACAGTGTTCTTATTTTATTTGGAAAATATAAATTGGTGGAAAATGAATTAGCTGTAAAAAATCTATTGATTTTAAAGTCCACTGAGACTTTTAAAATATAAAAATGAAATGGTTATCATCAAATGCTGTTCATTCTCATAAAGCAAACTCAGTTTATCTGAATGAGTTTCCTATTATTTGTTTGATTTGTAAATAGTTTATGAAGAAATTTTCAAAACTACATTTTCTTTTGAAGCACCTTCTGTGCTGTGAAAGAGATTTAACTTTGACAACAATTCTTTATGGAATGTAAGGCTAATGCATCAGACTTGCTTAGGTCCTGTTGGAGTTATGTAGAGGTGCTGCTGGATCACTTCAGGCTGCTTTCAGATTTTACATGGAGAATATAGAATTCATAATTTTGAATCTACTCTCAAAATTTCAGGATCTCATAGTTATATATAACGATATTAAGCCATTTGGTTTATGCAGCCATGTTCTTTGGTGTGACAAACCGTATGGCTGACAAGGAAGTGACACTGCTGAGCAGCCAATGTATCTTCCTGGGCCTTTTGTTGATGAGCATAAACAAACTTACTAAAAAGGGGGAAAAATCGTTGTGCACTTTGGTCATACAAGGAGCCAATAATAGTCTTAAGTTACATGTCCAAGGGGCTGGATGCTCTCAACTCATGGGTTCTCAGGAGGGTATGATGTATCCCTCACCGAATTGCCCGAATTGCTTAAAGTCTTTGCTCTGAGATACAGCTTAGGCACCTCCAACAGAGTGGTTTGTATATTCATGACAGGTTACAGGGATACTTTCAGGAGATCTTTGCTGGATATTCTGTTGTCTGCGTGTACTGTGCAAAGTATTATTATTAAGTTATTGTGCAATTCTTGATAGTTACTGAAAATAAGATAGGTACTTTTTTTGGTGCCAGAGTAAAATCAGACACATAATTTCCATGCATCAATAAATGCAGGTTTCAAAAAATGCCAGTTTGCAAGAGAATTTTGTTTTGATCACTTCATACAATGTCTCCCACAGTTTCTCATAGTATCCTAAAATCCTGCTGTTGAAAATACAGGAAAAAAAAAAAAAAAAACATTTAAAATAAGTGTCCTAAAAGAGAAGCTGGAGTTAACTTAATCCAAATACCAGCAACTAACACATGACCACTAATATCAAGCTGGAATACTGTGCTGGTAAGGAACTTCACGCAGTAGAGTCATTTATACATTTTAAAAGCCCCAGGCAAACATTCCATCTTGCTCCCCTCCACACTATTCCACTTGACTTTGAGCCTTCATTCTCTCAAGTCACAATTGACTTGACTCACTGGTTTAGGATGGCGCGTAGACTGATGTCTTAAGCTTCAGAATTATTACTTTAATGCAGCAACTTCCCAGTGTCAGAAATAACTGCTCTGAAATGAACCAAATGGGAATGGGGGAGAAATGGACAGCTCTTCTCATTGCCTGACACAGTCTCCCACATCTATAATCAGGAAAAACAGCAACACTGTCTGGTGAGATACACATGTATGAGTGAGAGATAGATTGTTCAGCTCTAGAGAAAAGCATATGGAAATGCTAAAGTATATCAGGAAAACTGCACTGATTAGTCATGTTGCATTTGCTCCCTTCTTTTGGGCAGATGCAGGATTTTGCTCTGCATGTTCTGTGCAAAGGCACTTGGCACTTCTGACACCCAGTGCTCATTCTGTTCCACTCTTCTTGCCTGCACTGTATGTTTTGCACCAAAACAGCTCAGAGAACTTTGTAATTATAATGTGTATAGGGTTAGTCAGGATTTAAAGATGTGTGTCTTTTTGTATGGTCCCCTTAAGTGGACAGAAATATAACCATGAGCTGTTATCTTGCTTTTTGATACTCAAGCTGGTCCGTGGTGTTGGTCAGTGTAGACAAATCCCATGTCTGCCTGAGCTGACTGTGGGAATATCCATGGTCCATTTGCTACCACAGCTGGAACTGCTGAGATCTCCAGTGCCTTGACTTGGCTACTACTGACCACTTTGCTTCTCACATCCTAACATTCCATAAACTTTCCGACAACAGGCAGAAGACTGGTAAGTATTTTCAGAGTATTTCTTTGACACTGGAAATGAGGCTATGTGCTCATGTGTTCTGTAACATCTGCCTGAACAGTCTTGAAAATTATTCCTGGTCAGTAATGGAAAAAAAGTTAGGTGTAGCTTTGGATATTGCATGGATGTCTCTTGCCAATACTCTAGTGAAAGAGGATGAATGTACTGTAGACCTAGAATACTCTTCTAAAGTCCTTTCTGTTAATTGAAAAGTGGTCCACAGTGACTGTAGGACTGGAAATGTGTTTTTTTTCTGGAAAGATAAGTAAGTTGTATAATTGCTGTTAGAACAAAAATTAAAGATGGAAAAAAAAAACTATCATCAGAATACTTCCTAGCCTTTAGAACATCTGCACTTTTCCTCCACTTTAAAGGGATTTTCTTAGTTTCCTTTGGTGTTTTTTTTTTGTTTTTTTGTTTTTTTTTTTTTTTTTTTTTTTGCCATAATGGTTGTTAATTGCATAATATGCACATTTATTCATAAAGAAAAGGTAATAAGTAAATCACTTTTGGGGATAACAGAAACCAACAAGATTACACCACTTAAAATTCTCTATGGTTTGGGTAAATACATTTCTCATACTTAGGTACAGCCAGGTTTCACTGGGGCTGAAAGAAACTGGTGGAAATACTGTGTTGGAGACAGCATTTTTGAATATAAGGGTGTGGTTACTCAGATTTTACTAGTTCATGGTTCATGGTGTCCTGTTAATATATTCATGCTTCTTCTTGAGTTTCACATATTTTAATGTAGAAGCTGTAAAACTGCTAAAAGTTCACACCCTAGTCTTGCTAATCTTGAAGGTGAAAGAGATTGATACAGAGATTCACCCATCCTGGTGTTTTATACATTCTGGGGAGACAAGCATTTCTCTTTGTGGACATTTTCCATGCCCATCACATTTAATGGAATTTTATTATATTACATTCCCAAGGGAAATTACATGCAAATAATGGATCAGATGATGGTTCCAAACCATTATAGTAACCATGTGATTTCCCCTTCAGAGTCCTTGAAATTTTATTGTCTTCTGAAAGAAAACGTCACTTGACTCATGGCATATTCAGAACATCAGAAATTCACAATATAGGTAAAACTGCTTGAAGAATAGTTTTTTTCCCCTGAGTGGACAGTTTTTACTCACCCCTATCTCTGTGGCTTCTTTCATGATCAGCTGGGGTGTTTTGAATATTTCCTTAACTGTAATCCCTGAAACCATTCCAATGGAAGAGCAGTTTTTCTCTGCCAAGTCTGGTAAAAGAAAATATATAAACACAATAGTTTATTGATCCTGCAGGTCTCCAACATTGTCATACTGAAAGCAGTTTCAAGATGGACAAGATCTCATCTGAAATACCATGGGTATATTACTACACAATTTTTTTACCCTAATGTTTTATGAGATGACCAAGCAATTCTCTTTTTCTGAACTCTGGGCTAGGTTTCCTTTTGTCAGTCCATGATATTACAAATCAGTGATGTACACAGTTCAGCATAACTTAATCAATATTTGTTTTAAAGTAAATGTTTAAAAATAATTGGAAAAGCATATTTATCCTCTATTACTACCAGATGTATACTGGCAGAAAATGCAGAGAAATGCAGCAGTGCTGTCCTCATTTGAACTGGTATTAGTCATGCTAATTGGAGCCTTTTCTCCACAGCATGTGCATATGTGTATGCAAGGGAGTGTGTGTAGACCCTCTGGACATATACTGAGAGTCCAGCAGCTTGGTGTATTGGCTCTTTCCATCATTGCATGACATGATCTGTGCCTACTGCTAAGTCATTATATTTGCAGCAAATTGTGGTACTGCTTTGCCTTGTATTTCACTGTGAAAGCTCTAACCCTCTTGAATCCCCCATCCATCCAGGCAGCCAGACAGCCTATTTGCAGCTGGCACTTTTCAGCGGGGGCCTGCTAACTTAATTTGCTATTGTCTGCTTTTATGGAAGTGATGGACTGTAGGCTCATTGACAGATCAATTTTTTCATTATCAGCATATGCAGCTGTTTGAATACTTACTGTGCCCTCATTCTTGTCCATTTTCTGCTTATTGTCAAATAAGCTAAAGTGTTTAGTGGAAAGCCCAGCTTCCCAAGTCAATTTTGCATGGAAATTATTGTTTAAATAAAACAGACAGCATCGCAGAAAAACTTCCTGGGAACATACATGTCTTGTATAATTGCCTCTGAATAAAATTATGCTATGAACATAAATCTGAACTGCAGAGTTGTTTGATGCAGTTAGAAATCTTTCTAAATTACTTTAATATTTATTGCAGTTCTTAAAAAGGAAAGTACAGCATTTTTAGGAACAAATACCTTGCAGAAGTTTTTTACTCCACAATTAGTGACCACCTCTACATTTATCAGGTGAAAAAATATTTCCTTAAAGGAAATAAAGCCAGTTTAGTCTTTACTACTTATATGCAAGCCCACAGTCTGCAAACCAGCAGCCTATTGCCTTAGCTGTGCACTTGAGATACTGCTTATCACACAGAACAACTCTGAGTGAAGCAGCTGTTGGCTTGGAGGCAGCAGGACAGGCACAACACTTCTTCACTGCATGAGCTGCTAGGGTGCTGAGTTACTGATGATTTTCTCTGCCAAAAGCCATAGTCTGGATTTGAAAAGAAAATAAAGGTCTAATTAGCTCATGTTTTGTGCTTTATCTGAAAGCCATGACTTACCTACAGAGAGGTGAATGTAGCAGAGCACAGTCACTTCCCATTACCTGAGTGACCCCGAAGTTTGATCCCTTCAGTGAGGCTCCTGCTGTTTGCAGTGTTTTACTTCCTCACTAAGCTAAGAGACAGCAGGACAAACCTTGGCAGAGCCGAGGGTGATTTGCCTTCAGATCCCCGTGACGTTCCTGCTGCAGATGAGTCGCCAGCCTTGTGAGCACTGCAGACTGATTTTGCACGCCTGTGTTTACATGCCTGGCTCCTGCCTGCAGACTTCTCTGAGAGCTTCTGATAAAACTGCAGGTATCACTTACAATCTGTGACCACTTGTGTGACTGAGGCTCTCTGCTCTTTGCCTCTGACCAGCCCACCTTTTCCTGTGAGGAGTTTACTGAAGATGCATGGCAGGGTATCCCTTTCAGGATAGGCTCCCAGCTGAATTCTCCCTAACTGTCATGTTCAGAAAGGTGTGAAAATTGTCCTGAAGTTCATCTGTGTGTAGTCCTTCTGTAGTGTCCTTCTGTTCTTCTGGAGTGACCTTGTGCTCCAGGTAAAGAAGGGCTTCTCTAACAGGCTGATTTCTGGTAGCCTGGTGAGGTGTTACTGCGAGTGTGACCTATAAGTTGAAATCCAGAGATGATCATGCTAATTTAAACCTTTTCTGTTTGGCTCCACGGGTGTCTAAGTGTCATATGCAAATTCACATTTCCAAAGATAGGCAGAGGCTGCCTCACCTCTTTCCTTGTTTGATTATGTGTCTCACTGCTGCAGCTAACAGATTACATTTTCAGCTATTACCAATTACTCTTTGATATAATTTAGTCTACTTAGATGTAGGAATAAAATAAAACAAAATAGGTCAATTTGTCATCAGATTGTAATAGTCTTGCCACACAAAACCGCTCCAATCATTACTCTTAAGTTAGTCAATAATGTCTTCTGAGGCTATAATGTAAGTGGAAACGTGGCATCCAGAGTAATATGAGACAGTACATGTGCATAGCAGACATTGTGTCATGTCTAAAACATCACTGTATCCCTACTACAGGAAAAATAAGGTAATTTTCATTGAAATTCCAATAAAATATCTGATTCTTGTCAGGTTCTGAGCATCTTAACAAAGTTATCTTGGCACCGCCACCTTAATAAAAGACTCAGGTTTTAGCAAGGTAGACAGATATGAAAGGCTGGTGCTCATGGCTGTATATTTGTTTCCAAATTAAGGCTATGTAGCCTTCTGGATGTAAATAGTTATGCATGGAACTGGAGGTTTTTTGTGTAAATTTATAAAATCATATAACAATTAACAGGGCCTGTTAAACTGAGCTGAGAGTTGATGTGAACCAGTGTTATTGGGAAATAAGCTCTGAAATAGGAGGTTGGATCACTGGGTAACATGTGAATAAAGTAGGATTTGACCTCTAGGCATAAAAGAAAAAAAGGCAAAGCTTGAGTTCATTGCAGGTTATGGGGGAAGCTTTTCAGAATTCAGGCAGAAAGTTTATCCTAAAGCAGTTTTTAGGTTATGAACAGCTTTGGCTGGGGTGAAGGTGAGAAGCTACAATGAGTAAAACTATGATTTATGCAAACCTACAAAGTAATCCAAACTCTACCACATTCTAATTTCTAGCTGGCCTGGAAGAAAAATGGGGCAAAACCCTCTCTGGGGAAAAGAAGTGGGGTGAAAAGGCTTGAGCTCAAACTGGGGCTTGAATTCACAGAGTTCCAGGGCAAAGTATGGTGTCTGCAAGGAAGACAAAGATGTTCTTCTGTCAGGTCAGTGGCAGACAAGGATATCTCACTGTGAAAGGGCAGAGGTTAGATTGGGATATATGTTCAGTCAATGCTAAGGCCATGACTTGTTTCAGATTGACTTTAGAAATTATTCCACATTTGGTTTCTGAGCCACCTTTTGCTCTGGGGCTTAACTGCAAGGCTGGGGAAAAGATCAAGAAAAGATCAGTCAGTGTTGGGATACAAGCTAGGATTTGCCATGGCCAGTGCCAGTAAATGCTGCTGACCAGCTGGTGACACAGAGCTGGCCAGACTCTGCTGGGTGTCAGTGCCAGTCTGTGTTCTTGTGATGTTTGTACATGTGGATCTGGACGGTCTCACTAATTTAGAGGGAAAAGCTGGGCTTGTACTTGAGAGTGAGTTTGCTACACTAACTGTGTAAAAACGTAGATGCCAGCCTGTTTTAACTTGTGTGGACTATCGGTGCACAAATATATAAATAAAGGTTAGAAATGAGAGCTATTTTTCAGGAGGCTGAAAAACTTAAGGTAAAATGGTCTTCAAATATCATTTTCTTCCTTGAATTTGCTTGGATCTTCACAAATATAGCAGCAGCACAGATGCTGTCAATGTGTACTGAGCACACTGACCTTTCAGCAATTTCCCTGTGTGTCAAGCATTGTATCTTTCTGAGCCCTGGGGAATCGCAGGATGCTGGAAGAAAACCCAAGTAAAATTATAAAAAAATCAATGCTCTTGATTTCAAAGAACAGCAAAACACATGAGTCAGTCACAGAGACGTAATCCCTTACTACCCTCCTTGTCATGCCAGCCATGATTTCATTGGAAATCAATTTTAAGTTCTATCCTAGATGGGGCTTCTTCTGACTACGTTTTTCACAATTCCTTTGATTTATTTTCATGAAAGCTTTAAAAAAAGAACAAAGTTGGTGGCTGACCAGTGGTAGCTGATGAGTTAATTGAATGCTTGGCTTTGAGGGTAAGTAAAAAGAGTGTAGCCAACTATTACCTGGTCACTGGAGAAACTGTCCAGCCTGCTTGCATGGGTGATGGAGCTGCACACCTCTGGGCAATAGCTGTTTCTCACAGTGTTACCTAAATAAAATAAGTAAAATAAAGGAAAATGTAAAATTATGTTGTACATTACATGTGTGCTATAAGTGTAAGTCATGGTAGACTTGGGTTTGTAAAGCACCACTTTTATTACATGGCAAAGGAAAGTCTCATGGCTGAATCAGTGAATGGGAAGTCAGAAGGTCTAGGTTTTCATCTTTTTTGAAGGCTTCCTCAGGAACTTTGGACAACTCATTATGTTTGTGTCTCAATGTTCCAAACTACAGAATAAAAATACTTATGCTTTGACATAAATATATATATTTTAAAAGAAGATCTTAGAATAAAATGTTTTTTCTGGGTTCCTAACATGTTGCATCCATCTGGAGCTGTGGGCTGTGGTGTGGGATTGTTCACTTTCTTACCTGAAAACAGATACTTTCTCCTACTCTTGTTCTGATGGTATGCTTAGGCATAAAGAAAAAACATCAAAACCAATATGTATAATCTGCAGCAGTTTATATTAGGCTGTGAATTCACTTTGTTAGAATCTGTTAGCTAGATTTCATCATGGTTTTGGGAAGTTGATAAGTCACTGCACTTGTGATGAGTGGGTCTTTTTGGGTTAAATTATTGTCTCTTATTCCTCATGTGCACTTTGCACATAATGTGAAGAAGCTCTGCTTTAATTTGCTTTATCATTAATCATTACAAGTAAAAATTAAGGAAGAGTTAAGAAGGAGTTTTCATGCACATGGAGTGTAAGACTGAGAGGGGATGTCGGTTTAATGTTTGCCTTTGCTAAATAATATAAAGCCATCTTGGCAAGGACAAACTCCAAAGAAATCACAAATCTAAGATTTGTTTTTTTAGAGTACAATCAGTAAGAGGCCATTCTGTGGTCACTCATAGGTGAATTGAGGAAGAACAGTGCTTGGTTCCCCAAGGACTTGTAAAGGAGAAGCACTATTGAAATCAGCCACCGTACTTTGAAGCCCCACAAAGCAGGAGCCCCACTGCTCAGGAGCACTGTGTCAGGGAGAGAAGGCAGATGTTCTCAGACCTGTGTAATGAAGTACTGCTTCTCCACTGATCTCAGCTGTGTAATGAGAGGCTTGCTTTATACAGCACATGTGATTCCAGCTTTTATATCATTTTTCAACAAGACTGTTGAAGACTTGAGGCTTTTTGTTCATTTGAATAGTACAGAAATTTTGAGCATATTCTGGGAGTTGATAGTATGAGAAAATATTTTCAAGTTGGGCTTGTCCAGCAGAGATGATTTTAGAAAAAAACACAACTTCTTTACCCTTAACGTTCAACTTCTTTACCCTTCTTTACCATTAATGTTCATGAAAAGAGAGCATCTTAGGCTTTTAATATTCTTTTAAAAATTGCCCAGATGGCACAAAAATAGCCTGGATAGCTTTTCTGGGATAGTGTTAAGAGACAGCATGTTTGACTTTGTGTCTTTGTGGATGGTCAGTTGAAGCATTGAAGAACTCCATTATGCTGAGCTAATTTTTGTGGGAACAGAGCTCCAGAGAAACTGAGTTTTAAGGTGAGGAGATGGTCAGAGCACCTCTCCTATGAAGAAATGCTCAGAGTGTTGATGTTGTTCAGCCTGGAGAAGAGAAGATTCCAGGGACACCTTTAAGCAGCCTTCCAGTACCTGAAGGGGGCCTGCAAGAGAGCTGGAGAGGGACATTTTACAAGGATATGGAGTGACAGGACATAGGAGAAATGCTTCAAACTGAGAGTAGATTTAGAAAAAAAATTAGGAAATAAATCTTTACTGTGAGGATGGTGGGGCACTGGGGACAGGTTGCCCAGTGAAGCTCCCCCATCCCTGGAAGTGTTCAAAGCCAGGTTGGGTGGGGCTATGAACAATTTGGTCTAGTGGAAGGTGTCCCTGCCAAGGCAGGAGGGTTGGAACTAGATGATTTTGAAGGTCCCATCCAACCCAAAGCATGCAATGGTTCTATGATATATATAATTGAATACAGTTCATTCTTGATTTAGTGTAAGTAGGTTTTGTAAGCTCAGATTTGACCAGTGGTGAATGACAGCCTGGGTCATTCACCTCTAACTACAAAAATATATTTAAAGCAAAGGATTCTTTTGACATGTTTTACTATTTGCATGTTTTAACTGGGGCAGATGAAAATACATCACTCATTTTGATAGAAAAATTGCATGGGACAGGAATATTAAAAACCAGAAGCAAGTACTTACCTATTCCTACCGAGGAATACAATTTGGGTCACCCTCTGTCATAAGGAAATCAAAGTTGTGCAAGCAAAAAGGAAAGTGTATTTATAAAGTTGCTATATTCTACATTTTCTTCATTCCACCAGAGTGTACTGAGGGACAGTGTGTGACCTGTGACCATGGAACAAGAACAAGTGGAATTAAATTGTATTACTCCTGGAGCTGTTTTATTCCTTTCACCATACAGACACTAGGGAAACTAAGGAATGGTTATGAGCCAGGTGAGCTGGAGGGTTTTCAAACAATTTCACAAGCAGAACCTGCATTTTTCTCTCAAAGTTATATTCTGATTATATTCCCCTGAAGGAGGGACAGAAAATAAATTGAAGTCTAGTCAAAGTTACATTACGAAGTTGTCTTTGACAAAAGGTGCCTTTCATTTACTTACTACTGTGAATTTTCTGTGACTCAGCAAACTGTGGGGTTTGGCTGTCAGAATTAAATAGTCTCTTGTGGCACAATGCCAGAGTTCAGTGTGCTTTTACTTAGTGTTATCAGAAACTGAAAGTCAATAAAATTTATAGAAGCAAAATTTTCCAGCGTGTCCATGACCTTGCCGGAGAAAGTTCTGCATTCAGCAGTGTCAGCTACTGTCTCTCAGTGTTCAGAGGTTGTCTTCACTGTGGTTTGTGTCTAGAGTTTTCTACAGGAAGACATTTTAAATTCTAGTCTCATGATGTGGTACAATTTGAACTAGATTATGCCTTATAGTCCCACCAAGTGCTGAACTGGTCTCTCCATTTGCATTTATCAAGAAGTGCAAGGCAAAAGCTCTCCATAAGAACTTCAAAAAAAGGATAATTTTCATTTCTGCAACACTTACAGGGTGCAGAAATCTGGCTTTTTTTTCCTATACATCCTTTGTGTTTCTTTCTAGCTGGAATAAGTTTCATTATATTATGATGAACCCAGTCCTTAAGTTCATGAAGGCATTTGCTAAATTTTCTGAAAATATTCTGGAGAATTAAAACTGGAACTTAAATTTGTATTAATTGGTTTCACAGTCCAGAGAGTGCATATTTTTTCACTTCAACAGTCTAATGAAATAGACCCCATATAGCCTTACTTCAGGCTTCATTACATTAGCTATGTCTTACTGATGGGGTTTCTAAAGCTTCCCATTGCTTGGATGCTCTGTGCTCTCACTGTTTTGCTCTTTTTCTTTCTCAATAGGATAATTCCTCTCTTGTTAACAGTACGACTGCTCCTTTGTCTCAACAAACCTGATACATCACTTGCAAATCAATTGGCAAAAAAGCATCCTATCTGTTTCTGCTGTAGAAACACTGCAGTGGATGTTAGTGTCCTGCTCCATGTTTTGGAACCTTTCCCATAAAGCATTTAATTATGTTTTCTCTTTCCATGATTACCTTCACTCTTATCTTGATCATTTTTCCTGGCTCTGCACCTGTCTGTCTAAACTAGATAGCAAAGTGGCGTAATCCTTGGGCTGGAAACAGAGATATGTGCTGATAAAGCACCACTGATTTTGTAACTATTGAACCTGGGTCCTGAAATGCATGCTGGTTAAAAACCCATACTGTTAGATATTAACAGATGATACTTACCAGAGCTTAGCATAAAAAAATCAGACAATGAAAAGAATAAAAAGTTGGCAGCTGCTTGTAACTTCACTTGAAAAGCCCCTGGGATAAGGTGGTCCTTCAAGTATGTCAGTGCATAACTTCAGTAAATAATAAAGGCAATAAATACACGTGTGTAAAACCTTCCTGAAGTCATAGCTGTTTCAGCAATTGACTTAGTACCACCTCAAACCAAAGCAATCCAGACTTGGTTTGATACTATCTGTTGCAGAAAATAAAATCTTACTTTGGTGATAAGACTGAGTGGAGAACTAGGGCCCTAGAACACAATATAAATCCAAATACCTTCTCCTGAAAAACATTATCAGATGCATCTGTTCACCCAGGGCAGTTCATATTCAGCAGCACTATGCCATGTTTACTTTTGCTTTGACTTTTATGTACCTATGTTTTGGCAATGGAAAATTAAAATGTTTTGTAGTTATACAAACCCATCACCTACTTCAGGAAGACTCTTTTCATGTATGCAAAGGTTGGTATAATGGTACCCAAGCAGGAAACATCATTATAACTGCCAAATAATTGGAATGCTGCTTTCTCAGTTAGTGATCTTGTCTACAGTTTGAGAGGCAGACCAGCACTTCTACAGGATAAGCTCTGCCTAAATATTTTCACTTGGAGACTTGCTAAAATATTTCATCTTTCCACTTCTTCAATGGAGTGGTGAATGACACTCTAGTTTGAGACCACTCATTGCTTTCATGAGCACACCAAGGCTACATATTCTACTTATTCATGCTCTTCTAACACAGCCATGTGGACCATATTTTTAATGTTGATAATACTTAACATAAAAAAGCTTTTCTCCTTTAAAATTTTCCTTTGTTAGCAAAATGTTGTTTCCACACACTGTAACCCTGCTGCTGTTTAATCTCAAGCAAGAAAGTGAAGCTGGAATATGTGGAAAGGAAGGGCACACTGGTACTCATTTATGTGAAAGGGCCAAGATATTCTCTGAGATCTGCATTCACAGAACTGTGCTGATAATCAGAATGCTGGGATAAGCTAAAAGGCCCAATTTTATTTTTAATAAATCTCAGCTAAGTAGAAAAGTGAACTCTTTAGTTTGCAGTAAAAACGTACCCTTAGTAGCAAAGATAATGGGTTGAGTGTATGAGCTTAACAGTGTGACTAGAATACAGTTGTACCAGGAGAAGGATATTACAGAGTTCTGGGAACCACAGCCATCTGCACACTGTGGAGTTATTTCCTCATCATTATTCTGGAGTAGTGCTTATCCAGGAGAAAAAAATAGCAGATATATCAGGCCCTCAGCTTCCTTACAGAAATATTGGTGCTTAAGGCATGAAGGGAAAAATAAAGTTATAAATGAGTGAGTTGTATTAACACCAAACCTACTATTATCTGCTGTCATTAATGAAGAAAAAAATTTTGCATGAATTTCTAAAAACTTCCACTAGATTGCCACTAACACACATCTCTAGCAGAAGATCCAGAATGACATGAAACAAGAAGAATGTAAGGTCATGAAAAGGACTTTAAAAGATGTGCTTCTGCTCACAGAGCTTTTGATAACTAAAATGAAGTCCTCTGTACTGAAGCGAGTCACTGGCAACAGAAGGAAAAAGGAACCTTAGTAATAGAATTAATCTGACCCAATTTTAAACCTCAGCTAGAGAAAAGATTAATTGTATCAACCAATGTGAATAATTCAGATGAAGATATGTACATTGTGGCCTTCATAAATTGACATTTTTTGTAGATGAGTTCCCAGAGCCATATCTAGTAAATAAGCCAGTTTAAAAAGCTTTATAAATATTAATAACACCTCATAATTACTGTTATGAGGGGTACTAGATTGATGGGTTTCCCCCATTTCCTGCCCTATGCTTCAAATAGAATTGAAATGAAAGCACAGAACCAGTTCTTGCAGTAGTTCCAGTGTGGGAGATGTTTTTAGGAAGCACTTATGAAGGGATGTACAAATAACAGGCTCTGTAATTTAGTGACAACTCTGATGCTCTGCCATAATAAGACTTTTAAGGCAAATGCCACTTCAAAGTCGGTCTGCTTAAGCATGTGAGAACCACTATGCCATGTAGTATGCAGCTGCCTTATTTAGCACAAGGTCACCTAAATGCATGCCACAGTTTCTGTGCTCAGACCTGTGCAGCACAGGAGGCTGGGGCAGTATGGCAGTCTGGGTCAGCAGGTTTTCCTCCCAGGCCTCTGTCTCCTTGCTGCGGAGAGATGGGGCCTTGAGTGCAGCTAGAGTGACCCAGAGCAAGGAAGCCTCCTGGTCCAGATGCACCTCTCTTTCTCCACTGCCCTCAGAGGGACTGGAGAGATAACTCTCCTAGCATGGAAGTGATACCAAGGCTACTAGTTTAGATTCTTAAAGATGGGCTGTATACTCTTATCTTCTCTGCCTGCTCCCCTTCCCCCAAATACTAGGACATTCAGAAAAGAATTTTTACCTCTTTGAATCACAAAAGATGAAATGGATAATATGCCTCTGCAGCCGTGAAAAAGATAATGGTACATGAATTTGCATTCTTTGTCACATTCCGCTATGTAATTTGATGATGTAAGTACCTGGAAATGTCAATAGCATCATTGTATATCAAAGTCCTTTACAAAAGATGTTAACTATCATTATCACCATGGGGATACAGAGACTAAAGGGACTCATTTGGAGTTACTCAGAAAGGAGTAGGAAATTCAAGCAAAACCCTTTTACAATCCTCTGCCCAAGTGGTGACACCATCAGGATTTTTTTCTCTTTGGTACATAATCAAAATGTTGTTCCAATGCAGCTGAGGAGTACATCTCTATTCAAGTGCAGTTACAATGGGAAAATGAGATATTGTATATAGACTCTGCATGATAATGTAGCCACTGCATTGGGCTGAGCACAAGACTGGAAAAAAGGTGTGACCTTAAGAAAAGCTTGAACTTAGCAGCAAACTCACTCAGTGCCCGTGTATGAATTGCGGATTGCTCTATAGCTTGGCCCTAGACTTTAATTCTCACTGTCACTCACTTCCTACACAATAATATGTCTTAGCTAAGCAGTCCTTGCTAAATCAGAGACTAACTTAAACCTCTGTATTGTCGTGTTAGTTAAGACCAATTTTCTTTTGTCCACTGTAATGTTTTTGTCAATGTCCAAAGCAAGAGCATAAAAATGGGGAACTAATTGATTCCTTGATATCCTTTCTCATTCAGGCAATCATTGGATTAGGAAATCCTGTAATGGACCACACAGATCATTGTGCTCAAAAGTCTTTTATGGTCCCGTTCCAAATCATTGTGTTTAATCCCTTTTTCAGATCCATTTATATATTTGGCCTGCATTAAATCCTATGTAATGTTAAAGTGCAAGAGCAAGGCTTTGTTGTGAGTTTCAATTTTTGGCAGGGGCAAAACATTTGTGTAGCTCATTTATCACAGCATATTGTATTTCCTGTGGTCTGTGAAGCCGCTACTGGAAGCAAGCTGTGACAGCTATTGAATGCCTAGTTTGGAGGCAAAGATGTTAGCAAAGCTATTAGAAGAATTCTGTTACAGCCTGGGGAACAGAGTAAGCCAAATTTTCTATGAGATTCTTCAAAGTGCCAGAAGTTACATAGTGATATATAGTTGTTTTAGCCTGGTGTTTATCATCCTTACTATACAAATTGATACAAATTTTAGAGAAGTAAAATAGTTTTGTCCCTTGACAAAGAAGGCCATTTCATAATCAGAAAATGTGGTTAGAACCATGTCTAGCAGAGCAAGTCTCAACAATTTGTGTCTGGCTCTGGGGAAGATTTCTGCTTATCTTTTGTCACTAGACTTTTTTTTACATGCTTTGTCCTACTCTCCTTTCCTCCTCTGCTATTGAACTTAGCTCCAGTGTTATCCTTCTGTCTTCAGTTGTCCTGAGCATCACCGATATTTTATTTTAAACAGTGAAAGAAAGGTCAGTGCACACTATTAATCAATTCGTAAATATATTTTCCACTCTTATTAGACATCAGATGCAATGTGTGGGTGTATGTGTAGTCACAGAATTGCAACATTTCATTCAGGAAACTTTCAAGAATGTGGCAAAGATTTCCTCTTGCTTTTGCAGTTTGGAATCATGGAACTTTTTATATGGGATTTATCAAAACAATGTAATGGTCTTAGAAATTTTAGTTTTGTTTTAGAAAATAACTTTGTCATTCAAGAGTATAATAAAAAAAAAAAATCAGTAGGACTTCCCCTCCCTAAGTACTTTACCCATTCTGAAAACCTGTTTTACTTTTAGAAACAGTGAGGGGATTGTATGAATTTTTTACCCCAACCCACCTTCATGGCTTTGGTACTACAGATAAGGAACTCCAAATTAGTTTCCCGAATGCCACTTTTTCAAAGAAGCCCAAGACCTGAATTGCCAGGATTCAAAGTAAGGCAGATCCAATGGTCTTTTAAAATAAAAAGCTCCTGACATCAGATGTCTATGTTGTTTATGATAATATGATGGCTAAAATTTGTGACTAAAATTTGATTTCCTTATTTTTGACACCGAAGAGCAAAGAGTCATTTGCCAATACATAAACTATTTCCACTGGTGTCTTTCCTATCCACTGTTTTATCCACTTTACAAAACCTTCCTGTCTTAAAGGGAAATATCTTTATCCTGATTAGGGTAGATTTTGAGGAGATTTATGGAAAATCTTTCGAAAACTCATTAATTAGGAGTGAAGCTCCAGACTTTTGAAATATATCCTTTTTATCTCTTACTTTTGGCTTTAGGAAATAACTGAATTAATATGAGTGACATGACCAGAGAGAATGCCATGTAAATGAAGAGCTCTTTAATCCAACAGATTATGCTGGTGTGTCTTCCACTATTTCAAGTCTTAAAACCAAGATAGGATAAAAAGATAGCATATCCTTCTTAGAAGAAATGAAAATGCATGGCCTTTCTTATAAAGCTGATGATGATATCCTTTGGCTTTGAAACTCATGAGTCCCTGGGATTCTTGTTCACAGGAAACAGCACTTAAAATTGTGACTGATATCCACAGATTTTGAGCCATCTGTGCATGTTGCTTTCTAAAAGCCCTCTCTTCACAGCTATTATGTGGGAACTAATCAAACAACTATGGCTTATCACAGACTTGCCAGGGTAATCAGCAAGAAAAGATAAATAAAAAGAAATAAAAAGATACAAATGGGAAACATTATGCCAGTTAGGAGACAGAAAGAAATAACACATTTATTCATTTGGCATAACTGCTGTTACTTGAAGATATAGGCAATATTACATTCCAGATAGTTATCCTTCTGAGTTACATCTCCCTAAAATTAGTGCTGGTCTCCTAAAGTGATGCTGGCTTCTTTAAATGAAAAAGTCTTAGGGTCAGACTTGCCACCAGCCAGGGATTAGTTATTGATAGGATTATGTATCATGTGACTTACAACAAATGCAGAGAATAAGGTAATAGCATATCTGTAAGGATAAAAAAAAGATATGGTGGC
Source organism: Taeniopygia guttata (assembly GCF_048771995.1). NCBI lineage: Eukaryota > Metazoa > Chordata > Aves > Passeriformes > Estrildidae > Taeniopygia > Taeniopygia guttata. Next base: position 37,028,733 of record NC_133028.1, on the reverse strand, counting down.
AATGGTAAAAAAATAATTGGCTTTAATTACTGAAAAATTGTTACCTGGGACCCCTGTGGCTTAGAAACACCCTTAAAAAGAGCTGAACAAAGAAATCCAGGGAAGAAAAAAAAAAGCAGAGATGCAAAAGTGCTGGTTAATATTGTAAAAATCAAGACTGTTTTCTATTTGTTTGGGTGCTAAAATATCTTTTTTCTTAGTCATTACTAAAAAGCTTTTAGCTGTTTGCTTTCATGTTAGTGGGTTGCCTAAAATATTTACAATTTACTTGGTTAGGCGTGTACTAAGACAGTAACTCTTTCCAGTCTTCCTTACAGATGCAGAAATTAGCTTATTTTCTTATTAAGTAACATCTTCCAAGTTCTTGGAACTGTGTTGAAAATAATATTTCATATAATCCACCAAGAAAACTGAAGTGGTCTTTCCATTCCTCCACTTTATTAGTAGTTTTTGTGGAGAGGTAGACACTCAGAGTTCATTAAATTATACATTCCATATAAGGCAATAAAATAATTTGATATTGTCAGAAGAACTTCATCTACCTCTGTTAATGCTTGATTTATTAGATTAAACTGCAAGAGTGTATCTTAAGTTTATTATTAGCCAAATGTAGAAAAAGGTCAAAGTTCTGTGTACATCAAGGAACAGAAACACTTCCATGTTAATTTTTCCTAGACCACATTACAGATATCCACTTGTTATGTTAATAAAGATGTGATATAATTTGAAAATGAAAAGAAAATATAATTCTGAAGGCATTCTCCACATTTTATACATCTATAGGGAATCTTCTAGCTGTAGTCAGATTTACTAACATGTTTCTGGGATATTAATTCTTGAAAAGAATCAGCAAGACCCTTATTCTTCTCTCCTTGTGACTTCTGTGCTTTGCAGGATTGCACAACAGTTTCCATAATCATTAGGAGAAAAATGAGGTACAGCATGGTATTCCTGGGAGCAGTATTAGAAGAATGAAAATGCATGTTTCTTTTAATTTTTATTCAGAATAATTACAGTTCAAACACTGCAACTGTTCTATTCCCATATATCTAGAGTGGGTTGCTCAAAACCTGTTATTGGACAATAAAGAAAACAAGACAGATTAGGACATGCACAACACAGCTCAATGGAGTTCCTTTACATATTTGCCTCAGTGGGTCACAGTCCAGACTGCAAAGGCAGGACCAAAAGAACTGCAGATCTGCAGGTCAAGATTTTAAAATACAAATAGAATTGAAATACAAGATTTTAAAAAATGCAAATAGAATTTGTAAGCGTCCAGAGTTTGCCCAGAATTTCTAGGTGATTTTCATCTGCCAAAAGTGTGAAAATGCAGTGGAACCAGAGTGCAGGTACAAGAGAGGGGGCAGCTAAATGCTCACTCAGAATGAGAGACAGGCTGTGGGGGGCTGCCCGTGGCAGGCAGCTCTCTCCAGCACTGCAGCACCCTCCTCCTCCTCAACTGCCCCCACCAGGGCAGCACCAGGGGCTGCGCTCCCCGCATCGAGCCCTGCCCTTCCTCTGTCTCCTCTCTTCCCCACTGGCAGATTTTGTCACTTGCATCAGATGGCTTGAACCCAGCTATGAATGAGAGGGGTTATTTGCTGGTGGATAGATGAAATGAGAAGGGAAACCCAAAACTTTCTATTTGCCATGTAATTTCTTCCTACATGGATATGCTGCCCACTCCTTTCCTTTTGTCTCAAGTGGCTTCCTCCATGAACATTTAATAACAGTGAAAGCTCTCCCAGGAGACCAGAAAATGTGCATTAAGAGGTTCATGGAAACAGCATGTGCATATAGGATTTCACTGCCATTGCTCAATTTGCATTGTTCAGGACATTAATTTAATTACAGAGGCTTCAATACAGTTGGGGGGAAAAACCCCTCTCTCTAAATTAAATTAGCTGATAGCAAGACCATGCAATGTGGTACAAATGGAATTGCATTTTGCTTACATTCAACCAAATGAACATTTAGATCTCTGAAAATTAAGAGGTGTTTTATTCAACACATCACCAATTTAAGCCTTAATAATGGTATTTTGATTATGTTTATTGAATTCAGGTTTGGATGAATGACAATATGACCAAAATATTTGACAATCGCATTTACCTGAGAACTAAAATCAGTCTTAAATTATGTTTACATTTATTCCTCTATAAAAATATTATTTTAATTAAACAGACATATCAATTTGTTGTTGTATAAAATAACTTTTGCAATTGAGCCCAAGAGAAAAATTGGCTGATAGCAACATTAGTGTTTTCATCATTTCTACACATCCTTATGAAAGTGAGTTGAGATGTGAATAGTTCCTGTTGAATGGCACGGCACAGGAGGCAGTGCTAGTTTGGATCCCCCATTAGCACCATTAAACCATGTAAAATGGGACAAATTTGTCTTCAAAGACAGTGTTGGCACCCTGAGAGCAGATTTGGGACTCCAGGCTCTCCCTAGACTTTGTCACTCCGTGGGTCCTGGCCGCCCCAGCCCAGCCTGACTCTGGAGGAGCCAGCCCCATCCACTGCACTGCCTTGACCACCTGTGTCGGTTCCTCTCCAGTGGATTTACCTCAAAACCATAGTAATCTGTGAACGGAGCAAATGATTGATTTTAGATATGCTGCTCAAGATGGTGTGGATGTGTGACTAAATAAAAAGGCTCAAGACAGACATGAAAAGCTGATGCTGGGCTGGAGGCACTGGAATGATCCTGCCAATGGGAGGGATGCTGGGAAAGGCATACATCTATGTTAGTTTGTTGTGACACATGCTATTTATAAGTAAGGGAAAAGAGGGAACGAAACTTATTTTAAGTATTACAATAATTTGTAATAACAATAACAACAACAACAACAACAACAACAATAATAATTTGTAGTAATAATTTCTGTTGTGAAACTTCCAAAGAAGAAAGGTTGTGCCTGGCCCTTATTTGCTTGGGTTGCCTGGGCTGCTGAATGGCTAGCCAGGTCCTTGAACAATGTTTTACTTTGAAATTCTGAACAGTTGCACATAAAGAAACAGCCATCTGATATTGGTGGAAAATCACAGTGCTTTCATCCAAACAGTAAGTAAAACTGAAGTCACTAATCCAAATGGGAAGTCTTGGAGAATTAGTTCAGTTGAAACTTTCTGAAGGTTTTGTACCTGTTGCTGAGTATCAAATGTTTGTGATGACAATAACCAAGGAATAAGAGACTGAAACATTTCTTTATTTTTTCATTTTGTTTGCATCTGGCAGTGTCAGGGTGGTGTCCATTCCACCACGTCCCCTGTTCAGTTACTTACACTCTCCAATCAAAACCACATCTGACTGCATAACTATGAGTAGTTCCTTTAGTACATCCACATGCCTTGGCAAACCAGAGATTTTCTGCAGGTACAGAGTAATTATTCACAGACTAAAGTAAAAACCAGCAATCAGAATGCCTTTTAAAAATTAGAGAATACCCTTGCAAATTGCAAGGGACTTCAGTTTATTTGTAATCAAAGCCTCATTTTGCTGGATCAATTTTTTTAACATAGTTACCGCAGCTTCATCTGACAAAACTTCAGTAAAATTAATTACTAATCCTCAAATCATTAAAACCAGATGTCATACAGTAGGACAAGAACGGAAGTGACACATGAGACAAGTCCAACACAAGATTTTGGAGGAATGTATCAGTTGAGGTGGCTAACACCACCTCAAGTGCAACTTTCTAAGTAAGTGATTTTTTTTTCCCAACTCAAATGGAAAACAAAAGTCATAAAAAAATCAAAATTCAAATCTAACAAAACCATGGATTTTACAGGCAATAGAACATTTTGGTTTACAGTATTTTAAATGTTTCTGAATTGTATAAATTTAGTCATGCAATGCCCTGTCAAAAAAATTAGGCAAATTGTTTCATTTCAACTTTCATTTTCTTTCATTTTTTTTAAGCTGAAAAGATCTAAGGAAGCATCCACTTTATTGTGCTTACTTATAAAGTGTTCTGATGAAATCCAAATGTTAACAAATATTTTCTGGAGATAATTTTTGTTACTGCAAGGGCTCTATTTAGCTTTTTCACAAAGATTCTTTTATAAGGTCAGCCAGTCTCTTGAAGGCCTGCAATAAAAAATATGGTTCACATTTATATTTTAGCATTACATGAATAGGGAACACATGAAACCTGTAAAGCTACTAAAATTGTCCTAACCATATATAATCAATATTTTATAATGTAAAGTTCTGCTGATTCTCTCTTTTCCTTTTATAAAATCATGTATGGGCTTTGACTGCACAATGCTTCTGATTCTCTGATAGAAAATAAAAGGCAGAGATTTCTGAAACAGAAAAATGCATATATTGATGTTCAAAGGTTATTTGGAGTTCAGATGTAACTTTTAACAAACCAGTGATCCCTGAAAGAGTACCTCTTTTAACTTAATATTACTGCCCGGGGACTCCAAAAGTGAAAAAAAGGAAGAACAGTTGAGTGGGGAAGCATATAAAAATACAGATTGACTGTCAATAGTATGGTTATTAATTACTTCAACAAAGAAAAAGGAAAAAATAGAAAAAATACAGAAGAACTAAAAAGGCAATAGAAGCACTTATCTGTTATTAGCCTTCACAACTGCATAAAAGTACAACTACAAATACTGAACTGTTTCAAGCACCCCAATCAAATCAGTATTAAATCTGCACAAATAAATGTCTCCTATCTTTTCTCCCATTGATTATATCTATAGAGCCAAATAACATCAAAAATGCACCTAAAACACATAAAAGATTAGTTCCTGATAATAATATCAGGAACAATATTAAATAAATAAAATAATAAATAAATAAAGCATGCATGTTAATTGTATGAAAGGAAAACAACAGTCTTTCTTACAAAGAATTACCAACACACACACAAATAAAAGAACACAAGTAATTCAATCTCAGAATCTTGGGAATACAAAGTCTGAAAGATACATGATGCCTGCAAATGCTTAAGCAAATACTCTGGGTTCAGTAAAGCATTTATAAATAATGTCTGGGAGCTTTAAGTGTGAGACACTGTATGTATCAGATACAAGGAAAAATTCTAAGTAGTCCTAAAAATTTAGTATCTTGCAGATCATTTGGATGAGTATCTTGCTTAAGGAACATCTAACACTGCTGTGAAAGTACTGCTCAATCACTACAGACTGAAGCCTCTAACATTCAAGAAAAAATATAAGGAGAAGGATGTTAAAATAAAGGAGCATTCTCCCTGTGTGAGAAACTGTCTTGGTAAGAATGTAAAAAAAAGAAAATCTCACCAGATCCATCTGGGCAGGAGAAGGCAGAGAGAAGGAGGCTCTGACATAAGAACTAGGCTCTGAACTATCAATATTGAATGCTCCTCCAGGAACCAGTAATACCTACAAAAAAGTGAATAACCACACAGTTATTACCACATTTTTAAAACTCTATGTTAAATTAAATTTAAGAAAGCTTAATGCTTACACTCTTATAAGTGTGAACATGGTGTAACATATTCTTTTTTCCTAAATGAGACAACAAACATATGCAATGTGTAACCAGATTTTTCATAATAAAACCAAAGGGTCTTTGGTTTTGGTTACCAGGTCTTGTTCATATCATCACAATGATTAGAAGCACCTAGAGTGTAGCTTAATCAGTGCTGGATTTGGAGAAATAAAACCAAATTTAATTTCTCTCATTAAAAAAAAATGGTCAACAGCCACCATATAGGTATATATGTGTTATAGATATATGTCATATACAATGACATATTGTACCATATGTTATATTGGTTTCAATTTAAGTAAACTGCTAAAATACCAACATTTGAATAGAGTTGTGAAAATATTTTGCTTATCAATAACTATGCCATAGTGCCTGACTTGCAGACTTGATAATGGTGCACAGCAAGTCCCCCTGCTTTTTTATATGTGCATATGTCGATAGATACAGATATTTTATCCCTCCCTTTTTTCATTTTAAGATCATAAGTCATTAAATCACATGTCATACTTCTTTCTTCAAAGCCTTTTCCATTATCAGCTGCTGTGTATCAGAAATACCCTTTATTTTGATCCATAAGAACATGCCAGCAGCAGGAGGGTACCATTCTGCCAAATCTAGAGAAAGAGAGAGAGAGAAAATGTAATCAAGCAAGAAACTTATGCCCCACTTCTAATGGATACATCATAGAGTCATTGATGTTTTAGATTTGCTGATACAAACATTATTATTACTATTGCTACAGTGATTTTTTTGTATTTTCTTTTAAATTCAGGTCACAATTTTAGAGATTTTTTAAAGACAGAGATTTTAAACACTGAAGGTATAAGAACATAATGAAGTGAAACATAGGCTCTTTGTAAAATTGCTTTAAATAGTAATGTGGTGAGCATTTTTTCATCATCATCTATCTCCCTATCCTACCAGAAAGCAAAAGAATGCAGCAATAGAGAATTTGTCCTAAGCTTAATATTTAATGCAGTGGATTTGCTTATAGTGCTTATCTGTCACTTCAGTCAAGAGATGAACTTAAGTGATTTTTACTGAGCACAAAGATGATAAATAGCTGGCAAAAAAAAAGTGATTATTTGCGCTGCACTCTGACCTTTTAACCACTTGTCAGCAGCAGTGAGCATTGCATTCCTCTGGATCCTGTAGAAGTCCACCACTCTGAAAGCAAATTATCAATTGAAAGTCATGAACTCATATCCTTTCAGAGTCTATTTGTTTCTAAAGGCAGAAACAAAGCCTTTCTACTTGAACAACTCAAGTGCACGTTTAATAGAAATACAAGAATATCCTAGATGGGCATAACACAGTATACTGTGTGTATAAATATTTGTATACATAGCCAAGAAATCATTACTGCTTCACTGCATCTCCAACAGAGCACTGATCAACCAGAGAGAGGAAGTCCCTTTGTGGCTGTTTCTTCAGCTTTACACATATCATAGAAACCTTTTACATATTACATACATTCTGTCTATTATGGCAGTGGATATAAGTCCCGTTAACAGTATTTACTGCACAAAGCACACACACTGAAGAAAATTAGGGACTTGAACGTATGCAAAACCACAGACTTAATATTTGTGCATTTGGGTTGAATTTGTGTAACAGGTACACGTGGAAATGACATTTGACAAGGTAAAAACCAAATCATATGATAAACCTGTCACAACTATTTGACAGCTTCCCCTTTCCTAAGCATTTGAACCTATTTCCTTCATACCGCAAGTAAAACTTTCAAATAATTTAATCTCTTCTTGGGAAAAAAGACCCTAACCCAAGTTTCACCATGGACAAATCATGTGCAGTGGATTTTGTCAGCATAAAATGACACAGCTGTGCAGTGGAAGACACAAGAGAAATGCCTGATACTGAGTTCATAATTCAAATGCAAATGTGTTCCCATGTCTTGAGAAAACATCCTTAGTAATTTGCATAATTTACATAATTTTACATTTGTATTTTTAAAAATACTTTCTGAACCAATAGTTTTGATTTCTGGATGTATTTTATTACATCTGACACACAAACACCAAAACCTACAGACTTAAACAGTTTTGGGGCTTAGCTAGATTTATTGCTACATTCTATATGAAAGAGTGAATCTACTTTGTGCAGTTTTTGCTAAAATTGCAAATCCTGTTACCATTTTAATTACATGCTGAAATCATAATGATTACTAAGATGAAACTCAAAAATGTAACTACTCAAAAAAACCAGGCAATCTTCTACTCCAAAGCCTCATCTAACACCTCACCCTTGTACAAATGAAATCAGCTGGAAGAGACTGCAGTCAGCTGTGGGGCCTCATCAGTAAGGTTATAAAGCATTGCAGCTGCTCCACTGCAGCCCTATTTTCATTAGTTTAAGTGGAAGAATGGTCTTCAGGCTTGATAAGACTGCCTTTTGACCTACAAGAAAGAGGTAAGTGAAGAGATACACTTGGGATTTATTTTTTGGGATCTGCTGAAAGTTGAGCTCAAGTGTGGTCCAAGTCCCTCTGTGAGACTTATCTTTATATTCCTAGATCTTAAAACAAAGCGATGCTAAAGCTGGTTTGTCTGGTTTAGTTTTTTTTCAAATATTGTTGTTTACAGTATGAACATCAAGGGGACACAAGTGGCTGTTACAGTGAGATATAAGAACTTTTTGCATGTTTTGCTCATGTTGCTGTTACAGGCCTTCGCAGAGTGTAGCACACTCCTACTGATGTGAGAAATCTGGGGCTCTAATGATATCCAAGTAGAGCATATAAAATGATGCACTGACTGTCAAGAGAAACTGTGCTCCTTCTGCATAATAAATGAAAACTAAATATGTGTCAGTCAGTATGCAAGAAATGTCTTATGAGTTAGATGGCAGCCCAGTGCTCTCTCTCTCTAACAGTGAGAGGCATTGTTCAGGCAATGTTTAGTGTGTAGATGAACTTCCTGTTTTTTCATCAGTATCCACAATCAGGAGATCAAGGATGGCAAAAGTGTAAAGTCATGCTAACTTAGTGAACTCCCTTTATAAAGGCTATGCTGACTCTTTCTCAATAGATTCTGTGCTCAGAGATCACAGCTTTTGCTACAGACCCTAACCCTTTAGCAGGGATCTAAACTTTATTCACTGGCTTGAAGCTTCCAGGAACCTCTCAAGTTCCCTTCAGGTGGGAGCTGCATGCAATCTGTGCCAATGGACTGGCAGATTATCTGCCTGGAGGGGTAGGTGACATGCCCTGACCTGTTTGTCTGCAACTTCACACTGTGTCTCTTCAGGGCTCTTGTGTGAACCCAGCAGTCTTGGTGATCTGTCTGACCTACTTGGCCTATTACTGGTGCACCTCCTCTGACTTGTTTACTACTACTTGATGTAGGTAACAAGCAGCAGAATGACAGATGATGGGATTCAGCATAGGACATGACCCTACCTGTCTACATGTTCCAAGAAACCCTTTTGTCCCCATTGCTGAAGCAGCTGTGATACCATAATCTAAAGAAATAAAACACATCATCAGTACCATATTTTAAACAGGACTGTTCCACAATCATCAAAAGATCCATACCCAGATGCACTATTCAACATTCCCCAGACATGAAATTGCATGCAGTGTCTCTTGGAGCCCTTTATAAGCAGAGGTGCCAAGGTTATTACAGTCCATGGTACTAGTGTCTCCAAGGATCATGGCACTTTTTGGAAGCGGGGATGGGGGGCAGGGAAAAATGGATGAAGAGCTAAATATGATAACTGGGGAGAAAGAGGAAGGCAATATATATTGCTTTACCTTCCTGTCCTCATTGGCCTCTCCGCTTTAACAGTGGTGAACTAATGGAGCTGGAAGACGGAAGCCGTATTTAGAGGTGTTCAGTGTCTCCTTTCCTTATTACTAAACATAAAGGGGCTGGAGCTGTCAGCTTGCTTTGAAATGTCTTTGTGGGCTGCCAGTATTGTTTTAATTGAAAAGTAGAATAAAAAATAATAAGTGTTTTTTCCATGCTGTGCTTTACATTGAAGTTGTAAAAAACCTATCAGGAAGAGATAAAATATTTTAAAACTTGATTCTTGAAATCTGAGGGTTAAGGAATATCAGCTGTACTATCCGTGCACTGAGACAACTCTCTAGCTCTGGTTCCGCGTTCTATGATGGTCTCTCTTCCTTTGGCAGAGTTGACAATGAATGTCAATTTTTGCATAAACAAAACTGCAAAAGTGCAGAGCAACTGTGAAAGTACAAAGCTGTTTGCTTGTGGTATCTTATAACTTGGATACGTTGCCTTCTCTAAATACAATTAATTTGGTGGCTTGGTACTTGCCTGTGTGAAAGTGCTGGTGTGCATTGTTGACACCTGAATGTGTAGAACAACTCTGTCGATGAGAGGCTTGGGACCTGTCAGAAAACCTATTCTTAAACTGGAAACCAAACAAACAAAAAGTTACTACAGAAATGCAATCTGCTAATACTTTGTCTGAGTTATATGCAGAAAAACATACAATGATTTTATTGATAGTGTAAGGATCTTATGCATTCAAATTCATCTATATCTTAATACTGCCCTCAGGTTATACAATTTAGAAGCTGAATATCAAAGTCATGAAATAAAAACATTTTAGAGGTTTTAATGCTTATGTAGCTTCTTAGTAATGAGGCTTTAGGACAAAATCTATGTTTGGAAGCTGTCCTCTGCAACTATAAAGATAACATGAATCAAAGAGAAGGAAAGACAAGTTTTCCCGCAATAAAAGATCATGAATGCTTAGGCTTTATGACAAACAGATAAGCGGCAAATGGCTTTACTCTTTCACTCCCTTTCAGTACTGCAGAAGGAATGATGGAATAAATGGTAAACTAGATGGTTACTTATGCTTCAATTCTTATTACTCATCTTTACAGATTGGTTGAAGGCTTTATTTGAAGAAAAATGGAACCAGTAAACTCATGTGTGTCTTTGGAAAACCAAATACTGTGCCATGCCATTTTGTGGTATCACTTCTGAAAATGCAATCACAGTGTTATGTTGTCTTCTCACATTCTCTAGGATAGGTTATAATCCACTGGCTACCAATGCAGAATTCATTAATTTTTTATATCCATTAGGTTAACAGACAAAAGCAAGGTAAAAATCAAATACATTGACTTGTGTGAAATGGAGAACAGCCAAGCTGGCTCTTTTTCTGGCAGGTGGAAACAACCTGAAAGATCTGGAAGGCTAGATTTCAGTACAACCCTACAAGCAGTTTGTGAATAATGATAGTTTCTTTTCTGTATTACAAGTTCAGGGAGCTTGCAGGAATACTAAGAGATAGATAAAAAAGAAATGGAAAAAAGAAGAGAGAAAAGCTCCTAATAGTTTCAGGAAAAGAGCTGGAATCCAGCATCTGTTTTTCTGCCTAGACAGTGCCTGCAAGAATGGGCTTCCTGGGGGGAGAGGCTTCAGAATCTGCATCAGAAGAGAAACAGAACCTGGAGTAAAATGACTGTTGAGAGATGACATGAGAAGTGAGTAGACTGTGAAAAGCCATTGATTCAGAAGTTCGTTCCAGAAGTGGATAGTTAGTAAATGATAAAACACTATGACATGTCTCACCACTTCATATGAAGGCTTGCATCTTAACTGAATAGGCAATACTAAATGGTCTGCAGCTGGCCTTACCCAGATGAGAGAATTTTAGAGAAAGAGTCAGTCCTTATAACTCGGCCATCCACATCCATTGAAAGGAAAGTTGGAGCCCATGGCTTGGAATAAAAAATAAAAAATAAAATTCAAGGTGCTAGTAAGGATTATAATGGCATTATTTTCTTTACTAGGAGGACAATTCGTTTCTCAAATGTATATTCCAGGGAAAACATTACAGTAACTTGCTGACAACTGATTGCTCAGCCTAGCTTTCTGAGATGTGATTACAATATTCTGTGAATATCTTCAAGAAATCAGCTTTTGTTAGTTTTTGATGATTACTTAGTCCACTGTTCAGCACACAAGTGTTCAGTTTAAATATTGGTATGACGCTATAAGAAGGAGAGAGAAATAATGATTTTTCTGCCAAGATTTCTTGTGGAGTAAAGAGGTACTGCAATTTCTAAAATGGAGCCCTGTAGCATTTTGCTTTGCTCTATTAAAAAATGAAATCAGAAAATACGACCAAATTGTGAAGATCTGAGTCCAGTGTACTTTTTCCTTATCAAGAATTCTATTTTTACACCACCTCCCGTACATTTTCTTACAAAGCTTCACAATCTATGCAATGGATAAGTGAGGCAATTTTATTGCCTCCTTCCATAAAAACATATTTCAAAAGTGAAAATGCTGAACTTTGTCTTCTACCAATGTTCTAGTTCTTTGTAAGATGTGTTTTGATTTCTGAAGTTAGGTACTTTTAAAGACCAACTAACTTTAGATTCACATACGAAATTTGCAGAAAATTTACAAGAAGGGAAGCTGTCTATCCAGTAGCACTATATGTGGTACCTGGGAGAACTCCCAGTTTCTCCAAAAGGCAAAAGGATAAAAATGGGGTATGGTAGATGCAGAGTAGACTTCTGTTGAATGAAAGAAGAGACAGGGAGAAAGGAACATTAAGAGACTGCAAATTTCAAGTGCTGCTTCAGTGACACACTTGCTTTGCTCCGAATGCAAATTCTCTGTCATTTTCTGATTACTGAAAAATTCTATCCTGTATGAGGCTTGAGAAATTTGAACCACTAATTAACAGGATATAAAATACCACAAAGGGGAAAATTACTGAAGCAGTACAGATTGTGAGGCCTAAAACTGCCTTGGTAGGACATGAAGAAGAGGCATGTAGTAAGATCCAGGGCTCAAACTTCATAGAACTTTAGTTTCTCCTCAGAAAAGGTGTTACTAAGGATTATGGAAGAAAAATTACCTTTTCAAATTGAAGAAAGTAGTAAGGATCATCTTCTATTATGAGAAAATCATATTTTCTTGCAAGCTAAATAAATTAATAAAAAGTAACAAAAGGAATAAAAGTTAAAACACGTGGCAAATTCAGTCAGGTGTTTTTTTTTAACCAGCATCATATTATGGTTTTATTGATTGAACATTCATTATATTGAAGCCCCCATGATGAGAAGTCTTCAAGTGCCCCATTTAGATATCAAAAAATTGTAAGAGTAATCATAGTACCTGTAGTACATGGACCCTGGTATGCACCTGAAACTCTGTTCTATGTGGCATTCAAACTGTGCAGGCTACGTGCAATGAGCCCAGTTAGAAGCCCATGGCAAAGGTATCACCTGCCAAAGGGCTACTGTTGAAAAACAATTTACCTAAGGCATAGACTACCTCTGAAGAGCTGCTGTGATACAGATTCTGCTAGAAACAAGTTCTAGGAGGAATGTCTACTGTACCAATAATGGGCCCAGATACCAAACATGGGATACCTTCAGCTGAAACAAGACTTGATATTTATCTATTTCCACCTACAAGGTTCACAAGAGCACAGCTCCGTACCTGGTAAATCTCCTTTTTGCGCTCTGTGGTCAGTGAGTTGCCAGTTGGGTTGCATCCATTTGGAATAGTGTACAGGAATTTGGGGAGGTGATTGCTATGATATTTTACATCCTCTGGGCTCCAAGCAGACAGAATTTCTTCTAAAGCTTTTGGAATAATGCCATGTTGGTCACTAGGAATATTAATTATATTACAACCCAAGGGTCTCAGCTGTTGATAGAAGGAACAAAACTGTCACAATTGTGTAATTCAAAGGTCTTCCTTTTGTCATTGGCTCCATAACATTTCATCAATACAAAGTCTTTCTTTTTGATTTTATAAATATCTCAAGCTCAATTTGCTCATGAGTCAAATAAAAGTTTGCCTGAATTTGCTGTAAGGCTTGTCAAAATTACCACATTACTCTTAATTTGTTCTACTAAGTCAACTCAGAGAAAATGGCTAAGTCCTATGTTCAATTGCTGCTCTTCTCTAGGAAGTCATATTTAGTTTTTCAAGCAGAAAGGGAGTTTGTAAATCTGAACTGTTCTCTCAAGACTTCCCATGCTCTCACCACAGATAGTTAAGGTCACAGCACCTTTGTTTCCTACTGACAATTTATGCTCTCCTTTTGTGGGAAGTCAGAGCTTTAAGCTACTCTTCCATAACAAAGGGCAAAGAATCTGTTCTCTCAACAGATATATTCAGCAATACAAAGGAGAATGAAATGATGCTACTGCATTGACATGTTGACAGCAGTATGAAAAAGTATAGGTAAAATACCAATGAAAAATCTTGCTGTCTCTCCTCTGTGGAATTTCAATTTGTACCATGTAGTGCTCTGCATTTTTAGGTAAAACTGCAAGCTGCTGCATTGTCAAAATATACTTCTTAAGAAGTACAGCTGATTAGACTATATATTCAAATTTAAGACAGTAAGTAATAACAATTTATTTTGATGCAAGGGGGAACAACTGAATTTGTGGTGTATTTATTCTAATCCTTCTTGCAGGTCTTATGTATTTTGAGCTGACATTTAATTTTATACTGATTAAACTACTTTTCAGAAGAAAACTTTTCTTCTTTTGTATAGTTCTCACTAATTAATATCTTCATACTCATATATGGGTGTTTCAGTATATATTCCAATATTATACTATTTATAGCTATTGTATACTCTGATCATGAAATACTTCAGGTAAACATGCTGACGTGTTAACACACCCACTTGTTATAAATTTAAGTTTTAAACCAAACTAGGTCCTGATGGCTTTCTTTCCAGTCTCGTATGTGATCTTAGCCCTTGAATGAACTAGTGTTTGGAAGAGGAACTTCAAATAGCTTTCATAGAACTTTTAGTAGAAAACCTTCTATGAGTTAATATTTATTAACTTAACTGGTTGGACACTAAAATCTTGAGTCTTAGATATGTTTTTATGGCAAAAACAAACAGTGTTTATAAGACTGCAGAACAGGTACTGACTAGTGCGTAAACTCCTGTTTAGTTCAAATGTAACATTCACAATGTTTTGTAGCTAAGGAATAACTTACAGCTGCTAGTGTCCCTGCATATGTGGGTGCATCCAAAAGGATGTTGTCTCCAGGATTAATGAGCATTTCAAACACCTGCAACAGAAAAGATTCTGATTTAAAGATTGCTCAGTTTTTGGACATGTGCTTCATACTTTTGACTTCTTAGTGGTATTAAAAATCTTGATTAGATAGTAGTAATTCCCTAACCCTATAATTATCCTGTCTGTGAGAAAGGCAACAAACAGATGAAAATCTGCTTTAGAGCCAAATTAAGATAGGTTACCAACTTGACATGGAAAGACTGTGCTCTGAAGCACCCTTTCTACTGTACAAGTTATAGAAATAAACAGCAGTGACAGTCGACTGGAGAAGGTAATTATTTCAGGAAGTAAAAACCCCAAAAAATCAGGAAGTAAAAACGAGAAGAAACATATTTAAAACAGAATTATGGTAAAGCATCTATGCACTTATTATTGCACTACTTGAGTAACATGGTATGTTACCTTATAGCGTTTTTCCTACGCAGGCTCTTTGGTTACCTGAACTTTCATGCAGTCCTGACAGTCTAGAATGCCACTCCAATTTTATTTCATTTCCTTTATCTTCTACATGAACCTAGAGTAATTCATATCTATGGGGAAAGAGTACATTAAACTGTACCCTGCACAGAGTTATAGAGGGCACTTAATGCTGAATACAACTGAACTGATGGAAGAATAAACATCTGTCTGAATGAAATGCTTCTAACAAGTGAATCTTTTGGTCTTACTTTACACAAGCCTTCTTGGCTGCCAGTTGTGACACACACTTCCATCTGTCCTTGCTCAGGACTGTAATTGGCTGTGGGAGGATCATGCAAGTTCTGCTGGAATTCTTTTAGCCAAGACAACAACTCTGGAATCCTGAAAAGTGAATAAGAAGGCATACCTAAGACCTTATAAAGGCCAAAGCTAGCCTGTTCCTCTAAATCCCTGCCAAATCCAGCATGCAGTCCTGAGTTTGCAACTGTCACACAGATACACTTAGACGCAATTGCCATGACTACTTTATGAAATTAAGAAAATGAGATGGGCACCTGTGGTCCATACCAAATTATCATAGTGAAATCTGGGCAGAAATTATTTGCCAAGGATGAAACAGGGTGGAGGCTGAACAATACTCACTCCCAGAAATGATCATTCTGTACTCAAATGTGGCAGTGTGACACAAAGTTCTTAATGCTGCTTGTAACCTGCTGCAGATTACAATTTCTAAAACATGTTTTCTAGAAAATGTCTTAAGATCTTGTAGGATGTTCACAAATGGCTGGTTCTTTATATATTAAGAAAAGTTTTAACTGATGCCCCATGTGTCTCTGTAGGTACCCAAGTATTTTTGCAAACTTGTCCTCACCTGACTCAGTGCTGTCTGCTGAGAAGTTTACATGAGCACTAAAGCAATATAATGATATACAATTTTTGTACCAAAAATGACAGTTCTATAAATACCTCCTCTCAACTACCACAAGTTTTACATACTGACTTTAGTATATGGTGCCAAATGAAAAGAAATACTCAAAAAAACCCTCCAAAACTATGTGTTGTAATGCAGTATCTTTTAAATAATATCTGATTTGGGTGTCTGGATTTTCAAATACTAATAGCCAGGAAATACTCTGGCTTAAGAAATACTAGGATTAGGGTTTTAAGTGATTTAAATGGGTTTTTTTTCTTTGTACATAACTCATTGCAAAATTTTCCACTGAACTCAAATGTAAATAGTGAGGCAAATTGAAAAAAAAAAAAAGGGTTTTGGGAAGAACCTATTTTTTGAAAAAAAAGGGCTTTATGAACAGGTTTTAAAAACACAGGTGACTTAATGCAATAAAGGATATAATGATCCTTAGCTTCTGGTGTCTTGAAGTGCAGGCAGCTGTGACAGATACCCTGCTGAAGCTGAGTACTGGAGAGCTCTCTTCATCAGATCGTCCCCAATCTCAATAGGTGTTCCATGTCCAATGTCAACAGTTGCCCTCTTAAATGGAAAAAGATTAGGATTTGGTGCCCCTCCAGCCAGAGAGATGAGAGATGGAGGAGACTTCTGCATCAATTCAGCTAGAGTAAAAGGAAAACACTTTGGTTACTATTTTATTATTATAATGGTAGTCATATCCTTTAATCAATATTTAATAATGGCCCAGAAAACTTGTTCTATTTTTCAATTTACTTGTTTAGCTATCATGAATTAAAAAGGATAACTCTTCTTGAACTCAGCTTTCTGCTTGGATTAAACAGGTGTTTGAGGGCCCCAGGAAGGAGATACTCTTAGGACAGACTAAAAAAAATTTTAAGTTAAAAAAGCTATTTGTAATTTATTTTGAAACAATCTGGACAGTTCTATATAAAAACTGTCATGACTGATGTCTTTTGAGCTTCAAGAATTTAAAATCTAAATGATAGTCTGTTTAGACTGACTTGAAATGAATGGCTTTGTTTTTTGTTCTGTTTTTCATTCAGTTTCGCTTCAGCTGATCTGGCAGCTATACTGACAGATGATTATAGCTTTTCTATAATGGAATGGAAATGTTTCTGGCAGCCCAGTTTTAGTGGCAAAGACACTGTGTAAGTAATTTGCTATGAAGAAAATCTTAATTCCTGCTTTTAAGTCACAGTTTCACAATCATTCAGATCCAATCTATGTAGTGCAGACCAGACCTTAATCCAGCAAGGGCACTTGATTGCATTAAATCTAAGAACTCACAATGTGGCATTCATGCTCTCTTGGCAGTTTCACATCAGATATGAGAGGACAGATGACACCAGATCTGGCTTAAAAGTGGCCTGTTACCAAGTTTATTTTCCAGTATTATTAGGAGACCTGAACACGGGGAGTTAATTCTTATCAGTTATTTCACCAATTTGTGTTATGCCCGTGACTTTTGGCCTGGTAAAGAGAGATTTACTTTGTCATCAAAACTGTAGGCTCAGTATGTCTTTCTACAGGAACTGTGCTGCTCAATACTTTTGCTATGATGTATATTAACATATCACTTGAAAAAGAGCCTGCCTAGAGTGAATTGCATGACTGAGCTGTACCTGTATGAAGCATTTTAAGCAGTACAGCAAATGCCAGCCCCTTACCAAGAGGGGAAATTGACCCCTGAAGGCTTAACTAGTGATGTATGTCTCATGCTTGGATTCTGTCAGGTCTCTGTGGGTTTCAGCTGAGTAAACAAGTAGGCAGTTAAGCTTCTCCATCTGTCACATGGAAGACAATGTAATGTAGCCTAAAGATAGATCAATATGGAAAAGGAAAGTGTAGTGATACTGAGAGAGTGGGGGTGCTGAGGCATTTATGGACGTGAACAGGATACTGGAAAATGAGGCGGAAATAAACATGCTGGGACTGAATTTCAAGTCAACTAGCAGTTGCTTGCTCCTGGACACACAACATAAACTCAGTTGCAAACAGCGTCAAAAGCCCGGGTTCAGAGACAGTGACAGAGGCTTTTCATACACTTGTTAAAGTGGTAATACTAATTTGTTTGTCTGGATGGGTTTCTGAAGTGGTTCATGGCTATTCACTTTATTTTTCTTTATACCTGCTTGGTATTTCTGCTTGACCAAAGTCATGTTGCTTTGTCAGCTTACAGCATGGTTTTCTTTCACACCTTTTAAGGTTTTAAGCCATGATACTCCAGCACAGACCAGAACACAGAATGATTCTTTCAGAGAAACTGGGAAGAAGGGATATGTACTCACTCAGCAGTCTTATTGGAGATGCTTTTCTTGCTGCACTCACAGTGGTGATGAACCTAGAGTAATTCATATCTACGGAGAAAGAATAATTAGTTGGACATGAAGCTAGAAAAGGGAGTAAGATCTGCAATGTGCTTTTAGTATGTGCATCTCCCACAAGTAATGCTTTTGATCTGGGTAATTTGTAGTATGCCAGTGAGCAGGCAAAAGCCCCTTTACTGCAGGCTCTGGAGTTTTAACAGCAAATTACAAATCTGAAGATTTGATGGAACTTAAACTACCATCAGCTCTTTTTATTTAATGGGAATCCAGCTTTATTTAGCTGCATTAAGCACTGCATTTGAAGTGCTTTTAGGATTGCAAACCATCATTGTAAGCCACAACCCTCGTCAAGTTAGAGGCGGGGGTTTTTTGCAAAGGATCATTATGAATGTCTTTCAAATACATCTGATGAATGCTTTCCTCCTTTTCCCTGGTGCCCATAGAGTTCACTATCCAGTGGCTAGTGAACTACAGTCCAGCAGGAAGCACAAAGGCCTGGAAACGCCAGAAGGCATCTCCTTCGAAGGGAAAGCAAGCAGAGAAATTAAATGGAAGGGCAGAGAGCAGCGACGGCAACACGCACGTGCCAGCAGATACTACAAACGATCTACCGAGCAAGAACGCTCTGGAAAAACACATTTCGTGCTCCTAAAAATACCTCCCTTAACTTCGCTCCCGCAGCGGCGCGGCACGGGCGCGGTGCTGCTGCGCACAAGGGCGGGCTGGGGCCGTGTTCTAGGGGACAGCTGAGCTGAGCGCCGCTTCGCCGCCCTTCCCGAGGCGATCCCGAGACACCCCCCTGCTGCCCACCCATCCCCAGCTGCCCCGGAGGGGACACCGAGCCCCCAGGGCCTTCCCGAGCTCACAACCGGCGCCGTCCCGCTGCGCGGAGGGCTCGGCGGCGGCCGCGGGCACCTACCGGCGGCGGGCGGGGCGGGGCGGGCAGTGCCGGCCCCTCGGTGGGCGGGCGTGTGCCGGGCCGGCCCCGCCGTGGGTGTGTGTGTGTGATCCGGGCCGGCCCCGCCGTGGGTGTGTATGTGTGTGTGTGTGATCCGGGCCGGCCCCGCCGTGGGGGTGTGTGTGTGATCCGGGCCGGCCCCGCCGTGGGTGTGTGTGTGTGATCCGGGCGGGGAGCGGACACGGGCCCTGGCCGGCGCCGGGGGCAGCGGGTGGCGGCGCGGATCCCACAGCTCTCCTGTGCGGGTCCGTGCTGAACAGGCGGCTCCCTCACAGGCTCCGTCTGTGCAGTCCCGCGAAGCGATGGCTGGAGCCGACAGTACGGGGAGAGGCAGGGGCAGTCGGGCAGGCGGCACCGCCGGGGCTGGGCACCCCCGGGTGCGGCCAGGACCCGCAGTGGCGGGGCGAATCACGGGCTGGCGGTGCGGGAAAACGGAGAATCACAAAATGGTCTGGCTTAGAAGGGACCTTCAAGATGATCTATTTCCAACTCCCCTGCCACGGGCAGGGACGCCTTCCCCTAGATCAGGTTGCTCAGAGTTCCATCCAACATGGCATTGAACACTTTCGGGGTGGGGCATCCAGAACTTCTCTGGGAAACCTGGGGCAGTGTCTCATCACCCTCGCAGTTAAGAATATCTTCCTATTATCCAGTCTAAACCTACTCTTTCTGAATTTGAAGCCATTCCCGCCATTGGCTGGTGTAAAATGTCCCACTCCAGCACTCTTGTAGCCCTCTTGAGTACTGGAAGGTGCTCTAGGGCACCCCTAAATTCTCCAGTTGAACGACCCCAATTCTTTCAGACTGTCTCCATAGAAAAGGTTCTCCAACCTTCATGCCACTTCTCTGCCCTTGCTCCAACAGGTCATAATCTTTCCCGTGCTGGGAGCACTCTGGATGCGAGGTCTTGTAACAGTGGGGTGGAGGGGCAGAATCACCTTCCTCATAATGGTAATGGTCACACTTTAATCAACTTTATGATATTTCCACTAAGAGTTTTGCTCATAAAAGGAAACAAAGTTTGATGTGTGATATCTGTAGGTGATTTTTTCCCCCCACAGATGAGTAGGGTTTCCACAGATTAGTGGAAGGAAAAGCAGGGGGGTGGTGCGACATGTCCCCCCTTGCTGGGTGTCGCATGCTGTTGCTTGTGCAGCACCTGTAACTGCCGGTGTAGCTGCTGCTTAGAAAGGTGCAGAGACACAGTGTCATTTTCTAGTCATGGCTTTGGACTCCAGCACTCTGGGGTTGCCATGGCCCTTGCTCCTGAGTGAAAAATGCTAGAAAGGGGTCTAGGTGTAAAGTAGTCTGAAACAAACCAGTGCAAGAACATACAAAATCAGCTGTGCTTTGCAACATATAGGTCTTTGTAGTTAACTTGGAGGCAGGAGAGTACAAATACTGGATGGGATGAGCATTGGAGCATTTCTAGGCTCCAATGCATTTCCAGGCATTTAATTCAGGAAATCGCCAGGCTTTACTGTGCCCAGTGCTCAAAGTATGTTTTAATTGGAACCTTCCAAAACTTGCTGAAGGTAAAGCTGAGGTATGAGAGCAAAATGTCTCTACAAAAGAGGTGCCTTAACAAGTTACCTTTTTCTTCTCCCTGCTTCTTTAATTTGGGTGACTTTATGCAGTATTTGGATCTGCTGAAAGGTTTCATAATTAGATGGAATAGATTGAAATAGAAATGGAATTCTTGTCAAGTTTTGGATGCAGTCAGGAAAAATTGTTTTCTTGGTTGGTGTGTGAATGCTCTTACACTGAAAATCAAATTTTATTGACAGTTTTAATGATCTGAAGAATTTATAATTTAGGTAATTGCCTTCTAATTGTGTGATGTACAGACAAAAAGAAAAAGATGGGTATATAAATGTGAAATAGCAAATGGAGAGATATTGAATTTCTGTGGGGTTCTGGCTGTGAAAGACTGATTGAATTTGAACTGCTTTCTGTGTAATTCTGTTTTTTCATTTCCTGGCTGTCAGTGTTGCAGATTGTGACACAGACCAAAGCCCAGAGAAGTCAAGGGATGGTTTTCCAGTTTCCGTGGATTTTTGTGGGCTTTGTCTGGTTTCATAGCCAATTATGATGTCATTCTATTGAAATAAATTAAAAAAAAAAAGGTGTACAATTGTTTGGACGTCTATCCCAGCTGGATTAATCTAGCAGTTCTCTGCATCACTGTTTATATTCCTTAGCAACCACAAGTTGAGTGCTCTGTTTTACTACTGTGTAGGAAGTCGTGTCTTTGCTGTCTTTATTACGTGCACATTTAGAACAATAATGATTCGATGCAAGTCTTGCATAATTCATGAAGCATCGGCAAGGTCTACATATGGTTGTTGTTAATTTCTCCTGTCATCTGAAACTGTACTACCTCTTTCTAAACTTGCTATGTGCTATGTCCACTTATGTGTTAAAAAACCCAAGCAAGCAGAACAAAAAAGCCAAAAGCAATTTGAACAGGGAGATTAGGTAAATATTGTTACTTCGCTGTTTCCTTCTCCCCCTAAGGATTTCGGAGTATTTCTTTTAAGAGGAGGACAAAGGATTGAGACAGCAAACACAAAGTTTAACTAAGTTGCTGTTTTTGCAACCGTATGGACAAGTGTAACTCTCTCCAAGACGCTGCGCTCTAGCCTGGGATACTATACATTTGTTAGTTTTGGAGCATGTATTCTGTAATGCTTGAGTGCCCTGTTGGAAGCGATCACTTCTCGGGTTAACTGTGAGTGCGTGACAGAGCCGGCGCTGTCTGCAGCGGCCCGAGCGGGGCGCAGGGCAATTCCCGAAGTGTTGGAAGCCGCGATCCCAGCGGGAGCCTTGGCGGGGCCGGCCCGCACCGGCGCTCGGCGGCCGCAGGGGGGCGCGTGCGCACCGCCTGTGCGGGCAGCGCCTCCCGCTCCGGAGCGGCGATTCCAGCCACAATCGTACCGGCACCTTTCGTTCGGCTGTCATTTGTACTTGTTATTAAGGGTCCTGCCTGAACTGCTTGGCTGCCCGCGTTTTACTGAATGGGTTACATTTCTGCCGGTAACGCTTCTTGCGAGTTGAGGACGATGGAACTGGCAAGTGGTGCTGTCAAACTAGCCTTATGATGTGAAGTGGGAATTTTATCGTGACGAATTGGAATGGCTGCCCATGAGAAAATCGCATAAGACCGGAAAATGGAGAAATGTGAGATCAGCCATTTTAAACATTAGAAGTAATTGTTTCTGCCAAGGGCTGCGTTCCCCAGGAAAAATGCTGACTTTGGCAGCACCTTTATGTTCACAGAACATCCTGTGTGCAGCAAGTCATCACTGGTACAGCGGCCACTGAGATCAGGAAGATCTCAGCAGTACAGAACAGTTTGAATCTAGGATGTGAACATCCACTGACACAGCAGAGATCAGAAGTACCTGCTTTTTCTGCGGGAAGCTAAAACTCCTAGGAGTGTGTTGGCTCTGGAGACAATTAGTGGAAGAGATGTGAAGTTAGTAGTTCTTTCACTTGCAGATTACTTGAGCGATTTCCTGACTTCCATCTGTCTTTACTGTAAGCTCTTGGGAAAGTAACATTTCTATTCTTCGTTTATGTCGAGCCTTTTTCAGTGGGACCCTGATCTTGTTGGACCTAATCAGAGCTTCTGCAAAAGTAGAATGCTGCCATTTGTTACTCTCCCACTCTAAGGCAACTGCATAGTAAAACATGTTTACGGTATCTTTTTCCAGGGTTTTAAAACTCGATGCATTCCTAAAATGGGAGAGGGCTTAGAGAAGAGTGAAGATTGATTCTCAAACAGTAACAAATCCTGCTGCCTATCCAAATAAAATTAAACAGTATCCTAGTCTAATCTGTATGCTTGCTGACCATCTTGGCATTAGGAGGACATCCTAATGTGCTTTCTGCTGCTGTTTATGTTATTACACACACACATACCCTTTTCTCTTTTTTTGGTAATAGCTAGCTCCTTATGCTTCAGAGACTGTCAGATGAAAATAACAGGACATCCATGATATTCATAATATTTGTAGCAGCTGTCAAATTATGCTGTCTTAGAGTGGAAAACGTGTGGCTCTGCAGAGTGACAGCTGTGGCTTGTATATGTTTGAAGCAGCCCTCTCTGCCTGAAGAGTGGTGGCACCCAGACATATAGCAGCCTTACTCTGATTGACAACCATTTTTATTCTCCTTTCTTGTTTTTTGTTTTTTTTTTGAGTGTACAAAGACTGTCATCATTGCTTCATCATTGCCTTTTTATCCAATCAAGCAAAGGGGACAGCACAGTATCTAGAACAACTTTTCTAGATATTCTAAGAAGAGCTATAGAAAAGCTGGTTTTCACACTAATGTATTCCTCAAAAGCAGTTGCTTTTTCCAGAATGTGTTCCTTTGATAAGATGTCTAATACAGTGAGATGTTTGCCTTAGATATTCATCAGACACTCCTGTGCTTCAAAAAAAAAAAAAAGAGGACTGATATTTTTTGGATCATTTTGTCCATGCTATAGAAGCTGAAATTGAATGGAACAAAGATCAATAACACATCCAGTTAATACACTAACTAAATGAAATGAATCATAAGAAATGAAATGACTTCTCCTGACAATCTTGAGATAAATGCTGTTCCATAATACCTCAGTGTTGTCAATTTGAATTTATATTACAGGCAAACAGTTGCTGACATGTGAACTCTGTTGTGTAAATCTCCCAGGAAGCAGGTGCTCACTATTATTTGTGACATATGTTATTCCTGGGGCTCAGCCTTTGTTATCCATTTTCATTTAGTGGAGGCATAAGTGTTTTTCTCCCCTGGCCTTGCATGCTCCTCTGTTCCTAGCAAGGTCACATGTTTGTCTGGTGCACGTGTGGCATGGAAAAAGGAATGATCCTAAAGGTAAAATGAGATAATAAAAAAGTGAAGTTTTTGCTTCATTCTTTTCATTACCTGGAGAAAATAGCCTTCTCAGGTATGGTGACAACTGGTACTAGAGATGTGCTGTTTCTTTCTGTATTTTGAAGTTTGTATATTCAACATAAAATAATTTGCTAATTTTGTATCTAGCTGTCTTCAAACTGATAAAGATACATTTTTGTTGTTAATTCTTGAATAAAATTTGGTCTTTTGTCCTAAGAGTAAGTTGGTAGTTTATTGAATTTTAATTTCTGGGCCTTGCTTTATAAACATAAAACATAATTCATACTATTCTTCTGTATCCTACTGCAAGCCACATTCAGCAGTGGCAGTAGAATTATGCTTCTCTTCCATTAAGTTTTGTTCTTAAAAGCTATGTTTCTTCATGTTCAAATCAAATCTGTACTAAAATGAAAATTATAACTTCTGAGAACAGATGTCTACATGTGTTAAGAGAGGAGGTATGGATAAGCAAGCCCCTCATATCAATCAGTCTTACAGTACTTATCTGCCTTCAGTCATTACATGGCTCCAGAGATGATACAGAATTCCTACAGCAGCCTGAGGGTGCTTCTGTCACTCTGAATAGACAGAGAGTCTGGGGAGATTGCCTGATGTAGCCTTTGGCTTTGAAGAATGAAAATATTTTCTTCTGTCTTACATGTCCCATAATATACAGATTTAGGTTGATATACTTCATAATTGTTGCATGTAACTAGGACTCTTTAAAAATTTTGGATACTTGCTGAAAAAGCATATTTCTTGTTTATGGAGACTTATTAAACTCCATCTCCTGCCTAACTTCCTTAGAGGCTTTTCCATTGTTCTAGTACGTTTGTTTTGACATGCTGTGTTACTGTGTTGGGAACATCATACTTCCCTTGTTGTTGGCCAATGCTTTTGAGATTCAGATCTTAGATCAGAAGCTCCAGTAACTGCAGTCTGTCCTTTAATGTAAGGAGTCTCTGCAATGCTGGCAAGAAGTTAATCTCTAGAAAAGGTTAAATGTTCTTTAGTGTCCTTCAAGAAAGAAAAAACCCTGACTAGGCAAGAATGGGAAGAACTGAGAGGATGAGTGCCATTTATTATGGAGTACTCCAGGTGTATTTTTTCATCAGACGATCTCTCATTATTTTTCTTCCTTTTCTCTCTGAAATGAGAATATTCTCAGAACATGCATAAAATCTGAGTTTCTCTTCTTGACAATTTCTATATATGGCTCCTCTTTCCTAATGAAATTTTAAATGTGCTCTTGTTCTGATAATGCTCATTTGTTAATTCAGGTTGAAGTAAAGTCTTTTTAATTATGACATCTTTTTCTACTCTGTAATCCTTGTTCAAACAAATGCTGAGCCCTGCAATTCCAAGAGTGAAAAATATGCATTGTCGTGCAGATTCTTGGGCTTTTCTCCATGCAGGTTGTCAAGGTGATCCTTCCTCATGAAGTATATTCATATCTGCCTGTATGCTGAAGAGGTGTGGGATCTTTGGACATAATCTCAATTTTTACTTCTTTTTCTTTATTCCTCAGACCCTTGTTTCTCTGTTGTGCTTTCCTCTTGTACCTACAGCTCTGTCCTTGATTCCTTGAAATTATCTCATTTTGGTTTCTTTTGTCTAATCTTTCATATTACAAGGAAGAGTTTCTTAGTTAAAACAAACCAAATTTCTCTCTCTTTTCAGAGGAGATCCTTAACCAAGATATTTGGGTTGTAACCAAGGTATATTTTATTGTCTATGTGAGGCTTTGTGCAAAATCTCATGGGTTTTTTGGTTTTATTTTTTTTAACGAAACTCTTCCTTAGGCAGTGACAAAGTGTTTTGCCTCTGCTGTGCCTAATGCTGTAATGCATAATATAACTTTCACAGGACAATCAGAATGATGTACTATCTTGTTGGAATAACAAGGCAGATGAAAGCAAAATCTACAGTTCTACAGATCTAGTAATCTTGGAAAGTCGTCCTTTAAAGATGACAGATTATGATTGAATAAGGTTATATTAATTTATCATCAAATAATAAAAGTTCTAGGAGATATATTTTTATATTGTTTTTAAATAGTACATCCAGTTTCTTCTGATGTTGAAATCCTCACTTTCACTTTGTAAAATAGCTTTATTCCTGTGTCATGTGAGTCTTGACTGTGCTATCATTGTTTAACATATTTTGTACTTCAGTGTTTGTGTCCCAGACAAGTTCCTCATCCCTTTTCCTTGTGGCTTATCTGGGCCATGATTCAAAATCCTCAAGGAGACAGCCTTGGCCAAGTTCATTTTTATGATCTTGGTTTGTAAAGCACACTAGTTTTCTGTGTTTTTTCATACACTACTAAGTATAAAAATGATAAACAGTTCTGCAAGCACCAACAATCTGCAGACTTGTACCTCTCTGTCAGCACATTCAGCGGAAGCAATTGCATTCACAGAAAGAAAGATAAAATTGACTGTATCATATAGATTATGAACAGAATTTTAAAGGCGTTTTAGCATTCACCAAAAGGTCTTAGCTCTGCAGTTGCTTTTGTTTTGTCTTTTGTTTATATTGCATTCATGCTATAAATCACTGTTTTTAAAATGGGTTTAGAAAGTGATTTTTTCTAAAGCTGTCAGCAATTAAACTGCAGAAGTTAACTTCTCAGGAATTAAGTTACATAAATTAGTCCGATTAATTACTAAAACTGAAGCAGAAATTGGTACAAGTAAGATAAACTGTGGAATGATGGAATTAAATCTAGAAAACAAGAATATTTAACAAGCAAATTCAATAGATGACATAAAAATCAGTTAATTTTCATCTATAGAAAATCTCTGAATTTCCTTAATTCCACTGAGGCATTGCTGTAGTAACTGTTTATATGACCAGGCCATACTTTTAGAGTAATTCTGGCTAATGCTATGTCTTTATCATGGAACTGGGGAAAAAGACAGAGTCTGTTGCCAATGCTTGTAGATAGATCTTGTAGAGCAATATTGCTGATGAATGAGGGGCTGTGTTTGTGAGAGTGTCCTTGGGATTCTACAAACTATGAATCAAAATTCTAATTTGTGGTGATTGGGAGTGGGGCTGCAGCCGAGCCTCATCCCCAGTGGGTGCAGCTGTGAGAAGCAGGTGAGCAGCACTGACAGCAATGAGCCATGGAGTGCCCAGGGGCACTGACCAACCACCAAAGGGAGCAGAGGGCACACAGGGGCAGTGCAGGGACATGAGGGGTATAGAAGGCTGGCTGAAGAACAAGAAAGGCAGATACTTGCAGCCTTCTGGGGTGGGATGGCGTTACTCTGTATGGGCAGGTGCCTGAAGTCTTCTGATGTGGTAAGGCGTTCCTCTGTTTGGGTTGGGGCTTTCTGAAATTGTAGGATGATACTCTCTGTATTGTGGCTGTCTCAACTGTTGCATATGCTACAACATTCAGGGAAATTTGTTGTTTCTGTAGTGTATAGGAATTCTTGGGAATAATTATCACATAGGTGAGAGAAATAGGTGTTTGGAAGGATTGATACATGTTCTGTGCTTCCCTGAAGTAGCTGGAATTAGGATCTAAATAAATGTACTTTTCCTTTCTGGAGAGCTAGCTAGTTCCCATGCAGGTACCCCAGGCTGAAACTTGCAGTAATGTTTTAGAAAACTGGACTTTTGTTAAGCATGAGACAAGCATGATATCTTCAACAGATACCAGCTCTGCTCTGGCTACGCCTAACACAGACAGAGAGCTAGGGATGATACACATATACAAAAGTATTATTTAGAAAACTGAGTGTTCTTGGGATTTGTCCATGTGTTCTTGATATCTATTGTGTTCTACAGTATAGTGTATTATCTATGGGTCTCAGGGGTTTATGATTATTTTTCAAGTCACTAGAAATCTAAACTACCAGACTGAAGGAGCTTTGAAGTTTTCTCTACTTGCTGCAAACCCCCAATGATTCCAAGGAGAAAGCATGTGTCTGATTCCTGCATGTTTCTGGAAGACTCTTGAGGTGCTGTGCTGAATAACTGCTCTTGGACCTTAGACCTGCCAAGCTTGGTGAAATAGTAGGATTTTTAATCTCTGTTATTTTGATGGCCAATGTTGCAGTTCCTGAGGCTTCCAGGGCTGGGGCGTGTTATATGTGCTTTGAGGATTTCCTATGGATGGCTCGAGCCTTCCCCAGCTGTTCATGCCCTTGGCAGTTCTGACGTGTGGGGTGTGAGTGTCTTGGCTCTACAGCATCTAAAAGTGGTGAAATACTCTTGAGAAAGTTTGGCATCTGGGCTTTACTTTGTTGGGGTGGAGTGGGGATGATGAATACTGCATATACCAGGCTGTGAGCCTGTAAGAGAGGAAGGAGAGTTACAGGTGAGGAAAGGTAAATATTTCCGTTTAGACATCTAGGTTTTGGCCAGTAGTGAGAGGAGAAAAAACTGGGAGTGCTGGAGGTGTGAGGAATATAATGTGTAAGATAATTTTACATTTGTTTATTAAATGGGTTCCTTTGTCAAATGATTTCTAATATTTTTCTCACTCAAAATGAAAATTAACAACGGCTTCAAAATATAAATGTTACCATACATCGATCTGTTTATGATTATACCTCCTATACCCTGACTTCATACTTATTTAGGTGTTGCTGGAGTTTTCTGAAAGTTTTGTGAATTACCTACTTGAGACATAATTTTCATAATCTTCCTAATCTATTTGCATTGTGTCAAATGAGGTCTTTGATTTGGATTAAGCTGCATCAAAATCTTGAGCTTAGCTTCATATGAAGCTTATAATTTTAACATCCCCCATTCTACCCTCCCAAATCTCTCTTCTTGTTTTGGGGGCTGTTTATTCCATTTAGTATTAGATGGTTATAGATATATTGGTTATTGATATATTTTGGGTTTGCTCTTAGTAGATAAAGGGAGAGACTTGGCTACATAGTAGTTCAGTATACTTTACCATTAAATTTACAGATATGATTGAATATCACTAAGAAAAACTGCAAGCCTGACCAGTTCTCTTAATTATTCTTTGTCTCTTGCAGGAGCATTGAGCATACTTTATAACTCTAGGACTGGAAATTAAGTGAATCTTGCAGAAAACAGCAGAAAAGTCTTCAAATCCATGGGGTATTAAAGTTGGTGGGGGCTTAATGAGAGATTTTTAAAACCTGAAAGTGTGCTGTGAAGTGCTGGATGG
Source organism: Taeniopygia guttata (assembly GCF_048771995.1). NCBI lineage: Eukaryota > Metazoa > Chordata > Aves > Passeriformes > Estrildidae > Taeniopygia > Taeniopygia guttata. The sequence goes on along the minus strand of NC_133028.1, from coordinate 36,999,468 downwards.
TTCAGAGGGAAGCTGTCCAGCTGAATGCTCCTGCTTAGTTAGCAAAAGCTATTGCATTAAAGCAGAAGTGGGAAAAGTGTTTACTTCACTGGCATGTTTTTCAGATCCCTGTGCATCTTTGATCATTTCCCTATTTACAGGATATCTGGAAGAATGCAATATGCCATAAGAACCTGTCATTTAAAAAGTTTTTTTGCATAACTGGTCACTTCAGAAGTTTTTTTTCAGCTTCAAAGGATACCTTTTGAAGCTCTGAAAAGCATAAGCCAACTAATAGGATTTTCACTCCTGCTTTAAGGAGCTGATTGGACTAGCCTTGGTGGAAGCAGCTTTTAGACACAATTGCCCTTCCTTAGGGGAATTTTCTTACAGTTTAAGGCAGAAGCTTCTTTCCCCAACCTGCAAATAATGGTTTCAAAGTAGAGAATGTTATGGTGCTAAATATTCAGAGATCTGAGGTCTAAACTAGTAATTTTCTCCTGGTATTTTGTATCCATGGCATTTCATCCCATGAGAAGAAATTGCAGAAAATGTAAATTTAAGTCTCTTGCCTATCTGTATTTTCCATATCAGTGCATAGCAGAAAAAGTGTGCTAAGATTTACATTGGAAGCTAAATTTCAAGTAAAAAAATCAGGTGTTATTGGAAGAAGCTGCTTTAAAATTTTGATCTTGATAGCTCATGAGGATTTTTGGACGTTAAATAGTATGCATAGCGATTGTGGAAATAGTATATTTTTTTCTCAGTTTGAGAATTACTTGTAAAGTGATTATGGATCACTTGTGCCAGGCAGAATTAATTTAGAAGCTGATTATATTTTGAACACTGTAAACAAGACTTTCACAACAGTACAGAAAGTGCTTTTCTGCTATTGCTCTGTCAGTTTATTTTATTTCTCTATTTTTCAGTATCCTTGGAAGACGAGCCAACTATGGTCCTATATATACTATCAACCATGTTAGTCTCTGCTTTCCATAGAGAAGGTCTCCTCTGTCTGATTGTCAATTGATTTCTCTGTCTAGGTATAATCATGGTTTTACAAGTTCCTGCAAAACTGGTAGTAAGGTTTCAATAAATAAAATTGTTAAAATGCTGGCTTACTCTTCCTGTGTGAAGAACCCAGTATTATATGAAAGAGTTTGCTATTTGAGTGAGATATAAGAATATTTTGAAAGTTTTCAAAATAAAAGAGGATAAATGCCACCATATTAATATAATTATTGTTTATAACTGATTTTGAAGATTCTTCTCATTTCACTCTGGAGATGTTTTATACTCCCCAAAAATATGCCATTGACCTATTTTACCATTTATCGGTGTTGCATTTCTCTACCCTATATGCTGACTTCATAGCAATGTCTTGGGTTAGGACAAGTCACTTTTGTTCTGGTGAAGTCTTGGAGTTTTCTGTAGGGTTTTTCCTCTGTTTAAACTCATATGAAATTTATCTAGTAGTTTAAATGTAAAAAACTTTGAGTAACAATTATTTTCATACTTCTGAAGTGGTTTATATTGCTTTCTTTCACCAGACAACTGTTGGCTTTACTATGGTCAACTCCCAGCCTAGATTGAACTGGAAGTGCTGAGTTTTCAGGTTTGAAGTGCTCTCACTGTTCGATAAACTGTAGTACATTCAAAAATAACTTTTAAAGATCTTTTAATCCTTTCCTGTGTCTTAATAACTTCTGAAAGATGGGAAATTATGGCCTTATGTCACTTTTCTGCCTAGGAGAGATTGATGTCTGCAGTGGCTAGAACAAGAGTGTACACAGCACCATATGTTGGTTGAAGTGTGTACTTTGCCTTCTTGTTTTACACTTATTGTGGTATCTGAAGTACCAAGCAGTAATTACTATTGATGGCAGCATGCCAGAGGCTGGATGTCAGTCCTTGTGTTCAAGGTATGCTTTGTAGTTCAGTTTCTGTCTAAAGTCATGAGGCCTCTTCCTGCATTTGAGAGCTTTTGTGTAAGACACAACTAAAAATCCTATCACAATAATTAAAATATAACTAAACTGCAAAGACTGAATTTCATAGTTGTTTGTACTCCACGGTTTTTCTTCCCATTACAAAAAATAAAATGAGAAGGCTCAGCTTTTAGACTTTTGAGAGTAATTTAACACTGAGCTCTCTCATCCCCAACTTCAGTTGTGCTGAAGCAGTGTACTTTGGTGAATAGAAAACAACTCATGTTTTTAGACAATCTTTGAACCAGGTGAAATAGGCTGTAGATGCATGTAAAATAGCTTTGTCCCTAGCACCTTATTTTCTTTTGGTAAAACTTTTTGTAAAATTTCTGAAGTAGAACTTGCAGAAAAATGGTAAGTGTACAATAAAACTGTCTTACCCTCCTTTGCATCCAGATCACGCTTTTCTTTGTGTCATCTGAAGATGCAGCTGTTCTTTCACACAGTTGATTCATGTCATCCACAATTAAAATGTCCTTGCTATTTAAAAAAATGCTTCTCAGCATGTCTAAAAAAGGTTGTCAAAACAATGGCTTGTTCGCAGTGAGAGAAAAGCTCTTGATGTTTTACAGAAGATTAATGCAATGACTTGACTAGAACAATCTGGTTTTGTCTGATTTCAGATGAAGTCATATATTTTCTTGTATCTTGATGGTTAGTTTAAAACCAGATCTTCCTGATTTGGAGCCAGAGATGGCAAGATTCACCTTATTTGTGATTCTTGGGTGATAGAACTTATTTACAAGTACATCCATACTGATCTTATTCAACATTGCCATTTCTATCAAATGTTGCTGCTTTTTTTCACCAAATGCATAACTTAACTTGTTGTAGGTACTGTAGGGTATGCAGCCCAAATGTTCTAAGCTCCACACATTTGATTATTGATAAATCAAGTAGTATTTTTTCTGCTTTTACTGAGTCCTTTGAGGGAAGAAATACCATGAGGCTTGCTCTTGGCTACTTGGTAATATTTGGACATTTCTAAAATGTTGAGGGGAAAAAAAAAGACTTCATTCAACCTGATGAGAATATTGAATTGTCACAACTCTTATCATAGTAAAGTTTTAGTAACAATTTTAAACTTCTTACTTCCTTCTGGAATTCACTGGACACACAGCTATCCTGTATCATGTGTGGGGGAGGGTTCTGCTTATGAGTATGGGGTCCTAGTGTACAAACTTCTGACTAAATGACTAGCAGCTGTATTACTTATTAGGCTGCTTACCTTGTAGGGTTGCTTAGCTCCAGATTGTGGCAGGGTGTTTTTGCTCTAGTTCAGAACCCATGCTTCTCTCTGTGAAGCTGCCTAGCAAGCAGTGGTTGGACTGCTTTCTGGAATATGGGAAGACAGAATCTCATTCCCTCTGTCAGTGAAAATTCCTAATTGTGAAGTTACAGGTGGTTTGTGATTTGGGGTGCTTTGGGTTTTTTTTTTTTTTTCAGTTTGAAACTGCTCCTCTTTAAAAATAGTCTAATTTGTTGTGCACAAACTGGATGTCTGTTACTGTTTGTGAATGGAGGGTTATATAGATCCTTGTTAGTGAAACACATGCATGCCCTGCAGCAGGAACTGGAATCCAGTTTGTTGCCCTTATCAGTAGGTCGGGGTATGTATTTCTGGGTTTAGTCTTGTAGAATCTATTTCCTTCTAAACTGAAACTGCTTCACCTGAAGAGTTTAGCATTTTGTAGCAATTGGTGGGTAAGAAAGATCCCCTAAGCTGTACTTTTGTAGCAGATGAGCAGCTAGACCACCTGCCAGCTGTACTGCAAATGAGGAGAGTTGCATTTTTTTTCTTTGAATTATTTCAAAGCATTATTCACAATTAAAGGTTGTGAATTTGAAATGGAGGAGGCCACTTTTTTTTAAGCAATGTGAAAGCAAGATGTCTGAATTGCACTCCCAAGTATATTTAGGGTAAAGGCATCTATTTTGCTTTTTCAAAGGTCTGATCTGTGTGAGGAAATTTCCTAATCCTCTCTATATATTTGTAATTGCCACCTGTGTTATTAAGACACAAAACATGAAACCCCCTCAGGGCTCATGTAATTTATTGTAGTTTCAAGATGCTTAAAAATTGAGCACCACAGTAGAAAGCATTTCTATGTGTAGGCCCTTGAAAAGACCAAAGTGCCTAAATTCAATTAATATTTGATCTCGTGCACCTGTGCCTCTTAAGCCTGAAGACTTTTTTTCTGCTTCTGAGGGCAAACCCATTCATCCCTCTCCTATTATCTGTTCTGTGCACAGATGTGCTCAGCGTGATTGTCATCATATTCCTTGGGGATGGCTGCAAGTCAGTGTGGCAAGGGGTTTATGGCATTGATGTAAGTTTTACATAAGGAGTTTGAACAGTTGAGTGCTCTTGCTGCTCTTTGGATCCTAGTGACTCTACCATTTTTATGTTGCACATGGATGGAAGTTTATTGCTGCAAACACCACAAACGGGCCCTCTTTCTTCCCCCCTTTCAATCTTTTGCTTGTTGATAAATATTGACCATTTTTTGAGGCAGGTATCATAGCCATAAAATCAATTTTATGCAAATAAATGTGATAGGAACTGGCCTAAGATGACACATTCAACCCAGAATATGTTCTTAATAATATTTGTTATATCTTTGTAAGAATATGCATTTTATGTAGGATCAGCTAATTTGCAATCTTATTTTGAAGGCAAGATGCCTATAGTCTCGTGTTAGATATCTGAATTGGTCACTTGTCTGTGTAAGTTATGCTAATTTGTAATGTGCAATACCAAAAAAAATATATATCTCTGCTCATGTATGAGGCATAGTGAAGGTGGCTGCAGTCAAAAGGAATTAGCACTTTTGAGTTATAAATGTATTATTTTCATGAAAACAGTGGAGATGTTTCTCCTTATACATAAGAGTGCTTTCTATAGCATATGAAATAAACCAGCCTGAATTTATATTCTAGGTGGCACCATATTCTAGGGTGGCATTTTCCCGTGCTTCATGTCTGTCAGAAAATTAGGGTAGAAATGAAGAATCACAGAAGAGACATAAAATCAATGTCTACTAGGACAATTAGCGATCTATTCAGAACTCATCACTGTACAAATTAAGATCGATTGCGTTTTGCTACCGTCTTTAATTTAATGAGGGTAGCAGCTGCTCAGCTACTTACAGGAGTCGCAGTATTTCAACACTGTGCGGGGGGACTTTGTTCATTTTTATCAGCACAGAAGGTAGTAAATTCAGCAAGTAGTATTTCAGGGGGAAAACCTTCCTCTACTAAGAGATTCTTCAATTACTTCTATAGCTCCATATGACTTCCTCCCTTATGTCTTCACTAGTCTTGATCATTCAAAAACTCAATGTAGCCATTATAAGAAAATATTTTTCCACAGATAATGGAATTAAAGAGAAGTCAGGGGCAAGTCAATAAACCATTATGAGAATCACAAACATAATAGTTTCACAAAAATTATACCTGGCCTGCTCAGAACCAGAACTCAGTTGTGCTGTTTTTTTGAAAGGAGAATAATGATAGCAGTTATCCCACTTGTGGTTTCAGAGAACAATATTGTAACATTTCTAGCTGATTTTTAAGTCCTTCAAAAGAGGTTCACTTTGGTCAAATTGAGTCTAAAGTGCCTAGGCTTTGTTAATTTCAAATTGGAAGTTCCTTCTGATAAATGAAAATTTTGTTTTGAATTGACTCCCATGGAAGGATGCTCCATATGTAGAGAAGCATGTGAGGATTTGTAAATTTTCCATGAGAGAGTTTTGAAACCTTTAAAGTCACAGGCTTTTGTAGCTTGTTCTGAAATTCCTAACTTTGACACAAAGAATATCTGTGTTACCGAGGGACTAACACTAGAATAGTATAACTGGGTGAATAATTGGGTTTTTAGGTTCTGATAAGGTCAGAAAATTTTCTCCACAGCTTGGCTAAGTCAGAATGGAAACAAATGACTGTGTGAAATTGACCTAAGTGTTTAATGAACATCAAGTTTAAGGATTTCATTTCGATGCTGGATTCTTCTCAATGTGTATATTATATATAGTAAAATCTTCTACACAGACACACACACACATGTATATGTGTATATGACTTAAAGGTTAAGGAAACATGCCACTTTCAAAATGGAGTGTTCTTATAAAGGTTTTTATCGTATGAAAAAAATCGGTCTAACTGACAAATCTGCAAAGCATTTTATATTCCAGTATGTGTTTTTCTAAAACAATGGGGATCTTTTATTTGCATTGTCTAATGTAAAGTCCTAGTCTATAGTGCATATATAATGCCAAGATAACACAGATATATTTCTGTACTGTGAAGGAAAAGCCTGAACCCCCTCTGTTGCAGGTACTGTTTCTGCTTGGGAAGGACTATGGTGTGCTATTTGTGTTCACTCTCATGAGTAGTTTCTCATCTCAAAGGAAGCTGTGGGGATGGGCTGAAACAGAGGGCCTGGGATCCAAGGTATATTTTGCATGGTCCAGAGAAGCCCAAATGCAGTCTGTCTTGGGTAGATGGTTTGAGGCTTAGTTTTGCTGCTTTCCCCTTTTTTGTGTACTTCTGTTGAAGTAAAAACTCATGAAAGAAAGCGAGTTATCAATTCAACTTGGGGTTGTTAAAAACAGCTTCCTCCCAGGATTAGGATCTGTTTCTGCACAGACCATAGGTAAAGTCCATCTTGGAGATGCATGTTCGTTGCCTAATGTGCTTTTCAGCCCTGGTTCCCTGAGTCTCACTTTGGGAAGGTGGCTGATTAGGTGCCTCTCATCTGTGTGCTCACATTTCTTTCCTGTGAAAGCCTGGGGGCAGGAGCTATGTGTAAGGCAGAGTCTGGTTGCAGAGAACCACTCCAAGGTGCTAATTGTTGATTGTAGTCAGAAGGAAATGAACAGTGGGTTTGAAGATCTCTCTGTATGTCTGAATTTTTTTTATTCTGTATATAGGAACTTTGTCATTGTGGATGAGACTATGCTTTGGATGAAAGCAAGGTAGCTAATTAAACATAGAGGTAAAATCTGGTGGTTATGATCAGGGAAAGAAATTTCTTCAATATTAAGTGACAAAATGCATACCTAAGTAGAACGCAATAGGAGCAAACTTGAAATTTAAGTGTTTAATAAAATTTCACTTCTCTTCAAGCAGGCAACTGGTTTGATAATTTGTTTAACTACAGTTTTTTAAGCCCAAGATGGAAAATAACAGACTGTCTGACACCTGAGGTAGTTTCAATCTCCTCTTGAAAATATGGCTGTTCTGTTCTATACCATTTTCTTAACCATAATAGCACTTGTATTCATATCATACTTTGTAACTATTGAGTGAATCTCTTCTATCCCTGAAGTTAGAATGTCAGCATGCTCTAAACTCTTTTCTCTTATTTGAATTACAAGCATTTGATTCTTGAATCTGTCCTTTCTCTTTGGAAGTTTTTAGATTTTAAAATGTGGCTTTAAGTTGTGGGACTGCACCTCCTGAAAATCAGCATCAGAATTGAGGCACATCCTGACATTTCTCAGAGCAAGTACTTTACGAAATAGAGAGCAGATCAACCTTGTCTTTCTAATGGGGAAAAAATATACGTTTTGCATTGGTATAATTTTATTTGCCTGTATAAGATATTCAGTTCTGTTTATATGCTTCATATTACGATCATACCTATTTGTACAGGAAAGGACTTCATGCGTAGATTTTGTAAATCTTAAAGGCTCCATCTGGTGTTTTTTTTTTTATTGCTCCAAAAATAGGGATGTCGTGTATAAAATGTATTTGATATGACCTAAATAATAATCTTATGCATGGTTTCCCCTTAAATACTTTTGATGATATGCAGGGATCTGCATGTTATCCCTTGTTTGTTTTGGTTGTAAGAGAAATAAATCATTAAAAGCAGTGTGCTTTGCACTGCACTGCTGAAGTTAATTGGAGGTTTGTAGTTTATAGTGAAGGACTTGCAGGATCAGTAATCACCTGATCCTGCACATACTTTTAGCCATACTCTTTTAAACAAAATCATAATTTCAAATAGAAACACATTGACTATAAGTAGAAACCTCAAACTCTGCTAGAGTAGAGTATTTGTGCCTCTTCATTTTGCTAGATGAACATTATAGAATGGTTTGGGTTGGAAGGAACCTTCAAGACCATCTAGTTTGGGGTGTGCCATGGACAGGGACACCTTCTAGATGCCTAGACTCGGTTGTTTAAAGCCCTGTCTGATACATCCAGGGATAGGGCCTCTGCAGCTTGTCTGGGCAGCCTATTGCAGTGCCTCATCAACTTCACAGTAAAAAATTTCTTTCTAATATTTAATATAAACCTACCCTCTCTCAGTTTGAAGCCATTTCCCCTTGTTCATCACTGCATGACCTTGTAGAAAGTCCCTCTCCAGCTCTCCTCTAGGCACCCTTTAGGTACAGAAAGGCTGCTAAAATATCTCTCTGGAGGCTTCTCCTGGCCAATAACCGCAGCTCTCTAAGCCTGGCTTCATAGGAGAGATGTTTCAGCTCTCTAATAATTTTTGTGGCCTCTCTCTGAACTTCTAAGTCCATGTTGTCCTTATTTTGTGGGCTCCAGAGCTGGATGCAGCACCCACAGGAGCCGAGTAGAGGGAGAGAATGGCCTCTGTTGAGCTGCTGGCCATGCTGCTTTTGATGTGGCTCAGGACACAGCTGGCCTTCTGGGCTGCAGACATGTATTGCTGTTTCATGTCAAGCTTCTTGTGATACAATACCCCCAAGTTCTTTCTCCCCCCAGCCTGTATTTATGCTTGGGATTGCCCCAGTCCAGGTGCAGGACCTTGTACTTGGGCTTCTTGAACTTCATGGGCTCACCTCTAAGTGTGCCCAGGCCCCTCTGGATGCCATTGCTTCCCTCCAGCGTGTCAACTGCAGCACACGGCTCAGTGTTGGCAGACTTCCCACTGTGCATGCCAGTGACAGCAATGTTAAAATGGCACCTGTCTAATACTGACCCCTGAGGGCACCACCTGCCATTGAGTCATTGGCTGCAACCCTTTTTGTGCAACCATCCACTCAGTTTCTTATCCACTGAGTGGTCCATTTGTCAAATCCATGTCCCTCCAGTTTAGGGACATCCTCCTACACTGTCATCTTATATCTGAATAATAATAGCATCGCAGAGAGGTCTTGCCTTTCTGGTCAGTAAAATTCCCTGGGAAGTGTCTATAATTTTAAAACAGTTATACTAAGGACAAATTTTACTAAAGAAGCAGATGTTAAAGCAGTTTTTCTTGAGTGGCAAGTATGAGGACACTAGCTTCATTCTAGTGTCACTCTGTGCCATTCTCTGAAGCCTGCTTATCTGTACAATGTCTACTTTCCAGGAGCTGTGAAGAAAATTTCTCTTTCATAGTTTGTAACCTAGTGCCCTAAACCTGCATTGGAATTCAAGGAGCAGACAGCTGCAGACTTGTTTCTTATTACTTTGGTATTTGTCTGCATAGATGCTTATATAGGTCAGGCTTTCTAAACTGATCACAGTTTTGAAGAGGGAAGGTGGGGAAGTGGAAGAAATATTGCGGTATTTAAATGTGATTATTTTCTTTTTTAATGACTTAAGAGGCCTTGTGCCTTCTTTCTTCCTGTTTTTTTTTTCCAGCTGACAGAGTTGATTTTGAATTGCAGTTGCCCCTGAAGGTGTAACGGTTCAAAATCAGGTAAATGGATGTAAAATTTGTGGCAAAATACATATCATTGTATGAAGACGGGGGACCTGAGCCTATACTCAGAGGTATGCTTAGTTCTTAGAAATACTGGTAATCCAAGAAGGCTGTACCTGTTTTAGGTGAGCATGTGAAAGCTGCAAGAAATGAGAGCTGTGATCACTGTGGAAAGAAATACTTGAACAAATTAAGCAAAGTTCTTAAAATAAGAATTGCATTTGACAGCCATACCACTGGGAGATGCATTTGGTTCTTCACTTTGGGTTTAGTATTTTCCTGGCCTTAGGTGAATGAGGGGGCAAATAATTCTATTATATGGCACTGGTCTATAATTCACTTCTTTGGTTGGGAAGAAATTTTAGCTGAAAAAGAAGTCATGAGTGAAAGAACTTTGGGAATTTCCTTTTCTTCCTGTTCAATGTTATTACTTATTCATTCAAGTAGGTCCCACTCTGCTAAAGAATCTTTCTTGCAATGAAATTGGGTAGAAGAGCTGTGCTTTTAAAAACAGAAATTAGTTAACAGGATTAGCATTTTTAATGTCATCTAATTATGACTATGATTTCAGTGATGCCACTGTGACACTAGTGAGTCCCTGAGCAGTTTTGAGTAATGCTGTTAACACAAATGTTGACTGAATGTTTGACTATGACATGTGAAGTACTGTAACTTATATGGTGAAGTTGTGTATATCCATTATTTGATTTGTAGCTTGTCTCACATAAATTGGTAACTTTGGCCTTGGAAGGAAAAGCCTGTTTGGCAAGGAGTAGGAAAGGTCATCAGTTTCCTTATAGAACCTCAGTAAAGTGCTTTTAGGCTATTGTGAAACAGCATGACTTTTTATGTAGAAATATATGTGAATGTTACTAAGTTTTCAGATACCTGACATTCAAGGAAGATCGTAAAGCTTGTCTGTTATGTTTCAATAAACCTCCTGACCTGCTGCTCTCCAACCATTAGGCTTACCCAAGGGCATGCTTGCAATTTCTATTCTTCTCTTTCTCCTACATGAACAGATTGGCACAATGTATGAATAACCTCAGCCAAGCAGAAATAAAGACGGAGACCTGCTTTGCTCTTCATTTTCTTCCCTGGGGCAAATTGGATACCGAGATCCTGATCATAATTTTTATATACCTGTAGGGAAAATGCTTGAACAAATCCTGCCAGAAAGAGAAAAAATCAAGCCTGATAAACCAGTGAAAACCAAACAATCCTCTTCCAGTGCCACCTGGTTCCTCTCCCAGTTTTCATTTCTGAAATGATGAAAGTGCTATATTCTTTTCCCTTCCAATATCACATTAATATTGGGGAAGACAGTGTCTCTGTTTTGCCTTTCAGCATTCTTTGTAAAACAACTAGAAGAGTAGGTCCATCAGGAAAGAAGCAGCTTTTCTGATGGACTGTGCTTCACAATTGTTTAGTATAGGAGACTTTGAGGAAAGTGTCTTTCCCAATAATAATAAACTTAATATTGTTCTTATAATGCGGCTCATAAGGAAAAAAAAAATGGATTTCCTATGAAGCTTTTGATCTGAGACTTAAAGCATCTGACTTAATAGTTCTTGTAATTTCTATCAACTATGAATAGAGACTCATTTTTGGGCCAAATATGTTATCCTTTTATAAGTTTTTGTATATGTGCAGTGTCTCTGTAGACATTGAATCACATTCATATCAATTTTTCTTGATTTTACTGAATTATTTACTTCATTGAATTGCTATTTTGCAGTACATAAAAACACAGTTATTTATATGTATAATATACATCACAAGTTTCTTCACTAATTGAAGTTTCACTAATTCAGTTTGTACAGCACCCTTGCTAGCCACCCATTAGACAATGAGGGGTGAGAGGCAATAAGCTTTCCAGTGTTTTCTGTCTGTTGTTTTAGAGTCACTTTCTGGTATCACAGGGGAGCTTAGATATTTTGAAGAAGACACATTTTCCAGATTGAAGTTTATTCCCCCTTTAGTAAGCCAAAATTTTGAATTGTTATGACTTTTTTTTTTTTGCTTTAATTTTTTTGTTAGAATTGGTTTCTAAAGACTTATATTCAATAAATCTTCATGGTGCATATTACTGAAATGTATACTAAGGTAATAGACAGTAATGACAGTAAAAATTCTATCCTAATAGGATTATGGTGTCTATTTTTTAAGTTTACAGAGCTGGAAACACGGTCATATCTACTTGACATGTGTATGAGGAGTGGTAATATTAAACTAGAAAACCCTGTAACACCAGGGAATGGCCTTGATTTCAGAGGCTTGCTTCTCAATACCTGGAATGTGAATTCTAATACTTGTCTATTGGATATCAACATATGCATATTTGAGATATATATATATATATATTGGATACCTGCATATCAGCATATATTAAGCTAGCTACTTGCCAAAACATACATTGGCTTTAAAATGTTGTTTTTGTGGAAATGATCACCATCCAGAGTTGAGTTGAGCAGTGTCATACCTCTAATTGTTTTGTCTTTTATATTGCTTATTTATTTGTCTGACCACTTAATGTCTATTGAGTGGGAAAAACCCCATCAAAATATTTTTTACATAGATTAGGAAAGACAGGCTTTTAAGGGGGTCCCTTTGGGTAAGCAATTTTAGAAGCGTTAACTCTTTAATAAGGTGGTTGGAGTATTTTTTTAGAAAAAGTAGGCATTTTTCAATATTGATTCTAGGTTATCCCTTATTTTTCTGTTCATTATTTGCAGTCACTTTGAGTGATGCAGGAAACAAATTAAAAGACATTTTAATTTCTCTTAAGAGTCTCTGTGCAACCAGGATGTTTTTGGAACCTTTACTATATATCATTCCCCTGACATTGTATGTATCAAGAGTGACAAGGCCATGATGTGGTTTGAACAAATAATCTTTGACAGTGAATTTTTACCTTCCTCAAGAGCTGCCTTTTCCCAAGAATCATTTCAATGTACACTTGCCTAAGAACGATGAGGGTTGCTATGGTTGCAATTGGGGTAAAAAGGCTCTATTGTTAGAAGGATTTATGAACACCAAATGCAGTATGGTGTTGGCTTGGCTTGTGACACACCCCGTACTACTGACCATGTCCATCATTGGGGATACAAGTATCAAGAGTGATGCAAGTTTTGCACTACATTTGGAATCCAGCTCATGTGGAAATGCACCTGGAGGCATTGAAAGTGTAGAAAAGGTGCATTAATATGGTTCTGCTAGTCCTGTTGGTGGGCTCTTGTACTCAGTGCTTATGGCTCACAGTCACTGTGTGTAGATTTTTTTTTTCTTCATTTCTGATTTGCAAGCCTCTGTCATTGCTATGAAGTGATTTAGCACATATGCATTGATTTGTTCTGCAGATGGAACGTGTGCTGTTGTTCCACACATCAGTGGCAATGTCTGTGTGCACTGTTAAGAGACCAGGGGTAGAAGCAGCAGCTGTGTATGTGCATGTAAAGGGAGATGGCATGAACAGCAACTGGGGTAGTTAGATTCATATGAAAGGACAGAAGCCAGTAGAATAGGTCATGGCTCAATTGCCTTTGACCCCTCTGCCAGTCCATATCCCTGATGACGTGAAAATGCTCACTGCAGTCTACTTTTGAAACTTTTATCTGTGATAGTTTGAAGCAATTTCACACTATAATTATTTCATGGAGGGAAGATCTCCATAAGGAAGTTCTTACAAAAAAATTATCTTCTGGTCTTCATCATTTCACTTCTATTTCTTGTGTGTCATGCTAGATAGATTTCCTTCTCCTTAGAAGTTCCATCTATCAAATATTCATGGATGCTCATGCTCACTCTTCACTATTAGATAACAAAATTCCATGTGTTTAACTCCTAATCTTTCCTCATAAATCAGCTTCTCAGTCTTATCATTCATGCTACTCTTTGCAGCCTGGTGGTGAATATTACCAGAGCTGCACACAGCCTTTCAAGTGGAATCACAGCTAATAGAAGTAATGGTTATTGCTTTTCTGCAGTGTGGTTTCACCTTCTGTGATCACCAGGAAGGCTTTAAAAACCACCAGTAATACATCCTCAGGTCTTCTTACATTGCTTCTTTGTATGATTCGATTACTGGGTTTGTTTCTATTTCACTTGAGTTTAATCTCCTGTATCTCAGCTAGATGCATATGTGATTTTGCTAATAGTGATGCTTGGTGTATGTCTCCAAGGTGGCACATTGTTCCTTACAGCAAGGAAGAACTAGCACGTCTAATGTAAAAAAAGAGCATTAAACACCCTCAAAATCAAAGTATTCAATATCTAGTTTAATGAGACAATGTTATTGCTATCAGCTGAGAAAACCTTCCTGTAGATTTTGCAGTTTATGAATGAAAAATACTAGATTACCTTGTGTTGCTTTTATTACAGTAATGAAGTGCTTTATAGTTAGAAGAAACTCAGGCTTTCAGTGTGCTGCCTTTAATTCTGTTTCTTCTCTTTATTTTAAATGGGTCATTTTCCTCCCTTGAAGCTTAATATTAAAATATTTTTAATCTTGATTTCCATAGAGGACTTGGTTTTTATGGATGTATATCTAAAAATGTGAATAAATAAGCAACCTCAGTTTTTGGAATTTTTTCTGTTCTTTTCTGTATGCCAAAGATGACAACCATTTCAGTAGTAATTTTAATGTGTTCCAGGTTCAAAGCTGTTGTGACTGTGATAATTCTACATGACATTATGCTGATGCAACCATCCCACTGATGCAATGATTCCCACTTTTGGTTTGTACAAATACTGGTATTTGCAGATATAAATCTTGAAAGCAGTCATTCCTGCTTGAGTAGCATTTCAGAACAAGTGAAGAATGACTCCAGTGCATTGTCCATTTGCTTCTTGTGTGTTTTGCAGCTCTGTGCTTTTAACCTTGCCCTTGCAATGAGTAGAACTTCAGGCCATATTCACAGCTTCTCTCTCTCGTGAAATAAATCAGTTAAGATGCATCTTCCTCTTTGCACACTTCCTTTCACTTGAAATGCTTAATGTTGAAAATAGTTATTGTTAATAGTCCAATCATTTAAGATCTATCCTATCAGATAATTACCTATAATGTAAAATATTTGCTGTTTTTCTTTCTAACACTCTGAAGTGCACTAAAACTTGTCTTGGTAGTAATTTTTACTTTTCTGTAGGTGTTTTGGTATGTTTGTCACTAATCCCCAGATTTTTAACAAGAGCAAGGAGTAAAACATCAGGGGCAAAGAGTGAGTTTGAGAACTTGTTTCTGGCCTGAACAGGCAAAAGTCTCTACTGAAAAGAAGAATGCACAGAATTACTATTTTGTCAAGGGAAAATAAGTGAGGTTTAAGAAGAGAAGAATGAGCGAGAATGAATGAGGATAAGATAAATGACTGCTGTAATAAAATGCATGTATTTCTGCAGATCTTATTTTCAGAAAGGAAAGCTATTCCTTTTCAGAAATATCGTAAGTTCTGTGTATTAGCAAAGACAGCATGCCACTAAGGAAAAATAAAATACTCAAAGAAAAGCCATAGTGATACAGAATGTAGAGTGCTGCTTCTTTACTAATAATGCCCTAGAAATTGTTGGAACTATTGAGTACAATTGTTTATTGTTGGAAAGAACTCTTTGAGAGAATTATTTAATGGAGCAAGATTTTGCTTGATATTCAAGCCTTACACATACCATATAGTGAGAAATCTAATGAGAAACTGTTTTCTAAACCACTTTGTAACTACAGGAATGGTGTATAGAAATAGACCAGTTTTGGTATCTAAACCATATCAAATAGGCATGGTGCCTCCATTTCTCATCCAGTATGCAGTCTCTTTTGGAGCTCCACACTGGTGACTCTGAATGATGCAATTTTCTGCTCTGTCTTCTGTAGTTTAAACTGAAGGACTTGGGACTGACCTTGGAGAACCTTGTCTTGTCATCTTGATGAGTGGGATTGTTGAAGAGAGATTCCTTTCAATAACAAAAGGAAAGAGATGATAGGCAGGGGATTCTCAGTGCTACAGGATTCTGTGCCTGCCTGTTGTATCAAGCTCGGACTTTTCTGACATGGAGGTAAAGGGTGGAGTGTGTTCTGTTGTTTTTCAGATAGCCATGACTCAGCTCACACGTTTATTCCACAGCAGGAATATGCATCGAGGTGTCTTTGCGAGGGCTGCTTCAGTCAGTTCCTTTGAATTGTTAAAGTTCTTTGTTCTGGTTCTTTGCTTCAATGCAGCTCACACATACAATAATTAAGAAATTACCGATCATCTGTTTGCTGAAATAGATTGGTGCAAATGGCATCTATCAAAGTTTTGACACTAAATCTCTTGCAAATCTTCATCTTCAAGGAGCACAAAAGATAGACAAGCTGTGTGTTTGTCTTAATGGACTGCTACAGTATCATTATGAGTCTTGGCTGCAGATCATGTATGCATGCAATTTTTGACATGGGAAAGCTGCCTGAGCTTCAGCAGTGAATGCATTGCTTCAGTTGAAATAAAAAAACCCAGACTTTTACCCATTCAGATGAGCTTGCAGACTTTGACCCAAGTAGTTAAAATATGTGCAAAGTTATAAACAACTAAAAAAAAAATCACATGGTTGAAGGTAAAGGGAAATTTAGATATTGTCCTCATAAGTCTGTTCTGTATGTGAACACAAACCTCAAGCAATAATCAAGGGGCTATTACCTTGGAAACTGGCAGAGTTTTACCAGGAACTGACAGCTTGACAAGGTGAATGTGCATTGCTGGTACCTTTATCTTATGAGATGCTCACAAAAATGCTGGTAAGTAGTGCTGCTGATGAGAGGGAATAGAAGAAGTCTCATGTGGTGGTGTATGGATGGTGGTCTAGTTGTGTCTTTACTTATTAAAATAAAAAGAAAACCAAAAACTGTAAGAGGAACAGCTTACTCTGTGTAAATATTAAAGGAGCTGACAGCTGCTGAATTTGAAAATTATTGACTGTTAACTTTACAACAATGCCTAAGTATTGCATCTGTTTTTCCTTTTAAGACATTGAGCCTCTGTAGGAGAATCTTGACTCTTCAGCAGTGTATGATGAAGATGAGTAGGAGTTTATCTGGCTGTCTAAATGTGGAAAAAAATGCTGGCCTGCTCATTCTTCTTGATCTAGCCTTAGCATCAAAGGAAATTTGCTTTGCATTATGAAGCTTGCTGATGTCAGAAGGAAAAAAAATTAGGCCCAGATGGCATGATGCTAAATAGAGCTGAGTATGAAGTGTGCTGTAGAAAGAGGCCAATCAGTTTTTGCTGATCCTGTATAATTGTGAGGAGGAAGAAAAACATTTGCTTTTCAATTAATCTTCCTTAGAGACCCAAACTGTGTATGTGTTATAGCTGAGCAGAAACCTACATGAAAAACAACTCACTGGGTTTAGCAGGATGGTCCTGTTTTTCTCATAATGCTCATCTCCATCATGTTGTATTATTGACTGTTATCTGGAAGCCTGATTTCATGATTAAACATGGTTCAACCCTCTGCAGATTGGTAAAAAGATTAGTTAATTGCAATTGTAGTAATTGTTCTTGATTTGTTAAAATCGTCAAGTGAGCAAAAGTTAGTTTTACATCTGAGTAGGTTGGCTATTCATTTATCTAGAAAGGACAAATATGTCCACATTTGTAAGAATGTATAATTTAAACTAGGTTACTAGTAGAAGATGTATTTTTGAATAAAAAGTGTTGCCGATCATAAAATTACGCTTGCAAAATATTCAAGGAAGAAAAGACTTAATATTATTTACTTCTCACATTTAAAGCAGGAATATCAAAACAAAAACTTAGGCAATCTAAAATGTCTTGTATGGAGCTAAGCTTGATTTATTTTATGCTATTTATATTTATTCCTAGATAACTCAGGGTAAGATTCTGATTTCTTTACATATGGATTAAAAAAAAGTAAAAAATAAAAATCAAGCTTATGTTCTTTATTTTGTGTGTTTCTACATATAGTAGAGCTATGCATCATTATCTCATTTTTTGGTGTGAATTTACAATGTTACGTGCTCATAACAATATCTGTGTTTGTTCTTTTAATTTGGATAAGAAAGGTGAAAGTAATTTTGTAGATTAGGTCACTGCTTTTAAATGTCATTACTTCTTAACAAAAGGTGTTTCGTTTTTATCAGACATGGAAGACCCATATGCATAGTTTCACTGCTTCACCAGAATATTCCTATTGTCTCTTTTGTTTGCTCTTTTTATCACTTTGGTTTGATATGGATCTTTCTGGTAATACATATCTATGTCCTCTATGCATATCCTTATATATGTGCTCTTTTTTTTGTAAAGTATGTGGTATAATGGTGGCTGTGGTCTGAGATTTCCTCTGCCCGCATTTCATAGAAAGTGATAATCACAACCCAAGTCAAAGAAATTTATTTTAAAGGTTGAGGGGAGGAAGAGGACATTACAAAAATGAAGAGGACAAAAGACCTTTCCTATGATATATTAGTTTTTTGGCTTTATTTAGTGTCTTATAGTATATCTGAAACTAGGAGGTAAATGGAGCAGAAAGGTGCATTTTACAGTATGTCTGTAAACTGGAAGGATTCCAAGACTCAGAGGTTCTCCATCCATTTTCTTGTTAAAATCTTGGTACTACCCCTTTTATTCATAAGACTGCATTGTTACATTTTGTGGGTGGCAACCTTTTCAAAAGGAAAGAAAAAGGTGTAAGATTTACCCCATGGCCCTCTCTTTAATATCCATAACTAGTATTGTTGCTCACTAAGGTTCCTTAAGGCAATAAAGGTCTGTGCTAATCCTCAGTTGAAAGCCTTTAAAAAAGCCAATTTCTAGAAATTTTCCTCTTGACTCAACCTCTGGCTCAGAGTTGATTGCAAAGGAGCAAAATCAAAACCAATGGGATAGACTGAACAGCATATTCCAATGCTCTTTCAGTTGAGAAGACAAGAAAAAAGTGAAAAAAAAAAAAAGTGGTTTTGACTGGTGTGGCATCTGGAAATTTTATTTAGGCCTGGAAGAGATTATGCTTTTTATAACTACTTTTATAACTATTGATTACTTTTTATAAGAAACAATCCAACCAGGAATATGTGAGTTGCTGCCCTAAAGCTTTTAAAGTTATATGATTTTGATAGGTGTTGATTTGGTTTGCTATGATATTTAGCTTCCTTAAGTGTTCTCCATCAACATTTTTTTTGACTAGTGAAGTTCAGTGTCCTTCCCTACCCCTGCTTGTAAAGAGACAAAGGTGACAGTATCATAGTGTCTAGAAAACACCGTGTACAGTGTGTTACCTACATTCATTTTGTAACCTGTTCACTCTGCTTTAGCATGGAATATGACTCTAAGGACATATTCTGTAGAATAATACAGTCAAGAAAAATAGATTTTGTTGTGACCTTTAAGTTGAGCTTTTCTGTTCTGAACCACATTATTTTGTTAAATACAAGGGAAGTGGAGCCAGCCTGTGACCTTTTGTTACCATGCTCCTTTGAGAAATGGCAAAAGTCATTCTGGTGCTCAAAAGTTCCATTACAGAGATAGTGGTTTTTTTTTTTTGTTTTTTTTTTTTTTTTTTTTTTGTTTTTTTTTTTTAACAGTGTGAAAAAAACCCACCAACCAACCTTGAAAAGATTTAGAATTGTAGTCCTTTACCAGAAAAATAGAACTATTTTCAATATTGGCAGAAATTGAAACTGCTTCTACAGAGAGTAAGATCTGAAATTAATTACAATCCATGTTTTCCTCAGCCCTTTTTTGATACCACAGGTACTTAATACCTCTGAATGGATTTTCACCTCACCAGTCCCTTCAAGAAAAGAAACTCTAGCAGCGGCTTCTTAAATTATTTATTTTAATTTTCGGGACTTTTGTGAATCTGCATTTGTAATTCTATATCTCTTCTGCAATAGAATAGTTCAGTTTCAGCTGAACATATTGTACTAATTAAGAGATACAATGTCCAGAGGAAGCAAAGGTGGCTTTGTTTTAAATATTGATGTTGCAATTTAGTCTTCTTTAAACCTTTTTCCACTCTGCTGCTCAGTGCACAGTTACCACAGAATGGTGATGACCTTCTCTGGTGTGCCAGATCCTGTAAATGAGGACTTGTTCAGAATCAATCCTTCCTCAGGACTGGAGTATTGGAGGCATGCTACTCTATACTGCTTGGCAAAACTCTTCTTATTAGCTATATATTGGGATATATTTAAAGCACAAAAAATATGTGTAGAAGCTACTTGTGAGTCAGGATTAACCCTGAAGTGTTCCTTTCATTTGTTTCTGCTAGCAGGCTGCTAAATGAAGCTGCTCCCAGGTTGTCTCCCATAGTTCTTCAGAGATAAACATCTTCTGGACAATTTTGAACCTTACGTGTGTTTTCCTAAAATTTATATTGAAGGTTCTTTGTGTAAATATTTGCCTTATCTCATTTACCAGGGAGGATTTCACCTTTGTGCTTCTGACGTTCTTCAGTTCTGATCATTGACCTTGTTCTGAATATTTCTCTTCTGGCAAGTGAAGTTGCATTGTAATAAATGATGAAAGTGATGCTTTGGAAATGTGTTCCCAAGCAGGCAGACTTCAGCTAGCCCTGTGTCTCTGGAGTGTGAAACCACCGTGTGCTCATCCTGTGCCAGATCATGCTTTTTTAGATGGCTTGTATACTTCCAGATTATGCACAGATTTAGAATTGGACAAACATTTTTAATGAGAGCAGGAAATCCAGTCAGGTTTTTAAAAACTTGTTTTACTAGATTTTTAAAACTACACCCAATGAAAAAAGCAATGTTTTTGATGATACTCTTAGAATTGAAGCCGTGGAACTACATTAGTGGTGGATGTTCTGAGCAGTATGTTTCAAATTAAATTCAGATGATGAGACAGATTGCTTTATTTTGATCAATGTGAATGTACTTTATAGAAGGAAAGGCCTTCAGAAATGCTCTTTTCTTTAAGCACTATCTAAAGACTAAAGTCCTCTGGATAGACAAATAGTACTGAGAAACTTGGATCTGAATCGAGTTTGCTGCCCTGGACCCATGCTATGCTTCCAGCAGATGGGCTGAGTTTATGGATGATGAAGATAAATAATGTGCATGTACTGTGTCACTGACAACTGAAGCTTTTCTGTTTTTAAGCCTCAGTTCCCTCCATTTAGCACTGCAATTCTCTTCTGCCTTGGGCTTTCAGGAGGAGTGAAACACTGCAAACCATTAGCCAGATATGAAAGACACATCAAAGTTGTTAATCAAGGACACAAGGTAGATTGAGGAATGGAGGAAAAAACCGTAGGCTGCCAAGCTTCCTGATACAATCCTGAATGAGTGAAATCTGAAACAGCTTGACCAGCTGTCACAGCCTGGAAGTGGGCATGGTGTTTGTTGTAAACTTGTGTTCAGCTGAATAAAGACGCTACCCAGTGTGTCAGGGAAGTTTTATGCTTTATTGTGTAGTTGCCTTTATTATAGCAGCTACTTAGTCATTGAAGTGCTGGCTAATAAGCTCTCAAATTTTATAACTATCTTTATCAAACTCCCAACTTCTGTAACAAACTTCTGGTACAAAATGAGGGGTAGAATACAATCACTGTACTTTGCAGGATAAAATGAGAGGAGAGAAATCAAGATGGAAAAGATAGAAAGAAAAAGGTCGCTAGTCCTTAGGTCTCACATCCTTCCTGCTGTCATGAATGGCCCAAATCTGAGGTCACCAAAAGTGGGGGAATGAGTATGGGATCTACCCACTTCTTTTTATAGTTTAACTGGTGCACACTTCATGTATAAAATAGATTTTCCACACCAGTTGTGCCATGTAATTCATGCATGTGTGTTCAGCCCATCCAGGAAGTGATGGGGGTAGGACTTGGGGATCTGTGGTCATTAAAGAGCTTTTTAATGAGCTGTAAAGGACTCAACCCTTTTCTAGACATAGGTGCAATGAGCATGAATGTCAAGGAAGAAAAGGAAGTTGGCTCAAAACAGCACTGCCTCATCTCTGCATGACCCTCTTTTGCAGTCACAATTTTCTTGCAACAATAATCAGAATGTTTGAGGGAAAACATGCTTAGAGCTTGTGCCTGATCCTCTCCACCAGCCAGTTCTCCCAGCTAATGTACACGCAGTACTCAAGTCATGCTTGCCTTGTAAAACTGTATCCTGAAAATACCTCAGAGACAATGGGGGAAGGCAGCTTCATAAGCAATTGTGAAAGGACTATTTTCACTTAATGAAGTGCCTTTATAGTGCTTTTGTCTGCTTTTCAGGAAAGTGAAATAGGCAGGAAAGAGGAACCACTAGTAGATTTGGGAGACCCTTTATATGATAGTGTGGTAGTGAGAGGGAGGATTCGTCTTTAATGATTAACAACTAATACAGATTTATGAAGGCAATGAAAACAAGGATCTCAAAAGAGGGAGTAGTATTGATGTGGCAGTTGTGCATGGTGGCTTAGCAATAAAGGAAAATAGAAGGGAATATGGCAGGGATGCAAACTCCAGGTCTGTTAGAGTTTTTTAGCTTGCTGCTTAAGGATCAATACTTTATTAGAGAATGTGTCTGAACTATGTGAATGTGGGAATACTTTCTGAGCAAGGAAACTGCAGAGAATTTCTGGTGAGATCTATCATCTGAATGATGAAAGAAACAGGATCTTTGGTGTGCTCTGGAGCACAGCTCCCCATTCATATTGATTTGGAGTTAGTGGTAGCAATTATGATGTGTGGTACTCACAGTGGTGTAAAACCTACCAGGTTTCAGTCTGAGCTTTTAGTTTGCCAATTAGTGGAGCTGCTTCAGTCTGCACTCATTTACCAGTTCATTCAATTGAAACGTATGACATGAAGTACCTGTCTACTGATCTGCTTGAATCCAGCTGATGTCTGTTGTAGAGAGGAAGCCTAATTTTACCTGCTACTGACAGCTCTAAATGTGTCAATAAAAAATTACATGCAATGTTTGTAGCTCTGAAACACATGTCAAGACATTCTTTTTAGTCTGCTTGCTTGCTTTCTTGATTATGATCTTCCCTGTGATGACAGGAAAAAGCCCCCATTTATCTTCTCATGATGTCTTCCTTTGGTTTTATGTAATAAGTATTATAGGAAGGTTAAGTGAGACCCAGAAGTGACATACTAAAAAATTAAGATCTCTTTGCCTAACTGAATCCTTGTCCATGACTTGGAATTTTCATATCATTTAGTGAGACCCGTGGAGAACCAATGACATTGCTTTTTAGCTTCCTGCCAAAATTCTCCCTACATTGCTGTGTGTTTTCTGGATATACACAAGCTGCTGTTTTTCTTTCAACCCTAAGTATCAATTCAGGCTCATTGCTATTTTTGCCTTGATGCATTTTTTAATCCTCTCTTGATACCTTTTGTTTCTTTTGAGGTTGTTTTCCGTATTTGTGTGATCTGGCAGGAGGGCCTTTACATTTATCCCAAATTTTACAGCTGATAGTTAAACCTACAACACGAAAAGATAAAAGGAAACTTCTTTTTCATCTCACTTGTCTACACAAGATAATATAAGGAGAAACCTATCTATTTGCTGTTGTGAAATGATTACTTAGTTGTACTGAAAATCATGTTGAAATATTTCACATATTTTTTTTTCTTTGAATGATCATGCTGCAGTGTCCCCATTAATCTATCCTTGTGCCTTAGAGTCAAATCTATTCTCATGGACTGCAGTAATAAAGATTAGCAGACTCTTTTGGAGAGTGTTATGTTTTAGATTTTGTTTCCAAAATAAACAACTACCTGGCACTGAAAGGGTTTCCTCATTTTATCAGTGCAGGCAGTTAAACACTCATGGGCTACAGGGGCTGCATTTGCTGTTTGTTTGCTCCTGAGCCGCTTCTCGTTGCTTGGGTTGTTTCAGCATATTGCATCATCCTGTCCAGAGCTCATGCAGAAATGTTAGTAATTCATCTTAGTGTTTTCCTGTGTCACTTGAGGTTGCAAACCAAACTAACATCATTTTTCAAAATGCCACTTCAGGTGGCAAAGAACTGAATCCTGTAGTCCTTTCTCAGCCAAAAAAAAAAAAAAAAAAGAAACAAAAAAAACCCCCCAAAAAACCATAAAAACCACAGTGTTTGCTGATTTAACAGAATTGGATCAGACTCAACTGTCTATAGAATTAGTGTTCTGAAATTTACCACTGATTGTTACTTTGGTTATTTTCTGCCATTATTAAGAATGAACTGCGCTACACTGTCGGGTTTTTTTTTACATGCTTGCAATATTTGAATGGAAATTTGAGATGTGAAATTTTATTTGCTTAGGTATGGATTCTCGTTATATAATTTACTTGGAAATGTTTCAAGCACTAACACTTTTGACTTACGTTTGTGCTAATAGATCCAGTCTTTAATACTTTTCCCTGTGTGGAGTTTGCGTGTGATTTTCTTTGACCTGCAGTCTTAAATAACCAGATTTTTGACTGAATTGTTTGGCAGGGTGAGGAGCTAGAAGATAACTTTAGCATTCAAATTTCATTAAATAAAGTAGCTTAGCAATGAAAACATCCTTTTAATGCTACAGAGACCTGAAAGTTCACAGTCAAGTCAACCCTATTGTTTACTATAGAATTCATAAATACAAATTATTAATAGTTACTTTACAATTTTTAAATCACACTATGTTAAAAGCTAGAGGATGTAATCCCCAGTAAAGCATGCCCTTCTCTTTGGTTTCTTTACTATTGAAAAAGGTTTGTTTGCTCACAACTGTGCTTCTCTTTTAGTGATTTAGTCTGTTGATGTAATAAGGTATTACTATTCTGTGTAAACCTTGTCTTGCTTTGTTAGAATACAGTTAAAAATCAGTCAGTTATGAAACACAAATCTGTAGAAAATCGTATGTTTCTTTCTCTAGGGAGAAAAAAATCCTGAGTTGTTTTTAAAAGGAATTATAGCAGAGTTGCTGTTAAAAGTGTAATTGATGCAACTGAAATAGTCATACTTATTGAAAAACATAGCAACTTTTTAATTTAAAGGAAAGGTTATGAAAATGCAGGAAATGCCCCCATATCTATGGGTAAAAGAAATGTCTTCCAAGAGTTGTCTTCCACTTCTATTATGTCATGGGCACTAATTAATCTTTTCTCACTCAACTGGCAGAATCATTATTTAGATGATCTCTATTTTATAGACAGGCAAAAATTGAAAGGTCAGAAAACTTAGGAGCTAATTGTGGCATACTGCACTACAGTATCATTTTGGTTTTGAGTGATTCCACCGACTCTTTCCCGCTTACTCTTGTGGATCCAGTTTGAAAGACAGTTTTGGGGTACATAATGGTATTCTCCAGTACAGCCTGCTCTGAAAGGAGTTGTTTGACTATCCTGGCAAGATCATTGATTCCTGTGTGATTGAATAACTCATTGAGATGAGTCATGGAAACAACCAGATGCTTAGATGTATTTGGTCAGAGTATTTTCTCAGCTCCCTTCTTATCCTGTAGGTTATTGTGTTTCTGCTGTCAGTCGTGTTAAGAGGACAGATTTAACTCCCCAGGTCTTGCACCACTATAGCTCATCCTGAAGGCTGAGGTTCCCTAAAACAGGATTCTTGAACTCTTAGTTAACTTTG
Organism: Taeniopygia guttata; assembly: GCF_048771995.1. NCBI lineage: Eukaryota > Metazoa > Chordata > Aves > Passeriformes > Estrildidae > Taeniopygia > Taeniopygia guttata. The sequence continues at coordinate 36,974,275 of NC_133028.1, read as the reverse complement.
GCCAAGTCATCTATTGTAAGGTAGTTTAAAAAGCAACACTTGCATTTGAAATGTGACCCTTTTATGGAGGGGCAAAACCAGCTATGTAAGATGTGAAGCAGAAACTTGCTCTAGATTTTCAGTGTTCCAAACCATTAAAGCAAATGAGACACCAGTGCAAGACAAACTCTGAGACGTATTTTCTCATTATCTTCTATCATCTTTTCTTTGTTTTAAAAACATATTTAGGGCAGGGTCTTGAGCCTGTGGTTGTGCCTCAGGGAGTGGCTGGCTGTGAAACTAGGGTGAGGGAGTCCCCTTGGCCATTTGTAAATAGTAAATTTGTCCCCTTGTAAATAGATCAAAGGCCACGCTTTATTGTGCCCAATTTTAAAATATATATGGGTTTTTTTTTGTTTTAGTCCTTGGTCAAGTTGATTACTTTTAATATTCATAAGGTAGTATAATTGAGCCCTTTAACTCATCAGTTCCAAAAATTAAAAAGCTTTCCTGATTTTGGTTGTTCTCCAAGCAAAGCTGAATGGACTAGCTTACTTTAAAAAAAGTGCAAAATGAAAGAGATGATCTGCCTTTGCACTGAAAGCAGAATGCTAGATGAAATCAAGGTTTTTTTGTCAGGAAAGCAATTTGGATGGTTTAATTCTTTACTTTGATGGGTCTGCTATTCTAAGGACATCAAACAAAAGCAGCACTGCTTTTCCACAGACATTAAATGAGTATGCAGTGTTCTGAAGGTGTGTATAAAATGCTTAAAAATCTGGGTTTCATTTACTGCATGCTTTAGCTCAGGCATATTAATGTCTCATTAAATGTGTGTACTGAAAATGTAATATATGGAGTCTACAGAGTAGAATCTCTTAGTAGATGGTCCCAATCAGTTGTAAGTAGTGAGCCATGGGAAAATACATTATGAATGAAATTATCCCTATATGTGATACCTTGTCGGTTGTATTTAAGGTAATTTTGAGGAAAAAATTACTTGGCTCAGTAATAGTGAAATTGAGAAATTTTTCCTAAGGTGTGAAAAAAGGAGTATGTTTTCTACAAAACCTTTGTGATGGATCTCTGAGAGAAATGCTATATACAGGGGAGATTTCAAAGTGTACCACTTGTATTTTCTACTACAGCCTGGACAGAAATGGAAGTGGAGGAGTTTTTTCCATTTGGTAATGAGATCCAAAAGTCCTGATGCTTCAGAGCATTCTAATGAATTAATAAATTAATGTGAAGCATCATCTCTGTGCTACCCAAGTCTCCTTGACTGAAGACAGCATAATTGCTTGGACTGTAAGAATGTGTAACATCAATGTATTTTAGGGAAGTTTATTTGGTCCAACAGGTGTTTTACTGAAAACCTCACAAGCAGAACTGACTCAAAGTATGTGCATTTGTGTTTCTTCAAGTGAGTATGTGTTCTCAGAGCTTATGAGAATGTAAATAAGGTATACTGTGGAATAGTATAAATATAGTTTATAGTATAAATGATATGGTGTAAATGTTATCCAAGTATGTGAAAACTAGTGTGGGCAACAGTAGATTTTGTTTTTCTAAAGTAGGGAGTAGGCAGAGCTTTTCTGCTGTACTAAAATAGACATTAAAAGGTGGCTTAAATCCCTGTGCTCAATAAATATTCTTCCCCACTTTAGGAATAAGGAATAGTTAGCTATCTTTAAGTTTTACTCTTGTATATGTTGGAATTCTTTTGATAGCACACCTGGGGAAAGCACACATTTGAGAATCATGAACAGCTGACTCCAGTTTTATAGTGGTGACATTATGAAATTGTGACAGCTAGCATAACTTGATATCTGTTGCTGACCTTTTCCAAAGATATTTAATGTTAGAATGCTATTGGAATAATTCCTTGATTAATACCATGTGGAATTTGAAATTGCTTGGTGAATCAGGACCTCAGGGAAAAAAAATTAGAAACTGATGCAACTGTGCATAACCTCAAGAAATTAAGTTTGGAAATTGGTTTAGATCATTATTTATTGTCAGAAAATCAGAGAATTAGCTAGAAGGAAGACACATCTCTATGTGTGGAGTGCTGTTCTGGCTTGTTCAGGTTGTTCGTGTCTACTGCCCTCTGTTATTGCTGTTCTTGTTCTTCTGTGCCTCTGTTTCAGATCCTTCTAATTTTCCAATGCAGAGACTTTGTTCCAGTAACCAGAGCAGTATTTAATAAAGCTTGATATTCTAGGACAATTAAATTGTAAAAATTTATAAAAATGGCAGTGGGTGTTTCATTTGCATTGTTAGGCACAAAAGTGTTTTACTGTGCTTACCTGTGTTTTGCTGTTTCCTTACCTTGGAATTGTGTGTATGGGGTAAATGAAAAGATACAGACTAGTTATATTTGGTGATGCTAATTCAAGTACAGAGAAGAGATATTACTTTCTGCTTTTCATTTTGCCTTCAGAATAGGGAAATCTGAATTTTTCGTTCACCCTGTCCACAGGGATGTGCAGGACAGATTATCCATGCTGGTCTTGTACAAATCCAAGTGATGTGGTTCTTAGCTATCACCATTGAAGTTGCTTTTGGCTTTCTGCCATCTCCAGGTCTCTTGATATTTAATTTCATACTGAAAGGAAGAATAGAACACAGAGTAATGATAATCTGTCATGCTTTAGGATGGCTGTTGCTTTCAGGTATGCTCAGAAAAAAGTTGGCTGTTTGAATTGCAGCAGTTGTTTCCTTTGGTGCCTTACAATGATTTGAGCTCTTTGCCTGAAGATATTGTCCCAGGTACCCCTCTGACATGGGGTCATATTCAGTGTTCTGATTCTTCTCTTCAAAGCATCTAGGAGGAATGTGTCCAAGGAGGCACTGCTTTGATGTGGTATCCAACTGACAAAATTCTGCAACAGATCATGACAAAAACATCAAATCTCATAAGAGGACAACTGATGGGCTTTATTGCTGGCATGACTGTGGACGGCTGCAGATCCACTTCCTCTAAGATCATAGTATAAAAATCACTTCTCTTTAAAATCATTTTTTTGGTGTCAATGTGTCATAAAAAAATTGAGTGTGCACCCTTGTCTCCTAAGAAAAGCAATAGCCAGATGTTAATAATGCTCTTAATGTGGAGGTGCCCTAATGATAAACCTGCTATCATACCTGAAAAGGCAAACTAAAATGCCCAGAAATCATCCAGGATATAAAGCAGGTCAAGATTATTTCACACCTTCTAAAAGAAAGTGCAGATAATAATTCAGTGTCTTCTGTAAATGTTGCAAGACTGAGCACTCCAGTAGTTTGTTCTAAAAACGTAAACTCAAGAATTTGCTAAACTTTGAGACTAAACCGATAATCTTTTATCAGATAACTTACTGCAATTTGCTGATCCCCTGCTCTCTACAGTCAAAATGCTGTGTGTTGGAACTTGTGGTTCAGTTCTTCCGGTTCTGTTTTGGTATCTTTTGGGCACGCAATTTGGGACTGTCTCTGAATACAAACTGAGATAAGCTGTAAAACACTGTGCAGCCTTGTGCTCCTCTTGCATGGCACTGGCGAGGGACAAACCTCAGAGAGATCAAGTGCTGATGTTCAAACGTGAGCTCAGTGAAAGCAGAGCTGTTAAACATTCTCACAGTATAAAAATTGCTAAACATGAACTTCCCAAGAAAATTCAAAGTATCCTTCCAACCTACTGGTTACCAATGAAGCAATGAAGCAAACGGTTCTGTATTTGTTTGTTTTCTACTTAGGTGTTGTGGTCTTTACACAGGAGTTAAAATGTGAAGTGTAGGGTCATATAGTGTTTGTGTAAAACTATCTATGGAACAGATTCTGCCTCAGGGCATGAAGGTGAAGTAAATATTTAGAGAAGGTTGAGGTAATTCTGTGGTACGTTTCTTTCTTGTGTTTTTCTTCTGCTCTAAACTTAGTATCTGAAAGCTTAGAAATCTTCTTTACATTGGTCCTTTTCTTTTATAGTTGTGTGTGAGGTTGTGGTTGTTCTCTTGGTTGTTGTTTTTTTTTTTTTGGTAGTTTTCTCTAATTTCTGTTTTTTTTTCTGGTGCATTAGTTTTTGAGATTTTTAAAATTTATTTATGCGTATGTGATGTTACATGCTCATAGCACCTTTTATGCTCCACAACCGATTAAAATTTACTTTGTGAAAGATGCTAAGTGCTACAAAAGGACCAAAATATAGGTGGACAGGTGGGTAACAAGACAACAAAGTAAGCTTACAAAAAATTCCCCAAAAAATACTGTCATCAAACAAATGATAAGTCCCAACACATCTTACTTTTATGGAATTTCTGTATATTTTACATGTTGCTCAATATTTATCAGTTTCACCAGCCTTTAAATGGGAACAATTGCTTTGTAAAATGAATTCAGATTATTTAGTTTCACTCTACTCTCTAATTAGCCACATGTATTCTGCTAAAATGCTAATTTTTAACTTCAAGGAGGATCATTATTAAATTATGGCCTATGCCCTCTATGTTCCATCAAGCAGTGGGAAATGCCTGATTTTCTAGCAAACCAATACTTTCCAAAATATATTAGTGTCAAGCCTTTCCTTCATTGGAGGAACATGGGAGTCAAACCTGTACCTGCTTTGGTCTTGCAGCGTGAAGGTTAGTACGGTCTAGACCTCTTTTGGTAGAAATTATAGTTTGAATCAAAGCTGTCAGCTCAGCCATAAATTAATTCCTTTTTCATAACCACTTACCTTATGTCCTTCCTGTGTGTGGGAAAGGATTTGTTGAGGGGTTTGTGGCATGGCTATGGCATATGAATGCCACATTCTGTGTAGTATGGGTGAACACTAAAAAAGGAAAAAACAAAAGCTGCTATGAGAACTGACAGACTATGGCATATCTAGTGAAATGTTCATTGAGGTCATTCTACAGCAGTCATTTAGGCAACCAATTTATTAGCTATTCAGCTTACCCTGAGCATTCTCATCTATCAGTTGTGAGTCTGTAATGTGCTAAGGCTGAACGAGCTTGCATTGAATGTATGTTTAAGGAATACCGCACAGCCCAATGTTTTGGTCTGTTAGAGTTACTGACTTTCAGTTAAATGCAATTAGCAGCCTTGACTGGGCTTGATGGACCAGCTTTCTGAAAGAAACTTCATATCTGGGAGGTAACTTGGAGCCATGCCACAAACACAAAACCCTACTACCTATTTTTTTTTTTTTTAATGGAAAATTACATATGGGCCTTGGCCTTTAGTTATCTGCTGTAAGATTTTCCAAGTGAGATATCAGGGAGTGAGACAGAAGTCAACAACTCAAACCTGTGGTTTGTGCAGTAAATTAGAAGAGATTTTCTTATCAGAGAATCATCATTTCTGCTGGCAAGCCACCTGCTCAAAGTTGTATCTGCAGATTTCGTTGTGTGGAAAGTTAAAGTGTCCACTCTGCCTTGGTAAATCTCAATATTTTCCTTACCTGCCATGTTTTATATGAAGTACTCCATACATCCTTTTTTCATTCCTTTTTTTTTTTTTTTTTTTAGTTTTTTAGTTTTTCTGTTGATAAGCAATAAAATGCACCAAGATCGAGACTTTATTTTTCAGGTTTTCAGTTCTTCTAGGAAACAAGATTTTTGCACAAGAGGCACACCATCCTAGGAACAAACAGTAATAAAAAAATGTTTACTTCTAATAAAATTAATTTGGACCTTGCTCCAGTTTTTAACACAGCAGCAATGCCTTTGCAAACTAGCAGTGTGCAAGATTTTTTCTGAATTTAGGTGACACGGAATATATTTTCAAGTCTGCATTCTTGTTGGGATCCCAAAGATTAGAAAGTAAATGATCTGGAAATTTAAAAAATAAAAGTAACTGTGATGGAGTGGAAGAATGTGACATCGAATATATTCTGGATGTTTGTGGTATTGTTTGTAAACATGACCAATCCCATTTATCATTGAAATGAAACATGTCCAAATCTACAGGGTTGTTTGGATTACTTTTTTTTTTTTTTTTTTTTTTTATGGGAAGATGCACACACTTGTTTTATTTTGTTTCCTTTTACTATTCTTTCTTTTGAGTAGATCTCAGCAAAAACTGTACTGTTCTCATAAAGTACCCATAGCCTAAATATTCAGAATTGTTTATCTTTGGTCTGGGAGTCTACCTACCCTTTCAATCCTTTTTTATATTATGAAATATTGAAGTTTTGAATGACATTTATCATCCTTTAGCTGAAGGAAGAAAATGCATTACTGGCAATAAATGGATGCTGCCATATTGCTATTGCTGAAATAACATCTGCTTATGGGACACACACAGACATCATGACTTTGATCCAATATTATTTTTTCCCTACATCAGTAGAATTAAATTGGGAATCATAACTTTTTTTTGTTCTATATAATACTGCTAAATATTCTCAGCAATTCAAATCAATATAATTTTATAAATTAGCATATAATATAAACTCAAATATGTATTCCTGTGGACCGTTAAATCCTGCTTTCAGCATGAAGACAGATTGTTGATGTAGTAAATTAAAGCTGCCTTACTGCAGCTATTTTGTCCAATGTTCTATCATAGATCTATATTAATATTTTATCCTCTTTAATATCATTACATGATGCAGGCTTAATTTAAATAGATTTGATGGGCCTCTTGGTTGGCTTGACAACCAGAGGGAAAAATTAATGTTCTGCATTTAATCTCAGCTCAAGGCACTAAATTATTTTTGAGGTCGAAGCTGTCATGCACATCATGCTAAATTATTGAATGTAATAACTGTTAGCCTGATGTCTATTTATAGGTTTTAAAAAAAAATTACTGTTTACTTACTGTATCTTCAGCTAATTTTGAAGGGAACATCTTAAATTTTTTCCATGCAATATAGTAATAATCTATCTTTTACAGGTGCAGTACTGGAGGCTGTTTAACTAGCAACCAGAAAGGAGATGATGGAGTTGGAAGTCTTTAAAGCTATGGAAACAAAAGAGCTTTTCTGCTGATGAATTGTGTGGTGTATAGGGACTGTGTAACATACTCTTAATTACTTCACTTCAAATATATTTAACTTTAAAAGTTCATAAAGGAAAGAATTGTTTTTATATTTTTACTTTTATTGAAGTGACATAGATCCTAAGGAGGAATGGAAGTTGCAAGCACATAACTTAGAAACCCCAGCTTAGAGCTGAAGGGCTGTTACCTGAAGAGTACCATATTCTTTAGGAAATGTAATGCAGGATAGACTGAAACATAAAATGCTATTAGCAATTGTTTAAAGACTGCTATTATAGGACTCACATTAAAGCTTGAAATAATATAATTATGCTCACTTATGATGGTATATGTTTTCATAGTTTTGCATCTCCTCTGCTGTCCTAATTTATCATGCTAAATAATGTCAAATAGTGTGATAATGCATGTATTCCTGAAAAATGTTAGTCTTACAGGTCTGTTTGTTTTATGAGGGTTCTGAAGAAAACTAGTCTCTAGTGTGTACCACACACCACTTTCTGAATTGCCCTCTCTTGGCACAAGAATCAGTTTCTCTCTAGTCCCAGTGTGTGTGTTTTATTCTCATCTTTTAAAGATTAAATGAGGATGTTCTTTATCAGTATAATTTAATAGAAATTTCTATATGATGCTGTGTGAAGTCAAACTTCTCTGTTTCTCTGAAGTAGCATGAACTGTGACCAATGGATTATAAGGAACCGTGAGCATCTGGAAGATATTCCCTTGCCATGGGTGGTGATGGACCAAAAATATTTATGTGCTGCAAAACTGTGTGTGCTCTTCATGTGATACTGTTGTGGTGGTTGTATGAGTTGCCACATTTATTATTTAGATGTATAACACTAGAGATATGTCATCCCATGTTGTCATTGATTCAATATTAGAATACTTAACATAATAAACTGACTCTTTTAGACCTTGGTGTAACCAGAGTACAAGGCAGCATTCTGTTTTTATTCTGAAAAAATGAAATTAATTGTATCCTTCAAAAGCCCATATAAAAATTTATTTTTTGGATTTCTGTTGCTTTGAACCAAGACAGGATGAACAAATGCCCTTTTTTTTTAAATACAGCTGTAATTTAAGTAGTTCTGCTGTTCCCTGTTTTGATCACAGAGAATTTTTGTTTCCTTACAGTTAAATTTTCCTTTGGTTATTTTTAACAGCATTCTAAACTCAAGCTCTTATCTGTCTCGCACCAACTCTTCAACTGCTGCATGTTCATTCTTGTAGAATAGGACTTGAAACTTTGCTGTAGCAGACTCTATTGTATAGCCTGAATAATAAATAGGAATTGATAGATGAAATAATTGCCTTGGCATTCATCCACAAATGCCTGTAGCAAAGCTGGGGATGAAGCCTTCGGTGGCTCAACTCGGTGTGCCTTGACCACAATGTTCATTGACTCTAGGGGAAAGGGCTGCTGACTCTACGGAAATAGCATCCCTTCACTTTAAGAGTCAGATTATTTTCTAAGGATTTTCAGTTATTTTTTACAATTTCTCTTCTTTGAGATTGGAAAGGGAGATGGGAAAGAAGGAGGAATTTTATTTTTCTCTTGAAACCCTGCCCCTACTTTTAAAAATGTTATTCTTGATCTGATAATTTTAAGTAGAGAAAATAATCCTAAAGCTAACTTTAATCCTTTATGGACTTGTTTTAACTTTTCTCTGAAAGATATTAAAAAAGAAGGGGAAATATTGGGACAGGAATTTCTGATACATTATTACATCCATAGTCCTTTAGTGTTCTAAATATCTCTAATGGTAATGAATGCTAGAGGGTTTTTTGTAAAAAAACCTAGCAAGCCAACAAACATCCAAAACCTAGCAAAACCCAAACCCTACGAAAAACAAAACACCCAATGATGATTGTTTTTCAATAGCACTATAACTTTGCCTTTTTGTGATATTTTTGCAGTTTTTCTATAGTCTTTTTCTCCTCCATGCATCCCAAAGGCATGCCCTTAGATTTCAGAAATACAGGAGGGACTGTTTTCCCTGGTTTTATGTGAGCTTTGTCTTTTTGAAAGAACCTTTGCTTTCAACATTTAACATCAATGTATCTTAAAGTAGATAATTAATTTAACCAAAGGTACTTGGTAGTCTTGAATGTTAAGGGTTTAGGTTTTTTCCCTCTCCCCACCCTCTTTATCCCCCATAAAGGTTTATTTGCATGATATCGAGGCATCCAAGTGGATGGGTGAAGAGACAAAGTTCTCAGCAGATGCCCTGCATTTAGCATCCATATGTATGTGGGCTTGTTACTGTGGTTTAGATATGTTCCAGCATGAACTCAGTTTTGATCCCTGCTTTGTATCCTTGGTGTACCCTGACTCCTGCATCAGTGGAGAAATGAAGTGCCTTTATTGCTTCAGTCTTCTAGGACCAGTGCTGATCCTTTCTTCTCAGTGTCTTAGTTACTGAAGCATGCATTTTTTCAGATCTTTTGCTTAGTTTTCTCTACTTTTGAGTGGGCTATAGAAAGTTCAAGATAAGTATTCCTGTCTTTTGCAAAAGAGTATTCTGTGTGATACAGCTGGTAGAGGACACCTACAGATCCAGACAAACAGTAGGAGCCAGTATATGCCTTGTTTGCTTTTTCACTATTTATTTTTATGTGGTCTGATTCACTTAAAACACATCTTCCAGAAAAGATAGATTTTTTCCTTACCTGTGGTTTCTCCTCTAAGTCAGGTAGCTTTTTCTGAAAAAATTTCTGACTGATTAATAGTAAATAGAAGAACATTGGATCTTGGTTGCCTGCTAGGGAGTATTACTGCTAATTATTTTCCTTTCTTCTAATTTGTATCTTAAGATGTTAATTTTTGTCATATTGCTACTCTTTAAATTTCTGATCCAAAATGGAGATATAAAGATATCCCATTAACATAAGTGAAATAATATTTATAGTTTTAGCAGTGCAGGAAATTCAGTCTTTAACCAAGATTGTAACTAGTCCATAGACTCTTTTATTCATCAGAGCCTGCCTTTTGCTGTTCACTGTGAAATGCTGATGAAAAAAATCTATGGGTGTATAAGAGGCTAGAATAGCTTTCTGGATGCAATATAAAAATCATAGTTTTCTGTGCTGTCTTTGTCACTCTTTTCCAGTGAATTAGCATGACATGCCACTGTTAAACAGTTGGGGTATGTCTTCATAAGCAGATTGGAGCCCGTCCTTCAATCTTGTAGAGCAAAACTGCACGAACTGAGTATGACTAAACAGTGTTATCTTTAGTTTGATCAGCTAATGTGGCTTTAGGTTTTGTAGCCTGCTCCTAAACAGCATTTTTCAATCATACCACATCCATTCAACTGAGAACATTACTATAAAAGTACATGGAGTTTTTGCCTCATTGAGACCCAGCTTTAAAGAAGTTAGTTGGGAAAGGGCTTGAGGATGCCAAGTTCAACCTTATTTACTTTAAAGTGAATGGTATTTTTGCTCTTAGCTTCCACAAGATCACAAACATAGTATAAGAACATGATTTCTCAAGCTATTTCACTAATTAAAAATTGATTTTTTTGCTTTGTGTGGATTAAAGTTGCTACATACAAAGTTGTAGGTGGTTTTGTGTTTCCATACTGAAAGCTCATTTGCCATACAGCTTGTACAAGTTATAAATCTAATTATTCTTTAAAAACAACATAAAATACTGCCAACAATTGTGCAACAACTGTGTGTGCAAATCTCTTGTTCCTGTAAGAATTTCACTTGTTTTAATATAAAACAATTAAACTTCCAGAATCAGCATTAGCTACATTTTTTTCCCCAGGCAGAATCCAAGTTCTGACTGCATATCAATTCTTTTGTTCGTTTTTTGGCTAAAATTCTTAAGTTCTTTCTGGGCTGCCAGTTTGCGCTGTCTGTGATGATTTAAACGAGTTCTTTCCATAGGAAAGCACTTTCTGGATTTGATGGTTTGGTTGTTCTCGCATGAAAAAACATGCTCATTGCAAACAGACTACTTTACAGAAACACTGGTACAGGATGTCTCTCCCAGCACCTGTTCAGCAACATTTGGAATCTAAGCAGATTTGTTTGATTCTGAACTGTTGCAGTAAAAGTTTCTAAGTGAAGAACCCTTTTTTGTGACCTATTTTCAGTTTGAATAATACATTGAAGTTCATAATGAGCTAAGAGGAATGCCTGTCAGGACCATAAACTTACAGTACAGTTTTACTATTGAACAATTCCAATTACTTCTAATAGATTCTCAGGAATGAATTATCTTAATAATTTTTAAAATTTATTTTTTCATTTTTCTAGGAAAGTGCAGCCTGGCAAGTATACAAGAAGCCTTCGAATCTGTAGGAAGAGTGATGTATGGTGAGTGTATGACTTGAATGGTGTGAACCCAAGACTGCCTAAATTCACATTTAAAGCTCATCCAATGGGGCTGCCATTCAACATCCTACTCTCTTTTTCCTCGTTGTGTCTTACATTGCAGTGGGGACAGTACAAGTTCATCAGCAGATGAATTTCTAGTTGTAAGCTGTGAATCAAAGGGATGGACTGTCTGAGGAAGCTCTGGACCCACAGGGGGATGTAAGAGATTAGACTTAAAACTCAGAATGTTTCGGGTATTTTATCTTCTGGTTTTGGACAAGGATATGGACTAAATGCTCTGTTTAAAGCACTGTCAAGGCTGTTTCCTGATGCTTCTGGCTTAGCCCCATTATATCTTACGGTGGGCCCATCAGCCTGGGTGAGTGCAATATAACAAGGAAGAGAACTTGAACTTAATAGAATGTACTTAAACCAGTACAATGTATTTCTGTGTGTTGTTCAGATGGTGTGTGTTTTTTAGTTTTCTACTATTGTAGATACACACTGTGAGGTTGTATTACTCAGATTATAGCACTGAATTGAAAAAATGGAAGCAATGGGAAAAGTACTGTTACCTCTTCATAATACATAAAAATGTGATTCAGAATGATACTTGGAGTTAATCAGTGAGGCTGAAGTCCAGATGTGAACCAGTATCATTAAGTCATTGACCACAAGTAAAATTTACTTCCCTGCTTGTCTCCAGTGCAGCAATAAAATATGTGTGTGTCCAGAAACATGTCACAGTTGTTGTGCTGTTGTGGTGTTGTAGGACATGCTGTCCCTTTAAGTAGCTAGCTTTTAACACTGGTTTTAGTGATTATGTGCTTAGCTACTCGACTCCTTAGCTTAAATAATTGAAGTAGAATATGCAGATTAACTTCTATCACTTGTTTGTAGGTGGAAGCTGATGAAAATCCTTCTTGCTTTGCAATTTTTCCCTAGGGAAAGTGACAATATTTTTCATGTTTCCTAGAGCAGCCAGCCTCTTTCCTATGCTGTTGTTCAATAAGATGAACTAAGCTCTCTGAGATCAGCAAAAAAGATGTTTGAATGACATAGACTATTAAAAAGGATTAAAAAAAGTAGCTAGCTACACATTTTAATACAATAGATATTTTGCTGGTGAAACATTCCTCTATAAGCAATTGTATTGCTTGAAGTCCACAAACTTTTAATTCTCCTTTCATTATTTTCTGTAATTCCACATTATATTTACAATTACCTGCAATTATGATTGAATAAAATCTAGTCTGCTTTCATTTCTTAGTGGTGATCCTCCTATGCAGTCTTACCTTCTGTTGACCTACATTTGACGTGCAGCTCTCCTCTGAAAAGCTGACACTGTCTGTTGAAAAGCATCATTTAAAATGGACTTACTGCTCAGTATGCCGTCTTAGAGTGAAAAGTCAGCAAAATAAAAAAGCCTTTCTGCTTTTTCCTATTGTCCTAGTTTAGGGCAAATTTGGGGAAAACCCAGGAAATAAACCCCCACGGCCCCTCTCCACCCACCTGGTTCAGGGAAAAAATTTCCTCTGAGAGAAAAGTGGAAAAGAACCTGTTTATTCAACAACAAAGCACTCCCCAACACCAAAACAATTAACAACACAAGATGACAACAAAACTCTTTCACCCCTCTGAAGAGCTGAACAAATCCAGAAGGTCTTTCCTGGGAGTGGTCGCCCGGGTCTGGACGCTGGGGATTGCTCTCCAGCACTGGGGATGGCTGCTGCAGATCTCCAAATGCAGGCTCCTGGTGTTCTTTGGTGTTTCCCAGATCCCAGTCCAGAGCAGGTTGGATGATATTTAGAAAGAGAAAAGGAAAAAAAAAAAACAACAGTCCAGGGAAAGAATTGGACTGCTTAACCTAACTAGGAAGTAAAGCAAGAAAGCAAGAAAGCAGGCAAAGCAAGCAAGCAAAGCAAGCAAGCCAGCCCTAGCCTTTTTAGACAGCAGACCATGGGGGGAGGTGAACCAGATGATAACACGGGAAAACAAACCTTCACTTTCAGAGTCAGTTCTGAAAGCACAGAACATAATATCAAACGTAAACAGAACACACGATTGGAGATACAAACACCATAACAGTCACCCTAGGACACCTATGCACAACTTGGAGGTAATAATCTTAAAAAGAAGTACAGGACGTTTGCATTGCGTTTTGTTCAGGACTGGTTGTTGAGCTTCTGTAAGATTACGGAAGGGAATAATTGCAGAAGGTGTGGTGGTGGTTTCACAGGCCCTAGCAAAGTGGGATGGTGGGATTTATACCAGCAGAAGGCCTCTCCTCAACTGGTTAACATCTGTTTGAAGGCAAATAAGAGACACATTCCATCCTGCATGCTGCATAAACAGTGCTGGTGAGTAGCATTGGAATAGGGCCTGAAAGTTGTACCGGATTTTTTTAGCTTTCTTGGCTGGCTCATTTTTCTTTGAAGGAAGCTTATTTGAAAGTGACATTTATGTATGTGTAGACTGGCAAGGAACATTCTGGATGGAAACACTAGCAGCTGTGGGGCTATAGACATTAATTTCTTTGATTTTTTTTCGACTGGTAGCTTCCCTGTAATTAGAATAATAATAGTTTTGGTATCAGTTCTGACTTTGAGTTTTCTTTAGCCATTATCAGGGTTGGAAGTAGAAACAGTAGTAGGTGAGAAAGAGAATGGATAACAGACTTTTAAGTATCTTAATCAAGAATCATTGGAGACAATTGGAGAGGCATCAAGAATAAAAGTAGTCTCAAGCCAGTGAAGTTATGGAAACTGATTTGCTTAATAGTACAATGGCACACAATCCATTTATCAAACTGTGGTCAAGAAATGTTAATGATGCTGTGCTTTGTGGAAATAACTTGCTGAGCAGGATTTCAGAAAGAAATAAGTTGGATGAACTTTGGAGGTATTTTGCAAGATTTGAGACTTGCTCAAAGTTTAAGTTGGTGGAACTCATAATTGAAGCTGTCTTATAATGGAGCACCATGGTAAGAAAAGACTGCCAGCATGTTCTGGCAGGATGTGGAAAAAGCAGTGAGAATTCACATGCTGCAGAGTAAATCAGGCTTTAAATTGGGATGGAAAATAGAACAGTGATTTCTTTGAATCGAGGAAGGACCTTATAATTTAATTAACATAATCTTGTAAGAAATAATGCATTAAATTTCACAAATCATGAAAGAATGATCTATCTTAATCTGTGTCCAGGCTTTGGAAAGATAACTGTGAGAAATGAGAGAGGTGTACTAAACATGAAAGTAAGGCTATTACCTGAGGAAGAACAAAATATATTTTGTGCAACAAAGAACAGTGACTAGCGGAATTTTTCCACAGACCTTGCTATCTAGTTACCAAACAATCGTCTTGAATAAAAATGGAACTTAGATGCTTCTGCCCAGAAGCATCTAAGTTTCTTCCCAGTCATGCAGAAACCAATACTCTGTAATGAAAGTTAAGACAAAGGATGTGTGACTCAGTCACATTGGATCCAAGGTGAGGTTTGTGTCTTAGGTTGTGCTGTGGGAGAACATACTTGCTAAATGGGTTAGCCTCAGGAAACAATACTATGTATTCTAGGGCTGAAAATTATTTCAGAAAGATATGTTCTCATAGAATAACATTAACTGTTGTAGATAAAGGGGAGCAAAAGGCCAAACTGACTGAAAATATAGGAAATACTCTAGGACAGGTCAGATTTTCAGAAAGGACATAAAGGAAGCCATTAAGCAAAGGGTAAAACTAATATTTGCATGGATCAGTGTAAGAAAGAATTATTACATGTTAATATGATTAAAGAAAGGTGGAGGAATTTGTCTAAAACTGAAGCATTTTTGCATCCAATCATTACTCTATGGTCTTTCATATGGTTATTTCCACATTCTAGGAATAACATCCCAGGGAGCCTTAACGTGTTGTTTGAGCCACAGACTGTGTGCTGAATACTAAAGGTGCTAACTGCATAATAGATGTGTTTGATCCTTATAGCTTGCTGTACCAAAATACAGCATCCAGGGGCTGTTCTAGTGTGTGGTGCTGTCAGCTGAAACACTGCTTAGTGTGAGATGTTATCAGGCTTTAGGTTGTGAGGTCCCTCCTGTTACAACAGGAGAAACCTCCACCAGATCCTGTGCTGCAGTGAGGGTTGATGTGACCTGCTTAGCTGCACCTGAGGGCACCTGGTGACTTTTCACCACTGGAGATGTCAGAGGAGTACCTGGAACTTCAGTTACCCAGGAGGGCATTATTGATGGGGAGCCACATGACAGGAGTGTGAAGGGCTGAGCAAAACATCAGAGGTGAAATATGCAGAGGTACATCTTTTAATATGGATGGCACTGCAACTGACTGCATGATGACTTTGATTTACATGTTGTTTTATCAAGACTCCTTTCTTTCAAAGAAGGGAATGATTAGAGCTCATTAGAGCCTGACAGATGGAGTTCCTTCCCTGCTTCTCATGTTTCCTTTTCAAAAATAATCTTGGTTTATGTGCTCAATAAAAATATAAAAAAATCATAATCACAAGATTATTCCAAGTGTTTTTCTTGGTTGCTTTCACCTAAAATACTGCAGATGTACTCTGTAAGGCTCGTATCTAATATTACAGTGCTAATTGGGTGTGTTCTTTTCCCATTTGTATTTCCTTTTAAATATCAATGAAGTGTTTGAAAATTTAATCAATGGTATAAAAATGATATTACATCAACTTTTCTCCCATACTTTGTTTTTCTGTTTAAAAAACCCAATAAATATTGCTTCATCTGCTGGTTATAAAGTGGCTAACTGCTTCTGCTACTATAAAATATTATAAGAGACAGATGTGAAATCTTTTTACCTCTCTTCATTATTGTTAGTTCTTATGGCAGTTCAGTTTGCCTGAGATTAATTTGGTCTGTAAGTGGCCCCTCTCAAAGAGCAAAGAAGTTTGAAACTGGGATACTTAAATTTGGGATACTTAAACATTTCAAAGTTTCTACTTTTCTTATTTTGAGGATAAGATTTCTCCTGGCCCATGAGGAAAAGCCAATGAATTTTGATTTCTATACCACTGTTTCCTTGATCCTCTGATATGACAATTTGGTAGTATATCTCTAATCTGGCTCACCAAATGCTTTTTATGCAGTCATAGTACACAGAAATGCAGAATCCCACCATTTCAGACTTGGGTAACTTAGCAGAAGCTTCACCTTCTATTTGATGGGTTTTCTGTGCCAAACTTCCAGATTCTGATGATTATGTCATGATCACCTTTTTCTCCCCCAAATGATCTACATTTAGACATATTAAAAATCTGCATAGACACTAGTGTCTAGAACTTTTCCTATCTCTAACATTATCTCACCTATTTTTTCTCCAAACAGAATCCTAATCTGTCACTTGCCATCTCATGGGGTGGCATAGAAGAAAAACCACATTTTCTCACAAAATCTGAATGATGATAAGTTGATTTTTTTTTAATAGGAAGCATCATAAAGCTGCTAGATTGCATAGCATATGCTTACACATTGAAAACCATACTTTAAGCACATATTACTACAGTTTAGGCTAGTGGGAAAAAATGTATAGGAGTTTTGTTGTTCTGAAGGTTCATTGGGAGGCCTTATGAAGTAAGAGCAATGTCATAGTCCACTGTTCAGTGCAGGGAACCTGTCAGAAGATGAATTTAAAGATGAGAAAACTCAAGGACTGCATTTATTTTCTTTGATTCCCTGGATATGTGTGGTCTTGTTGTGCAACCACAGATATAACAGAATGCTGCAGTCCAGGGAAAGAAATATAAGAAGCTGGTTCACATACTTTGGGATAGAGGAAATGACAGGTAGTGGGGAATGTCCTTACTTGCAGTGGTCTAGTCAGGTCTTTTCATCACTGTTCTCATTCAGAGACCTGTAAAATCAGAAATGACCAAGTCATTGCCAAAAAAAAAAAAAAAAGTGTATTTTGTAAGTGCACTTTACAGTTTGCTCAAGCTGAAAGTAAAAAGTGGATTTCATCTTGGAAGAAGTGTTTGAAAGGATGCTTTAATAAAAATGATATGCAAATATGATTGAGTTTGGTAATTAACTATAAATGCTCGTCTTCTGGGAAACTGAACTAGAGTAGAAACCAGACTGCCAGAGACTATTCCTCAAAAGGTTATAAAACATCAGTATTCTGAAATCCCAAGTGCTGCTATTTTTGGCTTTCATGAAGATTAGTTCATTTAATTATATTTAATTTATTGATTGAAATCAATTGAGTTGATTTAATTGTATTTAATTACAGTACTCAGTTTCTTGTTCATAGTATTTTGACATATTATCAATTGTTGAAAATATTTGTCATACCCAAGATGAAATTCTGTCCACAGAGATGAGTGGCAGCGTTGGCATGGACTTGAAACAAATTGATCTCTTATCTGCTAGATCCTCCTATAAGAAGTAATTATATTGTATTAAAGCAAGAAATCAATGAGCCAAATTTTCAGTGAGAAGATGAAATACTTGTTAAGTCTGATGTTCACTTATTAATATGTTAACAGCATGACTGACTTTAAAATAATGTTAGGTTACTCAGCCAAAGTATCAGAAGCCAAGAAATGGCAGATCTTAGTCTTGTGTTGTAGTATAACAGTTCCTAATTAGGTATATATGTACCATGTCTGATTGTGCTATATGGTGTTTAGCAATTCAATTTATTGATTATATTTTTTCCCCAAGCTTTTGTTCTTTTTTTCCCCAAGCTTTTGGTCTTTTGTATAATTCACAATTCATGATTATATGCAAAAATCTGTGATGTATAGAATCCAAAGAAGTAAGAAGGCAAATATTTCTTAAGGGGAAAAGTATACCTTATTGTTATAAAAGATATCTCTTATAAACTCCCTGCAAATTGAAATTTTTATTTCCCAAATAATTTATATTGATGCTTTTTAGTTTTTTACATCTTGCTTATAAAATGAACTATGATTAAATAAAGATATTGCAGTCAAATTATGAAGATTGTCACTTTATGTATGTACAGAAAGTGGATTTGTATTGGTAGTTTTCTCTTGACTCCAGCAGCCTTGCATTGGTGGTTTTGGTGGTTTTCTGTGATCTCCAGTATCTTAAAGGGAGGTGAGGGTAAAGGTGGGAATAATTACTTTGCTTACAGAGTGCAGTTTTATAGTACAAAACCTCCATCAAGAGAATCTAATACTACTGAAGTGTGTCCCCTCTCCTCAAAACCCCCATTCAAGCTGAGTTAAGTGGTAGAGATTGGCACTAATGCTTGTATTAAAGTAAATTGTACTGGAATGTTGAACAGAAGACTGTCAAGAAGTGAAAAAGACTTTTATTGATTTTTATCCATATTCACAGTAATTTTGACCTCACTGTGAAAATGATAAAGGGTAAATATATTCTGTATGAAATGGAAGACTCCTTTCACACCTGTTACTACATCAGTACTGGCTCTTTGAATTCTAGTATATTAGAGGGTTTTTTTGGTTTTTATTTTTTTGGAAGGGGTCTAGAATAGAGTAAGAACTCAGATTTTCTCACTGTGTATTTTTAAGATTTAAAAATGTGTCTGATTTGAAGCCACAGACACCTTATTTGAAAGAAGAATCACACTGATGCTTTATGGATGTTCATGCCTGTGATTAAAAGTTTTTTACATATGCATCCATCTCCTTTAGCTGCTCTGCTGTCTCTGTCTGAAAATAACAGTGCTATCAAAGTGACAAAGGCTAGGTTGAATTCCTAAGGGAAGTAATTATAGCAGCACAGAACAGAAGGTAAAATTATCATTTGTTTGTTATTTTATCATGTGGCACCAAATATTTATCATAGTCTCAGTAAAAAGGCCATAAACTTTATGTAGATTTTAGCATGTAACAGTAAATGAACTTGTACTGCAATGAAAACTAGATTTTCTTAAGAGACAAAAAAAAAAAAATCTTCTAACAATGTTTTAGTCACAGTTTAAAATATTGAAGATTAAAGCAGCAGATTCTGCTGCTTAGCTTTATACAAAAAAGCTTGCTACTTTTATCCATGGCTATCCTTACATGTTTGGATAGACCATTCTCAAGTTTTGTCAGAGTTTACTGTATCAGAAGATGTCAGACATACATCAAAGGCAGACAGCTTCAGGAAAAATCTAGATTTCAGTCTCTGTCTGCCTATGTCAGTGTAAAGGAATATTTTGTTAGTCTGCAGTTATTTGGGATAATCTGGACCATGGCAGTAATGAATTTGATCTTTCACCCTGTGCACCCCTTGCAAGAGGCAGCTAGGGTTTGTGTCTTTTCCTTAGGTTCTTTACTGCCCTTTATGCTGTATGCATTGTTCTCAGCACAGGTAGTTAAATATTTGTTTAGTGCATAAAAATACATATTTCAAACAACATGTAGGTGAGCTTTTCTTGCCAGTTAATGCACAGAGGGATTATCCTACTTTGAACAGGTATAGCCACAGGAAAGACACAGACCCTGGTCAAATCACATAATTTATTGATATCTGTCAGCCACAATGTTTTTCTCCCATTCTACGTTCCTCTGAAATATTATCTATCTGGTTGGTAAAATTTGGAATTGGAACATAACAGATATTCAATGTGATTTTGGTCCAATGACTGTTAAAAACTCTGATTGGAGTTTCTTCTACCATGTTTTCGAAATATTCATTGTACCTCTGTGGATAACATATATGGCTCTTGAGCTGAGGTAAGGGGAGTAAAAAAAGGCATAAATAAGCATGAAGTTCATAGGCAACATTAGGATCCATATATTACAGTACGTTATTAATTGATAAATTCATGTGTGAGGAAATCTCTGGTAAATATTCATGCTAGCTACTGAGTCATGCTCATACACTGAAACTAAAAGCAGGAAATCATGCTTAACTCTGTATACCATTATGACTTAATTGTTGTATCGATTGAATTTGGTGTATTGTGCTATAAAAATCACAAAATATCAACAAATATGGTTTTATATTGATTATAGACCAAAATTATATATAGTATCAAATGGAATTGCATTCTGTGCTTTTAAGACTTGATTCTGATATTGTCATATAGAAGAATCTGCTTTCAATAAACTTGGAATTAAAAATATTTAGCACTACTTACCCGTAACATTCTCCAAAGTACGCTCACCTAATATTTAGTCAGTGCACAGTAGGAAAAAAATCCTGATTTTCAGATCACTGGGCTTAAACATCTGTCTATAAATTTTGAATTGAAGTCTTTTGAGCCATGAAGAATTTCTTAAGTATGTTATACTGGAATATATTTTATTAGTAAATTTATCCCTACGATTAATGCATTTCTGTATGGATAGAAAAAGGGCTGTCAGCAGTAGCAGATTCCAGGTTGTACTCCCAGATGGGGGCAGCATTGGTTTAGAAAGAAAGCCAGGAGTCAGGTAGTCCAGGTCTGCTGCTCCCTGAGGAAGAACTGAGTGTTGCCTGATAAGCTCTCAAATCAGACTAATAAATCTGTATGTAAAATGTTAGATCAGAGTTCCCAGTTATCACTGCCTGTTGAACTATTTGTCTGTCTTTATCCAGTAAAATTATTTTAACCAAGAATTCATCAAAGAGGAAATTTTCATAGGAAAAGATGTACACTCTTAAGGATAAAGGTTTATAATTAAAAATATGTAGCTATTGTTAATCTGTCAGGAAATTAATTCTTGGCATTGCAATTTAAAGTACTCTTCAAATATCACCATATGTCTTCCAAGAATTTTATATTGCCAATATTTGGTTATGTAAAGAATTGGAAAAAACAAGGCTGGTGACGTAGGGATCGAAGTTGACTGAATTTACTGCTGAGAACCTTCAAGAGCACTGTCTGTCCTCTGGGTGTTGTCTGTGGTGCATTTTTAGGTTTTCCACAGGGAGAAATTCCTTCAGTCACACAGTGCTTCTGCATACTCACCTCCCCCATCTCAGAGGGTCACTGCAGTGCACAGAAGGGTATTTTTATTAGTCCTGGAAAATTAAGAATACCTTGAGTAAATGGCAGAGAAAGGAAAAAAGATTAAAGAGCAATTACATCATATTTAGAATCTGTTACAGGTGCAGCCTAGACCAATTTCATTGCTTGGAACTAGATAATCATATTTCTTCAGTTTAGTTTGTTGTTAGTGTTTCCACAGTGTAAATATAAAAGCTGTACAAAGCTATTAGATTTGTAAAGGCAGTGTGAGAACTTTTTTTGCAGCTTGTTTTTCTGTGGTTAGAGCAAAGTGAGAGGAGAGACATTCTGTGTCTGTTCCTGTAGAATTGCCAGAAGAATTAGTCTTGAAATCTGTTGCCAATTGTTTGTTCATTTATTAACTGGAGGAAGCCATTCCTCATTCAGTCTGAAAATAGAGGTGTGGCAATCAGAAAATTTGCATCTTTCTTTTATCGCCAAGACGGGTGATCAAAGTCTTGTAAGAATAATTGGTGACACTTGCTGCAGAAAATTTTTTCTTTCAAACAGGCTAACTGTCAGCTATAAAATTCCCTTCTGAGATGAAAGCAAGCTGGAGAAATGTACCTGTAAAACTTTGCCATTGTGTGCATGAAGTTTTTGTGAAAGTACATAACCCAGGTTATTTGGCATATATGTATTTAATATGTACATTTTAATATGCATGTATTATTATATATAATATGTATATTTCATATATACATTAGTATTTAAAAGTGTATGTTCTTTGGATGTACAAAGGCCTCCAAAAATGTGTTATAGTGGGGAAAGAATTATGATTATGACAAGTAGGGAAATGACACATTTCTTCTCAGATGTGCCTGCCTTCATAACCTGTGCCACCAGGTTTTTATGTGAAGAATTCCACGAAAGTGTCCATGGTGATGGCTTTTAGCTTTGCTATGACTGGGGTGAGGTCAACAGAGCAAACACCCTACCCTTTTCTCTCCAATTTGGTGTTAATTAATCATACAGGTGTGTTCCCATGTCAAACATTATCTGAGGAAACTCATGCTGCATGCTGTTTGCCCCACATATACAGGTTCTCAAATGCCTTGTAGCAAAAACACGTGTCTCTGGTACAGCCAAGGGGACTGAGGTCTAGATAAGGTTGAATAAGGCTGAAATATTTCTGGATGACTGAACAAATTAAATGTTGAACATACAGGATTGCCTGCAGTAGGGGTAAAATTATGTTATCTTCAAGCTTTGCACAAAAATTGCAGAAAGGGTAATTTTGAGTTGCAGTTAGAAGAAGACTAAATCCAAATACTTCCTAGGGAGAGAAAAGCTAGAGGAAAGGTGGGGAGGCACCATGTTCATATTGCCTATATTGTATCTGAGTCTACATTGCAGAGAGAATTTGTAATTACAGCATACAAATGCACTCCTGAGTAGTCTTTAGCCAAATTGGCTGAACACTGATGCCTCAAAGCCATGCTAATATCACCATCAGAAAGGGAGGGAACATTCAAAGAGGTTAGTGGCATCATTTTTACTGAAAAAAGTCTGA
The DNA here is from genome assembly GCF_048771995.1 of Taeniopygia guttata. Taxonomy (NCBI): domain Eukaryota; kingdom Metazoa; phylum Chordata; class Aves; order Passeriformes; family Estrildidae; genus Taeniopygia; species Taeniopygia guttata. The sequence continues at coordinate 36,951,529 of NC_133028.1, read as the reverse complement.
AACTGTGAGAATGGGTATTAAAAATGCAGACTAATATTCTTTAATGTAACACAACTGATGGTAAATTTGAGAGCCATTTCCCTAGATGGGTGTCAAGTGTGCATGTTATTCCTAATACTGCTTAATGATGGTACTGTTTATGTGGTCACTGTTAGAAATGCTCGCAAATTCTCAGAAATTATTTAGGGAGGATAAAAGCAGTCTGAAATGTCAGTATTTATTCTTTTACCTGATTATGGTAGATAGGCTGTGGTTGTAAGACCAGCTGATAAACCCATTTGCTGGACTTTTTTTTTTAAGGACATAAAATCCTGTTTTGTTCTTGCATTTGCTTCAGGAATATTATGTATGAAACAAAATAAATGGTTGCAGATATTTCAGGGTATTTTGTGGCTAAACACATCTGCAAAAAATGGGGGACTTAGCAGAGCAATTAATATTACAGTACAAAAGAACAGGATTTTCTTGCTCTTCCCTTTTCATGGTAGATTCTTATAATTGGAACAAGTGAGCTATTAAACAAACATGGTTGTTTTGATTGCTCAAAATATTCCTAATATTTTATGCATGCAGGTGGATTGCAAATGTATCATGACTAATTTATTTCTCAATTAATGTTAGTCCATTAACTAAAATATTTTTCTGCTTGAGTTTTTTATTAGACAGTAAACTAACTCTGATTTTATTCAGACACATTTCAGTGTCCTCATTGAAATATTTGTAGAAAAAAGTTACTTAATCAGATTTATCTTGGTGAAACTCCTTTGACATTGGCCATATCTGACAAAGTCCACCAGGTTTTATTGCATGGGATTGACTCTAGTGATCAATGACTGAACACTACAGTTGTGTTCTTCATAATTTTAGGATATGAATAACATTTACCAATATATTTAGCAGATAAATGGAAAAACAGATCTTATTTTAATAAAGGAAATTAATGAGTAACATTTACCAATATATTTAGCAGATAAATGGAAAAACAGATCTTACTGTAATAAAGGAAATTCATGTAGAATGTAATATTTAAACCATATTTACTGTACTTTTCACATATGGAAGCTTCTCTTTACTTTTACTACTCAGAAAACCTGTAGTACCAAAGCCTAAAAAATTGTTAAATTAAGCCCTAAACAGATTATGATGAAAGTTGTATGAAAGGAAGATATGACTACCCTGATATCTTTTATTTATGACGTGTTCAGTGCTAGTCATGTATATATAACTCGTGATTGGGGAATAGCAGAAGAGGGTTAGTTTTTGTCATGCAGCATTTTACCCTCATATCATGGAGCAAAATTATGGGAAACAGGGGCAATGTGCTGCCTCTAGACCTTTTATTTTATCTTTAACAAGGAAGTATAGTTCATGATTTTACTGTATCTTTCTTTAAGCTACAAACTGATTTCCTCTTTTCATGATGTGTACAAAGCAGACTGTTGGTCCTTCTAAAATACATCTTAGTTTTGCTAACATAAGTGAAACCAAATATGTCTGAAATACAGCATGATGCTACCAGGATCTTGTGAAAGCTGTCAAGAAGTCAATTCAAAATAGAAAACACCAGGGAACTTTTGGTGGAAGCTTTTTCATCACCAAGGGCTTAATAGTGTCAGTATCCATCAAGGACTTTGGTGACCCCGATCTGTGTTTTCGCTTCTGGTCAAGAAGCAAAAGTTGTTAAGCTATGGGAAGTCTGGAACCAGTACTGATTGCTGCTCTTGCAGCAGTCTCTTCTTAAATTTATGTTACGCTTTGTGGAAAATGTCTATTTTATCCTCATATAGAATAAAACAAACTTCTCAGCATTGAAATATTTTTATTGAAATGACATTTTTATTTTTGTAGCTGAGGTACAGGTTTTTGTTGGGGTAGAGTTTATTTTCTTCATAGTAACTGATATGGGGCTGTGCTTTGCGTTTATCCTGGGAACAGTTTAGATAACACAGGGATGTTTTAGTTACTGCTGAACACAAGAGTTGAAGTCTTCTCTGGTCCTTACCCCACCCCAACAGTGAGGAAGCTGGGGGTGCACAAGAAGTTGGGAAGGCACACATGGGACAGCTGACTCACACTGACCAAAGCAGCATTCCAAACTCAACCCCTGAGTTTTCTCACTTTTACTATTCAGATTCTCTCCCTGATCCTGCTGGTGTGGGAGTGATTATGGGATGCTTAGTTGCCAGCTGGGATTAAACTACACCTCCTACCCAGTTATTTGAACCTTGTCCTTGTGCTCAAGCTGTCTCCAGGGTACTATCTCCTCCCCTAAGGGCATAGAAACGAGGCCATATTTTATTGTTTCTTCTATCTTTATCCTTCATCAGTGCAGGCCTTTGCCATGTATTGTTTCTACAATCTCTTTGCAACCTTTCCCCACTCACACAACCTTTCCCCATTGGTGTGAAGAGCTGCTCAGTAAACTAGACTTAGCAGTCAGTTTATTTCTGGAAAAAGAAAAAGTAGAAATGCCTACCCCTTTTACCATCTCTTCTACTTGCAGTGTGTATAAAGTGCTTAGACTGACAAACTCCTTACATACCCCCTAGGTGGCAGGGTGAAATGTAATGTCTTAATAGTAAAAGATATGTGAAAATCTTGATCTGAAAAAAGCTCAGCTCAATGAGGGTTTTCTTCTCAAGGCAAAACTCAGCCTGGCGTTTTCAGGAGGATTTGCTCAGGTTCACAGCTGGCTTTGCCTGGAGATCATAGAGTGTGTCATTTATGTTACCTACCTGTGCTTTGTATTTTTCACTGATTACTATTCATCAAATCTACTAACTGGGAAGAAGTGTAATACCAGTTAATAACTTTTCACTTTGGACAATCACAAAGTTAGGTTCCAGCTTTTTGTTGTCTTCAGAAGCTATGAATCTGAACCAAACTTGTTGACCATATGAAAAGGTATGTTCTACCTAAACTCTAAAAGATTTTGCACTATTTTTCATTCATGACTAATCTTTGAGACGTGCTTTTTTTAAAACTTATACAATTTCTAGCATGATGCTTTATTTTTTTAAACAAAAGTTTCCTATTCTCATCCTAGCTTTCCATCTTTCTCAAACAATAGTGAGTGTTTTGCAAGACTGGAGGAGAGTGGAGCAAAAGTTCTGTGAGCAGTATCTCCTGTTCAGTTTTTATTTTTTCTATTTTTCCTTGATAACCTGTAACAATATTACCATTTTTGTGGCCTGACTTAATTTTAGAGTAAGGTAGAGAGCAAATTTCCTGAGCAGCAGCTTTTCAAAGAATTGGAACCGTGTCCACAGACACTGTTCCACCAAATTTCTCAGTTTCTTCCCAAAAGTGAATGTTTCTATGTTACAAAGAAGAGAACTTGAAAACTAACCTGGAAAATTTCTATTTAGCTATAACATTTCTTATAGGCATAAATACCAGATGTGGTGTAGAGAATTTCTCTTACCTTTGGGAGTCCTGGCTGTATAAATACAGATTAATTTGGTGATGGTACCTATAATTCATCATTAAATTGTTCTGTCATCTCACTGAATTTTTATAGTTTCATGAAGTATCTAATTAAGTCTCTCATTGTTTTAAGAATTTTTAAAATGTAAATCTTTGCTTCTCTATCTACATATAAGGAAAACATGGAAGATAAAGTGTAGAATTAAGGGATGACATGATTTGTGACCCAAAAGAGCAGCTATTTAGAACTACAGGAGAACAGTTTCATAATGAATATTGTGGTAGGAATATCATTATCTAATGATTTTCTTTTTTCTTCTTTATTGGTGAAGATTAAAAAAATGATATTAATATCTCCTACAAAATTTGTACTACTGTTAGTTCATCACTTTATCTAAGGAGATTTAACAAAAATTTGTGCCTTAGATTTTTCAACGCAGCTGAGTGGTAAAGCATGGCCTTTATAGACTTATCATAGAGCATGCATTACTATGTAGAGCGATCTGAAGACAGAATTGTATATGATGCTTTGAAATGAAAGGGGGGAATTATACTGCAAGTTGCTTAAATGTTTATCAGAGTAAGTTTGTGCAAGGATGGTGCCTGTGGGCACTTTTCATGTGCCCTTTCTTTTAAGCACAGGAAAGAGCCCAGCGACTCTTACAGGTCTTAAGGGTGTTGTCAGTGCAGATCAGTCACCTTGGCAATGGTGTATCTGACTGAGCAGAGTAGACATGGTCAGTGTGGCATGATTGAGAGTGTCAAAGATTTCATATGTGTCACTTTTCAGAATCTATTTGCTGATTCTTTGGTTGGTTTTTTTGACCCACTGCTTGAGTTTTATTTGATGTCTCTTGTAATCATTAGTGAAAAGTCATGAACCACTTTTCTTACTGGATGGAGGACCTGGAAGAAAAAAGAGCTTGATTTTAATCCTTATGGTGGATAAAATTACTTGACCCAAGTTTGCTACACAAGAGTAAGGAACAAGAAGAAAGAGCAACTTAAAAACCCCAAACAATGTCCCAGTGCTTTTAAGCATTAGTGAAGTTTTGTGTGGCGAGTTTCACACACACAAACTCTGGCATTTTTATCTATGCCAGGAGTGTACACAAATGCACTAGAAAGGTGAAGGTGGCCCAGGTGTCCCATTCCATTCTAAATCATATTTAGAACAAACACGTATTTTTTCTTAAAAAAAAAAAAAAAAATTGCTGTTTGGGGACCCAGGGGAAAGTTTGAAGCTGTGGGCTCCAGTGAGTGCACTCAGCACAGCACGCTTTGCTGTTGCAATAGGCCCTAAACAAAACAAAAAACAAAAGTCTTCCAGGGTAGTTTTTCCCTATAAACAGAAATAATGGATTGTGAGTTGCCTGATAGTTTTCAGGGGCTCCAAAGCCATATTACAATCTGTTGGTTAAAAAGAAATATGCTTTATAGAATTCCACTAAGAAAGGTCTGCTGTTGTGAAAATGTAATTCCATGTCGGTTTATATATTATAGAGTACTGGAAATTTAATAAGTAATTCATCATATGCAAGTGATGCAATATTGTGTTGCTACGCCATGCAGCTAGGGGCAGCTGGTGTTCCTTAGATAAGCTTTGTGTGAATAGACGATTTTAACAGAATCTGCTGGATGAATCATTATTAAGAGATTAGGAGTCCAAAAAATTGAAGGAAGAAGCCTCTAGGAAAATGATTGCTAGTTGTTAGATAAAAGAATTATAGTAACAATGTTGCCCATAAACTTGGTGTCTGGCTAATTATTCATAATATTATACTCAAAGAGGAAATGCAAAAGGAGATAACAAAAGCTATTACAGTAAATGTTAGAACTTACTAGAGGCAATGTTCTGTTTCCATCTTACCATATTGGCTGTAGACTTTCTGTGTGTGGAAGTCTTGCTACCACTCTATAGAGGAGAGCAGTAACAGTGAGCTGCTAGTTTTTTACCCTAAGATGAATGAACAAGGTCTTCGGGATGTTCATCAAAAACTAAAATCAGATCTTAGAGGAGGAGAGCCATGTCAGCTTATTGCTTTATGCCACCACAAAATAAGTGGAATAATAAGGTAATCAATAAAAGACTGGATAAGAAGTCTTGTTCTGGAGAAATAATAAGATAATTCAGTCTTTCTTTGTCTGAAAGGAGCCTGTAGTGCCTGAGTTTTACAAGGTACTGAGAACCTGATATAATATTGTATGTGCTACAATATCCACGGCCTTATGACTGAGCTGGAGAATAAATGCCAACTGTGATTGCAGTTTTCTTGCTTCTAAAAATTTGTATCAGATTTAACATCTCTTGGAGTCTACTTCTTCATTTGGTTTTTAGGGTAATAGACACAAAAAGGGTCTAATGTGTGCTTACACCTTATTTTTATGAATGTTAGTTAATATCTGTGTTATCACAGTAATGATCCAAACTATTCCTGTTAGAAAACATAGATAATTGTAACTCCAGGAGCAGGGAAATCCCATTTAGAACTGAACAAGCTGCTATCTCACTGAAGTGTCAGATGTCAAACTCCTCTTTGCTAGGAGGCAGCAAAGATGGTGGTAAAATGCTAATGTAAATTTGACCTAAGCTTTTTCTCATCTCACCATTCTGCTTATGTGTTTTACAGCCAGTATTACTGCAGCTGTCTCTTCTTATTGACTTCAGGTGTCTTAAAGGAAAACAAAGTTCTGAGGGAATTCCCCCATGAGACGCAATCTGCTCAGAGCCTGGAGAAATTAGAAATGGCAAGTGAAAATGTAGAAAACCCCAGTGTAGGTGAAGACCAGATAATTGCAGTGTACAGGATCAAGCAAGTACTCAAAGACTTGGCTACTTACACAAAAACACAAAATGCAACTAAATGGCCCAATTTCCAGAAATAAGAGCTCTTTACCTAGTGCATGCAGTTGCACCCATTAAACTAGTTACACAGGCAGACTTTTGCCTGCACATAGCCATTGAGATACTTACCCTACTACCTAAAAGGCATTCATCATAATGGTAGAGGTCTATAGCATGATTTCAGGAAATTAAATGGAAAAATTCCTTGCTCAGAACACATTAATTTTTTTTTAGGTTTTTCTTGAAGCAAAAAATTATGAAAATAGCACTTTTGCTTTTCCTTGCTTATCTTAATTCTAGAAATGAGAAATATCTGCATCTTACAATTGTATCCCAGATGTTTTAAGTTCTTTTATATACAAGAAAAATATTGCAGTGAAAGTCTGTTGCCATAAAGATTGTCTTTAGTGATGGGGCTGAGAACAAATGTGGGACATGTTTGCATATCCATCTGAATGAACTTCTCTTGCAGTTTTAAAAATTATAATTTTGTGTAGTCCTTTCTTCTTCTCTTTTAAACTTCTGGGAGCTATTGATATCAATGGAAGATAAAGCTATTAAAACTAGTGTAGCATATGACTCCAGAAATAAGGGGAATAATGGACTTTAATACTGTAAAATATTTAAAGTTAATTCTGCATGCTAGTTACTTTCGAACTTTATGCTTGCTGCTCAATGCACAACAGCAGTCTGAGTTACAATCCACTTAATGCTGTTACTATATGGTAAACAAGCATTATGCTACTGTGAATACTTGAGCTAAACCATGCTCTTGAATTTGGAGTTCTTGCCATTAGAGCTGACTATGTTATGCAAGTTGCTGCCCCTCCACTACAGCTTTATTTTCACGTTAAAATAAAGCTGTCTATTATAATGCCCTGGTGATGGTTTCACAAGCCAGTTTGAGGACATGGGATGTCAGGCAGTCAGAAGTCAGAACTGGGGAAGGGGATGTTCTTGGCAGGGCAAGATGGGTAGCAGCCAGCACTGCTCCAAGCAGGTCTGTGTGTCCACTGATGTGACCCTGGGACCCTTACAATTTGTACCAAACCTTTTCCTAACAATTGTTGAGCCATGTACAAGCTATGCCGCAACGATCATCACACAGATGGAAAGTTTCTTCACAGTGGAGTTATCTGGAGGAATTTTTCATTTTGGCAATGTTTGGAGCTTCTCTAATGTTCAGCCTGAGGGAGGACAGTCAAAGGAAGCACAGGCTGCAGCAAGAGCATGGCTGTGTTTGGGAAGTGTCTGTGGGGTTTATTGGGTAAGGCTCAGCCAGTGCTTGTGGTGGAGGGAAAGCTTTGGGTCTCAGTCTTTGTGAGACAGAGGATGTCAAATAATGTAATGCCGTTCTTTTCAAACTAGTCATTTTTTGAGGAAAAAGTAGTAAAGAGAAACCAGGGAAGTCAAACAGTTTATGCTCTAGAGAAATAGAATTGATTTTATCTCCGTCATAACCATGTTGAATTTTACTGGATTTGTCTTAAGTGAGGTTCCTCAAAATCTAGATACTGCATGGAAAGAGGTGTGTGTTTCTTCAAAAGTCTTTCTAACATGCACTTTCTTGCTTGTGATTTAAGGTTTTGAATATAATGTTCTTGGTTCAGATGGGATTTCTTTTTTTGTTCTTTATCTCTTTTATGTTGTGGCCATGTGATCTCAGTTGGAGCCTGGGATGTGGCTATGACTGACAGCATTCCTTAAGCAAGAGACAGTGAGTGAGAAAAAACCGATTACCTTCATATTATTGTGTGATAATTAAAGCTGTAATCTAATTAACCTTCATTTTCATCATGTGGTTTTTCTGAGAACACTATTTCTTAGTGGCATTCCCTTGCTTAATCAAAATTGCAAGGAAGTGGGTAATTCTGGGCTAGAACTTAGCTGAATGGTTTTGAATATCCTTTGTCAGAGCTGCCATGTACCATCATCTTCATTACATCTATTACTGTTTTTATGTATTTGTCAGCCTAAATTTACACTGGAATTACATATTTACTTTGGAAATACAAAGCCATTTAAGTCCTCTGAAATTTTATTTGCTTAGGAAGAGATGTTTTTCATGCCTAAAATGGAAAGGAAGCATGGGGTATTCAGGAAACACACATTTCAAGAAACTGACTTATGACAACTGATCTTAGTAATGTGATTGTAGTGAAACTTGTCTTGCCACACCTTTTCACTTACAGTCCACAGGATCCAAAATGACATGAAGGTTCTTTTACTGAGACCACTTCTGTTTTCTTCCCTTCTTTCCCCAATGTTTTCTCAAGGATTTAAAGAGGCAGAGAGGGTTTAATCTTCAATTACACCCTTTATTCAGTCTGCAGCATGCTGCTTTCTAATTTAGGTTGCATTGCCAGAATCCTTCTTAGCTAAATTCTGAAGTACCAGCTATAGATTTAGTGCCAGCAGTCAGGAAAATGAGTCGGAGGAGCTCAACACCATGGATACTCATCTTGGTGGAATTAATCACTGGGGGTTTCAAAGCAGGAAGAAGAGAGTTTGAGGGTATCTGGTGTTTAGGGGGAAGTGAAAGAAGGAATAGAAAAGTGAACAAAATTGTATAAAAATTACAATTGCACATTTTCAAGTGATAGAAAAAGCCTTTTTTTTTTTTCTTGTGGGAAAACAAACTGGAAAGAGCTCATGAAGAGCATGATGTTTTCCTGTAACTATGATGACACTAGGCATATTCTTTTCTGTACAAGAATGCAGATTCAGCCAGCAAAGTCTGTGGCTTGTTTTGATTTTTATAAATCACTATATATAATTACGTAGCAGTAAAAAAAACCCAGATAACTCTCACAAAGTGTGCTAGTGTCGGTGCTTTTAGTACTGTAAATTCTAAAGAGAAGTACATTTTGGTTTTGTTCCATAGGTAATATTTAAATAGAAAACTGTATGTCATTAACATCGTCACACAATGGTGCATTTCAACCTACCTGCTAAAGATGAGAAGAACAGAAGAGTTCAGCTGTGTATAAACTTTATAAAGTGAAATCACTATATAAAATGACAAGGTGATACATTTGAACTCTGGAGTAGGATGATGCTACAGCCTTTTCTCAGTCCAGTAATGCCAGAAGGAACCTTAAATATTCTACCCATTCTAATCTGCATTAAGCAATGCTTTTAAGTACATAATAATCCTTCTGTATTGAATCCACAGGGACTTCTGTTAGTTCAGAAAATAAAAATAACACCGCAAGCACAATGTACAGCTTGAATCTGTCCTGAGTGTAGCAGGTGGAGTTGATGGAGCTCAGCTGACCTTGTTATGCTGTCTGACAAGATAGGCTGCCTCCAGGTAAGCCTGGCAGCCTAGGCTGAATAGGTTGTACTGTTCATCCTGATGTCTGTCTTGTGGACTGATGTGAATACACTGATGGGCCTGGTGTTAACAGTTTGGCTAACAGGCTCAGCACAGCTGAATCTTTGGACTTAATCTTGTGGGACTAAGCTTCTCATGGGGAAGGTACAAATGCATAGGAAGAAATATTTGTCAGCAATAATCTACCTTATAAGAATTATGCAATGCTAACCATTTGAATACAGTTCTAGATATTTTGTTTATTGCATCCTGACTGGTAAGAATCAAGTTCTACTCTATATGACTAAGGAAAAGAAGTAAATTTTCCTATGAGCTAAACTGATGGAATGCAGTATTTGATGGACTTCTTTTTTTTTTTTTTTACCATGTCCAAGTTTTTTATGAGATGAAGGTATTTTAAACTTGTGTGAAATTCTTGCTTATTCAGATATTCATGATGTGTCTTTAGTGGCTTGTGGTATACAGAGCTTTTAAATTTAAATTATATTTTAAAAGGAAGAATTTAAATTTAATAACTGTTTACATATCTTTAGAAGTAGTATTGGGTATCTGTAACAATGAGAATTTTAAAATATATTAAATATCTGATGCGTTTATGCCCTTGAAATTTTTCTAAACAAGTCTAATTCTTGTGGCTGCAGCATGTGACTAACTTTTCCTTGCTTCTTTCCTCTGTCAGGGAAATTGGCTGAACTCAAAAAGTAAAGCAAAGAAAAATTAGTAAATCTCTTAAAACCTTTTCAAAATCTGAACACATGAATGTGAATGTGGGAAGAATGTTTTGCTTTCCTTTATCTTTTATGGCTAACAAAAGTATAAATTGTTGAGAAAACTTGCAGCTTTATAGGCTCAAATTTATATCTGTTTTCTAGTAAATTGGTATTATGGCTTGTCTTCCATTGATCTTTGGCGGTACTAAGATATTTCTAAAAGACCACATCAGCCTGTTGAGTCCATGCAACACCTGCTGTTTTGCTTTGGGAAACCAAAGTAATAGTCAAGGTATTCTTTCAGATCTGGTAGTATAATGGCTCTTTACAAATTCTGGTGTAGTAGAAATTTGAATTACACAAAAGAACAGGGAAAATCTGAATAATGTCAGGAATAGTGTTTACATTCTTCTGTTGCAGCCTGTTTCTTATGAAATGGTGAGACTTAGCAGCAGAATATCATTGGTAATTCATCAGCATTCACTGCTAGGGACAATAGCATGCTTTTGCTTTCCTGATATTAGCATTTTGATTTTCCTTGCAACCTTAGCCCACATTTCTAGGAACAAACAAAGATTTGCATGGTTTTACTGTTGCACATGAACTGACTTCCCTACAACATCTGCTGCAAATGAGATTCCTTTTTTAGCAGTGATATTTTCTTATTGTGAGGCTGACAATAAAAAAATCAAATTCCTGCCAATTATGTCAGAAGTTTTAATAAGTTATTTATAGTTTCACACTAAGAGTTTGCTTCCTCAGTAATATAAATCAGCATGATGCTTTTTAGCTGAGAATGTGTGTTCTCATGTGACAAAATCATTGATTCAAATCCACCCTTATTAAAAGAATGTTGTTCCCATGACAGCCTAGCAGGGCAGAAGGACTTTGTCTTGATAAATGCTTTGGTATTGGGTTTGAAGCGTTGCTCTACTCTGTTGCAAGGCTATCAAAAAGAAGCTTGTCTGAAATTTAGTATTTGCAGGAATGGTTTTCAAAACAAAACAATTGCAGCAGATCTGGAAGGATGACGAGGGAAAAGTGAGAGTTATTCCAAGATTTACTATCAAAAAATTAAGTGCTTAAATTATCAAGAATGAAAATGTGTAATGTGACGGTGAGTGGAGTTTCTGAATACCCCTCTGGGGGTACTTATCAAGTTCATTTGGGTGTTGGAACTGATTTTCTGCCAAGCCTTAGCAATGTAGGTGTCCTTACCTTAGTTTGGTTGAAGGAGTAATTCCATGTTTGATGAAAGCTAACAGGCAAAAACTGCTCATTTCCTGCCAGCCCTGGCTCTGCTGGGCTAATAAAATTGTCTGGATCCACAAGTAGTCAATCCATAATGAGGTGATGGGACATTGGTGGGGATGCTAATCTTATTGACACCTGGTATTTGAGAGAGCCCAAGGAATGCCAAAGTACCTCTTTTCTGTATACTGCTACACTGCAATAGTACAAGAGAGAAAAGATGACTTCCTTCTTGTGTGCATATTAATATATGAGCAGGAACACCATTTAATCACAGGAAGGAAAATTCTATACACCATTCCAGACAGCCAATTGCTTCAGTATCCTTGTTCAAGTTTTAGTCCGTTGCTTATGGTTGTGGGGAAAAGGTTATGCTCACAGCAGTGCTTTAGTAGAAGTTATTTTTGGGAGAGGAAAGAGATCAGAAATTAACCTCATTCCTTGGTAGAGACTTAATAAAATATTTATTATAATTGTCTCAACAACTTATAAGGTCATGACCATTTTGGGTCAAATGAACAGTCTGTTTTCCAAAATAACACAAGAGAATTAGGGCAGAGATTGGAATTGAGATTCCTTGACCAAGCAGCAGGCCAAAGGCTACCCCAGGAAAGCTAGATCCAAGCATAACTATTAGTGGAAGAAAAAAAACTTAAATTCTTCTTTAAAAATGATAAATGCACCATATGAGTTTAAGATGTTTCAGCGTTTAATAATTTTTCACTATTTGTTTGGAAAGTTTGTACTTCCTGCAGTTCAACTCAGTAAGCTCCAACTTGAAACTGCTAGTTTTTGTATCCTTGTCAGCAAATGCTAAATATGTCCTGTACTCTCAGTAACAGATCTCTTTCTTCACATATTTCTGTGTCAAGTGATAAACAGTGTACAGCCTTCTCTTGGACAGTGGAAAAATGACCTGAATTAGAAAAGCTTTTTCTGATTGGTGTTAAAAATTCTGACTTATAAGCCCATACCTCTGTTATCTTGGAGAAACATTTATTTGCCTAACATTTAGCTGTCCAACTTGGCAAGTGCTGATATGAAATTAGTCCTCTTTTGTGTATTTTGTATAACTTGTATAAAAGATTTCCCCCTCATTTGAGTGTGGTATGATTTGAGGTATTCTATATTTTTAAGGAGTAAACAAAATTCTCCACATCCTTATCTGTATTAATTAGAATTATCTGCTATGCTTTTAAAATCATTGCTAAAAATATTTTGAGAGCAGTTCAAGACTTCAACTCAGTGTCCTTATTACTTCATTATTTCCATGATCTTGTCAGTGTGGTAATTGTACTGTATAAATGGATATGAAAAAACTTTGAGGGATTTGGTTAAAAGAGCACTGCAAAACATTTCAGTTATTAAAAAAAAAACCCACAGAAGAGATTTAAACAATCTACCAATTTGCTTTTTAGTGGGAGCTCCTGGTTGGGAGTAATTGGTAGCAGGAGAACTTGTATTACTTCAATTGCAACTTGCAGTACTTATTTGAAAATTACAGTGAGTATTCTAAAAGCATGATTTAAAAATATTGCTCTCCTACTTTTCCTAACAGTGTGAAATTTGTACTTTCAAATTCAGTGATTGAGACAAACTCGGCATTAAAAGCGTATAGTCAAACTAAAATGTATTGACTTAAAAACAAAGCCAAGCTATGTCAAATATTACATCTGCTCCTGGTTTGACTTTGTACTACAGCACATTTTCTATTTCCTTTGTTTTTGGGAGAAAAGAGACAGTGACTAATACACTGCTTCTGTAGGGCACAAGATAGCTGTTTCAATCTAAGCAGATGAATAATCTTACTGACATCAGTGGGACTATTTGATATCTGAAAAGAAATTGAGTTTAATTTTACATTTAACTTTTTTCTGTAAAATATGTTGTATCTTTCTTGATAGTTCTTATGCTTAAATCAGGGTAATTTTTCTCAGATAAGTGTTTAAGACCAATCACTAAGGAAAAACTGAATAAAATCTGAAATTAAATTGTCTAAAAATGTCTTATGATACAATATCTCAAATGTTCCCAGTGAACTATTGGAACCTCATTTGCCTGAAGTTTGACATAATTAAAGCAGTTATTGCTTTACAGGTCTATGCTTACATGCCAAGTACATCAAGGTGCTTTTGAAAATGTGTTCTCACTGCTGAAATGAACTGCAGATGGTGAGTTGTGTGCAATTTTTTCTTCTATTCCTATTTGTTTGTCTCCTCCTAGGCCTCAGGTAACTCTTGTACAGTAATATTGCCTTAATCTTCTCACTGTGACTTAGATTTCAGCCCAAGTTCCAGGTATCCTTGGCAGCTCTACAGACCTGGTGTTTCTGTATCCATGCTCTATTGGTTGATACAATGTGAGAAAATTCTCTGTACTTCTCTTTGCTTTTACTTAAATTTCCAAAGGTAATGTGAAATGCAGTACTCTGTACTAGATGGACTACAAGGATAAAGGAGTAGTTTTTTATTTATAGCAGATTAAAAGAGGGTTTTTCTTCAGTTAAAAGATCTTGCGGCTGAATGTTATAATCAGACTATCTGACACTGGGAGAAAAATTTCAGCTCACCAAAAAAACCTTGTCAAGTTGTCTTAATGAAATATAATTTCCAGTTTCTCAGTTGAATAGTTTCAAATTTAGGAAAACTCATGGCTGCATCAAGCATATTGCACGTTGAAAAACCAATGAAATCATTGCTATAATGCAATAGGGTCCTGCTATTCCATTGAGATCAATAAGGAATTTGGTCAATGTGCAGTTAGAGAGTAGGGAAGGATATTTTGACAATTATATCTTGCAAGTTTAGTAAAATGTTCCTCTAAGGTTATTTAGATGAAAATGTCTGGTGGCAGAGTCATATATTTGATAATGCAGTATTCTGATTTCTGGGTTTTTTTTTCCTTTCAAAAATTGGAAGGAACACCTGCCTGCTCATACTTGCAGATTCTTATTTTACAATTTGACTTTGGCTATTAAAGGTATGCCTGTTTGGTTTCTCTTGGGTTTATACCATTTCTTTTGGGAATACGGCATATCTGTTTTTTCTGCTGCCACACTTTCATGGTACATTTTTGACAAATGACTTGCAAAGATATCAAAACTCTTTTGTGGATATCTTTCATGGCAGAAAACAAGTCTGTTTCCTGTGTGACTATGCATTTTATAAAAATATATTAATTCTGCACTCCTGCTCCTTGCACAGTGAGCTTACAATTTGTGACAGGTCTACTGAATGGTTTTGCAAATAGAAAAAGAATTTTGAGTAGGTGAATAATTGCTTCACAGCACCTTTAATGTCACTAAGAGTCTTTTCATATAATACTGTAATCTTTGGATCCAGCCTATATAGCCCGTTAAATGCATTTAAAATATTGTAAGGGAATAATTAAGTCTTGCCATATCCTTGTATTCCTTGACAATATCTCCCTTTCAAGTTGTAATATCCAATTATCTAAAATAGATTCAAGTAGTAGAAGATTTTGATGTACTATTCTGGGTGCTTTTTGTTCTATGGGAACAGTGGGCCAGTCATATCAAAATCTTTTATCATTAGCAGCTGTAAGTTCTTTCTAAAATTGTTTTGGATTTAGTGATCTAAAAGATGAATCTGTCATCTTAGAGTCTCCCTGTTGACTGAGCTTTTCTCTCTCCCAGCCAAAAATTTGTGTGATTACACGAGGAGGACTGAGTATTCAAAAGAAACCTATTACAGGATTTTATCTTTTTGCTTTAATTGAAGTAAAATATGATATAGTCAATGTCACCTCTTATGCTATGGCAGTCCTGCAGTTCTAAAGGTGAAAAAGCAGAATGACACTGGTGTGAAAAAAGGCAGGATAGAGTCTAAATATATTGACTGGGAAAGACAGGACAGAACAGGATAGGATGCTGTGGTTTGTGATTGCATCATTTTGTTTGAAAATGGTGAACTTTTCTTTGAGAGTTTTGTGCAGCAGCAGGGAAAAGAAACATCTTTAGGATGAGAAAATATAGATATTTGTGCAAAGACCAAGAGTTCATTGAGGCTAGATCACCTTTTAAATAGTTTTAATCTGGTGTTTTGTTTTTATACAGCTGCGTAGGTTTTTTGCAATATCATGCCACTCTTTGGAGGTGGTTTTTTATTTACAGGAACTTTTCTCAATTCCTACAAAATATTATCTTAGGGCCATAGGGAAATTCTATTTCTTGCCAATATAAACTAAGTAATTTCTGTAAGTTCTGTGCTCTGTGGAGTACCTCTGTTTTTCTCAAGAATGCATCAGAAGACAAACCTCAAGTTAGTCCCAGTGTGTTTATGTCACTTACCAAGTTTTTAAAGGTAGTTCCAGTGCAAGAGGCAGTTCAGGGAATTGTAGAAAAGATGTACAAAAAGATGAACATAAGCACAGTGTTTTAAAATCAGCAGATATACAAGTTGTCAGGTTCTTTATATGGTTAATTATTTGGAGATGACTGAAAATAAGAGTGTGGAGTTTGAACTGAATAGAAACAGAAAAAACCTCACAGTTGTGAAAGTCTTGCCAGGCATCAGTTCCAAGGATCTGCTAATGAATTGTTAAACTGAACTGTGGCCCCCAAAATATATATTTTTTTAGAGCGAGAAAATGACATCTCTTGAATGATCTGAAATAAATGTGATGATAATTGACTTTGAAAGTCCTGTGAGGGTATTATAAAGATACCATCTGATTTGTACATTTCCGCATCAATTGCATGGTTTAAAGTAAACATAGAGGTTCCTATTTATGGCTTTGTGCAGCTGTCAGGCTACTTTTAGCTTTGTTTAGAGTTATGCTTTCAGTCTGTGATAGAACACCAGTTATTAGGGGTATAGACTTAGAGTGAAAGAAAAAACTTTAAATGCACCAAATTTTATGAAAAGAAATAGATGTGTGCTAAGTGGCATTCTTCTTGGGACTAGAACTGAGCAAAGGACTTATGATTAAAATGTTTTCCTAAATGTTATTCTTACCCATCCCCTCTCCCCTCCTCCCCCCCTCAAAAAAAAAAAAAAAAAAAAAACAAACCCAAAAGCAACAAACCCAAAAGTAAAACATTTGGGAAAATTTCATTAATCTGGAGAATTAAATACTATAGTTCCATATTGGTTCTTGTAGGAAACCCAGTAGAGACACTTTTGAGCATGAGATACAAAATACAGGCACACATTTCCACATTGTGTGCACTGTCCATTTTGCTTCTATGAAGGCTTACACCAATAAGATACCAGTGCCTGAAATAATATTGCTGTGCACAAATACATCACTTTTGATTCTCCTAAAATTAATATGAATTTATTTGCTGTAACCTTGAAATAATAAAATGAAATATAGCCCCGTGCAACGGTTGAGTAAGAGAAAAATCACATAGATAAAAGTTTTTGAGGAGACTGTGGTTGTACCATCAATGGGAACAAAATTACTGGGGTGGTTCCATAGAGAAAAGAATGTCTTAGGCCCCCCAGGAGGCAGCTGGAGATCAAAGAGGATCCTTATCATCACATAAAAGTCTCTGAGTGAGCACAGGCAGGCAAGCGAGTGAGACCACCTAGGGGAGAGAGAATAATTACATGGGTATCAAGTTATGCTCCTTCTCCTTTAAAACGATGAAAGTTACTAGAGTTCACAGGGATAAAAAATATGAGAAAATTTGCAAGCAGTCCTGATAACTCTTACTTAATAGGGAAATAAAACCATTTGTTTTTGGAGAGGATTGAGTTACTGTGTCACTTGGACTGTAATTTTTACCAGAATGTTCACCTGTGATTCTATGAACAATGGTTGGAATTGCTTTGCATGTAGAATTGAATAAAAAATATAATCATAATTCCATGTCAGAAGAAGCCCTATACAGTTATTTAAAAATTAAAGTGCAGAATCCCAGGCTTGTCATGGATGGACAAATATACAGTGCAAATATACAGCTTCTTCTATAACTATGACATCCTTTAAGCCCAGGTAACACAATGCTCACAAGGAGTTTGTTCATTCTGAATCTTTTAGGGAGGCCACAGAGAGTATCAGTGCACCAGAATTTAGGTTTCAAGTGAGTGGAAAAGTTTAACTTCTGGCTAACATTTAACTAGCCTGAGCTTAATCTTCTTTTGCAAAGCATTTTGTATATGAGAATTTCAGCTGAAGTGAAAGCCTTTCAGTTTCTTAGAGTTTTTTTGGTTTTTTTTTGGCTAAAATAATTGTTTTATCTTTTTGGGGAAAAAAAAATCCACTTTAAGTCTAAAAACCTGCATCCTTTTTCTAACAGGGATGAAAGCCTGCAGTGAGACAGCAAGAAAGGCCAGGCCTTGCCCTGTACTTTTTCTTTGTAGTGTTTAGTTTTCGAATTACTCTCAGTAAATATGAATTTTTTACAGATGAACAATAATATTTGATATGGAAATATGAAATTTTGCATACTATTGAAAGTATTTTATTTCAAGATTGCTACAAAAATTTTCAGACCAGCAGGTGAGTTTGCAATACCTTTTATTCTATTAAACATTCTTGATAGCATAGCTCTTACCAGCATATTATATAATAAGCTGCTTGTGCTGCAAATTAATCTGTGGGATGTGGGTATCAAACTGTGTGGAAGATTATAGAATTGAGGACTAAGGATGCTGTGTTTTATATATACTAGTTCTCTCTTCCTCGCTATTGGAGTTTCAAATATATCTAGTTATTAAATTAGTGTGTGGTACTCATAACATTTGCTTTTTAAACCCCCATTATGTCACAAATCTCTGTTATAATACTTCAGATTTTCTGGGAAATAGCTGTATCCTGAGGTTAAAACAGCAGATAGAATGCTTGAACTAGAAATATTTTTCCTGCCTTAAAAGTGAAGACGACTGACTTCAAATTCCATCTACTTGCTTAGATCTGTTCTATAAATAAAAAAATTAAGTCCTTTATGATACTCTGTACCCTACACAAGCTTTAATTTCCTGAAAGTGACTTTTCTCTATTATACTTTTTTGTGTTCTTCAGTGGGTTCTCCAGATGATCCAAGAGAAAGAACAAGGAAACAGTGAAGGTCATTTTTCTTCTTTAATAAAAAGCAAATTAATGAGAGAAAAATAAAGATATGTGTAGCAGAATATGTCAAAGATGCACCAGGTGACAAATTCAACAGGAAATTTTATGACAGAATAAACAGATACTGTTTTTAATTGCACTGATAGCTCCACAGGTAAACTTTGATAAAAAGTTTCCATGTACTGGGATAAAGTAGCTAGGATTTGTAGACTTCTTGCCTGGAATGTGCAACAGTACTGAACTCATGAAGAGAATAAAACCTCTCCCAGGTGATTTCCTACTCATCCCTGCTGTGTCACATATCATATTGTTTAAATTATACAGTCTGGAGCAGGTTTTCTGAAACTGAATGTTTGCAGTTCAGCTAGAATCTGGCCTGAGGTAGCTTAGGGGATTCCCCTGCAAACATCATATTGTTTGTCTTTTGCTGCATCTGTTCAGATTAGGAAAATGTTACATTCATTTCAGTCTCTCACAGATTTTTTTTTTTTTTTGAGGTAGTAAAATCTCAATTTAATTGAGTATTTAAAACACCACTTATCTGTTGAGAATGCTTGGGTTCATTGCAGGGCAGACTTTATCTGTCTTTCTGCAAGCTACAGAAGAGGTCAGACTCTCAGAGGGTACAAAGCAAAGTGCTTCACCGATTTCCATAGGGCTTTCATCACTAACTCCCATATTTCCTACCTCCCATCACAGGTATTAAAAAGTATTAAGAAACCTCAAAGGAACTCAACACATTTGTTCTGAAAACCCTTCCTCCCCAACCCCCAGCTTCTATACTTGCTGCAATGGAATTAAATCCAAACTCCTTTCTAAGGAGGGTCATCTAAGTGCTTCAGTACAAGGTAATAGAATCCTTTCTAGAATTGTTCCAATAAAAGTAGTGCAAAACTTCTTCCTGACTAATTTAGCTCCATTCTACTTCTACGGAGATGGAGATACAGGCTGATAACCATGGAGATTTGAAAGAAGATTTTTACTTGGAGTAGATGAAGGCCTTAACTATAACCATGTAAAAAATGTTCCATTTCTTAAATTATCTTTGTGGTTTGGTGGTAGATGTTGTCAGAAGTCAGTAGAAACTGCAGTAAGCAATTTTCTTCAAGTTCTACAACATATATGGAAATTCTTCCTTATGATTTTAAAATGAATTTTTAACTGGTTTCAGAGAGTTTTTTTAGAGGGATGAAAGCATGGGTATTTGTCCAAGTTTTCAGCTTAGTAAGTCTACACTGCACTGGTTATGTATGTTTACTTTTGTTGTGTTAATCCCGCTAGTCATTGCATGCAGGACTTTCCCTGGCATTATTTTCCTCTGACAGCCATGGATTAACAAATAAGAATAAGCAAGCACATCTGATCTTCAGGCAGATAATCAGTTCTACTGTGAAATAGCTGGACAGTCTAGGTGTTGCTCTGTAGGCTACAGTGTACCTCTGGGTACAGATAAATCACACCGTGATTGACACTTGTCATGAGAACTGAAATGTTCCTCTGACACAAGTACATTCAGAACAAAACAATGTGATTTAGAGAGCAATTCTGTCATATTTTGGATAATGCATTTTGAGACAAAATTATTCTGAAGGCTCTAAGTTCAATCATTTTGGTTTGTGCATTGGAAATGTTCCTCTTGGTGTTGCAGTCTTCCCTGGTTCACAAAGCTGTCAAAAGGCAGAAGAAACTGGGTAGTTTCTTAATGCCGCTTCTGAGGTTGCTGTATGTTGTGTACATATAGACACCTACAGACACTTTTTATCAGCGAATTCTTGCAGGGATTTTCAATACCTTGGCACCAGAGTGCAAGTTGGCACAGTCATGACAGATAAGATGTCCTTATCTCCAAGAACTTTCTACCTTTGCTGTTTCTCATCACAATAGGTAGTTAGCAGTGGAAGACTAGCGAGACAAGAGCTTTCTGGGCTCTCTTTTAGCTTTTCTGTGCTTCCAGTTGCAATTCTGTGTTTAGTATGTTTTCTTACCTCTGCTGTGATACAGAAACTTCCAAGACTACCTTTTTGGTGGGAGAGGTGTGTTGTCAGCTACAACTGCAGTACCAAAGAATTACCAAATGAGAGAAGTTCTTAAGGCAGTTCACAGATTGTAATTACTAAAAATAAAATGAGTCATGCAGGTTTCTCATTTTTCAACTTGAGTATTGATGTATCCAGGATCATTTTTCCCTGAGTGGATTGTAGAAAAAGAATCTTCCTAACAGGATACACAGAAGTTGCATCCTCCCTGGTGTGTCCTTGGTAATATTACTTACAAAAATGTCCAATATTAACTTTAGAATAGCCAAGGACAGAAAATCAATGGTTTGTTTAGGAAACCATCCTATAAGTCTTTGCTCTAAAAATATCTGGATTAGTCAATCTAATAGTAATTCTTTCTTCTATGGTGTTGTAAAGTCCACTGTCAAATTTTCCTTCCACTTTTTATATACCTTTTTTTAAATAGCTTTTTGATTGTTCTTCTGTCTCTTCCTGATGTTCTGTAATGTCTGTTTTCTGGTAGTAGAATTTGTCCTTGTGGATCACTTATAAACAGTTTCTTATGAATTTTAATACTGTGAGCTACATTATTCTGGTCCTGATTACACTGTTTGTGTTGCCTCACCACTCTGATTTGATTCCCCTGGTTGTGCATACACAGACTGCAGTAATCTTCTTGTGGTGCAAAAATGAGTCAAGTCTTTTTCTCATTGTCTGATGAAGATATTGGTGACTCCTTTACATCTTCTATGCTTGGTTTTATGTTTAAGAAAGTATTTAGCTATAACCACACAGTCAGTCATGTGCTTGAACATCTGCAGTATCTGGGCATTAGCTTTGTTTCTCTCTCTTCTAAAGCATAAAGATTTGTAGTATTAGAAATACCATCCTTTCCCCATTCCCCTCTCTCTTTTAGTTTCTAGCTTTATTCTCCTGCTTTTAGCAGTAAATCTCTTCTCCCAGATTCTCCTTGACCCTCAGCATTTTTCATTTATGGTCTTTCTAGTTTCTCCTTGACTAATCATTTGTATTTTTTAATAGCCTGGAGAACTTTAACCAAAATGCAATTTTTAATCTAATTTTCTGTTTCCAGCATGCATTTTAGTAATCCTCTTTTCTTATACTACTTGCAATTAATGTATCCCATTAAGTATCCCAGACTATCAATGTGTCATTTTCTCAAAGGATTAATGTTGAAAAATGTATTAGCACTAATACATAGTAAATGAGAGGGATTCCTCTTATGCCTCTGACTTCAGCATGCTCACTGGAAACAAGAATGCTGCTTTACCTTGAATCCTAACTAAAATGGGCATAAAGCACAAACAAGGACTGCTTCTTAACATATGGATTCTCCAAGACATTAATTAAAACATGTTTCCAGCAGCAGGTAATATTTTCCTGCAGTCTTTTGGGAATCCTCTTGTAGTTGTGAGCTGTGTGCTTTGTGATGACAGTCTTTGCCAAAAGCCTGCAGAAGTAAAAGTTAGCTAATTATTGAAATAGTGCACTGGAGTAGTTTTATAGCTACGGTTTTGGGAGGAAAGAAGAGTACAAAAATAGATTTCTAGTGGTCTTGGACCTCTTCAGTTATGACTAGGCCCTGACAGCAGTAAAACAAGACTTCAGCAGAATTATACTCTGTTGCCTTGAAAAAATGCTTTCTTGTGGAGAGGCCAGGTACCAGTGTACATCCTGGTGCATCCAGGTTTGAGTCAATTCTGTATCTTCTTAGCAACTATATTGCAAGATGTCAGAGTTATTTCTATTACTTGGCCTAGACTGAAAATATATATATAAACACACAAGTTTTTAAATATCTTCTGTAGATCTAACAGGTATTTTGAATGCCAGTAGAAAACAATACATTGGCTTGAACTGTACTTAGGTGTATTTTACTTGTGGCCATTGCTGTTTTCCCAAACTACAAGGACAACATGCTATTGAAATTGCTGTTTATGTGCTGGGCCAGCATATAAATCAATCATGACTGAAGTGTCAGGATTTTCACTACTCATTGTTGTATATTTATGATGCAGGAAGATCTTGAAATGGATATACTCTTTGTTAAGCCTTGGTATTGAGAGAATCAGTGGCTTCTGCAACAGGAGCAGGCCCTACTCCTGATATTGGCCTGAACTTTGCCAGACTTTAAGTGGCATTTCACTGGCAACATCTGGACTCTTTTGATCAGTACACCTGTGCTGCTCCAGTTTCATAATCAGTTGTTTATTAATAAAATTAACTTTAACAGCATAAGTTTTATTAAAAATCTACTAGTTTTTGTACTTACAGATTTTAGAAAGATAAGCTTCCTAATTAAAACAGAATTTATTTGTATAGTATTGTTTCATTCCTAGATAGCATGAGAAGGAGGATCCACAGGCTGCTCAGCCTTACTCCTGGGGAAGAAGATGGCTCAGAGGGGAATATCACCCAAGTGTATAAATACCTGGTGGGGGTAAATAAAGAAAGTGCTATCAGGCTCCCCTTAGTTTTGCCCAGTGAGAGGCAAAATGACAATGGGAACTAACTGAAATGCCAGAATTTCAAAAGATTTTTTTTTTTTTTTTTTTTTTTTTAACTGTGAAGATGATCAAACATTGCAGCAAGTTGCTCAACTTGTGTAGTCTCCATCCATGGAGATATTCAGAACAGGACTGTACACAGTCCTGAGCAGCCTGTTGTGGCTGACTTTGGTGTGAGCAGGCAGTCAAAAAGCAGAAGTGAGTAGATGATCTTCAGCTACCCCTTCCAAGCTTGGCATTTCTGTAATTGTTCTTAGGATGTGAAGAGGACATTTGGATTGGATTTTATAACTGATGAAACCTTAAAATGAATAAGTAGATTAGAAAGCATTAGCAGAAAAATTGGGAGTCAGGCTCCTGATTTTGTAATAACTAAGTTCATTTTGTGATGTCTGAGGGCCCTGGTGCATGAGGAAGATATTCTGTTGTTTCTGTTGCCTGCATGAACTCATTTGTATTGGAGATAGGAAATAGTAACTTCCTTTTGTCATATGTGTCTGACTGTAAGACTTTTAACATCAATCCTCAAGAAAGGACTTAAATCCAGTGGTCATAAATGGTCTGTTCAACGTCTTTAAAAAGAATAAGTTGCCGGCAGTTGATGGTATGGTGAATATCAGGCAATTGATCACCTGTAACATTTTGAAGACAGTTGAAATCATGACCAAAAAGAGTTCAGTCAGGGTCTGAATTGTGTTTTTGCCTTATAACTTTATTCTTGCATATGAGGATTAAGGGTGGGCAGATAGGAACTTTCAACTGTAAGACCCATCATTAGACATGATCTAATCCTTTAAGATAGTTAAGTCAGCATGATTATTAGACCTGGATGGAAAATGAAAAGATGAAAATTAGGTAGTAAATCAGAAAAGTTAGTTTGATTGTTTAAAATAGTTATTGAAGTTATTAATTGATGGTTGGCTCTCTTCCCAGATGGTATTGTTGAAAAAATTGTCATTTCTCCCTCTATTATGCAGAGGAAAAATGATGTACTATCCCCATAACTAAATTAAAATGTACCTGCATTGAGGAAGGAATTTGGAGGAAGATTGAAGGGTACTTGTTCTTCCAGAGTTCATGTGTCTTATGTTTGCATGCTTTCACAGATGTTTGGTTTCAGCAGAATTTTGGCTGCAGCAGTACTTTGCAGAGTGTGATAGCATGGGAATAAGTGCTTCGGTTTCTGAGAGTCAAAACTGTCAGTTTTCTGTCAGTTATCGAGGCTTGACACTTTGACTTGTTTGCAAAGATTTATTGCACAATTCTGAAATAAACTTGAAATGGTTGAGGCTTGCTCTTTGGTGAATACCACTATGTATAATTTTTGGGGAGCAGATTTTTGCATGTCTGGATTTCATGGACAAGTAACCCTTTCCATGATAGTTGAAAGTTGAGATTGGATTTTTCTTATTACTCTGCAGGCAGAGTAATTGTTTCCAAGCTCTTCCAAAAACCAGTCTTAAAATTCACTAGAGTGAGCAACTATAGCATCTCAATCTTCTTCAGAACCAGAATGTGACACATTGCAGAAGTGCAGAACAGCCTGGATAATATTGTTGAATATTTTTGTAGATAATTTATTAATTTTTTCAGTATTTCAGCTTGTTATATTAAATATAAGTATTTAGTGTGTTCATTTCTTATCTTGAAAAATGACCTGCTGCATGTATGGACCCACATTCCTTAATAAGAAATACTTTTAAGCCAACCTTAATGTGCAGTTTGATATAGATCTTACCATTGCCACTAATTATCTGATACAAAGATAGTGCTGAATTTATGATGCAAGGTGTTAACTGGGTGCTAAGGCAATGCCATTTCACATAGTTCAATTAGTGTTTTGTTGACATTAGGAAGTAATTGAAACAATTTGGAGGTTACTCTTAACGGTCTGTTATTGTCTGGTCTTAACTCATTGCTTAAATATGATTTGATATAATTTTCTGAAACCATACAGTATCCTTAAGTCACTGTGGTTGTTCTTGCTGTTGTTTATTTTGATTGCTAATATTAATTTGTTTAATTAGACTTTGATTTTTTTTCCTTAGAAATATAAAACTCTTTTCATTTTGGACTTCTATTGTTTTTTATAATATTTCCCTGCTCACATTCAACTATTTTTTGTAAAATCTGTTTTGACTATAGACCTTTATGACTTGCAGAGGCTTAAATTCAAAATTTACTGGCTTTCAAAAAATACTGATGGTGATTTTTGGCCTGTTGATTTCTTTGCACAGCCCTGAGACTATTGCTTGTACATCACTGCTATGTATAAGCTCACAGGACCCTGCTGTCACATTCTGACTATTTCCACAATACTGGTTTTGGCTCTTTTTCTCTCTGCAGATGTAGTCGGGGCTTGCAATGGAAGTTCTTGCAATGGAAGTTCTACTTGTTCTGTGGTAATTGAAAGCCTGCACATCTTATCCCATTCACTAAATTGCAAAGCTGTTTCAAAGACCTTGCAGGACTTAAAAGTACCTGCAGTCATTATTCTTCAGTGATAAATTAGAGTTCTTACTGACATATTTTCAAATGTGTCTGGCAGTGCAACCCAGGGGAGACTTCAGTCAGTGGCTTTCCTTTGAACAAGGTTCTTTCATGATTGATTTGAACACATCAGGGAAAAAAAGAAAGGGAATTGTCTAAATTTTTTTTCCTGAGTGCTAGTAAATTAACAAAAAGTGGAATTATTTAGGAAAAAAATGGTGAAATGCATGTTCTTAACTCCAAAAGTGTAATCCTGGAAACCTGAAACTTGGTTATTGACTAACCTTGAAGGCACGAAGTCTGAATAGTAAGTTCATTGGTAATTGCTGGTATTTTTTATTTGTGAGAAAGCACATCTAACACACTGCTTTACTTTCTTAGTATATCTCAAAAAGACTGGAAAATTTTAATGCAAATCAAGGCTTATATTACTTGCAGTCCTTATCAACTTACAGTTGCTCGTTCTTGATTCCTTTTAATATTAGCTGCTTATAATGTGATTATACTTTTAGGTTTATTAAATACATGAACAGGCATAAGTTGCCATATAGCTGCAAAATTAAGGAAAAAAATAGTTCATGACGAATGAATTAACTCATTTTACATTTTAACAAACAAAAGCAATACTGCTCCCATGTATTTCAGGTATATAAAGATTCTGCAGGCTTGTTCACATCAAAGATTTAGTGAGGTTTCATAGTTCCAGAAAAGCTCCCAACCTAGCAAGAAGAGTGCTCTGCACTCTTGGTAGTACAGGTTTTAACAGAAATGAAGTTTGGATCTCAGTGCAGAGAAGAAAGGAGCTGCTCTTATTTCTAAAATGACATATGATAACCCTTTGCTTAACCCCTGAAAGAAGTACAGGAGATGGAAGCAAGTATGAGGCTGGGGACTCTAAGTGGAGGCAGGAACAAGGTGGTAACACCAAACCAGGATAAATAAGAGAATAAAGATGATATTCCCTTTTTCTTTTTTCATTTAACTAATGCTTTTTTTACTGACTATTTGGATTCTATTTTAGGATCCCTCTTTCTATAAACTATATAGGAAGTCTGAATGTCTGACATGAGAATTTTAGAGTCCTTAATGCTTACATAGAAATGCTACAAAAATTCATCTTCATGGTTCTAATTGATTTCTGGACCTCCCTGCAAAGAGTTCTATAGTAAAAACACTCATTTCACTGACATGCTGCCTTTTCTTAATTGAGATCAGGAAATCAAGTGCTTCCAGAAAGTGGGATGCTGCAAGCCTATATTAAATTTGTCATTTATATCTAGTGTTGTGTTAAAAGCTTGTATTGACCTTCTGTACAAGAACTGATATTTAAATGGAAAACTAAACAGTTAATGGCATTACTGGATTATCTAATATGGAAAGATAATGGTTTGTATTATCTGCAGTCTTGATTACAGGAAAAGTTCTATCATTTTGTATCTATTTACGATAAGAAGCAAACTTCATTTTCTTCTCCTGCAGCTTTTTCTGCTAAGTAAGTGGTGATTTTTTTTCCAAAACTTTTTGATTGTCCTTTCTCTACCAGTCAACATTGATCAGAATTATTTTTTGGTAAACCTTTTATCAGCAGTTTCAAATGAGGTTTGTATCCTTCAGTGTTTCTTCCTTAATACATATAGTGGCAGTGAAAATACTTGATAGAGAATTTAGAATTCCAGGCAAAGTAATAACAGTACTTATCAGAATTTTATTTGAAGGTATTAATCTAAAACAGAGGATTTGTTTGGTATTGGCCTAGTAAATTTGAATGAGAATCAATATTGCACCCAGATCTCCTCAGTGTGAGTGTGTTACCTTTACTGCAATGTTTTTTCTTCTCTTACTTACACTCTATTTCGTGACTCCTGTGGAAAAATTGCATATCTGCTTAGCTGTTGTAGCTATACAAAAGCACAGCCGCTCTCTGTGTAGCACAGAATATTTTCTGAATTGAAGGGATGAAAACCACAAGACATGTAACTTCTGAGGTCACAGTTCATAAATTACAGCTATTACATCTAGCTTGTTTTGGTCTTAAATTTCTGTTTTCAAAAATCAAAAAATTATGATTTTTGTTGATTTTTAGCATTTTTTTTCCATGTGCTGTTCATTTACCTTCTAAGTAAAGTCTGTTCTTCTAAGTAAGTCTGTTCTCTCAGCTCTCTTAGATAAATGTTCCACTATAAATTGTTCTTTTGTTAAGCAGGCATAAATAAACAAATCTATTCATTAAGTATTTTTTATACCAAAATAATCTATAAAGAAGTATACATTTATTACCAGTGGGCTTTTACCTTATTACTTTTTTCAGAACAGTTTACTGTCAGAGAAACCAACCAATAACACATTAAAATGTTTATAGGATTAAGTGTAATGCTTAGAATGTAACAATGTGCTACTTACATTCCTGTAAAAGTTAAGAACTATATACAAGTGTTTAAATTCTTCATATCCTGGCTGCTGGTAGATATAAATTCTTTCAGATATTGGTAAATGTCGTTTGATATTTGTGATAGATGTGGTGTAAATAGTTGTCAAGAGCATTGAGAAGTTTCTATGTCCTACTGCCTTGTCACTGTAGACAGAACCTTCTCTGTCAGTTACTGAATATTTTGTGACGCTTTCCTCTATGTTTTATTACATTCTAAAAGCCACACTTAACAAATCAGATTCTTCTTTTCTCTAGCCCCTTTATTAGTGCTCTAACCAAGCTGCAGGATTATGTAATCTCCATGAATATTTTCAATTATGTCTGTCCAATGCTCAGATCAAAAGCTGACTGTGTGGGTGTGTCAGTTGTTTGCCCTAAAGGGTGAGAGATCTGGATGAGCAATAGTAGCCATTCTACGGGATGTAGGGAAAGTGAACCAAATAGAAACCTTTCCACCTTTACTCTTTCTTTTCCATTTTATATTGGTGTGATATGTTGCTTCTATTCTGAAACCTATGCGAACCTTTCGCTTGTAACTCTGGCAGCCACAACCATAGTCCAAAGTGGTTTGATGTGAGCTGGATGGAGGGGGAAAAGGAAGGAATGCTAGGAAGATGTGACTGCTCTCCCCTTTTACAGGAGAAATGGACCCAAAATCTCCTAGTATTCCACAATTACCACAGACTTCATTTACAGCAGTTACCAAAATCCTTGGAAATCTGCATCTTGGCTGTTCTCTTACATGATTGCAGATGCGACCATGCATTGGTGTTAATATTTCAGATGTTTGTAGACAATAATGTTGGCAAAATACAAAAGCCCCACCTCGATTTTATGAACTGAGTACATTTGAATAAAGATCATTTAGTCTTGCAGTCTAGTGGTAGCAAGAAAATCTTAGTATCTGTACAGCATTAAAAATGCCATTTTTCAGATATCAAAGTAAAGCTTGAGGCTAAAAGACCTCTGGCTTATTTCCAGTTTGCATCCATATGCCTTCCTGACTCTTACAATAAGAAACACTATATTCCTCCATCCCTGTGGCTCTCTTGTAATTTATTTACCTGGGGAAGATCTGCTTTTAGATGCAGCATCTGGTTTTCAATGATTTCCTGCTTTTAGCCTGCTGAATTGGCTGAACTAGAAAGAGGTCAAATCTGTTGCCTGAGGTCACACATTGAATGAATGCCTGAGCTTGGATTTAAAGTGAGATCTGGAGTATTCCCACTTGTTTCTTTGCTACTTGCAGCAAATACTTATTTTAAAATGTCAGGTGTATTTGGGAACAATCAATCTGTATTATATGCAAGAAGGAAATTATAATGCTTTACTTGGTATTTTCCAAGTACATACATAGTTCTTGCAAATGTTATCTGTCAAAGCAGCTAGAAAGCAGGAAAATGGTAGAGTATTTTACAGTTAGAAAATTTAAACATATATAAAGCAATAAAAATACTGTTAACTGGTAAATGAGGAGACACTTTTTAAAACTCAGATAATTATTTTTTTAATTGCAAATTTAGCACAATGCTATTTCTTAAAACATTATCCAAGTGAGAAGAAAACGTGTTCTTTATTCTTGTTCCCAATAATAAATTACACTGTGTGTGTCTTTATAGGATCTGAATTAGAGGACCATGCACCTCTGTGTAGCATTTTCCTGGTATTCTACTTGAAGAATCATTTTTAAAAAAAAATTAATCATCATGCATATTGTATATTAGTAGTTGCAAAAATTCAGTCTCCACTGCATTGCAAAACTTTGGTTGTGATTAAGGATATGTAAAATGAGTTTATCTCCATAGTTGACAGATATGAACACTTTTATCATAGGCTAAATATTTGTAATGATGTTTTTCTGTTTCTTCTGTGAGCAAAGACCTAAATATGTGTATCTACAGAGATGTTTTACTCAGTTTGGAAAAAAAACAAAAACATTGATACCATCAACAGGACTCCTAAAGTCTCAAATCAAGCTAATCTGAAATAGTCTCTCAAACTAAGAACTGAGATAATTCTGACTGTTTTGAATTTTTCCATTAAAAAAGTACTGCCACAGTCCTCTGCAATTATAACTTCAGCTTATAGATGGAAAGAGATGATCTGAAAAAGGACTCCCTTTTCTGGCTGTTGTGAAGTTGGATAGTCATAAAACACCTAGGAGAGTAGTTGAAATGACAATCCAGTCTAAATGGAGTAGTAATAATTATGCTCCCAGCTCCTGAAATGAACTTCACAGTTGGTCAGCGATAGCACTTAACCATGATAGTTTAAACGGCTCCTGGGAATGTTAAGAAGTCCTCTCCATCATGCAGAGGCTGAAAGAGGAGAGAAGCTGGGTCAGTCAGGCAGAGAGACACAGTTCAATAAAAATAGCAGAAAGCATTGACAGGAATTATTCTGACCCGTGACACTTTATTTCCTTTACTTTCTGGAGAAAATGAAGGAGACCCCTAAAAGGAATGTGTGAGAAGTTTTATCTTCTCTTTTTGGCTGTAGAAACAGTGTCATGTTAGGAGTCCTATATATCCAGAAATAGGTTGAAATTATTTGGGAAAGACCACATATTGGTGAAATCAGGTGGTTTTTTTTTGTTTGTTGGTTTTTTTTTTTTTTTTTTTTTTTTTTTTAAAGAACCAACTGTCTTGTTAATGGAATCTGGCAAGAAAACAAAATTGTTTCTGTAGAGGGCTCCCTGTTTTCTCCACAAAATGTCCCTGGGAAGGATAGGATGGTCTCATTTATTGTATGTCTCCTTTATTGCTCTCCTGTGACACTTTATTGTAGTGTCACAGGATCATGTGAGCAGGGAGCAAGGAAGAGATCCTGAAAGCAATCTGAGATTGAGCAAAGCATGAACAGGAAAAGCCAAGGCAGGGGCCTGGAGTTGCTGGCAAGAGGATCTGTGCAGCCTGTGGGACAGAATCTGACTGTTTCTCTGAGCTGGCAGTTGGAATAAAAAAGCTTTGAATTTGGAGACTGTTCTGGCCATCTCTTTATCCTATTATGCATGAGGAGGAAAGTGGGAAGGTTTTCCTGCTGCCCTTAAACAGTGAGCCAACAGCCAGATTGTTTTTATTGAGGTTCTGCTAAAGGACTGCAGCATGAAGTAAGCTCTTGCAGTCAGTACTTAACTCCCTTGCATGGATTTAAAATACAGAAAAGAATGAATTTGAAAAAGTTAATGGCCAAGGTATTGATGGAATAGTTAAACTAGTAAGGAATAGATTTCTACAATTGTGTACTATAGCGGGAACAGCTTTTTTTTCCTTGATCTCAGTATTGTTTATAAAACCCGGGGTATTTTTATTTGGCACATGAAGAATGTATGGAAATTTTTCACTTTATTGCAAACAGGCTTCCTTATTATCTCCCTACTGAAAATGCTTGAATTTATAGGAGGGTGTTAAGTGAATAAGACAGCTAGTGCTTAAGTAGAAAATATTCAGCTTGGTGGACCTAAAGTACTATTCGGTCATTCGTGAGAGGAATAAGTGTTTTCCCTGGATCTCCATTTGGACATAACTTGGAAATATTTGCATCCTCTATACATCATCACGTTTCAACTCTGCTGTCCAGCAAAGACAGGAAATACTTAGTTCAGCCTCTTTATATGGATAAAGCTGGAAGTGACATAGACACAATAAAAAGCAAGAAGCAGAAGAAATAAATGATTATTGTTAATTTAAAATGTAAGTCAAGCTACAAAAAGAGGCATTATTCAGACACTTCAAGCATGTTTTGAAGAAGATGTTTTAAGTGTATATGATTGTTGCATTGTTTTGAAGTTGCAATTAATAACTGATTACAGAATCTTTTCTGCCTATATACTGGCAAAACTAACAAATGATCTATAAAGTGGTATTGACTTCAACTATACTTAGACTTGCACCTTTTTAAAAATTAAACTTTCAGCAAATATAGCATATATATTTGAATACATTATTTTTCCTATAGTCTTTATTGGCTTTTGTTTATTTGTACAACTCCTTTTGAGGGAGTATTTTGCAATTGCTGTTTTTTTTAAGTTTGCTGCAAGTTTCAGACTTATTCAACAAGTTTTCTACAAGCTGACTTAAAAGTCCTCACTTTGCTACCTCAAGTGCACAAAACTCCCCATGCTGTGTCTGTGCTCTGGAGGAGCAGCAGGAGTGGCTGTGTGTAACTCCTGGTATTGAGTGTGCGCGTTATGAGCGATGCTCACACGGGAGCACCAGGCTCTTGCAGGGCAGTGATGTACTTCTGAAATAGTACAGTGCACAGCACTGCAGACTGCAAAATGGACATGAAAAATAGAAACAGATTTGTTAGCTTTCTGCTACTGTGGCTACAACGATGGCAAGTATCAATTAATTTTTGGTTATGTTGGTGAAAACTAGTTCTGTAAGTCAGAGCATAACCAAGCCCAGAGGAACTCCCCAGACCTGCTCTTTTTTTAGAGGTATGATCTGTCCTGTAGTCATAGCTCATCTGAAAACCTCTTACAATATTTGCTGTGAAGTGTAGGTGCTCCTAGAAGTGTCTAATAATACTTTCCTCTAGAGTGTCAGAAGAAATCTTTCTTCTGGATTTTTCCTGCAGTACAGTCTTGCTTTGGTAAATTTCCATCTGTTTGTTAACCAGCAAGTGGCACCATCTGAAACATGCTTTTTGTCATAAAATGCACAGCTATGATTAAAAGCTCTGTGATGGAGGAGTAAAAATATTTCATTGTCCTGCATAATACCAATAAATAGAAGGTTTATGTATTTCCTTTGCATTTTCTGCTTTTTGAGACTTTATTCTTATCTCTTTATCCTCCCCCTTTATTGTGTAGTTGAACTTCTTAGATGCAACAGTGCATACCAAAATCTTGTTCCTCCTTCACTCTTTCACACCCTGCTTTTAAGAGCTGTTTTCCTTGGTGTTTTATTTGCGGGACACTAGATATTGTAATGCTGTGGTTTGAACCGTCAAAAATTAGTTTTTCTTCAAGATATTACAGGGCTAAACTTGTGTTCCAGGCTTTGTATGTATATCTGGCATGAAAGAAGCAGGGTGGTTTATGAAATAATTTATTTATTCATCAATTGCTAATTATTAATGTGCTTCCAGTGGTGGATTTAAGGACTCATTTTTTGATATGCACAGAACTGAAGAAAAGGTTTTGTTTAAGAGAACTTAACCTTTAGGATCCCCATGATATCTGTCTGCAAGATCTGTATTCTTATTTTAGCTTCTAATTCTTTTAAATTTTGCCTTTTTTTTCTCAATTATAAACCACTGTTTTGGAAACAGGTCCCCTATACACAGGGATAGCAGTATCAGAGAGTTACTGCATTGTGATTTATTTTTTTTTCCCTAGTTACTTGAAACCACTCACCTAATTTAAATTTCCATAAATTCAAAATTTTCTCTTTCCCTTGAGCACACTTTTTCCATATTTTTTGTTCAAAGTACTATTAATATTTTTAGATTATTCAGCAGAAAACTGAAAATGTCTCTTGAGCAACTCAGTCTGATTTAATTGGTTTTGGTGTATGGCAAGCTAAATTCAGATCTCCATTTATCAAACCCCAAGTTTTTCCTCCCCTCTAAAAGGGAACGATTCTCAGGTGAAAAAAATCAGGAGACAAAAAGTCTGAGACTGTGCACAAGAGATTTTGTAACTTTCACGAGGTCACCACAGCACAGGAATTAAAGGAAAATTGGTGCTTGTATCTATGTGCCTTCCCCCCCCCCCCCCCAGCTTCAATGCTTCACTAAGCCCCTCAACTCTTATTCCTTACAGCTTTCCAGGTTTTTCTGAATTGGTTTGAAGTCATATTTTTACTTTTTTTTTGTTTCTCCATTTTTTACTTACACTGGAAAAAAAAAAAAAAAAAGGGTGGGGGAGTGCATAAGACTATAAAATATTCTTTTCTTGTATATCAAAGACAACTGGTGTATTCAGAGGGTCAAAGTTCCTCTTTTTCCTGAAGAATTTAAATTCTTAGGTTCCTTAGGGGATGTGCAGTTGAGTAACCATCACCTTAAAACCTTTGTTTTCTGTTGAAATTTAACATGCTTTCCCCCAGTTACTTTCCAACATCGGCTCTCCTCCTTCCAGCCCCTCTAAATTCTACCTGATGACCTATCCTTCTCAGATTTCAGGACAGGCCAATAATTTAATTTCAATTTATTTACATGCTTAAATAAAAGTTCTGGCATGCATGTTTGTCCTGATCTTGGCTATATATCAATTGCCTAATTGATCACAGTTTCAGAATTTGGACATTTTTAGTTCAATTCTGTGCTGGTACCCCCCACATGCTGCTGGGTCTCTTGGTTTATTTTTCTCAAAGTGGATAGAAGAGGAAAAAGGCCTCAGATCAAAGGCTATGAGAATTAGGATTACCCAGCCTGGGGAAGAGAAGGCTGTGGGATGACCTAATTGTGGCCTTCTAGTATCTGAAGGAGTTTACAAGAAAGATGGAAGGAGACTCTTTAGGGCATGTAGTGACAGGACAAGGTGGAATGGCTTCAAACTGAAGAGATTAGGTTCAGATTAGAAGTTAGGAAGAGGTTCTTTGAACCTCTATGAAGGTGGTGAGACACTGGAACAGGCTGTCCAGAGAAGCTGTGGCTGCCCCATCAATAAATATTTTCAATTTGTGATACAATTTTTTTGGGGTGACTAAATATTTAGAAAGCATGCCATTCGTTTTGGAGTGTGAGTGTTATTTGTACACTGCTAAACTTCTTCATTTGAAGTTTGAAAGATCAAAAATACTGACATAAAGAATGGAGACATCAAACTAACTGCTAACAGGTTGAATCCAGGAGGAAGAAATACATGAGAAACAATCTTTCTAGCAAAATCTCATGAGCAGAACTTCTGAAGTGGACTGGGGGAATATTTCCAGTTTTCACTTATATTCTTTATTTATAGATGGGACTGTGGTGTATGTTTCTCTCTGAAAATTTCAGGTTGTTTATGTAGCAAAGTTTGATGGAAGGAAGGGAGGGGCACAGAAGCAGCACTCCTACACATTTAAACAATCTACCTTGTGAATAATGCTTAGTTATGGCAAAGACACACCAGGAAAAAAAAATCCTTGCAATGCCTATATGTTTAATAGAAGGAAGACACAAAATACAAAAAGGATAGAAATGATTCCTGGCATAATTAGAGGCTGCAGTGAAGCTGAGCAAAAGGTGAATCAGCCCTGAGCTTGGAGATCAACATGCTACTCAGAGTTTTGGGAGATTGTGTAAAATAACTGAAATCAGTACTGGGGTAATATGTAGACCTGAAGGTAATTCTTAAGAGCTTCAGCTGATTAAACCCATTTTTAGGAAGATTCTGGTATGGGAACGTTGTCTTGAATTGAGTTATACAAATCAAAGATTTGTCCCAGTAACTGGTGTTTTTGGCTAAAGCCATAGGATTAGAGGTGAGTGGGTGAGTTTAGCTGACCAGAACACTTTCCCACTCACATGCTGCTCTTGGTCCGTATGCCCAAATTGGGCATGTGGGCATGCAGATGCCATATTGGATGCTGTAGTCAGGCTCTTGAGTGGGACAGGTACCTCTCCATCCAGTAAAATGCTGCTAAGATGCTCAGGGACCAGCAGACTCCTAGGGACTTGAAGGGGAAATTTGACTGAAGGCTGGAATTTCTGACTGTGATCCCTGTGCCTGGTACAGACAGTATTCAGGGTAACTTGAGGATGCAGATGGGTAGAAATAGCTGTACCAAGGTATGCTTTGTCAGCAGCTTTTAAAATGCCAGCACCACCAAAATTGTGCCTATTTTCCTTTTTAGGTACTTAGGCATGGTTTAGAAAACCATTACATCGCATATGTGTGCTTTGTAGAGCAGCTGTGAATATTCCTGTATAGACCAGAGGCTCTCTGGAATAGTGCATCTTACAGAGAAAGCCCCAGTGTCATTTGAAGATCTAATCTGGGGATACTGGCTGGGGCTGGTGGGCAGTAGGGGTGGATTTCAATAAGAAGTGGTGTTAAGTTATCAAGTTATTAGTCATAATTCCTAAGACAGTAGAATTACAAGTCCTAATTCTAAAGATAGTGGAAGAACAAAAAAGAAAACAACATTTAGGTCAATGAATAGACTCTGTTCACATCAGAGTAGAAAGCTTAACTAACTGTTTTATGTCATTTGCAAACATCATCATACAGACTCTGCTCAGTTGTACATCTGTTTTGTCAGTGCCAAGGGAATACTCGGGGCTCAGCAGATCTCCATCTCTGGAGAGTTCCTATGCAGTAATTTTCTATTATACTTCTAATTAATAATAAAGACAATCATTAAAGAGTTATTTCATCTTAAATCCTTTGACTTGCAGGCTAAGATTTCTTGAGTGACATCTCTGGCCTATCTGGTCCCTTTCAGGACAGGGAGGAGGAGAGGTCTCTGGGGCAGAGTGTAGGGGAGAGACTGAATTGCTAAGGGTCTGTTCTCTGCTCTGCAGCTGCCTCCTGCTTTTGGATATTCGATCTTGAAAGGAGTCCCAGTCCACAGCCCCATTTGGATCTATAAACAATATAATAAAATCCTGATATGCTTTAAAAAAAGTTCAGTTATGTAGGGAAAGCCAGTCCTTGCTGCCTACAGGCTAGATATTGACTTTAAATACAGCCCCAAGCAAGTGAAACACTGCTCATAAATAGCCTCAGGAAGTACTGACCTCAAAACACATCTGCACAACACAATCCTTCTCCTGGTTACTTTCTATTCTGAAGGCTGGTACCTCAGTGTTGCCTTACACCAGTGATCTATTACTGCTTTCTGTTGCTTTGTTTGCAGCTATTTTGCTCCTTTCAGTGATGGTGATATCTGTTCCATGCCCATCAGTTCTTAAGTTATAGAACAAAGAAGTGCATGCAATGTCCTACTTATCCTGGGCTATTTCATTAGTGCTTATGCATACCAGCTGTGCACAGCTGCAGTGCTAGAGTTCTGAGTTTACAGTAAAATTCTTCATAAAAAGAACACAGAAAATAAGAGCGGAAAGAGTTGGGTTTGTTTAAAGCACCTTGAAGAAGCTTGCCCTCTTAGTAGCACCCCCACCTTGGCTTTGTCTATGACCAGATGCTTGCACTGATACTGAATTAACAATATAAATTTTCTTGCTGCAGGCAAGGTCATAGTGATCAAGTGACTTAAATAGGTTTACAGTCCTGGGTACACTGACTCCTCATGCTTAATTTTTATTCTGGGCAATTTCTTCAAGGCATCAAATACTCAAGAAAAATCAATAGTCAAACTCTCACTGTAGATTATTTGATATTTTTAGGAATATACATGGATCTGTTAGGTGTATTTTAAGAAATTTGCTGAAGAAGTTACTGGGACATGACTCACTCCCCAGTTCACAGTTATTGATGTATCTGTGGTTGAGGATAACATTTTAATTTTAGGGCCTAATACAAATTTTAAGGAGTGGAAGGACTAGTAAAAAATGTGGAGATACTCAATGCAAAATCTTTTTTGGTAATATGTAATAAAGTTCTATATTAGTAGAGAAACTCACTGCACTTGAAAGGCTCTGCCATGCAACACTTGGCTTACTTGTTGGGCACCTCAGTTGTTGAGAATGCCTAGTAATATTTTCAGCAAAAACGGCTTGCACGTATGGCTTCATTCATGAACTTGGTCCTTAGAGTAAGACTGATTAGAGACCTCATTTTACTGATTAAATGAGGCTTAAATATTTAAATTGCTCTTCTCTTGCAGATAATCCAAACAATCCAGATATTTAATTTAATATGTGTTTTTACTTATAGTTTAATTACAAACAAAAATTTATATTTTGAAAAGTTAGGAAAAGAGGCAATTCTTTTTAAAGGGTCCAATTAATTTTCAATTACCTATTTTGCAAATGTTATTGTTGAGGGGATGGACACATGTGCAATCTGTCATAGGCCAAGGGGAATGTGTATTTGTTTCTGATACTATAGGAATATAGGTGGCTCTGCTCTGTCAATACCTTATGGTAAAATTGCATCTTAAATCCTTGGAGCTGGTGTGTGTGCTCACACTTAGAGTATTTTTTAGGCTATCAGTATCTGAGAAGTTTAAGAAAGCTGTATTATAATATTATGTAAAATTGCTGTGGACATGTTGATGGAAGACAAGGAAGGAAGCGCAAAACAATCAGTGAGTGATGAGTAGAGAAAGTTTCCAGCCATTCAAGTGAATTAATTCTCACTCTATTTATCAGCCACAAAAAAAGGCAAAAGGCAATGTAAGAAAAATGTCAGGAAAGAGTTAAAAGACTGCTTTGCTGTGCTGTAATTGATTCAGCTGTATCATCTTCTATGGTTAACTTGTTTTCACTGTGGTAAAAGCATGAGATGGGTTGCAAAGAAGAAACTGCTGTTTCTGCAATGAGAAGACTTATGGGCCAAATGGGCAAGTAAGGCATGGGCATCATTAAACATATTGGCACAGTGGACAGAGCAATAGGGGAGAAAAAATACGTTCCATTAGGAAAAAGATTTGTAAACAAGAGAACAACTTTTGAACTTTATATACCTGGAAAAGGGGAGCAATGCAAATGGTGTGGCACTTAAAACAGCTGGGACTAGAAAAATGCACTGTGGAAACTGCTCTTAGTTTGAATTCTGTGGAGATAAATTAAAAGAGAGTTAGAATTGTATAAAGAAAATTTTTACAGTAAAATTGTGAATTTTGGATACATACCAAATATGGTCATGTTCTGTATGCCTGAGGGGAGTAGAGCAGGGATGTCAAAGATCCTTGCACTCAAATGGCTGGCAGGAAAGTCAGTGAAGTTATCAGAAATGAGAGAGTATAGGAAGTAGATGGAGTATAGGAAGAAAGATATTTCAAATGAGACCAGACTGGTTCTATTTGCAGTGAAGTGCCAACAAGATTGTGCTTGTGAGACAGCTGAAACGCAGAATAGGAGAACTGGAAAAGTAGTTCTTCAAGTGGCCATCTATAAGGAATGCAGGAAGGCAAGTATCTGGCGCCTTAGACTAACACTTCATGATACTGGTTGAAGTTACCCATTCAGTCTTTGGGTCTTTCACTTCTGTTCAAGAGTGAGAATCTTACAGTTTGTGCTCATTATGATGCCAACATGGTCAAAACTGATGACTAAATACGCAGGTAAATCAGACAGCAGGTAGTGTTTATACAATAGTGTGTAAAATATAGTGCTAATAATAAACCACAGATATAAGGGCTGCTTTCCTCGCTTATGTCACAAGTCTCAAGAAAATTAAGCTGCTCCCAAAAGCCACTAGACATAACATTGCAGTGGTGCTCGAAGAAGGAGGTGCTTTGAATAAAGCACAGTTAAGCAAGATTGTCTTGATTCTTGCTGAAATAAGTTTAATTCCAAACAACAGTTCAGACCTGTAGCATAGAGCTTTATTTATTTTTCTGAGGTTGGTGACACTTATTCCCTTGGAGTATATATTTTGCTTGCTGTCTTTAAACTTCATTAATTTGTCACAGATTTTGCCGTTGTACTGCAATACTGACTACCTTTCCTCATGAAATGCATGAATTTTTACTTGTTTTCCTAAGTGGTGGTGAATAGAGAAATTAAACGAGTTAACATGTTCAACTTTAGCTAGGTGACTGGACCTCAAAAAGAGCCTCAAGGAGTGTCAGTCAATTGGCTGCATTAGACAAGCATACAGCCATTGACTTAATCAAGAAATCATTATCTCAATGCACAGCAGTGTGAGGAAGGTTTTTCTTTCAGATTTTTTAGTGCTAGTATTATAGTATTTAGGATACTATGAATTTATACAACTTTAGGGAGAAAGAATAAAAATTTTCCTGCTAAAAAACCTGATAGCCTGCT
The DNA here is from genome assembly GCF_048771995.1 of Taeniopygia guttata. Lineage (NCBI taxonomy): Eukaryota > Metazoa > Chordata > Aves > Passeriformes > Estrildidae > Taeniopygia > Taeniopygia guttata. The sequence goes on along the minus strand of NC_133028.1, from coordinate 36,911,650 downwards.
ATGTCTGAAGCTGTAAGTCTGCTGGTAGTCACTGCAGGTTGCTTCATGAAGTGTAAACCAACAGTCTACAATAATGAATCCACTGTAATTGGAACTTGATAATCCTTGAGGGGGAAAAATATGTGCAGTGTATTCTTTAGATCTTATTTCTAACCTTTTGGGCTCCTCGCAGATCGTGAGAATGGAAGTGTTGTTGCAATGTTTTTCAGTACATCTTCTGTAAATTAATCTGGTGTTGAAAAATAAAGCACTTGTCCCACTAAGCCACACTTTTCGAAGTGTCATCTTGCAGCAGTTTTTGATGATTTTGCCTGAAGCAGAAGCAGAGACATGTGATGATTTTGGCTGGGGTAGAGTTAATTTTCATCACAGTGGCTGGTATGGGCTGTGTTTTGGATTTGTGCTGAGCACAGGGTTGATAATGTAGAGATGTTTTTGTTATTGTTGAACAGGGGTTGCACAGAGCCAAGGCCATTTCTGCTTTTCATTCTGTCATGGTGGAGAGGAGACACAGCCAGAACAGGTGACCCAAAGTGACTACAGGGGTATTTCAGACCATGTGACATTATGCTTAATATATAAACTGGGGGGAAAGAGGGGGAAGAGAGGATACATTTGGAGGGACGGTGCTTTTTTCCCCCAAGTCACCATTACCTGTGATGGAGCCCTGATCTCCTGGAGATGGCTGAGCATTGGCCTCCCACAGGAAGAATTGAATTAATTCCTTGCTTGGCTTTGCTTGTTTACTCAGCTTTTGAATGCTGTTTTTATCTCAGTCCATGTGTTCTCTGGCTTTTACCCTTCTGATTCTCTCCCTGATCCTGTTTGTAGGGAGTGAGTGGCTTTGTTGGGCTTGGCTGCTGGCGGGGTTATAGATGACAAACACCATACACATTGAAACCAAATTATTTGTGGAATGTCTGGAATAATGAATACCACAACCTAGCTAAAAAGAACTTAACATTTTAAAGAAAAATATTTTTTGCAAAATAAAATCTAATTGTTCTTCCAAGCCTGAAACAAACCCCAAGCATTTATCATTTGCAATATAATATTTCTCCCCTGTAAATTTTGTTGATCTTCCCAAAGTGCAGTGCAAAACATTGAGAGATTAAAAATGGGCCTGTGTCTTAAACAGAAAGTGGGATGGAGGAGCACAGTAATAAAGGGAAGAAAGTAATGCCTCAGGTTATATGAAGAGCAACATGAAATGCCTGACCAAAAAAGCTAAGAACTGGAAAAAATGTTTGAAGCAGAGGAAGAACAACCCAAGAGATATGAAAAAGGTGGGGAATGCAGGTAGAAGTAGTTTGTGTACCACTGAAATTGATACTTTATTTGGATGCCTACTATTTTGTTTATCTTGTGCAAAAATAAAGTGGTGCTGGCCAGGGGCCTGGCTTTATACTTGTTGAAGGTCAAAAAAGTTAGATTGAATGTCATTTAGGATCTTCACTTGTCTTAAACTCAATTTTCCTGGTTATCTTCTTCCAAAAGGTTTCTATTGACTTTACTGTATTTTAAACATTTCAACAATATGAGGAATGGTGCTTTAAATGAAAGATTTGTGATGATGATATGTAATGTAATAAATCTGGTTTTGTAAGTTTACGCTTAGAGGGTTTTATACTTGCAAGTTGCTCTACAAGTACTAACCTTTAAAAGGATAGTCAAGTTATTTTATCTCACAGGTATCCTAAGGACAAAATAATTTCACTATCATAGATGAAAAAAGTTTCTGTGTTTATGTGAGATTTCTTCAGAGTTTTTCAGATAGAAGAGGGAGAACTCCTTACGAAAAGCACTTTGTTGTCATTGTCTATGAAACTGACTGATAAAGTTTGGTCTCTGAAAATAGGGAAAAAGCTGAAGATACCAGATAAATTGGTTTTGTGTGTGGTGGTGCTCTTTGTTGTGGGTGGGGATTTTGGTGATTTTTTTTAAAAGATATGTTTCCTATGATTTTTGAATTTTCTTAAAGATGTTATGGTGGTCCAAAATATTTCCTAGCTAAATAGTGTTGAATGTTTGCCTTGAGGCTGGAACAGAGTACTTTCTAAAGCCAAACTTCTTAAGAGTGGAAGAAAATAAGTCACAATTAGATTCTAAAGATTGCATACTAAACCCAAAGTTTTCTTCAGACAAAGCTAAGATCTCTTTGTTATAAAAAGTTATCTTGCTTATTGCATTTAGTTGCTTTGGCAGTACCTGAATCCAGAGTGTAATTAGATATTGGCCATGTAATTTTTTTCCCCATTGTTATTAAAAGGATATGTGTGAATGTGTTTGGTAATTCTGTAGTGTTTAAAATCCAGATTTCATACTGTCATGGGAAGTGTCATGCTTTTGCTTCATAACCAGACAGTGTATGTTTTCAATAAAAACTTATTTAGGAAGGTACAACACATTCATCCTTGATATTTAAGCAAATTCACATTGCAGAATGATTAATTGCATTCAGCCTTTTCATCCACTTCTAATTTTTCAGGGGACATAATTGGATGCAAATTGGCCAGTGTTAATCATTAGATACCACTAATTAAAAACAGAAGCTGTAGGTAATGGTATGATTATTGGTAGAAATAAATTAAGTAGATCAGGTAACACTTTTCTTCAGGGACTCATGACTTGCGCCTGAGCCTCATTAAATTCCAACATGTGAAGGTGCCCTGCTGGTAGAGGCTGCAGGAGAGCTGTATTTATAAATAACTTAAAAGTAACATAGGAGGGCAGTGCCTGAAAAAGGTGGTGTGGGACATTCCTGTGGCTCAAGGACTTAGCAGTTTAATGAATTAGAAACTTTAAAAAAAACCAATTTAATTAGGTGAAAACTGATTTTGCATAACAAAAAGCCAGTTGAAAGAGAAACTAAAGGCATTTATTTTCTTACAGTGTTTCTGAAGCATACTGAAATCCCACATCCTGAAAATTCAGTGAATACCTTTGTATCTAAAGAATTCATTTCATACTTAGTCTTTTAAAACTGACTGTGATGTTAGATGACCTGTATACTGACTAAACTGGAAGCTTACTGAAAAAACTGTGATCATTCATTCAAATCAATAAGTCTGTTTTGTGTGAGGATTCAGAGAAGATAATTTCCTCATGAAGAATCTTCTGACTTGGCTTTTAAATTGCTTTCAAAATACACTGATGACCAGTGTACCCTTTCAATCCTCTGCTTTGGTTTTTTTTTTCCATCATAATCACCAAAGCTCATCTGGAATAAACATTAGTAATAACTTCCTTTAGGGGATTAATACAGTGATGGAAAAGACCATTTATGTGATTCAAAATACTGATACCAAATAGAAGATACTAATAGTACATACTGCATGCTGTTCAGTCTTAAAGAGATAGTGAATTAGGTATTTTTGTGGTGGGGGGCAGGTGGGGAAAGAGCCATGAATGAAAACATTGTAATTTTCATAATTCCTTCCAGTTCTCCACTGATGCAATGTTCACCAGTGGTGTAGGCAGTGCCTTGGAGCTAAGATCATGCATCTGTTTTCTGGGTGCATGACTTCTGTCCAGCTGCTTTGCTCAGGCACTGTTCTTTTCTGCCTGCCAGCCAGAGTGAAGGACCTGCACAGATGGCAATGCCCATCTCTTTGGAGGCAGAGGCAGAGGATGGAGCTGTAACAACCAGAATTAGTGCCTAAACTTAGACCTGTGCATACCACACATTTACATGTGTACAACATTTCATCTCTTTGATAATGGCTGCTCTTATATAAACTAAGAGTTGCAATTGCTAGTGTGAAATCAACATTGTATCACCACTCATCCACAAACAAAAGCAATGGCTTCAGCATAAAAAAGCAGGAAGCTGTATCCTCTTTGTTCCTCCCAGGAATCCTATTTATGAACCCTGTCTATAGGGTGACTTCTCTGCCTATAAAGAAAGCCAGTTTTTAATTTTCATTGCAAGTTAAAGATAGTAGGTAAAAATCACTGTTGAAGTGAATACCAATGAGTTCTTCAACATGCAAACTCAATACTGTCAATGCAACAAAACATTTTAGGTGTAAACAAAGCTATTAGTGTGTTTTGTATCTACATGGTCAGTGCAACAGCTGCCACTGCTCAGGTGACAGTCTAGAGTTAAACAGGCTAATGAGTCAATCCATCACCATTAGAAATCAGTGGAAAGGCTTCCATTGGCTTAGTGAATAACTTCATCAACTGTCATCGTAGCAAATACTCTTTACCTGTGTATTCAGAAGAGCAAAATAATGAGCAATAACAGAATCTCTTCAAGCACATCTGGGCTGTTCCATTGAACAAAAGGGTTACCTAGTGGAGAATGAAGATTCAGGGTGCCTCCTCTGAAACACTGCCAGTCTGCATGTACCAAGATGGGAAAGACAAGTAGTAGCTCCTTTTGTTGTGAGATCACCAAAAAGGTGGACAAAGTCATATGTTTGGTTTTCCAAGCAGGAACCTGGTTAAATCTCACCCTGATTGAATGAGACTTCATAAGCCTATTTGGCCTGCTGTTGCTGTGGGTTATATAGCACTGCTGAACAAGCACTAGAGTAATTCAATACATGTTTCAGATCTTTGTTGCTTCTATGACATATGGCTCTCTCTGATAAAAAAATAATAAAATATCCATTAATTAATCAATCCTTTTTTTTTGTGCTAATAATTCTACATTGTTTTTATGTGGCTATGAAGAATATTATTCTGGGTTTTATAGGTGATGACTAATATTTACTAAAGTTTATTTGAAATGGTTTTCTAGAATGCACTGCCAATTTCATGTCACCTATGCTTTTGCACTGAGTAAGACAGTATTCTCTTTCTCAAAGGCCAGAAGCTTGTATCATCTCAAATGCTCAATATCTTTGATTTTTTCTGAAGAAAACTGCCATGGCACCCTTGGTGGCATGAAATATTTAACACAGCTTGGATGTGATGCATGGCTTTATGCACCTTGTCATTGCTAAAAAAATCATTAAGACGCATTACTATGTCTGTATTATAAAGGTTTACCTTGTCTTACTGTGACCTAAAAGTTGATGTTCAGTAGCAGGTCTGATTGATTTTTTCTCATGCACCAAACAGAGACTTTATTTACATTTTGTGAACTGTTAGAAGAGCTACTAAATTTTTTGAAATCATATCATTAATGCCTCAGTCACAGAATTTCAAACTTGTTCAGACACAAGAGGGGGAAAAATAGATAATGTCAGTCTTATGTCAAACACAATTTTTTCTTCTTCTCCTTCCTCCTTCTACTTACATCAGCACTTGTCTTTGTCACAAACTGCACTGACTTTTTCTGACATTGCAATGACTCAAGTCAAAAGAAAGAGGTGGGGGGAGCAAAAGAGCTATGGAAAAGCACTAAAGCCCTGAAGTGACCAGGAGCTGAGATCCTACTGTGTGAATCCTGCAGGTCCATCCTACTTTGAGCTGACTCTGCATTAATTCCTCTCTCCACCTAAACCAAGGAGAGGGAGAAAGAAGGGAGTAGAGTTTTTTCCTTCCAAATTCTTGTTTTTCATGTATTTGCTGTTGTAAAATCTGATTGGTATGAATGTGTCGATGGAGTTAAACCTGAAAACATATATTAAGAGAGGAAAAAAAGTGGTGCAATAGACTGTAAGCATACAAATACATCTTGTTGTAAATGCAGCTAACATTTCAATGTTAACAGTCTGCCACATAACTCAAACTGACTCAAAAGGACAGATCACTAATGATTAGGATAAGATCATGTTAAGTTTAGAGACTTGGATCTTTTGACAATTTTTTTTCTGCAAATGATAGTCTCAGTATTGCACAATCTATAGCCCTTCCAATTGTGTGAAAATGTCATGCTTTTGAAGTGCAAATAGCAGTGATTTCTTTGCTTTATCCACAGTAATTAAAGCAGGGCTTCCTTGCCCTGCTGTATATGTATATCCTCTATTTTGTCTTTCAGAAAATCTGTTTTACTGCAATAGCCTTGTAATTGGAAATCTTTGCTTATCTACCCCTTGTCCTTCTTTCTTCTTTTTTGAAGATTTTAGTATTTAATGTTTAAGATTGTTTCAGAATTTTGAAGATTGTGTCTGTGGGTAAATGCAAGTGAGCTTTCCAACTTTAAAAAAACACAGCTTTTTGAGCTATACTAACCACTTATAACATTAAATTTATATCATTATTACTCAATATCTGCAGTCTTAATCAGAAAGTGGTACCCCAGGTGTCCTGTTCTGATTTTCAGTAAGTTGCTGTTTAAGCTCCTGTAGATTTCATACTTTTGGCAGATACAATATCAGGTGAAATATTTCATGAGTTTAAGTCTTTATTCTTTTGTTTAGCTTTTTAAACAAAGCTCCCTTTCTTTTATATGTCAGCAAAATTAAGCTACCTGTATCTAATTGCAGACATGAACCAGCATGGCCTAGTTTCCATACAAATTTAATCCAGTGTACTGTATATTATCCATGACTCAAAATAGCATAACAAAAAAAGCCATCAGAGTTTTCCATTAGGAATAAAATAGCTGCTAGATAAGATAAATATTCAAGACAGATTATAGCGGAAATTAAAATTTTATAATTGGACTTCTACAATTAAATTCTAAATTGAGAAAGTTTCTTCCCATTCCATCTATTCTTCATAGACACCATTTATTACAGCTTTGTGTAACTCGTAGAGAGGAAAATTCATTAAAGGTTTTTTTTAAAAGGATTATTATGATGCAAATTGTTGCTTGTAATATGTGGTGCACAATGCTGCTGAGAAAGAAGTTAATTAGAAGAAGAATGGACAGCTCAGTAGACTATAAATGGGAGAAGATGCCTTTTAATTGTAAGGAAGGCAAATTTTAAACTAGCTATGTCTTGGTGGTCTCATTTTTTTTCCAGTAAAGACAAAAATCACCATATCTGATAAAAATGATCATTGTTCATAACAGCAATGTCTTTTTCTGAATCCTTCCTTGTTGGGAGCATAGATTAATTAGTAATACCAAATAAACATTATGACACTTCCTATGTAGTTAGAAAGTATCTTTGGTCTTTGAACACAAAGGAAACAAAAAGGAAAACAAAGAGGAAACAAGAGCTTCCCAGCTCATTTGCAAAGAGGAATGCTTGTGCTAACATAAGCCCTAAAGAGACAGCACTATGCTTTATTTAGCAAGCTGTTTCTTATTGTGTTTTTAAGGGCTCAGTGTCTTTCCTTCTTAGGTCCTGTATGAGCACAGAACACAAATGACCATTCTAATGACCTTTTATAGTTCTGTGCTTCTTGGTGGCAATTTTAGGGGTAAGCAAATCGTAGGCATGAAAAAATCCTTGGGGTAAATATGAGGGGAAAGATAATTGGTACTGAAAGCAGTATATGCAGAAGCACTTCTCACATTTGGAATGGAGGCAGCCTGTAGAGATGGGAACATGATGGAGAGGACAGATGCACACTGGAAAGGAATACAAGAAAACCGGGGGGATATACAAAGACAAAAGTGAAGTTTCACCAAGCTGATCTACTGGCAATTATGCTAGAAGACTGGATTACTAGGTAACCCTGTACTGTGGACAAGAAATGCAAAAACACCTGATCTAGTGTCAGAGCTATGAATCCTTCTTACTTTTTGATTTTCTAGAAATTCAAATTTTCAGTTTTGCATAAAGGCTTTTCTATCTCCACCTCATCCATTACTTTCATCTCTCTCAGATGTGGAAATATGGAATATGTATCAGAAAGCACCAGCCACAGAAAAATATTGCAGCTGCTGTTTGATGGAATGAAATAAGGTAGTAAATACTGAATAAATAAATCATTGTAGCTGAGAGTTAGAGATACTAAAAGACCTGTCTGAATTATGATGCTCTCTTTGCATACTGTTTGGCTGTGTTTGCCTGAGAATATAGGTGCTTTAATGCAATGGTAAATGAAAACAGAGATTCTCAAGTTCTAACAGGCAAAGGGAGCTTGTAATGTAACTTACACTGATATATCTTTTGTCAGCAGTGACTCTTGCATAATTCATTGTTCCCTTTATTGTTTCCAGAAAAGAAAAAAACTTGCATACTACTATCCTATCATATTAGATGTATATGCTTACTGAAAAATCTGTACATCATACTAATTAGTCATCTCTACTTACAGGCTAACTTTTAAGACCTTAAATTTCCTTTCCATCACGATGGTGTTCCTGATGTCATTAAGGAAATGCCTCTTAATGAAATGTGAATACCCCAGAGTGCTGGTCTACAGTGTCTTTGAGCAATGGCTCAGAGCACTACTGTGTGATGCCCCAGAGTAAGCACGGCAGTGAGGAATTCACTCTGCAGCTGGGGATGCTGTGAGCCCCACTCTGCCGGCTCTTCTGCTCTTGCTGCTGCACTTACATTTCTGATACTGATTACGACATGGTCTTATATATATATATGGGACTGTTCTGTAGATGTCACAGTCTTACTATATTTGTGGTTCACTGGAAGACCGTTAGCAAAGACATAGATTAGCAAAACAGGATTTTGCTCTGTTTGTTTACAGTTCTTATGCTGCTCTGGATTTTGATATACTCGGGATATAATTTCTTGGGATAATTTTTGTGATAGTACAAATAAAGATTTAGCTGAGAAAGCAGAGATCCTTTTTCCTCACTAATAAACATTCTTTTGGGTCATATCTCTAATATGAAAATGCTAGAATTTTTTGTGGTTGGTTGTTAGTTTTAAAAAGTAGCAAAAAGCACTTTCCCAGTTTAATAATCTTATGAAAAAGTTCTGTTTTGAACATACATCAAAATTCGTGCATTCACAGGTATTTGAAGTATAGAAGTTTAAACACCCATTAAAAAAGAAATATTTTATCAGTCAAGTCTCTTAAAGACAGCCAAAGAGGTTTCCTGACACATAGGGAAAGAAATCCTCAGTTTCTAGAACCATTAGGGAAACTCTCTGCTTAATGATGACTGTTCTGGAAAGCTGTTAAAGATTCTGAAAGGAGTTTACCTTAGAAACCACTCTGTGATAGCAAATATAGCAGCACAATTTTGAGTATGTAAAGGTAGCTATGATTAATAATGTACATAGTTTTGATATGTATTCTACTCTTTTTATTTCCAGTGCACTCTTGCTGGTAGTGACAAGAAAGAAGTTAAGGATACCGAGAAAAATAGCTAATTTAGACATTGCCAATCTCTAAAAAAAAATAGAGAACTGTTTATACTGTTACAAGGAAAATAAAAGTTATTCATTAACAGTTTTAAAAGTCTTTACCACATTTCAGAATTGACTTGAAAGAGTAATAAAACACAAGAGCTTACTGTGTTTTGAGTACAATCATCTATGCTTATTGTCAAAAACTTACAAGTACTGGAGAGGGGATGTCTTGGCTGGAATAATCTGCAAATCCATGCTTGAGTGAACCCAAGAGACCAAGGAACTGAAATAGTGAACCAGGTGCATTAACAATGACAGGCCGTCAAAGAGCAACACATTTATTACGTGTCAGTTTTTGGCTATCTGAATAAGATGCTGAATGTTAAAACTACATTGAGATTTAGGCTCATGCTGTGAATATGCGAGTCATAAATAAGTCTCTACTGACAGTGGTTGTCTGGTATGTCACAAAAATGAAGGGCTGGCCCCAGGGAGAAAAGCAGGGAGCCTGTAGAGCTACGTGAGGTCCTGTCTTTGCAGCTGTGCAGCACTACTGTGGTAACTCACCTGGTAGGGGTGAAATCTGTGGATAATATAGTTGGTCGGGCTGATTTCTTTGTCCTTTTGGAGGAAGAGGCATGAAAATGTATAAATTTCATAGAATTTATATTTTATTTAATCTAATCTGTTGCAAAATGTGGGCTGAGAATGGTAGGAAGTGATGCTGGTAAACAGTGGCTAAAATCACTTCTCACTGCTTCTGTCAAGTGACAACAATGGGTTGTTCATCCCTGCTCATTTCTAAAATCAGTCAGTAAAAATTACTCTGCATACTTGCTCTCTGAACGATGACTGAGATTCAGCCATTATTTTTAGGTTTCGAAGCCAGTGAAACAGAAACTTCTAAATGAGACTGAGTGACTCAGTAGTACTATGTGTGCAAGTTACAAATGACCTTGAAAATGTGAATGGCATGCTAGAACTGTTGGATACTGCTTTTTAGATAATGACTCTTTTCTTCTTCCTGAATAGCACCTTCCAAAATTAGATTGCTCCCTGGTTAGTGTATTGACAGAACACTTTTATATGTTTAAAGCTGAGAACAGCTAATATGTATAACAGAATTAATTTAATAATTTAACTAAATAATTATATCCTCAAGAAACAGCCTGATGTGATGATATGCCAAAGTCAACACAAAGAACTTTTAAAATCTGCAGTGATTTAATTAAATAAGCACATTTATTACTTGCATATAGAGATCCTATTATTTATAATTAACTTTCCAAATAATGTATTTTGCAGTCCTTCAATTTCCTCTATATCATTCTGCCTCATTGATAAGTCCAGTCACATTTGATGGCCAGAATCTGGCATTTAAATATGACCACAGTAGACAGAACAATCATTCTTTAAAGAACTTATTCTGAATGACATATTTAAAAGTCTTAAAATCAGTGCCAACAGCCACTTTTGCCTGTAGCAGTCATTGCTCTAGCCATTGTGAGGCCAAACACATTTTATTATTATTTACTATATTCTGATTAATTTTATCCACAGCTTAAGGAGAACTAAACTCTTTGGATGCCTTCTCATAGGAAGCAGTAGCCTGGAAACCTTACAGATAACAGAAAAAAATTCTGGTTTTAATGGTAACTGTCAGTGAAAGAGTAAATTCTTTTTAAGTTATTTAAATTTGTATCAAAGACCACATACAATCTTATTTTATCATCAGTCCATCTCACTATCTAGATTCTGCTCTGCCTCCAACTCAGTTGTCGATCCTTCCTTCTGACATTCCTGAGAAATACTCAGGAATGTCAGAAGAATAATGTAAACGAGTTTTTGTGAATCTTGTACTTTAAGTGTCTCTGTTCACTCATCCTCTTCTGAAGCATGGAAAGTGATGTGTGCTTCTTTCTCATGAGGGGAGTTCAGCAAAACTCCTGTAAAACTTGCATGAAAGGTTATAGTACATGAGAATTGAATCTCTCCTTATCAAATTGCCTTTATCCTGCTTCCTCCAGGTATATCCATCACAATTTTTCCTACTGTTTGGTTTCATGACGTGGCCTAGTTCTCTGTTGTCAATCCACTTCCAAAAGGCAAGAATGGGTGAAAGAGAATTGCTTGAGAAAAGAGACAGGAGAAGGGCATACAGGAAAGTGGAAGCTGCTCTGGAGTCAGTGTTTCTCCCTTTTGCCCTCATTATGCACCAGCTTGCTACTGAAATTATTAAAAGTAGATGCTGGGTTTGTTTCTGATTAATGTTTCTTTTTGCCTTAATGGCCTTATGGCCATATAAACTTAATATTCACTGTTCCTAAAATGCTGATGTTAAGTGTTTCAAGAAATACATGTTAAGTGCTTTAAGAAATACATGTTTTCAGGAGGAAATATAGAATGCAGAGGAGAACAAGTTAAACACAGTCTTTAATATCTGGGCTCAAGGTACAAGTTCTACAACAAAAGTCATGGTTTTGCCCAGAGGTACATTTCCATACCTTAATCAAAGAATAAGCAAGTATATGGCTGGTATGGATGCCTGGATGCTTCTGCCAGCAACTGTTGTCTCAAGAACTCAGTCCTTTTCATCAGAATTGTTACTCTCCAGTTAAGTAGAATATAGGGTGCTGATGGACCCTTGGGAGTGGTTCCTCCCTATTATATGGCTTCTATTTTTGCTTAGTTGTGGTTTTAGGCACAACACTGCTGTTGACATTTTGGTTACCTGTTTTGTGTGGGATTGAGCCACAAAGTGCTTACCATACATTAATATTATTAGAACTAGTATTCAGTTGCATTTGCTTAGAAATTTAACATTTTTTTTCTGAGCTGAAACCACTTGTAAGTTAACATTGTAGTATTTTTTATTCTACGTCTCTGCCCAAAGGTATATTCATTTCCTCTAGGTGTATCTGATAGCAATTCTTTGCTGGGTGTGATGAGGTGCTTTTGTAAATGTGGGTCCACTGATTGTACTGACATTAAAAAGAAGCAGAAGAAGTCATGCTGTTTTGACTGCCTAATGAAAAAATACTGGCATACTGGCTGCAGAAAAGCTTTCTGCTAACAAACAAATAAAAAGTCTAACTGAATTGGGAAAAATAGTAGTGATTTAAAGGTTCAGCTTCACTGAAGTACAATAAGTCTCTTGGAAGTGATGGAGCAATCTTGTGAGACCTAAATCTTATCTGTGATACCTTCTATTCAGATATTTAGTGCGTGAAATACTCATCTTGTCAGAGTCATGATGAATTCTATGATTTTTATGTAGAATGTTGCTGTAAGGAGCTGTATTTTTTGACTGTCAGGTGAAAGTGTGGTATATAAGCAAACTGATTTTGTAAAGCAACATCTGTTTGCTTTATAGGGCCTTATTCCAGTAAAAGCCTCTACAAAGTCATAAAAAGAGATTAATTTGGGGTAAAGCTCATTCCTCTTAATACAGCCCAAAGGCAATAATTAAACTTTTCCAAATGAAAAGAAATTCATTTGGAATAGTTATGGTAAATAAAACATCGAGATGTGGATGAACGTGTTGGATGTGGCAAAAGAGACTTGGCCGGGTTAAAATGGTACTGATAAAAACCTTTACATCAAAGTTTGATCCAATCTTTCTCATATTTTTTGTTTGGAAAATGGATTCACCTTTTACTCCATGTCTTGAAATGTCTTCTATTTCTAAGCAAACACACTGGAGACAGTTGTGCTTACTGGACAACTCTTTGGGGCTTTCACGTTTGTTGAGAGTCCTCTAAACTTGCACAAGCCTTGTGGTATCTCCATATTCAGTTGATGCTCACACATACACCGAACAACAACTTTTCAATTACTGTAATTTCCATTACACTGTCAGACTGTGAAAAAAATGCTGTAGATTTAAATGTGGGCAAAGAATGAAGTGTATGATCCAGACTCCAGTGAAGTCAGTGGTATTTTTTTTATTTAGGAAGGCAATTTTCAATTAATTCAGGCCATGTGTGAAAAGCAGATGTAAAAGTTAAATGGGAATTGGTACTTTAAGGTATTGATAACTCGCTCTCACTGAATCCCATGTCAATGAACTCTAGCACAGTTCCCAAGCACTTGCATGATTAGCTATTTTACCTTTGTTTATCACTCTGGTGTTACTATTTCTCACATTTTCCATATGATAATGAGATAATGAAAAATAATCCCTTATGTGTACCATATGTAACATAAAAGTTGTACTAAAGCACTCCTGTTAAATTAAAATTACTGTTACATTACCAGACATCAGATATTATGCCTTTCTAGCAAATGGGAAACCAACTCTGTTATTGCATATACTCTTTTTGTTGATGACAGCAGTAAAATGCATTCAGAACCATATGAACCTCTGACTTCAAGCCTAAGGCATGTGACTGGTATACCAACCTGCTGTTTTCTAGAAATTAAGTGTGTGGTAAATCCCTGAAGCATTTCACATCCACCATTTCTTTTGACAGTCTTTCACAGGACTTCACTGATTAATTATCAGACTGAGTATGCCTGAACTAAGTCATTAATTTTGTCTGAAAAGGTATAATTCCAACCACTTTCTCTAGCAAGATGATATTGCCTGCATTATTAAATACTTTCCCTAGTGCCTGTCATACATAAACCCTCTGCTCCCTAAGCACAGATCCCTTCTATTTACCTGCCCTTCACAGATAGAGACAGTAAACTAAGATGAGATTTTGTACTTCAGGTGTCCTTTGGAAACAATTTGTTTTTCCGAATCTAGAAGAACAGTAAAAGATGAAATTTGGATACTTTGATGGTTTTTATTGTGTTAGAAGTGTTCATACTTAGCTTTTTGAATACAAATTTTTGCAGAATTTAGCAAGTTCCCCATTTTCCCCGAAGGAGCTCCCAGGCCTCTTAACTGCAGCCCAACAATGATGAAGTGAGTAGGAAGAATGGAGACATACTGAAGAAAGAGGGAGTTAAAATGTACTTATTTTTGCTATAAAAATCATAGTATGTTAGGGACTTTTGGCAAATAGTTTGTTATCATTTTAAATTAAAGTATAAATACAGGTTTTATTCTATTGGCATAGAGAGACCTTAATTTATCTGGTGTGATTTTACATGAAGCAATAAACTGCTGAGGCCTTTTTTATGAGCATGTTGTCAGACTAATATAAACTTTTACATTCAATAGAAGAAATAAGGATCCTGAGCTTTATTAATTTAGGGAGTGTTCCCTGACCAATAGTTGGCCTGAAAGGATCCATATTATCTACTGGACAATGTAAAGCAGTACAGGACATACAGTCATGGCATATGTAACCCTTTAGAAGTGCAGTGTGTATGATTTTAATCCCCTAGTTATAAACACCAAATCTTGAGTGAAATGTGGAAGGCAAGAAGAAGACTGCAGTTTCTAAAAACAAAGAGAGCTTTAGTTTGCAAGATAATATACTTCTTCTGGGGTAAATGTCTTTTTAATAACTGTTCATGCAGCACAAAGATCTGAATTAAGACCTTTCTTTCAGTTTTATGCAGGGGACACTTGTGCTCAGTCACAAGGACTTCTATGGAAATCAGGCACAAATGGATTGAATGTCTATGAGGTAATCCTCCACAATTAGACTTATTAATTATTTTGCACTGTTTTAACATTGCTGTCAGTAAAACTTTTTATTAATTTTTAATTAATAAATTTTAATTATTAAAAATGTTGTTTGCCTTCTTTACGGTAGACATGGATTGACTAGATTTGATTGAAAGTATAGATTGGGCAGCAAAACCAAGCAGTATGATGGCTGAGTAGGCAGAAATCCACCTTGGCTTTTAAGTTCTAGATTGTTTGCAGTGCTGGCTTTGGAAACATCCCCTCTGCTACTTTAAGTGTGTAAATGGCAGACATTGAAAACTGGTGCTACCGGAGCAGGGAACATGAAATCTCTTGACAACAAAAGTGAACTTTCTTTAGAGCAGAAGTAGCACTTAAAAAGATCCTAAAATGCTGCCATGAACGTATTAATCCTTTAAATGTGATGAATAATACAAATAGCCAGTAACATATTCATCTAGACTACCTAGGAAATAAAAAGGGTATTTCATAAAAATTGAGATTGTTATAAGTAAGGGACATTGCAAGAAGACAGCAGAAAGGAGACTCCAAATAAGAGTGGGTTGAGGAAGAGTT
This sequence comes from Taeniopygia guttata, assembly GCF_048771995.1. Lineage (NCBI taxonomy): Eukaryota > Metazoa > Chordata > Aves > Passeriformes > Estrildidae > Taeniopygia > Taeniopygia guttata. The sequence goes on along the minus strand of NC_133028.1, from coordinate 36,896,380 downwards.
TATTTGACAGAGAAACAGAAAAGCTCATGCCAAAGATAGGGAGAGCTGAAGAGCTAGATGAAGTTAAACTGATCCCAGCTAACCTTTGAGTTTAGTTAACCTCTAAATGAAAATTATCTGTATCTGTCTCAGAAAGTCTGCAAGCTAAAATTAACAGAAGCTGTGAGATTGCTTTACAAATATATTAAAGTGGCTCTGCTACTGCTCAAGCATTCAGTTTTAGCCACTGTTGTATATTATAAGGGGCTAAAATGGCTTCTGCTGCAAGCCTTTGGCTTGTATGTGCTTCACTGAGATAATTCAGTGGGGAAAAAAAGAAGTTAAGTTTTATCAGTCAGTCATGGTGAAAAACATAAGAAGATTAACCCATATTTAATTGTATCTTTTGAAGAAAGATTTTTTTCCCTATAAAAAGGCTAGCAAGATGGAACACTTAAGATTATCAAGATGTTTTGGTACTGTGTACTCTAATGCACACATTATATGACCACATAACTACATGGAATATTTTTCAACCCATAGTCTTAGTATTTTACAGAAATTAGCTGGAAATATGTAGTTGAGTTTGAGATGGCTCTGACACTATTGCCAGGTTAAAATGAGGAACATGTTCAACTTGGATACATGTATTTTATATTTTTAAATATTTTTGTTATTTTAATATTGTTTTATAAAAAAAGTAAAGATCAGACCAGAAAAGAAGGGTTATCATTGTGGGAGGTTCCTGGTATGGGCAATCGGAAGGTGCAGATGGTAGTGGTTGAGCATTCTTTAAAACCTAAATGGTTTTCCATGCACAACACATGTTGATTTACAAGCACAGGCACAAAAAGTAGTGTGATTAAGGAATTTATTTTCATTCATTGTACCCTGTAGGCAAATGTCTTCAATATTTAACCAAGAGATCAATGAAAACAAATTGTTCACTGACAACCAGCTAGTTACTTTGCTTCAGGTGAAATACTGCTCTAAGTACTTTACCATTATGAAGACAATTCTCTCTCTTTATTTTCCATTACTTCCTGCATTTCTTCTCCTCCCTATTTGTATTACCTCTCCTTCAAGAGTCTCCTTACAAGATAAAACTGGAACTGTGTGGAAATACAAACCAGTTGGTTGCTAGAGTTACATATCAGTCAAGCTCCAGTAGGGAGCTGTGCGTTTCAGTTTCATGCACACTGATAACTGTAATTCCAAAATGAAGTATAGGGCCCAGAGTGTACAAAAGTAGTTCAGGATGATCTGCGTGCAGTGTTCCCAGCTGTCCCCAGTGCTATTTCACTTGTGTGACAGCATTTTATTCTTTGCTGGGCTAAGAATTTCCCAAGGATCACTACTTGCCAGTACTGGAGAGGGCACAGCTCCTGTAAAAACGATGTCAGCATTTCTAAGGAGGTAATTGTTCCTTCTCAGAGCCATAGGTCAAGTCCGATACTCTGTATGATTTTTTTCATAGAATGTAGGTAACGATGAGAGACTCCTCTCTTGTCATATTCTCTCCTTGCTATGGGAAATGTGACAGTAGTTGTGAAATTCTTTAAATAGCTATCAAGCTGGGACACAGTACATTTCAAAGTTGCTATATACCTTAGAAACTAACCATCTTTTTATCTGTTGTGCCCTCGTGGCTTGCCAAGTGGCAACACATTGTCAGCTTACAGAATTCTCCATGAGAATTGTTTGGGCAGTGATTTTTTCTGAGGGTCATAGACAAGGAGCTTTTGTTCCTTTTAAGCCATATTTATAAAATCTGAAGAAGCTGACCCATGTGGTAGGCTATCAGCTTTCAACATCACACCAGTATTGAGAACATCTAGCATTCTACATTATTGCTTTTGTTAAGAAACGGCCTCCTTTGTTCAGCTCTCATATGCCAATTGCTGGTACTAAATCCTAGTAGAATGACAAATCATTCTTAAGGAGTAAATGCATTTTCCATCTATTTTCAGCAGTTACTCCTTCAGGTGCAAACAAGAAAACAACTGAGAAACAGTTTCACATCAATAAAAAATTATATTTAAATATAAACTGTTTCTGACTGCCCTCTATAGATATTCTGCTCTGTCCTAGAAGCTTTTTTGTTTTCTAGGATTCTATGGTGCTTTGTTCTTTACAAACACAAAAGCAAAATGTATTTCCTGTAGCACCTTTTCAAAAAAATCTATAGTCATTATTTGTCTAGGTATGATCCTTGCTTAGTTAATAGAAATCTAAGTGCTCTAATAAAAATTAAGTTCTCAAAAATTTTATAGAGAATGTTTTGCAGAAGTTCCTTATTTTCAGATAATTTTCTTGCTTTTATGAAATATGACTTCAGAGAAAGTGTCATTACCAGAATTGGTAGCATTAATTCAGAAGCATGAAATAAAAGTGGAAAAAAATAATATTGTGCTGCTGAAAAATCTTAAATGGGCTCTGAAGGCATGTCTTGAAATAGGGAAGGACACTAGTAAAGTATTTTTTAAAATTAAATATTTATTTTCAGATTTCATTATGCATTGCAAATATTTTTCCCTTAAATTAAATGTTACACTTCCATTTATTTTAATAGCTCAGTATTCCACCCTGTTGATTATTTAGGAAATGCCATCCTAATAGCAGGGTAAAACAGAATTGGTCAAACAGATCTTTAAGGGAAGATATAAATTAACATGGCAATTTTGACAGCAAGAAAATTTCAGCAGTTCAGATACACTGAGGTTTTGTCTCTAGGTGCTGTGCGTCTTGCTCAGTTTTCAGTCTGTCTTTGATGGAAATTTCTAATCGCTGTCACCATCTGGAATGCCTATACCTACTAATAATCATGTAAGAAGGGTGGTTTTGGGTCAGGTCAGATGTTCATCTAGTCTGGCATCTTGTCTTTGTGGCAAATGCTTAGGGAATGATCTTCCAGAGATGAGGTATCCAGAACTTTTCTGAGCAACCTGTTCCTGTGCCTCAGTACCCTCTGAGTAAAGAGTTTCTTCCCAACATCTAATCTGAATCTCTCTTCTTTTAGTTTAAAACCAGTGATAGGCTCTTGTCCTATCACTATCTGCTTGAGTAAAAAGTCCCTCTCCCTCAAAGCGGTTTTGTAAGCCCTTTTTAGGTACTGTAAGGCTGATCTAAGGTCTCTGGATTCTTTAGCTCAGGCTGAACACCCACAGGTCTCTCAGCCTTCTTCATAGGAGAGGTGTTCCAGCTCCCTGACCATCTTCAAGGCCTTCCACTGCACTTATTTTTACAGGCCTTTCTTGGCTGAGAAATCCAGGCCTGGATGCAGTACTCTGGGTATGGTCTCCAAAGGGCAGAGTAGAGTCTAATTCTCATATAGACCAGAAACATTATATAAAATAGAATAGATACAGATTATATAGTTTTCCTCATAAATCCCTAGTCCTGCTATCTAGGTATATTTGCTCCTATTATCGTGTCTCTGAAATCCATCTATTAATCACAATTTCACAAAGCTGGTTTTCCTGTTTTATGCAGCTGTAACTCCACAACATTGTGTCCCATACCTGTTTTCTATAAAAAGGTAGGTTAAGCAGTACTCACCTTCCAGATTTTCTGGTCTTGATTCAAAAAACTTAACTTTATTACCTCAAAAGTATCATCTATGCATACCTTTCACATTAGGTTTTCCCATTTATGTTCATTTCCCCCTCATTCCTATTAGTGTTGTATCGTCATGACATAGTTCCAGTCGATTATTTGCAGGCTGTTAGTCTGAACACTAGACAGAATGTATATTTGACAGCAACCAACTGGGCTGGTAATCCATAATTTGTTGAAAGCAACGGACACAGGGCATTAGGAGATGGTAAATGAAGTGCTGGTGTAGCAGTAATTACAGACTCAGCAGCATTGCCAGATTAAGGACTAAAGTTGGCTTTAAAGTCTGTTTAAATGGTTTATGTAATTCAGCTAGGGTAGCTTGCAGTTGAATAAAACCTGACGTGGAAATTGTAAACTCAAATATCAGTTTCCTTCTGAAAAGAGTTCAGACAAGAACTGAGAACACAGCAATCATTAGAGAAGTTCATTCTGCCAGATATGGTTAGGTAATTAATCAAACATATGCATTTTCAGCTTCCAAGGGTTTATTTTTTGAATTAGTTGAATTTTTATTTTTATGATATATGACCAATGAAATAGTGCTTGCTAGTATTTTATGAAGCTGTCAAGCAACAGCTACTCCCCATATATCTATAAAATGTGGTGCCATGTTGCAGATTGGTGTGAGACTATAACCAGATGAACAGTTAAACTTTGAAATTAGTTCTGGGTCCTCATATGAGTAGCTCTAAGTGACTACTCTTAAAAATATTCTTCAGTCTTTCAGGCGACACTGAAGCTTGGTCTCCTGAAGGCTCATGGCAGATGAAAGCAAAAGAGGGAAATAACAGAGCCTATAAAAATTCAAATGGATATTAAATGAAGTTTTCAGCAGTGTTGGTGCTGTATTTCTTAGACTATCAGATTACTTTATGGGCCTTCACTCACTTCATTTGGAGCTTTCTCTGTGTTCCAAATTCAGAAGTTGAAGAAGAGGTTACTGGCCCATCAGCACAGCAAATGGATTGTAATTGCTTCAGCCCCCAAAGGTAATAACATTTTCCTTCAAGTGACAGGTCTGCAAAGTCTTGTGGTAACCAAGGTCACCTGAAAAACTTTAATCCTGTCTAAATACCTCACTATGAGAAAGGAAGCCCTGTACTTAGGAGACCTTTCTTTCTTTATTAAAACCTCTGGTGTTCAATATTAAATTCTGCTCAGTTCAGATTTGCCTGTAGTGTATTTATCTTCCAGTACTGTATGCCTGTGCTTACTATTATCTATTGATTTTTTCCAGAAAATTAGTAAAACAAAAGATTTGCCATTGAATGTTAATGTTACTTTATGAGATGTAATGCAGTGTCATCCTCTGGATTATGCTTTGTCTTTTCAAGATCTCCTGTCTGTATCGGTGTTGTTCATTTTACAGATGTGTTATTGAATTTCTATGTACAGATAGAATTACAGAATCAAAGAATGGTCTGGGTTGGAAAGGACTTTACAGATCATCCAGCTCCAACCCCCCTGCCATGGGCAAGGACACCTTTCATTAGACAGGTTGCACAGAGCTCCAGGAAACCTGGCCTTGAACACTTCCAGTGCTGGGGCATCCACAACTTCTCTAGGCATATAATATTCTACTTTAATAGTGAACCATGCTAAAGCTAAATGGAACAAACTGGCAATAATTTCTCCCTGGGCTCAGACCTCTTTAGTTGCAATCTCAAGTGTTGTTGGCATTCACCACGATGGGATTTGCTCCTCAGAGGTTGTAACACAAAATAGAAAGTGTTACAGGCAATATTAGTATTATCATTTCTTGACCCGAGCAGCACAACGTTCAAGCCTATTTCATTATAAGGAAAATTGGATGTGTTTCCTTGATGTCACTTTATTTATAGAATCTGTTTTCCTGAACATGGGATGAATTAAATAGAGGCATCTTGTGTTTATAACCTCAAGACTTTTTCCACTAGCTTGTGATACAGAACACCCTTACTGTAGTTTCTAAGATTGCATTGATGATACTAAGCACTTTATGGGAGCTCAGATTTGGTTGGTCTTGAAATGCTCAGCCCCAGTACGCTGCTGCATGAAGGGAGCTTTATTTAGATAAACAAAATTGAACTAACTAACTAACTTTGTGATACATTTTATTAATAACTTTTCTTGGTTAGCTATACCAAGCTAAGTACTCAATTATGTGTGGTAAGAATGTACTACCTGGCAAAGTCCCAGTAACCTCTGTCTTCCTTTCAGCTGGGATAGAGCTCATTTTCTTCTCAGTAGTTGGTACAGTACTTTGTTTTGGATTCAGTATGATGTTAATAACGCCCAAATGCTTTGGTTGGTGTTTAGTAGTACTTGCCCCAAATCAAGGACTTTTAAGGGTCTCGTGTTCTGCCAGTGAGGAGGTGAACAAGAATATGGAAGGGAACATAGCTGGGATAGCTGACCCAAAAAGACCAAAGGGGTAACCCACACTGTAAAATGTCATGTCCAGTGTAAACTGGAGAAGTCCCCTGAAATGGGCCTGACTTGGGAGTGAGCTGCTCATTTGGCAGCAAGCGGGTTGTGAGCAATTGTATAATGAATCCCTTGTTCTTCTTAGTTTTTATCTCTCTCTCCCCCTCCCTCTTCTTTTTTATTAAAAATATTTTTTTTTTACTATTATTATATTTTACTTTGTTTCTATTATTAAGCTGTTCTTATGTCAACCCACAAGTTCTACCTTTTTTCCCCTGATTCTCCTCCCCATCCCACTGAGAGGCAGGGGGGTGTGGGCAAGCAGTCATGTTGTTAAATGGTGGCTTTCATGCTGAAATTCTTCAAAAATAATAGAGCCTGTTTGACACTCCTTTCCCTCTGTCATTCTTCACTACCTCCCTCTTTCTGTTAGCTTGCATTGCTGTATGCTTTTCTCTCTTTCACTTAAGTGTATTATATCTTAAATGGACAATACTGTATAGAGGGTAGTTTGGATTCTTGATAGAAATAGCATAAAATTTTTGGTACTTTCAACCTGAAGAAAATGAGGAGGAGTGCAGGTGAAAAATTGTTATTTATACTCTGTATTTTTTCTATAAATTAAATGAAGAGTGGGTGGGATAGGTATTACAGAAGCTAGTTTTAAGTGGGTTATTAAAACTAAAAGTGATAATTTCTATCAAAATGGAAGTGGGGAAAAATAAGTGTGGGAATTCCCAATCACTCTCAAGGCTGCTGTTTTTCAGAAGCTGTTTTAGAGTCTGCAACTTGATGAAATCTGTGTTGTGGGTTTACTCCACTGGTAATGAGACCTGTACTCAGGTGGCTTTGGTTCTCTTTTGGACTAGAATTGTAGAATTGGAGATCTTGGAAAAATCAGTACTCTTCAGAAATATGGATTGCTTGGGACTTTATATTCACCCCAATGGAGCAAGAATTCCATACTCTGAGCACCATTCAGTGTGGATCCCTGTTTTACTACAGCTGCCCTTGGGAGGACTGCATAAATCTCTTGTAAAGCGATACTCATAGTGCACCTAAGGGAACTTGACAGCTTTCTTATCCAGAGCATATAAACTACAGCCAACCAGACTGTAGAAAGGTGTTCACTCTTCAGAGATGTATAATTCACATGCCTTCTTGATCTATCTAATTGATAAATGGTACGAGACACTTTCCTTGTCTTATTTTCCAGGTAAAAAGGAATGAATGAGCAGAGTTTCTCAAAATGAAAATCCTTGAATTTGGTTTTTGTTTCTTGTCCAGTTTCCACTTAGCTTTGAAAGATCTTCTGTGATATTTTTACTTACTTTATGTCAACAAGTTATATATGTTCCAAGAAGTTTGATTTCTGCGCTATGTAGCTGTGAGAATCCTTCTTGGTACTGTGTCCTTATATGTTGCATGGAGTACTGTGTAAATTACAATTACAGTTCTTCCCACCATGTGGACAGCTTCTAAACTCTGTTACCTGACACAGACTTGTGTGCAATCAATAAAGTTGAAGCACATGTGGATTATCAGAAAATCTGTCAATTTACATTCTTCACTTAGTATTATGACTCCTTATGCTGCATGAATTAGATATAGACAACAGAGGAACCAGTGCTTAAAAGCTGCTAGACTGTAACTGTATGTTACTGGTTTTGAGTGGGGAAGGAGAAGAAGCAACCCCCAAAATCCTCCAAAGCCTGAAAAATACTAAAATCTCCTGTCTTTGTCCATATGACATTAGTCTTTGTTGTTGATATAAGCTTTTCAGATTTCTGCATTACGTTTCATGGCTGTTTAATGCAAACCATGATTTAAGTGTGCCCTGTGGAATAGCAGGCCTTGTCTACAAGGGAGAATTGCTGAAAACAAAAATATATTAATCTATGTAATTTGTTTTAAGTTCTCTCTTTATCCTAGCCCCTTTCATAGGTAATTTTAGAGCACATGTCCAATATGCATAGCAGAGAACTGCCCATGCTGGCTTCAGAAATGGAAGCAATGACATGGATGTAGCTGTGACCCTTTTAAGCTTGAGTTGGTTCATTGCTCTTTGTGTGCCAATGCTCATGTGCCAGCTTTGCTGGAGATAGCTGCAGGCTGGCTGTGCTGTGTGCTGCTGAAGGGTGCTCTTTGCATGCTTGTCAGTAAAAGAGTATGTAATCTTGCTTAGATTAAATTAGGGTTGTTAAATAGGGAATTCTCACAAAGCATGTTGTGCATTGTGTGTTTCACAGAGGTTAGTGTGCAATGCAGTCTCTCTTTGTGGGCATATCATCAGCCTTCAGGATAGAGAACGTGTGTCCCTCCTTGCCTCTCCAGATAACCTGAAGGCATTTCTGGGACCAGGGGCTAGAAAAAATGTTCAATTTTAAATTCATAGCATCTCCCACTAGAGTGCTGCAGCTGTTGAACAGTTAAGAAACATTTGTATGGTGGCAGGAGAGTATCTTATTCCTCTGTTTGTTTAGTATCCATGCAAAAAATGATTGCTTGTGTTCTTTATGCGTTAATGACACTGCACAAACTATACTTTATGATGCACTTGGGTGCAATAACTTAACTGGATGGTTGAATACAATTTAAATATGCAAAAAGAAGGGACTAATGGAGTATCCTCAAGGACTAGCTAATGCCTTTATTTATAATTATGTCATGCTATCTAAATTTGAGAAGATTTGTGTTTGCCACAAACATTTTGTTGAAATGTAGCATTTTAGATTTAAGTATAGAAGGACCTCAGTATTCTCTCTGTGGAAATATGTTATTTATATTCATGTTTGGGTTGGTTTTTTATCTTTAAATCTGTAACCTACCACCAATTCAATGGCTCCCAACAGTGGGTTCTGAGTACTTTTAGTAGGTACTACTTCTCTGCTTAGAAGAGCCCTACAGAAAAAATAAGAATATAAACCTAATCACATTTAGAGAGGAAAGAAACAATGGAGAAAAAAAGTAGCAATGTTTTATATGCAAGGGGCAAAAATGGCTTAGCCTGGGAATTTGGAGTAGTCTATGAGTATGATCTGAGCTCAAAGGGTGACTGCCTAGCTAAACCTGCTTCATGTCACCTTTTCTGCTCCCCATCTGCTAAACTTCACCTGTCAGGAGCGAAATGTCTTGAGTACTCTGTTGGATGATCTTGTGAAGGGGCAGGTTCTTTTCTGGGGCTCCATCCCCTCACTCTCCTAGGGTAAAGGTTCAGGTAATTCCTTAAGTCTTGCTAGTGCCAGTAGTATTGCACCTTTTCAACAACAGCTAACGTCTGTAATTTCTCCTTGTGAAAGTCTCACTGCACGACCTCATTTTGGGATTTCTGAGTATCACCTATTGATACAAAGCTTAATGTGAGTCACTGTGTTCAGAGGAAGAGAACCAGTGCTGGGTAGGAATGTTAAATGTTGGCCTCTATGGTGGGCATTCCTTTATCTTCTGTGAAGTTTAAGTGGCCAGATTTTGGGGATTCACAAATAAGAACCCAAATAATTTCCAGGTGAATATCTTTCTAACAACTGTAAGATATTTACCTAGAATACCAGCTGGACAAAAGTACCAAGAACAGTGGAAAACTCCTTATTTCTTAAGGATTAACTGCATCATTATAGACAAAGCTTTTGTCATCTTTTCCTGAAAGAATATATGGCCTGGGACATCTAGAACATGCACCTTCTGTCAAAGATCAATGAACCAAATGTGCATGTTATAGCCCCAAGGAATAAATGCTGCCCTGGAGGAATGTTTTTTTAATTTAAATGCATTTTATTTGGAACTCTCCCTAGGTGCTTTCATAGAAATTCGTATTCATATGCAGTGAAATCTAGTAGTTTTCCTGATATTCTTAATCAATATGCTTGTCAGCTACTAATTAAATAATCATATTGGACATAATTATATTTTTTTAATCTACAGTCTGCTGGGCTTGTTTCTATTGCTCTCCTGTCTGCTTTTATTCATTAGAGGGAATTTAAATACCCTATTTAGTGAGAGTATAATACTAATTTCCTTTGTATCTGCAAAAGCGGTCATCTTAAAGAAGTCATTAGGTTTCCTGTTAACTTTTAATGTTGTATGTGTATATGATGAACTATTCTGATACATCTCAAGTTTGCATATGATATTTCTATGTTGCCGGTCCTGTCACTGACTAGCAATGTAGCCACGCATTTACAGTTTCAGAAAAACATCTCAGTTTTCTGAGGTTTTGTGGGTTCTTCTTGTGAAGTAGTTTCAGTCTTGCAGTTCTCTATTGATTATTCTAGATCCTTTTTCAACTAATATCAAATATTACAGCACTCCAGTTTGGAGTTGCAGTCCCTTTGCTTACTAATACTTCTTCACTGAACTTTTGAGCACTGCAATATATTTTTTTCTTTCCTCCTTGAAGAGCTGGAGGCATTAGACATTTGTCACTTACTTTTCTGTACCTTATCCTTCCAGCCTTCACTGGGCACTCTGGAACATGAGCTGGCCTAATGAACTGCAGCAAGAGCATCTGTGACTCAATAGACAACCTGCTTAATAAATGTTTATTGATTTAAATTACAGATTATACACATGCATGAGATGGTGAAATAAATTAAATTAGAGCTGGTTATGCATCTGTCTACACTGAAGAGAAGGGGCAGACACTGATCTCTTCTCTGTGGTGACCAGTGGCAGGACCTGAGGGAATTGCCTGAAGTTGTGTCAGGCAAGGTTTAGGTTGGATTTTAGAAAAAGGTTCTTCACCCAAAGAGTGGTTGGGCACTGGAACAGGCTCCCCAGAGGAGTGGTCACAGCACCAACCTGACAGAGTTCAAGAAGTGTCTGGACAACCCTCTCAGGTACATGGTGTAATTCTTTGAGATGTCCTGAGCAGGGCTGGGAGATGGACTTTATGATCCTTGTAGGTCCCTTAGAGCTCAGCATATTCTGTGGTATGTCTAAAAATTACGGCAATATTTAAAGCAAGGTAAAAAGATTAACTGGTTGAGGGAGCAGGAGGTTTCTGAATTTACCCCCCAAATGCTGAAGAAAGTTTTTCAGTTGCTTACTTTTTGTACATTTTATACATTTACCTTATGGGATATTGCTGCAGACCACAGCTAATGCAAGTCTAGAAGTAAAGGCACTTTTTGTATGGCCGAGCAGTAAGTTTGGCTTCGTGTCTCTGATTTTTTATATATTTCTATGGCCATATTTTATGAGAAATTAATTTTTCTCTTCCTCAGCTGTTAACTTCGTTCAACTATTAGAGGTACAGTACATGTACCTATCCTAAAAACTTGCTTATACATTTTGTGCAGTATTACTTTTCCATATTATTGTTCCTGGCCTTTATCCTTTTTCCCTCCTCAAGCCTACAGTTTAGAGGTTGTTCAGCTAGAGAGGATGTTAATAAGAAAAGTACATCTGAAAGCTCCACTTTTTAAATCACTGCCTTTGTGATTTGATAATTTCTGGCTGTTACTGCCAATAACTTCTCTTTGACTGCTGTAGCTATTTGAAATAATAAAAAAAAAATCAGATACAATTTACCTATATGATTTAGATTTAGATTGTCTGTTTCAGAAGTTCTGTTCCTAAGAGAAGCTGTATTTATTGCAGTGTGTGTAGATAGCAGTATTAATTAGTATCAATTTTATGAAGTAGCTAAAATGAACTGATTTTGCTGATCGATATGTTCTGCCATATAACACAGTGGATCATGCTTATAGTTGTGCTAACAAATGGAAATAGGTTTGTAGTTTCATTTCTGTGGTATTTTCTAAAACTATCTTCACCCCAGATTTAAGCAATCTGTGGGATCACATTTTTAGGTGATGATTAGATATTTCAGGATGTAGATTTTTGCTTTTTTCATTTCAGGGGCCTGGTACAGATTTTACAGAGCTAAAGTCTTGAGCAACTGTTTATGTCTGAAAAGCTTCCTATCAGTTTTTTCCCCACTTGTGAACTCATTCTGTGGTTTACTAGCCTTGAGGTATTCTCTAAGGGGGAATAAAAGGGATTTTAGGATGCTCAGAGATGACTGATGTGTGATATACATTACAAAAGAGTTTCTTACTTCCTTACTGTTCAGATTGATTCTCTTTAGAAGGTTCAGAGATTTGACCTACACATAAAGAAGCCAAATCTCAGCAAGTTGAGATGTGAAATGCATGGTCATAAGTGTTTCCTTCTAACTGGCTTCAGAGTTAGTGTAGGCAGGTCAATCAGAGCAGTGCAGCTCTACCCAGTCATGCACTTATCAAGCTTATATGCCCCACTCAGGCTTGTGGGTGTTGTTATTAGCCACCTCCAAGTGGCATGGGTACACCTCAAGTGTTGGCCCAAGGATGAAGATGTAGCCAATTAGATTTCTTTGAGCTGCCAGAACTATCCAAACGGGGTTGATTGTGGTTTTAGTTTTTCTCAATAGATATAACCAAGAGCCAGCAGGTTTTGGAGGTGGGAGATGAGGGCTATGTGAGAGGCCATGGTGAGATACTTGATGTGGTTCTGTCTGATGATGTTTCTCTCTTCTGCACGTGCTGTCCAGCTGAGAGTACAGGTGAGCTCGAACAGTGAGCTGGGTAAAAGAGCTGGTCCAACTGAAGTGCAACCATGTTAGCTCCTATCCCTACTCTTTTATGTTTGGATCATGTGAAGTTTTATGTTTTACTAAAAAATAAAATTTCACTGTCTGATTTATCGAGCATTGGCACAGGCTGATGGTGGGGAAGCTGGAGTCTGTAGGAAAACAGCATGCAGGCAAGAAAACAAGAAAGAGCAATGGCTGACTTAATGGTATTGGATGTGTTCTCAGTGTTTTAATGGAGTTGCTTACTTGTCCTGATGCTCCATCTGCTTTCCCTTTTTACAGGTGAGAATCTCAATAACTTCTCATAATTATTTTATATTTGGGTTTATGAGATTTGGTTTTGTCATATAGCCTTGCACTGACTGCAGTTAGAAGAGGTTTTTCTTCAATCCTCATAAATAATTTGCTCTCTCAGTATTTTTGATCTGAATCTCTTGCTTGTGGCTATATTGACTTACTAAATGGTTTATTTCATTTAGCATGTCAAGATAATTATGATGTTAGCAAAAAGGGAAGCTTAACAGTCCCTGTTTAGTTGGAGAATTATTGTGTCTATTACTAATTATGCTGTCTGGCTGCTGGGTTTTGGAAATGTCATCCATGTTCCACACATCTTCCATTCATAATAGTAAATACTAATAGCAGTTACTATTGAAGGGTTGTTGCATGGCTAAATTCATGTTTGCAAATTATTCTGAATTCCTCAGATGCCAGATTGTCTGATGCAACAGACAAGGTTGCTAAAGTTAAGTATCCTCCAATTTCTCTATTATATATTCATGTCCTTTAACAAGGGAAAGAAGCAAAATGAAATGCTCATTGATGTTTTTAAGTTCTTCATTGAAGCTAATGTCTTATTAATAGCCTGGAAAAGCTTCTTTGCAAATATGAGATTTAGCTCATTTTCCTGCTACTTTTGAAATCTAAAAACTCTACAAAGCAGCTATTACTTCTTCATAAACAGTTTCTGGGATGAATTTGCAGATTTGCTCATGTATTATCTTGGGGTAGTCCTAGAGATACTATTTCATGAATATGTAAAGCATGCTTGCTGTCTTCTTTTTTTATATTGTAGATTCATGGCAAAATCCTAGTTTATTCAGCAAGTGACTTTCTCTGCTATATTCTCTCTATATAACAAATGCTTGTTTCTTTGGCAACTCAGACTTCATTATTGATAGGAAATGAGTCTGCAGTGCAGCATTATTATGCTTTGAAGGCATTAAAGTTAATTTTCAGTTCTGTTCTATTAAAATGAATACTGAATTTTTCATTTTTTAATAATTTTCTGACACCATATTTCGCTCTATAATTCATAATTTTGCTTGCCATACCACAGATAATTTTCTGTTCAGTTAGCTCCCTCCCTCCTTCTTTATGAACACGTACGCTAAGTCTGTTTTACACAGAGATCTTTAGAACTATGGACAGTTTTGACAGTTTCCCATCTTTTTTACACTCTCTTCAGTTCTCATGACCACATTATACTGATATGTATTTCAGTTTCCTTCTCACTATCATTTTCTCACTGAAGATTTTTCTAATGAACTTGGAAATGGAATATCACAAAAAGGCATTTTTAGTTTGAAATTAGCTGTAATCTATGAAAAGAATGAGACTATCTTGCAGCTGAGATAAAGCAGGACTTAAAAGAATCTGTGTATTACTACAGATAGTAATTTGAGTGGCAGAAATGTCCACATGAATTAAGAAACCCTTTAAAGTAAGCTTAACAGAGTTCAGTGGGCAGGAGTGTCATTAATAAACTTGGAAGGGAAAAATGAAAAGAAATTCACAGAGTTCAAAATATTAATGGAATTGAACTGGGAATGTAAACTCTGTACAGTAGTTTTTTGAGGAAAATACCAGCAGTCATCAAAGTAAAATTGTTTTTTGAAATGTTATTCAATAGACTGCTATAGAGCAGACCAAATATATTATAGAATGATAAAAAACCCTGAGGGCATTATTAAAAGTGGATTTTAAATAATAGTAGAAATTGTCTTGTTTTTTTGACACCAGTCAAATATAATGATAGAAGAATTGGAGTTCTGCTACAATGGATATTTGCTTCCATGCTTATTTGGCATGTTTAGTTCTAGGTAGATACCTAAAAATTAATTCCATGAATAGTGCTGAAAAAAACCCACCTGAGGTATTGAGATAGAACCAAAAGCAGTTGTTGGTCAAGTGTATGGGAAAATTACAGATGGTACAATTTACAAAGGCATCAAGAGAGGAGTGCCTAAAGAATTATATAGCTTAAGTACAAATGTTTCCTAACATCATTAAATTACAACATGCCATGATTTCCAATACAAAAGACTGAAAGTTGTTGTATATTTTTGTAACAGAAATTGCTTCATAAAACAGACTACCTAGGATAGCAATCTTCTGAAAGCAAGAGTGGAATGGAAATTTCTACAGATATTATGCTTTAAAAAAGAAAAAAAAGAAAAAAAAAAGAAAAAGAAAGAATAGCATAGAAGTGGAAGAAGAAATTTTAACATATTAACTTGGTGGATGTAGGTAGGAAAAAACCCGCAATCCAGCAATATTCATCTCGATTGCAGAATGTCAATGTTTAATGTGATGCTGCAAGCATTAATAAAACTCAAGTTGTGGGCAGCTAGCCTCCACTTCCCTTCCACGTGAAAGTGTAATTCTACTGGGTGATTTCCTGTGGTTTAATTGCCAGGGTTTGTGAGTGTGATTATGGGGAGATGTTTGAAAGTAGAAGCTTCCTGCCAGCCATGAATCTCCTGTTATACCTTCTAAGTGTAAAAGAGAAAAGATTATTACCTCACACAGTGAAGTGGACTTCCACATTGCAAACTGAATCCCTTTTGAATGTCTCAGTGACTCCAGAATTGAAATTTCTGCTTTCTATAACTTGCTCACCTGCCTTTTCAGCAAAGGGCTTTTGTACAAAGGAAATTTCTGTTGAATCTAGTCCTCCTCTGTCGCAGGTAAATGCATCATTTAATTCCTTTCATTGATGGGTTATTTTTTTTTTTTTTTTTACTTTTTCTGTTGCTGCTGTAGTGCTTCACTCCCATTATAAGCTTGTTAATTCAAGAATGAGAATGGACAAACTCTTCATTCCCTTAGATGTCATAATGGGAGAGAATGTTCAGGACACAGTGTGTGTGTACTGTGTGCTGTTCAGAACATAAAGGGGAAGTTTGGCTCATGCACTGGAACCTCAAGAAAAATAATTCAGGAAGTCTAAACTGCTGTAAATGATATAGGTGCTTAACATGGCTACATTAATACTATTTTCAGTTACAAAAATTCCCCTGTTCATTTTGAGACACATTTTTCATTTCACCGTTAATATCTTTCTTCTATATTTCATTTCTCATTTTCACCTTTATTATTTATTCATAGCCTTTATATTTCTATGATTAGCACAGGCTACAACATTGTCTTTCTTTTTATCTTGCTCATTTTTACTACAGCAGTGAAATCCACATTGATTACACTGTAGCAAATTCTTCATTCTGTAGTGGTTTGCATAACCCTTAAGGCAGAATATTCCCTTTTTTACAACTTAGCTATTCAGTCTTTTCCTGTACGTTGCATATAGTATGCAGATAATTTAAACTCTGTCCACCCATTCGAGTTAGACACATCCTCTGAAAACCAACAAATTGTTCAAATAATCCAAATTCTTTATGGTAAGGTGAGGGTCTTTCACCCACCTGTGTTTTCTGTTAAGTGTAACTTAATTTCTTTCTGTTCTCATGATTCTCTTGGTTTTGTCTTTATTTCAGTATTTCAGTTTCACCACTTCCCATCTATGATATGTTAGCGGAATTCAGGGATTTAAACAAAAATTAAATGAAATGTCAAAAAATTACATGTATTACTTTCTCCTCCCATTTCACATCATCACCACTCATTTTGTTGACCAAAACTGACTTCAATGCTCAAGTGTAAGTATATGTTGTACCAAAAGCAAACCCATTGGCTGGCCTTAAAGTTCCAAGGTAGCTTCTCTGAAATGATAGGGTACAACATAAAACCTCCATGTAAGAAGTACTATGTATATGAATGCTACACTAAAGAAACTGAGGAGCCTTATAACAGCAAATGACATGAAAGTGGTGAGAACATTAGGACTAGTAAAAAAAAAAAAATAGGTACTTTAAAACAAATATGCCTACTAGTGTGCCCATCAAAGTACCAATTGGTACAGTAAAGTACCTTTACTGGAGCAGACATTGCTTATCTCTAGGTCTGATATCCTATGATGAGGATAGCAAGCTCCCAGAAAACTGTGTGGGGAACTTAGTTAAACTCCAGTCCACAATCATGTGTGTGAATGCATAGCTTTATCCCAAGTTCACAGGTGTTTTGCAAATATTCTTATCCCATCCCCACACAGTCAGGAAAGAGAATTCTAAGGCCTCCCCCAAGTTAGGCCTTCACCATTTGTAGGAAATTTTCACATTGTTGTTAGAAATTGGTATCCAGGCAGTATGTCAAAAGTAATCAATATATATATATATATAATACACCCATTTAGAACACAACAGTTCCTTAGAAAAGTAAAATTATTTAAAGATGGATTTTAATCCAAGAAAAATATGTGTGCTTATATCTTCCATAGATAGCTGTGGACTATTGCAAATTCACAGCTTTTGGTATAAGTGATGGTGAAATGCAGAAGTTGTAGGAAATAAGCAAATAAAATAAACTACAATGGGTCAGAGGTAGAGGGGTACTCTGGATCTTCCTGTGTTGCTGGCATTTGCTTTGATGAGCATTGCTGCTGAATCAGTTTGCTTTTGGAGGTTATTTTCTTTGTGGAACAGATAATTTGCAAAGGCATGTAGGTGAAAATGCCAGACCATAAACTGTTGGTGGGCCCCTGCCCTGCTTAGTAATTTTTTTGGCTTACTAAGTCTTTGTCATCTGCCCTAAATGAGGACTCTACCAAGTCAGATCTGAGGGAGACAGAAGTGCCCTGGAGCATCTGAGCCTCTCCTTCAGTGAGAAGAGAATGATTTACATATAAGTAACTCCTGCTTGACTGGAGGGAATTTACTTGCAATTAATTTATCCCCAGATCTTCCAAGGCACAACTTAACAGAAAGATCTGAGACTGGCACACAGGATATTGATGGCAGAATGCATGAATTAATGAAATCCTTTCTAAAACAAATTTATTTTTTTAGGAACAAGGTGTTTGAGGATGAATACTCATATAATTGAAAGCCATCACATTAATTTACCTTTTCTTTCAGTGTAAAATGACCAACTAAGACCATTGTTAAGTCAGATGCTCGTTCCCGCATGATACTAGAAAGTTGAATACCAGATATGAGTATTATGCGGTCTTCCTCAAGAAAAAAATATGCTTCTTTCTGTGTGGAAACCTTTGGAATTTATTCTGATTTTCTGGTTTTTGTGTGTTTCATTAATCTCTGTGTCTGTCTTGTACTGTTTTATGGAAAACAGCATTAAGAAATACTCACATATTGTTCAGATACTTCCGGTTTTCTTTTGATAGAGCACCCCCAATGTCAGTAATTTGCTGAAAAATGTTTTTTAGGGAAAGGAAATGAGAACACAAGTACAGAATTGTATTAAAGAGAAACAAGAGCTTTCTGAAGTGTACTGATGAGTGCTTTACTGGGGAAGGCATATGATAGGTACCTGAATCAGTTTCCACAATAGAAAAAGAAATTCTAAAATTTTGCCATTAAATGAAAACAGAAAACAAGTAGTTGCTTCTTCAAATACCAGCACACTGTTTCCTTGCACAGCTATAGCCTGGTAGAGATCATATTGATCTGAGAGATGTAGGTGCTGGGCTTTGCTTTAATGAGTACTGAAGTGTTTTGCACAAACTGGAGCACCTTTGACAGCACAGACTGAAAAATACTCTAAAGATTTTAAAAAGTATTTTATATGTTCTCCTCATTCTAAAGTGCGTGCTCATGCATAAACTGCAATGAAAAAAGGCATTTTCAATATTCTCAGTGTTGCTGTATCAGGCAGCAATGAGTAGGTATCTACTGTGTCAAGCTCTGAAAGGAAAGGTAACACCTGCCTCAGGAACTAATTTATGGTGGGTTTAAAAAAAATCAGTTTTATGAAGCCAAACAATGTAGCATCCTAGAGACTATCACTCAGTATTAAGAATAGCTATAAAGTTTTCAATAAGATGAGAGAATAAACTAAATACATATGTATATTATATATATACAAAAGCAGGTTGACTTCAGCTTGAAGTATTTTATGTGTCTGTGACTCCTGCAGTT
Source organism: Taeniopygia guttata (assembly GCF_048771995.1). Classification (NCBI taxonomy): domain Eukaryota; kingdom Metazoa; phylum Chordata; class Aves; order Passeriformes; family Estrildidae; genus Taeniopygia; species Taeniopygia guttata. The sequence goes on along the minus strand of NC_133028.1, from coordinate 36,877,531 downwards.
AGTCTTGAACATATTGAACTTCTTTCAAATTATTTGAGTAAGACTTGAAAAATTAAATAATTCAGCCTTATCTTTATGGCTTTGTTCTTAGCACTTCTTACTCCTTGCCAATACCCATTGCTACTTTGCCTATTGACACCTCTTATCAGAATGCTGTTTATAAATGTACTGCAGCCTTTCAAAAGTTTTAATGGTTCTATTTTTTTTTCTCCATGTCTGATTAAACCTCAAAATCTTTGCCAGGAAGAATTTGTCAAAATAGTTATTTTTTGTTTTTCTATTAAAAATATAAAATGTAAGTTTTCAGACCTCTGGCTTTATTTGGCTTTCTTCTATGGAATACTTAAGTTTGTTTTGCAACTTGCACTGATAGTTAAATGACTTTTAAGTATTAAAGACTTTGATCTTTAGTGAATGGTCTTCTAAATAAATGAGAAAATATATGAGTGGATGAAAAGATAAACGCAGTGCAATTTTCCTGCTTTGAGCACAGTCTTCAGAGGATAATATCTGGTATTGGTGGCTAGACTAATTTAGTAATCTGTCAGTTTTGTTTCCTGGCAAGTATATATGACTGTAAGGATGATGCCTACCTAATTCAAAGGGGCACACTCTCTACTAAAATATAGGACATTCCAGTTTAAAGAATTTTCCTTTAGAATTATTAAAAAAAAAAATCTTTCTTTTTTACTATTCCTGAATTCTATATTGTGAACATCATGTCTAGATTTTTGACCAGCTGTTTCTCAGACATCAGTTCCTTGTTACTTATGTATTGTGAATGTTTTTTCTGCTAACAGAAGTAGTCTCTTAAGAAGTCTTTCAGAAAGAGGTTGAGGTGCCATACATATAAACAGGCAATCCAAATGTCACTTTACACATGTATAATATTGTTGTCATTCTGTTTCATAACATTTGCAATACCAGCAAGATGTAGACTAGGTCAGTACAGAACTTTACAGAACTTCTCAAATTATGACAACAATTTCAACAATTTTATTTATTAAAAATAAAGTTAATTTCAAAAGCTTAGCAAAACTCCTATGATGAGCCAGTCATTCTAAATAAACTGTATTAGTCCAAAATAATTTAAAATCAAACAAGCTGAAAGTGTCTCTGGGTTTTGCATAATGATTTGCAGCACATTGTTAACACTTGAATTATTTTCATTCTTCTATACTGAAGAGTTTTTAACCATTTAACTTGGGGAAGGGAGTTTAATGATATAGCTTCAGGCTATATAACAGCTGTTAATAATTTCCTTGACTTTAATGCTGCCCCAGTGGAGATCTTGCTGCAGTCCTTGGGATGTATCTGCCAGGAATTTTACCTGAAGGAGTGCTTCATTGTCAGGCTCAAGACAATGTAGCAAATGAATGACTGAAGCACTATCTCCCTCCTTCTTTCTAGTGCCCAGGGACAAAAAGAAAAAGCGGAATATGTACCACAGGAGTGGTACCAGTAGAACATGAACAAGTATCAACAAGTTACAAGCAGTTCCAAAGAGATTTTACAGCTTAACAAATAAGCTGGCTCTAAAAAGCCTCATAAACTGTGCTTGAGATGTATGCCTTACATAGCAGAAAATTTATGTGAGGTATTTATAATTGCTTTTATGATCAAAATAATGTGGTTAATAAATTCTAGCAATTCACAAAAATATTTCCGTTAGTGTATCACTTTTGGCATTCATACAAAGTTTGTTAATTCTTGCTTAGCAGTGGTAGCAAAGACATTGTTGTGCATTGTCACTGTATGTAGTTAAAAAAAATCCTGGTTATAGGTATATTTACATATGAAAAACCTTTTTGTGTGAGTTGGTAACTTAACACCCACCTGATGCATGAGAATACTCTTTCACAATGATAGTGTTATGAAGCATCACTCTTTAATCATGCACAAACGTTATTCTTCTCCCTAAAAACACTCATATTTTTTGACTGGTGCATGGAAAATAAAGAATAAAAGTATTTCAGAAAGTTATAAGACCTGTTAAAGCACTAGGTATGAAATGGCTGTCACACTTCACTTTCATGACTTCAGACATAATTATTGGTGCTTGATGGTTGACAGGCTAGGGGTCAATTTTTACAGTCTAAATGTTAAGAGTGGATGATTGCAATAATAAATACCTGTCACCAACAGCTTTCAAGTAATAAAAAAAATCCACTTGTATCTGATCAGAGTGATAAAAGCACATGAAAGTGCACCAATTAGATGACTTTAAAAGGATTTGTCAGGTTAGAGCTGCTGGAGATCACTATTTATCTCTTTTGCATAATATTTGTAGCTAAAAATTAGCAACTATTGTCAGAGAGAATCAAATCAGAGATGAGGAAAAAAGCAAGTATGAGTTTTTTATCTACATTTTATTAGGCTACCTGTACTTATGAATAGTGTATGTGGGACTTGGTAATAAAGTATCTGATCTTCTGCTGTTGAGGCAAGAAAAAATGTTCAGCCATAGGTTATAAATCCAGCTCTCAAGTCATCAGCAAACATATTTAGGATACTAACATTTTAATGTATTGAAACTTAAATGCTATTACTGTAGATTATATTTCTTTTGGCTTCTATTGCCTTTTGGCTTTGGTACTGGAGATACAAAAGACGAGTAGCGCTTGACACTTTGATTAACCCTTAGGTAAGGCACAAGAAAGATTTCCAAGTTCCTAAACAGACAATAAATCTGACAGCTGCTTTGTTTACTTTGTCATTTGGCTTAGTTCATGGTGGAAAGGTGGGAGGGAGGGATGAGGTGCCATTACCAGAGTGAGAAGCAACTTGCTGTCTGACAAGATGTTTCTGGCTCTGGATCATCTTAATGTTTAGATCTAGGCTTCTACTGCAATGTGATGTGGCCAAAGTAGAGGTCAGAGATTGCTTATTCCTTCATACACTTCCCTGCTCTGTCCTTCTTGCTCAGAATCTGTGCTATGGCACATATCCTCCATGCCCACCCTTGACTTCTAATATGCTATATCTTTCTGCCAGACTTCTGCTGGCTGGAGACATGCCTCTGCTCTCTGCCCAGACCAATGAAACCAGAGCTCAGCCCCACTCAAACATACCTGTTGCTGGGAGGAACCTTATTTTTCCAGTTTCCTCTTCTACTCTTTCAAGGATTTAATTTATGGTGCGGCCACTCTGTAGTGGCACAGCTCTGTTAGCCCTGCTGTGGCTTCTCATGTGCCCCTACTTAACTGTTGCTATTTTGGGCTCCTGTTGTCTCCTACTTCTCTACAAAAAGAACTCTACAAATAGATGTAACAATCACAAGAAATAAAGCCCAAACAGTAGAAAGTTTCACATGGCTTCCATCAGAGCTTTCCTAAAGGTTACATGCTAAGCACTTGGCTCTTACGAACCACGAATTCTGCTTTCTCACCAGAAGGAAATAAAAATGTTTTACTTCCCTGCTTGCAACAATTCTCTCATATTAAAAGCCCCTTCAATTATAGGCAGCAGGTTTAGCTTTACTAGGAAATAAAAGGTACCTATGCCAGACCATTGTTCCCAGCTCCATGCTCTCATCCATTTTAGTTTCTCTTTTGTATCTTCAAAGGATGCAATCTTATTTGTGTCTCCTAACCAAAACCACATAGGGCCCATAACCAAAGAGCAGCTGAGAGACCATTCACTCAGAGATAAGACAGTTTCATCAGTTCAGCAAACTGAACTGTGTTTCCCACTCCCAGAGGCCTGGGAGTTTTGAATCTGCCCTGTGCCTCAAACATGTCCTGAGCCATTTCAAACCCTTATTTTAAAAATCAAACAGCTTTTCTTTCTGCTAGAAGTTTTTCCTGACAAACATTTCCAAACTTGTTTCCATAGCACTCTCTTCCCTTCAAAAGAAACTACTTGTCCCTTCTGCTTTCAAAGTAACTGTCTACTTCACGAGCCAAGGTACCCTGGCTGTGTGACTGTGACTTGGATCTGAGCTCTTGCCCAAAGATTTCTGTTAAAATACTCTCCCATGCTTTGCATGCTGCAAGAGTCCAGTCTGGGAAACTTTGTTTGTCATAATAAAGATCAAGCCTTTCACACAAATGGGCAGGGAGTGCAAGCATTGTGTTACAAATATTCAGCTGCCCAGCGCAGATCAGCAGAAAATTTATAGACACATATAGCTTCAGAAATATATTAATTGACATCAGTCTAGTCCAAGTGGAAATGTTTCTGCTATTACAGATTTCACAAGTGTTGCTTTCCAATCTTTCATCAGATTTCCAAATAACTGTTCATTTGCTCTCTTCTTCTAATACTGTGCTTTGAACTGTTTATGCATTTAATTTATGTAACTTATATTGCTTTTGCATTGTTTATACTGTGCTTTATATTGATAATTACAGAGTGCTATGTGCACTGCCTCACAGCTCAGCAGACTTTGTGGTTACAGCAATAAAAAGATTACAAAGGTATTTTAGATTAGTGCTAGAATTGAAAAGATTGACTACAAGACAAGGTGTGCTTGAATTAAACACAAAGAGATTTCCACATCCCCTGTGATGAGAATAAAATTAAGAACCTTCCCAAGTAATGAATTTTTTGAAAAGAAACCCCCAACACTGTCTCTTCCAAACTGCACTGTCTTGAACTGGTCTAGAAAAAGACCCAATCTTAAGGATTCCCCTCCAGACTGGTGATGTTTTTTTGACACCTTGATTATATTCAAACAATTTCACTTTCAGAAAAGATGTAGGAGTTGAAGGCAGTGAAGATTAAGCAGCAGTCCCACAGCAGTGTGCCAGTGCTTCAGGTTCCCCTAAGGATCAGGGTTTGCTCACCAGCATCCTTCCCACCTCCGCAGGAAAAAAGTGCTCCTTCTCCACAGACTGCCATCCTCTGTGACTGCAGGACAGCCCAAGCCTTTCCTTTGGCTGCTGAGCTGGAGTGATTCTCTTACCAATGATACTCGAAAGGAGTGCACAGAGGAAACCAGAGTTGCATTAAAGGTGTTGAAATTTAGCAGAAAATAAACCCCATTGCAGTCCAGCTGCTTCTCAGAGATCAAGGGGGCTAGAAGGTCTCAAGAAATAAATATTTTTCTGTTAATTGAGGAGATTTTGTTTATACAAAACAAATGTAACTTTGGGATGGCAGCTCCATGTTTCCAGATATAACATGCAAAATAGTGAAAATGTGAGGCAATCTGAGAAACAAAACATAATTAAGGCTCATATGCACATAAATATTCAGTTTGAGCAATGATAGAAACATCACAGGAAACTGGGAAAAGGGAAGCTGGACAATGAAGGGGATATAAAGGCATTGGTTTCTTCTGTGTGATGAACTTCAAATACAGAAAATCAGATGTGTTTATGTGCCAAAAGAAGAGTTAAAGTTTGAAAATTACCACAGGGCTATTGCTTTCAAGGAGTAAATGAGTCCTCAGCCTTGAAATTCATGCACTGATGCACAGGCTGAGAGAAGATCAGTGCCCACAGGTTGCTCACTCTCTCGTGGGGTGGGAGACCTCAGGGCTTCTGCACGGCATAACTGAAGTGAAAGATTTACACTTAGACCCATAAGGTCTTAGGAAGAAACTGAAAAGCAAGTGCTGCTTATTCAGGTATTTCAGTCAATTAACATGATGGTTAAGATATCCTGACGGGAAGAAGTAAGGTAGAAATCTCAACTTTTTTGGTTAGTGTTCTAACAAACAAAAATCTCACATATATGTCATTTGTGCATTTCTCTTCTTACATTGTAGTGCTGTTTATATCAGTATTCTTCTACTTATATCTTCTGTTTTCCAGAGTTTTTCTATTTACTCATGAAGTGGATTTGATACTTCTCAATTTTGTCTTATATGTGCTTTCCTTCTGTATTTAGAATAGGTTTGTTGAAGAGTGAGTAGCAATTGTGATGTTCTTTCTCACTCAGTGGTCTACAGCTCTGTTACTGTTCCATTCAGTGCATTTTTGGAGTATTTCAGTTACTTAGGGCTTATTTTCTTTTGATGGATTGAAGTTGTACATCGCATGTGCAAGACAACCAGTGTATCATGCAGGACAACATGGGCTTATGAAAGGCAGGTCCTGCTTGACCTACCTGATCAATGACTAAGTAACCTGCTTAGTAGATGACAGAGAGGCTGCATGTGTCATCTGTCTATTGTCTTCAATAACACTTTGGCACTGCCTCCCTCTGCATTCTCCTGGAGAAACAGATGGCTCATCGCTGGGAGCGGTGCATTGTTCACTTGGTGAAAAACTGTCCAGGCCCAGAGAGTGGTGGTAATGGAACTAAATCCAGTTGGCTTCCAGTCACTTGTAGGGTTCCCCAGGAGTCCTGGGGATTTATTTATTTATTTGGGTTTTTCCTATTTAACCTCTTTATTGATGATTTGGATGCGGGGATCAAGCGCACACTCGGTCTGATTGCAGACAATACTAAGTGGGGCAGAAGTGCTGGGGGGTTGGGAGGGCCAAAAGGCTCTACAAAGAGATCTGGAAAGGCTGGATTGATGGACTAAGGATGACTGCAAAAGGTCCAGCCAGGTCAAATGCCAGGTCATGACCTTGGGTCACAATAACCCCATGCAGTGCTACAGGCTGGGGGAAGCGTGGCTGGAAAGTGGCCAAATGGAAAAGTACCTGGGAGTGCTGGTCATCAGCATCTGAGGCAGCTGTGCCCAGGTAGCCAGGAAGGCCAGTGGCATCCTGGCTTGGATCAGCAATAGTGTGGCAAACAGGACCAGGGCAGTAGAACTCTACTTGGCAGTGGTGAGGCTGCACCTTGAATCCCATGTCCAGTTCTGGGACCCTCACTGCAAGAAGGACATGAACGTGCTGGAGCATGTCCAGAGAAAGGCAATGGAGCTGGTGAAGGGTCTAGAAAACTTTCCCCCTGAGGTGTGATTGAGGGAGCTGGGGCTGTTCTGCTTGCAGAAGAGGAGGGTCGGGGGGACATCATTGCTCTCTACAACTGCCTTAAGGAAGTTACAGCAAGGTGAGATTGGTCCCTTCTGCCACTGCCATATCTAAAGAGAAAAGATGAGAGGAAGTGGCCTTAAGTTCCACCAGAGAAGGTTCAGATTAGATATCCGAAGAAAAATGTTCACTGAAAGAGTGATTTGGTGCTGGAATAAGTTGCCCAGGGAGTGCTAGAATCACTGTCTCTGGAAGTGTTCAAGTTGGTCTGGATGTGGCACAGGATGAGGATATGATTTAGGGGTGATTATGGTGGTTAATTGATGGACTAGATGATCTTGCAGGTCTCTTCTAGCCTTGATGATTCTGTGAAAAGGATTTGGATAATTATCCTAGAATAACAGTCCTTGTGAGCTACAGAATTGCCACAACAGTTTATCTTGAACTGCTTTCAAAATCCATCATGTTAAACCAGATGTGGCACTTCTGTCACGGACCAAGACTATTCACAGATTAATTATTTAGGGACTGGTGTTTTGGAAAAAACTATTTTAAAGTAAGCATTTCTGAGAAGCTCACATGTAGAAAGATTTTTCTGATGAGGTTCTCCATAATTCACTCATCACTCACAACATTTAGTGTAGCAGCAATCTGGAAGCAGAGGTGAAAAGAACTACAAATCTCACTTGATGTGCCATGTGGGTTGTTTTTGCTGCAAGCAGTTTAGCTGTTCCTTTATAGCCATTAAAAGTTTATTAAAATGCATGAGAGACATCCATTATAAACCAGAAAAAAGTCCATTAATATTACATATCAGATAAGAGTTATATCTACACATGCCATCCCCCAGACCCCTAAACATCTAAAAAAAGCATATTTATATGTAGAAATTTAGAAATGTCAGGAGACTATTTTAATACCATGCATGCTGAGTAATTGAGTAAACTATTAAAAAGTGGATCAATAATGAGACCTTCTGCCTAGAAATCTGATGAGTTCCAAACAATGCTGGCATTACTCCAGGACATGATGCTGCAGCTGATATTTCCTGACCTTGCATACTTTGAAGGCAAATTGTATGGCCTTCCCACAATAGTTCTGGGAAGACTGAAAATAACCAATAAATATTTGAAGGTTAAAAACAATGAGGAAGAAGAATCCTTTACAAAAAAGCCCAGTAGTTCAAATAGAGTTAACAGGATGATATTAAGGGAAAGGTGAAACGTAGATGTTCTATGACAAGAAAATTCTTGTTTGTAAATTACTCAGCTACATATATTTAGATAAAAAATAATTTCTCAAGTGAACTGGGGCTATAACTTTCTTACTGGGATCTTTTCATGCTGGTCTATGTGCAGATAGATTTTTATGCAGTCATAATATACTATCAACAGAGGGAGGATTGTTTGTCTAGTTTACCTGTGAGGTCTTCTTGTTTCAGTTACATACTGTGAAACTGATGTAGTGTGAGTTTCACAGAATACAAAGAATACAAAGAAGTGAGCAAGCAGAAACTGGTGTCATGAAACAATATCCATCCATTCCTGACTGCAGCTTTAAAGATGTTACTGTTTTCTTTGTAGTCATCTCTAGCTGTGTTTTAGCTTTTTAGCCCCATAGGAGACTTTTTACTGCAGGATCCTCTAAAAATTAAGTATTTCTTTACCAAGGTGTGCACATTGTTAGTATATCTTGCAGTGCAGCTCAGCAGGCTTTTGCCAAGTAGTAGCTTTCAAGATAACTCCTTATTGGTCTCCTCTGGAAGCAATTGATTAGTGGCTTGGTTTTAAACAGAATATTTCTCAAAAATATTTTCTCCTTAAACAGGCTTTTCTTAGCTTATAACCATTTTCATTTTCCTGTAAATTATAAGACATATATCTTTGGAAGAAAATTATTCTCGTTCTGTTCTAGGCAGTTAATATGTGCTGATCTCAGCCAGCAGAGCTAAAGGTGTCTATGAAATGTGTCTATGCCAGGTGGATAAGCTGCATTACAATTAAAGATGAGTCATCAGTTGTTTGTATTTATTCAGTCATGTCTTAAAATTGGAATCCTAAAAGATTAAGAGGAAATAAATTCGATTTAAAAAATATTCATCTTTATGACAGCTTCTGAAATTTTATTGAACTTAATCTTTCCTTGCAGGAGTAACCCAATTTTGAAGCACCCTCAGTATTGCAGCACAGTATTTCATGTGTTATTCTCTAGAACATATGCACTCTTCTCTAGAAGATATGAGTGCAATTTTCAGTGTAGATATGGATCTGCTACTGCAGAGTTTACCTGGTAGGTCAGGAAATGTTATTAACAACTTTCTCCATTGAAAAAGAAGAAAACTCTAACAGAGCAACATGAGCCATAATATTAATCAACAGAAGTCTTCTCTATCTTTGAAAATGCTCTTGTTTCTTCTACATTTTAGGGAAGCAGACATTGTAAACACATGCAGAATAACCTACTATTACATTTGCAGTGCATTGGAAACGTTTGGGATACAACACATAGATTCTGCTTACAAATTAGATCCCAATCACATTTTTTCCTATTTTTAGATACTTTTACATATATATCAGCTAGAAGGAAAGAACTAGCCAATGTAAAACATTAATGACTTTTTTTTTGTTAATGTTAGATGTGCGAGTGGTGTCCCATTTCAGTAACTAGTTTATCAAACAGTGTTTTCTGGTTTTTAATCAAGAAAAAAAGGCCATCTTTTTACATGAAGTATTGTATAGTTTCTATATTCATGTTTAAAGAATGTAGTAAGTATGTTGTAGCAGATTTAACATGTCCAACAGTTTCTGTGGAGTAATATTACTACAGAGAGAGCCAGAACCCAAATGTAGTCTTCTGTGAAAACTGTGGAACGTTTAGACCGCAAACTATTTTGTTACAATAGTAAGGTCTGTATTAGTTGAACCAAGAGAGATCTTTTCAGTAAAGATTGAAGTCTTTCAGCTGCACCTTAAAAATGCAGTTTTAACTTGTCACAGTTTAGGTGGAAAGGGAACATACAGTTTGGGGCTTGTAGCTAGAGAATACTCATCACAGAGATTGCCTGCTCTGGAAATCCAGTACACATATGTTACACATTCCCCCACCCTGGCCATTCTTTTGCAGTCTAAGTTTTGATGAGTCAAAAGAGCCTGAAAAAGGACTTCACAAAGTGTTTCAGTGCATCTAGTCTAGAGACAATTGTGTAGAATTCTGCTCAGCATTGACGTGTCAGCACTGTTGAATTATACAAGCAGAAACTTTGCTTCACACTCAGATTTAAATCCTGAAACTAGTTCTGTCTAGAATAATACATAAACTGTAATGTTATCTCTGTTTTCTGTGGGCTTTAGGAAAATTAGTGGCAACTGACCCAAATTTATATGCATTTAATCAAGACTTTTCTGTACTGGTAACTACAAAGAAAGTATTTTTAACTCCACTCTCTGTACATTTCTATTGCCTCAATATGTCTAGTGAAAATACATTCTAAACTGCAAAGAGTTTTGGAAATTTCCATAGCATTTTTTTTTAATTTTTAGGCTTTGTTTTATATGTCAGAATTTTATTTTTTCTGCCCTATGGCTTTTAAATTAACTGTAAAAATGTGCATTAATAAATCCATGTTTTTTTCCTCTAGATAAGTAAAAGTGATTTGAACTTGTTTATTCTAGAAGTCCAGAGTATTTCTAATGAAGTTTTAAATCCTGTATTTCATATATTGCTTTATTTACATCACGCTTTTTAGTTCAAGTGTCAGACACCATTTATCCTGACCAAAAAAAAAAATTTAAATAGGACTATGTATGTTAAAGAGCATTAAATGTTGGTTACATTATAGCCCAAAGGCAAAATGCTTGTGTCTGTGAATGTGTAACAGAGTTATTCTGGCAATGAGTAGTTTTGAAAATCTATGCTCTCTACCTAATTCCCATTGATTTTCAATAGGAGTCAGTTTCTTGTGCTCTGCAGATGTAAAATTATTCAAAGAACATACCTGAATCTGTAATGGAATATCATTGATTCACAAGGTGTTGCAGTGAAATAGAAAAATTAACAAATCACTCACTGAGAGTCTGTGGCACAGTGTTAATATTTAGATAGTATGGGCACCTGAGTTTTAAGACTTGGGCATTACTAGATAGACTTGATCACTAAAATATAGTAAAGTTCAGGGTAACCTGAAGGCTGATCACCTGCAATACTTTCCTCTTTTGCCTGTTTTCATATCAAGGTTTTACTAGCTCTGTAGTTTGAATAGACAAAGAAACATAATTTAAAATCTTTTCAAAATCTAAATTCAGCTTTTTCTGCTGAAATATGGTTTGATAATATTTTTTATAGTGTCATTAATTGCATTAAATTTTCTTCTACTTCTGGATAAGAAATAGCATTGGTAATGAAAAGATTGCATGACAATGGTTATCACAGAACCATGTAAAAAGAAAATAGAACATAAGACCTGTATGTAGGCTGAAGAAATGCTGTAGAATGGTATCTCTGAGGATATGGAGAATATATTAGAAATGTGATGATTGAAACAAAATAGTAGTTAGTCATTCTGTTAATAATATTAATCAATTAAATGTTTTTTTCTGAAAAATATTTCAAAAATTGTGTAAGTAATAAGGCACTTTTTTGGGTCAAAAAGTCAAATTATTTTTTAATCAAAAGTGCTGTAGATAAAATGAAAGTTTCTAAACTAGGAAATATTTGTGTAGGTCTTAGTGGTGGAAGGGAAAAGGGAAATAATCAGGAATGCCTCTGGAATATGAGCACTCTTGGAAGGGTCAGATTTGCTACTGAGTAGTATTGTCAATTATGTGTTGTGAAGGATTTGTTTCTAGATTTATTCTGGAGTGAGGAAGTACAAATGAAGTCTTCTGCAGGCCTTTTCTGACACACTCATCTCATATTCTGTTTGTGATGGGCCAAGCACTGTCCCTAGATCATCTTTAGGGAGGAGGATCTGAGAAGCAACAGTGATTTTCAGATATTTTAGAGAAAGGGAGATGATTTAGTGGTTTTAGCCTGTGAAAAAACTATTTTATCATCAGAAGTTGGATAAAGGCAAGTCCTCAGTTGGGATAATTCTTATACTACAGAAGAGACAGTTGTAAAAGAGTAGGTAACAAATCTGTGCTCTGTTGTATTTTTCATAAGTAGTATGGCCTTCATATATCTGTATATCATGTGATATAATTGGAACTATATCACTAATAAACTAATATATAAACTAATTTCCTGTGAAACTATTAATTTCAAGGCTCTCTTTTAGACTATTCTGGTTTTGTTTGTCCTGACTCATTAGTAGTCAGCTTTTTATAATGACTTTTTCAACAGGATAGAACATATTTATTCTTTAATACTCCTTCAGGGCTGAAACAGAGCTGCTTAAACTAGCTTTTTGGTGCCAAAAGGGGTTGATGCTTGCTCTGATGAAAAGAAGAAGCTAGACCAAACATCTTATCATTGCTCCTTTGCCTGGGTGTTCCTTTCTAGTATTATTTTTTTCATTTTAGTAGTAACAATTAGGTCTTGGTCTATATGGACAAAAAATCTGATGAATTGCCAACTGCTGACACAAAGTCCATCTGAATTTCATGCTAAATCTTGCAGAATTTTGAAAATGAAAGTTGAGGTTGAGCACCTAAACATTTCTCATCAATTACCTCAATCTTCAGAAACCAAGATAATTTTATATTGGGAGCTGCATGAAACACTATACGATAATTATAATTTCTAACCCTAAAGGATTAAAGGGAAGGAAGTTAGAAAGAAAACTTGCTGTATGTGTCCTTTGTTTCTCTGGGTCCACCAGGCCTGTGCTACCATGCAAACAAACCAAAATCACACAATCCCCCTAAGCCTACCCTATCCCACAGTGTTTATGAATTGTTGCCATTTTTTCTTTGTAAAGAAACAAGTCAATGCCAACAAAGCAATTTTCTTTTTGCTTGGCAGGCAGTTGTCTTCAAACTTTTGATATCTGTAGTGTTATTTTTTTCTCAAATTATTCTCTAAAAATGAGTATAAACAAAACCCCCTTGCCAAACAATTAAAGAAATCTCAGCTTTTAGTTGACAGTGTTGCAGTAATTCCAGAGCTCCAGCTCCTGCAAGTGACAGTTTTCACTGGAATCTCCACTTCACTAAATAATGTAAATTTCTAGCTTTTCTGGTGAAAATATAATCTAATTGCAAGGACAGAAAACTTATACCCAAAGTGGTTATCCCCTGCTAATTTTATATGTTGCATTAAAGAAGAAAGGATTAAGAGAATTCTGATTCACAGTCTTGAACACACAGCAGTGTTTAATAACAGAGCATGAACAGTCTTCCATATTTCTCTATGCATTCTGCTAAAAGTTTGTGTAATGGAATATTTTTCCAGATGAAATTCTTGCCTAGCCAAAAAAAAAAATTGTGGGTGGAATTGCTTCCTTTCACAAACTAACACTTTGCCTGTTTTCCTTACTTGATTTGGGTTTATCAGCAAATAAATCATCAATATTAATTAATTTCTTCCTTTTTGAACAGGTTCTAATCACACTATAATTTAGTACTTTCTTTTCATCTTGGACATATGTAGCATCCAGACAGAGACTATCTCTGACCAAACCAATGTACAAAAAGATGTTGCTACATTCATACTTGGTATGTGTGGGGTAACACTTTTAAGCTATTGAGAATATTAAACAATTTTAAGCTGCATTTGTGTTGTGTAAGGAAATCCTTATTTTCTTATTTCACCCTCAGTCTGCAATAAAGCATGTATTAAAGAAAAGGTAAGAAATTTCTATCTCAGTTAAAGCTTTATGTTTCATATGTTTCAAAAGTGCCAAGACAGCTGAATTAATCACAGAATCATAGAATGGTTTATGTTGGAAGGAAGGGCATGGGCTCTGATGGCTTAGTGCTCCATGTGACTCAAAGAACAGAAGGTTGACTGGGGCACAAGAGATTATTATGGCATTTATCACATTTATAAGAGCTATGGGTCTTTACAATGTTATCACCTCAGCCTAAGATATCAGGAGATATATTAATTGTTTACTGTTTTTAATACTTTTTTGTGTGGAAGTAGATTCATAGAGCTGTCGTAGTATGTTTTAACTTTTATGTCTACTAAACAGATTTTCTGAAATATATACCTATGATTTAATTACCTCGTATTTAAACATAATGTAGCAGAAGAGAGGATGAAGTCTTCTAATGCAGAATTACATCACAAGACTGTGATTATCCTCTGAGCTAGATAATGATGTAATAAGATTAATTTTAATATTGAAAATTGAGATAGTCAACATCTGCTGCTTACAAGAGGATCAAGAATGTTATTACAACTGCTAAAGGTCTGAGCCAGAATTTCTTGTAAGTAATGTAGCCGGTCTCCAGCAACCCCTGAAAGATGCTGAATTCCCATTTCTGTAGCATATTTTACCTCAGGGGAACTGTGATATGTTCTCACACTGCTGTCTAATGAGATAAACAAAACTGGAAGTAATTTAACCAAGACTTTACTCCCACCTGTATCCTTTCTTCCTTCTCTGGCTTTTGAACTGTTTTCTACAACTGCTATTTTTTCTTATATATCTCGACAGAATGTAGAATCAAGCAATGTATTTCAGGAGGAAATAGAATATATATCACTGAGTTACAGGTATAACAAACTTGAATATTTTTTAAATAATAAGATTAAGTTTTGAAATTTTAAACTTGGAAATTTCTGTCTAGGCTTATGGTAAAAAATACTCTTCTATGTTCTCATATTAGTTTTTCACTCAGACATGTTAAGACTGGGGAGGTTAGTGAGCTGGGATATGTTCCAAGTGCCAGAAAGAAGAATTGTATTGTAGTTTGATTTCAGATGGTGATGATGAGATTCTATTTTCTGTCCCCTACTGAGTTTGTGTGTAGATAGGAAGAGCGAGGTGAGAAAATCTGGCTGACTTTTGTTATGCTTTACTTTCTCTGCTTTTCTAACAGGCAGGTTAAAATCTGTGCTCCCAAAAATGCTCTCAGCATCCCCACAGGCAGCTGCCTGCTTCTGCCTATTTCTGCAGTAGGTCTCCTTTGTCTTGGTGCCTGTTCCTAAACCTGCACACCACCTGTGCCAAGCCATCCCTCCTGTTAATTGAAACCTCACAATTAACTGTTTTGTTGCATCAGCACAGTTGGAAGTCTGACCTCAGCTATTAATGTCAGCTCACTTATTGAAAGTGTTTCTTGCAACAAAGGTGGTAAAAACAATATACAAATGATTGATTGAAAAAAATTTTTCCCTCACTATGAAATAATGTATCTGCTTGTTTTTAATATTTTCATTGTGGAAAGGGTTTGATAGCTTAAGTATTGGAGTACATCCAAATATATTCTGTATCAGTCAATGTATATCAATAGGCAAACATGTTTCATATAAAATTTTGTGTTTAAAACTAGTAAAGGACAGTATAAGAATACATAAGTAAGTAAAAACTAGTAAAGGGTATGATAAGAATACATTTTAATACATAAAATATTGAAAATTAATTATTTTAAGACCAATACCATTATTATACTAATAGGTATTTGACGTAGGACTCATTTGCTTACCCAAAAAATTGTGTTTAGGTCTTTGACTGTGTTCTTGCATTTCATCTTCATCTTTCATCTGGAAAATAGTTTTCATCAAAATATATAATTACCAATATATAATTACCTTACTTTGCTCCATGGTGTAAACCATAAGGAACGATTGAGCAGGGGCTTTTCTAATGGTCTCTGCAGAGGATTTGTCTTGCCAGCACTGAGTGTTTAAAATTATGATGAATTTTCACACCTCCAGGGGTTGGTTGGTGAGCTTTATGTTGATATTTTTACACAGCCTGTGGGAATGAATGTATGTGTCTATATATATATATATATATCTGTATGAAGCCATGATGAAATTCTTGTTATATCAAAACTGCTTAATAGAATTTTACGTGTCTTGATGAGTAAGTTTCTGTTAACAAAAGGATACCTAGTGAGCAATTACATAATAACTTGTAAACTGGGTGTAAATATACCTACCTGGGTAATGGAAGAGAGTCATTCAAGTCCTTGTCTGCCAAAACGAAAGAAAAGACATAAACCTGAATCTCTGCTTGAGGGGAGCTTCTTGTCTTCAGTGAATGCTGAGAGTTAAGCTAATCCTGCTGCTTTCTAAGATTACTTCACGAAGTAGGCTGACTTTTTACGCTTCTAGTACTCCAGTAAATCACTGTCTGAATCAGAGTGAGCAGAACAGGGTGGAACAGTGTGAGAAAGGGGGCTGGCATCTCACTCACTGGCACCTGGGTAATTCCCTCAGATTGGAAGAGCAGGGTGAGCACCACACTGCACTGAGCACCATGGGCACCTCCAGCTGAGCCATCAGCTCGTGCACTGCCAGCATGGGCATCTCCACATCTGATTCCCTGAGCAGTGTGGACATCCTCTATTTCTGGCCTTGAGCTGACAGAAGTGGGTTCCTGAACGTTGATTTCCCACTGTATTATTGCAGCCTTCTCTGGATCATGGACTGTTTGGGTAAGAACCAAGAGAGAGGAGAGTTCTTGAGCAAGATAAAGAATGTGTGCCTTAATGACTTCATTCTTCATGCTGATGAGGTACTGCAGGGTGTTTAGAGGCAATAAGATTGTGTGAGTGAGCATTGGAAAATTTCAGAATAGAAGACTTGCAAAGCTAATAATAATAATTATTATTATTCAGTTAAATAAAGGAAACACTGGGAGAACGTAGGAGACAAGCTTCCTCTTAGTTCAAGGACATTCAGGACTAGGATTTGACTTCTCATGGAGTGGATAGATAAGAATTTGTTGTCAAATAAATAACTTAAGTGGCTGTTTTGTTGGTTTTGTTGTGAAGTAGCTGGAGCAGTAAAGCAAAGTGCTTTGACATGTACAGAATGTGAATAAAGATTTTAAAAAATCTTTAGTTATGAAGAGAAGGCTGAAGCAAGAAGGAAGAAAATCCTGATTATTTAATTATTTCTTATATATCAACTTTACTAGCACTTCACTGGAATATGACAAAACATGATGATAACTGGGATGATTTTTTCAAGTGTAAATTTACAGTTTAGTAAAGGAATCAAATTAATACACAAATGAACAAAATGTGTATTAATATTAAATGTATCTTGGCATATCATCCTTATGCCAAGATCTCAGATTCTTACAATTATATTTTAAAAGGGATATACATTTTTACTAGCTAAGCTTTAATTGATGCAATGGAAACAGTAACTCAGCCAAAATTCCTGTCGATTCACTAGAAGAAGGATCCAGTCTTTAAAATCAAAGTAAAGGATTCAATAAAAAATACCTGAGCAGGCCCAGAATTATTTATGATCACAGCAGTGATGAATTATATATAACATGAAATTTTATATATAATAAATAAAATGGGTATTTTATTTACAGTGCCATTCTCAAAAATAAGTACTTTTGCTTTAGAAAGCGGAGTAGATTTTTTTGGTTTACATGGAGTTAAACTCACACGTATTGCAGATAATGAGAAATTTGCAATTAACTTTGGTAAAAGTGAGTTGAGGTGAAGAGAACTTGGAAATCCTTCTATTTCAGGCCAAAAATAATTTATGCCAAAGTGAATGAATTGTGTCTGATGAAGATGGAATAATTTAAGATACTAAGCTCTGTTTTCCTGTTCTGCAATTCTACCTGATTCTCTGAACACTTAGTTTCTAATGAGTCTGTCAGAGCACTAAATCCTATCTAATCTTTAGAAAGACTTTAAAAAACCCTCACCAAATATCTGATGGCAAACTGGAGATAGATTTAAAGGGGATTTTGAGCTACTTTTTATCTTTTTGCAGAGGTTTAGCTACTAACAAAAATACTAGTATTTGTCTTTTCAAGCATCACAGATAGTGAAAATCTGAATATCTATCAAATCTCTTTTTCAACACTTTTCTTTCTATCTCAGCCTACTTATGGCTCCCCGTTGTCTTGAATCAATATTTTTTCAGAATAGTGGCTTCTGTCAGTCACTCCAATGCTTCTGTGTCTGGGCATGCTGATATGTAACAGTGGGAAGCTGATATGGAAATGGCCAAAGCAGGAAGGAGGCCTGGGCTGCATTTTCGAAGAGAACTTAAAAAATAAATCATCATTATGGGAAAATGAATATTCTTTTAAAAGCAGGGCTCATTTTTACCTAGACCTTTCCAGTACTTATCCCTGAGTCATATAAAGAGTAAGCATTAGAAAAATGGAGTAAGTAAACATTATGACTGTCAAAATAAGATGCATTTAGATGAAGAATCTTTAGAGGAGCAGATGGTATTACTTAATGTATTGAAATTGATTATATAGCCTTGTCAAATTACCATGAAGGGTTTATTTACATTTGGCTCATTTCCTAGGCAGCCAGGCTGCCTTTCTAGTACAGACAAAGCTTATTGAAATCTTTGTCATGGATTTTTCATGTTGTAGAATTGTACAATTAAAAACAGTAGTATTTTCAGCAACCCATTGTTAATCTTGCATTAAAAAAGACAACCATCCAAAAACCTCTCAATATGATATAAATCCCATTAAATGTTCAAGGAAAGAGGCTCCAATTTATTCCTTTACATAAGCAAGCACTGCAGGAAGAGACTTAAATTGTGCTCACTACTTCTCAGGGCAGAGGAAAAAAATTAGTAAAACCATTAAAATTACCTGTTTTTTTGGGGAAGAAAGCAAAAGCTTTTGATTCTCTTTCCTAATTCTGATTTTTCCTAATTATGAATCATTCTATCATGCATTTAGACTTTTTTTTTATTATTTTTTAATCGAGGAAGTTATTTTTTTGCATCTATTGCAAAAATGGATGCTCAGTACTGGCTTGATTGCAACTTAGTTGTGAAAAGCAACTTAACTTATTTAATTATCTACATACTCCCAGGGATCTTGACTTGCTGGCTATTTTCTTGCATGAAGAAACTTGTCTGATGTCAGGTTTTTTATCAGAGGTCTCCGCAATGAATAACAGCATCAGGTAGCAGTGAGACGGCATGCAGCAATTAAAGGGAGATGATACGGATTTTTCAGGCCAGACGAAATGAGCTCTTTTGTATTTTTCTTGGTGAGTGTGGGGAAGGTGAGAAGTATTGCAGAAAAGCCTTTGACCTCGTTATGAGAATGGGGAAAAAACATGGGAGTGAATTCATAAAACTGGATAATACGTGGGAACTGGCTTGAAGAACTTCCGTTAAGTAAATTAGACAGTGGGGTAAATCCAGTGCATTCAGTCTTCTGCATGAGAATTCTGGCTGAAGCACAGGAAAACAGTTTAGACTGGGATAGCTGGGCTTTTTCTGCTAGATTATTTTTTGCAGTGTAATCTTTATCGCATTTTTCAGTCCATACTCTGGAAAATTCTTACAGAACAAAGTCAGGGAACTTGCAAGAGCAGGTAGCTTTTGGGCAGAAATTTTGCTCATTTGGAAAGAGACGAAGGAAAAGCTTGGGGCAAAGCAAGAATATTAAATTATTACAAATCCTCCACTTCAATTTGCAGCAAATTGAAACAAAATTTTACATTTACTGTTATACAGACATTATGTTTATCAAATACCAGTGAGATTTTAGATCATGATAGATACTTATGTTAAGAATGATGAGTGTGAAACTCCACACAGCGTAAATCATGTTTTTAAATGCTTTATTTGATCAATAAGAAATGATTGGTGCAACCATATGAGTACATGTGAATTTCAGATGTTATGTCCACTTCTAATAATAAAAATAATCCTATAAGAGGACAAGTAATTTCCTGTAAAAAAAAGAGATTATTCTTTGCTACATTATTCAATGAAGCTGAAGTCTGTGGAATACTAGGCAGTAGCTAGTGCTGTTTTCTGCTTTGCCACTGTGATGACATATTCTCCTTGAGGTACAGTTTTGGAGACTCCAGCAATTTTTTTCCAAGGTTTAAATGGGAGTCAGCTATTTAGCTCTGTTTATAAAAAGAAATTGATCTTATAATAATTGGTATAGGTCTGAAATGATTTTAAAAAGGAAGTGCAATCAAATTACAGGTTAAAAATTGTGTTCCATTATTAGCGTTAATATAATTCTCTCTGTGCAATGAGAGCTATAGAGGTGAAAATATTGGAATAAATATTTTAGTGAGGTCTTTGTAAGAGCTTGAATGTATTTTCTGAGACAGAATCTCCTCCTTGAAGTGAGGGCAATTTTTTTTAGAAGGTAATATGTGGTGGGTAAACTCCGGCCAGTGCTCACACAGCTGCCTGCTGATCTACCCCATCCATGCCTACCCCAGTAGGACAGGGGAAAGTCTAGGAAGAGCAAAACTCATAAAACTCCTCTGTTGAGATAAGAACAGTTTAAGTGAAGGAAAAAGGGGTCAGAAACCCAAGATAGTGAAGCAAAAGCAATGATTAACCTCTTTGCTCAAGCAGAGTGATACCAGGCAGCCCCTGAGAGATGGCTGCTTTTGAAAGCCAGCTTGCCTTTCCCTTTCTTCTCCCACTACCCCAGTTCCATTGCTGAGCATGACATTACACTCTATGGAATATCCCTTTCACCACTTTGGGTCAGCTAACCCAGCTGTGTCCCCTCACAACATTTTGCTTGCTTCCAGCCTTCTTGTTACTGCTGCAATGCCTTGAAAACTGCTCCTGGTTCTAGTATAATAAATGTTGTCTTTGTGTTTTCCTCCATCTAATACTGTGAGTTTGAGGGACAGATGACTCAGTGTCTGAAATCTTATAACATAAAGACAAGCAAGCCAGAGAATGTGCCAGTTGTTATTTTTCTCTCTGGACTCCCCCATATCACTATCCTCAGAGCCAAGTGAAACAGAAATCTTGGACACAGTTGCTTTTATTTCCCATCCATGTCAAGATAGAACTCCTCCGTCCTGCTGAGAGGGCTTTTTTTCCCCATAATTCCTCTCACTTTTCTTACATGAAGTGGCAAAATAAATGTCACTGCATAGATTTAAAGCAACAAGTTTGCTTGATGTTACAGCATCTCTTCTTCTTCAGTAATATGCTCTTTTATATCCCAATAAAACATGATCTGGCTAAGGCTTTGAGTCAGGGGAGATGAACTGTCAGAAGTATTTGACTCTTTTACACTTAGAGTTTCCGCTTGTGCAAATATATCAGGAATTAATGTGTTCCATTTCTGGAGTCCCAGCTGGGTTTTTTTTAAGATTTACCAAGTACTGTAACAGTCAAAATGCCTCCAGGCTTGCAAATGAAGAGAGGTTGCACATCTAATGGGAGAACAGGTTCATGGCAGATGGGAGAGACCCATCTGTGGAGGGTCTTTGAAACTCCATCAGTTGCACTGTGAAAAGTTTGGCTTTGTCAGAAGATTCAGGGTTACCCTGTGGACTGGAAAGTAGGGTCGGATAGAAAAAGTGCATAAATCTTCTTATCCTTCTGCTTAACAGGATCCTGACTACTGTTTTACTCATTAAAAAACCTGACTGAATGGAAACTATTAAAATACATTTTACTACTAATTAAGAGGTAAGCATTGCATCAGTTTGAAAACTGCCCAGGAAACTTGAAAGTATCTGAAAAAACATGGAAAACTTTGGAAATTACTCTGTTCATTTTAATTTGATATATAAAGAACCTTAAACTGGGGTGATGTAAATTGATAGAGCCCCACTAAACATAGTTATACCTTTCTTGTAGTAGCTACAAATTTGATTTGGAGTTATCTTTCATATTTAGACATCCTATTCCCCTTCCTAAAACTCAGCTTCCACAGTCCGATCATCTGTTCCTAACTCACAGAGGTCAGAACTCAGCCCACTGAAGAGATCTGCCTTCTTGGAGATGCCTCTAGGCAAGGCTGCCACATAGCAAAATGAATGTCTCTGCCTAGGGTGAAGGATGAGCCAAATTTTGGGATGTTTCTTCCGTGGAAGGGCTGGGACCAGACTTCCCTGGTGCTATTTCCCTCCCAGAGAAAGGATGTGGAAGGGAAAGCTTCTGCTTCTCTGAATAGCAAGTGTTGCCCAGTTTGCCCATCCTGGACCATGGAGCAATGGCAGCAAGAGACAGCCATCCATATTTCCAGACATTTCTATCATATGAGGCATCTGTTTTTCTCTGCCTACAACTGGAAACAGGACAGCTGTTACATAGAGTGGTAATGAATGATAACAGATCCCAGTTTTATGAAGGCACATAATGTATAAAATTCATCTGCTTCCTTCCTCCTAGGTTGTAGCACTTTACATCTAAAGAGTAAATCACAGTTTGTCAGAATATCTAGAATATTAATATAATTCAGGGGAAAATTATTTTCCAATTTATCTATAAGAAACAGCAACTTCTGTTTTGAAAATTCAGGGGCACACTGTGAGTTTTTCCTCCTGGATTTGACCATTCAGGTTAGTGACTGTTATGAGCCTGTCCCCACAAGTGAACTTAAAGGAACTGTCTTCCTTTCTTTTATTTATAAAACGTGAACCTCTGTAACAGTTATTTTTTACTCAGGAAAACACTTAAGTACCTGCTAGAAATTAATTGCTCTTCAGAACAGCACTGTCATCTATAGAAAAAAATAATTAATAATGCAAAGATTTTGAAAACACTTTTGTGATAGTACAGAACTAATAATTGATGTGGACATAACTGGGGGACATAGTTTTTTCAAAAAGTTAGAATCCTAAAGTCACAGTGTTAAAATCTACAGAAGTGGTTAATATTCCTAATTTAATCTTTTTGCCATATCTAATGACAGAGACTACTTGGATGACCATGGTGTCCTTGGAAAACTTCCCTTTGACTATCAAAATTATTTTGATTTTTTTATAATGGCCTGATAGTTTATTGCAAGCAGGAGAAAATGATGCTATTGATTCCTTCATATTTAGAGGTAAGGTGATTACAAGCTCTTTTTTAATTTCTAAATGTGGAAAAAGTATGAAAGTAATTGCTCTTTGTTATATAGTATTCCCCATTTGGCCCTATTTCTGATTGTATTTCATTATTAACATAGATGAGACATACATGCATTGTGAATGTATAACATACTTCACATCTTTGCAAACTAAGACCTACATAATATATCAAAATATGTGAGAGTTGGAATTATTAAACTTAGTTTTATTATTGCCAAAAAGGAAAATTATTGTAGTTGATGTGAATTTTGAAACACATGCTTGCTCTTATAGATTAGTGCCAACTGATTTTTATAATTATATGTTTTGGTTCATAATTAATGCTTCTGAGAAAGATGGTATAAATTAAAAGATATTAATTATAGATGGCATCTGTACTTTAGACAACAATTTTTTTCCCTATGCATACTGAGACCAGTTTTACCACTGTGTAAATTAAGTCCATATTTCCCCAGTACTTGTGTATACATTCGACTCTTTTCAGAAAATCTGCAGCAATTTAAACAACTCCACAGAAAGCATTTTGTGGTGCTTTAATTCTGAATTTCTTTGCGTGTGCATGAGATTCTGGGAATGCAAACATTTAAAGAGATGGTGAATTTTAAGCCCAAATGTTATTTCCTTTCTCTGTATTAATCCAGATATGTTAGAACATGAAAAGTGATTAGAAGTGCAGGTATTGAACTGGGGGTAATTTGTAAATACTGGATATTTATGTTTGGTCAGTTTTACATAAATTGCCTATAATGTGCATTACTTAGCTAAGCAAATGGTTGTCTTGGTTAGGTGAAACATCTACTTTTAGCTCTTTGAGTAAGGAAATGTATATATTTGTGTGTCAGGAGAGGAAAAATCCATGGTTTCTGAACCCATATGTTATCTATAATTTAGAGAGATTGTGTAGAAACTTTTATGAGACTATCTCATTCCTCCTTGTATTTAGCGGATTCATTTCAGAACATTATCTGTTGGAAAAGTTGGGTGCCCAGTGTGGGCTAATTCATCTGTCATAGATTACATAAAGGTCTAAGTTCCAAAAAGAGAAATTATTTTGTACAGATTGTTGAGTACTTCTTGTGAGTTATAAGTTGAATAAATTGGATCACAAAAGAGCTTCAAACTATTGTGGGTGGGAGAAACCATCTAAGACTTCCAATACAGACCAAAAATTGTGCTGAAGCTGACCCGCAGTTATTTTGGACTATACTTCAGCTGAAAAAGAGGGGAAAACTAGGCGCCACATCAGTTTTGACAGACAAGGGTGTAGGACCAAAATGTGATATTTGTCTGTCAAGATTCTGGTCTCCAGGTGATAATGTAAAATTCACTCCACTGGAGGTAGCCATCTAAACATGCACATCTTTCCTACCCCCATGCAGAGAGTCAGCACCTGCTTGAAAATCAGTGAAGTCTGGAGGCCAGCAATGGCAGGAGCAGACACGTTACCTGTGGTGAAAAGTCTCCACTTGTGAGGAGGCTAACAGCAAGGACAAGTAAGCTTGATGATGTTGGCATGAATACCGTGATAATTTTGAATAGATGCTTTCGGTGGGCAGTGGATTGGAAGGTGAACACCTTTTGACAGCCAGCTGAGGAGTGAATAGCATCATTTTTGACATAAATATGCAGGGATAGAAGACATGCTGCATGACTATTCCTATTTCTGTGGCATAGTGATGCATTTTTCCATACTAGTCTCAATGAAATACCAAAATCTAGGGAGTGGATAATGTCTTCTTATGAAATAGAAGAGGATTTAAAACATTATGTGCCAGAGCTGCAAATTTCACATATGATATTGAGAAGAGGGCAGGAAGATAATTCTCATTTTTCTTGTCTCCTGTAAAATGTAGGGATGAAGGACAGACATCCTTTTGCTGGATGCATGAATTGCCTTCCAATGCCAGAAGGTTATGTGAGACTTTTGTTGCCTTTGGCCTCAGCACAGAGAAAGAACCAGGCATGAGTGATTTTCTAATGAATGGCTTCTGATCACTCACCAGCAGCTGGTACAAAGCTCCTGCAAACAAATTTAGCAGAGACATGATAATGATGAGCTGCAGCCCCTTCTTGAGGGAGTGTGTTTAGAGAGTCTTGTGGTGGGAACTACACAGAATGTCAGCCAAGGAATGCAATTTACACTGCACTGGTGGGGGTAGCTCAATAATGGGACTGTCCTCTGCAATGTGTTCTGTTCTCTTGAGCCCGGGGGCAAAGGCAGCTTACAGAATGCATATTACTGAGGCACAGCACTTGTCTTGATAAACTGAAGCTTGAATCTAGGCAAGTCAAAGGCAATATAGACCTTACTGCTGAAGTAGATTAGAAAGCTTCCACTCAGTACCATCCAGGCCACTCTTTGAGTTTGATTGCAACTCTGTGATTATTTTCTAATATGAAAACCCTATTTCTACTTGCCTATTTATATGTCAATCTTATGTTCATATAATTTTTGCAGGTGAAAGTTTCTGTGCATGGATTCTATATGGAATGAGCACAATAACTCTAGGAGATGACATATCTCATAATAATCTGTTCAGTGCGGATATAAAGGCTCCTAGTAGCATGTTGTATATGAAAATGCCTTCAGGGCTTACTAGGCTTGTGGTATGCAACCATAACTCATTTTTCTGCCCTCTCTCTCTTTCTATGGAGGTATTTTTCATTTTTTGTCTTTAAAATTTTAACCCTTTTTATCTGATTCACTTTGACAACTTTTTTTTCATTTTGTTCTTTTTTATTGTGAACATAAAGGTCAGGATTTAAACAACTGAAGAGTGTAGAGCATTTATTTATGGATAAGCACACTGTTGATAGCAAGGACTAGTGAGCTTGTAGGTAAGTGCTAATATTACCAGACAAGCATTATATACTCACCAATCTGATGAGATTGCACTTTCTGCTCAGGTGAGAAGAGGTCAGTAATCTTTGCTTTTAGATTGAACTTGATCCCTGATCTTGCTGAATTTCCATCATCTGTTTCTCTACTATTTTTTAGCATCTTAAACCTTTTAATGTCAGTATTTTTCCCTCTTGAGTTCTCATACTGCTAACTATCCCCGCATCCATGCTTGACTTATTTTTTTTAATGTGTTTTTAGGCTTCCTAACCCAGATAGCTTTTATTTTTTCATTTCTTTTCAGTCATCTCAGCAGTTTTCTCAGCAGGCTGACCAAAAGTCACACAGCTTTACTGCCCTACACTGCTTTTTGGTTCATAGATTTTGAGGGTTGCATATGAATGGTGTCCCCAGATACTTTCCTTTTCTGACTTGTTTCTTATCTGAAGTTTTTTAGAAAATATTAATATTTGCACTCATGGATTTAGCTACATTCCACTAAGCACAAATAGTATATAGAAGAAGCCAAGAATAAATTTAGTGTTTTTTCAGTATGCAAATCTTTACAGAATTTAGAATGATAAAACAAAATATCATTATAAAAGACTGAAAATAATACTTAGGCTTTTCATTGTGTTTTGCTGTTCAAGATGTACACAAACATTAAATAACAAATCATTAAATAAAGCATATTCAAAATAAAATATAAACCATATCCTACTGTTCAAAAGCCAAAGAGTATTATGCTACTGAGTATGAAGTATATGGTGAAAATTACTTGGCAGAGGTTTGCACAGTAAATAACGTATTATTACTTTAATTTTTTGCCATTTCCAGGTGTACAGAAAATTCTATGATCAGCTAGAATTGTATCCTATAACACACCAAATGATCTTCTGTCAAACAATTTAGAATCTAAGCATGAAATGAGGGATGATAGGCAACAAAACTTGAGGATTTGGTCAGATGCTTTAGGCTGTAGCATTTGGAGTGTCTTGCTATATATGACCTGCCTAACTTCAACCTGGCTTTTCTTAGACATTAAACAAAAGAGGTTATAAGGAAGGTGTTTATATATATATATGTATATATATATGAATTTAAGGAGTGAGAGT
Source organism: Taeniopygia guttata (assembly GCF_048771995.1). Lineage (NCBI taxonomy): Eukaryota > Metazoa > Chordata > Aves > Passeriformes > Estrildidae > Taeniopygia > Taeniopygia guttata. Next base: position 36,850,785 of record NC_133028.1, on the reverse strand, counting down.
TGCAGCTTTTGTATCATGTTTATGAATCTCAATCAGAAATCTCACGGGAAGCCTGTATTCTATTTATCTATAAGACCCCAGTAGCTGAGAATACTGCCTTTACTGCAAGACTGGCATTCTTCTTCCCATGTTGGAAGAAATGTCAAGTTAATTATAATCAAAATAAATTAAAATTTCCTGATATTTAGTTGCATTTTTAGAATTTAAAGCTGTGATTCTGCCAGCATTTAAACAGGTGTGCACCTTGGCTCATGTGAGCTATTATCATCTGATATGATGAAGCGAGTCACAAATACCTTGGTAGTTCTCCACCCTGAAAATACACAGTCTGTAGTTAAAATTTGACTTTTTGTTATGCTGTGAAATCTCTCACTATTAGGTCTTCAGGAGCATTTTGAAATAGTCTTCAAAGGTGTCTTGTTTGGTTTCCACTGTGCTTTTTCTCTTTAAGAATGAAAATTTAGGAGAAATTAAAATCCTTCTTTGATGGTTTCTGTTCAGAAGTCTCAGAATTCCTCTGGAAGGCTCCTTGGTTGTTTTCAACAGCCTTTTTGTGCTTCACATTTTAAAGTACCAGAGACAGCTGGTGGGGTGTTCTACTGCTCTCTTGAGAACCTCACCAATTACAATAAGCACACAGTGGTATGTTAAAGATTGATCATCAAAGATTTACAAGGATATAGACAATGGGATTAAGGTTTGGGTTTTATTTGCTTTTAGTGAATCCAAAGACTCTCAGAAAAAAAAAAAAAAAGTTATTGTCATTTAGGGCATGTATAGCTTCACATCTGTCTTTGATCTTTCAGCTTTCTTTATACTCCCGTGTGTAGGCTGCAATCTGTGTGCTTCACCCAAGAGTAGAGTGGAACCATGTGCACAGATAATATCCCTGTCTTCTCTCCTGAAGATGTATGTGATTAATGATTTCCAGCCTGCAGAGCTAATGTGTGGCCTGTGCTAGGGTGTAGGAGGTTTTCCACCAAGGAACCTTGATTATTGAGATGAATGGATTATTGATGACAAAGAAGAACCCCCGCCACAAAACATTAGGGGAAAAAACAGTTGGAGGGTCTCTTATTCATCTTGGGATGCACAAATGGGCTACGTAACCTCTCAGGATTTCTTTCATCTCTACTATTTATTATTTTGTTTTTCTGGAAGAAGAAATGTAAGATGCCAGGCTGGCTGCATACAATGTTGTCCTGCCTTGAGATCCCCAGGGAACACTCTGGCAGAGGTATAGATCCAAGTCTGGAGCTCATTGCTGCAGTTGCTATATGGAGCAAACTAATGCTGCACACAACTAAGAATTTGCCTTGAACACTTGCAGCAGCTACAGGCTCAGACAAAAACCACAATGAATTTCACAAGAAAGCATTGAGGAAATTATGTGTGTTCTGCACGACCATATTTAATAACAGAAAAACAGGGCTGGAAGAGACCTCAAGAAGTTGTGCAGTTAGTATTGTTCTAGTACAAGTCTTGGGTCCAGCACATTTACCAGTGTGTAAATTCTACAGCTGTATGTGTGTGTTATTTGTCAGTGCAAATCCCAGCTCCTTAATGTGGAAATTTGAAATGTGTGGCTTGAGTTTCATCCAATGCTTTCAGAATGGTGAGGAATAAAGGAGTAGAGATAATCCTGACAGAAGAAAGTCCTTGTGTTTGTAGAAGGAGCTGATTCATAATTAAGTTGGAAATACAATTTTCAACATCTATTGAATGCTGATGCTATGACAATGTTGCAATTATTTATTTTCCTCTTTCAGCAACTTCTTAAAAAAAGATTTTTACAAGCCATTTGAACCATTATGTAAATCCAGCAGCCATGTTTGTTTCTGGACTGTGTACTGTCATTTCCCCTGTGGATTTCTAAACGTGACCAGGACGATTCAGAAAGTTTGATCTGTTTCATCAAGTTTGTCCTGAGGCATTTATGGACCAAATTGAAGTAGAAGCTGCTGGTGTCTGAACTGAAAATTCTGTTTCTTTGGGAAAGGGAGAGGGCATTTAGAGAGAGACTAGAGCTGAGATACCTCCCAGAATCTAAGGCAGTTCTGCCCAGAAACAGTAAAAGCTAAGCTAGAGAGATGTGTGATGCTTCAGTCTTGCACAATTAACCTCGCTGTAGCTCTTGCCTGCAAGAATAGTTCCTCATGTTACTTGATTTCCTGGAGTAGTCTGACATTTCCACTGTATTTCTTTTCCTTTCACTCACTTTCCAAGACACTGTTTAAATTGTGTCCTAACATAATTTTTTTACACAGTATCTGCGGAACAGGCTAAACACAGAGAGAGAAGAGAAATTTTGAAAAGACTTGAAGATACTGAAGTGTGTTTTGGTTTGTTCAAGCCCCTCTCCTGCCTCCCTAAGGAACAAGTCCTAACATTTTAAAATTTTCCTTCCAGGAAAATTTAGATTTTTTTTTTTTTAAAGCTAGAATAATCAAAATGTATCTTCTTTTAAAAAATAAGTGTTGTACTTTAAAATCTAGACTTTTTATTATGCTATTATGCTATTATATATTATACTTATTATTTATTATACTGGTGATGTTGAACAAATAATCATTTTATAGTTAAAGGCCAGAACTTCTTAGCTACTTTAAATTGCAACATAATCCAGTTTTTGTAAATGCTCTGATTTCAGCAAAGGAGCCAATTTTTGGATTTTCTCCACCAGTTTTTCTTCCATTAGCTATTTTTGAATAGGCATTCAGAGAACACATTCCTTGTCAGGAGAGGAAATATTATTGTTAAGCAAAGACTTGTGCTGAATACCCACCACTCAATGTACAAAATTAATTTCAGTATAGTCTTTTGTATTAAAAACTGTCATGCAGATTAGATCCTGCAAGAATAATTTCACAAAATTTCCTAAAAGGAATTTCAAAGAAAATAGAAAACTTGACAAGATAATAGGCATGCAGGATAAGAACTTCAAACCAGTAAACTAGAACCTGAGGTTTATTATCAATCCTGCTATCTAGATAGTAAAAAATTCATATTTTGTCAAAAAAAAAGACAAAGATACATCTCAAAAGTATTGAAGAAAATGGTGTTTGTAGTCCTAGCACTGGCTGGTGTTTCAGGTTCTGTGTAGAAAAGTCTTTGGATTTTAGTGCCAGTTTGGTTAATTTAGTTGCTGATGTGGATAACATAGTAGATGAGGTATTTGACATTATATCACATATAGTTTGAGATGAAATGTTTTGTGGTAGTTTGGTGATTTTTAGTTTTGCTTCCTGTCACTATTTGTGCTTTGGTACTTATGAGAGATTTATAGATGTTTGAGTTTCACACGAGTTAAGGTAATAAATTAACTTTAATGCTCTCTGCAAGACTAAATACTTTAATCCCTTCCTAAAATCCCTTTTATACCTTTTGTTTTTAGAGATAAAATGAAGGGTACAGACTAAGAAACTCAGTCAAATCATGCAGTTGAAATAAAAAGTAAAATATTGATGACAATGCCTACCTCTACAGCTGAAAACAAGAGATGTTAGTAGCATGATGTAACACACAATCTATTATAGTAGCTGTTAGAAATTAGAAAGATCAGTTGGAGTAGGTTGTAAATAGATATAAACTGGACCTTTTTTTAATCCAATACTCAAAAGTGTGCTGCAAATTAAGAGAAACTTTAACCTTTGATGTACACAATTAGGAAGGCCCTGGGGAATACTATTAATACTGCAGAAAATCTTGAAATTGTGATGTGCTTAGTGTGTGAAGGCACTCTGAAGTCTGTAAATACCTTTGGATTATAGTTATTTGAAGTGACAATATGTTGCTCCCCGCATTCAGTATTACTGAAATTCATACAAAGACCTCCTCCTTTCATTTATTAAAATAAAGCACTGTCCCAGAGCACGCATTTACTCATAAGCCTTACTGCTTACAAAATATTTTTAAACAAATGATGAAGAACTTGGAGATGTCCTTTTCTGAAAGTAAAATAATAAATGCAATGCTGTTAGAAATGGAAGAATAATAAATGCTATGCTGTTAGAAATGGAAGCAATAAGATTTTGTGTGGTATTAGGTAAAAAAACAGAATAGCTCTAAGGCTTCCTGAGAAATGGATTTTTTTTTTTGTCATTCTGAGAATAGCTTGTGCTTAAGGAGCTCCCATGATACCTCATGGTATCTCAGAGAAATGCCCATTGTTTCCTAATGGTAATATTTCTTGTGGAATTGCTTCCACATTTCAGTGTGGTCTGCCCTTTGGTGTCTGTGGGATACCTCAGGAGAGCAGCACATTGTGGGTTGGTCCTGCAGAAGAGACTCCTCTGATCAACAGCAATTCACAGCTCCTACACAGTTTTGTGGAAATGTATCAACTCATCATATAAATGTTGAGGCAAGGCATAAGTGAAAACTTTGTATTACTCTGATGTTTCAGTACCTCTCCTGACTTTCAGAAGAGCTATGAAAATTCAGTAATAGATTACTCCATAATGGTTATTCTGAGTTGGAACAACTCTATTGCTTATAAGGTGTTTCTCCATGGTGGCAGAGTGACTAATGCAGGAAAGACCTCGCTGATGATATGAGTCTCTGTATCTCACCAAAACAGAGATGATATTGGGGACAAGCTGCAGTTGTATGGCAGATATCTGGGAGGGAGAGAAAAAAGAGTGCTTGATCTGCATATAACAAAGTAAATGTGAAAGTGTACAGACTAGCAAAACACAGTCAAGGCAAGGGCTCAGAATAAAATTCCCTACCAAGAAAATTTGATTTCTATGGTGACTAAATGAAAACTTTGACCATTCTGCCAGTTGCTTTAGGAGGGTTGAAAGGTTTCTATGTCATAATTTTTTAAAAGAATCGGAAATATTTAGAATAGAGAGGACTTCCTTAGCATTCTCATCTCCTTGTTGTATTTTGAATTGTTCAGTTCATCACAGAAACATGAAGCTAGGAAACTGGGTAGATATCCAAAGGCACTTTGGAGTTTTACTTGTGGCACTTTTATTTTAAATACTCTTTGATCATTGTAAAGCCAGCACAGATTTTTTTGAAATTGCTGGAGAAATATTTTTTAATTTCACTAATATTTCATAAAGGGGAACATAGATACTTTTCCTTGTTGTTGTTTCAACACCTTTTTGAGACTAGCACATGGATACATTATGGAACTGTTCTGTTGTGATGTCCAATGATCCTGATGGTCTTGTTCATATTTATTACAGCAGTTTATATACTGCAAAACAAATAATAAAGCATAAGTCATATAAGTAGATAAAAAATTCATGTAAATTTTGTGTAAGTTGCTTTGAGAATCAGAGTCATTTGCCAGTAATGGGTACAGAAATGGGTCTGTATAGTGGTTGGTAGCTTTAAAGGGGATTCACAAATAGTAAAGCTTTTCTCTAAGTTATTAACAAGACAAATCATTAAAAAGTCAGTATTAGCAGAACTAGGGAATTCAGTAAAATAAGACCTATTACGTTTGCCTAGACAATTATGAGAATGAAGTTATATGGGATAATTGGCAAAAATTTCAGCTTACTCTGTGTAAAATAATGACTTCTCCATGTAGATGATATTGCTTATGCTGTTTCCAATGTATAAATCTTGCCTGGGCAATATGAGACTTCAGAAAATCAGAGTTATTAATACTTGCCTTTTCTTTTTTAAAGTTCTTGCATGAGATTGATAGATTCTTTCAGACTTTGTTCCTGTGGAAAAGTTATATGTATTTTTACTTCAAGGATTTTATGGGCTGTGCCAAGCCTAGTGCTGCAAAAACCAGAATGCTTGTTGCAAATCACAAAGCATAAAACAATGTTAAAATGCTTGTCTCACTAATAATGAATGCAAAATTCACCAGGATGAATGGACATATACCTCTGAAACTCTCTGTAAATCTGATGTGATTTAACTCCAGAAAAAAACAAGTCCCATAGTGCTGTTTGCTCACAGCCCTGGTGGGATGGGCAAGAGAATTGGAAGAGTAAAAGTGAGAAAACTCACGGGTTGAGTTAAAGACAGTTTAACTGGTAAAGCAAAAGCTGTTCCTGGAAACAAAGCCAAGCAAGGGATTCATTCACCACTTCCCATGGACAGGCAGCTTTCCCAGGAAAGCTGGGCTCTGTCATGTGTAGTGCTGGCTTCTGAGGACAAATACCATCACTCTAAACATTTCCCTGTTCTCTTGTCCCAGCTTTAGATGCTGAGCCTGACACCATATGCTGTGGAATATCCCTTTGGTCAGTACAGGTCAGCTACTCCAGCGGCGTCCTCTCCCAACTCCTTGTGCACCTCCAGCCTTCTTGCTGGCTGGGTGGGGTGAGGAGCACTGCTCAGCAATAATGAAAACATCCCTATGTTATCCATGCTGTTTCCAGCACAAATCCAAAACACAGTCCCATACCAGCTTTTATGAGGAAAATTAACTCTGCTGCAGCCACAACCAGCACCAAGTCATTGTCATTTTTTTTCCCGATTGTCGATATGGAGAGCTCTTCATGTGGGCAAAGGTTTGGCTGTCAATGGCCTGAATTCAGAAAGATGGGAGTGGAGTGGAAGCCAAAAGAAGACTATAGTTAAGAAATCATTAATGTGGTAGGATTGGAGTAATTCAGTACACAGAATCTTAAAATAAGCAGATGTACAGAACGGTTCGGCTTTTGTCAATAGGATCTTCAGTCCTTATGCCAGCCCTAAGGGCATTTTAAAATGCAATTGAACAAATTTTCCTCGCAGATGACTTAGAAGGAGAAAAACTGTAGCTGGAAAACCATAATTGGAGATTAAGATGTTAATAAATCTCTCATTTTGAATTGTTAATGCATTTATTGGAAGATAGTTATAGTTTTAATTATACTAAGAAAACAAATTACCTTAAAAATGCAGTCAAACTCAGTTTTAAACCTAAACAATGGAAATAGGTTTTTCACCTTCAGAAAAGAAGAAATTCCTATTTCAAAGACAGAAAATCAGTTGGATTATGTCTAGAAATTTATTATGGATTCTTTTGAAATACTATTGGTATTGAAACTGCCATATGCTATTATTCTCCAATGTAATTATAATTTATTTGATTTTATAATCTTACACATCATAATAATAACATTTACAGAAGTAGATATGGTCTAAAGGAAGTCTAGACAGACTAAAATTTTCTGATAATACTGTTAAAAATCTACAGCAAATTGTAAAGGAGGTACATTTTCAATTCTGCTACATATTTATAATCACAGTTTGATGTGTCCATGAAAAGAGAAGACTCGAGTTATGTACAGACAGCAGACATTCCAGTTATGAATGGACTATTTTTGGTAATTTTTCTTTCTAGAGTTTGAGAGACAGATTCCTAAAAATGATTTCTCTTTGTACAAAAGAACTAAGGTACTGTTGTTCAAATTGCAGATATTTTGGATGCTTAGGCTCCTAAATGGCTGTTCAAGAAGTAAAATTTCACTCCTGAATTTGGGGCTAATCCAGGATCTTGTTCCCTGGCTTCTGTTGCTGGCAGGCCATGAATAAGTGGGTCTTCCTTACTTTAAGTGAGTGTGCTGGCATGCAAACTGGCTCCCACCTTTTGGCTGCCACTCAGCAGAACACACTGCAGTCTTAGCTTCTCACAGCTTCATGCGCCCATGGAGACCTGTGCTGTGGAGGACTGTCATAGGAATTTAACCCTAAGTGCTTTACTTCAAATATGGCTGAAATTTGTGATAGATTCAAAACTTTGTGTAGGAGGGATAAACAGACAAACTCACAACACCACAGTAAAAGTAGCTTAGGTAGCTGAGTTAGAAATGGTTTATAAAAATGTTAAGAATTAAAACATAAAAAAAAAAAAAGAAGATAAAAAATGCTTTAGAAACTTTTATTTTTTTATTGTTAATGATTTCTTCTTCCTTCTTAGTTTTTGAATTTCTTTTCCCTTTGAAAAATTTTATTTGACTGAAGTTACTATTTTTAATGGAAGAAGTTGAGTAAGTGATTAAGATATATAGATGAAAAAAAGTGGAAAAAAAAAAGTGAGACATGTAACCCTACATCTGAATTTTAAAATGTCTCATTTTAGCCTCAAATTGAAAAAATGAATCATTGTGTGGATTTTAAAGGAAAGATGGTAACAAATATAAAATGATTTTTTAGCAGTAAAGTGCCAAACTCACACTTGATCACAGCATGATTATAAACAACAAGCATTCTTATTTGACCATCACTACAGAAGTGCAAAACCAGATAGTTTTGAGCCATGTTTTCCCACTGTTGTTGTCTACTTTATTTTCTCCATATTGGTCTCTACATTATTTGACTATACCTCTATTCATTAAATACTCTTTGAACAGCATGTTTGCACCATTCTTGTTTTGGTGTTAACTGCCTTTCTCTCTCCTATTTTCACATAATGTTGTCTTGCCCAGCCCAATCTTTGCTAACATGTCTATGTGCTGCCAATCAACTATCTTTGTTCTGTCTTGGGTTTCCCTTTACTAGGCAATGATTTGCTTCACCATTGATGTGTCTTCATGCTTTTTGCTAGCAAATTGCACAAATCAAAGTCTAGGCTGGAGGAGCCTCTTCTGCAGATCATCTAGTCCAACTAGGTCTGATCAGATTACACCTCTCAGGCCCTGTTTTCTAGTTTTGGCTATCTCCAGAGATGGAGATTGTATAACCTATTTGGGATACCTAATAAGTGCTTCAGCCTGTGACCATTGCCCCTTGTCCTACTACCATCCTTATAAAGAAGGATCTGTCTCCATCTCCTCTGTGTGCTCGGGAGCGCTGAGCAGAGGGGAAGGACCACTCTGCCTTGATCAGTGGGCTGCACTTTTGCAAGTCAGGCCTACTGATACTCCAGTACTTACATGTCTGTTTGAGAACTTCTGCTATTACTAGAGGCACATAAAGGTAGAATAAAAGCTACAGTCAGTTTTTGGCTTTGGCCTGTTCTACTTTGCTTCATTTGTGGCTCCTTATGGACAAATCAGCAGCTGCTGTTGCTCGGACTACACTGATACCTACAGTTATTGAATGCAACAGAAGAAGCATGTGCCCAAACATCAGCCAACCTCAATTTTGTCCCCTCAAACAAAGAACCATTTCAAGAAAACCTCTTTTGTGGTTTATCATGATGAGCAAACCTGAAGAATTTTGTGCTGTTGACTTTCATGGAAAAGCTCAATAAAGAGAAAGAAACTAAACCTACAGTAATCCACGAAGTTAATTTCAGACTCTCATTTTACTTTTTTTTTTTTTTTTTTTTTTTTTTAGAAAAAAATACTTCCAAAATCATCTTAACTGTAGCTCTGGCTGCATGAGATAAGGAATAGTTCCAAGACAATCTTGTTTCTTCCTTTCAACATACACATCTATACCTGTGAGCAAAGGCTTTGCCTAGCAAGATGAAACTTAATATGTCTTGGTTACATTGTGTATTTCCTTGAACAGTTTGGTGGAATTGGCAGGAAAGGAATGGACTTTAGGGCAGTATATAGATGTTTACTACTTTATCCAGTATGCTCTGTAAAATGAAACTATGACTTTAAGGAAGCACATTCCAATGTTGAAAAAGGCAAGTAAAAATCTTTTTAATGTAATTTTCTGTTAGTGTTTTGATGTCTGCATTCACTGTACATGGGATTAATATGATTTAATAAAACTATTAACACAGTATTTTTTTCAAAGAGCTTAATGGAAGAGAAACTTGCCATTTCAAAAGGCTTGTAGGTAAACCTTTGACCACAAAATATTCAAATGCTGGAAAATGGCAAGGGAAAATTCAACAACAGGGAGTTTCTTTTCTGTTTGTTGTTCAAGAACCACTTCTCTTGGATTCCATTATCACATTCTTGAACTTTTTAGTGCTCAGTGTTGAGGACAGCTCAGGTGAGATGGAGATTTGCTTCAGTCAGGCCTCTGGTAAAATAAATGTGTAATTCATACACATTTGTTTTATGTGAACGTTGTTGTCATGAGTGAATGTCGAATCTAAGCAGCAGAGTTTTTCAGAACTGTCCCTACTTTAAAGAAAGGGGAATTATGCAACTGTTTCAGTAGTCTGGGTATGTTAAGCTGCTAATGTTCTCTAGCCTTCTCCTCACTATTTCATGAATGATCAGCAGGCCATTCTGTAGCTGCCAGTTAGCACAGCAATGGTTGAGGCAAAGTATTTTATCTATAGCCTGCATAAACCTTACTAGCATACAGTTTTTGATGCTTTTATTTTGTTTAGCAATTAAAAGCATATAAGCCTAATGGAATTTGCAGATAATAGCAGCCTGTTCATGTTTGCTATGTGTGTAAGATGCAATGTGTATTCCTGACTCAGATTTTGCCTTTCTTGCTTGCTCTATCCCATAACGTTTGTGTTTTCCATAAGTATTTAGAAGCTATATTTAATTATATTATTCTTTTTCAAAGAGTACTGAAATGTGACAAAAGGCTGTTAGCTTCTGAATCAGAATATGACATAGAATGTTGATAGACAGACACACTGGATAGGGGATTATATCTGTGACCACAATATCCATAGTTTTGTTTTATATGTACTCATCAAGTTTTATGACTATACCTTGACAATAAGCTGCTAAAGAAATATTCCTGAACTTTTTCTGGGAATGACTTCTCCTTTGAGAGATCAGCTGAATGAAGTACAGATGATAATTTTGGGATGTATATCTCACTGAGAAGGGCTGCCCAATTCAAATAAAACATTGACCATTTCTGCAGTGGTCTTGTTAACAGGATAATAAACTGAGACAGCTATAAATCTAGAGCTATGAGAATGAATTACCCATCAAACACTCTCCTTGATGTTACCAGAAACAAAAGAAGTGCTCTAGAATTCTACTGAAATAAGCAGTGTTTGTTTCTAGACTTCACTTACTTGCTGTATCACTCTCTCTTAAGCCAACACCCTTCCCTGACAGTGATGGGACTTCTAATTAAGCATTTAAGTGAAAACACATGATCTCAACTCCTGGTATAAAATGACACTATGTGATGCTCTATCATAATAGTAGAACTGAGCTATGGATAAGTGGTTTATCTCTTGAAAATATGGTTAGGAATTAAGAATGGATGAAAATTGTTTCTGCGTGTTGAGAAAACAAGCTGGGAGCTCTTGGAAATTGCATTTTCAGGTATGATACAGACTTAGCATTTTAGTTTTATTATAGATGTTCAATGTTTTAAGATTTCTCTTTTGCAAGAATAGTATTCTGGCTGAAGATAGTTTATTGATTTATCCTAAAATGAAGGGAGACAGGGGAGAAAATGGAAAATGGGTTGGCTGAGCTAGCAGATATTTCTAAAGCCTATGCTTCTTGGAAACCTTTAAATGGCATATCCAAACCGTTATCTTGTTTTGGTTTTTCTTTTATATATTGTATTGGTTTTTATGGTCAGGTTTTGGTAGCAGGAGGCTACAGGGGTGTCTTCTGTGAGAAGCTGCCAGAAGCTTCTCCATGTCCAGCAGAGCTAATGTCAGCTGGCTCCAGGACAGACCCACTGCTGCCCAAGGTTGAGTCTATCAGGAACTGAGAGTAGCTCCTCTGTAACAACAGATGTAAGAAGGAAAATAAAGTTATTACGCAGATGTAATTGCAGCCAGAGAAGAGTGGGGATGACAAAATGTGAAAGGAAAAACTCTGCAGATACCAAAGTTTGTGGAGAAGGAAGGGCAGGAGGTGCTTCAGGCACCAGAGCTGAGATTCCTCTGGGGCCTGTAAGATTCTGGTGAAGCAGCTGTGACCTGCAGGACCATGGGGAGGCAGAAATCCATCAGCAGCCCAGGAGAAGGCCAGTCTGTTATCACAGAGGCCTTACCACCATTTCTAGTTGGCCTGGCCTTGGTCAGTTGCACATCTGTATTTGGAGCTGCCAGGGATAGGCTGTGCTGGACGCGGAGAAGTTTCTGGTAGCTTCTCCCAGAAGGCACCCCTGTAGCCCTCCTGCTACTAAAGCTTGGCTCTGCAAACCTAATACCAACTTGATTGGACCATTTTTAAAGTAGAAAACGGAAAGCATTGACTTTCTAATGAAAACACTGCCTCTGATCCCAAAGAAAATAATTTTACTACCATAGAAAACTAATGCATAAATCAGAGTTTGTATCTGAGCCAGATATTTTGAGTAGTTTTACATGGTGTTTTTTTCTTAGTGTATATAACCTGTGTGTAATGAATATTGGAGTGTTTAGAGTTTTCTCTAAATTAATTACTCTCTTGAAATATAAATGCTTGAAGTTTTGGGGTTCTCTTCCTCTTTCTCTCTTCCCCTCTGCCTTCATCTTAAACTGAGGGCACTATTTTAGAACAGTTCTGTGTATAAAAATATCTGCCATTACTTTTAGTGTGCCTATTTTAGCTGAATAATATATGTCTGTACTCTGTTTCTTGTAATTTTTCAGTTTTTCTGGGAAAAATGAATTGTCTAACCTGTCAAAAGAATTTGTTGATACTGGGTCCTGCATGTATTAGCCAGCAGAACTGAAAGGAACCTAAAATACACTGTCTAACAAGAAGTACACTTTTTAAAATTAGAATTTATAAACCACAACCCTTGTTTACTAATCAGGCTTTTTGTCAGGGCAGTAGCTTGATTAAAATAATAAAAACAATATCTGGCATACACTGTTATATATTAGCATCTGATTCAACTATGCTTAAAAATTAACTTTGCCTTGAGGCTTATTTCAGGGATGTTGATGTCAAAAGCACTTTCTTTGCTACAATTTAGGGCTGCAAACCAAATTCCTACTGTGTTATCTGTCAGATGCTAATTGGCTAAAAATATGAGTTGCTCTTGTTTTCTCCATGGTAATTCTCATTAACAATATAAAGGTATAAAATAGGTGGCTAAAATCCTGCTGGGTTTTAGTATACAGACTACACTTTTCAAAAGTATTAAGCATTCTTATTTATTCTTTCATATGTCAAAGAAGAGAAGAAAATTTTCCACTGAACTTCTTGAGCTCTCTTGATACAGCTAAACTTGCATGCAAAAAAACAATACATGCCCGACAAATGGAATTATCTGAAGAACTGCAAATGTAATGTATGCCAGGTTTTTCTTAGTCTGGTAGGTGAGGTTTTTTAACCTTTGGAAAGGTGAGTAGCCAGGTTGGCAGGATGCACACTGGCTAGGAGAGAAGAGTTGGTAAACAAACTGCAGTGGTCATATGAAGTGTTGGCATGTGAGTGAAGGGAGGTGACTGTGGGTCCAAGGTGTTAAGGCAAGATAGCAAGAGCCCATGTCTTGCTTTTGAAAAGGAACCAGGGATATAAACTATTGAATACTGAATGTCAGAGCTCTGAATATTAATGTGATATTACAGTCGTTTTTCAGAAGATACTTGGAGGAAATGTTGCATTTTGTATTCTGTATTGCACTGAATAAAAATTGTGTGGGAAATATTAGTTATGCTTAAAATAATCTAATATGTATCTAAATGTCACAATGGTACACAGAATAGGAAAAAGTAATAGAATAATTATTGAATAATTACAATATAATATAATAAATATATTCCTCTTTCAAGTACAATAACTTTTTTGACATCTTGCATAAACAGATGAAATTAAAATCACAGTTTTCATCAGAAAGCATGTTTTTCTTTTTTTTATTGCATATTTTCCCTAAAAATATTCTTACTGCAGATAATATTTTGAAGTAAAAGGTATTTTCTTATAATTTTTATTGTAACTGTTATTTTAGTCCTAACTTGCACGTTTACTTTCCTTGGGTGTAAATATATTATGTTAGATTTCCACTTAAGCCTTGGGTTTCATAAAGGAAACAAATGGTAATGTGATGTTTTTATGCCAATACTAATCAAATAAAACATATTAATGTCATTTTTCCTGCTTGTACCATTCCTGGCATGTACACAAAAGCTCTATAACATTAATTTATGCATGCTAGATATGTATATTTCAGTGCTTGAGAGTATTTCCTGCTACTACCCTTGCATACAAATTCACACACAGGCATAAACACATAAGTGCCCTTTGTTATAGTTTTGGGCTTTTAAAGTGTCTAACTTTGAGGAAAAACTTCACCAACATTTCTTTGTGCTGGATTGTAGAACCATTAAAGCAATCACTTTTTTATTCTTCCTGGTAAACCATTATCACCTAACAATCCTTTACGTGAATGCAGAGCTCATTAATGGGGTTAGGCTAAAAATGTTGTTTATGATGGCTTTAATGCAGATCTCATACTTTCATAGTGCCTGAATAAGCAAGTGAAAACAAATTGCAAAGAAAATCAGAGGACTACTGAGTCAACTATTTGTTTTAAAGAGGCAGCATATCCTTAAGTGATTTCAGCAATCTGTGTAAAGGACTGTGACGCTGAATGGTAACAAAGAGTCTTAGAACACTCTTGGGTATTCCTGGTTTATGGACCTCACTGCAGCTCTTAGCTGCTCTTTGCTGAAGCTTCTGTTCTCACAGTTTTACAGAGTGATTGAGCTGTGTTTGCACAGCTAAGGGAAAGGTTTCTGTTTCTGCCCAGCATCATTGACATGCACAGCCAGCAATTTCTGCTAGGATGGGTGTGGCAGATGACTTCTGTAATCATAGTTTGGGGCTCTCTAGGCTTGGCTTATGACATGTAAGCCCCAGGAAGCAGTTTGGTGAATGCACATGTAGTCAGTTGCATATAAGAGTGTCCGCTTTATTTAGCTTATACTTGTTATCATGCTTAAATGTTGTAATCCATGTATATCGGTACGTATATAGGACAGTCACATCACCACTTGGTCTAGCTGCTTTATATAAACATCAAGACCATCACAATATCCAGTATTATTCTGCCCATGCTATGTGGCAGTGAGTGTGGTTCCCAGAAACCAATGCTCAGAGCATGCACACAGAGATGAAACCCAAAAATATCCCCAACCCTAAAGCAATAAATTCCTCATTAATTAATGTTTTCATTAAATAGTAACACATTAATTCTCCTACATAGTGCTTAATGTTACTAAAGGAGTTACTGTAACTGAATGAGTAAATTGATTATATAATCTGTGAAGTGCAAGGCATCACTGTTAGATGGTATAAGTGCAAGCTAGAGCAAAAAGTAATTAATATATTTTTTGGCCTCTTGGCATGTACCCTGAACAATTGATGTACAATTGATGATACAGGTTGGTTGCATTCATGGATATAAAATGGAAACATTGATGTGCAAAGTCTTGGATTAGTAGCTCTGCAGCAAATAATATCAAGGGAAAAAATAAATACGTCACATATATGATCTTTCTAATATGATCGTGACTTCCTTATCATTTGGGGGCACTTAATGATCCTTTGCATCTGTAGATGTATATGAAACAAGTGACTTGATTAAAAAGACTTAATTTCACTTTTAAAATATCAGAGCAACAATAATCACAAACCAAAGAAAGGTATTTATATCTTTCATTTTTGCTTTTAGAAGACATGCAAGCTGATTTTATTTTTCTTGTTTAAATCAGTTTTCAAAAAACATATGTTAAAATGCCAGTTACTTCTCAGACAAAATCCTAAACTATATAGCAATTTCTCAGTGGTTTATGTTTAATTCATTAGCAATTACAGTGTAGTGTTCACCCTGGATCTGGAATGTGGACTAGTTTCTTCTGTGCTATTACTTTCCTTTTCAGTCAGACACTGAGAAACATTCCAGAAACAATCTGCATTTCATCCCCTTTATGAGACTGTAAATAGATGCGTTTCTGTGATCTTATTAAGTTTAGCAAGTTACAAAAATTTTGATCCTTGTTTTATTCCCACAATGCTCTTTCCATTGCCACAGGGGATCTTATATGAAAAGTAAAACGTAATACAGCTCGTTTGTGTAAGGGTTAGCAGAACTGCTCTTTCTCTTTGTTCCAGTATCTCTGCTACAGAGAAAGTGACTTGTTCCTTATTGAAAAGAAAAATAAATCATGAAAATGGTTATGCAAGGAAAGCATCATTATGGCCAGTGAAGAGGAAAGATGTTAGACTTTAATATATATTAGATACGTAGTTTTGATTTGAAATTCATAATTTATGAATGGTTGTTACAACCTTAGCCATGT
This sequence comes from Taeniopygia guttata, assembly GCF_048771995.1. Classification (NCBI taxonomy): domain Eukaryota; kingdom Metazoa; phylum Chordata; class Aves; order Passeriformes; family Estrildidae; genus Taeniopygia; species Taeniopygia guttata. The sequence continues at coordinate 36,834,743 of NC_133028.1, read as the reverse complement.
GCAGTATTGTTGGATTTTCATTGTCTTTGCAAAGATGATAGAGTTTTGTACTGATAAAATAGATTGAAAGTTTTAGAGAATGAATAGTGAGAACTCTAATTTTTGGTAGGTCTAAAGCTGACAGAGGGCTTATTTGGGAATAAGTTCTGGACAGAATTTAAGGTGGCAAAAATCTCCCCAGTAATGTGTGCATTAATGCTTTTGTAAAGGAAAGTAGTCAGTCAGTAATGTGGGAGTAGAGAGGACAAAGGAGGCGGGGGTAAAGGTCTCAGGGTTAGGCTGGCTAACACTACCAACTAATGGTAAAGATGCTGAAATTTACAGTTTGTACAAGTGAAACCTGATTTTTAAATGTCTGTGTTCACACATTAAATCCTTAAAGATGAGAAGTCTTTGTCTTTTCTCACAGGACCAAAATAAGAGAATATAGCAGAGGAAAGTTTTTTAAAGTTTTATATTTATTTTCCATTCACTGGAATGAAAGACAGGATATGAGTGACTGGAAACAATTCAGGCTGGTAACATGCCTGGTCTTACATGAATGTATACTGTCACAAGTGGCTAAAACTCTTCATTTTCAGACATTCAGCTTGACTTAAATAGACTAATTGAAAGAAGTGCTACTGTTAGTCTTGAAGTACTTACTGGAGGCAGACAGATGGTGCCCAAGTGCAATTGCTTTAAAGCACTACCACATGAGTTTATCCTCCACTGACAGTAGCCAAAAAATTTGGGACTCAAAGTATCTGGAATTAGATGGCCCCAAAATGAATAATAAATTCAATGTAAAGTTTGAGAGTCAGATATGGAAAGGGAAATATCAGGCTATTCAGAAAAATGTGTAGTGCAAAAGTTCAGGGTCATACTCTTAGAACGGTGAGACCATGCATTAGCACAGCTTTATAAAACTAATTGTCACTTAATACAGCACCAAGCCTCTACAGCTGAAGGTTAGAAATAAATATGGAGTAAAAGGTTTGTTATTATTCTCTTTTATGCTGCATAATTTTTGAAGAGGTGCTGCAAACAAAGGAGTTATAAAGGCTTTGCGAGAAATGGTGTAATTATTTATGAATATTTTAGTTTCCCATAGTGTGCTAGAGCCTTCCATTACATTAAGAAAAGGAATTCTAACTATGGTTACTTAATTTTAAAATGAGACTCACTTCATTCTGTTAATCTTATTTCTTTAGCCCAACCTTTTGTTTTATTTAAGACTGTGATTTAAAAGACTCTGGACAGCAAACAGGACCCATTTATTATTGTGAGATTTATTACTGAAGAGAAAACATGGGAGAGATATTTTTGAAGCTCTTTCTAAGGCTAAAGGTTACAAAAGCAAGCAATTTTATTACAAAACCGATGAGACAGGACTACTAACATTTTCCTTTTTGATATGGTCAGCATTAGGAGCAGAAAACCATCCATTTTAGTGAAGTAATTTCCTGAAGTGTGCAGTTTATTGAACTCACAACATTTAACGTCACCAGCTGGCCTTTCTATTAGTGTCTTGAGAAAACTTTTGGGGAATATGAGTGGTTGGTGCTCTGCTTTATACATAGAAGGTTTACTTGTGCTAATCTGTGGAGTTACAGCCTGGAAAGCTGAAAAGCTAGACTGCCTGAAAAGGGAAAGCATGCTTATCTCTTTGACCTGCTGTGCAGGCTATTGAATAAATGTGGTATATTTGCATAGGCAACACCTTCAGCAGAAGAACCAAGAAGTGTTTGAATCCAGGTTCCCCTTTAATCCAAGGTTTAGAGTATTTTTTTTTTTAAATCCAGAAAGATAGAAGAGGAGTTTGAACCTTGTTATTCTACCTACTTCAGAAAAAATTCTGTACATGTGTATGCAGAATAAAAGTATGAAAAGGATAGGATTTGTCACAGTTCCTCCATTTTTTTTTTACAAAAATACTGTTATTTACTTAATGTAGACACAATATAGAGTTTCTGGGTGTCAGTCTTGAGATGTATCTGGAGGGGAGTTATCCTGCATATGTATATGTTTTGATTTTGGTTTGTTTGTTTGTTTGTTTGTTTTTGGTTGGTTGGTTTTTTTAAGGGTTCTGAATTACATCACTTCTGGTGGATGCTTAAGCAGCAAGTCATTCTTCATTCTGTTTTGTGACTCTTATTAATAGTACCTAAACTCTTCTGTGCAGTGAGATGATCACATCCTTTCCTTGGGCTTGTGAATATTGCTGGATGGTGTAGAATATAAACATTAGGTATTGGTCTGAGCCAATAGCTAAATTGGCCTCCAAGTGCTTTTGGTCTTAAAACTGGTGATCAGAAGGAACAGAACATGAAGGTATAAGAAAGCATATGAAAGAGATGGTGCTGCTTGACTGGCTCTGGAAGATGTCCACAAAGGTAATCAGGGGCCTGGAGCACTTCCTGTATGAGGACAGGCTGGGAGAGTTGGGGTTTTTCAGCCTGGAGAAGAGCAGGCTGCAGGGAGATCTTAGAGCAGCCTTCCAGTACATAAAGAGGGCCTGCCAGAGAGCTGGAGGGGACTTCTTACAAGGGCTTGCAGTGACAGGATAAGGGAGAATGGTTGTAAACTGAAAGAGAGTAGGTTTAGGTTGGATAATAGGAGGAAATTCTTTACTCAGAGGGTGGTGAGGCACTGAAATCACCAGTTATGGATGCTGCATCCTAAGAAATGCTCAAGGTCATGTTAGATGGGGCTTTTATCTACTGGCACATGTCCCTGTCCGTGGCAGGAGGATTGGAACTAGATTGTCTTTAAGGTCATGTCCATCACAATCTGTTCTATCACACAGAACTGGAAAGTAAAATTTTTAAGTTGTACATCCTGAACTGTGCCTTTGTTTGCATTGGTGAAGTCAAAGATTCTGCAATTAAGGTTTGGTGAAGGCTAAGTAACACATGTCACTCCAAGTGACACACTGTAGAAGAGGAGAGTATCTCATCTTGAGGTCAGGCTCAGCATAACACAGAGTAAATGAATAAAAAAAATTATTTTCTTTCTTTTCTTAATTCCCCCCATAACTCCCCCAAGAAAATTTAAATTTGCACCTAATAAAGATGTCATTAAAAAGCATCAAGAATAATCTTTTATGAGAGCAAAAGATTTTATATTACAGTATTGCTGTCTTCCCTCCTGGCATTTTTTTTTTTTTTAACTTGAAATACTATCTTTTGAACTATTTTTGCTGTTTTACAAGTAAGCATACACTGCCTGTTAAGTACAGGGTTCTTGAGCAATTTGTTCTCAACTGATTTGTCCATTGTTTTTGCATATCATTTGAATGCTTATCTATCTTTGAAATTGTTTTACTTTTGTTTAATTGCACTTGGGAGGCTAGTAAAGCCAAATAAGAATTAAGAAATTTTACTCAAAAGAGGAAGGTTCAGAATTACAAAGAGGTGGAAGGAAGAAAAATGTAAGTGGAAGACATCTCATTTCACAGTCAGTGGTCTATTAAACTTTGCAGTGCAAGCAGAGGTGTTCCCAAAATAATAACTCTGCTTGTGTCATTGCACAGTATGTCTTCTACACATACCAGCCTTAGATTACTTTGATATTTGCCCAACAAGTCTTCCAATTTCTCTGAAATAATATCTGAATTATTTAATGCTTCAATTTTTTTTTCTTTGAGAAAGAACTTAAGAGTGAGAATTTAAAAATATGTTGGCAGTGTGACCCTGACCACTAATATATAAATAATGTAAACTGCTGTATGCTTTGAGAGAGATGATTGGCTCTGTAGAGGTATTTGGACAAATGTGTTTGTGGTTTAATCCTCATCCACACAAAAACTAATCATACTACAAACAGCCAATGAAAGATAAACTAATAAATCTTTGCAAGAACTATTCAGACCCACAATATTTGTTTTGAAAAAGTAGTGAATAAAGGATATATATTAGTGAGCAAAATATTGATTGATAGATCTGTCATTTTTAAGGGCTGAAAAACTATGGTTCTTAGACTTCTTGATGCAGAGATGATGGTCATTTATATTTTAGTAACAAAGAATAATATGATAAATATAAAGGCAGTAGGTGATAAATCATGTGACAGGATGATTCAGGTAGCAAGTGTGAAAAAAATGCTCCATTTACAGAATAAGATTTAATTTATTTTAAATAGAAGTAGTATATCTGATGCTGAATATTTTTGTTTGAAAGGTGTTCCCCTTCTAAATTACTAGGGGAAAGAAAGTCAGGGTCTTGAGCCACAGCATATTTTGGTGATCTAATTGTGAGGAAAGTACAGGGCACTTCTTACGTGACATTTCTGCTTAAGAAAAATGGATTTTATATTCTGGATCCCTTAATTAATGACTCAAAATTCTGAAAATAAACCTATGATTGGTTCATCTGTTCATTGCCTCAGAAGTGGTATGACCATGATGTAAAAGCCAAGCCATTGGGCTCCATTTGCATATCTCCAGTGATCTCATTTGTGACCTTGCCTTGCCTTCCATTTTGATTAGACCTTCTTTCTGATTTATTTATTTTCTGCATGGGATACTCTCCCATGCAGTTTCTGTCCTCTGTTCTCATTGATAGTTTCTGTCTAAACTGTTCTTTAAAGGCAGCTAAATCCACCATTCAGGTGAAACATTGTCTACTGTAAACTCCTCCAAAAGACATTTCAGGTTTGATTGGAAGATCCATTCTCATGTATTCTTTGGGTTACATCGCCAGATCTTCCGGGGTATGTGCATTGGCAGTCTGTGGATTACACACAAGGAACTGACTTGTGTGGGCTCACACAGAAGAAAAGAAAACTTAGAACTAAATTAGCAAAAAAACTCAGGGGCATGGGCACTTTGAAAATCACTATTACAAAATGATGCACACCCCACTGTAGTGCCCACTGTAGGATCTTGTGGTACTAATGCATTACAAATAGTGAAAACAAGGCATTTGAAGTGTCAGGGCTTTGATGTATACACTGAATGTACCTATTTATTTTGTCTGTAGTCCTGCCTTGTAAGTTCAACGAAAAATGAGTTTTCATAATTAATTAGGCTTAGGGTTTGTGTTGGACATTCATACACAGCCAATACCCTTGGGATGACCAACTGGAGTTCCTGCTGAGACATCAGCAGGATGTCCACTTGGACATCTCCTTTTCTGCAGCAGAGAGAACTCTAATTCAAGACATTAAATGTCTATGTGTTAAAGATGTGTGACATGAAGCCCACTGTATGCTTTCATTTATCTTGTATTACCTCAGAACTTAAATTTAATTAGATGAAAGCCCTTTTCACCTGATAGTTCTAATGTACAGTCTTAATCTGCTGCAATTGGAGTGTGTTTCACAAAGTACCAATGAAGACAAAAGAACTTTACTCACAAAAGATAAGTAACCCATTGTGTGTGTTTGCTACTGGGTATTTTTTAGAAAACTGGCTATGAATAACTCTTCGACATCATTACACGAAGCCTGGTCTAATATGATACCTGAAGTGTTGGAAAATCTGGAATTAATGGACAGAACTTTGGTGTTTGAATTGCTGAAAAGATTGCTGATACAGCATCTGATACCTTGTTCTGTTAGTTGATGACTCATATTCTTGCTGACAAAAGAGAAGGCTGAGGAGGCCACCCTCTATTCCTCAGTCTCTGCTGTGAGATTCAGCTTCCTTGAGTGTATTCTTCCATATCACTGGACACCCTCTCTGTCACAGCTGTAAGAAAAGTCATGACAGCAGCTGAGGACAGACTCATATTTATTGTATGAATAGGATTTAAAATTTTAACGAGAAATTGTATGCATTATTATACTTATTCTCTGAGACATGGGCTTGTTCTGAGGGGCTGAGAATCCCCTCAAATGTGTTGAGCAGCATTTTGGCAGCATTTTTATCTAATACGTTAATGATGCAGGAAGACTTTGTGCTTCCTGAATCCAGAAACGTGTTGTTTTTTTTCTTGCCAGCCCAGAAGTATCATCTGAGACCTTCAAGGTGGTCTAGACGTAGCTGGTAAATGTGACATAGGACCTGTAGGAGTTCTGTTGACTTCAGGAGCTGATAGGGGAGGTTGTCTAAAGTATCCACATGCATTTCATGTGGCATTTGATGCCTGTGTAAGGTAAATTAATTGAGCCCTAATTACTTTGTTTTTTACAGGGATTCTGAGGTTTACGAAGATTAGGAAAATGCCTATGATGGTCAGATATAATATCAAACAAGCATATAAAAGCAAAACAATCTTGCAAAAAATGTATTTTGTGCACACAGGAATGCTTTAATTAAATTACATTTTCTATACAGGAGAGGATTTGAGAACATCCACTTAATTAGTCATGTATCTTTCTTTTGTCTATACTGATTGTGAAATAAAGATAGTATGTCTCTAGAATTTCAATCTGTTATGTTGGCCCTTAACCTGGATTTGTTATTCAGATAAAATTGGTCTTATATTGAATTTTATATTTATTTTGCGTCCACAACCACAGATTTCTTAAATAGTAAACTTTGCTGATAATTATAGCAATATCTGTCCCAATCTCCATTCTTTTTGCTTCCAACACAATTGATATTTTCATTATGATTTAGGTATTGGATACTTAGTTTTCTAATATGAATTTACCAAGATAAGAAACAGAACATGTTTTTGTTTACTAGTTTTCTGTGTTTTGAATTTGCAAACAGGCAAAGATTTCAAATCTTACTAAGTTAGTCTTTGATTCTTATTATAATTTTCTTAAGTAGAATTATTATTTACTCGAATTCTCATTATAATCCCATTAACTGACATTTACCAAAAGTACCTTAGCAAAATATCTAAAACACTGAAGATTTCAAATCAGTAATAAAGCATAAGAATGTAAAAATAACTGACCTGATTTACTTGTGTGATAAAAATGAATTTCATGGTGATACTGGCTTTTAATCAGAAGAATATGCTCAAAGTGATTTGATTTGGCCTTTGCATTAAAAGTAAAAGTGAAACTTTGAGCAGTCACTAGGTAATTTATAATATACCTATCTGAAGTATTAGTTAATATTAGCTCACTTTGGCACCCAAAAAGAACTGTGATGCATATTTATTTATACATACAGAAGTAATAAAAAAAAAATGTTACTATGGGAACAGTGACCACCATAATGGCTAGCAAAGTCTGATTTGCTCTTCAATCCCTTGTTAATAATGTAAAAAAAAATTAGTTACAATTATTTCAGACCTCTGTTTGTGCTTCCCAAGTACAAACTTACACAAAAAGGTATTTTTCTTGTTTTGGGTTGAGTTTTATTTTCAGATGAAAAATGGAGAGCAGCATCATGGTATATTTGACAACTAACTGGAAAAAAAATATTTAAGATTGTGTTTTTACTTTTTGTTTCACTCATTATCATCGCTTGATAATTTAAAAAAATTTAAAATATTAAACATTTTTCTTGTATTTGTGTCACAGTATTGGGAATGTAACTCATTGAGCCATGTACAAGAAACATATTCTTAAATAAGGCAGAATGAATATAGTGTTTCATTTATTTGAATAAATGCATTACCTCTTCTGAGGTGCATAAAGAGAATTTGATGTCTGGAAGTTGATGTTCCTCTCTAATGAAAACTGCAAGCACTGTTTTTCACAATGGAAGCAATACTCTTGCTGTGGTAAAGCTCCACAATGTCCATCTGATCCTAGGCTAATTACATGTACAATTAATAACTTAAAAGTGGTCTTAAATCTCCCCTTTAAATTCACGATATGGGCAGGCAGGATTCCACTGGAGAGCAAGGTCCTCAAAGTATGCATTTTGACATCAAGATAGGTTTACAAAGTAGGATTAATGCCTTACTTGTTCTTTGGCTTTGCTTATGTTTTTAAATTTTAGTTCTACTTTAGGTAATTAATTAAATAAAGTTAAAGCTTAAAAAAAGATAATGAGAAAGTGACACTGCCAATGTTTTCTTCTTTTTTTGCACACAAAAAAAAATCATTGAAAATTTAGAATAAAATCCAGAGGTCCCTGAAAACTTTTAAATTTCCTTTATTAAATCATCCATCCTTTGAATTCAATGACTGCTTTTTGCAATGATCTGTGTAGTGTGAATGAAGACTGTAGGCTTTGCACCCCTGAATGCTTGAAGTTCATAGTTTGGCTTGCTAATGATTCTTTAGCAGCCCCAAAAGCCATGCTGATTTACTGTTGTTATTGAGGGTTTGTAACACAGCTGATCAGTCCTGTATCTAGACACATTTTGTTTATAAACATATGCAGATATTATTATGCAAATTTATTTTCTTCAGTAGGCTGGGGAGAAGTTGATCCCTTTATGGTAATCTCAGTTATCTGGTTAGATGTAGTTTTAAATCCAGCATGGGAAAAGCGCAAGAGTGGATTTGCACAGCCTATGGCCGCTGATTTAGTTTTCGAGCACCAGAGGTGGGCAACTGGTGCTAAGGAAGCTGCTGCAGAAGCAAGAAAAGGCTGTGACGGGGGTCTGTGGTCTACCTCAAGTCATGCCACTGTCCTGCAGCATTTTCTGCTCAAGCAGACACTTTTTTCACTCTACAGAAAAAGTCAACAGCCTGGATTAAGGGTCCCTTGGGCTGGACAGGTTTATAGACTGCTACCAAAGATCATCTTGTGCACATCTGTATGCAGAAGCCACTGTGACAGCAGGGACGAGTACTGCTGCTGGGCTGCAGTGGTGCTTCAGTCACAGCCACTGCCCTGTGAATACAGATTTCTTCCTGTATAAAATTATTACTCTGTTAAATTGTTTAAAACGGACTAAGGAGTTGTCTGAGAGATCAGCAGCCATGTGTTAAATGTCCTTAGAAGGACAAATATTAGATTTAAACCTTTTTCTACAGATATTTTCCTTTTAATACACAGGTTGTCTGTAAAGGTCTACATTCTTTCATATCATGCTTGCAGTACCTCAAGTTAACATCTGATTTAATTTAGTAATTCTAACGTTCATTTTAGCAACAACGTGTTGATGAAATTGATCAGCAAATAGTTGTGAAATACCACTGAAGTTATTCCAGTCACTGCTCTTTCCAGTACTATTTCTTGCCTGAAAATCCTTGTCTAAGCCACACACTAAAGAATGGATTTCAGTATCACATCTGACACATTAACATTCAGAGTGCTGTGTCTAGCCACATATTTTAGGTGTCTGCATTAGGCATAGATGAGTGTTAACAATAAATTATTCTATTAATTTATTTTTCCTGATGACTAGTTGATTATTTTAATGATGTTTACTGTTCTAGTCATGTGTTACTGGAAAATGATTGGAAGCAAATTGCTGTCAAAAAGCCTTTGCAGCTACAAAAATTACACTTCTACTTTTATTGTATTTCCTTTACCCCTGAATAGAATACACTATTTCTATCCTTCCACTCAATTCAGCCATCTGTCACTCACATACCCACAGACAATTACAATGGGTTTGCATCACATCCCAGCTGCCTCTGATAGACTTGTTTTGTAGTGCAGTGCATACAGGATAATCTCACAATATCGTCTCACACTGGAAACTGTTCTTTCATTGGTCATACTCTTTTTCACATTAATGTACTATGATGTTCTGGACAAGAGTCCAGTGTGTCTTAATCTAAGAAGAGTTTTGCATGATCTCTCTACCACAAGGCTGCTAAAATGAACATCTCACTAATGTTTCCAATTATTTTGTTTTAAAAGTGAATGAGAAATAGTTTGCTTTCTAGAGCTTTTAACGTCAGATCAATAATTTATTTTGTAATGAACGCTCTTTGTCAGTAACACAATGAGGCTGTAGAGGACTAGATCTATGCATGTTTTGTCTCAAGTGTTCTCACTATTGTGATGGGAAAGGTGTGAGCAGAAGAGAGGGTCCAGCATAGGTGGGGCATCACAGTTAGCTTTAAAAATATTAAAGGTATTAGTGTATGTTCTACATTTTCTTTTTTTCCCCTCTATCCTCCTAATTTAGAGTAATTGTGTTTCTTTGATCCTTTTCCTTTCTCATGAATAGTTCTTACCACTCTTAATTCAGCTTCAGGCTATGAACTTCAGTGAAGTCAGTAAATAATGACTTTAGACTCAGTTGAACTTAAATCATATGGTCTTTATTGTCAGGAAACATCTAAGTGAATTAGGGAGACATCCAATTAACACAGCCTTTTGCAGGTTTAATGAGCAATGATAAATTTAAATCCTTTTTTTGCACTTTCAAAGTGTGTGAAGTTACAACTAAAAGAGCTAGCGAGAGATTTTTGCTCCATTGATTAATAATAAATTATTTGAAATATATTTTGACTGGGAGAAGAGGCATCATCTTTGATAATACTCATAGGCTAGTTATTTGACTAGGTGTCTCATCATAGAATCCAATAAAAATTAATTCCTACAGCATATGGAGTTACATGATAAGATGAGTAATTCTGTTTCTTTATTTGTTTTTTTAAGGCCTAAATATTTAGTTAGTACACCCTATACCACTGACATGTGTCTTTCCTTGATTTCCAGTTGTCATTACCTATTAATAACTCTGAGAAAAGGTGCTCCTGGTTTTGTAGCAGCAAAATAGATTTTGCAAAGCAATTAATTATGGTTTTAATTAGCAAGTAATGTCTCTGCTTACATAATTTCTTCTCTTACTAAAGGTAGGTAAGATTTTTTTGCGTTTTTTTTTTTTTTTTTTGGTTTTTTAAAGGAGAAATGTTTACAAGTATTCAAAAATAACTACAGATATGGAATATAGTGAATTTGATTATTTTGGTTCCAGTTTGAGTAGACAAACTGTTTGTGACTGGAGTTTGATAGGATGCTTTCTGTTTTTCTTGAACTTTTCCAATTAAGAACCGCAGAACTACTTTTTATTGTTCTATAAGTTGTCATTCTGGTGAAAGCATTTCTGCTTTGTGCTTCTTATATTTTCTTATGTTTTCCTGGAATCCTTATATAAAGCCAGTCATTTCTCACATTAAGATACACCTAGTGTAGGAGCATCTTGGTCCATCTCATTAAGACAAATAGAAAAAAAAAGCTACTTACAAGACAGATTTACATACTTTCAGTGAATTCTGTGAAGCCTAATTGCCTTATTCCTTAGTATGATTTTATTAGCTCTAGGTTTTATGTTTGTTTATAAATAATGTCAGAGTTAAGGTTATCAGAGTTTCTAAGAATACCTCTGGGATGCTGATTTGAGGAATTTTTCACTCATCAAGTAACTTACATCAAATAAGGAAACTAATCCAAAGATTAAGAAAAAGTTTCCTGAAATTGAAATAGTGCTTCAGTTCACTGTGTCTTCTTTTGAGAAAAAGTTAATATATAACATATATATGTTGATTATATTTGTGGTTATGATCATCATATGATTGTGCTTCACAATTATTTTTTCCTCATGTATCTCAAGAGAATGGTGTGAAATGCAGTTGATTAAAGCTTGAAAAACACTGAGTTTTTGTTTGACGGGTAGAGGTATGGAGAATATAATGAAGATTCACCCAGTTGTAATTTCCATGTTTGAATACTAATAGCTTTAACCAAACATAATCAAAAAGTAACTGTGTTATCTTGGAGAATGAAAATGAAAAGGAATGGTGTGTTTAACTGCTATAAAAGCCCCTAGAAGCCTTTTGAAAACTCCTCATGAAAGGTGTTTTTCACCTGTAGGAGAAGCTTGTGAGACCTTAATCGAACACTGCAGATCTGCACTTTGACTGTAAGCATAGACAGTGGCCCTTTGTTTCAAGGGGAATGCTTAGAAAGCATTCATGTGTATGGCTGGAAAAATTATTATTCTTCCACTCTGTATAATTATGTGATCATAGTACTCCATCCAGTTATTTCCACCCTACCCTATATCAGTGGTGTTCTTAGTGAGACTCACATCAGTCATCTAGAAACTGCAAAGCAGGATCCTTTCCTTCTAAAATACTGTAGTGCTTGCTTCTTTCAGTTGACTCCTTTATATGGAGTTCTTCTTGACATAAGAAAGCCTCCCAAATGGCATGAAATTGCATAGTTACTGTTCTTAAATCTGAACTTTTGTGTGTTTAATGCCATTTGAGGGACCACCTACAAATCATTTATCATGACCCCAAGGATTCTTATACTTCAAGTTTCAGAGTTTGAGATATACTCTTTTCCTCATTATTTTAATGGGAAACGTTCATTGCACACACTAGCAGCTTACTTGTTTATTCTCTTAGTTATGTCATATTTAGATAGCTGAAGTATGAGAATTAATTAATTTAATTTTTTGCAATCCTATTTGAGAAAGTGAAATATTATTTTCTTTCCCTTAATTTCCCATGAAATGTTTCAACAAATAACTGATAGTCTTTGCTGTTTAGAACTGTGAAGCTAGACTTGAAGAAGGAAACATTTCGTTTACTCATACATATCTTCTTAATTGACACATTGCTAAATTATAGAAAGTGCTTGAACTTCTTTAAATAAAGTTTTTCTTGTGTGTGGTTAGGATATTTTAAAAAATTCATCAAAATACATCAAAGCCTTTTGTTTTATCTACAATAACCCAACATAATAGTACTAATATTTTTCTGCAAAACAGTTTGTGTTTCTTTTGTTTTGTTCCCCTTTTAAATAGATTTGTCACAAATGTTATATTTACATTATTTTTCTGTTAATTTTGACATTCGGTTACAGGCTTCCTGTGCTAATACATACTTAACAGTTTACATAAATCCCTTAACTTTTATAGTTCTACACTTTTGCCAAAATCGTTTCTTCTACGATGAGTTAGCTTAATTTCCTTGGGAAGTACCATAAGGCTTCATATCCTTTTGAGAGAGAAGACCACTTTGTTGTTGTTGCCTTTTATTATTGTGCTTAATCCAAAATTTCAGACGAAAGCACATATTGTTTGCGATCACTGATCACAAAGCTAAAAGCTTCGCTGAAATCACTATCACTGAGTAGCTAAAACACTGAGCCATGGATCACCTGGAGAATTAAGACTTTGAATTGAGAATAGAAAAGCCCTGAGAATCCATGGAAAGACTGGCACTTGAGGAATACACTTGCAGTCACTTGGCTCAGTGATGCAGCAGGCAGCTGGATGAAATACAGACAGAGGATCCTGACTACTATTTTCACAATATGTCCCTAAAGAAAGTGAACTATGGCAATGCTGTCTGAATAGGATGATTGTATGGTTCATGGTGATCTTAGTGGGATAGAATGTGTGAAGGACATTGGGGAGCTGCTGCAACAGATTTATTGTATCAATATTTGAAAGTCTGCTGTGCTTTAGCAATTATTTCAGCAGAATGGATGTGAAGAGTGAAGACAGGGAAAACTAGATAAGGATGATGCTCAATTAATTATCATGGGATCTTTTATTTCCTGTTGCCCACTGTCTCCTCATTTTTCACCTGCTTTAGTCAAAGCTGCATGTATTTAATCTAGCAACAGAGTGCTTTTCAACTTTGCATGCTCACTTGAGAAAGTGGAGCTAGTAGTACAGAACTCAGAAGTTCAGCCACAGACAGCTCAATTAGACTGCATTTGAGAATTTTCCTGTATCTTAACGCTTTGTTTCTTGGAGTGAATGGCCTGAGCAAAGGAAGTATTTCCAGGTATGTTTTATACTATGCGCAATTTAAAAATTAATCTGTAAACCTCAGTAAAACTGAATTCCTTAAAATAGCAGGTGCTGAAAATTTTAAACTCTGGCCTTGTTTTTACATCAGCATTATGAAAATTCTGGGAGAAGTTTGACAGCATTCAGTTTCACAGCTCTGATATTTAATAGAACTGGGTCTTCAACTGATGTTGCCAGAGTAATTATAAATTTATCAAAACCTGTGAGCATCATTTTTTTTCCTACCACAGTTGTTTCATGACCCCATTGGACAGCCTGGTCTCTCCATTTGTTGTCCATCACTAAATGGCAGAGGCTGGATAGTGCAGGGCTCTGTTCCCTGCCCAAGCACAATTTTCATCATAGAAAGTAAGGCTTCAGTGCTCTTGAGCTTCATTAAAGATAGTGGATCAGTCTATAATCCTTTTATCTGATGAGCTTTAGGAGGTTACTAGGTTTTCTACTTCAGGAGGTCCCATTAGATAGATAATAAACCTTTCCCTACAACTAACTAGCAAAATTATAGGCCAATAACACCCTAAAATCTCCAGTCAGACAAATTTCAGACACTTATTTCTTAAAGATCAAAGATTGACTGTAATCCAAGAGGTCAAATTAGAGGATGAGTGTATGATAGTTATTGATAGCTGAGGAACAGCTATATATGCTACACCTGAGAAAATTTTTACTTCTAATATTGTTTTTTATCTTTTCTCTCCTTCCTACATATTTTTCTTACCAGGTATAAACCGCCCAAACACTATATTTTTGTAAAACTTTCCTTTCAGGAGAGCATCCATAGCCAAAAAAACAGCAGATAACTGTGGGAAAATGCAAATCCTTCCTTCTCATTTTCTTTTAGTCCTTGTTAGCTGAAACAAGTCTTTGTAAGAATCCCTTCTCTTTTGTATTTATGGTATTTTTTTATTCTGGCCTTATGAGAAGTAGTAAAGTTGTAAATTTGGAACTTGTGTATGAAGCTGTTGCTCTCAACAATCATGTAGGCTTAAAAGGAAGCTGGATGTAAGCCATTTCAGTGCAAATAGGGAAATACATTGACTGATTTATCAAGGGATTATTTGAAATATTTATTTAAAAGAAGCCACAAATGAATATGAACATGACAGCTGTTGAACTTTTTGTACCGTAGGTATATTGTAATTGTGGCCTAAAAAATCCCAAACAGCAAACCAAAAACTTCACCAAACCTTTCATAAAACCTTGCACAGCTTGAGGCCTTTTTCTATAAATATTCCTGGATGTTTGTTGGGTTTTCCTTTCTATATGTAATTTTCCAAGGTTATTGTGTATGCTTCAGAAGAAGTAGGATTTGTACATAATGAGGGCATCTTTTTAAAGATGAAATATGAATACTCAACTTCCCATGCTGTTTGCTTTTTTGGTTACTGAAAAATAAAGGTAGAAAGTACAAACTATATGCATTTCATTCAGAATTATATATATCTAAGAGGCATGTACAGTCTTGGAGTGTATATACTGGAATTTATTGGACTGTATGTATTGCATCCTTGGTACTTCTATTAACAATGACTGCTCAAAAAAATTACAAAATTGGGCTCTGATTATAGCATATAAAGCACCAGATTGTTTGAATTTAACCTTTCTGGTTGACTTTCATCTAATTCTGAACACTGGGAAATTTAACTAATGCTAAATGCCTGGAGATCATAATATTTTTAGATCCCAATCATCTTGCCAAGTAAAAGAGTTTTGAATGACCTTCTGAAGAACACATGAGAAAATTGCCAACTGTAGATAACACAGAAACTGTGACCAAGGACAGAAAGGACATATAATTCTTTATAGTGAACTTTTTACTGGCTAGTGGCAATCTATTACCAGCAGTTTGAGGCTGAAATGAATATCAGACAGTTTCAGCAAAAAACTCCATCTTTCACATCTAAGGAAACCACACACCTTTTGATTCATACTGCATCAGGCTGTTCACCAAAGGTTGAAATGCTTGCAAACAACTCTCTTTAGATAAGGATGAGTGAACTGGCCTTTTTGACAGTTCAGTTCAGCCTGCAGTTCAAATAATTCATTTTATTCTGGGACAGAAACTGTTTCCTGGAGTATTTTAATAGGAGATAGAATTCCATCTATACCCTTTTCATTTACCTTTTATATTATTTCATCTCAGCTAACTCAGCCTGTTTGGACTAAAAAGCTTATTTTTTATCTGTGTGAAGGCAGTGCTGTGTTTATTGAGCAACTTGCTCATATATTTCTATGGACATTTATTAAAATATGTAGCATAAAAAAAAGAAGATATTATTGGGACATGACCGAGGTGAATCCAAATAAATAGCTCTAAATCACTGAGGATGATCAATAGGGCCAATTCTGTGCTTTTCACAAAAGCTTTATACATTTTATTTTCAACTTCTCTACAGGCTGGTCCTTAAGAAGCAGTTTAGTGAAAAAACTTTACATTTCAGCTCTGCTGTTGCATTTTGACTGATGTTTCTTCCAGTAACTTATGACATGGTGAGAAACAGAGTATTTGGTAGAAATTTTCAGAAATCCACTAAAAAATAGCTCAATTCCCCTTGACAAACCTTGAATCAGAGATAAGCTTTGAGAAGCCTATCCAACCTAAAGTATTCTGAAGGAAAGGTTGTGAAATATTTCATGGCCACATACAACAGATAAGACATTTTGCAGCATAATCCAGAATATAGAAATACAGATATTAAGAGGCATTGTAATTGAGTCACATATTAAAATGATCAATATTTATGTGCTAGATAAAATTCAAATGAGAAAAGTTAGACAATCTATCTCAGCAAGGTCTGGAGTATTATTATAGCTATTTATCTCAGTTCATATGTTAGAAAGAAAAGTTATAATTCCTTGAAAATACCCTTTTTTGTATGAGTAAGGCTGGCTTATGTAGTTTCCTGTAATTGATAGAATTTCATCATCTTTTGTCTACTATACCTACTCCTGGGGGGCAGTCGGGAGAGAAATATAAATCTCTCTCTAATCTTAGTTTTTCTCTCTGGAATACATTATCTGAGCATGAGCAACTATGGAATAGCATCTTAGCAATGTTAAGTCTGCTTGTATTTTCACTGCTTGTCACTTTGACTGATGGAAACAGGAAAATATGTATTTTAATCTAAAACCAGCACTGACTAGGAAGCAGTTTAGAGCCTCTCTCTTCCATATTTTGTCAGAAGAACTTTAAAAAGTGACAAGTTTTCACAGTTAATTACCACAGACAAGGGCTTAAGCAAAAATAAGCTCTTATTTGTCGACGGTCCTTCTGTGAAAATATGATTTACCAAAGAACACCTTGTAGTTGCTTACAGGATACAAAAACCTACAGATAGAGTGGTGTCCTGGATAGCCAGGAGTCTTTGGGGTTTTGTTCTTTTGCAATGGTGTTGCCCACTCTTAGCAAAAGTGGCTTAAAATCTTTTCTAACGTAGATTCCATCTTAGTAGAAAGATCATCTCAGCTACCAGTTGACATTACTACATGTGCAATTATAATTGAGTACTAATATAAATAAAGCAACATGTAACTTTTTAAAAGCAGGTAGAGACAAGGGAAAATCACTAGTACGTCATTATCAGTTTGCCACAAAAGTTACTCTGTGGACAACAGAAACATGGGGAATATTCTGCTCTGTCCTGTTCTTATTATAAGGTATTGGTTTAATGTAAATCCATTTAGTTATTGGTTTAATGTAAATCCATGTAATTATAGTACATTAATCCTTTTAGTAATTAATAAAGCTCAGCAACATGAGCACATATTTCTTTTTACAGTCTCTGGTCTAAGTCATATCAGTCTGTTCTTTAAGGTCCACTTATATTTGAAAAATTATTTTTTAGAGTGTATTTATGTCTTGGGTGATCAGCCAGGGAGATCCACTAGTAGTTTTCAGATCATCAGCTTCGGAGAATGGTACCATCCTATTTTCATTCTTTTGACAAATGCTAAAATCAACTTAACACATTGCTGCTGTCAGGGATGGATAAGTAACTCTAATTTCTTCTGTCTGAATATTTTTTCTTTCTATCCAAGGTGCGACAGAAGGAGGACTTCACATTTAGAAAGTAATTTTCCTGCTGAAATCCAAAGGTTACTGAATTAACACTACCAGTTTATCAGTCATGGTATTTTGTTTTTCCGATAGAAGCTTTTTTTTAAGTATTTAATTTGCATATGAACAAATCGGTAGCTGTTTAAGAAATCTCCAGTTTTCATTCCTTTGACATACTTCAATTGTGCTATCAAAACCAATATTAAGATAAGCAACACCAGGGGGAAACTGTAAATAATATAATTTGATTCCTCAATTTGCATATCTAGCAAATAATGACAAACTATGAGGATCTCATCCAAAATGTATGATTTCTGATCTGTCTGGATCAAAACTTCTCATGGTGTCTGTAGGAATAAAACTCAATTGATGGAAATTTTTTTGCGATTTTCAGATTCCTCACTTTTGTTCACTCTTTCTATATTGCGATGTTTCTCCTTCCCATTTTTTCTCTTTCCTTTGGTAGATTTGATTTTCCTATATAACGAACTTTCTTTTCTGCTTTAACTGCGTATTTATTTTTCTGCACTATAGATGTGCTATCCACTGCCCATACTTCCTGTGTCCTTCCTGTTCCTTAAGCTCTGATAGAAGAGCTGTCAACTTTCACACATTCTGCACACCTTTGCCAACACTGTTGCACCTCATTGCTACAGCCTTCATATCCAGCTGGATTACTGTAGTTCCTTTCTCTCTTGATAACCAGACAACTTTCCTCTATTTCTCTTGCTGAGGTACTGCCAGAGCATGGTGGAGGAAGGGATTTACAATTTTTGCTGTGCTTATATTTCAAATGCTCAAGAAAAAAAAGAAGAAACTCTGAGAAACATGTTATGAAGCCAGCCTAAATTCTTACGCACTTGGGAATACAATGAAATACTAATAATAAAAACAAGAAGCCTTGAGGGAAATCTTTTAAAATGTAATAGAAAATAATAACAGTTTGAGAAACCTGGGATATTTGTGATACTGTCTCTCTCATTGCTTTACTGAAGAAAATTGTTGTTTTGTGTCTAAAATTTGATGCACGATTTCCTAGTGAGTGAGAAACTGTGGATCTTTTTGGGGCAGTACTAGATTGTGGAGCCTTGCTTCATTCCCTGTTCTTTAGGGTCTGAATCACTCTGTGTACTCTGATGGTGGTTATATTGTGGAACTCTCTGATGAGTAGCTTATTGTTTCTTACAGATTTCAAAGGAAGACTATAAATTGTCCTGGAGCTTATCTCTGTGTTCCATAGGAGTTGGCTATAAGGGAGACTAAAAATCTACTGGATGCATCTAACAGTACCTTCTTCACATCCTATTCACGTCTTTATAAGCATATCTGAGCGTGCATGTGAGAGTACAAGAGAGAATTAATGGTAGGAATAAAGTGGAAACTCTTTTTCAAATAACAAGGTATCAATAATTGGTTATAATTATGTTGGATAAAGAATGAAAGCCAGATGATGGAAAGATGATAATGAGATGGATAGTAAAATCAAAAAGGTTCATAAACTGTTCTACAGACTAAATAACATGAAAGAAGAAGATATTTTGTTTATTTTTTAGCCAAACCTGATATTTATTGGCATAAAATGCAAATATAAGATTAACAGATCTTTAATAAATCTTATTTAAAGAGAATGTGCACAGCACCACTGCCAAGAGTCACACCAGGTGCCTGAGATCATTCTCTGAACACTCCTTGAGCTCCATCAGGCTTCATCCTGTGACCATTTTCCTCAGGGAGCCTGTTCCAGTGCCCAGCCACCCTTTGGGTGAAGAACCTCGTTCTAATATACAACCTAAACCTGCCCTGACACAGCTTCAGGCCACTCCCTTTGTTCCTGGCACTGGTCACCACAGAGAGGAGATCAGTGCCTGCCACTCAGCCTTCTGTAGCCTCTCAGTTGCAGACTGCAATGAGGTCTCCCCTCAGTCTCCTCTTCTCCAGGCTGAACAGAACAAGTGACCTCAGCTACTCCTTGTATGTCTTCCCCTCAAGGCCCTTCACCATCATTGTTGCCCTCCTTTGGATATTCTCCAATAGTTCAATGTCTTTCTTATGTTGTGGCACCCAAACATGCACACAGGATTTTAGGTGAGGCCACCTGAGTGCAGGGCAGAGCAGGACAATCCCCTTCCTTGCCCAGCTGGTGATGCTGTGCCTGATGCTCCCCAGGACAGGGTTGGCCTTCCAATGTCACACTGGGGGCTTGAGGTAGAACACTTGCCTGCATTTCTGTCCAGGGATTCTTATTCTAATGCATCAATGTTGATTTACATATAAAGCTAGTTAAGAGACAGAAAAATGTGATAAATTCTGCATTTGAAAGTGTATAAAATATAAGCATCTATTGCAAACTGGGGTGTGAAAAAACTTAGGAAATGGATAAAGGGTGGAAGACTGAAATATGTATATCTATACATATACATCTATAGCTGATCTAAATAAAAAGAAAAATATTTTTTAGAAAGCAGCCAGCTCAAAGTTTAACGGTTTAGTGGGATTTTATCACCAGAAAAATAGGCAGAAACTTGTACACTTGAAAATCTTGCTTTTAGGATCTCAGACTCCTGAGAAACCCATTTGTCTTCTTTAATAGGTTTAAAATGCCTTGGACTCCGGTTGAGTGATGTAAGTATTAATCAAATTAGAACATCTAACTGGCGTCTTTGTTCATTGTATCTCATCCTATTCATCGTAATCTATCCATATAGGTTCTTCAGAACAAGAAAAAATGTCCATTAAAGAAAGTTTCTAGTAAAGAAGCTGACAATCTAATGGATGTATCAAATACATGTTATTCACTGAAATAAATAAAGCTGAAATAGAAGTCCTGAGTCAAGAGTGGATTATGTCTACTGAGAATTACATTTCTTCACTCCCGTCTGTATTTCTTGGTGTCCTTACTGGTTTCACTAATCCTTTGATTCATAAAGACAGAAATTTCCTCTAGGATTCAAGTGACACATGATTGACTAGAACATTCCCTGTTCATCCCAGCAGGGTATGATGCAGAACAAGATAGTGCACAGTACTAAAATTGATTGTTTTACAATAGAAGAAGCTTTCCTCTTCCTTTAAAAGAGTAATAATATAATCAAGGAGAAAAAATTGTGTTGGGGTTCAAATGTTAATCATCATGTTGAGCCCTTGCAACTTTCAAAATAATATTTCAGTGTTCCAAGACATTTATTTTATAGTGCTATCACTGTCTAAACATTAATTTAATAAAAATAAAGAAAGTCATGTGCATATTCTACAGTCCACTTTGTCAAAATTCAAGCTCTGTAAATGATGTTTGTAATGCCATGTATTCAAACTTCATACTTTCCTTTCATCTTTCATTGTATTCATTACACACAATTCTCTTCAGTCTATGCTGTGTATTTTCCACCCCTCAGTCTCTCATGACTGGAGTTAATATTCTTTGCTATTTGTTTCCTTAAGATGATTAAATTAAATAAAATACATTATTCATCACCTCACAATATGAGATTTTATCTCCAAGACCCTGATGTAATAAATGAGTTTTCTACTGCAAATGTCACATAGGTCATTTCTCAGTACTCTCAGAAAAAGTCTGGGTGTGCAAATACGTAGCTCCAGCTATAGGAATAGAAGTAATTAATCTGCAAATCAAAAGCAGTGCAACACAGTTAGAATCAATGGCATTTTACTGTAACACATCCTGAAGATTCAATTCCTTAGGTGAGATCCTGATCTTTTTTTCAGCTAAATTTCTTTACAAACCTTTTGGCCTTTCTTTTAAGGTTTTTGTGAAATGTCCCTCTTGCATTTATGGCTGCAACACTGTCAGGGCTAGTAACTACAGGCTTTAGATCCAGATCCATCAGAAAAGGAGGAAGTTAAAAGAGATCTATAAATAGCTTGTACTATAGTATTTCATTATATGTATTAAAGTACTGAAAATTACTTGTTTATTGCATTTCAAATGTGGTAATTTTGAAATATTTTTTAAAAGGGATTGTATGAATTTATGGTTATGCATTAATTTACCAGCTACATACTGGGGCTCATGTTCTCTCATAAAATTTTCCTCCACCTTTTTTCCCAAGAAAACCTTTTTCCATTTTTTATTTTCTGTGATAACTGGTTTATAAGCATTTAGCTCTATTGTCAGTAGAGTGATGAGAGAAACATGAGTGGCTGAATGCAAAATATTGCGTGAAATTGTTTTCTGTGTGTTTTCAGTTCTGCAACTTGTTTGACAACAGCTCTGTCTGTCCTTTGCAGGTATGCTACTGGACTTGCTTATCTTCATTTTCATTTTTCACTTCTGCTAGCAGCTTTCAAGTGTCTGTCCTTCATAGACAATGTTTGCTCTTCAGGTATGTTCTGCTTATTTACTACTGCTTTGTATTTAAATGACACAAATATATGTTGAGCACACAAATAAAGCAATAATTTCTTATACCAGGGGAACAGCAGCAGACATTGTCTAGGAAAGTTTTGGAGCATCACAAGCAATGCTAAAACCCTTTCGTAAAGCACTGTTAAGGGGGTGTTCTAGCTTAAAAATGCAAAGATGCAGAGAAATATTAGAAGCACACTGAATTAAAACCAGGATTTGTTGTGTAAGGAAATGCTTACAGTGATCAGTCTAAGTGCAAAGTGGAAATAAACCTGCCATTCTGATTTATGAACTCTTTTCCCTTTGTTTTGTGCCACTCTTGCGAATATATGAACTGCAGGATCATGCAATTGAGACCATATAAGTGATTGAACTGGCCTTTACTTTTTGCTTGACTGCCAGGTTTAACAGTGGATAAAACAATCTGGGATATCCCATATCTGTGACAACATCTGGCCATCTTCTTGCCAGGGCAAGTCTGTGCTCTCTACATTTCTATATCCCACCTAATGGCAGTGCAAAAGGTATGAATCAGGTGCATCTTCCAGAACTGCAGCAAGGGAGATCTTGAGCCTGAGGGCAACTTGTGCTTTAAGACACTGATGTAATGTTGGCCTCCTATGTAAAGACTTTCATAAAATAACTGTGCTTTGAGATCCTTGGAGCATTATATGACTAATGAGGAAAAAGATAAGAAAATTTTAGTTACAATATTAAAAGCTAGACCTTTAAAAATCGTGAGAGAATTTAGCTCCCTTCTGGCATTTTACAGCATATCAAATGCATGCCTGGAAGTGAGTGAAATTGCACTGACAGTTGATTTTTTGGCTTGGCATTTTACTGTTGAAAGAGGTGATGAGTGTGTTCACTGCCTGAAACTCTGTAAGGTTATTGTTAGTCAGTTAGACTTTGAAATGCTGTGAGATAAGAGATTATTTGAGCCCAAATGGAGTGCTCTGCAAGATTATAACTGTGCTTTAAACTGCGAAGGTAGGAAACTCTCAGGAGACAGTTCCATATCTATTCTGTGCACTCTATCAAATACAGTACTTTTAATTTTCAAGATTAACAGTCTTCACCTACAAACTACTGAAGGACAGGAAACTTTTACAAATTTCTTTTCCAGTTTGTGTGACAGCATCAATGTATTTGTCACTTTCAGCAGGAGTTTCTTCCTGAAACATTTTGACAGATTGGGAAGCATTAAAATAATTTTTACCTCGAAATTAAAAAAGTCTGGTAACAACTTGGTATTTTTCCACTTTATCCAAACTATGAGTGACAACACCTGCAGTACATTTCCAGGTCACATGTCCATTGTGAGTCTGAAAGACATCACTGGAGTTCTGAGCATATGATGAAGGTTGAGGTACACAGACTTGATCATTGTAGGTCAAACTCTACGCTGGATTGTTGCCACCAAAGTTCTTAGATATTCCTGATGTAACGGTGTTTTGCTCCAGAGCTAAATAAAGTAAAAGGAAGTGACAATCCAACCTGATCTATTTGTCATCTTTGGAATAATGTATATGCATTGTTTTTGAGTAAAATCTGACAGGTGTATGTTGTCATTGTTCCTGCAGGGCTATTAATTTAATTACAAATACCTATAAATCTTAAATTAAATCAGTAACATTTGAACTTGCATGCATCTTCCTTACCATCTGTCTGTTTTCTCTTGTTTTTTTTTTTTTCTTTTGTCCCTTGTCATTTGCCTAAAAAACTATTGTAGGCATCAATTAGCACCTGCTTGGTCACCTAGTAGCTTGCTGCTGTGGTTGGGTCGCAATAATCAGCTATACAGAAACAGAAATTTCAGAGAAAGAACATTTAAGAAGAGTAAGGAGTCTTCAGTGGGAGAGAGAAGAATTTTATACCTTATTAAAAAAACTTATGTGAGAATAGTGACTTTCAGTATAACAGAGCAACATTTACATACTTGTGGAAGACAAAATCCCCAATCCCCAAATGCACCTTTCATTAGTGAATAGGAGGGTGACCATAGTCTTTTCTATGCAGCAAGAGAATAAAATGAGTTTAAGATAAAAGACACTATCTAAACTGTTGTCAGATGCCCCGAGTACAGACAAGGGTGGATTACTCTGATTTAGAGACCCTCTTGTAGATCTTGACGTATGAACATAGAAAAGAGATGTGTCTTGAGCTGGTTGCTCCTGGAATCAGCAGGGCATGGATAAATTACTTCTGAGGCTCTGATCAGTGCGGCTTTGAAGAACTGTGACAATCTAACATCCACAGCCCCTTGCAACTGCTGAACTCCCCATAACCTTATGCAAAGATGATTTAAAGTCTGTTTCATCTGCAAGAGAAGGACATTTAAACTACATTTCTTGAACAGTTTAATGTAGGTCTAATGTTTTAACAAAGAGAAGAATTTGTTGTGAGTTAGTATGTCCCTAGTTTTGCACACAATATCTGTTTTCAGAAAAATGTCACTCTATGTACTTAAGACTTTAAATACAGAACTGATTTAGGATTACTGCTTTCCTTTCAATTCATTAATCTGATTTAGAAAAGTAGAACATACTTTTTTACTGAATAAATTGCATATTGTATATGATGGGATTGTTTGCAAGAAATGAAGCTCAAGTTCACAGAAGTTTAAAAAATCAGTTGAACAAAATGAAAAATATAAAGGACTGATTCCTTTTTAAAAGGAAGTCAGAGAAAATGCAAGTTTCAGAAAATATTTCTATAGTTTCAGTTGAAAGAAATATTGTAAAATCAAACTTCCGTAACCAAATAAACAATAAAGGTTTTATAAGATATAATAAAACCAACCTGAAAGGACAGTAATTTGTTTACACTTATTAGATGCAATTTTTGTAATAAAAGATTAAAAGGGAAATTGATGAATGAGGTTGCATGTGAACTCAGATTAGTGTCAATGTGAGTAAAGTTCAAGATAAAGTACTGCTTTTAAAGTTCTCTGGAGCTAAAAGCATCTGAAATGCAATGAATTTAAATGTTGCTCCATTATTTTCTGTTTTCAGTATTGTAAACAGCAATCTAAAACTTAAAATACCCTAGTCCCTTATGCTCAGTCTGTTATTTATTTGTTTTTTCTCATTAAAGCCAGGTTGCAAAATTTTACTGCCATAATCTCTTATTTGTTTGTTATATCGCAATTTCAAAACTATTACGTGACACAACATGAATATGGAAAGATAGTGAATGTTTGCCACTTTCCATTATGTCAGTATATATTGCAAATTAGCAGCTGTAGTTTTTATAACATATCCCCATAAGTAAGCAAAATGTAATATACACTACCCTATGGAAAAAAACCCAAACTTTTGAAACTGGCAAACAACAGATGTAATTTCTTGATCAGTGTTTGGGTTTTTTTTTTCTTTTTTTTTTTTTTTTGTTTTGGTTGTTTGTGTTTTTTGTTTTTTTTTTTTTTTTTTTTTTTTTGTTTTTTTTTTTTTCCTGAAGGAAACTGTCCATTTTTATTTAGTTTGCACTGTGACCCTTCTTCTGGCTAAAACCTTTGAGGAAAAGCTGGATCATGTATCAGACTGGGTACCAGAAGCAGCATAGCTGTCCTAGCACATTAGGTGAGCTGCACTGCATGGTCTCCTGGCCTTCACAGCCATGTTACTTGAGATGAATGACTCGTTCTAGCAAAAGGCACTTTGGTTTGTGACAACTCCTGTCACTGACTGGCAGCACTGATACCTGAGCAACTGACAGCATACAACCCAGCCAGAAACTTGAGACAGGGACTCATAGTATAGAATCAAACAGCAAGGCTTTTCCACTCACACAAGTTGAACTAGTAGACACAAAGAAAGGGCTATTCTAGATGTGTACATTTTCTGAAATATCTGAACATTCTGGTACAATTGTGGAATTCACTGAATAATCACTAAAATAGTCACTGGAAGATGAAAGGTCAGATTGTTTCCCACCTGTGTCCTTCTCCAATAACCTGAATAGTATTTTAGCAAGTGGCCTGACTGTCCTGCTCCTTAGGCTTACAGGACTGGTAAAAAAAGCAATGACTGCTCACCTTCATCACCCCATTCTGTTTTCCACCCTCAATCTGAGAAGAGCCCAACTAGTGGACAGGTTGCTCTGATGTGATTATTTAATTTCCCAGGCTTTAATTTTTCACACTTTTGCATCAGTGTGTTATAGTTACTATTCTGGTCCTGAAGGAAGAGACCTCATGAGAGTCATTACTGAACTTTAGTACTATTCTTTCAATTGCTGGCCCTCTCTTAGTTAATATTAATCATGACCATAACACGTCATTTCCAGTAGCTTGGGTCAACTGCACCTTTGTTGCTATGGGCCCTGTTTTGTTATATTTATTAATAATGTCTCATATTAGCTGTAGTTCTCATTTTTCATTCTTCATTTGTAACATTTTGTAGTTTTGGATAATCAGCTCCTCTGCAACTGCAATTAATTCATTTCTTAGTATCAGAAACTGTTGTGCTTTGGATGGTAAAGCAATACAGAAACTTTTACTGTTATTTTCCTGTTTTATCAGTTGAGCCATTTTGAATTTCTAAATGGGAGGTCTGGTTCTACTGTGTTTGTTTTCCTCAACTGTATGAAAATCTGTAGTTGCTTTAGTATAGTTTAGTAGTATACTTTTCTTCAGATTTGGTGGCTTTATTGTAAAAGGTGTAATGCTTCAGAAGTACCAAAGTAATTACAGATCCCACAATTTTCAATAGAAAACTTCTTGTGATAAAAATCTTTTGCTCATATTTTAGAAAATATGTCTTTGTCTTCAGGACTAACAAAACTGAAGGGGTTAAGCAGAGCCATTCCCTGGCATTACAGGCAGGAAAAACAAATGGTGTGGTTTTTTTTAAAAAAAAATTGTTTTAGGACCTATACACTGAAGGAATGGTTTTGCTTTATAAAATTGCAAACATTGAATGCATTGGGTTTGCATATAATCACCTTGTCTCCTAAATAGAATAGATTTTCATGTTATTAAGAATTCATAATCATTAGAGTAAATGTAGCATATAAAAGTACTTTCCACCAACTGAGGTGGGCGGCAGGCACAATGTGGTGAAGTTTGCTACCTCAGAATTTGAAATCTCCCTCAGGGATCTAGGAAGGGAATAAAACACCAACATCAAACAGATGCACCCAGTATTGCACATCTTTCACGTGAACACACTTAGAGAAGTAATTGAAATGCTGAAGTTATTGTAGAAAGTTTCAAACTTTTTTATTTTATTTTTTTTTATTAATCGGCATAACTTTAATGGCTGAAATATAAAGCAGAATTCATTGCTTATGAATTTCAGATGCAGTCTTCCCCAGGGTATAATTAGTAACGTTGTGAGACATTTTTTTGCTTCATTTCAAATATACAATGCCTGGCCCTACTTCAGCTTAAGTTAATGGCATTATTTTCATTAACTATCTCCTGTGATAGCCTAGTTAAGTTCAAAATAAAGGAAATGATTACCAGGGTGTTTTATCTAAAGAAATGGCTTTAACTGAGGTAAAAGTTCTGAGATTGGATATATAAAGAATTTAAGATTAATACACATAAACTGGTTTATTTCTCTCCGTATAATAGACATCCCTCAGTGTTATATGTGGAATAATCAGTTGAATAATCAGATTAGAAAACTTAAATATTCAGTACTGTGTTACTAAAGAGCTTTGTGAAGAGAAGTGAAACAAAATGATCTGGAATATCTTTTGAGTAACAAAGAAGTATATGGAATATACAGCACCCCTGAAGACAAGTGCTAGAAGAATATTTAATGCTAGCAGGAATTACCCAAAAGAAAACCTTGGACTATTATTGTGATTGATCAGCATAGTACACAACTTAAAATAATTTTTGTGGAAATATATTTTTTTGAGCAAAAGAAGCATTTTTTTTGTTAGTAAGCCTTGACAACAGAACTTAACACATCAGGCAAATTTATCTGTAACTTATTCAGATCTGGGCTTGAACTTAACAGTTTAAAAATTGAAATGGTAGTCTTTCTAGTCTTTTCCTCCTTATCAGGAGGGATTTAATCACTTTTTAGTAGACTTAGTTCAACCCTGCCAATCTAGTGTCTTCAAATTATATTTCTTCTCTAACCCCTGTTTTGAAGTAGTCATAAATATTCTTGTTCTGATTACTCACCCTTGATCATATGTTGAAAGAATGCCCAAGTGTCATTAAAAACTTTAATGTCAGGGAACTTGAGTACTCTGAAAAATTCTCAAGTATCCTGTAAAACAGGATCCGTTTCAAGGTATCTATAAGGCCATGTAAAGCAGGACTGCCTATTCCAACAGCACAATGGCAAAACATTAGATATAAAAACCATGTGAAAGCTGGCAAAGTATTTTCAGAAGTGACTGTAGAGTTTTCATAACTTGATATAAAGTCAAACAACTCAAAACACACCAGAACATTATCAGACATTTAAAAAACAAAGCAAACATAAAGACTCAGAACTAAAACCCAATCTAAACCTAAACATTCTACTTTGCAAAAGCAGTCCATTGAAGCTTATTATTTTCCTACAACAGCCAAGTGAATTTTTAATATGTGTGAAAGTAACTTGGGATTGATGGTATGTATTGCATGTCTGAGTATATTATTTTAGAGTTAATTGTCTGCATATCACATTAAAAAAAAATTCTAGGATTTGGTTTGGAAGAGACTGGACAGCAAACACTTAATACTAATGTGTAAATAGCAAGTTTAAATAGTTATTTAAAAGCAGCTTGAAGAATCCTATGTCACAGGATTGTTTATGTTTGAAAAGGCCTTAAAGACCACTGATTCCCACCATTAACCTTTGCTTAACCACTAAGTGGGTGACCTTGTCACAGAAAGATCAGGTTGATCAAGCAGGACCTGCCTTCCATAATCCCCTGCTGTCTGGGGCTGAACTCCTGCTTATCCTGGGTATACTGAGAGATGGCATCAAGATGATCTGCTTCCCCTGCAGTGAGGTCAGGTTGACAGGATTATACTTTCTCACCTTCTTCTTTGAACATTTCTTGGAGATGGGGATCACATTTGTGAAGGTTTATTTGACTGGGACCTCTCAGCCAGCACTGCTGGTAAAGGATGCAAAGTGGCCCAGTGAGCACTTCTGCAAATTTGTCTTATTATCTGGGATTGCACATTCCTTTATGGGCTTCACTGTGTAAGAAAAGCTTTTGATTTGCTGTTATTGTATCACTAAATGTTCTTTCACTGAAGCTGATTTCTGTTGAAAGTAATTGAAGAGTTTTGGGGGGGTTTTGTGTGTGTGAAAAGCAGTAAGATTTAATATAATTATATTAGCAGGAGTTTAAATGCTTTGGTTTTTTAAATTAGCAGTAGTGAATATGTTAAAATGAATAGTTGACATACACTTTGTGAAACAGAAGCCTAAGGAATTCATCCTAGTAGTAGATGACCCACATAAGAGTCCTACTCCTGAATACACTAGATTAGGAGGGAAGAGAGGAATTATTTTTAAAACAGGTTTTGCTGTTTCTTGCTAAAAAAAAGTGCCCTATATCTGTCTCTGCCAGAAAAATTCAGGCTCAGCAGTTTGATATGACACTAATTTACTTGCAGAGAGATTTATAAACCTTCATAAATAGCAGAACAATATGATTAGATAGTACTTCTGGTGATTCCATTACAACAGAGGTTTAAAGATACTAAGAAAAAAATCAAATGGCCCATGCTGGAATTAAGCTTTCTTAATGGAATGGGGAAAAAACCCTAGCTGTGATGAAAAAGAAACAAAGAAGTTCTGCTGTGATCAAGCAGGGAAACCATTTATTGAGCTGTGATGGATGGATTGCATTAAAAGTTGCAAATCTGAACCACACATTGTTCTTCCTCGAGATGTAGATTTCATTTACAACTTTATTGAATTGTTTTAAAAACTATTTATTTCGTTTTCCACAGGCCATTTGAATTTTTCATACAGATTGGGCTAGATACTGGATCATGCCCTCAGAAAAGCACCCAGAATACTGTGAGGACTTTTTTGGTAGTGATGTATTGTATTTCTATTCCTTTTAATGTGCCATGTCAGCAGTTGTCTGAGCATGTCTTTTTTTTTAAGCTGAGCAAGGCAGGAGTTACAAACGGACAGCCAGCATATGAAACTGTTTGGAAGCTGAGCTGTATGTTACAGATACGATGTGCCTCTCGCTCTTTGTCTTCTTTGGACAGTTTCCTGTGAGGAGCAAGGGTTCCCTACTGAAATGAATGCAAACCATTTATATGGTTGTAAACTTCAGCACATGGCTTAGCACCAGTAAAGCTTCCGTCAAAAATCTCCACAGGACAAGTATTTATTTAGAAAAAAGTTTTAAGTGCCACTGTCTGAAGCTAGACTCCACACTTTTACTCAGATACTTGTTTGTAGAAATTTACATATATGTACATATATGTACATAGAAAATGTTTTCCATATTTTCCTGGAAAAACATTTTTAGATGTTTATTAAGGTTTCGTTACTCAAGGAAGTGGGTATTGAGTGTTATCAGTAGGTATGGAATTTATTTAGAAAGTTGAATACCTGTATTGCAACCCTAACAGTAACAAATATTAAAATACCACATAATATTTGGTCCTGTCATTCCAAGAAATACAAGGTTTTTGATCAGCCCATTGTCAGATTGCTTTTTTCTGTTCTTGTCCAATAAAAAATAGCACTTTGAGCAACAATGCTGGATTACAATACAAACTTAAGTATATTGTACTCTGCCATATACCTTGGATATAATTTAGATAAGATAATTTAAATAAGATAATTTAGTGTGTCTGTCTCTTTGAAAAGGCTCATGTTCAATCTCCCTACTTTTAAAGCTGATTTTTTCCAGTGAATAGGAAACTTAATGAAGAATAGTCTTGTGAACTGCATCTTTAGAGGAATGACTGGTTAGGAGCATCAAAACACTGAACACTTACATGGGCTCTGGAGAAGATCAATGCAGCTGGAATTGAATACAAGAAAACGTGGTTGTTTCGGAGAGGGTAGGTAGTCTGGAAACCCTTCTTTCTGTCAAGTCCTTACTCTGAGTCTTTATCTATTTACATCAATGAAGTTTTTAATATCATTTAACTGTTGACTGCTGCTGCATTAGCAAACACAGTAATGAAATATCCCATCAGGGCTAAGCAAAACTACAACACGAAGTTACCAGAAGTCCTGTCAGAACATGAATGAATAGGACCTGTATTTCTTTAAAAGTAGTTTGGTTTCCTGAAAAAGAAAATGAAGATACCACCAATCCTCGTTCTGCTTTGGTAGAAACCATAACATTCCAGTAGGGTTGCAGAAGCCATCACATGAAGACTCTCTAAAACCAAATGCTACTCCTCATTAAAAAAAAAAAAAAAAAAAAAAAAAGTCTTTCAACATAACTGGTCTTACGTAAAACAGTTCCATTATATGATATAGTTTCCCATATATCTGATATAGCTTTCTGCAAGAAATAAAATTACACACAACTTATATAGTAACTAAAACTTGCTGGTTTGTAGGAAAGCTATGATCTTTAATGTACTTTCATTAAAGTGTATGGCTCAGTCTGCTTTTTTATTTCCTTTTGAAAAGACCACATCCTTTCTGTGACATATATATCACAAATAGGTCTGGGAATATATGCCCAAAATGTTCTCATAGTCTCTGTAGTCAGAAGAGTTAGGGTTATTTTTTCAAATTAGAAAATGAAAATACAGACATACACATGCAACTTAGAAATGTGAAGATATTTTCTTAGATGCAATCTATTCTTTGAAGGAAAGGAAGGACAAACTATGTCTGGTGGGGATTTTTTTGGTATGATTTTGTCTTAAAACACTAACTGCAAGTATACTGAGAGGACACAACACCCAGAGGGAATAATACTAAAGCAATGGTTTTGGGTTTTCAGAATTAAGATTTCTGCTTCCAGCAAAGTCAGGATCTTATTAGATGATGAAAATATTCATTATTTGGATTTTATCTTTAACAATGCAGAAGATTAAAAAGAAACTTAAACACTCTTCCAAGTGCATATTTTTTGCAAATAATAGAATGAAAAAGGGTGGTGGATAATATATAAAATTATGTGTTTATTAATTCAAAATAATTATTTTCTATATGACTTGTTTTCAAGTATTATATAAGTATTTAGATAGTGATGAGATTACTTGTTCTTTCAAACAAAAACATTTTAATGGCAGGCAAGAGAGACTAACTTTACAGCTTTGCTCCATTCATGTCCTGTAGTGTTTGACAGAAAAAAATAAATAACTAATTATTTACTCAGTACTGTATATACCATCAAACCAATCTTTTGCAGAAACTGACTGAACTGAATGTTGCTTGTTTGAATGAACTTCTGCCTGTCACAAAGCAGGGTAGAAAAAAATCCTGAAAAGTTGAAATCTGTCCTTACTTTGACAAACACAACATAAATCAAGAACTCTAGGTTATCTATCAATAAATATAAACATATAAAATATTCAGAAAAGGTTTGTTTTCAACAGAAAACTTCACAAAACTTTATTTGTACCTTCAGAGTTCATACATTTAACTATATATCAGAAAACTTTTGTGACAATGACTGACCCCACTTCTTTCCTGCTTCCTTTGATAAAATATATAATCCAATAGACTTTCTATAAAAAAAAAATTGTAGGCTTCTTTGATATGCTGGACCTTTATGTCAGAAAGCTGTGCCACTGGGCTCTGGGACTGCTATTTTTAGTCTCTCAATATGCTTGGAAAAGGAAAGTCATAATCTTGACATTATCTAGGTTTGAGCTAAGGAAAAATGCAACAAAAAAATGTCCATTTGCATTTTCCAGCATAGACAGCCTAGATACAAATGTCTGTAAGAACACCATTGTGAAAGGAAAAGGAATCAAGTTTAAACTGGATATTTGAGATAAAATTGTAATAGTTTCTTTCATTAGCTGGGAAGCCTGGCCTGATTTCCTTATGAGATCCTGTTTACACACACCATTTCTTGTATCTCAGGTTGTCCTCCTTGGAGAGAATGCCTACTAGCAAAGTTTATGTTAAATTTTTTTTCCAATCCACATGGATCCTTTTTTTCCTCCCTGCTCCTCTTTTCTGCACCCCATTTCTTCTGTTTCATCCCATTTCTTCTGTCTCTATTTCCTTCAGGCAAAAGAGCAGTACCAGACTTGAATAAATCAAAAATGGATGCATTGTTTTTGAATAAATAGATATTCTGCTGACAGATTTCTTCATCTTATTGATGATTTTCCAGCTTAGTAAAGATAACCCCTCAGGACTCCATCATTAAAATGATTGTGCATTTGCACAACTTTACATAAGCTTTCTGAAAAATGCTCTTGCTTCAAACACTGCTGTGGAGTCAGGGTGTGGGGCACTATTACTGTTACTAATACTTGTTCGGAGATGTGATCTGTTTGCAACTTCTTTAGAATGTTAATAGGTTTTAGACTGAAATTCAAGGCACATTTTTGAGGAATATAATAATCGCAGCAAACACATCCTAACGAGGAATATTTAAATATTTGAAGCTGCATAGAAGCATCATTATTTACATATATGTATACACCTGAAGCTTTGCATGCAATATATTAATTTGGGAATCTAATTGTTTAGCTTTTATTATTCATACTTTTGCAGTGAACTTCACCGAGAAATTATGCCTAGGTTTTTGTCTGTATTTACAAATTGTAGAATTTAGCTAATTAAACTGTCTATGCTAACTGACTTGCCTTTAATTTACTGCAAAATTTGCAATGCATTTTTTAGGTTGCAGGGCATTTCTCTTAGAACATATTAGTTTAGCAAGAGCACCTCTGAGTTCCCATGTACACTCTGAAAGCAACACTGTGACCAAGGTGTTATTGTCTCTTTAACATCTGCATGTGTTTCATTTTCCTGTAATTTTTTCTTTATTTTTGCATTTCAAACAAGCTCCAGCTGCACTCCTCATAAGCTGGTGTTGTAAAGAGACATTTGCAAAACTTTCAGGCATTCACAAGGTGATTAAATATTTCAATGTGGATGCCTCATTGTGTCTAAAATCTGTAGTATGTAAGGTTGTGTAGTAAGGCATTAGCACCATGTATACAGAATTAGTTTTCCAGTTTTCCTATTACCTTTGACAGAAGAGAAATATATATGATTCATTAGACTGGAAATCAGTGTAACACACTGCATGTATTACAGCACATCTGGGTGCATTTCACATGAATGTTGAGTTACTACCACCAAAAATTCTTTTCATATTCTCATTCAGTTATTGAAAAGTAGCTATTTTTTGATGGTATTGTTGGGCTTTGAAGGCTTTCTAAACTTTTTCTCTTGAGAGAATTCTGCCCTGTTATTATCTTCCCTGTATTTCTACATGATATAGTATGACTCACACTCAGAATTTCATGTCTTTCTTGATTTTATCAGATCTATGGAGAAGTTGAATGGAAAAGGTGTGTTGGGCTATCTGAAGTTTGCAGATATTGCAAGAGCCTTTTGAACAGCCCATAAACAGTTAAGTCCAAAACTGTAGTCCTGGAAAGCCTGCTGAGCTATTGCCTAATCCCAAGGGAATCTGAACTGTAAATGGACTCCCATTTCAACTTCGTGGAAAATCTTCTTTTATCTTGACAGTGATTTCTTCCTGTCCATCTCACTTGATTGCTCAATCAGGAAAAATATCCATGTTCTCAGACCTATTGAAAGCTAATTTTCATGTAAAATATAGTAATGGTCAACTATCACTAGGGATAAAAAACAAACAAACAAACAAAAAAACCCCCCCAACAGACCCAAGTAACTTCCTCAGTTCTTTCCCCTGCCTTTATTCATTCTATTTTCTTCCTTTATTTTTTTTTCCCAAGCTGTCTTCTACTTCTTGATTCTGACTAGCTTGTCCCAGTCTGATGATCTGGTTGTCTGCTTCTTCATGCTCTAGCCTCTGCCTCTGTTCTTTCTCTCTAGGCATGTTTAATTATGGATAGGCATCAAGTTATCTCCTGGCAGCTGGAGTTCAGAAGTGACTTGGAGAACCCGGGGGAGAAAAAGCATCTCCCTTCCCTTAAGAGAACACAGTAACTTCTTCTTAGAGTACCATGACTGTGGTGAATGAAATAGTTGTGCATGTCCTGCACAGCACAGGAATACAGTCAGGGAAGGCAAATCTTTTCAGTAAATTCTGACCTATGTTACTTCAGCATATGCAAACTTCATTTTAATAGCTATATAATAGAGGAAATATGGAAAACGCAGATCCGTTTTTCTTGTCAATCCTCTTACGTTTCATGTTCTTCTGCAGGCTTTAGGGCTTCCAGGTGAATTGGCTCTAAGAGTTTAATAGGGCATAAAAACATGTTTATTTTTTGATTATTTTTCTTAAAAATAATTGAGCATTTTAACCCAAGATTTGTTTAAAAATCTGAGACATACTGCTTGCAAAACTTTGATGTATTGCTTTAAGTTTTTCAAAATTAGTGGTAGTTATTGAAATAGAGTAAGAATAATAGAAATAAGAATAATAGAAAGGAGAATAGAAATAGAATAAGAATAATAGAAAGGAGAATTAAAAACTTAGAAGTAACAATGTTTGACAAAGAAATTATTTCCTGATTATTTCAAAAGCCAGGCATACTTTCACTCAACACAATGACAGGATCATTCAAGTGCTTCCCCTGGGAGAAAAATCCTGTACTGCTTTACCCCTCCTGAGATGAAAAAGAAACTCTATGAAGACTTCAGAGACAGAAGGAGGCTTTTTTCCTGGACCGGTCTCTTGTTACAGTCATATTTCAGTCTTGCTGCAGGTATACTAACAATGTAAACTACATTCCCATGCTTCATGTGACAGTTTCGCCTTTGGATAGTCACTATGCTGTTTTTTAAGCAGCTGATGAATTCAAGCAACCAGCTGTATTCTCTGAACTGGCTGAGGTTTCACTAGTGTGGCTGTAAGGAGAATTTGACCGATAAAATGGTCTCTTTCTTCTCTGCAATATTGCTTGCATCTCCTGGTGGCAGGGTTGCTTGTTTTATCCCAGTGCTTTTATCTGTTCTACTCTCCAGTAAGACCCTTCTTCCAAATGGCTCCATGCTTTCAGGCATATTTTAATAATTCATCACAAAAAGCTAGAGTAAGCAAGATAAATAGCACAGCATGATCTATGGCTGTGCCTCAAAGGCAGGAAGCACAAATCGTGTTTAACCACATAAACATCAAGCTCTCATCTCACTTTACAGACAAGGAGGGAGCAGTACACTTAGTAAAAAATCCCAGCTAATCTATAAACACCTTACTTAATATAAAAAAAGAGAGAAGAAATGAATGGGGAAACTCATAAAAATAGATGGTAATTATTTAAAGGAAACATTATTCAAAAATATAAAGATGCATTCATGCACATAGCAGTTTTTTAAAAAATTATTAATACAGAACCAGTGGTAAATGTCAGCTCCATTTCTCTTACATTGTGTTTTTTTTGGCTTTCTGTGAAGAAAACTCTCAATAATTATTTAACATCTTTGTTGAAACTGATAACTCTGCATGTTATTCAGGATTATTTGGACTATTGATGTAGAACTAGCTCATAAGAATATACCTGACTCTGCAACTACTTGATAGTTGAGTTCTCTTTCTTTGTCCTCCTTCCCTGCTTGTTTCAAAGATCCTATCCATTCACCTTCCCAAATTCTTTAAGTTCTTAGAAAATTTTTACTTCTATACCTGTCCCCACAACTCCTAGCTCTTTCTCTAAACCCTTTTTGGTGATATAATCTGCCCAATTAATGATATTTCTAAATATTTATCAAAATAGTTGATACACTATTAATACATCCACCGTATGCTCCAGGGATAGCAAAGGCATAAGCATCCCCAAACACCTGGCAGTGGAAAGTAGGCTATAAAATGGAAATATATAGAGGAAAAGAGAGCAGATTTTTGGGGATACCCTGTGGGAAAAACAAGTGGCAGCTTAAAATGTTCATAATAGCATTATCTTCTGCTCGATGCTTTCTGTTCCAGCTTATGGATGAGATGAGAGGATTAGGAAACCATGGAGAGAGCAGGGAGATAAAGTTCATTGTGCAGGCACCAGGGAACAAACTCTGGCTATGATACAAATACACCAGGAGATGTCCCAGAAATGTCCAATAGCCTCACAGATCTTTAAACTCACTGACTTTTCTAGCATTTTTCTTATTTCTTGGAGATTTGAAGAAACATTCATTCTCAACTATTCACCACAACCCTTTGTGCTCTGTGTTAAAAGATTCCTTTAGCTTAGGTATTTGTATACATCATATTTGCACTCTGAGAACTTCTTTCTCTTCAAATGACACCTTTCCTTTGGCCCCAAGTTCATTATTTGCAGTTTTCTCTTCACAATCTGTATTTTTTCCTGTAATTCTTTTAGTCTCACTCAGTTTCATTCATTTGTACTACAGATTACTCACAAACTGAGTCATTGGCTCAAGATAGAAGAATGATCAACCAGCTGCTCTTGTGTATTTTTAAATAAGAGTGATAATGTGGATTGATAATGCTCTGTTCAATCACCGGGACTTTTGCTCTCTCCACCAACTGTAAGTTGTGCAGAAAAATCTGTGATACCCATGGACAGTCTCACATTAGCAACTGAGAGGGCTTCATATTGATGAGAACAGCTATGAGGAGAAGGACTTGGGTAGATAAGAAGTTGGACATGAGCTGGCAACACGCGCTTGTATTCCAGAATCATAATTGTATCCTTGGATGCATCCAAAGCAGTGTGGCCAGCAGGTCAAGGGAAGAGATTCTGCCCCTCTGCTCCACTCTGGTGAGAGCCTCTCTCAGAGCTGCCTCCAGCCCTGGGGCCCCAGGACAGGAATGACGTGGACCTGTTGGAGCAAGTCCAGAGGAGGCCACCAAGACGATCAAAGAGCTGGAGCACCTCTTCTATGGGGAAAGGCTGAGAGAATTTGGATTGTTCAACCTGGAGAAGAGAAGGCTGTGGGATGACTTAATTGCAGTCTTCCAGTACCTGAAAGGAGTCTATGAGAAAGATGGAGAGAGACTATTTACATAGTAAATAGTGGCATGTAGTAGCATGGATTGTGAAAGAACAAGGGGCAATGGCATCAAACTGAAAGACAGTAGGTTTAGATTAGATAATAAGAAACTCTTTACTGTGAGGATGGTGAGGTTGATTGTTGAGAGAATCTGTGGTTACCACATCCCTGACTTTGTTCAAGGCCAGGCAGGATGGGGCTCTGAACAGCCTGGTGTAGTGGAAGGTGTCCTTGCCCATGGCAGAAGGCTTGGAACTTGATGATCTTGAGGGTCACTTCAAAGCCAAATCATTCTATAACATCATTAAGTATGAATGTGGACAGTGCACAGAGGGGTTAAAGCAGGATGAATGTTTCCAGCACTTTTTCTTTACACTTTAGTGATCTTACTTGAGAGAGCCAAGTAATCTTATTGATCTGTAACCATATAATGTACAGTATTAATCGTGTAACTATCAAATATAATAAATGCTGAAGGAAGTTGTATTGGGGTTGTAGGGCCAGGTTTTAGTAGAAGAGGGGCTACAGAGGTGGGTTTGATACCTAAAGTTTTTTAGCCTTTTTCAGATTTGTAGCTTTGTAGATTTTTAATATATAGTTACATAGCTTCAAGTACTTTTCCTGTCCTCTCTCACAGTTTAGCGATGTACGCATATAAAGAGCTGTTTTTTATCTTATAATTCTTAATATTGTTTTGAAAGGTTTTGTCTCTTGATTCCAGGCAACAGTTCATGTGAGAAGCTGCCAGAAGCTCCCTCCATGTCCAACAGAGCCAGTGCCAGCCAGCTCCAGAACTGACATGCCACTGGTCAAGGCTGGGCCAATTAGAAATGATGAAAATCCCTCTGTGATAACGTTTAACAAGGATAAAAAACAAAAAAAAAGTTATTGCACAGATATAATTGTGGCCAAAGATGAGTGGGATGGAAATGTATGAGAGGAGCAACTGTGCAGACACCATGGTCAGAGGAGAAGGTGGGGCAGGAGGTGCTCCAGGCACCACAGCTGAAGTTCCTCTGC
Source organism: Taeniopygia guttata (assembly GCF_048771995.1). Taxonomy (NCBI): domain Eukaryota; kingdom Metazoa; phylum Chordata; class Aves; order Passeriformes; family Estrildidae; genus Taeniopygia; species Taeniopygia guttata. The sequence goes on along the minus strand of NC_133028.1, from coordinate 36,795,707 downwards.
AGCCCTTGGTGAAAAGCATGATGAAGCAGCTGTGCCTCTACAACCCGTGGAAGGACACAGGGATCCAGATATCCACCTGCAGTACCTAGAGGAGCCCCATGGTAGAGCAGGTGGAGGCCTGAGACAAGGCTGTGATCCTGTGGGAGGCCCCTGCTGGAGCAGGCTTCTGGCAGGGACCTGCAGACCCATAGAGAGAGGAGCCCATGACGGGGCAGGTTTCCTGGTAGGATTTGTGACCCTTTGGGGAACCCACCCAAGAGCAGTTTGTGCCTGAAGGACTGCACCTCATTGAAGAGTGACCCCCACTGTTGCCCATGGGATGGACTCACACTGGACAAATTCTTGGAGAACTGTCTCCTATAGAAGGCACCCCGCATGGAAGAAGGCGAACCTATGTGGAACTGACAACCTCCATTCCCTGTCTCCTTGCTCTGTGGGGGAGAGGATTTAGAGACTGGGAAGGAGGGAGGACTGGGGGGAAGGTGTTTTTAAGGTGTATTTTACTTTTCATTATCCTGCTCTCATTTTGTTTGTAATAAGTTCCATGAATATCCCCAATTTGAAGCTGTTCTGCCTGTGAAGGTATTTAGGCAATGAACTCTTCTTAGCTCACCTCATGAACCCTCCGTTACATTTTCTCTTCCCTGTCCAGTTGCAGAGGCAAGTGACTGAGAGGTTTTGGTGGGTGCCTGGTGTCCAGCCAGGGTCAACCCACTAATTAAAAATACACATTTGACAGGGGTTTATGTGAGTGTGTCTGTGGTGGTTGTTATCTTTTCTGTGCCCTTTTTGAGACAAAATGTTCATCTGCCATATTACAAGTCCCATCCTCCTTGTGACTTCCTTCACATTCAAAGTGAAATGTACAAATTCCCAGGATTTGGGACAGAGGAACAGAAAGACTTTCCTTTTCTGGTAAATTGTGCTTGGTGTGAGAAGAAATCCTTAATTAATATTTTATGCAGTAGCTAAATTCCCTTCCTGATGTGTTTTAGATAATTAAGTGCTGCCTATAATGTAAACTATGGGATTAGACAGCAGGTGTATGCTTCAGGTAGCCATAAACGCTTTCAGAAGACTTTGAAATATCAATATCAGTTAAAAGGTCTTAGTGGGAAGATACAGTGCCTTTGTTCACAGAATGATATCAAGTTATCATTCAGCTGTGACAAAAAGATAGTTAACTGGATGCTCCAAGAACATGCATCCTCTTCTGAAGTCCACGTGTACTGAAATTATCCTGTGCTGTTTTCAGGACAGGTTTTGTCAGACTCCCCGTTTCCTACATGCATGACATACCTGCCAAGGATGCTGCTTGAGGCAAAACCATTCTGCATTTGGGTTTTTCATCTCTTCCTCTAGCAAGGCTTTCCTAAATTTCTTATGATTTTTGTTGACCCTACTCTTTTCATGTTATTATTTTCTTCCTTACTTTCCATACTTCTAAGGAAATACTTTAGCAGTTCAACCACCTGAATAATTGCTAAGAGAATGAGTGGTTATTGCATGTTAAACATCCAGATGAAATGAGTTAGCAACAGGCATTGTCCAATGGAAGAGATTTAAAATTTGTGAAATTATTTAATTTAAAGAAATTATAATTTTAAAAATTTAAAAGTAATCTGGTAACATAAAATAAATCATAAAATATGGTACATCTTTATTTTTTTCCCAGCATATAATGTGCATAATAGTTTTGACAGTTATCAAATTGCTATTTTATAGCTTTTTAAGGAATATACATATACAAATATATATATTAATTATTTCCAAGAGCTAGGAAATGTTTACAGTGGATTTAAATGCAATATTTCACATGAGCAATTCTTTCCTTTTTACCTGTGATGCTCATAGAAAAAGGTATGTTCCACTCTGGTCTATCTTTCTGCTGACTTAGCTTCAAGAAGACCATGGTAGAATAAGTGATCAATACTAATGCACATTTTAGTGACAACAGCATCAGCAGAACGGAGCCATAGGTAGTCCCTGATGCTATAAAATGTTGACTTAGACATACTTATGTGATACTGCAAGTTTGTGATGGAGTTTCTAAAGTTTTTTATGCGTAAATAGCAGTTTGTTTTTATCCCAAAAGGACATAAGAAAGAAGACACTTTAGACTACTTTTTAAAATATGTAAAAAAATATGTTGAAACTTTTGGAAACTTTCAAAGAGATTTTGTAGAGCACAAAACAGGTGCAAGCACTGTGGAAAATAGCACTTTTGTTGGGAATATCTCATGCAATTCTCTACAGATACTCAGTCTATTTCTTGTTTTCACCACCTCCTGCAAGGTCCTTTTGGTGAGATTTAATTTCAACAGAGAGGTACTGAAATGCAGTGCTGATCTTTTACACATAGACTGCTACTCAGTGTGTAATTCTGCAAAAAATAGTGACAAAAATTTTTTACTCATTGTTTTAACACTCCAGTGTAGCAGCACTGTTATAAAGTTACAAAGAAAAATCAGTTTTGTTTCAATCCATATACATTGCTATGTAAATATTGGTTTTGGTGATCTGGTTTTCATTTTGCCTTTAGGAGCTGGGAATGAGAGAGGGAAGAGGGAAAGGTGTTTTTGAGGTCTTAGGTAGCTTCTCATTATTCTGCTCTGGCTTTGTTAGTAATAAATTCAATTAATATCTCCAAGCTGAGTCTGTTTTACCAATGATAGTAGTTAGTGAGTTATTTCTCCTGATCCTAATCTCAACTCATGAACCTTTTGTTACATTTTCTCTCTCCTCTTCATTCACTGTAGCTACTTTTATAAACAGATATTAATTTTTGTTCCTTTAATTCCCCAAATTGACGACTGTCCTTCACATGCATTCCTCTTAATTGACAGTTAGGACTGGACATGATGCAAAAGGCTAAGTCAACACTCACAAAGTGGGGAATCACATTTTCCAGGTCATTGTGTCTTTTATTTTCTATAGAAGAGCCAAGACAACTACCCTCAACCAGAAGTTTGACCTTCAGTCACCAAAATTTCAGTGAAACCCCTCCAGGCACAGCACGTAATTTCCATTCTTGTGGCCTTTCAGACCTTTTGTTTCAAAGTTGGTCCATTCTTTGCAGTCTGTAAGAATTCAGCTGTGACGAGATTTCTTTATAAGTTTGAGTTCCTTTGATTGACAGTCCAGTCCAGTGGAAATGAGTCCAAGTAAGAGCATCGGTGAAACAGGTGAAGGTGCACAGACCAGGCAGCTGCTCTCCTGACCAGATTGTTTTAGTGTCTGTCTGACAGAGACATTATTCATGGTAGGTAGCAATGTACACACAGCTGAAGTGCCATTTCTGATTTCACCTTTTCTAAGCATTTGGTTTTGACAGTGATATTCATAAGGTGATTTTTATGAGTTTTAGATATTGTGCTGGCATGATTTTTTCCAAGAAATTGATTTATGAACAGTATTTGATGAATTTTCTGTTTTTCTAAGGTTCCTTACATCAAAAAGAAAATAGTATCTTCAAGCTGGCCATATTAATATTTACCTTAAGAAGAGGCCAGTTTTTAAAGATCATAAAATCAACACTACAGGTAAGTATTGACTTCTATGACAGTTGCAAAAATATTCATGAATGTAGCAGGTTTTATTTTTATTTCTGGTCCGTTTCTTTCACACTATAGCTTACTTTGACTTTATGTAGATAGTGCCAAACATAAAAGGCCATTCCTAACATGGTGAAAAATGCTTCTTAGTTTAGTACCTTCCAAGAGATTGATTTGGATGTGTCTATGCATTTTATTAAAGCTAATGGCCCCAGTGTTTCTGATGCTGAAATTAGTTTTGGAACACTTTTCAAACACTTTTCAGAACATCTTATTATCACCTCTCTAATTGTGCCTCTCAATTGCTTAGATGACATGTCAAATATTATATGCATGTTTACATGATGTAAATCTTTGAGTATTTTACTTGTTTATTTGATGGTCAGCAGACATGGATGGTGTTCTGTTTTACTATGCTTTTATTGCTCTGTCACACCAATCACAAAAAGATACACCTATTTCATCATTTTTAAAAAGGTTAATGTGACTATTAATCTCTCTTGAATGTATGCTACAGACAATATCTGCTTTATTGCACATCCATTACAGAACCAAACCTTTGCACATTTGATCAAAACCAAATAGACCCCAAGACCTCACAAGACCCCTTGTTTGCCTGAAAACTTAATTCAACTATTTTGTTACAATCCCTTTAGTATTTTCAATGAATTGGCTACCAGGTACTGTAAAAGTATCTAGATGACAGAATAAATAGATATGCACATTTTCTTCTCTACCAGCCATAGCCTAGTTTAAACTGTGCTAGCAGTGCTACTTCAGTGGAAGAGACTTTTAATTTGTAGACTTGACTCTTGATATTTCTTTGAAGGCAGAAATGAGAGATTTACAGTTTTCTTCATTAATAATGGTGTCTCAGGGGAAAAAAAAAAAAAAGACCTTGCTGTGTGCAATGTTGGCAGATGTCAGAAACCGTCAGATAAGGCTCTTCTACCATCTATTTCCATCTATGGGTGCCCAGCTCTGTTTCTGAGTTATGGCAAATGCTGTGAGTCCCCTGAGGTTATCTCTTGCAGAGATAGAGAGCTGCAGCAGCAGGGAGTGAGGAGACCTGGAGCCACCTTGTAGTGATATAATGGGGGCTATCTCTGCAATGCCTGTTACCTGCAAGAATGGGTTTAGTTTATGGAAAATCCATCAGGGGTGCTGGAGATTTGGCAAGAGACAAGTCAAATAAATAAATAACAGTCCTATGGAGCATCAAAGGAACTCTTGTGAATTTGAATGGGAGGATGCTCTCCAAAGAAGTGAGCCATTGCTGCAGATATTTGCAATGTGTAAAGCACAGAACTGTGTGTTACCTTCCAGATGTGACAGCTCAGGGGCAGAGAATGGTTTAATCATGGCTGCATGCAGTAGCCACATGTTTATGAACTGCTGGGAGGATTCTACAAGAGTGTCTGCTTTTCTGTTTGAGTACAGTTGTAATCCTTTGGACCCCAGCTGGCTCTTTGTCAAACCAGTGCAGATGCTTTCTTATCTTTTTTTCCAGCAGTAGTACTGTGCTTAAATCATCTACTCTGTAGATGCCTTGCAACATTGACAAGAAAAACCTTATCTATTCTTGCTTAGGTAATCACTGGGAATGGAAGGCAATGTTTACAGTACTTGTTTGCAATTCTTTTTTTCTTCTGGGTATTCTGTTTCCATTGAACTGTAAATAATACTTTGTTTTACATTGACCATGTGAGTTTTAGACTCACAAATACTTGAATCTATTTAAATATGTTTTCATGTAGTTGGGACTTATTAAAGATGTAGGAGAATTGCAAAAATACTTAAGTCAGGAAGGAGAAAATAGCCCAGTTGATCTTTAACTGACATATAGTACCAGCCAAAATAATATTGTTTATCTTTTCCTATTAGAAAGCTTAGCTGGCAAAGCCTACTTTTAAGAACAAGAAACAAAGTTAAGTACAGCATCTGCCATTCAGTTTTGGAAGGCGCATCAGTACTTGCTCTGGGATGTTGGACTGGCTTGTCAGTTTATAAAAAAAACCAGCCAAGAAATTGTCCTATGTATTACTATAGTCATAATGAAATATAATGAAAAGTTTCAGACATTCAAAGTTATCTTCTTAGCCATACGTGTGACACTGAGCAAAAGATTAAAAACTTCAGGCTCCTTTCCAAATCAAGCTTGTTATATTATCTTCCTCTATAAGTTAAAAACAGGAAGAATCCCTCCTGTGCTTTCAGCATTTTAGTTGCTTTGCAAGCATAGTAAGCATGACATGCCTGCATATCCATAAACACAAAAGGGAGGACATGTTATAAGCATTTTCAGCCTTATTTATTGCCAAGAATGTCACAGGGATTAGCAGACTAAGTAAATCTATGCTCATTATGAGTAAACGTTTCATATCCTGCAAGAAAAATATTCATTTTACTTCAACTACTTTCTCTTCTTGCACAACTGGCTCAGTTATGACTAATTCTTCATCTCAGCTATCTATTCATTGCCCTCTGTATTTCATTCAGAATCCCAGGGGTGACTTGTAAAGGCTAGATTCAGAGTTGCTTAAGATTTACCCTGGAAGATGTAAAAAGAAACAGAAAACATATCTACTCTCCAACCTGTTTTATTCCCTGAAGGGGTCACTTTCTGATCCATGAGTTGTTTTTCTCTCCCTTTCAAACAGAGGAAGTCATTAACCCTGAAATATATCTTCAGTTGTCTTGTGCAGTGAAACAGGTTCAGACAGTTGAATGCCTCTTCAAGTCTTCAGCCTGTGTCCCCAGTAAGCATTAGGAGACAAAGATCAGCTTCAGCTGTGATACTTGTCCTTTCAATAATTTTCCATTTTTTTTAAGTACAGAAAAAAGGAAAGAGAATACATATGGCAGTATGATATTCTCAATATGAAAAAATCTTAATATTTTTCACAACCTTTGTTCATTCTACTGGAATTAAATTAAAAATTAATTTTTAAGAAAGAGCATTAAAGGCATTTTCCATCTAATAGGGATGTAAGTCAGGATTTCCTGATACTCGATAACCTGGACTCTTCAAAAATTTCCTTCATAGAAGGAAAGCATTTGGATGAATGAAAAAAATAAATTGTAGTGTCTTGCAGTTAATTTAAGCCCTTTGAAAAAGAACAGCAAAAAGACCATTTTTTTGCAAACTGGCTATGCAATGTTAACCATCAGAAAAACTGACCCGAAAAACACTCTCATTTTTAACTGTCTTTTTGGTGGTTTTTCCTGCTTTTACTTTCCCCTCTATACATAAAGCTTTGATGAAGAGGAATGAAGGGACAGACCTAAAGACAGATTTGCCTGACGGTACAGCAATCAAGTTATATCTTTATCAAAGTGATATCCAGCAGAATGCACTGAAGATCAGTTAACAATATGGAAAAAATGCTTCAAAGACATATAGTGCTGCACTGCAGAGAAAGATCAGGGATTGGCTGTTGCAGAAGCAAGATGAATGCTTCTGATAAACTTGTTGCCCAAAAAACCCCAATAATATTCTTTTTTCGCCTGGAAGTTAAAGGAAATCTATGTTTCTTTTTAAGACTAGGAGGCTAGCTCAGATACTGCCTTTTTTATTATTTATTTTTTATTTTTACTCTACTTTGGATGTGCTGATCTCTTCTAAAATTTAAAACTCAGTAATGGGGAATGCTTATTTTTTTTTTTTAATTGAACAAAAAGAGTGCTCAGTACAGGAAAAGTACTTCCAGTCCAGCCCTACTCATAGTGCTTTTTGATTGCTCCTGGAGATGCTCTTTGGATGAAAGCTCCTGTCAAACTCAATAAAATGACTGACAAGGCCAAATTGGCATGCATTAAGGGAAATGACAAGAGAGAAGCTTAATCATGCCTGTACCAATAGATTGAAGCTGTTTCAGTGATCACACTGCCATCCTGTGTGTGTCAGTAAGGCTTCACTTTCATCTCTGTAGAAAAAGCTATGAGGCAAAAAGGCAATTGGCCTTGATTGCATGCCAAGAGAGCCAAACAGAAAAGTAAAGCTTTCTTGGCACTGATAGCATAACGGGTCACACTAATACATTCTGCTGTGTTCCACAAAACAAATGGGTAAATTCTAGAGAAATGCAGGAATTAATTCTTTTTGCATGAAGAAAGCTTTGAAGTACACCCATTGGCTCTCTCAGACCCTATCCCTGACCCAGTTCTGTCAAAAAAATGGTCAGTGCTAAGTGTGGAAGTTTGTTAGATGAACAAAAAACAGCTGAGTAAACATCAGGTTGGTCCTATATAATGGCTATTAGTACAATGCTATTACTGCAACTAATATTAAAAATAGGCTGCTAATTAGGGAAAGGTTAATCCAGCTCTCTTGCATAGTTCCAAGTGAGTTTGTTGAAAACCCACCATGAAGAATTTGGGTTTCTCCATAGCCACAGCCTATACTGAAGGCTCAAAACCCCTCTAATGAGAAATTTAGAGGAACATAGCTGGCAAACCTTTAGTTTCTTGGGGCGGTATTGGAAATACAAGAGTCCAGCTTGCAGATAAAACTCCTGAGTGTCTCCCCCTGTCATGTTGATGTTTTATATTTTACTATGCAGGATAGTCATGATAGAAGCATTATTCTGAGAAACTGGAGGCTGTCAACCATACTAGAAGACAGCTTTGGAAGCAGATTTTATTCCATGGACTACAACTGGCCACCCTTCAATTATAGGTGGGTGAACTCTAGGACTGAGTTATCTTCTTGACTTTTGTTCTTCTGTTTTCCTTATTTTCCATGAGTATTGATTAGCCTTGCTATTAGAGAAAAATAATCTCCAAAGGACCTCTGCTTTTCTCCGACCCTTTACTAAATTCATAGGAGAGTTGAAAATTCTTAAGTACTGGTTCTCTCTGTTTTGAAAGAGAAAAGGATGCTGCTGTGTCACACAGGAGTTTATCTGGAGTTCTTAAGTCTAGTTTCAGTCCTCCATATGGGACGAAGCTCAGATAGGAGAGACAGAATCACAGATAAGAATTATTTGCTTTTCTCAGTTTTCACTTTTCTTATGTCTCAGTACCACAGGGTTGGGATGCGAGGTGAGGGGCAGGAATGTTGGTGGATTTCTCCTATTGCTCCTTAGTCCATTCTTGTATTTCCTACTTTTATTTTTCTGTTTGCAAATTTCTTTCCTTCTGTCTCTGATCTAAATGTGATTCCCATTCTTTTATTTCTTCATTCTTTAATTTTGTCTAGTGTAAGAGACATCATGCATTCAGAGGTATGATCCCTCTTTTTTATATTAGTTCATCAATGATTTTTACTTACCATATCTTCCTCTCATTCCACTTTATTAACAAATTGCCTTCTTTCTAGATGCTATGGGACTTTGGCCACAGTGTGTCTCCTCAGCCTTCTACTTTCAATTTTTTCGGACTTTTTTTTTTTTCTATTAATTTTGACCTGGTGTCATTCATTAAGCTCTCTCCCCTTTGTGGCATGGGATTGTCTTTACCTCTTGCTGTAAAACTGCAGAATCCTGCTGGATGGTGGCTGTTGGGACATCTCTCTCTGATATGTTTTTTGTTCTTTCCTACCCTAACTAATGCTTCCCATTTTCTATTCTCACTCCAGTCACCATGGCTTTTTGTTGCACATTTTTAAAAGTATTAAGATCCTCAGGAGGTTTCTAAAGTCTGGTTAGAGCCATGAAGTGTTGGATATGTTGGACTACAGTGCTATTAAAAACATATTTTCTATAAATTATGAGAAAAGCTATGTCAAATTATAAGAAAAAAATCTTTCTCTAAGATACAGCAAAAAAAACCCACCCCAAATTATTTTCAGATGACATATATGTAGTACATTCATAGAATGAGTTATTTTTTAAGACAGAACCAGCTTTCAAAGGTGACAATCCCTAAAATCTCTATGCATGACTCATTTATTGCTGACAACCTGAACTGTAGCAGGCTTATACAAACACAAGGCTATAATAATGCTCAGTAGGATTAGGCTATTAAAACTCTTAGTTGTTATCTCTTTTATGATGAGGATTTTCAATAGAACTTGGGAATTTCGGATTATGTGTCCCACCAAAATTCAAGACCAAAGAGATTTGTCTGAGATTCTGCCACTTCGACATTTACCAAATTCCCAACCCTACAGTCACTGTAAGTGTTAACAAGTACTTAAATGAAGTTCAGGTTTCACTCATGAGCCTTTTTCTTTCATTAACCTTAATGAGCTGTGAATCAGAGCTATTGAACAAAGGCAATGAGAAATCAATTACTTATTATAATAATAAGGTATGGTGTGTGAGACAGAGGCAGATCCTACCCTTTAATTTTATGCCTTCCTACATCTCTCAGGTTTATTTTTCAGTTATAAACACACAAACAGCAAATTCTGTGTATTCAGAAAAGCACAGACCAGACTCAGAGAAGAGTCCCTTTAAAGTGGTAACAAAATCTACCGAACACATATCATGTTCAGTGAAATAGCTAATAATATAACTTAGTAGGTGGTAAATGAGCTAATAAAATATGTAATATATTTCTATGTTGGAGTCCAAAACAAGTGTTAAAATAACATTTACCTTTATGTTTGTAGTAATTTGTATAAGCTGCCTGGCAGGAGGTGAGTGTGCTGCACTATTAAAAAAAATATAACAGGAAAAATCTCATTATTTTTAGGTGCTATGAAAGGAAGTTTGTAAATTTTTCCCACAAAATGTGCTTTAAGAAAGAGCAACTAAGCAAAAAGGTCAGCATTGCATGTTAAAATTTAAGACCCAAGAACTAAAACAAACTATCCTGTGACTTAACATATTAGGCAATGATCAACAAACAGAAGAAAAGTGGAATATCGTATGCTCTGGAAAAAGTTATAAAGTGAATAACAAAATGTCAATTTGAGTAATTTTTGATGATTCAACAGATTTATAAAATAAATTAAAATTTCAATTGAACCCTTGCTGAAAAATCTAGAAGAGAAAATTGTATCCTATGACTGCAAATACTGCAAGAATTGCTTTGAAATGTATTAAGTGTCATTTAGGGAAATGATGACGCTGAGCTTCCTTCTGCACAAAGATTTTAATGGGATTGCATTTGGGTAAACCATCAGGATTGAGCAGCAAATGCAGGATAGAGCTTTATTTGGTGGCAGTGCCACTTGGCTCCAGTCCCACAGTTACTCAGATAGACCTGAGAATAGAAGAGTACTCCCAGAATATTTTCCCAGTGTAACAAGTGGAAATATGCTCAATTCCTTTGAATGAAGGGTCAGGTATGTTAATATTTAATTGAACCTGCCTCAAATATTGTCAACTGGGGATGCCTGCTCAGGAAGACACATACATCAATGTTTAAATATAGTCCCATTCCAAGGGGATTTGAAGCATGCACTAACCTTTGAGCTTAGTAATCTGTGTAAGCACTCTCTTCTGCTCCCTTTATCCCACAGACTGCTGCAGCTGGGACTTTTTTTTGTGGATGAAGGTATAAAACGTAGAATAGCATCTCACAAATGAATCAGCCATGCTCCTTTGGGGTGGAGGAATCCTAACAGCAATTGAGCTGTATTAGAACTTCAGTAGCTAGAGGTTAAGTGCCATGAATATTCCCTTTTACTTGGGTTTCTTTATGCTACACCAAGTATACCTTGTTCAGTTTTGGGCTACTTGATTCTAGACAGGGATTTAGCCTGGAAAAAAATATTTGTAGTAACAGCTGGAGTTTTCCTCCAGTACTTAGGAGCTAAGGAAGAGTTGTGATCAGGCTTTTCAGACAGGTACAGTGAAATAAATAATCACAGTCACCACAGAACAAGACGACGAGTTTGTACTTATACATATGAAACATGTTTCTCATTGTGAGATTGGTGAGGTACTGAACAAAGTGACACAGAAAGGTACTGGAGTTTCAGTACCTTCTTTAGATTTTCTGAAGATATTCAAAATTTCACAGCACAGAACTATTTTGAAGTATAAAAATAGCCCAGAGATATTTTGAAGTATGAGAATGGATTTTTAATATAATTAATAGTATTTATTGTATAATTAGGCAATTGCAATCTTCTCTAAGTCTTTTTAATGTTGAAGGGAGATAGACCTGGATATTCTGACTATCTGGAAATTAAAGTCCAGTATAGTAGTGTAGATTTTTGTTTCAGCTGTTCATATTATCACTTTACTGGTTTAGAACACGGCAATAGGTTTCTGGAGTCCCAGTATATAGCTAAAACAATGTCTAGAAGGTATAATTCAAGATCATAAAATACCATATAGTTTATAAAGAGCTCAAAATGTGGATTTTCATAATTTACCTGTTCCTTTAATTCTTAATGTTATGTTCTAATGAAGAATAAATATTGATTATTTGAGTTTTCTGTAATTGCAAATCATAAATACTCAAAAACTCTAAAGCCATTTAATAAAGAACATTTTCTCAGAAACTGGACCATTTAGGAGAATTGAATTGGAATATTGGAATTATTTTTGGCTGTAAAAATCAGGTTGAGATTGATTTTAAAATATCTTTTGTGTAGAACAATGTAAGGGTATTCTTCTGAGGAACATGTGAACATAGTGATATTGAGATTCTCATTAGATCTGTAAATGTTGTTACAAAATGAACTTGCTTCTATTCCTTTCACAAATGAAGACCTACGATTCATAGAAAAGTATTTTCAATAAAAGAACATAGTAAAAGCATTGCTTAGCTTTTATTTGACTCATTATTACTCTCAATATAATAAATTTTGGCTCTTCTTTATGGCTAAGATGACAAGTGCCTTTTAAGACATGTTGTAAATGCTCTGTATCTTTATATAACCTTCATGTAATAATTTCTTAATACTTTTGTAGATTAATAATTACATGATTTATGAAAAATATATAGAGGTCATTTGATAATACAACTAGTTATTAATATAAGAATATTGATACCAACTGGAGAAAGTAATTACCTGGCAACACTTGAGCAAATTCCTTCCAAGCACAGAAAGTCCAGAGCACTCTTTCTAGAGGATGTTAATACCATTTCAGAATTTCAGGTGATTTATATTAGAATCTAATAGTTGGGGTTTTTATTCTGAAATAAAAGAAAAATAAGCCCTTGTTAAACACAAATGAGACAGCCTAAACAGGATATTAAATGAATAAAAGGAAATAAAGTACAGCTAATACTTAAAAGGCATCTGTAATTTTGGGGGAAAAAAGTTTTAATCACTCCTAAAGACTAATTTTAAAACACATAGGTAAAACTAATGTGGTTTACTGAAGTTGCAGTATAGCAGTGAAAGCAATTCCTGTGAAACACAAGGTTGTTCACAGATCTCGTTTGCTCAGAGCAGAGGCATAAGCTAAGATTTGGTAGAAAGAAAGGGACAGGACAATTCAGGACTCCTGCTCTTCAAAGACTTGCCTGAACTTCTTATGTGCCTTATGTGCCTTTTCTAGGAAATTTATTTGACTATTATTTTTGGGTTTTTTGGAATTTTTTTAGGCTACAACCTCTAGACCTGTTAAAAGGTATTCAGGGTATCCAGTCTCCCTAAGGCAAAGCTAACTGACATAAAGGAAGTTTATCTATTTACTTTTTGCTTTAGCTATTTTTAGTGATTGTTTATATAGGAGGCAAGACAGTCAGATCCCTCTCCCCTTAGGGCAGACACTTCTGTGTTTTTTAAGTCTTTTAATCCAAGATATGAAGGGCCCCGGAATTTTTTGTTTGTTTTGTGGGCTTTTGTTTTTGCTTTTCTGTTGTCTATTTTGTTTTAAATTTTCACTTTTCAATGTAATAATATTACTAGGGCTAATGTTGATCATTATGATTATTTTACTTCTTTCAACCATGATAGCCCTAGGGCTGGGCAATAAAAATAGTGGAGTTATCATTTGGTAATTGCTTCCACGGAGACAGTAAATAAGAGCTTAACCCCATCTTTTCTCAAAACTGCTGTTAGCTGTTTTTCAGATAAAATTATTTGACATTTATCTAGAGACATATAATAAGAAAAATTGTATAAGCAGTGATAGGGAAGCTCATAGAGGAAAAAAAAACCCTTACTCATTTATTCATTAAAAGAAAAAAACCTAGAGTCCTTTTTCCTTAAATGAATAGACAGAACAGCTGTTAAGAGAGGAGGAAGTCAGTGGCAATAGAATTGAAATGATGGACAGTAATTTCTGACAAAAACAAAAAGGAATTGTTCTTTCTTGTTTCAGTCTATTAAAATCACAAAGTATTTTGGACTTTTGTTTGCACAATAACCCTGCACTAGTATAGAACGAATGGCAGAAAATAGGCAATAGAACATAAAAGGTCTTATGATTTTTAAATTAAATGATATTAAAGATGAGAGAAGATTTTTGGTTTTGAACTACTCTAAATATTTCGACTTGTGATGAATGAGCTAAAATGTAACCTTTAATGATAAAGAAATATAGTGGTATAAAAAATTTGCCTTCTGCCTATTGATATAGCTAGATCAATGTTTGATTAGTTCACAGATGGTAATTGAATTAAAGCTTGGAATTGCAATGGATAGAGCATTGATTTTTCCTGTTGATTAATCAAGAAGCAACAACTTAGATGCTGAGAAAAAAAAAAAAAATTGCCAGAAAGTATAATTGCTACTAAAACACACGTTGTAAGGCAATGACAAAATCAATAGAAGACTGAATCCATGCAAGTCTGGGTACATCTAATTGCTCAAGATTATTCAGTCTATATTCTGTATTGGCTTTACACTACCTATAAACTTATTGATTTCAGCATGAAATTTGGTCTGGTACCTACCTACCTCTTTTTTTTTTTTTTATTTCTCACCAGGGGTCTTTCCTTACTGAAATCAATAGCAGGACTCACATTGAACCTCAATGATACATGATCATGGAATATTGATACTGAGCATCAATAAGAGACATTTGTATGAAAAATGGGAGAAACAACTGAAAAATGGGGATTACAGTGGCAGCTATAATAATGAGGCTGTTGCTTTGCTACATTAGATGCCTGGCTGAAATCCAATTGAAAAAAAATCAGTTTGCATACAGAGGCCTATGATAAGGATCAAGACTTGAATAAAGAATCCAAGAAAGCATATCTATGTATTCTTCATAAAGAATCCAAGAAAGCATATCTATGTATTCTTAACTTCAGTTGTATGAGTAAAGTCAGTAGAAGTCAAATGATGGCTCATTCAAGTGAACGAAGCATGTGTAAAAAGATTTTTTGCTTGATTGGTTGAAATATACAAAATATGTAGCTACCCAAATATTTTATGCAAATGTCCTTCAAAAGCTTTGTCTTTTTCTCCATATGACTGTGGATTTACAAAGATGTACATTTTGGAGAAGCAGCCTACCATTTGTGCTTTTCTGAACTCGTATTTATTTGAACAAATGCATCATATTTTAATTTTCTTTCTTTTACTGTTCCAGAGAGCTCAACAATTACTGTGTGATGAGAGTCAGACAGTACTTACAATGTGATTTTGTTGTCCCCACATGCCTTTCAAAATCTGTCCAATATCAGGATTTTGTATTGCTCCCCAAGTTACCATTTGAGCTAGTCTGTGCAACTGTCAAACTTTTTAGCTGAGTGACATTTAGAGATGAATACTTCTAATGTTTCCACACAGTGTACTTTGCTTCCCTACTGGAACTATAAAGACACTCCTTTATTATGCTTTAACATATAATCATTACCAAAACGGGCTCCATTTAAACAAAAGTACTTTCAAAATCCAAAGCTTTGATGATTTTCTGAGGCCTCAGTGGCTGAATGAAAATATGCCTGCCTGTCTATTATGCCAGATGTCCCATTAGAGATATGATAGCTCTTTTCAATCTCAGTGATTAATATACTGTGACATCTATAGATGGATGGGAATTGAAGATGATTCTATGTTAGAGGATACTATCCGGTAATTTAGGATATGCATCTATCTCTCCATATACATGCACATGCACCTTTTACATATGCAGATGTAAATGGAATTCTAGAAGATGCAAATGGAATTCCATCTTTTTGGCAAAATTTAATTATAATTAGGAATATTTTTAAACCTGTCTTGTTTTTAAACATAGTAATTTTCCTCTAGACATTATCCTGCCTTCACTTGCTAGCCTGCTGAATACCATCTATACTTATATACATCCCACATTTTACTGAAATGGAAGGCTGCTGGAAGCCTACACTCCATGAAGGAGAATTTACAAGCTTGAAGGAAAGCATTTTTTCCCAAGTAACAAGAAATTAACATTTTTATCATGGCCATGGAAAATGAGAGATGTAGACCCTGGCTACTTAAAGAAAACACATTATTTTGGAAGATTAAGCAAAATCTTGGTCAATTATATTAACAACACAGAAATTTCATGCGATCAAAAGTATTGCCTGAAAAGCTGCGAAAGCTGCAGATCTCCAAGCAGATAATATCACATACCCAGCATCACAGTAGAAATTAAGGTGGTTAACTGAAAACCATGTCTTCTTAGATAAGAGAACCAAATGGTTAAGTGAGATGACTGAGAAAAGTCGAATGCAATTTTCAAAACTGAGACATAAAAAGCAGCTCATTGAATGCAATCTTCTGCCCTTAAAGAGATTCCTGTGGAGAGGGGAGAGATACATGCTGGACTTGCAAATTTAGGACTGAGTTGCTCTGTGAAAAAAACATATTCTGGGAGCAAAGATTGGTTCAGTTGGACAAATCATAAAAATCAGAATATGCTGAGTTGGACAGAATCCATCAGGATCATTGAGTTCCAGCTCCTGGTGCAGGACACCCCAGGAATCACACCATGTGCCTGAGAGCGTTGTTCAAACAATTAATGAACTCTGTCAGGCTTGGTGCTGTGACCACTTCCCTGGGGAGCCTTTTGTAATGCTCAACCACCTTTTGTGTGAAGAACCTTTTTCTGATACCCAACTCAGCTTTATGCTCTTTGCCTGGGTCCTGTCCCTGGTCACCACAGAGGAGATCAGTTCCTGCCCCTCCTCTTCCCCTCACGAGGAAGCTGTAACTGCAATGAGGTCTCTCTCAGCTTCCTCTTCTCCAGGCTGAACAGACCAAGTGACCTCAGCTGCTCCTCATGCAGCTTCCCCTCAAGGCCCTTCACCATCCTGGTGGTTCTCCTTCAGCCTCTCCTCTTCAGAGTGGTCTTGGGTAAAGTTATATTTGTGAGACTCGCTGTTAACTGCTAGGTAAGGTTCAGCAATTTTCTGTCTGAAAGTCCTCACTATCTTTCCTGTAAGTGCTCTGACATCCAGGCTAGAGAGAAAGGTTTGGTTTTGTGAGGTTCTTAAGGAGCAAGACACTGTACAGTTCGATTTCTCTTTCTCACTACAAATATTCATGGCAGTTCTGACATTTGTAATGTAGATACTTATTGACGGAATAAGAAAGAAATAACATTCACATTTTAGTAGTTAAGAACAAAATCCTGGTATTTTCCTCACTTATAATGGTTAAGATCATAAAAAGTTAGGGTAAAAATATATCAAAGGCCAGTTACATAGCACAAGCAGTTAGTTTATGCTCACTAATGTTCTTATTAAAATAGTTTTTTCAGAATATTTGGGGAATATATATATTGTAAAAACTAACCGTTTACTCAAAACCATTATTCTAAACTCAGAAATCTTGATAGAATTAAGTATACAGATATATTCTTATATAGTGTAGCATCTGCTGTGTATATGCATGCTTATGTCTACAAATAGATATCTACAACTGCCATAGAATATGTAACGGGCAGTTATGTTGAAGACCCCTTTGAGGTGATATACAGCAACCATAAAGCAACAACACACAACAGTAATACCTGAGCAGCTTTCCTTGCTCACAATCACCTCAAGAAATCTGCTATGATTTCATGCAAAGTCCTGTTAATTACTCCAAGTCTGCACTTCAACTACTTCACTTCATGAAGCCTGGATCTCTACCTGGAGTTGTTGGAGAAGGTAGTTTATTTGTGTTCATTGTCTGTACAGGGCATGGGATTAGGCATCTGTACTTACTTGAGTGGATGCCGCTAAGTGGTCATCACTCAGGATCTTAAGTCTCTTACCCATTGACCTAAATACAGATACCTAATTATTTCCCCCATCTTTAAAAGTTATCCTGCTTCGGGATTGATATGAAATCTTGCCAGTTAGTTATATATGATTAGTATGTACAACATTGTGATTGTTGCTTCATTAACTAAAATAAGTTTAGACTTTGATTTATATTCTACATTTTTAGCTGCATCTCAGTATTTCATTTATATTTCTTGGTTTAGCCACTTAATCGGCTACAGAGTTTAAGGATTTGTCTGAAATAGTTCCCAAATCTCTATTTAGGTCAATACCCTGATGCTCATTTTTCATTTAGCATCTATACACTGTTACTTCTTTCGTGATCCAAACTCATTAGTCTGTATTTATCTGCATTTGTCATCCATGAGCCAGGTGCATTTATTTTTTACATCATTATGTATTGCATTGCTTTTCTTCATTTGTGGTTCTTTCTAAGCACAACTGATAGAGTATTAGGAGCTAATCCCAAACTCACCACATTGATTTGAAGAAAAGAAACACAGAGATTGGTTCCATACAATTTATACAGTTGCCTACAACAACTTGGACAGGTATTGGTAAATCACAAATCTTCATGAATTACTCTACATTCATGAATTATCAACCATAAATCATTGTTCACATTTTACTGTCTGATATTTACTGTTCTTTATTTTTTTTCTTTAATTTCTAAAATAATTGTCATCCCATGGCAAAGAAGAAATTGGCATGACGTGTTGAGGCAAGTAAGCATACACCTCAAATATAAATAATCCTATTCCACATACCTTCAGTGCACTTGCTTATCAGAGGGTGAATGGTTTTCTTTCATTAGCACAGCTGTATATACTGTGCTTCTCAGATGCAGGTGCAAAAATGTGTGAATACTCTATGAATGGCTACACAAATGGACATTGATTTCTTGCCTGCTAATGCCTAACCTTATCATTTTTTTTTTTTTTTAATTCCGTTTCAAACTATATAATTCAATTGAATCATATTTTACTGCTTGGCAAGGTATAGAACTCTGATTATAAATCAGATACCCCCTTCAGATATCTGCTGGAAGCATAATCTGCTCAATGTAAAACACTTCTTGTATGGGTTTCTATTTCATGTTTATCACTACATTCTACTCAATCTGATCAAAACACCATCATAAAAAAACACTGATGATCTTAAATGGGCTTTCCTACAGTATTATACTCTTTAAACTCTGTTGGTTTGTTTGTTGATTTATTCATTTAATCTTTCTCCTTTTCTCACAAGGAGGAAGGTCCTGACTTCTGTTGCCAGAACCTGGCCCTTAGTTGACTTTATGCCCTACTCTATCATTTTGGGAAAACATACAATTTAAAGTGGTCCTTTGGATTCTGTATTTAGGACATTCTTAGTGAAGCTGGCCTCTAAGATTTATTCAGCAATATATAGAAATTTGCAGACAGGCAGAGTATCTGCGTAAATCCTGGAAACAGGGAAATTTATTTCTCATTAGAGAAATATGGACAGATACACCAAACAGTAAAAAGAGTGTGTGAAATTTATCTATTTACATACTTAAAAATGTTCTCCAAAGCAGTTTTAAAAAATTTGCTCACACATTTAGTGCATGAGAAGCTATTAAGGAAAATACAACTAACTTAAATTAAATATAACTGTAAATGCATGAATGGGGGAGAGGAAGAGTGCTGTTCTGAGCTATGTCAGGGTTACTTTTTCTTCCTGAATGAGAAATGGTGTAAGCACAGTAGTTCCAAAACTCCTGTAAAGCAATAGAAAGACTTTTGGCAGATAGATCAGGTTTGCATAGACTGAAGATCCAAGATTAAACAAAACCTGCTTATTACCACAGAATGGTAACTACCCAAGTAAAACCAGTTTTTAGTAAGCTGTTTTGCCCCTGGTCACTGCATTAGCCTTATGTAAGCCCTGCATTACAAGGTGAATGCTAGGTTCTCTTTCTCTACTCATAGATTGAAAAATATTGATGTTTATTAAAAAAATCCTCCATCAGCCTTGAATATTATGAATCCTTTTCTGTTCTTTTGTTCACATCAAGTCCCCTCTGATTTTGTAGTACACATTTTTACTTGCATATTGCAATTGCATAAATAATTTCTTAGGGAAAAAGCTAGTGTATAATTTTCAGAGCATATTTAAGCAGGTATTTTAATATTTATAATACATTAAATCTAGAAGGCAGTTACATCCAAATATCCTGATAAACTGATATTGATTTGTTTAACTGCCCTAAACAAAATGGATAGTATAATTTCTCTTGTTGATTAATAAATGCTCTGGTTTTTCTTTCTTTTTTTTTTTAGTGGTTGGCAGAATGTTTGGGGAAACTGAAGTATCTTTTGAAAACTGCAACATTAATTTTTTTAAAATTTTATTTTCATGTTATATTTAGAACTATGATAATTGCAAAGATTTATACTCTCACAAAATATAGTGATGAGATTTCAAAAAAATAGATTTAATAGTTCCCTTTAGAGAATATGAAAATTATTTTAGGAAGGAGTAACTGTGAATTATACACAGTGACATCTATAATATTCATGTGAAAAGCGTACAAGCAAATGTGAAATTCATGAAAACTCCCAGTCATTCGTTGTTCCTCAAAACTGAATGAAATAATAAAATTGCTGCTGGAACATTCTCAGCAGGCTTTTCAATTATATAAGAGTCATTCACCATCTGTCAACCCCCATATCTGGTTATTTATCTATATGATGACTCACTGCAGGATGCTGTATCACCATTATTTAATCAATACTCTGTCTATTTGCACCCCTCTTGACAGCTTGTGTCCATATCATTCGTTCATTGCCAGCCTACCATCAACATGCCTAGAAAGGCATCTCTGGCTGCTGTCTCATGGCAGCTGATGCCTTTGGACACATCTGTCCTGCAACCACCCCATCACCACTGAGTCCATTCCCATTACAGCACCAGTAACTCCACAAAGCTACTCCAGCCCATGCTTCTCCCAAAGGAGGAATGGAATCTTGCCCAGGGAAGTTGACATCTTGAGAAAAGATAATCATCTAAAGAAAGAGTGAAAAGGAGACAGAGCCTCTCCATGGAAAACATCAACAAGGTCTGGTGCAAGGAAAATTGCATAGATGTTCCTTATTCCTAATGTAGTTCAAATTGTTCCTTGTGGGAGAGAATTCCTCTTCTCAGTTCTCTCATACAGGAGATCATGGAACCAGATACAGTCTGTGGAGTGGAAATACCTGAGATTATTAATTAAAAGCTGACTGCAATGCTGAAATTTGCTCAGTAGGAATGCTGAGTAATTTACTACTACCAAAATGGGAAGAGCCTGTAGAGATATTAAAAAATAAAAACCTGTGAGACAATGTGTAAGAGTTGCAGATGCATTTTGAAAAGAAGCTTTTGCTACTATACCCACAATTTCAAATTTTATTAACTCATGCAATGAAAATCTCACAACAAATCAGCAGATAATACTACAAAATCATTAGGCTGGCATCAAGTTTATGTTTCCTCATAATCTGCTGGATTTTCCTAGGGAAGTTGAGAAAAGGTTCTCTTTTGAATTCTACTCTGTTTGTATGCTTTATGCAAGTAACCAGTCTAGATTAACTTAATCAAGGGCTCTTTATTCTATGTGATAGGAATCTGTTAAAGAAAAGAGTTTCCACATGGAATAATTAGTCAGTGGACAAGATGTCCTATCTACAATAGCCTCTCTTGGAGAATATACTTACAAATTAATTAACTTTCATCAGTGAGAGTGGAAAGGAAGAAAAGTAGTGAAATGTTTATTTAAGCAGAGTAAAGAAAGGAACACTCATTTGCAACAGACTTCCATTTGGTTACTTAAATTTTACAGTGGCGTAAAATATGGTTTCTAGATTTGTTATTAATTGACTATAGAGTTTTGAAATGTATCAGAAGTGAGCGTCAGTTATATAAATGTTAATTTCACTGGTAGAATGAAACAGAATTTCAAGTTTAATGAGAAATGCTTATCTGGAGTGGGAACAAGAGAAAAGTTATTACAACTTCTAATGGTATAGGTGTACAGGTGTTAAGATTTAACCCTGCTCATGGGAGAGGTTGAAACAATTCTCATCAATAATGCAGAATAATAGGGATAATGGCATGAAATTCATACATCACCCTCTGTTTGCACCCATAGTATCATAAATTATTACTTTCTGACATTAGGTTAATCAGTGTACATAGATCCCAGGAAAAGATTTTCCAGGTCTTTTCCTCTTCTGGCTTGTTTCCTGCCTCCATGGAAGGAAGAGTCACCTTGAAATTTGAATGACCTTGCTCTTTTCCCTCAGCTCAACACAGAGCATCCACACAGAGCATCCTTCTGTCAGTGATGGAGCAACAAAACACCTTTCTTAGCTATTTTAAGTTAAATAATCAAATGCATAAGTGCCTAAAATATAGGAAGGGATTAGTATTCTAAGAGGGGACATCATGAACACAATTCTGCACCTTATATAAATAAAGTAGGTAATAAATATAAATGAGGAGATAAGGCTACAGCTAAACTATGCAGAAGAGATGCAAGAGATTAATGTATGCTAATAAATTTCCCTTGAAGTAAGGAACCATAGCCAAGAAAGGAAAACTTGTCCTAATGATATTAGATAGAAAAAATATGGAAAACAATTGCTGGCAAAGATTTTAAATGTGGAAATTCTCATCTGCTTTCAAGCAATTTTATCTCCAATATTTGGCCAGCATTAGCACCTGACACACTAGAAACTGGCTCCCAACTTTGAATATGAACTCCAATACAAGAGCACATTCACTTAGAAAACCCTCAGAGAAGACAAACCATCAGAGCAAAAATCCTGACAATTTTCAAGTTTCAGCCCAAAACTGAGTATCAGAGATCTTCTCCCTACTGCAACAAAAGTAGCAATTAAAAGAGGAAAAATAAGTCATCCTAGAAGGCCAGATGTAACCTAGGCAACTTGAGAAATATATGAGGAAACACAGAATACCCATAATGTGCTTATGTGTTCTTGCAAATACATAAAAATAAAATACTTGTTTCCTTTAAATAAACAGAACAATAAGTTCTGAAGCATGTAGCATGTTATTGTACAAAACTGGTAAGTAATGGAACATTTTTAATGCTCACATAATTAAACAAATATGAATTCTATTGCTGTGAATAGGTTGGGACTTCCTGAGAGTACTCTAAGCAGACACATTTCTTCTTCTATCTAAAATGTAAATGAAAATGGCCTCTTGCTCAATAATAATTGAAACAGATTAATTAATCAATCTGTTATTTCTTTGGTTTTGTGGGGTTTTTTTTACATTTCTAGCAGAATAAACAGAATCAAAGCCTACAGTATACTAAAATATTGTCTAATATTTAGTAGATTTTTCTTTTTGCTATTGTTTGGAGAAGAAATAATCTAAGAAAAATAATGATATGCCTTTTTACTGATTTTGAAAAATGGAACTCTTATTAACTCTTCAAAATGCTTCTAACTGTATGACATAATCACATCGATGAACTCAAATTAATATTTTTTTTTCATTGCACAGAGAGCTGCAAACCAAATTACCCATTTTGCAGGCTTTTGCTTTGTGATCCACTAGCCTAGAGCATCAGAAAGAGGTTCTTTGAAACTGTAAATGCTAATAACCTTTGGATGAGTAATTTGTCCAGTCTCTGATACTTTCGTATTCTGTTGATCTAGACAAGACCAGCATGTCCAGATAAAGAAAATGAAATGCAGTCAAAATCAAATTCTACTCATTTAAATTGGATACTCCCATAGAATTGCTCATACTGGCACTCAGTTTTTCTGGGACCTCCTGCTGCATTTTTGTTCAAAGAGTAAGACTATTAATTCACAAAATTTAGTTTTTTAGGCTCTATACTTCAACATGATCAATGTTTTGTGTGTAAATTTGATTTAGATTCAAATTTATTATTATTCAAGTTTATTGAGAAGCTAGCTCTAAAATTTTGTGAGAACTCCATTTTAGGAGAGTTTGTTTAAGCAGATGGCAGAGTTGGTTAAGAAATTAGGCTTTGTCAGTCAGTAGACCATTTTTCAGTAAGGGTATAATCCATTGCTTAGTACCAGAGTGGCCTAGAGTGTCATTCCTTTCTGAAGTGTGATAAATTAAGAGAACCATTGTCAAAAATAGACAATGTGTTGTCTAGACAAGAGTAGAGTAAAAAGAGTAGGGGTTATGTGTTAAAGAGCCAGTGCAAAGTTACCCCTCAGCACACTTGACACTTGGTGAGATTTCTTGATATTTATTAAATACCAAATGGTGACATTTAGGAAGGCAAAAACACATAACCTGCTACTAATAAGCTGTCAAGATTCTATTGCCTATATGAGCATAACTAAAATAGCAACAGATATGTTTATGTATGCAAATGCATAAGCATATATACACACCAGAAGCTACAAAATCACTAAGCCATATGCTGGTCTGTGTATTATTTAGCATTTTATTGTTCACTTATCATATTCTGTCTTCAAAAGTGAGAAGGTGTACAACTGCTCATCCCCTTTGTCCATTCACACCACTTGGCTCTGGGATATCTGCTGATACTAATGGGCATACTGGACTTTGATTTTGTGTGTGTTTAGTCACACACCCTTGAGAAAAAGTGTTCATGGCCAACCTGCTGAAAAATTCTGAAACAGTTCAGAATGTGAAAGCACTCCTCTTTAAGAACATCAGCAATAGGCACGCAAGATTTTGGCTCTGTGTATTGATTACTAAGACACTAACTGAGGGGAGATTTGGAGTGAGTGTTTTTTTTCTGACCATCAAGGCAGAAAGTATTTGTAACAATGGACCTTATGCAAAACTGATTTGCTTAAGGTTTCTTTTTCTATTTATTTCCAGTTTAATACAATTTGGATTAAAGTTGTTTCTAGCCTGAGAGTGTTACATATTGACCAGAAGGTGTTTTTATACAAGAACTAGTACATTGCTAATAAAGTGGATGTATAACATAGTTTGATATATATAGCATGTATAACATAGTACATTGCTAATAAAATGGATGACAGATGTTGTGTTTCAGATATATGATGCATTATTCTTGGACTGCTTTTGAACTGTTTCCTTGCAAATCCTGATTATATGAATGCTTTACTGATATGTATCTACCGCTTGGAATTATTAAGCAGATGCAGTACAAGAGTAAATGAATGCGGGAAAAGAGATGTAAAATAAGAATGGGAAGAATGGAATGTTTTTTGATTTTTATTCTAGGGTGAAGCAAGTTGTCCTGGGAACTTTATCAGGACATGATGTGCCAATGGCAGCTTTTGTAAACCTGGGGAGTTTTTGCATATGTATCAGAGAAATATACTAAAAAAATAGACTTGCCTTCTTTGTAGTTTTATTTTTTTTTCAATAGCCTACAAATAAGCAGAAAAGAGACAGGATTTTTACTAAAAAGGGATTTTTTTTAAACTAAAAATGGTAAAATAATGTTAAAAAAGGGTTTTTTTACTAAAAAAGGTATAAGGTAAAAAATTGTCTTTTTCAGGCTTGAAAAAGACGTTTCTTAGTTTTGTATTTGTCAAAATATTAGTGGGAGATGATAAACAAATAGATCATGACTGATAAGATATTAGTGGCTTTTTGTAGTCCATAAAAATAATCAAAATGTAAACAGATAAGAAGGCTTTCAGGAGATTCTGGGATAGCCTCTTGTAGATTTGTGTTATTTTATGTTTTATTGTGTTTATATTATGTACGCAGTTTGTTCTATGTTCATTTATATTGCATTTGGTTTGTTCCATGTACCCCCTCATTATGTTGGTTCCATCCCCTGTTTCCCGCCTTCCTTCCCTTGTCAATCATCCCAAAAAGTGCACAGTCATTCCCCTGTCCCCTCCCAGGGTCCCTGTCTGTCATCCGGTGTCCCTGCCCCACCATCCAGAATCTTCCATCCAGGGCATCGGGTGATTGGGCACAGCCCTGGGGTCCCTCCCATATCTCCTTCCTATTGGCCCTTCCCCAAGAGCGAGCCACTCCCCACTGATTCCCATTGGTCCAGGTTTTCCCCGCCCCCTGTCCTATAAAACCCTCGGTCCCCCTGTTCCAGGTGCCTTCTCTGGCAGGCACCAACCCAGTTGCTCTGTTACTGGGTGGTTGGTTCCTCGCGCCTTCGTTCTGCGTTGTCCCTGTTGGGACGCAATAAAGAGGATTTCAGCCCTCAGAGGAGGACTCTCTTCATTCATTACGCTGCGGGGTTTTGGCTGCCTCTTCTGACCCACACAGCGCTCCCCAAAGCCCACAGAGGTCCAGCGGGGAGTGCTGGAGACCTGCCCACTCTCTCCCTCGCGGAGAGCTAGCCGGGGGCGAGACAGGCTTGAGGGGGAGAACACGGCAGCCTCTGAAGTGTCAGTGACACCTTTGAAGATGGATGCATAGATCATGTATGCACATATTGGACAGAAGATCCAGCACAGTTAAAAACCTATAAGAAAATGCACAATTCTATGTACAAGGTGCCAGTTAAAAGATTTGTGTCCAGGTCTTTAGGCTGGTAACTCCGTCATTATACCACTTAATAAGCTGCAGACTAATGTTACCAAAGGAAGAGACATAACTCCATGAATGGAGACCCTGGAAGAGCCTAGAAGCATATTCAGAAGCAGTACCATGACCAGTATGATTATCTCCCCCTGAATTAACAGCTGGTAGTTCTACTTGGATGTCAGTGATTTCTAGAGATCAGTTGTAAATCAGTGTCATGAAGTTTCAGAAGTCTGTGGTATGCCTAAAAGTAGCTTTTGGGATGAATCATCAGGCAAAAGAAACCTAACATAGTGAATTCACACATTGCAAATTACATTTAAAGCAACACATAATTATACAAGATTTTTAGCTGTGCTGTGACATTGCCTATTTTCTGCCATCACCCCAAATTTAAAAGTTGATCATCAAAACCAAGTGAGATAGAACAGACATAAAATGAAGCCACAAGAATAATTTAGTCAAATCTTAATTGCAATGATTTAGCATTGTCCAGTGGGCATTGCAAAAAAATTAACAAATCTTGCAGAAAGATTAATTGGTACCCAGTAATAAACCCAGTCTCCACATGATACATAAAATTAAACATGAAGTTTCCTCATGAGATTTGGATTATTATTTAACTACTTGAATAATTATCACTGTTTCTATTCTGCAGAATTTCCATTTTTGCTTTAGTTTGAAATCCCATTTGTGCAGAATTGTCTTGACAGCCTCAAGAACCATGAAACACGCAGTGCTCAGTGCTGCTTTGTGATGAGCTTGGCCTGCAGCATTCTCATACCTTGCTTCTCTCAGCAGGTGAAACCAGGAACCTGATGAGGTCCCATATGGATCTGTCTGCCTCATTCCACCCAGCTCTTTCCTGAGGGGTTCAGAGTCCCACTGCTGCTGAGAGCATTCCTGCTGTGACAAGCAACCACTAAGTGCTGCTGGAGTCATGTGAGCCAGCTGGAGCTGAGCGTGACAGTGCTGTGATGGGAAACGCTGGTGGGACGCATTCAGCGTGGGCAGCTGCAGTGGGAGCTTCAGGTTCAGCTCCGGATGGTGGCAGCTGAGGTGCTGACACTTTGCAGGGCCCGGGCACCTGTGGCCCAGCCATGTGACTGGACACTCAGGGACACAGCAGGAGCAAAGGAGCCAGACTTTTGCTCCCTTTGAATGAAGTTAAAAAATCACAGGTTTTTCTTTTCTTGTGTTCCTGCCTCAGAGGCACCGACTCAAGCTGTTACTCAATTATTGCACCAAGATTAAAGGATAAAGATATTTGAGACTCCGGTATGAGAAATATAGGATTGAGCTAGCAAGGAAACCTGGTCTGACTGTGTGGCAGGTGCGTGAGTGTGGCTGCCAGAGTGTCTCTTGGATGGTTGAATGGGGAAGTTCCCCTAACAGCACTCAGGGCTCTGTCTTCAAGAGATCAGTGCAGAAACCAATTGCATGTCTCATGGTGGAAAGCATCTCATGATGAACTTGAACTCCTGAGAGATGAATAGAAATAGCCAATATGACAATTCAATTATTTATATCTTACCCAAAACTTCGAACGTAAACAAGTGACTCATAACTTTGAGTGAGGATCTGTGTTTAGCATATGTAGACCCAAAATATTTTTTGAAAACAAACCTTGAGTAATTATTTTCTTTCAAAATATATTCGTAAGCCCACATTTTTAAATGCTGGCCTTTATTGAAACCATTGTACTAAGTCATAAATACCAAGTGGGTTACTGCCTTCCTTGTTCAGAAGAACTAGTTATCTTCCAGGTTTGTGGCATAGCATGCTAGCCAAGTAAAACAGGTGAATGCAGTATCTTGCCATCATGTTTTTATTGCTGGGGTGACAAGGAAGCCTGTGAGAGAGATTTCCTAGAAAGGCTAGAATTGAGAAAAGAGGAGGTTAACTTATGGACTTTAGGGAATACATAAAACTGGGCTCTCTTAATTTAGAGGGGCTTCTTTCTCAAATAGATAGTGACATAGACATCATAGGAGTAGCAGCTTCATAACTACAGAATATGGGGAAGTATTCCTCCTTCTCATAGGCTGAACTGGCAAATAATGGATGTTTGTATGACATGATGAATTCAATGGGTATGTTTAATCCCTTTGGCAAAACACAACTTCCGACAAGAAACATCCATTAAC
Organism: Taeniopygia guttata; assembly: GCF_048771995.1. Classification (NCBI taxonomy): domain Eukaryota; kingdom Metazoa; phylum Chordata; class Aves; order Passeriformes; family Estrildidae; genus Taeniopygia; species Taeniopygia guttata. The sequence continues at coordinate 36,767,455 of NC_133028.1, read as the reverse complement.
TGCTCTTCCTACCCTCAGGTAATTTATTTCTGATGTCTTTAATTAGACTTTTAAAAATGAACGAGTCTTATTGTATGACATTTTCTGCAAAATTCCTATGTGATTAGAATTTTATCAAATGCTTGAAGGTACTTCCTGTTTGAAGCTTAATCAATAAAACAAACAAGTAGGTATATTAAGGGAATGCAAATAAAATTAGACAAAATTGCATAAACAATAATCAATATGTTTCTTACAAGAGGATCATAAGTTTAGATATAAGAAAGGGTTTTGCAAAAGTTATCAGATGACCGTATGAGTCATTCATTTAAATATGTGGGCTGAGATGTGGTGGGTGACTAAGATGTTCCTTGTTTATGTGCTTAGGTACTTTATTTTTGGAATGTTCTCCTTAAGTGTTATCTATATTAGAAAAATTACTCAAAGTAGCCTCTAGTAATGAAGTAGCTGAGAACTTCTACATAGACAAGTATGGTAGAGTTGATGATGTCAGCATCCTGATTGTGTCATATTATTCATTCCCCCCTCTTTTTCTATGGATGTGAGTTTTTTTAAGTGATGGGATATTTGGTTTGAGTTTAAAATAAAATAGTACATAAAACAATCAGAAGAAGCACAACAATAAGCAAGAAAATACTAAACTACAAAATGACACGATACAATAAAATTATAAACTGCAATGCTAGCTTTTCATTCAGTGTTTTATGGATGTACTGAGACTTTATAGTGTCTCCTGCTGTTCATAGCTCTTGGGCTAATTAGCAGATGCTTAAAATCTCCAAAGATTTGGTCCAGAATTGCTAATTACCTCCTCTATAGCCCAGACTGAAGAGAGCCTGTAAATACAAAGTATGTGCCATGCACCTTTCAGGCATGCACTCCTCACTCATAAGAAAAATCATGTGACGTTTTCTGAAACTCCAGTTTTTGATTGCCTCAGGATGCGTTGTTTTTTTTTTTTAAGAGGTTAAGATCTAGTCACATTCTCACCTCTGATCTCTCACATTTCAAGAGAAACCTGATGAACCTGATAGCAAGTGGTACTAGCTTTTAAGCGAATCAAATCTTTAAAAGAAATGCTTGACAGTCATGGAGACAGCACCCATGCTTATAATGAGCAAAGCCGCTCTCTTTTGTGTTAAATGGTGTCCATGTAATGCTTATGTGCTGTTTAACATTAACACATTTAAAGCTTAGAAAAACTAACCAAGCAAAGCCCCTCATTTATAGTAAAAGCTTCAGAAAGTCATTTCCTTAGCTAGTAGGCTGATATTTTGTTTGGAGATGACTGGGATTTTATAAGGCTACATTTCTGCATTTAAAAAAATGCATCACAAAGCCTTGACAACCGACTCATCTTTGAGAAAAAAAAATTTACTCAACCACCTACATTTTAGGGATGTATCTACAAACAGGTACTTCTTTGTGAACATATGTATAGCACAGGAGAAACACTGTCATGGTTTGAATTTCTGTGCCCAGTTTTATGATTTTTTTCACCTACTTTAACAACTTTGTGTAATGAACAGAAACACCTACCTTCAGTAAAGCTAGTTATTCTAATACTGTTATTAAATAATCATGGCTCATGTAAGGCTCTGATATATTTTTTTATCTTCAGTGCTTTTCATGGAGTGAGTTATTCTTGTTAGCTCAGCTAAACATAACAACTGTCAAAACTGGGCCCATGTTGCTTAAAACTCCATTAGTCATGGTGACTGAAACACATATCAGTCTATTCTTAGTTCAGTCCCACACTATTTAACATCTCAAGGCCTAAAATCTCCTAGGAGTATACAGTGGTTGTACATGCTAGAGGTAACAGGTCCAAAGGTCCCTTGAAGGAAAGGATCATATCAGTACAATTAGAAGCAAATTCTGGTGAAAGCATTTTGAAGATTTTCCTGAAAAGGATGTTGAACCTCTCACAGGATCACCTCTCCATTAGAGTTGCATGTAGTAGTAATACCCAAAAAAATGGATGTGACCTCTTTTACCAACACAGAGCTAAAATCTCTTCTTGGCTGTGCTGCTTTCAGCTAGGACAAAGATACTTTTCTTCATGGGAGTTGGTATGAGTCAAATATTGAATGTGTGCTTTAGAATATGTGCTGTACACAGTATTGATAACATGGGGGTGTTACTGCTGAGCAGTGCACAGAGTCAAGAACTTTTCTGCTTCTCACACTGTCCCACCAGCAAGGAGGCTGGGGGCGCTCAAGGAGGTATGATGGGACAGAGCTGAGACAGCTGACCCCCACTGATCAAATATATATTGCATATGATGCATTGGTCAGTATATAAAAACTGGGGAAAGAGAAGGACAGGGGAATATTTCCTGGAGGTTGCTGAACACCTAGCTGTCCATCAGTGAGACATGGTGAATGAATTCCTTATTCTGTTCTGCTTGTGAATGTAGCTTTTGCTTTACCTATCAATCTGTCCTTATCTCCACCCACAAATTTTCTTATTTTACTCTTTCAATTCTCTTCCCACCCCATTCACTCTCAGGGGTGAGTGAATGAATACTGGTGAGGGTCTAGTTTGCCACCTTGGTTTCTTACTTACTATTACATTGACCTAGCAGTTTAATTTTTTTTGGAAACTATTAATGCAAATTTTAGGACTTCAAGTGCTGTTTAAAACCAGAACTATTAGACTTTGCTGGTCATGTTTTAGGAAGCATGAGATTAAGTGGTGAGGAAATTCATTTTATTAATCAGTAACTGACTATTAAACTATCAGACTAAAGATATGAACTATTAACACCTTTTTCACTTTAATAACTGTCTTTGTATTTTTAACATCTAATCATCCTAATGAATCTTGAAGGTGTTGCATAGAGATACCTCTATTTATTTCTTAGTAATTTTTATGCATGTCTTATCAGTAAGATGAAACCATTCCTGATTGAGTTAATTTGATGCACTTAAAAACATACTAGGAATAATAAGTAAGCAATATATAAAATCACAAACCTTAACAAGAATTAGGTGGCATTCTATAGTGTATTTTATGTCTGGTGTTTATCAACTGTCTCAACTTTTCTACTGCACTTATCCTGATATAAAAGGATATTGCTCGTAATTCGTGACACTGCTGTCTTTATAGTTTCACTGTCACACTGAAATAAAATAAATTTTGCCTGTGATTCAGAGGCTATATTTTTCCAGACAAAGATGCATGCCATTCAAATGCACAGGAATGGGTCCAAAAACTACCATAGCTAAAGGGAACTTTCACTTATAAGACAAAATCTGGGGTTTTGCCAGAAAAGAGGAATGAAATCTCTTATGGCTTTAGATGCCACATTTAATTCACAGTTGTGTGAGTATGAGAAAAAACCCAGTTTGACGAGAGAGAAAAGTTGAGAAACTATATGTCCATTCATTAGTATCTTCCTTATTGACACTCTGCTATAGTGTCTGCATATATAAGCATTTTCTGAGAACTCCAAATATTATATGTTGGTTCAATCATGGTTTCTATCACAGCTGTAGTAGTATTGAATAAGATCATAGGTTTTGTACAAGGAAAGTGCTAATTTAGATACTAAGGGATGTTAAATCCCTTATCACTTAGAAAGAAAAAACAGATTTTCTGTGACCAGAAAAGCTGTAACTTCTCTAGTCACTACTTTGCTTGATGGATTTATTTCATATATGTTAGGGTAAACACAACTTAGGTTGTGTTTAAATGTTCAGTATTTAAAAAAATTTTAACTTACTTTGACTTTTTGGAGTATATTTAGCAGACATTAAATGTCCAGAAAAATGAAAACAACCATCAAAATAGGTGCTTGAAATGAACAGTATATATTTACTATCAGCATTTAGGATTCTGCTTGCTCAGAATTTGCTTATATGGAAAATTTAAACATTAAGCAAGATAAATTATGTCAAAATAAATCTGTCATTCTCTGTCATGCTGTTTTCTTGTTTGAATTGTTGTTGTACAGTGTCAGTCATCAATGTGAAAGATGTGAAAATTTATGGATCAAAAAATGTTCTATGAAATCTAGTTATTCAGCTAGCAGGCATATTTCTTTTTGTTTTGTAATTTAAATACAAAATTGTGTGTGACCCGTGTCACAATTCAGTGCATTGATCAATGCATAATGAAGACTACTGAAAATGTGGACTGAGTAACAAGCAGCAGCAGAGATTGAAACTGCAGCTAGTAAGTCAGAAAATATTTGAATGTTTCTTCCTAGCTTACAATGTTTTGAAGCAGAAATAAAATTTCTTTACTATTCACATATATATAAACAAAGTCTCTGAGAAAGGACAGACTTGAAACAGACACAAATGTTAGAAATTAAGGCACTACATTCCTGGAAACTCTTTACATTAACAGTTGTTTTTTTTTTTTTTTCTGTCCTTTGTCTACTCATGTTTTATTATTTAATGCATTTTTCATTATAACAAATAGATGGCATCAAAACTTACATCAGACTTTCTTCAGAAATGTATACAAAAATCTTTGAATGGATTTAAAATGGAAGGGAAGGGAGAGTAACGTGGAAAGTACTAAGACCAATGTAAAAGCAAAATATGAAAATACATTCATGAAAATGTAAAGAGTAAAGTGACACGTTTGTGACTATCTTAAGATTTGAGGTCTCTTTTGAAAGATAAGCACTTCAAGGAAGGATCATTCTGTAATTTTGATCTAGCTAAACTGAACTAATTAATTGCAACTGAGCCGCAGAAAACCCTTTTTTTTTAATTATTTTTTTATTTGCTCTCTAGTCAAACTCCCACAGAGCTTCTCTTTTTTTTTTTTTTTTTTTAAAGAGGAAATGAATAAAAGTCTAACTAACTTATATGTTTCTTTCTCTCCCTGCTAAAATAAGAATAGAAAATGAACAAACACCTGTTACAGCCACAAGAATCTGGCCGTACTAAGCCTAACAGGTTCCCTAAAGGGATGTTTATGAAAGCAGGAGATTATCAGGGTATCAGTAGCAGACCATAAAGGGTAGCAAAATCAGGAAATGAAGTCAGGGTAATCAACATACCTGTGAAGAATATGGTAAGTCATGTCTGCTTCCTACTACCATAGACCTAAAGATTTTTTAGCTTGTTATATATATTTCATATGGTTGTAGCCTTGTAGATTTTTAATATATAGTTGTATGGTTTCTAGTACTTTTACTGCCCTTTCTCACAATAAGCTAACCCTTACTAACAATTTTAAAATTCTGTTTAGTCTTATGCCTAAGAAAATAATTTTTGACAAGGAAATATTTTTTTGCACCAGAGCTTAAGAGACATAAGAAGAAATGGGGCAAAGAAGACCCTGGATTAACTCTGAGGGACTGACCCAAGGATGAGTTACTAGAGCAACTGATCTGCTATTGGATGCACCTGCCAGATATATTAATTAACCTTATAAAACATGTAGAAATCCTTTATCTTGTGTACATATAGCCATATTTGTGGACCTGAAAACTTTCATTAAAGAGTTGCTTTTTAAGTTAGCTTAATACTATTTGGAATTTTTAGTGTTTTTTTGGAAAAGTTTTTTATGTTTACTTATCCTTTGTCCTGCAGAAGTGATATTCCAGTGAGTGACAATTCATGGGTAGTTTTATAAGGGAGGATAAATCCATTTGCAGGACAGACATTACCTTAGATTCTACCCTGAAGATAAAGATTTTAAATGTTTTTTTCGAAGTATTTGAAATGTTTTGACAACTTGCGATGCATCTTTTAAAAATTTTAACATTTTCATGTTAGAAATTTTTTTTAAACACTATTATTTACTCTTTGGGTTTTTTTTCTGAAAAGTTAGTGCCAATTATACTGATTTTGTCAACTTGAAATATCTAAACAATGAGTGAAAAATTTTCTTTTGTCAGTCTAAAGCACAGTGCTTTACAGTCAGTACTGTTGTGCTGTTTGGTGGCTATTGTTTTCAGCTTGCATAGAGCAAAGCAAGAGCAGGTTCTAAATGTAGAAATTTCAGTGTTGTCTACTAACTGTTTTTTAAACGCATTTTTTTCCCCTGGCAAATACCCTACCTAGGGACATTATAGTATAGGGGAATGAAAACCTTTAAGATAATTCATAGTTTAAATATAAACAGATTAGTAATAAATGAAACAAAAATAGATTCATTTACTCTGGGAAGCTCATGGAAAAATGGACAGACAAAAGTGCCTAAAAAGATGTAGGAAATGTCTGTGACTTTCTGTGTGAATGGGCTAAAATCAGTAGCAATTCAGTGAGAAAATGTATTACTTTCCAGGAGAGTAGCTATTTGGAGCAATATTTTTTTCAAGAAAAAAGTCTAGGTGTTCAGTGAGGAGCAGGGGCTTCTGCTGCCCAAAGAACTGGTGAGAGACGCAGAACAAAGGCATGATATGAAGCATGAAACATGATGTGATGGAAGCCAATGAGACAAGAAGCAGAGATAGATCTTTATTTGGAGGCTGAGGTGGAAATTTAAAGTTGATTTGTTATATGCTGATTGAATGCTATTTTCTTTTTCCCTCACACTGTTTGTTTTTTTGATTTTTTCTTCAAGGAACCACAGAGTTCAAAGCACTTGTAGGCAACATGCATTTAGTAGCAAGAAGTTTAAGGAGATATGTTAGGCAATGGCAGAAGACCAGAAAAAGAGACTGAGTAGAACTTTCTCTCCCATACATAACTGGAAACATTCAAGTCAGTGTCAAACCAGAAGCAGACTTCATTCTTTTTGTGCAGTTACCACATGAGGAAAACAAGTTTGGTCACAACTATCTTTTGGACTCATCGCTGGGACTTTACAGTTGTACACACAATTTCTTAGATTGTCACCTTGTACGTGCTTTCCTACATGGGGTCTTTTCAGTCTTCAAATGAGATCCTGGCCTGTGTCAGGAATAGTGTGGCCAGCAGGACAAGGGCAGAGATTCTTCCCTGATACTCTACACTGGTGAAGCCGCACCTTGAGTGCTGTTTCCAGTGCTGGGCTCCTCCATTCAGGAAGGACATTGAGGTGCTGGAGTGTGTCCAGAGAAGAGCGATGGAGCTGGTGAAGGGTCTGGAGCACAAGTCCTGTGAGGAGCAGTTGAGGGAGCTGTGGTTGTTCAGCTGAGAGAAGAGGAGGCTCAGGGAGACCTGGTCACTCTCTACAACTGCCTGAAAGGAGGGAGTAGCCAGGTGGGGATCAGTCTCTTCTCCCAGACAACCAATGACAGGATGAGAGGACACAATCTTAACCTGTGCCAGATGAGGTTTAATTTGGACATTAGGAAGAAGTTCTTCACAGAAAATGTGATTAGGTATTGGAATGCACTACCAGGGAGGTAGTGGAATCCAGGAGGTATTTAAAGAAAGAAGAAAGACGGGATGTGGCACTCAGTGTCATGCCCTAATTGACATGGTGTTGTTTGGTCGTAGTTTGGACTTAATGATCTCAGAGGCCTTTTCCAACCTCATTGATTCAGTGATTTTGTGATAAAAGAGTTTCTTAATGTCTTCTTGTCTGAACAAAATTTAATAAATCCCTTAAAATCTGGAACCCCAGGTCTGGAAAATAGGGTGATTATTAATATCTTCAAACTTGTAACTGTGGCAATAAGGGACATTTCCCAGTAGGCACATTCTAAATCCTTAGGTAACGATGAGTAATTTACTTTTATACAAAATGTACTATTACATTTCCTGTGATATGTCTTTTCTATCATTTTACTTTGTGTCTTAATGAAAATTGAACTTGGATTTCTTCCATCCAAATCTGGATCATTATTTCTCTTTGTGTGATGGTTTATGCGCCAGCTCATCATTTTTTTTTTTTCCTTTTTTTTTTTTCTTTTTGTCTAGTGTTGTTTCTTCTGGCAGTAAAACATGGGTTTGGGTGAAGCGTGGCTTGTATTTGAAATCTGTCCCAAATCTGTATTACAATTGTGTATGAATGCTCTTCCATAGTTCCCCCTGCAAAGTTTATGCCTTACTTTGCTCTTTATGACATATTCAGATACTATTTAGCATTTTTTGCTCTTTTTTTTCTTTCCTTAGCCTCACAAATATAAGAAAAAAACCCCCAAAAAAAAAAAAAAAAAAAGGATAAAAGGAAAAAAAAAGAAAAAGAAAAATAAGATAGTTATTATCCACTGCAGGACAGATAACTTCATTGTTAAAAAGACAGTAAAGGAGGAATACCAAAAAGTCTTCAGGGATCTTGTCTGTGCAGACCAGTTTAAAATACTGAGATTATGTTTAAAACAAAATTAAAACTGAAATACTTTGAGGCAAAGTAAATCCAGTTCTGTAGTGCAGTGCCCTACATTTCCTTATACTCAAAAAGTTTTAGGATGTTTTATAATGCTAAAGATGTTAAGAGCAATAGAGAGAATATTTATTATAAAATCCCAACATAATTTACTAGCAACATGAATTTGGCTCCATCACTGAGGCATCTGAGGCTGTCCCTGCTGGGGAAGCACAGGGCTGGGCTGCAATCTCTGGCCTCTCCCACAGCCTCTCAGCTCTGGCTGCGCTCACTCTTTGCCAGATGCAGCCAGGGACGGGGCAGAAGAGCAGGACCTCACCTGTGGCTTCTGCAGAGCATTGGAGGTACCTGCAGCCATGCCCACCTAGGCTGGGCCTACAGTAAAAATGCGGCAAACCCTGGATGAGGGAAAAAATGATGTCTGGCTCTGGATCAGAAGGCTGAAGAATAGCTTTGTTAAAACTATACTATATTACATTAATACTATTTAAAGAGATACTATACTATTCTACATACTTACCTAACAATCTTGCAACTCTCTGCTGAGAGTCTGAGACACAGCTGGATCCGACTGGTCATTGAACCCAAACAACCTTCACCAGAATCCAATCAAGCAATCACTTCAGGTAAACAATCTCCATACCACATTCCACATGGGGAAAACAAAGGAGCAGAGATAAAGATTGTTTTCTCTTCTTCTCTCTGTGCTTTTCCTGAGAGACAGAATTATGTTTCTCTGTCCAGAAAATGGACAGAATGAATGTCATACTGGGCCTGCACAGAGCGGGAAGAAGGTGGAACCAGAGATCATCTGGGCTTAATAGGGAGCTTTGGGTGCGTCTAAGAGCAAATGAAGCAGCAGTCCAGTGGCCAAGACTCAGATGTGTGACCGTGCCTGTGCCCGGAGCGCTGTCGGGCAGTGCCAGGATCCTGGGTGCGGTTGTGGTCCCCACAACTGATAAATCACAGTCCCTGCATCAGACCCAGTCAGAAACCCAACCAAGTGAGATCAGAGGGAGGGCACCCTTTCAGTCTCTCTTGGGCATGGCTGCCAAACAGCCTCTGCTTCTTCTTCCTCCACCTCTGCTTGGGGTGTGCTGATGTCAGAGCCAGCCAGGTTGTGCTCTGTGCTCCCAAAGCCTGTTGAAAGCTGCATGCACAGCAGAGAATTTGCTGTGTTTCTTCTCTCATACTGATATCCAGGAAAAGTTGAAAAATTCTATTTTTATAGGCTTATAGTTTCATTCATGTACCTAAGCTGAAGTGATTTGCAGAATGTTTTATGAGCATCTCAATGCTTAACAAAACCTGTCAAGATTTAGTCATTACTAGATACGTATATACAGTGCTTTAGTTTATTTATTTTATCCTTTCAGCAAGACTGATGTTTGTTAGCATATTTTTAGCTAAAAATAGTAGCCATGATATTTTTCTATCACTGTCCAAGGCAGTGATAGTTTGGTGACGTGCAAAATATATTTTGCTACTGGTAAATATAAGAGGTTTTAAATTTAGCATTGCTTTTGATCAGATGCCATTGGAATGCAATATACATTCCACATCCTCTCCCCCCACATTTGTTCACAGGACAAAGGTTCAGCTGATTCAAATAAATAACAGTATGTTTTATTTTTAGCCCCTGCCATAGATCTTCCATATTAAGATGTCAGTGAACTGAAAGGACAGAGGTAAAAGCTCTATGAAAAGGGTGAATTAATATTTTTCTCAGGGGAAAACCAGCAATACAACCCTGCCTCAAAATGCTTAGTGGATGGTTTAATTTATTTATATATTAGTGTGTGGTTTAACTCTATTTTCCTTGTTAATAATTTGGAGACAGCCCACCCAAAACTATTAATTTTCAGCAGTGTTTCTAATGGAAAAATATTAATCAATAACAAAAAAGGGATAGTGAAATGTGCTTCATTTTCAGCATACACATAAAGATTTTTGAGTTTTGATCCAACATTTTTAGCTAAAAGAGGACAGGAAGACCTCCTAGATCAAAGAGTATTTGTTAACACTCCGAATAATCAGTCTAAAAAATAATGCAAAACTTTTGGGTTTGTTTAATTGGGTTCTTAAGTTGATATTACAATGCAATTTAAAATCCAACAACAAAAAAACTTTATGTCTTGTATTAGACTGAAAAGATCTCTGAACATTAGTGTACAGGACTGCATCATTTAAACTACTTCCACATTTAGAGGGAGATGAAAAGCAGATTATGTGGATATATCTTTCCTTCTTCTGCAAAGTTTGTGTACATTGTACAAGACTATTATGATTTAGGAGTTGGATTTCCTTCTTGGGGGATTTCATCCCTTCACAATGGTGTCTTAGTCTCCCACAACAATTTGGTGGTTAGCACATTTGCCTAGAATACAAGTGAGACAAATTTAATGCCTCCTTTTTTCAGAAATGGATCAAGATCCACATCCTAGGTCTTTTGGGAGAGCACCCAGAACACCTGCTCCCATACAGTGTTGCAGCGCTGGCCTGGAAGGGCAGTGCAGAATCCTAGTTCTTGCAAGAGACAATGAAGTTTACATTAATTCTGTTGATGAGTTATGTGGTAACACATACTAAACACTTGTTGCTAGTAAAACATCCTTCATTATCAGTGTCTGACGTACAAAGGCCCATATCAAGTTGATCTTCACTGAGGAGGTGAAGGGCTGTGCACAGATGGGCAGTTGGCTTTTTTCATTGCAAAGCTATATTCAATTATGATTTTTCAATTTTCTTTTAAACATACTTAATTGTTTTCCCCTAAGAAATTGTATCCATTTACATGAAGAGAGCATTACAATGTTGGGAAAATTTCTCAGGTATCATGACCTTAATCTCTCTCACATACTATAATCCACAAATCCCTGCTCTTTTATCTGGACTAGTATTGTGTATCCTGATAGCTTTCTTTCTGTTCTTATTATCAAGCAGCATTTCTTTTCAGCTTCTATCTACTTTCTTTTTCCATTAGAGCTCTGAGATTCATTCTCACTCCTCTATCTCCTACAGCTTGTCCTCAGGCCACCTCATCTGCTCCCATTCACAGATAGTATCACTAAATACCACCCCTGAACTGACACCTTCTAGATCTTCACATTGCACTTCACCTTTCACTGTCAGGCTGCTTTCTGTCACTTTCTGTGCTGCTGTCAACTCAAATTCAGACTGGCAAACTCATGTTTATGCTCCATAGCCCCACACATCTCCAGTGAAATGGGATTTGAGTGGCAGATTACCTTTCCTCCATCCCTTTTGATGATAAACATACAGCGAGTACTGCAAGAGCAATGACAGTCTTTTCTTTCCTACGGGAGAACCTGCAAAATACATAGTCAAGGTTCAGTAGTGCTACACAGGAAGTTTCAAGTTGAACAGTCAAGATGGAAAGACCTGTTGTATGTGAAGAGCACTGCTGATTTCAGGATCTCTTAGTGGCAATACAAATGCTGTGCTATTGAGGAAATTATTTCATCCAGGCACAGCTTTTTTGAGACCATTGATGTTTCTAGACAGCTCAAAATTTATTTCTTGGTCATTATGTTCAGTTAGTCCTTGCAAGGGAATAATAGCAGGGCCTGCCATTATCACCAGGTAGATAATGTCAGTTCTAATATCAAAGGCTAAACAATATTACAAGCAGCAGTGAGAAAGATTGCTGTGTGCTGCATTTTTATTACACATACTGTATCATTGTAATGTATACAGGAGGACTCCCTGTGCCCTTCAATTGATCAAATTATGACATACGGAACTGTTGAAATAATTATGAGTTGAGAATACAAGTATAAAGATCCTCCAGAATTGACTATATTTCTCTAATGCATAATTAAAATGTTCATGTCAGCAAATACCATTGATTGCAATTGATAGCATGTTATGATCCTGTTCCATTGAACAGGCAGAGATACTAGCAAAAAATGTTTAGCTTTTTAATAGAAAGGGACTGGAAATATATTTCATGTTCTCACTTAGTCTCCTTACTTATAATTTAACTTTGTACGTGTGTTCTTGAAGGGTAAGTATTGATACCCAGGACACTTCTTTAGAATGTATAAATAAAACAATTGTTTAAAACTTCTTTGGTTTTCTAAATGTAATTGGCCAATAGAAAAGTGAATCAGCTCACTGTATCTTGCATGGTGAATAATATTCCTTGTAATAATGCTTACACTTGGAAAGTCACCAGCCATCCTTGGCTACATGATAAATCATAACACAGATTTATTTTTTTTTTCTGTAGCCTTAGAAGGTATAATGGTTAGGACACAATTTTGCTTTATTCAAAACAGCCTAGTATTACACTTAATGAATGGCTTTAATGAATGGCTTCATTAAAGCCATTCTTAAATCATGTCATTCTGTGATCATAAACAGATTTAAGTTATTAAAAGATTTTAAAAAAGTCTTATAATATATCCCTTCTACTTTCTTCACCTTCTTTGTCATTCCTCAACATAGCTGCTCTTATATGATTTTCTGCCTTGTTCTAGTGCTGCTCCCAGTGAAGCCAGCAATGGCCTAGTATTCGTACATTCACTATATAGAAATCTACTAAAGACTTTCTTCTACATTGGTAAAGATATTTATATGCTGTGTATTCAGTAGGCAGAATTTCCTTCTGGGGAATTAAAGTTTAAGCATAATTCCACATTTCTTTCCTTGCAATGGGCTGATTAGCTATGGAAGATGTTGTTGCTTAAACCTTGAAATAACTGAGGATTAGCTACTTTTATCAAATTGGGAAGGAAATTTGGTGAGTTTCATTCAGTTTCTTTTGTTTTCTTTTTGTTTTGTTTGGGCATTTTGGGGGGGGGGGGTTGTTGGTTTGTTTGTTTGAGGGTTTTTTTGGGGTTTTTTTTGAGTCCTAAACTAATTATTTTTTCCTAAACATGAGGTAATGCAGCAGGAGTCATTGTCTTTCCAGTGCTTCATCCTGTTTTTCAATGCAGACTGAGGTGAAAATGTCTGTCTTCATGTTTTGTTCAAGTGAGGGAAGGCAATGGAAGCAAAAAAAGAGCAGGAAAGTGTGTCTCCAGTGATTATAGAAAATCACCTTGTTATTCCCTATTCCCTTTGTTATTGAGATAAACATGTGCTAATTCCAGTAGCTGGCCTTCTGCCCCTGTTCTTTGGCTCTGGAAAAGTTCTTACCCACAGAACACAGTACTGCCCTCCCCATGGGGTGTTGGTACACCAGGCAATTAGCTGCTGATTCAGTCTTGAATGCCAAGCTGGAAATGACATAACAATTTCAATACCATTTCACTTGAAGTTCAATGCTATTCACCTCAAACCTTTTCAAAACACATTAGACTTTCTTAAAAAAGAATAAAGAAAATGCTTTTCTTAATTAGCTCTTCTTGACTCCTGAGAGGGAGGCCTCCTTTGTCATCAAGCCATGACACTCCGACCTCTGATCTTTTCTGTTTGATTTAGGAACTATGTGTGATTTTCTGTATATCACAAGAATATTGACTGTCCAAAGAATAGACTTTGAAAGTACTCAGTTGGCTTAAAAAACCCCATGCTTCCAAAAGCTGTACAATATTTTTCAAGAGGATGTTTTAAGACCATCTTTATGCCATGGTCTAGATGCAGTCCAGCTTCCAAAGGTACTTAGGCAAAATTTCTAAGACACCAAAAATATAGTCTTGTAATTTTCAGCATCAGTTAGATCCAGAATATGTTTCTATTACCTTAATGGTTCAGATCTAGTTTCTTTGTGCGCGAGATTTGTATTTGCCAGTTCTGTAAGGTTCTAAAAGGAAATTGAAATCATTAGTGCAAGGACATGGAACTCCACTCAATGCATTCATGATGCTTGTGACTAGACGGTGTTTGTCAAACATTCCCTGCAAAAAACAATTACAGATACTGCAGTTTTATATGTTTTTTAACATCACTGAACAAAGATTTCTAGAGGACCACTACATACTAATTTACATTAAATGAAAAAGAAAAAGAAAATGGCTGTTTTAAACGCACATATTTAACAAACTAATTCAAAATGTATCTTACATAAATGCAACATCAAGTTATGTGAAACGATAAAGTAATGGTATAGAATAAAGTTGGTATGTTTTTGAATTCAGTGTCTTTAGGGTTTTTCAAAATATATTGGAGCATGTCTTCAGAGCTAGTGTAAGAATTTGAGTATAGCTTTAGAAACTTTTTTCTTTTTCCATTTAACAACAAAGCAAAGTTTATATTTGCAATGGACAGAGACCAGGTGAAATGCAAGTCTATATGTGAAGATTCTTATAACATTTTGGGAAAATTAATTAATATACTTCATTTAGTTCTATCTAGACATTAACTTTTGGATAGAAAGGATCTTAAAGAAAACTTATTTCACTGTATCTGTCATCAACAAATTTGTTATAGTTAAGATTCAAGAAAATTTATTATTTGGTAAAAATTACTGATTACACAGCTGTTAATTTACTGTAAGCAGATTAATCAAGCACGAAAGATAGAACTTTATTAGCACAAAATAAAAAGGAACTGGTTGAGTTATGAGAAATGGGTCACAGATGTTTTACATTCAGGTTGTTCTAGCAGTAGACCATTAGAATTACAGAGAGATCACACTTCTTTTCTATATTTACTGTATGAAAAATATAAGAAAATCCATCAGAAATCCTGTCAGCAACATCCAACAGCAGTGTCAAGGATATGACATTACCATGGGAGTGGAATTAGCTTAGGTCAGGAAAAACTGCAAGGACTGTGGAAATATTCCCAAAAGTGTCATCTGCAATGAAAAAGTATGTATTTTAGCAGGAGAAATTACAGCCAGGAAGAAAAGACCCATCATACAGTATCTAAAAGATATGAAAATACAGGAAAAACGTCCAGGTAGTTTTCCAGACCATGCTTGACTTAGTTGATAGAAATTCATCATTTAAAAATATATACAAAACAGCATACATCTCATAGCTTACAACTGGACATTCCATGTACCTCTGAGTAAGTTCACGGTATTGGGATGAGAGCAGGGTTAATAAATGCTTTATTTTATTTTACCCTTCTCCCAACTCCAAATGAATGCAAGATCAATGGTACCATTACAGGTCTTTTTTCTGCATCAATGTATTTCTGACAATGTGCACAATGAATGTAAGAGGATGATTTGACCTCTTTATTGTAGAGGGATGTGGCAATTAATTTTTTATTGAAATTTCAATTAGCTTTTCTCTTCCCACAATGTTTTACCTAAATCCTCTTTTTAAGTTCTTACTGAGGTTACCAGAAAAGATCATCTAAGCATGACTGTGTTAAAAAGTAGAGGTAAAGAAAACAAATTATTTCTATTGTGTTCAAAATTGAGGTCACTTTAGGTTAACTGAATCAGATTCCTTGAAGAGATGAAGACTTTCCACATCATGAAGGATCGTTCAGAGAATTCTAATTGAAAAAAGAAAGACATGAGCCTCTGATAAAAAGAATAAGATAGCAAGATTAGTACAACTGAGTGAGAAAACCTGAAACAGATTTTACAGACTGTTGCCTTTATGACCCTTATAAAAGAAGAATTGCCAAATGAAAAACAATGGAGAAAACCCTGCAGATTACTTTAAATGTAGCTGTCTAGCATCCTGGACCAATCAAAGAACAAAAGAAATAGGTTTAGAATCCATTTAGAATCCTTAAGAAATGGAAATACTTGAGTGCTAGCAGAAATGTTAAAGAAAAACTACTGCAAAATAAAATATGTTTCTCACAGAGAAAAATTTGATTATATTTCTCAATACCTGTTTTTGTTGAGTTTAAAATTTTTTCATTGAAAAACGATTATTTTTGTAATGCATGTCTTCCTGAAAAACATAATAGTTAACTGAAATGTTATATTACTAATGAAAACTTAAACCAGTCTTTTTCCAATCTTTAGCCTGCATTATGCAGAACTAATTTTGTAATGAGCAATTAAGCTCATTTGAGCTCATTCCTACTTTGAGGGAATGTATGTATGTTTAATATAGGGAATCTGAATATATTCAGTGGTAAACCAACATTCACACTTAAAATCAGCCTTACTCAATATCAAATTTGTGTTCAAAAATATAATGCTATTGTGGATCCTCTGTTAAAATTTATGTAATTTCTGAAAGTTGTTCTCTGGGATGTGAATGCATTTAAGGAGACATTCATAAATTATATGGTAGTACCTTCTATAATAATTTAACACATTCTTACTGTTTTAGCTAAGACGCCAATAAACCCATTTTCACAATGAAAAAGCAAATGAACCTCATAGGGTATTTAACTCTGTCCAAGAAAGGAAGAATGGCTAAATATGTGCCTGTGCATGTGCCTTTGTTGCAGGAAAGTGTTTACCAACTATTTCAGTGTTTTTGAGTATCTCTCACGAAGTGCAGGGGAAAATAAAAAGAGAAGGCCTATTCTATACAGAAATGGGGCTTTGAAAATACAAAACAGGAAGAAATTAATTGTAGCTTAAAGTCTGGTGCCTACCCTCTGATTTGCAAAAACCACAGAGATTGTCTGGAATTCACAGTCCATGGAAATGAATGCAAGTCCTCCAAGTGGGAGGCATCCTGCCACCCTTGCGAATGAGGTTTCCAGCTGGAGATAACAATGCTGCATGATGGATAAAATTGCTCTGTGGGGTTTGAAACACAAATCTGTACCTCCAGAAAAGATGTATTTTCCTCACTTCTTATGTGGCCTATAGGGGTACTGCAGAGAAGAATGTCAACCACCTCCACTTGTAACCAAAGCCAGTTGCCATAGTAATAGCAACTCATTTTTGTGTTAATGAGGGTCAGACCCTTGTCTAGTTCCTGGCCATCTCTTTATCAGTGTCTCATGGAGCTACTCTTAAACTTTGCAGATGCAGACCAGGCAATATGAGTCCATTTTTGCCTTTTTAATAATTTAAAAGAAAATAGCTGAAAGCACATCAGTGCTACTGCTGCACATGAAAAGCTACCCTACATGAACAGCTCACGAGAATAAATAATTGTTCTGAAAGAACATTGCACATATGCATTTTCTCATGTATCTTTACATACCTGAAAGTAATTAAAATCTGTGATTATCCAATCACAGTAGGCTGATACAAACATAAGAACAGCTTTCTTCTGTGCTATATTGTTGTCCCATAAACGAAAGGTTGGGCCATCAAAAAAGAAAGTTATTCTGGCAATTCTTCCAGGGAAAAAGGGTATAATGCTTTTGATGTATCCTGCTTTTTCTACATGCAGCAGTGAATGGCACCATGACTGTCAGGTAAGCATCTCTTCAGGTATGCTGTTGGCATCAACCATGCTTTTTATCCCATTTAACTATCAGGTTTGACTATTTCCTATGCTATCATTTGTCATCTGTCCATGACTAAAATAGTTGGCTGCTCTGCTGTCATGTCACACTTTTACAGGTAAACCGTGACTATATTCATGACCTGATTCTTTAATTAGTCAATGAGCAATATTGACTTGCCGGGCCTGCATAGATGGCTCACTAAAAGTCACCAATATTTGTTAGAATGAACCTGCAGATTAAAATTAATTCTTACTTTTTACAAAAAAATTGTTGTTTTTTGATCACTTTTCTTTGCAAAACCTTATATTTTCTTTTCATATGCTTGGATATACTGATTTCTGTAAGAACAATGAAGCTGCAATTCATTAATATACTCATGCATCTGTGTTCTGTTGTCCTTGTGATTTGATTTCCATGATACTCATACAGAAAATACATAAGTATCATATAGATACTCATGGAGAAAATATATGCGTATCATAGCTTATCATACTACATAAAGTCCTTCTGATAATGATGTTTTTAGCAACAGCTTACTGTTTATGTGGTACACCTGTGACATTGGCAGTAGAGAAAAAAGGCCTTAAAACCCCACCCACTGAGATACATGTAAATCTCAGAATACTGTCTTTACAGACATTAATAATGAATGCTACTTTTAGTACTCTAGATTTCAAATACCATCATGGAAAGTGGATTCCAGAAACCCTAAATAGATAACAAATCTGTTCTCCTTGCTGTTAGTCTGAAACTCTTGGAAAGTAGCACCTGCAGCTGTTTAGCAATCTAATTCGTAGTGATAAAGTACATACACTGCCTACCCTGTTTTGCTGAATTTCACTTCAAGATCTCGATTCCCTTTGATGTATCTACAAAAGAATAAAAGGGAATTGGTGCAATTAGGAATAAATTCGATTTTTAGAGAAGTGGCCTAAAATACTTAAGAAAAGTCAGTATACATCTGTTTCTAGATCCTTGTTTAAACTGAGCAAATAAACTTTTGGGATCTTTATCTGCCAGATTGGTGATGTTATGAAGCAATTCCCTGGGTCTTAAAAGAGTGAGCTAACAATCCATTTTTGGATTGTTAGCATCAGCTGAGCATCCTTTCTGCTGACCAGCTGTACTGATAACTTCTGATGACTTCAGATGACTTTCACCTGTCAAGAATCAGGTAGTTCTTAGCACTGTTAGAGCAACCATAAAATATTTGAGAACTTACACAGCTTTTTTCAGTTGCTCACTGCTGAAATTGTCTTCTTACTGAGATTATTTTGTTTTTGAACTTAGGTTTATATGCCAAAGTAAATAGAGTTTTAAAAAGAGATACTTTCCTTTAACCTTCTGCCTTTTTAGTGGGATAAGACCTAGGGATATGAAAAGACAGATTTTTTTTTAAATTTTATTTTTTTGTAGGGGTGTTATTATGCTTAAAGTTTTTTTTGCATGTGTTTTGTTTTTTGGTATTTTTTACAATTTCAAGTTCCGGGTTTTGAGTTACTAATTTATTAATAAATCTCTTAATGAGATTATTTTCTTTTCTTAAAAAAAAAAAAAAAAAAAGTAAAAAATAGATCAGAAACTAAAAGGTGTTCTAAAGCTAGTAGGAGTGCCTTTGTGGCTTGGAGAAGAAATCAGAGCAAATGCTCATGAGAATTTGGACTACACCCTCAAAATAGTGAAGAAAGGTAAGAAATAGAAACAAGAGAGCTCTACATCTTGTTTAACATTTATTTGTGTACTTGTAGCCCTGTTGCTTTGGGGTTTGTTTTTTCTTTGCTTTTGCATCATTTTATGTTGATTTAGTGAGTTCTTGTGTATTTCTTTTTAATTTCCATTGTCTAAAAACTCATTGTTTTCTGGAATGCTTTCAAACCTGCTGGCCATTTGGTTTTGTTGCTATGGGCATCTGAAATATTTACTTGATTAGCATTGATTTTAGAGATTACCTTTCTAATCTGCATTAAAATAAACATAAATTTTGAGTTTAGCATTTCTCTTCAAGGATGAGAATGTGGGGAAACTTTTAGAGAAATTTGATTTAGTAGTGACTGAGGTTTTAAGAGTGATTCTATTGACTATGGATTTAATTGCTACTTTGAATGTGTTCCTGGCTATAAGTTGTTCTTGAATTTGGGTTTTATTCCTACCCTCCATGTGTTTTGCCCTGATAATTCATCTTCTACCTATTTGTTGAGTTCGTGTTCTTGCTGGAGGTGTAGTGTTAGGCAATGTAGTTATGGTTTCGAATTTTTTTTTTTCTAGTGACCATGCCACCAGATTCGCTTCTCGTGACAAGCAAATGTGATTAATTTCAGATTGGGCATAGACATATGAGTGTTCAGGTGTTTTGTGAGATTTTTTTGGTTTTTAAAATGGATTTTCTAGATCTTGTATGCACCTGAAACTGTGAGGAGAGGTGATAAAGCAATTATATCAAATCAGCATGCTCTTGCATTTAAAATATTTTAAAATCAGAAAGTGTTGCTGTTGGCATTACTTTATGGTACAATTAATTTGTATTCTGGAGAAGTATAATCTCCAGATAAATATTGCTTAGAAGATGTTTCTTTTTTGTGAGTGATACTACCTAGCAAAGTGGACCAAGAAGTGTTTGTGCTTCATTTGAGAAATGGAAAAAAACATTTTTACTTTCATTCTTAGCAATCAGAAAGTCAAATGCCTTTAACACCCAGAGTTGCTTTGAGCTATGCATCTTTTAAGTTGTTTCAAATTAGTATCAGGTTTTTTTTTGATGTGTGCATATCCTCTAATTCCAAGATGATAAAAACTGCTGTACTTGGGAAAAAAATCTACTTTTAGCAGGTGGTAGTTCCTGGATTTCAATAGATCATGATGATACAATTATAATAGCAGGTGTTGAATGAACTTATTTGCATTGGAAATTAAAAAAAAAAAAAAATTTGCTTGGACTATCAATATTACCTATAGTAACAGCATAGGTATTATGCATGAAGGGTACACAGATTATTTTGTTTGCTTTTGTTTTGTGCAAACAACTAGAGAGGTTTTTTTTTTCTACAGAGAAATAACAGTTTAAGATAGTAATAATTCAAAGTATTTCATATGCGCTAATCAGTTCTGCTTTTATTTTTGTCATGTTTTCATAAAGAAAAGTGCTTCAATGCTGTATTCATATAGATGAAAATTTAATGCAGTGTGCATTGCAGGCAGAAGAGTACAAATGAAGAGAGTTTTGTATCAGCTTCCTCTCTCATCTCTGACGTTCTGTATTACTCTTTTTTGACTAGTGTTGATGATTTTAAAGCAATGAGCAGATATCTGTGAAGCAGAAATTGTGGGGAAAATAAAAGAAAAAGCACTGAATCTCATTTTCAGAATATGAGTGAATTCTGAATGGTCAGGAATATGGGAATGCTATGCAAGATGCTTATGTTATAGTATAGAAGAGCCAACAACTTTCCCAAGGAAAGCAATAATATTATTCCACAGTTTACTTCTTTTAAATTATCCACAACTTGAAATGAATTTTTGAAATTTTATAGTGAGAAATAGGAATGGAAATTACCTTTGTTTCTTCCCTCTTTCTTTTGTGTCTAGTTTTTAATTTTTTTTTTTTTAATCTCTCTAAGTAAGTATATGCTCAAAGCACTACAACTGACAAAAATCTGCTAAACTGACTTTTGCCTGTTTTGTAGAAGGGCATTTAACACTGTCTTACTGTAATGTAAAGGCTGTTGAACAAGAGCATGTCTTATACATATGAGAGGCATGGCATAGAGAACATTTAAAACTCTGGTTTTCCATTCTGTTGTGTGGTTGCACTAAAATCAGGAATTGTGCTGGAAATTACATGATTTAAAGTCTAAACTTCATCCTTCCATGGTAGTTCTCCAAACAAAAAGTTTTCTTGTGACAGTGATCTTTCTTTCAATAACAGAAATCTGCTTCAATGAATATGTTGTTTCCACACTGCAATGTGAAATGGAGATGATTTTATGAAATGTGACATTTCATAAATTAACTTAACACGTGTCTGTATATGGTCAGCTGGTCTGCAAAGGCTCTTGGAACAGAGCATTACTAGGGATGTGAAAAGGATAACAGATGCAGCTAGGCATAAATGCTTTGAATGTATGAAGACTATAGAAATATAAATACCATTAGCTTGAATCACTTGCCAGGTTTGTGGGTCTGTGCTTGAAAATATAGACTGACTCATTGAGACACCAACCCTTCAGGAAACTGGATGAGTCAGAGTATGGCTGGGTCCTAGCATGCATGAAAGAAGATGGTGGGAATTTGCATGGGGGCACGACAAACCTGGTTTAGTAAGCAACCTACAGTGCCTTCCTGGTCAGAATCCAGTAGAATGGTTTTAAGTTTGTAAAATTTATTTTCAGAAGAGAGGGGATAGAAAGCAAATGCATGTCTCCTGAGTGTTCTTTACACCATATCATGCACTGCCCCACCCCCAAATCAATATTGTCCAATGCATCTCTGTGATAGTTCTGTGGTAGAAGTTTGTGAAACTGGGAGACTGAAGACACACATGACACAACAAATCACACCACAAAACAACGAATGAAACAGCAAAACACAAACCCCATTTTGCTAGTAGTAACTAGCTGAAAATTCTAGTGTGAATGCCCAGGGTGTTTAAAGAATGCTAGCAATTCAGGGTTTATATCTGGTGATTAGACTGGACAGCAAACTTCTGCTGAAGGCTAGGAAGGAAAGAGACAGTGACTCTTGGCCAGGAGCCAGGGATTCTTTTAGATTGGTACTAACTTCTGTTTGAGATGGTAGAGAATGATTGAATTTTGACCATTTATGGTTTTGTAATTTTTCAGTAAAGTAATTTTTCAGTCTATGAAAGAAAAAATTTTATTTAGCCAAGAAACTGTATGTATTATTTGCGTACTGAAGTCCTTTTATTGGTATTTCTGTCAAGTGCAAGCCACTGTGCATGTTAATGTAATTTGTTTATAACATTCATGATTCACTCTGTGATCACTCACAAGGAAAGTGCTCTATAAACATTAAAGATGACCTATGACTAGGGCAATTTATCTTATGCTGCCTGCTAACTTCCCTGCAGTGTAGAAAATGGGATTGGATCCCATTTAGCCCTTGTTTATCCACTTCTCATAACTTGCAGTACAATAAGAAATGCTATAAGATGATGTTTTCACAACTTTTTTATGCTACTGCTTACTTATATTTTCCCCTTAAATACAGACATAGCCATCCATAAAGATAAGGTATTGTACTTTATTCTCTAGTCTTGTTAGAAGAAAGATGAACACATTTAGACATTTCTATATCATCTAGATCATATAGAGCCTGTTGCCATTCATGTAAGAAGGCTGAATATAGCTGGGTGGTATTGGAGAAGGGACTCAGAGGTACCTGATGCTTTACATTTGTGGTTTGATTGTTATTTTGCTTATTAAGACTGAGTCAATAGAAAGGTGAGTTGTTATATTTTAAGTATATTTGGCTCTAGGGGACAGAAGATATTCACTTCTGTGCTGGTTTAAACACCAGCCAGAAATTAAACTCCAAATAAGACCTCACAATTCAAGAGTGGCAGCCGTTTTTTCTCCCCAAAATAATCCTTCCTTATGATAAGGTGTATGGTTTAGAACAACAACCCTGCCATGCTCACACAGTGCTCAGCTCCACACTTTCTCTCAACCAAGACAACTTCCAAATCTTGATTAATTCTGTTTTGTGGGTTTTTGTTTGGTTGGGGTTTTTATGTTGTGTGGTTTTTTTGGTTTTTTTTTTCCATTTTGGGTCTTTTTTGCCTAATGGTTTGCCGTAAGAATGTGGAGAAGAAAAAGAAAAAGAGATGGGGTGGAGCATAATCTTAAAATACTTCAAAAATACTAAGAATCTTTCAGAAGAAAGGATTCAGTTCTCCATAAGATTTTCCCGCCAAGATTCTCTTTGCTCTGAATATCTGAATATTTCTAGATAGCCATAGGAATAGCCTAATTTGAATATTCTGGCACTCTCTGGATATGATTTTTGTGAGTTTATTAATATGCCAATACGCATCTTTGATTTAAACATATGAATAGACTCTAAAATAAGCTTAGTTTTGAGTTTTTGCCATGCTTGCCAGATTGTTTTGTTTTATATATTTGAGGTGCCTTTATTAGCCTGATGTTGTGGTGGATGTGATGTAGTAAGATGAATAACATGACTTGATCTCCAAGTTTTGTTCATAAAAGTAATTCTTTAGATGCTGACAATGCTACTTTTGTGGAACAAGTACAGATTACAATTTGAACCTCAGTGATTCTAAGGTGTCTGCTTATATCTCAAAGTTTGCTTTCTTCTTCTGACCTAGATGAAATCTCTTGTGCTGTGGAGGTCATATACATCCTTCTTTTCAGCTTTCTTTGTTCTAGAAATCTATCATTACAATATGGATGTAGCAGTTTTCAATAATTTCCCTTTCCTTTATTCACTAGCTCTTGTCCTAGCCCTCTTAAACATGACTACTGCAGCTGTTCTCTGTTGCTTTGGAGAGGCTAAAGAAGTACTTGTGAAACCATCTGACTTCAGACATAATTCCTCCCTGTTCTAATAGCTATTTCATGAACATTGGCTTATAAAACAAAATAGTTTTAAACTATGGAATTTCAAAAGTCTAGCAGCATTATTTTCTTTGTGATTTCCTTTGTTATTTGTCATGATTGTACTGTTTAGTCTCAGTATTACGTTGCTCTTTGCTCACCACTCAGTTGCTGAATTCTCCTGAGCAACCTTGCAGAAATGGTCAGTAGCTGTTGAATCTGTGCTCCTGTTACAGGAAGGTATTGAAGTCCTATTCAGACGGGATTATTTTCAGTAACATGGATAAAAGGGAGCTGGTGGGCTTCACTGCCTCATAAATCTGTAGGAATAAAAGAGGCTATGCAGTGCTATATGCAGTGCTATAGTAACACTATAGGTTAGGTGTGTACACAGAACAAAGGAGAGAAGGCTAACATTCCAATCTGTTTTTTATTTTAAAGAAAATTAGGATATGGGAAACTCCATTCTGAAACAATAATCGAGAGACCTCCTGTTTCTCACTTTTAGAACAGCCCTGTAATCACCAGTTTTTAAACAAAATCACCTCTTTTGATTTGCCTCTGTGACATATTTGTAATTTTTCTGTGGAAATGTTATGGCTCCAGGTAAAAAAGAAGCTTCTAACAAAAATAAGTTCTTTCCACGCTACTATCTAACAGAACAAATGTAAGAACTCCAAAAATAAGAAATACAGAAATGCTTCTTATAGCAAATTTTATTGAAAATTAAATAACTGCCTAGAGAGCCTCAGTAAGGACAAACGGATTAATATTCTTGATCAACACATAGGAATGATCTTACAGTGAGTTCTGCAGAAATGCTTATGTTTGCACAAATGCCTATTTTTGCTTTGCATTTCAATATTTTGAAGTACCCTTCAAACCAAACCTCTCAGCCTTGGTCTTTGTTGTTACCTTCTATTAAATGGTTTTGTCTTTCCCCCACTTTCTTCCTACTCTTGTCCTTTAGGGGAAATAAAAAATGGTGCCTATCCTTTTATGAAATTGGACCTGAAAGTAACCGCATTAATTTATTACAGAGGAGAGAAGCTTTGCTAACGCTTATAGAAATGTACTTCTGGAAGACTTTTACCCGCTTAAATGTTATTCAAGTTATTTTTGGGGTGATCCTTTCTGTGAATATCTTGGGCACACAGAAATAATGAAAGGAATCACAAGTAGAGTCAAAGATACAAATAAATTTTATGCCAACATTTTTTTAAGAAACACAAGTGTCAGACATCAAATACTTTGTCTTCAAAGCTTATATTTACAGAGGTGTGCCTAATTCACACAAAAAAAAATTCTGATAAATTTTGGGTTTTATTGTTAGTTTGGTTTTTTTTCTCTAAATCTGTTTTCTTGAGGAAAAATTACTTTAAAACAGTAAGATTTAAGCTTTTAGCAAAAAAACCCAAAAAAACCATAGAATCATTTAGGTTAGAAAAATATCTTTAAGATCATAGTCCAACATAAGAACAGAAAGAACCTGAAATTCAGATCAACTGGTGGAGGTGATAAGGTTTAAAAATTTTAGACTTGGCAAAAATCAGATTTGGAGGTTGTCCTAAAAGAATGTTTTGTGGTACATTCTTGTGGGACTTACATTGTAAGCAAAATCCTGTTGGTTTTCTGATGGAGGAAGCTGCATTTAGGTACCTGATCACGCTGAAATGTATACCTTTAGAGGTGTGGCATATGTCTACATGTGAGCAGACAGGAAGTGGAACACTGCACACATTGTTCAGATTACTTTACTTTTCACAAGAAAGTTTTGGTGTTGAAATAAACTGCTGTCTCTGGCAAAACTTGAGATGTCACTTTTTCCTCTATGTTGGAGTGCTTGAGTGTCCGCTCTCTGTAATTTCTCTTTTGCTGTAGCCTTTCAACAAAAATTTTTCCTGAATAAAAGCAGAAGTCTTTCTCTGTTATTTCTGCATTAAGGAATAGTCTCCTAATAACTGCTCTCTGCATCTGTTGATGAAATCTGCCCTATACCAGCAGGAGGTTACAAGGACCTTGGGATATTATTAGTGTGCATCTTTCCACTACTGTGCTCCAGAAACTGTTGTGACACCATGTAATGAATATTTTTTCAAGCTGTCAGTATTCAGTTAATGTTCCCATTTAGCACTCTCAATACCTGAGGACTGTGTGATAATTTATTTTAACATATTTCAATTTACTTTTACTCGGTTAAGGAAAAAAAGCATTGGGTTGAAATTGCTACATGTTTTGTAGAATTTGCTCTTATTGCAGTTACATCAGTGGTAACCAGTTTATTTTTGAAGGAAAAAATAGATTGGGGGAAAAAGAAAAACGACACATGAAACTGAAAGGACCTTGGTGTGCAAGGACAGAAAGATTACCCAAAGCAAACACATCTGACACAAGGTGCCTGCTTTTCAATGCCACTGTTTAGTTCCTTTCCCGGCACACTCAGCTCTGTGTTGCACTCAGAGTCCTTTGGCTCAAGACTTACTAAAGCATATTCTCAGCTGAGGTGAAAATGGACATGACTAACAGTTTAGGTGAGGAATGAACTGTGTTTTCTAGCCTTTAGTTGTGAAAATGTGTGTGAGTTTGTGTGTGCAACTCATATCTCAGAGGCATTTCTAGCAGTTCTGTTGGCAAGCTAGTTTTGAATCAGATTCTCTTCCCACCCCTTACCAGTATAGCAGACCAGAAATCAAGGGTCTCTGATTAGATAAAACACTTGGCAGTAACTGGTGCTGTCAGCTGAATCTCTCTAAAAACCTTTCAGACATTCTGTAGTCTTGTGAGAGATGGGCTTATAAAAATTACTATTTCTGGAACCCAGCAGATGTTCACTCCTGCTAATGATGCCTGAGGCAGAGGTGAAAACAACCACTATAATGTGCCCACTCTGTGTCTGCCACTTGGAAGTACTGTGTTACCACTGAGACTGAAAAATTTTGACAGCATCAGCCACTTAAATGAGGTACAAGAGGGAAGGAAACAAGGATATCATTTAAGTATAAATGAACCAAAAATGAAAAGACAAGCTTCCCTATTCTGTTCTGCGATGATAAAATATGACCCTGACCATCATTTCAGCAGCAATCTATTTGTATCCTGGATCTATCACAAAGACCCCAGTCCTGCTAACTGGAATGGGAGGATGGAGAGTGATGCCTGGTTGGGCTATTCTTCTTTCTGTGCAGTGGTGCAGTTAAATAATTTCCAAAGTTCCTGTTGCTATATATAATATATTTGTGACAGAAATACATAAAGGTCAATTGTCATTAAATGTGATTATAAAAGTGCATGTGTAGCAAATGGATGGCTCATCACCTTGTTCAATGGGCTTCTGCATGGTTTTTTGTCGTTATTTTTGAAAAACAGTAACTATACCTTTAGAATGAATGAGGCTGCTTTTGCTTTTCTCCTACTTTGACTCTGGTCTTTTAGAAGGAGCCTCTTAGCTGTGAGTACTAAGACAGGGAAATTTTTCAAGTGTAGATTTGAGCATGCAGAGGGGGATAGAGCAAACAGGCAAGCACAGGAGCAGGGCAGACAGACACAGGCTTCTGGGCAGACCAAGAGCTAAGCTGCTACAGGACAGAAGAAATGAAATTTTTATAGGGATTCAAGAGGACTCAGAATTCAATCATGAGAGCTGCTGAAGGTATCAACACTAGAAAATAGAACTGGAAAAAAGGGTCCTAAGCAATACTGGACAGAGGACATTTTTATCTGCTTCATCAATGAGTTCTCATCTTTGTTGTTTAGAGTGCTCTTGTTTCACTTTTCCTGAGACATGAGTCATCTTTATAGAGTGAGAACACCTAAGGTAGCTTGAACTCCTGTTAAGGAAAATATGGTACAAGTCATACTTGTTAAGGGAAGATTGAGGATTACTGAAAATAGCAAAGTATGATCAGGAATTACCATGTTAGCAAAAAAATTATTGCTATTTACTGGATAAAATCAGTAAATAATTTCATATACTAGACTTCACAGTAACAGTTTAATAGTTAACCTTTCTGAGCTTTGGAAAACAACATATAACTTCAAAAAAAGTGTCTTGAGCTAGTTCAAATTGAAGTCAAAAAGGTGATCTGCACAAATTCAGTGATGTTGGTTTTATTCTCTCAGTATTAACATTTGCATTCAGAACATCTCTATCTGACACTCATAAATGTTGCTAGCTCATCCTACTCCTCCACAGGACAGCATCATTTAAAAATCCCTTATTTTGTAGCTGGTAGTCAACCTAATAATATACACAATTTAATTAGAACACCAACTAAACAATAACTTTTTGTCCTTGCGTTGTATATTTTCAACACTTCAAACTTACTATGATGTTTCCAAACACAACTTCTTATTCTTTTCTGATGACATGTGAATTATTGAAAGATTGCATCTTGACTGCAAAACTCACTGAATGTCTAAAAGAATCTAAGTCTATACCAGGCAGTATAAATAATTCATGCTTAATTCTCCTCTCAGCTGTAGGAATGCTGCTGCTTATTTACAGCACACTTCAAGGGGAAAAAAATCCTTCCTGTTTTATTAACACTTCTTTGCTATTAGATAAAGCTGGTCATATGTTCCTATAGAAGCTACTTAAATATATTTACTATGATTAGATGTAAATTATCTTAAATTTCCTATTACAGTTTCTTCGTTCTTCATTTATGTACTTAAATTAATGACTTTGGGCTTTTTTCTTTTTTAAACATGATTTATATGATCTAGTGCTTTCCTAAAAGGGAATCTCCCTCCATTCCCCTTTCGGAACCAGAGATCGAGAGGATGTGGGAGGAGAAAGTTCAAGCTCCCCCAGGCTTTGACTTCTGTTTGTTTGTCTGCCTGAGGACAGTGAATGTATCTGTGTTAACTTGCAAAGTCTTGCCATTACTATTCTTTCCACCATAGAATGAAAATAATGCTTTTGAATATTTCTGTGAATCAAAGTTGACAAACACTTTTCATCCGAGTCTTAGATATAGTTTATTTTTTCCTTTGCATGACTCCCTTCTTCAAAAGTGACGAGAAATTCCAGCCCATCCTAGCCAGTGCCCTGCAATAACTTGCTGCTTAATTACTTTCCACAAAGTTCTCTCATATTGCAGCTAAGAAACGTAGCTTGTTGCATTCCCTTCAGTAAAATGTGTTTGGGTAGGCTCTGACTATTGTGTCTGATTACATCTGAAGAATTAAAGGGGAAACTAAAAAATAAATGTTTAATATGCACGTACCCATGCTTCATTTTTGACATTATTGGTGTAGGAATCTTGAGGGAAATACTATGTGTAAGCTTCTGACTTTAGGTCTTTCCTTCATACTTCAGATGCAGCATCTCTAAGTGCAAATATAGATGTAAATATCAACTATTAAAGCTAACAAAGACCTCACAGATTTTATTTTACACTAATGTATGATATATTTATAAGATAGCTTAGAGGACTGATACTGGAAGAAAAGGTGCTGCTGCTACCATTATGTTATATTGACACTTGTAATCTTTTTCAGTTACATAAATTGATAAATCCATAGTTATAGTTCTGTTCTCTGCACCAGATGAGCTATTTCCCTCTTGTAGCTGTAAATCCAGATGAATCCTATCAATTAGAGGAATAAGCCACAATGAGAGTATATCTTTGCTTAGGAGTAGTTACTGTTTCAGAGAAAATTATTTCATTTGATACTGGAAATAATATAACTACCTTTCAAGAGCATAAAGTTGCCTTTTAAGGAGCTTTCTCGAATGATTGGTATATATATCTTAACTCGCATTTATAGATGTTTTTGTTATACATAAAATCTCTAACCCTTTTTTGAGTGTTACTGCTTTTTTGGAACTTCTCTCAGTATGTCTAAGTATGTAAGACACCATTTAGATGTTAACTGAGGTCTGTGGAGAAGTTCCTTGAGCATTTTGCATCCACTTTTCAAAGACATTGAGTTGGGTGCAGCAGCTATGCCAGAATCACTCACATTTCTGTTCTCTCCACTTCTAGTTTACCTAAGTTAAATAGAAAGCATTCTAATAAAATATATCCTTTCATTTTAACCTCTGATTTACATCTAGAGAGCCTTGTAGATATTTTTCCTACTGACAAACAGGATTCTTTTCCTCACTAGTGAAAAATAATACAACAAATAAACTTTTAAATTAATTGATTTAACAATTTAATTACAAGGGAGGCATTAGATATAACTCTTTCAAAATGCCTAGAGTGAAAACAAAGTGGTATTGAGTTTTTAAGAGGATTTCTCCTCACACAATGCTTTAGGATATGTTCTTCTAGGCATAAATTACATTCACAGAATGTTCCATACTTTCTCCCTGGTCTCCAAGGCCTCGGATTCCTGAAAGATTATTTTAGTAGTAGAGACCGGCCGATAAGACTTTGAGTATCTTAGTCTTTTCCATGCCCTTCCTTTGGCTGCTTATGTATTTCTAGAATCCTTTCCTATTTCCCTTTGCATTTCTTGCTGGTATTAACTCCAGATCAGACTGGAATTGCCTAACCTTATCTATGATCCATCAGAATAACTCTATACTTCTCCAAGAGTATAATTGTATTTCATTAATATACATTTAAAAGCTAGGGAAACCATATGAGGAATTTTAAAAAGTATATTTAAGAATATATCTTGAACACAGGTATTTATATTCTGCTTATGTTTGCTAGTAGAAGATATTTGCTACCTTCTTAAAAAAAATACAAACAGGAACTAAATTTATTTGGTGAAAATTTACTGTTAACTGTATGAATTCACAGTTACCCTGTGCTTTTTTTGGGGTGCTCGATTGACCATGGTATAACAGCACACAGTGTATATTCCATTACTTATCTGTTGGAAAGTAAATGTTAGAAAATTGTGATGGAGGTTATTCCTTAACCCAGGTTGTTATTACTCTTCAAAAAGCTTTCACAGTCATAAACCATCTTGTATTAGAAAGAACCTTTCGGATTATCTTGTTTCAACCCCTTGCCATGGCAGGGACACCTCCCATTAGACCAAGCTGCTCAAAGGCCCTGACCCTGATGCAACCTCTGACTACTTAGTGATTACCAATCTCTTCACAATGATGGAAAGAACATTGAGCAAAGGACGTAAAACAATGTCAGTTACTTGAAAGCACTAAAGGGTGATTCAGATTAATAGCAGGGAAAACTGGTTGTGGGGTTTTTAAGGTACTTTTTAAGAAAAATTGCATGGTCAGAGAAGTGCAGTTACTATTGTCATTCTTAGTGTTTATTAGGTGTAAAACCTAAGTGCTAAAAAGTTAATTCAGTGTTTGATTTTAAAAGCTATTTTCAAGCAGAATCTTCAAAGTATCCATTAACCACTTTTGTTGTTTGTGGGCACCAGTGATGCAGGCAGGAACATTCTAAGGAGCAGAAAGTTTACAGAGCCCTAGGAGTGGTGATAACAGACTTGTGCTTCCAGTGGAACTGTGTGCATGGGAATGAGCAGTGCTGGGGAGCATGCCACCAGTGTGATCTGCCACTTCTGTAGTATCCCCACAGGGACCTTTTGCTCTTGCTTAAGGTCTCAGTAGCAAGTTAGTGCTTTTCACTCTCTTCTTTGTGCTCAGCATCCTGAATACTATCACATTGTCTTTATCTCCTTAATTTAGTAATCAACTGCTGATAATCAACCTTGCTGTCATCTAATTTGTTGATGGCTAGCTGAAAGCTTTCAGCACGTATGCTTCCCAACTGACCATGATCAACCTGTTCTTCAGGACTGTTATCTTTATTTATGCGCATCCTAGATCACATTTCTTAGTGGATAAGAGTGGTGACTGTGATCTATACCTTGATGATTCTCATGCTGAACCCTCTGTTCCACAGCCTCAGAGACAAGAGGTCAAGGCAGTGCTGAGGAGTATGACGCACAGAATAAGACCAGGAAAGAGACAGACCTTGACTCAAGACAGAGCCTGACTGAAGCGCTGTGAGGACAGCTGTATGAGCTGTTGTTTCATTCTGCCTTTATGTTCTGCTTGCAAAAAACTTAACATTGCCTTTCACTTAGAGTAGTTTTCCATTCTCTTTAATGGAGTAGCATAGCACTGCCTGTATTCTTTCTCCTGCTGTGACTCTGGATTTGATAGCCCAGGTGAGGAGCTTCTCGCGTTGCATGTCCACTCCTTAACTAGTACACTTTAATTTAGGATGAGTGACTTTTGGGGTCATTTTAGATATCAATACACAGGTGGGGCAACACCTTCTTGTTTGGCTTAAGAGCAGAGTTGTATTACTCAGTAGTTGCATTACAAAATTTGGGTATTTTTATATGACATTATATTTGGATGTAATTAACTTTCCTCTGGAGAAAGAGAAGGAAAAAAACCTAAGAAAACAAAATAGCAGAGTAGTTGTTTCACTTCTTCAGGGTATTATATAGGACATGAAATAGAGGGGACAGAGTTTACCCAGCATTCATGTCCACACACCCAGCATAATGTGGCTCCTGCTGTCTTTCTCCACAACTGGTTCATACCAACTTCCCAAGTCCTCATGTAGCCAATGTCTCAACCCACCATAATAATTTGAATTGTTCCAACTTGGGCCCTTGTCTAATACTTATTTTTCTGCCTCTTGTCCTGCTTCCTTACCAAATTGGGTTGAGGTTAGATGGAGTGAATGGTAAATTGCCAAGAGTCCTTTGTAAAACAACAAAGTCTACCCTGGAGAAAAAGAAAACGGGAGAGAGCAATTGATATTGATGTGCCTTTCTGGACTAGGATGTCTCCTGGTATAATAGCTCTTGACTAGTAAGAGCAGTAGCTAAAATACTATCTGTATCTCTCAACTTTCCTGGAGTCATACTGTAGGCTACAGTGTCCCAATTTGAGTTTTTTGTGTCAGCAAGAGAGCTCCTACTGAATTTACTGATGTAGAAATAGGTCTGCAGTCCTCTAGGGACTAGAAGAACAAGCACTGTCTAATCAATTCCATTTCAAAGGCTGATATGTGCTCCCACTCAGATGTGCTACTTGAAGATGTGTGCAAGATGCTGGACAGTTTATTTGTACTGTTACATATTAACAGTTTCTGTGACTTGCAAAGCTGCATTGATTTCTTTTGATCACCTTCTCAAAAAGTGCTGTGGAAGAAATAAATGCCCATATGCCTGTGTGTATATTTTATATATCTGGTGTTGTGAAAACCATGGACATTTATTTTAATGCTTGTCTTAGTAGGCCTTTTCTTTGTTTTCGTGTTGTTGTTTTGTTTTGGGTTTTTTGTTTGTTTTCTTTGGGGTTTTTTGGTGGGGTTTTTTTTTTTTTGGTTTTTTAGGTATTTTGTTTGGATTTTGAGGGGCATGGTGCTTTGGGGATGTTTGCTTGGGTTCGGGTTTTTTTTGTTTTAGGAAAATCTAGTGTGTAATAAAGAACACAGACTGACTGAAGGCAAACCACAGATCATTCTTGTCACTTCACTACTAACAAGTACAGAATTGTCTCTTGGGGATAGAGGGGAGTGTTTATTTTGTACAGAGAAGAAATAGTAAAATTATACTTTTTGATAGCCCTAGCACTAGTACCCCACTTTCTCCGGGCCCTCCATGTTTATTGTGTTTTTCCCTCTGTATAAATCTGGAAATGGGTAGGAGTTATCATATTAATAATCCTAAGTACCACTGGTGTTTGAGGTAGAAGTGATTGCCTGTATGCATTACTCTTTAGGAGTATAACATTGAATAATTTAACTATATTAGAATGAAGCTTTCTGTTCAGAGAATTTAAAATCTCTGAAAATATTTATGCTTAATTTTATACTTGTAGAGTGAATCTGATCGTGCATAATTTCTGGTATAATAACTTCATAGTTTTTTGTATCATTATTTCAGCTTTTTATTAAGCTGTGCTTTCAATTTATACAGATTTTCAGTATACAGAATACCTGATCTTATGGTGTCTCAGCTAATTTAATTTCAAGGTCTTGTGTGAAATGTGTGTAGGAGTACAGATATTTTTGTTTATACTGTTATTTGCTCCAAGCTATCCTTTAAATGCTCAACAAATGTGGATTCTGTATTGCTGTAGTGTGGAATTGTGCTTTTTTAATAATCAAAATATGAAATCCTGCCTAATATATAAAATTTTAAATGATGCATGGTCTGTTATGCCTTAATAGTTTTTTATCCCGTTCAGTAGCTAGCTTTTCAGGGTAAGCTCTCTCTGATACTTACAAGTAACGAAGGAACATGCCTGTTCAAACTGATTCCTGATTCTTTTCCCAGTCAGATGTTCTAGTTCCTATTAAAAACTGTGTCATTTCCCTTTTGATTTCTGTGAGCTCACTTTTCCCAAAATGTCTAGATTTTTAGAAAAAGTAAATACTTGCTCCAGGAGAGATGGGTTCTTTCCCAGTTAAATCTTTTCTGGCATGGATTTCTTCTGATATGCTAGGTAAAACCCTTAAATCAGTGTTGGGGGGGGGGGGGGGAATCTCTGTTCCTTTCCTCCTTGTGTTGAGCCAATGATGGGAATATTGGAAAGCTTTTGTTCACAAAAGAAAAGCCTGCCTTTCCTTCAGGTGTTCTTACCCCAGATCTTGTTGCTATCCTAAATAGAAAATATCAGTAATACAGCCTCTCCTAGATATTATCATTCTGATAGTGATTAGCACAAAACATTGCACATTTGATAAGAAAACAGGTAATTCTGGGTTCCTAGATGACCTTGTTACTGATCTGAAGATTAAGTATAAGGTCTGTGTTAGATATATAATTTTAAAAATAAGCAGAATAATTACTTGCCAAAGTATATTTCCTTCTGAAAAAAGCAACTGATGCTCACACAGGAATAATACAGAAACATGTCAAGGGCATATTTTGAAATCTCAGTATATGTTGATGTCCAAGAACTTTGCTTTTTTAAAGTATTTAATTTCACATCTGTAATTTATGTTCCATTAAATATTATTTTGACTTTGCTTTCCACTTATATTGCAATGATAGGAAGAGAGCTTTATAATAAAAAAATCAATATCTTGTTGCTCTTTTCACAAATGTTATATACAAAATGCTTCTGGGAAGGACAGAAATAAATCTTATTCATACCAATTTTGAGGGTCAGTACAGAAAAGGGATGTGGGGAAGTAGAAAATTCTTTCAGACTTAGATGGGTCACATAGTCCTGCCTCAACGAGCTTCCAGTCAATGTCTTCACAAAACTGAATTTGTTTTATTCTGTTAAAAGTCAGAGAAACACAGCAGATATCGGTCCTAATCAGTATTCAGGCGAGGGAAATGGACTCTGAAAAGGAGAAGAAAAATCAACCTGAAGCCATATTGTTGATGGGAGGCCACCTTGCCTCTCTGACAAGTACAAAGGAATCTTTGTGTCATGTGAAATCTCTTCAGAGTAATTCTTCTGAAGTAGTGAGTTTGAGAAGAACCAGGGGATACCAGTCCAAAGATCACATTGAAAATGAATTATTCATTTCCCTGCTTGTTAAAATCTTATTTTCAATCACAGGTACATGATCTTCAGTTCTTGATTTGTTTGATGAACTGGGAAAGAGCAAACCCTCTAACTCCTTTCTTGAAGTGTTTTGGGGTTTTTTTGACTGTGCTTAATCCTTAAGAGAAACAGATGAAAAGGAAAGAAAAAGATATTACAGGATTATTAAAATTTTTGAACATGGGTAGTACACTACTCTTTAGCTGATATGACGTAAACCAATGCTGTTCTGTCTTGATGTGGCGGGTGGGGATATGTTGAGGGAAGGAGAAGGACAGAAGGGTGTGGACAATACTCTTAGGAACATGTTTTAACTCTTGGGGATGGTGCTGTCCCAGGCAGAGAGTTGGACTCAATGATATTTGTGGGTGTCCCTTCCAACTTTAGTTTATTCTGTGACATGAAAATATACAATGTGATTCCATCCTAGGCTGTGTTATGTTATAAAAGATAGCTAGGATCCAGTTTAGACTTTGTTAGATTTTAAATTCATCTTGGCATCCTACATGTCTCATTCCCTTGACATGCTCTCTCAAGTTAGAATATTACATCATTCGCAAAACAAACTAAATGCACGCAGCAGTGAATTCAGAATCTACCAAGGTTTTTCTCACTAACATTCTTTGCTAGTCAACAGTAGTTGCCTTCAAGTCCTCTGGGAGAAAGTGCTAGTTATCAGTACAGATAAACTATATATAGATAGATAAAGATGCATATTTTAAGTTAAAAAGTAGAGATGGTTTTGAAAGCACACATCAGTGCTTCAGAGTAGTACTGGATAAAATTCAAGTCTTCCTCTGTCTGGTAGTAGCTTGGAGAATCCCTAAATTTTACTTCATTGTAGCAGTGAAGTGAATGCACAGGCATGTGAGTATCTTGAGCACATTTTACAAATCATTTTTATATATCTGTTCCATAGAAATTTGAGCTCTAATAACAAAAATGTAATTCCTTTAAATAAAATATTTATTGACTCTTTCTGATGTTCCTTCATTTATCTTTTTTTAGATGAGTACTTCTTAATTAAAGACCAGCTTAGTACTTCATACTGCTAAAGAAAAATTAATAGGTTATAAGGGTGAAATCTCAAACCAGTGTACCGTGTTGATTTGAAAAACTCCTTTTCCATTAGATGAATGATGCATAGCTTAGCTCTTGTAGACCACCATCACTGACAAAAAAGAGTAACAGGTCTTGATCAATTTCTGGCTTGAGACTGGGATGTGATATTTTCAGGTTTCTTATGCCTCTTGTAGAGCAATATTGATTTCACTAAGGCATCCTTTCAAGTATTTGTCTAAGAACCAACAGATTTTTTTTCTGTATCCATAACTAGTTTTAAATATTTGCGTCTGAACATGTGTTTTATTATATAGAAAGTCAGTGATGGAATGTAACATAAAAGAAGGAAAAGAATGGATGGCAATGTCTTGTTGTGTTGTGAACTCTTGCTGAGTTCAGTGCCTTGAACTCAGCAACTAAGAAGTTGCTGAGTTCTTCAGGTAGTGATATGTGAGGCAAGGCAAAGAAAAGTACAAGGTACAATGTAGAACACATTTGCACCTTCTCAGTACAAGAAAGACTTGCTATACGGGATCAGCAAGATAAATAAGAGTTCCTCATAAAGCATGTATTAGGCTTTATGGCCAGTATGATTATTAGTTGAGAGGATTAAACTTCATACAGGATTTTGTATGCTTAACTGGAAATAAGGAGTTCATTCCTGTATGTTGGTGTATTTACTAATTTCATTGAGTAAACTAGAAATCTGTTCCACCAGGGTAAGGAATTCTGTCTTTCTCAGGTTGTTGCTAGAAATGACAAATTATTCCACAAAATGGATGGGGAAATTTCTTTGGTTTTTATTCTCTTAGAGAATACATCACTGCCTCTGAAGTTTTATATTTAATCCAGAGGCTTGGCCACAAGAGACTAGAAACTTTTGCATATAATCAGCTTTGTTCATTTCTGTATGGCTTCCACCTGTTTGTGTTACAAATTAATAGCTGACTCTTTCCTCAAAAGTACTTGAAAATACTGGTTTGTTTCATGTCTGTTTAAGTTTTTAGACCTTACATAGACTTTAAAAAAAAGTTGTCTATAAGGATCAAGATTTTGTGATTAAAAAAATAAAAGCATACAAATCCTCACAACTTCATCTAGCAATAAAATTGAGTGGTTATTTAATCAATAGAAGCTCCTTATCAATAGAGGAGAAATAGGTAACCCTGACAATCATTGTCAACTCAACTGAAATACACACATAAAAAATTATAAAGCCTTGCTCATTAAGTCAAGAAGGAGAAGGAAACATTTTAGAGCATGAAGTATGTATTAAAGAAATTGGAGGTTTAATTGATACTGCAGTCTTTTTTCCAGTTGGAATCCAAAATTATGCCACTTAACCAGGATGATATTTAACCTTATTGCTTCTGTATCTCTGTTGTGAGATAACAAAATAGTGAAGGAAAATTTTTGTTATCACCTTGACTCTATTTTCACTTTTTATTGTTCCTTTGCAGTTTCAGAATTAATAGACTCTAATTTGTTTATTTTAATCATCAACCGTTTCACATAACTATTCTGTTGGAATATTTGAAATGTGGAATGGGATATGCCATTAGTAGACTTGTAATGTGTGTTAAGGTGTTTATCTGATTTAGAAGAATCAAACTAATGTTTGACTAGTGCAGAATTTCATTTTAAGAATGTATTTATACAACTTTCATTTAAGTGAGGCAACCTTCATCACAGAGTTTGGAGGATACAGAGTTATTTTTAAAGTACCTGTGAAATAAAAAATAAAACAACAGCAAACATAACAAAAACCACCTTAGATTGCCTAATATATAGGAAGAAATAGAGGATGGGATAAGTAGGCATAAAAAGACAGTGTAATATTTTAATCTCTTTTGATGTATTCAGCACAATCTTTTGCTGACTGTGGTTTTCATCAGTGCTCACCCCTGATATAGATTAGCCATAGGTGCTGCAGTCACAGCAGCAGGCCAAGTCTTCTACACTACAGATAATAAGTTACAGGAGTCTCTGCACATGAATAATGGAAAAGGTTTGAGTGGCTCAGTGAAGGGAAAAAAGGTAATGCAAATGGATTCTTCTACTTACAGATTTTAGGGTTCATTTCTAAAGATTTCATCCTAACAAATCGGTTACATCTTAAAGCTAAGTAAAACTTAAAGCTCTGTTACTACACTGCATCTGTTCTTGGTACAATGGTTTATTTTAAAGCATTTAAACTCTGCCTGTCAAGTAAATTACATACCTATAAAATACAACCAACAAGTACATTGGATGGAATACAATCTGAACAGCTTTGAATTTTAAGAACTTGATATGTGGTATATCAGAAACTTTGTAATGAAAAATGTCCTTATCCTCGTGAAATGTTCACATGCATTGCTACTCTGGTTCTAACTTGTCCTCTCACGCTGAAATTGATGGGGGAAAGAGGTTCCTATTTTCTTGGGATTCTTTCTTGGCATCTTAGTCTTCATATTTTTTGAGGGTTTTTTTTCATTTTTGGAGCCAGGAGAGAAAAATGGAAGCTCACAGACAAATTAATGGACAGTATTTTTACTTTTAGGACATCATACTTAAAGGCTATTTTTAAATTTATTGCTTGTTTTCTCTGTTGTGAGATAACAAAGCCCAGCAGCAGAGTGAATTTGAACGTCTTGATCTGTATTTTTCAGACTCCAGTAAAGAAACTGATCTTCTTTAGTATAATACACAGTATGATTCAAAAAGTATGGTACTTTTCCATTCAGAAATCTGAGATGCTGCTTCACAGTAGTTACCATGCTACTTCAGAATTTCTAAAGGTTACTGAAGTGACATAAATAAGTATTTCATTTAAAATATAAATTTCACTATCAGTCTTAGTGTGATATGGGAAGCTAGAATGCACAAGGCAATGATTATTTCAACAAGTGGCAAAGGAGCAAGAAGTCAACAGACATCAAAAGGTAATTTTGGTCATACCTGGGACTTCTGCATATAATTTTGTACATTGGCATGAATACCTAACTTCATTTTGATCATTCTGTATGGTTGCTGTTTTAACAGAAGGCAAAAAAAAATCACAAATCAAAAAGGTAAAATAGGTATAACTCTCTCTGGGGTTTAACTCTAAAATACTAAACTAAAAGCATAAGCCTGAATAAAATATAAATTAATAGAGCTTAAAGACTAGAAGATAATATGAATATTCCATGATATTAAAAGGCTACAGAGATATTGATACTAAAATAGCTTGAATGCATGAAGATATGCAACTAAACTTATAGTAAGAAGTAACAGCTTGAGCTTAAGCCAAAAAAGAACATTAAAAAATCCTACAGATTGTATGTAATATCCTGAGCCTGTTGCTACTAGTTTCCTACCCCATTACAGAAAAGAATGGAGTGCTGAAGCCCTTTCCTTGTTCTTTTACAATAAAGATTAATGATACTCATTTAACAATATATTTTAATACTGAGTTTCTTAAGCCTAGTGTTCCAAAGTGGCTGAAGGGCAAGTGAAGGGTCAGACTAATTGACAAGTTTAATCTGCTGTGGCTAGATTGAAGATCACAAAAGGTACTCAATAATGTGGTAAAATAGAAGGGCCAGGCTCCAGCTTGTCCCAAAAGATACTGAAAGATATCTGAAAATACTGAGATGCAAGGTTCTACTTGACCTGATGTTTTTCTTTTTTACAACAAAGTATTATAGATGAAGGATTTTAGGTGCTTTGAGCACTTCTAAAGAAACAGAAAAGTGTTTTGTAATTGATTTCCTTTAAATAATGTGAAAGACATGAAATGTGAGAAACTCTGAAACTCCCTGCTTCAGCCATTTTTGGGAACAAGAGCTCTGACTTCTCTCTGGTGTCATAGGACAGCACTAAAATCACTAGATTCCAGTAAGGCCAATTGATGTTTTCTCCCCACAACAGTCTATCAGAAATAGCCAGAAGAAAGGAAGAACTTGAAGAAAACCTTATGTTTTTTATTATAAACACACCACTGGAAATTACTTGGGTCTAAAAAGGTAGGGAAATCATGACCTTTGCAGCACTTTCCATTTAAAAAACTTGGTATTCTAGAAACAAATGTTTTTTTGAGAGTTCTCCAAGTAAAAGCTGTTTTTCAACTTTGTCTTTGTCATCAGCCAGGAGGTGGTTGCAGGTCTCTTTACTTCCCTCCCAGTTTCTGTATATTTGTCTCTATGTCTGTAAGAGCTCTTAGACTGCAGGGTAAGGACTGCTCTGGGCTAGATTCCTTAAAAAGTCTTGACTGAATCAAAATTCTTTGTTTACTGCCAAGTGCAGATACTTCACTTGCTTTCAGAATGGCCATATGTATTTTTCTGCTTTGTTTTATCCATCTGTCTTAAGGTCTCACTTTGGTATTAGGTATGAAACTGCTGAAGTATCAATATACCATCTTTGTCCCTTGTTTGTTTTTTGCTTGGCATCTCTTTTTTTTTTTTTCCTTATCAGTCTTAGCTGAGTCTAAGAACTGCATGCCAAGCATGATATGGCTAATAAAATATGAAATTGTCTTCTATCACTTGCTTTTACTCTTTAACAAAACAGAGAATGTTTTCTTCTGGTTGAAGAACCTCTGTATTACTTTCAGGAGGCAGGAATTTGATTAATTAAGATAAATTGTCTTTCTTTTCTCATCATTTCAATTGAATGAAAAGATGGTGACTAATTTCCCTCCCTCCATGCATCGTTTTCCTTGCTATTTCATATAATGAAAAATGTAATGGTAATGAAAGGAAATACGGATGGGAAAATACTC
Source organism: Taeniopygia guttata (assembly GCF_048771995.1). NCBI lineage: Eukaryota > Metazoa > Chordata > Aves > Passeriformes > Estrildidae > Taeniopygia > Taeniopygia guttata. Next base: position 36,726,093 of record NC_133028.1, on the reverse strand, counting down.
ACCTGTGTTTGTGATAGTATGAAGAGTTTCATGGAGATGGAAGACTCATTATTGATAATTTTCAGCCAATTTTTATTTAATAAAAATACTTTTTTCTGTAGTATAATTGCAGTTTCAATAATTTTTTTGAGACATAAGACTGAATGTTATCTATACTTACTGCTTTCAAGAAATGGCTAATTAAGAAGACAGCATGACCCTTTTCTTCAAGGCTAAATTCTGCTCAGTTAAAAGGAGCTCTTTCCCATGTTAATCGAGGAAAGATACAACACTATAATTCATTTTGCAGGCAACACAAGGTGGGAATTGCATTAACTTGTATCATAATCTGACATATATACCGATAAACAGGACTTAAAGGAAAACTTTTACTTTCAGCATTTTATAAATTTTCTTCTTACAAATCCCTCTCTTCTGTTGCATTTTGTTATGTAGCTCAACTAACATTGCATATTGAGAAAGCCAGCTATTGAATACTGTCATGGTTTTAGGTTTTAAATGTCGTCAGAAATATTGAATAAGCAATCCAGAGAGGAAAATATGAGACCTTTTTAATGGATTAGTTTTAGTTGATTTTTACTTTTAAAAGTGAATTTAGTGTAGGAACCAGCTCTGCTTTGTTTAAAAAACTTCAAAGAATCACTGCTTTGTATTTTAAGTAGGCTGTATAGTAACCTGGATCCTGACTTTTTGCTTTAATCTTTTTCAAAAGTTTATCAGCTCTTTAAGACTAGATTTCTTCCAAATAGACAATAAAATCCATAGTAAGTATATGAGTAAATGAGGGTGTGCTGGTACAAAAAGGAGGGAATTTGGGATTCCAAGGTGCATCATGGTTATGCAATGTATGGAAGAGTTTAAGATGCAATGATTTTGGAAGAGCTTTACCCCTGGGTGAATTTAATTAGCAGACAGAAACATTATAATAATAGGGAATACATTTTATTCCCTTTATAGCTGTCCCCATTGTTCTTTGCTATCCTCAGGCACTCACAAAACTGAAAATCTGATGAAAACCTTCTTTTATGGTTTGTCTTCAGGAAGAGCAGTTATGAATTGTTCATAACTATTCATTAGCCTGAGCTCTTGAACTCCATTAAAATGCTTCTATAACATTTCATTTAAAAAATTAAGGAAGAAATAAGAAATTAGGCGAAAAACTGGTATGAGTTTGAAGACATTAACATCTGTTGAGCTCAGGCTTTAGGTTATAGGGAGAGGAAAAGAGAAGACAGAATACAGCCATAGTGCATTAAGGGATTAACAAAAGAGAAATAAGGTGAGTACAGTATTTGGTACATGAGAAAAAAAAAAAATTCAGGAAAAAAAATGGTACATATACAAAATTATACAGTTTTTTAAAAGCAGTGACACAAAAGGAATAAAGTAGAACTGAGAGAAGTAATGAACTAAGCTTATAGTGATTTCAGCCAACTACTTAAATGCTGTAGCAAAAAGCTTTGCATAGACAAATGTTTGGAATTTGTGGTTTCTTTTTCTTGAAGGGAATAGTAGTATGGTGTGTGTGTTTTTGCTTTGGAGTTTTTGACACTTTTGGTGTTTACTTATTTTTATTATTTGACTCTAGGCATGAAATTCTTCAAGTTAATAGGATCTTAAACTGTAATATTCTTTTTAGAAACTCTGCAGTTTTGTATACGTGTGGTTTTGCATTTCAACCGTAGTATTGAACCTTTGCAAGATATTTGATCTTATTCCATGAAAAAGTGATGTGTTAAGTGATAACTACTGGGATGTAGTATGTGAAGGCTGCCTATTTTAGGTTGGATGTTTGTGTTACAAATATACTATTCGTATATTTGGAATTAATATTCATATTTGCTTCATGAAGTAGCTTGACATCTGTGGAGTGCCAAGTCTGGACTTTCTTTATTTTTGTATGTGCTTTAACTAAGGGATTATTTGAAAAGGTATTTTATATTTCCAAATCCTGTAAGTCAAACAGGACAAGTCCAGGATTTATTTAGGATTAATTAAAATCATAGGTTGCAATTTTGAACTAATAATGGAAAGCTGGACTCCCTAGCTCTTTTTGCCGAAATAGTCACCATTCAACATGACTTCAGAGATCTGATACTGGTGGATGTACTCCATTATTATTTTATCTAACGTTATTTTATCTAACATAAGAAAGATGTTCTAAATAATTATATTTATATTCTGCTTTTGTGGGTTGATCAGTGCTTTCTGATTCTGTTTACCTATATTTTGACAAGACCCATACACCCACAATCCCACCAGGATTTCTTTACCCACTGAAGTATGCCTGACCTCAGCCTCTACTATCAAGGAGAAATTCCACTAGTCCTCTTTTGGGAACTTTTGGGAGGATTCCATCTCAAGAAATTGGAGACCTTGACCTTAATTTCAGCTTCCCCCTCAGCTGTGCAATTGCATTTTGATGAGGTGGTACAGAAGCTAGGTATCTAAATGTTGGTGGTTTCTTTACTACTGTGTCACTCTAGTAGAAGCTGTGAGAGAGACACTGGAGACTGTATGACAGGGATAACATGACAGGGGCAGTATCAAGCAGGAGAAGGCAAAGATCAAAGCTTTGCATGGAGAGAAAAAGGCCAGTTTACAAACAAGGTCATCTCATGTCCTCAGCTCCCACTAAGGAAATGAATGCCACCCGTGGTCTGCAAAGCAATGTGATCCCAATAAACAGATTGGGTAAGCTCCAGATTTCCCAGAGAAGTTTCACTGGAATTCAGCCAATCCATTGGGGGGGAAACATGTCCTGTAAGCACATCCTGAGGCATGAGACCTTGGTTTAGGCTAAAGAATATGTCAGGGAACAGACAGGAGACCCCCAGTCTTTGAAGAGATTGCTAGAGGATGAGGAGCTCCAAGAACCCTGAAGGGAGCCCTGCAGAACCTCGTCCATAGGACTAATTGGCCTCTTCCCTCTTTGCACCAAGCATCTCATGGACTGGAAAAGGGGTGCTTTGGAGAGTTTCTGGCCAAAGTTTTGATGAGAGCTTCTCCCCACATCTCTCCCAGGGCTGTTCTCAGTTCTGGTGCCCTTGGAAAGACAGGTCTGCCAGGTGGGTGTTGTCAGCATTGCAAGACAGAACAGACAGCAGCTTCAACAAGCAGTGCTCGGGGAAAATCAGCACCCTGGTGAGTCTGCCAGGCTCTTCAGTCCCAACCTGACCCAGTGGATAAAAGTCCCAGTGTCCGCAAGAGTGGCTTTACACCCCTTTACCAAAGTGCTGAATTTTCCTACTAGTTAGTACTATTAATTACATAAATACAAATAATATAAAATACACAAATACAAAATAAGGATGTTTTTAAAATGAAAATAGAGTGCCACAGTGTTTTCCTTCAACTCTATATAGTTATCAAGATACTACCGATGTATCTATTTGCATAACAGTAAGTAATGTGCCTTCTTATGTCTTTAATCATCTGACTTCTAACATTAAACAACAAGGAAAATTTGACCATATATCAATGGGCTCATATTGTTTGAGTGTTACAGTAAGAAAATGCACATAGAAATGTTGCTTTTTGCAGTGTTATTCCCTGTCTGACTGTCCGAAGGAAATGCAAAATACCTTCCTGAAACTTAGAGAATACAGGTGAGAAAGGTGGAGAAATAATTGCTATTGCACCAGAGCACTGCATAAAAGAATAAAGGTGGGTGGGGAAGTGTAAGAACATTTTGAAAGTGTATTTAGAAAGCACTATTTCATGACAGTGCCTTGATTTCTGAGAAATATATTGCTAGCGAATTAATTCACTTTTCCAGGCTGTATTGAAGGATGGTTAAAGATTTGGTACTTCAAATTTCTCATATAAAAAAGATAAGGTGAGGAAGAGGCTAAAAATTGAAGAAAAAAAGAAAAAATCAGCAAACATGCATATATTTTTTTACACATTGTGTCATCTTTGCACTTCTATTCATTGCCATCATGACTATTGAACATTGAACTATTGAACAAGACTTATCTGAACTTTTAACATCTCTAGATGAATTTTTCCTGTCATTATCTTTTGTACAAGACTTTAGAGGTATAACATGTGTCCTTAAAATCTTAATTTTGCTTTGGTTGTCTCCAGTTGCATATCTAGTCTACTCTGAAATTGATTGACAGCTCTCTTTCATTGGTTGAATAGATAATTAGGTGATATAAAATGCAGATTGGCCAGAAAATGATCTGTGTGTGAGTGGTATATAGCCACAGAATTAAAGTCTATTTGATATGTTAAAAACACTGAGCTATGTACAGCTGTGTTGAAGTTTGGTAAACTTATCTAGGGCACGATTGTGCATTTTAAATCTGACAGAAGGCTTTAGTTGATAGTACCCTTTCTTTAAGCAGATAGTAGCCATAATAATAGGCTATTGTGATACAATACATTTTCCCCCTTTCCTACAAGGTCCATGTGGGACTACTATAGTACTTTAGAAGAATTTTTGAGTATAGAAATGATCAATGGAAATTTCAGAGGGTGTCATTGAGAAATTTTCCTGTGTGTTCATGTTCAACAAATGTGAGATAAATTGCAAAGTAACATTGCAATTTCAAGGAGATGGCATGAAATGAATCTATACTTACATGATTCACTTCATAAGAAGCTAACAATGAAAGACTACACGTAGTCTTGTAGTATTATGTATTACTCTTGTAGTATTACTTTGTCCCTTATTAATCCAGTGTGTGTTTTTCCTTCCTTGTCAGAAGGCACCTCTCCAGGTCATCTGGAGAATACAGTTTTCTAATCCATTATAGTTGAAGAAAATTCTGTGATTTTACATCAATGTGTTTTACTGCTTTGTTTTGAACTAACACCAGTAAAAAAAAAATTCTAAAATTAATCTAGGCTTTTAAAAAATAATTATATTGAGATCAAATAAGAAAACTCAACCCAAATTACTGAGAGCAAAATCATGTTTTAAATTTATATTTTTTCTGTGATAGGAATAGGCTCTTCAGTTTTATAGACATCTGGCTTCAATCTTTAGGCATTTGTTTGCACAAAATCACATTTCAACAGAAAAATATTCCTGCATTCCAATAATACTGTATATCATAATCAAATTCTGCAAATCCCATGAAAATTCTGCATTATTTAACTTCTGGCTTAAAAGTGTTTACACAAATAAAGAAGAATTTAGATGTTATGCTAGGTGAAATTGGGCAGAATTAATATTTTCCACTCTCAAGGTGCCTCAATTCTTTCTGTGAAGCATCTTTGTAAAATCCAGCAGGATGTGCACTAATAGTAACTATATTAGCTTAAAAACAAAAAGAAATTCAACACGATTTTTCTACAGTATGTTGGATTAATAGATTCCGTCTGTGCTGCATAAATGTGCAAACCAAACTCAATTTTCTTAGTCACACTGACATAAGTTAATGCTACCAGTAGCGAACCATGTTGCTCCTGTGGACTTGGGAACCTAAAATTAAAGCTACTTGAAATTAAATAAATATGTAGAATAAAGGTACAGTCACATATATGCACATGTGTAGAAATCTAGGACTTCTTCCAGGAAAAATAAAATCAGTTTTTCAGCAGCTAGCCTTAAAGATTGCTAGGCTTTTTATTCATGAAAAGGTATGTTTGCTGCATGATGAAAGTTTCTTATTGCTGTTCTCTTCTGAATTTCATTGTAGTGAAAGAGAAATACTTATGTACTTAAAGCTCTTGCTCTTAATTTTAGAAATTGCTATGGAAGAATGGAGTAATTAGTGAGTTGCATAGGAAGATGCATATATGCAAGACAGCACTGGAGCAAAATTAGGGCTAAGCACATCTTGAGACAGGGAAGAAAAGCAGTAGTACTCATTTAGAGCAATAAGTTCTTGGGATGAAGGACAGGAGAAAGAAAGAAGAAGATGGATGACTTCTTTGAATCTAGATGCTGTTATCAGGAGATTTATCCCATTCTTGGTTATACCATTCATCAGTGTCAAGCTGGAGACTAGTGGTGCTTATTGCTTCCCATTATTGATCAGTGGAACTGACAACAGATTTATAACTGGACATGATTACATGGCTCCAGATAAATGAAAATATCACACTTCTCCTTCTCCCTTGTCTTCCAGTCAGGAAGTCATCTTTGTATCTTTGTTCCAGTCATCTTTGTATTCTGCAGCAAGTCTGATGGAATGGTAAACCCAACCTTGGTTTAGTACAAGATAGCATTTTTAAATAAAACAAAATTATGTAAACCAAATTGCTGTATGCCTAGTAAATTCACAGTTATTTACTTCCTAATAATAAGGCAATTTAACCCAATAAATCATAAAAGAGAAATAATTTCAGTGATTGTTTCAAAACTTTGTTTCTGGACACAGCTACTTACACTGATCAGTAGAAAACTCACACAAATTCAATGTACATCAATGTTGTCTGCTTTGGTGCTCTTTTCACAAACACAAGGACACATGCATTAAAAAAAGTTTAATAATGACATGACATAGAGACATGACTGAGAATTATTATTCTGGTAAACTTGGTCCTTGTTATGTCTTTAATGGCAAAACCAGTTCTCCAACATAGAGACAGAAAGATGTAACTTCAACACTGAGTCTGGGAGTAACGTTTTTTTTCTTTGTGATAATGTACTCTGATGGACATAGGTAATGAGTGAGTTTGTAGACTGCTGAGGTATTTACTTCAGATATTGTTGATAACTTTGTATTGTTCTCAAGACCTATCTCAGTCTATTTCAGCTAAACAGCCACTTTCTAATGTCCACATGGACATTTGAATCTCTCCTGTGAGAAGGCTCTGAATTAGTTATCCGCCTCTGCGTGTACAAGTAGGTTACATTGCTCTTTCTAAAGTACATTCCCATGTACAAGTTTACAGCACATGCTTTTTATGTTATTCTGCTGACAAAATATATGAACCTAACCCCTTTTGGACTTTGGAACACCTAACAGACTAACACATCTTAACAAAAGAGCACATCTTTTCTCTCAGATATAAAAGCATATTGGTACTGGTTTAACACATTCAATGCTTCTTCTCATGTTTTCCCAATTCTCCAACATAAATTCAGCTTTTCGCATCATCAAATATTTCTCTAATTATGCTGTTTATTGTAATATTAGACAAGGTCCACATGCTACATGTACATGTCTTGCCTTTTTACTTTTTTATTTTTTTGTAATAGCTATGCATACTGCTGTTCATGCCCTCTTCAGCCTGCCTTCCGTAGGAGCAGAAGTCTCATCCTGGCTAATGTTGAACTGCTTTACCAGTCTTAAGAGTTACAATATGAGCTGCAAGACCAAACTCTGATACTTTTCTCTTAAATTTATAGATGATTATTCTGTGCTCAGTTGATGAACATAGTTATTTGTATTAATTGATTTATCTAACAAGTCTGTTGGCCACTTCTTCAAGGGTGTTTGGAAATGAAACACCTAAAATCAATTCTCTACATAAAGGGACCCAGAATAGTTCTGTGTTTACTAGATATATCAGTTCCCATTCTGGTGCCTGCTTTCACATTTTCTTCCCACCTGCAATCAGACTTTAGTCAAACATAAATCAACATTAATTTTGGGTGATCAATCTCTTGTTTGTGGATTAAATGGAAACTTGTTTCATGGTTCCTTTTTTGTATCTCTCAGTGCTTCCAGATTCCTGTGCAGCATTTATGGACATCAACTGGAGAATGCAGAACTAAAATTCAGGTTGCAATACTGGCAGCTGAGGATCAAAGTAATACAGTTTGGTTTTGTTTGTTTTTTTTTGGTTGGGTTTGCTTTTGATTTTTTATTCTTTGCCATTCTTAGATCAGGTTTGTGTTCTGCTTAAGGCAACACGAATTCAAAGTGTAAGACAGGCAACTAGGATACGGCATAGTACATTCTAGATAAACTTACAATAGCAATACCTTTGGCAGATGTAAAAGTGAAGCTCTGTCAACTCAGATAGAAGCACAACTGAGTGACATGGAAAAGAACATATGTGATTTGACAGTACTAAAAATCCTAAAAGTTTTTTAGTCTCTGTGGGATCAACTTGACTTTTTTTCTTCATCATAATTTTCTTTGTTAAGAATAGATATTTGGATTTTTTTGGTTTGCGGGGGCTTTTTTGTTCTTGTTAGTTTTTGGGATTTTTTTTTTTTTGTTTTTTGGTGGTTTTGGGTTTTTTTTTGGGTTTTGTTGTGGGATGTAGGGTCTGGTTATAAAATTTTTGTTTTGAAAAAGTTTTTCGATCATGAGAGCTGAACACCATCTCTCATTTTAGTAGGAAAGGCTCACAACATTTACACCATAATAGTCAGAACAAATTCTGAGTGTAATTAGTTATATATCAGAGTATCAATGAACTAGTGAAAGACTCAGTAGTAAGGAAATAATGTGATGGAATGACGAAGTCTGTGCCTTTGACATATTTCTCCCATTGCCTTTAGCATGTCTAGTATCTCCTAGATATACTAACATCCTAGACATCTCTCCACATCAGAGAGATGTGCAACTAAACATGAGAAATATTCACGCCTATGATCATACCAGCTTACTATTAGAGGCAATGTTTATAGTGACTGCTTATTTTTGTCATTGCTGATCATTGTATTTGATTTATCACAATCAATTTTGTTCACTATCATAGCATGTTTTAGAGTTATATAGCGTTATATATCTTATATAAGAGATCAACTTTTGAATCTTTGTTTATTTCTGCCTTTTCTGCTGTTTTAAATAATACTCTGGACACTATCAGTGTGCAGTTGGTAAAGATGCATTTATTACTTAGCTACCTGGATTCTTGTACCTCTTTTAAAATAGACAGTTTTCAGCTTGGAATGTCTCTATGCTCCTTTATGATGAAAAATCCCAGATCATCAAAACAAAAATTATCAACTTGCTGCCCTGATGACCTAATTGATAGCATAAAAGGAAGAAAACAAAGTATGTGGTCATATCCTTAATTGACTTTCGATTATTCTGCTTCATAGAAATCTATGTTTAAATGTCTTGAGAGGGTTTGCTGAGAAATGTGGAGGTTGGAGAGCAACTTGGGTAGCAACCAGTTTATTTAATAATCAGCTAACTTTGAAATTCAGTCTTCAATCAGGTTCTTTTAAATAACAATAAGTAACAGGCATGAAATTGAGAATTAGTAGTGAGCCTAAAAAACACCTTGTTTCAATCTAAGCTTTAAAAATTTAGTTTAGCTTTTAGTTTAGTTTAGCTTTTTCAGCTTCCCCCATTCCCAAATCAGTATTGCTAAAACCATATTTCTATTTTGTTTTAAATTACAAAAAAACCCTATTTTCCTCCCTTGCTGACATTTTTCAGGTTAATTTTGTTAAATTACCTCTGAAGTATTCTGGGTGATAGTTCTAGGTAGCTAAGGGTCAGTTCCCTTTCTAGACAATGGTGCTATAGTGCCAGAAAAGAGTGGCAGGGACTATGCCATTATCTGAGTTGCTTTACTCTACAAGAATCTCATGACTGGAGAGGTACAGATATACTTGTAAAGTTTCTTGCTGGTAGCAAGAGTGATAAATTATTTCCAGAAACAGATAATACATCTAAATGGCACTTGAACTATAAATTCTCAAACTATTTAGTCCTTTTTTTCTTGTGTTCTAATTTCATTGTGGTTTTTTCCATTTTCCTTCTTAGCTTTACTCTTGGGTCAAGTAGCTCAGTTGTCTCATTCTGACAGCAGTCAGTCAGGAAAAATTATATTAATCAGGATCCTACTAAACCCAGGCTTCTCTTACTACCAATCACTTGCTTCAATACTTGGTTATTCTTATGTCTGAATAGATCTTATTCCATTATTTGAAAAAATTGCTAAATCTTGACTCAACCTGTTATATCTAACTCACAGCTATATATATATATATATATATATATATATATATATATATATATATATATGTATATGTATATGTATATGTATATATATGTATATATATGCCTTGATACATACCTTCTAGCATAAAATATTTGTTCCTGGAAGTTTACTGATTAGCTGCTTGTCTGATAGGTGACTGCACAAGGAAAACAAAACATTGTTGACCTGTTCAACTTCAGCAATGTGACTTATTCAGTTAATCTGCTTAGGCTTCCTCTAGACTTATAAACAGATTCTCAAAAGACAATTCACTGTTGGATCACAACCTAGATTTTCTGAACTACCTTTCCAGAAACCCATCATCCTTAGTTATAAAGGCTACAGGATCAAATAGAAGCCTTTATTTTGTGAGAATATCTGTGTGAGTCACCAGTGTAGTGTAACTTGAACTAAATTCATACTGAGAAAGCCAGAGAGGTAAAGAGAAAGAAGTGGAGAGGAAAGTAATGATACATAGTATAATAGGCTATTCTTTGTATTTTTCAGAGAGAAACCATATTTTTTGGGGAGGTAGAGTGTGTTTTTATTGAATGCTATTTAATTGTGATAGTATTTGTGAAGTTAATATTTCAGAATTGGTTTATAAGAGAAAATACTCTTCTATAAAATTGAAAAATCTTACTTTTTTTCCCCAGAAGAATCTTTTATTTTCTATAACTAAAAAAAATGAATTTTGCTGATTGCTGCTAGCTTTTTAGAAAAAAAATATTTCATTTGAAATAACAATTTTTTAAGGTCTAGTAAAATGTATTTTCAAAACTTATTTGAACTGTCAGTCTCTCTAAGAGTTTGTAGATCAAGATTTGCCATTATATTTTCTGGGTATTGTAGCTCCCTTATGAGGAGAAAATTTCTTCCTCAGTAGCTTTCTGCACAACACCTATAAGAGGACCAGCACATTGGGTGGTGCAGATAAGAAGCAAAACATTCTTCACAGTACAATGGGTTAATATGGAAAATATAATGTTTGATGTTGAAAAACTTAAAATCAAAACAATCCTAACTGTTCAAAGAATTATTTATTTAAACATTGGCACTTTAAATCTGCAAGTTAAAAATAAATATTCTAACTGGGATTTTCTCTCTTATACAAATATGCTCAAAATTTGTGTTTTCCTATCTCACTTCAAATCAGAATTTTGAAAAAATGTAGTTTTTTAAATGCCAGAAATTACTGTTGTTCACAGATTAAGGTTTTTGTTTTTTCACTTCCAGTTCAAGCACAAGGCCTACTGCATTGATTGCTGTTGCCCTGAATGTCTGTACTTTTCTCAGCTCCTGTTGTTTAATGGGCAATAGGAACATGTGTAGGCAGGAAAAATGAAGATGCTTCAGATCTCTTACATCAGTCCTTTGAAATAGTTTTGCTTAATCTATTTTCAGTACAGCTGTCTTACACTGCAGGATTGTTTTTTGAATTAGTTTTAGTATCCACAGCTTCTCCTTCTTTTCCTTCAAATCATTCTCTGTACTTGATTTCAATATTATCAAAACCTGTGGGTCAAGGTGACCACACAAATCTTTTTGTACCTAAGTTCAGTGAGGTTCTGTCTGTATTGCTTTTCCTTACTGTGTGCCTTGTTGGTTTTTTTCTTATTTTCCCTCCTTTGGCCATACTGGCTTTTTAAACTCCTCGTTTTATTGCTGTATGTTATGCATTCCACATCCTTTGGGCACACTTTAATCTCATTATACACATTTCAGTTTCTCTCTGCTGTTTCCTCTCTGCCATTTCATTACACTCGATTTCACTCACCCTGCTGATTTTTTCCCCCTAAACTCTGTTATTCTGCCATCCAGTATCTTCATTTCCCCCCTTTGGTTTTACTGTAGATACAATTTTACACTTAACTAGATTAAAATTACAGTGCAAACTACTTTACTTGTTCTGTAAACTTTGTCTCAAATACTGTCCTGAACTAAAACATTCAGCACAGTAAGAAAAACATAGAAAACAAAACCACAAAAAATAATTACATGACAAATGCATTAACTGTTCAAACAGATCTAGAAGTGAGGGAGAGTAAATAAAGAACTCCTTGGAACAGGATAAAAGTGTATTCAAGAAACTGGGAAATAAAGCCCAATATGAGTGTTCTGATGTCAAAAAAATACAGAAGTTAAAATAACAAACATAAAGCAGCTAAATAATATTGAGTTAACAATAAGCCAGCTAGCACCAAATGATTACAATAAGAAAGATGTCACTTGTCACTCACTGTCACTATGAATAACTGCTTTCTTCTCCCAAATTGTAAAGTTTTATGTAATTATCTGACTGAGAGCTAGCCAAATGGAAATTTAAAATTCTGGAGAGGAGTTCCAGGTATTTGAAACTGAAATGAACTTTTTCTTCTATATATTAGTTGAAGGTGGAGAAGATTGCTTTTTCACATCATGTAGACATGACATTAGTCAGAGGTGACATACCCTTACACACCGTTGCTTTTTATATAATCTGCATTTTACAGTGGAGTTTATCTAATATGTTCATTTCCTTTCACACTCAGGAACACTGGTAATAATTACATTTTTACTACTCATGCTGTCTCCTTGAATATGATTTTCTTGTTTTCTAAAAAAAAAAGGCAATTCTCTTTGACTAGAGCACATTCAGTTTACTAGTGTAGAGTTGAACCATCACAAAAAAATGCACCAGAAAATGGGGTATTTAGGATCATTAGAACTTCCAGAGGAGGAAGTCACTGTTATTTTCCTCAAAGAGCAGAAAAATGATGAAAAATCACATTTTACTTTAACTGTAAACTTTGAGTATTGTATGGTTGTGTTTCTTTACAAGAAAAATCAAATGGTAACAATAAAAGGCTTAGTGCTTTGCTGAAATATTTTGAAATATTTGAATATAATTTTCCTCTGTTTAGAATATCACTTCAAATTCAAATTATTTTTCATCTGTGTCCTTCTGTTTGTCTTATCTTTGCCATTTTGAGTGATTTTTTTTTCTTTTATTAAAACATTCCCTTGTAGGAAACTCATGTTAGATGCTATTTAAGATTTCTTTAATATACTGTTATCTCTTCATATAAATTAAGAAATATGATGATCTCCTTTTTCAATGGATGACTGTCTCCCTCATCTTTTTTGAGAACTAATGTCACAGTCATGGTCAAGTTCTTAATTCTCTCTTTCTTTACTGGGTACAATCTGAGCTTTGAAACACTGACAATAACTTTTGAGTCTGGCAGTTCAGGCTTCCACCTACCTTATTTATTTATCCCACTCATATCTCACTGAATTAGTGATAGGTGGACTATAGGAGGCTGTATCAAAGGACTTGATGAAATCAAGGTACATGGTATTCGCTGCCCTGTTCCTAGACACACTGCCATCCATCTCATCTTAGATAGCAATGGAGTTAGGCAGATGTGATTTGCCCTTAGAAAATAGTTCTCATTGCTCCTAGTCACCTTCTTGTCTCTTATTTTAAGAAATAGCTTCTAGGGGAAATCGCTCCATAACCTTTCTGGGGCATAAGGCAAGGCTGACCAATGTGTATGTTCCTGAATCCTCCTTGCCATTTTGAAGATGGATATCATTGGGTTTTTTTCCAGCCATCAGGAACCTGTGATGATTGCCATGATGATAGAGAACAGTCTCACAGTAAGACAACCAGCTCCATAAACATCAATTCCAAAAACTTGTATATGTTTCATCAAAGGGTGATGAAATAGTCCATAACTCTTTCTTCCTCTACTTTGGGTACAACTTCACTCCTTCAGATTCTGCTTGGAGGACGACTGAGATCAAGATTTACCAGTGAAAACAGAGTAAAAGAAGGCAGTGAATACCTCACCCTTATCTCTTGTCATATAAGATTTCCTGCCCCAATGAGCAATGGGTTCACATTTGCCTTATCTTTCCTTCTGCTGTTGAGGAACTTAGAAAAGTCTTGCCTATTATTCTTTATCTCTTTTGGTAGTTTCAGATTGATATAGGCTTTGACTATTTTCTTGGTGTGATCAGTCTTCTTATTCCTCCCATATAGCAGTGAGTTTCTCTTATATTCCTGTGAGAAATAGGTACAATTGAATATCTCTTCTAATCTGTTCATCAATCACCTGGATCACTCACCTTTTCCCTGTTGTATGGATTTGGTTTGGGCTAAGTTGGTCCTGAGGTATCCTAACAAGTCTTGTTCTCACCAGTGGCCCGAGCATTCAATTCATGTGGACCTGCAGCGCTGCAGGGAGCAGGAAGCCAGATGCTTCCAGCCTGCCCTGCACCAACAGCTCCCATACTACCCTGGGATGGGCTGCAGCATATGTTGGCAGCATTCCTTGCACTTTGTCCATGCTCTAACCAGGCTCATGGATGTTCTTTGGAACTATTCTATTTCTACTCTTACCATTTAGAGACCAGGTAATCAAGCTGAACAAAATTTTCAGAGACTTTCAGTTTCTTTCATTAATTTATATAATGGGATTTTAATGTGTTTAGTGTTAGTCTCACCTCTTATGCAATCTAACATTTTCTTTGCTTTCTGACTGCTCTGCGCTGAAGTTTTCACAAGATTTCCAGAGTTGCACTTATATCTAAGTCATTTCAGCTCATGTTGAAGGTTGTGAAGTATAAACCTACTGTGCTTTAAGATCTTTCCTAGGTGAGAATGGCTTCAGCAGTTTAACTGTAGATTTTATAATCATATTTCATCTTCTTTTTCCCAGGTTACTCTAAATACATTATGTAAAATACATACTTAGATAATAAGTATGTACAAAGGGGCGTGCTATATACAGAAAATGGAACTTCAACCTCATGGTATGTTGGGATTGTATTTATTAGTATGCTGACCATTTATTTAGAAGTGAAAAAAAAAAGATGTATGGCAGGCAGAAGGTAATTTGGTCAACAAAATTTTAATACACTGCTTTACAACTGCATGTCCTCCTATTTCTTCTCTTTTGTATAAATATTACTTTTTATACCTTCTATTAATTTAAAAGTACTGCAAACTTTTAAAATATTGCAACTGGAAAATATGTAAAAAGAGTAAATAACCTAAGGAGCTAAATGTGAAAAATATAAAATATATACTCTGCCCTCTATTGGTCTACTCCTCTGCCCTGTCTCCTTTGGCATACACAGACAAGACTTGCAGAATATGGCATCTTCACATCAGTGTGCTCTAGTTTTTTGTGCATTACTTCATCCTTTCTATCATTTTTAGTTCTTTGCTTCATCCTAGTCAGTTTTTGCTCAAGCTGACTGCCTTTTTGGTACTACTTTTTATTAAAGAAATACTTGTTTGTTTTTCAGTGCTGCTATAATATACTTTCATTCGACAAATTTGTGTGCTCAGTGAAGAACAGTGATTATCACACTGGGTGGATAGATAAGCTTGTTTCTATTTATTGAATAATGGTAAAAATGGTAAAAGCTTTATGAAAAATTGGTAGAAGTTTCAAAACTGAGGAGAGATTTTAAAAATTAGAAAAGAAGCTAGGAAATGTTATGAAATTTGAAGTCCATATAGTTTATGTATACTGGTATTTCCTTTCCTAGTAAGATCATCAGCTGTGACTTAGTTGTGCCTAGTCTTAGGCTAGTTCTAAACTGAAGTTGCCTGTGCTGTAATTTTAACAAGCAGCGCTGATCTCTGAATAGTATGTTGATAATAAAATATCAGACACTGATCATCCTCAGAGTTTACGATGAAAATTATGTGATGTGTAAAAGTAATTCTGTGCAAATGTTTTGAGGCTGGACACTCATGGAAAAGACTGATTGAATGAATAAATGCTGAATGTGATGGATGCTATTTCTTTGCAGATTGTGGGCAAGCAGATGTCTGGTATGAAATTCACTGGACATGTCATTCAATTAGAAAGAAATTCCTGATTGGGTACAGGAAATTAGAGCTCATTTGGGAAAAATATCTGTAAGGTCTTTGAATGAATATATGTGGAAGTGTAGAGGTGATTGGGGTCAACTGTGGCTACTCTAGGCAGATATTTAAATTCTGGATTTTTTAGACGTGGGAAGTAATTTATTAATTTAGGGGTTTTAGTTCCATCAACAGCCTAATCCCAGATTCTCTAAGAAACTTTTCACATCATTTTTCTGGAGACATGCACATATACTGCAAAATAGTATGTGATTTAGATTTAAAATAGAGATGGTTAGGGTAAAGGTTACATGCTGGATATCTGCTTGGTCACTGAGGGAGGCTACAACCATACATAGAGAACTCCACCCTAAGTGGAATGGGTCAAGAGCTGCTGAGAGAAATTTGAGACCAGTTCTCTCTTTCAAAAATAATGACTAACTTTGTGGCAGTTAGCACACTTGTGGAGAAAAGTCTTTCTGAACCGGTCTTAACAAGTAATAAAATCTGATCCAGACACCTCAATCTTCCCGTCCACCTATTTATATCTGACGAATAAGCAGAGGAGGATGTTAGACTTTCGTAGTCTTCTGTACTTACTCGGATTCAGCTAATCCTCAGGTTTTCTACAGGAACTTGAATAACTTTACTAGGAAGGACTGAATGTGTTACTGCATATTAGTGGATTTTGTAGTTAAGAAAGCTTCCACTAGCGGGGAGCTGTGGCAGTTTCTAAAGAGGAAGTGGGAAATAAACCACTCTGAGTTTGAACTCCCAAGCTATAAAGAATAAAAAAGAACCTCTTCTGCCGTGTTTCGAAATAAATGTACATTTTTGAGGAATGGATTAACTTAAACCAGATAGGTTAATCTCTGGTTTCAGTGATTCTTAAATAGACTGTTCCTTTGATGTTATAAGTTAAAGGTTACTGTTCTTCCACGTGGTCAGAATTGGTGGAAAATTGAACATGCTGTTGAGCTTATTTGTGTTCCTATTTATTTACATTTCTGTGAAGTTACCTGAGTGTTGAGTTATTTGAGTGTTCTTATTTTCTGTAACTAACTGATAGCAATCATATTAAATTGATATGCACTACCTTGGTCGCTGAGGATATGGGTTGAAAGAATTAATTTCCTTTAAAACAGTATCATAAAACGCAATCTAACTTTCTTGGTATTTTGAACTATTTCAAAACCAAGACTGACCAGAACATAAGTTATGAATTTTCTGCTGATTGTGCTGAGATAGAGAAAGTAATAAACTCAGAGAAGAATGATTTCATCTATAAATCTGAGGAAGGGAAGTTTTAAGAATGGTTCAATGTCTGAGCCATAAGTATATAAAAATTACCTTACTTATTTTTTAATAATAAGACCTTTAAAGCTGCCAGAATCACTGTATAATGCTGTATTAATGCTGACAATTTCTGTTGACTTATTCTATGTGGTTCATAACTCTCTATGTATGTATCTCATCTAAAGGAGAGGACATAGAGAATATGGATTATTCCACTGCCAACAGCATCTTATTTTTATCAGAATCTAATCATTATGATAAAAAATACCTGCCTAATTTCATAGAATCATGAATATCTTGGGTTAGAAGGGACCCATAAGTATTGTCCTCCTTGCTTCTCAGAGGACTATCTACAAAAGTGTATGACTAAAAGCACCATTCAGACACTCCTTGGACTCTGATAGCTTGGTGTCATGACTAATTCCTTCGGGAACCTATTCCAGTGACCAGTCATCCTCTCAGGGAAAACCCTTTTCCTAAAGTCTAGTCTGAACTTTTCCTGACACAGCTTCATAGCTTTTCCATTTAATTTTTTCCTATTTTATCATTCAGCCATTGGTTCCTGTTTCCTATATTTTTTTTCAAAGAGCTTGTGTTCCTTTGCTGCTCTGGGTTGTTTTGTTTTTTTTTTCCCCTGTGGTACTCCATAAATTCTATAACTATACCAATCTCTCAATAAGTCTTCCTTAGAGGTAGAAACACTTAGCCAAAAAAAAAAACCTGTTTGTGTAGTAATTTAAATATCTTCTGCACAATTAGTTTTTTTATCTCCTTTTAGAAAAACATTGACTGCAGTTTTGTATTGTCTTTCAGTATTATCCTACCACTATAGATGATAGCGATCATATCCCAGCTCACTAGTTAGCCACTTTACTAGGTTGCTGTATTAGTCACGCAGGTTGAACCGTTCCCTACTGGAGCTCTGCTAATGCTTCAATCTGAAAAAATGTGTGAGATTTTTCTTTCTCTAGGCAGAATTTAGAAGAAAATTGCAATTCCTTTGTGAGCTCCATGTTTAGCATTTTCATCTCTGTATAAGTTACCATTTCTCTGCATCATTGATTTTATTCTCAGGGGCCTAGATATGCAACAGACAACATCATTCTGACAGTGTGTTGGAGGCTGGATGGAAGTTATCCTCACAGTGCATCCTGCCCTTCCACTTGGATGTTCTTTAAGGGAATGAGTAGTCTGGAGACCATACCAGCCCTGAGCTGCTGAAATCTCCTTTTCCCAGAGCACACTTAGGAACTGAAAGAGAGACCACACTAAAACAAAACTGGTAAAATATTTACAGTCTCCATTTCTGTTGAAATCCATCTGTGCAATCCATTTATGATAAGAAACTTCTTCCTCTTGAGCCTTGTAGTGGGCAAGCAAGTTTCACAGGAGAGTAATCTGTGTAACAGGTAAGCAAATATATAAAAGTCTTGTGATTAAAATAAAAAAAATAAGTATAATATGGCAGTATTTTGCTTACCAAAGAGAATCAACTGTAGAGTGCTACACTGTCTTTTGAAGAAAAATAATGCTTTTGAGAAACATTTATTTTTCATAAGTTGGGGGGAGAGCTCAGCTAAATTTGACTGTTTTCAAAAAAATTCTTACATTTTCTTAAAAGAATATTGATAAAAATATTATCAATTATTCACAATATAACTGGATAATACCTCTTTCATGTTAACCCTTGCAGTAAAAGTTGGAAATTCAAGAAAAATATTCTATGTCACAGAGCTGGTTTTGCCTATTGCAACAGATGGGAGGTACTGTTACTATGGAGGTACTGCCAGAACTGGGTCTTGGGAACTCACTGTTGCTTAGAATGACAGCTTTGAAGGTTTTTCAGGTAATTTACAGGAAAACAATATACTTCAGAAATCCTATGTCTTGCTCCCATACAATAAGGCTGAAGCTATTCCCAGCTAGCAGTAATATTGCATTGTCAAATCCATGGATACTCCTTTGCAAGTTAGGCCTAGGATGCTGAAGACTGCATTTTTGAAAGCCAGATAGAATCAGAGTCGTAGAATCATTTAGGTTGGAAAAGACCTCAAGTGCAACAATTAACCCAGAACTACCATGTTCATCCCTAAACCATGTTCCTTATGCACCAAAACTACGTGCATTTTAGGGGGTGGCAACCGTTTCCCCAGACAGCCTATTCCAATGCTTGACAGTCCTTTCTATAAAGAAATTTTTTCTAATATCCAGCCCAGACCTTTCCTGGTGCAACTTGAGGCCATTTCCTCTTGTCCTGTTGCTTGTTCCTTGAGAGAAGAGACCAATAGAGAGAAGAGAGAAGATGACCCCACCTGGCTACACCCTCCTTTCAGGCAGTTATAGAAGGTGATAAGGTTTCCCCTGAACCTTGTTTCCTTCAGGCTAAACAACCCCAGTGCCCCCAGATGCTCTTCATCATACTTGTGCTCCAGAGCCTTCACCAGCTCCACTGCCCTTCTCTGGAATTGCTCCAGCACCTCAATGTCTTTCTTGTAGTGAGGGGCCCAGAAGTGAACTCAGGATTCAAGGCAGAGTATAGGGGAATGATTCCTACCCTGGGCACACTATTGCTGATCCAGGCCAGGATGCCATTGGCCTTCTTGGCCAGCTGGACACTCACTGGCTCATGTTCAGCCACTGCCAACCAGCACCCCTCCAGGTTCTTTTTCATTGGGCAGCTCTACCCCAAAAATCACAGGGTTGTTGTGACTCAAGTACAGGACTTGGCACTTCACCTTACTGATCCTCAGACAATTGTTCTTGTCAGAGATCTTCTAGGACAATGACACACTTTGTTTTTAATGGGAGAGTTTTGATGTAGTGCATAAGCTGGCTTAACCTTGGTGGTACCTCCAAGATATATGCATCTCAGTACTATGTTCTATTTTGCTATTTCTTATGGCAGAACTAAAGGAATAGTTAATGCATGAGGTTCACCATGACAGGCAACCTGTAGAATTCACATATTTACTCTCATATCTACAGTTTGTTTATTGATGTCATACAGTCAGTGTCAAAATAGAAATCTGATTTGTAAAGCAATTAGCTGGAACAGTTTGTAACAAATCAGGATGTTGCTGGAAACTTGCTGGTAGGAGCTGAATAGAACTTTAGCTGCCACTTTTAAGCAGTGCAGTATGATGATTGTTCAACAATGCTAAGCATGCCAGGGTTTAAAATTCTGCCCAGACATTTGCTGGCCAGGCAGGTTTTGTGCTCTTATTCATCTGTTCTCATTAAAATTGTGATATCCAAGGAATAAATATCAGTGGTATGGTGACACTTTACCTCTGGTAAATAGGTAGATTTTGGCAATTATGGGATATAACAAAGACTATCAGGGTGCTGCAGCACTGTTATAGAAGTCATAGGCATTTGTAGAAATATACTAAATGTAGGATTTTTCTAGGGGGTTTGTAATTTTGACTGCCTCCTTCTTACATTTGCTTTTAAAATATGTGAAAAAATTTTGAGAAGTTTTTTTTTTAAATATTTTTCACAGCCATATTTGCATTGAACTTTTTTATGCTTTTCTTTTTTAAAGGAATATAGAGCATGTTTAATATGTACAATCCTAAAGTCTATTCTTAAGTTTTATTCAGGTAAACTCAAAAGAGTTTCAGAATGACAGATTAAAAAAGGAACTTGTGTGGCCTAAATGATAAAGGCTTTACATCACAGAATTTAGCAGATTAACAAAGAATCACTCCAAAATCAGAAACACAAGTTCTACCCAAAAGCTGACATTAATAGTAAGAAAAGAAAATGAACTTCTGGGCTGGATCTTCATTATGAGAAAAAAAGAAAGAAGTAATTTAAAAAGCAATTTTCCATGGAGAGATTATATTTTAACTAACTGGAATTACGTCTTAAGTTTTCCTACCCTTTGAAGCTCTCTTATGCTCTAAATTAAATCATGTGTATCTTCAGTGAGTTACATTTCCGTCATGCCAGTTGAAAATCAAAGATTTGATCTATAGAGCAATGAATGTATAACATAACTGGTGCATGTGTTTCCTCCCTCATCCATGTATTTTATTTATAGTATTATCCTTTCCCTAGAGGATTTCAGATGCATGTTCATGTCAAATGCCATTCCAAAAGTAGCTGTCAAGAGAAAGAAATAGTTTTGGAGTGATTGACCAGGAGGAGAAAATGTACAGATAATAAGCAAGTCAGCAACATACACTTTTATTTTCAGGTAAATGGTCTGAAATTTGTGGCTTGTCCTCCCTAGGATATTGAAAGGGATCATAAGATTTAGTGGGTGGGAAATACAGAGTGCAAATTGCTTCGAGTGGCATTCAAACGTCTTGGGGAAATGATGTAAGCAAGTACAGAGGCCTCAATATTTTTCCTCATCAGGAACATCTGATAACACACAAGACTTGAAACATTTTACCAGAAGATTCTTATCCGAAATCTTGTCTTGGTATTTCTGAAAGTTAAGATATTTGAAATGCTGATAAAGGCTGATGAGGTTAATGCAAGATGAGAGCCTAGGAGAAATCTAGGTTAACATGAGATTAAAGTTACAAGACAGCTTGTGATAAATTAAAATTTATCTTTCATTTCACCTCAGTGAAGCAGTAAGAGTAAAGCAATGCTCCGAAGGAATTTTTCTTAGTGAACTTCAGCACGATAAGCCTATGCTGAAACGCTATACCATTTTAAAAATACTGCTTGGTAACAGCTTTGAAAGTCCTTATTTATTTACATTATTGAATTTCTTTTATATAAAGAACTAAAATTATTCCCTCACATCTCCAGTGTTTGGGTATTAGCTGGGAAGCACTAGGATCTGGTGGTTCCTGTTGGTGTAATTAAATGTAACTGTTTTTGTGTTGGTCACATGCTACTGTGAAGCAAGTATTAGTTCTTCATTGATCTTCTTTCCTGTTACTGTCTTCAAAGGTGTTCCTTTTCTTTTCGTGGCAGCCTTTTTTATCTCCATTAATTATTCTCATTGTAATAAGGAAGATAAGCAAACCAGGTGTTTGCCTGTTCTTTGGACTCTGGCAAAATATTTTTGCAGTGGAGCAGCCTCAGGTCATAAAGCTGGTAGCCCTTAAGTGGGATCATTTGTATGCAAATCTGTTGAATACTTGATGATACATATATTTGTTTGTAAATTGTTCTCATGTAAATTAGCTTGAGATAAAAATTACACTTATCACTAAAAAACAAGGGCCAGATTCTATTATTTTTACTAAATTGTCTTATGTAATTATTATAATGATGACTAATTGCATCTATAACAGTACAGGCTTTGGGGAACTTGGTCTTTGAAAAGTTTAAAAAAATCAAATACATTTGGTAAATATTTTATGGGAAAATTGGAATGCTATCATGGTCCTCAAAATAGCACTTATGGGATAAAGAAAAAAAATCTCTGATTCAGATATCTCCCTTATTGATTTTCTGCTTTTCAAAGTATGGTCCATGTTTTCCCCATTAAATTGTAAAGCAGAATAAAATTTATAGGTTCTCAGCTCCAGTAAAATGCACGAAGCTACTCTATATTCCCAGATTTTACCTTCCAGTGTTCAGCACTTTACCATATGCATTTGAAAACCAATGGTGAATGAAAGTGAAACAAATTCTGGCCATCAGAATATATATTGATTGTTCTGACTCAAGTTGATTTTAATGTTAGTTACAAGCAAGGTACACTGATATTCCTCTTGTAGTATTTCATGTGATTGAATTCCTTCTTCTCTAGACTTTCACCAGCTTCATTGAGCTTTGAAAATATTTTGGAGGATCTTTTCTGGACACACTCCAGCACTTCAATGTCTGGCTTGTGGTGAAGCTCCCAAAACCAGACTATTTGAGGTGCAGCCTTCTGAGGATGCAAGGGAAAGAAGCAGCGGTGACCAAGCCCCATCTTCCACACCTGACAGAAGCCCTTAGGGAGCATTAGCAGCCAGGAACGTCACAAACAGGAGATGGTAGGGCAGTTTGTGCAGCAGGGTGTGCAAGACGGACCTGCAGCTCTGCCAGCCAGCCTGACCAGGGAACAGTGGACTTGAAAGAAAGAAAGTCATGGCCTCTCTAAGCTCTGCATACACCATGGCTGACACAGATACTAGGAGAAAGCTTCAGTGGGAAAAGCTGACACCCAGGTGCCAGGCTGTAGGGTGGCCTTGCTCCCATGCCGGTAGGGACAGCAGCAGTAATCAGAGCTGTGAGAGCTGCACCCAGGTAGAGGAACACCTCCATTTAGTGGCAGAGCTCCAGGAGGAGGTGAGTAGACTAGGAAGTAGGAAAGAGAGAGGCAAAGAGACTACTGGAATCATGCCCTGTCTGCTCTGGGACAGACCCCACAGGCACACGAGGTGCATGACACAGGGGCATCCCTCTCCTCTCTCCACCCAGCACAACAGAGCAACTTAAGGCATGAGGGAAATGGCAATATTTATACTAGGTACCTTACTTCGTATCCTCTTCTATAAATTCATGTACTCTATTTTCTCCTTGTACATTCATGAATCTTATGGCAATATTCACCTTAATGTTCATTAATCTCCTGAAAATAAGTTAGGCAAGAGAAATGTGGTGAGAAAGGAAGAGGATGGTTTCAGCAATGCCAGGTCATTAGTATCTGCTCCCTTGGTAAATATTAAAGTAACAAGCACATTTTCCTTCACCTGTTGTTTCCTGCTTTTGTTGACAGTTGTTCACAAATGGAGCAATGTTAAGTGCTGCTATTTCCTCTCTGTAGCAAACTCTCTGAAGTGAATGCTTGGAAGTTGCCCAGTTCCTGAATAAATGCCTTCTCTGTCCTTGTGGGCCTAAGGATTTGTATGTGATAACCATCAGCTTGAGCAATGAAGCATTTGCTTGTAACTCACAAAGATTAATTTGCAGGGTGCTTTTTTCTTCTTTTTTTTAAATTTATTGTTTGTAATTTGTCTGTGAGCAGTTTTTCATGTGTATCTTTTAGATAAAATCTGATAAATGGATCCAGTTGTATATCTTTTTTCTCCCTATTGGATCAGAATGGCTTTTTAGAAATAGAAATGGCGTTACATATGCCAACATAAATTTGAAATTCCTTTTTTTACTATCACCATTTGATAAATATGGTGAATTTTCAGAGTTACTGCAGGAGGTCAGCCTGTCTTCTAGCACGAGTTATCCCACGGCAGTTTTGCTCGTGCTTGTTCACAGCTCAGAGCTGAAGGAAAAGTTGGACAATCCCCCTGTGAGAATATTCTTGGAAAGATATTTTGTCTTCTGCAATTTTTTTGTAGCTTTTACTGGGATAAATGATCTTTGCAGGATAGGTTTTCCCTTCCATTTTCATTTAACAGTCTGTGTATATTATTACAGTAAAAAAAAAAAAAAAAAGGGGCTGACCATGGTATTCTATTAAAAATAATAATAAAAAATGTTATAACTTGAAACAGAAATACTTTTCCTGGAGAAATGAGAGTTTTTTACTAAAGTAATGTTACATAAATTGAGCTGAAAATGATCCAGACAGGAGATTGACTACTCAAAATAATTGCAGTCTAGTAGGACAGGCTTAATTAGGTTTTTCAGCAAAATTTTGGACTGGGTGGAAACATCTGAGCTTTATCTGCCTTCTACTTTGCCATTTTCAAGACAGCAGTCAGATTTTTCCACAATGAAATTACTGTATTTGAAAGACATGGTGTGGTGCTGTGCTCTGACCACACAGCAGAGGATTCTGAAAGCATATTACACAGTTTGTCTCCCCTCAGTCTGACCACTCTCATCTATCTTTTTTACACTAGTGAATTTATTACTTCTGAATGCTGCTTGACCTTTCTCAGCCAATTGAAAACAACTGTAATACCACTGTTCTCACAGAATAGTTCTATGTTTTAAGAATTCTGGACAGCCAGAAACTTATGGTAAGATTGTAGAAAGCTACTTGGTATGTTTAAGATACAATGGGCTCTGCTACCTAAACTGAAATAAAAAGGATTTTTTGGGTTCCCTATCCCATAATTAACATCTTATATATTAGTAGATGTAAATTATTATAGTTTTACTGACTTGCATTGCATTCTACTAATTCACAAGAGATGTGAATCTTCTTCAAAATATCAGGATTAGTAGAGGTTACCATGCATTGCATCTTAGAAATTGCAGCTCATCATGGCATGTTACAACTCGTGGTATAATTAATTAAACTCTTTAACTATTTTAGTGTGAATAAAAGTGGAAAAATGTTATTTATGATGTCTTCACAAAAACTTGCAGCAATTATTATATTATGGGCTTGAAATCAGAGGGAAATGGGATAGCATAAAAAAGGAGCCTATCTGATAGTTCACAAGATAGGATCCTAATTTAATCAGCAGAGCAGTGTAATCTAATAAAGAACTCTGTGGAAAAGGAGAGTAAATAAGAAGATATTTTTGTTTGAGGAAGACTGCAAGTTGCATACACTTGTACAAAATGAAATGTCTAATAGTTCTGTGTGAGATTTTTTTTTCTGTCTATGACTGAAATTTTTGATCCTGCTATAATTTAATTTCTTGGCATTGGTGCAGACACCTTTTTGTCTAAAAATAATTGCTCTTCAGGAGGAAGTTTTACCGGACACATGAGTAAGAGTGGATAAAGTGAAATAAGGGAAGGAAAGTGGTAAAACCCCTCTGCCTATCAAATATTATTGAACACTGTGATATGGAGAGGTTTGGAGTTTCTTTTTTTGCGTGTGTCACTTACTGAGTGTGCACTCTGCAGGATTTTTTGCTGTCCTGATGTTCACACTTGAACTTCTTCATCAGTTCTCATAATGCTGATTCACCGTTTTAGAGTTGAGGAAAAGCTCTGTGTGGGGATATGAGAATTAAGTGCTATTGCTTCTAATTATAAGGTTTTACAGACCTTGATAAAGATGAGTGGGAACAAAGTGCTTCAGTACATAGCAGTACTGAGTCCTAAGATTATTTCGATGCCTAAGCGAAATTGCAGGTGCCTACAGCATTCAGAAGAGCTTAGTTCAGTAGTTTGGCAACTAATTTAACAAATAACTCTCCTGCAGTCTTGTGTGGAAAATAAAAAAAGCTGGAAAGCAGTAAAACAATAGAACTATAGGGGCCTTAATTCTTGGTGAAATTAACGTATATCTATCTACAGGCAATAAAATATGTTTCAAAATCTTTCTGCCTCCTTCCTGTCTCCAGATCAAGCTAGGAGAACAAATTCTTCCAAGGTAATTAGCAGCAGGTATACTTATCTGAACTCTAGAAAGATCAAGAATGATCTCTAAGAGCAATACCGATATCTTTTCTACTGGACTTGGTGTTCCATCACACTATTGAGCTGAACCCTCAAAAATTAGTTTTGGTTTCAGTGTCATGTTCAAAATTTAAAGATCATTTGCCTTAGCAGCGGAGGTGCAATGGACAACTTTTTGCCTGTTACTTATTGTCTTTATACCTGAGATTTCTTGCAAGGTATTCTTGCTTCATAACCAGGTCTTTTAACTGAGGAAGTTATTTATCATGAACAAGGCTTAGACACAATGTATTTGTGTTCATTTACTGGTGCTCTCCTGAGTAACTTGCTTTCCACCTTTCATTTCTGCATTTTTAAAATTCTACTTCATTTATCTTGTCTGTTGATTCAAGTTGGAGATGACTATTATTTAACCTAAAAAAATTTTATTTTGACTTGATTTGAGCTTGACTCACTTTGATCTTTACTGTCACCTGTTTTTGAAATTATATAATTTTTTCCTGCCATTATTTTTTTTTCTGTTACAATGGTCTATTATAAACTATGTCATTTGGTTAAAAATGAAACTATGTTTCATTCATATATTGTTTCAGATTCTATATATGAGATCTAATTAGTATCAGTATTATAGTGAGCAGAGATTAAGAATATTTGACTGTTCTCAAAAGTCTTAAACCAAAATTAAAAACATCTGGTCCAGAGTATTTCCTTGCAAATAATGATTCTGTTATTGTATGTTTGAGGAAAGCAGCTATCTTCTTTACTATTTCTTCATGGGGGAATGAAAACCAAAGGAGAATGTGTATTTAATTTATGAACTATGTCCGCAGCACTGGACATTTGTCTTGAATTAAATTTTACCTTAATGCTGCCTTGGCATTAAAGATATAGATCACTCATGCTGTGATTGAATTGAGTTCTCCAGAGTAGTGGACTCTGTTTCACCAGGTACAATATTCCTTGCCCTTTTTCGCAGGGTACACATGTTCAGGGTAAAGATAGCGTGAGAATATTTATTAGGACTGCAAAGAACACAGGCTGTGAATTACAGCAAAGGCAGCCGGTTTACCTACAAAAACTCCAGTGAGGTGGCTCTAGTTTAAATTGTTCCTCTCAAATCAGAGTGTGTTCCTTGTAGCCAGGTGATGGTGCTTCACAGACGGTATATCTTTTATATTTAACATCTTTCTGCAAGGTCAGACACAACCCTGGTAATACAGGATACATTTGACCCGATTTTTTTTTTTTTTCAGTTGCTATGAGTGGACAATCTGGTCTCCTGCACGCTACATACAAAAAGTTATGTAGTAGAACTTCAAGATTTTTGGTAAAGGTCAAAAATTATATGCACATTTTTTTCTGTTGATAATGGGTTTTATTTTTCCATATTCCTCTTGATAGAGTGTAGGAATTGCATACAGCGACTTCTACTTTGAAGATTATTGAATTCCTCTGCCTATCTCCCACTGAATATGCATTCAATTTTATGACAGTGGCCCTTTCTTTTGTCAATCACAGTGTGGTTTTAACAAAGAAAATATTTAGATTGTTTTGATTTTTGTTCAGGAGGGCATTTTATTCACCTTTGGAAAGCATGTAAATTATTAAAGCCACTCCCGATATTCTGCAACTGAATGGAACTTCTAATCCTTGTTTAAAAATATAAATTATTCATAGTAGGATTTAATTTGAAAGTTGGCTGTGTGGTTCCTATGTTGTTTACATTGCACTCTGGTGAAATTGAAAGCACAAATGAATTCCACTAGGTTTTGTTAGAGACCTTCTGACTTAGTATATCTGAAGGTTGTCTTTTATTTCTTTAACTGTATAATCCCTTTGGTTTTGCTTCCTGTATCAAAATAAAATATAGATAAAAAGGAGAAAGTAACTAAGAGCCTTCAGCAGTAGCATTTCACTGAATGCTGTCTTCCATTCACACTGGTCACAGTTGGCTCTTGGATGAAAAATATCCATGGAAAAATGGTACCTGAAATTGTAACACTAATTCTTCCATATATTACGTGTCGTTGTCACCCTGAAAGGTGGTTATAGTCAGGTGAGGGTCAGTCTCTTTCTCCAGGCAACAAATGTCAGAATGAGAGGACACAGAGTCAAGCTGCGTCAGGGGAAATACAGGTTGGATATTAGGAAGATGTTATTCATAGAAAGAGTGATAAAATATTGGAATGGCCTGCCTGGGGAGGCGGTGGAGTCACCATCCCTGGAGTGTGTTCAAAAAAAGGCCTGGATATGGCACTTGATGCCATGGTGTTTAGGGCATGGATTGGACTTAATGATCTTGAAGGTCCCTTCCACCCTAGTGATTCTGTGATTGTGAGCAGGAAATAAGCTCACGTGCTCTGATCATGGTAATTTAAAGATAGTAAACAGTCTATACCATTTTTTGAAAGAGAAGCAATAATGGGTTAGGGAGTAATAATGCGTTAGGGCTGTATGAACATTGTATAATTTTATTCAGCATAAACACCTTTATCCCCCGTCTCTATTCCATCTAGTGTTTTGGGAACATTATGGTTACAGCTTTATGCTAAATAAAGTAAGAAAGAAAGTGCGTCTTCTCTTATGTCAGTGTTGGATGCTCTGGTGTTTTCCAGATCAAACTGTTTAGATCTAATGCCCCCTCCCCAACATGTAAAAATGAACCTGAGCTATGCCACACATGAAACAATTTCCTAGTAACTCTTAGTGCATGAGACGGTGGGATAGGGAATTGTCTGAGTGAGTTCTCTATTTCCTTGTACTTCTCAAAAACAAGAATTAGGGGAAAATGAGCTACAAAATCAAGGACAGAGCAAAAATAAGTAATAGAAGAGCATGGCATCCAAAACAAAGAATATACCTTTATGTTAGCCTTATAGAAAGTGAGCCAAAAAAGCAAGTAAATTCAAGAGAATATACTATATGAAATCTCAAGATTTTTTTCTCTGATTCCATTAAAAATTTTCATGAAGTATAATTGTTATTGCAATTTTATTGTGCATCACTTGATCTTCTTGGTGTTTGTTTTTTCACTATTATCATTATTACTTTTTCTGAGTTATATGAAGTTGTTCACATCTCCACCCATGAGGGTTTTTCTGATTCTCTTCCCTGTCCCACTGAGATGGGGGATTAGTGAAATTGTGCAGAGTACTTAACTTCAGTCTGGAATTAAACCATGTCAAATAAGTGGAATTATGGAGAAAAAGGCTCCATACAGGTTCAGCTACAAATGAGTGTGACACAAGAATCAGCTGTGTAAGTTCCATGCAGAGTGACTGAGACATGACAGTTTTATGGGAATCTAGGGGAAAATTGGTCAACAGAGTTGTTATTATGTACTTAATTGCATTTAGCTGAGATCAGAATACAGCACACTGCTGCCTGGGTCTGTTTCTTCTAAGCTCATTCCTGCTGTGTTCTACTTAAACTCATTCCTGTTGCTTTTCTGACACAAGTTCCAGTGTATAGCATTTCTGCAGTGTGATGCTGTAGCATATTTTCTGGGAAAATGCTTAGTTTCTAATTCCTGCTTCCTTTTGATCATTCATACCTAACTACATTTGTGTTTTTCTAGAAAGTGTAATGTAGCAGCTGGCTCTTACTCCTCAAGCAGATGTACATGCCACAGTCCTGTGTGGTGCCCCCACTACAGGTTGAGAGCAACCATAGGTTGCTCTCAGGTTTTTTATAACTCTGTCATTTCCCATCACATCAACGCTTGCCTTTACTCTTTTCTCAAAAGAAGCACTTAAGTAGAAAGTTTATTCAAAATGTCAGCTGACACAATCAAAAATCTATGACTGAGGCTTTAGTACAGGGAACACTCTGAGATTATGATGTGTGTCAGTGTGTCTGAGAACTAATTTAAACTGTAGGAAGGTTTTCTTTTTTTTAATGCTTTAGTAAAATGGGGAAGTAAATACCTCTTGAAAAATTTCAGGACCTGAGTTGATTTCTTGTTTTCTTTAAGAGACATACTTTTATTTTAAAATAGGGCATTCAATTTTATTTTTTTGACAGGTACCTGTTGTTCCCCCCCTCACGCAGCCCCCTGAATAATCCGACTAGCTCAGAGATAAGGGGCTGTGAGGGGAGGAATATCAGGAGAAGGGTAAAGATATTCAAAAGAGGCTCTCACCCCAGGAGAAGTTGGTACAGCTCTCTTTATTCTGTGTTGTCCATGTGGAGAACCAAAAGAGGACGAACAGGAAATCTCAGGGGTCTATATAGGTTTTGGACAGGGTGGGCTTTCCTGGCTCTCCGCCAACCCCGTTGGGGCAGGAAGGAGGATCCAGGGGTTATCTTGATCAGAGTCACAGGGTCCCGGAGAAGGGGGGGCAGAATGCCCATGAGCTCACTGTAACAGGTACCTCCTTTTTATGAAACATACCTCTCACTGTGAGCAGAGTTTCCCTCCACAGTCTCACTAATGATATTTACCTTTTTGCAGTTCTCAAGAACTGTCAGAAAATGTCCTTTTCTTCCCTACAGGTTTTTTGTCAATTTCAGTGAAATGTGCTTAAGTAGCTTTGCATGGGGACAGAAGATGGAGAAAAGATTTCTGTCCTCAAAGAATATGTACTGAAATGACACGACAAAGTTGTGAAATACAACTTCAGTATTAGAACAGGAAGTGAAAGTTTTTGGGCTTTTTGTTTGTTTTCCCTGAACATTCTGGATGAGAAGTCTTGGTTGGACAACTTCTGCATATGTGGGAAGATTTTTCTATTTTAAAAATTTGTCTAATATTTTTTCATAAAAAACCATAGAATCAGT
This sequence comes from Taeniopygia guttata, assembly GCF_048771995.1. Classification (NCBI taxonomy): domain Eukaryota; kingdom Metazoa; phylum Chordata; class Aves; order Passeriformes; family Estrildidae; genus Taeniopygia; species Taeniopygia guttata. The sequence goes on along the minus strand of NC_133028.1, from coordinate 36,695,081 downwards.
TAGGTTGAAAATCACCTTTAAGCTCATCAAGCCCAACCATTTTCCTGATCTCATTTACTACAGAACCAATATCCCATAATCTCCAGGAGCTTTTCTGCACTGACTGTACAACACTTACTATAACACTGTAATACACATTCATGCTGTCAAATGTGTAGTCTATATATTTGTGTTGATGCTCAATCTTTTCTCTCCCACCCCACATATCTCTGATTCCAGTGCATGGAACACACTATTGCCCATGGTTTTCTGCTGTGTCTGAAGGAACCTCAGTCATTATTTCTGTATATTCTTCTAGTTGCTCCTAAGAGTTGATTATCCCATTCTCTGTAGTTTTAAGCATACAGCTAGAGCATGTCAAATAGGCAGCTTTGGTACCCTAAGATATTGCCATTTGAATGCCCAAGTTCCTCCTCTCTACATCATTTATGTAAAACAGAATAAGGAATCCTTTTTTTCCCCCTATACTTATAACCAATCTTAGGTTCTCTATGGAAAAGCTAAAGCAACATCAAAAAGCAACCCTTACACTGAATAATTTTCTGATCTAACATTGCCATGCTCATGGCCTGGGCATTAACTAGCCTTTCTAATCATATAATAAACACTTTCTAAAGCATACTATTACTATTTTTGGAATCAAAAGAAGATATGTGTTCTTTTGTGAATATATGTTGTGAATGCTTTAAATTCTGAAAGCAAGGATAATTGTGCAGATTTTCTGCTTCCAGACTATACTTTCTGGAGCAATTTCTATTCAAAGGATAGCATACATATTCTCTGAGGACTTGGCTTACAGGTGAGCTTTCAGGAAACAAACCTCAGAAAACAAGAACATAAGATCAACAGTTTCGATTCAGACAAATCATTATCTAGCCTGTATCTTTTGGCTAATAGCAGATACCTAGGGAACAAGCGTATAATGATACTGCCCTAAATCACTCTCCCAGCACCTAGTGATTTGTAGATCAACTATTATGGAACCAAAGCAGATTTTTCCTTTAAGAGACTGTGCTTTGTCTCCCTGTCCAGTAGTTTTTGAACCACTTTAGTTTTCTAGCCACAGTAATATCCTTTGGTTGAGGCTGCAAATACAAAGAGTGAGTGTTAGGCTAGTCTAAGCATAAGCTCAAGCATATGTGCAATCACATGACAAACTAATAAATCCAAACTATTAACTCCTGCCTTCTTGCATGGTAGCAAATCCATCTGTCACTGAAACTCATCAGTTATACACTTTTTTTCTGTTTCACTGTAAATGTACTTAATGATTACATTATATACTTTCACTGCAGAACTGTGGCGTCTCTAACTCTCATGTTACACTGGAGAAGGTGCTTTGACTTGATATCTGAAAATCAATGGCAGCATGTCAGATTGTGCTTGATAGATACGGTATACTCAGGGTTCCTGTATTTATACTTGATGTGAGAAGGAAATTGGAGCTGGTGTCAAGGGGCTTCACAGCAAGAAATATCACTGAAACAATAATCATTTCTGAAGGATTTGCATTAACTTACACTTCTACACACCTTGTTCTACTTTGTTAGTATGTAAAAAATACATAAAAGCTGATGTAAAATTTTGTAACAAAAAAAAAAGAAACACCCCTAGAATGCCTAACTTAGTAAATACAAATTAAAAGTTAATTCTTTGTGTATGTCAGGTTTGGAATTGTCTTCAATTCTGGGCTGACTTGCAGTAACATGTATGTATTTCTCTTATGAAGGGGTTCTATTTCAACAGTATGTGAGGAAAACTGAGTGATTTCATGATTTTTTTTTCTCAGATTTCAGATCTGCAAGTTCTTTTCTCGCATCAAATTCAGCACAGATCTCAGTCTGATGCTGCCTCACAGTTACATCTCTCAACATTGCTAGTGATAACAGATTCTACAATCAGAACTTGGTTGAGGATTCTATTTGTGAGATGATAGGAAGAATGGAGTCCTTGCATTACCAGCTATAGTTATAGCTAGTTTATTGTCTGTAAGGACAGCAGATACATCTCCAAATCTATTGGAATACAAGTGTTGTATGTAAAATGTTTATGGAATGGCATTGTTTTTGAACATTGCTAGAAAACATCTCAAACACATTTGATTAAATGTTTAACCATAAAGGTATAAATTTTAGTATAGTGGCGATTTACTGTGAGTAAATTTCAATGGTTTTCTATGGGAACATTTCTGAAATGCATAGTGGAGTCTGGTTGCACAACTAGAGAGAAACAAAATCAAATGTGTTAAGCACAAATCTAAGCTTTTGATATAGGCTGCCTGTTTTATCACAGTCAATTTTTTAAAACAGTCTTAGAATTCAGTTTTTTTGTCTTGGACTCAAATTAAAATAGTATGAAAAGTGCCTATATGTAAAATATTTGTTTTAATGCTTTAAAAGCTCAAAATTTGATGACTCCAATCATGTTGGAGTTTTTGGTTGAATTTTTTTGATCTTTTTTTTTGCAGCTAGAACTCTGATTCTTTAATGTATTCTTCACAGTTACATTAAGATGATGTCTTAGAAGATTCAAATTAATTTAAAAATTAGTTTCTCTTTTATGTCTATGCAAGTGATACTGTACTACATCAACTATACTATATTCTTTTATACTTTTATTCTTGCCTTCAGGTTTGATTTTTTTGTTTCATTTTCCCATTTATTTGGTAGCACAAAGTAGACACTAAATGCAATGTAAACAAAAATCTCCAAGGAGAAGTTTGTGTTTAGCTGTGATCTTGACTTGGTCTGTGAAAGCATTGCATTTGCAGATGCGATGGCATAGAATCATCTGAAGGTTTTCAAGTTTAACTTTGGGATCCAGGGTGGGGGTTTTCTGGTAATGCAAATTTTTTCACCTTTTCCTCTTATGTGGTATACTTTTCCCTACCAAAGAAAGCAGACGCGCTCAGATCCAGAATGTCTTCCTTATGTACAGCCTGGCGGTTAATGTGATTCATATCAAACAACTTTACGGCATTGTGGCTTGTTCTAAAAGCAGAACGTTGTATGGTTGAGACCTGGGTTTTAGGAAAATGAATTCACAAATATCAATTTAAACATGTGAGTAGTTAGTATGAGGCAAGGGATCCCCTGATCTGCTTTACGCCTTGCTCTGTACATAATGAAAGGAAAATCCTTATTATTCCTAAAGTTTAAGAAATACAAGAAGATGAAGATACAAGGCACTCCAGCAAATCTTAAATCAGTGACAAAACTGGTTAAGCCAAAAAGATTGATATAGTCTTTGTCAAAATCTTAAAAGCATATATTATCCTTCTTTGCACACTGAATGAACTTAATTGACTTCAATTAAGAATTGTTCCACACCTTGAGTGAGAATGAACAGACTTTGCACTTAATGAAGTGAATATCAATTTTCTAGGAAAAAAGTGGTTGTATAGTGATTTTGTATTGAGGCTAACCAGTACCAGTAGCAATATAAAAAGATTGCATGCTTGGGGAGTTTGATGAGACTAACTACTGTTAGAATTGTCCTAGTGGAATATACGGTTTCAAAATAGAATATTTTCCTGTATCATTATCTAGAAAATTTTAGTAATATTTTATGTATGATATGGCTTTCTCACTAGAGTATTAGTATTTATGAAAGATATAAGTTGTATATTTGTAAGCACTGTGCATTTTCCTTGTTTATTCTTCTGCAGTTTAATGCTCATGGATGCAATCATCTCTTTCATTTTTTTTCACTCTTCAGTTATGTAAAAAACCCATATTTTTCCCCAAATCTTTATTTATATTTTACTACACTATTGATATATGGCATTTGATAGATTAACAATATTTATAACTTAGAATCTGAGAGGTGTTTATAAATTGGGGGGATTAGTAAAAAAAAATTACTGAAATTAATTTTTTGCTCTGCATCTTGACTATTTTCCCATTTGAAAAATGATGCTTTTTATTTTTTCAGAATAAAAATTATTTTTTTGTTATTGTATATTAAAATAATTTGACATTTCAGCTTTCTGAAACCCTCAACACATTATTTTTATATGGAAAAGGGGATCATTAGTATGTTTAGTTTATTTAATTTTCCTAACCACAGTGGAGGGAAGACAAAGACTATCAGTCTTCCTTTTTACTGTTGAATAGGAAATAAGTTTCTCAATTATCCAAAGGACTAGCTGAAGTCCAGCACAACTTTCAACTGTTGCTACCTCTTTGATGCTCCAACTTTCTAAAGCTAGTACACCAGCCAACAGTAGGAAAGCTAGATTTAGTAATTACACTATTCATTTCCTAAACTTTCTCTACTGAATTATAAAAATTACATTGGCACTTGGCAGTATAGTGTTTCATCTTGAAATTAGTCAGTAACTTTAGTAAAACAGTGTATTCAGGAGTGGCTATTTATCAATAGGCCATCAGTAGGATGAAGCCTACAGCGGAGGACCCCAGTAAAAGAAATTAATTTTCCTGAAATTATAGAGCATAAGTCTAAGGCAATACAACAAAATTAAACGGCAGCATGAAAGATTTCCCCTTTGTATATTGATTTTTACTTAAAATGGATTTGTGACATTTCTGCTGTCATCAAGTTTATTTATTTAATGTATTTCTCAGGGCATTTGTTTAACGGTTAAACATAACTACTTAGGAATAAAACTTGTCTTTGTATAAGAATGTGGACCTGAGCCAGGCTGTTTAAAATTAAGGCTACATAAACAAGAGGAAATTAAAAACTGAAATGTTCCAGGCACTGGAACTTGACTGTCATGTTGATAAATTGTTGGAACAGTCTTGCCTCAGTTTTGACCCACAGGCTTGCAGATGGTTCTCAGATGCCACATGAGGTGTGCATTTACAGTGGCTGCTTCCAAAAAGCAGTTTGGAAATAGTCACCTCCACTTAAAGCATAAGAGAGTTTACAGAGAAAGCAGTTTAGTGCCAAGATAGCGGCAGTGCCTGAGGATGCTCCTGAGTACATTGAATATATTTAGTGGGGAAGCAACTTTGCCAGCTGTGGCAAGGGTACAGGGGAGAAGAAGGGAAAGCAATGCACGCAAAGTTTATTGTTTTCAAAGAGTAAGTTGCAGGGAATTTTATTTATGTAACATTATGTGAGTAATGGTTATTGCTGGTCACCTTAAGATGACTTTTGTTCTTATCAGGAAATGCTTTTCTTTCTCTCATACTTTTTTGGTGGAAGTCAGCTCTATTAAGCATCAGCTCTATTAAGGGCATGTTGTAATGACTGCATTTTGTTCTGGATTACAACCATTGTGGCACAGATGGGAAGAAATACCATAAAATGGCAGATGTGCCACTCTAGGGTTGGACAGAACATTGGGGCTCCCCAGCAAACTCTGTCTCTTACTTCTAATCCTGTATGACTCGGTATGGGTAAGGAATGTCAGCCCTGAAGAAAAGCAGACCTGGTCAACAACCAGATTTTCACGATCAGCTAAATTTATGGTAGATTTTAGAGGAAATTAATATTTCTCTTTTTTTTTTCTGTTAAAAATATAAATTTTCTATATTGAAGTGAACTGGAAAAATTTCAAAGGGAAGCTGGTGTAGATACTGTATTGGTGCCATCAACCTGTACAGTATTCTGTTTAAACAATGTTTTTGATACTTTTTGTGTATTTATGTCTATTGTAGCAAACAACTGTCTCTCATAAACCTCTCCTCCTCCCATAACATTACCTTTCCAGATTCTTTCAGCTAGAAAAGCTGTTATCATACTCTCCTGCATTTCTCTTGTTCTTTGAGTACTGCCATGGTAAGTGGCAGTGAATGTCCCAAAACACGTGCAGTGTAATTAGCACTGTGTTTTGTGACTGGCTAAATGAAAGGTCAAGAGAATATAAAAATATTGAACCTGAATCACATGCCTTCAGGGGAAAAACAAACCTAAGTCCTCTCTACTCCATTAGGAAATACATTGCAGTAACTCGTGCCCTCATGCTGCCTCCTTTTGAAATTGATTGAAATGAACCAAATATAAGAATTTATGGGATGGGAGGTAAGAAATGGATGAACTGACAAAAATATTTTCATGAGCATTCTAAGGTAGATTTAGTTTGAAAGCTAAGGATGGTGCTTGTTTTCAGTGAGAAATAAATTGGCAAATACACAGTTGTCATTTTTATGTTGTCAGTACTGTACACTCAGTAAAGTCAATATCCCTGAAGTGGGTCTTTTGACTGGCCTCAGGTTATTAATGTCTTATAGTTATGAGTCCTCCTCTCTCCTCTCTTCTTTTTTTCTCTTTTCCCCTCTTTATATAAATAAACTTTAACTTTCAGGTGGTCAAATTAATCAATTTGCAAGAGCTATCTAACTCTTAACTTCCAAAAAACAAAAAAAAAACCAAACAAAAAACCAAAACCATAAAAACAAAGCCAAAACAAAGTAAGCTTTCAATAAGATTTCAAATTTGTAAGTAGAGCATGATGCGTTGTATTTAATTGTTCATCCAGTTTACGATAAACTCAGCAGGGACATGATTTTGGTGAGAGAATGATTGGTGTTGTGATCTCATTTTTTTCCATGGCATCAGGCTTATTTTAAACCATGTTTGTTTGTTTTTCTGTGTCTGCTACATGTGATCTAGGTCAACATGACACTTTTGTTCTTTTTCCTCTTCCACAAGTGGAAAGTTTCCAGCGGCTTCATTTTCTGCTGATCTAAGCATTCTATTGGCAAAGCAGTAACATTAGAGTAGACCGGATACGTGTAGAATGGATCAATAGCTGCAACAAATGGAGTTTTTTACTGCCTAACTGCTGGTCCTTTGGTTTCATAGTTTAGTGATAGCTCTGATTATAATGGAGTTTCTTTCTGAGCTACACAACTTTATCTTGAAAGAACTAGAGATACTGTTCTATGATTTGATATACTCATTAAGACATTTGTTATAAATCTCGGAGACATCCTATTTTATTTATATTGTAACAAGGCAATGCTGCAAGCAATACTTGGGGTATTGTTATGCATCTAAGAAATACAATAAAACATTTATAGAATATTAGTAAAATAAATTCAGAACAAAATTTTCCAACTTTTTTTTTTTTTTTTTTTTGTAATGGTAACATGATTTAAATTAGGATTTCATATTTTAACCTTTTCAAACTACTTTGAAGCAGGCAGGATTCCCTGCTCTCTACTTTTAAAAGACAAAATTTTAAACACCAATTCAAGTGTTGAACAAATTTTGCCACAGTTCAAATGGAAGATTAGCATCTGTAAAGCTAATCCACACTCTCTTTTCTTGAGCTGGTGAAGTTCAGCAGTCAGACTTTTAGCACTGGATCTCCTCTTGGATCTGCCACTGCCATGTACCTGTTCTTCTTGACAAGGCCTGATTCAAGTAATGGGGAAAAACAAAAAAGCCCAACCTCATGTTCTTTCTAAAGAAAAAAGAGCATCCAATGAAATTAATAGACAGAAACAAAATATAATTTTTCATTAAGTTTTGGGTTTCAGTGATCAAAGGTTTGCTACTCCATGCTCAACACAGATTTTTCAAATTTATGTGATCTGACACATTTTCTTTTGTCATTTTTTTCCAGTTCTTGAGTATGTCATTACTTATTTATATATATTCTATATAAAAATAGGAAACATTCAATGTAAAACTTATTTAGGATACATTTTAATAACTAAGATTAAATAGTTCACTGTTCATTTAGAAGAAAAATATATTAAATATTCTGAAAATGTCTAAGAAGAAACAAGCTTAATAATATTATCATGCTGTTTCATAACATTGAAAAATCTCTCAAAAAGGTTGGCTGTGATTGTATTTTTATAATCTCCTAATGTTTTTTATTGCTTTTTTTTTAAATGCATCATGATTCACAATCATGTTTATCCATGGCTTCCATTAAATATTTCCAAGGTCTATTAGAATAATAGATTAATTCATGCTCACTTTTCTGCTCTGTTTTCAAGGTGGACCATTTTTGTATAGAATTAGAAAACCTGATTTCAGGCTTTGCATAGTTATATGTCCTATATTTTTCTGGCTGCTAGAGGGATTTTCTTTCTTTTCACCCTGCTAAGGTCTCAGTTCTCTTTAGTCAGATTCATTGCTGCCATTCCATGCCTTAAGCATTAATATAAATTATGAAAGAGACTCATCCAAGTGGAATATCCTAAGAAAACCACCACAGTGCCCAGAACTTGAGCCAAAATTTGCATAGTGTAGCAGGAGCTCAGAGCCTCTTGGATGCTGCTTCTGGTATTTGAGTCTAGATCTGAGACCTGGAAGTGCCCAGGTCTGCAATTGCCATGTTACCCCAGGCTGTCATGGTACTGCAGCCATGGCTTCAGTGAGTTTTGGAGTACTTTCTATATGGCTTAGAAAACAGGCATAGATCCACTTTGGTGAGGTAGTCTACAGCTTTCAGCAACATTCATGACTAAAAATCTTAATGTTTTCCAGGTGCTGAAATGTTGTTGCACAAAAATACTTGGTCTTCAGTTCTGCAAGAAAAGAAACCTCAGCCTTAACATGTTGCACATAAAAGTTTAAAAGTACTAAGTAATACTGTACTAAAGGCATTGAGGACATTCTTTGTGTTCACAAACAGGCTAATCTGTAACAAAAAATAGAGCTGTCACAAAGGGACATGGTCTGAGTTTGATTTTGGGTTTTTTCCTGTTTATTCCTCTGATTTTGTAGAAATAGGGTCATGATTTTTAGGGACTAACTATTTCAAGCCAGCTGCACATCACCAAGTGTTTCACTTTTTTATAGAAAAGTACCTGAGAAACCCAGCTAGAGCTTCACTACAGCACTTGTAGACTGATTCAACTAAAACTGGGCAAAGGCCCTGGGCACACTTATGTTAAATTTTGATCACTGATTGTTGTGTTTCCTTTTCTATACAATAAAAAATTAATTCCCGGACTTAGAGAGGAAGACTAGTTAAATCCTTTCTGTGGTAAAGATTGTAAGTAACTCCAATACTGCTTTTGATATGGATAAGGTGGGGGCAAGGATTAGAGGATTTGTTGGAGGCTGGTGAATGAAAGACTGAGCTTAGAGACAAGGTTAGAATTTACTGCTCTATGTGACTCACTTTTGCTGGAAAAATTGTGAAAAAACACTGAGGTGGAGTAGAGGACTTATTATACATTAAAAGGTATTTGAGAAGGACATGAAAGTATAAACAGTTTTAATTAAAAGAGAACTGCCATACAAATGTGATTATTCTCTGTTTTAACAAGGGATAATAAAGTTAGGAGACTTTGCATAATTTGATTAAATGTTAAGAAATCTAAGAAATAAAGTTTTAAAAAAACCTATTTTTTTTGTCCTGTCTTCTGAGTACTGGGGGTTTTTGTGTACTTGCATGTTTGTATATTTGCATACCCATAGCTGCATTAACAAAAGCTTAATTTTCTGGAAGACAATTAAGAAATCAGACAATAATAAGACAATTACAGAAATCAGACCTCGTTTTTTCTACAATGAGCAAAGAGATTGATTACAAAAACCATTTGCTAGGAATCGCTGAGTATCCTTCCACCATATTTTAATTCAGAAAATCTGTTTTACTCCCAGAGTAAAAGAGAATGAAACTGATATGGTGGTGTTTTTCCAGCTGCCAATCTCTGCCTTGCAAAGTGACGTTTAGGTGCTGTTGTCTTAGAACTGGTTTACATTAGCAGAACACCACAGCACCCAGAAGAAGGAGAGAAATCCTATTCACTACTCCAGATTATAACCTCTGATCCAGTCTAATAAAGATAAAGGACCAACCAACACTTTAATGGGTGTGAATTTCACTGCAAGGTAAAGTTTATCTGAAGGGGGTGATGGCTTGCTGACTATGCTCGATCAACTCTTATTTTTTGGATATAAGAGTTTTTATTGCTGTTGTCTATTACTGCATAGTAGTACCTATGTTAAACATGGAAAAAAATGTTTAGCTTCTAGCTCTTTAAATTCTTCATGAGTCCCTGCCAAGGCAACAGACCATGTATTAAAGTTCAGGGATACTGATGTGGTAGAGTCAGATTGAGTAATAGGATGGTGTCCTCTTGCTGAAGTTATTACAGACTAAGCAGTGCTACAATGTCTCCAACAATAAAAAAGCTGAAACCTGTCTCTATTTTAATATTTACTGTGGCCTCAGAAGACTTGCAAATCATGTAACTTGTAAACTCTTTTATTTATGCTTCCCCATAGCAATAGCAGCACTTACCTGCTGTAAAAATTAACTTTGCATCACAGAGCTGAACACCAAGCCTGCTTTTCCCATGACAAATCCAGGTCCTGTCAGCTTCCCAAAGCTTCAATATTATTGCATTACAGCCAGAGTAACTTCCTCATTCTAGTGCAATGAAATAAAACTAAACCTTTTGGTTAGTTTAAATTATTTTTTTTGTTTAAAGAAGATACTTAATTTTAAATTACTGGTGCTACTACTGTATTTATTTCAATTCTGAATTAATATTTTAATTGAGCACAATAACCTTTAGGAATTCATGAGGGAAATCTGATGGCATGTCTTTTAATAAGTCAATCAACCTAATGTGCCCAAATCTCATGATTTATTTAATATATAATGAAGGGCAGAAACGTATCTATGCAGTCTTGTCCTTGGCACAGCTAATCCAAAAGTTTGCTAAGAATTTGTCCCAGTATAATATTAACTTTCTGATATGACTTTTATGTTGAAAGTCATAGCTCTGTGAATTTGAGGTTTGCCTCCTAAGTCAGTAATAAAATATTGCCTCTTTTCATTCTTTAATTTAAATAATTTGTAGTAATTAGCGGAAATGTAATTTTTGTCAGTTTTGAGGATCCTGTTAGTATGTAAATTTTTACCTCTTTCTATGCAGATTCACAATAAAAATAAATGGTTGCTGGTCAGTACAACATAGACTTTTATCCTGATATATGCAGTTCTCTGAGTCTTTCCCCTTTCCTCTTGAAATGAAAGGCCAGGATTAATTGATTAATCCTAAACAGGCAGTGGCTGCTCTTATTTTTTTCTTTTTAGATCTTTAAATCAAGAGCCAGTTCAATGAGAGACACTAGTTCCTCTACTGTGTCTGTAAAGTTTAAATGAAGGAAAAAAGAGGGAAAAAAAGCAGTAGTGGAATATGATTCTTTCAGAAATTAATATTGAGCTGGTATTGTATCTTCAGCAGTGGGTCAATGCTGGAAGAGTGACAGGAAATGACAATGGTAACTGCAAATCCTTGTAATTGCTGAAGCTTTCAGTACTGTGTCTCTGCTACTTTCTGGAAATCAGCGACCAAATCTGAGTAAATATAATTTTAAATATAAATCCAGATATGTCCTTTTTCAAAGAGGAACAGTTTTAGAAAGAATATAGGTTAACTTAGGTCGGATTTATCCCATTATTCTTTGCTTGCTATTGCAGCCCCAGGCCAGTAATATAGTGGAAATTGCAGAATGTAGGGCTGCTCGTTTGTTTCCAGTAATGACAAGAGGTCACAGACCAGCATTTAGAATGTGCTTGCTCTTATTCCAACAGGTGTAGCTGCAAAGGTTGATTTTTATCTGTCTCTGTGTTTCTTTCAGTTTTAGGTATCCTTTTGTTTCAGTATTTTTAGTATTTTTTTCGCTATTTGCTTAGGCCCAGAGCTTCCTTTCTAATAGAAAGTTCCTTTTCAGGTTGAATTGCAATTGTCTTGTGCTGGATAATTGTGTACACACCAGTAATCTGTCATCTGCTCAATTTTAATTTCTTTTTTATTCTAGACAGTAACCCTAGTATCAGCTCCTGTAGTCTTTCATGATCATCTTTGCCAATCTTCTCCAATAGTTTTAAGATTGGTTTCCAGTTCTTAATTAATGAAAAATTTAAAACCTACTGAGAGCCCCTAAATGTTCTATTGGAGGTGTAGGTGCTTTCTGATTGTCATCTTTCTTTTGGCATCCACTGCTTACAGATACATGTTTAGGTGTACATATTATCTACTTTCTCTTTTAGAGAAAGAGAAACTTTTGACCTTTTTGGTAATTTACTTGCTCTAGTCTCATCAGCTTCTTTTATTTTAACTCTTGAGAATCAGGCAGGCTGTTTGGCGAGCTCTTCATTGTTGAATTGCCAACTATTCCTGTCCCTAGGAAAATTGTGTTTCTCTGACATCCTCTCTTCATTGTTTCCAGTGTTCCTAAAAATAAAGGAACACTTCTCAAGAATATACGCCAGGTACATGGTGTAGACTCATGCAGCCAAGGGCACTTTTCTATTGGCTGAGCTACACAGTTCATTGAAAAGGGTGACCTTACAGCTGTACCATGGTTTAAATTGATTTCTGGAATGAAGGCAAAAAAAAAAAAAAAAAATTAACAAGTAGAATAGGAAATAATAATTTTTCTCTTGCTTGTTATTACCTTAGTAAGCAGCTGATGTTCTGAAACTTGAACAAATTCTTGAACAAATGAAGCTGGTTTTCATCCTTCTGAAAAAGGATCTACTGATCATCTAAAAACTCTTTTCTTGGTACAGGATTCATAAGTTCTGAAGTTAAAACCAGGTAATTTATAGATTAAAAGTAGAGCAGATGAAAGAAAGAACTTCTTAGTGAGAAAGTGAAACATTTTCTCTTTCAGTATGACCTTGCTTCCTACTTTTTGAATGTACTTCTACATAAATGGAGAAGTAATGTTTCAAAGTAATTTTTAAATTCCAGTTTTACCGAAATCTTTAGGATGGATCAAATTCTGTTCTTTATTCTTTGAAGAATTCAGCAATAATTTTATTTAAATTAGGAATATGTGTTTGGGAAAAGCCTTGAAAATATATTGTATGTTTATCAGTGAAGAAAAAATGATTTTGCAATGTAGCATAGTAGCTATTTGAAGGAGTTAAGCAATGGATAAGAAACTACCTATGTTGGCTTTCATTAATTTTTGCCTTTCTTTGTTTCCTTTCTTTATGTTTTTAGCAGGACTAAGCTGTAGTTATACATTTAGCTTGATAGATGTTCCCTCTGGGAACTATGCAACTATGCTAAGAATTTTAGTCTTAAGTAGCATTATATCTCACAGAGAGAACCTTGATTAAGATGAACTTTAATTAAGATAAATGGTGGCTGCTTAGTCATCTGTTTGCCATGGTGAGACTTGTATCTTCAGATTAATGTTAGAAGTAATGAAAAATTTTCATTTTCTTAGTGAAAGCACAAATTAGATTTTTGCAGGTTTGTTGCCCACCTGTCCTGATAAGTGTACACCTGTTAGAAAGTAATAGTAAGCAATTTCATGATACAGATTTTTCTCTGTAATGAAGTTGTATTATCTTCCCAGCTATCCTAGAAGGATGAAAGTCAGCAGTATCTGTTCCGGGAATAACATTATTTAATCAAGGTTAAGCTTAATTGCTACTGATGCAAACAGTCTTCATTTCTTAATTCATAGAACAATGAGGGTGGTGTTTTGTTATTTATTTGGGAAGACGGTCCATTCAAAAATCAAGATAAATTGTTCTGTAGAAAAAGCCTAAAAATGTATACATTATTTAGGTTTGACATTTCATCTTTCTTTGCAGTATTGAGTACATCACATCAATAGTGATCCATAAAGGCACTATTTTGTTGGTACATCCACAGATAGGTTTGGATCTTGTGCAGTCAGAAATACTGGAAAATAGCCAGTTCCTTAATATCAGCTTGAAACTGACATTGAATAGCCTGTTACTTCTGGGAGTAAGTTAAAATAGAACAGTATTATTGGTTTTTAAACCAAAGCATTCTCAAGATTGCACTTAAAAAGACAAAGAGAATCTTTATGACCCAAACCTACCATGACATATTTATACATGCATTAAATTTTTATCCAAATATTACTTTTTTGAGCTTCCATAGTCACAGAGAAAATTCTGTCTGTGGGTTGTTCACCTGAGTTCCTTCTTTCCTCTTGCTTAGTATCTCAGATTTTCCAAGCATATGTTCATGAAAGATTTGAGAACAAATGAGTGATGTAAAATACAGTGCAGCTCCCTAGTAGACAAATTTGTATGGGTATGACAGTTATCTAACTTTTTTACATTTCTATGGGAATGGTGTTTGAATTACTTGTGTATGGCTGATGCCACAAATTTGTTGTTATCCATAGAGTGATGGAATACAGCCAGATCAATGAACACCTTTTCTGCTACTGCTTACTTGCCATCTTTACAGAGGAAGTTAATTTCTCCTCTTATGAGCAGTTATCTTGTATTTCAAACATATGGTTAGAAAAACTACTTAATGTCTGTAATAAAATTGGTATACAGGCTCTTTGGCATCTCACAGTCTTCAAGGCTGCTTTTTAAAACAGTGAAAATGTAAGTAGTCTGCAAAACACAAATCCAGTCTAATCTTAGGCTTGATTTAGTACAGTGTCTTTTGTTCAAAAGTAGGTTATAACCTAACTTACCGTGTATATATGCTTCCCTAGATAAACAAAGCAGACTATCAAATTTGGAAAATAAAACTCTTCAGAAAAGCATATTTTCTATTTCTATTGAGGATCCAGTTGCCTTTTTCACTGTGCTAACATCATTTGAATCGTTCATTCAAATGAAACATGCTGTAAATCTAAAGACTTACTACAAAGTATTAAATTTTAATGTTGATGTTTTCTTTATATGAGTAGTTATACAAACAAGTTATTAGGAGTAAACAAACAGTATGGTTATACAGCTTACTCCAGGTTTTATTCAGAAATAGCACTATTCAGAAATAGAAATATTCAGGAATCAGAAATAGTTCTCTCAGCTGCTTGTTAATGTGCCCTGAAAAGACAAAAGACAGCAAGGGTTTCGTTTTGCATTTTGTCATATATATAAACTTGGCTAGATAGGATTTTTCAAAGACTGTCTTTTTGCCATAATCTAGAAGGAATTAAACACTTATGGATGGCACCTAACTCTTGTAAAATACTCTCAATATAGTTTTTGAAATGGCCTAAAGAATAAATAGTCAAACAGTATTTTGTTATAGAGTAATGAAGTATTTTCAGTTGCTTGTGAAAGCGTGTTACATACTTATGGTCTAAACAACAAAATTGTACAGACATGAGGATATTGAGAAAATGCATATTTTATGAAATTCTACAGCTGGGTATTTTATGATTTACATTTAACTATATACCATTTACTACCAATTCTTGTTTTGTTAAAAGCAGGCTTTGTATCTAAAGAAAAAAAATAAGCTAAAGAAATCATATAACTTTAAAAATAAGAAAAATCATTATTATCTTGAAGTATCTGTAGAGAATATTTTGACAAGCTGTACATAGAAGGAGGAAAAAAATGTCAACAATTTATACTTTACCACTTTTTCTCCTGAAATACAAGCAATACTTTTCTAGACTATATTAATTTGGAATATTTGTGATATATTTACACTGCACGATTCAGCTATAAAATGAGATTGTACTTCAGAAAGCTTAAAAAACCTAATAGCTTTCAGTTCTGTATAAATATTTATTTGACTTAGTTTATGGTAAATGAGAAAGATCATAGTTTTATAATTTTGTAGTTCTTGGCATATTTTCTCTGTTAAGCTATGGTTTTATGTAGTGTAAGACATGTATGGGTAAAAATAGTGCTCCAGTTAGCTTTTTTGTGATTTCTAGACTTCTTATTTACATAAAATTTTCATAAGAAATACAACACAATAGAGGCAGAACATTTTTGGCAGATTTAGAGTGCATCAGATTCCAACAGACCTCCTAGGCAAGCTATCCAGTACTTTAAAAAAAAAAAATTTAAAATCTCTTTTTGCTTCTTGACCTCTAGTAAATATCATCACCCTTCATCTCTCTTGCAATGGCTTTCTAATCTTTACCACACAGTAGCATTTGATATTTGATTTGATAGCCTTGAGCACCAGTTTCCCTATTTCAGTGAGGTAAAGCTTAATCTCTTCATCCTAAAGAATCTATTTCTAGAAGGCATGGTTTAGGAAGAAATTTCAAAACAGCTGTATTTTGTAGTTCTATCAGAGACTCAGAAAACCACACAGAAATAAAATTACTTCCAAGCCCCTTTCTCTGACCTCTGGTATCTGGACTGTGTAATTCAATTTTTTTTACATTCTCTCTCTTTTTTTTCTACTCTGAAAAGTTGTCATGAATTACCTGAAAGGGTTACGTTTATCTGGGGTTTCTGTATGTCTGGTACTGTTAATAAACTTCATGGTACCAGCCAGGATGTGGCTTATCTGGAAGTTCTATTTATCATAGCCATGTCTATCTAAAAAGCATCAGATGAGCTACCTGTGCATGTATTTAGATTACATATGCAAGGCTTAAACCCGTTAAATCTGCTGTATCCCAGTAGTTCGAGGTATACTTCCTATGCAGAACAACCAATCAGCAGATACAAAGCAGCCAGTGCCTCCTTGCAGCACTGCATAATCTCTACAGATCAGTGAGGCCATAATTTCCAGATAAAACTTAGTGGGAGGTGGTATTCCTAGCTCCAGAATCATCCTCATGGGGCTAGAATATATGATGATTAAATTAGGGGTCACCCACAATATTATGGAGGAGACAGTGAGAGAGAAGGCAGGATACCCCTTAACACCTAAGGCTGGGTTTGTGCATTGCCATCTGAACTGAGCCCTGCTGTAAGGACACCTGGTACAGAGACAGGATGACACAGAAGGATTTCAGAAATTCTGCTGGAACTTCCTGAATGTGTATTTTTTACATGAAGTCACACTGATTTCCTGTGGTTTCTACTGTGGGGCTTTTGTTTCTTTGTTTGTTTAGTACTGTAGCCTACTTGCATTAGCTGAAGCATATGAAAATGGCCTTACACTTAAGTCATTCAGTTTGGGAACATATAATGAAAAATCCCTTTAAAAACTTCAAGTATTCTCATGAGATAATGAAAATTTATTGTTCTTACTAAGCAGAGCAAATGATTACACAGGTAATATGGAAAAAACCCACCTGATTTATTGGCTCTGTTTTAATAAAACAGAAAAAATACAATGAATTATTACTAAAAGCTTTAAGGTTTGAAGCAATAACTGTGTTTTTCTTGTTTTCTAGGGCCAAAGCTTGATTTTAGTTATATCTACTTTATTGTTTTTAACTTATATTTTATTAGTGCTTCCCTCCCATTCTTGGCAGTGAGAGAATATGATGTGCAGAGATTGACCAAAATCTTCAGTTAAAAAAAGAAACCTTCACAAGGTAAAGAGCATTTTTTTGCATAGTTACAAAAAGAGTATTAAGCCTTATGTCATGCTCTTGTGCAAGAAGGCTGAGCAAGGTGGTTCTAGTTCTCCTTCATTGTCTGTGTGGTGAAGCACAAAACTAAAAATGTAAAGAGATCATGAGGAGATGCATGTAAGAAGTATCAGAACAATTTTCCTGAAAGAAGAAACTTTTGATACAAGGATGGAAGTTTAAAGATAGTTTTGACTACTTTTAGACTGTTGACTAAAAAAGGCAAAACCAAAAATTAAATCAGGGTTGTTTATTTTCTCTCAAATTCCACCATGTTATAGGATTTGAAGGCTTTAGTGGGGGGAGAGGGGGGAAGTGAGAGACTGACAGAAAATTAAAAAATAGTATTTTAGGAAAATTTCCAATATTTTTAGACATCTTGTTTGAGTTTTTTTTGATGGCAAACAGTTTTTCTTTTATTCCTCTGGCACATGTTTGATCTGCTACAGTTTCATGATGTTTAGCAATCAAGTTGATCTGAGTTCTCGCTGATGATTCCCCTCTCTGTTCCCCTCGGTATTTGCAAGCCATTTGTGCATAAGATTTTTTTCCCCCTTTCCAGTGTACACCAATTTACAGATCATAATTTCTGTGACACACAGTATCTGAACATTCAGTGTGTTGAAGATTTTAAATCAAGTACCCTACAATTTGGATAACAGATGTACAGAAGTCTAGACAAAGCCATGCCCCCTGGAAGGTGTTTTTGGGATTCAGGTCAATTGCATTTTATGATTTACGTCTTTTGCTAGAAATGTCTCCTCCTATTTCCTCTCTGAAAAGAAAATCATCAACAGGCAGTTCCTTGTAGATTTTTCTTGTTCACAGTCATGTTAAAAATCTCCAGTATTCCCTGTCTTCAACATTTTGATCTCCTATGTGTGTTTGCACCATCCACTCTTCAAAGATTTTAAAGCAATTTAATAACCATGCAACCCATATATCTGTTTTATTTTTTTTAAGTTTATTTTTTGCATATAAATTCAGAGCACTCTAGAGTTTTATTCTTCTCTAACAGGACATTTTTATGTTATACAGTGCTCATGTTTGCTATAATTCCATGTACTACTAATGTTAGTGCAATAAATTTTTACAAGGAATTGCCAGGAACTCTCAAATTCTTTCTTAAGGTGAAAAGGAAAAGATAAAAAAAAAAATATTATCCCTCTTGCTTTTCACTTCCATAATGCAAATGACATTTGAAAGCAAATTCTACTAGAAATCACCTGTATCTTCATCAATGTCTATGTATAGTCAAGTGCTGGAAGTTATGTCTGGCTTATACTTTTGTTAGTTGCCATGAGCTCTGAGTGGTGATCATCACACCAAGGGCTGCTTTTTTTCTTTCACTGTACACCAGTTTTACTGAGGTTCAGCTTTTGGTACAAACAGTAATTTGATTTACAAAATCTGAGAATATGATAGACAAGATGAGAGCTGTCTATGTGTCTTTACAAGTGGTGATATGATTGTGCTGCTGCTGCGATAAAATATCATGTATTCACATTGAAAATAATAGTTTTTGCTATTTGTAGCCTTGTTCTAAATTTATTCATGGTTTAACTTTCAGTGTCTGTTCCAAATTTATCAGATTGTCTCAGGAAGTCTGATAGAACAACAGCTGACATCTGTGGGTGCTTTGCTTCTCACAAACAATCAGCTAAAATCAACTCTAAAAAAGAGCATCTGTCACAGCACAGATGAAGAGAAGAGTTGTGGAAAGGATGGAAAGACATAAGTAAAGTATACACTTTGTGGGTGGGGAGTGGAACAGATCTGTTATTTAAACCTGCTGACACCATTACTCCTCAATTTATGTGGTGTTTGGTTTGTTGAAAAGTGGCAGCTTGATATTCTGAGTAACCCACAATGTTTTAGGTGTTTTGATTAGGTGGGGATTTTGGGGGAGGGTGGGGGGAGGGAGGCAACTAAATCAGCTTCTTTCAGGATGAGAACATTTTGGGGGTATTAATTGGACCAGTAGCCATAAGAAAATACGACTGAATTAGGGGAAGCTGAGGGGAGGTGGGGACCAGTCTCTTCTTCCAGCTAACAAGTGATGGATCAAGAGAAAATGACTTCAAGATGCATCAGAGGAAGGTCAACTTGGATATAAGAAAAAAAATTTCCTCACCAAAAGGATAGTTCAACACAGGAACAGGCTGCCTGGGAAGGAGAGTGAGTTACCATTCCTGGAGGTATCTAAAACTTTTGTAAATGTGACACTTAGTGGCGTGGTTTAGTGGTGAACACAGTGGTAGGTTAAGAGTTGGACTCAATGATCTTGGAGGTATTTTCCAACCTAAATGACTCTATGGTACTATAAATTAATGCCTAAAACTAAAACTAGTTGTAGCTCCCTCTCTTTATGAAGGATTGAGGTTAACCAAGGTAACTAGGTCTTAATGCTGGGAATTGTGCTCATCTAAACATCCCTTTTTGGCAGTTGAATTATTCAAATGAGAAAGGACTGGATGAGGTACTTTTTCCTCATTTAGAAATCCACAAATGAAAATCTTTAGTTTTTATCAACTTACATTTCTCTTCTCAGTGATCAGCAGCCCTATGAAGAGTCCAGTGAAGTTGTAGTTACAAGTTATACACTCAGCTAATCTGCAATAGCACAATCTATTCCATTCTGATTTATTATTATGTCTTAAATTAATGAATTAATGAATCAATGCATTCAGTGTCTTATATTAATATGGTTTGACTTCTGAAATGTCTTGTGGAAAAAATAAGTTGATCCACTAAAGGTTTTGGCTATAAATTTTGGGGAACACAATGGAATCCCTTCCAGGTTGTAGTAGGTGATAAAACAGTATAATGTTCTTCAATAAGAACATAGGCAATGCAATAGTGTAATAACCGTTAGTAAATATTGATTTTCAATTAATTCTTGCAAATTAATGTATGAAAATTCATGTAAGAAATATTTTAAAATAGGAAGTTAGAAAAATTATGGTAGGACATAACCTTTTGTTTTTATCAAAGGAATATTTAGATTTTGGGGGAAAATTAGCAGATTTCAAAAATACTGTTTTAAAGATTAAAAAAAGTATATAAGAATGAGATTTGTAGTATAGAAAGCTTTCAACCCTTTCAATTCAACAGTACCTATCTCCTTTTTGTTACAGGGGCTATAAATGTGTTTATTTTTTCACTAAATTCAGACTGGCTCAAATATTTATGTGAATTACTGAGTCTGACATCTAATTAACACAGTCTTTACAGGTTTAATGAGCAGTGATAAATTTCTATCCTTTCTTTGGCACATTTTAATTAGCTATAATTATGAGTGAAGTGACCTGAAAAGCTTGTTGTCCCATGGATTCATCATAAATTTGTGTAATTTATATATTTATAGATAGAATGAGTGCTTATGCAATTGAACAACCAAAGGTTATTTAAAACATTACATCAGCCATATGGTATCCTTGTGTAAAACTCAGGTAAGCAAAGCATTGCACATAAATATTTGAGTTTACTGCAGATGATGCTTAATAAAATAAATTTATTGTATTTTTTTTGTCTGAAGAGAAAGCAAACATAGAAATATACTTTGTCTGTTGCTCACAACAGAAACATTGACTGCTGACATTAATCTTTAGTGACAGTATAAGTTTCAAGAAGTGTATGTGTTTAAAATATTTATTTATAAAGACTTTAGCACTGAATAGTTGCTTAAATGAAATAAATGACAACATAATCTTAATTAAAATGACAGCACAATTGTAAATTGTTTTCCTTAATGTAAATTTTAAAAAACTTTCACAGCCAAGACTATTCTTCCTTCACAGGGAATTTGGTAGTCTCTAGACAGAGACATGAGAAAGCTGTTAATGAGACTAATACAATTTACATCACCTAAGATAGCATAATAAAGTAACCAAAAGATTCGTTCATTTAGGTAAACATGTATTTCCTAAAAGCTATATAAATGAACCATGTTGGCATCTTAGAAAAATCTCAGCCAATAACTGTACTTTGTTTTTAAAAATATAGTTTCATAAAATGGGATGATATATAGCATTTATCTTCTGTAAACTTGATATTTCACTTCTTGTCTGAGTAAGAAGTAAAATCTTCTGAGGCCCAAACTTGTAAAGTGCTACCTTTTGGGAGCTGATGGGATCCTGAAGCATATGGCATCCTGCAGGATTCAGTGCTCTTCATGCTGTGAAGCACAATGTCCTAGTTTTTTGGAATCTTTTGTCCTAACCCCTAAAGTCTGTCAGCTGCTACACAACCATGCAGAATATCTGACGATATGAAAGATGGAAGAAACCAGGTAGGGTTTTTTTGACTGAATTACAAAAATAAAGGAGGAAAATAAATCTCACTTGTTAATACCACAAGAAAAACCTGCATAGTCTCTATTAAGGGTAGCTAAGAGATTGATATTCAGAAGTCAGAACAATATGTGTTTACACAAGCTGGGTTCAAATGGTCTTTCCTGACAGAGCACTGAACAAATTTCTATATTAGTAGCAAAGTGATGATTCCCTTGGTGTCTCTTGTTACTTTCATGTATGACAACACAAATTTGGACAGCCCCTGCTGAAGAACATATGGTGAAATTACCAAATAAGAACTTTTGTTGAACCTACACCCTATATGTGGCAGCTTGTGAATTTTTGGATAGGGAGCAGCTGAGAATGCCTTTGTCTTTTCTTCCTAGTCTGTATCCCCTTGATTATGGTTGCTTGAATTTTTTCTGTGATCTTAAGTGTAGTCTCAGTCAATCCAGAGATTGTACCTGGACAAGCCTGAAGTGAAATACGTAAGAACTGAGCTCTAAAAGGAAGAATAGCCACATTAAAAAGAGCAAGGGACTAGAAGTTTAAACAGGGCATGGATTGTAAACTTCAGCTACTTTGGAAAGTTGATTTTTTTCCCCTCAGAAAATCTCTTGAAGATAACACTAAAATTAAATAATGTCCCTCTCAAACTCAGGTCTCAGTTTTTTGCAATGCTTTATTTTAATGAACTTCCTTCTTTATTCAGTCTTTTCACAGTTTACTAGCTTGGCTGTCTGCCTTTACTTTCAATCTTTTTTTTTTCCCTATTCTCTATGAAAGATAAGTAAATTGCTTTCAATTACTCTGCATAATGTTTGAAGACAGTGCCTTGCTTAATTTTTTTTAATGTTTTTGTCTTTCACTTTGGCTATGCAAGGATGTCTAGCATTTGTTAACACAGACAGTAATTGCAAGTACAAACAACTCACTTTTTTATTGATGAGAAAGTTGTACCAGGTTGCATGTGCAGCTAAGAGTTTGTTTCCTAGAGAAGTTACTCTTGCTTTATTAGGCTGCTTTTAAACAGCAAAAAATATGGAGTTTTTGTTAGTTTCCTTAGGACCCTAGACCAAATCTGATTAGGAGGACAGTTTCTTTCTCACAATCATTCTACATTTTATTCTTTGGGAATGGTTTGTGCATTCTTAGAAAATTACCTAGGAGTTAATATTTCACTCCAAAAGGCATGGCCAAAATTTCAGAATATATTACTCTGAAAGAAATTTATTTATAGCAGAGAACTTCTTTGCTAAGGATCATTAGATAGTCCTTAGAAGGTAGGAAAAGTTTGACCCCATGCTTTAACAATTAGTTCCTTTGTGGTTTGACAGTGTTTTTTTCAGGATCTTGTCCCTTTAGTCATCAATATCATCTCGTTCCTAGGACTGTTTTCTCAGTCCTTGGTACATCTCAGATGTGGAGTTTGTTTAATCTGAGGCCTTTCTTTTCAAGTAATTTATTCTCTTTAGTTAACTGAAATAGCTTCAACTTTCACTTAATTTAAATTCAGTTTTTCTTCTTCAGATGCACTATCCTGCAAAGTGAGTAAATTGAGTATTTTTGGTATGGCATTTTGAAACTGGGCTATGAAAATGGAAATGAGAGCCTCAGCAGATGAACATCAGACATGTGAATACTCTTTCTGAGAAGAAATGCTAACTTGTTCCACTAATACTTTAGAATATAAAGCAACCAGACTTTAGTGTCTCAGTTTGTTGAGCTGACTTTATTTTATCTTCTGCTATAAACTCATCAGGAGCAAAACAATGAAATAAAATATTGTAAGAATAAAGATTAAAATTATTCAGCCTGCGAATCTGAGACAGATCTGGGAATAATTAACTTTGGTTTAGTAATGCTGTTCATATATTTTCCTTTGTACTTGGTACTTATACTGTCATCAAGGAAAAAATAGTTACATGCTAAATCTTCTCCACTGTATATGGACAGAGATAACTCCTTGGATTCTGTTCGAGGATATAATTTGACCTTTATTATAAATTTTGTCAAAACTACTCTGTAAATTGGGAAGGAATGATGACAGAGCTAGACATCACTGTCCTTACTAATTCTGCAGATACTTAATGATGACACACATTAACTTGGACAGGTATCACTCTCAAACAGTGGACTTTCCTTTTTGGCATATTTCTAGTACATTTCTAGTTCAATGTATTGTGTTAAGGGCCTGAGCATGCTGGTTTGGAATGTGTGTGCACATATATTTATAGTGCAAGTACACACTTTCCCATTTACAAAAGCAAGATGTGGACTAAATGGTGCATGGTCTGAAGTAAATTGGTGTGTAAGCAGTGATCTCAAACATGTTTGTTTTCAGTGTTGGAAAGAAGTTAATAGAAACAACATCTATTGCATGCACTCTTTTTTCTGGTTCTGATTGCTTATAAATCAAACCTGTGTTGATGAAAAGATGAAGGAATGAAGTAAAGCTTTCCACTTAAAAATGGCCAGACCCAGCAAGACCAGTGAAGTCAGTCAAATGGTGAAGAGATTATCAATGTATTTAATATTAGAAAAGGAACATCATATGTATGATCTGCATTTTTATTGCTTATAAAAAAGTTGCACAGTTCTTTTTTCTTAAAGGTATTTATTCAGGTCATCAGAGTTTGACTGAGTTAATCTAAATTACGTTGGCATCAGGTGAGACTTAAAGCTAGTAAAGGATTTAGGTGCTTTTAAGTTGGATTTAGGCTTTCAATTCCAAAATTGTTATTTAGAAATATTAAATTTATTGATACTGTGTCTGAGGGCTAATTTAAAGTATTTAGATGCTTTCTTGAATAGTTTAAATATTTCTCTTTGGCTCTAAAGAGAGTAGTTTCAGCATTTCTTAAGCCCTAACAGAATCCAACAATTAGATGACACTCCTCTTCAATTTTTTCAGGCCAAATTATTGTACCTTTTCAACATAGACAAGGTCTTGCTTCTCAGGAAGCACAGCAATTGAGATTTTTGTTTCAGGGGAAGGTATGGGATAACATTTTCATGAAACAAACTATTCTGTAGACTATTTTCCTGGAAAATAAGAAAGCCAGTGATTGTTTAGAAAATGAATAGACCTGATTGCCTTAGCTGCTAGAAGAGAGACTCTCCTTCCTCTATCACTTTTTGCATTTTTTCATTTTAATTTTATTGCATTTTCTTTTTTTAGAAATCATTTACAGGTTATTTCAAATAAGAATTCCAGTATGTCATACATAAGGATGTTCCCTGGCCTAAGTGGAATTTCTGCTATCTCAACTGCATCCTTTTCATCTCTTATAGCTATGAAAAAGAAATAAAAATTTGCCTGTATGGCAAACTTATGTGCTGGTTGTTCTTATTTGTACTAATCCTTAGAAGATTCTTGTTTGAAAATGGAAATTCTGATTGGCCTGACTTTTTAGAGAACTCTTTTGAGAATTATTTTAGTTTTTTTTCACAAAGGTTTACCCAAATGCAACAAGTAAAATATTACTTGTGGATTGTATTAAATGAGCACTGTCCCATGATGCAAAAAAAATCTCTCACAAAAATTCTAATCTGCTGCTGAACTTCATTGATTAAAAAACCTCACAAGTCCCACAATAACAAAACCCTGTACTGATCTGTGTAGAAATCCAAAAAGTATCTATTGATTGTTTTCAACCTGAAGGCTTATTTTATTCTGATAAATTGCTTTTGTGGACTCCAACAAAAGTTATATTTGTGTAAATAATTTAGTATATATAGTCTTCTCTGTTACTATAAATGAGAGAGAAGAAATTTTTTAAATTTTAGTATATAAGACTATTCTATGTAGTGTGGCTGGACTTTTTCTATAACAAAAAGTTTGGGGACAATCCCGCTCTGTTCCCTCTGTGTTGAAGGAAACAAAACTGAGAGAACTAGATATTGGCCTGGAAAATGTATGTCAACTATTTATCTGGTTTTATTGGTATTATTATTTACCAGTTATTAGTATTATCTTGTTTCCTTTTCCAATCATTAGTGTTCAAAAATGAATATACATTAAAAAGATCTCATCAGCCAAAGTACCATCACTAAATTTAAATACATTTGAACTTTTTAATCCTTTCTCTTTTATACTTAGCAGTGATAATTATAGTGGTACTAGACAAGGCCAGCTTATACTTTAAGTTCCTTATGATGCTACTGCAGCTATTAGGAGCAGGATTTATTCCATGATTGACATAACTTATAGTAACTGTGGTCTGTGTTTAGAGCAATTGATTTTTTTTCACTTTTTCCCACTTCCAAGTGCCTTCACTAGGTATCTTTGGTTAGCCTGCTTTCAAAAAGACAAAGGTATGGCTGGTTTATGCACTTAAAAGAAGTGGTGGCTCCCGTCTCTTTAAATGAAAAAGAAAGAAGAGTTCTCTTGTTCACAACTCCCTGCATATATTGGGCAGCTGAGCTGCTAACAGTAGTGTATTTTACTTACAGTAGTGTAATCTGCATTTACTGTTTAGCATAGACTAAATAAAGTTACAAAAGTTCCACTCCAAAATAGACACTACAGTGCAATAAATGGAGCTGCTGATACTTAAAACATACAGGGTAAAATTCTTAGTTCTGAGCAGTTCTATTGCTGCAGTATTTGGAGACCATTTTTCTTTACACCACCTTCAATCATGATTTTATGGGAAATGTTTACTTGTGTTGGACCTCAGTCTGCTTTTTAAACCCCATTCTCTATTGGCATTGTGGACATCCCATTGTGAAGGTGCAGATTTCTGATTAGCAGAGTTGTGAAGATTGCTGTATTAGCCTTCAGAACTGTTTGTCCTGCAAACTCTTTTTCATGGGATTTTCTGATACTGGAGTTGGGAGAAGGCACAGACAGGACAGCTGAAAACAACCAACCAAAGGGATATTCCAGACCATGTGGGATTAAACCTAGCATTTAAACTGGGGGAAAGATGTAGGGATGGAAGGATGTTTGGATCAATGGTGTTTGTCTTCCCAAGCAGCTGTTACACACGATGGGACCCTGCTTTCCTGGGGATGGCTGAACACCTGCCTACCCATGGGAAGGGGTGAATTCAACCCACAATTTTATTCTTCCAGTTCTCTCCTCAGTCCCATCAGGGGAGACTGAGCAAGCAGTTATTTGGTGCTTAGCTGCCAGCTGGAGTTAAACCACAACAACCTGCATTTAGACAGGTGAAGTAATTTGGTGAGACATTTTAGTGTCATGGCAGGTGTCAGGCAGAATTCACTGTGCTAGCATTCTTTATCTGCAGTAGATAAAAACTAAAATATCACTCATAACAAATGAAGAGCAAAACTCTGATCTGCATTAAGATGGTTGGGAAACTAGCTGTGTCAAAACCAGCAACAATTAACCCAACTCAGGATTAGAGGGATGGCTAAAAGAAGGCAATGTTGGGGAAAAGGGTCGCTGTCACTGTGTACAGTCTTTTTCCTTTAGTCAAGACTAGGCTGCTCACGTATTATTCACACAGGAAAGTTTGACTATAGCATGCTGAATAATAAATGTTCAGCCGGATTTAGAGCAATCAGAGTGAATTTTTTTCTTAATATAAGATGTTTTTCCCCATATAAAATCCCCAAATTTATTTTGGATGTACATATGCCCAGTCTTTAATGGTGCCTAAATTAGATATTTTTTTAAATGCTTAAATCAATGCATTAGAAAATTGTCCAAAATCCACTCAGAATAAATTTTGATAGAATTTATTTTTCTAATTTTTTTATACTATACCAAAGGCACCAGAATTTATGAGAATTAAGTAGACTTTTATTTTTTTTAAATCTGCCGCTTTAATCATTGGGTCTGGCACTTGTTCTACTGCATTTTTGCAGATAATAAAAATAGGAGGATGTAATGTGTTTAGTAACAGAATGTATCATGATTCTAGAGCCTTGCCATCAAGGAAGTTAAGACTAGAAATGCATGGATTTTCCATGCACCTCATCACAGCATGTGCTTTCCAAGATGCAGGAAAGTAGAAGACTTTTCTAGAGAGAAAATATTGGCAGTCATCTCCAGGAGTAGCAAGTGAAGAGAGAATGTGTATGTGTATGTGTAATGTTACTAGCTTTGTGCTAGTAACATTAAAAAGACGTTTGCTTGCACTTGAGTACTGCTGAAAGAGGACCACCAATTCTAAAGTATTTGACTGGTTTTTATACAGCAGCTGAATATGGACAATGGTTCTCTAGCCACCTGAGCAGCTTTCTGCTTTTTGCTGTGTCCAGCATGACCAAAAAGGCACACAACAAAATGAAGATAAATAATGTAGCTGGCTTGATGCTTAAACACAGTCTAAGGAATGGAAACAGTAATTTATTTTACACTTTTAATTAACTGATGGGATTTTGTAATTCGCAAGTGTGTAAAAGAGTTGTTTTAAAGTGAAGATTGGGAAGGAAAGGAACTAGCACAAGACTCCTAATAGCAGTTTTTCTGTTGGAACTCAAAATGTCCCTCAGACATTTTTAGAGGTTCCAGGCCTTGGTCAGAAGCATTTTAGACCCTGGCAAGCAGCTGGAAACAGCTGTGATTTTGAGTTTGAGCCATGGAATGAGTTACCAACTTTGAAGGTGGAACAAGCGGTCCCAAAGGGTTAGATAGTATAGTAGAAGTAGTTATAAAGTAGAGGGGAAAATTTTTTAGTGTTGTACAGGGGGGTTTTAGCACCTGTAGAGGAGGGTTTTTACTTTGTACATGGGGGTCAGGAGTTCTAAGATGGAGGAAAGTGGGCTGATCCTGTTCTTCCTCCTTCTTCTTTCTTGCCTCCATGTTCTTGGTGATGCTGGCACTTGTGGGTTAGTTTAGAGTAGGAAAGCACATTGTAAAATAGATAGTAGGTATTGGGGAAAAACTGTAAACATATAACACGTAATATATCATATAAAAGATAGCAGCAGCCCTGGGCAGAGAGAGAGAAGACGAAGACACCGGACAGTGAGGGTGTCAGGAGTGTGTGAGTCTCTGCCTGGGCTGCTGACCAAACAGCCACAGCTGGCGAAGACAATCTTTTAGATAACCAGCAATAAACTGCCTTGAGACCAAACCACAAGAGGCTGTGGATAATTCTTTGGAAGCACGGGTTGGAGGAGAGACTTTACCGCCACACAAGACCCCTGAACCAAGCCTGGGGTCCTCACACTTTTCCATACTTTTTATGCTACCCACAGGCAGCTGTGCTACATAACAGATATTTTGGTAAGTGAGGGATTGAATTAATAGTATTCAATAGAAGAAGGGAAGGGAAGAAGATGGGGGCATATCATAAGACCTGTGGGGACTTCTGTATGTGATGCTAGCTCTATAGTAATGGCAGAGCCAGGTCAAGGAGTTGAGATGTCATCTCAGGATCTATTGCACAACAGTTCATTTACCCTTCAGGGTCCTGTGGAGAAAATTATAACAGATAAATCAGAAAGATTTCAACTACAAACTGTATGCAAGCAGAGGTATCTGAAGTCCTAGTGTTTGGTGTTTGATTCTGAAATTGCTGTAAAATAAAGCTTTAAAAAATCAATTGCTAATATTAAATTTTATTAAAGTAAAATCTGTGATAATATATTTTTTAAATCTGCTTTTCTGTCGATATACAGTAGCTATCTGAGGATGTAATCTGAACACTATACTTTGATAAATACTTTTAAAATCATACCTACAGTAATACAGAGTCATAAAATCTTTCACATATCAGGCTTATGCTCTATACCATAGAGGAAGTAATAAAACACAGATGCAAAATAACACACTACAATAAATGAAGTTTGAACTCTTAAAATAGATTATTTATAGGGCCTTTTAGTAAGCTTTCCAAATTATAAAGAATAATCATCTTTCAGTTATTATGTTTTCAGACAAGGCAGCTTTATAGGCATCTCAGAATTGCAGCTGCCAAAGAAAAATAAAATCAAATTATTAATGAAAACGTGTACCTTTCCTGTACAAATTAAAAAAAAAAAAAACAAAAACAAACCACACACCAAAACCTGTTCTAATCAAAAACAATCTCTATCCATAAGAGGAGGGGAAAATCTTCATTTTGTATGAGTGAAAAATGAAAATGTCTTGAAAAATAACCCCCACATGCTGAGACATGACATGTTCTGGAATGACGTTTGATGACTAAATGACATCCTGTGGAAATCTTGCCAGTTTTTTTGCGAAAATCAGCATTTTTCTGAAATAATAATGAGATGTAACTGTCAGGTAAGGCAAGCTCAATGTGTCATCAGAGAAAATTACAATCGTGGTTGTGTACGTTGCATAGTGTTTACTTGGAAGTCTGTTCACTTATCAGCAAGAAGAGTGAAGCACTAAAAAGCACTGCAAAACTGAGTTTTTTTACCAGCTTTAGAAATATTTTCCACCCTTTGTATTGTCACGTAATTAGAGGCTTTTCTCTTTGCAGAAATTGGGTGTGCCACTTAAAGTATGACCTGGTAATGAATGAGCTGCCAGACAAATTGACACAAAAGGTGATCCTATTGCACTAATTTTTCTGAGCTATTGCACTTAATTTGAATTCCTATTCAGGTTGCTTAAAAGCAAAAGCTGATAACCACTTCCCTCTGCTAACCACTTCATTTAGATTGTGGATATATGAATGTAAAATCTGTATATATAATTGAAAGTTATTTTCCCAAGTACTTTATAAATAAATACTTGCTTTAGAAAGCAAGCCAGGCAAAACAGCTGGGTCATATTCAGTTTTCACTCACAGGTGCAAAATCTTCATCTCTCTTTTTATCACCAAAGAACTTATCCCTAGTGTATACTTTATTTTTGTGTCTCCTTTTATCTATCCCAAATAATTCAAGAACTACAGGATAGTTTTTCAGTCTAATAAGTCTTACTAGTTGAAAGTTTTTGAGATACTATTTCATTCCAGGTGAAATCTCCTTTCCAAGTATACAGTGTGGATAAGTTTGCTTCTGTGTTTCATATAGTAATTTTTTTTTTTTGATTCATAAAAAAACCCTCTTCTTGTCCTCTTGTAATGGCTGCTTTCTATCTACAGCCTCCAATTTATTTTTTGATAAGAAGAAATTGAAACAGAAAACAAGCTTTTATGCAGTGTCACCAGTGTTGTGTGGTACACACTTGTTCAATGACATGGTAGTTCTGATTGAAAATCTCTCTACTTCCATACCCATTCATTTGAATCCAATTTTCTCTTAATTTCTAGCATATAAAAGACTGCTGTCCTAATTTCTACTCTTTTATAAAAATTTTGTTCAGAAGTATTTCATATTTTTATCAATATTTATATTTTATGGCTTAATTTGCCTTACCCATATTTCTAATGAATCCTATACTTTTGTAGATTTCTGTATTCTGGCCTGCTTATATCACCATGAATTTTATTAGTATTTATGCAAGTGGTTAAGACATTGAACAGGTGTAACTCAGACTAGATCCAGACTATATCTATGCTTAATCTGCGGCATTTTATCAGAAGCCTCTTAAGAAGGTGTTGAAAGATTGTTTAATATTGTTAAAAAAGCATATCTCTGCCCCTCTGGTCTCCTTCACATTCTCATGTAAAATAGAAACATTCTGGGTTGTATTTTAGCTGAAATTTAATAATGTTGTGAATATCTTCAGATTCAGACTCATAGTCTCTTCATCATGGGAAATAAATCCAATCCTTCAGTGCTTACATTAGATTTAAATTTGAAATTTGAGGCAACTGTTCAATGCCAAACATCAGAAATATGGAAGTGTCTGATTCAAGTCTATACTTTACCTGCTGCATGCTCCAGGTTTGAAACTGGAGTTTCCTATTGTCCCACCTTCTTTTTTTTTTTTTCTACTTTTCCTTCAGAAGTGACCTGGGAACCAGGACCCTTGGGAGATAACTGCAGCACAGTTGGCAAGACAGCTCCTAATATCCGGTGCAGACACAATTTATCTTCAGTAAGCACATGTGAAACTGCAGCTTTATCTGACCAGAAGTATGATACCTTAATGAGACCAAGTGGTATTTCTATAACTTGTCCAGCCTGTGGTATGTGTATCAAACAACATAAACCACTCTATCAAGTTTATGGGTTTATCTTTATTAATTTTTTACCTCTGATCAGAAATGAGCTTTTAAAGATAAATTCTGATCATTCTGATTTTCCAGCATGCACGAGATGACCTAATACTTAATGGTTGTTTAATCTATTAAAATCAGGCTAGAGCTATGTCAAAACATGCTGAAACACTTACAACACAGATCTCAGATCCCTGGCCTGAGATACTTTAGAGAAGATTTTTTTAGATTCACTCCCCGCTAGTTTCTAATGTCCATATTACTACCTTATTGCCATACTGTCTCCTGATGTAGTTATTCAAGCCTGTTTTTTCATAGATTGGCTCACACAGAAGTAAATTTTACCCTCTGACATTGCAGAAACCTTACGGAAATCTCATCTACATGAAAATAGCATTTTTCTATACTTCATACTGTTAATAAAGAGGTTAAAATCAATACCACGTAAAGGCCACTTTCCCTTTTAATACAAGTTTTATTAGTCATTACATGAAGCTTTCAAGTTGTTGGGGTTTGAGGTTCTGGTTCCTAGTGATTTTATTCAGTTACTGTTTGATCTGCAAGACACTTATTTTCTCTCTATTTTTTTTTTCTTTTTTTTTATTTCTCCCCGCTGCTCCTCATGTTTTACCCCAAAGTTGTTTCCACCCTTGCTATGAATAAACCAGGGTGGAATCAGCCTCTCAGAACATTTTAGGTGAAGTGCATTGCAGGGTGGGAGTAGAAATGTTACTGCTAATAAATTATCCATAAGTATTTCAGCTTTTCCCAAGGTATCTTCCCACGTGAAAATAAATATTGATTTTTTTAATTATTCATTTTTCAAAGGATCTTGTTTTTATCACTGTGAGAAGTTGGATGCTTCAAATTAAACCAGTTTATAATGTCCTTCAAATTTACCAGAAGGGATTAGCATAGCTTTTATAGCTCAATTTTTGTTAATAGTATTTCCAGTCAAGATGTCTGTGATTTCAGTAATAAATTACTCTTTTAATTGTCATAAATTTCATAAGGTTTTTATAGATATATATTTAATGTAGAGGAAGGTCAAACAACTTTTTCGCAAATGAGCTAGCAGGTAAAGAATTTGAGGTGAAGCCTCAAATTCTGCACATGAGGAAACAAGCAAAATAAAAACAGATGAAAAGAAAAACCACCCCCAAATCATTGTTGCAACACATTAAAAGCTCTAATAAATGGTAAAGAATTTCTGAAACAGAATGAGCAAAACACTGCATTCTAAACTCCTCTCTGAATATGGCCTCCATTTGCTTGTATGCCCTTACAATACATAAGATAATAAACACTCTATTTTTTGACATTTCCTCTTGCAGAAAAGGAAGGAAAATACTGACTGTATCCCTACAAATCTGAAGCAAGTTGTCTATGAGTATAGCTGTGTAGTACCGTTGTTTTGAATGGTTTTAGCTTCTGGAGGTTTTAGATTTATATTCCAGAAAATTTTCTCTGTGCAGTCATGAACTGTGTGATCTCAAAGGGTTTTTTTACAGGCATGACTGTCTTATCTGTGGATTAGTCTGCTCTTTTGGGGTGAGTTTTTTGTTGTCTAGCTGCTCTAATATCTTCCCGCCACCACGTGCTACTATTGTGAATTTTGTGAACCTAAGATTTGTCAGAGGGATCTTAAACAACAATGTGGACAGGATATCTATAACTGTGTCTGCTTAATTCTAGATAAGGAGTCGTTTTGCAATTATACTTCACTTCACCTCCAAGTGTTTTCAGACTTCTCTAACTCAATTCTTTCCTGATGGCTCTGAATTGGTAAGAGGTGCTGTCCTGTTAGAGCACAGCTAATGAGCTCTGACTTCTAATGGGCATTTTGCTCACAGGAGCAAAAGGGAGTTAGTCAGCTATGATCCTTTCAAATATATATATTTTATATATACATATATATATATATATATACACATATATACATATATATATATATATATATATATATATATATATATATATATATATGAGACATGGACTGCTGATCTTCTGCAGTGAATTATTCACTCTACAGATTTCACTGCCATTGTGCCATGCTACTTGCTAAATTAGACAGAGTTTATGTTCATCGTTTTTCTATTGATGTATTTTCTACTGCTTTAGTGATGGCAAGAATGTATCTTCCCTATCTCATATGACTCAGAGAGGATTTGAAAGGGGACACAGAGCTTTTAAAGAAAAACAAGACTTTTTAGATCCAGTGATCTCAGCTGGATTGAGCTTCAGAGGTATCAAGGACGACCTAAGGCAGATAAAAATAGTGTGGATATTTGAAGTGATGCAGCTATTTTAATTCCAATATCTGGTAAGAATGCTATGTTTTAACTGACCTCTCTGCTTTTTAGTAAATGCACATTTCACTGATTTCAGCAGAGATTGCATGACAAGGTCAGAGATCAGCCCTCATCCAGAAACCACTTCTGGTGTGAATCTGGCACATTTAGTTCAAGATTTCTACCCCAGTAAACAAGCACGTTCTAGATTTTTTTTCAACCTGCCAGTTTTACAAATTGTAATTTTAAACTAATGCATAGTTGTCAAGCATGTCAAGGTGGAAGAAAGTCACTAGGGAGGAACAGAAGTATAATTTATTGACTGCAGTATTTTCCAAATTATTTAAATGTTATTCCTTTCCTGTCTCCTTTCTCTGAACTAACTATACTATACACTACTGAGGACTAAAAATACAAGGTTGTGGCAAACACCTCCATACAAATGGGTAAATTTGGTTTATTATTCAGAAAAATGAAGGGCAATAGAAGGTCTTGCTATTCCCAGAAGTAAATCTGCATGTGGTTTGATGTGGTTTTCCCTGTCTGTGATTATGACAAGGAAAGCATGAAACTCGTTATGTGTGAAACTGGTTCCAGTTTAAGTCCCGTGTAAGAACTGGCAAAATGACAAAATTAAAGTGATAGTTCTTCCTAAATTGGCACCTCTGCCTGCTATCCTTCTGCACATACAGAGATTCATATTTCTCTCATTTTTTGCCTGTGGAAGCTGACTTACTGGAGCACTCTCAACAAAGGCAAGAAGTAGTAGTTCATAGTTTTCAGTTCCTTGGTTCTAAACCCAGGGGTCTTCCAGTGTTTTCCAAGCTTTGTTTCACTCCACTTGCTGTCCTCAGTAACTTGGATCTGGCATCTGTTATCTGTTTATTTCTTCATTTTCAATTCTATTTGGGAGGTTTTGTTTCATGGCTGAGAACATTTTTCTACATTTCTCATCTTCTTGGCCTGCTGCCCAAATGTGCTGTATTTCCTGGAGTTCTTTCACCCTTGTTCACCAGTTTTGGGCTAACTGTTTCAAGGACTTTC
This sequence comes from Taeniopygia guttata, assembly GCF_048771995.1. Lineage (NCBI taxonomy): Eukaryota > Metazoa > Chordata > Aves > Passeriformes > Estrildidae > Taeniopygia > Taeniopygia guttata. The sequence goes on along the minus strand of NC_133028.1, from coordinate 36,660,227 downwards.
TACACAAACTTTAAGTTTGTTACCCTATTAATTAAAAAGATCAGAAGATCAAATACTTGTTTGTTTAAGGAGCTTGCTAGTAGCACCATATATTGAGAAGAAGATGGAAGCAGTGAAAGGTAGAGAATTCACACAGGATGCAATAAATATTTACCCATTCCATATCTTTATGCTAAATTTATAGTGCTATATTCTTGTGAAAATATTCTTTGAAAAATATTTCTCCTCAAAACATTCCCTTTAATAGTTTTTGTCAGTTTTAAAGAACTCTTGAAACATGTGTTATCCATTTGTGTCTTGTTTAGTTTATCTTTTAGCCAGTACAGACCTGTTAATGCTGTGTTCAAAAAATAAGCTTGGTTTAGAAATAAGAGACAGGCTAATACTAAGGGAGAAAAATCCCCCTCTGTTTTTCTTTTGCCTGAAAATTCTGCAGGCAACAACTGAAAGCAATTGAAAATGCTTTTTTTTTTTTTTATCATCATATTTTTATTTGTGAGAACAAAGTAGACTGTTATCGCCTTATAAGACACACATTTGTACAAGCCTTCAGAGCTAAAGCAAGCAGTATGCTCACTGTCAGTGAAGCAAACTTTGAAGGAAATTGGATGACCACAATGTTTACTGTATGTTCTGCCAACTGTGTTGCAAATTAATATACTGGAGACTGCTGGGCAGAATGATTTGCAGATTTTCAGTGTGAGTGTGAACTGCCGGCATAAATACAGGTTTATAGATCAAACGCTTGGCAGTGCTGAGAACATGGAGAATGATAGCAGCTTCCCATAGAAGGAAATGTTTTTTTGAGTGACCTTCCAGACTTCTTCCATGTGGATTAGCACAGACAAAGTCTCTGGATTGCTGATACCAGTCACAAATTCAGTAAGAAATGCATTTTTTTATTACTGGGGGGTAAAGGACATCTTTGCATCTTCATGGCAGGTGGTTCCCTACCTCTAAAAAACATGTTGATTTGTGTTTCAGCTACAATTCTCAAAAACTGTCCTAAGAAAACCAGACATGACTAGAGCAATAGCCATTGGAGCCTGTTCAAACCAGCTGAGAATCTGTGATGTTGATAATGAAACAAAATTTGACTTTTGGCCTAATTTTTCAGGACATTGAGGACTCTCAGTTTCTCTAATAATATCTGAGGACGCTCACCTTGAAGAAATAGTCTCTGGATGGATTCCAGTGAGATGTCCGGGACAGATAATTGCATTGAACAAATAATAAAGAAATATTTGATGGTTTTTGTTACAATAAAAAAAATGCTGTTGTGTCTGGTTACTAACAACCAGAAACTGAGAGCTGAACAAAGCTTTAATTGCTTAAAGAGTATGTAAAAAATGGAATTAATTTTTTTTATTGCCTTCCAATTATTTTTAAGATACCAGAGATTGTGGGATTTTGGCTTTTCTTTTTGACAAGTATTAAGATAGACTGGAAATGCTCAACCATGATGCCATACTTCAAATTGCCGTCTATTCAAAGAGTGTGATTAAAAATCAGAAAAATGTGGCATCTCTTTTAAAAAAAAGAGTAACTTTGAAAGTTGCTTGTCTTGCTTTAGAAATTATTTGCATAAATTTAATATTAATTTTAATAATAAAATAAAAATATCTAGTAATAAACATTGTATATATTTAAACAGCAGATTTTGTCCCAGAGCATTCTACATATAATAGCTTCCAATCCCTACCCCACCCTCTGCCAGGTCTTCAATATATAATTTCTAGTGAAATTACAAAAGTGCCAACATTGATTTGTTTTCTCTGCTGATGGATATGTCAGATAACATTTTCTCTTCTTAAGTCAATACTCAATTTTTTAAAACTCTGATAATGGAAAACCAAGTGATTTTTAGTATAATTTTTGCAACTCTAATTACTGGTACCAAACATAACACAGTTTTACTGTACAGCTTTCTGTAAGATAGGAGATGGAGGCCATTTGGAATACTTTCCTCGTGCTTTAGAAAGTATTTTAGGATATTTTCTTCTTGCTTTTTGTTTTGCTTTACTACATGCTGTAGTAAGCAGTTACAACATTGAGAGTAAATGTGGTGTAAATGCACTCTTTTAGGTGCTTTTCTTTTTAGCTGAATGCAGATAGAAAACACTGAAGACACTGGAACTGCAAGGTGGCCCTGGAATTTGTTGAAGAGCTAAGTGCTTTGATTCTTTTTCATATTTATTAATCGACCTGATAACTGCAGTAGCTTGTCATGAATTTCAGCACTATGTGACATGAACAGTGTAACACAAACATGAAAGAAAGGGCAAAATATATGAACAGCTAGTTGATTTTCACCTTGGTACAGAGAAGATGGTACTCCTTAGGACAGATTCTCAAGTATTTGCTCTTTAATATGCTGGTTAAAAACCCTTAGAAATGCAAAAGTATGGCTAAAAATTGGGAATTAATAATTGATGTACTTGATGTTAGGTGGAGACAATTGAAAGCTTTTTGCTTTGGAACCAACTGAATGAAATAGCTAACTGCCACCTAATATATTCAAACATTCATGTTTGAAGCCATGAGTGGAGAAATACAGGAGAAGCTTTATACAAAGAAATATTTTTTGCTGAAAATATAATATCAGCATGTTTGTGACAGTGCTTACGAAACAGTGCAGCAATCTAATGGTAAGCCTTGATGCATGGTAATTCTTTCCACAGCGCTGATTGCTGTTGATCACCTCAGAGAGTACTCTGCACATTTCTTGGGTTCTCTGGGTGTGTTTCTGAAGAAATTTAAGCTTTAACCAGAGCCTCAGGTTTGAATTTTTGCATTTGTAACAAAGACAAAATCTGCCCAGTGTTGGAGCAGAAACTGTGCCAATGCAAGGCCTGTAAGCAGAGCTGAACTGGGACAGCTCCAGTGGGTTTAATTGTTCTTAACTTTTCAGACTGCTCTTACTGTTGTTTTTTTGACTTGCAGGGGAACATATTTAAAGGTTCTCAGCTTCATTAAGAGCAACTTGCCACTTTAAAAAATTCTCAGGTGCATATGTGAGAACTAATAACATGCACTGTAACATAGTGAAGTTGAATTTAGTTCAAGCAGATGTATTCAGTGTGAGTATTTCCTCAAAGAGTTGTTAGTATGTAAAGGAATTTCTCAAGTCTTTTTTCCTAATTCCTAAGAATTCATTGCTGTTTATACAAGAAACCTTACCAAATCAACAGTTGTCCCAGTTTTGTACTGTATTTGTACTTGCATGTGCATGGATAGCAGAGGAGAGGAAACTAAAAAGTAACTTGATATTATAATTATTTTGAGCAGTAGAATAATGCCGTGACTTGCTGTAATTTCCTTAATAACATTGACCCATAAAATAAAGTTCTGCTGTCATGAACATTGTGAGACACAGTCTTGGTCACTCACTAATGACAAAATGTTTAAATTAGGATCAAAAGAGATTCCAAATATTCATAAATGTGTATATACAGTAATTAGTGGGAAGATGACTTAAAAATTTTTGAGTTTAGAGATGATTTTAAGAAGGTCATGAGAAGGACAAACACAATAGCAGAATGTCAATCCACCAAACATTTTAATTGTTTCTGCACTAATTTGAGAAGGGAAATAAACAGGAAGAGCTGAAATCTTAATTAATGATCACAACAGTGTCTCAACTGGCATATGAGACACTCAGTGGGATAATTCACATGATTAGAATATTAGTGGATATAATTTGCTCCAGACACATCTGCAAAGCAGGGAAAATAAGAGAATGTATTGCTTTGCATCGCAAATAGGTCCATAAAGAGATGATATATATATTTTGGGTAAGGATATAATGCTCAAATCAGAAGTGAATCACCAGAAAAGGCTTGTCTCTTGGGAAGGGAAAAGATCTATTATTAAGGAAAAAAAAAAAAAGACAAAGCTTTCCATGGTAAAAATGATGGTAGTAAAACAAATGTTTTAGAATATTCACGTAATTTGCAGCACATTTTAATCTATAAAATGGGGGAAAAGAAAAGTAAAACTAATTTGAATTATATATGTAACTCCAAATATTGTAAAGAAAAGGGCAGAAAATATTAATGTGCCAAAACTCCTGAGAATTACTGTGAAAAGAGACAACTTACAGTTCTCTGTGACTAAGAAGTTGAGTTGTTAAGCAATACAATAGTAATAAAAAAGTATCAGTCCTTGTGGGTACAACATTTGAAGAATAAAATATTTAAGGCTTGTTTCTAAACTCCTTCAAATTAACACTTGGAATTCAAAGTAAACTTCTTGTACTCTTCCCTGAGCATCAAGGTATTTTATTTAATCAAGCTCATTTTTTAGTATTCTTGCCTTGAAACCTGTTCCTTGCGGAAGAGGTATAGATCTGGGAAGCTTCTTCATACAGGGGCTTGTAGAGGTACCAGTGTTTACTAATACTGTGTTTGCTGAAGTTGCTAAAAGCTCACAGGGACTCAAGGGAAGGCTGGAGTTTATCTCCTTTAAAGGAGATAAACTCTAATGGTGGTTGCATACTTTAAAAGATCCCTCTGGCTCAGGAAATCCTTGAACTCTTTGGAGACTGGAAGGTAATTAAAAAGTGTTACCAGATATACATCCCTATTCTTTCCACTTCTGTCATGGGGGCTTACAGACACTGCTGAAAATACTGCCCTGGCTTGGAGGGGTCCTTGGTGCAACCTTGCATTCCTGTGAGCCTGGGCCCCAGGAGCCCAGAAGAGCTGGTGGATGCTCTTCCTATTGCCGGGAGAGTGGAGCCAGCAGCTTGCTGTTCCCTAGCAGATGCAGTGCATCAGAATGGTCCCAGAGCTGGGAAGCTCTGTTTGACTTCCATAGCAAGGCAAAAGAACTGGAATAATCCTAAAGGAAATAAAATAGAGCCCTGCCTGCAAAGGGCAGTGGAAATTCTTTCCTTTATCTGCTGTATGAAACTCAACAGGTCACCTTTTTTTAAAAAAAAAAAAGAATATAAAAATGTGTCTTTTGTACACTCTACTTGAAGGAGGTAATAATTTAGTCTTAATTTCATCAAAAATGGACTTTTTATTCACATTCAGTATTTTCAATTCATAAATTCAGGTTTTAAATAAATAGGTGGATAATGGACACTTTAGGATATGCAAGCACATTTGTGGTTAAATTGGTATTGAGTTAAGTTCTTTAAATTTTAGTTGTAGTGTTTATTTCTTCCTCAGCCTACTGAGATTACTGTTTGTACAGCAGGTTGTTAACAATTTGGAAAATGTTAGATATTGTGGAGCAGATATCAACTTAAGAACATTAACTTATGTCCCTAAATTTGGATTTAGTGAGTTCTCACTCTTCAGTATTTATCTTATGGTGTTATTATTCTAAGTTTATTCTTTATTATATTATTTAATTTTGTGCATTATTTATAAATGCACGACACTCTAAGAAATAAACTTAAAATCCATATTACAAATTGAAGAGTGGATCTTACATATTCACTTGATTATTACGACCCATTTTCCTCTTTTGTTCTGCTACTTCAGCCCAGCAAAGCTCCAGCTGCCTGAACAAACACTGACTTTCATATCACTGACAATCCATCAGGGATACAGAATGAAAGGGGATAAAGGGCACTATTTTTACCACAAGAAATTACAAAAAACAGTTTTAATACCACCATGAAAATCTATTTTGTGTACATGTGTGGCCCCATGCATAATGTAAGATTAATATGTTGTATGGTGCTTCTATGAATCTAGTGTCAGAACAAACAGGAATGGTAAGCTATGTCCTTGAAGCTTTTTGTAATGTATTATTTCTACCTGTGATAAATATCTCAAATGCATAGAACATTCCAGTTTTACCACTTAGTCATTTGTGAAAGAGCTTGATTTTTTATTAGTTACTGAGATAGCTTTACAGACTCTTTGTATCTCTCTTGCTCAGTCTTACAGTCTCTCAGGTGTTTCTCAGTCTCTCCTTGTCAGGGTGTAATCCTTCCAGTGGCCTAGAAGGATATCCAGATGATGTTCTGAGGTGTTGTGATGGAATAGTGTCACTGCCTATCTGTCAGGTAGGGAGCAGGGGAGAATTAGCCATTGGCAATTTCTTGTAGCAGCTTCTGTTTAAATGAAAATAGGCAGGCAAAGACAGCACAAGGAGCAGGGCATCTGATAAAAAGTGATGCAGAGAATCTTACAGCTCAGGTTTAGAGTATGGTGCTAGAGATAACACTCAGAAAAGTGCAATGTTTGTTTCATCTGTATGGAGTACATGCAGTGTCTGATTGTTTTTTGTTTCTTTGTTCATTGCATGTCCAGTGATGGTGGCGAGGATCAGACACAGCCCAGAGATCTGTCATCGTGGCTACAGTGCCAGCTCTAGATCAGAAAGGTACGTGGGCACACAAAGGCAAGGCACAGAAGTAAAGGTCAATGGGATGGCCTGAAGATGCTCCTGAATGAAGCAGGGGCAGGTCTCCCCCTGCAAGACCCATAACGTTCTTTCTTGAATAGCTCTTCCTTCAGAATAGTGTGAATTTGTGTTAGTTCCATATCAGAGAGCTGTCCCTGAGCACAGGCCAATGTACTCCTGGGAGCCAAGAGAGTAAACTTCAGGCCCTGAGAGTAAACAGAAACAGTGTAGGTACACCAGACATTAAGGAAAAGAAGACTGATATACACACACACACACACACACACACATACATATATATATATATATATATATATATTTGCAGAAATCAATAACCTGAAGACCTGAAATTGCAAGAAAAAAGATAAGTACTTTGTGAACCATTGAACCATTATGATTCAAAATAACTCAACTTCTTTTTGAAGTAGTATTAATCCATGCAAGCCAATGTGTTGTAATCTAATTATTTAATTCTCCTGTGTGAAATTAACTGATGGGAAAAAAAGAGTGATCAAGATTTTTAACTGTCTTTTTGAAAGTGTTTAAACAATAAGATATTTTTCAATCAGAAACAAATATAATTTCCCATGAATGTGGAAATTAAAATTACACTCTTTGGCGTATCAGAGTACTACTTTATTTAAGGCAGTTGTTATTATGCAGAAAGTTTGGTAGGTCTCACCAAAGTTGGTTTGGTTTGATTTTCTGGGTCACCAGAAGCTCACTACAGCTCTTTGTTTTGATAAATTCTTTTGCAAAGAGTGCAGTGACATGCAGCATACGATATGCAATTTGAAATATATGTCATGAAAAGGAGACTCTGAATATGCTAATGAACCATTTTGATGTTTATAACCTTTCTTTTCCTTCTCCTGGGTTTATTCTAGGTATTTCTCCTATGATGGATGATGAAAAAAAATTCAATCTGTTTAGCCTTCATAAAGATACACATTTAACTCCTCAGAATTCAGACCACTAGTTTTACACTCAGTATGAAAAGGGGTATGGGCAAGTCATATCTGTGAAATACCCTCACCTCTTACTGGCAATTTTAGCTTCACTTAGTGACAATGCTAAGACAAAATGTAGCTCGAAATTTCAGATAGTTTCAGTGACGGTTACTATCTTAATTATCCATAGCGAGAACTTAAAACCTTTACTTAGAGTACAAGTATTCATCTAGTAAATTTATAGGCACACACAAAGATGTTCCAAGGATTACTTGGAAAATGTGTACATTTTCAAAGTAATTGCCAATATGTATTTTGAAATACAATTTGTATTAATAGACAGTGTGAGGGGAAGTATGTATTTTCCTTTTAATACTTGTTTTAGTCCTGTGTGTCTCCCCATCACTCAACAGTCCTTCAGAGTAAATACTGCTTATACGAATTTTCTTTCATCCTCCGTTTCCATCCCTTTGCCATTTCACTTTCTCCAATCTATCAGTTTTGTAATATTAGTTCTCATCTTTAAATAATTAATTTATCTCCTATTAAATAGTTTATTTGATTTTTCCATCGTCTGTTTCTCATTGTATTACTTTATACTTCCAAACTCTTTTACAGCTCTGTTTTCTTGCTATTCCTTCATCATCTCTTCATTTCTCTCCACAAGCATATGTTGGGAGGAGACTAAGGGGAAGAGGTTGCATGCTTGAAATTCTCTCCCTTTTGTTAAATCACATCTTGAGGGTTCTTCTATTACAGTTGTAAATAATTTGTGACATAATTAATGGTCTTACATATCAAGGGTGTTACTTAAAAAATAAGCACTTTTAAATGTTTTTGCTCACACGGGTCAGTGGATCCATGGATCAGTTTAAAATCAAGTAGTGATGATGCTTTGCAGGTGGGCTGTATTTTTATTGTGTCCAATTCTTCTTAATTTAGTACATTTCTTCCATCCTTTCTTCAAATAACATATTCAGAAAAACATAATTAACATAATTAAAAAATAATAATTTTGTAGTAGATTTTTCATTAAGTCTTTTAATTAGTTTAAAGATATTTTTTATATACAGCTCATGAGAACATGGGCCCTTATATGGCTAGCAGCTATGCACTGTGACAGGTGACATCATCATTACAAATACAAACTCTGTGTGATCTTTTGACACTTACTGATAAGCAGCAGCCAAGATGACAGATATTCATGTATAATTATTTCCCAAACCTTTGAAGTAAATTAAGAATGATTACAAGGAATAAAAGCTACCTCTGTGTTACTGGAAGGGGGGGCTCTGCAGTTCTCCATTAGCATTAATTTCGTGTTAAAGCACTCTGAGGCTTTTCTCTCTTGTAACTTTGCCAAATGCTAAACATTAGGGTTGATGATTTCTGTGTCATGCACCTGTCCTAAAGTTTAACTGTTTATAAAAATGTAACCCTATATGGGTCATCTTTGCAAGGCCAGATTGCAAATATCTTATTTTGCAATAAGGAAAAAAGGAAATCCTTTTGTAAGGAAAAAAAAAATTGAAGCTGTCTTTATTATTTCATTTTATATGCAAAATATGTTTTAGTCTTACTAGACTTACTATAGTCTTACTAGATTATTTCCTATGGTTCTAGGCAGCATAATTTTAGCATCTGCGGATTTGAAGTGAGAATTTCGAACTTGACCATGAAATGGTTTCTGTGAATAAAAGCCTTTTGGCTTGTGTGGAACCTACTCAAATGTATCTAAGCCAAAAAAATTCTATGTGCTTTGCCTAGGAGCTAAAAGCTTTGAGGTGCTCTATTACTGGCAGGGAGTGAGTGCCCTTAGTTCTCTTGCAGCTCCCACTGCAGACAGGACAATGCTCTGTTGCCACTGAGGAGCTGGACAGGAGTGCAGGTGGAAGGAGGACAAAAGTCTGTGTTTCCTCTGCTGATAACTGAGGCAACAGAAAAATCAAATGCCTTGAATGACTTCAGTGTTCTTGTCTCTTCAAGACAGTCAGACAGAAGTATACATGGATCTGAGGCTGGAATTTTTACCAAAATTGGATTTTGCTCCCCCAAGAGCATAATAAAACATCTGTTAAGATCTCACTGACCCTATAATCTATTAATTTCAGGAGCTCAGGGAGAAACTGCTCCAGGGATGTGCTACATGAAAGCAACAGGTAAATATAGAATGCATAAACAACACTTTAAGAATGCAAAATACAGACATGTACATGGACGTTACTACTTTTGAAGTGTTTAAAGGACACATGGTACTCTAAGTGTAACTTAGAAGTGTTGCATGATTTACAGACGTATATAGTATTTAGTACCTTTCACCATATATACATTTTCTGCTACCACATGTTTAGAAACACTAAGAAATACTCTGTGTTGGAAATGAAAACTGACAGAAGCAGCTGCTCTTGTAAAGTGCAATGTTACATTTCATCCATGTGCATCTCACATGAGAACTTGTGGTGGTGTGTGGGTGGATAGTTAATGATGAGATTAAGGTTAAAATAGATTTAATAGTCTAGCTGAGATGGACACTTTGGGAAGGCAGTTAAAATTCATGAGCCCCCTGCTGTTCTCCTGAGTGGCTCAGGGTGCACCACGCTGACCAAACTGGCATGTCTGAGCTGTCTGCACAGCAGTTAGCCTATTTTTATTCTACAGGTACAAGTCTCTTTTGTCAGACAGCAAAACCTCTTATTCTGTTGTTTTCTCTCCCTCTAGTCTGATTCTAGTGAAAATTATGCCTTTATGGGTTTTTTAGAGGTATTTTTTCTTAGAAAATATTGCCTACACAAAAGTTCAGATCAAGTCAGGAACTCCACCTTTTGCTGGTACTGTGTTTATGCCTGGGTGTAATTAGGATGGAGTTTGTGAGGCAGAAGAAAAATAAATACATGTTCTTACTTGAAATAGAATGTTCTTCCTTACATTCAACCTCCATTATGACTCTCAGAGGATCATAATGTTTGTCCCAAATATTTAATATGAACATCTACTTCCTTAATCAGCTGGAGTTGCCTGTGCTAAGGCAGGAAAGAAAGTAGCTGAAAACGTGGGAACTAGCAGAGCAGAACGCTGTGTGTGTTTTTAATTGAAGGGGAACTGAACAGAATATTTCATGTGGATGAATATTGGTCAACATTGGAAATAATTTGAAGGCAGTCTTGAAATCCACTATGTGAATTCTTGCCTGCCTCCTTAGAGATGTGAGGAAAGGTGAAGAGGGCTACAAAATCTCAGCTATTGAAATAATTGTAAATACTATTTTTTATGGTGGTTTCATCTATAGAAGGATTGAAAAAACATGGAAAATATCTCCCTCTTCACAGAAAGCTTTTAACAGTTGGTAACCTTTTGAGCCCAAGGCAACATGATCTGGTGAAAGAATACCTTATTTTCATGTCAGCTGCCTTTCAAATAGCAACCTTAATTGTCCTGAGACCTCTTAAAAACTGCCTTATTCCACCCTGTAATTGATTAGCCTTGAGTTTTTCCAGCAATCTTATTTCCAAATCCACTATTGCTTTTCTCTATTTGGCCACAAATGTTTATTAGACAGAACAAAAAATAACAAAGATAAAACAATTAAAACCTTCAGTGACACTTCCAGGAGTACTTATTTTAGAAATCTGCAAATGAATAATGAATTAATAAGATTGACTAAATGGCAAAGAATAGCTACCACCCAGGCTCAAAACAGCAAGGTGACCACTTGTAATAGACACCTAGATTTGCATTTATCTCATCAGCTCATTGAGTCTCAAAAGAGAAATCCACTTTCTGATGAGTGCATAAGGTTGTCTAAGCACATATAAATAAAAACAAATTGATATATAAAATTACATGATGCAAGAAGCAGTAATTCTGGTCAGCCAAGCAACACACTGGCAGCCATGTATATATCTTTTCATATTTACTGTCTAATATACTGTTCAAGTTCTCAGTCTGACATGGAAGATACAATCCTGAGCTAGACTAGCTTAATCATCAAAGACTTTTGACATCATAGCCATTAGCCTAGTGAGATGTTACTCAGTCTGTTTTGCTGGGCTGATCTCTTCACTTGAGGAACTGCATTAGAGCTAGAAAAATCCCTAAAGCTCTTTACGGACACAATTTTAGATACCTGCTACCATAAAAAAACCCAAAAAAACTCTTACCAAAGAAGGGCTCTTCAGAGGTTTCTTTCACACTATTGTCACCCCCATATTCTTGAACTGAAGACACTTTTTTCCAACTTTAAATCCATATCAGTTGCTGCTGTCATACAAATTAATATATGGAAACACAAATCAAGCCTCTTGAAGAATGTTGGCAATGATATTGCCAGTGTTGGTGGCATTGCGTCAGGGTCTTGAGCATGCTACTAAACCTTAAACATCTTCACCAACTTCAACTGAGGGATCCACCTATACACCCTGTAGGAGGTTCATTTATTTCCTGGACATGGAGATCTTTTCTGAACTGTGTTAAGATCTGGCTCAGCTTGCTGACTGATTTTCCTGAATGAACAATACATGACATTGTAGGTTGCTTTGTCTTCAGTCCTGTTTTTGATTATCTTATGCTATTTGTGGCTAAGCTCCCTGAACAGGTACTCAATTTCAGCCTGTTTGGTACAGTGAGACTGCAACCTTGTTCGTGAGGGCTCTGTCTATTCTGTAGCGCTTCTTGGTTTCTGGCTTATGGTTGCTGTAGGAGCATGCACACTCCTGCTTCTCCTTGATGCACAGATCAAAGTGTCAATTGTCCAGGTGTTTCTGCATATTTAGACAGGCTTGATATTCAGAAGATGGAATATGATGAAGTCATGAAGGGCATTATACCCTACCCCTATAATTACCTAAAAGTTCATACTTGTCAGACAGCCCAGCTACCTTGTTAACACTAACGTATGTATATAAGAACTCTGTCTCCTTTAAAGCTTTGCTGATGTATCTGCTTAAAAAAAGATATAATAGATATAATTTGAAATAATGAACTGCATTTTTTTTTTGTTCTCATAGTACATAGAAAGTATACAGACATATTGCAAATAGTAAGCATGGTTTAAAGAAGGAGTTGGAGAATGTCAGCATCCTTGGAAAGCTGTCAGAAAGTTGAGCATCTTTGTTCAATCTTTTTGACTCTTTCATTTCGTCCTCGCCAAAAGAGAATTACACTGATATAAAGAGCAAACCACCCCAGATTATTGCTGCTATGGATTGCTGGAGTTTATTGCGGTACCATAACCACTAGGTATGTTACAGCAAAACTCACTGGCTTTGCTATATTGTATTCCCAAAAAAACCCTAAAAAACTCTGAATCAAGTTCTCATGTCTTATCTGTATTGAAAATAAATCATAAGAAACTATCCACAAAAAAAATTGATGCTACATAGGAAAGAGATCCATATATATTTCTTAGTCCTTCCTTTTATCTTAAAGGAAAGCATTTGTCAAGTGAGGAAGATTTGGTGCTGCACTTTGACAAAAAGAAAAAGGACTGTACATATTGGAGGAGGAATGCATTTCTGGCTGATTAAAAGCATGAATTTTCCTTTTCCCAGGAAAGGAGAAACACAAAGCTAAAAGTAAAAGACAGCAGCAAAAATTATTGTCCTTGTCTGTTATTTCTTTTTCTAATTGGTTCAACATTGGCAACTTATTTAAGGTATTAGCTGTATAAAAGTGCTCTTCGAGATGTAAGTCAAGTGTTCAACAGAAAGTCTAAAGGAGAAATCCAACCACATGCTTAATATTGGCTGCACTTAATGTTTTGTCTAATTCAAAATTCACTGTTATGTTTATCTGCATTAATTACTCTTATCACATTAATCCTTGTTGGATCATTAATAATATCCATAAGAAAAAATAATGAGACAAAGTTGTTACCTGATTCAAACTAGAATTTATTAAAATAAAATTTCATACTATAAAGACAAGGGAAAGAAGACACAATAAAAACTTTTTAGGGAACTCTTTCAATTCAAAGCAAAGGATGTCAGATGATTAATGCCATGATAAAGCCATAAGAATGAATGAATATTTGATAGAATACCTGAGAAAAGTGAATGATTGTTGTTACATATGACAGAAGATACCCTACCCTCAGGAAAACAGGAAATGAAAGAGTGATAACACAAAAAGGTATTTCATATCTTATCAATGAAACATATTTAATGTAACCTAAAGCTTTAAAAACAAATTCTGTAAAAGTAAAAAGGAACCACTCTTTATTTTTGAGTTAATAAGTATACCAAAAAGGCTGTTTATATTTTAAAATGCCAAACTTCTTCAGGTTCTCCATCTGTATTGCATCTTTGCGTTTGTGATGTGTCTGTAATGCTGTCTGAACTCCTAGTACACCTAGAATACAGAAGGCACAGGGAAAACCTTTTGTCTTGTAGGTTATCTTAGATTTTGCCATATTACAGAGGATTTTTCTGCAATAGAGGAAGAAATGCTTGAAATAGAATAACAATATCTTTGTTTTTTTATTCTCCACATCAATTTTTGTCTGCAATTCCACTAGGTATTTCACTTGCCACGTGAAGGATGGTGCCTTTGTGTGAAGGTCTCTATTGCTAGATGGAAAATCAAAGTGCTATTTCTTTTCAGGGGGAGATGACTGTATCTCAGACTAAAATTCAGAGGAAATAGATCTGCAAAGAAAAATGTAGGCGCAAGCTATAAGCTTCCTTTGGGAGCTCAGATTCCTTCCAAAAATGTGCAAAATTATTCTTCAAGAATCTGTGAAACTTTCAGATAACTTCAAGTTTCTAAATGTCTTGCTAGACCTGAGATTGAGGAATTTGTTCTGAGATGTGGATGTACTTTTCTTACCCTTTAAGGTTTTTTATCCCTGCAAATTATTTAAATTTTGTACGGCTTTATTACTACCAAGTTGTCTGTGCAATAGCAGTAATTGCATGGTTGAGGGAAGAAGGAAGAGTAGTTATTACATAAGGCAACACCTTTTAATTGCTACATCCAAAATTAATTTTACTATCTCTGCTTACTAAAAGTCAGCTGCCGCATTTTCTCCCAAACTGGCCTTTTTTAAGCTGAAATGGCAGTATTAAGTATTTCCTGAAATCATAAGGAAATATTTAAAATTTTATTTATATATTCCTGATTTTATATTCATTCTATTTATGCATTCCTGATTTCATACTACTAAGAATATTTTGGGAAGGTTGTATTGGAGCTTCCTTTTTCGGAATGATGCTAAAAACAAAAAGTAACTATCATGTTTCTACCAAGGCCATATGGGACTGGAAACTCCTTATAATGAAATATTGGTTAATGATTAGGACTTAAATTTCCTAGGCAAAGCAAACCAAGTTATCCCAAGAGTATTGACTCCTAGAGACTGGGAAATCTAAATAACTAAAAATATTTAAATAGTTCTATGCTCTTGGTCTACTACATCTAGACTCATCCATTTATTTATTATTAGAATGAATGTTCTACTGTTCTACTACATTTACTTGAACTTAAATCAGTAAAGCTTTTATTGTGTGAAGGAGTACATTTAGACTGCAAACTATTATTTTGTCATCCTTTATAGTAACAGTCAGTCTAGAAAAGGAAAAAAAAATGGCAGAAAGGAGTTGTTGTTTTGGTTTTTATTTTAAATGAAAACTCAGGGTAAAATAGTGAACTTGTGGTATTCAGAATAGTTTACAAAATTATTCAGTAGGCCATGTCACTTTGAGAATTTAATCCAGACAGGAATTCAGTTAGCAATTACCCTACAATACTTAAAAATGGTAACATTGCATTTAATTTTGTGATGTGGTCAAACCTATGTTCAAAATATTTCCGCTGACGCACACTTTACGTGCATGAGTGTCCCTGTGGCTGCAAACCTACATTGAGGCATTGATAACAAATCCTGAGCTCTAGGCTGCTATGGCAACAATGGTAGCATACAGGAGTCAGCTAATTTTAGACTAGCTTGGGTATGTCTACAAAGATTGTAGTTATGCTATTGCCTCCAGTAAAAACATAACCTTGGTTCACTTGAGCATTTTAAAATATGAAGTAAATCATGAACACCTAAAAGTTATATTTATACGTATATTATGTGTTACTGGATGTTTGAGCAACTTCAGACTTCTTTTTTTCCTTTTTGCTGTATATTCTAAGATATATTGCAGTAATCAAATGCAAGGCATAAAAAAAAAAAAAAAGGACCTTCATGACCAGAATACATACCTGAGGCAAAACCAATCTGCTTGAGATTTCTTTCCGTATTTAGTAGATTGAAAATCCAATAATCTCTTTGACAGGAATGTTAATGTCCATGCTTGTACCCTGGGAATTGATGAAATTTTCCAAGTAGGTATAATATTCATAGGCAATAGTTATGACATGAAGATGGGAATGGAGCATCTAATTTTTACATGAGTGGGGAAAAACATAGTGCAGGGATGGAGGTCACCTTGAATTACAACTGATACATGTCACAGACTTCTCTGGTATGGGCAGAATGACAAAGTGCCTTGTTCAGGTAGACCTACAGATAATTTATGGCCTTCAGCAGTCTGCTTTCACTTTCTCTGTATTGCTGATAGCATGTCAAAATTAGAATTTGCTTAAAGACTAATGTCAGTAAACTGTTATAGCAAGAATGGATTTTATCAGGATGCTTGAGGAAATTAATTAGAGAATTGAGCTGAAAACTGTCACAGTAGTTTCTAGAATACAATACCAGATACTCTGACACGAGCAAGAAGAATATTGTATTGATTTTATTTTTTTAATTATAGACTGATTTAACAAAACGTGCTTGCAAATCTGTAAAATCTGTCATTGGAAAGGTTTTGATGAGCTATATATGCTATACATTTTGGAAGCTGCTTAAGAAATTTTTAGATTGGAAGACCTAAATTAAGTATGTTTAGTTTGGTTTTTTCTGACATTTCGTCCAGTATTAAAGCATGGTTTATTTTAATGTAAACAGAAGTTTGCCTTGATCTCACAGCTAAGAATAGCAGTGATTCCCTTGCCAACAAATTAGCTAAATATTTCAATTTACACACCTTATTACCATTTCATCTCGGGTTAGCTATGTAACATTGCTATTGAGCAAACTACCTTGTTCATAACAAGTTGCATATCTAAGAGGATTTAATTTCTAATAAAACACAAACTCGAAATCAGCACTGCTTGACTTTCACTAAGGCAAGAAAAAACACAGCTTGATTTACAAAATGCTTAGACTAAAACAATGCCAATCTACATGGCTGCACCTCCACACGTGTGTTCTGAACCTGAGAAGATGGTCTGCTGTGATGTGCCCTAAATGGCTCAGGTGACAAACAGCACGTTGTTAGAGCAGAGAATGCAGTAATGTCCCCAGTTACAGCACAAATACTTGAAGATTTTGCTGCATATTGGAAATATGAGAGTGACTCTTCCTTACAGTGGCAGCAGTTTTTTTGGTTAGTTTTTTTATCCTTTGTATAAGAGGATTGTTTCAGTGTATTTGGATGTGTTTACAGCCTCTGAGATAGACCTTGACTAAACAGATTTAGGACTGTAACATTCATTCAGATTGGGAGTACGGTGCTCTCTTTACAAATTGTCTGTTACTGGTTTACCTACTGTAACAAGGTGGTAGTGGAAATGGGGAAGTGATTTTGTATGCAAAAAAGAAGGAGAGGAAATTTCCAGAGAGATACTTTCTGAAATGAACATCATCTTGATGCTCAGAACATTAAATCTAATTTCTTCTCTCTCTTTTTCTCCTTCTTTCTAATACGTTTGTTCTCCTCACTTCACCAAGTGATCTTCTTATGGGTTTGAGGAGGTCCTGATGTATTTTTGGCTATTATTTTCCTCATGCTACCTGAAAAAATTTGGTTTCATCATAGAAACAAAGCAGGAAACATAGAGTTTTTGAAAAAAGATCATTTGACCCTAGAGCTGATAGAAGAAAAGTTTCCCAAGTTGGATAACAGAAGTCTCATGAATGCAAGTTTAGGACTACTGTCACTGAAATATATCTCAGATGGAATTTTTTTATGAATAGTATTTTAATTATTTGTGCTACTAGCACATTCTTTAAGCTATTTTTCAGAAGTGGACATATGTGATAATATGAAGGAGACAGAAAGCAAGGTGGGTGATTGTCACTACAGAATATAATATTGAAGAGTGCACTGATGACAGAATATAATTTTGAAGAGTGTACTGAAAACTAAAACAGTAAGTGCCCAACAGACCACTATACTAGAGGAGGAAATACATTCTTCTCTCAGAACTAGCTCAAAATCTACTGACTTGCTTAGGATCTTTTCACTGCTGAACTGAAAAATCTAAATTTACCTCGTGTCAATGAGAACACATTAGGCATATTGGATCAATTCCTGAATGCAACATGCAGCAACAGGTTGCATGGACAAATCCAGCACAGAAAAATGGCTTCATCAGTTAGCAGAAACTACAATCTGATACTTAATGCACATCAGAGGATCCAAATAAGTGATTAGGAAAATAAATATTTTCATCTTTAGAGAGATGAGATGGAAATACAATCCAAATACCTTTTATTGATTACAGAGTAGTAAGATGCTACTTTCTGCTAGCCCAGAAATTGATATAGTTTTGAAAATAAGCTAGCAGAAATAGCAGGTGAGTTTGGAAAACACAAGCAAGAAAAGCAAAAATGAAATATGGCTGCTAGACTTTGAAAGAAACTCCTGAGATGTAAACTTGGCTTCTGTTCAGATTTTTTTCTGTACACACTTGTGCAAGGTCAGTTCGCTATATGCTGTCTCTGTCATTTGTAAATTAAGAATAATACCTGCCTGCCTTGGATTATTTATGCTGAAGATTAATTAAAATTCATAAAAGCACTTTTAGTATTTAGTGTTACAAAACTGGTAGAAGAAGATTAGTAATTTTGATAAAGAGGAAACTTGTGATGAATAGTAAGAGGAGACATCACATACTAGATGGCTAATGGAGATAGAAGAAATGAAAGTTTTGCTTAGCCTTTGTGGTGGACTGTTTTCCTGAATTTTGTACCTTTTTTCCTGAAAAGACACAAGTTTTATGAATTATTGTTCCTTCATTGTTTTTTTCTTCAAAATAGCTGCTAGTTGTACAACAAACATGCACACTATGAGGATTTTAATGAGAAGGTGGCTTTTTACATGCTGCATAAGTCTTATTATGACTTTAAATTGTGGATTGGCTCAAAGAATTTGAACAAATTATAATATGGGAAATTGGCTATCAATTACAGTGGAAAAGGACACCCCATTTTTCTTAAGTAGTCTAACCTGAAAGGAGTACTCTCACAGGGGAATTTTCCTTGCAGACATTGTGACCTTTTTCTAATCAGGGAAGGGGAAGAGGAGACTGCCTCCTCAAATATTTTTCCATGTACTGTTTCCTGGAACAGCCGGTCACAGCCTGCTGTTTGAAATGGGTCTTTTTGTGACCACTTGTGGAACAGTGTCAGTACATTTTTATTAAAATGTGGTTTGGTCTGGTGGATTGGGCTTGGATGCCAAGTGCCCACCAAGCTGCTCTGTCACTTCTCCTTCTCACTTGACCTGGAGAGAGAAAATAAGATGGGAAAGAACTTTTAGGTTGAGATAAAGGAGTTTACTGGAGCAAAAGAGAAAGGTTGTGCATGCACAAACAAAGAAAAAAAGAAAAAGTTTTGTTCTTTACTTCCCATCCATGAGTGATGTTCAGACACTTCCTGGGAAGCAGGACTACAGCACGTGGAGAGGTTTCTCCAAAAGATAAACATTACAAACAACAAATGCCCCCCCTTTACACTCTTTTTTTTTTTTAGCTTTTATATCTGAGCTGATGTCATATGCTATGGGATACTTCTCTGGATATTTTCTGTCAGCTGACCTGGTTGTGTCCCCTGCCAGGATCCTGCCTGCCCCCAGCCCCTTGATGGGGGAATGTTGGGAGACAGCGCTGATGCTCTGCCAGCCCTGCCCAGCAGCAGCCGAGCGCTGGGGTGTTACTGACGCCTTTCCAGCTGCCAGCGCAAAGCACAGCGCTGTGAGGGCTGCAGTGGGAGCATGCACATTTGCTATGTCCTGATTATTTTAATAACAGCACTGCCTGACAGGTTCTTTTGGTCACCAAGATACTAAACACTGCAGATATAAAACTCAATAAAAAGGTTATAGCTGTTCATAAATGCAATATGTTCTTCAAGTCGTCTGTGATAGTTCCCAGTGAATGCTAGATTCTCTTTGGTTTTAGAGACATCAGGCCACAATATTGTCAGGTTATTTTAGAACATTTTTTCAATTTCTTGAAAACATTAATTTGATTCTTTTTAGGCTATTGTGTCACATCTCTGTGTATAAAAGTTTAGAAAATGGCAAATTTTAAAGTAGGATTGAAAAATTCACTCAGAGTTGATATGATCTGCTCTGTAGTGTTTTTATTTGTAACAAAACTAATGAAAAACTAGTACCAGTTCTTGGTTTTGAACAGAATCAGTGCTTTATAATACTACTTCAACTTTCTTCTTTAGTGCATTTTTCCTTGTATTTCCATATAATAGTACAGTAATGTATATGTAATAATATACTGAAACAAAATGAACATTTATAATGAAGTCAGAAATATTTTTCAACATCAAAAATGGTATCTCTTAATTTCAAATACCAAATGATAGCACTTTGATTTGCAAAGTTCATTGAAGGAATATTGGAGTTTTTCATACCTGGAAGCCCTAACTGTACTCTACTATAATTTAAATTCATTTCTCTAGCCATAGATTTTCAAATTAAACTTAATATGGGTAATCTTTTAACTGCATTAAAGATTTGCTGCTAGCTCTTTTCTTCTTACAGGATTGCCATAACTACAAATTATACATAGTAAAAATAAACACATGCAAACATAGTTCACTGACAAATGGAAAAAAACTATTATTTTATTATTAAGACTTTGAATTAATAGTCAACAGTTATCAGCAGTGACACATTTAATTTCCTTCTTGATCCTATATCCTTTTCTTCCAGTGAAAATTATCTGTACATATCCTATTTTCAGAAGTGTTCATTTCCAAAGGTTCCATTCCTCAACTGCAAATTATTTCCTTGTTTCTTTGCTTTAAATTCTTCCTGCCTAAAATTCTTTGCAACCTTTTTCTTAGTGCTTAAAAAAGGTTCTATATTTTTTGATAAATTACTCTTTCTTTGTTAACGTTTAGAATAACCCATACAGGGAACTAATAATTATTACATTCCCCATATCTAATGTATGTACTGATCAATTATTTCTAGGCATGTCATCAATTCTAATATAGCCAGAGTGAGTGTTTACAAAGGTGCCAGGTGAGTTTTAAACAAGGTTCATGCACTCCCCATAATATTCATGCTTTGTAAAGCATTTGCACCTGGAAACTGCTGAGCAACAGATATTTGTGACACAGAAGATGGGAGAAAATAGTGATTCTGTCAAATCAAATGGGAAACAAATTGCAATAAAAATCCTACCTTTTTTGTATATTGAGTAAAAAAATCTAGATATTGCCATGAAAAGTGTCCTTGCTGATTTTAAATAGATGAATTGCTAGTCAGTCAAGGGCTGTGATTGTCACACTCTCCTCTGCACTGGTATGGCCTCACCTCAATTACTCTGTGCAGTTTTGGGCACTACAATTCAAAAGGGCTGCAAAACTATTAGAGAGCATCTAAAGGAGAGCCACAAAGATGGTGGCCTTGAGGGGAAGCCATATGAGGAACTTCCATTTGCTCTTTACATGCTTAGTAACAACTCCTTTTCTCTGTTTCATGTGAAAAAAGCCTCCCCCTACTTCTACAGCAAACAATCTTTCATTAAAGCTTTATTTTTTCTGTGAAGTTTCGTGCAAATCTGTAATTAGTTTCCAGTTCCAGCCAATTAAATACTGGCCTAAAATAGCTCCTGTTTAGGTCTCATGGTATTTTGGGTCTCTGTGGTCTAAGGGTTAGACTGTGCAGAAAGTAAAAAACTACAGAGGAATCATTACTTGGTCTCTTTGGGTTATGTAATCACTTAGTTACCTACCAAAATGGCAAAAAATGTTCACTGAAAGAGATTTGCAACATGCTGCATAGTACAACGTGTGCTCTCCTAGTTCAATCATTATAATAGGAATATAAACCAAGCTGTGATTTTTTTTTTAAATGTTGAAAGGATTTTATATATATATTTTTAAATACAATTGTGAATACTGCATTGGTTTTATTTTTGCAAATGCAGTGTAAATTATTTTTGAAGCTTACTGTGTTTGCACTTTTTCCTTGATATGAGACATGGCATTCATTTTATTCAGTTCCTGTCAGTTTAACATCAATTGTATTGATTACAGTGGATTAAATGATGCATTTGTAGATGAAAGGAAATATAGTTGAGATTGCCTCAATAACAGAAGGTGTAGAGCTTACTCTATTGGAGTATTCTCAAAAAAGAGAAAAATAGAGCAAAGGTAGACAAAAATCTCTGTACTTTGTGCTGGGAAACAGCAATTTTATGACCTTAAAATAGGAATAAAATAATTCATAGTTCTTACATTGGACCAACTCTTCAAATTATAATTTAAAGCCACTGATCTGACCTCTTTTTTTGTTTTATTCCTTCTTGTTGAATGTCTGTTTCAAATACGTTACTATTATCATCCACTATTATTGTGGTCTACTAAAATTGCCATTATTGCTGTTATTATGTTTTCTTATTATTAAAAAAGTGAACAAGAGGCACAACATGTTTTGCAAACATTTAATGATCTAATCTCTCCCAGGTTAATAGAAACTAGGAATAACTAAACTGAAGAGAGTATAGCCCTTTTGTTGAATGATATGAGACAGAAAATTTAGCTTGTGAAAGCCCTGTTTTTATTCAATGGCAGATTTCCATATCCAAAACCCTTGTTCGCTGTTCTGGTCAGAGTTAGGGTTTTTAAGTCATGGAAACGAAGTGTTTGGAATTTTTTTGTTTGGTTTTTTTTTTTGGTTTTTTTGCCTTTTACAGACTTTTTTTTCAAGGTTTAGGCAAACTGAATTTACTTAGTGTGAATATAGGCAAGTGAGTTGTTTTAGGATTTACCATTACTGGTGCATACCTTTCAAGTTAAAGGGATGCTTAATTTCTCTATACTTTTGCATCGCGTCTGCATTTATCTTGCTTTTCTCTTTTAAAAACTCTTCCTTCTGTCTAGCTTATTGACAAGATTGGGTTACCAGCTTTGAATCTTTGATGGCTGGGAAGCTGCTCTCTGGATACAAAAGCCAATGTGTTCTGGTTGTCTGCAGTTCTTTGTCCCTTCCCCACTATCCCAGCTGCAGTACCTCTAGCTCTCCTACACCCTGCACAGTACTTTTCCCATTCTTCTCTTTTTCCTGCTCCTGCTGGAGAGCATGGACTGTAACCCGTTCCAAGCCAAGAGCTAAGGGCCATCTGCTAGGCTAATAGACAGGTAAGTCTTGCAGTGTTTAATTGAATGAGACTGGAATTCCAGTATCCAGAAATTAACTTGCAAACCTCAATTCTTTAGTACAAGAGAACCAGATTAAAAATAGTGAGTTTGCTACAGGGTACAGAGATGTCTAACTTCGAAATTAAGTTCTGGATTTGGATCCTGAAAAATGTGAATTAATTTGGGAATCATTCAGCTTGAGGAATTTGGTTCTAGAAACTAAGTTAACATATTTCATTCATTCATTGGTTAAAATTCACGTGTTTACTGTAGTTATATTTATATCTCAGCAATGTTGTATCACTTTTATTCTTGTTAGTCAATCAATGCATGCAAGTAAGTGTTTTTAGTTTTCATATTCTCAGCTCATGTAGAACACCTAAATCTCATCAGCTGCCATTCTCGTTTTTTAACCCTTCAGCAATGTATGAAAATTCTATCAAATTTTTTTTTACATTGTCACGTGTATTTTTTGCATGCAAAAGAAGATTTTTGAGATGTCTTTTCATGAATTAACTAAAATTTCTGGATGAAAGAGCTTAATTGCTATGGAGAATTAAAAACAAAATATTCGTTCAACTGTCTTTTACATGCTTCTTTAGTCTTTTACATGCTTCTTTAGTCATTGTCTTTGTGTTTTGATAACTTTCTCCTTATTCTTCATATTTAAAATTGTTTGCCTTCTTTCATTTCACTTATTGTGATAGAGTGAATAAATATTCCTATCAGCAGACTAATTATTTAGGCAAACACCTAATATAAATAAAAATTAAGTTACTAATTTTCATCTAAATTTTATTATTGATGGTTTGAAATTTCCTGTACTTCTGATAATTACAGGGCAATAAGAGGAATGGCCATATAGGTCAAATTCCATAATTCTTGCATTTAAATTTAGTGTTGGAAGTAAGGAAACTCTACTAGAAGTACCTTGTACAGTCTCACTTCATTATCTTTAAGGTATCTTCTGAGAATAACTATTATATATCTTAGGACAGCCTGGTTGGCAGGGCTGTGCTATTATCTTGAACTTCACAGTCCTTGCAGTAGGTCAGGGGAAGCAGACTGGAATAGGTTTTTTTAGATTGAAGTAGGCTGCTACTGTCTGAAGAGCTGATAAGCACACATGCTTCATGTAAACAGGTTACTTATCAAATGAACACTGATATACGCGTGGGGTTTGCATGCAAGCTTGACTTTGTCCTTGTAGTATTGTCCTTATTGTAGTATTCCTTGTGTTTTCTCTTGATATTGTGGCATTTAGGGAAAGGAAGAAAGTGTGTACATTAAAGTCCCACTAAAAAAAGCTCAGGATCTACTTTGAACAAATGAAAGACTTGGAAAAAACAATTCCAGGTACTTGTAGGGGCTGAGCAAAGCAGTAGATTTTTATGATTGGAATACAAGCTTTTTATGTTATTTCACCAAATTAGAGGAAAAAAGGTAGAGGCTGAGATACTGATTAAGCAGCTGCAGAATATACTTAGCAAGACATTAGTATTAGTAGATACTGAAAATCTTCATAATACACTTGAATATGCTAAAAATAAGTGTTTTCCATCCTTTAAAACAGAACCTTCCATTTAATGTCTTTTTTTTTTTTTTTTTTTTTTTTTATCTATTACCATTGCATGTCCAATACTTGGTATTCCATTGCTGTATCAGGGTTATTTAACATTTAAATATTGAGTTGATACACTATCTGAAGTGGTCAGCTTAAGAGACCTAACTATTCAGTTGAACGCTATGCTCCTACTTGGAATCGTCTCCTGAAATTGTCATTCATGTTGTAATACCTCTGCCATTTTTTATCTCTTTCGATAATAAAACTGGGAGTATTTTATTTCACCAATTCTTTTAAATGTATAACTGTAATTGAAGAGGGATTGCTTACATATTTCATTATAAGAGCACACTCTGGAAAGAAATTGAGAGGTTGAAGGCATAAAATCAAGGAGGGAAATGAAAAAATATGCGAAGGAACACTGTTGAAAAAACTACTTTGCATGTCATCAAAGATGACTTTAGATTACCTGCTTTCTGGGATGGCTAGAATTCAGAAACTTATTTTTAAAAATCAAATGCTTCTTTCTGTGGCGTCTTTATTCCTATCATTTTTATTTAAATGAATAGTATGAATTTAGTTTTTAATTTAGTTTTAAGTATTTAGTTTAGTATTAGGGACTTTTCCCCAATTATTTAAGTGAGATGTTGTTAATGACTAGGTACATTATTTAGTTCTCAGTGTTAATTCAGGCATATCCTTGGTGTCAGGATCCATGTCACTACTGAGTTATGTGACAATATATGATTTCCTGCTGTGGTGATTGTTTTTTGGCACTAATGGAGGACCTTAATGAATTTATTGTAGTCTAGATGAAGTTTCTTAGAGGGAAAAACTTTATGGCTTTATGCACTTTTTCTCTAATCATAAACCTTAGCAAAATATTATTACAATTAAGGTAACATAGTCCATATTTAATGAATTTCATATAATAGTTGCATTTAATGACTTCAATCACTTAAGTCCTGGGACTAATTTAGATAATATACATAATCTTTTGTATCTGCATGAAGGTGTATTTGCAGGATTGCAAACAGTTCTATAAAATTTCAAGAAATTACTTCCATTCAGGAGGTATATCGTAACACTCTAATCATAGCTCATTGCAGTGCCAGAAAACATAGATTAGCTTCTGCAATCTATTCAGTAAACCCTAGCTAATAAGCAGCTGACAGGTGAAGACCTTGTCTAAAGTGGAAGACACACAATTTTTGGACAGATAGAGAGCCCTCAGAAAAGTGAATGATCCAGGAGCCTGGTGTGAAACAGGTGCAGTACAAACTTTCCTCCTACTTTTACAAATCAGATGGGTGCTATTAATTGAAAGCAATATGCTGCACTTGAATTCTTTTCCTGTTAACAGTTTTGTCAAGACTCAGGTAATCCTGCGGGAAGTATCCATTATTTTTCTGCGAGAAACTTGATATTGTTCTTACTATGAACAGCAAATCCTCTATTGTGTAAATTGAAATTGGTTTAGATTTTTCTGGCAGCAAAACATAGTTAACATAACAGCAATAATAATGGGCCACCTGCGCTAATAGGGGTATTAATAGAATGCAATAGCAACTACAGTCTTATGCAATTTTTTTAAAAATCACATATGTTTTGTATGAAGTAAGTATTTTTATATAAGTACCTGATGTGACAGGATTCTTTTCACCATTCCATCAAAATGCCAACATAGAGTTTTTGTTGATTTTGTCAATCTCATTGATTAGAGAAGCAAAAGGAGCTTAACAATAAAGTAGTAACTAAATAGCTTCAAAGGAAAAATTAGACTTGGACTAAAAAAGCAGACAGGTAAGATCATGGTTCTACTGACATCTAAGTGAATCTAAGTCTGATCAGTGCAGTCAAGGTTTCATAAGGTGTATAGAGACCTGTTTTGAGGAGGATGGAATTATAACACGGTCAGATTTTTGAATAAAAATTGCTAGGGCAAGTGCCACTTTCTGCATGTGGGACAGGGCAGCCCTGAATGTGCAGATGGAGTAGGGAAGGAAAGGCTGGAGAGCAGCACCACAAACAGGGACCTGCGGGTCCTGGTCAATGGCAAATTGAATATGAGTCAGCAGTGGCCTGGCAGCCAAAAGGACCAGTGATATTCTGGGCTGCATCAGGCACAGCATTGCCAGCAGGGTGACAGAAAGGTTCTTCACACAGAAGTTCTTCACCAAGAGGGTGGCTGGGCACTGGAACAGGCTCCTCAGGGAATTGTCCATGCCAGAGTTCCAGAAGTGTTTGGACAATGCTCTCAGGCGCATGGTGTGATTCTTAAGGTTGCCCTGTGCAGGGCCAGGATTTGGACTTGATGATCCTTGTGGGTCCTTTCCAACTCAGGATATTTTGTGATTCTATGATAATGTCACTGGATTGTCTTGATTCTGGAAATAAAATTGTGAGACAACAAAAATAGTAAAATTCTTTGCTGCTGTCACAATTCTTCACAACATGGGGCATATTCCAAGGAAAAGAAGAAAGATGAGGATGAAAAAGGAAAGTACCTCCTGCTGTTATTTATTAGTATGTTATTTGGTGTGGAAGTGAAAACAATGTTGCATACCATACTAGTTCTTGATTTTAATAAATATCTTGGGCTGTTTTCAGACACCATATTTTCTAAGTGTTATCAGGCTACCCAATTTCTTTTTGACAGCAATCTTTACTGTTCACAAAAAAAGCTCAAGACAAACATAGAAATGAAAGAATTTTGTGTCTTTGACGTGTAGCATTTGCTGTGACTAAGGGCTTTGGAATTTAAGTCTAACTTTTAATTTCATGAGTATTCTTCTCTAATATTAACTTTTATTTTCTTGGGGCACAGGTGGAGCTGAAAAGGCAATATTGAAGCTCTGAAAGACACAACTTTTTTATTGTTTGTTTTCAATAAGTAAGTAAATAAACTTTTTTGTCCATATCCTGTGGAATATCACTCTGATTATTTAAAATTTCTGCCTCAGCTACTGAACAAAATAAAGAAGGCTTCCAACAGCATGTTTTACAAGATATGAATATCAATTTATTTAAAATGCTTTCTAAGATAAGTGTGAATGCACTGCACCATAATTTAAGCCTTCTTTTGTGTGGTAACTCAGGAAGCTGTTAATAAAAAGAAAGAAAAAAAAAAAGAAAGAAAAAAAAGTAATTTTACTGATACCTGCGGGAAAATCTAGAATAGTGGTCACTCATATTAAATTTATATCAACTTTATGAGGTTTTTGTCATCTTGACACATTTATGGAGCTGTTAAATTTTTGCTGCCTGGGGGATGTAATGTATTTGATGTGACCCCACTTATTAAATCGAGACGATGCAAGTAACACTGATGACTTGTCATTCAAGAATGAAACAGAGCCAACCCTTCTCTGGTTCTAGAGGAAAGACATATTTGTAGCAAAATAGGTAGAGAAATAGATATGGTCATCTATATCAAGAAGACACCGCAAGAGGATGAAGGAGAAACATGCAGGCATTTAATCAGGTACTCTCAAACCTCCTGCAGTAGTTCATGGCTGATGCAACAGGGACAACATGGTACAATAGCCTAAGAGACTTTCCTGTGTCCCAATATAAGATCTATGAGGACAAGAACATATATGAGATTTTTATACATTTCAAATTTCTGTATTAATGTACTTTATAGAAGCCATATTTTCTATATGGCTTTGCAAGTGAGTGTACATTGAATTAAGGCTCATATCATCACTTGTATTTGTCACTGCCTTGGAATTACCGTGATCATTAAGTGGAGTGAAATTCAATTTAAATTTAAAATAAAATTTAGGTCTAACTTATTTTTGTTGGAACCAGATCAAATAATCAAGACTATTGGTACCTACTGAACTTCAGAGAGATCAAATTTTAAATTATTTTGCCTAGAATTACTCTTAAGTTTGAATTCTGTTTCATTGACCAGAAAGACTTCAAGCTCAACAGTAAATAAGTGATCATGAAGAAAGCATTCTGTTGCTAAATATATGTTTTGTACTTTATTTTTCCCAATCACTGAAAAATCTAGAGTGATTTTAAAATAAGTTAATATGTTCATATTCAGACCTTCATATTCTGTAGAGCAGATGGTAGAGAGATAAAATTTTGGATGAGAATGGAGCAATTCTACTTCCCTAAATATTTAAGAACTTGCATAACTAAGACATTTTGATTAGATTCAAATGAATAGCAGTGCACATAATTTTGTCATTGTCAGGTTTTTTTTATTATATCAAGCTAAATGGCTTTATATGTTTGATGTTTTAAAGTGAATCAATTAATTTCCTTTCACTTTTTTTTTTTTTTTTTTTTTTTTTTTGGTGGTGGGGCACATTCTTTTGGTAAAAAATGTGTGTTCTCTGTTTCACAGCCAGCATCTTTCTATTTTTACTAGGCACTGACTTTCATGGTCACGCATCTATTACTGAAACAGTAGGAACCATTGATTATATGGCTTTTAGCTTTAGGTAAGGAAGTCTCATTGTAAATATTCCCATTTCTAAACATGGTGCTATCTGGTATTTACTGAACTGAATCATAGCCCTGCAGGTTTATATCTTGTATTTGGAAGTGACCTAAGTCCCTCCTTTTACATGGAATTTTATCTAAAGTTATTAACACCGCAGCGATTCTCTGATACTAACATTGAGAAACTACTTACCTTGACAAACTGTTTAAGAAGTTTTACAAGAATGTGTGTTCTGGCAAGCATTCATGGCAAAATGTTCCTGTCCAAATGAAAAGTACAGTGAGTATAGACCATTCTTTAATATTTTATTACTGTTATTTATTTCTCTAAGTAAAGAAATTCAGTGACACATGAAAACATATATGGAAATTAATCAAAGCTTTTCTGTGTTGGAGCTGAAGAATCCATATTTTTTATCTCTTCCACTTTTCCCATGGTCATTACTATTCTTAACGCATAAAAATGCTTACAAATGATGAAAGTTCTGAAAAAAACCCAACAGAAGTAGTGAATATTTCAGAGTTAAATATGTCTTTGCTATTCCAACTAGCGACATTAACAAAATTCCATATGCAGTACAAAGAAATGTGAGTGTCTTTCCTGTGTAGGAGACAATCAGCTATGACTAATGGTAAAATAGCCACAAGGTTTCCTCCTGAGAGCAAATTTTTTTTCTAAACAGGCAAGAGACAGGCAACAAATCTAGTTTAATCAATAAATTTTCTTGACAGATTATAAATTAGCATGCAGACTCTTTCATCAGGGAAATGATTGAATGAATCTGGAAACAAAGGTATTAATATTATTACATCAAAGATATATATTGAGCCATCTACCGTATATTATATATGGCACTGAAACTTCTTTCATTTATGTAGCTATAATAAAAACTCAGAAAATTACTTGAGAAGATAAGTAGTTTTAATTTTTTTGTATCGAAGCCAATTTTATCAAGTCTACAGTTATTATGTTATTTATTAACAGAATAAAGCAACATAAGTAATTTAATTCAGGGGATTTTTTGTCTTCTTTGTGGGGTTTTGGGGGGGGGGGTCGGGGCGGGGGGGTCGGTCTGGTTGTTTTCCAAAAGGTTGAAAGTCCATTTAGAAAAATTTTTCCTATTTAACTTTGGGCTTGGTTTATGAGGACAATATCAGAATATTTGTGAAAATTGAGCAGTACTTGTATTTTTATAACTAAAAATAGAACTAATATGAAAACTAAAGTTTTATACTTATGCCTCCCTATGTTTAGGAAAAGAAGGAATTGATTACAAAAAGATCTGTCTACTATTTTTTTCAGGTTAATCAGAATTGTTGTGCTGTGTGCCACACCTGTTCGTGTGAATCATTATTAAAGGTAGAGGTAGCACAGAACAATTCAAAATTATTTTGTTCAGATTGTAACATGTTAACATACGATATAGCATGGTAGACAGAGAAGTTAGTTTGTACTTCTAACTTCTTACTCTAATTTAAAAAAAAAACTGTCATTTCTGCTAAACTATACAGATGTTAATATCAAATATTTTAGAAAATAAGGCAAATATTTTGAATTTAAATTGCTTAGTCATATCTGTTTGAACAATAAGCCCTCTATGTTTCCAGCTATTATGGGATCAGACCAGTCAGTTTTGAAGCATTGAACTCTACAATGAGCATCCCCAGTTGCTGTCCTCTGGCATGTTGGCATTCTATGAGATCTCTCCACACTGATCCAGTACAGACAATACCTCGATATTGGCAAGAGGACCTCTGTGAAAAAAGAAAAAGTGAGTAGTAATGAAGAATGGTGGCTCCTGTTCTATCTTATTTATTCCATGCTTTCTTGCATTCATCAAAACACCTATTTTATTACTAAAAGGACTTAGTTACAGTCTTAGAGTTTTTGTAGTAGTTATGCTGCGCATAAAATATGCTTAGTAGAAAGAATGTATTTCTTACAAAAATGCAAGCCACTGAAGAAAACTAAACTACAGATATTTGAAGGCATGCATATTACACACAGGAGTGTTAGACATGCTATATCTAAAATGTATTACTATCTTACCAAGATTTAGTATTGATTGCAATATTGAAATGAGATTTTTTTTTTATCCTGTCTGGCAAGAGGTGTTTTTTATAGCTCAGTATAAGGAAGAAAATAAATTTTAAGTTTATATTCATTTACATGGGCAGTTTCTCTTCATCAGTTGATTCTGTACCTGAGTTAGAAAATATCATCGGAGTCTGGGTGTATGGGATGACTAGGTTAACATGAAAAAAAATTATTATGAAATATTGAGAAATTACTGTTCTGACCAAAAGAAAAGTGAGGACTTTTTATATGACTTGATCTTTTGAATACCTTATCAATGATAGCTTCTAGTTACAAGATTTGTAGCAGGTTTCAGCTATAAGTAGGTTTATCTATTAGTTAGTTCAATTTTTTCCAGTCTCTGCTCCCACTATTTATCACAAGCCAGTCACAAGATGAGCCTTCTCACTAAGATAGATAAAGTATTTCATTACAATTTCCATTATCACAGAAATAGAGAAAAATCATTCTAAACTAAACACTCTGTCAAAATATTTAAACCAAATATAAATTTCAGGAGTTGAAATATTTAGCTTATTCTTCCTATGTGAGTCTATTTTTAAAGCCAGTGCTCTTTGAAATCCGCTTGTGGTGTCTAAATGAGCTGTTCCGTCAGGATACTCTTCATTTGCAGCTTATTTTATTTCAGTTTCTCACCTATTTTCTCATCCACTTTGTTACTGAGTGGGAATAGGTATCAAGCTATTTGAGGGGGAAAATCACCTCTTCAGGAAAAAGAAAGTCTCAAACGCAGCAGGTTTTACAACACTGTCTCAGTACTGGTGAAAATACCACGGTAAATAAATTATTGTAGTGGACTTTTCAACTACTAATCAAAGGAGTTCCATGAGCATTTTAGGTGAAATTATGCAATTAAATGCAGGAAATGTGTTTTTATCACTAGAATATTACAGAAGCAACAAATAACCATTAAAAACAAAAGGTGAAGACAAATAATAAATTATATCACTGAGAATACAGATTAGTTTAAGAAATAACAAAAAAAAAATTCAAACTGACTTTTTATGTTGTGTTTTAAACAATGGTGAGAAAACAAATGCTTTAAATGATAATCTGAAATTTCAGGTAATTTGTCTGGCATAGAGCCTGTTACTGTCCTGTAGTAGCTAACTTGTAGAGGAGGACAAGAGACAGCAGCTCATAGATTTCTGTGAAATTCAGAAGAGAGAGATTTCTGTGAAATTCAGAAGAGAGAGATTTCTCTGAAATTCAGAAGGGAGATTCCTATTTCTGTGCATTTGAAAGTAAATATATGACAACCATGCAAAATGTGTGTCTATATTTTAAAACTCATTTCAGCAGCATAGCAGAATCATGGTTTTACATGCAAAAGTAAAAGAATTTTCCAAAAAACTAAATATGCTGAAAGAGTGTGAGACAATTGAGACCCAGTGTTTGACATCTTAAAGCACATGTGTGATCTTCCTTCCTTTTTGCTTGGTTTTAAGTAAAAAAAAAAAAAAAAACCTGCATATTTTAGAATAACATTTAGCTCACAATAGATGAAGGAAATATGGTAAGTATAGTATTATCTCAAAATCACTATAGTCCTTTACAGCAGTTCTGGTGAATGAACCACAAAAATAAAGTTACATGACTGGTATTTTTTTGTTTCTGCAAAACAAGAATGTCTAGGAATGTAGTTTTACTGCATGCCTGATGAAAACAGTTAAGAAGTGGTAAACCTTTGAGCAGTGTTAGTTTCGGATCTCAGCACCTCCCTGAGTGTCTTTACAGGCTCTTTTTCTATCAAATTCTGAAATTATGTCATATTTAGGCATATTAGCTTGTTCTTAAATAGGAGTGGTATGATTCTGGAGCTGCTGAGTAAATCAGTGTACTCAGTATATTAGATTTAGATCTTGATATGTTTCCCAAGCATGTAAAAGTAGAACTTCCTTGGAACACAGCCAAGATCAGGCATAGTGTCTCAATAGAGAATAAAGTTCAGCCCCAGAAGTGTTATTTTTTCATCTAGGCAGAATACCTTCATACTTTCAGTTGCAGAAACAAGTTAATCCATGCAGATAGAAAATAAAATATTTAAAGATTTAATTTTTAAATGAATATATATAATGAAGTGAATTATAGAGTTTGTTTCATGTAGCATCTGAAATTTAAAGATCACCTTTACTATTTGCATGTCTGTAAACACAAGTCTAAATTATAACAGATATATTTAATTATAAGCATAGAAAAGCAAAAGAAAAAAGGGTTGACTAGCACAAAGATGCAGAAATAAGAAACTGGGGATAAGAATTTTTTTATGCTGATCAATAATTCATGTTCTCACTTTCTTATGCAAAAATATTTATTTTAAAGGAACGCTGACCAAAAAAAAAACCCAACACTTTTTTTGTTTCCCCTCATAAAATAATAACTGTAAACCAAGGCAATTAAGGTTATTTATACGTAAGTGGAAATCCCCCATTCCAGGGCATTTTCTAGGTTATACTTTGTTCAGTGAGTTTCAATATATACATCTGCATGATACTCAAATATTAAACTGAAGGTTTCTATCTGTTAAAATCCTTGTTTGTCGTGTTTTAATTCATAATTAATTATTATGCTGTCCCTGACAGTAAAAAATTGCTGTTTCTTTTTCCTAAAGACGTAAGGAGTTGTCAGTTCCTTTAATCCATCTCCGTGAAGAAAGACAAATTATAGACTAAATAGATGTGAAGCTGTGGCTTGGTTCTGTCTTGCCTACTGAATTATTCCTCTGGTTAAAATTTGTAAGGCAGAAGTTAAATTTTAGTTTTTTGGGCAAGGACTCACTTCTGGGGTAGCATGCAGCCTAAGTGTGCTTTCTGCCCCTTTGCAGTACTGGCAGTACAAACTGCAGTATTTCTCCAATATTGTATTGCTTGACCCTGTGCCTTAGGGAAAAGTACAGACCATGGCTTGATATTCTTTCTGCATACATGAAGCTTGAGACAAGTAGTTCTAACACTGTAGAGTGGCATATTGCTGTTTAAAAAAAAAAAAAAAAGGAGGATATATGTGATGTAACAGCACTTAAAAGTTTCACAGGAGCCCAGAAAGACATCCAGTGACCTTTGGGAGAATGTATTAGCTCTCTTTGGAAATGCCAGCCACGCTGCCCACTGGCAGTAGTGCGTTATAAAAGCAAAGATTGGCAAGGGCACGGTGTTAACCTGAGTTCACAAGCTTGCTTCTTCCAGCCCACAGTTTGTGTCTCAGATCATCATTAAGCCTTGTTATTTTCTCAGCTTTTTAACAGTTCTTGTGCTGGTCAGTTCTAGGGAGGTATAACCCATGTGAGAGTGTAGTGCCTTCATTTTAGTGCCTTCAAGTTCTTACAGCAGGAAGTTCCACAGGCTAATTAAACATGCGACCATGCATTTATAAAAAAAAGCCCAACCAAACAAATCAAAACCCAACAAACGAGTTAAACAAAAAAAAAACCTGAACCAAATTACAAAAATTAAGCTAAACCCACCACCATTGTTTTCTGTCTGCATTCTTGTTTAATTTGATCTTCCATACTTCTTGGAAAAGGCTGTTAATTACTGTTTTCTTTTTGTCTCTCTTCATTTTATAAAAATAATTTATACATGTTCATCTTTCTGCAAACTGTTTCTTTTCCAGACTGAAGAATTCTAGTTTTAAGTATACCAATTGCTTTTTTCTGGACTTTTCCTAGTTACTCCATAAATTTACTGAGATAAAATCCAACAGCATACAGTATTCAAGAGATCGGTGCATGATACATTTCGTTGACAGCATAACAGTGCTTTCCACTTTGTTCTTTTCCTTATTATTTATTCAATTTCTTTGTTTTCATTGCTCCTGAGCTTTGAGCCAAAGTAGTGAAAACCACTCCTGAGAAAGCGTAGCATTAACTGTTTTGTAAGTGAAATTCAGATTTTTTCCCCATATGCATCACTGTCTTTCTACACCTATTTCTAACTGCCATTTTATAGTATAATTGTTCATTCTTTTTTCCTCTCTGAAATTATGCACATTTGGCTCCTTCCTTACTATCCTCGGTCACCTTGTATTGTGAAGCTTGGTTCTTCACCTCCTCAGACAAGTTGTGGATATACTAAACAAAGAAATTACTAGAAAAAATTCTGAGGTAGTCTCTGCTGAAAATTTTCCATTCCTTTTACTGCTTTTTTTAAACTTTGAATTCATCTTTATAGAGCCTTCTCTATTAACTAGAGCTGTAAGAGGAACCTTCCTGAATATCTTATAAACAGACAAGTGTATTTTTCTTTTCTGCATGCAATTTCAGTCAAAAGATACAAATGTTCTGTTTTCCTGATGAACCTCAAAGACAACCTGTGCTGAGACCAACAGAGTAGAAGTATTTTCCTCTGTGATCATGCCTGATGCCAATGAAAAGTGTACAGAGTAAAATCACTGCAGATTTAGTTACTTCTAAAATAACATGCTTTATTTCTGAGGTATTCACCCATTTGCAAGGCCTGTGGCAGTACAGACTGTATATGGTTTCTTGCATATAATTTCTTTTACAATTTCACTTAGAACTCCAGCCAGGAAGTATCAAGTGTAGTCCATTTGTCCCTAGTCATTATATATCATAAGACATGCCAGACTGCTGACCAAATGATATGTGTTCTACTTAATGTATTACATTTTGTGCTTAAAAGTAAAGAGATTTATTGATAAAATTATTTTGGCAGTGTTTAAAGTTGAATTCCTTCTCATTCACTTATTCATTCTGTGCATTCATTCTTAAGATTTGCAGCTAAAGGATGGAATGAGATTTTGCCCTCATTTTACACTGTGCTGTATCCACTGTGTAATGGTCTGAATCCAGCATGTGAAAAACATAATACTGTCTTTCTCAGTAATTGTATCCCTGTGATTATATGGTTCTCTCTTTAAGGATGGCTGGGGAAATATATTCTAAACATCACTAACAAGACAAGTTATTTTTTCTTGATCAGAGCTGAAAAGGGACAACTTTTTTGTGAAACTGATTGGGAGTACTCTGAAAGCCATTATCCCTATACCAATGGCAGTTGCTTTTATTATTAACTGTATGTATGCATTAATAAGAGCTGCTTTTTGAAATCCGCTCCACTTTAGACCTAATCTAGGAATGAAGCTATAATGCCAAGTTTATGATATCTTTGTGTGTTGCTATGGAAGTGATATTAGCAATATTAGAAATCCAGCACTTTGGGCTGTGAGACAATAGGATGGATAGAAACTGTAAGCATGGATGCAGTAGAAGATTTCATTTCAACATTTCAACACAGATATATTCAATTCTTTGGAAAACCATAAAAGAAAAAGAAGGAAGTATATCAGAGTAAGTAAGTATTTTTAGATGTTACAGTGTATCTTTATCAGGAGGTCTAGAACATAAGAATATAGTTCTTTATTTTGAAAAAAATATGTTTTAAGCAAAATAAATTTAAAGAGTAAAATTGCTGCACATGAATTAGTATTATTTTCAAGAAAAAAGAAAGTTTTTTTATGGTTTGCTCTTTTGATCATATGCTTCTTTTCCTTTCATGTTTGCTTGTTATTTCTAATTTTTTTTTTCATTTTTAATCTGCAATGGGAAACAGACCAAGCAGATGGTAGCCACCTAGTTCTGTTCCTTTTTAGCTATGATTATTTCCAGTGAGAGTTAAGGCTGTCTTGGGCCCTTGGATGGTAAGCCTGTTGATACTGACTGATTATTGAATAGCTCTGTAATATGTATTTATGTGTAATTTAAGATACAAAATGATCAGTGGAAGTTTTGCTACAATGCGCTTAGATGCATGGAAAGATGAAAGACTGAAGAGTGGATCAATAAGGTAATTACTAGATGGAAAATGCTATGAGAACACATTGGTGATGTACGATTAAACTGAAGAACAAAAATCATATACAATGACTGCTTCCAGCTTTTGACAGAAAACACAAGCCTGTAGGCATAAATGACTGTGAATGGCAAAATGCAGCTGCTGCCTTCATTTGAATAGCCTAAGGAAGACAGGAGAGCAATCAAAACATGCCCCAGCTATAAGCAATCATTTCACAGCTTTAGCTGACTTAAAAAGCAATAGCAAGTTAGACTCTGAAGAGTACTAGACAGGATCCTGTGATGTGCCACTGCCAAACCCTTTGGAGGAGATACAGTGAATAAAGGAATATTCATGAGAACAGGAATGTTCCATAGAGGATTAAACAGCTGCAATCCCACAGTCTCTGCATGAAGCATCACACACGTTCCAGCTTCTGCAGCTGCCCTTCAACCTCCCTTCAGCTGCTAAAACTCTCGTCTTTGCCTCCCTTTTTCTGATCCTAATGAGTGCTCTGCAGCAGCAGCTCAGGGCTGTTTGGATGTTCTTCAGCAACTGGATACTAAAATCCATTCTCAGGTGCACTGTTTTACATTTACTACCCCATTTCTTCTTTCAAATTTTATTTTACTAAGAACTTTAAAAGTGAGACTATGCCAGCTGCCCTGAGAATCCACCTGAGCTGTGGGGCTGCCCACAGTAACCATTACCAACTCCTGTTGTAAGTACAATATATCTGCAACAGTGGCTTCAGGAGGAAAGAAATTCCAGGAAAGGTGCAAACCAGAGATGTCATATCCTCACAGCACAGTGCAGTTCCAAGGGTTTTAAGAGCCTTGGACACAATAATAGCACAGGTCTAGAAACAATACAATCATATTAAGAACATGCTATCTCAGCTAAAATCACATTTTTATTTTCCTTCTTGTTCTGAGGCAGACTTGATCAGCAAAAGGGGGAAGGTTTGTATCATGCTGCTTGGTATATTTTACAGATATATATGTAGCTATCTTTACTGGTATCAAATGCAGCATTTTGGGGGAAATTAGAACTGATAAAACAATGTAAAATATGAAAACAAATTTATCTATATTATCAGATGAGCATATTTTGTTGACCTAGGTCTAGTTTTTCCTGTTTTACATAATTCCATTTCTCTTTATTCACCATTCTTCCTTTTATTGCATTCCATAACTGCCAGAAACAAATGAATCCAAAAGTTCTATAGAGGAAAACAAGTTAAGCACCCCCAGCTGTTTGCGACAGCATAAACTGCTGCTTCATTAATTCCAATATGTATGTGCAAAGGCCTCAAGCACAGCCTTGCTCCAGCAACAGCTACGATACAGAATTATTGTTTATAATAAATCATTGTAAGCCAATTGGAGCTCTGGGTACCCTGATGTTGTGACACATGCTGAATCTGTGAGGATGGCTTTTCTAAATGTTAAAAAACAATGGGAAAATTTCATTTTGTTATTGTCTTTGTTGAACTTCTGACTATTGCCAATTTAACATTATTTTTAAAAAAAGGGGGAGAAAAGATTTGATTATCAGTGTAAAGAAAAAGAGCTTAAGTAGCTCATAAAACAGTAATAACACTATAAAGCTTTATTTACAAAGTGAAAAGTTTAACATAAGTGCCATATTAATTTGAGAAAGGTTAAACCATGCCTGTGCCACCATTCATATGTTTGTTGCTTCCTGGAAGTGAGTATTATATGAAGGTGAGACAAAAAATAGCACTGTCCAGAAGAAACTGATAAGCTGAGGCCAAAGATACCATGAGTTTCTGTGGAGAATAAGGAATTGCCCAAGGAAAAATAAATAAAGAATAATCTCCAATTCTTCTTGAAAGGCCTGGTCATATGGAACATTTTTTTTTTTTCCTGAATAGAATATTTTATAATGGTTAAGGGAGAACTTTGCTTAAAAATTGGCAAAAGAATATGGCTCATAGCTATATCACGTGCAGAGATCATAAATAAGGATTTTTTCAGATGAATCCAGGGCCTCATATAAATGTAGGAAATACATTTATTAGTTCGGATCTGCTTGAGCTTGATTGAAGTCTGGTTTATAAACTAGCCCTCATTTTTAATTAAGTAAATGCACTTGCAATCTTTTTGCACTGTTTATGTATGCCACCTATTTTTTTTTTTCTATTGGAAGGTGTGAAAGTGTAAAAAGCTTATTTTGTTTATTTTGGTTTTAAAAGAAAGCTAAAACCTATTTCTATTTGTTTACTTACTCCTTTCTGCTGTCAGGATCTGAGTTAAAACAATTCTAGTTCCTTTAGCTGAAGTGGAAAAAATTAAGTTGGGATTTGCAAGTGGATTTGATATTGGCGTTTAGCAGCATGTTTTCACTGCACAATTAACTAGACACCCTACTTGAGTACGCACCTCAGTCTTATCAGCTACACAAAGTAGCTAGGTTAATAGCCTCACCTACTAAGAGGAGAATACAAGTAAGTGTCTAAACACTGTTTTCCAGCTGAAACCCACTGGTGGGGTTTCAGATAATGCCAATAAGGAGAGAAGAGCCATCCAGTGCTAGTACAGGTGTTAGATTGGCTGTCAATCACCTCTATACACTATGCAGTGAGAAGATGTGATATATAATGCCAGTGAACAATGAAACATTGGAGCTTACTGGTGTGCATGGAACACTAATAATGTGAGGCTGGGAAATAGAAAATTAGTGTTGTTCGGAACTAAATCAACCTGCCCGTGTGGGGTTATTACTAAAGAGCATTCCAAACCATGCTCATGTCTTAAAACCTTACAAAATTGTCCATACATAAAATCTGAATTTTGTCCAGTGAAATGACAATTTCTACACATGAGAAGAATTCACATTGTTAGCATTTTACAACCTATTAATTAAATAGGCAACATATGTGATTTGGGAAGAAACATAAAATAAGGCTGCAAAAATATGTCTAAATGAAAAAAAAAATTGAGTTAAAGATCAAAACAGTGGAGGGAACTGAAATCAATGATACAATTGCCTTTGGAATCTGAATATGTCCAAAAAAATTTACATACTTTCAAGTGAAAATAAAGAACATTGCTCCTTAAATGATACATAATTTTATAAATGGTGTACCTTGGACTGTAAATGTAAGGTGCTAAAGGAAATCTATCAAAATTAGAACTAGAGCATAACAGTGCTAGGATCAGGAAGTAGCAATTATGGAGTTTATTTGACGGTTCATTTCTTTGTAGAGAGAGCAAGAGCAGGTATCTACTGATTAACCAAATGCTTGGGGGTAATTGATCTAAAAAAGAGAGCAAACTTTAAAGAACATGGAAATTATCTATGTTGGGAGAAAAAAGACCAAGCCAGTGTTAGTTCAAAATCCTTGTAGTTACAAGTTAGTGCTTGGCACTGTCAATCTGGAAACTGCAGTAAAATTTGTCTCCTCTCAATGTAACATGAGCTTTGCCACAGTTTGAGATTAACTTTAATTCAGTGGCTCTTCCACAGCTGACCATATATGACCTTGTTTTACTTCTGTGAACTCATGAAATGCCCTATCTGTAAAGCAGATGTCATTTTCTGCTTAAAATGGATGTTCTGAGACTTAATTAATTGGTGTTCTTTGCTTATAAATGGGTTCTATCAACAAAGCCTATAAACAGTCAAAGCTGATAAAATATTTGTGAGTACTACAAGAGAAAAGGCACAGGCTTAGCTAAATTTTGGATATGCAGTAAATTAGAAGTCATGCCTTGATAGAATTATTTTGATAGTTTAAAAAAAATCTTTAGGAATGTAGTGAGAATATAGGAAAATGTTTTCTGTGCTTGTGTGGGAAAGCTTTCTTTACCTTGATAAGGTTTTATTTGTATATTGTAAGCAGACTGGAGTGAGTGTGTTTCTCCTGAGAATTGTTAAATACTGGCACAGGCTAGAATCTCATAATAGGATTGGTTTTGTTGTTGCTATTATTGCTATTGTTGCTATTATTATTATTACTTTAGCTCTGATGATTTTCATTATACTGTTTTGGTTGTATATTTATAAGTGAAGGGATACTTCATTTGCATTTTTTCTTTTGTAGCTGTGACCTTAATATCTACCTACATATGCCATATATGTACACACATTTGATTAAAACTATTTAATAATTGCTCAGAACATTAAATTTTGTTGATTGATTTTACGGTATTTACACAAAAATATTTTTTTTTAATGGAATTGAAAAAGTAGGTTTAATTTATCGTATTCTACCTTAACAAGGACTGAATTTGAGTTAGCACATCATTGCATGAAAATGTAGGTTTCTATTTTGCATATAATTTTAACAGTTAGTATACAACTAGAAATATTCTCATGTGAATTAGATTACACGGCCACAGCACTTTGAAAATACTTCAATAATCCAAAACAAAATTCTACTTTACATTTCCAAGTGTTCTGTAATACACTTTCCCTATAAACACAAAATGTTTTTTAAAAGCAAATCATAGCTGTAATTTAGTCTCAGCACTAGCCAGGTAAATATGGCTTTGAGATATTGATCTACATCGAATTTTGTGCCATGAGTGCAGAGGATAGCTTCCTCATTCATTTGTCTTACTTTTTTGTACTCTCTTTTTTCTAGCAATACTTTTAAACTCATTCACAAAAATGTATGTGTTTTTCATTTCTTCTGTAGCCTGGTATTTGAGATATACATCAAATAGCACCCAAGATATTGTGGGATGTGTGTTATGTCTTCCATCTCTTATTGTCATTACTGCACATCTATTATAATATATATATTATAATAGATACACTATTATAGATATTATCATATATACACTCTGCTTATTCACAGTTTGGGCTCTCTGCACCACACAGTTTGACCACACCCCCATCCCAGGCACAACCCATCCACCTCCTTCAACACTGTCTCTGTGATACAGCACTCTTTACGTTAACTTTGCCTGATATTGCATCATTCCAACAATGAATTTTTCTCATCATCCTGCTGGGAAAGGTGTTTCCTGGGCTGGAACTCTATGTGCACATATGTAATGTATCTGTACAAAAATGAGAGCTTTTCTTTCCCTCTCTCCTTCTCCCCTACATTGCAGCAGATTTTATGAACTCCCCTGTGATAGTGGCTGTTGTCTTCTGGAATCCAAAGCCAAATACGAGGATAATATATAATATATACATGATTTTTTTTTTTTTTTTTTTTTTTTTTTTTTTGTTATTTGGAATTTTTTCCCCCTCCTTCTCTGCTTTTAGAAAAATAATTAATGCGCAGGCTTAAATGCTCTAACAAAGCAGCATCAAGGTCATCATCAGCATAAGGAGAATATTTTTATATTAATTTAAATTACTTTGATTCAACACTGAAGTCATACAGGGTATTAACTTGAAGACCTTTTCCTCTCTTTTCTTCTTCCGCCAATAGGATTTGTTAGTAGCAGTATGCTATGAATTGGGAATTGTTTATCTATCAGTTCAAGCTGGATTTAAAACCATATATTCCTCAGTGGTTATAATTATTTCCATTTGTATTTAATTTTTTACAGTTAGCTGGTGACAGTTTAATTCTTGTTAAATCATGCTTTCTTTTCTACTACGTAACATAACTCTATGGAATGCATAATTTGCTGCATTAATTTAAGTAAGCCTTAACTGAGTTTTGAAGCTGAGTGGTGTTTTCTAGTTATAGGAATCTCACTGTGCTCAGTTAGAATGATATACTAGTTAAATGTAGAGTATGATAATTTCTGTCAGTGTTTCCTCTTTTTTATATAACTTTGAAACTTGCAAGATTTTCAAAACAGGTAGAAGTTGTTTATATCATGAAGAAATGCATTTTTATCAGTCTAGAGGAAAATATGAAGAATTTTGTTGATCTGTGGTTTTTTGACCTTGGCTTAAGTAGGAAATTTATATTCATTATATTTAGGGAAGCTAATAAGGTGATTGAAAGATTTAGACTGTATAATTTATCTTATATCATGACTATAACAGTTAGGCCATGATTCTAATAAAAAAATGGCACTTTGGATTTTAAATCTATTTTTATAACACAGAACATCTTATCTGTCAATGTCTGATTAGAGGTCCTTG
Organism: Taeniopygia guttata; assembly: GCF_048771995.1. Taxonomy (NCBI): domain Eukaryota; kingdom Metazoa; phylum Chordata; class Aves; order Passeriformes; family Estrildidae; genus Taeniopygia; species Taeniopygia guttata. The sequence continues at coordinate 36,617,482 of NC_133028.1, read as the reverse complement.
CTGTTTGAGACAGCTTTTCTCTCTCTGTGGTTCTAAGACCACCAATTGAGGATTCATCTCTAGGAGTGGGAGGAATAAGGAAAAAAAAAAAAGGCTAGAAAGAGCTAGGAGATAATTTTTCATTATACTTCAACCTATGACTTTTGCCTTGAGCCCAATAGAAAGGCTGAATCTTCCTATCTTATCACTGCAAAGACAGAATACTCCTGTATTGATTTAAACAGAGAAGTTCAAATAAATTTCAGCTTGATAATTTCTTCATAACATCTCATCATAGTATAAGGGAAACTGTCCTATTGTTTTTCCTTTCAGTCTCAATTTTTTCTCGTTTTAATTTTCAGTGCAGTAAATATAAGTTGTTGGATAAGCACAGGCCTTTGGTAGCTCTGTCCACAGTGCTACCCAGACCACGAGAAGCTTTCTGTTCAAGCACCTTCTCCGAGATGATTTCTTCTTAAAAATACAATAACTTTCTAGAAGATGAAACAGAAACTAAATTTTCTAATTAGGATACATGTAAAATCAGAAAGTTAGAAACTGGTTGTTGTTGAAGATCCTGAAAGGTCTTTCATACCTACTTGCTACAGTGAAAAATGTTTGTCTAATCTATTCATAAATATGTCTTTTGGGAAAAATATAATTATAGTTCTTGGTACTTGTAGGAAGAAAAATACTGCATTTAATGTTTACAAATATTCATTTTAGTTCCCAAGTCTATATTTGACAGTAAGTAGCACAAGCATATTTTCCTGACATGACAATTTTGAGTGCAGAATATCAGGTATTTATTTTGATATTTACCATAAATATGGGAATAGATTTCTACCTTTAGTTCTACAAGTAATTTTTAATCTAAATGCATAGTGTGGCTGGATTGTTTACTCTTCCTAGAAGGATAACTGTGTGTTCTTCCTTGTACTGACAGATGTGGATACTGGATAAGATAAATGCAGAGCCCAAGAGGCAGAAATATATTAGCTGACTATACAAAAGATATGGCACATATTTTATAATTTTATACTCATATCTACTGTGTTGAAATTTGACAGTGTTCTAACTTTGAAGATAGATTTAATGTCAGAAAGAGAAGTGTTGGTGAAAAGCAAGGTGAAAATGGGTGTATTTAGCGTAGACAGAGTCCAGGGTTTTATCTCAAGTCAGAGTGAATGACCAAATTAGCCAGGAACACCAGTGAGTATCTGAGATTTCAAGACATCCAAAGATGTAGTATCAAACTTACTCAAGCCAAGCACATGTGAAAACAGCAACTACAGCCACTAAAACTTTGCCAGAATTTTTACAAAGAACTCATCTCTGTTGACATTCACATTAATAATTTGATATACAATGTAGATAGCTGGAAGCCAATACAGGACTCAAAGGGGTTGTTACTTAGTTTAGCTGTAAGGTCAGAACAATGATAGGGACCCTTCGTAATAGATGTCCAAACAAATGTACCTCAGAGACACTCACAATTATTAGATAACTCATATCTAATTAAGTTCTCCATTGGGTTTGTGAACTAATGACCTGATTAAATTTGACTTGCAGCCTTGCCAATTATGTGGTTTCCTTTTGTACATCCTTTTCTGAAGGAAATTTACAGTATGAGCACAGAATAGTGGTCTGCACATCACCTAAATGCCATTGTCTGCCTCACCTGGAATGTTTCCTAATCATTCCTGTGAAATGCAATACTCTGCTATTTCCATATTACTGAAATTTCGTTATGGATCTATGTTTGGATTAAACTGCTTTGTCAGAAGTCTTTGAAAATCATTAATAGCTTTTTTTTTTTTTTACAAGAATGGGCAAGAATTGTTGATTCTAACCAAACTTAATGTTGAATCCGCAGATTTTTCAAGTTTTGAAGCTTAAACAGTGAAAAAAATGGTCCTGCTCAGATTCTCAGAGTTTCAAAAACTGCCAGCTAAAGAGTAACAGGTAACTTTACAGTTAACTCAGCAAGCTGAGTCTGGGCAGTCTGTATTTCTCAATTCCCTGAAAATAAAGGATCCTGAGTATCGTGATCGTAATTTTGACTATATCAAGAAGGGATGGTAAAAGCAACAGGGAACCCAAAATTTAGTTTTTCCTTTGAAGGAAAGGAAAGCTGTTTATGCATATCTACAAAATTTTCTCTGAGCCTAGACTGGAAAGATGAGCATAATTATTATTGAGGAAAAAAAATATTTAATTCACTTTTATTACTGTAGGAATGCAAATGTCATTTCAAGTAACATATTGAATCTGATGCATGTTGAACTCCTAAAACCAAAGCTATAGTATCAGAATTAGCTAACAAAGTAACCAAGTTAACTAAATTTCTGTATTTGCATCGGTCTTTGATACTATGTTTAAGTGTGAGTGAGTGAAAAGCAATTGAATAAAGACTAAAACTCTTCCAGATATTATTCTGGATAATAAGTAGGAGAAGAAAAGTCAATTTTCCTTCTACATACTAGAAAATCCTAGAATAAAGTGAGTTGAATAGAAATTTTTTTTTCCTGTCTTTTGATTATTCCATTGATGAGTTAATTATGAACTTCAAGAAGGAAATAACATATGGGTTGTTAATCATTCAGCACAACTTCACATTATTCTAATGCTCAGGGCACTTTTTTTTTTTTTTTTTTTTAATTTGCATTACTTGGAGAGATTCAAAGACTTAAAGCAGGATTGGAGTCAACTGGTGAAGTTGTCAATTTCAATTTTGCTTTTCTGTACTACCATTTGCATTGTACCAACCTAATTCAATTCTGGAATTTTTGACATTGCCTTGTGTTGCTTTTCTACAGCAGACATCCCTACTCTGTTTTAAAAATATTTACTTTTAGATCACCTTACAAGATGAGAAGGTGACATGCTGTCATATTCTGTCATACATGGAGATGAAGGTCAAAGTGCCACTCAGCTTGTCTGACAAACGGAGCCACCCATGACCTGCTTGCCGGAATACTTAGCATTCCAAACAGCCCCATGTACAGTGGCTTAAGGCAAAGCCCCTGCTGACTTTCTGCTGCAGCATTTACTATTCAGCAGGTTTGCATATCAGGTCCATAGGTCAGAAATCAGGTGATCACTAATTATATGACCTTAATAATGGCCATCCGAGAGAAATGCATTTCAAGTAACTTGCTCATTAATACATAGCACTTCAATACCTATGGAAAGAATTTTATTTCATTCTACAGGTTCTCATTCAGCTGTTTTAATTGTGAGTGTGTTTTTTTGTTCTTGCTAGAACCCCAAGTTTGTTCTAGGGAAGCTGAGACTGGGGAGGAAAGAGAAAAGGAAGAACTGAGCCTGAGATTGGCTCCTATTATCAGTGTTAACAAGCAGACTTGGATCATACATGATTCTCAGATACTGCTAAGAAAATATCCACTGGCCTCTGTCTGAAACATTTGTGGTACAAATGTAATTTGTCAGTTACAGTTACAGTTACACTATTCTAAACATGTTTTTAAAAGCAGACAATTTGGGCAAACTTCCACAGGCATAGCTAGCTCAGGAGTTCTATGAGAACAGTCCCTGTTATATTTTAAATGCATGTTTTGGAAGTACAGAATTTTCACAGCTTGCCAATTAATACTTGATGAGAATCTATCATCAATGAGAATTAATTTTAATATTAGAGAAAAATCAATTTTCCCTAAATTGTTTTTGATAAAATCAAGGTAGAACAAATCAAAGTAACCTCATATGGAAGATTTCATCTTTAATGATTCTGTTTTGTCAAAATTATACATAATTGAAATCATTACCTTAAAATATTAACTTGTAAACATTTAGTTTGTTACTGTTACATTTCTAATATTTAATGACAGAAATTGAAAAAGGAAATTTTTTTATCTCTCCTCTTTCAATAAATACACTGTTTTCTGAAACCCTGAAGTGAACTGAAAGTTCTCTAATTTTAAATGGGCTTTAAAAACAGCCTATATTGGAGCCACAATATGACAAAATTTCTCACAACAACAGGCATTTTTAAATCCTTATATGTTACACTTTGATTCTGTCCACCGGTTCAGGATTTTGATGTAGTTTTTATAACATTATTAGGACAATTGGCCAGTCAACTTTCTATATGTCTCAGCAGATAGGTTGTTGGAGGTCTCACCTCACAAATGCTCATCTCATATTTCTATTTATTTAAAACTTTGATCATTCATGTAAAATCTTCATTGTTCCTCTTACTGAATATTTGATATATGCATATATACATATTTTTGTGTGTACAACCCCCGTATATATGTATATTTAAGGCAGGCATACATATATAGGGAGATAAATACCAAAAAAGAACCCAGGGTTCTTCAGGGTTTGAATTTTATGTTCAAGAAAAAAGCTGTCATTCTGTTGTATCTGCTCATAGCTAACCACACTGGAAACTTTTAACTTCACTATTCCTGTGTGCAGAGATATATTGACAGAAAGGTGGGAGGCTTTCACATCACCGAATAAATCTGGTTTAATTTAAAGAGAAAGAAGCATGTCAATTATATGACAGACTGAGAGGCCACATTAAGGAAATGTCCATCAGGTATGCTTAGACATTTAGCTTCCAGGGAGAAGATCCAGCTAGGAACGCAGTACTTTGATGATTATATTAGTCCAGCTTTTAAGAAATCATATTCTGATTCTGTTATGCTTTTGGAAGACTCTATGTTAATCTAATATTATATTTTCATATCTTGATAATTAAATCCCTTAAGCTTCCAGAAAAGTACAAAGGCTTTTTTTTCCCTTTTTTTGATCACACTTTAGAATTTCATAAGGATTTGTGTCTTTTATTAAATGGTCAAAACGTCCAAGGAAAGTGTATTATTCATTACTAACCTCTACCATGTGTCATTATCTACCTGGTTTTCTTTTGCACAGTAGATGTCCATAGAGTCTAGCGAGACTCTTGAAGCTTTAAGTCTCTGCATTGCATGTAATGCTGTCTTCTAATATTTGCAGGGAAATGCCAAGACATTTCCCCAAACCCAAAGGCAACTTTTCTTACTTGCCTACAATTAATGGTAGCAATCTCCTTTTCTGTGTAGGACAAAAGACTTTTGGAAAACTCAGAAATCTGGACATTTCTAGAAATCCCTTGCAATGTTTATTTAAAGTAAAGCTATAAACTACAATTAAGGGTTTCCAGGATTTTGCCTGGACCTAAAACCTAGAAAATATTAAATCATTTTGGTAATGTCAAAGAGCTGAAATATGGGTACAGAAATAAAATTAACGTCTGTAGAGATTCACTTTTACTGTTCACTTTTTATGTTCATTTTAAATTAGAAATAATTAACTCCTCATCTTTTAAAACTGATGAAACCATCAATTCTCTGTATTACACTGATGCACAGGAGATTCTGTTCTATTGAGTAACTGGACCCGTTGCTATTTTTAGTTTAAAAGTTTGATCATCTGACAGAATGTGCATAAATGATAAAGTAGATCAGTCCAGCTGGGCTTTGGTCATTTCCTACTCATTGCTGTATATAGACTGCATTTTCTAGGGGTACAAGTTCAGCTTCCACATCTGTGAGCAAGAGAATCTTCTTCCAGAAACGTCCTGAAGAATTGCTCTTAACATGTTACTTCAAATGTGGAAATTTGTGCTGAAATAAATCACTGTGTAGATTATACTGTTACTGTGTACACGTAGATACCACTTTAGTCTTATGTTCAGGAACAGCTTTCTGCTGAACCCAGAGCTGAACTTGATATCACCTAGAGGAGTCATGCATCTCATGAGAGAATTGGAAGCTTCACAGGAAATATAAATAGAAACTGTTTTGAAAATGCAGTGTTAATTATTTCATCTTGTTTGAGAGAAAATAATTTTTTTGACATATAGATCCAATTGAGAGCCACTAGCTGTCTGTTAGGAACTCCCTATTTTTATATCTTAGCAGTCAGCAATAAAAGGAGTATGTGAATTTTATATGTAAAAAAAAAAATGTAATTGGAAAATCATGCACTGCAAAGTACCTAGAAAAAGGAATCATTTAGTCAGAAACACTCCTAAATGTTCTAATGGCTTTAAAAGCTTTGTAGTTTCATGTAAATTTTTTTTTTTTCATGGTTATTTTAATGAACTCTTCTTTACTATGTCTTAAACTTAGTCAAATTGAGAGTGAGATTTTCTTTGCTGTATGTAGTTAGTATGTAAAAATAAATAATGTTGAGAAGGTTTTTTAATATGTCTGGTTTAAATTCCCATCTCTAATCTTCTTTTAAGTTTGGATAGTTGACCTTTAGAATGGCATTTTTCTTTCATTCTGTATTAAGTCTAATACCAGGTAATGCATTCCAAACAAAATCAATGAATCACAGAAAGAGCTGCATGGTAAGATGCTAAAGAAGCATTTGTATTTTGTTCTGAGATGTGTAGATAAATATTCTGTAAATTTGGAGAAAGGCATCTTTATTAAGTACTATTTTTGTGCTTGTGGGATAGAGGTCGTTCCATAAAATGTCCTTTTTGCATTCATCAGTCCTTAGTTGCTGTTACAGAAAATGTGAAGTTTCTATTCTCTAAAGTGCTTTAAAGACAGTGTGAGCAGAATCTTTTTCAATATGTGCCAGTGCTAATTCAAGGAATCAGTGGTAACATTTTTGCATTTGAAAGTAGCACAGCTGCCATTCTGGTGTTGTGGTTGAAAGATGACAAAAGGTGTACAGTAGGAATAGATCAATGACTAATATTTTTTATACATGAGCTTCACTGTTTTCTTTGCTCTGGCTAATCTGCTCTGTGCAATTCTTGGGTTTTTTTCTTTTTTTTTTTTTTTTTTAGCTCAGCCTTCTTACCATTTTATTGTGAAAATCCACCCTTTCCTCCTCTCTGTTCATGTCCTTGTGGGCAATTTGTCCCTTCTTTCTTTGTATCTAAAATGTGAATACTTGATACATCATCTACGCTTACCTCTCTCTGCTCACCTCTGGGGGTTTTGCCTTCATCTCTGGCGGAATCAAATTCAAACCCTTTGCCACATTTTTAACAATGGGTCTTGCCTCACATATTTAAACTAATAACTGCCTCTTGTCCTTTATCTCCTTTGCTTTGCATTACTGGTTTGTTTTTCATTGCTACTCTTGCTTCCTGTGACATGAATAGTAGTTCTGTTATATCCTCTTATTACAAACTCTTTCTAAAAAATTCCTTTGAGAAAATTCTTTACTCTTTTTGTATCCAAAACTTCCAGTTCTTATATATCTAGAGTGATGGCTTCTGAAAGCCTGTAGAGGATAATATTCCTTAGAAGCAATGGTATTGATAAATTAGCACGGAAAAATAAAGAGTAAGCGATGTGACACAAGACTGACTGGACTGGTGACACGGGTTAAGATTCTCTGACCTGGCTTTGGCTGTTTTCCCTGACCTGCTACATTAGTTTTACAGCTTCAGTTGTTTTAGATGGAATGGTTTACAAAACATAGAACATCAGCTGCCAAAAAAATGACAGAGAGAAATGACTAATGTCCTTTTTTAGTAGGGAAATTTGCTTTCTCTTCTTTTTTTTTTTTTTTACTTATCTGTCTCAGGCATGAATAATTCTATTCTATATTAAATGGATATGTAGTAGGTCTCCAGATTTTCATCACTAATGAAGACTAAGAGTAAAAAGCTCTGATCTGAAACAAAGCCTAGATGATCCTCCCTACCAAAAGAGATATTAAAGGAAACAGGAGAAATCTAATAAATGAAATCCCTCCCATATTCACCCTTGAAATGATTTTTCTTAGATATGGTATGCTCTGAAAAGCATCAGTATTCATGCTAGAGTAAACTGAATTAATAGTGCTGAAAAGTGAATTATTTCATAGCACAGATTTTGGTTTTTTCTACTGAAATCTTCTTAAAAGAGAAAATGAAAATGTATGAACTTTCTGTCATGAATTATTTTCTTATTTATAGTATTTAACTTCACTAGGCCATCATTGTGAGTATAATTTTCTGATGGATAAAATATTCTTGCAGCAGCTGTAATTGTAGTTAAACTTTTTCTACTTTTGATGTATAAATTATTAGAAACATTTACATGGTGGAACAACTTAATTAGACATCATTTCCCTTTCTGGTCTATTGCACTAAATAGCCTCTATAAATATATATATATTTAACATACTATAAAATAAAACTGTGGGGAGGGAAATAGAGTTGGGATGAAACTGCTGATAGGATTCTTTTTAGTTTTGACAGTGGAGGTTTCTTGGAGAGGGGTGGTAAAATGAGGTTTATGAAGTAAAAATTCTGTTATCAGTTTACATTAAAAGAAGTTCATCTATTAAATATCAAATTGCAAATATGATTTTACAGAGTATTAAAATCTGAGATTTTAATTTTTCAGGGAATTGTAAATATTGTTGTTAGTTTTAACCTTGAAAATTCAGTTTTCAAAGTCAATTGTTCAGCAAACATCAAAATTTCCAATTGAAACATTTGTGCTGCTATGCCTCATAATTAAGCAGAATTTTTATGAACTTTATTCCGCTGCTTTCAACAGAATCACTCTTTCCCAGAAAATCAGTATTTTCTTTCATGTTCTACAAAGATCTGACCTTTAGAAAGCACAAAGATAATTTAGTAAGTGGAGAGACTGTGTGGCAAGATAGGACACCAACCTAAACTTCAGAGATGAGCAGTGAGCATGAAACACCTGGGATGCATTGCCTAAGAGATGCTCCAACAGCTCAAGGGAATGCACAGATTGATATTCTGTGATTGGTATATGCAGTGCAGATCCCTAGGCTATGAGTATGGTTGATTTGTGCTGGGGTGGTTCCACATTTTCTTGTTTGTACTCTTTTTTCTCCCTTGGATGTCAAATTATACTTAGGAGAGAAACAAAGCAAGTAGAGCTATCCAGCTCACTTTCCATTAGGAATACCTCTGGAAAACTGGTAGAAAGGATAAAATCAGTATTACCACTTCAGCTTTGGCCATCTCATCCAGAAAAATCTTGTGTGTTCTTTTCCACTGTTGTTTGTCCTTATTTCCCTTTCCTGTTTAATGGACAACTTCAACCATAATTCTGCCTGAGTCCTGTCCTGAAACTCAAAACCTCTAGGTTCCCAGACACAGAAATATCAATCAAAAGGACAAATGAGTCCTCTAAAAACCATCATGAATGTGATTCCAGGTGGAAATGTGACTTTTTCCCTTTTGTATAGAACAGATTCTGCTTACCACAGCCTCATCAGTATTCAAAAAAAAAACCAGTCAAATTTCAAGGTCCAGTAAAAAAATTGTTTCAGCAAACACTAGAAACTCATTTAGAATGAAATTTTTTCTCTCAATTGAGATTCCATTTCTAAGATTTTTGTCCAAAGTTTTCTGCAGATATTTTCATAGCCTCCAAAGTATTTAAAGCAGAACAGGACATTTGAAATACATTTATATGCAGTTGAATGGTGAACAAATAGTTCAAAGAAGCACAGTTTTGAAGACAAGAGTACACCAGAATCATTGAAATGCATGCATTCATGTATGCAAGAGTGTATGCCTGTATACTAATTCCTTCCAAAGCAGTGTTTATATAAACTCCATAAATTAATACATTTTAATAATTGATGGTGTAATCTTGAGTAAAGTAGTTACTGTGTTTTGAAGCCAGAATATGACTAGTATGAAATACCACATTCAGGTCCAAGTAAGAAACACAAGCAATTCAATGCTATTGAAAGATTGTGTTCTATACAATTTTTCATACTGACATTTTAAATATTATTCAGAGAAGAAGTTATTAGGAATTCATGCCATTGGTGAGAAAGAGTGGCAATATATTATTTGAATTTGCTAGTGTAGATTGTTTCACTTTACACTGTATCTTTAAGTATAGTATTTTAGAGCCCACACTGTCTGCAGATACCCTTATTCTCTCTGCTGTAAAGGGAGATTGAATAATTTTTGTTGTTTGGTCATGTGTCTAAATACGTAAGACAAAATCATTGGCCTCTATAAAAAGACATATTTCTCTGGATAAAGAAAATTAATAGTGGCAAGAGTCAAAAAGATACCTGCCTGAATTGCCTGAATATTTTTTTGAACCAGAAACACTGTCTAACAACCGGAGTTTGATTCAGTGATGAACATTTCTCTGCAAGCTACTTATTTTTATGTTCAATGTAAATTCACTGAATGTATCAGTTAAAATTATGAGGATCCTCCTTTATAGTATTATGTATGTTTTTACTTTTGCTTGTCTATTTTTAAAGCCAATTTCTGACCTTTATTTTTAATATGAAAACAAGAATCCATAAGAGAAAAAATTTGGAAGGTTATTGGTGATGTCAAGGGTTGAATGAAAGAAATTATGCTATCTCTACTCTGGTTGTCACTACTTTGCGTGGTATAGTTGTAAAAAAAAAATACATGAAAGATTCTTGAATTCTTAGTTGTTGGATCTATAAATGACAAGCTGTCTTTATGGTTTTGAGCTCTTTATTTCATAGGATTAGCCCTTTATACTTAGTGCTAAGTAGGACTCTAAAACTTACATTTTTCACAATTTATGGTTCACTTAAAATTTAGTATATATTTAAATACAATATAAATATATGCAGTGCAGGCTAACTAGGTAAAAGATTTCTTTTTCATTAAAAATGCAGCTCAGCAGATCTGTGATAAATGGTGACATTATGTATATGCCAATCCCTCCTGGAAAATTGGAGTGATTCTAGACTTTGCCAAGAATTTGACAGGCCACCCTAAATGTTTAATCAGGGATGCTGTGACATTCAATACTGCTTGTATAAATGTGTCAGTCTAATTTTTATTAAACCTCTTCAAAATGAAATATTTCTCAGAAAAGAAAAATCATGAGCGAACCATACTAATGTTATTAAGTTTCTTACTGGATAAGGTATAATCTAAAGTTAACTGCAATCCTCACTTCATTGAGCACAAACTTACCTAGTAAAAGTTTTGAGTTGGAATAGAACTCAGAGGAGTGCTGTGTCAAATTAATGATCATGAAGCAAGGCTCACAGAGCATTAGTAGTCAGCTTCTGCCTTGGGTGAGACCAGGAAATTAATGCCATTCTTAATAGATACCAATGTGTTAAAAATCTGTCCTTCAAAAACTAGAGGAGCCTAATGGGACTTTCCTGTGACTTCTTCATTGCATGATTCTACTCTGGCCATGGAAAATACATATTGGATTGCAGATAAGGGCCAGGAAAGCCAATTAAGAAGAATCCTTCTTAAACTGTTGCTGCTGCAGGTTAAATGGGCTATATTAGCTCGTACTTCCAATTCTGAAAGGCTTTGCTTACATGTATTATGTTTCATTTTTACATATAGTCTGAGACTTTTAAAAGTGAGACTAGATGCATAATTAAGAAGAATTTAGAAAAATTTAGCTTTATGGGTGTGAGTTAACTTTCCCAATATAGAATGTATTTTTTAATTAATATTTGTATTTCATAATGATGAAATCATTAGAAATTATGTGGTGTTTCTTCAGATTGTCTCTTTTATGCATGTTATTTACTTTCCATCTCTGTTCTGGTGTTGAAATAGAAAAGTAATGAGATTCTACTCTACCATCAATAAGTGATAAATGTTTTACCAATGCCAGGTCATCCAGGCTTTAATTCCCAGTGCTTGTGAGAAAGTAATGGATCCCATCATCGTTTGCATATTGATTTTTATCTGTTCTGGCATAGGACACTGGGACATGCTGGGTTGGGGGTGTTGTTCTTTAAACACAGAACAGAAACACACTCCATCAGATAGACAAGGTAGAGGCACATGCACAGGGAAGCATAAGGCTAGGAGACAGTGCTGGTCAGTGTAATAAGCACTGGGGGTTTTGTGCATGTTCTAAGTCTCCTGAAATTTTACAGGAAGTGTGATACGTACTGCAGCACTTCTACCCAGACCTAGTATCCACCTCTGCTGCTGGGTGTGAAGAAAAGATACTGCCCAGGATTTTACTCAGAAGTACAGATTATGCTTAAAAATAGACATCAGGTACTCCAGAGCTTTCATGGTTCCTTTAGATTCAAGGGGATTAAAAAAAAAAATTGGTACTTATCTGTAACTATAAGATGTGTTTATGATTTAAGATATAGAAAATTCCTATTTCATTTCCTATAGTCAGGAAGAACTGTGTGATAGACGTACTCTGAAAAATTTTATATAGAAGCACCAAATACTTCCATCACATAGAGAAAAAAATTCAATAGGGAAGAGGATTTGGAGTTCCTAAAAGAGAAAAAAATATTCATGTTTGATCTTGTATGAGGTCTAGTAAGATGCTAATTTTCTTATCTGCTAGTTAGATCTTTAATCTTACCTAGTCAGCCATCATTCTTTTAATGTACCCAGACATTATTATTCTATCATCAGCAAGAAGTTGATATATCCAGCACCAAACTGAAATGCAGGATTAAAGCAAAAGGAGAGCAATGAAGGATGGAAAATGTAATCCAAAGTTTTTAAACCTCTTTTGCTATGTTGCTGAAATCCTAAACTCAGTCACAAATACATTCACTTTCTCTGTGCTTGAAATTTCTGTAAATTATACTGTGGAAACTCAAGAAAATAGCAGCCTGCCCATTTGTTCTTCCCTGTCCCCCACATCCCAAACTGCCTCCCAGTCACCCTGACAATGGTTAATTCATGACCTTCAATGTAATTCATTATTAGATGAAGGATGAGGATGCTTTAACATAGCTGCTGAGGGTACTATACTGTTAAATGTTGCTGGGGACACTGGAACAAAATATTGCTCATTAAGATACTTCTTTTTCCTCTTACAGGACTTTTAACTGTGTCTGTGTTTATGTGTAATTGCAAAATTTTGATTCTTACAAGTATCTCCACCCTAAGCTGAAGAGGCAGTCATACGAGTCATGTGCCTTCTTTGGGGAAGAGTGGAGAAGATTGACTATGGACAAAATAGTATTGATTTAGTATCCAACACTATCTTGTTTACTCCACTTGAAATATTTAAGTAGCATTAACAGTATGCCCAGTTTGGGCATTACTTGGTGCTTGATGATGAGCTGGGAAAATGAAGAAAGAACATGCGGGCTGACATAAAACCATTTGTTTGCTGTCTGAAGGCAGTTAGCTCCCAGGCTTTAAACACAGAGGCAAAAAATATCTGGACACAAAAATTCCTTTATTGAAAATGTGAAGAATAGGCTTACAAATGGGGTTTCTGAAAAAAGCCCAATGAGAAATCTGATAAAAATACAGAGAGAAGTGTTTGATATTAAAACTCCCTATTATTTATGTTTGATCAAATGTTCAACAACTGAGGAAAAGTATCACTTAGATTTTCTATATTATAGAAGATTTTCTATATTATAGAAAAACAAGAATATAAAATATACAAATGACTGGGAAAAAAAGATTTTTACTGTAGTGCACAAAACAATGTTTGCATTCTAGGATGAAAAAGCAAAAAAAAAAAAAAACAAACCTGGCGAGCCCTTTTAATCATGCTAAAGATTGTATGATGATATACTAAGTTCAGTTTTCCATAGTTACCTAAGCAGTGTGGTAAAGTCATATATGCTATTCATATCCCAGCAGTAAAAGTGAGAACAACTTGCCCTGGTCTTCTGGAGTTAACCTGAGCATATAGAAAACCAAACAGGGATGAGAAAAGCTGTTGAGTCTTCAAAGTTGCCTAATGTGCCCTTTATGGCAGAATGATTCCTAGCCACAGAGTAAAACAATGACCACGTGATCAATGTATGACATAAATTGCTTTACTCTGTAATCCTACAGAGCATTGCTTAGTTCATAATTTGATTTTGAAATGTTTTATTTTATTGCATACCCATAACAGTTACTGCCATAACTTAAATGATGTTTTTTAATATCATGAGATCTCACTATAACACTCTGCTTATTCAGTTTTTGCTGATATGTTAAGTAAGAATGCCAGCTGTTCTGGTTGCAATACTGGCTTCATGGATTACTAAAAAGAAAATTAATATACTCATTTTTTTTTCTATTGAGTAGCATTTAGAGTCTCTAGTCAGAATTAGTCTCATTATTATAGATGTTGTGTAAACATTAAAGATGCCTTTACATGGTAAATACAACATGCTGTTCTTGTTTAGTTTAATGTTGAAACAAGCTGGGCTTTATTTACAGTTTCAGAAAGAGAGGTCATGTTTAAATGTTTTTCATATTTAACTAACATATTTAATTCAGTTATCCAAAATCTGCATAAAGACTAATAACATGTATATCTTCTATCTAAGGTTACACTGAAAACTGTCTAAGATGTACTTCAACAATTTTGTACCAATAGCCTAAATATTGTATTGCATACTGATTTGGGGGTGGAGAAATGAAGTAAAACAAATTGTATTCCATCACAAAACAACACTGAATATAGTAGCACTATTTTATTTACAGTGTAGATACTTATGTAATAAATTTATTGGCAGCAACCTAAAGAAAATTGAACCAAGTTGAAAAAATGTAGCATTTCATCACATACTGAAAGAAGAACGTGTGCAGATATGTTGCAATTTATTGAAATGTAGTGTATTTTGATATACATTGCATACTGCAGGCAAGAAAATGTATCTTTATATTGTATATTATTATCATATGTGTCAAACAGAAGTTTCATTTGTCACATTTCAAAAAAATATAGGCTCATTTCAGGAAGGCACTTATCACTCTCTGTGTATGTTTGCCATATTTATTTTTAAGTTTAACCATCACATCAGCTTGATTTTTCTTGGAGAGATAGAAAGAAACTTGGAGAGATAGAAATCTTTCTCACTGTTTAACAGAGAAAACTCATGGACAAATTGTTAGATCTCTCAAGATTGTTGTAATATTAGCTCATCTGGAGTGTGATACCAAGAAAAAAAGGGTGCGGAGCATTTTTGCCATGGTGTTCCAGTAAACACGTGGAATGAACCCGTTCTTGGAATCAGCCACCTACTCATGAAAAGATGGGCTGTACAAACATTGTCAGTAATTTGAAGCAACAAACATTTCAAACATTTTTAGCACTGCTTCTAAAAAAACAGGTTTTAAATCAGTAATCATGCCAAAATGTCAGAATTCTTTGCAAAGGGGAAATTTAAAAATTTTGCTCAAACTTTTCTTAGAAAAAATTTTCATACTTCTTATGCTATCATTAAGTGACAAACCTTAAATAGCAAATACCTCACTTTGATTATTCTAAGAACGAAAGATAAGCAGCTCTATTTCTTTTCAGCTCTTGGCTACAAGAAGAGAAGCCTAAAATTTATTAGCCTGGGATCTGAAAGGTCTCCGAGGATCTAGTGACAAGTCAAGTAAGTAACAGACTTTCTCCAATTTTTATTTTTGTAAGAATCCCTGCTTTTGAAAGAAAACAATATTGTTCCAGATACTTTGATGGCTACCTTATTTTATAGGTATTTTAAAATAATGTTTAAAAATGAAGATGAAAGAAGAGATTATACATTGCTTTTTCTCATTTTGCTTTCAGCTGCATATTTTCATATAAAAATTATTTTTAAATGCACTAAGCTTTGAAATTATATTGTTGCAAAAACATTATTTCATACAGTTAGCAATGATTACTTGGATAAAAAAGTGCAACTCATTTATATAAATTGATAGCCCAGAGGAACCCTAAAACTATAAAATAAATACCAATAGCATAATCTGAGATAAATGCAGCTTCTGCAGACATTATTTTCAAAGGTTAATTAGAAATTTTTATTTCGGATAGAAATCTATGGCTTGAATTAGGAAATGTACTAAAATATTCAGACTAAAGCTTAGACTTTTTCATTTACCCTTGGAGACATACCTTAAATGGGAATGGAATACATACGGAGTATTTTTAATGTTATATACAGAAAGGAATCTTCAGTGTAGCAATCTTTTCATATTAATATGAATGCTTTAGTAGGATATTTGCAGAACAACATGTCTGTGCTTTAGTAGAATATTTGCAGAACAAAAATGTAACATTTCAGGTCACTGCAGCGTGTCCCAGAACCACCTCATGACTTTTAGCATAACTTGTGGCTACAGGACTTGGGTATGGCCAGTGCAGTGCACAGAATGTATTTTCTTTATTCAGTTGCTTTTTGACATTATCACATCACTTAGTAAAAAAACCAAACAAACAAAAAAAAAACCACTCCAACTATTTTTATTATATAACATAAGAGAAATTCCAATAATTCAGTTACAGGAGATTCATTCATATCCAAAAAGATGAATGTCATTGAACAATGCCAAAGATTGAAGCTCAGCATAGAGGATAAAAATCCAACAATATTATGTTTGCCTGTATCAAGCAACCTCACAGGCCAATCATTTGTCAAAGGTTATACATGCAATAATCTATATGAGCATGTCTCAACCTTCATAATTATGACACAACTCTCAGAATGTATAGTAGGGGTTTCAATTGTAGAAAAATTCTGTTTTGGGAGTATTGTGGTAAGTCTTGCTATAGCTCACTGTAACAAGATTTGGGGTTTTTATGAAGACTAATTTTATGCAACAGATCAGTCAGAGCTCAAAGAGTGAATAAATTAAACCCATGTTGCACTTTAATGCAATGTGATTGCTGATTGACAAGTAATGCAATATGTAAACATTCAATTCTCAGCCACTAGTTAAGATCCAATTAGTGAGAGATTCTTCTGCCCAAATTAAGGTGTAAACAAGACCATATGCTGAAGTCAGTAATATGAGTTTTATTTAACAGTAAATGTGAGGTAGAGAGAAGGAAATCAAAGAGAAAGAAATTGAAGAAAGAGAAAGAAATGAAGGAGGGACAGGGAGGGGGAGAGAGAGAGGAAGGTGACAGGGACAGAGAAACGGAGAAAGAGCAAAGGAGGGAAAGGGCGAGAGGGAAGTGAAGAGAGAGGGAAAGAAGGACACAGAGAGAGAGAGAGAAATCAAGCTATCAAGAGATAGTCACTAGCAGTGTCCTGTTGGTTCTTATTCACCCTGGGCTTCTTTGTGCTGAGGGTCCCAGAGTCGTTCTTCTGGAGGGTACCACCTTTATACAGTCCACATTCCAGGTATCCTTGGAGGTGTATTCCTGTAACTTGGGGTGATCTTTGCTTGATCAGTGAAATGTGTATGAGAAGTTTGCCTCAGTGGGAATTCTTGTCCAGATATGTTAACCAGAATGTTCTTACCAGATCTCACTTCTGTCAGGGCTGGAATTAGTGCCTTCCTGTCTCTGATTCCTCCCGTGCTTATCTCAGGTTGTCACTGTGGGAGTTTATCTTATGTCATGTTCCTTCTGTGGCCTTGACAGTGTTTGAGACAGGCAACTGCCCTTTAAGACCTTACAATACTTCTGTAAGTATTTGTTATTTCCCTGTTTCTTGCTAATGGCTGATTCAGTTAATCCTTACCTTCTGACATGAATGCTAATGACAGGAATTTTCTGACAGGTACACTTGCAACAGGTAATCTTGGAGGTACTTAAATTCAATCTCATCCAGCTCAACAGTTCCTGTCTCTACTTATTTCCTGTGTTTCTGAGCTCCAGGATTGGAGGTTTTTTTTGGTTTAGGGTTGGGTTTTTTTGTTTTGTTTTGGATTTGTTTTGGGTGGGTGGTTGTTTGGGGTTTTTGGAAGGAATAAGAATAGGTTCAGAACACAAATGGGAATCAGAGTAGTAAATGCTCATGCCTTTTACCATATTGTATTCTATCCTATCCATGTGTCTGGTTTGTTTCTTAAAATACCTTGTCCTTCCAGGATGCATATTAGAAATGCTGATGAAATTTATTGTCTCTAAATCTGAACCCCAAGCTACTAATCTTCTACCTTATTCACCTGATTCAAACTCCAACAAGTGTATAGCATGGCTGTATTAGAAAAAGTTATATAGATTATGTTATACTTCAACAGGCAAACACAAAACCTGGTAGTAACTTCATCTGCTCACTGGTGTGGTGATGATATTCTCTGTCCTGTTATGGCGGCTTGAATGTTCAAAAGAAAATTGATTTTGAAGGTTCCTAAAATGATACCTTTTATAGCAGACAGGCAAAGGCACAGGCAATCAAAGGGCTACTTTCATTTTTGACTGAAGACCAAGCAACTTGGAAAAATTCAGCACAAAGTTGGAATTGTTCACTCCTTTATAGCAGAATGAGACTCACTCACATCTTTATAGTAGAATGAGACTAATAGTCAAAATTATTTTTAATGATCAAAATTTTATACCATGGTAGGCTCAAAATGCTGAAGATGCATTTTATGTATTAGGAGTTAAAATATCACATGCAGAGACTTCTGGCAATGTCTTTGGTGTTGCTATAATTTCAGCATCACTTGACAGCTGTAATAAAGATCAGTGAGTTATTGCAAATAAGTTTCTTATCATGTAGCTTTGCACTGGTAGAATATTTACTGAAATTAGTGTCACTGTTAGTGACAGTGAAACCATTTGGCAAATCTAACAGGGAATTTAAATAAATAGAGATATAATAGATGTATCTCGCCCTCCTTCTCTCTGTAGTCTATAAACATGAGGACTCTGATGTCATGTAAGCCTAAATCTTTCATCTAATCTAAAATAAATTTTAGTAATTAGTCAGATCTAGAAGTATTGATATCTCTTCTGAATTCCTGATATCAAGCTGGCCAGAGCTACTATTTTCAGGTAAACCTTAAAATAAATGCATTATCTTTGACCAGTACTTCTCTCTTATTTTCTGCGAGCAGCTTTTTGGTCATGAAATACAAAGGCACAGTTTCTTCTGTGCTTGTTAAAGATTGTCTATTCTTATTTTCTTCAAATATCAGAGTACAGTTTGGTCTGTGTGAAGAAAAATACTGCTTGTTTTCATTGCATTGGGGCAGATCAGTGTAGAGCACAAATTTCCCAAGATTGTGTACCAAGTACAAAAGATGAAACTGGGAGTGGGGGGAGGCAGGAGTAGGAGGGCTGAAGCACTTAAATCACACTACCCAAGTAGGAAAGTGATCTGTACTAGGCAAAGCTCGCTGGGATGCTGCTGCTGTCCACTGGATTATATCAACTAGCATGGATTATTCAAGCAATGCAAAGAAATTCCCTTTACCTGTGCTTGTCTATCTACTCCTCTGCCCAAGTTTTATGTCACACCAGGACAGGAACTAAAGGTCTAAATTATAATAAGAATAATCTTGCATTTTGGTGGGGAGGGTATTTTTTATTTTATTAACAATTTTTTGTGCATTTCAGTTTTTTTCATGTATTACAAAATTACCTAGTGAAATAAGGCTAGACTATATTAATGTCAGGCATTCAGTATCAGATTTTTTGCTTTTCAGAATACCTTCAAAAAAGTATATAAAGGAATTAAGTAAATCCTTTATATAAACACAAACTTCTAGGGAAAGTTTGCTAAAATGTAAAAGTCCATGTGTTTGCTTCTACATTTCAAACCTTAACAGTACAAGCAGTTTCCTTTTAACGTTCATTCTGGATTTATTTACAATATGCTGAGAATAGAAAAAAAACCCTTAGTGTGAGCTGCCTTATTTCAAACAGGGGACAATGGAGCCAACATGTAAAACCATAGATTAGCATGTCAGTCAGAGTGTTATTGTACTCCCCCAAAACAGTAGGTCTACTTCAAACAAGACTGTGATTTATGATTCTGAAGCACAAAACTCTCTTTCTAAGCCAATAAAGAAGACATCTAGGAAGAGTAGATCTAAGCTTCTACAAAGCTCAGAGATTTTACCTTTTATAAAGTCAAATCATCTGCTTTCATCACTGAAATAGTGCTTCATTATGACAAAAGGATCTATCACTGGTGTACAATAGCCTGACTTAACCACAGGCTTCACTGGAAGTGTGCAAGAGAGGTTTTGTAAATGTGGCATTAAGAAAGGTGCTTGTCTTGTTTTGGTGTGAGCAAGAAAATAAATTCAAGTAAATGTAAATGATAGTTCTTTGATGGCAGCTCCCATTAAATTTGTGTCTTATGTTAATAATTATATTTCTGAGAAAATGAAGGTACTTTAAATGCTATTGATTTCAGAATTTAGTTGAAGCTGTAAGAAGAGTTTGTCAGATACAGCATAAACAAATGTGACTTGACAGATCTTCACACACAATGGAAGTCAATGTGGTTGAAGCTGAAGCTGCAGAAGGCAGAGCAAAAACATGAATGACAACTGTTTAGTGTTCATGAGATTATCAGATGCTGGCTGGCATGACATTTGTTGATACGATTCACAGAATTACACAATCACCAGGTTGGAAGAGAGACCTTCAGGATCATCAAGTCCAACCCACCCTAACATGTCAATTAAACCATGGCACTGAGTGCCACATCCAATCTTTTTTTAAGCACATGCAGGGATGGTGACTCCACCACCTCCCCAGGCAGACCATCACGGTTCTTTCCATAAAAATCCTTTTCCTAATATCCAGCCTGTATTTCCCTTGATGCAGCTTGAGACTGTGTCCTCTAGTTCTTCCAGTTGCTACCTGGACAAAGAAATTAACCCCCACCTGACTACAACCACTCTTCAGGAAATTTCATTTTAAACATCTGCTTTGTGCTGAATGTAAGATCTGGAATAGCAAAGCAAAGGATGAGTTTCTGATTCCAGCATACTTGAGGGTAAAGCTTTCATTGACTTGAGTAGAGCCAGGAAAACATCCAGCAGGTGTTTTTGCAAATATAGCACAGAACACAGGCACTATATATTCTGAGATCCTGCCTATTACCTTTGAACCTCTTGCTTTTCTTTTCTACTGACCATGTCATAGAATATCCTTCTCATCCTCCTTATATCATAATTGTCAGACTGTCTTAGGGGAAAAAAAAGAAAGAAAAATATTCAGAAAGACTTGTAACAAACTATCAAATCAACTTCTGAATCAGAATGAAAGTATTTTGCAGAAGCTTAAACTCACACTAAAATCTATCAATGTAAAATTCTAAGTTTTGTTCCGTTAGATTTGTGGGGAATTTACCTACTGAATCCAAGTGCTTACACAACTGTGCTAAGAAATTTCAAACACAGCCTTCAGTATCTCTTTAGTGGAAGAGGAAAAGAACTGCCTGTCAGAATTGCTAGCTTGGCACACACTGAAATCTCACAACTGTCTTCAAGTAAGAGCAGAATTTCTCTTTGGAAGAGGTATTTCCATAAGTGGTGGATGCTGTAAGGGATTTCTTAAATGAGCAAATGGACACTTGGCGTATATAAATGTATTTCCTTAGTATCATTTACCTAAATTCAAAATGTGTAATTCATTTAGTGTTTTATAAATTGTTGTTTTGAAGCAGTGCCAGAAGTTAGAACAAAAATCAGAATTACCATAATATTGTTTTTAATATGGAGCACACATATAAATTGAAGGACTCAAATCAAGACATAATTCAAACTCATTATAAATAACAGCTTAACACTGAAATGTGCTGATATGAAAAAAATTAAGTACAGGATTAATTATAAAGAAAAATAAAGTGAACACATGCAGTAAACTAATTAGATGTGAACTTGTTCATAGAGAAAAGAACGTTTACCCTGTCCAGAGACAGATTTAAGATCTGTTTATAATTTAAAAATCCTGCTAATGGTACTAAAGGACATTAAAAGTTCCTGCAAAACATTTAATCAAATAGGATTCAAAATACAGGATACTGCATGTATTTTCCATTTACTTTAGAATCATGTGCTTCAGCAGTTATTAGATATAAAAGCTATATAAAGCTATATTTTCTGAATGGCACTGGCCTCACAGTATTTCTGCTCCATGCTAGTTTTCCTGTAACAGATTTGATTTGGTAATGAAAGCCTTCCAGGCTATTTTTGGACACTAATGCCTCTTGCACCAAATGGAAATTAACTTTTTATATGATCAAATGTCATGAGGACAACAAATTACTGTAACAAATATTCACCTGTTCTGCTTCAAGTGCTCATCTTTGGAGACCTTTGGTGTGTAATTTATGGGAAATCCAACTTTAAATGGAAAAGAAATGTAGAATTATACCAAAGGTAGGGTGTCAAGTAGTATATATTTAGTATAAGAGCTTGTTGCCAGGGTAATGGGGAAAACACAGCAAGGTAAATCAAGTGTTTCAAAGTTTTCAAAAGGCATGTGGTTCTTGGCATTCTTGTTTGACCAGTGTTTGTTTTAGCAAATTATTGAAATTTGCCACAATCCAAAGATGCTCACCCCTTTAACACTGTTGCAAAGCATTCATCAATGCAATCCCAAACTCACTGCTCTAAGCTGGATCTCTAAGAGATTTCAAAGCAATAAATAGACCAAGAGTCCAAGGTTTATGGCCTTACCTCTGATCTCTTGTTTGAGAAAGAGGGTGGTACAGGCTATTCCAATAAGTACATGGAGCCAGTTGTTTGTACAGAGAGAGATGAGAAATGGTCTCTAATCACAGAAACAGCAGTCGCCCCTGAACTTTTTTGTTTCAAAAAGGATTTAAATTTTTTTTTGCACCCATCTGTGTGCTTTATATACATACATGTGTTTCAGGAACAGATGAGAACCCTGTGATATAATATTTTTTTTCCTTCCTTGTTACATTTTATCCATGAGACTTCCTCCCCTCCTTCCTTTCCTTCCTTCCTTTCCTTCCTTTCCTTCCTTCTTTCCTTCCTTACCTTCCTTGCCTTCCTCCCTCCACATTTAACTTCGGGCCAAAGCCAAGACCCACTGATTAGGTGGAGTGTTTTTGTGGGTTTCAGAGACACCATTTTTTAAAAGTCCTTAAGACAGCACTACTTACAGAGAGTGTTCTGGATCCTTTGTGTTGTAACATGATGGTAAATTTTATAATCTACTGCTGCATAGGGTGCTGATAAATGCTTCTCTAATAGGTGAATACTTTTATTCCTAAAATGCCGATTACTGTAAGTAATTCACAAATCCGAATGATTAGTTATGTATAAGGAAGTAATTTTGAAAATGAGCCTTTGGAGTGCATGAAAACAAAAAGAAATGCAGTTTGCTTAAGAGGTGCTGATGAGATCAAAGAAGTCCAACAGAAAATGGAACTCTTGGACTTGACAGGAATAATTTTGTTAAGTGTGAGCAGATATGACTCTCAAAAAGAGTAAGCATCCAAATAAGAGGCATTTAATCTTACAATAAAACAGTGCTTGAAGCATTTGCAAACATTCATCACATTCCTTCAGTATGGGCAAGGAATATTTTATCTAGATTGTCACTATCCTTTCTGGCAGAATTCAACATATGAATACAAATGGCCTCTCTACCTAGCTGGCTAAGAGTAACAGGTTAGAGGATGCTTTTGCACCCACTCCTGGCTTAAAAAGAACACAGCTGATGAAGAGGTCACAGGCTGCTTCTGGGTATGATGGTTCTTGTGGTGATAAATAAATTTAAAAGTTTGACTGGTATAATTTCCTGGTTGATATACTACAGCTCAGATCTTCTTGTGCATTTCTTCCCTGGGTTCACTTCTCAGGCTGATTTTTCTTATTTTCTGAGCTCAGTAATTTCCTTTTACCCTCAGGCTTTCAGTAAGCCTCTTACATCACTTGTCCTTGAAGTAAAAGCTTTCTTCAGTATTTCAGAAATCCTACAGTGTTAATACTGTCCTGTGAAACTTCAGGTGCTGAGGAGGCTGGCCTTTATATTTTGGGTGGGGTTTTTTAGTAAAAATGTAAGTCTTCCTTTTCTGTATATTTTTTTGAAAATTTCCCCAGAGTGTCTGAGAAAAATCTTCCAAACAGCTTCAGGCTTCTTATTCTTTCTTTTCAACTCTGTACACACCACATACAAAAGTTTCTGTTTCAGCCTTTTTTTTTCCTCTGTGGAAATAAAACCTTCAGAAATACTGCCTTTCTTTTTGCTTGCCATCTAGTTTTCTTAAATACTCTTTTATTTGAAATATCCAGATAGAGGTGAGTCTAATAGAAATGTCCATTTTTTTTCATTTGATTTCAGGTAAGACTGGATTATCTCATGATGTCTTGCATTAAAATTTGAACAATAAGGGATGATGCTGCCTACACACTGAGCACTGTGTGCTGAGGTAGATGCCTGAGGATTTGATGTGCCTGATGTGCAAACCTTTCTGAAATCCTCATGCATATCACATACCTTCTCCTGTCCCCAGCTCAGAAAGCATTCTAGGAAACTTCACACAGTATGAACTCAGCAGTGCTGCAGGAGTGTGATTAGACTTGTGAGTCTTGTATTGGTAAAAGTGATCTTTTAATTGCTGATTTGAAATCGGGAGTTACACAGAAAAGCATTGTAGCAGATATTTTACACTGTTAAATTAAGAGAGGGGCATATGAACTGCCAGCTACTGAAATAAAAATGATTCACTCTTATGCCTGTAGTTTTACTGAAAAGAGTATGTATCAATTACATATTTCCATGCTGACTCCTGTGTACACAAACTCTCACTTATAATATCACCAATGTGAATCAGCACATAGACACAGATAGTTATCTCATATTATCTTCCTCAGGAGAGTGGCTTTTGGCAGGTGAGTACACCTAAAAATGTTCTGTGGTAAACACCTGGCGTTGTGAAAAGTGATCTCTTCCATAAAGTTTAAGTTGTTATTATTTGTCACGTCACTTTCTTGGTTGGTGATCAGCTGCCAAAGATGGAAGTGACATATATTAATCTGTGGGAAGTCAGGGGAGGCAGCTGAGTTGAACAGGATGCTCTGCTTTTCTTCCATTGCTATGATTCAGGAAAGCCGTGGCTGTAAGGCAAAGCTCAGAAAATGCATCTAGTGGTCAGACAACCATTTTCTCCAGAAAGGGCAGAGAGTGATGGCTGCACCTGCAGCAATCCCAAGTTCATGCAGCTCTTGGCAAAAGGAGCTCCAGAGCCTGACAAGTTCCATGCCTGCCTAGGGTCATGAAGGATGTTTTCGGTGCTTTTTGTAGGCCTTTAGTCCTAAATGTCCTGGCTTTGTGCACAGTGAAGCCATAATTGGTAGCACAGGGTTTAACTTCCCTCTGTGATTCCTCCTAACCACGACTGGTTACATTGCAGACTGATGTCAGGTATCTTTTCAGAGCATTTTCAGGCATCCAAGCTGATGACACCCAGGCAGTCACAACTCCAACTTGCTCAGCTGGGAGACCCATTATTGGTAATGCTTAATATATGTTCAGGATTCTGAAAGTAGTGAAAAAAGTGAAAAATGGTTTCAGTACTGAAGAAGTGGGATAAACTTAATAGGTAGAGAGGAAGTACTGGAAATTCTGGAGTTTTCATGTAATTCGATACATTTTGAATCCCAAATTAATAGCTAATAATGAAATTATTTGACCATTCAGTTGAAGTAGATTTTTTTAAATAGCACAATATCTTTAAAGTACTAAACAGGTAAAGAATTTTATTCAGATATTGGAATTTTTGAGAAAAGAAAACAACTTTCATTGCAGACACTTTGGAAAGCATAGTAAAAAATGAATAAATCATATTATCAGTGAAAAAAAAAAGAAACAATGCTAAAGAAACACTTAATCTTTCCTTATGTATACACAAAGAAAGAAACCATACTGCTTTAATCTGGGGTGGGATTGGTTTCACTTGGCTCCAGTGATGGATCAGGATGCAATTATTTATGGCAGATATGAATTTTTTGTAGGTATTTTATACAAAAAAACAGAGAAGTGACAAGAAACATAATAGGTGTTTGGACTACAGCGGATGTTTAATCTAGCTTTGAACCACATTTAGTTCTGTAGGAGTGTACTGCACTCATCCCTGAATGAGATTTAGCTATTTTGTGCTCAGATTATGATATCACCACAATAAGCATGACAAATGCTCCAATTTGAGCAGGAATCCTGTCTGAATGTTAAAGATCCCCTTCCAGGCATTGCCTCTGGATTTCTAATTCCCTAACCATATTCATTATGAAAAATATATGAGATATCACCAACTGCATATTTTAATAAAGAACAGGAAAAGCATTCAATTAAAATTCTCTGGGAGAAAATATTTTAACTACAAACACTAAAATACATGTGCATGTGCATCCACATATACCCTTTCTCCATTCCAAAAATTTTAACTGTTTTGGGTCTTTCTCCAGTAAAAACTCTTCATGGGTGTCCTGACCAATATTGTGTTTTGTCAGATGCTTATAAAAGTGTTTACTGTACCATCTCTGTAGACCAAGCAGAACTAAAAATTGCGGAAATTTTGAGTTCAGTGTAACATGGTGAAATGTAGAGATATTTTCTGACAGCAAATTTTTTTTTACATGACATGCAGGTGGAAAATTAATAGTTTTTCATCAGGTCTCAAGTATATAACCTGGTCTTCTTCCAGCTCAAAAATGATGATCACTCATAAAGCTTTACAGAGAAATGGGAAGAGGAGGTAACATAAAGAAAACAGAAATATATTTTGCATTGTTATTAAGTTTATTGGAAAGGCATTATATATGACAAAGAACTTGTTAAAGTTCTCAAATTTGGCATCATAAGGCATTGCTGAGATTTGTGATTGGTGATTATAGCTCAAAATATCCTTAATCTGAGCATGTTTGTTTTTTAATATGCATACCTATATTGCTGAGATTTTCCATTTGTAATTTGTTTTTACACTTTCATATTTTGTGAAACTGTTCCATGGCTTAAGTCTGAGATAAAGAATTTTGATCCAGTTTTGCTTGTTCACTGTAATTTTAAGCACTGTCTTTTTCCTTGTGTAAAATACCTTTTTCATATAAAATAGCTGTCCGTAACCAGAAGGTTGTACTGAAGCTGGGAAATTTTAATGAACATTTGGACTGTGATACACTGGCTGATGGCTTGGAGTTTGAGCTGGACTTCATGGTCTTCTTTATGGTAAGATGGGTAATAAAACCTAATTAATTTTTTTAACATACTGTCAAAAAAAATTTTTAAACATACTCTCAAAAACTTTGCAAGATTTCTCTTAAGATTAGTTGCATAAACCTAGTTATCCTGTGCAAAATTCAACCCAGTCACACAGACTTCTACTTTATTTTGGCTAAGTCGATATGGTACACAAAATTATACCTTTATGTATATATACACTGTATAACTTGTATTTTCATTTGTAAATATCCTATGATTAGCTATTTGGTGGAAGATTGAGATTTGGGGGACCTGAAAAAAAACAAGATAATTCTAACAGAAAAGTTAAACTGTAGGAATTATTTATTAAAAACTGTAAACTTATTTATTAATAAAAATAAGTTTTTTATAATTGGAGGTGATCTGTGGGCTTCATGTAATCTGGCAGTAAATGCCTCCACACCCACAGGGCTACTTAAGTTCAAAATCAATTTGGCAATCTTCCAGCTGGAAATTACAATAAATTAAGGTCATTTCTCCAAGCAATGACAAAAACACTAAGTAATAGAGCTCCTTGCTTTATGTTGAAACACGTAAGTAGAATTAGAGCCCATTTAATTACATCTATTGTTGAATGTTTTGATCAGGCATTTAAATATCTGCTTCAGGACTCACAATCCTATTTCTCCTTGCTAAGCTGTAAACATTAAACCCCCAAGCAGTCAGAGCAGGCACATCTGTTCTGCACAAAAGGACATAGAGAAAACTGGCTAACAAGTAAATCTACAAAGGGAGGGGGAAAAAAGGGGGAAAAAAAAACCCAAGGCCTACATGTTGTGGGTTTTAGCATTTAATTTAAAACATATGTTGATTTCTATTTTTATACCTTGCCATTACAGTCTGTGTTTCTTTTTTTTTTCCAAAAGGTATAAAATCCTAGGAAATAAGGGTAAGTAGGCATTTTCCCTTCTCATTTGTGCACATCTCCATTTAATTTTGCAAGAGATACTGTATCTCCAAAGGAGAGACTGATCATTGCAAAGTACTCTGTGGGACAGCACAGCTAGATTGTCTTTATCTTCTCTGAACTCCAAAAATGATATTATGTAAGTACTCTCATCTTCTAATTTGATCACATGGAAAAAATCCTTTTGGTAGTCAGAATTTGCTTCTCGATACTTTTCCTTGATATCATCTTTAATCAAACATCTAAATTATTCAGTTTCACAAAAATGATTTTTGGAAATAAAGGTGCAGTCCTTAAGCATCTGCAGTCCTTGATATGTTTTGCACGTGTCAGCCATGGTAGCCTGACTATGAGTTTTGAGATTTGTTCAGGTTTTCTGATAGTAGTACTGCACTAAAAAGACGATGCATCTTGAGGCCACCGTGTCCCTTCTAAAACAACAGACAAAATATTTTTGGGAGAATTCTTTGCTTTCAGTTTACTCAGTAACTGAGTCTTGTACTCCCCAGTCCCTTGTTTTCCTTGCTTATTTAAGGCAATAAGAATAGAAAATGTTTTCTCTTGGGGCTTGGAGAGATCAAAAGGAAAGACAGCACTACACTGACTGGATGAGATTGTATAGAATTCACTCAGGCTATTAGGTCTTGTGAGCAGTAGACCCAAAATCTGCAAGCATATGTGAAATTCCTGTTTTTCATGTTTAAACTCCTTGGCCTATTCGGGTAAACTGAGATGCAATAAGTTGACTCAAGAAATGCAAAGAAGACTACATTCAGATGGATTAGCTGGAAAAGCCTGTGCAAACTGTAGTTGATGTTGACAAGTGAACTATTGAGTCTGTGTTTTATTGAATTTTGTTTAGTTAAATAATGTATGAAAGTGACAGAAGGAAATGTATTAAACTTATACATATGGATGTTACAGTCATGCATGAACATTTTGGACATAAAAAGCTACTTAATCATCTTTCTCAGATAATAATGTTTGATGTTTTTCTTAGAAGTACTTTAAATATAAGCAGATAGTATTAATAAAGCAATGGAATGTAATTTTAATGGAAATTTTAGTTAAGTTCATGAATATTCATCTAGGTAACTTCTTCCTCTGGACTAGACATCCATGATTTTCAATGCCAGCATAGCATGACTGTAGTCCTGAGTAGTCAATTAAAACCTTATTATTCATAACAATAGATGAATAAACCAAGACCTCCTACATGGATACAAGTCTATATTGCTCTAAGAGACATTCAATTTCATGTAGACAAAATTGGAAGTTTCTGAACCGTAATTATGCTTTTGGAATGTTTTATAATTGGACAAATAAGGTTGAAAATGCTTTTCCATTTATATTCTGTAGAACAGTGGTGAGCGAGATATGCTGAAAATACATGAAATCAATTTCTCTTGCTTATTTCACATGGCATTTTATGTTCCATTGCACATTTTTAATTAGACTTTGTGAGCATGCGAATGGTACGAGTGACAAAATGTTAAATTTTTAAAAACACATTATTATAGTAATGTTTAAAAACTTAAAAAAAATCTATACTCCTACTATATCATTATCAGTGAGTGAAATGTGGGGGTTTCAGGAAATGGAGGAAAAATACAACATCCACGCATTGTACAAAAATTATAAGGGACTCTACATTTACTTAATCCTTGCTTAAGGGTTTGCAAATTTGCTATGTATTTTATCTCACTGGTGAGGTATTCCTTCACTTAAAGAAGAAAGTTTTGCCATTGGCTTCAGCAGAAGCTGGAATTTTCCCCCATGAAGTGCACAGTATTGTAGATATTTCATTTATTTTCTCAATAGGGTTCTTATTATAAAGGTATTAGAGAATTTTCTCCAGATCTGTACACAAATAAATTTAAGCCCATCAGTAATGAACATCATAATGATATTCTGGGTTCCAGCAACCAAATTCTGCTTTAAGAAGGATTGAGTGAATATACTCAAGTAACAGGAATTTTAAAATGCTGTTAATGTGTTTTGGAATCCATTTCAAACACAGATGGACTCACTTCTCTTTTCAGATTCAGCCCAACTCCCCTTATCTGGCTGAGTGGTCCCGCCTATCAGGAAATTTCCATAGGGATTCACATGAATCCCTGTCTTGTCTGTCATATGGTTTTTATATGAGTGGTGCTACTTAGTGTGAATCTCATTACCAACCAGCTGACACATGAGTAGAAATGTTAAGAAACACTAACATACATGTCAAAACAGGTTTTATTTTAAGATGCATGTAAATTAGTAATACTTTTTAACTGATGACTGTGTCATCTTGAGGCATATTGTTTTACAATTGAAAAGGTTATATTTTGTGTTTCTGCATACATAGCACTCAACAGTCTCCTCTAACAAGCTAATTTGAAAGCTTAGCTAAATACAATTATATTGTCGCTTTCTTGATAATGAACTGTGCTTTGCTGTGGGACAAGTCCTTTCCTTATCCTAGATAGATAATAATGCATGCTTGAACATAAGGAAATGCTTTATAGTGTGGTCAGTAGTCATGGTTCACTTTATCTCACTTTAATTTGAGTGAGGGTTGGAAGGGCTTCTGTATTGATTGTACAGAAAGCTAAAATATAAACAAATTATTAAAAGGAGCATTTGCTAATTAAGTAGTAATGGTCTGAAACCCAGCATCACCTGCCTGAATGGTTGGTTTAGTTTCAAAGTTGCAGATCATGGAGGTGATTTTAAAATTCTGGCAATAAAATAAAGGAAATGTTAGAATATTTGTTGTGCTTTCTCCTTCCTTTCAGTATTTCATTATTAAATTGCTCCTGACAGAAGCAGCTTTTTCATTAGGTTTCTGTGAATATGCCTCCTTTAGGACAGACATTTTCAGTCCTGAAAGTCAGAGAAAAAAATTTAAAATAATTACACGATCTCAGAAAGAGCTTAATACCCCTGCTAATTCTGCATACTATAAAGCATAAAACTGATACTTCACTTTAACTATCTGTTAGTGTTTCTATCGCAACAGCACCTCTAGAGTGTCTGATCAGTGATTTCTCTGGGCTAGACACTGTATCCCATAGTACAATACAACCCTTCCTCCAACAGCTTATAATCTCATGATCTAAGGGCCCACTCTTGCAAAGGATCCCAGTAACCAAATGGAGCACAGAAAAGCCCAAAGAAAAGCCCATAATATCCAAACTCATGGACCTTTGATTCCAGAATTGTAGAAGCAATAAGCAGCAATAGAGAAGAAATATTTCAAGCTCCTTTTGTTAGTTCCTAACAAGGACCCCACTCAGCAGTGCCTAGTGTGCCAAATAGCAGACTGGGTCAGAGCACTTTATGCAATTTCATTATAAGCCCTGCTATTGGGAAATTTATAAGTCTGTGATAAAACTTCACTCAAGGCTGATCAGTGCCAAAGAACATTCCTTTTCCACTCAAAAATAACATGTGGCTACTGTTGATAAATGATAGGGTTGCAAAAGTGGAGACAGAGAGAAATTTGCAAAGGCATAAATTGGGGTTGGACACCCATTCTCTCTTTCTTGGAATAGCAGCCAATAAATTCAAAACAAAGAGAACCAAAAAACTTTTACATAATTCCTGTGTTAAAAAACACACATTTTGATTAAGAGGAGGAAGCAACAATGGAAATTTTCCACCATAATTCCTCCCCCCTCCCACAACAGGAAATTCTGATTCCAACTCTGTATTTTAAAATTATAATTAGATTTTGGATCATGCTCTTTTGGTGATTGAAACTTTAAAAGGACAAGTTCACTAGAGTTTCAAAATTATCTTCTATAACTTCTCCTTCATATAATTTTATACTGCCTATATTGTCGTTTTAACAACTTCCTGCTGTGATAAATTGTAAGGACTATCTGCCCATGATCACCTGTCAGTTATAAAATATTGCAATATACATTTTGAAATTGGACAAATTAATCTTTACGTGATAGACTTTTTCACTGTCTTATTTTCTTACACACCTCTGTAATATTTCTTCTTCTAAATTTGACTACCTTTTAATTAATAAAATTAAATAAGCAGAGTTAGACAAAGGAAATTAAATTTCAAGTTGTCAAAGGACAAAAAGTTTGAGCAATACACATAAAAAGCATGGCAAATCAGAGTTCTTGCACCTCTGTTTTTCAAGGATTTACACTTCTTATTGCACCTCTGTTCTTCAAGGATAATATAAGTTATGAAATATGCTAATTTCTTTCTGGTTTAGAATGAATAGTGAGTATGCACAGTATTTTCAAGTATGTACTGTCTAGGTATGTTTTCTCATTTCCATCAACAACACTCTGATTTCTAGAAAGGTGCAGTTGGTCCTCACTGACTTGGGTATAACAGTCTCCCCATAAGCACTCTGCCTCCTCTCCAAAAACAAGTGAGTCGTGTGCTTTTGCAGCATGTTCTTTACCCAGACACATAAAAAAAAATGGCAGCTACCCATGAGAAAAAAGGAAAAGGTGATGTTTAGGAAAAGGTGTTTCTGACTATAAGTATAAAATGAGCAACTGAGCAATACTTCTGTTAACAATTCTGCTAGTTTTAACTTCCTTTCTTTCTCTGGTGTGTCAACTCTGTGATGGAATGCTGCCTGTGGAAGGCAATTTAGTAAAAAGGAATGAATACAGAATGACTATCACTAGTAAAGTGATAAGTGATAGACAGTTCTTGGAATACAGCTAGAGGACAGGATGTTCTAGCAAATTACCTGCAGCCTTCTGAGTCCTTAGGTTTTGTTGAAACAGACTGACTTATAGAGTACAGAATATCTAACTTCTCCCTCTAAAATTCTCTGACATTCAAAAAGAAAATTCCATAAAATTGCCTCTGGAGAAGACATAAATTTTGTCTAGATAAGTAAAATTTCTTAAAACATCTTGCAGTCAAGCTGCTATCCAGGTCAAACCCGGAATTAAAAACAGCCTTGTACTCCCTATTGCAAATGACAGAGTTTAGTACAGAATTCCTAATTAATTTTAGGAAGGAACAAAGGGCCTCTTAGAAATGTGATGTTATCTTATCTCATTTAGAATTGTGTTATCTCACTGTTCTCAGATATATGTTGCTATACATAAGAAATAAAGGAGGAATAAAATTTTTCATTTTTCCTATACTTGTTGTTCATAATTTCATACCTGCATTTATAGGTATTAAAAAGTATTATGTGTGCTATGTGTAGAAAGGTTTTGTTGTGATGTGGAAAATCTGCTTTTCATCGTAGTAAATGGTGGCAGGAATTTTTTCTCCCATATGTGATATGGCACTGAGATATTAGGAGTATGATTTTGCAGGAGAATAACAGTTTTAAATATATTGCATGTTTAAAATCCCAACTGAACATAATATAACTTTACTAGCTCATTTCTCCTGAGGCATCAACACCATTTATCACCAGTACTTCCATCTGGCATGTCTGAACTATCATGATCAGCATTTTATGGGGAAATGAAAGCATTCAATATGGTCTCTCTTCTCTAATGCTCTTAGGTCAGATACCATACTGCTGCAGGGAGCAAAGATGTATTTTTATCACACACTTGAGAGACATCCGTTTGACATACTTTATATTTTCCTAGGCCAAGACCAGCCAAGTTTTTTCTTATTTGCACTGACCTGGCATGGGGTCATTTGCTATAATAAAAAATATGAAATAAGTTTTGAGGGTTTTTTATACTGCTATGTCAAAGATTTGGTACATGCAGGCAAATATTTGGGGGTTTAAACCCAATCACTGTAAAATTTTTTGCAAATCTTAGAAAGGCAATGGAATCTCTTGCCCAAATATTTTGTCCCCAAGAAAATGCTTCATGTGGCTTTCTTAGCTGAGGTCTTTCAGAAGAGGTGGTAGTTGCTCTTATTTTCTCATGGAGGATTAATGGAATGTAGACCAATATCTTAATTAAGTGCTTCTTGTAGCTTGGGTTTAAAACTTGAACACCATTGAGTAAAAAAATGTGGCTGTTCCTTTTCACACCACAAATTCATGAATCTCTGTTGATTTCTAAGCCTCAGTAAAACATCATGTGAAAGCAGTGTTAGCACAAATATGTTTTATCATCAGATCCTTCCCAGCCATTTGTGATCATTTTAAGATGGAGAAGGAATTATGGAATAAAATTTTAGTCTATAACTCTTTACAGATCACAGCACAATCCTTAAATTATTTAGAACTTCCCCTAATAATATATACCTACTTACATAATTTCAAACTCCATTTTTCAGTGCAACATTAAAATAAAGACATTATTTTTATTAACATTATATAAGCCATTAAAAAATACAGGCAAATTTAATGTAACACGATGTGGTGTAGCTTGCTTGGAGGTTTTGGATAAATTTTGTTCTGAGTATTCCCTTTTATTGCCTCATGTTTTTTGTTGGTTGGAAATTATTACATTAAGGCAAAGAATCTTCCAAAAATTGTAATTTATATGGTCACCCTCATCTCTCAAATTTCTCTTTTACTCTTTTTTAGTATCACTACTGAACCAAGTCCTGTCATCATCTTCTGCAAAATGGTTAATCAGGTGTATCTTGCACAGGATTGTGGCTGTATTTCTTTTATGCATGTAAGCACTTAATATGTCAACTAAAAGCAGCTCTTCTTTATATAAATCCAGGTCCATGTTATGTTAATGAATAGCTAATACCAAGTTGGGGCCTGAACTCAAACACCAACTCCATAATTGCACGATAATCTACCAGAAAATCCACATGTATATACATGGACAACCGGTGATTTTTCTAAATTCCTTGTCTCTACTGTGAAACCTGATTTAAGCATTGTATTTGAGGGGTTTGAGCAGAGGAAGAACCTCTCTCATCCAGGTTAACATTTGTGAGCCACAGGAAAACCATTCCAAATCTACAAGTTCTCTGGTGCAAGGGACCTCTCAGCTGTATTCCAGTCCTCTGGGTGGTGGCACATGAGTGACTCCACTCCTGCCTTATGATATTGTTGGGAGAAAGGAATCCCAAAGTATGACTCCATTGGCAGTGGGAGCATCCAAGGGACCAGGAGGTTGAAATAAACCACTACACATCCCACCTATCTGGTGCGAATGGTTTTGATGGTGTCCAAGTTTGACATTTCACTTCCATGTAGTTCAGGGGTTGTATCACTAAGGTCAAATTCTTCACGTTTCTTCTTGTAAAGGCTGGTCACTTAGATCAGAAATCCAGTTAGGGAAACTTCCTTTTGAAAGGCAAAGTTGGGAGACAGCTTTGAAAAATCTCATGTGTCAATCAGTGTTGTGTTCCATAGCACACAGATGACATGCCAACCTTGGGGAGAAAATTACAATTGTGAAGAACTAAAATCTGTTTAGAACTCTAAATTCAGCTGTGTTCATTCAGCTAGTTCTCTAATACAGATATTTAGTTTATTTTTACATAACAGGTAATTCCAGAAGAGAGGCAAAACTGAAAGACCCTACTCTTATTATGACTTCTGTTAATAGAATGAAAATTGCTTCTTATATATTAGCATTATAATACCAAATACAAATATATTTACATTATCACAACTATTCTGCATGATTTTTAATCTGCACAATCTGTTAATACTGAAAGAGCTGAATAACTTACTGCCTAGTCATTAATACTTCCAAATAGCTTTTCACATTCTCTGGAAACATACATTTCAGTATCTGTTGAAGGAATTAAAATTAGCACACCTTTGGAGAAATAAACCTAGCTGACTAGGATAGCAAAAAGTCCTGAAGGAATGATTCTCCACAGGTTTGCAAAATACTGTTGGAACCTTCTAGAAAATAACTAATCACCAATTTTCTCTAGCTTCACACATGCTTTTATACTCTTCTCAAGGGATAAATATGTTTATACCCTCTAAAGGGAAGGAGAAATTACTTGACTTAACTATATTTGTTTTTTTAAAATCTCAGACTTAGAGTCCTTTGAGCTGTCAAAACAAAAATGAAAATTCTAAAACTCAGAAATCAGAGTTCCTAAATTTCTAGCATTCCATACAAAAACAGGTGCCTGTGCAACAGCCAGGGGCATATCTGTCAAAGGTCCTGAAAGACTTTAAGCATTCAATCAAAAGCAGACACTTATTATAATTTTAAAAAACCTATAAGTCATCACAAATATTTCCCATTTGACAAGAAAATACTAGTGTGATATTGTATATGAAACAGTAATTAATCAATAGAATAATTATCATTTATATACTTGTTTCCCCCAGTCATTTTATGTGACTTATATACGGTAATGATTTTGCTGTGAATGATTGTTTTGAGCGAGCATCTCCCTGAAGGCTTTCAAAGTTTTATTTGCGATGTCTGTATCACCTTCAAAGTATACTTAATGAATTTTCATTTTCTTTTGTTTGTTTGGGGTTTTTTAGAACTAATAAGTAATATGATGAGAAAAACTATAGAAATTACCACAGAAGAGCATGCATATTTAAGTGAAAAGTGCTTGTATGTTAAAATCTGTTGTTTAATCTGAGTTCATCTGCCACTTGCATAATATACAAGATATTAGACACTGATGCCCATTTCTGTAAATCCCCTGCCTTCAGGCAGGACTGAAATGCCAGTTGATGATTGGCGCATATTGCAGCTTTTGACCGGATGGAAATTGAATGTGTCTATAAATCTACCTATAAGGAATTCAATAGAGATTACACCAGCAGTTAACTTAAAGACAATTATTAATCCAAAATCCAAATGCCTATCCAATTATATGCCTTTCCACAGGAGATTCAACAAGAGCTTAATTTTCACTATTTTACGGTATCTAACCAATGCCCTTCTACTGCAGAAAATGTGCACAAACAAGATGAGACAAGCTAAGCGAACTTCTCAAAATCTAGGACATGGCACTCACTTTCCATGTGTGCACTGTGCTTCATGTAAGCCCAAATGAAATCCATTATGTCATTACTGTTCAATGAGACTAGAGAAAGCAGAAGCATTAGCATCACTGAACTGTCAAAAAGCAGACCTTGTGAGTGTTGAAGGACAGAAGGAAAATTTTGCACAGGATGGCTAGTTTTGCCAAGTAGAGACACACTTGAGATGTGGGCCAAAACTATTTCTGGCACCACATCTTAAAGGACATCTTCTGCAGCATGTTCAAGGCTCAGCATTTCCAAGGTTTTTATAATGTTTTAGAGCAGTAATGGTGGAGAGATTGTACAGCTGAGGAACCACCTCTGAATCAAGTGAAATCAGGATTGTGCCCACCACTTCACCTCAAAAGTAATTTTTTTTTTTTTTTAATACAGACAGTATCAGTTAAGTGATACTAGAGTTTATAATTCTCTGTTTTAAAGCATCCTGTGGCAATTAACATACAGCACTATCAAAGTGTCAGTAACAAAATGTCACTGTGTACCTGCACTTCAAGATCTTTCTATTGGGCTTCTGACTGTTGTCAGTGAAACTAATAGTTTATAATTAAAATGTATTTAATAAAACAAATCAAAACACAGGATTGTTCGTAAAAGCAAAGTTCTTCTTAATTAATGCATTGGAACAGTTCCCACAGCAAGGTGCCATAACTCTCTCCATTACCATGAACATACCTTGGTATTCATTTATTGGAAGAACCTTCAGCTAATAAAGAGTAATTATTTAGAGAGCTTGAACCTAGGTTGTTCTTCAGATGTTTTCCCTGTGAAATGAGAATGTTATTTTTTTGCTTTCTTTGTTTACCTCATGTAAAATACAAGTAAAACATATATACAGTGAAATTATATGGTTCTATCTTTTCTGACTAAACACTTGTCACACAAATGACCTTACTTCAAGAAATGTGAAATACTTTTCTTGCAAAGCAAAGTCAATATCTGCAAAAAGTGTTGGAAAAGAATTTTCCAAAATAATCTGAGTTTCTGTGTAAATAATGATAATGTTAGCAAACCATTGTGAAATTTAGAATGTATCAGGCACAGCATTACCAGCTGGTCGAGGAAGGTGATTGTCTTGCTGAGCTCTGTGCTTGAGCATCCTCACCTTGAGTCCTGTGCGCCACAATATAAGAAAGACATAAAGCTGTTAACGGGAGTTCAGAGGGGACAGTAAGGATGGTGAAAGGTGAAGTTGTATAAGGAGAAGCTGAGGTCACTTGGTCTGTTCAGCTAGCAGAAGAGATTGACGGGAGACCTCACTGCAGTCTGCAACTTCTTGTGAGGGGAAGAGGATGGGCAGGCACTGAGCTTTTTTCTGTGGTGACCAGTGACAAGACCCAAGGAAATGGTCTCATGCTGAATCAGGGGAGGTTCAGTTTGGATACCAAGAAAAAGTTTTTCACCCAGAGGGTGTTTGGGCACTGGAACCCCCAGGGAAGTGGTGTCAGATAAAGCCTGACAGAGTTCAAGTGCTTGGAAAATGCTCTCAGGAACATAGTGTAATTCTTGAGGTTACCCTGTGCAGGACCAGGAGTTGGACTCAATGATCCTTGAGAATCCCTTCCAACTCAGCATAGTCTGTGATTCTATGATTGATGATGACAATGCTGCTTTAGTGAAAAGTAAGTAAATGGTTCAATACTATTTATGTAGTCTCTATAAGAAATTGAAACTCTGATTGTGAAAGTCAGTTCTTAAAGTAGTGACCAACACAGACCAGCTTTTGTAGTTTCATTCACCTGCTTTCTCTTCTTGCAAACTTCTCCATTTCAGATAACATTTCCCATATTTGCTGCAGTTAATGTGTCTTCTGAGGTTGGATATGTATTCGACTATTCCCATCTACTTCATAAAGCCTATGATTAAGGCTATATCTCACTTTATAATGCATTAATCCTTTGAAAGAATTTTGAACCTCTACTAATCAGTAAATGTAGCAAAAATATTTGGTACATTACCTTTACACAGAGAAAAGAATGTCAGATATGACAACTTGGCCCAATTTAATTTCACCTTTTATAAAATCTTTTATAAAATGCTATCCCTTGATTGCTTCCACTTATTTCTGCTCTCATGTGACTCCTTTTCTGTCCGTCTTAGTCTTTCTTTTTTGCTGAAATATTTGGTGTTCGAAATCTTTTGGATTAACAACTGCTGCCCTACATCTTGCTGTATGAATACTTACCATGGAGACAGATTAGTGCATATTTGCAATATTAATAGACAATGATGCAATTACAATGCTGGGACTTTTTGGCATAATTTATGTAAGATAATTATTTTTCTAATGTACTTAACAAACTGTTATTTAATTGATAGGTCTCAGACACTTTACTTCCAAATCTGTATGTTATCCATATCTTCAATGAGGAATACAAACTGACAAACAAGGTCATGAAGTTAGATAGATAAAAACTGTAAAGTAAAACAGCAGGTAATACCTTGCTCTTTCTTTAACTAAGTAGGAATCCAGAGAGTAATAGAAGTGTGAAAATCCATGGATTTAATTATTCCTGGAACTGCTAAACAGTCTTAAAGATGAGCCATAGATTTTGTCCTGGAAAAGGTATGATCATGAAAACGAGAAATAAACTAGACATAAACCTAGAAAAGTTGACATAAATTTTAAACAGCTAAGTGAAAGTAATACTCTTAAAGGCTAACATGGAAGGATAATTATTCATGTTGCTCAGTTCATCATTTAATATGTTTGTGTGGGGAAGTTAGAGTGCAAATAGATTTGCATCTTTTAAATAATGACCGCAGATTTACACCTTATCTATCCAGTAGCTGAAACAATGTTATTTTTGTTTTATACAGGTCTATATCTATGACCTTGCTTAGACTTGTTGAATACAAAACTGAGAATCTTATAGCCTTAGCGTCAAAGATTTAAAATATGAAAAAGAGCTCTGTAGAAATCCATGCTGTTTTACAGAGGCACTGGAACTACTTTACTGAAATGAAGAAGGTAAATCATGAGTCCTTAGCATGACATGGAGACAGCAGTATTAAAATACTAAGAAAGTAACTTGAGTGAAAGAAGATAATAGGGAAAAGAACTCATTAGGGATAAAATTAAAGAAATAGGGAAGAAAGAGCCCCATACTACAGCATATCTTCCGTATGCACAGGTCAAGAGTATTCTACTTAAAAGAAACCAAGTGGGTTTTGATGCACTCTATGTACTTAATATTTTTAAGTCTCATAAAAGAGACCAAGTATAAACATACACTGCAAAAGAAGTACTGCACTGCACATATAAGTGCAATTTTTTTTATATCAAAAATTTTAATCATATTAATAATGTGTTGAGACCTTGAAATTTCTTTCCTAGTTCTGGCTGCATAAGTAAAACTCAGAATCTAGAACATTGATTAAGTGATTTGTAGACAAGCATGGTTGTTCTACAGTCACAACCTAACAGTGAAAAAATACTCAAAGTAGTAAAAGAATGATTGGACAAAGTTGTATCATCTGAGTGAGTTGAATTTGACATTGATAATTTACAGGGCAAGAGCAACTAAACATGTGATTAAATGCTCACAAAAATTTTTATGGCAAACTGGGAATTTCAATGCCTGTAGTAGATGCTGGTGTTAGAAGAACAGGGAAGAAACCAACATGTTGAATTGCAAGTCACTGAGTTAGAAGACTGGGAAGAAGAGAGTGGATAAATTACCAAAAAAGTAAACTATTGTTTTATAGTGGGGGATTTTAATACGCAGTTTTTATTTCTCCTCCCTATTTCAGAAAAGGTCAAAGTTTCTGAACATGCCTTTTAAGACAGCTAAGCCCCTCACCCTCACTCCCTGAAAGTGATTTTGCATCTCTTGACAGTAGTACGTATGAGTGACAGACAGCACCATGAATTTCAGAGGTTAAATGGCATTAATAAATTCATTCAGTGGGTAGATTACAAATATTTTGAATTGCACAACAGAGTTCTGTAATTTTTTTTTTCTTTGCCCAAAAAGAGTGACATGAAATTAAAACTCACATGCTCAACAAATGCCCTAAATGCCTTAATTCCATTTAAACCTCATATTTTATGCTGGTTAGATTTTTTCCTAGTACCTTGGTTTGTATAGGGAAAGTGACCTTGAAGCCAGAGAAACTCATGGATAGTTTGGAGGGTATGGGTCAAACCGATCATCAGTTAACAGGTACATTTCTTACAAGTGTGTTGGATCCAAACTGATATTCTACTCAGAGACAAATACCATAATATATGAGATACAAGACCTTACTAAACCATAATAAAAGAAAAAAAAAAAAAAACATAAGATAGAGGTCTTCAATAGCAGTAAAGCATTCATCTCTCTGGCGGTAAGTAATCAAATTTCTTTAAGGGTATTCCTTCCTACATTCCTGCCCCCTGTAAGATGTAGGTACTGAGAATTTAAAGTAGAACTTTCTTCTATGCAGATCCCAGTGAGCTTTTCTGCTCTGCAGTTCAGCAAAGAGCCAGACTCATCCAGGCTTGTAGAAACTCAGGCAAACTCCTAAGTTAGTATGACTTCTACTCCTTGAATTCTCAAGAAGACAGGTGAATGAGTTAATTCATGCAGTCTGCTAAGAGATTTAGGTTTTGACAGAGTGCATTTACACACAGCTGTGGTGTCTCATCAAAGCCAGCCCCTGCTCTCCGTGCTGCATAAACCAATCTGCTATAACTTCACTCAATTCCCCCATCATCTTTCTCCTCCTTTTTACCTGATATGGAGGAGTGTGATGTGTTAATTACGTAATTAACACATCTTTGTAATTAACCTGGCTTTCTCTTTATCCTGACTATCCACACCATAAAAAATGATGTCAGGTGGATCAATTTACAGCAATCTTAGCTGTTTACAAGTATCTAGGTAGCTTGAAACAAATGGTATGTTAAAGGGTGTCAATAGGGAAAAAGACATTTTATTAGCACCTACTGAAGTAGAAAAATTGCATTTTCATTAGGATAACATCTAGATTGTACTCTCAAGTGTACAAGAAACGCTAAGGAGCATTTGCTGAAAAAAATAAAATTGGGAAGCATTCCCACTAGTAGAGAAAATGAAAAGATTAGTCTGAAGCACTTGTCTGCTGTAAGGGCACAGGTTTGGGGAAGACATTTACTGACAGCAAGATCTGGTGAGGCATTAGTAATTCTCTCCTGCTTGGAACATGTTGCTATGTGTAGGTGAGTCTCCTGGGGGTAAAGGTGATTAGGAGCAAGCAGGTTTCAAGATTTGACTATTTGGTTTATTCTACTCAAGTTAGATAGATATTATCATGAAGGGATTTTATTTTTTAATTTGTATGGTTGCGAATACAACAAACTTTAAAAAAACTAGGGCTAAATCAAAAAAGAGAGTTATGTATTGTTAGAAAGTAATGCTAGTGCCTTGCTTTTAAGTCATTGATCTCCTAAGCGGAAACAAAAACCCGTGAGGAACTTTTCAGTATAGAGATATATATTATATTCATTCTGTCTCTAGAGCATATCTGTCAGACCTACCTACCAGAGTAGGCTCAAAGTTTTAATTTTCTCTACTTTGGAACTCTGATGTGGAAAATTTTGTTGACAGTTCTCCTTTAAAAAGAAACATTAAAGACAGGGAAAGGGGGAGGGATGAACCAAACAACCCAGTAATTGCAATTCTGTGATATCAATTGTATCTGATTACTGTGAGAAGTCTAGTGTGTTGTATTTTACATCTCCTACCCAGTTAATGTTTCATGAAAATATATAAATAATCTTGGCACCCAGAGTTTCCCTTCACAGGTAAGTTTTTTTTTATCTTTTTCTACCACAGTTGTACATATTCTTTTTTTGTTCTTTTTTTAGATGCTCTAACAATTGAGTTGCTACATGAAGGTTCTTGATAATATTTTTCCATGCAATATTTAGAAGAATTAAAGGCCTCTAGTATGTCTTTATGGGTAGCTTTATTCTGAAGGCATTCTATGAAAATTTTCAAGTGGTAAGAATCACAGAGACAGGGGAAAAAAATAAACTATTTTTAATATGGTATTAGGTTTAGGAGGGAGGTTGTATGGTCTGTCTGCTCAACAGTGTCAGGACTGAGGTTTTTGTGGAAATAAACTGAAGAAAAACTTTCAGCTCCTGAGAACTGTTTGGGATAAAGAAGTGGAGGCAGCAATGATGGTTTGAAGTGTTCTAAGTGTGCTGAGGTAGATAAACAGGGACTTCTAGAACTACACATTTTGACTTAAGTCTCCATCTTCTGTCTAAGTTGCACATCAGATCCTGAAGTCTTATTTTAAATCAGCCTACTAAAGCTTAGGTAGGAGAGGTATAAATCCAAAATACCAATAATTCTGTATTGCTTGGGTACAATGAAGAATAGACTGAGAGTTGTGTTTAAAAAGGCTTTCAGAAAGCTTTTTCAGCTTATTTCTAGAATTTGGCTGGTGTTCAAATGCAATGTAATAATTAACTCATCCTCAAATTAGGTGTTTCTTAAAATGTTTTCTAAAGATACAATTCTCTCTTTTGGAAATGAAATTTC
The DNA here is from genome assembly GCF_048771995.1 of Taeniopygia guttata. Lineage (NCBI taxonomy): Eukaryota > Metazoa > Chordata > Aves > Passeriformes > Estrildidae > Taeniopygia > Taeniopygia guttata. Next base: position 36,574,360 of record NC_133028.1, on the reverse strand, counting down.
AGGAGCACCCTCTTGCATGCAGGGCACACTGGTGGTGCACGGCACGAAGGATGCAGTTCATATGCTGCCGTGGGACTCACTGGGATAAAGGTCCTCAGTGCAAGGGAATGCTGTCAGCTTATTCTGCTTTTTTAGTTTGAGTTTAACTGCTCTCCTGTAAACATGATCAACTTCAAATTAGTGCCCAAATCACCTTTAACAGATTTGTGTACTTAGCTGAAAGAAAGCAAAACCCCAAGACATTTTTAACTTTATTCAGTAGCAGTAATCTGTCTTGGCTAGAGTACAAGACTGAGTTGCAGATGTTAGGTGAGGTCTTATGAGGTAGATAGAATTAAAACATAGTCTCTCAGAAATCAATTTGCATTATTCCAAACTTTACCAGTTCCAGAACAAATACAAAGTGCCTTTTTGAGACATATCATCCAGAACAGATGTTAATGAGCCCAGACAATCAGTGTGCTGCAGGACCAGACAACCAATCGCTTGTAACTGTAGGCAATGGGCTTGTTCAAGCATGCACAGATCATGTTCTCTGTGTGGCCTTTGAAAGTGCATCTGTGAGATTCTGAAAGTGCTTCCCATCTCCAGGCAACATGGCAGTGAGAGCTGTTGTCTTAAGAGATGCTGGGAGTGTGCACCATCTTTTGATTTCAACTCCGTTCTTTGTTAGGAAGGATCTGTACTTCTGAATCCTAGCTGAGGGCTGGCTGCCTCTAGACAGGAAGAAATTGGTTTCCCAGTGTTCATCTAGGGATGCTCCCTGCCTTACAGCTCTTCTTGTGTGTTCTTCAATCCACTTTAAAGCAGCATCAGGAATTTTCATTCATACTGGCACAAACAAATGTTCATTGAAGACAGCAGGGGCCTTTCACCTGTACTACCTGATGCCTTTGCAGTCAGCATCCAATCCCACAGCACCCAAGAATGAGATTCTCTGCAAGTCTCACAGTTATTTTTTTTAGCAAGAACATTACTGTTCCAAAACAAAAGAAAGATATGACAAGCATAGATAGTTCTGTGTGTCCAAGTTAAAAAGCCCTGACCAATAAAGAGTGAAATAAACTGCATGTTATATCCTGGACAACAGCCAATTAAATCACCCCGATTATTCCTGACATCAGCCTCTGGGATTCCCTCTTTTCTCCTGAACTCTGTGCTCTATGAAGAATTTACAAAATAAAAAATTGCCAACTGCTATTCAAATGATAAGTGGTGCATGCTAATTACATTTTATATGGTGATTAATTAAAAATAACCATGCAAATGTCTAATTTAAGAGTCACTCAATTCACTAAGTCTTCAGACACTGCCTAGCTGCCCTAGGCATTTGGTGGTTAGGCAATTTATTCAAGCTTTCAAAATATTCTCAAAATGTCTGAGATAATGAAGGTCCTTGAAAAAGTTCTAGCTAGCTTTGAATATATAAACAGAGGTTTCGGAACAGTAAAATAACACTGCATATATTTGCACTTTTGAGACAAAGTACTCTGTGTATACATAAAAAAAAAACAGGAAAGGCATAATAGAGATCCTAAATAATCTGAATATTTAGTTGCACAGCACATACCAGACCAGTTCATAGAATATTTCAGAAGCTGAAGAAAATTAAATATAATCTTACTTATATCTAACTTCTTTACATAGAAAGCCTTTGAGTCTCATGTAGATGGGGGTCTTTGCCTTATTTACACATATATATAATTTTATCAGGAGAGCTATATCATAACTGTGATTAGGTTCAAATATACTTAACATTAATCAGTGGAGTATGCAATTTGCAGAACAGATTACAATGGCCTATCATATGGGAGAATAAAATATACAATATGAACATTTTCAGAAAGTAATGAATAACAAAATAAAAAAGGAAGTATAGTTTACCATTTTTGTTAATAGAAAAATAAAATTACTACATGATTTGCTATTTTATGACCTGGTTCCATATGACATTTTTTTGGTAACATTTTTATTTAAATTGATAAATGAATAACAAAAACAAGAAAAAAAAAAAAAAAAGAAAAAAAAGCCGTGGCATTTAAGCATGTTTCTGCTTATGTAGAAAGCGGTACTTCAATAAATATTGCCACAATTCTTCCTAGACAAAATACTTGGTGTTTTTCCATCGTGCAGGAGAATTTATGCTGTTCCACAGCATCATAGTCCCAAAGCTTACCTTTCTGATTTGAAGCCTCTCCGAAAGATACTGAAATATTTTCCTCAGGGGTGAACGAGTCTTGTTTATAACAAATGGTCTTAAAGCACTGCACTGGAGCAGCTTCCCCCCAGTGAATAAATAATCAATACAGCCATCTTGAAGAAGAGAATTAGGTAAGGGCTTTAGCCATGCACTTCTGGGCCAGTTGTAAAGTATTTAATATCTGAAATTTTTTTGTTAAATTCTGTCTGTACAGCAAGTTAATCTTCAGGAATATTCTGGTATTGAACCATAGAAAAGTTAGATCTCTAACTGCTGCTTGATCTATAATTGAATGTACTTATTTTTCCATGCATAAAGGATGTACCTACTGCTCTCCAAATATTCAACTTTTCAAAAATTAATTCAGCTTTAACAGGCACTTATTTTCTGAGACTGTTCTGTTTACAGAAAGCTATAAATGGTCTTTAAAGCCTCTGTCTCTGCATACACCCCTAACTGCACACACTTTACAAGCAGAAAAGTAAAATTAATTATTTGTAGTATTAGTTATGAATTATTTTTACAAGTTTTATAAATAGCAGCATTTCTTGCTACACACAGTGAAGCATACAATAGCTGAGATTATACAGGGAAACTTTCTGCTGTTCTATGAAAGGAGTTTTACACTCAGAATAAATATTTTACTTTGTACGTTTAAATAGAGTTTACTGTTTAAACACATCACATAGAAGCTGGACAGAATCGTGAATAATAGAAATGGGAAAGACATAATGTGTTAGATTTTTTTTTATCTCTTGTTCATACAAATTTACTATCCTTTATTAAAAAATAAGTTTTAGGTTTGTTTGTTTGTTTGTTTCAAATTACTAGTATTTCAAATGATGGAATTCAGATTATTTTCTACTGGCAACACCCACTGTAGGTGCATCAACACTGGGTGCATGAGTCTACCAAATTCCCACTTTGTGCATCCAAAAATTATGTTTGGTATCTGTTATTCTGGAACAGACCCCAAATTAAGGTAGGTTTTCCAGCTTACTAATGACCTGCCAGTGGAGGTGTCTGCTGTAGTTTGAAACTTTACTAGGTGATAGTTCAAACACTGCACTAATTACAGAGAAGTATTTAATAAGCTCTCTCATCTCACGGTATTCTTTAGTCCCAAATGAAGTTACTTCATGGAGCTAAGGTTATGTGTTTTCATAAGAAGTGCATTTAATCTGTAATTTCTTTAACTTTGAGGTGGCAGAATATATATTTATAGCTTTCTCCAGATTTGCAAATACATCTCAGGCCCAGTTTTTGGACTCTTGATCAAAAGCTCTCATTTCTGAAGTGACTGTTTTTTCCAATATAAATTAATTATATAAAAATATCCTAGATCTCACCTGTAGCCCAATAATTAGAAGTGATTCCCTGTTTCTCCAGAACATTTAAATTAGAAACGAAATTAGAAAATGATGTTTTAAAAATATATATAATAATAAAATAGTACAAGAAAAAATATAATACACATCTTCAGCAAAATAACATTTTGATTTCCCATTTTTTGATCAAATTCCCTACTCTGAAAGTGCCCCAGATAGGTTACATCATAATATTAGCCAGAGTAAGTTATGACCTTAGGTCAAAATATGTGACCATCTATTGAAAATCTGCAGTGTGTAAACCAGAATATTTCTATCATTTCTCTTTTCTCATGCATTTTTGGAGAGTCACAGGAAGTTTTTTTTCTTCAGTATCACAAGTATGATTTATTTCCACTCGATATCTGGCAGATTGACTCTCAGCATGGAAATTATTTCTGGGGAAGCTCAAAAAGCCAACTGAACCATTGCTGAGAACCAACAAAGTAGGGAATAGAGTTGCTCTTTTTGACAGAGCACTATATATTCAACAATAATAAGGCCTGTTTCAAATTGGTCAGCAACACAAAAGATCAGGTTAAGACTGCAAAGGAGTCAGTGAATCAAAAGCGTCCATGTCTTGTCTTGCAGCTGCTCTCTCTTTGTTGAAGTAGTGACAAAAGGCAGCACTCATGTTGCTCTGAACTTCACACCTGTGTGGTCCAGAAGTCCACAACTTCCCTCTCTCTTCCTTCCAGTGCTGCTTCCACACCATCCTGGCAGCCCCTACAGGTGTGCTTCCACCCAGGCTTGCTGCGGGCAAACACAGGCAGCCAGTCTGGGAAAGAATGTCTGCACTGGGCAGATGGGAGCTCCGTTTGTCCCAGGCATTGTCTCCTGTGTGTACACAACACCACATTCAGCTTGCAGAACACTATGGTTCAACCGAGTTGCTAATTCTGATAAGCCCTGAAAACTGCTGTTACTCAAAGCACTATTTCAACTGCCTGACTGTGACTTTTTTCTTTTTTTAGGCAAATTTTAAAATTAGAATGAAATGGACTTCTGGCTGATAGGATATCTCATTGAGCTTGTTCTCCCTTTTCTTTCAGAGTATACAAATATTACATGTGTTAACATATAAAGAGTGTAAACAAAATTGGTGTTTATATTTCAGAACATTAATGATCACTCTATCTCTGTATAGTTCTTTTTGTTCCACACTTTATCCTCAGAATCAGTTCAAAAGAATTTTAATGGGAAAACTGAATATAAAAAATTCTGCAAAGAAAAATACCTAAACATTTTGTAAGCTCATTTACCCTTTTCACAGACCTTGTTACCATAACAACTTGAACTGTCACTATAGTAATATCCTTTTATTATGAAAAACAGTATTTTTTAATATGCAAGATATTTTCATAATCTACGTCTCCAAAATTAGAATAATTTAAAACATTTTCTGGAATATATTTCACAGTTTCATAGGACAGTATATGCAAGAGACAATTTTGAAAAACAAATAGTTTGATTTCTATCTCAAAAAACCCAAAAAGCTTCTCCTAAGAAATAAATTAAAATGTACATACTTATATTGTGAGGGCTTTACTATCCTCCCACAAATTTAGTTTTCTACTCACTTAATTTGTTGGCTTATGAAAAGCAGAAAATGTAAAGATATTTTTAAAAGCCCATTTTTGCTCCTCATGTTTCTCTTCTCACCTTTATAAGAGAGATAAGTATTACTTAAAAGCTGATAATTTCTTTTTATATATGTAAGAACCTAAGAATCAAAAGAAGTGAGTGTTTAAAATATCTTCCATTTGAAAAACAAACCACCACTACAGTAAAATAGTAATATATTAATTTAATTGATGTGTATAAAAGAATATATATGATTTTATATCATATATAATTTATAAATACTAACAAATTTCTGTTTCTTATGGAGCTCCTAAAGGTTCTCGGAGAAAAGTCTAAATTTTCTAGATCCAAACAATGTACTGTAAATATATTATATTTTTCTACCAGGTTCTGTTTACTTCTCCCATTGCAGTCTACTAATTTTTTTCCCTTTGTGAAATTTTGTCTTGCTTTTTCTCTATGATGAGAGGCTGGTTCCCAGCTTTCACACTAGGTCTCCAAGGGTAGAAGACTGTATTCTAAAAAGAGACTTGGCAGATAAATCAAAGCCGTTATAAGTTAGGCTCTATAGAACAAGCTTTTTTTTAAAAAAACAAACAAAAACATAAAAAACAAACCTGAAACAATAAAACTGAAGGATGCTATTTTTAAGCAAGGTATTTTGAATCACTTATATATAAACTCCATCAGAACTCTAGTACATCCTAAAAAGAAAATTGAATCAGGAAGTCGATAGTGCCAATTACATATTCTAATTTCATCGGGTCTGATTGTATTTCTGATATCTATTCTTGGCCTTGTGTTTTCCCTATAGGTGTGTCCCACCTGAGGGGAGTTTCTTTTGAAGATGCTGTCCTCAGAGGTGAGGGGGGAAGAGCGCGCATTTCCCCGTGTCACTGCCCACCCCTGAAGGGCTACTCTAGTCTTATATAGATCCCCTGGGACAGATCAGAGGGAAGCAACGCTGAATGATCAGTGTTTGTAAATATATATACACGTGGTTTTATTTTAGAAAAATTTGGTTCAGGGCTGGGGAAAACCCACAGAACATGGAGTTCCATGGGTTATTGTGAGTTCAGGTTTTAGGTGGGAATGCCCAAGCACCTCCCCAAATGGGGAGTTCTGTGCTGTCTGTTGCAATACTGTGGATCTGTTACAACGCCGTGATCATGCACAGTCCTCTGGAGAGACACTTCAAGATCAATAGCTTCTCTAGAAGGCAGCGTCATTAAACTGTGTTAGAAGATGGAATTTAAGACACTTTGGTGCTCAAGGCTTGGAATTTTGTAGTTGAACTGCTGGAAAACTCAGCCAAGTCCTGTTCTAATTCAGAAGCCTTCCTTCCAGTGTTAGGGATTAACTTCAGAAAGGTTAGAAGTGTTGGTAAATTTTCTCTGTGATGTCACGTAGACATTGCAGGATATCTATATTCTGATGTAAACAGTGTTTAACAAGCATAGTATCTCAATATTTACATTTTCTGGTGCTGAATATTTGTTTTAGATGGTATTTGCTGCTTCAGCATGGCCAAAGCTGTATCCTCCATAATGAACCCACTAAGCTTGTTCGTTTATTTCTTGTTCATATGCAACTCTTTTCTTGGATTTTGTGTGGAAGACTACAGTCATTCATCAGGCACTCTTTTGCTGAGCAAATTTTCACTTCTCTTATTATGAATGTATTGACCTATGCATATCTAACAATGTGAAGAATGCTGAAGGTCATTTTTGAATGCATTTTAATGCCATAATTGCAAAATCCACCAGAGTGTTCATTTTCTAGAAAGAAGGCCTACAAGTATACAAGTTATAAAGGATTTCCAAATTACATTCAGTTATTTTCTGTTCCCACGTTCAGCAATTTTTTTCATACTGTGCATTCTTTTAAAAAATATTCGCACTTTCAGTAATTGCATTGATACAACACCAAAAGGACTTCCAGTACTGTCTTTTGCTATTTTTCATTTTCATCTTACCATAATTATCTCATTTCTCATTGCTGTCTAGTTTGACACTATGTAATAGGTCTTTAGGACAGAGTGGGAACTTTAAAGTAGGTATGAAACCATTTTTATTCATAGTATTTATCTCTATAAGCATATATATACTGTATAGACACTAGAAATATGTGTGCATAACACATTATTAGTTATATATAACTAAATTCATAGTGGACATAACACCCAGTGTCTATATAGTGTTCTATTTCTATATAACATCTTAGATAAACTCTTGGAGCAGTACTACAGTAGCAAATTTCTGGTCATGACATAGACACACTGAAGCAGTTACACTGATAGGTATTTGTTTTAATAATGTCAAAATTCATCTTTTACATGTGGAGAGCAAAAGTCCAACAGTAGCTACTCTACTACCTTTTCTGATAAGTTGTTGTAAGAGAGGTATTAAGTCTTTAGTTTAAATGCTTGCATTAGGGAGTATGCTACATTCAACAAGGGTTTAAGTAATGTATATTTGTAAAATATTTTTATGCCTTGAAAGGGCCTGAATCATATTCAATGTCAATTATTCATATCCAGAAATATTTCATTTTTGTTATTGGAGACAATGAAAGAGTTCTTGCAGCAACAAAAAATAATTTACCTAGTGAATTGTGGGAACAATCAAGTTACCTCTATATCAAACTCTGATACAGAGAGTCTGTACAGAACTGTTTTCCCAATTTTGTCCTGTGCCCAAGTTGTTGGAATATAAAATTTTGCTTACAGTGCTGTAAGGGAAAATTTGTGTGCAGGAGCCAAAAAGCACTCCTGCAGAAGCCAGCTTCTACTCCTGTAGAAGCCAGGCAGAGGTGTAACTAGCCTTAGCTTGCCACTGTATATTCATTCTGTCCCTGTAGCAACATCAAATGATCAATGTCAGGCAGAAAATCTGAAACCTTGGAGGGGTTCCAGTACCAGGCTTGCAAAGGATAGTAAGATCTGTAAGTCAGCCTGTACTCAGGTGGAGCAGTGTGCCTGCTCTTGATGAAGCTAGATGTCATTCTGCTGCTACTATAGGCGCCTGGAGCAGGGCTTAGGGCAAATGCTGTGCTGGAACCTGTTTTTTTAACATTCATAACTTCTAAATTTCCATGTTTAATAAGTGGAGTGAACATTCACAAGTAGATTGACTTAACTTTTGAGTACTGTCATCTATTTATTCCCTTAACAAAATTTGTGTGGAACAAATCTTCTAGGTTCCTCCATATTCGTCCACATCTTACTTTGCACAAGGGATACTGTAGTAATGCTGTTTACAAGTCTGTGCTGTCCTTTGAATCTGAGGTAGTAACAATGGTACTTAATTAGCTTTCTTTCCAGTCCCGCCTTCCTCTTCATTTGTGTTCTGTGAGCCTGCTAGAGCAGTCATGCAGTACCTGTCAAATAGGTTAGCTTGTATTTTCAGAGTAAATTTGGAAATTATTTTTCTTTATGTTATGAACTTCCTAAATACAGTCAAGTAATTTTTTTGGGTCTTGTTTTGCTCTCTTACAATGCCAATTCACAGATTTCAAGGAAAAACCTACTTATAAGTAAGGCTGTATTCACTACATCCTTTACAGCATGAAGGGAAAAATATGCAAATATGTTGGGCTTTATAGGTAATCATAGGATTTTTCTACAAATAGAACTAAATGGTTATGCCTAAAATTAGTCCCTAATTTCAAGTTCTAAAAATGATGTTTTATCTTGCAGTACTAGTGGAACTAGAGACCCAGAGCACTAAATTTAATACCATTAAATTCCACTTAGATATCTGAATTTCTGAATACAGTGTATTACTATTCAAGCCTTGATATCAGGATCAGTAGTGTGAAGGCAGTAGGTGATTCCACACTCCTCAAAAAGACCTACCACTCATCTGGGTGGTCTGGGATGAGAAAAAATGTCCCATCACATTATAAATATTACAATTGTGAGGGTCTTGGGGCACTGGTGTCAAAACCACATGGATCCTGTCTTGACCCAGGAGTGATTTTCTTTCTAGTAGTTGGTATGGTACTCTGTTTTGTATTTATTTTTACCTTGTTGCATTAAAATGACAATGAAGACACTCTATAATTTATTATACAAGCTACTGTTAGAGTCATCTTCTCATAGAATGGTTTGGATTGGAAGGGATCTTAAAGATCATCTTGTTCCAATGCCCCCAGCACGGACAGGGACACCTTCCACTAGGCCAGGTTGCTCAAAGCCCCATCCAACCTGGCCTTCAATATTTCCAGGAACGGGGCACCCACTTCTCTGGGCAAGTGGTTCTAGAACCTCGCTGCCTCACAGTAAAGAATTTCTTCCTATTATCTAATCTAAACCTGTCCTCTGTCAGTTTAAAGCCATTCCTCCTTGTCCTATTACTTCCTGCCCATGCCAAAATTCCCTCTCCAACTTTCTTCCCCAGACAAAACAACCACAAGTCTCTCAACTGCCTTCATAGTGAAGGTATTTCATCCCTCCTTTTCTCCTGTTCTTAAAAATAGCATCTTTGCTAGACTAAATTACACTCCAATTATTTTCTGTATTTCCCAATAAAATTTGTAAAAAATTAGTTAAGTTACTTTAGCTACTCTTTCTCATACCAATATTAACTTGTGCACAACACAATCAAGTTTATCCCTTTTCATAATTAAGAAGTGTATCTCAAAGTCTACATTATAAGGTATATCATTAACTTACTAACATCTTTTTTATATATAATTTGTCTATCCAGGTTTAGGCTACTTAAAATAGCATTTGCTGAATTTAGGAAATTCAGTTTCCCATGTAATAGTGCCATAGGTGGCTAAAGATTATCTGAAGCTGAAATGATGGAGGAGAATGCTAAATCCTAAATCCTTTATGGTTATATAGAAGACCTTTAGCCATCCAAAGCAACCCTTTAAGGATTAATCTCAAACAGCATAAGCTTGACTTCTGAAGGCAGGGGATATTTGGAAAAGGTGAACAATCTTAAAATGCTGTTTAAGAATCAGAGATAAATTAGATTTTAAGGAATGCCTTAGAGGTGGATCATTGTGAGAGGGGAAAAGAATGAAAATTACCTTTGTGATATTGAAATACAAGGAAGAATTCATAAAAATGTAATATACTTGAATAATTTTGGACAAATTTAAATAATATTAAGTTGGAAAGAGAGGTATAACAGTAAGAATTTGATACAAATAAACTCTCCATTTTTCATTACTCACATCCTTGATTCCTAATGATTCCTAGATCTGTAAAATAAAATTAGTAAGTAATGACAGCTCAATTTCATGCTCTTCAGCAATAGTAGCTGGGTCTTGCTCACAAATGAGAAAGCTTGAAGCCCAAATCATTCCAAAGTTCCCCCTGCAACAGTGATTTTGCATTTGCATTACTGTTCATGTTTTCTGTTGAGAGCCAACAACCTATTCAGTGTCTTCTGAAGCATGAGTGTTATTTTTAAAAGATTAATGGTTCTGTACATAATTAGGAAGCTTGTGTTTCCATATTTAACCTAATTCAATGCCCTTCACTTCAAAGAAATGTAGAATTTGGCATTCTAGCTGAGTTCTGTCAAAACATGAACCAAAAGCAATGTAGTTATAAAAGAAAGTAGAATGAAAGCAAGACCAAAATTAACTTGATCTATTTAGAGTCAAAGGCACCTTTTCATCAGTTAAGACAGGTGAAATTATGAAGAACAGTAATATAATTGTTAAATCTGGAAAAATTAGGAACAGTATCACATAAGGAAGGCTATGGCTAATGGCAGCATTTATGATAGGTACTTGAAAGGTAATGGAGCCTGCAGTGGTTAGCATGGCAATAAGCTAAAACTAAGCCATTATATTCAAAATACTATGTAACTGTAACCAGCAGGTAGGTACCCATAAATTCTAAGATTACTGCACAGGATATTTAGACCTGTCTGAATAGCTGTTTCTTGTTTAACCATAAGAAATAAAAAACACAAATGCACCAGAGAGCATCAAGTGTCACTATAACTTTTCTTTATATTTGTGTTTTCTTTGATTAGTGATTAGTTTGATTATTTTCCCAATAATATTTTCTTTTTCTCTACTGGGTCTATATCTAAATTGGTCCTGATTATGTCTGAAACCAGGAATTGTAAAGGAATACAAATATGGTGTGTTATGGTATGCAAACATTTAGCATATTTCATCCAAGAATTATGGTTGAAATATGGAATATAACTAACTACTTGTTATAAAACTTGTGCTAATCTTTTTTCTTTTATTATTCTTCATCCCTGAAACTATTTTAAAGATTGAAAAGTAATTCTAAGAGTGTGAAAAATATTTAGTTCAGGTAATAGATTTCAGGGTAGCATATGTATGTGAGGAAAAAGAACAGGGAAAGCATCCTCTGCAAAACCAGGATGTAGTATGTAAAACACAGATATCATGGGAGGTAAAGCATCTTCCAAATTTTAGGGACAAGAAATTTTGCTTTGATAAACATGCAGACACAATTCCTAGCTAGTTCTAGAAATTCCAAGGGGAACTAAGATCTTTCTAAGTAATGGTTCTTTAATAATTGGCCTTGAGTAAACTGCCAACAAGTGCAAAACAGTATGTTATGCACTAATGTAAGGATTGGAAAGATACAAAAAAGAAAATTCCTTTTGAAAAAGGTTTTCCTGATTTTTATGGGTAAAATAATAATCTTGGAAGCATAAACGACTTCTCTCCCCTCTGTTGGTGAGCCACGTGCTCTATCTAGGTCTGGGCTCCTCACCAGGACAAACTGAAGCCAGTCTAGCAAAGCACATGAAGATGATTAAGGGCTTGCAGCACCTTTTATATGAGGAAATGCTGAGAGAGCTGGGACTGTTCAGCCTGGAGAAAAAAGGCTTAGGCTTATTCATGTATACAAATACCTGATGGCAAGACAAGGAGGGAAGCAAAGGCAACAGATGGTATATACTATTGCTTGTTTTTATTTTTCATGCATCATCCATTAAAGTTACTAGATCAAGTACCTTTAATGGATGATGCATGAAAAAATTAGTAGTCTTATTGGTAGATGTATGCAGCTCAATTTAAATAATTAATTATTATTTTTAAAAAATTAAAAATTAAATAATTACAAATAGTGTAAAAGTTATATAAAATTTGACTAAGAAGAAAATGTTGCTATGACTTTTTCACTAGGTCTGTGAAAAGACAGAGTTCTGGAAATCTCTTCTGTGTAACAAAATCTGCCATGGTAAAAATCATAAATTTTGCACAACCTCTTCTGCTCCTGGATTAAAAAAATGGAGTGGACATAATTTTCATAAATTGAATTCTTGTTGATGTCCACCTTCTCTATAGTAAACACTGGTAAGGCATAGGAAGAGGGATGGAAAAAAGCTGGTGAATAGTAATGATGTTTGGCAAACCTTCATAAAAAGTTTGGTAATGGCAATTATGGTACAAATATCTACAGCAGTGAAAAAGTTCAATGGACCTCTGATAGTAAATATAATTAGTAAGTCCAGAATGGACATTGACTGTAATCTGTGGCCTATGAGGGTTTTGTTTCTTTCTTTATTGTTTTTTCTTTTAAACCAAAGAAGCTTGCACTAGTAGTTTGCACACTAATTACTCACAGGTCTTGCCTATTTCTCGACCCAGACACTACAATGATTCAGTTGCAATCTATTAGAGAGCATGAGGCTGCATTGTATTACTGCTTGTTATGTGATCTTATATTTAGTTCTCATCAAGATGTAATATTCAAACAGTAACACACTATTTTTCAGTGTCAAACAGCTTCTACGTTGATGTTATTTTCTCAAGACCACAGGTTTGGATAGCAATTCTTGATTCACAAAAGAGGTTTCCAGCTGAAATGTGCAGTCCTAAGGAGAAACAGTACGTCAATGCTTTCATATTTTCAGCTGCTTGACTAGAGTGCTCCTTTTAGACCATTAGACTTTGCTGACAGAAAAGTACAAGAGTACCTTTAAATCAATTCAAAAGTTTACAGAAAAGAATCACAGCAAGGCACATAGTATTTCTTTGGCTTGCTTCCTAAGTCAAGCTCTTCCTAAATAGTATGACAATCCCTCAATGCCTTCAGTGAAACAAAATGCAAGGAAACCTTGGAAGTTCACAGAAACACCTGTAGAATGAGTTAATATTCTTTCTTGTTATCAGTTGATGAGAATGTATGGTAAGGTGAACTTGGGGATGTATTGAAAAACTAAAAGAGTAGACTGGAATGATGGTGCAATCTGAAAATCTGATACACAACAGGATTAAAATTAGATAATTTTAGTATGTTACTTAGTCATTGTTATATCTTTCAGTATTTACTTATCAAATAACACAGAAAAGGATTTTTTTACCATACCCCACAAGTCATATTCAAGGAAAAACACTTGAACATGACTTGCTAAAATTGACCTTTACTTATACATAGTGACTTTTACATGACAGTATTATGATAAACTGACTCTAGCTTCAGATTTATTACTCAACCCTGACCTTTGGTTATATTAGAATATTGCTTTCAACCAAACTAAATAATAATGTCTCTTTGAATGTAAGGAACTGGCAGATCCGAGATGTCAATTGCCAGCTCAATTTTCCTTTCACCTGTCACACTGATTTATTGATCTGAGAGTCATTAGAGTTCCATGTTATACCTCTTCAGTTTTCCACACAGTGCAATACAGTGCACTGTAAAAGGGATGGAGCATGACTCCAGTTGAGACTGGTCAAAATTTGTTATATTTATTTCATCAGAAATAAGTATAGTGATTTTGATTTTTTTTCCCCCTAAGTCGGAACATGCAGCCAAAATATCTTTGGAAAGATATTCAAAATGATCTTTCTAAAATTATTAATGTAGGGTATTTTCCTCGTTTAGGGTCACCCTAGGACAGGTATTTAGTATATACTGGGAAAAAACCCTACTTGAGATTTAAACAGTTTAGTTTTGAAGTTACTGGAATGCTTCAAACAATAACATCATTGCAACTACATTGCACTCCTATTCAGTATGGCATAGTAAAATATTTTGATTTCATTATTTAATGTATAATGTATTTAATATTCATTTATATTATAATAACATAATTATTTATATTACGTATCACATTTCAAAGTAACTTCTTGACAACTTTTTTTATTATATGTCAGTAAAGTCAATTATGCTGATATGTTTTGATTTAATAAAATCAGTATCCATTGTTAAAAACTGTTTAGGTAGTCAGAAAATTTTCAATCTGCTGTAAGCTAGAGGATAACAATGAATAAAAGTACCTTCTTGCAACTTCCACTCATGCTTCAGAAGAATTAATGGAATGGAATGGAATGCTGTTGAAGCCATTGAAGCAGCTTCATGTGGCCTTGCTTTCCAGATAGAGACTGAAATCAGAAGGATTCTTTCTGAAGGAGTCTTTCTTTAGAAAGGACTATGATTATAATCCCATAGAAAGTTGCATTATTGAAATAATAATTCATTTATGTAACATATACATGAAGATTAAAGAGCTTGCCGTACAATTGGTGCCAGGATTCTTCTGGATGCCAAACCATATCTCTGCTGCATTCAGGCCTCGAACAATTTTAATGTATGGAATCATAGAACATTTTATGTTGGGAAGGACCTTGAAGATCATCAAGCTCCAACCTCATTGCCATGGGTCGGGACACTTCTCACTATACCAGGTTGCTCAAACCCCCATCCAACCTGTCCTTGAACACTTGATAAGGATAACAGTACAATGTTTTACTCACATGATAAGGATAGTAGAACAGAGCAACATTTACTCTTATCAAGGACAGTAGAACACCACAGCACAGCTTCGGAGAAATAAATAAAGCATGCAACTTAGGCAAACAAATTATGCAAAATGTAAGCAGAATACCAGCTCAGCTCTGCAAGGCTAACAAAGCAGAAGTTATGCAAAATGACAGTATTGCAATCACTCAAAAGCAGGGGTCAAGGAACAGCCACCTAAAAAGGGCACTGGCCATTGAAGACAGACCCCCAAAGGACCATATAAGGACTTCTGACATATGGGTCAGACTTCTGTCCTAAGGGTGTGACTATGTCAAATAAAGTCAAGGAAGTGGGATAGCTAATGAATATGTTATCAACATACAGAGTTAAAAAACTTTGTTCCAACACTTGTCACACTCAAATGGAGGAAGGATCCCCAAGTGGCCAGCACGATGTAATAAAGAACACCTGCTTTCTAATACTCAAAACTATATTAGAAAGTTTCTATCTGACTGATTTCAGTATCACCACAGCCTTCCTGGGCAATCTGTTCCAGCATCTCACCACCTTCACAGTAAAGAATTTCTTCTGTATATCTGACCTAAGATTCCTGTCTCAGTTTGAAGTCATTCCTTCTTGTCCCATCAGCACAGCTCCTTGTGAAGAGTCTCTCTCTCCTTCCTTCAGACCCTGGAAGGTTGCTATGATGTCTCCATTAAACCTTCTTTTCTCCAGCCTGAACAACCACAGCTCTCTCAGCCCATCTTCATAGCAAAGCTCTAATCCTCTTATCAACTTCATTGCCTCTCCTGGACTTGCTCCAATTTTTCCATGTCCTTATGTTGGAGACTCCAGAACTGCATGAATATTCCTAAAGCTGTTAGTTGTTGCATCTTACAACAGCTTGTCATATATTTTTGAGTACTTTACTGCTGCATGGATGTCTTCTCTATCCAAATTATTTTTAAGGTATTTGCATTGATTGAACATGAAACTTAAGTGGGTAGGTATCCATAATATGGATATATATATACACACATTTTAACAAGGTTGTTAATGACTTCTAGAAGACATATTGTTGAATTGCTTTACTTGTTCAATGAAATTTAGTTAACAGTGAAAAAAAGAAAGAATGTCTCCATAGGTTAGCAGTGCTTTTCTGGTTTAATATTTTCTTCAAATGAAATACATGTTGGTGGGGGTTTTAATATTTTAGGTAGTTTTGTGTGATTATTTTAAGTGTACAATTTTCCTTTCTTATTTATGGTGGATAGAAATATATTTTACAAGCTACCAAAGCAACTTAATAAGAATGGAGATAAAATAAAAAACATTGATACTGTCTTATAAATAGCAATTTCCTTCAAATTCACATTTGTTAAAACCTAATTTTGTAATTATTATAGTTGAAGCAATACTGAGCTATTGCACCAAATATTTTATGTTTTGAAACCTTATGTAAAAAATTCACTGGCAGTCATTGAACCATCACAAAGAGGTCTCCAGTCATCTTGCTTTAAAATCAGAACTGTTTACAACAGATACAGGATTTTACTAGTTTGATGGCAGCAACAAGGTTACTTTTAAAATGTTTGTGTTAAAACAAATGCGCTTTCTGGAAAAAAATCCATTATGTGATGTATTGAAATCAGGCATCAGTCATCCAAATGGTCATAGAAAAATATTCCAACAACTATTGTTCACTTTATTTGACTGATCTGATAAGGCCAGTATGCCAGAAGCAGTTTGTTATTCCAAGAATTCTAACCTTCATCTCACTTAAGGAAAAAAAATTAAACAAATCAATTGTCATTCTCAGCTCTTTAGAAGACTGCATCTTCTTTTACAAAGCAAATACTTGTTCCTATTATGATGGAGGAAATAAAAGTGCAACTTCTGTCTAGAAATTATTGCTTAGCTTATTTCTATTTTATGAGCATTTCTTCCCCCTGACTGAGAGTGCAGCTTAATTGCTCAATAAAAGTGTAAGGTTTTAAGACAAAAAACCTACTATAAAATTAAATGAGATTTAAAAAATGTATGCTAAACAATGTGTCAGTTCATTGCACCAGAGCTGGTGGCCTTGAGAGCTGAGAATTAGAGGGTCAGATTCATTAAAGCTGTATTACGTCAGATGAAGTTGAGGCAGCTTTTTGTCCTAAGTTTACAGAATATTCAAATTTGGCAAAACTGACCCAAAAATTTTGTGGAATTGATTTCTATTGGGCTCTGTGATGTTTTTTCTGTGAATTTCATTTATTGGGCAGTGACAAAATAGATAAACTGAATTCCCCCTGTGTGCTCTGCTACTCCGAATTAATGAGAAAAGACTGTAAGGCCTAGGTTTTAAAGCTCCGGAGAAGAACATACTGGAGATGCATCACAGGGGAAGGATTTTTGCCTGTAGCATTCCTAGACATTCACAGATTTGTGAATAAAGCCAGTGCCTGACAGTCAGAGAAGATGGCACTCCACAAAAACTCCCGTCAGCAATTGCCTTCCCTTCACGAGGCACTTGGCATTTCTGTGCTGGAAGAAATGCTTCAGCTTTAACCTTCAAACCATAACCAGGGCACGTTTTCATGCTGATTTCAGCACCCTGTGAAAACAAGACTTGCATTTCAGGGGCTGTGGCCAAGCAGTGGCCAGAGGGACACGCCCAGGACTGGTGTCTAGACAAGGTTTTCCCCTTCGAAGGCTCTGCCTGTGGAGGAGAGGGACACTCCTGGTGCAGGTGGGACTTTGGTGGCAGGAAGCCATGGCTCCTGGCAGGCTGTCAGCAAGAAGCAGCAGTGCAGAGACCAGACCCTGAGAAACCATTGATGAGACAGTTTGAAGTCGAGCAGAAGTTTCCAGTTTTATTTTGATATAAAATCAGAAAACTTGGGAGTGATTGCTGTTGTGAAGTTCTTTTAGAATTACTTATAAAAACCAAGGCAAAAATCAGGGGTTTTATAAGGCAATGTGATGTTAAATTTCAAATTGTAAATCCTTTCCATAATCCTCATCAAGATTAAAGAATACTGATGAATGAAATATATTTTTTACACATATTTGCTTTGAGTTTTTTAATATATATTTCATTGTCTGTTAAATCCTTGCATCACTAGAGAGCCTAAAATAGCTTGTGTCTAAAGCTGAAACCAAATGGACTTCTTATAGTAGAAATGGCATTCTTTATTAGCCTATTATTCTTTTTTTTGTTTTCATTGTTAAACTTTGTGCCTCACAGATTTCTGTCTGCCACTTACCTTTGTCCTACAGTCTAGAGAAGAATGAATTCCATACTAGTAAGTCCAAATTGAGTATCAAGTTAAACTCACGGGCCCTACCATCATCCTCAGCCAGGACTTTATCTTACAAGTTGCACCCTTGAATCTCTGTCATATCTGTTGTCAGAGAACTATAAATATTTACAGGAATATGCTGGCAGAATCTCTCACAGTTCTTATATTCTGTTATTAAAATTCTGTTTTGTGGCTATTTCATGAATTTATGGAATTCCTTCTTTATGACTAGTTACATCACAACACACAGCTGAGCAGAAGGTGGCACAAATTTTGAGTCACTGATTCAGGGTGAAACATTTACCAATCAGGAGCACTTATCTGGACTTTGGTTACTCTGTTTGATGCCTCTGTTTTTCTGAGATTGATTCTGTTTCCAGTTGGCCTCTGAATATTTGCAGGGATAAAAATACATGCATAAAGCATATGGGAAAATTCTTCTTAAAGTAATGGAAAAGGAGAAAAAGATCCCACTTGGAAAAACTCCGGGTAATGATATGTTAATGATATGTAATGTAATAAATAAAAAGGTCTTTGTTCATCAAAATGAGTGTTAAAGGAGATAAGAATTTGAACTGAGTAGGGAATGCAACTAGCATAGAAGACTGTGTAATTAATTATATACAAGTTAACTTTTAGGCCAAGGACAATCTGCTGCAAGGAAGATGAGGAGCCTTCATTCCTATGACCACCAAGGGCAGGAAAAAAAGACCCCCTAGCAACCAATTGCACCGGCGCAGAGTGCAGCAAGAGAAAATACGTCAACCAGAAAAAAAAAAGGGGGGCTATAAAAACAAAAAGGTCAAAGGGGGAAGGTGTGCCGTGGCAGAGCAGAGGCTCCCCGGCCACCCAGCGCTGTTCTTTTGCTTAATACCGCTTACTTAATAAATTCTTGTTAATTGATTTATCTATAATTAGCCTCCCCAATTGCATTTGTTCATAACATGTAATGATAATGATCTGTTGTTGTTTCTCTCCAACCTTGTTGCAACCTTGTAAAATGCCAGTAAAAGTCAGCTGACTTCTCATTCATGGTTGCAATTCCTCTAACATATATTTCATACCTGAAAGAAAAGAAAGAATATTTATTTTCATTTATGCTTTTTAGAAATAGTGGTTTTGAACATGGTAAAAGCAAAGATCTGGTATCGCCGCAGTTCCAGAGCAGAGAAGTGCTGCTGACTTGCATGGGAGTTCTCAGATCGCCACTGAAAAATTTAATTTTGGATTAAACTAATCCTTTTTCTCCTTCTACACATTTTGTTTTATGTATAAAAAGGTGATGACACTCATTTTTCTGGCTACTTATAGCACTTCAGAAAAACCCAGAAACATCTCTCTTGGTTTTTTTTAGAATCTGGCACTTTTCATTCAAAAAAAAGAAGTCCTGGTATCCGGACACTACATATTGCAAACATTATGTGGATGTTGAAACTTTTATGAACATCTTTAGGACTATATGATTTTCTACATATATATTTCTTTGTCAAACCCTTTAATCACTGAAGAACCTAAAATATCTTCAGATCTATGTAGGCTAAATATTTTCCTTCTCTGTTCAACAGTCCCTAGCTGGACAGGGGCTTTTAATAGCTCTTGATTATATACAAAGACATAAACTATGTTTGCCACTAGGATTGTGCCAGATAATTATTTTTGCCTAATTTTCCATTATTTTTTTACATATATTCGTGAGTCAGATCAGTCAAATATTTATTAGTGTAATAAGATAGGATTGCACTATAGGCATCTGAGTAAGAGGTGTATGCTTTCCTGCATATATCCTTTATTAAGAAATGCTCTATGATTCTCTGAACAAATTAATCATTCAGAATTTCAAATGTACTTTAAATAATATTTGAGTAACTCAGTGTATTACCAAAGAATTGTTTTACCCTCTTTGATATTCCCAAGTCTTTTGATTTCTTGGCACACCCAGAAAGCTTCACCGCAGGTGATCAAGGTTATGAATGACTTAAAACATTGTGGGAATTACCTTTTATCCTGATAAAATCATATGGTAAGTAATGCACTCATTCATTTTGAATAAACTTTCAAAATTTGCAGTTAGTTGGCACTGATTCTTCCACAATGTCATTTTCTGAAGCAGCCTCAGTACTCAGTGTGAACCACTTTGCCATGCTTTTTGCTGCATAAATTATTAAGTTTTACTTTGATGTTTTATTTCATTTTTAGAAAATATCAATCACCAGTTGGAAGGAACCCTACTGTTCTTCACTCTGTGGGACTTAGCAGACAGAAGTGAAGAAACTTTTTTATTTTGCTCTGCCAAGACTGGGTCAGTCAATGAAGCAGGCAAAGTATTTGAAGAGTTATCCACCTTCACCCTAGAGGAGAGAGTTAATTCTTTGCTCTTGGCTGTTGTATTTTATATAATTAGGATGTATTTTTTCAATCATTCTGGATGCATTCAAGTTGTAAGTGGCTCAGGATGCACACAGTGAATTATTATATTGTTGGCCTATACTGGAAGCTTTATGAGCTGTTCTGCATCCTGATTTGTTAGAGGGAGATGAAACCCTATAAAAGTCAGGCTGAAAGCTACAAAAAACATTACTGCTGTGTTTTTCCTATTTATGAAGCACTGAACTGTAGAGTACTCTAATGATAGCTTGTATTAATTTTAACAAACTTGAAAATCTTGCTGACTAGTCTAACATTTAGGTGCTTTTTCATTCTCTTTCTCACCAACTTTAGCTTTTTGCTGGAGGCACCACATTTGTTATGTTAGCGTAAGCAGATAATTACAAATTGTTGTAAAATGAAACACCACCATTGGTAAAGCTGAGAGGCTTTTAAAAGTTTCATCTCACTCAGCTACAAAAAAAATCAATTTAAATTAAAATATATGGATTGTGAACATATCAGTTTTATTAAAAAAACCCTTTTTTTTTTTTGGTTATACTTTTTAAATAGCTTCAATTCTGTAAAAAATATAGAAAAGATTATGTTTCCTAAAACTAGCATTTTCTGGTTCTTGTTTTCTTCTTACGCCTGAACACTGGAATTTGCCTTCAGAAACTACCCAAGGGATTTGGGGGGAAAAAAGTATTCCTTCTTCTCTCAGATTGGTTTTTAGTTAAAAGTTAGACTGTGTAGCAGTTGAATCTCAGGTGATCCTGAGTTGTCTGTTGGAGGTGATCTTTAGCCTTTTGTAAACACGGCTTTATTTTGTGAAGACACAGGGGATGTGTTGTAGGGTAAGTTATAATGCCTGGTATGTTGTACTGAAGACCTGAAGAAGAGAATACGAAAGAGGGAATAATAAGTATTAAGAGAATAGCATGAGCACAGCAAGTGCCTCCTCCTCAGATAAGTTTAGGACATGAAAAAAACAACTGTTGGTTCATTAGAAACCTTAACCTGCAGCTGCATCTACTGATGCTGCTTCAAACTTTATTTATGTCTAGGCAGAATATATTTTATATATGTCCTGTAAATATTACAGCTCTTAATGCTTTCTTTGGCTTTTGTTCTTTATTCCATTATCCTATGAGAAATCCATCCTGGGAGCAGACATTGGGTGCAACATTACATGAGACTCAATGAAGTTGTTAGAGTAAAATTTAATGGGATATGGACTATGTGCTGGCCCTTTTCCAAGGATGAATTTTACCTTTTTTTTTTCTTGAATTTCTGATTTCTTCCTTTGTGAAAGCTCCTCTATTTCTGTAAAGGTGTCCTTATGCTCCGTAGAAATTAATATGTATTTTAGTCCTTTATTAAAAATGTGACAAGAATACTAGGAACAAGGTAATGTCTTTTCTATTCTTTTATCTTAGCGAGATTACTTGCAGAAAAGGAAAAGGAAGGAAATACAAATTCACTGGCATAAATATTATTTGTAAATAATAGCCTCAAAATCATATTCCTTCTTTTTTTTTTTCCTGTCCCATTTTAAGATCATTATATTACCCAGGAGACCTTGCAAAAATTGGAAACGTGTTATGACCACTTTTTTTATTTCCATGCTATGCAAAAGAGCAATCAATATTGCAGCACTGTAGTTCTTTGATCTGACTTTATTATGCATGTGGATGTCTATTGCATCCACAGGTATTTACTAAGCTTGTCTTCATATGATTCTTGATAAAACTAAGAACAACATCCTGTCTTAAATCAGAAAATGTATGTGGATGTATTTTATAATAATAATTTTCTAAACATCAAGTTACAGAATTCACTTTTACAGTCTGCTTAGTGCTGAGCTATCCATACTTTTGTATTATAATTTAATAATATGCTGTCTTTTTCAGCTATGGTAGTAATTTTTAATGACTTTTTTTGCACAATAAGTATGTATGCAAGTATTTATGAATATTCAATTCTCTGCTTCACAGAGGTCACATTTTCAAAGAGAGCAGATAGTTCAGGAAAAAATTCCTACACATACACACACACAAGCACAAATGCTATATTTATGATACAGTTTATTCTGATAGAAACAGAAATCAAGTATATTCAGTGAAACGGAAATTTTTAGGCTAAAGAAAAAATACTTCAGTTGTTGTCCTTGCATTAGGAAGAGAAATAGTAACCATATGCATTTTTCCAGGGTTATTAAAATAGCCTAGTTTTAGAACTGAGTGAGAAACTGTGAATTGCAAGATAGGAGTAAGGCTTATGGCAAAGTGGTTGAATATCTTATTGCAAGAGTTTTAAACTGATTTCACTTTAGGTCAGTTATTGACATTCTCCAGAACTCAAACCATAGCTTCAACAATCCTTCTTCAGCAATATTCTGCATTTGTCTCAAAAATGGTTTATTTTTGATTTTTTTTTTCCAAAAAGGAAAAATGCCCTTGCATTTTCAAAGTAGTTTTAAGAGGGAAAAAAAAGAAAGTGCTTTATATCAAGCTAAATAAATGACTGAAAGAAGAGAAGGTTGTTGCTTTCCCACTTCTTTCTTATGTCACAGCTTCAAAATGTGATTAACTGGTTGTTACACTGTGTAATAAATATGCTTCAACTGAAGAAGTGTTCAATTGGCTGTTAACACTTTAAATTAATCAGTGTGTACCTCACAGACAGCTAGAATTCATTTTTTTTGACTCTAAAGTGCCATCTCTGTCATCTTCTACTACAACATATATGCACAGTATTCTCTACAAAACCTTTAAAATAGCTCTAAAGTGATCTCCAGGGACCACACTTGTCATGAGACAATTACCGTCCTGTGCTATATGAAACTCTTGACTACTCTTCCTGCTTTAGGGTATCCCAGGAGAATAATCACTGTATAACAATGTCTTTTCTATTGTGATTTAATATCTTCTTATGCTGATTGACAAAGCAGTCAAAGATGAAATTAATTTATCTTGTTTCAGATAATGATGCTCAGAGGTGTACAACTGTTCTCCTTTCTGAAACCAGGCTTCAGCTACCTACATTTAAAAAGGTATGAAACATGACATCCGGTAAGCTCATTTTTCTCAAACACTTTTTGTAATCAGGTTTAAGATCTCCCCATATATTTCTCAGGTGCATAAAGCATAGCTGCTGATATGTTTTTTAGATCTTTACATACCTGTGTGATATATAAACACACAGGTGGAGAAGATGCTGATATTCAGCATCTGAGAAACTCACTGCCAGGTGGGGTTGGGTTGTACAAGGTAATCCAGATCCCCAAACATGGGAGGAAGTAAATCAGGAGGAGCTGAGTAGGGAGCAGGAGAGAAATTCCTGAGGAAACCTCTGGTTATGTGTTCTTTTTCCTGGGAAAAAGACAAAACTGCTTCTCTTAGGCTCTCCAAGTGATGGCATATTCATCTTGGTCAGACTAAATTTGGAACACATCTTCTGGGGCTAAAAAGCTGTTGTTCCTGGCTACTTGCCACCAGCACTACAGTTCAGGTTCATATACCAGTATTTCATAGAATAGTTTTCAGCTCACTCCCCTCCCAGCCTCTGAGGTGCCTAGGCCCCAGAACAGCACCTCCTCATTCAGGGGACAATTATTTTGTAAGATTTCATTATATATTTTTGTAAGATTTTTAAGGATTTATAGCCTTCAAAAGACATGGTATTTTGAAAGGAAAAGGGAACCAGGTCAGAGGCAGCTTGGAAATTACAGGAGTTAAAAGAAAAAAAGCATTCAAAAATGCAAATTAATATTTTAGTTGTCAAAGGAAGGAAGACTGATTCTTAAATATAGGATATTAATTTAGTAAATGTTTTGTGACTACGTGTTCTTTTGAAATACATGCACCTTTTCACAAAAAAAAAACACACAAAAAAAAAAAAAAACCCACAACCCAAAACAACACCTTAATTTTTATTTTTTATACAATTCAGCAAGGAATCATATGAAAACAAGGCCAGAAACCATTTAAATAATTGTCTGGTTTATTTGGAGAGAAAAAAAAGTAAAGTTAAATGAAAATTTCTGATATCTCACTCTCCAGATGAAAGACAGAGAAAAAGAATAATATACCAATGATTTGTGACAAAGTTTTCGATTTGTCATTAAGGTATTTGTGAAACTATTATCTTTATTTTCCCTTTTTCTTCTCATATTATTTGATTTGTGGGAAAATTAATAAAAGCAATTACATACACAAAAGCAGCTCATAACTGCTGCATAATCAAATTGATAAATGTGAACCATACCCAGTGTGATATTTAACAGAAATGAAAATATGAAGGTACTAAAGTTATATCTCTTTTTTTTTTTTACCTCTTCATTGGTTCTGTTATTAAGTGAAAGGAAATCTGAATATGATGTATCTTCACAATGGACTCTTACATAGTGAAACGCCATTTAGTGTTATTAAAATGTGAGTTATTCTTGTAATTGAAAATTTTTTTACCACTAAAACAATGATTGATGTACATAATATTCACTTGATAATTCAGAGAAAATACTTTAAGAGTAAATTTCTAAAAACAATTAAGTTGTCTTTCGTTAACGTTGAAATTACAAGCGAGGAATAGTTATTAAATTAATAAAAGTGATGCATATATAATTGAGATTGAGGTAGAAACTAATATAAACTGAACTAAATTGTATTTTTGCATATAATGAGCTTCTATTAATACTTCTGCTTGCTAAGAGAGCACAAGCTCAATCTATGCACCTCGATGCAGAAGTACAAATATATGTTTAGATAAGTTAGGTTAATGGTTTACATGTTAATAATTGTACTCAATGATCTTAGAGGCATTTCCCAAGCTCAAAGATTCTATATGATTGAAAAACTCATGACAGAAAGGAAGTTTTATAATTGCAAAAACCAGCCCAGTGCTTCTTCCTTACATGCTTTAGCAGAGTGGTTTGCCTGTTTCCCATGTAGAAAATAAGAATTTTTTGCCACCTTACAGTTATGTTGGTCTTCATCAGTGTAAGATCCTGAAGATCATCAAGAAGGTCTCAGATGCTGTGGTAACACTGACTTACGAGCCTGGTGAATCACGAAAAATCACTTGATCATTTGAATAACATGAAAAAAGTATTTGCTTGTAGAGACAAAAAAAATTAAAAGAAGGCTGAAAAAACCTGGAAGGATGATGTGCACAAAGCAAAGACAAGCACAGAATGTAAGTGAAACAGTGTTGTGGTGACATTCAATGAATAGTTTTATAGGTAATTAAAAACAAGTGACTTGCAGAATCAACTTAAAAGCAGAAATTATATAAAACCCTCCCATTCCGGTCAAGACACAATTTGCCATACTTTGTCAATGCATGTTCTATGGTTGTTTTATATTTTACAAAAAAAAATTGTTTAGAAAATAGTCTTTTAAATTATTTCTACCACTAGATTATTAATACCTATTCTTGATAACGAAGACTGAATGCTCAGTATGGGAGGTAGAATATACAACAAATATACTTTTGAAATCTCTGAAATTGAGGTGAAAGATGTCCCTGCCCGTGGCAGGGGCACTGGAACTAGATGATCGTTAAGATCTCTCCTAACCCAGACTATTCAGTCACTGTGATGATTCTATGAAAAGCTTCAGTCTTACTGCAATCATCCAAAGTTTCCTACCTCTTTGCAGGTTATAAAAGAGAGGCTTCTTGTGCTTTTGTGAACTTAGAGACATCTTGGATTCCAATTATTCTAGGTTCAGTGAAGTACCATGTATCAAATACTTCTCTCACACGGTTAGTTTAGGACTGTTTCTTGGAGAGAAAATTGCCTGTATGAAAGCAAAACACTTTCTTTCAAACACTCTAGTTGTTTGAAGTGATTACAATTTTATACCATAGCTTTGTCAAATTTTCCTAGAAAACTTCATAGAGTGTGTTTCTAAGTAAATGATGTATCTGTTGTGTGCATATGTATGAATGATATTTCTAGGTAAATAGTGGTACTGAAGTCCTGCTCTGTTTCCTTCTAGAATTCCAAGTAATCTTCTTAAAGCAATGTTTTCTATCCATGCTTAGGGTTTTGGAATAAAGAGTATGAGAACCAAAGTGCAGGAAAGGCTTTGCTTCTCTGAGACACTAGGTTTTCCTCATTTGTTCCCAAATATTCCACATTAATTTTCCCAGATGAAGCGATAACAACAGGAATTTTGCTATTGTTCAATGGGATCAAGGCTTCTCACCAAACCACTGTCCATAATTCAATGGCGCAGTGTCAGCAGCAGAAAAACCCCAGCCTTTTCTTCACATACAACATGCCTACTTCTTTTCTTTCTGCTGCTTTGTAAAATAAGTGAAATATGCACACCTGAGCATCCAGCTGTTACTGTTGGCAAGCCTCCACTTGCACAAGTTATAGAGGTGCAGGGTGACAAATCACCATCATACTGGGAAAGTGATTCCTGTGTTCTTTTGATTATTATTCTAAGTTTCTTCAAGTGTAGCAAAGCATAAAACTATGTTTTTGTTCCCTTCTGGATGGCAGGACTGACCTTCAACCAAATATTTAAGGAACTCTGCAGAGTCTGATATGCTCCACACTGCATGATTTGATGGGAAGGAAGCCTACCTCTACAGGAGGGCATGGAGAAAGTAAGATAAAGCAGCACTCTGAAAGGAGCAGCAGCAGGACATATCTCAAAATATTATCAAAGGAGAAGTGTTTGCTTAAAGGGCAGCAGTCTCTATTGCAGAGGTAATACATTTGCATTGCAACATTTTAGAAGGCATGTGATTTTCAGTGTGGTATCATGGCATTCAGACAAAATGCCACACAAAAAAAGAGGGTTTTATAACCTATTGTATGTCCTTAAAACCTGCTCGAAAGTGTATCTGCCACTATGAAAAACCTAAGCAATTTAAAGAGAAGTTCTGCAGCTTTCTCACCCAAAGAAAAAAATATCTCTTTCCCCTTTAAAGGAAGGGACACAGATAAATATTAGAAGTATTGGCTAGAACTTTTAACTATAGATGTTGTATAGAGCATATGTGGTGACAGCACATTGTAAAAAATATTTCGTTCCAGTCCCATTTATTTTCTTCAGAATGTATTTCTGAAGGGGTCATCTAGGCTCTTACATGTAAATGTCAGAAACACTATTTTTAAAGAAAGGACTCATAAAACTTATTTTAAATTTTGATAGTTACACGCATACTGTCATATAATATTTTAGAGTGCATTTATAAAATGTTTGAATGTTCTATGATTATCATACTTGAATGTATAATATCAAGACTCAAGGCAAAGGAATGTCAGAAGAGATACATTTTGAGAATAAAAATTATATAAAACTAGCCTTCTAAGTAACAGTCAGGCATGGCACTGGCAAATGTCAAAACATATAATGATTATCATGTTCAAATTCATATCTGAATTATGCTATTGAGTAACTGTGCCATGAACCCTGTACCTTGTCTGAATGTTATATAATCTTTCCCTCAGATTTAGCCAAAATTGCTTGCATTACTCTGGGCTTTAATTGTAAAATGATAAAATGAACATAAACATCTAAATTTAGATGATGTGCATACCCCACAAAATAAAAACCCACTTCCCACATAATAAAAATATAGCCATGACTATATTTATTAAAAATATTAACTGAATTATTCCAGTTATTGACAAACACATTCCGACTTCAAAATCCAAATGCAAATATATGATATGAGCTCTTAACTGTCCTGATTTATCTGAGAATGATCTGATTGCCTTAGCATCCTCTTCTGCCTAAGTGCTGCAGCATTAGAAATGTAGCAATACAGTTGCAGATGGTCCTACTTATCAGAGCAATAGTCCTTCACTGCTGAATCCCATCTCTGACAGGGACCAGTCACAGGTGCATGGGAAAAACTTACTGAACATATATCTAGAGCAGAGGCATAATCCTTCAGTATTTCCTCCAAAAGTCAGTCATTTATATTTTATTATAATTTTTTTCTTCTGTATCATATACACTAGCTTTTGATGGATGTTTTTTATTACTTTCACTGTATCTTATCCCATTTTGGTTACTGCTAAATGCCAGGACAAAGTTATATGATTTACCATTATTATTTTCTTTCACTTGCTTTAAATGTGTTGCTTAATAGTTTAAGGGCATCAGATAGTTCAGGTGTTTCAGCATAAAAAAGTGAATAGATTTCTTTTTTTTTCCACTTAATTAAGGGTCATCACATTGCTCTCTATCAGATTCTCTCCAAGTTATTCCATTTTCAAAGTGGGTAATATATGTCTGCCTATATATTTTTATATAAAAGCTACTCATTGTTTTGCCTCATTGCCCTTTGACGTCTAGGATTTCTGGGTTTTTTTTAAATTTTTTAAAAATTACTAATTGAAGTGTGTGTAACAGAATTTATCAATTTTCTTGTGCATTGTTGCAGAATAACCTAAATTTCTCTAGGAAGCTGAAATTCCAGCAGAGATCTTCCTTTCCTCTGGCAATAAAGCTGATTGAAAGTATAAGTAATCTACTTAACATGCTGGCAATTTTGCATTGAAATATTGAGCAAATATCACATGATCTGTGTGATTTATTACTATTCAATTTATTGATCTCTTATTGAAAATGATTTATTAGCATGTCTGACTGAAACAATTCCTCAGACTTATCTTCTGTAAAGAGTGGTCTGCGTACGAGCTTCCCTTAGCTTCTGTGTATTGAAATGCTCAATTTTCTTCCCATAGCATTCCTATCTGTGCCTACAGATCCATTTACCCTAAAATCACAGATATTTGTCACAGGATTGCAAGGCCATACAGCTATTGGGAAGGTTCTATGCTTATGATAAGTCTGGAAAATTATTCATAGCCATGGACTATTTACTAAAACATTCCTCAAATCTTTTTTTTTTTTTTTTTTTTTTTTTTGTCTTGCATTGTAAATGGTTTCATATTAATGTTATGAAAGGTAATGATTCTCCTGTTCTGATTTATTTGTTACTTTCCATTTTCTGATTTATTTTTGCTGTAAAATTCTCCTCTTTCATTATAAATGACCTCTTTTTTCAAGGATGGGGCTTTTTGCTGTAATGTAATTTTTATTCTGATTGGCTAGTGTGGTGCCTTTATTTATTTTCTGTGATCTATTTTACCCTGTCAGTTGCTCTTTTTCAAGCTTTTTCCTTTTTTTTCAAGCTTCACATTTTTATATACCACTGCTAATTGGAGGCGAGCAACTATGAGTAGCTGATACTGTTTCTCATATATCTATAAGGATATAGGTGACTATCACAAAGTCACTACTTGATAATAGTATTTTGAACCAAATCCTGGCCTTGACCCAGAATTAAATTAGGGTGGTTTTTCTCTCTTTTTGCAAGTTCTGAAATTAGTTGCTGTAAGTAGCAGTCATATATTACATCAAAAACATGTACTTCAAATTATATACCATCTGACATTTATCCACTTTGGATTATGTTTTCATTTATGGTTTTACTGACCATTTGGAACAAGAGAGACATTAAGGAGTCTGAGGCTTTTTTTCTGAGCTAAAAATCAGATCCTGTTTACTTATATGCAGTAAACTGTAGTTACTAGTGAAATGCATCCCAGAATTACCTTAACTTCAAAAGGGACATGGGAAATCTAGTCTTCAGATAAGGAATGAAACTAAACTGTTTTTTAAACAGGAAGGGAAGAAATTTCTTCCATACACTGAAGAATTTGCAGATATCAAAACAATGCTTTCAGGCCCATGGTGTGAATCTTGGGGTGTCCTGCGCAGGGCCAAGAGTTGGACTCGACGATTCTGATGGGTTCCCTCCAACTCAGAATATTCTGTGATTCTGTGATTCTAAGAGATGTTTAAAGCAAATTTCACCAAAGAGCAGACATAGGGATAGCCCCCAGAGGAGCTGTAGAGCTCTGTAAGAGTGAAATAAAGTTGCCTACAGAGAATAATCATGAATATTGTAAAACTTATTGGGTTACATCAGACTCAAAAGCTCCTCTTTCTCCCCAAACTGCAGGATAGAAAATTGCTTTTATGGGGAGAAATACAAACTAGAAATCGTGCTTTAATTTAGAATTTTGCCACGTGGCGTATTCTGTAATTTCATGTGACAAGATTTCAAGATAAATAGAAGAAATAACTATCTTCCCACGTTGCTAAGGTAGGTCTCTCTTGTGCTGAGTCTGTGCATTTGCTGCAAGTTAGATTTGTACTAGACTCTGGTATTTCTTCTCTGAAATGGCTACCATATCCATGGTACTCCACACGAAATGCCATTGTAAATGAAATGCTAAACTACTCACTCTGAATTGCCTTTCCATGTAATCTGTAAATTACTTTCAATAATCCATAAAAGGAAACAGACTGTGTCATGTTAAAGGTTTTTGCTGTATCTCACAAAGTGCAGCTCTGCAATTGCATTTATCCACTCTGGAAATATTTCCTAATGCTTCAGATGAAGAAAGGCCTTCAGGATCTTATCCTTGTAGTCCAGATCTCCAAGACTGCAAGAATAAGATGTTCCTGTTGATGTTCAGACAAAATAGCCTCCTTCTTTGACAGATAATCCTAGAATGAATAGTTGAAGTTTGGAGAATAGCATGGCACTACTGAACAGGGAAGAAATGGAAAGTGTATCATGTAATTCTGAATTACTACATAGCATAATTGCACATTTTATATGGAAAACCTCTTCAAAGTGAAGTGGGTACTTTGGAGCCTTTCTTTTAATGATGTACTTGTAGCTCAGAACTCTTTTGATGCCATGCTCAGGGCAGTGTCATATGTTACATACACGCGCCACAATCCTGCCCCTCCAAAAAACGCAACCTGGATGCTCCATTGGAAAACAGGTCTCTTATAAAGCTGGTGTCAGACCTTATAGTTACTCTATACACTGGTCAGCCTTAGACTTTGAGGGCTACTAAAATGTTTACAGTGAATTGCAAAAAAATTTACAGGATCATTGTGAGACAGAAAAGGAACAAGCTTTTTCTTCAGAAATCCTAACAATCATAGTACAGAAAGACAAGTATGGGTGCTTTATGATCCATACCAGAGGAAGATTTCAGCATTGCTGGTATTTTAGTACACCTGCCTAACAAGAAACAGTCAAAAAAATCAAACTATGCAGCCGAGATACAAATATGCTCGTAAAGCACAGAGTCTGGATGCTCAGTGAGCTTTGTAGCCCCAATAATTCTCTCTTGTGTCATATCAGAAGCCTTAGGCACTCTTGTCCTATGATGCCATCTTGTTAGCAACCAGCAGACCCCAGCAGAAACAAAGGCTTAGGGCAGCTCTGCCTAACTGCCCATGAACTCTAGTTTCATTACAATTCTGCCGAACAAGAGACTCAGTTACTAATTTGATTTGTAGAAAAGAAAACTCTGGCAAATTAAAAGCCACAAACATTCCTAAGTGATTTGCTGCAAAGTAGAAAAAATGAGTAACTGCTTAAAAAAATCATATTCCATGAATTACACATAACAGCAAAAGTAGTTGGGTTTTTTCCTTGTTTATGGGTGAAATTGTATAGTTTGAATTCATCCATTATTGGAAGTACTGGTAATAAAGGTGGTTTATAGAAAATACTCGATTGTAGAAGACCTTGATGCCATTTAAAAGTTGCCATTTAAACAGTAGTATCAGTGTCAGGTACAAACAAGTCATCATTGTCTTACTCAAAAATTGCTTCAGAGTTCAGGAGAGAAATGTATTTGGAAAACAGTAGAAAGACTTTCATGCTTAGCATCCTTCCCAGACAACTACAAGGTATGAGAAATAGTCTCTCATAGGTATCCCACAGTCTACTGAAATAATTGCTCTAACAACCAGATTAAAGATCTGACACCTGGGCATACTCAAAGTATATGTTGCCATTGTTTTCCCCATAAGAGTTTTACAAGACATTATAACAAGGGTTAAATGCAATAGAAGAAATTAAACAGATGAAAACTGGAACAGATGGGTCTATTCTAGGTTTTGACCTATAGAAGTATTTAAGAATTCAATGTCTTGACCTATTTTGAAGGGTCAGAGCTAAGGCAAAGATTCTCAACAATTCTTGAAATAGCAACATTTTCTTCAAATATAAAAATATAGGAAAAGGAGGACTTCCAGTTATAATGATAGATAGAATTTTTTTCTTAAAAACAGCAGGCTGTGCTCCAACCCATCATTCATTCCCCACCATCTTAATGTTTTTCCCTGCCATTTCCATCACTCTTCTGTAAGCAAAATAAAACATATGTGTCAATTTCCACATAGAAATCTCTGCGTTTGGTGGTCAGCATCATTCATTGTTCCATTTCCCTTTCTTTTCAAAAACTTATTTCCTGTTAAAGCTAAAATAAAGCTTAAGTTATGAAACTTATTCCCCTTCTGGTTTTAAAAAAAGAGTTTATAAATCTTTACTCACCTTATTAGTGTCACTACACTGTAACGCTTAATTTATATTATTAATTCAAATTATTTCATTTGGTTCCTATTGTGGGCCTGACAACCAAAAACACACCTTTAACCACATCTGATTAGCCCATTTGGTATTCTCTCCTGCAACAGGAGCCAGATGAATTAATTTGGATTGTTTGCACAAGTTAAACATAGGTATTTTCTGGACAAATAGCCAATTGTACTTAACTATTTCTCACAGTCAATATAAATAACTCAAGTGAATTGTGATTATTATATAATTTATAACCATTGTGGAAGCAAAACACAAGTTCCCTCCTTAGAGTCTGTTTTGGATCCTAATACTTGTAAGGTGGTAAGAATTATATTAGGGCCAAGTAGCAGCATTGTTCAAACATGCATATTTTTATTTACTTTGTCTATTGCAGCACAAGAATTGAACAGTGGGAGCTGATGTTATCCACTTTTGTAATATAATGTTCTTGATAGTCATTACCCACTAGAGAGAGCTGCTCTAGAAATAATTGAAAAATAGTTTAATTGTGAATTTTGGGTTCAAGATATAATTCCTCTTCACCTTCAGCCTGAAGGAATAGAGATGTTTTAGAAGTATATGTACTGAAGTGAAAGATCAATCTTAATAGATGAAGTATGCCTTTTTATAATCATGTGTCACGCTTTTATCTTTTTTATAAACAACTTTCAATCTTAGGGTTCATGAGAAAAGCTAATGTGCAGGGCTCTGTGCCAGTCTAAGGGCATAGTTATTAAGGTATGATATTAATGGAAATGACCCCTGTCAGTAAGACAGACTAGGCTTGCTTCTGAAGCCTATCTGGTCTTTACCAGTTTTATATTTCAGTTGTTCCCCATGGCCCATCTGTGCACTGGCACATAAAGTTACAGAATTAAAGGAATGTAAATTCCACCAGTAAAAGTATTCCTATAAGTAAAATAAGTTAAAAAGTTCAAACTTGATCAGAATTTTTTGAGCCAATGACTTTTGAATACTAAAGACTTTCTATTCTAAATGTGAGATTGGACTCTGCAAGAATCTTCAGTATTGAACTAATTTGATCTCCTATTTTGCTGGTGTGGTATCTTCCTTTTACTTTACTTCCCAATGCTCTGGATAAATCCATTCAGTTTATAAATAAATTTTATTATCTTTATTTGCAATTAACGTCTACTCTTAGGAATAATCCTATCAATCCTGAAATATAAAGATATGAATCATCATATGTTAAACTGTTTGCCTTTACACCAACTATTTCAAAAATTGTCACTTTTCAGAGGAAATTACAAAGCAGCTTTGGTCAGGTCCACAGTTTTAAAATTGCAATTATTTATCATGTTCACCCTTTGGATTATTATTTCAGATATATGTAAATTACTAGGTATTTTTTAAAAATTAGTTGCTGGGAGTGTTTGAAGTTGCTTGATTTTTCATTGAAAGCAACTACAGTCATGTTTAAGGTAATTTTAGAATCTTAGCTTCACATTTGAGGTGGACAGCATAAACATAAGAAAAACTGAAACAGCCCTTAAAAAATTACTGTCTATATAAATTTTAAAGTTCCATGTATGTAAAACACAAGTAGAGTAACTGGGTGCATTTTACAGTATCTATTTTATCTGTCTCACAATGAAATATAATTAACTATCTCTAGTGTATTACAAGAAAGGACAAACCCCAAAATACTTTGAAAGTAATATCTTAACATCCTGGGACTAAATTTCTTGGCTTGAATGATAAAGCTGTAGTGTCTTATTTCCTAAGGTTATAAAAAATATTAATATATTCTAAATATTTAGATACTTTATTATCTACAGAAAATCAATATTTTTTACAAGCACTTTCTGACACTCATCAGTTGTTCATCCACATTCTGCTTCAAAGCCACTGAATGGATTTTTAACTAAGATCTTTCATATCAAACAGTAGTCAGATTAAATGCAATTTATTAACTTTGAGGCAGATTTCTGAGTCAACTTTCCAGCTGCATCTTTTTGAAAATCCACAGGTAGCTGAAGTGAGAGGCATTTAAAACTTTCAATACGCTTAAATCTAAATGATCAGCAGCATGCCTGGGGCTGTGGTGAAAAACTAGGGCAGATTCATTGCCTTAGAAGCCAATAAAGGCAAGTTTGCTATGTGCTACAGCAACTGGCAAGAGAGCACATCCCTTCAGCACCTGCTATGGTTCAAGCTCCATTGAGCTTCTTCTGGGCAGCTCATCTGATAGTCCTGAAGGAGAGTTTAAATTTGAGTTAAGTCCAAAAAAAATCCAACAAATGTTTTATGCCTTGAAGCACTAG
Organism: Taeniopygia guttata; assembly: GCF_048771995.1. Taxonomy (NCBI): domain Eukaryota; kingdom Metazoa; phylum Chordata; class Aves; order Passeriformes; family Estrildidae; genus Taeniopygia; species Taeniopygia guttata. The sequence goes on along the minus strand of NC_133028.1, from coordinate 36,539,144 downwards.
ATAGAAAGAAATTTTATATATTTCCTAAAGTAGTAGCTAACATAGATTTGTATATGCTTTACATAATTTTATAGGTTAGTCTTCTGCTTAGCTGACAAAGGGAATGCCAGCAAGCCTGACACCATACCTTTTTTCCTAGCAGTAGGTGGAGACACTTTAGATGCACTGTGATGTGACATGTTCTTTCCTGGGAACATCCTTAGTGGTCACCATTCCTAAGAGTCTCAATCTTAGGTACTATGGATTTTGGTCTTTAAACATAAATTTATAATAAGGAAGAGTTATGATTACATTTACTGTTGTAATTTCATGTACTATTATGATTACATTTATTGTCGTAATTTCCACTTTAAGTTCTTTTCTGCCTTCACTCATCTTCTAAGTCGTTGGTAAGGCTTCCAGATTGTGAAAGATCATCACAGCATGTGCTTTGAAGTTCAAAATATATTGATGCAGGTGACCCCCATTATAATGGCCCTAAATTGGGACTGGTTAAACCAGCTTCACACCAGATTATCAGCAAAGTATATAATTTCTGCCTTAGGCTTTCTTACCAAGAATTGTCCTTTAATTTAATTTTAGCCTTATCAGCTCATGACATGGTATTCCAGAGAGAAATGCCATGTTTCAGAAACAAGCCGTAATTTTTAAAAAATATTATTTTTGTCCTGCTTCTTTCTATATTCAACAGCACAGATAAAACTGCATTAAAATAACGTTGGTTTTTTTTTTTTTTTTTTCATTCCAACTGGTCAAATAGAAAGGTTACTGAGGCCCTTGCAACAGAAAGGTATTTCAGGAAAAGGAAATTTCCTTTTTCTATTAAGTTATTTTTCATAGAAGTAGCTTTCTCTAAAGAGTCATTAGAGATGAAGAAAGAAAAATTGGAAGAAAATGAAATTCCGTTAAGCAGTTTCCAAGTTACTGTAGAGAAGGGGTTTTAGAAGCCTCACACAAATTTGGAGTTTCTCTCCAAAAGATATGTCTGCTCTTTCAGATTGGAAAAAATGGAGATATGTCTGAAACCTTGAAATATGAAAAGAAGAAAAGTTATTTTCTCAGCACAGAGAAAAGCTATAGATGTTTCATAGAGATATAAAGGGGGAAAGGAATATTCTGAGACAGAGGCAATTTAGTCAATATATTCTCTAAGGAAAATTACAAAGTGATTAACAATATGAAGTAGACCCAGGGCATACAGCCAGGGATTTATCTCCTCTAATAAGTAAGACATGAGAAGGGGATATTGCAGTATTATTTAAAGTTTCACTGAATGCGCATATTATTGGAACATTTGGCCTGACCTTTAGAATAACCAGTCCTTCTTTTTCTCCAAAATACCCTGTATTGAACGAAAAAATATTCCTGAATAAAGCAAGTCTTCCAGAAAAACAGCAGGTGGGTCCACCCATCCTATTAATTAAAGCATGGCAAGGCTTAATCCCACTCATTGTTAAAAATGCCCGCATTTTCTCATATGATTGTCTGTGATTTTAGATTTCCAGTGGCTGTTTCTTAATCTTGTCCTTTTTAAGTTTCATGCAGTGTTTTCTCCCTGTGAAGATACTTAGGCACAACTTGAATTACCACTTCTGGTGGTGGGGAGGCAGGGGAACAGATGGGAAAAAACAAAAAAACCTAGCAGTTGCAAGATCTTTGTTGCAAGTTTGCCATGTCCATTAGAAAATACACCTAATTACTCACCAATGATGGTAACATTTAAATCTTCTTACTAAGATTAGTAAAGTCCATCCTACCACGCATTTTTCACAATGCCTTTAAATTCCTTTATCAGATATCTGTGTCCTGTATATATCAAGTTTCTATTGATTTCTTTTCCATTTCCTTCTCACTGTTTTCTTATACTGTTAAGTATAGTCCTCAAATTGTGCTGAACCAGGACACCCTTTGGATGTCATTTCTACCTTGATATTTTTACCACACGATTCTTGCTGTCTAGCAGCCATCTTTTTCAAAAGAGTTTCTAAATTTCTTTTGATGTCTTTCTCTCTAAATGTTTTTCTCTATCCCATTTGACTTATGATGACCTTATTTTAGAGGAAATCACTATTTTGGAAATCTGCGTATTAACACAATTTTTAGTGTCTGGGACTATATTCTTTTTCTTTGTGGAGAAATAAGTGGGCAGATGCATTATTGCTATTGGTCTGTAGGGTTTGAAACAATATCCATTTCTGTTATTATTAATCTTTAGTGGGCATAATGATGTCCAAATTAAAATAGAATTTCAGTAAAAGCAATGTCTTTTGAGCTTGAATGTTACCTTTTTATTTAGCATTGCTATAATTCCCGTGTTTGTCATCTTACATGCTTTAATCAAACTGTATTTCCCAAAATCCAATTTTTCTTTATGCATGTTCAAAAACCAGTTAATAATTACCTTAACCTGGTAATGTTTTCTTTTAAGTAACTATTTTCAATTATTTTTATAATATTTTTAAATTAGCACGTTTTTTTAAATTCTGTATTTTCAGTGATTCATATGCATTGAGGTATTAATGAGTGCTTGATTTAGGTACAGATTTTTCATGTAGAGAGTGATGCCCTCTTTTTATTTATTTTTTTATGCCACCTTCTTTATCTTGGTTAGCAGCATATTGCTGACTTGCTAGCATTGCACTGAGGTTCAACTGGTCTCTGAGACCACTAGTTCATTATAGTAATGAGTAGAAATGCAGCCTGATCTCACTGGCCAGCCTCCTCCCTTACGGGGATGTGGGACACTCTTTTGCAGAAACAGATCTTGCACCCTGCTCCAGCTATGCAAACAGCAGCATGTCTGTAGCACTCACAGTAATAAATTCTGCTGCAATAAAAACTTCACTAATATCCTGAAATCTTCTACTATTGAAGTGAACTCTGGCAAAAGTATGTCATTAGAGGCAGCATACAACTTGAGAATTTAATGCAATTCAGTGTTGCATATTTACTTTTGCTCCAGGCAATTGGCACAGCATCTTGTGCTTATTCCTGTGAGCCTTCACTCTCACCTGAGCTGTAGTAATGCTTCCAGCTTCTTATCTCCCATATCTGAAATACTGCATAAGTACATACATCTCTTAACTGAAGAGCTTACAAATTAGAAGGGTATATTTTAGTTCAAACAGTACTTCTCAGGATTGATCTTATTTCAGAGCTTACTTAACCTCTAACACCAAGACAAATGGAAATTCACTACCAGCTCGCAATGTATGTTTCAGTATCTAGTGTTTAAACGAATGTTTTCAATGAATGGAGATGGTCTGGGTATGATAGACCAACAGCTATATATAAAAATGTACTCTGTTAGCACTCTGTATCTACCTCTGAATAGGAAGTACCCCTTCTGAAATGAGTAGAGGATGTGCATGCCTGTTGCACATACAACCTAAAACTGGATGTTCTCCCTAATTGCTAGTATACTGGGTGACTATCACACATACAGACAAACAAAACCTGTTTTCATAGCTCATTTGCTTTTATAAGTATTTTTAAAGGTCACAGCCATGAAAATTCTATCTCCAGAAAGTTGTGTAAGTGACACACTGTTATTACACTTAAATGAGAAATAAATGTCATTGCTAGAGTGTTAATTACCAGTGAGGACGCTGTCAGAGAACAGTGGGAGGATACTGTTAATTTTTAAATCAACCAGGCAAAACTTGGGCAATGTCAAAGGAATCTTCTCCAGATGTGAGTAGGAATTGAAATCTTGGCTCCTCAACTAAGTGTGTTCTTTGCTTGCTTTAGGACAAGAAGTAACCCACTGTAATCAGACAAAAGTGAGTTCTTCTGGTAAGTTTCCAAAGTAAGGTTCACAAAGCCATAAGACTTGTTGTACTGTCCCCTGCAACAACAAGGAGCCATCTCTCTCAAATACTTTTAATTGGTTTAAGAGACTGTTCTCCTATGTCTGTAACAAATAGTCTGAACTGTCTGTGACACTCAGTGGTTGATCCACATTAATAATTTGCCATCTGAACTCTGTTTCCACAAATTCATGAGAAATTTAATAATCTGTAGTAATAAACTGTTTTCTTTTGGGTATCCCCAATGTAACAAGAAGAAGTGCATTGGGAATCACCTATTCTCCTTCTAAGGATAATCTATCCTGAACTAGGGAGCATATTCAAGCTTCACTTATGAATTTAGTTTTGATGCTTTTTTATTTTTCATTAAAAAACTGTACATTGCTAGTACAAAAATAACCAGAATTGTTTTAATTTTATGTAATTATTTTTTGATATTATTTTAATGTGTATCTCAACATTAAAGTTTATAATGCTTAAAAAGTAATAATGAACAAAACAGCTTTCAGCTTTGGAAATGAGATCAGTGCTTCACTAAAAATTGATGTATATGGTTCTTCATATTTTAAAGCACGTTTGTGAATAGGAAAAAATACACGTTGCTTTATGAAGCTGATTTTGGAATGATACTTTAGTAAATGAATGCCTTATGCACTTCATCTCAATTAAGATGCTTTACACTGAATGATGCTTTTCTTCAGCATATGAAAGAATTTATCTAAAATCAAACATGCTGATTGTCCCCAAGAAACTTGATTATAATCTAAACTCTTTGTGAAATGGCTTTGTTTGTATGATTTCCTTTCTGAAATGGATTTTTCCCCTTGCTGTGACATGATATAATCTACACTCATCAGCAATGAAACTTGACTGGCACACTACAAAAACAACTAGCTATTTCAGGTAATGAAGCAGACTTCCTGACACACTTCAGTTGCAGCTTAGTTTAAGAAATCACTGTTCTGTAGGGTATGCTGGCACTAAGTTACCCTGTAGGAAGCTGGATGCTCTGACACATTATGTTTCTGATTCTGTCTCAGCAGTAAGTGTAAAGCTCATGCTTTTGGCTCCACCATGAAGCTACCAATTGTAACTGCAACTGCACTGTTGGCACTCATCATACCACTTGAATCCTAAGCCTAAGTGTCTTTATATTGCTATCTCTACCCTACCTATGTGGAGCCTAACCTCAGAGTCATAAGATTTTAAAAGAACAGGATGTTTTATCCAGAAATACTTACTAAGCTGTCAAAAGTCAAACTTGCAAAATCAATGCCTTTTTGAGACATTATTTAGAAATACAAACATGACCAAAAAAAAAAAATCTTTTACATGATCAGTGAAGAAGCTGTTTTAGTACATTCCTATTCATCAAACAACTCTAACCTTCTAAAATTATTTAACCTCATCATCACTTTCCTCTATTTATGAACTTTTGCTAGTCATAAAAATCTTTTCTTACTGAACTGTCTCAGGGTGTATTTCAAAACTGCAGAATTGTAGTCTGCTTTGGTGAAGCTTTTTGTTGTTGATTCCATCTTGAAAGCTATTGTACCATTAATTTCATGTTTCATACTGTGTCATTTCTACACTAGCCTCAGCTATTAAATTCTATTGCTGTCTTCCACAAAGGGGCTAACTCCTTCCTGTGATGCCTTTAAGAAAAATATCTTTAAAAATAACCTTTAATGCACTTTGAAATACAACAAAATGATTGCACATACTGACATGCCGCATATTACTCATCTCCTAGTATTCCCTCAAATGAGGACATAACACAGTTCACATTGTTAGGTTCACTGTCTTTTAGACACAGGCAGCTGAAACAGGAGTTATTAGCTTTAGGACATGCTTTGTGTGTTATTAGCTATAGGACATGCTTTGTGTGTATGGGAAGGATTCCTCAGTTGCTCTACCTGATACAGATCTGGGTGTGTACCAGCCAAGGAGTATTACTAACCAAACCTGCCCATGACAGGTCATATTTCAAAACAGATTCTGCTCCAAAATACTGGCAACTCATGTATGAGTCCCTTATGAAGCTAAATATTTCAGAATTTTAAGCATTTTGTGACTATGCCACATGAATAAAATAAAAGTATGTAAAGTGTAGTTCCACCTTACTTCAGGTATCCTCTTTCTAAAGTAGGCTTTCTGAGAGAGAATTTTCTGAAATTTACCAGCAAGTAATGTTTTGCTGAACTTCAGTGGAGCTTTGGCCATGCAAAATACATGACATTCCAGCCATGAAAAAAACCACAGTATTTGAGACCTTGTTAGACTTGGAACTTTATGAGGTGAATTTCCACCAAAAGTAGAATTTTCATGTTTGAATTTATCATGATATACACTGAGGAACTTTGGCACTTTTCAATTTATCAAGAGTGTCCTTCTTCAGTGACACGGGTTGTGGACGCAGATTTCTTGCTTCAGAAATAAGCAAACAAACATCTAAAGAGCTATTTTGTATTCTCATTCTGGACCTTTGATCTGAATCAGCTAGAGATGAAATAGTAAACTTGTGGGACTCAGTACACAATGAGTGACCCAATATGAAGAGGCAGCATTATTGCTTCCCTGAAAAGGCACTTTGACCCTTGGTTTCAATAGCAGTTTCAGTTGGACAGAAAAAATATTTCTTTCTGTGCTATGCCTACTTCCCTTTCTTTTCATTTAGCAGCTGATTTGTCAAAGGAACTAAGCCATCAGAACCTTCAATGATAAGCATTTTCAAAAAGATCCAGTTTAGAAATACTAATTCTTAAAAGAACAATTAGAAAACTAGGCAAGAAATTACTCCTGGCTCTTGACTAGAAGGGTGATACCTCTGTCTGAAATTTGGAGAGTTTCAGACAGAGGTAGGAACAGCATTAGCCAAACAGATGCAACAAATTAAAAAAAAAAATAAGTTGCTTTCCTCTAATTCTTGATGAAATTTTAGTCTGTTAGCCAAAATTTCATTCCAAATTATTATTTCTGTTTTCAGGACATTTATATATGATTTTATCCCAAACTATACTCAGTTTCACTTTTATTATTCTAGTCCTCAAGTTATTTTATATTTTCCCATATTCCTCAGCTTCTCCTTTATTGGTGATGGCTCTCAAAATGTCATTTGCATGTATCTCTTTTTGTGCCAAGATTTAATATAATACTCAGCATCACTTTTACCAAACACTAATGTTTGATCAGCCTCTACAACAGCTGAATTTTACACAGTGAAGATAGATTTATGGGGGAAAAAAGTATATCAAATTATAATCTGAAACAGTGCATACCTCCTAAAGATGTAAGCATATTTCTCAGTTAACTTGACAGAAGTTCAAGAATAGAGATGAAGGAAAAACAAAATACCAAATAACTCATGCCAATAATAAAAAGTGCATCTAAATAGAGGTCTATATGCACAGTGCTGTCTTCTTTTCTTTAATAAAAACATTTCATACAAGATATAGGTGAGTTTAATAAGCTATCGGCCAACACCAGGTTGACCAATGACTGATTTAGTGTTGCATTATTAATAACAAAAACTAGATAAGCTTGGGGTAAACTGTTCTTTCTTGGATTTTTTTTTTTTGCCTTGTCTTCTGCACTGACAAAAAAAAAAAAAAAAAACCCTATCATTAAACAGGTAGATGTAGTCTTTCTGAAAATTAGGTAGTATAGATGTGCGTCTATAAATAGATTTGTGCAATTAGGCTTGTTAAACCTACCAAGAAAATCACTGATAACAGAAAAAGCACTTTATCTACATGCTGTCTCTGAGCATCTCCCTCAAAACATACATCTCTGCTATGATTTCTGGATACTTTTCAAGGTGTTCAAAAACTGTGCTTAGGTAGCTTTTTAAGTGCAGATGCACCTGCATGGCCAAGAGCTATGTATTAAAAGCTGTTGAAGCCGAGATACAGAAGAACCTTTCTTGTGATAGCATGGGGTGTTGGTTACAGAGCAGACTTGTGTGAAAACTTGTCCTTAGTTGAGTGCTTAGGTCAGCAATTACCTGACAACAGCAATAAGCAGGTTCATTGACACATACAATGGCAATTACATCTTCACTCAAAACCAGACATAAGCAGTGCTAAGAAAACTCTTCAAACACTGAGGGATTTTCCCCCTGCCACCCTGTTTTCATCAATAAAATTTGTGTCTCTCTGCAAGATAGAACAGCATGTGTCATTGTTATTCATGGAAACTGTCAGGCTTTTTAACTCTGCTGAGAAACAAGAAGAGTGAATGACAGATGGGGCCTGCTTTCTTGGCAAGGAAGTTCTCTGCTAGCAGAATGCCATAGTATGAGTCCCAAAAGAGAGAAGAAATGACAATTTTACTTGCTCATATATATAAATGTCATCTGAAGAGAGGCCTTTCATTGTGAAGTAGCCTGATTTGTCGTATTAAGCTGATCTTCTTCAGTCTTAGCCTTAGATGCCAAATGGTCTTAAGAAGCTTGAAACATTTATATTAGGTGTAATAACATTATTGCTAGCTGCTTTAGTGGCTTCCCAAACGCTGGAAAGTATTTAAGTCACAGGTGAAACCTTGAGCAGATGAGCTTTAAAATTTTGTAAGAAATTTCAAAAGTCCTAGCTATTGCTGAGGTGTTCAATCAGAGGTGTTCTTAATCATGCTTAATCGTTCTTAGTACAATGTGTTTTCCCATGCTTATTAATACTCTTCAGGTCAAAAACATGAATCAGGGCAATACACTCCAGTATTACACATGTACATGTGCCAAGGTCCTTGATGCACGGTCATTTAAAGCATGGGAAAGACATAAGTGAAAACTCCTCAACTAAGCATGTTTGTGTGGGAACAAAGAGGCAGGAAAAGGAGGATGAAGGCTGAAAGCAAAAACCGAAAAAAGTAAATTAATTTGGGGCTAAGCAAAAGCACTCATATACTGAAATGGATGGAGTACTTAATGTTGAATTGGAGTACTTTCTTTGAAAAAGTCTAAGGTTTTTAGCTGTTTCAAAATTTAAAAGTTCTTTTACAATGTTTATATTTTAACTTTTTTTTCCCAGTTTGATGAGAGTGGGGTTCCTGATGTTTTTGGTTTTTAGCCAATCCGTTTGCTTCTACATCAACTCAGAATTTTTTTTCCCATTGAGTAGACTTTAAAATTACAGCCAAAAGTTTCTTCCTATTTTTTTTTCTTTCTCCTCTACTGTATATGAAATTGTAGATGCATTTACTTGGAAAAAGTTCTAGAGATTTTGGGATTTACTACTTGACAGACTTAATTAATCACTTTATAAAGAGCTCTTAACATTAGCTATTCTTAAATTTATCATTAACTTCAGGATGAATGTTTTTTGAAAATCCATTTGGCTCTATTCTTAGCTATTTTTTATCCTTGAACTTCTAATGATCATCTTGATACTGTATTAAAGGACTAAAATTAGCTCCCCAAGGTATGGAGGGTCCTCAGTATCCTAGTTATAAAAAAATGTTTCCTCTAAATAATGAGGTGGGGAATTTTCTGAATTACATTTATTAGGATTGGACAATATCATGGAAAAATGTTTCGCTTTCAGAACATTAGCTTTAAAAAAAATAAGTTTGCCAAGCCACACAAACAGTTGTGTGGTTTATTACCTTTAGCCTGATTCCCCTCTCATTTACTCCTGATTACTGAGCTATAATGAAGGGGTTCTTATCACTTTTAGTAAAAACCTCAAGCCATATGAATGTGTTCAAGAGCTCCAACTCTGAAGTGATAGGACAGGACAAAATGCGTGTTGATTTAAATTGCAGCAGCAGAGGATGTTATTGGCTTTCCCCATGCGCATTTCATCATTGTCTAAGCACTATCAGCTCTCAAGTAAAATTTCTGCAGCTCCAGCTGCTGGTGCTGCTTCTGACCTTCTGGAGTAAAAAATTTACTTTGCCCTCAGTTTCTTGATAGTTGTTAGCTAGTCTTTTATTCAGAGTATGAGAATACTCCTCCCACCAAAAAAAAAAAAAAAAAAAAACACTCAAAAATTACCCCCCACCCCAGATTCTTTGAATTATTTAGGACCTCTTAGACACATGTAACATTTTTTATATCTGATAGTCATTAGTACTTTATTTTCTCACCTTTCTGCTAATATGAATCTCACTGAAATTAAACATTTCAGTTAAAATTTTTCTATCAGCTTTTGATGAAACTCTTTGGTTAGTTTCACCTTTATTTCCTTCATAATATTCAGTGATGTCTGTATGTCTTTTTTTTGAGCCTTTAATGTATTCTGAGTCCTATTACAGTGGACTATCCTGTGAGCCTGAATGGAGCCTGAGACTGAAAAGACAGCCTGTGATCTCTGAATTGCAATATCTGAAAAAGTCTTCCCTTTCTTATGAAGGCTATTTTGAAATATGAATAACAACTTCCATGGGAAATACAAAATATATGGTTAGTAAGACTGTAGATCAACCTGACAGCAGCTATTGGTAATAAAGATACTAGTAAGCATTTTTTTGAGTGGCATTCTAGTCCTTTATGTTCTACCTTGGCTTATCTCTGCTCTTTGGCATTTGCATGTAAAATGTCAAAGATGTTAATCATAAAAAAGCAGGAAAAGCTTACTAATATCCCTCACAAAAATACTTTCTAATATACTTATCTTGAGCATTGTTTCTTTTAGCATTTATTTTCTTACTTGAATATGGTAGAATCAATATTGTAAATCACATTCACACAGCTCATCAGAAATCACTGGATTTAGTGATTATAATTTTAAATAAAATGAAATTTTCTTCTTAATGATGGAGCAGTATGCAGTCATTAGAACACAGGTTATGTAATTGCTGGGTTGCACCCAAAATAAAAGACCATCATCTTGCTTTCTGTGGCATCTATTATGCCTTTCTACAGTACACGATGGAATTCAATGAACTAATGTTATAGAAATGTGCTGCTTCTTATTTGCTTCATGTTTTCATATACTTGTATACTAGAAATTTGCAGTGATGGAACTGGAGCTGTCAGCATTATGATCTTCATTTAATTTCTCTTTGACAATTTCTTCATCTACAAATGCAGAAGGTATTTATACAGTATTCATTGTCCTAGGTTGCCACAAAAATTGGCAACCATTGGTAAGCTAGGGAAATTCTACATGTCATTTTGAACTGCAAGCAGCAAACTAACATTTTCATGTGCCCACTTCTCAAGCTGTTGGGTTCTGTCTTGATATCTGAGACACACCAGGGAGAGAAAAAGATGCAGGCCATTACAGTGTTTGAGGTGACACAAAGTGCCTGTTCAAGCCCCTAAGGGGTTTTTTTTTCAGACCCCAAAGACATGCAATGTACCCTAGAGAATGGCTGGAACATGACAAGGATTTGGGGTATGTGATACTCAGCAGACTGGGAATGAATGAGGATGATGGAGGTATGAACAACCTGGTGCCATCTCACCCATTCATCCTTTTAAATTTTTAATTGAAATAAATGATTCCCAGTGCAGGACCCAGGCTTAGTCCAGCCCAGCATCAGCCCAAAACAGAAGGCAAATGAGCAGCTAAGAGCAGCTAAGCAGCAAATGAGCTCCCTGTAGCCCATTCTGCTCTCCTGTTTATCAGTGCAGATCTCTGAAGTTTGTTGGCGATGCCTCTAGTGAAAAATCAGAACTTAAGGTGACATCTGCTACCTTTTGATATAGTCTGCACATTTTACATGTTTGGTGAGATGAGACTTTCAGTCTTGTTAAGGAAGCTTTGCAGAATGTACTGTTTTATTTCCAGTAATACGACAGGTTGGATTTTACATCCAACCTGAATCAGATTGTGTGATAAAAGTGTGAAGGCTCTGTGCATTAGCAGACAAAGGAGACTCTTCCATGTGAAAACAGTAATGTTGATGTGAGGTCTTACTAGATACTTGGAAAATGTATAGCAAAATTTCTTTAATGGAACAGCAAGACTGAAAACGAGGATGTGATCTTCAGATCTTTCAGATCTTTCTGATCTTCAGAAAAGCAAAATTCTTTTCCTAAGTATCACAGAACTGAGTTTTTTCTGTTCTTGCAAAGCTAATGCTTCTGTTTGTTGAAAAAGATGATCTAAAAGAAGATAACTTTTTTCATCCAAATTTCTGCAAATGCCATGTTCCTGTACCATATTTAGGCCCAAATTACTGTGGGTTTGTGTGAAAGGAAGAATGAGCAACTATTTTTCCTGACATCAGTGTTTTATGATTACTGAGCTATTTAGAAATATTTGACATTGTACTGATTTTGCTTCTCAAAATAAACTTTTCTGATTACCCTTACATTTCAGTGATTTCTTTTGTGTAGTAGTGAATCTGCAGCTTGTGAGGTAACTGGCAAAAAGTCTGATCCATCAGCATTTTTGTTTGCTTTCTTGAGTTTATAGTGGCACAGCAACAATGAAGAAGCAATCATCCATCATCCAGCTAGTCAAACAGAACTAAGTTCTGAAAATGGAAATAATTCATGGTGTTATCATTACTCATTCAAGTTCTATGTGACTTTCCTAGAATTTTTCTTCCAAATTTCAATCAAACTTTATAATTCTGGAATAGGACTGATGCTGTTTCCTAATGCCAAATGTTTGAGAATGGAATGCGGGATAGGACACACACCTTCCCCAGTAATATTTTCATATGATTTAGGTTTTTTCATTTTTACAAAATTTTTTTTAAGGTAATGGACCTTTAAGAGTACTATGGCTAGAAAATTTCTGCTAGCTAAAAAGAAGAGTTCTTCAGATATACAAATGTTTCAATTTTAATAAATGTTTTTAGTATACTTCTCAAGTAAATTTTTGGGCTCTATGCAATATTGACAAACCTAGTAACTGAAAAAACAGAAGCCAAATTTCAAAAACCTTGATAAAAGGAACTTATCTCAAGTTTGCTCTGGGAACTTGATTTCTTGATTTCCTATATGCATAGATGGGGTCCTAACGTTCCCTTTCAGCCGAATTTCTCATTTAGCTTTGAGAACAGGAGTTTGACTCCAAGAAAACCCCAACAAATGAGATTTACAAGACATCATCTCACAGCAGCAGTACAAATATGTGATGATGAATTTGAAACTTGATGACAAAACTGGACACAGAGGTGGACAAAATGACTTAGTCAATAAAAAAATTGTTTTATGTATTGTTATTTATAACCAGAGTCTACGTATAAAAAAGCATTTTATTTTTTGAGGTCAATATGTTGAAATGTTTCTCTGCAGATGGTATTGAAAATAAAGGTTCTCTGTGGGAGTTTGGAGGATCTTGAATTTTGAACTTTTGTAAAAGAGTACTTTTTGTTTCACATGAAATTTCCATTTCTACTATGCTACCAGCCTCACACCTTTCTCTTGAGGTTTAAGTGATTTTAAAGTGACAGAAGATGTAAGGTGCTCCGAGAGACCCTTGGATGTCTGAGGATGAAAAACCAGGTGTGATAAAGCATGTCAGTCCCCTAAATACCAGAATCACCAATTGTGTGCAACTCTGTTTCAGATCAGGGTTGTACTAGCAAAAGGACAGAGCCCTTTTCCCTTCTTCCTGCCCTTGAGAGTGGTTTGCAATGCTTTCTCCCACTAAGAAGATTGAAAAAAAAACATGGGAACAGACCAGGTCATTTTATATCCTGAGTTACCCAGAGGTAAATACTATAATCAAAGCAAACTCCCATTGCAATACCTTTATACACTCTTTTATACGTAATATTACAGATGGTTAATCATCATTTTACTAGATTCATCCTCTGCTTAGAGCACATCAACCTCTGATGTTTGTAACAGTGATGTGAAGGTGGGTATTTTGTCTTTCATGTGAGAGCAGAGTTTTGCTTCTGCAACAAATGCACTGAATAGTGGATTTCCTACATGAGGAGAAGTGATTAGCTATGACCTGAGGTCCCTTTTGAGTAATTCTATACATAAAGTCATAATATCAGAAAATTTACCTTGGAGGATTTCAGCTTCTCAGTTTGAAATGCATGGCTGAACTGCTTCTCATGTTCATCTTGCTTTGCAGTTCTTATCCCTGCTAGGGTGTTTCACACTCTTCTGTCCTAGGTCATGTCAGAAATCTTAGTGGAAGTTTTGTCTTTAGAGAACGTGGTAGAGTGGAAATGAAAATATGTCTGCAATACACTAATTTGTGGTGCCAACATGCAGGATGCTGCTCTTTTATTATTTATCATTTAAGGCTAGAGATTTCAAACATCAAATACCTGAAGGTTTGAACATGTTCACACTGAAGAAATTGTTTATTGTGCAGCATCACTGCAAGTTCTTCTAGGGCAAGCATAAGTTATTGCTGCACATTCTGTATATTTGCAGCTTTTAACTTGCACAACAGTGATGGTTTCTTTTTCCTTCCTAGCTTAGTGCTTTAAAATTCAGCACTGCCTAACAGGGCTAGGTGTCTTAAGATTATGTGAAAAAATTATTTGCTGAAAAATATGTCTTTAATTCTTTACAAAGCAGACATGAATGTGTCATTTGTGGCCTATGACCCTTACTACAAAATGGTTCTCAGGATTCAGGAAATAAAATTGAATTTCATCTCTTGAGAGTCAGTGTCGACATTCACTTCAGCCTTCAGAGGCAGACATAACTGGCAAGCTGTGGAAATCCAGATGCAACATCTCCTAAATATTTCTTGCCAGTAGTCCTACTTTTTCTACACAATATTATATGATCTCATAGCAATCATTTCTATACTTAGGATGGTTTTGGCTATTATGCTTTTTGCATTGAGTGGAAGAACATCAGGGCTGAATGTCCTCAGACAAAAAGGCAGCTGAATCAAAATTTCCAACATGCTTGGTAAATTTCCTATATGCTTGGTAAATTTCCTAACTCTGGATGATGAACTACAAAAATAAGTGGAATTTCTGACAAGATCAATGTCCTTCTTGGATGGATTAATATCTTCAAAATAAAACCAGATTTTTAAAATTCAGTTGAACTGAATAACTTCTTGGTTAGCTGCAACAATATAAAATTGTAAATGCTTGCATAGCCTTTTTGATCTTTTGTGACACCCTTATAGCCTGGCAGGGATGAAAAGGTACCAGTTATGTACATCCTTTATCACCAAGACAATAGAACAAGTCGTGCACATGACAATATTCTAAGCAAGATTATTTTACTTAGGTATTTTGAATTGCCTGGAAACTACAGAGAGTAAAGTATCAATGGCATTCTCTTAAATGTAGAAACATACATTTTGCAGAGCTCTGTGAGGAACTAAAGTCCTTGCTAACAAGTCTGGATTGCAGAATTGAACAAATTTATTACATTTGTATATGACATTGGAAGATAGGCTTAAATTCAAAGTGTTTTTGACAAACTGGATAAATATTTTTGGAAAAAAGTTATATTCAATACAGACAGTAAAAAACAGAGAAATATTCAGCCATAGAAATATGAACAATTGATTAGGTGATCTTGAGGGAAACAAAACCAAACAGAGCTTAAATTTTATCACTAAGTGATACTGCTTTTACAACCAAAGCTTGCATTCCATATGGAAGCATGGAAAAGGAGCACACACTGTGACACGTGCATGATTATCCTTCTTTTCTTATAAACAATTATAAGATCCCAAGTAGCTTATTAGGTCCAGCTTGGGACTTCAAATAAAACACAAATCAGTTGAAGACAATCCTGATAAAAGCAGGAGGATACATCACCTCTTCAGATGCCCTAGAAGGCCTGGAAGTGGGCTTTACCTGTGTAAAGACTGAGGGGAATACTCTGCTTGCTCTCCCTTTGGTGGCTATGTAATACTCTGAAAACACAGCAAGGGAGGTTCAGATTGTGCATTAAGGAGCAGTTTGCAATGGCAAGACAAAACAGGTTGCCTGAGGAGGCTGGAGTGGCACTATCACTGGAGGACTTCAGAATGGGTTAGACAAATGCTTGTCAAGAATGACACATACATGTAGTTGATTGTGCCTTGGGGCAGAGCCATGGAGGAGCTGACCTTGCAAGGTCCCTTCCAGCCCTACTTTTTTTTTTACGGAAAGAGCATTATGCTGTTTCCTCCCATTCCACCTTCATCGTTCAGAGTTTTCCTGTTCTGCCTTCAAGCTTTTCCTTATCTCCAGCTACTCTCCTAAAAATAACCTTTCTACTGCCTCTTTTACTCTTTTGTGCATATGTAGGAAATGCTTCCTGAACAAGACGGTTGAGGGATGGACAGGACCAATCTCATCCATGGAAAAGGACAAGACTACTTCTCACCAATCGTAGCTATGTACTGGGGTTACAGAAAGAAAATTCTTACTGCAGGATTAAGACCTAGACATTCAGAAATATGTTAGCCACCAATAGGAACAGGGACTGTAGCTGAAGTGACAGCTTTGTATATGCAGGGCAGAAAGAAAGGAAGTTAGAGGTAGCTTTATTTTTCAATATTCGTTCTGGACATGTCAACGTAATGAGTCTGATACACATTTTCCCACCGTTTGATGTGACAAAGTTTAAAGGGCACTAAACTTAACCCGAGTGTCCTCTTGTTTTGCTGAGAGGAATTAGTTTGGGAAGACAAGGTAATGACATTGTGTAGTGAAACGAGCAGCTGAACTCAGCCCAGAAGCCCAAACGGGTCCGACTACAACACGCTGGGCACAAATCGACATCACTTTGAACATCTCCTACCCTCAATGCTGCTACCGAATTGGGCGACGACCTCAGCCCCCGCGGTTCGGGGAC
The DNA here is from genome assembly GCF_048771995.1 of Taeniopygia guttata. Taxonomy (NCBI): domain Eukaryota; kingdom Metazoa; phylum Chordata; class Aves; order Passeriformes; family Estrildidae; genus Taeniopygia; species Taeniopygia guttata. The sequence goes on along the minus strand of NC_133028.1, from coordinate 36,522,659 downwards.
GGCTGGAGCTGCTCAGGTTGCGGGCGGGCTCCGGAAAGGCGGCGCTGCGGGGGGAGTCCGGGGGGACCCGGGCAGGTGAGCGCCCCGGCAGGGAGCCGCCCGCGGGCTCTCCGCGCGGTTCCCCCCGCATTTCACGTAGCGCCGAGGAGGATGGACCGGAACGGGAATTGCAAGCCCCGTCCCCGATGCGTGGCGGCGGCAGAACGAGCAGCAGCAGCAGCATCACCCAGCTCCGGCCCGCGGGCCCCGCACCGGGCTGTCGCTCCCCGCCTCGCCCGCCGGGGAGCACGGCTCGGAGCCGGCGGGAAGCGCACATGGGGCGGCCGGGATGAGGAGGCGCGGCGGGGCGGGCCCGACACCGCCCGTGCCCGGCCCGGCCCGGCCCGGCCCGCGCACGTGGTGGCGGGGGGCGCGGGCCGCCCCTCCCTGCCCGCCCCCCCGGCGCGGAGGGGAGAGCTGTGCCGTGGCGCTGGCATCAGCCCTTTTCTCCGTTTTTTTGGGTTGTGGGTGTTGTTTTTTTTTTTTAAACTCTTGCTTAGCAAATTGCGCGTGATGAGCTCATGATGCCGCGCCCCCCCCGCCCAGGCTGGGGCAGGCTGGGGTACGTGAGGCGGGCGGGCGCGGCCAGCGGCGGGGGCTCTGCGCGGCCGGGAGGAGGGGGAGCCCACGCTGTTTACTGGACTCGGGTTGAGAGGCTTCTCCCTACTTTTTTTTTTTTAAATATCTATATATATATGCATATTTATTTATTTGTTGCCCGTGTCCCGCTGCGTGGCGGGGTGTTTGCCGCTCCGTTCGCAGGTGGCTCCATGAACTCCCCCAAGAGCGGCACCGCCGCCGCGCAGCGCCGCGCCGGGGCGGGGGGAGCGGCCGCCAGGTTCGGCCCCGCCGCCGCTGCGGGGGGCGGCCCCGCCCGGGCTCCGGGTGGGCAGGCGTGAGGCGGGCGAAGTTTCTCCGCGGCGCCTGCCCCCTCCGAGGGACTACGGGCAGGGAAGAGCCTGGCCCCGCGGTGCTGGGGGAGCTGACGCCGCCGCCAGCGGAGCAGCCCGGCTTTGGCCATGAAGAGGAAACAGAAGAGGTTTCTGCAAATGACGCTGCTCTTCACCGCGGCTCTGATTTTCCTGCCTGACATCGGCCTCTGGTCTCTTTACAAGGAGAAGCACCTGGTGAAGCCGCCCGAAGCCGCCGAGCCGCAGGTAGGTGCGAAGAGCCCGGGAGCAGAGCCCCGCGCCGGGGCAGGGCGGCAGCCGCCCCTCAGGGCACGGCCCCGCTCTGCCCCTGCGCGGCTGCGGGGCGCCCGGCTCCGGCCGCGGGCGCGGAGCGGCGGCTGCACGTGTGCCTGTCCGAGCGCCGCGCCGGGGAGAGAAAGTTGTGAGAGCATCCGAGCCTGCCGGGCTGGGCTTCCCCGGGAAGGCGAGGGGTGAGCCGGCACAGAGGACGTGGGATTTTGTGTGTTGCGTTGGTGAGCTGAGGGTGATGCTGGGCTTTAATTTTCATTACAAGAAGTGGAGGTTTTACTGCAACTTTTGGTTTGCCTGCCTCTCTGCAATACTTCTCGAACTGATGTGTGGCTATAGGTCCGCTGAAATTGCTTGGGATCCATATAGATGTCTTCTTACGACCGAGATTTTTTGTTTTCTCTTCTGTTGCAAATTCGACAGAAGTGATTGTCAGTTTTTTTTTTTTTTTCTCTTTTGAATATTACTTTTGTGACCTGATGTGGCGACGCTGTGTTTAACTGCTTGTTGGACAGATGTCACAAAAAACTTTAAAATATTTTCAGTTCGCAGTTTTCTTGATCACTGTTATTAATAAGAACAGTTGACATAAGCTGTTTTTTGTTTGAGCTATTCTTCAGTTTGATGGGTTTATGTATGGCTCATAAATCACAGTATGACCTGCATTAAGTGAAGTTTAGTTTTAGGGAGTTGTTGTAATGCACTTCTTTATAACCCTGCCTGTAATTTACCAAAGCCTGTGTTTGTTCTGTTCAACAGTACAATGCTCCTACACTGTAATTGTCAGTGTAATTTAAATATAACATGAATGTTTCATAGGTCATTGGTAAGAAATTATGAGATTGTATAATCTTTTAGCTTGTTTACCATTTTCATCGCCTTCACATTAGTGTATTAGATGGCATCATATATCATTTTTGTGTATTAGTAGCCTCCATTTCAAGGGTCATCACCCATGTATGGTCAATGGCTTCAACTGAGCAATAACCTATTTGATTCTTTGTTAATAAGGGTATCCATTACAGAAGTTAGTCCTCCAAAGTATCATAACTTTGGTTAATGAAATATGCTGAATATTACTAGAGGAGGACATTAAGGATAGCTTCTTAATTTGAAGCCTACTTTATGTTTCCATGGGTTTTAAAATGCAGTAGCTGTCAGGTGCTAAAATTTAGTTGGAAGTAATTTCTGCTGAAAGAAAATTATGCATGATCATAAGTGTCTGTCATTAGTTTACAAGGTGCACTCTGCAGTTTGCAATTTCTAATTTACTTTGTGACTTAGGAAAGCTATGGTATTCAATGCAAGTAATGATTTCCATGTATGTTGCATGGCTCTTTAGAACATATGTCATGAAGAAGTTTCCAATGTTCGAGAGTGCTCTCTGAGAAGAACGTGACTTGATAACACTGAAAGGGAGCTTTTCAAAAACTTTTAAAAATAAAAAAAAAGGAATTCTGGATAAAGTGGTGTAAGACACAGAAGCTAAGCATATGTCGAGGACTAGTATGGCTTTCTAATGAGACCTCAAAAAAATTTTACATCCTAAGTTTTCTGTAATGGTCTTTTTGCTAGCTTCCTTTTTTCTCCCCCCTTTTTTTCCTACTTCCCTTTTCTCCCAGTTTGAATCCTAATTGAGCAGTAATGGGACTGTTTAATGGAAAAACAATAAAAATGAGCAGTGAAACTTTGAACCTTACAGCTGACTCTAATGTAATTCTGTTATCATGGTAAGTATTGAAATCATGTTGGCAATGTCATTATCCAGTGAGGATGGAAGGTTGAAGTACAGACAAGTAATGCAATTAGGTTACATATGTCTTTTGATGTGCACATTGTAACCCAAAATACTTACAAGGAACAGGGATTGAAATAAGAGTTTGAATTCAGCTCCCTGAAATATAAAGAAAATTGTTAGACTTCTTTGTGACTACCCTTGAAATTAGGGTAGTTTCTTTTGCACTAGAAAAGACTGCATTAGAAATAGTATCCTTGTAGAACTGTAACTTCTTTTTCCCTGTTAAGTTAGTAGCAGGTGCAAGAATTTAAACACTCAGCACAGTTATTCTTTGCCCTTGAGGTATTCAATTTCTTGATACTTTGTGTGACTTAACACAAGTTTAGAGGTCAGCCTTACTGAAACTGCAGCAGACTTTTCTTATATATTCTAAGATTGTGTTGGGTTACAAAGCTATGTGTGTAGAGTCAGCACATGATGCTCGTAATGTGCAGTTGAACTGCTGTGGTGTGTCCTGACCATGGGAGAGAGACGGAGCTGTCTGTGTCTTCAATAATTTAGTTACAAGCTGAACTGGTTTTGCCTTCGTAGGTAAAATGAGTGTCTAGTTGGCATTCTGACCTTGACAGTAGTGTTTATAAATATGCCATCTTCTTTTAAGAACAATTAAATTCATGTTACAGATCATCAGGTGGTTTTGAGGAGATGGCATGGTAAAATGATGTTTTGACTACTTATAAATTAAGCTTTCCCATTCACTGCTGAAACAAATATCGCCAGCCTTCCCTGTGAATGAGGGCTCTGTCAGCCTCTTCCACCACCTCAGCTGCTTGCCATAGCACTGGAGTGAAGGAGGGATGGCAGTCTGATGGAGGAGGTATTGATATCCTGACATCAGTAAGCAGAGAAGCTGTTCAAAACCAGTCCACAACAAAAAAATAGTCTGTTTCTGTCAATGGTAGAACAGTGTCCCCTGGGGACTGTGTCATTTCCAGTGCCTAGAAGAAGCACTTATGTTTTTTACTGCTATCTAGAAATTCTTATATGACAAACTAAGTTGACTTTTTTCATGAAAATAGTGCTGCAATAAGTTACATAAGAATTTTTTTTTGTTCTGCAAATTCTGTTTCTGAGTAGAGAAGCTCTTCTTTAGGAAAAATTGAAAATGAGAAGATAATACAGCTATGATTTCAGACAACATTAATGATTTTGATCGCTTTACATTAATTCTATAAACATAATTCATCTCTATGAACCTTCATTTCATATAAACTTTTTAAAGCTGTCATGTTTTCACTTGAGAACTTGATAGGCTTGATTTTTATATTTGGGTTATTGTTATTTACTTCTGGTCTATCATATTATTTAAAGTGGAGTTTCAAGGATAAATGTACATTTAAAGGTTCTGAGTTATGTGATGCAACAAGATTTCCATAAAATACAGATTGACATAAATGGTAGACTCGACGGACAAAATATAGTTTATCTCTAGTTTAATCTTTCTAAGACTGCCTTCCTTGCTATACTGTGAGAATATGGGACATTGAATACAATATTTCTATTGCCTTTTTAAAAAGAAATATTAGAAATTCCTTAAAACAGTATGGTGTCCTTGAGTTTTGGTTTCAGTTTTTGCAGTTAGTTTAGCTTTGGAGGGGAAGTTTGTTTGGTTTTGTTCTGTCATTGGGATATTATGTATGTGATGTATCTTGTCTGATCTTTTGTTAAAATTCCAAGACCAGGGTGTTTGGATGCTAAGTTATGCTGGTAAAGCTTTTAATTTCACTTTTGTTTTCTTTGGAGGAAAAACAACAATTTAGTGCCACCAGTAGGATGTAATCCTTGCCCAAACCTGGTTATGTCATCCTGTCTAAAGGTAGTGCTATGCTGTTTGGCTACAGTAAGGCTTTACCTTTGTCTCTGCATACACTGTCAGTATATGAAGCATAACTTCATGTAAAAGTACCAAATTTCTTGCAGCAGTTTTCCAGTGTCTGCTATGTAGGTATTGTGATACATGTTTGTGGGTGGTGACTGAAAGGAGAGCAGTCTAGTGAAGTAACCCCTAATATATTTCAACTTCATTTTGTATTTTTTTTTTACGTTCGTCACATCCCTGCTTCCTGGTTTCAAATCTCCTCACTTAAAATTGAATTGAACAGCAGCATCTCTTAGTCACAGATGCTCTGTAATACTTACAGGTGTATTACTGAAATGGTTTATGATGTGTAAACTAAGGCAAGAAGGCTTCATTTCACATGTGCGCTGGCGTAGTGAGGGGCGCTGCTTTAACCTCCTGACTGAGGCACTTCTACTGGAGAAACTGGGGATGGTGTTGGCCTTTTTTTAATTTTTGTGCATGCATGGTGTCCAGAACAAAGAGCAAAAGCTGTGCTGTGAGGGGGGAACATTGTTCCATTGGATAGTCATGGAGCTCTCTTTCCACTGTCCTGTGAAGCCTGTGCTTCCATCTGGTTAGCCCCAAGATTACACCTTTCTCATGGGATAGTGAGGTATGGATTTAAATGAACTCCTTAGGATGAGAATTTATTCCTTAGAAATCCTAGGCCTCTATTGTAGCTGGCAAACTGTCACAAAATTGACTTACTAAGCCTGGTGGTCACAAAAGTAGTGACTTTGTCTTCTGAATCTGAAAAGCAACTTCAGCCTGAATTCTGTCTTGCAAACAGTCATTAGTTTTTGAAGTCTGTGGAAGAAGTGAAAATTTAAATTTACCCCAGAATGCAGTGTTTCCTACTGTTTAGCACACAGGTTTTGATAATCATAAGTTTTCCAGGACAGTTAACCCTTGTCAACTCACTATTGATGCCAGGAAAGTACAGAGCTTGGGTTGGTGAATTCTGTTTCTGGTGCATAAAAACTGCAGCTGAGAGCACAAGTTTCTTTCTCCCACTCACCCCCACAGAGTTTTTTCCCTTGCTTTTCTGGTTGATTTCAACAGCTGCAAAATCTTGTACAAAGTATGATTTGGTTAGGACATAAATATGCTCCTATTTTCTATATATTTCCTCTATATTATACTGTTAGGACACTGTCAGTTACTTCTGTGTTTAGTTCCACTGTCTCAATTATTTACTTTTGCTTTCACCACAAACTTATGAGGCAGGAGAGTTTTGTTTCTTTTCAACAGACGAGTAAATAAAGTATAGAGTGACAAACAGGCTCAAGTCTACAAAAGTAGCTGCTTGTCTGCTGCTGACATTTATTTGCACTGTTTTGGGAGAGTACCTGTCAGACCATACGAAATACTGATAATACCAGTTTTTCTGGTCAGTTTCTATTCATGTGCTGTTCTGAGCAAGTCATCGTTTCTCTCCTCAGAGCTGCAGCTGGGACCTGTTGTGTTCAATACTTTTTTATTTATTTTTTAAAAATTTATTAGCTGTCCTGTTAATCGTTGTGCTGATTGCTTTGCTGGTGTGTCAGCTCCAAGACTCCCCATATCTGGCATGACAAAACAGAGTTTAGTGCCTTAAACTGCAGAGCATTAGCAAACTGAGTTTGCCTTTTAGGTGTTTTAAGTCACACAATTAACACCTACGTAATTCAGTTCTTTTACCTAAATTGTTCATGTATAATTTCATTCCCTTATATATATTGGAGCCGACTGAGAAAAATAAAATTTGAGTTCTAAAACCTGTGTTACTTTATTGCCAAAAATAGTATTGTGTCTTAAAACAGTATGCTTCTGTTGTATTCAGTATACCAGAGGGAGCCCTCCTGTGGTTAATTTAATACCTATCAATTTTCAGGAGTGTTACTAAATAGAGTGTATCTTACAGGATAAAATAGGCTGCTTTCAATATTTAATTTTCTTTCTATTAAACTCAGCATTTTTAATGCATTTCACCTAATTTATTGTGCATAGTTATTTTGGCTTAATCCAAATCAAAACATAAGATCAAGAAATCTCAGTGCCTGCCAACCCTTGGACTTGTAGAAAGGCTGCTGTGATGGAGGGAATTCCATGGCTTTATTGAAGCAGTGGGGTGCAAAACTGCTCAGTTATTAGGGGGGATACCCAAGCTATGTTTTTTTCTCTCACTGGGATGTGATGCTCAGTTCTTTCCTAGACTTCCTCATCTCCCTGTGCAGGGAATTTCTCTTGTGTCTGGCTGTGAAGGAGTGCAGTGGTACCATAGGTACATCCTGGTCAGGAGCCAGACTGCATTGTGTGTCCTGTGTGTGTGTAGGCAGTTGTCTGTTCACACATAAAAGAAAGAACAATTCAGCTTTTCTCTTGTTTTTAATGCTCAGACACGTAACTTATGGTCTTTGTTTAGCGATATGCTGATGCACACATTTATAGCAATTGACTGCAGCAAAACTGTGTGTGTACTGACTGTTTTGATGGATTTGGGCCAGGAGCAGACATCTTGGCTACTTTAAATTAGTCTGGAAAAAATTAATTCAGAGATCAACAAGTTAAATGCAAAGCAACTCAGGAATCCCAAACTAAAAATTCTGCATGTATTATAAATGTTCCTCGTGGTCAAAAGACCAAATTGTGCTGACCGAAAGAATTAGCAGTCCCATTCTTTTAATGTTTGTTTTTTTTTTTTTTTAATGTGAATAGGTTTCATTAGGAGATGGCAACCTTCTGAACCTTTGTTCTGAGAATTCCAGTGTGTCATGTTTTAACTTTGACAGGCAAGTAAGTACTGTGCTCCCACTCCCATCTCAGTGGGATGGAGGAGAGAATCCAAAGGGTACAAGTGAGAAGATTCGTGGGTGAGGTAAAGACAGTTTAATAGGTAAAGCAAAAGCCTGACACACAAGCAAAAAACACAGAATCAATTCACCATTTCCCCTGGGCAGGCAGGTGTTCAGCCTTCTCCAGGAAAGTTGGGCTCCATTGTGCATAACAGTTACTTGAGGAAACAGATGTCATCACTCCTGTTGTCACCTCTTCCTTCAGCTTTATTGTGACTCTGATGCCATATGGCACAGCATATCCCATTGGTTAGTTGTTTTCAGCTGTATCTTCCCCCAGCTCCTTGTACAGCCCCAGCCTCCTCACTGTCAGGGCAGTACAAGAAGCAGAAAAGACAGTGATGCTGTGTAAGCTCTCCTCAGCAACAACAAAAACATCCCTGTGTTATCAGCACTGTTTCCAGCACAAATCTAAAATACAGCCCCCTACCAGCGGCTGTGAGGAAAATTAATTTATCCCATCCACAATCAGCATGTAATGTAAATGGGTTTTTGACATCAAGCTCTGTAATAGTTTGTTGATTTCAACCTGATTTTGACAATTGTCACATTTGGAAGAGTTTAACTGTGTGACATGCTTGTCTGGGTAGTTGTATTCAAAATGTGTTACACAGAGGAATCCTTTCCCTCTTTTTTATAAGAAACACCACGGGAGAGTCCTGCTTGTGATGGTTTGCTCAAGAGGTAAAGAAGAGGAAGAAAATCTATTGCAGGGATTTAACAAGACTTCATGCTTATTTTTCAAATTCTTTCCCTTCATTTCCATGATTTTCACACATTTTCCTATGACAAGGCTCCAAGTCTATGCAAACACCCAGTGATCCAAGTCAGCTATTTAGTCACCAAATTAATAAAGAGAATTGCAGGAACAAAAATGATGAAGTTTATGTCCAGGTAACATAGAAATATGTAGGCCATAATATCCCACTCTCTTCTGGATGCTCGTACTCCACAGGGCCAGAGCTGTCATATTTCTGTTCAATGTTTCATGTTCAACAGGGACAGTGTTTCCTTGTGCTGCCATTTTAATTAAGATCTCTTGGCAGATACTATTGAAGAAATTTCCTATTATATCTTTCTCTGGTCAAATCTTGTTTATTGAACATCTCTGCCCTTAGGAAGCAGTCACTAGCTGAAATATGAGGCTTTCTTGCCACATGTGGATTTAACAGATAACTACAGCATCCATTTCCCCACCAGCACCTCCAGCTGTTGGTTACCTTCCTATGCCAGAAATTTTCAGCCAAGTCCCTGGTGACAGTACACAATGGTATTTGACAGATGCTTCATTGGATCATCTGAAACCACCTCCTGAACAGTACAAGCCTAACTGCCAGACTTTTCTCTGAAGAAGTTGAAGAATGTTTTCATGTTGTCTTCAGAGACATATGAACAATCACCTGCATGAGAACTGCAGCAACAAGAAGTTTGGAGATTGGTGCCATTGGCAGAACGATGAATGTACAGTGCCATGAAATTTGTCATGTTTATTTCACCTGAGAGCTACCATGTCCAGCGAAGTTTCCTGTGTGTTGCCAGTTGTTTGTTTGTTTGTTTCTCTGTAATGCAAAATTTACAGTGCAAATTTGATATAGTAGACTAGAAAATCTGGCCTGTATGACTGAAATGTTTCATTGATCAGTGATAAACCATTGATTCTGTGCTTAAGAAGCAATGGCGATTGAACAGTTTTCCTCTTTAATACACAGTGCTTTATGACAGCATACAATAATACTGCTAAGAGATTTAGCTAGGCAGTGTAATTATCTAAACTAGAATTTTGTCAGGACACCAATATTAATACAAAGAGCTTTAGAAATGGGATTGCTCACTGAAGTGTGTAAGTGTAGATTTATCAGACTAACTTAAAGTACTCATTTGCCTAAAGAAGCACAATTTTTCATACTTGTACTTAGAATAACTGATGAGTTTATTTAGAAAATTTTAGGTTGTTTACTTATTTGTGCTCTCTATAAATAGGTTTCTATCAGTTAAGTACTAGGAGAAGGCAGGCAAATATTTAGAGCAGGTAAGAACATTTCATAGCAGTCCATGACAAGTTCCTTTATAGATGAAGATGGGGAAGTGGAAGAACTCCTTGTGTCTCTGTTCAGAGCCAGTGCCTGGGAAACAGAGGCCCTGCGGTATTAATGACTTCTCTACTGTGGGTTAAGTATTTTAACCCATATGTTTTTGCCTTGCTGTGATTAAAATCTCCCAATTTTGCATTAGATAAAGCAATTTTCTGTCACAGGGAGTTTGTCTTTTTGTTTTGTCATCCAGTCCGTGGGCTAAAATTTGGGGTTATAATGTAACTTTCAGGTGAACTTCGTGTAACTTTGCTGAAACATTTTGATTGTGTCCAAGGGAGCGAGCAAGGTCGAACAGTGCACATGGACTGGAGAAGTTTGTGGTGTTTGCACCCACAAGAGATAGCTGCAGCAGATACTGGCAACTGGAATACCCTCTGTGCAGATTAACTTCACCCTTGGCAAAATTTCGCTTGTCCCTGGCAAAGCCTGCACAGATGCAGCAGTAGTTAGCCAGAGATAACTACTAAATTACTTGAGGAGAGACTATAAATTGCACCAAATCTAATGCTGAAGCCCCATCCTTCAGTGGTTCTCCAGTTTTGAATCATCTGTCTTGAACAGAATTAATACATGGTTTAATGCAGTAGTTGACTTTTTAATATGAGAGTGTTTTTTGTTTTTTTAATATGAGAGCACAATGCCTAATGTGGTTTTTCAGCTTTCATTTTCAACATAGCAGTGCACTTCCATTTCTTGCTGCTTTTTCTCTTTTTTATTTGCTTTTTCTTGGGGGGAAACCCTCCACATTTTGGATTATTTACTGGTTTTGATATCCCACTTAGTTTCTGGGTAAATTACTCTATTGGACTGAGTTGTGTAAATTTTTAGATTGCTTTTACTATAGAGCAGTAGTTTCACATTAGCATGGAGAATGGACTTAAAAGACTCTTAATGCCATTCAACAAGGAATATATTTATATTTTTCTCAGACTCTGATAAATGACTACATTTTGAGTTGCATTTGTTATGGGTACAAAATAAATGACATACTTGAATGGATGCTGTTTTTGCAAAATTTCTCGATATAAACTAAAGTGACATTCAAATTGCTGATCAAATTTTACTATTCTAACACCACTATATAAATGTAAATTCAGAACTTTTACGACATTGAGCAACAAATTTTCCTCTAAAGTTACAGAATCATTAAAGACACAACACAGATGAAAATGAAAAATACTTCTGATGGATCTAAAAATTAGTGGGAAAAAAATTACATATAAAAGTCTCACACTGACATATTCCTGCAGTATATGTAACCTGTGTTTCACATCAGATTAAATCTTTTCCATCATCCTTGGGCATCCTTGACATAATTTCCAGTAATGGTGAAGCAGTGGAGATTTCTCCAAGCACAGAGTGCTCCTCCATGGAGGTACTTTTTTATTTTGAGTGATACTGCTTGAACAATATTGAGAGTAGTATGGTTTTATATCTCTATTTTCCCTAAAGTGATCCATTTCAGAAATTCAAGCCCAATGTAAGTGCAGCCAGAACATATATATAACCTGTGCTTTGTTAACATGAAAGTGGTGTTCATCTCCACTAACCACTTATACAAATGGATTTTGAAATCTGCCATTTTTAGCAATGTAGACAGACATGCCATGTGAGCAGGAAGTGCTTCAGAAGAGGACAGGAAACTTCCAGAATTCCATCAGGGAAAGCAATAAAGCTGCAGAGGGATGGGAAATGAATTTGACTAGAAAGACAGTCCATTACCTTCTGTAATCTTCTCCAATCTTCCCTGTCTTCTTGCTCCCTGAGGAGAGTGTGCACCGAGAGCAGTAAAGATGCTGAGATGTTGTTTAAACCATTCTTACACCAAGTGTTGAGAGAAACCATTTGAGAGAGTGTTGTTATTAATGTGAGACTTAGTTTCTGTAAAACTGAGATGGCTTCTCAGCAAAATCTTAAGTCCTGTAGTGCATGTGCAGACCTCACAACAGTGCAGTCGCTGAAGATAAAGGTGTTTTCTTTGAAGCAACTTCAATATGAACATGTGAGAGACATTTTCTTCAGATGCTCAAGACTCACAACAGATGTCTCCTTCAGAAGCAATTTAGAAAAAATGCATTTTATATTGGGAACAAGGAAATGGATGTGGCATCATGCTAAGCAGCAACCTGCTTCTGCATCTGGAATGGACGTGATTGACAAATGAACACAGGAGATTCTGCTGGTTTCAGCTGAGACAATTTAGAGTAATTTTCTTCATAGTTTCTGGTATGGGGCTGTCTTTTGGGTTTGTGCTGAACACAGGGTTGGTAATATAGCGATGTTTTAGTTACTGCTGAGCAGAGCCAAGGCCTTTTCTGCTTTTCATCCTGCCATGCTGGGGAGAAAGGTGGAGGTTTATGGCAACTTGGGAGGAGACACAGCCAGGACAGGTGACCCAGACTGACCACAGGGATATTCCAGACCATATGGCATCATACTTAGTATGTAAAGTGGAAGGAAAAAAGAGAAAGAGAAGCAATATTTGGGGTGATGGTATTAGTCTTGCTAAGTAACCATTAAATTTGATGTGTCCCTCCTCTCCTGGAGATGGCTGAGTACCTGCCTGGCCTTGGGAAGCAGTGAACTTAGTCCTTGTTTTGCTTTGCTTGTGTGCATGACTTTTTTGTTCTCTGTGACCTGTCTTTAACTCAACCCATGAATTCTCTATTTTTCATCCTTCCAAGTTTCTACCCAATCCCGCTGGTGGAGGGGCGAGTGGCTGTGTGGGGCTTGGCTATTGACCATGACAGAGAGCAAGGCCAGGACTGTGCACTTCATAACCCCTTCAAAGACAACTTGCCACTTCCTTGTGTTGTAGAAATGTTTGTTCTGTGGTTTATAAGAGTAAAGTCTTTCTGAATTAAATTTAAAATTCAGTGAAACTTGAAACTCTTCTTCAATGCATTTTAAAGAAATTGTTAGTAGAATAGATTCCTCAGAGATGGTTGCTGACGTGGGTTTTGAGTTTTTCCTTTTACTTACATGTATATGCATGTATATGTGCACTTGTGCATGTTTGTTTATGGGCAGAAGGTGAAGAGACCATCTTTGCTTCTTACAGGGAGAGGGTACATATTTTTCTTAGTCTAACATGCCAACAGTCTTGAGAGAAATGGAACAATTTTGTGAAAAGCACTATGCGAATACATGGAGAAGCATATGTTAATGAGGATAAATTGGGCACAATACAGTGTCTCTGGCATTTTGAAGTTGGAGTTTTTAATAAATTTGAAGTTTTTTGTTTTTGTCTCTCATCCTTCTTTAAAAACAGATTGCATGTGGGCTGACTTTATGTTCAGTTTTTGAACAGCCATAACTTCCAACAATCTACTTAATGTTTTTTCCTCCTCTACTTAAGACTTGAAATCTGTAGTAAATAATGATGTTGGCTCATTTAATTTATGGCCCTGATTGTTTCCAGTCTTTCCTGTTAGTCATGTCTACTCTTTAGACAGTGGACTCATGTACAGATTTTTTTATGTATATGATTATTTAGGAAACCATAGACAAGATTGTTCAAAAATAACTTGCCCAAGGCTGCCATCCTTATAACACAGTTTGCTAATCTCCTCGTCTGCTGGTATGTGTGATCAAAAATTAAACTGACCTTCTCTTCCATTTAGTTACTTTCTTCATATCACAGATTGATCTTCAGTTTACTGATCTGGTTGTTTGAGAGGCCAGCTACTATCTTTTAATAAAAGTGGTGAAGATGCCAGAATGTTAGAATGGAAGTGACAGGAAGGAAAATATGCACCAAGGAAAATAATGAAGAAATACATCCTGTCAAATGTATTTCTTGAATTTCAAAGTTGTGTTGCTGTTGTGTTTCCTATGCCTTCTCGTTCATGTTCTAATCTGCATGTCTGGCATATTTTGATATTATATTATTATTTTTTTAAATGCATACTGACTGCAACCTTGCTTCTCTCTTTTAATTTATTACAGCATATTAGTAAAGCTGCTTTGGAATACCCTGGATTAATGATGCATTTAAACTATTTTAAAACCACCCTGGGCTAGGTCAATTATTGAAATAATGCCAGCAAGGAATATTTTATTTTGATAGCAGTAAGCTCTTAGTTTTATGTTAACTGCGTTGTAGAAACATGACCTGTGGGCTTTTAACATTATACTGAATTGGAAACATGTAATAAAGCATGCTTTGCATTTGCATGGAGCAACCTAACTCTCCTCTTGAGAGGAGATTCTAGCTTGTATTCCTTGGTTGTACACGGGGTCATGTTTTTGTGTAAGTGCTCTGAGAATACAGGGCACTTAGATGCTTTACATATAAAGGGAAGGCATTGTGAGGCGTGGGTCTGCTTATGGCGTGTTAGGCGTCACTGCAATCACCCCTTCTGATACTGGTCATCTCCCAAAACCTCATTTGTAAAATCAGTGCATTTAAATTTTTCTTACAAAATTCACATCCTTAATTATTGCAATGTTTCCTTTCCTTTTTGGAAGTGTAAAGTGTAACTTGCTGTGTTCTGCTTGATAATTGAGTTGGAATGAGGGCTTATTATATATTTTTCAAAATGTGGGAATGTGTTTTTTTCTCATCCCAAATATGTCTCACTGTTTTAATCTAATTTACTTTTCTGTTCAAAACTGCACTGTAGTTGCTCTGCTAGATTCCAAGATGATAGGCAGCTTATGCTACAAATTTAAAAAACAAACAAAAATCAGCTCTATATAACCAAATTTTAGTAACACAATCCTATGTCAATAAAACTGCTATTGACCAGTCTTCAGTGATTTTGGACTTCACAGGTTTGGCAGTGCCTGGGACGCTTGACTTGCCCATGGAGTTTTACAAGTGACTTTAGGCTGTGGCTGTCATTTTTTGTTAAATAGGTCTTCTGGAAAAGGAGCTAAAAACTGGCTGCAATCATGCAACTGGCTGAAATTGTACCTATACCAAACTTGTAGAAATTTGCTTAAAATAAACAGACAATACGCTTCCCCAGAACAATGTTTACGAATTGTATAGTGGTCTATTATCTATTTAAAGAGGGGTACAATCAGTTCCTAAAATGACAACTCCTACTTTGTTTAGGAGAACAGTGATTTGGCAGTGACTGAGCTGCTCGAGATGAGCAGAGACTTTGAACATTGAGCCACTTGCAAGGCAAAACAAAATGTAAACAAGACCAAAAAGATGAATTCCAGTTGCTTCTGAAGAATCACAGGAAGCAAATTAAAAACCTTTTTGTGATTTGGGGTTGTTATTAGGCTAAGGTAATTCTCAGGTGTTTGAAAACTGAGATATTCCATGTCTAGGAAACAGAGGCATAAAACAATGATCTGTGCATTGAATGGCCAGTGTTTGGTCTATACATTATACTGAAGAAAGTTTATGTAATGGAATAGAGAGAAAATAAGGAAGTGGAAAGTTTGGAGTAGAATAGAGGCAGAATTTTGCTGCTGTATTTCAGAATCTCTCAGTATAATTTTCTTTCTTTGTCTAGCCCTCTAAATAAAATTGTGGATAAATTATAAAATAATGTTTATGGGGAAATAAATAATCCTAGGTTTATATATGCAGCAATAACTTTTGACACAGTAATTGCTACTCAGGAAAAAGCTCTTGATGCTTATATTAGTTTTATGAAAATGTTAGCTTTCATTTCAGAGAGAATTTCATTGTTATGACTACTGCCTAAATTAGTTGTGTACTCTCAAATATTGTGCAATTCTTGTTCAATCATAGTCATCACAGATGGGATAGAAAAGATAACCAAATTAAGTAAAGGTTTCATTGTTGTCTGACTGATGAAAGGTCTGAGAATATGATAGAGGTACCAGAGAAAAGAGTAACATAGAAAAGATATGCAGGCATCATTTTATTGACTCTTTCAACAGAAATAATAGTATCAGATTGAATACTGTACTGGTATCAAAACAAGTAGCAGGTGCAGGTTTGTGTGCGATAGATTATTAAGATGGAGCTTTCTGAACCAGGGATTGTGGATATTAAAAGCTTATATGGCTTCAAGAAACAATTGAATACATTCATGGGGGAGAAATACATGAGGGATAAAGACAATGCCTCTGGCTTGCACTGTCCTTGAACCAGCAGTTGCTGGAGTCTAGAAGGGCATTTTAGGGAAGTGAAGTTGTTTGTTTGCCATGTATTTATGTCTTTCTGTAGGATTTGCTGTTGTTTGCTGTCAGAAACAGATCATTAGCTGGATGGACCTGTTTGTGTAACTTAGAAAAGTCATTCTTTAGTAATGTGCAAGTTATACTTGGGCATAGTAGTTGCTGATGAGAAGTCAAGTTGTGGAACAGATGATTTGGAATGAGTTTCTTGATGACAGAGAATGTTCAGGTAAGCCAGAAAGACTGGTATTGCCAGACAGGTTCAATGTTGGTGCTCCACAGTGAATTTGAGGTGTGGCACAATGAGAAAGTACACACCCTAGATTAAGTACAAGTGTTATAATATACATTTTCCTATTATAAATCCGTGTCTTGCTATATGAGTTAATATTTGAGGGAGACTAAAGACACAATTTCAAGATTCGAAACTTTATTGGGTACTTACAGGGGCACTTATCTCCATCCTCTGTTGCTTGCTTACAGTAGGATCCGGGAGTGTTCTGCATAGTTCATGTGCTTTTAATTTTTATGCAACTTCTTCTCTATTTGAAATAATGTTAATTTTTTTCTCCTCAGGTTGAAGTGTTGAACATGGGCATATTGAATATGCCCATGTAAAGCATCATAAGGAACATCTTCAGTCTGAGATCTTGGTATTGTTAAATATGTGTCAAAGATCTTGGAGGGGTTGTAGGTTTTGATTTCTGCATTTTTGTTTAATATTAATAAATATTTTCTTAAATATATATATTGCATTCAAAGAGATTATGACCTTGAAATACTCAGACTACTCTGAGGAATGTCTACAGAGCTTTACGTTCATTACCTTATAACCTGAACTCACAAGTACAGATAGATATGAAAGTGATGTAGCCCAGAATTTGGTTCTGCACTATAGGTGCATATTTCTGGCTCATGGAAAACTTTTGGTCAATCAACATTTCCAAATCCTTCTCATCTGGACTACTATCAACTGATTCTCTGCCCAGCCTGTATTTGTGCTTGGAGTTGCTTTCAGGGTCCCTCTGGGTACACCACTCAAGTAGATGGTGTTGGGAAGTTTGCTGGGAGTGTACTCAAGCCCACTGTCCATGTTGCCTACAGAGATGTTAAATGGCACTTGGCCTTGATACTGACCCCAGAAAAATGCTGCTTGTCACTATTCTCTGTTTGAACACGGAACACTTGACCACAACTTTCTGTCCATTCATCCATGCAATTTTTTATCCACTGAGTGGTCTAGCAATAAAATCCATATCTCTCCAATTTAGAGACGAGAATTTCATGCAGGACAGTGTCAAGTGCTTTGCACAAGTCCAGAACCATTGCATACTTACTTGCTAAAATCTGCTCCTAGATTGCACTTGTATATATGGTGTAGAAATTGGTTTAATTTCTGTCTTTCTTAAGTACATACCTGCTATGTAGTCCCAGCTTTTACATACAAGTTGCAATATGATGCAGTTGATCTATACTGTTGATCAGGTGTTAGGGCTTGAATTTAACATCTATACAAGCTCTTGTAGAGTATTTAATAAAGATAAACAGGGTTTTGAAAAAAAGTAAACTTCACTGGCATAATCCCTATTGCCAGAGTAAAGCTTCTGTTGCCTTCAATGGGAGCTGAGTTTTGTAATCAGTGCTGTCAGTCACCATCTGGACTGACACAATTTTGCCATAGAGAGAGTCCGTCTTTTCTGGGATGCCATCTGTTAGTCAGTTTCTCCTGACTTGTTTCCAGTATCAACCTTTATACCTTCTTTCATGTTATCTTTTGTGCTCCAAACAATCTCTCAAATCCTCATTCTCCCTGCTGTTTTCAAAATATGTTTCTGAGCACCAGTGAACACAATGAAGTACCCTAGCAATGATGTCTATTACCAAACCCTGGGCAACATCATAATCATCTGAAGAAAATCTCTTAGCAGGCTAAGGCTTGGAAGGCGTTGATCCCAAACCCTTTTCTCATCCCTGCAAGTGGTATTTCAAAGCAGTGGCTGAGGGAGAAATTTGAACCTCTGATTACTTTGAGGCTTTGCTGTGGATAAAAGAAATCTGTTAGTATGACAGTTAACCTAATAATAGCTTACAAAAGTATCAGCTCATATAGGTTTAAAAATAAGATCAAGTAGCATTAATGGTATAACTGTTTTTGAAAGGCTTTTACTCAGTAAAGCCAGATTTATTTAGTCTTTAAAAAAAATTGAGCTAATGGTTGCTAACAGTCCTGCACACAGTGTTTTCACCCTGACATAGTTAAATGCCAGCAATTTATTTGACACATCATAAGCAAATGGAATAAAGAGTGTGAACCCAAAACCTTTCATTTTGAGAGAGAAAGCAAAAGAATATATTAGAATTAATAATTACACGAGGGGTGCATCTTCTTAATAAAACAAAGAACAGTAGTTACCATGTGGTTTCATTAATAAATTTTAAATATAATTCATGCATGTTATTCATGAATGGGGGAGATGTCTATGTATCCGAAACAGCAGCCTTTCTTTCAGGTGGTTTCAGGGTTGTGATTTTTCAAACAAAATTTGAGTGTGCTCTTGGTTTATGAATTTGATTCGAACTTACTGTAAGCAAGGATGATGTAGAGTTTCAAAGAGATAGAAGCAGTTACTTTTATAGTAGTAGCCATTTTAGTGTGCATGTATATATTTATCTATCTGTATCTCTACAAAAACACCCACCAAAGTCTTTCACATTGTGGTCTACATGTAGATAGCCTACAGGTGGAAACAAACCTGTTGATGTGTTCATATTGTATTTATTCTCAGAGGAGTAGCCCAGTCTATTGTAAAGGTGAGAAAATGTGTCAGCAGACAATTATGTAATGGGTAATTCAAATAGATTTTATGGGATCAACCTTGCCAATACCTTATGATGCTGTATTTGCTCATGGTTATTTTGCATAAAAATTAATAGTAGAATGCTGTGTTAGGAAAGCATAACTACGTTGCAAACTGATTAAAAATTGACACGCAGATACTTTGATAATTGTAGATTCGCCCACTTGTTTAAATGTCTGAAATAAGAATAAGCAATATTCTTTCTGAGAAGCTAAGCTGTCATAAGATAGCTTCCTTGTTTTCCAAATATGAAATCCATTTCTTGCTGGGAAATAGTGTGGATGACCAAATATTCTCATGTGCCCTGATGACTGATACTGTCTTCACAACTCTTGAGTCCCTCTGTTTGTGGTGTCTGGCTTGTTATTTCATCTTTGTGTGATTAGCTTCCTTTATTTTTAAAATGCATCTAAAAAGTCTTCCTTTGGAAAGCAGTTCTTAATTGCAGACAAGAGTGTCACATATGAACCAGATGACCAATGATTACTGTGTGGCTGATGTTACTGCTGAGCTTTACCTCACAATGATTTCTTGAAGGCTTTTTCCTCTCTGGTAGATGTTGCACAGAGCTGACTCTGTACAAGTTTTTTTTCTTGTAGAATAAGATAATTGTGTTTATCTTTCATCTCCTCATGTATGGTGTTATCCTTCTGCTGTTCCTCCTTTAGAGGAAATGAGAAATGCAGAAATGAGTCTGGAAGAAAACTTAAGAGAGACTTTTCATCCAGATCGGTGACACACTGAAATATTTTTCAGTCTTACATTAAATTTTCAAGGTTACCCAAGCAATCAGTCTGAACTATTTCTGCTGTGGAAAACTGTTTCCTTCATTTTCCTTTTCCTTCTAAGCAGACAGGTAGATATGGGAGAAAAAATTATCATTTGAACTTTGCCAGTAAATTTACTTGAGGTGTCTTTCTGTGGAACAATAGTAAGTGGGAGCAAGCATGAGAAGTCTAGCTACTGTGAATCAGCTTTCAGCAGCTCTGACAGGTTACTACGCTCATATTTTTCAAGGCAAAACGGCTAAGAACCAGAAGGTCCTAATTTGACTTTTTTTCGGTTTGTCTTGGGATTTTTCTGATTCAGTTCAAGCACTCTTAGCTGAAAAGGGGAAGAAATTTCAAGTCTCTGGAACAGCCACTGTCAGGTTGTCACCCAGCTGCCTCCTTCTCCCGAGTCAAATTCCATAGGCTGGGGACTGTCCTCATTCAAGTGGCCTGTGAGCTTGTGATGTCATAACTGATGTAGAAGGAGCATGTATATGATCAGGTTTTCTTTCCAGATGGTGAAATGTTTATGGTTAAGATGCTACTTGAAATTGTAATAAAGCAGTGCATGGGAGTTTTCCACATGCACCTGAAAGATTTGTTGTTGCTTCAGACTTTGTTGGATGTCTGAGTGATCTCTTAAAGTGCATTTTATCAGTATGGGGGCTTTTATTATACTTATTTGGGGGCACAATTCCATAGTTTTATCACTTTCCTTAGACCAGGTGCTGAGCAGTTAAGAGCCATGAATCAGTCTTCCTGCAAAAGCAGCTGATTTCGAACACCTTCTATGATGTGGTAATCAATTATACACGCAAGCATCAGGGAATTGTAAAAAGGCATGTGATAATGGGGGATCATATCTAGAGCTGAATGAACTTCTTCATATAGTTTAGTAATGTGCTGTGTCTTAGAAGTCCTCTGAAGCAGAGGTCTCCCAAGGGAAGTTTCCCACTTTTCATAAGGTCACTTGAAAAATATGGACAGTATTAGGAACTGGGTAAAAATTACTTCTACTTCATTTTACTATGTAAACTTTTTAATAAATATGGCTTATCTTTTGTTTGTAATTATTAGCTTTTATTTTTAACATTTTGCCCTTTTCACTTTATTTACAGTGAATAATCACAGTATATTTAAAAAATATGAACTTCTGTGTTGGGAAATATTTTGTCTCATTGGCATCAGCTCCTTTCCAGCCCTATCTAGTAAGAAGTGTTAGAAAGTATTATTTTAATGCTTTTTGGCTCCTGTGATAGATGGTTGTGGAATATCATGTTCACAGGGAAAATTATTTTTTCCTAATCCTTGTCAGTTAGTGGTTGGCTTATTTCCGGTAGTCTGAAGACTTATAGCCCATATTCTAGTTCATACAGTACTTCATTTTAGTTGACTTCAAATTTTGTTCATTACTGTCTTCTAGTTTGGCAATGTTATTATTCTTTATTGTCTGCACTTGGAAAAAATCAGTCAAGAGGCCATCATTCTAGCAGAAAACTGTGACCGATTGCTTTAAAAATAAATGATACTTGCACTGACACAAGAGAGAAAAAACCATTCATTAAAACTCTTGCTGGAGAAGTCTCATCACTCTTTTCCTGTTGCATTTGACATTGCCTGAAAGACTGTTACATATTATGTTTATTTTTAGAGACTATTGTTCTCTTTAAATCTGCTCTACAACTTGAGGAAAGCAGTAATGCTTTTGAAGAGAAATTTACAGAAGTAAGACATGCATCTTTCTGTTGTAGTAAGGGGCTGTTTCATGAAATATCTCTTTTAAATAAGTTTGACTTTGGCAGGGAAAAAGCCTGCACAATATAAGGGAATCAGAGGCTGCTTTAGGGCATACAGATTGAAAACCTGTGCTCCTTTTCTCAAGCACATAATAACATTTGTAAGTGAGACCTTCAGCATGTCATGCTTATTTTAATAATTTCTTTTGAAGTGCTGAAAAAGCAAACTACTTTCAGTTAGTTTACTTTTTACTCCAAAATTGGCCTAGCCTGCTACTCAATATCCTGCTCATGTACAGAACTTATACAAAACTAATATTGTATTACACAAAAAAGATGTTGACCTGTCAGAATGTCAGGCCATTAATTTGATTAGAGGGCTGGGACCTCTCCTACAATGACAGGATGAGAAAGTTTGAGCTGTTAAGCCTGGTGGAGAGAAGGCTTCAGAGAGACATTATGGCACTGTCCACTACCTAGAGAGGGCCTACACGAGTGCTGGAGAGGGACTTTTCCAGTGACAGACCAAGGGGGAATGGCTTCAAACTGGAGAAGAGTGGATTGATGTTAGACGCTAGGCGCTTCCCTGTGAGGGTAGTGAGTCCTGTGACAGGTTGCCCAGAGATGTTGTGGACTCTGCCATCCTGGAGATGTTTAAGGCCAGACTGGATGAGGTTTAGGGCAACCTGGTCTAGTGGGAGGCATCCCTGTTCATGGCAGTGGGGTTGGAACGAGATAATCATTAAGGTCCATTCCAACCCAACTGTTCTGAGATTCTATGATAATCACACAGTTGGAAAGGCAGATATCCTTTCAGAATTAAATGAACTATATTTCTGTTCCTTCTTTAAGGAATTTAATATAAGCCAATAAGAAAATGACAAATTCTTTTGGCTTTACCATAGACCAAAACTAAAATACAGCCACTTTCAATTACAGCATATTTAAATACACTGGAAAAACGATATAGTATAACCAGACAAAATGTAAACAACAGGTTTCCTGTATTCTTCAAATTGGTAAGCATTCAGGGAAAGCCACCCATTTTGTGTATGCTTTCCTCAGTTTCTTTGTTCCTTCTCAGTGTTTTGATAACTAATCCATTTGCAAAGAAAAAAATACTAGTTTAAAAAATGTATTAGCTATTACAGTGGCCTTTTTTCTCCTTTCAAGTTACTTGTAGTTTTATCACATAAGTAAACATTAAATGAACTACAGGTTTGTGGTTTTCAGGGGCTGTGACTTCACCCTTGCAGTCCTTTAATTTCAGTCCTCAAGACTGACTTTTGGTCAGGTGACACAGAACACATCATCCTGCTTACCTGTAAAACACACCGGGCTTCTTCTCTTTCCCATTAATACTGGAGCATCATGTCTTGCTTTCACCTAAAATTAATATTTGTAGGGAAAAAGAGATTCGTGACTAAATAAAAATTCAGCAAGTAAAGTTGTCATTATATATTCTACATTGCTAAAACAGATAACACATTAAAACAGCTGCCAAATTACCTGTAATGAGCATCCACACAATAGAAGACACTCTGCATACTGATGAAGTTATGATTAACAGGATGGAATTTGTCAATGAAAAACTAAAGATGATTCAGTGCAATATTCAGAAAAAGTTTCCGTCTGTTAAATTTCCTGATTTTGGGTATTTTTAGATTGTTGTTGGAAACCTGCTAATGGTTTGAAAACATGCCTTGGAAAACTATGTTCATAGCTACTAAGGAAAGGAAATGTGTTGCAAAATTATGCTTTCATGGAAAAAGTAGTGGGTCTGTCTTTCTTGCTTTTTCCCCCACCCTGATTCAATCCCTATTTCTGACTGAGTTAAGTGATCAGAATTAAACCATCACAATTTTTTTTTTTCATGTCAGGTCTCAAAACTCCATGGAACTGTCTGTCTAAATTGTTTCTTTCTCTCTTTCCTTATTTTATTTTGCATTAAAGGTCTATAAAATTTCCTGTAGTTATCTATTATAGAAGGATACAGGAATTACTGTGATACCAACCCGGTTAATACCCCTGGAATAATATAGAGAGCTGGGCTGCTCTGTAGAATAGTTAGTTGTTTTTGTTGTTTTTTTTTAATGCCCCCAAAATCTAAGGCGATAAGCAGAGACAATACATAGAGTATTCCAAGTACTTCTCAAGTAGGATGTGGGACTTAAGGACACAAAAGTCTGCTTTGAAACCTTGCTTGGGAATCCTCGGGTGATGTCTTGGCTCTTGTAATGCCATAGAAACCCATCATTCTGTGAAATCCACCTTTGGAATTTGTGAGTATGTCCTTTGATTTGTTTGACTTAAGGCTTGATCTCAAAAGAGGTCTGTATGTTCAAAGTGCTGGGCTGTTCAACACTTAGTCTTTAAGGCAAGTTCCAAGTGATCCAGAAGCCTGTCTCACCCTCAGGGTTAAATGTCTTGATCATATTCTTACTAGGGACCCACATGATTTGAAAAATGGGGAATGAGCCTGCATGCAAGTAGCTGCACAAAATGCTGCTCAAGGCCATTCAGCATGTGATTCATTTATGGCATCCTTCTTAAGAAGCCAAGGGGAGATGTTGACAGCTTTCCTCTATGGTGACCCTGGAACAGTATTTTAACATCTGTTATCTAGAGGAGATTCAGTGGTAGTGGTTTTTGTCTTTTTTTCCTTAGCATTTTTCTCTCAGACATTAACATGGCAATGAGAGCATGTGTAAATTCAGGTTGTTCCCTCTTTTGCCTGAAGGGAGCTGAGGGTTGGTTTTAATCTCTCTGGAAATAGAAACTATCAATTCTCAGGTAATTTTAAGGTAAGAATGCTGGCTTTTCTGCCTTCTTAGTGTCCTCATTAAGAGAATTCGTTGTTTGTTGGTTATCACCCAGGGACAGTATGTTATTTCATTGCCATGTCTCTCAAGTGGCTTCACTTCCAGTTCATTCAGCATCCATGTTACCTACCTGGTTGAAGAAACAGGGGCTACTGATCAATTTCCAAACTGGCTGTGGCAGTGCGAGTTCAGTGCCGCTGGGTGAGCGACTGAGCACTCCAGAGGTAGGTGGGTTTCTGAACTAAGGAAGCCTGCAGGTGAGGTCAGCCTATTTCACATCCGTTTTGGAAATACAGTATCAAATCTCTTAGGTTGGCAGCAAAAATCTAGCTTGCCCTCAGGGCTTTGTGAACAAAGCCTGTCCTGAAACACCCTCACTGTGTTCTGCTAAGACATCTTGTGTCACGAGCTCCTGGTTACCTCTTTATTGCAGTATATTTTGTCAGATACTTTTTTAGACCCATTCAATGACAAAAAAGGGCTTGTCAAATCTTGTCATCATGGTTTAGGAAAGGAATAAATGTGGTAATTTATTTGAAGATTAGTTAGTCTCTGTGATAGTCTACTGTGTTCTGCCAGCAGAGTAGCATCAGTAGCCGAAATTGGTCTTTGTTTCATCTGTGTAATCCCTGCTAGCACTAATAGAGGCATGCCACTATAGCTAAGAAGAATAACTTGAGCTAAAAAACGTAAAACCATAAGTCATATGCAGAGGCTTACAGCAATGGTTTTTTTCATAATTAAATACTATGTAAATTTGTTCTGGTTGATTTAAGAATGCAGCTTTTTTTTTTTTTTTTTTTTTAATTCCTGAGGAGATGACAGCTGGCAGAACTCATGTGGCTATGATAAGACTTTAGAGATAACTAACTTGGGCTTTGGGCTTTTTTTGGTGGATACACCTGTAATAAAACTGAAGCTCAAATATTGGAAATATGTGTTTTATTAAGTTAGAAACATCTGAAATGTGTATCAGGGACAGGGAAGAGCTGAGTCTGCTGTTAATTTATTAGACAAAATTGTAATGTAGTCCTTACTTTATTTTTATAGATAGATATTTTAAAGGTACAAAGAAAAATTATTGTATATAAAAATATATGATATGGTAATGCCCAGAGTTGTATGAAAATGGAGTTTGATGTTTTTAGGACTTCAAGAATTTTAAAACTTGGAGGTCTCTGTTTTATATGTGTAAAATCCCTTAAAGAAGCAAAGAGCATACTGTGGGGAGGACTTAAAAGCATGTGGCTCTTTAACTTAGCTATTTTATTGCTGCGAGGATGTTATGTGTAGTCTGAACTGTGTAGAATCTGCTGCCTCCTGTTTGTATGAGATGTGCTTCCCTAGCACTGGACCAGTGACAGGACCGTGATGACCCCTAAGGCCTTGGTAATCCCATTGAGATTGTTGTGAGGTTACTCAAGGGGAAAATTGCGAGGGTGGTGGTGAGGCCACACCTCAAATGCTCTGTTCAGTTTTGGACCTCTCAAAGAGATCCTGAGGCACTGGAATGTATATAGAAAAGGGCAACAGAGCTGGGGAAGGATCTGGAGCACAAGTCTTCTGAGTGACTGAGGGAGCTGGGGTTGTTTAACCTTGAGGAAAGGAGGCTCAGAAGGACTGCACGGTTTGGTGGAGATGGTGACCACTGGCTGAGTGGCAAGACTTGACTGTAGCTAAGGCTGCCTCTTCCCTCAGAGGCCAGTTTACCTCTGAGCAGTGAGTGCCCTGTACTTTGCTGCTATGCATGTATTATTAACCTACAACAGGAATGGTTTCAGAAATGGAATAACGTAATTTTTATCTTCTATGTAACTACTTTGGTAGTACTTGAAGGAACAACCTTAAAGTGTTGTAGTTTCTACAGATATATATACATTGAAATGTAATAAAGTTTCAGACCAAGCACAGAAAGTTAAGGTGTCATCAAGGTCACTGTTTAAGTTTACTATTTTCTGCTTAGAATCTGAATAACATGCAATTAAGAAGTGTAGTTTTTTGGAAAATAATGTAAAACAATGAAATATGAAATTCATCCAGCAAATGGAGGTAAGCATATTACAGAGAATGTGATTGATTTGGGGGCTTTTTTAGTGCTTTCAAGTTTGGTTTTCAAGGTGATTTTACGTTATCAAAACTTTTCTACCTATTTTCAAGGACTAAAGAATTCAATATCATTGTGCTGTGGGGTTTTTCTTGAGGTTTTTGTTGTTGTTGCTGTTGTTTCATTTCTGCTTTAATCCGCATTTTAAACATAAGGGACCAATTTTCCTGTGTGTTGTTTGGATTTTGGTTTAGTTTTTAACCTTGTGTTGTCACTTTTGTGCTGTTTAAGTGGGAATAAAATGCTATCAGAATAGAACAGCCTTTCCTTTGCACCTGGTTCAGAAGGTATAAATTTCAACATAGAGTACATAGCATGGTGTTATTCTTCATTCTTGACCAGAATTCTTTTCTTTTTTAATGGGAAGTAGAGCATCTTAAAATATTTTTCTGTTCAGTGCTGCAGGGAGTTGCCAGATAAATGTTAACTTGTTTATAACTATATAATGTAGGCCTTTGCTTTTGCTCTCATGAAAATTCACATATTTTAAAAATAAATAAAATCCAGTCTGATCTAGGTATCGTTCCTCTTGGTTGTTTTTGTAATGAAGTAAGCATGACATGGAAATGCACACAATCAGCACTTCATTTCTATGCCATGGTTTGCTATATGGATATTTGTCTATTTGCACTGTGTGCTTTATTAAAGATCAAGTATAGACTGAACACCCAGAAACTTTACCAGATTTTAAGAATTTGATAAATTCAGATATTGCTATTAGAAACCAATGCAATAGTGTTAGCTTTAATTTTTTTAAAATCCTCTTAATACTCTTGTAAGGATAATATTGGGAGTATTGCAATCATTTTTCTTCCTGTAATATCTGACTATCTAGACAGACTAACCCTGAAATGTTACTCACAGTGTTACCTTTTGGAAGACAGCAGCTGGTATTTTGTTCTCTCCTACAGGCTACAGTCTCTTGCCATATTGAGGTATTGTGCCTCTTGTTTTCAGAGGGATTTGCTACTCCGTGAGTTTTCTGCTCTGGTGTCTGTCACCTCTTTGTAGCAGTAATCCCTCTACACCCATCTGAGTGAAAGTAAGAGGTTATTCAGGTATTGAAGTGAAAGGGAAACAAAATAGCAAGCTGGATTAAGTGTAATTCCCAAATTATTGTGAAATGAAAAAATCTACCTGATAAAGAAACTTATCTGGTAGAGAAGAGCACAGAAGGGGACAGGATGTAACTGCTAAAAGCAGACATGGGTAGATTTTAATTTTGGTTCTTAACCTGTCAGTAGATTGCAACAAAAATAAAGGGTGGGAGGAATGCCATCTCCTTGTATAAGAAAAACTAATGTATGATCCCATAGACCTTGTAGACCAAAATATAATAATCCATTTCTGCTGTGGAGGGCAGCTTCTGAGCTGTATGCAAGTCCATGAATTGTAGAAATTGTGAACAAAATCATATTTCAGGAAACCAAGGTGAATTCATTCCATTGCTATTGCTGATTGACTAGAAATAATGTAAAGGATACAGAAAATTCATTAATTTAGGCTTTTTGTATTACCACACAATGCAAGACAATAAATTGTTCAAAATAGTTCTGAGGAAAGTCCAAGACCTGCATTTACCTATTTGGAATGTATTTTCTAATGCAATTCTGTGTTACCAAAGCACCTTATTATATGGATTCTCATTTGAAAAAATAAGTCATTATTTGTTGAGCTAGCTGTATGAAATAAAGACCCACACACATTAGTTTAACTTGTTTTATAATTTCGTGTTTTAATATAAAGTCAGAATTTATGCAACTGAAGTTAGTAACTGAAGTTTTGCTTATCCTTAGCGATTTTATGTACTTGTTTTTTTCCTCTTCTAATTTTGTAATGAACTTGACACCTTTAGAGAAAGTTAGACCATTCCCCCTTGTCCTATTGCTACATAGCCTTGTGAAAAGTCCCTCTCCAGCTTTCTTGAAGGTTCCCTTCAGATACTGAAGGAAGGCTGCAATTAGGTTACCTGGAAGCCTTGTTTTTTCCCATTTGAGCAATCCCAGTTCTTTCAGCCTTTCCTCAAAGGAGAGGTGCTTTGGTCACCTTGGCCGCCTCCTTTGGACTTGCTCCAACAGATCCATGTCCTTCCTGTGCTGGGGACCCAGAGCTGGATGCAGCACTGCAGACGGGGTCTCACCAGAGTGGAGCAGAGGGAAGAATCCCCTTCCTCACCCTGCTGGCCACACTGCTTTGGAGGCAGCCCAGGACATGTTTGGCTTTCTGGGCTGGGAGTGCCCATGGCCAGGTCATGTCCAACTTCTCATCCACCAACACCCCCAAGCCCTTCTTGGAAGGGCTGCTCTCCATCTGTTCAACCCCAGCCTGTGTTGATACACAGAAATATGTGCACATAAATATATATATATATATATATATATATACACACACACATTCCTATTGAAATGGAATTCAGTGGCTCTCCAAACACTTAACCATATGTGTGGGTTTCCATATGATCAGTCTAAAGGACTTTTCATGTTGAATTTATGACTTGAGTGAAAGATTATTCAAAAGGGGTATGAAGACCTGTAAGTCTTGCTGAATGTGATTTTCAACACAACTGTTCAGAGACATTTTGTTTCACATTTTCTCAGAGTTTAAAATAATAATAATAAAGCTATTAAGATGTCTCTATCCTTCCCTTAAATCTAGCCCAAATTTCTGAACTCGAGTTCTGTTTGCTCAGCTTAGCTTACTGGTCATTAAAGCTCCATGAAACATGAAAAGCATTTGGGAAAGGTCTCTATGGGGCAATTTGAAATTAACCTATGTGAACTACAGTTTGCTTGTTCTATATTGCAGATTTTTGTAGTTTTACTGATTATGAAGCTGCTGACTTGTGGCTGCAGTTACAGTTCTGGGTAAATAATACTTTGATAATATGATAAAATGATGAACTGTTTAAAGTCAGTTACTGATTTATATAATTTATACAGGTTTTTTATTGCTTTAGTGTTCAATGTTAAATTTTCCTGCAGTTGTTTATGTTTTGATGTATTCTACTTGCCTCAAAATAAAAAATTTGTTTCCTGTTGCATATATATTGGGCATGTGGCAAAAGACATTTTTAAACCAAGAGTCAGGGTATTTCACAACTGCCTCGAGGAAAAAAATCTAAAATACTTTAGGTTAATTTCCAGTAATGGTGTGTTACTGAGTTCATGAAACATGAGTTTGATAGGATTTCCACAGATGTATCCCTATACTATTTCAACAGTTCCTCCTCTTGTTTTTGTAATTTTCCTTGTTTCTGTGATTTGCCAGTGTTCAATCCTAGATTTAATAATCTGAGGTTCTGGTGTTTAGCTGAGAATAATTAATTTGGTTGGCATCTGACAACTCCATGTAATCACCAGTGTTGTTAAGTGTTAATCTTGTTAAGTGTCACCCTGGCTGTAGATTTCCTATACTGTTCTAATGGAAATGGTTGTGCTGACAGTGTTTCAGTGCAAACCCAACTCAATCCTATAGTTGTGAGCTGTCCTGAAGATAAAAAGTCTCTTTTACAAGCAGGACGTCAGCTGTCAGGAGCATGGCTTTGGTGAAAAAGTGCTGACTCAATAACTTGTGGCTGTTGGCCAGCTCCTGGCCAAACAGTTTTGTGTGTGTGTGTCTTGTGGCCCCCCTATTACTCCCTACCAGCTGGTTGAGGTGACAAGGAGCAGAGATGTTTTGGGACGTTGATCCACAGCATGTCATGCACCATACAAAATGGGTGGAATGCAGGATTTCCATCTGTTATCCATGAAGGTGTTTGGACTATGTGCAATAGTGTGCCAAGCAAAAGAAATGTCTGAAGTTAGGCACACTCACCAACCAAGGTCATTTAAATGAGGTATGAAACATCAACACCAACTTCAATAATCAGCAAGATGGGAATTGCTTTTCTGCAGGCAGTACAGTAGCTGGTGATACATAAACCCCATTTCAAATAAAAGAAGCTCTTTCTAGAATGCAGGAGCTTGAGTTAGTCCTTAAGTGCACTTCTGTTGGAAGAAGTATTTGTACGGAATATTTATACAGAAGCATTTTATTAAATGAGTCCTGAGTGGGTTAAATTTGCAGTTTTTACAGGTTTCTCCTTTTTAAGTATGACAGCACTGAATGCATTTTGCACAGCTATCAATGTACTGTCACTGCATATCTACTTTTTAAACAAAATCTTTTTCTTGAAAATTACGCAGCATTGGGGACTAAGTAACTCTGCTCTGTAGCTTGAAATCATCCTGGCACTACAAAGAAATTTTTAAATTGTCTTAATTGGACTAATGTAATTTTTTTTTTGCAGTGATTCTACATCAGTACTTAAGAGCTTATCACTGGCATGGCCCTCACTTGCTGGAGAGTTATAGTGGTTTAATCATTGCCAAAAGAATGAAGATGCAAATGCAGTTGGAGCAGAATAATGAGTCGGTTCTTCAATTGTGTAGACTGTAGCAGCGCTGTTGACTTCAACAGACCTGTGCCTTTATACATCAATTGAGAATTTGTCTCAAACCCTGACTAATGAACTAATTTAACTCCTGTGACTAAGAAATATGACTTTTTTTTTTTTTCTAACTATAGCTTAAAGGGCAAGCTGTGTTTAAGCAGATTTAATTAACCTGTCTAAATTTAATCATCAGACTAATAGGTATTCCTCTTCACTTAGGAACGAGACAGAATCATTGTATTTGCTAATTAAGAACTAAACTTAAGGCTGTGTGCCTGTTTAAAATACACAGTGTTTGGATTGGAAGAGGACATTGGGAAAGAAAGAGCAAGTTATCAGAACACTTAAAACAAATGAACTTGGTGAGGAAGGGAACACAGGCATTGCTGGCCATTACTCCAAGATAACAACAAATAGATTTTATGCTTTTATTTCATGTGTTTTGCAGTGGTCTTGTATACTTGCAAATTTACATCTCATTCGATTTCCTTTGTTCTCCTTGCAAGAACTGAAGCTGAGGAAGACTGGGTTTATTTCTTTCAAGAGAGCTCTGATTCATCTCACCTCCAGCTTAAATAAAGCATTTGTGATGCTTTATTAAAGCACATGTGATTTTTGTTGCTATCTTCCCTGCTGGCCTAAGCTTTCTTTCCCCATTCCCTCCAGTTTTCTGTGCCTCACAGCTCAGGGTCTCATTTTCTCCTCTACTGAACTTACCCCCTGCTTCGGTGCCATTATGTGTTTTACCAGTTTCAGAGCTTCCATGGCATTTCTCTGAATCATGGAAAAATTATCTCTTTACTTCTCTCCCTAGGGGTCTTTGTTAGCCCTTCAATTCCATCTGAAGTACTGTTGTCTTTCTTTTTCTCCTCCTTTCCCCTAAACCATCATCATTCTTCTGTGAGCTGAAGTGACATTAGAAATGCTGTCTCTGTCTTGCTCCTGGTTGTTTTGGGGTCATTTCTTTGCCCCTCGTTCTGTTGGTGTGCTCTGACCTTGTTACAGCTACTCCTCTTCCTATTGTCACTTCTCTCCAGGTTGCTCTGGAACTACTAAAAAGGATATTTAGGACAATAAGATTAGGCACACATGAGCAAATCTTGGTGATGCTGTTCCTGTATAGGCTGATCATAATCATCCTGATCAGAAAAGTGCGTTGTCTTTGGCCTCCATTGTCACTATCTTTTATATTTGCATTTTTATTACATAAAGTCAATCTGAATTTCTGCTTTTTAGAGCCACTTTTGCTTTGGATCCCTGTTTGCCATGGAGCAGTGGGAGGACTACTCTGTACTCTTCATTTCTCTCAGGTGGTGAGATTGATTTTATTATACTGAAATTGCTGTATTGAGGACTTTCTATAAAATACATTCTTTGCAGTTTGTTAGTAATTGAAAAAGTAGGAATTTGAACAAATTTTAAAGCAGTGAATAACCCTGTACCCTTTTCATCCTCTGTATCATTAGTGATTTTTTGAGATTTTCAGCATCTGTATCCTTTCTCCTCAGTCATTACCTTTCCAAGGTGGAGAATCCCAGTCGATCTAATCTTGCCTTTTAAGAAGGAAAGCTGTGTGCTTGTGATCGTCTGTTCCCAGCACTACTATAGTGTATGAAATTCCTTGCATCTTTCACAATGTAGTTAGACCCTGATTTACACAGCAGGAAATTAATGCTTGTTTATGACCTTTCTAGTAATTCTTGGCATTCTTCATTCCTGAATACCTGCTGAGGACTGTCTGTAGTGTGTACTTCACTTTTCCCTGGCGCATATAATTTGCAGTTCTGGGCTATAACTAAAGAGAATTTCAGGTAGGTGAAAATGCAAAGTATGGAATTTGAGTAAAATACTGCAATTAATTGACTGACTATATATATATATATACACACATATATATATTAGATAATGAATTAGAGATTGCTATGATGGGAGTGTTTATTCTAGAATACTGATGTTATCAGGCCAGTTCTAAACTTTAATTTTAAACTTTACTGAACTAGGCAAACACTAACAGCACACCTCCTGTTTAAAGTTTTTTGTACAGAATTAATCTTTGTTACTGTGTTCAAAGTAATCAGCCCTTGAAGTGTGCCTTCTGTGTAAGTTGGGAGTATACAACACAACAGAGCTGATGCACCAGGAGATGACAAATGCTGCTTGCACAAACGCTGTTAGCGTGAGCCAAGACTGCTTTAGGTTTTCCCACCTTCCAGTTCCATTCTTGGACTTTTCACAGCAGGTCTGGAGGAAGTTTTCATTTCTCACTCTGAATCATAAAGAGGTGCTTGTGAGAGGGAAATGCTGGGAGAAGCGGGGCAGCTCGGAAGAGCACTCAGGAGCTCCGATGCAGCTGATCTTTGGATCGTTATGACCTGACCCTACTCATGGCAACATGGCTAGAAACATATTTTCGTTATTTCTTGGTCGTTATTTGTTCTTTTCATGTGGGTTCATACAGACCTCTGCTGCATTATTCATAGGCCATATGAATCAAATCACCTAAAACCACATAGAGAACTTCTCTCAGTGTTGGAAACATGAACTTTCAACTCAGCAGTCATTTAAGGCCAGCAGGCACTGGATGCATGATTTGTGGCAGCCAATATTTAATTTCTCTATAATAATGGCTGTTAACCCTGGAAAATTTTTGCTAATCTCAGCTATGTGAGATTTAACAACATGAAAAAACACCCCATTGTATTACTGGTAGATTGCTAGTGCTAGAAGAATTTTGCTTGAGGTTAAGAACCAAAATACAAAAAGCCAAACCCATGCAGTGACTGATCTTCAGTTACTGTAGTTTGTAATTCCGAGCTAATGGAGCTGTAAAAGTTTATACTGGCTGAGAAACTTGTTAATTTTTTTAAGTACATCCACAGCATTAGGTTCTGTAAATATGGCATTTCAGCATCCAGGAACAAGAAGAGTGTAAGTTGATTTGCTGTACTAAACCAGCAAAACCTGCTCAGTGGGAATTCTGAATGTGATGAGCACTTCAAAATAAAAATCATATTTAGGCACTTTAGGCGTGAAATCAAAATAATTTGGCTGTGTTTCTTGATGTACATACACACACACACACACACATTCTCTGCCTCTTTCTCTCTCACATTGAATTCAGTTGCATCATCTAACTGCAAGCATTTTACCCAAATTGTGTGGCTTGCATTTGCAAACTTAAAACTGTCAAAATGTATTTGTAAATAATATGTCCATATATATGCAGAAATAGATGGTTTTGAGTAAAGATGCAAGGCTGTGTTATAAATTGTTGCTAAATTCTTACCAGAACACAAAAACTACTGTATACAGAATTTTACATATACCGTTGAGAACTGAAGCTTTCAAAGTTAAGAGAAGAAAAAGGCAGGGGTTTGGAGGGAAGAAGCATCAGCAACAGGTTTGCAATAATACACAATAATGTACTTAAAATTTTCACAATTTTTTTAATGGGAAAAATGATGCTCTCTTCATTCAAAATGGAGAGAATTTAAGAAAGTGAGTTTAAAGCATCAGCTAATGATCTGTGGCCTCTGGCAATATTCTAAAACTTGCAAGAAAGAGAATGGAGTTCCTGTGACTTCAAACAAAATGTTTCAGGTTGCTCTGTGATTTAAAATACTTGGGTTTGAGTTCAAAACAATTGTTTAGGAAAACATAACACAGATTTTCTACTTTCAACAAAATCAACATAAAATTTTTACTGAAGAATAAAAAAATTAGCTTATTGGAAAGCATTTTTTAAACTCCCATTTAAATTTACATTTTTTTGTATTTGTTTCATTATGTGTCTTTACAAAGCTGTTAATGATATGCATATGCAGCATATAAAATTGCTTTAATACTATAAAATGTATACTGAGATACTTTTACTTGTGTGTAGAGCTTATCTGTAACTTTGATTAAAATGTAACTTTTGTTGGCATAAGAATTATTGTGAGAAGGGGGAGTTACCTGCTTTCTGCAAATACTATTGATTCTACTAATATTGTTCTAATTTTCTGCCTTTTTTTGCTATAGTCACACAGCACAAGCTCCATAGCATCTGTATGTTGTAATCACAAATGTTTGCAAAAAATTTATAATATGGAAGTACATCTGAAAATTACATGCAGAAATTTTCTATTCATGATACTGATAAACCTCTAGAACTGTATCATACTAATAATTTTGTTGCAAAGTTGTGATGCTTCATATCTATGAAGAACTTAAGTTTCTTGTAAAGTAAGGGATTAGAAATGGAAATTATATTCTACAAAGAGACATAAGGTGTTTTATCTCAAGCTTAAGAATTCTTTCAGAAAAGAGCTCATTGTCTGGAAGTGTCAGTTAAAGAATAAACGTAGTCTAATGAAATTACTAAATAATTGCAATCTGCTGATGGGATTCTGTAGGAAAAAGGCATATGTGACTGCAGCTTTATAAGGAAAGGGTAATGGAGGTGCTTCCACAACCCTACACATTGCTGAGGATACTGTATTTCTGAACGATGAATGTAAAAACATGTGCTGAGAGACCTCCTGGGTGACCAGAGGAGGGGAGAAGGAGCCCACAGGAAGAAATTATAAGATCCTCTTGTGTTTAGTCCTTTGAAAAACTGAAAAAAAAAAGCCCGCAGCAAAAAGCCACAACCCACCTGCAAACATCTAGCAGAGCTGCAGACTCCAAGAAATTAAAAATTGCTCAGGAATAGATCAAGCTGAAAATGTGAAGAGGGTTTTTAAATATAGAAATCATACAGAAATCATCTGTTAGAGCAAGAATGAAGGGGTGAAGAGTCCTTGAGGACTGTGTTTGACTGTTTATGAAGTAGGTTAAACAGTTTTTGAAGTAATAGGCAGTAGTAATCAGTTTTTTCAGGGTTTCCTTGCTGTTTCTCACCTAAAAAATGCTCAGTTTTATTGGAGACACAGTGACAATATACTCCAAAAAGTAGAGAGATTGCAAACTCTAAAGGGCTAGTTCATTTAATACTAAAGATTTGAGTTGGACAACAGCTCAAAATACAGACAAGTCATATTTTGAATGACTTTCTAAACCAGTGTTCTGGAGCTTTGTTTTGTAATGCTCTGGATGCTTCTAATACTTCAGTATTGTGGAAGTTCAGGGTGTCAGCCTCTTGCTTGGTTTTACTTCCTTTCATTTCTGTGTTAGCTTGATTTAATTATGTTAGGTTTCTTTGAAACTGCCAAGTTACTCTCTGTGATAATACAGGTTTCTTATGCATAGGGGGTTGCAGACTTAGCATAAATATTCAGAAAGGGAGTTTTAATAAGCAGATTTAGTATGTGTACTGGGAACAATAATTTACAACCTAATACCAACCAACTGTGTTTCAGGACCCAGCTAGTGAATTAGCACTTGCATATTTCAGTGATGGTTATGTACTTTTAAAGGTGTCTTCTAAGCTCCTACATGCTGTCTAAATACTCAAATTATTACCGGAAATCTGCCTCCTGATCTTTAAAACTATTAGTTTCCATCAATAAAAGTCAGAAAAGAGGAGGGCAGTTTGCTAGCAGTCTAAATCATGGAAATAAATTTATAAGAAATAGTCTAGAGTGTTTTTGTTACAAAAGATTCAGCTTATTTTCTGAAGCTCACAATGTCATTCTGACAGAAATATCTCATTAAAATGTTTCCACATGTACTATGTGAGAGGATCCCTTATAGAAGTTTCAGGTCTCTTAGAGTATGCCAGAAAGCACCCAAAGTTGGCTGTTTCTGTTTCCTGTGTACAGGAAGGAAGGTACAACAAAGCCGGGGCAGTGGCCATGAAGGCTTCAATTCTGGTGTGGGCATTGCAGCTCATGCAGTTGATCCTAAATGTCGATACACCCTTGTGTGCTGTAATGGTTGAAGCCTTTTTTTGTATCCAAGGAAAACAAGGTTGTCACTGCTGATAACTGTGCTTCGTGAGAAGAGGCATTCTACTAACAGTGCAGGGCCCAGCCCTGGCCTTTCATTAGGCTCATTATTGACTAATTATGATGACTTGCTGTGCAGACAGTGTCGTGGTGCCACTTGCTGCGAGGATGATGTGTAGCCTGGGGCTGGGGTAACAGCAAGGGCTTTGAAAGCATCAGCATAGAAAGATCCTGTGCCCTGCTGATGGGCAATGAGAAGAGCACCCTGGCGGTCTAGCAGA
This sequence comes from Taeniopygia guttata, assembly GCF_048771995.1. NCBI lineage: Eukaryota > Metazoa > Chordata > Aves > Passeriformes > Estrildidae > Taeniopygia > Taeniopygia guttata. Next base: position 36,485,875 of record NC_133028.1, on the reverse strand, counting down.
AGGTTGGTTTTGTTTAAGGATATTAGGCAAGCCAACGGAGTGAGGCAGTTTCAATGCCCTAGGAAAGAAACACCGGTGAGCATCTCACAGCAAGTGGTGCAGGCCAAGAGGTGGCAGTTTTCTGCACAATCAAATGTCTGACAAAAGGACAAGATTGCAAGTGCGAGAGGGGGCTGATCCACCTCTTGACTCTCTCTCCCTTTCTGGATGAGCTATTTTCAGTGTCTTTGCTTTGCCCTTGAGGGTTGAGATCATCAAAATTGAGGTGACCATCAGCTCAGTGGAATCAGAAGATATGTCCAAAAAAAAAAAAATTCTCACTTTAAAACCTTTCTTCTGTAGTCTTAAAGTGAATGTGTGAATCTCTTCATTGATAGTGTCATGTTTGTATAAGCTCTGTGATACATCCATGTTGCACCTTACTTACAGAATACCCTTAGCTCATATATTTGAAGTTGTGTTTGGCAGACTTCTGTTTATATCAAGCTCTGGGTTGCAGAGTAGCAGAGGAAGTGTGAAATTCAGCAAAGGCAAATGCCCGAGGAACAACCCCATGTACCAGTTCAGGCTGGAGGCTGAGCTGCTGGAAAGCAGCCTGTGTAGAAGGACATGGAGGTCCTGGCGGACACCTGTCCATGAGCCAGCAGTGTGACTGTGTGCTCAAGAGGCCAGTAGTGTCCTGTGTGAATTAGGGAGAGCATTCCAGTAGATTAAGGGAGATGCTCCTGCTCCTTTACTCTGGTGTATCCTTACCTGGAGTGTTGTGTCCAGTTCTGGGCTCCTCGGGAGCTTCTGGAGCACATCCAGTGAAGCGTCACAAAGGTGATTGAGGGGCTGGAGCATCTCTCTTACAAGGAAAGACGAGGGAGCTGGACCTGCTCAACCTTGAGAAGGGACAACTGAAGGGGACCTCATCAGTGTCTGTCACTATCTGATGGGAGGGTGCCAAGAGGATGGAGCCAGGCTCTGCTCAGTGATTATAAGCAGTCGGACAAGAGGCAATGGGCAGAAACTGCGCAGGAAGTTCCAGCTGAACACAAGGAAGAATTTCTTTAATGTGTGGGTGACTGAGCATCAGAACAGATTGTCCAAGGAGGTTGTGGAGTCTCCCTCACTGGAGGTGTTCAAGAACCATCTTGTGCCATGTGCTCTGGGATGATCCTGCTTGGGCAAGGAGGCTGGACCAGATGACCCCCGTGGTCCCGGCCAGCATTACCCATTCTGTGATTGTGGGGGGCACAGACACATCTGTGAGAGATGTGTTTCTTGTAGAGCAACCTACGCTATAGTAGCTGTTATAGACATACATGGGAACTCAAGACTGAGGAATAGCATGCACAAAATGCAATAGGTACAGATGAGCTGTAAGATTGACTTTCACATTCTGCAGAGTGCTTTGTTCTGGTCCAATGCCAGTAACCTCGATGTGGAGCCTTTTGCCTGTAGGGCATTGACTACTGATCACTGCTTGCTGGCTACTAGCTGCAGGGTTGTGCCAGATCCAGTCTAGCTTCCAGCAGGAAAAACCTAGTTTGTGTGGAGAGAAAAGCAATTCCAAAGGTGAAGATATTCAAAATCACTAAAGATTATTCAACAACTTCCTTATTTTTTTTCTAACTATATTTTGTTCTGTTTTCAATCATTCCCCTGTCCTAGATTATAGAATAGAGAAAGGCTTATTTTTCAGCATGACTGAGAACCAGTTCATATTACTATAGGGAGCCTGACTAATCTGCAAGCAAGAAGCTGGAGTGATCTGAAAGGTTCAGGAAAACAGAGTACTTTTTCTTCATGAGTTACTGAATAGAAAAGACTGATTATGTCTTTTGTTTTTGTGGAGGACAGAACTCATCATCACAACACTACCAACACCATAAATCTGAACAACCCAACAATTTTAAAATATTCTGTCATAGCTTCTTGTTGTGTAGTTGTTCTGCTCCTTTCTCTAGAGTGAAATAATCTGATGCAGTATTGAAACTGCCACCAAGAATTGTTAATGTATAATTTATCTTTGCAATTAAAAAGCATTTTTAACCAAGTGTCACAACACAGTGACAAGTAAATTAGGCTGTGATTTACATTACAGTACTTTGCAACTTGATTTAGTGTCACCCTGGAGGAACTGACAAACAGCCCCAGTGGAGTAAGACAGTGCTTTCAGTAAAGAATGAATTCATTTCCTGTGTGTTAGCAAGGATTGAAAGATAGTTGCTGCCTGGTATTGAAACAATGATTCATATTTTTTGTTTGTGTTCTAACATGTTAAGCAATACAATAGCGAAAAATTCTAGACAGAAAGAATATTTGGGTCAGACACAGTGATTGATTACTCAGTATTTTTATAAAAAAAGGCTTAGTTAAGCTTCTTTTTTTTTAATATATATCTGTAGTAAGAGAGGAAGATGAATCTGTTTATTTTATATTTTCCTTAGTCATTGTCTTAAATTGAGAGCTTTGGAATTTCAGAATATGAAAACCATGAAGAAGAAGGAGTCAGGTTAAATATTTCTAAATATAACTTGCCAAAGGTAAGTTAAGTGAAACACAATGCCATTTGATTTAGGGAGAAAAATCCCTTAAAAATCATCAGTAATATCAAATATTCACTACTTTAGTATTGTGGGCTATCATTCACTCTTGGTTTGGGGCACTTTAATGTTTTTTTTTCTTATATTCTATCCAGTGAGAGAGTGCTATTATAGAAAACGAGTGTGAAGCTATAATAGTGGTGGGATTTTTGTTGAGAGTGAAAGACTCTTATACAATGAGCTAAATGGGTAATTTATTCTCCTCATTAACAGGTAGCAATTTCTGTGGAAAGTATATGAACAGAGATAGAGTGAGGTTTACCTGTCCTGTAAACTTGCTTTGTTCTAGGTACTGGTGGTAGCTGAGTGAACTTACTGTCCTGGCAACATGAGAAATGCTCTTGCAGTCTGTGGAATAGTTGCAGTCATTAGAGGTGGTTAAGCAAAACTATACCTGCTATGGGAAGGAATCACATAATCATAGACTATCCTGAGTTGGAAGGGACCCACAAGGATCCGCATCATGAAGACATCCACAAGGAGCTTGCATGATTGTGAGAGATTCTAACAGTCAATCTTTTAATCTACAGTTACAGAGATTTTGCTCCTCAGGTCCCTTTAGATTCTCTTCGAGAAAGATGTTGAAAAAATGAGAACAGATCCATATCATCCAAACAGTTACAGACAAGTTAAAAAAGGGAACACTGGTTCCACATTCTAAGTGAATTAACTGTTTTTTACAGTGACTTATCTCAGTGGGATATCTATGTGCAAACACACAGCAGCAGAGTAAACTGGTGAGTGACGCTGTTGAGTCAGGGACAGGACAGAATGGAATGACTCCAATGATGAGAAGGCGAAAAAGAGAGCATTTATTAAGAAATAACAAGTCCTTTTATAATCTGACTCGCTAAGGTGAAACCTGATTGGTCTCAATTGGTCTTTCACACTATTGGTGAACTATGAATAGCACACTCTGGAGAATCATATCTATAAACAACATGAACAGAAAGACAGATAATAATTGTTTTCATTCTTTCTCTTTAAGTTTCCCAGGCCTGAAGCCTGGGAGAATCTCTTCAACTGAACTGAGAGTCTCGAAAGGGGAGTAGGGGCTCTGAGGGCATGCTGTGACCTGCTTACTCTACTCTAAGGTCACAAACTCACAAGGGACTGTAGGGAAAGAAATGCTTTTCACAATTTATAAAAGTTAGTTTCCTCACCATTTTTTTTCAAATCAAGAGTCTGATCAAGTGGTGTCAGTTTTGGCAAAAAGTGTAATCCTTTGTACAACAAAGTGATTTGGCATTACTGTGACTTGGTCTCAAGTCCCAGCTGTTGCAGTATGAATGATAGGTAATAAGAAGACAGGTTTAGCTCCCAGTGGTAGTTTCAAGAGCATTTTTGTCTTGATGGGTTATTCCCATTGTTCTTATTCACCTGCAGTAACCTTAGTGCCTTAATAAAATGTCCTCAAAGCTACTGAAAGAAGTAGACTAATTTGGAAGGAATTACATACCAGTATTTTTCCCCATGGACTATTAATTCAGCCCTAAATACAAGGTGTGACTTATAACCTCTTGTTAGACTAATGTCATGTCCTCAAGAAAAAGAATGGTAGTGAGAAGGCAAGATTATCAATTGCAAGAATGCAATTATTATTTTTATTTTGGTAACGCTCAGATGTAGTAGCTTAATTTCCTGATTTCTCAGGCTGAAGGCTTGAGTATTTGGCATGCTTAAGGTGATGTGTACCTTGGTGTTGTCTACTCCAGATCACTGTAAGCCAGAAATAAAAGCAGCATAGAGCAAGTTTTCCTTCTTGAGGAAATTTACCTCTGTTCTGCTCCTGCTGTTAGTGGAGTCAATAACAGGACTGACTTCAGAGCTGAAAGCTGAATCGCCTTTGGTCTTGCTATACAAAAGTCAGGGAGCAGAACAATAATAAGACTGGAGCAAGAGGTGTTTATTTTATACTGACATGCCTCTATTGGGAGGGCTATGCACTCTCTCACAGTGAAGAAGGAAAACACTTCTCTGACCTGGCCAACTAGAAAAAACCTAATCTTCTGCACCCTTTGAAGGTCTCGGAAGTTACTGATTTTCAAAGTTTTTTTTACTCTCCCCATGCCCTCCACCTTTGAATTTTCATAAGATTCTTTTTTGTATGTTGATGACATAATAAATACATTGAAAAGATGCTTAACAGAACTTGAACAGTACCCATTCAGTGCCTTTTTATTTTCTGGGTGATCCAATTAAAGTAATTGAGGTATAAATCCAGATGGATGGCAAGATTTGTAAAGTGAGAGCTTCATACTGAAAAGCTGGGTCAACTAATAGCTCTTCTTTCCCAGTTTTGCTATTAGAAAAATATATTTTCTTCTAAAAAGAAAGTAGATAAGTCCTCCTTTCAAAGGCTATGAATTACTGTTGAGAGCCCAGGAACTAAGTTTGATGTTGCTGATTTTTAGAAATGTGACTTGAAAGGTAGCCAGACTTTTGGATTTTCTCTGCTTCAGTTAATGAGTGACCTGCACTCATCCTGATTTGTGCCCTCCTTTATTTTTCTCCCTGGCATCGGTCAGTATTCTGGAAAACCTCTTTTATGTCTGTCTAAAGTGATTGTATTGTATGATTGATTTATGCATGAAATATGTCTTATTGTTCAATGTAAAATTATAGGGGGGGATATTACCTGAATGTGCATTGTTTTCTCAAAGTACCTAATGATATCTTTGCAGTGCCAATATCACAATGTGAAAAAAGAAGAATATGGGTAGCAAGCACTATAGAGAAAAGGCAATTCTTGTATCTTGTCGTAAGTATTGGATAGAGGAGCTGCTAGCAAATGAAGCTGAGGAAAGGGACTCATTTATTTGCCTGTTTTGTGTGTGGCATAGAGACAGAGGTATTGGTGGGCTTAGATTTAGCACTGTACTTACAAAAATGAAATATAGGAGATATTAAAAGTTAATCTAGTTGAAACTAGCTGGCGGCACAAGTGGGTATCCCCATTCCTTTATCCCTGATTTTCTCCAAAGATCTGATAACCAGTAAGAACTAACTGCTTGGAGCTGGGCTCCATTCTGTCCATAAGACTGTGTGGAGTTTATATGTTTATATACAAAATAACCTGGTTATCTACTGTGATTTACTTTGAGTTTAACTCATTTTCTGATGCAGTTAGGGTGTATTAGAAACAGAAATGCAGCAGTGGGAAGGGAGAAAAAGTAAAAGTGATGGGGCAGGAGACTTCAGGAGAAAGGTGATGTGACAGTAGCAGGAAAGAATCCTTCTTTAAAAAGGAAAACGTTTATTACCAGTGAAAAGCTAAAGGTGCCTGGAACTGAAGATGAGTGTTAGAAAGAAAATCACAGTGCCTTTGGGTTTTCTGCTACAAAGGAGATTACAGGACCTGCATCACAGGACATGGTCAAGGAAGAAGGAAGGTGGAGGAATTTGCTCTCAGAGTTGTTTTACTTGTGTCCGTTTATTGTTTTAAAATGCACACTAAATACAATAATTGCACTGTTACAATTATTGTTATAACCAACAAAAATCAAGAGGCAGGTTTCTGTGATACATTTTTTTCAAACCAATTTGGGAATGTGATAGAAGAAACAGGCATTTAACAATCAAGGAACAAAATATTTTTACAAAGTATATTAAATCATGAATAATTTCCAAGGCAGTGTTTTTTAGTTTATTACATTAAAAATCAGTAGTTTTTACTTAACCTCATCTCAAGTAAACTAGACTGCACAGTCTTTCCTAAAAATTTTTTAGATTATTCTTAAATTATAGAGACGTTTGCAACAGCACTTGCATAAACATACTGTGAAAATATTGTTGCTTTATGTAATATATCCTTAGAGCTGTTTCACATGTGGTTAACTGTAGGGAATTTGAGAGCATTTAAGTTTGTACAATGTAAAGACAGATGAAAAAAGAAAGGGTCTGCATTATTAATATGTTTATTTTAGTAGGAAACAGCATGATGGTAGTGATTTAGAGGAAATAAAAATTGATAAATGTTGGGATAGATTGTAGAATAACTTTTTTAACTAGGAAATTGGTATCAGGTGGGATGAAATTGTGCTTCTGTACTCTCAAATTCAGTTTCTTTCTGTGTTTTGGTCTTTCAGTCTTACCCAAGTAAACATCTTTTCTCCTAAAATTTCTCTGCATCCTCTTATGGCAGGCAATGGAAATCCTCAGCACTGTGTTATAAATGCAGGGACAAGCTGTACCACTGCCTTCACAGTGCTGCAAGTATACTGAATCAAAAAGCTCCAAATGATGTTCTTGGGCCATAGAAGGCTCCCAGCTGGGGCCAAGCAGCAGCCAGGAAGGTCCTTCTGCGAGCAGCGTGCATGTGAGCCACCCTGGCCTGAGAAGCCACTTAGTTCTACCACCAGAGGTTGTTGCCAGGTGTGAAAATATGCAACTCGGTAGGTCCATGCTGGAAAAATCTGTGATGTACTCTGTTTGATTTTACACTGAGGCGGAATGGAGAATCGTTCCCAAAGCTAGCAGCTGCTGTTCAGCATGGAGTTGGAAAGTACCAGCACAGCAGAGCCCAAGTGAAATGTCTGCTGTCTCTCGGCTGATAGCAGTGCCTGCCTGGATGAGCTTTTTTCCATCTACTTCAATCCAGCTCAGAGAAGTGCTGCAGACAGTGTATGTTAAAACAATTTGACATTTTTGAACGCAGAGGAGTACTGAAACAGGCAGGAAATAAGAGTCACTTTTTGTAGGAAAATACAAAAGTATACAAATGTGCATTCAGGGACACATCTTACTGGGAAGCTAAGTACAAGTAATAACTGAGAGAAAATGTTTGCCTGTGTGAAAGAGTAGTATTGTGTATTTTCAAGACCCAATGTTACAATTACATTTGTTATGCAATCAAACTCATGCTTTTCTTATTGGCATTCTTTCTAATTGTTGAAAATTTATTGCGTTGTTGGATTCTAACAGTGTATCTGAAATCTCAGAGTGGTACTTACAGCATTTGCCTTTTATATTGAGAAGTAACTGCAATGTTGCATTCCCATTTTGCTCCCCAATTCTCCTTCCCTTTTCTCTGTTTATCTTTCTGGAGAAAACCATGGTAGATTTTGTATTCATGTACTAGGTATGATTATGTTCAGCTGTGATCATAATATCCCAGCCAAAATAGTCCATAATATTAAATGTCATGGGGGAGGAATAAGACAAATGATTCTATATGTTGTGCAACTGAAACTCAAAAGGCAGAAGCATTTAATGTATAAGATGTCTGTGTTAGATATTAATATTTGTATATATAAATCTAGTAATTATCTTGTTTATAAATACATTTTATTTTAGCTAAGCGAGAGAGAGAGAAAAGTGCCAATAGGGGGCATGCTATAAAACTGTCTGATTTTGAATTCTGATTTTTTAAAATATACTGTAATAGTCTATTCATTGTAGTTTGGTTGCAGAATTGCAAGTTCCAGCCATATAGAAGATTATGAAAGCCCTAACAGTTTACACTATTCACTTTGAATAAAAATATTCCAGAGAGATACAAAATTGCAGAGAAAGACTTAAAACACCTGTATCAGATTTTAAGTTTTTAAGTGGTATAAAGTGATGTAATTTTACTGACTTCTAATGTGTGGAGAAACTTGTCTCTTTGAATCTTCAGTAATTTATCACACAAGCTGAGTTTGGGGGAAATTGCTGTTAAATCCCACAAACCTGAAAGAAAATACAAAAACTCTAGTGGAGAAAATATTCAAATGAATGTTTACAATAATTGACATTTAACATCCCGTTCATGAACAAAAAATATTTATTGGTGTAGTTTATATAACAGAAAAAACATTGTATTTTAAAACTCAAAAGGACTTCTGAAACTGCTTAAGGAGACACGGAGCAGGTTATGGTGAACCTTCTTAGGAGGAGGAATACTTCAATGTTTTTTCTTTCAGTAGCAGCTTCTTTAAAGATTCATGAGCTCTTGCAATATAATTTTTGATACACCATATTAGAAAAAGCTATGATTGTAAACCCTAACACTGAATCATATCCCTAGCATGAATACCATGATAAAACTTTTTTTTCCCCTGAAATTCCAATAAATTACCTATGTGATACTGATTGCACCCTTTCAAAGAGACAAACAGGAGAGTTGTTGGACTTTGACACACAGGAATATTTTGTGTGAATCCTCCTGCACTGAAAGCAGACCCAATGAGCATCAGCCAGAGATGCTGTGTGGTATAAGATGCTGTATGTGGAAGACTCAGTAAAAAAAGCAGGGACATAAAAATGGTCAGTGAAATAATAAGTTTCCAGGCTGGAAAATGGACTGCATCAATAGCGTTTTTTCTTTCATATAAAAATTAAATAAAGTAAATTTACGAGTGAAAATGCTCAGATAGAATGTCCAGTGGAAGCACAACATTTTGTATGCCTCCATAAAGTGTTTTTTATGCAGTTTTGTCATTTTTATAGTGTTTTTTTAGTGAGTGGCTAAGCAATGTACTCCCTGCAGTTTTTAGACTGATTTATTTTATCCTAAGAATGATTAGGTGTGATAATCAACAGAGGAAAAGAAGAAATAAGGAGATTATTGCATTTGTTCTTTGTAATTTGGATTTGATAGGAATTCCAATGAGCAAGTATGTTCTATATAGATCCTTAGAAATGAGAGAAGCAACTCATATAGTCAGATCTTGTAAATTATGAACCATTTAAAGAAATAATCAGAAAGAAAAGAAAAAAATCCTAACTTTGCAGACAAGAAAGCTGTTTTGGATGCTGTTAAAATCAAAGATGATCTGCAGGAGGGGGAGTAACAGCAGTGCATTAATGAGCTCTGAAGGAGAAAGAATGGCAAAAAGAATTGTTAACTCACCATTGCACATATGTAGGACTTTTAATTGGGGCTGCACTCAGTACTTTCAAGGACAGTGAGTAAGGGCTTAATTGTTGGTTTTATGAAGACATCGACTGGAATGCTTCAACAGTTTTATTTTGAATATCATCCCTGCAGTTTTGTGCAACTGGTAGTATTCTGTCTTTTCCTCCTGACCTTTTCATAGTCAAGTCACTTCTTTCAGAGTGTAGAAGGACAACTGTTGGGAGACAGACACCTGGTGTAATGAAACTTGTTATTAATAAAGATACATGTATTGGAAGATTGGCACCTAATACTTAGGTATTTTTGTTGTGTGATTTTCTTCTTCTCCAGCTTCCCTTCCCACTCCTAATACTTCACTGAATACTGTGCAGTAGCGAAATGTTACTTACTTTTCATTGAATTTACATTGTTGCACAGATTGCAAAACCAAACAACCCCAAGCCAGGCAGTGGGTAGCCTACGTCATTATAGCAAAGGAACAGAGTTCTGAAACTGTAATCCATACATTTGACCTACTCATTATTGGGAATGTCTTAAAACTCCTACCTTGACTTGAGGGTGAGTGGGAGAGTTTTGGATGGGAATCCCAGTATGAATTGGATTCCTTATTTCTAGTGGCTACCATTTTACAGGTATTTAGTGAAAATCAGCAGAGATGCAATTGTACATTGCTTCCAGTAAAAGTTAAAAATACAACCTTCATGTTGGGAGAGAGAAGGAAAAAGAAAGAAAATCTCTGCAAACCATAATCTTTATCCCAAAAGAGTATAAGAGATTTGCATGCTGTGAATACATTAACTGTACATGCTAATGCAACACTATCAGTGCAGTGATCTCTGGCATTATTGAAGTGCATTCCACATTTTGGGCTTATCTAAATTTGTTAATTAAATCCTACATTTAAAATTTGAAAAAGTGTGTTTCCTGTGCATTAAGGTCTAACAAGTGTGACACATGGCTTATCTTCTAGTCATCAGCAATTTGTCTTATGGCAAATTGTAATGAAAGTCTGCTCTTTCCTGAAGACTTCGGAAGGAGTTTAAAAATATAAGCTAGAAGCTGTAGCTAGAGCCACTGGTAAAAGCAGCAAGGAACACCTGAAGAAGTTCTGTCAAATGTGGTGTTTTTCAGAATTTGTATTTGTCATCATAATTAGGAATGCTAGATCTTTAACTTTTCTAAATATTAGTAGCTGCAGAGACTTGGAATGGTAGACTTTTCCTTCATAATAAGGTTCTCTAGATGTGCATACTTTTTTCACTTGAAGAAAATCCCAATGACATCCACTAGCATACAGCTGGTCCATGTATGTGCCATTTGGCAGCAGGAGCTCTTTGAGATTCATATCTGATGAAGCATTTCAAAGCCTACTTACTTCTAATCCAGTGCTTTCAAAATAAGACAGTGTGTTAATTTTGATAAAATGAAGTTTAAAAAAAAGAATAAAAAGGAGAAATAAAGAACTTACCTACTATTCAGGTTTGGAAAGAGGCTCCTTCCAGACCATTGGTCTGGATGTGAGCAATGAACTATTGCTGTAGCTGAGAGGGATCCAAAATTGTATTAGCTGTGCATTGAAAAGAAAACAAAAACTTTTGTGTGTTGTTTGTAAAATGCCAAATTTTTCTCCAGTGTTTTCATTTTAACCTAGTGATAAAGGCAGATATCTAGCACAGGAATGTTACAACTTGAGCAAGTTCAAAGCAATGTCCTACATGATTAAAATAAGAACCCTCAGCAACCTACCTAAAATGTCAGATACTTGAATTGATACTGCCCAAATAAAATAATTGACTGTAATTTCTGTGTTTTCCCCCCCTCCACGCAGCCCCCAAAGAATCCGACCTCCCCAGAGATATGGGGCTGTGAGGGGAGGAATACCAGGAGAGGGAAAGGTATTCAAAAGAGGCTCTTACCCCAAGGGTGTTGGAACAGCTCTCTTTATTCTGTGGTGTCCATGGGAGAGCAGGGCAAAAGAGGGAGAGCAGGAAGTTTCAGGGGTCTATATAGGTTTTGGACAGGGTGGGCTCTCCTGGCTCCCCGCCAACCCCGTTGGGGCAGGAAGGAGGATCCAGGGGTTATCTTGATCAGAGTCACAGAGGCCCGGGGGAAAGGGGGGAAAAAGGGGTGTCCATGAGCTCACCGTAACAATTGACATCAGTAACTATGATTGGAGATTAGTAATGATGTGTAACAGAAACTGCTTCTGGGTTTGAAATTGCATCTGCCTTGCTTGTTTATGGTGGTGTTTGGAACCCCCAGTTCATTTAGCTCTTACTCTGGTATTTTAGACTGTGTAAACCTCACCTGAGTAGGAACAGCAAAGACCAAAGTCTTCCCCAGGTGAAAATCCATGATCACAGATCTTAAGGACAGAGAGCACTATTTCAGGCACAAACCCATACAGTTGCATGAGGGGGCATGACTGTAAGCCTGTCATTTGACAACAGGATTTATATACTGTGCGTGGTTTCCAAGGTGGCTGGAGAGAAAGAACTCCTTAAGAGAAGATCTGTGATAATGGAAACACTTGCTGAATACCACTGAACGAGATAGATGTTTTCTATGAATGGAGTTCATGGAATTCCATGTCTTTGCATGATAATGAGCTTACTCTGCCAACAATGAAATCATGTATCCAACTGCTCTAAAATGACTATTAGAATTCTTTGTTAATTGAAGCCAGTGGAGATACACAAAATAATGAAGTTACTCATGTTTGGGAGGGATTGCATATCAAATACATAACATAATGTTGGGGTGCTTTTTTTTCTCAAAAACATATCAATAATTCCCTGGTATATGTATATTTTAAAAGAAAAAAAAAAAAAAAGTGGTTGTTCAAAGTCTGATTAAGGTGTTTTGGTTCTAAGGTACCATAGAAGAATCTGATCTAATCAGACAAAGTAATTGGTGGCATAAGGCATTGTCTAGACAAATGAAAATCTATTTCAGAGGTATTACTTGCTTGAATATAATTTACAAAGAAACCTCATAGGCACGACAGTTATCTAGTAAAATTATAGAACTATATAGCCAAATTTTCATAAAGTATCTAGTATCTGTCCAGTGTTGCTGATGATGTAATGTGTCTTCATGCCAAATGGCCAGGGCTTATCCAAATGGATGTGCACAGCTGCTCTCTCTGTAGGTAGTGACCTTTGGTGTAGGATGCATTTTAAACCCTTGCAGATGTTTGTTTCATGACTGTGCTGTGAAAATATAAGGTGAAAAAGATTTCAAACAAGAGAGTACCATCACAATCTTACAGTATTATACTATACAGTGTAAATTTCCAGAGTAAACTTTGGAAGTCATTGCTCCAGCATTTTAAACCACTGTTTAATTAATTCAGCTAATGGAACTTATATAAAGTTATTTCTTAATAAATGTATTTAATTCATTTTAGTGGAAAAAATGGTGTGGAAAAGAAACATAACTAGTGGTTTCACTATCTATTATTAGTGAATGCTTCTGCATTTAATATCCTCTCTTCAAATAGGATACACTGTATGTCTTAAAACAAGATTTATTCCTAAGAAAACTTCCTCTTTTCCTGACATAGAATAGAGTTGTCTTTGTCATTTCTTAGATCTGTCATTTTTATAACTAGGTAACATTGATGGACTTTAGCATTTTTGTTGTGAGTTAATACATATGCATAGCAGCCATCTTCCTAAAACAAAGTGCCAGGAACATCAGCTTTGAAATACCAGGGACAGATTAGTGTATAAAGCAGGAATCTTTACAGTCCTTTCTAATATAGGCTTTAAAATTATTCATAATGTTTCTCGTTTATTATCAGCTATAGAAAAAACCAATTCTGGTCAAGTTTAAAAAAAAATCGTTAATCATTCTTTTCTATATAGGCATAGATCTGTACATACATTCAGTGGTAAAAATACTGTTTTCTAACGTTCTGAAGCTGGAATTAAAAGTGGTCATTGCATCAATATATTGCTTAGGAGCACAAAAAATATACATTTAAAAAAGCTATGCATGCTTAAATGGAAGTAATATATATTCCCTGTTTCACAGGTGATTTAAACACATGAGATCCACATCCTTAGAGAACTAATTCTTGACTTTTAAATTCAGCTTGGGAGCCTAACTCTGAATAATGGAAAACCAGATCATATGTAAATCAGTAGGACTTATCATTTTAAGTATTTCCATTTGTATTTATAAATATTTTTCTATATTTTTTATAAACAATATAAATTTTTCTTAGAATTTACTGAAAGAGTTTGAGTTTGGTAGTGTTTGGTAGCTTATAAATACACCTTTTCAAATCTGAAAACATGTTAACTCATTTAATATGAATTTTCATGCAGTTCATGCTAATAATGGTTAATACAGTGTATTTTAAGATCTCATCATTCTCTTCTAGCTGTGTAAAACTGAGCCATGCAATTTGCAGCGTGAGAGCTTAAATTATGAATTTCATCAGTTGATTAGAAATTATTGCTAAAATGATTTTGTATAACTGTATATTTCTTACATTTTTAATTTTCTCAAATTGCTGGGTTCTGGCAATAAATTTCATGGAAGCCTTAAATGCCACTTGAAGCAGCTGTTTTTCCAGAGTACTGATGCTCCTTCTTGCAAGTTTATTTTATTTTATCTCTGCTTAAATTTGTATATTGCCCATTCTCATTATTTTAAAGGAATATGACAAAGTGGACTGCTTTAAAATTGGAGGGTTCCCAAAGTTGCCTGTTGTTGAGGAAAATAATAGGGAAATGACATTATGATGTTTCTTATTGGTTTATATTTGATAAGCAGAAAAATAACTGTGATGAAGGTTTCATACTGCTGGCAACCTCTATCACTATGACAAGATTGGCGTGGCTGTTACCTTACATGCAGGTGTACAAGATTTGTTACCCAGGAAGTATCATCTCCAAATGAGGCCTAAAATACAACGAGGGCATCACCAGTGTTGCCATTTATTTCTGGCTGTAGGATATTGTGTTCAATCTTAATTGACAGTGCCTTAAGTTAAAGCTGAGATTTGGTTGCATAAGCAACAAATCTTCACTAGGCAGGGACATCTAATAGAGAAGGGCTTTATATTCTGGGTTCAGATGCTTGTCTCCCATTTGCAGTTCTCTCAATTTTCAGTAGTTGTAATTATAAGGTGAAAAATGGCCATTTTAGTTATTTGTTATGTGGTTGTGTGTTCATTATTATGTGTATGTATGTATCAAAATGATAGAGTTTATGAATTAGAGTAATTGCACATTTTATCATGTGATATCCTTACTTTTAGCTGATACGGCTACAGTTGCTACCTGTTTTATTATCTGGTAGAGAAAGAATGCATAAAATAATTGCAAGCAAAGGATTATCAGGTCTGGAGAAAGTTCTGCATTTTCAGACTGCATTTCCAGTGAAGTCAAAGAGAATGATATAGTGAAAATGGCAGCATAGTGGCAAAATGGATGTAGTTTGGTGAATACTCCTGAAAAAAGTCCAAAGATCTCAAGTGCCGGATTACTTGAGAAAAGGGTCTTAAAGCTAGTGCTTAAAAAGCATCTGGGACATAGGAAGTTGAATGTCATTATAGGAGAAAGTGTGATTGTCTTCATAATTTAGTTTGAACACAGTGTCTATGGTGAGAGTTTTAACAGGAGGCTGGGCTATTGCATACAGTCAGTGTTCAAGCGTGCCATTTTAGGTATTTGTAGTTGGGGTAAACTCAGAATTTCTGTGTAAAGATGTAGCCACACAGTTTGTGGTGACTGGGAGTGGGGCTGTGGCTGAGCCTCATCCCCAGTGGGTGCAGCTGTGAGAAGCAGGTGAGCAGCACTGGCAGCAATGAGCCATGGAGTGCCCGGGGCACTGACCAACCACCAAAGGGAGCAGAGGGCACACAGGGGCAGTGCAGGGACATGAGGGGTGTAAAAGGCTGGGCTGAAGAAGGGCAGACACTTGCAGCATTCTGAAGTAGGATGATATTACTCTGTATGGGTGGATACCAGAAGCCTTCAGATGAGGTATGGTGTTAGTCTCTTTGGGTGAATGCTTAAAGCCTTCTGAAACTGTGTGGTGATGCTCTGTGTATTGTGGCTGTCTCAACTGCAACATAAAGAATTAATGTTTTCTGCTGTTTCAAAGTATTATTGTATAGCTTTTTATTTTCAGCAGAGTGTTTGTTTTCATACACTATTTTGTTATTGGAATGCTCTCTGATGAATTCTGTCTTTTGTGAGAATTATAGGTGTTCATATTTTTAAAAATATATTTAAGTTTGGGGAGTCCTGACCGATAAACAGTGTTCATTTTCTCTCACTAATTTCCATAGAAGTATTGTCCATGATCCCGATAGCCAGAGGATCCAGAAAATGCTTATGTTTGGTACTTGATGCAAGGCTGTTAAAAACTTTAAATTTAGATTATGTGAGATGAAAACTGAGGAGGAGGCAGGGATAGAGTTTCTGCTCCTTGAACTAATTGTTAACAAAGATGATGAAAATTTGGGCTGTGAAGTGTGACTCTGCCTCAATCCTTGCTGTGCCTATTGGCTTTCATGTGCTTCTTAATCTGGCATAGGATTCTCCCATTTCTAATCAGTGCAGCGTTTGTACAGTGAGCCTGATGTCCCTGGCTTATTGTGAGTGCTTTAGTACATAGCTGCTAATCCTGTGTAGTCTGGGTTTGCAGGTTGAGCCTGGAAAGTCTAAGGAGTTGTGATGGTGTTAGATTCACTCAGGTATCAATTTTATTGCACAGTGGACTCATCTTGGGACTCGCTATTAGCACACACCTAGTTGTGTGCTTGTTTCTGGAAAACGTGCCTTTATCTTTTTTACTCTGGATAGTTTTTGGAGGAGAATAAAAGCAGACTGTATGTTACAGTTCTGACTTTAAATCCTTTGAGTGGTTGCATACATTCTTGTGTTGTGAGCAGAATGCTCCTTTTTTTTGCAGAAATGAGCTGGTAGAATGATACTTGATTTAATATTTGTAGAATATTGAAGCAAACTTGAGATGGTTTTTTGTGAACTTTTCTCTTTGGATTGGGTCTGCTTGAGTTGGAAAGGTGTTGATAACACCTCAGTGTTTGGCTACTGCTGGGCGGGGCTGGCAGAGCATCAGTGCTGTCTCCCAACATCCGCCTATAAAAGGGTTGGGGGTGGGCAGGATCCTCGGAGGGGAGACAACAGTTATCTAGCATCAAGCTCCTGTGTGGGATGTAGAGTTTGCTGTACAGCTTATCTCTGTATTTTGTTGAGTTTGGGAACATGTTAACACACTCTGTTCTTTGCCCTGGTGGCCTAGTTATCCGGGAGGACAGTGAGGGAACTATCCTCCTCTTTGCTGCCTGAGATTGATGTGAATGCTTTTATAATGCAGGCTTCTATGGTCATTACTCATCTTTATGTGTGCTGTTTAATACTGTTAATAAAACTAATACTGTTGGCACATGGTGCGGTTTGTGAGCTCTAGTGATACCCTGGTGTAAGAAAAAACAAATTGTAGGTGAGGAGGTACTGAAATCTGACAGTTGGCGGCTGGCAGGGTGTGTGGAATGAGTTGGGCAGGTTCCCAGAGTGGTTCTCGCCTCCTATTACCTGTGACTTTACACCTGAACAGGTAACCAACCCTGGCACACTGAGACATGACCCGATAGAAGGCTGCCTTGCCTACCCCAATGAAAACCAGCAGCTTTTTGCCCTATACTGGCTCTGCCTGTGCCTATCAAGTCACAGTTCAGTACTCTCAGAGGACTGTGGTACTCTGTAGAGCACTGAACTGTCGAGGAAGTAGTTGCTTCAATAACTATTTGGGGCAGGAACCCAAACTATAGTTGGGGGTACTATGGCTGAGATAGGGACTCAAACAACAACTATTACAGTAATTTCCCCAGTAGCGAAGAAGGGAGAAAAAAAAAAAAATATGGCAAGCTACATGTCCATGTCATCCATCAGAAAAGGAAGAAGAAGAAGCAGGGAAACAAGGAAAAGAAGGATTGGATCAAGAAGCCAGTCTTTCAACAAAGAAATTGAAAGGAGTGAAACAAACAGGAAACCAGTTACCTGGTCCCTGATCAGCACTTCAAGACTTGTGAAAAGATTACAGCTGTTCACCAGGTGAGTGGATTTCTGCCTGGCTGTTTGAATGCTGGCATAACAGGGCTGACAGTCAGCAATTAGAAGGTCATGAAGCCCAACAGTTGGGATCTGCTGTTAGAGATCAGGGACTTGAAAGAGGAATTAAAAGAGGAAAGTAATTTGCAGTCTCTGGAGATGACTGTTCTCAAGTCTGAGGGTAAAATACCTGTTTAAGGACGATTTTGTGAGCTCCCTAGGGAAGTGGACTACTGCAGATTATGGTGTATACAGTACCTGAAAGAATCAGCAGTGCTGGAAGTAATCTAAAACATGGTAGTCTCTAAAGATCCAGAGGATGTCTGTTGCTCAATGGCCATGTGGAAGAAAGCGATTCCACGTGCCCTTGCATCATATTCCAGCAGCTTGGTAGCGTTGTATTACCCACAAATGGATTAATCAATTATAGAAATGGGGCCCTTCTGTCTCTTTAACACAGAAGAAATTGGGTACTTTCACATCCCTATGGGCCCATGCCTCAGCTCTCAGGGGCAGCCCAAATGATCAAAGAATCAACCCCCACACATTTCAAAGCAAAATTCTGGACTATTTCCGTCTTCACTTATGTCAAAATGTGGTTGAATGGTTTGCTTTATAGCTTCAAGGATTTATTGGCAGTATTGGATAGTGAATATTTCTGATGAGTAAAGATTTTTCCCATAAGAGGTAGATTTCTTAACAAAAACAGCATAAGAAAATAGTTTTTGAATGACTTAGGCATAGGGCTTGTGATTTTGTGTGGGGGTTTTTATTTTCTTTTTTTGTGAAGCATAAAGAATTAATGGGCCCAGGTATTTGAATTTTCCAGAACTGTGAAAGGAAATGGTCATAAGAGTGATACAGCTAAATGTCGTAACAGGGTTTGTTACAGTCTCCTCTTTCACTAAGCTGCTTATGGGATGGAAGGTAGAAACAGCTGGAGGGGAGATGTGCTCTTGTTCTTTGGTCCTATCCAGATGTCAGAAAAAAAGTAATAGGTGTGCTATGGATTGATTCCCCTCTCTTAAGTTCACTGGGGACTGATTATGGAGCTGAGGAATCTGGATGGGAATTTCTGATAAATAATTATGTTATAAAGATAGGCTCTATAGTTTTATTTAAACTGTGCATCTGATAGGATTTCCTTAGTCATCTGATAACTGTAATCAGCATCACTGTACTACACAAAAATGTGTATTCTTAAAGAAAATTAGGTTCTAGTCAGAGTTGACAGTTATTGGAAGGTTTTCAGAATCCTGCAGTCTTTTAGTTTTAAATGTCATGTTTGAGGCATTGAGCAGGGGAATAGTTTGTGCTTGACTTGCTGTATCTGTGGTTGTGCTGTGTATCCTCAGATGGTATTCCCTGGAGCAGAACAGTTGTATCATCTGTTTCTGAAAAGGGTTGAAATTGTTGCCATTTCTGATACCAGAAGTAATTATTTATTATAATTTTCAAACATTCCTTTTTAATTTGCAAATAGAAAATATGAGAGAACGTAGGATTAAAATGTCAGGACCTCTTCCTGATTTGGATAATGACTTGGTGAACAGAGCTGCTAAGCCTGATGAAGTTGTACTGTAACATCTCTAGAAGAAAGGGTCAAAAAATGAGAAACATTTTCAATGTTTTCGGTGTAACTTAAGCTAGTTTCTTTCATCTTGCTGGAAGCAGCCAGGGATGGTATTAAAGACTTTCCCCTCTAGCTTCCGAAGTGCTTGCGGGGATTCAGAAGAACATGGTGCTGACCCAGTTCTCTTTAGGTGGTGATTTGTAGCTTCAAAGGAGATTTGCCTCACTGCTTTTCCTTTTGAACAGTTGAGCTGTGAGGTCAACTGTCTTTTGAAGCCCCACAATTGCCAAAAAGAACCCAAGGTCCTGTCTGGCTGATCTAACCTCTTCTGACCATGCACTTCTGCCCATCTTTATGAATATACATCTGAGAGCTCCCTTTGTATAATGTCTGCGTTTTGTTTTTTAATTCAATAGGTGTTAATGTATTAAATTGTTATGTGAAAAAATTGTTTGCTTTTGCTCTTCTTCCTTGCCCAATATCTGAAGAATTACATCCATCAAGACACATACTAATGTCCTGACCAATTATGTGCTGGACAGTAATTCTGTTTAAACATAAATTTATAAATACGTACATCAATAATGTTTCCTTTCTTATTTAGGGAATTTATTTCCTCAATGTTACATTTTGATTTAGAGTTAGAAGTCTTTATTCCTAGGTTAGTAATTTCTTTAGGCTGTAGGCTAAAAATCAGAGATAAGGCTTTTTTTAAGGTTTGAAAAGAGTGGTGTTATCTTGTGAAATTAAAAAAAAAAAAAAGTTATATGAAACACTGTGGTATAAGCCTTAACCTTAAAAGCGTATTATATAGCTTATTTCAAAATTGGGGTCTTAAAACCCCCAAAATTCTTGTCAAAAGTACTCGCAGATTGTGTGGCAGATGTTGGACAATTTTAGATAAAATATGGCTATGTCTTTGAGTAATCTTTAAGAGATACTGGTTGTAAAGAGGGGCAGGCAGTGTAACAAAAGTACCTTTAACACACAGTCAAGTGTTCTTTCTGCAGAAATAAATGCAAAGTATTAATTAGGAAAGATTTCATTTCTGTGGTAGATCACTTGTTTACACATTGCTGAAACAATCTTGTCCTTGAGCTTATTCCATTAAGGCAGAGCCCTCAAAGTCAGCGAGGTGGCTCACGACAGCTTGCAGACGTGGCATGTTACATGTAAATCCAGCTGACCTAAATTCTACCCAGATCCGCACTACTTTTTCTATTTATTGACTGCCTGTAAGTATCCAGAATCAAAGGTCTTGGGAGCATAAGTACAATTCAGACTATCTGAACCTGAGCTTTTGTCCTCAAGATAAAATGAGATTGATTGCATGCACCATTTGATGTTTGTGTCCTCTAAATGATGTTCCACATACAAGTTAATTTCACCCTTTAAAAAATGCATTAGTGTCTTCAGTTCTTAAAAGAGAGGTTTTTATCCTGAAGTTTTGGGTTTTCTTTAAATAGCTCAATGCTAAACTTGTAATAAGTAGGGAAAATTCTGCTTTCATCCACTCTCATGTGACTTTTTTTGGTAAATAAATATCCCTGCAAGAATTCAGATGCTGTGCCCCAACAGACAGCACATTTAATAGGGAAACTTGGGATATCGAATCTATCTACACATCTCTTTTATTATCCATTAATGTAATGTTTTTGTGGAGAATTTTGTGATAACCTTCATAAGGCATTCATTGTGCGTAGTCATGCCTATGAATTCTCACTTGAGAATAGCACGAGTTGTTTTTCTGTTCTTTAACTTACAGTAATTTTTTTGAAAGGAAGATACAGTCTTTTTCTTTTGCACTAGGACTAAACTACATAGGGAGAAAAAAAACACATCTTCCAAAATATTTTGTTAAAAACAATTCTATGATCTCTCCTAGGGCAAATGAAAAAAAGACTGAAGGCAGAATACCTTATAATTTGCAGACTTCTTTTAAATTCAGTGTTTAATTGCAATATTATCTGTTTTTGTTATTATTATTTTACCCATGAGAACTTTTATGGTTAAAAATTCATAATCACAGAAGAGATATACTTCCTTTCGTGTTTCAGCTGTCAATTAAAATTTAACTGAAATTGGCACGAGTTTTTGCTCATTTGTGTTATTTATTGTTAAAATGGCCTAGTAGTTAACTTTGGTATAGATGCTGCCCAGTATTCCTTTTTTTTCCCCCTGAGATAGTATACTTAGCAGTGGTTTTTGTCACCTGTCAGAGGATGCTCTGGAAAAGCCAGAATGGTTCCAGCTTTGCTTTGGTCTCATTTCACATTGTTGATGTGGATAATTCACTTGCTAAGAGTATCATCTTTCTTAGATCTTTTTGTCTGAAAACAATTTGTTGGGTTCAGAATTTTGCGCCAATCAACTTTAGAGTCTGAACCAGCCAGGAAGAAGACCTGATTAAGCCAAGTGAGTTGGAAGTAGATTATTACACATTATCATATGATAGTAGGCATGCATCGAAATGCCAAGAGGATGTTGCCAGATTTTTACAGTGCTGCCCAGTGACAAGATGAGGAGCAGTAGTCATAAACTAAACCACAAGATATTTCATCTAAGCATGAATAACTTCTTTTACATTGAGGGTGGCAGAGCACTGCAACAGGCTGCTGAAGGAGATTGTGGAGTCTCCCTGCCTGGAGACGTCCAAACCCTCCTGGATGTGTTCCTCTGTTACCTACCACAGGTGACCCTGCCTTGGCAGGGGGGTTGGACTGGATAATCTCTGAGAGGTTCCCCCCAACCCTGTCAATTGTGTGATTCTGTGGTAATTTCTCTTTTCCCCCTTCTCTAAGCTCTTATAAAACAAAACTCCCTGTGGTATCTTTAACTATAAGGTGTCTGTGCCTGTCCTTTTTTTTTTTCAGTAGTTTATCTGTGTCCTTTTCCACAGGTCCAGTCAGTGAAAACGCCCCTGTGGAATAACCTTTGAAAGAGAAATGATGTTGATGTCTTGCATCACCTGACAGATGAAAAAGGAATACTGGAGAAACTGAGTATTTTCCTGCCCCTCCTCTTGCATCCTGAGAGGAGAGCCAAGCAGAATCAGCTAGTATTTAATTTCTCTTTGTTTTTTAGTGCATAGGAGCAGATTTTTTTTTTTAACTGAATAAAGGTAAAACAAAAACCTTTTTTTTTCTCATGCACTTGCAGTAAATACTGTCTTAATCTTAATTAACTGCTGACATTAAAAAAAAAAAAAGTTTTTTACTTATCATATATCAAATGTGGCAAAGTATGCCTGCATCTCTTCCAGAGATTGCAATGAATGAAGAGCTTTCATACAGTTATTTTTAAAATTATGGTGCTCTAAAACAGTAGTAATAACATTAGGAAATAATTTTATTTCCTGCTTCATCTTACAGAATGTCTCTTTCTAATGTGAGGAGATAAACAACTCTATAAAAATGAGTTACTGTATTTTTTACAAGCAATAGTCTGAAATTCTAGATGCATGTGTAGTGGATGCTACAAGGAGATTACATGTATGTTGATAGAAGAGTAGCAGGCAAACAAATATGCCTTGACTTCCAGAAGGGACATGGGGACGTTTTCTTGGAAATTCCCAGTGAAGATCTTTGATCTCCACATAAAAATACAAGGGAGGTTTATGCCCAGTGCCTGTGTAATCTTTGTTGGAAGGTCAGCAAAGGTCAAGAGTACAGAAATTGGTTAATAACCAAAGAGAAATGCAATTAATTGGTGCCATGGAAGCAAACAGAATATGAATAAAGATGGAATATTTTGAAACATATGCCTAAAATGCAGGATTAATTAGAAATCGCCTAGTCTCACTTTGGACCTAATTTATTCAAATTCTGTTCTTATACTTCAAATTCATTAATGATATAGCAAGGTATAATATTTAAGCTTTGTCAATGCAGTTGGATGATTGACTATCAATGGAGAGGGAATGATGAGAAGTTCACTTTATTAATCTCCCATTACCTTTTCAACTACTACAATGTATTGTCTTTGCCTTGTAGTGTTCCTAACAATAAAGGATTATTAATACATCCTCAGTGAATAGAGTTGAAAAATTGGTCATATGCTTTTGTTTCACTATTGAATACTTGTTTCCAAATAAATCTGCTGCAGAAGGACAATCGCTGTGAATCAGCAGCTGCTGTTATTGCAAAATAGAGAATGTTTGTGACTCTGAAGATAGAATTGTCTAGTCATTGTGAGATATGCATAAGTGTTTTTCTGAACAATTATAATCTAGACGTTTGGTATTTTCATTTGGATCTTCCAGTCACTCTCTTGTGTTCATACTAGACCTATCATAGTGCAGAGGAAATCTACACAAATAAGAACAAATCTTTTTCTTCAGTGGCTGGCATGTGGAATCTGGTCTTTCTCATCAAAGTCACTTGCTATGCTTAGAGGTAGAAAACTACAAAAAAACACCCCCAAAAATTAGGAACAAATATGGAATTTAAATTCACGTCTTTTGTTCTTGTTGCTTTAGTGAGTTTGTTCCACAAAAAGATGCATGGTCTGTGCTCTCAGCTGGTGACAGCTTTCATAAAGAAGCTCTGGCTAAGAGTCATATAATTGGAGCTTTTACAAGAGGATTTGCTTTCCTCTTGGTGTGGCAACCCCACAATAACTAGTAGCAGGTAGAGAGCACCCTGGGAAGGTTCATGATCAATGGAGAGCAGCTGAACAAGGCAGCCCAAAGCCAGCAGGCTTGTTAAAACCTTTCAAAGGCAAAATCTGTCCTGCATGGGAAACAGCTGGTAAATGCAGTGTCTTGTTTGTATGAAGATCTCTTGTTATATGGCTTTTCAAAGAAACAGAAATGCTTTGGAGGCAGAATGGTCATAGAGAATTTTTTATCTCTGTTTCTGGATTAAAACCCATGAGAAGCTGAAGAAAAGGAAATTAGTATTAAAATAAATGAAGGAATATTTTACTAATAATAGATCTATAAAGGTAATAGGTCAAATATGATATGATTTTTCTTCAATGTATTATAAAGTATAGCTATTTTAAAATAATTAAATGAATCATATTTATTACAGTAATACTTAGTGAGTTATGTAGTTTTGTAACTCTGTAATCCTCATCCCACCATAACTGTAAACACAACAATAGATACAGAAAAAGGTGAGATATATAGAATATATAATGTACAATAGTGTGCTTATTACTCATTTGAGGACTGTTTTCTCTCCAGGGAGACCAGAAAAGCCTATTATAAGTTGTCACATAGAGCTTTTAGGGATAAGAGGCTGTGATTTGTACCAGTGAGAAGAGTGCAAAATTCTCTTCCTTTATCTTTCAAGTACTCCCATGACAGATGCCAACAATCTTCATTATAACTATGTCATTTCAAAAAGAAAAAGAATGCTAAGTAACTGTGTGGCGCAACTTGATATTTGAACTGGTTATAATAAAGTTATTTGGTGTTTTCAGTATTAGCCTCAGTTTTATCTTGACCCCAATGGTTAGTTAAGTCATGATATTTCCTCTCCTTGAAAGAACATGTATGTTTAGACCATGCAAACAGTTCAGGAAGGAATCATGAGACTTTTCTGTTGTTTATTCTCTGGAGAATTTGGAGTGCTACATTTTCATAGCTTGTTCACTGAGAAGTTATTTTATGAAACATATGCACTTACTTAATGCATGAACACGTTAATTCCCCATTATTTCTTGGGCCTCTAACTGCAGCGCTTTCTCTCTTCACTGCACTTATGTTTTTGCAGAGCCAAGCCTGTAATTGTTTAGCTTCAATGTTATAATGGAAGGTATAGTTTTTGTTGGTGGTTATTAATGTTGTTTCTTCCTTCCCAAATGTAAAAGTCCTGCTGAAAAAAAAAAAAAATTGAGCTGTAGATTTTTTCTTTTTCTTGCTTGCTCTTTTCTATCTTTTCCTTTTTCATTTCCCTACCTCTTCAGTTTCCGTTACTTGTAGAATCA
This sequence comes from Taeniopygia guttata, assembly GCF_048771995.1. Lineage (NCBI taxonomy): Eukaryota > Metazoa > Chordata > Aves > Passeriformes > Estrildidae > Taeniopygia > Taeniopygia guttata. Next base: position 36,460,846 of record NC_133028.1, on the reverse strand, counting down.
AAGCTAGAGCTAATCTTAGACTGAAATTGGTTTGTCTTTCCTAAGAAAATAAGACTTTTTTTCTTTCACGGGTCCAACCTGTCTGAGTAGATAGGTCAATGTTTATTTCATAGTCTTTTTATTCTGAAACACAAAAAAATGAGGTTTTCTGAGCAAATTCTTTTTCCACAAAAGCAATAATTAAAAGAAAAAAAGAGAATAGCCAGCCATATGCGGCAGACAATGTATGTGCTTTGCAACTTCTATCTTCTTTGTTATATGACTCTTCTGTGGTTTTGTTATAAAATTGCAAATGTGATACAAATAAAAGTTATGTATATATTAGAAAAATCCAAAATTGTAGTGATTGCAAACATTATTTTAAAGGGAAGAAATAGGTATCTCTTTTTACCTTTATGCTCCCAAATATTTTTTTCATTTGAATAACCAAAATTTGTATTAAACCATATTGACTAGCTAAAATATAGTCTCTTCCTCTGCCTCTTCTTTTGTTGTATCTCAAAACTTCTACCTAACTAGGTCAGAAATTTCTGTCGTATTCCATGTGAGTTCTACATGCAGTAGACTGTCTTTGTAGTGAGTGAGAATTTAAACAAAGAGCAGCTGTGATCAGCCTTCCTCTGTGGAAAGATTTTGTATCATTGAAGCAAAATAGCTGAGATGTGGCTTACAGTTAGTAAGAGATTTTGTTGTGGTTTTTTTGGTTTATTTTTTTTTTGATTTCAAGCAGCTCCATCACAGTGTTTTATATAAATGAAGATGCCGTGGTTTAGTAGTAATAAAACAGATGGACGTAGAACTTTCATCAAAATGGACTATATCAGAATAGAAGTTGTGTAGAACACCTTAGGCTAAGTACCTTGTTCTTTTGTAACTGCATATGCAAATATGTATTCCCAAATATGTTTCTCTTCCAGCAGCTGGGATTTTTTTTTGGCCTTTATATACAAATCATTGACTAAGAAAATGTCAAAATACTGATACAAAAAGACTTGTGTGGAAAAAATACTGCATACTATAAACATCTATACTGACAAGATTTATGTACAATCACTGCAGGCATTTTTGTTTATATTTTTTAAGGAATAGCTTTTGAGCAATTTACTTACCTACAGCAATGAATCAATAACTGTGTTACATCTGTGAACAGATTTTGAAGTGTTCACTTGAACATAAGAAAAAACTTCATATGTATTGGAAGTAATTTATGTTCTGAAATTGACATATCTTGAGAGTTTTACAAAAACTCTTACTATAATCAGAAGTGTTCACTGTAGTCACAAAAAAATTTAAAAATTCAATAATTTTCCCATGTAATGTCTGATTTGCAGTTGAGGTTGCATTTATAATTATATACAGTTTTTGGAAACAAGTTTGTGTAACTTTGGCTGAGTTCTGTGCATGTGTTGGCTGTGTTCTTTTAAACGTGATGTGCTTTGTGTTTTCTGAATGGTTATTGCTCTCTCTGCTCTTTCTGTAGTTTATTCTATGCTTCCATGCAGTTCATTAATTAAGAGAAGTAGTACCTGGTGTAGAAACATGTAAGTATAACTTAGTTTCCTGTGATTTTTTTTAATCCTTATATAAGAAAAGCTATGTTGCTCCACATATGTGTATCCTAGGCTATAACATGTCTTTCCTTCCTCAGGAGATTCCTTAATTTATTGTTGTAGAACTAATTTATTGGAAAAAGAAATTCAGTCTTCAAATGTAATGTTATTCCTAGTGAAATGCTGTGCATTTGACAATCTTTTAGCATCAGAATTATAAAACTTTTTCATTTCCCTTGACCTGGTAATATTCTGGTTTCCAAATCACAAATGACTGTGTCTTTCTACCACTAGCATTTGTTGTTTATTGCAAAATAGTTTATGCAAGGTGATGCAGAGTCATTATAGCAACTCTAAGTCTCACAATCTACTGTTGCTTTGGCTATGATTTCATCTGGCAGACAAGAGAGAGACAGGAGCAAAACTCTGATGTGATGCTGAGCTGTGTTAACAAATTAACACTTGGAGTTAAAGTGTAAATGTGTGCATTGATAAAAGTATCATGGGTACTTAGAAAGTGATTTAGAAATAAGTAAAGTCCAGAATACAGTGCTGTCTGCACATTTTAGAGCAATAAAGGGAAGAATCTTGTAAACATTGTACAAATCACAATATGTGCAGATTTGAACCTGGATTTAAGTTTCAATGTTAGGGTTTTTTTCATAAAATAGCCAAATTAAAATAATTACTCAATTTTTTCAAAAGCAGTGAGCTGGTCACTAATCCATTTATTACCTTTTGTGGATTCCAAATATGTTACATTTTGTTTTAAAAGTTTTTTCCTTGTCTCATCTGGCAATTCTCCACAAGAAAAACACTTCTATTGTTGCATTAATAAACAGGTAGATTTATTTTCCATTATTCACTCTATAGAGTCTTTCTTCTGAAGCATTTTGCAGGTAGAATGCCAGGGAACTGATTACAACGATATCCATGAAAGAAAAATACCAGTCTCATTAATTCTGTATTGATTGCCTAAGTATTAGTGACTGCTGCACACTGTGTGGCAGCACAAGTGTGAATAGTCTTTAGAAACTTTGCTGGCTTCAACCTGACACTTTTATTCTCACATTAGTAAATTGTCTCAAGAGAGCTGCCTTTTTCGCATCTAGAAATTCCGTTATCGTTAACAGAACAAATGCTACATTGCACAGTCTTACCAAGAACTGAGAAAGCATAATCTCCACAAGCCTAAAACTGCAGCCTGTGTGCCTGGCTACTGGATAACTGAAAATGCTTTCTTATGAATATTTCAGTGTTGTCTGTGAGGGCAAATGAAATCAGTTTCCCTTATTGCTCACACCTACCCACGCCCCAGAATCCTGTGGATTGCGGTTTCCAAATGACAAATAAGGGTATTTTTCATTATTAGTGACAGATTGTGGCTGCTGATGAGCTTTTCTCATCTAATTCCTGCTGATTTTTGTTTCTGACCTTTGTTGCTGTGCCTGCTGAATGGGTATCTAAACTCTGGTTCATTTTAATAGCCTGGATACCTCTCTTCATGATGAAGGCTCAATTTTTTTTAAAGTAATGCTATTTGGGTTGTAGAAGCTTTCATACTGTTTATGTCATAAAAAGGTCTCCAGAAATGACAAAAATATTACTTTTTTTTCTGTTTCCCCTCTGTTGGTGGGTATATAATCTCTCCCAGTTTACAGCAAAGTACCACCCTCATGGTTCCTCTTGGAGGAGGTAGAGCTTTCACTACGCAGCTCCCTATTATCTCTGATGCTTTGTATTTCAATGTCAATAAGTCAATTCTTTTGTAGGGCAGGGAAAGGTTCAAATGAAACATGATTTATTTTTATTGGTGGCAGCCAACACACTACAGCACAGCTCAATAGGATTACGGTACAGTTCCTTTTATAATAAATCAAACCAACGTTCCAGCCATTCTTAGTGTTCCTGGAGGTTTTGATCTAAATATGGCCAGTACAAATGCAGAAAACTTGTGAGCAATTTAAAACCAGTATATCTGAAACTGCTGTAAAACTATGTAGCAAAATTTGAGCCTCATCATTCATATTAATTTTTAAGTACCATTGTTTCTTCTTTTTGTGTGTGGTTGAGAGGGGGAGGTTGTCATATTTTATTTGTGATGTTCTTTTTTAAGCTAGGGAGAGAAGTTTCTCCATGGGAAACTTAAGAGTATTTTGTTTTCCTCATCTTGTTTATGAAGGCATTACAAGGAAAGCAAAGGTAAGAAAAAAAATATAATTTCCTGTGAAAATAAATTAGGTACTTGATTTCTTTTGAACCAATAGGAGACATAAACAAAGAAAATGATGCTTTGAATTGGCTTGTGGTACTTCTGAAGTAAAACTGTTGCAGTGAAGTTTTTTTACTTGTTCTGACATTGCAGAATTCTTTACTTTGAAACTAAAATAAGTAGCATATATGCTAATGGATTTAATACTGAAATATTGAAAAATTTTGACTGAGATCAGAAAATATATAGTGTATTTAGCAGTACACCTTTAGACTCTTTAATAAGTTTGCTAACATAGACTTTTCTTTGAATAAGAGTTTTAAAACATGTTAATTCATTTGAATTTGCTGATAATATCAATTCAGAATGCCTGAGCCTTTCATTTGCATGGAAGAATGCACGAGAATATTTGTTTTGGAAAGCACTTTTTAAAATATATACTCGGTTTCCAAATGTGCTTGCCTCAGTGGAGTATCAGCAGTGATTAAAGCCTGTGTGTGCATATGTGCATGTGTTCCTTTGCATCTAGGGAGCAGTTATTCAATTTGTGACCAGAACTAATTTCAAAATGTGTGTCTGAAACAGCAAGATTCTTCCCTCCCACATTGTAAAATAAAAACTGGTTTGACTTCTCTGTAAACTGTTTTTCCTTCTGAAGGCTTTGTTTTGTTTGGTGGTTTGTTTTTGTTTTTTTTTTTTTGTTTTTTTTTTTTTTTTTTGGGTTGCAAGTTCCTGCCAGTGCCAGAACCTCGAGAGCCCACGTTGTTGTGATTGTTTGCTGTTTGCATGATGTCTGCCAATTCAGTGGCATTCAGTAATGTCTCAGATTCAGCAGGCTATTCAAATATTTTCAAATATATTTTCAAATAAAAATTTCTGAGCAATTTTGTTCTTAAATAAAAATTTAGAATGCACTTCCACTGTTTCCTAAACTGGTCAGTGTGCAAGGTGATAAAAGGACATAGGAACCCAGGCCTGTAATGATGCCTAGAGAGGCTACCTGGACAGAATAAGTTTAGTCCTTAGATTGTAGAAGTTAGGGGTGCTCAGAAGATTTATTTTGTGATTTTTAATTTTTTTAAATACTTCTGTGGATGTTAATATTTGAAAATTTTATCTGTTTCTTACAGATGTCTTCAAAGATTAGAACACTGATTTAATATCATTGGCATAGACAGAAGTAATATGTATTTTATATTACTGCTGTTTATAATGCAGGGAAAGCTTTTTGAGAACTGAAGTGCTGTAATGCCTTTGAAATTGCTATTGAAGGGAACATAGATAAAGCAAATTGTTATCCTTGTCCTTTCAAAAATAAACTAGATTGTGATATCTCAATGAAGATTTCAAGGCTTGTTCATGTTATAGTATGAGGTTTTTTACAGACATTTGTAAATCCTTTAACTTTGTCATATATCATAAGTTAAATAATTTACCTACTGTATGCTTGCATGCTAGTATTGCAAAATGAGGAGCACTCGGCCAAAATATCCAAGGATGTTTTTCCTCCATGTTCTTTTAGCTGACAAAATACGTATAATTTAGAATGGATCATTTTCCTGGATATATTTGAAAGTCTTTATAGAAAACTAGAAATTTTTCTTTTTTTCCCCGTTTTGTTTTGAAATATAACAGCTCTAAATGCTTTGTTGCTGTTGCGTTTTGGTGGCAGAGGTGCAGCAGAGCACATGGCTCCACATCAGTATCAAGTTCTGCTGTAGAGGCTGTAGTTTGCTTATTTCTCTTACTAATGGAATGAAGGCTGTAGGTCAAAATGTTATTCTGCAAAGTCAACTTTTTTGATGACATCCTTATTATGCTTAAAATCTACCACTATTACAATTTCAAAATGTTGTCAAATAGCATTGACAACTTGGTAACTTGGATTAATTCCTTGCCAAAGCAATGTTTGGTTTGGAGACACTTTTGGATTTCATAATTTCTTTATGGTGGCCCAAAATTTCTTTTCCCTGCAGTTTTAGCAAACCTAAATGGCAGCAGATCAGCATTACTCTGATCTTAACTAAAATGTGCTATGCACGATGATACCTATGTGATAAATGTGTTGGGTCTTTTTCCTCTCTAAAAGTGAAGAATTTCTGACATGAAGGGATAAATTCATTTATATTATGTATTGTTGGGTTTTTTTTACATGGTTTTTTATATGTGTGTGGATGTTGGTGGTGGATTTTGGGTTATATTTTGTAAGGCGTTAACTTTTCTCGCTCCAGTTTAATTTTGACATTTCTCTGCATTCACTTCTACTTACGTCACTGGTTTATGTGGATCGTCTTTTACCCTCTAAATATTAGATGCCTTGCTCTCCTATGTAAAATAGGAGAAACCTTTTATGAGAAGTAGTTCTTTTTTTATTCAAAGAAAAGCAACTTGTAGAAAAACTTAGAAGTTTAATATAAAGTTAAGTTTCTTATGTGGGAATGCTGCATCTGAGGGTCCCTCGAGTAACCTGCTGTAATCTGAAAGCTTTTCTGTTTGTTTTTTAGAATATCTGAAAAACTAGAGGTTTCTACAAAACATAAGGCCTTTTAATGAATTCTTACTACTATCGAATATACTGTAACCCTTCTAGGGGTTCTTCTAAGAGTCTTTCAAGTTAAACTTTCTAAGAACAGGCACCATGCTTGCCTTTAGCTCAGTGGCAAAAAGGAGATAGTCTTTATTTTCTTTACTGGGAGTTCCTTTAACTGTAATGTTTATTGACTAATGTCTGTTCAGTGGTTCTTCTGCTGAGATTTCCAGAAACACCTGGAATGTACAAAATAGAATGGATTTCATTGTTTCTGTAAAAGTACTTTCTCGCCTGAAAAAGTATTTTGTTGTTGGCTGGTTGTTTTTTTTCTGTTACTTTAAGGGTGCTCTCCTATAGTTGTTATGAGAAACAATAAATAGCTAATTGGCTTTTTTATGAGATACATGATTTCTGTAGCTCACTAAGCAGAAGAATCTTGAAGCTGTTCTTGGTAGCTTTTAATGCCTTTGGTCACCCTTGTTCCCTTCCTTTATACAATCAATGTTTTAGCTTAATTTTAGTTTAGTCAATGTTTCTGAAAAGGGGATGAAGGACCTACAGTACTCAAGGTGCTCAGTCACTCTAATTATATAGTTAGTGGCATAATTATTTATTCTTTCTTCCTTTATAAAAATTCCAGAAGTTTTTTTAGCCTCTGGCTTCTACTGAAAAGTGACTGCAATTTCTGTCTTTTTCCGAAGAGATAATAACAAATTTATAACTTATCAGAAAACTACCATAAGTCAGTGCTCAATTTTGTTTCTTGGTTTGTCAACCCCTCTTTTTCACTTAGCTTTAATTTTCTTTATTATGAATAATTTCAAATCATTATCAAACTTTGATGTGACATTACACTTTACTTCTTCATATCCTTTGTTGAACTTACTGAAGAATGCAGAGCTCAAGTGAGATAGTGTAAAACTTTTGAATGTTGCTTATTGTGGAAAGGACCACAGATTATTCTGCTTTCCCATCATTAATACATAAGCTTCCAGAAAATATGTTTTTGATTTTATTTCATGATGCATTAGTTTCTTTAGGAAATTTTGAAAACTAAAATAATTTTTGGAATTCTTCAATAAGGCAAATCTATTCTTTCTGTAGTGTTCTACTTTGAAGAATCTAAATATATTTGTCAAAGACAACTTCCTTCAAGCCAATACTTACATTGAACGATTATGTAAACCATCACCTGACATGCGTCTCTGGTGGATGAAATTTACCTTTAACAACCCTTTCATTTATTAAATTTTTTAAGAAGATATGTTGTAAATTGTTTTATAGTGCTGTGTAATATACACATGGTGTAGTTATTGATAGAGGTGGTTCTGCATTTCTCCTTTCTAGAGGTTTCTGTCTGCTGGCCACGTATTTGCCTAAAAAGGCCAAGAACCAACATTCTTACTTGACAGTTCCAGATAAATGCTGTGGTAAGGGCTCTTACTCCATCAATGTCTCCACTGAATTATACCAATGCCAGTATGATCATTCCCATCTTCAGTAGTTCAGTGAAGACAAATAGCTTCTCAGAGCTAACCTGCAGAATTATGTGTCATAGAGGTTCTGCGTGAGACTGTTTGAGTGCCTTTCATGGTCCTGATGTGGTGTTGCTAAAATAACTTTGGAATCAGTTGGGTCTATATATTTGTTATATTAGGTGTTAAAGGACAGTGGTTATAACCAGTCATTACAACAAAACCCTCCACAGGATGTAAAAGACTGTGAATGATAAAAAAATGCTCTTTAAAACATAGAAACATTTAACAGAATATAAGTACGGAATTGTCAGGCTCATAGTTAGAATTGTCAGCAGGAATAAACTCCTTTGACCTAATAAAACATTCATATCTCCTTCTTATTAACATGAAAGTAATGCTGTGAATAATTGAAAACTGTAGATTTTCATGCTACAACAGGAAAATATTTTCTATTTCTTTATTAGTAAATAGGATTACAGTAACTTTTCTAGATTTTTTTCCACTTCTCTCCATCCCAGGTGTTCAGCATAGCTTTCTCCTGTTTCAGTGCTGTTTTGTTTTTGCAGAAGCTCTAAACCAGTGTGACTAAGGGCATAGCCTGAAGTTTATAATTTCTGTAGCTCATTGCTCATCTTTAGTGCCAAACATACATATAACATAAAGCGAGTGTATTTCCTGTTTCCACTGCATCGCTGCTTTATCTGGTATCCTACAGCTAAAGAAACTTTACAGAAAAGACTCTTAAGTGGATCTGTTTGAAAATGTATGATTTACATTATGATTCTGAATACCATAAATATGTAAATCGCAACAAATAATTTTCCTGTATGATGTGTTTGTTGAGAGTGTTCTACATACAGATGGTCTGATATTTTAATCACTTAGGGCCACATTTAGTCAAAACTACAGACAAACTGTGCCATATTTGGATAGCAGATTAAGGCAGGCTTCCTGGCTTGTTCAGGTAGCTGTAGCAAGAGGGAGAGTGCCTTCTATATCAAAGCAGAGAAAATTGTCTGTGTTTGCCAGAATTTGTGAGAATTGTCTTTCATCTTGTAATTCATAACAATATTGCTCATCCTGAAATATCTGGAACCATTGTATATAGAGTTGTTATAACTCAGCCTGTGGAAATGTCACATAGACACTGAATTTCTGATTTTCTTTATAAGCAAAGTCACATATAATTAAAACTGCAAGCTCATTTTAGGGCTATTGTTCTAGTTCAGCATTTTTCAGTGCGAAGAGCACTTGCTGTCTTCATACTTTTGTTTTTTGGCTTAATTCAAAAAGTGTTACCTGTTTTTATATATATATATATATATGTAATATATATATGATTACTAGTTGGGAATCCTTTAACATAATTAACTTTTGTGCATTTTACTTGTATTCACACAGAGCTTTTCACTTTTTGTTGCTCATTATATGAGACAGCATTTATTAGGTCAAATGATACCTGACGATGTACAGAGGGACAGTAAAATTGGAACCTGGGAAAAAACACTGTTGAGCCCACTGTGGATGGATGTTGCTTCAGGATCCTATGTACTATGTGATGAGTCAGAAAATCCTGCTCAGGGTGATCCTGGAAATCTCCAGGTTCACGTTGCTGTGTTATATGTATGGGAATTGAGGCACTGCTACAGAAATCTTGAGGTCAAAGAGGATCACACTGTCTTTGGGAAGATTAGCAGACCAAGATAAATTTAGGAAATCAAATAAAGTTCCTTTATGTTTCTGAGAAATGGAGCAGTTTTAACATTTTATGTGGAAATACTTTGCTGATGTTATCAGGCTTCCTTAAAATCACAGGACTGAGAGAATTTTCCAAAATGTTACACTAAACCTGTGGCCAGAGTGAAATGAAAACAAATTATTTTTTTCCTTTTTTTTTAGTTATGATTTTTAAATTGTTTTACATTTCAGGACCTGGAGTGGGTGGCTTTTGATTTGTTTTTGATGAATGGGTTTGGGGGTTGAGGGTGTGTGTTTCATGGACGTTTAGTTTCTTTGGGTTGTGGAGGTTTTTTATGTCTGTCTTGGATAATGTAGAAAGTAGTTTGTGAACTGGTTAGTGTAATCCCATATGAGAAATGATCTTCTGCACTAGGGATATCTTGAAATTACTGGCATTTTAAATATTCGTGCTTTAAATGTTTATGCAAAAATAGTAAGGCTTTTCCTTTGTAGGGTGTTTTTCCCTCTTTGCAAGAAACTATAATATTCATAATCTCTGGTGCTCAAAGCAGCTTGGAAGAGGAATAGAAGGGAGATGGGTACTCTTGCTGCTAATAATTAATAGGAAATAAAATAATGTGACAGTGGAAAAAGTCCTGGAGGAAGCAGGAAAAGTGGTTTTGTGTGCTGGCAGTTTTTTGCCAGCCCAAATAGTACAAGATGGAAATGTCTGCCTGAATTGAACTGCAAAAGAGAATAAAAAGATATAGCTGTGTATAAATGCCACCTTTCCCACACGAGATAGGTTGTCTGTGTGTAACGAATGCCAGAGAAACAAGAATTATGTAAAAAAGTGTTCTTTATCTGGCTGAAAACAGAGTGAATGGCAGAGTAATTACCTTGCAAAGGGCAGTGAAATGAACACTGAGGAAACATGTTATAGCAGTAATCTGTCGGGAGTCCAGAAAGTCGTCAAAGTGTGAGCAATAATCCATTGGAAATGACTGAGAAAAAACAGTAATTGTATTGCAGCACTCGCTAAGGAACTGCACACACATTTCTCAGTGATTTTCTCATGTGTTGCCAAAATTTGGCAGTACAATATCTTCTGTATAAGGTGCATTTCAATTTGATAATGAGCTGCTATATTATCTAAATGACTCCAACAGAGAATGCTGTGTTGGGTATCAACAGGTGAAAAAGGTTCAGGATTTGACATAACAAAGTGTGATACTTTAGATTACACCTGTAAATAAGGAAAAAGACCCAACAAGTAGATTGAAAATCTCAAAATAAAAATGCCCCTTCAAACACAGAGATATTTTCTCTGATGAACACTTGAGGTTTTGGTCCTCTATAACCAGGACAACTAAGTCCAGATGCAGAAATCTTAAAAATTTTAAAATTTTGCTCTGAAATTATTTTATTATTGAGACAGGACTGGAGCAAATGCTATACCAGTAAGATTATTATTAATTTTTAACACTTCTGCTTGCCCATGGCTATTCACTCCTAATATTACTGCACTTGGCACACATGGGCCTCTGTGTCAGTCTAAACAGAAAATAATCAAGTCCTCATATCCATTCACTCTGATGAACTGATAGTTTTCAAATAGTTGCAATATTTGTCCAGTACTCTGTGAAGACCTTAATTGGATTAATGGTACTTTTCTCATCCTTTTTGCTAGTGCTGCACTTGCTTTGCTGTTTTCTCATGTTCAGTTTTTAAGCCTTGCGAAGGCAACAACATATTGCCATTGTTTGCATTTTCTTCCAAATATGAGCACTGCTTGTATGCTTAGATTTGTTTCCCGTGCTGCAGTTTGTGTTGCTTGACATACATGAGCTGGATTTTGTGTCTTTTTGGTTTGAATGTAGAGTTTTAATCCTATTTACTTTTCTTTCTCAGGAATAATTCTTGCAATAGTTAGCATTGTATGTCCATGGCATTGCCCATAGTACAGTGAGGTTACTGTCAGCTTCTTCATACACATTAAGCAAGAACTAGTGGCTGTAAACTGTTGCAAAGGAATGTAATATGGATTGTATTTTTGTGGTTTTTCAGACACAGTTTCAGTCTTTGCCTATTTGTATGATATTACTCCAGAACAGGGTTTTTTTTACAAATCCTGTAAACTTTTTGCCTATAGCCTTCTCTTATCTCATTGGGTCTCAGGTTCCTTTTTTAATGTCAGCACACTTGTCTGGCACATTCTGATAGTTTTTGACACATAATGGCGGGATCTCTCTTTCTGAGTATTGTGGTCCAGAGCTGTCTGGTCATGTTTCATGTACTGGATAGTCTGGAAGATTTTTAGGTAGATGGCAGTATTTCTGAAATTTGACACTTCCTCGGCGTGTTACTTTTAAGTTAACTGATACCTTATTGCCCATTAATAAAAGAAAAGCAAAAAAAGTGCATAAGAATCAGCTCTATGTTCATTGAGAAGAAGCATTATCTTTTTACTAGTGCCAAATAATAATTTAAAATGCTATGTGGATTTGCTTTTTTCCTTAAGAAACTTGTTCTTTCAGAGACACTTTTACTTAATATTCTTACTGAACACTGTTTCAGCTTTCTACTTCCAGAAATGGCATAGAGTCATGAAGCTTGACTTAATAGTGCCTATAACATAATCTGCATATCAGAATTTCTGCATACGACAGGAACCAGTTCTAACAACTAGTTTAAATGTCCCAAGCCTTCTAATAGTACTTTTCTTGCCTTATATTCTGGGTATAAGTGATCACAGGGTCAGAAGTATAAATTGTTTTAGTTTGCAGAGAGGTTGTTGCTTAGACACATGCCAGTTTTTGCATGGTAATGAGGCAATTTGCTGTTGTATGTTAATCTATTATTTTTCTACTTTAAAAGTATAATGAATGCTTGATAGGTTGAAATATATTTGCATAAACTGTTATGAGTCAAATTCATGGATCTTCCTCCCGAGTTTGTAATGAGACATGAAAATTATAATGAGACTTTCTAAATGAAAGGGGTTCTTAATATGATGCTATGAATGTAGCTGTGAAATGTGTTATAAGAAATAGAACAAAACCCAGAAAAGATAGTTTTTCTCTAATAAGAGATTTTTAAAACAACCATCCAACCTTCCTTTTCAGGACAGCTTCTTGCACTGTTTCTTCTCTTACTCAATCCAAACTCCATTGAAGTCACCTTTGGAAAAAGATAAGCAATGGAGAAATCAACTGGAAATTTCATAAATTCCTTTTTTAGTTTTTATAAATAAAAATGTTATTGGCTTGTGATGTGAGACAGTGAAGACATTTACAATATTTCAGTCAATAGACAGAGGAATTTGCTGACTTAACATAAAAAAAGGGCCAAGGCATGGATTAGAGCTCTGACACCCAGAATGTGATGTTGGTTACGTCAGCCAACAGTGCATCAACGAAATTCAGGGCTTAGGATGGCTGGTCACCACTGCCAAATTTATTTGGAAATGGCTGTGTTGATTTGAGGGTTAGGGGAATTTGGCGCCTGGTGTACCCGTTAGTTTTGGGGGCAGAGAATGATGTCTCACTGAGTTTACTTACCAGTGTAGATACAGGTTAAATGAGGGACTGCAAATCAAATAAGCAGCTCACATTTGTTCATCTTTATTAGCTAATGGTGAATTTATATACTTCTTATTCTAGTTGAGTGTACACAGTGTAAATATTGGTTTCTTTGAACTGAATTTAAAAGTTGGATCTGTCTCTGAATTTAGCTTGTAATTTCTGAAAGATGTTGCTCACAGCATTATGTGCTTAAGCAATCTACTGTAACAAGAGACTAAGAAAATCTAGGTATAGATTATTTTTTAAAGTGATGAGCAATAGCACAAAAGATAATTTGTTATGAAAGACTGTTGCAATTATAAGATATCAATCAAGTTCTTTAATGTCATAAATATTGATAGAACAGTAATTTATTTTAAAATCAAGACATTCTGAAAGATGATGCAAAATGAATGAGTATCAGAAAACCTGAGTTAGTGGACAATTTTTCAGAAACTCTTATGAAAAAAGAACTGCTGAATCCATGCTGTCATCTCTTCTCAATGATGCCTGGTGTGCCAGCGCAGCTAAAAGAGTACGTTTATTTCCTACACTTCATTTGAATCCCTTATTAATGCTGACATCTGTTCAAATCTTAATTACCACATTACCACAAATAGTCCCTTGTCAAATCTAACCTAATTTAAAAATAGCTCAAAAACACAAGTGTGAAATGCGTCTCTATGTAATACAATGATGTTTTATTAATAAAGTAAATGAAGACATCATTTGCATAGTATCAAGCCCATCAAGATTACAAAGGTTTTTATCTAGTTTATGGCAATTGTTTTGTCATGACAATTCATATTGTTGATAACCTTTTTATATATAAAAGATTATACTTGCATTATACTTGGAAAGTTGTCCATTATATTAGAAAAACTTTTTTGTATGATATGCAGTTGTTTTGTAGTTAACATGTCTCTAGCTGATACTTTTTATAGAACTGCAAACATTATTGAAAAAAAACCCACCACTACTGAAGTAGTTTTGTGCCATTTATATGATACCTAAATATTGAGTACAGTATGATGTGTTTGAAATGAGTAACTGAGTAGCAGAACCAGAATGATAGACTATTTCCCTTTGTCAAAAAAAAAAAAAAAAAAAAAATCAATGGCCTTTCTTGATGTGCATATTTTCAGATGCATTTGAAGACCCTTAGAGGTCTTTACCAGATGTAGATAGCAGACATGCTTTTTACTTTTTTTAATTATATTTTTTGAGCCTTTGCACTGTATCATGCCCTTTACCTATCAGGTGAAGAGACAAAATCTTAAGACAGTCAAAATTACATCAAAAGTCAAAATCTGCCCCTTAGGGTTATACAGATTTACTTTAGTGCTTTTAGGTGCATCTAAACCCTTGATCAGCTGTAAAAGAAGTAAAGAATCTCAAAGATGTGTTAGGCTAAGAATAAGGAGTACCTTCTGGAATACTGCTCATCTGATTGTAACTAATCAAAAACCAAGAAACGTGAAATGGACCGGGGAAAAGTGTCTGTATATATCTGGACTTTCTGCCTGGCTTTTAGGGATTGGTTAGCAAGGCTAGTATCCAATCTGGTATTGTTCAGTATCATCTCAACCCAGCTGTTGACAAAATAAGAGCTGTATCTGAAACTTATAAATTTGCCGTTGCTACGTGGGTCATTGCATTTATGAAAAGTTTTGAGGCAAAATCTACCAGATTGGATTTGAGACTTTGATAATTGTTAAGGTTTATTTTGTGTACACCTTATCTGTGCAAAGGGGCTTTATTAATAATTCTATCAAACCTAAGAATACCAAAATCCAATCACTTTGTAGACTGTAACTATAAAAAGTCAGTCATTCTTGTATCAAGTTAAATGAAACTCTTCAGAGCAGGACAGGAAATTGGTTGCTTCCAAAGAGTTGAAGGAATTCAGAAGTTAAAGTCTGAAAAGCGGCATTAGCAAGCACTTCCAGCCAGTGCACCGAGGGAGTACTTTGTGTTGAAATAGTCCAAAAACTGTTTGACCTAATGTGGTGGGTTGATGCTGGTAGAATACAGGGTACCCAGCCAGGCTGCTCTATCTCCTTCTTACTCACCTGCACGGGGAGAGAAAATACAATGAAAGATCTGAGTGTCAAATAAGGCAGGGAGAGATCACTCAACAATTACTGTTATAAGCAAACCAGACTCAGCTTGGAGAAATTAATTTATTACTAAAATAAACCCTTCCACATGTTCGAGTATGGAATCCTCTGGAATCCCTGGGACCACAGGCCTTGCCTGTGAAAGTAGTGTACTGGAAGCAACATAGTGCTAAGGTACTGTGAAGAGGTAAATAGAGGTAAACATTTATTGTGCAGTTTGAAGCAAGCTGTTCCAATTAAAGATTGTGCCCTCTGATTGGATAAACTTTATTCCCCCTAAATGCCAGTTTTAATTTTTTTGCTTTAATTTAAAGGTAAAGCACAAATAGTGTTATGGTGCCTTCCAAGTTTATGCATACATTCATATTTAGTTTGCAGACTGAGAACACTCATACATTTCTATAAAGACGGAAGTGAAAAATTCCTTCAGGTGAAGGTATTTATTATTAGAACCGTGTGAAGAAAAGGACAACCTAAGCTTAGGTCTTACATTTCCAGTGCTCTACAACATGTTTTAACTTCATCTTCCAGCTGATTGTTAGAGGACTTAGATGAGGATGTTTTCTTGGAAGGTTTTTAAAATTGAGATCATGTCTTTTGAGAGATCTGATGAATGTGTTGGTATTGAAATAATCAATTGTGTATTGAATATGAGTTTTATCTGCTGGTTTATGAAACATCACTAACACTGATTTTCTTCAGAAATTCCTTTTTTGAATAAAAATCTTAAAAAATCCTGGAAAGTTTTGAATGGGTCAAATCAGTGAGCTGAAAAATCAAATAATGCCTTCCACCTAAAACTTATGGTTTACGATTTATTAAAAATATGAAATTATGACTAAAGCAAGCAGCTGAATTTGCTCTTTTCTCATCTTCACTGTCAGTAAAAAAAGAACACATTCTCCTAATCTTCTCAAACTCTTGCATGTACTGGAAATCAATACTTTTAACATAGCTAAAGGAGCGCTGATCTGCTGAATGTAAGGTGATGTATATAAGTAAACTCTTTCTGTAATGCTAAAATAATAGCAAACAAGCATTTTCTTTTATTTTTTCATATCTTTTTGTTCTAGGGACATTAACTTGTAACATCATCCAGTGCATGCTAGATTCCTTCTGCCAAAACCAGCACAAAGCTCTGTTCTCTCGCTCTCCAGAGAAAGGGACTGAAGCGTGGTGCATGCTAAAGAAGGTATCCTTACACTTGAGAAGCCTGGCCCCTGCTCAGTTAAATGCTATTTTTTTTGACTGAACATTTCTGTGTTCTAGACTGTATGTGTAAAAATGATACCCAGAGTATTAAGTAGTTTCTGGTTCTGGGTATTATGTTACATTTAACAATGAATTTTGTTTTGTTTATTCTAGTGCAGTTTACTACCCCTGTACATTCTCTTCCAGTGCTGAGTGGCTTGCCCACAGCTAATGAGTAACATCTGTGAGGCTCAAGGAAAAGCAGCTGATTCTTACAGTCCATTTTGGATTACCAAACCTTGACTTTGTATAATCTCATGATAGCAAAAAAATCCACTGACCTCTCTTGTCCACTGCTGGCTGCTGGGGGAAAAATAGTCTGTTTTCCTATATAAATGCGGCAGATTTTTGAAAGCCAGTGGAAACAGAATGTTCAGTGATGCATAGTTTGGGAATTTAAACTTTCCAATGGATATCTAGGTAAATTATTGCTTTTGCTTCTCAGAAGCAAGTGAATGATGCAAGAATCAGGCAATCTGTACAAAATTGTTTTCTAATTCTTGAGCCAACTACCTCAAAATATACTCCTAAGTCTCAATTCCTTCTAATTTCTGTCACCTTGTATCTGCTTTCTTAGTCCTGTCAAGAGCATTTAAGAACAATGCCTTCTATTAGTCACAACTTGCTGTCTTTATCACGGGTGCTCAGATCAATGCCATGTACTCTCCCTCCACAGGAGATTGATGTATTTTATGCTGAAAACTGTGTTATCAACACTTTTGTTTTAGAAATGGTAATGTAAGCCTGAAGCACTGAGGACCTGGCTGAAGTTTTAGGCACTTGAAGCGAGCAGCAAGTCTGCTGCTGTAATTGTAGTGTGTTGTTTCTGATTGTTATGCCTTTTGGCTGGGTTACTTTAAATGTATGTTCCTTTTTCCATCTTTTCATATGTCAGTCTCTCAGAAATTTGAAGAGTTTTTCAAAATAAAGTGAGATTCAGTAAATGTGTAGATGACATTCAGTGACTTCTGATGTGTTAGATGATGTGAATTTCTAAAATGGATCTTTAGATTTTCTTTCTCATCACTGAAATATTTTGTTATCTTGGTCCTATTTACTCACTTTTGCAAATGCCACATAAAGTTTCATATGGCTGTATTGATAAATACATTCTATATGTCTCAGCAACTAATTGATTGATTATCTTCTCAATCTGTAGCTCAGAACTGATGATGTATGAAGTCCAGTTCTGAATATATGCTTTTCAAGACTGGCAATCCAAAGGTTACTGCAGTGGTTAGAGCTGATCATTGCAGACCCTTGAAAAAGAGCAGGTGGCAATCTGCTTTCCTAAGGAGCAACTGCTTTCTCAAGAGCTTGTGGCAGATCCACCACATTTTCCTAAAGGTCTTAAAATTGGAATGCCTAGATGGTAAATAGTAAAGCTTGCTCTTCCACTAACAAATTAGCACAGTAGTTGTATGGCCTGCACACACTTTAGGGAGGTAAGTTTACTATACTTTGATGGATCTTGCTGGTCATTACTTTTCTGTAGAGGTGTCCTCAGTTGGTAGAAATGCTTGTGCAACCCAGTTGATTAATTTCTGTGTCAATATCCCTGTACAGGGACATGAAATATCTGTTTTTCCTCCTTCTCTGATGATGTTCACCTCTGTGTACTCAAGACGGTCTGATTGTAGTCCTAGCAATGATTTGTTTCCCATACATTTATGATCTATTCTGATATCTTAGGTATTGTAATAGCACACACATTCCCATCTCAATCTTCAGCCATGGAACTTGTGTCACTAGAATTACATTTCTGAAAGAACTGCTCATTCAGGATTGCCTACTGCAAAAATGAGAATAATTCAAACTAATTATTCTGTCTTATTTGACTGTTAGTTTGATGTGATATCACCTGCCCACATTTATAATTTCTCCCATATTTGGCTTCTTTTCTAGATATAGTTGTTATCTTTCTTTCCAATTCAATGCTTTCCCAGTGCTGGTGAATATTCAGTCTCTTCATTCTCTTCTAATTCTTATTCTTTGCTATAAAGGGAATCTCTACTCATTCATCACAGAGGCAGAGTTGTCTCTGGCTTCTCAAGTGGGTATTTCTTTTATTTGAATATAGATAATGTGCATTCTAAAATCTTGTACACTGATGGAGTTGGTTTTTTTTTTCTTTAATACAATCATTGGATCCCATCTTCTGTTTGGCATTTTTTTCTGAGTATCTACCTACCTGTGCATATGCATTGTTGTAATTTATAGATTTTTAAATATAGTTTATAAATATCATTCATAAATATCTACACATGAGGATTTTATTCTTGTGCAAGACATTGCCCTATGAATTCCATCTTTGCTACAGTTTTTCTTTGACTGCCTCTGGTCTTGTCACCCTTGGCACTTCTTTTTAGCCTTTAAACAACATTCTTAGGCATAGTTAGGGAGAGAGATCTTCCATGAATTCAGATTATGTTTATCTAATGGAGCATCTTTTTATTGGTGCTGTTCATTAAGCTTTTGTCTGAACTTAAAAGGCTGGATTATCTTTTCTTGTATCTCTGAAAGATATTCCTCTTGAATATTGCAGTAAGCAAATAACTTGAGATTGGAAAGCAGCAGGAGATCCATATCCCAAGAAGTTTTCCACCCTAGGCATCAGATTCCTGTTTGCTGCTGTCAAAGTAGAGTGTTGGTCTTCCATGCAGTTGTATACATCAGCTTATTTCTTGAAACTCAGAAACTATCTTGAAAGATGGAAAAAAAAATTTAGAATATTCTTAGTAATGCAGTAGTAACACTCATTGAACCAATTTTGACAAAAGAATAATTTTTTGGTGTCTCTAGGAGCTGGAAATACCATGTTTTCAGTTTAAATTAAATTCCACTTTTTGTTCACCTCTGAGAAAAAAGTTCTGTGTTATATAGCCAAAAATAATTAGCTCTATATTCTCTTTCCATATGTAGAACACCAGTTTTAAGTCATTATTATTAGTAGCTCAGTTAAAAATAGTTCTACTTAAGGAAAAATAGGTACACCAAAGCATTTTTATATGTGGTATTTTTCACGACCAGTTAAAAATATAATTTTTTATTGCTACAGTGTATATATTTTTTATTCCATGTAGCATACATTAGAATTAGTAGTACAGGAAAGCATGTGTTGCATTTAGTTGAGATTACTGTTTAAATTTCTGTAGCTTCAATATGTAGACAGCAGCATCCAATTTATGTTCTTGTCACTTCATTAGTGACATGAAGAAAAGTTATTTTTATTAAAATGTAAATAATTTTCTAGAACAGAGTCACTATTTGGACTGAATAAACTTCATTATATGCAAACATGTTTTGTTTTCGTGCCACTCTTAAAGATATGAAATATTTCCAGAATTCTGTTTTGTTTTAGAGATTTTGTTTTTCATATAAGAATCCAAGTGATGGGGCTTTTGCTACTTTTCTCTCCAGTCTGGCCATGATTAGGCAATTCTGCATCCTATACAGCTGGTTTTAGTTGTCTTTGTGCAAAAAAAAAAAATACTCTTTATTGACTTTATTGGTCTGTGATGCCTGATATTTTATATACTGAAAGTGGCTAGAAAATTTCTGTAGCTGTCAGCATTCATAAGCAAGATCAATTAGTGTATCTCCCTCCTTCTGTGTCTGAAGTGTTCTGTCTCATGGGAAGTCACAAAATAATTTTCAACAGTTTAGACTGGATGAAAAGAGTTTTTTTGTCCAGCCTGCAGGTAATATGTGTTCTTTTCAAGATAATTGTGATGCTTTTCCAAGTCCCTAAGCATATGGTCACTCTTAGCTCCACTTGAAAAACTGTATTTGCCCATCATAGGAAGCTTTTTTCTTTTGCTGAGAGTGACATTGCTAAGTGTACACTATTGAATATAAATGCAGTAAATCACAAAAAAAGTTAGTAACCTTTCTATTTGAACTGTAATTTATGCTAATATATTTCCCTGGTTCTCAGGACTTTGTTTTATTGCAATAGGTTCTCCATCACAGGAAAAAGCACTCAATTCTGGATGTAAACTTAGTTTTATGAGTTCAGTAAATAGGAACTCCTAACCTCTTTTGGACATAAAGTGTATGAAAAATTGACTCGTCCATGTCATGGACAAATAGAATGCCCATGGCACAGGTCTGTGGGTGCAGAGTTTCCCATTTAGATTTGCACCTAAAACTTCAGTTGAGGAGATTACATTATCTCATAGGTAAGGGCAATGGAGCTGGTGAAAGGTCTGGAGCAAAAATCCTCTGAGGAGCAGCTGAGGAGAGCTGGGGTTGTTGAGCCTGGAGAAAAGGAGGCTCAGGGGAGACCTTATCACATTGAATACTGCTTGAAAGGAGGCTGAGCCACATGAGTGTCAGCCTTTTCTCCCAGGCAACCAGCTACAGGACGGGATTGTATAGTCTGAAGCTGAGCCAGGGGAGGTTCAGGCTGGACATGAGGAAGAATTTCTTTGTGGAAAAAGGGGTTGTTAAGCATTGGAATGGGCTGCCCAAGGAAGTGGTGGACTCACAATCCCTGAAAGCATTCAGGAAATGACTGGATATGGCACTTGGTGCTGTGGTCTAGTTGAGAGGGGCGTGATTATTTAAGAGTTGGACTTGGTGAACTTGGAGGTCTTTTCCAGCCTCAGTAATTCTGTGGTGATTCTGTATTCCTACCTTTTTATGACAGTCATTGCATTTGACATTTTTACTGTGCTGCCTGAAGAAAAAGAGCCATTTCTGTTATGCTTTGATTTCATTACCAAAGTTATTTTAAAGAATAAATGTAAATTGTGGTTCAGTTGTTGGAATACACCACAGCTGACAGCATTTAATTCTGCTTGCCTGTTATTTAATCACATAAGCAGTACCTGAATTCTTTTGTTGACATTCTCTTTATATTACATTTATTTAAAAATCAATAAAGAACCCATATTAGTTATTTTTTTTTAACTGTGTGCTTTATTTATTCTGTAACTCTGACTGTGCTGATGTTTCTCCTAGGAAGACAAACAACAACAAAAAATGCTGTATGTCCCTTGTTACTTTGTGGTAATATTGGTTAAGGTATTTATCTGTGAATTTGTTAGGAGGGCTTTATGTAGGTGATAGAATTGCTTATACTCTTAAGGTCAATTAAGTCTGAAGACATGAAAGTTAGGTACTTTTACATAAACTGTATTCACAACTGTTTTGTAATAACTGCCTGAAACAGTATGGGGAGTGTATAAGAGACATTTGTTTTAAAACTCTAAAGCCTGAATAATATTTGTAACTAACCCACATTATACTGTCAAAAGAAGGGATTTTTTTTTCTCTTAACAGTAACCTTATATGTTTTAACTAGCTTTTTCTTAAGCTAATTTACTTTTATCTAATAACATTAAAATGTAATTACATTCTTTTTTTAACTTACACCATTTTGATTCCA
This sequence comes from Taeniopygia guttata, assembly GCF_048771995.1. Lineage (NCBI taxonomy): Eukaryota > Metazoa > Chordata > Aves > Passeriformes > Estrildidae > Taeniopygia > Taeniopygia guttata. The sequence continues at coordinate 36,439,070 of NC_133028.1, read as the reverse complement.
TTATCTGGCAACAGAATTTGGTCACTGGTGTTTCTAAAACATGTATCATGATTAAATGCTTTGTTTCAGGGCAGTGTGTTTTCAGGAAATTGATTTTTGAGTTACACAGAGAACATGGTAAATCTGGGAAGCCTTTATATGCTACTAGTGTTATTTGTTATCTTTCAGATAGGAAATAGACCTCCATGTTGTGCAATGAAGTCAGTCTTTGCTTCCTGATTGGAGAGAACTTGAATATGGTGATTCAAAAGCATAGTAGCAGTCACACTGTGGCAAATGTTTTTGTTGCTTGTGCTTATACTGGTATATGGCTGAGAAAATTGCTGTGTCTTTCTTCTTCCTGATCAGTAGGAGTGGACTAAAAGAACGAGCATTAATGCCTATTTCCATTATATCTAGGAAGTGGCACAGAACATTACAGTTCATTTTGGCAGCAGTTTTTGGCAGCTATGAATAACCACAGAGCCACCACTCTTTTTTTTAATTAGGCAGAAACTTCCTTGTATTGGTGTTTCGTTGATTTTAAAAAGTTCTCTGAAAGTATCTAGGGTTTTTTTTTGCTAAATCTTGCAATGTTATAGGCTTGTTGGTTTCTTGTGATGCAGTCACCTTCTAACCCTTTCTACTTGTGTGATGTGTGTAAATGTTCTAATCAGTTTTGATTTGTCTTTGTGCAGTTCTTCATATGATGCCTTGTACACCAAGGGAAGTTCTCAAGCTGTTTAGGTAATGGTCCATTTACTCTGGGACTGGTAATGAGTAAGATAGTTCATGCACAGGAACTATATTAAATGTACTGGAAGTTCTTACTGTAACCAAATATGTGGGAGTGAAAGGTAAGAGAGGAGCCTGGAATGGTCAGCAGGATCCCCAGAAAGGAATTTCAGGAGTTAGTCTGGATCTCTCTAGGTGGTAGATCTTGAAGGTCTAGAGATGGCTTACTGGAGGAGCCAGGCCACCAGGCAGTGCAGCATGTGAAATCCTGAGCTGACTTCTCAGTAACTGGTAATACAAAACATTAAAGGTCTATATATAAATAGTTTAGAATTATTTTGACTTAAATGCTACTACATGGAGGAATACCAGCAATATGAATAAGCTAGATTAAACCCAAGTGCAGTCTTTGAGTTTAAATCTTACCACATTTCTGGTTTGAAGTTATTTATTGCTTTTTGTCAGTTTATACGCCTTGTTCCTAATTACAGCCAGCTATTAAGATTAATGTTTACCTTGAGCAAGCAGTATTTGCCAGATTTACCTTTTGTTTTGTCTGCCTGATGGATGTGCTTAAAAGAGGTGGTTTACAGGATTCCCCCTCAGAAGCAGGGAAGATTGATCAAGTGTAATGATAAGAACAGCAACATCGTTTTGGCTTTACCAGGGGGATAAAAGCTTATCAAAATGATATAGCTAAACAAAAGTGAAAACCAATTAGTCAGTGACTGTAGTTTTTCTATAGGGATTTTGTTAACCTTTTATCACCTGATTAAATATCTGTTTCATGCAACTGTAGAAAATGGGAAAATATGCACTATTTCTTAATCTTTTAGCATTAACTTTTAATTTATTTCACTAACAGATTGTCACTTGCATTCCTAAAGAGAACATTTGCAGTCATATCAGCGCAATAAGCACACATTATTTCGGTGACTTGCGCCACAGACTGAGTCATAGGAGTTTTCAATTCTACTCTGGAGTAGGTGCATAAAAGCTTTCAGAGCACTTTTTAATCTTGTATCTGTGAAATGCTATGTTTCCTTACTTTGGTAGGCTCTGCATGTATACAGAAATCTGCCTTTCCTCCTTTTATGTGAAGAGATTTATAGTCTGAAACAAGACACTGATGCTGGTTTATTCAGTAAGGTTTGTTCATATTTTAATTATGTAAGAAGTTGAGCTAAAGTGACTAAAGATCTGTTACTGTATTCTTCAAGCTAAAAGATACCTTTATCTTTAAAAAAATATCTCCAGTTATATAATCTGATTATGTAATGATGGGCAGTCATAGATCTCCCTCCTTCCCTCCCTCCCTTTATTCCAAATGTTATTATTGGCACAACTGAAAGACAATTAACAGCTCAATCCTTTTGAAAAGCTGCATCAACAATTCCTTTGCCTATGAATTTTCATGAGGAGGGTGGGTGTGGTTATCATGCTGATGCACGTGGGTAGCACTCCACTGACCATGAAAGGTTTTTATTAGGGCTTGACTGGCTGCCCCTGGTGCTCTTTTGGGCAATGTGGGATTGCTCTGTCAGAGAGACAAGCAGCTCCTGTGGGGACAGGCACTCATACTGTAGCATAGAGATGGCCATGCTACAAAAATCAAAAAAAGCTACCTGTGCAAGTGGGTTTGAAGAAGAGATGGAACAGTGGTGGTGTGTGTTGCTTGTCAGCCTGATGCAAATGCTGAGATAATTGGGATGCTTCAGGCAAAGATATTTCAGAATATCTTGTGCAGGAAGCACCAAGGGCCAGTTCATTTTAATACTTCATGATAGGTCATATGTGGTGTTTCAGTTCAGGAACTCTTAGCTCTCAAGGAGGAATAGTCTACAAAGTGGAATAGGAGGCTACTTACTGCTGCCAAGGTAGTCCTTCTCCCATTTATTGAAAAGTGGAGGCTCCTAAAAATCTTGCAGTTGTCAGTCCTGATTCAATATCCTTTCTAATCAATTTTCTTGATTTCTTTAAAAATACTCCATATTCATCTGTTGAATCACAAGGCATTCCTCCCCCAAAAGTGCTTTGACATTGCATGCAAATTTTAATGAGTCATAAATAAAAGTATGAATAACATTATGTTGTATTTCATAAGGAACCATTTGCAATGAGTTCCCACACTGCATTATACATTAAAGACTTTGTTAATTAAGTGCCCACCTCATTTTCTAAAGGTTTTTTCTAACACATCTCAAGACTTGCTGGGCAGCTATTTTCAGCTGTGTCCCTTATCAGACAGTTTCTTGGGTAACTGAAGCTTCCCATTCACACTAAGTCTGGAATTTTGCATGCTTCAGTTTAATCATTTCAAATGAAGCTCTCACCCATAACTCCCTTTGTAGATGATCCATATTACGACCTTAGTATGAATTGAATGTATCTACTCATATATGGGCAATTAAATTTCCTTGATAGAAAAAACATGTAACATGTAGGATAGGCAAAGTTTTTTGTTTTTTTTTTTTTTTCTGGATTGTTGTTGTTTCGGAGTTGATATGCTCTTTGGAGATTATATTTTAAAAATACTTGTGTTGAAAGTATAATAATTAAAATTATTATTTTACTATTATCTGAATATTGAAAGAATGTTCCATCTGGAGTCTAAATACTGAAAAAAGTTAGAAAAAATGTTAGTTTTTCTCTGTACATTATCCCCAAATTAAGCTTTTATCTAATGCTTTTTATTTCTTCGTAAGACTTTATATTAAACATGTCTTTGTATTGTAGTAGGGATGCTCATATTACATTCACGTTTCCTGAAATTCAGGCTAATCAGAAGTAGTATATTAGAATAATCTGTTAAATGGAAAGCCACATGTTGGTTTGATGATAAGATACGGTTTTATTTAACCCAGGTTGCTATAAATATTATCTATGTGTATCTTAAAACTGAAACAAGTGATGTAATAAACTACTGAAAAAATGAGACTTGAGAAAAGGCTGAAATAAGCTTTTGAGAATTTATTCCAGAAACTATTCTTTCAACAAATGTTCTTTATAAAAATCTAATCTGCATTGTTCCTTTTTGTTGTCCTTTGTTTTTTCTCCCAAAGCTAAATGTGCCAAGCATTGTAATGAATTCATTACACATAGATGTCAGAATTGTCTTTGGCTCTTCACATTTGCTAACAGGTAATGAACTAGAACAATTGGCAATCTATGCAGATTTCTTACTGTGAAGGCAGTTTCTTTAATTTGAACAGATGACCTGAGGACAGGGTCCATTAGCATAACCATAGTTGGTGTGCAAAGGGGTATTTAGCATGAGGAGTTTCTTAGTATTTTTCTTTTTCTTTCGTTTGACAGAAATAGATGACATTTGATTTTGCAATTACTTAAAGGCAAAAGCACTTTTGTCAAGGACGGTGTTTCGCTAACAGAAAACCCTAAATAATCTTGACACCAAAATCTAGAAGTATGAATTTTTCATGTGGAGTATGTTTACTGATCAGTTGTATAATGATCATCCCACATTATACCATAAATAAGTTGTTTTTTGTCTTAAAATAGTAAATACCAATTGCAGAGTGTAGGCACTAGAGCCTGGAGTGTGGCACTGTCTTTTAAATTTAATTCTGTAGGCAACATAGACTAATTAATTTGCATCCTTCCCAGCCATCATTTCCCTAAAATTTCACCTGCAGTCATCTTAATAATTTTCTATTTTTCATTGTTATCTAACTATAAGGATGTTTATCTCATGATTCCATCTATCCAGTTTTGTTGAGATTGAGTGCAGTATTTTAAATAGCAGTGAAAATACCTGGAGCCCCATTTGGTTCTTGAAAGGTCAAAACATGGTGTGTGAATTGCCCATTGCAATGCAAGGAGTATAAACATGGCTATCAGGTTAATTTGTTAAGTGCTGACAGCATAATATAAAATAGGAAGACACGGTCCATGTTGTAAAACAGCTTGTAAGAGTTAATTGCTGCCTCTGGCTAAGCAGGAGTGTAAATGTAGAAAAAAACCCTACAATTCATAGTTTGTAGTTGAAGATTTCTTTGGGTGGTAGGTATCAGGCATTTTGTAAGTGTTTAGGTAACACAAAGATAAGTCAAGGGGAAAAAACAAAAGAATTGGAAGGAAGATAACAGAATCAACAATCTGAAGGATTGTAAAGCTTCTGTGCTGAACCCTGTATTGTATTTTCCTGGTTTCTAGGTGAGTTCCTAACCTCTGCCTGTGGTACTGCTTCCGTTGCCTTTTTTTGTAATTTTAAGTAGGAATGTAAGAAAATGAAAGAAAGTCAATACCTTTTGCTTCCCATGCTGCATAAATGTTAGGATTATGAGTGTTGTCCTGTCCATGCTAACCTCCAAACTTAGATGTCCTACAAGAGTTGAAAAAAGGAGGGATTCTGTGTTTGTTATCCCTTTTAAGGACTTAAAGCATTTTGCTAAATAAGCATAAGGGAGTACATTGTAATACTGAAAATCATTGTAAGATGGCAAAATGTGTGTCTTCAATTAGTTCCTCTGTTAGTGAACTACTAATATAGAATAAAAGGCAAGAGGATCAATTTCACTAACACAAGCATAATACTTATGTCTGAAGATCTTTTCATAAAGGCTGGCTATTTTCAGTTCTTAAAAGTGCTATTTGCAGGAGAAATGGCCAGTCTCTTTGTGAGCAGGCATGTTTGAAGACTGATGAAATATGTTTTGAAATGAAAGCAAAAGCTTTTCATGAAGTCACAGTTTTAAATCCAGTACACTGAATCTTGTTGCATTTTATTCAACTTTTTCTCGCGTTCGTTTGACTTATAGTAAGATTTTATTCTCAGATAGAATTTTGAGTGGTCTCTGTGCTTTCTCTGCTCCTGAAGGCTTGTTGCACCCAGCAAATAATTCTAAGGTTTCCATTTCTTCCCCGTTCTTGCCCACATGAAGTAAAAAGTCTGTTCATGTACCCATGCTCGTATCCAAGTTTAAAAAGAAGAAAACCTTTTGCTTTCATCTCTTCTGTCCTGAATTTTCTTGTGTTTCTTCTTTCCAGAACTATTATTTTTATCAACTTATTTCTGATTTTAGAATTTCCTGGATATGCTGGAACAAGAGAAGACATTTATTTTTATATAAGAAAACCTAGAATTACATGTGCTACAGATGGAATGCCTGATTTAAAGCTCCATCTCATTCAAACATCTTGGTTTAGCAAACCTTAACATCAAATGAAGTTCGAAGTAGAGGCAGGTGCTAACTAACCATTCATCTGCTCAAACACAGTGGATAAACTGGAAAAAAATTATTAGATATGTGTGAAACAGTTCTGAACAAATGGAGACTCAAGTAAAACACTAGACTTCTTCAGAGTGTTAATGATCACTTGATAAGAGAAATGAAACTTTGTGCCTTTCAGCAAAAAACACCAATGGAATCAATAAGAAAGTAATTGTGGTCAGAATGAACTCTGTTGAAAATAAGCTTCCTATGCATTTCTCTGTGTGTGGGGTTTTTTTCATTTGTTGTTGTTGTTGGGGTTTTTTGTTTTGTTTTTTTGTTTGTTTGTTTTTAGCTATGTCGTCATTGTGTTTTTTCAGATCTAAATTCACCTCTACTTAGAAACAATATGTTTTTTAATTTGTGGCCTAGCTAGTCACATTTCTTCTGAACACAGTGTTCCCTGCATGAGGGAAGATTTATCTTCAGCACATTAATCACAGGTAAAATAACAGAATGCGTATTGTAATTTCTGTTTGGTTCTTGAGCATACAATGGTAAAACACATTACCAGAAAGGTGGTAGACTAGATTCTCCATATAGCCTTTGCAAATTTGCTTGTATTAGTGTTAAAAATATAAATTATAATTTTCTATCTTCCCTGATGGCCATGAGATAGTGAAATTATGATCTTTTTATTGAGACAGGCTCAGATAGCTGCTTCAGTTGGCTGTGAATGGCTTGCTTGTTTTTGTGGTTGGGTTTGGAGTTTTTTAATCAACTTTGTAAATGAAAGAAGGACTACTGCTGATAAATTGTTTAGATACACATTTGGAAAGGCTCATTGGAAGCTCATATCTTTCTGGCAATATTCTCATGAATATAGAATTTGTTAAGAAAAAAGCAGAGGCTATTTATTTATTTATTCCTACTGTGTTATGAAATGAAATAATTGCTTATCTCAACCAGAAGTTTAAATCCAGATCTTACGTTGAAAGAAGGTGATGCAGTTAGGCTGCTTTTTGCACTGCTGGTTGTAATAGGAATGATGCTGTCAACAAACTAAGGACAGATAGCAGTACTTAGGTGAGACAACAAGCTGTCATTTCTCTAGGGCTTTATTTAGTGCATAATCACAGAAGGTCTGTTGTAAGGAGATTACAGAATCCTGTAAATGAAGCTAGAGAACATGGAAAAAAATCGCCATCTCTACACCAACTGTTAAAGGAAGTTTAAGGTAGCTTGTCTTGCATAATTTAAAAAAATTAACATAAGGAAGTCATAAGAACGATTATTCAGTCAATTGGTGCAATGGTTGCTGGAAAAAATGATTGGACTGCTAATTCACCTGCAGGTTAATTTAGTAAACTACATCCTGTGCAAAAGATTGAACTACCTTACCAAATTTTTAAAAATTAACTGCCTCAGGAAGCATGCATGAGTGATGCAAAATGGTATAGCAAAACTATGAAATTCTTTTTATAATCCAGAGATCACTGGAGCAGCCCTACCAAAGTGCACTGCATGGAATTGACTCATGATGGTAATTAACAAATGTAGCAACTAAGTGTGTGGCCATCAATCATTCTAAAGAATTAAAGAAAAATCAATTAACAATTTAATTAAAAGTCATTTGATGACCTCAGTTATTCTGTTTAAATAAGATCATAAATTCTCTTCCCAGTTCAGAATTTAGACCAATTATTTAATTAAAATGTCAGTGAAATATTGACCTGGTGAAACCTTTATTTTAGGTGTTTTAAATATAGATTATCAAATTATCTTAACAGCTTCATATCCCATGAGATAAAAACAGTAGTGTTCCTTTTATTTTATAAAATATTTTTACTGATGGTGAATTATTATGTTATAATATAGACAGCTTTTCTGGGAGAAGGGTGCTCAGGGTATTTTTGTCGGTTCTGCAAATTTTTAGCTGTTATCTGAAGGCTCTTTTTCTTTTACTCACCTACAGTTTGTGTGCTTTTTCTTTCTCCTTCTTCTGAAGAGAGGCACACTGGAAAGTAAATTTACTAGTTTTTGTCAATTATTTTCCAAATGTCTTTGCAGCTGTGGGTTGCCCTTTCCTTATTTACAAGGGGAAATCTCAGTTCTTGATTGAGTTCTGTCTCATCTGTGGGAATTTCTGTTTTCCTAGGTTCAGATTTTGAATCTGCAATATGCTGTTTAATCATCTATGTTGTTTTTAAAAGGCAAATAAATAAATTTTTAATAGAATGTTGTTCTAGAATGTTTAAAATAGCAATTAGTTAACTACACTGTTTTTATTTAATTTGTTTTAAACTTTTTTTTTTTTGTAAAGTTCTATGGAGCTGTCGACTTCCCTCTTGCAGTTCCATCTGCCCATATTTTTATTAGTAGAGGTTAAAAATAAAAAAGTACTTGATGTAAAAAGAAGGATTAAAACTTTGAATGCTTTTGTTTCTTGACCAAAGAAAATGGAGGATAAAAAGAGTCTATAAAACAAAACAGTGCATTATCACTCCTGTCCTGGCACTGATATACTTAAGATAGTGGAGGACCTAATATGAAAGAAGAAATTACCACCCTCCCCACCTCTGCATTCTGCCCTGGCCACAGAAGCATCTGCAGTATTGAACATGCATTTCCCCATTGATGAAGTACAGGTTCCTGATAACAGCAGGTTAATCAGTATTATCACCAGTTGTCATGGATGGGAAGAGAGAAACTTGATCTAAATAATTTTCTAGGTGTCACTTGGTGCTGGGACAGGCAAGCAGAAATTTCTGCATGTCAAGCAGAAATGGAGTATATAAGCTAACTTGCTAAGTAAGTTAGCAGTGGGTCTTTGCCCACTGTAAAATATATTACAAAATTTTGAGTGATCTTCATGCATTTCTCTTGAGTAAATGTCAGTTTATCTTCTTTGTATGCATATGTTGGGATATTTCTAACAGGCCCTGCTAATCAGCATTCATGGGAGTAGGAAATAAAACTTGGAGTCATGATCATAGGTGTCCCTTTATGCCAGTGAAACCAGTTTGAAGGTTCTGTTTTTCACAATGGTCACGAGTAGGATATTGGAGGACGTGGACTCAGTGTAACACTTGGAAAAAAATCACTGAATTGGGAATAAAAATAGATCATGTTCAGTGCCCCATCTTCCCCTGTGCCTCTTGAAGGTGACAGAAGTATGTATGTATGTCTTACTGCACAACTTCTGTGTGTGCAGGCACTCTGTCCTGGACCATCATTCCACACGTAGCAGGTTTTAAGTAGAAAGAAGGCAGTTTACGCAATGTCAGTTTTACAACTCCCTTCACTGACACAAGGAAGTACCAATTTTTTTTTTTTTTTTGAGATTTATGTTGCAAAATAAGCTTGGACTAATTTTAAAAAGCTCAAAAGGCTTCATCTGTGAGGACTTGCATTGGAAAATTAATAATTTGACCGTTGCTTTTTTTTTTATTATTATATGGAAGTTATTCATTAAACAGACCTAGGTGTTAAGACTGTTAAAAAGGGGGAAGATGCACAATATGGTATCTTAGTCACTGACCTATTCCAGGTTGCATTAACTATTTTCTGTGAACAAATAGAAGCATTACTGAATGAGTGTCCTGGTCTTTGGGGGACTAGGAGCCTCCGTCCTTCAATCCATGAAAGCAAATTTAACATTCATAGCTCTCCTTTCTTACGTTGCATTTGTATTAGAAAATCCAACAGGTGTCAAAATTTACAGCCAGAGAGCTGATTTTTGTCTTTTTAACCAAAGTCAATAGGAGTGTAAAATTTTGTGAGAGTTGAATTATAGACATTTTATATGGACATACATGGTGTGCTCAGTAGTTGTACTACAGGGTATATGAGATACCTATGCCATGGTACATTTGGCACTTCAGATCAGTTGCTATGGACATTTTGATGTCCTTACTAAATCTTGCCCACAGTATATGTAGTTTCAATGTACAAAAATATACTTGAAATGTGATTAAATTGGTTGCCATGTGCTTTGGAACATTTTACATCCTCTTGTCTGTCAATATGTCTTATGGATGTGCTCACCTTTGAACACTTAAGAATCTTGTTTCTTTTAAGCAGTCATAGTCAACTGTTACTTGTCCATTTTTATTTCACTTCAGACCTTTATATTGCACCTTGTCATTATGTGCTGCTTTACAATTTATTTTATAACACTTAACTATAAAACAAGGACTGTATCTTTCAGTTGTTTTGCAATAATCCAAAATGATGTACTTCCTGATTTAATAGACCAGGTCATGAGCCAGGCTGGGTTCTGATAGCTGGAGTTTATTTTTACTGCTATAAAATGTGCATTTATTCTCTTCTCTTTTTTTATGCCTCTAAACGTGATGATTTTGTGATTCCTCATTTTCATTTTGATTGACATGTGAAGATTAAAGCTAATCAGACTATAAAAAATACAAATCCAGTTTTTCTTTTATCATTTTTTACTTCAATTCTATCTTGCTCTTGGATGATTTAAATATGATTTTTTTTCCCTTTTTCTGTTTAGACACTGATCTAAGCTGTTTAAATGAGTGTCTGGCTGCAGTTGACTAAAGATATCTTTTTACTAAAGACTGCAACCCACTAGTTCTGCTGAAACACAGTGGTTCTGTACTCTGTTATCTAGACCATAACAATACTGTGAGCACTAGTTTGTCATTGGTAGAACACAAATTCCTTGTTGCCGTATGTCAATTACCCTAAATTAAATAGACAAAGATGAATTATCCTAAAGCTGTGTGTCCATAAGTACCAGGTACTGTAGCAAATTGAGGACCAGGATATGAAGTCCTGCCTCTGCCCCATTTCCTGCATTACTCCCTCCTATTCTGAGGCTGTTTGTGTGTTATACTGCTCAAAATGTCATGAAATTTTTCCCCCAAGAATTTTGTTTTCAAAAATGCAGTTGTAAATCCTCTTTTATCTCTAAATTACTTGAATTTTGGGATGTTTTTTACTGTATATAACTTTGTTGTACTGAGGATCTTCTCCTCACAGCTGAGATTGTGAAAATAATGTGTTCTCTTCTAAACCATGTCCAAACCTAGAGTTTAAAACTTTTAGGTTTCCATGATCACAGTTTTGTATGTTTTGCTTTGTTTTGTTTGGGTTTTTATTGTTTTGGTTTTTTTAAAGAAATGTCAAGATACGATAAATTTATTTAACAAAGCGAGTTTTAGAAAGGTAGTTTTTTCATAAAATTGGTTGAGTCTAGGAGACAGAGATTAACAGAAAAACTCTATTACATTCCTTGCAAATAAGAATCATCACTATTTTAATAATTTTCAATGCCATTTCCATACTTTTAAACCTTTTCAATCACTTCTGATGCAGTCTGCATGTAGTTTCTTTTATTTTGATTAGTTTTTCTTGTGTTTTAAACTTAATCTTAGCTATTTATGTGTAGTCATACTTTTCTTCATCATCTTGCAATATAAAAGAAGGGGAATTATTTGTTGCATGATCTTCTACATTTCTTTATATTCTTTTTACCTCTGCTATAAACTTTAATTTTTTGAAATATTTTAGTATATGCTCTCTGTGAAAGGTATAATATTGTATGAAATTTCATTGTTCCCTTTAAGTTTGTGAAATCATCCTATTAAGTGTAATGATTTGTTCTAATGTGTGGCCATGACTATTAAAAATAATATGGTAACATAAAAACCATCAGGAACATATATTTATAGCAAAAATTTTGGTGATAATTATCTTTCCTACTGTGTGATGGATGTTTTAGGATGTAAGTGATAGCAATTTCTAAGTGATAAATCTCTCAGGTTTTATAAAGGCGAAGAGCAAAACTTTTGCATCAAAAGCTGTCATTCTCTTCTGGTACAACTATTTGTTAAAGCAGCCTGAAAAATAAGTCTTTTTTTATAATGACATCTGAAGCTTCACAGCATGATTATTTTATTAGTATTTCATTTTCTGAACAGACCCATGCTAAAGGTAGTTTATCTAGCTTCGGTCTTATGTGGAGATCGTTAGTGTGGGAAAAAAAATGGTAAGGTGGAAAAATCATCTGAGCTGTGGATTGTATTTCTGCTACATATTGAGAGAGGGGTGACAAAGGCTTGGCCTTCCCACTGCAGTTTTCCTTGAAGTGCATGTGAATTTTATTAATCTCAAGTTTCATGATATACTTTTTACATCATCCTTCATATAACGTAATACACATGAAAATTTGGACTTCTTTGAAGTAAATATATGAAAAGTAGAACTTTTCTAGATGGAGTTTTGACCTTGAAAACTCCTAGTACCAGTAGGACTTTGTTACACAAAGTCTACTGCTTTTGCCATTAATCATAACAGACTGTGCCTACAGCTATTGTTGCCTTTTCCAAGTGAATTATTAAAGATATAGAACACGAGGAGTATTGCAGATCATTTTATCAAGCCAGAAGAGCAGGAGTCACTTGTACGGACTACAGCAACAGCAAAAGGGATGTTTTTCCTGTCTTCATTTACAGTAGACTTCTAACTTAGTGCTTTTGGAATACATCAGCTTAAAATCAATCTGCTATTAAGAAAGGATTTTATAAACCAATTGCTAAATATTAGTGTCTTCATTCACAAAAGTATCTTCAGGGTCCTTTATTTCAATCCATGTCATCTGAAATTCCTTTCATATTTAAGCAGTTCTTCTATTCCTCTGTATTTTTGGAAACATAGGGGATGTAATCAAAAACTTCTAGGGGCTATTTGTTAGATAAAGAAACAAATACTTGGCTGCCTTTTTATCTTAATTAAATCATCATTGATGGAATGATGTATTGATTTATAGCTCACAGACATGCCAGGATCATGAAGTTTTAAGTTTAAACGCTAAAAATATCTTTTAAAACAAAATGAAAATTGAATAGCAATATTGCTTTCCCAAAAATCTCATTGTTCTCTTTCTTTTGAGTTTAATTAGTTGAACCATAGCCAGAAGAAAAAAACAAAAAAGTATAATCAGCAGTCATAAGCAATATATCATTTATATGGGAGATAAATATAGACAGTGAAGAACTGCTGAGACAGTCAAACCGTGGTCCCTTAATGATCCCTGCCCAAGTCACTAATCAGGTGGATAGAAATTTCCTGGGGAAGGTATCCATGAGACTGCTGGATGCTGTACTAGGATGCACCAATTAGGAATTTCCAGTAAATTTACAAGATTCCCTTAACTGGAAATACTAATTGATGCATCTATTGCATAAATTAGTATTTCCATCTATTATCTATTGCCATTCTGAATTGAGCATTGTAATTTGAGACTTAACAGGAGTTCCAGTGAAACACTAGTTTGTTTTTTGTGTGTCTGAAGAGGCCTATTTGCCTATTCAGCCTCTCAGGTACTTCAGAATTAGACCAGAGTAAAAGTAGATTGTGGGGCAGAGGGAAGACAGGTTCCTTCAGAAAGTTCCAGAACAGAGTGGAGCCACAGAGGTGAATTGACTCCTACAGATAACCCTGAAGAAACTTGAAGCCCATTGTCACTCAGAGTGTTTGTGTCTTTGAGCTTGAAGAGTCAAGAGGTAAATTAGTGCAAGTGTTAACTACATAATTCTCTTGTCCACCCATTGAACGTGTTCAGATGGCCTATGGGTGACATTTTATATTTATATGTGCGTAAAAACATAAATATAGGTAGGTATTTGTTATATTATTACTGTCTGTTCTTCAATCTTAGTTGAATGCCATCAGTTCCACTATTACATACTATTTTTGCTAGTCAGTCGTTGTTATCAGTCTAGGGATGCAAATGTTCCCCAAAACATGTTTATAATGCCCTTTTTGTCAATGTTAAGCCAGAAAGGTTTTAAACTTGCCATATATGCTGAACAATTAATTGCCTAGTGACTCACAGATTATGTTTATACACCAATGATGTCACCTGACAAAGATGCTACCAAGATGTGCTCTTGTAGAATGGCAAATTAAGTTTTAAAAATTTTCGTGCCACAGTTATTAGCTTTATTCAGCCTTTTGAAATTCAGTGCTTGGGTCTGTAAGAGGATTGCAGGTGAGAAGGTATCTCATCTTTGAAATGAGCTGTGAAAAAATAGTATTAGAATATTCATAGTACTTAGCAGTAGAATGGCTACTAAGGCATAGATGCTCTTTGCTTTCCTTGTGTCAGAGTAGAACTTGAGTTTAAAAAGTTTGTGTGCAGTGTCTCTCATAAGTTCATTTCCCTTTTTTAAGGTGCCTTTACTCTCGATATTTGGTTAATTTAGGAAGGGTTTTATTCATGTTGTCAGTGTAAAATCAAAGCTTATTTCTCTAAATATTGCTACTAATGCAAAATATACTTTCAAGAACAGCATGTGTTTTTTTTCTCTCTTGAACAAGTGAAAAACTTATTCTTTTCAAGGTGATATCTTATACATAAGGTGCTGTGAACGGGTACTTACATTGCATATAATAATTTTCAGATTTTTTCTTACTCTGAAAACCCAATTAAGCATTACCAGAGAAACTGCTAAACCCTCTTATGGATAAACATGACTTAAATTATTCTATACCTTCCTCTGAGAAGAAAACTTAGGAAAAGGAATTTATTTGGAAAGGCGACTGAAATTAAATATTACAATATAGATATTAAAGGCGATTATAATGATTTTATACAGCTGTAATATTTTTAACTGTATTTTTACAATTGTTCAGTATCTTACCTTTTTGCCGCATGTCAAAGGTAAGCTGCACTTACCTTTTAAAGTTTTTACAGGCTTTCAGTGAATCCTTTTACTAAATGAGGACAGTACACAGTGTTGGATGAAACATGAGAATGCTCTTTTTCTGAGGGAAAAAACAAAGGAACATAAAAGAACATTTGTTTCTCACACAGTATTAGTTTAGGAACCCCTCTTTCAAGGGAGTCTAAAATGCACTAAATTTGAGAACTTACTTAAGTGTGTAGTCTTTTCCAGAGCTTTATTAGTTTTTTCTCGTGGTCTAACCATGCATCTTGCAGCAGTTTGAGGCTATTTCTTCCTGACCTGTGCATCAGATATGTTTTTCCTTTACGTGTTTTAGAATGCTCTTGCTCTTGAACTGCAGCTCAACTTTTATTCATGTGTATGAGAGCATTGGTTTGGGTATGAATAAATTGATAAAGATACCCAAAACAAGTAATAGTAGCACAAAGATAATGACACAGATTAGAGGTGGTACTTTTGGGCCTGCACTTGAGCCCTTGGTGGGATGGTCTGAGGTCTCTTGGAAGGATTCTTGTTTTCCAGGGTGCTTCCAGGCATATCTGAAGTCCAGGGAATAATATCAGTCTTAGTATTTCAAGTTTGAGCAAATACATTTAGGACACACAAGCTGCTGGGTCTGCATGGGCATGACCAGCAGGGCACTGCTGCTTTCAGGGCCAGGCAGGTCTTTCATACTTCTAAATGTGAATTTAACAGGGATTTAAAATGTATTAAATGTGTGAGTGACCAAGCAGACATCCAGATTGTTAGTGAATTGCATACTACTATATAGATCAGATAACTATATTACAGGTCCTGTAATTGTATTTAACTCCTGTTATAACTTAGGTGCATTTGTTTAGGTACATAAACCAGGCAGACTCAACCAATATATATTTTATATTATCAAAATTGGGGGAGAGGTCTAGTATTATAGTTTGCAGATTGAGGCCAGAAAGTATGTTCTGTGATGAGATTGGAATTCTCTGAGAATTTTGCTCATCCAAAATGGGATGAGCAAAATGGGAGAACTAAAATATAGATAAAGTTTTGAAGAGTCTGAACTATAAATAAAAAACATCCCCTCCTCCTGTTGTATTGTATGGTGGATTTTAATTGTAAAAAACAGTAGATTTTTTCAGAACTAATTTAATTACTAAGTGTTGTGGTTAGAAGATATGAAAAAGAGCTGCACTAGAATGCGCTCTCAGCAGAGAATTCCATTATAAATAAAAAGATGCACTTGGCTTAGGTAAGTATATATATCAATATTAACAGGCATTTAAAATTTTGACTGTAATATATGTCATAAATTTCTTTCTGCCAGAGGTGGAAGTCTGTAAGCCACTAGTAATGCTTTTGAAGCAAAGTAATACAGAAAATATAGTATAGTACTCCCAGAAGATGAAGGTGTGAATTTTCCCATACATCATCTTAATGGCAACATTTTCTACAAAATGACATGGGGCACTCCTTTCATATTTCATGACTTTTATTTGCCCAGCTTCAAAATGCCAAATGTGCCAGTGAACAGCACTTTAATATTCATGGATTTCTGGGACAGCTTTGACAGTTGTCAGCTAGAAAAATGGCTTAATTAGGAGGAGTATGACTTGTGATTTCTTCTTCATACTCAGCCACATACACAAACATGTGATATATAACTCCATGTTAGTCTTCCACAGAAAATAAAGTTCACAAAAGAGTGTTCTTTTCCCATCACATTTGACTATTTGTGTTCGCACAAATTTGTGATTGAAAATGCATTTTCATTTATTTTAATTGCTGGAATAATACCTTAGAGGAAAATATACTCTAATTCAGTGGGGGGGAAATCCTGATCAGAACTGAAACGGATGATTTAATATTGTAAATATGACTAAAGTAGCATTATGATTAATTTATGTTATCAAAGAGGCAAATAGAAAGCTAAACCTCAGGCAGCCATTTTCCAGACAGCTGAGTTATTTGTGTAAGAAACAGATTTTTAAAGAGATTAAATAGAAAGCCAGATTGTTTTGAAACAACAGAAATTCTGGTGGGTGGTCATGTTCATACTGTATTTTTAACAGCAGGAAAACATAAACTGAACAAAGGTTCAGAAATTAATTGGATTAATATGTAAGAAAAAGCTAATGCAGTGGCAGAACATGTTTTTAGAGGAGTGGACCTAAGACTTATCCTAGTGGATGAAGCCCTGATTTTTTATAACTTTATGCATGCTTTCAAGAACAGGGAAAATGACTGTCAGTGTGAAAACTTGGAAAGTATCTATAATATCAACTCCTCCTAGTTTGTCAAGTACTCACTAAAAGTGAGGTGTGAACACTTGTGTTGAAGAAAATGAGTTGTTTGGATTGCCCCAGAAGTATTTGATATAAATTAAGCATGAAAATTTGGGAAGTTAATATTTTCTTTAAAGATTTTTAGATTCTTAAGTGATCAGATAAAGTCAGAAATAATGTATTTTGTAAACAACAGTATAAAACACAGGCAGGAAGTTCTTTTTTAGTCCTGCACAAAATATTTTAAGAAGGATCCTGAATTTCTTGGATGTGTGAGTAGAATTATAAGACTTTAGGGTCTCTCATATAACTTTAAATAAAGGTTTACAGCCAGATGGGAAAGCATAGTCTATCATTACTGTAACTTAACTCTCTTTCAATGAAACTTAAAACTCCATGTTTGAATTCTGTATGGATTTTTTTGCACTTGGAGCTCTGGTTCTATCAAAACTTTATGCAAACTGAAAAAACTGTTGTGTTGTTTTGGGTTTTTTTAATTCAATCTTAGTTTAAGATCAAAAAGTTTTAGTTAACAGGTTAGATTCAAACATGAACAGGATTTAGCGATTTATCACTAGAATTTCATGAGTTCTACTGTCCAGCTCAAACCAACAGCTAACTACTTTAAACTGTTGAAATTAATGAAATTTCTTTCCTATATCCGAACCACATATTAGAGAAATGTTTTTTTAGCTTTAGGTCTCAATAAGAATTAAGATCCCAAGGCAGTGCAGATTTTATTATCTAAATTACATAATGAGATCTATACATTTTAAAGTCGTTCTCAACCCAGGTTGTGATTCTGTTTCACTAATACTATAATGTGCTGTACAGAGGTAGTTTTTTCTTTTTGCATTTTATTCAGTGCTTAATTGGTCCTCAAATCACTTGTGGATTCCCATGTAAGGAGTCCTGTGTAATCATGTATATAAACTGCAGATGCTGTACACTGCAGGCAAATTGCAAAATGGGATATCCTTATCAGTTCTTGACCAAAAATATCTTCTGCACTAAAATCACAATGAAATTTTTTATTATATTGAGAATTTTTCATCATTTCTTGTCCTTTAGTGCTGTGTAAGTTTCTTTTATTTGCTGATAGATCCTGACCAGTGGAGTTACTCATGCTCATGAGTAATTGCTTTGCCACACTGACAGCTTTGCAGAGCTGACTTTATGCAAGACTCATTTCTGAGAAATAAACAGCATCTTCTTCAAATTCATCTTTAGTCAGGGAAGCACTTAAAAAATTATTTAAAACACCCAGCTTTCTCAGCAGTCAATGAAAAGATGTCATCTGAATTAAGTCTTGAATTCTGAACAGAAGGTTTAGACTTGATATGAAAGAGAATCAATCATGAACTTCCTCTTCAGTGGGAAAATCTGCAAAACAAAAATCTGATCTTTTCCTTGTGAAATCTGTGGCAGTGGACATTAATCTGTGCAGTAAATCAAGGTTATCTGGGTTGCTCCATGATAATTTATTTCTCTTTATGTTACTTTAGGAATCTAATACCTGTTTTTGTAGCTTCTGGAAGTGTTTTAGCTTTTTATTATGCTTAATCCCTGTAGAAATGTCTTTTTGAAGAAAGACATTTGATTTGTTGCACCTGTTTTACCATTAGAGAACTTGTACTTAAATGCATGCATTGTTGTCATGCTACAGATAATTAAATATTTAGAGAGAAGGACAGTAGGGGATTAATTGTTTTAATTAAGAAATTAACATGAATTTTGATAAATAATGATTATGGTAGTTGTGACGTGTAACTATGCTGCCTTACTGTTTCCATTAATCAATAATTATTGGCTTTTTCTGGACTTAAATACTGATCCTCTGTATACCTTTGTTCATGTGTATATAAATTCAAATGAACTTCCATTAACTTCAAAAGAGTTCTCATAAAATTATATATTCATAAGCTTTGCAGAAGTGGTATTTCAGATTATTAATATTCTAGATAGAAACCAGAGAATTAACTTCCACCTGGCATTACCTGAAATAAAGCCATAAACTTCTGTGATAATGAAGTGATTTATGTCACCTGATTTTTTTTTTTTTCTCAGAAGCTTTTAGATTTGATGATTATAAAAATTTGGATTTAGTCAATCAGTATTAGCAGTATTCAAGGTCAGTTTTGCCACATGCAGAGATGGGAATTCAAGTGATCCAGATACCGAGGTGGCTGTGTTTATCTTGGCATCCCAGGTACGCAAGTTCCCTGCCTCTTTCACGTAACACAGCATTATGTTACACAAGTAATATTTCATATTCCAGAGTGATATTATTTTTAACATTGAAGTTCTTTAGTTGCTGTTGTCTGATGTGAGATGATCAAGACATTTTTTAGTGCTGTGGGACTTTCAAATAAGGAATACTAATTGGGCTCTTTCATCATCTGGATGACAAATAGGTCACTAGAGAATATAACATTCTCAGGTGACATGCCATTAGACAGCAGGGACATCTCTGAGAAATTCTTTGACATAGCAGTATTTCATAACCTGATTTGCCCTTAGCCATAGTCAAATTTATTGTATTCCAGCACAGCTAGTAAATCTGCCATCAAACTGTCATTTGCATCAGCAAAGGACCTTTTTCTCAGGTGTCAGTCCATAAATCCTTCGTTGTGTTTATTGACTGAGACCCAGATTATTTCACCTCTGGCCTTCAGAACAGCAAGAATTAGATTTTTTTGTCAAAAATAATGTTAAATGTAAATTACAATAACATTTGATGAAAACAACTGCATCCTGTTGCGACATATTGTTCTTGATGTAATTCATCTTATTTACTTCCCTTGTGACTAAAATTAGCTAGCTCTGGGAAGTTTTCGTGAATTTACAAGTGATTTTGTTAAAAGTAGTACTATACTTCAGTGGAAACTAGTGGAGTTCAAATTATAATCTAGAATGTTCCATTTAAAACATTCTAGAGTAGTACTAGAATGGAGTATGTAGTATATTTTCAGAAAACAGCACAAGTGAGTGGAGGAAAGATGGAACTTGCTGCTATTATGGGATGTATACATTAAAAGTTATCAAAGTGTAAAATGCATTGGATTTCTGCTCATTTTCACTTGCTAATTTTAGTGTAACTAGAACCACTTATAATAATCATGAATTAAAGGGAATAAAAAGGTTTCACCAGTTAGCTCTGAAACAAAAATATCAAAAAGCTTTGAGAGGAGTTGATCACAGCAGTAACATTTTCAGTACCTCAATTTTCTTTCCATACCTGTTTCGCTGTTTTTTAATTTCTGCAGTATGAAACGTTTTTAATATTTTCTGATTTAGTTTTCTTCTTTCAGGTTGTATCTTAACATTGTAGCTAGTTGAACAGTAAATCTCTAGAAAAACCCACTACCTATCTACCTACTTACCTGTAGGTATCTCTGTATTTTCAGTTAATTCAGCTAGACTGTTCATGATAATTAAGTGGCTGTACTTGTTAGCACAGCAAAAGTTAAGCATGTAAGTAATAAACAAAGAGATAGGCAAGAAGTAAATTAGGAGTAGAATATAATTTAGAAATTTATCATAAAGCCCAGATCCTGTCATTATGCTGAAGAATTAAAGGAAAGGTCAGTACTTTAATATTCTCCTTGCCTCGTCACATATGCTATTAAATGTCAGGGCTTTGCTAATGTGAATACTAAACTCATCTCCTGAATTTTGGTCTCTCAGTCTTTTTCAGGGGCTGTTGTTTTTCCAAAGTGGCAGGAAGTCCATTGTTTTAACAGTTCCAATAGAAAGTGTACTCAGGGAATTTTGGAGAGGAAGATGACTCACATGTTTTGTGTGATTGTAAAACCCTGGCTAGGGACAGTGTTTCACAACATCATTACACTGAGCTTAAGCATGGAAAAGGTGCCTGTTATTCTCCTCTGCTACTCACTGTCATTGTTTAATTGACTGACCCATCAGCTGCTCTTCCTCAGTTGCTGTGTTCCCTGCAGCTCTCTATTGATTTTCTGGGGAAAAAAAAAGTTCACTGAGGTGCGCTTGAATGTGGCTTAGTCTTTTTAAGTTTTGGGCTTTGCTTTAAATTAATTTAAATTTGTCTGTTTAAACAGATGAGTCTGTGGTCTCCTCTCTCAAGGGATATCTATATCTATAGATATTTACATGTATCTATATAGACAATTATGTTGGGTTAAAACATTCATTAAAATTAAAATTGAGAAAGAGTATACATGTCCTATATAAACAATAGGAAGGTGCATACCACAAGGTAAATAACAAATGTGTCAGAAAGGTGTATTAGTGGAATTCTATGTAGCTTTTTTTCTTACTCCATTACCTGGAAAAGAAATTTCAAATCTCTAAAGCAAAGCAACTGTTGAATGAATTGCTTAATGAATTACATAAAAAACCTCTATATGTTGTTTTCATAAGAATAAATGGATTGATTTATGTTCATTTTTAGATTGTAGCTTGATGCTTTTGTAACCAAAAATGAAATTGTATTTTTCATTAATTGGTAAAGAGAGTTCAAAACATTAATAATATATTTTCAGGAAATAAAACAATTTTGAATAGTTGAATTTAATTTTATTAGTTAAGTAGTTCACCTCTATCTCTACAAGGCATGGAAAAGTGCATGGCTAACTTTGACTCTGTAATTATCTCCATTCACATGTGTCTTGCACTTCTGCTTACCTAGATCAAGAAGGCATTCAGGGTTAGACATGTCCAGTTTGCATGTGTGACAGACTTTGTTCATTATCAGTCCACATCGATTTTTTTTCAAATTGCTAAAGATTTGAAAAAATCCAAATCTGTAGAAAACCTTCCTCTGCCATCTCACATGCACTTTATTCTAGTCAGGACTGGAACACATGATCTCTCAAACCAGCATTGCAGCTTATCTCCTGGTGTGAAATCAGTTGTGTATATAGACCTTTAGATCAATAAAGAGTCTGAGCAGGGCAGTGGAGTTACTGATAGAGGGCATCCCAGATTAAATTGAATAAGGACAGATTCAACTAGGTTTAGTTGAGACAGAGCATAGTATGCAAAGGAGAATTGTGACAGTATCACATTACTGCTGACAGCTGATATGCACCTTTAATGTCTTTTAGATCTGCTTATAGAAATATTATTTATTGGTGCCTGAGCTGAGTTTTTTGTGTGTGCAGTAGTAGTGTAATTGCATATAAAAGCAAACAGTAATCTACTGTTAGTAGAGTAGCTGTATGGAAAATACTTGATTGTTTCAAAGATACAATTTTATGAAGCCTGTCAAACAGTTTGGTCTTTCTCAAGCATAAAGCTCTGAGGAACAGGACAGAATTATTTTATCTGAAATTCTAAAACTACATGCTGCATGTACTATTTCAAAATAAATGAACAGAACAAAACGCAGCAACTGAAGTATATGTTTGAATAGGGGGATGGAGTCTAGCCAAGAGTTTTTTCTTAACAAGACAGTGTATGACGAGATTGTCCCATTGGCATTGGAAGTGATTATAGACCCAAGAATTCCTTGTTTCTCAATTGTGCACTGCTGCTATGAATTCTGTTTTGATTTTCAAAAGTCACATGTCATACTAATATAAAATGTAGTAGAGTGGATGGAGAGAGAAACAGAAGACTAACAGATGATGATGATCCTTTTTTCAGTTTGTTTGTTCTGTTTTGTTTTTGTTCGGGGGTTTTTTTGTGCTTCAAGGTTTGTAAACTAAGCCACTATATTATTGTGTGTTTCAAGCCTGTTTAGTCATCAGTGATGGGTGCTGTGGGCTGTTTAGTAGATATAAATACCAGCTCACTGGCAGACTGATATTTGGGCTTTTGGGCTCCTGGCCTCATCTGAGTTCCAGTCCCAGGATTACTTGCAACTTCAGTCTCCCTGATAATACTTGCAGTCTTTTCCCTTTTTACTCCTTGACTTGCCCTTGGTGGCAGGCTGCCACAGGAGAGCTAGACATGGCCTTGGGTAAATGATGCTCAAATAAATTCTGTTACGATGTTAATCGATGTTAATTCATTGACTAATTGCAACCCCATCTGTTTTTCCCAGTAGCCTATTTCGGAGTACGTTGAAGGTAAAAATCAAAACCCAAAAGAATTAGGATGTTACAAAATAATCTTCTTTCATCCTCTTTGCTGCTGGAAGGAAGAGCTCTAATACTGCCCTCCAGCTACTGCACATCATGCTGCTATTAGCTGGAAATGGAGATATGATCTATATTTTACATATTAGCATCATATATGTGACAGTCAATCCTTGGTGTGTTGCTAAGATTCCCCTGAGCCTCTTGTTTCCTGCCAGGTTTATCAGCCCTTGTTTTTTAACCAACCTCTTGGAAAACAATTAATGCACGGCAGCATTAAGCTACATCTGTAAACTCTGCCGATTGTAAGAGCAGGAAGCTTCGACTTCAGCTTTTCATTTCAGAAATTTTATTCTGCAAATAGTAATGCACAGTGTTGCATCATTTTGCAGAGTGATTTTAAAGCTACTCCTCTAGAGATTCAAAGTGCAGGTTAAACATTTGTAAGATTCTTTATTATCTACAGAATTTTTGATTGGAGACTCCCTGGCCAGCGCCACATGTAAAAATATTGAAAAATTAGCTAGATATTTTTGAATTACTGGTTAAACAGAGAAAAAAAAGCCCTGATGTCTGAAGTGTACACTGCTCACAGCTAGAAAGCAATTCTGTGTGATAAGTGTAAGTGTGAAATGAATATGAAAAGATTAATGAAAATAATGGGAAAGTTTAGGAGAGGCATTGGGTTTAAATTTGTTCTGGGTAAAAAAAATACATAATTTTAAGTACTATAATCTTTTTTTGCTATAATTACATTCTAAAAAATAGAAGATAATTAGAGCTAAGGAGCATTCCCTTTTATTCTTTTTTTGGTACATGCTTTTTACAACATTCTCAAGTCATTACATGCAGCAAAGTACTGCATTTAAAATGTGCAATCCATAGTATCCTAACCTCAGTGTGTTTTTCATGAGCTGAAAATAAGGAAGGACATTCTTCCTGCTTCCCCCCTTGGGGGGAGGGGGTCTTGCATTACACATTTTCTCCTGAACGCTGCTTTTTTGGGGGGTGGTCTGTATGTAGAGTTCTTTAGAGGATCAAAGGTAAGGAATTTTTCAAGTTCTGAAATGTAGCCAGATCCGCTGTGAGTCCTGCTCACCAATGTACCTTTATTCAACATACATACCTATAAAGTACCATCTCTGTTATCAGCAGGAGAAAAGATCATTCAAAGTTAATTCCTGATTGAATTTGAAAACTGAAATCTCCTTATCCTTTTTCCTTACTCTGAACTAGAACAGCATTTGCCCCATTTTCCAATTTTGTAAATGAAAACTGTCAATCACAACTGAGTTTCCTTCTGAAGAGTTATAGTCAGAAATAGAAAATTGAGACTAAGATACCTAGGACTGCTTCATGCTTTACTGCTGGTGACATCACTGGAAACTCATTTTGACAATATTCCAGACTTGATGTTATGACATTAAATATTTTAAATACTAGAAGGTTGAAATTAATTTAGAAATACTTTAAATTATGCAGTTGCATTATTCAGTATATTACTTCAAATTAGATTATATTGTATTAATATAGTATTAACTTAGTTTAATTAGTACAAAGTAGTTGTTAACTGTAATGTCTCAGAAGAAGATAAGAGGTAACAGGTTAAAGCTTCAAGAGGAAAAATGTGTGCTTGTTGCTGATGAGAAAAAAAGCTCATATTAGAATAATAGGATCTTTTGAATTGAGAAATTAATATGCTTTTTTCACTTACTACATGCATGATATAGAA
This sequence comes from Taeniopygia guttata, assembly GCF_048771995.1. Lineage (NCBI taxonomy): Eukaryota > Metazoa > Chordata > Aves > Passeriformes > Estrildidae > Taeniopygia > Taeniopygia guttata. The sequence goes on along the minus strand of NC_133028.1, from coordinate 36,414,410 downwards.
AATTACATATCTATAACTTTTCTTGACATTATAACAGAGCTGGAATTTATGCTTTGCTCTGTTGCTTTTTCCTGGGCATGTGTGAAAGCTGAATTATTTGCTTGACCATAAGATTTAGAAGTCGGAAAAGAAAGAGAGCAATTAATCTCTCAACCCCAGCTTAAACTCTTTCTGACAGTTAGATATAATACTTTACACCTCACTAAGTGACTATCAAGTGGAGGCACTGACATCTGACACTACAAAGACTAAAATATTAATGCATATTAAAAATATAGAATGCGAGAAGTAGTGCTCTCTACTCACATAGGAGTTAAGGCAAATATATTAATCATATCTTTGGAATCCCTCTGTACCTTCAATCATTTGCCTGAAGATACAACACACAGCTTTTGAGGAAGTTTTCATCTTTGTTTTGAATGGTGCTCATGTTGGAAAAAGAAGGCAGAAGATCTCCTTTTAAAATTTAGAATATCCATCCAAGTGTCTTCAAAAATGATCTCATGAAAGCAGGAGAAAGAAATTGAGTTTGTGTCCTTCATTGTTTTAAAGTAATTATTACAATCACTTTGCTCTCTTAGTTTTGGCAAATTAGAAAATCTGAGACAACATAATGATTAGATGGAGCCATTCAGCATTGGCATATCCACTCCTCAAAAAAAGTCATTTGTATGAGGATTGTATCAATCTGAAGAAGGCTTCTTCTTAAAAAACAGCTGTTGTGCAGGAGGAAAGCTGTACTTTGTTCTGTTCTGTTTTCTTACTTCAGTGCAACTATAGTTTATTTTCAGAACTAAAGAACCAATATTTCTTCTGCATCTTTCTTTACTTTTAAACAGGCAGTGGGGCAAATAAGGCAATGTACAGAGCAAATGCACAGTACAAGCTGTACCAGAGCTATAAATGATGCTATCTGTTTTTTCACTGCCCCAATAGAAATCTTCTTTTAGGAATATTCCTCTCAAGTGGGAATACTTTTAGTTCTGGCAATTCTTGTAGTGCTTTCGAAATGCTTTACAATTTCGTATGCTTGTGGGAAGCTTCTGTAGGAAGGAACTGGAATGAGGTGGCAGAGAAGGAAAGGCATTTTTCTGCCCTCAGTTGGGAATCTGTGTTTTTAGCTTAATGAGAGGAACAAACAAAGCCTGTGATCCACAAAGGCAAAAAGCATTCATTTGAAATGTATTTCCAATATAAAGAAAATATAAATTTTTTTTTTTATTTCAGAAAGTTGGGTTTTTTGCCATATCTATGATTGAATAGAGAGGCAAGTAATTACTTTTTGATTTGTAGGATCAACAATATTGCTTTATATAAAACTGGTCTTTTTTTCTTGTTTGGTTTATGAATTCAGTTATCTGATGGGTTTGTGCAAATGTCAGGTTTCCAAATGAATTATATGTAGATAGCTTAGATATACCAAAGAAATGCATGAATTCAGCTTTATTGAATATTTTTCTCTTATACTTGAAGTCAGTCACTGTCCACTCAGTTGTTTTATCAATTTTTTTACCTTTTAACCATAGATAAAAAGGTATCATTTTTTTTTTCATAATATAAGCAATATAAACACTTGTAAAAGGGAAAGAGCGGAAAATAAATTTACTCTAGTTTGGGAAAGTATATTTTCCAGATTGTGCTGGTTTCATCTGGGGTAATTTTCATCTTAGTAGATAGTATGGGACAATGTTTTGGATTTGTGCTGGAAACAGTGTTGATAAATCAGGGATGTTTTAGTTATTGCTGAGCAGGTCTTAGACAGAATCAAGGCCTTTTCTGGTCCTCACCCCACGCCACCAGTGAGAAGACTGGGGGTGCACAAGGTGTTGGAAGGGGGTCCCAGCTGGGACAGCTGACTCCCCCTGGCCAGAGGGACAGCCCATACCATATGGCATATCCTGCATTGATCAGTTGGTAGTATGCATTTGTCTTTCATTCATATTGTAAGTCTATCTTGGGTTTTATATCTCCTTCCCCCCCCCCCCCCGCTATTTTCCTTTTCATTTGAATTTTTATCATCAGCATTTGCTATCATCACCATGTACTATTACTGTTACCATTCTTTCAGTATCAAACTGTTCTTATTTCAATGCTTGAGTTTTCTCCCTTTTACCCTTTGGTTTGATTCTCTCTCCCATCCCACTGACCAGGAGGGGCGAGTGGCTGTGTGGGGCCAGCTGTTAGTTACCAGCTGGGTTTACACTATGACAGTTACACGCCTCTCTGATTCCCAGCAAATTAAGGAGACATTAATGTTTATTTGTTTTCTGCAGAACTGAAAGGTGCTGAGCCTGACAACATGATAAATTCCTTGATGTCCTTCCCTTTCTTTGATGTATCCTTGAAAAGTGGTACCTAGATTTAGTGTTGTTGACATCAAGTTAGACTACTAATTAACAAACAAAGGAAAACAAATAAAACCTATATGCAAATAATTTACTGTAATTCTGAAAACCAAGAGAACATTTGTTTTCAACTGAAATCTTGATTACTAAATAGAAATTTTTTTTTTGTTAGAAAATGAAGAAAATACATTAATTTATTAATCAGTGGAGTGAAAAAATACATATAAATAAATATGAAAATTAATAATTCTATAAAGAACAAGAGCCATGCCACAATTCTATTCTGATACAAATAAAAATATAAATTAATCTTGCATTTTTGAATAGAAATTGTTGTAAGCATCGAAATCTAGAAATGCCTCTCTGTCAATTTTATTCCAAATGCAAGAGGAAAGAATACAGTTTTCACCTGGAATATCACCTTTGTACTTCACACCACTTTTTGTTTTGTTTTTTTTTTTTTCTATACCAAGTGTCCTTGTTCTTGTTTTATTATTCAAGGAATCACAGATGAATGATTATCACAATAAGGGTTGGGGATTTTTTGAATTGTTTGCTGTTGTTTTGCATTGAATATCCGTCCTACCAAATAGGATTTTCCAAATATTAAGGCGTTTCTGATATTTTGTGACTAGCAGAGGAGCTCTGAGAGGTGAACAGGAATAGTAACAAAGCCTGGATTACAATTCTGAGATTGGTAAAATGCTACAAATTAGACTTTTAAAAAGTAGATTCTAATGCTACCACTTGACATTCCAAAGAGAGTTTTAAAAAATTACTTTTCAACTTCTGATATTTAAGTACCATAAAAATACTTGCTTTAGTATACATGATTTTTGCCAGATACTTTTGTAGTACTCTTTGCTAAATATCAAATTGACTTTCCCAAAGAAGTTTTAATTGTGGCTTGAAAAGTTTCTATTGAAAAGTTAAATAGTACTTGAGAAAAAAGAGAAAATTACTACTAATATTATCTGTGCAGTAATTACTTAAATTTCTACTTGTGCTCGTAAGATGTTTTCAGGGGTAATTATAGTCTCTTAGCCAGTTACATTGTGAGCAGTGCTGTCTCAAGAAAATGGGCTGGAATTCGAGAGGCTGGATGTGGTGTAAACCTTTAGCTTCATGTTATCTATAAAACTGATTCTCTTTCTGTGATCTTAGTGGTATAGAAAATGTTTGGAGTGCATGAACTGTGAAAGTAATTTAAAACAAACAAAAAGCCCTAGAGGTTATATTCTTTCAACTGAAAGCTGAAAGTGGTAACTGCACTGTAAGTTTGCTAAGTGAGACTCAAATAGCAATGACAGCTACGTTCTGTAATAACCATCCTGAGAGATGCAGTTTCTTTGTGATTCATGTTCTGTCAATGCAGTAATTTCATGCACTTCTGCCATATAAATCCACTCCAAAACCACTTGTCTTGATTGGCAAACTGATTCATTTCAGATTTTAAGATGTAAGTTTGTGATTGTTGGTAAATGTAACTAAGAAAAACCTTAAATATTCATCAGCTAGAACATTGCCTTGAATGCCTCAGCAGTTTTTATAAGGTTATTTCCGTTCCTTGTTTTTAAGTTATTTAAACTGCAGAGTTAGGCTTTTTGTTGTTGCTATTTGTCTGTATGACCAGTACAAAAAAATGTGTGGGACTTTGTTTTTTTAATTTTGTAAGCAGTCTTTTAGTTTTTATTAGTCCTTTTCACATAGCTTAAATTTCTTGGTAGAGTTCACAATTTCTTTTATATGGATTTAGAGTTCTTGAATTTCTTTGTTTCATGAAAACATGCATTATGGCACAGGATGCATGGAGCGTCCTATATGATATTTGATCTCTGTATTATGTGAAGAGCTGCAAGATGAGGTTTGTAACTGTGCAATAGTGTCTGTTTCCCCAAAACATGTATACAAGTCAACATGAGGTGATGTCATAGTGACTATGGATCCATGACACCATTTTTTCTCATTGTTAATTTTAAGTTGGAGCAAAAAGAGCTGGAGGAGGAAGCAGATCCTCAAAGATACTTAAAAATGTGTTTCCTTCTTTAGTCACCTGTCTTCTGGGTTGAACTGTGATCCTGAAATTCCTGGTCAAACTACAGTGTCAGAAAACTAATTAGGCCGGAAGAAGAGTCCAGCTAACCTCCTAATCAATTCCTTATTTACTTAAATAGTCATAGACATCTGGCTGTGAAAATGACTATAATTCTACTGAAGAATCAAGATGAGTATTTATTTCAGATAGAGTTTGTTGCTTCATTTCACATTAAGGAAAACAGTTGCATGATTAACACTACTGCATGTGATTTGGTCATCCTGCTGTGCTCTGTAGAAAAAGGACTGACCCTGCAAAATACACTGGCTTTTGTTCTTTTCCATGTTTTGTTTCCCCCGTGTTTCCAACAACTTCACCTGTCTTTTGGAAGAGCCCTTTTTTCCTTAATAGTTTCGCCCTCCATGATTCAGTACTTGCATTTGTGGATGATGGGGTTCGAAGGAAGGTCTTGTTGAATGACTCAATTATAATGGCTTTGAAGTTATTTATAGCTTTCTACAGAATACTTATTAGACTACCCCTCTGCCTCTCTCCAGGTCTTTTGTGAACAATTTCCAAGATGATGACCTGGTTGCCTTCCTTTCAGCATAACAACCCAATTAGCCTCACTAAATGTGCTTGCACTTATTTAGGCTTCTTTTCATACTTCAAGGGCCATTTCTTCATGTGCTGACAGTAACTACTTGTTTTCATTAGCTCTCCTTATGTACTTATAAAAAATTGCTATACTCTTTCAAAAATAGTTTTTTTTTCTAGTGTATATTAACTGGTTCTAATTTTGATCATGCTTATTACTCTTGCATTACAGAATAACTTTACTGTACTGCATTCTTGCTATCACATTAATTCAACTATACAGATTAGCAGCATATTTACAGTATTCTGTGTTTATCTGTATCAATGCATCAGAAAGTTAATTGTCCCACTAAAACTGCCTCTACAGCCCATCTGATGTACAATATCTAGCATATAGTGCTAGTTTTGTAACTTGGTCCACATTCAGTATATTTTATTTCTCATATATTTTCCTGCAATACTCCTCGCTAGTCAGTATTTTCTTTGGTTTGTGTGTGGTCCTGTAGAGCTTTTCCTCTCTAAATGTATCTCTGTAATGTCTCACTGAAATGATTTTAGAATTTATCTGGTAATATTTTTTCTTTAGTCAACATATTAAGTACTTCAAAGTGTTGGCTTATCCTAATTCTTGAAAAACTTTTGATTTTGCCTTATCCTTGCTTACTCCACCTCCTTGATAGAGCACTAAGACATAGGCTTGCTTTTTTTATCACCTCTATAATAATCCTGTGCATTTTTCAGATGTTCTTTTGTACTATTTTTCAAACACAGGGATTGCTGCTTCCTCTGGTTGTGTGACATGTGATCATGGCTATAGATATTGCCATAAATGTAGCAATTATTGATTTCTGTAGCTGTGGTTTTGGTTATACAAGCATTTCTTAGGGTCTTACTAAGACACAGAGTACTGGGTATGGATTTGCATAACATTTTATCCCTATAATGCCTTTGTAAACCCTCCTATTAATAGAAACTCTTACTGTAGAGGGGAAAGGAAGCATTCAGCTGCTGGCATGCTGAGGTAGCCAGTCCAATTAGGGTAAAGGTGTCAGCAGCACAGCACATGCAGAGGTGATCCAAGCTGCAGTGATTTTGTGGGCTGAACATTTAAATAAGATCTCTTGCTTTCACTCTGCTTTGACACTTGACATTGAATCAGCTTTGCTTTCTGTGTGCTCTTCTCTTCAGCTGCACTCTGCGTCGGAGCTGGGTTAGATGTCTGGCAGTGTTGCCACCTGTTTCGTGTCACTCTATTAGTTCTTCAGCAACTCTGCTGTACAGTGAAAGAGAGCTTTTGATTCTGTTTAAGAATATAATTTCAGCTCTCTTGCTAGAAAACAGTGACATATTTCAGTTGTAAATACAGTAGAAACAGATAGAATTGTTTGTCTTCTTAAGGAGGAAATGGAAATCCATTCACATCATCATAAGGCTATTTAATGTCGACAGCTACAGTGTCATCACTGGACCTGTAGGAAGTGCTATTCTGTTCTACACACATTCAGTGCTTAGTCTTTCTCAGCCTTACCAACACAACTGTACAGTTTTTACAACAGCCACTGGGAAGAACCTATATGCCAGGTGAAGTTCAGCTAGATAGCAAAATAGTGTTTGAGGTGTATACAGAACTGAATAGTGGTGTAAGATTATGCCAGTAAGAGATTCATTGTGTTGTAAAACACTTAGAGATGGTATGCAGAAGGCCCAATTTCTATTTTTTTATTGTATTAGATCTTTTTTTCTCGGATCATTAATTGACAGTTATGATATTGCAATATGAATTTGAAAAAGAAAAGGTAAATTACTGAAAAACTTATTAATATTTAATTTATCTTCTGAATAAAAAGAAAGTGTTTTGTTATTATAGTGCATTATCAATACAGAATTGATCTCTGACTTCTATTAATTTTTTTTTCTCTTTTGAAATTTGTGAAGGTAACAGCTCTCCTTGGATGGTTGCATCATAGAGTCATCATAGAGTGGTTTGGACACAGCTTTAAAAATCATCTAGTCCCATGGTCAGGGGTGCCACCCATTAGATCAGATTCCCTGGTGCCCCGTCCAACCTGGCCTGATAAATTCCAGGGATGGGGCATCCACAGCTTCTTTGGAGAACTTCTTTCATTGTCCCACTACCATCTGAGTGAAGAATTTCTTCCTGATGTGTAACCTAAATCTCCCTTTTTTTAGTTTAAAACTATTTACCCTTGTCCTATCACATACAGTGTGTTACACCCTGTACAACGCAGAAGTAAAAGTAGGTATCTCTCTTGTAGTTTGCTAAGTTTAAAGAATATATATGCAAAATCCCAATATTCATGTTTCTTACAGAGTTTAGGTCAAGGATTCAATTATTCCTGTTATTTCCAATAGAATAATGTATGAAATATTTAGTCTTTTAAAAGTAATGAATTATATTACTACTTAATTTAATGTGACATTGATTATAGTAGGCCAGTAAATCATATGCATCCTTAGATGGGCTTTGAAACACTTTATGGCCAAGATCAGGATGTAAATTGAAAAACTGACACACCATTTTAGAATAATGATACAGCTGCAGCAGGGAGAGAGATGGCCAAGGATAAAGAGGCAGACTCGTTTTCTGAGGTAATTGCACCTGTGCTTCTCTCATGGTTTTTGACATTGCAAGAGTGAGGCCTTACAAAGTGACTTCGGTTTATTGCCAGTGTTCTTGTCTGGGACAGGGAAAACGCAAACCAGGAGTCACATGTCTTATGAATGGAATTTTATTTTAAAAATATTTTTATTAATACATTTTGGATTTACACTTTACCAAGAAGTTTCATGCAGAAAATTTAAAAAATATTTCAGCTCAAATTATTCAAATCTTTTGCTAATTGTTTTTGTGCTCTTGACTGACCAAGAGGTTGCCTTCTCCCACAGTTGTTAGCTTATTTTCTTTCTCTTTCCTCTACCCTTTTTTGAGGTTCAGGTTCTTATATGACATTACAGGTTATGTTTAGATGTAGATATTTTGACCAAAAATCAATTTTTTTTTGCTTTAGGAAACTTGTAGCTTGTATTTTTTCATTTTTGAAGAAGAGCCTTTCTTGTCTTTAATTCTGTAGCTGTGAATAAGTCAAACGAGTATTAAATAAGAACATTTATTCAGGTCTTTTATCTTTTTTTTTTTTTTCAGTCCTAAGAAAATTTGAATCATTGAATATGTTACCAAACACGATATATGAGATGACTGTGGAGCTATGAGCCATTTTAAAAGTACCAATATTGTAAGAGATACTAATGAGAATCATTATGTTTAACAAGATGTCCATGTAAAGGTAATGTGTGCACAATTTTATTTGCCTTGGAGAACAGTTTAAATGCAAATGAGCAACACAACCTACTCACATTTGAAATATATAAGTGGAGTTGCACTATATTCAGACTTGGGAGAAGATATCAATATGGCATGACTGTTAGTATCTAATTTAGCAGGCTAAATTACCTCACTAATCTCCTTAGAATCTCTTCAAAGTGTGTGAGAGAACATGGCTTCTCCAGAGAGCAATTCTTCAGCAAAAGTCTAATTTAAGGTGCTGAATTGTCCTCTGGAGGAGTTTATTGCTCTCCTTTGAATAAGCCAGGAACTTGGTTAATAACTAAAAATTATTTATCGTCATGCTAAGGTAGATATCAAAACAGGAAATCAGAATGTGTATGACAAGTTGACCTAGTTATGTCAGTTTGGGAAGGTCTGTAATTTTAAGCAAAATGACTCACAAAAGACAATATGGTCTCTTTTTTCTATAACTCCAGACTTCTTGTTGAGGAGCAGAAAAATAAATGCTTATAATTACTTTTACCAAAATATAAGGTATGAAAAAAGGCCTCACATCAGGAAATCACAAGAGAATTTCATATAGGTGTTAAATTAAATGCATGGAGGAAGATCAGAAGCAGATTGAAAGAGGCTGTTCAAAAGAACTCATCAATCTACAAATTCCCGGGTGTTACCAAGGTGTATCTTGCAAAGCCTGAGAGGCATGCCATCCCCTCCCTGAAGAGTCTTTCAAAGGCACTCTCTGCAAGAGATGCAGAGGCAGCAGCACAGCCATAAATATTACCTTCCTGAAGGAAAGGGTCTTTCTGAGACCCCACAAACAGCAGCTGCCAAGCTGCAGCCAGAGAGCTCCTCTCGGGCCTGCCACAGCTGTTGCTTTGTAGCTGGCAGAAGCTGGAGTGTTGCTGTGGGGATTCTGTTGATTTGCCTTGAAATTGCGTCTTGGTTGCATTAATTGAAATTAGATGTTTTCAGAAACCTCTTTAAGCTGATGTAATAACTATAGGTCGTTTCCTGCTTGGTAGTGTTTGTTTGCTGAACAGATGCAATTTCATATACATACAACATACATATATACAAGTAAATGAGCTCATCAGAGAAACCTCTGAGGTGAGCTTAGTTCTTAGGCTATGAAAAGCTTTTAAGCAGTACTGAGCTTCCAAAACTCAGAACAGGTGTCTTGAGATTGAGCCAGTTTATGACCTTGTAGAACCTTCTAAATTGAATTTGATTGAATTTGAGCTAGCTCAACCTTCTGCTTAGACTGTTTCCCAAATTAGAGTAATTGTGCTAGAACTGTGAAGAGATTTATTATCCCTTCAGTTCTTCCATCTAATGAATTCTGGCCTAATTGTGTCCACCAGACTCAAAAAGATTAAAAAAAAAAAGGAAAAAAAGTAAATGGAATAATAATACAATACTAGAGGAGTCTACCTTTTTTTATTTTGTAGTTTGTTTGGAGTTTTTTTCAGTGAGTGAGAAGGGGGGTAGCTTTATGGAAGCATTTAAAATATCACGTAGATTTTCCTGACTGCAGTCCAAATGTATGACTACCAGATTAGGTATGACTACCTGTTCTGCCTTGAATTGAGCTGACCTGAATCATTGTTGTTGTCATGACTTTACAGATTTCTACATGAATTATACTGTCTTTATTAGACCTTGTATATCAATTTGTATGTATTCACTACTATTGCTCTTCATATTCCTATGATACCACTCATGTATCAGTGGAGTAATTAGATAAAACCTCCACTGATGAATTTCTGGTATGTTGATTTGATCTAGAGATTTCTAACAGATGTTTAATGTGTTAATAACATGTCCTGTTCATTCTCTGGAAAATGAGAAGCTTCTTGAATAATATTTGTTTAGGTTTGTGTAACACAACAAAGCAGAGATCCTGAAGCTTGCTGAGCTACTTTCAGACAGCACATGATAATTGCGTACAGCTGCAAGTCAACAGCTAACACAGTACTCCACCTGGGTATATATCACTCTGCTTGTAGTGTAGATAATTACATAAAGCAGAAATGATTAAATAAAATGTCTTTTATATTCCTAGGTTAATGTAAGTTCTTAGTGTCCTGTTAAATAAATGCACTTAAAATTTAAGTAAATGCACTTAAAATTTAAGTATTCAGAGCAATGAAACAAAAAATTGTTTAATAATGATATAATTAGTGCCATCCTGCATGGTTTCATGAGGAGAAACTCTTATTGATGCAGATGAATCATTTTGTCATTATTATTTTGGCATGTCTTGCCTGAAATAGCTGTTTTATATTACAAGAAGCTGTATTTTTCTAATAAATCAAAACAACTCTTTCCTGTTGTCTAACTTGCAATGTGAGTTTATTAGCTCCAGTTCCTTATCACAATGCTTTAATTTACAGTTCTAACATGACCAATACCAGTAAAATGTTCTAGTATATTATCTGGCAATAAGTAAAACCTGTCAAAAAATCGTTAAAAAGAACAGTGCTTAACAAAAGACATATGCCTCATAAATAATATGTCATGACAACTGGCAGCCCTAGTAACATATTTGAATGAAAATGCTGAAAAAAGTAACCAACCATAAGGAGCTAATGGGTTATTTTTGCTAGAAATCTGTGATAGATTTTTCCTGTCACAATATTATTGCATTTGTGATAAAGCAAAGGGATTTGTACTTTTTCTAGCATACTATAGAGATTTCAATTAGCAAATATCATATCACATTTATTTTTATGACAAGCAAGTCTGTCATCCTATCACTAATCCCTTTTTATATCAGTATTCCAATAATGGTAGCCCTCTGTCTTAACCTCAGATCTGGCTCATTGTTTCCAGAAATATATGATGCACTTGTGCAAAAGGCACATTTAACCAGTTACGTATCATTAGTTCAAGCCATAAAACATAACATTTTGGAAGAAACAGGTTCTGATAGTTTGAAAATGACAGGTTAATTAATTTGAGAGTAATCTGTGTGTTTCACTTGACCTAACAAACTAAATTTTCAAATCTCTTGACTCTAGTATGTGGGATTGGGGTTCTTTTTTTTGGGTTTTGTTTGTTTTTTAATGCATATGCTGGAAATATTTGCAATAAATGGGCATATTTGCTTTACTGCACGATATGATGATGAAGTGTAAAATTGCAATAATAGTATGGAAGAGCCACACCACCACCATCCCAATGAAAAAAGCCACCCAAACCCCTATGATCCTGTCTCCCCCAAAGCAAGATATAGAGGTGTCACTAAACACTAGAGCTAAAAGTAAGCTTTTAGGGAGATTTCACAGCAGGAGTTAATTGGCCACTGGAATGAAGCCCAATTTGATGTTACTGAAAGCTGTGAATATTAAAGCCAAATAGTTTTTATACAGAAGATGGTGAATACATAATATAGGGGATAGGGTATAATGCAGTAGAAAATGGTAATAAAGTAGTAATAAAATAGAATGACTAAAGGAGGCAGTTTTGAAGCTGCCGTCTTGAAAGAATTTTTGTGCTTTACTCATAATTTTAATTTTTTGTCAGCTTTTCATTTAGCTGATAAAGTTAAATGCAAGTATTCTGCGTGTTCTTGGATGCAAAGAAAGTGGAAAGAAAGCTGTAACATAAATATAGAAGAGTTCTTGAGTACTTAATGGGTTGGTTTCTTAGAAGTTCAGTACTTGTCCAATTTATCTGCATTTACTCTGTGGGTGGCAGAACAGCTATTATTAAGTATTGTCTTCCAGTATTAACATTAAAAAAAAAAATCATGACATTAAGTTAAATCTGAGTCTTCTCTAATCTTAGTATGTTCATAGTTTTCCTTTGTTTCATTTGTGAATTTGCTGTACAAAGGATTCAGTGCTCCTGTTACTGCTGGTGAATTGCAAGTGTGTTATTATCATATCAGCCTTACAGTAGCTGGCATTTGAAATAATGGTAGGAGTGCAGCATCACAGCCCTCCTGATGGGTGAGGTGCAGAAGTTGTGCTATTTGCTAATTATGTGCCTTTTCGTCTGTGAACAGAGATACTAAATAAGACCAGAAACGATAAATGGCATGGGCTACCTGTATCATCCTTTGAGGTGAGCAGTGGGTCACAATTCAAACAGCAAAAAAGATCTCTTCTTAAATAAGAAATTGTCTTTTAACTGGAAGAAACATTATTTCTGTTATTTCAGAGGAGAGGCAAAATTACTAACTAGCTTCAAAGGTTGTTCTGGATGATTTTCAAATGGTTTTTGTGTTAGAAGTGCTGTCTGATGCTTTTGGTGAGTAGCATGGTATTGGATGTGGTTTCAGTGCTTCTGTGTATTTACCTAGGAAGCCTAGTGAGGAGAAATATATATTGAGTGAAAAGAGTAGTTTTGGGTCATGTGAATAATATAAAAAGGATCATCTCAGCACTCAAAGAGTCTGGTGTTCTGTGTCATTTGGGAAAAAAAAAACAACTCCCAAGTAGACAGAAATTTGGAAAGTTTTATTACAGTTCTCCATTGATGAAAAAATATATGTATAAGTTTTTGAATCCCCACTGATGAGAAAATATATGATGAATATATTTTATGAATATGTGATGAAAATATTTCCAATAAAGTACCACCAAATGTTACTTGTGGCTTTAATAGATCTAAGGATGGATCTCTCACTGTTTAGGATTTTCTGCTGCTACAGTCAGAATATGGACATTGGTCCTACTCAAAACATGATGGTCTGTAGATCAGATGGAAAGGTTATTGTCTCTTTTAGGGTGGGACTGAGATTAATTATCTTCATTTTGACTTGTGTTAGTCCTGCATGTGTCTAATATCACATCCCAGGAATGATTATTGGCACCTTCCACTAATATGAACGCAAGAAGCCTTACACTATGCTCTGTGCCAGTACTGGAAATCTAAATTAAAATATGCTCTCAGCAAGTAGTGCTGCACAGGCCAATATGTGGAATAATATCTGTTTGCAATTAGGGCAGCATGAATGGTAGACAAAGAAACCAGCTGTAGAAAACAAAAGAAAATGTAAGCACTTATTAAAAAATAGAAAAATCATATTTAGAAGCCTCAAAGCACAGAGTGGAACCAAAGAAAGAAATTTATGATGTATCACTTCTAATTCTAATTTGCAGTCTGTTATTGTGATATAATCTGTGGTTCTCTTCAGGGAACAGCAAACAGCATCTGGTAGCTCTTTGGATTCCCTCCAAACTGCTTTGAAATAGATGTGAATACAGTAAAGTGGTGTGAAGGAGAGGTACTGTTCTTTATATTCTGGTGAAGTTCATTGTTACGAATGCCAAGTTTAAAACTCAAGTAAGCTTCTAATTTCAGGTGCTGTAATACTGGTTTACAGTGTGAATGTGTTCACAGCCATCCTTGAAGATTTCCATAAATTGGATAACATACAACTGTGGAGGCTGACTGAGCTTACCAGTCAGTCTTGAACACTGTGCTGGAGTGACTGAACCGCGTTGAGGCTGTGTCTGCTTTGGGCTCACTGTCTCTTTGATGTGCCATGTCGTGCCACAGCCAGGGAAGGCTGTCTGGAGATGAGGCACCGTAACTGGGACAGCCCAGAGCAGCTGCCTGCCTTCTGCAGCTACAGCAGCTTTAGAGCCGATAGCTCAAACTCTGCGGAAGAAGACCACAGTAACATTTTGCAGATCGATGGGAGCTGACAGTGTCAATCATTTACACTGATGTGAATGACTTTGCTGCTGAATAGCTGACAGCTCTTTGGCTGTGTTTGCAGAACGCTGAATTTGTATTCAGCTGATGAAGGCCATGTTTTAGTTTTGGCCTTTATGGATGGCCATCAGTGGCTGAGCTCACATCACCAAACAGTGTTGATAGCACAATAGGTGTTGCTGAGCACCCAGTGCCTAGTTTTCTGTGCTCGAGAGTGAAGTAGCTCCCGACTGGCCCCATGGACTAGCTGGCAGCCAGTAAAAGACCTGGAAAAACTCTGTTCTGTGAGTTAGTTCTGGGCAGTTAGTTCTTATTTTTCCCCCAGATCTGTACAGATGTAGCCTAGAAAGCCAAGCAGAGGAATACTGCTTTGTAAATATAGACATAAACCACATTTTACTTCCTTGCTTTTCTTGATGTTTTAATAAAATATCATCACTTCTTTTGGAAAATTGTATTACAATTTAATTAACCTAAGTGTTATGAAATGCCTTTTAGTGTCTTGTCCAATTTCTTTAAATTGTGTCATTCTTTTAATTATTACTTATAGTAATTTTATACAAGTTCTCTGCTTTCCATAAGATGACAGTGATTAAATCTACATAAAGGATTTAACTTCTACACTATGTGATTGTTTTCCATTTATAGTTATTTACTTTAAAAACATGAACAATAAATGGCAAACAAGTATATAAGAAATGTAATTACATACCAAGTAAAGGCAATTTTTTTTTGTTTTATAATTTATTAATAGTTGCATCACACAGTGATCCTAATTGCCATTTATTTGTTAGTGTGCTGATCTCCAAAGATGCTCGTGGCTGTTCAGTGCCCAGTATTGGGAATGAGGTTCTTACAATGAAATCCCTACCTCTTTTGATTTGTTTTTATGTTCATAAGTTCCAACCTGCATGCTTGAAACATATGTACCATATAATGCAAATCAAAGGTTTGCATAAAAGCCATTATGACATGGATGTACAGGATTTTTCAAGCCTTTTAATGATATCTCTATTCTCCAAAAGTTACATGAATCATGAACATGAATAGAGGAACAGTTCAGCTGTTTACTGCCATGTCTTGTGAAAATGCTTACAGCAGTGAGAATGTTACATAAATTCTCATAGTGAAGAAATGCAAAGAAGTGGTTATTTAATTATATGAAATGTTACAGAAATGAAATAGCGAAAAAGCAAAGAAAGAGCTTATTCTTAATGCTTTCAACAGTCAACTGATTACTTTTGGCTAAGAAGTTGAAGTTGCAAGCATGGCATCCAAGCAAAAGATTTCCTGAAGTTAGTCTTTACTTGTAATATGAGAAAGAGTAGAATAATCTACTAGTTAAACCATGCTCTTTTAATTTCCCATCAGCTTCTTAAGATGTTCTTAAACTAGGAAATGTTTAGATGAGTCCTATTTGTAATACTAGGGAAGCAGAGTGACTCAGAATCCCCACTACAGTGCTCTTATAGGGACAATACATTGATAGTTACATTTTTACTCCTAAAACCCACCCATCCTGATCAGGCTGAAAAGTTCATTTTAATGCAGTGTGAGCCCATCTGTTCCTAAAAACCTATGGAAAATATGATGGAAATCATTAATAAAGCAATTTTATTAGAACTTTGCTTGCAGAGCATTAGCAGTAATCACTAGAAGCTGCTGGATCAGTACCTTTGAAGTTTGCCCACTCACTCAAGTAGACATTGTTCTGAACTCTGTGATAACATCTTACATGGGGTCTTCTGAAGGGTTCTTTTTCTTCTTTAAAATTTGTTTTTTTGGGGGTTGGGTTTCTTTTTTTGTTATTTACATTAAAAAACATGCATGCTTATATTGTGCTATAACATTATGTGTTATATAACTCCAGGCTGAAATGAAAGGTAGTAAATCTTACCTGTGACCAAAAAAGCAATTGCTTATACTTCATAACATTGTTTTTATGTTTATATATGCAAGCAGTATAAGAATGTGATAGACTTAGATAATTGTTCTCTCCCTTTATTTCAAGTACTGTGAATTTATGAATGATATAGCAGGAACATTTATGGCTCTTAGCAATCTTCACCAGATTTTTAAGCATTTTGAGGTTTTTCTGCACTTACAGCCAACTGTGTCCTGGGCTGCATCTAAAGCAGTATGATCAACAAGGCAAAGGAGGGGATTCTGCCTCTCTGCTCTGCTCTTGTGGGATCCCACCTGCAGTGCTGTGTCCAGCTCGGGTCCCCAGCGTAAGAAGGACATGGAGCTGTTGGAGTAAATCCAGAGGAGGACCACAAAGTTGCTAAGAGGACTGAAGCACCTTCACAATGAAGACAGGCTGGGAGAGTTGGGGCTGCTCAGCCTGGAGGAGAGAAGGTTTGGGTGGAGACCTCATAGCACCCTCCCAGTATCTGGAGGAAGCCAGAGAGAGACTCTTAGCTGTAGTGGTAGGACAAGAAGTAATGGGCGCAAATTGAAAGAGGGGAAATTTAGGTTAGATATTAGGGGAAAATTCTTTACTTTGAGAGTGGGTAAGGCACTAAAAGAAGTTGCAGTGTTCAAGGGAAGGTTGGATAAGGCTCTGAGCAACCTGGTCTAATGGGAGGTGTCCCTGCCCATGGCAGGGGGCTTGGGACTGTGTGATCTTTAAGGTACATTCCAACCCCTTAATAATCTATGATTATGTGATTCTTTGAGAATTAAAAGCAACATTTTTATTCAGTTTAGCTGAAGGAACTGAGATAATTTAAGCAGATTAGTTGATGACATTATTATTAAACTCTTCAAATTCATTATTACAAGTATTGTTTGTCTGCAAATCTTAAAGTGTTTAAGAGACAAATTTGCAAGAGGGATGCTGGTGCCTAAATGTCCCTGCAGGCATCTAAATCAAGCATTTAAATGTCAATGTATTCATACCTCACCTGTCAAGTACTGAGAAGAAACTCCTTTGAATTTTTAGTTTCAAATTCCATATCTGTATAAGCTGATAATTTGCTGCTCTTCTGCATTTTCATGGCTTACAAAATGTGACCAGTTAGTTGAACTGCAAGGAACCTTTGCACCAGTGGCTTTATTTGTGAAAACAGTGGATATGCAGTATGGATGCTCACAACTAATTTTCCATGGTGATATGCAGATGATGTCCTAAAATGCACTGATGAGCTTCCAGAAAAGATGGTGCAAAATGATTTTGCTTAGAATAATTTACTGAAATATTTAAGAGATTGGAGTCACCCTTCTTCCGTTTTTCCAAGAGTTTAACATTCAGGTTTTCATGTTAAACAATTGACTATTTGTTTCAGAGACTTTAATGATGGAGCTGTTCTATTTAGAATTAAGTACTTAAATGTCTTTTAAGCCAGAGAGAAAAACTCTGTAACCTAGGGATTAAGGCAACCCTTTGGGATGGGAAAGCAGCCTTTCAGATTCCACAACAGTGAACATTTCAGTACTCTAAATTAAGCATTCATAATAGCGGGGTCTTGAACTCAGTCCTCCCAAATGAATAACCTAATCATGGAGCTATGGCAATTCCTACGTGCTCACTGTGATCCAGGGAGTATCTTGGGATTTCTTGTGGTGCAAGGACGTGTGCTACAGGAGGATGAGTGCAGAGTCTGTTATCACAAGCTGGCCGTATGAGTCTTCTGAAAGTGGAGATCTAGTGGGCATCAGAGAAGACACCCCTTTATTTGAAAGGGTTTTGAACCTGTGCCTTTTGATATCTCATCGTGCATTGTAACCAGTGAGTGACTGGGTGAAACAGCAACTCTGTCAAATGTGTTTTGAAAGAATCAATGCTACTTATTTTTCAAGAGGAAGCTCAGGACCCTGTTTCAGAAAATTTCAGATTTACAAATAAGGGGAATATCTGCTGCTTTTCTGCCAGAGGTGAGCTGCCTGTGGAGGGGAAAGAACTCAAATTTCTTGACAGCCTTTTGTAGTGACTAGCTCTATGCTGAGTGTTCTGACTGTAGTAAACTACTTTCCTCAACACCCATTATATATATGTATATATACACATGCATAAGTTTGTAGCCTTGTCTAAACAGAGGTAACAGTCCATTCTGTGATAGTTGGAGTTCTTTTTGTAAGGAAAATTATGTATTATTTCTGTATAAACTTCAAGTTTATACGACTTCAAATACCACCTTAAAAAAAAAAAACCAAACCCCTTTATGTAATTTTCACTATCATTAAAACCAGCAAATTAGTTAAGTGAAATAATGATAATTGAAAGTGATTTGTATGGCATAGTGCGTGCTGCTTTGTTAAAGTAATTGCAGTTCTTGTGCCAAATACTTTTAAATCTTTACTTGATTTTCAGTATTTTTGACAGAAGATTCCTTTTGTCAGCTTGACAATTAATATTGTAATAGAGCAATCTAGGGATTTCCATGATTTAAGTCAAACAGTTTATGCTCTAACATATTGTAGAATTTTGCACTCAATTACTGTAAGTAGAACTGATGAAATATTAAGTTTGTTCAGTATTTCTAAATAGAATTTTTGATTTTAGGTGGCTTATGACACTATTGAGCATAAGGCATAATGGTAGGAATTCCTTATGTAAAGTACCTGCATCACATAGAATATTTGGAGATTTTTCAGGCAAAATGCATATTTCAGAAACCTCAAGTAGAGAAAACAATATTTTGCTTATTTATATGTATTATTTTACTTTAAATAGTCTTACTACCGTACTTTGAAGCAGAAAGGTGAAATTACTAGGAGAAGGGGATTTTATCCAATCTGCCCTTATTGTCTGCTTCATAGACCCAAAGTTGGCCAAGTTTTAAAGCTTCCAGTAATACCACATTTTTGCATTCACAATAAAAATGTTTTGGTTCTTTCTAGGTATCTAGAAAGAACTGCTTGGCACTTTGCATAATTAACCTTAGCCATTCTGTGGAATATCAGAGCAGAATCCTGTGGAGTAGTAGGTTGGAAACATATGTTGTCTGCGGAGGCAAGCTTAAAATTGAGTATGTGGCACACAAAGTCTGTGTCATAAGTGACATGGGAAAAGGAAGGGAGAAAATTGGGTACAAAATCTTATAAGATTAGGAGATAAATATAGGAGAAAGAATCTAGGACTGGGTTTACAAAGGAAAGGCAACAGGACAAAGAAGGAAAGAGTGGGAAGAGCAGCAATCATAAGGTCTACTGTAAAGATAAATTGTGCGTAACTGCTAATTTTCAATTATTTCATCATTAGGAATTGTAATAATGCTTTGGTTTGCAATTTACAGGTTTAGATTGATTCTCCATATTTACATTACTTTTGAGTCCTGAAAACTAGAAACATTTTGGAATTGAGCTTTTGAAAATTAGGTAGATTTTTTTTAATGTGAAGGAAGCATTTTCAGTTGACACAATTAATTTGTTAACAAGTCATAGATTTTTTTTTAAGAGATAAAATTTTACCGCACAAATCAATAAAGATGGGACATTATATCAGTGTGCGTTAACTGAGGTCGTGGAAGACAATTTACAGAAAAATCATATTAAGAATGAGAAAAATTTAGCTTTTGAAAGAAAACTGCATGGATTACAAGTTTCCCAGGGACACTGTGAAATACCCACCTTTGGAAATACTGAAAAGCTCTTTGGACACCATCCTGGGAACCTGCTCTCAGTGGCCCTTCTTGAGCAGGGGTTTGGACCAGATGACCTCCAGATGTCCCTTCAAACATTAGCCCTTTTGTGAATCTGTGATAACCCTGTGGTAAGCTTGTATTGCTTAGAGGATACATTTTTAACTGGATAAGGTCCTTGGAAGTGAAAACAACAGGTGCAAAAACTCACCACATTTTGTTTTATTTATTTTAATGATCCTGCTTAACCAATGTTTGTGGCTTTTATTTCTTTTTGCCAGAGTTCAGGGCACAGGTGAATCTAATTCCATGTCAGGAATTAATCTCTCTACTCTGATTAATCTTGATTTTCTCAGTGTCCTGCAAGTGAAACAAATGCAGCTGTAGCCAGACCTTGGCATTATTTAGAAAAATATTCAGTTTACTTTACAATTTATTTATCTTAGGAAATTGTATAGCTCAAGAGAATGGTAATGGGATATATAATCTATCACCATGAAGTAACCAGTGTAAATAAGGTCACCATGATTAGTGATCAGAGCTGTTTTGGCATTCCATTGGGTCACTGAATAGCTTTGTGAAATGAGATTGGTCTCAGTTCAGTTCACAGAGTTTCAATTTTGGATTTTCACCTCAGGGAACATCAGCTTTTGCTGATGGTTTCCAGAGAAAGATCAAGAACTTCTGCAGTTGGTCTGTTTGAGAGACGAGTAGCATGTGTAAAGTATGTTTTGATGCTGCCTGATGCTGTAGGTGTAAGGGTTCAGGGCCACCAAATATTTCTGAGGTTTGTTTGTTTTTAGAAATGTGTGTGTTACTAATTTTAAGCAAATATGTATAGATTTTAATAATGCCTTATCTTCATTTTTTTCTATTATAACAAATCAATTCACTTTAAAACAATTCAGTTGCAGCTATGTTAGTGTTTAATTGCACACACAAAGCTGATAGATATTCCGAGCTTTTCTGGGTTTTCTTCTGCTCCTTCAAAGATTTCTGGAGGTTTTCAGTTATTTTTAATAACTAGATCCTGTCAAAAATTTTGAATTAGGAAACCCTTGAATTAGTAGAAATCAAAAAAAGAATGGAAGCATTTCTTAAATACAGGGTGTGAATGAGCATGATTTTTCTTAGAATCTTGAGATTTGTTTAAAAATCTTCCATATGTACTATGAGGCTGATTAAGTAATACATACTATGAAGGCTGATGTGAGGCATAACTGTGGCAGCTAACTGGATCAAATCTCTGAGTTCTCCCACACCATCTAATTCATCAACAGAGAAGGTATAAATTTAGTTTTCACTTGCTGGGGTCTAAAGTACAAGCTTGTACTGCTTTCCTGCTGCCAGCGATTCTAGAAAATAAAATGGTGACCTTTTTTAAACATTTATAGCAGTGAAAGACTATAATTTACAAGTTATGCATAGATAGTCTTTATTTTTGATTGGAACATAAGCATATGAAGAATGGTTGTTGTTAAACTAAATGCTCATGAAAAATTAAACTCATTTTGCATTTAGTTTGTTCATTTTGAGTGAGAAATTAAAAACCTCAGGGGTTTTGAATTTGAAAAATGATGTTTAAAATCTCATAAAAAACTAAATAATTTGTTCCCCTCTCCAGATTGTATAACCTTCTCCTCCTGCAACCAAACTTACTCACTATCATCTGTCACTTCATTCCTTAACTTGAGATGGAGCCATTCATTCTTCAGCTAATGCTTTCATCTTAGTTTGGACAAGTCTCCTGTGCTCATTTCAATGCTCACCTTTGTGTCTTAAGAAACACATAGACGTCTTTAGGAGCCATAAGATTTTTCCATGCAGACATAATAAACACTTGATTTAATAGAATGGACTTTATTGCAATATATTATACATCAAAGGAATTGGTAATTGCAACTTATCTTGAGACCTTTCAGAATATAGCTGAGTAGAAAAAAAAATAAAAGCAAGGTAATTCTTCTCTTATGTATAAGTATGAAATATTTTTAAACTCTGTGCTACTGATTCCACAAATACATGGTGTCCAAACAAGCTAACTGTTTGTACTGTTTTGTACTTTGCAGAAAGAATTTCAAGGGTTTGTGGAAGCTCCTCCATTAAATATTTTCCTTCACCCTCAATGTTAATATTCATGCCTACATCATGGACTGTGACTTGGCAGCTATGTCAGCTAGTTCCCTCAGGAGTTTGGGATGAATATCATCAGGTCCCTTACAAACTTACTTACATTCCAGTACCTTAGATTTGCATACATTCCTGGTTGTGTAACTGATCTTTACTTACAGTGGGAAGCACTTTGCTCCCCCAGACTCCTTCCTGCTGTTGATCCTCTTAAGAGGTGTGGGAAGAGAGGTTGCCATTGAAGACTGAGGCAAAAAAGTTGTTGATTACGTCAGTCTTCTCATCATCCACTGTCAACCAGTTTACCGTCCTTGTTTATTGAGGGTTTAAGCCTTCTTTGACCTTCCTTTTCTGGCTAACAGACCTAAAGGAGCCCTTGTTATTCTTTGCATCCCTTGCTGGGTGCCTTTCCAGCTTCTCCTTGGCTTTCCTCCTCCCTAAACAATCACATTTCATCTTTATACTATTTCCAGGTCACCTCTGCACATGAGCTCTGCCTGTTTATTTCTTTCTCCTCGGTTTCACCAGCAGATCCATACTCAGCCATAACATGCAAAGCCTCATAATTATTGTGCATAGGCATCTGTGAAAAGTGCGGTGAGTGAACCATTCCACTTGCCACTAAGAGCAAGTGAGTGCATGGACTAGCTACCCTCCATTTGCTGCTTTCTTTACAACTGCTGCCTTTTCATTGCTGAGGGATGGATAGAGGATCCCCTTGATCTTGAATTATTTCTAGTGGCTGCTCCTGTCTCAGGTAGGTTAGAGCTTGATTCCAGTAGTCTATCTCGCCTTCTTGTTCTCCAGTGCTCTTTAACCATTGTAACTCATCCTGTAACTCTGCTACCAAGTTAAGCAGGTCATCCACTTGGTTGCTGACTCTGCTCTCTCTGCTACAATCCAGTGACAAATTGGCTCTCCTTGCAGCCTGATACTAGGATGGCCGCTTGTGTTTTTGGGAGCTCTGGCTTGGGCAGTACATCCTTCTTGGTGAGCAGAGATGACTTGGCTTCCCACTGAGTGGCTACCATACCAGAGCTCCTCCCCAGAGGGTGATGACACCAGTTGAGCTCTGGAGTGGGTAGGTTATCCATATTCTGCATATGCCAATTGTCGCTCACACTCTGTGAGGTGACTTATCTCCAGGTGAGTGTAGGCGCTGTCCCTGCTGGCAGCACCCGTGCTGCTGGGTCAGAACTACCTCTGAGTCACAGCTCCCCCACTGCCAGCTCAAGAATAGGGTGTTGGACCCATCTCTCTGTTCTACTGTCAAGGTGTTGCTGGCTAAGAAAGCTTTCTTCCCTCTCTTGGTGGGATCCTCAGCTCCAGAGTACTTTTGTCTGTGCAGGTTGCCTCAGAATCTTCACTGAAGATGATTTATGTGATAAATACAGCAACCACAATATGTTCAATGTTTTGGGCATAGAAGGAAGGAATTATACATAACTTCCAAAACTTGTAAGTCTTTATACAAAGAGCTCAAGTGAATTACAACAGTTTGAGTCTATAACAACATAGCAAGAAACATTAATCCACTTCTCCATCTAGTAGACTTGTCTCCTTACTGCTGTTATCCAGCTATGTGATTATCCAGATTTTGAATATAGTGTGTAGGAGTGAAGTAAGGATTATTTAAGGCAAACTACTCAGAAATTATTTCTATTGTGAGTTGGGTTTCAGTTCATATTGTATGATATTTGTGATTCAATCGTTGCAGATCTGGAAAAAAATTGTTGCTCTTTTTTTATCAAGAGTTTGTTCATTTCTTTGGAAAGAAATGGCTTTTCTTTTAAGTTCTCAATGTATGACAATGTTGCAGTTGTTGAGCTTTGAAAAGGGGAAGTCAATGCTATACAGAATGAAGAGCTAAAAGGTCCCTGAGAAAAACTTGTTAAGTGCCTTCTTTGCCTAACTAGGCCACAGGAATCTGTGGGAATTGCTAGTTGGATATATCTTCCCCAGGTAAGCTTAATTTATGTTGCAGTATGCAGCAAAATAATGCCTATAAAAGGGTCATTGAAATAAAATCAATTCCAGATAGCTTTAATTACTTTATTATTACTCTACTACTGGATTTGAAGAAAATACTAACTGAAAGGTGGCAGTAATACTTCATCTGCCTTCAAGTAATTCTGGGTGTCTGTCTACTCGCAGTTTTCTAAGAAAAAAAGCAAAAAACCTGTGAAAGTAATTCTGGTAGCATTTATTTGCTATATAATTTAAAATAATTTCTCTGTATCAGTGATCACTAAGAGTACATAATTAAGATGAAGCAGTTGCTATACTTTTAGACATAAACCCCACACTTACGTAAGCCCACACATACAGACAGTCCTCTCCTAATCAATGTCAGAAGCAGGGGAGGATGAAAAGACAGGTGTTTATGGTAGTGAAAATAAGATGAGTAATAGCAAGATTACTATTGAGAGATGCTGATTGTGCTATGGGGAATCAGGCTGTGTCAGACAGAGGAGCAGCTCTGAGATAAAACTCCTTTTTATATTACTTTTATGTATACACAATCACCATGCAGCTGCGTCACAGATTTTATGTATAGCCTCCAAGTTGTAAATGTAAAAATAGTGTAAAGTGAAAAGTAAGTCTGATGGATAAAATCACCTATAAAGTATTCATCCAGCAGTATATACCTTTCCTTAATAAGATAATGTAATTCATTAATTTAAAATGAACACTAGAAAAAAATGGGCATCAAAAAAATGAGGACCACTTCTGCTGTTAAAATATACCAGAGCACAGTTGGACACAGCTCACCTACCAAGTGCCTCACATTTTTTCCTGTTTTCATCACAAGTATTTCTGATTTGCCTTTCAAGATAGCCTTTTGGTGGAGTCACATGTGTAATAGACATTATGCATATTTCACAAGTAAATTACTTTGTCACTGGAGTCTGTGCTACTATTTGTCCAATACTTGTATTCTTATCTGTATCCACAGCTGTGAACTGCTTGCATTCTTTAAAGTCTCCATGTTAATAAAGCAAAGTAGAGCAAAGACTTAGGAATTGAGTGTTCTACTGAGAAGCACTTGATGCTGTTGTGAATTTTACTTTTTTTAAATTGAAATAAGAATGATGAATAACTGCTGAAGCTCTGTTTTTTAGAGGTGCTTTGGACTGTCATCTACAGATGTTGTGTTTCAAGAACCTTGAAATCCAGCTTTTGAATGTCAGATTTCACCATAACAGCGAGTTTATCTCTCTACACTTCAGTCTTTGCATTTGGTCACTTTTCATGGTGTCTTCCGGCCTCATTGGTCTTGTTTTGCTCCTGGTGGTCCATTTTGACTCCATTCTGCAAAGAAACACACCATTTAAAAAGGAAAATGGGATATGTCCCTGTTGCTGCTCTGCTGCTGACATTTACCCAGTTCCCTATCATCAGTTCCTGAGTAAATGGATGTTCAGAGTTAATGGCCATGCTGGTAGGAAACATATTACTCCTGAACAGTGAAACTGTTAAGTATAGAAAGCTCTTGATTCCTCTGTCACAGATTCCCAGACAGAGAATGGCTACTGGCAGTCAGGCCATCTTGTATCCAAAGATGGGTACTGTTTGCAGAGAGTGTTTTGATCATAAATAGCTCTCATGTATTAAAATCAAACTTATAACTTGAGACAGGGTATCTTGAAAACTCCAATGAAGATTTTGCCTTTTTGGATATAGGAAATTAAGTTTTTAGAACTCAGTTAAATGGTTGTTTTTTGGCAAAGTATGGCAAAGTAATTTCTGTCATATTTTTGTGGGTTTTAATTTGTTTTTTTATTTTAGACTTGCCATAGTGCCTGGAAGTCCCCTTCTTGAAGCATATCTTTCTATTGTAGGTAGAATAATGAAGGCTTCAAGGGCAGCTCTTGCATTCTGTTGTAGCACCTTCACTACAAATGTTAAAACATTTGTAATACTGATGCTATTCTGTTTTCTTCTTGTTGTCTAGAATATAAACTGTTTAAATCAACTCTCAGTTGTTCATCAAGGCATTAATAACTGATTTTAAGTAATTTTGTTATTTCTGCAGAAAAAATATAAATACTTTATTGTTCATAAGACCTTGTGAGTAGTGTTCTTAGAAGTTATAATTATCACTGTTGCAGTAAATAATTACCGTTCTAATTATAATCCAAAAGGTATATTTTGTTGTAAGAAGCTAATGTTGTAGTATGAGAAATTTTTAGAGTTGAGCCTTACTTTGGAAGGTTTAAAGAATTGCACCAGTAAATTACAGGACCAGTAGTCCCTGTGAACAACAAGGTGTTCAAATTAAGGAAATATTTGAAACCTGTGCCTCACAGAAAACCTAGTGCAATATCCATTTTCAGTTGCTTTATGGTATCACTGCATTAAGTTTTATTTTGCATCTAATCTCTAAAAAATTACAGTCCTTTATTTCTCAGTTTAGTAGACTGATTCTTCTTTCTGCTAATGTTAAGTATAGTTAAGTATTAGAGTTTAAACTCTTTAAGTGTTTAAACTCTGAAAGTGTTTTATCCACTATTGTGGACACAGCTTAAAAGATCAGGGAAGATACCTAGTGAAAACAAGTATAATTAACTTCTAATATTAATATAAGGAATTCTTTCTTAATATAGAAATCTTGATGCATTTGGCAGTTCTCATTGTTTTTGTTCTAACAAATGTAATTTTTCAGGCTAAGCTGAATTTTAATAAAAAGTTTTTAGATAGAAATGTCAAAAAATCATCTTGATGATCATAAAATCCCTTTGAGATAAACAATTGAAATTTTTTAAATTAGAATACTCTGAAGTGCTAAATGTAGAACTTCCACAATAATTATTTATTTTCATTACATAAAATCTGCATTCGATGGAATGGTGTGGGTCATTCAGAAATTTGACAGCTAAGACTAGAAGTATTTTCTTGTGAGAGTATAGGAATGCTATCAGAGAAGGAAATAAGGCACCTGCAGAAATCTGATAAAGAAAGTGGTATATATATTGGTGATTTTAAGTCTGGGGAAAAAGCTTGTCTAATCTATCTCAACAGCCACTAAAGCAGCTGAACTCATTATTGAAAGGTTGACCTATGTGCTGTAAAGCCTATTCAGTTCTCTATCTTTTTTTAAGGGAATTTTTTTTAAAGGATTATGGATGTACTCTATATCACATGCTTCAGTCTCAGCATTTCTGAGTTTTTGGTACAGTGATTATGACCGAAAGACCTAAACCAATAAAACTCAAGTGCAGTTTATCTCCTCCTATAATTCTTCAGACACTATATAAAAAAATACTGCCCTGACACTAATGACTCACTCACCATTTGTATTTGCTCCGTCTATGGTTCTTGTTACAACTGCTAGTGCATATTATTTACATTAATGGACATGCAAATAATAATGTCAGTATTATGATATATGAAGCTGGGAAGTTTTCAGTTTAAAATATACTAGGGGTTGTTTCAGACGGGTCAAATTCTATCAGCCAGACATCATGTATTTCTCTTGTTATTTATCTTCTTAGCTATAGGCCTGGGGGAATGTAGTCAACCACAGGTAGAATTGTGACATCCAGGTCTTATCTAGGGATCATACGAATTAAATTAAGACCTTTTGAATTACTATTTCAAGTCTAAAACCCCTTGATTAAATATATTTCAATTTTATGTTTCAGATTGCAATGTAAGCAATGTAATGTACAGCATCAGAACAGAGCTGAACAAAAATGGTTTTGAAAGGTTAAAATAGTTCATTTGGAGACTCCTGACCTCAAAGTGGTTTGTGTTATAATTTTTGGGTTTTTTAATATTTCAAGCAATCTGCAATTTTGGGCACTGAATGTAGGAAAAAATGATCACCATGTTTGTATGCATAGTCATGTATTTTCACACATTAGTTGGAATATTCCTAAGGATGATGGCAGGAGTAGGAATAACAGTTTCTAGGTCAATGACAGATAAATTTCAGTTGGAAATAACATTTCCATATGTTCTCTCTTCTGTACTGTCAACGTGTGTAGGGCATATATCCCTTTTTCTTTTTTTTTTCCTACCTTTTATTTCTACTTTGATTTCTGGAGCATCCACTACATTTGGACTTCACTCTGGAGCCTGATCTGCTTACTATTCCTACCACTGCATTAGAGGAGTTAATAATGCTCATGAGCCAGTGGGGAATTGCTGAAAGTGTCCCTTCATTTTCTGTCACACAATTAGCTGCTAGGTCCTGGTGTGGCTGAGAACCTGACAGATGTCAGTCCTGAGACCTGAGCGTGTTCAATGGACTGCATTCTGCTGCATGATTTTGCCATGTTGGCAGTAATAGTTCTCTATGTCCTGTTAACACTATATCAAATGAAAATTAAAAATCTTAACACAATGAAGGAATATGTTCCTTAGCCTGTCTATTAAGCCAAAAGCACACAGAACTGCAATATGGATGTGTATGGAAGCTGGTAGTGCAATTAATACATATTATACCCGAAAAGTAAATTTATGATTGCTTGCTATTCTAGAAATGCACATTCTTTGCATCAGCAAAATACACATTTTATTATCTTTCCACTCCAAGACTTTTTGCAAGGGCTTGTAATGACAGGAAGGTGTAACGACTTTACAGTGACAGAAGGTGGGTTTAGATAAGGTTTTGGGAAGAAATACATTCTTGTGATGGTGGTGAGGCACTGGAACAGATTGTCCAGAGAAGTTGTGGCTCCCTCATCCCTGGAAGTGTTGGAGGCCAGTCTGGATGAGACTTGGAACAACCTGGTCTAGTGGAAGGTGTCCCTGCCCATGGCAGGGGAATTGGAATGAGATGGTGTTTAAATCCTTTCCAACCCAAATATGATACTCTATAATAAATAATTCACCATAAACAAAGGTCAGATATAATTTGAAAATTTTTATATATACACTATATATATATCTTTCACATAGGTATATTCTACGTGTGTATAATATATTCATGCAAGAATCTGAAATTATTTGTTACATTAGGGCAATGTAGGTCTGTTACATAATTAATACACTTTTTAAAAGTCAAAAGATGTTCTGAGAAAAAACACAGTGGTCATGTCAAATAAAGCTTTTAACTGTCATGTTTCAGTGCACATTTTCTGAATTCTGCTCTTTGTCTCACCAGATTCTGTGGAAGTGAGAGCACAAATTTAGCTGTCCTGATACCTTCATAGGAACCCTGTGCTGCTGTAAGACACTCAGAGACAATTTGGATGAAAAGCAGGTGGAGAGGTTAAGATCTGATAATTACAATTGTCATAGCCCAAAGTGGTATTCACAGCTAAGCTATTAACTTAGCTATGGAGCTAAGTAAACAAGAGTCATGGCTCCCGTTTAAAAGCTCCAAATCCACTCTATCACTTACTTTCTTGGCACATCTGAAAAGTAACTGTAAATAAATTCTTGTTGCTCTAATTTAATTCAAACAGAAAGAGAAGATTCCACAATATTATGTGACATAGTGTTGCCCATTTCAATTAAAAGAAACATACTCTAATAGGTGAAACTTAACAAGTCCATACCTGTTAAATCCTGGCCTGCAACCATGTGATCACAGAGCTGTTGGTCTGAACTATTCCAAAATCCTTAGCCTAAGGAGAAAAGCATTAGCTGTTTCTGCTTCGAGTTCCTGGCTACTCTTTTAGTCTTGAGACTCTGGTCCAACATATTTCCTTTAAACAATCTGACTGGCATGTTTCAACTCTGAAATAGATGGCTTGAGTGTCCCAGTACCTCTGCCCCATTGTCACTCATTCACACATTCCCTCAGCACTTGAAAGCACCCGGGCATCAAGCTTAACCCATTCATGGATACAACAGATAGCAAACAATGTCAGCACAGCAGAGAAACCTTATAGCAAGAGACAGTTTTAAAAGTACTTGGAGAAAGATACTTAAAAAATACCCTTACAGTTCAAGCTGAATACTTGGACTGGGCAGAGAGAGCTCTTTGCCCATTATTTTTCAATATATAACAGCAATATATGACATATGGTGTCAGTAGAAAACATCCTCTTATTTTAAAAGGAATCTGTTTCCATGAGTTCAGCTGGAAATTCAACTCTCTTTCCTTAGTCCCACTCATCCCATCTGTGCAAAGAAAGTGTACTGCTCTAGGGAACAGACGGAGTCAGTGGCTCTACTTTGTTGTGCTGTGGGCTCCACATTCTGGATTAGTCACGTTCCTTGAGTAGGGTACTTTTCTGCAGTGTAAGATAGCAAGCGCTGTTATGTGAGTTTATTAGATACTCAGCATATAAGCAAAAAAAAAAGAGTTCTGAGTGCTATTAATCAGGCTTTATTCTGGCCTATGAGAATATCTCTTTCTGGATACATTTGAAATTTTATATCTGCCTAAATACTATACCTATGTTTGTGGTCATAATTTTCCTTAATTTTTGCTTTTTAATTATATATCTGCTCTGGAAAAACAAAGTCGATAATTGTTCTAAAAATAAAAAATCCATCCCTTGCAATTTGACTTTAAAAATATTTGCAGTCTCAAAAAGCACAGTATTCACCAAGCAGTAATTAGTTTCAAGGGAGATTTGTGATCAAAAGAGTCCTTTTCAGCTTGTTGAACAGGGATAGAGTCAAAAGTCATAAGAATAAATGCATAAGGAAAGCATGTAGATGGTATCACAGATGTCACATTCATCCCTTGGGTGGAGTTGAAGTTTTTGTGAGAGTTTTTCTATGAAATTTGATTGAAATTTGCTATTTAGAGGACCCACAAAGGAAACATGAAAAAACTTTCAGGAGTATGTGAGTCACTGCTTTCCAGTACTTCTATTGTCAAGAGAAGACTTAAGCTTTCTTATTGCAACATTTTAAGATACATTTCTACATCTTCTGAGTTTGGCTGAAGTATTATATGAAATTTAAAACATTAACAAAAATATATTTCTTTAGTAAAAAAAAATGCATTTACTTTTTCAGTGGAATAAGCTTGCACTTTTTTTTTTTTTTTTTTTTTGAGCAGATTGCTTTATTTTTCTGTGAAATAAAATAAGGAACACGTAGACTTTTCAAAAAAAGATCAGGGGCTCAGGGCATATGAAAGTTTTAGGTCATCATGAGAAGTGAGAACACATAGGAAGGTCTTCTGTCTGTCCTCTGTCCTCGCTTCCTTAGACCAGAGGACCTCAAAGGCGCGTCTTCTCTTGCACGTTCAGATCCTCTTTGATAATGGTGGGTTAAGCAAGAAAAAAACTTTAATCATTTTTTCTGGATTCTTATGACACGCACTACTCAGCGTCACAGCGGAAATTCTCATTAGCAAAACCTTCTTTTAAGGGTCAAGTGCTTATGTTGAGATGACATTCACCACTGTTGACACTTGTGTAAGCCATTCAAGAAGGTGACAGGCATTCCAATAACCTGTCAACACCTTACCTGTGGCAGCTACTCACGGGTTATAGATTCTTGAAACGTAGGTCACATTTTTCCAAAGGCAACTGTAATGTCAAATTAAGGTCACAACTTTGATACAGATGTGTACGGACATGTGTCTACTACACTAAACTGTGAAAAACAATCAGATTGCAGAAAACAATAAGATGGTATTTAGAATCTGGTAGAGACCATGAAGATTTTATTCTCTTTGCATACGTTTATACTGATACTGTATATATGTACATATATCTCTGCTACTGTATAGTAGCTGTAGTACTTCAGTATTTGTGATTGAATTGTTGTCATATTTGTAGTGCTAGTATTGGGTATGGCAAGTAAGAGGAAGGTATAGGAAACACCTCTGGCACTTTAATTAAATTCTCTCTACTTTCAGTAAATAAGCATCCAAGCTGTGCAGTTATGTGTAAGTGATAGACAATGTGGGCTTTATTCCTATGTCTGCAAGGACTGTGTTATAGATTTAATTCTTTTTACCATTTTAGATAATATTGCTGTGTCTCTTAAGTGTATTTACTGTACCAGAATTGAAATATACCCACTGATGAGTCAAACCTTGTCAACTAATTGCAGTAATGAAAATTTGTTCATGTGCTGCTCAGTGCTCTGCTGTACACTACAATAATAGCTCTAGTCTCTTCAGCAGGCATTTTGAGAGTTTGATTTTGAGACTCGAAATTTAGGAGAGTTATAGGTAATGTATTTATAATTATTTTTATTAAGTCAGTCCACTACATTTTGCAGATATGAAAGAATTTATATTTTTCTATTTTTTTAGGTTTTTTTAAATGTAGATTTTGGAACAGAGAATTTGGATGATGCAGTTTGACAGCTGATATTTGACTGATTTGCAATAATACTTTGTCCAAGCACTGCTTTTATTGAAGGTAATACCTCAAATTATTGACACTTCCATGAATTGTGACCAGCTGTTACAGAGTGGCGAGCATCCCAACTGTGCAGCTCCTGGTTTCCAAAACAAGACATCTGGATGGAATACACAGGATGTGAATTGATAATTAAGATATAATTGCTGCAGAAATGTATGTGGTAAGGGACACAAGCATGACAGGGATTGTTCTAATGGTTCTTTGTTATAAAAGGCCATGTTCCTTTGCCCAAAAGTACTCCCAAGCGCTTTTAAAAGTGTTGCTGCACTGCAGTGTATGGCCTGTCACCTTTCATTATCGTCAATCCACCGTCAGACCATTACCCTTTTAAAAGCAACAAATTACATCATTTATCAGTGCTTTCATGTAGTGCCTCATTTATTAATATATCTGTTATCTGGACCTCTCTAGATAGATGACAGGGTTTTTTTCAGTCCTGATTTTCAGACTAACATGTGGTACAAATTATTTTTCTTCATTATTTTCTCTTCCCTTATTTTTAATTTTTTTTTACCTTTTTTCCCCCTTTTTATGACTGGTATGTGTTATAGA
Source organism: Taeniopygia guttata (assembly GCF_048771995.1). Classification (NCBI taxonomy): domain Eukaryota; kingdom Metazoa; phylum Chordata; class Aves; order Passeriformes; family Estrildidae; genus Taeniopygia; species Taeniopygia guttata. Next base: position 36,381,906 of record NC_133028.1, on the reverse strand, counting down.
AAGCTTATTCTGTGATACCTGGTCTTTCTTTTCCTTTTTAGTACATAGTATTGCTTGAGTGTAGCCTTGTATTTTCCTCAAAGAAAGACTGATGTTTATGGCATTTCTTTTCAGATGCATTAATTTAACTGAGTGCATTTTGGCCTGAGCAGTGTGGTGTTCCTCTTGTCAATGACTTGTTTTGGGTTTGGAAGTCAGCTGCCTGTGTGGTTTCACTAGAGGTGCTTTGAGGAAGCCTCTGGGTCCTCATAAACTCACAAGCCACAGAAAGCTGACCTCCATCTGCTGTTCCCCTGCTCTAGCTCGGGCCAGGCTTAGCGCATTCCTGAGGTTGTGTTGAACAAGCCACTTGAGCAGATGGTCTGCTCTGGGCCCTGCTGGGTGCTGCGCTTGTCCCGCAGAGCCCCACGTGGATGGATGGCTCCCGGGCCTCAAGAACAGCTTTCTGCAGAGAACTTGTGACCTTCCTTAGTTCCCAATCACCAGGGTGATCCTCTGGTGGTGGTTGGGTGACCATAGCTGTTAAGTTTCTGGCTGACTTTACTTCACATTTTGTAGCAATTCATTAATTCGGTCATTATTGTGCCGCATATTAATTTCTGTTACATAACAACCCACTTTGTAATTCATACAATGAATTACATTCATGTGCCTGGTTTTGGGGTCCTGGTGGTGCGGCCAGGCCACCAGCACACAGGTGTGAGGGCCAGGGTCAGAGGAGAGCTGGGGTGAGATGGAGCCTGGATGGCCAGGCAGGATCACAGGGATGAGCAGGCTGTCTCTGGGTTGGGGACTGGCCCCAGGTCCATGGATGTGCCTGACTTAGCTACTGTGGACACTTGGGTAAGGTCTCCCTAACAGGACCCTACAGGGGAAGATGTGGCAGTCTGACAAAATTATTCAGTATTAAAAATACCTTACATACTGCATTTCCTGATATATCAATTCATTCTAAGAACTGTGAAGCATTTAAAGATGACTGTAATGTGATTATTTGCCACCACAGTAACTAAGATAAAGTGTTAATGAAAAATATTTCAATATAGCATTCATAACAACTACATTATGGTTGTCTGATTTTTGTTTTGAGAACCACAGTTTTTCAGATAATATAAATTAATGGGAAAAGAAAATCTATATGTAAATAAAAATTCAGATTAAAATCTTCCAAAAGATGTTTCTGCAGTGAGTTTTCCCTTTCTACATGTGCATTAGCTATGGGAACCTGGTGATCAATCAAAGGATGATTCCATCCTTTTAAGAGATGTAGAAAACGTAATTGGATAAAAAGCAAGTTACAGCTAATTGCTGCAGAAATTCAATGAGTCTTGAGTTGAATGAATTGCTTTATTTGAATTTCTTGTTGAAGGAATTCCTTAACTTGTGCTTGTTGCAGAGGCTGATACTAGATAGAGATTATTTTTCATCTCAGAAGAAACTGCTAGCAAGAACTGCAGGCCATTTTGCCCCCTGCGGTATGAGAAGGACAAGGTTATAACTTCTCCTAAAGCTCTAAATTTCTCTTCAGGTGAGCTTAAGGAGAATTACTCTTAGTGAGAATGGTGTGTTGAACTGGAATTGGATGGCATAAACATTAAAAGAAACTGTTCTTAAATAATTTGTGTGTAGTACTAAACACACACCATCTGACAGATGGATACCTGAGCATTGATGTAGGGTAAGTACTGCCTTAATCAGTAATGGCTGGTAGTGAATACAGAGCAACTTATGCAAATGAAACTGAACATGGTTTACATTCCAAAAAGGAACAAATGGAGAACTTCCAAGTCAGGAGGTGTCCTGGGGAAGATGTTGCACTGCCCAAGTGATGCACTTTCTGTGTGGTTTCCATGTGCAGTATGGGCTTGATAGAGGCAATCGGTCAAATATAAACCTGACAAAGCATTGTAGCATGTGGTGTTCTCCAGGAAGAGCAGAGTGACATGAGGCTTTTTGTGGCAATATAGTTTGGTGTCATCACCTTTGCAATCAAGGTCATGTCTGTATGAGTGAGATAAAGAGGTACTGGGGAGGCAGGAATCCGTGGATCTGGTTGACTGCATAAACCCAAGAGCATGCTTAATGATTTGTATGAAGAAAATTGTGTCTTAAAAGATTTCCAGAACAATTAGAAGTATCAGCAAGCTAAAGAGTTAATTCTGATTGAAGGATAGTTTATGATACCTTGTTTGGAGACAAATCGAAAACTTAAGTTTTTTTCCCCCATGTTCAGGGACATGGAACCTCTTCTATTGATCCATAGAGCTGAGTATTTGTTCAAGCATTAGTGTCCCAATCCCTGTTGTCTCCTTCTCCTTAGAACTGTCAAAGAACAAAGAAAAGATTACTGCCTTGACTATGTTTCATTGTTGTCCCTAATATAAAACATTAAACAGTCTCTTCTTAATTTTAAACCCCTTGTGGTTTGGAGATTACCCCAGCTCTTATTAGATCTTCGAATACCAATACTCATTAGTCCATGGATCTCAGTCTAAACCCTGGTCTTCCTTTTGTGTTGTCTCAGAGGAGCAGAAAGTAAAGTTCTATGAAACTACTCCTAAATTAAAAAGGAAATCCTTTTTTGTGATGATGAATTATTGAATTTAGCACTAGTTAGGTTCATAGTGCACTGAAAATATAGTGTTCCATGCTGAATGATATTGTCTCATGCTTATATTTCTCTCCTCGTTTGCTTTAATTGTAAACACATCTGGGCAAAAATTAGGTTTTGCTGCTGAGCACTATAGGCTTATGATTCTTAACTAGGGATGTTAGACACTGTCCTCCTGAAGTATCTGCAATAACACTTTAATTGCAACTGTTGTTCATAATACTTCTGACAGTTTGATCGTGGTAAAAGCTTAATATGATTTGCTTGCACTGTGAAATTCTGTTTGAAAAGAAATCTTCTGTTCAGTAGATTTGCAGTTAGTATGAATGCAGGGGTGATGGTGCTTAATTTAGTGACTAGAACTAAACCCTTTTGTTTTCCTTCTGTTAACATGGTTCATGCTGAGCACAGTTAAGAGCACAATTTCAGTTTATTCCTTTTCCTTCACCCTGACTGGGTTTGATAATTCACCTGCAATAAGGAGTTTAACAGGCTTCACCAGTCTAAACTCAGGGAGGCACATGATTGTGCACAGGTGTTCCTGGGGGCTAAGATTTTGCTGCTCAGAAAATTACTTGGAGGAAAATTCTGTCAGAGCTTTGTTTCATCTAGGGTTCATGATGACCTGATCAAGTTTACGTAAGTGATGGGCTTCTTCAAATGGCTTTATCTAAGATCTAAAGGTACATACACTGATACTTGTCTCTTGAAGGTGCATATATTCAATATATATATTGAAGGTGGTTGCTGTAAATACAGTGGTAGATGCTGTAGCATAATAAAAATACCTTGTTATATATCTATCCCTAAATTTAATTCTGAGATATTTTAAAAATATGAGCTTTTCCTATTTTATTGTATGGTATGTGTGCTAAGGCACATACCATACAATAAATGGTATATCAGAGTGATAATAGAAAAGATATCTATCAGACTGAAAATAGAACATTTAGAAGTGAAAATTTTCAGTTAAATTGATACTTTTGATAGCCTTCAAAATGTACTGTGCTAGGCATCATATTCTTGTAATTGACTTCTCAGAATTACATCTGTGAATACAACTTTGAAACAGTTCTAGTTGATGTTTAAAGTTAAGGAGAACTGTGACTTTCAGGTTGTTTTTCTTTTTTTCTTTTTTTTTCTATGGAACATCTAGTGTTGAATTTTGCTTCACTATATTTCTGCCAAATGTCTCTAAATATTGCCCAGGTTGTTTTTTCTTTTTTAACTAGAAATTTTTATATTCAGAGTGGAGGAAATAAATATCTGCTTTTATAACTGTAGGGAGGGGGTGTGTATATGAATAAATTATAGAGGAAGAAAGATAAAATATAAATATACAAAAAATAAGCAGTCACTCTGTTGACCTATGATCTTTTACTTCTCTGTTTATTCTTAGATACTTTTCCTTGAATTTTGTGTGTACTGTCATGCAATCAGGGCATATTACTTAACCTTTCTGTGTAATCAGTGTCTGGGTTTTTGCGTTATTATATTTATATCTGTAGACATTGATGTCTCCAGAACAGGAGTCGTGAGAGAAACAAGGGAGATCGGGATACAGCTATTATGATTTTGTTTGTGCTTATGAATTCTTCAGTTTAGGTTAGTCATCTTCCTCCGCGAGTTGTTCTCAAGTCACTCAAGAAATTTTTTTCATCTCTCCGCTTGAATATTATACATTAATAGAACTATGTGTTTAATTACTTCCCATTTTTTTTGTGTGTTTTACATGAGAATTTGCTTGTGAAAATGTGTATGCAGTTCTTAATAGCCCCTTTAAAATCAGGTTTGTTTGAATTACTATTTTTCTTCTATTTTATGTTCTGGTTTATGGTAGTTCTGTGGTTTTGACCTTTATTAGGTTCCCTTGTGAACTTTTTGTCTGTATCCGAGCTAAGTCATCGCTCTCTGAAGTTTTTCTTTAATATCTCTGTACCTGAAAACTCATTAATGTTTAATATTCATAGATGAAAAGTGAAATTTAATGTCTCCGTGGATTCTAATATATATTAAACTGAAAATTTAATGTGCTTCCTTTTAGACTCTTCCCCAGATCCGAGAAATTTTAAAGTTCAGATTTTTTTTTCAGTATTGAAATATCCAGCTAAGAGAAAAGAGGGACTAATAATATTAATCCCTGTAATTTTTACAGTCGTCAGTTTTTAAAGAACAGCTACTTTATGGTGGTAGCTGTCATAATAAAATTTTTCCTCTGTGTGTGCATGGTAATAATGGCCCTGCTTGTAGAGAGAACTGGTCTTTTAGGGAGCCCTGGAGTTTGCCTTAGAGCTGCTGAAGCATAGCTGGGCATCAGCTCTGCTAGGGAACATAAGGACACTGAGTTCAGCTAAGGTAGTATGAAGGGAATAAAAGTGTTTTATGTTTATGCATAGAGACTTTGGAAAGACAGTAGGGAGGCTCTGCTGAGCTCCCAGCCAGGCCTGGTGAAAGGCAGCCTGGAGGCAGATGAGAGCCTGCTGGGATGAAAGGTTCCGTGGGGCCGGGGTTAACTGGAACTGCAGCTGGGACCCAGCAGGAGGGTCTGCTGCCTGGGGTTGGCTGGGAGCTGGCCCTCGGACAGCTCATCCAAAGGGTCTGTCACACCCTGCTGCCCCTCTTCTCAAGGGGGAGAGTGAAGTAACATCTCTCTGGCTGCCAGGTTTTTTGCGGCATTTAATGGCTCTTGAGCACAAACTCCACATGAATTCTTTGGTGCAGTGCAACAGGATGGTCTGAAGTACAAGATGTGTAGATATAGTAATTAACATGAGCATTCTTAAACTTAAAAGGTAACATCTGTAGGAGATGTGCATACTGATGAAAATTAGGATGACTATTAATTTATGTAAACACAAATTTAAGTACCTAGCTTAGAAAATGGGCTAGGTCCTAGTTCTTGAGAAACTGGATATCTTAATTACCTGAGGAAGTGAGCTCACATTGGAAAAAATGATTTTGTATTTTAAGGAAGACTTTTTCAAAATCTATAAAAATAGTCCATAGGAAAGGTGTATATAGATTCTTCTTCCAAAAGATCAATTATAATGGAATTTAATGCTCATCTTCATTGGTTGTTGTGTGGTTTTTTTTTTTTAATAATTTTGTGTCTAAGAACTTTGCTCATAGCTTCACACCTATCAATTAGGTGTCTATACAGTACGGGGGGGAGAAAAATTGAAGGTCAAATCTTAGAAGCTACACTGGAGTTACAGTAGCATATCCTGCTCAATGATGTGTAACCTTCATTTCCTACCAAAAGAGTGGGAGATGAGGAATTAGAAATTAAAACTCAGTGTATCAAAGCTGTTCACCTTACTTTAATATGCTTTTCATATTCTGGCTGTTGATAAAATTAGATTTAACTAATCACAGTATTCCTTTTAGTGAAATATACTGTGATGGGTTTTTTAATTGAAAACTATTGGCATAAAATGGAAAGATCATCTTAAATGGCATTAGACAAAGTTTGTCTAATATCAAAATTTTTAGTTCAGAGAAAAAAAAAGAGGTCATTGTTAGAATTTGAACCTCATAAGTCTTCCCTCCTTCTACTCTTGTTCATGGGGATGGATTTCTTTGCATATGTGAATTCTTTAAATATGCTCTCAATGCTAGGGAAAACTCAGCATTGATTCAGGCACAACCAGAAGTACAAAACATTTTGATCAAAATTGCTAGTAGTTTGGTAATTTAAAGTATATGAGTCCTGTTGAATTTCAGTGTTGTTTTAGGTTTATAAACTAATTTAAGCTTGACTACCTTAATTGTTTATCGCCATTTCAGGAATTTGTCCACTTTAATTAAGATAATTCAATGCTGCTTCTAAAATAGTTTTAGGTTGGATAGGAAGTGTGAAGTATTCATGAAGCACAACATGGGTATGAAAGGCTATTTTATTCTCAGACAGGGAAAAATCATGTTACAGTAAATAACTTAATCTTGCTTATTTTTAGGAAATGTAGCCTCCTGGTACTTGTCTTAGTTCTTCATCCATTTAGTAATCATATTTCTTGTTGGCTTGTTTGGGGGATTTTAATAAGCATTTTATAGTTGCTATTCTTAGCCTTATCCAATTACTAATAAAGTAGTGCTGTTCTCAAAGGTTCATATATTTCAGGGTCAACAACAAGAGCTAAGAAGAAGTTGAAAAAATAAGAACATTTAATCTAGGAGAGAAAATAATTTTCATGTCCATGAAACATAGCTACTAGAAAGGAAATATGTTATTCTTTTCCCTGGTGAAAAGAACAAAGAAATGAAAGGCTAAAATTATGGCAAGTAACGCAGGTTAGATGAAAAGGGATGTTTCCTAATTGCAAAAATAATTAAGTATTGAAGGAAATTGCCTTGAGTGCTTGTGCAATCTCTGCTATTGGAAATCAGCAAGGGCAGATATGATTTAGGCATACCCAGTCCAGATTTGAGGTGGAGTAAGATTATACCTCAAAGGAATGTCCAGATACATTTTCATGATTCTGCAGCTGATTGTTGAACTTCACATAAAAAATCCGTTGAATTTTCTGTAGCAGTCAATTTATGTTGGTGTTATTAGTCAACCTGTTCTTGCAATTGACTGGATTCATTGAAAGGTGAGCCAAATCGAATCTGGTTTAATATGTTAATATATTTTTTGTATAATTTTGTTACTGTCCCATTGCTAGAAAATAAGAGTGAAAAACTTTTTCTCAAATGAAGGGAGTGCTATTTTGTAAAATCTCCCTCAATTTACTTAATTTTAAGAGAGTTAGCTATAAAAAAGAAGTAAGTGTGGGAAAAAAAACCTCTTAAAAGCGAGGTAATGATTTGGCAACTGAGTATGAAAAAGATATGGAGCTAAGTCAAATTGAGAAAGCATGATTAGACCTAAATAAAAAATAAAGTGAAATTCCAAAAAAACTATTAATAGTAGCAAAAAAGCCTATTAATAGTAGCAAAAAACCTATTAATAGTAGCAAAAAGAGGTATGGTTCAGACTGGAAAAAAAAATGCAATATACATGCAATCTGACTTTACATAGGGAAGTTAAACAAAGTCTTTAGCTCAGAGCTTAGAAAATGTTTTAAGCAGATGAGTCTCAGACATCCATGGTCATCTGTGAACATTTACAACCACCAAAAAGTTTAGTTCTTTTAGGTGCAAACTTCATTATGCTGGAAGCATCAGGAAGACTGTCTTTGCTCTCACTAAATCTGCATTGAGTTCACGCAGAGCACTGAAATTGTCATGCTTCCAAAGACCTTGCAAGAGGTCTCCTTATCAGCTCCGTGTTAAGATGACTGAACAAGAATGTAAACCTGTCAGTCATGTTTAATCGGCTTGCTTTCTGCAGCAGCCTGTGGACTTTGTTTGAAAATCTCTTAGACAATGGAAATTACTACCCAGTACCCACATAAGAAAAGAGTTCTGAGAGATCAAGTAATAATGCATGTGCTGCAGCATCAGAAAGCCTGCTGATAAGAGTGTTTTCTCTCATTTGGGTGAATTAGTTTAAGGTCTTCCTTCAAGTGCAAGATGATAATTCTTTTTCAACAGGGGATCATTGCTTTAGTTAACTAAACTAACTGAACTATTTTTTTTCCTTAAATCCAATGTAACGTAAACTACAAATTACAAAATTGATTATTAATGCCAGAAGCTTGAGTATTCTCCAAGGAGGTGCCTATGGAACATGAATTTTGTTGTGGCATAGATAAGCAAGAAACGTTAAAAATACTATTCAAACAAATTCATGTTTTCCCTCTACTATTTCTAAAAATATGCAGACAACTACATAGAATAAAAAGTCACTGTATTCCACCTGTATGCCAAGCTGTTTCATTGTATGGTGATGTAACTAGAGATTATCATTTAAAGCTCATTAAAATACATGTTAAAAAATCTACTTCTTTTCTTTTTGAACCATTAAAAAATTGCTCCTAGAATACTGTTAGGTTCTATATATACTAGGAGGTGTCAAATTACCTTATGTTATAGTAAAAAATACAGAATAATCTATTTTATTGCTGTAGAAATTTTTTTTTTTGTAACAGATTTTAAACAAAACATTTCAGGTAGCAAATTTGGTTAAAGTTAGTTTCTCTATCTGACCTTTCTCTTGCAATGTTTCTCCTATAATAGAATGTGCAAAAAAAAAAAAAAACCAAAAACCATTGCTACTGAAAATATTGATCAGTGGCAATAATTGGTAGGTATCTTTTTTCTAGTATTACTGGGTCTTCTGGATCAGTGGTTTCAGGTTTGCTGCAAATCTGTTATCAGTTGCACCACAGAGATTTGAACAATGTTCCAGTTATACTGCAGCTCGTATTTTTATAGGAGGTGCAACTGAGGAGGAAAAGAAAAGAGAAAATGCTTCTGAAATTATTCTGGTTACCTCATGAAGCAGCACAAGTTGAATTTTACTCATTAAGGGTTACCTAACTGTATTGAACATTCTTCACTGTTTTTAAAATCTGTTTCCTAAGAGAGAGTACTGTTACAATAAAGGAAATGCAAAGGCAAATTACATCAGAAGTTATCATAAGAAAATAAGATTTTTAGTCACCACTGAACAGATAAAGCAAGAAATATATTCCTGCTTAAAACTCCTGACATTTGAATCCTGAAAAAGCACTTTTTATGTTGCTAGTGCTGTAGCCAACACAAAACAGTGTGATACTTAGCATAGTAAAAATCTAAAGACATTTTTCTAAACTTCAGGAAAAACATGTATATTAAAAGTCTATTAAGAAAAAGCACTGTCATATCTTTATTATTCAGCCTTTTAAAAATTACAAAATTATTAACAATGTGGTTCTTTCCATGAACATAGAGTTCTGTTTTGATTTTTGTCATTTGGTGTTTTGTTGGTTTTCAGTTTTGTTTTGTTGTTTTTTAAGAAGAAGGCTGATAATATAAAATAAATTTTCTTTATCCATGTGGCATATAATTAAGCACCTCAGAAATGTAGCATATAATAACCTCTTCCAGGAGTCACTTGAAGCCATTGTTTATATTGTTCATCAGAATGGTCTGACAGATCTTTATTGGTTCAAAACCAACCAATACTGGCAAAAATCCTGCTGAGTTTCTTTAAACCCCTTTCAGGTCTTTTGATGTTAAAAATAATTTCTGAAAAAGGTAGTTATTTTAAAAATTGCAGCATTAACATGATTTCAAGTATGATTTTTTAAACTTCCTGAAAATGGATAGTCTAATATGGATGCAGGCTCTTCTGCAAGCTGACCCTGTTCTGCTGTTAAAGTAGTCTTCAGTTACAAAAGAAGAACTGGAGAAAGCAGTGCATGGTCAACATGGGCAGAATATATTCGTTTAGGTCCATCATAAACACTCGTGTTACTTTGGTTTCTTTTCCTTGAATTTGAAATGATGTAAGTAAAAATAGAACAAGAAAATATAAGTTTAGGTGTTTTAGTTATTGAGTAAATCTATCTGCAGCTTAGGTCAGCAGGTAGGAAAAGATGGGAGTTGCATGTTCTGTGGAATATTTTCTTTTATTATTATTATTTTATTTTTTCTTTATTATCGCTTAAGTCTAGTCTCTACCTGCTGTCCTATAGTCAGTTCAAATTGTGTCATTTGGAAAACCAGGGTTCACTGCCAGATTTCACAGGTTACCTTTGGTAATTCATGGTGTTTCATATTCCACAGATACAGAGTACAAACTCCTCTGGAGTTCTGTGCTCATGTTTTAACTTCATCTTTTTTGCTGCAGTTTTGTGGCCTTGTAACCATAGTGCAGCAATAACAGCATTTTTATACCTGTCTATAAAAATCTCTGTAATGAAATGCTTGGGAAGCTTGGCATTTTCTAAATAACATTATTAACAGCTTTGATTTGGAATTGATGGCATGATGCTACTGGGTTGTCCATGATAGTCTCAAATCTACAAGCATAAAATGTGTGATATAAGTGTTTCAAAAATGAAATAACCTCGAGTCATTCAGATGTCACAGACTAAATCAAGTGCTGCCCTTTTTTTGATGTGCTGGGCTAATTATTTCTACTAATGTAAATGTCAGTGCAATGAACACTTATTTGCTGTGGCACAGCAAATAAGTGGCAAAGGAAATCTGAGCATATGAAGAAATTCATCATGTTCTGAAGTCTCTATTATATGGCTTCAAGCCAAGGATGTGGAAAACAATTGAGATTCACATTTTTTAAAGTGTTTTAGAAGTACATAAAAATGGAGTAAAAATAAAAATAAAAGGCAGTAATTATATCTCAGTGTATTTTGATTTTTTCATTATTTTTGAAATATTCTGGATTTAGAGCCTTTACAGTCTTCTCTTGATAGCAAAAAGTAGTTCTCTACATTTTACTGGCCAACCTTGGCTTCATCATCAGTGCCTTTTGGATGGGAATCAGTTTTGGCAGGCGGTGGCTGCCCAGCAGGGGTGCAGGACTGATGGGAACTGTCTGTGGCATTGAGACCTGGGGTCCCCCTGGTGCAGGGCAGCTGCTGCCCACCCCAAAGGCTGCCACTGCATGTGCTGCAGCCACTGCCCCCACCTAGAGGGACAGAATCCCAGAGAAGGATCTGGACAGGAAACGTGTAACCTGGAGCTTCAAAACTATCAGCTGATATTTATAGGCCATTCAATGCCTGCTCCTGATATCTTTAGGGAATATTCATGGTGGATCCAAATTGCTACATGTAATATTTTCATTTTATGGTGATGGGAGCTTCACAGGCACTTAAGGGCTGTATTGTGCCTGTTCCCTGTGTGTGGTACGTATACACAGATCTCAGTGCAGATATGGGGCCTTTTTTGTTTTTCGGTCTAACACTGAAGAGATACAGGAGAGAAGAACCACACAGGCAGTGTTCAGAGCTCAAGCATAAAAATGTAGAGGTGAGATAGTGTGCTGCTTGGGTTTTACACCTTTTCCATTGATCAGGCTGCCTTACATCAAGCACTTTGTTACGGGAAATAATATTTTGGTCTTCATCTTTAATATCCTCACCCAGTCACTGCACTGGAATGGATTTTGCTTGAGCACTTGACTTCAGATTTGGCTTCCATAGTGCTAAGATTTCACTTGTGCTAAAATGTACCATGATCAGGAAAAGGGGAAATCTTCCAAAATAAATTGTTGTCATGACTCTTCCGACTGCTGGGGGCGAACCTTCATGAGAATGTTTGTCTTCATGTACTTTTAATAATAGCAGAAGAGAAATTTGGTAAATGAACATACTGTGATTTTGCAACTGATTTATAGTGAACATATGGTCTTACACCCAGTGACACCATTCATTAAAAAGTTACCCTTAATTTTATTTTGATGGAAGGAATGAATTTAATTGCTCAGTGAGTTCTGATTCTTTTGTTATTGTCATTTTTGATCTTAGTAGTTGATTAGAGCTTAGAGTCCTGAGAATTATCTGTGTGAGAAGGGTACAAAAAAAGTAGTGAATTATGTGTTTTACACAACATTGTTTACAAACACTATAGAGAAGCTTTTATTCCAAGAACAAAGAGGAATCAAACAGTGGTTATTTTTATGCTTCTCCTGAAATATACCCAAATGTGTCTAAGTACTTCTTCACTGCCTTTATTTCCCGTGTGTATCTTTTCCTTAGTGTGAACAAGTGCTTATGTCTAAATAAGATTATTTCCTAAAATTCATTAAACAATTGGAAGTGGTTATGCTGATCATTATATGATGTTTTGTTAGTGCAGTATTCAATTATGTATTGGTGTTTAGTAAAATGTCCCTAGAGCCAGTGAGCAAATCTTCAGGCTCAAAGTAAATCTGTAATTTCTGTAATATCTTTTTTTTTTTTAAAGTCACATTTCCATTGATATATCCTCTTGCCTTGCCTGAGTCCCCTCTAATTGTATGCCTCCACAGAGTGAAATTAAAAATAAATGAATTATTCAATGAAGGCACTTGTTTCTTAGTTCAGGCTTTCAAATGTCAAAGTAGAGAAGCTTTTTTTTTTCCTCTCTGAGGGATCTAATAGTCTGTGAGTAAGTTTTTGGTAATAGCTCTATTTTTTGTGCTTATCATATTCTCTGTAATTGAACCAGATGTTAAATCTTCTCTGGAGGAGAAGAGTCTTCTCAGTTTATGTAATACTGTATCAGTCTTGCATCCCAGAGGATTTGAGGTTAATGTGAAAATGAAATAGTAAGGCAGATGCTGTATGTAATGTTCCTGTAGGTGGGTAATCCCTTTTGGACTGAAACACTTAAAAATGTGTAACTCAGAGTCACATACTAAAAAATGGTTGGATGATAAATTGTTGTAGGATTTTTTTGACAGTCAGTCAAAGTCCAACATTTTGTATGCAATGAGATATTTGCTATTGTAATAGTTCTGCAATGATGAAAATGGTTCATGGGGTCGAAGCTAAGGGCTGTAGGGGCAGACTGCACTATTTGTGGGTGATGTACAGAAATATTTTGGAGGGGAAAACCCTGATTATGTTTCAGCTACTTAGCTGAGCTGGTTTCTCACCCATATGCATTGATATATCAGTAAAGGATACATGTTACTTTTGTTTTAGGTTGAGGTAGTGGGGAGAAGCAGGGGCAGGCGTGCCTGAGTGTTCTCTTTTCTCATATCTAGGTTTCCACCAGAAAGAAGCCTTACTTCATGTGTTGGAAGGCATTGTAATGTTCTGAAGCCATGCTTTCCATTTTAAAACCCTTACGTATACCAAAAAGACTACTAGTGCTCTTACAGGCACACGTAGAACTAACACTTCACACGATCCATGAAGTGTTGCTGCCATATAAGGACATAAAAACCCAGGATGTGCAAATAGCAAATGTGCATTTCCAGAATACCATGTCTCCTATGATGTATGGTTCAGTAATTTACTTACATAAAGATAATAATCTTTCATCATTTTTTTATTTTATAGGTTGGAACCCAACCTACTAACTAATTTGGTTATTTGTTTAAACACCTAAACATATTTTTGTGCTGAATTCAGTATGCATTTTATAGCGTAAATTTAATAATTTTGATCTCTTTATACATTATACATTATACATTACCTCTAAAATGAATAATTTATTTTGTTGCCTTCTTTAGCATTTGTACCTATATGCTGTGGTTAATTTTATTTCACTTGAGTCCATCAGTTTACAGTTAAATATATGTTCAGCAAAAAATCAGAATACAGATTTATTAGCGCACTCCATCTTTTGATGTCATATTCACCTACTCAGAACTTGTCGTCTGTGATGGGGTGTAGAGTTATATGGGCTTTCTTGTATGCATTTTTTTCAAGTAGCAATGCTGGTGGTTGTTGTTATCTAGCCATTACACCAGAGAGACTCAGCCTGTAGTATAACTAAACCAGTGCAGCTTCTAGTTTGATGCAAAACAGTTTAATTTGTCAAGGTATCAAAAAAGATGGAGAAATGTGAAAGAAAAATATGTAGGGAAAGACAAATGCTAGAATAAGAATACTACATTATTTTATTTTTCCTTTTCCTTCTTCCACAGCCAGAAATGCTTTAGAAATGGGAGCCCTTCCAGTCATTATCATCTGGGTAAAAGAGGCATGTAAGCGTACTTAGAGTTTTTACAATGGAGCGTTTTATCAATTTTAAAAAATTTCAGAAACTGTGTTTTAAGGTCTTTCAAAATACAATTTGTTTACCCTTAGGTAGAAGTGAAATGGAGAAACCCATTTTCTCAAGTGCTTTTCTATCTTATTAAATAATAGAGCAACTTGAAAAAAAAGACAAAAAAACATCCTTCAGTTGCTCACAAGGGAGATATTTAGTTGAGGGACCGAAGGCAGTTCAGATTTCTTCAGAGCTGAAGAACTTGCAAAACTCTTGCTCTTCCTAGAGAGTTTGTCTTTGCAACTCAACATCCCTTATTCTAAGCCCTGTTTCATGCTCACTGCACAGGTGAAACTAGTGTGTACACAGAGTAAATTTTGTGAAGTCCAGTCCCTGTAGAGGTCGCAATGTTCAGTCAGCATTGAGATGGTGCTGTCTGAATACTGGTTTTATGAAGTGACACACAGAGCATTCTGTTCAATTCCCCTTACACTGAAAGGATGTTATAGCTGAAAAATTGCCACAGTACAATGTGAGGGAGTTAAGGGATTTATTAAAAAAAAATCCCAGCAGTCCAAGCAATACTCTCAGTAGTTAAACAGGAACTTGTAATGGCACCAATACAGTGGTTTGTTTCCTGTTTCCTCTTAGGGCAATGTTACCATTCCAAAATATGAGCCACAGAAAGACTTCAATTAGTTTTTGTCTATCTCATGATATTTGGATTTATAGTTATACTTCTACTAGATTAATTTTAGTGGATGTATTTATTTAACTATATTATGCTTGCAAGAGTCTCCTGGTACATTAGACTTGTAAATGCCATCAGGTAAAATAACTACATGTAATTAATATTTTTTAAGAGTAATGGCATCAAAATGCAAATAGATTATGGGAAACCAGCTGTAAGCTCTACTACTCAGCTTTCTTTCAGTGTCCTGCAAACTTGCCATTTAAATAACTACTTTTAGGGAAAGGAACTAGCACAGGAATAGAAGGTCACAAAAGTAAACTTTATCGCGCTTTTGATAGTTTAAATAGTCTTTAATTTTTGGACCAAGTGATTCACATCAGCTATACTCACACTGAGAAGGGTACAAATTTAATTGAAGTGAGCCTGGGTCTGACTTTTAAAGAACCAGTTCCTGCTTCAGAGTAGATTATTTTGGAAATTTGTGCTTTAGAATCATGATTAATGCTGTTGCAGCCTGTGTTCTATCTATGCTTCTGACTTTAAAACCCAAGCAATTTAATATTACTATTAGAACGTTAGCCTTGTTTGAACTCAAAAATTATTGTAATTAATGGGTTCATTTTAATGACTTGAAAGGTTAGATATTTTGATAACCCAACATATTTTTATCAAGCTCTATTAAGTTCTTCAGTTCTTTTATGTGTGAACCTCTGACTTTTATCATATTAAAATATGACAACAGTATTTTCTTGGAATATGTCTGCAGAAGTGGTAATAGAAGAATAAACAAACTAGATTTCAGTTTGGCATTATGTAACATAAGTTACCTTTAATATTAAAACTTAGAAATGTAGGCCCTGCTAGCAGAGTGTGATGGATTTTCCTCAGTATTTCAGGGATTTGTTGGAGAGCACTGAGCTCGTCATAATTTGCCCTGAATATCCAGCATTCTCACTTGACCCAAAGCAGATATTTCCAGCATAAATCTTTGTCAGCCAGGTTTTCGAGCATCCGTTGTTTGAAGGTAACCAGTCATGCCTGGCATGCCTGACTTCTTGCTTACAAATCCAAAAGCCTTTGAAACCCAGTTTAAGGATGGCTTAGCAACCAGATCTGCATGATGTAGCTTGGCAAATATTTGTCTGTCCTAGAAAAAAAGAAACCCTAACTGAGCATGCTGGGACAATTTCACGTGGTGTCAGTGAGTGTCATCTACGTCTGTGCAGCCAGTGGTGTAAAATCAGAAAGAGAATATGGGTGAATCCAGTGTTCATTGAGTTTAAAAACTTCAAATATGAAGGGCAAAGCTTCACTGTTACACCGGCATGAGATTTTTGTAGGGCTTTCAGTGTTTCCTAGTAGAAGCTTGATCAGATGTTGTGTCCGTGAAACTGCTGTTTGAGTGTGTTTTCTCATAACTGTGAGAACATTTCTAGCATGCATTCCATATATGCTTTTTTTTCTGGACAACTTACTGATTTAAACCTGTAATTAGCAGAGCTAGAGTTTTCATGTTATTCTTATTAGCAATGAATCTATGTTTCATGTACTTTACTTTTTGATTCTTAATTTTCATAGAAATACTAGCTTTTGGCAGAAGGAATCAAGAGAGGAAAAAAAAATAAAGAGCTCTAGGAAGATAATCTTGCTTAGAATCAAAAAGCAGGTTTTCCTTTACACAGGAATTTGGAGTTTGGAAAGGGAAGTCAGCTTACCAATTACACATTGTATGGGGGTTTCTTTTCTGGGTATTCTCTGAGGGTGGGGGTGGTGTGTTTGGGGTATTTTTCCTCTTATCACTTATTGTGAAAATCTACAAGAGTTGAAAGTGCTTTGAAAATTTCTTTACTCTGGGCCTTTGATGCAGTTCTTTGACTTTGTGTGAATAACAATAACTTTGTGGCAGCTATTAAAAAAAATACTTACCAAATAAATGAAAGGAGAACATTGTAAAGTGCAAAGTAACTACAACTCCAATTTTGCACAAGTGATAGTTTAAAGAAAAAAATCCAAGTCCTTCATGTGTTGAAGGATAAGGCATTTTTGAAACCTGTTTAGTTTAAGTGGTCTGTTTAGTCTCCATGAGCTTCTTGCCAAGAAGTCATATTGGAACTGTGCTGAAAAGAGAAATGTTAAGCTCCAGACGTTTGATATACTTCAAGTAATTTTCAAGAACTAAATTCACTGTTTTCTCACAGTATTTAGAAAAATAACTTCATTTATCACAGTAAAGTTTCAATATTTGCATTGAATAAACTGAGTATGGCTACTGCTGTATTATGAGTAACTCTGTAGTAACATGAACTACTTATGTATATATATATATTTGTTTGTTTGTTTGTTTACTCTTTTCACAGACACTTCCACTGGGGCTGGGAGATGGACAGCTCTTTACCTGGACTGATGGCCTGAAAAGGAAGGACTGGCATGATTATGAAAGCATTCAAAAAGATGCTATGCGTTCAGGTATATATGAATTCAGAACAAATTGAAGTGGTTTGTTTACTCATTCTTTCTCTCTATTACTGTCTGTCCGTTAGGAGGCATTCCTAACAACTTTTTTTTGATTGTAGCAGTGTCACAAGGTCATCGTATTCTAAATTGAGAGGTCAGATCGAGCACAAATAGCTTATCTCTGAAAGTAGCCAAGTCACAACATTTTCCCTGCTAGTAACTATATCATGATTGTACAATTACCAAAAATGTTATCAACAAATTATTTTTCCTGTTGAAGTCAGTTGTTAGGCTGTGACCAAATAGAGTGTTGATTTGCAAAAAGATATATGTTACAAATAAAGCCAAATTATCCTTAAATCAATGAACAATACCCAAATTCAATACCTACAGCTGCCAAGAACCTTTGACACTTCTACAATTTGATCCTTTAGTCTTGATAAAACAACTTCATCTCATTCTGACAGTCTACAATTATTTGAAAATGGAAGAAAATTGTGTTTGCAAATAGACTGAAGGACACTTTGTTACAATGAGTAATGTAATTTTAACGTACCTTCATGTGCTGCATCCCGTACGTGCTGAGAGTATGGTTTGTGTTCTTCTTTCTGTCATCAGAGCATGTTCAGATTTGAATTCTTCTTTTACAACATAATGTACAGCTTTTCAATATAGGATGATTTAAATTAGAAGGAAGGAAGAGAAACAGCAGCTGAATTACACCCTAATCAGTGTTTGAAAGTCATTATTTTACAAAGGCCAATCTACTATTGCAAAACAAATTATTCTGTCTTGATCCCACTGTCTTGAGACAGCCAAAACCTCCCCCAAAATATCTCAATAACAGAATCTCATTGACAGATTCATAACACTTAGTAAGTACTTAATTTTGGAGAAGACAGAGCTAGTATAATATTCCAAGTGTATGTTAATTTTTTAAGCTATTTTTCCCTTTCTAGTTTGAATCTTGATCACTAACTAAAGAAATTATCCTTTCCTCCCACATATGCTTAGGAGGTAAAAAAGGTAGGGAGGGGAAGGAAATTATTCTTGGCAATTTGGTACTTGTCAAATCAATAATTGCTGTGTTCCAAATTAGTAAATGTAAAATGGAAAATATGTAAGAGAGAATGTACAAAGTAAAAGCAGCACGTATGTGGAAACTTGCATATATGTGGGGAATATCATTGCTGGTTGGAACAGATGTGCGTGGATGCTTTGGCAATGTACATTTAATTTCTAAATATATAATGTGGACCCCATATGTTTTGGACAATAACAGTAATACTTATGATTGTCTGATGGCTAGCTTAAAGCATTGCCAATGTAATGCAAGCCATTGCATGGAGCTGGCTGAGAAACTGAAAAAACATGTTACATAGCTTTGTAATTTCCAGTCCTAAACCTAACATAAATGAAGTAGCATGTGAATATTAAGATATACTGACTTATTTACTTTTTTTTTTTACCATTTGCTGAGTTTGACATTTTAGAGATATCTTTTAAATAATATAAATTTTTCATCATTATTCAATAGATTAAAATACCTTTTAGTGCTATTTTCTTTGAAAATAACAATATGGTAATAAAAATGCAAAGCTAGAGCATCTCAATGCATTCTTTTGGGACATACTATATATGTTTTCTTCCTAATAACATTAGATGAAATACACTATTAGTTAAAAATCTATCTGAAAGCATGATGTGAAAGGGCTTCTCAGGACATTTCAGGAAAGGCAGTCAACCCTTGTACAGAAAAGAAGAAAGGAGTGTATTATTTTTTAAATTCAGTCTGGCTGTTCATCTGTAAAGCTTATGATTTCCTAAGCACTGAGAATGTGGATTTCATAATTTCTAATTATGGAGAGGTACTAGTTTCTTCATGACTACTACTGTTTCATGGACAAATATTCTGATCCCTTCTCATTCCACCAATTAAAACCTGAAATCAAGAGTAAAGTCTTTTGCAAGACATACAGAAGAAAAAGGTATGATTTCTATTTATTTTAAATATTTGTTACTTCACATTTGGGTAGCATGGTGAAGATACCTGAGAAGGTACTTGAAGGGAAGGATGGAGAGGCAAGGTTTTACACGTAGCCAGAACTTAATTTGAAAGCACTTTTGGAAGTCTTTGTAAAGACTTACAAACCAATTCTAACAATATTAGTTGGTAAATCTTGATAGAAAAATTCAATAAGACAGGGAAATGCTGTTGGGTTGCAGGAGGACTAATTGTTATACTGTTGGTGGAACAGGGAAGTTACCTATTTAGTTGCCAGTTATCCAAGCCCTGATTTACACAATGTCAGAAAGGAATATATAATGACTTAAAAATGTTATCATCTTATCAGTACAGAATAGATATAGTGAAATTAAAATTAAGTTATTCAGTCAACCAATCACTTCCATTCTTCTCTGAATATTGCTCTGTCATTAGCTCAAAATCAGTGACTGAAATATAGCAAAAAGAAAGAAGTTAACCTTAAAAAAAAAGTAATTCTTAACAAAACAGTTGTGATAGATACTTTGGAAGGAAGAAGAAAAAAAAAAAGAAGTTTAATTGCTTCCATTTTCTAAAGTGAGCCATTAAGTCAATCAGATATTACAATGGAATGGGAGGGAACAAAATAAGCTAATCAGAGAAACTGACTTTATTGGAGTTTATAAGTCATGCCAGCTTTTTGACAAGGAATCAGAATTTAAAATAAGACCTGTTTCAATTAATTTCTTTTCCTTTGGGAATACAACTGATGATATGCCCTGATGAATAATATGCTTAATTTGCATTAAAAATATGAGAACTGTAAACAAATGCAAATCCTACATCTGTCAGTTTTTGTTTTGGTAAGTAATAAACAATGTCTTCTGTATATCAGAAGAGTGCTCTTGCGTTGGATTTCAAAGTGGTGGGTGCACCCTACCCGAACACCGCCTGTGTAGTAATGACCCAGCTGGCTTCTGGTGTGTGTATTAGCCCAGCTACAGCAATGCCTGCTGTGACAGGGCACTGTAAATATACCTGTGTCTCTACAGAGGGTAGAGATCCTGGATGCTGAGACTTCTGGCTTTGCCATGAATCAGTTATTGTAGTTGCCATTTCTTTGTTTTATCAGCAACTTCCCTACTTCAGTTGTATAGGGAGGACTCTGAGGACATTTCTACCAAGACATTCATTTCAGGGGGATGGCAGCTTCTGTGGCTCTGATAGCACTGGTTTTCCATGGTCTCTGTGCAGAACTAGGAGTCTGAGATCCCTCAATGCCCTCATGAGGAATGAGATT
Organism: Taeniopygia guttata; assembly: GCF_048771995.1. Lineage (NCBI taxonomy): Eukaryota > Metazoa > Chordata > Aves > Passeriformes > Estrildidae > Taeniopygia > Taeniopygia guttata. The sequence goes on along the minus strand of NC_133028.1, from coordinate 36,361,328 downwards.
CACAGGAGAGAGCCATGAAAGCCTAAGAAGCATCCATGAAAAGACATCGTGTTGGTTTCATCTCTATGTCCTGGGTAGTGAGACTGAAAGTCACGAGAATCAATGCCATTGTTCCTTCATTTCTGAAATTTTTTTCATCTGTTTCACTCAAGAAATTCTCAGCTTTATCATCAATTACGAGTAGTAGCAGTAATGATGAATTATAGCTCTTCTTAGTCAAGAGGAAGGATTCATATGTGGGCTTTTAAAGAAGTGCAGATCAAATGTTTATATCCAAATCTGGTGCTATTTCTCATAATGACAACCTATTTTTAACCAGAAGTGATAACTTTTCCAATATAAAGTACTACAAAAGGCTTAACAGATAGAATAGAAAACAGGAAAAAATTAGGTTTTATTTCTGAAACCATGTAATCTATCAGTGATATTAATAGCCAATAAGATACACATAGAAAGACTATATACTGTGAGTGGGTTTTGTTTACAATTTTTATTCTTTAAATACAGTCTGATGTTTTCTTTTATAATGCTTTGGAGGTATTTTTGTCTGATTGCATGTGTATGCTGAAATGTTTACATTCTATGAGGTGGATTTTAAATTTTGTGTAATAAACAAATTTCTGAGAGAATGGCAAAATATAAGAAGCTGTGTTAATGTAGATTTATGAAAAACCTTGTCTTCAAAAGAAATCAGCTAAGGAATAGAATAAGTGGCCGTCAATATTTTTATGTTTGATTGTTGAGCCATTTTGACCTTGTCTAGGTCTAATAAGATCTCAAAGGAAAAATCTTTTAGAAAGTACTGTAACACGCAGTGTCTATTCCAGCAGTTACTGAGCAATTTGCAGTCTTTGTTCCTCCTATTTGTACATTTAAATAGCATGTGGAAGCTTTATGGGGAGGGAAGGCATGAACGTTGTAATTCTTTCTTTCGTTGTATTCAGTATTGTCTTTACCTTTCTGCTGCTTCAAAATGTTACCTTGACTGGAAAAAGGGGGTTTTAAAGATCTTGACCTTTATGTGCCTTAGTGCAGGCCTTTCATAGAGATTAGTTCTATAAACAAACAGACAGTATGTTCTGTAGTTCTACAAACATTCATACAGATTAGTTTTATAAACAAACTAAGCAGAGATATTGAAAAATAAGTGACCTGTACATGTTTATGATGACAGTGGAAATAGATTGGAGCTCTGTATCCTTGGGGTAAAATGTCAAAAGAAGGTAAAAGACATGAGCACTTTTGTACAGCAATAACAGGTAGCAAACAGCTGAAATATTACTTCAGTGTTACTTAAGGAAATTGTGCACTGGTGATCCTTTTACATCACTTCTGCTCAAATATTTGGTTAATTCTTATAATAATTTTGAATTGTGAGTTTGAATTCTTAAATTCAGAGGAACATGTCAAGCCTAGTTCCAGAGTGTTTCTAGAAGATATGAGGCAGGATGATACAGAAACCAACATTAATTGTAATTCCCTATTTGCTATGAAAAAAAATTAACTCTGTGATTCTTATATAGAAAAATGTAATAAAATTTGTGCAGGAAAAGAAGTGTATATTAAAATACTGATTTACTTATGCCATATTTCATATGGAATTATGCGCTGGGAATTTTTGTCAGCATCATATATTAAACAAGTTTACTAAATTTAATTTAGGTCTTTGAACTTACAATTCTTTTAGAAAGAATTTGAGAATTTGCAGTATTATTGAAGCTGTAGTGGTAGCCAAGGTCTCAATAAACAACCATAACTTAATTGTTCATAGCATTAATTATGAATATGCTACATGCAGTTTACAATGTATTGTTTGTAAAAGAGAAAAATGTTTGTCAGTTTATCTTAATATAAGTCTAACATGATTAAAAAATTTTGAACAGTAATGTTTGTCATGGCTTGTCAAGGAGACAGCACATAAAAGGATGTATAATATGAAAGATGGATGCAATCTTCTGCAGTTACATAAAGTGTTTCACATATTAAAATGCATTTGCTTCATAAATAAAGTGCTGCAGACTGTGATCTGATTCTTAATGGTCTGGATGTCCTATTGAGTGAGACCAGCCTGGAGCTGGGTGCCAAGCATGATAAAAACTATTATACTCTAAAATACTGATTTGGAATAAGATTTTTTTTTTTTCAGTAGTGCCTTCTTTAAAAGTTTAAACCCTGAAAATACAGGTTAGTGTTTTGTTTTTTTGTCACAAGGCCTTAAGGTTTTCTGTGGGTAACTACAGAATGGCTTCCTCAGATTGTGAAATGGCATATTACAGTATTATTTAAGCAGTAGCTTGGGTACACATTTTCACTGGATCTCAAGTTACAACTTATAACAGTTACACTGCAGAAGAAGCTAGGAAGTATAAGGTTGCAGTTGTATAGAATTTGGCTATGTCAGAAAACTGAGTACATGATAGAACTAACTCTTGCCACTTAAATTTACACATAAAAACAGTTTATAGGTGGCTGTGAGTCAGAGCCAAGCTTCTATTTTAAAGCACAAAGCCTCTGTTGCCTTGGCCAGATATAAGGCCCTTTTTGTGGTTGAAGTAAGTGTGATTCTTCCCCTGTTTTTCCCATTCCCCTCCCCCTGCAACACACATTTTGGAAACTCATCAGGTAAACCTTTTAAATGCAATTGGAAAGCTAATTTTTGGGACCTACCAGGGTGACCAAGGAGGGGGAAGCAGAGTTGATAATATGACTCCTGTTATTTAGAACACTGAAAATTATCTTCTTCATGCTTTTCTGTGCTGGAACTTGGCATGTTGATTTTTATCTTGATAGGCAGGAAGAAAATTGTATTTCCAGAAACTTAGCAAGAACTATCTATTGACTTTCACTGTATCAGTGATATATATTCTCAAATGAAACTAGTGTCCAGAATTCAAGAAGTGCCCTCCTAGAAAAATTATTAAAGTTGCTAGATTTTCATCTTTCACTACACTTTTATCTGTGTGGGGATATGTGGTTTCAAATCCTTAAAAAAACAAAATTTACTCTCTAGTGCCTTCTCGCTTTGTATTTGAATGTTGATCTGAAAGCTCAGTTTTTAAAAGAGAGAAAAAAAGAAACAAGCCCAAGCAAAAACTGAAAAAAAAAAAAAAAAACTAAAAAAAAAAAAAAGTAGATGCTAGTCCCAAGTATAATATTTCCTGTTCTGTATAGCAGTGATGACCTGTCTTCGGGGACTTACATCAATAATAGTGATCAAGAGCTGATATTGTTGAATGTATTTAACAAGTAATACTTGGGGATTTAATAGAGTTGCTGTCTTAAGAGGAAAGTTGACTTTTGACTTTAGAAATTTTGTGTTTGGGCTTTTGGGAGGGAGGGTATGAGAGGATCTCTCAGCTAAAATGGATCTTTTAATTTGGCATTTCCACTCTAGAATGATCGTTTGATTTTTGGCTCTGTTAGGCATCTTCCTCTCTGTGCTTAAACATTTTCAGGGCTATCTAAGTAATATTTAGTAGGAGTTCTTTGTAGATACTTGGCTGGTTTGGTTTTACGTTTGGCTGTTTCTCTAACAAAAGAAATATTTTGTAGTAGTTCTGGAAAAGTGATTTTATCTGCATAGTCTTCAAAAACTTGGGGCTCATTTGCAGAGAGTTGGGAACAACCAAACAGCTTAGAGACCTTCAGGGCAGACCTGTCTGTGTATAAAGAGGAGGCGACCTCTATAGACCATCTAAATTGATCTTATTAGCTCTTGTCACGCAAGTAAAAATGATCAAGTTTGTCACTTCAGGGCAATTATTGCTTGACTCAGTGGAACAAGGAAGCATCACTTAGTTTGCTATGAAAAGTCAAATAAAGAGAAGCAGGGGACATGGTTACATTCACAAAAACACTTTGAGAGTCTTGTTTTAAGCTTTTTGGTCTTCAAGAAGCCAACAAAATGCTTGGGATTCCTGAAAAAACTCAAACCAACCCAATAAATAGTGCCTGCTTTCCTGTCATAGCTTCTTTCTTTTGAGGATACGAATTAAGTTTGCAAGCACAAAAGTCTACTATAGTTATCTCAATGCAGTTTATGACTGAAATATGTGTAAGGTGACTTTCTTTCTTTCCTGTTTTCATTAAATAAGCTGACAGAGGAAAATTATTGGACTGGTGAAACCATTTGTTTGACATCCAGTGAATATATGTGAAAAGGCAGAGATGTATGATTGTTTTGCTATCATTTGCTTTATAGACACTAGCTCATCAAATTATGCCCTGTAATCACTGCTTATGAAACAGAGCTACCTTAGCTACCTTTTGGATGGGATTGTGTAACAACACAAAGTTTTACGCCCTACATGCTTGCAGTGTTGTCATGGGGATTCTGTCCTCCTCCTAATATAAAGAAAGTAGAAAAAGAAACCACATTTCTAGGAGTGACCTTTTTTCCTGCAAGTCTGTGTGACAGTTCTGCTGGCTACAAGGTAGAAATAGACTTTTCTACTTTTTTTTTAGGCAATCTTGATTAAAAGTTCTGCAGGTGATGTTGAAATGTGAATAGTAAAACTTGCTGGGAGTTTCAGTGGAAAAATGCTCAGATTTTAAAAAAAATCAAGATGCATATTTTAAGTTTCATTATAGGCATTCTTAAAACATGGAAACAGTCTCATGAAATTTCTCATGGAAAAGTTTACATTTTTATATTTTTAAAAGATAGCTGAAGTACTTTCAGGTTACCCTGACCATTACTTCTATTTTACGTGCTAAGTAATTGGATAGCTTGTATGTGATTTGGAAACTACTGTGAATGTATATGAGGTCGCTGGTATTTTTACTTGCTTCTTGCATTTTTCTTCCATGACAGTTTACAAAAGATGAGACTGATCAGAAATACAGTGAGTGCTGGTGTGTAAAGTGGGGAAAGAGTAGTCTCCAGAGGGCAAGCTGCAGGCTTTTTAAAAGAGTACTGATTCTGTTATCCTCCCAAATCTTGAATACTTCAAGGATTTTGTCATTGAGAGACTAATCTATTTCTAATATTGTCACATAAAAAGAAAATAAGCCTATAAATAAATAATGTTAGTTTATTTGGATTTTTTTTTCCTATCTATTTTGTTCCCAGCTTTCACTAGAATGGTTATACTGGAAAGAAATCCAGATTTCTTATGCTTCACAAAAAGAGTGAAGGCTGTGAGTAGCTAAAGTTCTGGAGGGATGACATTTTAATTAGCTGCTGTTAATGAGTCAGTTAAGCAAGTTACTACATACTGCCACTTCAGCTTGGTATTGAAATTACTTTTTCCCCCCAGTTTATACAATGAACAGCTTTTTAAAATGTGTGATAAATGGTGATAATGATCATGTTTTCATCCTTTTTTCTTCTTTTTTTGTCACTTCTGAAGTCAGACAGAAGTTTTGAGACCCTGAGCATTTCTTGGCCATAAGATAATTTTTCCCCAATTTGAGTCTATTTTACCCGTGACAGCAGTTAGTGATTTATCTCTCCGGGCCCTTATCTCAACCCACAAGGCTTTTATTATATTTTGTCTCGCTGTCCAGCTGAGGAGGGGAGTGATGGAGTGGCTTTGGTGAGCACCTGGCATCCAGCCAGGGTCAAACCACTGCAACAGAGCATCAGTTCTTAATCCAGTCGAAGTCCATTGTCATAATTTCTCTCACTATTGTAGGGGTGTTGGTTTACTATTTAAGCAAGTACAGGAAAAATAAATATATGCAGGAACACTTTCTCTAAGTTAAATCATATGACATGCAGAGATGAATTAATAGCAAGAAAATAGACAAACTAAGTGGGTTTTTTTCCTCTCTGAAAAATATAAGGTGTGGTGAGTTTTTTCTTATGCTTTTCTAGTTTTAAATATAGTTGAAAAATGTAATGGTGGAGTTTCTGCTAATGAATTTGAAACAAAACCTAAAATTAAAATGAGTCTGTGATTTACATCCTATTCCTCTGTTACCTGTGGTTATGGAGGGCTGTGTATGCTTACTCTTTTAACGTGGTTGCTAAAGATCTTTCTCCTTAAAAAATGAATTTATTGAGGGGCTCTTGATCATACACCCCTAAGTAGAATTCGGAGTTACTGTGTGCTGCATAAATACATCATAAATCTGCAAAATGGAATTTAACTTTTTTTTTTTTTTTAATTTTCTCATTGAGAAAGAAATTTGTAGGGACTTTCTTTATATGCATCTGAAATTTCAAGCTGTGTCCATGTGAGACTTTAAGCTGGTATTGACACTTTTTTCTGTCTATAATGTTAGAAAGTATTATTTTGGTTCAAAACCAAAATTTTTAACTTGAATGTCTATCCTTTATTAATATTAGTTAATTTCTGTCATTTATATAAGATTTGGGAAGAAAATAAAAAAATACCGCAATTTTAAAATTTTGGCTTTCAAAATATATTTTTTGTTTGCTTCTCTTAACTCAGATATCAACAATTCATTTTTAAAAAATCAGAAAATACTTTTAGCTGAATCCAGACATCAGTTCTCAATAAGCTAACGTTTTCAGAAAAGTTCCCAGTGGACATATTGGGTTCCAACTGAATTATGCATAAATGTGGCTTTGGGATAAATGTTTAGTTGTGTTCTGTAAGTGATGAGTTGTCCTTTTGAATAGAAAATATGTTAAACTAATTAGTTGAAAATCTGTTCAGATCATGGCTGAAGGTGATTCCTGAAGTCTCCACTTCTGCCTCTGCATGATTCGAAAGCATATATTGACTGGAAATTTCAGTTGACTTTAGTACAGGAAATTTGCTCAAATTTGTGTCAGGAATTCGAAAAAAAATTTGGCATTAATTAGACTTGTATTATTCAGAAAGATGTGAATCAATGGCAAGGGAGGAAAAGGGCTATGGAGAGCTGTGCTGTGCTCAGAGCTGGTCAAGCATTAACTTTAGCTCTCCTTACCACAGGAATGTGAGTCAGTTGTAAGACTTTAAAATAAAGAATGCATTTTCAACCATTTTAAAAACCATGCATTTAAAAATGAGTGATAAAAGGCAATACTAACGATTGCAGCATTAGAATCTTTTATAGGAACAAGGAAAGGCAGTGGCTGGGAAGTGCAGTGATAGTGAATATATGGAGCAGTATATGTAGTATTGAAAGCTTTCACAAGAGTGATGTCTCTGATTTGCCAAAAGAAAACAAGAAATAAAAGAAGACCATTGAGATTCAGAGTGCTACTTTGGGTGTGATAGAACAAAATGCATTTTATTCTAAGTAAAGCAGAAGGACTTAGGCAGGCCAGTCCCAGGAACATGGCATTGCTTCTCTCAGTTGTTCATATGGGTTTATATTGCCTGCCTTGATGATAATTCTTATATCTCTGAATTTTTAGGGGTATCTATTTTTTATATTATCCCTGGTAATTACTTGCATACTCAGCTTACAATGTATAAATCTGAACAGTCCTGAAAAAGCAATAAAGCATTTCTGTACTACCTGAGAATCTTGCCCTGAGTGAGCAAATGCTGCCTCCTTATTGGCATTCTTCTCAGATTTACAGAAGGAATGAGTTTGTCCTTGTCACTGAGTCACCATGTGGGGAATCAGATGGCTTAGTTCTGCTTCTTGGGTCTGCCTCAAATTTTAACTGTGAATATTTACTATCTCCATATGTAAGAATGTTTATTATATATGTATGTATGTATATTTACATATTTATTGTTGCTGGTTTTTTTGTTCATGGTTTGTTTTGTTACAGAATTTTTTGTAGGGGTCCTACAGGTTAAATCCAAATTTACTGGGAATTGTGACAGATACACATCACAGAATAATGCTTCATGTACAAGAGTGACTACATTGTTGTACACTGTTGACTCACACTCATTTTTTACAGGTTATTCCATCTTCTTCATATGGCAGCCACAAAGCCAGCTTCTGGAGTTAGTTTAGGTTGAATTAATGAAAAAAAAGAAAAAAAAATTCCATATTAAGAAGTTTTTTTCCTGTGGTACATTCTATTTTTTTTTCCTGTGATAGTATATGGTAAAACAGCACATGGTTATAATATGTCTTATAATGAAGAAAAATAGAGGAGCGAGGATAACTGTTAGGTTAATTTCAGCTGTTATGACCCTTTCATTTTGTATTTCAGGGTCTTCTGAAACACTACCTGTGTAACTGTAATTTTGCATTTGTGGATCTGTTTGGCTCCTGTGTCTAACCCTGTTATGGACACTTTGGTTTGAGCTTTTTAAAGATACCAGCTTGACCATACACATTAATTAGATAAGACTTTCTGGTATTAGAGACTATTAGAATGCCATTCTTGAGGCATTTTCTATGAATTAATTCATTTAAGTACAGAAACACCTTACCATTATTAGTAGATTTTTTTTCCATGTTATGTTCCATCCTATGCTATCCTAGCAGGTCCTTCAGTTACTAACTGAAACTGTGAAGCATTTTTAATGGTTGAATTCTGTTTCTCACGTGTTTGCTCATTCTGTGTTTGGCTCTGATTAATGGTCTACAGCCAGTCTAATGTTAAATGAAAAAAAAAACATTCTAGTGGCTGTGGCATTTGGTGATTAGTTAGACTAAATAGAAGATGTACTATGCATCCCTTGGCTACAGAATTATGATTAGATTCAGCTCAGCCTGCAGAATACTACTGAGGATATTGCTTCTCTGCTGCAGTGATAGAGCAGCCCATATCAAAACAGCATGTGTTCCTGCTTATCTTGCATTGTACACTGCGGCATTCTAAACACACTGGACAAACCAAATAGTATGGTCTGGCTTTTTTCTTTTATTTTTGCTAGCTTTTATTAAGGTGCAAATGAGGGGTTTGAATGAGTCCTTCCACCCAGCAAGCCATTGTAGTACTTGCAGCAAGTTTTAAAAGCTGTACCTTTTAAGAAAAATTCTTAAAAAAAAAAATTAACTTTAAGAAAAATTGCTTATTTTTGTTAAATGTTTATTCTAGCCTTTGGACAGTTGACTTTTCAGGGTTCATATGCAGTCATTCTTCTGCTAAAACAAAACAATCCCACTGCTTTACCTCATGATATGTTTTAAAACAGTTACTTCCCTCATACACATGCACACTGTATTTTTACTCTGCAATGTCAGTGTTGGAAATTTAGAGGCTGCATTTTTAATGTTTCAAATGAATGTAAAAGGGAAGGGGCAATTTAGTCTAATACTCCATAAAGCACAGGCTGTAAGATTTAGAAATTAATTATTGATTAATTAATTGAAAATTACTAACTGAAAAAATGTATACCACAGTTTCTTGTTTCTGTATCAATCATTTCATATTGGTTATTTGAAAGATACAGAGTTGGATTTTTCTAATGATTACCTGTATAATGCCCTTTTCCTGCTAGGACACCACTGCCAACAGTAAAGGCCAGGCATTTTAAAGTGGCATCTAGTAAAATGACTAGATACCTGGAAGAATTAATCTCAAGAGCATTGAGCTAATTTTTTCTTCTTGCAAATTAATTAACTCAGCAAACAATATTTTATTACAGATAAACAGGCAATATAAAAGAGCTAATTCCTAAAGTTATGACAATAATAATTTTTCAATCCATTTTGTCAAGGCAACAGCTAGGCCATGTGATTTTCTCCATTCCTGAGCCAAAGGCTGCCTTACTCATGGGAACTGTGGAGTCCTGTGAGGCAAAAAGCCACAGCTGAAGTTTCCAGAGCTTTGTGCTGTGACCTGGGGCTTTTGACACTCTGCCAGATGTTGCTGTTGCTTGCTCCACTTGGTACACTCGTTCATTCTTCTGCTCACTGCCACTACTGCTCCTCATTTTTGTGCTGCTCAGCCTGACCCACTGTTGTTTTACATCATTTTCTCTTGTTTCCACTTCAAACAAATGCACATTAAATGCTAGCATGTGCTTGATGTATACAGAATATTGGTAATCAGCGTCTCCTGCTTCATGAAGTCTTAAAAAAAATATTGTCCCTATTTTCCTTGCAGTCTGACACAGAAGTTATGATCTTAAATTAATGTGAGTTGGCCTAGACTTGTTAAGTATGTGGAAATCTGGAAATTATATTTAATATGGATACAAAGCTGCAACTTACTCTTTTTTCCCCCACTTGGATATTCTTTTTTATAAAAATGCTTCTCAAACATCTGTAAAGTACATGCATTTGAGAGGTTCCTATTTTTACCTCTCATTTCCTCTCCTGGAAATGCTCTTCCTTTACCTAATTTCTACCCTCTCTGGGTTGAGGAATGGCAGAACACATGAATACAGTAAGTAGGGATTTCATTTTGTGTTTGTAACAGGTTCCTTTCATTTTTATCTCATGTGAAGGATATGTAAACAATACTCCAAAGATCCAGCTACAGTACAATTTGAATGAACTTTTCTAATTTTTTTTAAGGAGCATGTTCTTCTCTGTCGGTTTTTTGTTTGGTTGATTGATTTTTTTTTTTATTTTTGTTCTTGTGGTTTGAATGTTAAGTGTTTAGTTGTGGATGTGAGCAGGCAGTCAAATGACAAAATTTAAAGTTATATGTTTTTTCTCTCTTTTCCTGCCCTTTTTATGCTATTTATATAAAGCTGTTCCTGAAGAGAGAAACAATTTCGTTTATATTTCTCCTGCCAACATCATATTACTGTAGCAGCAATTCAGAGAGGCCAAAGCCTCATACTTGCTCCTGATAACATCTCTATACCACTTACCAAGGACAACATGGTCCTTGGAAAAGAAAACCTGTATGTACTACTGTCATCTGAACATAGATAAAATAGTAGGGACTTAAATGCTTTCTAACAGAAAAATGAATTTTTTGATTGTTTTCTGTAATAGTTTGATATTGAAACTGTAATAAAAAATTCTATTATATATTTTTAAAGAAATAATTTATTCTTGCTCAAAAATGTATTGCTCAGGATTACCTTGACAAGGTTTTTGCATAAGTAAGATTTGATTACTTCTGTAATGCTAAGAAAAAGCCTTTTATATTGCCTCAGACCTTGACAGAATTATGTAATAAATAATTAGAAGTGTTGTAAATCTTACTGTAGTGCCTTTTTAAACTGCTACAAGGTAGTGATAAAATATTTTTAAAAGATACATTTGATCCTATTTCCATTGATGTAAAATCCATTAAATTCCTTTCCCTATAATATAAATTAGGGTAATGAAATTGTAGAACTGACTGAGACTCCAAAAAGTTTAGGAAAAGTAGAATATGCTTGAGATAAATATACTCCAGTTTCTGATGTGAGTTTTATAGACTCTGAGGGAACCTATAGTCACTTCTCCTCCTATTTCTCATAGCATTCATAGAAATTTAAGGTTGCAATCCACCTTAATAGATGACCAGAGTTGTATCAATCATCTTTCTGAGGCATGTTATCATTTCTTGCATGCCTATACATGTTCCCTGGATTGTCTATTCCACTGTTTTACGACTCATACAGTTACAAAAAATATTCTTTATTTTCAGTCTGAAAAGTCATTTTATATACATGTAAATATACACCTACACATTTTTTGCAAGCTGGGTAGTTCCATTTGATTAAAGGGAATTATTTTAATATGAGAAATGAAGTTTAAATTTTCTGTCTCCATAACAAATTGTCAAAGATCATTCATGCATTTATTAAATTAATTTTTTTATCCATTTTATTGGAAATTAACATAAATGTGTGAAACCACAAAAGGCATTTGTTCAAAACAATCAATTCCTTTTGTAATATGAAAGGAGAAGGTCATTTCTGCACCCTGCCCTCCTGGCTGTGAGGGAAAGGAAAAATAAGGAATGCAATTATTTTTGTTAGTGCTCAAATGGAAATTCACTTCCATAAAAAAAATGTGCTGGCAGTTTGAGTTGCTAATCTGTTTTACTTATCTAAATAATATGAAGTTGATCTCCACAGTGAAAGATGGGAGACTTGTATACAACTGTGCACTACGAAAATTTCAGAATTTATGTAAAAGATACCACAGATTGCTTTAAACAGGCGTTTTGCCCTCTGACTTGGCCAGTTGCCATATCAGGGATCAAAACGTTTTTTTACTGAGAATTTGTATGTCAAAATGATGTATGATCTCTGATTCAAATGTTTTTATTCTGTTGCTGGTCTTTTTTTCCCATTTTACTTCTCACACTCTTTCTTTGAGGCTGATGTGTGACTGCATTCATTTGGAATTCATGTTTCTCTGTCTACCTCTGCTAAGAAATACAGTCACTCCCTCCTCATGGGACTTCAGTTCTGTATTGAAAGATTACCCTAGGACAAGATTAAACATCTGTTCTCACTGTGAAAAGTTCCATGAGAGGGGATGAGCTTGGAGTTTATGAGTGATGAGCACAGCCAAACTGTGGTAGATTCTCAGTGGAATATTTAGAGGTAATTCCTAATATATATTAGAAAGAATGGGAGAACTTACTCATCCAAAATAATAAAAAGCACTAAAAGTAAGAAGACTTAATTATTTGTAGGTTTACATATTAAAATAAAATCCCTGTATGTACTAAAGCCTTTTGCATATGGAGAATTTGTATTCCCTACTACTGGTTTAGTGTTAAAGTGCTTGAATGCTTGAATTAAAGGCTGTGCTTAAATACTTATGTGAATTATAGTCTTGACTTTCTATGGCTGTGTAGTCATGCCTGGGTAAACTAACAGCAGTGAGCATAAACAGTAAATAATTCAAATTTGTACACAGTTCTTCCCCACATACACTGAATGGCTTATGTTCTTTATCCACTTGGTTTCCTGTGTTAAGATGTCAAGCAGTTGCTTAACTTCTTAAACTTACATGGCAAAGCCAATCTTGCCAATCTTTTTTAACATGCCTGCTGAATTATAAATAATGTTAATCTGAATTATAAAAACAAAACCCCAAAAGAAAACCCAAAAGACCCTGAAATGAGAACCTGTTGCCACTTGATTTGTTGTTTATTGTTTTAAGCAAGGTCCCCTATCTATTGCATATGGAAGGTAGTGCAGCACTCCTGTTGCATTTTCAAACTGATTCACAGTTGATCTATTTTGCCAAAAATATCCCTGTTCTCTTTATAATTATAGTACCTGGCAACTATACCAATGTGGCTGATCCAGAGCCATTATTCTGCAATTAGATTTTTCTACTGAGTATACCGAATGGTTTTTTTATTTTCTTGTTTCACCTTATCCGTCTTCGCTTTGAACCATCTGTTGAACAAGAGGGCTTATTCCTCTCCTGCTGTATCTGCATTATACATAAGCAGAAGATGCCTAACTGAGGTGTTCTTGAACTATCAGTTATCACAAGTTGTCAAGCGTACAACTGAAAATTTTTAGGGCTAGGCATAGAGTGTATGGTTTCCTAGGAGACTAACATCCCTGAGTAGGACTAAAAAAAGCCTTATAGAGTATCTAATACTAGGCCAAGCCAGTACTTTATCTTGATGCCTTCAATGTCTTACATTATCTGGTTTTTTTATGTGAATACCTATGGAGAAGCATTTTAAGATGCTGTATTAGAACCCTTAAAATAGCACAGTACTAAGCAACGTAGCGATGTTAACTCCAAAACCATCCTAGTGCCTTAAGAGGAAACCCCAGCATATTATCATGCTTCCTTACATTAATTACTGAGTTAAAAATCAGACTATTAATTCTGTAATCACAAAGGTAAGACAGCACTGTATGAATTAAACATTGCTGTGAGGCTTTCCATGCAGTGGAGCATTTTGATGGGATTATTGGGCCCAGGTTGAATTTGTGTCATTCTTGTGCTATTGGGTTTCTCCCTTCCTTGACAAATCAAAATCCTGAACTAAAACTTCTGAGTGTCCTTAGTTTATGAGGTGATTTTTAATTTGCAATTGTAAACCAGCCTCAGAGACTTAGTATCAAGTCTTAGTGCTGGGTTGGTTTTATCCATCACATTTACATGAGACCCCTTTTAGATGTAAAGAGGCAAAAAAAGTCACCATTGGGTTTTTTACTCTCAGTTCCTACAGTACTTTATAGCCTTGTTGCACTTTCTGTATTGCTGTTTTGTCTTTAGACAGGAAAGACAGTATAAAAGGGCTTATCTGTCTATCAATATATTTAAAGTAGTCTTGTAATTATACTTTAAATTATACTTAATCAAGGTCCTTTTCACCGAATTTTACTCTTCTTGAATTGTGAAATTTCTCCTTTTTATCCTGGCATATAGGTCCACTTGCAAACCACTGTGCAATGATAGAAATTACTGTCAGACATCTAGGAAGGTGCATCAGTGACAGGAGAGTTTTCTGTGTTTATGATATTTTTTTAATGTTGAGAAGGCTCATACATGGCGCTTTTCTCTGCAAAGGGAATCTTTCAAGTCTAATGACTGCCCAAAAGTTGTACTGTTTTTTTTTTTTTTTTTTAATGCTTATCTTCTGAGCTCTCTTATTTCTCTCCTTTCAAGGTTATTCATAAGGAATGGTCTCTTTTTACCAAAACTCTTTCAGAGAAATGAGCAAACTGCTTCCAGCTGGATCTGATAGATGGCTCCCCTGGCTAATGATCCCTAGTTAATCAGGAGGAACTGCGGGGTGAGAGAGCAAGCAAACAAAAAGCTGGGAGAAATAGTCATGACATTCAAAAAGGTGCATAAGCCTCTGTTTATGCTATACATGAGTATTTTAATAAAGTGTTAGGAAAGAGTCATGCTTCACACCTTCTAGTACCCCTCATGGCTGGGCTCTACTGCATAAGTGCAAAAGCAATTTGGGTAAATACTTACACGCCATGATAGCGGAGGTGTTCTGCCCTTTCCTGAGCTGCTCTAGATAACGACCATGATATCTATACTTTTGGCTTATACATAGTGATATTGCTTCTTATTGATGGGGAAGAATGGAAAACTGTTTTAAAAATGCTTGTCTTCAATTTCACTGGCAAGGGACATCGTGAAGAAAACTCTTAGCGTAAATATTCATCTCCTGAAGAGCCAAACAGACTCATTTAAGAAAAGCAAAGCAAGAATCAACTTCACTTCGTACAGGGTGAATTGCTGGAATATGCAGGAAATTTTATGGTAACAAAAAAAAAAAAAAATGTTTTTTATGTTTTAATCACAAAGGTAATTTATTTCAGAATGTTCACAATATTAGTAACTACCTGGATAAAATTCTTAGTAATAGCCAGTTAAAATATTTACTTCTGGTCTATGTAGAACATATGCTGAAAGAGAGGGGCTAAAATTTCTTTCTTAGACAGAAATGACATTAGCTTTGTGTTACTTTATTAAGAAACATATTTGATACAATTGTTCAATTGAATTTGGAGTGGTATTTGATTTATTAGCTTTTTTTTTTATAATCATAGTTCCTCCCCAATAACAGTATGTAATCATAAAGATTCACGTAGAAGCTTAGTCTCAGATTTTGTATTATGTTAGTGTGTTGCATGCATTTGGGGATGAAATAGACAAAATGCAATTCGTGTTAGTAATGAAATAGCATAGACAGAAAGGGTTTCATGATAGGAATTAATTTCCCCTCTTATAAGTAACCTTAATTGTTTTAATTAAGAATTTAAATGAAATTGTAAATACATGCACAAATTTTGGAATAAAAAAAAAAAATTTTAGCTGAAAAAAAGTCTAAAATTGAGTCACTACAGCATCTTTAATTGTATAGTCTGTGTTTTTAATGTCTTGTGTAGTGCAAAAGAGGGAACTAACAGAGCCTTACAGGCTTTAAGAATACCACTGGATGTTTCTCTCAGCTTCTGGTTGCTTTCCTCTTTATCCACAGCTGTAGTAGCTCTTGATTAGCTGTGGATCACATGCCCTTGATCACTTACTGCATCCAGCTGATTAGTTTCCCTACAAGAGCCCTGGTGGAAGGAGGTGTTTTCTTAAGAGGGTGCCTGGTGGTAGAAGGACAGAGCTTATAATCTGATCAATGAGATGCAAGAGGAAGAAAATGTTCTTGAGAACCTGTGTAGGCTTGAAGGGTTTTAAAACCCTGAAAAGTACATCCTCTGCAAGAATGGGAAGAATGAAAGTAGTTGGGAAGAATTGAAGGCTTTTATTTTCTGATTTTCTTTGAAGTGCTTTTATTTGTTCTCTGCTCTCTTACTGGAAGGCGTAGAGGTATGGTAGCCTGAGGTAGGTACTAAGCAAGCCAAGTGATGGATGATGAGAAATAACTTGAGAATAAAAAGCTGGAATAAAAAGTCTGTGCTTTACTAGGGAACAAGCAGATAATTTCTTTGGGGACGCACAAAAGTGAGCAGTTTCTGAGACAACTCCATGGCGCTGTGGCATTAGAAACAGTGAATAGATCTGTCTTGTCCCTAGGAGTGCAAGGGTGCTCAAGGAGCCTAGAGCAAAACATCTGCTTTCCTCTTTGTTCCTTCTGGAAGGAGGAACCCCAAACTTCAGTGCTGAAGTTGCATTCTGAAAACATGAGTGGGTTAGGGGTGCTGTAACTTAAAGTAACTTAGTGACCAGGTCCCTCATAGTGACTGAAAGGCATATTGCTGGAATTGATCCATTTATTCACAATTTTGCTATGGAAAAGAAAGTTCTTAGCTTCATTTACAACTGAAATTTTTCTATATAGAATGGCTTTAACCTGATTGTGTGTCTGGATAGAGGAAAGTTAGATTAATTGGGTGGCTTCAGAGGGGCTTTTTAATCTTGTTTCTTATACCTACTTTCTAGTTTTGTATTGAAAATAACAGAAATATTTCTAATGACCTTGCAGGAAATTTCTTTGAGTGTTCCAGGCACAGTGTACTAATTGAAGTTCAGTGTATCTTCTTTTTGTATTTGTAGTACGTTTTTTGCTGTCAGTTTGAGGTAAATAATTCTTTTGTTTTGTTGTAGGGAAAGGTGAACATGGGAAACCATACCCTCTTACAGAGGAAGACCATGATGATTCTGCTTATAGGGAAAATGGCTTCAACATATTTGTTAGCAACAACATAGCACTGGAACGGTCCCTGCCAGACATCCGACATCCTAAGTATGTAAACTGTTTCCTGGACTATTTAATTTTAAGACTTAATCTTTGTGTATCTCTAGATAAGTTGTTTTCCAGGAAGGTAAAACATAAACAGTCAACAAAAAGCAATCATTTCATTTTATAGGAAGTGGAAAGTTTACCACTGTTGTTAAATCATTTGCTTGGTTTTTTAAAGTGACTTCTCATCTGATTAAGAATATAATGCATTAAGAATATAAAAAGCCTCTTTTCATTAGAGAATGATTTTTATTAAATTTCTGTGTAGTGAATTGGCCTAAAAAGCATTCACATAGTTTCTCCAGTTCTCTAATTTGGTTAATAGGTGCAGATCTTTGGGCTGGGGAGTGGAGTGACAACTTGTATATAGTTTTTGGCTGTGATTACATAGTGTTTCTTCTGTTTTGTTACATAAAAAGTTAAAACAATGCAATAACTGCCAAGTGCTGATACATCAGCTGATTTATGCTGTGTAGAATTGTGTAAAAACAGAATATGCATGATGAACAGGTAGAATTCGGGGGCACTGGATGATAGTATTGTTCCCTAAAGCTCCGTAAAGTTCCCTAAATATTAACACAGAGAAATGGGATGAAGGTTATTCTGGAAAATAACCAGAACCACTGAGCTAAGAATTGTCATACAGCAAACCTAACTTACTTTTCATGTTGTTTAATTGTTGGCTTCTTTGTACAAAGTGTAGGACTTCCTGTCTGTGACAGGAAAAGGAGCACTATGTAGACTCCAGGCTCTTGTCCTCTAGAGTGATTCTGAAGCTGAACTCTGAAAAGGGAGCTGATTTGATTTGTGTCCTTAGCCAGTATTTTCGCGATCTTTTAATTGGATGTTATGCACCTAGTGTATGGGGGAAAGGTGAGACAAAACGAATTGTCTTCATGACTATGTTTGTGTTTTCCTGCAGATACAATTCTCTCTATTATACAAAGATTCATGTTAAGATATCGTCCCACTTCTTAATTTATTTTGATATGAAACGTTGTCAGAGAGCAGGGCTGAACTTCAGAGCT
This sequence comes from Taeniopygia guttata, assembly GCF_048771995.1. NCBI lineage: Eukaryota > Metazoa > Chordata > Aves > Passeriformes > Estrildidae > Taeniopygia > Taeniopygia guttata. The sequence goes on along the minus strand of NC_133028.1, from coordinate 36,343,400 downwards.
TGACAGAAGTTCTCTTGACGGAAGTGCAGGGAGAAGAGAAACATCATGGCAACTAACACATTTTTATGTCAAATGTGCAACTGTCTTTTTCCCAGAATTAATAGTATATGAATATATGCATAGTAAGAGTTAAAGAAATCACAGCAGATGAATGAAGCTTTTATTAGAGATGTTTCTAATTTAATTTTAATTGTTAACTGCCTAATTTAATTGTTGCATTATTTTGAGAAAGAAAACCTGTTTCTCTTTTATGTTGTAAGCAATATATTAGGATTGTTTGCATTGGATTAAGTAAAAAGAAATATATTTTTATAACAAGCTCGATGTTTTATATACATTCTTTGTTTTCTGCTGTGACAAATTAGCTGAAATTATATAATGAGTGCTTCCAGGAAGTTTGAGTTCAAATGTACAGCGTTACAGCATTGACGCTGTGGTAGATTGCATTGTTGGTATATTAAATGTGTTCATCAAGCAACCTCCTCTGTTAGTAAGACTGCAGAGGATAATGGCTAGACACAAAAGGAAGCTGTCAGGTTTGTCATCCCTCTGTGCATTTGTAAATTGGTCTTCTGGCAACTTCTTTCTCACCTGCTGCTGTCCTCACAGTCCCTGACATTTCCATGCGTGTCCCCAGAAGCGATGTGTTGTCAGAAGTGACATATTAGGACCGAGTCAGTGCCACACCAGACTTTCCCTGCCATCTTTTCCCCAGCACAGATATTTTTCTGACTTGCACCTAAGCATCTCATGTTGGAAGCTTGTATCCTTAGGTACCTGCATTGTCTCCATGTTCCAATTCAGCCAGCTTCCTGTGTCACTCAGTGAAATCTCCTCTGGTGGGTGTTTTAGTAGTGTCCTGACTGAACTGACTTGAGTCATGGCCTTCCAGCCTTCCTTATGTTAAACACACATAATGCAAGTAGACCATTAGTTAATTGACTGCATCACATACCATCTAAAGATAAAGGGAAAAAATGTTATTGTGCTGAAATTGCCTACTAAGTAGTGTGTCAATTAAGGTGACTCAGGTGGGCTCAATACTTCTGGTGGCTATACCTTGAAGCAAGTGTATTTCTTGAACTTCCAAGAGACACAGGAGTCTGACAATACTTTCTGACTCATTGTTAGAAGTCTCTAGGCTGCTGTGTACTAAGTATGGCCAGTCTCAAACTGCACTTCACTTTGGAAATGTGTCCTCTCTTCAGAAGTGTGAGTGAAATGTGAAGTAGTTCACATGTCATTGTGCTGGTTTTGGCTGGGGTGGAGTTAATTTTCTTTATGAATTTGTGTGTCATCTGTGCTAGACGCTGGGGCTAAACCATAGCACTAATAGGGTTGATTTCAGACAAACTATTGGAAAATTATGTAATTTCTGTCTGAGAAAAGGGTGCTCTTCAGTAACATTATAGTAGATAAATCAGGTGTGGTATAGCAGGCAGGTTTAATTTGGCCAGCTTTTGAACATTATAAAGGGTTTGGCTTTGTGGAGCTTCTACCTGCTTTGAGGCCTTTAGCTGTCATCTTAGGCAAATTTATGGGAGATGCTAGTGTTATAATCCTTGAGTTTTGATCGTCTGTCTCTATTTAGTGTATGCCATTTGCACAGGGAAAATGGTTATCTTCTGCTGAAGATGTATTTCCTGAAAATACCGTCTATGATATGTTTTATAGAACCAAATAGGATGGTCTTATTGCCATTAGTAGAGAAAAATCCACAAAATTAGCCTTCAAATGCTACAAAACTAAGTGATAAATCCTGTAATTTGAATAAAAACGTACTTAAATCAAAACAGCAGCTGGACTAGTTTCTACATTCTTCTAAAATAGAAACTTCAAAAATATTATATTCCAAAGTCAAACCAAAGAAACTTGAAGAACCACTTCCAAGTGTTTGGTTTTCTGGGAAGTACACAAAGACAACAGAAAAATCTTGTTCTTTTTTATCCAAATAAACTTTCTTTTTCTGAGTTTCTTTAGAATTTGGGCTCAGGATTTACAAATGACACTTTATGCAGGGGGATGGGTAGAACTAAACAAATGCATAATGATTGAGCTCTGAGAAAATCAAGTTTTCAAATCTGTTTAATAATACTCTTTTGTTTTTCCTGTGATATTTAAAATACTTCAGTATGATGTTATGATGGAATCTTCTTTCCTTTTTAAAACAGCAAAATGTGTGTGCTGTAAAAAAAATCTGTACTGGAATGAAACAGTTAACTTCTAAGGCTGATGTGACCTTTCCTGTATCTTTATTATGTTTTTATTGTAACCTTCTAATATCACGCATGCTTCTTTTTCCATCTTTCATAGCTGTGCTGAACGAATATTTTTTTCAATTTCTGAGTACTCTTTGATGTCTTGTTTCTGTTCCTCTCTTGTATGAAAGCCTTGGCACAGTGGGTGCTGAGCTACATAAGCTAATTTTCTGTTCTCCGCCCACAATCACCTATGTATTTCAGTTTAAACAAAGAAACACTCAAACTAAACAACTTTCTTTTCCCTCTGATTTTAAATAACAGTCTGAAAGAGACTTATCACCTCAGTTTATTTGGTTTCAGGACTGATTTAGTGAAAATAAGAGTTCTGGTCAGCCAAAGTAAAAGGGAACATGGAGTTTTGGGTAGTATTGAGACAAAGCAATGGAATTAATATTTAGGGGTTAGAAATTCTGTACCAATATAAGAAATATTTCAAAAGCCACAAAACGAGGGTTTTCATTCACTTCTGTTTTCACCTGCTTTGTGCCATTTTGTGTAGTCTGTTAATGCTAAGGAAAAAATTGGCAGTATTATTTTCTATTGTATAAAGAGAAATGCTACTTAGTCTAATATTAATAATTCTAGTACCAGTTGAAATTACTTCTTCTCCACATTATCAAATATTCTGTTATTCATACCAGCTTTGTTCAAACAAACTGAATCTGACTTGAATTTTGAGTAGCGTACTAATAATGATTTTAATGAGACTTGGGGGAAGGATTGCAATCCTCTAGTCTGAACAGTGAATATAAATTTTTTGACCTATCCTGTTTCAAGCTCCTAAGTCTTTTTATACTAGATAATCCATTTATTAAGCTTTTCATTTTTGACTCAAGGAATTCAAGTTACTCCCTGATACCAATACATTTGCAAGCTTTTTAATTTAAAATATTTTGTTTTACATGTTTATATATCTTAATTTCAACAGTAGGTCTGCTTTTATCTAAAAGTTTTAGATTCATTGCTGATAACCATTTCCTGGAGTGTATCAAGCACAGCATTGCAAGGGAGGGGATTGTCCTGCTCTGTGCTGGTGAAGCCTCACTTTGAGCCCTGTGTACAGTTTTGGGCACCCCAATGTAAGAGTGATAAAAAAGCTATTGGGGACCATCCAGAGGAGTATCATGAAGATGAAGGATGTACAGGTGAAGCTGTATGAGGTGTGGCTGAGGTTACTTGGTCTCTTCAGCCTGGAGGAGAGAGAGTGGAGACCTCACTGCAGTCTGTCTCATGAGAGAAAGAAGAGCAGGCACCGATCCCTCTTCTGTGGTTATCAGTGACAGGACCCTGAGGAATGGCATGAAGCTGCATCACAGGAGGCTTAGGTTGGATATTAGACCAAAGGGGTGATCAGGCACTGGATCAGGCTCCCCAGGAAACTGGTCACAGCATCAATCCTGGCAGAGTTCAAGAAATGTTTGGAAAATGCTCTAAGACAAATGGTGTCATTTTTGGAGTTGTCCTGTGCAGGGCCTTGATTATCTTTGTAAATCCCTTCCAGCTCAAGCTATTCTATGTGTTTATGTCTTGGGTAGTCTTAGATCAGATGTGCAAATACTCCCTGGCTTTCCTGAGTAATCTATCACAAGAAATCTCATCCATTTAAGGTTTCCCTGGGCACAGATAGATTCATTTGGCAATGAAATTTTTAGCATTCTTGTTTATTAAAAATGTCCAACGTGATTCTTGTAGTGTCTGGTTTTTAGATTGTATGAGCTGGAGTCAGTGCTTCCAATCCTTTTCTGCTGGTCTTGCTGTCGATGTGTAAAGTTCTGGACCATCACTGTCACTCCCAACAATATTCCTTTTTAGAAGTCTGAACTATGCTCATTTTTTTAGGCATTAAATTTTTCACAACTCTCAGAAGAAATGCATTTTCATAATCAAAGAAATAAGAGTGTTTAGCTGAGGGCTGGTTACATCTGTGTCTTGAACAGTAATGAGGTTTTATTTGTTTCTAATAACAAAACCAAATTTCATTCCATTGGTTCTGCATAACTGGAACTCTTAGTGAAAATAAGAGTTCTGGTCAGCCAAAGTAAAAAGGAACATTGAGTTTTGGGGAGTATTGAGATAAAGCAATGGAATTAATATTTAAGGGTTAGAAATTCTGTACCAATATAGGAAATATTTCAAAAGCCACAAAACACTAATCCAATGCTCCAAGATAAATTCCAGTTAATTCCCTCTGCAGTCTAAAGACAGGCGTGGGTTTTCCTGCCTTGCCAAAAAAAAAAAAAAAAAAAAAATAGACTAAACCATTTAAGTATGCTGAACTTACAAATATTTAATAAGTCTTATGGAAGTAATTGGTTATTTCTATTGATCTTCCACCATATGATCAAAAATTCAACAGAAGAAACAAAGATTGTAGAAGGCTTTTTCTAGTTCTCACTCATTTTGGAGAATCAGAAATGTCTTCAGACACACATACACATTGCATTCCTTCATACTGCTGATTACTAGTATTAGCTTAATTTATCTGGCCACAGAGAAACCTGTTTAAACTCAAGGTGTGATTTTAGTGTGTAGTGGAAAAGCTACAGATGGTTATGGTTACTGTGCTTTTCAAACTGTTTTGTGTAGTTGCTGAAAAATGTAGTGAAAGTGAAAAGTCATGTGGTCCAAAACACGACAGGCAGTGTCCCCATTTCCAAGCCCGACCAGATTGTTCTCTGCAATTGCTTCAGGGCATCCCATTTGAAGTGCAGCTCCTCAAAACAGGATCAGGAATATTTTATACCCAAGAAAACCTATGGCTTTCTGTCTTTGTCATGCCTGCTGTCACTTTCTCTGCACGATATGTATTGATAGGGAAAAATAACATGGAAGAATTCCCAAGTGCTTTCTGGGTCCCTGTGTGTCTTTTTTTTTTTTTAGGGTAGCAACAGCAAAAATATGGCTGAAGATGGATGATTCCTCTTCTCTCCTTTTATTGAGAAATAGGCTGCAGTGTTAAATAGGCCAGTGGGGAGAGTCCAAGCCTGATGGGTCTGTTTCTGTCTACTGAAAATCATTTGATAAAAGAAATAATCTGTTTATATATGTGGAGAAAAGTAGTTCGTGTGTATTTAGATGCTTTGCATGTTACTTAGACTCCAGTAAATCCTCCCACTGCTGAGAAAATAGCAAGCTGCAGTAAACATAACTGTGAAATCTAAACTTAATGGGGACAGGAATTCTGAAGAATATTTACCCTCCAGCTTGTTCTGTACATCTGGGATAGCCAAGTCTATTAGCATTTGACAGTGGTTAAAGCTTGAACTTTTAGCTGTCAAATAATACAATAGTAAAGTCGGGAAGTACATCCAACTTTGCTAAGATTTGTGTGGAATGTGGGATATTCTGGGGTTTAGTATCTTTGAGGTTCATAGATGAAAGTGATGATCTATGTTGTTAATATAGTAGTTTTAGGAAGAGCCTCCGTATACCTTGCCTCAGTAAGGTTGTACATTCTCAGCAGTACATTCTCAGTGGCAACACAATTAGCTGTTGCACCTCATGTAATAAGGATAGCAGATATGCAGCAGTGCTGGAATGGAAAAACAACTTCTCTTTTGCCTGATTTGATTATGAGTAAGCTTCTTGAGCTCCAATTTTCTGAAGGCTGTGCTGGCAACAGGATGTGGTAGTAGGCATGAGTATTTCCTGATCTCCTTGGCTCATGTGGTCCATGAGGCCCAGCAGCTTTTTCACAGCATTTGCTCCCTTATTCACCAGTTGTGATTTCAGTATTACAAACACTGGTCAGATCTAGTACTATCTTGCTCATCATCTCTTCTATTGTGTACAGGTGCTGGTGTTGAGAGGTGTAAGCCTGACCACATATTGCAGTGAAAAGGAGAGGTGAAGTGACGTAGGTAGATCACAGAAAGACCGTCTTTGCAAATTAAGATTTTATGCTCGAGCAAACTGAACATAGGAAGTCCATGGTCCTGATGTGCCCATGAATGCTGAGGGAACTGGTGTCTGTTTGAGGCTCCTCTCAATGGTCTTTGAATGATCACAGCAATTGAGAGAAGTACCTGAGGACTGATACAAAACTGGGACCAGTGGCTGAGCTTTTAGAGGGTTTCTGGAGGCCTATGGGGTGCCTTTGGGCAAGTCGTAATAAGATAACGAGGACTTCTGGAAGGGAGGTTTAAAGGGAAATTGAATGTCACAGGTTGGTTTTTTCCTGAAGTAGTGTGCTTTAAAATGCGCTTTGAAGTGACAAAAACCTGAATTCTAATCCTGTTTCTTCTTCAGCCATGAAAATGACCTTAGACTCAAAATAGAGGCTTTTTATTGAAATCTGCCTTACTTGTGAGAGACAATCAGATAAGTATGCTAGGGTTGAATGAATGAATTTTAACTAGATTTTTTTTTTAAGAGAAGATCAGAGAAATAACAAAGTGTTTTGAGGGTGTTTGCTTGTGTATGTATTAAATAAATTGGTCTGATGTTATTTTTGAATTCAAAAGTCACAAAGTGCAAGGTTTAAGCTAAAATATAATTAGAATACTAGGATGCCTTCTTATGTGCACTTGCTAATGAGGAATTTTGAGATAGTATGAAATGACTACGTGTATTATTTCCCAAGTCTCGATTTAATGCATATGGGTAAGTAGATAAATTTCTTAAAACATATTAATGTTTTTTTAAAATTTATAACATCTTTCCATAAGTGATGATAATTTTATGAGTCACTGTAAAACAAAATGAGTTTTGTAAAACAAAACTTTATAAACATAATGTGCTTTATGTCAATATAGTTTATCTGACTCTTAGGCTCTTCCCTTGGTTAGAGGAAGTTTTTGGTTTGAAGGACAAAGCAAGGCAAACTCAGACTTCGATTTCTTCAGAGACAGAGAGTGCTACTGAAGAAACTGTACATGACAGGCCAAAATGAGGCAGTTTGACATAAAGTAACAAGCACCTAATTAAGCTGCATCATTTCTGATGAATTCCATGCTGAGGGAAGTCTACATAGAGCACAGGACTTTGCTTCCTTAGTTCCCAAAACATGTTGATAGTGCATTTAATAGCAATTTCACAAACAATTTCTACTATACAATTTATTTTTCTTCTTTTTCGTGAAAGTCCTACTAATGTTTTGGAGAAGGTTTATTCGTTCTAGTAAAGTGTTGTGACATTTATTGAAGCCCATACCCAGTAATGCCTGCTTGCTTCCCGGCTGTGAGCCACTGTGAAAATAAAGATTACTTTCCCTGCCATCAGCTCACACCCAAGCTAATTTTACAGCCTTGTCAAATAGCAGGAGAAATTACTAGTTATCACTACTTAATCAGGCTCAGCTGACAAGACTAGATTGGAACAGAAACACGGTGTGACTGAAGCTTGTTGCTGTAAATTGAATACTATGACATGCTAGGACAATTACTATGTAAATTTCACTGGGAAATGTTTTGTTCTGGTAGCTTATAGAGGTCTTGTCAGTACCTGGGGGCCCACTGGGTGTTCTAGTTTCTTCTAATAAAGACAAAGAAAAGGTCAGATCTGAAAAAGCAGCTTAGTTAAGAGAGTGAGAGCTGACAAAGCCAGTGGGGGGAAAAAAGGTTGAAAATCTCTTTCTGTTTTGCTTTAACTTTCTCTGGAACTTCCTATAAGAGGAGAAAATTAGAGATGGGCTACTTTTATGATCCAGAAAGTGCAGTGGTAGGCTTCTGACTTGTTTCCTAAATCCAGCAAAAGGATGTCTGTGAGACACTTAACTTCTCCTATGCTATTATCTATCAGGGCAATTTTCAAGGTTGTTGATGTGTTTGGAAGGCACAGAACCTGGTAACTGACCACAGCACTGCCAGTGGCATCCCTTAGTGTGCATAAAACATTGTGATATGTCTACAGGGTCAAGCAAATTGCTGCTTTTATGAATGTGCTTTTGCTGTCAAGTGGCTGGAATGGTGCCAGCACTGCTCTCCTTTCTCATCATTTTAGAAGCCTATATTCTTTCATTTTGTCTGCTACAGAGGCAGTATGTTTCTGCATGTTTCTGTTAACTGTGAAGCTGTAAAGAACGGATGATTTGGAAGTTTTGCATATTTTCTTAAGCTCATGTGATGAGGACGTTTTTTCCCCCAAATATAAAGTTATCAGGGAATCAAACAGAACTCTTCTTATTCCTTGAAGTAAAAAAATGCTGTTATTTGTGACCAGTAGAGTAGGCTAACCTACAAAATGAAATCATAACAGCCTTAGGATTCTTAGTAGTGAATAAGAAAGAAGTGTAATTTTAACTCCTTTTCACTACTGTTTTTATGAAGAGTCATCCTTTCAGGTAGTATTTTAAAGGTGCCTCCTGCAGATAGCTTCATGGTGTTTCTGGGACAGTTTTTTTTCTTCCTCAGGCAGGTTAATATTTCAGAAATAGAGGAATCTCTTGCTATTTTCTTAACCTTCTAAAAGTCTTCCAGCAACTTTGAAGCCAACTCTAAAATTGCTTAACTCAGAAACTTGCTTTTGATTATTGTTTCAACCCCACAGAAGAATTCTGTATCTCAAAGGAAAAATCAAGTCAATATTGAGTGTTTTAAAGTGAGTTAGTGTGTCTGTGTGAGGTTTCTGTGAATACGCCTTGAACTTGTGAACTGCAAAATCAAACTGTAGGAACAGCATGCAAAGCTGGTGAAAAGTTCTAATTTGTCAATTATGTGTATATATATTTTTTTTTACTATAGAAATTATTTTCAAATAAATTCTACCTTTTTTTAATTACAAAATTGAATCATACATATGATTAGTGCTTAATTATGTTTCTAATGGAAGGGAGAGACGAATGAGATTCTTTGGACAGAGACTGATTTTCAAAGCACTAAGTACAACTTCACAGAGTGGAAACAGCTTGTGGACTGGTAAATCGGGCCTCTGTTTGTAAAAATCTCATCCAGAAATCTCTGAGGGACTAATTTAATGATGTAGGGATATTCTTTGCTAGGAAATACCAGATATTGAGTTCTGAAATGTTGTGGAAAGAGAGACTAAACTGATTGAGGATAGCAATATTTGAAAGCATAATTCAAGGTTGATAACTTTTGATTCATTATAGTCTTGAAACTGATATTGTATCTAACTCAGCATATTCATCATTTGATGCCAGTTTTTGTTTGTTTTCAATTTTTTTTTTTTACACAGGTGTTGGCATTTATAAAATATTTTTGGCAAAGTCTATATTGCTAGTATTGTTTAATAATTCTGAGTATTTGTGCAGTGGCAATGCATAATGCCCCTTGCATGTCCTCTTTTAAACTCCTGTTGCTCTGAATGGTAATGTCATAACTTCAGTGAGAAAATACAGGAGTGAGCTACTTAACTAGCAGGATGACTGTTGCTTATCATGGTAATTTTCTTGCTAAGTATCTACCAAGACATTTCAGGCATAACACAGAAGTTATTCTGAGACTTAACACTTCAGTAAATAAGCTTGAAGAAATGTATTATTTATGTCAAGAAATTTTCAATTTTTCAACCTTGGATACTGAACCTATTACTCAGCTCTGTTCCATGATTAAGTGCTCATGTGCTGCACTAAAATATGTTATGTTTAAAGGCAATAAGAGAGGCATCTTTAGGAAAACTTCTGTTGTACATTACTATGGCCAGTCTGTAGTATTCCATTAAGATTATGCAAAAAAGGCTTCTGAGTAGGAGCCCTTTGCTAGTTTCAATTGTCAGGTTCTTCACCCCCTTGAATAGTATTTCTGCTGTGAGTCCTAGATAGATACTGTTGATTCTTCATCCCCTTATCCCCTCCCAACTTGTTGATTCAGGTGTTTAGATACTGCCCTCTAGAAATAAATGACCTTGCTTTCAAAGGAGCTTAAAATAATGTCTTTTGGTGCCAGCCATTTATTTGTTTAGAAAAGTACAACCCAAGGTGAGTAGTTACTTGACTGAACTCTTCTTAAAGAGTTTTGCATTTCTGTGTGTCTAGGAGGAGTGCATTGTGTAAAAATTTTAACTATACACTTCATTTAAATTAAAAAAGAGTTCACCTAGAGACCACAATGGGCATCCTCTTCCCAGTTTGCCTGTATGACAGGACCAGCATGCAGAAGCAAATTATTTTGGTTTAATAGTTAACTTGCTGTATGATTATGTATTTTTTTTCTCCTGTTTTGTGTGGTCAAATGTGCCATTGTGGAACTCGGCAATAAAATGGGTTCCCAGTCCTCAATAAGGAAAGTATTGGTAAGGGATTCCATAAGATGATCAGTAGTCCAGGCAGCATTGTACTAAGCACTGGAGGCCACTGCCTTTTACAGCTCTTAAAAGGAGAGCTGGCAAGTTACCTGCATATGATGAGACTGTGCTGAAAGGACAAGAGAGATAACATGCCCATACGTTGCTAGATTCCAGTCTTGGCTGTGAAATGGGCAAGCTGTTTAAATTCACCAGCCTAGTCTGGCAGTCTGTAGAGCTAGGAACAATCCCAAATTCATCCTCTGGAGAGGACTGGAGGCCTTGGTCTATTCAGTTAGGATGAGCCACAGGATGTGCAGATGTTTACTGCTGCACTGCGCTGGGTGCTGATGGGGTAGCATGGCACAGAGATACAAGCATAAGTGTGAGCTAAGCTGACTGATCAGGATTTCTTGGAATAATTTGTGGAAGACAGCATCAAACCTTGAGCACTTAAGCCTCCAGTTCTGTAAATGATCACTTACCAGCCACTAATAAGGAGACTGCATTAGTCCTGTAGCTGATCAAGGTAAGCTGAGGAAAATATAGTGTGAGGTTTCTGAGCAAAGTGAATGAGTGGTGCCTTAAACACCAAACATGAAAAATATTGCTGAACTGAGCTATTTGGTTATCTGAAGAAACACAAGTATGGAGTTAAAGATAAAAGTGAGAAAAAATACAATGAAAACAGTGGAAGACTAGTCAATTAATGTGTTCTTAGCATCTTTAAGTATTTATCCTCTTATGAGTGTGGGAATGATGAGCATACATATGTAGCCAGGGCTGATTACAGAAAACACTTCCATGGAAATTATAGTGATCAAAGCCATAGTAAAAAATCAGTTCAGTATACTAATTTCAGGTAGACTGATTGAGTTTTCTGCCCTCAATCCCAAAATTATAAAATACCATGGCAAGTTTTTCTTCCGAAACTTTGTGTGTTTATACTGATCTTTATCTCATTCAAGCAAGCCATTTTATAATATATATGTAGAATGATTTAACAGAGTCAAATAACCTGTCTTCATCTTCATTTGCAATTTAAATCAGTCTTGTTAGTGCAGAGTCCTCATATGTTATTTTAAAAGTTATTCCAGTTTAAAAGGCAAAAAAAAGTCATGATAGAAACGAGCTAAAAATAGCAAATAATAAGTTCCTATTAAAATTATTTTGAAACACCTAGTATTTGTATCCATTTTTCAATTCCCTACTGACTTTTTCTTTTTTAATTCCTTAATCAGGATATGATGTGACACTAAAGCTCTACAGTAATATATTTGTCTTTATCAGTTGAGCTATGATTTAATAATTAAGAGGAGAGCTTAAAGTAAAGTTGATTGATATCACCTACATTGCCATCTTTTCTACCCTGACTTACATCTTGGAGCAAACCCTTACTTCACTGAAACTGGCTGAACTGCCTATGTGATCATCTTAAATCTACTAACCTTTTTTGAGTATTGATTTTAGGTTTTATTTCCAGGCCTTTATAGATTTTATAATGTTTCAAGCCTCAATGAAAGCCTTTTTGCTTTTTGAACCTTTTATTCTGCCATTCAAACTACCTGAATGATACTTACTGTCCACATAAAGCCTACATTCACCTAGTGTGCAATTTGCAATGTCTTTATGTGGAGGATGACAATTGGAGTTCATGTGTGCAAGTACTATAATTTGGTAAATTGATACAAGTTTGACCAAATTCTTCACCAAAATTTTTAGGCTCTGTGAAAGAAATTGTTTTGCTCAGAAGGGGTACAAGAATATTTCTGTAGGTAGTCAGTTCAGTTTCATTTTAACATAATTTAGACACTTTTACCTAATGTGTATGAAATTATGGTGGTCTTTTATACATAGCATTTTTCCTTTCTACACCAAATCTTGCTTTATTTTTTATTTTAGTAAATTACATTCTTCAGGAAATATGAAAGAATCTTGAATTGCAATTTCTCATTTCTTTGGAGACTCAAGAATTTGCCTTTTAAAACAGGAAGTAATGTTTGTAGCTTCTAAGTAGTCTTTTTGGCAGCCAGGGTATTTGGCATCACTTCTAAAACTCAGGATATAAAGAAGCACACTTGTGGACTTGGAGCAAATGGTGCATGCATTATATATGTTTATTCTCATGAAAATACCTAGCTTTATTCTCATGGTACATCCAGTGTCTCAGCTGTGGAGGTCTAACTGCATTTTTGTTGCAGTTTGTGGGCCTTTCCTGGGCATTGCAGCTGTTCACCAGGTGTGTCCTGCAGCCCATCAGAGCACAGAGCACTGCCCTCTGCTACGGACAGTGTTGAATAGAACGCCAAATAAAATGGATTTCATGTTATGCTTTGTAAAACAGTGGTCTTCTGTTGCTGTTAGAGTCTCATAGGGGCTAAAAATGAGTAAAATTCCACTTGCTGAAGAAAAGCTAGTAAAGCACTGCTATGAAACCTAGCAAAAAATGGTGAAGTTTAGGGTTTCGTTTCCATTAATTTGAAATCTGACCAGTAGTTTATTTTTGGTTTTTTTGTTTGTTTTGGTTTTTTGGTGGTTTTTTTTTGGTTTTTTGTTTGTTTTGTTTTTTTTTAATAAAAGCACAAAAAGGATATTTTGGTGGTTTGTGGTTTCTGCTAGAAATCAATTCACATGTAGCTTTTGCCATATAGCTTTGCAATGGCAATCAAAAGTAAATGTAAATGAGGATTAAAGATCAAAGTTGAATGATGGAGAGATGTTAAGAAAGTGTTAGATGTTTTTCTCAGATTCTAAGTGTAGCTCTGTTTTAGATCGATCTGTTCAGCAGGAAGACTAGAATAGTAGTAGACTAAATCCATCAATGTTGCTTCTCCTTCTCAACATTTTAGCATAATGCAATCACTCTGAAACTGTCAATGAGAATATCTAAATCCAGTGACCTACCCCATCCTTACACACATAAGGTTACAATATTAACAATGTATATTTCAGTACAACTGCTTTCAAAAGGTATCTTGTTATACTGGAGGAGTGACTTTTTAAAAAGGAAATGGCATGTTTGGGTGTTTTGGGTATTTTTTTCCTCTTACTTTTTAGAAATGGTTAGTATTACCTATGTGAGGTTCTTTTGCTTGGTTTCTTTTTTTTCAGCTTGGAGTTTTATGGAGGTGGAAACTTACCACCACTTACAGTTTTGAAATCATATTTACTGGGAGTCAAAAATGCTGAAGGAAAAGCTTTTACTTTCAAAAATAGCATGAGAGTTCCGTGTGTGTCTGTTAGTTGCATTTGTTCTAGTCCAAGAAACATCACTGTTGACAAACAGGTGGCAACAATTGGTGTTGGTTTTGATAGGTGGATTTTTTACCATCTGAAACAGCTATGTATTAATAATGGGCTTCATTTGTAATACTTGTTCCTAAAAATAGGAAAAAAATATCTACTAAATTCTTTCACTGCAGTGGATTTTCTTTTACTCACAAAATATTTAAATATATATACTTAGACTTTTCTGTCACTAGGTAATGAGCACTGCTTTCACCAGAAAATGACATTATTGTAAAGCATCTGTCTATTTTCCAATGTGCATGTGTGTTTTACCCACAAGCTGCTTACTAAAATGTTTCCACAGTGCTTATTTCAGAAAATGGCTTGTCATTAAATTAATTCTTACTATGTTTTAGGAAGAAAAGTCTGAACTAAAATTTAAATCTTATTTTTTAGTAAAATATCTAAAACCTAGTTAGTTTATTTATAGCTACATAACAGTTAATATTTGCAAATACAACTTTAGTAGCTATGAGTTTTTATTATTTCTTTGGAACATTTCGTCAGTGTGGTAGCTGTATAATGTATTGGTAAATACTGATTTCTAAATGACATTTATAAAGTGGAAATGCAAACGAAGCTGCAAATATATGTAAATCAAAAAACATTTTTGATATGCATAGTTATGCTTTCTGAGAAGGAGCAAAGAGATCTATACTTTTTTTTTAAACCTAGAATTTGCAGGTCTAAACTTTTAATTTTGTTTGTTTATTGCAAATCTGACAGGTTTCTGCTCTAGGGATACCTTTATCAGGATGTGACTTTCTTTTGAGGAATGAGAAATCGTTCAGTTACTTTGTCCCCAGAGGTGAAAATGCCAGGCTTTGTTAACAACAGAAGAATGTGTCCCTTTTTTCTTTTTTTCAACAAAACATGAAAGATGCAATCCTATCAGTTGCAGTAATCTAAATATTTGTCATAAAATATTTTTGGATATTAGGAGACATTGATTTGCATGGCCATTATTTATTTTTGAGTATTATGTTTTTTTCTTTCTGAAATGAGTAAACAACTCAATATTGAAAACAGTCAGGTTAAGCACTGATATTCCATAGATGCTGTGCAATTAAGATGTTGAACGTACAGTACTTTCCTTTCAAAGATGAAAGCTTGTATACATTTCCTTGTTTATAAGTCTTCACTTCCAGAATTGTGTGTTGTTTTATCTCTATACTTAATAGGAGCAGTCATTTTGGATCTGTACATGTGAAGCTGGAGTTGTATGTGTGGATATTGTTTTTCATATTGTAAGCACATATCACCCAGGATAATACTGAATTGTTTTCTAGAGTTTATCTCTTTTTAGACCAATCAGTCATTTCAGATTAGCTTCATATTTTGCTTTGGAATTCTTTTTGATAACAGGATTTGGTTTTTGGAAATGATGTCACAGAAGATATGTCATCTGTCATGCTGCAGGAAAAAGTTTTCAGTGAAGGAAAAATAATTCCATCCAGTTAGATTTTTTTTTTTTCACTCATTCCACTTAAATTTTGTCATTGTTCCTATTTATTCACTGTTGTAGCAGTGTGCTTTAAACAGTCCAGCTGTTTTCACATGAAATTACTGCTTGATTGCACTGTTGAGTTTTAGCTAGAAACCATGTTGGTTGAGTGGCCTAAATGGATGACAGAATACACCAATTCAGATTTTCAGTATGCTTATGCAATTATTTTCTTGCCTCTGCAGCTGTAAGCACAAGGTGTACTTGGAAGCGCTACCAAACACGAGCATCATCATCCCCTTTCATAATGAGGGCTGGACTTCGCTCCTGCGCACGATCCACAGCATCATCAACCGCACGCCAGACAGCCTGATCGCAGAGATCATCCTGGTGGATGACTTCAGTGACAGAGGTGAGGCCCAGATGTTCTTGTTTTAACTTGAACTTTTAGTGCACTGTGGTCCAGAGGGAAACTAAAGAGATGCAAAAAACAGCCTTGAAGTACCCCCTTTGATTGTTAGCAGGAATAAACATTTATAAGATGCTTTTGTTTTACTTGGAATGAATACTAAAATTCATGTCATAGGGAAGAGAGACTGTCAGCTGTTGATTAAGCTTTATTAATATTGTATTTTTAATGTTATTACTGAAATACTGCCGATTTTAGTATTTCCTCATCTTTCCCCTATAATTCTCTTTTACTCAGAAAGTACATCAACTTTGACCATTTTGAATGCAACTCATTAGCTTTTGAGCCTGAAATTTTATTGAGATAGGCAGATTCACGTAGTAATACAAAATAGCCATACAGAAAAATGAGGGTCTTTTGAATGGAATATTAAAAAACACTTTGGAATAGTTGATCAAAATTTACATCATTTATATGCAGTAAAATTAAGAAAACTTCAATCACTTAATTCTTATGCTGCCATTACTTCTTGAATGCAGCGCAAAAAATTAATGCCTCAAGTTCCTTAAATGAATTTTAACATTTCTTTAGGTAAAATTCTTCCATGATAAGGATGTGGAACTAGGAAATAGGGTTTTTGTTTTCAAATTTCAGTTCATCCCTTAGGAGTTTAAACATGAAGACCACTGATTTTGGTGTTTTGCAGGGTAGGTTTTCTGTTTGGATGGAAACATCAGTTGCTGGTATGGTAGCTTTGTTCTGAGTAGACTGATAGCAAAAGAGAGAATTGTAGCCTTTGCTAATATTTTACTTAAAACCTTTGTCTCAGCTAGGAACTTAGAGGAGCAGATTTCTGACCTACTGTTTTAAGAAGCCCCTGGGTAAGTGAGAGAAATTAGTAGAGCACTGCAGTAGCAGAACCATTTTTGTAAGATTTTTTTTTTTTAAACTTGATATTTCAGAGTTTAGAAAGATAAATGCTGCACACATCTATCTTGCCCTTTCATATCTGCTGGTTTACTTGCAATATGTCCTTTGATGAACTGCCTCTGGATCTGTAATGCAATTTAAGTGAAATTGTAAAGTGAGTACAGTTCTGACTGGTCTATGTTTATGAAATCTAGACCATAGATGAAAGTTTTTGAAATCAGACGTGTAAAACAGGCTGTTTCTGCAGACTAACAATTTCCTAGTAGTAAACAACTCGCTGTAAGTTGTTTTTATAAGGTATCTGACAAGTAGAAAAGCTGTTTTTCTTTTTTTTCCCTCATTTTTTTCTTTTTTGGCTGAAATAGCAGCTGTTGAGACCATGCTTGCTCAACATGGTAATACTGTAGCGTTTTTTAAATGAAGAACATAATTGCTATTGTTGATGTATATTAAAATATGCTAGTGTTTTGTAAAGCTTATCTACTTCCAGGTTATTAGGAAAAGAATTAATGCCACTGAACAGGCTCTTGCTCTTTCTTGCATGCTCTAACTTAATTTCTGCTGATTGCTGAAAGTAATATTATTGTTATAACACCATAAAAATCTCCATAGCCTCCTTTATTTCCGGTTATATAAAGCTATCTGACTTTTCAGTAGAACAGTTTTCAGCTGGAAGAAGTGGTTCATATAGAATAGGAATGTTTAACCAGAGCATTTAATGTAAGTTTGAAAAACTGAAAGAAATCTACAAAGAAGATTTACATGAAGTTGGATCTAGAAGCGTGGTACCAATTAAATTACTTACTTCTATTTATTAGTGTTATTAAAATAAAGTTCAGAAATGTGAATGGTTGCCACTTTTGAGCATATTTGGTACTGTATATTTTAAGAAGAGAAATAACACAAGAAAAATCTGCTGCAGTCTCTACTCTGAGTTCAGTAACATTGAGGTCGGATGAATCATTTTGGTACACCTGAAGTCAGTTTATTTTGTGGTTTTGTGATCCTCTAAGCTTTATTTAACTTCTATTTTCTTGTGCTCTTTTTTCTCTTCTATGAGGTGGTCCCACAGAGTTGGATTATTTTATGTTAAGAAAATGGTGACTGATATGTATCTCTACATTTCACAGTTTTTATGAACTGAAAAGCAGTTTATAAAATAACCTGTTTTTAAGAAGTGGCAGATTCTTTTACCCTTTAGTTACCTTTCTGAGACTGATAGCAATATAAAAGATATTGAAGCCAGATTAGGCAAAAAATCAAGTTTGTGTGTTCAGTTGTCAAAACTCATAGAATCATTGCAAGCAAAGTTTGCTGCTGTGTTGAGGCAGTATATTGGTTAGTGATAAATTCATATTCTTTTTCCTTATTGTATAATTTCTGCATGAAGTTGGAGATGCCATAAAGCTGACAAACGGCTATTATTTTGTGAAATCAGTTATATGTTATTAAAGTGACATGTGTATACTATTCTTGTTCCATAACTTCATATTATAAGGGGAAAATTTTGTTAGCAAGCTAAATATTGTGTCTAGATAGTCAAAAGTGAAAATGAGGTATTTCACTAACAATGGTATTTTAAAAGTAGTGATTAAATAGCAAACACTTTTCTCTGAAGTTTTCTATTAATCATGCTTTTTCTTTTTACAAACATCTTGGAAATTACGAAAAGTCAGTTCCTATTAGAAGCAGTAAATGAGAAAAAGAAGAAATTTCCAAGCTGTGTAAAAGACTTTAAAAAAAAAAGGCTCCAATATTTTTCCTTCTTTTTAACTAATGCCGGTATAAATATTGAAATGCACTGAATAAGACTTTTGATAACAAATGATGAAAATGTTTTACTGAACAGCTAGATACCAGAAGTTGGCTGCTTCATCTTCAGAATAACTTGTATGCCTTCATTTTATTCACATGCAGTCCTTTGGCTTTTATGATCAAAACCAAAATCTTTAAATAGTTCATGCATAATATTCTGCATAAATTATGACATTTAGATGTTATAAAAGTAAAAGGACAGCTGCACATCTTTAAATATCAATATAATGCAGACTAAAGGCTTGGTATTATGAGGGAGGTAAGGAAATGTTATGAGACATGAAAGTACAATATTTGATTATGGACAGATTTAATATAAAAAAACTACATGAATATTAGAAGTTAGCTGTTACAGAAGGAAATGTAGATTTAAATACAGATACACAGTTGCAAGATGTCTTTATTCATAAAAAAAAGTAATTTATAGAGAGTGTTTGTATTTAAAAATTGTGAACCAACAGGTAGAAGAAAAATGTCTGATTTAGTGGAACTCCATTTCAGCAAAAATAACAGCTTTGATTTATATTGTAAACACACATGGCAGAATGTTGGTGTACTGGTGAGATGAAAGGGGACTGAATCTGAAGTTCCTAGGTGCTCTAATAAATATAAAATAAATACATTGTCACTTAACAAGCACTATAAAAGAGAGGAAAATAATAAGCTTCTACTTAGTTTGCCTTAGAAAGCTGTGGATACAATAAGAGTACATTTTAATGATGTACATAATTTTACATACTAAATCGTGTGAAGTGTTTCTGATTTTGTGATGGATTTGGAGCTGCAAATCCAGTACCTGATTCATATAAGCCCTGTATTTAAACTCAAAGTTCAAGACCTATCAGTTTCAGTGTAACCTACCATGGAGAATCAACCTTTATATTGAAGATACCAACACACCTCTATGTCATTATCTGCAGTGGCTTTGTGTGCAGCTCTAGTTTTGTGATTCTGGTTTCTATGAAAATGAGCCTTGTTGAAAGTAGCTTTTTTTTCTGGGAAGGTTTTGGGGGTTGTGTGAAGGTTGTTTGAAATGGAAGGTGGGGAAGATTGGTTTGCAGGTTTGACATTAAAGATTGGGTGTTTCTTGTTGACAAGTTTGCTCTGAAGTCAGACAAATACCTGAAAAAGGGTAAGAAGCAGAATGCTAAGAAGCAGAATACGGGCAACAGCTTTAAAAGAAAGGGCAAAATGAAAAAGAAAGCAAGTTTTCATTGGTTCAGTTATGGAACAGCTTGCGTTTACAGAGGAATACTAAAAATTCTAATTAATGTTTTAAAACTTTAGAGAAACACAGATTTGCCTAATTCATTAGTTAAACAGTTCATGTAGGTTGCCAACATGTGATAGATTTGTACATCAACTTTTATTTATTTTTATGTATCAATTACTTTATTATGAGTCAGACTTGTAAACTGTTACTAACACAGTGTATGCCCATGCATGTGAAGTTGACTTACAAAAGATTTTGACTTTACGCTGTAGTTCTTGAACCAGTACAGCACTTATTATAAGAAAAAATAATGCCACAGCCAACAATAAATTTATTAGCAGTAACAATTATTTGGCAGTATTTTAGTTTTGAAAAAAACCTTCAGATTTGATGAGGGGAAAAAAAGAATTTGCAACCTTATTAGCGTACAGCTTCTTCCTCAACTAGTTCCTGTCACTGGCAATGAATTGGTCTTTTGGTAGAAAATGACAAACTAGGAAATTTTCCTTCATGTTGATGAGCCAGTCCCTTCTAATATTGTTGTCTATTATGATCTCCTGGGTCTGTCCCCTTGCTTAGGTCTGTGTTCTGCATCATTCATTTGAGAGTATCATGGTGCCTTCTATCAGGTATCATGCGGTTTGTGTCAGACCTCTGAATAGGCCAGTTTAATAACATGGAAGTCAGTGTGCAAAAGCAACTTGTGATTACTTCATCAGAGCTGTAGTTGGTCAGTGAACTTCAGTGCCAGTCATGTGCTTTTTTTTCTGTGAACATTGGAAGATGACCTGGTATGACTGGGATTTTTTAAACTGTAGTTCTGTAAACTACATTGATCATACTATACAATAATGGTCAAGTAAGGGAAGAGAGTTTGTGCTGAAAGCAAAGCAACTCTATCAGATTAGACCACTTTCCATTGAGGGAACACATGCTATTGCATGGAGTTGAAATTCCCTGTATTTTGTTTGTAGACAATTCCCTGTATTTTGTTTACATAACATGTCATTGAAACACAAATGTATGGATACTTGGCTTCAGATCATGGCTGGATGTAACTTTCCCCTGAAATGAAAGGGAAAGTTACATTGTACAAATGACTGTCTTGTCATAGCAAAGCTCTGCTATAGACAGAAAGTGTCCCTATGATCAAAGCTCACGTCTCCAAAAATTGCCATGTTAGGCATAGCTCATGTAAGATATTATTAGTGAGAAAGGAAGGGTGAATCTACACACAAATCTGGTAGGTTTGTAGACAAATAGTTATACCTGAAGCACACAGCCTTACTGACTGGGAAGCCTGTTGCTGCAATCAAGTAATTATACAAAGGTAAAGAGAGATGTTTTCTGCTTAGTGAAGAATTTGTAGTGGCTTTGTACTTGCTTAATGCAGTATCCTGGAAGCCAGAGTGATCCTGGCAACCTGAGTTGCACTCTTCATTTCACTGATAGCATAAGCAAAGCTTCCCTGGAGCTGAGTTTAATACAGCAAGCTTTTCAAGTAATGTTGACCTTAATATTAACACATTACTTCATCATGCATACTACAGCAGAAAAAAAAATTCTTAGCTTTTAACCCTATATCAATCTCAGTCTCACATTTTAAAACTATTTTAAAAAAAGGAAAAGGCCAAAGAAAAAATGAAACTAATTCAGTTTCAAGATGTCTATATTGACTAGATATCTAACTAAATGCAGCATTTACATTTTTATACTTGTGATATTGAGCTATAAAATGACTGTTTCATTTCCTCTACAATGCACTCAGTTACTTGCATTTCATGAAACTTGGACTTGCTTCTGGTCAAAATACTGTCACTGTAAAAAGTACAACTTATAACATATCTGTGCATAGGTTGGAATAAACTGACTTGAATCTTAAATACCAAGCCTTCTATTCTTCACTCTACATTCTCAGTTTTGAAAATTTAACATTCTAAATTCTGCTATGGAGTTTTTCTTCTGAAATTACAGAGTACAAGATTTTACCTTCAGCTCCTTGATGCACCTTGCAATAGCAGTTTCATTACTGAAGGCATTTTGACTTGACAGAATGGCTTTAGCAGTGGTAAAAGGAAGGGTTGGCCTGGGGTTGGTGAGAGTTCAGCACAGAAGAATAATGGTCATTTTGAAGGCAACTACAGCTCGTCTCAAAATGCATTTCATTTGCTGGAGTAAAAGTATTGTTCGGTTATGAGAAAGTGAGAGGTGGGAAGAATTTCAAATAACTGAAGTTTTACACTTTACCTAGACAGAATTGAGAATGTGTCTGCATTGGGATAAATTTAGGAGTATCTCCCACACCCCAATGCTGCCTGCACTCAGGGAACTCAAATATGACTTGGCTGTAAAAATGAAAACTCCAGTGATGAAATACTAATGTGAAAACAATTTCTTACTTTTCACATAGTTGATCAAATTGGTTGTAATAGACAAGTAATTTCATTTTTGAATATGTGTGGATTTAGAATATGAAGTTTTTGTTTCCACAAGGTCTATATTGGTCAGTCTATCTTTAGTTGCCCACCCTATTAAATGTTTGCTGGGTGTGCATCATGCCTGCACACTGCATCCTTTTTGTTTCTGAACATGTGAGGAATTCTTGAGATGGGAAACAATGAGCAGCCTGCACGTAGCAAGACTCTGTTCTCTGGGTGTCAACTTATGTTATGCTGTGCTTGTTTCGAGTGTGGTTCATGAGATACCTGAAGTAAATCTGGATTTAAAACAGTATAGTTACTCTGGGTCAGTTTCAAATAATGGAAGTACATTTATTCATGTGGCAATTTTTTCTACTGTGCATTTCAGGTTTGGTTTACATTTCCTTAGGGTTAAATTGAATTATGGCTGAAATGACATTATTTTAAAATTCCTCAGGTTTGATCTTGTGAGGAGGAAGGAAAATTTCTAACTCTGCATAAACATAGATCTCTACATTAGCTTTTCTCTGAAACATGAGCTGTTTACTTTCCACTTGAAAAGCATTATTACATTGCAGTAATAGACAAAAAACAACTTGACAAGAGACTTTAACAATTAGCTCAAATTATCTTCTTCAGCTAAAGTTAATGAATTGTGGAAAAGATGCGCATTAGTTTCATAAAAAAATGAAAAGACGATGTTCTTGTGCATTTTCTTACATTTCTTCTTTTCTAAGTTTCTTCTTAACTTGTTTATAAGCTTTAAGATTTTTTTTGGCTTATTTGCATGAGGCAATTCTTGACTAGTATTCCAAATGTATTACTTCCACAACTTCACTGAGTATTATAATGGAGATGTTAACTAATTTTTGCATCTTCAAATGAGATATCCCCTGAATAATCACAGTTAAAACCTGCAGACAGGTGATGTAGGATGGAAACTGAAGACTGTTGCTTTGGATTTTTTCAGACATTCCATCTGATCAAATTCAGACTGGTAAATTTTTCTTTTCTTGGTGGTGCTTTGTTATTAGGAATCAGGAGAACAGGTCTGAGATCTTATAAAGTATTGTTTTTCATAAGCTAATCAAGTAGGTTTTGCTGTAGTATCAAGAGAAAGGATTCTTGCCAAATAACTGTCTGTTGTTTAGGAAATTTCCTTTAATTTAAAATTGAAATTTATTCATGGTCCTTTTCATGCATGAATGTTGTTTCAATGTTATTTTTAAATAACTCATTATCTTTTCATTGTACACAGAAAGAGATTGCAACTTTCAGTTTTCAAACTTCATTGCAGTTTAATAAAGTGTGGCAGGCTTTTGAATTGACATTCTAGTAGTATTTCCAAATGTGGTAGTTTTTTTACAGTCAAGGTTGCCTTAATTGCAACATTTGAGTTCATCTTAGTAGACTTTAAAAATATATTTCACCTTTCCTGAATGTAGACTTTTAAGTAAGCTTGTAATCATCAAGTAAAATAACATCCTTAAAGAATAGTCAATAGTATTGTCCCCAGCTACTATATTTTATGCATCTTAAAGAAAATAATTCCAGAAAACCTTTTACTTCATTTTCCTGTATTATAAATGTGGTTTTTTGGTACTTTTTTCCTGTTTGCAAATCATGTGTGAGCCTGAAACCTGCTAATATTCCAAATATATTACCAATAACATAAGAGAAGTTGTTTTCCTGTTCATTCACTGGTACTGAACTTCACATAAGGTAAGAGGGAAAAAGAATGTGGGTGGTATAGGGAAAGCTGTGAAAGATCAAATCAGGAAATTATGATTGTCACTCCTAAGAGAGTTTTGAACCCGGAATTCTGGTATTAACACAACTGTGTTTTACTAAAGGTTTACTAAATGATCTGTAAAAGTCTTTGCAGTCAGATATAGGGTATAAGTAGTTTCTAATAATTTCCCTGGGAGATGAGTGGAAGAATATTGATTTGGTTGCAAACTAAATGCCTTTTTATTGGTTTGTTTGGTTTTTTTTATTCCCAAACAATATGGTTTTGTCTTTTCTAGACTGATTCTTACATGTAGGCTTGCTAGCAAGTGTCTAGTTTACAAATCTTACCACATCCTAAAGAAATAAGAAAAATCCTGTAATAAGATTAACAGATGAATTTCTTCAAAGCTTTATAGATGAAGAATAAAGCTTTGTCTTGCCCTATTTTTTTTTGTAACCCTGACAAAATCAAACACTTTTAAATAGTTCTAGTACATATTCGGACCTTGCTTCACTGATGAAGTAAAAGAGTTAGTAACTTCTATTCAAGTTCTGGTATATTCTATTTCTGTCAAAGCAAATGAACAACAACAAAAAAAAATGCTTAAAGCTTAGAGAATACTTTATTAGAGTATTGAGAGCTGAAATCCATTTATATTAATTTCATCTTTGTGCTTTTCTTTTGAGATAACCTAGTACATAATTTGACAGCACTTGTTTCCGATGATCCTTTCCTGGATAATGGCAAGCAGTTCTCCCATCATTTTTATTTATTTAATATTTTTATTCTGATTAAATAGAGGCCCTGCTGCCAAAAGCATCTATTTGTTTATTGTTGTATATGTTTATGCAGATTTTTATTTTGTGCAGTCAAAAATCAAAAGTGTACTTAATGCATGTTTTGTTTATTGCTCTTCAGTGTCTCACAGGAAGCATTTGTGACATATGGAATTGTCTAGTTACAAATCTTCTTGTACAGAAATGCAATCATAATTTTGATTAACTTGAAAAGGAATGTTGTTGCTCTCAGAAATCACTATCCAGACGTTCAGTCAGCTTTGGGGGCTTTTGTGTGTGTGCTGATTTCCCAAAATGAGATCATGTATCTTTCAGACAGATGGGCAATTTTATGAAGCTTATAAATGGCTGAAAGCTTTAATGGCTCTGTCATGCGCAGTTTGTTTTTGAAACGCTACTGTTTTGTGAAAAAAGCATTAATAACTTGTACTGAGCAATTATAATAGATTTATTTTGATAGGATGGGGTCAAACTGTGTTTTCTAAATTAGAATAAGTTCCATATGCAATGGGAAATTTTGGTTAAGAAGAATGACAATATCAAAGCATGATTTGCTACATGCAAAGAGCTTTTAGCGTTCTCCTCTGCCTTCTCAGGTTACAGGTATAAACTCAATTTACTTGGGATGGTGATTTTTTTTCCCCCTTTTTATCCAGTTGTATGTTTATGCATTATGAGAGCAGGTACACACTTTGGTTTTTGTGGCTTTGCAAGGCTGCTGCATAATTGAAACACCCAGCACACAGAGGCAAACAAATACATTGATTTCATTTATGGTCCGTGACTTAGCAACCTTTGGTCACCTGCTGTAGGAACCCTCATATCTGCCCTCCTCACAAATTCAAGAAGATACGCTTTAGGATAAATGGAAAAATGTTTCATGAAGCCAGAATGCACTACACAGTATGGAAAATCCTACCCATTTAGAACAGGTGACCGCTGGGGATTTTGCTTTTATGTGGTATAGAAAACCCTTCTAATCACACTGGTAAAATGTACTGCAAACATACACATGGCATTCAGGGATGAAGGCCTTCCAATCTGTGCTGACTTCTGGCTTTTGAATTTGAGTGCTGCTATTGTCAGAGTGGTGGAGGGGAGGGGGGCAGTTGGGGAGATTTTGGTTTTGTTTGTTTGTGTTTTCTAACATAATCTAATTTCTCCTACTCTTACATCAGGATATTTTACTGCAGCATCTTCTATCTTTATTTTTTTTTACTAGGGATCTGATGATTCTTTAATAGGTAGAAATCTCTCAACAAATCCAGAAGATTATTTCTGCCTAAGGTCTCTTCTTCCCCCTCCATTTGAAGGGCAACATACTGAATTTAGAAAACAGAATTGACATTCTTTGTAAAAAGTGCTGTTTATGCACAGCTGTCAAAATAGCAAACCTACGGCTCTAGATTTAGCAGGATAAACATGAGTTAGCTGTCTTACTCCATTTCTGCCTCATTTAATCACAGAAGAGACACAGATTAATTGTTCTTTGTGGTACACTATTTCTACTCAGCAGGGAAATTTACTCCTGTTTGTAAATATTCTAATTTCAAAAGTTTATTTTAAAAAATGTTCTACAGTTCTGGTGGAAAGTGATGGTGTTTTAAAACATATTTCAAGTACAACTGATTAATGTAGGAGAATTTGACAAAAATACTTTAAGGGTCTTACTCCCATAGTCTTGCATAAAACAGCTCCTGGTGTGATGGAAGAAAGACATACTGTGTACAAGAAAGTGTAATATTTTTGAAATCAGTATCCTTTAACACTACAAAGCAATACAGAACAGATGTTAGTCTTGTTCTTGAGTGGTTTAACTATTGCAGTTTTTAGCTGTAGAAAGCATCAGCAGATTTTGCTAATTAATGGAAAAATGAAAATAATCCTTACTACATTTGAGTCTAAAACTATTGCGGTTCTTGAAAATATTAGCTGAACTGTTTGCTTCTTATATGCAAACCTCATTCTTGTGTTTATGTATTGGCAGCTTGATATTAATGATAAGAAAACAAATTTTGTGCTACGAGCTTTAATAATACATGAACATGGCATTGAAGTGTGCAATGGGCCAAATTCAGATACATGCATCTAGTCAGTGTGTTATTTACAGGACCTTACATAGCCCTTTTAAGCATAGTTCCTGGCTGTGTTTTTTTCTTTGAAGGAAAGTTAAATGTGTTCTTAGCCAGTGATTGACAATCTGTGCACCAGCTGTGAATGTAAGGGTGTGAAGCGTAAAATAGGTTGATGGTGCCAATTTTGCTGGAGCCTTTTTTTGTGTGTGTACTCCTGGAGGAAGTAGAAGTGATTAAATTTTGAAAGAAATTGATGATTATTACTTCTGAACTGAATTGATTATTTCTGTGGAGTCTTGTAAGTGTTGCTAGTTCAGGTAATTTAACTGAATTTAGAGCTTCAGCAAGAACTGTGAGCTAATTCCTTTTCTTCTGTCTCATGTCCCATGATAATTTTAGTTTTCTGAAGTTCTATCTATTTGAAATTGGTTTCCTTCATGGAGTGAGCATGGCGTTAAGCTGTACCTAACAAATGTTGTATTTTTTTAAATGCTGTGCCTTGATTATGAATGAAATAATAGTTATAAAAATTCAATTAAAAGCAAATTTCCTTTATTTCAATAGGGTAGAATTTGGAAACCTTTCAAAGAAGTCTGAAATTCAGGAAAGTATATGCAATTATTAAATGATAAACTATTCTTGCATACTTGGAGGCCATGGTCATCTATATTTTTTATATGGACAATCGCTTGTATTTCACTGTGCTGGAGTGGGCTTTGTTTGTCCTTGGGTACTTTTAGGGTTCATGTAGTAGGAGGGATGATCTTGTCCTAGTATAAATCAATTATGTTGGCAGAAAAAGATCTGTGATTAAGTTGCTGTATCTCTCTTACTGTCCAATTAAGCTGGCATATACTGAGTTGAAATTTAGCAACATGTTTTAGGTAAAAAAAAAAAAAAAAAAAAGAAACCTGTCATGTGCCCGGGAACAGTTGCCTCCCTCAACAAGCCCACCCGTTCCCCACCTCACCCCAAAGATCTGCATTCCATACCATGAAATGATATTTTATTTCAGATGATATTTTATTTCAGGATAGAGTAACCTTCTATTCCAACATATTGGCTGTTTCAAAGTAGTTTCTCTATGGTGTGAAAACTGTAACTTGTGAGGCACTCCTGCACTACTGAAGCAGCAGCATGAGCTGTGAGGCAAGTTGGGGTACAGTGATTTAACTGCACACTATTTGACATAAAATAATTTTCGACTCTAAGGTGTCAGTCTAACCTATCTTGCTGTTATAAATTGTACTGCAGATGCATGTGTGGGTTTTTTGTAATGCATCCTTGCAGTGTTTTTGTAAAGCTGCTTAAATGCATATGCATTCTTGTTGTTAAAAGGTAAATACAAAAAAGATAGCAGAAGCCTGTAAGCAGTTACATTCCTGCTTATATACAAGAGACTAATATTGGAACAAAACCAGAGTTTTTCTGTTTTCTATTCTCGCTCTCCAACTTCAGGCTGTGTTTTTTGCATCATGATTTTCTCACTTCTTTTAGATTTTTGTCCAAAACAGTGTCCCTGAAGCTGTAAACCACTTCATAGCTATGGAATGTGATACCAAATCCCAGGGAAACTGAATGATCCCAGGTTTCAGTAGCTGAGAAAAAAATAATAGGGATGGTAGTGAAGTTATTATTGAAAACATGTCTATTGATGGGATCTGGATCATTGTAATCTGCAGGGAGCTTAGGGACAAGAATGAGAATCTGTTTTGCAGGAAACACAGAGGGGGATCATAGGAGAAAAGGATGGTTGACAGAAAAAACTGACACCAGGAACATAATTCTGATAGATTTATTTTAAACTTTGGGGTGCATTTGCTCCTCGAGTTTTATCTTGCTGCATAAGGTTGTGCTTTAAGATGAATCAGCAGTATTTTTCTAAATTTCTCACTGTAGAATCAGAGGGCGGGAACACCTCTTTTTTATGAAGACAGGCTTATAGGGCTTGTTCAGCCTGTAGAAGGGAGAATTCTGGGGACACCTTACAGCAGCCTTCCAGTACCTAAAGGGGGCCTACAACAGAGGTGGAGAGGGACTTTTTACCTGGGCAGGTAATGATAGGACAAAGGGGAATGGCTTTGAACTGAAAGAGGGCAAGGTTAGATGTTCTGTTGGTAAGAAATTCCTTCTATGAGGGTGATGAGGCACTGGAACATGCTCCCCAAAAAGTTGTGAATGCTCTGTTTCTGGCAGTGTTGAAGGCCAGGTTGGATGGGGCTTGGAGCAACCTGGTCAAGTAGAAGGTGTCCCTGCCTATGGCAGGAGGGTTGGAACTGAATGACCTTAAAGGTCCCTTCCAGCCCAAACCATTCTATTACTAATCAAGTATCAATTACACATCTAAAATAAGTTCACATCTGCTGTAAAGGTAACAGCAGTTTTTCAAAGTATATTTATATACAAACAGAAGGTTTAACTAGAGTTCTTGTTTGCTTTAGATAGCTAGACAGAGCTTTGGAATGATATGGTTATCCTAGTTTTCTAATTAGTATGTGGTGTATACATGTTGATGCAATATTTCTAACTTATTGTTAGAAATACGTACATACTGACTGTAAATGGAATTACTTAAGTATTAGATATAAATATAAACAATGTAGTAACCTTAGTATTCCCAATCAGAGACATATTTCAGAAAAATAATTTTGTCTTACAGTAATTTTGTCTGAATTTTGTCTTACAGTAGCGTGCTTAGTTATTTGACTGTTTTATTCAAGCCATATTGTGAAAGTATTATATAATGCTTTTTGAGTCATTCTTGCCATCAAAAATATTCTTATTGAATGTTCAAATCCAATTTTGTGGATTGTTGTCAGATATATGTGCTATTTATCTCTGTTGCTCTTAGACTTATTACACAAGGAAACCAGTAATATTAGTTTTTTGGACATTTTTCTTGAATTCAGTTACTTTTTTTTTGGTTTGTTAATGTATAAAATAAGATGTTTAACATGTGGGGTTTTTTTTGAGAGAACGAATTGTTCTACAATTGCTAAAATGAGCATGCCTCTTCTGTGGCATGCCAGTTCTCTCCTTAAAGAGAGTTGCAGAAATGCACTGTGTGAGGAAATGCATTAAGGCTTTGAGCAACACAATTCACAGAATCACAAAACAGGAAGGGACCACAGTGGTCATTTGGTCCAACCTCCCTGCTCAAGCAGAGTCATCCCAGAGCACATGGCACAGGACTGTATCCAGACAGCTCTTAAATATCTCCATTGAGGGAGAGTCCACAGCCTCTCTGGACAATCTGTTCCAGTGTTTGGTCATCCACACAGTAAAGTTGTTCTTCTATTCAATTGGAACTTCCTGTGCAGTTTCTGCCCATTGCCTCTTGTCCTATTGCTCAGCACCTCTGAGCAGAGCCTGGCTCCATCCTCTTGGCGCCCTCCCATCAGATAGTGACAGACATTGATGAGGTGTCCCCTCAGCTGTCCTTTCTTGAGGCTGAACACACCTTACTGTCTCTGCACTTGCTTTTCTCCACCTTCATGAGAAATATTACTTAAGAGTAATGAATCAGGCTTTTGGTGTTCTCTTTCATATTTGTATTTGGGTTTGAGTAGGAAGATTTTGGTAGTGGGAGTGGCTACAGGAGTATCTTCTGGAAAAAGCTGCCAGAGGTTTCCTCCAGGTTCAGCAGACCCAATGCCAGGCAGCTCCCAGATGTACATGCTACTGGCTAAGGCCTGGCCCATCAGCTTTGGTAGAAGCACCCTGGGATTAAGAGATTTAAGTAACTGCAAGAGCTATTTCAGACAGAGAAAAGAGAAGTGAGAATATGTGAGAGAAACAGTTCTGCAGGCATCAAGGTCAGGGAAGAAGGAAGGGCAGAAGATGCTCCAGGTGCCAGAGCTGAGATTCCCTTGAAGCTCATGATGCAGATCATGGTGAGGCAGCTGTGCCCCTGCAGCCCATGGAGGCCCATGGGGGAGTAGAGCTGTACTAAAAAGAGCCCCACCATAAATCAGGGGAAGGGCAAAGGGTGCTGTAACACAGTGGGGAACATGGTCCCATGGAGACAGGAACCCACTCTGGGGCGGGTTTGCTGGCATTGTGACCCCATGGGGGACCTGCACAGGTGCGGTCTGTTCCCAAAGAACTGCATCTCATGGAAGAGACCCATGCCAGAGCAGTTCCTGAAGAACTGAAGTCTATGAGAAGGACTCAGTTTGGGGAAGTTGGTAGAGGAGCGTCTCCCATGGGAAGGACCCCACAGTGGAATGGAGGAAAAGTCTGAGAAGTCCTCCCTATGAGCAGGTAGGAGGGAGTGGCTGAGCCAAAGCTGAATGTGCAGCCTCCATTCCCTGTCTCCCTGTGCCATTTAGGGGGCAGAGGTAGAGAAAATTAGGCCTGAAGTTGAATCTGGGAAGGGAGGAGTGGGGAGAAGGTGTTCTAACATTTGGGTTTATTTTCTCATTGTCCTACTGTGGTTTGCTTAGTAATAAATTAAACTGATTTCTTCAAATTGAGTGACAAACTTTCCTCATGACAGTAATTGGTGAGTGATGGATCATTGACCCATGAGCTTTTCATTATGTTTTCTCTGGCCATTTCAGCTGAGGAGGGAAGTGACAGAGAGGCTTTGATGGGCACCTGGTGTCCAGCCAGAGTCAAGCCACCATTGTTTAAATAGAACTGAGTTGATTCAGAACCAAGGTCAGTATCTCTGACAAGGAATTTAGCAGCTGCCTTGCTGTGTGTCAAAAAAGCAATGGTTGCCTGGCTGGCACCCAGAAGTAGCCAAGCATGGTGAAAGCAGAAGGAAATGGAGTAATGCAATTCATAATAATGACCTGGAAATCTGATTTTCCTTCTTTGTGTAAGACTCAGAAATGCTGGGACTAATTAAAATACTTAGATTAAGCCACGAGAAATCAAAGTGATGCAAAGTGGCTCATTTCTGGGTCTCTGATGAACCAGCTCTGGGATGATATAAAATGCTCTTCTTCACTGGTTTTCCATGTGGCTTTAGGGGACTAGTAGTTGTCAAAGAGAATTGAAGTGGAGTGATTGATGTGTTAAGATAAAAAGTCAATGATGTAATCTTCATCCCAGAAGACATGTTGTTCTGTCGTACAGCGCATGTTTTACAGGGAAAGGCTTAGAGTAGATTGATTATGTATGAGAAAGAGTAAGCTAGAGGAATTAGCCAAGAGAGTATAGTATAAATCTAGCCAGTTTCCTTCTTGGATTGAACAAAAAATCAGTGCAAGTGATGATAATGTAAAGCAAACAACCTTAGGGTGAAACATAAGTAAGGAATTTATTGTGTGGAAACAAGAAGAAATAAACTGTCTTTGTAATCATTGCAATAGGAAAGTGTGTTTCCAGCTCTACATAGATCTAATGCTTGTCTCTTTTCTGTTGGGCAACTGGTAGGGAACACTATTGGATAAAGTGGCATCAAGATGGTATTGTTATTTTCATGTTGTGTATTTTGCCATTTTAATTGTAATTTCATAATTTACATGGATTAATTCCTGGATATACGCAAAGGCATCTAATGCAGAATTATGATTTTTCACCCTGTGTTCTCTGAGTTCATAGGGCTAACTGGCTGTGTTCCAAGATGCATTTGGGAGCTAAAAAGAAGAAAAATAAAGCCTTATATTTGAAGAAAACTACAGAGAACAATACATCTCATTGATTCCTATGTTGATTACATTGTTTCTTCCTGTTTGTGTCAATTAGAAAAAGCATCTTAATTTTATGCTGAAAGCTAGTGAGTGATGGCTACTTTTGATCGGTTCTATTTGCTGTCTGAATAGTATAGCTAAGCACTGTGGCCTCTGCTGCTTTAGGAACTATAGAATTGAGCAAAAAAGTGAAGTAGAAGAAAGAGGTAAATGTAATTAATTTCTGGGAAACAGATTTAGAAGTTTTCCCTTTTCAGTTGCAATCTGGTATAAGAAACTGTCCTGGTTTAAGGCAAATTTGGGAGAAAACCTCTAAATGGGTACTTCTAGGAAGCACATTTAAGTGATCCCTCCCCCAGCTGGCTTGGGAAAATATTTCCTTGGAGAAAAGTGGGAAAAAACCTGTTTTTTTAACAGGCAAAGCATTCTCAGCACAAAAAAAACCAAAAACAAAAACAAAGAAACAAAAAGCCACCACAATATGAAACAACAAAACCTCTTGCTGGTCCAAAAAAATGACAAATTCAGAAAGTCCTCTTTGTGGGCTGTAGCTCGGCTCACTCAGCCTCTTATCAGTACCTCCAGCACTGGAATGCAGCGTCCTGGGCGCAGTGGGCCACAGGTGAGAGTAAGCTGCTGGTGTTATTCTGTATTCTTCAGTCCTGGG
Organism: Taeniopygia guttata; assembly: GCF_048771995.1. Classification (NCBI taxonomy): domain Eukaryota; kingdom Metazoa; phylum Chordata; class Aves; order Passeriformes; family Estrildidae; genus Taeniopygia; species Taeniopygia guttata. The sequence goes on along the minus strand of NC_133028.1, from coordinate 36,310,526 downwards.
CAGGTTTGAACAGTTCCAAGACAAGGAAAAAAAAAAAAAAAAAACAAAAACAAAACCAAAAAAACCACCCCAAACACAGTCTAGGGAACTTCACTGCCTCAGCTATCAAAAAACTAACTAAAAGCAAAGGAGAGTTCTCCCTCACTACAGGAATGTGGAGGATGAGTGCAGTTTCTGAAGACAAACTGTGCACTCCTTCTCTCCCCCTGCCCCTTCACTCTCAGAACCAGTCTTAAAGGTGCAAAACTTATTTCTGGGCTAAACAGACAAATGGGGATACAATTCAGCATCATAAAGTCACCCCAGGACATAAACTTACTTTTAGTTGGGTCATGTCTTAGAGGGAGAGAGGATTTTTATATCTCAATCCTGTCTCCAGCCTTTTTAATTGTTGTTAAGATCTGTCTTTTTTTTCTTCTCTTGATATTGGACATCTGTGAACATATTTAACTCCAAAGTCATTCTTGTCTGTATAGCGTTTTGATATTTTGCAGTAAATTTGCCAGTGTAATAAACTAACTTTACTTTATCTGTTTTCAAATAATTTTTTAACCAGGAAGCCAACATTATCTTGTCTAATTGAGCAGAATGAACCTAGCCTCCTTAAAATTCCTGTTGATTTATTTGACAGTCTCATAGCAAAAAAGGCATCTCATTCACTACTTTGCTCAGAAGTACTTCTAGCCAGCTGGAATGCTAACCCAGCAGATAAGATTATGCATTTGAGAAGCATCATGCCCTGCGAGTATCGCTGCTGTTGGTATCCAACGATATTCCACAGGCACGGAACATCTTATGTTAACATCTTATTGCTAACATAATCTGAGCTGGGAAAAGAGATTTGCTCTGGGAGCATTCTCAGGTGGGCCTCAAGATTTGCATATGTTTATGGTTGTTTTGAGTTTTAAACTTGTACGTGGTTCCCTGGTGCTCTGATTGGATCTCTTGCCTTGCCAGCAGATTATCACACAGCAATTGAATACATTCAGTTTGTGGTGTCTCAAAGCACATGTTAACAACTCCAGTGTTTGAACAGTATGATAGATGTTTGTTGGCTGAGGGATGCAAGGAAAACAAAATATGTGTAATGTGGGGTATACTCTAGTGGTACAACACAAACAATGAATAATGAGCAAAGTTTAAATTGTTTTTGCGCAATTTGTTGTAGAAGTTTAGTGTCTTCCCCTTATGTTTGTATTCTATTACTGTTGAATACCCACTGTCTTGGGAATACAGCTCTTAGGTGAATGACCAAGTATTCCTCTGTTCCCTATCTTTTAATGGCCACTGCAATTTTAGCTTCTGTTTTTAAGCTCTGTTCTGTGGATGTTGCAAGCCTTAAGAGAAGTATTTTGGGTGGGCATGCCTCAGGTAGGTCAGTACAGGAACTAAGGTAAGACATACATTTTTCTTAAGCTTTCACTGAGCACAATTAAGGCATTTGGGGTTATTTTCCCTGTAATTTATTATACCTTGAAGGTCACCGTACTGCTGTTACAGTAGTTACATAAGTCCCATGTTTTGGAAAAACGTTAAAAGCATAATTGCTTTTATACTGATAAAATTGCCCACACTAAAGGGAAACAATCTTCTAAATGGTTTTCCTTTACTGTTTAATGCAGGATAAACACTGGGGTGAATCAATGGGAAGGTCAACAATAGTAATATGAAGTGGAAGGTCAGCAGCTTTGTAGAGCAAGCTGTTTCCCTGACTTGGCTGCCCTTATTGGCATTATAGTAGTGATTTATTTCAGATTATGTCTAGCCTCAGCATAAAAGGTAGGCTTGAAAAGAATTTGATAAATCATTAAAATAGTAGACTATGACTGAAGAGTTAAAATGATAAAGTTATTTTGGTCATAGAACTGTAGTTGAGCACCTAATGTGGCTTTAATAGAATTATTCAGCTGCTTAATCCTTCCATAAATTGAATGGTGCTACCAAGAGTAATACTTCAGGACACATTGACAATACTGATCAGTATACCAGTATTGCATCATAGCATAAATTAGATTATGAAGAAAGAAAGTAAATAACGGGACTTCCATTTGATGCACTTGATCATTAAACCCAGTCATAACTTTTTAAATGTTTTCTCACAATGAAAATCCCTTTACCTTTCTTGGTTTTTTTCTATAAAGTTGTGTGTTGCATACATGAATGTAAAATGCATATGGTGGAGATTAACAGGAAGGCGTTATCTGTGGTAGGAAAAAGGGCACCAATTATTTGGAATGCTCTCCTAGTCCCCAATGTCCCAATAAGGACTTCACTACAGGCTCTGCTCGCTTTTCCCCTTCTTGCCAGCAACTTGGCAAGTTTTCTTTCTTGATGCTGACAGTCAGTCTGGGTCTGTCTTCTATTTTTTAATATTGGGCACAAATCGTTCTCAGGGTAGCAATAAAGTATTTGTGTGTTTTCAGTGTTCCTAACTGCTGCTTTTGCAGCCTTTCCTCAGTATTGTCAGGGGTGATTTAAGCTGACTGTATGTTATGACTGAAGCAAAAAAGTGAAAAAGTGAAGGAGAAAAAGGCGTAAAGAATTCTTGACATTGCTAAACTTTCCTCTTAGACCATTATGGTTACTTAAAACATCTTCTTAACTTTTAAAGCGCATACTTTTTTAGCAATTAATTATATTTATTGGATACATGGTATATTTTATATTCATATTATATTGTAATCTTCATGTTATACTTTAATTTGTAATTTGCTGCTCTTTTGAACACCGAGCAAGAAACTATACAACATCTACCAGACTTCTAAGATGCAGATTAAGTATAATTTCTACTTTAAATGTGGTCACACATCTGGAATATGCTGCTATGGCATTGAACAACTCATTTGCCTTGGGAGATGAATGTTGATTTTAGCTGTTCAGACACTGGAGTCTTTTGCTGTTAACCTCTTTTGCCTTCCTTTCTTGAAAGTTATGTTCTCTGTGAAGTTTCTTCTAAAGCTTTCTCCTTATAGCCAAGAACATCCTCATTTTGGTTTTTGGATAGGATTGTTTGTTTTTAATTTAATCTGTAATGATTAGCAATGGTGCATGTGGAAGTGGAGTGCTAAGGGCTTCTGACCTGACCAAGTTAGAGGAGAAAAAAGCTGTTTTTGAGTGAAATAAAAGTTTTATTCCTTTCCGCTGCTATCTGCTCCTTAACCACTGCTTCAATAATGCTAGAGCTTGAGGCAGTCTTTAACTCATATGTGTTTGCATAGGTGTTGTGACAGCTAAGTAGGGAGTGTAGGCAAAATTAAAACAGTTAGTTTTAGCAGAAATCTGTATTCTGCAGGTATATGGGCACAGTTGTCTTGCCTACCCTCTGACTTAGTTAAGTCTAATTGCTCTTGTATCTCAAAATTGATTCTTACTCTAGTCATTAACTCAAATTTGGCTTTTAGTGTTTTTAAAGAAATTATTTCCTGAAAGGTAGAGCACAGCATCTGTATTCATTTTAAATTTTTTGAGACATTTTGTGTTCTAGGTAGTTCTTAACTGCCCATTAATAACAGCAGCAAAATCCTCTCAGTTCCTCCAGAAAAGGCAGAAATTATGAAATTATGACACAAGGAAAACCTTTTTTTTTTTTTTTGAAACATACTGTGAAACTATTCCTGAGATTACATTTTAAATATTTCCTCAAAATGTTTTTAGATGCACTCAAGTACCTAACAAGTGAACAGATGCACATCCTGCAGCAACAAGGTAAAGTAAAAGAAAGAAATGCCGATGGCCCCTTTAGGGCTGAGTTTCTTCAGTTATCATTTTATCCTGTCATACGATTTTGTAGTCAGCTGCAGGCTTTCTGAAGCGAGAACTATTTTGAGATGTGTTTCTGTGTATGTCTGGTATGGTTCCTGTCTCAACTGATACATGTAGGGAACTACTACAAAGAACATTGAAAATAAAAAGAAATAAACAGCTAATATTAATTGTGTCTTTTAAAGGTAACTAGTAGCAATACCTCATGTTAAACAATGCCTCTGAATGAAGGTTGCTGTTATGAGAGGCAGGCACGCTTTTCTCTTCCTGAATTATGTAATTCCTTTCTCATTTTGTGTAACAGGTGGTACCTTGTTGCAAATGCTTATAGTTTTCTATGGAAATAGTTTGCAAAATTTTCTAACACTATATATTCCCAAACCTATGGTATTCCAAGTAGGAAGTGATCACTTAAAGCAGTAAACGGTTCCTGTTTCATGCTAATGTGCACTATTAATCCCATGCTCTTGTGTGGCTTTCTAAAGTTTCCTTCTAGAGCATGAATGTCAGTGTGTACACCATCAGTCTCTTAGAGCACTTTTGTTAGAATGGGATCATGGTTTGGAAACTTCATTTAATTTCAGTAACTCCCCATTCAGCTATGTAAAGATATTAATTCCTGGACTCCTTAGATTAGTGAGTTTTGCTCATTTTGTCTTGTCATTTCCTAGGATAAATCATCAAGACCCAGACAACCAAATGTATTCCTGTTATGAAACATGAGTCAAACTTAAATTTGGAGGTGAAATCAGTAGTTATATCAAAGCATCATGCCACCTCCCTTCCCATTTAGCAGTTTTGTTTGCACTGTGAAGATGGCAACCAAAAGTGCTAATGCAAATTACTTCATTTATGATAGGAAAATGGGAGAGAATTAGTTTATTTCTGTCATGAAACTGTGAGAGATAAAGAGTGGAAACATAGTATCACATTGGTGATATTTTGCAAGAGACCTTGGGGGAACTTCTGTATGCTTGAAAAACAAAAGCAGCTTAAACCTTCTGGGTGAAATTACCCAGAAAGGAAAAATTGGAGGAAAGCAGGCAGCTCTCTTCAAAACTGAACTAAAATTGCCTTTAAAAAAAAAAAAAAAAAGGTGCTAGGAAATGCAATTATAACTTAGTATCCTTGATAAAGAATACAGTACAAAATAAAAACATAATTTTAACATATTGTGTGTGTTTGGTTTTTTTCTACTACTTTACATCTGTCCTTGCATAGACAGATTCATTATAAGCATTTTCATGTTAAGTACACAATATACACTCATTTTTATTATATAAAGCTCTTAGGTCTGTAACACCTCTCAGTCCTTTTGTGTGTCCCTAGGTCCACTTAGAAGTATTTGTGTTTCTACTTGACCTCATATTTATTGAGTCATAAACCAAACCTGTGGGTAGCAAACTGTTGTCTTTTAATGGTTATGTTAGGATTACATAGATACTTTCTATTGTTTTTAAAAGTATTTTTGATTGTGAAAGTAGCAATATCATTTTTGCTATTCATTATTTTATTTGTGTAATTTATATATGTCTTTGTGTATAATAAATACATGTATTGCCTTACATTAATTGATTTTAAAGTACTTTATCATCCCTGCTAATCTGTGTGCATTAGGTTCTAGTGGAAAGCAAACAACCCCTTTGCCTGACACGCCCCTCTTGTAATTTTTTGTCTTTTGTAATCGTGAATATGCAAATTGAATATCTGCCAGGACTGGTTGGAATGCCTAAACACAGCTGAGTATTTTCCACTGTGGCTATTCTGATGTATTACTGGCTTAATTAACAAAGTTTCTTGCAAAAGTCTTCAGACTGTACTTCTACAAAACAGCTTTTGTAGCACATTGCTTGTATGAAATGCTTAGGACTTTTTAAAACAATTATTTTCAGAAACTGTATTATTACAGATGGATTTTAAAGAAAGCATACTCTTAGAAAGGTATTAAGTTGATTCTTTTTCATACTGGGTTTTTTTAAAGGTTCTGAAATGTCTGCTTCTTGCCTGAGGAATGTTATAACAATTTCTTGTAATGAAATGAATTTATCAAGAGCTGTTATATTTGTTGACAAGCACACAAAAATAGCAAATGCAAATACAGATTTTTAAGTCATATAAATCACCTAGTAAAGAAATATTAGTATCTTTAAAAATTACATAAAATCAAATGTCTAAATGCTCATGAGATGAAAAGGGGAAAGATTCTTTTTCCTCAAGGGTGTAATCGTCACCAGCCAGTGTAAAATTAACAGTGTAAGCTTATACTGTCATCATCGTCATCATTCTTTTTGAATCTTGTGAAATATTTGTCCTCTTGCTGTTCCATATATATTTTGTGCTCACATGAACAGTATACTCAGAACTTGAATTTTGCTCAAAACGGGTTGTCATGTACATCAGACCTTAAATTAACACATTAAAGCAATTGGTGACTTCACTTTTCCACTTGCTTATATACTTTATAGTACAGCATTGCGATAAATGAGGTTCTCTTCAGTGCTAGCTGCAGTGTTCAATTTGACTTTATTGTGATATCTAATCTAAAAATTACAAAAACAAGAGTATTATCCAGATTTATAGGTAGCAAAAGGTATTATTACTTGTCAAAGGTATTTCAGTTATTTTGAAGTAACCAGAAAATGGAAAAAACTTACGCTTTCCTCTTTTGAATATCCACAGAAAATCAGCAATCTTCATACAGTTTCTTGTTTTGTTTTTGCTCTTGAGGTGACTGGATACCATTGGCCAGAAATAACAGTTGTTTATCATTAAAGTGCTACTGGATATCTGGGACACAGTTATTTCTTCATTCTGGTGGAAGATAGGTGTTACTGTCAGAGCAATACTCTGCATCCCCTTCCCACAAGGCTGATAATACATGCTTGAGAAAGTAGAACATGTTCAAAAAGGAACAATGTTTAAATGCAATACTTGTTCAACAATCTGTGACTCAGTAACTTTCTGAGGCTGAAGTACTAATTTCTTCATTTTTAGAACTTGGTACCTTTTCCTTCTAGAAATGTGTCATTCTTTTGAGCAATGCTTTGTAACACTGAGTTCTGGGTTTTTTTTAAATCCATGTGGTATAAAATAAGCATCTTTTTAGTTCAGTTGCTTGTGCTTTCCTACTTGCCAGTTCTTCTAAAAGGAGAATCAGTAAACAAAAGCAGAGTTTTGTTTACCTTTTGTCTGCTGTGCATGATTTCTCACATAAGGCTTGCCTTCAATCTTCAGTCATCTCTTTTCTGCACTGAAGGATGTTGGTCTGCTTACCATGCCTATCATTCCTTGTTTCAGAAATACTTATTTCTAATATCTCTTTTTTTTCTTTTGCTGTCTTTATCTGTCTTATCTTGGGTGGCAGTAGAGAAGGTGCTGTAGATAATACTAAAGATTTGGGCACACAACAGATTTGAGTGGATTTATATATTCTTTGCATTCTGGTTTGCACTGGGAATTTTTTGATTCCCAGTGAACATTAAGATGTTTTTTTCCACCGAGATGTCTATTCATAGCTATTGTCAGTATTTTTTTCTATATAGTAGTTTTCAGCTCTGTCCAACACATATTTGAAGTTAACCTTTCCTTTCCCATGTTGATCTGCATTGAAATCCATCTGCCATCCAGTTACTGATGAAAGAATTTAGTCTTTTTTACTAGGTTTTTCATCAGCAAAAGGATTGTCATTTCACTATTAGGTCATTTCTGAATCACATATGTGTAAGTTGAAAAGCAGTGGAATTTGTGTTGTCTTTGCTCTAGTGTGAAAACTACCATTTGCCTATCATTAATCTTGTGATTAGGCAATAATTCTTTCATGAAAGGAATTTTCCCTCCCTGACATTTCACTTGCTTTCCATTTTTATATTTGGGAAAACAAACATATCGATACTATAGTATGATATATTATCCATATTGCATTGATTCTGATTGATAGTGCATTGATGGTTTTTCTATTTTCTGTCAGTTTTCTTGATATTGATGTCAGACTTTAGGAGCTGCAGTTTCCCAGACTCTGCAAACAGACTCTTTTGAAATACTGAGGCTATATGTGCTGCCTGGTTTTTTTTCCTAGTGTCCAAATGCTGATTGATAGTTGTGGGCCAGAGTTGCAATTCAGCCATTTCATGTTAGTGTTCCCTTAAATCCCACGCAGGATAGCCTCTGACATTATGATACTGATTGCATTATGACTGTTTTATAGCTTCTTCTACTAGTGATTAATTTTGAGACCTTCCACCAGAGCTATGCTAAGTGGGAGTTGTAATGGGAAAATCATCACAAATGTTTTTACAGTGGATGCAGATGACACTGAATATGCAAAGATTTTCGCTCTTTTCATGTCTGATTGGTTTTGTACAGTAGCCTCACTTTTTGGCATACTTTCCTCTTTGGAAGAGAATTTATTATTAGGCACATATACTTTTGCAAGCTGTTCCACAACATCTTTTTTTCTTTTTTTTCCTACCCATGTGAGGTAGGACTCTCAATTTTCTAATTATGAGGGCTTTTTGAGTCATTTAGACTTGACTTAGAGTATAACCATATTTTAAATAGGCATTGATGCATTGCTGTTTGACAAGTTGAACTTCTTTCATTGTCTCTTTTTCGAAATTGTTGTGCATTTATTGCTCAGAGACAAATGTAGATCATTTCAAATGATGCAAGGACTGCTAAACCAAAAATCCATCAATGCTTCAGGGGTGCTCTTTATCCTTTCAGATGTTCTTCTTAACATTCTCTTACTGAACTTTTTATGTTGATGTAATTCTTATTTGTCTGTCTCACTGAAATCCTATGCAAAAATACAGAATATAGGAAACTTCAAAATCTGCATGGAAGTTGCATGAAATTATTCAAACACATTGATTGTTGCTTATGATAAAGTAAAAATTCAATTTTCCTTGTGTAGTTTGCTTCACTGTGCACTAATGTATTTTTTTGTTAGGAATTAATCTTGTGTCCTGACCTGAACTTTACATAAATAGCATTGCTAATGAAGTCATTGCTGATTTAGTAGTTTTCTACTCACAAATATTTTAATATCCATTAGCATGTCAGTCATAGAGGTCACTGTTTAAATTGTAGCACAGTACTGGTTTTCCCTGATCAGGCCACAAATATCAGTCTGTATTTACTGTCTGCCGAAACCCCCAGCCCGAATAAACCCCAAAACAAATCTCCAACAAAAAAAAAAAAAAAAAAAAAAATCCAAAAGACCCCACCAAAACAAAAAGAAACACACCAGCCATGATAAAGGAGTTTTTGCTGCACAGTTGGATGCTTGATTGACAACTACTGAGAGGATTGGAGCTGTCCAGTTTACACAATAAATGTCTTACTGTGATCTTTTCTTTACTATTAATGAAAAACAAATGCTTTAGTAGTACTGAACAGCTGAAATCATTGTTGGTAAATATAATTTGGTTTGGTTTTTTTTTATTTCAAGCAGGATCTTTATGCATATGGATTGTAAATACTGAGCTACTTGACATCTTTTCTGGCAAGCTAACACAATCCCAAATCGCCATAGAATGTAGTAGCCCTGCCATGTAAAGAAGGGTAGCTGGTAACATTTTGCCAAAACAAAGTGGAAAAGTTGATTATTCCTCATTGCTGCAGTGAATATGTCCAGCTGGCTCATAATAGCAAATATTGGACTTGTTACGGGGTTTGCCTCCTCAGTGTCTGTCAATACAGCATCTTCCAGACATTCCAGTTTCTAGCTGATCTATTAGAGTAGTGTAATATAAATAATAACAGCAGACCTTTCCTCCTAAGCATGCTGGCTTCAAGAGGCTTTTCCACACCTTATCATCTGTCTGCATTTCTAATGTTTGTTGAATGGTTTTGCTTCTTCATGTTAGTGTGTGTCTTACAAATACCTGAATGTAAACTGAGCACTGCATTTTCCTGTATCCTATTACAGCTTAGCCCCAAGTGATCATGGTATGGAAGAACTCCTGTTGATTAACCACCCCATTTAGGTATTTTTGTGACATTTAAATGGCTGAATTTCCATCCTCTGTTGCTTTTATTCATCCAAGAGATTGACATGAAGTGCTGTACCTGGAAAGGAGAATTTCTAAAATGTTTTATGAAATGTAAGAAGCAAAAATAGTGTTTCCTTTTATTAATGATGTGCAAAAACAAAGGCATAGTCAATATCTCTCCGCTCCTTTTGATCTGAATAGACTTAAGTCTTCAGTGCTGACTGCAGAATAAATCACGATGAAGCAAAGGGTGACCCCCTTGATTACATCCTCACTCAATTTAAAGTGATTTTTATATGTATCACTAGGTGCTATCAACATGGTAGCTTAAGCTTATGGAGGGTTTGAGGCATATAAATCTTGGCTCCTTTTTTAATTGCAAAGAATTGTGACTATTACGTAGCTGAACTTGCAAATTCAAAAATATTCAGTACTTTAATTATGCTTACTTTGTTTAAGTGCTAAAGGCCACAGCAGGCCTGCAATTGCTAGCATGCTAACAGCATATAATACAGCCAATTGCAAACAGCAGTCTAATTTGTTGATTTCAACTGAGGTGTAATTATATTGCTTCATTTGCTGAGCAAATCATACGAGAGCTTCTCTAAATCAGCCTGATTGTGTAATGAAGAGCTAATTACAAACAGCAGTGTTCTTGCAGTAAATTTATGGTGGCTGCTAATGCCAGGTTGGCACCACTATGACAATGGCTCATTAGTACATTTACAAAAGCAACAGTGGAATTCTGCCCAAAGCACAGCAACTGTTCTTTATTTCAGGAGGAGATGAGAATGATTAACCCTTCCATTGTTACTACTTCAAAGAACAAACAAAAGAACCACAAAGCACCACACTGTTGTCGCTCCTCCTAGAAAGGAATTATATAACACTTCTAGAAAAGCTCACCGTGAGACAGAATGACTTGGAAAGAATTTTTCCTATCGTTAAAGGCTTGTAGACTTGGTAAGTGTTACTTGGCTAGAGCCTGTGCATCAGTGACAAGTGGTGGCCTGGTTAGTGCTTCTGCAGTTTCTCTTCTTCCCTTGTACCTTTGCTGCATGAAGTCAGGGATTGTCTTGGCAGTTTCAAGGCTGAAAGAAAATTTCTGAGGGAAAATAATTTTTGTCTTAGCTGTGATTGAAGAATTTTAAATAAATAAATATTTTGAGATTTCTTCAATTTAATATTTTTCTATTTAAGTTATAATTAGTGGTGGCCTGATACCTCATCTTTTATTTAATTCTAAATTATGTTTGCTGTCAGATCAACCAACTGAAGTGGAAAGATGAACTGGTCACTGTAAAAATTCACAGCACAGTATAACTTCTCTAGTCTTTCTGAAGTTTCCATTAATCTTTTGGGTTTTATTAATTTCTTGGAATTCCATGAAGCACAGATTCTTACAGGTACTTTCAAGCAATTGGAATAATTTATTTCTGAATTAGATGTGTGTAATTGCCTGTTCGATTTTAAGCCTGACACCCACAGTAGATTGAATGCTGTTTTACACAAAGGCTTCTAATCTATTAAATGGTGCACTGGGACTGATTTCCTATGAAATTGTCTGAATTACTTTTTCACTTGGCAGAATAGCACAAAATAAATTTCTTCCTCTATATGTCCATCTGGCTTCTTTCTCCTGTAACACAGAAAAAAATGAGGCTGTGGTTTCTTTTTATTTTTTCTCTAATTCTGTTTAGTTACAGGTGACCCTTAATGAATTGTTTGAATTAGACAACCACCCCAAATACAAACATATGGATTAATTAGGACTTGAGTTTATAGGAAGAAGACTTCCTTGAAAAATATTTTATATTTAAGTCCAAAATAGTGATGGGGTTTTTTTCCCCCACAAGCACCAAAGTGGATCTTTGCTCGCATGCCTTTGACTTTTGGCTGGTTTTTAAATTTGTATGTACCATGAAGACAGTCCAGACTAAATTTCTAGATCAACACCTTTTGGTCAGTAGGGAATTTGTGGAGAAATTATGGAAAAACTAGTGGGAATAATACACTAGTCACTGATAGTTATTGATATGGCATGCATATTTTGAAATTCCAGGAAAGAAATGAAAACATGCAAATTTTGTCTAACTGTGCATTTATTAGGCATGGTGCACACTTTGTAAATGCTGTTTTGTTGGGGTTTTTTTAATGGTGGTCTGCCTCATTCTTGTGAAGTATATATTCTCAGTAAGGTATTATAAACACTCTCTTCTTTGGCACCATCTTCTAATATAAAATCTGTTTCACTAACTAGATCTGCTCCAAAGCTAATATATTAATAGGCATTAGTAAGACTATCAAAGGAACCCTATATTTATTTTTCATGAAACATAGCCAAAATATTGCCATAGTTAATTGCCATAAGTTAATTAATATTTTCCTAATTTTTTGTTCTCTAGAGAATAGGGGAAGGGAAGGTCAGAAAGATGCAGCAAAATTATTTTCCACAATTGTTTTCCCAGTTTTCAGACTAATATACAGAATAATTTTAACAGAACCCTATCAAACTGGGAGAAGTTTGCTTTTTGGATGAAGACTGGTCTCTAACATAGAGGTGGTTTCCAGTATTCTCTTTTGCTTTTGGATTTTCAGGCTAGTGTCCTTATCCACACTTGCAAAGAGTACATATTTGTCTACTTCTTCCCTTGATCTTTCTAAACAAGATTTGTGTTAGAGAGAGACCTTCCATAAATTATTCTCTTACTTTTATTTCCCATTAATATGAATTTTAAAGTTAAGTTCAAAACAAATTGTTCTTTTGCATGGGGTAGGAGAATGGAACAGAAGAGCAAACAGCCTCAAAGGGGGCTGATGCCTGAGGAATCTGCATTATTTTTTTGTCTAGTTTCTCATAAAAGAAAAGTATCATTACTTTGTTCCCTCTGGTATTTGCATTTATCATTTTTTGTTATTGTGTTATATGAACTCTAGATCATATCTCCTCTGAGGAAAGCATCATAGAGTTTTCTGGTTTTGGAAAATTAAAAGGACAGATATCTCTCCGTCATGCTCTCTCTTCTTAACTCCATTTGGTTTTTGTTGATTTTCTTTTCTTGTTTTGTTTTTTTTTAAAGCAAAACAAAAAAAAAAAAACCCAAACAAACAAAAAACCCAACAAAACCAAACTCAAACCACAAAAATGCATACACACAAAAAATTGCATCTCCACAACAAATTGCAGTTTTTCACCTACATAAATTTAGTAAAAACTGGTCTGAGTTAGAGCAAACATGAAATAAATTCAAACATAAGCCTGTAGCTTTAAGAGCTGTGTGAAAAGTCATTAAATAGGATGAGATGGCATTATATAGGGAAAAAACAGAAAATACTTTTGTTATGAAATTCTCATGTGAACTAGCTCAGATAAATTTGTTCTTGCAGAAGTTAGGATTAAAATATTGTTGAGACTCAGAATTATTATTATGGTACTCCAGTTTCCATATGCCTTATCTGTACCGTATCTTACTCTGCTATTTTGTATTGCTTGCTTTTAAAAGGTCTTAATTTTTTATGCTTATGATACCCTCCTGGATGTGCTTTACAAACATGGTGTTGTCAGTTTGGTTTGCTGTTGCTGTGAGGTCGGACAAAGACGGATGGCACTTCAAAGTTCCAGCAGCAAAATCCACACTTTAACGTTACAGCCTATTTTTATACAGTTTTCAAAGTAATCATGTTTAATTCTAATTGGTTAGTAACTTTCTTGCCACTCAGTTCATTGGTTAGAAGGTGCTTGTGTGCTAACACAGCTGTTTACATTTTTTTCTTCAAGGATTCTTACAGGTAGAATCTTCTTCACACGTGCAAACTGTCTTTTTACAATAACAGGTTGTTGTGGTAATTGATTCTTACTGTTACAAGATTCCATTCTTATGGGAGCTTACCAGGCTAGCTTGGCCAGAAAAGCAAGGCCTGAACCATGTTTTACAAAGTTTTACTTTTATGCAACAATTTGCTACTGAAGGAAAAATGGAGTGACGTCTCAAGGTTGACTAATGATTTGGCCCACAGAGCAGGATTCATTTATTCCAAAGTCATAGCAACTCAGTTGACTGGGGATGATGAACACATGTAAGCTGCAGAATTATTCACGCATGTTTCTGGGGCAACTATACCATTTTAAAAGTATTGATTACAGATAATTTCAGAATTATTTCTAGGAATGCTGATACTAGTTTTTGTGTTGCAGCACTTCACAAATTCAGTTATGTCTGATGTTTGCCATCAGGGAATTAATTTTTTTGTGTATGCCTTGAAATACCGTGAGAAAAATTTTCTAAGAGTTTTTGAAGGCATTTGAGACGTAAGAAGTAGAAAATATTACTTCTACTCTGATTGTTGAAGTTTTTAAATTTGGATATGGTTTGCATGTGGGCATACATGTATGCGCACATGATGCATACATTTGTATGAGACATATTCTAGACTGAATAATACCATTTAATTCCAACTATCTTTATAAGAATTAAGTTGGCATCTTGCTTAGTGATTTCATTTAAACAGTTATTTCATTTGAAGTGTCTAATTTTGGTTAAGATTGGTAATCATTCTGGCTGAAGTCATCTTGCGTTCATGGTCCTTTTGTGGAACTTTGTTTGGTTTTGAAATCTCCTGATGTGACCTGTGCTTAAGTGTTACCTACATGTTTTTCTGTGTCTATCCTTTACTTGTGCATTTGATAACTGAAGGCCATTGCTGAAATCAGCAGCTGAGAACAGTCTGAAAGTGTCCAATTTGCACAGTTCAGGAGGCTTAGGATATCAAAGTGAACACTAATACTGACAAAGAGAAGAAAGGAGGAAATTAGGTTCTTCATTATCAGTTTGTGTTGCATCTGCAATGAAATGAGTTCTCCAAGGAAATCTGATATTTGTAAGCAGAATTCAAGTAGGGCCTAGAAACTCCCACTTGTCTGTAGTGTCACTTCCAAGTTTTTATGATATTATTCCTGTAGCAGAAAGGTGTTGTGTTACCAGTATCATAAGGATAGACCTTGAGGCAAAGGGACCCAGAACTTTTTGGGTGAGCTGTCAGTTCACCCTTTAGGAAGTAAAATTGAAAGTTACATACTAGTGAAAGGGAACAGATAAGTATACAAAAAAAATTTAGAGCTACCAGTGAGGCATTCTGTGCGTGAATTTCACAAAAGCTTTTAAAATCATACAGCTAGAGTGGTGACATGTAAATATGTTGCTTTTCTGAATCATGAATAAAATGTAGTCATGTTCACAGGTCATATATATCAGATTCTTAATGTCTGAGAGGAGAAAAAAGGCAGTTGTCGTCAAACTATAATTTTCTCTTGGAATATATGAATTGCAGTTGAAATTGCAGTTTACACGTAGGAAAATATCAACTAGAAGGATATGGTTTGCATTTTTCTTTAATTGAATGATAATTTATTATAGGATTTGTATCAAGGACTTGTCACTGATATGACAAAAGGTCCAATTTCAAGTGTGACAAAGATGACACTCTTTAGCTGCAACTCCATGTTGTTAAATATCTGATGCAGTTTTGCTGTTTTCAGTGGTGGCGCCAGAGCATAAATACTAAAACATATCTAAACTTCAATAAGAAACTGTCTGAATCATACCAAATATATTTTGAGCATGCTTTTCAGGTATTTTCTAGTAAGTTGGTTTAGTGATGAAAGTTTTTTTAAGGTTTGCTTGATTTCCCTTTTTAAAAGCATCTTAAACTATAATTTTGGGGAAACAATAAGCTTTGGGAATGCTATAAGCTTGCACTACTACAGATTTGAAGTTCATTATTTTTGAATTTGAATATTTCAATGAACCCATTACCAAACAGAAATTTCTTGTCTAAGTTAATTGGCCCATTGTTATTACAAGGTCATACATTGGAGTCCTGATAAGTTCACAAATACTGCATGAACATAGTGAGGGAAATAACAGATCAGTAGCAACCTTTTGGAATTTTGATGTTAGTTTGGTGGCATATGTAAAAATAATAAATCCAGCCATGCAAAAGTACTGCATTTCTTGATTACAGAGAGATTGCTGTCAAATGTTCTAAAATTCAGTGGCCAATATTTTAAAATATAGTAGTTGCCCTCTAGTATCATAGATCATTCAGTATAGCCTTGAAGTCTGACTTTATACCACTACAGTTTTTTGGGTTTTTTTCATCAAACAACACCATAATAAGATCATGGGCAAAAAACTTTTCCTAGCAAACATCAATTCAACAGGAATTCAATACAGTACTACCTAAATGTTTGTTTTAAAGAAACTAGTATGGTATAAGCTACTAAAGTGGAAATCGATTTTCTGGCTTTCTCTTGCTGGTGATGTTGGTCAAAGAGATCCCAGTACTGGTTTGCATTTGCACCCCTTTTTCTTGGTGTGCTTGTAACACTTGTCTCTTACATAGTGCACCTCAAACTGCTGGTGAGAAGTACTTCCCTAGGGGGTCCAGCATTACCTGAATTCTACAGATTGGGATTGGTGGCAAAATCACAGTTTGAGATTGCTAAATATCAGCAACAGGAGAAAGAACAGAAGACTGATTCTCTTAGTTCTTGAAATTTGCAAAAAAAAAAAAAAAAAAATCTGTGTTACAGATTAGATTGTTTCGAATTCTCTCATGGCAAATTGCTGGCTTGAAGGTCTTGATATCTTATTCTACAGCACAGGCAAACTCTTTCTACAAATAATAGATCTTCCTATCTTCCTTTTCTTTCTTCTGATACAGTATTATGCAAAAAATAAAGTAAAATTTCTCATTTAATGCTTTACCATTCGTGAAAATAAATTAATATTTTCTTTAGTGTTAGAATTAAGTTGGCCTTTATGTCCAGGTGAGCTCAAATGCTACATTATTTTAATATATTAGGCAAGATGTTTTACTCTTTGGCCAGTCCTACTTGGTGTCTGTCATCATGAAGCTCTGTTCATTGGAGCTTTAGGAAGTTCCCATTTAAATGTCTCAGAAAAAAAAAATCTGTAGACAGACTAGATTTTACAAGCAGTTGTTGCAAAGTTTCAATTCTTTGCAGCATCCAACTTGTGTGCAAATAAGCTGGAGACAGATAAATTTTTGTGTCTAGAGCAGGAGGTAGACAGTATTGGGTGTCAGTGTCACATGTTTCCAAGACTCGCCATTGCATTACATCTTTGAAAATATCATTCCATTTGTTTTCTTACCTGTACAGTAGGATAGTATTTACTTTTGAAGCCCTTAGAGGGAAAGTGAGCAGTAGGCAAAAAATTCTGAAGGCATTTGAATGCATGTTCTTACCTTGTAGGTCACTCTAACATGTATTCCTTTACCTGTCTGCAAAATTTGGTTTCACATTTTGAAGGTTAATTTAGCTCACGGCAGAATTACAATGGCAGATAACTTAAATGTGACAACATATGAATGTTCTCATATGAGAAGCCCTGCCCTTGACTCTCGCATTTCTAAACCTACCTGATAGTTTAGTGGTGAATACTTAGAGCCATCTGTGAAGGTGGCATGTGGCCCATTTCTAATAGGTGCCAAATAAACATGTTCTTAGATGGTAATCTTGAGCAATGCTGCAAATTCTATCTCAGCTACAGAAAGGTCATGCATTGTGACAGCTTTGCCAAGCATCTCTTTACACTTTGTGATACTTGTTGACACTAATAGGCCAGCAAAAGATATTTCTGAACAGTGAAACTAGGCACCTGTGCCTGCCCACAAGTAAAATATAATTGTAGGAGTGACCTTGAACTACAGAATTAGTCAGAAAACTAACATACAAAACTTCAGTAGCAATTCTGTATTATTAGTCTAATTACAGGGTGCATTATAAAATTAAAGAGCAGGGCATAGATTTCAAAGGCATTGATAACTGGAAATTAAAACAGTGCTTCCTCCCACCAACTGTCATTGTTGGATTTCGGTGTTGAAGTTAGACCAAAAGGGATATTATAGATTTGCCATTTGTCATGATGCTTAGTCATCTGTATTATAGCCATCTTAATTACTCTATTAATTCAGCACAGAAAAGTTGTACCTTTGGTAAATATCTAATTGATAAGGTGCAACTTTCTGCTTTGTATTTTGTTATCTCTTTTTTTCCTCTAATGCCTGTCTCCTTGTAACATGTCTCAAATAATTACTTTGTGTCATCTGCTGTAATTTTCAGTGCGTTTCAGTGCACAAACTTACTAACAACGTATGTTTTAAACATTGAATTTTCATCACACCGAAACCTATGAGGAAGTTTTTATCTTATAAATATATATTTTTTAAAAGTAGACAAAACTCCACACTAGATGTGGTTGGTATTTGGAAATTGTGCTTCCATGGAGAAATAATAAGTTTGAGCAGCTTCTATCTACCTTTTGAGCATATTTTATCATTTCAGAACTCATCAGAAAGTTTTTCACACAAATTCCCTCTTTAGAACCTTAATAAAAATGCATACAAGTTTTTCTACCCAGAAATTGTTTGAGGTGGAGTTACTCTTAAGAGTCTCATTTAAATTGATAGATACTCTGTATAGCAGGAACATCATCAGTCTTACATTAGAGTTCCACTTCCTTCCTTTTTCCTTCTTCTCTATTGTAAAAGAATATAAGATTTTATAAATAATTATCTTATGATCTTACTACTCCCCACTCCATATGCACATTTTACCACGGCTGAATTACCAGCTAAAAAGGATTAATTTTTCTAAGTTGGTTATCCTGAAGAGAATGATCTAACTCACAAATTGAGGGGACTGGTAGAATAATTCAAATCCAACTTGTGCTACTTACTCATAAATCTGAGTGAGAGATAAATTCTTTTTTATCTTGGACAGAAAAAAAAATTATCTCTTCCAAATTGGTTGTTTTGAGTAGTGAAAATTTACAGTATAAAATTAATGAACTGTTTCATTTTTTGTGAATTTCTCTACCTTGACTGTGCTGATGATCCCAAGTTGTCTTGTCACAAGTGGGAGATATTTGTATGGGTTTTGCAGGATCTGCTCTTATTTTTCAGCAGAGGATATTATTATGGTGCAATATAAACAGTAGTGTTAGGTGATATAAACTGCAGGGGCATGATCTGTACTGTCTGTGGAATATCAGCAACAGTAGCAGAACAACTCAGCACTGGTATGCAGTTAAGGTAGTGTCTTCAGTATTTAGAGCTAAATTGTTTTATTTGCCCTCAGTTACAAGAATGGTGCAAAGAAGAATTGGTGTAAATCTGCGTTAGGGAAGGCCAGTGACTAGCACAGAAGTTGTAGCTGCTGATGAAACACAAGCATAAAAGAAGCCTAAATGTGGGAGTTTTGTGAACTGGTTCTTGCAGCAGCATTTGATGTTCAAGGACGGTGTTCCCAGCAAACAGCACGAGTTTGAATTCAAGCAGCTCTGGGCAGTTGTGACTTTAGCTGCTGACCTGCTGTGTATGTTTTGTTACCAATATTTTACCTCTTCAGCAGCCGTTATTTTGGATGAAATTATATGTTAATGGGCAGGGACTGTTTGTAAAGTTCTTGCTATACCACTTCTACTTGATTAGCTCCACCTTATATGTTCCTATAGCAGACCCTCCTTACCCCTGCATCCACCAAAAAAAGCTTTTTGTTAATTCTAACTGAATTTTTTTCTGTTATTACTTTTATTACAAATGTTGACACCATGTTTTCCAAGGATTTAAGTTTAGAGAATTAAATGTATGAAAAAGTTTCTGTTCTTTTTCATACTGATTTTACACTTAAGTTGGAAATTGACTTTTATTTTTAAATGTATAACTAAAGTTTTAGTAGTATGTGGTATAAGTAATAATAAATAATACATATTTGAGCACTTAAGTGTTACTAAATATGTAGTGAATGAAACATGATGAAAACTGAAATTTAAACTTGGGGTTTTGTATTTTTTTTTCTTTTTAATGTTATTTGGTATGTTGTCCATATATGTGGCTCTATCCACATTCTATTTAGTAGAGTCTTCAATCTAGTAGTGTTAAAAAACATTTATTCTTTTCAAAAAGGGCTGGTCATTCACAGGATTTATAGAGACTTTGAGAGTCTCTAAATATATGATCAGAATTAAAGCCAAATTTCGCTTAATGTTGCATCTGTTTGTCTTCACTCTCATTAGTTTCATCTCCGTTCCATCATGTTTGGCGTCTCTGAACAATAATTTTTTTTCAGCTTCTAACACATTTATTTTCCCTCAAGGACACACTACAGTTAAAAGTTAATTAGTTTCCTCACAAATGTACAAGCCAATAAAGTTGCATTCTTATTATTAAAATAATAAGAATTATATCAGTCTTACAGATCTGAGAATTCATCGTATGCAAATTTTATTGGGTTACAGATTATCTGCACTTCAGGCTCTGACAAGACAATATGCTAGGAATGGGATGATCTCCAAAAAAAAAAAAAAATATATATATATATTAGGTATGTCATGTTTAAAGAAACAAAAAAGTGAGTTGTTAGCTGGTGCCAGCCTGCAGAGCTCTCTTGCTGTTTAGGCTCTCCTTTTCTTCAATCATTTTTCTTTCCTGGTTCCAGTTTTCATTTTTGTTATTTTGGAAGTGCAATTAAGTAACTTGCCTGTATACATGGGCTGGAAATAACAGAAGGGTAAATGCCTGATCCAGTAGTGAATGACTTAGCTATGAGTAGACTATCTGAAAGAAGAAATGCACCAACAGGAAGCAAGCAGCAATTTAGCAGAAATTTGTGTGTGTCAAATGCATTTATGTTCCAAACCTCTATTTTTTGCAAATATAATTTTTCAGGAAAGTCAGGACTGAGTGTGAAAAAATGTCACCCAGTATATACATCCTACTATATCGTTAATGTACATCAGCAGCATGTCTGGTGGTGGCCAGCTATTGATCCTTCCTCTCTGTGCTGGAATAGTGCTGCAATATTAAAACCTTAAAAATTAGTTTAGGATGCGTGTTTTCTATATGAATGTTGACTTCTGTAGGCTACTTTCTTGTGCATGGGATTAATTTATTTTATTTTTCTTCTTTATCCCTGGTCTAAATATTTCTGAAGCCGAGATCAGTTCACAGGTCGTCTTGCTACACTTTAGTAGAGTTTAGACAGGAATCATCTCCACTTTGGCCGAGTGTCAAGATACAGTTTCCAGTTTAAAAACCTATAAATGATAGTTACATAAATTAGTAACTAATTGGTGTAGCTACTCTTGTATGTGCAACAGTGCTTACAATGATTCTCAGTGACTGATGTTCAAAATGGTACCTTGTGTGTGGCTCCGTATGGTTATGCTCTGGCTCTGATAACATTATGTATTTTTGGTGTTGCAAAGGTGTAATAGAACATGTGCCTGTTGAATCTAGTGACAGTTAAGCGCTTTGAAGGAACTTAAAGAGATTTAGTTGCACATCTTCAGTTTCAAAACTGAATATTTGAATATTTGGAGAAATTACCAGGGAAAAAAATGAATTTGCAACAAGGCAATTCATAAAGGACAGATGTGTTCCTGTTTCTTTGAACAAAAATATTCAACGTAATCAATATAGGATAAGGAAATCTTGCTTATATGTAAGCCTCAAAAAATGTATGTAGGTATCTTCAGTGTGTCACCTCTATGTACATGTGAGACATAGAGTGAAAAGAAAACACAATAAGTCAAATGTGCCAAAACCAAAATAGTGTAGTACAAAACCAGATGGAAATTACCCTTTCCTCCACTCGGTTCTAACCTGTAAAAATTGAGAGAAAATAAATATACATATGGCTGTATACAGCCAAAGATGTTAGACAACCTCCAACTGTGTGTTGGATTTCTTTTTCTTTTTGAGGGGAAACCATCTGGAGTATCTTTTATATCGCTGATTTTCTATCATAAAGGACAGTTGTAAAATTATACAACTTTAGCTCTTTTTATATATCTGTATAAATTGACTTTCATTGTTTAAGCTGTAACTGCCAGATAGTTATAGCATGTAATTTATTAGGTACGTTTAAACAGTTTTATGTTTGTTCTAAATTCTTTAAAAGAGAGGTGACTGAATGCTGTGGGCTTTTTCCCTGTATTTTGATTGAATCTTCTGAAGTAGTTCATTTCTGTCTCACTTTCAATGGCAAGATTCCCTGGCAGTTCAGTAGCATCTCTTTTGGAGAGCAGAGCTGGCCAGACAACCCTTATAATTGTCACAGTCATGTGTGCCAAAAAACCTACTCATATTATAACTATGTACTTTGGAGGTGGATAATTTAGTGGTATCAGTTCATAGTTATGTTAAATTAATGCAAAAGAAAAATCAAATACTCAAAGTTTAATTTTTTGCTATATTTTTTATAAACATTTACACACTTTCTTCTTAGAAATTTATTCTTCTTTTTATTTCATTTTTTAAAGTTTTATTCTTAATTTTTTATTTAATTGACCAAGCAAGCAACAGCATGATGATGCAATGGGAGTACAAAGGCCATATTATAGAGCTGTAATCATAGATGATGATGGCACAGACTTGTACTTCAGCCTCACAGGGTTGTTTTTATGCAGCAACATTTTAAGGAAGGGATTTCAAAAGCAACAAGAATTTAAATTTTTTTTTCTAAGAATATATTCAAAATAATATAACTTAATTTTGGTATTTATCTTAATTGTTCAAATCACATAAGCTTTTAAAGTACATCTTGCATTTCAGGGTGATATATCCTGGTTTCTGCCAGGACAGGATTAAATTTTTTGCAGTAGCTGGGAGAAGCATGGCTGAGGCTGATGTTTTTCTACATTACCTCATGCCATGGTCTCTCTCTTCTGGGGAAAAGGGGTTCCTAGTCGATATTTGTTTATTGTGAAGGCTTTCTGTGGAAATAATTTCTTTGTCTTAACCTTTTGTTATTGATGTTGTTGCTATTATTGTTTTTTTACCTCATTGCTCTTTCCAGTAAATTGTTCTTATCTGAACCCATGATCTTCATCTTTAGAGTCTCCAATTCTCAAACCCGTCCTGCCCAGCAGGAAGGGGAAGCGAGAGCAGCATATGGTTTGGAGAGTCTTAGTGAGGGCACGGAATTAGGGAGTGCCTTTCCTAAACCATGATGTGTTTGCATTGAATTCTCCTTTAGAACAACTTCTCAAGTACTGCTTATTCTAACTGAATTCCTGTAGTTTCTTATGCCTTTTTTAAGCACTGAAATATAATTTGGTGGTTTTCTGTTTCAAATGCACTGTTATAAGCATATCTTGATGATAAGTAGGTATCACAAAGTCCAATCTTGACTGCCAGTGAGGAAATGCACTTCCTCACATGAATGTATGAGGTGAATATATTTAGCACCCATTCTTTAATAAACATTTTTTTAATATATTATTAGAGAATATCAGTTGAATCTGGTAGAAGCTGGTTTCTAAGCCAACCAAGTAAGGGTAGTTTTTCTATGGAACACAAGTCATGCAGCTCTTATAGAGTGAGCAATTGCAGTGAGCAATTCTGTGTTTGGCACAGTGTAAATGGCTTCAAGACTGGAAAATTCATTTAAACTACCCTTAACAAAAATGGTTAGGCTGAAAGAGCACTGAGAGGAGTATTGTGTATGTTTGCCCTACTTTTTCTTTAGTTTTCCTTGGACATCTCTTTATGGCTTTTGAAAACAAGATAGTTAAGTGAAGGTGTTGATTAATTCTGTACACATTACACCCTGAGCCATAGCTCAGTTTGCTTTTTGAAAGTAAATTGTTGCTGTCTTCCTTGCTCCCTTGGTTTGTTCACAGTCTAAAGTATTTTTTAAAGGCTCTTTGCACCAAAAAATTTTCAGTATTTAGTTTTTATATGAATGGAAGTACTATATTAAAAGGAAGTTGATTAGAAAATCAAGGACATTGTAACATCTGTTAGACATGTGTAAAAAAATCTACAAATACTTACACAATATATCTCATTTGTAAGGTACCGTATATATCTGAATTTTATTTGAATAAACTTTTAATGGAGTCCAGAAGGTTATTCCTGACTCTCTAGTAAAGCATAAGTTACAAAGGTCAAAACTTTTAAATAGACCAATTTAAAGTAACTAAAACTAAATTTGTTTAGCTATAGAATAGCAGATTCACCTTTAAATCCATCAGAAGATTAATATGTAAAATATTGTTTTAACTGTAAGACAATGTGTTTGTGCACCTATATTTTGCTTTTCCTTGTCTATGAAATTTCAACAGTTGCATTTCCATAATTCTTATGATTTACACTGATTATAGATGTAAAGTGTGCTCAGACTTAATGAGTACAATGAACCTTATGGAATAACTGATGCATCTATTAGGAAAGGAAGTACCCTTCTGAGTAATACAAATCTGAGGTAATTTAGAGAAAAATTTTAATCCTCCCTGTGCTGCTGGGAGACTAAGACATAGTTCTGGAAGTTATGGTGAAAGGAAGCATTTGATCATTTTATAACTTTTCAAAAGTCGGGTAATATTTTCTGGAATATAAACCAGGTAAGAAATAGATAAAATTTTAATAGCTCCTTTGATCATTTAAAAAGAGATTCAATGTCAGAATCAACTGTATTGAGTTTCAGTGCAGAAGGCTTTTTTTTCTTGGAATAGCCACTTTCTTGTTGCCAAAACAAGCAACTCGAATTTTATTGAAACTCTTCTTACGAATGGATAGTTGCATTTTGTTACTGGCTTTTTACTAAATAAGGGAGCTGTAACACCAGCTTGAAACATTTTTTTAATTGACAACATGAGTGAAACATTTAATAAAATTGGCTTCTTTACATAAATCATTTAATTTCACGGGAAGGAAAATACTCCTTTTTACTCTTCTAGTAACAAAAGAAAACTCCAAAGCATAATTCCAAATGGCAGGCTGAAGTGCTTGGGATTTAGTGTCCTGTTTTACTTTCTATATGCTTAATTCAGTGTGTTGGATTTCTATTATATAAATTTTTAATATGTGAGATGTACATTTGGATTTCTGACCTGGCTGCTTGAGGGAGGCCTGCCAATAAACTATCACCGTTATAATGAGTGATATCACTGACATTAATAAATAATGTTAATTTCCTCCTTCCCCTGTTTGCACATGACTTATATCATATAAGCTCTTTCCTCTGCCCAGCTCATTCCCAAGGATCTGCAGAGGGAGGGAGTTGTCAGTAACCCTAGAAGTAAGTTGCACAGTCTGGAATGAAATTTGAGGCCAAATAAACACTTTCAAGATCAGTATCTATGTTTATCACATTCCAAAGACTACAAATTATTTTGTAATTATGCAGTAAATTCTAGTATGAAGTTTGTTTCAGAACCAAATGGGATATGGAGAGATTATGTATTTCCATACTTCTCTGTTAATAGACTATTTACTCTTTTTTCAGCAGCAGTGTTAAAAAATGTCGGGATACTCTGTGCTATGCTGACCCGCTCTGAAATTTAGTGTAGACAATAGCCAGTCTACTCTGAGTTTGTTACTTGAAGTACTTCAGTGCAACATAGCTAATTAAGGTCTCCGCAGAATCTCACCAGCAGTGGTATGGAAAGATTGTCTCCACATTTTTTTAACCACTTTTAAGATAATAATATCCTGTCATGTAAAGTTAATTAATTATTATGTTTTTCTGTTTTACTAAGTTGTTTCTTCTTGTTTCTCTTTATTTTTATTTCTCATTTTTTTCATATAAATTTAATTATTTCTCTAAAATTTTGTTTGTTGAACATGGTGAGCTGTTCTTAATAAAGGTTTTCAGATTTCATAAGTGGTCTTGGACAGTGCCAAAAAATTTACTTACAATTTAAACATCTATTCCCCCACATTTAAACATGAATTGAAAACATGACACGGTACTTGGAGTGATTGTACCACCTAAGTGCTTTCTTTGCACTTGTATTGAATGCTTCTGGACTAATGCCATAGATTTAAGCCTTCTTAAAATAAGACTATTAAAATCTCACTGAACAGTTATGTGAATTTTAGTTATACTAGCAACTGTTGAAAAGTCATTTATAAAACATCCTAGTCAAAAATGTTGCTAATGATAATGAAAATAAATTAATTTCCAGGCTTAAAAATTGAAGTTAAATTGAGTCCTTGAATTAGTCCAAATAATTTTGTAACTTGTACAGTGGGTTCCTGGTTTTGACATGTTCACCTTAAATAAGTATCTTCATTGGTAGACAAAGGATAGTGATTTCTAGTTATTTGTTATAAACATTATTTTGACATGTTTGTTGAATATCAGTGGATTAAATCTTATTGAATTTTGATTGCCTAGCAGATTTGTAATGAAGTTATAGGCTTATATTTACAGCTGTTACAGACTACTTAAAATTCAGCCTCTTCATAAACAATTTTATTTAATGATTCTGTTTGGTATATGAGTCAGCAATGAACTGCAAGAACTTACTTATTGCCTTTCATAAGCATGCTTTTATAGAACAAGAAAATAAAAATGTGAAGTTTTTGTCTATTTGGGTGAAGGGCAAAATCTAATTTCATTATGACTGACTTAGGCTATTAAGACTATATTGTATTGGGAAAATGGCAAGGCCAGGTAAGCAAGAATTTAATTTGGTTTTTTATCTCATTACACTGTGTGACTAAACTTAATGAAGAAAAGCTCTCCCTTTGTTTCATATTGACTTTTGATCTATGTATATAGTAGCCTGCTCCCAGAAATAACTTACCAGCAACCTTTCAGTTAGCACGAACTATCATGGCCTCATTGACATTTGACCAAATATGCTGTGTAAGTGTTGCTAGTAAATCTTTCAGTGATAATTTTTCAGTGGATAAAGGTCCATCAGGCAAACTTACATTCTGGGAACTTTGCAGAGAGTCCCTGTTTGTGCACAAAAGGTAGAACATCAAATGGAAAAATGAAGGGAGTCAACAATTTTAGTAGCAGACCTGGAGTGAGACTGCTGTGCATCACGCAGCTTTGTGTTGGAGGAGCTAAACTTCTGCTTTGGTAGCCAAAGTGCCTTGGTAGCCTTATCTGCCCACATTTGCTCTTTGTTCCGGACAGATCTCACCCAGCAGTTAGAGTCAATGCTAAAACGTAAAAGTATTATGCCCTGAGAGTTTTACCAGGCAGCATTCTGTTAGCATGGTATTGATCCTGAATTCTAGTTCATATGTCTTCCTTCTGTCATGAAGAAGGAATTTTGCTGCACATTTCAGGTCTCACAAATTCACCTTCTATTTATGTATGTATTCTGATTTTTCAGCTGTAGAACAAGTAGTAGCAGCAGGCTGCTTATTGACCTTGAAAAACAGTCTCCTCATGTTTTGTGTATCAGTGAAGGTTCTTTTAAAAATGCCTCATCTTTATTATTTTGGCATTGGTGGCCCCTGGAAAAAAGAAACAACCTTATTTTTGGAATAACCACTTCTTTCTTTTGTAATGTGCTAAGGAAACTTCCTTGTCTGGCCATCCAGGATCCACTGTGTCATACCATGTGAGATGGGACCGAGGTCCCTCTGCAGATACACACCCCACACTCAGTGCTTTCATACCTAGTGCTTTTGCTGAGCTTGAATAAATCTTTAAAGAGCTTTTCCTGTTGCTGATTTAGCAATAAGGTTTAGAAAGTAGTAAGTAATTGTACAACATTCAAGTATTTCCTGGGAAGAAGGAAGCAGTGGCTTCATCTTTTAAGCATTTACTGTGACACTAGCACTTGTCTTTCTAATGTGCTTCAGCAGCTTCTTTGAGAGTCAACACACATGGAGTGATTGGCTGGAAAGCAGAGGAAAGCATTATGCAGCTTTTCAGGATGGTGACGCCCTCAAGGCTGTCTCTACTAATTACTGTAACTAAGGGTCAGAATGGAGCTTAG
Source organism: Taeniopygia guttata (assembly GCF_048771995.1). NCBI lineage: Eukaryota > Metazoa > Chordata > Aves > Passeriformes > Estrildidae > Taeniopygia > Taeniopygia guttata. Next base: position 36,282,994 of record NC_133028.1, on the reverse strand, counting down.
TTGCCTCACAGTGCTGTAGTAGAAAAAGGCTTTGGCTCTGTTAGCATTACCTTCTCTGGGTCTGGGCTAGAGAACAGCAAAAATAGTAGGGCACAAAAGCTTGGAGTTCTTCTTCATTCTGGGGTCTTTTGAATGACACACAGTCAGAAGAGAAAGTGACAGAAGTGCTGGGTTGTGAGAAGCTGGGGGGAAAGAGGACAAAAGAGCATTCCATAGAGAAAACGGTACAATAGTTCATTTCTTATAGCAAATGTGTAAAGGTGAGCATTTGCTTGACCCTTTGCCATGTCAGTCAACCATATAATGACTTTTAGAAGTGTGGTGGCTGGGAAGCCTCAACTATTACTGCTGTTTCACTGTTGGTAACAAATTGCAACCAGAAGCTGCTAAGTTGTCTCTCTAAATGCTTTGAGTAGGAGATCTATGTGACAGCCTTTGGCTGCTTCATACAAAGAAAGCTTCCAGCCCTGGATAGCTTAGAAGTTTGGTAGTTCCTACAGAGAGCAAGTTTAAAGTTAAAATTAAAAAAATAGTATTCTTTGGTTTCGTTTTCATCCTATTCCAAACTTTGCAACACGCACATATAAGTCTTTATCTATGTCTGTTTGGATTGTGTGATTATTTACATGAATTGATACTGTTAGTGTTTCATGCTACACACTGGTAGTTTTGTACTCCATGGGCAAATGCAGAAAGATTAGAAGAGGAATACTTGTGGTATTTTCAAACATTGGGGGCTTCTTTATTTTTGATAAAAGCTGTTTAAAAAGCCATTTGTGTAGCCAGTATTTAATATAGTATGTATTGTGTTTCTTTATTTCTTCCGTGCTAGGAGGTTCTTCAGTAATTTAGTGAAAACTTCCTCGAGTATGCTGTGCCCTATTTTGTTACTTGTTAGTCACCTGCTGAGACAGTGTAGATGTTTATAGGATTACCTTTATGTGCTAGCTAAGCATTGTATTTGCCATATTCTCTTTAATTGGTATAGGGGGCCAGATTTTGGACTAAAAATCTGATGCACCTTTGTTTTGACATGCCACCGTCTGAGTCCTTGTTTTTGGATCTGTGCATATCTGTTAACAGCTAACCAGTCCATTTGAATCAAATTTCCTGAATGCTAAATTCTGGCAATTCTTTCTTTCGCAGTCCTTTGGGAGTGAAGAAGAAAATTTGTTTTCCTACAGGGTCTATGTTTCCAGTTTCTCATACATAATCTAGTAAATAGAGCTCAATTTAATGTACTTATTCAACCTAACCCTTCTGAGAGAGTGTTTCATGTCAAATAGAATTAGAGATGCACCAGACTCTTAATTTGAGGCCTTGGTTTGGCACAGAAAGTACCCTTTCATCCTTTCACGTGTGAAATTGAAGGTTCCCTGCTGGCTTAACACAATCCTTAACAGCTGAGCACTTGGCCACAGTGGAAAGCTGTGAGTAGCTTTCCACAAATACTTCCCTTGCTACGTGTATTAATCTGGGGAGACTATGAGCAAGGCAGCCCACAGCATGTACCTGTTGCTGACTCCTTCTGGCACTTAAAGAAAAATTTGAGCTATACATTTCAGTAGATCTTTTCCCTTTGTAATGATTATTTGTACCAGAGGTATGCATTCAGAGGTCTGAGTATTTCCACATACATCTGTTTGATAAAGATTTTAAAATGAGAAAGTAAGTAAATGAATTTTTGTGGTTATGTCTGAGTACCATAAAATTTTCCAGTTATTAGTGATAGCTGCAACTAACACTCCATATGTGGAAGTCTGTTTTATGCCATGTGTGTTATTTGGATCACTGTGAAATATCAATAAGTATAATTGCTTAATACTGTGATTATATATTTAACAGATCAACAAATGTTTTATTTATTCACAGTATCAAAATGACAGACTCACAGAATATTTGGGATTGGAAAGGACCTCTGGAGATCATCTAGTCCAAACCCCTGCTAAAGCAGGTTTATCTAGATATTGCCTGGACTATCTAAATATTATCTAAATTTTATCTAAATATTGCCTGGAATCTCTGGGCAACCTATTCCAGTGCTCTGTCACCCTCAAAGAAAAGAAGTTTTCCTGATATTGAGATAGAAGTTCCTGTGTTTCACTCTGTGCCCATTGCCCCTTATCCTGTTACTGGGTGCCACTGAAAATGTCTGGCCCATCCTCTTCACACCTGCTCTTAAGATACTTTTATGCACTGGTAAGATTTCCTCCTCTCCAGGCAAACACGACCAGCTCTGTCAACTTTTCTTCACAAGAGAGATTCTGCAGCCTCCTAATAATATTTGTAGCTCTCCTTTATATATAAAGTCTTTCCAATGTACCTATTCCTTCTGTGATTTTTTTTTTTTTTTGTGATGGCTGCCCACCCTTTTCTCAGTTCAGTCAGGTTTGGATTTTTTCCATGTATGATCTAAATTAAAATCCTGACTGCCACTGGGAAGGGTCAGTCTCAGAAGAAAACAATGTATGCCAGCTCTGGTAGTACTATAGCAAAGACATTCCTTCAAAGCATTTTATCAGCTACATGATTTTTCCTCATATTCTTGTACTCTCATTGACACATTCTTCCTTATAGACTGTGATGTTCTATTTGAAACTTTTACATACATAACTATTTTCTATATTTCTGCTTTTAGGTAGAAATGATCTATGCTTTCTTCATCTTGATCTTCCTTTTTAAATTTGGTGGTGGTGTGGCTAGAGAGCCATAGACCAGTCTATCTCAGATTTTCTACACTCAACTAATAGTCTAATAGGCTTTAGAAAAATGTAAGCAACAATCCTGCACAGCAATATGCAGTGATCATAGTTGTGGGAGCATCTCTTCTTCTAGAACTACTGTCATTAGGAATTATATTTGTGTCTTTCATGCAAATATGTAAAGTAGCAAAATACAATTAAGTCAAAGGTAAGATTTTGAAAGCTTTTAATTGGGAGGAAGCCCTGGCTAAATTGAATGGTTTAATAGATACTTAAAATATGGTAATAAGTGCACCTTTGAGGGGAAACTATTTTCTGTAGCACTGTTCTGCAAGGTGGAAAGAATTCACCAATTACAGGATTGGCTCAATAGTAAAGAAGCAAGGTTTGATTCAAGTTCTAATAACTCTGTAAAGAAGTAGGAAGCTACATGCAGTTCTTAGAACACTTAAACATTTTTTGAGAGGTTTTGGGTTTTTTTTAGTGGAAGACAAATATTAAAAGAGCTTCAAAACATCAAACATTATAATTAACTGCTGCCATCCTTCATCTTTGAGATTAGCAATGTAATAAGCCTCAGGATGAAATCTAAACTATTGTGTTGTTTTACTGTATTAAGATACACCATTAAAGCATTTGTTCTAATGAAACTAATAAATGTAAAAGGTGGCTTTATGAAGTCAGTGGTTGTATACAAAATATATTTTAGACTAACCAATTAATTGCAAGAAAAAAAACTCTATGCAGGGCAATTTCTTGAGCCCTGGAGGTCATATTGTAACTATATCATTTTTTTTATTATTAAAATTTAAAAAGCACACATTACTTGATCTGGGTCAGTGCATGCTCAACATGTGAAGTGCTGAATGAATAGAATTCTAAGATATCCGAATATCTTGGATATTGATATCTGAATGGCCAGAATTCTAACAATTATTGACATCCATATGAAGGCTATTATTGATTGCATTGTCCTTTCTTGAGACTGTGTTGAAGCATGAATTATATTCTAAAAGGCTGACAGATTAATTCTCAAGAAGGTATTTCAATGCAATTTTTATTCCATTTGAAAATTTTTTCTTCCTTTTATTTTGTGTAAGCAGCCTTTAAGCCTTGTTACAGGCTTAAAACACATATTATCTCCTGCAAATTAAAATTTCTTGGCCCATCTTCATGTGTAGGCCATTTTAATGAATTCTCATGTGATTTTACAGGATGATGGTGTTAATGTCAAAAGTTTGTTTGACCCCCACCCAAACAGGCAGGAGAGGGGAGTACGTGGGAGGTTTTTCCATTTGTACAGATATCCAGTCTGGTTTTTCATTTTCAGATTAACTACAGCTACCCAATATGGGCATGAGTTCCACCCCAAATTGAAGCAATCTTTTAGGGTTTGGAATTTGGGTTTTGGTTGTTGGTTGGGTTTTTGTGTTTGTTGGGTTTTTCCTAATCTGAAATGCATTTAATATTAGGCCATATACAAATTAATGCCTCATTTCCTTACACTTGTTTGAATGCTTAAGTCCTCACTGGTATTCTAGTTTTTGTGGCATTTTATTCAGTATTCAATGCAACTTTTCTAAGTGAACATTAGAAGCTGTAGACTTTTATTAGATTAAAAAAAACTTATAAAGTGCATAAAAAGTATATGAGAAAAAATGGAGGACTTATTTAAAATCTGTGAAATCTTTAGAGTTGGCTTAGTGCTTGAGATTTTTAGTCTTATTCTAGACAAAGCCTTCTATTTGTACAGTTCCAGGAGCAATTTCCATTGGAGTCATAGAACTATTCATGTGCCTGATATTACATCTGTGCTTGAAGGATTTTGGGGTCAATGAAATGACCAAAGGTATAAGAAATTGGTTCATTATTATTTCTTTTTCTCCTTTTTCCCTCCATCCAATAGAACCTAGTGTGAATCATTTTACTGAACTGATGATGGAGACAGAGTTGACAGAAAGTCATTGAGATGCATTGAGAAGAAGCTTTATAGTGAAGAAAAATACTTGTAGGTGTCCATCAAGTTCTGCTTCTGGAGAAACTAATGTCTTTGAAAACCCTCTTTCTGAAAAGATCAGACTACTGAATGCATAATGGTTTGTAAAGAAAAAAAATCTAGCTTACACATATTCTAATTCTAAAATATAAACATGACATTGTTTAAAATGCAGGTAACCAGATATTCATGGTATTATTTCAGTGTTTCTATAAATTGTGACAGTGTACAAACATTCTCTTTGATGGACAAAGGAGAGGAGATATGTTACCTATGGGGCTGTATACACTTTTTTTTGTCTATTGATATATTTTTCCTTTTATTGTTGATATTTTTTTCACTCCGGTGACAAAGTGGTGAATCATGAGTCTTAGTGACAGCAAGGAGTGTCACAAAAACTTGTCATAGCACCCCATCTGACTAAAAAATTTGATCTGTTTTGGAATGAGATATGAGTGTGACTCGAGTCTAGTGTTTAGTGTATGTATTTATTCTTTTTGTAAATATAGTGACTGAAAGACTCTTTAAAACTTAGGTCTTAAAAGCTTTATACATTTATGTGAATATCCCAGGCTTCACTTAAGATTGTGTGTCTGTATTTGAAGCTAGCTCCTTCTTGTATTAGGCTGTATTTTAATTTTTTGATGGGTATGAGATAAACATTTTTCTTATATAGTATAACTATAATGGAAAAGAATGAAGCTTCCGGTAATGGTAAAAAAAGGGCTTTTTTAAGGAAGTCCCTCAGCTCCCCCTTTTTTTTTTTTTTTTTTTTTTTAAATACAGGTCCATTCACTGTAGTCGTCAGTTCCTTTTTTTTATTTCTCTGTAAGAGACTAATAAGGCAGAATGATTTTTGAAGTAAGCCGTTTTCACTTTTTACATTTATATGCACTTTTTTTTTATTGCTCATGTTGAATAGTCTGGACAATGGAATTTAAACAATAGGCTAGAATTACTAAATAATTAGCTAGCCAATCTTCATACTCTGGATTTCTGTTATTCAAAGCTGGCAGAATTTTTCAAATCTACTTCTCTGGTTTCTGTGCTTTCATTAAGATACACTTTCCATTAACACAAAGTTGATTTTGTAAAAGTAATTTGGAAGCTGTTTCCTCCCTGCCCCTTTACTTTAAGCATAAAAAAATTATGCTTAAAATGTAATGGCATTTCTGTCTCAATAGCTTTTGAATGTACTGATTTGTTTCTGTATATTAAATGTGAGTGTGTTGCATTTAATTTTTTGGGAGGTTCACTGGCATTTATTTATATTTTTTTAGTTCTTAAAGATTGCAGTAAGTCTCACTGAAAAGAATCTGGCAGACATCCAGAGACACTTAGAGTAAATTAGTCTTCTAATTAAGTGCAGCCTTCTTAGCCCCTATATTGTCCTTGGAAAGCATGTTTTCTTCCTTAAAGCAAGAAAATCATTAAATTGTGCTGCAAAGGAGAACAGGAGATACTGAGAACCAAGCAGTGAGCATTCAGATTTCCAGTGGAATTTTTTCATTTTTCTTCCCTTTAAACATTCTGTGTGTGTGCTAAACAACTGAAAACTATTCTCACTTGACAGGATGAAAAGAGTTCACTGACTTCATGTGCAATTTTGCACAGTGAGCATTCATCTGTTCTTAGTTGCATGTGTAATGTCAGGGACCAAAACAAAAATTTGGTTATTGTGAAAATGCTGGCAGAACCAGGAATATATTGTTACTACACATGAAAATGCTTCCAAAGCTGGAATAGAAATATTAAATATTATCTTACTGGATATAATATTCAAGACTTGTAAAATCTTTACTCACTAGGTCTTTCATCTGGCGTGCTGAGGGGTGAGAGGCAGTTCACTGCTGAAAGTCCTGTTCAGTGAAAAATGAATAGAAGAGTAATTGATGGACTGAACTGAACAAAAACTGCTTTGCAATTTTTAACACAGTTTACAGAACAAATGATACAACTGTTAAATATTTTTGGCTCAAATTTAATTGTGTAGGGGGGGAAAAATTGTGAAAGTCTCTTACTTTCATCGTTTATGTGAAATAGCCAGAAGAAATGACACCATCAGTATCTCTAGACTAATGGAACTGGCTGAATAGGTAGGCTGTTCTTCTTCCTTTATTGGGTGAGTTGATATTTGGTGTACTGAATATTATGGTGCATTTTGTCAGTTTTACTGCTTGTGGTTCCCTGTAGAAAAAAAATAAATCAGTAAATATTTTCCATTCAACAGTCACAAAACTTTGAAGAATGAATTGAAGGAGTAGATATCTCTTTCCAATAAATACTTTTATATTTTTCCTTCTACTTCTCTTTCAAAATTAATTTGCTTCCTATTATTTGGGTTTCGGGCCTTTTGTTTTTGTTGGTTGGTTTGGCTTTTTGGGTTTTTTGTTAATCATTGTTATTCAATTTCTTTTTTTTTTTATTTTTTTTTATTTTTAAGGCTAGGTTAATGATTCTGCCTGTGTCCCACAGAAAAGCAGAAGAGTAGAAATGCTCTTTTAGTTTCTCATGTTTTAATAATTAATGCTGTTCATATAATGCAATCAATATAATTAAGTCATTCAAGTGAGATCTTTGGTTTTAATTCCAGTAAGTTTTGAATTAAATAAGGAGAAAAATACTGTTAAAGCATTTATATAAACTTGTATGTGATTTCTATAGCTTTTAAACCATCAGGTGATAAAAATGCTAGTACCTCAAATGTTTTCTTTCTTGATGCTTTGTGTTAGTTACCTCTGAGATGTAGGTGTTGGACTGCAGGCTGGCAGAAATTGTTCAGCTGGTATCAGCCTAGAGATTTGAATTCCTAGGGGTATGCTGGTTACTCAGCCACTTTTTCAGACACCTTTGTCATGAGCAAGTCTGTTCAGAACTTCATTGCATCATCATAGTCACAGCCAGGTTCTTGATTTTCAGCTTTGATTTCCTTTGCACCTGATGAGTCTGATTTAGATGGAAGTGAAAACTGTTGGGTCATCATTGTCTTTAAGGCTAGGCATTTTAACAGTATTGCCAAGCAGAAGATAACCTCAGTGAATTATCTTGATTCCTAGCGAACAAGTGCTGATTAAATTCTGCATAGTTCATAGGCTTGTAAAGGGACAGGGGCTTGTGATCCAGGAATCCTTCCGGGTGTGGTCAGGCCAAATGTTACCTGATACATCTGTCACACTAAATAAAGCCTGCAGTTGTTTTGTTTCTCTATTTGGTCCTTCAGCACATGCATTGTCTGCCATCAGGAGGGGAGTTGCTTTGCCCAGCCTGCAGTGCAGTGCATGTCCCTGAGGTTCTGTTGAATGAGCTAGATGGTGGACTAATGAACTAAAACAGTGACATTTTACATGTGTGCTGAAAATTTCAGCTGTTTTGTTGATTTAATCTGTAATATATGTTCAAAGAGAAGGTGAGGAATTCCTTTCACATATGTACTGTCATTTCATTCAATTTAAATGGCAGAATTTGGGTGTTCTTTCTGTGTGATTGCAGTAATTGGGGACATAGTCAATGCAGGGTGAGCATGCATGAGCATTTGTTCAGTTTTTCAACGCTGGTACTCTGGAATTACATAGTAGCTGTGTGGAAGGAAAGAGAAAGATGTAAAAATAATGCAGAGGAAATCTTTTTCTGCTTTGTGATCTCACCAGCTTACAGAAGACCCAGTCTTTGTGAATTGAAACACCCATGCCTGTACATCTGTGCAGTCTATGACAGGAACTCAGGGCAGAGAAGTTGCTTTAAAATCAGCACAGCAACATGTCTGCAATTTCCTTATGTCCAACTTTCTTCTCCTCTGTTGATGTTACTCCTGATCTGTAAAACCTGATGAAAATATGTACAGTTCAGATGAAGGAGAGCAGAATGGTGGAAGGTGGAAATTTTTTCCAACTGTAAATAGTCATTGCTCTGTAAATCCACATTTTTATATGAAAATGTTTATCCACAATGCATAAACTGATATCTTGCCAAAGGCAGTTTTATCTCCATATGCAAAGCAGTCACAAAAACCCACCCAGTGATTGCAGCTTGTGAAGAGATTGTCAGTGTTCTATTCTGACAAGTCTGTGTGTTTGCATATGTATGTCTATACTCATTTAAAGTATTTTTCAAATATGAGCTAAATTATTTCCACTGAGTCCTCAGTTAGTTTTGCTTTTCTAGGAAGAGAGTGGATAGAGCTTTGCCATCTAGTTTCTGGGTGAAATTCATCTGACACAACACCATATTTAACACATGTGGGGGAGGTCCTCACCTGATACACTACTTAATTCTAGTGAGTCACTGGAGGTACAGCAGTACTTGATCAGCTTTAAATAAACTATAAAATGGCTCTTCTTCCTTTCCTGAGAATTTCTGTACCATTGTTGCATTCATCTTTATTGTGGTCAGCTTGTGGTCCGTATCACAGTCCTAAAACATTTACAGTCATTAAATTTTTTTAAAATTATGGAGAAGTTATAGAGTACCTGCTCTAGCTGGTTCTTTCTGAATATCCATTAAGTTCACAGAAATTTTAAAATAGTGTTTGGAATAAGGATCTGTTTTGAGATATTTTCAGGCCTGCCTTGAATTATGATGTTCCTCTATTACAAGAGAAGGCTCTTCTAAAGTCTTGTCCTCATTTTTTATTAGAATTATTTCATCATTGATTGTTCATCTATATTTAGTACATTGCAGCTGAGAACAGAATTCAACCTTTTTATTGTGGGTGTCCAAACAAAATTGCTTTTTTCATGATTTTTTTAATTACTGGAGGCAATTCTCTGTTAACTGTGAGTGAAATACCTTGACTTTTTTCTTACTAAGATTTAACAGGAAAATAAAATTTTTTCAGAGATTTTACAATTGAGGTATAGAATTTCTCTTCTATCCTTTTTATGAAAGTAATTCTAACACATGCAAGAAAACAACATACTGTTAATTAAGATAGTGACTTGGTTGTGAATACAGAGAAGTCCTTAAAAATAAAGGAGGTCAGTGAAAGAGGTCAAAAAACATTTGAATATAAATATTAGCTTCAGTTTCTTTATTTAAAAAACAAGCCACCTTAGATTATTGTGTTTGCTTCATTATCTTTGCCTCAATGGTTTTAAAGTCATAGAGGTGGGTCTAAAAAAAGCTGCTTATGGGAGAGTAAGTGGACGCAAATCAGACTCCCACACTTGGAATTGGAAAACTATTCACAAACAATGAGTGTGTTCACCAGTGTGTGTAAATGAGAGCCTGATGTGTTTTGTGCTTGTGCACTGCTTGTGTGCTGCCTCCCTCAGTGGCTTCTCCATTGCAGGAGGCTCTTGAGCAGCCAAACAGAAAGCAGCAGCAGCAGGAACAAACCTCCCTTTGGAAACTCACCCCTGCTCATAGCCCAACTTAGTGCATACAAATCCTTAGTGACATGTTTTCAATGTTCTTATCCATCTCATTATGCTCCAGAAGTAACTGGAAAAATGAGTAAAAGCACTGTACTACTGCTATTCTGTGTGAGAGAATCCCATGACAGTGGCATCTTGACAATCCCACCTGCTGTTTCTTGGGATAAGGAAGTTGGAAGCAATCTAGAAAGCCATGCCAACTGTGAAAGGAAGCTCTTCAAAGAAGCTAAAAGAACATTTGTAGCTACACAAATAAAAGAAGAAAAAAATCCTAAAGCAAAAATGAAAAGCACTGCCAGCTTCTTATTCTTATAGGTAAGAATAAGAATCAGGTTCTTTATAAAATTAGGATATGTATTTGTGCTGTTAGTGCGCACTGCTGTGTTGGACTGTCCCAGTCCAGAAGGATTTTGCTCTTTCCTTTCCCCTGAAAGCCAACCTTTAGTATCCAAACATGCAGCAATAAAGAGAGGAAAAGTAGAAAACCACAAATAAACCTGTGTGTCAGATTCCATATAGTTTGCATTTTCCCACAGGCCATCAAGGGTAGGCCAGTTTCAGTTTCTGTTACAGAAAATGAGAAAATACCATACATTCTGTTGAGCAGAAGGTCCTCCTGTGCCCCAGTGGAGTCAGAGCTGCCAGCTCATCCTGCTGTTTTCCTGAGTTGCCTCCTCCCTGGAGTGAGTGTGCATGTCCTCCTAAAGCAGAACAGACACATGGCTCTACCACTGGGAGTCTATTACCATATTATCCTGTTTTGTCTTTGTTTCTGATGATGTTCTGTTCAGACTAACACTGCCTACTGCAGAAGAAGGTGATCTGTTCTCCACAGCACCTTTCCCATGGGATTTCCATCTTCACAAGTATAATGTTCCAGGAGGTGATATCCCCCTATTTCTAATTGGTTTTGTTTTTCACTTTTAATTGACTGCCTCTTGATACTGCTTCATCTTCTGCAGTGTACATAAAACAGAAAGTAAGCAGCTTTAGCCCTTTGCCCTTTTCCAGCCAGATCAAAACCATTCTTCATTAATACTCTGTATAAATCTTGTAAGGTCAGTCACCAAGAGCCCCAGTCTGTTTTGAGGTAGGTTTTATACTTCATTACAGTATCTTCATCCTTTTTTTGATAAAAGCCCCTTTTATCTGTGTTATAGTAGATTTGCTGTAGTATTTGTGTGTGTTTATGGGGATATTCTGATTTCTTTACAGATTTCTTTTCTCCCCTCCTTGCTTCTAAGCTACTGCATGCTTTCCTGAATGTTTTTATCTTTGTTGATTCTTTATCCCTTTCCTATGATAATCAAAGCCTTTTTCTTCTTGTATTTTTAGTATTTCAGTCCTCACTATAACTATATTCTTACAGGAAACCAAAGGTGAGATCAAATATGTTTCTGCATCTAGCACAATCTGCAAGTATTTACATCTGCTCTTGAGTGCTAATATTTGGGGGGGAAAAAAGGAGTTAGTAAAATTATTGCTACAATATTATCAAATCCATGGCTGAAAGTCAGCTTTAAGGTATATGTTTGCTTATTTGATGTTTTCTTACATTACTTGCAGATATGTAACTACCGTTTGCACCAGATACCATATTGCATTAACTGAGTTTTCAAACATGGCATCTTACTTAGATTGCCTGTGCAATCCTTTAAAATATTGACATATGAAATGAAGTCTTTTTTCAAAATGTTTTTATTGTGATTCTGCCCTTGTTTTGTATTTTTCTTTCCTCATTTCTCATCCTCAGCATAAATCATTGATTATGGCTATTTTGTTAGTTTTCATATCCAAACTTTATTCTAGCCAATTCCCTGCAGCAGAATCTTAGCAACAATCTGATCTGGGATGTGATACATTGTACTTCACAATTGCCTTCAAATCTTTCTTTGATGCTTATAAATCTTATAGTGCTGTTACTCATAAACAGCTGTGAAGTACCCTTCCTTGACTATGAATGAACCCAAATCCCTTTATTCTTAATTTTGTGTTGCTACAGCTGTGTGCTTCTTTTTTACTTGAATGTATGTGTATGTATATATATGTCTTCCTTTATATAGATGAAGTAAAAACTGAAGTTTCTTCTGCACCATAAGGCTTTATTATTCTGAAAAGTTTGTGGATGTCAGGCAATGCTCATTACAAGAATCTAGGACATCATGTCAAATAACCTTGCTAAAATTCACTTTCTCTACAGTGTCTCATTCAGTTGGCAATTAATCTGTTTAAGAACAAAACTGATTTTTTTTGCAATACTGTGCTATTGGAAAACTTGTAGCTGTTTCTCATCCTATTTTATAGGTGCCTGTGTTTTTTTGTCTTCTTTTTGGTTTGGTGCTTTTTAAAATTTGCTCTAATTTTTGTTTTGTTTGTTTTTAGGGATCAAATCTATTTAGACTAGTCTATAAATTCCCAGGTTGTCAATTGTTCTTGCTTATTATAAAGAGAGGTACCATGTCTGCCCCCTTCCAGCCTTCTGGGATGCTCATCCTCCTTCAGTTCATAATAATGGTGTGGAGAGAGATTGCTTCAGGTGCTTACTTAGTGTAGGGTGAGTTTCATACGCTGCTGTGGGCTGACCTGGGCCTTTTGTCCTTATGATTCATCTGGTTGAGTAGTAGTACTACATAATTTATTGTTCTTACAAATATGCTCTTTTGATTCAAGTCTCCTTGGGTCATGAAGATCTCCTTAAGGCAGTTACATTATGTCCCTAATACCTCCGTGTCTTTCCACCATATCAGGTTAGTTTTTCAGGAATTTTTCTTTCTTGCAACTTTCATCCTTTCTTGTATGTGATTTTCTCAGCAACTGTGTTTTGTAAAACTGTGCCACGATGCTTCTCCTGATGCTGTCTTCAGTGCTGTGCTTTTGCCTCTGGTGATATTTGAATGCATCCCCACACAGTGGAGCAAAATGAGTCTGCAGCACATAATGCAGTGCAGCAGAAAATGGTTTGCAGAAGGAAACAGTAGGTGCTGACGAGCCAAAATCTGGACTGTTATTATTATGAGTTACTGAGGACTGGTTTGGGTTGGAAGGGACCTTAAAGATCATCTAGTTCCAAGCTCCCTGCCATAGATGGGGACACATCCCACCACACCAGGTTGCTGAATGCCCCATCCAACCTGACCTTCAACACTGACAGGGATGGGGCATTCAGAACTTCTCTGTGCAACCTGTTACAGTCTCATCACTCTCACAATAAAGATTTAAAAACTACCTAACTAGTCCTGGTTTACACTAGGTGCGTGCAAAAGAAGACAGTGAAAAAATGTTGATGGTCTTTCTCATTGTCTTGATGCAGGAATAGAGATAGATTTAATAAGTTATTCGTTTGAGGGCACAAAAAATACTACATTCTGTCCTTTGAAGTATAATTGAAACATGGAACTTATTCTTTCAAGATACTACAGATGTGTAAAAATGTCATTAGGTGAGGTCATATAGATCATATTTATTTGATTACTGATAAAAATTATATTCCAGAGGCAGTTTTGCCTATGGTTCCACCACAGCTATAAAAGCATTACTGGAGCAATTGCTGTATGCCCAGCTGTTTCCTTCTGATAGTCTGCTACTGAGCAATGAAAGTGTGGCTGTGCACCATAATGCTTTCCTCTGGTCATGGGTTGGAGTAGTTTTGCCTTCAGTGAAACCAATGAAAGTGAGCCAGATCTGGTCCCTGGCAGATGGCCACACACACCCATCTGAGGTATCAGAACTGGCATTGCAGCGCTGCAGTCAGGCACCGCTTGGATTCTACAGAAACGCTTGGAAACACCAAACTCCAAAGTCAGTTTGTGACACGTTTCTACCCAAATTCATCCATTTTCTATGTGCAGAAGCAATTCAAATCTCCTTAATAGGAGCCATTTTTATGGTATAGGTGATCTGTCTGCTTGGGTAGTACCAGTCTTAATCTTCTGAATTCAGAGGAGTTGAGATATAAGGATTGCATTCCAGAAAACTGATATTTTGTTTACTGATCTGTTTGATGTCTTAAAAGGATGAGCATGTAGGCGAATGTATTTTTGCTGTTAAATGATTCTATGCTGCTTTTAAGAGGTCTTGTATGAATAGCCACCACTTCATTTATGCCTCCACTGAAACTTTGCAAAGGCAGCTTCAATATACATTGTGTCCATCGTGTTGTATATCTAATAGACAAAAAATTTTAAGTGTTTAGTTATAGGCATATAATGGTCTTCCACATTTGAAATATGTCCTAATTGGCCTGTAGAATGTTTTTATTGCTTTCCCTCCACCCCCGCTGCCCAATTCATGTACAGTTGTTAGTGATGACATTTTACATACTCTGGTATTCATTGTACTGCAAAAGAACTTTTTGCAAGCTATAGGAAGAAGAGCATAGTCTTCTTTGGGTTTAAATGAAACATTAATATCTCAAAGAGGGAAAACACAGCATGTTGATGCTGAAGTCATGCTGCCTTCAGAACATTAACTTAATATATTTATAACTCTTTAGTTCTAAAAGTATTTCCTACAGAAGATAGATATTTCACCAGTGTGGTCTTGCAACTATTATTCTTTGACTCTGTTCTGGAGGACCATTAACTTTGATCATAATTCCACTGTCATGTCTCATAAACATTTTTCCCAATTAAAAGACAAAAAGACATCAATATTGTATAGCTACAGTAACTTCTCATAATCAATAATACCATTAGGCTATATAAACTTATTTACTATAGCCTATAATGAATGATATTACAGTGATGTAAACAGGGTCTTTTGCAAGCCAGCCATAAACTAGAATATGTTTTTGATTCTGAATTGAAAACAATGCCCCAAATGATGGTAAATTTTTATCCTTTGAAGTGACATAGGAAAAATATTATACCAATGTTATTTTTCAGGTTAATGCAATTGTTTTTATTTTCTCATAGTGTTGATTTCCAGATATACTAATTATGGGAAGAAATGCTTTAGTCTTGCCTTCCAGGTGTATTCTAAGTCTGCATGAAAATGTATCCCACATTACTGTTATTTAGCCAACTGTGTATACAAATGGACTATACTATATATTTATTCCACGTGCTTTGATGTTGTTTTCTTTCTTTGATATTTCCCTCAACAAATCTGTTCAGAAATAGGCCTTGTTCTAAGGGGTTTGGGACACAACTACAGTAAACAGAAATCCATAAAGTTGCCTTTTACTGTAATTGTTTCAGGCTCCCAATCCTCCTGAGATTATTTTGCTTGCACATTTCTCAGAGTCACAAATTTGATTATTCTACTACAATGATTTGCTCTAAGAAAATTAGTATAATCTCTTCAAAACTCTCAGCTGTGAGCCGTAACTCCCGGAACTGCTGTTTTACTTTCCAAGTGTTATAAATGCATTTCCCTAGTTGCTCCATGTGGAAGTCATCTCATAGTGAAGTGTTGGTTTCCCAGTGGATTGATGGCATAGAGTAATAAGTGAAAATAATAAATATTTTTAAGACTTGCAATACAACAATCACAGAATGCTACCTCATTTATGAGAATTACTCAAATAGTAACTTTGTAATTTAAACTTAAAATACTGAGTGCAAGGTGTTGTGCATCAGAAGGTTTCAGACCTATGTAACCTACTGATAGAACCTCATAAATATAAACTCAGTAACTTTGGGGATAGCTTTTTGGACCATAAAATTCAGTAATGAAAATGTAGGAAAAGTATAACAGAGATGCTCACTGCATCAGGAATATTCCATATTTTAATAAAAAATGCAGCTGTGTTGCATACCTTTCTTTAATTGCAAAAGACAAATAGCAAGCTGAGAATGTATACTTGATGCCTCAAGTTTGAGCTTTTATATTTTTCACATTTTGTGCTGCTATAGTGTGTGGTTCTGAGCTTCATATTAGGAGAAGTTAAACTCTTTTCACAGAGTAGGTAGACAAAAAAATTCCTTCTCTAGCTGGGGACCAAGGACAAATGATCCAAATTTCAGGCCCAAGAGCATAAACAATGGTGGACTGAAGAGAGAAAACAAGAAGGATGGAACTTCATAACCTAAAGCTACAACTGGACAATTAACTCCAGTATGCAAATGGCCCAGAACTTACAAAAGTGAGAGACCCTGTGACCAGTCATCCATTTTGTGACCATTATGGTTCATCTTGGGTGTAGCCTGGCCAGGCTCTTGTACTGCCCAAGGTGTATCCATTGAGGCCTTCTAATAAATACCTGCTCTATTCTTTAACTCTGTCAAGCCTCTGTTCTAGGTCTGCCTTCACAAGGCATCATACATATTTTGTTGCATATACTTCATCAGATAATTAATGAATACCTTTAAAGTGCTTTAAATAGCAGGTGTTTCAAATATTAAGTAATTGCTTAAAATGTTATATTTTTGAAGATGAGCTTACCTCAATTATTTGATTACAGTATTTACAATTTATATGCACTTAGTTTTTTCATCATATCCATGTGGAGGATTCTTTACCCAACTCTTTGGAAAAACTCTGTATCGTGATTTCCAGAGTGATAAAAATTCTGCAAGAGAGAAAACTTCTTACAAATATTAAATGGGTAAAAACATGCAGGTATATTTTTGCTGTGTCTAAAGGCCATGTATTTTTATATCTATGCAGAAAGATATGTTGTTATAATTTTTTTTGGATGGAGTTTAAGCATCTTTAAAATAACTTGGTTTCTGTTACTAAGGAATAAGTTAATATGCAGACGTGAGAATAAAGATGTCAAAGGGTGAATGTTCTTTATAGTAGGCGGTACTGAATTGTCATCACATTGTTGTCATCCCTTGTGAATATAAATATTTTGAAGGTGGTTAAGGTGATAAATATATACAGGATTATTTTTTGCTAAATGCTGCCTCCAAATGTGAATTGACAAAACAAATATGTAGCTTAGCTAGAAAAACAGTGTATTTGTTCTCAGCAGATCTAAATAGAGACTCTCAGGAGGAGTTTCAGAAGACTATGTTCTCTGGAAGAGGAAGTCAGAAGTATAAAAAATTCTTATTTGTTTAAACAAAGTAGAAGGAAAAGGTTGTAATTTACCACATGGTTGAAGGGTTTAGTTGCTGTGGTAAAACAAAACAGTTTTACCACACCTTAGTTTTGGACTGCTATGTCAACAGATTTCTCACCACTATTATTGATACAGTAACAGGCAAAGAAATTCAATTCTGGATCTAAAGTTTTAACCAGCTCTAAGAATGAAGATAGTACCCTCTGAATAATCATGTCTGAATAATTACTGACCAAAGAGTAAAATAAAAATTAAAATTATAAAAATAAATAGTAAAATAAAAATTAGATTCTCCAGTCTACAACACCCAACTGATTTATTTTTGTACATTTGTCCTTGGCTACAGAGATTTGGAGAACAGCCTCATTACAGGTGTAAGAATTTGCATATGCAAGCACCACAAAACCATTGCTGCATGCATTTTTTCAAGGCAATGACAGTGATGTTATAATATATGTTCTCTAAGCCTGAACTTGATGAGAAATCTGTTGACACCTGCAATCACCGGGAAGCAGCTGGTTCTTTTGTCTCCCTCTTTGTCATCCTGAAGAGCTGAACCTGACTCCTGATGTTACACTGCTTCATCATTTTGTGACAAAATTAATTTTTTTTCCCCAGTAGGTTGTGTATGTTCATGTATCTTGCTCCCTTTTATTACCTAGTGTACTCTTGTTAACGCGTAGCATTACTTGCCCAATTTAATTTTTATTTTCACTGTTCTTGAGGAGATGTTTCTGTCAACCACGATTCCTAGTCCATGCTGCTTCTAGCATAAGTAGCCTCTGAGTTCACGTTATGTAGCTCTTTCATGCACCTACATGTGCCTACAGTACAAATTTGTGGCACTAGGCTATGAATTGTATCAGTTGCATCTCTGACCTTGATGTCAAAGAGAAGGTCAAGGCTAGATGAACTTACTTGGTTTGTCAGTCTTGAACTGCTGCCTTTCAATCCTGTACAATATGGCAGTTGAGAGGAACAGAAAGTATTGGGTGAAACTTAGAAAAAAGAAGAATGATACTGTACAAGCTGAAGTAGGGAACTTTGAAAATAGGTAACTAAAAAAACTTTAAAAAGTAAGACAAAAGGGAGAAAGGGCTGTTAGGTAACTGATGTCAGCATCCTTTGCAGATCTAGATTAAGTTATCATCAATAACTTGCATGCTGAGCATTTAAATTATGTTTGCAATTGAGATGTCCTGAAAACTAATATATTTTGTGTGTTAGTGTTCTTGGAAAAAAGAAATATTAAAATGTTTATTATTCCCAGTTTGCAGGGTCCAATGCAGGGATTGACCATTCAAGTTGAGAACAAAATAATTATAGGCCTGCTTCGAGGCCCTATTTGAGTGAATTTCATGAATGTCCATGTTGGAGTCATACTGAAATTAAGATTTAAACATTGTTATAATTTTGCTGTTTCAGGGTATAAATGCAAATGCTAAATGAACTTTCACTGAACATACCTGTATCTTGTCAGGGTGTATTAACGCAGAATGATTACTGCTAAGCTTTTCACTCTCTGCCTCCTGTTTATTGTATTCTGGAAACATTAAAGCAATTGATAATTTTGCTGCTGTGTACTGTTTTTGTGGATAGGTTGCTCAGCTGCATCAGATATTTATTAAATAATACAGTGATTATTTAATTTGAAAATTTTTAAATTGTTATGTTAGCCACATAAATTGTACCTTGATGCACATGAGTTCATGAGTAATTAGGTACTGTAGGAGATGCCTGAAAATGTGGGTGAGCAGTCTGTGTTGTTCCTTTAAACATACACAGCTTGAAAAGCAGATGGAATTGTGTTCTCATGATGTTTAAGGACTTTTAGAGCACTGCATATCACCAGCATCTGGAGACCAATTACTGAAGAGTCTCCATAGGGGTCCTGCCTCAGGGTTTTTAGTTGGATGAATAATATATAAACTCTCTAGTTTCCCACAGAGAGCAACGGGAGCAGTATCAGAAGGAAATAAGCCTTTTAGGAGTTCAGCTAAAAATGAAATAGCACAGGATTTAAAATGAAGCAGTTTTGCTTTTACATGCAAAGTCGAGTATTGTGTTTTAGTCACATGAATGCTGATTTTTCTTTTTTTAGCCTTTATCATTTTGTAATCTTGCTTTTTCTAATTTTAGTACATGTGTATTTGAAAGCCATAACAAAACACTCTAAGGTTTATGGAATTACTTCAAGAACTAAATTTCCTTTTGAACAAGCAGTGGAAATTAATACATATATAATTCATTTTACAATACAGGTTCAGCATTATTGTACTTGAACCCTAATCAGATTTTACCTTGCCTGTTACTGTGTCTGGCTCTAGGTTTACTCAGTTTGCTTTTTACAACTGGAAATAGTTGCAAAATGGCATATATACTATTCAAAACCCTCTTTCAACTCATGATATATTCCTTAAAATTCTTATCCTTGTCCTCTGCTTAAATTTTCTTGAAAGCAGAATAGGTTTGAAAAGGAAGTAAAAATGGATGGAATGGAGATACCTGAATCGGAGAAGGATTTTTTTCTTTTTCTTAATTATAATAGAAATTCTTCTCAACTGATTTATTTCAATATAGATACCAGCCAAAATTCAGTAAGTGGACACTTTAGAGCTGAAGAACACATTACCTGAAGAACACTACTGAGACCTAGGCAGAGGAAAATAAATGAGAGTGTAGCTTTTATTAAAAACAATGAAAAGGCCCCCAAACCAACCAACCAGAAAAAAAAAAAAAAACACAAAACCAAAAAAAAAAAAAACACAACCAAAAAACACCAAAAAAACCCAGTATTTTCATTGGTGCTATGATTGTTTTAGTTAGCACTTCCACCAGATATTTTTGGTCAACCTCAAAGATCAGTACCCTAAATTTCTAACTGTGGTAGTAATCTTCATGAGACTAATGATCCTACCAACTTCAGCATAACTCTTCAGCTGAATATGCAGCTGAATCAAAGAATGGGTCAGGGAGGAAGGGACCACTGGAGGTCATCTGGTCCAGCCTCTCTGCTACAGCAGGGTCATCCTAGAGCACATGGCACAGAATTGTGTCCAAATAGTTTCAAATATCTCCAGTGAGGGAGAATCCACAACCTCTCTGAACAATCTGTTCTGATACTCAGCCATCCTCACAGAAATGAAGTTCTTTTGTGTATTCAGGTGGAACTTCTGTGCATTGGTTTCTACTCGTTGCCTCTTGTCCTTTTGCTTGGTACTACCAAACACAGTCTGGCTCCATCCTCTTGGCACTTTGCCTTCAGATACTGACAGACATTGGAGTTCTCTCCAGGCTAAACAGGGCCAGCTCCCTCAGTGTTTTCTCATATATGAGGAAATAAACTGAAGCATTTGCAGGTTTGATCATGACACCAAAATCTCCAATATGAAATCAAAATTGAAGGGAAAAAGGTAGGAGTAGAATCATGTTCTGTGAGGAAAGGATCAGGTTATATTTGAGAGCTATGTCTTTTATTATGTTGATCAATTTGATATTTAGAGCTCTAGAAAAATAAACACAGCTTGCCCTCCAAAGGAATAGAAATGC
Source organism: Taeniopygia guttata (assembly GCF_048771995.1). Taxonomy (NCBI): domain Eukaryota; kingdom Metazoa; phylum Chordata; class Aves; order Passeriformes; family Estrildidae; genus Taeniopygia; species Taeniopygia guttata. The sequence continues at coordinate 36,262,366 of NC_133028.1, read as the reverse complement.
TTTATTATGAGTGAAATAATTATTGGCATGCAATGGAATGCTAGAGCCACAATAAAAATCAGAGTATAGTTGTGTCAGATTACATATCAAACTGTATTCAAGGCATGTAAATTATCCTGCTTCTTTTTCCATGAGAAAATGCCCCTTATTGTAAAGGGAAACAAAAATAGCTACTTTTGTTAGCTGTGTTAGGCTAACTGAACCTGACTAATATCAGAATTTAGGTTGCATTTTAATTAGATTAAAACAGTCCTTTGGCTTTGACTGTTCCAAAACCTGTATACTTCTATAAGTAGACTTGAGTTGTTCACGTGCATCATTGCTCTCTAGGGCTGGTACTCTGATTCTGATGATGTTTGAAAAAGCAATTCACCCTCTCTCCTCAGTTCCCTGTTTTAATTTGCAGCCTCTGTTTTCAGTCATGAGCATTGTATCTAATCTAAATGGTGCCAAATCATCCTTGGTCTGGTCATAGTTGGTGTGCTGGGCTACTGCTTCTTGTGAAAACTGTCTCAAGGTAATTGACCTTGAAGTGTAATGTATAATGCTAAACTTTGTGCTTCCAAGTTTTCTGGGAGAGTTTAAAGGGCATTGGTCACAGCAGTGGAAACGGAAAAGGGTTTATACTGCATAGAGTAGCAGGGGGAAAAATGATGGTATATGTTTGAGGGGGGTACTGTAAAATGGTGATAAAGAGAGAAGGCTTCTAGGTCTCTCAAAAAATATTTTTTTTTTAATTCATGCTTCCATTATAAAGATAGCCTAAGCAGTATAGTTCAGTCTCTGGTTTATTTTTTTTTATTCTGTCTGTTCCTCAGCTCTTAGTTCTGAGTGTCCAATATCGGTTGACATCTGAGCTATGGAAACCATTAAGAACTGGCCAGAATGTCTAAGTTTACTCAGGAAAAATGGATGGACCAACAAAGTCATTACAAAGCAAAATTAAGATATCATAGCTGTTGCTATGAGGGAATAAAAGCAAGTTGAGGAGGGAATTTTGGTGGTGCTGATGTTGTATTGTTGTTGTGGGGTTGTGTTTTGTTGATTTTATTGTAACTGAGAAAACTGAAGACTTTAGAATAGCCAAAACTTGATTTATCTGAAAATTGCAGATCTTGGCAACTTCTAATATGCTTCCAGAACATGCAGGTGAACTGAAGTGAAATCCCTGAGAGCACAGAAGTATGTGATTCTGGTATAAACTGTCTCTGTGATGCCACTCCTGAGCCTGCAATCTCAAGTGATGCTACTATGAAGCAATACAACATCTTAGGAGCATTTTGGCTTCCATGGATGCTGTAAAAGAATACAGAGAGAATGCAAATGGTCCCCATAAAATAATCACTGTTCACTGTCTGTGCAGAGTGCTGTGCTGGATCAGGCCATGAGTGGGGCAGCTGCTGGTTTCTGCTGCCTGCATGCAGGGACTTAGCACTCCCTCTCAGGGAGGATTGTACTTAAGACGTTTCTTTTCCTTATCCATTGGCTGACCTCAGAGATTGCGGCCGAATACGCCGCTTTTCTTCTGAGCAATTTAATAGCAAGATGAAAGCTTTGTGGGCTCAGCAAAGCAAGTCCATAAAATGAGAAGTGTGTAAAAATAGTCAGTAATAAGGCATGTTTGATCCCTCAAGGCATCAGGCATAGGTCTCCTAAGCTGCTGGAATGAATCCCTCCACTCTTTGCTATAATATAGTTACATCTCTTGCAATGACTGTTGGACAGGATTCAGCTACATGTGGGAATGGAAATGCATGCACCAGAATAAAAGTCGACAATAAAAAGATATGGCACATCATATTGAATGCCTTTTTTTCTACTTATGCTGGCACTTTTACGGTGCCATTGCAATTCCTGAGGAGACAAAAGTATACCTGGTTTAGCATGTTGTCTTAGTAGCTGTTTCTGTTCCCTGCCCTTCCATCTGTGACAACTGACTTACACCAACTTTGCACAGCAGTTGAATAGGAAAGATGTAGGCTTAGCTGCTGCAACTTCATGTGCTCTTTCTAATATCAGATAAACTTGAGAAACTATCAATTAAACATAATTCTTACCCTAATTTGTTGAATGTGATTGCTTTGTTGTCTCAGTTTCTCCATAACTGAAATGCATTTTCTACATTTTGCAGAAAATCATACCTTAGCAAGTTTCTTTTCTCTAAAGCTGGATTTGACTCAACAAATAAAACTTATTAGTTAAGTTACAAAAATAAAAGCTTTTCTAACAGTAGTAGAAAAAAAATCAAAAAAATATGATTTGATTTCAGTGATGGACTTTATAGCATTGAAAATGACAAAAACTACTGCTTGATTTGCAAATTAAACAGCTTCACTAATGGACCCTTCAGGAGAAAGTAGGTATCAATACTGGAGAAATGATTATTTTCTTTTTTTTTTCTTTTTTTTTTTTTCTTTTTTTTCCCCTTTTTTGTTTAGGGAAACATGATTTCATGTATTCCAGTAAGTTGAGAGATGTTTTGTTGCATGTTCTGACTCTCAGCCTCTGGAGAGCTTACTTTCTCAGCAGCCTCTAAGTGATAAGCAGAGCTGTCAAGAGTCTGATTTTCATCTCCTTTCAGCTTTACTCTGCATACTTCCTTTGAAAGTTTCCCAAAACTTTAAAAACTGGTTTCCTCTGGTATTTCCCAACGTTTCTTCAACATGTCTGCACATATTTCAAAAGGATACCACTTTCTCAAATCCCTCTCTAAACTGTTTGGGTTTTTAGGACTACTTTTGTGCAATCTCTAATGTTAAAAGTTTAAAATGCAAAGACAATCTGTAAATACTAATCTCAATGGATGTTGTTGGGACTTTTTTTAAAATAACTACATGATTAAGTTCTATTTTTCTGTTATGCATGCAAGAGGAATTTATGAGTAAAAGACTTTGTATTTACATGTATGTGTCTATAATCACAATTTAGATTAGATAATAGGAATTAATTTTCTGCTGAAAAGGTTGCCAAGCACTGGAACAGGTTGTCCACGGAAGTAGTTGAGTCACCATTCCTGGGTGAATTTAAAAGCCATTTCAATGTGCCACTTCTTCGTGGACTTAGCATTGCTGGGTTGGATTCAATGATCTTAGAACTCTTTTCCAACCTAACTGATTCTTTAATCCTATTTTGTCATCTTTTGTAATGGATATAAGGTAGAGCTAAGAATCATATCTATGCTTTTCATAGCATCTATTGCTATGTTCTACTTTAAATGACAGGTTGCTTGAAAAAATTGTTTGGCAAATTTTAATAACAAATTAATTATTTTATTAAAAACACTACAATTCTGCACCTTTAAGGTCTCTAGCTTTTTAAAGCTGGTTTAGCATCTTAAAGAGACAAGAGTTTCAGCTGCCATATGGTAGCATATGCATGATTGTACTCCATAGCCATGCAATGTTTATGAAATGTAATATTTTATTAAAAATAACTATTAAATTCTTTTTTCTTTTCTGCATACTGTTATTCCAAGAGGTGCTTTGTCAAAAGCTGTCATCTTTCCAGCATTTTAGCTCCTTTTTCTGATTTATTCTTTATCACATGAACACGGCATTGTGGCTGCTCAGCCATTTTCCAGGAGATGAACTATGATGTTTCATGCAATTGTACAGTTCTCTCCTTATTTTTGGTGCCATAATAAAGCAGTGTGATCACAGAAGGAAAAAATTTTCTAGGATTATAGATAGATATCCTGCAGCCTCCTTTGATAAAGAAATAGCCCTTTTTTTTTTTTTTTTTTTTTTTTTTTTTTTTTTTCTTACAGTCTACCACAGCGTGGCAGTAGTTCTTTTGGATTCCATGTGCTAGTCCTGCCCTCTGTTGCAAAGCTTAGGGATTTGCTATGTGAAATTTGATAATTTGCAAAAAATTCCAACTCCTTTGCCACTGATTGTCATGAGATTCTAGGAGCACTACAGAGATGTGATCTTTTAGCATAAAGAGTATTTTCCTCCTTCCCTTTGAAAGGGTATTCAGTGCCAAATGTTCTTATTTATTAAATGAAATATCTCTGGCAAGATTTTCTTGGGTCACATCCCCCTGAAGTCCTACTGGAAGTCACTAGTTTCCTGGTTTGGGTGCTATATTCCACATTCTCTATTCTTCCTTCAGGCTCTTTGATTTTATTTCCATAATTGCATCATTCTGTCTTGGTGTTGGTAACAAAGATCATGCCATACCTCACTCCACCCGCTGATTCAGCTTTCCTTTTTTATTTACTTGTTTCTCCAGCCTTTTGCATGTATGACCTCTAGATGCAGTATTATTGTTTTAAGGATATTGGTGGAAGTAGATTATTTTGTCAGCAGCCATGAAGACCATTATGCTGCTTCATCTTCATAATATTCAAGGAATATGATACCTGCAAGATAAAAATATTTTGTGGGGGTTTTACTTTTAGTTTGGGCAGCTGGAATATGCACTGGGCCTGATGACTGAGTATGTGCTGGTATTACCCACTAAGTGAGGAAAGTTTATCAAGGGGATGCAGGTCTTCTTAGAGGAAATGCCTTAAGCCTCTGAATCCAGGGAGTTCATAGAAGCTGAATTACAAAATTCATTAGGAGAAAAACTAACTGGAAGTAAGCTGGAGGGTTGTGATAGTTTCTCAAGCTATGTAGTAGCTCGGGCACTGGAGGATGAAGGGACAAGAGAATTGCTGATGTCTGGGTGATGTGAATGACATAGCACTTAAAGGCAAATAATTTCAGCTACATTGGTGGATAAGATTTGCTGACAGTTCCAGAAATTAAAGGTTTCTTAAAGGGAAAGGAGCAGTAAATTATCTCAGTTAATTTCTACAAAGCTTTGAAAAGTTCCATAACTCTTCTCAACGGGGAGGGAGAGATGGAGGAGGGAATTAGAATTGTTATCTAGGAAACTGGTGCTGACTACTGGTACAGTAGTCAAATATATGATGAATACTTTGTCATCTCTCATTTTGGTGACTTCTTCAAAGAGAGACTGTAGTTATTTCTTAGATATAAAAAATGAACCAGCTCCAGAAAACAGCATTTTAAAAATGCCTTCTGATGTTTTGCTGACTAAAAGATGAAGCTATGCTGTCAAAAATTAGTCTTGTGCAGAGTGCCTGGAGTTTTAGTGCATGTGTAAAATTCTGATGTAGTCTTCATATTTATGTAACTTTACCATAAGGATGAGGTTTCCCTAAATTCCTTGAGTTATAACATCATAGTGTATGGATTTTAAGGGTTTTTTTCCTCCTCAATGTTGTTTAATGCACTGATGCCAACTTAGAGATATAGCTGAAAGCAGAAAATACTGACTGAAGGGCTAAATCTGAAATAGTGGCCATAAAAGTAAATTAGGGAAAGAATTGAGCAAACAAAATGCGGACCTTCTTATGCCATTATTGTAGCTTTGATCCTGCAGTTGAATCCTGTGTGGGATGCTCTCAGTTCAAAAGTGGCAGCACTGAATGGGGATAGTTTTGTAGAAGAGTAGCATGAAATGTCCAACAGTATGAAATTGCTTTGCTGCAAGTGTCACAGATGCTAAATGTTTGTATTGATTTGCAAGACTGGAAAAATTAAGGCAAATTCATTGAGTTTTCATAAATAGGTGGGCAGGCCCTTCACCTCAGGACACTGAGGGTCACATTTGTAGAAGCAGAGAGAGGCAAAGGAAGATAAATAGGCAAATTCATCTGTTATCATATGCTTTAGAAATTACCCACTATCAATATCTCTGAAGATGCTGGGCTAACTAAAAACACAAAGGACTTATATTCCAAACTGATTCAAGATAAAAGTGAAGCTGAGGAATTTTGCACATTAAAATTCCTTTTACAATAAAATAAAACATGAATGATATGCAATTTAATCCAGGTTTTGACACTTTGACATAGCTGTGTTAGGCTGGTCATGTAGCCCTGCCTTAGAGCACTTGCATACCCTCTCTGAAGTAAACTGAATTTTCCTGAGTTTACAACTGCAGAGTTATTCAACACTTTTTTTCCAAGGAAAATAATTTCTAAAGGTATGGTCTAAATAGACAGAATATGGATCATGAACAAGTATTTAATGGAAGAGGAATATTTATGGGAAAAGAGATGCTGTTGTTTTAAGAAAGTGAAACGGATTGATTTTAACAGAAAGCCATTTTTATATTTTTCTACTCTGCTTGTGTCATGATGAAGATTTACTGTTAAATCACCATTATGTTAATTCTTTATGAGAGCTCTTACATTTAATTATTTGGGACTGAATTCTGCTACTCACAAATAGAAATCTGGGCACTCATCTCAAATTATTAAAGGTGTGCTCCAAGGTAATCAAAGTCCACTTTCGACGCACATTTTTCTTGGGAAAAAGTGATTAATAAAATAATAAAAAGTAGGCTTTTAGACTACCCAAGTAATGAAAATATTAACCTATTCCTTAAGAGATAAAAAAATTCATATGTAGTGGATTATCTCAGTCTTTTATTACCATGATCACCCTTTATTTCCACAGTAGAAACCACAAACCATTTCATCTTCAGAAGTCTAGTCCCTTTCCAGTTCCATAAAATGTGGGATTTATCCTACTTGTGTGAAATTAGCAGTATTGTCATGGTAATTTTTCCTTTTGGTCCAGGATCTGCTGCAAAGACCACATAATTTCCCCAATGCCAGGGTTAAATATTGGGACCAACTGTCATTCATTTATTGCTCCTTTCTGGTTTATACTGTAGTTGTGTGCAGAATGTGTTAATCATTATAAAACCAGAAAGACTCTTCCTGCCTCAGGAGTTTTCTGTTTGTCTTTCAGATCATGACTTGACTGGCATTTACAGATTCTGCAACAAAGCAGCTAATTTAATTTTTGATGTTTCTTAGCCAAGAGAAGGAAAATAATTTCTGCTGTGAAAAATAACATAGACGGTCTTCATAATCTTTTTAGATGTTTCCCTTGAAAAAATAAGGTTTTCTGAAAGTCAGTAATTTCTTCTGTGAAGAATCATAGCTTCTGTTAAAAACTTCAACATTATAACAATAGAAAATAAAAAATAAAAATAATTTTTAAAAATATGAGAAGTAAATTCAAAACCATTTTCATTTCACTTCCCCTTGCACACATCCCCTTGGACATTAAAATGGTTCTGACCTATTCTCAGATTTCAGGATTGCAAATATTTTTCATTTATTTAGCTTTGATAAACAGTTTTAAAGTTGTTCAAAGAACTCAGTCTATAATTATCTCTATATCTCCCTTTTTTTTTGTTGTTGTTGCTTCCCTTAACTTTGCTAAACAGGCAACTATAAATAAGAAAGTAATAAATTATGAAGCATCTGGATAAACACTTGTACACAGCATAATGCTTTGAAAATTTTGTAACAGAGACATGTCAAAGAGTAGCCCCATTGTTTTTTTTTTTTAAACTTGAAAAATATGGGGGTGTTTACCAATATGTTAATGAGTTAACAGGAATTCAAACTACTTATTAAAGCCTAAGTATAAATAAAGTCTGATGAAAGTTTAATGCATGTAGAAAACGTTAGTAAGTGCTGTGCTATGTATGTGTGCTGGGACAGTGCATGCTGTTGTGAATTAGTTGGCAGAACACAACCTTGTAGAGCTTGCACCCACAGCTTTCATAAAACTTTGTTTTGATTTTGCCAGTTTTGCATATCTTTGAAAAGCAAGGGCAGTTTGAAACGAGAGCATTGTAATCTTGTGCTCAGACTGAGAAAACTGTTCTGCTTTTAGTTGCAGACCCTCATTTCCTCTGTACAGTCAATACATTTGTAGCACCTTGAATCTGCAAATGCATTTTGCTGCAGAGGTTGCTCACAGTTTGCAGTTAATTTTAGACCCACAGCAGATCTAAAACTGTTGAACTATGAACAACCAAAGCAGTACTTTATGAAGAATACTGAAGGCTGTCCTGAGGGTGCTTCCTAAAAGAATTTAAATGCTTCAAGATGCAGAAGGTAACCAGGTGCTCAGCTGAAGCTCATCTACATGGAATCAAACCCCTACAGCTCTGCAGCTCCCTTTTTACTTTTACAATTACTGTCTTATAAAACCATATTAAGTGCCTAAAAATAAAATTAGAGAAAAAAATGAAATAGATGTTTAGTTTTATTTACACATTTTGAGTATTAGATACAATTATTGCAAATTATTTGTACATTCGAGTATTAGATACAATTCAGAAAGTTCAACATTTATACTAAATACTAAAATATAGAGCTATGAGATGCATCTCTGTTCTCAAATGTACTTCATATGGGGATAAAAAGACATTTCAGAATTTTTTTAATCTCTTTTCATCTTAGATGGCGTTTGTCTTCAGATTAATTACTCTTTTTTGTATTACATTCACCCCATTGCAAACATTTCTTAGGCCTTTGAAAGACTAAAGAACTCCACATTTTGAATTTGTGGGGGGGGGAAAAGCAATCTTTTAGCACAAACAGACCTTTGGCAGGTTTAGCACATCCGTAACAGCTGTTATAATTTGCCATAATTTTTTTATGCAACATCATAAAGAAAAGGCCATAACTCCCATCTCTAAATGCAACTGGCATATTTTTTCCTGCTTCTCCTACTGTGGACTGCCAATTATCAAGAGTGAGTAATGAAAGAGTGAAGCCTTTGGAGCAGCCAATTCTCAGAACCATTAGTTTTCTTTTATATTTAAGCCTAATTCCAGGAATGTGCTATATGAGAAATAAGACATATCATGTCATTTCAGGATAATACCATGTAATTTTGGGGTAATAAAGAATTCATTTCTGTAGAGAGAAGTGATCTGATAGGGAAAAGTTCAATTTTGTTCTCTCCAGAGAGCTTTATCTCTTCAGATGTGACCTTGTATAATTAAATATATTCCAAACATCAAAAGAAATGGCAGCGGAGCAGACAATAGAATTCTCTATTTTATGTAGAAATGAAATGAAATTATATGAAGCAGTCAGTGTAATATAAGATGAATTAGATTGCTCTATTCATTGTTTCCAGTGGAATTCCTGCTGTTTGATTTTATTCATTACAGATTCATGAGAAGGCAATTGCATTGAGTTTTTGTGACTAGCTTAAGACTCACACTTAATTGCATTAAATCAGAAAGTACTGGCAAGAATCAGTACTTTAATTGCTGTTATTACTTGAATATAAGAAAGAGGTGGTGTCCACTAGACAAGAGATTACAGATTTCACATATGAAGTATCAGGTGCCCGGAGGCTACAGTTCTGGTCTGTTAAAAGAATACATGTTCAATGAAAAAGGATCTAAATCCTTTTCTTATTACAACAAAAATTTTAAAATATTTCAGAATAAATACAACAATTTCCAAACCACCTATTTTTCCTAAGATCAACAGACCTTACTAATCTAAGTAAGAAAGTTTTTACTCTTAAGAGATGACAGGCTCAGATACACAAATTCCTAAGATGAGCCAGGATTAATTAATCATGTTTTTAAATTTTTTATTGCATGTTTAAGTGTTTTATTACAGTTTTTATAGCGAAGGAAAGTGGCAAAAAAGATAATGGCTGGTCATATGTTAACTGCTAAAAAGGAGTGGGAATGTTCAAAAATATTTTCCCTGAAAACAATATGCATCCTCTGTTGCATTTGCACATTTCACATTCCATCTTTTTGAGCTACTACTTAATTATAGTGGTTAATGGTGCTCAGCAAATATTTTTTTGTTTTGTATTTTGGGTTACTTTCAGAATAGAGACATAGGGTTTTTTCTTGAGCTCCTGCTGTTTCAGGGAGCCTTGTAGCACACCAAGGGGGGAAGAAGAAGCATGCTGTGCCCTCACCTCATGTCTCCCCTGTTTGCAGACTGGCAGGCTCGTCCTTTGGCCACCCAGGCATGCTGCTCCTGAGTGAGCAGGAGGCAGCGTGGGTTCACAGAGTCCATCTTACAGAACGCACTGAAGTTCAGCCTGCACTCTGACATGCTGTCTGGAAGGCATGGCAAACATAAATTTTGAAAGTGTTTCCTTTAGCTCTGATTTTACAGCCTTGGCATTGGTAATGTCAGACACAATCTAGAAACTATATAATAGATGAAATTCCTCACGATGACTTGGCCCTAGAGTTTTCTTTATGAGTGGTGTCATTTTAAAGCAATAACGTAACATGGCAACTTTTATTCTATAAGTTAAACCTGTAGTAAATTATATTTAGATTTCCATTCACTTAGGGTGCTTGTGGTTTATGGCATTTCAATACTCACTGAAAAGGCAGTTGTAGAAACTTGGGGTCTGAGGTATATTAATAGTACAACAAGATGTCAGTATTGAGATAGACTTTCTGCCTCCTTCCCAGCATATGAATTGTTAAGGAGTTTGAAGCTTGAGCATAACAGTTTTTTAATTGTTTTCTGTATGATTTGCTGTAACAAGAAGTGTGTCAGTTCCAGCATAAAGTGGGGCAGGATTTTGGGTTGTTTTGGGGATTATTCCATGGTATTGATCATATATTACCCTGCAGTCTGGGGTTAGGGGAATAGTGTGTTGAGGAAAGTCTGTCTCAGAACAGTACCTTATATTTTAAAAATAAACTCATGTTTTATGCCAAGTTAAAGGCAAGTTAGACCACATTCTTGTGGAAAGCAGCTTCTTGAAAGTCCACAGCCAGATGAACCACCAAAATCTCTTTGAACAGAAAGGCTGCTACATCTTCTCTACTCTGGCCCGGTAACCTTATACTCTACAAAAAAAAAATGCTTTCTATGATGTTATTTATTATGAGAAAGAAGATTTTATAATGCAAAGAAGAGGCATTTTGATGTGATTTATTTTGCCAGTGTCTCAGCTCTTGACCGACACATCTGTGTTCAAAATAAAGTTTCTTGCATTGTTTCCTGCAAGTGTCCTTCTGTAGATATGATCTAAATGAAGGTCAGAATAGGAAACAATTTCATTATCCAGGCCCAAATACACAGCTATCTTGATTCTCTCTTGTAATTTGAGAATCTAGTATGTTGAGAAGTCAAGGGAAGGAAGAGTTTTGAAGCAAGATAGGTGATACAATTTCAAAATTGATGTTGCATTCATTGACTTTTGAACTATACTACATCCCTTGTGAAAATTGTGCTTCACAGGCTTTTTGTCCATTTCCATGCACCCACTGGGCTTTTGTAACCGATGTACATCTCAATTCTATTCATAAAAGTTTGTTGTCCTTCTAACTCTAGTAGAAGTTAATTTTATTGAAGTTGCCAATTAATGTATTTTTGAACTGCTAAAATATTCATTTTTATTCTGTAAATTGCAGTTTTGCATTTCAGTTAATTCTAAAATTATATGATTAATTTAGTGTTTATTTTTTCAAAGTGCAAATTGCAACTGGGTATCTGAACATGAATTATGCAAATGCACATTCAGTTTAATATAAAAAGTCCTAGTTTAATCTTATTAATTTCACTAATATGATTCACTATCAACTGCAGATACTAATTTCTTTGAAATGCTTTAAGACTTCCTCATATTAAAGCTCCTAGGAATATAAGTAGTGTTTTTTGTTCCTCCAAGGATGCTGAATATGTAGATAAAAACATGAGATTAATACATCAAGCCACTGTTGTTTTGGTGCTTGGTAGTCAAATATTCAGGGATTGGAACTGAAGACTTTCATATCGATACATTCATAGTTTCAATCTGTGTATTATTTCTTCCAAAGGAAAGGTAGTGATAATGTGGCCCTATACTTCTCCAAAAAATAGGAGCAAAATAAAAAGATTTTTGAATTATTGCTGAAATAAATGGCTGCTACCAGCAGGATAGTGATAGTGATGTGATAGAGCATGTCCTATGTTTCCCCATCTGTTCCTATGTGTTGCCACAAAATGACTGGATAATGATAATGAAGGACTTGCTAAGATGATGACTGGTGTATTTTTTATTTTTACATCACAGGAGTGCAAATGCATACATGAAATTGTAGTAGTCTTTGGCAGAACAACCTCAGTAACTGACCTTTTTAAGCTTTTTGTTAATACGAAAAGCTGTATGAGCCTGTTATGCTGTCAGTCATGATAAAATCTGAAAAAATTGCAATTATTATTAAGAAGTTCTAGTGATAGCACTCATATATAATCCTGCACTGTTATGTGCATAAGCAAAAGTAGAAAGGAGCATATTTCATTTGAGGAGTTTTAAGTAATAGTACTTTATAAAGAAATGTTTAAACTAAGAGAAAAAACCCTCACTAATTTTTCTGTTGCCAGTATCTGAAATACAGATAGAAATAAAGGTTCTCAATGGAAATACTATATTCACTGTAAGTTTAATTACATAAATCAAAAGAGATTTTTGGCTACTTACAATTCAGGTTATTAGTCTCTTTTCTCTTTCTCTTTTCCCGTTCATATTTTCTTCCCCAAATAAGTGTGTGTTTATGGAGAACATATTGATGTGTAGTGGGACAGTAAATCTCTGGATGTGTGTGTAGCTGTCACTGAGTTCCTTGTGAAGCTATTGCCTGAGAATGAGAGGCATGGAGACAACTCAGGCACGGGTCTGGTATGTGCAGCATCTTCTCTGAAAATTCCTAATCCAGATGAGTCCTAACACTGGTTTTACACTTCAGAAGTTCTCAAGGATGAGTACAGCCAATACTGTAATGATCCAAGTGTGATTTTTCTCTACAAGTTAATCCAAATATTATTCTTCGTTTTAGTAGCTGTAAAATGGCACAATGTATGCTATAGACTAGATTTGTAAAATGCTTGTCTTAAGAAAAGATTTTTTGAATGTTCATTAAAGCTGTGATCACAAGGAATATCAAGAAGAAAAAGTGAAGGGAAGCTCCAAGGAATGTAGCAGCTGAAATCTACATCTCTAGGGAATATATGCAGTTTGTTGAAAAGACTGCCACAAGAATGACAAAACCCAAACTTTTACACAGGCTACACCCCCACCTGTCAAATTTAATTTATCTGTTGAGAAAACAAAGTTTCTCAACAGGATTTTTTTCCAAAACAAAGATGCTGAGAATTGGTTTTCAAAAAAAAAAAAAAAAATTCTAGCTTTTCAGAAGCTGTCGAGCCATTTTCTGAAGTTACTTTGATGATTAGAAAGTGCAGATAAATCTTTTTTAAGACCATAACATGGAAGATTCCAGGACTAATCATTTAGTTTTTGTAAGGTTGACATAGTGAAAATAGACTTATAACAAGGAATTGTTGATTTTCAATCAACATTATTAATTTTCTTGGTATAAAATAATTACAAAGCACCTTCAGCTTGCACTGACTGCTTTTTAACAAGAGTGTAGTAGACCCGCTATGGATTAGTATGATACCTTTTCTTTTTAAAGGTAGATAACTTGTGCAATACATAATTTGTTGGATTACCTACAAAGGGATTATGTGAAAATAGCCAGTAGAAGGGGGCAATTTTTTTTTTCAATTCCTTGCCCTTTGACTTAACAGTACAGTTATGATGATGTATTGAGCAAAGAATCAATTTTCTTGAACACTGTTTTTCCATGACAATTCATATACAGTTATTCATTTACAAATGCAAAATGGACAAAATTTTATTTCTACTGTTTCTCATTCTATTTAGAAAACAGCATACAATCTCTAGGATCAGAGGATGGGAAAAAAGAGAAAAAGAGTTAAGTTGTTTCAGAATAATTATTCATGAGCAGCCTTAACCTTAAATTAAAATACCTAATTTAAATCTTGGATCATGCTATATATACAAGAACAGAAAAAAAAAAAAAAAAAACCTCTTTCATTTTGATTAATATTTTTCTTTGATCTTCCTTTTGAAAGGCAAAGGAATTTTTAATGCAGGCATTATTGTTCCCATTACCCACAGTTCTCTAGTGACTTTTTTCTCATGGGTTTCTAAGAAATTCCTTGATATATATCTCACAAGTTTTAAGACTAGAAGAGTGAAAATTAGTAACGTTCTGATCACTTTGTGAAATGCTGTGTTTTGAAGTGCCTTTTTCTTTGGTCTTTAGCATTACCTTTTTAATTTTTAGGGCGTTCCAATAAGTTTTATATGAAACATGAATCTCTTCCAATTATATAGTGATGAACTGTGAGATATTATAGAATTTAGTAATGATTTTCCAGTATTTACTTAATAGAAGAGCTAAACCAAGGATGTCTACTGACCACTGAAGCAGTACTTCTAACTGTTTAGGCATAAAGTAATCCTCAAAATATGATCATCAGGATGAATAAAATTAATTAACCTCAAGGTCTTAAAAATCATCTGGCCCTATAAAGACAAGGATTATTTAATCTCTGATCACTGCACATGTATAAACCCCATTAAATAATGTAAGACTGTAGAATTGGGTACATAATTTTTTTAATATAAAGAAGCAAACTAGTCGTAGATGGACAAACGACAGTAATGCTGGGCTAATTATTTGCTTTTTAAAGTGTTTCTCTACAGACTTTAGAAGTTTGCTTTGATAAAAAATGTATATTGCTAAGTCTGAAGATAATGCATAGGAATGCCTTTTCCAGTTCGTAGCACAGGCTGTTCAGGTGTCAGTAGTTATCAAGGCTGTCACTCCTGTGTTGATTTGAAGAGCCACAGGATCTTGCTAAGTTTGTAGAAAGTCTATCACATTTCAGTCAGCGTTCTAAATTTTGCAAAGTGCAAAGCAAAACTACTTATTGTGATCATCCTTGACTAATGCATTCTTCACACCAGCAAAAAGCTGTAACACTTGGTAAAAGTGGTTGGGCCAGTTTTTAAGCAATCCCCATGGGCTGTCTTAAAGAAACTGAGAGAAGCCCACTTGAAATTCTAAATTTCTGCCTCCTTCTGCCTTTCATTGCTCTCTTCAGACCAAAACATCTCATTGCTTCTTTATTTAGCCAACCATGCAATGACAAAATATTACTAAGTTCCCTGTTTAGTTGAGATGATTGCCAGATAGTGTTCTTGGGGGGTTTTGTTTTAGATTTAGGTGAATATGCTGCAAGACATTAAAGAGTAGGGAGTCACAAATTGTGCTCTATGAAATCAGAAGGGTAAATGTTTGTTCATAAATATTTTTTATATGGAAAGGAATAAAAAAATGCCATTTTGATATCACCTATCTACATTTTTTCTGAGATTTTTAAAGTGTTCACCAGTACTAGGTGTCTAGGTCTGTTGTATAATAGGATTTTATTTCTTGCAATTTAAGTTTTTACCAGGCAGAATTTACATGGGGTTTTATTTCCTTCTGCATATCTCTGAATGCTTCTGTAGAGTTCTTTTAGACATGAACCCTAATTTCTCATATCTCCAGTAGTTCCAACTGGAGACAATCCTGTGATGCAGAAACCATTTGTGTTTAGCAGCTCTGTTGGTGCATGCGATGATTTTCTTGGCTGTGGGAAGAGGCAACAATCAGACAGGCCTTTTGAAATAGCAGTGGTTATATTCTTTTTAAGAAGAAAAACATATTTCGAAATATTCCAGATTTATTTTCCTAAAGGTCTTTCTAGTCTGTAATTTCTGGGTGAAAATACTTGTTTTCAGTTAACCTTTCAGGAAATTGTTTCTCTTCCCTTGCTCCTCTCCCAGATTCTGGTTCCCCATGGTGTTCTAGAGAGTGTTACTTTGTAAACCTCTGCGTTCTTTTAATGTTTGTTGTGCTTCAACTGTCACTTAAAAAGTAGTCGTTTTCTTTACAGAATTATTTCTTACCTCTCCTTTAGAATTTGCAGGGAATACTTACCCTGAACACTGCATTTCTATCTTTGTACCAGACCTTGAACCAAATTAATATATATTTATATGTTTATTAATACATAAAGGAATATATATATATGTATATTTTTTTAGTAACTTATACACTTGTATAGCATCACCTGGTGCATGTTTAAGCTATTCTGTAGTTCTTAACTTTTTAAAATATATTTAGGCTAAAATTATTTTATTAACTGTCGGCTTTGAAGCTTTGAGCTCATTCTGCATCTTGACAGAATGGTCTGAGCAAAATTGTTTCAGTTTCTAAGGTGAGCTGAAGTACTGAAGTGCTGCCATGCAGAAACTAGAAAGATATAATCATTATTCTTTGTTGTGTACTGATATCCTGACCTGTATTAAGTCACAGATTAAATTCTCACTTTACATAAATAGGCACCATTCTGTTTATTTCAGTCTATCCATATGCATTAATTCCAGCTGCAGTTCTGTTTCAGTAAATTTGTCTTCAGCTTGCAAGTGTATAAGATTGAATCATTATAATATACACAATGACTAGGTATTATTCCAGAGGCTCGGATTCCTTAGAATGATGAAAGAGAAGAGCTATTTCCTGAAGGATGTTATTAAACCTTTTCTGAAACTTCAGTATATGAGACAAAAAATAGCTACATCATTATTGGCTAATTATGGCCACTGCTAAGAGCACTAAATACAATTATTCTGCTACTTTATTTGTACCTTGCTGCTTTCCCACCAATCATGATTCTTTTGGCAGTGTTGATAAAGTTGATTAGGGAGAGTAATTTCCACTTCTCTAAACTCAGTAAAAGCAATTTTTAGCTTTTTTTTTTACCTTGGTACCTCTTTAATCTGCCGCATATTAAGACGTTTTCCTGGCTCTCAAAGACGTGTCTTCACAAATTTTGTAGCTGCCATCTTAAGCACATTAAGGGGCATTAATAATGGGATATTTTCTGAATATTCCACAAAAGTAATTGTTAGTGTTATGCATAACACCCTAGTATCCAGGATTTACAATTTGCCAGTGTGATGGAATGATCATTATTCATTAGTATTTTATTTAAAACAAATAAAACTAAGATGAGAGGAAAGGTGTTTAATAGTGTACAAAATCCAAAGTGAACTAAGCACTGTTTAATTAAGAAGATAAAATCATTCACTTATACCAAAAGCAAAAACCCGTTGTGGCCTTTTGCTCCTTCCTTCATTCAACAGACAAATAATGTAATCAGGAATTCAACGCTGGAACAATTTTTTTAGTTTCTAATTTTTTAGTGGGAAGATTCAAATTCCAGTTTTCCTCCTGAAAAAGTGTTGATTGTTCAGTGCTCTCCTCTTATATTCTGTATATAATATTCTGGTAAGATACAAATTAAGCTATAATCCCCAATATTTCATGTCAACATTGTGCACACAATAATTGATTTAACTGATTTAAAAGAAATAGCATATCAGAAGAATATTGCTTACTACTTTCCTCTCTCGTATCCCTCTTGAGTTTTGGTTTGGTTTTGTTTGCTAGGAAGTTTTTTTGACTGAGAATATACATGGTCAGGTGAATAAAATACAGGTCTATGTCTTTTCTTTGCTCTACCTGCATCCTGTAGATTGTGCTTGACAATATCTGCCTTTCTTGAATTCCTTGCACATTGCCAAGATAAGAAAAAGTTCTTTCCTTTCTACACTGCTGATGTCTAGCACCTCCAATTAAATCAAAGACTACAAACCCAAGAGTTTAAAATTATTCTGTCTTCTCTTCTTCATCAGAAGATACTTTTAGAAATTGCTAATTGGCAAATATTTCAAAGGCTGTGATGACACATTGAGTGGAATCCAAGTCTATAAAGGGGTCCGCTGCTATAGGGCATGTATTTATTTCCCCTTGCTGGATTTCACTTCTCTTGTTTCCAGTTACTCAGCACCATAGATGGAGAATGTTTCATTTACATGAGTTACTCAGCATCTACAGATTTTGGTTATTACTAAAAAATACTTCAAAATACATAGAGTTAAAAATTCTAAAGGGTGGCAGTGTGATGTCTGGTATATAATCTAAGAAAAAGTCTAATTTGGACATTGTAAATTAAGAGATTTGCAAAAAAATGGCTCTTTTCAGAGCCATTTATTTTTATGAAGCAAGGATATCTGCTATCAAATTTTTTTAGAATGTTTTTAATGAACAAATCTTGAAAACAGATTTGTCAGAAATATATTTTTCTTTTTTGTTTTTTTTTTTTTCTAAAATAGATGCTTAAATGTCTTCTGTAACACAAACAGGAAAAAAAAGATAAAGCACTTTTTTGCCCTAATTATTTCTGTTTTCAGTTTTCATCTTCATTATTGGAAGAAACAAAGAACTACAGGTTTCAAGAATTTTAATTGCTGGTCATTAACTAGTACATCTAGCAGCAAAATTACAGGGTGCTGTAGTTATTCCTGTAAATTTGTGGTTGTGAATCAAATGCAGTATCCACTCTTGCAAATGATCCAAAACAACCAGTGACCAGTTTTTAGTGGTAAAGTGGTGGTTGCATTGCAAGACAGATTCTAACAACTAATTTTATACCTCTTAATATTATTAACAGCTACAGAAGATTTAAGTTAGATCATGTTTGGTTCCAGTTGAATTATTTTCTCTACTGCATATTTTTACTTTGTTATAATAGTCAGAATGTATCAACATTATTATATATTGCTCTCTCTTGCATGTAAAAGGTGCTTTGATAAAACCAAAGTACTTTATTAATGAATTCATTGGTGAAAAGAAGAAAAGCCACAGAGGTGACTCTGAAGCCTCCTGCAGTTCACAGTAATTACTGTAACCTAAAGTCCTGCATGTGTAAGTGCATAGGCACTTCTGCTGAGTATTCCATGCTAATTAATTGGGGATAAGAGCTTTAATCTTAACCCTTTTCATCTTCTTGTGAGTTTGATACATTATTAGTGATTGTTTTAAACACCGAAAGACTCTCTGGCTCACGTAACTCAAATGCATCACACAGGTGCTTTAAAAGTGTTTAAAGGCTACTTACCACATAAACTGACTCATTTAGGGTGTATTACAGTCTCAATATACAATTAACATTCAAGTCAGATGTATGAAATTGCTTTTTTCACTGGCTTTTCTTCCATTCTCCTGTCATTTTCCTCATGTTTTTCAGTGCCACTAAGCAAAAATGCTGCAATAATTGGAGTTGTATTTGGGCAGCTGATGTTTAAAGATAGCTTCGATTTCAGGTCTTAATGTTGTTTATTAGTTAGCCTTGCTTTGGGAATGAATAGTTTTTTCTTTTAAATCCTGCCCAAATATTCATGAAATACAGAATCCATATTTCCTAGAGTCATAGACTGAATCTTCTGAAATTAAAGCTTCCAATGAAGAAGATGCAAAGTGCTTTGCAGATTATGGATCACATCTTTAGAGTGTAGATGATTTTTCAAGGGATGCAAAATAAGTAAGATGCAAAACTTTTAATTATTATGTCTGTTTATTTGAAATGTCTTCTTAGTAATCAAGTATGCATTTATTCATGTTACGCAAGCTATTTGTGGTTTTGGGATGGGGCTACTCTTACCTGGAGAATGAGTACTCTTGTGTTAATTTCTTCAATACAGAAACATTTCAGGATTGCATTTTCCTAGTAATTTGTGCAGATTCCCAAATTTATATTTAAAAAAAAATAACTAATAAATATAGGAAGCCAGGCAAATAAACTTTTTTTCCTCTTTTGATTTGCATGGCTTAAGAATGCTAAGAATTAAGCTGCTATCAGATAAGATGGTAAAACTCATAAATTCTATTTTGTTAAGTCCTTCAATAGGTAGTACGTATATAATATTGTGTTGTTATTGCAAATAATTTTCCCGTGATGGAGAATAGTGTAGGGTACTCATCAGCACAAGCATGTGTGCAGCTTTTTTCTTTGTTAAAAAGTAGAAAAGTTCATAGTGGTTTTTTGAAGGGAAGAAAACACTGTTCCTTTTTTTCCTCTGTCTCTTCCCATGTTTACAGTGACACTGCTGAATAATCAAAATCATCTGGAAGTCAAGTGTTCTGACTCTGCAAAATGGTTTAAGCATTTTCATGGCTGATTATTTGGTCCAAATCCCTTGTGAAATGCACCTTGTTTGTTTTTCTACCTAAATCTTCTACTGACAGTGCTGCTTAATCAAGGGAATTGCTGTTATTGAAACTTGGCTAGTAAGAAGGGAATAGTACCAACAGTTACTCTCTGTCCTGCCAATAATTGTCAAGCTGTATTTGTAGCTGGACCCTCTTAATATTTTTAGATACACTCAAGTAGCTAGAATTTAGCTGAAAAGGGAAGGAAAATGCTGAAGAGAACTTCATGCCCGGTCTAATGTATATGATGTAACAGAGCATGGTACATTGCTCTGTTACATCATATATCATATTCCTTCAAGGTCAGGCACTGCCAGTAACCACAGTAAATGTTTGATCAGAAAGAAAAAGAGAATATTTCAAGGAACTTTGACTTGAAATTTCAGCATTTATGGTAGAGGGAAAAAT
The DNA here is from genome assembly GCF_048771995.1 of Taeniopygia guttata. Taxonomy (NCBI): domain Eukaryota; kingdom Metazoa; phylum Chordata; class Aves; order Passeriformes; family Estrildidae; genus Taeniopygia; species Taeniopygia guttata. Next base: position 36,242,176 of record NC_133028.1, on the reverse strand, counting down.
GTATACCTCATAATGCTTGTGTTGTAGACAAGTCCATGGTGCAACATCACTGCAGCTCTAGTATGTAAATTGTTGTGTATTACCACTGGAGTAGTTTACAAGATAAACACCAGAATTGCACATCTAATTCTATACATAAAAATTAAGAAAAATGTTTAAAAAGTAATACATTCAGAAATGACACAGTAGGAATTCCTCAATAGATTACACGTCTCAGAGTATATTATTTATTTTTTCAATTTTTCACATTAGACCTGTATAAGTGTGTTTAATTACTATTCTCTGGAAAGAGATGTCGCTAGGTTATTCAAAAGCAACAAGAATCTCCCCAGAAACTAAACTTCTCTAAAGTCTGGATATGCAAGTTGACCTCTGGTTTATTTCATAATGGGCAGTGAAGAATTTCTTTTATAGATGTAGATGAATAGAACAAAAGCAAAACCTATTTATTTTACTTATTGCTATACAGAAGTTTTACATTTGACAATCTTTTCAAAGCTTGAAAAGTTATGTGAAAATACTTTTTTATTAGCTGAGATGCATCAAAGAAGCACCTATTTGTTCACAAGCCTCAAACAAGAAACGGGCTATTGCTTTGAAGATTTTTGTATATGCAGGGCTGTTTATGAAATTTTTACTGTCCAAATGGCTTTGAGTTCTGAATAGATGCTTATGTCTAAGCACACAGAATCCCAGTTTGATACCAATTTTTATGTGACAAAATAAAGATGTAAATGCAGGGAATACAAGGGAAAGAAAGAATTTTTGAAGAAGATAATTATTATAGGAGCCTCTAGTGTACATATACATATAGAGTTGTATCAGTAGTCTTGGGGAAAGAAAACAAACCCCAGACAGTTTTCGTACTTGTTTCAGGGAAATGTTGCTTATCTCCCCCAGAAGAACACTGTGAACATTAAATATTTAATATATTAGAAGTTGAAAAGAAATTTAACAGTACTAGTTTTAAGGCTATATTTTAAGAGGCCTAGTAGAATTTCCTGGTGTCTGACTATTAAGTAAAATATCCAAAAGAGCTGTATTTTGCTGCAGTATTTTTTGTGCATTAGCAATAATAAATTCCTATTGATCCTTGACATTTTCAATCACTTCAGTAGTACGGGGCTTCTGTGCATGGTCTTTAATTAATCTTATTGATCTGTATAGGATATTTTAAGAAATTGGGAAGTAACCCCTCTGATTTACTCACTGAAGAGATTCCCTTAAGTGTTTTTGCATTCTTAAAATGTAGTGTTATTCCCTATGGTATCTTGTCAATGTAGGAAGTCTGTGAGTTGATGATGTATGATTACTCCCATAGTTATTAAGCAAATATTTTGCATGTTATGTCTTGGGTTCTGGCCTTCTTTAAAACATCAAGTCTTACTTGATTGGTTATGTCCTGCTTCTATAGATTTTTTTTCATATTATTATTTCTCAGAGCCTTGATAATATTTATATTTGCTGCAGAAAATTTGATGCAATGTGATGTTGCAGCTACAACCTGCTGAAAGCAGAGGAAAATTAAAAAAAAAAAAGGAATTAGAACAGAGTGTCAGGCATACTAGTTGGTGGGGGAAAAGGGTGGGAAAATGTGACGGTATCAGGCTGATTCCAATGGGATAGTTTCAAGGATGAAGCATATTTGTTACAGAAGTATGAGCAGAGTCTGACCGTCCAAGCTGTCTCTCCAGTCCTCTTCCAGTGTCCTGAAGCCTTTTTGTTTGTGAGAAATGGCCTAGGACTCATCTGCATGACAGAAAATTCTTTTCTGCACATTGAACTGAGGAATATTGAAGTGGTTCTGGCAGCTACTGAGAGACTTGTATAAGGATCCTTTCAAATTAGTACCTGGCACTCAAACTGAAAAGCAGTATAAAAAATGCACCTCCAATACACTGAATAGCACTGTGTTATATTTTTTTCTTTCAGATATTTAAGGTCCACTGCTGTAGTACTTCTTAAAGTCTGTTTTAAAATGTGGATCTGTTGTTTTCTTAGTAAATGCATTTGGAAAAAAGCAGTCAAGGAGGGGTGAGTACGTTGTGGTTGGTGTTGGGAGACAGAAGACTTATTTTCCAGAAATATTGCCATGTTCCAGACTGAAAGAATGTTACTATTATAATAGTTTATTTAGGATGACAAGGCCCTGGATCACATTTGTTAATCTTGAAATTAAGTATTCCTCTCCCTGGAGATGGAATATTTAGTGGACTGTGTCAGTGTGTGTACATTTGTAACCCTGTCTTACGTCAGAAAGTGAGTGTTGTTTCTTGTTACAGACGTATACCACAAGTTTCAAGAAGCTGTAGGAAGCCTTAGGTCTTGATTTCTTTTGATCAGCTAATGCCAGAAATTATTTTATTTCTAAGCAGTCTCCACTTTTCATGTGATATCAGACAGGTGTGCTTAGGTCCTTATTCTTCTTGAACAAGCAGCCTATTTCTGAGTCTAGTATCTTTTCTTCAGCAATCTATCTCTGAAGCTGAATATGTAAAAGAAAAAAAAAAACAGTGTCTATTTTCTAGGGAATGTTTATTAGGACTTGTTTGGTTATAATACTAGTGGTTTGCAGTCAATATTATTTAACATGAACTTTTCCTCTATAAAGCATGTTTTCATGTGACCAGCCATCTTTTGTGCTCTCAGAGCAACCTATTCTGTTTGAGTATAATTAATGTGGTACAAGTATATAATCATGTAGTATGTATTATTTTGTGAGATACAAAACAACTGGGTTTTGTTCTACATCTTTAGAAGACTGTTGACCAGAAGTATGTCATAACTTCAGTTTTGGTAAGCACACCACAAAGACTTAGTTCTTAGATTGGCTTAAAGTCTTCATCCTTTTTTATGTAGATTTCCTTTGTTATCTAGAGAGCTCTCAGGCTGCTTCTATAAGGCAAGCAAAATACAAATTTCTGTCAGACTCATCTCTGCAAGGAATCAATCTCCTTTTTTTGGGCCATAGTGCTGTCAGATATTTCTGACTTTTTTTTAGAATTGTTCCATGTCTGTACAGATTGTAAGCAATCTTCTACAGATTGTAATCATCTGAATACCTTATAGCAAATATGAAGTTTTTGTAGGTACAAAATACCATCCAAATGGTAAAAAAGGACAAAAGGACAATGTTGTGTTTTAATGACACTATGTTTTAAGAATAAAAACTAATGTTGTGAGCTTGTTGTAGCACCTGACAAATCTTGCTGGCATCTCAAATATTCATATGCTTTACAAGGTCTCCTCATTTATTTGTTGGTAGTACAAAATGTTCCCTCCTTAATTTTTAAAAGCAGAATCCAAACAACTTTTACTGTGATGAATCAATCCTCTAACTCAGCCACGTAGCAAAACCATTCACTGTTGCTCTCCCCAACAATCTCTACTGAGTTTAGCCCTAACTTGCTAATTTTAAAAATACTGCTTGGTGCAATGTTACCTCATTACTCAGTTACTCAGCTGTTGACATTCTTGGGAATAAATAAGGTGTAGATAAGTTCAGAGGCTGGGAAGACCTATATTCTATCAGCAGTTCTCTTCTGTTTGTCTTTTTGGGTTTGTAGTACTTGGTTGTGGGTAATGTTTTGCACATTTAAGAATGCACATGTCAGCAGCTTACAGTGACTATATCTGATTGCCAGAGGAGTTGTGAAAGGAATACACTTTTTAAACAACATATCAGGAGTGTTATCTTGATTTTAGAATTTGGGTCTCATCAGCAGAGTATTCCCAGTAGACAATAAAACAAAACATGTTTCAGAAGAATCAGAGACAAGGGCAATTCTGTTTGTCTTTAAATCAACTGATTCACAATATGCTGTAAGGATCTGGAGGGGAGGCAAAAGGCATCATAGTAAACAGGTCAATTGTAATGAAATGTTGAGAAATAAAATATGGGCATGAATAAGAAGGACATTTCTTCATCCCTCAAAATAAAAGCTACATAATTAAATCCAATTATGCTATGAGGGGAGGATAGGATTAAATTTCTGATTGGTACCAGAAATGCAAAATCATAATAATTAGACTCGTGTTCTAAATATTAAAATCTGATTGTTATTCTCTGATAATATTAGCATTCTCTTATGCTTAGTGCTTCAGTAAGGTTTATTTTCTAGCATAAGACTACACTATATATCAGCTCTCCAAAATTGTAATGGATTAATTATATTTTAGTCATGCAGTAGTCCATACTTGTGTGGCCTAATAAAACACATCTTCACTGCTAATCCAGACAAGTAATTAATAATAATATTGACACAAGAAAATAAATTGTTCTTTGAACTGTGTACACAGAAGGGGTTGCACACAAGGGGTGGAGGCAACAACTGCTTTATGGACAGCTGCCGCTGATGGATTGGATGAGGCAGTGATGGGTGCCTCTGACAGACAGAAACTCTCGACCCACCAAGTGAGAGCGAGGCTGCTACACTCTGGATTTTAGATACGGAAAAAAATGAGTCTTCAGCATATAGAAAGGCAACTGGGTTGTCATCTCTCTGATGCTAAATACTGGGAGTCTTGTAGTTCTTGGTGTGTTAGATCAGTGTTTGCAAAGCAGTATATTTGACGGTTTATCCTGTTAAGAGCAAACTAATTATTTGCTCTGCGGATCTGCTGTGTGGGTGGATCACCTCTGACTCTTCAGCTGCTTGTGCTGTGAATCTCTTCTAAAATCACAGACTGGGACTTGTCATTATTCTAATGATGATGTTGGTCGTTTGATTGGTCAGACTAGGTGTGCTGTTTTATAAGCCAGCTGTGTCCAAGTGGCCAAGAAGGCCAATGGCATCCTGGCCTGTGTGAGCAATAGTGTGGCCAGCAGGACCAGGGTAGGGATTGTACCCCTGAACTCAGCACTGCTGAGGCTGCACCTTTGGTGATGTCCAACTCTGGGCCCCTCACTACAAGAAGGACCTTGAGGGGCTGGAGCAAGTCCAGAGAAGGGCAGTGGAGCTGGTGAAGGGTCTGGAGCACTGTGAGGAATGACTGAGGGTGCTGGGGTGTTTAGCTGGAAAAAAGGAGGCTGAGGGGAGACCTTGTTGCTCTCTACTACTGCCTTAAAAGGGTCAGCATCTTTTCCCCAGGTAACAAGTAGCAAGACAAGAGGAAATGGTCTCAAATTGTGACAGGAGAGGCTTAGACTGGCTATTAAGATAAATTTCACTGAAAGGGTGGTCAAGCATTGCAACAGGCTGTGCGGGGGAGTGTTTGTCACTGTCCCTGGAGGTATTTAAAAGATGTGTAGATGTTGCACCTAGGGACATTGTTTAGTGGTGGACTTGGCACTGCTGGAGTTGAACTCTATGATCTTGGAGTTTTTTTCCAAAATAAACAGATCTGTGTTTCTATCATTCTTATTATTCTCCTGTTGCCTTTTTGTCTTATCCATAAGCTGTTACGTGCACTTTGTGTGGCAGTGACTAATTCTTGCTGGTGCTTCTCAGGGAAACTGAGTCTCAGGGAAACTCTACTTATAGATTCGTGTTCTTTTGCATACATTTTTATTTCTCTGCTTTTAGAACACATTGAAGGGTAGAAATGTATAACAAGGTTGAGACTCAGAAATGTAACCTCTGCTTCACTTAGCAAAGCTTTTAAACATGATATACTCTCTTGGACAGAGTCCTCCAATCTGGCTCTAATCTATCAAAGAACAGAAGACCACATACCTTGATACACATTCTTTTTGAAAAATGACTTCCAGTTTTTTTGTATGAGACTGTGAGCAATGTAATATTGCAGTAAACAAACCTGCCTCTTGTTTTGTTTAAAAATTAATTATTTATGTATGATTTGCTAGGTAACATAATTCTCTGTATCTAGCAGCTCCCCAGTTCTCCTTTCTCTGCATTTCCTAAGGATTTCAGAGTTTCAGGAAAACAAAAAGCTGAAGAATCGAGAAACTAGTAAATTACTTTAGCTTCTCATCAGTAATATATTCTGCAGGACATTTGTATTTTCTTTTCTAGTCATAAAAATTCTGTTGTAGTTCCTCTGTTAAAGCTGGGGGTTTTTTCTGAATTCATAGGCTTCTCTTTCCTTGCAGGGTTCTTTTTATTGTTTTATTGTCTAGATTTTTCTCTGTGTCTTCTACATTGTATTTTCAACTCCTAAAGTAAATGGTTGCCATTTTGTATTATTGCTAACTGTTTTAAACCTTTCTGTTCTGAGGAGGATTTCACTGCCCTGCTCTGGTCTCTATGCTTTCCACAGTCAGTGTAAGATAATACTCCCAGTGGCCTCACTTGTAGGTAGTGTGAAATGAGAAACTGGCAAGTAGTGCTCTGTTGGGACGCAGTTATTACACTTTGGATCCTGGATGATTAATGAGATTTGGGTCTAGAAATGAATATTATCATAATCTGATCTCTCTTGTATACTTGTATGCAGTTTACCTGTGGTTTATTAGAAGTCATGCTCTCAGCAGCACTAGTGCAGCTATAATGTATTTCGTCTCCCCCTGCACTGAAAATGTCAGTTTCAGGCTAAAGGACTTGCTGTGTAACCAGACCTCTACAGAAGAGAGCAAAACTTATCTGAAGAGTTAATCTCTGACTGCCAGTGTGTCCTCATTAGCAACCAGAGGAGTGATTAATTTTTCTAAGCGTTTAGAGAGAGAATAATGCCAGTGTGATTTCTAGTAGTTGTATAATTAATATTGTGATGCATTACATTTTGTGACTGCATAACTTGATGTGCTCTTGTTTAAAGTTTTTGTATAGCTGGCATTTTTCCTATCTGTTTAATTTCAGCCTATTGATTTCTCTGAGTAAGAAAAGTTTTCCTGTCTGAAAACCAGGAGAGGGACAATGTTTATCTTCTTGTGCTAAACCCATGTTGCATAAATTTTTTATATCTGGCTTCTCTGACTTTTGTAATGCTGAGATCTCTGCAGGGTTTCTAAAGCTCTCGTCACTTTCTTTCTCTTCTCTTTAAAGCTACCAGGAGATAAAACAGAGAATAATTGCTGCCATAATTACTGAAATTGTTTACACAGCTATACTATTTGTCAAATTTAGTTCTGCTTAAAAATGGTTCTTTACAGATCCAATTCGCCAAGCATCAATAAAGAATAAGGACAATTAAAATTGAATTTTAATGTAAATGTGGCCTTTTCCCTATTCTGCATGAATGCACATTTATCAGGCTCATAAACCCTCCTGTTGACAGCATACCATTGAAATAACCAAGAAACAGCCATACTGTTATTGTTTCATGAGCCTTTGATATCAAAATTCATTTCCCTCAAGAAAAAGATTGCAGAAGGTCAGTAACGTGTCGTAGAAGTCGGTTCCAAAACAGCCTGGGGACATATTTGCCTAAATTTGCAAAATCTGCAACATTGATGGGCCAGATCAATGCAGTGACTTGTTTAAACAAGCATTTAATATAAGGGTGATCCAATGCTTTTTTCACATATTCAATTATTACTGAAAAGTTATGATTATTGAATCACAAAGTGGTTGAGGTTGGAAGGAACCTCTCAAGATACCTCATTAAGTGCTGTGGCTGAGCTTTAATGCTTGTATTGCTTTTATTAATTAATTAAATCTATAACAACCACTTAAAAAAGGACTGAATGAAAATTAACTTTTCTGGGTTTTCTTAGGACTATGCTTTTAAATAAGATTTTTTTTCAACCAAACAAATTGTTGAGTCTACTCCACTGACTAAGAATATTAAAATATATTTTAAAATTCTGTAATGGGGAAATGTAGTTGTTTAATTTTTAAGCCACACTGTATGGACATGTACTTAAAATCTGAATGTTTATTTATGTACAGTAGATGCCCTAAAATGAGGCCTCTGAAAGGCAAATTCTAAGTTACAAGACTCATTTCATCTCAGAAAAATTCAGTTATGTTCTCACAATGAGATATAAAAATAACTTCTGCAAATTCTAAAATCATAAGTGGTGTTTAATGCAGTGATGTGTGATATGTGTAGCAAAATTGGACAAGCACCAGTCTTGCTGAGACCAAGCAATTCCTTAATGTGCAGGGAGAATAGAGGTTAGAATGAGCAGGACAGTTTGTGACTGAGCAGCTGTTGAGCTCCCAGAACAAGCCTCCAGCTGTAGGTCAGAAACACATGCTATGCAAGTTAAGGCAGAACTGATAAGAAATTGAATGATACTTTAACCTTTCTGAAGTATGGATTTATTTTTTAAAAAGCTTTACTCCTTCATGACAGTCATGGAAATTATTTCACTCTTTTTCCTTTTCTGTTTTATTAGGTAGTGACTGGTAGTGACCTCTTGCAATTCAGTACTAAAATACAATACCATAGCAGTAATTTTAGAGATTTCATTTTCAGGAGCTTAGACTCCTTTCCATCCAGCAGCCAAACTCAGGGTCTCCCATATTTAGAGCTAAACCTGCTCACTACTTACAATGTTGGATTTGCATTTCGTAACTGGGTTTAAACTTTGTGATTAAAATCAAGAAAAACATGACATCATGAGCATTTTATTACATTTAAAGAACATTTGCTTTAGTGTTATTTTTATGCAGTTAAGTGTAGGCGTGTTTTAGTTATAAGAACAAACATCTGAGTTGGTCATATACAGATATAATGTGTGATCCTTCTAGCAATAACAATAGCCATGTAGAAAGTATTAGCCTCATTCCAGTAGTGATACTGCTTAATAGATTTTCATTGCAAGCATCATCATTATATTTTTTACAGAAAATTTTGAATTGTTGTCATCTGTAATGATGTGTCCACGTTGACCTGTTTACCCACAAGATGTGGGTGCTAAGCAGTAAAACTGGAGCTGTACAACATGTACTTATTACATGTAAGCCCCATAGTTGATTTTGGAAGGGCACAACTCATTCAAAGTTCTGAATGTGTTGAGCATGCCACAATTATGATTTTTAGTGTTTCTCTGCAATTATGCACTTTATGAAATTACAAGTACTGAAGAGAGATTCTCCTTAGGGCTTCAAATAGTATATTAAAGCACACACTGAAGCTCAACAAGGAAGGAGAAAACAGTGTCCCTAAATTTTTCCTGGAAAAATAAAAGCTACCTTTTTCAGTTGTTTTACAGAGTAGTTATTGCTGCAGATTACTATGCTTGGGAATTACAGACATGGGCCCATTTAATTTTTTCTATATCTAAACAAAAATATTACAGGATTCTTTCCCTACTTTTAGAGAGAATTTGTACAATTTCCATTCACTTTTGACAGTTGTTTCATTTATAATAGAAACTCCTCAGATAAATTTCCTATTTTTTTTTCCTCTTTTGCATTGTAAACCCTTTGTTTAGGGTTAACAGCATTAAATTCTGCTGCTGAGAAATTTGATGGAGGATAAAGGGATCATTTGATCTCATAAGATGAAAAGCATTTGTGAGTTCAGAAGTCTTCTGTGTGTTTTGAACACTAAGATGTCTTTCTATTACAACATGATATATCATTTCACTCATTGGGAAGAAAAATCTATAACTTTAATACATAGGTATTGGAGCAGAGGATTTTTTCCAAAGAATTCCAGTAGATATGAATGGAATTTTTGTAATGAATAATTGCTCTACCTCTTTGAGTGAAGGTAACATAACAAAGCACCTAAGCATTCAGGTCAGGCAAATTTGACTTTTTACATCAAAATGCCCTCCAAAAAAGAAATCACACAACGTAAGGATACACAAGTAAAGTGATGTATGAAGAAGGTTGTTATCTTTTTATCAGTACACATATAGACAATAAAAATATGTGACCGTTAAAAAACAGTGTCAGGGGAAAAACTCATGTGGTTAACTTCACTTAAGCTTCATGGAGATCGCAGAGGCTGAAAGCCAGGGCAGGTTATAAGGGCTGGGTGTGCTGGTTAGTAGTGGTAAGGTGATCATTATTTGCAGATTAGAATATTTTATGAAGACAGCCTGTAATGTCCTGAAGAGGACATGTAAACTCTTTGTGTTAGGTTCATACTATTTCACTATTAGGGAACTTTCACCCATGACATGTGCCATAATATGTTTGATGCTTTTTTACAATCTTTAGTAAAGATTCTAAATGGAGTTGCTAATGCATTTTTGTTGTTCAGTAATATAAATTAAAATACTAGTTATATAAATATTGCCAGTTGTAGTTATTGTTCCCAGAGTCCTATTCATTTGCATCTTCCTGAATCCCTGTTACTAAACTAATAGATTTGCTACCAGGGGACATTAATTAGGAGTGGCACTACTTTAGTTCTGTACACATTCCTATTCAGTTGTCTTTATTGTAACTTGATTGCTTTTCGTTCAATTCCAAAAACTGCATTATAGCAAATTAACATAGTATAGCTTCTGACATCATTTTCTCAACAATTAAAATACTTGTTATCAGTTTACTTGGGTTAATTTAAATCCTCAGTCATGCTGGATTTCATTTTTTTCTGGAGGAATGCTTCAGGAATCACTAACAGCCCAGGACTGCTGGGCTGTCATCATTAAATATGGGTTACCTGTGCTTTGAACAACATAGAAAGAACTGTATTATCATGTTGGAGAAACCAGATGTCAGTTTCTTTAAATTATGGAAAATATATTTCAATGTATTTCACTTAGTTTGCACGTTTCTACTTAGTAGCTTATCGGACATAGGAATAATTACTGTAATGTATAATGAATTAATTATTTGTACACCTTAATTTGATCAGCTTTAAGTTGGATGCAGCATTGATTTTTACTTATTGTACTGATAGCAAAGATGGAGTCATATAGGACTTTCCAGTCAATGCATTCAATATGTGTTGAAGTTTTTAAGCCTAATAAAACCTTTAGTGTGTAGAATTTTACTTCAGACCGTGACAGTAACTTAGTTGCTAACAGAAGTGTTACAGACCAGCCCAGAGTGTGTTTCCTTCAGAAACACTGCTCATCTGGACATCTCTGTGCTGTTGCACAGCACAACCATTGGGACCGTGCTGTGCCCCACTGCCTTGCACAGTGATTTTCAGCCAGGTCCACTTGGTACATTTTAGGGCAGATTAATATTGCTTGCATAGTGATTGGTTCTACAGCTGGATTATCCTATACCTCACTTGACAGCTAAGTCATTTTCTCTAAAAAGGTAAAATATAGTTCTGTTTTGAGCTCTTTGCCTGGATCATTATCTAGTCATCTTTATGTTCTTCTTCACAGAGTCCCAAGATAGGCAAGCACTCTAGCCCTGTTACAAGCATGGTGAACATACTCATGAAATGTACTGAAATCTAACTTTGATTCAATATTAAATTTTTTTAGATCGCAGTGGTTAGTTTTATCTGCCCTGGATTTATTAATTTTTCTGCTATATTTAGAGTACAAACCTTTCTGTTTAATGCAGGTGGAAAATTTGGCAATTTGCAGAGTAATGCAAAATGCCATACTCATCAGCAAATCACTTCAGAAAAACATGAGGCATGACTCGCCAAATATCAGCCATTTTTTCTACATTTAGTGCTGTGGAGGCCTCTTCAATACTGTTTAAATTTAAGCAGGTATCTGCTTGTAAAGAAAATCTCCTTGTCATCCTACTTGACCATGGTTTGGCTCACATCATATGTTCCTGCTCTGAATCAGCTTACATTTGCAACTTTGTTCTCTGCAAAGCCATCACAGACTCAGAGAATGGTAGAGGTGGGGAGGGACCTCTGGAGGTCATCTTGTCCAAAATGAAGCAGGCACAACTAGAGTAAGTTGCTGAGGACTGTCAGACAGCTTTGAAATATCTCCAAATAACTAATCATTGTGGGGAAAAACTGGAGAACAAAAGGCAACAATATAGAGGTATATAAAGCAAAACGTTTCAGTGAGTAGCCGGTTTTATGGCAAAAATAGTATCATAATTATAAAGTGAAACTTGAGCCCTTCATTTATGTCATTAATGAATATACTAATTAACACTGTTTCCAGCTGGGACCTGGAGAGGCTTTGCTTGTAACTGGTGTCCATCATGACCCTGCACTGTTGACCTTTACTCTCTGGATGCAACTGTCCAACCAATTCCTTATCCACCTAAGAGCCCACCCATCAAATTCTCTCTCAGACTTAGAGAGAAGGATGGTAGGGATGACTGTGGCTTTACAGAAGTTCATATCACTGACATCAATAGGCCTTCCCTCGTCCACTGATGGAGTCAGCGGACTCACACCAGCCCAGAAGTTGGTCAGGCAGGACTTGCCCTTGGTGAGGCTATGCTGGCTGGCTCAAATCTTCAAGATGAGGAAAATGATTCTTCAACTCATAGTCAGCTATAATAGATTAATTGATAAAGTTTTATATATCATTTCAACAATTCTTTTCTCTGTTATAGCAGTTTTCAGACATCTGATGTCTGATTAGAAGAATTATAGTTTTTTTTTTCTTTCAGTAAAATTAAAAGTAATTTAAGTTCACTACCTCTCACTACTCACAACTCTGATAACTTCTGTGTACTTGATCAATAATTTTCAGACTTTCTGATCATGTAGTGCTTCTGAATTTCAATACCAAACCAATGGTTTTGCATAGAGCTTTTCTATTTGAAAGATGTATCCATGATGTGGTAAAGAATTGAGCTATTTTGTAGACAAAGTTTTAATGTTTCAGTTTATTTTTGAAAGATGAGTAAGAACATCCTCTGATGCTCTTACTGTTAAGTCTGAATTGCTAGTTTCAATTCCGATTTTAGCAGAGGGAGGCCAGGGAATAGAACTATGACTTAAGTGCTTAGCTAAGCAGTCTTTTTCACCTCCAATATGGGATTATGTGCTGTATATATATATATGCATTAAGGCCCTTCCCAGGAGCAATGGGGAACTAGGAAAGAAATTCATACCCTGACATCAAGAACTTTTGGCTAATGGGGCTCTGAATAAAACTCATCTCTCACTTTTCTTTATTCTTTGGTGCAGTGTTCTTGAGGTTTTCTTTCACACTACTTTTCATGTCTTCAATTTAAATAAAGGCATAATTTGGAATTAAATAATTTGAAAGCAATTTTCTTGAAGCAATATTATTCTCACTCCTTTTTTATGTATTCTTTATAGTTTTCTCTTATATAATTTACTCTTTATAGTCCTCTCTTAAAAATTTTTTCCACACAACGAGTTAAGCGTGCAGTAAATCTCTTAATTATTCTGTCTTCTTTTTCTCTTTTTTTTTTTGTGAAACTTCACAGAATTTTAGAGGCCTGTGTTTTCCATTTAGAAGTCTTGCTTTTCCATTCTTCTGCTTGCTTTCTAATACATTAATAATGATGGATCTTTCACCACAACAGGTTTTCAGTACTATTGAATTGAGTCTTCCATTTTTCGATGTTCATGGCATCATCATTCTGCCAGACATGACACAATATTAACAGCTGATACACACAGATTCCTGAATTAGAAAATTGTGCTGTTTGTATGACAGATGTATTGTTCAGTGATAAAATAAATACTCTCTACATATTCCAATAGCAGAATCACCTCCTATTTCTGTCCCAAATGCTGTCTTTTTCTTGAATATATACTCTTTTTTTTCTTTAAGAGGGAAAACGCAGTGTGTGATGATTGACAGGATAGTTTAAGTAATCTCTGTGATTTCATGGGTAGGCATTCATCCCTTGATGGAGAAGGGCAGTGCTTCCTCCTCCTTTTTCAAATTTCTTCTGTAAGATGGCAGTATATTCTTTAAGCACTGTTGCCCCAAGGTGGAACTTCCATCTCCTATCACTGTTTGTGTTGGGTAGAAATTGAGTTGGCAGGTTTGGTTTGACCCATCTATGTCAACAAATGATGTTATAATCCTTTTAATCAGAGATCTGCAAAACATTGTGTAAGCACCATTCCCATATGAGTAAGCATTCCTATATGCAAAACATTATTTCCAATTTTTGTCTTTTTGGAAAAATCTACCTGCTGTTTTATGAGGCACATGAAGAATAGAAATGCTGTTTATTAAAGTGTCCTCTTTGGCTTTTTTGTTTGGTTGGTTGGTTTTTTGTTGTAAGCTGCACTTTTTAGCATGTCTTTTCACCGCATTGATCTAATGAGCAGAAAAATTCACTTAAACTTTTGAAGAATGAGAACCGAATGTGATATAAGCTTCATTTTGCCTTCATTTATTTGAACAAAAGTATGTGCAGAAGTTGACGTACACTATTTCTAAAAAGTATATTGGGATCATAGTCTGCAATGGTCATTCAATGTAAAGCTGCTTATGTGTTTCAGGGAAGTTTATCAGGGTAACTTTAGCTGCCCCTTAACTTTATGTCTGAATGAAAGAATCTACAGTATAGATTTTAAAGGATATATTGCACAGAGACAAAAATCTGTGATTTGGTCCTTGGAGAGGTACTGTGTCAAAATGTTTTAATCTTGAGCAGTAGTCTTAAAATAACCGTATGCGCTACAATTCTGAGTAAAATGGGGGAAGCGTTGTCAGCATTGTAAACTTAATAAGGTGGGTGATGTGGATCAATTTGTTCTGTCCTTGACTTTCTGCTTCTATTAGAATTCTGGAAGATCATTAGTCACCTCTGGGATGTATTTGATTAATAGACTTCGTTAAACAAAAAAGGTGAGGTCAAGCGTGATCTGAAATTATGAAAAATATGTTTCCCAGTGGGCTTTTCACTTTCCAAATTACGAATGAGGGAAAGTGCTTTCTCTCGTTTGATTCTGATTAATTTAATTGGCTTTTATCATAATGATAGCCTGCAAGAGTTTAGTTTTGCCTGTTTAATGCTATACTGCACTGTTTAAAAGTAGTATGTTAAAGTTTGTACTGTTAGTATGCATGTTAAGGAATCATAAACGTAAATGACAGTTCTAAGAATCTAGTGTACAATACAGGTTCTTTAACCTAAAATAAATCAGGGAAGTGCACATCTTTCTGATGACCTTTCTTTATCTCTGAAAATGATGGTGTAGACTTTATTTTGTATCTGCATAATTTCAGACAGAAGATAATCCAGCCAATTCGCATTCTGTTATCTATGTGTGTACATTTATTATGTGCCAAGAAGAAGCTATTGGCTGGTTTTTACCAGTGGTGATGTTATGGTGGTTTAGAAAGAGTGGAAATGAAAACATATCTTAACTGTTAACAGTCTCCATGTTTTTCTACTCCCCTTGCTCTTCAGTCCTTGCTTTTTCAAAATCTGTCAAACAGCTCATTCATTTCAAGCGACGATGTAAAGCAGAAATTACATAGACATATGTAATAATATAGGTTGCTTATCAGTGGCTTTTTTTTTCTGTTGCTCCTATTTTCTTCTTCAGGTCCATTGGTTTGTGCAGATTAAGCATGTTTTATAGCTTAAAGATGCTATTTCTGTCTACTTAGTTCCCCATGAGATGAAAGCAATGAGTTTCATTGTCTTTATTTCTGTGCAATTCACAATTAGTTTTATGATCTATACGGAGTATGTCTGTGTCTTATAAATCCAATCCATAACTCTCGCTTTTCTGATGGTGGCAGTGAGTCCCTGGAGATAGAATATGACTTAATTTCCTTATTATAACATCCTCTTCATCTTCTAAATTACTGCTGTCCAAAAACCACTGCCAATACACATAGCAGGTTTGCAGTAGCTGCATCTTAATCTGTAACTTTGATATCATACTCTTTAATTAATAACAAGTCATTTTCTGTTTATTAGGCTCCAAAGGCATGATTTTGTCTTGTAAAAGACCTAGCTTTGCCTTTTTATGCAAGTTTTGTTTACAAAATTTTGACAGCTACATAAAATGCTTTACTTGTAAAGAGCTCATATTAGCTTTTCAAAGCTTATATTACTCAGTCAGCATGTGCTTGCTTGTGTCTTAAAGATCTGTGTCAAATTCTTCAGTAAAAAGAACCTAATACTGAGTTAATTTTTCTGTATTTGTCTCGGTTGCCCCTAAACAAATTAGTTTAATTTTCATTAACACATGAAATTCGGTGTAATTATATATGTTTACCACAACTGTTTCCCTTATTGATAGACTTCACAAAATCTTCCATTTCCAACTCCAGCTGCTGCTTATGAAACAAAAGCAACAATATATTTTCTCTTAAACACAGTCACATCAGTAAAGTAAGGTATGCAAGAAACTATTAGAAGCTGAGCATAGGGATTTTATTCAGTCACTACAGGATTTCCCAGAGTTTTCAGTTAGTATGGACATATTGACAAATACTGTGGACATATTATGGACACTCTGCATGTGCAGACATTGAGTCATTGTACAGTCAGATTTACAAAAACAGAATGTAGATTGAGTGCCACCAAAGGGAAAACCCTAATATGATCATAAGCAGCCATCAGATCTCAATCTAATGGATAAGAGAAATTTTTCATTTTCAGCCAAGTTGTATTATTGACTTATATTTAGACAGTAATAATTTAGTATTGAAATTACTATAAACTTAAGCAACCATCACTTTTAGTATTTTTCTTGGTTTTATACATGAAGAATCAGATGGGGCAAAAGCTTGATGAAGGAAAACCTCCCATTTGTTTGACAAAAGGGCTGTTTTCCAGCTGCCACCTCAATGAAAAGAACATTTAAATTTACTTCTGGGAAAGTACTGTTACAGGAGAAGAAATGATAGGTTTTTCATAGACACTTTTTAAAAATATGCTTTTCAAATATATATAACACTGGTTTTCAGACTTTTGCTGCAGCAGATGGGTGATGGTTCATTGGCCCCAAATATTGCCCAAACTCCTCTTACAGATTCTTCTGGGATTCCTCAGGGCTAACTATTGACTTTATCATCAGTAAACTAATGTCACCATGCATTTTACCCCTTGGTTTTCAGGTTATTTTTTAATATATGGAATGGTATAGGTTCCAGGTTTTAGGACACTATGGCAAAACTTCACTGCCAATCCTCTGTATGAAAAAAGGTTTTTATTTCACTCTCGACAGGATGTATTTCAGTCACAGCGTACTTATACATGTCAGGTTTTTCATTTTAGGCTGTGGCTTACTAAATTCTTCGAAAACATAGTGGAAGTCCAAGTGGACTATATCAACTAAACAACCCTTAGCTGAGTTCAAAGAAGTCTGAAATTTTGGCAGGGCAGGATTTCCTTTTGCTGGAGTCATGCTTTTTCTGTGTTTGTCCTGGTGACGTGTCCTTCAGGAATACATGCTCATAATTTGTTACTGAAGCCTGTAATTATTAAGGTGTTCTTTGAAGTCTTCTCTGAAAATTTGTAGCTGAATAAGAGAACTTGAAGATAGACAGAGCCTTTCGTTTCCACAAAGAAGGCAGCTTTCATAGCTTTTCTTACAAGCAAAGCTAATAGTGGTGTTGTTGTGCTGGTCTGAGGCATTAATGAGGCAAAAAACAGGTCTTTTCAATAAGACAAAGCAGAATAAATCCTTGAACTCCTCCTTTTACAATGACCTGTGTGTAAGCATTTATTAGCTTGCTGCAGATTCTATGTGTTATTGTGTACATAAACACATATATAAAGGTATACATGTCTATTACATAATTAAATGTGGAGTATAGTGTATCTAATATTAGATAGTATGTAACCATACCTACATAAAAGGATATATTTGTGGCTTGCATTTACATTTGAATGTGTATGTTTATTTAAACTTCTATTTAACTTTTAGGTTTTTCTTGCAATTTTTTATTATGTTTGGTTTTGGAAAGCTGACCCATGCAAGTCTCATGCAAATATAACGGCAAAATCTGAGACCTTTTGAGACCCTGAAAATTAGGGACCACAGAAAAAAAAAATCTGTTACACAAGAAAACTAAGTTGGGTTTAATGTCTTACTTGTGCCATTTCTTCCTATGTGTCTTCCCCTTACTGCTGATATGGCACGCACTGTCTCTGTTGAATTCTTTTTATCACTTTATTGCCAAGTGAAGGTCAAGTCACAGATAGAGCATTACCATAATGCCTCTTTGTAGTACCTAATTAGGAAGCACATTTGCTTCTGTTAACCACATATTCTTCATCTATTCCATGCAAACTGCAACAGCTCTCTCTACTCCAGTTTTGGATGCTATATAATAATAATGTTAATAAAATATTTTAAAAGTAAGGAAACTATTACCTATATCTATAGAGAGATATAGATAAATATACCTTTTAAAGCCTTTAAGCAAACTTCAAATACTGCAGCACTGAGGGGTTTTTTTTCCTTAATCCCTATCTTGTAATTGCATGACGATCTGTAGGAATTATAAAACACATTATTTATTTGATTTTTCTTTATTTTTAAGGAAACAATATGGAGTAACTGCTATTGTGAGTATCCTCCAAGTCAAACTGATGAAATTTGTTTTTGAAAATATTTTAATTCGTATCCCCATGCATTCTTTTTCTCATAACAATCTAGTGTCTTTGCAGACACATTTCTTTCACTTTCTATTATCCATGGATTAACAGTGGAAAAAATTTGAAATGAGAGAGGGAAAAAAAAACAGGGGCAAAAAAAAGGGGCAGGGGGCAAAGACATCATTGATTGCCTTTATATTTCTAAAATATAAAATTCTTTTAGTTTTAAGGCATTTATCAAAATATTTATGTAATACCATACAAGGATTAATAGAATTAAACTGAGGAATCTCATAGTGTTCATCTGCTGTTCAAAAATTGGAACATACTTATAAAGGCACAGAATTTTAGGTATGCCAAAATGCAGAGGATCAGGCACTTTACTTTTCTAAGCAAATGTAAATTATTTGTCATAAAAAAAAATAACCCTTTAAAAAGTAGATTATTTGAAATTATAGAGAGGAAATACTGTCAAGTCCTGCAACACATTCATTTAGTCCACAAGTATTATTAGAATAATGGAAAGAGGAATTATTTCTGACCATTAAGTAATCATTTTTCATACTGAAATGTGAGATTTGATCACCATTGTTAAAATAGTTTTCACAGCCACAAGTGTAGCTGGAAGTTAAAAAATTGATGGGCAGTTCTTCCAGTTTGGGAAAAAAGCAGCTTTCTCCACGGTTCTCCCTAAAGTCAACTGCTGGCTCCCTTAAAACATGTTTAGTCTGGGCTGTCCATCATATGCTGCTTTTTTCCTAAATTAGCTCTTGACTAGATTTACATGGAAAATTGTTTCCAGGTGGTTGCAGGGATAGGTGCTTTCCTTGACAGCATATAATAGAAATTAGTCTAATCTGTTGCATATGTCTCTTCTGGGCCTGAATATAAAGGCATGATTTCCATGTCCTTACGTTAAAAATTTACTTTAAGGATTTTTATTCCTCAGCATGGATGCAAGTACTTTTTTTTGTAGAAAGTCCTTTTACTTCAGGTAAAGCCTGTGCAGCTTTATAGCCATTCCACTTGTAATTTAAAACTGATAATTGAGGTGCTAAAATTTAGAATAAAAAAATTGACTCTTACACTTCAAGTGGCTTAAGGTTCAATTCTAGTAAGAATATAATTATTAAGATAAAATTATTTGACCTTTCTGCTGTGCAAGGTGATACGATCATATATTGGCTTAAAAATTCTGACTTGGTGCTTGTGCTTAAATAAGTTTTTATTGACTTCAATCAGTCCCTAAGAGTCTTCAAAGAAAGGTGGTGCAGTATGCCAACAAAGCAGTTAACTTTGAACATTGTTTCTGGCCTTTTCACTTAGCCTAGAAATATAATTAGGAATTTCCCCTCTGCTAGTGTACAGCTTTAATGGGAAATCATGTATGAAAAATTCTTTGGTTTAGATGTTATCATGAAACTTTCTAAGATCTTTAGAGAATCTTGTGAGAGAGACATATTTTATCCATTTGTAAAAAGAAATGAGACAGATACAGAAAAATGGAAAATGAAAGACAATCAGCATAGAGAGTCTTACTCTGTGTACCATTGTTAAACATAGAAATTAAAATTGTAGGTGTTTATGATTTTCTGCATAGTTAGTTTGTACTGGCGTATATCACAGATGATTACTGATCTTCTTAAGCTCAGAAAACTTCTGTAGCTTGACATCATCAATTAAATCTCCCTTCATAGTAATGGTTGCTTTTTAAATTATCTGGCCATATTGGGTTATAATGTTATAAGAGCATTAACTCAGTAGCAATAATTGAAATATTAAAAACTGTACATTTTTAATTGAAATATTTATAATTGTAAAATTTTTAATTTGATAAGTTCTAGTGAATTTCTTGCTATGATTTGTCTAAGCTTATAAAGGAAAGATTATTGGGCTCATTTATTTTCTTGTTTTGGAAACCTAAATTGCTTCCTTTCCTAAATAGACCAGAATAGTGTGAAATATATTGGCAATAATATATAAAAAGAGTACGCTGTATTTCTTGTACTGTTTTATCTTGAACAATGTATTCCATGGCACATTTATGAAGGATTTTGACAATAAGAATGAAGGCTGCAGACAGCGTATCTTTAGGAGAATATGCTTATATGACCTCGATCAGTGAGTTTGTGGTTTGATTGAATTCGTATTAAAAGATACATGCAGCCCACTCACTTCTTTAAGGTGCTTTCATGTTTCTCTGGAGTTTTTCCTCCAATGCCTAATGGCTGTGAAACTGAGTTTGTAATTTTGGTTTAGAAAAAATACATAGGATTCAGTCCTCTAAAAGTCAAAGATCTTCATTGTAAAACATGTCAAATTACTTAGACAAGAGATATTTTATCAAAGATATATTAATAACTGAGAAGTTTCAGTCATTTGAAGAGAGCTTATTTAATTACTGCAGTTTAACATTTCTTGTGAGGTGAGCCCATGGCTGGTATCTAGAGACCTGATTCCAGAAGTTTCTTGTTTTGCAGAAATGCTGGCATGTTTCTGTCAGTGTAGCCATCTGGTTTAGAACTTGCAAAACCTCACCATCTGTACTGTAGACATAGTAATTACCAGTTTTTTCCTGGCTGAGTATGTGCCTATTGAGTAGATATTGATAAAGAAAAGGTGGGGGTTCAGAATAAATTTTCACAGTGTAATTTTATTAAGAATGAATGAGATGTATGCTTTTTGCAATATGATATTCAGAAGTTTTGAGGAGTTTCAAGCGGGCACTGTCTTCATGCTTTATCATGCTGATTAACCACTCAGACACTGCTGTAATTTATTTTATAAAAATGGAAAACTCTTCAATAAAACATCTTTTGTTTATAAAACAGCAACAGCAATATAAAACCACTTTTTGTTCCTTTTTACCCAGTTCATTAGATTGCAGCTAAATACCTTAGAGGAGATAGTATGAATTTTTGTATGCTTAATCTCATTTTGCAATTTTGTGTCTGCAGCTATTAGTGAAAAAGTACAAGAATATAGTATAGCTACTAAAGATGTTGCCTATGATGTAGGGAGCACTTAATCTAAGTAGTGAGCACTTAGAGGTCTTTCTCCTGATTGAACCAGTTGAGAGCAGTTGGGTAGTTGAATGGCAAGTCCCCTTTTTAACCAAGCACAAGTTTTTCTTAATGGTACAAGAAAACTGCCTGAAGACATCTTTTTTTCTTTTTCTTTAAAATCTATCTCATTTAGCCTGACACTCACATGTGATTAAGTTGCAATTTATTACTTGAGACTGTGCTATTATATATCACAAAATAACATCCATATACAGCTTTCCCTGCAGCAGAGTTTTTCTTCTAGAACTCTAGCATTTTCATTTGTCCTTAATTATTCATAATTCCATTTAAAAATTCTCCTTCTCATTCTAGGAGAATAAAAAGGTGATTCTTCAAAAGGCCATTTTCTTAGGTGAAAACAAAGATGCCTACTTTTGTTTTCTGATTATAGCAGACTGTAGAGCTGAATGTTCCTGGCTGTCTCTTGCATAAAGCATTCCCTTTAGATGTCAGACTTATGAGAATCCTGCTTTGTGTGGCTGAATTTGTTCTAGACTGCTGAAGGGTGAAATAGTAGATAGTGTATAAGCCCATCAAAAGGTGTCCTTTTGTTCACCAGCTGACTTCAGTTTTAAATTCTGAGAATGAAGCTTCAGCCTAAATATAAAGCAATTCTCAGAAGTTTTACAGTGTATCATGGTTCAGAATCCAATTTTTATTTGTCATCCTGAGAAAATTAACAGCCATGGTCACTGTAAAATTTTGTAAGTTTCAAAGTTTTCAAGTGTGTTTACAGTTATAACCATAATTCATTCCCTCAAGGATCCTAAAAAGAGACACGATTTTTAGAAATTATTAAGCAACACTCAAATTCCAAGTATTGGAGTCTAAGAGTATTGAGTTTACAGACTCAGCATCTAAAGAAGCTGCATTTCCTAAATGATTTTTTGTGAATTACTCACTCTGCTGTCAACTATCAGTCGTTCCCTAAAGCTGAGGGATTATGCCATACTTTGGTGTGTCTTCCTTTATCTAATTGCATTTCTTTGCCCTTTCTAACAAAGTATTTCCATTCACCTCTCAATCCTACTGGTTGGTTGCTCCACTAGCAAGGATTGTCAATGACTGTGGTTAGTAATTATGCTGATGTGGGCAGACAATCCATCATAGTGGATTTTGCATGTGGCGCCTGATAATTAATCATGGGGCCATGGTGCAGAAACTACACAGCAGAGTAGAAATTTGTCTTTTAAAGGCCAGTTCAGGGTTGGAATATAAAGAATAATGGTAACTCCTGTTTACCAATCAATCTTCCTATTTTGCCTTTTAAACTCTTCTGTAGAATTTGATTAAAGCATCCATGGAAGGGATAATAATAGCTT
This sequence comes from Taeniopygia guttata, assembly GCF_048771995.1. Classification (NCBI taxonomy): domain Eukaryota; kingdom Metazoa; phylum Chordata; class Aves; order Passeriformes; family Estrildidae; genus Taeniopygia; species Taeniopygia guttata. Next base: position 36,219,547 of record NC_133028.1, on the reverse strand, counting down.
AGTAGAAAAAATTGCACATTTAATAATTCCAGTTTTTATACCCTGGGGTGTTTTTTTTTATGTTTCCATGAAGTACACAGTAAGAGGAGTTAAACACTTGATAAATTAGAAACCAGATATATTAGTTTTGGCACCAGGTAAAGAGGGAGAATTGTGTGCAAGGTTGGAAGGTCTTGTTGCTATACTCAAGACAGACATAAAGTAGGCCCCATAAGATCAACAGAAAATGCCTGAAAATAACGTGGATATTTGTGATCTTGCTTTAGCAGTGTATTTGGAGATAACTGATCGTCTGCCAAGGCATCTCCACTCAGCTTCACTGAAAATGTTCTTGTTTCAAAGCATGAGGTATCTTGGCTGTAGGTTATTGTATGAAAACCTTAAAAAGCATGAAGTGATTTCAGGCCTGTTCCTTGAACTTGCCTAGTACTGGCTATGGTGGTGCAGTTCCCATAGACATTTTAGCCCAGTGTTTCCATAAGGATAGAATCCCTCAGCCACACTGTACGTGGTTGAGAACAGATTGTATTTACCTGCAATAACAAAGGTTTATGGAGATTCAGAACAAAAAATAAGAGGGAAAGCCAGCATTTATTTTTGGCACTTGATGGTACTATCTTACAGCTTCTCCTTGAAAATTTTATTATATCATTATATTATATTTTAATCTGTTTACAGAAAAACACAATAGCATCTTAGTAGTGGTTTTGGAGCAAATTCAATGTATATTAATTATTAACACTGTATCATTTACAAGAATTGTCTGCTCTGCTTCTTAGACTATCTAAACATACATATTTTGTGTAATGTACTTTTTGGAATGCAAAGCCCTGTGTTCGTTTCATTATTTAAGTGTCAGAGTTCATACAATGTTTATGACCCTGTTTTGAGTGATAACTGTATCATTTTGGTTTTTTTTTTTTCATCCTCTCTCTTTTCTCTTCCACTGAAATCTTTTATCATTTCGGCACATAACACCAGAATATCATTTGCTGTTTGGAAAGCTTCTTTACCTTTCTGTTACAACTGTTCTCAAGCTATTTTACTCGGAACCTGAGTGCTTGTAATCCATCTTGGTTATTTGCAAGATTTCTGTAATACTGACGTATTCTTTATTAAATAGTTATTATTTTTATGAACTAGTACTTTTTCAGAGATATTATTGCCTTATGATGAGAAAATAGTGAATTTTATGTTTATCTCATGGTCTATTAAGTGTCACATCAAGCTTATCTTTGAAAATTCTAAAAATGAAGTGTTCTTGATTTTGCTGTTATTTAGGCACCATAGGCAAAAATAGAAAAATTATCCATGAAAACGATTCAGCATCAAAAAGGCCCTAATTAAAGATCTGTCATCAAGAGGATGAAATATTAGAGAAGGGTGACTGTTTCACCCTTTTACTAGAAAAATAAGGATATATCATATAGTCTGAAATCTTATCTGATCAAAAGCACTGCTCAATCAGCAGGAAGATCTGTGACAAAATTCAGGAGCAAACAGGGGAAATCAGGAAATCAGGATTTGATCTGATGAAGAGACAGACATCTGGATTTCATTGTAAAAATTGAACTTTTAATACTGAAAACTTCAGTGATGCACATAGTTTTGTCATCATACGTAGTGAGGTTCTGTACATGAAAAAAATTGTTCTTTTTAGTGAAAAGAGCCAAGATAGGTTCTCTCATCTTTTTTCCTCTGTCCTAAACTTCAGAGAAAGAATTCAAGGAAGAAAAGAGATCACCTCTCCCAGCAGTTTATTTCTTTACTTCTCAGTTGCATTTCACAGCTTCTCAACAAACCAATGCTTTCTACAGTTTGCTTAGTGCCCCCTCTGCCTAATCTCTTTTATGTCACCCTATTTCCTGATCTCCTCATCTTCCTCCATCGTTGTGTTATAATGTTAAATGTATTGAATGAGGTTAGGAGTAAAACTCACTGTCCAAGATTAACTCATCCTGAAATTATAATATTTTTGGTCCTTTTTGTATTAACTAATAATTTGTCTGTATCTAAAGTAATATCATCATCTCCTGAAATTCCTTTTTTTTTTTTTTTTTAATTTTACAACAAAAATATTTTAAGATTTGGGTTTCGTAAAATTTCAGTTTTCCTCTGCAATTATAGAAGCCCTGATACTTACTAAAATGTTGTCAAAATTGTCATTGTACTTCCTATAACCATGTCAAATGGCTAACCCAGTGGTCTGAGTTTACTTACTGGCAGTCTTTAAAACAAAACAAAACAAAAAACAAACAGCAAATGTAAAGTGAGAGAAAGGGGGGGAAAGAAAGATGGGGCAAGGAATAATACCTTATTTGTTTTATTGTCCTCTTCAATGGGAGTTGCATAATATGGCTAGATTAATTTCCTGTCCTGACATAAAAATGAGATAAGTAATGATGTAGTACCGTCATATCTACTGACTTAATTATTTTTTAAACCATAAAGAATAGTATGAAATTAAATATGTGATAAAAATTAAAATGCACAAATAAAAACATCACTGACAAGCACTTAATGACATCACAAGCGATTGTGCTCTAAGGACAGCTTTAAAAATTGCAAGACCAAGATGCATCTTAATTAAGGCAAAGATATCTGCAAAAGAAGGGACTGCACAACTGAAATAGTCTGTAAAAGTATTGTGTAAAATATTGAGATCTTACATGACTTGCAGCTACTATACTGCATGGTTTTGCATTTTCCTTTGTTTTGCCTGAAGTGCCAATCCATGTCGCCATACAGTCAGGCTCTCCGTTGTATCTTTTCAAAAACCTACAGCTGTCTAAGAAGGACCTCCTTTTCTCTGGTCTCATCTCCATCTTGGCTGTTTCCTCATTTAATTATAATAATCATAAATTATCATAATTTAGTCATTATGACCACAGTAAGAAAAATAATAATAGCGACTCTCAAGTATTTAAAAATATTCTATTTGTCTTACTGTTTTAAAAGAGTAAGGAAACGGGTAAGCAGCCCAAGATGAAGTACAGGAAAAGTATTTAGAAGCAGCAGAACTTGGCACAAGTATCAGATGTTGTCTGGCTTATATCACTAAGAGTTTTGCAGATTGCTAAGACTTCTTTAAGATTCCTATGTGTGCTGTTTACATGCTGTTGGGCAAAAACTTGAAAATAATTGCCATAGTTTGAGGGGTGCAGATGTCGCCCAAGAAGATTGTTTCCTGTCTGGCTGCATTGTGAAGTTACCAATGTGTATTTCAGTACTAGAGCAGATACCAAGAGGTGGCTCTTGTCACAGGCAGCTGTAAAGCAGCAGGACTTAAAATGTGTCAGACTGACCTGCATGAAGCTGCGTTAATTGAAGGCAGTACACTCTAAACAGGATTATGCTAATCAAATTCTAAGGTTAAAAATGTATGAGTCAGCATAGCAATTATTAAAATATGATAAAGACAACAGTCTCAATGTTTTGAGACTACCAAACAGTTTGGGATGTACTGTTAAAATTAGATTTGTAAAGACCCAACAAGTTTCTGTATTGTAGGAGTTAAAAATGTATATGACAACACTAAGCATAAAGATTAGAGGTAGAGAATGTGTTAGTAATGCTTCATGAATTTTGACCCCACAAAGTTCTACATTTCTCCTAAGTCGCTAAAGTGCTGCCTACCACTGTGCTAAAACTATTAGCACAAATGACAGATCATTTATCTGGTATAAAATAACCCATAAAAACAAAATTCTCAGCTGTATTTGCCATGGATAAATATGTTCTTTGGGTGTAGCAGAAAGATCTAATACTCATTTGCATCCTCCTGCTTAGTATTTCTCACTCATTATGTCCATAGTGTCATTTTCTAAAGATACACTGTATCATTTACTGTAAGGTTTTTTTTTCTCCACAGGTACCTGCTGTAAATCAGTGCTATCAAACCTGTGATCCATTTAAGTATGGCAGTTCTGTTTACACTATTGTTTTTATTAAGAGCTGTGTTCATATTTATTCGTGTGGTTGAAAGAGATGATGCTGGATTTATAGATGTGTATGATGAGAATATGGTTATAAGTGAGAAGGGTGCTGGAGCTGGACACTTGTCAGAGGGACAGAAAGGGACTAAAAAGTTGCTGCAGCACTGAGGCATGAAGAAACTGAGTCACTTGTCCAATAAGAGAGGTAATCAGGTGAACATCTAGTTTCTAAGGTCCCCAAAAATGTTTAGGCTTTTAAGGATGGTTTCCAAGCTTCAGTAACAGTTTTACTTAGCGGGAAAGTCTAAAAGAGAGCAAACAAAATCCTTTTGAGTTGGATCAAAAGGAAACTGGTTTGAACAGAACACCTCCTGTGGCCACTGCAGAATCCAAAGGTAGAAATAACTGTGTTTCTCGAAACTGCACTGCAGGAAGAAAAATGATAAGGAATTTTCATGCTTTGGGTTGAGAAAAGTGGCAGTTGCAGTTTAGTTGTAGGAAGAACATTGTGATGAATACCTTGTGTAGACAAGGACAGAAAGATTTAAAAACTTAACCAATTACTGCTTCTTTTCCTTACCCTACAGAGTTTCTAGGAACAGAGTGTAAAATTCAGTATGTAAAGCAGGCTGAGAGTTTGACTTGGCTCCTGAGTTCTTTATTTCTTCCAAGAAGAATACACTGCACATAATTTCTGAAGATTTTTAATATAGCAATATTACAGTCCAACTTGAGAGAAATTGAGGGGGTTTTTTTGTTAATTTTTTTCCATAAAGGAGTATTGGACAACTGTTTTAGCAACAAACTTGAAAAGGGCATGATGTTTTCAGGACGAAGAAATTTAAGTAATTCAGAGGAGAAAGAACTGTTCAAGTTTTCTACAGCTTGCCCCCATTTGGGAACTATTCTGAGAGTAGTATTTACATTTATGCCATGTTTCTTTCATTCTTATCAAACTTTCCCAGCAAATGGCCATATCTATGGATGTTCTTCTGGGGACAGAAGAAGTATGTTCAGTATCTGCCAGGACTTTCTGTTTCTTCAGAAATAATTTAGAGGAGCCATGATTGCATGTAACAATGCCATTGGGAAAGTTAAGGAAGACTGTTGTATTGATTGTCCTGTAAAAATATGGTTGAAATGGTACCATGTGTCTCTAGAACTTCAGTTTTTCCTTAGGCAGAAAATACTTTTTTCATAAATACTAATAAAAAGTACAGGGCCAAGTATCATTTCAGATGTAGCTTTATTTCAATTGCCGCTAAAAATATATGAAAAGAAGGGGAAAAGAAAGACAGACAAAAACTAATACTTACTTGATTTCTTTCTGAAAGCCTAAGAAGTGGGGGGGTGGTGGTGATGTATGTATTCAGTTTTTAAGTTGTATCAAAATCCTAGCTATATAGAATCATAGGCTTCTTTAGTTTGGCACGACCTTTAAGATCATCGAGTCCGACCATTAAGCCAGCACTGCCAAGCCCACCACTAAGCAATGTGCCTAAGTGCCACAACTACACATCTTTACCTTCAGGCATGGTGACTCAAATGCTCCCCTGGGCCGCCTGTTATGATGCTTTCACCTTTCCGTGAAGAACGTCTTTCAAATATCCACTGTAAACCTCCCCTGGCATAATTTGAGGCCATTTCTTCTTGTCCCATCTCTTGTTACTTGGGAGAAGAGGCCAACCTCCACCTGGCTAAAATCTCCTCTCAGGCAGTTGTAGAGAGAAATAAGGTCTTTCTTGAGCCTCCTTCTCTCCAAAAACAACCCCAGTTCCCTCAGCCACTCCTCATAAGACTTGTGCCCCAGACCCTTCACCAGCTCTGTTGCCCTTCTTTGGACATGCTCAAACACCTCAATGTCCTTCTTGTAGTGAGGGGCCTAAAACTGAACACAGGATTTGAGATGTGGCCTCAGCAGTGCCGAGTACAGAGGGACCATCCCTTCCCTGGTCCTGCTGGCCACACTACTGCTGATACAGGCCAGGATGCCATTGGCCTTCTTGTCCACTTGGGCACACTGCTGGTCTGCAGTTAAACCATGATAGAGCTATCAAATTAAAGGGTTGCTGCTTCCCTCAGTTTTCACAGAGTGAATTGTAATGGACATTTGTCCTTTGGGCAGTCAGAGCACAGCATGCTTTGACTCTTCTGATAAATACTGGTACTGTGCATATAATTTTTTCTGCAGTCTATAAGGGCATGTTAGACTGTTTGCCATTTTAGATAATGTTTTTAGTGGTAATGTGTATGTTATGACCCAGAAGTTAGTTTAATTAGCCTTTGTCCTGCAGGTTCATTCAAAGCTAAAATTATGGCATGATCCAGTACACTTAAACCAAGTGCACACAAATGGCTTTATAGTCAAATAATTAATTGAAGACTCTTATGGACATTAAGTGAGATAGCTGCACAGAAAGCACAGGCAAATGCCAGAGAAGAGCCTGTAATCAGCACTCTGAATGGTTTTTTTATGAGTTTTCCATTAACTCAAAGTAAACTTGATAATTGCAGAGGGAAGGACTCAAGTTTGATACCACACTATACAAGAGGGAAGTCCACTAAATAAACTGGGTTTGGTGAGCCTGTGGAAGATTGACAATAAGTTTTCAAGACATCAAAACAGTGGTGTATAGATATGGGACTGCTGCCCTTGAAGAGAAACATGCTTTTTTTGTGCACATTTGGAAGGCTTTTGGGTACAAAGCCGCTACACTGAAGACAATAACCAGAGGGAAATTCCATAAATGGTGTGATCCCAGCCATTAAGTACTGGGATTCTGTTGTCATGTTAGGGATATTTACTTTCTTGGGACACTTCCAGTTACAGGCTGCAAAGAAAGTAATTGATTTTGTATGGATGTCAGAAATAATTGAGCTTTGACAAAGTTTCTTCCAAGGATTTAGAACTACAAGAATTTTATTTCTTTTTTGAAATAGAGAGAAGTGCAAGGATTTTGTGAACTCACTAATAGTATGTGTCACATATCTGCTTATTGTATCGTGCAGGTTCTTACCATTGTCAGGTGGGTTTACTGCTTTATGTTTAAAAAATCAACTGAGATCAATCCACTTGTGCATTATCCCTCAGGTTTAAATAAATATTTGTCAGGATTAAAGAGAAAAGCTGACTGCTGCACAGAGGATAAAAATTACATTCATTTTTAATTATTAAGACAAGAGTAAACCAAATTTTTGTCTGCAAGTATTAATATGTTCTTCTGGAAATCACATAGTAAAATTTAATTCATAAATCTGACAGTTCTTAAGCAGAAAACCTTTTAAATTCTGTAAATAAATAATTGAATTAATGGATAACTGAATTAATTTCACTTTCCTATGAAGAAAGTACTATTAAAAGAGAAGACATTTGAGCAGCTGTTTAAATTCTTGATTGTAACAGTTTTCATGCCTAATTTTGGCACATTTCTAATTGTCTGTACATCATTCCTTTTCCTTAGCTAAAACATCATCAGCTTCCCTGATCTCCAACCATGCCATCAGGAGATGGCAATGCTTGTAAAAGCAAAATGGCATAAAAATAAACAAATAAACAAGGTCGTTTTTACCTGGATTTCCCTACTCTGATTTACAATACAGCTGCATAAATGCTTGTGCTAGCATTAGAGGAACAAGATCAAGTGGTGGGGTGAAAGGGTGGGCAAATTGCTTCTCTAGGAGCTACCAGCTTCAAGTGTTTATGAAACATCATCTTTAATGGATCTTAGGGCCCCTGTATACACAAAGAGGAGCCGCAGCCCGTTTTAATCATACATGAGCAGTTCTAGCTGAAAAGGAAGGCTCACCGTGACTTCAAAACAAGCAAGGTTTTAACTCACCTGAAAAAATATAATTGCTTCAGCTGTTTCCCATCGCAGCCATACAACTCAAGCTTAAATATGCTAAATAGCATACAAACTCTTCACAAGCAACTATCAATTCCCAGATTTGGAAGCGTGGGGTTTTTTTGGTTTTTTTTTTTTCCTTCTCTAAGAATCAAAAGTAATCCTTCTGTAATAATTGAGTATTTCTAATTGTGAAAATCCTGTCATCTGTGTGGTCAGATATTCAATCCATGAAACTCTCCTGTGACAGAAACAGCACTGACAATCAAGTGTAAGAATTATACATCTTAGTAAAACCTTCCAGGCTTATAATGTCAGTGATTTTAGAGATCTGCTTCAGATCATTTTTATACAGTCTGACCTGTTCCCTCATCCTTCTTGGAAAATAACAGCCTCTCCAGGGCTGATGTCTCTGCCTGCAGGTTGTCACTTCTGAGGATATAGCAAAGTTCAATAGTTACTGGGAAGGAGAGCTGGAGTTTGCGTTATGCAATTAATTCTCTGTGTCACTTAATTGACAGCATGCAATACTATTAAAAACAGTGGTGTAATAATAGTTCATTCACAAGAAAAAAAATAAAACAAGTAAACACAACTGTAAATTTCTTGTAAAATATGCACTATTTAGAAGAGACAAATCAAAAGGTGTTTAATTAGATAGGGATTTAGAAGTCCATTTTACTAGTGTTTCTTTAGTTATTGAATTTTCACATTAACTTGTTCTGTTATTGCACACTTTATTCTATCTCTGTCATCTGAATCAAAATGGAGTGTAGGTCTTTTTTTGCTTCTAAAACATTTCAAGTGGAATCCTTTGGGTGCTGAATCTCTTTTGCCAAGATCCCAATATGAAGAGTTGTCTTTTAATTGTCCCACTCAAGTGTGTTAAGGTGTGGCAAGCTGGGTGTTGAGAAATTTGAGAACTGTTGTGGTTAATACAACAGCAGTGTGTTACTCACGCTGTAGTAATGGCTAAACTGGGAGGGACTTGGGAAATCTGTCAGAACGGAATCCAGCTCTCCACACTTGAGAGCTGCATGGGAAGTCTGAATGTGAGATCAGGCACCTTTTCTTGCTCCGAGTTCTGTGGCAGATCCAAACATGGTCTGACAAGGCATCAGTACTTTGCTTTGCAATATTTACACACTGGGTTGCCTTACAAAAGCTCTATTAAGTGTTCTGTATTTCTGTGGCCTGAAAATGGGAGGTATAAAGATGCATAACTGGTTTGCTTTGCTTCCAGACTATATCAAGATATACTGGTTTTCCTATATAATTTTTTACAGAATGTGTGCAGTACTTTCTTTTTATGAGGAGATAAACTAGTCTCACTTTTCTTACTGTTTTGGAGGGGGAATTTGTGTATACTTTTGTGGGCAGTCATTGACAAAATTACATTCTCCTTTAAGATAAAAACATATTCTGTACACATATTTCGTAGCTGAAGAAACTGTAGCTTGTCTCATCCTTGGATTTTGAAAGAGAAGGAGAATAAATATAATTAATGAATTGAACTTCTTACTTCTGTTAATGAGTAGGTATATTCAGAAGATCAAGAAAGATTTTACAAGAATATGTGCATCTAACAGTGTTTTTCATTTACTAACTCCAAGCTTGATTACATGTAATCTCATCTTGATTTTTCTCCCATAAATTCTGGAATTGATACCAGTCTGTATTGAGCAAGGCAGAAAACTCAGCAAAATTGGGAATAATGTCAAAAGATCTATTGGTGTAGATGGCTGTTACCATTTTTTTTTTTTTTTAAGTGATAACTGAAGTATTTGTGGCAAGAGATGTAACTGCAAACTGAACAGTGCCAGACACTTGTATGAATATTACAGCTCAGTGATCTAGATGGATAAACACTAAGTTTGTGAAAGGGCTCCTGGTACAGCTTTAGGCTGAGATAACCAACCATATGAAACAGTTCCCAGATGTATTTTGGGAGGTACCCAGGACCAAGACTATTCCTGTTATGAAGTTTGAGAATTGTTGTGATGGTTTGAGAGTTGTCACCAATCTTTAGCTGACCTGATGACAAAAGTGGCAGTATTTCATTGGTACAGACCCAGACTGTGAGCTGTATGTCACACTGAGCCTTGTTCCACAGGCTACCTGGTTTTACCTACCTGCAGCCTAAGCTCCTGTACAGCACACCAGGGCCATGCTGACCCAGCAGATGTCCTCAGGTGCTTGAAGCTCCACCTGAGGCCCCACTTTCAACTGTAAAGTGAAGGCAGACTTGGATCTGCTCATGATTTTGTCACACCTCAGAAACAGTCCACTGGGACTACCTTCCCATTCCAGATTTCTGCAGTCCTCACAACCAAAATTCAGATGGAGAGGATCAAGGAAAAACTCCTAACAGGAAATGTGCTAGCCATACGCTGTGCATCAGTAGGAGCAATGCATGCAGACTTCCATGGCTCCATCTTGTTCTTTTTCAGCTCTGTGAGCCCATTACCATGAGCTCAAATGCAAATTTGCAGCTGAATAGGATTAGAATCAGCACAATTCTGATTGTATGCATAGCAACATATAGATGTTCTATAGCCAAGTTTAGTTTGCCCTGGAACTGGAACATTTCTACTATTTTAGACATGGAAGAGGAAATCCCTGAGTAAAATTTTGCTATCTGTATTATGTAAAGCGTTTTATTCAATGGTAGGAACTATCTCTTCAGCTCCTAAAACCACTTTTTTATTCTCCTGAATGTGAACTTTTCTGCAGTCTTTTCACTATGGTGTTGGAACATGTAATAGTTATTAATCAATGCATTCACCCAAAATCCTAATCAAATAGAATTAAATATAAACAATTTTGGTTTCAAGAGCAGGAATTTAGCAGCAGACAGCACATGATTTATTGAAAGTGACAGAATCTGACAACCTACCAAAGCAGAAACCAGCACAAACTACTGTAAGGTGCAGTAGACAGATATACAAACACATATATATTATAAATCAACTTTCTAATCCAGAAGGATTATTAGTATTTGAATAAGATTGCAGCTGTCATTGCAAGTGGAAGTGTGCTGAACTTTTTGGAGAAGTTACAAATACAAATACCTCAGTTCCTTACTCTATGTCTGGTGTGATGGTTTGTTGCAGTCAAATACAGGGGTGTGTCTGTTCTCTCAGATTTTAATGTATAAACCCATAGCAAATCATGGGTAGCAGGATTGGAAGGATCCTCATGTAACCGTCTTGTCTGTCTCCCACTTCAACACAGGATGATTGTGTACTTGTCCCTGCTGAGAGATGCCAGGCTAACTTGCCAGTGTAGTGCTCCCAGAATTACTTATGCATGCTTATTCTCTACTTGCTTCGCATTTCCCATTTCCCATTCCATACTTCTAGACTGAATTTACTCTGATGCACTTTAAGTACATTCCTTCTTCTCTTACGCACTATGGGTAAAAAGAAAGAGCGTTCTCTTCAAATATTAGTTTCAATTAATCTTTCCACATGTTTTCTAGCCCCTAATTGTTCTCATTTATGTTTTCTGGAGCCACTCCAGTTGGCAGATATTGGTCACAATGAGTGGTGCCTAAGAGTGAGCACAATATTTTACCTGAGATTGTGTCAATGCTGAAGGCAGCTTACGGATTTCTTCTCCCTATTTGAAGAATAGCATTTATACAAATCTTACATGCCTATACTTTTTCACCACTACAATGATTCTCTTTTCATAATAATTTAATCATTTTTACTTAGATTCAGCTTCTGATCTACTAGGAATCAGGGAATTGGTTTAAGAAACTGTTAGGAAGGAAAACGTTTCCCATCCAGTCTTCATAGAGCTGCTTCTTTGCCCTTCAGCGTTGGAGGCTTTCCTTTGTTGAGTGAAATCCCTTTTTCTTCAGATCATCTTTCTAATTTGACCAGATAATTTTGAATTCTAAGCCCATAGTTACATAATTTTTTTCACATTTTAAGTCCCTGTCATGTGTTATGCTTTTGAGTCAACAGTATGATCTTTTCCAGATCTTAATGGGAAAAAAAAGATAGAGCAAATTCTGGACAGATTGTGTCAGATCCACATATGATAACTCTTTCTATTTTAGAAAGTGAATGATTGGCAGTGAAGAAAAAAAAATAAGGTTATACTATGTATAATTTTCAGTGGCTAAAAAAAAGTATGCAAAATGAGATACACATTAGTAAAAGGTGTGTTTCAAGTTCAGTTCATTTAACCTCCCTTGACTTAAAAAAAACTGTTCTGTATGAATTTGAAAGGTGTGATAGGAATGAATGACAAGTATCTGGCTCTGAAATTCAGTGTTTGTTAGTTAAATGTTCACATATAGCCTGAGTTTGTCATTCCCCCCTGATAGGACAATTGATTTTTTTTTAATTTTTCATTGCAGTTCCCTTCTGAGGCCTGATTTTAAGCTACAGAAGTAGTGTATTGAAAACTGAGGGGAAATAAGGGGGTAGTGGGACTTTGTTCTGGTCTCTAAAAACAGGAGCCTTTACAGACCACCAAGTTATCTGAAAACTTTAAAGGTACACAGAGGAACTTAGATAGGATAAAGGTACTGTTTTATTAATCAATCAAGTGAAAGTCTAATTTTCCCTACTAAGCCTTTTTTTAGGATATTCCAGTGTTATCCTGGAGTCAATTTTGGTCAAAGGAAGACCTTGTGAATTTCTCATATTGAAAACAAGCAAATGATATCATGGAGAACCAAAGTTTAATAACACTGATGCAGGTTTTAACATGATGAAAAGCTAAATAAGTCCTAAAGTATTTGTTCCTTTAGCCCAAGACTCCATTACTACCAAAGCTAATTATGTGCTGTGGTACCTGTTCAGTCTGAGAGAGAAACAGAGCAGTTTAATCATTCTTCTGAGAGACTTGTTGAACTCATATCTGTGGTTCCTCCTTCAGACTGGACAAACTGCTTGAGAGAGTGGGGAGGCTTTTTTGTTTGGCTAGCAGCTACCAGATACCAAAGACTGTCAGATTTCATTTATTTCCTTAGACTGTGAGGAAGCATCTGAGGACAACAATTTTTGTCACATATTTACAAGCTGACTAATAAAGAAATCCCTGGTTTTCCCTGTAAAGACAGCAACTGCGTATTTTTATACCCATAAATAGAGCTGATGGCTTTATCTGATTACTGTCTTTAGCATATATCTTTAAAAAAATGCCATTATTATCTGGCATTTAAAGATAGTTGTTAAAATGCCTTTTGATATTTATATATAAAGATAAATATTAAATGGCACTCTCAGTTGTAGAATATCCTGCTGCTGTTTTCCCTGCACCACATACTTTTCACCTTCATTCAGTGAGTTGTGGAGAGACTCCATTTAAATTCAGTGGAAAGATGTGGAAGCAGGTGTGCTGGAGGAACCCTGCACAACTTTCCCAGCTGCAGAGGAGTCACTGAGAACTTGTGTACAGCAGGAAGGATTGGTATTTAGATTACAGAAGATTACTCTTCTGATCTACAGATTAGTTTTTAATGCAAAAACTTGCCCAAAGAAAAGTCTTCTAAAACTGGGAAAAATCAGGAGATTACAGACCAAGGGGTTTATTCTGTCCCACTGAGCTCATGAAAAGAGCATGTAGCAGCTCCTGGACCACCACTTGCTGCCATAGAGTGTTTTTCTACAGTAAACTGGAAGAAATGGGAGCTGTTTTTTTCCTGGTAACTTAAAAAGACTTGTTTTTGCTTTCAGTCAGATCAAATTACAGTAGTTGTGAAATGTCTTATGTAGCCTTCTGGGAAGATAAGCAAATTTAAATCTTAAATCTATAAATCTTACAGGTTGTTTTTTTAGGCTGACCAAGCACAAGGCAAATCACTCATGTGGGAGAAGTTGTCAGATACCTATACAGACATGATTCATGATCTATTTTTGTCTAATGTGGTTTTATGGAGAAAATGTCTTCACTTTCCTAAGCCATCTAAAGCCACTGCTTTATGTGAGAAAGTTTTTGCTACCGTCTAATGTTAATCTACATTGCTGCAAGGAGTTAGGAGTTAGGAGCTGTTCTATCTTGTCTACCCTAAATTTGAGATGGTCTTTTCTTTACAAACAGCTTTTTATGTTCCCAGAGACTTCTCGCTCTCTTCTGTGCAAGTGTCTAAGGCAGCTCATGACCTCTTCAAACAATCTCCACACATCTAAAACTTTGCCAAATTCTGGAAGGACTTCTAGCTCAATTCTGTTGGTAACAAGTGAACAACTTCCCATATTTTCTTGTGCTTGGGGTTCAGTCTTCCCAGTGCTTCACTTCCCCCTCACACTACCATAATGTACCTATGAGTGATAAAGCCTTCCATTTGAATAGGTCTTGCATAGTTTCTTTTATGAACTATTGAACCATAAAAGGATTTGCACATATTGGGTGCTGAATCTTAATCTTTTCTAAATGCAAGCACACTCTTCTGTCCCAGGCCAATATCTGTTAGGAATATGATTTCCAGCTTTAGCATCTGTGGATTTATCAACCCTTTTCCAGAAAGAATTCATCTGGAGAAATACAGTGTGAAACATTAAATTTTAAGGAAAATATTTCAAAAAAGCACCAAAGCAAAATTTCTTGTAATACTATGTCTTCCCAGACAGAAGTATAGCTCACTTTTCTTCTGATCTATGAGGTTTTACAAGCTGTCTCTTCATTTTCATCAAACAGTGTTGAAGTTCTGAATGATAAATCCAGCATATTGGGGTACTGAAGGACTTTGAGCTCTCAGTAACACTGAAGGTTCCTTGCCTTTGTTTGAACTTCTCCTTGAGACTGAAATTATCAGAAAAAACTAAACACAAGTGTGCTATGGAAACAGTAATGGCAATTTCATAGTTTCATTTGAACACAAATCACAACAAATAACTGTTTCCTTTACGTTGTATGAAAATAGAAATGGCTTCCCCCTTAATACTGTACTGTCATTAAGACTCTGTATTTTTGCAAATTTGCACAAACAGAGGCATGAACCTTCAATCCACTGCAACAACAGATACAAATCTTTACTCTTTAGTAAGAAATTGTTATAAATAGTTTTATCTTTATAGATGATAGCACTAGGGCAGAATTTACACTAGTCTGTGAGTCTCTAATTTTGTCCTCAAACAACTGCAAATTGCAAGCTAAAGATAATACAAAAAAAATACTTGGAGAGAGAACTGACTGGAAAAAATCTTGCAGTTCACACAGCACTGCATGCATCACTCCTTTAACAAGCAAGTCTCTAGGAGACTTTTATGGAAGAGACTTCTATAAAATTGCCAGACAATTTTGAACTGAATTTTCACTTTGATTCGAGGAATATTTTCACTTTGATTTGTGCTTTAATACACATTAGAGGAAAGTGAGCTGTATCTAAAATTGAGATTAAACTTGTAACGTTTATGAGCAAAATGAGCAAAATTAAAAGTGCAGCCAATCAGTGTTTGCTGCAGTTAATCTGTCTACATGATACATATGGGAAAAGTTAATTCCAGAGTCTTGGTGGCACTTTCAAGATGTGATGGCATGAAATGCAGTTTAAAGATTCCCTTTAATTTGAAATATTTTAAGGGTTTTTTTTTTTGGAGGGGAAAGGGGATGAATAATTTTGAGTAAAAACTGATTTTGAACTGAATTTTAGCAACCAATTTCTACTTCAGTGCTACTATTTGAAACAAATTCTGCTTTGAAAACAGAGAACACTTGGAAGCAAGTCCAAGACACACAGGTAGCGGCAGAAGTAAAGCCGGCAGCCTTCTTCAGTACTGATGTCCTATGCTGTTACTAATTCTGATGATTTTCAATAACACTGCAAACCTGAATTCACACTATGAATCACCTGACATGCCACTTCTGTCCCCATGCCCACCTACCACCTACTGGTACAGTTTGTGAGTTAACTATATTTTCTTGGTTCAATTCTGTTCTAAGAATTGCTTACCTAAGAATGACAGTTTCAACTGATTATGGGTTTGGGAGCTTTTTCATGCTTTCTGTCTTCAGTTACTATGATATTGTTTGTTTTTCTCTTGACTGTACTGACAGATTTTCATTTATGAAGAACATATCTTTTGAAATGAGATAGTAATCAGTCAGTCAATTTAAGAAGCTGTCTGTTTACCCTTGTATGGAGCAGGAACATGAGATGCCTTCTTACACAGACCAGATTGATTTTAAGGATGAGGTATCAGGTTTGTTGTAGATGAAATGTATACTGTGAGACAAGCTGAAATTTAACAGAAAAACACCCCCAAAAACACAGAGACATAGACAGAGAATTGTCTGCAATTCAGCAAAGCAAATGTGGGGTCCTGTACCTGGGAAGGAATAACCCCATGTACCAGTTCAGGCTGGGGCTGATCTGCTGGAAAGCAGCTCTGTGCAGAAGGACCTGGGGGTTCTGGTGGACAGCAAGCTGTCCATGAGCCAGCAGTGTGACCGTGTGGCCAAGAGGCCAACGGTGAAGGTCAAGGGAGGTGATCCTGGGCTTCTCCTCTTCCCTGGTGATGCCATATCAGGAGTGCTGTGTCCAGTTCTCGGTTCCCCAGTAGGAGAGACACAGAGTTCCTGAGGGTCTAGTGAAGGGCAACAAAGACAATTAAGGAACTGGGGCATCTCTCTTAAGAGGACAGACTGAGGGAGCTGAGCCTGTTCAGACTTGAGAAGGAACAACTGAGAGGGGACCTCAACAATGTTTGTCAGTATCTGATGGGAGAGTGCCAAAAGGATGGAGCCAGGCTCTGCTCAGTGGGCAGAAATTGATGCACAGGAAGTTCCAACTGAACTTGAAGAAGAACTTCTTTAATGTGTGGGTGACTGAGTACCAGAACAGATTGTCCAGGGAGGTTGTAGAGTCTCCCTCACTGGAGATGTTCAAGAATGGTTTTGATACAATCCTGTGCCATGTCCCCTGGGATGACCCTGCTCAGGCAAGGAGGCTGGACCAGATGTCCCCCTTTGGTCCCTTCCAATGTTCCTTTCAATTCTGGTTCTGTTATGGCCAAGATGTAGTTTAAGCTGTTCCTTGCCACTGGCAACTTGTGCTGTCTCGCTTCTGTGATTAAATAATTAGCATTCATGCACTGTATTGTACCATCACCTAACTCATCATTGTCCATTATGTTCCACCAAAGTGACATTTTTGCATTAGATGCATTAGATTTTGCAAATGTCTCTAGCTGAGCTTGAATGTCTGCTTATTACTTAGTTCTAGTTGCACTGTGTTTTACTCTGAAAAGAGGGATATAATCTTCTTGGACTTTTGAGAAACTTTACCATAGATAATTTTATTGTTGTAATTCAGACCCCAAAGGTCTGAGCTTTTGAGTTCATGGGAGAGTACAAAATTAAAAACATAGACTTCAAAGTTTCCAGCTTTCAGGTATTTATCATCTTTGTATAAATCAATCCATTGATGAATTTCAATAAATTCCTTTTAAAGATTTCACATAAGAGTTATGAGCTAAAGTAGGTGACTTTCTTATGAATTTGGATTTATCCAAATATATATTTCACAGGGTCACAATGTCTGTACTATTACTTTTCATAGGAATTTGCACAGCCAATTCCTTTAATAAGATTTGTGTCCATATGTTGTGCAGGAAGAATAAGGAGTAGTATTTTAAGAGAGTGATATCCAGAAAATTTGTTTGACAATACTATATAACTATCATTTTCGTATTTCATTTTGTTTTCTATTGCTGGTCTTGCATCAGTAGCACAAAGTATTTGTTTTTAGAGTGGTCTATTACAGATGAAAAGGATGAACCAAACTGAATGGCCAGCAAAATAAAATGTTACGTTAAGCCTGAGCCGACTCAGTATTTCCTCTTGTCTTTTAAAACTGAGATTCTGAGCTGCCGCCACTTGATGGCTTCCATAATGTTCCTTTTGCATCTCAAAATTTCTTTAAAAGCACAGACTTTACTGTTACAGAAAAGTCAGATTTTTAGCTAAATACCAAGCAATAAAATGGGGGAAAGGGCTACCAGAAACCTCTTAAGCTAGTTATTTGTTTGTTTACAACTCAAAATGTTGAAAACACCATGACAAATTTTTAATTACTGCTGTGGAACATGGACTTAAAGGACCAATGAGTGCAAAGGGCTACTAGAACAACCAGTTATTGTGCTATCTTGTTACAGTGTAATCTAATCAGTGCAATTCAGAAAAAAATGTCATTTTATTCTATAACAGAATTGTAAGACTGCTTTCTTGTGTGTGGTCACATAGCTGATGCTTTTGTCTGTTCATTCTTGCTAGCTGTGAAAAGCCAAGGCAGCTATGAATGATTCAGTAGTATTTATTGTATTGCAATTCAGCAGAATTGCTTCCAAAACAAAGCCAGCCCAGCAAATAAGTTGGTAGAGATTCTTTGGCTCATATCTGAAGAATGCATTAATAAATAATATACTGGGGGTAGGGGGGCGGGCTAAACCAGGATGAAAATGTTAGGTATTCCATATTGTAGGACATCTCTCCAGGGGCAAGTATGATAATTTTTAAACATGCTATATGGCTGAATTATCCCTCCTGAGGGTAAAGTCCTTTAAGATAGATGGAGACACAAAGACTCTGTCAGCATCCTTTTTAGATACTTGGAGAGTGCTTTCTCTGTCCCTGTTGAGGCATTTAATGACTGCAATGTTTATGTGTATGCACGCCTGCACAGTTAGGGGCTGCTGCTGTTAAGTGGCATTCCAAAGAACCAGCATACAGCCCTCTGCTTCTGGTAGGAAATTTCTATTTAAGGGATTTATGTAATATCCCTTTATTATCTTGGGCAGGCTACAAGTGCCTGTTTGCAAGCCTTTGGCAAGAACTGCTCAGATGTGTCTCCTGGAGTTACATACTTTCTTGCAAACAATAGGAAAGGCCAAGACCATTCTTTTAAAGTATGGTAAATGGGGGGAGTGAAAATGATGCCATTATACTTGCCAGAGGAAGGGAAATTTAGTGCGTTACAGTACATAATCTAGTTTCCCTATGGAAGTAGAAGTTTTTATTGCACAGACTGGTTGCATATTTTATCCGGTGGATATTTTATTATGCAATAATGGCAAAAGAGTGTGAAATAGACACCCTTTATCAGGCAAAGCAGATCTTTGCTGTATAGCTGGATATAGCATGTGCAAGCTCACACACATGCACAGAGATAGGCACAGTGCTGGGAGCCTTGAAAAATGTGTTATTGGCTACTTAGATGCTGCAAATGTTTAGGTGAATTCCATGGACTGCGGTCCTAGACAGGGTCACATATACTTCCCAGAGAAGTTTTGTGGGTCTCTTCTTAATATTTATTTTTTATACGTCAGGACCAAAGATCTTTTTGTACATTGTTTGTCTAAAAGTGATTGTGGCTTATTCAATTAATTACGTGTATGTTGTTCACAGAAATCTTTAAGAAGTATCCCTATATTCAGTATTTGCTACTCTGACAGCAATGGATATATTTTTTTAATCCTACCATCCAGTTTATCATTCTCAAGCAATATTGTGGCCCATGCTATCAAAATTAATTTTTTCTTCAATGAGTACTTCTAAAGAATTATTTCCGTGCAGGTAAATCATTCTAAAATTCAAATCACTATCCTAAAAGCAATGAATTAAAAGACTTGCATTTTTTTTCAAAACACTACTCTCACAGAATCAAAATGGATATAAGCCAATATTTCTCCTTTCAAAGGCCTCTTGGCATGAGTCTGGTGAATTTCTTGAACACTGTATAAATATAACTTAAGGCCAAGTGTAGTTTACAGCTTTCAAAGCTAACTGAAGTGTATTTGTTGGACTGAGGTGTTAGGTATTACATTTGTTTGGAGCCAAATGTTGTTGTCTATGGTTTTCAACAGTTTATATTTTTATTTATGGAAAGGAGGCTTCATGTTGTGCAAGGTGTTAGTCTGAAGCTCATAGTAATGAAGATCATTTTACTACTCTTGAAGTCAGGAGTACTGAACACCAGATCTTTTCCACCACCCAGCAGGCAGCTGGACTTCTTGAGGTTTTGTTTCCTTTTTGAAATCCTGATTCTTTGCTCCTAGGTTCATAACTCAAATATCTCCTAATTATCAGCAGCTGAATTCTTGAGCTGCAAATTTATCTTCACTTCTGTGTTGGGCAACTCCCTCAGGAGACATCACAAGGAAGGTTAGATGTTTACTGTCTTCCTGGCAAGACAATTGTTTCCCTAGTGTAACTCAAAATTATGTTAAGTCATTGCCTAGCATTTTTGCAGTGTCAGCACAGGACAGTTTAGAAGATCCCTTTCTTAATTTCCATTAGTTATTTCAGTTCAAATTATGATGAGCTGTGAGCTGAAGTTTGCCTTATTAAAAAATACCTAATCATTCCACTGAAAATTAGTAAAATCTGCTTGCTATTTCCTTAGCCAACAAAAAATACTGCTGGATACAAACTCCTGTCAGACTACTTCTCCTACCACACCAGCCCCTTTTTCTCACAACACTGATGGTATCAGAGAATCACCAGAGGAACCCACATGTTGACTCTGCTTCATCTGCCACAGTTTGTGTCACCTGCCTGCCCTCCACTGGAAACGTACACCAGCCAGAATAGTGCTGGTTTGGGCTCTCCGCTGCAAGACTCACATGCCATGAGCTGTGTTTTAGTGACTCAGCTCAATCTTACCTTATGCTGCCCTAATTCTAAAAAGCCCAATCCAAGCTAACATATAAAGAACCTCTCTGTTCTAACCTTCTTCAGATAAACACACACAAACAGATCTGTGGCATACATCCTGTCACTCTGTACCAAAGGCACTTGTCCTCATCTTTCTGCCCTGCAAGTCCTTATCAAATCCTTGATTTGCATCTATTTTCTGTTTCTTTTTCTGACTTTGGTTTTGTCAGAATCAAAATAAGCCTATCGCCCAGCTGCCACTAACCCCTGCACTCTCAAATCTGAACAACTCTTTCTTATTGCTACTTCTGAGGATGTTGGTGGCAGAAAGAGCATGTGTTTTCTCCTTGGCACTATTGATAAACCTGTTGCAGAACACAGGACAAGTCTGAAACATATCCATAGAAATATCAGAAATTTTCCCTCAGGCTTCTACTGCCTTGAGTTCACTCCTCTGCCGTAGGCCAAAATCCCACTCATGATGTGCACTGAGCATCTTCTTGTGCTGAAAGGCATAGTGCCTGAGAGAGACACAGTGTGCCAGTAGTGCAGTGGGTGACATCTCTTTGGCAGTTCAGACACTAAGGCCCATGCTCATATAGAAGTACATAATCTCAATATAATGCTTAAAGAGCAGAGGCGTTTTGGTGTTTCTGAACTCTGCAGTGGTTGGAGGCATATGCTTGAGACACCTGGGTTTCAGCAGGCCACATACATCCAGTGTGAACCAAAACCTGTCCGGCAATTGTGGTCATAGCATTAAGTCCACACAAGCACAATTCTGCAGTGCAGAAATGGTGTCTGTTTTGGAACTGGATAGTGTAAGGTCTGTTTGCAGAGTGGCCTAAGCAAATGCACATTAAATCTTCCATGTAGACACATAAACCTTCTGAGTGAATCTCATTTTAAAGGGCCACTGTAATTTTAGGCCTTTCAGGTTAACTTCCAGTAGCCGATCTTGAAAGTCTGAATGCTAGAAAGAGGATGAACCAGACTCTCTCCCGTTGATTCTCAGTACATTATTTTTTCTTGGTTTTGCCCTTGACTTTTTTTATGAGCAATGAGGTCTTGACCACTCAGCAGAATGGGATATGATCTCATTTATACTGCTGTGTCTTCTGGTTTAAATTCAAAGGTGTTATTAGAAGGCAGGACTTCGGGCACTATGGTTGGTCTAGATTTATGTTAGAGTACAATGTATGAAAATCTGATCTGTTTTATTTAAGAGTCATAAAATTACAGGCATTACCCTTACTAACTTACAACTATTTGTGTGATTTTTTGATAAAATATCTTTACTCAATTATACATAGCAGTTTTCCCTTTCTCCTCTGAACCTCTCCCTTGAGTAATGTGCTGTAAAATATTTCTTAAGCTGCTTGGGAAAACCAGTTTTTAATCTTGAGAAGCAATTAGTTTTGAGTTTAAGAAGAAAATTCAGCACTGAGTTCCATGAATATAAATCTAGGTTAACTTACAGTTTTCTGTTGCCTGCATTGGTAATAATATAACCAAAGGCAAAAAATGTTTCTGAAGCATTTTTGGAAGTCAATTTTAATCTCTCTCAGAACACTATTTTTTACATGGTTGTTGGCACATAATCATGTTATTCAATGCTCTGATAGGGACATCACAGATTTTCCCTAGCTTGCACACTATGTTCTTGTCCAATATTAAAACATATATGTGATTTGTCCTAGAAAATATATTGAGAAATGCTTCATGCCATGGATGGGTGCACATGTTGGAAAGTCACTTTACCTTATTTTTCCTTTTTATCCTACCTGAGAAACCTGGACATATTTAAAACTGCCCTGGTGAGCTTTCCTTCAACCTTCACACTTTTTCCACATTGCTTAATTGTGTTTGATAACCATGAATGCTGTGCAGTGTCATAAAGGCTGAACATAGTTTGCTCAGCCAGAACCCGGAATACATTTAATAACACATTGAGAATGAAGTCATATCAATTCAAATGTTTAGCAGCTATGCATATTAAATGGCTGTTAGTAGAATCATCAAAATCAATACTTCATTTGTGTCTCAGGATGTGACTGCACCGGAGTTTCATTCATTCCTTGTCTAATTATCCCTAATCTGCTGCTCCACATGCTCAGCAAGTAAAGCAATTGAGATAATAAAGTTGTGTTAAGGCGACCCTGGAAATAATGCAAGTGTTTTGGATAATGTAAGAATTTTGTTCATTTTGTTGCTTAGTAACAAAAATACTGCAAATAGGTTGTGTGGGGAAAAAATGGAATTTTTAGACAGGTATTCATGTTTATAGCTAGTGATTAATGTTGCTGCTCAGTTTTGACAAGACACCATGTTTAGGTTTGGAATCTGCAGTAAATAAGAACTGGAAAAGCCACTTAGCTTGAAATGGTATTTTTGTATTTCTTCATTAAGATCCCAAAGTAAGTGGCAAATAGGATTTTTTTTTTTCAGATCAAAATTATTTTAGATCTTATATATATGTTTTTTTCTTCCCTGTAGGGAACCCGAAGTTCAGTTTTAAAAACTTCTGCTGGTATTTTCTCTAGGCTAGGCAGGAGACTGTCTAATTGGTGTGAATTCTGGCAAGTGAGGTCCATAGAGCATGAAAGCATGATAGAGCAACTGCATCTGCATAACTTTCTAGATCATGAGAGCATCTGCATACTGTGAGACCACCTTTATTTGTCCTTGGGTCCCTCATGCTGCATACAGAGTAGGCACAGGAGCTTGTAGTTTTGTGCAAATGGATTATTCTACTTCTTTGTTTGTATGATGGGAGAGACTTTTTGCTAACCAGCTCAAAAATGTACTGTTGGACCTCAGCAGCAGTTTCGTTGAGAAGAGCCTTGGATAGTGCTTCAGTAAGAGGCTAGAGCAGGCAATACTAATTTCAACAGAATAAAACAATTATTTACATAATAAGAATAATATTTTTTTAGAATTCTAATAGCCTATTATGTATATGAGTTTATATGTGCATTTTTTTTACAGCCTTGGCCTTACAAGACAAAATCAATTTCTGAAGTCTGATACTGACTTCCATACTTAGTGAAATGGAATAGAGCATATACCCCCTGGACCCATAAGAATTATTGCAGATTATGTTTGTGTAAAAGTTCTGAAACGTGAATAAGGAGATTGAAATCCTTGTCTTGAGTTGTAGGAGGTTTGCTGTTGACCTTAGTAAAATGACTTTACCTGACACTTTACCTACTGACCTCAGTAAAATGGCTTTACCTTAAAAAGCTTGTAGTGGGTTTGTGAGTTTTTCCATTTTAATGACTGGGCTGGAGATCATTTTCAGCATGTGAGTTCATCTTGAGCCAGAAGTATGTCTAAGTCATTTGCTGTTGCTACTCATCCCAAAGTAGTTTAGTGTAACACATTTTTCAAGTTGTTTCAGTAGCCTTAGAATTACAGAATCATCAAAGCTGGAAGAGGTTTTCCAGATCATTGAGGCCACCAACCCAGCACCACCATAATCACCCCTAAACCATATCCCCAGTTGCCAGATACCTCTTAAGCACTTCCAGAGACAGTGACTCCACCATCTCCCAAGCAGATTATTCCAATGCCAAACCACTGTTTCAGTGAACATTTTTTGCTTTGTAATATCTAATCTGAATCTCCCCTAGTGCAACTTAAGGCCATTTCCTCTTATCCTTTCCCTTGAGACATGGCAGAAGAAAGCCTCACTTCATTACAACCTCCTTTCAGTAGAGAGCGGCAGGGCCCTCCCTGAGCCTCCTCTAAGTCAAACAGCCCCAGCTCCCTCAACCACTCCTCATAATACTTGTGCTCCAGACACTTCACCAGCTCCATTGCCCTTCTCTGGACACACTCCAGCACGTCAATGTCCTTTTCAAATGGAGGGACCCAAAACTGAACACATGATTTGAGGTGCAGCCTCACCAGTGCAAGTATAACGGGACAATCACTGCCCTAGTCATGATAGTCATGATGACCAGGTGATTCTTGATACAGAGCAGGATGCCATTGGCCATCTTGGCCACCTGGGCCCATGCTGGCTCATATCCAGCTGGCTGTTGACCACCATCCCCAAGACTGTCACTGCTGAGCAGCTCTCAAGCCACCCTTCTCCCAGCCTGTAGCACTGCCTTGTTGTGACCCAAGGTCAGGACCCAGGACTTGGCCTTACTGAACCTCACACTGTTGTACTCTGCCCATCAATCCAGTCTGTACAGATCTCTCTGTAGAGCCTTTCTGCCCTCCAGCAGATCAACAGGTTGATAATAACTTATTCCATTTATTATACTGTCTGATAAGGGTCGAATCACTACTCCTAATCACAGAATTAGGACTGCCAGAGAACACAATAATCTAACCCCGAGGTATTCTAGTAATATGTACTTCTAATGAGCAGTCAGTATTTTGAGAGCAACATTCACTCTTTCTAAATGCTGTTGATTAATAAAGCATGTGCTGTATTATGCTATGAATTTGAATATAAATTTTGGGGGAGTTATAAACAGTTCACTTTTGAATAGTAGTTATTTGAAAAAGTATTTTAAATAATATTATTTCTTTCCATTTTATTTCTAATAATCAGAAAATAATTATAGTGCAAAACTTCAATAGGAACCAAAGCAAACTTTAGAATATTGTCTTTCAAGACACCCTGCATTAGTTATGACAGCAAAGTGTAGATAGTATTGATCTTGAATGTTAACTGTCTTTCTGTAAAAGGCGAAACATTTCAAAGCTGCTGAGTTCCTTCAGCATTTCTGGGAAGTCCAAATTGTTAGTGCCTGCAGTAAAAGCTCAGAATGTTTACTCTTTCCTAAAGGTCAGTCAAAAATTATTATAGAGAAACTAGTGCTACTGAAGCAAAGACATTTCTTTTTGTAGAATAGGCATAATCAGCATTATTCCAGGGCCTCCTGCCTTAACAAGAATTCAGTTATGATGAAATTTTCATAATCTTGCAGTTTTAGAAAAAAATCCTTAATTATGAAACATTATGATTCTTGTACTAAATTGTTGAATCTTCATGTTTTCTGAGAGAGGTCCAATGCTGAAGGACTAAAACTCAAGGTTTTGCATG
The DNA here is from genome assembly GCF_048771995.1 of Taeniopygia guttata. Lineage (NCBI taxonomy): Eukaryota > Metazoa > Chordata > Aves > Passeriformes > Estrildidae > Taeniopygia > Taeniopygia guttata. Next base: position 36,194,093 of record NC_133028.1, on the reverse strand, counting down.
GGTAAATCTTAAGCATTCAAAGTGAATCCCAAAAGCCACCTTCGTATTTGCTTTTCAAATCAATTTTCATTTTAAGTACATTTGATAACATCCAATTACTCTAAGCTTTGAAGCAAACTTGTCTTTTCCTTTTTTCTTTTTTTTTTTTTTTTAATTATGCCATTTCCTTGTATTTTTGTTTGTTTGTTTCTTTCTTTAAAATATGCTGTCATGGTAGTATTTAAGTAGTGATTTCAGTAGCTTGTAACGTGTGTAAGCGTTCAAGTCAGACAGGGTTTATATCACAAGATATTGAATTTCTTTTATTTCTAGTTAGTTAGGAGGTGGAATAACTGTGAAATGCTCTTATAATGACAAGTGCAGAGAAAGCTTAGATGTGCTGCCTCAAAGGTATGGAAGCAGGGGATCAATATTTTTGTAACTACAAGAGGAAAGTTACTTCTTGGGAGCTGACTGTATCAAGTAGTGATTGTGTTATTAGTCTTCACTGTGAGGTTTAAGACCATCCTTTAAACAAATTTGCACGGTATTTATTTTGTCTTTAAAATATTGCTAACCCAATGTGTATAGCAGATTGCTCAATCTGTTCAAAGACTGGTTTTCTTCTGTATATTTCTGTTTCTGTTTATTTTATCTTACTCAGGAATGGAACTTCTCTTGCTAACATTGGTAGCAAAAGATATTTTAATCTAATAGGTCCATATTCAATCCTTGACATTTTTGTGTGCTGCTTAAATTATTCACAGCAATATTCATGCAAAGTCTTTAACGTTTATAAATGTTTGAGCTATTGTGATTTAGCAAGTACTGAATTTCTCTTCATTATTTTTATATTTTTTCAAAGTGTGAGGAAAGCATTACATTGTTTAAATACAAGAATCTGAATTATCTTCTACAGGTCACTTCAGGACTTTGTTACCTAAGAAATTAAAAATACACTGTTTTGATATCTTTAAAACCTAGGAGGGTTTTTTTGCAAGTATGTGTTGCTAAATGCCTTGGACATATATCACTTCAAATTATAGACTGCTAATTTGAATTCATCCTGCTCACTTCCTTAAAGTGAGATTGCGTTTTATTGATATGTATTTTATTTATGTAAAACCTTCTGTTAGATCTGATGACCTAATTGAAAAAAAAGGCTTTATTTTTCATTTCACCTACTTCAATGAAAGATCTTATCTATACTGAAAACCTCTGTTTCCCCTGTACTCTTTGACTGTCACTGGTACAGAACACTGATTTTAAAATTCTCATGTAAACATAGTTTTCCTAAAGCATCAGAGACCCTCTTGCCATGAGTGCCATTAAGTAACTAAGTTACCTGTGTCCTTTTTAAAAGAATTTGCACAAAGAGAGTGAAAAGAAGGGAAATTACCAGCAACAACAGCTTTAGTAATTTTCTTCCTCTTTCTTGTTTTTGGGTTTTATCTTGTGTCCTTTGAATCTCATCTTTTTAGACTCCTGCCTTGGCATAAAATAATGGTTGGCAGGAACTTCATGAAACTTGCTCTCATCTTCTCAGGAGTCTTCTTCTTCTAAATTAGAAATTAACCTGGATCTCTGTTATTTTGGAATAGCATTAATAGTTTCTGTTATTCTGTGTGCTGCCTATTTTAAATTACCTATTATTGTAAAAATATACTGAAAGAGCTTCTCGGAATTTCTTATGACATTCACTCAATGTGTGACTAAAGTGCCCATCAGCCTGTTCTCTGATCACCCTCCTGAGCAGTAGACTATGAAATTCTTTAGCTAACTTGAGTAAGAATGTTTAAAGAATATCTCTGAAAGCTTAACATTGGGCTTGATTTTTGTTTGTTTTGTTAGTTTTATCACTGACTGTAAACTTATAAAAAAGCATTTTAACTTTAAACAATTAAGTCCCATTTACCAGAGACTATCCAGATTACTAAAGCAAAGAGTGAACATACCTATCTGCAGCATTAATTCATGGTTGTCTCAACATAAATGAGCCTGCAGGATCACACCAGATTTTCCAAGTATCATGATAATGGAAGATGTTTCATATACTCTGTCTTTCTTGTAAGCAAACATTTTATTTATCCCTCATAAGTCATTGTTAGGTGTAGTTGGGCATAAATTGTAACGTTCCAGTGTAGAAATGAGTGTATAGATAATTGTATGAGATGTGCAGTACAGAGTGCAAATATAATGATAAATGTAAAGTGTAAAGGTTTAAATTAGCAAGAGAAAACCACCAAACTTTACGTGAATCCCAAGTTAATGTGCTACTAAAACTTCTAGTTCATACATTCCCAGTGCTGTGTATGCCATGCATGATGTGTACAAGCTACTTAAAAATTTTTTGAACTTTGAAGGTTGTGTGGCTTGGGTATTTTAACTCAATGCAAGGGATTGCTAAGGGGATAAATGTAGTATTCCCTGAAATTATTATTAACTTCTGCTATTATTACAGAGTGTGTGAAAATTTATGTTCGTTATAAACACCATTATAATTATTGTCCTGTGTTATCATCATTATCAGCATTTTATTTTCTATATCCAGCTCAAACATCACAGATCTCTGTCCTCTAGGGTTTAAGTCTTCCCCTTTGAGACCCATATCATAACTGTAGTTATGATCTACTTTTGTTCAGTCCACAAGCTGGTCTAATTTTGCAAATGTGGACAGGGAAATATTTCATTATGGAGCTAAATATATAGGGAGGAGGGGAAGAAAAAAAGTGAGTCTCTATAGAAAACTTAGCAGACTCGGGCTGAAGCGAGCTACAAATCACACCCAAAAGAGCCTTACACAGCAAATAAGGTTTTGCACAATCAAATTTGTAAGTAAGTTAGTATTTGGGCCTACAGTGAATAAGTACCTATCATGTCAGTGCTTAAATAGCTGCATCATGATTGGATTTTTAATGGGTAAGGCCTCTATTTTAAATCCCTTTGTTAAATGCACTGTATCAGTGCCAAGATTTATTCTCATTTCACTTCTTTTTTCTTATTACCATCCTTTTTTCCTGAAGTGGATTCCTAATAGTATAGTGAAGATTTTGCCTCAAGTCATTAGACCTCACAAGTTTTCATCAATACACATCAGTAATTTGGAAAACTGATCTAAACTGTCACATAGTGAAACAGATTCTGTGTTCATTAAGCTTAGTCCAGTTCAAACTTGGAATATTACTTCATTTGCTTACTTATTTTTCCCAGCATGAGAAATTCAAAATTCAAATTCATATTAATATTTAGAATTCTTCATGGACCAATGTTCAGAAATAATAACCACTGGAATTTTTATTAGTTAAAACTAGTTTCATGTGCTAGACTTGCTATGATCTTATATTCAAGCCTTTGCAGCCAGCCAGGGTCAAAGAGATTTCAGAGTTCCAGACATCCCCAGACTCATAAAGATATGAGTGCATGGCTGACTTTCCTGATTTCACTGCTTGATCTTGTAGCTGCCGTTGTCTGGGCTCTGGTGTCCACCTACCCAGGTGGGGGCTGCAGAGGGCTGGTTCAAAATAGGGAAGAGGGTGGGATAGACAAGGATGGACTCATCCTCCACACAATCTGACTTTCAGCAAGCTGAGTATCAGTGAGCCAGAAATGCTGATATAAAATGGTAATTACTCTACTAAGGCTAAATTGGCCAGAAGAACTTATTGTTTTTTCAAGTCTAATAGTGCCTAATGACAGAAAGTCATTTTTCTACTTAAATTGCCTTGTACTACATTAGATGCATCCATAGGAACTTGGTCAGAGTTAAAGCTGCTGGATCAGATTGTTAATTTGTACAGATATTGAGATAACTTTGCTTAAAGTACACTTACTTCTTACAGTACACTTAGTTCTGACCAAAGAGTTTCTTCAATGTGTACATTTAATTTTAGTTTAACAGTAAGGTGTGTTAAAGAAGAGGTAAAATGTTTAGTCCTACACTTTAAATATCAGAGGCTATAAAAACATCCTTTCTGTGGTGGCATATGAAATGCAGCTATGTACTATTTTGTTTAAATTTTTCTCAAAACTTTCTGAATAGTTTTTGGTCATCACAACTTGGTTATGGTCAGCCAGAGGAAAAGGAAATATTACTGTTAATTTTCTACTTCTTTCCCCCTGTTTTTGCCACTGAATAAGTGCCAACAAAATATGATTTACTGGCTGGAATCTTAACAATCTGTAAACAGTTCCAGAGAAAAATTTTCACAGTGTCAGTCAGAGTGATAATAATCTCAATAATACATGCAGCTAGCTTGGAAGCTGATGATAAATTCTGAATGTCATGAGTCATGAAGTGATAATTATCACTTCTAATGAAGAGAATCTTCTAAGATTTTGTTTGGGATGTGCAGATTAACATTCTTCTTTTGAGATCTGTGAAGCTCATAGATCACTTATTATTTTGTATGTTTTGCCAGCGATGAACTGCTTCCATAATAGTATTACTGGATTGTATTACCCAGTAATATTTGCAAACTTACTTGAAAAATTACAAAGCATTTTGTGAACATGCAGAACATTTCTGGCTGTGGTATGTTCTCATGGTCTTCATCTGCCTGAAGCTGTTGTTTGTTACCTACAAAGCAGTTTAAAAACCTGCAAAACGTTTGCATGTGAAGGAACATGAGAATTTTACTAACTACTAAGGACCAAAATATTTTGTTCATAAAGGAAGATAAATCTAAAGCATAGATGATTCACAATGTCATAATGCAATAAAATTAATAGCAATACTCAAACTTTGGAGTTTGCTCACCTCTTTTCTCCTTATCTGAGTTACTGTGCTTTGGTTAGTCAGTACTCATGCACTGCTTTTAAGCCATTGTACAGTGATAAATACTGCTCACTAATTATATACCATCCCATTTTTCAGGTAGCTTTTACAAATGAACTTGCTGAAGAAAGATAGCAGGAAGTGGGATTACAATATTTTTACCTCTTACTCTTTTTTTTTGTTATTAATGAGAGTTTTTAAAGTATTTAAATAATTAACTCTCATTGTTACCAAGGACTGCTCAATGCTTGAAGCGCTTTAGGATTCTGGCCATTACTTAACAATTAGTTTATCTGACATGGTTTTTGCTTGTTAAAGGATTTTCTGTATTTAGTTTAGCCATATTTTTTAATGAGGGCTTACGAATGTAAGCAATGATACTTTTCTAAAAGCACCTGACTGACTACCATTAATTCCTCTCACTTCAGATAAGGAGGCAGAGGGATCTTCAGAGATTAAATAAATGGCAGTGCTTCTCCTAGTGCTCTGCAACATGTGCCTGAACTGGGAAAATTTTACATTATGTAGAAAAATCTTTCTGCCTAATGTGTGCAATTTATAGCTGTCTGAAGGTTTTAATGTGAGGAATTGTTGCTAAAGCGTATCTTCATAACTTATCCTTGCACAGATGAATTGTGCAAAGTAAAAAGAACATGAATCTTTCAGTGAGGTCTTTTTGAAAGCAGTCTTTGCAGTTTTCCCTCAGCAGGAGCATTTATAGGATCTAGATTTTACTTGGGGAGAAATTTTTCAGTTCTAAAAGGCAGTAATTGAATTGCTGCCACAGGGCATACCATTCCATGCTTTCTGTAAGTGCTGATCTGTGGTAACAGCAGTCACAGTTTTCCAGCTGCACATTGTCCTGCAGAAAGGTTGGATTCAAGAGGAGGTATTCCTGTGGCAATTGCAGGGGGAAATGCAGCAGCCAGGTAGAAGGCAAGTAATTTAAGTGACATGAAAACTGAGGAAATATAGATCAGTGATACAGAAAAATTAAAATTAGTGTATTTATGATTGGTGATATGCTGTGTTGTTTCAAACTGGGATGTATAACCGAAAGAAAACAAACAAGTCATTCTTTATTCAGAATTTTCATGACTGATGACAGAAAAATCTGAGAGAAATTATACTGTGAATCAGATGACTATTTGGGCTTTGCTATATTAGCTGAGGTTTTCCAGGAGAAATTCAGTGCAAGGTAACAGTTTTTAAAACTACATATATTCACCGTGGGTTTGTTTTCAGAAAAAAAATCAGAATGTTCATAGAAATTAATTGGCTGTTTAAAAGTGCAAGTGGCAGTACTATGATATATTAAAAGGTAAAAAAAGTTCTGGAGAGTCTTTTTAGTTTAGGCACTTTAGTAAGTCTTACATGAAATGAACTACATGATGTTATTCCAGTGCTGAATAACTAAGTGTTTCACAAAGTTACCGATAGTAACCATTCTCCATTTTTACAAAGGCAATCACCTTTTCTCTCAGAAATATGAAAAGGAAGTTAATTTTAGCTTATAATAATGAAAAATAACAAGTGTTGTCTTTTTCCCTAAAACAGTGTCTGTAGTGTAATTTTTTTCTTTAATTTCAGGTAAACATATCTATAATGGCAATAGTGTAGAGTGTACGGCAATGTATGAATACATATTTAACTTTAAAATCCCTCTCCATTTGTTTTGCAATCACTCCATTTTTGCTAAGGAAGAGAGTCTATGAAGAAATGCGAAACATAGAAAAGAAAACAATACTAAATTAATCAGAAGGATACAGTAGATTCAGAGTTCCAGTTATTCTCTACAGATATGTTCAAAACATAGATGTTTGGGAAAAACAAGCAAATTAAGCTTTACTGAAACAAGAAATTAAAATTTCTGTAGCCTAACAATTTATTTGGTGAAAACTCCAAAGTGAACAGAACTACTTAAAAAACTCAGTCTTGGTATTAAATTGGCTCCTACCAAATAAATAGCCCTAAGTTTGAATTGAAGTATTTGTTCTCTTTTTTAGCCCCTGAGATGGTAATTTGTTCACTGTTGTTGTCTAACCAGTCACCAGAGTGAGACAGGAGCTTCACAGAGAGTGAATTTCCCATCTGCTGTCAGCTCCCATCCCCATGTGTGTTCACACACAAGTAGAATGCCTGTATTGCTACTTGGGGACAATGTCTTAAAGACTTTGTGCTGCCCTGTGCAGTCCTTAGGCTACACTGGCCCATTGCAGTCAGAAATTTCCCTGCTTCACCAGCAGTTCTTAAAGCTCCTCTTGGCAGTGATCTTGAGCCCTTCACGCTCCCCAGAAATGAGATCCAGGAAAAGTGAAATGAGACAGCGACTCAGCTGGGGTCCCACAGTACCTGAGCAGTGGCTGGTGAACAGCAGCTCTCAGAGTTTGTACCTGGCTAGCTGATGTTAAGTGAAGCTCATCTGAGCCATCAAATGTGGAGATGGCTTTATATTTTTATATCTACCTCCTGTTCTTTTGTGCATGCTGAAGTTTTCCCTGTATAGTTCACAAATTATCTGCATTATATGGAAGTCCTTTTCAGAAGATCTTGGCTTAAAACGACGTGCATTGTCATAAACTTGATAAATGTATAAAGCAATTGCTTTTGTGTGTAAAGCTTCCTCAGTCTTATGGCAGATACTGAATCTTACATTAACAAGCCCTAAGTCCCATGGTGAACTGTTGTCTGATGAAACTGATAGCTCTGGTGTTTGGAGGCTGCAAAGGGCCTTAAAAGTAAAAACAATATTGACATTGACGAATAGATGAAATACTGGCCTTGCTGACTTAGTTGCTTTCAAGGTATTCTGCAGAGTTTTGCTGGAGTAGTTGCTAAACGAAACACACAGTAGGGTTATTGAAACAAGATATTATGAGAAGTTTCTAGGACATGTTCAAAGGAAACAGAAGTATTTTTGATGTTCTCACATTCTGTGAGATCCTTCCAAAAGCATAGTGTAAGTGTGCTGTTATATATACAATTTTTATACAATTTATATACAATTTTGATAAACAAATGAGCACACATTTGTATCCAAGACTTAAAATGTACTGTTGATCTAATGCTTTAATTGCCTAATCAAGATATCACAGTCAGTTAACTTAGTGCCATTTAAATTGTATTTACACTTATGTAAATTATCTAATTATTCCTTGTTGTTACTAACGATGCTACTGAAGTAGTTTTAATCCAGCATCTTATTATTTACCGTTTTCTCTGGTGATGTGCTCACCCTCCTTATGTGTTGCTCCACTGAGTTGAGTTTTTGCCATCAGGAGTACGACGTAGGGGATGAGGGTTTCTTCCTCCCAGGCCTGATTTGTTAGGTTCTCTAATCCTTCTCTGTAGATGCTGTGATTTCCTTTTAGGGAGAGAACCATGCAACTACACACAGCTAAACAAAATACAAGAGAAAAAAAATATGGATAGTTAACTAAAGCTTAGAAACACAGAATGAGCAGCAGCCAATTTTCCACCAGTAATTGTGGTATTACAGCTAGGGCAAGCTGAACAAGAATCATCAACTCTTTAAGCAAGTTGCAGGTATGGTCTATGTTCCTTGTGTATTTTACAGATACAGCAAATCAAGATAGAAAAAGTTCAAGACACAGCACACATCCCATGTCCTGACCTGTTCAATTTTTTTTTATAAAAATTGAGTTCTGCTGCTAATGCTTGGCCATGCCACACTGAATGGTCCACAGAACTACAACATAAATGGGTCCTTCAATCCTTAATTCCCTTGGAACTGAAATTTTCACTTGTTTAAAACTCTTGCTTTAAAAAAGTTGGCTGGTAATATAAATAAATTAAGCACAATACCTACATACCAAGGGAAATTTCCTGTTAAGGGAGTCTCTTATCCTAGAGAGAATTATCTTGTGGCAAGATAACACTGAACGTGTGTCAGTGAAAGAAAGCAGGTAGCATGTTGTATCCTTCTTCTGAACATTTCCAGCTGTTCTTTTGGAAATTGGGTTATTTTGTCTGAGTTATAAGTATTTTCCCTTTGGCTCCAAGCTGCAAAGTGAACCAAATTACAGGATGTAAAATATAGTGTGGTCTTTACAGCAGAACTAAAAGCCCAATCCTACAGCAGAAGGATAATCTGGTGTGAACAGAAGTCATATCCATGTCAGAATATTGTTAGCTATTTTTATTTTACCTTTTAATTATGTGCCATCTGTTGTTTTTGGTTTTATAGTGCTCCCGTGTTCGACTTTGCCCACTGTAAGTTTTATTAACTTCTCTGTTATTTTTCTGTTGCTCTTACTTCATTTCAGATGCTTCCAAGAAAATACAAACACAGAAACATTACTCTAGAAAGAATTCAGAGCTCCAGCTCTCAGGTAGCTTTAAAATTAAGCTAAATACATTTATTGGTGTTTAAGTGCTGTTACAGTTTACATTCCAGAGTCTGATAAGCATCTGCCACTCCAAATGATGATAAATAGATTTTGGTAATTAGAAAATTTAGTCAAAATATATTTTTTCAATTTTTCAATAATTTCTAAAAAAATCACTACATGAGAACATTTACAAAACTGGTACATGGGTCAGTAGTGACAGTTTCTCTGTTTGCTTGTCTGTGCTTTTGCCTGTACCTATTCCATTTGTTTCCTAATTGTTCTACTTGGGCCTAAGCTATGCACTCACAAGAAGCAGAAAAGAAACAAACCTCAGGTAATAAGTTATAAAAAATTAAACAAAACCTGAAAAAAAAAAAAAAAAGAGAGAGATGTAGTTGCAATATTTCTATGGGGAAAAACTACCAACTCTACAGATCAAACTACAGCTAAATGCAAAAATACTTGTGTTTTTCCCAGGAAAGCCCTTGCTGGAGCTGTCATGGAGATGAGTAAGTTGATTTTTGGAAAGATACTGCTGCTTGTGTAATTCTGAGTAGCTGGAGGAGGTTATCTGTAGGTAGCACAGTACATCTCTTGAAATGTGACTCACACAATGAAAAGTTTTTCCAAGGAGAATATTTTCTGCCCTGATTTATTTTTGCATTGCACTTAGCATGCTTACAATAGTAAATCTTCACATGGCTGGTTTTCAACTGAGCAGAGGACATGTAGATTAAAAAAAAAAAAAAAATTGCAGGGAATGGCAATAACTTTCCCACTCTTTTTGTTACACCTTTTTTTGAAAAACAAAACTTCGGTCTGCTAAAGGTGGGAAACCTCACACCAGCACAAAACTGGGGAGAAGTGTAAGTGACACACAGTGTGTGAACCACACTTCCAGGTCATTGAAAAGGTGGTGATGAGGGGAAGATTCATATATTTCTGGTCAGGACTAATGGAAATTCTTGGATCCGTCAAGATAATGAGTGTCTACTGAATACTCGGTAAAAAGTGCTTTAAAATTAAAATGATACAATTTTTTGGTTTTGTATTCAGATATTTCTCAAATTCATGTATTTCTATTGTAGATTTAAATAGCAATTTTTTTATATGTCAAGGAAATATGAAATACAAAGCTTATGTCCTCTATTAAATCCATAATCTGCAGTTTTAACAGTAATAAAGATGTGAAAATTGTGTTCAGAATACAGCATTTTGTCCATCTTTAAGGATCAGTAAAGTGCTGTAAAGCAGATGTAACCATTCCAGTTTTGAAATAGCTTTACACTTTGTAAGAGCAAGAAGACATGTTCATGGCAATGATTTATTTTTCACTGGACACTGGCTAGTCCATTAATCCTTTACTTATGAAAGATATGAAAAGATCACTAGGACGATACTGTGTTTATACAAGTAAAATGTATAGCTAGATGTACCAATCCTTGTACATCTGGATTCATGTGGCTGTCTATAGGAAGATGAAACAAACCTAAAGCTCTGTTTCCCAGAGAGGTTAAGAACAGTCCATGCCATCCTTATTCCTTGTACCCACAGGTTACTTTGTTGCCATGTAAAGTAAAGTAAAAAATCCTAGGCTATATCCTCCGTCTTTTGGTGCTGCAAGACAGGCAGCTGTTTGGGTGAGGGAAAGTGGTGGAATATTCAAAGGAAGATGTATAGAAATATATGGTGTAGTCTGAGCCTAATCCCTTTGTCATTGTATGAAAGCTGCCTGGGGCTTGGATCTGCTATTTAATATTCAATATAATATTTATTTATTTAATTAGTTAACCTTTAGGTCTTAGATGTTCCTTTAATATTCAGTATGTCTTTCTCTTTCTTACCCTTAATGAGGCAACCTGCCAGACTAAAGAGAATGTGAAGACCATTAGTGATCCTGCAGAACAGTTGTGACAACTGAGAGCAATAGGAAAAGACAGGTTGTTTCAATGTTTAAAACAAAGGGAGAAAAACATAACAAAGAAATGAAAGAATTCAATGTCTCCCTTTCCAAAGCTTGATTTATGTAGCAGCTCATTTGTTTATTCTTTTTCTTGTTTTAAATAAAAAGTGAAAAGCAGATCCTATATCCATGATAAAACATGGTATTCTTGTTTGATTAATAGCTCACACTGATGTTAGAAGATGCCTAATTATGCATCAGTGTTTGCCTCATTATGTAGAGGAACATCATCATAGCAGATAGTCTGTGAACAAGGAATGGTTTCCTTTTTGATAATTAATTCTCATGCTTCAAAGTATGTAACCAAAACAACTCTTTCACTGTAAGATTTCAATAGCCATCATTTTGGAAGCAAACTGTTTGTTGCAAATAATGAAATGGGGTAAACAAGATACCTGACCTTATCTAAAAAACATTACTTAAATTGATTGATTTTCTTTGCCAGTAGGTTGTCATAGAATTTCCATGAACTGCAGCTTTCTGAAAACCTCTTCAGCAATAATAACTCCATCTTCTTTCACTGTGCTCCTTGACGTAGCAGTGAGTGCAAAGGTTATACAACTAACAGGGCTAACTTCTGCACCTAAATGATTGAAACAGTTTTGAGAACTACAGTTCTAGCTTAGTAAAAACCAGAAACTTTTTCGTTTCAAAGTAGCAGAAAAAGAGTTGTATTTCCACTCTAGACAAAATTGAAAAAGGAAAAACTCTTGAAATAACAGCTAAGAAAAGAAAATATTTGGATGATGAAATGCAGCAATTGAGAGAAGTAACTGGATACTTACTCATCAATAAATGTTCCTGGATCTTATAAATGTCTGCATTCCACCAATAAAGAAAAGTCTGGTATTACCAGGTGCATTGTTATAGGAAATAAAATTCAGGAGATATGAAGGATAATTAGAAGTCTATGGCTCCATGTTTCTAGCATCTGCACTGCTAGGAATTTGAGGCTTCTTTTGGTAGGTCAGAGAAACCTCACTGGGCATCTACATGTTTTATCCTGTTGCACTATGCAGAGCATAAGTAAATTCATCACTCCACAGGAAAGATTTGGTACCTCAGAACTCCAGTTCCTCTGACAGAGAGGGCATTTTTAAAAAGAAAACTGTCAATACAAAAGTTGGAAGACAACTTTATTATATTCTTGATGTAATATCAAATTTCAAAGACAATAAATAAGATATTGCCCATAATCTCTTTTGTGTTTTGAAATCTGAGTTTCAAATTATATTTCAAGGGCTTCTCTTATTTACATCAAAAATCCTGTGCACTCGGGAAAAACCTCACTGAATTCTTGAGGAATTCTGAGGAAAAGGAGTCACTTCAAGCTGTACTTAGGACCTGACCAACCTGTGATGGTTAGCACATAGAACGGAAAAGCACTACAGAAGTGCAGTGCTTTCAGTTAGTCGGGAGATTATTCAAAGATTCTGTGAGTGGATGGCCATATTCCAATACCTTTAGGTTTTTGGAATACTTTGACTAAGGTTTGCAACACATTAGAATGTCAGTAGAATTACTCTTGGAAATACGTGTTCAGTGTAGGGATCTGATGCCACATAATTAAAAAGTAATTACGTGTGTTCTGTGACTCCTATTTTCAGTCCTCCCAAGGACCAGTGTTACCATCCTCTGCAAATATAAGGTCAGTGCCATCCTCAAAGTGGTGTTTTACCAGTTCTCCAGTACAAACTGTCCTTGGCATTTGAGAGGTTAAAAAGAGTGTAATGAGAGAAAACTGTTCTCTGGAGACAACACCTATTGCAAAAGTTAGTAATGTGTATCGGAGGAAAAGCTAAAAGTATATCAAAGATAGTTTTAGGCAAAACAGAGAAAATGTCAGTCTAAATACAGGTCTCAAAATCTACAAGGCTGTTTGCAGTGTTAAAAATACATTACAAAAGGAAGTGCTGCTTGACAGGTCATCATTTACGATTTTTAAGAATCAATATTGTCAGGATACAAAATTGTGGCTGTGACTGTGAAAGAAAGAGGATAGCATGTGTGAGTAATGTATTGATCTTAAGGGAAGTTTCTCTTTTATGGATTCACTTCCAAATAACCTTCTAATTGGCCTTGCTACCTGAAAGAAACCTCACAGTATACTTCCCTTGGGGATGAGTTACTGTATAAATACCTCTGTAGTAAACAGACCTGTTAAAAATAATCAAATTTTATGCAGCAAGGTCACTCTTTTGACAGGTCTGTGCTATATAATTGTGTTCAGAGAATGGCCTATATGAAGAAATTCTTCCCAGTTTGGTTGAAGTTTATTCCATCAGCCATGCTGCTCTTGTGGTAAAGCAATTCCAGGGAGCAAAATGTTCTGCAAATGAAGGAGCCTGCTATCAGCTGTAGGAAAGACACGCTACCATAGTATAATGGATTGAAAGTTTCGAGAGCTACCTCATACAATTGGCAGTTGGAATAAATCCATTTAAAAATCCTTCACTGTTTCCTTATAAGGAAGGAAAACTTGGAGCTGTATCAGTACCACTGACCAGCTATCAAGCCAGCCCTTGATGCTTATGAGGTGATTTGACGTACTGTGCTGCATTACTGCAGCCTAAAAATCAAGTGTTTCACTTCTTTTCCTGTTCAAAAACCTGAATTAAAAAGTACCTCAAGAGTTTAATGATGCTTCCATGACATCTGTGTAAGCAGTCACCACACCTCATCTCTAGGTCTTCAATTACCCGAACACTCCTCTTGTTGACAAAGGCATTTCTCTGCTGGTGACAGAATGACTGGTAAGTCACAATTATCTGGGCTCAGGGAAGTGGAACAAAGAAGTACTAGGATCTCTGCATGTCTCTATTGAATGTCTCTATCGTTGGAGAAGTCTCAGCAAATCTAGCTTGCCTCACAGATTCTGTAGTCCCCATCATTCCTTTCATGACTGTATGAAAGCCCATGAACAACAAAACAGATTTGTTCAGAGAAGTTTACCTTAAGTCTATCCTGCATGAAACCCAGCTGTATTCATCTGTTCGGCCTCTTGCTCTTAGTAATGCTGACCTTTCCAGATTGTGGCAAAAGAATGTGCATTTACTATGGAGTTTGGAGATTCTTTCAACTTTAACAGGCTGCAGTTGAAATTGAACATCAAAATAAGGGTGCTGTCTGGGAGTTCATCACTGAAGGGCAAGGAATGAACAGAACGATTGCACACTCAGGATACTCCAGAGCCTTTTAGCCTACCATGCAAGGACTTTGAAAAAGAAACCACATTTTAGCTTGGCTCATTATCAATATCAGAAAAAAGAGATTGCATTTTAGCTTGACTCAAGCCAAACATCACAGTCAAAACAAGTTTCTGAGTGTTTGGCACAACGTCTTTGTAAGCAGTGCTACTTCCAGATTAGCAATAAATACATGGTGATCTCAAGTGATGGTAGTCTTTGGTGTGCAAAACTGTTTGGAAAGAATGGGTTATCTAGCTAATTGCTATTAAGTAGATATATTAAGTAGAATTTTTCTCTTATTTATCAGTCTGTATCAGAACTATTGGTGGAAACCCAATAGTTTCCACACTACCTGTCTGCTTCTGGAACTTCTTGTTGTCTGGAATGGCTATGGAGCAGATGCTAAAATCTGTTTGACAGAAAACTTCCCCATCCTTCCTCCAGATTTCCTTAGTCAGGACTAATTGGCAGAACAGCTTAGGCAAATACTGAGGTCAATGTTAGTCATTGATAACTTGCATGAAGAGACAGTGGTGCCCTCAGCAAATATGTGTATGATACAAAAACAGAGACAGTAACTGACACATTAAATAATATCAGAAGCTCAAGGATCAGGCAAAAGAAATCTCATTAAGTTCAACAAGGAGTGATAGATTCTACACCCATAACATGGAATAACTCCATGTGCCAATAAAGATGCAAACTGGCTAGCTGGTGTGATGTAAGGACCTGCAAAGCTTGTAGTGGATACCAAGTGAATAGGAGAAACTGTTCACCTTGTATCACCAGGAAGACAAACTGGATTGGGCTATGCTAGGATGAGAGTAATCAGATAAAATTAAATTATGCTTTTTACAACGTTGGTTCTGCACAGAGCTGCAGTTCTGCATGCAGTCTGGGGCTCTGCAATTCAAGAAGGACTACAGCTGGAGTCAGCTTACCTGAGGACTGGAAGGACTGTCATGGGCCAACAGTATGTGACCTCTGAGAAGAGGCTGACAAACCTGGGCTTGTTTAGTCTGGCAAAGCAGTAGCTGAATGGTTGTCTAACATCTGCCCACAGTAACTTGAAAGGGAATTGCAGAGATGGCAAAACTCAATTCCTCCTGATACTGGCAGATGGTATAATATGAGGCAACAACCCCAGGATGCAGCTTGGAAAATTCAGTTTGGACTTTACAAAAGACTTATTCACGAAAATAGTAGTGCAGCAATGGATTAATTTACCCAGAGTTATAACCAGGGGACTTGTCCTTCTTGTAGACTTTGACTTGGCTATGAAAAGTGGCAGCTGGCCTGTTATAGACTGTGCAATCATTCTGTGTTTAACCAGCACTTCCAATCAACATTCTGCAAATAAGAAACTTAAAGGGAAACTAGAAGAAAGGAATATGATGTACCCAAATTCATAGTCTCACCTAGTATTCTCTATTCGGCTATTTTGCTTTTATGGTAGCAGGCAGTGAAAGTAAAAATAATGGCAATGCACTGGAAAGGGCTATTTTGTCAATTGCAGCAGAAAACAAGGAATAACTGAATAACCATAGGCCGCTCAGTTTCCTTTATCTATTTTCTGTCAAGCTTAAGTCAGTCATCAAAAGATTAAGCTGTTCTGAGAAAAAAAGGTATGTTCAAGGCTTCGGGAAACAAAAGGAGGATATCCTTGCTAATTTTACCTGGGAAGATAATACCATCTTGGAGAAAGGGACATAGTAAGTTGGTGGAGGTTCTTCTCATTATGAGGGCCATGGAGGGTGCAAAAGTGTACTTGCCAGTTTGTGCATATTGGCACAAAGCTCTTTGCTGCTGGCCAGAGAGTTCAAAAGATAGAGAAAAATCTTCTTGAGCTGGCCTCAAAGAGCTGGCCTTGTGGCTGTTGCAAGGCAAAATAGCCATTTTACTGCTTTAATTTTCACCAAGTTTTTATATTGTTTTATAGTTTTTTTATTGTTTTACTGACCTAAGGCCACAGACTACTATCATTTTGGCCACATTGCTTCCTCCCATATTCTTCTGCTGAGATAACAGGAGAGGCCAGTTTACTTTTTCTGTTACTATAAGGGGTTTTTTTTTTACTATTTTCATATGTTTCATGCTGGGAATTCCAGAGCATGGAATTACATACTTCTCAGTCAATTCAGGTTAGAAGTAAACAGATTTAGTTCAAATTGTTTATCCAGGCATTTAGCAGACTCTGTTGCTGCTCTTTGTTATTTGATAATTTACCAGTCAGTGATCCTTAACAAAAATTGTTAGTACTTTTGAGCAGAAATTTGAGGTGCTGAAGATTTGCAGAAGGTCTCTGTTACAGGAGAAGATTTGGGGTGGACTTGTCTGGCTGAACCAAAGTGGGACTTAACAAAATGCTTTAATTTCTTTGTATTTTCCTTCCTTTTTCATGGTCCATATTGCAGTCAAGCACATCCTGAAGACCAGCTCTAACTTTCATGTAATATTTTAAGTCTCTGATGCATTCTCAATAACCCTGGAGGAACATTTCTTGTCACATGGAAACATGGGTACAAATGTGATAATGAAATACTCTCTGTATGCATCCCAATGTGAGAGAAGAATCTCAATTCTGCTTCTTTACTACTATGTGTTTTTCTTCCTGACAAAGATAGAACTCTGGTTTCCAATTTATTTCTGGGCACCAAATTAAGTAAATGGGTATTCTGCTTGAGTAGATCTTTAATTATTATGACCAAGCAATTGTGTCTCTGCTGTTATTTTAGAAAAACTTCTCCAGACTTTAAATGAAGACAGAGGAGGCCCATGCAGAACAATTACAATGGAGAATTTGTTTACAGGCTGTCACTAGGAGAGACATAATGCTTCCCTTTATCATCACCTGTCAGAGCAGTGACAGCCTGTAAACAGCCTGCCCATGCATTATTCTTTGTCACCACTTGTGCCAGCTCTTGCCCTAGCAGGTGCCTGGCATGTGTCAAACTTACAAGTCAGGGATTCATTTGATCAGCACTGTAAAGAAAAGTGTGAAGTATTTTCTTTTAAATTAACAAATTAGATATTTGTTCCACTTATCCAATGGAAAGGGCTTTGGCTTCTTTATATGCAAAAAGTACCATTTATAGCTTACTGTAGAATTTAAATACTGGCTTCTCTCTCCTGCCCAATTCTGAAAATGGAATTTATATAATACTACAGAATATAAATTAAACCATCCTACCTCCCTGTTCTATTGTCATGGTAAATATGTTAAAATTATTTCCTTTGGAAATGAATGGGCAGAATGTGCTGTCCTCTGGACATTTAAATGTCTTTTTGTTACAGGTTGCTTTCTATTTTACATACTGCATTATAATTTCTTTAAAATAATTTCTCTAGAATTAGAGTTTGGTGCTGACATTGATTCATGCATGTTTATTTGTCTACTTGAGTTTGCTTAGTTGTAAATATATATATGTAACATACAGGGTTTGTGTGTGAGATGCTTCTTCTGCAGATAGTATTAGCAACAAAATAGTTGGCATCTGTGAGAAAATAAAGTTGTACTGTAGGAAATAAAATATTTGGTGTTCTCTTCTGTGAGGGAAACTTATGGAGTTCTGTAAAAAGGGGAGGTTTATTCTAATAGATTTGGCAAAAGACAAGATTTTTAAAAGCTAAATTTGTTAGTAAACAGTGATACTATTTGTTAATCAAAAATGTGACTCAAAATGAAAGATATATTTTTACTATTTATATTAATAGTAGAAAATACTACAGTTTTCTTTAAAACTACTACTGTTCTACTATCTCTGGCTGTTACTCTGTGTTTATTTTTGCTTTTAGAGATTGGTAAAATTGGAAACAGATAGTGCCTCAAGTCATTGCAGGACAAATTAGAGTATGAGATCACTTTTGTAATGATTTAAGTTTAAAAAATTGTTAGTTATGGATCCAAAAGGGAATTTGCTTTCTTCACCTTAAGGTATTTTCATTCTCACAACCATACTGGAGTTGGTCATTGAAATAAAATACTTTGTGATTTTTTATAGTTATTTTAGCTATTGACAATTTTTTCCCAAATAAATTCCCAAACCACCTCCCTTTTCATATCTCAAAAATAAAGATACAATAGGTATTCTTGCAGGCCTCTATTTGACTATGTCATGACTTACTGTTAGGATATTTCTAACATGTAACTGGTTTATAAAATGTGGATACCTTACGTGTCTCTAGTAATCCATAGTTTGTATGTAGAGCTGATCTTTTAATGTCACTTGTCTAACTAAGCTGTTTAAAATTCACAAGTCATTACTTTTGTTTTCTTCATTACTATTTCCAGATATGTCTAAATGAGGATGCATTTAGAATTCTGTGTAAACAAGATGTGCAAATTTTATTTGTGTGTTTCTGCTATTTTTTTTTTTAACTTGTTCCTTAGCAACAAGGAGAAAATAATAAAATAATTCGGTCATGGGACTAATTGAGTAGATGAAAATAATTTTGGGATATATAATTCTAGCATCAAAAGATGTGCTGGATGTTTTAATGAAATTCTTCACATATCAGGTGACATGCTGTCTAAAATGCATGAAGAGCTATCTGAGAGAGAGGGAGCGAGGTGGTGCAGAGATTTGTTTGTTCCACAGAACTTCAGTGAAAGAAAAAAAAAATTAAAATTTGAGAGACCTTTTTCCTGAGTTTGCAAGGAATCTAAAGCAATGAAAGAACAGTATGAACTACCATAGATTTAATAGATTTCAAACTTCAATACAACTAATGACAATCAAATCATATTATTCAACTCTATTGTTATTTAGAAATTGATATAAAAACAGAAAAGAATGTATCATAATTTGATAGTTTACATCATCTCTCCCTGAAGTGTTTTCCTGAGAAGATAGGCACTCAGCTTTCAGAATTTGCTCACTGAAAAATGTGGAAGGAATGAAATTAATTCCTTTGTATGAGACTGAATTTCAGTGAATTCATTTGGCTCAAGACAAGTGATAATGATCAGAATGCATGAAAAGAGTGTGTTTGTATTAGTTCATTTAAACAGCAGTGGTTGCCATATTGGAACTGCCTGCTGTAAGGGCCTTACCCTAACCATTGTGACATTTAACTAGTGAAGGCCCAGCTCACGTGTGCCTACAGGTACCAGAGAGCCTACCAACACCACAAACAATTTGGATTGTCCAAGTAAGGCTCCTGCTTCTCTCCATCAGAGCATTTAGGTGCTTTCTTGGTAGCTGCCTTCACCTACAAAGAGGGAAACTGCCTAGAAACAGGAAAGAGTAAAGCAATTTGTCTGACACATAATGAAATTCAGAGCTATGTAGTAGCTGTTCAACTCTCTGGTCAACTAGAGTCTCATCAGTGAACCCCTCTCTGAGGGTAGGCAGGTGATGATGGGAGATTTGTGCTATAGCCAAGGCATTTAGTGATTGCATCCAGAGTTGGAGAGGTGTGTTCTGGCTGAGCAACACAGTTCTTTTTTAAGGCTTGTCTGAACAATGTGCAGCAGTGTGGTCTTCCTCTTGGTGGTGAGTCCCTGTGCACTATTCAGTGCAAACAAACTAAACACTTGTGGATGGAAAAGGAGAAGGGTTAAGTGACCTTTGAGAACTACAGGAAATTTCTGGTGTCTGAGGACTAACAGAACCTATGGTACCTAAGTGATTAGATTTGATTTACTTTGGAAATATGTAACAACCTGTCACTTTTGAATGATTTTTTCACTATTTTTTCATTTTTCATGGCTATTAGATGATACAATTTACAATATAGAAAAAATCCAGAATGACAGCTCTAACAGACTTTCTTATATTACTGCAAGGTCTTTGTATCTTTGTTTTTAAGGTCTATTTCCTTTCTTCTATATTCCTGCGCTATGGGAATAGTCTCAATGGAGCTCATAAAAACAGAAAAACAGTTCAATAAATATACACTTTAACAGTTTTGCCTGTGGGCACAAAATGATCCAGGGCTTGAATAAACCTCAGTTCAGTCACAAAACTGAATTGTAGCTGGTAGCTAAAATGAGTCAGAGTAGCACACAGGCCTTGTCCTGTGAATATGATCGCTCATACAAAACCCTCCATTCAAGACATTTCTCAACATTGTTGCTGTTGGGATTTTATTGAGAGTGTAAATAGTGAAATGGGATGGAAAAAGGGATACTTCTTTCCTTCTTATTTAGGAATTTAAATGTGTGTTCTACAGTCAGCCACAAAGCAGAAGACAAAAACTTTCTATATTTATCTTAATGTCATTATTTTTGTTTTTGTCTCAGACTTGCTTTCCTCACTTGACTTAATACTTCTCTCAGGCAGTACAATGAGCACAATCCTCTCTCTTGACTCAGGATGTCTCCAGAGTGTTGAGTTTCTCCTCCCAGAAGCCTCAACTTGTTCTGTAATCATTGCAGTGGGATGTTCCCAGTCCCTCTTCTGTGCCAGTGTGCATCAGGATTCCTCAGTATAGAAGACTATCCCATGT
Source organism: Taeniopygia guttata (assembly GCF_048771995.1). Classification (NCBI taxonomy): domain Eukaryota; kingdom Metazoa; phylum Chordata; class Aves; order Passeriformes; family Estrildidae; genus Taeniopygia; species Taeniopygia guttata. The sequence continues at coordinate 36,173,387 of NC_133028.1, read as the reverse complement.
AGTACTCTTCCACTAAATACACATCAGTGTTCTACTTCTTCCTAATTTGCAGGTAGCTTTGGAATGTTGTATGTGTTTGTTAGCTAGGGAAAAAAAAAAAAAAAACAAGATGAAAATAAACATGTGGAGGAAGCTCTATTTCACTGGAGCTTAATTTTATTTTTACACAAGATCCTGTATTGTCTGTGCTGTGACTTGTTTGCTCATTGCCTTAAATTTTTATGTCAGCATTATATACTCTAGGACACTGCTAAATGGAAATCCTTTTGCTAGTCCACAGCAAACTTCTTGCAATTTGTAATGATAGAAGAACAGGATAAGGCCTGTGTTGTCCATAAAAGTCCAAAGAATTAGTAGCTGATACCAGAAACAAGCATAAGCTGGCTATTTCCATGAGACATAGCTTGCAATCTTTAGCATCACTAAATGTAGCTTGTCAATGGTTTTAATTATTAGAGACTAAGCTTTTCTCTCCCTTTTCCCCATGAATGAAATTATCATATTTTTCCAAAGTAACAAGTGGCAAGCTGAGGTGTTATAGCAAAGACAAAAGATCAGGACTTGTGTTTTAGATGTATTTAGGAAAAGGAAAAACTGTAGCGTGTTTTTTGTTGTTGAGGTTTTTTATGATTCTTAGTGTGCATTTCTTGTCAGAAGAAAAAATATTCCAAAAGATGATGTTTAGTGATACAAACAGAACCAGATTTTGCAGATCAGAGAACCTATCAACTACTCTACATTTCAGCCTAATTTTATTAGGAAGTCAGCTGTCTCTGTTTTCTGCTTCATGCTGGTATCTAACTATTAAGATCTTCCTTCATGTCTGTTTCCCATCCCATTACACAAACAAGCTCATTGGGCTAGTTTTTTTTTTTTGTTTGTTTGTTTGTTTGTTTTTTTATTTCCATGTATAGTTCTTCACAATAAATTGATATAGGAAACTGACTTGGAAAGGTCACTGTTTATAAAATGACATGCCAGAATGTTTATATGGCCCTGGGCTGCAGGAGCCAGAGAATGGATGAATATCCTGCAGCTGTTTTGACCATTATATTGTGGATGGCAGGTTGCCAGCAACAACTGCAGAAGAATGTCAGGGTCTTCCTTTGTGTGATAAAAGAGAGAATATTTGCACTTTCTGAACCATCTCAGGAGGATGTGTGGCAGAGTTTGGAGGACTTGAAGTGACTAAGATGGAAGTAGATAAGCAGCTTGCAGGTTGTACACCAGCTGTCCTTCTGTTGGCTCCTTCAGGCCCGGCTCTGCTGACACTTTTTTTGCCTTTCTTTCTAGAACATTTAAAAGAGAAGCTGGAGGAGTACATGCTCCGCTTTGCCAAGGTGAGGATTGTGCGCACCAAGAAACGAGAAGGGCTCATCCGGACCCGGCTGCTGGGAGCTTCGCTGGCTAGAGGAGAAGTCTTGACATTTCTGGATTCCCACTGTGAAGTCAACGTGAACTGGCTGCCACCCTTGCTTAGTAAGTGCATGAGCTTCATCAGACATTAAAATCAGAACATACAGCCAGGAACTGAAGCTGTGTCCCACAGTAAGCAAGAAATACACTGTATTAAAGTGTTTGGAGTTCTGCTGAAGTTCTGATCTCTCTGAAGTGTCAGTATGAGAGATAATTCCAAGAAATGTGAGCAACTCCATTTTTTTTCTTGAGACTGAAGAATATGTAAAATCTTGCAGTAACGCTTCAGCCTATAGTAGTTACAATTTATTTTATTATTACTACTACTAAATACACTGCTATATCTAGTATAATGTTATGTCCTTACTATACACCTGAAAAGGTTTGTTAATGCAGGTATTGTATTCCTTCCTAGTTTTTCACATTGCATTAAAATAGTTTTAGCTGTAAATATATCCAAGGCGTCAGTGTTAAATCCAATAGCAATAGCATTCACAACAGGAAGCTCAGAAAGAATGATTTGCTATTAACTGTTGTGCTGTATTCCAGCTGCAGCTAGCAAAGCTCCATTAGTTAAAGGAGTGGAAAGAATCAATTGCTGTAGTCTAGGATTTCACTTCTGGAAACAATGTTCTCTTTTCTACACACCTGACTACATGCAGAGTATATACACGGTGCAAAGTGAGTGCTTTTTGCTACCATAACCGAAGAAAATTTCTGAGCTGCCTAATAAAGAAATTTGTATTCATTAAAAAAGTCTGCTGTAAGTACACAGAAGGTTATGGTTTCGCTAATTAATGGTTATTGTTCCTTGAATTCTGTTGTTAGGACTCTTGGGCCACACAGTAAGCTGATAAAGCATTTGCAGCAACATGTGCATTCTTCTAATGAGCTATCAGTAGAGACCAAGAAAAATACTATTAACTAGTTTCTCTTCAGATTAGTAATAAGATAATGCACAAAATTCCAAATATTTATCTTTCCTAGCTTCCATATCAAATCATGCATACATGATGCATGATCCCCTTGTTATCCCCTTGTCCTCAATCACATCTGCATTTTTAAAACCACCTCCTTGTCTTCATGTAAAACAGAAGTGTCATAAAGGAGCAGAGAGAAATCCAAGTTGAGGCCAGTTCCCTTTGTTCTGTCTCGAGGAGAAGAGACCGACCCCCACCTCACCACAGTCTCCTTTCAGGCAGGTGTAGGGAGCAGTAAGCTTTTCCATGGGCCTCTTTTTCTCCAGGCTGAACAACCCCAGATTCCTCAGCTGCTCCTCACAGGACTTGTGCTCCAGACCCTTCACCAGCACCGCTGCCCTTGACTGAACTCACTCCAGCCCCTCAATGTATTGAGGGGCTCAGAACTGGACACACGACTTGATGTGTGGCCTCACCAGTGCAGAGTACAGGGGGACAGTCATTGCCCTGGTCCTGCTGGCCACACTGCTGATCCAGGCCAGGATGCCATCGGCCTTCTTGGCCATCTGGGCACAGCTGGCTCATGTTCAGCCACTGTCAGCCAGCACCCCCAGGCCCTTTTCCTCTGGCAGCTTCCCAGATGTGCATCTCTAGGCCTGTAGCACTGCATGGGGTTGTTATGACCCAAGGGCCTCAGTTCTGTCTCCAGACAGTCCAGATACCTCTGCAGAGCCTTCTTGCCCTCCAGCAGATTGACATTCCCATCCACCTTGGTGTCATCTGCAACCTGTGTGAGGGTGCATTTTATCCCCTCGTCTAGATCATCAGTAAAGATATTAAAAAGTGCTGGTCCCAGTACAGATTCCCTGGGGAACAACACTTCCAAAATTCTACCAGCTGGATTTAACTTCATTCACCACAACTCTCTGGGCTGGCCATCCAGCCACTTTTTTATCTGGTGAAAAGTGCACCTTTATAAGCTGCCAACTTCTGCAGGAGAATGCTCTGAAAGACAGTATCAAAGGCTTTACTGAAGTGCAGGTAGACAATACCCAGAGCCTTTCCCCACATCCACTTGGCAGGTTACCTGCTTATAGAAGATCATGTTAATCAAGTGGGACAAGACTTTCATAAACCCATCCTGGCTGGGCCTGATCCCCTAGCCTGTGTGATCTCTCATGAGATAATCTGTTCCATACATCTAGCTAGATTTCACCCTGTAAAAACCAAAAAAATAAATAGAATAGCAACAAAGGATTCATAATTGCAGCCAGGTTGCAGTTGGGTATTGAACCCTCAACCTCAAACCAGAAAACTGAAAAGACAAGAGCAACTGCATCAGTGCCCCTCAGTTCTGAAGAGAAATGAAATCTTTCTCATTCCACATAGAGTAGAATACCTGTAGATAACCAACCCACCAGAGGACCTAGAAATTAGTCTTGAGGAATACTGAAGCCCAGAATCAAGTCTGTTTTATTTTAAAAGAAAAAGTAGAGCATTACATAAAGGACAAGTAGAAAATGAACACACATCTAGTATATTTTCCCTGTGCCCTATTTTCTAAAGGAATGAGAAAACTTTCTTATCAACTTCAGATGGCATATATTTACTATACTGAAATCAGATGACATCTGCTAATAATAGTAAAGTTAATGTATGTTTTCAAGATTTTATCAAGATTTTATTTTGTGATTCACTCAGCACTACATGTGACTGAAAGTCATTCAGGGAAGCCACAACAGAGGACATGTTGAGTGTTTATTGCTTTGAAGCTGCCCTGGTTTAGCTCTGATTGTATCTGGCATGCGTAGTGAAAAATCCTCAACAAGTACATGGTTCAGCCCTGCTCTGGACTGGCAGTCTTTGCTGAGAGGAGCAGTGGCTTCCACTGCCCCAAACAGGTTTTGTTCCAAATGAGACCTTGAAAGTTAGAGGTTGGGGAGGAGGGTGAGGAACCAAGAGCAATCACTTAAAGATGGTTCTCAGAGCTATTTAAGTATCTAACTTACATTTTCAAAATTAGCTATCAGCTTTAAGGCCAAAGGAAGACTGAGTTATTTCAGTACTTTTAGGGTATCTAAATGGCTTTGTGGAGCTGAGACACAGTTGTTTTCAGATACAGTCCTTTGTTTTGTTTTCTTAAAAATGGGGATAAAATGTTTTTATTTTATTTAAGCTTTATTTAGTTTATTTCTTTGCTTAAATGGGCTCTTAAGCTTAGGTAAGACATTCTGAGATACTAGAGAGTTTTGACTGATGCTCTCTGAGTAGGCAGCTGTAGTGATGTAAGAAGGTTGGCAAACAGCTGTTTGTTGTCATCCCTCAGCAGAAGGAAAGATGTGGCTTGGACTCCAGCAGCTGACAGTTCAGTGCAGTGTGAAGTCAGTTATTGCAGGTAAGAAACTGAGCAGCAAACCAGAAAGGTACAGGCATATATTTCCTTCTGCTGATGCTGCTGCAGGAGCAGTAAGAGGAGAGATGGACAGTAGATCAGCAGTGACATAGGCTACTAGCACTAGGTTTGTTAAAACAGATTCCTTCCCTGATGAAGAATTAAAAATATATCATGTTCGGATTATGCTAAGCAAGTTGTCAAAACACCTGCTTGTTATCCATCTTCACAACAGGTATATGATGTATTGCTTGACAGTGGAGAAACTGAGGGTACAAGTACATATGGCAACTCAGAAAACAAGAGATAATTTGCTGAATCTGTCCAATTTTGTCACTACCTGTAGTCATGTATTTGAGTACGGCAATAAAAATATTTGCTTTGAAAAATTGCAAAAATAAGACTGTTTTCCATTTGGCATTGTTACCTTTTCCAGCCCAGTTTGAAACATGCACTTGAAATTAAAAGGGTGCCTGTTCCTCATAGAGATAAAACCTATATTTCTGAGATAGTGACTCATCCAATATTGAAAACTTCTGTTTATTACCACATATGGTTACTCGCCTTGATCCTAAAAGTGCTGAATTCGAATATGTATGTATATATTGGCTAAAATTTCTTGGGAGAAAGCTCACCCAATTTTTGGCTTTTTCTTTGGGAGAAAGCTCTCCCATTGCTTTGTCCCAACATTTCTTAGGAGAAAGCAATGCCCCCTCCTGTTCTCAGGCTTTCCCTCAAATCTATATGATTTTTGTGTGATGCTTATCTGTTTGCTCTTCCCTTTAACTGAAGCCTATATGCAGTGAAACAATGCATGGATATTTTCCAACCAGTAGGAATCTGTAAGGGGATGAGGAGTAAAGGCAATGGAAGAGAAAGTGTAGAGCATTTCAGCTGTGCCTTTCAGTGTGGCATTTAGGAGCAGGTGGAGGAAAGAGCAGTGGCTGATAAAGGCAGCACCATGTTTGCATAGCTAAGTCTGTGATACCACCACACTTGTGAAATGTAAGTTAGCCCTGCAGCCTTTTCTTTCTGTTTCCTAAATTCACACTGGGGCTACATTAAAGCTTAAGTAGTATGTATGTAAAATTCATTATTTTAAGCATACTGAAGGAAACATTGAGACTGAGAGTTTGGTTACTTTGTCTTTTGGTGTGCACAACTACAAACACCCTGATTTCATCAAAAGGCAGGATTTTACTGTGGTTCCTTATCTCTAAAATATTTTGGAGACTGAGAAGTGAGTTCTGCAAAAACACACTAAGGCAGGTAAGCATACTTGCAGAATTCTTGAGAGCTGCAGAAATGAAGACTGGGATTGAGCTTGAGCATTGCTCAAAAAAATTTCCCCCTGACTATCTCTGCATGTGACTTGGAGACTTCAAATCCTTCGGTGTATTTAAAGACAGCAGCTTTTAAATATGAAGAGAAGGATGCTAAGCATTAAGAATCTACCTTTGACCTGTTCCAGAAAAATCAATCCCATTTAGTTCCTCTACTCCAATCAGTTTAGAAGGGGGGATCAGAGACAGATTGTTATAAGCCCTATAACTATTAGAAGGGCCATCACAGGAAAGAGATTATGTAAAAGTGACTTTATATAATGATCACAAATAACACTATACAGTGTGCTAGTGAATGTAATTATATTTGGCAATAGCAACAGTAATGCACCCATTATCTCTGTGATGAGTTTCCTAGAATTTTGTGAGAGCCTGTGCTTTAAATTATTTCACTATTAAAGAATAAGGATGTAAAAACCTGCTGAACTTCCAGTCACAGTAATTTCTCACTAGCAGCATTGATTCCTGATTTGGATAGTGTTTCTAAACTTAAACTTCTGAGAATAACTATAAAGACCCAGATCTTTTGTGAAAATAATCTTTCTTTCTTAACTCCAGTCCTGCAAAAGCATGGAAGCAGAATCTGTATTATTAATCATTATACCAGTATTACCTGCCTTCCTATTTAAGTGTTTAATCCACACACAGCATTCTGATTATTTTTAGGGTATTATCAAGCATCAGTGAAATATAAAAAAACAAAATCAAAAAACTTCCACAATCAAAATTTTTCCACATAGGCCCTAAAATGTACTAAATAGTATAAGGGATCTAAGCTGCCATTCAGAGAAAAAGCTTTATTATACTTGGAATTTTAAGATTTTAGGAGGTTTTTGAGGGTTCCTAGGTAGTTTTTATTGTCCTTTCACATCAACACAGCTATAGGTTTTCTCTGTACTTCCTCATTTCAAACCATTATTCTTCTGCCTAGTTCTTGACATTGGCCTATCTTCTTTACTTGTCTTTCTTTTCAGAGGAGCTCTATAGGATTAAGCAATAGAATTCACCAAAGCAGACTCAGGCCCAGCTGAGCTTACACTAGTGATGGGAATTTGATTTAGTCTCACAGTTCTAATTTTTTTTTAAGCAAAACTAAACTCATTTCTTTAGAAAGCAGGTAAGAATAATACTGTGGAGTCTTCTCTATAACTCAAAGATTGGTACGAAAAAAAGGACACAAGCTCTCTGTGTTGGAGTTTGCCTTTAATTTGGAGCATTTGATTTCAAAGCTGATGCTCTCTACAGCCACAGGAACAGTGACTGAATGGTTGCAAGGGCTGAGATTCACACTTAGGAATAAATCTCTCTCTCAGGGGCTTCCCAAATATACTCCCCACAGATGAGGGAGCATTTTTACCATTTGCTTGCTGGCTTGTTCCATAGCTGACAGACTGGGGACTGCTCAGAACAGCAATGAGAGAGAGATGCAGAAGACTGGACTCCTGTGGGTCTCACAGGATGTGCTTCTGTCTAAAGAACCATAAATACTTCTAATCATTGCCCAACTGCATTAATTCTACTTTAAATAAAGGTTTGATACAGATTTGAAAAATGAAATTATTTGGGGCCACAGGGCACAAAGCAAAAAATCTTCAAACATCAGAAACCTGTGGGATTCACTTTTCAGTAATATGATAGATGGCTTGACTAGACATGCCATTTCCTATTTTCTACTTTCATTTTTCAGACCAGATTGCACTTAACCACAAAACCATCGTGTGTCCTATGATCGATGTCATTGACCACAATCACTTTGGCTACGAGGCGCAGGCGGGGGATGCCATGCGAGGAGCTTTTGACTGGGAAATGTACTACAAACGAATACCGATTCCTCCAGAGCTCCAGAGAGCTGATCCCAGCGACCCCTTTGAGTAAGTAGCGATAAAGGGGAGAGTGGGAACATGAAGAAGGGGAAGCAAAAAGTGTAACTGTAGCAGAATCCAAGCCCAGACATTTCCATGTAGGCCGCTTTCTGCTAATGAAAGGTAATAGAAGAAAACACCTGAAAACTAGGAAAAATATCAAGGCAACAATTTGTAGAATTCACAAACTCTGCATGGAAACACAACCTTGCTCAGTGACTACATAAGAGACAGGCACATGCTTGTAGTTAAATATTGGCATCAGACAAGAAGTGACAGGTATTCTGTTTATTTCACAGAGACTTTATTTAATGTTTTATTTTCTGGAGATTGATGCAATATATGCATCAGCAGTTGAGTCTATGTTACACCAGCAAATGCTTTGCCTATAAGTGATGATATGGCTGCTGTATATGCAGTGCTGTAACTTAAATACAGAGCTGTCAAACCTGAACATTGTCAAGATGATTTGTAAATAGTTTTAGATAAGACAGCCTCTGATCCCAGTATTGTAGAGATCAGCTCATTCACAGAAATTATCTTCCTTCTTTTCACAAAGGTACATCCTTTTTTCTTATCTTTTAATTATTCTCATGTAAGGATCAGCCTGGATTAATCCTTATCAAAAGAGAAAGGACAGACAGACAGACATGTCTCTCACACAGGCACATCCCAGCAGGGATGCCAGAAGGGCAGGCTCTGACACTTGCTAACCCTGGCTGAACCTCCACACTGTAGGTTATGGCAGTTTGAAACCTCAGTGTTCTCCCCTTCCCAAAGCAAAACCTGGAAACAACAGCAACAGAAGAACTGGGTCTCTGACCCCAGTATCCAGGGAATGACCAGCAGGGAGGAGTGTGGCATTTGTGGGCTCACTTTCATTTTTCTACTTGATCCTTTTTGCTTATCTCTATCCAGGCCTTTCAGTTTTCATCTTGCATTAGCATAAGTGCCGATGATGTACTTTACCTCAGGTGCCAGTGTGACCACGTGTTACTGATCAGATGGGAGATTCAGGCAAGCCCTGCTTTAGCCTCAGATTTTTGACAGCAGTTTAAATGTAGTATGGCCCACACCTAAAATCACTCCAGCCTGCAAGTTCTAAGGATGGTAGATCAGGTTTATTATAAAATTAGTTATTTATTGGATAGGCAACAACAGACAAAAGGCCTTAAACAGAGGCTTTACACTTGTTACACAGTATAAAACAAAGAGAACCAGTAGATTACATAAAACAGTGCACAATATTGAGGTACCTATAATAAAGCTAGCCAAGAACTAGTATAGATTAGGAGTCAGTATAATTTACCACCGAAATAACAATAGTGTACAGAGTCCTTGCACTTAGTTCCCAGGAGAGTAACCATAAAGTAGGCTTTCTCCATTTGAGGAGAAAGCCCCACACATTTCCAGGGAACATGCAGAAGATTTCTGCCTTGTGGAAGTTTGGTGTAACTTTTATATTTTGTAAAGCAAACTGTCAGTCAGAAATTCCTGCTTATCTTTCCAGATCTCACTTCCACAGCAAAATATCCATTGACAGCTGGAGGCATTTACTTTCATGGCGCCAAAAAAGTCACTGCAAGACAAGCTGTCTTCATTGAGTTATTTCACTGATTAGCAAGCTCTCGTAAAGGGCAAGATGCCCTGAGTTATTTCACCAGCTAACAAGACACAGATAAGCTCTTCTGAGGGGCCCTGCCACACACTCCAGAGCTGCTAGATCTTCAATTGCTCTAAGTCTTCTTGGTCCTCTGAGCAGTTGTAGGTTCTTGGCACTTACTGAAAGTAACCTTTATATAATTTGGTCCAGCATTCAAAGTCTGTATAAGTAGAACTTCTCTATTGTCAACGTAGCTACAGGGTTGCTTATCAGTTGTTTCACATTCACTGATTGTAGTGTGCATCTTGTAGAATCTTGTTGCAAAGACACGAGAGGACTAAATAGGAATCTCTCATAGGAAACTTCCTAGAAAGACAAGGTTTTGTGCAGTACAGAATAGATGCAGTGGTTTTGCATGAACTGCTGTTCCACTCAGCATGGCAGCACTTGATACCCACCTTGCCCTGCCAGCGTGAGACACAGGCAGATAAATGCCTTCTCAAGGAACAACATATAGTACAATGCAGCCTATAAATCTCTTGTAATCTGAGTAGCTGTCAGGTGGAAAGACTTCCCTGTTCTTACACAAATCAGTGAGAGTCTTCCTTTGTTTTCCCCATAACAAGATGGACATCAGAGTGATGCTGCTGGAAAAGCAGCATTGCTCAAGGAACCATCATGTCTACCCCCACACATGCCAGCAGGACTGAAGGCTGGCTGAGCTAGGACAATATGCTTGCTTAAAAGTACCCTCTGCCTAAAATGGCAAATAAGAATAGATATGTTTTAAATAATCAGTATGAATTTTGCTTAGGGGAAGGATAATTTTCTAATTCAGAGTCAGTACTGCTTCTCTCCTAGGGCCTTCTCTGCTGAGACCTCAAGTTTTTAATAGCTTGCTTACAACCAATACGGTAAATGTTGCAAACCATTTTACCTATCAGTAACTTAATTGACCAAGACAGCTTCTGTGAAATAAAAGATACAGAACAGTTTTCCTTTAGGTACATATGCACTAAAACTAGAAATTGCTTCAGCCAGCACCATAATTATTATGCTACTATTTTGTAAGCAGTAGGGACTTTTTTTTTTTATTTAGGTTAAATATTTTACTGTTGGTATCGTAATAGTTTTATTTCTTGCCAGCAGAGTCAGATCTGAGATGATCCCTAATGAATTGGAAAATTGCCAGCATTTTTAGTAAAACACCAGCAAATAATAGATACATGATCCAAAAAGTCTGCTGATGAGTTTTTCCCCTCACTTAAAATGCCAACGCAGTATATGTGTGAAGCAGAAAAGGTCACATCAGCCTAAGAAATAATGTACATAAAATCAGATCAAACTACAGAAGACCTAAGAGCAGTTGTTGTATTATCTGCATGGTACATTTGCTTTCCATCTGCACATATCAAAGTACTGCTGCAGCAGACACCAGCAGCATGTTTGCAGCTGACACAACCAGCTGAAATGTTGGCAGGTAGGCTCTTGGTATGACAGGAGCACGAATCTTACTCAGCTCCAATGCCAGCTCAGCTAGTGTTCTGGAATTAATCTTTTTCCATGTTTTAATTTTTTTTTAATAGTATTCCACTGTGGTCAGTTTTGACCAGGTGCTCTCCCGTTAGACACCATCTATCTCAACATGGTCTTCCAGTTCAAAATCCCTCTTGTGAAGAAGAGACATTTTCATCCATTTGTGGTGTGAGTGTAGTCATGATTTATTGTTCCTATGTCTGCAGTGCTACTTGGGCTGCATCTCCATCCTTTGCTGTGACAGAACTTGGAGCTTTACTGCAGCTCTCAGTGAACTCTCACCCATTCTCAGGTGCTCTGCAGTTGTTCACAACAAGTAGCTTTACACAAAGATTTAGCTTGATGTTTATGACTTTAAGACTGTAAAATGCTCTCAGAAGCTTCCAGTGTCAAATTCACGTACAGATGATGTACTAGCACCAACCAGGGAGTCATATTACAAATTTGTAACTGCACTTGGGTCAGGCAGCATTCATGCACAAATTTATCCATTTGGTTAACATATAGTTTGTCACTGGTCATGCCAAATTTCCTATAGGTTTCACTGAACCGAACTACAGCCATTTAAAACATATTTTCAGTCAAAGCTCCTGCGTGAATTATTGGATAATTTTCTATGCTCATTGTAGCATATAGGAAAGTTTAACAACTATTCCATAAATTGATCTCATGTAGCTTTTAAGATCAACGAGTTTTTGAAAGATCTATGTGACTATTTTTCAGTATATATTGAATCCTTATAGGCATGAAAGCTGGACTTCTCCCTAATAAGGTTGCCTCCTCATCCAGTCACTAAATCTGTGAACACGATTTGCCTTTTTCATGTGCCACAGAAACAAGGGAGGTTTTACATTGCATTCAACTGATCTGTCCCAGCTGCAGATCATCACAATGACTAGTGATTTTTGTCTTGCAATTTGTGTACAACTACCTGGATAAACTCTGAAGGGTGCTTAATGCTATTTTCCTCTGCTGCATCTGGGGTTGTGCAAACAACTCAAATTGTTGTTGTGAAGTATGGTGGGAAATTGTCAGATAATTGTAGAATCATGATTATGTAAGGATGATGCTCATTGTCTTGATCCCAGGATCAGTGATCATTCAGCAGAATTGGAGATCACTTGGGATGTTTTATTCTAGTCTATGAGCAGGGAGGACCAGAGATGTTTATCTGCTTTGTGGCAAGGGTCGTCTTGGTTAAATTTTCCATGGCTTGTCATCTCCTGCTGGTTCATTCCTCTGTCACAGCAGAGGTTTGAGGGCTTGCCCTTACAGGACACATAGGTTTGGGACATAAGAGCATGCTCCTCTGGCTGTTCCTTTCCATGGTGCAGGCACTCTGGTCTCCAGCAGAGTTTCCCTAACCCAAGCAATCGCCACTTAAACTAATGGGATAACCTTGTTACTATAATGGACTGTGATATACAGCATGTCAGTTCATACAATTTAATAGCCTGTCTGAGCTAAAAGCTCTGTGGAAGTTCAAAGTGGAGGTTTGACATGCTCAGGTCTGCTGGGGATGACTGCTCTTTTATTTCCTGGCAGCACTTACATTACATCAATTCATGGTATCACATGCCTGATCTGAAAACCGGCATCAGTTTCATGCCAGCTGCAACGCACTTTTCACCAGACAAGAAAACATCAGTGCAACTCAAAAAACTATTTGGACGGGGCTGCAGAGCTCCTTGGAGTAGTTTTATGGTGGTGTAACTTTATGATGCAGGAAGGAGAGAAAGGTGCAGGTGAGACCTAACAACATTGCTATTGAATTGCAACTCACGATGGAAAATTTAACCAATGAGAGAAGTGTTGTGCTATTTACTGGATGCCAAGACTCCTAGCACCTATCTGAGGAAGTTAGGAGTGTTATGGTGTGTGGCCACTCCCTACTCTCCAAGAGTTCTTTGCCTTCCAGTGTAGAGCTGTGATCTCCAGACCTCCCTGGTGGGAGACAAAGCTGAAGAGACACATAACTCTAGCAAAGGACTAGGACAGTGATTTTGCAAATACTGGACTATTCAAGCAAGTAGAAACAACTTTGTAATATCTGACATTTTAGTTCCTATACTCAGTTTCCTATTTATAATACAGAAATAGAATCACTCCACCATCACAAGGCTCTCACAGTAATAGGAGCCACTTATGTTTAATGGATGTACTTCTGGGTAAAATTTTGGACATGCTCAAGGGATAAAATTGGTTGATCAGTACATTTTTCCTTTCCCTTGCATCACAGGCTCTCAACCTTGAATGTAATTTATGACCTTAATGTAGCTAGTTGTGTGTAAAGATTGGAAGGTTACTTCACATTTTCTGTTGAATTGCGTACCTAAAATCCCATTATTATTTTGCAAACTGTCATCCAGATGCTTTTTTTTTACATGTGATATACTCTTAGAAATACTCTTTTTCTGCAGCTCCTTACTTTCAGCATTTAAATACATACTTTTTACAACATGTTCGTACAAAGAAAGTCTTTGCTAAGACTACATTTCAAATCTGACAAGTACTTTTACAATTTTATTATCATTTTCTGAAGTTCAGAAAACGCTTTGGACAGTGATTTCTGTTCTATAGCTCCCAGTACTTTATAGCCTATGTCTTTTATGGCTGATTTCTGCCTATAAACATATTATAAAACCTCTCACAACCAGAAATAATAATCTATTTTTTTAAAGCCTGAGTGTAATCTACTCTTTTGAAATGTGCAGCAGGAATGTTTTATGCAAAGGCATTATTCTACAGTGAAGCAGTCTCCAACCAGTTCTAGTTTGTGTAAGTTACAGTCTTGATATATTGTTTTGACAAGCTATGGTCTGTAAAAGACTGTTAGTGGAGATAACAATAGTGAATATAAAAATACCTTTTACAAACTGTCATCCACCCATGGCCTCTTGAAATCTCGGAATTTTTTTCAATGAGAGATATCGACACTAACACAGAATTTTTTGGGTATGCATATGCTCATACTTAATCATTTTCTCCTGCCTTTGATTGGATTTAATCGTAAAGGTACTTACAACCAGTACATTTTCTCTGAGGATCAATACAGAGGAGAGAACTCTACAGAGAGATAAACCTGTCAAAATAAAAAAAAAAAAAAATTTAAAGATAAAAAGCTGCTGCCGGATTAATTTTAGTTTTCAATCAAGGAACTCAATCACTAAGTTCTTCATGCTAGTTGAATTGGGTAGATTCAGATTTGATATATAACCTTTCACTGAAATGTCATTGTGGCTCATGCATGCCATCCAAGACAAAACAGTATTAATTTTTTCCCTAATGCCTAAACTCATATTTCCAATTTTCTTTAATACTGGGGCATCATATTTAGAATAAAATGTAAACACCTTGAGTATAATGCTTCTAGAGCTGTTAGCCTGCTACTTCACACAAGTGTGAACTTTGGAGCTTGACAGTATATATATGCCCATATGCAGGGGCAGATTCACAAAATGGGTAAGGAATACTACCACTAATTAGAAAATTAAGTAGCTTCTGGGCATGATTTTAATACGTCTTTACATAAAAAAGACTAGGATGGTGGCCAAGATGAAGACAGAGGTATGTTGCTCAGTGCATACAGGTGAGCTATTTAAAACTATCACCATACTATTGATACAGATGGCTTCACTTTCAAAATTATAAAATCTTGTCTGAACAGTTTTTCATAAAGAAAAATAAGTCGCCTTTTTAAAGCAATTCTTTCTATTCTTATTTCTATGTTTAAAGCCATTTTCTCTAGAACTGTCATGCAGAATTTGGTGACACCTATTGATTCTAAGAAAGAGAAAACCAACACCCTTCTCTTACATTCTAAAGTGTTTATCAGCATAAATTTTGGAGCAACTTCTGCATCTATTGGGTCGTTGTGGTTTATTTAAAGAATGATCTGCTGCTGCCGAAAACCTCAATCTAGTGCTGCAGTTGCTTCCAACAGAAGAAAGTACAAAGGCTGAACCAATTAATATCATGGAATCACTGTTGGCCAGACCACTTTCAAATGTGTCTGTTGATGCAAGTTCCATACCTGCTCATTGGCCCAGATTTATTAATACTCTTTAGCATCTGTCCAGGGTGGGATGTGTGTGTCATTTACCCCTTGCTCTTTGAGAAACTCCACAGTATCATGGTGCTTTCCTTCAGTGCCCGTGGTTCTTTTTTCAGAGGTAGTGATCCACTAAGCATGACATAAAAGCATCTTCTCTTGCCAGTATATACCTTCTGATTTTTTTTGATTTTGCATGGAACAATTCTGCCTGTCCAGCTATCTTGGTGTAGCCCTGAGGTAATGAGATTTTTTTGGCTTCCACTCTGAAAAAATTAAGCTGCCAATGCAATGTGTGCTGGAGGCATGAAAAAAAGAGGAGATGGGAAAGAAATTTGTATATACCCAGTTTTTCAGTACTATTCTTACAATATCCAGTCAGAAACTTTCCTGCCACAGTTTTAACCCGTTCAAATTTTTAATCACTTATACTACAATGGGCGTAGAGCTTTTATGGACTTGAGGACTCATGTCACATGAGTTCATTGTTCATTTTCAAGTAAGTTATATTCTTTCCTTCAGCCTCTCTTAATAAGTAATGTTTTCTAGCTCTCCAGTGATTATCTTTTCTCCTCTGTGGACTGTTTCCATCCCGAGAGAGTGCTGCACCAGCTAAAGTCTTACCATTGCCTGGGGGAATAGATGGGTGACTTTGCCTCTCTCGGAGACTATGTTCCTGTTTACAGTTCCTTGACAGTATTGATTCATGCCAGGCTTGTGCTCTGGTGTAACCTCCACATCATTTTCTGCAGAGCTGGTATCTAGCCAAGTGTTCATCATCCTTCTCTTGTAATTCAGATTTTACATGTGTAAAGGCAAGGCATTTATATTCATATCTATTTCAAGTGCCATGTCCAAAAGAGTGATCTGTCTTCATTATCCAGAGATCAGTGTGATATTTTATATCTGCACATTTGGAAATTTATCTTTTTTTCCCTTTCTTTACTTCACTTTTCAATTTGCTAAGATTTTAAAATTCTACTTAACCCTCCAGTTGTTTACAGCCTATTGCAATATTACTTGAGCTGTACTTGAGGTTTGTGCAAATGGCAAATTCTGTTCTAAATCCTGATTATAATAATGTCTGTTTGTTCCATGCCAGAAATTGAGACATGCAGAGTCCCTGGCTTTCCAACAATCCATTTTCTCAGCCAGAAATGCAGCACATTCCACTGTGGCCCTTGAAAATTTGTCAGCTTCCTGCTAAGCAAACCTTTATAAAATGGTACCAAAGAATTCCTTCACATCCTGTAGATGGCATCTGATTTACAGCACAATAGCAGCTTGCTCTTCAGGTCAATTTCCAGGCTAGGACTTCATGGGCACATGTTCCAATCTGATCCAGTTATGCACAAAGCCCTCCACTCCATGGAGCTGCTGAATTGCACCATGTAGATTTTAATGCAGCATTGAACTGAATCAGATACAGGACAAAGTCTGCAGATGACAATTTACATTTTGATTTTGGATTATAGGACATCAGCAGGTTTTGCATCTCTGTGACATTAATTATGTGCCTTCCATAATTCTGTCGTTTTTAACTCTGGCAATTTATCTGTGAATCAGGTTATTTATCTCAGACTTGAGTGAGAAAAGTGAGAACATATTTTGTTTATAGTCTTAGGAGAGTTCAGTATAGGTATTGACCTGATGAGTACCTTATTCTGAATTATCCCCAGACAAACTAGCATCTGTTTCATTTTCATGTAAGTAACCAAAATAACATTTTAGCTGGAAGACAAGTTTTGTCAAGAGGCAAAAGTAAATGCCTCCTCCAACCTGTGAAGTGAACAATATGATAAATTGATAAACCGCCTGAAATTTGCTGTTCATTTATTTATAAAATTCTATGCATGTCTCTTGGTAGACCAGGAGCAAATGAGACTCAAAAGAGTTGACATCAGTTCTTTGATAAACTGCCAAGACAGCATCCTTTGTCAGGGAAAAAGATTCTTGTCTAAACTTTACTCATTTCAAAATGTACCTCTTCTGTTTGTGGGAAAACAGCACAGAAATACCTCTCCAAGGGAATTATTTGGAAAATCAACCCCTGTGATGTTTTCTGTTTTTAAGATGGTGTATCAGTGTTATTTTCAGTGCTGGACAGGCACTGTAGGCATGAAGTCCAGAAGTCCATTTGCCCCCTACAGAGAATGAGATGCCTGCAAGGAGAGAGGAGATCCCATGCCCTCCACTCTCTTTGTTCTCCAGCAGAAAGTTTAGCTGATGTTGCAGAAGTTCCCTGGCTTTTTCAGAGGGCAAATAGCCACTCTGTTTTCCCATGAGTGCAAATGACATGTGGACATGCAATGAACTGGGAGTGGAGAGATGGTGATCAGTCAGGAAGAGCACAGTGGGAGAACAGTAACAATAATTTTTCTTTTCAAAGCACTGCAAACATGCAAAGAACCTCTCAAACCTTCTACCCAGCGAAAAGGTAAACAGCAGGAAGAAAGTAGTTTGAGGAGCATTTTCAGACCACTGCCTGGGGAGCACAGGGCAGTGGTTTTGAAGAGACTCCTAGAGAAACCTGATGGAGAACAAACCCTAAGCTCTCAGTCCACAGGAAATGTTTTAAGACCCCAGCTCTTTGTTTTGCAGTAGATTTTAATGCCAGCCTGTCATTTAGTGATTTTTTTTTTTTTTTGACACAATGACAGTTTAAACAGCAAAACTGCTCAAAGCACAATCTTTGTTCCTGACTTGTTCAAAGGCCATTCAGGGAAGAGGAACAGTCCTTTGTCAGTCATATATGTGTAATTAGTCGATACGGCTTAGTCATATGGGCCCTGTTATTTCCAGGGGTGTTTTCATTTGACCTTAAACCAAACAACATAACAGACACAAAGGAATTATTATAAATGTTAAATATAAACTATATTGCATTAATTTTACACTTATCTTACTGCATTTGCTTACATTTCCATTTCTGCTACATAGGGATATTATTATTCTATAGAAGAGTGATGTTAAAATACGTGATTGTGTTTTTTGTAAATCACAAGGTATTATTGCTGTTGCAACCAATTGCCAGCATGAGTTCCTATAATGGTAACTTAATAGATTAATAAATTTTTAATGCCAGGACAGAGTATCATAACTGTCTTAATGGAAGTGGTAATACTTTTAAAACATTTGTATATGTACCAGAAGTTAATAACATGCTCCTAATTTCTGTAGGCATGAAAGGACTCAAAACTTATCAAAATGTGAATATTGGAATGCCTGAGACTATATTTTTTTTATACTGCTATGTTTTTTTTTAATGTGGTATAGCAGGATACTGATCAAGTTTATAAAAATACTGGACTTTACATATTTGTATATTAAAAATTATTTCTGTCTTATTACTTTCATTAATAGTTTGTTGGAAATGAAAGTTTCCTAAGCTCTGCAGGCACATCCGGCCCTAGGCTGTAAGACAAGGAGGGCTGATAGATGGGCTTTAACTGCAGACAGATTTCATCTGTCTCATCTAATACTTATTAAGAAATCTAACCTCGGTTAAGTTGTATTATACAAACCTTCAATTGTATCAAGGACTGCCAGACAGTTGTTTTCTGCTTTTACTGGACTTACATCTCCACCTACTGGCTGATATGACAAAGTCCCTTTAAAATATTAGTTTAAATGAAATCGAAGTAGTGGTTTTGCCTGCAAAAGCTTTTCTTATTAATTTATAGACACAGTTTTCAGGTGAGGTTTGTTCGAAGTTTCTTGGCCACCTATAATATATGAACTGTATAATGAAGGCATTGATTTTAAACTCATTGACCTATGCATATTAGCTTCGGTCTTAATAATGAAAACATGACAGAATTTTTAAATCAGGAAAAAAATATCTATCTATCTATATATCCATCTTTCAATGGGAATGCATGAGTACGTCCAATAGCCAAGTACACAGTACACCTATACAAAGTTATTCCTGTGTAACTCAATAAAGATTAGTAGCCTAAGAAGAATTATAGCAGTAGAGAAATAATTTTTAAAAAGAAAAACAGAAAAACGTTTTTCAGGTGATTATCAGTATTACTGCTGCATCCAGAAGGAAGAAAAAAGGCCAAGGAAAAAAATATTGTAATGTCAGTTTAGAATTTAGCAAAAAGAACAGGCTGAAATTTGGTAACAAAAAGTTCAAAGTCAAGGTGGACTGACAGTGAGAATTTCTTTCAGAACAGTGTCATCCATTGGTAGCAGTAGAGGAAGAGAACAGCTATTTGTAGAAGCTGATGATCATAGATAACAATGACTCTCCACTGTGATAACAGCTGTGAAAAGCACAAATGCAATCCTGGAACTTATTTTGCCTGTAGCCTTTGGACCTGGTTACAAAATATTTCTAAATCCCAGTTGACCCTACTCCTTTTCCTCACAAGTCAGGATATCTCCTCGCACCCTCAGGTGGGCTCTGTCTGTTCTTCTCTTGTCTTTGAGATGCTACAACTTCACCCGCATTTCCGGAGAGAGGCGGTGATAACATTAAATAGACACAAAATTAGAGCACAGGCTGTTCTTTCATACCTTAGTTTTCTCCAAAGATTTTGCTTTCTCATTCTTTATGATGAGGCATTCACCTGTGAAAGCTGATGTCATGTCCTGTCTACCACCACTTTAAAACTTTTTGACTGGCATTTCTACTTAATTTCTGTTAATTTAGCAAGTTTCTGGCTTCAGATAGATTCCTACTAAAATATGTTGGTAAAATCTTAACTATTGTGAGGAACCTTAAGTACACAATCTGCCTAGTAGTCATATAAGGAATAAATGCAGTACAGTGCATGATGAAACTACAAATCTGCTGCTTGGGCTAAGTAATAGTAATTCACACACACACCATGAATTTTATGGAGGTCAGTTTAGATCTAGATACCACATCAGGTGCATCTACAAAAAAGTCATATGAGCCACTTAGAATTAAATATCTTTTTCTGCAGAAGTTCCTGTTCAGCAGTGCTAGAATTCAGATGGTTTCTTTTCAATTGTTTTTTGGTTGTTTTTTTTTTTTTTCTCTCTGAGAAATTTCTTCAAATACTTACAATAATAACTCAAAATAGGAGCATGCCATGAATGTAAAAGTAGCTATTACCCAGCTGGAACAGAAATATTGCAAAAAAATGGAAGATAACTGAAAGAAAATTTAAAAGCACTTTGCTTTGTATCTGTAAACAATAGGCACCAGCAGAAACCTTGAGACAATCTCTGTAGTTCTCAAGATAGCTGATTTTTGAATGCTTTTATTTAACTAAAATGGAATTAATTATGAAACTTAAATGAATTTTTGAGCTTCTGTATGTTTTTGCATGACATTCCAGACATAAAAAATGAAAAAAATACCCTAAAAGAAGGGGTAAAAAGCAGAAAGATTTGGAGTTCAACCCATAAAGCAGGAACACCTCTAGGACTAGAGAGCTTCCTGCAACTTGACAGCAGCAGAGATGATGCCTCAGTTCTCTGAAAATACTGGTCATTCTGGAAATTAATTGAATACACCTAAGCAGTCAGGCTGTTTAAAAATACTTGATCTGTCAGATGATTCCTGTTTGTGGGAAAACAGCACAGAAACAGAGCTCACATCCTGTTTCAACCTTTACTTCCTTGGCCTTTTGCAGCCTCTTTTCATAAAAGATGAGCTCCATATTCCTCTGGTCATTCTGGCACAGCTCTAAGTTTATTTCCATCCCTCCATTTTGAAAAGTGCAGGTCAGATTTGTATGCATCATACTGCATTCAGTCCTCAGCACCTGAGCTATATCTACTGGAAGGATCTTTACTAATAGATCTTAAAGTTGTGTTTGCCCTTTCCAGAGCTTATCTGTTATTTGTTTCTTCCACACCTGAACAATCCAACCTTGCATATCTCAGATACCTGAGGCAGCTATCTTGCAAAAGTTCAATTGATCCAGTCATGGCTCTGATGAAGTAATGGACTCAAGGTGGATGGAAGAGCAGCAAGATGAGATGTACTTGAAAGATTCCCTGAGAACTTTGATGTCACTTTTCCAATACTTGAATCCAATTCCATTCAAATAGCACTGTCCTTTTTTCACTTTCATTTCTAATGAAGCCTGAAATTAACATAGCTTTTTAGTTTCCTTTCTTATTTGCCACATCATTGATACTAGTAGCATAGCACTAGGAATGGTTGTTGTAAAGCTAAAGGCAGATGTCAAAAGTATTTTGGATAGATCCTGTATGTTGGGAAGAGGAGTGTTTTGAGTTATTTGGTCTATCCCAATATAACTAACACTTAACATCTCTACATTTAAACTACAATTTGTCAGAGGGAGAGATAGTCTATGTGAATTTTAGTTAAAACTTATTTTGAACTCCTTGGTGTCATCATCTTACCTTAACAGAAATCCCCTTTTATTAAAAAGCTGATATAAATGCACTCATTTTCTTTTGGGAATTTAATTTTTATATTGTAATTTGCATGTGTAATAGCATGAAAAAACCCTACATTTTAAGGGAAGAACTATAGCAGTTCATAATTCTGAAATTTCTGAAACCCATAGATGAACATATGCTACTGGTTAGCAAGATTTTAGTAAGCAGATTTAGCAAGAGAGTCTGACAGAGATGACTAGCATTTTGATATTCAAAATGCACCTTGAAATTTAGTTACAGTGTTAGCTGTAAGTCAGTGTCTGTTAATAATTACATTGGACAATTCTGCCTTTCTAAGCCTTTCTTTCTCTCTCTGGGTTTTGTCCCTGTAAGAGTAATGTTAACACTATACACATCCTTACAGAGATGCAACAGTAGTAAGAAAAGTAAACTTAGGGATCCATATTCCATTTTTCAGAGTTAGGTAATTCAGTCTGAAGAATGCAGTGTTTTGGAGAGTCTCTTGTTGGGACACAGAAAATCTGTAGATGAAAACAATAGCTGGAGCAGTAGAGGCTCACCACAGTCCCAGAGGCAGGGCTGGTCATTGACATGCTGTCAGATTTGTTAGCTAAAACAGATCCTTGGGGATTTTCATGACAGCTTTCCTTTCTGCACATTGGTATTCCTTATTTCTGAATTATTCAGCATTGCTGCTGCTTAGCCAGAGAGTGTCTCTGGAGTATAATTAGCTAAGCAATGGGTAAAAACAGGAAAAAAGAACTGTCCCAGTTATATATTCATTGTTTTGTGAGTACTTGAATAGCAGTTTAAAATATCAGCTATAGTTCACAGGAACCTGCAAGCCAGGGCTGGAAAACTCTGGAAAAGATACCCTAGCCTCAGTCAAATTAATACCAAAACTCCTATTGTATGAAACAGGGCAAAAGTTAACCTTTCAAGACATATACAAACAGACAGACACAAACTAATGTTGATATATGACCTATCCTATATCTACCTCATTTTTAAGAGAAACAGACGGACAGTCCCTTTCTCCATGTGTTAAATACTTTGGTTGTTCTTTTCCATGCCTTACCTTTTTTGGAAATTGAAATTAATTTCGTTTTTACCAAGGTAATAATGAGAATATTTGGCTAGTGTTTGAGCTACTACTCTTACTGCTGGAGCTATGTTTTGCTAAAAAAGGAATGATGTTTCATGATTGGGAGCTTGGTAAGTTTTTGATTGTCTAGGGGCTTTAATGTTTTTCTCCTGGTCATTCAGAGTATTTCCATTTGGTTTCCCTGCAATAAAAATAGGCTGCTTTAGTTTGAAGAACACTGTCTTTCTTGACAATGATTAGGACTCTCTAATTCATTGCAAAAGTCACTATGAGGTGGGCAGAACACGTAACCTCTGTCTGCCATGAAGAGGCTTTTCTGCTTGTCCTTGGTCAGTGCCAAGTGACCTACTTTGGTTTTTCCTTTGGAAGACAGACATTTGTGTCAGGTGGCTGCTGGCTAAAATGAAGCCTTGAAAGTGTCTGAAAAAACAATGTACACATCTTGGGAAACAAAATTTTTAGAAACAAAATTTTAAGAGAGGAAGTGAGAAAATAATTTTTTTAATTCCATGTGCACTTATTTAAAAGAAATTACTTCTTGTTTCTTTGACCTTTCATGAGGTTTTAAAGAGGGTCTTTCTTAAAAGCTTTTATTAGCATCACAAGTTTGTGTGTTATGAAAGCATCCTACTGAAGCAGAAAGATATTAATACTGAATTGTATACATGAAGCACAGAACAAGTGACTTACCACAGAGCATAAGAAACAGGAATATCCACACAGGACAAAGTTGAAGCCAAATTTTGCTACCATATCTTAGGTCTTCTTCTTCCATTTTCTCCAGCTCTTAGCTTTCTTTATAACTTAATTAAAAATAACTAGTTAATTCACTCTTTGGCAGAAATATTTTTTTTTTAAATTAAGCATTTTCTAAAATATTTTTGGACATATAGTTGTCATGTGTATAAATTAAAGTAAATAACACAAAAATAAATTTCACCAATATTTACTGGCAACTAGAATCTCTTTTCTTTCTTGGTCTTCTGCTGATGGATACAGAGTTTTATTATCTTAAAAACACATGGAAAATACATTTTAGCTGTCCATTTATGGGCCTTATAGGAAAGCAAATGGCCAACAGGATATTTACACTGAAGCAAGGAGAAAGAGCAGTATCTTACCAGGTGACTCGGTCACAACAAAACCAGTTCAAATATGGAACTTCTGATCCATGAAGATAAATTTCAAAATGTTATTAATGAAATAATTTTAAGTGGAAAAGATGCTCAGAGAAAAGTGCATGCAAATATTTTATAAGCCTAAGAAATAAGCTGATTTAAACAAGGAAAGTGTTTTGAATTTGAGATTTCTGAATGTAAATGTCAGTGTTACTGCAAATAAATGAGAAGAATCAGAAACGCTGGCATAAAGTCAAATGCTTTTTTAGAGTTCTTACGTTTTATCATTGTCAGAAGTGAGCTTGATGCCTGAGTAAAAAATCCTGGAGGACAGTCTTAAAGCCAAATTAGCCAGCCATCCATATTAATTACCTGCAGGAGTGATGTCAGAGTTGGCTCCGGGCACACCCCAGCTGGTGTTCTCCAAATGAAATACTGAGTGCCATCAATCTGAGTGCACCTTGCAGGCACGCTTTCCTGCCCTGAAGGTAGGCTTAACACACTCTGAAGCAGAGGAGGTGAGCCAGGGAAAAGTTGTTTGAGATGAAGGTTGTGCTCTCTGTGGCTTCCCCAGATTCTTCCAGAACTGGAGTGACTGTGTGACTCTGATTTCAAGCACCCAGAAACCTGCAGATCTGGGGCATCATTGCATGTGCCAATGATACTATTGGGTACAGTGTGACTGGGAAAAGGTGGGCATATTCTTCTGGGCCTCAGAAGCAGCCTAAAATTCAGCATACTCTCAGGAGCTCTCCACTGGGTACAGCAGATGCAGGGATTACCCCGGTGATTTGTAAATCGGATCTAGTGTAAGGAGGAGGATTTGTGTGATGTGCTAGGTTATATATGCTTGCTAAGAAGTTTTAGGACAGGCAAGAGACAGGTTTATTGATTCACTCTGGATGAGGGAAGAAGGGAAAAGGATGATGGTAAATACTATAGAATACTTAATCTGTGTTTAAACCACCTAATTCAGGAGTGTTTATGGTGGCATTGGGTTGATGGTTAGACTAGGTGATCTTGGAGGGCTCTTCTAACCTTGATGATTCTGTGATTTTGTAATCATAAAGAAGTAAATAAGGCTGTCTTTGATAATGAATCAAAAATTTGTAAAAAATGCTAAATAATGTACTTTAAGTTATTTAATATATAATAAAAATATTAATATGGGCTTGTCAGGAAGTGAGCCTGTCACAGAACTGTAATTTCCTCCTTTGATGGGGGATGTGGTGCCATGAAACACAGGGGTAAAATGAGCTCACTGCCACCAGGTTGGAGAGAAGATACCCCTGCTGTGGGACAGTCTATCACACTGGTGGCTTGGTGCTGCCTCCCGTGCTTTGCAATACTGACCTTCAGGAGCCATGTAACTCAAGAAAACCCACTACACTCAGGAAAATTGTCTTGTTTTCTAGTGAATTCAGCAGTTTGAGGAAGATAAAGCTGTTGTTCCGTGGGGATAAGACCACACACCTGCAGGCTATAGCAGGGAGGGTTAGAAGAGTGAGCAGGGAGTTCTCTCCCTTTGGGAGCAGCAAGACATTAGATATCTTAAGCAGTATTAGGAATTTGGCTATTTAAAAGAAAAGAGAGGCAGTGATTGTGACCTCCATTCCAAGGCTTTTGGTGTTGCCAGTATTGGTTTCTCCTAAAGTTGGTACAGTGTGGATACACCTTTATCATCTTTATTTTTAATCAAAACCCACAACAGGCTGAGAAGAAGTTGCTGTCAAAGAGCAGCTCTGAATGGTTTGATGTTAAACTGTGAGATTGTCTCCAATATTGATACAGGTTCCTGAGGGAAAGGGCCCTAAAGAACCACATATCCTAGTTGAGTGTCTTTATTAATTATCTGAACAATAAATTTTTAAACCCAAGTAAGCTGGCATTGGCAGCTTACAAATCTTTAAGAAGATAGTCAAAATGCAGTATTGTTTGGTCCTGGCAAATTGAAGAAATAATTAGAAGGAAATACCATGAAATTCAGCACAAAAAAGCAAAGAGTGCCACAGCTGAGAAGATATTTAAAGCATGAACACAAATAGCTAGTTATTCACCACTGCAACAGGAAAGGATGAAATAAGGTAATGAAATATTGTAAATAAGGTTCCATTTGCATCATGTGATGTGTTAACATCCATAAGAGTTCAGGTAGGTATCCCAGCCTGCATATCTGTCACAGATACATTGCCCTGTCCAGATTTGACCACCAAGTCTGGGAACCATGAAATAGTAATTTGGAGACTCCAGATGAGCTTCGGAATGGAGAGGACTGAGGGAGGACATTGTATCTTTCCAATCTGGAAAAGTAATTAAAAGAGGATAGTGTTGAGTTGTTTCAATGGAGTCTGGGGCAGGTTTTTCACAGTTGTTTCCCCCTTTGTTTATTTACTGAAGTTTGTATCAGATAGTCTGTGGCGTGATCAAGGAGAAAACTTTTGGCTGATGAAGGAGCCCACAGGCACCTAGGCTAGCTCTGTACACTCCAGGAGCCTCGACAGGAGTGGGGGACAGCAGGGGACTGGGGCTCGCCCACAGCTGAACCTGAAGGGCTGCAAGCTCTGCAGTGCACGCTGTTGCAACCACGGCAGGGACCAGGTGAAGGAGGACCAAGGAGGCTCTTTGTCTTGAGGTTCCATGGGGAAAGTTTATTCCAGGTGAAGGCGTAAGATAGAAGAACCGCAGTCACCTCAGTGCAAGGGGTTAAATACAGCTGCAAACCAGGGGGTGGATACAGAAAATGAACCAACAGGGGGACTTCAAGGATGGAGCAAGGGGTTACATCAACACTGTGGGACCAATCTGGATAGGGGGAGGGGAGGGAAAGGTCATATGGGCCAATGGGGCATCCTGGATTAGGGGATTTCCTAGTGGGTGTTTCAATCAGAGATAGGCCCAGGGGGTGAGTGGCAGAGAACATTCAGGAAAAAGGGGCAGGGTCACCTTGACAGGAAGGGAAAGAGGGGCTGGGTTGCCTTGATAGGCAGGGAAGGGAATAGCTTGAGGGACAGCTTTAAGGGAGGGTACAACTTAGGGAAAAAACAACTTGGGGAAAACGTGGGGGAATGACAGAATGAACCATGTAACAATAACTTAATGAAATAAACACAAACTGCAACAGGCTGAAGTTCATCAGCCCTTAATATTTTGCAAAGGATTGTATAAAACTTCAGTGGCAGTGGTGGTTTACTTGTGTACGGTTAAATTTTTTGCCATGAAAATTGCTTTTCCACAGACAAAGAAAAGTGCTTAGTGATTTGCTGAACTCTCCAGCTCAGTCAAGGGACTTAATTTAGTAACTGAGATGGAGGGAGGAGTATTTTTACTTTAGTGATGTACTTCATTTATGTATTTGTTTCCTAAAAGGGAAACATAATAATGAAACCTTTTGTGATAAAGTCTGTTTGCAAGGCTTACAATAACGGAATGTTTAACTTGAAAAGGTTTTATTTTAAGATTTATAATACTGTAAAGCAATTTAAATAAAAATGCAAACAATATATTCAGTTCACATTTGGGGCATGTGTGAAATAATATTTCAAATAATTATTTTAAATGTAACTTCCTATATAATAGCCCTAAAAAACACTTTATTCACTGTTATACGTCAGTATAAAGGCTCAGCTAGAGTGGTTTTACTGAGGAAAGCCCTCCTCATGTATCAGTTTTTAAACAAACATCTTTTTTGCAATAGATATTTCAAAGGATTATTTACATCAGCAGACAAAACATGCACTTCCTGAAAATGGATTATTTCTGTGTTTTACTACTTACTGCAATAGATTGTATGCTGACTTCTTATTTGAAAATATGTTTAAAAGATCTTACATTAGTCTCCACCTAGAGTACAAATTAACTCTGCTTCATCGGTAGAACTGTAGCTGGAAAACTGAACTCAAAATCTTTCATGCGAGGTAAAAAATGTTCTTGATTATATTCCTTTCTCTGGAACAGGAACTTTTCATTACATACATTATTTGTCAAGATATAATACATATTTCTTGCTGCATACTTGGCTGTTGGCTTTTGTCTTGGTAATGAAATACATACACACATGCTCTGAATGGATCATGACAGTGGAGTGAACTTCATTATTCCACAGAGAGGGGAAGGAATATTGGCTCGGGTGTGTGGTGTTCATCATGTGGACACCATTGCTCATGGCAATGGGAGTTTGTGGAGAATGACATTATTCATTTGGAGTTTTGCCTGGCAGCCGTCTTTATTATTAGTGCACAGCAAATAATGTGATGGTCTTGAAGGACTACCAGGAATACATGCACGGATCTTGTGCTCACATCTGCTGTGAAATTTCAGAGTTGTCCATTTTATTGAAACAAAAATAGGAAGACTTTTTTTACTGCCTCCTAATTTTCTTCTTAGTCATCACTTCATACGGCACCTGTCTGTAATTAGAGTCTTTGTCCTATAGCAGACAGGGTGTGTCTTTAAAAACTTTGAAAACCCGAAAGAGATGTTGCATCTCTTGCACCCATTACTCTCTGATGTATTAAATCCCCCAGCAAGTGAAATCAAGTCTCAAGGTGTATCCCTCCCTTATGATGCAGGAAGAGGAAGGTTGCTAAGGTTGCTTTGTTTGTTGCTTCTGCATGGGGATTTGGAGTATGCTGAGTTTTCTCCTTGGAAAACACAGGTGTATAAACCACTCCTAGATTAATGGCAAGGTATCTAAAGGGTATTGGTACAGACAAGGTGATGTATGGAGGAAGAAAACTGCTAATGCAGAGCATGCTGTGTCAGATTTGCTTGAAGCTGTTCTCCCTCCTCTGGAAAGAGAAGCAATGAAGACAAAATGCTGACCTCTGTGAAGCTCATTCTTCTTCTCAGAAAATGTACTTAGTCTTTCTTTCTTGCTATTATTCTTTGTCAAGAAATTGTAACTTCCAGGTAGAGCAGATTTCAGCCTCCAGGAATAGTTGCACCTGCAAATGATTGAAAGATATTGTCAGGAATCCACTTCACCTAAGCCCAAAACACCATTTAGTTGTGACCATATCATTCTTCTGCCTCTATGGAGAGATAAAACACCATTTAGTTGTGACCATATCATTCTTCTGCCTCTATGGAGAGATTAAGCCTCATCATCATCACTAATAAAAAAACTAAGTTATGAATGGAGTTCTTTCAGCAATATTTGAAAGCAGATTTTTTCCCTTTGGCTTGTTTGCTTTCCCTCTTGTTCCTAATATTAATTGTTAATGGAATAACATCCTGTGTAATTACAGTGCAATCATGGTTCTGCTTTTAAGTATAGTTATAAGGACAAATTATTTGTAGAGCTCTGTTTCATTTTATCTTCATTTATTAGTGTAGCGTTTAGAAGAATAGCATCCTATGTATAGTTTCAGAATTAAAGCTTTAAATGCAACTCTGTCAATGCTAATGATTTCAATCTTTGACCTGTAGTTCTGTGTTTCATAATGTACTTATTTGTGTTTTGCAATTTGTATTTTAATTGCATGTTGAAGAAGGTTCATGCATAACATTCTTCCTTTAACTCTTTCATTAGTTTTGTTGTTTTTTTTTTCTTGTCATTAGAACATGGCTGAATGTTACAGCAGCTGCTTTACAGCCATAACTCTCCAGTCTTACTGCTGGTAATTACAGCCAACAATTTGCTGTGTATATTAAGTTAGGTTCTGTGTTGTTGTACAGCTGAAGTTTTTAGGAAAATATTTTCACAAATGTAGGACACCAAATGTCAGACTGACCTGATTACTGCTCTCTACACTTTCTATGGGCTTTCTTCTCTTCTTTGTGTAGTCTGTAAAATGGTAACAGTATTACCAATTCTTCCTATGAATACCATATACTTAATTAGACTATCTATCAGTAATTATCTAAATGATATAAACCCCATTTGTTTGAGGTGGTGAATGTAGCCAATGATGGAGATCAAGTGAAATTACAGTTCCAATGGGGTCAGTAACTGCCATTTCTTACAAAGATTTTTCTGATTGTTTGTGATTAAGGATTTGCTTTTTCTGTTGTGTTTTTTGTGTTGGTTTTTGATGGTTTTGTGGATGGTTTTTTTGTAACCTCTTAACAATGAAGCCTGTCTAGGTTAGATTATCTTGGTTGATTATAGCACGTTGCTAAGGTTGTGGGTTTGATCCCTGTACAGGCCATTTACTTATGGATCCCTTTCAACCCAGAAGATCCTGTGATCTTTTCACCACTTGCAAGAGTTTTTATTACTGTTCAGCTTACCTTCCTGCCAGTACAGGATTTGATACACCTTTTTTTGTGCTTTCTAATGTAATTCTGAAGTGATAGGACTATCTCTAGTGCAATTTAAAAAATTATTTGGTCATGATTGCCCAAATTAATTTCTCCAAATCTTGAGCTGTTTCTTAAAATAACCATAACACTTTTTTTTCATATATATTATTAGTCTACGTAAATGCAAAATAATAATTTTTTCTGGAAGTAAGTTTCCTGGAGACAGAAGTCTTGGGGTTTGAGTTAATGCAGTTACATTACTTATAAGGGTTTTTTTTTCAGTTCTCATTTTTTTCTTGCAGTATTTTCCTTATAGATATCTACAGGTTAGGGTGACTCCTCTTGATCCATGTGCTGTTACATGGCAGGCTGGCACAAGAGTATCTGGGCTATGTAAGCTTCCGCATCCAGGAGGGAAAAAGCTTGCAAGGCAGCTGCAGTCTCTGTTGGTGAGTCACCTAAAAGCCAGCAATGTACCCAGTCCAGCCTGCACCCATAGCATCTCCCATTATCCTGCTTTTGAATTACTCCCAAGGGTGCTAGCTGTTCTTAGATATCTATCCTATACAGCTAAAAAAGGATTTTAGTGTGCTACCTCCTTGGGTGAAGGAGGTTGGTTGTCTCACTTGCCTGTTAGGGACTCTCGTTCCCAACTCTGAGATCAGTATGGTTTGCTCAGCAGTTTCCACTATGGCCTGTGTAAATTAGCAGAGCTCCATGGCAAACTGATTATCTGTATTTGCCTTCAAAGTCAGGTGCAGAGTTCACATACTTAGCTTAATTTCACTGCAATTGATAATAAACCAGGCAGGTTCATTTCTCTGGTTTTCCTCAGCCTGTCCATCTTTACAACATCAAATTAAAAGTAGATGCTCTCATGGGATAATCAAGTGCTCAACCTCATCGGCTTTCAGCTCCTTCGTGCTCCATTGAGAAGTACTTTCCAGTGTTTTTTCTGTCAGTTCTATACTTGAAAAACTGTTTTCAGTGCTTCGCAGTTTCTACAAGAAAATATTCTTGTGCTTCTGGTGCAGACTGGGAGAAATCTAATGCCTGGCTCCCCATTACCCTCCATTATAGGGTAATATAGCAAATTATAGAACTTTAATAAATGGCAATGATGCATCTAAGATAACATTTCCAGGATCCCAGAATACCTTTGGCTGCATATTAGCCTCTTCAGGCATAATTATTTTTTGGTTTCTTGAAACTTAACATTCATGAAATCTCTGACCACTAGCAAATAGATGAGCTGCTTTTTGTAGCAATGGCACAGCTACACAAGCTCCAGCCTCCCTCCCTGTCAGCATGGAATCTTTTCAGGCTTCTGCGTTAATCTCCAAAGACAGACATAAATGAAATATTAAAATTACCTTCTGTCCCCACTTCCCTGCTTGTGTTTGAAGCAGTTTTTGTGCATAAGGGTGGAGTGGGGGCACTCACTGATAGTACTGTGGAAGAACTGATCAAAGGAATAACATTTTTCCACATCCTCAGCTCCATGGCAGATCACATCCATATCATTAACTGTGTGTCTCATCTGGTTAGCCTAGTGTGAGAGCTCTGTCTTCTTGAGTCAGAGTCACCAGGGGCAGTCTGTGGGACTCTGAAGAAAAGCCAATTCCATCAGGATGCTAGGCAGCAGTATTTTTAGAGCCTTTGCTAAAAAATCAGGAGAAGGTTATTGTTATACTTCCACTTATTCAAAATCTTTGCAACTCAGAAATGTTCTAGAAATGACCTTCACTAGCTATTCAGTCTGATCTGGTGTGTGAACAGTAGCAGGAACAGAATGAAAAATCACTGAAACTCCAGGTGCCATTTCCTTGCAGCGCTTTAATACTAACCCTTCTCATTTGGTGTCGTACAAACAGAGCCAGAGCCTGAATACAGCAGGACATCCAGAACAAGCAAAGGCTTATCTTTTGTGTGGAGTTTGTGGTGGTGATTGTAACTCAGCTGCCTTGTTGGTCTTTTTTTCAAAATCCCCAACTGCTACAAATTTGCACATGGTGCTATACAGTAGCATGTAGTGTATTTCTCAGAAGGGCTTCTTTTTCCTACTGGTCATTCCTAAAACCACCCAAGCTGCTGGGTGTACACCTTATGTACAAAGCTATTTTGGGTGGGCTGTCATGTCTTTAAATCTACTTTAGTCTGCAATAAGTACATAATGTTTTAGAGTTCTAGAAAACATAGGGCTATAGTAATCCAAATAACTTAGTCAAAATCATCTTTAACTTTTAACAGCAGACTCCTGATTGGATTTGTAATCTAGTAATCTGCCTTGGGAGGACAATGCCTGAATTAAAAGACTATTTTGAAAATAAGAACTACTTTCAGCCCAGTGGTTATGTTTCAAAAGGAATCATTTGTTATCTTTAATGAAATTGAAAATTTCTCCTTGAGTTTAAACTTTGCTTATGATGCTATAGTGGGTTTAATTAAATCAATAAAGCAAAAGTAAGCCTTGGAAGATAATTTTCTGGTTTATATTTTTCTATCTAAAGAAATAGGTTTATATGTTTCTGTCTAAAACACTGGATAGCAATTCTGTTCAGATACTGCCCCCATATGTTCTGAGAGAATTTCCTCAAAGATAGTGATGGGATTTAATTAATTGTTGTAATTCATGGAAACATAGAATCAAATCAAAGTTCAGCAAAAGCCAGGAAGCCTAAAGTTCCTATTTTTGAGACAGCTGATACTACTTTACATCCAATCTACCCTTATTTCTACCTTTAATTTTCAAAGAGTATTTTCAAGGGACAACTATGAATGCAGATAATACCCACCAATATGAAAAGATGTTAATCTGACAGAATTGTTTCAAATTGTGTTTAAAGGTTGTTTTTGTTTTCTCCACCAGTTCTTACTTCCTACTAATAGATGGAAGGATGTGTCCAAGATCCATCCCTCCTCATGACATGAATGTGGCTCAGCTGAGGGGCTGCTCTCAGCTCTGCTTTCTTGCTTTTGCAACACTCAGACCTCAATCTTGTGAGACTGCTTGTGTATTAGATTTGTCTCTTTATTATGACTTCCAGCTGTTAATTTGCTCCTCAGTTTTATCCTGAATACTGTTGCCTGCAGGATATTTCCAGAAGCTTTCATTTATTTTTACCTTCAGGATGCTCATTTGTGCTGACCAGCCTGCTTAGTTTGTGTGCTGTACATCTCCTCTTACAATAATTCAGACAGATTTCCCTTGGATTATGAGACGTAATTATGGAAAGGGGAAGCCTTTCCTTCAGAGTCTTCAATCTCTACCCAGCTCACCTCTTTTTCATTAATTTTCTACATATGAGAGGAAAGGCTAAAAAGGCCTCCTCAGCCACGTAAGAACTCATTGCTTTTTTACAATACAGTTTTTTAAATGAAGTTTAGCAGTGTGATAAGAAAAACAAGAATGTGTAATTAAATTACAGTGGAAACTTTTATAAACTGAAAGTCAAGTACTTTCAGAGGTTTCTTTGTAGCTGACTTTCCACAGCTTTCTGGCTCACCATTTGAAGTATGGGGTTTTATCTTAATATTTCCCAAAACAAAATGGAGTTTAAAAATTTAATGTGATGCTTGGAAGCTAAGTTTAATACATCTTGGCTGCTACCTGTTTCATCATAACAATAAGTTGAACTGGTAGTTTACATAAATTTATCTAGGGTAAAAAAGGAACATTTTAGTTAAAAAAGAAAGAGTAACTGCCGTAGGCTAATGTTACAGAGACAGATTTTACTTTCTGAATGTTGATGATTTTATAAACAGTGAAATGGGTCATGTTGTTAGAATGGATAAAAGATAAAACAATGCCTTACAGAAATATTAAATGTAAAAGAGTTGGTACATTTAAAAATACATTTTAATTATATTTGATTAGAGAATTAAGTGTATAAAGTGTTCCACTTTTTTTTTTTTTTTTTTAGTTCTTGATAAATTTTAACTACTTTGACATCTTTTACTATGCACAGTGTAGAAAGTGTCTTTAGGTGGAGCAACCACTAAATTTTTTTTTGTAATTTATTTTCTTAACCTTCATGACTTTCTTGCCATCTGATCCACTCCTCTTAATTTCAGTTTGGTTTACTTCTGCATTCACTTCCTCCGAGTTGCC
This sequence comes from Taeniopygia guttata, assembly GCF_048771995.1. NCBI lineage: Eukaryota > Metazoa > Chordata > Aves > Passeriformes > Estrildidae > Taeniopygia > Taeniopygia guttata. The sequence goes on along the minus strand of NC_133028.1, from coordinate 36,139,336 downwards.
AGGTTTTGTCACAAACATTACATATGCATAAATTGTAATTTGCAGGTTTTTTCAAACTTTTATTTAGGATTAGTGTCAGCTTCTGCTCTTTGCTTTGAGAAGCTTTGATATAGTATCAGGAATCACTGCAGAGAAAGCCTAGAGTAGTCACCAGTGAAACAATGTAACTGAATTTATTCTCCCTCTGAGGTGCCTTCATGTGGTAACACTAGGGTGAAGGGATGTTTCTTGCTTAACAAGGCATTGAAATTCATTATAAAAAATGCAGAAGCCTAGCTCAAAGCTGCATTCAGTAGGTCACCAGTCATTTCTGGGGCTGCTGCTGTGCCAGCAGCAACATGGCCCATTTCCTCCTTTTCCATTGCATCCCTGATGCCACGAGGTCAGTAGGACCTAGTCCTGATTTCTGCTGTGGGCTATTTGCCTTGTTTTTGTATAATGTGTCAGTGGTTTGGCACTGAAGGTCAGTTTGTCTGCTGTATCCTGCACAGGATGGACTCCTCTCTCCAGCATTCATCCGTCTCTGTTCAGCAGTTCAGCACAGAGCCTTTAATCAGTGAGGGTTATACAGAGAGGTGCAGAGTGCAATATGTGCCATTCCTTTGATTCAATTATAATGGCCAAATTTCAGCTCTTTCGGGCAGGTGGCTCCTGTCAGTGTACCTACTGTGCATGTCATCCAGCAAAGTGCTTTCCCATTTTCATTTCCCTCATTTTTGTTCTGCAGGCTGTCAGAGTTCCTTTTCCCTTCTCACAAATCCTTTAGTTCCACTCTTGCAGTATAATGTGTCTAAGCCCTGCTATGCAGTTCACTTGTTTGCAACATACCACATTTGTTTCTATTGCAAGTAGCTTCACACTCCTTTAAAGTTCATGTCATTTTCCTCTTTCCTTGAAAATTCATAGGTGAAATTATCTTCTTCCTTCCTCTGCATGTTAATTGCAAGCAGTTATAAAAATCTTTGCTGGCTACAGTTTGAGCTACTGCTACACTTCTTTTAGTGCAGTTTTTTGTTTGTAAGCTATCTTTTTCCATTAAGCATTTGCCTGCCTTTTTCTCAGTCTATATTTTTTTTCAAAGCTAGTTTTGTGAGGTTTAGGGGAGGTTTTATGCTCTAACTGAACCAAATTCTTTTTCTGTCTCAGCACAGCAATCTTTGACCAGTTGGGCCATTTTTCTGTCAGCTAACTTTTACTTCCAATATTGTTCCTTCATGTATATTCAGTGAGTCTGTGCAGTAGTTCTCAGGTGTAGCAACTTTACCCTTCCAGCTTTTCTGATGTTTTAGGGGCCTTTGTCATTTTAATGTTTTGACCATGAGCACTTTACAGCTTTCCACTGTAATTACTCACATAATTTTATGCTATAATAGCTCAAGTCTAATTGTTTAAGCATCTGAGTAGGACATTGCTTGAAAAAATTGCTTCTACAAATATAGCTTTGTACTTGACATTTTTATACAGAAGCCACTAAACAAGAGATTAATTCTTCTCCTTTGGGCTCAGTGCAGTTCTTTTATATGTGTAAGTGATCCTATTGATACATAAGGACTGTTCATATCAGCCATGATTGCAAGACTGGACTCTTGCCTTCATATTTTGGACACAATTTAAGGCCTGTTCGACATTAGCTGCTTGTGGCATAGAGGGGAATTCATGCTGTGCCAAGCACTCAGTTTCACACAGCTTATTACTAATTCCACTCTAATGAAAACCAAAAGGCCATCCTGCTTTTCCTCTTCATTGCTCTTCTTACAAAACAACAAATGTCAGAACATCTTGTGGAATAGGAGTTAATGGGTCAACATTACATTCAATTTCTTCACTTTTTTTTTTTTAGAAAATGCAAAAATTATGGGTTCGCTACAGTTCCAGTCATTAAGTAGTCTTGTTAATTGCAATTAATATTCTGAACTTTCACATCTAAAGAACAAGGGATTTCATTACTCAGGATTTATCATTGGAAAAAGCTATCTATTCAAATATAATCTGTAAGTATTTGCCAATAATTTTTGAATTTTAAGTCTCTGATTTTTTTATCTTCCATCTGATTTACCTGCGGCAATTGCCTTTTTTATAAGGCATTCACTGTACTGAGAAAAGTGCTTAGGAAAGATATTATGTCTATGAGAAGTAGAGAAATCCTGCATTTTCCCAGTGATTTCTGGGACTACATTTCTTTTGTCAGTAGCAATTTAGTTATAAGCGTTCTTGTTGTAAGTCCTTCTCTATAAAAGGACATTATATTTTGATCATTTAAAACCTGAAGTCAAAAAGGACATGTAATTAGATTTACGTTGGTAGGAATTGAAAATGTATTGTAGCAGTCAGAATCCTCAGGAGAAGGTTTCTAATAAAATCTCTGTTTAATTTATTCGTATGTGGAAATACAGTCAATATTGAAATATGAAATGTCAATAAAAGTTAAAAAGTATTAGCATTCAGTGTATGTTACACTGCACAGACTTGCCAGTTTGGATTTTTTCTTTGCAAAGCTTTGTTTCTCAAAGCTTCTGTGTGCTTTTAAAACATAATCTCTCAAGGCAAATTAAATTAGTCTCTAAGAGTCATGAATATGGGTAGTTTAATTTTTTTTTTAAGATACCATATAGAAGTGAAAGGAAAATTATCTCATTACCATGAATGCAAATGAGGGGATGATTTTCTAGCATTCATGTATGGGATTCACTGGCTGTGTGATGGCGGCAGAGACCACTCAGCTGTTTGCTTGCTATTTTATTATCTCTACTGATTTGGACAAAAGACAGCAATCAAAAAAGTGTTAAGGCAGAATATTACATTAACATGATGTCCTCTTTAATAAACTTCTAACTTATGCATGGATTCCTGAAATATTTACCTGTCCCAAGTTCACTGCCAAATCCTAAACCAGTGGCAAAGGGGGGTTTTTATTTTCCCCGAGCCTCTGGGATGATACCATCTGCTTCCATAGCCCCAAACAAACCATCATCAGTAATTCAAAACAAAAATCCCCCAGGATGGAACAAATTTGCCTTGGGACTTCACTGCTACAAGGCACAGGCCACAAGACCCAGTTTCATGTAGGCTCTCTGCTAAGGAAACTTTGCCTGGAAGCCATCCAGGTCTCCTGTGGCTTTGTCTTCTCTAACCAGCCATCAACATGAATGTGTTCCTTCTGGCCTCTTGCTGTAAAACTCATAAGGCTAGTGTTGATCTGCTCTGATGGAATTGCATAGTTGGGTTGGACTTTCTTAAGCGTCTTGTTTCCCTCCTGTTCAGCATAGATGCCTTTGTATTCCCCTTCCACCATAAATTCAAGGAGTAAGCTGAAGAGCAGCATTTGAATCCTGAGAGCTGTCAATGTATTTACTGCATTAGAAACGAGGTCTTCTTGGTACTGAAAGAAAATAAAAAGAGAAAATGCTTGTTTACCAATAACTAAATTCCTGCTTATAAATTTACAATATGTTTTTGTCATTATTTTCTAAAAATAACTTTCAATATCTCATTTGTTTTCTATATTGCCTGTGATAAAGACTTAGTTAATTTAAGAAAATTCCACATATTTATTAATGGAATAAATGGAAACATGGGAAGCATAGCAAATTATTTGCCTATAAGTCACATTACCACTGTGAGACAGATTTGAGGAGTTCTAAATATCTGCTTAGGAAAGCAGATATTTAACTCCCAAAAGCTTCTCTTCAGCCATCCTCTTTCACTTTCTGCCTTTCTCTAGCGAGCCCATATGAGACTGAAATGAATTGAAAACTTATGCTCACTTTTAAATGCACATTACTTCACATGGAGTACTGAGACACATTAAGTACTTTGGCAGGTTTCCAGAGTCCCTTTTGTTTCTGTTACTTAGCAACAAACAGAACTTTTGGGGAGGCTATTGGTTTTTTGGGCTTGGTTTTGTTGGGATTTTTTTTTTTAATGAGTTTGTGCATGATTGTCTACCATTCTCTAGATCTACCACATTGTGTGTTTCTCATCTCGTGCCTCTTTTTGGATGAATAAAGGTAAATATTGTTTGGTTACACTACTATCATCTGTATTTATCTATGCATTCAAACATTCCTACAAACACACCCAGAGGGCACAGACAGGTGGGCCAAACATCTTCATTATTGTTTGTGTTGCTTTGTTCATCCTTCAGGTCTCCTGTGATGGCTGGAGGTCTATTTGCTGTTAACCGGAAATGGTTTTGGGAGCTGGGAGGCTATGATCCAGGATTAGAAATATGGGGAGGAGAGCAGTATGAAATCTCCTTTAAGGTAAGTCATCAGGTCACTTTATAGAATACTTCCTGGCTGGTGTTACCATGATGCTTTCATTCATCTGTGCTTCTATCTTTTTTAACTAAAATTAATTTAATACAATATTTATTTTCATTAGGAATTTCCACAGTGCCATAAGCAAATGCTCCAGAAGCCATACAAAACTCACTAAGTGCAGCTCCGTCTGAAAACATGGTAGCTTACCACTGTCAAAGAATGAAGTTTCACCTTTTCCCTTTCATCAAGCCTTCTCCACTTACCTTCACTCAGATGGTGTGTTTGTGCTCAAGTGTTGAGCTCAGTTCAACAAGCCAACAGAGAACTAACCAAGCAATAATCCCAGCAAAAATTGAATAATTTTTCTGTCCAGATCAACAAGTTTAATCATCTCTGGGGATAGGGTCCCCTGGAGTCAGCTCAAGAAAATGGGTGGAAATAGAGAAAGTCATGGGAAGAAAGACTCCTTTCAATAGCAGTGGATCATTAGAGGAGCTCAGCTGCCATGAGCTGTTGTCTGCAGGCCAGCTGTTCCAAAGCTGACATTTTAAAATTGCATTTAAATTATTGTAATGACATACGGGGAGTTTTCAAATGCTCAGGTTATGTTCAACCAGCCGTGTTATAGTATACCCTCGTACCCTGTATGTGGACACATGTATTGAAATCAGTAAGTTGGCATTTACATGTAGAGCTGAAAGTCTTGTTACTTTCTACATGTAAGACAGGTGCTTTTATTAGTTTGCTGAGGACTAACATGTCTAATTTTGAAAACTGAGTTTATTTTCCAGTATACTCAAGGACATAAAAATTTTACCTCATGGTCTCTACATGCGAAGTTTTACAAGGGCTTGATAGAATTTCATGACTTAGATTATTTGAGTCAAACATATTTGGATAAAGCTTGGAACTGAAATTGCAATTCAAATTTAGCTCCAGGATGTTTCCAGCCTACTTCCAAACTCTGTCAGTGTAAAGCTCTTTAAATAAATGTAGCATGTCAGCCATGACTAATATCAGATATCTTGCAGCTGAGTTTCAGCTGCAATTAAAACAATGCTGAGGCCATTCTATTGAATGAAATGTAGTGTCACCCAGCACTGGTTTTCCAGGCTGTCTTTACAGGAGTTCCAAGAGCTGCAAAATGTTTTGCATTAACTGGCTTACTCTTTTGTTTCTCCAAATCATTTTTATACCTTGACAAAACAAAACAGGAGGGCAGGGGAAACTCAATAGCTAGAATATGTTTAGAATAGATTGATTTCCCTTCCATCCATTTAGATTTCAGAGGCAAATATAAGTAGTTACTTGTAGCTGTCACAGTGGTCTCCGACAGGTCACCCATGATTTTATTATCCTATTTCAAATATTCCTTTTATTCAGCATCGCAAAGAATATACTTGCTCTCTCCAGACTTTGTATAGAACCAACTGGAAATTGAGGTACCAGATTGTCCCAGTGTGTTTTGTTCAAGTGAAAGATGGGTTTTTTTTGGAGGCAGCTGTGGCACACTGGGTCTCATTTCACTCATATCTTTGGATCTATCTAATTAGTATATAATAACCTTAGAGTCCTTGTCCTTTCTTACTAGTGTTAAAAGAAGAAAAAAATAGTCTTCAGAAATTACTGCCAAATAGGAGTAAATTCCTGTTGGAAGAATTTAAGAAATGTAAATTAAAAAAAAAAAAAATTGCTGTTTGGTTTGGAATAGCAGAAATTGGAAAAAAAAATCACAGAGGTGGAAGAGACAAACAGAAAGAACTGAGGTTTATTATGTCAGAATGACCATATTAGCTTGGGAAAGGTTTCTGCTTCAGCAGATTCTACTGTAGCTATAGATTTAGTTATCTTAAAACTTACTAAATGAGGGCAAGTTGGCCAGACAGTTCAATTTACCAGATCTGTTAAGAAAACTTGGTAAGATAGTAGACTTGCAAATTGTTCCAAAGTCAGTGAAAGTCAGTAAAAAATCCAAACAACCAGACTGGTTCAGCTTCCTTGGCTTCACTTGAGTGAATCTAGAGATGACAATTTACTCTTTTTGTAGAGCATCCACATCTATGGCCTGTAGAAGTGTTGTCAGACAGGTGCTGTGTGTTGATGCCACATCTTTAATTTGCCTGGCAAATAATTACTTGGAGTACTCTGGATGGTGACACGGCCACAAACTGCCTCAAAATATGACTTCTTCATTAAATAGTTTCTTAGACTAAATTTTACTTAAGAAAGTGCTCAGGATATTATTTTTTGGCAACATCAGGATCTTTTTTTTTTTCATTAAAAAGGTGTATGACATCTTGCTGACAGTACTCTAAAGTGTGTGCTAGACTTGTGAAAGCTGGCAAAGCACTGGAACTCACCTGATTAATAGCATCTCTTCACAATAACAAGGAAAGCCACTATTTGGGAAATCCTAGATTTAAATCTGTTAGACAGGCACAGTTTATGTAGTAATCAGCACAACACAGAGTAGCAAAACATACTTATGTCCTGTGTTTCCTGAAGACCCTTGTGGTTGACCTTGGCTGTTTTCCAGGTGCCCAGCAAAGCTGCTCTAACACCCCCCTCGTCATGTAAGTAAGGGAAAGGAAATATAACAAAAGGCTCATGGATCAAGATAAGGAGAGTGAGAGATCACTCACCCGTTAGCATCATGGGCAAAGCTGACTGACCCGGGGAAAAAATATTTTATTACTGATCAAATCAGAGTAGGGCAATGAAAAATAAACTCAAATTTTAAAACACTTTCCCCCACCCTTCCCTTTTCAACTTCACTCCCTATTTTCTTCTCCTCCTCACTCTCAGGGGAACGGGAAATGGGGACTACAGTCAGTTCCTCATATGTTGTCTCTGCTGCTCCTTCCTCCTCAGGGACAGGACACCTCACACTCTTCACCTGCTCCAGCATGAGGTCCTTCAGGGGCAGCAGGTTCTCTGTAATCTCTGCTCCACCATGAACCCCGTGCAATCCTTTGCACTAGACATTCCTTAGGCATCGTAAATCATACCTTAACAAAAATGCTAATGGTGATTCCCTAGCCTCTTGAAGGTAGTCATCTGTATCTACAGTGGTTTTATCCTTATCCATGCCAATACATTTTCCAAATTCTCTTCATCCTTGTTTTCCACAACACACCTCCAAGTTCATTAATCCCTTTCATTATCATCATAATCACTATTAATTCCCTCCACAGCTGTCAGTCTTGTTTGGAGACAGGGAGAGAAGGAGCATTACCACTTGTTAGTGCAGTTGTAATCTATATAAAGGACTGAAAAATGTGGAATATTGCCAGTTTTCTCAGAATTTTAGAGGTGCTGGTGAGTATTGTTGAAATACCCACAATCATCAGTTCCCAGTTTACATGGTACAGTTTTAATATTTCCTGACAGGAAATCCCACTTCACCTCCAGTAAATGGCTTTGCAATTTGCAGACCCATTGACTGTAGATTTGCAGTCAGTGATCCTATTTTTTCAGGCTTTTTTTTTTTTTTTTTTCATTTAGAGGAACATTCTCACTGTGTGTAAAAGTTCACAGGAAAATATTGTTCTTTCTCCTTTTCTACAACTGCCAAATCCATTCTTTTGGCTTATATTTCAAGACTGACTGAAAAATCCCATTAAAAATTTATATTCTTATTTTCTACTTCTTCAGCCCCACTGTTGTAATACATTTCTCCTGTTTGTAGTCCATCCTTCTTGCACAATATGAAGAGCACCAAGTTGTTGCCTTTGCATGAAATACTTTATATTCCTCTTCCACCAGTTTGCTGTTTGTATTTTCCCTTCATTTCAATGTCTCTCACTGTTGTCTGTCTTGTTACTGACTCTCAGCAGCAGTATATTTCACAATTAGTTTGGAAGCCTAATCCAAAGTCCATTCAGTACCCTCTAAACCCTTTGCATAATTTGCTGTATGTTTATGTTCCTTTTCCCCAGTGACACATCCTCCACTGCTCAAAAATCATGAGTCTCTTACTACAGTAATTATGACTACAGTGTAGCATATGGATTGGAATCTCAGTCTTGCATGCACAGTATTTACATTTTTCAGGTAGTTTCCAGGCTGGATCACTCATAAACCAGAGAGATAAGGTGGGGGAATAACAAGAGAAGGCAGAATTCAATTTAAAAGACAAAGAAGTAATGTGAAAAGAGAGTGATTCACCCAAAATCCCACAGGAGCTGTAGAACAGAGCCACAAAATACATCTGTGGCATCTAAACTCCAGTCAGGAACAAAGCCACATAACCACAGCCTAATTTCTTTTAAAGCTTGTGTTAATGCCTGCTTTTTGCTTTCAACCATCCCTATAAAGTGTTTTGCAACATTCTCTTGGAAAGAGCCATATAAAGATAAATTGTGAGATAGTCTCTAGTTGACACATAGAATACTCTTTTGATCTTTCCAGGCTGGAATTGCATTATTTTGGTTTCATCTTTGTTTTTTATACCTCAGCTGCAGACCAGATTCATTGCTTTTGTAAGGAGACATTAACGATCCTGAGAGTTTCATTGCTTCTGATATAATTTTGCCAAATGTCCCACACCACCTGAGTTTCTTTCATGATATACTGGAGGTCTGTAATACTTAACACAGAAGTCATTCTCCAATTTCTTGTATTTAGTGCATGTGACATAAAAATGCACATTTTAAAGACAAAGTTACCAGAATTGATCTTCTCAGGAAAATATAAAAAATGCTTTTAATACCATTCTGAAGCTGAAAGATAAACAGGAACAGATGCTAAATGTCCTTCAAGGCAGCCCAAGATTCATTTCAATTACCCTGCACAGCATACCTCAGGTGCAGCACAGCATTTTCAGGTTTTATATCTATCAAATATAAGCCTAACACAGTGTTATTTCCTCCCACTTGTTATTGCCTCAGCATATCTGACTGTGGTTTCATTTTTTTTTAACTGTTATCCTACTGCTTTAGAGTAAATGCAATATATGTCTACTGCAGCTCTTATTGCCTCACTTTAAGTACTATTGGCCTATATATATATATATATGCATGTATGAATGTATGTATGTATATACTTAATTTCTGATTTCTTGTCTTTTAAATTTTTGCTGGGGCTGACCTTTGAGTCACACTGTTATGCTGTATATTCTTCAAAGGCTAAGAAGCCTTGATTAAGCACAGTAATAATTTGTCTAGCCTTTGAAATGCCACCTCCATTTAAAAAACAAGAACAAATAGTTAACATAGGTCTGCACTTTCACTGGGGCACTGGGTTGTTTGAAGATAGACACAGAGAGCAAATTCCCACTTAAAAAAAGTACAAATGATGTAACATGCAAAGGAAATATTGTTAGAAAAGTAAATAGCATTATTTTAATACTCTTTCTTTTATGATATTTTACTATGTTTATGCACATTTTCCAGTGAACTAGCTATCGTGAGATGAAACAGGTGAGGATTTCAAGGTTTATTTAAGAGGTAGATTTTAGAAAATGTTTTTTTTAAAAGAAAATTATCCTCATGTCCTCATGGCATGACTTCATGCAATATTGCTCTGGGTGGTAGTAAGCTATTTTGGCATTGGGTCTCCATTCCCAATCCATCAGTATACTTCCTCCCTAAGAAGGGCTGTGCTTACTAAGACAGTAGATGATATGTCCAAAGGCACCTATCCAGAGCTCCAATGCCTTAGTCAATTCTGTGATGGCAGGCAGTAAGCAGCAGCTTTTGGAGTAGCTCTCAAACCTATCCAACTGCACATCATGTCCATGGAATTTAAGGACAATGCCCCACTGTCACTGGTTTCAAGCCTTCCTTAGACATTTACATTAGTATACTTAGGTTTGCTCTGTAATGAGATTAGATCTTCAAACATTTCATTATCAGGTCTCAGTTGGATGCTGTGGCTAATTGTTAAGGGACTGTAAGGGATGATACACAAATGATCCATAAGAAGCAGCTACCTAAATCACTTTGTAATTCAAGCCTTCACTCTAACCCCGGTTTTCACCTTTCACAGTATGACTAGCACAGTCAGGGGCTGAATTCCAGGACCAGACAGATATACCCACTATAACACAAATAGGCAAGCACAATGAAAGTGGCCAAATATAAACTCCCTTCCAACACAAACTGTCCTATTCCTATTCTTATTCCTATTCCTATTCCTATTCCTATTCCTATTCCTATTCCTATTCCTATTCCTATTCCTATTCCTATTCCTATTCTATTTATATATATTTTATAATTTTCTTTTGAACATACTCTGCTTTTGCACAGTGAGATTCTGGGTGGGAGAGCCTGCCACTTTACCATATCCCAGTTACCAGCATGCCAAGAAGGCCACCATGACTGTAGGAGGGGTCAGCACAGAATGATGTGGTTTTTTTCACATACACATTAGTTAAAATGTGCTTTTTTTGCCTCATTTGTTTCCAGGAATCATTCTTTCACTTGCTTTCTGTCTGCTTTCCAGGTGTGGATGTGTGGAGGTGGCATGTATGATGTTCCATGCTCTCGAGTTGGACATATCTACAGAAAGTATGTCCCATATAAAGTCCCTTCTGGAACCAGCCTTGCACGGGTGAGTAATTGGGTCTTGCTGTTTTTCATTTTCATTCATTATCAGTCTCTTCATTCCTTGTGAACCAGTTTCCAGTAAACTATGAAAATGGAAAATGAATGTTTCTTTATTTTTCTGAAATGAGATGTGCAATTACTGCAGTTATCCTGCCTTTCAGAGATAAGATTGCCAAGAATAAAATGCAAGCTTAAAATTACAGGGTTGGACGTCTCGACACAGAAGCACGTTTCATGCTGATTCAAAAGAACCTAGGAATAACCTAAGGCTTGTGGTTCTCAAATTGCACAGTGTTGTCAGTCACAGTTGTTGTAAGCAGGACCAATTTGAATGCACATTTTTTTATCAGTCAGCAGAACTGGCAGAATCTCATGGAAGGGATGTTTTCTGAGGCAAAAGGACTGAGTAACAATTATTTGAGTGACTGTCTGATTATTGTGTAAAATCTGGTTGTGGAATACAGCCAGCTTGGAGCTGTGAGAGTGAGAAATTACGAGACCTCTAGACATTTCTCAAAGACTACTGAACACATTTTTATGCCCATGAGAGGCTTTTTGCTCAAGAGAAAATGTTCTGTAACTTTCTGGAGATGTTCACAGGATGTCAAAAGATGGGACATGAAGGGCACAGATGTAGCTTCCAGGAAGATACTGGTATTTATTCATGCTTGAGTTTAATCTTTTCTGGTTTAGAGGATTTTTTTAATAATAAAATGGCATTAATATTAAAGTCTGCATATTGCCATAGGGTAATATTTTATGACTCATAGTTTTTTCTTAATAATGAAAATGTGGTATGAATAAAAGAATGAATTTCTTGCAATAAGGGGGAGATATTCTCGGTTTCAGCACTGCAGGACCAGACTTGCTGTACTAACTGCAGCAGAAAAAGGAGGCTGCCTGTGCTGCCTGCCTGACAGCTGGCTAGACAGAAAGAAGAATTTGCATTAACAGGGCATCAGTGTAGACACTGTGACACACAATTCAGTAATGGAATTAGTTGTGGGGGCAAAAACTGTATTGACTAAATTGTGAGATTAATATCTTCCCCAAGTGTGTAGCTCTGTGTGTTGTCAGAATTGCCCCATCCAGATTTTTGGACTGCCTGAATGAAACTGCCTCATTAATGATATTCCCTGCAAAAAATCACACACAACTGGAAATAAGAAATTCAAACCTCAGTCTCTGTTTTCTTCTGTTACAGCACATAGTATCTCATTAGAGAATATACTGTCTCATGCACTCGTGTAGGAGTGAAATACAGTCATTTTTATTCTGGCATCTTGCACAGTTCTGCACTTAAATGGCTTTCATGGTGGCACTGTGATGGCTACAACCATCAGGTAGCCACAGTCTGCAGCCTCCCTGTACTATTTCTCTTAGTTTGATTTCAATAAATAATTTATGAAATATTACTGAAAAAACATTTCCAGTTATAAATATGATATCTCTGCCCATGCACAGACTTATATTATTTTATAACTTGTGGGAAAAGATATAGTGGTGGGTCTTATCCTTCCATTCAAAATGGATAGTTCTTTCTGTGTTGTGCCAGTCCAAAACATGATGCTTAGGTAAATTTGTGAGATACAGTTATCACTAAAAGAAACTTTGAATTGTCAGATTCACAGCTTCTTTCCAGTACATTATCCTTTGCATAGCATCAAGGCTAACAAGAGCACAAGAGCATCTGTATGTTTTGGTGTTTTGGGCTATTTCAATAACTAGGCAAGAAATATGGGTTCTTGACCCATCATATTGTGTGCAATTTTAAGTGTAAAAATATTCTCTTTCGCGCATCCTTGCCAGAAAAAATCAAGGACAGATTAATCTTCAGCATGTCAGCCCCAAATGGAGCTGTTAGCCAAAATAATATTAGGCATCTATCCACAGGAGTGGCCTGGATATTTCAACCGTCTTTGCTTTATCCTCCAAATGTCATATTATTCAATGATTGTAATCAATGCCTTATGAGTTTTTTATTAAAGACTTCCTTCTAGTTCAAATATATAATGAGTAGCACTCACAAGAATATCTGGAAATATTATCCCCACTGCCAAAAGCAGTACTTTTCACTACTAAGTAGTTTCCACAAAGGTTTTTACTAAATCTTTTTCCACCTTCTGCTGTTTAAAGGAGCATGCCGGAGATGCATTTCAGAAATGAATGAGCCCTAGAAAGCCCAGCTCTGATTCTATAAATGATTGCAAGAGACCTTTGTTAATCAAGGGAGAATTTCCCTTGTGCAGATAATGCATAAAAGGTTGACAGATTTTCCCATCCTCTTCCCCAGCACCAGCACAAGGGAAATGGAGACTGGAATTAGGAAGAGAACAGAGCTTCCAGACAAATGCAGGCATAGCCCAAATCATGTCATGGATTTCCTTTCAAGCTGTTTCATCTTATGTTTACCGTTAAAATATAATCTTTAAAGTGAGCATTTTACCTTCCCTTGGGATTTCACCTCTCTTTATCTTTTAGCAGCAAGTTTCAATACACAGTTTAAGCCAGCTATGTAACACTTGACCAAGCTCAAGTATCTGTTTAGAGAGCATGAGAATCACGTATGCTTTAATAAATCAGAGACCTGTCAAAAGTTTTGTTGCACCTCCCCATCACTAAATAATAATTACTGTACCACACATAATAGTATGGATCATGACATTCATTTTCTCTCTTCCCTGGCACTCAAGATTGGGGAAGCTTATGCATATTGGTTGCTGCCACATCCCACATAAATTGAAAAGCATACACATATAAAACAGTAATATTGTTTGGTGGTGCAAGCAAAATTAAAGAAAGCCATAAACATGCATAGCAGATTTATATCAATAGGCATGCAGATGTCAACACTGATTCCACTTTATAACCTGGAAGCATCACATAATTATTCATTCATTCAGAACCTGCCAAACTCTGCACAAAACTGCAGTAAATAACTTATTTTGCCTGTTTGTTTTAGGTAAGGCATGTTTAGAAAGCAAACCCCCAGATTCTAAAAACTGCAGAATTGTTTTCCTGGATTATTTCAGTTGCTTTTTGTATTTCTGATTGTTGTTTCCCTTTTAACAATTCTAGCTAAACCATTTACTTTTATCCAGTTACCTATGAAACTGGACTTCAGAATATTCTTTGCATTTTCTTCTAGGTGTATCTCAAGTAATTATTTATATTCTTTAGTTTTGTATTTGCTTTTTGGGTGGTTTTTTTTCTATTTGTACTTCTATAAAAGCTGTAAGAAATATATCAATAAAATTTCACTGTTATATAGGATATGCATAGATAAACTAAGTTTCCAAATATATCTACAGAATTTCTTTTTCCTGCAGGTATTTTACACAGCATTTTAGGATTAGACCACAGAACATTAGCACGTTAGGGCTTTTTCAAGGGAGGGTCAATCCCATTGAAATTCAAATTGGATGCTAACCCAGCAGGGTGATGAATCCTAACCTTAAGCTGAATTCCTCCTTGTCTGTCAGGACAAGGGATCCCACAGCACAGTGTTCATCTAGCACATCAGGCACAAGCACATTGACATTTCTCTCATTACATGCTGTCACTGAATTGGAACTTGCACAAGTTTGGGTTTAGGAATTCAGCAGGTAAAAGTGGGCTCAGATTCCCACCTGAGCCATTGACTCAGCTTTTTTGTGTGGCTTCAAAAGGGATCGTCAGAGAAAATTATTATAACTATATCATCTGGTGCTCTGGCCATGCTTGCAATTTTGTCAGAGCTTCCTTTAATATGACTGTTTTGGTCTATTTTTTCCATCTGCAAACAATATTTAGGGGTTTCTTCAAGTGGTCCATGAACATTTTATATTCTTTTTCCAGGCAGATTAAAGAATCAGGACAATCACTTAGGTGATGGCTACATTTTCTCGTGACCAGAGTGTGCATGCTGTTCAGGGAACACTGCTGGCACTTTTGCAATCACCTCTGTACTACAAAAGACTGTAGCAAAAAGTCAGTTATGATTCAGCAACCACAGTAAGCAGGTACGTCAGCTTAGAACAGGCATGTTATTAAGGAATCAGGCAAGAATCACCTTCTTAGAGCAACTACATGATAAGTATGATTATTACACAACACAGCTGTTAAGTTTCCATTGTAATATTTTTCATTAAGAGATTTATAAATTTATTATTAAAATTAATTAAACTGAGATCTCAAACAGAGTACTTACCAAAGAAAATATTTAAATTATTATCCTTGACTTTGACAAGGCTTTTGACACTGTCTCACATAATATCTTCATAGGCAACTCAAGGGGAATTGGTTAGATGGGTGGATAGAAGGCTGGCTCTGTGAGGAAGAATGGCAGATCCCAGAGGGTTGTAGTCAGTGGCACAGGGTCTAGTTGGAGGCCTGTCACTGGACCCAATATTATTTAACCTCTTCATTCATTCAGAATTATTTGAATGAAGAGGCAGGTGTGCCTCCTCAGCAAATTCACTGATGACACAAAGCTGGGAGGAGAGGCCGATACCCCAGAGTGCTGTGCAGCCCTTCAGAGGGACCTTGGCAGGTTGGAGAGATGGGCAGAGAGAAACAAGCTGAAATTCAATAAAGACAACTGCAGGGTCCTGCATCTGGGGAGGAAAAAAACCCAGGCACCAGCTCAGGCTGGAGGCTGAGCTGCTGGGAAGCAGCTTGTGAAGAAGGACCTGGGGGTCCTGGTGGACACCAAGCTGTCCATGAGCCAGCAGTGTGACCGTGTGGCCAAGAGGCCAACGGTGTCCTGGGGTGCATTAGGAAGAGCATTGCAGCAGGGCAACAGAGGTGATCCTGCATCTGGTGAGTTCTCGCGTGGATTGCTGTGTCCAGTTCTGGGCTCCTCAGGACAAGAGAGACATGGAGCTTCTGGAGAGGGAAATAAAGATGATTAAGGAATAGGAGATCTGTCTTACAAGGAAAGGCTGAGGGAGGCCTTCTCAAGACCTGTTCAGCCTTGAGAAGGAACAACTGAGAGGGGACCTCATCAATGTCTGTCAGTATCTGATGGGAGGGTGCCAAGAAGATGGAGCCAGGCTCTGCTCAGTGGTTCTGAGCAATGGGACAGGAGGTAATGAGCAGAAGTTGATGCACAGGAAGTTCCAACTGAACATGAGGAAGAACCTTTAATGTGTGGGTGACTGAGCACCAGAACATATTGTCCAGGGAGGTTGTGGAGTCTCCCTCACTGGAGATGTTCAAGAACAGTCTGGACACAATCCTGTGCCATGTGCTCTGAGATGACCCTGTTTGAGCAGGGAGGCTGGACCAGATGACCACCGTAGTCCCTGCCAGCATCACCCATTCTGTGATTCTTTGATCTTCTAATGCTTGAATTAAAAAAAAAAAGGCAAAGTAATATTTTTGGTTTTGCTTTTTATATTTTCTGTAATTTCAGTCCCCTCACAGCTACATAGCTGGGAGCAGGCATCATCCTCACTACAACTAGAAACATCCCTGCCCCTAAACTCTGCAGGTTGGCCTTATGTAAAAGGTTTAGATTTTCCAGTGCATGGATCTTAAATTATTATTTTTGTGTATCTGGTGGAGATGCAAACTTTTACAGAGAGAACGAAATCCTGTTTGTGTTCACATGACGTCTGTGAAATTTCAGTTCTAGGTATTTGCAGACTACTGTCTGAAAATAAATAGGGTCTTGCCTCTCTGCCAGCTGTGCTAACTCATAGAAGATTTATTTGTATACCATATGAGCTTTGTCACCTAGTTAGAATACTGGCTTCCATGCAGATGCCTTTCTTTTATGCCTGCAGAAATCTCTTTATTTGGTTGGGTTTTGCTGGCTCTTGGAGTTTTTTACATAAATATTTCTGATATGAAACCCAGTTAAGTTTTAAACACAGTTATGTGTAAAGAACCATAATAAGAAACCCAAGAAGGGGAAATATTGACAAGCAGTAGCACTGTGTAAATTAGAAAGGAGTTAGGGGAGAAAGGGAAAGGTATGGAAACCCCCCCTCCCCCCCCCATTGAAGCTTAACTGATGTGAGCAGGTTAAAGTATTAAAACCTTAACATCACAAGACTGTGGTTAGTATCCAGGAAATGCTTTATTGTTTTTCTGCTGTAGAAATTTACAGAAATTATAAACTTTGTGTTCTGACACTGATGGAAGGATCTTTGCTCAAAACTGAGGGTATAGTTTTTCTCCTTGTGAGTGCTCTGGAGTTTTATATCCTGCTGCTTCTGGTATATTAATCCATACTTGTTGGATGAGCTCCTCCAGTCATTTTGTTCTCTTCTCTGTAATGATTCATTGTAACATTATGCTACTCATATTCCAGAGGAACATAGAGTTATCTTGACTGGATAGATCCCAGTGCACTTTTTAAATACATTTTGTGTAAAACAAACTGTACATCATATGATTTCCAGACAAATTAAATACAGCTGCTTTTAGAGGTAAACCAGGCACTCATTTTGAATTAGCAACAATACTGTGCTTCACGAAACAAAAATAGAAAAACTTAAATTGGTAAGATTATGTAGGTGAAGTGAAAATAGTACCACTAGAGTTTTATTAGGAAGAAAGATTAATATGTCAGTTGTTGCTGAGATTGCTGTGTTATTCTTGGCAAGTAAACAGTAATGTTCCCTCTTAGATTTCACAACCAAAATACAGTTGGACCTCAGACATGCTGTGGTGATTCGTATTTGATTGGCATAACTGAAAGTGATTTTGATGTCCTGTCTCATATGACAAATACCAGCTGGTGACATCCAGCTTCCTGGAAAATGTTCAGATTAAATGCAGGACAATAGGATCTCATTACAGGTTTCAGATGTTCCAGTAGTAGTTTAATATTGACAAAGGTAAAGTCTATTGATTGAGATCAGGGTCAGTTTCATGTGGTGAGATAGACACAAAAGCAGAGAAAAAACAGGTTACGCAGGTGAAATGAAACAAACAATAGAACCATTGTGCTCCTTTGTGACACCTGATAAAAATCTTTAGAACTTCTGGAGAAACTAAGAACAGGAATTACAATCTTATATTAGTACAGCTGCTGCATCTAAAATCTTAATTTGAAAAGATGCACATAGAGGATGGAGGTGTGCTGGCTTGCAGTTAGCTCAGGAGCTCTCTTAAGAGTGCTGTCATCTCAAGCCAGCACAACATCCACAGTGACAAAATGAGGAACTACCCCTCTCCTATTAGGGACTAATCCAGTTAAACTTTGCTTAGAGCTAATATTTATGGACCTGTTCTTTGACATGTCCCTGTCTCACCCTGAAGTTCCATTCTTATGGGCAGTGTCTGCTTTCTTCTCACTGAGTAATATCATGTCTCTTGAAAATGACAGGTGATCTTACACACTTTAAAAAGAGACAGTCATTTTTGATCACAGAGATGTATCTACCCTACTTGTGGGTCTCAGATTCAGTCAAAGAAAGAAACTGAGAGTTTCTAGCCAGGCAAAAAGCCTGGGAAAGAGCTGGAGAAGAATGTAAATAATTCTTTATCTCTCTTGTTTTTCACATTGTTTATAGTTAAGTTCTATCACTGTGCATCAAGCACTTTGCACCAATGCGGTGGATGGTTTTCACTTCAGAACCAATGGAGTTGGTCCTCACGAAGCTCTGTACAAAAGAGCAGTGTATTTTGAATAAATCGGAGTCTTACTCTCACAGCCTTCTGAATCAAGTCTACTCATTCCCATCCTGCCTCGACAGCGACACCCTACTCACTGAACAAAATGGCCCATGAAAAAAATTCTTTTTTCAAGTGCAGAAGTCCTCATTTGTCTCTCTTTCTTCAGTCAAGTTGATTTAAACTTTTTTTTATTGAAGTCTGCTGTGCTGGCTTTGTCTGGGATACAGGTAATTTTCTTGAGAGTAGTTAGTATGGCGCTGTGTTTTGGATTAGTCTAGAAACTGTTAACAATGTAGAGCTATTTTCCTTATTGCTCAGCAGGGCTTGCACTGGGTGAAGGCCTTTTCTGCTCCTCACACCACCACCCCACCCAGCAAGCAGGGTGAGGAGCTGGAAGGAGACACAGCTAGGATGGCTGATCCAAACTGACCACAGGGATATGCCAGACTATATGGCATCAGGCACAGTATATAAAGCTGAGGAAGAAGGAGGAAGGAGAGGTGTTTCGAATGTTGGTGTTTTTCCCCCCCAAGTCACCATTAGGCATGAAGGAGCCCTGCTTTCCTGGAGCCGGCTGAACACCAGCCTTCCCATGGGGAGAGGTGAATGGCTTTGCTTGTGCGAAGTTTTTCCTTTCCCTGTTAAATTGTCCTTATCTTAACTCTTGAGTTCTCTCACTCTTCAGATTCTCTCTCCCACCTCTTTAAGGAGGACTGAGTAAGTGGCTGTGTGGTGCTTACTTGTCAGCTGAGGTTAAACCATGACATTCATGTATCAGTGACATTGTAACTTACTGTCTTGTAGACTATTGTTGAGTAAAAATACAAAGCAAAATTACAGTCTTAAATGTGTGAGTTCATATAAACTTAAATAAAACTTGTCTAAATGTAAGCCCAGTGGTAAAGAATTTACCAGAGAGTAAAATTGTAACAGCGATTAAGATTTTATCAAGAATGTGTAAATGAGCAACTGATGACAGCTGATGACTCAGTGTGGTTGCTGTCACTGTTGTATTCATTTCACAGTTTCTTTGTGACATCTGTTACAACCTAACATATAGAAATATGCATCTACTGAAATACCATTGGCCTTACTTATTCTCATACAGAATTTTTTCACTTAAAATTACAAAAGAGAGAACAAATTGTTATTGGTCTTCTTGGATAGGTCCTGAGAACCTCCTCAGATGTCCACTTAGAGTCCCTATGACTGCTTTATTTTGTGTGTCAATTCATGTAACTGAATAATAATTAATTGATCTTCATTTAATTGTTTTTATTTAATTTTTTTCCTTTTTTTTTTTCCTATTAAGAGTAACCAATCTGGACATCTGTAGCCTTGCAATGAATTTGTCAACCAAGCTAAGCTACGCCATTTACAGCTGTAGAAACATGTTGTCAAGCATTGGAACAGGCTGCCCGGGGAAGTGGTTGAATCACCGTCCCTGGAGGTATTTAAAAGCCATGTAGATGTGACACTTAGGGACATGGTTTAGTGGTGGACTTGGTAGTGCTGGGTTAACAGTTGGACTTGATAATCTTTGAGGTCAGTTTGAATCTAAATGATTCTATGATTCTATTTTTCATTTTTTCTTTTCCACATGCATTTACATGAGATCTTCAGATTGAATCCAAGCAAGAGTGATCTACCAGAAAGATGCACCAGAACTGGTTCTTTCTATAGTGATATTTGATGCCATTTGAGAAACTGGCATTTAAATTATTTTTTTGTAGAAGAAAATTGTAACATTATGCTACTCATATTCCAGAGGAACATAGAGTTATCTTGACTGGAAATCAAGAAATCAAGATGATTCAAATCTAATTCCTGTTGACTCTAAATTATTTGAAGATTAGTTTCACTGTGAAACTTAACTGTCTCATGATGATGAAAATGAAATAAGTGGTTAAATGATGCTGTAAGATGTTCACAAAATGCAACCTAATCTAGTAGGCTCTTAAAGTTCTTTGGCATGCAAGTTCTGGGGCAGTAGACCCACACAGAGTAAAATTCTATCAAAGTCAAACTGGTTAAAGCCTGGTTTACAGCTGCACTCTGTCAAGATTGGGTAGCTATTCAAAACCATTCCCACCTGTGGGGCTCATATGACATGCTCATCTTGTATCTAGCCTCACCTAAGGGTCAGGCAAAAAGAAAGTGACCATTTCCTTCCTCCATCCACTGTGTCAGACATCCACCCAAATTATGGGAATGGCATCTCTGGAAGACTTTTAAAGTACTTGAAATCACATCCTTACCTTGCAGTAAGTAATTTGATTGGTAGGCCTAAAGTGCTCAGAAATGAGGGCTCTAATTTTGGTTGTGCTCATCAGATCGGATGAGTAAAAGCCCAGCAGCTCCCTACCATAATTTGCAGGGAAGAGTTATGCTCCTAAAAGGTTCTCTGCAATTTATCATGCTGCTAGACAGCCACAGAATGGGGATTTTCAGCTTACAAATTCACCCATCTCATCTTGGACAGCCTTTATTTTTGCTCCAGGAACATGCTGTGTTCTAAATAAGAAAACAAATTATGTTTGCCTTTTCTGTGCAAGGTTGGACCAAACCAGCTTTCAGTACAGCAGCTCTTCCTGACTATATTTAATTCAAGTATGGGGAGTTTCAGTAGTAGCCTGGACACATTTATATTAAAGGAAGTATGGTGATTTCTAAGCTTGTATAGTGGTAATAAGGATACAAAATGCTAACTCAGGCTAACTGAGGTCAACAAACTCCTTAAAACTAAATTGTTTAGATGCTGAGTGCTTGCCCCAGAAGCAGCTTCTCACTACTCCAGAACACAGTGTTCTTTTTGGTCATGTTCATAAGTAGTCTGAAGATTTAGAGCTAGCAGATCAAGAGCCTGTATTTTTAAAAACAAACCTATTGAAAGTCTGTATTTTTAAAAACAAACCTATTGAAAGGGCTGCCTCATAAGGGTTTGGCTTATGAAATCAATGTATAAACATAGTAAGGATAATATACTAGTTCATTACAGGCAATTTTTAGCATATGATGGAAAGAACGGTCTTGGAAGAACAGGGAAGCAAAGTTTTAAATAGATTTATCCAAAGTGTCCTACCTGATACTTGGGGAATCATGAGAAGAACTCTTTTTTTTTTTAATACTGTGTTTGGTCGTTTTACACACAAACACACACTAAACCCAAACAGTTATAAGGAAAACAAAAAGTTTTTGACCAGTGAATTAGAATTTTGAGTTAGTGACCAGGTATAATATCAAGGTTTTTGTTGGACTCATGTTTTATCGGTAACAATTATCTAAAGCAAAATACAGTCGTTTTAGTGCAGCCAAGTAACTAAAGAAGGTCCATCAGAGACTACTCTTAGTATAGGTGATGAAAGACTTACCTTGAATTTTTCTTTCCTAAGAGAACTTTTTATTTTTTACTGTACTTTTACAGTATGGCTCTTTTTGTAGTATGTTTTTTAAACATGAAAACAGCATATCAGATGAAATTACTGCAAAAAAAACTATTTTATAGAACGGTCCTAAACTGCATTTTCATTGTGGCAAATGAGGTATACAGCATTGCAGTGAAAGATATGCTAGAAATCACACATATTTTAATTATTTTGGCTTTTTGTTTAATGTTCCTAATAATATTTTTTTTGCCTCATGTACAAAATCTCATCACAGAGTATTTTTATGCGTCAGAAAATTTCTGTGTTACAGGTTTTCTGCTAGAAAGGTGAGATTGTAATTTTTTTTTCTTGTTTTCTTTGTCCTACCCAGTTCCTATTCTTGAATTCTAATTTCTTGTAAAGTTATTTAGGTCTTCATGAAGTTACAACACAAGTCAAACTTATGTGGGGCACAAGCCATTTTTCAATAAGGATATCAGTGTTGTGAATTCTTACATTGCTTTAATGTTACTTGCTTTGTCCCTGCAGGTTTAACATATTTGCTTCACAGAAAGAAAACATAGAAACTTATCTTGCAGTGTCAGCTGAAAGTACTTCCTTTGTTCTTTGTCTTGCTGTCTTTGTATTCAGATAAGCCTTATTAGTTCAGAGACATTTAATTTACATGGATTAATAAAATTCAGGAAAAGAATTTTCCAGTGAATCTTGAAGGCAAGTCAGTATGAATCCAACTTACTTAGATGCAAAGAATGTTCTGAAAAGAAGCATTACCTTATGTTGATGATAATCAAATGTATGTTGTCCTCCAGCTTATTACAGAGTGAATCTCAGCGTTTTGTAGTTAGTGTTCTATAAAAAGAATATTATAAAACTTAATTATCTTGTTTTAACAAACAAAGCAATAAGAACACCCTAGTGTCTCAATGTCATTCAGAGAGATGTTGCTTTGTTGGTCGGATAAAAGTTTATTGGGCAGCTGTGGCAATACAGAATAGACCAAGTCCGTACTCCACTACAACATCTGCATATAAATTTGAGCTGCAGGAGGAATTTTCAAAGCAAACAAAAATACAGAAAAAACGCCCCATTCTTGGTGACAAATAATAATAAAATATATCTCTTCAGTCTGCCCAGAACTTTCCTTTGCAATTGTATTTGTTTTATTTTATAAATTGAGGCAGCTAATTTAATTAATTATAATTTGAATAAATTATTATGCAGCAAAATAGGTAATTCTGTTTCCTATAAAATACCAACAAAAATGGACTTTGTGGAACACAGCCAGAACTGGATTTCATAGAACCTAAATAGTCTTAGATATGTTCATAGGATGAGTGAGTGCAGAAAGCCACAGGTTGTTGTAGCTTCTATCCCATGAGGTCATTTTCTTCAGATCAACTCCTCTTCAGGGCTGCTTGCCCCCAAAAATCCACTTGTAAGACCTCACCCTAAAATTTAGGTAGGAATTTCTTGGTGACTAAGCAGCATCATGGCAGATTGAAACTCAGATGCCTGTCAAATGCAAAGTGAAATACATCAGGAGGAAGAATTTGAATCATTCTTTCACCGTAACAGGTCTGAAATAACAGGGGGAAAAGCAGGGACCAATGTAAGCAGCTGAAAGGAAATTTCTGTTCAATATCCATCATTACTCAAAAACCCATATGAAGAATATGCATAAAGAATGTGAAGGAAAATAAGATGTTCAACAGACAGAAGGCTGTCTCTCACGGAGCCAGCAGGAAAGCAGGGTACTTAGTACTCTGTAGTGTTTGCTCAGCACTGCAATAAAGATAGCACACAGTTACTGGAACTTTTCCAGGTTTAAAGACTGAGAAATGAGACCAGCTAAACTTAAAAATTGCGTGGAATGCTGATTTCGTGTTTTATTTTGTTTAAATTTTTCCCTGTTATGAATATCATTCACTCAAAACACATAGAAATTAATGTTTATTCTTTTTTGTGCCACGCAGAACCTGAAGCGAGTGGCTGAGACATGGATGGATGAGTTTGCAGAGTACATTTACCAGCGACGGCCTGAGTACAGACATCTCTCCACTGGTGACATCTCTGCCCAGAAGGAGCTGCGCAAGCACCTGAAGTGTAAAGATTTCAAGTGGTTCATGGCTGCAGTGGCTTGGGATGTCCCCAAATATTACCCTCCTGTGGAGCCTCCACCTGCTGCCTGGGGGGAGGTGAGGAATAGATCAAATTTAAATGGATCTAACATTTTAGATTGTGGGAAATTAAAATTATTAAATGAGAGTAAACTTGATGTTAAGTAGTGTTATTAAGGAAGTTCACAGGGGTTAAACTGTCCCTGATCTATTGAAATGAGAAACTGTCATGTCTTAGAACTATCACTGTTGCTTTTGTAACTCATTACAGCTTTGTGTGTAGAGAGCATATGATGTATGCAACAATGAGGACAAGAATGAGTAAAAAAGTATGTAGCATTCATTACTGCATGTCGCAGAAGATTTTAGATTCGGAGAATCACCTTAGTAAAAAGGAGGTCTGAAGTCACTGCTTGGAATTTTTTGCATATCTACTGGTACACCTCCTTCTGTCCTTACAATGACAATTGTGTGCAGATGAAGTTATGTTTGCTCACATGTGAAATGTGACAAGCAAGGCCTGGATACTTTCCTTTTAAAAGGACTGATTTTGCTCAGCTATTCTATATATTCTGTAGGTGCTGTCATCACTGAGTACCAATAGCAGACAAGTACAATTTCTCCGTTGATGGATATGGGAAGGGAGACCACAAAAGAGAAACCAATATCAGAGCATCACTGCAGAGCAGGGACTGAGCAAACAGCCAGCTGCAAATCTCCACCTGTGATCAAAGATGTTCTGCATTCAGACCTTTCTGAAGAGCAGAGCTGTAGCAAACCTTTCTTTGACAGCTTGTTTTGTGCAGAAGAAATGAGAACACAAGGAGTGCTAGGAGAGGAAATTACTTCCTTAGTTGCACTGAAAAATTGCTGTGGCCTTTGCCCCCAAGAACTACAGCAGCTTCATGCCATGGATAGGTCACATTTAGAAGGCTCTTTCCTCTCAGTTCATTAAGATATATAAAGAAGGTTTCACTCTTCCAGTGTATTGTCCTACTTTTAAAAAACATAGGAATATCTGTACTGTGAGTTTTAGCCTTTTCTGATTTTTGGAAGATGCTCTTGGGGCTGACAGAAAATTATCTTTCATAGTTGAAATCAGAGGATGAAGTTGAAACTTTGACCAAAACATTCGGTAAGGTCAGGCACAAGTCTACATATTGCCAGTGGTCAAGACTGGACCATTAACTTCTAAACATAAATACCTCTGCCATTCTCCAGAATTTTCATATTTAGAAAGGCAAATTACCTCATAGTGAGATTTCTAAAATAAATTTTTCTGGTACTATCAATACTTAGTTCTACTTTATAAGCTATCAGTTACAGATGTTGAAAATTTATTTATGTCTTACTGTTTGCTACTTCTTGGCAGTAACGAATTCCCTTGTTGTGAAAGTTTCTTCTTTTTGGTCCTGCTGCCCACCTTTTATGAGATTAATGTGTACTGAGAGGTAAGGAATTTATCAGTAGAAGGCAGGCTGGATCAGATTGCTGTGGCTGCTACTGTGATCTTCCTTCACCATCTTTCACATTTGTACATGGGTGCCCTTGGAGGACTAGGATCAGGAGATGTGTAATTTCTCTGGCCAGATGGACAATCCTTAACTCGGTCAAGAGGGTCTAAGAGGAGGAACTTGTGATTCAGGTTTTCATTCTTTTCATAGCAATTTTTATACAATTTTTGCATAAACCCAAGTATTTTTGACAGTAAATCAAAATCATATCAACGGTGTGTGAAATCTGTGCCTTAAAAGTATTTACTAAGTTCTTAGGAAGGATGTGAAGACCAAAGATTTTCTTTTTTGTCTAAAACATACTTTCTCTAAAATAACAGGAAGAGAACTTTCAGCCCTACTTCTCTTGTTTTTCCTGACACCATTACATTCCTGTGCAGTTTTAATTAATTTGTTGGCACTTGTGAGGACCTTAAAAATCCTTGAAGGTCAATGGCTGTGAGAAGCTGAAAGAGGGAAGCAGACTGTAATGTTACTGCTTTGTAAGAATCACACAGCTCTTGAAACCTTGCTGATTGTACACACCAAAAGTCTGTGCCAACACTGACTGTCATTTAGTACCCTCTCTGCTTCTATTTGGAAGTACTTTACATCTGCTTGCCTATGCCAGTCTGAGAAAGAGTAAACAATGAAGTACACAGACAAGTTTGGCTCTAGTATTTTGATATCTAGCTAGTAAAAGCATGTGGTGTGAAAGCAGACATCTCATAAATAGCCTCTGCTCAGCTCCTCTTTTTTTGCAAACATGTTTATTTAAAATCTGACTCTTACATTTCTTGAAAAAAATCTGTTTATGATAGAAAAGAAGGACATTTTGAAAACAGAAAGCAATTTTTTTCTACACTTTTCATGGCCTTATCTCTTATGTGTGTTTGTGCCTTTTGTCCTTGTAGCTGGCAGGGTGTACATACCCTTGATAATCTGTTCTGCGTTGTAACATCTGAAATATGTGCAGTAGAGAAATGTAACAGCAAATTCAGATAGATTAAATTTAGTGGGACTGTCAGTTCTGTGTTTGAGTGATGTAACTGTACTCTTTTCCACTGTGGAAAAGAGAAAAGTTTTCAATTAGGTTTTATTCGTACTCTTTTGAATATACTAGGATGTCTGGTACAAGTTGAAAACAATAATACCCGTCCCATGCTTTTTGTAAGACAGAATAATATATTTGTAATATGTATTTGAAGTCCTGCTACCTAAAACAATAGGTGTAAATTGGCCACGAGGTGTTTTCTTAGGAAGTACTCAAGAATTTACAAGCTGTGATCCAGCATGAATATATTGTGCAGATATCACAGCTTCCAGTATCTTTGAAAACGCATTTTACATTAAATTAATCATATCATATCAGACATTGTAATTTATTTTAGATTTCATGAGTTCTGTAGTCAGGGTGGTGCAAAAAAAAGTTGTTTTACTCAGTCAAAAGGGAATTATTTAATCTTGGTTTCACTTGCTGTTACATAAACTTCAACAATTGAAAGAGGAAGTGACTCAGTGCAGCAGTGCTAAGCTGTAAACCTGAGACTACTCCTTTCTCAGCCCCAAACTCATGAATTTTTACAGCATTGACATGAAAATGTCGCACATGAAGTCAAGTGGCACATTTGAAAAAAGAAGAAAGCCTAAGAACTCACTAACTTCTCTTTCAGTTATTTTCCTTTTTTTAAAATGTGTCATCCTCATACCCTTAATGAGTCAATCTGTGCCCAGCAATTGTCACACATCTGTTTTACAAAAGCGATATAACCCACCCTGCACAGACTGAGTGCTGCACAGTTGGACTGTTCAAATTCTTTTATCAGAATCAATGTCACACTGAGTAAGAGTCCCGTGTTTCTTCAGTGAGGTTTTGGCAGTGCTTAACTTCTTTACCTTTGACTTTTTCTTTTTTATGGCTGACACAAAGGATAAATACTTCTAAAATTACTGTGTATCGGTTGACAGGAGAAGTGGCTCATTTTTATATATTTGATTCATAGACATTGATGGCCCTAGGGTTGAGTATATAAGCAGTGCACTAAAACTGGCTCTAAGTGCTGCTCAAACAAAAAAAAAGTAACATAAATGAATACTGCTAATGTCTTCTAAGAGTTAAATCCATTTTCATATTTAAGGCATTAAATCAGATGTAGGGAGAGTATTATATAAACTGATAGTACAAGGTGCTTCTGTTGTTGCTGTATCCATAAGCATTGTCCTAATACCATCTCCATAGTCACTGTTCACAGATGACAATGTTGAACACACAGTTGTCTTTAGATTGCTACACTTTCCCTCTTTCTGCTTTTGGCACAGAGACTTTCATGTCATGGTGAGCATGCAGGGCAGCTCCCAGATTCCCTGGGAGTTTGGCTCCCACACTCTGGCTCACCCCTCCCAGGCTCCATGAAGGCTGAAGTATATACTTGGGTGACAGCCTGGCTCCAGTGCAGGCGGGGTAAGGCTGCAGGAGCCAGGACATCAGCTACTACCTCAACAGCAAATCTTGCAGGAACTCATTTGCCTGGGAAAAGTTGTAGAGTTGTAGAATTACAAAAGAATATTGGTCAATATAATTGCTGGGCTCTAGGAGGCTGTATTCTCTATGCTTTTACACCTCATCTGCTCTCTCTGAGGACTACAGTGCCCATAGTGAGTTACAATGTCATTTCAAGAAGTATGTATGATGACTTACAGATAGCATCCTGTGCTTTTGTCAGAATTTGTTTAATTCTGAAACAGCCTTTAATATCACCACTTACCATCCTTGTCAGTCCATACATCAAAGTCCTTGGAAGCATGATTTTCCTGTATGCTTATCTGTGTGTACAAATGATGGCAATTAAGGCTGAGCAAAAAAGTTTTGTATGTAGCAACTCAATGCCTTACCAGCATGGCTGATAAAATCTGTCTCCTGTTCATCCCTGGTCTTACAATTGCACAAATAGGAATGTTGGAAATGTCTTAGGATCACTATCTATTTGTTTTTTAGTTGTAACTCATAACCTTAAAAATCCTAAATCCATTGTGCTGTATGACTGGAGACAAGGCAATTCAAAAGCATATTGGTGTATAAATGAGAAGAAAAAAACCCTGTGCTTCTGCTTTCCTTCCTTTGTCCGTGGAAGCATCTTAGGGGATTTGCAGGCTATGTGGTGCTGGTGCTTGGCAGAATGTTCCCCATGGCTCTGGCTCTGGCATGGTGGCTCAGTTCAGTTTCTAGCAACTGCCAAGGCCACACAGAAATGCCAGAGAACAAAAGCACAGACTTGACTGAAATGCCTTATTAAAAAAAGAAAACAAAAAACAAACCATGACCCCTCTGCAGCTGAAAGGATGAAACAAAAAAAAGGATGAGCTAACATGTAAGATGCAAAAAAACAGAGTCAAAACTAACTCAAGCAAATCTTTCAGGAGTAGAAGGGAGAGGGGAGGAAATAAAGAATGTGAGACAGATTCCACCAGTGAAAGAACTAAATGTAGCTTCAGCTCAAGCCTTTTCAAGAAATGGCCTGAACACATTTACTGCACAGTCCAAATGACAGAGACTGGGATGGAGTGATGCCATTGAGATAAAATTATGAAAGCCTTTTAATGCAATAAGCATTAATTGGATGTGGAGTGTATTCACTGTCATTTTACAATTCTGAATCACATAAATATACCCAATTATTAATGGCAATTGTTAGCAGTTCCATTTTAATTAACTTGCATGCTGTAAGAACTGAACTGATTATCATTTAATTTTATGTTAGACCAGAAATCTTTATCTATACAATGGAAATTTAAGTGCATTGAGAAATGATTGAACATTCTCAAAAAAAAATTATACTTGGAGAAGGTAATTCACATGAAACTTTAAAAATAGGACATTAAATTCTATTCCCCTCATTTTTCTTTCCTGCCTCGTTTGCTGGGTAATATGAAAATGCAGGTTGTTGAGAACTAATTGCCTTTCATCTTTGTTATTGTGGGGCTGCCCAGTGCTGGATTGTATGTATGAAGAGCTAGTGTTTTACCTCATCTTTAGCAAACTTTTATTGTATTGAAAATATAAAAAATATCCTAGGACTGGGCTGGTCCAAATGTTTTTTAAATGCTTCTCTGAGCTCTGGTGAAGGATCAAAGGGTCCTGGAGGCAGTTCAAACTGATGTTCCCCCATCTTTTACCCAGTCTGCAATTTTCTAAGCGAAACAAATTCACTTTCTGAAACCTTTCTGAGAGTTTTTACATTTTACAGTTTTTACATTTTCTCACTAGCTGTTGCTTTCCCATCTGTGTAAATCTTTCTTGAGCATGGTTCACAGACTCGATCCCACCCCTGCAGAATCAGAAAAAGAGCAGAGTAGCTCTGGCATGTGTCTTGCATGCACAAGGATTTCCCTTCCTTGCTATGTTTTGTGTAATGCTGTGAAGTTTTCCATCCTCTGGATGTGTGTGAGGTTTGCAGGGGCAATGTGTACATTTCTCTGGCATATTATGGCAACAGCAGCAACTTCTAACATATTTTTCATGAAAAAGCACGAATGACTACTCAATTGTATCTCCATTCTAGAAAGCATCTAGTTTTCTTTCAAAAAAGGATCAAAGTAGCATCCAGAATGTCAAAATATGCACCTGCTTTCTCTATATTATACATTTAGAATTTGTGCACGTTTCCATGCACTTTGATTACTTAGTTTCTGTTTATCTCATTGAGAGAGTAAGTTTCTTTAAGAAATCCTTTTCATTATGGAGGTGTCTAAAGGATTTTTAACCATCCCAGCGAAGGAACTCGGGAGAAATGTGTGTGGATTTGCAACACAAAGTTAGGATTTTGCTCTTTCTGGTAGCAGTGGGCAAATCTACTTTTCAACCCGATGTTTCAGAGAAAATTTACCTGTCAGCAGTAGTACATAACTGGTATGATTGATAGTCACAGATTAATTATTACTCAGTTGCTTCAGCCTCAAGAACAAGATTTTCCTTTTAAGAACAAGTTACACTACAATGTTTGCAGCAGGCATTCAGGAGGAACCTCCATTGGTAAGCATAGGTTTCAGTACAGATTTGTTAAGTACTTTTTAAAAGCCTAAGTTTCAGTGCAGACTTGTTAAGTGCTTTTTAATTTTATGCACTTCAGGGAGTAATGTGTGACCTTATCTACAATGGTGTTATTGTGTAAAAGTAAGAGCATGGATTGGAGCAAAGCATGCCTGAATTTCTAATGCATGCTGACTGCTCCTGTGTCTGGTTGAGACTCATACAGAAATCACTCCCTTCCAATACTGTTGATCTCTCTTGCTCTCATAGGATGGAAAAAGCAGTCAGACAAGCTTTGAACTTCTCAAACTCTTTTTAGTTTTTTTGCATGAAGGTATTTCATAAGACCTACCTTTCATTTGTTAAGCAGAATATTTCAAACTTTGCTTCTTCTGAAGATGCTTCTATAAAGAGTAGTTCATTCCAGGACACAGCTCTCTACCCTGTAAAAAGTAACTCTTACCAGTTTTATGTAACTGATAGTCAATCTCAAGTCCTTCAGAGCTAAACTCCTGAAGCCCTGACGCTGAAAGCTCAATTCTGCAGCCCAGTTTAATGTGAAATGTTGCTGCTTGGTTTTGCAGATTCGAAACGTGGCAGCCAACCTGTGTGTGGACAGCAAACACGGAGCCACAGGGACTGAGCTAAGGCTGGACATTTGTGTGAAGGATGGCTCAGAACGAACATGGTCACATGAACAGGTATTTTAGTGGTGCAAAGAGAGAACAACACTTCTGCTTCTCTTTCCCAGTTTTTAAACATTTTCTGATAGCTTCTCTTTTTCTTAAGGTAAAACAGAAATCATTTAGAAATGTAGAAATATTTTTGAATTATTACTGACCTTAATGGCGTATACAAAATACTCCTTAACATAACTTAAGAAATTCCAACAGCCACCTGAGCTATCTTCATTTCCAAAAGTAATTGCAATGCCCAGAGAGCTTTTTGAAGCCCCATTCTCCTCCAATGTATCACGAAAACGTTGATTTTGGTTGAGTTACCTGAAAACATTTTAACTATAGTACCAAGCCTTTTACAGCTCCAGTCATTGTCTGTTTTTACACTTTTATCTCAATAAGCAGTTATATTTTAAACAAATATGAGGCATAAGTGAGATAAATGGGTAAAAGCAAGCAAAAAGCATTTCAAAAGACAAGGAATTATAAAGACTCAAAAAAGGCTTTTATTTAGATTGGTTACGTAGAAAACTATTAGTCCTCAGGAGTCTGTAGGAAAAGAGCTCTAATTTTTTACTCATTGTGAGTCCATAGGAAGGGGATCATGACTTACAGGCTGTGGGTCTTGCCAACATGAGTAAGGAGAATCCAGATGAAAAGTGCAACCTGACCGTTTATCAGCAAATTTAGTGAGTGGGTGATTCTTTCACAGGAAAAGGTCCCAGATTAGTAAAAGATTTCTAATGCTGAGGAGAAGAATTGACCTGGCAGTCACACAACACTTTGTAAAAACTTAAAAGCTCAGGAGAGAGGAGTTCTGAGGGGTATTTGAAGTGCTGAGGTCAAAAAAGCATGCTCTGAGGATACTGAGAAATGCAGGAGGAGAGCTGCAAGTGAATGAAACCAAGAAGCTGAAAGATTCTATTTAGGTAAATGACAACATGGCCCAAAAAATGAAGTTGCTGAAAGAAGAATTCTTCAGATAGCTATCAAAGATACTGCATGGGGATAGGGTTTCAAAACTAGATAAATATAATTGTTTTGTTTCTGAAAGACAGTAATTCGGGGAGTTAATTGAAAGAAGTTGTATGGTCCAGACTAAACCCATCACAGCGTTCTCTGGCTTTAAAATCTGCACAGCTCCAAACCCTCCTCAAGAGGGGAGGGGGGAATGCTGAGAATGACAGATACAAGAAAAGAAGAAAAAAGAAAAAACGTTGGATAAGGTGAGATAAGAAAAAAATGCTAGCAGAGAAAAGGGAGACTTGAAATATAATTTGAAAGAGTAAAGGCTGGAACAAAGGGGAAATGATACGAAGGGAGAAGGATGGTAGGGAGAAATCGATGTGTGTGCCCTGGGTGCTCGACGTGTCCCGCAGGGACAGCCCGAACTGTCTCCGCCGGGCTGCCGGGGAATAGCGCATCCTCTCGCATTGCCGCAGGGCGCGGAAAGCGAAAGCTGCGGAAATCTGCCCGGCAGCGGCGCGGCCCTGCGGAGCGCCGGGCGGGCGGCAGGGGGCAGCGCGGCCCAGCGGAACGGATCCGCCGACACACGGCCGGCCCGGCTCCTGCGGGGCCAGCGCCCCTCACGGCCGGCTCCCCTCGGCCTGCCGCGCTCAGGCCAGCTCCCCTCACGGCCGGCTCCCCTCACGGCCAGCGCCCCTCACGGCCGGCTCCCCTCGGCCTGCCGCGCTCAAGCCAGCTCCCCTCACGGCCGGCCCCCCTCACGGCCGGCCCCCCTCACGGCCGGCCCTCCTCACGGCCAGCCCTGCGCTGCTGTCACACAGCTCCTCTTTAGCTCTCACGGCATTTGTAGCCTCGATGAGTTCTGCATACACCAGTAGAAACTGGCGGAATTAATGAAAGTATCAAGTATTTTATTATCGTATTTGGAATAGCATGGATTGACGCTGAGGCGGACTTGTAACTTCTGGTATAAATTTACAGATTTCAGTGGCAAGCTTGATGTGACTGGTGCTACACGCATCGGTGCCAGAGAGAGATGATCCTTTGTGCCACTGGATTCACGTCGTGTTACCAGGGCAGGAATTAAAGGCTGACAGTCTCGGCCACCACGCCAGGGGCACAGCCCTTTAGCAGACCCCAGGAGAGAAAAATAACCTTCCACCTTAGGGCTGTGCAAGCCCCGCTGGGCAAGCAGCAGTCAAAAGGTTTGTGGGGCACTTGCAGGCTTTCTGGTAAACAGGAGATGGGTGAGAAGTGATGATGTGTCACTGAGGTTTTGGAAAACTTCCCCAAACCAGAGGGGAAGAAAGGAGACCGGAGGATATGTCCCAGCACTGCATTCTTCCATCTCTGTCTGCCCAAAGCTAGCTTTTGGCTTCAGGGGAAACTGAGGCTTTGCTGGACTGATAACCAACAGCAAAGGAAAATGACAAGTATCACTGTCTCTTATCAAGTTCCCCAGCCTTGCCAAGGAATGAGTGGACAGACACCATCTCTAACATGGCTCAGCAAGTGCCCAGCTCTTTCTTCTGTACTTGGAGGTATAGTTCAAGCCAGAGCCCAGCGCTGAAATGTAACATTTAATCTCTGGATTGGGGTACACATTGTCCCCTCAAGTGTAATGGCACAGTCGAACACAGTGCCAGCTGACAGACCCCAGCCAGACAGTGAGTAATTAAGCGATATTGCCAGGCTGGAAAGCATTAATGGCATCAAAAGGGCCTTTGTCCTACAGACAGTCCCAGGCCAATGGCTCTATCAGGCAATCATTCTATCAGGCCCCATGCCAATTGTAAATGAAGCTGGAAAACTGTATTTCCCACTTACTGCATGACAGGGCTCGGCTACATGAAAAGGCAAAGCATGAGGGCTGAGGGGTTGCTTGATTGCAAACACAGAGGATGGGGCTGTGTTTTACAGACTCCGGTATGAGAGAAAGCAAAAGAGGAGAATGAGCAACCACTGAGCCAGGACAGAGGGTTTCTTGGGTCCAGCAGGGAACAGTGAACAGCAACTCCATGTGTTGCAGGTGAAGAATCAGCCTGCTGTTTGTTATTGATGTGACTGGGAATTTCGTGCAGCCTTGTTTCAGATCAACAAGCAGTCAAAAATGAATTAATTACAAAAAGGGTACAAAAGGCTCAGCCATTTCTTGTAAAATCTGACAGAGTTTGTTTCTAACAAAGGAACAATGAAATCCAAAGTGACAAGTGGTGGCAAAGCAGAACATTATAGACTCTGGGCTCCAGCTAATAACATGTAGCATTGTTGGACATTAAGCAATGGAGAGATAATATTTATATTGGCCAGATTCAGTTTTAGCTAGAGGAAAATTGCTGTTTAAAAGGGGAAAGCTTTGAATTATGAGATTGGAAAGATTGTACACCTTCATGTTGTGTCTGTAACTGTAATTAATCTTAATATTAATTGGATGTATAGAGAAGTATAAACTTTTTTCTGATTTTTTTTCTCTTCTCACTCTTAGTCCTAAAACTGAGTTCCTGTCCCTAGCAAGGTTGGTTTTATAATATCACTAGGGAGAAGACGTACTTGTTGGTTTTAGAAAAAAATGTTTTTTAAAAATGGGAGGATAAAGAAGGAGGAAAAAGAATCTAAGCTAGTCTAAACATTAAGATCTAGTATTACACAGATCCTCATTTTCAGCGGAAGGGAATAAAAACCCTCTGCTATTACCATGTCTTGACTTGCAAACAGGACACAGCCCTGATAGTCTTCAGAAACCACTGAGTGGAAAAGAGCAAAGGAATAGTTTGGATCAGTATGATCTAATTTAAAGTCTGGCTTGAGCTCTTTCAGGTGTACTGATGCATTCAGTAGGGTAGTAGTCCTCAGGCCAAGGTCCAGAGAGCAGCAAGAATTGGTCCCTCAGCTCACAACTCATGCACAGAATGAGAAATTTGGTGAGCCACCCACTGGGAAAGATGAAGCTGGTCCTGAAATAGAATCTCTCTCTGCAGTAGTACTAATGAGAGTGAGAATATCACAGAAGCACTGTTCCACACCATTCCTCTAGGTATTTCTTATTCATTACTTTGAAGTCTAGGTTTATTATGTGTCTGAAGAAAGGTAAAGGATAAGATAAAGAAAATGGCTTTTGTTGGCGTTTCGTTAAAGGAAAATTGTCTTAGGCTTCTCTTTTCCTGAAGAAACAGCAGTGTATTTTTTTTTCTGTACCAAATCTTACTTCTGTCTTTGCTTGTGAAATGATAAGTTATTGTAGGGAGTCCATGATGATGCTTCAAAGAAACATGAAGAAAAGTGAAAAAAGATTTAACCTTTTGAAAAGCAGAAATTGCTTTGAAAATGAGGTTAAAGCTGACCACTGAATTTTACTGCAGATAAATGTAAAATGCACTCTGGGAAATGAAAGAAATAAGCAGGACACAGAGACAGATTAAGAAAACATTCTCTAGAAGACTTATAATGCAGGTATAAATAGAGAGTAACAGCAGCTAACAGAGCAAAAAGGGCTTACAACAAGAAACATTAGAAAAAAAAAGGTACATATTCTGATATATACTTGTGTTTGGGTCCTACGAGCCAAGAGAGACAGTAAGACCTTTCAAATGTGATATTCAGAGGATGGTACTGCACTGAAGATGAAGTATTTTTGAGAGGTGTTTCTTTTAGGAAGACTATGGAAAGAAGATCACTATAGCAATGAAGAGGTTAAAACCTGGGAACCACTACAGAATTGTTCAGGATTAGACCCACTTGATATTTATTAAGCTTCAGTTTATAGCTGGTTCTGTCAGGGAATGTACACGCTGGAGGAGCAGGGTGCTAGATAAGGGCCAAAAGGAGCTGCGGTGAGGTGTTGGAGACTGTCTGAATTCAGTATAGGGAGCTGAACTCAGTATGGGGAGCTACTTCTCTGGATAACGAGCCTGTGTGCATTTGCACATGAACCATCTCAGCTGAACAGTTACTACTAGCAAAGTTTGCTCATTTAAAGAGAGCTTCACTTTCTCAGTGTTAGTGTCTTTTTTTTTTCCTATGGCAAATCAAAAGTCATGCAGAAAGCTGAAGAATAGCACTCAGTCAAAAAAAGAAAAAAAAAAGAAAGAAAATAAAATAACCTCACAGATCTTGACAGAGCTTCTGGGTAGTAATTTACAGCCTGCAACTTCTTTTCTGCAAGGATTGGTCCATGGAAAGGAAAATGCACTCCACGTCTTTAAATTTGATGCTGTCAGAACTGTCACCTTCATCTGATGATTGAAAGACTGCAGTGTCACAGCATCACTTCAGACAGCTGCTGTCTAATTGAGAAGGATTCCTCTATTAACTGTGACCCTCCATGACTCCTCTCAGGCAGTGAGAAAAAGGGCTTTGACAAGATGCCTGTAGCTCACAGGTTTCAAAGTAGAAAGATGAAGATCATTTAACATGTGTTGTTTGGGGGGAAAAGACAGTTGAGAGAGGCGATGGTAACAGTGTCCCTTATAAACAGAAGGAAACTGCTCATTAAACACAGGAAAGAGGCTGTGATGGGAAAATCTCTCTGGGCAGCTTGTTCAGACCCAAATGAGAGCTAAAGGAACATCACTGGCAGTGGCTTTCTGAGTCCTAGGGAGCTGAAATCTTGGTGCCTACAGGTGCTGCTTTAACTGGGGTAACTAAAGACTTTAATGAGCATATCCCCTGTTCTCTCTGCAGTACTTTGTCACTAGAGATTTTTTCCTTCTCTGACACTGGGATTGTGCCTTCCTGGGGTATATTCTACATGGCCACTGATGCACTTTAATTAAGGCAGTTGGCATCACTGAATCGTACACAAGCAGGACCTCATTTAACCAGCATCTGGGGTGTGCAAAAAAGGAATCCTGCATTAATATTTTGTGTGTTATTTTAAACGTTTTTCACTAATAATATGTGATTGTTTTCCCAGCTCTTCACCTTTGGTTGGAGAGAAGACATTCGGCCCGGGGAGCCACTTCACACCAGGAAGTTCTGCTTCGACGCCATCTCGCACAGTAGCCCTGTCACACTGTATGACTGTCATGGGATGAAGGGAAACCAGCACTGGAGCTATAGGAAGGTCAGAGTCACTGTGGGGCATCTCAGAGGTTCAGACCATCTTGAGCCTGTATTCAGTTTAGCACAGGCTTGTGCTTTCCTGTCAAAGCAGTTCTGTTTTACAATCTACCACATCCTATTCTGTTTAATTTTGTGGTAATCTCTGT
The DNA here is from genome assembly GCF_048771995.1 of Taeniopygia guttata. Classification (NCBI taxonomy): domain Eukaryota; kingdom Metazoa; phylum Chordata; class Aves; order Passeriformes; family Estrildidae; genus Taeniopygia; species Taeniopygia guttata. Next base: position 36,102,046 of record NC_133028.1, on the reverse strand, counting down.
AAACATATTCATGTTCCTTTTGAGCATTCAGATATTTAGGTCAAATTTAAATGAAAATGGATCTGATCCAGCTCAGAGGGTGTCTGTATTGGATCTGTTCCCTGAAAGGTTTTTAACCATTCTGGCGCTTCAAGATGCTTGTGTCATTTTAACAGAGGCACTGGTGGAAATATTTTCATCCAATGTGACAGCAGCAAGACATGCTGCTCATGAGTTAAATGTACTTTACTATATTTTAAAGATTATAAGTGGCAGAAAAATCTCCCTCAAAAACCAAAACAAACAAACACACAAACAAAAAAAACCAACAAAAACAAAAACCCACCCAACATTAAAAGCACTGCTGTAAGCCCAAAAGAGGCAGGAGTTCATAAACTAAAGATAAGCTGCTTAGACACTACTTTGATCTGCTGAATTTCAGCCCATTTTTATAAATCATTGAAAACAGGAGGTCAAGCTAGAAAAATCAGAGCTTCAGTTAGGGTAAAAAGTCTTGGTAATGCTACTGATTCATTGTTGCTGTTGTTGTTAGGGGTTTTTAATAGTTTATCAGCAAGTTGTCTTGATTAAAGATTTTACTAATAAACTATGTATTCCATTCAGCATAAGGATTTCTCTGAAGTGCTGAGGATTTCTCTCACACATGCTTCAGTTTTCTTTGACCATTGTGCCTTGCCCTTCATGTTATTTAAGCTGAGGCCAGAGCACTAGGAAATGGTCTTTGCCAGATAAACCTCAATACTGTTTTCTAGTTTAAATATATATATAGTACAAAACTAATTCAAAACCGTTAAAAATAGGTTTCTCCTGATGCTTTTTTTCTGAGTGCCTACTTATTAGCTTGTGCCTTTTTACCTTATTTATGTTGCAAATCGAGGTCCATCATAAGATTTTCCAGAAATGTAATCCCTTTGAAGCTGAGGTATTACTTGTAAGAAAGTTAGAATATATGGGGCAGATATTTAGAGGATATAAATTGTGGTGGTTGTATTGCTGCCTATCTGACTTTATAATGCAGTAATAATCCGTTCTTGCTTCAAAACCCTTCCGATTTATCTTTTGCCTATCCAAGCTGCAAATCAAAAAGCTTTCATACCCTTAACACTTCATTGTTGCTTAATATAGCCAGTTCATAAGACAAAATGCACTCTGTAAGGCTCATCACCTTTGATGAGGACAGAATATAGCAGGTAACGGAAAAAAAAATGACATTTGTAAAAAATACACAGTGTAAGTTTTATTAAATTCTCTTCACAGCTTCATTTTTAATTTCCACAAGGCTGACAGGACTCATATAAAAATTCTCAATGCAAGACAGGCATTTCCATCTCAGCAAGAAACACCACAAGTTTTGTTATGATGGAAGTACTGACACATTCTTAACCGTAATCCCAACCTGACAGAGAGCTGGTCAATTTGCATAAACCTTCAAGTTAAGAAACTTCATTGGAATAATAGAATTCTATATACATGGTTTTCTTTAAGCTTACTTTTAGTTTGCTATACAGTAAGTATTTTTTAATGTTTCCTATAATCTGTTTCCTCAGATAAAGGGCAGATTTATATTAGAGATTTCTGGTAGTATAGCTACACCTTCAAAAACCTTATATGCGATATAATCCTTTTCCAGCTTTGAAAGCATCTGGGCAATAGACCTTTTAGTGTTTTCACCTCTACAAAACAAAAACCGATCTGTGCTAGAGCCTTTTACCTAGGGAATGCTAGAGCCTTTTACCTACGAATAATAATGTGGTTAAGAAAGAAGTGTTTCCTTTTAAAAAACAGAGAGCAAGTCAGCCACTCTCTTCTGTTCTCTGCTCCACTTATAGACACTATAACTTCCTAATGGTCATGTATCCATCCTGCCAAAAATACTTCTCATGCTTTAGGAGAAATGACTTTGCTTGTCAATGTCTTCTAAAATGCCTAATAAGAAACATTTCTTATCTTGATCTCATATTATTTCTATAAAACTAGAACATAAGAGGCTTTTATTAATTTAAAGATGAGTCTCTTCTCATTATCATTTGCATCTTGAGTCACTGATAAAAAGTTACGGCTGTAAAGTGATTACAAAGTGCTGCAAATGCAATTTGAAGCCAGGCACCATTTTCATATTCCATATTCTTATAGCATAGAAATCGTAACAACCTGTTTTTGGATCCTTGTGAGTAAAAACAGCTTAAATATTTTAGTGGCAAGTAGAATACATTAATATTTTACTTTGGGTAAGGAATGCTCTTCTGGAAAAAATCTACAGCCTATCCCCATTACATGCACTTTGCTTCTCATTGCAGTGCAGTCTCAGAGCGTGCAAACCACATTCTTTTCAGATGAATGAAGCCAAAACTACCACTAATAAACATGTGTCAAAAAACTGTTCTTATTCCCATACTGCTTAAACTACATCTGGGCAGCTATTTGAAAGTCTTGTAAGTCTGCAGTATTAAGTAATCAATTTTCTTAGGACCAATCTGAAATACTGGTCTACAGCCAAGTATACCTTTGAGAAAACTCTGTAAGAAGCAATGGAGCAGAATAAATCCAAGCAGTACTGCAAACATTGCTGTGGGTTGTAAATAGAAGAATGTGAGTAATGCCAGGACAAAAAATATTGGCACCATATTGGAGCAATGTAAGACATTAGATAGATAAGTGTAAATAACCTGTAATTATTAGATATTTGGGAGAATGGCTTTAGCTTCTCAAGCTAAAGCCATTTCTTTGACTCTGTTTGGTATTCCTAAGCATGCCAGAGCCAATGATGAACAGTGCCTACAAATTTCTGTTACTCATTGTGAAGGAATACACCTCTGGTTTTCAATGTAGTATCATTCTGGGCTGACAGGTAGTGCACTGATTCTGGTAAAGTATGATTCAGTTTATGTGCCACAGGCCCACTACTGCTATTTGTAGAGCAGAAGTATCCAAGAGAGGGCTGATTTAGTAGGTCTCTAAAAAGAAACAATTGTGCAAAATCAATTTCATTATATGGTAATTCTAGCCTGAGCCTAGTGATTATGATAGATGCTAGACTGACAGCATCAAAATCTGTGCCCAGAGGACAGGGGTTTGCTCATAGTCTCCTGACAGCTGCAGGGACAAACTGTAAGAGTCGGTTCACTCGTCACGCAGGAGATGTGTAGATTATTCCCTCAGACAAACTAAAACATGTCATAGTGATAGTGGCTTTTATCATACGGTCTTCAGTCCTGCTGAAACTGAACTGGAGCTACCAACTTATTTTAGATAAACTACCACAGCCACCAGCTGATAATGACTTCCAGTTGCTCTTGACTTTAGCCATAGTTACAGCAGTATCCTATAAGAAATGAAAGGCTCTGTGTGTCATTACCAACCCCCCTGAACTGTCAAGACCATTTATCGTATGGAGGAGTTTATCCTTCTGAAAATAATCTTCAGGCTTGCCTTCATGCAGAAGGAAAAAAATATTCTGCTGTTTTCAGATGTTAGAAATGTCTCCACAAGAGTGCATGTTGTTTCTCAATATTGGTGTAAAGAGGAATTTATATATTTGTCTTGTAAATTTCTTCTCTGGGATGCACGCAACTGTTACCCCTTGAAGTCCTAAACCTGTTTCCACTAAAATCCAGTGGAAGATAAGACCACTGGGCTTTGACCTTAAATCAGCATAAGCTTGAGATGATAAATTAACAGGCCTTTATAGATAGCTAAGTCAGCCAGAAGTTTTTCCAGAGTGGTAACTCTGTCCCTATTCTTAAAAGACACTCTTCTTTCCAAATAACCATGCTCTCTAAATAAAAGCAGCAATAATGCTTCACTCAAAAATTTTCTGCCTGTGATATTTCTGTAAGAAAGACTGCCAGCGTTCTGGAAAGGCTGGAGTGTTTTTCATGGCAAGCTTTTTGTGCTGAAGCTGTTTCCTTTCTTCTTGAACCAGCTATCTTATTAAAGCTTCTAGCATTCCAACTTTGACTTCCTAATATCTTGGCTGGCCCTCATGCCCAGCTATACTGCAAGAAAAAACATATGCCCCCTTCCTTCAAGGTCCCATATTAGGCAGGGTGTCCATGGCACAGTCACTGTGTCCTGATTTCGGACAGTGCCACTCCATCAAGATCTTATTATACAGGAGGAGCTGGCAAGGTGCAGATGGGTGCCCGCACCAGCCCATATGGTGCCTGGCAGTTCTTACAGGCCCACCTCATCCTAGCAGGGACACAGTAGTCTTTTGTACACAGTACAGTTGCCCCCTTCTTGCAAGCTCAAGTATCCTGCCTGCTGTCCTTGTAGAACACAAGAGAAAGGCCTCTACTCATTTGGTTTGGTCCTGTCAGCTTTGATGGCATCCCTCTGAATTTTGGTCTGGGGCAGGGGTGTGTGTTTATCCACTGCTTTTAGGGAAAGGCCAGTGCTGAAAGTAAAAGAGTGTGAAAAGCAGATATAACAGCATTCCATTCAGCCAGAGCACAAGGTACTTTTGACCTGGTTCTTTATTGCATATATTAATTTTAAAAAGAGGCATTGTACTTTACCATTTTTTCACAAACCAAAAATCAGTGAATTTCATCTTTCCTAAATTAAAAAAAAAACCAACTTAATTTTTCAAAGATTTTTTAAATAGCTGCTGTTTCTGTTTGTTGTCGTATTTTTTTTTAATGTGGGGTATTTTTAATGTGGTGCTGTGATTGTTGCTCAGCACCCAGAGTACTTGTGTGAGTTCTTAATAAATTGCAATTTGAGAAGTAGATTTTTTTCCCTCTCACAAACTGGGCAAGCAAGCACATCCTGGATTAGTATTAAAATACTGTCAGGGCAAACATTGGTAGGAGGTGAAAAGCCTGAATGTGGTTTACCAGGAGTAATCTGAAATTTATTTGAACAGATGCAATATAGTCCCTGGAAACTTTCAAACCATCTAATGACTCCCACATCTGTCTTTCTCAAAAAACTTGCCTACATCAACTAAGTATATTGAAACTACCCAACTCACCACCTGCTCAACTGACTGCTTTCACAAAGATTCACCTCAGGTTACTTACTATTCACTCCAGTTTTGTGAAGTAAAATTAATAAAACTAATCATCATAAATATGCTTTTTAAAGCAACTTAATCCATGCTTACCCTCACAAAATCTCCATATGGAGCTAAATCAGTGTTAGGATTTCCATCTTATTAGGAGAGAGAGGATATTTCAGTGGCTGGTCTTAGCAAGGCCACAAGCATTGAATGGGATGAGAACATCAATCCTGTGTCCATCTGTCCACCACTTCAGTTAATAATTCATTTTTAACATCTTCACCAAGTTGAAGATTTTACAGCTCCCCCTGCCAAGAAACACAACACTGTCAAGTGCAAGATTTCTCTAAAAAACCCAAACAGATCAATTTTTCAGGTTCAGTCAGTCAAATGGGCTCCAAGCAAATACATGGTATGTAAAGATATTAAAAGACATTCTATTTTTTCATTATATTATGTGGTTGTTAGTCAAAGACCAGATGATATCTCCCTCTTTCCTGAATCCCCATTTTCATAAAGGATAATAGCCCAAGGGAAGAAAATACTCCATTCTCTACAGCTTTCTAATAATAGCTGTTGTTATTACAGGAGGTTAGTGCACAGAGACCACAAAATCATTTCAAACAGGGCTGGTCTAATCCATGTTCTGTAAAATTAGGACACTTCCAATGATCTGGCATTTGCTACTTAATTCTATTTTTTTTCATTCCTGTAGGACAAAACTTTGTTCCATCCGGTAAGCAGCAGCTGCATAGATTGCAACCCAGCTGAGAAGAAGATTTTCATGAACAGATGTGATCCTTTATCTGAAACTCAACAGTGGATTTTTGAACATATTAATATGACTGTTTTAGAAAAATTTAACAGCAAGGCCAGTTCCTAGAAGGAAAAAAGAAAAAAAAAAAAAAAGAAAAAATTGACCACACATATTTATGTACAGACTGCAGACTGCATTTTCGCCAGCATCTGGGTCAAAGGAGTCAGGAATTAAATTTCTTAGATCCAGGAAATCTGTTCTGAGGATTAAGAAAATGCCACAGCAAGAGCCAGCAGGCTGTCCTTGTGGATATACAGTATCTGGAGAACTTGGCCAAGAGCCTCACCGGATGCTGCTGAGAACTTCAGGCTGAAAATTCCCTTGCTGGTCAAGGGAAAAACTTTGTTTAAAAACTGTTTAAAAGTACTCCAAGTTAATAAAGTAAAACAAAACTCTAGAGTTTCTCAGGTCAAATCCTGCTGTAGTGAGTAGCTCAGAACAGATGCTATGATTTGGGATGGGTTTATGGTGTGCATGATGCCTACAGGAACCTGAAGAAATCCCAGGTTTTAGAATTAAACATGCTGGTAGAAGAATAATGATATTCCAGCACTCCCTAGACAAGATATATGCTCTGTTGACATTCTGTTAATAAAAGGTTGGGTTAAGCAGGTTTAACCCTCAGGACTGCTGCAATTAATTTTAAATACCTCCCTTTTACATTCCATTCATTACCAAAATAGGAATGGTCGAAATCTTAGGGTCTAGAATTACACTGTAGTGAAGCATGAAATGAACTGTATGGTTTTTCCCTCACATTTTCCCCCTTCAGGAAAAATAAACTAAAGCAATCAAATTTCTATATATAATATATTTAGCAATTGTGATTCAAATCCCATTCTCACACAAGGTGAGATTTTTTTTTTTTTTTAGTGAAAAATATAACAGCAGCAGCTGCAGCATAATGTAAGGCTTGTGGTCTATCTGTCTTTTTTAAAGATAGAATCTTTACCAACATATAAATTAAATTGAAAATAGGCTGGGGAAAAAAATCAGGAGGAGAGTGGGAAATGATTGCATACTGCATGCTGAACTAGGTTAGTGAAATTAATACTGGTATGCTGCCATCATCTAAAAGCATGTTGGCTCCCTGCAGTGCAGCTTAAAAGATCTTGCAGTGCTCTTGACACAGAGGAGTGGAGAGAAAAATTGACAAGAAATTATTTGGGTGGTTTCGGAGTTTTTGAAATCTTTGATGGAAATCATGTGAACTTTCTACAGTGAGCAAGTGAATGGTATTGTAGATGTCATGAGGGAGGAAACAAGAAGTGCAAGCAAGTCACACATTACAATATTTTGGTATCGGGGTAACACAGACTTCCATCACACTGATGGGTCCCTCAGACCTATCAAGCTGTTGGAGAGAGAGGCCTCTAAAACATTTTAGGAAGGATGTCTATGGTTCTTCTCAGTTCATACTGATGTGTGGAATGTGACTGATAACTTTGAGACTGTTCAAGGTAAGAGTGAGTATAAATTTATATCAATTAAATATGTGGCTTTTGCTTGAAAGATTAATTTACAGATGAAAGCACCATAAATGCAGATAGATCACGTCCTCTGTGCTGTAACTCCTTTCAGGTTCCAAAAATAACGTTTGTAATTAAGTTGCTTATTTTGATTGCTGACGAGGTGGCTGACTAACCAAAATACTGATGTGCAATCTACCCTGTTTTAAGGGAGTGCAGTGACTGTGTTTTGTTTATTTCTCCTTAAGCTGTGTTTATGCACAAAGAGTATTGATTGCATCCAGAGGATGGTTCTGGTACCAGTGTGCTATTTTATGGCAGCATCTTGTAGTTGCAGGTCATATTAAGGTTTTAGGAGGGGAATGAGGTCCTGTAGCATTCAGGATGTGTGCACTTGGGAAATTGTGAAATTTCCAATATATTAAGCAATTGCTGCAAGTTATTGAAGAGATCTTTCAAATAATTTAAAGGGATGTGTTCACAGAGTTGTCATTTTATGATTTTAAAATAAGTGAGCTTGTTTAGGTATTGTTTACATTTAATTTGAAGATATGGTGTGCTCAGGAACAGAAGAATCAAGTTTCTGGTATGAGGATACTTCAGTTTTGTTTGGCTGTCAGTACACAGAACCACCCTAGTCTCTGCAGACTCTCAGCTTTCCCAGGTGCAGTGCTCGCAGCATCATTTATTTGCAGCCTTATCATGAGGAAAAAGGGTCTGGAAAAAGAAGAAAATGGCTGCCTCAAATATAAATGCAGCCCTCAAGCTGCTGATTGTAACTGGCCCCAAAATGTCAGTCCTGGAAGCAACACTCTATGCCCAAAATAGAGAGGCAAAGGAGGATTGCTAAACCAGAACAGATTGGTAGGGTTATATCGTTCAGTGTCTGACTGCATCTCAATGGTCTGGTTTTGAGATGTCTGATGGGAAATAGGTTGCTATTAGGGCAGAGAAAATCTATGCCTTTTACAGCCTTTGTTGAGTCATATTGCACAGCACCTTACACTGCCAAGGGAAGCCTTCCACTTACTTGTAGCTGATCACAAATTGTAAACTCTAGCAGTCTTTGTCAGAAAGCAATCCATATGACTGCTAGTCAGTTGTAGAGAAAGAGAACAGTCCTTGCACAGGACTCCTTCAAGAAAAGTTTTATTAATAATAAATGATCATCACTACCTTTCACTTCAAGTCTGTCTTGGGTGTTCACCAAAGGTTTCCACTGATCACAGCATTTCATTATTGATTTACCATTCAGAATTTCTTTAATTCTTCCTGCAACCATATCTTTTGCACCTTGTAAACTTATGATCAATTTGGTAGGTTGGAGAGATGTATCTTCCTCTGATATATCTCCAGGAGAATTTAATTCTGACACGTTTTTTCAAAAGACTATAAAATTTCTTCACTGATTTCTTTTTCTAATACCATGTAGTTCTGAACATATTTTAAATGTAGTGCACAGGTGGAATTAAGTAATGTGGGCTCATAATTTCAGTGGAGCTATACTTATTTCTCCAACTAATTACTTGCTTCAGGTTTTTTTTCAATTTATTATTTAGTGGCTTTAATCAAGATGTGAAAAGAAGATCTTTGTATCTTTAAGAGTTCGTCAGCATCTACCCTAAATGTTTTCCATTTAAGGTTAACTGGCCTTTTCTTTTGTGGCCAACAAACTACTATAACTGGAGAGAGCAACTGGAAAAACTGAAATAAACTCCAAGTGCAACTAAAACTCTAAAATAGCATATCTTTTCCTGCATATATTCCAGAATCTAAGCTCAACAGAGGCCTTGGGGGACAGGGCTCAAAGGAGAGAGGAGGAGCTGGGAAACAAAGCCTATCATGTGTGGATAGTAGCCTTGTTGCAGAGACATGACAAGATTTCGCTTTCATTGGCCACAGTCTTATTTCAGAAAAAAAAGAGATTGCTTTAGAACAAATGTTTCTGCAGCAATATGGATATTTTAATGGTATCATGCATTATTCCTGAGTGTGATCCATTTATGAATGAACGGTCTCTAGCTGCTCAACTAAGTCTGCCTCATGATAAAGATAGACTAAGCTTGAAAGGAGGCTGACAAGCACTTAACAACCTTTGATTACTGGCAATTTACCAGGCATCAATGTCTTCTCCAGTGACCTTAGTGAAATCTTATGCCACACAGAAGAAACATGTATAAATAGCTTGACCAAATTGATTAGATAGGTGGCACTTCTGCAGGAGTGAATGTTACCTTTGTTTAAAAAAATAATCATAATCACAGTTCATTTGCATTTTTACTGATAACTTCTGCAAGGGACTGAGTGAGGGAGAGTCTTTTAGCCTACCTGGATGGATTGGAGATGGAGCATTTTAGGAAGGCAGTACTGGCATGCTTTCAGTGTGACTGACACCAGGGGTGCATCTGTTTACTATTTAAAGAGCATCTGTAATGCTGATAACCCAGTGCATTTCAAGAGAACACAGCATGTATGTTAAGAAACAGGAGTATAATAATGGTTTTATTTTTCTTTTTTAATCCAACAAGGTTGTTAGGGAAATAATTTCAAAGCCCTTGAAAACAACACAAGGTGTTCAGGAGTAACATTTTTATAGCTAGTACTACTAGTATTATAATGTTCATTTATTCCTTTTTTTAACCCCCTCCTAAATATGCTCCATATTCTCTTAAAAAAAGTACAGGGATCCAAGAGTGCTTTTACATAACATTTTTAGGATCTTGCCCTTTTTGAAAGTTTTGAAAAGCCTTTAAAAATTATGAAATGTAAACTACAAGGTAACATAAAAACATAAAAAGAAAAAATACCTATTATGGCTAGTGTACCAAGAGACTTTGCTAAATGTTTGCTAAGATAGTATCTTTCGACTGGAAATTTTTAGATGAATAAGTAATAGAGTTATTAAATCTTTAGTGTGTGTAGTACTTTCTATTTAAGATTTTTAATTTAAAAAAACTGTAGTGAATTTGTGTGATTAGTTGCTGACAGGTTTTTTTTTAACCACATATAATACACAAATCTGTTCTTACATCTCCTGAAATATTTCTCTCCTCTTTCCTTCTTACAATTCTGAATGGACTGGATTTAAGAAAATCTGATCATATTAAAAAAATCTCTAAAAGATAAGAAACATATGTAAAAACAAATAATGAGAAAGTTTAGCTAGAGAAATTCAGAGAAATGCATCACATTTCCAAAGCTTCAGCAGCATTCAGAAAACACATTTTCTCTGTGAAGTGGTTTTCTGTTCTTTCAGTGTATCATTAATATCAGTGGTACTACTCCTGGGACAGGACTTCTGAAACTGGTGTTACTGCATTTGGACAGCGTGGTGCCACAGGAGAAAAAAATCTAGGAAGAGCTTCTGAAAAAAATTGCATTCAAACATTGCAATCTGGTATGCCTTAAGATTTTCCTTGTTTCTAAGGTTTCTTTTATCTTAGTATTTTTTTCTTTTTTACAGGACCTGGCAGTGCAGTAGGTCCTTCAGTGGGCCTTAAAGAAACAATACAAACAACAGGAGAGCAAAGAGTACATGGGTTAAAGCAATAATAATTTGTGGTTACCTAAAGGTGTATTTACCACACCACTGTCCAGTAGGTGAATTATACACAAAGAGGAATTTGTGTATTTTGTGCAGCCACTTTGGTTGGTGCTTCAGATGAATGAGAAGGAGCCTTGCAAAATGGGACAGCAGACAAGCTTATACTCAGCAAAAGATGTAGGAAAACTCAGAATGATCCATTTCAGAGAAGCAGATGAGATATATATATATAGATATAGATATAGATATAGATAGATATATATAGATATATAATGGTCAGTGTACAGAATGTGAGGGGAGCTGCAGTGACGCAAGTCTGGTGAGTGGTACTATCTTAAAGATACTAAGACAGAGGAAAGGAAAACTTGGTCCTCATTAACCTTAGTCCTCATTAATCTCAGCAGGATCCCTAACACTGTGAAAGTAGTAGTTGATTTAATTAAGTTAATCCTTGATCTCCCCACTAAATGACTCAACCTGGAAAGAACCACAGTCCAAGCAAATTTCTTCTGATCACTCTGGAGCATCTAATCAGCAAAAGATAGCACTAGGCACAGTTTAGACAAAAACCTCAATTGGCACCAGAACTAAAACAATATTATCGACCCAAAAGATCTGTAGGCCTCTGGTATCCCTCTGTGAACAAAAAAAAAAAAAATATTTCCCTTGCCTAAAGAAGTGATTGATGGTAATGATCCTAGATTAAGAAGATCAAGAATTGTGAGCTTTCAAGGAGGTGAAAGGCCAAATGGTGAGATTAGGAGATGGCAGTTTAATTGAGAGGGGAAGGAGGAAATAAGTGGTAAAAGGGAAAAATTAGGAATCAGATTTGATTCTGTATATGAAGGAAATGTGACCTACAAGGGTCAGCCACTGATAGTTTTGGATACCTCTTCATAGTGGGGCTTGCATTTTTATTTCCATCACAAGTATTTGGGAACTGAGAGGCAATCAAGCCCTTTTGCAAGGACCTAAATTTAGAATAAGGAGAACTGCCTGGTGTGAAATGTATTGATTTTGAAATAACATGATCACAACAGAGAAAAGCTTTGGTGGACCCTGAGTTTGTTCTGAGTTTTCCACTAAAGGTATGTGTGTGTGTTCCTGAGGCTGCTTTTTAGATAGTATGTAGAAGCAGAACATTATACCACTTTTTTACCTCAGTTTAATATTTGTCTCTATCTCAGGCTTTTTTGAAAGAAGAAAAGTGTTTAACTAAATTTTCCTAGGAAATGTCAACTTGGATCAGTATGAAGTAGCCCTTTGTGGATCAAGATAACAAGTGTTTCTCTTCAGATATCACATACAGCTCTTAAAGAAAAGAATATTGGGGCTCTGCCTTCATGGCTCCTTGTAGCATTCACCTCTTTTGTGTGTTTCAGTTATTTCATGAATTTTTTTTTTTTCTATTTTGTGTTTCTTCCCTTCTGCTGACTCGATATCTGCCAGAATCCTGGTCTTCTTTCTTCCTACCTTTCTGGTCTGTGCCAAAGGTGTTTCAGCTGTTGCAGATCCCTTCCTCAAGATAAGAGTGACTATATCTGTTTTGATATTGACTTGGCAGACCCTCAAGCCCTTCTGCCTCAGGGTACCTGGCTTGTTCTAGCAGAGGGATGGGGAGGAGAAAGGCACCTGAGAAAGGCACGACAGAAGTTCTGTCGTCATGGGCCAGTCTCACTACAGATTTTGTCCATGTAAGAGTTATAGCTCATAGACAAACATCTTTGAGGGAAAAGAAATTGCATTGGTGATCTACTTTCTCATCCATTTTCAAAATTGAGTGCTGCCCAGAGTGGGGAGTATGTAATAGCAGGAAGCATTTTATTCAGTGGATATACTTTATACAAACATTTAGAAGCAGCTGAACTTCTTGACTTCAAGTTTTTAACCTTTGATTATCCCTATTGAGCTAATTTGGATACAAGAAACTGAGTAGAATTATTTTTAAAAGTGGGGTTTTTTTATAAGCCACCAAGGGGTTATAACAACTTTAGCTGAAGGCATTATTCCAAATCTGAAGTGGATGTGTAATCTGTGATGCACTGATGAGTGCATGATACAGGTTAACCTCTAGTCAAGCTGCAGAGAGTCAGAGGGGCTTTATTTACAAAAAGAGAGAGATTGTCCAATGTGCAGCAGCCCTTTGCTTACAGATGTACAGGGCTCTAGTTTATTCCCCAGCATGTCAGGAAAATCAATATCTATAATGATTCCCATTATCAAAGCAACAATTGCAGAGATGACAGTAAAACATCACCTTTTTCTTTCTACTAGAAGAGAATCCTTTCACTGGTTTCCTGCATATCTTTATGCACCACCACAGCTTATTTGCAACACGAACATATGGATTAAAGTTATACCCTGTCCTTTCATTAAACAAGTTTCTAGGAAACCAGAGTACCAGTGTAAAGGCTGTACAAATGCACTGTCCAAAGCATTGTCAGCCAAGGAATGGGAATTTCATACAAAAGAAAAATAATACCTCCTAAATGGACATGATCTGGCCATGTGCACTCACAGCCCAGAAAGCCAATCCTGTCCTGGGCTGCATCAAAAGCAGCATGGCCAGCAGGATGAGGGAGGGGATTCTGCCCCTCTGCTCTGCTCTGGTGAGACCCCACCTGCAGTGTTGCATCCAGCCCTGGGGCCCCAAGAAGGACATGGATCTGTTGGAGCAAATGCAGAGCAGGGTCACCAGGTTTGTTAGAGGGATGGAACACCTCTCCTGTGAGGAAAGGCTGAGAGAATTGGGATTGTCCAGCCTGGAAAAGAGAGGGCTAAATTCTTTACTGTGAGGATGGTGAGGTACTGGAATTGGTTGCCCAGAGAAGTTGTGGATGCCCCATCCCTGGAAGTGTTGAAGGCCAGGTTGAATGGGGCTTCGAACAACCTGGTCTAATGGAAGGTGTCCCAGCCCACAGCAGGGGAGTTGGAATGAGATGATTTTTGAGGTCCGTTCCAACCCAAACCACTGTATGATTCTATGATGCTAAAGTTTGCTTTCCTTTATTCCTGTCATATCAGCCTCCAAATTGCAGCTACTGCTCTACATCAAAACATATCACAGTAATCTGGAAGGATAGTGATGCATCAGGCCTCTGCTGCCAGTTTTTCATACAAATCTGCAGCATGGCTATATAAACCTTTTCTCTGGAGTTGGAGATTGTTCTGCACAGATGTTATCCTGGAAAGGGGTACATTCCTTCAAACTTTGGCCTGACCAGCAGTTTTTCACCTCAAACTCTGTTGGTTGATATTGCCCACAGCTCTCCAGGTAATGTGGTTCATTGCACATCTCTCAACACCTCACAGCAGTCCAGTCCAGTCCACACACACACACACGCGGTTAACAAGTGCTAGGTAGCAAAGTAGAAATATGTGGTCCCTTCTGAGCCTCTGAGATGCTTCTGCTTATAAACTAGTCTTTCTGATGGTCAGAGTATTTTCCAGGCATCTCTGTGAATAAACACACTTTTCTGCAGGTATCCTGCAAAATATCCATTTCTCTCACTTTTCTGAGAGTCTGGAATTACAGCCTTCACTTGCTGTTAAACAACATTCAGGATAAAACATTTCCTGGCAATTCAACTATTATAAACTATATATAAAGGGGCAAGAAGAACTGGTGACAGCTTTGTGTGACCCCTGTCCAATGTCCCAGTAGGCAAGACAGACAGAAATGAGCTGGGCTGATATGCAGCTATAATAGAGATCAATCAAAAGTACAAAGGAGTTGTCTAATTTTCTGTGAAACAAGGTCAAAATGTTTGGTTATTGTGATTTAGGAAATATAGCTCTCTAAAAAATGGGGGAAATATTTTCAGATGTGTGCATTTGAAGTATTATACAATAGACTACAATTAGTAATATATACGTTATAATAAGTAAAATGAAAACATACACTTCTGTGCTGACTAGTCTGAGATAGTTGGCTTAGATGTTATAAAACAACAGCTGTAAAAACTGACCAACTTTTATGCATTAAAATAATGTTTTCAGGACATGCTTAAAGGATTTACAGACAGCACATACATGCCTGTAAATTTCTGGACTGGAATTAAGAAGCTGAACTATGGAATAAAAATTGTACACCTGTCCTATTTTATATTTGGATGTATTACATTACAGGATACAAAGTAAGAGATTGCTGAACAGCAGTTTCAAAAAAATACCATGATCTGAATGAATAAATACCTCTCAGAAGCTACAGCATAAATTTTTCAGTTTGTTGTACATCTGCTGCTGCTAAAATAACCTGCTGTGTGGGGTGGGTGAAGAACCGGACTAGTCCAACTAGCTGCAGTGCTGCCCAGGGTCATATTGCTGCTTACATTCCCACACCTCCAGCCATGCCAACTGTGTAATATCAACAGAAAGAGAAAACAGAGTCATCTCCTTTAACAAAGAGCACTGTTAGCTCTGGCAACACTGTAAATCATGTCTTGAATGGCCACCTAAATAAGAAAAATAAAGAACTGAGGACAAAATGGTTGTATACACATAACAGTCCTCACGTGACAAGTAAGGAAACATTGAAAAAGTTTGTGAGGACTTGATTCCAGTAAAAAATCATGTAAGTCAAGATTTATTTGTCCCACTTCCACATCAAAAATAACCCAGCAACAAAAAAAAAAAAATCCCTAGAAATTCCCAGCACCGCTAGGCCTTGTACCTACAACTGATAAGACATAAAATGCATAATCTTCATAAAGAGGATTAACTGCAAAAGTTTGAGTCATATAGAAGAACAGTATTAGCCAATCATCTTCAAAGACTAAGGAAGAAAGAGTTGATTATTACATATTATTTATCTTTAAAGGAATTGTCTTTCTTTTTTTTATTTGGTGTCTCTTTAAGTCCTATAACTTAATTTTATGCATACCCAGACACTCCAGTTCTTCAGTGCTGTACATCTATCCTAAAATCTTCTAATCGAAAATCATCTATTAAATCCATCCCTGATATCTACTGCATATGGCAGAGTTGTGGTAAGATTTAAGTGAACGCAGTCTAATTTTTATTTGTTTCTGAGGTAGCAATTAAGGTGAACATTGCTTCCAAAAACCTCTGAACATCAAAACTAGCAAAACTAAGAGAACTATAAGCATTCATTGAAAATGTGACTCCTTCTTGTCTAGGGACCTTAAAGGATACTGTAGTTAGATGCAAACTGAAGACAGCCCAATCAGGGGGAAAAGTTGTGATTTTCTACCTAACCTTTCCACTTAAACTGTTTGGGATTAATTTCTTACAGGCAGTTCTGTTAAACAAAACTTGGTAAATATCTTCCCACTGAAATGGTGATTATTACAACAAAACAAATTGTAAGTCAGGGGCCTTTGACAAATAGCAAAAACTTCTATCAAGTTCCTAAAGAGACTGGAGTCATTAACATTACAGTCATCACCCTTGGCAAGAGAGCAACTAGGAACAAAGAAGAATTATTACTAAAAGAACAATAAAGTGGTTTAGATACATCAAGATCAATTAGGCATTAGTTTTAATATAGCCTAAAGTTAAAAGCTGTAAAACAACAGAGAATTTTCCCATTTGCATCATTTAAAGTTCACAGCCCAAGGAAAATACCATGTATAAAGAAACCAGAGAGCCTTCTGTGAATTGTGTGTCAATTATCTAATTACTTTTGATAACATCAGGTGCAAACCTTCAAGGAAAAAGCTTTAAAGAGCTCTTGCCGGTACCAGTGTATTAGGAGAGTAATAAGACTTCTTGTAGGGAGAAGAGAAAGGAGGAGAAACTGCATCTTGCTTTGAAATTAATGTCCTGTCCCTGGTTGCAAGAATGTGAGAGACAAGAGTTGCACAACCGTTACTGGAGCATGTTATCAACTCTAAATACAGCTTCTCAGCTTGGGAAGAGAGACAGGGAGACTGGTTTCTACTTTGACTCTTACTTCCAGGCTGAGATGCTGTCATGTATTCCTGCTAGTCGAGAAGGAAAGAATCCAAGTCTGGCTCCTCCCTCCTGCCTCCCTCCTTTCTCTGCAATGTCTGTGGATGGGGAAGAGTGAGATCCTGCTTTGGGATCCTGCTGCCTGGGCAGGTCCTTGCAGAGGTAGCAGAGCTTCTCTGACAGAAGAAGTCAGCAACAAGATCTCAGCCTACAGACATAGCTCCACCTTAGGGCTTGCATAGGGCAACTGCCCTTGAACTCCATCACAAAAGGCCTGTGCACCACCAGCTTGGTCAATAGCTCCAAACATTAGCTGCTCACTGGTGGTGTTTGTATCCGTGCTTCTCTGCCTGGTAATTCCCTGCACCAGCTGGAGGACTGTTGCCTGCCTGTAACTGAGATAATCTTCAGCTATCTTATACCTAAAGACTGGACAACATGCTGTCCCAGCCAGGTGGGAAGATGTGTCTGCACTCCTGGTCAGCACCAGTATCTCTGATTTTTGAAAGAAAATTGTAGTGACTTCTTCAGCTGGAAGCCTTGGTGAGTAGATGCAGAAGAGGGTGTCTGGTGGCATGTTTGTATTTGGATGATTGCTCTTCTGCCTAAGTGATTTACAAGTGACATTCACCACTGTTTTAATTAAACATGCCTTTTGATTTAGAATTGGTAAGCTTCTACTTCAAGGAAATGCCAGGGTAAACTTTTATTTTGGCAGGGGGAAGCAAAACTGGTAAGTAGGATAGGGTCTCCTAACAGACAGAGAAGTGGGAAGAGTTCAGAAAGTGCAGCTAGGGCACACTAACCTCGGTAGTAGCAACTTCAAACTAATCCCTTTGCCACAGAGGTTGGCTCTGTAGCTACTGCCTGAACTAGAGGAGATGTGCACTTTGTTTGGATTACTTGGTTATTGTCATCTCCTCAGTGTTTCCCACAACTCCAGTGGAGAGCAGGAAACCAGTCGTCATTGGCATCCTCCTGAAGTGCCTCCTTAGGCTATCCCACATGCTTCAGGTGACCCAGGAGGGTCCGTGCAGGCACCACCAGCACAGGAGACTGCAATCAGGAGCAGGAACTGCCAGCTCCTCATCAACCCCACAAAGCAACAGACCATGTCAAAGATTTGTATAAAGCTGTTACAAGTACATGTTCGGGGTTGGGGTTTTTTTAGCTGTTTCACTTGGAATCTTGTTTGTATCTCCTTCTTAGTGACCAGCTGAGCCTTCTCCATGTTCATGACAAGCAACCTGCATTTATGGCTCTTTAAGAAGGTTTGACCCCTGACCCCTCAAGGACTGGGACACACAACTGACATGAGACCACACCAAGCAAAAATGAGGTCAGTGATTAAACTTCTTGATGTTGGCAAGTCAAGTGTCAGTATCAGAAGGGAGTTCATGAAGTCATTTGCAGTTATAGACCTGAGAGCAAAAACTGTCTATTTACCTCTTTCTGAGGTTGCAGCTTGTGGGAGGGGAAGGTGGGGAAGCACAGCTTTTCTGTTAAGAAATATGTGTGTTGGTTTAGGAGCTGCCACATCCTAATTTCCAGTAAATGAAAAGCAACAACAATAAATATCATGTCCTGTATGTTACATACTTTTAGTATATGGAATATTGCTGAATTTCTGTTCCATGTGAAAAAAAAAAAACAACTTTTCTCTTGTGTTAGATCTTCACCTGACCTATTACTAAGATAATCTTCAGCTAGCTTACACCTAAAGACTGGAACTGTGGTGATTCTCAGAACAGTCTTGTGAATGCATATGTGATGAAATTAAGCAAAGTCTAGTCATGATTAAGGTCTATGTTTCCAGTTCCCCTGAGAGCTTCCATCAAACAAAATTATTTCCCTTCTAAAGCATATGTTTGAAGAAGGGGAACTAAATATTTTTCTATTATTTGCCTGCTGGAATATTCTTTACTTGGTGTCTGAGCACAGTGGTGACATATACAAATAGTGCAGCTCATCTTTTAAAAAAACATTATTATATCAGTAATAAAGAAAACAGTTTGCATTTCAGATGAAGGGACAACAGTTTATATTTACAAAATCACAAAATATTTACTCTGCCCAGAAGAGCAGTGGTTTACAGACTATTTAACAGCAGTTTGTGTATGCATTTAAAGATTACATTTTTTTAATGACGCTTTTTATTTGTGTGCTAAGTAGTTTTGTGTAAGCAAAAGGATCTTTGGATTTATATTCTGTGAAAAGCAGTAGTGATTTAGATCTGAGTTTTTATAGCATGTGGCATGTAAGGTGTGTTTAGCTTCTTGTGGATTTTTTTTAGATTTTTTTTTTAACTAGATCATAGTCTTTATTTGCTTTTCTGGGGAGAAGCATCATAAGCCCATAAGTGTTCTACTTTTGAGCAATGTACCATACCTAACCTCTTTGTTAGTTTTGTGACCTTACACCATTTGCTAACATTCACCAAAGAATAACATTTTCACTCAGAATGGATCTTGGTCCCTTTCTTTTCTCTGGTTTTCTTGAAAAAATCCAAAGTAACAACACCAAAAAACTCAACACCAAAAAACCCAAACATGTCATCTCATCAGTTGACCAGAGGGGAAAAAAATAATCAAAAAATACCTCCACAGAGCACCTATTTTTCCAAATATTATGGAGAAGTGACGGGAGATATGAGCAAGGAGCAATGACTGGCTAGGAAGAGCCCAGTCAGTGCATAGCCCTGGGACAGACTCTTGGTCCTTCTGTGCCCTGTGAGCTGAGTGAACTGGCACAAGGGAATTTTGTGCTGCTGTCATTAGAGTGCATCTGTGTGGTAGTTACCACACATCTGGTCACAAAACTGGATTGCAGGCCTCTGTCTAAGCTTTACTGATTGCAATGGTGACAGCTGTGTGCAAGGGTCAAATATGAGCTTACTTGCATGGAGATGTTCCCATCTGCTAAGCCCCAGTGAAAGTTCTGTGGCTCTGCAATGCTGGGTGGTTTGTGATTTTGACTGTGAACAGCAGCTGCTCATGTGGAGGGGGCAAGAAGTCTGCTAGATCTTAATGAAATATGGTTTACAAAGAGAATGCTTATTGGTACTTGGCTTCTCTCCAGAAAGATGGAGCTGCTATAACTCCTCTTATAGGGTGCACCACCACTCACTATTTTGAAGCAGGTGTTCTCAGGCCACAGTGAAGTTAAGTACAGAAGAGGTCCCTAAGTGGATCTTTTACATGACAAAATTCACAAAGAATGAATTTTCTTTATAAATGCCATAGCTACCTATCTGTAGCAAAATACGCCATATCAGATAACGTAGGCAGCATCTGTATATCCTCACCTAATTGCTCTATTCCTTGTGGCAATGATGCCTCAGAAGAAATCCCCCAACCCTTTTGATTAGAGCTGGGGCTCTGGCTCCCACTGCCATGGCAACAGAAGTGCTGCCTACTAAAAAAGCTGAGTCCAGAAAAGGTCACCAGAGCTCTTTAGAAACTCAGGGAAACCCTTTATCCTCAAAGAAAGAGAAAGAGGCACAAGTCTGAAGCTGAAAAGACAAAATAGTTTGCCAATGGTGAGCATACAAAACTTCCAGTTTATCTCATAAAGCATATTTTTAATGTGTTTTAATTGCCTTTATGGCTATTTAAGCACTCTGCATGGTTTTAGGGGGGAATTGGAGGGTAACAGGGCTTGGGGAGCAAGGTTGTGAAGATTGTGGCTTTCTTCAGTTGTCATAGCTATAATTTATTTACAAGGCTGTAAGGACTGAGGCCTTACAGAAAAAGCCCCAGAGTTGCAAGAGCTGGCACAAAAAGCAGAAAATATCTTTGGCTTCTTTTCTGCACTGTCCCAGTCCAGCACTTGGCAGAGTAGATATAAAACAGCACGCTGCTTTTGGGAGTGCTTGGCTCCCAGAGTACCAGATCTGAGGTTCTCAGACACAGCTTGGTCCGACCCTTTGTGACATCCTCGAGTTGTAGGAACCATTGGATCAATTTACCAGATCCAGGCAGGATCACCTTTTGAGTAAAAATGGTGCTTCAAGAATTGTTACTTTTTAAAAAGCTTTCATGCTTAAGGCTGGATATGATTGCAGGAGTTGACTTTTGCCTGCTTAAAGCATTTGTGTAATGCTTCCTTAAACCTGTAAAAACTAGATCTGACAACAACTACGTTGGGAAGAAAAGCATTTTTTGGTCCCCAGGAAAAGGTGTATTAAAGCTGCTGGGGTTAATACACGGAAGAAGGTGAATGCACAGCAGCAAAGGCAGCCTGGCTCACTGACCCAAAACATTGTGCTGGCCAAGGAACAAAAGCCTGACTCCAATCACCTTTCCTCTGCCTCCCCTAAAGCAGCCGTGCCAAGTCACATCATTGGGCAGCAAAATGAAGCAAAAAAAAAGATGCCACCACCACACCCCTCCCCAAATTCTCTGTATTTAAAGGGGATAAGCTAAAAGGTGCTGGATGGGAAATGTATTGAGGATTCAGACACATCCTCAGTACTGCAACCTTCTCTACTCCCAGTGCATGCTAAGCAAGGAGGCCATTCTGAATGCAGCAAACCTTTTTCCTTCAAAATGAAAACACTTTAAGTTGCCTACAAATCCTTGATGTGACAGTTGTATTACTAAGATGTAAAGTGTCTAAAAAATAAGCATAAAAGCATAGTTGGTACAAGGAATAGATAAGAATGAAGCCTTCTAAACACATTAATGTGTTGAAATACTCAACAGTTTTTAGCCTTTGTTTAATTCTTTGCCTTTCTACCTGTCTTTCAGCTTTTCATGTCTATGCAGGTTATTCTTGTAACCTTAACATTTTCCAAAGTCTGTAAAAGTCTGCTGCTAATAGTTCTGGTTATGTTTTTCTTTAGCAAACAGTTAATTCCAATGAATGGGTATTGCTGTTTTAATTATGGAAAAGTCAATATACTTACGCAGCTTTGGGCAGCATGACAGACACAGCACAAGCCTTAGTACCTTGGTTATCAAATTACTTAGGCATATGTATAACTTTATGATAACAAGGTCATTGTAAAATGGCTACCACATAATTCCTGAGGAAAGTGGAAGGCAGATGAGGCCATGTGTGAAAACTGTGTGTACTAGATAGCTTTTTTTCCCTTCTCTTCCCTGTCTTCCAGGAGGCTTGCATAGCATTCTTATTCTTCATTTTTTTGTAATTATGTTTCCCATAGCTCATGATTAATGGCATCAGCTAACCAAAAAGCTGCTGATGGGGTAAAACCATGGTACTCAAAATCTGGTGATATTTTGAGGCAGTAATAGCACAATATGCATTTTTGGTGTGCAAGGGGCTTCAACACATGCTTTGAATAGCTCAGAAGAAAACAGCAGGATGAGATGCGGCTTCATTGTGCCAATGAATGTGAAGGAAGGAAAAAAAGCAGTAATACGTGGCTGCATCCTGGATTACATCAGGAAGTTGTATTTCAGATTGACAAATGTCCCACAGCACCCAGGGAGAGCATACACAGCAGTGGGTGTGGTGCAGGAGTGCCTGGGGCAGTGCAAACACTGGAGCACCAGCCCTGCAATCAGTGAAGCCACCTCACCCTGATATTTGGCACGCTGATAGAGCTGTGCTACAGCATCACTGTGAAGGCAAACAAAGCTATTCGAGGTTAGACCCAGCCCAAACCGCCAGATCAGACAGACTGCAGGCAATAGTTACATGTAAGGTAGGCTTACTTGTCATGCAGTTTGATGGGAAATAATAATGGAGAGTATAATGGACTATGAAATGTCAGAAACCCAATGTCTGCAAAACCCAAACATTTTAGATTAACATTTTGGGCATTGCTAACTTGAGAAATGTGGCCCATGAGTCTATAATTTTTGATTGGACTGAGATTTTCCATAAGATAGCTACAAGTTTCTGCCACTTATCAGTGGAATTGTGGTCAGGTAAAGAAAGAGAATGAGTTGCCTGTTAAGAAATGTGTAGTGCAAATATTTTATGCACACAAATGCCAAGTGCAGAGTGGAGGCAAATCGGACAAAAACTGCATCGTGAATCAGCTGCTGCTAAGGATAACACACCCTTGAGTTATAAAGTTAAGGGTAGATGTTCACAAGCCCCTCAAGCACAATAAGTAACTTGAAAGAGAAAAGGCTAACTCTGCTGTAAAGGATCCATGCTCCAAGCACAGTGTTTACAAGTAAGCAGCACAAAGAAACCGATTTTTAAAAAATCTTTAAACTCTAAAGAGTAAATCTTTATAGCAGTGCAAAGGAGTCATGCCCACAAATCTCATTATTCTGCAAGCTGCTTAGAAACTTTAGCCCTTAGAGTCAACATACCACAATGCATTCAGAAGTATGATTTCAAAGAGTTACAAATGCTTCTAACAATTAGCTAATTAAAAAAAAAAAAAAAAGAAAAAAAAAAGGAGAAGAAAAGAAATATTATTTAAAAGGATTTACAAGGAAATAATAGGGGAATTGGGGGATGTTATAAGTAAAGAAGGAGGTAATTGAAATGAATTGAGAGGAGTACAGTAGGAAGTGGATGTGGTTAAGGCGTTCACAAGATTAGTTAAAGAAAAGCCTGGTAAAACTGGAAGTAAGAAGCCAAATCCTGGGACAAATGAATATAATTTCTTTGATGTATTTTGAGCTGCATACTCAGCATCTAGCCCGTGGACCTTAAGAATGACTGGGCAAAAATAGTGATGAAAGCTTATTAAAATTCTACCCAAAAAAGCAGTATGCAGAATTTGGTGCACAAAAGTTTTATACTCTCAGAGATTAAATACCTAGTCAATGGTCCTGAACAGCTGCAGGTATTTCAGCCTCAGGAGTATTACAGAATTAAGAAATTTAACAGTAATAAAAGCTGGGACTTGCAATGCAAGCTGATTTATTGAAAAAAAAATTGTCACATGATTCATTACTGCGTTTAGAGATGGATTGTGAGCTGGAAACTCATTTTCAAATGTCTTCACAACAAAGCAGGATGAGATGAATGCTAAAATTGGGGTGGATGAGGGCAATTTGAGGTGATGAGTAAGGCTCTGGCATGCAAATGATATGGATTCTAATTAGTGCAGATACACCTTTTGAAATTCCTGCGGGTGTTTTGTATCTATAGGAAACATATTGAAATCCTGGATAAGTAGGTTGCGTGTGCACATGTGTGCCTGCCTGAGGTCTCAATTTCTTCCAGGATTAAGAGACTGCAAATACATGCCCCATCCTGTAGGTGCTCTAATTAAACAGCCTGGCATGGTCTGTGCTAGGCAATTGAGCAAATACAGGACAAGGATACACAATAGACACTGTACCAAGCAAAAAGACGACAGAGAAAGATAAAGAAAGAGCTGAACCAGGTCAGCATAATAGTAGCCAAACCCAAACTTTGTACTCCTTGCTTAACCTAGAGCTCCTAGGATCCTTTTGCATTTTGCATACTGACATTTCAAAACCAGAAGGCAAGGTAATCTCTGTCCTGATGTTAAGCAGAACCATTTCTAAGATGACTCCTATTTCATTTGCCTTGCTTCAGAAAGCCAGTGTCATGTTCAGAGCACTGTCAGCATTAAGGAAGAATAGATGAGCACTGAGAATTTCATGCTCTTAAAAATAAACATTGTCAGCAGGATACATAAAATAATGTATTGAATTTGAAACACAACATCACAGGAGAGTGAAGAAAACCAGATGCATCTGTTGAGGATTTCTGGACAGATCAATTTACATAATGATGTTCTTTATTTTAGAAGTTGGACAGGACAGCGCTTCAGATATGAGGTAACCAACAATGGACACCAGGCCTTTATTATGTCAAAAGAAAAGAGAACCTGTATTCTTTTCTTTTTAGCTTGGCACAAAGCTTATCAGGATGCTCATCCCCAGAACCCCTGAGCTTAGATTTAGTGGAAAGTTGGATGTGTTCAGACAGCTATGTGAAGATTTGTTAGCTTGATTTTTGCTGCTTCTTTAGAGCTCTGGTTTTGGTGCACAATAAAAGGATTGTTGTAATGAAGGCATGTGCTGTTATGCAGAGCTGAGGAACATCAAAGTCATAAACTTAGGCAGGATGCAGGTATTTGTTGAGGACTTTGACTGTCAGAAGCTCTTAAACCATGACATCCATTTGCTGAGTGGCTCTGCCTGTTGTTTGCATTTTATACCAGGTCTCAGGTTTCGTCAGTGACAGACTGGTATCACCCCAAGTGCTGGAGACTTGTTTGGTAACTGTGAGAAGCTCCTCCTATACCTGCAAATAGCAGGGAGAAGGCTGTGACACCAGCTTTAGAAAGGTCTGGCTTTATCTTAGTCTGTGAAACAAGTGTAAATGCTGATGCTATTGCTGGTCCTTTCCATGCACCGTGGTGAAAGACTTGTCTTCCTACTGGCAATTATTGTAGATAACTGAATGGAGAGAATAATTTAACAGTACCCAGATAATTGACCAGGAAACTGGAATCCTGGTATCAGGAGCCTAATGAGGAATTCATAATATATATATATATATATATATATTATCTTCTATATATATTTCCTGTTTTTTGTTGTTGTTTTGGGGTTTTTTTTTATTTTGTTTGTTTGTTTCGAGGGAGAGGAAAGAATGGCAGACTAACAAAAGCGCAGTGAAAGGAAGAACTAGGTGAAAGCTTTGAATGGTCAGAGAGGACTCTATTATAGTATGAAGCAATTTCTAGCATTCAAGGCATACCGTGAACTGTTTTAATTTTTCAACAACAATGCAAGTTGTGCAGGCACTCATAAAAACTTAAAAGCTCTTTTTAAAATAATAGCATACATTTTACATGTACTATATGTTCTTAATCTCTCGGAGAGTGCAAGTTATTTTTCGTTCTTGTCTAAGCTAATAGTGCATCTCTGTCTGCATTGCAAAGTTTAATTAACTTCTGTAGGTGTTACAAGAAAAATTATGCCTCACTGACTCTAAAATCCACATTCTTGAATGTAGGGCATTTTTAAATTAACATGACTGATACACTTTATGAATAACAACTTCATGTTTTTCTGCTTCATACAGGGCCATAGTATTCCAAGTTTGGGCCCTGTGGAATCCACACAAATAGCACACCTTTTTCACTCATCAAGATGCTATCATGAAGACTATAGCTAACTCTAACAATTGTAACTTTTGATCTGCTACTTAAGGCTGATGAGTTTGAGATGCTGGTCACAAAAAAGATCGTGAAAACTTAGCCTAGTGGGCATTGTACATGATGAGCCATTACAAGATTAGAGAGCATTTTTGGGTCTTCATCTTGCTACCACCACTGAAGCACAGTTTGTACAGAGTTTTAACTGAGTGACGAAGCACAAGAAGAGGTAAATCTCCAAAGCAAAAGGACAAAGATGCTATAATCTCTCATTAAGGGTAACTGTCCCACATCATCAAGCTTATATTGGTATCTTACTTAATGCATAGCATCAGGAAGCTTATCACAGTTAAAAACACCAGTAGAAATCTAGTTCATCCTTCTACTCTGAATTGAGCTGCATGACCAAAATTCAGGCAGAGCCATATATGCTTAAAGGATTCTTAGATACAGCCAGAAATTTGGGCCATGACAAAAAAGATGTGAGTCCTTCTCCTCGGGTGAAGTCCAGTATCATAGTAGGGACCTTGATGGAAGAGAAATGTGAATTGTGAGGGCTGACACTAAGCTGGAGTGGTTTTAATATCGTATCACCAGCTAGTGTGCATTTTTCACCTGTCAAAATGACAATATTTTTTTACCTATCTGTGTATTCAGGCTAAGACATTAAATGCAAGATAGCAGGACTTGGCACTTTCACTGTATTGGCTATGGATTGCAATATTCCTATTGTACTTTTGCTGCGGGTGCACTCCCCCTGCATCTCAAATCTGCCTTCCTCCTTCTAATATGAGCTAAAACATAAGATGACTTCTCATACACAGGTGCTAAATATGTCAATGACCCACAGCTGCACATGTGGAGGGCAGGTAAATCTTCACTCAAGCAAAACTCACAACTGATCCTGATTTGACTATTTTTCTAGTGACATTAAAAAAAATAAAGAAGCTTTGCTATATGGATTTTTTTAGTGTGTTAGTAATGAGTATTTATGAATAGCATTTCCTGCTTTAGTAATCAACTTACATAGGAAAGGAAAATGAGTATGTGACAAATCTGCATCTTATTTACATTTTTAATATTACATAATTCTGAAGGTACCAGTAGAAGCATATAAATGAAGGTCTTGACAACAGTCCTGTACAAAATGCAGTGAAAATCCTTTTGATGTTTAACTAGAGGAGATTGCAAGGACATAAATTGAGCAGTGGAGGGTGTAGTTATAAAACATACCCCACCCACTGTAGAAATGCCTGGGCTGTTCTTTGCCTGTGTTTTAAAGTTCATATTAATACATCTCCAATAACAGGTTGTTCTTGTTCTGCAGGTAATAAGTTGTCTTGTCATGCAGTATTTTACCATCAGGTATAAGAAAAAATCCAATGGCTCTTTG
The DNA here is from genome assembly GCF_048771995.1 of Taeniopygia guttata. Lineage (NCBI taxonomy): Eukaryota > Metazoa > Chordata > Aves > Passeriformes > Estrildidae > Taeniopygia > Taeniopygia guttata. Next base: position 36,074,838 of record NC_133028.1, on the reverse strand, counting down.
CACAGCTGAATGCATGTTTACACAGCATTGATTCCAAAAGTCACAATACTTCACCCTCATTATTCAAATGTGATACTGCTTGAGACAGCCAGCACCTTGCATAATTGCATATAAATTTTGCATTGCTTACTAATAGTCTGTTTTTAGTGCTGTGATTCTGTGCTTTGCTATCATGATACACAGAACATGGACACAGTGTGTCCTTAGTTCAGTAAGTGCTCTGGGTTATCTTTCAGCAGCCACCAATTGCATATCCACTGCTCCACAGTGTTGACTTGTCTTGATTTAAGCACCTCCCAGAGCTGTTATATGTCTTTGCAAACTGTTTATGTAATTCTAGTAATGACCATGGCAGACTGCAGGCTGCAGATTAAAGCACAAAACTACAATTTAGTTCCTTAACTTTTGCTGATCTCCAGTAGGCTTTAAGGTGGAATTTTTATTGTGGTTTTTAGATCTTTCATATTTTCTGATCTCAGTTTGATTAAACACTTTGTATTCACATTTGGCTTGGAAAAAGTATATGATTCTTTTGAATAGCAGATTCAAACTTGGAGATGAGAAAACTGGTAAATTTCATCCTTAAAACAACTGGGGGTGAAATCTTGTCTCTGTTTAAATCTGGCAACATTCCAGTAATTTCAAGTGAAGCTATTCACCTCTACTACTTTACATCCTAAGGGCTCTGTAAGTTGTTGCATAAACATTATGTAGTTATACAATGAAAAAAAAAACCACTCCCATTTGTCTTTAGAAAAGGGAAAATCTTCACCTAAGGTAAAATCTTTGTTGCCAGCTTTCTGAGGGAGAAGCTGACAGAGGTAATCCAGCAGTGATGGAATATTCTGGGATTAATTAGACATGTCCTAGATACACACAAGAGAGTATCAGAGCTGACCTAAATGTTGGGAGGAACAGTGTCTCTATCTCCTGCTTTCTTCAAATCAGCCCTGAAACCAAAGACTTATCAGGGCAAGTTTGGAGAGACTGTTTGGATATACACCTGAAAGCGAGGCAAATTGTTACATTCATTTTCACTCATATTATAAGTCCACTTATTTAAATCTAAAATGTTTTGAAGACATGTTCACTTCTGTATTTAGTCAGTAAGAAGTCATCCAGGTTTTTCCAGCAGTTAGCCAACAGTCTACAAAAGTCCTGCTGTAAATCACCATACTTTAATTGAATATGAAATTTTCCTACAATTTCTTCTTTGTCCCAAAGCACCATTTGGAGGAAAAAGAAAGAAACAATTAATTACACAGATACTGTGTTCATTTTGGGATATATACAAATGTCAGAGTTGTTGATAGTAAATCAGGAATGAAATAAACTTCACTTCAGCCTAAGGTTTACAGGAGCAGCTTTCATTACTCAAAGGATCAAAATCAGTGATTCTTCAGTTTAATTTGAAATAATGTTAATTGGATTCATCTTCTGCTCTATAAATATGCTTTTCAAGTTGAAACAAGTAATTTTTTTTTTAAGGACAAAACTGTAAATCAACCTTTTCCCACTTACTCTGTAAACTCTAACATCTAAACCTAAGAGATGTCCCTGATTTGATCAAACTACTCAGAACAAAGATTTAGTTAAGCCAGAGTAAAAATAGAAGTACAGTCTAGAGATCTGCTTCTTGCTAATTGCACACACCCGGGAATTTAGAAAGGTTTTTAATTTGACTACTCAGCCAACTAGTTTTTAAATCATTGCAATTTGTCTTGAATTCACCCCAGCAGCCAAGCCCCACACAGCCACTCACTCACTTCCCCACCAGTGGGATCAGGGAGAGAATCAGAATGGTAAAAGACAGAAAACTCATGAACAAAATAATAAAAATATAAAAACAGTTTAAGGGGGAAAGCAAGGCCAAGTATGCAAGCAAAGCAAAACAAGGAATGAATTCACTGCTTCCCATGGGCAGGCGGATGTTCAGCCATCGCCAGGAGAGCAGGGCCCCATCACATCTAATGGGACTTGGGAAGACAAACACCATCACTCCAAATGTGCCTCCCTTTCTCCCTCTTCCCCCACTTTATATACTGAGCATTATGTTATATGGTCTGGAGGTCAGTTTGGGTCACCTGTCCTGGCTGTGTCTCCTCCCCAGCATGGCAGGATGAAAAGCAGAAAAGGCCTTGGCTCTGTGCAAGCCCTGCTCAGCAATAACAAAAACATCTCCACATGATCAGCCCTGTGTTCAGCCCAAACCCAAAACACAGTCCATGCCAGCCACTGGGAAGAAAACTAACTCCACCCCAGCCAAAACCAGCACCCTGGTATATATTAGAAAAAGGGAGGTGAGTGGCAGTGAGCTGAGAGAGCTGGAAACCTGCAGCATTTGAAGATGGATGAGATCCTGCCATTATCACTCTTACTTGTCATGGATGACTGAAAAGCAGTGGAGTTTGGCTTGCCAAGATGATGACTTTATTACAGTTCTTCACTTTCATTTCAATGTCTTTTTGACATGTCTAATAATTTTTTCTCTAAAGTTGGTTGGGTTTGGGGTTTTTTGGAGAGTTGGGTTTGTTTGGGATTGTTTGGGGTTTTTTGCAAGGGGATCTTTTTGTTGGTGGGTTTTTTGTTTGTTTCTTTTTTCTTTTTTGGTTGCGCTCTCAGTTTGGGAAAAATATGGAAAACATACTTAAAAATTGAAAGAATTATCTACATTGATACCTGAGCTAAAGATATAAAAGTTAGAAATAATTTAATTCATACCAAGTAGGTATGTCTATCTGGAGCTTTGAACCTGAGAAAAGGGAAAACTTCCCCAGAATTCTGCACTACATGGTGTACTAAAGCCCTTATGAAATCTATTTCATTATGATTATATTTAGCAGAAGACTTGAATGTGTGCAGTGTTATGATACAACAGCTGCTATTGCCTGTAATTCCCACAAAACATGCCTTTTATAACAGAACTATTTCATTGAATTACTAATCAATACAACTTGGTGTCAGACGATACATAATAGATATAATCTATGGTTGGAGAATTTCTCTCCAAATGGCAGCTTACTAAGAAAAGAGGCTGCTCAGCCTTGTGGTGTTTGTTTCCAACCACTAATAACATCAAACTCACATTTTATAAAATCTGCCAATAATTAAGAAAGCTCGGAGCTTCAAAAGAAGAATTCATTGCATTTCAAAAGCAATGCTTTTATGATTCACTGCTACTAAGATCCTTCACTTCCAGTTACAATTTGTGATATATGTCACAAACTTTATATGGCTAACAGCAGTAGTCTTGCTATCATTCTCTTTTGCAGACAGAATTCCCATTCCCCAGGACCCCAGTTTGAAAATCAGTCTGGCAGAACTCTACAGTGTTATTCAGTGTATAAATCTATCTGCTGGCCTGGTCTTTTCCAGTAATTATTCATGGACCTTTTCTGCACTTATGTAAAATGAGGCAGGCCACTCTTTCTGAAACGGTGACTAAGCTAAGGAACAAAATACATATCCTAGTTTTAGCATCTAGTAACTGTTGTACATCCACAGTTTTCCATGTAATCAATTTTAAGTGACTTTTTTTATTTGCCTGTGAAATTTATAAGGCTTTATCTTATGCAAGTTTGACATGTTGACTTTATTTAACTGTTTCAATGCTTTACAAATGCTTCATATCTTCAGCAGTTAGGTTTTGTTTAATTTTGAAGACTATATCCTGAAAAGAGTTGTATCAAACTTATTGAAGGTTTGTAGCTGATAAATTATATTGAATTGATAATACTCAAGTTGACAGTTATTTGCTAAACTGTTAACAGTTTATCACTAAATAACAAAATTCCTAAGAAATACAAAAATCTAATTAATCTACAGGTGTAAAGTTTTCCATTTTTTCTCTGCAAGTCACTGTGGTTCTTGTTCAGACTAACAATTTCATCAAATTAACTCCACTAAAAGTCTCTTTGAAAAATAACACAGCATCTGAAATTGTGGGTGTTTACAACATTTCATTTTTTCAGCATAACAGAAATTGCAGCAACCTATTTCAATATTCTCTGCTCTAGATTCAGGAAATGATGCAAGTTTAATTTCTGTTTGAAATGTTCAGAAATATGGCACCTTGGAAAAGGAGATTTTCCAGACCTGAGACTGGTCTCAGTATATGACTACTCATATTTTGTCTGGCTCAAAATACAGGTAAGTTTTTCTGAAAAGTAATTTTAAATATATATATATTACTTTTTAAATGGCAAAACCATGCTCAGAATCATTCCATTTCTTCCCATACTTAAATGAAACGCCCACATAACAGACCATCCCATCCACTATTTTAATGAGATCTAAATGTGTCAAGGATTGTCAACACTCATCAGTGTGGATATTTTTAGGACTTGTAGGTGCAAAAGAACTTAATTTTTTCTAGACAAAAGCAGTATTAATAATACAACATAGTTCATAAACATTGACTGGTACTCATTATCAGAAAGGGCAGCTGGAAAAAAAATCATTTTACATTCCAATCTTCAGGACATTGGTAGAATCCAGAGCAGTACAATAAATAATGAGCTTGCTTACTGCTGTTGTGTGGGAAAAGAGAAGAGGAGCTGGAGGTGATACTGCAGGAATAAAACAGACTAAGTAGGCATGACAGGAGTATGGGGGCTAAATGTAATGACAGGAACTTCATAACACATTCTTCATAAAAGTGACAGGAAAAGCAAAGGAGGTGAACAGCACTCTGCCAAAAGCATCTATTCAAATGCTGAAATAACGAAGGATAATTTTTGGTAGGACATGCATGGCTAAACTGCTGGCTTAAAAAATGAAGGATAATTGAGAATTACAGGAAGAATGGTACTAAAGACTGGAGATCATGAGCACAAAACAGTGAAGATTAAGCAATCATAGTCTAAGTTGCAAAAGCATATATTAAGTACTCCCTAGAGGCACTTGTTTGATTAAAGTACTTTTAAAACTATCTCAGAAATTTGGAAGAATTTAAAATCCTTTACTTCAGTACATTTTTGTCAGCTCTGAGATTAAATATACACACACTGTAAATATTTAGGGCATAATTTTATATTCATCATAATGTATGCCAAACTGTAGCCTTTGGATTATTCCTAGCAGTGACCACCTCATTAATCCAGAATCTCTGTTCAAATCCTTCAGTGCTGCAGGTGGTGTCAGAAGGGAGCATGAGCTTAAAATAGAGTAAGGGAGATCTGGTCAGGCATCTTCAGCCACACATTGAGTTCCTACCTTCTCAGATGAAAACTAGGGAAGGTGTGTCTTGGATTCCACCAGGACACACCAGGACTCCGATATGCAGTATTAATAAATCTGCTGTAGGGCTAAGACACTGCACAAGCTCTCTGTAAGTGTCAATGGCCAGCTCACCTTAGATCCAAAGGAACAGTGTAGTAAACAGCAAAGGCTTTGCTCAGAGATGACCATCTAAATGCAAGGTCAGGATGGGAAAAGAGATTACATGGAGCTGGAAGGTTTCACTAGAGCAAAGGTGTTGCTTGTGTTTAGAGTATTCTGTTTAGGAAGGGAAGTTACTTTCTGCCAGCTGGCATTTTCCAACACTTTCTTTAATCAAAGCATGACCAGGTTTGCCTAGAGTATATCATGCAGGGAAATACTGCACTTGATGAAGTGCTGGTAGTTATATCTGGAAACATCTAAAGAAAGTGTAACTGTTTGAGGTCTAGAATCCATTTGTCATGGTTTAACCCCAGCTGGCAGCTAAGCACCACTACACCTCACACACTCACCCCCAGCAGGATGTGGGCGAGAACTGGAAGGGCAAAAGTAGGAAAAGTTTTGGGTTGAAAAAAAGATATTTAAATAAGTAAAGGAAAAGTCATGCACACAAGCAAAGCAAAAGAAGAAACTCATTCACTCCTTCCCATAGGCAGGTGCAGGTTCAGCCATCCCCAAGAAATCTGGGCTTTATCACACCTAATGATGACTTGGGAAGACAAACAACATCACTCCAAATGTCCCCCTCCCTTCTTTCTTCTTCCCTCACTTTATATACTGAGCATGGTGCCCTATGGTCTGAAATATCCCTTTGGTCAGTGAGGGACAGCTGTCCCAGCTGTGTCCTCTCCCAATTCCTCATGTACCCCCAGCCTCCTGTCTGGCAGGACGGGGTGAGGAACACAAAAGGCCTTGATTCTGGGCAAGCCCTGTGCAGCAACAACCAAAACATCCTGGTGTTATCCTTTCCAGCACAAAACCAAAAAGTCCCATACCAACTACTCTGAAGATAAACTCCACCCCAGCCAAAACCAGCACACCATTGCTAATTTCAAAGATTTAATTTCAAACCTATTTACATGACAAAAAAAAAAATAGTTGTGTTTGTGCTCTCTGCACTAAGTAGAAGGAAAATTTGGTCTCTGAAGTGCAGATTTTACAAAGATTGTCTATGTGTTGATAGAAGACAACTCTCAAATGAGCAAAATGTGAGGTTTTATGTAGAGTGAAGCCTTCATAGCAGCTTGTTGTACTATGGAACTTCGTAACACATGATTTTCACCTTGAGAGGTACAAAAGTCTGTAGGAATTTCCTTGCAGACATTGTGTTCTGAACAAGCAGAGTAGTTTTTTGTGGCCAGATATTCAGGACAAGAGTTAAGGGGTAGATCCACATCCAGATACTTCTCCTGTGTGAGCAACTGCATGAGGTTTTGACACTGGTTAGTGACCCTGCTCCCAACACCATCCCCCAAATCCCCAGCAATAAGGCAACTGCATGGCTTAGGGGATTGGTAATCGGATACCTCACCTCCAGGTCATCCTAGGTCTCTGGTTCAAGAGCAGCAAGGCTTTGTAATGACTTAAATGCCATGGCATATTTATTTGGAGTCATACATGGAGAAGTGAACATATGATTTCTATGTGACAAGCAGTAGGTGTCCACATACAGATACAAACATTTTGACAGTTGCCAGCCTGTTTGAAACATTTGAATTACTAAATATCAGTCTAACAGAGATTTGAATAATTCCCTAATAACAGATTTGTGTTTGGCTTTAATACTGTCTTTATAGTAAAAGCATCATGGTTTATCTTTATTTATATATTATGTACTTATTTTACTTTTATATATACTTATGTTTTTATATATACATTTATATTTACTTACATTTTGTCACTAAGTGGGACTAAAGCTTATGTTTAACCCTCCATCTTTTTCTCTCCAGGTTGTAAAAGACTTTGAAAAGGGGTTTTGAATAGTACTGGAGGCAATCCAAAGCCAAATTTAATTTGAATTTTCTGTCTTAGCTGATACAAATTCAACAAGAGTGAAAATATATTCTATAGGTCTTCTTAGGCACTTTACTACATAGAAGGAACTGTAAGTGCTTCTTAACGGTAAGAATTACAGTTCTTAATTCTTAACGGTAAGAATTTGAAACTTCAGCACATCCTTAACAAGGATACAACTGAAATAAAACACTTCCAAGGTCAGTATTAACCTAATACTTCTGGAGTCAGACTGCATGGCCTGAGCGTGAGAAGAAAAAAAAAGGTAGATGATGCTTGCTGTTGAGGAATCAGGGCAGGAAGCTATAATGGTCAAAGAGAAGCATGACGCCTTCTCCAATCTGCTGTCATTGGTGGCCCCGGCAAAGAGGGGCTGGCTGGCATGAACACCCTGTCCATTGGCCCGTACTGCCTCCCAGTGGGCATCAGCTACTTCTCTTTCTGGATAAAACCAAAGCAGGGGGGTTTAAAATTCCTGGTACAGAAGCCATTGTCCTCGGATAGCTAATGGGGGAGTTCACTGACAGCGAGACTTCAGGTATGTAAAACCAAAACGACAAAGCTCTTCATCATCTTCCAAGGGTGTAGCTCTCTGTGAAATCACAGATGCTTGGCTTATCTTTGCCTATGGCTTCAATGTAGAATATACACCTCCATCTGAAAAAAAAAAAAAAAAAGAAAAAAATCTGGTTTCGGCAGGCAGCCTTACAAATTTGATTTATTATCCCATCAAGTTGCTCTGTCCCCACCACTCTCAGCTCTGAGGAGCAGCAGCAGAGCAGCAGCACATCTCATGGCTGTATCCTCCATGCAGTGCTAAAACTAACTTTATTTTTCTTCTTGCTTTCTTGAGTGTGCTGAGAGCAACAGCACAGGGCATTAAAAAGGGATGCCAAAAATGAAGAATGAAACAACATGAGAAAAGAGCATTGTTTGCTGCAGTAAGGTCTCCACTGAAGACTGCAGGAAAAGTTGGGGAGATGCTTCTATACTTCTTTGACAGCCTACCAACCTTCCCAGTTTACAGCCCAACTTGCCTTTTCCTTCTTGGCTCAGCAAGCCAGGGGATCTCTTCAGACCTGGGCACCTCAACTCTATGTGTTTCCCATCCAAAAAAATCCTAAAAGTCCCTCCCAGCACTATGCAGATGTTGCTATCTACCTGAAAACAGTCACCTAAATTTTTGTGTTGGGATATACGTGTGGCTGCTGCAGCTGCAGACAGGGAGAGGGCTTTGAGGAAAACAGTTCTGTGCTCCTGTGGAAGTCACAGGACTGTGCAAACACTTGTAAGTATTAGAGCTGTTGCTCATGCCTTAAACACTGCATTTGTCTATGTCTCATACCTTGACCTTACAGAATAGAGAAGGGAAAAAAAAAAAAAACAAACACACACAGTGCTATAGCACAAGTTATATGAACAAATACTTCTGTGGCTAGGTGTGTCAAATTACAAAGATCACTTAGGTGTGGGCAGTTCTTTCCTCCAGAGTTATCCTGTTCAAGGTGTAATATCCTGTTTTGTTTCTGCAGTCCTTATCATTGAAAGTTCAAGATCCATGGATCCGATACCCTCCCGGTGCACATAAGAAATAGAATGGAAAAACATCGGAGCAAGGGCATAGTATTGAATACAGAGAAAAAAAAAAAAACAAAAATAGTATTACATTAGAAGTACTCTGTTTTTGCATCACTCTGGTTTTTGGAGAGCTTACATTACCAGGTTTCTGTGCGTGTGTACGTGCACGTGTGGCATTCCTTCAAAGCAGGAAATAGGATGCCTAACTTTTAGTGCAGAAAATTAGTAACAAAATAACACACAAGGTGTGGGGCTGATAGCATCTCTGTAATCTTGTACTTAATCTGCTATCCCCAAGAAAAATCTGTTGACTTTCCAGGTCTACTCTGCCCAGGCTGCACACAACAATTAATTGGCCTGCGTTACCGTACGCAGCTCCTGAAGTTAAACATTTGCACCTTAATTTTTACAAATCGGTGCCCAAGCAACGCTGCCCACCCAACCGGGAAAGCCGAAACGCCACTCGAGGTGTCCCAGGGCTCGCCCGTTTCCCGGAGGGCTGCAGGGCGCTGGCCGCAGCCGCGGTCCGGGCGGGAGCAGGTGCACACGGGAGCGCACACCCGGCGCCGAGCCGGGGCGGGGGCAGGAGCAGGAGCGAGCGGCGGCCCGGGGCGAGGCGCTCCCGCCCCGGTGCGGGGCGGCCACGTGGAACCGCGCGGCTCCCGCGGCAGCCACTTCCTGCTCCGCATCACCCCGGCCGCTGCGCCCGGCGGGGAGACGAGCGCGCAGCCCGCAGCCTACCGGGGCGGCGCGGGGGAGGGAGAAAAAAGGAGGGGGAAGGAAGAAAAAAAAAAGTTTGTACGTGCGGCGGCGAGAGGAGAGCCTCCGCAGGCGGGCGGCTGCCGGAGAGCAGCGGCGGCCGGGGGAGGCGGGGGAGCGGCGGCGGGGCCGTGCCGCGCGGTGCCGCGGGGGGCGGAAGGCGGCCGGTGCGCGGGGCCGGGCGCTGCGTGCGCGGCGGCGGGAGGCAGAGGGCGGGCGGGAGGATGCGGCTGAAGCTGGGCTTCCTGCTGCGCGCCGTGCTGCTGGCGGGCAGCTTCTTGGGGCTGCTGCTGCTCTGGTCCTCGCTGTCGCCCCGCGCCGAGGAGCCGGATCTCCCGGGACGAACGCGGGTGAGTGCGCGGCCGGGGCGGGCGCGACGGAGCGGGTGGTGGGGCCGCCGCCCGGGATGTGACCGGCGGCGGCTGCGGGCGGGCGGGGGGCGGCTGCCCGGGCTGCGGCCTGCGGAGCCTTGCAGGCCCGAGAGGGGAGCGCGGAGTGGCGGGGCCGGCCCCATCCGGCCCCCGGAGCCGGCGTCCCTGCCCGGGCGGCGGGGCCCGGGGGCGCCGTGTTCCGAGGGGGCTCGGGCGGCCGAGGTCCGGTCCGCGCCGCCCCGCCCGGCTCGGAGCCGCCGCAGCCCCCCCGGCCGCCGGGAGCGCGCCGCCGGTGTCCGCCGCCGGCGCGGGGCTGCGGGCAGCGTCCCGCCGGGGCCCCTCCGTCCCCGGGACCTGCCTGCCGCCGCTGCCCTGGGCACCCGAAACGCGTGGGGTCGTCTTCCCTTTGGGGGTTTTCCATCCCCAAATAACCGCGCCGGTATCCCCTGCGGAAGTGTCCCGCGAAGGTCCCCCAGAGCTCCAACAAAGGGTGCAGGTGTTCCCTCGCCAACTCACCTAGCTGCCGCGGGTCCGCTTCCCGACGCTGTGCTGACCAAAGGGCAGGTTTGGCCAAGACGCAGCAGATCAGGTAATTTAATAGCAGCGCACGGAAAGCCAAAAGGCGCTGGATTTACCCAGCTGGTGGTACAGGTCTCCCATGCCGAAATGGTGGGAGCACAGGTGATAGGTGAGGCAGGCAGAGCTTCAAATAACTTCCAAAAATGCTACAGAAGGTCAGACAAACAAATCTACAGTGTGAGTCTTGCCATGGCCTTGTATTAAGTGAAAATAATCTGACCCTTTGACACCAGGGTCTTAGAAGGAGTCAAAGTAATTCTTCCGTTTTCACCAGATGTTTTAGAGCTCAGGAACATAACTGGACTTAAGGAGATCTGCTTGAAGTAAGATTAGCCAAGATTAAAATAATCTTGGTAAAGTCATAAAATTTTCCACTGATTATCTTAAAAATGGATCTTTTATTAAGTGTTTGCTAACGATCTTGGACCTCTCTAATGGGCTACTTCAGATACTTTAGATAATTGTGTAAGGCAAGTGAGTTGACATAACTCTTGTTTTTGAAAACTGGAAATGACTTCGGGCTCCTTCAGCAGATGCTCTGCCTTCTGAAGGTGTTACAGTTTTTTTTGCTGTGTCTTGGCAGTTACAGCTGAGATAATAGGCCATGGTGGTTTTTTTTGAAGATAAGCAGTTTATTAAGTGGTGAAGTTTCTGTAATCTGTTCTTCTAGACAGAACGTGGGATTTTCTGTGTGTGGAAAAATCTTTGGGAATTTATTTGTATACCTCTGAAGAAAATGTGAGGCAGTAGACATTTTGCATGAAAACCAGCCAAATTCCTTTTCCTGCTCAGGAAAGGACTGTGAACAGACATTTGAAGGGACAATCTCAGGGGAAAAAAAAATGTGGTTGCATTGCTGTGTAGGGCAGTGACCATCTTCAGATGCTTATTCTGGTGTGACCACTGAAGTATTGTAGCCCAGTGTGCGTGTGCTGTGTCAACTTCCTCAGGTGCTGTAATGCATCATGCTGTCCTTTCTCATGAGCCTAAAGGCTTTTGTTCGGAGGCTTTTGAGCTGAGCCCTCGTATCCATTTCCATTCACTTGTGAGGTCTAATTCAGAAGTCTTTTTTAGCTGGTTTATGTACCAGTAAAGGAATTGCAAGAGTGTTTACTGTCCTACTCCTGATAAAGCGGCATTCTGTCTTGATTACCTGGTCCTGACCTGAGGAGGAAATATCCATGACAGCCATCTCAGGAAATAATTCAGTCTTTGTTGAGAACAAATACAATTATATTAAGAAAACACTGTCAAAGATGAAGTCTAAATAGACTATCTGATTAATTAGCTAGATCAGCTGTTCACTTGCCTTTGTGATATATATGAGAGTAACACATGCTGCTTCATAATTTTCTGTGGAACATTATTGTTATTACTGAAATCATGTTTTGGGTTGGAGTGCTTTCCACCTCAGAAGCTGCTCAGGTAAGGGATAGGAGTTATGAAACAGTAATGACTGTGTTTCCAACTAGCAGTGTTCTGGCATATTACTGGGAAGCTGTCAGAGCCCAGGAATGTGTCCAGAGGTTGGGACCTGCATACCCTGCATTGTGTTAGGAGATGCTGAGCCGACCCCCTGAGCTGAGCTTGGAGTGTGCTCACCTGGGAACAGCGTGTGCCTTGGTACAGCTTCAGCATAAGGGAAGTAGGAGTTAATCCTAACCGCTTCTCAGAAATGCAGTGGTGTGCTCTTTGTTCAGTCGTAAAAACGTGTGTGTTTGCTCTGTTGTCAGTTACCCAAAAGTTTGTTAAGCTAAAGATGACAAATCTTCTTCCCATACAACACCCTCCTCCCTTTTCTTGCACTAAAAGCTCTAACCAACAAATATGAAATTCCTTGTCAGACAGTACCAGCTTAAAATAGAATTTAGTTTTTTTAGCGAACTTCAGGCGGTATCCTTTTCCTCTCTGCAGTATTACCCTAGGCACTTTTTAATAACACCAAAGCATTAAAGATGCAAAGATGAAAAGATATGCTGTGTTGTTCTTTTTTATGTTTATAGCCTTCAAAGTTTTCCTGCCCATAGCAGCAGACAATAGGCAACACAGAAAATCTTTTAGTGTAATAAATATGTACCTTTAAAAATTATTCTTTCAAATATTGTGGAGGTTTTTAACTGATTTAAAAATTTTCAGAGGTCTTTTGGAAAGTAAAAATTATTAATGTACAGAGAGTTTTCAAAACAAAAATGAAAGTGGAGAAGTAGAAAGGAAATGAGAGCTAAACAATATAGCAGTATTACAGATAGTTGGAGGTAGTGCCTTCCTTTCAATAGAAGACTCACTGATGTATATGCAGAAGTTGGGAGGACAAAACTGTTCTCTGGGTAACCTCACTTGGAACTTCCTCCAAGAATCCATTTGAGGAAAACATGCTTGTGGGATTTGGAGTGACAGATGAACTATTCATTTGCATTGTCAGAAATATATAAAGACAAACTAACTCTTATCCTTAAGAACTTTCAGTTTCCAATCTAAATCAAATTGAAACAATGAAAATATATCAAGGTCTGTTCTCAGAGTCTTAAGTGCACATCTGCTTTTGTGTAAGTAAGGATACCTGCTATCTGATAGTAGAGATTGCAAGACTGTGAGAAAAAATTAGGTGGAATCATTGAATTGATAACTATGTTGTGTCTTTTGGATGCTTTCTGATACCTTCTGGTCTTCTGGATCAAGGGGTCACAGTTTCTGGAGCCAGCAGGAAATGATTATGATCACAGAATCAAAGAATATACTGAGTTGGAAGGGACCCATTAGGATCACCAATTCCAGCTCCTGGCCCTGTGCAGGACACCTCAGGAGTCACACCATGTGCCAATCACACCACTGAGGCCATTCATGGTAACAAGATTGCTGTAGGGATCCCAGCTACAGTATTTGTTGTTCTCCAGCGAGATGTGTTACTAATGATCAGCCTCAGAGGTGCAGCCTTAAAGCTGCTGTTGTCAAGGAGTAGGTAGTACAGCAGGCAGAACCAATGGGCTGAAACAGTAAAGAAAGATTCGTTACTGAAAAGTTGAAAGCTTGTTTACAGGAGTAAATGTACTGTAGATCAACTTTAACTCTCCAAATCTGACCAATTACAAATGACCCTATTCATTTGTCTATATGAAGGACAGTAAGGATGTATCCAGTGTGTTCCTAGGGTCCAGAGGGAGATTAGTAAGGTAGTAAAACATTTGCTGAAAGTGTGTGCCTGACCTTGCACAAGGCAGAAATGTAGAGATGAAACTGCAAAACCCATGAAATAAATTCCATAGTCTGTCCTGTTCACAGGTGTAATGAGGAGAACTTCCTGAAAATTTGGCACAGGCTGCTTGGCCTGCTCTGGGAACCTGGTGCTTCAGATTTGAAGCATTGCAGTAAATTCAGCATTTTCCATAGCCACTACACCTGAGCCACCAATGGACTTGCCATATATTGAAGGCATTTAATTTTGTGTCTGTAAGTGACATGATTTTACTGGGATTTTGTTTAGGTCTTATTTGTTTACCAGTAGTTCACAGTCCAGACTTTCTGGACTGTGTTGCAAGGGTTTTTTCAAAGTGTGCATGAGTATTTGGACAACAACTGTCCCCTTCAACCTACCAGCCCTGCAGGTGTGCACATCTTGGGTACCAGATGTGCTTAAGAGGATGTCAGTCTCCCACCCTGAGATATTTGCACTCCCATTTCCCTTCCAGAACAGCTAACTGTCCTTGCTGCCAGATGTCACAGCAGCCGTGCCTGAGTGAGGGAAGAGTGGTTGCCCTTGGACAGGGAGAGGAGGCTTTGCTGAGTGCCCTGGTCAGATGACAATTCTAGCACATCCCTCTAGTTCAGGAAACCAGATGATGATCTTGCAGCTGGGGCTGTGGGCCTTCACCAACTGCCAAGCTGAAACATTACAATTCCCACATGGCCAATAGAAAGTGGAGAATTTATGATGTGGAGGCAGAAGCTTTAGAAAAATAAGAAGAAATAAAAGCTGAATGGACATTTTTTCTGAGCTTTCTGGTGACGCCCCTTCTCCTCCACTTTAACAACTGCTAATATCCTGTATACCTTGGCTTGATTGTCACTGAGATCTTAATGACAAGTTGCAGACTGAACTTGAAGTGTTATTGTGGTTTAAATTAGATTCTTTGTGTGGAAATCCCAGAGGAAATTGTTCACTTTCCCTTCAGGAGTAAGTGTGCTTAGAACAGAAACTGAGACACAGGAATTTGCTGTTGATATCATTACTGGCGGAAAGGCAGGAATTGAAATAAGGTGAAAAAGCTGATGTAAAAGGGGCAGTGGTGTTCAGTAGTGAAAGGATTCGAGTTTTCTGAACTTGGTAAAAATATGATGCATAGTGGTATGACAAATGACATAATAATAATCTCTCTCCAATTGCTTTGTGTAGTTATTTATACGTGGGTCACTTTTTAAACTGGCTTGCCTTTCTGTAATGGAGTGACACCAACACAAAGGACACTGCATCAATTCTGCTACTCTGGCATTATCTAAAAGCTGAACACAATCATTCATCACCTGGGTTTGAAAAGCTCAGGGTGAAGGGCTAGACATAGCCACACTGCCTTCTACAATCAGAGCTGTAATAAGTCACCACTTCTTGTGTGACATTCACCAGAAATTAACACCTTGCGTGTTCAACAAGTTTTGCTTGAAGACTGTGTGCAGTGAGGTAATGGGCTTGCTATAGCCAAAGTATTGCTGTTGTAGAAAGTAACCATCACTTCTTACTGCAATCTTTTGTGCTGCTAGCAACAATAATAGGCAAAATGTTTTCAGATATTAAATGGTATTTTTAATATGTGTTTTAATCTAAATTTGCTTTGAAAAAGCTTGTGAAAATGTATCACCCTTGGGAGAGTATAAAAACCTCAATCCCTATCATATTAAAAGGGAACTAATTTGACAAGTGCTTCCAGTTATGTTGCAGAATCAATGACCACAGAGCAAATAATGTGAAGAAATGGGGAAAAAAAGAAAGCCTATATGATACCTACAATTTAGTATACATATATAAATTAATTATGTTAAAAATTTCTTGAAGTCTGTCATTCAAAAGCCCTTGTATTAAGTTAGTTAAAGAACTCATTATCTCAAGACTGCTAGTTATGTATATGTCTACTCTTCTTTAAAGGGCAGTTTGCACCATATTTATGTATGCGACAAAATTCCTTTTGTCCTATTTTAGCCCCAGGTGTTATCATCTGTGAATAATGTAAAATAACTGAACAGCTGAAAAATCAAAGATCTTAAGCTAAGACTGGCATTTGCTTTTCAAGAGTCCCATTGCAGGAGAAGAGGGATCTAGGGTATCCAGGGAACATTTGGCAGGATCCTCAGCATAGAATGAAAGGTGATTCTGCACACTTAGCTAAGATAATGCAATAAAAATGTAGCAGTTGTGTCTGTCTTGGGGATCACACAGGTAAAACTATTAATCTGTTGTAGTACCTAAAGAATAAACTGTGAGTAACACCACAGAAATTTGGATCAACACCATCGACTGGGTAGTCTGTAATTTGTGGTTTTGGGAGGAAAAAAACCAAAACAGAAGTAGTAATTTGTGCTGCTTAGGGGCCAAAACAAAACAGAAGTGGTAATTTGTGCTGCTTTGGGGCATTGAAAATAACATGTAATAAATTCCTCTTTTAAATGAAATTCTAGGTAATAGTTAACTCTCAGTTTTAAAGCTAGTGAATATGGTTGCCTAAGCTGAAGGAGTAGAAATTTTGATGCTAGTGAATTTCATTATTGCAAAAGACTCATTGGGTCATCAGGAGGACAACATTATCCATAAGTAGATATGTAGATTTTTCTCCACATGGCCAAGCAGCATTCACCTTCCCTAACCCAAGCTCAGCAGAGTTAAAATTGCTTGTATTGAGCTGACGTTCTCTAATCAAAAATGACAGCGTCTTTGTCCTATTTTTGTCAGATATTAAATCAGCATTACAGGAGACTGCCAAGTGGAAATAGGGCAGGATAAGCTGCTACATTAGTAGGTTTGACTTCTACCTTGTGGGGGGGCTGGGAGGATGCTTTTTACAGTAACTAGGCCATGTAAACTGAGAGGACTTTAAGTCTGACAACAGTTACATTTAATTACTAGATTTACTCTGTAAGTATGGAAAACAAATGTCTGCTGTGGACAATTAGTTTAAAATTAGCAGCATTAGAATTAGCAACATAGAATCACAGAGTATTCTGAGCTGGAAGGGACACACAAGGATGATCAGGTCCAACTCCCAGCCCTGCACAGCACTGTCCCTGAAAGTCGCGCCATGTGCCCAAGAGCGTTGTCCAAACTCTTCTTGAGCTGTCAGGCTTGGTGGTGTGAGCACTCCTCTGGGGAGCCTGTTCCAGTGCTCAACCACCCTCTGGGTGAAGAATCTTTTCCTGATATCCAACCTAAACCTCCCCTGGCACAGCATCAGGCCATTCCCTCAGGTCCTGTCACCACTGATGCTTTTCCAGCTCTGTGATGGATGTTTTGTCCCGATGGATGGTGAGAGATGGTGCCAAAAGCTGTAGTGAAATCCTAAAAGATTACATTGACTGGCTTCCCTTGATCAACTACCTGGGTTACCTTGTCATAAAAGGAAGTCAGATTTGGCAAGCAGCATTTTGCTCCCTTCATGAAGTCGTGCTGGCTGTGACCAATGACTGTGTTTTCTTTCTCCCAGAATTATCTCCACAACTTTACCAGTCACTGAAATGAGACTGACAGGCCTGTGTTTCTAGGGTCCTCCTTCTTGCCCTTTTTGAAAATTGGAACATTGTTAACCAACTTCCAGTGAACTGGGATATCTACAGATTCCCACGACCTTTCAAAAATCACCCAGAGAGGCTTTGTGATGACATTCTTGGATAAATCCCGTCAGGTCCCATATATTTATATGGATCCAGCTAGAGCAGCAGATTCCTCAGAACTTCAGGGTCAACTGGGAGTTTAACATTTTCACAGCCAGGTTAGTCTATCATTGGTGTTGAAGACAGAGGCAAAGAAAGTGTTGAACCATCTCCACCTTGTCAGTATCCCTGACTGTGAGGTGGCCATCCTCCTGTAACAGGCTGATTTAATTTCTGCATTGCCTTTTCATAATGTATTTTAAAGAAATAATTTTGTTGTCCCCCACAGTTCTGGTCAGCTTCAACTCCAGTAGAGCTCATGCTGGTCAAAAGGCCACCTCCTCCATCAGTTTTCTGTAATATTTTTGTGAATCAAAGAGAAATTCTCTTGCTTGAATCTGTCTTTAGCAGTGCACCTCTGCCTCACAGTGCGTTAGGTTAGACACAGTTTTGAGAGTGAGGTTCCCCCTAGTACTAATGCTGAGGTGGTGTGCTGAGGAAGGAAGATGTCCCCAGCAAAGGGGAGTAGTTAGCAGCCAGCAGCAGGCATGTCCACACAACCTGTGCTACTGTTCAGGCTTGGATTTGGGGCTTTTCTGGCTTTTCACTTAATACAGGTTGTAAAAGAAAAAATTAAACTCAGTGGGTTTCTATAAACTTAAATGGTTTAAGGTTGTGCTTTATGGCAAATTAGGATTTATCAGTTTAATTATAGCCTCCTCCTCTGTGAAGGAGCTTGTGAGGAAGACACGAGCTTTTGTGGAAACAGTTATTTTGTTGTTAATAGCTGTACAAAGATATGGAGGAGAAAGCTGATACTTGTATTCTACCTTTGTTTTTCAAACAAGCATTCTTGGTGTGTTCCCCTTGCTTGGGATCAAATAATTTTGAAATGTTTGCTTTTTCTTTGAAATATCATTTGAATTGTCAGTTCTGAAATTTGAAAAAAACCCAAAACAGTGAGGGCTGGTTTTGAAACAGGTCCTTCCAGGTGCATTTTATAGCACAAAATTCCTATTTTCTGAAAATCCATGGATTTCCCTTGTGGAAGTAAAACAATTTTCTTACCAGGCTGCATACAGACATTATTACTGAAACAAAAATTACTGCTTCTGTAATTAAGAGATGATACTTTAAAAAGAATTGTATTAATCAGGAACTAAGCCTGCTTTTCCCTGCATAAGTATGCAAGGGAACAAATTGCTCTTTTATTTTTTGTCTCTATTATAATAAACTAATTGCTTGCTGCTCTATGGTGGCCTGTAGTTCTTTTGAGTTTCTCTTACTGTGTTTTCTTGAATCCCTCATTCTAATCCTTGAATGTGGTAACATTTTTTAGTATTGCTCTTGCTTACCTAGGCTACAGTGGATTTTCCTTTGACTTCCCTGTGGCAAGTTCAGTTGCAAATAGCAGCAGTCAGCACTGATGTGTGAACCCCTGAGCAGCAGGAGAGAATTGAAGGAAAGTAAAAGGTAAAAACAGCATACCAGTTTTGCATGCTGTTTACATGTGGAAAACTTGCTTTACAGGTGACAGTCTCAAAATATAATTGTTAATGAAATTACAGCATGAGCAGATGGTGCTCAGCCCACAAAGTTTCATACTTATTTTTGTTGTCTTTTAAGAAATTGGCAATGAAAATAGCTCAGCGAGAGCTGTTCTGAGTTGAGTTGATCTTTTTAATAAGGCAGAAAGGTATTATTTTAAATACTGTGTTTTAGATTAAAAATATAATATTTTTAATTAAATCAAATATAGTCTTTTGTATTCAAGCATTTTTGCCACAGTTTTGAGGTTAAAATCTGCTTTGGTTTTAACCTGCAGTATTAAAAATTATTTTTAAGCATTAATAAATTAACAAAGAGACAAAGCATAGCATGCCATTTTATTTCTCAGTTCCTGCCTTTATGGTTTTGATATATTGAGGCATTGTCTTTCTTTTGAGTTATTTAATAAGAATTCTATCTATGACAGAGAATTATTTACCATTTTAAATCTGCTGCAGAAAATGTCCCATCTGCAATAACATTTTGAAGCAAAACCTTATAAAAGTAACCAAGTTACCTCTTAAAGAAAGTTCCCTTTTTTCTAGTTGCGGAAAGAGGATCAAGAAAGAAAGAATTAAGATAATGGGATCTTCGGAGCAAATGAATTGTTCTCTGCATGCTTTAGTCTTGAAACAAGTTTTGTTACACTCTCGGTTAAATGAGGCCTTGAAGTCAGCTCTTCAAGGCTTGTAATATATTGCTTTTACTGGACTGCTTCCCCTGCTCTGGCTCTGCTATTGCATCTCCCACAGTGTTATTCTAACATTTCAAAGTCTATGAGAAGCTTTAAACCACAGCTATGAAATGTATTGGTTTTTTTCTAGCCTCTTCCATGTTTTCCACCCTTATTTCCCTCCCCTCTATAAAGGATGTTCTGCCTGTACAGAGCCAAGACCTTCAGTAGCAATAGCATGAGAACAGTGTCTCAGTAAACAGCAGAGATAGAAAGGTGCAGTAGGTGGAGTTTTGTTGTTTGCTTCTTTTGATGGAATATGAGATTCTAGCCGTAGGAAATGTATCACACACTCCTAATTGCAGAGTTCTTAGCCAGGAGCTCTCAAATACAGAGCAATGCTTCATGGGTTTCCTGTGCCTCAGCTCATGTTGGTGAGTGGCAAGAATCTCCTGCTGCCTTTTGGATAGCTTTTTGGAGATACTCAGCTCGAAATTCTGATATTTCAGTCGATGTAAGTAAGGTACTCCTACAGCACGAGACTTACCAAGTTACTAAATTGGTACTCTTGAGTACTCTCTGTAGAGGTATTCCCACCCTGGGTGTCTAAAGTAAGACTTTGAATTAGTTCCTTGGATGCATATGTGTGATCTTGGTGAGCCTTCTGTCCCTTATTCTGTTTACTTAAATACTTGCTTATTTTTTTTATTTATGTGAACACTACAGGAAAGTTTGGGCTAAGAAAGGCCAAGAAATGGTAACCTGACAGTGAGGCTGTGAAGCTCTTTGAGCAGTTCCAGGCATAATGTCATTCTTCAGGATCATCTGAAAACCATCATCAACGGGAGCAGCTATCCATGACGCTGGAATCAAGTGTGGGACAAGACTTTAATACCAAACTTGGGGTGAATTGTTACTCTGGCCCAGCTTTGGCAGTGGATGATGAGACCCTTGAGTGCTCATTGACAGAGCAGTGAGTAGGTGTCCAAAGTGTCAAAGTCATCACCATTATTTTGTGTAGAGAAACAGTGGGGGAGAAATCTCTGCAAGATGCAGAGTTTCTGTCTTGGAGAGCAGGCTTACCTTTTGCATGAATAGGCACATCAGTCATCTCTCAGGGAGTTAACAAGTTTTGCTCCCATTATTATCTTCTACCAAGACTGGTGATGACAGGGGAGTTGTCAAGCTGTTGTGATAAAAGGGAGCAGACTGCCAGGATAGTTCATGTAGCTTTTAATCTTTGTGTATGCCTGAGGGGCCTTGGGAAAAGAGGATGGCAGGGAGCAGGCTGGATTAATTTTTCTGGATGAAATGGATATGTCCTGGGGGTTGGCCTACTTTAAAAATAATTAGAATTCTTTGAAATCTGTTGTCCTTGAGCACACTTCATCTGTCCTACGTCCCCTTTACTCTGATTCTCATATGCCTAGATCTCGTGGTTGAGAGATGCCTTGTGCCTCCTTGGGAGGCATTTGTTTTGATAATATTTCCCAGGGGTGCATAATTTCCAAATCAAAGCTGACTCGCGTGTATGTGTGTGTGAGTTGTACACGGGGACTGCAGGTAATCAGAGGTACCCAGTTATGATTTTGCTCTTAAGCCAAGAACAGAGAGGCTGCTTGACTCACAGTGAGGTGATGCTCAGTTCTTAACATTTATATTTACTGGAAACTATGATGTAGTTTTCTTCTTTAAAATAAACTTTATAAAATAATCCTGCATGTTTGCATCAGGTGACAAAGGTATGGTTGGATCCTTACAAGGAGCCTTGATGGTGATCATTGACTGCAGCCAGCACAAGTCTGTGTTAGTGTAGTGAGATGCATCGTTCTTGCTTATATCTTGGTTATTTCATGTTCTTATTCTAATCTCATCCTCATCTGAAGGATGACTTTCCCATTTTACTATATTTCTTCCTGCTCATTCTGTTTTTTTTCATCATTCATTCTTTGTGGGAATTTGGGGAGTTAATTAGGCTTATTCTCATGACCCCCTGTTCAACAGCTAAAGAATTTTCTTGCATTGCAGTAAGGTATTAAGTGACATGGATATCTGGAAGTAAGGAAGAAAGATAAATGGTCAGACTTCTCCTCTTGACATTATAATAGTTTGGGCAATATATTTTCCAATGGGTTTGTCAAATGCTAAGGCTTTTATGCAAAAAAATGAGTTTTCATTTTAAACTCTACAATTCATGTCTACGATTAAAGAAGACTTCACAGCCTTAAACATTAAGCACCAAAATTTTTACTGATAGACTTGGCCAGTTAGCATTGCTGTAAAGGAGGGGCAGATTGAACAGGTTTTTGAACAGGTTTTATCTTGTATGATATTTGTCAGAATTTATTCAGTATTGATAACTTGTTAAAATACTGTTTGCAATCTAATCCCAGCAATCATAATTTTCCAGGAATGGCTTCACAGCTGTTAATTTCTAAGAAACAGACAGAACTTTTATCTATAATTTATCTAGCAACCATAATGTACTACTTAATGTTTCCAAAGGCATAATGTTGCAAGCAGAATTCATTATGATTTTTAACTTTAAAAATATATTTTATTAGCTTAAAAAATAATCTTGACTCCAATGCCTTAACCTGTTCATTGATGAGAATGCTTTTGAATGTCAGAAATAATAGTTTGGTATTTTCTTTGTTTTATTCTCCAAGCTGAGATTTCTGTATTGCAGAGCATCATATTTTTAATATATTTCCTAAAATACATGGGCATTTATTTTAAAGCCGAGTATTACTGATGAGGAAGTTAAGATTGCTGATATTCTGTAAGTCATTTTGGCTTTACATGTGGAAACTTTTCAGCAGTATATATTTAGTAGATCTATTAAAAGCCTGACACCAAATCACAACAACTTTCCTGTAGGAAGTCCATTTTCTGCCCTACATGTATTTACTAATTCTGTCACTTCTTAATGTTCCTTAAATGCTTTTACACTGTACGGTCTATAGTATTCAAAGAAACTTTAAACTATGTGAAAAAGACCAATATTGGCAACTCAAATGTTTTATAACTGATGCTGATTTTATCCCAGTGCATATTAACCTCCATGATGTTCCTTTACCTTAATATGTTTATTTTAAAGTTTGGGTTCCTTAACTTATTTTTTCTGCAGACTGAAGACATACCAGCACTAGGCTGACACATTCCCTAATACCCTTTCTTATCTAGCTGTAGTGGCATAAAAGACTGGATACAAGAGAGGAAAAGTACTCTGAAGGGAGTGCTGCCTGACATTTGGGTGCACTTTCTAAGGAAAGGGTAATTTTGTACACCTAGAATATGTGTGCAAATCATCATGCTGTGAAAAGTCACCAGTTCTAAATATATATATTTTAATGAAAACTCTGTTGAGACTCAGAGCTTTCCTGAAAAGTGACCTCTCCTCGTGGAGGGCAACTGCTGGTTATGCATGTCTTCCCTCTCCTCCACGAATTTAAGAATATGCAGCTCTCTCCTGAATTCTGCAGTAACAGATAAAATAATAGTATGTGTGTAGATTTGTCTTGAAAGGGAAGAAGAAAGGGAGATTCATGTTGCTAAGAATAGAAACATACTTTGTTGTGTAGAGCATAACAGTCTTCCTGTGTTACCGTTAATACCAGAGGAATCTTTGGGAAAGCGGTAATGGGCTCCTGGGGAAGAGGAGCAGCACCCCTCACCCAGACCACTCAGTCTGTTTTACTGCTGTGGGCTTCTCCTACTTGGATTATTTACAGTTGGATTATTTCTGATACAGGATCTGGGTGTGGTGGCTCAATAAACCACACAACTGGGCAATTCTGCTGGGTTTTTTTCTGATACTCTTTTTTTCTGTACTCTTAGTACACCATGAGTATCTGGCCCTAAATGAATTAGGGGCATGAGTGTGCTGCCTTTCGTGCCTTTGCTCTCAGCACAGCAAGTGGGTCTCCTCCAAAAGAGAAAAATTTTTAAAGAGAATAACTTGGTGGGGAAGGTTTGTTGGTGTTTGTTTTGTTCACAAAAGAAACAAAATAGAATGGTTTGGGTTGGAAGTGACTTTAAAAATCATCTGGTACCAACCTCATTGCTATGGGAAGGGATTCCTTCCACAGGACCAGTTTGCTCAAAGCCCCATCCAACCTGGCCTTCAAATCTTCCAGGGATGGTGCATCCACAGCTTCTCTGGGCAACCTGTTCCAGTGCCTAAGCACCTTTGCAGTAAAGAATTAATTCCCCATATCTAATCTAAACTGACCCTCCCTCAGTTTGAAGCCATTCCCTTGTCCTTTTAAGAAGTCCCTCTCCCTAGTCTCCTTTAGATACTGGAAGGCTGCCCTAAGCCCATCCCAAGGCCTTCTCTTTTCCAGGCTGAACAACCCCAAGTGTCTCAGCTTGCCTTCACAGGAGAGATGCTCCATCCCCCTGGCCCTCCTCTGGACTCAGTGTAGTGTTGTGGTTGAGTTGTGTAGTGTTGTTTTAAAGGTGCAAAAGGAGCAACCCTCCCAGGTCAGGCAGCTGCTGTCCTGCCATTCTGCACATACCTTTCTCCCTGGTGTCCAGCAGCTTCCCCCCTGCCTCACTCCTGTTTTGAACTAGCTCAGTGCTGCTGTTTACCCTGCTTATGGATGCCAAATTCATGTGGCGTGCTCATGCAGCTGTCTGTGGAGAGTCCTTGATCCAGCTCAGCGTGTGGGTGTAAAGGTGCACGCAGACAGGACATAAATGCACTGCAAAAACTGACTGCGAAAATGTAGCCATCCCACTCCAAAACATCAGCCTGGTATACCCAGCATCTATCAGACAGAAGTTTAAATCCAAAACAGATTAGCAAAAACAAAAATTTAAAGGCAGTTCATTTGCAGCAGATAAAAAATACAGTTTTCATTAATCTGCAAGAGCTAGGTGCATCTTGTAATTCATATTTCTGCTGTTCCACAGTTCTCATTGCAGCAGAGATGGAAAATATCCCCTTCAGGTTTTGCTGTATATCTGCAGTGATGGGAAGATAAATATCCCTGTAATGCATCAGTGTTGACATTCAGAAGCCTTCCAAACTTTCCTTTTTAAATCGAATGAGAAAGTTAGCTTTGAGCCTCTTCACTCTGTAGGAAGAATGGGCAAGTGGCTTTTTTTTTCCTTTGAGACATCTTATATAAATCTGACATCCTTTACAAATCTGCAGCTACCATACTGTCAGAAATTACAGAACTGGAAGTGCTATACTAAACAAAAGGAAAATATTCTATTTCCAGGTAAAACACTATGTCTGAAGCAACAGCTAATGCATGGACTTATGCTGTTCATGTTCTGTTGAAATTATTAAAAATTGAAAGGTGCCTAGTACCTTATTTTTAGGCCATTGTTTTGTCAATTGAAGTGAATTGAAAAGCGAAAAGTAACAGGTTTTCGTGGAATTTTTGCACTGTTTGTTTGTTTTGCTTTATTTATATCAATTACTGGAAATGTTTCTTGCGATAGTGAATCAGTCTGGTTTTTTCTGTCTTAACTTACAATATTTGTCCAAGTCTATATTGGATCATAAAGTAATGTATTGAAAAAATGTTGATTTGGATAACTTGAATATGACAGGCTTAAACAGAGCATATACCTCCTGTGTTGTGCAGCTGTCATTTGTGTGTAAGAATTTCTCAAAAGAAAGCACATTGTCCAAAAGGCAGCTGATCACTGGCAGCAATAATACTGGCATGGTTGATAACCATGGGAATGTAGGGTCTCCTACAGAAGAAGCTCTTTTATATTGCTTTTGCTTTATCATTTTTATATAAGAATTTTGCAGTTTATTGGACAGTAGCAAAACACAGTGAATTTGTGTGTGTGTGTATTTTGATTGCAGTATCATCTTCATGAATTTTGGTTTCTTTTGCTGATTATGTTTTGATGTACAGTAAACAATTCTGTACTGTTGCTAGTTCATCCTTCTGTGGCATTTGATGCCTAATGTATGTAGCTTCTCTCTTATCTTGGAGATTGAAATACTGACAGTTTTTCGCTTTTGCAGTTCCTCCTCCTGAGAGGCACTTCTCACTCCCCAGTCAGACTAAAGTATGAACGGCCTTACTGACTCTTCATTTTTCAGCTGCAGGCCAGATTTTGCTGTGTTACACACAACGGACTCTCTTTCCCAGGGGCTGCAGAAGGCTTTTGAATTGAGTTTTGTGACAGGCTTTAACAAAATTGTCTTTGTTAGAAGTTAAAGTGCAAGGCTAGCATGTAAAGGTCTTGATTCAGTGAACTGTGTTCCAATTTAAACACCCATTTAATGAACTGGATAGATCATAAATAGACTTTGTAATGTCTCTTCTCTGTAAGATGCAGTAAGTGAAGGGCACAGTTTTCATAAATGCAGTTATTAGTAGCTCTATTTGAAACCCACAAGTAATGTACATGCCTAGGGCTTTTGGAAGTCACTCCAGATGGAAACAGCATTACTGGGGTGATTATACCCTGAGGAAAGGCTCAGTGTCATTTTGAGATCAATTTTTAGCCAATGTTCCATTCTCGGTATTTACATGGAGAGTCTGAATTGCCAGAACTTCAAGTTTCATAACAAAAGTGTTAACAAGAAGTGAGTATTTGTTGAAAAGATTGTATTGCTGTAGAGAAATGCCTGTTGCTGTGCTGGTTGGATGATGAGAGTATCCTGCAGACAGAGGCACTGTGCTGAGAAAACTGACTTCCATTTTTCCGAGCAAGAAGGAGCCTCATGCATCTTTGTGTGTGTTGTGCACCCATTAATTTGAACAGTGGAATGCTACAGTCCCATTGCTATGGAGTCAGTGTAGATGGGAGAGTGCTGTTCACTTGCATCTTCCCCAGATGTGTGGTCAGAAATGCCAGCCATAGTGTACCTGAGCTGGAAACACAAAGACTATGTTAAAAGTCTCTTCTGGATCTCCCTTATGGAGGAGGACTTCCCTTAAGGGAGTTAATCCTTGGTGTCATGTTAGGAGAAGGCAGTGGGATATCAGTTCCCAGTGTTGACTTGGAGAGTAATGTTTTGATCATTAATCTCATACAGCTTCAAGTTGATATTGTGCACTGACAGAATAAGTGTCAGGGCAGTCCATTACTTGGAGTTCAGGTGCAGCATGGCCACCTTTCTTATTGGCCCTGTGGTCTCAAGGTGCCCACAGTGGCTTCCATGCTCCAAATAAAAGATACTGCATGGCAAGTGCAGAGAAATGTGTAAAGCTTGAAAGCACAGGCTGGTTTAGTGGAGCCCATTTAGGAAGTTTGTGGATTATATTATAGCATTCTTGCTGGCTATCTAAAAGATGCAGATACTCCAGCTGTGCTAGCACATTACATGGCTTCTAAAACAAAGCTATAAGATAGATTTTTATTTTCATCATGTTTACCTCACGGCAAAACAAACAATATCACTAGCTGTATGTGTCACAGAAAGAGTAGTCTATTTTCCAAGATTTGTCTGTTCAATAAATTGATTTTTTATTAGTTTAGTGTTGCTGCAGGTTTTTTTCCCTTTTATGCTTCAAATGAATGTACCGTGTTGATTTTTTGGACTTTTTAAAGTATTTGAAGCAGATAAGAACTTATCTTACCTCAGTGGTTCAGTGGACTATAACTACTTTATTGGCAAATACCACCCACATTCTTCTATGTAGGAAAAACTAGGAATGAAAGGCCAAGGAAAGATGAGATCAAATCACAGAGAGCACAACTGATCAGAAGTTATTTCCCTTCTCTTGTCTAGTCAAGCTGTACACAAGGTAATTACATAAATACTCCGAATTTTTGAAATTTTGGGAGTTCAGTTGGAACTTGCAAAAGTGGGTTTTAGACTGTATATATAATTTGAATACAATGCAGTTTTTTGCTTTAGCTGGCTGTTTCATTGAAGAAGCTTGCAAAATGGTAGGGTTTATCAAATTCTAAAAAGCAACTGAAAGAAAAAAGACAGAATTAGACCGTGGTAAAATTGAGAGTGGTTACAATATTTCCAGATAAAAGAAAATGTAATCATGTAGTTTGCTCCTTAATAGCAAGAAATATGAAATGAGATTGAAATATCTGTCTTTAAAAATTGAGGCAGACAAGATATAGCACAGAAAACTGCATCCCTTGATCAAGCGTGTCCATTAGTGATGGATTTAATGTCATGTAAATGTCATTTACTTGCTGAGTTATATAAAAGAAATGCATTATTTTTAAATATCCATCTGTCCCAGATGACTGAGAAGCAAGAATGAAATTCCTCTGCAGGCGTGAACCAGTGCAGTGTTCATCACTGATGCCTGGAGAGCCACAGAAGCTGGCCTCAGCCACTTAGAACATGACAATTAATGATAGTTCTTGTTTCTTTTGGAGACCTTTTCTGAAAAATAATAAAAGTTGGATTTTATCTATAGTAAAGTTGTGGATTATATATTGTAAGTCTTTTAATTCAAAGTGAATGCTTGTGTTGTGGTTTAAGCTCTGTCAGCAGCCAAGCCCCAGGCAGCTGCTCCCCCGCTCCCCCACCAGTGGGAACAGGGAGAGAATTCTATTGGTAAAAGTGAGAAAACTCATGGGCTGAGATGAAGACAGTTCAATACAGAAAGCAAAAGTCAAGCACACAAGCAAAGCAAAAAGGAATGAATTCACTGCTTCCCATGGGCAGACAGGTGCTCAGCCATCGCCAGGAGAGCAGGGCCCCATCACAGTAACTTAGGAAGGCATTGCTCCAAATGTTCCTCACCTTCCTTCTTCTTCCCCCTGCTTTATATACTGAGCATGATGCCGTATGGTCTGGAATATCCCTGTGGTCAGTTTGGGTCACCTGTCCTGGCTGTGTCACCTCGTCATCATGGCAGGATGAAAAGCAGAAAAGGCCTTGGCTCTGTACAAGCCCTGCTCAGCAGTAACAAAAACATCTCCACATTATCAGCTCTGTGTTCAGCCCAAACCCAAAACACAGTCCATGCCAGCCACTGGGAAGAAAATTTACTCTACCCCAGCCAAAACCAGCACAGCTTGTTTTTACCTGCTTATCTCTACAGCTTAAAACTGAATTACTTAAATTTTGATAGTTTCAGTCCAAAATAAACAGTTTTATCTATTTCTTTCTTCAATTTATAGAGAACATTCAAAAAATGGGCTTGGTCTTGGTAAAATTAAAAGCCTTGCTACTTCCTAGTCCACTGTGTAATAGTGCTACACAGGAAAAGAAAAATTATTTTTGCTTTTTGGAAGGAAATTAAGCTGGACATATGACCTCTTAGAAATTCTTTAAAATTCCTGATGTCCATATGAATAAACATGAGTTCTATTTTTAAGATCTCATTGAAACATATGCCTAAAATGAATTATATTCCTAAAGTGAAACAGAACATGGAAGGAACAATGACTCAACTAGAAAGGTCACAAGCTTCATTTAATGTTGAAATGTAGTGATGAGAACAAATCTTGTATTGAAGCTCTTGAGTGATGCTGTGTTTTAAGCCTTTTCATCTTGGAGGGCACAGCTTCCCAGGAAAAAAGGACGTAGGAGGTTTTTGGGATAGGAAGGAGATGTTTATTATTGCTGAACTATTAAGGGCTGTGGAATAAAGTTCTTAGCAATCGTAGCAAAGCACTGAGTGTAAGTGTAGTACTGGCTGAGCCCAGCTGGTGGGCAGGGCAGACAAGGTGGTGCAACTGAGGATCACAGAGCACAGGAGTGAAATGAGAAGTCACCAGAGAAAACATCCAAGTGACAGAGGTGTGCTGTTCTGGATTGTGGCAATATTGCTGCAAACTATTCCATTCTCATGTTTGCTTCTTTCTTCCATTTGGTTGCAAAAACTACAGGAATTGTTTGTCAAGCACTTGACAGTGTATACATGAGGCATCAGTAGAATAATACTGTAGAAAGAGTTAGACTACATGGATCAGCATATACTGTGTGGCTAAAACATCAATACAACACTATTTTCAGGTATTCAGCCTATTTTTCATCTTAATTTTTATTAATCAATAATGTTGCATATCTACATTACTAAAAAAAGCCCTCTTTTGCTAGCCCCTCATTGCAGTGCAAGGACAGTAAAAAAAAATTCAGTGCATTTTTTCAATGAAGAGGGTAAGAAATACTCCAGGTGACAAGAAGACTTGAAATCTGGAGGACCTTTTGCATCTTACAGTCAGCTCAGCATAGAGATGGTGCAATTGTCCATTTTGTTCTTCATACTCATAATTTTTCCAGTTAAGCATTCATGAAATCCCTCTAAAAAAGAAAAGTTGTGTACAGTTGTCTAATTATGATATGTTCCCCTTTTTTCTCTTGCATCATAGGCCGAAAAGGTGTTGGTTATTCCAAGTATTGTGAAGCAATTTGCTATAGCTTAAGTATGCTTCTGACTAAACATTTTTTTCAAAACCTGATTTTATTGCTCCAGACCACATAGCCCTGGGCAAATGTGGTACTCCTAATCATTTGGAGGAGGGAGACAGGATAAAAGCATCTTGCATTTTATGCCATCATTTCTGCAGTCCATTTTTCAGAAGATATTTCCTGATATTTATCTTTTGTCTGGAAGAAAGAGTTGGAAAAATTTCCCGCCTTCACCTTCTGCCCTTCTCAAATAGGGTAAGTAATGGCATCATCTTCATCAGAACACTGTAACCAAAACTGGAAATTTGAGAGAAATTAAGAGAACAGAAGGTGGCATTTGAACCAAGTAGATAGCATTAAATGTTTACAGTAATGTTTACAGAAATGTGCGATGATGATATTGATTAGAACCACCAGAATTCTGAGTATTTGAAGATTTCCCATAGCCTTCATCTGCTGAAGCATTGTTCTGGAGTTGGCAGTATCCCTAGCAGCCCATTTTATGCAATTTTTTTTTCTAGAAATGCCTTGTTCTTCTGTTGCTTTACTTCTCCTGTGATACCTACAGCTGCTGGCACATCAGATGCAGGAGAAAGTCACCTTGCTGATCCTTTTGTGTATGTAGCAAGGCACTCTCCAGGTTGAGGAGTTGAAAAAGAATTATTTTCATTACATTTTTTAAGTGAAAAAAAGGTTTAACTTTCTAGGCAATAAGTGTTGGCCTTTCTGTGCATAGATGCAACTTGACATCTCCTGAGACTTGAAGTGGAGAGTGGCATCAGGTAAAGAAGGAAAACTAAAGTTGATTGGGTCCTTAGTGTCTCTGCTGTCAAGACTAGAAAAGGAACTAGACTTTATCTTGGAAAGATGGGTCAGAATCTGATGAGCTTTGCTTACCTGGAACAGATTTTCTCCCTGGTGCTGCAGTAGAAGAACTGTACCCCAGGGCTTGGTGCTTTCCTTCTCTTTGGCCTCTTCATGGGGCTTGGCTGTTGTCATAACAGCATTCTGAACTACTAAAATACAATAAAATGTCAAATGGCTAGATTTAGCATGAAATAAGTCAACTGGCATACAAATTAGTTTGTTTCTTTTTTAATTTGTGTCATGTCTCATCTATGGTGTAGTAACCCATATGGTGTATTTGAGGGTAAAGATAACTAACAGGTGCTTTTCTGTTGGCTTGCAGCTCTGAGTCACTGCAGTCTCTGTTTAAGAATGAATTAATGTGGGTGATACTCTACAGAAGTTTGTAGTTGAACTACCATGCTAAATACATGCTAATGACAATGTAGGCTGCAGTATGTAGAAATGTATTTATCTGTTGGACAGAGAAAGCAGGAAGGTTATGGGTGTTTAAAAAGCTCTTGGTGGCACACTGTTCTACAGTCACTGGGTCAGCTGGTGGTTTATTAGATCAGACTTAAGGGCTTAACCTAAACTGACTTACCTTGTGTGCTGTACAGTATTTCTCTTTCCTCAATTTGTGTCAAGAAGAGAGCCAGGATAAATGCAGGCAGATCTCTTGTGGTCTCTGTTCCTTGGGGACCAGACAAATTGCACTTAGTATAACAAAGAAAGCCATTTAATTAGCAAGGAGCACCTTGCTAAAAAAGATGTAGTGTGTAGGGAGATACTTGCTTTTATGCTTCTTTATGCTTTGTCCTACTTGATCAAGGCCAGATTGGATGGGGCTTTGAGCAGCCCAGTCTAGTAGAAGGAGCCTATGACAGGGGGGCTGGAACTGATAGATCTTTAGGATTCCTTCCAACCCAAGCCATTCTGTATTTCTGTGATTACTTCAGCTTTCTTTTACTGAAAATGTCGATTGGTCTAGTTGTAATAAACTTGTAATAAATTCTTGCTATTCTGAGTTTAAAGTTTTTCTGTCATCTTCAGTGTGTTGTCTGTAAGGAGAGGATTTAAGAGGATTTGGATCATACTTCTGTCTTATCAAGGATCCTCTGACAACTTTTCTGCTATTCTGCAACAAGCAGCTGAAATATGGTTTTGTGTCTTTTTATTGCACAGGTTACTAGTGCCTACGTGTTTTCATTTCTAGAGCATGGATGAGACTGAAATACATCCCCTTAGGTAATGCAGCAGCTTCATTTATGATTCAGTTTAAGAATATTTCTTTTACTTGGAAGTGATTGTAATCTTAATGATAAGAGACTATTTTGCTTACTTCAAAACTAACTTTAACTTACAAAATTAAGGACAGATTTCTTTGATATCAGTTTATTTAGGTATTTATCTGAGCTTTTCTATTTTAGATCTCATTAATTACTATCCAGATAAATGGTATTCTCTGTAGCCGCATGGAGAGGTACATTGAGAGGTACAAAGAGAGTAGGTTTAGTTCAGTTATTAGGAAAAAAATCTTTCCTGTGAAGGTGGTGAGACACTGTAATAGGCTGTCCAGTGAAATTGTGGACACCTCATCTCTGGAGGTATTCATGGCCAGGTTGGATGTAGTTCCAAGCAACCTGGTCTAGTGAAAAGGGTTGGAACTAAGTGGTTTTCAAGGTCCTCTTTCAACCCAAACCATTCTATATGTCTATGATTGCTTGTGGTTAGCTCTGCAAAGTTCTTGGGCATAGGAGGGGGCTTTGAGTGAAAGGGGTCTGTCAGGGCTTCTTTAACTCACTGTGACTGTTGAACTGCAGATGGGACCAGGGTAGTGTGACAGAACCAGGAATGTCAGGATGGGATGTGTAAAAGCTGAATAAGTGTTGGATCTCAAGCAATGAGGAAGGAGATTGGTAAGTTTAAGAGCTGGTTCAGTATTCCCCAAGCACTGAGTGCTAGTGGAAATGAGGACATTAAGACTGCTATTTTTTACAGTAATTTGTTCTGAGGCACTCAGTGTCTTTATTTTTACTTACTTTCAGTCAGGCAGAGTCTAATTGTGAAACTGCACAGGAATTCAAGGAGTACTGCACCTCTCCTAAGGAGGCATCATGTAAAATAGGTAAGGTCCAGGCCATGTTCTATGTGTCTTTTTTTGTACTCTTTGTACTCCCTGAAGGTGAGAGAGTGAAGTTTGCAAGTTTTGGGTGACCAATGGCATCACTTGTGTGAGACTAAGTACAGCACAAGCACTCTGGCCAGGTGTCTGGGTAGTCTCTGCTTTTGATGGAGGTATATGGACTTCCCAAAGAAAAGGAACTTGTTCAGTCTGGACCAGAAGCCTATGAATGTGAGAATTGCATTTGTACAAAATCCAGATTCCAGGAGAGACATATTCAGCAGTAAGTTCTGGGAGAGCAGTGTCATTGGAAGATGGAGTGAGGAGCAAGGACAGGGGGTAAAGCAGTGCAAGTTGAAAGAGCAATTGTGGCAGGATTGCATTACTTTGCATGAGTTTTAAATGATATATACACAGCAAGGCCACAGAGGATGACGGAAGTATCATTAGCTCTCCTTGCAAGTGAAAGATAATGTCACAACAGAACAATTTGATTTAAGTGGGATGCTTAGATGGGTATCATACTGACATCCAAATTTGGGTATGTCTTTAAACAAGATATTCTGCAAGTAAACAAGTGAAAATCGGGATTGATTATGTTCCTTCTGTTAGGCAAATAACCAGGGAATCAGGTTATTTCAAATGAGAAGAAGTATTCTTCCTTCTTCCATAGGATTTGTTATCTGCGGGCTTCTATAGCTTAATACCAGTTTCTGTGCCTTGTGAATGACCTTGTGAAATGCTGGCTGCAGATTATGGCACTATGCAGCAGTAGCCTGAAGGCAGTGTCCTAGATGAATGCCTCTGCCATGACAAAGTAGATGGTATCCAAGAGGACAGGAAGAGCTAGTGGGTCTTTTTGCCAAGGGAACTCTTGCAGCAGTCATTCAACAAATGAAATAAAGTTGATGAACTAAGCCTTATCTTCCGCAGTGTCTTTCTTGAACTCACAGGTTGAAACACCAGCAGAGATGACCTTAGATATTAGTGAATATTGTTTGTTTTTAGACTTGTTACTAGATAACAAGAGTTTGTTTTTATCCATTAATAGCAATCCGTGATACAGAGGCTCATGTAGATTAGTGCAAGTCACTCAGAACTTGAATGCTAAATTCTGCCAAACTCCTTCATTATAGCAGAACATTGAGCTGTTACCAAATTCACATCTCTACAAACAGTTCCTCTCCTTTACTGTGTGCCCTTCTTATTTTTGGACATGCCATTTTTCCACAAGCAATGCTCTCCTATCTCAGAAATGTCAACTATAAAATAGAATAAACTTGTTGATCTTACTGCCCACTAAATTGTTCACCTTGGCTAGCACAGGTAATTTGGGGTCTCAAAAGTACTGCTACTTTACTATTTTTGCAGTGGGCTGAGTCAATATTGATGGCCTGTGGTCTGCTGATATCTACTGAAAACTCAGTAATTTCTGTACTGCAGAAGTATATGTTCCAGTGATTGTCCTCTTCTGCCTTATCACATAGGACATAAGGAGTGAGCGGGAAAGGGATTTCTCTCAATGCTGGTGACTAGCAGTTCTGTTACAGGTATCTATTCCTGGCAAAACTGTTTCCTCTCAAAAAGCTAGTTGGGATCTAAAAGAAAAATAACAAGTTGGATAAAGAATGGTGCAGGGCAATGAGTAGTGTATCACATGTCAATCAGCTTGATAGATAATGTGGAATCTAGGAAACAAGTGAAGGAGGAAGGTGCCCTGCTTTTTTTAAAATTAAGTTTCAAAAAAAGAAGAAATAAAGACCAACCCGCAATGTTTTATTTGCCATTCATCAGATTTAGGTGGGAGTACAAAACACATCGGTATAAAAGTACTGCTGAGCACTCATTTATCCAAAGCTGCCTGTGGCCCTTGCACCTCATTTGCACCTCAGTGTTATGTATTTTTTAGTGAGTAGGACATATATATATATATATATATATATGTATATATATATATATATGTAAATATGCATATAGTGTAATACTTTCTTGTTTATATCATCAAAATTCTTTTTAGTTGTTTGGACTTTGTGAGTCATAAGTGGCTTCTGACCAAGTTCGTGCTCAAGACTCCAAAAATAACAGATGTGGTTGTTGTCTTGGATTTAGATTACTTGCTCTTTGGAGATGCCATCACAGCAATGTGTTTGTGGTACAAAACTGTATAGTCATGGTAGTTCTGTGTACCAACATTTATTCCAGGATGGTAGATATGAATTGGTCTTGTTTAAGTTTGTTCTGTTTCCCCTAGGATATTTAAGGTGGCAGAAATCTGTTATAGAGAGGTGGCACTTACTCTGTAATGGACTTTTGTATTGTCAGTTTATGTCCAAATTAAGGGTGACTGTGAACATAAAAATATAACTTACAAAATTATATTGTCCTGAAACTGCTGGTGACAAACACCATCAACAGCATGGCTTCTTACTTGGGTTCACAAAGCATGCAATGGAGGGATTTAGCAATCTGTTAGCTTTACAAACATGCATTTTTAAACTTCAAAAGTTCTCTCCAACTTAGTGTCAAATTGTACTTATCTCTGTGTTTCTGGCATTTTCATAAATTACCTGTTCTAATTTTTCACAAGTTTTAAAAGTCACTGTAGGAGCTACTGAGCATGTCAGTATGCATTCCATCACCTTTGGAGTGCCTCTGAAATATACTGAGAGGAGTCATAGCAGGATAGAGGTTGTTTTGCCCAGGCACTGTGACAGCAAATGGCCCTTTCAAACCAGATGGCTTGAATGTCATTGTTCATATCTGACGAAAGAGCTCTCATAGTCCAAATTCAGCCTTAATTTGAGTCAGCAGGGTCGTCTGGCGACAAAATTGTTTGGTGGGAGGTTTAGCAAAATATGATTTAGAAGCAATGCTGCATGTGGAGTTTAAAACAGAGTTTTTTTTGTGCAAGAAGTTGTAGTGATTGTAGTTATTGAAAAGGCTTTTTTTTTTTTTAAGTGACAGGAGAAGTGCCGTAGATCTTTATCCTAGTTTGAGAAGCTGAATGTTTTTGCATTTGTGTGTGCTTTTAGTCTGCAGCTGGTCCTGCAGTAGGTATGATTTCTGATTGCTCCAGTGGAGGCTACCATGGCAGGGGTGGGAGGTGTGAAATCTTATGGAACCCTTGAGAGTCAGATAACTGGGTTGAGGAAATCATTGCTTATTTTATTTATTCTGAAGTTCTCAAATGAAAATTCTGAAGCAAATCCACTTTTCTAAAATCAAAATTTTTTCAGACATTATATAATAGAGAGTTTTAAGGAGTTGCCAGTCTTGAACTAGTTACTGAAGAAAAGCAGATTATGCAACTTTCACATTGGCAGTTTTATTGCCAGCTACAATTCCAGCCCTCCTACCAGATGACTGATCTTGCAGCCTTATTAAGACCTCTCATGGTCTTTCCTTTTACTTTGTGTAATTTATAGGCATGTTTTCAAAGGGAAACAGTTATGTTTTCTATACCTTCAACTGCATTCCTGTCTTCTGCAATAATGCACCTAATTTGTGAAGTACAATGACAATTAATAACCCCCTTTTTTATTTACAAGTCAGGTAGTGACTTTATTTATAACACTTCACTGTTTCAGAAACACCCATTGCAGTTACTCATACATATTTCCCTAAGGAGTGAAAAAAACATTCAAAAAATAATGAAGCCTGCTCCAAACTGGATATCAAAAGCTGGCAGGAAATCTTAAGTCCAACCCTATGGGAAAAAATAATGGTCTGTGGAAAAAACTTTTTTCTGTATTATGTGTCCTTTTTACAGAGATGTAATGAGATTTTGTTGGTTTTGTTACTTGTCTTCAGATATGAGAGAATTCGTAGGTTTTGCTTCTCCCCCCTAATTTTTGGACAATCTGAAGTGCTGTATTCTGATGCATGTTGTACTCACTTCTTTTGAGCCCTCCCTTCACTTTGCTGTTACTATCTCCTTCAAAGCTTTTAAAACAATTTTCAGACCATTTTGTTTTGCTACTTTAGGAAGGTTGTTGTGGTTTATCGTTTCTCATATGTATGCCTTCCAGTTTAACTGTTACTGTATGACTTCTTTTACCTGAGCCAAACTTGTAATCAGTGAGGGACACTGTTTAAAACTTCTTCTGGATTTTTGATACGTGATTAATTATTTTTCATTTAAAAGAGAGTGTGGATCATAATTCATAAAAGAGAGAGGAAGCCCTAGAAGTTCCTAACTAAGGCATTGTGGTTTATATGATGACTGAAGTAGTTCTTTGGTAGTGGTTTGACTTTGCTTTTTTTCCAGACAATATTTGGAAAATCCTTGTCTCATTTATCTGTGGAGAAATGACCATGCACTTAAACACTGCTAGTTCCTCTTCTATTTTTTTTAATGTCCATAAAATGCTGAAATTAAGTTAATTTTCTTCATAGCATCCCATATAATTGCCATGTTTTAGATTTGTGTCCAGAGTAGGGAGGAAAGAGTGAGCAGCTGTGTCATGCTGAGCTGCTTGCAGGGGTTAACCCACAACAAATGCTTTTTATCTGATTTGTCTTCTGTGCATAGATATTGGAGGAATGGTGTCAGTGAGTGTGTCTGTATATTTAATTTCCCTGTTTTATGAAATATTTTTCCATGCCAGCAAATATGGAATATATTTAGCGCATAGAAGGGAACTAGAGATAAATGCATTATAATGCAAATTGTGCATAACAGTTATAATGAGACTAAATGTAATAAAGTGTAAGTCATAGTTCTAACGGCAGCAAAACAAATTTCTTTCAGAAGTGTTATGCTTCAGTCGAAGAATTGCCAAAATGGAAGCTCATAACTGTTTTATAGGTAATGGAAGTAGAATGACAGGTTATTTAATTCCATACAAACCAAAGGAATAAGAAATTCCTGTCTGATTGAGACTGATGATCCAGAGTGGTGACTGAGCATGGCAGTGTGTAATCTTGGCTACTTTCTATGCTGCCTTCCCTTTGGACTCTTCCAGCATCTACTGCTGTTTAATTCAAATTTTCAGAAGGTTTCTCACAACCGTTTTACAATCCCCCTATGGACCTGTCATCCATCGTAGTAAACAGTAAGTTTCCATTGGGTTTATCCATGACTTTCATGATGTTTTAAACTTCAGTTTTATACCCTCAGCCATCACATCTCCCAACTGCAGGGTCTTGGAGATGAAAGATGAGTAGCCTTCCTGGTCTTTCATCTCAAGATACCTTTCTACCTTCTCCTTGATTTTGGTTATCCTACTCTGCACTTTCTCTGACTCGTTTTGAGATGTGGAGACCAGAACTAAATATTACTGAATACATGAATGCATCAAGTTTTATGTAGTCAAAATTATGCTCTCTTTAAGCATCCTTCCTGATGATGCTGACTGTTTTGTTGGCTTTTATAGCTGCCTCCGCACTCAGAGCAGGAATTAGATGGAGCTGAGAGCTCAGCAGTGTTCTGACAGTCTAGTGGCAAAGCCTTCCTTTTGATTTCTAGGGTAAGTGTGAGATGATGCTTTCTTCAAAAGTCCTCTCAAGGCTTTATTTAGATCCATGACAGCCTTCGACTTTCTTGCAAAATACGCCTTTTCACATGCCCTTAAACTTCCCTTTTCTAACACTGACTTTTGAGTTCCTTAAGAAATGATGACAGAACAACAGAATAATGTAACACTTCTGCATTCCGTATGTCCTCCCTGTTTAAACTATAACAAACAGAGAACTCAGAAAGTTTCTTGAATAAACTCCTTATTTTGAATTGGAGCCAGTCTGACTCCCACTGTTACCATGTTAACCTAGAAATATTATATACTGTATTTTTCTGCATTTCTGAAGGTTTTTTTACGTGGCATGATGTGAGGAAAATAATGTGATGTAGTAGGAAATATTATGCGGTTTAATTGAACGTGGACATGAGTCAGCATTGGACCCTTGTTGCCGTAAAGGCTGAGTGCATAAAGGGTGGATGCCCTAGAAAGAGCTTAGCTGTTTGGAATTTTGTGTGCTTTCTCCTCCCACACTGCCCCAAATACGAGAGATGTTCACAGATGCAGAAGACCTAGCAAAGACCTGCTAGGGAGGCTGGGTTTGGCTGGAAAAAAGTCTAATGGGGAATCTAATGGCATCTTTTCACCCTAAAAAAGTGAAGTTGCAGAACAAATAGAAATAAAATCTTCTGAGGGGTGCAGACTGAAAGGACAAGATGCAATATGAGAAACTTCTACTGAGGTATAAGGGAAAAAACTTTCACTGGGTCAAGCAACTGGAAAAGGTTGTCCTGAGAAACTGGTCAAAGGGGTGTGAATGGACAAGCCTCTGAGAAAACCCACCTCACTGTGAACCTGCCTTCAGCAGGTTTCAATGAGTGACATCCTTTTAATCTCAAATTTTTTTTGAACCTGAGAGATTGCTAAAATGTGTGTTGGTTTCTGCAGATTTCTGAATGATCTAACATTTGTCCTGCTTACAAATAAACAATTTTAGCAGGATGTCTGAACCTTCAGTAGCATTTCACTGTCATACTCTTGGACAGTAGTATTGGAAAAAGTTGTGACTGTGTGTTTTGGAGTGCTATCATGGGTGGTGCTGTTGTATTCTGTTGTATTCTTCACACTCAGACACTTCAAAGCCTTTCTGTGTAGTGTCTTCCAAAATCACCCACCCTTGTTCTAACCCCACCAACCTCACCGATCACTGAAAATGCTGAGCAGTTTTCGAAATGCTCACCTTTCTTCTTAGAGAGAACTTCAGATCTCTTGGTGTGGAGAGAGGGAGGAGTGCAGTAAAATTGTTTTAAACAAGGATGCAGGAGATGCCAGTGGCCGTGGCAGTTCTCTTCGGTGCCAGCACTGCCTCCCCAGGCGGGTCTCTGTGTCCATTCAGCTGATCTCGTTTCTGCCTGCTGTCCCCAGTGCCATCAGCGTCACCTCCCAGCTGTAAATGAGCTGTTGCCACAGAGAGGGGAGCTTGCTGGGAGCGAGCTGGGGGTACGGGGGTGTGAGTGGAGGGCAGGGATGATACGTGGCTCGTGGCTGCCACAGATGAGTGTGCCTCATTACTTGTGGTTACAGCACACTTTGCCAGCTGAGTCTGGCTTCTAGCCAGCTTGTTTCTGCAGAGGTTTCTAGTAACCACTGAGATCCTGCAGAGGTCTGAGCCACAGCAGCCTCAGAAACACCCTCTGTCCGACAGTGGGACCAAGGATGCCATGCTGTGGACTTTGGCAATGTTTGCCTCCATGTCACCTTCTCCTTTATAAAGTGCTCTGTCAGTGCACCTTGCACATCAGTTTGAACTACAGCTCAAGCTACATTCAGGTGAACATGTCCTACATGGGTATTTGGTCTTTGGGAATGCTTTGGGCATTTGGTCATTTCCAGGACCAGCTCACCAAGGTAAGTGTGGACAACACTGGTGATGTTCTCCAGCAGTCGGTAGCTTTAGTAAAATTGTTCATTGAGCCCCTCCACAGACTTCTCCATACTTGCTCAACATATATTTAGTACCAACTCTAGTGCATTAACCTACTGGATGTAAATAAATAAAGGATCATCAATTGATATGGTCTGCTGTTTCTTTGTGTGTGTATATAGGATGACAAAGAAGCCAACAGACCCCTGCCAAACAAAGGAGACCATGGACTAGGAAATGAGAAATTCAAACCTGTGGTACCTTGGCCTCATGTTGAAGGTGTGGAAGTGGACTTGGAATCCATTCGAAGGAAAAATAAGGCCAAAAATGAACTAAATCAGCATGGTGTTGATAACAAGCAGCAAAACATCCTCCAGAGGCAGTATCTCACATTTAAACCTCAGACATTTGTATACCCAGATCCTGTGTTACGACCTGGAGTCCTTGGTAATTTTGAACCCAAAGAGCCTGAGCCTCATGGAGTTGTTGGTGGCCCTGGAGAGGAGGCGAAGCCATATGTTTTAGGACCAGATTACAAAGAATCCGTTCAAGCCAGCATTAAAGAGTTTGGGTTTAATATGGTGGCAAGTGACATGATCTCGCTAGACCGGAGCGTTAATGACTTGCGTCAAGAAGAGTAAGCAAACCTTTTGTTTTCTTTCAGTTCTGTTTTTATGGGATTCAGTTATTTGCTTTCCATATATCTGAACTGACGCTTAAAATATTATTTATTAGGCCACTTAATGTTTCTTGTACTGAAGGCATGAGTGCTGTACTATACCATGTTTTCATACATTCTTCTTAATGCTGTTGCAATTATTCCGTCCATGAATACCTAAGCTGTAGTGATTTATCTCTGAAACCATGTTTTAGTGTCAAATTGCATGTATTTGCATGTTCCATGTCTAGCCATAGTCTTCATTGTCATATCTTTTCTTAATCCATAACTTCTTAAGATTTGTTTTCAAGAAGGAAGGATTGCCTTTATGAGACATCCCTCTGCTAGTTAGTTTTATTTAGTTTTGATTTACCCTGATGCCTTTAAAATTGAGCACAGAGAACAGAAACAAAGAAATACTATTCTCTTTAAATAACACTGCCTAATTACCTGCAGTAACGGAAGTATGGATCTGCCATAGTGATGGTTGGAATAGTCTTCCAACAGTTTCTCACAGCATTTGCCCTAAAAAGGAAAGCAGTCTTAGAAAAAACATTTTTTTACTTGCTAATAAGGTATCTAATTTGTTGTGAGAAAATTCTGGAAAGTTACTAACATCTGCTCAAGAGTTACTAACAGGTTTACACAATCTGTTCTGACTTTTGATATATGTTGAAGCCAAATTTGCTCTCAGTTTAATCTGCATTTGATATAATTTTTCTTGTTAAATATCAGTTAGGAATGGGTTTCTAAGCAAACTGATTTAATGGCAGGGTATTTTTAGTCTGTTTTTTGGTTGGGGGCAGTGTATGAAGTTAGATATGATGTTAAGTACTTCACAGTTTTCACTTCCCCCTCATCGCAGCAATGGAGCTTCTGTGCTGATCCCTGGACTGGGTACCAATCTCTGGACTGTATGTTTCCAGTTGTGGTAAATAATCTGTTGGTGGTTCACTGACTGGTTACTGGGGCTCTGCTCTGGGCTTTTATGGTGGATGTTTTTTACCTTTTGCAAGGTAGGAGAGAACTGGCCAGCTGTGGGTCTGACTCATACCCATGCACATGCAGCTGCTTGAATTTGCTATGTGGTGTGCACTCCCTGAAAGCAACTGAAGCACACAGAGCAAAGAATTTCACTTTCCTTCATGCTGTGTTCTTCAGGTGGCCTACTAAAGGTTTCCACTTTCTGGCAGTCAGAGGAGAGGACTATGCCTGTCTGCTGTTGGTGACAAGGAAGTGCCAGCTGTCCTGGGTGTTCACTTTGCTCTTCTTTCTTTGCTGTGGTCAGAAGTTGGTCCTTCATACTACAGAGATTTTTCTGAAAGGCAAGGAATGTTCTGGGTAACCTGTGTAGGTCAGGCATTTTCTTTTTAGGAGGTTATTCTCTAGACATTGCTGCTTC
Organism: Taeniopygia guttata; assembly: GCF_048771995.1. Classification (NCBI taxonomy): domain Eukaryota; kingdom Metazoa; phylum Chordata; class Aves; order Passeriformes; family Estrildidae; genus Taeniopygia; species Taeniopygia guttata. Next base: position 36,032,525 of record NC_133028.1, on the reverse strand, counting down.
TACTGAAGCATTTCTTCACTCTGCAAGGACAGCAAATCAGAGGTGGCAACGTGTCACGTGCAGGTGGGACTGTGCTGCCTCTGCCCAGGTGAATTCTAGCAGCAAAACTCAAATACTCCTCTTCATTTTTAGTCAAGGTAAAGGGCATCAGACAGCATATGGTATCTCTCAAATAGTTTCACACCTGTAGGTTCCTGAAGTATTTTTGACATGATCTCAGAATTTGTCTTCTGTTCTGAAGGACATTAATAAATAGATAGTCCCAAAAATTATTAAATACTTTGAGGAAGAGGAGGGACAGCCATGAAAATATGAATTTTAGAAACTGTTTCCTTCAAGCACAGCTGCAGATAAACCTTTGTGAAGTCAAAGCCACCAGCTCAAATCAGTTAGGTTTTAGTATTTAATGATTTAATGTTCTAAGCAAGCAAACAAAACAGCGTGAAAAAAACAATGTAAACAAAAGATATCTTTCAGACAACTTTATATCCCTTACTTGGGATGTTTGCAATTGCCTAAGTTGAAGGTTTATAGTTTCTGCATGTCTCCTGGGAACAGAAGAGAAGGGGAGCAATGTGAGATTGGCTTATATTGCTCTATGCTTTCAGGCTCCCACATGCTCACTTTCCTGCTCGCCCCAATAGCAGAGAGAAATGCAGCAAAAGGTAGCAGAGTACCTATTGGATGCACCATTTATTTTTCCTCACACTGATCTATTTAAAAAGACATTTGTGCTGGTAAGGCTATTCAGTATTCACTTCAGTCCTGCCAAAGAGCAATGTAGTAATCTTGTTGTTATTGTTAGTAGTATCTTGGCATTCTTAATTGAGAAAGATCTTTCTGGTAAAATCTGAATTATTTGTTCATAAAGAGAGGGCTTCCTTCAGCCCTCTCTTTCTTCAAGCATCAGAATTTTGAAGCATTACCCTGTGCAGTCAGGTTTGTTCAGTGAAGTATGCCAAATGCTTTCCTAGGCTGTGCTAGCAGAGTGAAATAGTGCTGTGAGAACTGTCTCTCTCAGCTTAAAAGCCATATCGCCTCAGGGCTTGTCCCTGCTGGAGGGAGAAGAGGAAAGAAATGCCAATAAAGGGAGATTCAATTCTGCTATGCTTGGATTTGACTTTGTAGTCTGACATGTTGCCAGGATGATTTGCCAGCTGCCTTTATTGATTCAGTAGGAACTTTGCTGGTGATCCTGGGCAGTCTCAGCTGCTGTAAAAAGCCTTAATTCTTGCTGTATCCCATAGAGAGGAATGAATATGGATGGTGTGTTAAAGTTTTTTGTCAGGTACATCAGAATATTTCCATTTTGCCAGTAACACATACTCATGGATTTTAACCAATATATTCCAGCGTTGATGCCCAGCACTTGTGCTGACATACAGCAAGTCATAAGTTTGGTTTAAAAAATCAAGAATGTATGGGGGTATGTAAAAGTCAATGTACAAAATTTAGAAGATGGCTCATCTCACTGCAGTTTTTCAGCACTCTGCAGGAGGGCCAGGGGGAACATAAACTGGGTTAGTAGAGAAATACCTGCTTTCTACCTTTTTTCTAGTGGCAAAGAAGTAGAGCAGGCTTAGTAGGCCCTGTCTAAAACTCTGTACAGTAGCTGGAATAATTTTTTTTCTTTAAACTTAGTGATTTTTACCTTTTTTGGATCTATTTTTATCAACATGATAGGTGGCAGCCCCTTAAGAGCAGTCGTTTATATTGGATTTTATACATTATCCCTACTTCCTAGCAGACCTGCCATAAAATAATTGTTAGCTTTTGGGAAGAAGGATATTAATTAAATTGCTCCCTGAATTCTAGGTGGTTTTTTTTTTGGGTTTTTTTTGGTTTTTGTTTTTGGGGTTTTTTTTTGTATTCAGGACTCTGCACAGAGGTAGAGCTGAAATAAAAATAGAGTGATAAATTTTCTGGATTATTTTGGATCCAAGATAAATACACCATGCTAAGGAAATTAAAAAAGGGACCTAGGTTTGAAGGTGAATGCTGCCAGGTAACAAGGTGTGTCTTCTCAAAAAAAAAAAAAAAAAAAAAAAAGCCAAGATAGCTGTGGAGAATTACTGCTAGGAATAACAAGAATCAAGCTGCTTAACCAGTATCCACTTGCCCAGAGTATTTTAAAATGAAATTTAATTTTTAAACTTCATCGATACTGGGTCTAACTGGGGATTGTTTCTTTTGACAACTTTAGCTCTGGCCAGAAACATATGCTGGTGAGAAAACATACAAGAATGGATAAGCGTCATTCCTGGCAACCAGTGCACTGGGGCACTGGAGCCAAAAATTGCAACAGGGTTGTCATGCTTCAGAGACCTCTTTCTGTGCACAGACTTGTCTTTTGAATGCATTTATAGTCTTGAAATTAATGACATCCTTAGTCAGTGACTGCAGAATGTGCTGCTTGTTTTAACCTCTTCTCCCAGATACAGATACTGTTATGTGCCTCTGTGGCTCTGCTGCCCTGTGACATGGGAATATCAGAGATAGCTCCATGAAGGTCCTATATAAATGTTTCATGTTTCCATCCTTATTGTTCCTGCTATTTCATTTCCCTTTTCGTTAACTCTGAGCTAAAATTCTGAAAAACCTCTCCACATTTGACTCCCAGATTTTTTTAACTTTTATTTCCCCAGTGGTAATGCAGAGTTTGGGATCTGTCTAAGTCTATGCACTGAGTGGTCTAACACTCTATTTACAATCATTTGCCCTTTCACTGAGCTCTCCTGCTAGCTCATTTCCTTGATAGTGTTGAATTATTCTGCAGCTGTTTATAGTAATTTTAATTGCAACTACCAAGAACTTTCCTATTGTTCAGCAATGACCTGGAAGAAGAGGTGGACTGCTAAGCTCCCAGCACAGTCATTTATGCTGCTAAAGTCACAAACTTGCTTGCAATTTGGAATTAATAGACTTTAGCAGTAACTAGCCTAAGAAATCTGCCATAGTTTGAAGAACTGTACCTGTAAAGAAAGCAAAGGACCTCATCAAATGCTTTACAAATTCAGTTACTGTATTAATAGCCTCACTCATGTCCACAAAAGTTTTGATTTTTTCAAAAGATGATAATATTTTTCTATGGCCTGCCTTTTTTCCACAAAAGCTGTGTCTATGGTTTATTAATTTTCTTATTTATTACTAGCTTCTATTCAGCACAGAAGTCAGACTTATCGGTCTGCAATTCTTTAGAACCCCAGAGCCCTTTGATAAAAATTGGTATTGTGTGTTCCTTTGTTTAAGACTGGAGTCAGCAGTACAGTACAAGAGTTTGTTAACTCATGTTGCATTGTTTAGGAAGTACTGGGTTTATTTTAAAAAAAGGCAGTAAGGCTATTCATGGCAGAAAATTCCAGAAGAAGCTATCATGCAGATTATCTAAAGATAGGACTATTTAGTAAGAACTATCACTGTGTACTTGTCCTTTATTTTACTCTCTTCTCAAGGTATCTGGCATTGGGCACTGCTAGGAGTTCAATGGAAATACTTAATTTAGATTTCCTGCTTCTGAAGTAGTCTCTTTTCATTTTGTTCATGTATCAGCCCAACACACTTTCTGGCAGGCATCATACTTCTGGTGTTTGAAAAAATATTTCAATTGCAGCTTTCATACTTCAATAAGCTATTTCTCAAACCTGGGTTTTGGGAGTTTGGGGGTTTTTGTGGGTTTTTTTGGGGTTTTTTTCTTGTTTTATTTTTGTTTTTTTTTTACTCTACGTTTTTATTTACATGCACTTAGCTTGAATTAATGCTCATTTCTGTTTGTCTGTTTGGACACCATTCTGTGCATTTAAAGAATGTACGTCTTACTGCTAACAGCATCTGGTTTTTAATCATGCTGCCTTTCTCTTCTTCACAGTTCCCCTTTCCAAAAGGATATGTCTCATCCCTTCTGTCCTGTGTCTTCTGTCCTGTCAGGTGCTCTGATTCTTCTATACATGCCATGATTCTTCCATACACAGGTGCTGTCTGAGTCTTTCTTGGACATTCAGTACTTCTGTGTGGTTCTATGATGGCTTCCCCTTGTCCTTATGCTAAAGGGGATATTTATATTCCCTGGCACATTTAGACACTAGTAAACTGGCTCTGATTTATCCTAGCAGAAGGCAGTCCTAAATGGGCTAAAGTTAACCAGTTCCAAAAATTTCAGCCAGTGCTAATGAATTCAAAGTCATCATTTCCTGGATCCTGCTTCTTGAAGGTGAGCAAGAATTTGATTTAGTCAGTCCTCAGGAACCACTGTTGAGCACCAGGACCTTGTAAATATGGTACAGCATGATCTCTCAATGACATCACAAACTTCTTCAGTGCCTTCTGGTGCCATCCATCAAGTCCCATGGACTTGTGCAGTGTGTATCCCATTTGCTGTGATATACCCAGGCAAGTGGTCCCTGACTCACCTCTGTGGTGGATATTCTTTCTCTTCTGCAGGCTGTCCCTAGACTCGGGGACTTGGGAGATGTGAAGCAAACCTTGCAAGTAAACAGTCAAGGAAATCAGATGTTGAGTGTCTCCATCTTTTATGTGTCCTTTGACACAAAATTTCATCTCTTTTATAGTTAAACTCATGTTTTCTTTAGTCTTTCTTTAGCCTAAAAGCTCTTCTTGTTGCCCTTTCCATCTTACGGATTTCAACTCTACAAAGCTTTGCCTTTAATGCTCTCTTCATGGGCTCAGGCAATATTTCTGTACTCCTACTAGGTAGCCAGTCCATGTCTCTACCTTCCCTACTCTACCTTCTGGAGTTCTTGGTGCAGCCAGGTGGGTTTTCTGGCACGCCTGTTTGACTTACTGCATGTGGGAATGGATGGCTCCTGTGTTTTGGGGAGATTATTCTCAAAGATGCCATTCCTGGGCCCTTTTTAGCACCCAAAATCATTAACTTCTTATGGCAGATATAAGGAGACATGTAAATAGTGCATGGAAGAGTCAAAAAGGGAGAGAAAGCTGCCTGATGGACAAAACCACTGATGACCACTGATGTAGAGCTCTGAGAAGAGGCTGCTTAGTGTATGGCTCACAGGAGCCTGGTTACACAAGACCAAAGCAGTGCAAGATGTTTCAAGGAATCTGTATTCAGGATTTCTAAAAAATACTTATCTAGAATGCATTAGTTGCAGTATCCTCTTTTTATATTTCTAACTCAACAACACTAAGAATCAATGTAGGTTTTCCTTTTTGAAGTCCACTTTCACAGTAGAACACTCCAGTCCACACCTGCCATTTTCATTCCTGAATTTTGCTGGGTTTGAGACATGCTTGTTGCACTTTTGAAGCCAAGAAGCATTTTCTTACAGTATATTTTATGTGATGCGCTGTGCAACTCCCTGTTTCTCCTATTAACAAACTTGCACTACTATAGAGCCCTTAAGCCAGGGATGTTTGTAGTGCTGATCAGATTTCATGCCAGGGTAATTAACTGTGCTGGCTGAAAGAAAGGATTAGCACTCAACATGCTTTGCTCAGGCTTGATATGCTGTTGTTATCCAACCCATGGAAGACTTCCTTACAAATTATTCTTACTGACCCAGAAGGTTTTAGTCTTATGACTTTATTTAAGCTAGATTTTTTTGACAGCTTCTTTTGACAAATATTGAAGGAATTTTATCTGGAATGGCTTGACTGGAGAGGAAACATCATCAATGTTTATGGCATGAGACAAATTAATCTCTTTCTGGATTTTTTTTTCAGTGTGACAAAAAATAGCTGCTGTCTACTCATCAGGGTGAGCCAGAATTTCAGCTGCATCACCCACACACATCTGTCAGTATGATTGTGGCAGAATAAATATTTTTAAGTGTTTTTTCCTTCTGTGGATTATCCAGTTTGAGTTTTCCTTTATAAGGACATTATTGCTGTTACAGGGCATAGCCCCTGGGCCATACAAATTTGTATTTGAATAATTGGATCTGTTGCCACAGGTCACCTTTGACTTCAAACAGAACAACTGGCAATGACCTTTTGTTGAAAAACCTGAAAAAGTAACTCTTCCTTGCTTGAGTACAATGTTGTGTGCATACAGAAATGTATTTTTGGACTACTGTTTTTGCAGCTAATTTTATAAAACAAAACGGAATGAGAATTTGTTTGTTTTTTTTTTTTAATTGTACATGTAGTTTTGAAGAGTGTTTGTTTTATTTTTCAATTCGTTTTAGAATAAAAAAGAAGGGAATTCTTGCCAAAAATAGACTTCTAACTTTACTAAGAATACATACATGCAGAGCTGTGATAATAAGGCAGAGCTGTTAGTAAAGATATTTTTTCTATCATAGTTTGATGGTGCCAGCTTGAACCCTTTTATGGTCCAAAATATTGAATTGTATAGCAAATTGTTAGTTCTAAACTGGAGTAAAAAACCCAAAATCTTTAACTTTAACTAATTATTCAGGGTATGAAATAAGGCAGATAAGTCTTGGCTCCTCATTAGAAATAGACAGTCTTATTACTCTGGGCAAATAACATGAATTTAATATGTTCTCTTACAGTATGTAGTTACTTGTCCAGTCATTCTTGTTGTAGCTAAGAAGATTGAATACAAAAGCTCTGGAGTGGAGCCTGCTTTCTTCAGGAATGTGATTAGTTCCTTAATTATAGCACTTTACAAATTACATATTTGATACTGCTACAAGAAAAAGGATTTCAGTAATTACTTTTAGTATCTATATCATTGGAAACAAAACATTAGGGACTTGGTTTCATTTCACATGGTACCCTGGGAAAATCTTTTATTCCAATGCCACATAATACACTGGAATGTTCTGTAACAAAGAAAACCAGTTCTATAATGTGCACATAAATTTTTGTGCACCTCAGTGAGAGCTGGAGTTGAGAATCAGGTGAATTATAGTGGTCACACTCAATCAGGAATGCTAGCTTTCTACTGCAGATTATCAGCTGCCTTACTGCTGGCAAGACTCCTGGAGGGAAAAAAAATGGTGTTTAAATTGTAATTAGGCCTGTATTGTGAGAGCATCTCTTGTGGTCAGGAAATATTTAAATTCCAGACATTCACCTTAAAGCAAAAAAGCACCATTTTCTGTTAACATTTCAGGTCCCAGTAATGAAAACTACAGAGAAAATGGATCCTTTGTCTTTTTAGTGTTGGCTGCTAGCATTTCAAATGTTAAGTTTTGAGGGAAAAATAATTCACCCAAAGAGTACAAAGAGGTTGACAGAGGTGCCAGGTGTGTTATCTGCAGTTGGATTTGCTTACCTCTCTGTGTGTGCATCTGAAATGAGATGACCAAGCTCTGAACATGACCTCTTACTCAACAAATATATAGATATATATAGCACAGCACCTGGAGTATATTTAAATTCTGACTTAAACCTTGACTTCAGTGGAAGGGCAGAGGAGAGTGGGAGCGATTTCCTGCAGCTGTTCATGTAACCCTCCAGATGCCAACCTGCAGCATAGAAATTCTGGGGCACATAGAGGAATCATTTTTGTCAAATGAGTAGTAATCTGAATGTGAAACTCAAAAAATGAAATGCACTTCTTATGTCTGTCTTGTTGCTGTTAACCAGACTGTACTGTGCTAGAGCATTGTGCATGAATAAATGTGCATGATACAAGTTCTAATGCAGTCCAGGTGAGCATGGGTAAGGACTCCAAGGTTCAATATCTAATGAGCATGGCATGGTGGAAATACAGTATTTCTTTGAGACTGAGCTTACTGCTTCAAGTTTTATTCTAGTTGTTTATTACATTGGGTAAAGCCTGTAAAAGTTTGATAAATCCAAAATTAAACACAGCCTCCATGCAATAACCACAGTGTGCTATTGGACTGCAAAGGCCTTGAGAACTGAAGTCTTCTTCCTTTAAACCAAAAAAAGGAAAGCAGAGGGCTTTTGCTCCATCTCCTTGTTTGGGAGTTTCCCCTTCCCTAAGGAAAAGTTTTTATTTTAGACACCTAGGTACCCCAGCTTTCCTGCCCTGTGTTGTTTATTGCTTCAGTTTTTCAATCTTGAATAAGTGATAATATGGGCAAGAATCTTGTGATAAGAAAAATTGCAAAGGTTATTCCTTTCAGTCTCTTGTTATCCCTAATGATGGGTTTCTATGCAAACCTTGCCCTGGATTTGTGATGCTTTCAGAGGTACAGTAGCTATAGCTTTTGATTCCAAGGGCACTAATAATAAAATGTAGTCACATCGCCTCACAAGTTACTTCAGGAATGGAAATGGGCAAAGCTTGTAGCTATTTTAAAAATAGCAAATGCTGTTTCAGCATAGGTTTAAACTGTTTGGTAGTGTGTAATAGAGGTTTTGTTGCTGTCTGCTGAAGGGGAAAAAATTATTCAGCTGATCAATCTGTCTTTCTTGCATTGTCTGTTTACTTCTCTTCCAGAAGCCCTGTTTTGTAAGTCCATTTCTATAATCTCATTTTGATGTTGCTGGGGCACAAAAATGCCCTGCAAGGCTTCATAGGTAACAAATCCAGCATTAGCATTAGGTTTACTTAGTTGTATGCTAGCAAAGAAATTCTGTGATCTGTTTCTGTCTATCCTGTCTACTCTAGACTTAGGCAATGATCCCATAGCAGCCAGTCTCAGCTATGACCTTGGTGATGTCAACCATACAGATGAGCAAATAGTTGAAGGTGTTTTGTGAAAAAAAAAGAAAAAAAATCCCATCCCTCTTCCTGGGGGTTAGATTCAGTTCATGGCAGTAGTCATAATAAATTGGCAATTTAAAATAGCAAGGAGCCCTGAATTCAGTATTAAAAGTATGTAAACATTATGCTGTCAGCTGGATGCCTGTCTCTTTGTAAGATAAGAATGGGACTGACTAGAAAAGGAAACTGAAAATGAAAGCAGATCTCCTAACTTATTTTTGGAATTTGCTTGGGCTGGACACTTTTGAACGGTTGAGAAAAATGCATGCACTATAAAGCAATTATAATAGGTTATAATAAAACTATGAATTTAATACCACTTTAAACGTGAAATAAAATTTAGAATACAATTTTTAAATTGTGAACAGTTCTATATTAACGAAGAAGTTAAATTCCATTTTTTTAGTATTGGTTATGATTTCAGGATAAATAATAAGCTGAGATTTTCAGCTTTGTACTGATTCAGGTCCTTCATCTTGCAACAGCTGATTTGGCTAGAGTGATTATAGGAATGTGATGGCAGCTGCCTGCCCTCTTGGAGGAATCTGTGCTGGTACATTTTGCTCTTAGTACACAAGTACAGTGCTTTAAAATCCAGAGAGTACTGATGAGTCCTTGGTAGGTGCAGGTGCAAGTTAGAGAGCTGACGAGTTAAATAATAGCAGAATGGAGAGTCATGCTACACAGTCATGATACCTCGAAGCTTAGCTCTGATACGCTGGCACAGTCAGGGGTTCAGCATGACTGAAGCACTTCTGTTGGCTCAAGATCTTAAATTGCCCTCTAAGTATCTATATGGTGTAGCTCACTCTTAAATTGCTGTCGAGGTGCTCTCCTTTTTCAGCTGTTGCATTTTTGTTGGTGGTTGGATTACTCATGCAGGAAAAGCAGACTTTTGCTTTTTTTAAGCCTAAGGAAATTTGAGTCTATATCTGCATCTTCAGATGTATGGCCACCCCAACCTTGGACCATGTACCCAGAATCATGACTGTGGGGCCCCAGGACATCCTAAGAGCAAGCCAATGAATGGAGTACAAAGCTGTAAGAGCAGAAATTTCCTCAAGCCAAGGAGCACTCCAGCCCAGATGCTCACCTTGTGCAGAGGGCCTCCTGTAGAATTGCACATCTCTGCCGTGGCTGGTGCACAGCTTTGTGACTGAGGGATAAGGGAGCCTGCTATGGCACAGGCTCCAGCAGAGCTGTTCCCTCCAGGGGTGGAGAGGGAGTAGAACTAATTCACATCCTAAGTATGCAGGCTAATAGACAGAAAAAACATTACTCACCGTTTCTCAATTAGATCACAACTCTGCCTTCTGAAGGGTTTCATCTTGCTTCAGTGATGAGTCACTCCTGTTTTTCCCCAGTAGTGCCAGCACTGATTGCAGAGTGGAAAGTTTTTATTCGTGGACTGATCTGAAGTTGTTGTTTCCTTTCACCCATCAGTTCCCCAAGGCAAGGGCACACAAACAGAGCAGCTCTTCCCTGCAGCACTGCCCAGGGAAGGTGTTGCCAGCCCTTTGTAAATCTGTGCATGCTTGTTCCTCTTTCCCCATGCCATAACTCTTTACGGGGCTCAGGAAAGGTGATGTCAAGTGTCTAGAGGCAAGCCTGGCTTAAGGATGCTACCGTGTCATTCCTGCATATCTGCTGCAATGTGATTTTGTTTACTAATTTGGTTCACAGTGTATTGCTGCAGATAGCCTGCAGGCTACACCTGAAAGGGCACTGTGCTAGAATGTGGGCAGGAGATGAAGCACCCAGGGGGTGAAGCTAAGGGTTGAAACATTTAAATCCTCTTTGTCACAGACCCTTCTGTACTTTGAATCTGCTTGTGCCAGTTTTCAGTAGCTTGAAGCTTTTGCCTAAACTTTCATATCTACTTTTCCCTCTCTTTAAAAATGAAGAGCATTCCTGAAAATTAGGCATATTTTTCCTTTTTTGGTGCCTAAAGTCTACAAGGAAACCCATACCGTAAAATTCAGCTTCAAACAGAAGGAAAGCGCATTTATCGGTTTTTTGGTATGTGGTTTGCCAACCACTGGATGTCAGTGCTGCTCCACTGAGGAAAGGCTCTACTGAGGAAAGCTTTGCCTGCTTCCTTCCCTGTAGATGTGAAGGAAATGAGAGCTGAGGCTACTGGCTTTTGTCACTCAAATACTTGGGCAACTTTCATATTTATTGAAAAAATCTGCCACAGAGATTAAAACATTTATTAATTGCACATATCTAAAACAACTACTATATTTCAAACCTCTAATTCTCAATTCAAGATGAGAAAGACTGTGTACAGGAGTTCCTGCAGTCTGTCAGAGTTTATGGGCTTGATGAGTCGGTCTGTGGGCTGTCTAATAAGTGAAATAAAGTGTCTGGAAAAAGCTGGAAGTATGATCCTACTAGAGATATAAATGTAGTGTTTCACTGCTTGAAAATGGCACATTTAGCAACACCCAATTTGAGGAGATTTAAGTTGGCTATATAGCAAAAAGCCGGTCTAGACCTCTGGGTTTATGTTTCAAAAATGGATTAAATTTTTGTGGAAGTGGAAGAAATAAGCAGCGAAAAGATTTTAGTTCTTTTTCCAGGTTTTGTTTCTGTCCTTGAAGGCACTCTGAAACACTGTAGCTGTCCCTCTCTTTTTATTCAGAAATAAACAAAAAAGTTTCCTAGCTAAACTGCAGCAGGTGCAGGTCGGGAGTACAGTGCAGGCTGCATCAGTTTCTGCCTTCTCTTTTGAGACAGAAGGCTATTCTGCTGCCTTTGACATGGAGCTCTTGAATGGCATTCAGCTGGTATGCTGGTTTTTTTGAAAGTATAACACCCTGTTTTCCACCTTTTAATGTAACCGTATCACCAAAATTAATACTGAGAATATATGTGTGAAGCAACACCATTCTGTTATAAATCTGTTACTAAACATATTAAATCTTCTGTTTACACAGCCTACTTAACACACCTAGGTAAAGGTATCCATTTTATCTCTGTAGATGCAGTTGTTGACAGCTTAAACACTTGAGCTACAAGTGTTAGTACTGCAATCTGTAATCAAATGAAATCTTTGAGAGGGATCTGTGGAAGGAAGGTATCTATGGCCTGAAACTTTTAAACAGCCAGTCTAGCCCTTTTATATCGGTAACTATGATTAGCTGCAGCTACTTCAGGCATAAAACCTATCAAGCTGAGGGATTTTAGTCAGTAGTTTGTGCGTTTAGAGATTGTGCTGTTTCAGAGGTTGCTTACAGCACACCTAAGAAACAAAATTCCTTATTAGATAAAATTTTGTTATAGTCTGTTTTGATTCTGTAATTTTCTTCTCCCACACAAACAAAATTAATAGTATATTTCTAGCAATGTTTTTTATTTTCTGTGAGGTGAGAAATGCATATTGACTCATTGAGAAGTGAAATGCATCCTTTACTAAGGAAACTCTTTAAATATCCATGGATGTGTTATGTGAGTACTTTCCATGTTTAACTGAATGTAGTTTCAGAAACTCTGGTGACCTCTCATGATTAAGGTAATTCTTTTCAAAAGCAGCAATGTTTCTGTGCACTTAAGCTTTTTATTGTATAAAGAGAACTATAACTAGGGAAATTTGTGCATCTATAAATTTAGGAGTTTTTATTTGTCACTAATAATTTCTTAATACATGACAGCTGTCCTTGAAAAGTCAGAATCTCACTAGTTGAGACTTTATTTGCTGAAAGATGAAAAAAGGAAGGATTTTTCTCATTGAAATCAAAAGTGCTATGTCTCTATGTTTGGTGATGGGAACTATATTATTATTGTTGGAAAAGAGGCTAGTGATCAGGTAGGGAAACTTCCAGTTAAGGAAATACTTGTTCTGGTTGTAGGGAGTGAATAGTCTCACTTAGATGTGCAGTTGGGGAAATGGACATTACAATTGCAAATTAAATCCATTGTTGATAAATGTGATTTAGAGGTATTGGAAAGTGTGGAAGGTATTGGAAGTACTCACATTACTTGTTTCTAAATCATCTCTAACCTCTCAGGAAATAAGACCTGAATCATCTGCACTATTTTTGTTTGGGTTTTTTTCTCTCTCTTTTCTTGTATTTTTTTTTCTCCATGTGTCATCTCTTTCAAGGAAGGAGCCCATTGAAATTAGACCAGGTCTGAAACTTGTGCTGGACCAGTGTACTTTTTTTTTTTTTTTTTTCTTTTTAGTTATATCTCTATCTGTGATCCACTGAAGCTGTATTACCTTTTATATCTTGTCTCTCTTAAATCTGAAAGATAGCTGTCAGCAAATATTTCATTTGCACAAGGATGCTGTTAAGAAGTTCTGTAAATGACAGTGTGAAAACTAATAAAATTGACTCTTTTTACAGATGCAAATACTGGCATTATGATGACAACCTGCTCACCTCCAGCGTTGTCATCGTCTTCCATAATGAAGGGTGGTCCACGCTCATGAGAACAGTCCACAGTGTCATCAAAAGAACACCAAGAAAATACTTGGCAGAAATTGTTCTGATTGATGATTTTAGCAACAAAGGTACATTTGGAATATTAACAGAGTCCTTGTAGAAAAGGATTTTTTTTTAATTTTCCTGAGATAGTTTTCTTTTGATTTATTACCTGCCATGGTTTGAGTTGACTAATGGGAAAAAGATTGCTTCTTCAGAGTTTTTGAGTTCTCTACCACAGTTTTGGGTACTACGTAGGAGAAAGGTGGGATAGCTAGTATCTCTCTTATCTCTTGTGAAAACAAGTAGTTTGAAGAATATCAAAGGGGTTAAGCCTGTTAGGAGTAACAGGCTTCCTTTATTGCATAAAGGAATACAGATGTCTTTTTTTTAACTATGATAAAAACCTACTTAGGCTATTAAATTATTCAGATTAATTTTCAGTATCTTTTTCATTTCTAACATCCTCTTTAAATTTAACATCACATTAAGCTGCTTATTGTTTCTTATTGAGGGGAGGAATCTTTTTAAGAATTTGAATATGTTTTAATTTCTGCCTTTCTTTGAGTCCTGTCAACATAAGTCCAGAGATCTTCTTCTTCCTTTGTAATTTACATTCTGATCTTGGTTTATTGGCAGGATGCATGTACTTGTCTTATAAATGTAAGCATACACTGTTTTGGTTTTTTTTTTTTTCTTTCATGGTGGTATTGTCAGCATTAATGCAATAAAAGGCCAAATACAGAGAGGAACTGAAAGTGGTCTCCTAGACACATAAGTTAATTGAGACAGGGGAAAACAGACTGTTTTTCAACTTTAAACAAATTTCAAAATAGTGCATCACGGCTGCTCTTTCTGTAAGATTTTGTTGCAGCATAGTTCTTGAATAGATGTTGACAGAGAAAAGAGGAGACAAATAAAAATACGATTTTGAATGTGTGGAATGACGGTCTCTTCTAGACAATGTTGATGATGGCTTTGAGAAAGGCAAGTTTGGTCAATGGCACAGGATACCCTCATCTTTGTTTTCACATGAACTGTGTAGTGGCATAGCAAACAGATGAATGTTCTGAAACTCTCCTTTTTATTAAATGATCTGGGTTTGTTCCAGTCTCATGGTAGCTGTTTTCGATGGGTGTACTCACTACAAATTTTTAAATTTAACTCATCATATAGTTGAGGTAGCCTTTTTTCAGTATAAGCCACTATTAAAAATAGTTATTGTGTGTTATTTTTTGCCTCATACCTGACAATAGGTAGGTATCATTTTCTGTTTGTTTTCACAGGAGAGGGCAAGTTACCTGTATTATAAACTGGACTACATTTGGCTTAGTCTAATAAAGATATTGAGTGCTATTTTATAGTCTTATGTATTCTTTAACAACTGTTGAGAATTGGGCTTAGATATACACACATACTATAAGCCAAAAATACCTTCTTTCCTAAGGGATATAATTTAAATAATTCAGTCAGCAGACATATGCTATGTTTTTGCTTTTCAGCTAGGATCATGGCTTTCCTACAGAGCTGTTCAAGGACTTACTTAGCTGTATAAAGTAACTGTGACACTGATTGTGTCTAGAATACTTACCAGATTTTTCACTGATGATAGGTCTCAATATTTGGGTTTCACATGACTTGTAGCTGACTCTGTGCCATGTATATGTAGTTCATGGAATGAGTTTGTCTGGCATAGAACTTGTACTATTTTTCCAATATATGACGTTTGTAAAACAAAAGCAGTACTTTTAAAGATTTTTTTTCTAATACAGAACATTTTTGCTTTCTGCTCATAAATAAATGGTTAGCAGACACAGCTAGCCTAGAACTAAGATCCAGCACACACTTGACTATATTTTTAACACTTCAATTTCCCAGATAACTTTCTTAAATCAGAAAATGCAATAAAGAAAGCTTGAGGTGCAGTTTTCTCAGGTATGGGTGGCTGGTAAGACAAGCATGAACTGGAATTACTCTGAACACCTCCCTGCAATTGCATTACTTCACCATAATAATTCTTCAAATTGCTTTAGGCTATTACTTGGTAAATATAATTAACTTAATCTCATTAATTCCAATTATGTTCTAGAAGAAAAATGGCCAAGAGAGCAGAATCTTGCTCTACTTCTTTCTCCTTAGAGAGAAGAATGAGCTAGTATGGGCTGCAAAGCGTGCCAAGCTGCCTGAAGAGTTCTCCAGTTGTTAGGAGAGCTGCAAAATACAAACACTTTTAATCACAGCAGAGCTGCTTTTTGCTTTTTCAGCCAGAAGAAAAGTCATGCTGACAGCACAGATACAGGATTTTCTCCTTCCCCACCTGCTTTCAGGCTGCACACTTCATGTCTGCCTTTCCAGCCAGCAGACCACCTTATGCTCTTGGAGCCCACTGCTGAGTGACACGTGCTGGACTGGGTGGATGTTTGCTCACACTCAGTGTGGCTGTCCTTATTTCTTAGCTGCCACCTCTTGAGTGACATGAAATTAAAATGGAGCACAGCAGTTGCAAGCACTTCTAAAGGCTGGCTCCAAAAAAACCCTGCCTGTCCTTCCTTATGAGAAATCCTGTTTCATCAGAAGAGAGTTACAGCTGCATAGAAGCTTATATATGTTATGTCTTACAGGGAGAAACAGTTGCAATGCTTGGAAAATGTCCTTTTCATTATAATTCTTAGTATAAAGTCAGTTGGGAGCGGTACTTTTGCTGAGTGACACTCCTCCCTTAATCTCCCCTGCAAACAGCAGGGTGTGACTGTAGAGAACTGTGCAGAGATACGTGCTGATTTCTACTCCGGCATTTCTTGCTTTGTCAGAGCACAAAGAGAACAGTAATAAGAAGATTGCCAAGCTAATTGAATGATTCTATCTCCATTTTCTATGGAGACCTCTGTATTAATTCATGTTAGAGTCCAAGAAATGTTGCAGCAATTTCTACCACAGTGTCAGTGAGGCCAGGCTGTTACACAGGGGTTTTTTTTCCCCTGTTTTTCTTCTATTCTCAATAGAAGCAGTTTATTCTTCTGTGAATACCAGCTGTGGGAAGGAAACAGCTGATCTGGAAGGGCAATGAGAATTCATAAAACTGTATTTTCTAAAGCTTCCTACAATTACAGTTGTGTGTATAGGTCTCCAGCACTTGTTATGTATTTGGGCACCAGCTTGCTTGTTTTCTGAAGCAGAGAGGCCAATATCTCAGCTGGAACTGCTTTTGTAGCTCATGCACCTGTAAAGGGTGACTGTGAGGTAAAAAAAAACAGTGTTCCTAGTAGCATTTAAAGGCTGTGTCTACCTTTTGTGTTTACTTATATGTTCTTTATTGTTACCTGTGTTTCCAACTGATGCAGCATCCCACGAGATAACCAAAGGGGAAGTAACGAGCATGGGCAGACAGCAGTATTTTTATTTACCTGTGTAATGGTGCTTGCCATGAGGAAGCTGAAGCAGTGCCTGAGTTGGAGCTGAGAGCCCCACCTTAATAGTATTACAGTCCAGGGTACTCCGAGGCAGGAAGCAGCTGCTCTAGGAAGCAGTTCTGATACCATTTGTCTAATTCTCAGACTGCTGTCCATGAGCTGAGGGGAAGAAAACCTACTTTCATCCTCCTCCCCCTTTGCAATCTGCAGTGCCTAAGATCCTTTGGAGAAACCATGTGTTTTTAAAAGACACTGATTCATGCTTTAATCATGCACTTAGACATGAGAGAGGAACTCAAACAGGGGAAGGCCAGATTGGTGATTGTAATATTTTGAAAGGTAAAATACACATTTCTGAACAAAAACCAGATTGCTGTAAGACTGTTGACAGATGTCATAAATACACATTCTAGATGAATAAAATTTAATGTTGGCCAAACAATATTTTTGACTGTAAAAGTATCGGGATTTTTTACACTACTGTCATGCAGGCTTTGTAGTATGGGAAGGAGGAAAATTTCAGCTTTCCTGTGGGAAACAGCACTTGCTGCTAACCCTGGCATGGTTTCAGATAATGGACTGCAAAGTCCTGAGACTTGTACTGTAGAAAAGCTTTGCACAATCAATATGATAGGTTTTTATAGCTCCCTGTGAACCTCACATAGTTGAACATTTGATAAGTAAAACATTTGGCTTCATAGGCAGGAGAACTGGAAATAACTTCAGATTTTAAATCTTTAGAACATTCCTGACAGTCCTTCTGTAACACATACTTAGAATTTGCAGCATAAATAATGGTGTGGTATAAAGATTCTCTTAGTACCACTTCAGTATGACCTCAAAACTCTGTTGGTTTTTTCCTATAAAAAATTTATATCACAGCTATAAATAACATATTCTCTATTTATTACATGGCATGTTCTTCTATACAGCATATGTGATAAACTTGTTCTTTCTCTAGTTTGACATTTGTGTAACCTTGAAGTTTTCCTAATGCACAAGGATTTACAAAAGAAATTTTAAATGTGTGTGGGAAAGGAGAATACATAAAACATGGTTGAGAAAGCTCTTTCTTTTATAAAGGTGGAGAGGAAGGATAATAAGAGTATCAAAAGATAATGATTTCAAAAGATCATTCTTTGGTAGAATTGCTGAATTTTCAATATTGGAAACTTCACTTCCAAGAAACGCCATTTCCTCTTCAACTACATGTAGCTTTTGTTCAAACTACTATTTTTAATTCTGCTGACAAGAATATAAAATATACTGAAACATCAGTTGTGAAGGTCTCCAAACTTCATCATTTTTACTCAGGTTGCAGAAAGTGTTTCAGCTGAAGTAACCTGATGGCATGTTGCTGTTGAAAGGGACATCCTCCTCTGCATGTCCCCCCCATCCTATTAGATCAGCACTATGCCTTAGGATTTTAGCCTTTATATTTTTTAAATCCTGTGCTGCATTAGTCCATAACTCTAAACTCCATATAAAGCATTAGCTAATTGTCTTCACATTTTGGTCAGACAAAACAATCCCTCTGGGCCTGAGATTCTAAGGTACCTTACAGCCTCAGACCCCAAAAAGTATAAACAAAAGTGAATTGGGGGGGAGCAAACTGGGGGAATATGACTTCATCACCTGAAGCCAGAATTGGAGGATTAACCCCTGATATGTAAATGGACCAAGTTTATATCTGTCTGAAAAACTTGTGACCATCATCCATCTTGGGTGTAGCCTCTCATGGAAGCTTGGACTGTAAGATGTATGTATTGAAGGCCTTTAATAAATACCCGTTTTAATCTCTTAGTCTTGTCTAGCCTCTGTTCTAGGCAGCCACTCCAAGGCATCAATCACAGAAATAGTAGCAATGAGCCCCTCAGAGCTGGTGCAAAGCAAACCAGTGCATGGATGTCTTAGCTGTAGATTAGGTGACTTATTTTGGTTCCTGACTGAGAGAAACTGAAGCTGTAGGCAATTCTTTTGAGCCTTTGAGTACCAAAATAGATCTTTAACAAACACCAGTAGCTAAATCAGCATAGCCACAAGCAGCAGGCACCTGGTTACCAGCCTTTCTGCCTTTGTGTGTTTTTTCAACAGAATCATCTGGGCAAAAATGTTAAGCAACATTAGGATCCTTATCTCAAACCGTGTGGCAGGAATGTGGTTTCCAGACAAGTTTGGCACAGACAAATACAAATCTGAAACCATTTAAGCATAGCTCATCTTGATTCTTGTGTGGTTACTCGTCCCTTTACTGATTGAAGTCCTTTTGGCTAAAGGTTTGTTGTCTCCTCAGTATGATGCACTCCTGGCCCTCCAATTATTCTCATTAATTTAATTAGAAGATTATTGTAAGACCTTCACAAGAGGGAACAGGTCTAGATGAAGGAGGGCAGTAATTTGAGCATGGTGAGATTCTGCCTCAGGTTTTCAGATCATTAGTAGACTGACAGAAAATTTTGTGAGGGTGCAAGTGAGTGAGGGGAAATGTTTAACTGAAAAGTGGTGCCTTCAGCTGTACGTGTGACATCATCTGATGAGGAAAGACTGTGTGCTGGAGTGTAGACACTTCTTTGACTGCTTGGAACACAGACAAAAAGCTGAAAGCCACTCTGTGATATGTAGAAGTGACTGTGAGTTGTCCTCCCAGCTCCCTGTGGTGTGACCAACCACTTCAGCTGCCATTTCTTCAGATTGCCAGACACAAACCTGTGCAATGAGGTCAGTGGTCTTGATCTCCTCAGTTTTAGTGTTTGCGAGTGGTTGAATTAAAGGTTCTTGTAAATGTCTGTAGATATTTGTGGCTCATATTAAGAGAACAAAACTCTTTATTATTAAACTACCCAATTTTTCCTTTGTTATCTGATAGCACACTTACAGGAGAGGCTGGATGACTACATAAAGCAGTGGAATGGCCTTGTAAAAGTATTTCGAAATGAGAGGAGAGAAGGCTTGATCCAAGCTAGAAGCATTGGAGCCCAGAAGGCTAAACTTGGACAGGTAGGAGCCAGTTCACTCACAAGTATGTCTGTTTTTTCTTTTTTTTGGGGAAAAAGTTGTGGTGGCTTCAATAGACATGTGGAAATTATTGATACTGTTTTAAGAACAGATTCATTTTACTCATTTAATCTTCATTTTCTTGTTTATAATATGAATGTATCTCAATGTAAATAAGCATAATTAAGTAATTATGTATACAGAAATATAAGTTACCATTTTTTTTTTTTGTTTCAAAGGTTTTGGTTTACCTTGATGCCCATTGTGAGGTGGGAATTAATTGGTATGCACCACTTATAGCTCCTATATCTAAGGACAGGTAATATTCTCCTGTTACTTCCAGTGTCTGGCCTTTTAGAAAGTAAAAGTCACACTAATAATCTTCACTGTTCAAACTACAGTTGATATGTTTTATATCTATATGAAAGTACATCAATATTCCGTGTGATGATTATATTATCTCCCAGTGTAAAAGATACATAATGAGGAAGGAATATAGTCAGGGAAATTGATCTCCAGGTAGTTTATTTTAATAGGCATACTGAATATTCTGACTAGTGTAGATTATGTGTAACTCTTGTCTTTTACAATGATCTGAAGCACTGATATTGAAATGGTCCATTCTATCTGAATAAGGAACATGATTGAACAAAATAACAAAAAAAAAAAGGCAACTGGCTTTTGATAGAGAAAAACTAGCAATGAATGTTTTGATTTAATGGGAGTTTAAAGCCCCTGTGATCTCAGGAGTTTATAGCTTTCTCATCTTTGGTCTTGATGTCTGGTCTTATTTGTTTCCTCTGAAGTGCTTTGGAGCATTGTCTGTAGCAAAGCAAGGCCAGTCTCAAGCTGTCTCTGCCACAGGCCCAGGCACTTGCTAGGAGTCTGTGGTGGAAGTGCCTGCACTGGGAGAGGTGGCAGAGGAGAGAGATCCCCAGGGCTTTTATTCCTTCCTGCTGTTGAAATGCTGTTGTTGCTGTGTGCTACTGCACTCTTGGCTTGTGTGGTCAGTGGTGTGTGTGTTTAGGAAACCATGCACATGATTAAACTCTTTAATCCCATAAAATAGCTGCTTAATCCTAAGAACTATTTTTTAACCTGCCATGCTACCAGAATTCTCTTGAAGAGTTGGGTTTTGTGTGTTTTAAAGGCTGTAACTCAACCAAGACAGGATAGTAGGGAGAAGATGGAAATGCTTGTGTGCTCCCATTGAGTGTGTGTTACTGTTTTACACAAAAAAGACTGGTGAGAAGAGGGAGTTTTAGATGCATCCTCCAGCACTGCCCACAGAGGGGAAGACTGCAGGGGGACCAGAGATGCTGGGGCACATGATGCCAGCAGACAGTGCTTGGCAGCCTCCTTCCATGCCCTGGTACCCAGGGTGCAGCCTGCTGCTGCTTCTGCCTCAAAGAACAGTGTGGTGTTAACATGTCTTCTCCCCCCTGCCTTTTCCATCTCTTGGAGCGTCATTTAAAAAGGTGGATGTGCTCCAGCCTGGGTCACTGAGAAACTCCGTTGAAAAATTTGAGGAGAAAAACAAGATAGCGTCTTTTCCTTGGTGAATATTGTGTGTGATAGATCACAATGAGGAGTGTATTGCAAATCAAACAGGAAAAGTTCTACTGAAAACTACTTCTAGGAGAGCACTAGCATGTTTTTTTATCCTTAGAGCTTGGTGGGTTTTTTCAGAGCATTTGAATAGGACAGTATAATGAAAATCTGTGTTAACACTAGTAAAAGCTAAGTGTTTATCATACTTGTTGACAGCTAAGATCTGATATTAATAGAAATTACAGGAAATAATAGTACTGAGAACTCTGGCCCCATGAGAGCTCCTCTGTTGCCTCCAGTAGTGCTTTATTAGAAGACCAATATCAAGAATTCCACATAAAGGAAAATGTACTGATAAACCAATGGATATATTAGCACATCAGACCTAACTTTTGTTTTCAGAACATCTTAAGACAATTTAAAGACCATCTCTTTTTTCTTCTAATGAGGCTTCATTTTTAATAGTGTGTGTACAAGTGACTTTTTATATACACTGCTCTATAAACTTAATTAATAGTGTAAATTTCAGATTAGACAGATTATTCTTCTGAAATTGTATTTTGCTCTTTCTTTCCCTTCTATAAATGTTTCAGAACTACATGTACTGTACCTCTAATAGATTACATAGATGGGAATGATTATTCCATTGAGCCACAACAAGGTGGGGATGAAGATGGTTTTGCCAGAGGGGCCTGGGACTGGAGTTTGCTATGGAAACGAATTCCGTTAAGCCACAAGGAAAAGTCCAAACGAAAACATAAAACTGAGCCTTATCGGTAAAGAGAGCTGTTTATTACTGTGAATCGTAACGAATGATTGTCTAAAGCCTTTCGTTTTTCCCCCCACCCCTCTCTCCCCACGAACCACACGTGTGCCCCGCGGGCCCTGCCCATACCGCACCCGGCCTGCGCCGCGCCGCCCCGCAGAACCACATGCACGGTGCCGCTTATAGATGTCATAGATGGCAACACTTTTAAGATTGTGCCGCAAGGGGGTGGTGACGAAGATGGGTTTGCTAGAGGAGCGTGGGATTGGAGTATGCTATGGAAGAGGGTTCCCTTGACCAAGAGAGAGAAGGAAAGCAGAAAGACAAAAACTGAACCGTATCGGTAATCACTAAATCACTTACCCGTTTCTCTTTTTTTTCTGAAGTCAATATTGATCCACTAAAACTTGCATGTACTTCTAGCCTGAGCACCTTCACGTTTCTAACCACACTAGCTGCTTTGTTTAGTCAGACCTGTTTGCCACAACTGACTATTCGCTCAAAATATCTTTGCTACCTTGTATTGCCTCTCCATTCCTGCTCTTGTGTGGTTAACAGGGTGCACATTAGAATTTCTGGGTTCTGTTTGGCAAAGTACAATATTGTATAGTTGTATACTTTCCTTTGTTGCCAGGGAAAACTTTAATTAGCTGTGATATTTTTTTTCAAATACTGTTGGAAACAACAGTGCTTGTTTAACCATTTGGATTGAAATAACGAGCATGCTGGAAGTATTTCTGATAGATGGTAATGCATAAAATCTGTAGCCTGCTGTCTTGGCCTGATGCACGCATACAGCTGGAGGATTATGCATGTGTATAAAAAAAAATTCCTTTTGTCACATATCTCCCACTTGCTTCACAATGGATCACATCTGACAAAGAAGCATACTGTTTAAAGATCTTGGCTAGATATTTCCTAAGAATTTTAATATAATACACATAACATTTAAAAAAAAAGGAAGAAAGATAAAGCCAGCACCGTTCATTGTGGGAAAACTCCAATAATTTTCACAGAATTTCTGCCTTCTTATTATGCTTTTTAGTGGGGTATATTTTCTTCCCAGAAAACAAAAACTGCCTAGAAACCCTAGCTTAGAAACTGTGGTTTCTGGATGGCTTTTCAATACTGGGAGACTGTGGTTCTGCTGGTTTTTTATTACTTTCCCCTTCACACTTAACTAATCGTGTTTGAAAGCAATCTTCACATCTTCAGAATCTAACGTCTTCTGTTGCTTGTATATATGATTTAAATGTTGTAAGAACTGATGTTGGTAACTCCTTATCCCCACCCATGATTGTTCTTTGCTAAAATGGCAACACATGCAAGCAAGTTATGAAGCTTTGATCTGTTTTGTATACAGTTTAAATAATACCATTTTCTGATGAGGCTGTCCACATTGGAACTTTAATATTCACTTAGAGGGGGATAAACTATTTCAAACATTGCTGTGTTGCTGTTCTGTGTTTACCATCCAAACAGGTCTTAAAATCGTTTAAACTGTTCCCAGAAACACAGAACACATGTTCTCAGAATGT
Organism: Taeniopygia guttata; assembly: GCF_048771995.1. Classification (NCBI taxonomy): domain Eukaryota; kingdom Metazoa; phylum Chordata; class Aves; order Passeriformes; family Estrildidae; genus Taeniopygia; species Taeniopygia guttata. The sequence continues at coordinate 36,009,216 of NC_133028.1, read as the reverse complement.
TTTAAAAGATGACTTTATTTTTAATAATACCTTCAGATTTACAATGCTTCCTTTAAAAAGAGATATGCCCTGCATCTGTTTGTCTCTAGGCTGTGTGCATTTTCTTGCAGCAATACCAAGGCAAGTAAGACCAAGTAAATGTCTTGCTGAAACCATAACCAGGATTGCTTAGCTTAAAAAGAAAGCAAAAAGATCCTCTACGGCTTAAAGCGTCGAGGCAACGCTTTTGTAACGTGAGAATTGCTCTGGGACTGAATCCTTCTTTCAGTAACAGTGCTTACCTCTTTGTATCATATCAAGTAAACTACTGAGCTTATGTGGCTTTTACTGTGTTCTTTAACACACTTGGCAGCATCCTGGAGGCCAAGCCTGAAACTGCAGTATCTGAGGCTTCTACACTTGCCAAGTCTTTATGGTGCTGAGGAAAACCAAAAGTGCAGGAAAGCCACAGGGCTGTACTATGCAAAGTGCTTCCCCCTGCTGTGTCTTCTGGCTTCTTAACCTCTGAACCCCCAGATGCAAAAGCAGCGTTGGAGGAAAATACAGCAAGTAGAAGGGGATATGTAGCAGTACCTTGGCATGTGATCATCTAATTTGGACAGGAACTAAATTGATAATTAATTATGCTGAGAGTCAGCACATGCACCCCCTAGCAAAGCAAAACAAGGAATGAATTCACTGCTTCCCATGGGCAGACAAGTGTTCAGCCATCTCCAGGAGAGCAGGGCCCCATCATGTGCAACGGTGACTTGGGAAGACAAACACCATCACTCCAAACATTCCCCCGTTTTCCTCCAATTTTCATATGTTGAGCATGATGTCATATTGTCTTGAATATACCTTTGGTCAGTTTGGGTCACCTGTCCTGGCTGTGTCTCCTCCCCAGCATGGCAGGATGAAAACCAGAAATGGCCTTGGCTCTGTACAAGCCCTGCTCAGCAATAACAAAGACATCTCCACATGATCAGCCCTGTGTTCAGCCCAAACCCAAAACACAGTCCATGCCAGCCACTGGGAAGAAAATTTACTCTACCCCAGCCAAAACCAGCACAAGCTGTAATCCAGACCACAGCATCTTTTTGATGCATTAAAACTTGCTAATTGAATCATGGCATATGAGGAGGGATTTACAAAGGAAAAGGGCAACAACAAAAAGACTAAATCAAAATGGAAACCTTGTACTACTTTAACTATACCCTCTTTAAAATTTTACCAAGTATAATGTAAAGTGTCTCCTAATAGGATGAAAAGAGCTAGAAGATCAGAAAGCTGGAAAAACTCTGTTGCTTGTTTAACAATGTATTTCAATGTGGCAGCTCTTCAGAACATAAACCTGTTTGCAGTTTCATATTATCTCAAAAACTAGAAAAAATTTTAAGAGGGAAACATCTCATCACACTGATTCTCATCTTGATTTTTATTTTAATAGAAGGATTTTGACTGGCTGAATGGAAAATTCAGACCAGGATTTTCTATCATCAAATTCATTAAAGAAACAAATTAATGGTAGAAGAAAATCCACAACATAATAAAAAACAGTGACCTCAATAAAAATTATATGCATGCCACTTCAGAAAATTGCTGCAAGCTGATGACAAAGCTTTATGATTTTTCAGTGTATTGCCATTTACCTGATCTTTACTACATGTTAGCTGAATTGCTTTCTTCCCTAAAGCTTTCTCTGAGTGCAGATATATTCTTTTGGCAGAAGGAGTTACACTGTCTTCCTCTTTGCAGATCCCCTGCAATGGCTGGTGGATTGTTTGCCATTGAACGTGACTTCTTCTTTGAACTGGGTCTCTATGATCCAGGGCTTCAAATCTGGGGTGGTGAAAATTTTGAAATTTCTTACAAGGTAACACCAATATTTGAAAACTAATTCAATTAAATAGATTTTTTTTTTCTGTAAATACTTCTGTTTGGAGTTTAGACAGACCTACGTCTTCCTCATGAAGCCCAGGTTTTGGTGTGGGGAGATGGGACAGAGATGTGTCTCCTCAGTGTTTCCTTGTGGACTTTGGGACAGAAGTGCTCAGAGAGGTGGCTTCGTGCTGAAACCCAAATTATGCATAATCTAGATTTTGTAAACAGTTTGGGATTGCACCCCTAACTGCCCAACTATCCAATATGAAATCAGACTGGCAAATTTGATGGAAGGAAACTGAATGTTCACATAATGAGTATAGAAAAATGTTCTTTCTAATGAAATCAGTGATAGAGAACAAGTAGTCTTCATAGTCCTCAGCTTATGTGTGTGCACTTGGAAAGTATATAATGGTGCAACAAAAAGTAATCTGCTTCCTCCCTGCCATTTTTGTGAGTGAAAAATTATTTAATATACTTTTCAGAATTTCAAGAACTTCTTCACAAGAGAAGTCTTCCTAATTGAAATACTAACTGCATAATTCATAATCGCTGGGGAGGATTTTATTTTCACTCCTAGGCATAAGCATGCTCTTCAGTTTTCAGGAAACACAAGATGATCGCCATTAGCTTCTTGTAGCTTCAGTATTTGTAATGGCACAAGTGCAGACAGCAGGAATCAGTCCCAATTAACAGACCAAAGTGGAGATGTCCTATATCCTCAGCAGCAATCTGTGAAATCATAGCTGAATTTTACGAAAGATCATTCAGTGTTCCCCTAGTTACTCTTGTTCTTCATGAGTTAGAGGAAAGCTCTGAGTGCACTTGCTCAGCTGTAAATCCATATGCAAAGGGTACTTATTGAGGATGTTATGCACATGGGGTCTTTATCCATGTATTTCTCCATCTTCCTTAGATCAAAATCATTATTGAAATTACTTACAGTAGTTCTGTAATTGAAATGCTCCTTATGTAGACACCTCCAAAGTGGTTTTGTGTAGATGACAACCAGTCTTCAGAAGAATTAAACATTTATCAGCCTTGAGTGCTGACTCCTGAATAGCAAACAAAATTAATGGCCTTGCTTACCTGAGGAGGTTTTTTGATGAAACTTAGGAAAACTAATATCATGATGCAATGAAGTAAGTAAGATATTATGCCCATCTTTCCTAATACTGGTAAATCATATTTTTAGTCTGGAATTTAGACTAATTTGAAACATTCACAAAGTTAGTTTGAATTAGGATTTGGTGCTACAATTAAACTTCTCCAAACTATGAGCAACTAAATTCTGATTTAAGTATAATTTTCTTTCCCCTTTAAGGGATTATCCAAAGATATGTGGGAGTCAGGGAATGGTAATATATTCTACCCTTTATTTTTTTTCAGCTACTGTAGTCAAATAAATATCTATTTCTACTTGGAGCAATGGGTTACCTAACACATCCTTATCTCCTTCTAATCTTTATTAAGAAAAGCTTAAATATAAACAGGCATCTAACAAAACCCATCTTAGTGATGGCATGTGAATTACTTTAATAAAATCAAAATATCAATAATTCTGTCATAATAAAAACTACCCAGTTCCTGATTTTGTGCACTCGTTCATTACTGTTGTTCGAAAAAAGTGATGGAATGAGATGCCCAACTTTTTAAAAAGCTTTTTTTAAAATTGCTTTAGTTGAGTAACTTCCTGGCTGAGTTGAAAGTGTACTCAGTATACCATTCATTTCAATTATCTATTTTCTTTCTGCTTACGTCTGGAGCAAAAAATATGTAAATATATGATAGTATAGTAAGAAATGTAGTTGACATTTCTTCTATAATTTATTATCTGTCTGTCTGAAAATCCTGTGCAGATATATTAATAATACCTTTGTTTTAACTTGTAGATCTGGCAGTGTGGGGGGAAACTGCTGTTTGTTCCCTGTTCTCGTGTTGGACACATCTATCGTCTCCAGGGCTGGCAAGGAAATCCACCCCCTGTGTACGTTGGGTCTTCTCCTACACTAAAGGTACAGTTTTGAAGCAACCTTGAAGGTAGTTTTAGATTTCAGATAAGGACAGTTTTAGATAAATGTGTTTAAATTATCAGTAACAGTATAGAGAGCACTTCATCCGATGGGATTTAGTATCTTAAGATCGGATGATCATCCTCATAGGAGAGAAATCTTTGTGTTAATACCACTATTACTAAGAGTAGAGAATCTTAGAACCCATTTTCTTGCTCTAAAGCCTTGCCCCACTATTTTAAGAGGTACAAAAGCACTTCCTATTACTTAATGTCAGCACCTCCAGCCTTTGCTGCACTTCCCCAATTATATATGAACAACTCTAGTAACTATGGCACATTCTTTTGATCAAGATGGCTATGATCTTAGGCCAAGTTAGTGAATTCTGGAATCTCCCATCTCTCAGACTTCTGTGTCTGCATTTGTTTTTTAAGTAGCAGAAAATTACACCAGGGAAGATGGTATGCTCTGCTTGGCTGATGGTATGCTCTGCATGGTATACATCATGAGGCTTGACGGCTCCTCAGGTACACTGCAGGTTCTAGAAGTGTTATTCAAGCCTTGAGATTAAAATTAGACATCAATTCCAGAAAACACATGAGCCAGTTCCATATCTGAGGAGAGAATTTGAATCACGAAACACTGTTTATATCAGTTTTTATCTCCCAGCAGGAAGACAACCCTCCTGTTAATTTTTTCTATTGCCCAGTTTAAGCTTTCTCCTGTGCTCTGTTCTGGCCATTGGTAAATCCCATTCCCAAAGACCCAGTTCTTTGTAAATTCCAATCCCAGAACAATCTTCCCAGACAATGAGTACCTGTAGAATTATAGAGTATGACTTGAACCAGCTTAACAGTTAGTTCCAAAGGCAATGTCCCAGCCGAGCTGAATGGTAAAAACTAATCTGGCATACACACCCCCACATCCCCACACCCCACAAAGAGTCTCATATTAGTAATGTGAGTTGATTAACATTTTGATGAAACAAGGACTAGGACCAGTACAAGGGAGCCCAGGGGAACATATCTGGGATTAGAGACAGAGTAATGGGCAACACGACAGCAAATGATAGGTCTATCACTCAGTGCAGGCAAGATGCTAGTTTGCTTTGTCTGAAGTAATAAAAATAATTTCAGTCTTCTTATAAGCTGATCAAAAATATTTATTGCATATCTTAACACCATCCATAAGTCTGCTGGCCTGCTTACTGAATATAAAAAGCACTGCTGAGTGTTCTTAAATATTAAGTTGCTTCTCTGTACAAGGCAGGATGTAGAAATAGCTTTTCCCCCTCTTCAGGCACCCTCCTAGCCTCACAATAAATGTCCTTTTTTTATAGCTTTGTTCAATTTATGACGGATGTGGATTAAAGTCACAATAATTTGTGCCTCCAGTCAAATCTTTTAAGACTGTTTTAACACCAGGTAATTAATGCTGGAAGAATTGGACAAAGTGAGGTGTGCATCTAGAATGTGTGCAGGTTATATAGAGATAAGAGCCATCAAAGAGAATAAGAAAGTTGTGAGGGAGAGGCGTGTTACCCAGTGAGCTATTCAATTTTCCCCCTTCCCCAAGTAGCTAACCCACTTAGGACTGATTTTTGTCCCTGTTAGTGGGATGTATGTCATTCTCCTCACTAAAAAAATTATAGAAGGTGAACAAAACCCATGAACTGCAGTTCTGACAGAAGCAAATGAATGCAACATTTTATTGCACCTGTAACTGAAAAGTCTTTATTTTCAAATAAACAGTCTCCAATCTTAGAAAAAGACTTTGCATTCTCATTAAGCAGCCCAGTGTAATTTGCTGGCTTCAGTCCTAAACTATCACTTGAAAATAGTATTCACGTGTCTTGTATAGTCTGCTGATAGTGGCAAATTATTAGTGCTATGTAATTATACTGTGCTGTCACTTTCTAAGAGGATAAATCCTTAAATTTCTGTTATTAACAAGGAGTTGCTTGTGGCCTGTTTGTGTGTGCTTTGAGGTCACAGCAGTGTCTTTATCCTTCACAGAACTATGTCAGAGTTGTAGAAGTGTGGTGGGACGAATACAAAGATTACTTCTATGCCAGCCGGCCAGAGACAAAAGCGCTACCCTATGGAGATATATCTGAGCTGAAAAAATTCCGTGAAGATCACAACTGCAAAAGTTTTAAGTGGTTTATGGAAGAAATAGCATATGATATAACTTCATATTACCCCTTACCACCCAAAAACGTGGACTGGGGAGAGGTAGGTACAGCACATAGCACCTATGTATTTTAGGAGCTTTTTTAAAAAAAACTTAATTTAAAAGGAATCAATTGTGACTTGACATGTGAACAGGCTATTTGATTACTTCTATACTGAGCTATATGATACTAACCAGAGAGCTATAAAGATGTAACCCAGGAAAAAAATTGTATCTGCTTTTGCAGGTGTGATTTTTTAATTTGTTCCACAGATCTTTGAAGGATAATTTATGTCTAGCCCTGTCCAAAACACTATTTTCCATAATTAGAATTTAAGTTTTCTCAAAAGGAAAACATTTGAATCCTGCATATAGGAGTATTGTTGAAGATTAATAGTTGAAAATATCTTTTGTGTGAAGGCCTAGAGAAGAGCTCATGAAATCCAGGTGGAGTTCATTCTGCCTTTGTTTGCTAGACTGGGATGTACTCAGACATTTACAACCTCAGCTAGTCCATTACCTGCATGTAATAATTTGATATTATTCTGTAACCATTGTTTTCCACATTAGTGTGTACAATTATGACTTCACTAAATTAAGAATGTGGTTGCAAATGCAGCACTTTCATATCACAGGTGAGTGCAGGACTCCTCACTGAACTCTGCCTGTCTCATTATGGCATTTAGCCCACACCTTGGCAAGCATATACTGCAGGTCTCCTTCCTGCTTTCCGATTTTTTCCCCCTCTGCAATTGATTACATCTTTGCCCTGTCTCTGCTATTTATTTCACTTTTGCAGATTGTTGAGGGAAATTAAGAAAATCTTCTTGCTAGCTGAGGAGAACTCCTTTGTCCCACCAAATTTAGCAACCTTCTTTCTCAAGATATTATGAATATGATACATGGTTTTGTAACTTCAAAAGCACATTAGAAAATAAAGATCTCTGCTGTCTCCTATCACCAAGCAAGTGCTATCTATAATTTCTTAATGCTAGAATTAGTGATACAGAGCATATGCGTGGTGAAAGGGTACAAATAATCTTTTGTCTGAGGGACCAGATGAACAATGCCACCTTGATTTCTTACCTAAAAGCTAACACAAAGCATCAGCAACTATATGAGCCTTAGACTTCCTCAGGTATCTACATTAAGGGTTTGGAAAGTACACTAAATATTGCTGTTCACCAAGGTGAAAGCGTCTGAAGAGTATAAAATAATACTGGTGACCTTGCAGGAAATCATCCCAAATAAAAGCAAGTATGTCTGGTAAAGCAACAGGAAAATTCTAAGTTCAGAGACTTCAACTGAAGAGTCTTCAACTCTTCGCAGGCTTCTAGTTATCCTACATCTGAGGAAGTCCTGTCCCCCTCCCCCGCATTTGTATCCTTAAATGCACTGATTGCATTTCCACACTCTAGGGTATGAAAGTATGGGGTTCATCCTCCCTAACACTCACTGGAAGAGTCTAAGCTTAGTCCTTTAGACTTTTTATACCATTACAAAGAGGAAAGAGGCTCTGGCAAAGAAAATAGGTCTGGAAAAAATGTTATTTGTGTCGTAAAGTCTTTGTAAGACTGCTTGTTGGCCCTTCTGAGAAGGGAATGAGATAATCAGCAGTTGAGACGTGCTTTATGACAGGACTTCTGTTCTTTATCCCTGTGCCTGTGCCTGCCCCTCATCAATTTTATTTCTTTTTTTTTTTTTTTTCTGTGTAATTGCTGCTGCAGAAGGTCCATCTGAGCAGCTGGGTCAGTGGGCTGTGCCTGGCTATGTGTAATTGGTGCTGTGCATAACTTCTCTGCATCCTGTTTCTCTTCATCCACAAGATTAGAGCGACTTACCTGAGCTCCTGAGCTTATTTATGAAGACCTGGGAGATGGAATATGCTCTGATAGGAGATTGAATAAATTAAAATACTTGAAAGTCCTATATTTTTGTGTTACTAATTTGGAATTGAGCTTTGCAACTCTGGCTTTATCAGCATACTCTGACTCATAGAAGAGCCTGCAAATTAGCATAGGCAAGTTGAAGCTCCATTTCCCAGAACTGTTAACATCAGCACTTACATTTCATACACAGATTTGTCTAATCTCTGTCAGATACCTGTTTCTGGTTTGAGAGATAAGTGAGAATTTTATGAATTCCTCAGTACTTATTTTTCCCTTGAGACTAACTTAGAGTGCAAAACCTCTTTTCCAGATTAGAGGCTTTGAAACTTCTTACTGCATCGACAGCATGGGGCACACCAACGGTGGCTTTGTTGAGCTTGGGCCGTGCCACAGAATGGGAGGAAATCAGGTAAGGAGCTTGGAGGCAAGTCTGAAGGAGAATTGCTTGCTATGGATTGATAACAGGCAGGTTTTCTGTTAAGCCTGTACATCAAGTCACCTAGGTGCCAGCTACAAAGGTGGGAATTAGGGTTTTCTGTAAGCATACTGATATTGATAAAATACAGCACTCCTAAAATACCATTTCAAACATAAATGGTCTGAAATTGAAGGCAAATTCATAATCCATTCTTCAGGGAAGCAGGTACATGAAAAAGCAACAGTACCACTGCTTCAGCTCTTAGCATTGCTCCTAATTCACCACTTACCTTTACTTAATAATTAATCCTTCTGGGAAAAAGCCTTTACTCTGGCTCAAGTATGTAGCAAAGTTGTTTCGGTCTAAGCATAAAACACTTTTGTGCAGTAACTCATCTTCCACCACATTAGAGAAGAAAATGAGCAGAAATTTATCTCTGCTTCATTTACAAATTAATTGACAGAACATAATTACTATTAGATGGTTGCAATCCAAGCTTTTATTGTGTTTTAACTGTATCTTCACAAACCTGCCCACACTACCACACAAACATGCTGTTCTGTCTTTATATCTTCTTTGCTGGTTGGAAAATTTTTCAGAATTTAAAGTCCTTATTTAAGCGCATGTAAAATTAAACCAGGCAGTTTTTTCATGGCAATCATAAAAGTGCATTTAGGATGATGTTTTTAGAAATCCTATACAGATTAGCTCTTGGTAGCCCCTAGAAATGTCTCTTTTATTCTGATATTTAATGAAAAGGTTTCCTAAATTACTTTTTCTGCATATGCTACCTCAAAAAACCTGTAGCAATTATTCTGTAAGAAGTAGCTAGGATAATCTTTTTGTATCTGGATGAATTAGATTGATTTCCTCCATGGGAAAAATGCCAAAGTTTTAGTGTCTTCACATGAAATTACTGTCCAGGATCAAGGACTTGCTACCAGGCTTTTATAAAGATAATGGGTTGTTTGGCCATCAAATCATGCAAAGGTTTGTAATCAAACACTTATAAAAGTCTCCTGAATAGGAATCCCTTTACCATTTTTGTCTTTCTGGTTAAGTTTCTGCTGGTTAAGTTTCTTGGCCTCCTGAGTCCTACAGGAAAGTTAACCATGAAATTTAGTGTTGTGATAGTAAAAGTATGTTATGCAAAATAAAGAACCCTCCTAAAAGACAGGTGTAATAAAACCAGAAAATGTTTTGAATGTTGCAATTTCATTGTATTTTCAGTGTTTATAAAAATGCTCATTGAGTCAACTGTTGTGAAAATGGCTTTTTCTTTTCTGTTAGCTTTTCCGAATCAACGAAGCCAATCAACTCATGCAGTACGATCAGTGCTTAACTAAAGGACCAGATGGATCCAAAATTATGATTACACACTGTAATCAGAATGAATTCAAGGAGTGGCAATTCTTCAAGGTATGCAACAGAAACATGGAAGAAAATAAATTTTTAGATTTCATAGTGGGGTTTTTTGCGCCTTTAAAGAATTGTTTTATGTGTATCTGAAGTTAAAGATCTATGACAAGGTTAATTGAATTGAGTAAATTTTTAATGGCACATTCTCAGAAATATATGCTTGCTAGAAAAACTTCCTCAAGTAATAGATCCTTTCATTTAGTGAATCTAGTTTCTGTCTTCTGTAGCAAAATCTTCAAGGAAAACTCCACGAGGCTACATTTGTTGCCACAGAGATATTATGAGTTAGCAGGTGTCTCAGAGGAAGCAAAGAGCATGTCCACTATTAGTGACAGACTTTATTAAAGCTTTTAGTGCCGTCACCCTCTCTGCTTGTATGCTCTATATCAAGAAAGCCTCATTATCTCATATATGCTGTGAGAAGATGGTTTAAAGGCTGGAGTGCATTTAGAAGCTAGGGTCAGTATTAGATCTCATTTTGGGCAGTCTAAATTGAAGTGTTTCTCTCTTTAAAGACTGGAAATATTTTTAAGCCTACATAGAAGCAGGTAAACGTAAGATTACTCTGTCTTTTTGTGTTGTCTTTGTCTTCTTCAGTGTTTCACTTCCTGTTCGTTAGCCATTCTCTAGTAACAATAACATGCTCTGTTCTTAATCCTGGGTGTGGTGCTCTTATGCTACTGCAAAATCTATAAATTTTTAATAAGGACTTGGAATGTTGGCTGATACACACTCTGTTTAGTCATTACATCTGTAAGTCTTCTATTCATATAAGTTTTGTTAGTGTTGCTTTATGCCTAAGTTTCTATTTCTGTTTTTGTTTTAAGAAAGTGAGACTGAATATTCTAGGGGTGACGTTATCCTTGGAAATAGCCACATATAACTTGGTTCTACATCTAAGAAACTATTCTATGTCAATTTTTCTTCAGCTTATATGGCTGGCATATTGCATATTTATTAATTCATTAGCTGGTTATCTGGATTCTTTATTGTTTGTCTGAAAGATGCAGGCACAGTTGAGTGCAGTGAAATCTATGTTATCCTTTAAGCTGCTCCGCATTTTCTGGTGTTTACAAAGAGCTAGGAAATATCAGGTACCACAATGCCATCTCCTTCCAGCTCAGCTTCCTTGTGCTGGATAGACAGACAAATTTCTTTAAACATGAAATGTAAAAATCAAGAAGCAGTGGCAGGTAAGTGCCAATTTGAGCTTTAATATTTCAGCAGAATAATACGTAGCAGTTTTTAACTCTCCAGCCATTCTAGTGTGTCCCAGCATGTTACTTGGCTTCTCTCTAAGAATTTCATTTATGCAAGATCCATTTCCTCTGTACTAACACCAGTTGTGTAATTGTTTGCTTATTACCACAAGTTACAAGGAAGCCCAGTAAGTACAGTTTGGGCTGTAGAACAAAACATTGACTGGCTTCTAGAAGGAAAAAAAAGGGAGGATGAGAATGAAAGGACCACCAAGGGTGTGTAACCAAATACTAGGAATCGGGCACACTGCTGTGCAGTACAGAGGGAATAACTGTTTCTGCTAATGGTGAAGGTGTAAGGAATGAGACACTTAGAGACTGCTGAAAAATGTTGTGGCCTTGTGTAAATTAAGGCTGCAAGGAGATTTTTTTCTGGTTGGTCAGTTGGCTGTCTCTGAAACAGTGTGCCAGTTTGGTGAGTGTAACATGTGCTGCTTGAGCACTGAGCAGTAGCAGGGCTTTCAGTGCATGTAAGCAAACATCAAGAATAGGGCTGGTGGTGGTCTGCCTGTTGCTTTTGTTTAGACATCCATTTGTTTCTCCAGCTAGAGGACCTCCATATCTGGCCACACAGCAGGAGCCAAGTATTGATGTGAACCAACATTTGGCTGTGCCCATGTGGGGGGGGGGGTCCCCATGCCAGGGGTATGTGTGTGCCCAGGACAGGGCTGCAGAGCCCTGGCCCCGCACTGCCATGGGCTTGCTTCTGCTCCCTTCCCCTCCACTCTGGATGCAGCGAGTCTGTGAGCCAGGGATGCCTCTGGCACACGGGGTCACAGACCAAATGCAGGAGAGTGGAGCAAGGGAGCAGGTGGGTGTGGAAGGAGACAGACATGGGAGTTTCAGTCAGCCTGAATGTGCCTGGCACAATAGGTTTGCACGTCCTTAGGCAGCCTCCTGCTGCTCCAGAAGCCAGACTTAACTCTTATACTCTTTACTCCTTCTTCTGCCAGCCAACCAGGGAGACTAGTTAGTACTTTTTTTTACTCCTGTGGTGTTAATGTTTGTGTCATGCATTTGTTTTCTGTGAGGGCTTACTGGAGGAGGACCTGCCCAGTGAAGTCCTCATAGAGCTGTCCTCAAGAGTTAATCTTCTAGTTTGGTTACAGGATGGATGAAAAGGCTAGAAGCATTTTAGATAGAGTTTTGCTCATTTTGTTAGCAGTTTGTTGCCTAAGAGAAACAGGAGGCATCTCAAGAGGACCTACAGGAACCAAAGATTTAATATGAAGGCTGTAAAGTGCTATGTTTAACAAATAGTAAAATGAGCATAGATCTGATCTGGTTTGGGATGCTGAAACCTCGATTTGTAAATAACTATATTGCAGATGTAAAGAGAGTGTTAAAAAAACCCAAAAAATGAAAATAAACCCAACACAAAAACCAACACATTTTCCTGATGGTTTTGTCTTTCAGAATCTGCACAGATTTACTCACATTCCATCAGGGAAGTGCTTGGATCGCTCCGAAGTCCTCCATCAAGTTTTCATTTCAGAGTGTGACTCCAGTAAAGCAACACAAAAATGGGAAATGAACAACATCCTTAGTGTGTAGACAGACAAAACCTACCTACTGACGCATTCATTTGTACAGGACTGAAAATAGCCTGAAAACTGCTGCAGTTATTAACTTTGTACAGCTGTGAGCCTCCTGGCTTGGATGAAGGACATAGAGGAACTGTGATTATTACAATAACATTATCATCCGCAGTTAATGTTTACAAAACTGCTTTACCTTAAACTCTGTAGATGTTTACATCTTTTTGTTTCAAGATGTTGGTAAATTAATGTGCTGTTAGCTATGGTTCATAGGAACATAGTTAAAAGCGTTGTCGTCTTCTTTGGGATTACACTCAGGGGTCTGAAGGCAGTTTTTTTACACACACTTGAAAAGGTTGTAGTAATCAGATTTTCATAGAACTTGGTGATTATCAACCTGTTGTATATTTTTATTTAATTTTACATCTTACTAAGCACTGCCACAGGTTATTAGCCAGGGTGGCCTTCTCTCACAGTCATGCTGCTTTTTTGGAAGATGAATTTCAACATATTTAGTGCCTCTTTCATTTCTCTCTTTCACAAGGAAAGCATTTGTTGGAAATTTACAGTGGGTTGTTCTGAGCTGTCACCAGGGGTAGGGACCAACTGTACCACCCTATGTAATTACTGTGCTAATGAAGACAAATTTCTATTGCCAGTTTGGCTGCTCTGCTCCAGCTGAATGCTTGGTATGGTGGAAGGAAGACTGTCAAGTTTAGTGCTAATGTGGTACAATTTGATGGAGGTAAGCACCCTCATGAATCCAGTTAAGAATTTATAAGCACTAATTTGCTTGTTTAAACCATGCCTTACATAAAAATAATTTAAATCAACAACAACAACAAACAAGCTGCACAATTGTGTAAAACTTGGAAAGAATCAACTATTTCATTTATACTGCTATTTTAAATGGAAATCACTTAGAGGTGGACTAAAACTTTTAATTAGGGAAAAAACATCCAGCTACTTAACACATCTGCGTAATTCATCACAAGGACATCTGTCAGCCAGTTTGGGTGCCAGATTTAGATTCCAAAAGAGAAATGGAAATCTTGAAATGACACTTGTTCATACTAATTTTCTTGTTATTTCTGTCATTCACAACTTCTCCAGAGGGATTGCAAACACGAAAAGCCAACTGCTTGGTGCTATAGTGTACAGAGTAGAATGTGAAGAAGTTGTTTCTAAAAATGTTCTGGAAAGGAGTTGATGGAAACTCCTTTAGGAATATAAATATTCACTCTGAACGAATAGAGAAGTGGATAGGAAATGACTTATCCTCACTTCCTTTCTCTAGATTTTGTAACTTAAATGTTGACATCAGTGTACTGATTCCATAACTGTTATCCCTGTAACGTGTCACACAATTAAGTACGACTAAATACTTCCCTGAAGTCTAGACTAGCATTGCATGCAGTTTCCATTGATGTTAACAAGGGTTATGTATCATATTTGGTGACAGAGTTGGATCTTTATAGGGCTGTCAGCACTGATCTATTTGGGATCTTTCCTAGTTTCTTTAAACTTCTCATCTATCCTTAAAAGCTATGGAAAATAGAAAATAAAGGAGGGAGAAACTGGGAAGAAAAATGAAAAGAAGGTTTTGTGCTGGTACTTGTTCCTAGTGTGTGTGAAAACTGACTCCATTTGTGTGTTGGGTAGATTAATTTAATCATACAACTATGCATAAGAGAAAGAATGGTGGCACATAAATTGTGCGGGTGTGCGTTTTAAATGGGTATTATGTGCAATTCATTGAAAGCTGATGCTGTATGTGAGTATGAATCTGTATGTGAGACTGAAACCTTACAAAACATGAGATCATAAGAAACTGTTGCTGTAATGAGTTTTTCCTACTATAGCTGGCTTGGAAAAAAATAATTCCCATATTCTTGCTTTGTAAGTTGATGATAATATCACTATGCATTTCTACATATTTTATAAATTTGATTTATGCAGATTTTGATACACTGTATGTTTCTGTAGAAATTGTATAAATCTTTAAAAAATTTATTAGGGAAAAATCTGGGAAACCTATGTATATCTTACCCATGGGTTGCTTGTTTTTTAGGTGAAGTAAATAAAATATTTGAATTTTTTGTTTTACTATACTTTTGCAGAGTAAAAATTGTTTATTATCTTTATAGAAACTCCCATATCTCAAAATCTAGAAAACTTCAATGTTGCAAACTTAAAAATATTAAATGACGTTTATTTTAATTTTTATCTAGGTACCTTTTGTTGCATCTGTGGGGACTCAGGTTTTTTCCCAGTGAAATGAAAGCCTAAATTCCCACTGAGAACTGCCACATGGACATATTTGGATTTTTGTATCATCCACCCTGATATAATTGGGTAGATTTAATATGCTCATAGAAAATGAACTTGAGAGTAGAACCAAAGGCCATGTCTAGTTTGTAATGTTTTTACTGTGTCTTATCTTAGTACATTTATGCTTCCACCATGTTTCAACCAAACCACCATGTTTCAAGAAACATGTTTCAGCCAAACTTTATTTTTTCCTCAGAAGGTTCCTTAGCAAAGGAGGATTTAATTAAATCAGGGCATGAAAGAGACAAATTCTAAGAGCAAGCCTAAGTGCTGAAATCTATAGGGCTTTTTTTTACAAATGGGATTCTTGCTTGCCAGCCATACCTGTCAGAGAACTTTTGAGTATTCAGATTTCAAAAGGCTCTTTTGACAAAACCCTGGAGTTATAACACAGACTATTCACATAGGCAACACCCTTTTATGTATGGAAACAGGGACTGACAGGAAGGAGGGGACATCTCTCTTTAGTACCAGAGATCCTGGCACCAGGAGAACCTGCAGCACGCTTAGGACAGTACCAAAGACATTGTCCCCACTGATGGATTTCTAGAATCAGTGCATTCTCTTTCCCTACTGCCAGTCAATCTCCTTCACTACTGCCTGCTTCTTCCATACCATTTGCCTCCAAACTGCAGTCCTTAAAGCTAAAACCTATCAACTTACTGCTCTAAAACTACATCAAGAAACTTGAGATCTATTACACCATGCCAGAGATGTTAAAATTTTATGCTTAACTCTTGATCTGTGAGCCTTCTTGCAAGAAAAAGCAAAGCATACCACTACCTGTAAAAACACAAAAGAGACTTTGGTAGATTTTGTTGTTTATAAAGTACAATTTTCCTTTTACTTTAAAAAACATCAAATTGTGCAAGAATCTATGGAGGCAAAGTAATAAGGAGAGTTTGAGAACATGAAGAAGAAATTATCTACACTTTTGAACATAAACTTTATTTCTGTAAATTCATTTATTGTTTGTTCCCTGATGGTGAGCTTAGATCCACCAACTGAAATAGGTGAAAAGAAATAAAGGAAAACAAATTGGCAATTTTTTCTATTTCTGATTGTTCTCATTGCTATGAAAGGCATGAGAATACTAGGTCTTGCTGTGTTCTGAAATTTTATCCTGTTTACTTTAATGACAATAATCTGAGAAGTGTCAGTGGTTATCTTCCAGGGTAATATGTATTTTCAGGGAGCATCAGAAGTGGTTGCCAGCATTTGGTACTCTAGCTGTTGACTTTACTTACCCTGCAAGCCTACCCAGCTCCCGCAATGTCTGTAAATTGTGTAGCTTGGCTGGCACTACATAAAAGGACTCTATATGTAGAATTAATCTAGTTGGAGAAAGTGATAGGCTGTCAAAAAAAAGTTGGGTGATTTTGGTTCCCTTGGGTTTTGAATAAAACCCAAAGCATAAACTGTAAGTGACCCCTGAAGTCTGAAACCAGTTTGGCCCTCCTGTCATGGGGGCCTCACTCACTGCTGCCCCAGGTGTGTGCCCTGGTGTGAGCTGTCCCCCTCGTCACACCCTCAGCTGTGCCAGCTGCTGTGGAGCCCAGAAAAGCAGGAAGAAGTGTTCTTATGGATTTTACATCCCAGTAACCCAGGCAATGGTTAGTAACCTTTGCTTTTTAAAATCTTAGAAATCTGATGTGTTCTGTATATGGAGGAACTAATGAAGTGTTCTCCAGGACCACATAATGTGGGGCCTGGTGGTATTAAAACTAAGGTGTCTGCATAGCCCTTGGGATTTTTACCTCATTGCACTGCTCTGTGGCTTTTCTGAACAAGAGTGTGGATGGAGACTCTCCAGCAAAGCAGTGGTCTGTGGTGGCTGATGGGTCTGAACTGACTGATGAAAAACCCATGTTCCTTCAGTCAACAGGTCAGTGAAGGTGACAAGCATCCAAGTCTGTAAGGAGGAGTTAGAGCTGCTGAAACATCAAGATGAAAAGGTTTGTTTGCATGTTAGAGCCCTACTTTTTCCTACTAATTTGCTTCACGGAGAAGAAACACTATTGTTTTAGGGACAGGAACAGTGCCCTCTCTAAAGTGGAGTGCAGCTAAAGCAGGGCTGAGGGCTGAGTGTGTCCAGCAGCTCTCATGAATATAATCACTCAGTGTGAAAGCAGATCTGCCTCCAGTGATCTAATATTCAAATGATGTTTCTTGTGCTAGAGTAATGTCTCCTGCACAAAAGAAAAAAATAAAAATAAAAGAAACAGAAAGGTAGGAGAAGCTCTAACTCATAATGAAAAACAAACAAACTAATGCCTGAGATGAGCATGATGGCAATAGCAGCCTTCTGGCTGAACATCCCTGGGAAAGGGAAAATGAATGGAGATATGATATTTTACTTCCCTGGAAAGGGCTGCTGGTGGCAGTGTGTGTCAACTAAGAAGGCAGCATGCCCAGAGTTCTGTTTAGCTACAGCCTTCAGATGAAGAAGTAAGGCTTGGAATGGGCTTTCCAAACCACGTGAAGGCACTAAGGTAGAAATAGGAATTAAATACAGCCTTTCCCCTTGAAATTTGTGGGAGGATTTCCTCAGGAAAATAATGTATCTTTCTAGAAACGCTGACATTAGACAGGAGTAGGTCATTGAGTACAATGTCTGCTGAATCATCTGTGTGTGGGGGTGCCTGTTCCCTGAGTTAGAGCTGCCACGGGAAACAGCGTTAGCACTTGTGGGAAACAGCTGGGCCAGAGCCATGGAGACTGGAACTGGCATTTCTGAGGGCTGGTGGTGAAAACACCCACTGCAAGCTGGTGAAAACACCTCTTTATACAGCCAGGCACTTTGTCCCACTGTGTCATTCTGCGCAGGAGACCCTGAGCCCTGCCTGGCAGCCTGAAGCTTTGCCAGCCTGAGCCTGCTGATGGCTGCAGCACCTTGCCAGAGCCCTCAAGGCCATCACAATGACAGCTACAAATGCAGGTTTTGTGTTTTTATTTCTGAGACAGCAGAAACTGTGGAAGAAAGCAGAACTGGATGAAAGTAGAAGCCTTCTGGAAGATTCTTTTAAGTTCCTAAGAAGCAGAGCTCTGGGAAAGCTGACCAAGAGAAAAAGCATGCCCAGCTCTGGAAGGCTTCTAGTCATGCTGCTCCTTCGATTGCACTGAGGAATGCACTGAAGTCCTGCCTGTCCTGAAGATGCCAAGGAACCTCTAGAGACACACCTAATCAACCTGGCAATGGAAAGGAAAGCTGTCTATCCTACCATCTGGGAGAGAAGGTAAGATGGTGTGAGGTGTTGCTGAGGAAAACTATTTCAGTAACCCTGTAGCAGAGTGGGGTCTGGTTACTATTGATACTAAAACTTTTGAGGATAAAGTAATGTTGAATGGGCCATTTCCAGCTGGAGATAAGCACTCCTGGGTTTTTTTTTTCCTGTAACATTATCCCATTATCTTCCAAGTCAGTATGAGAAAAATGGTGCCCACATTCCAGAATTTTCATGGGCAAGCTGAAAAATATTTTGAATTAGGATAAAAACTGAACATAACATTAAGCACAAGCAAGATCAGATCAGAAGTCCAGGTAGCACAGGAGCCTATCCCACTCAGAGGTCAGAAGGATCAGTGTGGTCAAAGAGTACAGGGCAGTGAAAGGATACTGCAAGGATACTTGTCTAACCTTGTCTCTGCTTCTGGCATGATACAATTCAAACACTTTCTGACTAGAAATGGCGTTTCTCTTTAATAGTATAGAATTTCTCCAACTGCTGCTTCAGTTTAGGCAGACTTTAGTCATGTGTCATCTGATTTATGCAAAAATTTTTAATGTTTCTGAAGAGGCATGCTGGCTCTGCAGTGTACTCCGCTCCTGTGACAAATCAGTGAGATACAGGTGAACTATGAAGGCTTGTTAAAGGTCTTAATTCCTGAAGGGATAGTCAGTGCTAGGTCCTTGCAGAGTTCAACCTATCAGGAGCTGGTTTCAAGGTAGCAGCACTGACAAGAACATCAATAACCGCTCATTTTTCAAAGGGCTTTTCAGAATGTTGTGGTCTTGTCCATACAAACATCATTCCTCCTGCTCTGCTGAAGAAATTATTTATGGGTACAAATTTTACCATTAGACGTTTGGGCCAGGAAATACTGACAATAGCCATACAACTTACCAGTGGAACCCTGGATCTGCTGGCTATAAAGATTTTTCTAGTGGTTGACTTCATATTCAGTCCTGGAATATCATGAGCCTCTCCACCACTGAGGCTAAGGGAGATAGTTGGTTTCAGGATGTCAGGATAATCAGAGCAGTATACAGGTTCACTTACTAGTTGGTGCTGGCCTGTGACAATTAAGTAGTTTGAGGAATTTGTGTAGGGAATCATCTTTTTTATCAGGTAGATCTGAATCTTCTGCTATTCCACAGTTAGGAGACTTAATGTATCCCTGAAGGGCTGTGTGCATTGGAGAATGCAGCAGTGAGCTCAACATCTGGGCTCTGTTATGGGATTCTTGACACTGGATTCAAATCATGGAAAAGCAGATGGATTGTGATGCAGCTCATACAAGAGGCCCAGCAATTTCTGGAAATGCAAAGCTTGCTGGCCAAACACTTAGATATTTCAGGATGTGTAAAGAAATAGAAGCCAAAATGAGAAAATAAACAGAAAAATAAATCTATACTAAGTCAAGTGAAGTGAGATCAGCAACTCTGACTACCACAGCAAATAATCCATCACTGAACAATATGTACTGGATTATGTATCAATGTTATAGACCAGATGCCTATGATAAACTGTTATGGAAAAGTTCAATACATCATGGGCTAATCAAAGGTAAAACTCTTATTTCTTTTTTTTTGTGTGTGTGTGTGTGTGATTTTCTCTCTACAATCATTTGCAACTTCATTAGTGTTCTAGGAGTTTTAAAGCCTATATATACTGAATATATACAGTTCCCAGGTCTGTAGCTATTCTAATCAAGACACCCATACACACACACACACACATGCGTATTTACGACTTTCCAGACCATAGGTTTAGCTTTGGAAAAATAAGACCAGCTTTGTAAATAGGCTTTGTTCTTCAGTGACCTAAGCAAAAGGAAACCTTCTAGATCTCTACGAAAATGATTAGGCAATGCTGAATATTTGTTTTGTTTGTGACTCTTTTACCTGATGATGCCTAACATGCTATTTGCTTTCCTGGCAAAAATTCATTATATCGTCACAGAATTATCTGTTACAGCTCCAGCATCTCCTCTAGATTAATGTAATATTACCCCATATTGCCCATAACTTGAATATTAGGCCTGCTTTCCCCCCTTCACGTGTGATAGGGGAGCACACATTAACATGTAATACAATTTATACTAACACCATGTTTCACCTGCTGGTTTTACTGTTCTGTCACTTCAGGCCGCAGGCTGGCTTTGCAGATCTTCACTGTTAGCTCTTGTTATTCATGCAAGATCTTCCATGGTGACTTTTTTCTTTTATGAGAAGTAGACCAGAAAAGGTCAAGTAGATAAACCTACCTAATCTCCTTTACTTTAAGGTTCACAGATTTCTTCAAAGAATATTTACAGCTCTATGGAACATGATTTCCTCTTATGAAATCACAAGTTCTATTTAGCCATTTGTCCAGCAGTTCTCAGCTATACTGTGCCTCCTACCAACTTGTCATATGGACATTTCTTGTCTGAAGCTCTCTGCATCTCCACAGAATGTTTTCTAAACATTAGCATCTTATTTGTGACCTTCCATTCATTTAGTACTTAAAACAGTTTTAAGTGAAAAAATATAAAGTACGGTTCAAAGTTCAGCCATTTCATCACTTGAATTTCCTTAGAACTCTTGGATAAATACCATCTGCTCTATCATTTTGTTTCAAGTTCTTTTACACTTGTATTTGAGACAGATGCTTCGCCATGCCTCTTCCATTAAAAAATTTTGTCATGAAAACTGCCTGAAACCCCTCTACAAGGTTAAAAAAGTTTTTATTTTTCTAGACATTGCTACTGTATCTTGAGCATGCATTGTCCCTGGGACAGTTTGGCAGCCGCTTTGGTTCTATGGGTGCACAGGCTTTGGATGATTTAATTTTCTTCCTAATAGCTGGTACAGTGCTGTGTATTGGATTTAGGGGAGGATAATGTTGATTTAATTGTCACTGAGCAGTGTTTACACTTAGTCAAGGACTTTTCAGCTTCTTATGCTGACCTGACAGCGAGGAGGCTGGGAGTGCACAGGGAGCTGGAAAGGGATGCAGCTGGGACTGGTGAGCTCCACCACTGACCAAATAGACATACAATGCCATAAGAGTCAGCATATAACTAGGGTGAAAGCTGCCTGAAGGACACTCTTTGGAAACCGGCTGAGCATTATTTGGTTGCTTTTCACTTGCATCTCCATTTGCATTTTTTTAATCTTTTTGTTATTTTCCTTTTTAGTATAATTTGTTATTTATTATTATTTTTTTTCAATTATGAAGCTGCTTCTATCTCAAGGCATGAGTTTACTTACTGTTACCCTTCCAGTTCTCCCCCTCATCCTACTGTTTGGAGGAGTGACTGGCTGTGTGAGGTTTGGTTGCTGGTTGGAGTTCAGACACGACAGATGTGTTTGAAAGTTGTTCATCTGTTTTCTCATGTTGCTCTGATGCTCTTTTGCTTTGCCACATGTTGTTGTGTCTGGTCTGTTGATGTGCAGGGGTTTTTTTGGCTTACAGGTTTAGAAATAACTTGAACTTCCTAAAAACTGTTTTCCTACATTTGTTATTCTCTCATTCTTCCTCTTTATCCACCTCAGACTTCATTTTGGTGGTCTTTTGTCTGCTTTACTGTGTGGGATGTCTTTATGCTGAACATGTAGTGAAATGTGAGAGTTCTTCCCAGTGCCTCCAACCATTTTGGGTAAAACTTTCAGTTTGGGTTTTAGACCTCCCAGCTCACCTCCAGTGAGTTATTTCATAAGTTTGTCCGTATCGAGCAGTAATGTGAAAAACTAATTTAGCTTTTCTTCTATGGCCTTATTTTTACTGAACATTCCCCTTACACTTTGATTACTTATTGTCCTTTCAAGCAAGTGCTCACAGATGGGCATTACATGAACTCCTGGACCTGACACATCATACATTTTAAAGCTTAATTTGAAAGCAGTAATTTTCATGTACTCTTTTCCACTTGCCTTTATACTGAACATTCTTCTTGCAAGAAGGACAAAATATGGGTTTTTGAAAAAAAAAATCTTATCTTTATTCATGACATTGTTCTCAGTTGATAGATCAGCCTGATGCAGAGTTTTTGGTTTGCAACTTGTAAAGACACCTGAAGGGTTATATTTTGTTTCAATTTAAAAAAAATTGATTCAAAAAATCAAATTAGTCAATGTACTCTGACTTTACCCCTTCACTGCAGAAAATTTAAATAATGTTATCAGAAAGAGGTCATGAAGCATCACTTTTCTGCCCAGGGAGAGAATGTTAGAAGTGAGAGGACATGGTGCTGTATTTCTCCAGGGAAGTCTGAACAGGATGTGGTAATGAGATTAGCATGATTTTGGATACACACTATAACAGGGAATTGCCTCTAGATAGAAGAATTTCTGAGTTAAGGATACAGGTGCTGTAGGACTGCAAATTCTACAGTAAAAAATGTTCTTGAGCACTGGAGGTGCTGTCCTGCCTCTCACTTCTGGTGTATGCCTGCGGCTTCAGGAAATCTGAGCCTGAAAAATGGAGCCATTGATCTCACCTGTGCCAAGTTATCTCTGGCAGGTCCAGCACGGAAAACAGCAGGTAATCCTTCTGATGCCACTTAAATATCTCAGGGGCAGCGTGGGGACGAAAAAGCAACTCTGGGTTTCTAAGGGTCTCAAAGATTAACACCTACTCCAGTATAAAAATATTTGAATTGCCTTTACAGTTACTCACTTTCCATGCTTATAAGAATATACTGTTTTTCTCAAGCCTCTTGTTTCAGA
Organism: Taeniopygia guttata; assembly: GCF_048771995.1. Taxonomy (NCBI): domain Eukaryota; kingdom Metazoa; phylum Chordata; class Aves; order Passeriformes; family Estrildidae; genus Taeniopygia; species Taeniopygia guttata. Next base: position 35,986,382 of record NC_133028.1, on the reverse strand, counting down.
GTGCTGTTATCTTTGACCTACCCAGTGACATTTATCATAGTAATGTCCTGAAAACACTTTTTATCTCACACACAGTACAATGATGGGACACAAATGTACTTCGTAAGCTAATGGACAATAGGGACGCATTTTAAACAAAATCTTGGAAGCCTGCCCTTTATATTACTTAATTTTTTAGACATTACACATTTCAGGGCTGGGCTTTTCAAGGGCTAATAAAAGTTATTTCCTGGTATTTAGCTCAACAAATTAAACTTGAGCTATTTAGTTTAGCTATAGGATCTCAAATTCCCCAGTCAAAAATACTGTTAGGTACCTAGATCTAAGCATTTATATGTATTAAAGTAAAATATAAAGTAAAAGCCAAGAAATAGTATAACTGTTACAACCACGAACAGGAACGTATCAGGAACACTTGTTCTATACAAATGCCTTCTTTCTGCAGGAATCTACTGGCATGTGTGGAGGTAACGTTCCAACATTTTTCATGCTGTTCTGCAAGCCGTGTATGAGAAGCCAGTAATACCAGAGCCAGGGGGAGAGGGAGGGAGTAGCAACATCTGGGAAGACATGGCTCTAACCACATCTGTCTTATAGCCAAGCCAGTGACCCTGAGCTCTGGAAGGGAAAGTTTCAAACACTCACTCATTATCAGCTACCATGCCAAAACAAAGGCCTGTGCTTTAGCAGTCTGGGGAAAGAAGATAACCCAGGAGTAATTATCAAGAATTTCACTACTTAAGGGATTTTTTTTTTTTTTTTTAACCCACAAGGTAACACAGGCAAAGCTACTGTAAGGAAAACATCAGTTTTAACTAGTGGCAGTGGGAGAGGAAATCAGTTAAAGGAGTTTAAGTGCCAGCAAAAGCTCCAGGAGTCAATGCTTAAGGGACTTGCCAGTTTTGCAGTAACAGCAAGAGCCAAAGAACACTGCACATTCCCACACAGGATTCCAGTACTCTGGGAGTGCCCAGCCTCCCAGAAACATCACGAACGCAGAAAGAATAATGTACAACATTTTATTACAAAACTGTTAAAAAAGTAATACAATGCAACAAAATACTACAAAATATAACATCAGCTATTAAGCTACCTTTATTTTACTTAGCTAGAAAGAAATACCTGACTATCAGTCACTGAATTTCAATAAAACCATTAAATATGCAGAAACAGTAGAAACATTCAACAACTTTTGTTTTTCCAAACCGAACTGTAGCAGCCCTTGGCTACTGCTTACATTATAAATTGAAGTCTCCCTACAAAGAACCACATTACCTATACACAATTCTGTACAGATTTTTATACTGAAGCTAACAATGAGCTGCACTTGAGTTCACATTCTTAGCAAAATATTGGATTCCAAGCATAAATCTTTACAGCAGGACATTCATTTATTCTTCATCCTCATCTTCTTCCTCCTCTTCCTCATCCTCTTCCTCTTCTTCCTCCTCCTCCTCTGGTTCTGCTTTCTTCTTAGATCCTGCAGGCCTACCAGGGCCTTTCTTTCCTGCATCACTCTTGCTCTTGGCACGATATGCTGCAATATCCTGCAAGAAAAATGCTTTTAAGTTGCTAGCAAAATAACACAGAAGACAAATCTGTACTGCTTTGGTATTTCAGTACTACTGTACTGCATAGGTCAGATACAGTGCATGCAAAAAAAAGCAGAATTTCCACCTTAGGACTTTCATGCTTAAATCTTTAAGCAAAAGAACATGCAATGCAGACAGTTTTAAGAATTTTATGACCATGGTGCTTTGGAGTCTGACTATATTTATTTTAGCAAGCAGATGACCTGTCTTCTGGTAGTAAGGCATCTTCCTGGTAAAATCTCTAGACATGCAAGACCTACATCCACGTTCACTGTAAGGGTTCCAGATACCTGCCCCACCACACCTTTCTACGTCTTCTAAAGGCTGAGGGAAAGCATGAAGAATTACAAGCCCCATATGGTGTGGGTTCAAGACACAAGTCAGATATTTACAGTGAGCTCCACAACTTTAATTTTGTTGTATTACTTTTACTGTACCTTTTCATACTTCTCCTTTAGTTTTGCAGCCTTCTGTTCATATGGCTGTTTATCTTTGGCCGACTGTTCAGACCACATTTCACCTAATTTCTTTGCTGTATCTCCAATAGACAAGCCAGGATGTTCATTCTTGATTTTCGGACGGTGTTCAGAACAGAAAAGGAAGAATGCAGATCTACATCAAGAGACAGTGATTAAAGTTAAGTATCAAGCTATTAGAATACTTTTTTTCTGTGGGGGGCAGGGAGTCATAGAAACACTCACGGTGGTCTTTTAGGAGCGTTCGGGTCCTTTTTCTTTCCCTTCTTCTCACCTTTGGGAGGAACATAGTTTTTCATCTCCCTGTCATAACGAGCTTTGTCTCCTTTAGCCATTTCTTCAAATTTTCCTTTTTCCTTGCTTGACATTGTCTGTGGACACACGGAGTGGAAAGAAGAGTCTGGATGAGATAAAGCAGCTGCTGACCCACTAACGCCTAAGCAGCAGCTGCTACAAGGGATCTTTTCCCAGCAGCCCGCAGCAGGGGCGGGGGCTGGTCCGGCAAGGGCTCAGCACGGCTCGGCCCTGCACGGCCCCGCTCACCTTCCACCGCTCCGAGCACTTCCGCGAGAACTCCGCGAAGTTGACGGACGAGTCCGGGTGCTTCTTCTTGTGCTCCTCGCGGCACGTCTGCACGAAGTAGGCGTACGAGGACATCTTGCCCCGCGGCTTGTTGGGGTCGCCTTTGCCCATGGCGAGGTCGGCGGCGGGTCCCTGAGGGAGGAGGTGGGCGGAGAGGCGGCGTGAGGCGGGGCCGCCCTCAGCCCGTTCCCGCCTCTCGCCGCCGGCGCCTTCCCGCCCCGGCGCGCCCGGCCCCGCCCCGCCGCCCCTCGGCCCGCTCCCCCCGCCGGGGCCGCGGCACCTCCCGCCGCCGGGCGCCTCTCCCGCCCCCCGCGGCGCTGCGGCGGGCAGCCCGCCCGGCCGTGCCCCGGCCCTCCCCGCCGGGGTCGGAGCCGCCGCCGCCCTCCCGGCCACACCCGCCCGCCAGGAATCCTCCCCTCAGCCCCGGGCGTGCTGCCCGCCGCGGGAGCCCCTCGCTGCCTCTGCGCCCGGGACCGCCGCTGGTGTCCGCTCCTGCCCGCTCTCCCTCCGTCCCTCCCGGCGTGCTGACGCTCGGCGGGCGCGCGGTGCTTGCCTGGCTGAGCGGAGCGGGGCGGGCGGCGCGGGGCTCTGCTGCCTCAGGCGCTGCTGCCGAATGGTGCCGGCCGCGCACTTACCGCCTCTTGTTTTCCGCGGCTCTGCCCGCCACAGCAACCCGAGCCGCGGCGCCCGACGGCCCGCCCCGCCGCCGCCCATTGGCTGCCGCGCCGGTTCAAACTGCCCGCAGCTCCGCCCCCTGGCGCGGGAGCCGGGCGGGATTGGCTGCCTGCCGCTCTGGCGTCAGCGGCCGGGCTGGACGAGCGCGAGGGGGTCGTTGGCGCTTATACCCGTTGGAACCGGTTGGGGTGAGGGAGCGGGGGGCGGGGCTGGGCGGAGCGCGCTGGGCGGTGATTGGGGGAGAGGGACGGTTTAAAAAACCGCGGGGGCCGCTGCCATTGGCCGGCGGGGGCTGCGGCCGATCTGATTGGGCGGGGCGCGGGGGCTGCAGCGTGGTTTAAAAATACAAAGGGCGCGGGGCTGGCGGCGGCCCCCTCGGCTCTGCCTGCCCGGCTCGGGGCCGACCGAGGCGGCAGCGCCGCCCTCTCCCTCCGTCCTTCCCTCCGTGCCGTGGGGTCTACGGGCAGCAGCGGCTGGCTGTAAAGCTGGGCTGAAAGTTGCGTTGCGGTGCCCAAGCGAGCCCCGTTCCTTGGAGCCCCAGCTGGCCCGCCCCGCCGTGGGGCAGGGGCTGCGGCGGAGCCCGCCCACGGCTCCAGTCCGGGTTCCCCACGGAAGGAGCGTGTCTGGGTTGTAGCGATCCCTGGGCAGAGAGCTCCCTTCTCCCGGGCTGGAGGGGTTTGGAGGAGCCCGGGCTGCCTGTGAGGGGCCGGTTTCCCTGCCCGGACCGCGGCATTGGCGCCGGCGCTGAGGAGGGAAGGTGCCGGCTCCCCGCGCTCGGTGCTCTCTGTCAAGTGCAGGCTGCAGCACTAGAAAGCCTGGGACCCAGTCTCGGTCGAACTGAGGTTTTAATGTAAAACACGCCCGTGCTTTGCTGCAATGCTTTCGAGTGTACCGCTAGCAGCAAATCTGGCCCTTTGGGTTTGCGGAGAAAATTGCATTTCTATACAGTTACTTATACTGCGATGTCACCCCAGACTACACTATACTGGTTTTGCTGACTTTGGTTTTCTTCTGTCTGATTATTTTCATCTAGTTCTCTACTTTGGATAGATATTCTTAGTAATCTAAGTGGGTTCTAACACTTGTTTTTTCAGGTGTAGTTTATAGCCCTAGTGAGAAGCATGTTATTACTTTGTTTACTGAAGATGTGGTGCATTCAGTAGAACTTTAATCATGTTACCCTTCCTCAATGGTAAGAAAAACAAATCCCTAAGCTATGTGAGAATATTGAGTAGCTGCAGGTGTGAGAGCGGTCAATGTCTTTATCTTCAGTCTCCCCCATTCAGAGTTGCTCAATATAAGAAGAACTTATCAGGTACAGTTCTTCAAGCCTTTCTTCTTTCCCTCTGACAAGTACAGGTTCATGTGGAACAATTCACTAATGTGGTACTAAATGCTTGCTTTTTATGTTTCTTTTTAAATTTTGTTTGTTTGCCCAAACTGCAGCCCTAAAAGCCAAAATCTGCTAAAGAGGGTAGTTGGGAGGTAAATTTAACAGATTATGCATGCCCTCTGCAGATGTCAAAGCCTTCCCAAGCCAGTTCTCCAAAGCCTTGTATCAGTTCACTTATGTGGCTATTACTTTTGATAGTGTTTAGCATACAAATAAAGCTTAGTCTTCCTTACCTCCTAAAATAGAACATTTCCATGGGGAATGTTTAATGTTCTGGTTTGGGCTCATTATGACTGTATTCCATTGCTTCTCCGTAGCAAATTAATGTTCTCAGTTCTATGGTGCTGAATTTTATGTAGGTCTATCTGTCCACTTTGCATAGAGTTGTTTCATTATGCGGCTTTAAAAATGCCTTCATATTTTGCATGGAAAGCAGTATTTCATGAGTTAAGCTGCCAGATGGGTCACTCATTTACTTTGTGGTGAACCACCTCTGTATAAAAGCTACTTGTGAAGTGTGTTCAGGTTACTAAAGCAATTTTGTAAAAGATGGTAGAATTTTACAATACTGGTATGTACTGAGTGAATCGTAGTACAACCATTGGTATCTGTGGTGTAAAACATTCCTTGTATGCTAGACTGACCTAGACACTCTCTCTCAATTATTGGAGAGGAGTGGGTTAAAAAAGCTTTAGGTAAGTTTTATTTACATTTTCACTGTTTTAACATTAATATAGCACATTCATGGAAAAATATTACTTTGGAACAGTCTTTGGAAATTTTGTGATGTAATTGCAGTAAGGCGTCTGCTGTTGCATCTGTTTTTATATCTGCTCTAAGAATATGAAGAATATTATTGTGGAAAAGCAGGTGGGGTGAGAAAGTGTAATTATTGCTATGGGAAAAAATGAGATCTGCCTTTCAAATGTTTTAAGAAAGAAATTAGGATCTTTAAATTTTCCTACCTGGAAAAGCAAGCTTTGGTACGCTTTGCTAGACCCACAGTGTGTTACATCATGCTGTCTCATACAATACAGGGCACATGAGAAACCAAAGTAACATCTGTCTGTCCTCCAACAAGGAAGGCACTATTGAGAATTTTCCATGCTCGAACACGATACTGGAAGCTTCCCACAGCAGCGCCAATGCTGAAAGCCCCACCACACAAGAATGCTGGTGTTAGGAACTTGTCATTCCCAAAGCTGAGCCTTCCTTCCAGCGCCTTCGTGCCTGGAAAAGCACTTCTCTGCTTCCACAATAAGCTGTCACTGTTTTTCATTGCTCCACACTGTCGCTTTTCAGACAAAAACACAATTTCTGTCTCCAGAGATTCAGTCACTGTTACTCTTCTAAAGCAGTGATCTGTGCAGTATTGACTTTGGTCGGTACGCGTGGTTAATTTATTAACCACATGTGCATGACACTTGTGGGGAAGAAGCATAAACTCCGGGACTTGGAGTTACTTCAGTGTGAATAATTCTGCTCATGAAATGACTCTTAGGTTTTATAGCTCTCTGGCCTTGAGCCCTTCTGAATTTCTAATCTGCTCCACACTTTGGGGTGCTATTGTTAACTTGGCTTAATCTTCAATAACCTGCAAGTGAGGATGAGTGATGAGGCTAGAAATGTCAGATAGAAGGTAGAGAAAAGACCAGATGGGTGAGACCATGTTATGGAGCTGAGAAATGGATTTAAAGAAAAGTATGTCACAGACAACAAAAATGTGTGACAGGAGTGATTACTTGCTTTCTGTCATACTGTATCTCTTAGCTTCTGTGGGCTGCTTCTAGAGCTTTTCTGGACAGTGGTGTCAGTGTGGACAAAGCAAGGGAAGAAAGGGACAAAGGCCTTTTATTTGAATTAAATCATCAGCTGATCCATTACAACAGATACTGTTCAGCTGAGGAGATTGGTTAGAGTTAAAGTCATACAACTGTAGTTTGCAAACTTGCATTCTGGTGTATTTATGTAGTGGTGCTGTGGGTTTTAATTCAGTCAGTTCAATAAGGAAGTTCTACTGACACTTCCCAGAGAGTGTCCTACTAGCCAAATTCCTGTATGGAATATGCCTTAATGTACAAAATGGCAGTAAAATTCTGTTTTGGAAAGTTACCACTCTTGATTGATAGGCAATTTCTTCTTCCAGACCTGAAAAATCAGTGAATGAATAATGAATGTGAGGTAAAATTGCTCTCAGTTTTAATCAAACCAAACTTCATTAATAGGAATGGAAGATGTTGAAAGAAAGCTTTAATCAGCACATTTCCTTGTTACAGAAAAAAAAATATTAAAATTCAAGACACAAAAAGCATTTAAGTAGGTCACTGCTTTGAAAACCCTTTTAATGTGAATTACAAAGTCTACAGACAGCAATCATGTTTTAGGCCTGTTTTTTGTGAGCATCCCTCACTAGATATATGGTGGGAGCTTTAGGATGAAAAGCAAAAATCAAAACTATTTAAACTACTGCTTACCTAAGTTCAACCAAAATTAATTTCGTTGTAGTGTTCCAGTTATAAACAGTTATTTTCTTTGTACTTTGATAAAAACATAACTGCTGGTGCCTAGAAGTTTACAAAACTGGTATTTCTGCAAATATCTTAAAGAATTGCATTTAAGACGGCGTGTTAGAAGTTCCCCAGTTTTTTTAGTGTTGTACAACATGTAAATAATATGTATGTTGTAAAAATGAAATATATTTACCATTTAAACATTAGGGTTTTATTATGTGGGCCATTGTAAAGCCTGCATAACCAGTTAAGCAGCTCATAGGCAAATGCAGCTGTGTTAGTTACACCAGGCTGGGTTAGTCTGAAAGCCCAGGAGCTTGTTTTGACTTTGTGCTGTGTACCCAATACTACAACAAAGGCAGCCTGCATGAGACACTATCCGGGACAGCTGCAGAGCAAAAGCTGAAACTGCAGCAGTCATATGTTAAGAAATAAGTACTGCAAATCTCATCTGGTACGAATGCAGTTATCTGTACTAGAAACAATAGCAATTCCTGATCACAATAATTGTTACCTGAACTTTTTCAGTCTTAATTTTACAGTAACTGTTTTTTTTTTTTTTGCATTGATTTACAAGCTTTTAACTTTTTAAAACATTTTTTTTTTGCTTTTCTATTCACCTGACTTTCACTCACTTTCTCGTTTGCATTCAAAGTAATACTCATGCAGCATTTTCCCCTCAAGTTATTTAAAAATTGTCTTTGTTTTGCTGTACTGCTAATCCCTTTTTACAGGTGTAAGAAGAAAGCAGCAATTTGTCTTTATATATTGAATAGTTCACCAGGCAGCTTAGAGGGGATCTAGAATGTAGATAGCCCTTATTTTACAGAAATAATATGGTTTAAATGGGAAAAAACCTTTCTATTCTCTCCCCATCTCCAAACTCTTCCAGTGCTGGAAAACATTGGTGCTTTGCCTGAAACATATACACAACTTACTCTTAAGAAATGAAATTTAATTGCCAATAAAATTTTTCTGTCTTTTGTAAATTGGAGAGCATAGTTTGAAAACTTTTTTTCCTCCTTCTGAGCTGTAACACATAGGGTTGGACTGCATCTGGTCCTGGAGGTGTGACATCTATTGAGGAGATCCAGAGAGGTTGTAGTCACAGTCCAGCTTCTGATTAGTCATGTTTGACAGTAGCTGCTGGTGCTTGCTGCTGCCAGAATGAAGTCCCTGTCAACCCATGGTGACTTACACATATGGACCAACCAGAATGCTCTGTTCATACCTTTGTTCAGTCTAAGGAATTGTTTCCTTCTGTGGTCATGTGGGCTAGAAACTTAAAATGAGGCTGAACTTGACAGTAGAATCTGTTTCCTATGTCACTGCAGCTCTAAAGTCTTCTGGGAAAGAGAACAGTGGGAGTTGACAAGGCTGTGTGTCATGGGCCGCAAGAGGAAGGAGCCAGCAGAAATAAGCAGGTTTGGCTGGTAACAACAAAGTACCTCCTAAGCACTGTGACTGATATTCATCAACATACTGGTCTTCGTCTTGCATCCAGAAAAGCTTAAATTAATTTCAATAGGTCTCATTAAACTTAAATGGGTCTCAAGTGTTGGTCATGTGGCATGCATCTTGTTCATGTAGACATTGTTGGGAGAATAATTTATTCTGTTACTTCTGGAAACTACTGCTGTGATATGTGTCATAGAAACGACCACAGGATACATAGGTGATCTGAGACTAGAAAGAAAATGCTCATGAAGTTTTGAAATTGTTGATTGAATCATGAGTCTCATTTTTAGTCATGGTTCCTATGGGATTTTCCAGCAGCTAGTGATATAAATGTATCATTTCCTTACAGCACCCCATTGCACACCCTACTCTATACTGCTAAAGAACTTTACAGTAACAGGGGAGGTTGAGCTTGTTGGCATATAAGCCTATCTGTATCTTTTATGCAGGAGCTCTGCAGGAGGTCAGGAAAGCATTTAAACCCCAAATGCATGTGTAATTGTATAGATTTTATTTTTATGAAAGTGTCTGCATTAGTATCAGACTATATTGTTTTTACTGAGGGAATCCAAGTATCTAACTGATGGTTTGGTGGAAGAAGTGTTCATCTGCTCCCAAGAGGCATCTAAAACTTGCTGTTAACTTCACCTAGAGCGAAGTCAGACCTAGAGATGGTTATAACTGAACTGCAAGGACAAGGGCACTCTAAGAGGCTCTTAGGGCTACAGAACTTTCCTATTTTCCTTTCTGTGAAACGAATGTGTACCAGAAGAGGACATGATGGTGTAACAGAGCCTTGTAGGTTCTAGGATCCTCTGACAAAACCTGAAAAAACCTCTGACAAAACCTGAAATCTGAAGATGGTGTAGTATGTGTTGTACAAAACAAGAGGTTAAAACCATTGTCAAATCTGAATTTACATAACAAGAAAACAATAGCTCACAAAATGCAAGACTGTAGCACAGACTACAGTATGTAGAGTGCTTTTTGTAGTATCAAGAGTGCATTAGAGACCAGCAAAATTTGCTGAAAAGATATGACAGTTTATCTTACAGGGGGAAAAAATCTGAGCAGGTTTTTTATTTCATTTCAAAGGACTGAAAAATAACTTGTAAGCAATATACTACATTGGTCTATTACTAGCAGTTAAATTTTTACTGCATTACACAAAACCTCTGGGAGTGATACTCTTCCACATTATGTTTCAGAGAGCTGCTTTATATTTCTGAAGAGCATGAGTGAGGATTTAATGGAGTCTCTATGCGATCTAATATTATGTGAAACAAAATGTTAATCAAAGCAACCTGGATGAACAAGAGATCAGTGGCTGTGAAACAAGCAGAGATAGAGGTGCACTTGGGTTGAGTGGAGGCTTCTGAGGAGGAGGAGAAGGGGGGGGTGTTGAAATTGAGGAGTACCTAAGGCAAAGCTGGAGGTTGGCTTCTCTGCTTTTGGGTGGTCATTGTGTTTGAGCTCCCTCCCCTAACTCATCCTTCATTGTTTAGGTCCACCAACAAACAATTTGTCAAGTACATTTAACAAAGAACATAACATATTTTTTGCACATAAGAATGATACCTTCTACCAGAAAAAACTCTCGTGCTTCTTGTAACTAATGGCTTATTATGGAAGAGAAGTTGCACAAACCATTAAAGGGAGCGTGTTACAAAACTTTAAATCTTTTATAGTACATTGGTTTTTCACTTTTAATCCTAAATTATTCTTAAAATAAAATGTGTGGTTTTGGTCCTTCTTTACTGCTTAAAATCATTTAATAAAAGCCTTTGTTATATACACTCTTTTATACAGCTTGAGTTTTCAGTGTACAAGGCCAAATGCTTATAAAAGAAAGACTGGCTTCAGCTCAATTCAGACTTGGAGATAATTTTGGTTAAAGTTATTATATTTTTTTTATTACTGTACTTCTTGAACCATATAAAATAAGGTCTATGTGTATTACTAACACAGATTAGGTTTTGTTATAAAATTAATTATCTGAAATTGTATTTTAACTATCCTAGCCTAAAACATGTAAAAAAAAAAAAAAACCAAACTAAGCTTTGGGTCTATGCTTTAACAAATTTGGACAATAAATTGGAAGCAGAGCAACAAGCAGTAGCAGGTTAGGTGATGCTGCAGTGGGAAAGGAAAATGAGGTATTAAAAAAATCAGAAAAAATAAAAGGAAAAATAAAATTAATAGCACTTATTTCTGGTAAGGAAGATTTGGCCACTGTTCTTTATATCACAGCCCATGAATGCTTGCTTATAGAGTAGGTTGCTTTTTTATTAAAATGACCAGAGTATGTGGTGGAATTTGCAGAATTTTTCAAATGTTTTAAAAGAATCTTTTTTCACTGAAGTAGTTACAATATATAACAAATAAAATGTGTATTTGCTGAGAAAAATGCATACCAATAGTTTTCCTTATTATTCCTTTTGCTAAGAGGATAATTACAGGTGCTGAACACAAGTGCACTAATGTACTCTTGGACTTCAAGTGAAAGGTACCTGCTGGGGAAGAGAATCGTCTCCCCAGCTGAACTTTATGCCATGGAAATGCATACAAAGTGGCAAGAGCAACATTTATCTTCCAGGATTGATTACTAGTAATGCATTTGCAATGTGCTTGCAATATATCCAAGGTGATGTATCTGATTATCATTCTTCTCTCTCAAATTACAAAACACATCAGTCAAAAGCTAACAGGAGCTGGGACATATGGCATCTCAGAGAAGAACAAGCTGCTGGGCTTCCACCACTTAGAAAGCTGTGCCTGCCCTGCCTCAGTGCCAGAAGAGGCCACTGAGTCCTGCTGACTTCAGAGCCTGGGAGCTGTGAATTCAGACTTTTTGGGATGCTGTAGCTCCTGTTCTTTCTGCATGTCACTTACAAGTCATCCATGCTGTGTTCTTGGTAGGCCCAAGGGATATAGATTACTGCTACCTTCTGTACTACTCAGCTCTGCTGTGAGTACTAGTGACACGTCATGTACAGGACAGTTGGTTTGGAGCTGCTGTTTCCTTTGAACTGATTTAATTTTTGAACTTTAATCAGTATATGGTTGCAATCCTGCATGTTTTTATGCTTATTTAAAATATGTCCCCATACATGCTTTATTTATATCTGAATACTTGCAGTACCCAGTACTAGAGTTTGTATTAAAAAACTTAAATTTTAGACAACATACTTCACAATGATTTTTCTTTTTATTTCATGTAGCCCAAGCTTCTTGAAAGTTTGTAAATCTGTTTTGTAGTAAGCTTCATACTGTCTGATAAGCCCATGTAGCTGCAGTTCTTTGTATTTTTCATCCCACATGTGATGCAAGATTAAAAGTGGCATGATTTCTTTGATACTGTAAGCAGGTGTTCATACCAAATGAGGTGGTCATCCCCTGTCACAGTGCTGCCCTTCTACTGCACCATCCCGGGTGCTGGGGCATCCTGCAACTGAGTGGTAAAGCAGGTCAGGATTAAATCTAAACAATTTTTCTTGTTGCTAGCTTAGGTGTAACCCAATAGAGTTTGCTGTGCAGCCACAGCAATATTTTTATGGGCACAAAGAGGCACAGGGCGCAGGTGTGAAAACGAGCAGCTTACAGCAGAAACAGAACCATCTTTCTAAGTCCCACGACTCTCTTATCATGACCTAATCATCAAACTATGGTACTACTTTACTCGAAATTACGCTTATAAATTAGCATCTTGGCAAGCACGTCTGGGTAACATAATCAGGCTTTTAACTGCTCAAAGAGGATCAGAAACATTTAAAATGCACAAGTGATCTTTCCATCAAACCAAACAACAGCAACCAGAGCCAGTCAGAATATTTTATGCTCACAGTAAGGTCAAATCCATCTGAAATTAAAAAAAAAAAATTAAAAAAAAAAAAAAAGTACCTCAGAAGACATAGTCCAAGAGTCTAGAAAATTGCTATTCATGACCCAGATTTTCACTGAAGAATTCCTGGAACTCACCCTTGTCCCACTTTTCCCAGATTTTAGCTTCTGCTATGATTGTTATTGGGGGTTTTGTTCTTTTTTATCTTAACATTACTACAGTTTTCAAAAGTTTGAAATCACAAGAAACTAAAAAAGTGAGTCAAACCTTTGCTGCCTGAGATTGTTCAGCAGCAGAGCATGGAATTAAACCTAGTCTTCAGCTTGGCTGATAACAAAGCAGAGTTCAGTATTTTTTCCAACTCTCCTCCTATTCCCCTCACTAATCACGAAAACGTGCCTCGTGGATAGCTGCTGTGACTGTGCTCAGTTACTGTATCCTTCATTCAGTTGCGACAGTGGGACCAGCCCTTATTCTCTAATGCCCGGTTACGCAATCAGATTAAGGAGCCATCTGCAGCACAAACTGAAACTGCTCTATAATCGCGTTCTCGGCTCACGCAGAACTTTGGCTTACGCAGGATCTGTGTCTCCTTGAATTATTCACCAGCCTCCCTGCTACTCCTCTCCTTCTTCAAGCTGGAAACGCACAGCAAGCGATACGGTCAAATATTTCAGTGATTAAATCATTGCGCTTTGAGCACGCTCAGCTCAAATGCTGTTTCTGAGATTGAAAGGAATATTTGCGGTAGTTCAAAGGGAAAGCAAAACCTCTCCCTTCCTTGTGCCTCCTTTGTGCTTGAAAGGACAGTAGATCAGAGCTTGCTGCTTTTGCCACTCTGCTGTCAACAGCTGAATTGTTAAATGATTTAATGCCAACGCATCTCTTATGTAGCTTTGTAAAGCCTCAAAACTAAAAATACCTGCTTTTGTCAAGTATTCACAGAGTGTCTATTTTACCTAGTCGTGTGCACAGCAAGGTCTCGGTTCATCATTAGCGAAAATAATTCTGCATTCTCAAGGCTTTCCTGTTGCTACAGTCGCCTTTACGAACAAAATGTCCTTTTAAATGACAAAACTAGAAACTCGCACTGTAAATCTCCTTTGTCTTCAAAGGGCTTTGCTACAGGAACGCAGGACGGAGCCCTGACTACGTGTGTTGTAAAATCAGCCCTAACAAAGGCCGGAGCTCCGTTTGTTTTCCGCTGAGAGCCGCACAGCCGGCGGCTGCGCGGGGCTCCCGGGGAGCTGCCTCCCGCAGGCGGAGGGGCAGGAGCGCTCGGACAGAGCCCGCCCGCCCTCTCCGGGAGCCGCTGCCAGCCGTGGCCGACAGTAGGCGGAAAGGAAAGGAGGAAGCGAGGCAGGGCAGAAAGGCCGAGAGGGAAGGCACGAGACAGGCAATCCGGAACGAACAGCCCGGCTGGAACACTAGAGCGAGAACAAGTGAACGGGGGGAGCCGCTGCGGCACAGCGAGGCGGTGGCGGAGGCCACCGGGCCCGCGTCGGTAGGAGCGCGGGTACGCGCTCGGCCGTGCTAGCGGCAGCTCCGACCCCTGACACTCTCCGGGGCCGCCCTTCCACATCCCACGGCGGAGGCGCGGGAAGGGGGGAAAAGAGAGGCTGACGCACGGGGCTTTGCAGCGGGCCCAGCCTGCAGACGGGATGAAAAGGGAGCGGAGCGCGGCGCGGGGAAAAGAAGCGGCTGCGGCAGCGAATCCTGCCCCTGCCGCTGCCTCGGCCGCGCTCCCGCCGCCGCGCGGTGCCGGGGCAGGAACTGCGCTTCCCGTGGGGCCGCGCGCGGCAGCCGGCATGCGCGGCGGGCGGGCGGGGCGGGGCGGCAGGTTGCTGTTGTTACATAGGAAACAGCTGAAGAGTCTCCACATGACAGGGGGGGAAGGAGGAAGTGGGGCGGCCCGCGGGGCTCTGCCGCCGCTGCCCCGGTAGTCGCGGTGCTCGGCTGGCGGCTGCTGGCAGGGAGAGTCCTTCCCGCGACGCGTGGACTGACCGCCCTCGAGGGCGGACTTGCGCCCCGGTGCCGCTGCCGAAGGGAGGCGGGCAGGGAGCGGGGGAGCCCCCCGCCGGGCCGCGGCGCCTCGCCGGGGAAGTTTGGTGCGGGGCGGGATCCCGCCGGCCGCGGCGGTGGCGCCGGGAATGAACGGCTTCGCCCTCGAGGAGGTGACCCAGCGCGGGGCAGACCCCGCCGCCGCGGCGGTGGTGGGCACTGCGGGCTCCGCCGTGGAGGTGCCGCCGCCGCCGGCGCCGCCGGGGCTGGGTCCGGCCGCCGCCGCCGCAGGCTCGGCGGGCGGCGGGTGCGCGGGCGGCCCCGGGGCCGGGCAGCTGTGCTGCCTGCGGGAGGAGGGGGAGCGATGCGGCCGCGCCGCCGGCAACGCCAGCTTCAGCAAGCGCATCCAGAAGAGCATTTCACAGAAGAAGGTGAAGATCGAGCTGGACAAGAGCGTAAGTCCGCGAGGGGAGGACGCGCCAGGGCTGCCAGAGGGGCGGGCGGACAAAAGCGGCCGGTAGGTCGCTGCATCTGTGTCTTAGCTGGCTGGAGGACTTCTAATCAAGTTTGGTGGGGAAGGAGGGGTGTGTGGCGGCGGGGAAGTGTTCGTTCCCTCTTCCCACCTCTTTCCGTAGCACGGCCGAGTTCGGCTGGCGCGGCAGGAGCGCTGCCTGAAAGTCCCTCCGGGCGGGGGGCAGTGCCCGCCTTTCCTGCCTGCTCCTGGGGTCCCCTGTACCCCAAGAGCCTGGGCATCGACTGCGTGTGCCCCCCTGTAGCCGGAGCGGGGGTAAGCGTGGCCGGGAAGCGCCGCTGCCCGCCGGAGCGGAGCCTGCATGGTTCCCGGCGCGTTAGTTTGTCTGTGTTGCTGGCGAGGGCCGCGCTCGCCGCCCCGCCTCGTGTTGCAGCGGCGCACGTCTCCCGTGCCGCTTTATCTTCCGCTCGGCAGCCATCGGGCCCCGCGCAGCGCGGCTCGGCGCGGCCGGGCAGGGCGGGGGCCGGCCGCCTTCCAGCGCGGTGCTTTGCCCGGGAGCCGGGAGAGCGCCCGCCTCGCCGGGTGCCGCGGAAGGGCGAGACGGGCTTCAGCGTGGAGCTGCCGGCGGGAGCGCCCCGGGCCGGGGCTGCGTGCGCCCCGAGAGACCCCGGCCCGCTCTGCAGCCCGGTGCACCACGCTGCCCCGCGCTCTCGTTCGCCCTGAAAGCATGCGGGCTTGGGCATGCCGGGCTGGTGGCGCCCAGATCTCCCAAAGCGCGCAGAACCCCACGAGAGGGAAACTTGCTAAAAAGAAAGAAAGTAAAAATAAGTGTGTTGCGTGACCGTGCCGGGTAGCGGAAGTAAAACAAGGAGGAGAGGATATAGCTGGGGAAACGAGAGCCGTCTCTTAGCCCTGCAGAGAAAGCTGCGAGCTTGTTTTTTTGTTAGCGTGCCGCCCGGCCCCCGCGGTGCGATGCGCGGCCGGAGGGAGGGAAGGAGGGAGGGCTGTGCTGCGTGGCTCCACAGCCTGGCACTGCTGCATCGGCCGATTGCAGCATTTCAGCGAGCTCGGGGCCCAGCCGGTGGCGGGGAGCTGCAGCGCAGCTCGCTCTCCATTTACAAGAAGCCAGTGGAAAAGCTTCCTCAACCCAGTTAATGTAGCTGTGAGTGCTTAAGGGTTGTCTGTCTACGTGCACTTTAGTCTGGGGGATACACTACGTGGGTCTAATTGAAAGATGCCGTTTTATTCTTCTAGGCAAGACATCTGTACATTTGTGACTTCCACAAAAATCTAATTCAGAGTGTGAGAAATAGAAGAAAGAGGAAAGGCAGCGATGATGATGGTGACTCACCAGTGCAAGACATCGATGCTCCAGAGGTAGCTAAACAGTTGGGGTCTTTTTTCGAGTTATTGTGTTAAGCTTCCTAATGACACTGACTCTGCACCAACACCACTCTTCCACTTTTGCAGCTTTGCCTTACATGTAGGAAAGGGAAGATTCTTGATTTGCACTGTTTTTAATATGACAGAATTTAACTGAATTTTTGTGGCGTGTTTTCTGATTAAATGATGCATAGGACAATGAAAAAGAGTCTCTATCTTTAAGTGATGCTTCTCTCAGAAATCTACTGTTTTAAGGTTTCTCTGAGAAATCTACTGTTTTCCTCCTCCTTAGTGTTTTGCCACATGCCATCGAACTCTTACCTTTTGCCGGAGCTGAAGGGAGTTGCACAGAGTGCTTGGGATACAAATGCTTCTCTGTCCTGTCCCTTTTGTGCTAAATGTGTTGCAGATGGTTCTAGGCAATTATTCCATTGCCTTAGTCACTTTAAAGACTGAGAGTTTAATGATGGTAGCTTTGTTTCTGCCCCACTGTGGGGGGAAGAACCATTTGGAGAGCTCTGCTATGAAGGAAATACGGTGTCTTTTAAACCTGTTTTCTCCACTGCACACCAGTGAAATCTGAGCCATTAAAATAACGGAACTAAAGCGTTCAACCTTTCTTATAGTGTAATGGGTCGGTCTTGAACATAAGGCTCTCTTTTTCTTACACATGCTCTAGGTTATTTTTGCTACAACGTTGCTTAGCAGGTGTTCCACAGTGTGTTAATTTTGAGCAGAGGCTTGTTATGCCTACGTGGTTCTTTCTGAGAGGGATTGTTAAAACATTCTTCAGAAATTGCTCTGTAAGTGTTAATGTAATGGCATCCTTATGGTCAGCATCTGCAGATAACAGCGAGTAAGTGAGTAAAGTTTGTGCAGGAATCTGTGCCTTCAGGCACGAGGCTCCAGTCTGAATGCTCTGTCTAAGAGGATTTTAGGAGATTGAAAGTAGTTTGATGCTGAGTGGTGTTGTCTGTCTCTTAAGTATCTGTGATTGTTTCTTGGAAAGTTCTGTCTAAAGCTAGTGCTGTGAGTGACTTCAGGTAGCTCTCTGACACTGTGTACTTTCAGCTCTCCTGGAAGCCTGTTTTGTTTCCTTATGCCAGGATTATAAAACATGTCACAACTGATGGATATCTTCAGAACAAGAAAGCAAGCCTTTTTTTAAAACAGTATTATTACAAAAAAGAAAACTGGGAACTGTTTTTGAGAAGTGTCAGCTGGCTGTTTGGACAACGGCAGTCTCTTAATTCCTTGTAATTACTGTGTGCCTTAGACACTTGCTTGCCCTTGACCACCCTTATTTTCAATTGTTACCCAGTTTGCTAAGGAAAAAAGTATCGTTCTTCTGAAGAGTTGTAAGGTTCTCCTGCTCCATCTCAGTCATGACCATCTTTAGATTGGAAACGATTCCTACAGGAGGAAAAGAAACTCCTGCAGTCCTGGTAGCTTCTGGGGCTTGCTGAAAAGCTGCTGCTCCTCCATGATGCTGCAAGGGTGGCTTCCCCACTGTGGCTTGGGAAGTGTAATTTAATGCCATGTAAACTTTAGAAGCACCAAAGGATACCATCCTTTGTTATGCAAGGTGGCCTCACTTCGAGTCTGGCCAGGTTGCCAAGTTTGCAGTAGCACTGCTGGTTTTAAGTGTTCTGCAGTAAGGCTGTTAAATGAATCTAAAGCAAAAGTGAATGCCTTCGTCAATCTTTAATGCAGCGAATTTGGAGAATACTATTGTAATTGCAGCTGACCTAATAGAGTTTCTCATTCAGCCTGCTTTCTGAGCTTGCTCTCCCACTCAGTCATCTGATTAAACTCTCTTAGGTTGCCAGGGAGGATGGGAAGGGTAAGCTGTTGCTGGGAGAAGTGACTGATCAGAGTACATAGGATTCAAAACTGACAGAGTACTGGATTAAGGCTGTGTATTTGTATCCCTGAGAGGACTTTGTGTAATTCTCTCAACTGTTGAATGACATTGAGAAAGAATTTTGGACATTTATGCCCATGCATATAACTCCTGCATATTGCTTGTGTAGCAGGGATACATTTGGAAAGCAAGAGCAGTTCTTTTCTTTTCTCGCCTCAAGCTAAGAATGTTTGTGCTCTAGACTCTGTCCTGATTCTAATATGTGCTCTTTCATGGTGCATGATGTCTTGTATGTAATGTACATAAGATGTAATGGCTGAAATTACAATATAGGGGCCTCCTTTGGATCAGCATCTTTATAGATGTTATGTGATAGTTGCTATTTGGCTTGGTGTTATCGTGCTGGAACTGGGAAGCAAACAAAAAATCCAGAATAGATGCAAGTACAATAGTGAGTTCAAAATAATGTCCACAGCTAAAGGGAGGTAGAAGCATGCTCAGTAACAGCAAAACACTCTTAAAACTGAGCTGGGCTATTTTCCTGTCTTCTAGAAGGTTTGTTTTTTGTCAAAATGACATCTGCTGAGCTGACTGTTTACACTTGCGTATCTGTGAGTTTCCAAAATGTTTTTGTGAGACAAACTATTAATGACTGATTTTTTTTCAGTTATATTAGATTGTTTTCTTCCCCTTCCCCCTCTTTTCTTCTAGGTTGATTTATATCAGTTACAAGTAAACACACTTCGAAGGTACAAAAGACACTTCAAGCTACAGACCAGACCGGGACTTAACAAAGCACAGCTTGTTGAAGTATGTATGAGTGTTTCCCATAATAGAAAATGCAACTTGCTGTGGCATGTCGTTTTCTTTACACTGTGATCCTTGCATGAAGTGCCTATATAATCTGGATTTTAGGAGAACAAAAGGGAGCTGCTTATCTAGCTTCCTTCATTGGCCACAGCTCCTGAGCCAAGTAAATGAAAAGTAAAAGCTCTTTCCAGAGGAGGGACTCTTCCAAAACGAGTGTGTGCTGCTTTTAAACAGTGTTGAGCTGGAACAGTAAGTTGATCTTCATGCCCCTGAATATCATAGAATCATGGATTTATTCTGTCCGTGGATCAATCACAGCTTCACCGGAAATGTCCTGCTGAAAAGAACTAGAAACTGAGACGTGTCAGTGAAGTTCTGGTGAGGTTCAGACTTTGCTTTAAACAGCTAGTTACTGCAAACATAGGTTTCTGTATGTGTAAAGTACAGAAACCTGAAAAAAGCGCTTCTATTGATAATTAATTATGTTAAAACCACTGGAATCTGCTGTCAGAAAACGGGAATTATATGTAGTTTACTGTTTCCAAAAGTGCTGAAGCTGCATGTCAGTACAGCTGGATGTTCTCATCTTTGCTTCGCATGAGTTCAATCTTAAAGGAATTCTTTAGTGCTGCAAAGGTGCAGTCACAGCATATTGATGTAAATAAGTGGAAGAGTTGGTGATCTTAACAGGAAGGTATAGCTACTGATTTTTCACTTTGGTGCAGTGATACATTCAGCTGTATTTAAGTGCAGACACTGTTTTCATCTCCTTGATCTGTGTGGATTAAAAACAAGGCTCTTAAAGGTATGGGTGATCTCAAGGCTGAACTGTAAAAGAATGTAAAATTAGTCTTCCATTTGCTTATACGTAGGTTAGCTCTTGAATTAGAAGGTCTGTGAATTGAAAAAGCACAAGCAGTTTTTGTTCTGCAAAACTGGTGTTTCACAGGGACTGCTTTAGGTACATGTCCTATGATACTTGCACTAGGTTATTCCAATTCTGTGTGGTGTGCATGGGCAAAGCTGCTTCTGCCACATGCTTGATTTGACTGACCTGCAGGTATTTGTGAGCTATAGCCACAGAGCTTCCTTAATATACAGTACATTTGATTCCTTGTAATCCGTCCTATCATCTCTGTGAATGCTTTTGGGGTACAGTTTAGAAAGCTTCTTAAATTTTAGTTAGGCTGAACATTTATTCTTACTTAAGCACTATGGTGCTTAAGTGAGCAGTCCCATGTTTTTCACTTGATCCTTTTAGTCTACCAGTCTGGCAAGAAGCCAGAGAACAAACTCAGTTGCAGTGTTTGCAACTTTCTTTTAAAGCTGGTGTTCATTTCGAGAAAGGGAAAGGCTGCTGAAACGACAAGTGATTCAAGAGCTGCGTACAGACTGTTATATTTCAATGGTTACAGCATGGTGAATTTTCAATGATAGCTTTGTTTTGAAGAGCTGAATATTCAATTATAGTTCTCTGGTAATTCTTGTGTTGTATTAAATATTTCTGTATGTGATTTGATGCAGATACCACCTCCCAAGTTGAACAGAGAGCAGTAGCCTCTCATAATAGTGCTGTCACTGTTGATATTCCGTAGTCATTACCTGTTATATTCAAGCTCTAACTTAACAAATGCCCCAGTGATAGCCCCATGTTTGTTCTGATAGCTTTGAGGGCTTTATCCCTTGGAAAAATTACCAACTTTTTACTTTGGAAATTAGGGGTACAATCTGCTACATTTAGCTCACAGTTATCAATAAAATAGTTCCTGTTAACCTTTTTCTCTGACTACTGAAGACTTCTGAAGAGAGGCAAAATTTCCTTTTTTGTAAGCTTCTTAATCAGTTAATGTAGTACATTTAAATATGAATCTTCAGTTTTTGCATGTAAGAGTGATTATTTAATTTTCTTGCATTCTTCCTTTATAGATAATTGGCTGCCACTTTAGGACAATTCCAGTGAATGAAAAGGACACCTTAACATACTTCATCTACTCAGTGAAGAATGACAAGAATAAACCAGATCTAAAGATGGATAGTGGGATTCATTAGGCAGAAAAGGTTGGGACTGAGACTCAGGCTGCAGATGAAAAGACTGATGTTTTGTTGATATGCAAAAGCTTTCTTTGTAACTTTTTCTCCTGAGAGAGTTTGTCTGGTTTATTTTTCATAACCTTGCTGATTTGTTTGAAAACCATCTCTTATGAAACAAATTTCCTCAGCAAAATTATTTTAAATAAATATCACTGATATTGTTGCTCAAATGGGTGTGTCTGTAATTTTAATGAGTTGGACTCAATCCTGACAGGTCCCATCCAGCTCAACATATTCTGTGATTCTATGATACTTGTACTTAATAGTTAAGCTTTGATGAACTATGTAATAATATTAAAATATTTTTCAATCAGAATGTTACAAGGATATATTTATAAACATACCTCAAGTGCTCACGATGCAATGCCTTTAAAAAAAAAAAAGCTGTAGCAGACTTGGCAATAGGTTCTTTTTCCTAAGGTGAAAGGCTTTAAGTGCCAATTCTGTTCTTAGCTGGGCAGAAATGGCTGAGTAACACTTTTTTTTCCCCTTTGAAAACAGGAATTGGAGGATTTTTCTGATTTATTTATTCATTTTGTCATTGCTGAGATACATGCTTCCAAGCACTGAGGCCTTCCTGCTCCTATATTAAAATAGAAAAAAAATGCAGCTCTCAAATTTCAAAGCTGTAAGTACAGATGAAAAGACTGCTGCAGCTTACTGTGCTGAGAAACCTTCGACTCAGTAAAGAAATCCTTTACCTGCTGACTTCTCCATTTGTCTGCATGGACTGCTGCTAAGAACTTAATTGGAGAATGAGTCAAGCCTGTGTGGGGTCAATACAGCCTCTTCTAACACGCACACTTTCTTTTTCATTGCATGGATTAGCTCAGGCCTGTTTAAAAGAAATAACCGCCTGTCAGTGAACCCAAAACTTATGGTAACTTACGGAGAATAATATTACATCCAGCAATACTTAGGCTTTTAATTGATTGTCTTAGAAAACTGATGTTGAAGATGATATTATGAATGACTTCTTGTATTGTCAACTATTGTGCCAGTCTAAATGTGTGGTGTGTGGAATATGATTTCTTTCTGCTTAAAGTTGTGCACATAGGATGAATAAAAAGCTGAGGGAAAATAGTTTTCATCTAAAAGCTGATGAGGACATGGCTTCAGCTTGTTCAGTAAGCATTCATTGCAACTCCCAACCTTATCAGATGTCTATAGCTTTTTCTTAATTCGGGAAAAATGAGAAAGCAGTATGTCTGTGATATAATCTGCTTGATGTTAATCTTTTGAGTTTTTTTTGAAATTACTACTCTGCTGGCATCACTATAACTAAGATACTTCACTTGGCTTCTTTTGACCTGTGACTTGCATAGGACTGAGTGATGATAAACCCTAACCTCAAAGCAGCTGCTTCCCCAGTCTGTCTCAGTGGTATGATTTCTTTCACCTGTACTGCTTTATGTATTTCCACAATACAGTTCTGCAGTGCTGGCCTAAGTTCAAGACAGTGATATCTAGCTAGTGACAGCTAAAATTGGTGCTCCTTTGAAGATATGTTTTCATGGCCATTTCACTACAGGGTCTGTCAATTTGTTCACTAAATGTCCTTTGCACACATTCAAGCTTCTTACCTTCAAAGTGCAAATTGCATAAAAAGCCAGGGAACCTAATCATGGATAGGACGTCCAAAGGATAAAGAGTTTTTTAATGAGTGCATGACAGGGTTGAACGTTCTCACCTAGGCCTGGCAGGACCTGTGGATGAAGTTGTGTGAGGGAAGGAGGGTGGGGAAACAAACAAAAGCAGATTTCTATGGAAAGTCTGTTTTACAGTAGTAACTTAAGTGGCCCTATCTTGCTGCATGTGGCAAGTGGCAAAGTTTTGCTCCAGTAGATTGTGGATTTTTCCAGGAGTCTTGGAAGAAATTTAACTGAAAGCCACCAACATTAGTACCCAGCCTAGTATCTGAGTTAACTTTTTTTTTGCTACAACTGTTTTGCAAAGCTGTGAATGCTAGGCATTTGCAACATGATTCTTGTAGAAATTAGATGGCACAAGCAACATAAGTTTATGTACCCTAGAAGCTTGTAGAGGACTTCACACAAGAGCACATACCATAAGTTTTTTTTTTGCAGAGCACTGACTTTGGATATTTTCACTGCGTTGCCAGATTTATGGGGTTAATTTTACTATCAACTGTTTATTTGGTAGGAAGCCCAAATTAATCTGCTTAAATAATTACACAAACAAGGCTTTAAAAGCCTGGTGACACAAACTGTTTAAGTCAGTAGGGCAAAAATAGTACACACAGATTTGCTTGAAACGTTTATTACTGGCTGTGTATAATCACCCGCTCATCCAGTATCCAGCCCTTGTTTACCAACAAGAACAGCCATGGTGCTATTTCATACTGGCACATGAAGTAATCATGGTAAAGTGGTGGTAGCAGTTTGGGCCAATGTGTAAAATCATTAGGTGAACAGTGCATTTTTTGAGAATAGAAGACCACGCAGTTCCTTCAGTCCTGCACGCTTTCCATTTGACTGACTTGACAGCTAAAGAGTTTTTATGTGTAAAGCAGCAAGTCAGGCTTGCTGCCTGTAAGCCTGGCTTGCTCAGTTGACTCTGCTTAAAATTATATGGTCACTTCTCAACACCTGCCAATACAGATTGCTGGATAACAGAGAGATGGTCCAAAATTTATGTCTCTTTGTATCTATCTCATAGGTCACAATACCTCTTAAATATTAGGATTATTATCTCCGTGTTTTCTGTAGCTATTGCCTTACAGGGCTAGCCTAAATAAGCCAGCATTTTAACTAACTGTATTTCAAACAGAGCTTGAATAAAATATCTGTTGTCCTAATGTTATTAAATGTTCAGTGCTATGATTAAGCAATTTAAGGGTTTAGAGATTACATAGCCAAGGCAGGTGACCAGTTAGACATAAGACCCAAGTGTGCTTTAGTAGCATTAATGTCAATCTTTACTATTTTTTTTTTATTCCAGTGAAATACTTTCAAATATGGAAATACAAGCCTTTTGTATGTGCATGTATTTAAGATGCCGAAACAGAACATGGGAGCCTCGCTTCAGAATTGCTAGGGACTGAGTGCCTTCAGCTTAACATGACATTAAAAGTGTGATGGCAATAATAGAATGGGAAGCTGCACTGCCATAAGTTGCTCTCAGAGTCATGTTCCTAACAACATGAAGGCTTAGGCTTGAAGATTCTTTGTCCAGACTAAATAAGGATATTGTGCTTAGTAAGAAGAATTATGCTTTTTGCTGGGGTATGCAATATTAGGATACGTTAAGAGTTTGTACAGTCTGTTAAACCATGGAAATGGCTAAAATGGCTTTATGGAAATTAGATCAGCTACCAGATTTGAAAAGAAAACTTATGTATTTGATATTCCATAAAGGTACAGAAAGGAAATTATTTCTACAGTGTAAAATGAGGCAGTGGCTTGTGATTCGAAAAGAAGTTTTCTTTGTCGGTGGTAGTTTTGTTTTAGCCTTGAAAACATTATTACATGATCGTAGAATGATGTCTGTTATCTTCACTTGCAGACTTGAATCATTGACTGTTGCAGGGGATCACAAAAGATATCTTTGGTCCAAAGAAAATATCCCTGAAAGATAGGATCACACATTTAAGCAATTAGATCATTGGTTTATCTGAGCTTTGATATGACATGCATTTCCCGCTGTGGATATTTTTTAGCATGTATCATGATGTATGTGGGATTACTGTGTTTGTGGGATGTCCTTCCAGCAATGCAAATGCAACTGCAGATCTGGATGAAGATACTGCATTTTCTACCTCTGCTAGCCTGCTGTGGCAGCCCTGACCAAACCTTCACTGGCTAACCGGGTTGCAGAACTCCACCCTGGTATTTTAACTTTGAGAAAATAAACTTAGCAAATAGGTTATGTTATCAAAATAAAGGACTTTGGCATGTGCACACATACTGTTTTAGTGCTGTTTGTCCTGAGAGCACAGGTGCAAAGCAGGCCTTGTGTACCTCAGGATGATGGAAGGAGTATTTTCTTCTGTATTGGTATCAAAGGAAGAGGCTTTACTGTGCTGCTCAAAGGTTGAAGCTAGAGACCCAAAGTGTGCTTCAGGGTGAGGACACCATATCTGGCTTTAGGGAAAGAGAAAGGTTAAAATCTTACTTCTATCCTGCTCTCAGTTTGAACGTGGGATTTTTAGCTTTAGAAGTCTTTCCCACTTGGTTCAACTTCAGTCCCCTACAGGAATGCTGAAAAGTTGCCTTTATTGGATTTTACGGGACTTGAGAAATGACTGTTAAAAGAAGCACATATGAAAAATAATTTTTTGCTTGCCTATATAATACCATCACATTTTGGTGCCTCTGAAGTATTAGTAGTTTTGAACAGTTGGTATTTCTAATCAAAATTCACTGAAGAAAAGATATTTCTGAAAAGCTGAACAAAATAATACGTCTTAATACATTTTATTACCTAAAACCTGTATGGGCTGATGGTGTTTATTTAACTCAATTTTGTTCTTTTTATGTACAACAACAAAAACCCCATGCTCAATGACAACTTCACTGTTCATCTTTGTCAGCAGTGCGAGCAAACCAGGGAGGTGTTGGTGTTCTTGGGCTCAATCTTTGCCTTGCCTTATACAAGTATGTGTGAATCCCTGTGCCCCTCCTTTGCTTTAACAGCTATTTTTACAGAATTACTTGTTCAACTGACTTACGTGTATGCACTTTAGAATAGCAATACAGTTCTCTTCCATGGAACAGAAATCAAATGGGGCTTTTTTCTGGTCCTGAAAACTTCTTAATTTTTAGTAAAATGCTGTGAATAAGTGTTTGATGTAGTTATTCTTAGTTTGGATCAAACAGAGGAGTCAAAAGTTGGGTGATTCAAATGCTGAAGTCCCTGTTAATAGTACAGGGAGGTTTACAAAATATGCTAAGCAAGTCCTATGTGAGCCCCTGAAAAAAATATCTTCAAAACTGACGGTAACAGAAAATTTGCTATATCTTCATATAATTTCAAACCATCTGAAGTGAGGAATTGCTTTAAAATGATAGCTTTTTCTGTGTGTGGAAACTGCAAAACGATGGAAATATAATGGGCAGTTGTGAAGAACTGTACGAGTTTACGTGAAATGAGTGTGATCTTACTTTGGGCAGCAGAGCAATTCATTCAGGTTGCAGTAACAGATCACCTCACAGCCCTTCCCTTCCCAAAAGTGATCTTGCAGACCATCATCAACGTGTCGGAGGTTCTCCTTGCCTTCGGGGATGGTGTGACAGCTGTGGTCCTGGAGGGCCCTCTTGTAACAAGAAGGGCGCTGGGAAGGTGCCGCGGGGGTACCCAGGAGGGTGCTCAGCAGCAGCAGCACAGAGACCATCTTCATTTCTGCCAAGCTTCCCACAGCAGGGTGCTAAAGAGAAACGAGGTACATGACACAGGTATTGCTGCTGAACAAAGCTCTTTCCCTGATTTGCTTTCTGCCTTGCATTTTTCTTTCCTCTGAAGTTTTGGTCATTTGAGCCTGAGTGCTGGAGAGTGTTTTCTCCCAGGAGGTAAATAATATTGCAGCAATAGTGATATTCATTACTTTCTGTACAACCTTGGGAATCCTTTCATTGAGAATTGAGGCTTCTGATGCTGGCAATTTTGTTGTTTCTTTGGCCTCTCACCTTGAGAAAATTGCTTTGAGCTGGCCGTGCTTTTTTGGTGATGTAAGTGATTGTATTGATTGCTGCAAAACCAGGGGGAAATGTCTGGGTGTGTGTGTCCTTGCCTCCCTGGCTACTTTGCCTGTCAAAACAAGAGACACTCACATAAAATATATCGTATCCTTCCCCATCAAAGTTGTGGGAAAACTGCTTGCTGATTGAATCCCATGTCATGGGCTGTGTGAGAAGCTGAGGCATTAAGCAGCCTAGGAAGCTGAAGCTGTCTGCACTGCTGCCACGTCCTGGGCTCTGGGATGATACAGCATTAGGGAGAATCTTCTTTCTTGGGTTTTTCCAGTACTGCAGACTGCTTAGTTGAGTCTTGCTCCTGGAAGTCATTATGGTTTAACTGGCTTTTTAAAAGGTGGGATAAATTATCCCTTGCAAAATCCTGCTGGCCACTAGGCTTTCCATTGTTGAGCTCTGCTGTTCTGTGCCACTTTGCACAGTCTGGCTCCTTGAACTTACATTCACTTTTAAATTAGGCTTTTGAACAATGTTTCAGCTGAGTTTTTATTGGTATTATGGGAGTGGGTTTTTTACCTTTCCTCATGCTCAAACAAAATGGATCTGTTATCTTAACTGAATTTAAATAGGAATTCGGCTCTGAAAATGAGAATAAAGAATGACCAGCTCTGCCCAGCACTGTCCCTGTATACTCATTATTTTTCTCGTGTAAGACTTAAGGAAGATTTTGCTGTCCTTCATCTTGTTGGCACGCTGGAATTGATGCCCTGACATGACATTATGGGCCAGCCCTGGTCTTTGTTGTGGGGCTGAAGATTAGAATGGGCTAACCCAAAAAAAACAAGATGTAAGACAATATCTAATGAAAGACTATAAAAGGTGAAGTTAAGATGGTAGAGCTATTATCTAGATAAGGAAAAAAATGAGATATGCCAGCTGTAGATATGACTATAATATGAATTACTTTGTAAAAATCTTGACATTACCCTTGAAAAACAAACAGTAACATTTTAAATATATAGTATTTTTAGTCATTTTTCTCAGGTAGTTTTCTCTACCACTATAGCTATCTTATCTTGCATTTCTTCAGCCAATGAATAAAATGCCATGTAAGAAAATCTGGAAATTTAGATTCATATTAGGGATAAAATACAACATCTCAAAGCTTTTTAGTTATTTATTTTTATATTTAAACTTGGGTTTTTTTGAACATCAGTCGCAAAATAAAATATCAAAAAGTTGCCAATATATTAAAGAACATGAGTGAAGTGAGAATAAGCTCTTCTGTACATTTTTGGCTTCTGTTGTCGAAGCAAAATTCATTGAATAATTCATTTTAGTTTCCATGAACTTGTATGGGAACTTTTAAGTAGAAGACTCCTATAAACTACTAGTAATGGAGCCTTGGGGATCTATTTTTAATTACCTCAGAGTGCAGTATTGAATAACATATTGTCTTTATTAGTTTTAGACCTCAAAACTACTACTCAAATAAACATTGCCTAGTGTTTTTTAGACTTGAGTGTAGAATCTGTATTATTATATTCATGGTTTTATTTTGCAGGAGTATAAACACTTAGTTATGAGGGTTCTGCTCAGAGAAGTCTAATGCTTAAAGAGAAAAAATTTGTTGATAATATACCTAGATGAATGCCAGTGTCAGGGAGTACAGTTTAATCTTCTGTTCAAAGTTGGGCTTAATTATTTAAGTATTTAATGGAAGAAAATTTCCATGAAAGAGAAAATTAATAAGTAGGGGGTTTATACCTTTGTTTCCTGTGACTGGATTATTCTGTGCTCTTCTACTGATGATGAGGCATTCATGATACCTTGCTCTTGTGAACTTTTTTTAAATTTCTAATAATTCAGGTGATCTTTCCTTTCCTGGGGTTCAACCGAAATGCTCATTTGACTCTGTTGCCAGCTGCCTACCTCCTCAAAATTTGTAGGAATTCACTTCCTGAAAAATAGGCACATTCATCCTGAAAATAGTGCATTCTCTATACACTGTCAAATTGCTAGATTCAAAAATCATGACCTACAGTTTTTAAGGTGACACACTACTTGCCATTTAATAAAAATAAAAGGATATTGCTGTAGTGTGTCATCAGGAGGGTTGCTATGGGTGGGTGCCAAAATCGATATTACCAAAGTCAGCATGCTGGAGAGCTATGGATAGGCAGCACATCTGACCAGTTATGCATCTTACCAATGATAAACATTGTTATTATTTGGAAAAAAAATTATAATTTTGTTTCTGCTTAAACATTTCCTCTGGGTTGTTTGGGTTTTTTTCCAGATTATAACCAAACAGAAACTTTTTTGTCAAAAGACCTTTCTCAAATGGGTGTTTCTTTCCTGGGGGAGAACAGTCCCTATTTGCAGTTGAAAGATTGCCAAGGAGCTGAAGTGTTTCATCGGCTCTCTGCACTGGATCGATGCAGACCTTTCAGATGCAGCATCTCTGTCTGACAAACTGCTGCAACTTTTTTCCTGAGTGCGGTTGAACAGGTGTTGGAGTGTCACTGATTGCCTGGGTAAAGAACAGAGCTAGTATGTGCATGTTTATTTCAAAATGAGTGTCAAAGGCATTGTCTGCTGTTGCATAGCACAGAAGATAAGCTTTTCTCATAAAACAAGTCAGAAAATGCAATGAACAAATCCAATCGCTAATGTGGCTCAAAGACTCATTCATTGCCAGCAAGCATCCTCTGACAGTTCTTTATTTTATAAAGCCTTCTGAAAAGATAGCAATGCCAGGCATGCTAAGCCTGACCAGCTTGCTCTATCAAGATTTTATCATTTCAAATTCTAGAAGGAGTAAAGCCATCTAAAAATAGTGAAAATTAGCTCCTTGCATTTGCATAAGTTCTTTTCAGTTAATTATTTTTATTATTTTGACGTGGGGTAAGTAAGGTTTAACACCAAGTACACCTGGGAATACAAGTGTTTTGAAATAGTTTGGAGCTTTTCGTAAAGGAAAATTGTTAGATTGGGAATATGCATAATGGGTTAGGAATTAGTGCTGTCTCTGCTTGTTCAGCTGAGAGTGTTTGAATTATCTTGGCAGGCAATTTGGCACCATCTAGTCTTCAGATCCGCTAGATGCAAAGGTAATCAGACTGAAGAGAAAACCCCAGGTCTCAGCCTCCTTGTCCAAGAACAGCAGGGTGATAGCTCATGAGAAGTGATGTCCTTTAAAGGTCACACAGTATCAGTAGGAGATCAGGTATCAGAAACAGAGAAAACTGAGAAATGGCACAAAATGTGTATTCCAGCACTTCTAGAGATCCTGCATGGCTGGGGAAATAGAAATATTTTTAGGTTGGTCTATCAGCCATTAAAAATACTAATCCTTCTTTAAATATATCCTTCTTTTCCCCTTAAGTAGGCTGTATTTCTAGTTGCCTAATGTTGAAAACAAGAAATACATTAAGTGGTACACTTTTGGTGTGTGTTCTTTTCCAGTTTGTCCAGTGGCATGTGCCAGGTTAACAAGTTGTACTTAAAAAGAATATATATATTAAAATTGTTTCCCTTATTCAAAATTAAATATATTTTAGTGTTAATTTATTTGTAAAGTTTGCCTTTCACAAACACCTGTAAGATGCTGAGTATTTAGCATTTAAGTGTGTCAATGCTTGATAGCTTTTTTTTTACTACATTACTAAAAAATCATTGCACGAGAACTGCATAACTGATAATATTTTGAAGAATTTTTTTTCCATTTAAAAAAATTGTTAAATCTATTTTGCTTGAACAGTTGGTGCACTGTAAGGACAGTAGCTATTCCAGTGAGGACAAATTCTGTGAATTACTGCTTTGTAATTGTCATCAATACCATGATTCTTTCCAGAAACTGAGTTCTCATGAAACCCCAATTAGTTTTCTTTAAGACAGCAATTCATTGGGAAGACACCTCTCTCCATATTATATTGAGCACTGGAAGGCAATATAGTATATTTAGTGACTTCAGCTGTTCATATGTAATACCCAACTTCAAAGAAAAGCAAGATAGTAAAAGAATTATTTTGATCTGGATCCCAGCCATGCAACTCTCTTGAATGCTACCTCTTGCCTGCAATATAACAGCTTCTCCCAATCTTCTTCTGCATGTTCCCATATGTATTTCTAATTCTGTACTATGTAATTAGAAGGAACAGGTAGACAAGGATAATTTCAGGAGCAAAACGTACCTTTATCCCCTCGTTCACTCCCTTCCACTTTCTTGGCAGCTGTATCTTTTTAGACGTACCCAGAGAGAGCCAGAGCTAGCGGGGATGAGCAGAGGGAGGGAGGGCTGATGGGAGATGCTGTACAAACAGCCCTTTGTTTGTCCTGACTTCTGCCTGTGAGTGATCTGTGCTGTTCTCCAGCAGTGGGTCAGAGGGTGGGCTTCAGGAGCCTCCTCTTTGCTCACTGCCAGCCTAGTCTTGGGGCATAAATTTAACATATCCCTTCCAGCAGGAAACAATTAGTCCATCCAGGATCTGATGCAAAGGTGTCTCCTCAAAGAGCAAAGCATAACATCCAGAACAAGAGGGGAAATGTGAAGGAAAAGTTTTCTGGGGTTGCACAGCCAGAAAAACATGATTTCTATACAGGTGCTTCATTTTGCATTTGGTGGACAAGAGCAGGCCAACTCAACAATCTCGTGTAGTACTTTAAATTTTTGACTTTGGGATCCTTTCAAGTTTTCTGAAACTGACATAATAAAAAAACCTCCTTAATTATTTTAACCAGATTTCTAGTACAGCATGCTCAATGATGCCATGTATCAAGTTCTTTACTGAACAGTGTTTAATCAAGAGGTAAAACATTAAATTGAAGAGTATTTCAGAGGAAGTTATTTTAGACTAATTCCAGATTAATCAAACAATCTGGTGCCATAAAAACATGAAGGATCGTAAATGGAATTGAAATATTATGTCCTAATGAGAAAATAGTCTTTAGGGTGAAGCATGTGTCCTCATATTTCTCTTGCAATTTGTCTCTTCTACTGCAGCCGTCCTGGATCTATTTTGCAATGAGAATAGACAACGATGAATGTTGAGCTGTAATTCTTACATTTTTCTTGTGTGTGTTGTTTTGATTCTGGTGTTCTGTTTCAAGAGTTTAGTTTTCTATGTCTATAGGGCTGCTTCCAGAAGAGAGGTTTGTTAGGAGTACAAAAAGGTGCCCTGGCTCAGCTGGTTCAATTTACAATTTGATGCCTTGGTGCTTGTTCAGTTTGATTTATTGTATGCCAGCAGTGAGCTCGGGCCTCTATGTAAGAAGTGCATATCCCATGTTCTGCTGCCTCAGCAGAGAGAGCGGTAAATGGTAAATGGCACAGTTGTTTAGAAGCAAATCTTTGGAAACTGAGCCTACCTACTCATGGTAGTCCCATCCAGCAGGGTGCTCCCCCCTCTCTGCTGGAGATGGGCAGCTGGGATGGAGAGAACAGGATGCATGGCTGTACCTCTGCCTCTAATTCTGGTTGGAAACGTGAGGAAGAACATATTTTGCACGTGGTTGCACACACGTAGCAAATTAAAAGGGGAGGGAGGAGATAGCTGCAAGTAGTGGTTGTGAGAACAGGACAGCCTTGCCTTTTCAGGGTGACAAAATGCCTGCTGCTCCCTCTGCCTTGCTACGGAAATTCTTCCCTGGTGCAGAGCACGGCCCCAGCGCCCCGTGCCTTAGATGAGATTATCGTAATGCCTCTGGGAGTACGCCGTGTTCCAGGGCAGCCTTCTCCATGGGAGCAGGGATGTGAGCTGCGAGCCTGCTGTGCCTCTGCAGCAGCAGGGGACTGGCTATATATAAGCAGGGATAAAACTTGAAGAAGGGAGCAAGAGCATAGTGTGCTACAACTCTGGATTTGAATGCCTTTTTAGTTACTTGAAAATAAATTTTGGTCTGAATAATTTAAAGATTTAATCAGAAGGTGTAATAAGTGTATTAGGATTATTACCTTGCTTTCTTTTTAAGTTTTCATGTGTTTTCCAGGGAACATAAGTGTTTTCAGAACACATTTTTAGAGCCCAGTCTGGACAGCAGTCCACTGAGCTGGTAGTTTCGTATATAAAGTGGAGTATGTGAGGAATAGTTTTCTCCAGGAAATTTCATGCTGCATTTTGAGAAAGGACAGTTCTAACAAAGTTGGTGTTTGGCTGGTGTTTTTTTGGTTTTTGTTTTTTTTTTTTTTTTTTGCTCTCCTCCAATAGTTCCATGTACGATGTTTTCAGTCAATGAAAACTTTCAGGAATAAGACGAAATTTTCTCCCTTGTGATGCTGCTACAGAGTAGAGACTGAAAAGCAAAGTGGGATTTGGAGGAAGCAAAAGTTTTGAGGAATTTCATCAGCAAAATGCAACCCAAAAGGAAGTCACTATGGCTGCTGTAAAACAGCCTTTTAAGGAGTTAAAAGTGAGATATGGGAAATGAATGGAAGGGCTGGGGAGCCTGCACTGAGAGAAAGTAAAGTGCATAGCAGGGCTTCCAGATCTTACCTTCTTTCCCTTTCTCCACACTGCCCCTGACCCATTACCCTGAATATCTGTTTCTCTACTGAGTCTGTCTCGCTCCTTGTCTCCAGCCCTGATGGCCTTTTCTCCATTTTCAGTTTCCTTGGGCCTTTCTGCTCCAGCACTGATCCCCAGTGGGCTCAGCAGCGGCGTCTGGCACAGGCTGGCAGGGTGCCAGCTGTGACAGAGGGCTTTTGAAAATTGCAGGAGCCTTTTTGTTCCCTACCATGGCATCTGGGATCCACAGGAGAACCATAAGGACATCCTGCTTTTTCACCCTCCTTCATCTGTGCAGAGAGAGTAACCCTGAACAGTGTTTGACTCGTTTTATTTAGAGACACTCTTTCAGATGTGCACGTATCCCTGTTTCTGTCTGAAGAAGTATGGCATTGTTAGAGGTAGGATGCAAAGTACAGATCCTTTGGGTTTTTTTTCCTCTTCCTCAGGCTGAAGTCAGGGAGAAGTGATGGCCCATGAGGAGGCAGTGGCAGATGGAGGCAGGAGGGGGTGTGACAAGGTAGCAGCAGCAATCTGTAAGAGAGAAGTAGTTTTCAAAAGAGAATGGCCCCTGGTAGGGTGAGATGGAAGAAAGAAAAGGCAGCATTAAAATTCAGCTGCAAAAGCATGACTGTCTCTGACATGTAGCATTATTCTAGACTAAATTTGTGTAACATGCCCTGGGAAAATGATTTTTTTCTTTTTTTTTTAAGTACACAATGCACTCTAAAATGTGCTTTGCATTTTTAACGTGAGCTACACAGGTTTAGCTTTTTGCTGTCAATGAAAACCACTTTGCATCTTATTTGTATCCTTGATACCAACACTAAGCTCTTTTCAGGCTGACAGTGAGAAATAGCGATGCATCTCCACTCACAGTAATTCTCCTTAAAAGATACCACTTTACCTTTGAGTTAACTGGCTCATTCATACATAGAGCTCATATGAGGAGATCTATAAGGAGCTTCAGAACCTGATTTTGGCAGATGATGCAGTCTAAAACTGTACTTGAAGGTTATAAAGGAATGTAAGTATTGTAGGGATGCATAAAGACCTTGGAGACATAATGCCAGTAGTAATGACAGAGCCAGCAGAGCTGATATTAAATGCTGTCATCATTTTTTGCACGACCACAGTGGGCAGGGGACCTGGGATTCAATCATCAGCACAATGGGCTTTTAAGCAAAGATAAAAGTCATATGTGCTCATTTTGCAGATATACATAAGTGTAAAACAAATATATCTCATTTTATACCCCTCATGTTACATTTTTCATCACTCAGATTTTATTATATAAGTCAGGAAAAGTATTTAGAAACAGTTTTTGTGCTTTTATTTTGTGTAATTTTAATTATTTTTCATTTGTTCTCTTGATTTTTTCTTTTTTTTTTTTTAAATATGTGCTGTTAAATACTCTAAAATTGCCTTTGCAATTCTTGCATCTGATAATTTGCTTTATACCTTGTACTGGCATTAGCTGAGGGATTCATTTGAGTTTTCTGGAACACTGTTATTTTTTGTTCTGTACAGTAATTCTTGTTCATCCAGCATTTCTTCTATTTCTTGCCTTTGTTTTTGGGCACTGCTTTACTTCCAGCTGCTGTTTTCTGCAAAACCCCTCTGTTTCCTCTCTCTCTGATTTTTTGTTTTACTGTCAGTTTTCACAACTTTTTTTTCTGCGGGTTGCAATCTGTGCTTGGTTAAAATAGGCAACCCAAAGTACTGGGCTAATCAAAGGCATCTTTTCGTGTATGTCCTCAGATCAATGGCCTGTTGGCATACTCAGGCTGTTGCTGTTTTTTTTTCTGAATGCAGAGAGGATGCAGTATACCCAGAACCTGCTGATGTTATGAACTATTAGTTCCAGTCAGGCCAAATGAATCAATGTTTTAAGTGTGTATATACAAAGTTTGGTGTCTATAGCTGAATGCTCTAGTCTGAATGTGTTATTGAAAAATTATTTTAAATTAAGAAACTATGCCCAGCCATCATAGATATTGCTAGTCTGATACCTAGAAATCCATGCCTGCTCTGATTCTCTAATGAGTCAGGATGTTACTGGCTTTATCTCCTGAGCTAGTTCTTGTCTAGTTAAAGAAAATAAAACTGAAAATAAAACCAAAACATGCAAACCTAATCATAAGATTGGACTTAGTTTTCTTTAATCACCACCGTGAAAAACATTATGGTTGCTGCACTGACTTTTGAATCCTCAAGCACACTGCAGCCCTGTGCCTGTCCCAGGGCAGCCGTGACCCTACAGGAGGCTGCTTGCTGGGCACTCAGCTCTGGGGTGTTGCAGTGACCCCACAGAGGCTTCTCCAGCCTTCAGACTTTCACCTCAGCTGTACAGCCAGCAGAGCCCCGAAAGGTGTCAAGTGTGACTGTGTGAGGCAAAAGTGTCTTTGCCCAGGCTGGCCAGCCTAGGGAGGACAGCTTTAAAAAGGAACAAGACAGGAAGGAAGATGGCAGCCCACAACTGAGTGAGGAAGCTGTTGGAACCTCGGGAAACTGGCAAAAGAATCAGGAGTGGAAAGAGAGGATGCTGTGCAGCTAATGGTTAGGCTGCCACTTAAAGGGCCTGGAGAAACAGGCTGTCAGGAGCACTGTGATGTTCAACAAAAGCAAACACAAAGTCCTGTATGTGAGGAAAAATTACCCCAAGCACTACAAGGGGCTGTGTCTGGAGCACAGCTTTGGAGAGCAGCATCTGAGGGTCCTGAATGGCCAAGCTGGATGAGCCAGCAGTGGACCCTTGCAGAAAAAAAGGCCAACAGTATCCTGGCCTGCATGAGGAGTGTTGCCAGAAAACTGGGGTGGTGATCCTTCTCTGCTTCACTGGTCTGACACACATGGAATCTGAGTCCAGATCTTAGTGACTTAGTGTGAAAGGAATGTGGGTGGAGTGAAAGCAGAGAACGGCCACAAATGTGATTAAGGGACTGGAGCATCTATTGTACAAAGAGTCTGGAAGATCTTGGAGTCTTCAGACTGGAGAAAGGATCTTGTGTGTGGCTCTCTATCTAAAAATATCTGATGTAGATTGGGCAAAAAAGGAGCCAGACTTTTCTTAGTGGTGCCCAGTGATAGGAGAAGAGGCAATGGACACCAGCTTGAACACAGGAGAGTCCACCTCAAAATCTAAAGAACTTTTTTATCTGTGAGGAAGGTGAAACACTGACCACAGAGACTGTGGATATCTCCTTAGAGATGTAAAACCCTAGCTGAATGCAAGCTAGTCCAAACTGCTGTAGCTGACCCTGCTTGCAGGAGTGTTGGACTGCTTGATCTCCAGAGGTCTCTTTTAACCTCATCTACTCTGTGATTTCAGCCCCTCACTCCAATGAAAATCAGCTAGCAGTGCAGCACAGGCTCTGAATTGCAATCACCTGTACTGAGTGCACCATCTGGAGTGAGCTTGTGTAACTGTGGTTTTACAAAGCAAATCTTTTGTTTGCAGACTCCCTATCGCTTTTTGTCAGGTCACAGCCCACATGCCCTGGAAGAACAGCAACTTTCCTGTGGTGGCAGGTGATTGTGCATGCTATCACTGATTTCTGAACATTAAGTATTAATAGAATGTTTAGTTTCCTTAGGAGCCTCTGATGAGGCTTTCTGAAAACTGCAGATGCTGTGATAGAAGATGAATGACTCTTAGTGTACAGTCACAATTCATCTCACAGTGATGCTCTTCCACCTGCTTTACCTGCCAGGAATAGTTTTGGGGTATAAAAGCTGAAAGGTCTTTTGCCTTTGAATCTCAACAGAACCTCTTCATTTCTTGATAGGTAATAATGAGGTCATTTTAGATGTTTCTTGCCAGGAAAAGGATTTGTTTGTCTAATAACTAACATAGAGTAATAGTTTCAGTTCTTAAATATTTGCCTTATTTTTGTGAAGTTATGCCTCTGGCCTCTTTCATCCAAGGAATTATTACCCTTAGCTTCAATTATATGGTCCCTTGGTAGCTTCAGATTTACAAAGGTTTTGTACCTGCAAAGGGCTGTAGGTCCCAAGCAGAGCTGCACCTGTTTTTTTTCAGGTCATTATGAATCCTACAGCTATTGATAGCAAATGCTACCAGCTTTGAGGATAATACAAAATAGCTAGTAAATCTACAGGTGTTAATAGAGCTAATGGTGTCTGTGGTATTTCGTATTTCTTGAGATGAAGACTGTAGAGACTTGTTAATTAAACCTATGAATGCACCCCAGATGAAGCCCCACACAAGGAATTTGGAGGTTTCACCCAAATATTACTGCTGCTAGCAGACACTGCATTTTGCAGCCCTTTGAAACATATTTTTAAAATGTAGATCTTTGTCTCTGAGGTAGGCATGGCTCTATCAGAGGTTGGAAATGAAGAGAGGAGCATCTCCACAGTCTGCAGCATTCTCCATACAAAGTGACAGTATGCTTTGCTGCTGGAAGGGCTGGGTTAAGTATGCTGTGGGCCATAGGCAAAATATTGCCTCTGTTTCTTTAATGTAATGAATGAAGAGGAATTTTACTGGAATCACTTTTAAATTTGGACTTTTATTCTGCACTCAAAACAAAACTTCACTGTGTACAAAACTTCATGTGTACAAGCTACAGATTGCATTCATACCTACCTGACATTGAGAAAGGGTGCTTCCTAGACTTTTGGGTAACAAAACTGTAAATCACAGCTGAAACCCTTTTTTGAATGATATTAGGGTTGATACTCAACAGAGACAAATAATGTGGTCTTATTTGTAACATATGTCAATTCAGCTGATTTTTAGTCAGCTTTAACTGCTAAAGGAGACCACGTACTCTGTAGTTTACTATCATCATAATCCAGAAAAATCCATGAAGAATGTTATTTGTGGAAAAATTAGTTTCATCTAATCAATCTTTATTTTTGAGCAGAAGCTGAACAGGGATGATAGTTATTCTCTTGCTGGGGTATACAACTTGCATTGAATACTTTTTACA
This sequence comes from Taeniopygia guttata, assembly GCF_048771995.1. Taxonomy (NCBI): domain Eukaryota; kingdom Metazoa; phylum Chordata; class Aves; order Passeriformes; family Estrildidae; genus Taeniopygia; species Taeniopygia guttata. The sequence continues at coordinate 35,948,119 of NC_133028.1, read as the reverse complement.
TTGTTCCCCTTGGTCACCATGGTTAAGTATATTACTCTTCTGATATTATTTTATTTTTCAATATTTATATATGGTAATTCAATAGGAAAACAATTCATAAAATGATGTCTTTATATGCTTTTTTTTTTTTTTTGTGATCCTCAAGTCAATAAAGAGTATATTTTGGTTTCCATGAGCAGTGGTCTTGGTTGTTCCTTCAAAAGTACTTAGGTGACTACTTCATTGTTGCAAGTTTCTTTTTATCACTGTAAATAGTTTGCAGAGCTGTTAACTTTGCATTTAAATCTGTACATCATCTTACAGTAGATCTCTGTTTTCCAACGCTTGAAAACAATATACATCCTTGTAAGATATCTTTTATGCAGTATATAATATATGTGTATATACAGGTCCTCAGCTGCTTCTTATGCACTGGAATGACTGAGAATTTAATCCAAAGCATTGTCAAAAATACTTTCCAGACTCTCTCTGCTTCAACGGAGACTTAAACGCATCAGGTTCAGAATATCTAAAACTGAATTATTGCTTTATAATCTTTGCACAGCCTCTTGATTGTATTAGCAAGACCTGACAGTAGAGTGTTAGGTAAATATTATTCAACTCTTCAATACAGAACTAGTAGTGTTCAGCATATTTTGACAGTAAGTTGCCCAAGAAAAAGAACAACTTTACATAAAGCAAAAGCAATTAAGCAATTTACTGTTGTCTGCAGCAACCTTGGCACTCATTAAGCTTAAAATACACCCAACACATGGACAACAAAAACCATAATTTGACATGTGTGTATTTATGTAAATGTTTATATAAAAATAATATTTTCTATGTATCGCCTTAAGCCTCTTCACCACCAAATTAATCAGGACTTACTACAGAGGATTACAGAATGGGTAAGGGAGAAAGAGACCACTGTGGTTCATCTGGTCCAACTTTTCTGCCAAGCAGGGTCATCCAAGAGCACATTGCCTTTCTCCTTAAAATATTTCATCATCATATTTGCAAGACACCTCTATGGGAGTAAACTATAGAAATAGTTTCATCTGTCTTTTGTGTACGTATCGTAGCATAAAAATTTAATTGCCTGTATGACATACATTTGCAGCAGATTTCCCACTAGATGATTAACATTTTGTGGCTCTTTTTGGTTTCTGTTTTCTATTTTAATGGTACAAAAGAAATTGCAGAGAAGCCTTTCTGTCCATAGGGTCACAATCCAAGTTGTAGAATTCTTCACATTTTTTGAGGCATGTTTGTTAGGGAGAGGGCTGATTAACCAGTTCAAAATTTACCCAGTCCCAGATTCTACATATTTTTGTTGGTTTTGTTGTGCTGTAATGGGACTGTGTCCCTGGGATTCACAACTCAAGTGAAAATTATTTGAGTTGTTTGGTTATTTGGGTTGTACTTCCTTTTAACCCCTCTTGCCAATACTGTCCCTCACTGCTGAACTTGTGTGATTCTGAGTCAGTGTTACCAGACTGCTTTTGTCAGTACCAGCACATTAACATGCACAATTCAGGGACTGGTTTTGTACCCTGAAATATAAACTGTCACTAAAAGAGCTTGTACAGTTTGGCAAACCTGTCCCTGGAAATAACTGGCATGCAAAGTAGTAAATTGACTTCAAGGTGGTGAATCTTCAGCATTTATAAAGTTATAATGAGAAACTCATGATTGAAGGCTCTTTGCATTAAATTTCTTGGGTTTGCTTTCTCACCAACTTAATAAACATAAGAAGGCTTACTTAAATCCTGGTCCTCATTCTGCCACTTCTAGAGAGCTTTTAGTTATCCAATAAGAAAGTAATTTGTTGTTAATTGTATTCTATAAAGGTGGATTTGATAGAAAGTGTGAAGGCTCTCGTGGTTTGAATACTCCTGCAGTGTTTACTGCAATGCTCTTTTGCTTGCTTAAATTCTGTGTGGTAGATCTAACCTAATTAATGACTTCATAAGTTCTCCTGTTGGATAAGGGTTCATTTCTGCTCTCATATTACTTGTTGATGAGTCTAATTTAATGTGGAAAACAAACCTAAGCATAGCTGATTTGCTGATTTTTCTTATCTTTATTTGCTATTCCTGTTTTATCACTGTCCTATCACATGTAAAACTCTGACAACACCACCCAGACCCTCAAGGCATTTAAAATGTAAAAATATGAATGCTGTTAACAGCACACAGCATACCAAAGGTGGATTCTGAGGAGGAATAAATCAGCCTTGGAGTGACCACAACTTACCCCCAGATGGTAAAGATTAATCACTGGGTAGGTAATGATTTCTCTAAAACATCACTTTGATAGGCATCACATATTCCCTTTGAGCTTTTATTTTCACAGTTTATGCTTTGAAGACATTACATGTCAACAATAGGTTGTTTTGGCACTGGCTGCTCAGTGGTTGAGATTTGTCTTAAATTTAAACCCCAAGGTTTGGTTCTGCTTGGGGTGGCTAATGGATGAGGGGGATAATGCTTCCCCATACCAGCTCCCTGGAACTGTCTGCCTTTGGTCTGTAATCATTGTTAAAATGTGTAAGATGTGTATGGGAGGAACTTCCTTCCTTGATGACTTTCCCAAAGAAATGAGATTTTTAACAAAAAAGGTTGTGAATAAAGATTAGTCCATAAAGTGTAAAACATAATGTAGTTGCTTCATGATGGGGAAGGTGTTCCTGCACAAGATTAAAATGTAAAGAAAGACTATACCATTCAGTAAGATATAAAGCCTGTATTCATCGTGTGAGATCTTATGGATTAAATATACCAGGTTTTCAGGGATCTCAGAGCTAGTTTTGTGCATATGTTATTTAGCATCTGTCTCTTGAAATTTAGTTGGGTTTGGTTACAAAGAAAAATGGGAAGTTATAGCAATATTCTGTAGAATACAAAGTAATTTTTAATTCCAGGAAGCAAACGCAGTACCACTGTCATTGAAAGTATATAAGTTGACATAATGCATAAGAACGTGGTCTTGTGTTCATGCAAGTAGCTCTCTGAGAAAAGTTCTTTATTTGATTGGCTTGAACTTTTCATTCAGGCTTTGTAGGAATATGCCCTTGGTCTTTTATAGAGGAATCTGATCCCCAGTTCTTCATCCTGTGTGCTTGGTCTTGTCACCTTTTGCTCATGTAAGCAATGTTTAATTATTTTAATTTGTCTTTTATGGAACTGTGTATGGATGGAGGAGAGCAGAATTTGTTTGTTGATGGGCCGGGCAGTTTCAGAGTAGGAAAGTGGGAGATTAGGCTAGTAAAGAAAATAGAGTCTTTAAACTTTTTCACCTTGTGAAAAGTAAAAATATAACCTAAATAATTATTTGCTTTAGTTATTAATGACCACTGTAGAACAATACAACTGCCACAGGGGAAAAAGTTATCATTTAGTAAAGCTGGTGTTCAGTGTCTTGAACCCATTATCATCACCCTGAACAGTGATTCTGACCTGGAGTATTAAGCCTGAAGTTTGCAGAATTGCATCACTCTTTCCATCCTTCTTGAACCTCTGCTTAAAGGAAGGAAATTACAACAGGGCACTTTTTCTCCTCAGTGGTGGAGAGAGAGAACACCCCTAATGCTACTGAGTTTGGGAAGGATGCCCATTCTGCCACTTAAGAACACAAAATTCAAGACTCCTGCCTGATTACTCATTAAGATTAAAAAAAAAAAAAATTGAAGTTCATGACCTTGTTGATGGTCTGAAGACACCTAGCTTGCAGAGATTCTGATAGGTGTGATTTAAATTGTACCCCAGCAGTGTTAATAAGAAAGGAAAGAGGTGACATCACAGGAAGCACATTGCAGAAATTGTACCTTATTACTACATGAGAAGGCAGTGAATAAGGTTTATATAATCAGCTTTGGACAACTTTGTCTTCAAAATGCTGTGGTAAGTATTAAAATCTAGAACTGGCTTTCCTTAATGACATTTTTAAACAGGCTGTTTGACTTCAATCAAAACTAATTCTCCTTCAAAATTGTTTTTATTAGTTAAAGCCTGACTTGAACACTGCCTTTTTCACTGTTCAGACAGGTGGCTCCTGTGTGACTGTGCTGGCTCTTTGTGTGTTCTGACAATGCTAATCACACCCCAAACTTTCCACTGCCTGGAGAGCTTACATCGGGATAAATGTGAATCTGTCCATAGGGTTAGTTTGATAGCACTGTGGCCATACAGGATGTGTGTATAGTGTACAGTACAAACATCCATATTTTTAGAGATAATGTCTTTTTTATGCTGCCTCCCACTACCCAGCCCTCCCTACTGCTCTACCCTGAGGCAATGGGGATGTGTATCCTTTGAGAGCTGGTAGCCACAGGTTGTGTTTTCATCCTGAGGAAGAGCAACCCTCAGCTGGGTTGCTCTTCCTCAGGATGAAAATAGCCATGCTTCTTCTGTTGGACAGTCTCTAATAGCATCTTAATTTTTTTTTTTTTTTTTTTTTTTTTCTGTAAGAGCCTGGTTAGGTTTCTGCTTATGAGTTTATGAGCAACCTCTGTCCTGTGGAATATGTGAATATTTCAGTTCTGATCATTCCCCATTGCATCCTGCAAAGGAAATGAAATTAAATAATTAGTATCAGATTGAACAGCTGCACATGTAAAAGACAATAATTAAAATAACTGTGTTAACCTTGTGTAATCAGGTTTTCCTTGCCATTAGTTTGGAAAATCACCCATGGCAGTATTGTGGCTTCTCAATAGCTTACATGGTAGTCTTCGAGTGTGCTTTTCTTGTGCGCACACACACAGAGTTCAACCAGAATAACTTTATTCATTAAATTGATTGAAAAAAGCAGAGATGCTTAGGGGTCACTTGAGAGGTTTCTAAAACTTCATAGCAGAAGACATTGAACTGCCTGGTCTAGCTTAAGTTAGCCCTTCTTTCAGCTAGACAAATGCAGTCTGTGGTTTCCAAAAGTCCCTATCAATAGTTTCATGGTTCTGTGAAACATCACAGTGCAATACCTTCATAGCCTTCAAGCAGGTACAGTTACAGTGCTTCTAAAATTACAATTTATTATGAAAATGTAGAAAAAAGGGGTCTAAAACTTTCTCACAAGGAGAGGTGGAGGGGTGGGCGGCAATATCTGCTTTCTGGTGGCCATTAATAGGAGCTGAGGGGACAGCATGAAGCTGTGTCAGGGGCGGTTTAGGTTGGACATTAGGGCAAGTTCTTTATCAAGTGGGTGTCTGGGCACTGGAAGAGGCTCCACAGGGAAGTGGCCCCAGCACCAAGCCTGACAGAGCTCAAGAAGTGTTTGAACAATGCTCTTAGGCAAATGGTGTGACTTTTGGGTCTGTTCTGTGCAGGGCCAGGAGTTGGACTCCAGCAATCCTTGTGGGTCCTTTCCAAATCAGCTTATTCTATGAGAAGCAAACCAGCCACTTCATCCTTGTGTGCTGTTGGTCTTCTGAGCAATATCCTGCAGGTGAGAAAGCACCACCCTTTTTTTGAGTGCATGACCCATTTTTGTGCCCAGCATGTAAAGTTTGCACTTCAGCTTTTGCAAAGAATGAACTGTCCAGGTGACCAAAGTGTAAGGTACAAATCATGTCTGCTGGTTGTCCAGCATGTCCCATGTACACTTAGATGCCCCAAAACATGAGTTCTCCTTCCCCAAAACACTGGCCTTGCTTTCATTGGCATGTTAAGATCTGATTGAGCAGTGTTATCAAATGGTGGTGGCAAGGAGAGCCCCACTCAGGAATCTGGTGGCTTGGTAGCAGTTAGGAGGAGCATGTTTTTGTTGTGAGCTGCTGAGGTAGTTACTGCTGCCAGGTCCTGGAAGGAGCATCTGCACAGGCAGGTAAGCCAAGGGTGCCTGTCTGCCCCTCCATCTCTCCCCAGTCACCATTTAGAGGAAGGCATTGCCCTTGGTGAACTCACTGCAGATTAATTCTGACGTTTGGTAGGGTATTGTGTGTGTTTGGGTTTTGGTTTGGTTTGGGTTTGCCTGTTTGTTGGGGGGGGTTGGGGGCGTTGTTTGTCTCTTTGGAATTTTCTGTCCGTTAAAAAACAGACACCACTATCGCACATTTCTGTGGGACCTTTCCACACATCTAGGAACAAAAAAAAAAAAAAAAAAAAAAAAAAGAAAAAAAAAACCAAAAAAACCCAAGAAAGAACTCGGAGCACGCTGTTGAAACTTGTTGTTTGGTGCCACCTGGTGTTGGAGTGTCGGGCCCGATGCCGGCGGCTCCTGTCGCGGAGCCGGACTGGCGCTCCGGCCGCAGCCGCAGCCGCGCAGCGGAGCCGCGCTCAGCCCACACCGCTCTGGGCTTCCCTGCGGGAGACGCGGCCAGTCCGCGCTGGAATTCGCCGGGACAGACGGCAGAGGGCATGAGTGAATGCCTTAAGCATCGGGGCTCGCTTCTGACGGGAACCTGAATTTCTCTGGTAGTGGTAAATGCGCCCTTTCCCTTCAGCCTTTCCCCCCCACCTCTTTTTCGCATGATGATGGTTATATATTTCATTGGTTTCTGCATGCTTTGTTTTAATTTCTGCATATTTCTTTTATATACCTCCTGTATAAATACAGAGCAAAATATTGCGGACAAACGCAGGTCTATTCTGCCTGAGGGGATGTGAATGTACCCGCTGAAAAAAGACTAAAAACGTAGGCGTATGGTTTAGGAAGTCTAATCTTCACGAAGAATAGCAAAAAGCTCAAAGTCGTTTTTCCCTCCTTACTGCTCGGTTATTGCAAAAAGAGTCAACTGAGACGTCCTTTTGATGGGCGTATTGCTGGGTTTACCAGACCCGGTGGAGTGCCTTTTTAAATCTGTGAGACTGATCAAAAGAAAACACTCAGCTACTCTAATCCTTTATAGGCATGTTTCACTCTTGTACTATTTAATTTCTGATAGGCAAGTTCAGGACTGAACTAATTTATTCCTGGCATGAAGCCTGGGATGTAACATGCCAAAGAGCAGTATATAATAACTACAATTGGATGGAGGAGCGTAGGTCAGCACATGTTTCACACCACTCCTTTTACTACTGGAGTCATGGGGTAAAATCTACTCTTTTTGCCAACTTTGGTGAAGGTGTAAATGCACATGCACAATGTAATGGCTTTAAATCTTGGATTCCTACTTGTATGCACCAGATGGATCTTGTATAAATGTTCCACTTTACAGCATGTTAGCATTTGCTAGTAGTTAGCTGGAGGTTATAGCTGCCAGACTTCTTTGTGGCAGTTTCCAGGCTTAAAAAAAAAAAAAAAAAAAAAAAGGCAAAAAGAGAAAACACAAACAGAGAAAACAACCACCCACACAAGAGGGAATGTCCAAATAACAGATAAAACTAGTTTTAAAAATTGCATGTACCGGTGTTTGTTCATGAACAGTATTTGATTTGGTTTGTCCTGATTTGAACTATATTGGGCATATGGATATTAGGATTTTTTGAGAGAAGCTACCTGGATTTATCAGTAGTGGTTGAAAAAGTCCTATAAATGTTTGTAATCCTTACACAGGATGATGCCTATCTTATATAAATACGTACAAGTGTATATATTTTTCTTAAGAACAATTCTGGAACCTAGATAGGTTCCAAACTAATTTAGCAATAATTTAATTTGATTATTTAGGTCAGAAGTATTTTTCAGCTTATGCACTACCATATATAAAATACATTTGTGCTATCTGAATTTTTTAAATGCTTTTGTCTTTGCTAACTAGAAGTCTAACTCTTCCAGACTATATCTTTAAGACATGGTAATATGTATTTTAGGAGGCATGAATTCTTGCCTCCAGTCCAAATTTGCTATTCTGTATACCTCAGGCATATATTAATGGTTTTGGAAAATATGTTTAAAGTGCCTAGTTTTCATATTTCTCCATTGCTCTTTCCTTTTCATTTTCCTTTAGAATTAAATATGTAATTGCTGCTGGTGAGGAAAAAAAAAAAAAAAAAGACAAAAGAAGGTTCCAAAAACACAGAAGAAAAATTCACCAGTTTTATGATGCATGTATATAAAACTTAAAAATACTGACTTGTTTTCCTTCTACTGCCTAATTCCCACTTCCTCCCACAACTTTCTTTTACTCCAACCAACAAGCACTTTTTTGTCCTAATGAAAAGCATGTCAACACTTCAGTTTCAACATTACTGTTACAGGTGTATAGTAAGAGGTACATGGTGCTGCTCCAGTGACTTCCAGGAGGATTTCATCACACTGCCATAGGACAGTGGGGTGCTGTTAGTCCTGCCAAGTGCGAGGGACATCTTCATCCCTCACTCTCTCCCGAGTGTGTCAGAAATTCAAAGCCTTGGTATAATCTGGCTGCAACCTTGAAAAGCCAGGCATGGAGAGGAGCATGCAGCCATGTTTGATGCTCCCCTGAAACTCAGTGGCTGCAAAATTGCCCCTGCCTTGCACCAAAGGCATTGGAAGTCATTCTCCTGGGCCCTCAAAGTACAGCACATGGGCCCTCTTTAATGTGCTCATTTTAACTTAAGCAGGTACTTGCTTTGGGGGATTAGTCTGGCAAGACCCGTGTCTGTCCTTTGCTAAACCTGGACAGTACAACTCCTGGCAACTGGCTCTCAGGTGATGCCAGTTTGTAGCATTGTGATCTCCTTCCTCTACAAGGTCATGTTCAAAGTCTTTTGTTGTGAGGGAAATTTTCTTTTTCTGTAAGATATTCCCATACATGAAGAAGAAAACACTCATGTTTTCTGTGATCATAGCCAAATGTCACAACTGCATCCGCTGCCTTTTTCTGCAAGGTCTTGCCACTACTCCTGCATTTAACTTCAGGGAATGGTCTCATGCAGCATTTATAGATGATAATGCCACATTTTTTAAAAATGTAGTTTAAAATGTCTGGAAATTTAATAGCTACACTTCCCACCATGGAAAGCACATTTGCAGAAAAACTAATTGTTACCAATAGCTTTAATTGCCAGCCTTGATCATTAAACTTTGCCTTGGGTCAGCTTTTCACTCTGCCTGATTATTAAGTACAGATTAAGAGGCTGCTGCTAGCATTAACTTTGGACTCATGAGGCATCACTGTTCCCAGATACTGTGCACTTTATCTGAGCAAGCTTAGCAGCAGAGCACTTTTCTTAAAACTTTCATTAGGGACCAACTTTCAGAGGGACTGAGGGCTGTAATCAGATTATTGCTTCCCGCTGGATGCAGAGGATACAGGCTTCTGCTTGTCTCACGCTGCCACCGGCCCCCTCCCTGCTGCCTTTAACAGCTGAGGAATTGTTGAATGGCCACGTCTGGGGGCCGTGTCCTTTTGTGCTGGGAGGTCTCACATTCCCTCCTGCTCTCCCTGCTGGATTGCTCGGTGGAACACTTTCAGCTTTGGAAGCGTTCGCTTCTGAGCTCACCACGCGTTTTAATTCTGTGCTGCTGGCCAGGACTGATATATGTGGGAGAAGAGAGCTTTAAAATGCCTTTGGATGTGGTTTCCTAAAAGCTTATTTACTGTATGAATTGTTAAAAAAAAAAAAAAAAAAAAAAAAAAGAAGAAGAAGAAACGTGTGTATCACGCCGGGCCATGCAGAGTTTCCAGGCACATCTTACTGATTAAAAAAAAAAAATCTTTCCTGCCTGTTGAATTTATGGCTGAGATAGCCAGATTACCAGAAACACTTATGTGTTTAATCTTTTCATGTTTTGAGCAGGAGAAGGTAAGGCAAGGAAAATGCCATAGAATTGCTTTTTATTTTGTGGAGGCTGTAAATTCTGTTATGGAAAATGTAATAAAGAAGCAGCTTAAACAAAAAGAGTGGCTGTGTGAAATCGCAAAATTTCCATTGGGTGAAAACAAATCCTAACTTTATGTACATTTCCCTGGAGAGATGTAATGTGAATGCTTACAGCTGTTTTTAGTTTCTTATTCCCTGATTAGGTTTAAATTAAAGGAAGGATGTCATATTGAATTATGAAAAATTACCTATTTTGCGTATTTTGGTTTATACGTACTTTCTATCACAGTCTCACTGTGGCATTCACAAGGACCTACTGAACATGTGCACACAAATAGTATTAAAAGTGAACTGGCTGCACTGTTCTCTAACAGAGAAATGTGTCCACCTTCCACCAGGAAGGGAAAACTACCCCACCATGCTGAGCCTTCCCCTGCAAGACAGGTTGGTTGCTGGCTGAGAAACAGGGGCTGTGTTGTACTGAGACCTCACCTGCAGCACTCTCTGCTCCAGGGCTCCTGCTGAGCAACCAGAGCCCAGAACAACTTTGCCACCCAGATCAGAGAGGACAAGTTCCCCAAGACAGCCAGTGTGTCCAAGGCTGAACAATACCTGGAGCAAGCTGAGCAGGAGGGGAGAAGGAACTGCCTCAACCATCCATGCCATTCCTAAATTCAGGCTCTTTATGTCTGGTTTCAGCAAGCATTCAGGAGATCCAGCAGCCCAGAGGTTTGAAATTCACTCTCTGGGGAGATTTATGTCTCTCTTCCACAGAGAAGTGCTTTTTTGCTGGAAAAGATGGTATTTTATGACTTACCTAAGTAGTCACAGCTATTGGTGCAGCTCAGACTGGGTGCAGATTTGGTTCTGGTACAGATGAAAAGATTAAAAGAACTTGGTTCAAACAACTGGCACACTCAAAGTCTTTGCATGACTGTCTACAAAGACAAAAAACTAATTGTAAATTGGTTTTAAAGCATTTAATAGGATACTTCCATTATAATTTTTCTAGCAAATTACCAGCTCTGCAGGAGTTGTAAGACATAAAGGATTCATTAATAAAAACTACTCTGGTAAATAAATAAATATATATGTAAGCACATAGATCCTTAAAATAGAGTATGAAAAAAGAAAATTATATTAATTGGACAGAAAAGTGCTGATTTGAGTGATGGTGTTCACAGAGCTATGCTGTGTGCTGTTGCACACCATTTGGGGTCAGAATCAAAGGGGAAGAGGTCTTGCAGGAGCTCTGTGCCTGGTGGGTGTCTGTAGTTTGCACAAAAAATGAGCAGCTTGCTAGCACAGCCTCTGCAGCACAAGATGCATTAATGTAATCTAGCGATGCAAAAAAAATGCTGTCTTACTGCAGCTGGAAATCATGCTCCTCTTAGATGTGCACAGAACTGAACATCTTATCTTTGTGCTGCTGTGATCATCTCTACTCTTTTTCCTTTTCCAGAAGAGGTAACTTATACCATGCTATGTTTTTCCTTGGAGGACAAGGACCCTGCTGCTGACCTGCAGGGTAATTGCAATAAAAAGGTAGGATAATATTCTGAGAAGTGGGATTCTCAAAGCTGGCAGGTAAGGGAAAAGGAGGATGGAGACCAGGGTGTCAGAAGCAGTTTGCCATAAGCCTCTGGGTGCCCTGAGGAGCAGCACATCTCAGATGTGTTTGCCTTGGCTTTCACTGGGCTTCCCCAAATGTTCTGTCCCCCCAGTCCCAACTAACGTTAACCCTCTCTCTGGGCTAGGTCTGCTGCTGGGGAAGGGGAGACCACCCCTGGGAATGCAAACAGTGGCATAGTCTGGTGGTGGGGGTGCTGCAGCCTGTTCCAGAGCATCCTGGTGGCTGAGTTCTCCCTGCATGCCTCAGAGCCTGGGGATGAAGAGGAGACCATGGAGCAGGATGTGAGATGGGAAAGCTTCTGGTTGTCATTGAGCTTTTTGAGACACTGCTTTAAGAAAAAATAATAATCATGGCACTGTTATACAGCAAAGGCTATATCCTTGTATAAGGCTATATCCTTATAATTAATTATGTGACTTAATGAATAATACTCCTGCCCTACCATTCTGTCTAGAACACAAGGAAGATAAAACTTTTCTATTTGCTTAGAAGCATCTAATCTGATGACTCCTTCAGTGACCATCAGCACAGCCCTGGTTTTCATCACCCCGAGTAAAGAACAGTCTGAAGATGACGACAATTTACCAGTCACAGTGTGTAACACTGCTTCTAATTCTCTTCAGTCAAGTCCACCTTTAGGTTTGATTCATACCACAAAACACTGGAATCTACACAGCCTCTGCAGGGGCCAGCAGCTGCTTCATGGTCCTTATCCCCTAGGAATTGAACGTGTCTTAGTGTATAAGCTGTCATGCCCTATCAACATCTTATGCATCAGCTTTTTTCTGTCTTATGATCTAAAGACATTTGGATATCTGTAGCCTCCAGCAGCATTGTTGTATAGTAGTAGTAGTAGTACTACTACTACTACTACTATTACTACTGCTACTACCGCTACTAATAAATAAACAAATAAATAAATAATTAAATAAATAATTATAAAATAATAATAACAATAACAACAACAACAACAAAACAACAACAACAATAATAATAATAATAATAATAATAATAATAATAATAATAATAATAATAATAATAATAATAATAATGGATTCAAACAGGCAGTTGCTTTTGTTCTTGGAGAAAGGATGACCAGCATTCTCACCCAGAAATTTCCAGGCTCATCGTGCTTTATCAGTGTACGTATCCCGTCTGACACTGACTCTGAATATTTCTCTGAGTTTTTCCCTCTGTAACATGGAGGCAAAAGAGACATCTGCTTCTCAAAAGTACATTGTAAAATTATATACTTTTCTGTTTTGAAGCACTTTAATGCACTATGAACAGGAGCCATAAAAGTGCCTCGAACTGAGTGAAAGAATCTTTTATTATACACATTTTAGAAAAAAAGCCCCTGCAGAACAGACAATGGATACTTTATAATTTTTTTTACCTTCCTTTTTAAATCACTTATAAGAGATATAAATTGTTAATTTTACTACATCAATGCTTTTTTTCCCTTACATTCTCTTTGCATATCTATAACTTACTGGAACTTCCATGTCTCCTTTCAGTCATATTACTTTTTCCTATCAATCTGTGATATTTTGCTAAGCAGACAAAATATCTTTGAACAATACCACTCTTTAGTCAGTCAAGTCACTGATTTATTTCAGCTTTGTAAAACTGTCACCTTTTCAAGTTCCCAACATACATGTTGCAACCTATATCATGTTTTGTCTGTACACAGCAAATGCAACTGGATTAAAGTCACTAGTACCACAGCAACTCCTAAATTTTTAGATCAGTGAGTAGAACTCTGCCCTTTCTCATGCTCAGGAAAAGAGGGCAATGAAAAAGAATGAGTAAAACACGGAGGTAGTTGCTCTACAAACACTCTTGTGCAAAAAAAAAAAAAAAAATTTAAAATTGCCCCTGTTTTTAAAACCTGTTTTTGCTCCTGCATGTTCTTGACTGAGATAGAGACCATGAAGGATGTTGCTCCTATAGGCTGTTGGCCCCTGCAGTCCCTAGTCCCAAAAAGGGAAAACAGAAACAAATTTTCCAGTACCAACTACTCAATTACACCCTTGCTGTCAGGCGAGGTGTTCCATGAAGTGGGTTGGTGTGTTTTGGACATGTCACTGAGTGATACATTTAATCAAGAACACCTTGCACTTGTGAGCCTTGGGTTTTTTTCTTTTTTTCTCCCCCCCCCCCCCCCTTTTTTTTTTTTTATTCTTCTCTCTTTTTTTTTCTGTTCCTCTTTCCTCTGTTCTCTTACCCCTCTTTTGCTTTTTTTCTCTCTCTCTCCTGAATAGCTGAATCTATTGAAAAGTAAATCCCCTCCTTCAGTTACTTTAATATGCTTTCATACCATGTTTGCTCCACTTTATTTCTCAGCTTTGTTATTTCCACTCCCCAGTAAAATCTATCACCTTTGAGTGAGTTATTTGCTTTTCTGGACTGCAGCAAATACCACCCACTCTGTTAAGGTCAGGCTCCAGCTCCTTGACTTCTCTATTGTTCTGTCCCTTCCTTACCCACTCTGTCATTGCAGTACGACAGCTCCAGCTGGGAGGGCAGGGAAATCACTCCCTCAAGAGCAGTTTATCACAGCAATAAATGTTATGTGTTTTACTAGGATGCCATCAAAGTTCACCCTCACACCATCATGCTGAAGTAGAAACAATTGTTTCTTTTATTCATCTATTATATATACTTTATTGGGTAGGTGTCTATATCCTGAGATCAGCATCCTGAATGGACAAGGCACTACTTCGAGCTTCTGCTGTGTTGTGAAAATTACAGAATTTGCAGCGAGAAGCATCATAGTGTTTTAAATTAATTACTGCTTCTCAGTTTTCTTCCTGTTCTCCCTACTGCTTGGGTTTTAATTACTTTGCTCACATAGGCGTCTCCAAAGTCACTTCATTAAACAGTATTTGTGGCCTTTACATTTCTTTCAGGTTATTTGCTTCTTTTTATAGTACTGCCTGTGCCAGCTCTGTTAACTTCAAAGCATAAGAAGCCTGAAATTTTCGTGATTGCAAGTGGTACTCAGCAGAATCTGGCCAGTCATCTGAATTGATCTGTCATTCATGAAACTAAATACTTTAATTTTTTTTTTTTTAAATAAAGAGAGAAAAGTGAAACCTTTGTGTTTACATTCCCTCCCCCATCTTCATACTAAGTAATGAAATTTCCTCAGCCAAGAGAGCTTAATAAAAACTGAGAATACACTTTACTACATTAATTTCATACGGCAGAATTCCTTGTAGCAATATGAAAACAAATTGTTGAATGTGTGACAGGGTAATTCACTGAGCACTAAAGGAAATTGCTAAAAACAAAAAGAAATTTGTTATACTCTAAGCTCTCAGTGACATATGAGAGCTCCAGTATTCTGTTGGGAAAAATGGTCAGCAGCCTTGCACTGACATATATTAGGTATCTCTATTCCCTGAAATGCAGGTTTGGATTGACTGAAACTATCTGAGGATTTAGGTTAAAATTCCTAGCAATGTTTTCAGTCAAGAATATGAAGGAAACATTTGAAAAAAACAGATTATTTAATTTCAACATTTTTCTGCAGAAACTCCTTTCATTTTTAATTTTTTTGTTTTTTAAACTTTTTTTCCTTCAGAACACTGCATGTCTAAATCTGGCTCAGTTTAGTGAAGGGAAGAGAAAGCAACACCCAAACCTAGCATTTTGGGCATCTCCTCCTCTTCATCTCTCACTTCTCAGGCAGATTGGGATGGCAGCTCCTCTCACTCCCACTGTTTGCCTTCTCCTGCCAGTGGTGGTGACCTACAATGATCAGTGCAGAGACAGCACTGTGGCTGCCAGTGCTCCTTGAGACCTATTTCACCATGAAATAGAGGCACAAAGTCAGGCTAAAACAGAGCCAGCACCTCTTAAAATCACTGGGAACCTTTGTAAACACAGATCAGGAGTGGTAGGGCTCCATCCCCCTGTCCCCAGTGTCAGGCTAGGTACCCTTGAGAAAACTGAGTACTCTGCTTATATACTGCTGGAGTCTTAATTTGGGGACTGCTGTATGGTTTATTTCATATTATGTTATACACAAATTCCAGCTGCAGACAAATTGAAGAAAACTTTGCTTTGACTAATGAACCTTATCATGTGTGTTGGATCTGCAGGAAGAAGAAAGGAAGATGTATCACTGGGGGATGGGACTCAGCTTCAAAGACATAAATATCAAGTGCAAAAGCAGTAGATCATTAGATGAGGTGATACAGCAGGACTGTTCATACTGGTGCCCACAGCTGTTTTCCTTCTCCTGGTATGATCAGTGTTCACTTATTGGTGCCTGATTCAGCTGCATTAAAGCTTTTGATCAAAAAAACAAAGAAGGACGTATTATCCTGCTATAGATTTTCCCAGGTTTGAGGGTTTTTTTTCTGATGAAGATAGATATTTGGCCACAAATACTGTAAAAACTTTGTGTCCTTGCCTCTATGGGCTTTAAAGAAAGAATGCTGACTGAGGGTTTGCTTTTTGGTTAATCAAAACAAGTCTCTTTTCTTGAGCCTAGGAGCAGTGTTTCCTAGGTACATTCCTGTTAGGATAGTGTGACTTCCCACTACCTAGGTTGTTGAGCAGCTACTGACATGTGATTCCAGGACCCAGCCAGGGTTTGGGGCTGTTTCCTGGTGGGTAGTTTGGTTAGAACAGTTAGAACAAGAACAAGGGCTGAATGAGGGTTTTGGTGAGATAACATTTGCATGGCACTGACTTGGGTCATTTCATGGTTTCCATGGGTTCAGTCAGCACAGGCTTTGTCCTCCAACAAGCTCCTGAACTAGGGTTTCAGAGGCCTTTGAGTGCCTGCAGTTAGTGCAGCTTTTTATGGTCAGAAAATATGTATAAATGGAGAATGGAGTTGAATAAGTCAAAGAGACAGCCTCCTATCCATCTCAGCCAACGGCAAAATGGGAGATTATTTAAATTCAGCACTATTCACAAAATCAGATTATTTAAATTTGCTGTAAAGGCATAAATGGTTGCAGGCCAGCTCTAATGCTTTCCAAGGTCATCAGAAATTATTTGACTTCCATTTTGGTTCACATGGTCAGGTCCCAGAGACCAAGAGCTTAATGATTCTGGGAATATGCAGGTGCTCCTCTAGTCAGCTAACTTGTATTTAATTTGGTTTGAAGTGTTGCCTCTGGTCAAGGGAGTGACTATGGCTTCCTGTGTTGAAAAGCTTTTCACATCCCTTCCCTATGTAACAAGAGCTGTTCAATAAAATTGTGCTCTTCCTGCCATTACCTTTTAGAGCTGTGTTACAGCACATCCAAGATAGTTCACTGTGTTGAACCCCAAAATTAAAAACAAACAAACAAACAAATTATGTAAAGCCTTACGAAGCGTGTAGTCCTTTTACATAGCTCTCTGCAGCTCAGACCTCTGCCTCCTCAGCGTGAGCATGTTTGGCTAAAATAGCGGGGTCCAAATGATAGATGGAATGGCTGCATCATATCTTGGGAAAACATTTAAAAGGGTGTTTTGTTTCTGTGAGCACATTTGGGGTTTGATGTAATAGCGCTTGCATGAGTTGATATAGAGGAAATTATTGCTTCTCAATAAAATTCTCCATTTTTATTGGCTCACATACAGAGAATGGCAGCCAGCTGATAAAATACTTGGTGGAATTTTCTTTCCATCTAGCCATGTGCTGCTCTACAGCTGTGAAGTGTGTCCTTTTTTTAAATTGGGCATAATTATGATCGTCTGAAAGCATTTTGAGTTTATCATAATACTCTTTATGTGGAAGTCTGCATATTTTGTGTTTAACCAAAATTTTGTCTTTTAAACCTGCTGGCTGTGACAGTAAAGTAAAAAAATAGCCATAGAAATAATAACATAAATCTCTTATCTCTGTCAGATACTTACTGGCAAAGATATGTATTCTACAAAAGCATTTTCACATGCTATTTGGATTCCTTATAGAATGTCTATTTAAGGAGATATATGTATACATACATATATACATAATATGGCTTTGTAAGACAGAAACTGTAAACAACATTTACAAAATATTACTTTATCAGGGCCATGAAAATCTAGAAAACAGATCGTCTCTACTATCTTCCCCAAGATAAACACAGACTTCCTCAGAAATTTAAACTCTGCATCATTACTTGCCTTTACTAATAACAATTCCTTAACTTTCCAGAATGGAAATTCTTTCATTTCTGATTCATTTAGTTACGGAAAGTATGAAATGTTTTATCACGTTAAACTTGGGGGTTTTTTTGTTCCCAAGGGGGAGTTTGATTTCTAAGTATTTAGGGCCAGAAGAGGACCTAGCTGTGGAGTTTTGGGTGCCTGCTCTCTGGAACATTTGCCATGCTCTCCATCTTCCCAGGCAGTGCACAGAGAAAGCTGGGTTGCCCTAGGAGACAAGCTCCTGCAATCAGAATTATGCAGAACCACCCAGACACAGAGCACCAGGGATCTTAAACATCGTCCCTCCTGCAGTGCCACAGCAGAGGCTCCTCTCTGCATGGCATCCACAGGTACTTCAAGGGACATCTCCAGCAACAAGGATAAAGAGTCTCTTTTCTGCCCAAGACACTAAAAATAGCTCTCCTAGTGGGTAATTGTGAAGGCACCAGAAAGCACCATCTGGCAAGTTTGCACTGCTGCTTGTGAGGAATGGAAGCCTGGCAACAGGGTAGGCTGTGTTTTGTGGGCCTTCTGCATCATCTTCTCTGGGCACTAATTTCTCTCTCTGGTAACAAGGGAGCTGAGCCCCCCAGCAATTCTGGCAGATGTAGATGCCAGGGAATGGCAATTTTTTTTTTTTTTTTTAAAGCAGGAAGACAATTGAACTTGATGTTTCAGGTCTCAGCGAAGCAGAACCACAGTTCTGTATATAAATAGCAATGTATCACCTGAACTCTGCTTTCCATGGTATTTCCTGACCTGCCCTTCCATTGCAGTGACATTTTATCTAGAATTCAGGAGGGGCTAGGCTCAGCTGACTAAAAAATTGGCCTATCTGTGCCTATCTGCTATCCATCTAAAACAGGTCAATGCTGTTCAGATCTGGCCTGATAAGTTGTAGGGGTACCAGGGTAGTAATGTACTGCTTTCTGGGCAAGCTGCAGCTGAGAAAGGGATCTAACAATGGGGACTGAGGTATCTAAGCCTATTTCTTGTCTCAGCCCTGTACACTACTTTTGTAGTAGTGATACACTGAGTCTGTCCACTTCTCTGTCACTGGAGATTTACGAACCCCATTAGCTTTCTCATCACTACCCAGTTTGGTTTGCTGGTCACAGGATGCCTCCTCCAGAAACTTCTGTTGACTAGATCCAAGGTGGAGGGGAAACCACACGAAGATGACAGCAATCATTTTCATATCACTTGTAGAGTACACCATATATATGTATAGAGTCTGTCCCTAAAACCACGGAAGAGGCAAATCCTTTGACTGTTCCTGCAGAGGCTGGAAATGAGTACAGCAATGAGAAAGAGCCTTAGTCATGAAAACGACTTATTTTAATTTCAGCATCCTCTCCACAGAAGCCCTGAGGGACATGTTGATGTGTTGGCATGTTCCCAGCTGGTGGGTATGATTCACCTGACTCACCCCCTGAAGTGTATCCACATAACTTCCACATATTATGCACATAAATCAACTTTCTCCTGAAGAATCAGAACTCTTTGTTGTCAAATGAATGTGAGCCATGAAGAGCCTGCAAAGTGTACTATAGCAGTCCTGAATGGTTGTCAGCTTTCCAGAGGGTTGCGCTGTTAGCTGGAAATGTCTTGTTGTTCAGTTCCTAGAGTTTTCCAGGCCTAAAGTCTCCTTGTCTGAATTGTCAAACATATCATTGTCACCAGAGACAGCTGGCACAGGAAGTAATGCCATGAAAGAATTAAATGATACAGCATTCTTGCAAAACCTTTTACAAATCTGTATTAAAGCCAGTCTTTTATTTCTTATTAAATTAGCATCATACTACGCTGAAATTTTTATGCACTAGTTGAAGAGTTACAGCTAAATGACTCATTATGGCAATGTGCAGCAGCATTGACCCAGACTTGTCTCCCAGTCCTCCAAATCTTATCCATTCCACACTTGGTTTACCACAAAAATGGCCTGCATTGCTATAAGCTTAAAACAAGAGGACACACTTTAACATAGATTCTGTTTCAAATGTGCAATAATGGTTTAGTTAACAGGAAGCAGATTCAAGCCTGCTCCAGACACACAGGCAATTAGGCATATATCAGTTCTCTGTACTGCCAGAGCACAAGTGAAAGGAGATATCCTTTCCCTGGAGCATGAAGAGAACCAATTACAGATCCTAGGAAGTATTTAAATGGAAATACTAGATTTTGAGTAAATGAATTGTAATAATGAAATTCATTTCTGTGATGCCCACTGCTGGGAATCACTTCCTAACAGGAAGGTATAAAGAAGATAGAGTCCTCTTCTTGGGTGTGCAGAGCAGAAGGACAACAGGCGACAGACACAAACCAGAAAACAGGAAATCCCAACTCAGCATAAGGAGTTGTTAGACCCTGGAGCAGGTTGTACCATCCCTGTCTTCGAAGATATTGAAAACACGGTTAGACAAGGTGTTGACTACCTGCTCTAAAATCCTTTGAGCAGGAGGATGTTCTAGGTGAATGCCTGAGGTCCCTTCCAACCTGTGTGTTCCTCAAACTGCATCTGTGCAAGAGCAGTGTGTCCCACAGCACTCTAGCAGTGGGAGGCTTGTTGCTGACACCATTCAGTGAAGAAAGGGAGGAAGGGGAGGGTTTTTAAAAACTGTAGAATATTTTTATTAATGCACTTATTCTTCCTTTTGCCTCTTTTTGTGAGGTCTAAACTAGAAATATAGATTTTTTAATGCATGTAGTCACAGAGACAAACAATGTCAAATATGGTTGGGAAGAAGATCCAGCCACAATAAGAGACCAAGTAACTGTTGTGAAAAGGCACAGGAACATGGTGAGAAGGCAAGAAGTTGCAAGAAGTGCAAATAGAAGATACTGCCATAGGTGGTAAAGACTCAGTGAAGCTTGTTACTGCCTTTGCATTTCTACAGTGTTTGCTATGGCACAGCACAAGGGCCGATGGCGCAGTTGCTGAATAATTGTGCGGTGGTTGCTATTGACCACAGATTCACAGGGTGTCCTGAATGGGAAGAGACTCACAAGGATCATTGAATTCGTCTCCTGGCCCTGCATAAAACAGCCCCAACAGTCACACCATGTAACCAAGAACCTTGTCCAATGTGTCTTGAGCTCTGTCAGGCTTGGTGCTGTGACCTCTTCCCTGGGGCCTCTTCCCAAACGCCCTCTGGGCGAAGAGCCTTTTCCTAACACCCAACCAAAATCTCCCCTGACAAAACTTCAAGCCACTCCCTCGGGTCTTGTCACTGGTCGCCAGAGAGGAGAGATCAGTGCCTGTCCCTCCTACTCCCCTCATGAGGAAGCTTTAACTGAGGTCTCCCATCAGTCTCCTCTTCTCCAGACTGAACAGACCAAATGACCTCAGCTGCTCCTCATACGGCTTCCCCTCAAGGCCCTTCAACTTTGGACATTCAAATGATGCCAGCAGGTTGTCAGGAAAGTTTAGATAGTACGACTAGACAATGTGATTCTTTAGAGCAATAAGTAGTATTTTAGTAATTACTTTCAGAGTAAGTTCTAAAAGCTGACTTGTGACTGCCTGTAGAGGGTGTATTTCTCATGTTACACTTACTGGAAGGAGCCTCAAGTTTGAGGCATTGGTGTAGTACTTCTGTGGCTTGGCTGATGACTGTCATTCATTTCTTCAATAGATTTGGGTTAGTGTCGCTGGCTTCCATCCAGCAAGCCTCCTTAAAACAATGCTTCTGACAACAACTTAAACACTTGCAAAAATGGGCATTTAAAAATTATTATAATCCTAGTAATGTAAAGAGAAGTGCTTTCTTCTTTTTTTTCTTCAGATTCACATTCACAAGTGTATAAAGATGTCATTTATGTCCTAGACACATTAATTTCTGATTTTTTCCTTTAACTCTCTTAATTGGAAGAAAGTATGTTGCTGCTGATTTATGAACTCTTCAGAAGTGCCAGGGATCATTTTAAATGTACACAGCTGCTTTGCAGTAGTTTAACTTGGCAGATAGTATTAAACCATTGAATTGTGTCATTTATTTGTGTATGCACACAATAAGTTCCTTGTGCAGGTTCTTCAGAAAAAGTCTCAATGTTGATTCGAAAATGGCCTAAAAATAACCTAGCCCCATGATTTATTATTTTGGTGCTTGTCTCCAAACAGTACATCTAAAATGAAGAATGAGATACCGTGTGTACCCCAGATAAGGCAATGGAATGGAAACCATCCGTAAGAGGAGCTATAGACCAAGGTCTGAAAAGGAAAAGTTCCCAGGGTGAATGAGCAAGACACACGATGGGAATCAACTCCTGTTGCTGGTATTTGGGAATGCTGCAACTTATTTCATTGCTAGGCCAGGGAGTGTATGACGTTGTGTAATGAGAAAGAGCAGCAGTCATGACAGCAGTATCACTGGTTGTAATGGAGTATAAATCAGGGCAGTTTGCTCTTTCATTCCATTCAGGACATCATAAAAGTAACACCTGTCATCTGGAAAAAATCTAAACTCAGAGAATAATATAATGCATTTTGCATGAATGTATAAAATCCTACAGAAAATAAAACACTTAGAAATTGAGTCTTTATACTAAGGACTGACATCTGCAAATACATTCTGCCATCAATACTATGTGACTTGATTTATGTCTTAAACTATTCTATGGGAGGAAAAAAATGTAGCAGTATAGATTCTATTATAGCTCTAAAAAATAACTTTTTAGACCATGATACTAATCTCTTTGATCCACACCAATTAATGTATTGGAAAGCAAAAGAACTTCCCTTATTTCTCCTTTGGCTGTGAAATGGACTGAAAACAGCCTTCAGGGAATTGTAGATTCAGTTACATCCTCAACAAGAGAACCTAATGGGCAGTGTTTAAAGACTGATTGATAGACATCATCTCTTGATGATCATAGCAGAACTTTTTAGGCTGCTGATTGCAAGCACAGACATTCTGGAAAGCAACATTTATGCCTGCCAGGCTTTTTGCTGTGTTTTGTCTCCTCTTTTCTTTCCTCTCCTCAAACCAGATTTCACCAGTCAAACCTGGAAGTCAGTGACAATGGCCAAAAAACCTGAGCCAAAGTCTATTATCAGCCACACAAGTTTCAAATATTTTTCTTTGGTAAATGGTCTAAAAGACAGAAATTTAAAATTAAATAGAAGGTAAGTTTGTCCTAAAGCTCTCGAAAATGGTGAAACTTTTGCACATTGGAAACTTTAGGAACTATAGAAACTTCAGAGGTTGGATGCAGAATTATTTACTCATGATGAGTCAGTTCTGTCATCCACTACAGTCACAAAATTTCCATGTGCTCTAGGTATGTACAATTATGGAATATTTCAGGTAATGAAATTTCTGTTGTCTTGTTTTGAGGGGCTGTGAAGTATAGATTTATTTTTTATCCAGGATCAGTGCTGTCAATGTCTGATGACATTGAAATATCAGCCAGATTCCCCTTTTTATTCCTTGCCTTCTGGGGTGGCAGCTTGGTGCTACCTGTGAGGCAGTTGTGGAAACACTCAGCTGCCTTACCCAAGACATAAAGGAGCCCAGACCCTCTCAGGGTGCAGAACTGGAGCACCCTGAGTCTTCTGCTCTCAAGAAAATGGGCTACTGTGCTACCACTCAGAGTGATCAAGCAGAAAGTACTGTCGGTGATCTGAGTGGAGAACCTGAATGCTGCTTTCTTCTTTTCTTACACAACCCCAGGCCTCTGTGCAAATAAGTAAGGCCCATATGCTAATAGTGGGTCTCTGCACTATGGCAACTGGGTTGCATATATATGACCTGGTGGGCAGAACACTGGAGAGATCACTCAGGCCATCTAATTCATATGGGACTTCTTGGTCCCATTCATCATTTCTACTAATGGGGCACAAACCACAAATCTGGTCTGTAGTGGTTTTCTGACTGCTACTTCTCCATTGCAGTGAGAGTTTGGGGTGATTTTGTGCTTTGGAGTAGAGAAGATTTTATTTCTTAAGACAACAGGAAAGGAAAAAAGTGTCAATGTAAGTAACAGAACAGATAAGAATTGCCTTGGTAGATTAGTGTTCTGTTGTTAAATCCTCTACTTTTAAGTTGAACTATCACAGTATAAGGCATTTTAGTCAATACTGGGGTTTTTTTTTGGGGGGGGGGGTTATTAATACATCTTTATGTTGATATTGCCCGCAATTATCTAATTTAACATTAAAGTATAGAAGGAAATGTTGGAAGTGTCTTCAGTGCATCACTTCACTGCTACACAAGCCCAGCGCAATGAGCGGAACAATAGCAACAATCAGTTTACCAAAGCTGCAGCTAGAGCCCCACTAAAATGTTGGAGATTTAAATCTTTATAATTGTTACAAACATAATATTTTCAAAACAAACTTACTACGAGGCCAATGGTTCAGGTACTCCATGAATGGTATCTTGCTGTTCATGAGCAGAAGTTGTGTACCACAGGCTCAGGAACCAGTCAGAAGACAAGTCCCAGAAAGCACCTTTAAACCTGAATAGGACTAACATTTCTTTTTCTGGGATGTCAGGTTTACAGCATTGGCATTAATGTCACACTGATAACTTGCAGATAATTGAATAATGCCCTTATTTAGAGCTACATTATCTGTATACTATGGACTGGCCTGTGATATAGATAGGGTATAGCTATACCACAGACTAGAAAGCACTGCAAAAGTCAATCCTGCAAGAGAGCTTCTTCTTGGGTAATTATTCTTAAGGAAAACTCTTCAGAGAAGAGCTAGTTATCACTCTTCTTCAGTCTCAGAAGGTAGACGAGAGTGTTATTCCCTTTGCCAAAGACAAATTCCACTTTGGTATCAGTGAAAATCCACATTAACAAGCATAAGAAGACTTAAAACATCTTTTTCTTTTTTTCTTCTCCCTTATGGACGACCTTATAAAGAGGCATACAAGGCACAGGATGCAGCCTTACTCTTCATAAATCCTTCTGCTTTTTCAGTGGTGTGGTGTGAATACCTTCCAGTGTGTTTGAAATGCAAAGGAATATTTTGCTGCTCTGACTTGCTTCTAACCTGGTACTGAAGAGGGACACACTTTTGACCATTATTCCAAAGCCTGTCAAATATTCTGCTTTGGTTTAAACACCTTTCACCAATCTGAATTAACTGGATTAATTAAAAGAAATATATGCCCTAACATCCTAAAATATTTTGAAAATTCTCTTCTTTGGCCTTTATAATAGTAATTTTAAAATCCCAGATTTCACATGCAAACCAACAAAAAAATGTTATTCCGTGTGCAGAAGTGAGAAAAATAAAATATCCATGTCTTGGAAGGGTGTTAATGTTCTAATTTGTGCCAGAGAATATTCCTGGCAATTTTTATTGGGAAGAATCTGAGGGTAAGTAAGACCCTGACCAAACTTTGAAAATGCAACTGTGCTGCAGAGACTCTGCTGTGTCCACCCAGAGATATCAGATGCAGATCAGTGGAGTCAAGCACTCAAATCCTTCCTATCAGCTGGAAGTGTGATCTAAAAAATTACGGAGAAAACTCGTAAGCCAAGTATCACCTCAGAAACCACAATATCTTCAGATGTCAGGATAAGTAAAAAGCTATACTTTTGACAATAAATATTGTCAGTCTTGATGTTTTTTAAGATAAGTATTTTAAAGAAGGAAGGAAGCCAGTGCAGCTGTCATCCCTGCTGAGCAGAACCTTATTTCCCTAACCACTTGGAAAAAGCCTTGCCTGCTAGAGGCTGGTTTCTGAGCATGGGCAGTGTTTTTACTATGAAACATAAAACCAGGCAAAATCCCACCTGGATTCAGCTTTTTTTAATGAGATGGAAGTTCAGATTTGAATTTACCAAAGATTGATTATCACTGGAGATTAATGTGTGTTTCAGGTTTGAAATATAATTCTCTGCATGCTAAAATGCACATGCATGGCAGATATAAACTCTTCAAGTAGGAAACTTGAAGTGCTGAGCTATTTCTAGGGCAAATACCTCTAAACCCTCATTTTTCCAATTCTTATTTTCTGTTAAACTGTGAGAGGACAAAATTTCCACAAAATGGATTTGTGGTAACTACAGATAAAATAAATTGCTCCTTTCCAAAAGGCCTTTCCCAGGTGTGTTTGAAAGGGCAGGTTAGAACCTTTTCAGCATTGCATGGTCTAAATTAGTCCTGAACAAGAATTATACATTAATCAAAATGGATGAAATTTTTCCTTTTGCTGGAGCAATGAGGCCTGCGGTATGGGAGCAGAAGGATGTGATTACTGCTCATCAGGCTATGTCCAGACCGAAATCTGCTCTGGTTTACACTATAAACCAGCAATAACTCACCTAGGTATTGGGATTTATAGCACAATGCACTAGAAGTCAGAAACTGATCCATCTCAAAAATGTTATTGGAAATTAGCATTCACTGATCATTTTAACATCAGTATTACTGTTGTAATAACATAATATATAGCTAATTCAGACACTCATTTGATAGGCATGCTGGACAAGCAAATGCAGACCCATTCAGGGCACTGGAGGGTAGAGGGATTACTCTAAATCTTGAGTGCCACTTTTGGACCCTTTAATGCACTTTCTTAGCTCC
Source organism: Taeniopygia guttata (assembly GCF_048771995.1). Taxonomy (NCBI): domain Eukaryota; kingdom Metazoa; phylum Chordata; class Aves; order Passeriformes; family Estrildidae; genus Taeniopygia; species Taeniopygia guttata. Next base: position 35,922,135 of record NC_133028.1, on the reverse strand, counting down.
AGAGCAACAACCCCTGAAAATCCTGCTGTCCCTCCTCCTGCTGTTGTCCTTTCCACCATGTCTGTAAAACATGTCTCTAAAGCCTCTTAGACCTGCATCTCAGAATGGCAAATTACTCAGGCAGTAAAGGTCCTGCACAAAAACATGGATTGGATCTTAATCCACTGCACAGTCCTGAGACACAAGTGAGGGGTTATGGCCTAATGAGTTAGCCAGTGGCCATACGTTGTGCTAACATAAAAGTTTTATTTATCAACACTGTGTTAATCAATAATTATTTCAAAAATCAAAACTCTTTCTAAAAGCTGATGCTCAGTGGTTTTTGATGTATGTGTTGGATCACTGTCAGGGTGCAGCTGAAAACGATCTTCTGCTAGAACTGCATTTTGGGTAAGGAAGGTCTGCGGAGAGCTGGGATCAGTGGTGCAGTGCACCTCATGGGAGCTGCTCTGGAACACTCTTTGCTTCCCTGAGAGCACAGCCCTTTAGCCAGGAAGCCTTCAGCTTTGTTATAACTGGCCAAAGCTCGAGACTTGTTATCATCAGAAAAGTTTGCACAGACTCAGTTCAGCGTGTCAGACCTTCACACCCCTTCTTGAACCCTCCTTTTGTTTTTCTCCAGGTATTCCCTGCAGGATTTGTGAGTGGAGGTATTCCTTTGGCAATCTAACTGTTCCCAGCAGGCAGCAAGAGCCAGCAAACACCTCTGGAGGACTGGAGATGTGCTCACCCAGCAAGCACTGAGTGTACGTTCTCACCTACAGACCTTCAGCTGTAATGCTGTTCTGCTGAAGCTGCTGTATCAAAAAAAGAATAGCAAAATCAGATTTGGACAAATCTTATTAGCTATTATTTAATTTGTTAGTTTATTGTGTCTAGTACCATATGTGAGCCAGAAGAGTAGAGTGTGTTTTGCAGTGAGACACTCATGCAGGACTGACACAATTTTTGAATGTGGCTTTTAATAACAATACAATTAGAAGGAAGTTTAATGAATACAAATCCTTTCTTAAACATTGCTATAAAGTATGCTGACTTAGCTATAAACAAATCATACATATATGGAATTTATTATATATCTAAAAATTGGGAAAAACAAGATACAGACATTCAACAAAATTTGAACTTTGCCATTTTTATGGTTTTGCCCTCATTAGATTCCAAAGAACTGGACATTTCTTTCTCTTTATTTTTGTGAAAGATTATACAACGTAAGTCAGTAATCCAGCAATCCTGGATTTAAATTCCTTGTTAAGTAGAATAAATTCTTAATTCTTAAAATAAAATAAAATTAAAGAAAAGCTGAGATGCAAGAATTGCAAATAGTAGCTGTATTATTCAAGTACTGGCAGCTGCTCTTCTCCCAGGAGCCTTGTAATGCTGAATATTTCTCAATGGGACTCCTATAACTTATAACATGTTTTATTTTGAGACTTAGCTTTGCAGTTCTTTTTCCTCGGTTAGCTTTTTAATGGATTGCTAACTTGCATGTTAGTGCAAGTTGTGGGTCACTTCCTAGGCTGCTCTGGAAGTTGAAGATAACCTGCTGATTAATAGAATTTTTAAAAATTAGAATATTCTCATCCTATAGTATCTTATAGTTGTAGGTGTTCTTTTTTTTTACTGGGAGTTTTATTGTTGTTCCAGAGGAGATGGAAAGAGGCTTTCAGGTATGAGAAGTAAATATCTTGTGTATCCTTCACAAGGGCATGGCTGCATACTGGTTAACTTGGATAAATTAACCCAGGATGACATTGCTGTGGCTCTGGGGCTTCCTCTGTCTTCTGGGTAGCTGGTTTCCTTCTCCCACAACCCGGCAATCATTTCTCTTTTTTTTTACAGATAGCACTAAACTTTGTGCTATGTTCCACAAAATAATCTCCATCTTCCGGACACGTCAACAGCTTTCCATTCTCCATCTCTTACTTCATTGTGGCCAAATGCCTTGCAGTAGATGAATAATGGGTTTATTCTTCCTTTGACTATGTACCTTTATGTTATCTCTTGGAATATTTTTGCTTTGCAGGCTGGCAGCAAAACAAATTTAAAAACATTAATGGAACTTCAAAACAAGCCACCTACACTTGGAAACCTAACTAGCAACTTGGTCTGCCTTGTTTTGTTCATAATGTATTTTAAGATGTTTATCTTGGAAATGAGAACAGTGGCTGATTCCAGCTTTCATGACTCTCATTAGTTTATTGCATCTAAAAATGACCACGGAAACTCAAATGTATTTCTAAGTACAATATTATGGTTCTGCATATCTGTTTGGAATGAGGTTGGAGGCATGGCTTCCAAGCAAGCTGACTCTTTGGTCCTTACCCTGCCATTTACATGAGTGGAAAAGCAGCATACTGTAGCACTCTGGTTGTGGGGTGCACGCCCACTTTGAGCAGACTCTGGCCCATAATTGGTTATCTGAGCAGAGTGAAACTCTTGTACTGAGTGTAAGGAAAGATAGAAACTCTCTGGAGTCACCCCCTGTCCTCTGACAGGTATATTTGGGGGAGTTCAGGTCACTTCTGGCTTTGGAGTAAGTCCTGGCCCAATTTTCCATAAATCCCTCAGCACACTCTTTTCTAGCAGCAAAACCCTTCATTAAACTAGCATTTGAGGGATCCAGCATATGTTACTAGTGCCCTTCCAGAAGTGGAGACCAACTTGCAGGACTGTTTTTTGGAGGTAATGACAGAGTTGGGCACAAGCCATCAGATGTGCCAGCTGCTCCATATGCAGCTGTCCCCTGGACAGGAAAAGGTGCTCTGGTTTTGTGCTACTGAAACATCCTCCTGGGAGACTCCATTTCAATGGCATCTGTGTCCTGAGAGCCAGGAAAAGAAAGCTGGATCCCCCTCATGAGGTTTTTGTTGTTCCCACTGTTACTATGATAATTTTCATATTTTGAATACAGTCCAAGAACATTTTGCATCTTCCCTTTTACTACAGATATGAACAGCTGTTTGAAAAGAAACTGATAAATAGATGAGATCTTGTGTGTTTTCCAAGTATTCGCTTAACTACAATGACTGCATTGGGAAAAAGTGGTTTCTGGAGTGAGACTTGATTTGTAAATAGCCAAATTATGCAAACACTTGATTTATGATCCAGTGGGTAGTAATTTATTCAGTATCATGGGACTAAACTGCTAGTCTTGTAGTCATTATTGATATACATAGTTAAAGGAAAATTAAGAGAATTTTCTTCAGGGAAGTCTCAAAGACAAATCTCAGGCTTGCTTTCTTCCATTGATAATTTATAACTCCCCTGGGAACATAATTTTCACCTTGGGTTGATTCTCAACCCTTTCACTTTGACAACTGGAATTCCCACTGATCTCTGTGATCCGTGGGGACAAAATTTCATCCATGTACATAATCAACTCTGGGGACACGGGTTCTGCTGATTTTGGCTGGGACAGAGTTAATTTTCTCTGTAGTAGCTAGTATAGAGCTATGTTTTGTATTTTTCCTGGACGGAGTGTTGATAACAAGCAATGTTTTAGCTATTGTTGAGCAGGGCTTGCACAGTCAAGGCCTTTTCTGTTGCTCAGCCCACCGTGACAGTGAGGAGGTTGGGGGTGCACAAGGGCTTGGGAGGGACACAGCCAGGACAGCTGACCCACACTGACCAAAGGACATTCCAGACCATGTGGTGTCTCGGCAGACACCTTCTTCCTGTGGGAAGAAGGAGGAAGGGAGGGACATTTGCAGTGACTGCATTTGTCTTCCCAAACCACTGTCATATGTGATGGGGCCCGGCTTTGCTGAGAGAGCTGAACACCTGCCTGCCCATGGGAAGGAGTGAATAAATTCCTTGCTTGGCTTTGCTTTTCTATGCAGCTTTTGCTTTATTTATTAAACTGTCTTTATCTCAACCCACAGGTTTTCTCACTCTTATCCTTCTCACCACTCCCCCATTCCAGCAGAGGTGAGAGTGGGCAAGTGGCTTTGTTGCCAGCCAGAGGTAAATTGTGATACAGGTATAGAAGAAATCTATTTAATTCCTAATGAGAACTAAGAGCTCCTTTCTATCTGTTGTCAAGGAGGTTGTTTCTCCTTCTCCAACAACCAGTCCAGAATTATGTAGGCTTTAAAGAAAAATTCCAGCAGAGGTATTCAATCTGGAGTTATTTGTCAAATTAGTCATGATACTTGTTTGTAAGTAGTAACAAATGGAAAACTTCATGTTACATGCTAGAAGGAAAAATAGGCTAAATAATTCTTAAGCAATGTTCAGATGTCAGGCAGGAAATCCTGTTCACTTGGGACAGTATCATGTTGCACACCTTTTTGGGGCTCTTTACCAAGAAAGTATTTCTGTTTCCTCTTAAAATATTGGAAGAGTTGTAGTACAGAGGTGAGAGGATGCCTCTAACTCTGGTGTCTACTGAAGGCAAACTCAGGCAAGACTCTTGTTCTTGAGCACAGTACAACCTGGGGCTGACTGAACTGAATGAATTTGGGGTGCAGCCTCTCTAGGAGTGGACCACCTGAGCCTGACACACCCCAGGAGACTTTGCAGTGTGCCTCACAGTGACACAGGTGAAAAATGTCTGTCACCCAAATGCACCAGCCTGTGAGCATTGCCAGGAGATTTTGCTTAGGGCTAAGAACAAGATATTTGATACCCACAACAGCAGGTAAGAAAGAGGGTGATACACAAGAGAACCCATATGTTGTGACACGTGAGAGCAGAAAAGGTGCCGGAAGATGGAGCTGGGTCTGAAAGCAAAAGTTGGCAGGGAACTGAGCTAACCAAACATTTCTGGGGCTGGGTAGCATACTTGTGCAAGTGTGGCCTTGCAGGGCTGCTGCCAAGCCCAGCCAGCCAAAGAACAGGCTGTGGCTCTTGGAGCTTTGCTGTATCCCCAGGGTTCAAATCCTCTGGAGGTGGCAGCAGCACATGGAAATAGGTGTCACAGAGATATTTTGTGTTGGTTTGCTTTTGGCTCAGACAATGGCCCAGGCTAGGACTCCTATTTTAGCCCCTGATTCTCACCCTGCCATGGGGCTCAGGCAGGCAGGGAGGAGCAGCCATCCCAGTCACTGCTGCTGCTGGGTGCCTCAATGCCCGTCCTGCTTTTGGGCAAGGAACTCAAGCCAGAGAAGGTGAGGCAGCCAAGCATGTCGAGCACATAAAGAAGGAGTGAGAGAAAAGGCAAATGGGAGCTTAATTTTTCAGTCCAGCTGTGGGTTGAGGAAGAGACAAAACTAATCCCTTCCCCTTGTAGCAATGTATATGGATTTATTTTACAATGGATAGGAAGCTGACTTTTCCCTTGGTTACCACCAGACTGATGATGCCAGCACACTCCTGTCAGTTTGGGCAGAAGTTTGGTGTCCCAAACTGTAGAACAGCCAAGTTTTAGCTGAGAGCTGGGCGAGTGTCCCATCAGCATGGTGGATTGGGGATCCTTTTAAGAGGGTGCAGGCTGTCAGGCTGCATCAGACACTGTATTGCCCAGTTCCAGACCATGTGCTCAGGCCAGGGCATTAGGAAAAAACAAGCTGCTGCAAACACTTCTGAATTTCTGAGCTGAACTCACTGCTGCCAGGGGATGATAAGCATGCTGAGGGTAAGCTTAAGGAACCACGACCTTAGTTAGATTAACTAACATCTCCTCAGCTAAGTCAAGAAAGGATTTAATCAGCACAACCTTTGCTACCTCTGTTAAGACTGATTCAGTTATAGACATCTATAATGTAAATTTCTTTATCTGAATTTTCCTTTTAGAGTCCCCTTTAGAGCAATTTGAGAGAAACATGCACTTTTAAGGAGTAGTTAATTTCTCTCAAAAGAACTCAAACAAATGGATGACAGATTTGCATGCAAAGTGGAAGGACCCTTAATTGAGTACCTTATACCTGTATATTTTTTTTTCCTTACTTGCTGTGCTGAACATAAATGCTTATGATAACATGGAGGGGCATAGAATCCATGGGGAATTTAATCCTGAAGCAGCTGCTCGGTTTAAACAGGGCTGCTTAACTAAAGACTTCCCAATGTGTGCTAGCAAAGCACCATGAGAATATCTGTGATTGTCTGTAAAGGGATTCAGTGCAAGCCTGGATAAAGGCTGAAAATGCAAGATCAAATGCCTATCAATGACAAGGCAGCTAGGCAGACCAAAGGTACTTTCCACTTCAAACACAGAATCCTTACAGCCTGTTTCCATAGAAGTGTGCAGGAAGTTGCACGCCAGCTCTGCCCATGCTTGTGGTTGCTTGACAAGGGTCAGTTCTGGAAGCTATTTAACACCACAGCAAAGTCACATTCCTCATGTCTCCTTAGATCTCTGCTGTGCATCCTAGAAAGCCAGTCCCTTGATCAGTTTAAAGTGGCTAACTTTAAACTCTTCCCTCCTTCCCTTCCTCCCTTTTCCTTCCTTCCTCCTTCCCTCTTCCCTCCCTTCACTTTCCTCCCTTCTTCTCTCCCGCCTTTCCTTCTTCTCTTCCTACATGCCTGCCTCTGTGTAACCCAAATAATTTTTAAAAATGTGTTGATTTTTTCATTACAAATAAGTAAAGGGTGGTTCTGGTTCTTTCCCCTGTGTTTCTGTGCAGTATCTATGTCATTCATCCCCGCTGTGTGACTTCTGTTTTTCCTTAAGGGAAGCAAGTTATGTGTCTATGCAGCAACCATTGCATCCATCTTCACAGGCAATTTTTATTGAAATAAAACATGTCTTAGCATAGTAACAACCTTTGCATAGAAGCAACTCTACAACTATATTTTTTTTAATGTAAAGGAGAACAATCTAACTTCTAAACATTGGTAACAAGAACAGAGAAAGTACATACCTATTCACCAAGAGGATATTTAGAAGGATATACAAGTAGAAATGCAAATACAAATAATGTGCAGGAAGAAATAGAGGCAAAGTGTAAAAAAAATTGTTTGAATTGATTTTCTCTTGCTTGAAGGATTTTATATTGAGTTGATGTTTCTTCCCACTTCATAGGATGCATGGACTACAGAAATTACTTTATAAGGGATCTCACTCCCTCCCATTGTCATCAGACCTATAAAGATATTGGTCAGAACAATTTTGCTCGGTTTATGTTGAAGCATCGTACTGAACTTCTGAAAGCATGAGTTCTCTCCCTGCCTCACCATCTGTCCAGTGCATAACCACTTCACAGTATCTGGGCTGCATTTTCCCATCTGTAGAGTGGGGATAACAAGATTACCCGCTTTCTACAAAAGTAATAAAAATACATAAATTTTTAAAGCAGACAATGACCCTATGAAAATATGTATTGTATTTTGGTGTTTAAAAAAATATCTTTCAGATTATAACAGCTAATAGAAGCAAATTGTTTCTAGGAGCAAAATATATCTTTGTGAGACTGAAGAGTCTACATTTACAGATTTTTGAAAGACACATTTTCATGTGGATAGTGCTTGAACTTTGCCTTTTCACTTACAAAAGACTTTAGTATTATTCAGTAATTCAGGAAGTAAATCAAGTATAAAGGTGTCAGAGTGAAAATTTCATAGAGGAAGTGATGCAGAGGTCATTAGTTACATCAAAAGTAATCAAGCCAAAATTTTTGAATCCAAGTTTTTTCCTCCAAAGAAGATAATGTACAAGGACTAATTTCTTACCCACAGATTTTTTTTGAGTAGAGTTGTTTTTGGTCAAGTTACCTTCCCAAAATTCAGACAGGCTTGGTCAAAATGAGAATTGAACTTGATTTCCAGCTATGAATTTCCAGCTACTCTCAAGTAGACATATGCAGAAATAAGCTGATTTGTTCCTGTAGCTCCATTTTGCAGTCTAGTGTGCTGTTCAACACCCAGCCACAAAAAAGAGCTTTCACTCTTTCTGAAAATATGCCAATGAATAATTTACATGGCAACAAGTTAGCTTCACTCTTCATCTTCAAAGCACGCATCAAGCCTCCACTGCTAGTCCACTTATATTTGTGACAACTTTCTGCTGTAGGCAAAATTGTTCCTCTCAGTTTATTTCTGCCACAAAATAGTCTCTGTGAACTGGGTTTGTGCTGTTAGAAATTATGAATTACCTAGAGTGTACCAGCAAAGATGGACTTCACTTGGTAGCTTAGGATGCTTTTACTTGTTCAAATAACCCCTTTGCAAGACTCACCTGACTTTAAATATCTGGGTAAATGCAGGGAGTAAAAGTGCTACTTTGTTAAGTTTCCACAAATTACTTGTTCACCAAGGTGCAGAGTTTTCTAACCTCTGTTGGCTGGAGATCGTGGTCAGAGTTGAAATTGCTTAAGCAATTGTAATCTTGATTAATACTTGAACTGAGTGCATCTGCCTGGCTTCCACCTGACCTGGCACTGAGAACTGCGTGGGCTGTGGCCATTGGGCCGGGCCAAGAAAAGTGAGCCAGTTCCAACTGGAAGATGGTGGGGTGGAGTACACTGGAAACTGCTTAAAGAGAAAATGATTCTTTAATGGGAAAAGTGTGATTTTTCCAAGTAATTTGACCCGAGTGGAAACAAAGCTTGTCAGAGACTGTATTACGTGAAAATGTTTGCAGAATGATGTCAGTGTGTTAGCACTGTTAGCAGACAGTTGGAGCTTTATTCACAAAAAGGGCACATTTTCACTGCATGTTGTAGATTCATAAATGAGACTTTCTGTGGACAAGTGAGTTCCATGAAAATACAGCCCTTCCATTTTGAGGAAAAAGACATTTTTTGCATAGATGGGCCAAATTATTTTATGGCGCTCTGAATGCATGTTATCGAAGGGCCTTCCAAGGTCTCTTCTTGGATGTGAGTCCCTCTGAGCAAAGGTACAGAGAGAAAATTGGAGCACAGGCCCAAAGGCACTTCCCAAGGATCAGGTGTAGCCTACTGCTCTCATCGTGGTGGCTCAGGTCACAGATCCCCCTACCTCTGCCTCCCGTGTCCTTGGTGCTTATTTAGGGAAATGCGTAAGAAGCAAGGAATGCATGCAGTGATTCCTTCTCAGATATACTGCTGCACCCCTGGCAGTCTCCACAGCAACCACATCACACAATCCTCTCCATAAGACAATTAGAAAAAGATGGTTTCTTTGGGTGTTGCCAGACCTTCTAGCTCAGCGACCTTTTCTGCTGGAGATGAAAACTCGAACACAGTGTGGACAAGCAGCAAGCACAGGGTGAGTGAACTGGAGGGATGCTTTGAAGAATATAGGAAGTCCGGAGTCAGTCTCAAGCTTGGAGGCAGTCCTCAGGAATATTTTGGCGATCCTCAGCCATCCATGCACACGTGAGTGGCAATCCATGTGTGCAGCTTCACGCAGAATGGAATTCACAGTGCTGGGTAAGGGGAGGCACTACTTGGTCAGCTACTGTCTTGGTCACTTCTTTCAGTGCTCCTACTGTTCTTTGCCTCAAAACCAGCTCTAAGGAGCCTGTGGAGAAACTCTTCCAGGAAAATCTTCAGTAAAGCCTTTTAATTTTCTGAGCTGGCCCTTGCTCCTCCCTTTGGGAATGAGGAATGAATATTTCCTGAATCATTTTCAGCTTGCTGCCATCAGTTTCTGTGGAATAAAATAATCCCCTTTCCCCTCTGCTCCAACTTTTCTGAAAAGAAATGATATATAATCTGCAGGTGGTCTGTGGGATGGTCCCTTGCCGGTGATTTCATTTTTGTTGCGGTGCAATATATTGCTATTGTTATTTGCACATCTTCAGTAGTAACATGCTAGGAAAATACAGATATTTTTATTAGAACAGGCTGAAACATCTTAGCATTTGGGAATGATTTGGCTTTATGGTACTTGCTGTACCCACAGGTTCAGTGTGCACGTGTGCAAGCACATCTCAAACAGAAGGTAAAACTTACTTCTCCAGCATCATTTCCTATGGTCTCCCATACAGGTTCCTGTCCTGCACTGTTCACTGGTGTCTGAAGTCTGATGCAGTAGTGCATTAAGTGATGTGACTAACAGTTGTCATGAGTTGTGCTGTAAAGAAAAGTGTGCGTAGCAGATTTAAATCCCTCCTTAATGCATATGTATTTCATTTAAAAGTCTGACAAAAAAATCAGCATGTTCCTACCGTCACAGTTTAATTAGTTCTTATTGTATTCATAACCCATTTCCACTCCATTATTCATAACTGTCAGTTAACTTTTTTTCTTTCCTTGTTTAATTAAAACTGTTTAAGAGAAATCAAGGGTGCCTGACTTCCAAGCTTGGGGACCAAATTCTTACTGCATAGGTCAAGTACAGTATAGACAGCTGCAGTGAAAGGTGATCTCTAATAATCCACAGGCTATGATTAAGGAGAAAAAAAACCAAAATAAAACTGCCTCTGAACTTATTTCTTCAGCCAAACTTATTTCTTCCTACCTTGGTTTGACTTGTGCTTTGATACCTGGGTTCATTGCATCAGGACTGTGCAGGAGAGCCTTGACTCTCCGCTTTCCTCAGATCTTCCTGAAAGACAGTAAAAAACAAGCAAAATTCAAACAGAAACCTGCACAACAGCCTCTTGGCAGAAATCATGAGCCAACAGGCTTCTGACAAAACCCAAATCTCTTTACTTGTATCTCTGTGCTTGTTGATCTGTGGCACAACTCTCACGAAGGCTGGAAGTCTGCTTCCCTGGAGAGAGGACCCTGGAAATGGCAGCGGTGATTGCTCTGCCTCACAGGAACCAGCTCTGCTTCACTTCTTTGCTTTGTTCAGGGCATTTGGGGAGACCACATCAGGAGTACCCAGGTGAGATATCTGCCTGTCTCATGAAGAGCAGCTGGTGCAGATGCAGGGCTCACACTGTGCCACCAGAGGCTGGCCTTGGAGCTCAGTGGGCAGCAGACCAAAGGAGACAGCCAGTGGCAGGGCTGGGGGAGCCATGGGGAAAGGGCCTTGGGCTGGGGCACTTTTCCCACCTTGCATTCACAGTGGGGCACTGAAAAGTGTTTCCAGACAGGGCAGCCTGCTAGGTGCTCTTAATCATTGATAACAGGATGAGAAGCTGTGAGCAGAGATAGCTGGGGGCGGAAAGGCTAGCCCGGCCTCTCAGGGTGTCCCCCAGAGAAAAAGGGTCTCCTCCTCTGTTAGTACAGAGGAACAATGAAAATGGATTATCTGGGGAGTGGATTGCCAGGATGGAGCTGTATACAGGGGCTGGGAAGGAGGGAAAGCAATGTGCAAAAAGAGAGGACAAAAAGAGCTGCATGTAGCTCACTCAGTCTTCACAGGGAGCAGCTCACACCAGTTTGCTGCCTATTTCCAAGCCCAGTTGACTGACCAGTGAAGTTGCCAGTGCTGTACCACATATCTCTGTGGTATTCCAGCAGCTGAGGAAAAGATTTCATCTCAGCCTCTGGTGGAAAGCATCCCTAGTGAGGAATCTTTAGCTACTTTCATTTTCTCCTTCCTAAAATCTGAATGCACCTGATCCAGTAATGCTGACAAGGTTTTATTGAGGGGTAAGGGTAGCAAGAGTTTATTGGCATAGGAGAGGTTTGAAGGATTTGGGGTTGACCAGGATTTAAATATTTTCTTATGACTTTGAGCTCCTCAAAATTAACAAAACTCTGGAATCAGCACATTTCTTTGACCTCAAAAAGTCAGTGAAACTGTTACCATTGTAAAGAGCTAAACTAGGACATTACTTGGCTTGTGTATTTTACAGTGAACATTTTTTTTTTTGTGCCTTTTGCACTGGCATAATTGGGCCACTGTTCAGGTGCATATTGCTCTTCAGGAAGGACACATAAGCATGTGTTTAAGACCTATGAAATCACTAGCCTTTCTTGCCTTTCCTAAATCAACAGGACTTAAGCATGTGCCTAAAGTGCTTTTTCCGAAATGGGGCCTTAAAGAGCTGAGTTAGCTTATCCACCTTCCTATTTAAAAGATGGATGTGGAAACTTTCCCAGATTATACATCTGCTCTTCCAATTTACATCGCAGAGGGTAAGGCTGAGTACAGAGGGAGCAGAAAAGGGGAAAGAAAAGTAAAAACAATCCTGAACTGGCTGCCTGGCAAAAAGAAAGTGAAACAGCTGCCTGCCAGATTGGGAGGGCTGCATACTGTGTGCACCGTGGCAGGGCCATCTGCACACCAGGCTTGCACCAGGTGCTGTATTTAGAATAGAAGGAGAGCCTGCAGAGAGAAAGCTAACCAGTTTACAGTCAAAGGCTGTCTAACTTTGCAGTCTAACCTTGATGTTTGGCCTCCATCTGATACATTCCTTGCTTTTTCCCTACGAAGGCTTCTGCCTTGGTTTTGCTTCTTTCCAGCACTGCGTCTCAGCAGAACATGGAAGCACAAAGAGAACTCCTGGAATTTGAAGATGTGAAATTTGGGGTGCCTCACAGACAAAAAGATTATTCTGCTACAAACCCAGCCTTTTCAGAGGAGTGACACTTCCTGGGGGTGGTGATGAAGTTCAGGCACGAGGAGCAAAGGCAGCTCTGTGCCTGTGGCTGTAGAGGCACTGCCCAAAGCCTGCACCTTGGTCCTCCTGCATGGAGAGCCTGCATTCTCTGCATCCATGCTGCCTGCATGGCTCAGGTATGTCGGTCTCCCTGCACGGGCAGGGAGGATGTGTTTGCTCCAGCTGTCACACCCCTGCGTGGGTTGAATCTCTAGAGAACAAGACACCATAGATACAGTCTTTGATCCTCCAGCTTTGACCCTGCTGTGCTTCTCATCCAAGACAGTTCCAGTAAAAGCTTTTTGTTTACTTTCACTGTATTTCCACCCCCATTCCTGAAAATTTTCTTTCAATGCAATGAGAATTCATCTAGCTCTTCACTGAAACTTAGACAAAATAAAATGGGGACCAATCCCAATTATGGCATAGTCAGTCTGAGTTCAATGCAGCCTGACAGGGCAAAATTTAGTGACTCAGAGTATGAGCAAGAATGACACTCTGGCTTCTTCTCTGCCCTTAAGCATGGGGAATTTATGAGCCTTATCTTGGCTGCTAGGCTGTCCTTCTCTTCCTTTACGTATGCTTTACTTCCTTCCTATAGGTTTTAATACTTTATCTGAACCTAGGCTGTTCTTTACATCACATACTCCCTCTTTGATTTCAAAGATGGAAGGGAAGTTATTTAAAAATAGGTTCCATCATTCCTGCATTCTGGCAATTAGGCACGGAACTAGACCTCCTAAGTACATCTGTGACTCTGAGGGAGGTCAGCATGGTTTAATTTTGAGGCAGAGAAGAAAATCAAACTGTTTCACCATTTGTCTGGTGAGAGCCAGAGATCCCTTTGTATGAATTTGTTAATTTTGTTGTGCAGTTTGGGATTTTGTATTCAGCCTTCATCTACTCTGATGATGTAGTAGGTATCAAATGGAATTCCAGGGAAGAGCACTCAGTGCTGACAGGGCTCAGCAGCTGGCTGTGCTGTGGCTGCACTTACACAGTTCCCTAAGAGTGGCCAGAGTGTTGCTTTGAAGACACTTGTCTATTTGAAGCCAAGATGAAACTGCCAATCTGATCTCCTATTAAATACCAGTTGGTCTCTTATTGCTCTCTTTCAATAATGCTGACTATGCACTGGGGCTGACTTTCTTTTTGATGCAGTATAAATCGCTGAAACCAGCCAACACGTTTCTCCATCCTTTGCATTTGCAGTAGCAATGGGTTGTGAAGGAGTCAGCAATTTCAGATGGTAGGCTTTTACACCCAGCACAGGTCACTTGAGAGGGTACTTTGAGCCAAGCTTTGCCACTAGTCTCCAGTTTGACGCATGGGACAAATCAGCTCACCTTTTGTGCCTCCATTTCCCATCTGCAACATAACATTAAGTGCTTTGCAATCAAAGATTGGAAAGCTTCATAAAACAGACATAGATTATAACTACTTTGCACATTGCACAAGCACTGAAGAATCAGTCTCAGGGAAACAGCGGAGGTGAGAGCAGCACATGGCTATCTGTATGTCATTAGCACTCCCCAGAGCCTCTGGTTCTCCCAAAGCTCATAAATGGCAATATGAATGTTTCAAAAATATTTTTTTTAAATGTAAAAGGCTACTTTAATTAAATGATCATAACTTTTCTCTTAGATCATAACCTTGGATCTCAATAAGTATGTTGGGAATTCAGAAACATTTCGAATAATTTTAAAAAATAGAGAGTATGATGTTCTTTTATAGTTGGCAATTTTACAGGCTTCTTATATTAAACCAGATTTTCATTTTTTTTTAAAAGCAAGCTGAAAAGCTTTTATAATAAGATATTAAAAAGTCATAGCATACTGGATCATCAACAGCAATGCTTGAATGCAGACGTTAAGACTTTAAAAAAAGCAGTGCAAATTTATATATATATAAGTTGCTTTATCTGCTCCCTTTTTGCTTGGCCTAACAGTATCTTGCAAAAATAAAGCTATTGTGTGTCAATTTATTATTCAGGCTTAATAAAAAATATAAAAATTTGTCTTACTTTTTAATTGTTTAATCTTTTGCCATCCACAATGTAAAGATGATTAGAGCTTGGGCTTGTGGTGTAGGCTCAGTTTGAGATGGCACAGTGGCTTACAGCAAACAAGGGAGAGCAGAGAGGTTGCCCAGTGCCATGGGATGGCAGCCATGGGTTGGCAGACCCAGCTCCCCATGATGGTGATCTCATAGGGCTGGGACGGAACCGAGTGGCCAGGCTGCCAGAGTGACAGCCAGCACAAGGCAGGGCCTGGCTTTGCTCTGTTATGGCATCAGCAGGGAACATCTTGGGAAACAGAAATTCCACATTGTCACCATCCTATAGCTCCTTTCTTTCCAGATCTAGAAGATCCGCTGCTGCAGTCCCTTAAAAATAATAATGGTCAGAAGATTCTTGTTTCTTTGTCTCCCACTGGAGCCACATGGTACCCTTTCTGTCTTTCACTGGACCACTGAATAATATGAGTCAAGGATCCTCTTGTTGCAGGCAGTAAAGCCCTGTCATCTGCATTTGCTTTCCTAATATTTATCTACTTATAAGTTGTCAAACTGCATTCTTTGCTGTGAAAACCTGGGAAGTGTATGCGAACACTGAATACAACATTTCTATGGGCTTCCCTACCTCATCCGGATTCAGGTCTGCACAACACACAGACAGGAGTGTTAAATCAATAGTGTTATACCGTTGGTATTGTTCAGGTGACCAGTAGAAGTAAGAGGCTTGTCAAGGTGGGTCTTATTTCCAGTTTAATTTTGGCTGAGCACTCCTCTTGTGTGTTCAGGATGCTCTCAACTATGTGTGGAAATTGAGGTGACTTATTTAGTGCATATCTTGACCTGTCAAAATCTCCTAATTATACAGTCAAATTTTGATAGCTTGCTTAATAACTATTGTTAAGATGTCCAGAATCCTCTCCCTACAGACACCAAGAAATTGAAATCAGATTTGGATTATCCTGGAGGGTTTTGTTTCCCACTAAGTGTGTTATTACTCCACTAAGTGTACCTTCTCATCACATACTTCCCTCCTTCATCAAGAGAGGCTTATGAATCATGATGCCTGGGACCTCTTTAAAGCTTGAATATCAGCTTGAGGGGAATTCATGCCTCTCTCCTGCTGGTAATCTGTTGTTCAGGACACACATCTTTTTGCTCATCTTCAGTCATCAGTGCTTGTTGGTCACTGCCCAGCTCACAGCCACTACAGCAGCTCAGTTTAAGGAGCAGTGACATTGCCTAGATAGGAATCCATCTGCATGACATGTCTGCTGAGCAGCTCTGGAGAAGCTCATTTATAAAAGTCAGCATGCTGGTAAATGGTAGCTAGTTCACGAATACAAACAAAGAAAAAAATAAGAAAAGTTGGATCTACAAGTCACTACAAATTATTTACTGCGTCCAGATTCATTTGCAGCAATGGGCTTGGGTGCAAGAAAATCTTGAGCTTTGGCCAGAAGTCAATTCTTTTGTTGTTAGCAGTTACATCTGCTGCTCCTTTCTTCTAGTGCTACACAGATCTCTTTAATTCCTAGAATGTGTTCCCAATTTGAATGTATTTACATATATGTCTATAGCTTTACTGAAAATACCAGCCTTACTCTTCATCACATTTCCATGCTGTGTTAGGGTTTCATTTGGATAATGTCACTTCTCTTGCGCCTGGAAAATTTGGCTTCCTGTGAGGTTTTGGAATTTGACTTCTTCCTTTATGTATCCAGTGGGTTTTTAAAAATTTTTCGCTCTTTTTTTTTCCTTTCCCCCCCCCTTTTTTTTCCCTTCCTCCCCCCCCCACTTTTTTCTTTTCTTTGTAGTTCTCTTTTCAGTCTACTAAGAGAAACAAGGATGCATATTGCATACCCTCTGTACTGCCATGTTTAATACAGATGAAGTTTCTGTATGAAAAACGTACTTGAAGTAGGTACAAGGAACCGTGCTCCACAGCTGAAGGAACCATCATGGAGATGCAGGGAGTGGCAACAAATCACATCTGAACCAAATCAAAGCCAACAAAACAGAACCAAAAGAAATCTAAACGCGTGCCTGATGTTTTAATCTTTGATTGCTGTGGCCAGAGCTAGTGTCACCCCATGCAGACTCCTGGCCAATGCCTTCCCAGTAGTAAGTGCTGCTGGTTGCAGGCTAGCACTCAGGACACGTAATGATTCAGTGTCCCCCAAGGCTAGCCTGTGCCTCATTAAGAGATAAAGTCCAGAAGCCTCGCACTCATGTTAAATACAAGGTTGTGCACTGATATCTGACACAGGCAGAGCAACTAAATCTCTCCCATGGGCCTCGGAGCCGCAGCCCCTGTGTGTGCTGGTGGCCCCCGAGGCAGAGTGCCTGTGCCAGGCGCTGCCCACCTCCTCCCAGCCCCTGCTGGAAAAGGAGCCGGCTCAGCCAAGTGCCCTTGGGAGCAGAGGGTGCTCAGCAGTGGCACAGGGGCTTCTACAAATCCAGCCCCAGACACGAGAAGCTTGGGCTGAGAACAGGCTGCTTCCCAGTCCCCCTGACCAAGCCCCCAAGGAGTCTTCTCCTAATTCTCAAAGGAAGGGCAATGAAGATGCTGCTGCATCCCACACCAAACCTTTCTATTGTGACAGGGCTTTTCCACATCAGGAGCTGCACGCCCAGACTCCTGGGAGTGGGCTTTCTAAGCATGCACATCTCCACAAACACCAGTGCCAACAACTTCTTTAGAATTCAAACACATATCATGATAATCAAGAGAGCATTTCCTAATATGTTTTTTTTTACCTGTTGGTACAGAAAACATTAAATATTTTTGTCGGTATGATCTTAAACTTTTACACATAAAAGAGCTATGTTTTCAGAAAAAATATCTGAGTCATCCCTCCAGGAAAATAATGCCTAATCACAGCTGGTAGTGAAAAAACCCACTAACCCAGTTCTGTACAAAACTACTAACCCAAGATTCATGAATCAGATGAGTAACTTTATCCAACTGATGGGATTTTTCCCAAGTTTTACTACAGAGATTATGAGGTAAAGGTAGATGAATTTTTAAAAGATATTATAAACATTTTTTTGCATTAAAAATCAACATATTATACTACATCTCATTGCCTTGAAGTTTAAATAAGAACTCAGAATTTTCCAAACTCAAAAGAAGCCATCCTGCTTCTATGGTTGAACAGACCTGTTGCATCAATTTACCATGGACATCCACTTGATTTAGTTGAAATAACACTTATAAAGCAATAAATGTTTAGCTTAAGAGAATGCGTAATGAACAAAGTTTATTACTTTCTGGAAAATCATTGAAATTGAAAGCCACATATATTTACATAAAGTATGTGGCATCTGAAAGAAATCCAAAGAATTTTGTTATTAATTTCCTGTGCTGTTTACATATGTTAGAGCTATGTTTATTCCAGAGGAATCACTCACCAGGAGTGATAGAAATCAAAGTGCAAACTGGTTTATTTTTCTCAGTAACTTATTAAGAACAGCAGCAGTTTCTTGTGTTAGATAGATGATATGCAACAGACACAGATATTTTTTATCAAATATATACACAATAAATGAGAAAGTAAAACAAAGAAATGTGCAGTCAAGTGAGTTTTTTATTAAACTAAATAAAATTTAAAAAAAAAAAAACCACATTTTTGCAATCTTGAATTTTTTTATTAATACCAAAAGGTATTGAATAAGTCACAACACAATTTACAGTGCAAAAATTTATTTTATAACCAAATTCTTATACAATGAAGGACTAATCAAGATAATAGAAACATCAAGTGTTTCATTATGCTTTCTTAAAACCTATGAATTAAAAAATCAATATAAAATCAAAGATTTTCTTAACAAATCTTTAACAAATCAAAGACAATAGAGTTTATAAAGTCCTCTTTTAAAGCTGGAAAGGAAAACGTATTTTTATGACAAGTTGCAATATGTTAATTTCTCATTTTTCATATTTAGTGTGAAAATTATCCTGCATATTTCTAAACTTCAGACCATCTCCCCTTAGTTTTGGCTTGACTGTAGAAAGCAGCTGGCTTTTTAAAACCAGCTATGAAGGAAGTTATTCATGTCCTTTCCTTAACTCCCAGTCCTAACTCCTCAGTCCTTAAGTCTGCAGAATCTTCCTCAAAGGGAGTTTTGCTATGGACTAAATACAATAGTGCAGGACTGGTTTGATCCACTTGTGGGCCTGGAACAAAAAAAAGAAAGAGAATAAGGGTTGTGTAGCTTTTCCAAGAATGCATATTTAAGCCTTGGAACCAGCACTTTCTTGTTTTAGTAAAGGCAGGTATGGCTAGGATTGAATCCTTGAAGAATGAGTCTTCTAACACCAGATAAATAGGTTATATTTGTGTTTCATTGTGCAAAATGTGGAATTCCTCTTTTCTTCATCATCTGCCAAATGTTTTTGCACTTGGGGTTTGTCCTGCAACAGCTCAGATACTCTGACAACGTAAGGATCGAGCCCTCACGCCAGCGTAAGTGCAACAATCCCTCTGCTGCCGAGGGGCTGGCCAAGAGCTCCAGCCCATGCATGTGCGAGTCAGACTTGAGGGGGATGATGCGCCCATCATGCTTGTAAGCATGGAGCTCTGCTCCCAGTGAGAAATAAGGATTTCAGTCCTGCCTGGGCTGCACAAGCCAGAGCAGGCTTCACAGCAGGGGCTCGGGGGCTCCAGATCCCCAGGGGGTGTTTGCCTCCCTGGAGCAGTGCCTGTGGTACCCCTCTGCAGAGGGACCAGACTCGCAGTTTTCAGCCCTGCTGCCCTCCAAACCCAACTCTGCTGTGGGAGGTTTAACACTTACTTAATGAGGACTATGTGTGTGCATACATATGGATGTGTGTATATCTGTCTACACATGCACACAATATAAATTAACTAAACATGTTACTAGGATACATCAGGAAAACCACATCCAAACAAAGAGTGCAATATGGAAAAAAGCTATTAAAAGATCCCAGCATTTTAGCTTGGTGTGTATAGGAATAAATATGATTACAGGATACCAATATTACATTTTGTTCCTTTCTTAATAGCATTTACAAGAGGTGATGCCTTCTGGGGTTAAAGGAAACATTGCAAATGAGCAATAGCAATCCTGATCTTTGTAGAAAATGTGATGCTCATAATTTAATTGCCCATCTCAGGAAAACCTGATGATGATTTCCATGGTTAAAATTAAGTGTATCAGCCCTTTCTTAAATGTCCAAGATGCCTCACAGGAGTCTGAGCTCTGCCCATAAAGCTTTTTAAAGAAATGCAGGAAAGAACAAATTTTTGCTTGAGATCAGAATACCATCACACAAGATCAGTTACTGAAAGATGAAGATAGACATGAAGTTTACACTTTCGTTTTCATCACAGTTTTCAATTAGACTGACTAGTTAGCCTTAGTAATTTTACTCTTTCATCTTAAATACAAAGACCCTGATGCCTTTGTACTACTTCACCCAAACTCTGCACTCTACACATAAAGCTGTGAAGACAGCAAATCAGCCAAGGAACCAGAACTGTGCAAGGCAGGTTTCTATAGGAAAAAAGATCTGGGCAGTTGAAATAATTTTTAAAAAGTAAAATATGTTGCAAATGTAGACTCTTAGCAGTAAGTGATACAGGCCTGTGGCTTCCCTGAGCACCTCACCTGGCCCTGGTCCCATGTCTCAGATGCCATGCTGCTGTAAGAGCTGGCGTATCCATAATATTCAGGCTGGTAATGCGCAATTGTTCTGGGCTATGCCAAATGTGCTGTCCCCAGACACTCTGAAGTGTTAGGGCATGTAATTAAGTGCTAATTTAAATGGCACTAGTCATGTAACTAAAAGTCTATGATTTCTTTTTTTTTCTAGGCATGATTTTCCACACTGGAGTTCCTCTTGGAACTGACTTTGAAGTTAGTAACAAGCCTCCCATTGGGTTTAATGCAAACAGAATCAGCCCTCACTGGAGTTTTTAGTGGAGCAGAGAAAAACATTTTTCCTGTTAAAAGATTTTCTATTAGTACAAACACATAAAAGACTTGACAAAAGTTATAGTGTTAAATATTTTAATGTCTTGCCAAACCTCATCAATTCTCATTGTTTAGCAAAAATGGCATTGACATTCTGAGTTGCTAGCTATGGCATTTTCTGCGTATTAAGATCAATAATATGCCTCACAAGGAATAAAGGGTTGTCTAATGAAAAAAGTCTTTTAGAAGTCAGGACAATTCCAACTGCTATACATGATTATAAATTATGTGGTTATTTTTATGGGGGTGGGGTAGGAGGTGATTAGGGCCTTGGGCACATGAGCCATACATCCCCCACTTTCTTTCCTCACCAGAAATTGTACTTCCCAAAACCTCTCTTTATTATCAGCTATGTGAATTCTAGTTTTTATTGCCAGCGCAAGGCACTAAGTTTTCTGTTTTAGCATCAACCCTGAGTTCTTAAAATATTTATTGGAATAAATGTCTTTGACAGGTTCTAGTGACAGAAGGAAGGAATTGTTTCAGAAGGAAAATTTGGTTTCAATTTGATTGCTTCAAATATTTGGTTCAAATGTCTCAAAAGTTGTGCTTTTTGGACCTTATGCTCTACTGCCTATTCAAGCAGCCTCAGCAGATATTAGGTGCATGGGTTTGGGGCTTTGAGTTCCTTCATTCTAAGCAATGCAGATGCACATTCAAAGGCCCCCTCCCCTGCACTGAGTTTGTCCTGGCTCCACAAAGACTATACATGAGGCCAGACTAAACTACAAGGACTTTTTTTTTTCAAATGTTAAGGGCAACATGAGCTCTGAAGAAGGAACCTAGGGAGGATGAGGAGCCACGTGAGGACATGGCAGCATCTGTGGGTGGCAGAGGAGATGGCTGCACAGAGCCTGCAGGATTTGTCCCCAAGGACAGGTGTCTGATGTGTGTGCACTCCTTGGGCACTCCAGCTGCAGTTAGCTCATGCCAACGATGCCTCTTTAAGTGGCATCCTGCTCTGGTGCTTTTGAGGACGTGTGTTTCCAGCCATATGGGCAGAGTTATGCGCTGTCCTTACCCAGGACCAAAAACTCCATCACCACTTTATGCAACCCAAAGAAAGCAGTCCAGTTTGGACATTTTCCAAAGCATTGACTGCTTCCGACTGACATATCAGAGGTTTAAAAAACCTCCCTTCTTTGTTCCCTTGAGAACAAAATCTTCCATCACTTTTCTGCAAACATCTCAGCATTGTTCTGTCAGGAATGCCTGCCCAGTTCAATAGCTTTTAGTCTTTTCTTGCATTGAGGTGTTGGGATAGATATTTTTAGTCAGAAACTGAAAAATACTTTTTTTGTATATAGATACGAGGCTCTGGGGACCTTATTCAGCTCCTTAGGAAGGTTAAACTTCTATTTCTCACTCTCTGTAACAGTATACTGATGTCTGGGTAGAAGCTGTTCTGGTGTTGCCACAGGAGAAGGGAAGAGGGACTGAATCATCAATCACGATATGGAGATTAGAGCAGTGTAAAGAGAACGAAGACTGTTTCTTAACCCTGTCCTTTCAATGCCTGATATTATGTAAGCTAGATGCCATGGTTATGGGAAATGTGCCTGTGAATTCCCCAAAGCAGAGAGATGAAGATGGGCATTGCTAGCTCCTTCAATATCTGCCTGACTAATAACCAGCCCTGAGAAGCGGGGCTGCTGGTGCCACCGTGCTCCATGCAGACCCCTGTTTGTGTGAGCATGGATTACATGTGTACTGCCAGAACAGGCTCCTTCAGGGAGGAGGCGAATCCTGATGGGATTAGGTGTGAGGTACGCACTTAGCCCTGTCAAGACCAAAAGGCTTCAGTGCATGTGTGGAGCAGAACTACAGGCATCTTAGTGGCTACCCTGGTGCTAGGGGAGTTACTTGGTAAAGATATGATGATATGAAAAAGATAGTCTAAATTTAAACGCCAGATTTCCGCCCAATCTCCAGCGTTGCTCTGTTTGAGAACTGGGCTTGTGTCCCAGTTAAGTAATAAGAGCTTCCTAGGTGTAGATGGTATGAAGGATTACAGTGACTCTTTCTAAATGCTGTGTCTTGGAATCTCTGCAAAAACTTAGTTTTACTCTAGATTTGTTATGGCAATGAGAAATGAGTACACATAGGTACTCATGCTACACATATGTAGCATTTATTGCAGTGTACTGCACTACATTAATTTATGTACACTAACAGATTGGTCTTTTTTTGTAACTTCTCAATATAACATGGTGAGAATTAATGCAAAATTTTAATAAATATATAGAAACAAATAGTCATTAAAATATTTTGCAAATTCCCAGTTTCCTCCTAAATCATAACTTTATTTAAATTGTTACTTCAAATGTTTGTAAGATTCTTTTTTGAATCCTCATGCAGAGCCAAATGGTCTTAATTCCATTTACCATATCCTATCTGCTCTCCAACAGCCCAGAGCCATAAAATCCTTCACCATTTCCAATTACAACCAATGTCAGATGACTCCAAGTCTATGACTCCACACCTTGGCAGATCACAGGACAGGTCACATGCATTAAGCACGGATAAAGGAACATCCATCAGATTATTGGACTTGAGGTAGAGATATTTGCTGTGTTTGGCTGAACTAGATGTCAGCTGGAGGAATGTAGACGCGAAGAAAGTCAGATATTGATTGCAAGGGATGAGTTTGGAAGTGGACTTTGACCTGACACCTAATTTGTACAAGAAGGTAGCAAGAGATGAGTTAAATCTGCAGAGACCCAAAAAGATGATTAAAACCATCCCTGAATGACAATGGCTACTAATTTGCTGCAAGTCACTGTATCCCCCATGGAGGAAAAAAGGGAAACTGGCAGCTCCCCGGGTCCACTCTGAGAAGCTGTGTGTATGCTGCTTGTATTCACAGTTAATGTCTATAGTTCCCTGCTGCTTCTTTATGGTACCGTGAGGGTGCTGGGGAGCCAGGTCTGAAGGGCAGAAAAACGCCAGGAAACACGTTTTGACAGAAAAGCCTTGCGAGGCTCCCATGTGTGCTCCACATTGTCTATCGCGTGCCTTTGATGTCGGGTTTGGCTCGTGGGAAGGCGTGAGGCCAGATCCTCATTCCGGGATGGGCGGTGCCAGCCCCACACACCCATTGCAATGACAGATGACACCGTACAACCCCAGGTGAGGATCCAACCCGTTGCCAACAAGGCAGCCTTTTACATTTTTTTCCTTCCTTTTTTTTTACTCTTTTTCTGTCTCCTTTTTTTTCTCTTTTATTTTTATTTCACTTTCAAATTTTTCTTTCTTTCAGCATTTTTCTATTTTTCTTTTTTCCCCTTCCTGTATTTTTCTTTTTCTTCTATTTTTTCTTCTTCTTCTTTTTTTTTTTTTTTTTTTTTTTTTTGCGGGGGGGGGTTGCTTTCTTTTCTTTTTCTTTTTTTTTTTTTTCTTTCACTAATGACTAGGAGTTTGCTGAGTTTCTCTCCCCGAATGAAGCATGGTCTCAAATTGCTGTCTTCCCAGTAGGCGCAGGCCAGAGTATGCGCCGGGCGCTGCTCCGCGGAGGGGACGCGCCCGGCAGGAAGCCGACCTGGCTGCTGCCTGGCCTCGTACCTGCTTGTACCTGGTCTGAAAAGCAATCCCCACCTTCCTGCGGAAAGGAAGCGATGCTCAACACCTCTGAGCTTCCAGCTCCCTGGCTGCAGGGGCTCGGCAGCTCCCTCTGCCTTGCTCTGCTCCTCTCTCGGCTCTTCGCACAAGTCATCGACGGGAAAATAGTAATAATCAACGTGATGGGAGTTCTCTCCCTCTCCTCTCCTCTCCTCTCCTCTCCTCTCCTCTCCTCTCCTCTCCTCTCCTCTCCTCTCCTCTCCTCTCCTCTCCTCTCCTCTCCTCTCCTCTCCTCTCCTCTCCTCTCCTCTCCTCTCCTCTCCTCTCCTCTCCTCTCCTCTCCTCTCCTCTCCTCTCCTCTCCTCTCCTCTCCTCTCCTCTCCTCTCCTCTCCTCTCCTCTCCTCTCCTCTCCTCTCCTCTCCTCTCCTCTCCTCTCCTCTCCTCTCCTCTCCTCTCCTCTCCTCTCCTCTCCTCTCCTCTCCTCTCCTCTCCTCTCCTCTCCTCTCCTCTCCTCTCCTCTCCTCTCCTCTCCTCTCCTCTCCTCTCCTCTCCTCTCCTCTCCTCTCCTCTCCTCTCCCATTATTTTTATCCTTTCTTTTAACTAAGTGAATGAATCAGGTCTGAAATCATTGCTTTGATGTGTTATATGGTGACTTCACAGAAGAATATTAAAGGAGGGGTGGATGTATGCATTTATCCATGATTTTTGTACACTGCAACGTACAGTTATAGGGAAAAAAAAATTGGCAAATTACTGTTCTTTTACAACGAGGTTCTTGAAAGCCCTGGACTGTGCCACGCTAATTTTGGAAATTAATTAAAGGCACCTGAGTAAGTTTTGCAAAAAGAACACGAAGGAAAACCAGCCTCGCCTCTCTGCAGTGCACCGAGGAGAGATCTCATCGTGTTTGTCAGCTAGGAGCTCCCTCCTTCAAATTTTTTTCCTTTTTTTTTTTTTTTGGGGCCTGAAGGGGGATGTTTGGTATCTGCTCGTAATTCCAGGCACCTTTTGCACCCTCTGATAAATGAGGTAGCTTTCTGCCGGGAAGCGCCGGAGGTGACACCGTGCTGCCTCTCAAACAAGGCACACGTGTCTGGCCCGAGCACAGGGAAAGCCTGTCCCTTTCCCACGGGGTCAGGGGCGGGAGGCGGTGCCACAGCTCAGCCCTGGGAGGGGGAGCCTGGCAGACCCCTCCGCGGGATCCACATCCAAAGGACACTCTCATTACACCCATCACAGCACAGCGCATGTCCCATCCTGCCCTATCAGCAACCCGCAACATTTCAGTAAAGTTCCCTCCTGCATTGTGCTGATATGTGGTTACATATATATCGTATGATTTTATATTTATAATATGTAAAATGTGTATTTAAATAGTCCTCACTTTGTGTTGCTTGTAGAGCTGCAAGCTTATGAAACAAATGAAGGGAAATTACGGGACTAACTCACTATTCTTTAAAAAGGTAACCGAAACAATCTAATATATATTCGACTGTAAGAATTTATCATTAATTAATCGTATATGTGCGTGTACGCACATGCCGGGAGGAGCCGCGCCGCCCAGGGAAGCCCCTGGGGCAAGGGGTGGGAAGAGTTTGATTCCACCGCTGCTGCTCGGGTGGGTG
Source organism: Taeniopygia guttata (assembly GCF_048771995.1). Classification (NCBI taxonomy): domain Eukaryota; kingdom Metazoa; phylum Chordata; class Aves; order Passeriformes; family Estrildidae; genus Taeniopygia; species Taeniopygia guttata. The sequence goes on along the minus strand of NC_133028.1, from coordinate 35,896,573 downwards.
CGATATTCGGCTTTTAACACCAGCTCGGCCCCTTCCCGTCCCGTCTGCGCCTCTGTAATGAGGGCGGCAGCACGCTGCCCTCCCGGCTCCCGGGAAGGAGAGCAGGAAAGCGAATGTGCCCCGCGGGCTGTGGGGCACCGTGGGCATAGGGAATCCTGCATCCCGCTGGTGCCGCCTGCCACCTGCCCCGCGTAAGGCGGGAGGTGGCAGCCGCGGCAGCAAGCGGGGACAGCTCCCCGCGGGTCGCAGCTGCTGGCACGGCCCGCCCCGGCCCCCCGGCTGCGGTGTCCGCCGCCGTCGTGCTCGGGTCCCAGTGTTCTCAACCTCGTCTGCAAAGAGCATCTTTTCCCTGAAGGTCCTCCCAGCTGTCGGCTTGGGACTCCGTGTGCCATTTGAACAAATGGTACCACCGGGATGAGCCGCTCTCATCCTCGGGATGGGTACGGTTTACACCTCTCCCAGGCTCCGGCCAGCAGCAGGCCGCCAGGAGAGACCCTTGGTAGTTACACCTGAGCGGCGAAGGCGTCTGCATGGCTTGTGCGGCACTCCCCAGCGCAGGTCCCTCCGTTTTGCCAGGACTTAGAGGTCTGCCGAGGCCTGAGGACCGTGAGGGAGGAGGTGGCCCTATCCTATACGAACATCTTCCCTGATGAGATAGCCGAGAGCGTGGAGTGTTTGGACCGGGCTGTGTGGACACGGGAAGGCACCGAGAGCAGGAACCAGCGGGCGATGGGGCAGCCAGGAGAGGAGGGAGAGCCGCCACTTTGAGAGCACAGCCCTAAAGCTGTAACCCGGGTGAGGCTCTGCCGGCCCCAGGAACGGCGGGGAGAGGCTGCAGCCGGCCAGGACCTGCCTGGGGAGTTGTGCGTGTCCCGGGCAGGGACAGGGCAGCCAGGGAAATCGCGTCCCCCGCCTGGGAATCAGCCTGTGCCTCGGGAGTTGTCCTGGCACCGCACCCGCAGTTTCTGCCCGTGTGGATCACTTCGCAGCCTTCCCGCAGGATATTTTCCGACGGTGAGGGAAAAAGCCTAATCAGGGTTGTGGAGTATCCTGCCAAGTGCACATTACCCATGGATTTCCCTTTCCCGCCACAAGAATTTAACAGGTTTTGCACGGAGGGCAAACGCGAAGCTGAGGGATTCTGCTAAGCTTACAAGGCTGAGAGTGTTCGCCGGGGGCTGGGGACGATTTAGCTAAAGCTACATCCCGCACACATGGTGCCCACTGACCTGGTGTCCCAACCTTCCCTAGCACTGCTGCAAATTAAAGGCTGATTACGAGCTGAGGGATGCAAGAAGAGGCACATCTCTCTGCCTGGAGGGGAGCACGGCAACTCTGGACTCCAGAGAAGTTCTCACTTTACACTGGGGCCAAATCCTTTGTTTTGTGAAGATAGACACTCTGGACAAATCCCTTCAGGCTCTGAATGACAGCCTACATGTCCTACTGCTTGGAAGGCTGGGCACAGCTGACCTGACCGCTGAACATTGCAGAGTTAGATTTTCTGGATGAATTTTGTGCTTCTTGGAGACAAGTGCTCTTGCTGCGAGCTGGGGAGACCCCAGCCGAGCGGTTTTCCTGGGGACGGTGTTCGCAGGTTTGGAAAGGAGTGGTAAGAAATGTCACCCGGCATTTTCCAGCGATTACTTCAGTGGGAAAATAGGACAGGAAACACTCCCCCGATCGGCTCTTTCCTGCGGTGCGCGTTGGGTTATCGCATCGTCCCTGTGAGCTCAGGGAAAAAGAGGCCCTCTGCCTGCCCTTGGCCTTGCGGGGTGAGTGGGGGCGCTGGGGTGTGGGCAGCTGCTGCCGGAGCGGAGCGGAGGGGAGCGGAGGGGAGCGGAGGGGAGCGGCTGCTGCCCTCGGCCCTCCTCGGGGGCACCCTCGGCCGGCTGGGGCGGTACCGGCTGCCGGAGACTGACAGACGGTGGCTGAAAGGTGTGAGGCTAAACCAAAACCGAAAAATAGCCCCCAGTAAAATAAAATAAAATAAAATCCGTCAACTACAAGTAAGATCCATTCTGGTTTTGATACATACAGCCTCCCCGCTCCTCCTCCCCCCACCAGCCCCGTGTGGCTTTCCTGCCGCTCGGAGGTGCTGGTTGCAGAGTCCAGGCCACATAGCTGACCCCCAGCCAGCTCTCCACGCCGAGAGACTGGCATCTGAAATATTACCCGGGGAGCTGGAGCCGCTCCGGCAGTATCGCCCCGCTCTTCCCCAAAAGGTATCCGGGGAATCCTTCCCCTCCCTTGCCCGCCGAAGCCCTTTCAAAGAAAGTCAGCCCGCTGTGTTAGCCTAAGTACGAAGCATCCGAGGAATTTCCACCGGGGAAACGAGCCTTTCCGCGGGCTGGCGGCGCTTCCCGCCTGCGGCCCGTCCTGCCCGGGGGCTGGGGGCCGCCAGGCGCAGCCCCCGGCGGGCCGTACCTTTAGGCATGGAAGCGTTTCGCGGTTTCGGCGGTATTAACTCCTAACAGGGTGTGAAAAGTATTGGGGATTGAAAAAGCTGTGGGAAAGTGGATTCTTTCCAAGTCAGGCGGGCTGGAGCTTTCCTCTACTCTGCTGGCGGACACCTTGCGCTGCTCCTGCCGCAGGGGCCCCCGAGGAGCAGCCCGTTCCCGGCGGCTGGGAGCCAGACAGCCCGGCAGGTGCGATGCCCCTCGCAGCTTGACCGTGAGCTTTTATAGGTGGCAAACACAGCATCGCGTTTGGCCACCAGCCTGCCCACCCGAGTCACCCTGCCAGCGCCACAGCGCTGAGCGCAGGAGATGCCGCTCGGTGGTGGCTCTTCAGAAGGGGCCCTGGCCTCGCCAGGCAAGTTCTTCCCATCTTGTTTTGCTGCGGGAACGGAGGTTGGGCCTTGTTCTGCCTCCAGCCGCCACGGCCCCACACCCCTGCGTGCTTTCATCCCAGCCCCGCCGCCGCAAGCGGCTCAGCGGCGTAGGCACCGCCGGGCTCGCAGAGGAACCCGTCAAAAGGACTCCTCCCAACAACTTCTTGTCGGTTTTTACCCCCTTTCTAAATTTTTCACCAGTACGTCCGGATTTTTTGGGTTTTTTTTTTTAAGTGTTACGGGTCCGGAAAATGACCAAGGTTCAAATATTCCAGACCTGATCAAACTGAAGCAGCCGTTAACACTTGTTCTAATTAGAGCGGATATTCACACCGCTGGCCCGGCCTCCCCGGAGGAGCATTGCGAAGATAACCTGTGCCCACATTCAAACTCTGCTTTCTCACGGGGGGGGTGGGGGGGGGGGTGGGGGGGTGGGAATCATCGACGTTTGAAAAAAATATTTTAAAAAATAAGAATAATGAATGATTATTCTAATGATATCAATGATGATGGTGATGATAATAATAATAATGGTTGGTTTCTCCTCGTCATAGAAGACAGCGGATGGCCAAGAGTTAGCTTCTGATAAACCTGCGCTCGCCCTGACCATGTCTGTCCCGGGGAAAGAAGGCAGCCGCACACTCCGGTGCCGCCGACCTGCCCTTGTCGCAGCCTTGCCCTCCCGCTCGCCCAGCGCCGCCCCTCGGGTCGGCGGACGGCGGGTCCCGGTGGTGGTACCCGAGTGCGGGGCGGTGAGACCGCCGCCAAGAGGGAGAATTCAAGGGCTCTCCAGGAGGGAGCGGTGCGGGGCGAGCCGCTGGAGGGGGAACCGAGCGTCGCATCGCTTACCTGGCTAGGCAAAAGACACAGCAAGAAAAACCCTTCTCTGGGAAAAAAATAAGTACAAATCTTCCTCAAGCACTCCCGGACCTCAAGCGTCCCGGGTGATGCACTTGGCCAGCGGAGGGGAAAGGCACCGGCAGCGGCTGCTCCGCCGAGCAGGGCGGAAGCGGCCGCAGCGTCTGGCTCGCTCAGCGGTTCCGAGAAACCCCAAGATAAAATGACAGGCTCTTTCTGTGGAGAAATCAATTTCTAAGCATCAGAAAGAGGTTTAAAACAAATAAACTTTAAAAAAAAAAAAAGCCCCCCTCGGACATGTGATTGAGAGACAGTTAAAAGTAATTGCCCCTGTTAAGAGACAGGAGACCAGGTTACAGGGAAAACTACCTTCTTTCAAAGCCCGCTAATGGCCATACGATTCATTAGGTTACTTAATCCTAATAACCTTGCTAGCATCAGTCCCGGTGACCCAGCCCATTAAGCACGACCAGCGAAACCCTATAAAACAGGCAAGGGGAATGTCCAACATCTGAGCACATTTATTAGCATTATGTTCCTGAGATAACATGCCCCCGGCTCCCCTGCATACTGCTGCGGACAGGTTGGGGAAAGAGGCAGCTCTGTTTTCGGAAGGGCTGCGCACAAGACCAGGAGTCGGTGAGGCGGATGGCCTGTCCCACCGTCACTGTCATTCACGGTCTCCCGTTGTCTCGGCTTTCCTCCCCCGGCCCCCGTCTCTCCAGCCGAACAATAGCTACATTTGTGGCGAGCATTTTTTCCTTCTGATTAAACCCAGCCCAACCAATGGCAGCCAGAACGAAACAAAATGCAGAGAGTAACATTTCGATCATAAACGGGAGTTAACAACTTAAAAAAAAAATAAAAAAAAAATAAAAAAAGAGAGAGAGAAAGAAAGGGGTGGGAGTGAGACACAAAAAGTCTCCCTTACACCGAAACGTGCTAGTGAGTCAATGCCGTATCACCCTCCGTGAAGGGGTCGGAGAGAGGGAAAAGGGAAGTGAGGGAAGCAGCAAGGCCGGTTCCTCCCGTGCCTTCCAGAGCTGCAGACAAACCGGACGCCTCCCCGGCATCTCCCTGCCAGGGTGAGGTCTCTGTAATTTACGACACGCGAGTTGTTACGGTGTTTGCCGCTGCTCGGAGCGCGGCTGCTCAGGGCGCAAGCACATGCAAGAGATTAGAAGAGCGAAGGGCTGTCTCCAGCCGGGGAGGGACCTCTCCCAGCGCGGCTGTCACCCCCTTCCTCCGGCCCTCTCCGGCCAGGCAGATCCACTCCGCTCCCGGCTTGGGGTGGCTCCCCGCGGCCGGAGTGAAACTCCACCCAGGATCTGCAGAGGAGCAAACCACCTTCAGACTTTGATTCTCTGCAATCCCCCTACCAACACTTCTATTTTTCCTTTCCATTGCTGAAGAAGACTGTGCGCAGAGGCGGCGGGATGGCGTTGTTGGCAGGCTGGCCCCGCGTTAAGAGATGCCGGCCCGAGGTAACAAGGGCTCCCGGAGGACACCGGTTCCGGGCTCCGCCGCTGCCCACCCAGGCAGCAGCGAGGGGGCGGGCGGCAGGAGCCGCCGGGAGAGCGCCCGGTTGAGTCGAAGGTGATCAGGCGGCGTTCAGCCTCCACAAAGAGCTGGCGCGATCTCTCGCTATTTTCTGCACGCTGGCAGAGACGAAAGCAAGAAAAGCGGCGGGGAGGGAACCGCTGCGCCCAGCCGAACTGCCCATTCCCGGTGCTGCCGGCTCTGCAGAGGGTTTGCCGGGAATTAACCCGGAGGGCTGGTCCTGCAAGCCCTCCTCCCCGGGAGAAATGTCCGCCGCGTTCGCCGGGCTGCCCGGGGCACCGACGGCTGCGCCGCAGCGGGGCTGGGGGCGAGGTGCGCCCTGCACCCGTCCCACACCTCCGCAACTGACAGCGATCGTCTTGTTAAATGCTTTGCCTCTTTTTAAAAATTTGTTTGTTTTTCCTCAAGGGATATTTTAAGTCGTAAAATGTTGGTCTGGCTTGGAACTTGTCATAACAGGAGCCTGCTTTATTTATTGGGTTATTTATTGCTTTTACCAGCAACAATATCCCGAACACAGTCCGGCTGAAAAAAATGAGTTTCCAAAAACAAGGGGAGAAATAGGGCGTGAGAGGGGGGAGCAGTAAGAGAGAGAGAAAAAAAAAGAGAGGGAAGAGTGGGAGAGGGTGGGAGAGCAAGAGAGAGAAAAAGCAAGAGATAAAGAGGGAAATCTAGAAGAAAGCAAAAAGGAGGAGAGAAACAAGAAGTGGAAAGAAAGCAAGAGAAAGCAAGAACATAAGCAAGAAAGAATGAAAGAGAAAAAGGGAGAAAAGGAGAAAGGAAGAAAAGAAGAAAGGAAAGGAGAAAGGAAGAAAGGAAGAAAATAAGGAAAGAAAGAAGGAAGGAAGGAAGGAAGGAAGGAAGGAAGGAAGGAAGGAAGGAAGGAAGGAAGGAAGGAAGGAAGGAAGGAAGGAAGGAAGGAAGGAAGGAAGGAAGGAAGGAAGGAAGGAAGGAAGGAAGGAAGGAAGGAAGGAAGGAAGGAAAGAAAGAAAGAAAGAAAGAAAGAAAGAAAGAAAGAAAGAAAGAAAGAAAGAAAGAAAGAAAGAAAGAAAGAAAGAAAGAAAGAAAGAAAGAAAGAAAGAAAGAAAGAAAGAAAGAAAGAAAGAAAGAAAGAAAGAAAGAAAGAAAGAAAGAAAGAAAGAAAGAAAGAAACCCACACATGCCAGTTTTTCAAAATTAAAACAAGAAGCCCCGAAGTATTCATCTTGGTATTAATATTATTTAGCATTAAAAACTCCGGGAACTTCAAACAAACTTCTTGCAGGGAAAAGAAACAGAAAAGAACTATTCTCTGGAAACCATTTGTTCACAGCTCGAACTGTGCCGTTTTGGCTTAGAAACAAAACTCAAGACGCCCAACCCTGTCCCTCCTCCCCCCAGCATATATCCTTTCAGCACACATTTTAAAATAAATATCCTCACGAGTCTTTCCAAAATGCCTCCTTGTTATGAATTGATAGGATACAACATACCCCAGCTGTGTGCCTGGGAATTGAGATTTAGCCCTTTAAATGCCAGGGCAACATCTGGGGGGGAAAGAATTCCGGCGGCTTCGCCCCCTGCGCTGGGTGCCGCCGGCAGGAGGTGCGCGGGGGCTCCGCGGGCACCCGGCGCGCCGCTGCACCCCTGGGTGCCACGGCAGCCCCGCGGAGCAGCAGCCGGCCACTCGGTGCTCTGGGTTCAGATGACCCCAGGAAAGAGCCCCCAACTAGGCAAAGGAGAAAATGGTACTTTTCCTGACTCTCCCCACAAGCTCTTTTAATTTTACTATGCTTTTCGTCCTACTGCTCAGTGAGTCAACATAAAAAGCATATTCAGTATCTAGTTTGCATAGAATGTAATAAAATAGCGGAAAGGTTGCCAGGGATCTCCTTGGAGGTGTCCTGCTTGGGAAACAGGGACTGAACAGGCGCGTTTTTCATCCCATCATAAAATTAATTCAACCTCGAAGACATTTTCGTGGAAGTTTACTTAATAAAATTTTCCCGCAGCTATTTGGTCCCAGAAGAGTGCTTATCATTAAAAAAAAAAAAAAAAAAAAAAAAAAAAAAAAAAAAAAGCGCAGGAAGAATTTACAGATTGATCTTCGGTTTTGGGGCTTGCAACAGGTGTCAGAGATCTCTTCGGGGAGAAGAAAAAAAAAATGTATGTATGTATGTATGCATTAATCTACATATATACATGTGTGTATATATATATATATATACACACACACGTGTGTGTGTGTAGACCGTTAATTTTCTTTAAACAAAACAAAACAAAACAAAAAAGGCAAAAGAAAAATGTTACCTCTTTAAACACCTTCTATGCTTATACATCTACACTCAAAATATATTATGTGATCTTATCATGTTTCAATCTCTATTTTCTCGTCGATTTTAATGAGATGTTGTAGTCGGAAAAATGGCCAGCCATCTTTAATAAGATGTACACTTTTAATCTTATGTTTGGGTACGTCTTCTTAGGGTTGGACAAGTGATAAATTCCTTTGTTTTCAAAACTAAGAAAGATGCGTGGGTAATGGTATTGCGAATGACGTAAGAATATGGACTTATATTACAATGATCAGCCATCACAAATAAAAAAGTATGATGAAGCACGTGTTTGAGGTGATCTACTTCTAGAAAATGAATTACAGTTAGTTACTGTCCCTTCTTGCCTCCCTGATCCAGCACGATATTACCTTCACTCTGCCAAGAGAGGAGGGGAAAATAAATTTAATAAAAAAACCCTAACTCGCTGTCCTTCGGGGAGCACAGTTTCTAACAGCTGTTTTACAGAGGAGGAGCCAGTGACCAAAAAAACCCTGAGGAGTGAGCCTTTAACCCAAGGTGATGCACAACTTTTTAATCCATGCCCCCGCGTATATATGTTTATGCTCACATATTCCAACAGCTAGTGCCTAATGCGCCAACAGCGCGTTAGTCTGGGAGAGGGAGTATGCATAAAATCCTCACAGATCTAGTGATTTGAGGCTGCCGTTTGTTTTGGGGAAGCTCCAGAAAGTTTAAAAACTGTGCGTGGGGATAATTTTCCCATTCCTTTAGCACCCCTCTCTCGGCGAGTGCAGACGCCCGCCGCGCCAGGTACGGGCAGGGCAGAGGGAAGGGGCTCGGAGGCGGCGGCCCCGGGACCGCCGACCGCCGCCTCCTCCCGCCGGCGGATGTGCGTGGGATGTGCCCGAGGAGCTCCCGCCAGGGCACCGGCCGGCACGCCCTGCCCCGCGCAGGGAAGGGGCACACCCCCGCCCGCAGAAAGAGAACCTGCGCTCCAAACCACGGCTTTGCCTCCCCTCCCTTTTACCCCCGGGACTCGCACCGCAGCCGAGCCGGAACCGGTTTCCTAAAAGCAAACTGCCTTCTTCAGAGCCCTTTAAATCCCAGCCCGGCCCCGGGATACAGGATGCTGGACGAAGGATGCCAAGGCAGCCCGGACCCGGAAAGTGCGGTGGATTCAAGGAGGGAGAGCAGTGAAATATTGAAAGTACTCGCAGCTGGCAGCTCACCGCAGTACCCATGGCAGGAGGGGCTTCGGCACAGACAGGGGGTCCCAGCCCCTGGGTTGCTGCCCGCGCCTACCGCACACGTCCCAGCCAGTGTAGCAGAAGAGCTCCGGCAACGGAGTTTGGGGGTTTTTTTGGTTTTGGTTTTTTTTTTGTTTGTTTTTTGTTTTTTTTCTTTTTTTCCTTTTTCTTTTTTGAATTTTCCCCAGAAAGTGAGGAATTCACACGCAGGAAACGGCAGCAGGGGAACGAGAGGATTCCCCGCCCTTGCACTCGCCCAGCCGTCCCCCAGCCACAGCGGCTCCCCGAGCCTGCCTGCACCTCCCCAAGGATGGATGTGCTTCATGCCCTTGTCGCGCATGGAAACTCAGGCCATCCTGCGAACGACGCGTTGCCTAAATAAAGATAAAACGTGCTGTACATCACAGGCTCTCCCGGTTATTCTCAATGACTTGTCGATTCTTCCCCCCCTCCCCATCCATCCCCTTACCACCCCCCGGCACACGTGCAATGATAGAAAATGGTTTTAAATGACGAAGGGTCACGTAGAGCCATCCTGATCGTTTAGCAAAAATAACAGAGCTATTATAGAGCTGAAGGAAGGAGCCAGGGAGTTCATCCACACGTGCTTCAGTGCCTCGACTGAACGCATTCATATAGGCAAACGTATATGTGTGTGTGTATATATATACACACATGTATATATATATATATGTATATATATATACATACATACATATATTCATATATATATATATATATATATATATATATATATATGCAGCGGCACCGTCCCATGTGCTCCTCAGGACTCTCTCATTAGGCCGTAAATACGTGCACAGATGACAGTGAGCGCTCCTGTATGGATGGGAGGAGGGGACACGGAAGGGCTGCTTGTGTCTTTGGGATGGAAACGCACATAAAGTCTTTTATGAGAGCTCGGGAGACAGCAGTTGCTCACTAACCTACTTCTTCCTCTCTCTCTCTCTCTCTCTCTTTTTTTTTTTTTTTTTTTTTTTTATTTCTATCGCCGAAAACTGGAAATAATTAAATTCTTTAAAGGTTTACTTTCGAAACCGTCGCCGGAGTAAACTATGATTCAGGTGTAAATAATTACCAAAGTCATGAAAGCGGCAACTGCTACATGTGGTTTATTCATTGCTTGCCTTTTTTCTTTTTTTTCTTTTTTTCTTTTTTTTAGTCGTTTGATCATTTTCATCCCTAACTGTCTGCCAAATTCACATATTTGTAATTTACTAAACTTTATCGTTCCTACCAGGATAGGTATGTTGTACATTATTTTCCAGACCCGTCCTGCCCTGCCCCAGGGAAGAAGCCTGGCTGGATGCTGCTCAAGAAGGGACAACGCTATTACCCCGGTTTTAGAACTGAATAAAAGATGCTTCCCCTTTCATAAACGCTACCAGACCCATTCGATTTTAGGCTCCCGAGAAGAAATGAATTATTAAAGGAAATAAATTGTTTAAACACAATAGCTACTTGGCTAAATGAAAGCAATCCCTGGGGCAAGACTAGCAGGGTTTGGCCAGAGAGCGAAATGATGGAAGTATCCATCAAACGAAAATCTTAGAGAAATAGGACAGACGTGGACCTATAATACACAACATATAAACAAAAGCCCAGGATTTACTTCATGCCTGTTTTCTTCAGACTATTCCGACTTTTTTTTTTTGCCTACACTACAACTTCAACCCATTTGACTCTTCAAAAAGCCATGGTGAAAAAAAAAGGCAGGAAAGCAAAGTTTTTTTCTTGCCTGTGTCTTATTTTAAAAAAGTAAATTTTGCATAGTAAGCCACCACTTGAACATGTTCTGGTGTTGTAAAAGTGTTTTTTATCAGGCTGTAAATTACTGCCACTCTGACAGAGCAGCCGGAAATGTAAATCACACTGTAGAACTGCAGTTATGAAAAAATTTGTTCACTTTTCCACGTCCCAAGAAGATCTCAGGGCTGCTGGATTAGGAAGGGAGGGAAAAGTCTTGTTTACTATTTTGCTTCTTCACCAAACTGTTGGCTCCACGGTGCCTGGGACTTTGATGAGAAAGAATGGACAATGTGCAGAGTTCCTTCCTATGACACCCAGGCCACCGCCACTTGGGAGGTCCTTTGGCCTAATGCAACCACAGCTAACTGCTCCCAACAGGAGGCTCTGTGGATCAGGCAGGGTCACAATTATACTTCTGCTAAAGGCAAGAGTTGCCTTAAAAAAAAAAAAAAAAAAAAAAAAAAAAAGACAAAAGGAAAGGCGAGGGAGGGGGAGGGGGTGCGAATTAAATCCTTTCAATTCATTTTGGGAAGGAAAGACGGAGAGCGGGGTTAGTTGAAACCGTTTCCAACAGGCATGAACAAAATGAGGTTGCTTCCATCCAGAGAGAAATTAGGGGGAATGAGATCCGGGGCACTTCGGAAGAGGTTACTCCGATCCCAGGGCTGCCACACCAAATCGCCCATCGGGAGCAGATGGGCCTCCCCGCGATCCTGCGAAGTGTTTTGAGGGCTCATCCACGGACAGGAGTTCTCCCTGGTACCATACATTGCACAGGCATTGCTCCTCTAAGGTAGGGAGGAGAGAGCTACACACCCGTGGTCCACAACGAGTCCTCAAGCACTGACCCATTTGTACGGAGGGGGAGAAGAACTCCAGGAGACCCTAGAGCTGATTGCCTCTGATTTTGGCACTCGGGGGGCATCAATATTTTATGGAGGTGGGAGGACAGGAATGCTGAAATTCATTATATGTGTCGGAGCGACAGAGATGTTAAAACACGAGTCTCTTGCATTTAAGAGGCGAAAAAAAGCGGGGAGGAGGGAAGAGGGGGGGATGTCCCGACCTCTGCCGCTTACCGGCATACCGGCTGCCGGCCCCTGTGGATTCGCAGTTGGCCCGTCCTCCTGGTTCCTGGCAAGCCGGCCAGGTGTGCTCCCAGTGCCCGCCGGCCAGCCTTCCCCTATTCCTCCGGTTCTTCCTCCGGTCCCCCGTTTAAAGTCCCCAAAGTCAGCCCCGGTACCTCGAGTCCTGCCGGGTCGGGGCTTTGGGCGGATCTGGGTCTCGGTTGCTGCCTCCCGCCGCGGCGGGCGGGACACGGCGAGGGGTCTCGCCTCGTCCCCCCATTCCCACCCCATTCCCGCGTCTGGGACAAGGGGACACTTAAGCCGCACAGCTTCGGAAAACTCATTTCAGGCAGCGAGATCCGACCGGGGGAGGAGGGACCGGCTCCGGGAATCACTTCGGCTGCCGGCCCCGGCCCCGCTCCCGCCGCCCCCCGCTTACCTGGACGACGGTCCCCGTGCTCGGCGACGGGCTCTCAGCAGGACAAGGGTGACAAGGGACGCCTCAGCCCCCCGGGTGCACAAGGGCACGGTCATGGCCCCCCGCGCACCCCAGAGAGATGCGGCGGGAGGAAGAGAGAGGGAGGAGAGAGGAAAAGTCTTTTTTTCCCCCTTTCTCTCCCCGTTTGAGCCGAAGTGACCCGCAGTATCTGGAGAAGGTTTTTGAAGACGTTTGGGAGGGAGGGAGAGAGTTTTCTGCTGAGAAACTCAATCTGCCATACAGTAGCGACGGCATCTGGGATCTGTCACTGCTGACAGCACCACAGGGCACAGACATGATCTTCCGCACAACACTGCAACTCCCCAAAATACCCTCCTCGCTCCCAAGGTATCTGCCGGGTTGCATCGCTCTCCTTTGCCAAAAGGGGGAAAGCAACCTGAGCCCCCGCAAACAAATACACCGAGGGGAAGGCAAGAGAGAGCAACCTTGTCTCCCCCTTCCTCTTCGCGATGCTGAGCACTCGGCCGCCGAGGACGCAAGGCGAAAGACGATGTCATGCTCGGAGGGCGCAAAGGCCATAAATGTAGGCTCTCGCGACGCTAGATTCCCGGGAATGACTTTAATGAATAATTTCGGAGACAGTTATGGCTTTAGGTAATTACTGCGCGGCTCTATGAAAACCAGATTTGGGAAAGAGGCGGTCAAGGCCGAGCCGTGTGCTTCGGCTCGCCCCTGCCAGACCTCTCCAGACACCACCTCCCCCCATCGCCGCCCGACCCCCGGGCGTCCCCGGCCTCCCGCACCCCCTCAGCTGCCGGGGTCCTCCTTCGAGCAGCGCTGCCCGCAACTCTGCGAAGGCTGGAGGCTTGTGGGGGGAGCACCTAATTTTGTTATTATTTTTAAACTCTTCCGCCTCCTGTATTTTCTGGCAGGACATTTCATTGTCTTTTAGGCCAATTTTAGAAAACTTCTCTGGGTTTGCACACGTATTTATCTTTTTTAAGAAGTTCATTATAAGCAGCTGTTGCAGCCTATTGCCACATACGGCATGCAAATAGAGACCCCTATAGGAGAGTCGGCCTCTCTATTACCCCTACATGTTCGCTCAATAGACGAGACCGGCGAAACCATTCTGCTGCTCTGCATTAAAATTGAATTGTACATTTTTCTACCGAGTCCTTTGGGCAACGGAGGGGTTTGTTTCTGCTTTGAACAGCCTCCTCGGTTAGCAATTGAAGCGCTCCGAGATGCGGGCCCGCTGATCCCCATTGTTTCGCTAAGGCATCACCGCTGTTCCCAGAAGGCCGCTCCGGGGGCAGCCGCCCCTCGCCCCCAGCCCGTGGGTCCGCCAGGCCTGCGCGTCGCCCAGGCAGCCCCGCGGGACACGGCCCGCTCCGCCGGGAGCCGCACGGCCTCTGCCGGCGGCGAGACGGCTCCCAGAAAGCGAGAAATAGGATTTTGCAGTTTTTTTTTTTTTTTTATGTTTTTTTATGTTTTTGTTTGTTTGTTTGTTTTGGTTTTGTGGGTTTTGTTTTGGTTTTGTTGTTGTTGTTATGGCTTATATCGCAGTTTTGTTTTTTTTTTCCCCCTTTACTTCAACAGCTTTTTAAAAATTCACTTACTCCCGCCCGACTCCCTTGGTCGTCCGCTGTGCTGGGAAGCCGAGCTCACAGCATACCGTTTGCACTGATTCAGAAAGGAAATGTTCCTTTTCCTTTCGAGATTACAGAGACACAGAGGAGCGTTGCGGTATCTTAGGGGGTTTATTTTATTTTATTCTGCTGGAACAAAGAAATGGAAATATTTAAAAATTTATTTTTAGGGTCACATGGGGCTTTGTTTTTCTTTTCTCCCTCCTTCTGGCAAGCGTATTTTACCGCGAGAATTTAATCCTTCAGATAAATTGTCTAACATTATCTTTTTCCTCTGGAGACGAGATCAACTGCTTTCTCATCCACCCCCCCCCCCCCATTCCCCCGCCCCTCCTTCCTGCTAGTAGCACTGATTGTAATGTACAGCTGGACAAGTGTCAGCCGTCCAAGACTGCGAACAGCCAGTGGAGGCTTAAGTTGTATTTATTCAATTATTATTTTTTATCTCCTTGGGGGAAAAAAACATACGAAACAAAAAAAATCATAAAGTAAAAAATTTGTCAAAATAAGCGCATCAAACGTGGTTTTGGGTCCCCCTGAGCCAAGGCTTCCACGCTGGGTGTTCAGCGTGACCGTCAGCCAGCCTCAGCTCTCAATTAGAGGCGATTCATTAGGATTTTAATAGCAGGTGCAAAGCCATCTCCTTGCCAGCAGCACTGCCGTTTGGGTCGGGAATCGTCCTGTTTTATAGCAGCCTCTGACTCTCCCGGCTCATTCTAAACCTGACTGCCACTCTGGATAACGGTGTGTCGGCGCGCCTGCGACTGCCTGCACGTAAGCGTTGCACTTTGTTTAGCTAATTTCTCCCTGCCAAGACACAAGGTGGAAATCTGCCTGGCTCGATATTTATTTTGGAAGACAGCGCTGTGAGCAAATGTGCTGTGAGAAATCGGGCTGAGATAAAGCAAGCGCTGGGCCGGGGGCTGGGGGGAGCGAGGTGGATGGGGGCGTAGCCCGCCCGCGGAATGCACCGCTTTGGCTTTCTCGAAGTCCCAAACAGACAAATAAACTAACAACCTCGGTAGCAAATTCAGAAGAGTCGGAGCCTTCGGGGTTCAAAAGCGGGCTGTACCGAGGAGCCTCGGGGCTGGAGTGCCGCGTCCCACTGCACCCGCATCCCAGCTGGCGGCCCGGCCGGGCCCGGGCTTGGAAAGCGTCGCCGTGATTACACCCAAGTGGAGAGCAGGATGGCTCCGAGCCGTCTGATCTGACGTCAACATGTCTCTAGCTCCTCGCTGCAAGATAGAGGGAGCAGAGCCGGGGGAGGGACGGCTCTAATCATTCCCAGATGTCTCTAATAGCAGATATAAAGACTTATATAGTGTCTGAGAATAAATTTGTAATCAATGCTCTAAAATCGCATCATCAAAGCAATGGTATTTCTAGACGAAAACGGGGCTGGGGGGAGGGAAAAATGAGGAAGAGGGAGACACACACCACGCTGGTTTGGAAGGAGGGAGGCACAGGGAACCTCAGAAATCCGCTGTCCGTGCTCATCACTTGGCTTTGCTAAAATTTATGTGAATATATAATTCAGATAACAACTCTGCTTTAGTCTCTATTGTATGTGTCAAGCTGAAACAGCTGAAAAGTAATTGGCCAATTAGAAATAGAAAAGATCATAACGGGTTTGCAAAGGCATATATTTCATGGCCTGCAGAAAAAAAAAATCCCAAATTAAAAATGTATAAAACATTGATAAGCCCTTCGTTACAGCAGAGGGGATTATGTCTGTAGGCATGCAGGATAAGTTTCCTTCCCATCGCTTCTTGGAGATTTCTTCTGGGTGTATTTGTGAGTCGCTGGGCTAGTACGTGTGAAAAAGGAGGATTAAGGCTGGGTTTCCAAGAGCAAAAGGAGGAAATTTTCTTTAGAGGTTTTATTATTAACCTTTCCTCCCCATCTCCCTGCCCACCTTTCAAGTTCATGTTGTCTCCATGGTATCGCCTAGTCTTGTTTATATCCCGCGTATGGCCCAGCGCTTGTTCTGGGGGTGCCTTTGGCTTGGCCGAGAGGCCCCGTTGAACCTCTTTGACAGGGATATCAAATGAGAAATAATTATTGCAGTAGTCTTTTGAGGTAAAGAGGAGCTCCTGGGAACCACGGAGGAGAGGGGAGTATGTGTGAAAAAAAAATCTCCACGCACAACACTAAGCAAAATGAAGAAAAAAAAAGCCTCACCACATTTTTTTCTCTTTTTCTTGCCGGAGTGCAGGCATGGCATACACATTTGATAGCAACGAAGTCCCGCATGTTGCAGAGTCCCCCAAAACTCAGCACTGCCAGCGGCTGATAGGCTCGCTGCCAGCAGCGGAGCACAGAGCCGTCCTCGCGCTGCGTCCCCGCTTTCCAAAATCCGGACGAGCTCTAAAAATCCACGCTGCTATCTGCCTCGGGGTCCCCGGGGCACACGCAGCCGCCGGGCAGGTCCTGCCTTCCTGCGAGGGGGCGACCGCGCTGTTTCGGGGCTGCAGCCGGGCCCGCACCCCGGGGAACCGAGGGGCCGCTCCCTGGGAGGGAAGGGGAGGCCGGACGTCACTCGGGGGAGTTTTGTCACTCTTCCTTTTCAAAAAAATCAACATGTTGTGTTCTCTTGAAAGAGAGCAGAGGCTCTCGCTCCCTTATCCATGAAACGAAGCTACAAGACTAAAATAGGGATCCGTGAGTCAATCTGCGGGAACAGGGCTTCAGTCACCGGGCTGCTCTCCACCCTGCCCTCCCTTCTCTCTTCCGCCCTGCACCCACAGAGGAAAGTTGCAGAGTGGGAAAGGCTGCTATCCCTCCTCTTACGTGCCTTTAACCTCGGTAAAAGCTCCCAAAAATATTCTGGCCTCGAGGAATTACCGGACAGATCGACGGGATGCCGATGCCCCCGGGTGCAGGCAGGATGCGGAGCGCAGCTCTCCGCTGTTATCAGGCCTTGGCTCCGTCGGCGGAGAGCTGAGGCCAGGGCACCGACATCCCCATCTACCATCAATTTACCTTCTGCTTCCCCATTTAGCTTTTAACGTCAAAACCTACATTTTTGTCGGCTCCGGTCTGTCTAGGGCTCGTGTGATTTAGCTGCGGGAATGGCTGCTCCTGAGAAAATAGCAACATCCTCATTAGTGAACAATTAAAAGAGATCCTCCTTAGCGGATTCAAAGGGCCTCCCGGTTCTGATGAACTGACGTTACAAAACCGGGATATTATTAATGTGGAAATACTGGACAGGCGATTCAGAGATCGGATATTGGAGCCGCCCGCCGGCCCTACCGCGCATCCCTTGGGGGAGTTGCAACCCGGTGACTCGGTCGAGGGAAGACACAGTATCTGCAGAGAGGCTGCCCATGATAGGCCCCACCGCAGCATTTGCAGACACCCCTCACCCCTTTTATTTCACCCTGTGCCACTACAAAAAAAAAAAAAAAAAAAAAAAAAAAAAAAAAAAAAAAAACACCACAAACACCAAACCCCCCCAAAAACAAAACAAACAAACGAACAAACAAAAAAGCACCAAAAAACCCACAAAAAAACCCAAAAAAATTCTTTGAGCAAGGAACGCAGAGTCGGGAGAAGCTCCAGTTCATCAGCTGGGCAATTAATAGACAAGGAAAAGCAAACAAGGGGGCAGATTCTTCTCTCCGAGTGTTTTAAACAGAGGCAAGTGTCTGTAAACACAGACCCACGCCGGATAGCAGAGCCGGGCTGCCTGACCCGACGGGAGGGAGGGCACATCACTTTTGTCTGGTTGTTGTAACCCCGCAACCTCTCCACTGTCAGCAGGGGCGGCGAAACGGCGCTGGGGCTCCCTTATCTTTTTATGGGCAATTGCACATCTACCTACGCTTACTGCTGGGTCTCGTTGGGAACCACTTCCTTAGGCGCGATGGCACGGGAAGGCTGGCAGGCATGCAGCCCTGGACCTGGAGAGAGACCCAGCTTGGTTTAAGTAGAGATGATTTACGTAAAAGTTTAAAATACGAACCCTAATTTTATTATGGAAAAGGTTAAAAACCTTGCCCTTAATCAGGAATGGACAAAAAAAAAAAAAAAAAAAAAAACTAGACCAGCTTCCTTCAGTGAAAACCTTTCATTCTTTCCTTGCATGCCTACGATACAGGAGGATGCCATGCATTTCCCAGCGTTAAACTCTCGCCCCGGTACTGGGGAGCAGAAAAGTCACGAGACTGGCACCGGGATCCTTGTAAAGGAGTCGATAGACGGGGCGAAATATTTAAGGGAAGAGAGATCGTGTTGATGAAGCAATAAATGTACTAAAGAGAGCCAGAGAATGGGCTGCTACAGTTTGCAGCTGGATAAAAAAGTTAAAAATAATTATACTCGCTCTGGCGTACTGGAAACGTGTAACCCAGGAGAATTTTAGGAACCACAAAGTTAATATTAAGTTCATCGTAGCTCATTGTAAATCTTACATATTCCCTACAGCACACCTTCCCCACCTCCCCCCTAAACCCCCGCAAATCCCTTGCCTTGTTCGCTCTTTCTTCTTGACGTAAAATTACCTGCTACATAATCACTCCGAGCTAAACTCGCCGGCCTCCCTCGTCTGCCTCCGGCCCCTCTCCGGGAAGCCGCCCCCGCTGCGGGCCCGCGCCTGGCACGGCCGCCGCCCGGGCCCCGGCGGCACGCAAACCGCGCACTCCGCTGCTCCCGACGCGCCCGGGGTTTGCACCCGTGTCCACTTCCCGTTCGCAGTAGGTCTCCCGCTCGGAGAACACCACCACAAGGAATTCCTATTCAGATGAACTGCCGGTTTCTGTTCAACACTCACGGGGCTGAGAGATCCCTCCCTCTACCCCTCCTTTCATTCAGTCGCTTGTTTAAGAATAAAATTAGGAGCCATCTTTATAATTTAGTTTACTTCCGAATATTTTAAATATTATGAAAAAAAAAAGCCATAAACAACGCTGTTATTCAAAACATTTTGAGGTATAAAACATAAAAAGATTTGGATTTTCTTTTTTTTTTTTCTTTTTCTTTTTTTTTTCTTTTGTAAAAAACACACACAGTGGTTTATTGAGTACTTACAACGTTTACACCTTCAATATTAATTAGATTCCACTTTTTCCCTTACGGACGGAAGTGCACATAACCAATAACTGTTGAAAACATCTTCAAATACTGAACGACCACAACAAAATTACAACACTAAATACCGAGTCAATCGAAACATTGGTGCAACTGCTTCTGTTGAAATATAGCTTTATAATCCCATGAATATTTATATCCAAAAGGCCAAGTATTAAAGATACACTTCACATACACACTAATGCCAGGGAGGGATTTTTTTTTTTTCCTTTTCTATGATTCTGTTTTCCCCACGTGTGTTATACAGAGCAAATAACATTCACGAAACATTTAGAGACATTACCCCTTACAAGCTGGAGTTTTCCTCTTCATATATGGAATGCTTTTTCCCTCTCCTTCAAATATCCACATTTTGGGGGGTTGGGGGAGAAATTGCACATAAATAAACTGGATTATTCCAAATACAAAGAGTCCTCAGAGGAGAGCTCACTACCGAGACTAAGAGGACGGCTCCTCCAGTCCTGCCGTGCTCACTGCTTGAGCTCCAAAGCCCAGACATGCTGCGGCCAGCCAGTCCTCCCTTTGGTTTTCTTATCGTTGCTGCTAACTGTGCTTTTCAAGATTTCGTTCTGGGGAGATAGGATGCGAGGGGAGAGAGAGAAACAGAAGGGGGAGAGGAGAGAAAAAAAGGTTAGATATATTCCTCCCCTTTCTAGGTCGCATCTGCTCTGCTTCGAGATCGAAAATTAGGAGGAGACCCGAGCTCACCGAGGCCTACGGGCTTCAAGAGCCATAACGGGGATCTCGCCGCGGGCGAAGCCGCCGCCCGTGGGAGCGGCGGAGGCCTATTCCCGCTCCGTGCCACCCCGCTGCTCTGCCGCAGCCGGAGCGCAGGGCTGGAGGCTGAGAAGCGCCAGCCATTTACGGGGATTACGATAAGGCCCCCCCCTAAACCATTCCCTCCCTGAGTGCGGGGAGAACCTGGGCACGTACCGGGGCAAAACACCGGACTTGCGGCCAGTAACATATGCGGGAATCCACCGCACGGGAGCACGCCACGGGGCCTACACGAAATTGGGCTTGCGCTGCCTGGCCTAAACCGACTCTCCCGTTAAAAATCAAAAAAGGTGAAGCGCCGAGTGCAGAGGCAGGAAAGCCTCTCTCTGCGAACCTCGTACTTGCCGAAGGCTTAAAGCTGGGGCTGGGCTTAGCAGGTAATCATGCCTCCCCATTTTCATTTAAGAGAGCAGAGGCTTGCCTCCTGCGAGATCACGGTTTGGGATACGGGACAAGAAGCAGCCCGGGAATAACCTCCCTGCGGGGCCCTGATGTGGCAGCCTTTTCCCCGCGGCTGCTCTCAGCCTCCGGGTCGGATCCGGACGCCGACGGCCGCTCGCGGCTGTGCACGGTCCCGCTTTTGGTCCGCAGCTACGGCCAGGGACCGGTGGGACCGAGGTGTCCCCCACGGGCATTCCCCGGCGACTCTGCCCAGCGAGGAGCCGGGTGCGCTCGGATGGGGCGCCGGAGGGCGACCGAGCAGCCTCCCCTCCGCTGCTCCCCCGCCCCGTCCCGCCCCGTCCCGTTCCGAAGCACTGACCAGCTCTTTCTTCCTCTTCTCTTCCTTCACGTCTGTCTTCTTGATCTCTGCCTTGAAAGCCTCCGCCTCCCCGTTCTGGTCGTCCTTCGCCAGCAGGTCCATGAGGTAGGCGATGTAGCTGGTGGCCAGACGGAGGGTTTTGATCTTGGAGAGCTTGGTGTCTGCGGGCACGTTGGGGATGCACTCCCTCAGCTCCGCGAAGGCGCTGTTGATGCTTTGAGTCCTGCGCCGCTCCTTGCGGTTCGCCGTGCCCCTGCGTTTCACCGGCCGGGGCCCCCCGAGCCCGGGCGGGCCGTTCCCGGGCGGTACCCCCCCGTAATGGGAGTGGTCCATGCCCGGCGCCCCGTTGGCGTACTCGGGGCTGTAGGACAGAGCCATGCTGTAGTCGGGGGGAGACATCTCCGGGTGGCTGCTGATGAGCCAGCCGTGGAAGTAGGGGTTCTCCTCGTGGCCACAGCGGGTGGCGGCGGCGGCAGCGGCAGCGGCGGCGGCAGCGAAAGGGTAGCCCTCATGGTGCACCACCGGGTGGTGGGGGAAGCCGCCCACTAGACTCATCCCCGCTCCCTAGAGCACCCCACCCCGCCCCCCCGGGCCCCAAAACAAAGGTTTCCCCTCCCCGCCCGCCCCCCACCCCCGTCGCAGCGGCGGGAGATGCTGCCCGCCGCTCACCCCTCAGCACTGCCCCGCTGCCCGCTGCCTCTCCATAGGGCGCTGCTGCAGAGTTCCCGCGGGTGCCCGAGCGATCCCCCCTCCCCGGGCGCCGCCGCCGCCGCTCATGCGTTGTGCCTCCTCCTCCTCCTCCTCCTCGCCCCGGGCCGGGTCTTCGAGGAAGCGCGCACAGAAAAAAAAAAAAAAACAAAAAACCAAAAAACACCAAAAATCTATGGAGAGATGTCGACCAAAACAAAATGGCTTGGCTTCCCAGCTTGGGATCTTCCTCGCCTCTTGCTTCCCTCCGCTCTCGCCAAGTCCGCCGCGGCCCGGCCGGGTGGTACTTACACGCGGCCCCCCTCCATGCGCCCCCGGCTCGGGGCGGGCGGGCGGGCGGCGCTGGCTCTGCCCTGCGCGGCGGCGGGGCCGTCAGTGCTGGGCGGGCGCTCGCATCTCTGCCCGCCGCGCCGCGCGGCTCAGCGCCCCGGCGCTCCTCTGCGGCATCCGCGCCGCTCGGCCGGGCGCGGCGGCGGCGGGCGGCGGCGGGGCTCGGCGCGGCGCGGGGCACTGGCAGGGCTCCCCGGCCCGATCTCCATGTACAGCTACATGTTTAGGGCCGCTCGGGTTAATATATGTCGTCAGAAGCGGCGGCCGCCAATGGCCGGGGCGGGGGCGGAGCCCGCCGCCCTCCGCAATAAAACTTTTTGATGTTCGCTCTGCTAATTGCCGAGCTCCTCTTTTAGGATTGGCTGCCCCTCCGCATCCCTAATGTAATTAAAACAAGGGGGGAAAAATTATCATGGAGGCAGAGGTTAATGCAAGTGTTTAGCAGATGCCTTACAGTAAAATCTGCATTAAAAAAAAAAAAAAGAAAAAAACCCAAACAACAACAAAAAAAAAACCCCAACAAACTCTTTAAAACTTAAATATCGGATAATCTCAAACCAGGTACAGTATAGATCCAAGAAGTTTCTTGGCAAAAGTCGATGTGAGAGCTTGATAGATCTGAGGTTGCTTTGGCAAAAGTGCTTTGTGCCGGTCCGGTAGAGGAACAAATAAAACCGGCTTCGGAGGACACTTCATCGATGCCCGATTGCGACAGGCATGTCCCAGCAGCGCTCCGGCTTATACTCGTATTGCTGGTTAATACACATCACGAGATCACTAGTTTCCGTGGGGAGGGAGGCGAAGCTGCTCTGCCTTGCCTGTCACCCGGCTTGCGGTCCGGGCTGCGCGCCTCCTGGCTGACCGAGGCAGAGAAGCGCGCGGGGCTCGGACGGGGATGGTTTTGAAATAATTGTTTTGAGATATTAATAATAAGTCCGACTCTAACTGATTTTTTTTCCAGCTTACTGCCTGCACCTATGCACCTCCACCAGCCTTCACTCGAGTGACTCGCGCCTGAAGTCGGTTTCATGCTTCTTGAACTGGTATGATCGGTAAGTAACCGAATATTTTTTACAGCATGTTCCGAGCTAATTTTCTAGCTTTTACTAACAAATATATAAATATTTCTCAGCATTCCTGCTTCTGCAATAAAAAGGACCAGCATCAGCGGAAAGCAGGTTTAGTTATCGAAAGGGAGTAGTTAAATGTTTGCTTAACAGCCAGGCCAAGGAGGAAATCTCCTGTAGCTATTTAGGTGCTTTGCTTTAGTAAGCTTGAATATATTAAAAAAGAGAAATGAATCTCAAACTGTAACTCATTGATAACTCGGAGGCGAGGTGCATTTGTTGTCATCCTCAAATGGAACCGAGCATTGCTAAATAGCTGCGAAATACAAAATACCCACCCTTATTTGTTCTGGCTGACGCCTAGGCTGATTCGGCGTATATTGTAATGCAGTTCTGCAATATAGGCAGTGTGGAAAACTGTGTCAACAGGAACTGAGAGGTCATAAATTAAAGAAAGAGAAAGACAGAGATGGAGGAGTCTGCGAAAGAAGGCAGCAAGAACTGCGGTCCAATTTCTGCAGTAGCTTAATGCGCTCTCTGGCTCCTCTGCAGAGGCTGTGGGGGTACCTCGGGGGAAGCATTGGGTGGTGGGAAGAGGGCGAAAATCATCTCGATGGGCATCGAGACGGGAGAGGAGGCAGGCTGAGCTCGGGCCGTCCCGGCGTGGAGAGGGCTGCCGATGGTTCACGGCGGCTTGTTGGCAGCCGGGGCTTTGCAAGTGGCTCTGCCGGCTCTCGGCGAGGAATGCCCTGCAGGCAGTGGACGGTCTCCACGGATGAGGCCGTCCGCCAAGGAGCAGCCTGCTGCGGTACGCGGGAGCTGGCTTCGTCGGGGAAATGCTAAAGACGGGGAAGAGTGCCGGCCCCGCGGTTCGGCAGGACGGGGAGTGTAGAGTCGGACCCGGAGAGGAGACGTGCACGGAGCACAGACATGCAGGCGTAGGTTTTTATAAGCATATACACATATGCGTGAGCGTCTGGGTGTAAACTGAGTACGAAAGTGAAAAACTAGTCCAGATGTAGAATTGATGTATATTACACGTATATCTTATACGTGCACACACTTACTGGTAGCCAGCTGATGGATATCTGTATCTATATACGTACAAGCACACGTGTATGTATTGTGTTAGACCAAGGAAAGAATGTGTCTGCAGTGTGGATTTTTAAATGTAAGGAAGGTTGTGGGCAGACCGTGCAGGCAGAGCCCTGGAGCGGCCAGGCAGCGTGCCCCCGCCGCTCGGGATGATATGTCTGCAGGGCGCAGCCTGGAAATCCACCCAGTTTCTTCCGCGGTTCTCCAGCTTTGTTTTGCTGCGATATATTCTTGATGGGAAGAAGAAGTGGACATTGTCAAGGCCGGAAAATTATTTTGGCTTGCAAACAGATGTGTGTTTCTTTACACTTTCCCTGTTTGTGTACGAGCTTTCCGATACACTGCAGGTTAGACTGCAACTGTGACAGTCTCTGTGACAAGACACTACGGCCGCTCTGATAACATCTCCAATGATGAAGGAAACGGAAAACATGAGACAGAGAAAAAGTAATAAAATGTACAGGAGATATCGATCAGAACACCAGTCTCCAAAGCTAGCATCGTGATTGCTTAATTAACTTTGGAGAAAGAGGATCTCTAGATAAAGCAACCAGAAGGATCTTCCATATATATGTATATATTTTCCCCTCTTATCCCAGCAGTTATTTATGAGTTTTACAAAGCGAGTTTTAGAGCAAATGCAACTCTCTTGTCCTCCCTCAGCTTTTAAATGCTCAGGATTTCCTATCATGAGTTGTAGTCTTTTCTGTTTGATCCACACGTTGAAAAATGCTGCAGCTCAAAGTACCTTTTCGAATACTATGCTCAAAGTCCGCTAAAAGCACCATCATTTTACCAATCTTACACTTAATTATTTTATTATAATTTTTTTTGTTGTGCACAAATCATATGGTAAAAAAGAAAAAACCAAGAAAAAAAAAAACAGAAAATAAAAAGAAACCCTAGTCTTATGTCACTTTATTTCCCTGCCAAAATAGTTGCATGTTAGGCGGCGATTTATTTGGATTCTGCTGCCAAACAGGACTCTCTTAGCTTGCCATAATAAAGAAATTTTGGTGGAGACTGTGCCGAGGCTGGTTTTCTCTTCCCCTATCCGTTTTTAAAAATTGTTTTAATCTTATTTTATTTTATTTTTTTCGGGAGTCGGTGTGTGTGGGGGCTGTATCGTTAGGTTATGCCCTGCGGTTCTTGCCCCTCCAGCCCTGCAACTCTCCGCGGGGCCGAGCGAGAGGAAGGGGCTGCCCTTGCCCCCCGGTGGGTGCCCGGCGCGCCCGGGGAGCGGGGCCCGGAGCCGCGGCGGGGGGCGGCGGGCCGGGCGCCCGCTCCGCGCCGCCGGGGCCACCCGCTGCCCTGCCCCGGCGCTCAGTCGCCGCCGGGCCGCTTATCGCCAGGTCACTTCTCTCCTCCGGGCCAAGACCAGGGTGGGAGTCGGGATAACAGAACAATAGAGCTGTGCTCCCCCCTTCTCCCCCCCGGGCTTGTGTGAATTAAGCTAAATTGCAAATTAAGCTAATTTTTCCGAATCAGTCGGGGAAAACCGTATGGAAACGGGGAAGAGATGCCGACGCTGGGTGGTCGGAAACCCACATCTGCTGGGGACTCCCGGGCTGGCTGACCTGAGAACACTGCACTGGGCCAGGCCCTGTGAGGAGCAGGCCAGGGGCAGAGAGGCGCCTCACCGGTGCCTGGGTAGCCAGCCCGCTCATTTGTTTCTTGACCGCACCTTCCTTTTGAGGAGCGTCCGAAACCGGGGGAACGATTATGGGGACAGGGCAGCGGCGGGAGCCGCAGTCACCACTGAGGTGCCCGGTACCGACGCCAGACGTACCCATCCCTGCTCCGTGCAGCAGCACCAAGATCTCCCTCTATGATTTTCATTAAAGCCAAGAAATAATCAGACGCACGAAAGCACCCCAAGGGTACCCCGTACTTTGCTTTTGAGGCGCTACCCGGGCCGTGTCTCCTTCCCGCAGCTCCCTAAGTACCGGGGTGCCGATTCTCTCTCCTTTCTCCCGGCTGCCCACCACATCGCTCTACCACCAAGTGCACGGCTTGAAAAGTCGAGACGGGTTTGAATTTATAGAGTGCATGATGTCATTGACCCGGGACCAAACGTATCAGAAAGGGGTATCATGCTCGGATGGATTTGGGGATGCTGGAGCATCCCGTGTCCCAGGGATGCGATGCATCCTATATTTGGGTCGTCGCTTAGGAATTCATCAAAGAGCATAAACACGCAAGAAAAGGGATTTTTGAAAAGAGGCATGGAGAAATATGATTTGGAGGTCAGTGCGGGTTAATGAAAAGGACTTGTGCCTAATGGGTCTGGCTTGCACCCTCTCTTGTGCTCACACAACCTGTATTTCAACGCCCAGGGCAGAGGGCGGATTGGGCCCAGAAGGCCCGAATTAATCGCTGCCCTTGGAGGTGAAGGAACCCTGGTTTACGTTACTATTATCGGTAATGAACGCCCACATATTTCAGGCATGATAATCTCGCAGCCGTTGTATATTAAAAAAAAAATAGATCAGGGATGAGAAAAACCCAAGCCACCAAGACACTGACCATTTCGTAAGTCGCAATGATTGGCAGTAAGCGCGGGACCCTACGCGTTTTAGCGCTGCATGTGCAAGCAATTATTCGAGGTTTGCTTATATTTGTGACTGAGCATCCAGAGTTGCATTTAGACCCTGGACAGGAATCAGGGAAAGAAAAGAAAAACATAACGAGTTCCAACCAAGAGCCCTTCTTTGTCAGAAGAATAGTAATAAAGACCTTACAAAATTCTGCAGTGAACACAGTCTGTCTCTATTTATTGGAATTGTTACGTGCATCTCCTATACATGCATGCATGTATAAACACGAACACGCTATTTTCCCAGTTAATATTTGTTTGTATTCCCGGGAAAGAACATCTTAAGAGTTTGACTCTGATGAAATAGCTCGCGAATGTAATTGCCTTCATTAACGAATATTTTGTCGTCCAGCATCTGAAGTTCAGACCGTGGAGGAAGAAGAAGGCTAGGCTGGCATCGTTTTGTGTTTAGGTTAACAAAAATCAACACTTCTATTGGCATCGTTTTGTGGTTAGGTTAACAAAAATCAACACTTCTATTGTCATTCTTCATGGAAAGTCTCCATTTAACGAGGCTGGGGTTTAAGAAGCCTTCATAGATCAAAGGTAACCTCGCTTGGCTTAAGAGAAAAGTCCCTCTGGAGCAGTGAAAATTAGCTGCAATTTGGCCCTAACTACACGACCCAAAATGTCGGTGTCGTCCTGTCGGTGTCCCTCGCGCCGTATACCTGCTGCACTGCACCCTGCTCCCGCTTCCCGGGATCGGCTGCAGCACACGGGCTCGTCCGAAAATTCCGCAGCCGAGTCCTACAAATGTCGGCTGCACACTTGTTGCAAGCATCAGCCCGTACCGCAATTCCTATATGCGTATCTCGGTGTAATTGATCTGGCTGAGTGAGGTCTTTTTGGTAATTTGGATACACCAAGTCTCCAGTTAATGACATATAATCAGCCTTTAGGTCACTTGGTCATTCTCTTATTACAAACCCCTCCTGCTCTCTCTGATCTCCTTTCAAACTAAATTTCACACAAACAAATAAAGCAAGACAGGGACAAGTCCTTAAAATGCAAGAGTGAAATATTGGAGAATTGCTCTTGGGGAACTATAAACATTTTTTAAAAGAAAAAAGCGAAAAGATAGGACAGAACATCTTATCGAGAAAGAGAGCATTGTGTACAAAACACGGAGGGAAAACCGGTCTGGCTTGTGTTAAAACTGACATAAAATTAAAATAAAATAATTACAAACAGAAATGCTATAATGTAAACAGAATACAGGAGATTTTACTAGAAACGCACGGCCGCATACCGTAATTTGTTCGTACAGACGATGCGATGATATAACCTATTTGTGGATACACAAAATGTTTATTTGCTGCGCTTTAGACGGAAAACCAAATTTCTTTATTCTTCTTTTCAGGAAAGTTAAGAAGCCGGAAAACTGAGGAGTGAATGTCATGTACCTCCCCAGACCTGGAGGGAAACGGAGCTGCGGCCAAAAGGAGTGGGTGTAAATGCGACAACAAAAATAAATACTTTATATCACCCTGCAGAACTTATTTTACTAAGTCAACACTTTGTTTTTCTGCAGTTCACCTTTTCTTTCCCCTAGGGAGAGACAATGCTCACTTGTTATTAGGTATTCCCTAAAAGTTTATTTTGATCCCCGTCCAGGTGTGTGTATACATACATACATACATACATATATATGTGTATATATATATATATATATATATATATATATATATATACATACATACACACATATATATACACAACCAACAGGCTGAGGTTCAGATGTGAGCAGAGGCTGGTGCGGTGACCGGGAAGAGGGGCGATCAGATGCTCTAGGTAAGAACCCAGGGCCCTACAGGCTGCGGGCAACTCACTGCAAAGCCAAGCCCCGTTGTTCGGATCTAAAGTTGACTTATAAAATCGAGAACGAGGAGATATCAATGTCGTTCAAGTGTCAGCGCTTTGAGAAGGCAGCCTGCAGAAGAAGACTGCGATCCACATTCCCTCACAGGCATTAGCGCCTTCCAAAATATTATCGACATTTTTACCGGCGGTCTCATTCGTGTGTAATACGGGGTTCAGGCAGGCGCTAATTGAGCACGAAGCGTGTGCGAGGTTGCGAGAATGAGTGTCGGGGCAGGCTCACACAGCAACAGAAATGGGAGCGATGGATCGAAGGAAAGGAGTGTCACAAGCCCGCGCGTGTTGGTGTGACTCATCTCGTTATTAGTTCAATACGTTCCCTGCCTTTCCGGGATTGCTAAGGGCTGTTTTGATAATTTTTTTTTCTCCCCCAAGCCCGCCTTTGGGCTACTGCGTTGAAGCATCAGCCCGTAGCCTCATGGCGATCCGACCCACTACATCAAAGAGTGGTGCGGGTCAGGGCCCCGACGCTGCTCTCCTCTCGGGGCGCACGCTCGGGGACACGGGCCGCCCCTCCGGGAGCCGCCGGGGACGCTCAGCCCTGCCCCGGCACTGCCCGGGCGGGGCTGCCGGCACCCCTCCCGCCGGTGCTGGAAATGCAGAGGCCGAGGGGAGGCGGCGGGCTGGCCCCCTGCCCACCGCACCTCACGGGGCGGCGGCCCCGCCGGGCTGGGGGCGGCTGGAAAGGGTTAAGCCCTTCCCCTCCTCCTGCTGCAGCCCCCTGAATGCCACTGCTTTCCTCTAGAGGTCTCATTAGGGAAACCCTAACTGCTATTTTCAACGTTTCCTCAATCAAGCGCCTTTAAATAGAGCTCCACAAACAAATTGGCGGCAAAAAGCGCAGATCTTGTCACGGGCGAGGCCGATTCAATATTTCACCTTGTTTGTTTTGTAATTACAGCCTGGCTTGTGGCTACCTGCACGCTGGGGCGAGTTTCCCTTGCCAGCCCCCCCGCCCGCCCCTGCCTTCCCGCCTCTGCCGTACAGCCTCGCAGACACCTTTCCCTGGGCTGGGAATTGAGCGGGACCGCCCGGGGAGCCACTGAGCGAGTGACCTCCGTCAAAACTAAAAAATCACCCGCGATCTCCCGAGCTAAATTTTTTTTTTTTTAAATTTTTTTTTTTTTTGGCGTGTTTTGCAACGTCTGCTCTGAAGCCACGAGTTTTCCAGCAGAAGGGACTTTCCCCGAGAACCGCCTTGCCCCCTCATGACGGGGTCAGGGAGCCGGCGGGCGGCCCGCCTGTCCCCAGGCAGGGCAGTCCGAGCAGCTGCTTTTATCTGCGGCACTCGCGCCCTCTCTCGCTGTTAAACCGCTCTTATGATTTGTTATATTTTCCACAACTGATTATTCTTGTTTGACTGTTGTACAGAGCCGCTTTAAATCTTCGTCAGGAAGAATAAAAGTTGTAACTGCTGGGACGGGTTCCTGCCGACTTGCGGGCTGGTGCGGGTCCACCTCGGTCACTGCACACCGAGCCCTCTGAGCCGCCGGGGCTCGATAAGCCTCCTTCCTGCGGCTCGGGGCGGCGGCATCAGCACAGATCGGAGCTAATTCGATTATGTCTGAAAGTCGGAGTGTAACAGAGAAGAATTCGGCGTTTATGAACTAAGCTGCTATATTTGCTTTACTATAAACCAACGATAATATTTTATGATGGAGGGGAACAGTGCAACGCAAAAAGGAAATATGACAATAAATCTCTTTTTATGGATTCTCTTTAGCAGCAAAACTTAGGATTCAACGGTTTTATGACTCAACAGTTTTGCAGGTACATCTAAAGATGCCTACACAGAAAATAATAACTCTTATTCCCTCTCCCAGCCACCCCTGGAACACAGAAATCCAACCCTGTGCCCTTCAGTTCAATGACAAAATTCCCTGAGATTTTCGTGGGAGCAATGCTGGCATAAGAGTTTACATCTGACCACTGCACGGATATGCTTTGATTATTTATGGTGCCACTGGCATTACTGGTAAACCTTTCATGGTTTATTGATACACAAAACTTCTCGTCAGAAGTAATGCTCTACTTTCGATCTCAGAATGAACACATTAGGCTGTTTTCTTTCTAGTTACTGTAATATTATTAAGGTTTGAGATAATTGATGAGTCCATAGAGCTAAAATACGGCTTTAGTTTTGAAGGGATTTTTTAAATGGGAATGACTAGCACGCTAAAATAAAGATAAGTACTTCAGGGAGAGGATTTTCAAGTGGTAAAGAATCTAATGTTCCTTGAATTAAGTGCAGATTCTTCACTTTGAAGATTTAAACCCAATATGTTTTTTCAGAGTCATGTTCCACTGTAAAAAACCCCAAAAACATTCAGACATCCTCGAAGTGTTTTGTATAATGCAAACATATTTGCATCTAAGGTGCTAAGCATATGCTTTTTACCTGTCTCCATGCCTTGTTTTAATTCTTTCTTATGACCAAGTCCTGATATTTCTTACCCTAAGCACCTAGATCCAGATTAAGTCACCTAAAAATCAAAGAATAATTGGTAGGTCCAGTGATCTGCAGCTGGGCTGCAGTGATTTGGAAGTGTAGATTTTGAAACACTTGCTTCACATATCACACAGTACCGAGCTTTTCCTATCTCAGCCTGCACACATACATGAAGTATGGCACTCTAAGACACTGGTGACTAGAAGTCGAACAGTATGAAAGTAGAATGCAGATGCAGCATATGCAGTTAAACATATTCTTTTCAAATAAGTCCTTTTAGTCAAACTTTTTTTTCCCCCCTGTGTGTGCGTTGTTTTTGTTTGTTTGTTTGTTTTTGTTTGTTTGGTTTTTTTTTTTTTTAATAAATCAGGCAAGTGCATTCAGAGATTTGATTTTATTAAGGAAAGTTGCAGAACAATCAGTTCAGGTATGTCAATCTAAATAATGTATGGAACAACATTTACAAAAGACATCCGTGAGAAAAAGATCATAAAAATTTACAAATACAAACCTCAGGAGTACAAGTTGTTCTGCTTAAGCCAAATTTTTGTCAGAGTGACGCCTATTTGTATGAATTGAAGTTGTGCATGTGCCTACTGTTGGTGGAAAAAATCGTACATAGTCAAGGTAGCTTATCTACCATTACCAGTCTTGCTTAGGGAGGCAGACCACAGGGCAGGCTGGTTTTACTGTTTTCCACCGAGAAAAGCAACCTGGACTGAGCTCCATTCTGTTACACTAGAGGACTGCAAGCATTTTTTTGCAGTCACTTCAAGGACGGCTACACTAGCCTGCAGTCTGCAATATGGACAGAGTAGTGGGAAAAATGAGTACTGCACATGCACACACCTTTTTTTTTTACCAAGGTCTCTGCCCTGCATAGCCTGGAGTCCACAAAGGGCTTCCCCTCTTTCCATTTGTGTACTATTCATAAAGATATGTCCTAGCTTGTAAAAACAGTACATTTTGTGTGATATGTTCATGCACACATCTGGGCTGCATGTGTGGAAAAGTAAAGGCACACACTACAAAAAATTTTACATGTGCAATTTTCCAAGTATGGGTCTATGGATCTATAATATAGCACATCTACAGTGAAGAAAATGTCATTCTTCTGCAGAGGAGGACATTTAAAGTGGCTTTCAAAGAAAAACAAAAAAAAAAAAGAAGTGTTCTTGGTAGCACTATTAGTAGAAGTTTATTTCTCCTGGTTGCTCCTTGATGTTTTCTGCAAACCAACTACGATGAAGCATTACTCCTAAACAGCAACATGCACTCAGTGATCAGAATATTTCAGATATTCATTACTATAGGCTGATGTAATTAAAATTAAAAACATCTGCTTTGAGGAATGCAGATTTTTTGGATGTAAATACTTCTACTCCCACAGTAGTTTCAGCTACTCAGAGAAGCAAAACGTAATGCCAAACAGTCGTCGTATTGTTTGACACAGAAGCAAATGGAACAATGTTGCTCCTAATGTTGTTGTTATTCAGTGGACAATTGAAATTGGATAAAGGCTTTCATCTGGGAACACTTTTCTAATACCTCTGTAGGTAATGGGAGTCCTATTGCCCTGCATACTGGGCAAGGTTCACCCCCATCTCGCCAAGACAGCTCCTGAAGAGAGGAGTTTGTGCCTGCGATAGGTTTTTAAGTGCTTGTCTGTTATCAGTTCACCGACACGGTTTTGCAGCTGAGGAGAGCGGAGAATGGAGCCCCAGCTGCTTGTGCGTCTGATGCTATCGCCTAATCCTGATTAAAGGCACCGTGGGTCAGAAATTCCTCTGCAAAGCCACGTGAGAGAAAACTCCTCCCTTTCGCTGGGAATATCTTCGATACTTGTGTCAGCTTCTCTTACACTGAAGCTGGGCTGGGCATGCTGGTTTAAGAAAGAGTAATGATGTGTACTGGCTACCACACAGCACACTGATTGCTGTGCTAATCACATGTGTGCCACCAATAGCAAAGGTGGAGTTGCACCCAGTACTGCCGTATTTCCGTGGGGTATTTCGTCCCTTTTGCCAGTCAGGCTGACTCTAAATAGAGAAAAAACACCAGACGGGGGGCTGCAAATGGGAAGTATCTATTCTGTTGATATGGGAATAAAGGAAAATGGAAGATAATCCGGGGGAGGACATGTCCATAAACTACATGTACTGCATGACTGAGAAAGCACTGTGACGTAGGAGTGCGCATGGTGCTACCCAAAATAATAGCAGTTAATGCCTTTTTCTTACTCAGATTCCTTAGAAATCTTCCACTTGGTAATTCTGGGTGTATCAGCAATTATGTATAAATGGAGCTCGTGAACACACAGATTCATTGCAGTCATGGGGATGCTACCTAGGAGGATAGGTTCAATTAAAAAAAGCCCAAAAAACCCCAAACAAACAAACAAACAATGAAACCCACCAAAAACCAAACCTAGATACAATTTAAAAAAGTTTTTTTCAGTGACTTAAAAATACTACAATTAAAATTATTATTAAACTAGATTAAATGAAGCAGAAATTTGCTTTCAGGCTTTAGAGCCAAGAATGTTCTTTGTGCCTCTGTTTTTGTGTTCCATGTACCCTGTGCTGTTTACATAAGGATTATCTTGTTTATTTTACAGAAATTATGCTTCATAGAAACTAATCAAGAGAATATTTCTTTTTTTATGACAAAAAGTGGATGTCAAATTGCTCAAGTTGCTTTTATACAGCATTCTTTGGTTTGTGATACTGTGATATTTAATGGAGTGTTTATAAAGTCAGATATAATAGTTTATCAGATCTTGGGCAGTCATAATAACAAAACTGCCCTTACCATGAGTGCGATGTACTGTACTTTGTAATTTACAACACAGCACTTGCTAAATTACTTCATAAACGAAGAAGGTTGCCTACCAAAGAATCAATGTTATAAGAACTAAGAAGTATTCTCCTAAATGTTTTTTCTGTTAGTCTCCGTACAAGCCTTTAGTAATAGTTTGGACTCAGACAAACACTGCACTCCCTGTAGCACGCAACACATGCATACTGTGAGATATTTTCCTATTTGAATTTCCAGTGGAAGACACCTTTCAGCTTAAAATACTCCATGTCTAAAATGCTATTCTGCACAAATAATCGGACAAAATTTGGAAAAGACCAAAAGAAAGCTGAAGATTTTACAGTGGGAATCTAATGGAACAATTCAAGTGGGAGTTAATAGGTTATGAGACCATGAATAGACAATGGAGCCTTTCATTTCTGTGTTGCTAGTCCAAGTCCTCACCAGCTTATGTCAAGTGTGCTTGGTGGATTTGCTGTAACAGCATGTGTACAGACTTCTTAAGCAGGAAACAAAGGCTGTGCCAATGAGTCCAGTCTTCCTCTCTGCTGAAGGTCCTGCCCTGAGAAATCCATCTGGCAAACAGCAGAAGACCTGGGTATGCATCCCAACATAGCCTTTCCCCATTCTTCTTCAAATTCCAGTCTTGTTATACCCTATGCACACTGTTTGCTCTTGTATAGAAAAGAAAGAGAACATAGACATTTAGAAGCAGAGAACTGTTATTTGTAAATTGTGACTGATTTTTGGTCTGCAAATAGGCAACTACCTTCTTGATAGTCTAACATTTTCTTAATCCTCATACTTTAAGCAGCTTCTGCAGTTATTCCTTATATGTATTTCTAGATAAAAAAACATCCTTATGGTCATTATGAAACCATCATCCAATTACACTTTCACCTTATAGTTTTCAATTTACCCTCTATATAGCTAAGAGAGAAAAGTATAATTCATATTTACATCATTAATTCTGGCATTTTTATGAAGAATAAATAAACATCAAATTCACATTTCCCTGTAAGCAGGTGTATCTTCTATCTGGACAAATCTAGTCCTTGTATTTCTAACAAGAAGTCTGAATGCACAAAAATGGCATCACTCTTTTCAAAAAGAAATGTGAATTCTTGATCAGGTTTTGATCTGAGAGAAGTACAGAAATGACACTCTGTTGGAGTTTTCTCTCACAAAAAAAAAAAAATCAACAAGGATTAAGGGCTTCCTTACACATCCAAGAATTTCTTGTCAAATTGCAAGAAATTGAGGAAGGATGAATGACTTTTCTCCTTATTTCTAGTTTTAGAGAGACTGTATGGTAGCCTAAACAAATTATTTGATATCAGGGAAGAGGAGCAGAGAAAGGGTAAGGTTTTGTGGTTGAACATGACATAGGCAGATAAACATTTTTCACCTACAAAACTTGATAACGTCTATTCCTAAAGGGTTTTAAGGGAGACCATCAAATACATCTGATTTATTGAATGACTTTTAGAAATCAAGGATTGCATTCAAGATTCTATCAGGATGAGGAGTCAAATACTTGGTTTCTTGCAACATTTCCATGCATTCATGTCACATTGTTACCAGCAGATAGACTGAAGAATAAGAATCAACACTTTACATGGCATCTCTGAGGAGGGACTCCAAAGCACCAGCTGTATGAACAGGTTTTTTTCTTATCCTCCATGGAAAGATATGCAATTGAAAGCTGCAGACTTGGAATTTGTTCATAGATAATTTCTTGCAAGCCCATTTATACTTCAAAGTTTTCCCAAGTTTATACAATCTGGTCAGAATAATATCATTATTTCCCTGTTCTATATCTATTGTTAATTTTTGCAGCAGAATGATAATTACAGGCCATTTATAGCGGAAAATACCTGTGATAATCAAACCCCTTCAATTCTAGCTAGAAAATGCATTGGATTCCTGATGAATTCCATGGCAAAATAGCCTTTGTCTTACACTTCTTGAGCAATAAGAGTTCTTGCTTACCAGCAGGTTACAAAATGTAGGCAACAGATAAATTTTTCTTGATGGGGAAGGTACAGAGGAGAACTGCAGAGGATTTGATAAAAACTTTGAAGTTTTTTGAGGAAATTTATGATGGCATGCTGTTTCCTTTACTTTAGGAGCTGAGAGAATGGAGTAGCAGAGCAGATTGTGAGTGAGGTACCATCAGATGAACAGATACCATGACAGTAGAAAAGACGGTGACATTTGGAACTGGGCAGATTGTGACGATTTAGAATTTAAAAAATGTGACCTGAGGATGCAAAAGAGAGAAATTAAGAATTTTGGCACAAGCCAAACTTATAATTAAATTGTAACCAGAAAGGAGCAGAAAAGAATAGATTTATTGAGTGGTAGTGAGATTACAGACTTTGAAGAGAGAGTCGGAGACAGAAACTGAGTCAAAAAAAAAGGAAAAGGAAATAAGAACAAAGAGAGAAAAGAGCAAAGACAGAAGACTGAAGAAAGAGGTAAAAGTACTACAGGGAAAGGACAGGAAAAATTTAGATAAGATCTGAAATATGGGAAGAGGATATGGTGTTAAAACTGGAAGAAGTGGGGGAAGTGCCTGAAGAGCTGAAGTTAATGCTTAAGCTGCTCCCACCTGGGATGTGCCCAGTAGGAGCATATTGGGCAAGCCTGTTCCCACCAGTGCCTGCCACAGGGCACTGAGACCCTGGTCTCTGCATCCACGTGATTACTTGTGTTCCAGCTCAATGGCAGCTGTTTACAGCATTTCCTATTTGAAGCCTGGTTGGCCCTTGCTGGAGGTTCTATCAGTTCTATTGTTACTCTAATAAAGTCACCACTGGGGACACCAAAGACCATTCCCAATCTGAGAGCCACACATCCACAATCTGTCTGCTGTTTTTGATGATGCCATGAAACCGGTATTAGTGATGGAATAAAAAAATCACCACTTCTATGCCTTCTGTGGGCCCCCTTTCCAATCCTAGTGTTGTAACTCCTTGGATAATCCATCATATCTGGTGCTGTTGGCTCAGAGTAGTCCCAGAGACATTAAAAATGTGCCCAATATAAGTATTTAACATTTCTTCTGGCTGCCTGGTCTTGTGGAAGGTGGTCCCACTTCAACTACATAGAGCTTTGTGATCTCCCACATGACATAAAATAATACCAGGTCTCTCCACCAGTAGCCCCTACACACTATGCACAGTCTTCACTGGCTTCCTGGGGAGTGGCGCAATCATGGTCAAAGACCTCTGGACACTGCAGATAAAACCACTGACTGTAATTCCAGTACAGACAGCCTGCCAGGCAGGTTTAGTTCTTCACCTGAAATGCTGATTTTTGTCCAGATGAGAAAATTAGTCTGTGGAAGAGGCAAAGTTTTCTTGGGTGAGAAACTCCTGTGAGAATTTTTCAGTTTTGTAACTGTTTCCACAGCTAAAAAGTCCATCAGAAAGGTGAACTCATCAGCTCTAACATATAAAATGTTCTTCCTTCTTTTCACCTTCAGATCTAACCCTTTAATACATGTAGCCTTAGAAACAAAAATGGCATTAAAAATCTCCTGGTGAAAAGTTTAATACACACAGGAGACAGGATGAAAATTGCTTGGTCTTTTGTGCAACAAAATTGTTTGCTTGGGATGCTCCAGTTCTGCTCCAGAGATTCTCTGCTCTTTTTGGACGGGTGTGTGACTTTGAGCAAGCCAAAATACAAGCGCCTAAATCCTCAAGCCAATATTTATCAGCCTGGAAATCATTCTTAGTTTATAATTAGGCAGAGTCCTGAACAAGCACTGTAAGAATTTATTTGAATGCAAGGGTTGCCAATCCTTCCACTGATGTTTCAGAAATGTCATCCAAACTAGGAAAAAAACCAGCTTCTTTCACTACCCAAGGTGGCCTTTGGACCATGGAGATGGGGGTAGAGGGTCATTTACCCCAGGGTGAGGAGAGAGGTGCAAGTGCAAGAGCTCAAGAGGAGACCGTGAACTTCAGGGACAACTTAGTAAATTTAGGCTTTGTAGTCTAAAGGATACCAAACAGTTGGATTTCCTGAACACATTCTCTTTTTCAGCCCAGAAACATTGTCTGGGCAGATGTTGATAAATTTATACATTTGTTACAATTTCAAGCTGTTTGGAAGGTGTGGCAGGTCAGATTCTCTGCCCAGGATGCTCTACAACAGGTTGTATTGAGCCTGGTGACAACCACAAGACTGCGAGAACCCTCCTAGTCAGGCCAACACTTTAAGAGAGCATCATATTTATTATGCACATGTGCTGAAGTCACCGCGTGCCTGCACAGTAAGACTTACACTTCTGGGGATTGTCGAATGGACCTACTGCCCATGTGCTGCCCAGTCCCTGGGAACACGCACACAACAGCCTCTGTAAGTCAGATTTACTGTGAATATGCAGAGCAATGAAATGCTGCATGTGCAACAGGACGTGTTGCTTCCTGAAGTTTGGGGTGGAGTGCACATACGCTGCACAGATTTCTCAGGCTGAAATACAGGATTTCTATACTGGCCAAACACTCGAGTCTTGATGAGGGGCAAAATCATAAGCTCTGCTATGCACGAGTGCCACAAGGAGTTTGCTGCTTGGCACGGTGCTTCTGTCGACCTTGTTGCAAGGTGCTTCATGTGCACTGAGAAAAATATGTTCATCGCCTGACTCGTACTGGCAGATTCCTCTATCGGGCAGGCATTGCAGCTATAGGAGATGCAGAGTATGTGTTGCTCTGTGGCATTGATCCATTTATGGGTAAATTTCCCATCTGAACAGGAATATATGGGCTCATGATAACAAGGATGCCTAATAAAAAAGCTGTTAACATAAATAAAGACTATGACTCTTTCAGATTTTATGCTGAGTAGTTGCTATACAAATTATTTTTATTTCAAGAACAGCAACAGTGCCTGAAAAGCTGAGAACACCTTTACGGTAATCCTCAACCCCTTATAAGGTAGCATTTGGTTACAATTAAAGAGAAAGTCTCAAGCTACTAATTCTTACCTTCCTGAACTTCAGACAGAAAAGGGTCCTGATGTGAACCACCTCAGGGTATTTGTTTTACAAAAGAAAAATAAAATTAATGATTTTTTTTAAACCCAAACCATTCCCAACTTTTGATTGCCTTCAGTTTCAATACAATTTGCTATTTCTGTTTTACTATTTTTGCGCCCACATACGAAAAGTGTGAGCAGACTACAAGTTAGGTTGATTCTTTGAGGTTGAGCTGAGGTCAGTGAAAAATTGATAGCAACTTTTGAGAAGAAAAAAATCATCAAAGCTAAAGGAAGTTTCTCAAAGTGGGATTTAATAGCAGCTATCATATTGCCTTCAATGGCTTGACCATTTCTTCTGCAGCTGTTTTATTTTAAAAGATTTCACCCCCATCCCACATGTATAGGCCTATACACTGACCTAAGTACGCACATCCAAGTACTTTGGTCACTCATGATAACTATAAACCCTTCAGTGAACTACCAGAAAGGTAGTTCAAATGGAAATGGTGAAATTCAATATAGCGTTTAACTAAGTCACTGTCTAAGGTTAAGCCCAAGGAACAATTAGTAACACTGGAAGGGAAGACAAATATATTAATTAGTGCACAGACACTAGATATGTGATTTTTCTGGAAGCTGTAAAACAACCACGGTGGTATTTCAATGTGAGTGGAGCAAATGAGTCTATTCAAATATACAGTTTAACTCATTTGTACCGTGTGTGTGTGTGTGTGTGTGTGTGTGTGTGTGTGTGTGTGTGTGTGTGTGATTGTGTGTGTTTGTAAGTGCAAAAACCCCAAGATTCAAATTTAGGTACAAAAGAAATATTGAAAGACAAGAAGGTAAATTTAGCTGGTAATTTTGCTGCTTTTTCTGCATGTCTAATCGCAGATAGAGTCAAGTTCTCAAAAATTCCTATGTAGCAGGTGTCCAAGCTCCATTGACTCTCAGGGTGGACTAGATTTCTGACTTAATATGGACTTTTTGAAGACTGATTTTGTGTGTTATTCATGCCATAACTGAGAGCCTTATCTGTATCTCATATTAAGGTATCACTTTTTATAACAGTAAACATAGTTTAAGACAGAGGGGGATTATCAAGGTGATAAAATGATGGAAAGTGTATGTGTGCAAATGGAAAATAATGTGTCCATATATGCATTTGTTATGGACTATTTCCATTGCTACATACTGCTAAAAGATTGTCAAGCAGCATTCCTTAATCTCAGTGAAGGATTAGCAAAATTT
This sequence comes from Taeniopygia guttata, assembly GCF_048771995.1. NCBI lineage: Eukaryota > Metazoa > Chordata > Aves > Passeriformes > Estrildidae > Taeniopygia > Taeniopygia guttata. Next base: position 35,857,066 of record NC_133028.1, on the reverse strand, counting down.
AAAATCCACATTTGATTAACTAAAAAAATGGAACTGTTTACTATTTATTCTCCCCCTTTGATATTGAAAACGTACCAGTAGTTTTGATGCAGTCTTGCACGTGGAAATAGGATGGCACAATGTCTACCATAAAGCTGAGGCTAGAAGAACTGAGAAATGACCTCTTCTCTACAGACTGACAGATCTCTGAACTTTTTTTCATTGCCCAATGCCTCCTTTTACAGCCAAACATTTATCATTAGCAGCAACAAGAAATTAATTTCAAACTAATTTTGAAATGAATTTCAAAATGTATTTCCGAATTTCTAATCCCTTGCTTATTCTCCACCTCAAAATCAAACAGCACTCCTACAAAGTTAGCTGTTAGTTTCTACTTTAAAAGTGGGAATTTTAGTGTCCTGTGAAAAGTAAACAAAATGTTGAGTCATTGTAGAAAGAATAGTATGGCAACAAATAGACAAATACTCTCAAGGCTAAATTTCTTTTTCAGGCCATTATTGTTTCTTCCTGCACATACAAGTGGGCTGCTAGCTAACTTGTGATGGCAAATCTGTGAAATATCTGACCTGTTTCCTAGCTTCCCATGTAAGTGAGTTTATGTATTGTCTGAAATCACTTGAGATATCTTTGTGATCATTGTATTTTTGAGATGCTACTGATTGCAACTATCTGCAGTCATCTGCAGACACTGAATACTCAAGGCTGGAAAAACTTATGGAAGTCCATAGCCCAAACTCTGTCTCCAGGCAGATTGAACTATGAGGGCAGAACGGAATGCTCAGTGCTTTGTCCACTTGAGCCTGAAAACTCTTAAGAACAGACTGAACATGCTCTTTGCTCAATCTATCCCACTGCTTAACTCTCTTCATATCATCTTTTTTCCCCATAACATCCAGAGCATCCTGTGCTTCAGTCCCGTTCAAGAAACAGTTTTGTTGACCTTTTGCTGTGCAGATGTGTGTTCATTGGCTGTGTTATTTCTCTATATGCTGCTTTCCCCTATTCATTTCTGAATGGTCACTGGTAAGATTTACCAGCTTGAAATACACTGAACTTGAATATATTGATCAGGCTAAGCTAATCTGAGAGATGTTTTTTCTTCTTTCACCTGCCTTTTGCTTCTGCCAATTGCTCAGCTGCTGATCTATCCAGTTTACTCTCACTCAGAACCCAGAATATAACAACTTACAGGGTACCAGGAAATACCATTATCATTCAAGTTTGTTAAATGATTGTTGACCAAGGTAAACAAAATCATTAACCTCCATCACGCCAGCTTTTCAATTCCTACAACTTAAGAAGAGGAGTATCTCACAAAATGGTGGGAATATTGTATTTATGTCCACTTTTTATTCTGCTTTACACCTAGTTGAAAGGTACTTCACTGCAGCTGAACATTTCCTTCACCATTTGGAAGCAGACTCAACTTGCTGGTTCCTATTTTGTGGAGTATAAGACATTATAGAAGAGACCACTGAGTCTGGCTTAGTTTTGTCAGAAAAGGCACCTAGATCTGGGTAGTGTAGGCATCTCTCCCACTCTGTAAGTACAGCAGATCTATTCCTCAAAACAAGCTGTCACCTGAGACCATCTATATCAGTATTGGTATATTTGGCCTTATTTGTAGGAAGAAGAATTAATGATGCTAGGGAAAATATGAGCCTAACCCTCTTTAATTGGAACTAACTAAATCTGTTCATTCACAGACATGACTTTTAGAAGGTTCCGAACAAAAGATCCTATTTGATAAAATAATAACTTTTTTTTTTCCAGTGTACTATGGAATACTTTTAAAATACATGAATGAGATTTGTGTAAGATGTTGTATCGCAGTCAGCTCCTCTCGCCGCGATACCCCAAGCGGTGGCGTGCTGGGCGGCAAGGGAAGAGAACGGGCGGCTGCTCCCCCTGTGAAGCTCTGCAGTCCCAGTTGTTGGCGCAGGGACAGATGGAGGCGACATGGGACTTGGGGCTAAACAGGATGTTTTTTTTCAGTGAGCCCCAAGACCCTCCGGGGAGGGCGAACAAAGGTTTTATAAAGGAACTCAAGAGGAGGGGTTTAGGAACAGCAACCAATAAGGGAATAGCAGGGAAGGAGTTTAGGGCAGGACTAACATATCATAAACCTATCAGGGAAAACAGGGGAGTGGAGTAACACAACGTAACCAATAGGGTGTTGAGCCTCACTAAATAGACAGGGAATGCTCTGGAAGCAGAGGAGGAGGCTGGGAGGAGTGACAGGGAATGTTCTGGGGAAAGGGGCAGGGAAAGGGAGGATTGACAACTTGGAGAGGAGTGGGTTAGGGAAGAGCTTGGGAAGATTGACAACTGGGGAAGGGAGGAGATTGGGGGGGGGGGTTAAACATACACAGAACAAATATCAAATCAAAGGAAAAACACACCACAACAGTAAGACACTTTCACTGTGGAAACCACCCTGAGCAGAATCTTCCAACCTGTAATTTAGCACCTAAGTTTTGATTCATCTTTCTTTTTCAATTCTTATGCATTTGTGGAATGCATTAATGTCAGAAAATCTTAGGTAATACAGCCACCTCTTTGTGAAATTCTGTCTCTAGTATAAGACTAGATGGTGCTTCATCTTCACTTAGCAGTTTACTCATTACCTGTCTAACTTGTTTTCTATAAAATAAACCATTCATGTTAATGCTTAATGCATCGTTATTTTAAAATTACCTTGCTATATATTAGTTCTCCTGTTCAAATATTTGTTACTGTTTGTGAAGAGTTTTACAGGTCAAGATGTTTTTAGAAGTCATATATAAATACCAGAGGGACCTAATTTGTCACTTGAAGTCTGACTAATAAAATCTGGTATTTGAATGCACAAGAAAAGCTGAGTTATTTAATAGGTGAGACATTATGAAGTAGTGATATTTTCTTTGATATCTGATTTTGAAATAATAAAAGATGTCTCACCTTGGTTTATTGATCTTTTCTAAAATCACAGTGATAGCCACTAGTATTATCCTTTTAGTGCTTTCAGCTATTTGCAGGGCTTTTATGAAGTTTTAAAAATAGTATCTTGTGGTTGTTCACAACTGAACAGCAAACTGACTGTGTGATAGTTATCTGTGTTTAAAGATAAAACTGTGAAGTTATTAAGCTACATTTATCTAAACAGCCCAAGAAGATGACATAGATTTAAAGGTGCTGCCCAAGATCAAAGAACACAATAAATGATGCAGGAAATAACAATTTAAAGGGGAACATTTCTGTAATGCAAAAGCTCATTTGTTAACATGAAGACTGGTTTTAAGGTGAAGAAAAGACGCAATTTGTAATAGACTTTAAAAATAAGTTTTTTTTTTTTTTCTATAGAAGTTGTTCAGTATTAAACTTGTATTTTTGTAGAAGTAGGATTCTGTCACAGCTTTTCATTTTAGTTTCTAAGGCACTTTGAAGCTGCTCCAACAGCCACTGATGACTAGAGGGTGACATCAAGCCTTTTGAATGGGGTTCCCTGGAAGTTCAGGGCTGTTTTCTCTTTGCCTTGCTAGAGGCTGGGGAGCTGCCCTGCTTTTCTGCTTTCCTGGCTACTGGTTTCTGGGGATAAGAGCACACAAACATGGTGAGGGACTACCTGAATGCTTGGTAAAGTCAGACAGACCAGCATCCATCTTACTGCTGGGAAAACAACAGCACCCATAGAGCAAGAGAAGACATCTGGATATGGTATGCTACAGGATTAGTCTGTTCTTGGGCAAGACGACCTACCTTTCCTCCACTGAAAGAGAAATGAACATTTCATAGAATCTAGATGGAAAGTATTTTCTTCAAAATAGTCTAAGACCTTGGAGAACTTGCACTGTCCTTTTCATGTGGCCCAATGAAAATTCTTTCATTTCTTCAGCTTTTAGAAATGTGAAGAATTTGTGTCTATACAAATTTCCCATTCTTTGCCATATATAAATGGTATCACACAAAGACATACACAAATGCTTATGTTTATTTTTCCTAGGCTAGTTAAAAGCTTGACTTCTCTTCATTGTCCTCTCTTCTTGTGAACCCAGTGATAAAAATCCAGTGAGAAGTTATTAGGCTATGCTTATCTACCAACAAATAGAGACACTGGTTATGTATTTTTCCTGAGTTTTAATCACTGTCTGAATTACCCTGGTTTGTTGTAGATGCTGCTGAGGTCTTTAACGTACTCAAAGGAATCTCTTTACAGCATTCATTTTAGCTCCGAACTTGTTAATCCACTGCTCAATCTGCTGCCAGTTTTGTGTCTGTTGTTATGCTGTCCTCGAGCCTAGGTCATTCTCTTTTCTTTTTCCCTGACAAAAGATATTTCTCTGTTTCCCTACAGCTGGAACAGTTTTGGGACAATAACTGCTTTTCTTCATATATCTGTACATGCAATGTAAATTTGGCACTGGCTGTAATAAATGTATGATATTCTACTGGCAAGAGATAGGATGATTATTCCTGGAACCACTATTCTCGTATGACAGATCAAATGTACTGAAGTTCTCCCATGTCTTTGAACCTGCCATTCTGATGTATATCAGTACCATTTGGGAACTCTTTATCTGCACTAGTAATTGTTTAATGTTTCACTGACTGAGATTTACAATGTTTTAATATTAGAAAACAGTAAAATATTTGCAGAAATAAATTGGCAATTTTGTTCAAATCCAGATGTCTCATCAGGCCAGCTGGCACGTCAGTTTGTTAGGAAGGGGCACAGACAGGATTGCTGCAGGTGGTACAGTGTCCTTTAATCACAAAATCATTAAGGTTGGAAAAGACCTTACAGATCATTGAGTCCAACATTTGAGTGATCACCCATTTGTCAACAAAATCATGGTGTCATGTTCAGTCATTTCTTGAACACTTCCTGGGATGGTAACTCCACTAGCTCCTGAGGCAGTCTGTTCCTATGTCTGACCACGCTAACAGTGAAGAAATTCTTCCTGATCTAAACCTAACCTCCTCTAGCACAGCTCAAAGCCATTTTGTCTTGCCCTGTTGCTTGTTTCTTGGGAGAAGAGACAAATGCCCACCTGGTTAAACCTCCTCTCAGAGAGCTGTAGAGTGATAGTCTTCTGTAAGCCTCCTTTTCTCCAGACTAAACAACCTCAGCTCTCTCAACTGCTCCTCACATGGCTTACTCTCTAGACCCTTCACCAGCTCATTTGGTGCTTCTCTGGACTCACTTCAACCCCTCAATGTCTTTCTTGCAGTGGGGGGCCCAAAACTGGACACAGGATTTGAGGTGTGGCTTCACCAGTGCAAAGTACAGCGGGAGTATCACTGCCCTTGCCCGTCTTGCCGCACTATTGCCGATCCAGGCCGTATGCCACTGGCTTTCTTGGCCACCTGGGCACACACTGGCTTCATGTTCAGGCAGCTGTAGGCCAGCACCCACAGGTTCTCTTCTACTGGGCCACTCTTGCCCCAGTCTGTGGCTCTCTCTGGGGTTGTTGTGACTAAGTGCAGGATTTGGTACTTTTCCTTATTGAAACTCAATAAGGTATTAAACAGGACACTTAGGACTGGCCATCAACTGAATGTGAATCCATCCATCACCACCCTCTGGGCTGGGCCATCCAACCAGTCTTTAACCCAGTAATGACTGTACCTGTCCAGTGTTTGACTGCATGATACATCTTGATGACCGAAAATCAATTTATTAATTCAATACATGGAAACAATCTTCTGTAGAAGTTTGGAGACTAACCTTGATGCATGCTTCAGGATCCATAGAGAGATTCATTGAGCGTATATTTAAATCAAGAACATACATAGGGTAATAGGCACAGGAAAAGAAATAAAAAATACAAGTTTAACTTATGTGTGGACACAATGTATTTAAAAGAAAGATACTAGAGCTTCCAGTTGCTTTTCAGAAGCTGCAGTGAGCTTGCTTTTTGCAAGAGCAATCTCCCATTCTTACAGTACTTATTCTAATTTCACCTGCTTAAAATTAACAGTATGAAATTGCTATTTCTGCTATTTCTTTAACTTTCTGCTCTATAATTGATGAAATCTGCCATTTGTTTCAGTATTAGTCTAAATATTTCTGGGTTTTGTTTTTTTTGCAGTTATTTTGCAGTATGCAGAACTACATAAATACAATTGAAGACCCATCCTTGTACTTCTGTTTTTCCTTTGTAGAATTATCTTCTCTCTTACCTTAATGTAGATATTATATGCAGCTAATTCTCCCCAAAATTTGTAGCCTATTTTTTTTATTACAAATACAAAATCTACTTTTGAAATATAAGTAAACAACTCACCATCCCAAAAATACACCACTTCCTTTGACTTTTACTGTCCATTTAGTCTGTTTTTCTTCAAAATTGTTTTGCTTCACACATTCTGTAGGTAAGCTTTAATATGCATCATGTAAAATCTGTTTGCAGTAACTCAAATTGCCTTAGCACGTGGGTATATTATACCACTTCAAGCAGAAAAGTTTTTGTCTTCCTCCTGACTACTACAGAAGTTAATAATACATCCCCATTTTCTGTTTTTAAATAATGGCTTAATAAGGTTGGATAAAAGATGTGATAAAACAGATGGTCTTGGATGAGATCCTAAGTGTGCCAGATCTGATCTCTGTTTGACTATAAGAAGGAGTGCAATGTACAGTACTGAGGAATTCACTGAGAGGGCTTAGTGGGAGGAACAGAGGTCATGGATATTTAATATCAGTAAGAACAAAAGTACTTGTGTAGCACAAGGTTTTTTTTTTTTTTTTTTACTATGGTCATTTTCTACATGATTACAAAGGAAAAGTAAAGGACTTAAGACAGGATTGATGACAGGTAAGGGCTAAAAGGGGAACTGGGAGTATACTTGTGACTATAAGCAAATAAAAACTACACCAAAGTTTTATTCTCAGTGAAGAACCTTCACAGACATAAATACAAATGAGGGTTGAATACAGAGACAAAAAAAAATAGCAATTCCCGATTAAGAGGAACAATGTGTATGATATGGAAAAGAATATCTTAGGGGAGAAAACAATGAAGAAAAAAGACACTAAATATTTGTTTCAAGTTAGGGAATAACCTCTTCTAGGTCTAGTTCAATGAAATTCTGAGCAATACAAAATATTTTTCAAATGTTTCCAACACTGTGCAAAGCTGTTACTACAGAATACATACTCAGGCTTCTCATGAACGTTTTACAGTTCTATAGCATAAAAATTACTGAGATGTAGATATGACTGTATGTAGCAATGGGTATATTTATTTGACATTCAATTTTTACTATTAGAGACTTGACAGCTTACACCTAAGCAATACTTTATAGTGTTACTACAATTAACTTTTGTTGAATATGATATATCAGGTTTATCTTCCTGTTTTATACCAAACATGGCTGAAATACAACTACCACGAAATGGAAACAAACATTGAAATTGATTTTGTAAGTAAAACAAGATATTTTTATTGCAGGTATTATTTGTTAGGGGAAAATTGATAGAGTGCTTCAAGAGAAAAATAATGGCTGTAGCCTGCAAAATATTGTCCGCTAGTACCATTTGAAGGGAAATTAGTATTGTCCTTCATTCATCTTATTTGTGAGACATGCTGATCTTAAGGGAATTGCACAGAAGCCCAATGTTCCAAAAGACATTTTATGTGAGGTGTCTTTAAAACATTTGGTATTTCATCTCTTGCATATGAAGGAAAGAGCTGAAGTGAACTTGCAAGCAAGGAGATCCTCTCTCAGAACTATCCACTGTTCAATTTATGAACTTTTTCTGTATTAAATGACTAAGAAGTCTATGTTGTGCTGATTTGATAATAAAAAAATAATTTGTCTCTTCCTTTCAAAAAGAGCTGTCTCTTTTTCCTCCTTGTACAACAAATCTTGAAGAGGTAGTTAAAGCATCAACACCTGTTAGAGAAGATGGAAAGAATACATCACTGGAAATCTTGGAAACATTTCAGCATGTTTGTTTCAGAATAAATTAAGACCTCTGAACTAATCTTCAGATGAAAAGAGGTTCATATACGTCTTTAATTAGATCATGTTATTGGAACACAATACTGTGATAAAGAAGATTTAATAAAGCATTTTGTCTTTTTATTACTTTCGTTTCATGCAACATATCTCCTTATCCAAGCAAGATGTTTCACTTCAAAGGAAGTGCTATCCACCCTCCCTTTGCTCAATAAACAACTCCCAGAGGAGTAAAAACAATATATTTTTGTAGCCTTACCAATGCTGCTGAGTGGTGAGAAGATCAGTCATTGTTTTTTTCTGTAGCTCTTGGTCTAAGATGAATTTCTTCTTTAAAGAAATTTCTGTATAATTTGGTGTATCATTGACCCCTCACCTTCATGAGAGAGCGCCTTAATAACAAAATGAAATCAAGTGATTTCTATTGCTGGAGAAATTTAATCTGAGATGGGGATGACCCTGAGCAGAGAGTCTGTTCAAAATTCATACTAATACAGGGACTGAAAGGCAGCTGAAGAAATGTGTTGGATGTATTGTCAGAAATGATCACTAACTTATTTTTCTTTACTATGAAAATGTTGACTATGCTATTGCCATGCCAAAATAGTCCTTCTCTTCAATTTTCAAAGAAACAAAGCTGAAGTGTTTTCAGAAAGAAAGATTAGACTCTAAAGTTGTCAATGCTAAAGTTGATTTGACAAGATATTTCAGCTTACACTGTAAAGCCTAAAAGAAGCCAGAGAAAACAGAAGGCTGGAGGGTGTCTGAAGAGGCAAGTATTTTGCCTTTTGCTGCAAGATATTTTCATCTCTCAAAGACAGCATTCAAGGCAGTGGCTTGTATTTTCACAGATTTCCAGAGATTATTCCTTTCTTCTACAGGACATTTATTTCAGTATTTATTTCTTTCTTGCAGTAGTTGTTCCCAAATCTTCACTGAGTTATCTGCTTCTGTGGCTGAAGCTCATTTTGTGTTCTAGTTACTGTTAACATGGAGCATGGTTCATTCTTTTCTTCTTTCTGTCTTCTGTATTTGATTAGCATGTTTCTCCTTAGTATTCTTTTCTCTACATCAGTACACAAGAAAATGAATGGTTTTTTTAAAATTATTATTATTACATTTCTTAAATGTCTAGTATGTTTTTTCTGGCCCTTTAATTAAGCTGTACTTGTGTTTCTTGAAATAGTGTAGCTAGTGTGATTTCTGCACTGAGCAGAATTGGATGTTACCTCACCTGTCTCATAGCCTGCATGTTTGTTAATATCTACTCATTTTTTTTTAATGGTAATTTGATAATGAGGGTTTATGTTCAGCCTGTGTTCCACAATAACCAGTAAATCACTCACTAAAAGCTTCCCCCAGTCTGGAATATCACCTTCTTATTATGCAATTGATTACTCTGAAAATTTTTTGCCCCACCACGTCTTCATTTTATCAAGATAATTTTGAATTCCAGTCATGCCCTTCAATCGACATTGAGTTCTTGGTAGCTGGATGTCCCCTTCTGTGTATAAAATATATGCATGAAGTGTATGTATATTCTTTAGTTTATAATTTGGATAATTCATGACAAGAATTCACTGACAAGAATCAATTCCTGGATGAATCTCTTAAGAATTCCACTTGATCCATCTTTCTGTTTGCAAAACAAACTATTGGTAACTATTCTGTGGATACCATTTTCCAGCCACTGAAACCTAAAAGTCAGGAATGCAGGGAAATGAACATCCATCTACCACACGATTAATGAAAACTTTCAGATAAAGTGATTTGAAAACATACTCTGTAAAAAGCTCAAACTGCAGAAGGTTTTTCATGCTCAGTTTTTATTTCTCAGTTCTGCAGTTTCCCAGGACTTGCACGGAACTTGGAAGATTTGGCTAATTATTTGTACATAACATTGTTTGTGGAATGGAAAAATATGCAGTAAGTATAAACCTGCATCGGGGATTTTTCAGTCTAAATTAGATACAAGATTCCATCTGAGAGAGGTACATGGTGTCAGGCAAACAGGAGTGAAAGAAGATTATGACCTGCTTGTTTTGAGATTGTGTTTTTCCATTCTTTCTTTTACAGTTTGTTTTTAAATGACGTAGAATTTGGCAGGGTTTTCTCTGAGGGAGTGTGTGCTTTGGCAGTGGATTTCAAGGAGGAAACAGGATGGAAGAATGAAATTACCATTTACAAGTTAACTAGAATTAGAGGAAGTAGGAGTAAATTCCACTTTTAGTTGTTTTGTTGGGAATTTCAGACCTTGAATAGGTATGCAACAACCTTTTATTTTAAAGTCCTGTGCCATTTCATGTTTGTTTCTTAAATTAAAACTCCTATCAAATTTTAATTTACCTGTAATCCTCAAAATAGATTGCAATAAGGCTAACTTTTTAAAGGCATCCTTGGTTTACTTTTCCTTATTTATTCAGCTTGTTTTAATATTGTTTGCTTTCACTTTGCATTTTAACAAGCTTTCTCTTCAGTTTTAGAGTAATTTGTGATCAGCCCCAAATGGAAATTTATTTTATTTTAGTGTTTTTTTCACAACTAATCTGAACTTGCATTGGGCTTTAAAGAAATATTTATACAGAAATAACAGAAAATTTCATGGTGTAAATGTAGTGCCATTCAACTATGTAAATAGCAGCAAATATGTTTAATTGATTATAAAATTCTGGCAAAATGTAAGCATTGCTTGTTTTTTTTCCAGTTGCTTTATCTTTGAACTATATGATGCAAATGAGGAGCACTATTTGATATTGGAAGTTACAATTTGAAGTGTGTTCTCAAAATTATACTTTGCATGTAGAAACACATACTGCAAATGCCTGTTCCCCTGCTTCCACTGTTTTTGGGGTATCCAGTTCCCTATTTATAACTAATCATCACAATGCAAAGTCATGCAATACCTGTTTGGTTTTATGTACAACCCAGTAAACCTGGGTCCAGTCACCCAGCCCTTTCAAGGTCATGCACTGAAATAACAAAAGCTTCAAGATGCAGATGATTCTGTGACCATTTTAAAATATCTTCTTAAGTGTATCTACCAAATTTAAGGATAGATAAACACCCAGGATTATAGCTGAAAGGAAAGTTGGCCAAAAAAACCCAATAAGTTCTGGGCTTCTGACAATGAGTGAAGACTGTCACCCTCTGCTGAGGTCGCTTTAGGCACCAAAGTTGAAGTTTTTGGAGACAGAGGGGCCAGTACTGTGAGAGACGATTACGACCCTAAGCACTGTGATCCAGAGGACTACTTCTGCTTTTAATTGAAGGTTTCACCCATTAGTTTTACCTTGCTGAAAAGCATATCCACCTCTTTGACCTGGGAGGGTCTTTTGTTGCACAGGACTGGCAATCAGACTTCTTCTTCTGTCTGTCTGCACTCATGTCTCAATCACTGCTGTGATTCATGGCATGATTTTCACAGCTTCAAAGAAAAGTTTAGAGACATCTGAAGGCAGTGAAGTGTGGAGCTGTCAGGTTAGGCAGCTCTATCATGGAAGAGGGAAAAAAAAATGAGGGCAGAAGACCAAGGGTAAAGTGTGTCAGTACATACTTATTCCCTCTCCCATCCCTCTTTCCCAGCAGGCTCTACCAATGACACTGGCAGGCGTGTCAAGGCGTTCTGTCTGTTTGTCTGTTTTTGTTATGAGTTAAACCTGAGGAAGGATTAGAACACAGAACAAAACTACAAATGGAAAGCTCACAGGGCAGGACAGGGCACTCATCTGTACCAGGGCTTATGGATTTCCAGCCAAACCAGCTTCTGGCGAGGCTGATTAACCCAAACGCAGAATATTTAGAAAGCATTTACTTACTTTCATGTTTATGCTCAAATTCTGTGCCTAAGCCTATTCACATTCTTACCTAGCAATCCTCTTATTTTTGGCGGGAAATAGAATTTGCTGATTAAAAAGTTATCCCAGAAACATTACTTCACTTCTAAACCTTTCTTTTCTTTAATTCATGGTCCTGTGATATACAGCTTTACAGTATTCTGTCATCTTCATACTACCATCTTCATTACACATTGGAAAGCTATTCATTAGACTTTCAGCTGCTGCCACAGTAAATGGCACAACTCAGTGTGGTAGGCACAGAATTACTGCAGGAAAGAAGTGCCAGTGTGTACTGTCCTTTGTCTAGTTGATTTAGAGCAGGGGAAAAGACACTTGGTAGGGCAGTGCAGCACCATAATTATTAGCAAAGTTTAACAATTATTGCATATTTTCCCCCTTGTGATTGTTGGCTTTGATATTTACATGAATAAACATCACATTGTTAATTGTCCTTCAATTAAACCTAAATGGAAGCTCTGGCCAGAGAGATACACAGATTCATTACACAGCCTCCACACTGAAGCATCATTTTCCAGGGGACATTCTAACAAAGAATATTTCCTGAGAGATGGGTTTTTAAAGTGAAAATTATTCAAGAATCACAACTTTTTAAAACTGAATGCAAAATCCTGTCAGGATAAATTAATTCAGAAAATCATAATCACCTTATCTGGCCACATTGCTACTATTTAACAAAACACTGTAGTGCTACTAACTGAAGCCTTTTTTGCTATATAAAATATGGAAAACTCATGCCTCCACCGCAGAATAGTGCAAGACAAGACTTAAGATTTGAATGGGAATGAGAAGCAAAGACAAATAAATGTCTTAAGCAAAAATTTAAAATAAATCAGAAAAGAAAGATATGTTAATCTTATAAAATCATACAGCTTTTTCATAAAAATATGGTTGGTGAATAACCACACTAGCTTCCAGTTTTGTGTTTTACATGCTACATGTGGAAAGCCTGCTAAGTAATTGGTGAAGAAAATGAATTATGACTTTTAAGAAATATTAATAAAATAATTTTGAGAAATGAATATTGTTTAAATCAATCATATCTATTTTGTGGATTAATTTTAAAGATGAAATTAAATTTAATTGTGTAAAATTATTTTCACCTTACCTTACCCATATCTAGTTAAGATTTATCAGCTATGATATTCTGTCAAATTAGAAGTTATATGAACACTTAAAAATTATTCAAACACTAAGATGCTTGCAGATGCTTTTATTCTGGACAACTATGTCCAATTGTTTCTACCTTTACTGTTCTACAAGGTATTTTTTCTATGTTTTTTTTTCCTTTCTGATTTTTTGTATAGCTAGACACCAAGAAAAAAAATGTGTTCAGGGCAATTAAAATATTGTTTTTATTAAGATTATTGACCTTAGCCCAGAAAAGCAAGCCATTCAAAATTAAGACTGTAACTTGATGTTTGACCAGTGCAATTGGACCTTAACAGAACAGAAACTATAAAAAGGAGTGATTTCCTGAGCCTTATTAGTCTTTCAGAAAATGGAATTCAAACAGTGTGAATCAAGGATAAAGCTGTGTATTTCCCTTAATTTCTTTCAGCTTTTCTAGCATTTGTCAATCTTTGCATTATGTGAAGAGTAATTAAATTTATAGATGATTTTAAAGCATGTGTTTAAAAAACAGCATGTCTGTGGTGATGTTATTAGTTTGGGTAAATGCAGATAATTCTGCATGTCAAAAACAATTAACACATATCCTGTGGTCTTAATTACCAGGTTCAAGGAAATTCTGCCCAGAAGAAATTTTAGTAAAGCCTCATAGAAAGTTAAAGGCCTGTGCCCTACAATTAAAAGGGGAAGGTAACGGACCCCCCACTTTTTTTGGTGATTGACTATAAACCTTGGCTTAAGGGACTTTTCTCAGAGGATAGAATTAAAGCAGTCAAGAATAAAAGGAGTTTGTTTTAGTTGTGAATGTTTCTACATCCCTTGGTTGCTCTTCTTACAAAAACTCCAAAACCTTAAAAATAAAAGTAGATAATGCCACACTAAGTCTTATACCGGAAGAACAGGCAGGAGGGACACTAAATGTAGGTCAGGCACAGTTGTACTTGGACTGTATGAAAAGTCTTTTCTTTCTGTGTGTCACACATAAAAGTAAGTCACTTTATATACCTGTTCCAGAATAAGCAGTCTATTTCTCATAAGCCCTTGAAAAAATTAAATCATTAACTGACATCAAAAGAAAACAATCTAGAATACCTCTTCTGTGGCTAATATTATTTTAGTCCATTGGCAATAATTAATCCTTAAGTGTGCAGAGGAGACATCAACTGAATCTGAACTTTTTAAAGTCAAGAGCCAACTGGGCTGTTATCAGGCCTGTTTCCTGCTGGGAAACTGTGTTCTAATCCATGGTAGCATAATGTCAGTTGCAGGAGTTCAGCTCCTCTCCTGCACAGTGTTATACTCTGCTTGTTTTGCCTGATGTTAAAAACCTAACCTAGAATTAGTCCTGGTCAACCTGGACAACCTGGAAGAGCTGAATATCAGATAGGGCAATGACAATAATTTTTGGTGTGAAGTGCTCTATAGTGAAGGGAGATGAGGTCAGGAGATTTGGAGAAATCTTTAAGTAGTCACATGGAAAAATGGAGGGAATGGACTTGAGGTTTGGGCTAGGATTTGCCCGAGAAAGATATACAAGAGAAAGAGCATGGGGCGTAAGTCACTGAGAATGTAATAGAATAAGCAAGAAAAATGACAAAGCTAAGGGGAGAATGTAGAGATGGAATATATTTACTTTTGCTGGAAGCAAGGGAAGCGTGTCCCATGCCACCCACATCAAACTTGATCCCATGAACTTCTCTGCCCATGGTTAGCTCCTATTGCTTTTCCAGCAGCCACCTCCTAGCCTGGCCAACTTCATTCTGTCTGGGTGCATGCAGACCCACCCATTCTCCCTCTGGGACATCTCTGTGCCATGCCCAGACAGGTCAATGCCATGTGCAGGGCTCAGGGGGACCAGCACAGCCTGACCAGCATTACCAAGCCTGAAAGTGCAGGGCAGGACAGGGACACTGGAGAGGTCGGGAGCAAAAAGGGTCAGAGCTATTGGTCTCATTCAGATGTCTCTTGTAGAAGACACATATGCTGAATGGTTTATTGAGAGGGAAAAGGCTGGTGCCACTGATTTCTCTGCCCAGAAGGCTAGGCAGAGGGCAAACAGCCACTATTGGCAGAAGTTAGGGTGCATTCAAGTGGGGAACTTTTGTCCAAGGAGAAACTCTGTGATCCACAGTGAAGTTACTGCTGGTTGGACTCAGGAGCCTTTAGAATTAGGCTGTGCTCAAAAATAGGATTTCTCAATCTCTGGCTGAGAGATGAGATGTCTAAAATCCTCCTGATTTCTGTCCTGAACAAAAGACAACCTTGGTCTTGATATTCATTGAGTCTCATTGTGGATTATTTTTTTTTTTTTTGCAAAAACAGAGGAGAAAGTGAAGAAAGCATTATTACTTAGCCATAAGGGGTAAAAATGTAGGAAGTTTCGAGAAGCTCACAGTTTCAACAATCAGAGTTTGTTCCCATATCTTGAAAGTAGTAAGAATTTCAGTAAAAAGGAGTGGGATCTGATGAAGGAAAGGTTTTTAGTCACTTTAACGAGGGCAGTAGAGAGGACAGAAGCTAAATCAACATACTATCAATGTTAATGCCTAGTAGAAGTTTAATAGCCTCTCAGGAATACATTTCTACCCCGTAGAGTTTCTCTTTGGACACAGCCCAAAGGTGAGCTCAGCTCCTCATACCATACAAGGATAAAGCCTTCACTGGATGATTAGTTTTACATCTACACCGTCAGACAGAAAAAAAAAAAAAAGGAAAACCTTATGGTTTCAGGGGAATGAATTACAGGCTTTAATGACATTGAAAATAAAGCAGTAGCTTTCCATTATACTTAAAAAAGGAAATAAAACAAATAAAAAGAAAGACAACATCAACCTTCATTGATGAATAGTACAGATTTGGTGTGTTTCACTTCTGGTTAATTTTTATAAGCTAATTGTATGTATTATGCCTATGTGCCCAATTTATTGGTGTGAATCTCCCTGTTGAAAAATTCATGACTTGTATGAGCGCAATAGGTGTTTGTACTTCCCAGTTTGGCTCCACAGCACTGTATGCACACAGTTGCCCAAGGTTCACTCTACAAATCTAGCCTGCCAGCTGCCAGCCAGCTTCTATGGGTTTTCTGCAATGTCAGTGGCACTTACTGGGAAAAATTGTCAGGAGGAAAAAATGGTGCTATCAATCAGCTGTACCATTCCCTACAAAACAATGGCAACAAATGTCATGAGTAGAGCAGTGGAAATATATTTATGGTTTATTTCCTATAGACTCATTTTTTTCTTCAAGTGAATGCATATTGCTGTGAAATCTCCATGTAGAGGTGTTAGAGGAGTGAACTGAAAGCACAGCAAATAGGAAATCTGCTGGGTTGTGGGAGAGGCTCTTTCAAATGTGCTCTTTTTAAGAGGTCTGCTTGCACATACTTTATCATCAGGATTTGTGCTAAGGATGTGTACTCTTTAAAGACTAGTTGCTAGTGAAGGCATAAAGTCACTCTTAAAATCTATTAGTTTTGTTTGTGCTGAAAGCATATATTTGCCATTCAGGTACAATGCTCCATTTGTATAGCTTTCAGCAAATGTGCTGTCACATAGTTAACATAATGATTAAGGGCACTTTGAGAAGCTTACCACCTTTGCTTGTAGAGGTGGGGTACCTTGACCTATAAAAAAACCCCATGTGGTACACTTAATAAATATATGATTTGCTAGATGAATCCATCCATGGTAATTCATTGTTATTAGAACATTTCTACAACGAATGCTTGAGTTAACTCTTAGCTCTCCCTTAACTCTATTTTGAAGTACTTATTGGTGAATAAGAGAGAGCACATCTCAATGAATTGTTCTGTTCCTATCAGAGGAAAATGAATGAGAGTGCAATTTTGAAAATCAAGACCTTAATGTGAAAGGCACAGTATTACATAATCTCAGGTGCTTTGGAAAACACTTTCTTCCAACAGAAGTGAATGAGAAATGAAATGCTTGCTTCACACAAATTAATCTCTCATTTTCCATATTCAAAATGAACACTGGTGTATTAATTTCCAAATAATTATAAATATTCCGGCAATAAACTGACTAGAATCTTTGAAGCAGTGATTTCTGTGGTAACATTTAGCTACAGAAAAAGGTGAAGTGCAAAAGAAAAAAGGAAGCATCTTTTTCAAGGAGCCTTTAAAGGTGGGATACAATAAAGAACCATCAACTTGAAATGGTTTACCTTTGAGACTCAATGACGTTAGGTCAATTACTAATCAAATGCTACCTCATTTCTGCTGATTGGAAAACTCTTCCCCTTTGAATACCCAAAGTTTCTGGGATTCAGACATGGTCAAAATTTAAAGGTTGATTTTCTTCCAAATTTTTTATTATGTGTCAAGATTTCAAATAGAAGGCAACATGCTACACATGTGATGACAACCAAACAAAGCATTTTTCACAGAAATAGATGGGTGGTAGTCTCCATGTGTCTAAATATCAGTCAGAGCAAAGGCAGGCTAAGTAACGGTAGCACTGGTAATGACTGTGGGTGTCTTGTGCATATCTCAAATCAACAATGACAGAGGCAGTATAAAATCAATTTATGAACCACATTCCTCTTGGGAACTACATTTCAAGCCATAATTTCATCTAAACTGCTTATCGGCTGCTTTTATTTAATGTATGAAGTGTCAAAAATTTTCTTTGACATTAGGCTTGTTATTGTCTTTTGATTTATATATTAAAGGAAAACATAATAAATACAAAGATTGTTTAGTGGATTTGTGCTGGAAAAAGTATTGAAAACATTTGTTATAGTGGTAAAGTCATTCGTACAGTAGTTAAAAATTAAGAAATTGGTCATGAACTTTTAAATCTTAAATAGCTTATGACAGAGAAGATGTGAGCTATAAAATTTTTTACTGTCCAAAGCCTCTTGCACATAGAAATGTTTATGTTGGGGATAAACACCTTCATGGCCATACATGGCCAAACAAATAGCTGGGCATAGCTTTCAGAGTTGGGAAAGCAAAACATTCCCTGGTAGGTGTGCATGAAGGAATAAATACAAGTACCCAAAAATGCCTGCACAGATCTCTGTATTTGGCATTTATTTGACTTGACTGGTGGTTGTGTGCCTTCTCTTATCTGTGAGGTTTTGATTTTAACAGCCACTGAAATATAATTACAATGTGAAAAATAGTTGGGATGAAGTTTCTTGAAACCACACAGAAATCCGTCATTGTGTACCTTGGCTGCACCATCTCTCATCCCTGGAAAGTGTGGATGGCAGAGCCATCAGAGAGGTACCCCAGTCTTCCAGCTGAGGAGAGACAAGGGGAAAGCTGTCTCCATATCACCAGATAACTATTGCATGGAAAGTGCAAATGGCAGCCTTGGATAGCAAAGTGTGGTGGGATATGGCAGCTACTCAACTGCTGGGGAGGCAGAACACTGCACCAGCTCAAAATCGTCCAGAGAGTGTCTACCTCCTCCAAACAAAACATGTCAAAACAGCAGGTGATCCCAACCACAAGCCAAACTCCTATGGATGATATTTCCCATATAGCTGCATTTGTATTAGTCATTTACTGAAATTGCCCTTGAAGGCTGGCCCAGAAGTGTATAAACAACTTTAGACTTGCAGTAATTTAACATATGGAATATTAAATATGGATCTGGAGGGCAAAACTCTCTCAGTGCCCCCTCTTTTCACAATGCTGAGTAGGAACTTTTCCAAGATCAGATGCATTTCTCTGAAGGATAGGAGACACTCACCCTGAGGATATGAAGGGAACAACCTGCTACAGATCTCCATAAGCAGAGACAAGAGCCTATCATTTTGGGATGATGGGGTAAGTGTGTTGAAGGAGGTGACTGCTGTCAAGCCCATCATTATGTGGTATGGGCAATGTGGGCAACGATTCACTAAGAGCTTTCCTGGAACTGTCTGGGGAGCTGCTGCACTTGGAAAGATTTAATGTGGGATAATGGTTTCATATGGTACAGAAAAGTCAGGCTGAAACAGGGGAGGACAACCTGAGCATTCAAGTTGCAACTTGAGCATTCAAGGAGCATCTTACACTACATGTTCAGCTCATCCTTGGAATATTGAAGCACTGGTTTTCTATGGATTTTTTGGCTAGGAGTTTTTCACCTTGGCATGTTCTTCCTACAAATGTATAACTAAAAGTACAAGAGGAGTGTAAAGAACAGCCAAACAGAGGACTTGGTTTTTGTACATTCTGTAATTGTTATGAGTAAAACACTACCGACTTATATTTTACACTTGTGCAAACTGGGACGTAAGGGAAAATTATGATGAACTGCCTGATATTAGTGATTACACAGAATTTATCCAGTTTTAATGTTCACATTCTGGCCTCAAGGACTATCTTACAGATATCAGGTGGAGGGAACCCACCTGATAACCCACCTGAAAACAGGCTTAGCAGCCTGTCTTGCTTGTCTTGGTTTTTTAAACCTCCTGCATAGAAAAGAATGTCACTGTTGACCCAGAGAGTGTATGTATTATGCAATTATCATATGCAAATGATTCAATTGTCATAATAGCTTTTAAGTTGGCACATGGTTTGTCATTTTCATACTGTAGATTTACTATTCTTCAGCCTACATGGAATTACCTCTGAATATTTACTCATTGTCATATTTTGAAACAAGAGTGATTTCAGGTTCACACCCCCGGCGAATAGATCTCTGAGATGACTCATAGATGGAAGAACTGCTAATCAGTAAAGTTAACAGCTGCAATAGACTGAAATTGGAAGTATATTTTAATTATATTTCATGCTCACCTTGCATGTCTTTCTGCTTATTTCTGTTCTTTTTATTTGTGAAGGGGGGCTCTCTGGGAACTGGGAGATATTCACTCGCACTCTGTGTATAGAACTGGTCTGAAAACTCATAAAGTCTGATGGGTTTGTGCAGCTCCTAAAGTCTTCTGTCCTGTAAAAGCATATTTTTAATTATTTTGCTGGATCCAGCAGCTTGTGTTCATTTAACAGAGGTGAAACTCACTAAACCACTAAACACCAATTCGATTTTATTTACTTAATAGGAAATGAGAGTTTTGACAAATAGGTGTTGGTTTTTTTTTTTTAAAGATGCATAAAGTCTACCTTTCCACATGGCTTTTAAGATAATTTGAAGTGTTTCAATTCTTTTTCAGAATTAGATACTAAATGCAAGAGCCTTCTGCAATCCAAAGAGGCTTAGAGTGTAAATGAGAGAGGTTCTGGCTGTGTTTGGGAAATTTCTCTTCCCTTTTCTAAAGATTTCACAGTTTTACACTGTGCAAGTAGTGCACTGTATGTACACTTGCTTATACTAAGCACTACCATATATAAACAGATATTTGTATCCTTTACATTGTAATTTAGCTGACTGCGTGCTTTAAAGGGACATAAATATCTAGAAAATATGTACGAGCACTAACTTTTAATGTTGATTTTCAGGAGAATATAATCTAGCAGACATGACAAAGGGTCTAAGGCTGGTCTCCTAACAGCTGCACAAAGCATTCATCTTTGGATATAACTCTCCACCTTTCAAGCCTCCATATTTTAAAAATAGATTTGCTAAAACTGATAGTATATGTAAAACCAGTCTAAACTGAATCAGTCCTTCTTGGCCTTAGAAATCTGGTAAAACTTCAATTGTGAAGTGTTGCTGACGAGTTCACACACACATAATTGTATTTGGTGCATGTTATGAATGACAAAAGTGAGAAAAAACACTCCTTACTTTTCAGTTTTTAATGGGCTCTGATGTAATGTACATTTTAAAAAATAATCAAAGGTGAATGTCTTTGGCAAGCATGGTGTTTTGGGCAGGAGCCTGCAGTACAAATGGAGAAGGATGGCACCAGGCTTTCACCAGCAAATTAGAGACACAGCATTAAGTGCCTAGGTCACAAGTATGCATTGTCTTTAACAGGAAGGTATATCTGGGAATATCCTTCTTCATATTTGGAAAAAATATTCTTTTCAGTTAAGGAATACATTCTAAAACACTTTAAAAATCACACTATGGAATACAAATTAAAACAGTGAGCTTAAATTGGAACAGCAAATTCTTTGAGGAGATTAATCGGAACACCATTAAATACAGGTATTAAGTTATAAACAGCTTACAAGTGAAAATTTTCTCAGTTGAAAAATTTTCCTTTATAAAATGTTGACTTCACAGTTCAAGAAGTTTAACAGAAAAATAAAAGTTTTGCTGAATTTTTGTAAAAGTGTAGGAAAATATCTTGTAAACAACCCAAAACCTATACAAGCTATTTTGTAAAAACATCTTATATTCGCTTTGGTTTTGTTCTTCAAGCTTTCACATTAATGCAAATCCACAGGCTAGAAATATAATCTGTTATTCAGAATTAATGAAATGCATTCAATAATTCCTTAATTTTACTGTGGATTTCATTAACTCCTTGTATTTAGGTAGTCTCAAAGCTATGCCTTTTCCATCTTGGCACTGTGAAACAGCAAAAGGACCAGAAATCTGAACTGCTACAGCTCAGTGTGTGATCTTAATGTGTCTGCAAACAACAAGAAGAGAAACACAGTTTTCTCCAGAGTGCTATATAGTGTTGAAGTGATTTAGGTCTGGAAAATCAATCTGTTCATCCTTCTGGACAATTTCTGAAACAAATATTTAGCAAGATTTATAGTGTTGTACATATGCAGGCCAAAGGATTCCACTGGAAGGCAGATTTTTGTAATACCATATAATCAACTACTCAATAAGATGTTTTATTGTTTTGGAGTTTTTTTTTTTTTTTTGTGTGTAATAAATGCAATTCTGCAACATGTTTTAAGGTCATATAAATATAACGAATCATTCAACTTTTCATTTCTTCTGTAAATAGATGATTTTATATTATCCTGTTTATAGAATAGATACGAAAACACTGGAGGCCTATAGATGAAAGCGAACAAACAAAAAACTAAATGAAACACCTCCACTTACATGAACTTTAATTACTGAAATTTCATTTTCATCTTAGTCATTTGAACCCATTAAAGTGTAGACTTTTCAGAAATGCCTAAATAACCAAAGTTCAGCTGAAACCTTAGCACATAAATATAATGGGAAAAGAAGGTTTAAGAATGAGAATAATTAAGGTTGTTTTTAACATGCTAAGCTGTTTGCTTGTTGTTAATAGTACTCGTGGCTCACTCCAATCATGTTGTCTGGGAGTCTTGTTGCACAATGGAGTGCCTAGAACACTTCCTCTCAAGTATCATCTGAAAGCCTTTACACTTGTGCAGGAGGTGATGGAAAATAGATAAATGCACATGTGTAGCCAGAAGAGTCTGGGTCTGGAGGGGGGTGAAGTTTGGAATCGCCCTTGAGAAGACTGAGAACATAGGTGGAGACTCAGACAGGGAGATCCTGCCAGGGGTGAGGAGCTGCACAAGAAAGCCTTCAAGGCTTTAATTTTACAGTGCAAGTGGTTAACGAGGCTCAGGACAACCTTAGGCTCTTGGGCAAGCAGGAGTCCCAGGGGCCAGTTAGGCATGAACTTAACACAAAGAATTGAAGGCCCAAGCCTTGAATTACAGAGCCTTTTGTCCACCACTGAGGGCAGTGAGGGTTTGATAATTTTAGTTTGGCTTATGCTGGTTACTTGTAGTCTCCTCAGGTAAGTATTTTAGCTGCTGCAAGGTGGAGAGGAGGAAGAAGGTGAGCTAGGCTGAGCCCATGCACAGCCCTAAGCAGAGACCCGCAGTCTGCTGATGGTGCTGTTTGCAGCAATAGAAGCTACAGCAAACCTGTGTGTATGGCAGGTGGACATTATTTTTCAAAACACAAACCCAGGACACTTTTCCATCAGCAATTTTTAGGTCTGTGAAGTACTCAGGTGTTCTGCACTCAACTTACTCTGGTCAGTTTTGTGGGGACAGGGAATAACCCTCTCATGGGATCTGGTTTTGAAAACCCTCAAAGCTATCCCCATCCCTGTTGTGGCCATGCCCATCTCTCCCTGCAATGGCAAACTCTGGCATGGCAGTGGCAAAACTCCTCCACCACCCCCAACTTTGATGCTAAAGTCTTGTTGCCTCACAAGGGATGGTGCACCTCAGGTCAGATCAGGTTGGAACATGGGCTCATAATGCCTAACAGGAAATTTATAGGGGGAGAAGAGAGACCAAATACTTCATAGCTAGGCAGTTGTGAAAAAGTGATTAACTGCTATGAGTTTCTCTTAATTTACAGAAAAATTTTAATGTAGCTATAAATTGGAATATGCTCAGAACTGTGCAGGTAAAATGTGCAGTGAATATGATAATGAATAGAATAAACAGTCCTGGCAAAATTAAGATGTGTCTGCATCCAGGCTTCTCCTCCATTCTCTTTATTTTGATAACCGCAGCAAAGCCAGTCAGGTTCCTAGACACCACCATATAGAAGCATGAAAATGTCTGCTATAGGCATAGCCAACCAGAAGGTAGTTTTGAAGCCAGGGAAAATAATTAATGCATCTGAAGAATTTGTTAAAATGGTTAGAACAAGACACACTGAAGAAAGTTTATTCTTCTTGCTCTGAACCTAGTGCTTTAGTTAAAAAAAGAATAAAAGAAAAATAAAAGAACAAAAAATGCAAATTTTCTTTGAAAAACAATGGGCTTTATAAACAATTCTTGAAATTCTTGAGAACCATAGAAGAGACTAAATGTTTTTTGAATCTTAGAATTAGTTCTCAGTCTTAAGTATGGGGTGAATAAAAAGCAATCCCTTCCTCAGTTTTGATTTTGCTACTTTTTGTTTTCACTGAAATTTTTCTAGCTGTTATATCATTTGAGATCAGACCAAAAGATCCTTTTGGTTAGTCTTACTGATTTTTTTTAGCACTTTTTTACTATCATTTAATAAGTCAAAAAATCTTGCCAGTTCCTCCTTTTATGAGAGCTTTCCTGCAAAGAGCAGCACTTAGAATTGTTAATAAATCCATTCTAGCTCTTCAATAGTCTTTAAAAAAGGTTTTGGGCATGGCTGCTCAGGTTACTACTGTCACTGAACATCATAATTATAATAATGAATATCTGTATCTCAGAAAAGTCCATGTTCTCTTCTAAGCTGTTGTACATCTGTCCAAGGGTATTCACTTTTTTGATCACATTGGCTCACCTGGAACAATTTTTTATGCAATACCATCCTTTTCTCTTTTAATTATGGTGAGCTAATAATACTAAAAACTGGAAGAATCAGCTGAATTTTTCACTTTATAATCAATGGAAAGGTTTCTTCGGTGTTCCGTGTCCTTGATTTCTTGCAATTAATTGCAGAATCAACTAGATGAAGTGAGAAAACACAGCTCCTTGCCATTAAGCAAATAGATCTATTTATTAATGTCTGAATAATAGCATTTTGGAAACTTTTGTTGGTCTACCTCTGTCTTAGAGCAGCTCTCTACCTGTAGCTGCTCATACCCTAAGCAATACATCTTTATGGTGGTTTTTCTTGTTAATTATGACCAGCCACAATCTTTTTTTCTGCAATTATTTCAGCAAGAGTACAACTGAACCAAATTAAATTGAGTATTCATTTTTGATAATGATGGTTATTCTTCAATATGCATCTGAATATAATTATGACTTTCTTTGTCACCAAGAGAAACTCTGAAGATTCACCAGAGACATTTGGTAAACACTTCTATTGCTTCCTATTCAGCTGCATCTATTTCTCCTGATCTATGGCCACAAATTTCCCTGAGGACCTTCTTTACTAGGCAAACCTTTCTATCTTTTGAACTACTCAGCCCACATTTTTTTTTAAACTCAGATGTCCCTAGGTGGTGCATGGAGATATGGCAAATTAGTGTTAATTTGTATACAAATTAGGAATGGTTTTCTTTGTTTACTCATCAATTTTGAGAGTAAGGTTTTGCATTTCCATGAAAAATTGGTATTGCACTGATTTTTGTTGTGCCCCTGTATGTGTCCCTTTCTCTGAATTAACACAGACAATGGAGGCATGAAATGAAGTGTACAGGTTTTCCTTTGCCATTCAGTTTCCATGAATAATCACTGGCCAGTTATTTTCTGCTCCCAGTGTTGCTTATTTTCAGTTACACGCACGTCAGGAGTCAGGCCCTGCTGGCGGATAGCTCACCGCTGAGTAATGCCCCTCACTCCCGTGCAAACGCACACTGTCATCTTTGGTAAGGCAGAGATGGCCCTACGGGTGCGGAGCTATTTGTATAAACTGAGGTTACAACGAAAGGCATTCAAATACATTCTGGAGGTGAAAAGACAGATGTAAATTCAGGCTCTTTTCCAACAGAGTGCATAAGCAGGTACTAAAGTTTAAGCCAACGGGTTGTAAGTGTGTGCTTCTCCCTTAGGGGTATCAAAACCTCAGTAGTGTTTTGATAGGGTTAATAGCTAATTTTCAAATATGCTGAACATCCATTAAATTTGTTGAAGTAAACAGAAGCTGCATATGATCAGAGAGTATTGAGGCAAAACAAGTCCCACCAAGGGGAGAAAAACATTCTGCCCTGCTTGCCAGAATGACAGGATTTTGGGAAAATAGGTTTCTTTTTAACTTGGAACACTCTTTCCTAAAATAATATAACCAATTCATGCTGACAGCAAGCAAGCAACCTAAATTGTAGATGAGCTTCAGTGTCATGCACGCATATTGCTATATTTATGGATTGTTTTAAAAATGCTCATATTAGGAGAACTGAGAAGCAAATCCATGCATGTAGATTGCAGCAGTTGGTCAGAAAGCAACCATATGATTGGCAATTTTCCAGGGAGACCTGAATGGGCAAGTTGCATTTATGTGATCTAAATCCACTGGTCGCATTCAGGGGGGATTAACATCTGTTAAAAGTATTATGTTTATCATGCAGGTGTTTCAATATTTGTATTTATTATGTGTTGCAGCAACAGTCTCTGAGAAAACATTCATATAACAATCTGGTTGTTTTATTGTCTGAATCTGTCAGGACAGTCATTTTCTTACTCCAACATTGTGATCCCCTTGCAAGCTGTAAACTATTTAATGAAGTGAGTATATGGAGAAAGATGACAGACTTTCAAACTTTTAGAAGACAGTTTTACATCAGTGACATTAGGTTTTACACTTGGGATTGTTCCTAATACATATATGGCAAAAATGTTGAATTAGTTTGAAAATTTCCAGAATTCCAATGTATTCCCCTGTGCAGTTCTGTATTTGACATTGCATTCATTTTTTCAATAAGCTATAGACACAGATTCCAAGATTAATGGAAATAAATATTATATAAAGTGCTGCATGGAAGGGATAATTATATCTGACTTTGAAGAACTTTGCTTTGTGTGTCTATAATGCTTTTATTGCTCAAAAAGTAACTCTTCATTGTGACTTGCAGAAAAGGCTGTTGCCTGTTAAAAAAAGGAAAAAAGAAAAAATTCAAAAGCTAGACATCTGTTGATTTGCATTGCAGTGTAATGTGACGCTGCCAGTAACACAGACAAAACAGCTATGTTAAAAAATTTAAGGGAGAAAAATCAAATGTTCAAACCCATGAGGAAACGCAACAGTTTAGGTCATCCGTGTGATCTTAATTTGGTCTCCTTGAGTGGTGAAGTCTTTATTATATTATCATGGATGTTTTTGTTCACAGGACCTCTTGAATCTGATCCAATTTATACTGGAGTAATGGTACTATTTTCATTGACTTCAGTGAGTTTCAGGCTAGGTTCCAAATGGCCACTTTTTTTTTCTTGTTTAACCCATATTTCTTGAAATAACATAGGTGTATATAATGACAAAGTTTATCCGGTGAATAAGACATGATCCTTGTCCTGAAAAATTTACAAAGTCCCTGTTCATATAATGTTCATTCCTGTTGCCTAAATATATTGCTATTTTCCTTTGATTAATCCACAAAATGCAAGTTTATTTCTATATAGAGTTCATCGCCTTACCAAAACAAACAAAAAAACCCCAAAGAAAAGAAAAGAAAAGGGCACCAAATTGGTTTTTTTTGTTTGAGCAAGTAATTTATGCCAAGGACAAAGACAACATAGTTCTACTGTAGAATGGTCTGTAGTGATGACTGGTTATGAAAAAGGTATGAAGTAGACCTGAAATAACAGGTGTATTTTTTTTTTCTTTAAACATTTGTAGATCAATAGATTACATAAAGTATAATGACTACTTTGGAAAGAGAATTTTCAATAATAAATGTCCATCTGAAATGGTATTTAAGTGAAATATGATCCATCAGGAAATGATAGAATTACTGTCAAAGATTGAGAAGGGATGAGATCTGTACCCGTCATTTCTGCTAGAGAAGGTCTCCAATGTGCATGCCATTTTTCATGGATGGAATATCAGCAAATTCATGATCATATTGGTCCTAACATTGGGCAGGCACTAGATGCAATTTAATGACTTGCCTTAAATTATTAGAATTGCATTGAAATCACAACCCCGAGGAGCACACTTCCATTTCACACCCTGTCTGCTGAAAACTAAGATGATTTGATATGTCATCATCTCACCCTAACACATCCCCTTATATATTCTTTCAGGTGAATTACATTTATTTCTATTGAGGCCTTCAGAAAAGAAGAATCACAATTTGTTTTCTATTTTCCACCAGCAATTAAACTTATTGCATTCAGTCCTCATTCAGCAGGACTCTTTCCTGACTATCCAGATCTTCCAAAAATATTGACAGCAGCAGCATTAATTTCTTTTTAACTTTTGCATTTATTGGTCCTATCGTCAAAAGAATATAACTGAAATGTTTATATGTATTATGTGCTTATAATTTTATTCTTTCTTTTGGCCTTCTGAATTAGTAACATCTGTTACCACTGATGGAAAATATCCTCTGGGCCACAGAGGAATCACAGTCACATGTTGCTGCTGTAACAGCCGGTGTGAATCAGCAGTAAGATAGACTCATCACTCTGCACCTAACAGATATAACATCAAAATGGAGCCAAGACATTCCTGTCCAAAGTGGGAGGCAATGGCCTAGCCTCCAACTTGAAAAGAGAAGCCTCAAAAAATTTCCCGAGTGCTTGCAGCCTTAGAGGCAGCACTTGTTTAGTATGATTCACTGTAAACTTCTCATTTTCATCAGCATTATCCTCCCTGATTATTATAAGGAATAATGTGGCCCATAAGCTAACTGTAAGAACAATGACACAAAGATTCAGGAATACAGAGTGCACAGCATGAGAGGCCTCTGAGTCCTCATGTTTTTGGTTCTAAAGGGTGGCTTTGGAATACTTTTCAACATTTTTCATTCACAGCAGCTCTAAAATTCCAAAGATCTTTAAAATAGCATGCAATGTATTGATCATTGCCCCATGGGGGCTGCAACAAGCAGTCAGTTAAATACTACCTTGTATGATGCTGATGTTGGGAGAAACAAAAAGAAAGTTTTGGTTTGAAAAGGGGCAAATTTTCTCCATCTTTGGCAAAATGACTGAGGATCTTTCAAATATGGTATCCAGAATCAGTCTCTTGAGTACAAAATGAGCGACAGTCTCTTATTTAGTGTTGTTCTGAATGTAATGTGCATCAAGTGCAATGCACACTGGTGAATAAAGTAGTAATCAGGTGTTTTGTTTTATGTTTGTACAATGCCCAGCACATTTACAACTGGAGCACGTGACCAGGTCAAGTTCCTCAGGTGAGCCAGGTGTACTCTAAGCCTCATATTCAGGGAGTAATCAAAGCATAAGTTATTATTTTGGTTTCAGAAAATTTTTTTGAAAACCCATGGTGAAAGGCTCTTTCAAAGGAGTCTACATGAAATTGGAGTCTTATATTTGCAGAGAAGATAACCATTTGTCCAGTTTATTCGTGTAGGTCACAAATGACCAATGAGACAATATTATATATAAGTATCTATCTATATAGATATAATTGGATATAATTCATAAAGAGCCTCTATTTCTGTGCAAAGCTTTAGATGCGTTGTATTACTGAACAAAATGTGTAAAATATTATGGCATCCAAACAGAATGATGATTTAGCTACCGTATTCCAAGTCTATAAAGGCAGCAACCCCTTCTGGGCCATTTGTATGTACTCATGCAAACAGATTTCTTCATTTCACTTGGTATATATAATAATCTTTCATTAATTTATATCATCACTTTTTAATACTTTTCTTCTACCTCCTTTACTTCTGTATTTATCTCAAATGTAGCCATTCTGGGTGAACAACCTCCAGAGTATATACAAACATATTTGAATTTGATTGAGCCAAATTGAATCACTAAATTACATAAGACACTTTTCCTGACTCTTTGCAATATCGTTTATATTGCAGAGAAACAAAGGCTTAAAGAATATAAAAACCCAAACCTCAACACTCTGAGTCAGTGTAGGAAACCCAGACTGTGTCCCTAGAAGTGTTTGGCCCAGTTCGTTACATACTTGTACTTATTCTCCCTTCCTGTTATCTCTTGAGCAATATCATAGCAACATATTTTGCATGGTAGTAAATTATCACAAATGGAGAGATGCAATGTATGTCTAAAAATAATGCCTGCATTTTGCACAGCTGTTGAGTTTTAACTGAAAAGCTTAAGCAGCTCTTCAGAAAGTCACAACATCTGATCTGCAAGGTGCTATCCACCTTTGCTTTCAGTGGGAGTTGAGGACGTACAGTTCTCCAGAGACCTGACACCT
Source organism: Taeniopygia guttata (assembly GCF_048771995.1). Classification (NCBI taxonomy): domain Eukaryota; kingdom Metazoa; phylum Chordata; class Aves; order Passeriformes; family Estrildidae; genus Taeniopygia; species Taeniopygia guttata. The sequence goes on along the minus strand of NC_133028.1, from coordinate 35,827,515 downwards.
ATAGAGGATATTATAGAAGTCAAGTTACTGCCATGTGATAGTGTGGCTCATCCAATAAGGAATGGATTGTTTAACACTGAGAAAGTGGAGTGAGTAACCAGCTATCAGAGACATTTTTGACATAGAGCCATAAAGTGGGAAGCGGCATGCCATTTTAGCAGGCATTAATGCAGCAGGCAGACTGCTCTAATGATCTATAGATAAAGCAGAAAAAATGTCTTCCTGGCTTAAGTGAATTATTGTTGCCATTAAAGTTGATAGCACGACATGGGAGGAAAGGTAGTGCTACTTTAAAATGGAGTATTCCTCCCGCACACTCATCATAAACTCCAGCTAGAAATTGGAGTAGCACAAATTCAGCCTTCTTTTGTCCAGGTTTGACATTGCATCCACACAAAAGGAAAAGATAACTTTTTTAACCTGGAAAAAAATCCAGGCAACCTCTATAATTCCTGTAGTTGTTCTTTCCTTGAAACCAGATGCAAATAGGGAAACTTTCATACAAATATCTACCTATATTTTATCTGCATTCTAGTAGAAATTATGGTTCCATTGTGTTGGGAACAGCACAACAACAACTTTTTATAATTTATTACTCTTTAGCAATCAAACAGATGGCTGTTTGTTTTCTTGTTTTGTCTTCAAAATATATCTTTAAAGTCATGTTGTCTCTGTTGAAATAAGGAATTTAATTATACCATCATAGGTTAGGGAGGAACATCATGAGGTATCCAGTGTTGTCTCCTGCAGAAAAAAGGGGGGAAAACACCAGTGTCATCCATGACATCAGACCAGGTTACCCTGGGTATATCCAGCTGGGTCTTGAAAAGGATAGAGTCTGTGCAATCTCTTTGGAAACATATTCCTACCACATGGCTGCCTGTGGCCAGTGGGGTATTTTTTGTGGGGTTTTTTTTTTTTTTTTTTTTTTTTGACTATGAGTTAGGAGATAGGACTGATCTCTTTGACTTCTCTATTGCTAAGCAGAGTGATGAGACTGTCATGAAAAAATAGACTGAGGATGATATTGAAGCAACACAGCTTGATCATACCTGGCTGAGAGAAGATTGATCTGGCTTTGCTTTTGCTGACATTCCTTTTTCAATTGAGTTGCTAGCACTGTAAAATCTACCAAACATTTTATCTCTACACCAAGCATTTCTACCCTCCTGTTTCTTCTATCCTTTGTCTTTTCTAGAGAGCATGTTTGCAGTTTAGAAATAGCAAAGGGGAAGGCGTGCTTGATGTGTTTCTGATACATGGACGATCTATTCAAAGTCCCTCTCTTAGGAATTTCCATTAACTTAGATTTGGTTTTCACACTCTTAGTTGTAGGCCAGAAGAACACACAAGGGATAGATAGTTTCTTTTCCATTTAATGGATAGATACTTCAGTGCTTAAAAATTTTAAATAATAAAACTATTCCTTTTTCCACAGGTGCTCTGAGGGTGCCACTACCTGATGTTTTGGGTGCCAGCAGATGTAACCTTAGGCATCAGATCATGTCCTCTGCTGTTTACATTCTCCTGTTTCATTGCTTCACATGATTGTTGAGGTTTCTCTCTGGCAAAGGACATCTGTGTTGCTTGTCTAGTTTGAAAAAAATCTGTTTTCCCAGTATTTGTACATATAAATTTCTCTTTTAATTGTAATCAAATGCAGAAAGCTTGAAGTGGCGTATTTCAATAGATCAAAGCTCAAGGTCTTGGGCTGGGTATTTAAGATTGTTAAAATACACCAATCATTTTCATGTTTGTGTCTCTAAAATTTAATTTTATAATTCAAAAGGCTATGGATTTTCTTAATTTGAAAAATATGGATGAAAAGAGTAATTCCCTTGTCTTAGGCCTGCTTTCTTAACCTAGAGATCAGTTCAGTAAATCATATGAAATGCCCCTCAGCACTTTTCCAACATTTTACAGTCTTCATTACTGCAGATAAATGTAGTTATAGTTCACATAATATGAACACAGAATTCTTGTGCAGGTAATTAATTGAAGCGGATAAATTTTTATGCAGCAGTACTTTGTTCCTCCTAAATCTTTAGTAGTCTGTGGGCAATAATATAAGTGGTAGTAGTGTTAGGTGAACTTTTCTAATGAAAACAAAAAATACTCCACTTTGTTTTGTGTTTTCACCCTCTGACAACAAATGAAATGAAGGAGGCTTATATTCCAAGGAATTATAAAGGGCTAAAAAAACATAGATCTCTATAAAGAAACAACATTTGTAAGTTTTATGGTTAAACCAGCCATTGCTTTGCTGACCAATAAAATGGAAAATGTGTGCTTTTATAGGTTTATAAAAAAGGCAAACTCCAGTTGCATGAAAAATAACTTTCACCGATTGAGTACAGGTGGTGACTTGTTTAAACTCTGAAGATGTAAAGGCTTAGTATGCATGACTGAAAAAGGGAACATGGCACAATAAAAAGTCTTCCTTTCTTTACTCATCAATCCTTTGGGTATTCCATGTCAAATAAATGTTACAACAATTTACAGTAAAAGTATACAGTGGAAGTGCCAACGTTAACACTTCTTAGGATTGGACAAGGTCCAAATTTTTCACACCAATATTTAATGTGAAGTAAAATGTCTTTTCCATTGGAAGTGTCAGCTGTAACATGCTTTCCTATATTTGGCAACATACTAATGTGAAGTATAAAGTCAAATGCACATGATGTTCCTTTTATTTCAACCATGATAAATTGTGTTCATTTGTTTAAGTGCAAGTGGCAGTTTTAGTGTTCCTACTATAAATTTTGGTTAGCTTCTATTGACATGCTGTATTAAACTTAAGAAAAACAAATTACACTTCACCCATTTTAATTGACTAAATGTGTCAAAAACACAATAAGTATAACATGAAGGGTCAGAGTCTCAGACTTCACCATAATGGGTGTCATGGCAAGGATCCAACTTTTTGTGCATTTCATTTTTCATAAAGTTTTAGTAGGAGGCATGCATTTAACATTCACTTCCACTTCAGATTTGTAGCTTAAAACCAAAAAAAAAATCTCGTGTTCTGTTCCCATTGCATTCACTGGTAATATTGTTAAAAGTTTCTTTTATTTTTTTTCCGGTGATAGTACCGAGGAATATAGATGAACTGTTATAAACATAAGATTTCAAAATTGACTTTGGTATTTGAAGGAATGAATTAATGATTTATGTAGTATAAATGGATTTGTGTCAAAACCCATGGTTGAGACCATGGTTAGGAATCCCTGACACCAGCTTTCTAAATAGACAAATGTGGTTGAGTGCCAGATGAAACTTGGCATGCCCTAGTCCCAAAGGATTTGAATGGAGCCTGCCACTTTTAATGCATGCATTTTGTGCTAGAGAACTCACGTCTATTTTTGTCTTCTGGAAATCTTTACCTGTTTTCTGGATTTTAACAATTTGAAATTAAGGAAAACCTCCAATAGATTGTATGAGTATTGGCAGAATGCCCCTAAGCACTTGAATACCTTCATGGAGTTTAAGCCCTTTGAATGCCTCAGTGTGGAGTCATTCTTATGAATTGTGAACAAGGGATCAGCACTTGTTGCAAGTGCCAGAATATTTTTTTCTTTTGCTCTCATTGATGCATAAACCTGCATCCACTGGAATAGTTCTCTCTTTGAATCTCTGCCTGGTTAGCTGTAGCAAGGTGGAATGGTTGGAGAGCAGACAGGCTCAGACTTCACACAGGACTTTCAGCAAGGTTTAGCAGCTTTCTTGGGCTTCCAGCAAATAATTTCAACTGTGTTTGTCTTCTGGTGAACAGCATGAGAGGGATGCCATGTGCTGCCATAACAGGCTGAACTCATAGGAGCAACACCATCTTTCTGTTTTGCACATTTACAGCCAGTGAACTCCTGACATGGCTATGCAATGGCAGGCAAAGCCTCTTCCTGCTCCTGCTTGTTCTCATTTGTTGTGTGGCTGGTGGTGTAAAGACATTCCTCTGACCTGGGCAGCAGCAGAGCCTGACTCTAATGCCACTGGTAAAAAAAAGATGGGTAGAGGTACACATTGGCATTATCTGAAAATAAGAAGCAACATTTTCAGCGGCAATGGGTGTTTTTTTGGCCTTCAGTGTTTTCCACCTTCTGGAAATTTGATAAGATGTAGGAACTCCAGAATTGTTGAGGAAGAATTAAGAGGTACCAGAGGAGCTGTGAACTATTTGGAGGTAGTTTATTTCTGCTTCCCTAAATAAGGGGAAACAGCTAGGAGTAGATCCCTCACCCTGAGGGTGGTGCTGGTCTTAGTTTTTCTGTGGAACAAGTGTGAGGAGGAGTGCTGGGCTGCCAGCCTGACTGCTGCCAGCATGGCTGCACACTTATGCACAGAAAGCAAGTGCTCAAAGAGTGTCCAGGAGTACTCTGAGCTCTCAGCCTGTGCCTCAAAACCAAGTCCAGACCCTGCTAGATGGAGTCCAATGAGAAAACTGGGCCTTATCTCTCTGAAAAGATGATTTATTCTCGTAGTTGCAGCCTTCTACACTTGTGCTGAACAATGCTCCTTTACCTAGAGTTTTGCAGTTATATCCTGTTGTAGGTGCTTCCACAGTAAATCAACTCCTAATATGCAGCATGTGGAACATTTCTTTATTTTTGAATTTTTGATGTGAAAGATGGCTCTTTTATTCAGAGGAACCTGGCTCTATCCATCCAACCAGAAAGTGTTAACATGGGTGTCTTTAGTTTCAAGGTATATTTTATTTGCTTTTGGGGGTTTTATGATCCTGTCACAACTTAAAGAACTCATTTCGTAAAGGTATTTTTAGCTACCAGAAAAGGCTATGCATTCCTCAAGACTGAAAATACATCAGCTGGGATCATATATATACACTATCCCAAAGGGAACTTAAAACTTTCTTCATGAGAGACTGGATGACAAAAACTCTCAAAAGTTATAGTTCAGGAGGTCGGAAACCTAACTAACTCCATGAATATTGTCAACAGAACAGGCAGTGCTGTCTGTAGGTCCATATTCATGCCACTTTTACTATAGAATCACAAAATATTTTGTCTTCAATATGATTTTGCCAAGCTAACCACAGAATTCTTCTTTGTTGCCTTTCCCCCCCCCACCTCTGCTGGAATATACCTCTTCAGAGAGTTAGCTCTTAAAAAAAAAAAAAAAGGAAAAAAAGAAAAAAAAAGCTTATTGAAAATCTCTCCTGTAACCAACTCATACAGCCTTAAAATTTGGAAAAGAAAACTATTGCATCTGCTGCTCAGAAAGTGCCTTTTACTGGGTTTTTAATGATATGCCTAAACTTGGCCAAGCTAAGCACATTCAACACCTTCCACATCAGCAACAGCATCAAAGAAATTTTATCTGCTGGGATCCCCCCTTAGAGTTTAGCAGTTAATTTGCTGAGTATTTCATTGGAGCTGAGTATGCTCCAGGCCAGAGCTGGCAGGTTGACAGTTTTCCCTGGAACTGCAAATTCTGGCTGTTGTGGGACAGTGTGAGTATGGGGACTGGAAGCAGAAACTACCTCACTAGTTTTCTTTCCTTCATACTTAGGCAGCATAAAGAAAAAAGAAGAAATTCACTGTAATGAAAAGAAGAACTCATTTGGGTGTAATAGACTGCAAAGGCACTGAGGGCAGGACTGGGAACTGATACTGTAAAGAAAACCTTTGGTTTTACTGTAGTTTAAATTATTCAGTAATGCACAAGCCAAAAGAAAGGCAGAATAAAAATTTGTATGGGAAAATTTAATTGTGGTGATTCCTCTCTTCTGGTGCTTCACTTTCCTTAAATTATTCCTTTGAAATTTCTTGTGTATGTGTTTTATATTTGACTGTTTTGTGGATATATACAAATACATTTTGTCTTTTTTTGCTATAAGAAGATAAAATATTAATATTATACTATCACACAATTATAATATCACAATAAATACTGTGGGAATTCAGCTTTTGACAGGTGTAGGATCCACGGGCTGCATCAGCTGTTCATAAATATGACCAGAAGATTTCTATATATGTATATCAGAATTGTGCCAGAAAGATACAATTACCTGAAAGATCATTCTCATATTACAGTAGGAAAACAATGACAAGCAGTTATTTCTCTCAAAAACACCAGCTGAAGGATGTTTGTCTCAAATGTTGCTTTCAAGAAAATTTGTTTTGTTTCTGCCACTCAAATTTGGAAATAGTATATATATCCAATTTTGATAGCAATGATATCTTGTTATCTTGACCTTTGTAAATCTTAGCCTAGGACTATAAATGGGATATCTTAATAGTTTTGAAAATCCTAAGAATACAGTTTTACTTTTTCATTGAATGGCCAATTCCCAATTTTTGTGGAGAATTGATAACTACAGAGTTATTTCCTTTGAAACAGTCCTGGCTTTATGGTACTCTTAGTGCCAGCACTTCACTGCAGAGATCTCTGCCCCCCAGTAAAGCACAGTAGTACCAGAAATTTTGTTATCAGGCTGCAGCAACCAAGTGCCAGGGAGATAAATGGGTTCATACACAATCCAACTCTTACTCAAGCACTGGAGTCTCAAAAGCTCAAAAATTATTTTGACAATCCAGAGTGAAAGAAGCATGACAAATAGTCAGTGCCACTGGAGCACTCTCTGACACTGATAATACAGACTTCCACATTTCTCCTTCACCTCAAGGTTAAAGGCAAAACCCATCTGGATCTGACCAAAGTCAAGTTCCTGCTGTGTTTAATATAGTGCCACCACTATAAAATTCTGGAAAATATTCTGCATTGTCATCTAGGTGTTTCTAGGGGTTTTATGTAAGAGAGTTTTTCTTGAGTTTTATGTAAGAGAATTTTTCATCCTAAAGCATCCTTTTTTTTTCCTACAAACAGCAGAAGACCTAAAGTCACGCAAACACTGCTCTGCCTGTAACTGAGAAGCATCTTTAAAGGCACTTTGTGTGAATGTAGAAATTATTTCTTATGATATTTGTCTGTTCTTTCCTCTGCTTTGGATCTTACTATGGGTCCAGAACTCACCTTGACACTAGCTATGAAAATGTACATACTTCTTTTCCTGCCAATAACATTCAATTATAAAACTGTAGTCCTCAGAAAATAAACAAAGATTTCCATTAATCTAGAAAATATTCTGCCAAGTAACTGGAAGAAAATTCCATAGATTTCTTATAGTCAGATGTGGTAACTAGTGGCCTGTACAATATTCTTCTGTTAGATCAAGACTATGTCTGTATTTTAGCATTGATTTTCTTTTCTCCTCTTATGCATGAAATCAAAAGACTTCTTTACCTTACCACTGTATAAACTATACAAAATAATGATTTTCTTCCTTCCTTAATATCTGGATAAAACATTTTAGAACTTAGAAATATTAGTAACTCTTGTGTTCTCAGTAGAATAAGTATCACAAATGTACTAAAAGCTAACTATACAACAAAATTACCAAAGAGGCATGTAGGAAGAAATATAAAAATTTCTCCAACTACAAGCTTTGAAGCGAGTAAATGGAGGTTGTGTACGGCTTCACTGCACAACAGAAACAGCTACACGCTTTCTGGCTGCCTGAGATCATAATCCAAAGTTCTTGATACACTGAGGAATTTGGATGGGGAAATGCAAGAATGCTGCTTATGGCACATGGGCTTCAGCCCCTTTGGAAATTTGTCAATAAAATATGATTGTAATGCAATGTAAGGTGTAATTGTATGGACTTAAGTGGATGTACCTGAGATTTAGCAGGGATTGGTAGATAGAAAGAGGCTAATTAAGATCTGTGGACTTCTTCCACATTTCTGGGAGACCCAGATTTTCCCAACAAGTTTATACCACTAAAAACCCAAACACACATAAACAGAAATGAATGATCTTCATTCACTCAAATCGTGAATGAAGATCACTATTATCCTACAGTACAGAAGGAAGATCACTGTTATCCTACAGTGGGAGCCACTTCAAGATTTTTGAGGTATTAGAGGTTTTCATTAGTATTTTTATTAAATTGCTAAGTGGTTTTTATAGAAATAAGACTCAACTTTTTTCTTATTTTCTGTGTTATTATTTATTATCAATTTATAGACTCTGCTGAACCTTATGGATAATTTTTGCTCCAAAGAATTAACTAGAAGGAGCTGAAGATATCGAACATTTGCCATGTCAGGGACATCTGCCTGCTTCTTCATTTGCCATGTCAGGGAAATTAAGTTTGCTGGCATTTATTACTGAAAGCAGGCCAGGGTGAACTTAACAGGTTTGATAAGTTGTGTGTATAGAACTGTGGTGTGCCTAACTCACAGGTGTGCCTTGTGGCAATGCTCACAGCAGACAGCTCCCACAAGATTGCTTGGAAAATGCTCCTCAGACTTTGCAGGTTGGAAGCACTGATGTGGATGGGGGACCCATAGGTTAGTCTCAGATATCCACGAGCAAAATATATGTTTTTTAATCCATCCAACTGCAGTTGCCTTGTTCTGGGAAGAATGATACAGTTTAATAGGTCAATGTATAGAGATACCAAAGCCAACACATTTGGGTATGGATACTTGATGTTGCCATGGGGAACTGGGCATCACAAATTTCTGTGGGAATGCTTTGGTAGAAACCCATGTTCAAGCAGTTCATTTGTTCACATGTACTGGTCATTTGCTCACAATTTTCATATGTTCAACAGCCCAGTTAAATTATTGAGGCTTTTTTCTTTTTAGTGTACCAGATGTCTAGAATGTACAAAGAAACAGACAAACTCGTCAACTAAGTACAATTTGTAGACTAAAAAGGAGGATTTCTCCTCCAAATAAAAGTAGTATGATAAGCCAGTTTACAGTAGATATGGTGACATGGACTAGATTTCAGGTCTGCAGGCTCTTTATCTCACTGAAAACTATCAAGCACCTGAAAGCTTTTCAATAAAATCTGGCATAGTGCCACAAAATTTCAGTTTTGATAAATTGCTGTCTTTCTAGTAAAACAAGGTTACATTGGAACATTCCTGACTCACTAGATTCATCTAAACAGATGCTGACAATATGGTTCAAACATAGGGGTTATGGGGGAAGACAGAGTAAATTTTAATTTGTATTTGGACTCTAATCCCACACTAAGAAATGCGTAGCCTCACTCCTGAGCACTGGTAAAGCCTTGATGTGGGATTCAGGTCATTGCCATGGTCAGTTACGACTGAAATTCTTCCCAGAAGAAATTTGTAGCGGCCTCGGTATAATTCTGCCATCACATTCTCACCTCTGTGGTGTGAGAGAAGGCATTCAGAGGGTGCCTTCTACCATATCTGCCCTGGCCACAGACATGACAGTGTATCTGGCAAAGTTGCAGGCCAGATGTATGGCTCTTCAGCTTTCCTTTTGGGATATCTGGCAGGGCTTCAGTGATGTAACAGTGCCTTCTAAACCTTGATGTACATGACAGACCAAGACTAATGGTTTCCTTTAAATCTGGGGCTGAATACCATTGTTGGCTTTGAAAATTCCAAGAAATATAATTTCACTTTAGATCACTATAAATTTATAACCTGTTGTACAGTGAAGGAGTAGTCCCATGGGAAATGAGCATAAACCTATTATATTTTCATTAACAATCTGTTTTCACCATTGACTTAATCTACATCTACTGCTGTGGAATTTGACTATGTATTATAAAGCACCATAAAACAAAATTAGGTATGTATCAAAGAATCCATTTCCCTGGTCATGATGACTTACTCGTATCTTTTATTTAAAATCTTGTGTCCTTTCTAACTCAAACCAAACCAGTCGGTTTACTGTCGTCAACCTGAAAAGCAACATAGCAACTTCTGTTTTCTTTTTTTTTTTTCCAATAATATCTCTTTTCTACGAGAAAAGATAATAGAAGAAAAGGGAAATAAAAAGGAAAATGGAAATAAATATTTAAATAAATTTAGCATATTAATCAGATTTGGAAGGGTTTTTTATACTCTGAACCTTTCTTGTTATTTGATTATGTAATAGTTAGACATGAAGGCTCCCTCCCAGAGCTCAAGTCTACAAAACACACCAAAAAAATACTGACATATACAGTTTCAAGAAGTTCCTTTATCCTCTCTCAGATGTGTGGTTTGATCAGGGGTTTGGGAAGAAAAGTTAGGACGGCTTTTAATTTGGCATGCATGTGGTTTCAGAGTAAACCTGTATTTTAAAGCTGCATGTAGATTTTAGTGTCACTGTTGCTTGAATGGTTATGATGAAATCTAAAATCTTTGTGAATTACAGAAAATAGTCCACAGAAATATCAGGCTACTTTTTATGTATTTCATTGGCTAGTGGTCAAATAGTTTTTCTGCATTTAAAAAATATTTTTTAAAAGTATTACATCTGGTGAACCATTAACACGGGAAGTCAGCTGATTGAAAATGAGCTCATAGATCAGCATAAAGTAAATTAAATATGTTTCACATAATCTTCAGATAGTTGGCTGGTATTTCTTAGCAGCAAAGGACTGTCAGGAATTTAATGTTAGTGTTACACTTTTACAAACAGCATTTCAGGTTGGTTAGCTGCAGCAGTTTTATAGCAAAAATCAAATCTGATGGTATTTATCTCTTTTAAAAAAAATTACTGTAGAGTCTATGCAACATAGAATGATGTGATCGTACAGTATATTTTGCATGCACCAATGTTCCAGGAGAGAAATACAGGATACAGAGAGTAAAATTGCAAGGAAGAGATTTTATGCATGAAAAGAACTATACTTTCTATGTGACTCTTTAAAATGGATACAAAAGGATAGGGGAAAAAAGAAGCAAAATGCTAGCAAGTTTTCTATTTAGCAATTTGCTTTTACCTACTTCGATAATAACACAATGTTCAAGCACAGAGGAAAAAAGGGGAAAGGTCTTGGAAGTTATATTGATAAACTATGTGTGGATCCCACAGCTGGCATAAAATATCTTGTTTGGGCTGTAAAAATATATTAGTATGTCATGTTATCTTCATAAATTCTTCCAACACATAAGGTGGGTAGTGTCCCCCTGGATCCCAGGGCTCATTACCATTTCTGCCCGCTCTTACCATTCATCAGCCTCTTTGTCATAAAGAGCAGGCGTGCGGCTGGGGCCGCAGCATTACGGTTCTGGAGGGGGAGATACTGAGTGAGTTATTAGCTGTGGCGGACAGCCCCGCTCCCAAACACTCCTGAGAAGGTTCTTCACTTAGGCAAGCAACAATTACGATGGCATTCCCAACCTGGGGAATGCCAGAAAGTTCTGAATAGAGCCTGTGGGTTTCAGTTTTCCCTTTACAATGACTCTGATTAGACATTAATCATGATTTCCAGAGCTTTCCAAAGTTCACCAAAGAAGTTCAAGCATTTGGGACATTCACAAGTGTTTGTGTTCCACTAAAGCAATCCAATTTACATGTTATTCTTGTTTGTAAGAAAGCTATAAATCCTATTTCTGTGTGAAAAGTTATAAAAAGGAAACTGCAAGCAACTGAGAATTTGTATCTCCAGCTCAACGTGAGACAGGAAGGAAACCTGTAAATTAACACATGAATTATTTTGCTTCTCACAGTTACATGAGCTTAGAAGCATCAGACCATTTTCCTTTTAATCTTTTTAAACTCTGTGTTTCTCAAATTAACATATTTAAAAATAGCTCAAGAGAACTGTCTTTGCTCTAATGTTTATTGTCTGTTTGCTCTAATGATGAACATTTGATTTATTTAAAGTAAAACTATTCCTTTTTCTGACTATTTGAAGGAGGGACAATGGAGCGCTTTCCCAGACAGCTAATACCAGATTAAAAATTAATTAGGTTTTTAAAAAAAATTATGCAGATTGATTTTGATAGATAAAGCCTGAGTGGTCTAGGTATGTGTGACTATTTTATTTTCAAATTACTTAGGAGGTAAATCAGTTTTAGCAGGAAATTAAGTAACTTTGACCTATAATAATGTTAAAATTTAAACCCTCTATTTTTTTTGTTTAGGATTCCACTGATCTGGTATGATGAAGTGACATTTGCTTTTAGTCAAATCAGCTTTGCTGTTTGTTTCACTGCAGCACTAAATCTTGCAGAACTAACACTGGTGACAACTTTCCGTTTTCTGCTTAATACACTACACATTGTCAACAGCAAGATGAGAACTTGAAGCAGAAGCATCACAGAGGAATTTTTGGTTAAAATGTCTTTGCTTTCATATTTTCAGATATGTGCTTAAATTATGTACTAATTCTTCTGTTCTTATAAATGAAGTTTTTATTTAAACTACTTAAATTGGTCTGCTGTTAAGATTTTCAGTATGGGATATATATAGATGGGAAAACACCCAAGAAATGCTATGATAAAATTAAGAATAGCAGTTTAAAAAGAAAGCATGAGTCAATTTATGAGATTGCATGCTAAAAGGCATTCCCTTTGATAGTAAAGGAAATTTTCTCATCAACTTTGATGCATAACTCTCAGTAGAGCACATATAAATATTAGTCATTTTCAAAGCACATAATACATCACACAACTGCTGTTTTCATATCCATTTTTACATATTTCAGTTCTAATTTGGTCTCCTTTCACTTACAAACAAAGACAAAAGAAATACCTACATTTAAAACTGTTTTCCACGTGTCATTCTCCTGAGCTATGAAGTTTGAGAGTAGAAGGGAGCAGAAATGTGTTCAGATGTTCATGAAAAATACTTTCTATTGCACAACAACTGAGGAAAGCTGTACACTGATACTTTCACTTAATATGAAGAATTTTTTGCATGAAAATATCATAATCTGCCTGGAAAAACACAATTCCAGTTTTGTCTCATAAGCCAGTGCTGGTCTTGTTATTGTGCTCTCCCAATGGTTTTCTTGCCTTTTCCAGTAAGTGCCATGGGCAGTATGCTGTACTTGACTCTCTGTGCTTTGGTGACAAGCAGTTTTGGGGAGAATCTTATACATGTTCCTACCTCCATCCTGGTAGTGGTGACATGGAAAGCCGCGATGTCAGCCTTTCTACCGATGCTGCAGCCCAGGATACAGGAAATTCTTTCCACAGAATTTTATATAACTCCCTGCATTGTGATGGTCTAAATCTTTAGTGGTAACTGGTATTCCTAGACCTCAAACACTGCAGATAGCAGATATTATGGGCTCTTGCTTCTTAGGAGGTAATTTTTCAATCACACTCACATTTTCTTAAGCATAAAAATTGTTACATATTATTTAAATTTTTTGCCCCTGTTACTGTTTTCCCCACCAAAGTATTTTACTGTGACTTACAAAATATTTGGAAAATATATTTCAAAGTTAGACTGTCTAATCACATTGGAAGGAAACAAATCTTTCTCACTCTCTTCATATTGGATTATGTCAAAGATTAGCTTCGATTTAAGCAACGTTGTACGGAGTTTTGCAAAGGATTTTCTTTTTAAACTACAACCATATGTTTTTCTCCATTGAAACAGCTTACATATTGAGTATATGAGATTGATTGATGATATTTGCTCCAGTCATTTCACTAGTCATTTATTCATTTAAGGTTAGGTTAAGGATGTTTATTAAATGATTAGCAAAGCAACTCATTGATCATTGTTCCTTGTTTCTGTCTAGAAGCAATGGAGGAGCAATGAGGTTAAACAAAAAAATATACCAGTTTTTAATAACATGAATATACAGGGACATTATTGTTCTGCAACTTCTTTATCATAAATATTTACAACAAACACATCCCATTTTCTCCTAAGAAAAAATCCCAAACAAGGCTAGAGAATGAGCAGTCACTGGCCCAACAGCAGCCCAGTCCCATGCCTCCCTCTTTCCTCTGTTTCCCACTCACCAAAACAGATTGTAGCACGCAGCACCCTAGTTTTCGGTTTCCTTAATTGGCACACACTTGAATATTTAAAGTCTGCTTCTTTCTATATACTTTGAGGAAATGGATCCAAGATGCTGAAGAGGCCACCTTGCCTCTCTAAGTTGCAGCCTCCTCCTTGATGCTCTCCCTTCTCAGTTCCTCAGCAATTGAGCTTTCTCTGTCCTTGGTGATGTTTTCAATGGAGTGGAGCTTGGTCTTTCCTGGCAAACTGCCTGAGACAACAAAATTCCTTTTTCCAGGAAGGAAGAGCAATGTGGGGAGTCATTATTTTCAGTTCATATGTAGATATTGCTTTCTCTGATCCTGGTCTTCCACAAAGCAAAAGGAATTGAGAAAAGGGGAAGTGAAGGACCCAGAAGAAAAAATGCATCCCCTAAGGAGGATGGAGAGTTTATAATGCCCTCCTACATAAATGTTCTCTGAAACAGGCTTAAGGTAATTCCTGAGTAGGGCAGAGGAAGAAAAAAAGGGGAGGGAGAAGAAAGGCACAGAGAATGTCTGCATGGCTGAATGATGGGGGTGTGAGGAATAAAGACTGAGTTTTGACCCACACCAGTGGGTTATGGTTTCAGGACTGTGTGTCCATCTGAAGTCTTCATGGCTACTGAAGCTCACTGCAATGGTTGGGCCTAAGTCCACAGTGCTAGCCATATTTCTAAGCATGAGGCTTTGTGCACTTTTAGCCCAATCAACCTGACTTCCATTTCCTGAAAATACCAGAATCAATAATACCTGCAAGCAGAAATAAAAGTACAAGACTATAAGAAGCAACTTGTAAGGATTTGTCAAGAATAAATACTGTCCAGAAATATTAATCTGATTCTTTCTGCTAATGGCATTGAACAGGACCAAGCAGTGGATATTATACAGATTTACAATAGTAAAGTTTTTGGCATGGTCTCAATAGTCTAAAAGCAGTGAAATATGGAGGAACTGAAACAGTTGTCAGGTGGGTGAACTGTGCTGTGGGAATAGTCATCAGAGCAGTCTTGTTTAAAGAGTTTAGAATGGCAGAATTTAATGAAAAGTTTGAGAGCCAGGGACCAGTTTTGAAATCTACCTTGTCCAGTGCTTTGGGTGGCTTCAGAGTGGTTGTATGCTGACCTGGGCAAAGAGTTAGGAAAGTCCCACCCTGTTAGAAGGTAATGGCAAAAATAGCTTAAGACAGGGCTATGCTGCTTGTATATAACTGTGGGTTGTGTTTGATATGACTGCCAAACGACTTGCCTTTCAGAGTGTTTCAAGGACTTTTAGAATAAGTAGAGGAATCTTTATATAGTATCCATGTAAGAATATTTGGAGAAGTTCAAAGTTGGCACATGGGGGCTGCTAGTTGGGACCTGAGTGCATTTCAGCAGGAGAGGCAGGTGCTCAGGTGGCCATCAGCAGTGTATTTGTGGCCTAAAGCTCAGACTCTGCAGAGGACAGGCTTTCATAGAACAGGCCCCAAATATAAGGACAATAATATTATAATGAGAATTACTTCATTTTCACAAGTATATTTTCCACCTCATAATTGTATTTGTGTGAAATACTGTATAAAGAGCATATACACTCCCTACAAAGGGCAGACTAATTTGCACCAGAGGACTTTTGCACTTATGTTCAGAATAAAGATAATTTTATTATAAATTATATTTGGACTCTAAATTGTTTCACATAGGAGGAGCTCTCACCAACTAAAAAATAAATATGAGGGAAAATTATTTATCCATGTCTATTCAAATTTGCTTATTCATGTAGGAACTAGGTTGATAGTTAATGCATATAAATAATGCTGAAAATAAGGAAAGAACAGTCTAGTGAAGGACTGCCAAATATTTTAGTCTATCTGCTCCAAAAAAGCAAGTGTAGTTGCCATATTTGCATATGTAACAATGTACATTTTGATGCTTTGAAAAACTCATTTACAGTGTCTATAAAATTTGGGATTTTGTCATCGGAAAGAAAACCAAGGTATAGCAGCTTCCAATGCACTGAAGGGAGTGTACAAATGTTACATTTTAAGTTACTACAAATAAGTAGTTTGTTAGGTTATTGAGGAACATTTAAGGATAGAGGAAATGAATAAGCATGAAGTGCAGCTGGTATATTAAAAGGGAACTTACATGACAACTGCCAAACACCCTGCAGCAAAGAGGTTTAATAAAACAAGCAGAAAAACCACCAGGATGCTTTCTTTATTGCAGAACCACCAAAGTGTAATAAAGAAATCCAACACACAACAAACAAAGTAAACTAAAATGCTGATGCTACATTATTGAACTGGTAATAAATCCTACTGATGGTTCTCTGTTAAATGCAAATGGACCTGTGAGCAGTACGTAACAAATAGGAAAACTCATCTCAAATAGTGTAGATCCTTATTGAAGATGATGCCTCCCAGGAAGCAAACACTGTAAAATGATGGGGGCGGGAGGGGGAAATCAAATCTGATGGCATATTTCATGCTGCTGGTGGGGAACCTAAACAGCACATTAGACTTTGGGTTTACTGCTGTCTGTGGACTTCATCACCACCAATAAACTGGGTGTGAATTCTGGGCAATGGCTTCTAATCAGTCCAGTACTACTCCCTGCATCATTAAGGGCTTGACCCAGGTGAATATAGCCTCCATGGTTGCCAGACCACACTAAATTAAAAAAGAAAATCTACTCCATGAGCCACTGGGGACCTGCAGCTACAGAAGCTTCTTGTGACTCCAAGAGCAATGTTTCCCCTGGTGACCACAGAATGCTGGATTGAGAATGAACCAGCTTGGCTGCAGAGCCTGAATCTGCTCATTTGATTGCTGGGCTGTACCCTGAGCACAGGCTTTTTGGAGTGCTACCATGAGTCTACACTGAATAAAGCTAGAGAAAGCCAAATCTTGCTAACATGGCTGTGGCTCATGCAATCACACAACACATGAGCAGCAGAGCTGAAAATAGAATTCACTAAGTCCTGCTTCCTAATACCATCCTTCAACCAGCAAAATAAAGTGAAAAAAGCCTTCTCCCTGTAGATACTGGCCAAATCCATTTGTGCTTTCATATAACTCCATTGTACCATGGTAGCAGGAAATCTTATAATCCATGGGCACATGGGTAGTTTATAAATTTAAAAATTTGCTTGATGTTCAATCCTTTCCAGGATTTGAACTCAATTCAAGTGTATTTCTACAAATGTCTTTGCCTGAAACTTTTACAGAAGGCTCACAGCTACAGGTTTGGCCATTAAAGATAGATTTCTGTGTTAAACAAAGTCATCACCCCTATTAAAATTGACAGCCAGGTCCATATGTTCTATAAAATGATGGAAAGGGTCACTGTGAACAATGCTGCAATGGATCCCAATGTTCTCATAACCCTTTGGAGTGTGCTTTCATAGTAAATTCACAGGAACTTTTCAAAGAGTAATGCTTTGCTGTTCAGTCTTACCTCTCACACATAGCAGAAAACCTAGCCAAACCCAAATATCCACCTCATTTTCTAATACAGGATTCCAAATATGTGGAAAGGATTGCTTGCCACTTTGAAAAGACAAAACTTTGGATTAGAAGGTTAGGAGTTTGCATTCAATTTAATCCAGTATTCCTTGATAGTCCAAGTAGTGTCTATCTACCTCTACCTTCTACCTTACTGTTTCTCCTTTTCTCAGCAGCTAAACTAAAATTCTCCCTCATCTAATGCAGAAAGTCACCTAATGCTGTTAATAGAGATTTTGAGAAAAGGCTGGAGCATCATTTATTTGTAAGGAAAACTAACTGCTGTCAATCCAATTTAGAAATTTGATTCCTGCCCTTGTTTTTGGCCAGACATTATGCAGCCATGGTAAATTGAATAGCTGCAGTGTTATCTGACTGGCTTTTCACACATAATTAGAAGTAGAACATGCCCAAGATTCAAATAATGGATATAGTTTGTGTACAATCTGTTTGCCTGGAAATTATATTATTCTTTTTAACTTGAAGATCTAGGATTCATTACAGGGGGCATTGCTGTCATACATTCTAACAAAAACCACAAGATGTTAGAAGAATATACTTCAGTAATAGTGTCCTGCATTTTTCCAAATCAGAAAAAGTACAGTAGCAGTGTAAAGCTGACATCCCAGTAGTACATTTAATCATGCACATATCTAATTAATTAAAATATCTTAGTAAAAATGTTGTTACTCAAAGTGTTAAAGTTCTATCTGCACTGACAGCTGAATATTCTGCACTCGTATCAGCTCTTGTGGACAAGGTGAAAGCATCAGCTGGAACTGCAGCAGCAAAAAAGTTGTGTCTTTACTCTTCTGTAACATCTAAAAAACCAAGATCCACAATGATACTAAAAGTGTGCACCAATAGAGGTCAAACACTTTGTCTAAAAGGACAAACATGTTTTGTCAGGAATACAAATTGAATTCTTTTCATGTTGCCACATATACTTGGATTTTTTTTTCCTGAAGGTTCATGGAGTTCTCTTGCAATTGGTGGTACCATTTTACTATGAGCCTCTCTCTAGCTATCGCTCTTTAAATAGCATTTATTCCAATGCAAGCTTCCCCTAGGCTTAGCTAAGCACAGAGAAGCTGCTTTGTGAAAAATACCCTTTGTGCTTATTGCTATTCCAAGCAAAGGCAGTCAGGTGCAGAATGTGGCACTGTCAGCTACTGCTTCCACCACACTACTTCCTCTCTTATACTGGAAATAGTGCTATGATCGCCTTCTGCTTCTCAACCTCTTCAAGAAGAGAAGTATGGATGATCCTCCTTCTCATCAATATGGGAAGAATGCAGCCTAGACTTGTCCTCATCTTCTGCTATTGAATGCTAAAAAGCACAGAAACCCCTTCAGGTTCTCTATCTCAGATCCACTCCTAAACTGCTGGATTAACTGCCATTTATTTATTGCAATGTATGACCTGTTATACATCTTAGTTCAGTCCACTTGCTTTTTGTCATTGTTTTGCCATTTTTATTTGGTGGAGGATTTTTTTTGCTGATGATAGTGAAACATTTGAGATAATTAGTTTTCTTGTCTGTAACCTCTCAGCAGCTGTCCACAAAAAAAAAAGCTGCTAAAATGCCTACTCTCTTCTTCCAGGAGATTATCCTCCAGTATCTTAGATAATCAGGAGCCTGTAACAGTCCAGACATATTAAAAATTAACAATTTACTGAAGCCAATGCTATGCAATCATAGTATTTTAGCAGCTAGCACATTTCTTTTGTGTGTTAAATGTAACAAAGGCCCATTGTATTCAATGTGGGAAGGCAAATAATTTTTAACATGTGATTAATTGTGTAAGTATGGACCTTTTAAGTACATGTGGCAAGCCCTATGCTATGGGAATAGCACTTACTGCTCTCTCAGCGCGAGTCTGACGAAGTAAACAAAAAGTTAAAATACAGCCCATAGACTCCCTGGCATTCATTAACATAGCATAGAAAGCAGAAACTAGCCACATTTTATATAAAAAGACTGTAGAAATCTGTGTCTACTCACATTAACATTAACCAATTGTGGGTGCCAACTATGCACACAGTATGTTTTATTTATAGGTCTATATAGTAGTCAAAAACATTCTATCATGGAAATGTGTTATTCATTAATTCATATTTTGCTCAGCCTTACTTTACTTTTTGAACCCATCCAGGTGTTTTTTAAATGATGAGGGCAATTTACTACCCTACAGCATTTGCATTCACCTTATTTTTCAATTCCATACAACTAAATATTCCTCCTAATTTTGTCTGTTATTTACCCTATTAGATCACATATACTGCAAACTAGAATTTCCCTGTGTTTTCATGACAAAATTCCACACAATGGTAAAAAATGAAGGTGGAATAAATGGCCAGCTTACTGAACAGAGTATTTGACATTAACTTTTTCTCAAATATCCATTCTTTATATCAACGGTAATGGCAAAGATTGCAACAGATATGTGCTTCTGAGCCTAATATGTTTTAAAGTGTTAATTTAAAATGTTTAAAAGCTGTTTAAAAGCTTTATATGAGATCTAGTCACACATTGCAGAACATAGATCATATCAAATGACCTCAACAAATCCAGAAACATGCAACGTGTATATGTTTTCACTAAAAGAGCTTTATAGGTTTCCATGACTTAACCTATGAGATTTAAGAGAGTTTAAGGAGGAAAAACAAAACCCTTTTCTTGTTGGTTCCTTTTATCTTAAATGGGAATGTGAGCTTGGCATAATCTAATTTTAGTCATGAGGAAAAATTAAAACAAAGTTAAACCAGAAACAATATATCAACAGTAAAATGCTGTCAATTATTGCTTGTCACATACATCAGTCATATGGGTCATTTATGAATAGCCATAAAGCAACTTCTTCCATTTGCAAGGCACATAGCCTCTGCCATTCAGTTATGTATGTAAATACTGGTGTCAAAGCTCCTTCTGAAACACCACCACTGGCGAGAGAGAGAGGAATCTTGCTGCCATTAAGGCACACAGTCCTTCAGCCTCTGAAGAAAAATACTAGTTAAGCCAGAAGTAACTTTTTATAATTAGACTTAATTGAGAAAATGTCAACATTGCAAATAATTTCTGCTGGGGAGCAGAGTGTTAAAACAGGGTCAAAGGTTTTTGAAGAAAATTAGCAAGTTTTTGTTAATCTCCTTGAAATACAGAACTATTTTTAAGCCTTGCAGGACAAGTCAATTTTTTCCTGTTAGATATTTTTGTTTTCTTTATATTTGGATTTAATTTATTTTCACTTTTTTTTAGGCTAATGACCATTCTGTCACATCTTCTACATGTTTCATTTCTGAGCTATAGGGACTGAAAAATTATGTTTTTCCTCTTCTGTGGAAACTATAAATTTTCAACTACTTACAATATCCTTCCTGAGGTTCATAGCCCCAGATAAACATTTAGTGGCATAGTACAGCATTTTAGAAGGGTTTCAGGTATAGCCAATATTTCCTGAGAGTCTCTACAAACTTTCCAGAAGGATTTCAGAGGATACAACTAGGCATTTTGAAAGATAAACAGAACAAGTTCAATTCTGCAACACCCTGTTTAAAAACCTGAGCATTATGTTTGACAGCTCAACTTTTAGAAGTCTCCAAGAATGGTATCTCCTGTTTTGTTTCTTGCATGATTCTTAAGGCAAAAATTAAAAACAAACAGGCTGATTTTAGCACTTTGTATTTCCTCAGGATGTATGCAATTTAAAGGCTCATCTCCTCAGACTTACTCAGCTGTAGCAGCAGTTGTTACAGTGATTCTGTTCCTTAGCTCACAGTTTCTAGATGGGAAGCCTGCATCTGCTCGTGTATTTGGAAAAGACAAAATCGGGGTTATAGTCTACAAAATGAGCCTAGGTTGAGTCTGAAAGACTTATCAATCAGGCTAGGGGCTAGCTGAAGAAAGCCAGAGGGTTTAGATAGAAACATTGTCTTGGGGAAACCTTCTTATTAGGAACTTCACCCCTGGTTTTGTCAGCTGCCTGATGTCTTGAATGAGGGGCTCTCTGCTACTCTAGTGAAAACCAGACTTTCTTAAGCAGTGCTTCCCTATAAATAATATTGGTTAGAGTCATTGGACAAGCACTCACTTTGAGTCATGAAAAGCATTGGAGTCTAGCATGCAATTTAGGCAGAGCTTAGGTTTCCATGTCCAAAACAACCTGCCTTAATCATTACACATCCTACATTTTCCTATTATTCACATGTACATGGATCATAATCTTAGTCAGATTGAGCCTATCTCCAAAACAGTTTAGGATATCTGCAAGTCCCTTGAGAGCACCCATGTTTTACACACTGGCAGAGGAATCCCAAAACACTTTGTCAGCTGCAGCAGTCTCAGCACAAAGCAGAGCACCAGAGCCATTTTCACTAAGTAAAATAATTTCTCAAAGAGTAACCCTTCACTGTTTGCATGATTAGTGACTGTTAGTTAGCGATTAAAGCACTTTCCCAGGAAGGGGGAGGTTTGATTTCAGCTCCCTTGCCGAGTCCAAGACATCCAGACTTCCTTCTGTCATGAGAAAGGGAAAGTCATGCCTGCAGCGTCAAAAAAATTTGGTGCAGAATTGTGCCAAAGATGCAACAAATTAGAAAGAAAACTGAGGAAATAATTACCTGTTAGGACATGTTACTGAAAGAGCAGCTACTCATGACAGTGGTCCTCATCGCTAAACAGCATTACTGCTCAAGATAAGTTTTGAAAGGGAAAATAGCTCTAAATGCTGCTGAGGCTATTGCTGTTCAAAGTCCACAGTGGTTAGTTTAGTCAACAGCTAACACTGAGAATATACCTGATACTCCAAGAGAGATGAACCTTGTATAATATGTATATCTAGTGTTTTTCTAATGGGTGTTTAATACAAGCAAGCAGGTGTTTAATGTTAGCAAGGAGTCCTTCTAGACACATATGTAGTCACTGCATTTGAGATCCAGTGAGAGTTTGGTTTCCCCTATTGCCTAGCGATATCCTCTTGTGAAGTCAGCCGTACCAAATAAAGATGATAATAAAGAAGTGGATGAATCTTCTGGGAGATGGTCAAACCCTGACTTCAACAATGGTGATTCATGTACATGGAGTGCATCCATATCAGCTGCTTACACTGCTCTGTGATCTGTCCGATGTTCTCAGTAACATCTACTTCAGGGCTGAATCATCCATAGCATACCTGCAAACACTTAAGCTGCAGGTGTTTTTCAGGTTCTGCCACACAGATTCTGAGGACTCTGCCCAGTTCAGTTTCTGATTGTTTACAATCTCCTGCTGTGCCTGCAATATGCTTGAATTGTACTTAAAACACATAAATCTGCCTTCAAAGGCAGCTTGGGAGGCAAAAGTGTGGCTAGGGAATTTTAAATGGAAGGGACAAGCAAGGGCTACAAAGAGCTCACTTTTTAGTAGTAGGTGTTGCAGTTTGTTCCAATTACAGCACGCATTAGAGTGTGAAACATTCATGCCAATCTAGTAAAAGGAAAAAGTACACGCAATGCTGAAATTAACACCTTTGTAATTACAGTCAAGCTTCTTTACTACTACCCAGCAAGTGCAGCTGAGGCAGGTTTAGAGAAAAGCAAACATAAGGGGTTGTGGAAGAGCAATGTGACTTTTTCTAATCTGACTTGATAATTGGAATCTTCCTTGACAGTCAGATAAAGTCATTTGCATTTCTGAGGAGAAGAATTTAAGAGTGTGCTACATCTATATTTGTCTCACTGAAAGCAAAAAAAAAGGGCCTTTTTTTTTACAATTGCCTTTCCTTCCTTCATATACTTTTGAAATCACAGAGCTATACATTTGGCATTCTTCAACATAATTTATAGCTTTTTTTTGCAAGTCAAGCCAGTAACAGACCATCACAGAGGCAAACATGCCTTTCATTTGCATTAAGTGAGTTATCTCGGACTCATGGCAAAATGAATAGCTGGCTATCCCCCAATAATCCCAGTCCCTTACTAGTCACACACATTCTCAGTGACTCATCCAGGAAAATATCACCGAGTGTGTTTTTAAATTTTATTCATGTTTCCACTATAACCCTGCAGAGGCTTCTTAGTGATGGTAAGATTATTTTAGTTAGCTTCACTTGCCAAACAGATCTTTCCCCACTTTATTATATCATCATTATTATTTCTACTACATAGGAAGTATATTGCTGCATATCATATATCAAAACATTACTAATGCCATTAAGACACCGCCAAGACCAGTCACATAACACACAGGAAAAGGCAACTCAGCTCTTCAGAGAGCTTTGAACATTAGCTGACCAATTTCAGTGCAACTAGTTTTGCACATGCATGCCAAAGCCAGAGACAGAAATCCTGCCCAGGACAGAAGGAACCTTTCTCTTCTGAAATAAAGCCTGCAAAGCAGAGATACCACCTTGTACTGAGAATCTCTTGAAAAACCAGCACATTGTCATCCAAAGGGTTTTTTGATTTTGTCAGTGTTCCCAAGGAAGACATAATTTGACAAGGTTTATGCAGAGAAAACTTGACACAGCTGTAACTTTCTGCTAGCAAAAATTTTTCTTTTTATTTTTTATGAAGGGGAGGAGTCATTCATTTGTATCTCAAAGGACAGAAATAAGGTTTTTGTCAACCATGATTTTTATTTCCTAACCTCTTAAACTTTGCCTCCACAACTTTATGATCCCTTTGACCATGTATCTTCCTGCAACCTAGTGAGAAATCCCTTAATAACATGTCCTCTCTCTGTCTAGGTCTTTAAGTCCAGATATTTCCATCTGCTTGTGTGGGTAACTGAAGGCACTACAGTTCTGATCTTTACTGTTGATTTTTTTTTTTTTGTGGGGCATCTGAAAGCAAAATACAAAATGGTTTAATTTTTTACACTTTTTGGCTGGTTCATGTTTTCTCGTAATCATAATATACTACATAATAAACAAGAAATAGATGTATATATTTAAATAATTACTATCACTATTAGCAGCACCCCAACTATAATTACAACCCAGGAAAAATCAGTGTTTGGTCTTCCCTTGCTGCAGTTCATGTTACTTTTCATTTGTATATCTTAGCAGAAAATATAGTGTATCTAGTCACCATAGGAACACATTCCCCATCTGTTCTATTATCACATTTTTCCCCTTGACTTCTGTAGATTGCAGTCCTCTCTACTGTGTTGTCAAGATATGTAGGGGCCACTTTCCTCCCCATCTAAAAGGAGTTATAACAGACATGAAAGCAGTCCTGTTTCTTAACTCTTGGAATTCCATGTCTTCTCATACGCACAAGATTTTCAGCAGTATACCTACAAACCAACACCTCCTTTGCTAGCCTTTCTAGCAATATGGCTTTTGAAGAAAGTGGACTGGGAATTGTGTCAATTGTTTTTTAAGGGAAAACGCAGTTTTTGCTTAAGTTTATGTCCCATTATGCACCATGAGCTCCCCTCTGTCTGAGCCATGTGGCTCATCATTAGAGTCACATGCTGTGGTGCAATGGGAGAGAGTTTGCCAAGAAGCCTGGCCCATATGAAAGCCTGGGAACCAGGGGGCACTGCTCAGATTCCCACGAGGCACAATAGGCCAAAACAGCTTAATGCTGAACTGACTTGAAACACAGCATTTGGGTTCAGTTCAAGAACATAAAACGTTTTGATTTAGTAAGTCAAAACTAAACATAGACATTTCCAAATTGAATTATTTTTCTGCATTGCATTTAGAAAATAATGGTGATATTTCAACTTTTTGTTCCTTTTCTGAGGAAAATTATATTGAAATACTGGTTTTGCCTGTGGGATATGTTTTGTTCCCAGTGTGGAAAAAATAGCTTATACAAAACAAGAAAATAATTCAAAGTCAATCATATCTATGCATTGTATCCAGTGCTTGCTTTGCTATTTTTTTCAGTTTAAAATGCAATGAGCATTAGTGCAGATACATAAGGAGAAGTGGATAAAACCAGTTTTCTGCATTACTGGACTGTGAAAAAGGCTTATGCTACATCCATATAAGTCAATTAGAAAATTTGAATTTAAAAATGAAGAAGGTTTTCTAGAAAACACAATATAACCACAGAAGTAAATTCACTCATATAAAGTTTTGGGTTAGACAAGTTCTAGTTTTCTCTTGTGAAGGAAGCGAAGATTTTTTTAATAGTTCATTAGGTTGACTAACATGGAAATACCAGCCTGAATTTTCATTTCAGGCTGATTGAAAATCAACCTCTGCTATCACAGTGATCATACTGTATATTTTTCTTGCATCAATTAATGATGCTTGGTCTTAATACTATTTAGTTTTTGCTTCTACTAATCCTAATTAGTGACAGTAATCCTTTTCTGCTACAAACCACTTAGCAGAAAGTCAAAATTTAGTCACAATTAATATTGACAAAATATTATTGTAATTATATACCTTCAGCAAAATAATTTTCTTCTTCTGGCCTTCCCTTTCCTGATAAAATGAAGTTTCCAGCCCTTGTTCTCCCCAGTTTTTTTTTCCCCCATATGCTGCATATTTACTTCTACTTTCATGCCCTCATTGCCATTCAGGCATTTTACTCTGGCTCCTGTGTTCAGAACCACTCTCAGTGTGAAACCCTGAAGAACCAGTTGGTTGGTTCTACACCAGATCTTCATTATATTTATTCCTTCTGGTCTTTCTTGCTGCCTCTTTTCTTTATAACTGCTGAACAACACTTTACTACATGTTAGTCATGACAAGGATCTGGTGAAATGAGGGACTGTCCCTTCCAAGCTTAGATTCCTTAAGTGCTCCTCTGTGACATTCCTGATTTGCTTTGACTCCAAGACTACACATCTATTCTTGAGGCATGGCTTTACTGGGAAAGCTGAATCCATCTTTACACTTTCCTCAAGGCTGGCTGACTTTCAGATTTGTTTCTCACACTCCCCCAGACACATGCCAGAGTCTCTCCTATTCATTTTGCATCCAGGTGAGATAAAGAGTTGCTTTCACCAGCAGAGAACACTCAAACTTTTCTCAGTTTAAGTAATTTTAATATTATTAATCAGATTAACTCCTGGCAGGCTTTTTTCCAAACACAGTCTATCTCCATGGAAAGACAAAACTGCATGGAAAACTGAACACTGAGCACAGATAATAAAAAATAATTTAAAATGCTATTGAGGCATATTTGCTATTCTTATACAGAGAAGCCAATAATGGGTAAACCCATGTAATTTACAAAGTTAACACTTGCAAGGCCACTCCAAAGACTTGAATAGTTACATTTTCTTTTTATGAGGATTTAACTATTTTGGCTCACTATTCAAAAGGGCCTGTCATCCAGTTTGGATCCAGAGTGTACTTTTGGATCCCACTCAAAAGGACTTCAGTTCACACCCTGGAGTAGTCTGGGAGTGAACAGAACTAGATGCTGAAACTAGAAACAGGAAGATGGGCCCTAGGCATCCTCATGACCAGCCTTCAGCAACTGGAAGGAAATTAGCCTCAAGATCAGGCTAACGTGAGCCAGAGTGACACTTTTGAGCAGCATCTCCGTCTCCCTCCACATCCACTCCTATCAGGACATAGTAGTTGCTACTGATTAGATCCTCAGCATCTCATGTGTGCTTTGCTATCTTAGATGCTTTGCACTCTTACTTATAATCTAATAAAGCTCTAAAACCAGGTATAATCACTTTCTCATTTTGAAAGCTTGGGCAGGAACTAACACTTTATTTTTTGACCCAGTTTTTCCAATACATAACAGATGTGGCTATTTAATTTACTTGACGTGGAGTCCCAGAAGAGTGGATAAAGCTCTTTCAAGACTATGAGTATTTACCTTTTTCATATATATTTGTTCATACAAAATTTTGTTCTAACATTGAAAGGTTTTGCATTTTATGCTCCTGCTCAAATCATAACCTATTCCTTACTTGGGGTAGAGACTGAGTTGAAAAAACAGAACATAAAGGAATATGGGGAAGCAAAATTATTTTGTTGTTAAATGTATTGGATCATCTTACCTGACCAAAAATCTGCTTGCTGAAAGGTGCTGCAGTGTATGTCACAGAAGAGATGGCCATGACACACAGAGTATCATCATAAAATTTCAGAAAGCCCCAACCCAAACAGAGTAACACCTTACCACATCAGAAGGCTTCAGGCACCTGCCCATACAGAGCAACATCACCCCACCCCAGAAAGCTGCAAACACTTGCCATTCTTGTTCTTCAGCCAGCCTTCTATACCCCTCATGCTCACGCACTGCCCCTGTGTGCCCTCTGCTCCCTTTGGTGGTTGGTCAGTGCCCCTGGGCACTCCATGGCTCATTGCTGCCAGTGCTGCTCACCTGCTTCTCACAGCTGCACCCACTGGGGATGAGGCTCGGCTGCAGCCCCACTCCTAATGACCACAAACTCTGTGCCTACAGAAAGGTATACCCTAAAATCTGCTTATTTTTAACCCATTTGAAATCAATTGAGGGCTGAAATCAGCAGAGTCATCATTCTCAGGTCCTTATTAGTGAAAAGCAGATTCCCTACTGCTTATGTATATTGCAATTATCCTTGTTTCTATAATTACACTATGCAATCATCAACTGTCCAGGACAAGATCCATATTAGGTTAATAGCAGAACTTAAAGGGGTCAGGGTGTCCTTTTTGGCATGTTTCACACACCCTGTGCTTTTGTGGAAAAATAGATTCACTAAGAAAATTTTACACATGGATCACAATTAAACAGCCACCCCAAATTTCCCCATGATTAGTTTATAGTTATAGAGATTATTTTTAATCCCATTTTTTCTTTGTGTGCTTGCTTGCTACTGAGAGAAATGTTATTTCTTTCAGCCATAATTTGGAATAAACTATTAAACTTCTGCAACTTTGGTTCAGAACTCTCCCAAATAATGTGAATATTAGCAGCTTATCCAACTCTTGAACACTTTTGTTTATAACATTTTAAGTAGTTGGTGCAAACAGTGGAAATAAACTATGCTTTAAGAATCTAGGTTTTTTCCTGCCCCAAATCTTCACTATCTGAAGGTACACATCAGGTATCTGAGATAGAAAACTGAGGATCAAAATTTCTTTGACTTTGCACATTGCTTTTATAGATCAGACCAATTAGAAATATAAGGGGCTGGAAAGTGGGAGTAGATTGTCATGACTTTTAGGGAATTGCAGTGTTTTCTAATTTCTGACTTTACAATAGGTGTGTCAAAAGCTGTTAAGTGAGGCTTTTCCTGGTGTTTGCAAAGTGCTTAGTTTTTCTGCTCCTTCTCTGTGAAACACACAGGTAGACCATAAAAAACACTGTCATGCTCATGGTATTCAAATGTCTTCCCAAAGGCTTGGGAAGATAAGCCATAATATTTCTCCTCATTCAGGTAGAGCACTTATATGCTGCCCAACCTGTTTATATGGATCTTAAAAATATCTGGCTATTGCTAGTTTTAAAAAAGATAAATGGTGAGTATGCTGACACATGGGCTGCTCCTGACATGCCAGATGTCTTGTTTTTTGTCATATAATTCACTTCCACAGCCTTTGCTTGAACTCAGTGCTACCAGGTGTGTTACAAGAGGTTGTTAGGACATAATACCAATATTTTGGTGATAGGCTATGTGCACCCCATTGCTGCATGCCACAAAAGGCTCATGTGCATAAAAATGTTTTTTCAAAATGCATAAAACTTTGTTTACTTCTGGAGGTTAATGATGATGATAGAATTTTAAAATTTATTTCTTTGGACCAAAATATAATGAGAATATGTACATATTCAAAGGCACCAATAGAGAACTGAAATGAGCTCTTTTTACCTATTTTAAGTTCCCGTTCTACTCCAAAGGACTCTAACATAACAGGAAGAATTCCAATGATATGTGAGCTATAAAAAAGAACTACTTCAGTCACCCTTGAGAGACAATTTATTCTTAAAGACTACAATTCCTTAGAAGAACAAGAAACTGAAATTTTCAAATGAGTTTTCCTGAACTTAACAGGGTCAGTACATTGAATGTTCTCCCTTTTACAAAAGTGCTGAATGTCCAGGAAGCCCCAAATAACTGGAAATGAACTCTGGACACTGTCTGGCATCTTATCTAAAAATTGGCATCATTGGTAGAATGACTATGATATTTCAGGTTCTTGTGGGAAAAACTGTACCACTGGAAACACCAGCATAGTTTATGTGTCTTTTCTTGCAATTTCTAAAAGAACTATGTCAACAGTTAGGCTTGATTTTGATACTTACCAGAGAACTGGTTAACATTATCATAAGCTTTGCAGGACACACAAAAATTTTAGGCAATTCAGGTGAAATATAGGTGACAAAAGTGGTTTGATGTTTTACAATGAAACTCATTTACTTGCTCCACAATGGTTTTCTTAAATGTGTATCTTAGAAAAGAAAAATCAAAATAAAGCCTGTATTTTTTAAGGCTGCTTAATACAAAGCTATTAAGTTTCACACCAGTGTGATCTCTTGTCATGAAATAGTTATAGTATTTATAATTAACTTTGAAATTAGTCTTGAATGTCTTTGCTTTATTAAATTTCTCTTAATGGAATATTTTAATTAGTACTCAAGTATTAGTTCCATAAATTAATCAAGAGCCTGACTAGCTCCATGAAAAAATAAATATAGTACAATCCAATGTCTAAGATTAAAAAATCTGACAAAATGCTATGGAGCCAGTCATTATGTTATAATGCCCCATATTCCAGCAACTATCAAAATACACATTTGATGAGTTATTTAAGTTCACTGTCTGGTCAGTAACAGAATTATGATGAAATTCATTATTAATAATACATTGTAAATATTATGACTACTAAAAAAAGATAGACATTTTACACTGTCAGACTTGTAGGAGAAGATGTACACTCTTCCTGAAGACATTTTCTGACCTGACACCAGAAGTTACTCAATCTAATCTCAGTCACAGCATGTTCAATCTGTTGCCCCAAATAAGTGAAGATTTCTTCTAGGGAAATAAGCAAGAAAAATCCTAAGCTAAATCACTGCCAAAATTAATGAATACAACATAGGATAACTTTTGTGCTTGTAAAAATAATAAATTGCACGCTAATCTGGTGGACTAACCTAGTGCAGGAGCTCACAATTTGTCTAGATTTTGAGAAGAATGAAAAGGTGTTGAAATTATACACTGGATATATCTTAGAGTTGTAAGGAGATAAAAATAGGGTATGCCAAGATCCCCAAAACTGTCTAAGGAAGAAACTGAGTATCTATATGATATGGATACTTCATCTCTGGACTCATAAAAGTGACAATACTCACTTATATTGTCCGATACATAAAACCTGCAGATAATTTTAACCTACATGGGCTCAAAAATGGTTAAATCAGAAATAAAGACATGGCTACAATTTTTACAAAAGCAATCCTCCTTTCAAGCAGTTAGGCATACTGTGACTGTTTCAATATGTAGGAGTCATGACA
Organism: Taeniopygia guttata; assembly: GCF_048771995.1. Lineage (NCBI taxonomy): Eukaryota > Metazoa > Chordata > Aves > Passeriformes > Estrildidae > Taeniopygia > Taeniopygia guttata. Next base: position 35,796,837 of record NC_133028.1, on the reverse strand, counting down.
TAAGCCAGGAAGTTTAAAACATTCCCGGAGCTTTGTTTTGCATGTTATAATTCAGGATATTATAGCAGACAAAGGGGAAATCTTTACAGTACTGTGGTGCTTGCTGATGCTAGAGGGATACATTCTGAGTGACTTTTTCCCCCCAAGAAATGTTTGAAAAAGTGTCTGAGTAATTGCACCCTTACTTCAGTAAATGCTTTGCTTCTGATTACTACAGTTTAAAACACAATTCAGTGTTTAAATGAGGATTCTCTTTGGCTGCTATGCATCATCTGGAAAGATGTGAATTTTTGGAATGGCTCAGCAACAAAGCCAGACCTTGGTCAGCAAGGTCTTTTCCTTGGGATCATATGTGAAGGCTAGAAAGCTACATTCACACCCAGAGAACGGCATTCAACACATGAAGAAAATAAACAGGCCCTCTGGCTTCAGCCCCGTCCCATGACCCCTGTGTACAGAGCTTAACCTTCCAAAAGGCATTCAACTTCATTGGGTCACTGGAGGAGGGGTGAAGATGTCCTGCTTACTGGAAAATGACACTGTGACCAGGGAAATCTTTTGTGAGACAATATCCTGATGCAAGCACTTACCTTTGTGCCATTTACCTATGTTATTTCACGCCATAGTTCAAGAAATAACACTCTCTTTGGGGAAACAATTATCAAGTGCTACTTGTTCAGTCGCTTTTGATAGAGTTGTAGTCCCATACTTCGGAGATTGAAAGCGAGATGAAGTGCCTCAAGCAGGCACTTTTTTGATTAAAAAGAACCCAAAAAACAAACAAGCATTAGAAATCAAGAGCCCATTTAAATTAGGAACTGTAAACACTTTAAACTTCAATGCAAAAGATATATTTTGTGTAACATGGGGTAGTAACAGATACTTGTGATGCAGTAGAAAGATCTGCTTAATATTGAATGTCATTTTTACCACTGGAGATTTGGTTTGAAATTCCCACTAGAGGATACCTTTATAGATCTCATTTTAGTGTATTGTAGCCATGCCATTATAAAACCATCAAATGCAATTTGGCACAGCATGATACTTAAATGGTGGCCTGAAATTAACAGACTGAATTACTCTCTACAGGCAGCCAAGGTTATTTATAAATTGGAATTTGGATAACTGAGTGAAGGGCGTAATTGAACTCTGTGCTTTTATACTCCCAATCTCTGTTTTCTGTGCTTTGAAATATTTTTCAATCATTTTTTGGTTGAACTTCCAGAATATTTAATCACTTAAAATGGGAGTAAAACTGAATGCAGGATACTGTATTGGGTACCTACAAGAGACAATGTTTTTACATTTGCAAACTATCTTGTAAAAAGTTTTAATTAAAAGAGCTACATCTTGGCATCTGTGAGGTCTAGTGCAATTAGTTGCTTTAAACTCCATTTTCTCATTTTGCTGCCAATTAAGCAAAACTTGTGTGCAAGAGTAATGGTTGCCCCAGTGACAAAATCAGAACATGCTAAATAATGTGATTAAACTTGTTAAAAGCCAAAATAAACACTTATAATTATCTCAAGAAAACCTGCATAGCCAAGTGAGAGCTCTATAAAGTGAAACTCTGCATCCATAATTTCAGACTTTCCTACACAATAGATCATAGTTAAAGATCTGTTAACAGACCTCTGACTGCTGAACTGGGCAGCTTGTGGTTTTCTTCTAAACCTATTGGCAGTATGTGGATTTATGCAAGAGGTGCAAATTGGAAGTTGTCTGCTATTGGAGCCATTGGCAGAACAGAAATCATACTGTAGGGTTAGCAGCATGAAGTACATTGCTTTGAAATTACACAGCAGGGTTTCAGCTTGTTGCTCCGCTTGCCTTTAAGACCAAGGTCTTATACTGTCTGGCCATGATTAAAATCAAAGTGTGGACCTCTTTGCTGGGTGCCAGTAAATGAAGGTGAAAAACAGAAACAATCTGGATTCTTAATTATTTTAAAAAGCAACATAGGCAAAAAGCTAAGATGAAAGCATTTGTTACTAATCTATCCTAATTATTGCACATAAAATGATTTCCTAAAGAGGTCTATATCTTGAGATAGTCACTTTCTATGAGTATGCAAGATCTTTTTTACCATATAGCATCTTTTACTTAAACTCATGCATGTTTACAGAAAACAAAAACTGACAAAAAAATCTAAATGATAAGCTTATTTACATTCAGTTTTATTTTTATTCAGGTACATCAAGCCTTGAAATACACCAATACACTCTGAATTTAGTGAAAATTGCATCACCACTAGCTTTTTCCACTAGCAAAAAAGCACACATTTGGAAATTCTCCATTCTACTGCCATACTATAAAGATAAAAGATAGGCATGTACATACTGGCAAGTGGGATCAGGAAAAAAAAAGTCACAATAGAAGATAAAGACAGAGTAGCAGCATAAGAGTCCTCAGTATAAATCCCAGACTCTCAACTCTGAGAATCTCACTCTTCTTTCAGTCACTGTGGTCACATTTAAGTAAAATCATAGCAAAGCAATGGCATTTGACAGAAAATCAATGCTAAATGGGACCACTGTGAGGGCTATCCATACTACTGTGAGTTTTACATAGGTGAATGAAGGAGTTTATTCTTTACTTGTCAGCATATTCCAAAGTACTTACTGTCAGGATGTTTTTCCTAATCAGCTCTTGGAGGTCTTACTGATAGACAGACCTCTTGACTGAAATGAAGATGCTGCATATCTGGAGATAGCCAAGGACAGGCATTAAAACTGATGTGAAAATTACTTACCCACTTTAACTTTGGACTTTTAAAATGTGTAATCTTTTGATTTAGGCTACAGTGCTTGGAAGTCACCTTTTTGGCCTCATATGAAAAATACTTTATTTTTCCTAGTCTAGGCTTCTTTTTCATGGTGCCTTTTCTTTCAGACAAAAAAAAAAAAAAAAAAAAAGCATGCTTCCCATGTTTCCAGCACAAGAAATATATTGGATATAAGGGAATAAAGGATTCAAGAAGTGACTTGAAATGTATTGTATTTCACCTGTTTTTTTAATATAGTTTTAATGCATTTTGAGTACTTTTTTTCTTAATAAAAAACCCCATTTCATATCATCCAGCTTATTGAGTCCTAGACAACTACCTACAAACAAAATTTTCCATGCTTTCAAATGTACAGCAAATAGAGGGCGATGTTTCTTTCGTGCTCTAGATTGGAGCAGTTCCTGATGTTAGAGTCCAAACTCACAACAACATGTATGTGACCCACTGAAGCCAGTTTTACTAACTGGGCTCATGGCTGGTCGAGCTGGGGCAAGACTCCATCAGGCAATTTTGGTGAGAACTGGAAAAGTGAGCTCCTTGCTCACTCCCTTGCTGGGAGGTCATTTGTACTGCTTGCCCACTACCATACTCGGATACAAACATATATTTAAGACCACCCTGGGTGAGAAATTAAGAGCAGTATTACTGCCTCAAGTTTCTACTTCTTTAGGAAAACCCTTTCCATTTTTTCCTATTTTGCCCTTTTCCCTTAAAACAAAAATAAATCTTATTACTGTTAAGAAACCACATTGTTTGGGTTTTGCCGAGTATCCAAGTATGTTGAGCACATACTGTGGCAGATTTAACCACATAAAAATTGGTGCCCTGCCTTAATTTCTAATGTATATAATGTAGTGCTCCACTGGAGAGCTTTAAAGTGACTTAAAGAAATATAATTCCCATCTTTGAAAGCTGTAAAATCTCAAAATAATTTAATAAACTGAAGTTAAAAAATAGGTACAAAAAATCCCTCCTAATGCTAGTGAAGCTTATTTTCTGCAAGAAAACTCACAAGAGAGACATGCAGTTCTGGCCTCTAATATTTCAGGTCTGGTGCTAAAAGACAGTAGACAGTAACTACAGTAGAAACTGTAGTGGAAGCACCACCCTGACCACCACTGCTGCCAATAGTGCCAAGAACTGATGCAACGTTGGTGCAAGAAATTCAGTGTCAGACAGGATTTTAATGACTGCATGGTATCCAGAGCCTCTTTGCACAGCTGCTGCCAGGAGAACAACCGTATGAGGGATAAAAAGGCAAGCCCAAGCGGAAGCTCTGTCAGGAAGGAGGTGCTCGCTTCACATCACAGTCCATCAGAAAGGAAGATGAAAGAAAACAGCTGTGAAGAACAGATCTATTTCATGCAAATTCTGTCAGGAAAATACTGAGCACCTCTTTTTGAATTATTTCTCCATTCCTCTCTTTCTTCAAGTCCCTTGGGGCAATCTGTCCTAAGGTAAAGAGAGGTCTGCTAGTTAAGACTTAGGTGTTTCTCCTGCTGAGCATTCTCTGCAAAATAGTTTTCCTAAGCATCAATTCTCATTCTTCTCCCTGTGCTTGGGCCATACTCCCTGTGAGACAGACACCTGTCTCTCTTTCTCTCTCTTCCACTCTCTGCAGATTGCATCTGGTGGATTCACTGGTAGATGAATCCCACAGTATCCATTAGAGGCTGTTCCTGAAAGGGAACCTGTTGTGGGATCATTGTTGCAGGCTGTTTGACTCCTTGCAATATTGACTGAACCTGATGGGCAGACAGAAAATGCCATTTTTATAAGTATGCAAATCACAAAAAACCTATTTTTTGGACTTGTGATCTGATAGCTGGACACTCGGAACTTTGCAATACGGTGCTGAGAACAAAACCTGGCATTCCTTCTTCAAAAGTTTGGTTTTGGTACATATAACCTAACTTCAGAAGTAATTAATTCTCAATGAAATGAATGTATGATTAAACAAAACAGCTAATTCCAGCTGCAAAAACCTGGAAATTAACCTAAACTCCAAGTTAAATAATTAAAAAATTAAACACATAAAAAAAGCCAAGGAAAAAATAGTGAATTTATCTATAAGAGTGCTATTATATTATGTTATAAGTGATATGGTCACTGAGCCCTGGTATCCTCTGCATCCCAGTCCTGGCTTCTACCCTTGGACAATTCACTGAATATTTCCTCCTCAATACTTATAGGACAGGATAAAATACTCATCCTGGTGTGATATGAAGATCATCAATATTTTTTTTTGTTTAATATTTTAAGTGATGAAGGGGAAAAGAAATAAATTTAAATAGAAGTTATTCCTAAATCCACATGGAGTATGCAATATTGAGTGAATAAAAATAAATGTTGCCAGCAGATTTTTAAGCTCTTTGGGACAATTTCAAAATTAATGATAAAATGGAATAAAGTAGCTTAACATACATTATCTTAGCTCAAGTACTTAGTAAAATCTCATAATTTAAAAACATAATTCAACCTTTTATGTAAATGGGGCCAGACAGATTAGAAAACAGGATAATGTTAAATGGGAAAATATCTAGCTATCCAAGCCAATGGAAGGATCAGTGTAAGAACTGTTTTTAATTAACATCTTAGTGGTTTGGAAAATGGAATAAAGATCATATTAACTAGATTTGATGTTGATGTTGCACTGAAAGATCTTGCCAAAAGTAAAGCCAGAGAAAATACAATGGACCAGAGAGGTTAAACAAATATGGCAAGGGAAGCTAACTCTCAACCTGGGGGGAGAAAAAAAGCAAGTTAGCATTAGATAAAGTAGATAAAACATACATGGGAGAGAAAGTAATGGAAGTGAGCAATTCCGCTGGTTCATGCCAAAATCAAGTTAGATTTGTGGTTTTAGCAAGATCAGACACCAATGGAGTAGTTTTACTCAGGCTGCCTCCTGCCATGGCAGGTGCAAAGGAAAGCGTCTGTCTCTGACCACGGACTTGTGGCAGTAAGAATTGATAGAGTGCCTGCAATGAACTCCAACAAATGAAAGTTGAAATCATACATTATGCTGCTAACCCCAGGAATTGAAGACTTGTGATTCAGACTCTCTCTTCTTTATTGCAAGTTTTAAAAAGCACCATGTTTTAAAAGTAGGAAGCGCTGTGATTCTACTTCATTTGGAAACATTAAGCATTGCATTTTAAGGCTTTCAGTGTGGGAGAAGGCTAGCAAATAAACCCAAATCAACTGTCTTTGTTATTGTTGGTTTTGTTCCCAGAAATAGAAAAAAAACCCTGAGATTTGCTCATTCCATGTAATTGGAGGAGTTGGTGCCTTAAAATAAACAACAACTATGAAGTAAAAATCATAGGATCTTGCAAGGGTACTGTATCTTGCAAACGATGGCATTCACTTGTAGGGGCTATGACTGAAGGATGGTGATTCACCTATGAGAATTTCCAAGAAAGTAACTAAATTAAGATTAAAGGAAATCTTATTCCAAAGGTCTCCTGGCAAAGTGGCTGTTATTGAGCTGTTGCTGTGCAGTGATATGGCAGATGCTGACAGAGGTCAGAAACATCTATGTCTGGCTGCTCACTTTGAGGATCCCCTGAAGAAGCTCAGCTCTGGTGGAATCTTAGAGAAGGATTTGTATTTGTTGCAAATCCATTCTTTATGCAGCACACTGCAGCTCAGAAGATCTCAGGAAATGTGTTTAATCCCCTTAATATCTGGACATTACTAAATATTATTGCCACCATTTATTTTGCTTGGAAAACTAAAGTGGGCTGGTATTGATGCCATAAGTGGTAGTAAGGGGATTAGAATGCAAAATAGAGCTAACACTGAAGTTCTGTGTCCAAGTTAATATTTATAATTAAAGCTGAGTTTTGGCACAGAGCTGTTGAAAATTTAGGACTCTGTTTTGTTTTTGTGCAGCCTACTCTCTCTACTCATGCAAATGAACGCGTTCTGTTTGCTTTTAAATGACCTATATTTCTGATCTGTTCTTCCCTCAGCAGCCACTGCCACCAATCAGAGCTGAAAAGATCCATGCAAGTAGCTGATTCTATCCACCGCTTTCAAAGTGTTTGCAAGTCCTTGTGCAAGCAATAAATTAGAAGCTGTTCTTTAATGTAAAATACTTCTTATTCCAACACGAGGGAGAGCTGTTAAAATATACTACACGATCCCTACCCATAATTAAACCATCTGAAAACAAAACAGATTTAGAAACAAATTTAGTTTATATAAATTAAAATCCAGAAAAAGAATAAGACACATTTGTTGGTGACTAAAGGACAAAGGCTTAAAAAAATTAAATTTAAAGGATATGAGTGTATGGAAAGGATGGAGGTGAAGGTTAAATTTAAATTCAGCTTATGATGGGATTGTGTTGCATGTAATATTCTGATTCTTTATATAAAGCATAAATAAATTGTGATTTAGCCCAACCTTTATTTTAAAAGTATGTAAAATCGCCTAGAAAAAATTATTTTACCAAAACAATTATAGAAAAAAATCGAATCACAATTTTTTCTTTTATTTTTGATAAAATGCGTCAACATTAAATGACCTAGTAAAAGACAAAAGGACCTATAACTTCATGTTTTAAAGATTTTTGAAGCAGAATTCAGAATCCGCATTGAGGTACTGACCTACACCTTAGAGAGTAAAAGAAAATGGACATAAATACACACGTTGTATTTATGTGCACCTTATCAAAGCACAGCAAGCAGGAAAGGCTGAGGACAGACACACAGTTTACATCCTTGTGCAACTTTATTCCAGAAGCAGAGTAGCTGTACTCCAAGTGCCTAAACCTCAAGGCTGAGGGAGTTCTGAGAATTGCATCTCAAGTGTCTTTAGTCCTTTTTCAATAATGCAGCAAAATTCTTATGCTTCTATAATGCCCAACATTAGAGATATGTTCCAGACAAGCCAAAATTTTTACTTTAACACAGTTTTTAAATTCCACTAATTCATGTTTCAATGAAATAAAAAATCGACACTTTTGATATGGAATGTATATAGTTTCAAAAACTTCATCTGCAAATATTTTCTCTTAATCTCTTTAAAGTAAAATCAGAGTCTTAAATGTAAAACCCTATTTAGACACGATATTAGGCAGGCCAAAAATTGTTAAGCAACTGGCTGAAAGAAAAATTGCTAATAATAAGAAAAACTTCTTCCAGCAAATTCAAAGCAAAAAGCCTTTCAAGAAGAAGCTGAGAATGTTGGATGATCTTGACATAAAAGGAACCGTCTAGGAAAATCCCAGTCACTGCTAGAATAAAAATGAATTCCTTGCACTAAGGTTCATTACAGAAAATACTGTACCCACAAATTGTTCTTTACTGAAGAGGAGTATGAAGAACTATCTCTAGCTGAAACATGAGTTGCAGAAGTCTGTTCTGTAGTGAAAGATTGAGGAAGAGAAATTTTTCAGTACCATTTAGGTACTGAATGGTATTTCCAAGAGTGTCAAAGATAGGAAAATCCTACACTGGTAATTGCGAAGCTTTAATTATTGCTTAAATTTGCTTCAATAGTGTTGTGGTTTAGGAATGGCATTCCTCATTTAGTGCTGTCCCTTCTCCCTGAAACAGACCCAAAACCAGATGCTGCTCAGTCTCCCCACCATCACCCCTTTCCTGCTCTGAGACTTGAAGGCATAAAAAATTTACTGGGAACAGCAGTAAGATAAGAAAATGAACAGTAACAGCAATAATATCAATAACAAAAGGCATAAGACAAGGAAACTATGTATAAGGAAAGTCCAGGTCAGATACTGACTGGCTCTTCCCCACCACACCATGTTTTGTCCTGACTGGAAAAACAAAGACCTTTATGAGAAATGAGAGCCCCTTTCCCACAGCCCCTGGGATGGCATAAAATAGCATCAAACAGCAGCCATGTCTTGGTCACACCCACTTGGCACAGCCACTGCAGCCCAGAACCCCTGGGAGCAAGTAATCTGCTCAGGCTCCCTGGGTGCTGGGAGCAGAGGTTTGTGCCACTGCACCTGGCTACTGGAAAAAAACCATCTCTGTCCTGGGCAGAACTAGAGCAGGTACCAAGAGAATGTGATACAAGCCTTTGCTATCCCATTAACTACTAAACAAAATTTTATTTCTAGATGTCTTTATGTAAGCCTAGATAAACTGATAGAGAACATATTGGAATATGATACTCAGATATGATGCTTTGGGGAAGAGTTAGTAAGTTTTGCAGATGTAGAAATAATTTGCAAGAGCAATATGATTCTTTGAAAGAACAATGAATCACCATGTGAATAAGGGTAAATCCAGCTTGTACAGTGTAGCTGGACTTTCACTTGAACTGTGACCGTACAGAGTAAAAGGGAAGGACCTGTCATATAGTGACAACGGAGTGAAAACTGATTAAATGATAAGAAACAAAGGGTAGGAATAAGTGGTCAATTTTTTCCTGTGAGGAATGTTAGGAATATTCTCTCTCAGGGCTCTTTATTGATCCCTTCACTGCTAAAATAGTCAAGATGACGGCCAACAACAAGTGAGACAGTTTGCAGGTAACATGGAATTATTTTAGGATAGTTGATGTGGTAGGAACTGGTAGGCACAGGACTACCTTGTATTTGCCAGAGTTTAAATAAATATACACACAAATTATACCATGTACAAATGAATTAATTTCTATGATATGGTTCAGTTCTTTAAAGTGCAACAATTTGGTCATAGGTGTGAATCCTCTATTTTCAAGAGCTCTGATACAACAGAATTACTGCAGGATAATCATTAGTTCAGTAGTGCCCCATAAATGTTAGCATGCAGCAGTATAGACCAGGTATCTGGAGCAGTTTAAACAGGAGTTACAGGATATTTTTGTTTTTCTTTAAAAAGAACATGTGTTTTGCTCTCTCATAGAATGTATTCAATGCAGAGGTTACAATAGGATGAATAGGAGGGGAAAATTATATTATTAATCTAACAAAAGTGTTTAAGCAGATAATTTCTTAAAATCATTAAGAAGTAAGGAACAAAGTGATCTGAAAGGCATCTTGTTTTCTTGAAATGTTGCTATGTGAACACAGGAAAAATTGAATTAAATACCTTGGGAATTAACATAGAGCTTGTGAGTTTTCTGACATATTTCCTTCATGCATGGAATCTCTCTTTTCAAGGAAGATTTGAATAAAAACATGTTTTCTAACATAAATGCAACTCCCTGGTAACTCTTAAAAATGAAACGAAAATTTATATGCATCTCTTTACTTCTCCAGAAAAGCATAGAAGACTAGTGGGCTAATGCTTAGTGTTCTTAAGGAGACAGATAACAAATTAATGACAATGGAAAATTGTGCTAATTTATTAAGAACATGTTAAGAGAAAAAAATATTCACAAACTATTATTGAGACCAAATGTATACAATGATACATTAGGCCTTGGAGATGAGAGGACAATAAAAATTCTGCACATGGATACAGAAAAGATTTTAATCTGAAAAGAAAGATTCAACAAAAAATGTCAAGCTGCCAGAGGTTTTCCATTGCCTGGCAATAGGTGCTACACTGAGATCTTCATTTCCAGTCCCTTTCTCACAGCTTCTTACTGAGTGCAATGCCACCAGTGGAAGTGAGAAACCACAACAACTAGTCCTACAAATTTTCACTTTTAGCACCTGCAGTCCTACAAAATGTGACAGAGAGAAGAATCTCCCATTAATGGTTGAAGGGGAAATAATACTTCCCTTCAAGAAAGTTTTTAACTGATGTTCATGAATGTTAGGTGAGTCCATGAGCTCTGTGCAAATCTAGAGATTCCTGCTGTCCTGGGTGTCATGTTTGGGCAACAGACATGGTGTGCAAGCTGAGCCTACCTGTCCATACAGACCTGTCTGGGGTACTGTTAAATCTTAAAAACTTTTTCAACTTATATCAGTTGAACACTGCTTTCGCAAAAGAGTTCTGTAGCCAAAAATGTGAGAAAAAAATTATGTGTGGAGAGTTATGTGTTCGTTTTCTAGCTGGATTTATGCAAACCCACTCAAAACCTATGTTATGTCTACTGACACTGTGGAAAAAAAGACAAAAATATGCTCCAGCTGTCTGATAAGTTCAGGGCCAAAGTCTCTCCTTCTATTCTGACACAAATGTCATCCAGTGAGGTTAATGGGACTGGGGTGCTTACACTATAGGGTGCCTAATTGTTTCTTGGCGGGCTAGCACTTGCTATCAATACGCATACAGAGAGTATTAAAATAGATGTGTCATATCAGTATGATCAGCTAAATGATAAACAATACCCTGGCGTTAGCACTGAATGGAGAAAGAGATCTTAGTGTGCAATCAGGGAAAGGAGTTAGAAAAATAATGATTGCACGTTGCCCCTTGATGAACACTGAGGATCGAGAACAAGCCTAGTATGATTTTATGGGCTGTAAGCCAGCAATCAGGTAGCAAGACTGAAAGTGCTTGTCCATGAAAATTTTAAGTGGCTTTAGACCTTCAGATGAGGATGAATTATTTTTTATGTTGTTTTCATGCATCTTTTTTGATAGCTTTTTTTTTTTGGTTCTGAAATTAACAATTTGGCTATTAGTATCAGCACGTATCTTAAAAAACTAACTCATACCTTATCAGAAAGGGTGCAGCATATTAGAATCAACTGAATGACTTCTATAGGGTGACTTCTGTAATAGCTCTGAGGTCATTGCATGAAAGCATGAGATAATTCTGCTGCTTCAGTAAACTGCAAAGTCTCTGGTCTACATGTAGTGCAATCCATCAAAAAACCCAGAAAAATATTGCAAAGTGACGGATAATATAAATAATACATGGGTCAGCTTAGATCTTTGCTAGGCCTGGGATTTCTTCAATTTATAATTAAGCATGTAAGGACTTTTGGAATTTTATATGAGCTTTTATTTTACCTTTGCAATAAAAAACATCAATGTGTATTGCACAGTTTTGCTTACGATAAAAAATAAAAATTTCAGGAAATGCACCTGAGGTATCCATGAATGAAAATAAACATCTGCCATATTTATTACAGTCATTTAATCACCTGAAAAACTCTTAGGGACCAGGTATTTTGTGGGTTCCTTCACTTATAGCAAGATGGCCTTCTTAGAGGTAGATTAGTTCTTTTTTTTTTCTTTCTTCTTTTAGCTTTTCAACAATGTTTGCAGGGCTTTCCTTGAAAGGCAGAAGCAGAATACCTATGTCAAGCTATTGCAATAGTCTTATTACAGATTAGACAAGTCTACTTGTCCCTATGGAAATACTAGCTTTTGGCCAGACTCGTTTGGAATTATTAGATCAACCTGAAGTATAATTCTTTTTTTTTACACTTAGTTCCAGGCTATGACCTCATTAGGGTATATCATATGAAATCAGAGAGATATGACTGTTGAGCAAGAGCTCTGGCATGCAAATCTATGAAAATCATCTGTTTGTTTGATACTCTCCTGCAGATTGCTTAAACTCTCTCACAGATGTCATTCTTTACGTCAGGATATACACGTCAGTTTATATTTTGGCTTTATTTAAAAGTCCAGATCTGAGGTCTTTCTTTACAATCTGTTTCTGAGAATGGAAATAGTTTGTCAGCTCAGTGGTCTCAGTTTCTTCCACTTCCTCACTCACCATTGAATGTGAGATGTTGAGCTGGCATTGAGTCTCTAAATCACAACTGCTCAGCAGCTGCTCCCTTCCTATAGATCCAGGCTGCTGCTGCTCCAGGAGGCTGAGTGCCTGAATCCCTTCTCCTTCCCCCAGCAGAGCTTCAGGACAGCTGCCACTGAGATGGATGGATGAAATGGGGAGACGACTGTGGCTAGACTCATTGGATCCCATGGATGAGGATTCCTATGGACAGGAATTTTAGGTTGGTTTTTCTCTTCTGGCAGCCATGGATTGCCAGGGCAAGCAAGCAGCCACACTGGCTATAAACACTGCTGAATGCTGCCAGCTTGGTATGTATCAGTCTGATTTAGTGCCAGAGGAGGACCCATTTCTAAAACAGAGGAGCTTTGTTTAATGTTTTACAAGTGTCAGGAGTGTTCCTCTTTTTCAAATTTTTTAAGGTTCTCATGTGCAAACCCTTCTATACTGGAAGAGAGCAAATGAATTTGTCAGGATTATTTCAGTGGGTCAACAAGATAGGACCTTAAAACTATAAGAAATGAAGCATTTCCTCAAAAACTCTGTAAAAACTTCTGAGAAAGAGATATTCACCCTCTCACACACCACTAACAGCCACACCACTGCAGGGGGCTGTGCTGTCTTCAAAACATGACATGGAGGGACACAATTAAAAAACATGCAGCAGAGGAAAGCCTGCATCGTAAATACAGTCTAATCTGGAAAGGAAACTACTGGTCCAGTCCTACAGGGGTCAACAAACAAAATTCCACCAAAGTTGCAATGGAAAAACCATCTTTTCCCAAATAGACATGCTTCTTTAGATCAGCAAAAATGTGTCTCTGAACCAGTAGATGATATATTCATCATGCTCATTCTACAACCTACTGGGCAGAATACACCTAACAGGAATTTAGGTAAGGGGAATAAAATATTTTAGCACATTTCTTTTTAATTGTTTTTTCTTTTTCTTTCATGATACAAAGCTGTGATTTCATGTGGAAAAAAAAAAATCAGAAGATTAGTGGAAAAAGGAATCTTTCAGAAGAGGAGGTATTAGTTAAGCTTAACATGGGTGTCTGATGTTTGTCTTACAGAATACAAAAGGACAGAGAATTCCAGTCAAGATTTAAGTTGACTTTTTGAAGTATTACGGAAGTCTAATGACTACTCTGCATAAATTACTTCCAGATGCTGACCTGCTTGAAAATGGTGGGATAGGATTATTCCATGTTTAATCAGCACCTGTAACAGGTGAGGTATCACCAAAATTTGTTTCAAGAAATGCAAATATATTATTTTTTTTTAATGTGAAGAGGAAATGCAATAAAATCTAAATTTTTTATGAGCAATTTTTGAAACAGTACTCTGTAGGGCTTTTTGCATCCCAGAGAAATTTTTAGTCTAATTTTTGTCATCACAAGGTAGAATAAAATTCCCAAAAAGCCAAGCATAACTCATTAGAGCTGTGGTTTTCAGTTTATAGAGGTTAGGAATGAATACGATCTGCAAATATTTTCTTATTCCCGTTGTTTCACTTTTCAAATAACTTCTTGCAAAGAACCAAACAAACTCAGTTCCAGGGCACAGGTCTTGGAGTGCTGAGCTCGTCTACAACTGGCCTAGTTGGGAGAGCTTTATCAATTATAATGTTACTTCTGATCATTGTCCTGCAAGTGCACTTGACTGATTTCTTCAGAGATTGGGAACCACATGTGAGAATGATAAGCATAACAAATAACCCCAGAAACAACACATTTATCATAATCAAAGAATAAAATCACCGTTTGAAAGTTGTATCTGCTCCAAGGCAGTTTTCAGAGGCCAGCAACACTGAGGCACTAAGGATGCTAAGAAATAAAGGGTTTCTTGCTTGTGGAGGGACTTATTTCTCATTTTTCATTTCTGTTTGTAATCGCTGTCATTTTTGTTTCTCATGCTTTGGATAAAAAAGGTGACTTCTATATTTATTAGAACTGGGTTTCAATAAACATTATGCAATATGGTAGATCAGAGAATGATTTATTGATAATTTGTCACTTATATTTATGGAAGTGTAGACCCTGGAGCCCTAGGGCTGGTAAATCATATTATGCAGCTACAAATGTTTTTTTATTCTTTGCTGCCAAAAGTGCACCATGTAAACTGATTGCCTCACCAAACCCCCAGGGCCTGATAATGATGCACTTGCTAATACAAAGGCAGGAGGAGTGAGTAGAAGACAACTAATTATAAGTTTATTTTTGTTTCAATATGTTTGCCATTTAATCTAGAGTTCCATAAACAACAGATTGATGAAATATAATTAGGAGGAAGATTACTGTTTAATGAGGGAAAAGATTGGGAAAGAATGTAAGTGGAGCAGTGGGCTGTGCTGAGTTTTTAGCTGTTTATAATTGTACAGCTGTAAGGCACTTTCACACAGTTCCCAGATGGAAGCAGCTGTTTGCTCTTTGCCATTAGAAAAAAGGAGGTTCATAGTTCATTTTTATCCACTTGTTCCAGCCTAGTAACGCTCACTGCAACACTTCACCAAGTCACAACTCCCAGCTACAGCTGAATCTGTCAGGATGGGCACCCTGTCTTCATTTGCCACTTTGCCATTCACTTATCACATCTGGCAACCTCTCAAGCAACAAGCTGTTCCACTCCTTGTAATATGTTTATCTCCTGTGATGATGTCAGCAAAAGTCAGCAAATCTAATATTCATGATCAAACAGATTTGTTGGTGCTCTTTGTTTATAAGAAAGAGCTCTGTATCACCCCTGCAGCTGCTTCCTCTTCACCAAGCTTTGTTTTTGTACAGTACTCTTCTGATAGACCTTGGGAGCAGTACAAAGCATGGGCCTGTCTGATTTAACAGGTTTTTTGGTTTTTTTAATATGAAAAAACTCCATCCAGCATCTTTTTTCCACAGCATGTTATGAAACCTGTGTTTTCCCCTCAGCTAGAAAAGGGCTCATAAACAAGACAGAATAGAAAAGGCAAATAAACCAGACATTTCTTTAAAAAGCACTAACTGGGAAAGAAAAAAAGTAGACAGACTTTCAAAAATGAATACTACAGTTACATTTCTCTTGTAGCACTTAAACAATTCCACATTATGGGCCAAGATATCCACTGCCCTGCACAGGCATTTACATTAGTGCAAAGTGAGTGTAAATCTTTACTGTTTCAGACAGGTTGTATGTTATATTTGGTGCCAAGGTATTGCACATGCTACAGGGAATTAGAAAATTTGGTGCTTGTTTTTGTAATGATTTATGTATTTCACTCTTCTCATTTCACAGTGTTTGGAGCTACCTCTATGGCATATTGTGTTTGGGCTTATATAAATTTATGTTTCTGAGGTATGTTATGCATGATAGTCCTATCAGTCAAGGCAAAGGCAGTGTTTATTCCAGGCTGGCATTAGCCATAATGTTTCTGAACAGTTTTCAATCTGGGTGAGGTATGTTCTTCTTCATTAGTTTCTGTTTTGAGATTAGAATTTCTAAAATTTCTTTTAGACTACTTCACCATTTATTCAGATGTTTGGCTAGAGTTTCATTCCAGTTCCACAATTTATTTGTTCCCAGCACAGGATCAATTTGGAGATCTGGGTTTAACTAGGTGGCAATTGTGGCACTTCCTTTTCCACTAATATAAACCAGTCTGGTTCTAAATCTCTCTCTGTCTCTCTTTTTTTCTTTTTTAAGGAAAAACCAAGAGCGTTTCTTTAAGCATTAAATTAAATGCTGGTATCTTTATATTATTTTGTTATTGGCTGCCAAAGGACAATTTATTTCAGTTTCCAAAACAACTTTCAACATTAATATACACTACATGTTATAAATTTAATATTTAGGTGAATCTCAGGAATAGAATTATATTCTGATCTGTAAAAAAAAAAAAATTAATACATAGTACAAAAAAATTTCAACAGTATAAAGTTGTTTTTTTAGTTATTTTAAATTGTAGCACTATCAACAGGCCACCCACATGCTTAACCTAGAAGAACCACCTCTAGGCTATGAGGAAATCTCTGTGGCCCTAGAAAACTTGGCTATTTCACAGACATGGATGCTGGTTAAAGCCAATTATGGTGGAGAATTTTATGTTCCAAACAGCTGTCCAGTCAGAGTTGGGCTAAGACCACCAAGATATTTCATGTGTCAGAAATAGCCATCTGATTGGTTAAATAAAGCTGCATATATATTTTTATGAATAGAAGTGGAAGGTTTAATTTGCTTTTGTTTGTGGGGTCTTATTTATTGCTCAAAAGTGTTTGGATGCCTGCTGGGTATTTGTGAAAAAGGGTTGCAAAAGCTGCACATATTTCACCTGCAGGCCAGGAACAGAAGTACAGTGATGCGGTTAAGGCTAACCAAAGTAGAAAAACTATGCTGGAGCAAGTTAAGAAAACTACTGCCAAGGTTGTGGACCAAAACTAAAACCCCACTTACCCAACTAAAAATCCCAGCTAGTATTTATGCGTGTTTTGTGTGTATGTATGTGTTTATTTAATATTAAGGAACAATTTATACTCAAAAATTTTGCTTCCAGTTTAGGTATGCTACTACTTAAAATTACAGCAGTTTAAATTACTTCCTTACCTGCTCTTAAATGCCTGTTTTCTCTTGTTTGATTAGTTCATGCACATAGAGCACTTTCCTATGTGCAGTTTTTACTGTTTCCCCTGTTTAGCCAGTCTGTTTTTTTCATCCTGTCTTTAACGTGAAAGCCCTATGCAGCAACTTAGGAGAGAAAAACACTGTTAAATCTCAAAATTCTTAATTTTGAATTTTACAGAAAAATAAAGATGCAAGAGCAAAACTGGAAATGCTATCAAAAGAAGTCCAAGATAGCCTGACTCTCTGCAGCTATGATTAACTTCCAGAAAAAGAGCTTTGTTAGTCTAATAGTCATTGGCATCACTTTAAGATACTGATACCAAAATTCCTAAATTCATGGACTACATCTTTCTCATTAGACTAGCACTAATAAATATTCATGGACTACATCTTTCTCATTAGACTAGCACTAATAAATATTTATAATCCAACCAACACTTCTGAATTTTCTTTTAAAACATTCTAAAGTAAATTCCTCATCCATGGCATAGAATTAAAGCTCCTTGAGGTTTTATTTGCTATCTACTTCCCAGCTCAATTACACAAAACCAAAAAGATTTATTGCAAAGTATTTGATTGTCTCTAGAACCAGTGTTTTCTTAATATTTGCTTTCTTTCATAAGACATCTTTATTCAGCTTCTTTTTCTGTCTCACTGAATCTTTCACTTGCTTCCTTGCCTCAGATAGCCTACTTTTTTCTTCACCTTCTTCATCCTTCCTTTTACCTTTAAATTACTCCTCTGTTATCACTTGACTCATTCATCTCTTGTCAGTCTGCAGTTTTCAAATGCAAAAAATTGCTCATGTTTTCAAATCTATATCGTAAATAAGCTCTAGACAGTATCTAAATCAAAAGCAGTGTATCCAATAAAACATATCTTTACATATTAATTAAAAAAATCCTTCCTTTTTCTATTTATTATTGCTAGCAATTAGCAGCCAAGAGCAAGGTTTCTGCGATTTGAGACAATTGTGTTATATGAAACCAATAATTACAATGGTGATTTATTACCTCACCCAGGAAAGAAGAGTTGTTATAAGAAGCACAAGAAAAGATTTTCTACAATTCTATTTTTCACTGTGTTAAACTTCTGCAGTATGGGAGTGGTTGCATGGGTCCTAGTGAGGAATTTCATCTCCAGGATGCCACTCAGCCAGAAATAACTTTAATAACCATCTAGCCTGTTCTTTAGCATAGCATAATAGAAAGAACAGATTTAATCATTAGGTTTCTTTCAAGTCCATGAAATACATTGGAGACTTAATATATCTTTTAGAAGAGCACCTACAGTAAAGACTATAACTGTGGGAAAAGCCACTACTCCCCCAGTTAACCTGGACTTGACCAAAAAGTAAACCTCCTTTGGAGGGAGTCTTAACCAGATGAACAAAGTGTGTGACACATTTTGGTTTGCAGTGAAGCTGCAAGAAGCTTCCCAAAACTAAGTGGGAGTGTTTTCCGCTCTAAAAATTTCACAAGAGGTTTTTTAAATTTTGTGGCCTTGAACATATGCCGACACATGGTAGCTATTAACTGCAAGGCATGGATCTGATATCTTTGATAAGAAAAGAATAAAGGAGACCAGAAAATAGAAGAGAAGGAAGATTTCCAGGCTTTGCATTCATAACAAACCTCTACTCACCCAAAAAATACCACAAAAGCTGGAGGAAATGTTTTGCTTAACAGCTTAAAAAGGCACACAAAATCTCTGTTTAAGTAGGAATGATAAATAGACTGGGTGTATGATTCACTTGCTACTTTAGGCCATACTTTGTAGTATGAAAATAGAACTTAGAAAATCAATATACCATGGTCATCAATAAGGACACACAGGTTTTAAAACCCACCAGAAATGGAGACTTTCTACGTATATGCCTGAATATCTGCCACTTGGCCTTAAGGCCATTTCAAGTCCTCAAGTAAGCTGATATTTAACACCTCATAAAAAAGCTGTGTACACCTGAGCAGAGGAAAAAAGTGACATTTGTTGGTGGTTTGTACGGAGGATCAGATTACCATTTTTTAAAGCAAGAAAGATCTTCTTCTAAGTGTTTAGAAGGAGAAGAAGGAGGAAGGGTGGCATTGCAAAAATCTTTGTTTTGGAGAAGGTGTTAAAAAAAGAAATGGGTTTTTACAGCTGCAAGCAAGCATACCATTTCAGAAAACTGCACAGACTTGCATTGCTTCTTAGTGAATTAAAAGATTTACAGTACACACCTAAGAAAAATTATAGCTACTTTGCACATACCCTCCAAGTACCTGGTGGCTTTTTGACTGTCATTTGCTCAGAAAGATCTCTCTCTGAATATGCCCAGATGCATGTAATGGGTCTGCTTTCTTTAAGGCCAAACAAGAAGGCAATGAGTTGCACAGTCTGCTCTGCTTTGTTTTCCTCAAGTGAAATATGATTTTAAACCTAAATGCTGAAATGGCACCAAATATTTAAAAAATTTTATAGTTGGTGAGGTTTTCCACAGTGCGGGTTTGTTTTCTGTTCCCCCCATGACATCTCACAACTCTAAGTGCTCAATGACAGCCTGTAGAGGTTTCGCCATAATCCACCTTTATCCATTAACAGACACTCAATCACTAAAGTGCTTACTAGACTAAACATATTTATCCAACCAAATCACACTTTACAATGCAATGCTGCCAATCAGACCCCAGCTATTAACGAGGAACTGCTTTAAGGGGATTTTGGTGTTTGTGCTGTGAAGAGCATGCTTACCTCCAACAAACCACTAAACCAAATTAACATAGCTGTATCCTCATAAAAGAAACCAGATATCCTGTTGTGAAAATAGAAAGCTTGGTAGGACAGGGCTCTTTTGATGGCTAACAGTGTGGCAGACAAAGGCTTCAGACTACAAATCTGGTTACCACAGGCTCATTACAAAACTCTAGCATTAAGCTTTTGCTGACTTTAAAAACAAAATAAAAATTTATCATTTGGGTAACTCAGTAAGTCATCAACTTACTAAGTTACTATTGTAATTGCAATAAGTGCTGTAATTGTTGGATAAGGCTCCTTAATTCTAATTGCTCCTTTGTCCAAGATCATGTTGTAAAAATGCTTGCATTAGCCAAAATAAAATCCAAGAGACACAAATGTGGTAGTAATAATAATTCTTTTTATTAGCCTGGAAAAGAGGAAGAGAACAAAGCTTTAAAAAGACTTCAAAGTTCTGACCAAGAGAAAAAAATCTAAAATTGGAGAAACATGCATACACTCTGCCCTTTTATTAGACTCATACAGACTAAGTGCCATCACCACAACTTAGAGCTTGACAGCATTTCTTTCCCAGGCAGCAGGAAAAGTTACACCATCCATGTTGCAGGGCTAATTTAAGTTCTCTGTCAAAAACTACATAAACCAGTCCTGTATATTCTCACTAGGAAGCCCTAATAGTTTTAGACTTATTGGTATTATACATCCTTTAAATCCCAATATTTTAAAGCTGGATTCGACATTGGCTGGGACTTGATGTATTTTCCCTCCACTTAACCATAGTTAAAAGAAAGGTTTAAAGTTTTCAACTCTGAGGTAAGTGACTCATGAAAATTCATGTTTTTAAGAAACACATATCAGTTTAAAAATGCATATATATCCTTCTTTGCTCCCAAAAAAGCTTTAGCTCTGTTATTGAAATATGTATTTCCAGTCCTTCACTGCTTATCAAAAATAATGAGCACTTTCTTTTTTATTAGCTTTTATAAACACTTCTGGGGAAAATTTTATGAGCAGCAAGAACAAGTTTTACTTCTTGCTAAGAAGGCTTCATGCTGGAACTGTATCCAAAATGAGCAAACCACAACATGAACAGATTTTCCAAAAATCACTAGAGCAAACTTCTAAGTTAGAGTTTGAAACATGTAAAGTACAAATTATGTTGTCAAGTAACAGAGTAGTATACTTTTGTATGGTAGATCCATGCACCACAATATGTATCCATCCTTACTGCTTCTGTAGTCTACATATGTTCTGAACAGGTAAAAATAATATAAAAAAATTGCAAATTAAGGCTTTCCAAGCTTGTGTGTAAGAATGTCAATATATGTTTTTATATGAAAGGAACCAATGCAGGTTTTCAATGTATAGTTAGAAACCACTTAGAAGGGGAAAAACATCTTAATACTGGAAGTACAAGAAGAAAAGAACAAATTACAATACAAATTAAGAACAGGAATTATTGTAGACCACAATGAATTTCAGCATTTAGAAAATACTTGTTGTGGTACATGAAAAGTACATGTTTTCACGCCTTTGCTTCATATCCATGTTAATACATTTTATACTCTGTATTGTATATATGTGTCACAGAAAGCACTGAAAACATAGAAAGCTGCCAGAAAGTGCTTTCCCCTGATTAACTGAGAAAGAAGCATTAATAACTGTAATGCTGCCAATTTGGTTCTGTACCATTGATTTGAAACAATTTGTTGTTCCATGGAACATGAGTTTCTCAGTGTTCCACTTAGTTATTTTTAATAGGTGTTTTGTTTTTAAAGGAACCACATATAGCATATTGAAACTTTTCAGCTAGCAGAAAGTGAAGAATAGTGCAAACACTGGAGCAACAAAATATTTCATTCTTTCATAACTTTGTTACTTAAGTGAAAAACACAGCCACATAATTAAAACATTTTACTTGAATACCCTTGCTAAGTTTAGAGGCTAGAGATGTTAATGAAATGTATGTCAACTCCTTGAGCACACAGGGAAGGGAGGGAACAGCTAATCTGTTGAATTACATGATGCAACTCATACCTGTAATGTGCACAAGTAATAATAGAACAGTGCCCATGTTTCTAAGTACCATGCCCTTAGTTTTTATGCACAAGGGCAGTATTATGCCTTTTCACTTGTGACGTATGAAAGTGTCAAACTTCCCATTTAGTTTCCAGTTGTGTCTTTAAATAGACATAATACATACAGCCAGATTGCCTATATTTTCCACCACATGGCCAGCACTGCTTCATTTGTTTTCTGGAAATGAGATGATTGATTCTTTAAAGTTGCTCCACTGAAAGGCTTTTCTACATGTTACCCAGTATTGATAATCTCCACAGAATTATATTTGCAGGAGGTACAGTAAATAAGAAAGTGCAAAATTTGTAGCTGCCTCCAAACATCTTTGACATAAATAATAAACATTTTCTGTAAAATACTTTGAAGTTAAACCAATTTCAGGACTCCTAAATCCCTTAAAAAAAAAAAAAAAAAAAAAAAAAAAAAAAAAAATTATTAACATATGATGCTTGTATTTACCCTAAAATGGATAACATTATTTTGGAAATAATTTATTTCAGCTGAAGATAGAATCTGAAAATAACAATTCATTAGAAAATATATTATCAATAACATGATGGGTCTTATTTAAAGTTATTTACAGTCTCTTTTATAGTTTCTGCTTTATTCATTTCTACAGTACAGGTGTCATCACGGCATGTTGGCCAACAAATCTGTAGCACAAGCTCAGATGCTCCTGTTAAACCTGTTTACTCTATGAAGTGTTTTTAGCTTATTCAATACAGCTTTACAGGCTACTGAAAATCATTGAAGTCATTGCACCTATTCTTAAGGTCCTTAAAATGTTACCATCAAGACATTTTTCTGTGGATAATTGGCCTAATATGGGAGGATAATTATAATATTAATTCTCTATTACCCAGGCCAATAGGCAAAGAAGGGTAGGCAGCAGAGGAAGTATTTGATATTATGGGGATTGCTGTAACTGATCATGGGGAGTCAGGTCCTTTGGGGTTATCAGGTCCTCCTTGGTACTATTTGTGCTGGGCCACAGCTTTCTCTGGCAGAAACATCCATGTATATCTGTGGTTTGTTCTTTATCTCTCCAAACACAGAAGGGCTCATTATCTGTAATGGAATAGAGTCTGCTTGTGATGACAACTATGGACTGGGTCAGGGCTGGCTTCTCTACAGGCTAATAACATCTATATATACCCACATATATGTGTCTGAATATCTACAAAAAACCTGCTAGCCCAAACTGGCAGGCCAAGAGGAGAAAGCACTTGCTGGCCAAGTGGTCAGTCAAGACACATTCTCCTGGCTACACCAAACTTGTTTCTTTCTCCTTTCATGCTCAAGCAACTTGGACAGAAAACTTTGCATTGTGTAACTGTATTTCAGGGTAATTGATGGACTAGGTTGCTCTCCTTTCTGGGTAAATCCATGGGGCCACCAGTAGGTGTTCTATATCTGTTTGATGAAAATGTTTTAAAAAGAAGGTGTTTTCTTAACAAACCATAAACTCTATCTCTCTTTTATTATATTAAACAGCATAACAAATGTCTGGTAAGTAAGTTGATACCTTTAGTCAAATGTTTTGTTAATTATTTGGCCAAAGTACTGCTGTTGTCTGTCTGAAAAGAGGCTCCAGAAAGCAATATTATCATAACAGAAAGATAGTATCTAATCCAATATTTGGTAGGAACATTTCACATAATAAACCTTCAAACTATATTTTCCTTTTGCTAAAATATTAAAGAAAGATGATAAACAGTCCATTATCACCTGCCCTTCTCAGTCTACAACTGAATCTAGAAGTGTATCACATTCTCTCCACAGTTCAATGGCAAATGGATCCTAAAATAAACAGTGCTTTACCTCAAGTGGATGTTACAGGCACATATAGATGGAACATACTGTTCCTCTATGCGTTAGTTAAGCTTTATAGGAAAGTACTTAAGAAGCAAAAGTGAAATATATGCTCCAACTGGAATGCACATAAACAGTGCCTTTTAAAATTTCATCATTCTGTCTTGTCAAATTTTAACACAATATAATGTATTCAAGATTTTATAAGTCAAATAAGTCAGCGTGATACCAAAAAGGGAGGACATTTGGAAGCCAGAACTTTACCTTGTGATATTCACTGCTTTTTTTTTCTATATGTATAGAAAAATACATAGTTTTAGTTCAGACATATTCTAATGTAATGATGTGGAAAAACTATTGAAAGAAATGTTTATTCCATTTGCATTGACACAGGAAGGGAAGAAATGTTTTTTTGACCATACAGTACATGTTTCAGACAAATTTGTTGTATTATCTGGTGTCCAGGCAAAGGGCTGCTGCATTCTCACTGTTGTGACAAACTTGAACTTCAGGTTTTTACTCAGAAATTTGCTCAGTTTTGGTAGAGTCTGAAGCATTTCTTCCCTTTCTCTTGAGTCTATATATACACAATATACAGTCTGCCATATATATTTAAAATATATAGATAGATTGATTGACCTATTTCTCTCAATACTTCAATTTGAGTTAATAAGAAGGTCCAGAGAGATCTGGTTAGTCAAGCAAGGCTTCATTGAGCTCAAAAATTTAGGTAATATCTCTGAGGGAAAACACAATACACTTGCTAATTAAAAAAAAACCAACAAAACATTTGACAAGTCATTGCTGTTATACCTCTGTTCCCTGGCTGTTTCACACCATCGCTGCAGCAGTCACATTCAGGCATAACATTCTGTGATGTTGATCAGGATGATGTCCAGTGACATTTCACAAAACAGTTTGCATTTAGTAGCTCTTGCATTTTTATGAAGTGATGCACTGTTCTTTCTCCCCCAAATCATATCCCACAACATTCATCTTCATATATTATTTCTTTCCTCCTCCATATTTATTTTAGAAGTTGGCAGTATTAACAAAAAGGTCACCCCTCTACTAGATGCTAAATCCATGATAGACTTCGATGAAATTTTGAGTCTCATTTTTTTTTCTGAGAAACAAAATGAATCTGTAATTACATAGGTTTAAGACTAAACATTTTTTTACTGATGGAAGGCCAAACCTCATTTTTTTGGTTCACTTCGTTTGTTCCAAAATAATATTTATCTGGTTGCCTGTTCCATAATCTTTACTGAAAGGTCAAAGATTAAAACTAAGCACTCTCGTCCTGTGCCCTCAAAGCAAGCATAGCAGACAACCTCCGTTGTCTTGGTTTCCTGCTACTCAGTGTTTGTCAGACACTGATTACGAATAACACCCTGAGCAGTTATCTCTATATGGTATGTTTCTAAATCAAATGTCATAACCAATGAGTCACCATGAGTAAGAGAAATAAGATTACCTTTTAAAATAAGTTCACAGTAATCCTTTTCTTAAATGTCACAGCTAACAACTCATTATTTTGCATGACATGCAACTTTGAAGTAAAACCCATTTGTGAATGTACAGTGACTTGGTATTTCCATGATGAAGAAAGGAGTGGATTGCTTTTTCCATAGACCTTTACTCTGTACATTGTGGAGCTCAGATCTCATTGCCAAGCAGACCTAAATTCAAGAGTATCAGAGTAAATACACTACCATTTCTTTAATAGTTTTCTCTTTTTTTTTTTTTTTTTTTTCTTTCACAACACTTGATAGATGGAGAGGAAATAAGTCAGACTATTGAAAATTTGAAAGCTTTAAAATAAAATAACAAGCAAAGAATTTTCCAGTGGGTGGGGCAATAAAAATGAAAGGCGAGTCCCCCAAGAGTCACAAACATGGAAGATTATACCAGAGGAAACAGCTAAGATTGGATAAGCTGGCTGAACAGAGAGAAACAATACCAGAGACACAGGTTAAATGGTTCCACAAAGGAGAAGGCAAAGGGAATTTTGAATTGACGATAAAGTTATCTAAGTTTCTTTAATTGACTGATGTCATGATGAATGTAAAATAAAAGAACCCAAGGAATCCAATAGAACCACTAAAATTTCAATACGAATTTTGAGGGAAAGGCTCAGAGACAGAAATTCACTTAGACTGGTACAATTTGGGCAAGATCTGAATCTGTTTCCAGAAATAGTGGTATAATTATAAAGACTAAAACTCTCTGTGCTCATGAAAATCCCATAGACTTATTACTCCACTTAGGCAATTTTTTATGTGCAATAATTTGTATTGTTGCTGTATCTGCCACAGTTTTGCAGACCTCAGTGACAGATGCATACTGGCATCCAAGCCCAGGTCCAGCTGCAAGCTCAGGGGTGCTGTTAGCTCCCATGTTTCATACTCAGGCAGAGCAAAGCTTCCATTCAGCACCAGGGGAGCTCGGGCACAGCTGGCTTCCTGGCAGGATCCTGCTCTGCTCCAACACTGAGGGCCCCTGCCTGGAAAGTCTTGCACAACCTGTGAATCTTATGTTCCTTATCTTGGAAACAAGCATATTTAAAACTTAAAAGGGATTTGAAATCTTCTTCTGCTATTTTCACCACACCAATACACTGTAAGGGCAAGCAGTTTTTTGCTCCTTGTAGTACAAAACTGTACACATAAATTTGCGAAATGGGTGTGGGTCTGGGACTGGGAAAGTCCTTCAGTTCAATCCCATCTACAGACAAGCTTTATCATATTTTTTTGCTTAGATAGTTCTCTGGAAAAGATTACTTCAAATGGACAAACATTCTTTCCATTTTTTTCAGAGTTTCAGGAAGTTTTCTGTGAAAACCTAAACTTTCAAGCTGAAATATCTCCAGGAAATGCAAATCTTCTGACAAACTTTAGGCTTCCTTCACCACCACAAAGTGATCCCGAAGTGGGCTTTGGGGGAGGGGGGTTTGTTTGTTTGTTTTCAGTTTTTTTTTTTGTTTGGTTTTTGTTGTTTTGTTTTTAGTGTTTTTAAATTCTCAGGATGCAAAGTTCTTGAACATTTAATAATTCTTTTGAAGATATGCATGTCTAAAAATTTTGAAAATCTTTAGAAGTAACAGATTCAGTGGACAATCTATGAAGGATCATCAAGTCCGACTCCTGTCCCTATGCAGATACCCCAAGAATTACACCATGACTTGTGGGGCAAACAGCTCCAGAAACAGTTAACTGTCATTGTTGGAAGCAATGATTTTCACATTATTTATGAAAAAGAACTACTCTTCTCTTTCAGTTCAGTTTCAAAACCCGTCACATCACTTGTTCCCTTTCAGTCACGCCCAAAGACCATTGAACACTGGACATGCTCTACTAAGTTAGACTACTGGTCCACCCAGCATTGTATTCTGCCTCAAAAAGTAGCATTATGGGGTATTTAAGAAGAGATTGTTCGGCTGTCTACTTCATGCAATTCTTTTAACCTGTGCTTCTCCAGCATTCATGATTGATGCATTTGGGATATTAGAGGGAGAATCCTTCCCAGTAATTTTGGAATACATTTTTTTTACTAATAAATTTGTTGAACATCTTCTTCTGCTTTCCTCCACAGCATCCTTGGACAATTAGTTCAAAAATGTCCTGACCTGCTGAGAAAATAATCACTTTTTTGCATGTTTTATTCCAACTTCATACTAGTTTCATGGATATTGCAGATTTTTATCCAGAACGACCAGCTGAATAACAGTTCCCTGCTTAGCTCACAGTACCTAAATGACTTTGTGAACCAAAATTATATTCCTCTTCAGTCTTTTTTCCTCTAAAGTTTAGATTGCTATCTATTGATAATCTTGCCTCCAAGGGTCCCATCTTCTGAGACTTTCTTTTGTTGCCCTTCTCCTCAACACCTTTAATTACAATGCACTTTTTCTCAAGTAATAACTACCATTAAAAACCACAGAACTGGCACTAATGGATGTTTTTCTCATGTCTGTGAAAAGCTGGAGTTTGAGTTGTAGGTACCAGTGACTACAGAAGACCTGCTCTTTCCCAGTCTGGCACTATCAGTAGGACAGCAGGTTGAAGCACAGCAAATGTGAATCCTTGGCACCTCACTCAAAAAAGCTTCTCCAGAACAAAGTTTCCATGAGAAAGTTTTGCTCCTTATTCATAAAAAAGTAATTTGATTAATTCTCTTTCCCTTTGTATGTTTAAAGAATATATAGTAACTCAATCAGACAATTAAGTTTCATTAAAAGTATTTTAAGGCAGTAAAACAACTCTGTAGCTTCTTGTTGCACTGGCACAATTAAGACCAGGCCCAATTATTTCAAACCTTAGACAAATGCAAAACACATTTAGAGTTGGAAAGTCTGTACTATCAATGGTGTCTGCAAAAATTATAGCTAAATGTTTCTTATTATATTAGTTTAGCATTTTAGTGAAGTCATTCAATGGGCAAGTCCACATACAGCATTTCCTTTTAGGAAGCTAGAAGATTCTGTTTCCAATTCAAATGATAATGTTTCCAGCCTATGCAGCGCTGACTCCAGCCATCTCTGTAGAGACTGTGTGTGCTTTATCTCTGTGTGATTTATTGTAGGACACTGAGCAACAGTGGACATAGAGACCACAACAGCACAAACCATTCCTCTGGGTCACATCTCTACATTCCTACAGGGATTGAGAGAGTAAAACTGTTCCTTCAAAAGGAGGTTTTTGTAGATGTGAGCTCAAGTCAACCCAAAAGTTAGATGGGATCTTGTAATCCAGTATTAAGAGATATTCAGGGAGCAAGAAATTTGAGAGAAATTACTCATATTCAGTATGTTTCACCTTTTCTCAAAATCTGGGACTTTAATTTGTCCCCAGTGTGTACCCTGTCAAAGTAGCAAGGGTTCAATTTTTCCTCTAATATGCATTATCCCTTTGAATCAAGAACTAATGCTCATCTATTGCCTCTCTGCTGAAAGACTATTAAAGTTCTTCTGTTGCAGCAGACTTATTCCTGATTTAAGCATCTCTCAATTTCCTATCTCAGTTAGAAACCTGTAAACTGCATCTTCTAAAGAGGAAGAAAAGATTATAATAATCCAGACTTAGAGAACCTAAGTTCTGCTGGAGATAAGATTGTTACAGGATCAATCTTGTCATCTAATCAAGAAAAAAGCTAAGATTTTAATCTCTAAATTTTATAATATGAAACTAAATGCAGTTATTTAAGGTGTCTTAAATAAGGCAGGCTTTCTGAGGAAAACAGAGTTTTAACTTGTTCATTAAAGAGAAAATGTCAGTAAGCTAAATTTCAGATTATTCTTTTACTTAGAATATTAAAATGCCTTTTGTTCATGATTCAGCACTGTAGAGAATTTAATTTTGTAAAAAAACCTTGAATTTTGTGTCTCCTTGTTTTTTAAATATAAAAACTAGGAATGCAGTTTCCACAAGCATTGAAGACTTATTTAAACTTGGGTGGGTGGCACTCAGCTTTTTCTTTAAATTTTATTTTTTTATTTCCATACTCTTTTGTTTTGACAGCAGAAGTCTTCCTGTATTCTGTAATGAATAGGAAACAGAACTCCGGATATTTGCAAATCAGTAAAGCCAATGCTAAAATGTTCTTTTAATAAGAATTTTCCTATTGATTGAAAGAGAACTATTTTGCTACAGTATACTTGAGGTGAAGGAATTCACATTAATCTCTAGTGACTTTTGAAAGTTATTCAACTTCCTTGCTGCTGCTCTGCCTGAATCCTGCCCTGTCTAATATGGTGAAGGGAGCCTGGAAGCTCCACTGCCTGTCACTGGGCATGGCCACAGCCTGGCTCGGAGGGCTTCCTAGTGTCTTGCCCTGTACTAGCCAGCAGACTGTTAAAGCTGAAGATTCCAAATTTCCAAATCCACCTGTACTTCATATTAGAGCAGCTGTTAGGGAAAGTGCAAAAAAAAAAAAAAAAAAAAAAAAGGGACTTAATTTATGTCTATGATGCAACAAAGCAAAATGTAAGGAGATCAGAATGCTATGGAAGTAAATTTCCCTACAGAACAAGACAATGAAAAAGAGAGTTTTCCTGGATGAAAATCTTTATTTACTTGATGCATCCAGACAATGGGAATCCTCTTTCCACTACCCGGCCAATTGGCTGACATAAGTAGTGCTTAGATTAGCTCTCAGGGAACATTAGAGAACAGGGTCTTTCTTTTATGTTATTTATTATCTATGTTGGCTGATCTTCAATATTTTCATCATCTTCATAGTGATTGTGTTTCCTTCCACTGTCTCTCACCATCCTTGGGGACTCTTAAACATTTATGTCTGCACTCAACAGGAGAAATTGAAGATTTTGTACGTGACTTGAAGCTAAATCCTGGGGTAATGTATTATTAGGGAAATCATGACATTTTGGCAGATCTGCCAATTTTATTTGCAAGGAGAGTTATGGAAAAAATGTACTTGCTGCAGTCAAGAGGCAGATGTGCACAGTAACATAATAAAGTGTAAGGCAAGTATTTAACAAATCATATAATTGTTTGCACTTCTGGCTTCTGTAGATTGCAATTGGCATATCAGCATTTGGACCCTTGAATTAAAGGGGAGACTGGTAGTCTTATCTCAAAGATACCACGCTTATTTTCTCTCTAGCATTCTAAAATTTCAAAAGAGCAATGATAAGGGTAAACCAGAATTATCAGCAAAACCTGATTTTTAGTACGTAGGTACTCAACACTTTTTTGAGACTATCAGACTGTTTTGAGGGCAAGGATTTGGGTTATCCATTAGTCATGTATCTAAAAATATTTGGCATCACCTATTATCTTACCCATGGGCAACTGATGAGGCAGAGCAGCCTTTATGTTTTTTTTTTTTTTTTTTTTTTTTCAGAAATAGCTTTAAGAATAGGTGGTTAACTTGGAGCTGTTATCAACCTATTAAGAAATATAATAAATATAATATGGGATTTTTCACCAGTGAAATATGATTATTACTCAACTATGATATACTTTTCACCGTGTTTACTCATTTACAAAACACACTTTACTCAGCACAGTTGAATGCCATCTTGTAATTTCTTGTGTTACATGACTGAATTTTGTGTTCCATTAAAATACTAAGTGACAAGAAATTGTCATTGTCTTTAAAACCTTTTACAACCAACCCAATAGTGTTACTGATTTCCTTAGATCATCTAATGACACTAGCTACTGAAAATAAAGAGCAAAAATAGAGTTTATTTTTAGCTGATAACAAGCGTCTGAAAGCTCCACAGTAATTATCAGATTAATTCAAAGGACTTAATTATATTTCAAATTAATATCAGGCAACTAAAAAAAGAAGTATTTGTGCATTAGATACCCTCTGTGGTCTAGCGAGGGTTCTATTGACAGATTGCTCTGATTCCAGACAAGTCCAGGACAGTCTGAGAGCTGTGGGGCCACAGCCACATACCTTATTTTTTCTGCCATTGTGAGTCATAAATGCCTTCAATAATTTTAGTCCTGATGCAGCGCATTCATACTATTACCTTTAGTGGGATCACAATATGATTTGGAAGTTAAAGAAAAAAATTCCCTGTTTCATTTGATAAATAATAATATAAGTAAAAAAGTAATTTAAATTTTAGTATGATACAGGAAATACAGGATATTGACCACAATTTTATTTTTTCTACTTTTTTGCAAACATTTCTGTCACCGAAAAGGTATATTTTTTCCCTATAATCTATTGGCAACTTGGCAAGGATGCTGTGCTCCAGGTTTCTCTGGAGTCTAAATAACATTTTAAAAGGAGCCTAACAGTTTCAGGAGTACCAGAGTCATACGAAGTTAAAAAACCACTTCTAAATCTATGCAAAAACTCTTTAGTGCTTATACAATGTATTTGATGTAGCAAAAAACCAATACTATGCACTAATAAAATTACTGTGCACTGATGTGATCATTGTAAAGGGGAAAATTTAGTATTTCAGGATTAGATATCTTTAAAATCATGTAAATCTAAATATGTGTCTGTTTATGAATGAAATAAATTGTTTTTGATTTTCAGGTAATCAATTTGTGTTTCTCACAGAAAGCACTTTCTCAGAGTCCTCTAAAATATCTAATACTTTTTTCCTTTAACACATATGTGTTATGAAGTTTATTTAAAAGCAGTTATGAAGAAGTAGAATGACCATTCAATGAATATTTTTGTTACCTTGTCTTTACTGGAAATTCTTTAAAATTTATTTTCTCAGATTCTGAACTATTTTGCTCTCTACAACTTCTTCATCTCAATTTTCAGAAGACTACATCATTTGAATATTTTCCAAAAACTTTCAGTTCATATTTTTGACTGCTTGGGAAAGACAGTGCTTTGAAGAATTTACATTGGTTTCATTATTTCATTATTTTAATTTTAAGTATGGCCTCTGATTCATGGTCATAGGTTTAGAAGGATTATCATGCAAATTCTTCTTTTTTTTACCTGTCAGGAAAACTTAGTTGATTTGTTGTAAATGAGTGCCCTCCACTACCAGCTCTTGAGAATATTTCTGAGGAGTGTGTTGGTAGTTTTGCAGTCTTAATTATTGTACTTACATAACACATCTCCATCATTAAGTACTGTGTAAATATTTACTTATTATTTTATGCCATGTACAGAAAATAATTTTAAAATGGTTGTCTCAAAATAGTATTTAGAGAAGAAAAAATCTCAAATAAGTTGCTATATCTGTTGTCTATTCCAGCTTTACACTGGGTCCACATTGTAGAGGCAAGGTTCTAATTTTCCCCAGACTTATCTGCTACAGACACAACACAAATCAGAACAATAAACTGTTTGTGTTTTATGATAAGATAAAGACCTTTTCCTGAGGTTTTGTTGTGGGGTAAAAATATTTTGCAGTACTGATAACTCAGGGTGAGCCATTTTGTTATTTTCCTTCACCTGAACCCAGCTCTAGTGAACTATTCAGACTTACTCGAGAACCTAGTTAACTCTCAGCTTCCTTGAAATAAGAAACTTGTGCTTGCACTTGTATCAGTTTCACCAGCCAAATATAAAAAAGCAGGAGTTTTCCTGCTTTTAGCCTATGAACCACATTTTTACAAGCCAGCTGAGGTTTGGCAGGGAGAATAGGGAGTAGGCTGGCACGATTATTTTCAGACCTGTCAATTCTGTGTGCATATTGTGATCTATACTGGTGCTATGCTCAGCACAGAAGATCAAGAGCACAATGTTATTGTACTATTTTCCTTCTTCATAAAATACATTTCTTCTCCTTTTAATGTCCATTAACCTAGACTGTAAGGAGCAAACATTTTTCTGTATGTGGAAGTGCTTCCCTGGGTATGATTTTGGTGCTGCTATCCAATGCCAATGCACAAAGTCCGGTAACTCTAACTTTGTGATGGTTAGAAATACTTTCCAGAAAGAAATACTGCTGTAGACACTTAACTTCCAAAACAAAAATAAAACCAAAACCTCAGGGAAACTTTTGTGGTTTTTCTAAAACTGAAGAACCTAAACGCATATGATCCACTTTTTTTTTTTTTTTTTTTTTTTTTTTTTTTTTTTTTTGTCATTCAGCTACAATATTGTAGAAGATTAAATACATTTTTGGAGTATGACATATTAAAGAAAATCTTACTTGGTGTTTTCTATGTTGACTGAAAAGCTGCTCAAACAGGATTGCTCTGATTTCTCTCCAGTTAAAATAGAATGCAAATAGCTGAAAG
Source organism: Taeniopygia guttata (assembly GCF_048771995.1). Taxonomy (NCBI): domain Eukaryota; kingdom Metazoa; phylum Chordata; class Aves; order Passeriformes; family Estrildidae; genus Taeniopygia; species Taeniopygia guttata. Next base: position 35,763,532 of record NC_133028.1, on the reverse strand, counting down.
TTCTTAAACTATGTAAACAACAACAGAAAGGGTACTATTAAAAATATCTGGCTGCAATTTTAGCTTCAAAACTCTGTTTTTAATTTTCCCCTCATGCCACTGGCAAAAATTAAAGCTTTTGTCTTTATAGGGCCAAATGAACAAGAATGCAATGAAAATATGAAAAGATATCTCTTTACATATTTTGACTTGTATTTTTAGCTCAATCTCCTACTTCAAGACAACTGCTGCCTAATAATTAACTCAGTCCTTACTTTATATATTTCACATAATTATTTTCATACTTTAAAACCTAACAAGGAATGAAGTTTGTTTAAGTTGCATAACAGTGAAAATATCTCATTATGTTCTCCAGATCTCCCTTGGAGAAAGCGGCAAACCCACTCTGTGCCTGCTGACAGCACCTAGGACAGTGAAATCTGTGTCCTGTCTTTGGGAAGCCAGTGACACAAAAAGAGATCTATTATGATTATTTTCCATCTTTTCAATTCACACAACCATTGTCTAAAAAAGATGATAAAAAATTTCACTTCATAAACCTTCAGTTTCACAGCTAAGCTAGGTAAGAAAGAGATTTTGTGAACGGAGTAGAAGGTGAGCACGCATGACTTACCATAAATAAGTTTATTCTATCAATTCTCAAGTTTATACAAGGGGTTGTCCTGGTGTTAACTTACTGTAGAGTAGAAAAATTCCTTCTGAATTTTGAGCTTTCACAATCCTTTATTCTTTTGTAGAACAAAAAAATTCGCTAGTTCTAAACAACTGCAGTTCTGTTAGAAGTACTATTAACTCTCTGCAGTCTCAAACCTGCAAAAAATGAAAGCTGTTCAGGTCAGTTTTGAGGAGGAAGGAAAGCTAGGATTGCTAGAAGGACAAAACAATCCATTACAAACAGTTTTACTCTGACTTTTTATAGAGGCCTGCAAAAATGTTACAAATTATGAGATAGCAATAGATTTTCTTACTGTGAAAGCCTTATAGTAAATTCTTTATTTAAAGAGACAAGAAGATTCAAAAATTTTTAAATTTATTTTGCAATTAGAAATTTAGACCATACTGAAATAGCATAGTTAATCTGTTTACTAACAACAACACTGTGATTAAGAAATTTTTATTGTGGAACTTTTATATTTTTTTTTATGTCTAGAGTAATAGTGTTAGTGATTTAAAATTTTTCTAATAGAAAATAATAAACTTCCCTATCATGGTTGAAAATACTTTTTCCAGCATCAACCTCTGTGCCTGGGTTCTTCTGGGAAAAAATATATTTATTGCTGAAGCAATTTTCTAAATATAATAGGCAAAATTTTTCTGTTTGTGTTTTGTGCAGATTTGATAGGTAGCAGAGAGACACAGGTTCTGCAAAAGAGGGAATTCAGATCTTAACTGCTGAACATTTCAAGTCTGTGTCTTTTCAGTCAACTGCTGTATAGCAACACAGCAAAAGAAGAGATAAAACAGTTTGTGGAAAAAGTATTTTCAGTCCTTTTATATCATGTTTTAGTTGTGCATGTTGTGCACCACGAAGGAATTCTTCACAATTTGAACATATGTGAATATGGTTGATACCGTTATTTTTCATTTATAGTTTTTAAAATGTGACTCTGCTTAGTGACATTTTGAGCAATAATATACAGTTATTTTTAAGTGTTTTTCCATAAGCATCAATGAAAAGGAAGAAGCTTTCAAGTTCAATATGACAAAAGCAATAACAGTTAAAAAATAAAGTGTCATTTCTGATATTTTGAATTTCTCTTTTGGATGCACATGGTATAGTTGAACATTTCATTATCATGCTGACAATGTTGAAAGAAAGTTTAGACATTTCTTCTATAAATAAGCTTAGATAGATATTATTCAGTTTAGGCAATCTGTGGCAAGAATAGGCAATGAATTCTTAGAAACCTTCAAAGAAGTTAGTTTCACATCATCCAGACTGATATTATTTAGTTTAGGCAATCTGTGGCAAGAATAGGCAATGAATTCTTAGAAACCTTCAAAGAAGTTAGTTTCACATCATCCAGACTGATGAGCTCACTGGTCAGTGCAGTAATGCAAGCCACTTGAGCGGCACATGATTGTAAATAAAAGTATTCAATGTTTGAAGAGATTTTAACTGATGATTGGTAAGGTTAAAATCAAGGTTTCTTTTAGTGGTCATTCCACTGTGATCCCTGTTTTTCAGTCTTCCAGGTTATCTTGTCTTGAAAATAAGTTCCTTGCAGCAGAACTGCAAACTTTTCATTTTATTCCACAGAACAGTTAAAATGTGGCTCAAACTACTAATGCCATGGTACATTCTTCTTTCCATGTTCTGGACTGTAATCCCACTCATTTGCCACGTGTATCCATTTTGTAAATTCAGTATTATGTTTAAATCCCAGTGAGATTGCTCAAGTTATGCAAACATAAATCTTTCTAAGACTGGGGCCTAAGGCTGTGTAGTCCCAGGGCAGAAAAAGTTTTTAGTTTTTCTTCTAAAGGGCCAAGCTCACTGTCAGACATAACAAATAAATAATACAGTGGAAATATCATTATCTGAATTGCAAGCCTATTTTTACAAAAGTATCATGTTCCCTGATGGCTGAAACATTATTCCAGGCTAGACCAATCTTGAGTTCGTATTTCAACATTACATGTCATAGCATTGACAAATACTATGTAATTCATCCAAGAATCAGGAATCCATGAATTCTTATTTACCATTGAAACCAGCATAGTATTTTTTTACAAGTAAACAATTAAGATGAAATAATTTCCTTCCCATGAACATGAATATAGTATTAAAACAGAAAAGCTCTACTTAACGTCAAATACCTCCTTTCATTTTCATAAGGGCTGTGATAATGCTCTGACCTAAAGGCATTGATAATTCCTACTTCACTGTATTCAGTTGCTTATGGTGCCTGAAGCTGATTACCATGCATGTTCGTTTGCTTACATGCACAGGTTACCTCTACAGTGACACCCTTTCCAGGTAAGTGAGAACTGAAAAATTCTGCAGCTCTAGGAGTCTCTTTTAAGTGTTTATCATCCTGGACTGTAAGAAATGCTGTCAGGGGATTGAAAGAGTATCATGTGTTGTTGAAGAATATTCCTCCCCTGTAAGACAGGATGTGTTGCACCACTGTCACCAACAGGTTTTTGTCAAAATTATTATGAGTAAACTCAAATAGTAGGGACCACTCTGCCTCTGTGGAATATGCTTCATAGTCTTCACCACCAGAGAGTCTTCTTTCATATCTAACCAAACTTTTTCCTTTGTTTCTAAATGTTAGTAATTATATTCTATTTTCACACTCTATTTTTCCCCTTCTCCAGTCATGCCAAACCTTTGAAATTTTTTACACAAGAAAAAGGCTTCTTGTGTAACAAGCAGCTAACAATAAAGTAATGAAATGCTAGGTGAATCTTAAAACTGCACATCAAAAATATTTTCTCTCTCATTCTTTGATATCCTTTGTTGGACAGAAATGAAAATATGGGTATGAGGGGTCAATAACCACTGATATTCCTGTTTTTGTACTTAATTTCTAAATACCTTATTTCCTAATCAAAATATTATCTCAAAATTTTCCTATACAAAATTATTCTGAATTGCATTAACTTTTTTTTCAACTTTGTCTACAGTTATCAGCCTGAAATTCCGCTCAAGTACCCTGTTGGTGTTCCTGCTCCCCAGCTACCTGAGAATGAACTCCTTGTTACCAGTCATTTAGTCAAGGAGAAAAGGAACATGGAAAGGAAATGGTTTTTGTGCTGTCACTCTGGAACCAGAAACCCAAGGCTTCAGTGCTGTTGTGTCAAAACCACAAGTAAAAGCCCATCCCCACCATTCCTAATTTTGTCAACCCATTCCTCTTTCTGGGAAGTGTTATCCAGAGAAGCCCCATGTGTTTTCCTGTCCTGAGAGCTATTCTGCAGATATGTGAATAGATCATCTTTCTCTGTTCTCCATCACCAGAACTGAGAACTGACAGCCCAGAATCCCTTTGTCACACACCATCTGATTTTTCAGCTGGAAGTCACCATCCCTGTCCAGCTGAGGTGGAGGCCCGAGTTGCCATGAAAGAAAAAACTGGCTCAGCATTTGGGTTTCTCAGGTACAAACTGTGATCCACTCTCTCTTTCATGACTGGTCAACTCCACCTTATATTTCTGTCCTGGTTACATTTCTGATGCAAGTATTCCTGCAAGTCCTCACCCACTTCCTTCCATCACAGACTTCTCCCTCTTCACTTTCCATGATGTTTATTCTAGATAGGGACTACTGTTTAAATACTCCTTCTGGAACTGGTTGCTGTTGATTTTTACCTTGTTTCCTCATGGTTCAAACAGTGAAACTAGTAATCAGATCTAAATGGTAGCACCGAATGTGTTGTATTCACCACTCGGATGGAAGTGACTGCTCAGTGAGCAGAACACTGGGGAGCTGTGTCCACCAGCCCTTTCTGCTTTCAGATATATCCTGCTACCTTCTTGTAGAAGTTACCTCCCATTCCTTGTGAACTGGTGAAATGAATAAAATCTGTTTTTAAATATGCTTGTTAATGGAAACATGATTATTGTCAAAACAGTAAAACAAATACAAAATTCGGCTTTGTCAAACTGATATTCAACAAAAAAAAGAAGGGAACAGTACGAAACATACTGAAGTCTTCAGAACAATGAATTGCTTAGTCAATAGGCAGAGGCAGCATTACCTAAGACAGCTCTGCTATTAGCAGGTTCAAAGTCTCTACACCTTTGAACCAGTTTGGAAGGAAAAGTTATACCAAGTCTCGTTTCATGATAGTGTTTTCTGTGAATATGCAAACAACAAGAAATCTAGTTTAGGGATCTAGCGAGACTTAGCAAGCAAGAAGGTCTCTTAGCAACAGAACCCCATAACTAATGTGAAGCAGCTGTGGTAATTTTAGAAAATGGCCCAAACTGTTGAAAAGCCATTAGGAAGCTGATATATAGAGAATAAAAGGAACCACTCCACTTTAAAAAGATTTCCCAATATGGAGTGTTATGTTATTTTATAACCAAATCTTAGTCATCCGAAGTTTACACACCACAAAATTCTATTTATGACCACGTGGCTGGACTTTCTACGAGTAGCTGGAATTCCATCACATATCTGAAATTCCCCCTGAAAAAAGAAATGGCCAATGGCTAAGCACATATTCTTCAGCAGTAAAGGTGCTATTGCTACATTTTAGTGAGACCGATGCCACTTATGGTTTGATTTATTATTTGCTCTTGGAATGGGATCCTAAATAATTGGAATCAATTTCTTTAATCATGTAACTTTCAGTCTCCACTGGAAATAATGAAAGCCACTTGCTTTTGGTAAGGCTTTGCACATGGCTGATTGTCAGACATTAGCTAACAAGCTTTCTAGCTTATTTGACTGCTTCTTTAATTGGAAATATCCAGTAGCTTGACAAATGACATATTACAAAAACTGTAACTGGAGCAAAGAATTAGAGGTGTCAGGAATAATAGATTTTATTGGTTTACTCTTCAGGCTGCTGCTGATTGATGAAAAAATAATGATATTTTATTTCTTATATTTATTATTATACTGTGGTCTTAAAGTAGCCTAAAACTTCAGGCAGGGAAAAACTGTTCTCAGTCAGTATGTCACCTGGCTCCTACTGGATTCAAGTAGGATTAAGTACTATTTTGAATAAAGGCCAAAGGTTATAAAAGTACAGAATATTAATTAGGCAATCTTCATGACACAGAAAAAAACATACAAGCTGAGTAGGATGGGCTTTCAGATATTTATGAGTCCTAGATAAAGGTGGAGGAGGAAGCTATATAATTAATATATAATATTATATAATATTATATATTAGATTATAGATATATAAAATATATAATATATAATGATAATATATAATATTATTAATTAATATAATTAATATATAATATATATTATATATAATTAATATTATTAATATACATTATATATAATATATATATAATATATAATATATAATATATAATATATAATATATAATATATAATATATAATATATAATTAATATATAATTAATCTGTATGTGCAATGTGAAAAACTGGTGTGTGCAACCTGGGGACATGAGGCTCATGGTTTTTGAGTCAACCCTTGCCATGAGGTCTGACTGTACAACAGGAGAGCAGTGCTCAGTCCCACCCACTTTTGTTGGAGAGTTCAGGTCCCATTTGCTTACATTGAAAATAATTGTACTTGGAAGTGTGATCACAGCTAAGCTACTCAAAGGATTGTGGGCAACCTCTATTTGTCAAGCCTTGTCTTCTACTTAGCAGAGGGACGATTTGGAAAAGCTGCCTTAATGGACATCACAGGCATGATATATGCTAGTGTGCTATGGTGTTAAATGATAATTATTAGGAAACCACATGTCTAATCAGCTTTATTAAAATTAAGTTTTGAGGGAAATAACTGAAAAAGCAGCAACGAAATTTAGTATGATCACATGATAAAAAGGGCATAAACAGAGTTTCCAACACTGATATCTACCAAGTCAGTACCCCAAAGATTAGCATTACTTATAAAAAATGCAAAAGTAAACAGTTTTTACAAGTATGTGAATTCCTGAAAACTCAGTAGGTTGTTTTAAGTATTCTCCAGCAAACAATGGGGAAAGCTTGGCTTTTTGAGTATCATATTTGTATCTGCCTTTTTAGATTTTCTGTTTTATGACCACTGATGTTGAGGATGGGCTGTTGCAAAACAAGTGATAAAACACAGAGGAGACCATATAAAATTTTAAAATCTCATGGTTTAAACCTTTTTTAATTGACTGACTCTTTTATCTGTTATATGATAATACGTTTAGTAATGCTAAAAAAAAATCAAGATTAGCAGAAAAATAAACTAAATCTAGCAAAAACTATGGGATTATAGGGAAACTTTGTATTTAGTGACTTTGACTCAAAGTTGGAAGGAAATTGATAACACTGGCAAAGCTTAACTTTTGGTTCTAAGCCAGTTTAGAAACCAAAATAAGTCAAGTAAACTAAAAAGAAAATATTTGTCCGGGAATGTCCATAAAACTTAAGCTATCATGATTCACATACCTGATGTAAGAGACATCTTCAGGTCTATTTATTAATTAAGTTAATCACTTCAAAAAATAGAAATAGAACATTTTATAACCTGCATATTGTAAAATATGCAGTAAACAATTATCATGCCTAAATCACTCTTATAAAAGCTAATTTATTATAAGGTCAACAAATTTTGGATTAAATTTTCTGCAAATATAAATTGTATAATTACATAAATGAAATTCAGGGACCATCACCTGTGGTAATGTGATGACTGCAGTGAAGAGGTAAAATTAATGTTCAGTTACTCTTTGTTTAAAAGTTAATTCAAATTTTCAAATTTACTGTCAAGAGGGACTTGATGATTGTTCTTAAACTCAGTCAAAACTCAGTGTTGCTATTTGCTGTAGTTTATTCAAAGTAAAATCAATTGGCTTGTTTTTAATGACCTGATCTGGCAGTGATTCATGTAAAAATATATTTGTTTACAGTATTACAAATACATGTGTATTTGTTTACATTGTTAACAATGTGCAAAGCCTACTCACTACGACTGTCTTTGCCAGGCTGTATCTCTTGCCACCTAATTTCTATTTCTCTCATACAGCTACTAATTTATTTAAAATAATTTATTGGTTTTTTTTTTTTTCTGTATTTTTCTTTAAAATTTGCTTTCCTTCTACCACCCTTTGTTCTTTCTCCTTCAATACCATACAGGTGGAATTCTCAGTCTAAAAAAGCAGACTACCTTGGATTTTGCTTTTGTCAGTTTTATTTTATATTGAGTTTAGTAATCCATCTTTTCTCTTACCAATATAAATAATTATCATGAAGCTACAAAAACTATGGCATTTTTAAGACCAAATGTGTTAAGCATTCACATTCTTTGAAAAGTCAGCCTCTTTGGAACATATTCAGCAAAACACTTAAGAGTTCTCAAGAAGCCAATCTGCAAGTGCCTTGAAGCCCACTTCTGTGATCTACAACACTAGATCTTAGCAACCATACTTAAACTGATATCCTTTCACAGACAGGAAACCATCACAGGATGAAACTGTCATACTTGGCTGCTAATTAACTAACTTTTGGAGTAGTGTAATTTGAGAGTAATAATAGAATAAGAGGTCTCTTTCAGTACTCCTGAGTGATGTATTGACTTGAAATTGTGCCACTGGCTTAATCACATGCTTTGGAAATGCATTCAGAACAGTCTTGTTGAGTACCAACACTGTGTTTGTGACACACTAGTGAATTATTTTTTAATAGCAAAGCTACAAGATGCTCAGCTGGGAAACCAGAGTTCACATTCATCCATTAATTCAAACTTCATAATGTTATGTTATAATATCCTTACCATTTAAAAGTAATATTATTTTCTATTATATGATTATTTTCTAGGTTACATATCAGATATTCTGTCTTTAGATGTCTGATTTAAGAGTTCAGCCTCTCTTGTAGTCTGTAGACAAAGTTAGTATCTTTCCAAGTTTAACTGTGAATCAATGAATTAGAGTTCTGCTTTGAATGACTATCTGGAAACATCCATCAGTAAATAAAATGGAGGCTCATTAGCCACTTTTAGTTACTGGTATGAATATCAATCTTAATCTTTACTCTGGTCTTATTTGTTATGTATGTTTTATAAAATATTCAGAAGATTCAAATAGTATTTACTTTCCATTAACCAGCCTGCAAGACCGTACTACAAGGCTCTAGAGACAGGGAGGTTGTGTACTTGTTCCTAATGCCAGCAAGGAAATGCCTGGATGAAGGATGAACTGAACCTCCTTAATGCCATCTTAACATTTAAACTGATTTCTCAGTTTTGACTGCTCAGGGTGAGACTTTCAAGACGGCTTTTCTTTAACTAAAATTGAAAAATACATCATGACTAAGAATACTTTAAAGAATTTATCCAGCTGACTTTTAACTGTTTTAATATGCTACTGATATGTCTTAATTTGTGAATGAAGAAAATGATGAGATCTATAAATCAAAAGGGAGAGAGGATAAGCAGTCCAAACTGACAATTTGATTAATATGAATTAGTACAAGTCTAGTTTAGTACTTCATTAGTTCATGTCAGCAGTGATAAAAAACATTAATGGTGATACTGAAACACAACTTTTAAAGTTCTAACTTGAGTACTGTGCATGCTACAAAATAGCCTTGACCCTCAAACCTTAGCTGTAGTGAATGTTTAGTTTGGTTGGAGATCTGTAAGTCAACTAATGTTTTCAGACATCTTCATGATATTATCATTCTTAGTTTTTAATGAAAAAAATAATCAGTTTTGTTAAGCTGGTACCAGGTCCATGTGTTATAATCCTGTCTCTGGGTCTTTGAAAGAGAATAAACTGCCTCAGTGACTGCTGAGGGAATTACCCAAGGGACGAACAGAAAAATTTCAACATGTGAAAGTCTTGGTCCCAAGTTCATAGTTCTTTTCAAGAGAAAATTCTTGCCACCAGATCCTGATAGAATCACATTTGGGGAGACACATAAGGAGCAATCAATCAAATAATTTCATTTTACATTATGAAGTGGTCTATGTGTCAAGACTAAAACAGATTTGTTGGCACAGTGGCAACAATTACAGAATAGCGCGTAGGCAGTAAGAAGCTTCTTTATTGCTTTCACATAATAAAATACTTAGGATGACAGTTTGAGGATCCAAGACAATTTGTAAAATTCAGCTCTATACTGCTAGTCGAGTAGGATGATAAGAGTGTAGAAGACAATGGCAAACTTTGTGCATGAGAGAAATATACATGTGAGGTTACTATGACAGGAGCTGGATTTCCATGTTGACACTGTCAGTATTCATCATCTTTTCACTGTGACTGTGCTTGATGTGAATGTTGGAGAGAGTTTCAAATGTAGTTACCAGTCAAAGAGACAGCTCAAGGATTAAATGAGATGAAAAAAAAAGTGATTACTAAAATTGCACTGGAAAGAAGCCACATTCTTTGGGGGAAGAGAGCTCCCCATATAATGGAATTGTTATAATTTCTTGATTTCCATTTATCAGAACCTTTGTGAAGAGATTGAACCTTGTCAATCTCTTCATAGTCCCACCACTGCCACTGGTGGTCATTGATAAGAATAACCAAAGTGATACTTCATTTTCTAAAGAGATATAATAATGATGATTTGCCCTTTTTTCCCAGGATCCAGTTCCTGTAACTGATGCTACATGGATCTTGGCATGGGCTCTTCTTGAGCCTCAAGTTCTCTACAGGTTCACAGCAATGATTCCTGTATTGCTGTCTGGTAAGGGCTGAAGCACTCTACAAAATGTAGGAGTGTGTACACATATGCTTGTACCTATAAATTTGTCTAATATAGAAGCTGAAATCAACACGTTTACAGGTTTATCTCCAACTTCTTGTGTCATTGCTCTTCAGTAAATGTTAAAATGTTGTGAATAAGGTGAAAGTGAATGTAAATGAAGCATAAAAAAAAAAAAAGTCTAATCTTGTTAGCATCTAAGACAATCTCCTGATTTCGGTGGGCTGGTCTGTAATTCCGATCTGATTATAAGGCAATAATCCCAAATTCATGGAGACAACTTCAACTCCAAATCTGAAGAGCTAAACCTTAGAGTTTATTGCTTATTTTTCTGCTTTTTTTCTGCCAGGTTTATTTTATGAGTGAGTTGTTTTCATTTTTTTAAAAATCCTTTTTCTTAGGTGCTACTGTACCAACTATTTAAAGTAAATCCATCTTATACACGGAGTCACTTCAGAGTGTTGTGTTGTTGTTGCATCTTATTTCTTTAATCAGTGTGGTATTCTCTTATTTGATATAACAAAAATAAACCAAAGATTTTTCTTCCAGAAACCAAACTCAGTATGCTTAGAGATATATAAAGGGTTAGCCTTAGGCTTTTATGATGTAGAAGTAAAAATTAATAGCTAAGTGGTATGCTATACTTTGTCTAAAAAGCTCATTTAATTTTATGGCATGGGATTTACATCTGTTTTCTTTTTTCCAATGATATTTTACAAAGTTTTGTGCCACAACTTTCAAAGTCACTTATATAACACAAAAAGCACTTTAAAAACATGTAAAGAGCTATTGTGGCAAAAGAATAAAGAATTTCCTCATGTTCTCTAGTAAGTATCTTGTATGTTATTGATAGTTCCTTCATCATGGAGGGTGGTCCACTGGTAATGTACAAAAAAAGGATAGTGTACAAAAATTAAATTATTATTTGACCCCACATCATTATATGCCACATAACTAATTAAAGCACACTTTAACAATGTACTCTTAATGTGCCGTCTGTTACTTGCATGACTCACTCATCTTTCACAAAGAATAAGTGATTTGTATTAGATGAGAGTTGCTGAGGATGTTTTTGGGGCTAGCAATTGCTGTCATTGCTATGTTAAATCACAGGCCCTAGCCTGGGACAGAAAGAGACAGGCTTATCTTGAGCCAGGAAAACAGCACCACAGGACTGATAGCTCTGACTTAGGGCCTTGTTTAAGAAGTTATGACTCAGTGCAAGCAGCCAAGGATCCTTAGCCTTCCTCAGTTCACTCCAAAGCAGTCATTAAGAGCCCTAATGTTCAGGTTGCGTGCCTCACTCTGATTATTTTTGGGAAGTTGATCACAGCAAGCCCTTTTTTCCTAATAAGCATTCATCTTCATTTACTGGATGAAGGGAGCTCTTAGTGAAAGCTTTATACATGGTGCAGGATAATGGTAACTTCTGCCAAGCTCTGTAACTGTGTGCATGGACTGTGAGCTTCTCCTTCTTTCTTTGAGTTGTAAAGCAAGAAGCATATATAATAGCTCTAGCAGATAAAAGTACAAGCAAATTACAGATATGGATAATGATTTGTGAGGGAATTAAGCTTTTTTGTCTAAATTGGCTACTGGTGATGCTAAAACTATATCATACAACTGCACAGAACTTATAAGAGGATCTTGTGCAACAATATAAAAATTTTAGAAACTGAGAAGACTAATTCCTTTTTTTTTAGTAGGAACTGTTTTCCTTACTGCCTCATTCTTTTACTCAAACTTGTTCAGCAGCATGCGTGAGGATAATGCAGGAAGAACTTTTGCCCATCTTTAATGCCTTTATACTTTGCTCTTCTCTTTTGATCTCTATCATGGGTCTTTATGTTTCACTTTTCCCTGGAGGTGTCCATACTGATGTAACAAAGTGGATTAAGGAGGCATTTCAGCATGACTTCCCAGAAGCTGTGCAAGGGGTCTCAGAACAGCATGAGCTAGGTTCCTTTCAGCTAGGTAAAACTAATTCTGGAAGATGCCTTAGCCTGAAAGGGATAAGCGGAGAAGGACATCAGCTCTGAGCCTCATAAAGTAATATAAAATGTTGCAATGCATATATTACTTGTGTTAAACCCTCACTAACAGACCTTGTGCTCTACAGACTTGCTCTAAGAGTTCTGTGTTTCTTGCTAAGTTACCCAAACGCAAGCTCTTAAAAGGGAAAAATAATGCCTATCTAGGTGGTATGTCCTAAATTCAACTCTTCTCTCTCTGCTCAGCACAATAATCTAAAGTTGTCCTCTGCAGCAGAGAACTGAACTGATTTTTAAGGCAGTCTGTGTAGTTTTCACAGACTTCCCTCCCACCAGCATATTTTCCTTGACATAAGTTGTGAGATGGCCAGCAGGTGTGCAAGTTGAAGGCAACATGCTTCCTGCTATGTGAGGACTATCTTAGTGTCTTTAATTCTATCACTTAAGTCCATGTTTGCTCACTGCAAAACCAGACAAAAAACCTCAACCCAATCCTGGTGCTAAGAGAAGTTTCGGCCAGTACCTTGTGCTGTGGTGTGTCAACTGCTGTTGGCGTTTTTCCTTTTAGCCAGGTAGATTCTGCTCTACTGCATTTCCATTTATGAAAATGCATGTGATGACAGAGGTTATGTTAAAAGAAAGTAACAATAAGCAAGGAATTCCAAAATGAATTTGTAGCATTTTTACTTGTATAGCTATATATGTATTTTGTCTCCAGTGTTTTTTCCACTACATCTTTCAGAAAGCTATAAGATCACAAGAACAAACTGTTAGAAGCTTCTTGGAAAAGAACATATAATTTCTGCCACAAGCCAGAAGGTCAACTTCAGTAAAAACTGAGGGAAGGGGAAGACAAAGAAGAGAGAAAATAGGACTAGAGTACTTTTTCATTAATTTTAGAAAGTCTCCTTTAGGAGGAGCTCATGATGGATAACAGGAAAAAAAGCAATAACACCCAGGGAACAATAACATCTGTAGAAGCTACATGTGCTATATGGCAAACAGTGACAGAAATTAAACAAAATCTTCAGGTCACTGTTCAGCATGAAACAAGAAGGCAATCATGGTCACTTTTCAGCACGTTCTTGATCTGGATACTAAAAAGTTTAGATGAATTGGAAGACATGACTTTGGATGATTGAGAGCTAAACTCCTTAGCCCACTGATAACAATGCACAAGTGTCAGACATGCTTGACCCATGCTTGGTACTTTTATTACATTGGACATCGGTCAATTCCGACTCATAAATGCCAAGATGACAAAGCAGATGAAATTCAGCGAAGTAATAAATCATTACAGTGTTGAAATGCAGCTGTGGTGAGGCTGAAAACAAAGTATTGCATACATATTTCAACATCAAGTGCCAACAACTCCTCATGGACTGTGAGCAGCTCAATTGGAGACAGTTGAAGGGAGCAGGAAGGCAGTTTTATAAAAAAGTAAAGATGTGAATTGGAATGATTTGATTTAAAAGTCAAAGTTTAGTACTGGTTACACCTGAAAAGAATGGCATGGGCAGTACCTGCTGCTGAAAACAGAGGATAAAAAGCAAAAGACAAGCACATATAGGTGCAGCCAAGGTCATTTTGAAGCAAGAATCAAGAATTAGTTAGATTGGGGTTTATTATACAATATCAAAGTTGGTTTAATTGAAGAAATTGTCCTCAATGAGAATGACCATCAGAACTACACCCCAAGGATCTGACAGAAGATTAAAAGGTATAACTAATTTAATAGATAAGTTCATGTGCATTTAAAACTCTGTGAGAAGATAACCCTGATTCTTGCTGGTTTGTTACTATTTTGAAGAAACTACAAGTACAGAGCATAACAAATAAGCAGATTCTAGCATTTTTGAGCTGCAATCAGTTACACTACAATCAGTTACACTACACAGAGACTGAATAATGTTGCAGAAATTTAGTAAGACACGACCAGCAGATTCTTTCAGACCCTTTGGTTCTTAGTTATTAAGGAAAAGCATTCTAATGTGGGTGGTGTAGACTTCAGCTTGCTAGCCTTCCCTCTTGTCTTCCTGAATTTTCTTCATACCTGCTTTGTCTACTTTCCTGGTAGAAGTGTCATAGTTTACATCAACCACATTATGAACTACTTGAACCATCTTCAAAATGTGGCAGAACCGGTGTCTTCCATCTAGCATCAGATGTTGAAAGAGCTTACTGTTGAAGTTCTCAGATATAAGGTTGTTCAATGAAATGAGGTTGTCTTTCACCCCATCAAAGAAAACATGGGTGGGTTTATGCAAGTTTTAAGGAACTCCCTGTGAGGTTCTGTTTTTAACCTATTCTGATAGCGATGCAGGAAAGAAATGAGCTATATAGTGTATATAACAGATGTTTAATTGCATCTGGGGAAACATTCATTATGAATATCATTCACACCGTACTTTACCTGTTCCTCTGGTGAACACCTGTGTGTTAGTAGTGCATGTGGTGGTAATGTGAGAAACTCTCACTACCAGCCTTTTAAATTTTACTATTCCTTTTTTTTTTTAAATGTGCTAAATTAGATGCAGAAACAAAGAAACACACCTAAATAAACAAAGAAACACAAGGAACATGAGCAATACCACACTGCCAGAAAGAGCAGGTGGAAATTTAAGTTTAAGAGCCATTAAAGCACTGTGAAATTTTTCAGTGTGTCACAATTACAGGAACACCTGGGTCAAATAAATTAGGACTAATCCATTGGGAGTGTTCTTTACAGTCTACTCTGGTCTCAGAATGGCTTGACCCTAACATGTAATTCCGAACCAAAAAAGAAAAAAGTCACAGGAAAAGCTTGCCAGTTCAGGTGGCTATTGTCAAGGTAATCCATTAATTTTTAATAGAATACAAAATGGCAGGGAGAGAGTACAGATAAGGAAGAGTCTCCAGGGGCCCTAAAGAGGAAGTTCAAGAGGTGTATATATATCTGGCTAGAGTATGAAACTTGATAAAGGCCCTACCTCTGATTTCTATGTAATTTCAATCATAATGAATGCACACTGATGTAAATCTAAAGAAAAGTTTGTATAAGAGAGCTACTTTATGAAAATTATTTAAAAACTGGATTAAGCTTTTTTATTTCCAAAGGTTGAGAAAATAGTCTGGTTAAAGAATGTATTTGGACCCTATATTCCACAGGAACATCCATTACCTTTGCTCCTTGGAAAGGAAAAGAAATCATTAGCTATAAACTACAGAGAACAGGGAAAGTTGAAGACTTTGTCTACTATGTGTATATGTACTACATGTACCTCATATGCTTGTTCCACCATCAGGAACATTGCAACCTCCAATTTTCTTGCTGAGAACTAATAGACTATTTTGGGTTACTTACCTTCATTTTATCCACCATGGAAGAGTAGCATGGTGGACCTAAAAGAGTCAGAGAAACGTCAGAAACTGATTTCTACTCCTCAAAATTCTGAAGATATTGTTTTCCTCTTTAGAAAAATGATGATTAGTTCAGAGAACAGACAATCGCCTTTGTACATTCTTTTTCTATGTCAAAAGTTTTTGCCAAGAAATCCATTGCAGGATAATTTTTCAAGGGCACAAGGCATGATTTAATTAACTAAACTTAAAAAGCAACCCCAAATCTCACAGTGGCTGTATATGTATTAAGTGTAGTCTAATACCCTACTGTATTAGGTAATAAGAGTTTCAACAACTATAGAATTAATATAATAACTATTATTCTAGCATGCACACACATGAATCTTACCTAAAATGATAATAAAAAAGTAAAAGCAAACCAATTTCAAATATTGGAATTCTGAAATCAGAAGCATATTAAGAGCTAAGCAAGAAATGCTGTTTTCTTTGTTGAATGGTATACAATAGTTTCAACAAACAAATAGATGAATGCCTGGAAACATGTTGAGCTTCATTTATAAGGTTTTAATATCTCTAAGGAAATTCAAAGAACATAAATTCAACCTTTTCAATAACTATATTCCAGCACTTAAAACAAAGAACCTTTTAAAACAAGAGTTTCTCCTTTTTTACAAGGGTTTTCCTCCCTGTTAGATTTAGGCAGCAATATGTCTGATTCTGAAAACAGATCATCTAAAATTTATTATTCTAATCTACATGGAAGAAGTCCTAATAACACAAATAAACTGAATCGTACTACTTTGAGACATCGATAAATGGCAGTTAAAATGAAAGAAAGAGAAGACTGTATCAAGCAAAGCAGTATAATCATGTTCTTTAAATCAAGCTAAAAAACAAATCTGTTCTCAGCAGGATGTGATTATTATCTCTTTAGAAAGTCCAGAAAATTAGTTTCACTAAAATGTAGGCAAGGTCAAAAGATGACCCCTCACTTGAACAGAAGCAGAACCCAAATTCAAATAATCCACATTTCAAAACAGCCCTTTGAAGGCTGGTGTTTATGAAGGAATGGACAGTTGAAGATGATCTTAGGGATCATAAACTGAATCCATACAGGATGCAAATAGTACACCAGGAATTTATCTAATGTGAAGCCTTTCAGAAATCCATATAATTACAGGCAGAAGTCCACCAGTTTTTACTGGAAATCTAAAGAAACATCAAAATCTCAATCTAAAAACTACCAATGCCATACCTCCTGTAGCTGTCTTAAATGTAGCATTGCTAGGCTTTTCTTGCCAGTAGAAGAGAAATCTATTTTGATTTCTCAAGAATATTTGTCTAGATGATACTTGACATGGTTTTGTGTCAGTTTAAATTTTTATGCAGTGTTATAACTATAAAAATTTAGACAAATAATATATTTACATATGTTTAGCACCTACAACAAGTTAACCTGAACTAGAATACAAATACTTGTAGAGTGCACAAGACTATACATTAGCTTTACTTTAAGGTTAACAGAAAATAATCTCATGGCACAGAATTTTCTCATGATTTATACATAAAAGGTATTACAACATTAAAAATTGAAACAATGCTAGAATAATGAACTACATATAAAAGGACAGTTTTACCTAAAATGGGATTCTAGTGCATTGGATGTGATGTATTTTGGAATTCTCACAGAAATATTCTATACCCAGGGAAGCAGCCACAGAACTAAGAAGCATTTGGACAGCACTGTCAGGCACATGGTGTGCTTCCTGGGGCAGTCCTCTTCAGGGCCAGGAGCTGGACTTTGATGAACCTAACACAGCCTTTGTAACTCAGGATATGCTTAAATTCTATGATCGTAAATTAGGCAGAATTTACATCTTAACTCTGGTGCATGAATCGATTCACTGGTGCTTTTACACATCCATAACAAATAGGTTTTTTTAGATAGAACCCAAAATTAAGTCAGCCAAGATTACTTATGAAGTGAGTACATTTAATCTGAAGGAATTTCCTCATAAAAATTTAACTTGAAATATTTGGCATAGTGTTCTGTTGGAGTTGAGACAGCCACAATACATGGAGTGGCACCATACAATTTCAGAAGCCTCTAAGAACTTGCCCATACAGAGTGACACCATACCTCATCAGATGGCTTCTGGCATCCACCCACACAAAGCAACATCATTTCACTTCAGAAGGCTGCAAACATCTGCCCTTCTTGTTCTTCAGCCAACCTTCTATACCCCTCATGTCCCTGCACTGCCCCTGTGTGCCCTCTGCTCCCTTTGGTGGTTGGTCAGTGCCCCTGGGCACTCCATGGCTCATTGCTGCCAGTGCTGCTCACCTGCTTCTGACAGCTGCACCCACTGGGGATGAGGCTCAGCAACCCCACTCCCAATCACCACAAACTGTGTGCCTACAGTGTTCCAGAACGAAATCTATAAAGATAAATGAATTGGCATTGTTGTTTCCAACAGCTTTCCTTGTAGGGGTTGAATCTAGAAAGAAAAGGAAATCCTAACTAACCCCACTCAGCAACGGTGACATTTTCTACAAGTCCCAGTGTTAATGAATAGCAATCAAGGGCCTCTTGTTAAAAATATGTCTTTTGTTTTAGCTATGAACAGAGACACTAAGCTGCTTGTGAGAGCTCAGGTACATGTAAATTGTTTCCATTAATAGAAATAGAAACCTAGGGTTCTTGGAAAGACATCAGAGATTCAGCCACTTAGAGCTGGAATTGCAGAACAAAACATCTTGATGTTCTGTTAACAGACAGCTTTTGGCAATACCACATCATTTGGTCCCAGTGTTTCCAGCAGGGAGATTTCCACATTGACTGTGGTGAAACGGTCAGATGGCAGGAAAAAGATTAAGGCAAGAACAGAGAAGAAACTGCAGATTTTTATATCCCGTGAATTTAATCTGAAAACTATCTTGCAAACTCAGGGACCAACTCTTTAGCTGCTACTGATATCACCTTAGTGAAGCTCTAATACCTCTGGGCAAACCATGCTGGTTTAAATCAGTGAACAGAACTCACCAGCACTTTTATTTCTGCAAATTGTGCAGATGGAGAAGGTTCATGCTTTCTTTATGTTCACCGAATATTTAATTCTAGTGGTGGGAGAGGAAATTTGGAGAGGTTTTGACAAGGGCCAAGTTAAATTTCTTTTTCTGCGCCGAGTTCTATACCTATTTGGGCTGGCCAGACCAGATGAGATGCCAAATAAAGGAGTCCTCTGTTGGATTGCTTGGTTACAAAAAGTGCAAAGTGCGGAAATAGAAGCAAATGAATAAGTTCCATATGAAATGCTGGTACAAGTCCCACCAAATCGAAAATCTCAAGAAATATGGACTGAAAGTTTAATATCTGAATCTAAACAATTTGATATTTTAATATATTTTTAGTCATTTCAGCAAAAAATCTCTTATGAAATTGTAGGACACAAATGTCAGGAGCTCTGTGCCCCCCATACATGACTGTAACATTTCTGATGGACAGGATAAAGAATGAAAATGCAGAAAATGGGAGTTCAGTTTAAGGCCAAAGGGCCAACTTCATAATGAAAATTAGAGACTGAGGAAAGCATGTCAGGTAAGGTGCTATTTAGTGAGAGGGACAGGGAGAGGAATCGGAGACTGAAAAACAGTTTCTAAAAGAAGTGAGAAAAGGAAGAGTAAGGGAAATTTGAAGCCAAGACACATTAATAAAGGAAATTCACATAGGACCTGAAGAAAACTCACTTGTAGGAAGGATGCTGTATTAATTTAAAATGGAAAGCCACAATGAGAACATTGTTTTGTTTTGTTACGATCACCAAAAACCAGAGCAAACCAACATAACAGCACTGGACAATGGTATAGGGGTTGGTATAGATGCTGCCTGCCTTGAAAAACAATTTTTCTTGCCTAACATCCTGTGTTTTTAAAGAAAACCTTTCTCGGACTAATCTACAGAAAATCACCAAGTATTTTATTTTATTATAATGGCCATGATAGTGCTTGAGAATAGGCCACAGTTTATTGATTATGAGTTTAAATAATTTGCATTGAAATGCAGAATTATGCATTTCCTAGTTGTCAAATCAGGTAGCTTCTGGTAAATGCTGTGAAGACAGCTCTGAAGTCTGTCAAATTATAACTGTTATATGATAAATGCACAGATAGAATATGATTGTTTACCCATTGTTCAATGGATAAATAAAAATGTTTGTTCTCCCAGAAACAATTAAAATAATGAAAATTAATGGAAATTTGCAGATATTTAAAGAGTGTCTAGGAAAAGCCAAATGCTAATTAAACCAGATTCCTGTTATGTATGTATATAACTGTGAATTTGTTTATTATTTTGGCTGTTTAGTTTGATATTTGCAAAGGCTGTGGTTTTAGTTTAAATGAGGGTTAAATGTTCCTGCAGATCTTTCAGCCAGGTCTTTAGGTATGAAGTTATCTACAGGAATAAGTCATTGAAGTAATTGTAACTTTTAACTTCAAAGAGATAGAATGAGCAGGATGAAGAGAACTAAAGGACTGTGTTCTGTCATAAAGGAGATTTTATCTCCTCTCCTCTTCCATTCCACCATGGCCATCCCTAATCGATACTTCCTAAATTGTGCAGTAGCTCCTTGCAGGAAGTTGCAGGCACAAAGGAGCAGGAGTGGAATCACTTTTCACCAAAGAATTTACACTGTCACTGCTTCTGAATGAAGAGCTGCAAAAAAGAGAGTAATAATTTGTGTCCGTGCTGGCTGTGGCAAGAGAGAGCAGACCTGAAATTCAGAGAGAAAGACTCATTTTCAACCACTAGGTAGTGAGTTTGGAGGAGTTAATCAAAACAAAAAGAGATTATGTAGGGAAATTTGGGGCATCCCAGCTCTGGAAGGTCTTTAGGTACAAGCCAAACAAACATTTTCAAAAATAGCACAGCTAGAGCTGATCATATCCTGGGGCAAGAGATAGACCAGATGACTTTTCAAGTCTCCTTCCCAGTCTATTTTTCTGTGTCTGTAGCTGCTCTGACACCTCTTGCACAGATAGTATCTATTGTAGTTCTGGCTATTAAGCATTATGCCCAATATTCCATCACTGAAGAGGCTGATCATTCTTTATTCTAGCCAATGGAACAAGACCAGAAACTATTTTTCCATTTCATCTCTATACAAGAATGTCATTAACAGCAGTCATTTCCAGCAGAATGCCACGTGTCTGCCGAGGGATGGGAGCATGAGTGCCTACCTATTTCTTATATTGATGTATTTTCACACAGTGTTTTTCCTCCAAACTGAGATGGTAAAAACCCTAATAGTTACAAATAATAATATTTGTTCTGAAAGGCAGGCAATAAACCTTTAGCAAACCATGTCACTGTAACCCCTAAATAGTAATTGTACTGCCTAAGGCATCTGATAAAGGATTCTAGTGTTCTTGCTATATTGTGTCAGGCAGATACATCAATCAAACTCCATAATGGTCTAAATTGGAAAATAGGGTAGTGGGAATAAACAGTTCTAAAAAGTGGTGAAACTTTGTGACAAGCAGCCTTAACAGACCAATCTTGATTCTAAACATAGAAGCAATTTTAGGGCTTCTCTGGAGGCTGCGGACAATTATTGCCTAAACAAATAAACTAGTGTCTCAGTACCTCCAGCATTCTCTAAAGCCAGTTTGAATGGGTTTCGAGTTCTGAATAGTAAAGCTGCAGGGACATTGTAGCTTGACTCATTAGCTTTCATTGAACTGTATATGGATATCCTTTTAGATAATCCATATACTAAAGTGGAATAGAATAAGAAAACTGGAATATGTTATGATTTTAGCGTCAATTCTTCTGCCAACAAAAATAACTAGATCTGAAAGTAGATTAAATATATATGTCAGGCGCTGAATCTGACTCCTGATGAATACTGCACACTTAAGGTTCTTAGGTTCAGTAAAAGCCCTGAACTTCAGATTCTATTGGGGATGTTTATTTTAATCTGTATGGCAAAAATGGACCTATCTGAGCATTTATATTCTACTGTGCTGAGGGCCTCTTTGCCTTGTAGGTGAACACGGAATTCAGAGCCCACAGGCTCGTGCTTGCATTCATACTTGCACCATGTACTGAATGGAGTCATATAATGACAGACGGAAACGTTTCCCAAGAGCTTTTCCACCATGGAAAGTGGTTATTCAGACTCCTAGAAAAATTTTAAATGTCACAGGTATTTAGGTTTCTCTGAAAAAGGTTAGCCTCTGTTACAACTCGGAGTTGAATTTATTGTGTGAAGTACTCACACACTCTTCCAAGACTAACTGAAGAGATTTTCTGTAAGGATTAATGAGGATACATAGACTGTCTTTCCTGCTATTTGAACAGTATCTAATACTGTACTAGCATCCTGTGAAGTATTATTACAGCATGGCAAAAAAGCTTCCTCTTTCTTGGAAATGGTAGAGATAAGGAATGTATCATGAATTTAGAAGTTAGTTTTGGTGTGGATTTTGCTAAAGCCATTCTTCTTGTGATGTATTCTGATTCTTCTGATCAATCATGTAATTGATCTGGCATTAAGGAGATTAACTAATTTCCACCTAGTCGTGATCACTCAAACCTTTTAAGCAGCAGTGAAGAGCAAGCAGATTGGGAAGCCCTGTGGCAAAACCATCATCGGTTTCAGACTGATAAAACATTTGGCACTTGAGAGTTACTGGGTAATAGTATGTAAGTCAAGCACAATATTTTGGCCTAAAGATACTCAATGGGATTAAGCTGCATTATTTCTTTTCTTTTTCAGAACTAACACTATTAGAAGGATTTTGACAGAGATTAAAAAGAAAAACAAGAACTTTATCTCCAGCATTATAATGCATATTTATGCTTTATTGCAGATATATTAAGACTATGTAGAGTACATGTTTTTCTGTGGTTGAATCCTGTAATTTCTCTTATACTCTTCGGTTCTTGAATATTTTGCAGTGTCTGCTAAATGGAGTGACAAATTACAAACATTCATTCATTGAATTTCTCTGATTTTTCTTTGCCTCCCATTTTTCTTTAAATCTCTATTGTAGTTTTTGAAACAAGTCCAAACAACTCCTGATGAGTCCTGAATATAATCAGATTGATAATTCTGGGTTTTGCTTATTTTTTCAACTATTCTTCTGATGATTTGTCTTACATAAACATTTGGTGTGGATCTGTCCATTGTAGGCAATTAATTGTGGATTATTCACTTAGTTGAGCAGAGGACCCTAATTTCACAAAAGAGCTGGATCATGGTGGACTGTAGACTTACATACTGTATACAAAGCTCTTTTTCTAGGAGATTTGTCTATACCCTTCATCAGCTGATGTACTTGCAGATGTACAAAGATGTGCCTCTGACAGATTTCACGTGACTTTGGGGAGATTTCCGACATTTGAAAGCATTGTAATTTTAATCTGTCCAGCAAAGACAAGGCAGCAGAGGGAACACCTTTATGTACAGCCACCAAGTCATCTGTGGGGTGGAAGAGACCCCCTGTTCCCTTGATAGCTTCATTCTTACCAGGGTTACATAATGGGCAGCCAGAAAACACACCACAAAGGATAAAAAAAGAAAGAACTGCTAAAAGGTAAAGGTTTTCTTCACCTTGCCTACAAAACATTTTTTCCCCTTACCATCTACACAGTCTATTCCAGCCCCACTTTCTGCAGAAAATGAAGCTGCAGTCATCATGTCCTTGTCTTTCATTTTCTTTCACCTCAGTTCTCCATAAGTGATGCCAGAGAAACAAACTATGCCATACCAGATCTGGGAAATCTTAGTTAATCTTGCTTTTGGTAATCTTCAGTGATTTTTGATCCCCCAAAAGATTTTCCACCAGTTGTACAGACAGACTTGGCTAATAGCTTTAATTTTGTTGTCAAACAGATGGTTTTTCTCAATTTGCTCATCTCTTACAAATTACTCAAGGCACAGTCACTCTTCTAGGAAATCTTTTGGGGGTGCTTGATCCTCTCAGGCTATTTTCATGTTAGCAAGTAGCAGGATCAAACAGAAACAGAGCTGAGGACTGGGGTATTTAACACATATATTGTTGGGGCAAGTTTACTTCAGACTAATTTAGGAATAAAGGAGAGCCCTGGAAGAGTTGGGAACATCTCCTTTGAGGAAGCACAGACATTTCCCTTCATCCACTATAATGGCTTGTGCCTTCATTGTAAGCAAGAAAACCCTTTGGAACATTACCTGAACTTAACCGAAGAGAGCACCCTATTCCTGTGTCCTCTCTATGCGCTAAGAAGCCTGATATTTCTCTTGAATCTTGAGTCAAAAAGGGAGCAGAAAATGCTCTTTTCAGTCCTTAAGAGACAGAAGTTTGGGGATGGAGGCGTTAACTGAAGACAGGCAGTGTGGAAAGCAGTGCAACCACAGAAGAAAGCTCTGAAGGAGCTCTGGGGTGAGATGGTGGCTCCGTATTCTGCCTCATCCCAGCTTTCACCATATGATCTTCTTTTCAAGACACATGACTTGAGTCTCTGAGATTGTCATTCCTGAAGTGGTAAGTGCCCACACATTCCTGAAGCTGATGGGAGTTTGTCCTTGAAGGTACAAGTTTCAGGGAATGTTACTTTTGTTATGTTAGGAAAAGGGGAAAATGTCAGCTAAATTCATCTTACGTGCAGTAGCTGTTTATGTATTTCCTAAAATCGAACACCTGAGAACCAATTTCAGTTTAGATAGCCATCCGCAAAATCTTTAAGGAACATTTTATTATTTTTCAGTTTTCCCCTCAATGTGTTTCAATTATTTCCCCCTTTTCTTTTCCTTTTCATAGGGTAAAGTCTCCCACAAGGCTGTGTGCTCTTCCACACTACAACTAGGGGCTGTATAATAAACCTCTTCTTCTCTTGTCTTTCTCGGAAAGCCTGTGCTACAGAGGAAGATGGGAACAGTAAGATTATGGACTACAGCTGCCTGAGGTATTATGGCAGTATTTCATTACTGAAGTATTTTAATTGTGAGCCAAAATATTTGAGATTTTGTTTACTTTTAAAGTTGAAATTTTCCACTGTTTAATTTCCCTAAATATCTTTATTGCTATGCAGTCTGAAAATGGTCCTAGAAATCTCACACTGGACATCCAAAATTATATTAGGTGTTTTTCCTAGTTTTGTCACTTTACTGGTCTTACATAATAATAGAACATGACTATTAAGAAAGCTTAAGTAATGTTAAAGCATGTGGTACTAGAGTCAAAATTGTTTGAAAAATGGTTGTAAAGTAGAAATGTGTTCAAAAGAGACTGCTGAAGAATCCTAATTCTGGAACTAAAGAGGATTTTGGTTGGAATTAATGTAGGTATTCAATTCAGGAAAATTTTAATTTCTTGCTGCAGACATTAGGATTCTGTAATGCTAATGTAAGAACATTACAAATAGAACATGAATACTATGGCTGAAAATATTATACAGCATCCTTATTCAGGAGTTGTCTTTTCAGTAAACATAGACAAAGTTTTCTACACGTTTCTTGTTCAGAATAAAATTGCTCTTCACATATGCAGTGCTACAGTATTTGCTAACAATTACTGTGATCTTTAGCAAGTTTATAGCTGTATTTCACTGTTTCAAAGGTAGTGGTGGGGAGGAATAAGCAAGCTAAACCTTTCAGCCTGTTTTAGTGCTTGTCAGGTCAACTGTATGAACACACTGCTCTTCCTTAGGGTACTGATCTGCCCATGCTGATGCACTCAGGTTTGGATTGCAGTGACAATGAGGTTTTGGGCAATGTCATACCTGCTCATGTATACAAGTGACATAATCCAATCAAGATACCCCTGGTGACTCAGAAACTTTGGAGTCTGATGATGAAATAGCTCTTAGATTTGTAAATCTCACTGTTTTCCACAGTGGCACATGCTTGTCTGTTAGCATGGTGTATTAATGATACATATTATTTTGTCAGAGCTGCTTTTAATGTGTCTGTAAGGGATGTTTACTGTATGTGTTTACAGTGTTTGCTCCTTGTCAATTAGAGGACACACTGCAGCTTAGTAGGCTCATGCACAGATTTTATAGGATGTCAGAACAAAATGATTTTTTATTGACAAAGGGTCAAACAAGTTGTGCTTTTTGTTATGTCACACTAAACAATATGAGGAGCATGTTAAAAAAGCTCACTAGAAGGCAAAGGCTAGGAGAAATGATTTAAAGCTACATTATCCTGTTTCTAATTCCTTTTCTTTCTTCCTGCGGAAATGTAATTGCAAGAGGCTGAGAGAAAGGATTGGAGCATTGGCTTCTATGTCAGCCTTGAAGAGAGTCATAAAGTCTCTTTTATGGGTTTCTCTCTAGCTTACTTCTACTTTTCCAAATTAGAGGAGACAATATGACAATCTTAGCTAGCTCTGATCTTACATCTTAATTTGAAAACTCATCAGCAACATCAGTGCCCAACTTTAGGGGATATAAGGAAAAATTTTTGAATTTAAACAATTTCCCATCGACCTGCAGTAAAGGCCCTTTTTACAATTGTCGGCACATTGCTTTAAAGACTTCCTCTCCCCCAATTTTATAGGTGCTGATAATAAATATTCTGGATATCTAATGTCTGTCTCAGTTAAGCTGTCTGGTAGATCCTAGATATAGGAATCAAATATGCATCTGGAAGATTGAAACTGTAAGTTGTGCTGAAATTTTTCTGAATTGACTACAGCAAATGTAAAGCACTATAAATTATAAATCTGTGAAGCAGTTGAAGATTTTTTTTCATCATAACTTGTTGAGGACTAGCTCTGGCTGTTTTACATATTTTGAATTATTTTAAACTCATATCTATATGTTTTAAACCCCAGAAACCTTACAGTACTGTGTATCACCCATTCCTTAGCATTTCCTGGCATCATTCAATAAAATTGCTGTAGTTGCAGCATGCTGCTGGTGCTGGTGTACCTTGGTCATGACCTGGGAGGACCACCCACTCCTGTAAAAGAGAGGGTAAGTCTGTCTCTATGCTAATTCGATTTTAGACCCCCTTTGAAGAAAAAGTATGTGTGTCCTTCAGTCAGCTTCACTCTGGGCTGAGCTGCTTCTGTGGTGCAAATTTAGGTCTTCA
This sequence comes from Taeniopygia guttata, assembly GCF_048771995.1. Lineage (NCBI taxonomy): Eukaryota > Metazoa > Chordata > Aves > Passeriformes > Estrildidae > Taeniopygia > Taeniopygia guttata. The sequence goes on along the minus strand of NC_133028.1, from coordinate 35,736,774 downwards.
GGAGCCATTTATATCTGTGTGTATAAGGCAGAGGGTATTTTGTGTGTGTAGGTGAGAATGAGAAGGGAAACATTTATTGGTGCTTTTGTTTCTTTTTTGAGTTGAAAAAACCCCACATATTTTGCCAGTTATGTTTGAAAAAATATTAAAGAAAAATAAAGGCATTAATATTAGCAAAATTAATTTTTAGTTAATGAGATGTGATTGATTACTATGAAAGGAAAAAAAACTAATATCTTATTACATATAAATCTATGTGTGTTTTTTAAAGATCTAAATAATTTTATTTGCTACAAAAAAAAAAGCACTTGCAATTAGGAATGAAAAATGCAGTAAGTCAACGAAGAGAAAATAAATTTATTGAAGTGACTTTGCAAATCACAGTTAATTGAGCTGCAAACAAAGCAGCAAATAAAGGAAATAATGTGGTAATTGGAACCCTTATCCCTTATTGGCATAGATTATGGCTTGCTATCTTTTAGCAGTATTAAATCATTGCATGTGAATGTTGCCAAAAAAACTCTTCATTTCCTTTTAGTGACTTCTTACTGCCCTCAGTTGAAGTTTAATAGAAAAGGAAGGACATGATGTAGTTTTAATGACAGGAAACCCATGGCTTCCAAATGAATAAATTCCATCACTGGCTGCCACAAAGTGTGCTAATTATTTCCTTTGATAAATTAAAAGCCGTAAAAGTCCAAAGTGTATAGCATGTGGTTTACAGTTATAGTCTGCCTGTCTGCATTATTGAAAGTTCATATAAACCTCATTATTTTAATTTAATAAACATTATAATTATTTTTTACACCAGTAGGCTATATAGAAAGCACATGTTGAAGACAAACTTGTCTGACAGAAGCGTAAGTAGTCCACAAACAGAATAAGCAAAGAACATGATGTGTCATGTGTCATGATAGCTTGGGTTTTTTATGATACTTACAAATGAGCAGATGCTTATTTTTTTAGCTTTATAAACAAGAGAGTAGTGACTAGCCTTATCCTGTAAATGAGTATCTCATTCTGCAAAGTGTGCTTTGATGAAAAATATAGCCCCTTGCATTTTTCAACAGAGTCTGAGAAAACCTGGGAAAAGTCTAGGGAAATGTGAAGAGGGAAATGGAGGTTTTAGAATAAACATTGCAGGGCAAAAAAGAAAAAACTCAAAAAACACCAAAACCCACCAAAACAAACAAACAAAAAAAAAAAAACCAAAAAACAAACAAAAAAAAACCAAACCCACCCCTATTTTATCTAAAATAATTAAAAATATCCAACAGTGATGTAAAATAACCAGGGATGGTTTGGTGCTGTTTGGCTTGTTTTTTCCCGTTCCTTTTTTTTTTTTTTTTTTTTTTTTGGTCTAAAAAAGGCCATATCCAATGACAGAATAAGAGCCTGAATATTTTTAATGACTATTGTACTAATGACATTCAGGCCTGCTCAGTCCCTCATGGGATTAGGCATTTACCTTAATGCAAAATAATCCAAACCAAAACAAAGACCAAAGAAACTGAAGAATGAGTAACAAAGCTGATTTTTATAGGTTATTAAAGCTCATTTTGGCTTATTGTTCTAAAACAATTTTAAGCGACAAATACTTTACTTTCAGGCTAATCAGACCACACAGTAAAATAAATAGGTAAAAGTGCCAAATCTTTTGTTGTGTCCTGATCTAATACACCTGACTACAGCTGTAAATTGACTCAAATGCACTTTTAAAATAAAAAAAGTATTCAGCTGGGCTACATGATAATTTTGCTAAGTGTATTCATTTGGTAATGAGACTGGAAATTTCTGGAGACACAAGAGAGAAATGGCATGCCAGAGCAGAGGGCATAGGTTCACACAACAAATATCTGGAACCAGAAGGAGGATGAACAGAACTAGGTCTGACAGGACCAGGAAAAAGCAGAAGACAGGCAAACCATTCTCCCCTCTCAATTTAAAATCCATGTTAAAGAAAGCAACCACAGATATTGATTAAAATAACAGGAACTGGAGCACATACTGTTTTTCCACTGTATGTGATAAAACACATTGCAGAGGTGGGTATGCACAGATATCTGTGCCTTGCTGTGGGACAGCTGCAGCTCCCAAATGACTGATTCCTGTGTCTCGTGATGCTACAGCTCATGTTGGAGAGCTTGCTTGTGCTGGTTATTGAGCTATGCTGTCCCTAGCTCAAATCAAACCCTGCTGACCAGCACAAATGTGTAACTGCTCTGGCTTGCTTGTGCTGGAAGCATCTTTTCTGCAACGAGGCAGAGACCTCTGCCTATGTATGTCTTGTCCAATTCAGTAGCTCAGTGCAAAACTAAGAATGTGTTTCCCTGGTTTGTCAAAGTGCGTGCCTAAATTTTCTGAAGCAAGTTCAGACTGCATGTGCTATGGGAGGAGGTCTGCAGAATTGTATCAAATTGCACTGATGCTGACTTGGTGCTGTAATGATTTGATATTTCAGCTAGAACTGATCTGTTTTAGAATGATTGACAATTCATCATGTTATGGGGAAAGATGTAAATGTCTGTGAGAAAAAGAAAAAAGAAAAAAAGTACCTGACTTTATGATAAAGTGCTTGAGTCAATTTCTGAGAAATGTTATTTTGCCTTTTGTTGAACTGACATGGAAACGTCTTTTGTTTGATGTAATGGCACCTTTCTGTCATTTCATTGTTACATGGTAATATGAAAAATGATTTTGAAGAAACAGAGTAATAAGTTTTTCTGAATCTTTTAGCTGAAAAGGAGGTTGAGAAAGAACTGGGGGAGGTGTTCTAACATTCTTGCAGAAATAATTGGTGTTGCAAGGAAGTGTAGGAGTGTGAGTTCTTCCACATTGCAATATAATGCAGTCTCAGAAGTAGTTAACTGTACCATGCATTATACTTGAAGTATAATTGATTGCAAAGAGCTAAAAAAAACATATTGGAAATACCAAATTTATAGTAACACTTGCAAGAATATCACCTTGAAGAGGGGCACACTCCCTTTACAACTGGATGCCACTACTTCTCTGTGATAACAAACCTATTTAAAATAGAATAAAGGACTATTAACAGCATAGTGAGGTCAAATCAAATGCAAAATAAAAATACCATAGTAAACTGTGACAAGACTGTAGTGTATAAATTACTGCTGTCTAACAATTAAAGGACCTTTCATAGACTTACTATGTCTGTGGTACAAAATTTAGAGAAAGATGTTTTTTTGGTTTTGATTATAAGGACATATTAGTGCCTACTTGGAAAATGCAAACACATGTTGACCAGGTAAAGGAATTCTGTTACTTTTTCTTTTTTTTTTTTTTTTTTTTTTAATTAGTAGGAAGAAGATAAGATTACTGCTTTTTAGAGATTATTTGCTTCATTGATTTTTCCTTCTGTAGTCATAATAAATCTTCTTATAACTGAAAATTACTCTGATAACAGATAACCGCATATTTTCATTGTATCTTGCTGGAAGAATAATTAACTTTTTTAGAAATGCCATTGTGAAACTACCTGTAGAGACCAAAATACGTGGTAAAAGTTTTCCGTAAAATACTACAGGTCCTTAAACATCTGATTAATACTAGCAGTATGGAGTAGAAATATTTTGTTTTAAAGAGTTTCATTGTCTCTTTAATATTTGTTCTTGTAGTTGTTCTTCAGCTAAAGATGTGTATTTTGTGTCCTACATTTTATAGGATTTTTCTATTTGATAACATATGTTTACATGTACAGCTATGTGAACTGTGTTTGTACCACATGCAGAAAGACTGTTGTCTGTAAGCTGTGTTGAAATATAAGAAAAAAAAAGGCTTCTGTATAATCTTGGAATTCAAAGGCAGCAGTGATAGACATAATATTGAAGGAGCAGCTAGGTGGGGAAAGGCAAGGTTGCTGTGAAAATTCTTCTGTTTTACAATTTATCAGAGGTTAAAGGGCCTAAGAGAGCTGGGCAGGACTATGATCAAATGAATATATATCCTGTCAACTTCCTGGCTTTTCAGTCAGAAGCATATAGGAGTTACCTCTCCGTGAAAATTTACTGCATTTGACTATGAGAAACAGGAGGAGGAGGGACTGTGGTTTCTTTATATACCTGCAGGAGGTCAATGTAAGAGGCAGTGATGAAATTCTCTCCTTGAATTTTCAGGGCTGTTTACAGCTCATGTGGTACAGCACCACAGCATGTGTGGCTGAGAATATGGCACAAGACCTCTCTGATGTTCTGGGGTAATACAAAAGCCTGTTCAAATGTTTTATTTTGCTTAGGCACTAGAAGAGTTTGTGATTTAAAGACTATAAATCATATGCTGTTCCATACTCTAAGTCTGACACAGGCATTCCTTGGAGAGTCAGGCGTGGCTTCTTCGTTTCAGACTGGGGGAAGCAGCAAATTTTTGGGGCGCATTGTGATTACTTCTGCAGTATCCAAAGGGCACAGAGCAGGGAGGTGGCAAGTCTCTGGTGTGTTTCATGACACAGGTTCCCTGTCAAAGGAGAGGTGATTAAAGTTGGTCTTGATACATTATTGCTTCTTGGCAGAATAGGATAGCACACTATTTTCTCATTGCTAGGTTTCATGGAAACATAGGCCAGTGTACAGCTGTAGATGCAGTTACCATCAGAAAAATGTTAAATGGCTGTTAAATGCCTGAATTTGTTGAAATATGGTGTTTCTTCTTGTCACAAATGTTTTATCTGTTTTTATCGGATTTCTATTTCTTTCAAGTGAGTGAGGGAGCTAAATAATAATGTTATCCTATATATGTTTCCATTGCCATGGGGTGGGAAAGCACAAGGGTTAAATATCAAATGAGCTACTTGAAGCTCTAATTTGAAATCCCATCAGGGTTAGTTGTTTACTAGCACTAATAGTTAACTAGTGCACAGCCTTTAAATTACTGCTTATTACAGAGGCGCTGTTCACACCACTGTGCTTAAGGACCTGTCAGCATTTCCAGTGGAAAACTCTGTTAACAAAGGCTTATGACTTTGTCATGAATATCTGCTCTGAAACTTGCCAAATGTCATCTCAGGTTAGAAACAGATTATTTCCTTTATTGGAGACTACTTGACTGGTCTGGGGAATAAATTAGTTTTCAAATTCTTTTGAACTCCAGAAGACCTGCTTGTAATGTTTCCCCACTAGCATACTCTACTGTATTGAAAATAATGCAAGTGAGAAGGGTTCTGGGACATTGGGGTAAGGAAAGTGTAATGCAGTGGGAAAAAATGAACACACAATTTGTTTTGTTGTAGCTTTGCACTGGATTCTGTGGTGGTAACAAGGCACATTGCCAAATTTTTCTAGCTTTTTCAAAATATAATTGAAGCTTTGGCTGTTAGAATTTTGGGGTTTTGGTGCTTCAATTTACTTCTTTATATTGACCTTTTAAATCTCATTTATTTAACCTAGCAACTGAGGGGACTTGAGTTTGATTCTTAGCTGTCCATCAATGTTTCTGTAGCCTCAGACCTGTAATATAGGCAAACCTGGGTCTCATTGTCCCATCAGAAATGGTTTCCCTCAATGGCCTACCAATCCTTAGGGTCTGGTTAGATGCTGAGGATGTGAGAACTATTCCAAGACCTCAGCTTTAGTGCTGTAAATGACAAACAGGATTCTCAGATTGAAGCATTGTTATTTTGGGGGAATTTCCTCTTGCTTTTCAGAAAATAACTGCTTTCTTATGGTCTTCTTTACTACTGTTCTATATTCAAGGAATACTTTATTTCTCCAGAACACAACTCAGAACATTTAATGGTGGACTGTTTTATGAAGGAAAGACTTTCATTTTACTGTTGATACACAGGCAGATGTTTCTTTCCTTTAATTTTGCTTTTCTTTTTAAATTTTCCTTTAACAATAAATGTGCTTAACTCCAAAGTTTTAGACTTTGTTAAAATTTGTTAACTTTTTTCAGTTGGAGTTATCTGAATATTTCATGAATAAAATAATTATCTTCCTTGATGCCATGTTCTTTTTCTTTTTCTTTTTCTTTTTCTTTTTCTTTTTCTTTTTCTTTTTCTTTTTCTTTTTCTTTTTCTTTTTCTTTTTCTTTTTCTTTCTTTTTCTTTTTCTACTGCTTTTATATTTTCAGAACATACTTTGTGCTCAAGCACACACACACAAAAATATTGCTATTTTGAAGATTTCAATGCACATTGTTGAGAAATCAGTAAATCTGCATTTTGAGAAATAGTTGAATATGCCGCAGTTCCATATGGTTATTTTCAGCTCCATAGTTTGTAATTTTTTTTTTTTCTGGAACATATTCAGGTTTTGAGGTACAATATTTCCACAGCACTATTATTCATGCTTTCTTGTTCACAGCTTCACTGTGTCTTACTCACCAGCCTTATGTCTCTTGCTGTCTGCTTGTAGGTGTTAGCCAGGAAAAAAGATGCACATGCTAATAGATTTTTTTTTCCTGGAGGAAAATATACAAGCATAAATTTCACCAAATTGGCCTTTATTTATGGAGGGGGAGCATCTATTGCAAGTAAATGTAATTTTATCTCTGTATTTTGCAAAGGACTGAAAGAAGTTAATGGAATAAATATGCATGCAAATTCACTAAATAGTCACTCAGAAATCTGAGTGAAGCATCAGTGTGAAAACAAGGTCTAAAGAAAAGTAAATATGACATCTTTAAAATTATTTTTGACATCTGATAGAAATAGATATGTAAGCTGTGAAAGGCAAGGTCATATTCAAAACTAGGGAGTAAAAAAAGACTGAATTAACAGGCCTATAGCCCTGCATATGTTGGGGATTTTTGACATTAGAAACATTACGAGGGCAGGAAGATAAGAAAGAAAATTTCAAGTGTTACTTATTATTTTTTATACAATAAGATATGCAAGAAATAGAAAGTAAGTTGGAAAAGCACAATTATTCTTCCACATTATGTATTCTTTAAACGGAACAGGAATGCTTATAATAAACCTAGTTGATTGCTGATCAAATGTAGATTATTAAACCTGAAAAGCAGAATAAAAATTAACTGTAGGAAGTTGCAATGGAGCCTTAAAAGGAGGTAGAAGACCAATCTGAGGTAAAGATGCTCTGAAGTGTCAGGGCTATTGGTGAAGAACGTCATTGTTCATCAATATTATAATCTACAATTTGGGGAATATTATTTTAACCCCTTGACTTCACCATGCACATCTGTGTAGAATTCCTTCACTGGGCTTCTGAACACATCATGCACACTCCTGTTGCCCCTGATCTGAGTGCAAAGCTAACAATGTTGATTCATTGTTGTGCTGATAATGCTCAATTCAGAAAAAAAAAGTTAACCTCCAAAACCAGTAAATTTATTTTCCTTCAAAATCTTTGTACCCCATGCAGATGTTAATTATTTCCTATACGATTTCTGTCATTTAGGTGAAGAATCCATGTGTGCCTTCCATGACCCCAAGTAGGTTGTTAGCCACAACAGAGAAACAGGACTTCAGAGGGAGTTGCTAACCTTCACTGACTGGCCTGTCAGCCAGGGAATGATACAGAGCACCTTCAAAAGGTCCCCTAAGTAATGAGCACTAAGGAGGGTTATAATGGGCCCATCATTAGCTCCAGCTAATATTTTGACCTAATGCCCACATATACTACAGGTGTCATGCAGGGCCACCATAGGATTAATCTGCAGGATACTTTGTGGCTAAATGATGACAACACATTTCTTCAGCATGTTTCCTGACTTGTAAACCTTTATGTATGTATTTTATAAAATGCAAGTAAATTATGACCTCTTGCATATGTTTTTTAATTCTTTACTCAGCCTCAGTTGCTTACAGTGACCAATGAAACCAAGTAAATTTCCATATAAAAGAGAAAATAATTGCAAGATGTTAAAAGCTTACCCTCTAATAAGGATGAAACAAAACATAAATATAGCAACTAAAGACCTCACCCTTTCTCCTATTTTGTATTCTTCTTTTAAACTGTTTTGTTTAGTTTAGTTTTGTTTTTTGTTTTGACTTTGTGCGTGTGTGTTTTGGGTTTTTTCCCCCAAAATCATGTTACTACTTACAGTTTTGAAGTGGATGAGAGTTGTGCACTCCACTTCTGCAAATATTTTTGTGGGTGTCCTGTACACTTCTTCCCTGCCTTCCATGGGGAGTTTATTTAATGATAAATACCTTTTACACCTTTCTCTAATGTGTTTGGTTTTTATTTCACTAAACTTATTCACTTGCTCCTTCAAGTTCTGGACATTCTTGCTTTCTCTCTTGATAGTTAAGGATCCTTCTGATTGTGTTTGCTAAGGATCTACCTTCTCAGAAGTTACAGCTCCTCTTCCTTTTGTTTTGATAGTATCTTTACATCATTTCCAAAGGAATAGCAGTCACTTTGTGAGGTGAACTGAGTGAAATTTTTATCATTTATATTCTCAATATTTAGGCTCAATATTTCTCAAGATTTAGGCACAAATTCATCCATTTGCCTGCACTCCTATCAACATGGCAAAGACAGTTAAATTTTAAGACATCTTTATGCTTTGTTAACCTGTGCAGTTGAGCTGCTGAGTGAATTTCATGTGATTACAATTTGAAAGTCATATGTTAGAATACATCAAGTATAAAGATAATTTTACATTTTTTGCCCAATACTATCAAAGAGACATTGCCATTCTATTATCAGCTCATTTAGTAAATGGATATTTAATATAAGAAAAGACAATATTTGACTGATAAGTACTTACTTTTAAATTCCTTGCACAAATGCATTCCCCTCACCCTGCCATTCACGGCTCTGTGGTTTTGTATTCTTATATCACTCATATCAAAAGTGCTTGCAACCAAAATGTTGGGTGCTGTTTAATCTTACAAAGATGAAGGAACAAAGATTTTACATTCATGCTGAAACATCAGAAATGTCTAATAAGATGGTAAAAAACACAAGTTATTTAAAAATGACATGAATTGAGTTAAAATTTCAACTTAGCTTAGTAAAACTTATTCTCAGATTCACTGAAATACAGAGTGCAGGCTCTACACAGGTATTTGTGTATGTGCTCACACAGATTATTTTTCTTTAAATTATGTAATGTAGATGAACATAAGTTGCTTTTTTCTTTGGGCAGGAACTTGTTAAGACACAGCAGAGACTTCAGAAAGAAATGTTATGATGTTGGTTTAAAACTGAAGAACTAAATCTTGCTGCATGACTGTCTTTATAATAATTTAAGTAACTATGCACATTTGATGCTGAAATATTGCTAGAAATGGATTTTACATTACTATGCCAATTTAGATAACTTATTAAAGTCACTGTTCTGGGGAATTGGATAAGATTAAACTCTAAAAGGCCATTGCAAATAATTTCATTCATTGAGAAACAGCACTTAACAGAAAAGAGAAAAGAAAGTATTTTGGATGACATTTAACTTGACTTCATTTGGGCAAGAGACCTTGAAATTCTCAAATGGGCTTACTGAATACAAATCAATGTTTTGTTAGGGTTTTATTTATTTTTTTTTCTTCCTTTCTCAATGGGTTATATTCAGGGACATTCAAGCCATCTCAGCACAGCCTTTTTTATATATTTTTTTTTTTAAGAAAAAGAATGAAAAGTTTTCTTGAGACAAAGATATTCAGTCCTTAAAATGATAAAGTCTGGTCAATCCATGTTTGTTGTTTCTTTCTCTATTGCTACTAAAAATAAATCCTTGAGGAGAGCATTTCTTTAGCTCACTTTTTCATTATTTCCAGAGGCTAAAGCTGGCAAGGCAATTTATAATTCAATTTTTGCTAAATCCACAACACCTAATATATATGTCAGGCATTTCAACGGCAGGGTACTTTGGGGATAGGTGATAAATTGTGCTGATTATAAGTGCAAGCTGTTCTTCTAAAATATCATATCCAAAAGAAGGCAAGTATTATTAGGAAAATGAAATGTATCTTCAGAACGTCCAGAAACATAAGAGAAAATCACTTCATGTGAATATATTTCCCCTTGGGTTTTACAGCTCAATATTAGGGTTTTACCATGGTTTTGATAGCACTCATCTGAATGGAGGGACAATCATAAGTTGGTAGTCTTTCAGCAGCCACATAGCTCTTAGGCCTGCAATAATTCATTTCTCCCAAAAAAGAGCTTTACTATGAAACCTGAAACATAGTCATAATAATTTTATGATTATGTTGGGGAATGTGAAAAGTCTAAATATTATTCTATAGTATAATCTGTCCTGATCTTTTAAACAACTTTTCAATATTTCCATGCATTTTCCTGTGGGGTACACATGGTTAATTGTTTATCAATACTGCTGAGCAAAACCAAAAACATTCTCCATAATAATCCTGTTTGTTAAAATAATCTGAAAACAAGAAAAAAGATAGTATGACCTAGAAACTTTCCTGTCAGATTCTGCTTTTTTAAACCAACAATCTCTTAGCATTACAAAGATGAGATCAATGTATCAGCTACAAACAGAACCAAAAAACCGGCAAATGTAAATGGGTGGTTGAGATTTGGGGAGTATTAATTTTATGTTGTTAGTGTGAATCTAGCTTGGCTGATTTTGACTTAGCTGCTCAGCAGATGCTCCTTGTTTGTCTTGCCAACCATAATTTGTATCCTGATTAGATTCTCTGAGGAACAGACTGATTTTGTGACTTTTTAAAAATCAATTTAGTACTCATCCTATACTATCATCCTGTTTTAGGCATATTTCCTTGTCTTTAACTTTCCAGGAAACTATTTTCTTGCTTTAAAGGCAGGCACTCTTATTATTTTTTTCTAAAAAAGGAAAAATTCACCTTAAAGGAAAGAAAATAAAATTACAAAATTTTTATGCATCTAAGATTAAATAAAGTGTCAGTAAAAAACCAATAAGGCTTGGAGTAGAAAAAGACAGCTTGAAAAGCTCCCGCTCTTTCTAGTTTCTATTTGTCTGCTACTTTTATTTATCAGTTTATTTTAAACTGTGTCCTAAATCTTCTCTGGAATTTCTCCTTATTTTCTATAGTATCAGCAACCTGTTGTGGACTCAAGTGCTTCAATCCTCCTTGCCCTCAAAATCTTAGTTTTTGTATCATCTAAGATCATTTAATGAAGAAGATGAACAAAATTGGAAAACAAATGATCACTCATGAGCCAGACCAGCTTAGTGTGCACACTTGTCTGAAAGACTGATGAGATAATACCTGCAAAAGAATGGTCTGCTCTGACAGGAAAAGGAGAACCAATGTATCCAGAACACCCAATAGCTCATCTGGCAGTAAACGAGAGGTCAAAATGTCACTCTTCCAGTCCTGCCCCTTGTGGTGTTAGAAATCTATGAAAGAAGTCCTAATATCTGCTCAACAGTATTATAGGCATTCTTTTAGCGTGGATGGGAAATTAAAAGTGGGTGGAATTATGGATAGAAAATATATATTCTCAAAGGAAAAATGAAATAACTTTGGAGAAAGATTGAAAAATACATTGCAAGGAAGTCAGCGAGAAACAGATACTCTTGAGCAAGAAGCAAGGAGAGATGCTTCAAGAAGTTTGAAGAAATAGCAAAGAATAAAACGAGGAAGAATCATGAAAGTGTTTTCCCTCTTTTTTAATCTTTCCCTTTGAGATTCAAAAGTAATTCCTTAAAAAGGGGGATGAGAGAATTGTAGTTGAGAATTGCTTGCTCGTGATTGATGATACGAGGCAGGCATGGTTTCTGTTCGGCTACTTTTCTTGGGCAGAGAAGGACACTGTGTTATAATACCCTTCCAGATAAAGACATGCTGAAATTTGTAAGGCTGTTAGTTGAACCTAATCTCACACTGGTAAAAGCTGTTACTACAGCAAGTCAGATTGAATCAGCTATTAATAATGCAAAGATGTCATTACTTCCCAAAAGAGATTCTTAGCACAGCTTGTAGGAGAGAATAATATTTTTCATGTTATTAGAAGCAGACGTAGAAGGGGACACTGTATACTGTATGAGTAACAAGGTTTTGTTTTTTTTCTGAAGAGAGTTTTAGAGGGTAAAGAAAAGACACAGACTAGAGAAGCTAAATCATTCATTTTTTTCTAATAATTTTCCATTAGATAAATTAAAATCTGGGCTTCCATTAATACAAAATTCCTATTATGGATACATTCTTGGCCTTGAAGACCATGGTAGAGAAGAACGAAGTTTTTTCAGAGGCAATGTTTATTTTTGAATATATTTTTCTATGCCCTGATGACACATGAAAGGGCTTAGAGTCCTTATGAATTCAATGGGACCGAATTGAGGCTGACCTATAAATATCCAGTGTAAAAAGCACAGTTCTCAGCCTTCTGGAATAAGAGCAGATCTTTGGTGTAGATGTAGACCTTTAACTGTTTTTCTTATTCATGAGCTTTTTTTGTGGTTTTTGTGGGTTTTTTCCTTTTTTTTTTTTTTTGATGGGGAGGGACTTATTAATTAGTTGGTGGATTTTTGGGAACTGTTTATCATATCTTCTATTCTTGTGTAAGAATTTATACACAAAATTTTAGAATTTGAATGACAGATGTAGTATTTCTAAAACAGTATTTGCTGAGAGGACTGAAGAAGACCAGAAGGTTGTATGCTCATGTGAGTCTCAGGGATCTTGAATACAGGCAAAACATGTGTTTTGACATTGAACTATAGATAACTATTTCCAAAATAAATACAAATACAGGTCCTCCTGAATATTATACTTGTTAAGTGGATTGCTAAAATTGTTACCAATTTATATGTGAGATTAAGAAAGACGATTTCAGATTTCACATGGGCCAGCCTTCAGCCAATCCCCTAATTACAAGAATCTGTTTCTATACATTCCCTAAAATAAGAATGATTGAATAAAGATCCAGGTCTTTTCTCTCTTTTTCACAGCAATCAAAAGAGTTTAGTTCGACCTTCAAAGGATTTTGCAGAAGCATCCTGTTTGGTGCATGTGCTCTTAAAGAGGTGGCAATACGTTATAGGAAGCAATGGGTGAAGAAGACCAGCATCTGAGCAGTGTGAAAGGAGTGCCAAGGTGCCACTAAAGTAATCCATTGGCCTTTATAAACTTTTCTGGTAGAAAAGAATGGACACAGAATCTGGATCAACCTTGTGTTCTCTAAATCTGGGCAGATGTAAATCTCATCTCAAAAAATATGATGAGATTTTTAATGAAAGAAAGCTTTTTCAGGTGATGTCATAGGTCTGAAAACACATGGTAGGATCAAAAAAGTACAATTAAGGTTTTCTTAAATTATTTCAAAGTAAATGCAACTTGTTTTTAATTGGTTCAAAGGCTTCTCTGAGAGATATTCCTCCTGGCTTTCCTATTAGGACCACAAGTTGAAGAAAAACCAGGAATTGTATCCAGTTGAACATGGAAAATCAGGAACTTCCATAGAATATGGTGCCTATGTTTTGTTGCAAAAACCAGATATTTAGGATAGAGATTTTTGCAAGAAACATTTCAGAGTCTGCTGTCATTAAGAGGGTGCAAAGAGGGAAAGATAACAAGACCGTAATTAATTTTATAATGCAGAGGAAATTTTAGCAAAGTTAAAATAAATAGAGACCTTGGGCAAATGGAAATCAAATTTTCAATTACTCTAGAATGGATTCTGGCTCATCGGATCTAGCTGACACTTTGAAGTGTGTGAATCCTTGCAGGCGCTATGTAAGAACTGAAGCCAGGCCAACTACACCCCCTCAGTCCTTGCAAATGCAGAAGCAGTGGTATCTCAACACTGAGAGAACCAGCTCTTTCAAGAAGGAAATTTGTAGATATAACATGAGCAGTGGCTGTCACTAAAAGTCAAATGACTACTTTTAGATGTTGGGAAGGTTATCAGAAGGCAAATATAGCATATTAGACTATACAACCTACTTTCAGGATTTTGCTGTGTTTTCCTGTTTAAAACAAAATCCATGTTGTAAAAGAAGAAAAAAGGCAATGAACATAGTATTTATTTTACTGTACTTCAACAGTAATTTCATAATCAGAGGTATCTTTAAAAGTATAAACATTTTCCATTCCTACAGTTAATATCCTAAAACTGCACATCTGTAACAGTACTCTTGCATTAAGCAACAGAACAGATATTTTGTGTATCAAGGTATTTACAAGACACCAGTAACAATAAAGTTTGTGCTCTGAACAAGTTTTTTGCTGTGAACCGGATACAAAAAAGTCAGGAAACATGAGGAAATCTTAAGACAGTATAATTCTAGCACTTGGTTTTAATTAAAAAGTTTTTCTAGACCCTAAGCCACATGTTACTTGTATATATTATCAGGATACAGGAAAGAAGAGAAATTTCACTGAGGCTTGTTAACCCAGTATTCAAGGCAGTTCAGTTAAGAAAAGGAGATCAAACAATAAATGGGGACGGCTGTGAAATGCAGGTGAAATTCTTTCAGTGAAATCAGAAGGAGGGCACTTTGTAGCATTAGTATTCTGAAAAGTGACTAGAGGCTCTGCAAGGAGAAACTAATACTTTTTTTATTTTCATAGCATATTCTCTTGAAGGTCTAAAACATCAGAAACAGCCACTTATTAGTTCTAAAAAGTGATCAAACAATTCAAAATTCAATTTTTCCTGAAGAAATATAGGTAACACTTTCCCAAATGGAGGTCCTGTGTAACAAGGTTTTTGTAGCTTTTTGTTTCTACGTGGTCAGTGAAGTTAGTATCTCAAGCTGAATTTTCTGATTGGAAAGAAGATTTAACATTTAAAAAAGATTTAAAAATTCTCAGATTCATGCAGAGTATCATGGCACTGTGACTTATTCTATAAGCATTCCAGTGTACAATGCAGGACTGTAGCCAAATAAAGTACTCTCTGATGGATTTGGAAGTAGATAGGAAGGTGGATCAGCTGAAAAAAATTGTTATCTGAAAAAGGATTGACTTCCAATGCTGCTTGTGAAATAGCTTTAGCAATGAAATATGTGCTAGAACAAGAAAGGAAAACCACCAGATGACAAAATGGGATGGATAAAGTGCATGACACAACAAAAGAAAAAGCTTTCCTTAAAACTCCATTGTCATAACATATTCCTCTGCTGGGTCCATGAACAAAACACTTCCCAGGAAGTGCAGTGCAAGAGCATGAGGTCGATGAAAGTTATAGATGGGGAAGCAAATGCAGCTGAGAGGTTCAGAACAGGGTATATAGCACAGGGCTGTGAGTCAGAGCAGCTCTGAACACTGTGCTGAGCACAGGACAGGAAAGTACACAGGAACAGGCATATTCTGGGACTGAGCCGAGCTGCCTACAGCTGAAGTGTTCTTACAGACAAGCTACTTTAAGGAAAAAAATGATGTCACTCTTTTTACATTGCAAAAATGTAGGCTAGCATACCCTCCTGATGGGGAGTGCAGATACAGTGATAGGGCAGGGAGAGCTATGCTTGAGGTTAACTGAATGCCTAACATGTGTGTCCAAGTGGGAGGAAACTGTGGTGAGACAAGAAATGAGAGAAATAATTCATTTAGTGTCTGGCATGATGACTGTTAATTTCTTTAAAGACTATTTCTTTATATTGTGTAGGTTTGTGGGCTTTTGTGTCTTTCTTTATTGCTGCTGGAAAGAAGTACATCTCCTTGCTAGGACTAAATTATGATCACTTCAGTTTTGTGACTATTAATCAAGAGAAGGCATTTGCAAGCCTTTCCCAGCCACATATCCTTTGAGGGTTTTGAAAGCTATAGAATGCAGTTTGTTATCTGTCACTGCGGGGCCGTGCCAAGTTCCATGATGCAGTGAAAGCAAAGTCATACGCTGCAGCTGACACTTTCCCACTGACCTCAGCTCATTGCACTGCATAAACAGAAGCTGTTACAAGTCAATATGGTTCTTGGAGTGGGGCTATGCTGAAAGGAGTGCAAGAAAGCTTTCCACGTTTCTGCAAGGTTCAAAGCGAACAATGTGCTTTTTCTGTCACATCAGCGGACGAGGCTGTCATATCCTCTGTTCACCTCATAAATAATAGGCATAGAGGACAGTTGTATAAGGCTGCAGCTCAAACGGGTTCTAATCTGACAGCAGACACTGCCTTTCCTTGACATGCTCACCTTTAGCCATGCTTAATGTTTGGTGTGTTTCAATTTAATACTGTCTGCTTGGTGAATCGACACCCAGGCTTGTAGGCAAAGCCTTGCAAGGAGAAACCACTGGGCAAAGGACAAAAAACAAGAAACCAAAAAAAAACACCAAAAAACAAACAAAAAAAAAAAACAAACCAAAAAACCCGAAAAAAAATTAAAAAAAAAAAAAAATTGGGCAAAGCCTGCCAGCACTATGGCAGCTTCTGTAAGAAGACACAAATTTGGGAGCGGATCACCATGCTTGGGGACCTGCCACAAACCTTTTCTGGTTTGGTGGCAGCTGTCAGGGAAGGGGATTGAAAGGAATTGGCTGTGGCCTCTGGGAAGCCACCACCAATCTGGAGGTGCTGGTGGCAGACGGGTTGTTTTGTTTCCTGCCCCATCCCCAGAGGTAAATGTGAAGGATTGAAGAAATAAAGCAGGGATTTATTGGGAGGGAGCAGATTTACTAGGAACTGGTGGGCAGGGAAGCATTAACCTTCTGCTCCCTCTCTGAGCTGATCTACTGGTGGTGGGGAGCACAGCTCCTGTCCCTGCCTGTCTTTCTCTCAGGGTCCTCAAAACAGGCCATGAGGCCATGGCACCCTGTATGGGGGCATTTCATTTCCTCCCTTTCCCCCGTGATCTGCCAACGTAAACAACTGCCTACTTTCACCGAAACTGAAAACCAGATCTGCCTCTAATCACGTTGGGTGACTGTTGACATGTGTAGAGTTTGATATTTTGATAATATTTATGTCTGTGATAATACTTCATTACAGTTATGTCCTTGGCTATAATTCTTTCAACACAGTCACTTTTGTCCTGCCCTTTGAGTTACAGAAAAGCATTGTAAGGCCGCATTTTGCTCTGATGGTCACATTACCATTCAGATGATTTAAAATCAATCAGCATTTGATATACCTTTGAGAAAGAGCAAGCAATGCATTTATTTCTCTTGTTTTTTTCTTCTAAAGGAAATTGTGCATGTGTTTGGGAGAAATGGGAGAAGACTTTTTTTCCCTGCTCAGATTTGCTTGTAATTTGAAACCATTACTGGTGTGTTGTTGTATAATATTATACTCCTCCATTTTACAGACACTTACAGTTAGTTCCCTGATTGCATGCCTGCAGAGGAGATTATTAAACTATAACTTGAAAATTAGCATGCTGATCAGCAGCTTATACAATGAATCTGAGGGGTTTTTTTCTTTTCATATAGAAAGAAGTGTATGTTAGATTGTGCTTTTAGTTTAATCTCTACTAAGTAGTATGTCTTGTGAATTGAACAGCAGAAACTTATTCTTATGTTTAAAGTGAATAAGGTAAACCTTTGCTTACCACTTCTTTCACAGGTGGTAAATTCTCTATGTATGTTTTATCAATAGTCTGAAATTCCATAAACTCACTAGTGGAGACAACATAATATTTCATCATTTGCCAAAATACAAGTTTAGGCATTGTTTGAGAATTAATTTAGTGTCTGGTATAATCTTGAAGAATACTTCCAATACTTTCTTGAAGTAAAATTTTCCTTTGGATAGATAAATTAAAAGATTTCATTTAGATAAATATGAAATGTATTGTGTTGCTATTAACAACTTTTTATTAATCATATCAAGTAAGATTAATTGGCTCGAGAAGTAGAGCAATCTGTCACTTGAAAATAGTTATGCTATTTTTGAGACTAAATAATTGTATTTGCAAAGTTGCTCAATGTTTTCTAGAAATTTATTCTGAAGATCATGGGGACAGACTGCTAAATGCCTTTGTTTTGTTTCCTAAAACCAGCAAATTAGATAAATAAAAAAAAAGTTTCTGCAAGAAAGGTAGGAATTGAGTGCTTTTTAAGTAGATTTTATGCCCAGAGTAAAAGAGCATTTTTTACAGTTGGATATAATTTCTATAAAGTTTTCAGGAAGAAGTGCCTTACATATCTCTAGCATTCAGAATGTTGAAGAGATTTATATTTTGAGTCTGCTAAAGCACAGACCTGGTGCATCTTCCTGCCTGTAATCCTGAGCCCATAAGATTCTGGACAATATGAATATGTCTCTTTTCCTATTCCAAATAATGGAAGATGGAGACGAACAAACCTATGCAGGAACAATTGGGAATGTGCTGACTTAATCCTTAATGAGAATTGTAAGAACGTTTTTCTTGTGCAATCCTTTTATACTGTGATCAACATTCAGGACAAGAATATAATCCTGTTAGAGGCAGTCAAGATTATGGCTTTTCTTGGTTCATTTAGATTCACTTCACTACTGATGTTTGGCCTGAAGGCAGGGCTCTTTCAATATCTCTGGACAGCACAGTGTCTGCCAACCTGCAAAACATGCAAGCTCAAGTATCTCCTTGTGCATGGAGTTCAGCTTGACTCTTCATCATGCAAAGATGATGCTTCTGTATTATGGTTTCGTGATTCACTTTTCCAGCAGAAAGGGGGGAGCTGTTCTCTGACCACGTGTAAATGTCTCTCTGGTAAATGTCTGCATCGGGATCCCCACTGTGGCTGATATGAAGATATTGATCTCAAATCTAAAGAAAGTCTGAAGATGCATGCCCAAACATTGCCCACAAATCCACAATATCTCTACAAAATCTCTGTAAACCCCAAAATTCAGATGAGAGGCGTGACTCCACTCTTACAGCATTTACAATTTTCACTGTGAGAAAGTACCTCCAGGTTTGAGATAACACTTAAGGCCTCTTATTTCTTATAATAACCTGATCTGTTTCACCTTTTTATTTTATTTTCTAGTGTGTCTTTTTTTGTTGGTTTTTTTTGTTTGTTTGGTTTTTTTTTTTTGGTTTTTTTTTTTTGGTGTAGTAGGAAAGAGTTATAAAGACAGACACTGACTCTGGAGATGTAGGAGTAAGAATGAATGTTTTGGAAGTGAAAGACATGAGGACTGAGAGTGAAACCTGAGAAAAACTTTTGTTATTTTTCTTGCTGGCCCACTTGTGTTTAACCAGAGAGGAAAAGAATTGATATAAGAAACAGTCAGGAACTAGCCCCAGCTGCTGTCTGTCTTTCCCATGAATACTCAAAACTCTTGAGCTTTTTGTGAATTTTTTTCCCAGCAGATGGTAAAACCAACTTTTTCTTGCAAGAAGTTTTTCTTTGATGATTCATTATAGTCTGAAAAAAAGTTCCAAATCAGCTGTTAGAGAATAAAAGAGTAAAGCCGTGTTCGAAGAATATAACTGACAGAATAATAACCTGACTGATTACAAGGTTAGGTGCTGGTGCTTCACTTAATAAACTAAATATTCACAATCTCTTTTTGACTTAGGTGTCCAACCTATAGTTGTATCTTTTCTTTCTCAATGAACTTTTCATCCTTTTACTGACATTAGTTCTTCTTCTTATTCAATTAACCCAGAAAGAAAGCTTCTGGCACTGCAAGTCAGCTGTTGTCTGCTGAAAAGAGACATACAAATCTTGTCACATAGCTTTTATTTCTATGGTCAGGAACCCTCAGGCCTATTATTAAGGCAACTTAGGCTTGTGTGGAACTTTGCTGTCTCCTGCACACTCTGAAATAAGATTACATGATGGAGAAGATCAATTTACCGAGAACATTTAAGCTCAGAATATTAAGCTTTTTGTGCAATCACATCTCCTCTCTAGCTGTGTGGCAGAAAAGCTAGCCACAAGATCCTTGACAAATTAGATATTACCACATCTTACTGTGTATATTTAAGCTTATCAAACTGAATCGTTGCATTGTGACTGTGCTCTTACACAGACAAGGACTCCATTTAATAAATGCAGTGCCATTTAATAGTAATTAATCACTCAACTAAAATGTCACATTAAGGTCAAAGAGACCAGGAGACAAAAAAGAAGAGAACATTAAATTCAGCTGACAAACATAGGAAAAGAGAATATAGAGCCAAAGAAAGTTCTGGGACATTGGCACTGGTAAAACATTTAATCCAAACTTCTTTACTTTCCGTTCAGTTCAGAAATAATCACATTCACTTGGTTCAAAGCAAGGTCATTTTTGAAACTTTTAAATGAAATTTCCTCATTGCGTGTACAGTGACAGTCCATTGCAAGCTTGGAATTGTTGGTGCATTTTACAGATGTTGTGTTCTCAGTATTTGCTGTTTCCTCCCTCCCTGTTTCTCTCCTTTTTTCTTTGCTATTATGACATTCTTCATTTGTGTGGAATTTTCCTTAATATGTCCTGAATGAAAGCACTCTAAAAAGTCTCAAAATTTTGGATTTTACAATGCAGAATTTGATTTCACATTACTACTATTTAGTGCTTTAGCTTTTGTCATGGTTTAATCATTCGACAGCAACAAAACCAAAAAGTAATTCAGTTAAATTAGAGGATTATTTGTGTTCAATGTTTCTATAAACAGAAACTCTGCATAGGAAGCTGTTTTGGAGGGAGTATATTTGCCATCTGCAGAAGCAAATATATATGGAATTCCTTATTCTAAAAGTGAGATATTGCAGAAAAGGAAAAACTCCATTGTTAATTCCACATCTTCACAATGGTGTTAATCAATTTCAATGTAAGTGTATGAACAGGTTTATACATGTGGTCCTATGTGTATATGCTTGCATTATTTCTCAGTGTCCTTTTTCTTTTCCTTTCTTTTATAGAATATAGAAGCAAGCAATCACCATCCACTTTTAAAACACATATTTTGAGAGGCTAAATATACTGGTTTCTGTCCATGAAGAAATGAACTTGTAAAATACAGTCAACGATGAAAATATGTTATTGTCAGCGGACATTACAAAATTCAGACAAATGGCTTCTAAATAGACTTGTTTTTTAAAGCATCTATCATTTCTCCTTCCTGTTCCAGAGTTCTCAGTTTTATGTCCAAGGATTTTTGTATTAGCATTGTGAAAAGGAGTAATTCCTCAAAAATTACTCTACATTTGGCAAGATCTGTCTTTATAACTTTTGCGTCAGTCCAAAGAATTTTGGCCTCTCCAAAGGTTAAATACTATCTTTCAAAATTGTGTAATTCTGGCTTTGTCAGGAAATGTCTCCATTTTCTAAAATAACCTTTTATTTCCTTACCTTTAATGTTGAAAAGTTCACATATGAATGCTCAAACTCATGATATTGAAATATTTGGCATTAATTTCTCATACTTAGCTGGATGGTAAATATTAACTTGGTACTGGTCCTGGCTCTGACACATCCAGAGAGACATTTTCCTGTATGAAGTGAAATCACAGTTTGTGGTGCTGGTTATCATGCATTGATGCACATTTTAGTTTTTAATGAAGGTTTTGATGATGTAAAATTTAATGGTTCTGATGGCAGCATCTGAATTACATTTGCAGGCGTTGTAGATGAAAAATTACCATTCTTTATCAGTTGTCTACATCTGTGCTGATTTCTGGAAGAACAGAGCTCACTGTATTTCCACAGAGCTTTTGGGACAATCCTATAGACATTACCCTGTTTCTTACACAGCCCTGACAGTCCTTCAAGAAAAGCATGTTTGAGGGTATAGGTTGAAATATTATCTTGTTTATTTCATAAGCCAGTGGTTTCCAAACTGTGGTCTGCATTCCAACCTAGTGGGCTGTCTTTAGTAGAGCTTGGCTGGTCTGTGGTCTGAAGCAGATCCTGTGGTTAGCTGGACTTCCATTAGGAATAAAATTTTCTGGCTAGTAGCACAGCCTCTTCCAAAATGTGTGATCTATAGCTCCTGGAACACAACGGGGTCCTACACTAGACTTTAGATATCATAGGCAGATTTTTTTTTCCAAACCCATTTTGTGCTGTGTTTGAACCAATTAACAGTTGGCCACACAGCAATTAGTAGCTGCAGTAGTAGGTGCCTTTTTAAGGCTATTTTCAGCAGCTACAGGAAAGCCAGTCATTTATATAAGTACAATATACAGCTCATGGCAGAGGGAGTTTGGAAACTTTTAACTAAAGTAAAACATTCACCAGCATTTCCAAGTTTCTGTTCTGGGTCAGTTGTTTTCTTTTCTTTCATTGACATCCCTGTAATGGCAGTCCACCTCCACTTGTGTCTTGCATCCTTTTGCACACTCTGACTTTGGCCCTCTTCTTTTTCTTTGACTTCAACTTTGGTTTCTGCCTTTGGTCCCCTTTTCGCCCTCTTTCCTGTCCTCCCTTAACTTTGCAACTCCTATAAACTTGCTGCATTTCCAAATATGCCTTCTACTTGTCCTGGCTGTGCAGGCTACTACTTTTACTCTATTCCCTCTCTGCCTGGAGTGCGCTGAGAGTGGAAGGGCTTTGGTCTCATCTCTGACCTTTCCAGAGACTGCTCTCTTGCTATCTGTTGTTTCAAAAAACTCCTTGTTCAGCTCCTTGTAGCTCTAGATTGAAACATGCTCTTCTGACAGACTTCTTGGGGACAAACTAATTCTCGTATGTACACTCTGAGCATGTGCAGCATGAGCTTTTGAGAAGATTTTTAGTTAAATAAATGTGAAAGTATGTTGCTGTTGCTTTGTTAATCTTGTCACACTGCTAAACAAACAAGTACACAAAGAAGAGAATATCTTTTCTTTATATCCCAGGTATTTGAAAAACATTTTAAAAATGTTTCTTTGTGAAAAAAGAATTAGTAAGCAAAATTTTCATTATAAAATGTAAATGTTTTTTGCCAGAAGATTTGGCTCCAATGTATGTAACATTGTTCAGTGTATATATTTGCATTTTTTTGCACAATGGTATGGGTGAAGCACTGTTTCTTCACTTTCCACCTGTGATTTGCTTGTGTTCAGCACATTATTTTCAATGGAGTTGTTCCCAGAAGATGGGGTTTTCAAAACCCAAGGAAATATGGAGTAGTTTGCTGTCTAAATGAAATGTTGTAGTTTGACTCACTATAGCTAAAGGACAGGGAAAAATGAACACTTTTAAAATAAATTCAGTTTTAGTTACAAAAAACTCCACAAGTCCAGTGGTTATGTCTTTCAAACCTACCTGCATTTGACACTTTTAATAGTGACATAAACCCACCATTACAGTAGCCTCACTTTAAACTCCTAAGAAATTATTTGCTGAAGCAGATCGCAAGGGAGCAATAAATCACTGATCTAAATGTTAATTTCATCTTCACCAACTGTTTGCATGAGGCTGATTATGTCAGTGTAGTCCCCTATCTACCAGAAACTGGAGGCTCTCCTGTCCAAACTCATAGCCTCTTCATGAGCAAGACCCAGTTTAAATGGGGTTTGTTTAATGAGCTGAACTTAATGCAAATATAACTGTGACACAATGTACTGGGGCAAATACTTTTAAAACCCCTACACATACAGCAAGCTATGTATAACACAGGGAAAGAAGTCTGCTGGCTTGCAAGGGGATGATGGATATGCCCTTGATGCTGTCCTCTCCCAAGCCTTGGGGGATACTGGTGCCTTTGAAAGGATTGCTCCCATGATGAGGCTCACAGGGAGTCAAAGCAAACACTGCATTACATATACATATACATATACATATACATATACATATACATATACATATACATATACATATACATATACATATACATATACATATATGCAAAGGCTGTACATTCTGGTCACAAAACAGAGGAAGCAGGCTGTGCTGATGAAGTCCCTTTTTTTCCAAAATACTTGCCTGCTTCCTGAGCAATGCCATAAGGAGCTTGCCTTGCTGAGGATCCCTCACCCCCTCAAGGGGACAGCATTCCCCAGCCTGTGCCTGCACTGCGACATGCTGGGTGTCTTTTATTTGTTTTCTTTCCTGGTGATACTGCCCCTCTTGGGGCAGACGCTTTAGTGAGATGGATCGCACTCAGGTAACTGGCAGTTCAAGGAAGTCCTTCCCCGGGTTGTTTACACCAAGGCGTTTTAGAGCAGCCATTTAGCTTCCACCCTGTCCCACCCCGCTGACCAGCTCTAAGTGTAAAGGCCGCCAGTGGGCCTGCAGGTCGCTGATAAACTAAACCCCCATTTGGCAGGCAAGGAAGCCAGAATGATAAGGATGTTGATTTATGTTTTATCTGTCACTACATTTTCAGTAAAGTTGGGCAGCGAGCCTTAACGAAGCGAGGGCTGTTATCACCTCTCCTTAGCCCTTTAAGTGCAGCAGGCTCTTTGGTGTCTCTCGCTGAATGCCGCTTTGTTAATTGCGACGGTAAACAGGACACAGCGCTGACCATCGCCGTGTTTTGCTCAGGCGGCACTTACCACAAAACCACTGGATTTGGGAAAGGAGCCTGAGTCCAGGGGGAGTCACACACGAAAGAGGGTTCGTAGAAGTACTCAGCATTTCCTGGACTTGCTTCTATCATTTAAAATGTATTGCATACCTTGAAGTGAATGTAATGGCTGGCTTAATTGGAGATAACTTCACTGAAGTGGCCGTAGTTACCATTTATGTCAGCAGTGAATGTGCCCTCTAACGCTGTGCCCCTCAGGTATGGCTGTTCAACATAGGAAAAACCTGACAACATTCATTACTGATGAAATAAATGTTGTGAATTATATGTATGATTAGGTACCATTTTCCCCTCATTTTGGATATGTGAGCGTTATTTTTCTGAAAGCATCATAAGATTTTACACATTATATTTAATGGCAAACACATTTCTAGTTTTGTGAAGCACCACATGCTTTTTGGGGCCAGTAGAAGTGCCCACAGAGAAGAGGCTGGAAAGAACTGGGAAAGAAATGCAAGCAAAAAAGTATTAAAATATTCTGACAAAACCAGAACATGGAAAATCTGAAAAAATCCACCCTAAGCAATTCTTGTTACATCCTATGCAGAATGGTAAAAATACAGATTTTTATTTTCCTTTGTCCGCTTTTGATTTCTTATTCTTTTTTTTCTTCTTTCTCTCCCTCTCCCCAAATATTTCATCTTACCTTTCAAGTCTGTCATTATATTTCTTTCTAAACAAATCTAGAAAGAGAAAAAGGAGCTAGTTCCTGCTTGAGGTCAGTGGGAACTTTGCCATTGACTTTAAATAGGTCCAGAAGAGGGCCCAACAGAGCATTTTATAGCTTCCTTTATTTATCCAAAGTTTTATTTTGAGCAATGTGTCTTTTGTATGACTGCATTATTTCCACAGTGGACACCATAATGATGGCTCATATACATTATTATATACACACGTACTGAACAAAGCATTATTGATAGTTATGCTCTTTTAAACAAGAGTAAAAGACAGCTATGAAATTACAGCACAAGGATGTTTTTCATGGTGCAGATTCAGCACAGCATTATGTTCGCCATAAGTCTGTGCTTGGTGCTACTCCATACCAATTGTCAAGAAATCTGTTGATTACTGAGAAACAAGTGATTAAAAATGAGTAATTAATGCTTTAATCTAAGAAGCTAGGCCTGCAGCTCATTAGGTTTTGTAAATGATGCCCATAGCTGATCTGTTTTTCCTGAGAGAAATGGTAGAATGAATCATCCTTCTCCAACTGGAATACAGCAGGAACTGTACTGAAGTGTTTGAGCTTAATATCTCTAGGTTAATGGGCCAAGGATAACAATACAAAGTTTGGCAAAAATCTGGCTGATAACTGAGGATATCAGTGTGGTGGCCATTTGTTACACAAGATTCAGCTGAACAAATGATGGAAGGAACTATTTCTGTTTTTTGTTGATGACAGTCATGAACCTTGGGTTCTTTGCAAAGCTGTCTCCAAGGAACACCCAAAGGGCCATCATATGCATAGAAATAATTTATCACAATTACAAATGCACTGTATTAAAACCATACCAACAATGTAAATAGAAGAAAGAAACAAAAATGGTTTTACTGTAAAAGTGGCTGCTGCCATGAATTAGAATCACCAGCTTCTCTCTGTCTTGTCAAAAAATAAGGTAGAGTCCCGGCTGGCTTCAGCTCACAGAGATCTGGCAATGAGGATGGATCAAAGGCATATTTTTCTCTCAGAATCATTATGAGAGATCCTCTGGATCAGCTGTACTTAGGACAGAGTAGCCTGAAAGTGCAGCATCTCTTTCACACAAGTGAAAAGGAACAGCTGAACTGTGCGGGTGCGTTGCAGGAACCAGAAAATGTCATTGTTACATCCATTCCCTTCTGCTAGCTGAAGTTAAAAATCAATTTTCCTTCCAGTTAATGTAGTTATGTTACTTGTAGGGTGGCTTTGATGCTGCTAGGTTTGTATTCCACAATATGTTACAGCAGCTGTCTGGAGAACATATAACCTATTTACTTCTGGTTGTCACGGAGAGAGATCTGCTGCTAGGCAAAACAGAAGCATTTATGGAAACCCATGGGTGAGGAGAGGCCGCAGAGCTTCCAGCAACTGGAGTCCTGCTCTCTGAACAGAGGCACACAGACAGTGCCCTGCACATAGGGTGAAATACCAGCTCATGGCAACATACACAGTAGGATTGATGCTTGCACCCAGAAAACATTTCTGAGAATGAAATAAATTATTTTTTGTTAGTTACCACAAAAATATGCTGTTGGCAACCAGCTGTCACTCTAGCAACCTCAAGAGAAGAAACAACTGCTTGCTGAATGAGCAGCCCTGGCTGCATCATAACAGTCTAGAATATTTATTGGACTGGAGCTGAGTAGGCAATTATATAAATGTAATCTATTTTTTAATTGATAAATTTCCCACAAGCCAACATGGCTAATATACATTATATTTGCTTTCCCAGGTATTTGCTGAAAGCTTTCTGTAAACATATCTTCAGTGCTCATAATAAATTTGCCTTGCATACATAGTTTTCCAGTGCTTTTATTATTTATTTGTGGCAGAAGAAATAAATCTCAAAGGATTTAGATCTTATAAAAATATATAATGTGGAAATGTAGATATTCTTGCACCAGCTCTGCTGTCTGTTTTTTCAAGCTTTCCTACAATTAAACTGAATATTCATGGAAAATAGATTGAGAAAGGGTGTCAATAACACTGTAATAAATCTGGTATTTTATTCAACTGATTATCCAGGAACAGTTTTGGGCCACTTTCCCAATTCTTATTAAAAATAATATAAAAAAGAGAGAAAGAAGTCCTCCCATTCATTTATGAGTTATGCCACTTTAAAAGTCACTATATTCCATTACACAGTCCCCCACCCACTTGTTTGCCCAAATAGAGTTTGCTACTAGATGGATCCAGAGCAGCTGCCTTGCCCCAGAACAGCTGCTGGTGCTCTATATTTGCAGCTTCCTCTTGCTCTCTGATACTCCATAAAACTGTTTATATTCCTGTAAAAGTATTTTCACTCTGTTTGCTTAGTGACCATGCGCCACAAATATTCTCCTTACCACTAACAATTATGAAATGAAAATGTTTACAAAACTTTATTTAGTGCCAGTACCTAATAAACTATAGAAATTCTCTGAAGTGAATGTGTGTATGCAATGTGTATATGCATGTATGAATGAAGTATTTACCTAATTTTTGTGTGCAGCAGAGAGGTGGTGATGTACTTTTACTAGCACTACTCCAAGATTGCATGCATTTGGTGTCTACTGCCTGGTTTTATAACTCTTTGAAGCTTATTTATGGTCTGTGGAAGAACTGACATGTGAACTAAGTTAACTATTTTTGCAGCTTTTTTTGGAGCCTTGGCCATATCTATTCAAGATCATGTGTTTAGGCTGCAGCAATGCAAACTTATTGTTTTTCTTACTTCAGATCAGGTATTTGAGCTAGTTTGTCCTGCACTGCTTTGATACTACCCATCATAAGCCATTTGCACTTTTCTTCCTCCATTGTGTAACCTGATGTTTTCTGAAAGAGGAATTGTCCCACAGCTTTTATTAAGGTGACACATTTGAAAATATTTGATTCAGTATTAGAAGGGCAATTGTTTGCCTTTGAAGGAACTCTGCTTCACAAGAGGGAATCACAGTGCATTTCAGTTCATTGAGTTAATTGCTGCTACCCCCAGAGTCTGAGGTAGACTTGTTTGCTCTTCTGTGTGCAGCTGGTTTGTCTTTCTCAGATACACAGGGGGGCTAAGCAACACTTGGTAGCTTTCATCCATTCCTTTGCTACTTTCATTTGGCATCTCACACACAGCATGTATCTCCAATGCCAAACCCTCTTTATCAAGCTCACAAAAACAGGCTGTGATGTGTTGCCAGCAGCCAGATTTTCTCTCTAGCTGATCTGCTTTCAGTGCAGGGCAAGATTTAGGCAGAACCACCACAGTATTCCATCTCTCTGAACTTCAGGGACTGAGAAATGGCTACCTTACCTATTGTTTTGGGTATTTTTAAAATATGTAGTTTGGCTTAGAATATTCCTTGCTTTTCTTGTGATCCTGAAATCCATGACTACTGTATTTCTGTACTGTACCTGTGTTTCTTTTATGCCTAAACTTTGTTCCCATGAACAAATGCTTCTGGTGTGTTACAGGGATTCTTTAGTTTCTTTAGTGCTTTTAACATATAAGTGAATAATATATAGGTGGATTCCATAATCTTATACATTTTGATAATCTTGTAGAAGGGATTTTTTCTATTATGATTTTTTTCTGCTTAAGAAATTGTTTTACACTGTAAACCAAGAACATAACTCAGAAGCCTTCAGCTGAGTGTAGTACTTCAGTTCCTCTCCTGCACTCATCAAGTGCAGGAATCAGCACTACATGGAGACAGACTGGGAAAATTTTATTTCAAAAATACATCTCTTGTTTCCACCTTCATTACAAGAGTCTCACATGAAAACATTTATAGACCTTTACCTTTCACAGCATCTAAGGGTCATTCTACAGAAGAACCAAAAATTTTGCATGCCACCACTAAGAGCACTGCCAGAAGTACTGACAGACCTTATGCTTTCTTAACAACACAGTTAATATATGAACCCAGATAATAATAAAAGAGTTTGCAACAACACAGCACACAGTATACTTTCTTTTTTTCTTGGGATCTCTGTAGCTGACCTATTCTGAAAATTGAGTTTTGTAGTGTGGAGACTTTTGAGCCTTCAAAATGAAATCTTTCAAAATGAAATCTTTCAAAATGTTAATGAAACTTGCCTCTATAGGTCTTTGTCTGATGATAAATACCTTCCATGTAAAACTGTATTTGATTTCAGTATCTCTTGACAGTGAAGAAGTTTTTTCTTTGGAGGATTAAAGGCATCACACCTGCTCCTCTTCCTCTTTTTATAGTGCATAAAGAGATAATATGTAATACTTTTACCTGGTATTCTTCCACAACATTCACGTTACAGCAGGTACCTCTATAACTCAATAATTAAGATACCACAGATTGGCTTCTGTGCACTGGGGAACAGGGTTTGTGTTTCTGAGTTCCTCTTTGTCTTTGGGAAAGTAGTCAGAGCTACCTCATGCACCCTAAATTTGAAGGGGCCTTTGTTTGTCCAAAGCAGTTCAGAATATATAATACTATAAAATGTGTGGGAGAGATGGTTTTATCTCTTAAGCATCCTTATCCATTGCTTCAGGAACATCTAACTTTTCCTTTAAATCTGTAGACTGCATATGTTTTAGATTAGTTTCATTTGTGTTTTTGTAGGTTTTATGAGTTCTTTTTTAAATAATTTTCCTGTTTTCTGAGTAAATTATATGAAACATCTGCCCTAAATTTAATCTATCAAGCTCATAAAGGGAAAAGGCAGACGTTTTATGAGTGATATTATAAAATTTAGATAATTATCTTGTTTGTTTTAGCAGTTTCTATTTTGGTCTCTGTATAGTATTCTTCCATTAAAAGACAATTTTTATATGGTGTACTGGTCAAGGAGAACAGCCAGTGATCCCATAAAAAGTACGTTTAATAGTGGTCCTGTTAATCAGTAATATTCTGTGCATTTTTAACAGAACTATATTAATTGTGTAAGCATAAACCTAGTCTCAAACCTGTTATATGGTTCTCAGATTAAAAAAGGAAGAAAAATGTCTGTGTAGACAACATATAATTCCTGCAGCCTTCACTATCTGTGCACCTTATGCAAGTTCAAGTAGGATATATAAAGTATGTCTAGAGCAATAAATGCAAGATGGACTTATGGAACCCTTTTCCTCTGCCATCTGCATCAGTTCAGTGAAGTTTTGCCATCCTGTATCTACCATATGTGCAAATCTTTTTAATGGAAGGTGGAAAATTATTCTATGGGGACATCATCGTGTGCATGCCTCTTCTTATCTCCTTTACTCAGCATCTGCCACTGTCTGCTGTCAAAGACAGTATCCTGTGCTAGTGTAAATAAATCTCTGGTATGCCCTGATGTGGTTATCCTTGCTGCTCATGTGCTTATTCTTGCCCTTTTTGTTTTGTTTTGTTTTTGTTTTTGATGGGTTTTGTTTTGTTTTATTCCAAAGCAGCCACTTCCACTAACTGCTGGATAGAACCAAATATAGGACCAAAAATGGATGACAAAAGTATTTTAAGAAAAGATGCTGAGGGTTTAGCTTAAAAAAATAAAAGGCAAAAAAAAAAAAAAAAAAAATCCACTGCAGCTCTCTTCCTTGTAGTCCTCCATGAGAATACTCACCAAATAAACCTTACTGGAGCTGCAAGGGGTCTTCCTTCTCTCAGAACTGGATCACAGCCTTTCAAAGTTCATATGGATTTACAATAATATTTTGACTATGTTAGTGAGACCTCACCTCTTCTGGGCAGTTTTTGGATGATGCTTACTCCATCTCATCTTATGCTTTCTTTAAACTCTTCTAAGTGAGGTGTAAGTTGCTATTGCTCTTCTAGTTTGCATATTTTCTTTCCTGATTTCCACAGTACTTTCTTTAGTCAGTGCATGCTCAGCTTGCCTCTTGGGACTTCATGCAGCCACGGAGGTCCAACATGTCTACTTAGAGTAGGATTTGTGCTGGCCTAGTGGGAAAAGCTGATCCTTTCTGGCTTCAAAAAATTTTATATGTTCTGTAAAAAACAAAAAAAAAAAGTGATTGAAAATAAAATGCCCCATAGAAATGTAACTTTTTTTTTTTTTGGCAATGTGAAATCAGTGCATCTTTCTCAGGGCTATTTATGCTGCAGAGGAGCTGAGAGGGGAAGGTAAAAGAAGTATGCATGCTATTTTTCAGTGCAGAGAGTCTGTATTTTTCTCCCCCCACTATATATCAGTAGATAGAGAATTCATTCATTTGGAACTTACAAGTGGTGCCAGAAGCCAACAGAAAATAGTAGCAGTGCTAAAGGCTTAGCTGTATGAATGATATGCAGTTTGTGCCCAGAATCTATTATAGTTTGTTGGAACTTCAGGGTTTAAAAGACAGACTTCTCAGAATTTCTGTTAATCCAAAGTCTATGCCAACAAGGCTCCAGGGTCATTAGTTAAAATTCAAATTCTCCCTTATGGGTAGAATATGCTATAGCATGCATTCGTAGTCCCCGTTCTCATACTAGAAGGCAGGAATAATTTAGTCACTCTTTGAAAATATCTAAATATTTTTTCTTGCTTTCTGTTTGAGGATTCTTATTTCCACACAGTCATCCATGATAGAGTTTTACTGAAATATTTTTTCAAATTTTACTGACCACTCATTCTCCTAAATTCAGGGCATTGTTAGCTTCTCTTTGTTGTCTTTGCTGCTATTCCTGCTCCCTGGTTGGTTAAACACAAAAATTTTCCTTCCTAATCAATAGTTTAAATGGAATAAGCACTGCAGACCAGACAGAGAGATCTGTGACTCCTTTCTGGAGTTCAGGCTCTCACTGCAAGCCAGTACCACGGCTTCAGGGGAATTTAAACCACACAAGCCCAGGATGCCCGTGAGAGGCACTGCAGCTCTCCCTGCTCTCCACAGTGGCAGTGAGGCTGTGGGTTGAGTAACACTGCAGGAAAATGTAGCTGCCTGCTTTAGGATGTGGCTACTTGCAATTTTTCTCCATTGCAGTAATTTCTGGCATTGCAGTATCTGGCTTTGGTATTTATCTTCTCTAGGCAAGTGTCTATGACCAGTCATTTAAACTTTAATTTTTGACCAAGCCGTACTGCTGTGTTGGTGTGGCTTGTTTCCAAGCATGGTAAGAATTCCTGAGAAATCAGTGGGCTTTCCAGTTCTTTCCAATGAAAAATTCTTACTTGCTGGTAGTCCCCTGCTGGGAGTAAGAGCACTAACTGAAGTGTATATGAGAAATAGCAAGGGGCATTTTTACCTCAGAAGCCAGGGAAGGAAAGGGAGTTTAAGTGACAGGAGACTTTGGGGCTTCTGTTTTGTTGCAGTGTGAGTGGAGCCAGAGGGCAAATTCTTCCCTCCTGCTCAGTCTCATTATTCTGCCCTCTGTCTATCCCACCAGCCCACTGACATCCAGAGCCGAGAAGGGCAAAACACTCTTCTGGGACCTAGCAGGAGAGCTGACTGCGTCTCCTTATTCTCCTGTATGTGTGAACCTGGTATAAGCCAAATCCAAATGCAAAATTAAAATATTTTCTACTTTATATGTTTTCCATAATACCATTTCTTTGAGGATTCAAAATGCCAGAAGGGATTGCCAATGTTTCATCTGGTTAGCTTACATGCTGATTGATGACTTTGATAATATGTGTAGTTTAATGATATTTACACTGTTTGTCCAGTTAGGTATATTAAAAGAATGTTGAGAAAACAGTAGACGTGCTAAAATCCTATGGTAACAGCTCATACATTAGTGGTGTTTTGTTGTGAACAAAGTCATTTTTCAGCCAAGTCATAAAGTAGCCTAAAAACAAGTGTGGCACTGTTTGCTTCAAATGAGGCTGTTGCCATGTGACCACCATTCATCTGACATCATTACTGACATAGCTTTCCTTAGTATGATATCTGATTAAGGCTCCCAGCCCTGGTGGAGCCAGACTAAGTAGTCTGAGTGAGGCGGCTGAGGAAAGTTAATGTTTCAATGTTACTACTGGGTGAGAGCGTCTGCTCAAAGTTTCCTTTGGAGAATGAGGATAGAAATGGCTGATGATCTTTCTAACAGGAATCTTCTGAAAATATTTGAAGATCTGGTAGTAACTAAAGATGTCCTGAGCTCCAAAGAGAGATGTAATCAGTTCAGCAAAACATAAAGATACCCTTTCTGTGTGAGGAAATGCAAATATGGAGAATTAAAAAATGAAAAAATAAAGTATGCTAAGAAATGAAATTAATCACACATTTGCAGAAACCGATTAATTAAATATCTGTGTAGCATGTGAATATATTTCTGACTTGTACATGCAAATAAAAGAATCATCCTTTTTTTAGGTCTAAATTTCTCTTCTATTAAAAAAAATATATATAAGGCTTGAGGTATTCTTGTTACCGTAGGAAAATACAGTTTTCTACAGGTACAGTGAAAAATAATTTGCGATGTCCATCCAAGATGGGATAAATTCCACTATTTCTGCTTTGGCTTTTGGAATCCACAAAGATTACCACTGTAAACTGGGAATTATCTAGTAAATTGGAAATTATCTAGTAAATTGGAAAATATACTGACTAGCCTTCTGTTTTTGAAAGCATATGGACTGGCCTCAAAAAATATCATAATTTTCTTTATGATGTGATGAATAGAATGATAAAATAAGTTTTTTTTGTGATTCCATTTCTTAAGTCTGTTGTTAATCTGTGCCCCAATTTTGGTCTTGAATAAGGGACTTCTGTTAATATTCTTCAATTTTTCCTTTAAAAATTAGAATATGGTAGGTTATTTTCCTTGCACAGATGCCTTAATACTTGTTATATTTATTACACTTTGAAGTACTGTGAGACTAAGATCCATCTTAGACTCTAAGATCCATCTTAGACTGGTATGGGACTCAGACCCACAGCTAAGACCTCCATAGTGCTTGAAGAATTACCTTCTCATACCTGATGCTCAAGTGATTTGGG
Source organism: Taeniopygia guttata (assembly GCF_048771995.1). Classification (NCBI taxonomy): domain Eukaryota; kingdom Metazoa; phylum Chordata; class Aves; order Passeriformes; family Estrildidae; genus Taeniopygia; species Taeniopygia guttata. The sequence continues at coordinate 35,702,964 of NC_133028.1, read as the reverse complement.
AACATTTACATTGTCAGGTGTGACAGGGAAGCATAAACCAAATAAGTTGTAGTGGGAAGTATGATTCCTAGTGCCTAGATCCTCTTGGGAAAAGGATTTAGATCATAAAGAAGAATTAAGGGTTTTACATAGGAAAGAGGTAACACTCCTCAAAGAGTAGATTGCATATAGTTTTAACAAGTACTTTTAGGTCATGGAAATCTTTAATTCTGATGCTAAATGACAGTCTGAGCCATCGTATCTTGGCACGGACTTTGTCTAGATGACCAAAAGTCAGCAGTTCAGCAGACGTACTGCATTTGCCTGGCACTTTTTCTTAAAAGCACAATTGTTGGCACCATCAGGTGATACAGGCCATTGCAGATTCGAAAAGGGGAAAAAACAAAAGATACGGCTTCCTGTGAAATTTTTCAGATTAATCTTATTTTTTCTTGCACAAATATACTTGAAGAAAAATAGAGCCTATTTCTAAGAAATACTGAAATATTCTTGGTATGGGTTACTCACCCACATTCAAAACCTTTAATAACCTAAATTCTGTATAATTTGGCTTGTGGCCAGCCAATGGAAAATGCTAAGATTTTATGGGGGATTAAATTGGTGCAATTTGAACATTAATTCCATTAATTCTCCAATAAAACCAGTGAAAATAATTGATAGACTTATTGTTTATTTTTGCAAGAAAATGCAAAAATAAAATGTAGTAGTCTGCCCTATCTTCATCTAATTTGCAAAAAATTAATAAAAGATATTTGTTTCTACTCAAAGGAATAATGATAAAATCACTTTGAAGTTGTTAGAAAAATGCTGGCTATTAATCTACTACAGCTTTTTAATTGACTGATCATATACATTTAATCTTCTTTCCTTTAATTAGAAAAGGTTGTAATGTGATAGATCCTTTTGACACTAGACTCAGCAACACATTACTTAGATGAAATCACACTTAAGAGTACTGCAGACTGGATCTGAGTAGCTCAGCTGATAAGGCACTGGTTTGTCATCTACAAGACAACAGTTCAAGACTTCTCTGATTTCTTAAGTCAAATTAATTTAGTTATGTCAGCTATGCTGCCATAAGATGATAATCCAAGTTGCATGGATGCCAGACATACTATTACCTTCTTTGGCTAGATTGAAACTGTGTCAGAAACACTGGGGGTAGCTAGAATTCATTGCAGGTGTGGTGAGAAAAATGAAACACACAAATTTCAATAATTCTAAAATAACTGTCAGTATATAATTGCTCCTTCGATTCAACTAGTCTATGTTTTTTTATTTCTTGTAAGACCTAGACTGAAACATGTCAAACTCACCTGAATTCTGGCTGGACCTAGGAACTATCTATTAAGTTTACTTAAAATGAACCCTCAGCAATCTCACTGGAACCCCCATGTTGCCGCTGTCTCTATGCAGGGCTCTAGCATGCATTATTATCATGACTCAGCAGAGGAATTGGTCACTCTGTGTATTTATAGGCTCAACCAAAACGTTGCAAAACATTCCTCTGAAGTCACACAGTCTCCACTGAAAAACTCTCTCTTCTAGGGTGCCTATTTCCTCTATGAATTTCCACTGTGACAGTAAATCTTTACAGGAGAGATACGAGGATAACAGAGCCTAAATGCTCACAGAGAAAACACAAACATTCTTGGGCAAAAGTGACTCACTCTGTGAGAGATAAAGGGGCTGGAATTTTCCTAAGGAAATGTCTTATTAACTTTTGCTTTATGTCCATATCTCTGTCAGAAAAACCCTGTCATTCCCTCTTCTTCAATAACTTCCATTTCAGCCAAAATTTTGTAGAGGGATAAAAGATGAAAATACCCCCCAGTTTTGTCAAAATATGTGGCCGCATAGGAAAACAAAGTCTTATATCAGTCCCACTGATAAAAAAAAAATACATTCAGCATGAACCTTCTGAATATCCACTTATGAAAATATTGTTAGGAAGATTCTGCAACATGTATACCCACTGTACTTCTAGCACTGTGCATAATTTCCAAAGTCTGCTGTTTTGTGGATAGGAGAGAGAATATTAACAGATTTCAGCATAAAAGAAGAATTAAATAATTCTGATATTGCAATGAACTGCCCAAATTTATGTAACATTGCAGAAATCTGTAAACACTGACACCATTCCGTTATCTTAAATCTGAAACTAGTGATACTAAATAACATCCCTCTCTATTTTAATGCCAAAAAAGGGTATTTATGCTTGCTGCAAAAGATTAGGATATCAGAGACAGAAAGAGAGGTGCAAATAAAAGTTTGGAATTAGTGTTGACTGTAGAGATTCTATCAATTTAGTGTACTTCAAGCAAGGCATTTGATAGCTCAGCTTGAAGATAGCGGATCTCCTGAAAGTGTGCCACTGTCATACTATTTCCAAGAGACTGTTTGCTGTGGAGATATGTAATTGAATTTCTTATTCACTATTAATAAATATCCTTCACATTAGTCTTCTCATGCAAATTCTACATCCATATCTCAATTACAGGATTTACTGAGCTGGTAGCATATCTTCAGCTTTTGCAACAGCCTCAGTGATGATCAAATTTCTCAGGAATGATTGTCCACAATCCTTCAGAGCTTGTAAAACTTTTACATTTATCATAGAGCAAATAATCTGGTAAGCAGCCAAGCCTTCATTTTCCATCAAAGAATACTAAAAAGAATCCAATTCCTGGAATCTGATGCAAATATACTTTCCGTGAACTGCTGCGTATCCATGCACAGTTTAGAATACTACACCAGAGAAGTTATTTAATGAGTAAAATGTTGTTGTTTCTCCCCCTCCCTCCACTAGAATTCTACATATCAAGTTTTCCAAAACACATATGCTCTTGTTAATGACTGGAAATACTTTCCTAGTGATTAAATTCTGCTTGGCTTTAGTAGACTCTTCCAGAACTTTTATAAGCCAACATAATGTATGCATGGTGATAGGCCATAAACATTCATTTTTAGGTCACTAAAAGCAATGCTTGGAAAACTGAGCTGTCCATAACCAGCTTTGTTTAACAGCTTGTGTGATAATCATTCCTAAAATTATATCTTGTGACTCAGTAAAGATATTTGGCAACGTATAAGTGCTGTCCAGCTGTCCAAGATGTCCAGCTACTTGGAACTGCAAGTAGCTAAATTTAAATCTAAATTTTTCAGTTGCATTTCCACAATACTTCTGAGTCACAAGGAGCATTTTTTGCCTTGAAGTTCAGTAGGTTGCTTGAACTCAAGATGCAACTTCTAGAAGATTTGAAAAGCAAAAACCAACTATGTAATGTGAAGGTAGTGCTTTCATACTGGTAGGGATTTTTGGTTCCTTTATTTTTCAATAACTTCCAGACACCAGGAAGTTATTCAGGAAATAACCAGTTATTCAGGAAATAACTGGTATCACATGCAGGTGATTGGATAAAGATCAGCTTGGCCAAAGACAAACAATGATGTGGACAAGGTACCATCTCCAGTGCAACCTCTGTAGCGAGGCAATCTAATTCAATTTCTCAATCACACAATTTTTCATTAGCATGTGAAGTTATCAGCTCTGCTGCATGTGGAACATGGAACGTGGTGCTGTTTCTGTCATCATCTTCTGTGCTCTTTGGTGTCTCATTTTACAGTAAGTACTGAGAAGTTGGGTGCTGCTGCAAAATTAGGCATCTACTCTTCATACACAGACTGGCAGAGGTTCAACCTTCCTAAGTCATCCTCCCACAGCTGCTGGCAACCAACAAAAATTTGTATGTTGTGTGGGACTGCTTCTCCTTCTCCCCCACAAACTTATTTAACAAGCTGAAGTATCTACTATAAAATCACCTTATTGATTGTATAATTTCCAACTGTTCCTAATGTCAAGAAGATATGACACAGAACACTGAAGGACATCTTAGCATGGAGATCACTGGGCTTTGTGTCACCTTCCATCCCTCCCAAAACAATTTATTCTGCAGGGATTAGGAGAACCTTTCAGGACTTCAAGAGAGAGTGATGGCACAGGAACTGTACACTTATTCTGCAGCCTTTGAAGCCAACTTTGCCCCGGTTCTCTGCCATTCATCAGAGTTCACATCTCTGTGCCCAGTGTGTGCCCTTCACCAGCTCTTCCTTTCAGTAGCTTCTGCATGTATGCCAAGAATCCTGCGAATCAATGACACCTCAGTTTTCATCTTTTACAGAAGTAGGATGTTCAACTCACCCATTTTTTATTCTGGTGGCCAAATTAATCATTCTTCTGGCATCTTGACTCTGGTTCCCTTTACTTATACATTTTTTCCTGTTTTCCATTGAGTCTTCCTGCTCTGTTCTCTGCGTTCTTGCATTTTTTCCATGTTTCCAAATCCACTTTTTCATTGCTTCCTCTTTACCCCACATCCGCTGTTGCTTTGTTGCCTGCTGTTTCTGTCTTCCTGTATTGAAGCTTTTGCTTCTTCCTACAGGCTGCTCTGAAAAGCTCCTTTTAGATTTTTGGTAGACTCTCAGCCATTATCTGCTCACACATAAGGATAATTTGCTGCCTTTGAGGTATGCAGGCAGTAGAAAGTAGCAATAGTAGAATTAAGCAGTTGGGAGAGTGTGGCTGTTCCCCAAGCAAGATTTTTCTTGTGTTTTAAATTGCATGAAAATCAAAGCATATGTGTCTATGGGTTTCTGGAACACTTTGGCACTTATCTGCTGAATCTCCCCCTGATTGTCATATAAAAAGAGCAGATGGGGCTGGTGTTGGATTTTCCTTTACCATGCCACTCAGAAGCTAATGGCATGATCAGAGAGAGAGAGAGGAAAAAATATTAACTGCTATGGACTGCTCCACTGCTTTTGTGGAAGTTTCTTGAATGTTGTATAATTTCATTAAAATACACAGTTTTACTTAAACTCCGAATCAGAATGGTTCACAGTCACTTACTGGTATTTTGGAGTTCTTAGTTTAAATTTGATACTTTGGAACTCCAAAGGAAAGAACCATGCAAATAAAGGTTTAAAAAAACCTCAGCAACAAAGTCCTAAGTGAAAACCTGGACTTAACATTTTGTTTTTAGCATTACTACTTGTAGTTCTTTGAAATATCTTGGCATTGTAATAAGGTATTCCCATATTTCAGATTCTGCACAGATCATATCAACTTCTTTATCATTATGCAACAGTTTAAATCCAGCTGACACCTTGAATCTGAAAACCAAATAAATTAGGTCTGGAAAATATTCAGAGAGAGGGGACAGGATTGTATCAGAGCAAAGAAAAATCTGCTTTGGAAAAAAAAAAAGCATTTTGGGAGAGAAATGGAATGAGGGAGGCATAACATGGAAGAGACCAATAAACTTGAGACTAGCACAGAGAAGTTAATGTCTGTTATTTTTCTGAATATTGCAACTAAGGATCATCAAAGCAAATAGAGAAGAGGTTCTTAGTGCAGATGGATAGATCAGCTGAGAATTCTTTACCAAAGAATGTAACAACTGCTAAAAAAGTTTGTGGTTTGTGGAGAAGTTTGGCATATTAATGAAGCAACTATTTGGTGTGACTATACATATCGAAATAATTTCTTACCTAATCCCTAAATTAAAAAAAAAAAAAAAAAGCAGATTCTGAATTTATCTTCTTATTTTCAGAGGATTTTAAGATGTTCCACTCTTGGAGACCAGGTGTCCTATATGGTCTATAAATAGTGTACATAGTACTATTTTCTTGTAATTGCTCACTTCAAAGAATTTTCTGACAGGTGATTTTTACTAGTTCTAACAACCTCTATATGTATATATCTACTTACCAATTAAAAAAATTATTGTATTGCAAACATTGTAATGTGGAAGCTGAACGCAAGAAAAAAATGGGGAACAAGAGCACTACAGTTTGTATAAATTTATTATTATTCTTGAATTGATGCTTCAAAAGATCTTGTTTTCTACTGGCTGTCCTTTCTTGGCTGTCATATTTTAATAGCCTGTTTGAAATTTTCCATTTTATTGGCTCTTTTGAATGACAAATATTTAACATCCGTTGCCAAAGTGATGTATTTGAGAACTTTTTGAATAGAAGCAAAAATGTGATCATGCCCCAGAAATGCAGAATACTTTTTGTGAATAAAAGCCTAAGTTGAGAAATCTACAGATACAGCTGCTGGGAGGGTATTTCCTGTTCTAGTTCTCAAGACAGATTTGGCAAGACACAACAGTGGTAAGGAAAATAGATTGCAGGCTTTTAATCTCTGCAAGCTCTCGAAGAACTCAATCACTCAGAAAAATTGGCCCTAGAACTTAGTGTGTACTTATTATCTATTTTACTGCTTTGTTCAATTTTGTTTTAATGAGTCACTGATAGAAAACATGAAGTCTGGTAGCAATGTAGCAATGTAGAATTTTTTTTGAAGCAAGTTTAATTTTCATCTTGATCTTTTACATTTTGCCTGCTCTTGGCCTTAGAATATTTAGCCAAAATATTTTTTTTCTGTGTCCACTTTCTTAACATTTTTTTTTAAGAAATGGAGAAAATTAAGAAGAAAGCTACTGCAAAAAAAAACAAACAACCAAACAAAAACCAAACAAAACAAAAAAAAACACAACAAAAAAACAGAGCATAATACAGAAATATATACTGGGATCAAGGGAGATGCCTTTCCTAACTATCAAATTTAATACTCATATAGGTTACAAAACCAACTGTACTAATTTTTTCTTTACTAAAAGATATGAATCTATAGGCTTTTAACTGATTAGCCATTTTTAATTTAGTTTTTTAATAGCAAGATAACATAGAACAAAAAACCAAATGAGCTCAAGACAGCTTTATTTCTTTATTTCCTTACACCTGGGGAAGACAAAAAAAAAAAAAAAAAAAAAAAAAAAAAAAAAAAAAAAAGCTGTGGGTCCTTTCTTCTCTTGCAACCTATTTTGAATTTGGGCCAACATGGGCTTGGAATTTGGTTGCAAGCTCAAAGTTTTAACTGTTACTAATCTGTCCTGTATAATTTGTCACAATCCTGAACTAGGTCTCTGTGTGTATATTAGGAAAATGAAGCTGGCAGAAATTTAGGTCAAGGGATAGCAAGAAGCACTTGTAATTGTCTCCAGTGGTCACGATTAATGCTCAGAACAACACTGAGAAGAAAGTTGCAGTGACAAGGCCAGCAGGCCCTCATGGGTGAACAAAGTCTGAAAATGCCTGTAAGTTTTGAGAGGCAAAGGTCATAGGAACAATATTGGGCCACTCCAAGCCTATGTCATAAACTGTCAATAAAGAGCTCTTGTGCAGGGCAGGCCTCATGTTTTCTCTGCCTATGTTTGTTTTTCCCCAGCACCCCATCAATTCACAGTGCAGGGTTAATAAAAATCCACACAAGTCTCAAGGTGTTTCCTTTAAACTTCTTTGGAGGTTGTGTGGATAGACAATAACACACATCTGACTTCATGCTCAGACCTCTAGCGGTCCATGCTCTTTTTTGCAGTGCTTTTTAGCACATATTGCGCATATCTGGCATGATTAAGTTGTAGGGCTATGGTTTTTGATTAAGTTTATCTGGACCAAAATTTTGCACATAACATAAATCATAGGAGTCTGTCACAAGAAGACCTGAATCATCTTGGCCACACTGCCAGCATATCTAATCAAATATATAACTGCATGTCATAGACTCAGCCCCAGGTCTGGTAAAAGAGGAGATGGAGCTCTTCTGTCCGATCTTCCTGGACCTCAATTCATTTTTACTTGACTTTTTAAAAGGATATCTATGACCTATAATCTCATTTTGTCTTCTTAAACATCTTCTCTGTCTTCAGATTCTATAACATTTCACAAAATTATGTTTGGGTTGAAAATTCATATTAATAGCAAGGTTGAAAGAAGAAAAGACTAATACCTTGGAATCACAGCAGCTATTAATCAAGTTTAATTGCCAGCAGGTCTCCTTAAAAGATAGCTGATTTACTTACACTGCATTGCACAGTGAAGGAGTATTATATGGAAAATACCAGAAAGAGACAATTATTTTAGCAGGTGCACACTGATTTATGGTTGAGCTAATTTCCAGCGTAATGAGATATGTTGCCATGATTTGTTTGTTTTTTTCTCATAACAATCTGGAAAAAGATACTATTTTACAGGTGAGTTTTACCATGGATTTCTGTGACCATAAAAAAATGTCTGTACATAAATGACAGAAAGCCAGATCGATGCCGTTCAAATGTGGCTGGATTTTGCAACCTACTGCTTTAAGATACAGATAAAGCAACTGAAAATTATTTGATCAGTTGTCTGTCATCTCCAAAGGCTCTGTGATGTTTTATCTCTCATTCTAGTAATTTAAAAGGTCAAATGATTATTTTAAAGAAAAAGCAGCTAAAGCAGAGTGTCAGGAAATGAGATAAAGAAAATCCTTTTATGTTTGAAAATATAGCCTTATCTTAAAATTCACTTTTCATGTAAAAATAAGGCCAGCTCTGAAAAGAACAAACAATATTTTATTTTGTAAAGGAAGCAAATACAATTGGTGCATTTTTTTCAGTAGATTACAAGCATGTTTTTTTCTACAACTGACAGTCCTGCACCTATCATAACAACTATGGCTTTATATATCTAAAAATATAATATTTTAAAAATTTAGTTATTTTTCACTATTAAACATAATCCCAAACCTCGCATCCTGACTAATCAGGAATTACTACAGTTAACTACTAATGTTAAATACATGTTTAAATTTTTTTTATCATAGGGTTATTGTAATTAATCTATCTTAAAACAATTTAGTTTACCCTTTTAAAAAATCTTATAAAATATTTTTAATTTTTTACAGTATTTATTGGCTGCAGAGCTGTTCTTAGATGTTCTGTGTATTAATTGCTGAAACCTCCTCTTCACCTCCTTCTACTCTTCATTTCACAGAACTTCTGCAAGAGAGGAATTGGAGTCCTGGCAGAGTGACCAGAAGTGTGACATTCAGGAGAGGAAAAGATATTTTTGTTAACCTCGTGCAGGAGGCATTAATAGTAATCTCCTTTAAAAAGTTTGAGTAAATCTACCTAGGCTGCATAACCAAAGTCTGCTTTTAGTATAAACAAAACATGACTGTAAGCCGGTTAACATACAAACAGAACCCCTAGAAACACCTTGCTAGATGAAGGCTGACCAATAGGACTCATGTCTGATATATCTCAAGACAACATGGTACCTTACCTGATTTTAAAATATATCCTCATCTGAAAGCAAGGTGGTTCTTGGGATTTTAATGTCTGTTCTAACAGCCCTTCAGCCTTTTCTGATTTAACCTCATATATTGAGTCACAACAACCCCATGCAGACCCCAACACTCTGCAGACTGGGGGAGAGTAGCTGGAAAGCTGCCCAGTGGAAGGGGACTTGGGGGTGCTGATTAACAGAACGTGAGCCAGTGCACGCCACTGGTGAGGACACACCTCAAATCCTGTGTCCATCTCTGAGCCCCTAACTGCAAGAAAAACATTGAGGTGCTGCAGTGAGTCCAGAGAAGGGCAATGAAGCTGGTGAAGAGTCTTCGAGAAGCAGCTGAGGTAGTTGGGGTTGTCTAGCCTGGAGAAAAGGAGGCTCAGAGGAGCCTTATCGCTCTCTACAATCACCCAAAAGGAGGCTGTAGCCGGGTGGGGGCTGGATCCTTCTCCCATGCAGTAAGTGGCAGGATGAGAGGATATAGCCTCAAGCTGCACCAGAGGAGGTTCAGGTTGGACATCAAGTAGAATTTCTTCATGGAAAGGGTTGTTAAACATTGCAACAAACTTTCCAGGGAGGTGGTAGAGGCACCATCCCTGGAAGAGTTCAAGAAATGACTGAAAATTACACTTAGTGCCATGGTCTAGTTAACAGGGTGGTGGTGATCAGTCAGAGGTTGGACACAATGATCTTGGAGGTTTTTTCCAACCTATGTGATTCTGTGATTCCATCGTATTTCACATGGTTTTCATCATTAGTATACTGAATAATGAGATGTATAATATAGTAAACCTGTCAAATGAAAAGTGTCTACAGAGTTCTTGTTCATCTATACACAGTCTGAAAGGTGGTAACATTGAGAACTTTGAGAACTTGCACAGCAAAATAAAGATTCTCCAACAATGTGTGTTTATGCCCTACTGTAAAGATACAAATGTAGTCAAAAGTACAGAGAATTGTGCAATTCCTCTTTGCACATTTATGTTGTTTACAGATTTTTTTCTTCTAACGACTTTATATCAGTAGAAATCAGTATTTTTACATATCCTAATCAAACCAATTGATTCATTGGCAATGGTTGCAGTTTAATTGCTTCCATTTTACAAAAATGTTCTGGAAATATTTGGTAGCATATCACAATAAGTAATTCTGTGAAGCAGAATGTTTTTCTGTGAAATTCTCACATATTTTTAAAAAATATATCTTCCATCAGACAAATGTTTCTTTATACAAGAAAAATATTTCACATAACAAATGCTGGATTTTTAAAAGAAGTTACTGGATGACTAATGATGAAGCAATAGTAAGAGATGTTATCACTTCAGAATTATAAATAATCAATAAGTAGAGAGAATTATTTTAAGTAATTTCATTGACTGGAAAATAATTTTCTATTAACCTTGACAGAAAATTCCATCACCAAATTTGTTTCCTCTGGAGGAATATTTCTAGGTGAGGAAATAAGCCATACGTCTTTAATGAATTTTCCATTACTAATTATTTCCTCAAATCCAGCCATTAGGTCCAACTTTTATTATTATCTGTCAAGAGCTTTAAAATGTTTAACATGTGAAGAGGAAGAATTATGATTATTTTGTTGAGGGAAAAAAACAACCCCAAAAGATTTCTGCAGCAAACAGCATCCAACCTGCCAAACCGCCAAAGTCTATCAAATATCTAGTTGCTTTGCATTTTAGGTTAGTTAGTTTTATACAGCAGAAAAATGAGGCATTTTATTAAACTCCCTCAAACTACTAATATAATGCTCTCTCACAATGAAAAAAAAAAAAAGTGACTTTTGAACCACCGGTATTGGTATCAATATCCTATTTCTCACACTAAAAAATATAGGCAAGTTAAAGCCTTATTTCTATAAGAGTTTCTGCTTTTTGCATTAGATATACTAAGATGCATAGAGCAAAGTTTCCTTTTTTATTCAAAATAATGGGAACTTTTCCACCTACATTAAATGGATTGCAATGTGGTTCACAAGGTTTTAAACTAGGGACTAAGAAAATGATTAGGCTAAAATTAAACTGACCTGAAGCCTTATGCAAGACTTAAATAAAGCTTTGTAGTTTGCAAAAATCTGACTTAAAATAACCTGCAAATTTAAAAAGTCATCATGGCAGGGAAATGGTATAATTTTTGTCTATTCTATAAGGCCTATACTCTTATTTTGGGGATCTTGATTTGGTTCAGATAATCATCCAGATTTTTAGATGCTTATTTAGTTGAACCTCTAAACTCTTTGACTTTGCCCATCTCCAATTTAAAAATCCTCTCTGGGAAAGTTATGCAGATGTAAGTTCTACAAAAGCACACCTGGCAAAACAACATCTGCCTGACAATGACTTAGTGAGCCTCAGTAAAGGCTGACATATGTGCACATGCAATTGGACCTTATACCAACAAAGTGTTTTACATATTAGTGTACACTAGGGAGTCCTGAATCCTGACAGAAAAATATGATGGCTTTTACACTTTAAATTACAGTGAAGCTGTATCCACAGATGGTGCAGGTACATGTGCTCTTCTACAGCTGGCAGGTAAGGGGAGGTCATTTCCCTAACAGCCTCTTCCTGATTTCTAGTGTTTGCTACGATGCAGCTGCAATTTGAGATCAGCAGTCTGAGTGGAGTTAATTCCAGCTGCTGATATTAGGCTGTCTGAAACCTCCAGTATCAATGAAGAGGCTTCTGTTGATGCTTACAGATGACAAAATATCATTTCCTCTCTTTTATTACAGCATCTCTTTCAGAAGGTATGTGGGGCATAGTTTGTTGTGGTTTGGTCAGATGCAGTCCTTGAGTAAGTTAGCAGAGTTTCTTTGAGATTAGTCAGCTGGAGAACTCACAGAGCCATTCCTATGTGCCAAATGGCCATACTTTGAAGATAGGGAAAGTAAATCTTATGCAGTCAGGTTCTAGCAAACTAACAAAAGAGCTTTAATGCTGAAGGAAAAAGGGCTGATACATAGTCTGTTCTCCTATGCTGACCTTTGTCTTAAAACAATAACAAAAATTCTAGTAAATATTTATACTTGGCCAAATTCTGAGAACAGGACATGGCCCAGCTGACCACCAGCATCTGAGTGTGGAATAGAAGCACACTTATGTTCACAAGACAGTGCAACTTTGCTGTACTTCTTGCTTCAGTGCAGGCAGGATTTATTAATTTTTTTTCCAATGAGAAATGCAGCAGATTCCTCTGGATACCCAGCCTGGCTCATAGTCCTTCTCCTTCTCAACCTGCCCAAGACCTTTATGCTTTTGTGAGTTGTGCATTTTAGAGTTCAGTCTTGGAAGACCAAACCAATACTGCTTTTAGAAGGGCAGGCCTGGACTTTTATCAAGGTATCTTCAGAGGATAAATGGGCAGGGATAAGAGTTGTCTGGGAGACTTAGGAAAATCCTCTGCCCACTTCTAGTGGGTCTAATCTAAGCCCAGAGTGCACTCATCCATGCTTAAACTAACCCTTTCCTGCCTCTTGTTTTGGCATCTGCAGCTCATGGAAATTTTTCCTTCATTTCCAGACAGCAAGGAGTGGCTGTACCATAACATAGGATTAACCAGGAATAATTCCACAAGCATAGTTGTATAATCTAAAGAGCAGGAAAAAATGAGCCAGAAGTGTAAGTTTGCAGAATCTGCAGTAGAAGGACACTAGGTTCTGCTGGAAAAATATAATGAAAATCATTCCCCCGGTCCAAGCTGGTTGTTTGTATGTTTTCTTTAATCTCTTTTACTTGGGCATTAATCTCATGTTCATGTTCAAAGCCTACACTGTACAGCTGCCTCTTCCAAACAATTTCCAACCATTTCCTTGTGCCTCAGCACCATGCTACCTCTCAGCTCACTTCTGTGCTATAGATTTTCCAAAAGCTTGTGTTGGTCAGGTGTATGATAAAATGTGACTCAAGTTTGGGCAATGGTGTCAGCAGACATAAGAGTTGTCAAGGTCTAAAGCTGTCTCCTTAACAAAGGCAGTGCTCCTAATAGCGTACATCATACCCCTCTTCGCTGTATTCATGGATGCATTCTTTTTAGATGTTGAAAATTCTGAAATCAGATTTCTTTTCCTGGAAAGGGGTATAAATAGTGAGTAGAAGCAGGTTAGACTACGTCTGCATCTGGAATCAAATAGACTCTTGGGACCTGACCTTAGAGACCAAGGCTGAATCTTTTAATGAGAACTTAGGCAGTGTCTTATAGCAACACAATTGACTTGTTGGGAGGTTTTTATAACATCTACCAAAGTAAATGTTCATCAAGTTGTGGCATTTACACACTTCAGCAGCACGACTTTTTTTTTTTTTTTCTTTGAATGAGTAATTAATTCCTTTTTTTTCACTAATAGAACAAAAATTCTGTAAATCATTAGATTTTTATAGATATTAGAAATAACTTAATAATTTCAGAATAATATCCCAGTGTCAAAGATTAAATATAAATTTGATAATTTGATAAATTTGACACAAGCCTAGATGAAGGACCCAGTCAAAAGTAAAGCTTCTCCATTATAGCAGAAACCTCCAAATCTGGCTGAATAGCCTGAACAGACTGAAAGATTGGTCTCTTTCATGAACAGTGAAGATTTCAATGGTTGTCAACTCAGCTTCTGAGAAAATCTAACAGTTGTTAAATCATCAGCTAAAGTGAGATAATGAAAAAGCAGTAAATACTGAGGAGAAGGTAAGGCTAATTAACTGATATTGATCATGTAATTCACAGGCTTTATCTTGAATTTGTTCAACCCAGAGAAAGAAAAAGTAGAGAATGAGAATTTCAGATGTAGACTAGAAATTCCGTGTTTCTATATGGCAGCAGGGCAGGACAGTGTAGCCCAGGGAAGTTGGATAGAATGGTTGCTGAACACAGTGAGAAAGGTTACTGTAGACTTCAGCAAAGGAAATTTGCACAGCAGGAAATACCTCAGTATTTTGGGGACGTGAGTTAATTATAGTAAGGACAGCATGTTACAAATATAGGTGGACAGAGCTATCAGCTGGCCTTTCTCACCTACCATTGCAGCAGAAGGCTCTGCTGAGCAAGGCTTAAAGCAGTATCTTGTAGCGCTGATAGCAGCGATACCGCTGGGGCTACCAAAGGCTGGTCTCACTGGTCACTGACACAGCCCTTGGCACACGGGCTGAAATGCTGCTGGCTCTGCTGGTCTCGGCACTTCCTCCTCTAATGGGATCAGAATGTGTAAAGGACTCAGAAGATGGGTTTTTTCCAAGCTTGGAGGAAACCAGATGATGCATGCTGTGATTGCCCATGAGGCTGGAGAATGAGAAACCTGAATTGGCTGGACTGGATAATGTCAATTAAGCATATGGGAATGTATTTGTTGTGATCAACTATGCATTTAAATGTAAATAATTGAATATCAGTACAACATTTTGAAGAATGTATACTAGTAAACCTAGTCTCCTGAATGTTTTAAAGTTATTTTAAATAGGACTTACAAAGTTTATATTTTAAAATGTTTCCTGTGTTCTGCAAGATCTTTTTTCAGAGGTTTCTTTATGGTAAACTTGAGGCTTAATCCTGTCTTTTACTTTTTGAAATACTGTAAAACAATGGATCCCCAGGCTCTGTTTCATCAATAAATTAAGGTGAGGTGCAGAAAAAAAGAGCTGTAACAATTGTGCGGAATATAATCTCATGACTCCTCCACTGTTTCTGTCATACCACAGATATTTCTGGATACTGTCACAGCATCTGAGGAACCATATTCCAGCTGTTCTCAGACTTTTCCATTTCTGGAAGCCTACCCCTCCTTCAGCTCCAACCACAGATGTCCACACAATAGAAATTCAGTCATTCTCCAAGAGGTCAGTCAAAGACTAACTAAAGATTACTCCAGAATGTCTCTGTTATTTTTTCACTCCATCTAAGGATCTTTAGAATCACAAAGTCAGACATGAATTCATTACCTCAAAGCAAGACACCAACATTTTTGTAAGCTAGCCCAGATAGAATTGTGTGTCTTTCCCAAAATTACTAAGGTCTTTAGCCCAGGCATATCCAAGCTGCAAATCAGGATGTCAAAATATGCAAAAAATTTTAATAAGTCACAAATCCTCCAAAATGAAGAAATTAACAGGTTTTCTGTTCTCTTTAAAATTTAGGCAACTTGCTTGATGACAATCAGCAGTCCTGTCACTTTCAGATGTCACCAACTATCTCTTGCTGCTGCTTTACTTCAGGTTTGAAGTTCCCTCTGCTCTTTGCTCTTTTCTGCTTGAAAAATCCTTCCCACCCTGGTGTCTAAATACTTGGGAAAGGATTTTCAAAACACCCAAAAATGTATGCGGGATACTTCAGATTTTGTTTAAAAAGAAAGAAAAAAGGAATAAACCTTCAGAGCCCTATTTGATTCCTCATGTCTTTAAACTCAACACTAATATACAGAACTAGACTGGATCCTAATTTCTAATAACTTGTAGTAAGTTAATATTCTAGTTAATTTTTACAATATTACATATTAAGCTTACCTTTATGTTGATCACTTGAACACATGCTATGTTGCTCAAATATGTACATGTAGAATGCTTGGTGTGTACCCACAAATAATAAAGAAAGAATTAAACTGCTAAACCCAAACTGTATTCAAATAAATAACTTACTCTGTTCCCTAGTCTACCCTAATCTATTTTTCTTTAGTTGCTTTTTTTTTATGGTAAGGAATCTGCTTTTGCTGCAGGATTTAAAAAAAATTTGTTACAGAGTTTAGCTAATTAATGCAAAATATCAAAAAACCCTAATGCAACCCAAACCAAAACCCAAAAATCTCAAACTGGTTCCTGGAAACATTAACGTGCACTCGTCACACACAAGATTTTAGGCTTGTCTGCAGCAGAGAGCATTTTAGCTTGTACATCTAACTTCTGGACTATGCCTTTGAAGAAAGAGTCTACATTTTCTTGTTTTCTGAACTTTTCTTATGGT
The DNA here is from genome assembly GCF_048771995.1 of Taeniopygia guttata. Classification (NCBI taxonomy): domain Eukaryota; kingdom Metazoa; phylum Chordata; class Aves; order Passeriformes; family Estrildidae; genus Taeniopygia; species Taeniopygia guttata. Next base: position 35,686,830 of record NC_133028.1, on the reverse strand, counting down.
TCAAGTAGTTTTGATTCTTATCCAAGTAAGTTGCTTTTCTGATTCTGTTCAGAAGAATGACTATTATGCATCTGAAAAGAAAATATTTCATAAACTGGTAAGTTCATCATTATATGCTATTGGATAAAAGAGGGACTGTCACAAGGGTTTAAAGCCAATTATTATCATTATCATTATTATATAAATATAAAAACTAGGTAGATTTAGTTATGGAAGGCACAGCAAATCAATCCATTTCTCTATTATCATGCTACTGAGAAGCACACTAAATGCAGCTTATTAGGCAGTGTCATTCTCATCCCTAAACCAAAAAGACAAGAATAGAACCAAAAGGAGATACTGATAAGGGAAATTATTTTCCTATGCAATTAGCAGTGTTATTCCCTTCTGCAAGATGACTTTTGTAGCCAGGAGTTCACAAAGAGTATTTTTTTCCTACAAGAATTTTGGCCATAGAAAACATCCTGTGTAGTTAGGGCTAAAATAACAAGAGATTTGCAGCTCTTTGACTGCTGATCTTTAGCTCACTTCTGAAAATAACATAGATTTTAAAATCCCTTTTCTTCTACATGTCTTATTCTGCAGCAGGCTTTTTATGTCAAATTTTTTTCCTCTTTCATCCAAACATGAATGCTGACCTTTAAAAGGAAAGTATTTCTAAACTAGCTAATCTAGGGGAGAGAGGTTCAACATGACAAGCTCCTTACAATATGATCAATAGCTTTGTATAGAGAAAGGGAAGACTACATAAACAAAGTCTAGGATAAGAAGTAATAGTACTGGGAGGATTACTAAAATTATCATGATATTTAGAGGCTTCATTTTGCTGCTTTTTGGGCCAAAAATTAATCTTTGTCCAAAGAGCTTGAGAAATGGCACTGGGGTGACAAAAAGACAAGCAGATATGTGAGCAATTATGGCTGCTTGCAGAAGGTGCTTTGATTTTTTTTATTTGCTGTGGCAGTGTTTTTCTTTATTTTCATGACAATAATAAAAAAAAAAAGGTGATATCTAAAAATTTGCTTTAAATTTTTTTCGTTTTTTTTCCTTAACTTGTCCTAAATAGGCAATGAAAGAGAGTAATTGTTATTTTCCATGTGGATAACCCAGGATTAGAAAAGGTGTTGGAATACTGGCCTATTGTTCATTCATTTCAAATAAATTAACTTTTTTCTATAATTCCTTATTTATTTTCATGTCTCAACTGTTTGCTACATTTAACTGCTAAAACAAAATCAGTACAAGGTGTTTGTGACAAAGTGCATTTGGCCGTGTCTCAATAATACATATCGAGAGAGGGATGAGCACAGTTCCAGTCTGAATGGGTGTAGGGGATTCCTGTTCATGCCTGAGTTGCACAAAGGATGAGCTGAATCATACAGCACTAATAGGGAAAGAACTATCTTAATAACACGTCTGGGAAAGCAGTGCCTGATTTATAGGAAAATAAATGGAAATGGGATTTTGGCGATAATGAGCTGTGTTGAAATCTCTTCTCAGAAACACTTCTCCTTGCAAACCCTTCTTCTCACAAGCCCTTCTCTTACCCTACCTTGGTAGCATCTAAGCCAGCCCATTTGTTCCAGTACACACTGAAGGCTTTGGAGTATGAGAGCTTCCTGATTTGTCTCCCAGGTTGGCCCTTATACACAGCAGCTCCTGTGAGGTCATAAAATCCTTGGGATGTGGGGCTTTAAAACCATTGACAAAGTTATGTTTGGGTCAGTCAAAATGAAGAAACTGCTCCAAACCCATACTTGTGGACTGGGAAAATTGCTACACTGTTCATGGTAGGTGTACTGTCTTGAAAGAAGACATAGAATGTAGAATCATGTGTTGCTTTCATCAGCAAGCAACCTTTGATGTATGTTTCTCCTACATCCAGCCCTTAGGTAACAGATAATTGTAGAATGTAGTTAATTTTGGACACATTCCATATTTACTTGCAATAACTGCCCTATGAGACTCATTAATGCTTTAAAGCTTCCTATTAAATAGCAATCTCACAGTACTTTCTTTCTAATAAAATAAACTGAAAGGTGAAAATATTTTCTGTTTGTTTTTTAATTATGAATATGTGTCTCAAAAAATTACTCTTAATTTGTTGGATTATTTTAGTTTTATGTCCTTTCAGAAGCATGTAGACGAATAATGAAAGAAAGTGCAATAAAAGCAAACAATAATTATTCATGCTGACCTGAGGCATTTAAAGAAATAGAAGAAAGTCTAAAGAAACAGATTTCCTATAGTGCTACTTTCTTAAGTATACTAAGGTAATTAGCTTTAAGAGGAGATAATTTCAGTTCACTGAGGGTGCTCTTTTAAGTCTTTCTGGGAAATTTGAATTTTCCATTGATAGTAGTTTTAACATGTCACACTGGAGCCAGAGCGAATTAAAGTGAAGAGCTATACAGTCTAAACAAATGGCCCTTCCCATGATCAGAATCCTGACAACATAACAGCATAAATTATGTCACATGCCCACAAGTAATGCAGGAACAATTAAAAAAATAATTACAAAACCTCACTGCAATCCATAAACAATATGTGATGTCTTTTGTTGAGCTAACATTTTAAGCTGTCTAATTTTCCAATTTATCATGTTGCATTCTTATCGGTCTTAAGGAAATAAACAACAAACGTTGCCTGTTCTGTGATCTATTATTTCTTCTGATTAAATGGTGACATAGCAATTCTCCATGAAAATAACTGGCTAAATCCTCAAAACCATCAATGAAAAACAGAAGTTGTGTTATCTCACTTTGAAGCATAGTTAGGATAGATACAATACATTTGTTTGTGGGTATGAATATTTTAGTAACTTATTTTGCATATTGAAAATTTCTATTTCAATCTCATTTGTGCCTCCTCTGCATCTCTCATCTACAACCATTTTTAAATTTCTTTTCATGCCACTTTCTAACTGAATAAGAAATTAAAGTATCTTATTACTGCGTGCTGTAAGGATCTCTCCCTCTTTGACATGGTTATTCTCATGACTGAATGTCCTGAATATGGGCAATTTAAGAGAATTAAAACATAAACTGGTTGAGGGCTCTGACACTGCAAACAAATAATCTGAAAGTGTTTTTGTCATTGCTACCTCCCTCACTCTCCACAGGTGTATGCTGCTATCCTTCTGTGACAACCTCGAGCTCCACTAGAAAGGCCACATTTGATCTCTTTTATTTCAAAGTTTTCAGTGATACCTTGAGATAATATCTGGAAGGTGAGGCTTAGGTGCAGGCAATATGTGGCAGCGCACCCCAGCTGATATCCCTGCAAGCAGTTGCCATTCCTCCCAGTGTGCTTTTGTTAGCCCACAAACAAAAGTCACAGTAGTGAGTTCTACTCAGCATTAGCTACAACAGGAATGGAAAAAAGTAAAGCTGATGGCAGTGTCTCTCATCTTCTGTCCCATTCTTTGTACCTACAGATAAGAGGCACTTGATAATGGCAGTACCTTGATGATTGCCCAAATGGATGGTGAGATGAAGGATAGGTTTTCCCCTACCTGAGCAGAATTTAAGGATTACTGTTTAACACTCACGCTTCTCAACATGAAGTCCTCCAGCTGAACGATGCAGATAAGAAACGGTGTTAGATCATTTCATGTATCGCTTTGTCCTTTCCCACCCTTAATTTTCAGATACTGTTTTCATAGATATTGTTTGTTAATCACGTATTCATGGTCAACTACAGCTCTGGAAAGTGCTTTGAGAATTTTGACCAAAGGCTGCAGAAGCTTCATTAGAAATTACGTAAAGAAAGAGAAATCACGGCACATGAATTTCTTGCTGAGGATATAGATACTGTTCTCAAAATTGCCTGGCCTGGTACACAGCTGAAAAGCTTTGGTACTCAGGTTTTCCTAAGTACCAGTACTACAGAGGCAAAGTTTAGAGCCTTCTGTTAATCTGGTTTTTTATCATTATTTTTAATATATAAATGTTAAGGATCTATTTAATTGTTTTTCTGACTCAGACTTATTTTATTTTTCTTATTACACTGCAAGAAATTATTATTAATTTCTTATAATAAAAATTGTATTTGGAAAGGATGAATGAAAGGTGAAGAGCCTTACAAAACTAAAGAAACAGTAAGGTCTTCAGTAGGTCCACATTGTTTTTCCTCTCTACAAAAGTCATTGTAAGCAACATTAGGCAAAAAGTTAGTTGTTTTTTGGTGTGGCTCCATACCAGTCATGACAGACATTTTTCAAAGAGAGAACTAAAATATTAAAAGTCTAAGTGAATTAGGTGACCATCCCATTTTAGAATGACCTGAGCATTAGGAGCAAACATTTTACCCGGACTTCTAAAATCAAGACCAGATGCCTTTCTAAACACTATGCTGTAATTCAACCATATTTTTATTGGACAGAGTACAGGAACTACAGGGTGAAATTCCATGGTTTCTGTTATGTAAGAAGTCAGACTACATGATGGCATGATCCCTTTTGTCACTAAAATCTCTGAATAACTGAAGATGAAATCACATCTGATTTGCTCAAATTTCACTTCCTGGATTCTTGAGTTGTCATAATTTCACTCAATCTCCAGATGCTGAAGCAAGCTCTGGGGTAAACAATGTAGGCAAGATTTGTATTTTTAATGCAACAAACAAGGAAAATCCTCAAAACTTTGGGAAACCTTCCTGTGGAATTTCTACCATCTTTAATGGGTTTGTTCCATTCAGGATTGAGCTGAAGGGAATGCATGTCTATGTTTTTGCATTCTCTCTAATGCTCTTGTCACCAGGAAATAAATCAGGGGATTTATACTGGGTTGGTATATTAAGCATCAGCTTTATCAGCAAAATTAAAGTGCTGATAAAAAGAAATAGAATCTATTTCTTGAATACGACTTCTATGAATCTACAAATGATAGTGCCTACTGAAAAACAGAGGCCTTTCTCTTATTCTCAGGTTCAGTTATAGTGGAATTCACGATTTTATTTTTGAGTGTAGAAAATATCTTCTCATTTTCAACACTCTGGAAGCCAAGTATTTAAAGGGGTCCAAGTGTGTTGAAACTTTTGAAAGAACTATAATGTCAAGAAAACCTCTGCATGTTAAACCACACTCAACCATAAAATTAGTTTTAAATGTCTTTTCTGTTAGGCAGGATCACTTGAATGAAAGAAAACTAAAGATCAGTCCTCTCTAATGTAATATTCAAAAACCAAAAACTTCCACCACCTTATCAAAAAAGAACCCACAGCAATCAGCTTCGGTGGGAAATGGAAGGAAACAATAGGCATGCTTTGACCTCAGGTTTGTTTTTTCCTCCGGGTCTGTGGAGTCATTAGAAAACTCTGGTACCCTCTGCTGGCCAAGCAATAAATCTGTAGCCCCGGAGCCAAGATGACATTCCCACAGATGCTGACATGCAAGCGCGTGAGCAGCTTGGAAGAGCTGCGTTGACTTGAATTTCCTTAAAGAGAAAGACAACCCATGGAACAGAATGTGAGAAAGTGTTCGTCAGGAAAAAGTTTCAGGCTACCAAAAGAGTGCTATAAAAAAAGGATCTGACTAAGATATTTAACACTAGTTTTTTTTTAATTAAAGTATGTAAAAAATATTAAGCTTCTACTTAAGGATATTTGTTAGAGTATATTGTAGCAGTGCTATGTAATGACTGCAATCATGCTTATGTTGTGCTCCTCTTGTCTTACAAATCAGGGCTCAGTGCTGCTAAACAGAGGGAGCATAGCACATTAGCACACTGCCACATATGCACATCTAAAATGTGCATATGCATATTTCTTTGAAATAGAGTGATACCCTCTGTTACATGAGCTCACCTCTAAGCAGATATCAGTGAAGTTAGGACTTTGTTTTATCCATTTAAAATTATGTGTATTTGGTGCCTTACAGTTCAGGAGGTTAAAAAGGTAAATGGTTTCATGTATACTATAGGCCTCTGCTAAAAAGAGGACAATAATGATGAGTCAGACACTTTTTGAGAGGTGGAAAGTAACTAGTTAGAATAGTTAATCTTTTGAGATGCATCCCTGGCATTAAGTGGATTCTTCTCATTCAGCTGAAGGCGCAACAGCTGGATTCTGTCATCCCTGACTGGGGCGGTCTTGTTAGTGTAGGATGACCTCTGGAGCACTAACACAGATAATACTGGCACCTCTCTCCACTCTAATCAACTACCAGTCTGAGCAATTCTACAGGAGATGGGGGCATTAAGGCCATATTATTCTAAACAAAATTCATTGATGGTAGCAGAGTATTGTGACAGCAAAAGACAGATTTTACCTTTCTCACCAAAGGTTTTTAGGGCTAAATTTGTGGAATGGTCTGTAAAAACAGCACAGCTCCATATTTTCTCCCTTTTCTTGAAGTCATAGTTTGCAAAACTAGACTATTTGTGTCAAGTATGCCTAAGCTAAGACTCTCACAGTTTTACTGCCATATATAAAACTGTTCATTGCAACCACACATAGTTAATTTGCTCTCTCTAAGTCTCTTTCCACATAGATTAGAGCTGGCAGGAAATTTTTGGGCATTTAGCTGGAATGTGAAAGGCTCAGGTTCAAATTACTATTCTGTCCTGCCCTGTTTCAGAGCAAGGCATTGAAAAAGGATTTTCTAGATCTGAACTGACTACTCTTGTGGCTGGACCAGTGCTGGTTTGGTGGTGGAGTTCTTGTATTTTGACTGTTTTTAAAGATGGTCATTAAAAACTGACCTCTTCTCATGATGTACATTAACTTTCACTGCAAATATTTCCTTCTGTAAAGTTTTCAGTCACAGCTAATACAGCTAGCTATAAATGAAAAAAAAAAAAAAAAAAGAGAGAAAATAAAAGAAAGGCAACAAGGCTATCAGTAGTTATGAAAGAGCATAATGAAGATAGCTAACTTTGTTGAAAGGGATTCATTTTCTATGCAGTCATTTGGTGTCCTGCATCCCACTACTTGCAGAGCACAGGCATGCTGTAGATGAAAATGCACCAGTGCACCACATGCAAAGTACAATATGTTGGTTTTATAGGCAGCAACAATTCTGATTATCCTTAGCATTTATTAGAAAATTACCAATACCGACACTGTCAACTAAGTTGAGCTTTTGCTGCACTTGTACTTTTATGGTAATTACATCTGCCCTCTGAATCCTTGGGCTAATGGAATGCTGCTGCCTTATGCCTGGGCAACATAGAGGCAATGGATTTGGTTGTGTTTGAGTGGCTTCACTGTTTGAGAGTGTTCACCTCTGAAATTCAGATCCCTGCTAAAAGCACAACAGAATTGAATGTCTGTGTCTGAGAGTGTTTATATTTACTTTACTGTCAGTGGAGAGAAATAGAGTGTCATTTACCCCCCAGAATAAATATTAATTAATTGACAAATCCTGCCTTTGATTTTTCCTGTCACATAAGAAAAGAACAGTGATCATCTGTGAACAATTTGGGGTGCTAACTTGCCCATGGTCCTTCATGTCAAAGATGGGAATAAGACGCAAATCTCCCGGGTAGATTTGCTCATTTGAAGTAAATATTGTGTTGCACTCTCTGTTGACAATTTTATTACAACACCACCAGGCTTTATCTGTCATACAGATGCAGCACTCTGTTGAGAGGCAAATGGATTACTCAGTGTTTGAGGCAGGAGTACAAAACGCCCATGCAATTGAGGACTATGCCATGACAAATACAGCCATGGAGGTCAAAGGCAGTGGTTCTTTGGTGTGGGTGGAATGTCGTAGGAGAAGGGGTAATGTACAATTTCTTGAGCTTTTAAAAGATTATGGAGAATAAAAGCCTGATACTTTAGAAATTCACCAATACTACTGGACTTTAATGATATACCACAGTCCTTCGTCCTTTGAATTAATGATAGTAGATGAAGGGGACATGTCATCCTGTTTGCGAATCACTAAAGAAGGCTTCTTAAAGTTTTAATTTTCATAGGTTTTGGTAGAAAGTAAAAGAATTTTAAAGTTCAAGTACTCATCTGGTCTTAGAGTGAAAGTTTGTTGGGAGATGGGAGGGGAGTGAAGAGAGGAAGAGAGTATGATTTTGATACAACTTTTTTCAGCAGAGAACACAAACTGGAGAGGTTTTTATTTCAATTTAAAAACTAAAAAGGAAGTAAATATAATAATCATAGAAACTATCACTAAATTGGTACTTAGGTATGCATCAGGCACATAAGGGACTGAAACTTAGGTCCTCACTTTCAGTCCCTTATCTGCCTGATGCATACCTGTCCTGTAATCCTGATGTCCCATATCCCATATGAGTTTGTCTGCTGAAAAGAAATTCTTGCTTTTCTTGTAAATTCTTTCAAACTCATCACAGCTTTTGCAGCCTACCCACTCTTCTGGGTAAGAAGATAGATCATGTCTTGGTTGTAGATTGCTTGGAGTACGTAGGTGATTTTGTAATTTTGTATCTTTTGCTCAAAGATTTTACCCGTTTCCTTTGTGTCTGATTTTGCCTGTCTCCTTCTCTCTTTGATTTCCTCTGCTGTTTCTATTTCTTTTATTAACTCCATCCAAGTGGTTTGTTCTTCCCATTGTTCCCTGAAACCCTTACAATGCGTTTTCCTGATTGAATGCTGTCAGCAGGGGGAGCATCAACGGCACAGCAGATTTCCACCAGGGCTACTGGGTCTTCATGGAAGAATGGAGTCAGACTTGAAGAACCTTAAACACAGAAGTTTGGCCATCAGCATGTACATTAATTCAGCAGGTACATCAATGACAGTTCCATGACTGGAAATGTTGGCTCATGTGTAAAAGATAATGAGCTCTTTAAATGGAAAGAAAAAAATGCCAACCTACATACATGTCAGAGTTGCTATAAAAAAGAAAAAGGACAACCTACCTACATCTTCTTCTTCTTTGGCATCAGAAGGAGATGTAGGTATGTACCAGATGAAATACCAGGGAAAAATAAGACTGAGATTTAAATCTTTCTCCAATTATTTATAATAATTTTCCTTAGTTATTCACTTTTTTGTTGCTTTCCTTGTCCATTGTCTCTCTAGAGAATGAGTTAGTTCTTTGATGGTGAATTTCAAGGCTAATAAATGATGTTGATACTGACTAAATGAAAAATAAACCAATTTTGATTATACTGGCACTGAAAGAAAACAACTTGGGCAATATTTACTGTCTGGAAATGCTGTACACTTGGCTGATTATTTCCTTTAGTGAGTCATTGTTTTCTGGTAAATGCTGATTACCACTCCATGTGCATTTGTGAAAATCTCATCAGGCTAGGCTCCTGTAATCAGTGCAAACATCAATATGCTATCAACATATGCGAAAATAAAAATCATGAATTCTAGATTCTCTATTAGGAATCCAGAGTTAATATATATAGCACAATGTATGAATACTCCTATAAAATTATCATAAAATATTTTAACACAAAAATTCACTGTAAGGATGTTACAAGGATATATATATTTGAACAACTTATGTGCACTGAGAGTGGAATGAAAACCTAAGTTTTGAATAAAATTAACTCTGGCTATTCACTAAACAGAATACAAAGTAAGCTTTTAAGACTCTCCAACCACAGTGGAGTAGAGAAGCCTCAAGTTTTCTGGAGTGATGCTACTTGGGCGCATAAGATTGTGGTAGGATTTGCCCCTTTGTTATCTAAAGTGTGCAGCTTGTCTCTCACTTCATGCCTATAGCTTTTTGTGAACTATTTATGGACAATCCAAATGTCCCTGTGACTGAATTCTCTGGGGAGTCTGATGAGGTAGGTATCTTTTGAATGTATTTAGATCACACCAGTTTATACTGCATTCAGCCACAGCGAATTTTTTTCAAGATAGATATAGTGCTGGCATATATGGTTATGGTGCTGGTGTACATATTTTTTTTATTATTGCCTTGTGGGTAGAGTATTTTTCTACATTTAATTTCTCCCTAAACTTGTGGGACGTTCAGTTTATCACCCCTGGAAGAGGGCCTGTCCTGGCTAAGGAAACTCAGTGATTCTCTTGTCTGAGACCAGCAGCAAATGTTCAGGACCAAGACCAGGGACAGATAAGTGACCTAACACCCGGTCACTTAGGTGTTAGGTCTTACAACTGATGCCAGCCCTATTGCTCCTCAGAAGAGATGGCAAGATCCCTTTCTTGTCACCATAATTGTTTTCTGATCCCCAAAGCTAGAACCACACAAGGCTTTCAGAGCTTTAGCATTGGCAAAGCAGATTGTGGGACTGTGATTGTTTTGGCATCAGAAGAAGATGTAGGTAGGTACCAGATGACTGATGTAAGTAGAGACCTTCTTTGCCTATGTTTGGGTCTCACCCTAAGTGCTTCTTGTTTCACAACATTATAACACACCACAGTTTTTAAAAATACTTATCTATTTGGTTTATATGCACAGAGGTACTGTTCTTTCCTACAGAAAAGCAGAAGCAGATAAAGTAGTATATGATGATCACATAGGAAGACTCCAGTATTGCGAAGTCTTATATTTTTGTCTTCTGAGTCCTAAGGCAAACCCTAAACAAATAAATCATCTTTCTTCTCTGCATGTGCTTGATGTTTTGCTAGCAAACATTGTAAAATTCTGATTTTCTTTTCTCCTGGGCTGTTTTCTACAACAGATGTATGTCTTTAGTTCTGCAAGTTAAGTAGGTACAGTTTTTTATGTAGTAAACCAATTGGTATATATAGTATTCCTATGTTTAAAATGTCTTTGAAGACTCGTCCAAAGCTCACTGAAGCCAATGACATCTTTTTTTAATTTCAATGGAATATGAATCAGGATGTGGATTGAAAGAGAAAATGTGGTCCTGTTTCTGCACTGAGAATTAATGCAGGCATCTTTGAAAATATAGGATGTTATTTGATGGTAGAAATAATGTGATCATATGGGATCATGAACTTAACAGAAATGGCTGTTTCACACTTTTTGAAGAGTGCACTATAATCTGAAGCAGTACCTGTCTGAACAAAACTTCAGTATACAGATATCTTTGAGAAGAGAGATTTTTTCACCAAATTCCCTTCTATTTTGAATTCAGCAAAACTGAAGAGAAAATAAATATCTCTATTTGAAATAGATTTAGAAGAATATAGTAAGCTACAAAAATATTGTAAATCAAATTAAAATAACAGTCTGGGTGTTGCTTAACATATCAATGTTTTCATTTGTCCAAGAGCTGTTATTTGTGGAATCATAAGACAATTTGGGTTGAAAGACACATTTAGAGGTCTTCTAATCCAATCCTCCTGCAATAAGCAGGGTCATTTTCAACCAGATCAGGCTGCTCAGAGCTCAGACCAACCTGACCTTGAATGTTTGCAGGGATGGAACATCTCTGTTGTCCAGAGAGATGGACAACCTCTCTGGAAACATGTTCCAGTGTTCAGTCACTCTCACTGTCAAAAATCAGTTCCATTTTTTTTGTCTGAATCTACCCTCTTTTAAATTAAAACCATTATCCCCTGTCCTATTTCAACAGGCCTTGCTAAAAGGTTTTTTTAAGGTTTTTTACTGAGAAGCAGTAATAAGGTCTCCCTGGAGGCTCCTCTTCTCCAGGCTAGGAAGGCCTTATTCCCTTACCCTGATTGCAGAGTAGAGGTGATCCTTTGATTACATTTGTGACCTCTGGATTTGCTCCAATAGGTCCACATTCTTCTAATGCTGGATCCCAGAGAGCTGGATGCATAATTCAGGTGGGGTCTCGTGAGAGTGGAGGAGAGGGGCAGAATCTCCTCCCTCACCCTGCTGTCCATCCTGCTTTGGATGTAGCCCAGGACAGAGTTGTGTTTCTGGGCTGTGAGTGCACATGGCCAGGCCAAGTCCAGCCTCTCATCCAGCAGCAGCCCAAAGTCCTTCTGGTCAGGGCTGCCCTCAATCCCTTCATCCTCCAGCCTGTGTTGATAACCAGGGGTTGCCCCGACCCAGGTGCACTTAGCTTGCACTTCACTTTGTTGAACCTTGTATTGAGCTACTCTCTGAGATGAGCTCAGTTGACTGGAGCATGGTGTTAATAATGCCAAGGTTGTGAGTTTGATCCCTAAAAGGGACATTCAAGAGCTGGACTCAGTGATTCATGTGAGTCCCTTCCAACTCAGAATATTTTGTGGTCCTCAAGTTTGTCCAAGTCCCTCCAAACGGTATCACATTAATTTTTAAGAATTGTTTTCCAGTTTAACAAAGCTACAGCAAACTGAAAATTCTGCTGAACAAACATAGTTGAAAACATTTGGAAGTCTCCTGGACAGGTTTGCTATTAATTGTAGCAACATTGTGCCCTCTTAATTAAACAGAATGAATCAACAATTAGAAAGTCTTCATGGGTCAATTTCTGGACAGATTTTAGAACAAAAAATGGAGAAAAACCCATGTGTTTTAAAGAAATAGAGGCATGAAAAATGCCACAATTTGGCAATGTGTTGTTATTATTAACAGGACTGTTTATTTTTTTAAAAGCCCATCTTTCAGAGATGGCTATTTCCTTATTTTCTTAATCTGTTAAAATGTGTTGTTTTTGAAAAAGAATTTTTAAGTAAAAAGAAAAATTTTAGCTTCCAGTTCAACTTCATTACAATCTTTGGGGATTTAAATTTAAAATATCTGTTATTTCAAAATTTATTTACTGCAAACTGTAATATAGGAAATCAGATTTGACACAAATTGTTTTTGTTTTGACCTTAAAAATTTTTTCTAGTGAAGGGAAGAAAATGTTCATCACTCCAGAGAGTGAATACATGATGGGCTACATGGAAGTGGACTCACTAAAACCACAAACCTTTCAGCTGTTGGCAGCAGTTCACTTCTGATAAATACAAGATGAGTCCATTGCATTGTGAGTGTAATAGTGTGGAGTTGAGTGCTGTGAGACTGAAGAGCCAGCTTTGAATTGAAAAACACTTGAATGTGAGCAAGACATTTGCTGATGAGATGGGATCAGACAGAACTATTATTTTCCTTGTAAGCCTCCAGTATCATCTGAAGCCAGTACTGTTGCAGACTTACCTCTTGTTGGATGGTACTCTACTTTCACTGTACATCTGTTCACAGAGACAACAAAAATTGCTACAAACAGAAAGAAAATGTGTTTCTGGTAAACTATAGTCTTCTCTCAAACACTTCCTGTTGTCTTCAGAGCAAACTCAAAATGTCATCATTTTTCTTGACCATTAAGTCTTTTGAACATTTTTCAGCTTTCTCAATTACCCATCTATCTCAGCAATCAGCCTATTGCTGCTGAGGAAATGCCCTTCAAGAAACATATTAGGGACATCATTTCAGTGATTATTTTCTATGGAATAATGACCATTTTGTTTCATTAGTGGCTATCTGATTCTAATCAGACACTTATTTTTCACATTCCCCAAACAAGGTTGCTCAGCATATGTTAAGGGAGCTGTGTATGTACCATATGGCTAAGAATAATAAATGCTGTATAAAATGGGGAGAGTGAAAGGGAAGAGTAATGTAATATAATAGATAATGAATTCAGCTACATTATATGATTTTAGCATTGTGAGGTTGCAAAGATGAAGGAGCACACATGGACTTCAAACCCCAGCAGTTTTCACTTCCAGTATCCTAAAGTAAAATTTCTTTTGCCCTGTCTTGATCAGATGTTTCTGTAGTCATGAAATGAAAAAGAAGGAAGGCTTAATTCCTGTATAGAAATGTACTGCAGTTTCAAGAGAGGTAAAACACACTAAGTCCAAATACGTGGAACTTGGAATCACCATGGAGACAGGCCTGTGATGAGTGGGCAATGGGGTACATTTTCTATATTTCAAAACAGCATTCTGGTAGTTTCTAAGTAGCAAGACCACGTACTCTGGCTTATGCTAAAAAAAAATGTTGGCCCCAAGATAAACTTAAACATTCCTTTTAGAACTTGGCTGGACTTCAGGAAGTGAATTTTCACATTGCTCTAATCATCTGCTATTGAGATTTGAAGTCCAATCATTAGCTCCAATCACTAGAATGAAGAGCTGAAATAAAAATGTTTTGATTTCCTAACTAATATCCACAATTTAAAAAATGTGTTCTGCAAAATAAAATGCTTTTTGGATGATAGAATGAGATATAAAAGGGACATTTTAAGCCCTACTTTAAAACGACTTGTTATCTGATTTTAGACTGTATTGTTTGGAGTTTGGCTGATTCTGTGATCAAAATCCCACTTAGCACTGAAGTTTTCAGACTACATATTAATAATGAAATGTGCATTTGGCTGGGCAGCTCTCTGACTTGCTATCAAATAGAAATCTGAACAAATTATCTGAATGAAAGCTGGCTCAGAGCTAACTACCTTGATCTGCACACAGCCTTATCCTAATAGTGCCACATTTCATAGGTGTGTTAATGTTGAAAGTTAAACACACAGAATGCTCACACTTCTACTTCTGGCACATGGACTATAGTCAGGGCTGTACATCATATACTGTCTGTAACCTTGCTTACTAAGATTATAACTTAGGACTGTTACAGCTGCAAGTTATTTAATACCAATACCTGAAAGCTTTGCTCATTAGGCTCCTAACCCGTGTCTCTCCTTGAAAAGCATATTATCGTAGTTGGCAATATCAATAATTTTACTTAAATTAAGTAATATAGCCCTGCCTCGATTTTATGATTTAAAGGTAGTTACTGAGAACCCTTGAGTTCTTAACATATAATTTAGGATCAGCTAAATGTACACAAGACCTTACTTATTGGAGAATCAGAGGTGTATATACACACATATTCACTTTTCTATCCAACTTTTGTTTCAAGTGTACCTGGTAGATTTATTGCTTGACTGTGCTTCGGTAGTCTGACTCCCTGTGGTGATTTCCAAGTGTCTGCAGGCAGGAATATACCCTTACTGTTGCAAAAGATTATGACATCATGGATGTTAAAAAGAGAATGAATGATGTGGTTAGTCACGCATTCAATATATTACTAGAGAGGGGGTTATATGGAAACATGGCCTTTCTGTCAGGTAGAATAAATGACATATATAATTTGTTTTGTCCTTTTCTTAAAAGAACAAGGGAAAGGAGATAATCTGTCTTAATAAGGGCATGCTTAGAGTATCAACCAACAAGAAAGTAATATATTCTTAAATATCCATATGTGATCTCCTTATTAAATTAGGATGTTGAGCTAAATTTAAAGTATCAATATATAAATCAGTCAGTCAGTTAAATTAGCCAGTTTTATACTGATAAATGGGAGTTAATAAAGCAATTACTTCTTTCTGAACCATAAGGCTCTGGTTTCCAAATCAGTTGTATGAGTTATGGATTACTGACATAATTTACAAGTTTTCATTTACCTGACTTATACCCTTGATTTCTGAGGAATTAGTCCTTTATTGTATTAAAAGCACAACAAAACAGCATTTGCATGACATTACTGTTGGAGCAAAGCAACAAAACTCTGACTTCTCAATTTATGGTGACAGTGTCCCTTAGTCTAGCTGCTGTTGTTCATAACATATAGAGAGTTAAGGAGAAAATTGTTGCCTTAATATTGAAGGTCATGACTTCTCAATGTGTGTGTCATGACCTATGTTCTATACTTGTTGAGTTCTGCCTTTTCTGTCCCTCAATTCTGTAAGTACACACCACTAGCAGGCAGTTCTGCACCTATGCTGGCCATTTGCTATGAAAGAGGTGGCATTAAAACTTGTCAGTGTACTGCCACATAACCTTCACGTTTTCTATTTTTATGAGGCTCAGCTTTGTATAGGTTGACGTCATTGAAGGATTGGAAATGATTACAATGTGAACAAGGTCAAGCTTATATAAGGTGTGCCTTAAATAAATTTTCATTTTAATTTTTCACACGCTTTTCTCCTTTTAATGCTTACTGCCTGGTATTTATCTTATTATTCTATTCAGCAAGAAGTAACCTGTCTCTTGGGCCACACAAGTCTTGAAGAGTTGCACAAACTAGCCAAAGTCAGGTAGAATTTCACTGGAGTCCAATCAGTTCTTTAAACAGCAATTCTAAAATTCAAGAAAGGTAATGGTTTGAAAATTAAACTATTTATTGTCCCCTACCATGTTACTCATTGAGAGCACAGTAATGGCAATGGCAATAGCTGCTATGAGAGAGAGCAATAAGAAGATTTAAGGAAGACTTCATGATTCATGCTGACGATGTCTGCGTAGCTCGGTTTATTCAGTGTTTCAAAAAGGAACCCCCAAAAACCAACCAACCAACTGAAGACAAAACAAATAAAAAAACCCCAAACCAAGTCCTAAATCAATAAAATCATATTCTGATGGAAAATAGAATTTTTCTCATGAAAAGAATTGGTGGTGATGGAGAACAAAGTGAGAAATCAAATCTGGGTAGGTAGTGCCTGAGACATGCCCGATAAAAGTAAGGAATGAATAAGAAGGTAGACAAAAAAATCAGGTAGAAACAAAGGAACCATTAACCAGCTCATTGTAGCAGAATTCTCAGAAGAACAAAAAACCTTCAACAGTAGAAGAATTATATGGCCAAGAGTACGATTTCCCTACTTTAGGCCAGGAGACCCGGCCTAAATGGCAGACTCCATTTTACAGACTAGCAGAATTAACAAGGGTCTGGTGAAAGAGTCTTCCTATTTACTTTGTAATATTTACCTTGCAGGCAAGCCAGAAACTGGACTAGCACTAAATGTGGAATGAACAATTTAAGAGATTTTCTCTCATCTCCACAGTGTATCTCTATTCCAATAACAGCCAATAGATAGGCAAGGCTCACAGTTTCTGTCTTAATGGCATGATCAGTGCTGCTATGTGATGTGGAGCTGGTAAACTTAGTCACTCAAGGAAGGAACTATTTTAATTAATAAAAGGGATCTTCCTATGACAAGAATTATTTTTTCCTCAGTGAAATGTATTGAAACACATAAACATTTACTCCCATAATTATTATAGACCAGTATCTGCCCAGTGCATCATGTATTTTAAAGCTCAGTCCAAGCTCCAAACACTATCAATCCAAACAATAACTCATGACAGAGGCAGTCAGGTGGTCATCTCCCTGGTATGTGTTTGAGACTAAGTATTATTTTCAGATGTCAGACTGTGTAAAAGTGCTTCTAAGGAGTTTTCATAATGGGCTTCTTTAATTTTACCAGCATTTAGCCTCAAGCCTTATGTAGCTGGTTAATACCTATTATGTTGAACAGCTTCAACCAGAGGAATTTGGCCTGCACTGCTGGCATTAATATTATTGCCAAGCATCAATAGTCTTCCAGTTATGGGAAGATAGGTGTTACCTATCACATGCCTGGCAAACAGAGATATAAATGGATTTACTCTCAAATAGGATATATTCATAATAAAATATCAAAGAATTTTAGTAAACTTGATTAAAAAGACCTACTTTTGATAGACCCAACAGAAACTGATTAGACTGCCTAAACTACTCTGTTGACTCAGGAGCAGCCAAACTGTTTCCTTTTATACACCTTTCTTTTTGGCCTCTGTGAAAATGAAAGTTATTTAATTATTTAAAAGAAGTGGCATTTTGGCAGAACTTCACATTTCCTTTCAGTCATCTATAAATTTATGAGATTTTAGGTAACAGAACTTCCCTTAATATACCTTCCAGGATGTTAAAGAAATGCTATTTGTTTACGGTATACGGAGCGATGCCAGATCTGGCTAGTCTGGAGGCAAGCTTTTGATCTGCAGGCTCTGGTTTCCAGAATGTTGAGATCCATGTTAAAAAGGAATCTGGTGTACAGAGTCTGTTCATTGCATTCCCACAATTATAAAACAGAACCAGATAAAAAGACTGATAAGAGTGGATTAAAAGTATAGAACAATGACTGCAAGAACTGTGACCAAAAGGATAGTGGTCTATATAGAGGAGGTATTACAAAGTCAAGAAATATGTGGAAGAGGTGAATATAAGACCTTTATTTACTTTTTCTTCACACAGGAACTCAGCACATGAAAACAGTGTCAAGAGAAGGCCCTTTTTTCTCAGTTGTTAGCCACAGGGTGTTAATAGAAAGTAAAATACAAAAGTGTTTGGAATCAAACAGTACTAAACTAATTCCTGGAAGATGGATCCATCAGTGACTCTTAAATATGTAGAAAACTGCTCCAGGATTGCTAAAAGTGGAGAGATTGTATCAGATTGTTCTGTACTTGGTTTTTATTTCCCTACATGACCAATGTTGGGGGTGGAGTACTGGGCTAAACAAACTATTGTATCCATGGCTTTTGTCACATTTCATTTTCAAGGATTTAAGGAAAGGAAAATTTTCTTTGGTCATTATTGATTATTGCATCATCTCCCTAAACTGTCCTCCAGACCAGCTCTCCTTCTTACTCTTCTTGGCTTCCTTCCTTTTCTCCATCTACTTCTTGTCACATGCACTCCTTTAAGCATTCTTATTAGGAGGACATTGCAGATAGAAAGAACCTAATTCATGTATTGAATATTGATATTCTGTACAGCCACACCTGAACTCCAAAGACAGTAATTTTTCCTTCAGCATAACTATTGAGCATGATTATATTGCTGCCGTGTCCATTTTGTTGACCAGATAAGAGCTAGATTTCTCATATCTGATTGTTCTGAGGTAGATTAATTGTTTGTATGTATCTTTTGGTTCTATTTAGCACAGAGGATAATAGTTCTAAATTACCACATGATTGTGACAGTTAATGTAAGCAAAACCCGAAATGCTTTTGGTTTTGAAAAACAAAGAAAGACAGATAGGATTCAGCCTGCATGTACTTAATGTTCTCCAAAATGCTGCAGGTTGAACAGAAGGCTGATTTTAATAAATGATTCCAGCTCTGAAGCTATGATGTAATACTTGTAAATTCCTCTGAGATTATTAGACTGGCAGTTTAGCATCTATCATTCAAGATAGATTAGCGTAATAATGATCACAAATAACTCATCACACATCATTGCTATAGCTCTTTGTACACTATGGTTCATACTGCTGTTATTCAGCTCCTACAGGTGAATTTGATGAAGTAAATCTTAGGGAATATGTTCTTTATTCTCTTATATGCATCAAAGAAAACAATTGGATGGATTTTATTTTTGTTGGGTGTTTTTAGTTTGTATTCTCCCTCTGCCTCTGAGGTTGTATGCTTAGACCTTGTGCATGAAACTGGAGAAACTACAGAAAAATTTCCTAGGCTGCAAAGATGTAATGGAAAATAAGCTTATACACCCATCCTTTGCTTGGATTATCATGAGATATTTTGTCATGCACAACCAATGTAAACCAGTTTGGATGATTTCAGCCACCTGGACTAGTGCAAGTCACCCCTGCCCATGACAGAAGGGATGGGCCTAGATAATCTTTAAGGTCTATTCCAACCCAAGACATTTTAATATTCTATGATTCACTTCCCTTTCCCTGGATAAGTTTGGGTGGCTCTCTTTTTGACTGTGTTGCATTTTTCCCTCCATGGAACTCATTGGCCAGCACAAGCAGACACCCTTCCCTCTGGAGGTAGCACTTCATGGCCATGCATGTGCCAGAAAGGTACAAGATCCCAGAAGAATTTTCCTTCTGCATGCCTATAATGGACCCTCAGGTCCCATTCTTGTCACCTTTGCTGAATCTCCAGTTTCCAAGGAAGATTTATATTCTTCTGACACTGAAGAGTTAAACAAGGAGAAAAAAAAGACTTTTACTCTGCCCTGTAAAAGTCATGTTTTGCTGGCAAACAGCAGCAAACTTGCTAGGCTTTCTTCATTAGAGCCTTGCCATTTAAGCCATCAGCGTCATTTTGTGAGGACATCAAACATGTGTACACCAGATGCTGGCAACACAGAGCAGCTCTAAGGACCTGACTCAACTTAACAATAATCTGTGGACAGCGGGTGTGAACCTGAGCTGGGCCAACACCTCATCAGACTGCATGGCTAATTGATTTCAAAATTAGAGTTGGTATTTCTGAACAATAATCTTAAAAGGCAGCAATAAAATACATCAGAATCCTTTGAGCTAGCCAAGCTTTCATCCAAATGGCTTATTACAAAGAGCTGGCACACCTGAACTTTGGCATAGACAAATAAATCCCAAAACAGTAAATGGAAACCACATTTGGCACTGGAGGTTTGTCAAGAGAAGTTTTTAGTCATCAGGAAACAAGATTTTGGATTTTTTTTCCTTAGTGGCAGGAAGTAATTCACTGGATGTATTTTATTCCAACTGCTGTGATTTATGCAATGAAAATATAGGTAGTGCTGAGGAGAATGCTCTTTTAAATTTTTTTTCCCTAAATTTCGCAGCCTTCAGGATCCCAGAAGCTCTAAAAGCACAGGAAGGGTTACAGTTATCCCAGCAGTGATAACTTAATTGCATCTGTCGGCCTCCCTCTTTGAACTTTGAACTGCTGTTTTGTGGCATCATGATCCAAAAGGATTTAGATCTGACTTTTGTGTGGCTACAATAAATTATACCCAAGTATCTGAGCAATGCCTGGAATCTTATCTTCAAGGCAGAATGAGGCATCTCACTTAAGGGATGGTATAAATTTGGAATACAAATCTCTTCAGGTACTAGCATTTCAGGTCGGGTAGAAAAGATTGCTTTTTCCTTTGCAATAGATTGAATTATAAGAAAATCAAGGATATATAAATAAAACCATTAATTTCCTTAAACATTTCCTAAAAAAATGGCTCATCAGAACTGCTTCAAAATGGGACTAAACCAACCTTTTCAGTCAGAGGCTGATCTGTGCAGTACCTGAAATCCATTTGCATTCAAAATCTCTATTGTTTATAAACAATTTTATACGTTTGAATTTGATGACTAACGATGTAGCAGTCTAGAGGCATTTGCAGCTTTCATCATTAATTGGTCTAGGTGAAATGTTACTCACTGCTTGATTACTAGCTTTGTGTTAAATTGTTAGTGGTTAAGTTTTACCATTCCAACAGTCTTGCATTGAGTTTGTGATAACTGAAATAGTTCTCTTTGTGGTTTTGAGTAATTCTGTTCTGTATCATTCATATTAATGCTAGCATGGTCTCAAACTTAGCTCAAAATGTGAGTCTTGATGTATGCATTACGTCTTCATAGACAGTCTTAAGACAAGTGCAACTACAGAGTTATTATACATTGCTGGCTGAGGGATATAAGAAGTCTTTTCTCTATGAGTCTGACAGATGTAGCAGGCTCAGCTTAGTCAACTCAAAATATTTTCTTTTCGTTTATGTCTAATTACAATTTTCAGTCATGGCCTGATTCTCATCTCACTTACAATGTGGGTTTCCAGATGTATCCCTGGCTTTCCACATGGTTATCCATAACGAAAAAATTGGTCTGTGATATGCCAACTTTCTGATTATCCAGGGCCCAATTCAGTTATACATGTTTAAAACAAGCCTAATTCTATTAGCTGCCAATCTGTGAGAGAATAATCAGACCTTGTAGATTCATCTTACCCTTATGAGAAATTTTGCCATGCACATTATTTTCAATCTTGCCAATATATAATTGTGTCTCCTGTGGGCCAGGCATGTGAGAACACCTTTTAGTCATATACTGATTTTAGCCATGTTTCATTTTAGAAATGTTTTCATTTTCAGAGAGATTTTCAGGTTTGGGGTATGGGGGGCAATTCACATTTTTACCCATTAATTAACTGCAAAAGTTATTCTTCTCCCTATTTCAGTCTAGTAAAGTGAGCTGAAAGAATGGAATTTTTAAAATAATGTGCCTCGTTTCATATTATGGGCATCTTGGCCTTCTCACATACATATACATATTGACTTAACATCCAATTACTTAGCCATTAATGCTCATTTAATTGTTTGGTGTTAAAATAAAATATTAATTAAACTATATGTCTTACATGCAAATAAATACTAACGGGAGAGATTCTCTCCTCTCTTACTTCTGCTCAGCCTCACTTCAGCAAGGATTGCAGAGGTACAAATGAGGACAGATTTACCTCTAAATTTTTGCATTTCTCATAATAACACTTCCCTTTGAATGTGCAGCATAAAATCAAGGACTCATTTTTGTAAAGTCGAATAAGGGATTGACATTTTTAACTTAACTCCAGTACATGGCTTTTCATGTTTTCCTTCTACTTCTACAAGTATTCATATGTAAAGCAAAAGAATACATCAAAGTGACACAAACAGCATAACAAGAGTCTGTCTACAAAGTCCTGCGCCAGCTGGGACTCTTACATGGTTTAGATTAGAGTCCAGAGTACTAAGGCTGGACCACCACAGGAGAAAGAGCTAGGGGACACTGCAAGTGTTCCCCTGCACCGCAATAGACAAACACCTGGGTCAAATTAATCTAGGTTTATCCACTGTGAAAATTCACAGGGTTTAATGGCTTTCCTTACCTGTGAAGGGGTGGTCTACTTATAGGACTTCTGTACAGAGTCTTATGCAGAGGGGCAGATTGCAGATTTTTATGTGTTAAAGGTCAAAATCTGTAGCAAGAGGCAAACAGGTGGGAGTTACCACAGAACAAACTAAAAAATACAGCAAATATATGATATATATGATTTCCTCAGTTTTCTTTTTTCTTTTTTTTTTTTTTTTTTTTTTAGTTTTGAAAAGCAGCTGAGATGCTAGTAAATCAAGTTCCAAGAGAAAACTATATTTGTTGGTTATGCGATAAATAATAAACTGCATTCCTGCTGTATGCTTCAGGATTATTTTATTCTAGAGAAAGGTAATGGAACACGTGTGATGTTTGTATTTCTGTGGAATAACTTTGAAGGTTTTTTCCTTGTTTATTTCTTGGGTTACTATATGCAGATGCTTCATTACAGGAAATTTTTCTATTTTCTCAAAGTTTGCTTGCTCTCTGTCTTCCTTTCATGTCAAAATATGGAGGAGGATTTTGTTGTACTTAAATCCTCTTCAACTAGGTCACAACAGAGCCAGTGGAGAGGGGATATGGACCCACTAATTTGCAAAAAGAAGCTTGGCTGTATCACATATTTTTAAGAATATGCTTCAAATATATCATTAGTCCCATTAGCTGTCATGCATAACAAGATGTAATCAGCAGGTTTCCTAGCTCTAATGCTGCAGTAAAAATAGCTTTGGATCAGGGTTTGTTTGTTTGCTTTATCCATGCATTACTCTTTGATAACAATGCTGCAAAGCTTGTCTTCTATATGGAGATGGATGAACTGGCTTTCTCCGAAACAAGGCCAGGAATTCAACAAGATAACATGAGACAAATCAGAAACTAACTGGAATTTTTACAGGGTTTCTTCTACACTGTTAATATCTCCTAAGGTTTTTGTACTGCTAGCTGGATCAGCTTCCTGGCTTGATGCTTACATTGCTGAAAGACCAGGGGATATCCCTGGCTCAGGTGACTCCCCCAACAATATAAAATATTTGATGTGGCTCACCACTACTAACAGAAAGCTGTTTTGTCATGCAGTGCTATTGCTTTATCTGTAGTGAAAAAGCCACAGTCTTGTTGCTGTAGGAAGCAAGTTGCCTTATCAACATAGGTAAAGCAAAAGTCTTTCCAGAAATTTTTAATGCCTATTAAAAGTTATATTTACTCTGACATTGGAAAACATATTTGTATATGAGTAATTAAGATTACTCATAAAATTTGCTTTTTGTTTTTAGTTTTAAATAAGCCCACCAATCTACCAGTACAAAAAGTCGAAATGAGGCAAAGGGACAGAGCAGTTCTAAAAAACAGTAATCTCCATTGTCAATCTGGAGGATAGGCAGAAATGGCTAAAAAAATGTGTTATGCTTTGGAAGTATAAATATGTGTGGATTGTAAAATATTATAACTGAATAAAAACC
The DNA here is from genome assembly GCF_048771995.1 of Taeniopygia guttata. Classification (NCBI taxonomy): domain Eukaryota; kingdom Metazoa; phylum Chordata; class Aves; order Passeriformes; family Estrildidae; genus Taeniopygia; species Taeniopygia guttata. The sequence continues at coordinate 35,663,093 of NC_133028.1, read as the reverse complement.
AAACCTCAATTTGAATATCTAAATTGCATATAGAAACACATAATGATTTATGAATGTATATTTCTCCAAAAATTGACTCCTAAGGAGAGGACTAAGGGACCATGATGCCATTGCTGGTGTATAGGAAATCTGTGAGGAACGACAGTTTCACAATTCCTGGTCAGGGAAGAAGAGAACACTTAGAAAGTCCCACAACCTGACAAGAACTGCAGACCAATATTGACTACTTGCACCGTGGCAGTTAGTTCAGGTGATGTGATGGCCCTCTGGGAAGAGAATGGAAGAGATCTGCAGATGTACAGCTATAAACATCAGTATGTTGGTTTTTTTTGCTTGATTTCTAGGCCTTGACCCTTACAAAGTTACAAATAGAAATCCCAAAGGATTAGGATGAAGTAGACATGACAACAGTTGTGGAGAAAATAATTTGTAATACTCAAAATAACATTAAGGAATATGATCTATGGGTAGACCACATGAATAAAACATTACATTGGCCTGGAGTTCTTTCCTTTTTTTTACCAGATGTTGCTTTGCTAAATCATATAGGCATTTTCAGAATACATAATAGACTAGGCACAGACTGTTAAAGGCAATGATAATATAATATTAATTCTTCTGGTGCTTCTCCAGTGTGTCTGTTTGACCCTACTCACCTTGAGTTCACGCTGACGGGAGTCTAAGAGACATTGAAGAAAGTGAAAGTTGCGTCTCTTCCCATCAAAAACTACCTGTGACACAGTGTGGCCTGACCTCTCAAACCAAGCTGCTGGTCCAAAGGAAAGCATCTCACAGAAAGACAGTGCATTAGCAAGAGTGCTAATTACTTTTTACTCTGATCAGAAGGGAAAATTTTTAATTTAGATATCTATTAATTAATTGTTTGTGTTCTACCAAATATTTCTAGCGACAGTAAAAATGTCTATCTTAATTTAAGACATCTCAAGATCCTGATGGCAGGGATGAAAAAGGGCAAAGAAAGATATTATAGTTTGAAAATAGAGTAATGTAGAAAGACACAATAATAAGGACACCCTGTTATCTGATGTGCAATATGAGGAAAATAACATCAAGAATAAACATACTGATTAATATGCCTTATTCTAAGCATATTATTTTCAGAATTGATTTAACTTTTCTGGTTACCACTTTATCTCTCTTGCTGTGAAGATCAATCTATGCCATTTTTCTCCTTTTATAGCTTTATTTTTCCTTCTTTGTCCAGCATTATCAAACTATGACACAAATTCAATTACGATGTTATGATGCCAAACCTGTGGTCCTGGCAAAGTGTATCATGCAGTATATCTAGGTAAGTGAATTAAAAAAGCATCTGAGCAGGTATCTGGTGTGTGTCACTGCTCATTCTTCCATAATAAACTATATTCTTCTTCTCATTCATTTGTCAATCACAGTAACTAAAGATTATTATATGTTGTATGTACGTGACACCAGCAATTTGCAAAGTCTGTTGGCAAGAAAATCAGGTTAGAATGACAGAGTGAGAAATTAAGCAGAAGTCTGATGTAATTAGCCATAACAATCAGTGCTCTAATTTCTGATTTATTGTTTCCTGTTTTCCTGCTGCTTTCAGCCCATGCATACTGTATGTGCTTCATATAGGTCAAACAATTGTCTTATCAGTCCTGGCAAACCAAGAGGTCAGAGTTAACAATATTTATTTAAACATGCAGGATGCTTCCCACTGCAATTAGGAAATAACTATTACTAATAGATCTTTGGTGCTATTTCCTCATTTATAAGACTTTGTAAAGACATAAAGGCAATAGTGAATTCAGATTCAGGCTTCTTCATCTGCATATTTCTTGCAGATAGATTTACTTGATGAGAAGCATTTTGGTTTGTTAAACTGACTATGCTGAATTCCACCAAACAACAATCTGACAACAAAATACCAATATGAAACATTTGCACATACATATATCAATTCGATAACAATGTGGTATTAGGTAATGCCAGATCTTAAAAAAAAAGGCTATCCAAGTCTTGGTCCTTCTGAAATCAATGACAGCTTTGCTGCTGACTGTGATGGGATTACGACTTGGCCCTATAAATTTGTTCTGGCTGCCTTTTTCACATTGTACAGAATTCAAAGTCTTTGGATGGGCAATCCCTTTTCATAATCCAGGACTGAACATAATTTACTCTTACACGATTCTTGCAATTCCAGTGGGAATTCACATGACTGCTTGTTTTGATTGGAAATATGCATAGTAAATTATGCATCTCACATATTTACTACATGTATTGAACTCCTTACTTAATGGACACATTTTCATAAAAAGTGAGTCTAGGAGAGATGCTTAGAAGTCATGTAGTCTGATCTCCAAAGTATTTCTAAAAATAAACTAGAACTAAAACATTCCTGACAGAAGTGACTTAGTCTATTCTTTAAAAAGTCTGGAAACAGAGATCCCATGAATGCCTCATGTCATCTATTCCATTATCTACTCAAGTACTCTTTCAGAGATACAACAGCAGGAAAGTTCTAAACTAAATACTCTTGCCAATTAATCCAATTATTCTCCTCTCTATAGTAGACATGGGGAAAAATTTATTCTTTGTAGTAGTCTTCTACATAATTATGTCTTATTTCTTCTTAGTCTTTTGTTTTCCTCTAAAATTATTAATTTTTAGCTCTTGTTACTTGAAATTCACATTTGCTTGATGTCTGATCATCTGTTTTGTTCTGTGCTGAGCCTTGTCCAGTTTTGACAGCACAATTGCAAAACTTGGTGCTGTACATACAGCTCTTGTGTTGATACTTCCCATTGTGGTGCTTTCTTTATTGCAGAGCTAAGACACCTGTGACTCATGTGATGCACTATAACATCCAGATCCTTTTCTGTAGGACTGCTATCTGGGCAAGACATTTCTCAGAGAGTATTTGTGAAGCTGATTATTCCTACTTAAATATTTTATTTGCCTTGATTAAATTGCTTTCTATTTATTATAGCTTCTTTCTCCATTTATCTTCCTTATTTTGAATTCTAACCTTGTCCTCAAAAATGCTTACACTCCTCCCAGCTGGCTATCATATAAGAATTTAATAAACTTACTGCCTGTTGTACTGCCCAGAGCATTAATGAAATGGCTGTGCAGCACCAGACTCCAGATAGATTTCAGTAGAACTCTTGTTGATACTGCCTTTCAACATTCTTTTCCAGTCTCTTCTGCACACTTGTTACAGAGGTGTAAGGAAAGAAGTTATTTTCCTGTTTGGTTGGGGTTTTTTCCAATGAAGTTAATATTTATGCAAAGCAGCATAGACTGTTTAATAAGTGAAGATGCAGTACATTATTTTTGGCTGTTACTTATCATCGGTTAATTTTTAAGTACTTAGAAATAGATGCTTTATTAGTTTTTTCAACTGTCTGAAGTCATGACATGGTTCCTTGGTTCTGCTTTCCCCCACTTTTAGAAATAAGCAGTATATTTCTCTTTTTTTCTTGGTGCTCCAGAACCTTGACCTCTGCAGATTCTCTCATTTCTAATTAGTCTAATGAGTCTAAGTTTGGCTCCCCTCTAGATAACTTTTTGAAGTCCTGTGTAACTCACTGAATACTGAAGCTTAACCTTTTTGATTTTGATGCTAATCACACAATTTGTAATCTCAGATAATTTTTTTTTTAATCAAAAAGTACTAAACATTTTGTCCATCTTGGCATTATCTAGCACTGTTAAAGGTACTGCTGACTTTTCATCCCTGTTGACTGCCAGGATAATTTATTGCTTAGAAAATTTATTTTTGGGGAGAGGATCCACCTGTTTAGAGCCTCTGGGCAACATCCATCAGTGAGGGCCAGTTCTGAAGTCATCTGTCCAAGGCCCAGGCTGGAAAGGAATCACGGCTGCAGCATATAACAGCAGCAAATTTAGAATATGGGTAATATCAGTGAATTCAATTCTATGAGGTTTTATAGGATTTGGTGAAATCTTCTGCCTATAGAGTTGTGTGACATTACCAAAGGGTGCATGAGAATGGAGAGAAAAGGAGGGATGAAGGTGCACAACATAAATGTGAAAAATGTCAGCTATTTAGATTGCTTATATTATTTTCAGGAAACGTGGCAAAATATCTTCCCATTTCCCATCCTCCTGAAAATTAAGAGAAGTGTGGAGTTTTTCTCAACACACTTTTGCTTTCAGGATGGATACCTGTCCATGGAGCAGATGCACTTTGTAGATGGCAGCACATGTTCATGAGATTTCTAGAGATGCCTTGAATGATGGGGTCTGGATGCCCATCCCCCTAAATGGCCTGAACTTCAGACTCTTCAGGACACTCCCACCAGGAAAGAGAGAACAACTCTTGTGACTTCCAGTCTGTACAGTGAAGCAGACAAGGCTCCAAAGTATGAGAGACACACACTTTAGACAGACATATAATGACAAACTAAAGCAGAGCTTTAGCTTCAGCTTCTTTTCTTGCCTATTCTAATGGGCACTGTCTTCAAGCATTTTTATTTGCTTCTGAAGTTTCCACTTGTTTCTGATTTACTGTTACTACTTAGAATGATTATGATTTTGGAAACTTTACTTATTGGTATTACTTATTTTTCTTGCATATCAAAGAACTTTCTAAACAGGAAGAGCCTAATTCATTGCTAATCACACATCAAAGTTTGGGTAGAAAGCAACAGCACAACAGGAACTTAGTTCTCAAATGTGTGTGTCTGTGTGAAGGTACTGTAGGAAAATATCACTGTGTTACTTTGCTGGCTGTCATTCAAGGTTACAGGAAAATGTCTTAAAAATTCTTGGGATAACAACAGAAACCACTGTAAGAGCCAATTTACTGCTGAAGAACTTGTATTTCTTGTATTTACAAATTAACATCTTCACCAAATGTTCAGATAGCATCAACCATTATATTTTCCCACAAGCCAATTTATACCACCTTACAGTAGATGAAGGTAGCTGTAGGATATAATAAAAACAAAAGACACACTGATTAAAAGTTTGTGGATAATCATTGCCCAGATTACTAATACTAAATATTAATTTTATGCAATTTCAGGAAAATGTGAACCCAACAGCATTATAACCTGCAGCCATCCTAGTATTTATAGTCACCAAATTTCAGTGGACTAGTTTTTCTATTTTTTTCCCCTCAAAGTAATTTATCTTACTTATTTGCTTCCAGATATTGATGCTAATTATCTTTGTCAGTTAATTTGAGGATAGAAAATAGAACTTGGGCTCAGTCCTCCTAGTTTGATAATTTAATACCAATATTATTTAGGTTATTAGTTTTACTGGTAAATCAAGAAGCAAGTTGCCGGAATACAGCTGTGACCCCAGGGCAGGAACTTTCTGCCGGCTGTCACCTTCTGACAGTTTGGGCTGTTAATTACCTCCAACAGTTGGAGCACAAGCACCTCTGTGTCTGCCAGCTGGCAGCCTCTGCCTCTCACTGGCAGCCTGAGATTTAAAACCTGTAACAAAAAGCTGTTATGTAAGCAGTTTATTGTATAATACACAATGGCAGCAGTAGACCCACGCTGGGAATCAAAGGTACTTTCTGCATTCACAAGTAGTTAGGGCTGGAAAGGATGCAAGATCTTGCTTGCCTCTTTCCACCAGTCAGCTGAACATGAAGCCCAAAGTGAAACAGCCTGAGCTGAGGCTTCTCACACTCTGCATACTGGGATCTATGTGTCTGAATTGCTGTGGTACTGTTGAACTATATCAATTACTTTAACATGTGAGAATAAAAGACTTTAATTGCCTGGTGACACACTAGTCACCAGCCCAGAGAAACTGCAAAAATCATCTTCGAGGTTTCCTTCTCAGAAAACAAATGCAGACTTCAAAAGTGCATTCTCAGATCCTTATTTAAGGACTCATTCCCTGAAGTGCCACAGATGTCCCCTGCAGCTTTAGCTGGTCTGTACCTGGGAAAGAGCTCATGATCACACTTCTGAGGGAGCAGTGTCACCATGCTGTATATAAAACTTGAGCTGCTCAGAAGTGTGAGAAGCAGGTTTCTTATTCCAAATTCATGAAAGTCTCTCTTTATAGTCAAAGTGTCTCAAAGCATGCAGCTAAAGCAGTGCTGGAGCCAGACAATGGGACAGCCCCAAAATGTGGCTTGTAATTCAGCTTCAGGAAGTTATTTCATGTCTTACTTGTCAATTGTTTAAGTTTAGAAAACAGAACCACCCTAAGCCAGAGGAAGGTACCCAAACCCCCTTGTTAGCTTCTGCTGAGAGGTTAGAGCACTTACAGAGGGGCAGAACTGGATTGCCATCCATCCCAGACCTGAGAAGATTCAAGCCCCCATCTCATTTGTCTGCAGAGCTGTCTGATAATTTCCAGGTGAGCTATAACCACCAGAGATCTAGAATTGCAGAACTGAAGAAATCAAACAAGAGCAAGAAGGAGCCCAGCTATGGACCAGGATGAGGTGTTCTGGATCATATTCTTATTCTCTGTAATGTTCAAGTATTTTATGTGCTGGCTGCTTGGTGCAATAAGCACAGTGTTTCCGTAACAGAAATTTGTGGAATTTTAAAGACCTGGGATAATAACAAAATCATGACTTATGTCTCAATTTCCAATTGGTTGCATATAAATTTGAATTCAGTGAATTGAAGGAATGTAAGGAATATTCCCTACTATTAGGTTTTCATATCCACTATAAGGGTGTTCAGACATCTGCTATCACTCTGTCATGCTTAGGTAAAGGCCATTAATGCTGATGGTAAGCAAAATCTTCTTGGGACCTTTAAATGGTCATCAGAACAGAATCATCAGAACAGAAAAAATAATTATTTAAGGATCAAGTGGAGCAGTACGCTTTGTTTTCAGGATTTGAAATAAATTAAAATGAGACTTGTAACAAAATTATTTCAGTGGACTTTTTTTTTAGGTGATCATTAAAGAACATTCTTTTTCTCTCTCTCTTACTAGATTTTACTCAGAGTCAAAATAAATCAATCATATTGTGATTTAAATATTGTTTCTTACATGGAAATAAAATTTCACATCAGTGGCACACTTTCCATAAATGCCACAATGTTGTTTATTAAATTTATTCAAAGAAACACTGTACTTTATGTCCTTTGAAATAACTCTGGAGACGAAGAACAACTCTTAGAGGAAAAAAGCTACTTTAAAACAGCAATTTGTACAATAGAAGCAAGCCTGGGTATCCTTATGTAGATACAATTCTCAGAATTTTCAAGTATTTCACCTACCTCATCTTTTAGATAGACTTGAGTACAGAATTTGCTTTTCAATATATTTCAGATCAGGCACTCTACCTCCTCCAATCCCTTGCAGACAAAGGGAAGTTGGAACCAGCATAAATCTGTTTAGTAAAAGAGGAGGATAATTGTCAGTTTATCAAAAATTAACAATAGCAGCCCAAGTACCATCCATCTGGTCTGCTGACATCCAAATAAGTCCAAGCTTCCCAGGCCAGAGGTGCCCACATAATTTTCAGGAAGGAAACATCTGGGAATGGCTTTTATATCACTACAGAACATGCAATTTCATTCCTATACTTGCAGTTTGTGTCTTCCTGACAGTTATTTCAAAGCTACAAGCTTAATGAGGTATAATCTCACAATATCTGTTTAGAGCAAATGACTGAGATAGAATGTACCAAGCTGTAGTTTTGACTATGATGGGATGTCCCAGTATTTACACCAGTATGAAAAGAAGCAAAGTTTGACCCAGTGACTTCACACAGGCATAACATTGGGAGGATTCCTAAACTATGTATGTATTCTGAAATTTAAAATTTAATGTAAAAGAAAAAGTAATTTTAAATCAGTTTTTTTTCATGATTTATACAGATGAAGTATTTTTTATGAGTTTTTTTTATACTGCTACTGAAGGATGCTTTGAAAACAATGCACAGAAAAGAAACCAATTGCCAATGTAAAGAAAGCCTGTCTTCAACACTGGCAGGGCTAACGAAACCTCAATTTCTTTGCATTTTCCTCTGTAAAGTAGTGGGAAACCTTTTAACAGTTCCCATTCCTGCAGGCAATTCCCCTTTCATGGTTAACTGCTTCACTGCTGGCCCTGCAGTCACATCTGCCCTGCGTTGCCATATCACATTGGAGCTCCCTTGAAGCTGGGGAATTGCCAGCAAGAGATACCTGGTATCTATCACCATCAGTCAAGCTATCAGACTGACTGGAGCAAAGCCATTTTAAAGTTATATTACAAAAAATTTCTGTGATTTTCACAGATCTGAAGCACCCTGACAGTATTGCTTTTTTTTTTTTTCATTTAAATAGGCTTCTATTTTATTTAGCACTAGAAAATAGTGCTATAAGAATAGAAAATATTAAAATATACCAGCATGATTTTCTTTTTATATTTGAAAATATTATTTTAAATATTTTCTAGAAAGTAAATTTTTCAGCAAGTCTATTGTCTTCTATCCCTTATATTTGTAATAATAATTTAAATATAATTTCTTATACCTAAAGATTTTTGTATTCCCTTATCCTTTCCAAGATATATCTTATTTGATTTTTGCTAGAATGTTTACATGAGAAAACCTTTACTGTTACTTTGACTTTTTCATTGGAAAAATTTTGAATATTTTATATTCTTTTTTTCTTTTTCCTAAAATAACCAGATATCACAATCTATTTCATAGATATAGAGCTGATTTTTTAAGTTGCTCTCATATTTAAGTTCTTTCAATTGCTTAAAATGTCAACTTTCCCATTTTCATTCTCATAATGTATTTTGCTTTGTGGGTTGTTTTTCTTACTGACACCATTGGTCAGGTGGAACTTTGAACAGACATTGTACATTTGCTATATTCCTGTTTCACACTGACCACTGCATATAGCTAATTTTCTCCCTGTGAGTGATCCTGCCTGACTCAATTGCTTTGCCCTGCTAATGATGCAGAATTGTGAGTGCATGCTCTTGGGCATGTGAGTGTGCGTTCTTGGGCACGCGGTGGCCAAAGCCCAGCATAATCTGTTGAGTGCCAGCCCTGCAGCAGGAATGGTCCCGGTGGTCTGATGATCCTGCCTGACAAAGAAATAAAATTCTATGCTTGAGGCTGGAGGAGATGAGGCCTGTGGGAGAGGGATACTTTATATTGCACCCCCCCCCGCCCCCCTTTTTTTTTAATGTGATTTCCAGTACCATAGAGCAGAGAGAAATGAAGGAGGGAGAAGTTCAGGAGGAAGAGGCATTGCTTAGGCTTTCTTTGATCTGCTCCAGTTGAAGCTTTTCTGACCCAGGCAGACAGATCAAAGAAAGAAGCCAGAATACAGAGCACTTGAGACATTTCATGGCTGTAGAAAATACTGCCCGAAAAGTGCTTCTTTTTTAGTTTGAAAATATGCTTGCCTTACATATAAACTGTTGTGGCACTTATTACTGAAACCAGATGATCACAAACTATCGATTATTTTATATACCTCTGTCAGGAAGGCATTAGCTATATAGTGCCTCAGATAAAAAACCTGAGACTGGTGCATGAAGATTGCAATAAAACTAACAGAAACGAATGATAACAAATTGCAAATTTATTTCATTTCTTAATATGCCTTAGCTTAAAGAGATTCCAATTTCAAATGTTCAGTAATCCAATGATTGGTAGAAGACTTTCTTTGAACAGTAGTAAATCTTAGTCTCAATAATTTAGTGAGAGGCAGCAAACAACTGCTGTATTGCTATCTCCAATCTGTGGTACTGAGTAGCCTTTACAGAGCTGAGGTATCACTGAATAAGGACTAAATCCTGGTTTCAGTGTAAGCTATGTGCTGCAGGCTTTATAGCCATAATTAGACCAAATTCTGCCCCAAAGATGCCTCTAACAACGGCTGATCCTTGTGATTAACTTCTCATGCTGCAAGCAACCGCGCTGATTGATTTCCACTGACTCCTCACTGGCTTTGTTCGGATTTCTCACTGGGCTGCAGGGTATGCCTTCAGCACCAGCCCCAGGAACAATCCCTTTTGCTAAAAAGTCATAATAGTCTTGTTTATGTGGCTTTCTGGCTTTTTTTCCTTGCGGGAGCTGATGGGCAGCAGCAGATAGGCTGAGTGCAGGTTCCTTCTCTGAGACAGAGAGAAGGGTGCCATCTACTGAGGCACTCACATCCCCTCCTGCATCCCACAGGCTTTGCATGGAAGCCTCAGCTGTGTGCCAAGCTGGAAAGCTCATAAAACCAAAGTAAATCCATGCATTTGATGAAAGTCATTAAAAGACATTTCAGAAAGAGCTGCATTTGTTCCAATTATTATGTTATTCCATTTGCTGTGTCCTAAGTGAGAGCGAGCAGCTTTAGGATGAACAGGGACATGATGCAAAAGATCATTTTGGCACGTGTATTTTAAAATAATAAAATTCATCATGAAAACTGGCTATTAGAGGAGAGGAGTAATTGAATAGTTATTATTTAGTTATTTTGGTTGTTAACTCTGATTTTAAACAGTTTATTTTTATGGAATCAGAGTTTCTATTTAGCCTTTGTTAAAATCTACTTCGTGCCGATAGTTATACAGCTATTATCATTTCATGACATGCATGGGACTTCAAAACCATTATCTGAAAATAGATTACAGAATTATTTCTGCTAATACTTTTATCTGATACTGCAAAATCCATCACTGTGATATTTCATGTAGCAATGGTCACAAATAAAGAGCATATTTTTCTCTTCTGGGATCATCTTTGAAAATTGTCTTCTAGCACGGTCAGTATGTTTGTTTCAAAAGCCAGACCTGAATTTTGCAGAACAGACTCATTTCATTATCTGTTGGTATCTGTCTTCTTTAATGAGAAAAGGGCACTAAAGACATGGGAGAGACAGAGCAAATACCTTCATATGTGACTGTGAGTAAATCACCATCTCTGTGTAAGCCCAACACATGCTTTCTGTTCATAATCCACAGGGGAGTGTACTAATCATGCATTTTTACTGCAGCTCTATGTATCCAAACATTTGACCAGGTAAAATTATTGGAGATGTCAGGGAAAAAGATATATTTGGTGTTCTTACTTTCACCTCATCTTAGAACATAAGCCCCTGTAAATAAAAGCTAATCTTGGCAAATCATGTAGAAAAAGTCAAAATCAAGTTGTCAAAGCAATAAACAGTCCAATACAGCTGACAGGTCTCTTTGTTACAAAATAATACACACGTCAGCCATAAAAAAGATAGGCTGAGACCTAAATGTACCGTTTTTGAAACAAGTATGAAAAGTTCTTGGTTTTGGGAACATATACCACTGAGCCATGATAAAGTGCAAAAGGAATTTATTTGTTTTTTTCACCCCCAAAACATTTTTCATCAGCCTACCTTGATCTAAGAATTTATTGCACTCTGATAACAAAAGGAGAGAGGAGCACTGGCGATTATTTGTACTGGCTTTGGGGGATTTTTAAAATTTTATGATTGAATGACAATTGTGATTGAAAATGCTTCATGCTGGTGCTCTTTTTTATTCTTACCACCAGATTATGAAGTAAATGTAAATTTTCAAGTGCAGATGTAAACGCCATGAGTGTTTGGCATCAAGAAGAGTTCATGACATATCAAATTGTTCTCCTATGCTTTTGGATAAATTTTACAATCTACAGGTTAACAAAAACTGTGAACTATTTCTGAAAGGTATTTATAAACAACTGTCAAATTTATGTATGCAGGAAGATACTGAGTAGTTTCAATAGGATTGTCACCATGCCTAGAGTCTTCCTCCTCCCACTTATTACTTACTGGTAGGATTCTACTTTGAAGATAGATAACTCTGTAACCAGGTATATGAGTAATTTTGATTTAAGCATCCAAATATAACAGAGCACTACATCTGTTATCCAAAGGCCACAGACTTGTAAAAGTACTTTTCTTTTTAAGTTTCTGACCTTCCTTGAGTACTGTAATTTCTTTAATGCAGCTAAACAAGGTTCAAAATATTTAAAGCTAAGTTTATGATTCTGAATTTAATTTAGAAGTGGTATAGCCTAAGTGTTTCTTGATGTTTGATATCATTACCTGTGATTTTGCCATAGGTGATTGAATACTGTATTCAGAAAAAGCATTGAAGAAATAGGAGGTGAGCATATCTGTTAAAAATGTAGATGGGTGCTTTTTATTTTTCATGCTTACTTTTCTATTATTGTAATTTACAGAGTTTCTGAGCTCACTGAAGTGCTGTTGTGACAGTAACTGGAGAGATGCACAGCAAAAGGCAGTACCAATTCAACGCACCTTGCAATGATTTCTTGCCTCTTTTTTTTTTTTAATGGTCTCTGTCCCAAAACTGTGAAAAGTCATCACAAATTTAATTGAGTCTATCTAGGCTACTTCAAAAAAAAAGATGCCAAAATGCAATAGTCTGACTGTTACCAAATGATATTTTCAATAAGTTACTATAAATCTGTCGGTAAGCAGAAAATAATCAAGAAAATATTGCCTTCAAATTTCCTAGCTAAATGTGAGCAATATGGATGTGAACTTTGAAACCTATTGCATGCATAAGTGCTATGAATCATGAACTACAGCATTTTAACTCCAGCTTTTATATTCAGTCATTGTTTGGCTTGAACACAGGGTTGAGGCACTCCATACTTCAGTTTTTGTATATTTAAGAAAAGGGAGAGATGGCAAGAGTACACTTACCCATCTCCCCTTTTAAGGGATGACCAGCTAATGCTGCTACAACACTTTAAAGATAGGCTTCCCAGAACTTAAATATGATTAGACATTTATACAGATAATAAAACATTCATACTTTCCTAGGATAAGATAGAAGGGATTTAAAACACTCAAGCCTCCTGGCATAACTAGCTGATTGAGATTAAAAGGGAAACTTTTTTTCCTACAGGCTGGTTATTACTTAGGGTATTACCTTTGGTGGTTGTGGGGTAGTTTGCATGTTACTTTGAAGTATCACACACTGTGTTGGCTGCAATAAGATACTAGTTTAAACAATCTGCTGGCCTCCAACAAGGATGGCAGGTCTTACTCTTGTGTGTTCCTAGATCCCCACTGCCTGGCGGAGATGAACCCTTAGCTTCTCCATACATCTTACTGATGCACAACCCCTCTTTCTATGGCTACACCATATGGCTAAGGCATGTCCCACCCTGCCAAGCCCTTAGGTATTTCAATTTTTCATATTTTTTAGTGAAATTTAAAAACTTGTGGTTCTGATTTGGTTCAGTTTACACAATTGCAATGAGAAAAGCCTTACTAGCTAAAAACTCGCCAAGCCAGCCAAATTGCTTTGACAGAACCAGAAAGTAATTAAATAAACAATTCTGGTGACAGACTTGGGGTGGGGTCATGCCCACTGACAGATCAAGAATAACACCCGAGTATCATACTGGTGTAGCTCAACTCTCCACTCTAACCATTTGCCATCCATTTTAGTAAGCCCCATATATATGGGCTTACTAAGAAATAAGAAAATTCCTCTTTGAGAAAATGCTATTTATAGCACTATGTATTTTTAATTATTTTTTAAAATTTTGCTTCTTTTTGGCAGTAAAATGGTTTACATTTTAAAATACACACAAGTACATGCAGTGCATGTGTGGTGTGTATGCATGTGTTTGGGCAACAACTAGCTTAAATTTACACATGATAAATTTTTTGAAACTTGCTTATCAGACAGCATGTCACCTTTAATTTTTATTCAGTTCATAGTTTCTGTTTTACTGCCTCATTATATTCTTCAAATTTACTGGATATTTCTCCCTCGACCCTTTTCTTCCCTTTTGTTGCATATTTTTATATATAAATACACACATACATATACAGAGAGAGGAAAATAATTGCTCTGGGGAAATCTTGAAACCCTTTTCCTTTCCTGAATAGCAACAAGGGTTTTACATTTAAAAATAGGGAGCCAGGAGCCAGCAGGCAGGACGCTAACCCACAACGTCAGTGAAGTTACACAGATAAATTTTTCAGTTCTTTTATCTAGTAAACATCCTAATGATCAACATCAAAGGCTGAAGTTAGAAGCCGTTCTCTTTTGTGCCAGATTGAGAAAGAGTGGGCTCTTTTACATCTCATTTGGGAGATATGAGGAGCCTTTGAATGGATCATTGCTTTTTATGGGTAGTAATGAGGTGAGAAGTATTCTAGTGTGTGGCACAGGCCTTCATTAAAAGCGTGAAACAGAATGGCTTATGGTTAAAAAGGAGTAATTTGTTCTAACATACTTGCTAAATTGTGCTGTAACCATGCCAGGTCACTGGACTACATTTTCCATAGGATTTCCGAATGCATTTGTGTGTAATTATTCTGCCTATACAGAGTTGAGGGATTTTTCCAATGACTTGTGCTAACTAGCTGACAACAGTCATTCCTTTACTGGAAAGTTTTCTAAATGCTATATTTTAAGAGGTGTGGAAGAGCCAGATATTTTTGCTCAAGCCTATATTTCCTGAAAAAATTAAGAACCAGCACAACAAAATACAATAAGTGTAACTGATCCAAAGGTCTTATTAGCATGACAAAAAAAAAACAGGGAGCCTTTCCCTGGCTGAGAAGTCTTCACCTTCAGTCAGACAGGATTTTATCAGAGAGGTCCATGCAAACCGAAGGCAGCCAAGCTGCTGTATATTATTGTCTCTCAAGCAGCACATCTGAGCAGCCTGGTTTCCCCAAGAACTGCTTAGCCACTTCTCTCATCACAGCCGACAAGTGGCGATGGCTGTCACTTTGGGAAGTCAGCCATCCGTTCTGAGCTGCTGCTGAGAAACATGACGGTCATTGTGCAGAAGCACAGATACCACAACGTGCAAATGCTTTTCCAAGTTCTCGTTCCTGCCGTGCTTGAAAAGACAGGAAATTTCCACCTGGAGTACAAATTTCTGCCTAGGTAACCTTTTTCAGAGGACAGAAAGGTATAACCCCTGGGAAGTACACTCCTGAACTGTGAAGGACCGTACATTACGCTGGCAAGGGACTGTAGGAGCCCTTTTTTCAGCAAAACACTGGTAGCATCCAAAACTATCCTTTAGGCATGACACCCACACAATCTGCTGAGGATTGTGCATCCAGTTGGCGGCAGGATATGGAAGAGAATGGAGACTCCAGCCTTCCCCCCTCCAGTCACATCACACCACTTCCCTGCTGTCTCCATCGCCCCATCATCATTGGAGAAACCAGCTTTAATTCTTGCCATGCAAAAAATGACAGTTCTGAGTTTTGATGTAATATAGGAGTAACAGCTGGCCAGAGGATTTTCTACTAAGCTCATTTAGAAGGAAGTGCTAAGATATTAAAATAAAAGCCACAGAAATTATCTGTTTTAGATTGTGTCTTTTGTAACAAACAATCAATCAAATAAAACCTCTGAGAAAATTCTATATGCCATTTTTAACCCTGTCCCATTTTAGGACAAATATCAGTATCTAGAAATAATAAAAGTCCTATGAAAATAGTATTTTCATTAACTCAAGCCAAGCTTTTGTTTTAAATGCACATTGAAGAAAATTTATGAGATTTCAACTTTTTTCTCTAAGTCAGGCAAGAAAAGTGTTTGAAATCTCAAAACAATCTCCTTCCTAGCTTTGAACTAAGGGGAAGGGACAGGACTGTGCCTGTGTGTGCGTGCGCATGTGTGTTTGGCAGCAATTAAAATATGAGAGCAGTGCTTAGAGCCATATGCTTCCTCAGAAAGTGATAAAAGTTGCATGTGTATATAACTGATGGAGAATTTGTCCCATAATGTTAGGAGAGCTAAGTACAGTTGCTTCTTAAATCAGATTACTATTTCTTTCTGTGCAAGTCAGGAAAAGCTAGTCAATTTTAACTATTCCTATGAATGAAAAAATAGAGGAGTTTTGTGAAGAATACATGAAATCAAGTCCTACAACAATCTGTCTTCTGAGCATCAGACACTTAGAAAGCTGAGAAACAGATAAATTATTCTGTCCACATATTTTTCTAGCCATATTGTGAGACATAGAAGGCATTGATATTTAATGTTCATCAGTAAGTGCTGGGGTCATTCCTCATAAACTTATTCACAACATTTTGTTTAAAAATGTTAGTGACAATGATTTAAACTGCTTATTTTAATGACATGAAAAAAAACTAAAATAAAGCAGAGAAGTACAGTCTGCTTTAGTTAAACAGCCACTCCCATGAAAGTGATGTATATATATGATAGTGTGTTTGTATATATGCAAGTATAGTGTATATATGTATTATTACATATGTGTATATATTATTATATAATGTATATACATTACACTGTTTGAACAAACAACAAAATACAGTCTTAGATTTTGCTATATGCTACATTGTTTTTCCTAGCTTTTTCAGGCACAGAGATTAAATGTCAAGAAAAAGATTGGGTAGTATGTCAATAGACATCTGGAAATTGTAAGAGTTCAGGCAGTGACTATATTTTCTCCTTGACTGCAAGTGAGGAAACTCATCTGGTTTCTTACAACAATGAGATGAGCTTAGGTTGTTGTGAAAGTTTTTAAAGGATGCCTGAGACAAATGTCAGCTACTTGGCTATTGGGAAGGTCTGAATGTCCTGACATTGAAATCTTTATGTCTGATTGATCATGAATGCAATATCCACACATGCTAAAGTCAGGGTATCAATAGAGATTGTCAATTGTCTTGTGTTGTGAATCACATCTTTCAACATATATTTTGGCACTGATGGTTTCTCTATGGTTTTAAATAGCGTTTAAAATTAGATCTCTGTTTTGTACTGATGTCTTGGAATTTAGGTCTGCAAAGCCAGCATTGGCCACCTTGCAAACACCACAGAGTTTGTGCTGCAACTACAAATTAAATGCACGTAAAACCAAAACTGACTTGAATATAATGTTACTTGGCTGCCAGTGTTTCTCATCTTCCCCTTTATCCAGCTTCATCTCCAGACTGGCTTTGCCACCACTTGTTCAAAGGAGTTTATTCTGTGAATAATTGCTGAATTGATAGCTGCTTTAAAGGAGGAGAAAATAAAGATGAACAAAACAAAATCACTTGAGACTATTTGGGAAACAGGAAAATTAAAAACTCTATCGGTATGACTACTGGAAGGTAACATGCTAACCACAGTTTGAAATCCTGCAGTCTGGTTTACCCACAGTAGATATGAAGATCTAGAAATGTTGGTCTCAGTCCTGATAATATTGAGGTTTTTTTTTTTTTTTTTTTTTGCTACACAGAAACAAAGGCTTTTAAGTTTGTAAAGGACTCACAGATTCTGATAACAGGACTGTAAATGCTGCTATTAATGCTTTCTTTATTAGCAATTATTTAAAAAACAGGATTAAAAACATTGTAATAGGAGTAAGTCTTGCCTTGTGCCTCAGTTTCTCTTTACAGCATGTAAATCAGCAGATATTTATGTCTGAGCTTCACAGAATTCCAATTACTTGGTGTTATCCAAACCCTTTATTAAGAGACAGAACAGACAGTATATAGACAGTTGTTTTGTGCCATAATGCCACAAATTACTCTAGATCTCTCTTGACTAATCTTGAGTCAAATTATTTTTAATCATTTCTTGAGATATTTCTTGCTTCATGAAACCTAGCATCAATGATAAAAGAAACCCCAAAAGCATTATCAGAAGGGAAAAAGTTCTACAGTGAGACTTGTCTCTGTGCTGTTTTTAGGAATCGGTCAAGGTCCCATTATCCCTATTTATTCATAAAGCATCAGACAGAGGAAGAACATATATGTGTACTATGTTTTTCTTAGTCACTTCCATTACAACCAAAATCCTGCTGCTTTCCTCTTCTTACATACTCCTGCTCACAAACTGGAATCAACCTATCTTCCTATCAACCTAGGAAGAAACTGTAGAATGCAGGGATACATCTCCTCCTCATTTTTCTGATTTTATACAGGGCTGGATTTCTAAATTATGTTACTTCTTTTGCCCAGTAGAAGCTCTTCTAGAAGAAAATTACATTTTTTTAAGGTGACTGATCACATACTTTGGGTGAAAGTTTTATTTACCTTCTTCCCATGTCTCCTGCCTTCAGACACAGGGCAAATCTTCAGCTAGCAGACCAGGCTTTTTTCAGGCTGTCCAGAACTCTTTTTTGGATTTGTGCTGTGACATAACTCCTTCATGCCTTAAGTAACTTCCATGAACCACCAGAATCTTTGATTTCCTCACCCACCTCTGAAAGGCCTGAGTATGTCCTGAAAAGCTCATTTTGCCAGTATAATTATTCACAAATAAAACCAATTTAGTCAGTTTTGGATGAGAAGTTGCATTTCTTTCCCTCATCCACCATGCAGGTGCTTGGGGCAGATCACAGCCAAGCTAAGAACCATGTAGGTGTGGAGTTACATTCACTCCATCAGACCCCTGTTGCTACATGATGTGCATTTATGAACCTTAATGACCTGCTGAGATGGTAGGGGGAAAGGATAAGGGAGCTAGAAACAGAATGAGCCCATCAGTGGTTTTAACCATTAAAACGTTATCCCTGTCCTAGTACTAAACTTTTATTTTTGCAAGCTATAAACTCTTGTCTGGCATTACATTCATTCCTTCTGAAAAAGATGAAAGTCTGTCCTGTAAATAAGATGTTTCTCTGCTAAATTTAGGATTAAATCTAAGCCTGTTGCTGAGCACTCAGATGCTATAGCTGGGCAGACAACTGACCTGACTACAACAAATTTACTCTCTAGCCTGCCTCAGGGTGAGATCTCAGCTGTTTGAATGGAAGCTGTGGGTCAGGAAGTCTCTCTAAATTGTCTGTGCCTAAAAATACATCTAAAGCAAACAAACCTTGGTGACTTTGCACATAGATAGTGCTGAAATTTCATCCATGTGTTCTTCCTCTCATTAGAATCCCCAAATAGTGGAGTGCAACGAGAAAAATAAGGTGTAGCACTAACTGAAAATGTAAAATGGAAATATAGCTACAAGAAAAGGAAATAATTCAAAAAGAATAATTTTCCAGTATGAATGTTCAAAGGAGTTTATTCTGCAAATAATTGCTAAATTGATAGCTGCTTTAAAAGAGGAGAAAATAAAGATTAACAAAACAAAATCATTTGAGACTATTTGGGTAACAAGAAAATTAAAAACTCTATCAATATGACTACCAGAAGGTAGCATGCTAACCACAGTTTGAAATCCTGCAGTCAGGTTTACCCGTAGTAGATATGAAGATCTAGAAATGTTGGTCTCAATCCTGATAATATTAAAAAACAAAAAAAAGTGGAAGTCAGTTAAAGCGGAAATTATTATTGCTTTTTTACCTTTTTTTTTTTTTTTTTTTTTTTTAGGTCTTTCATATCATTTTATACCAGTGCACTGATATGACATAGAGCAGAGCCATATAAACAGTTACAGTGGCACAGCTGGGTAGACAATAAATTGGAACTGGGGTTGAGAGAGTAAGTAAATGGAACCAGGAAGAACACAAACATCTTTTTCACATTTTGCTGTTGAATTAATTAAATGAGTCCAAATCTGTGCTTTACAGGGGCTTAACTTCCTGGTCTAGATTTATGCAGATTTCAAAGAACCAATGCTAGGGAAGATATCCTGGTAATTGCACTTGTACCCTATAGCAGTGGGGCACAGTGCAGAATACCATGAAAAAAAATCTATGAAGTGCCATACAACATTTTGACCTACTGAAAATGAGATACATGAGCTGCTGCTTAAATCGACATTTTGCATAAAGGCAGCGCAATTCTAATGTGTTTGCTACTATTTTTTCTTTTAAAATGCCTAGAGGAAATTAATTTTTATTAAAATGACAGCTAGGCCTGACCCTCCATCTTTAAGCTCCTACTTGAGCCTTAGAGACCCAGCACACATGGTACAGTATGTTACAACCAGCTGCTAATTGGACTCCCTGCAAACATGACTGTTAAGGTCAACTGAATCAAATAATGACAGCTCAAGCTTTAAATCCGAGGGATATATGCCTATCTGTTGATTGCACACAGCTCCCTTTGCTAATGGTGAGAATAAAATGGATTTATCCAAAAACTCCTATCCAGCTTTGATATTATTTGTAATATTTCTAATATTGTTATCCACTTATAAGTGCATTTGGAGTTAAACATTAAAAGTACAAGGTCCACTCAGACATTTCAAAACAAAACTATATGTTATTGGATGGTATGTCATATAATGCATACTGAATTTGTTCTTACAGTTCTGTCTCATTTAGTATGTACAGATAAAAATTGGGAGTAAAATTAGAAATAGCAAAATTTTAAAATATAATAGAATATCAGAAATCCTAGTCCTTCTGCATTGTGAAAGCATATTTCAAGCAGTACTGTGTTGATCTTGCTGATTCTATAATAAAGTGATAGAATATTACTTTTAGCAAGCTTAGGGGAGGCAAGAAAATGCTTAGGAGAATCCTACAGCACTGTCTAATAACAAAAGTCTTCTAACGTAGATGAAATCTTGACAGTGGCCAAATAGTGTGTTTGTGTTTCAGCCTGTTACTTTGTGAACATCCTGCCAACAAAGCATGAACCTTGTGTATATCTCAAGCTCCACTATCAAAGTCAACAGAGAACCTCCTGTTGCTCCCAAATATCTGTATTAATAAACTGTGTAAACAAAACTTTTGTGGATACATCACTGGGTCTGAAGTCTTAGGGACCTGTTGCTGATTAAGGAGTCTCTTTACTTAACATTTGTCTTTCACATTTATTTTTCAAAGTATTTCCGTAACAGGCCAATGTGACTGAAGTTTCCTGACCCTCTGCCAATCACAATATAACCTTCAAAGGAAAGAGATAACCTCCCACTGAAGTAAGATACGAAGAAATGTTCTTCAGAAGAAAGTCCAGTAAAATTCAAATAGGGAGCGCAAAACTGGAACTGGTTTAAAGAATTATAATACTGAGATTAATTTAACTCTTTAACTAGTTAGTCCTCTAGCAAAGGGGCTGATTTAAATCAGAGTTCCACCTCCCCAGCTATTCTGTAGGGAGCAAAAGCAGGGAGAGATAAGCCCTTCTGTGGCAGACACTTTGAAAGGCAGTGAGAAGCAAAGATCTTTCAGCTAGGACTGCTTGATGTTTGTCAAAAGGGAAGAGCTGAGATAAGCAGGACTTGAATCCTTGTTTGCATTAGAACTGAGTGAGCAGTGAAGCTTTGGTCCCTTGAGGTATTCTGATACACTGCTGTTTTTTCCCATCCCAGATCATAAAGAAATTTTGAACATCATGTTTTGTCATTTGTTGGGGTTTTTTTTCTTTTTTTTTGAATGAAAAATTCCTAACAAACATGATTTTTAAAGAGTGAATTGTTTTCACTCCATTTGCTTATCAGGATACATTGTCTCTTGAGCAGTAGCCTATATGTGTTGCGCCCAAATTCTTCTCATGTCCAGGTTTTCCGGTGGGATGACTTTTCTTTTCAAACCCTGATGTACTGTATTTAGATTAAAGAGGCTAGAGAATATTAGAAGGTGTAGCAAGAAGTGCTATCCCTGTGAGACCACCTATGACAATGACACATGTCTGTTTATAATCTCCAGAGAAAGATGGTAACCTCTCCTGATTCAAGCGACCCAATCAGTTTTCTTTACAAGGAAATAAATTTAGCAGACAATAAAAATATATTTTTATTCCTTACACAATTTTCACTGAAAGGCTGATTTCCACTGATTACATTTTCTTATCTGTATTTCTCCTCCCTATATAAATAGCAAACTGATGCTATTTAAATGATGAGAGACTCAGCTAGCTCCCAGGGCTATATTCAATACTGTTACCAAACCATCATTAGGGGCTTTGTCTATTTTCAGCATTCATTTTTACTTCTTTATTTGTTTGCTTGTTTTTGTGAATGATATCTACAAAACTCCCTAGAAACTGGAGCTTTTGGACTGAAAGTTGAAATTCTGGTGGTAAATTTTTTTTTTTTTTTTTTTTTTTTTTTTTTTTAAGGGAAACAGTTCAGAATCAGACTGTGGATGATCCTTGCACAAAACATTGACAATGACCAATTTTCTGGTTCTCAGTAACCTCCATGAGCATGTGTGCTCATCTAGAATATGTCTCTGCAAATATGGCTCACAACCTCACTATCTTTGAGTAGAGGAAGATTAATTAGTCATCCCTGTTAAATGCCAAATAACCCATCATTGTTTTAACCAGCATCAGCCTTGATTTACAGATGTGAAACTAAAGAAGAATCTGCTGCCTTTCTTGCCTGATATTTGGTATAAGTGTCTAAACATAATGCCGTGTTCCTTTTCACAAATCAAAGACACTTTATTTACATGGGTCCAGTGCTTGCTGAAGTCTGGAGGAGTAAGAATAGAGAGAGACTGCACAATAAATGATAGTTCAGAAGTTAGCTGATTATGATAATAGAATAATTATCATCTGAATAGGGGTTTTTTTTTTCCACTGGTAGTCACATTTTGTTTTTCACATTCCACAATGTTTGAATTAATCTAAATTTACCAACTTTGCAATAAGAAGCTCGTCTTACTCTCTAACAGAAGATAACACAGATTTAAGTGAGGCAACAAATACACAGTTATGAAAAATGTTTAAAATTAATTGCTGTCCTTGAATTTCTTTTCCTTGCCCAGCTTTCAAGAGGACCATTTAATATTCTGCTTTGATAAACACAAGGGTATATGCAAGCAGAAAAGAGGAAGAAATTCCAGCTTGTATCTTTAAAGTACTGGAATGGTGTAAATTATTACAGTGGTTTCACATTTTCATGGGATCAAGGCAACAACAGTAAGCTCATAAAACAGATACCACTAATTATGCAGAGGAGAAGTCATAAAGTCACTGATGGAAGTATGTTTTATATTCATGAACACATCATTAAAATTTTAAGACACACTATCAAATTCTACATTTTAATACTACACCCAACAGCATTAAACCCTCCCAAGAAAATCAGATTTTTTAATGATTGTGTTTGTCACACAGGTTTCATATGTCTGCTGTTGAAGCAGATGTAATCTTTTCTGTTGCTGAGAGGCTTTTTCACTGGACAGTTAAAAAATAATTTTTTATGCAGTTTGTAGAAAAACTCGATACAACAAAAAGGAAACAGAATCACCAAACTCTTGGAATGTTTAATTGCAGAAATATTTAAATTTAGCCAATCACATAAAATCTTTTTATAGTGTTGTCAATTTGTTTTTATTTCTCTTGCATTTTGTTTCAATGAGAAAGGTGTTTTAAAATAATAGGATAGTGATTCAGGCAGGCGGCAACCCAGCACACAAATGTTAGGTATTTCAAAGGAATTTTTAATGTAAACGTGCCTTTAATGTAGCCATTTAACTTAAGGGCAAAATATAATAGGAAATATTTCAGGATTGCCTGTTTGGCTGAAACTCCTGTAAGATTAAGGAGTGTCCTGTATAACTTTCATTACTGTCATGAAGAGACTGAGGCCACAGTGAAAATACACATATGAATAAGGCCCCAAAATCTCTGGTGTTGGAAGAAGTGCAACAGACAGCAAATAGATGTATCCTTGTCAAGACATTGATGGCATGAGTGACACTTTCAAAGATGGTTTTTGTGATCTCCCAGAAAGGGTCCTGATTTTGGCTTTGCACTGAGAGATGCAAATAGCTGTGGAGTTGCACATTCACACACGATGCCCCTGCCCTACCCCTGGTGTGGATGCACTATCTCACTGCACTGTTCCCCTTCACAGTGAACTGTGCTGCTTCCTACACCTGGGACCTCTAGAAATAACTACCTCTCTAGAAAGGCTAGGCATGGTCAAGGAAATTAACAGTCAGTCTTATTTGTCAGCATTAATAACTAAAAACTCAAATACTTACTGCTGCATTTAAAGGACTTTTTTTTTTTTTTAACATCTAACAACAGGTTAACCTAGACCCTAAACTGGTCTGTCTCTAGTTAATTACCACATGATAGTCAAATACCAGCTAATACCATAATTAAACATTTATCTGACAAAAATTCAAGAGAGTACTTCAGTTATTAACATAAATTTCTTGAAGTGAGTTCTCATTGGACTCAGTGAAGACTTCTGCCTAAAAACATCCATGGCTAAATGTGGTCTAATATTAGGTCTCCTCTAAACCTTTCTTCCTCTGAAGCCAATATTTGGCCTATACTATCTGCCAGCATCTTTTTAATGAGAAGCACACATCTAAAAGCTCTCACAGCTCTCAAAATTTAGGAGTAAATATTTTAAAATTAAAACCGTATGCTAAGCAGTGCAGATTTGCTGGTGCAGATGTTATTTTTGGCTCATTTTTTTTAACTGGTTCGTAACCAATGTACTTCAGCCTATTTTTCCAGATTTATTAGTAGTATTCTGAATACCACAGATAGAGTGAAAGAAGTTAATAGAATAATGTCTCAAGATATTTTAGGTGGTTTTCTACTTAGCATCAAAGTTATTGCTAAAATTCTGTTAATAAGATATATCATCGGGACACTATAAATAACAAAAGGGTGAAAAAGAGAAAATGGAGATAAAAATCACTTAGAGAATGGGACAAGGACCAATCTGCATGAAATTCTACACTCCACCTTTCTCAGGAGACTCACACAATCATCTAGCATTTAATTTTTGATTGCATTATGTAGTTTCTGCAAGTCAGAGCACAGTCATGTAAGCTTTTGGGTTTTTTGTTGATGGTGGTCCCACTGTCATTCTAATTATTTAGGATTCATAACTCTTTCTATTTGTGTTGTTTACATTCATGCCTGATACCCTCAGTGTCATTCTTCCCTGAAAGAAACTGGAGTCTCTGGTGAAGGTCACAGAGTTTTTCACACTCTACTAATTCTTAATTAATTCACTATTAGTTGATTCTCTGGTTATGAGGGACCCTGTCGTAAGCCTCATTATGATGGCAAATAATTCACTAAAGAATGGATCACGTGTTTTTTTCCATAATTAGATCTAATTAATTTTATTCCTTTAAATGTTAGTTACTGAGATCTTAATAGTGTTTAGAAAAGTGAGCTTCTCTTTCAGTTGTGCATGGAAAAACACTATCATATTTTTTGGATTGCAAAATTAGGTCAACTCAGTTTAGCATCAGAGGGGACACAAGACTTAAAGCACAGAGCTGTTGTTCATGGCATTTACAATGATCTGTTCAGGTATTTTTCTCATAGACTGAAGCTGCCAACTCTTAGTTCAAGCATGAATAAGTCTTTTTAAGCTGTATTTAAATAAGATAGATGGGTTTTTACTCTCTGTGATTATGCTATCCTTACTGTTGTGAGGATCTACTCTGCAAATAAGTATTTTGAATTTGCATACCATATAGGCTTAATATGGGACCAATTTTTAGCCCAAAACTCAATTAGAGAATTAAAATACTAAACAAGTGTGACACTTTAATTTTTTTTAAAACAAGCTGAGAAATGTGAAATTTGAGAATGAGAAGCTCCTCAGCCATAGACTTGAAAACAAAATAATAGACTAAAATCAATTAATTATACATAAGAGTTACAAAGGGAGTCTGAACATAGGTTTAGAAAAAAGTCTGGACACTAAGGTCCATTCCACTAAGCATCTAAGAATTGTGGATACTACTATGATAAGTAGTCCTACAACTGCTGGAGAACTGATCAAGGCAGTAAATAGCAAAAGCAGTTTTTGCAGTCAGGTCTTTTGGCAGAACTGCACAAGGTTTGCAAGTTTACCATTTTTATGTTTTTAAACATTTTTGTTTGAGGTCTTTCTGTTAAGTTTTGCCAGTTATACCTTAGGCCTACATGAGATACTTTACTATGTTTAATAGTGAAACAGTAACTTCGCAGATTTTCTAAATTTCTTTAATTACTAAAAAACTGCCAAGTAGAAAAGCTAAGTTGCTATGGGGTTCTTACATATTCTAAAATTATTTTTTCCAAAATTGTGGATGTTTTGCAGAGTGTCACTTTTTTTTGAGAAGAAACAAACCTCAAACCTGCAGGTCATTCATTTTTATTGCCCTCTGGAACAAAACAGAAACATGCAAGCAATGGAAAATGTCAAAACCAACATTCTCACTGAATTGTTAAAGAAGTCCTGATATTTTGGTGAGAAAAATTCAGGAAAAAAACCCTCACTTTTGACTTGCCTATTTACAGACTCTCATTCCGTAACCAGATGGATATGTATTTAAACCAGATAATTCCCTTTACTAAATCTAATAATGGCACCTTGCTAGAGACACTGGCTAATCAGGCAGCGACTAAATCAAGGCCTAATTTATCAGACAAACTTCATTAAATAAATTTTATATTGTACACTGCACAAAACTAAACTCAATAATTGGGATTAATTGCCACCCTCATCAGTTTGAGCAAGGTCAAGGATTAAGCAGGCTTGCAGAATGATCTGACCTTTCATTGCAATTCTGCTTCCACTGAAATTTTTAGCTGTCAAATTCACAGTTGTAGGTTTTACAGGAGATTGTCACAAAACAAATTTTGATGTGGTATCATCCATGTCTCACGTTACCCTGCTATCAAATAGCCAGACATTAACAAAGTAGCTGCTTTGAAAGGCAATGTGAAAATAATATTAGAGTGCAAGTTTTTCCATATTTTGATGGGTTTTGCTACAGATTAGCAACTAAAGCTAAAAAATCAATCACATTAAAAAGAGAAAAAATAAAACAAGTTTAAATTTTATTTCTATAGCATTTATATAAAAGTATTGAATAGACTATGGGTAGCTGGAAATTTAATATAAAACTATTTTCTACGGTTTATCGTTTTAACTTGTCATAAAAATGCCCCTAAACAAAATATTTCAGCCAAAAATTTGTCTGGTTTTAGTTATTTGGGAGGGAGGAGGTTGAGGAAGAATTAAGATTTTACAATATGGGTCTAGAAGTGCTCTTCTGCACTTGGTTATGTATATTTAAGACATATCTCCCTCCTGGCATGATTTGCAACACAATAATGGAGCAATGTTGAGAAAACCATGCTATAGCCCTCAACTTAAATTCCCAGAATCGTCAATCTGGCAGCTGTCACAGTAAAACATTTACATAATTTTTAAATTACAGACAATTATACAAAACCCTTCTCCATCAAAGGATTGGTTTCCTTTCCCGCCCTTCCCCTGAAGTCAATAGCAAAATGTCCTTTCTAGCAGTAGGAAAAAGTGCCTTGGTTATACTTACAAAAGAGCATTGTATGCTTGAAATCATATTTTTGTTTTTACCTAGTACCATGAGATTTGAGAAAGTATGTTAGTAATGGAGATGCTATAAATAGTAGCTAAGAAGTCTTTGATGGTAAGCACAGTTCAGGCAGAACATGATGATTATTTATGGAATGCTAAGAAATAAACATATGACTATGGCTTTCTGGTTTTGTAAAAGTGTAGACTCTCATGACTTGGAGTTAATTATTAATCCTTTTTTCCCTTTTTTTTGGATGAGAAAAAAATCAGCATTTTTCTAAATGACTGAAAATTGTAATTGTCAGTCAAGGAAACAGTTTCTCTCTTGTCTCTTTTTTCTTGCCGTCATCCCTTCAGCTATCTGAGAATTACATTTTTTACAGCTGTTAGAATGAAACAATACAGGATTGCTCTTTTCTGTCCCTGGTGCTGTGAATATTTTAGCCAAATTACAGACAGATGGATAGATGAATATGATGCAAGTATGAATGACCTGCCAGTGGTTTCATTTCAAGTGGCAAGGTAAGCCTGTGTGTGTATGTCTATATAATGTACAATGTTTGTGTGTAGACCCATGTACTCACACGTGCTGTAACTGCTGTTTGGCCAGTAATGTGAGACAAAAACATGAGAGAGAGAGAGAACCTGAGTGCTTTTTGTATGTTTTTTACAATTATTCACAAAAGCATTTAGCTGTAAAAAGATAAATCCGAATGTTTTGCTAAAGCAGCTGTTCATATGGGGGAAAAAAAAATTTTAAAAAGGAAAAGAGACAAACCCAGCAACTTTTCTTTGATTTAACTTCAGGATGCATACTCTGCTGCTCCTCTGGTGATGCCCGCAGTGCTGTGGAGCAGTAGACCTTGCCCCTTTTTGTAGTTAACTGGTGAAAAAGACTGCATCTGCTTATTCTCAGGCATTAATACAGCTAAAGGAATAAGACATCAGAGGCCTGCAAATGAGAAGGTCTTTTTAAATTTACAAAGCATTTGCTCCTGAATCCACCTCAGTCAGTTTGGGGAAAGCGCTGTTGGCACCAAGTCACCCTTCAGGGAAAGACTGATAATGATCACTAGAGACATACTACGGGCTCCTGCCTCACTCACTTCAAAGACCTTCTCTCTTAATCAACATTAAATCATCATTTTGCCTTGGATATAAGGACAGCTGTACACAATCTATTTGTTTTAAAACAGATTAGGAATGGGTTCTCTGCCAGAGTATAAGCTGCATGATAAATGTACTTTAAAGCCATAACTAGGAAAAAACATCGCTCCCTTCGTTAGTTGGATTCCAGTACTAGCTGAGAACTCACATTGCCCCAGAACTGGACCCTTTGGTTGTTTGGCTGTCCCCAAGAGCACTCAGGCAATATGACAACTTTGGAAAAATCCAGTGTCTGTTGATCTTGTGTCTTCTGGTAAATTTTCCATGAAAAGCAATCGTCGCAAGAGGTAGTATAAGATTGTGTAGGTCTGCTTTCTTCTTCCTTTTTTTTTTTAATCTCAGAGTTAAAAACCCTATTTCATCCACTGACAGTCTCACAAGGTGACAACAAAGGCCTTTTATTACCCAGTTAAAAGTTGATGGCCAGATAGTTGTTAAATAATTAAGTAAAGGCCCTAAATTACAGGGGGGAAAAAATCCCTTCTCTTGATCCATGCTGGAGATATTTTTGTATGGTTGCTAAGCACCTCTCTATAAGCTGTTTTTCTTGCACAGTACATATGCACTGGAATGTGCAAAATTTAAAAGAAAAGTCTAGCAACTAGCCATATTTCCAGAACAGGACATTATGTACTGAAAAGCAGTGGTTCCCAAAAAAGATTTGGGAGTCAAAATGAGTACACAAAAGAATATTCTGAGAACAACATTGTGATGAAATGAATTACTCAATTTTTGCATGTGCAGAGACAATATTATTCATGAAACACTGAAATGAGTCCTTCCTAATCTCCACTTAAAAATATATATATTTATTTATATATAAAAATATAAAAGTATTACAAAGAATATGTCTCATAACGAGAAAATTATAATGTTCAATCTGTATTATTTTAAAAAAACCCAACAAAAAGATTGGCAGGCAAAGTGATTGTATGATACTAGCTCCTTCACAGGGAGAAATGCAAAATTAATTTAAGAAAGTTTAAGCAAAAATGAGACAAACTCAAATTAAAAAGGATGCCGAGCTTCTAAGAGGGACCAGTAGAAAAATCTGTCAAATGAACTAGTACCTTTTGCACTTGCTTGTTTTCTTGCTGTGCTTAAGCCAAAACCGCTCAACTTTTTGGGGGGTTGTATCTTAATTAAAAGCATTAGCTGCTTTAATTCAAATTGCACTCCACTCAGAAGAAGCTGAGTGAAATGCAGTGCCTTCCAAAATAAGAGTGATACAGCTGGACAGGATGAGCTAACATCTCATCCTGAGCTGAAGCTTTTCTTACGTGTCCTTAGTTCAAGTACACTTGGTGGCACTGCATGGCATTTTCAAACCTCTACTTTAACTGAACATGAATCATAGGCCTGTGCATGTGAATTTCTGTGCCAGTGGATGTCACCAGTTACACAAAGAGAACACATGCAAGGGATTGGGACTGTTGTTCCTACTCAGAATGACAATAATTCCTATCTATTTGTTTGGACACTTTTCTCAAGACAAGAAAATAAATTATAAAAAACAAAAGTTCAAATTATTTACATTTTTATGATCAATCACAATTTTGCCTTAAGCATTTTTCTCTCTTTAAATATTCAAGACAGAGAATGAATGTTTGTTCCTGATATCCTTATGACCAAATTCAGAATATTCTACTCTAAAAGAAGTCTGATTGTTATTTCTTTCTTTTTATATATATTTATATATATATATATATATATATATATATATGAATGTTCTATTTTATGATAAAGATAATTGAAGATGAGGAAGTTTGCCAAAAAACTGGAAACCCAGTGTAGCAAGGCAGATTTTAGCACTGACTTGTTTCCACACTGTGTTTATCACATGGAAACATAACATGGTAAACAGGGAGTAAATGAGAAATGTACCCTAGCTTCTTTATGTCAGTGTTGTCATAAAGAATATTAGACTTCCAAGAAGCCAGGCATGGGAATTAAGGGAGAAGGAAAGACAGCTAGATTAAATTTTAGATAGCAAACAGTAGAGGGAATCAGCTAAGCAAAGGGAGATGGGGATATTAATTCAGTAAAAACTGGGTAAATTTTTGGCAAAAAAAAAGGATTAAAGATTAAGAGGGGAAAATCCTAACAACATGTAGCAGAAGAAAACACACCATGTGTGGAAAAACTGCTTCCTATCTAGAGAAGGGCTTCACTCAGTAGAGCAGAGCAAGAGTATTATACTGAATAAAGAGAGGCCCATTCCTATCCTGCCAGAGAACCTATTTTTCAATGGATGAGAATGTACCAGATCATCAAGCTAGTGAGCAGGATGCAAGGAAGGAAAAGCCATATAAAATGAATCTTATGCATTTGAAAAACAACAGAATGCAAATCAAGGCAACATAAATTATAGAGAGGGAGTGAAAGTTACTCCAGGGGTCTTATCCCCTGCCCCCACAGGATACAAGCTATTTCCTTTGAGTTTGCAATAGTAATTTCAAAATGCTACTCCTGGCACTGTCTGAGCCACATGTATTTTCAGCACTTGGCAAGAAGACATTTAGAAGATAGAGGCTGTTCCTTTACTTGGGAAAGGGAATTGAACTTCTTGCACTGTGACAGTAAATAATGCGTTTCTCCACCGAGGTCACCACTGCACAGACAACAGTAAATTTGGCATTGCCTAAGTTTTTGCTCCTTGACTTTACTAATCAAATAGCTTTTTCTCTTCACTGAGTAGTTGTCCACATGGAGTCCATTTTTATTGTGTGTGTGCTCATGGCTAGCTCAGGCACAGGGAGCACGTACAGTCCAAGAATGGACTACATGTGCATAACACATTTCAAAGAAGTATAGTTCCTGAGAGGTAAATAACTCCTTACTAGTGGCAATATTGACTAAATTAAGAGGAGATTGTCTGACAATTGCCAATGCAAATTACTAGTAATCTTTCATAATGTATACTAGATAGACAGGGTTCTGATTTCTCAACAAATGTTCACAACTGAGTAATTCTACAAAGTAATTTGAGACAATTAGTAATTTGATGTCCCTTTGTAAAGCACTTCAGCTGACTAAATATTCCAAAATTAATTTCCAACAATGTCCACCAGTATGTTATAGTTCCCAGATAACTATATGCTATGTTATATAAAAATGCTAAATGGTGTCCATAATTAACATTAATGACGAGGAAAAGGCTATGGCTTTCATTTATGAAGGGAATTATAGGACATAGGAATAGCCATTTTGAATTAGATCTAAGCCCATGCCTGTAACAATGACAGGTAGCAGATATTACAGGAATAAAAGACGTGGCAACCCCTCCTTTCCTGTGCAGTCAGACACTGTAAGTCTGTACCACCAGGCTTTCCTGTGAAAGGGCACATATGCAAGAAGGTAGCAACTGGCCCATATTTACCTACTTCTTTACAGAATTCTATTTTCCAGAATTCTGTTTCATGTTGTGAAAGACTGCAGCCTCTTGCCAGAAGACAAAAGGAGATTTTATATATCACTGATATCTGCTGAGCAAATAATATCATACTCTTCAGAGAAGCCATGGCATGCTGAATGCCAACATCAAGCAAAAAACCCAAAGTGCAAATCTGAATTTATTCCTGCTATATTTAGTGGTATTACTGAGATTCCTGTGTTCAGTGTTAGGGCATAAAACTCGATAACTGATCCTTATTGAACAGGCAAATTGAAATTTGATTTTCAGTTTAATCTAGTATTTAAAGTAAAAGTAAAACTCAAATTGAGAAGGACAAACTACTTCAGTTTTCTGTATTTTTAATCACTGAGTAATTTAATTTCTTTCTTGTGGGAAGAGACACTTGTGTAAGTTACAGCTGAACATAAGAAATATGGTTTTAGTAGTTTATGTATTTCCTGTCTTGCTTTGTCAGTAGCTATAATTTTGAAAAATTGGTAAACTTAAAAGAATTAATATTGATAGTTTCACTTTCAAGTATTGACCAACGTATGTCAACATGCAGTATCACATCATTTGGAAACACAAATATATACCTGACAGATACAAATAAGAAAAAGGGAGGAATCTAAATAATGGGTAAACTGTATCTGGCTTGGATCTCGTTGCTTTTTTTAAGATCTGATTGAGAGACTCTGAGCAGGCAGGTTTGCTTATAGGAAGCTATTCTGCAAATTATAATGGGGAGGTCAGAGTCTCAAACTGCCATGAAGTTGCTTGAATTCATTGTTGTGTCTGGCCACCAAATCAGAGACAATGTCAGGACTTGTGTGGAAGCAAAGTGAATTGATGTTGCTGTCTTTCAGCTTATGTACCTACCTAGATGAGAAAGGGTTAAGCATGAGTTGGGATGCATGTGAAAATATATGGGTGAAGTAGGAAAAAAAATTCTCTTCTAGCTTGAGCCACTCCATCTGTTCCCTTAATTCAGTGGCAGACCTTGATCGGACCCTGGGATCCGCTAGTCCCACACTTCATACAGCTTCTCTCTGTAAATTAAGTTGTTGGCCTATGTTACTGAGGGTTTAGGAAGGTGAGTGATGACCTTGGTTTGAGTATGTTTGTATAGAAACATGTCACTGTAGGGTGATGTCTTTCCTCCAGGGACATAGGGCCCAATACTAACCATTTGTTAAGAAAATACCAAAGCTAAACATATCCAGTGTATGAAAGGATCCAACACCCTTGCCAAGGGTAACTTACACTCATCTTTGAAACATCAATGTACACAGTATTTTAAAGGTTATTTTTAGCACTTGTCTTTTAAACTACTTCCCATCTGATGTTAACATCTTGCAACTTTCAAACTGAGTTATTTTTATTATTAAAAAGGGAAATGTCTTTAATATAGTGTATTATGACAATATGTTTAATATATATTTTTAAAAGGAGATATAAAATAGTATTTATTCTCAAGAATCAGGACACATAATTCCAGAGAAGTACCACAATGCTTTCAAGTTCTGTGTTTCTTTATATAGCTAAGATTAAAAGTAAAACTTTAATGACAATATATTTCTCCTTTATTCCCGCTTCCCTGCAGTGAAATGCTTCCCTCCATTTTTCCAGCAGTGATCTACGTTCCTAAGTCTGATGCATGCATATTGTTTGGAGAATAAGTTGTAGTTATTCAATTTTCTGGGAAAGTTCTGTTAAATAATTTGTATTTTCTTACAGCATTCATTTCAAAATAGTACAGTAAGGAGTTTAGTCAGATCAGTAATTTTCTTTAGCTTGTGAAGTACGCTGGAAAACATGAAGACAGAAATTCATATTAGAACCACAGTTTTCAAGCCAGGTAGTCTTAAACTCAAATTCCTAAATGTGCTTTTAAACTTGAACTTTAGGTATCTGAACCTGAAAGTGTTGGCCTTGTTTCATTGAGGCTTGATTAATGTATAGTCAGGATGTTTTTCCATACAGCCAGCCTATAAATGTTACCTTTCTAAAGTTCAGCCCATACTTACTTGGTATATCTTTAAATAATTTACCTTCCGTCCCTACACTTTTTTAAAATATTTCAGACTATTTCAGTTTATGAAACTGTTGTGAAACTGATGATCTGGTGCTAAAGCTTCTCCAGAATGTATGAGGGGTAGCTGGAGCAGGGGACAGCCTTTGTTTAAACAGAAAAGGATGAAATTTTAGTCCCGTCAGAGTCAGTGGAAGCTTTGCTGCTGGCTTCCACATGGCCTGGATTTTACCCAGGTATCCACCTTTGGTCTCAAGTGATGTAAATCAAGCATGACTGAACCAAGGACTGTGAGGATGCAAAATGCAAGACTCATATGTGAAGGGATATCAGGCCAAAACCAGTCAGAAGGACTATGAAAAGCTGGTCAAAGGAAAGTATCTGTATTAGACAAGGGTGTACTTTAACATTTTCTGCCCTGCAGAATTTTCTCCAAAAGTATTTTTCAGGAAATACAGTCTACCACCATGTAAAACTATTCTTAATATCATCAAAAGTAAATTATAAGAATGCTATATATGTGGGATTTTAGCTTTTCCACAATAGCTAAAGTAGTTACCTAAAACTGATGATGAACTATTGCTAAATGTCTCCTTTTCTCCACAGGTAAACAACCTTTTTGTCATATCTGAACTTCTATAAATTCCCAAGTCTTGCTCCCTCCAAAATAAACAGAAAAGCAAAAATATGTTTTAGTTGTTCTATTGCAACTGTGCCATTCTATTTAAAGAGCTGTATTAGATAGGAATGACAATGTAAAGAATGCACTCAGGCTCTTAACTGAAAATAATCTTTATTTACAATAGGTTTTGGATAATTTTTTTGAAACTGTCATTCCATTACTTTTTATATAAATCAGTGCAGAAAAGAAATGTGTTTGAGAAGAAGTTGGAACTAAAGGTCATACCATGCAAGAAAAGACAAGTGCTTTATTTGGGCCAGCCCTGAAGAACAGAATGAAAGACTGAACAGATATCTGGAGAAATGTTCTGAATGTTTTCTGGGTGAGAAATAAATTAATAAATTAATAAACTTTAAAATAGAATAAAATGTTAAGTGCATTTTGTTTTATACTGAGTACAAAGAAGAAAATAACAAACCCTTTTAAGAGCAGCCAGGATATTATTCCAATAATAACTTCAAGAGATGCAAAAGCAGGGTTGAATGGCATTAAGCAAAATGCTCTGCAGGAGCTGGGTGAAAACCACCTGTACCCCCCTCCTTCCAGAACACATCTCCCTTTTATGACAACTTTCAGACTCTAATGGAAAGAAACCAAAACTTTTAAAACCCTCCTAGCAGCAAAGAGGTCCCTAAATTTAAATTTTTATGTCAGAAAGAGAAAGGGCACACCAGGGGGTCCTATGATATCCATAGTGCTGTCAGCCAAACTCCAGAGGTGTGTGCTGGAGCTGGCCACCAGCTTGATCTTAGTTTTAATTGACATGGTGGGCTGTGAGCTGCAGCGGTGGAGAAGGTGGGCTCTGCTGAGGAAGGTTTGCTTCCAAGCAGAGAAACAGGTGAGTAGGTGAGGCAGGCACCTCTGAAACTGCCTCAGCTTGCGGTATCAAAACCTATAGACTGGGGGTCTTGCTCTACTGAGCTGGTCAGGGCTCAGATTTCAGTATCCTCTCTATCCTATCTCCTTGAGCTAGTCCACTTTAGCAAAAGGTCTTGTTAACTTTTCTTTATCAGCAAGAAAACATATACAGAAGTCTCTCACAAATTAGAAAGCTCCTCACTGTTTGGGCGAGAAGAAAATGCCATAACCTGGCTAAAAATTGAAAACATCAGACGTTGGTAGATGTGCTACATCTGCAAACATTATGACAAAGTCTTTGGTTTATGAGGGATTCTTCAAGAGCCCATTCACCATCCCTACCTGTGGAAGGAAGCTACTTCACCTGAGATCACTCCAATTGTCACAGAGATGGAACATCTTTGCAGGATGGTTGGAGAACAGCTGCTCCTTCTGCTTCTCTGCTTCTTGCTGCTTCCTGCCATTGCTTTTTTCCTGCCAGGTCTGAGTAAGAATGAATTCCTACTGAGACAGTGATTAAATATAAAACAATGAAGATCTACTTGAATTTATTTCCCACTACCCCAATTTTTCCAAGAGCTCTGGTAGAGAACAAAGCAAATGAGATAATAGGCTCTACATTTTGAAGCATTTTGAAAAGAGATGCTACTATAAAAGGTCAGCAGTATCTTGCTTCTCTTTTTTCTTTCTTTGAGTCGTGAATTTGGCATAATTATAAGTTATTTTTAAGAATATGTTAGCTGATCTCAGTTTAATAACAGAAGCTTCCTTTCCTTAGGGTCAGTTACGTTGTGGCCCCAGACAGAGGAGAGGATCGCGGGAGGAACAAAGGCTGTTTATAGGTGACACTCCATGTGAATTTACAAGCCTGTTTGAAGACTTCAATGAGTTCTTGTCTACAAGAGCTCCTTGTGTGGCTTGTCGTCCACTTGTCAGATATGCATATTTTTAAGCTGATTGATGCAAATCTGAGAAAATACTGGTTTCATGGGGTTTTGCTATTCTTTGTCTTGATAACCTATCAGTAAAGCAGCATTTCTAGAATTCAGTTTATTATTATATTCATCACTTGCACAGTAACTTTGATGAATAATTTTTTGCCTTGGTTAGTACCAGCAACCCTAGATGCTGTGTATTTCCATAACCACAAGACCTGAGCAACCAAGGGGACTAAACAAAAGTAGAAGTGGCAGGAAGGATATGTAAAAGATCTTCTTACATTCTGTTTATTAATGCTAAATGTAGAGAATTACAAGAAAAATTAGTTACACCCTGAAAAATTCAGATGTTCATTTAAATATTTGGAAACAAAATTATATACCTATGTTCACTGCATGTTTTTAACCTATTTTTGTTAGGTAAGTAACGTATGACTCACTCAATTATATCACCTTCAGATCCTCCCTAGAATTAACTGTTCTGGTAAAGAATGAAAAGTGTATGACTGCACCACTTGAAGGCAGGAAAATTATGGTTTCAAATTTTAAACCAGATTTTATTCAAATGTATTTTTAGTCATATTTTTAAGGAAAAGTGTGCAGATGTCAGGCAGTATTCGTGTGCAGATCTATGAATATATTTCTATTTTGGTAAGAGTTTAATTTTGCTTCTCAGTATTCCAAAGCTGTAGGCAAAAATATTAATGAAAAATATGTAATTTCATGTGAAATAAATGGCATTATAAACAGAAAACAGGCCGAGCTTTCAAAATCCACATTTGGACTCCATTTTTTCAATAGCTGATAATTTATTTTCCTTTATCC
Source organism: Taeniopygia guttata (assembly GCF_048771995.1). Classification (NCBI taxonomy): domain Eukaryota; kingdom Metazoa; phylum Chordata; class Aves; order Passeriformes; family Estrildidae; genus Taeniopygia; species Taeniopygia guttata. The sequence goes on along the minus strand of NC_133028.1, from coordinate 35,626,110 downwards.
ACGTTAGAAATTAATTTACTGTGTGAAACTTTGGTGCAATTGACACCTGAGTTTGTCACATCATTTTCCCTGACTGGGGTGTTTGGATTTGTGCTCTGATGAACTTGTTCTGTAAGAAATTATAAGAATGTTTCCTGGCAGGCTATCTGAATTTTTCCACAGTGCATTTATTTTTTTGGAGATAATTTGTTGTGTCTGTTAGGACTCATTTAAGAAAACCCTCCAGCAGCAGAGTACCTAAAGAGCAGTTACTTTTCAGCTCTTTCCCTTTAGAATTTAATTCCAGTTGAATTTTAGTTTTATTACCCTTTCCCTCCCCTGTATGGCAATCCCCTGGAGAAATGTTGGCATCCGGGGATGTTAACAAGTAACATAACCCCAAGGTCCCACCGCTGCAAAGCGAAGAGAGACACAGCAGAGGGGAAAGAGTGAGAGCTGGGGAAGAAAGGGGCTTGGAGGGACAGAAATCAAATCAGCCCCCTCTAAATTTCTTCCTATGTCTTGTGGCACTACATATACAGATTCCCCCTCCTCCTCCTTGAAACAGGGAGGAAAAAATTTAGGCTGAATGAAGAGCGCTGGTGGCCACCAGCGAACAGAAAGCAGCGCTGGTCCTGTCCCTGCAGCCCTGGCACTTGGGGGGAGCAGATTCAGGGCTCGGCTGAACCACCGTGATAATGGCAAGGAGGAGCTCGCTGCAGGAGGTTTTGTTTACCAAACAGAAACAAATTTTGAAAATTCTATACAAGAGCAACATTGAAGACATGCTAAAATTGAACAATCTAGGCTTTGAAAATTGAAACACCAAATTCATGGACTTATATTTTTTTGCAGCGTGAGCTCCGCAACCCTAATTCTGTTATAATGTGCATGAGCATTAAGATGTGACTTTCACTTTTGCTAACTCACAAGGTTTGAAAATTATAGTGTGAAATCTTTAGCACAGTAGTGAGGTCCAGATATACAAACAAGGAACTTTCCAGCACAGAAACACTTGCGCTGAATTTGAAAATATTATATCTTAAGATACTTTTTGAAATGTAACTTCAGAACTAATTTGAAGAATAATTTTCTTTTTAATTCCCCTGTAAGGATCACCAAAATTTTAGAACTTGAGAAAAAAAAGTGTGTAATACAATCAGAAGCTAAGTCAATAATAGTTTAATCCTGTTAATGTGTTTCAAACTGAGAAAATAATAATTTCATCCATCTGACTTCCACAGTGGTGGGAGAGTGAAAAATTTGTTAAGCACAAATGAAATTATCACAAGCTTTTCAATAACGCTGAAATTATAATTAAAAAATATTTATTTTACTGCAAGACGTGTTAAATAATGATCTTTGGAGAAAATATGACGATAAGTAAGGGAAATTAACATAATAAATTAACATAATACAGAAATTAACAAAATAAATCACTTTTTTCCTACTAATCCCACTGAAAATTGTACTGAAATCGTAGGGGGTTTAATACCAGTGTGAAATTTTGTTTGCTTCCTTTCGATTCAACACTTTTTAGTTGCAATTGAAAGCTCTTGGATAGCACACTGTGAGGAGGAGTAGTTTATTTGAGGGGTTTCTATTGCCACCTAGTGGCTCCCACGCCCTTCCCTGCCCTGAGCTCGGGCTCCCGAAAGCTTCTCAGCTGTCGGGGCAAATGCTTTCGTTAACTGGCAGGAGAGAGAGGTGCAATTCTTTAATTTTTTAGACATAACAAGAAAAGCATGAATTTAAATTTCCTCATTATATGGACAAAAAAAAAAAAAAAATTCTTTGAGTAACTAAGATGTCCCCCAGCTGACATGAATTAAGAACCATACAGTAACTCAGTAATGAACACTACTTTGAAAAAGAGAAGTTTATACAAATGTGCTTTTTGTTGTTGCTGTTGTTTGAAACAGATTATATAGATTTGATTTGATTCTGTCTTGACTGAGTTTTAGTCTCCTGAAAGGCTGATTTCTGTTGAGTTGATACATTTTTATCTCTGAAGCAAAACCTACTTATACTCTTCTATAAAGAAATAGAACTCCATGTTGGTCATGACAGGGTACATTGAGATAAACTGTAAAAAACATAAAGACTTCAGTTTTCTTTACTTTTTATTGATAATGGCAAATATAAAAAAATTTATAGGCTTTCACCCCTGCATGCTGACATCTGAGAGTTAAAATAGAAATGAGTAAGAGTCTTAATACCTCATACTTATGCCACCATAAAGTCTGTGGTTTCCCTGAAGCCAGTGGAGGTACTCATGTCTATGGAGGTAAGACTTACTGTAAATTAAATTAGATTGAAACCCACAAACCTGAATAAAGTCCAGAAGCTTTTCATTGTACCTAGTCTCATGTGGATAGTACAGTACTGTAATGTAGATTATAATACATAACACCTGTATGTAAGAGCTCCTTGTATCAGTGTTTCACTTCTCCATGAAACAGTTTTTCAAAATATACTTCCTCTGGTATTAAAAACTTTCCTCCATAAAAATCTGCAATTTTTTTTAAAAATTTCAGTATAGACTAAAAAAATATGATTTTACTTCTTGAAAGTTCTATTTTAATGACAAATAAAAATTGCAGGGATTAATTTTTGCCTACACTGCTTCAACAGAAATAGTGTGCTCTGAGTGATAACCACTCCTCCTTTTAAAATAAACCACACACTTTTGCCTTGGCAGACACTCAGCTCTAGAAGACTTATCTGCTTGTAAAGTTTTCCTTTGCATACGTGGTCACTCAGTTTAAACACATTTTAAAAGTATGGAGCAAACTACAGAATGGAAAAAAGTGTGAAGGCTTTGATATATATTCTATTTATACACCATGATTATGCAGCTAATTCTCTCTTTTCAGATGAATGATTCATTCCCCTGGACTTGCTATGTCCTTCAGTCACAAGAATTGCCCATCTCAAACTTTGACTTCCTGCAAATGGAGGCTTTTCTGAATCTTTTTAATGCACAAATTGGCTGGGAACAGGACTGCTAGGAGCCTGACATGGAACTTGGAGACACGCATTAATTTTCACACTCAGGCACAGCCTTCCTCTGTAACCTTGACCAGTTCACTTAGGCTCAGATTTTCAAGACCTTTAAAGCACTTTAAGAGGTACTTTTACAATTCTCTTCTGCCTCAGTTGCCCACCTATAAAATAGCCTGCTCCGCGGTGGCACCTGTATTCCCTGTCTTGTGCTTGTTTGTGGAGGGTGTTTAGGAAGAGCAAAGCACTTACCCGGCTTTTGTCTCTGCAAATCCCTCTGAAAGACTGAAATTTCTTGGAGGTTCAGCCTGTCCTCCCACAAGAGGATCTACCTCAGCTAAGTTGAGGAGGCCCCGTGCTGGGTTTAGGCTTTGAGTCACTGCCACGTTTCAAGCAGTAAAATAGAACAGGAAACCAATGTGAGTGGTCATTCTTCAAACTGAGTGCGGCTTATTCACACTGAAACTTCTAAATGCAGAGTGAGCAATTGCAACAATTCTACCAAAAAAAAATGAACACAGCTGATGGAAGAGACAGTATAGTTCAGGGAGTATTCCAGGTCTATCTGCCAATCCTGCACCTATGCTTGCTTGGCAGCTGCCGGACAGGAGCTGAGCTGATGTCCCAAGGAGCAGTAGCATGTCCAGCAATTCCTGATGGAAAGTAAAGCCAGTAAGAGCCATCAGCGGATTGCAATTCCAGGTTTCTTGCTTAAATACAATTGATCTATCTACCTAGATATATGTGTATTTACATAAACATTTGAATCAGGAATTCAGTTGTCAAAATTCCTGGTTCACAGGGAAAATTTTCAGCATTCTCTTGCATTATTTCTTCAAGTGCTTTGAAGTTCATCACTCCAATATGATTTAGTAAGAAAATACATTTAATATGAGATTTTTCCATATCGCTGCCTTTGTTTTTTATTCAGTCTAGCGACATTTTTTTCTCCTGAATATCCTGTTTATGCTAATGCAATAACAGTCTTTGAAGCACACTCTAAGTGATTTGTTTGTATCATATTTCAGTTATTTTTCTGAGTAAATTTAAACTCTGGGGTTCTTTGTTTGGTTGCTTGACTGCTTTTTGGGGAGGGTTTATGATTTTTTTTTTTTTTAATGGGAAACATAGGTTCCAAACGCTAGGGTATTTTTTCTCAATTAACATAAGAAAAAAGCCTTTTTCAAGCCTTTAAACTCATCTGTTGTGCTTCAATATAGTGAAAAGTAAAAATACCTTAGTTTTAGGAGTGGTATCACCCAACTGAAAAATTTCCCTGGTTAAAGACAGGAATCAATGGAAATATGAAGTTATTGTTACAGCTCAGTCATGTGTTCTGTTCCCAAGTGCTCTGTGCTGCCAGATTAAACTGTGCTTTACAGGGTTAGGCACTTGTGCCAGGTATCCTGCTCCCACAGAGCAGTCGCACTCCAGACAAATGTAAACTTTCCATGTGGAGCATTGCAATGGTTCTATTTAAGCCACAGAAACCCAAGAAAAATTTCTGTAAGGACATAACCTAGAAAAGCTCGACAGCTCACTGATGGGGTGAGAAGGTCACAGGGAAATGCTGGTCACTTGGACGCCTCAGATTGTAAATATCTTTCTGAAACGTTAGGATGTTTTGTGCATCTGCAGCGAGTGAGCAAAAAGGAGAATGAGGCATGTGGGAAAAGACTGAAAAGTCTGAGATACTGAGAAGTGCTTCTAGTTGCTCTCCAACAGGTTCAGTGATTGATGATGGGTTTTTGTGAGTCTCTGGGTTGCAATGAGTATAGATACTCAGCACCAGAGCCCTCTAGGGTGAGCTCAGGCAAGTTTAGGAGTTGTGCCTCTCTGCACAATAACATGACTGGGTCCTCTGCAGGTCCTCACCAGACACTCCTTCTATAGTAATCATACCATATCATGCACTGCAAATATTTTCTTAATGGTTTAGGATATTCTAGAAAATGGGAAAGACTATTTTACTTAACAAAAATAGACATGATGATGGAATTTTGCTTCTCTTCTATCATTTTGGAAGTTCAGATTAATACTACAGTAACTTCTAAGATGCCTGTGCTACCAAATGGCAGTGTGTAGTTTATCTCCTGTGCAGCTCTGGGGAGCACAGTCTTTCTGCAGTTCATTTGGGCTCTGCCTGGGGTAGCCCCTGCTCAAAAGATATGTCAAGAGGAAGAAGATGTGCTGCCTCACCATCTTGAGATCTGCTCATTGAGCCAGGGAATGGACAAAAAATTGTTATCAGACTTCAGGCCTCCACCATCACACCTTCTCTCAGTATTGATGTAAAAGGACATGAAGTCTCCACCCAGCAAAGTGCATAATCTAAGTGAGTAGGCAGGTGGGTAACCCCTTTCCTCCTTAGTGAGGCAAAGCATGTGTTTAAATCCTATTAAAGCCTGTTGGATTTAAACACATTCTTAAAGTTTGGTGAAGTTGAAAGACAGAGGTGGAGCTGAAAGGCAGAAGTGGAAAATGAAACTGAAGAAATGCAACTCTGCCTGCTGGTTTAACAAAAGGCTGACTGTACTGTACGCTGGCTGTGTGTGGATTCTAGCTGCAGTATTTTACTTACACAAATGTCCTGATACAGCCAGCTAATATCTGTAAGAGGATTGCCATGCTTTTCAAGTAGATTAGGATTTAGTTAGATCCTAATTGCCTTCATTACCCAGATGATTTGCCAAAGTCAGATGCTAGGCATAAGAATGTGGTTTTGCTTCTACAAATTTGGGGCCCCCTACATGTATTTGACAGACCGAGAGAAAATTCAGTCTATTCTGAAGCTAGTTTGCATTTGGAATATATATTTTCTGGAAACTCATCTCCAGGTAAATAAACTTTGCTAAAAAAAGCTCTCAAGCACTAAGTTTTAGAAGGAAAGTGAAGTGAAATCCCACACTCAGTGAAGTAATCTGTTATGGATTTTTAAAAATTATATTTTCTGAGGTAAAAAAATACCTCTCACCAAAAACCCCCAAAAACCAACACCACCACTGAATTTTCACTACTTGATGATTCTGAAACCAGCTCTGGGAACAGCAAGTCAAGCTGCTGAGGTGGGGGGCAAAAAACACCATTGCTATCAGGTCCCCTGGGTTCTGTACTCCTTTGCTCTCTGATGACACACAGTTCATTTCCTGACCTCTGGATAGATGACAGAGATAAAAAAAAAGAAAGGAAGAAAGCAACTCTTAAGGCTAAGGAACGAACATGGAGTTCAACTTGAAATATAGGGAAGAGAGTCTTTCAAAAGTTGTAGCTGTATTTAGCATCAGAGTTCATGAGATCCACATGTCCCATCTTCTTTTTCTACAAATCCCAGAGGAGAAAAAAACCCATTTATTCTGATAGTCTGGAAAGAAAAAAAAATGTCTGTTCATCAATTTCCCTTTTTTTAAGAGATAACCACTGACTCTACCCGTATGTTATCTTTATCCTGAGGCAGCAAATTTATCATAATTTATTCTGGTATATTCTAAATTTACCATGTTGATTACCACTGTATAAACAATGTCTGGCATTTGCCTCAGCCAAAGAATTGAGGCTGGCGCTGATTTGGAGTCGAGATCTGTGGAAGAGCTTCAATTTACTGAAGTGGCTGTAATATCAGTACAAACACCAGAGATAGATAGCTAAGGATATGGTGGTTTTAAAAGGAAAAAAAGTAAGGATTCTTCTCCTGTGTGATGCTAATGAGCCACTTACTGAAATGAATCTGTTTGGAGAGGGAAGTCTGAATGACACAAGGTTAAAAAACATTAGAAAGTGGTCTGCAGAAACAGCTGACTGGACTCCTTCATGGAAAAGCTGCTCTTAATTCTTCTTAGGTATCAGTGGGTAAGGGTTAAGAAAATCTTTATGTAATTACTGCATACAAATATGAGTAACATGAAAGGATTCTCAGAAGATTAGACTGAAACCAGTCCCAATCTTTGGAGACTAAAAAAAGAATTTAAAGGAGGACAAAAAAAAAAGGGGATAGACTGTCTTAACTAGAGATAAGTTTCTATTTACAATAAAAAAGAGAATTATTTGATCAACTGGCCAAACTGCATATTTTCTGAAAAATACCTGAGACCCCCCATGCAAGCAAGAAGATGAAGCAAATATTATGTCTGTTTCCTCACAGAATTACAATGTATTTCCTTCAAATCTCTTCAATCATAATTGTAATTCCCATAGTAAATTCTGATACTAAAATCAATTTATGAACAAAACTTTTAAATAACATGATGAGCTCTTTCATAAAATAGCATATTGAGGATTTAACTTCTATTTACATACTTGAAATCATGTTTGTCTGTTGTCCCGTGCATCATGCTTATTCTAGAACACCATTTTGGCATTAAGATCTTGGATGAACTGCACCTGACTTTAATGAGGCTGAAAAAGCCTTATTTACCTCCCTGGCCAACTCTTTCTTATGGTCTTCTTTTCTTCATGTGATAAATACTTGGTTATTAATATATATAATATTAATAATTATATGCCTTCTTTTCTTACAAAAAACTAAAAACCCCCCAAAACAACACCAACAAAAAAGCACCCAAAAGAAAACAACAAAAAATACCAACCCAAAAAAACAAAACAAAACAAAAACTCAACTGAAAACCTTGCATGAACTTGTCATTTTGGAGTTCTGTCTTGTGTGTTGGCTGATTAAAATGAAAAATTAGCTCCTGTTATGTGTGGAGTATGCACTGTCATGATCTGTGTAAACATGAGAGCTTTTAGGCAAGAAGTGTGTGCATGAGCTTAGCAAAAGCTTCTTTGGAAGCATCTTAGAAAGTCTGTCTCTAATATTCTGTGGTTTTGTTTGTAATTCTTTATCTTTGCTTAATACTGTTAAGAAAATTCAGATTTAATCTATGTTTCTGATTTTCTGAGTTAAGCTAGAAAGATAATTTCAAATTGTTTTCCTCCAACTTGGCACTTTCTACTTTTTCTGCTGTAGTCTGGTCTTTTTCCCTTAAAGAGTTTGCCTAAATTTAGTATCAAAATAGGATTCATTGCTAAGAAACAGCAAAGAGAATGGCTGAGGTTATTTACAGCAACAATAATAAATTTACTTTCCTCTGTTTTCAAAGACACAGTGCATCTCAAGGGGAAAGCAGATGATAAATGTGACTCTCCACAAGGGATGTGGTGTCAGAAAATTCCGTTTCCCCTTAGAACATAATTGCCCTGGGCTCATGTGTAACTTCAATTGCTTCCTAAACTCATGACATTGGTTACTGTGTGGATGAAACTGGATGGAACAAAATCTTACAGGACTAAATATTAGAATGCATTTTTCATGTCTCAATACTCAGTTGTGTAATTTCAGCCTCCATTCAGCATCTTAGATTTATGCTACGCACACAGAAGCAACAGAGGTGTATCTTCTAAATAAGAGCAACAGGAAAATATGGGGATCATATATAAATAAAAATAAAATTCATCACAATTTTGAAGTCTCTTTTGTGCCAGTTGTCATATGCATAGCAAACTCAAAGGCTGACACAAGTGCACAAGCATGCACTGACCTTTGAGCATGTCACCAGACCTGTAACATTACATGCTTGTAGGTAGGCACTCTGTTTCAACATTTTGCTTTTTTGGGATCTATAAAGTATGGTGGCTTTCCACACTGAATCCAAAGAAAGTTGCTATTTTTGATCTTTGATCTTTACAGGATTGTATTCTGATATGGACCATTCTTCATGACACAGCAATAGTATGGAATCTGATTTTTGGGGATTTTTTTTCAGTACCCGTCAACCAGGAAATGAGATTATTATAAGAGCAGTTAAAATTGTATCTTTTTTTTTTTTTTTTAACTCTGAATTATTTGATGGTGTGCTAAAAGAAAGCCCTAAAACCCTATGTTGCAGATCAATTCAGCCTCTGACTTCTATGCCTATGCAAGGTAGGAAAGAAAACAAGAATTTTAGGACTCCACATCAGCACTGGGTGACTTCTTGGCCCCTATAGTATAGATTTAAACATCTTCATTTGCAGCAGGACAGAAGCCATTTGGGACAGCCAAAGGCAGCTGTGGGATTTGTTTTTTAATCAGTCTGTGTAATCTTCTAGGACAATTTTACCAAACTCTGTGCATGAACAGTATGACTGTGATCTTTAATCTGTGTGTTTGAAGCATGAATAAAAAATGAGGATACATCTCTGCAAGGATAGTTGCTTTATCCAGTGAAATCAAAATAATTTTTGCTTTAAAATGACAACACCCAGCACACAGCAAGTATTGCAATGTTTGATATTCCACCATATACTGTGATTCTTTTGTCCTTTTTTATTCCTTAATGTTCAGCTTGGTTTTCTGTAAAGTCAGCAGAAGCTGTGAAGACTCCTTCTGTCATTCTTTGTCTGTGTTCTGTTCTGAAGGGTTTCTCCATACTTATAATCCTAAGTACATTTTTATAGGAATTGATTTTAATGGAACAGTTTGAAATATTAAATTTCTCTTAATGCCATCATGATCTCCTGGGACTTGAAGACAGAGACATTTGTTCCTGCCTGATACCTTTTGAATAATATTCTCCCTAAATACTGTTTTGACCAAGGGAAAATACTATACTACCTTCTAAATGGCTTAAAGGGCTTTTTGGCTGGAAGGCAGAGATTGTGTCTTTGCTAATGTAGTCTTAAGAGTGTCGTATTGTGAAATACAGTATTTTGTTGATAGTACAGAACAAACACACTTTACCAGGAAAAGAAAGCTGTGCTAATCCATTCTGTGGTAGAGGAGTTTCTTCTGTGGTTTTAGCAGCTAAGCCATGTTATTCATAGATCAGTTTGGAAAGCATTTTTAGATCATTCAGAATATTATGGTTTTAAAAAATGGGTAAAATTATTGCATGTATTTACATTCCATTCATGTACTGCCATGTGTCTAGTAATGCCATTAAGAAAAAGCTCAAGTTCTTTCACAAAATATAATATAGCCTAAAAATAAATATAACATTGTCTTGTAGTTTAGCAATTATTATTAAAAAGTGCTAGCCCTCCACAAAAGAATGCAGTTTCTGTCTCCTCACAGACTGCTGCACACTAGGACACAGGCTAAAACAGAAGAGTGCAGTATCCAATTTAAGCCACAGAACAGGAACAGTCTCACTGCTTAGGATAAGGCTGTATAATGCCACGTCAAGGGGCACAGAGCCCAGGTAGGAGGCTCTGCTTGCCTCAGCCCTCACGGTGTTGGTTGAGATGCGAGTGGTTGAATGAAATACACTGCAGAATATTATATTACATGGAGAATTTAACACGTTTTTTTTTTAACTTGGGAGAAAAATGGATTTATGGATTTCCAAAGAATGGCTTGCTTTCTTCACACAGTGTACAAGCCACCATGCTTTGATGCACTGTAGTGAAAATGGTGGAGATGCTAATACTAGCATTTTGGGGAAGAAATCGTTACCAGAGTCAAGGAACATCATCTTAGTATCTGTTTGTAACTACAATTATAAGATCAAAGGCTGAGGGAAATGTCACAGCTGTCTCCTAGGAGACTGCTTTACAACATTCCAAAAAGGCATGGAGTTGATTTGGGCAACCAAACACTAATCTTGGTACTCCAGTATGAACGGAACAGGGAGAAACCTGAAGATGCCATAAATAGAATTGGCAGTCAAACAGCCTACATTTCCTGTGAAAATTGCCCTTTATGTGAATGTTGGTTTCCCCACACCTGTTTTGCATTGCTAACATTTTTTTGGAAGTTTTTCTTTAAATTTGTTTGCTGAACTTTAATCAGCTAAACTTCTCAACTGACTCAGCAGGGTGGGCATAGGATCTTGAAGGTAAGAGTTTGTTTTCCCAGAAAAATATCACTGTGTCTGTTTAGTTTTATCCATATATTGGAAGCTGTTTCCACTATGATGAGTCTAAACATAAAAGAAAAGACAAAAAAAATCCAAGACTGTTTATATTTTCAGCATTTAATTTAAACAAGGTATTATGATGTCCTTGAATCTAAAGGAAATTTTTGCTGCTTTGACACTGCAAAATGTGATGCTGTAAGCTAACTGGATCTTTTCCAGCTCTACCTTATGTGCCTGGGTTGGCCTAGAACCAGATTTTAATGTTGCTATTGGGAGTACATTTTCAAAGTAATAAACAATTAAACAGTAGCAATGTGGTGGTGAGCAAATTTCTTTACTGTTAGACTTCAGTTGGCTCAGGTTTCCGTTTCCAGTGATTTTACAAGCAAACACTAAATTCCTTCTTTATTCTTTCCTTGGATGACTTACAACCAAAACAGAGTAGGAGAAGTTTAGTGTCAGCATTTTATAAAATAAAGTAAATGTTATTAATTGTTTAATTCTGTGATTCTCTGACAATTACCCAGAACCAGACTTTTTCAATCAATGGTCTCTCTGCTACTAATTTTATCCTACTTTCTCTTGATGGAATTATAGGACCTAGGCTACATACTATACAAGGTCTCGATGAACTGTAAGTTATATTAGTTTGATTTCTATGGATTGCAAGAGTCATGGAGGAAATAATATAATAGTGAATGAGAAGAAAGCTTTGAGGGAATTTTTTAAGGGCTATTCAGCATTAACTTTCACACTCTTGTAGATGTGGAATCACTCATGTAGATGTGAAAATCTGTCCCCATCCTGTAATTTTGTGCATTCTTGGAGACTTACTTTCAAGTGTGTCACATACATTCAGGGCAGATTTTCTCTGTCCTGAAACACAAATTGAATGCTCTATGCTTTCTAACACATTAAAATGTCTGAATATCAGTTGCATGGTGTGTTAAATTTAATGATAACTTAATATCCAGTCACAATAATGGATGGACTGGTTAGTGGAGAGAACTCACCCTTTAGTTAAAATTCTCAAAGGACAAACATATGAGCAATAACACAGAAAAATAAAAGAACTGGAAAACCAAATTTCATTGGGAGAAAAAAACCAAACTCAAAGTCTCATCCTGTACTTTGGATACACTGTTTAGTGTCAGTAGAAATGTTAGATAGTAATGGAGGGGATGCTGGAAATCCTGAGAAGCAGTGCCTTTTCTTTGGTTGCTAATTCCTCTGATCTCCACCGGTTTCAGCAGCATGGGCCTCCTGACACATGCAGTATGCCAGTGGCGCTCCCAAACCTGTGACGCACGGATAACTGCCCTGAGCTGCAGAGTACTGTGCTTCTACCTCACTGGAGGTCACAGACATAGCTGCTTTGAGGTCTGCTGCCCTAGTTGCAGTGCTCATGTGACTATTACCCAAGGTATTTTATTTCCTGCTCTAGCCCTTTCTTACACTTGAGCCAGTGCCATGAAGTTTTAGCATGCTTCGTACTTGCACAGATGGAATAAAGCAATGCATGTCCTTGTAAACTGAGATCAAGACGGTCCCACAGGTAAAAATGGTGTAAGATAATCCAGGAAGCCCTTTCCCTCCCCACTTCTAACTAAGCTTTTTTTTTTTTTTGTGCTGCTTTCCCAGACACTTTCTCAAAGCATTCAACTGCAGTGTCACATTTTAAATCCTCATGCAGTTGATGTTCTTTCCACTGACTTTAAAGAGCTTTGGATCAGGCCCTAAGTAAATAATGAGAATTTCTTCCACCTTAATTTATGTTTAATTTCCAAACTAAGCAGTTATGTCTTTCATCTTTATTCTTTATATTTTCTCATGACTCTGCTTGTTATTTTAAGGAAGCAGTAATATATACAGCATCTATATACACAGACTGCAATACATGTACACTGCCTGAAGTACAGTGGATTGTCTTGATGATGGGAGGAATATATAACTGTAAGAAGCCCTTTAGAGTTCATCCAGAATACATTGTTACTTATTACATTGTAGCCTGGGTTCAGTCAAAGGTGTATTAGATAGTAATTTAAGATTTTTCTTTTTAACCAGAGCAAACTATGATAAATGTTTTGGAAAATATGCATATTCCATGAGGATAAGAAGCACTCTTAGTATCGAGATTGCTACTTAAGACTGCAAAAATCAGGAAACGTTGTTAGATGTTCAATAACAAAGAATAAAGCAAATTATCTCATCTACCAACCAATGGAAAGTGGTTCCCAGCTGTACATTTTCTAGTGTTCAGTCCCCAAACTAAGTGCTTTCAATTCCATTCCTGTGCACGTGTGCATTATGTGAGGGCTTTTCAGTATAAAATCACATCACACTAGAGATATTGGCTTCTCCCTTGCACTTTCCAAATTAACTGTTGTCTATGAACAATATCATCACTGGCATGCTGGCTTTAAGCTGGTTTTGCTATGACATGAAATGCTTTGCATCATACTGTACATTTTGTCATAGAGCAGCTTTCATTTTCATTTCTGAGTAGAAGGATAAATATTGCCTTTGCAAAGAGTGGAAGCAGAGGAAAGAGAGATGGGAGGTTGCTGCGGGAGTCATGCTTCAGAAAAGCATCCTGTAAAATGGTCTGCATGTACCCCACCACCCCATAAGGATGGAAATTAACTCTTTCATTTGAAGTAACCATAGCTGAGACAATGTTACCTTCACTTTACCTCAGTCATGTTAGCTTTGAACTCCACAACTGATAGAAAGGCATCTCCAGAGGGGAATTTGTATTCCAGGTGCCTCTCCTCACTGCTAGTGGAGAAGGTAATGGATATCTCAGTGCCTGTGGTTAGTTGGTGTTTTGGCAATGTGGGATTTATTGAAATTTTATGACCCTGTGAGGAGCAACAAACATTCAGGAAAAAAATTGTATCTAGACATTTTCTGTGTAAATGTGTCCAAGACATATTTAGGGGACACACAAGAATTTTTGGGTGTTTTCACTTCTGTAGATGAGGGAAACAGCAAAGCATACAAATGCTAGTATTTTCATTCAGATATTTACTTTATTTTCATAATTTTTTATTTTAACTAATATTAAAGACCTGTGGCCGGTTTTCCAGGGGTATTGAACCTTCAGTCTTACTGCTGAAACTGTTCAGAGCTGACATTGAGAACCTATGTACACAGTCAAACTTTTCACACTACTGTGTATGTGAAAATTGTCTTACAAATTTATGACTTCTACTGATGAATTTTTTGTTTCTCTGTGAGGATAAAAATACCCAGTCATTTCTTGGTTCTTAATAGTAAGGTAGCATGAAAATAAATCTGCAAACTACTCTGTTAATCTGGGTGTGATGGAGAAAGGTAGAAGTGGGTAGAGTTCATAGCTTTGTATTTAAAGCAAGGCTGGATAACATGCCTCTGTGTAATGGTTAAAGATACAATAAACGCAGAAGACAAAAAATGCAGTATCATGATTTAACCAAATAATGCAGGAATCATCTTGAAAATCTAGTGCAGGATCACAGAATTAAAACTGGATAAAAGTACACTTGCATGAAAAGCCAACTGATGTGGGTAGATCACATGAATTTAGACAATGTTATTGTGGCATTTCTAAACTTAAGACACCAGCCTTTATATTTGCTAAGTATCCTCTGGAGCATGAAAGTTATAAAATATTTTCTCAATTTTCTCAAAATGTTGTGAAGAGTTAGGTTTGTTTTTACCCACAATACTTTGAAAGTTTAGACTCAGGAAAGTAAGGGTGATTTCAAGTAGAAGCTGATACACATGGTAAGAACTCCACCATTCCTTGGCATCCTTTGGTTATAATTAAACATTTTTCAGTTCTGTCACAGATTCTCTTCATCTAAATACATACAATCTTTATTAATGTTGAAATGCATTATACTGTTATTAACACTCACAGAACATATGTATAGTCCTTGAAATATTTAACTATCCCTGTATTGTACTATGCCAAGAATGCAGAATATGCTGTTTGGCTGTTTTAAATTCCCCTTTTGCACAGACAAGGTGCTGAATCTGAGATTTGACATTAATAGGAAATAAACAGCAAACCTGGCAGGAAAGCAACTGAGTTTCTCTGAAAATCAACTCCAACCACACTCTAGTTCCTTTTGAAAGTGGGATTCTCCCAGTCCTTCCTCCTTCTGTGAGCTAGGGAGAGAAAACCTATTACAGAAATTTATTAAGTTCTTTATTTGTATTCTTGTAGTGTCTTTAAGTCTCAGTATTGGCCATGGTAAAGATGTTTCTTTGTCTTGAGACAGTGATAGAAAAAGGATATTGTGTGAAACTACAGCACTTAAGCCAATAAATACAGTATGAACTTGGAAATGATGAAGTTTCTTTAAGGTTGCATTTTTGAGTGTGATGCCTAAGTTGTTCACAGTAGGAAATAAAGAAATTTATTTTCTTGCTTTAGAAATACCATGTCTGTGTAGAGAAAAGGTTTAGTTACTCTGAAATGTGCATAGAGTGCTTTCCTGAGTGTGGTTTTGGCACATTATATAGGAAGCAAGTTTAACACTACTGTTCTCCTGATCCTGTGTCCTGGTGCAGTAAATATAAAGCTTTTATAGGTACAAAGTGCCTCAGGAGTTTACAAAATAATCAGAGTTTACAAAATCAAACTTCAGAAAATTAAACATATGCACTTACAAATAGAGTTTAGAGAATTGTGGATAGTAGTATCTGTGTAAATACAGACTTTTTCACCTCTTTCAGTTTCATTTCCATGCAGTGTATACAATCAAGCATAGTTGATAACTTGATAGTTGCACACTAGTGGGCTGTTAAATTTGCTGGTAACATTTAAGTTTCTCATAAACATGAAGTTTTTTGTGAAAGTAACTAATGAAAAGGAGATTACATTTCAGAATCTTAGCTGGTGAAGAGATAAGAAAAAAGCTGCAAGATAAATATGTCAATAGCATTCCTGAAGCAGAGTAAAAAATCTCAACTCTAGCAATGTCAACAAAAACATGTTTCTCTTCAGATTTAATTTCCATGAGAAACTATGTTAAATTAAAACCTTCCCGTGCAGTGTCCTTCCATTTTTTGCATTTTTACTACCTAGAGATCAAACAGTTTGACACAGCAAAAATTCTAGTGAGTTAAGAAGAAATGCTGATTGGTTTGTTGGCTGGTGGCCGGGGGAATGTTATGACCAAGTAATTATGTGTTCTGGACAGATGTATTAACCAGGCTTCGGGCTGGAGCCACTGCATATTATTTTAGTCATAAGACTAGGGGAACTGAATCATTTTCAAAGAGCTGGCTGGCTGACACTGCCTTAGTGATGCCTGTTCCAATGACTCTTTGGCAACAACTTCCAACGCTGCACTTATGACACAGTAAACAAAAACTACATTAAAGGTTTGTTTTTTAATCATAGAGAAGTTGAACATTTCCACTGAGCTATTTTGCTATTTATCAAGAAGCGCTGAAGGTTATTGTACCGCTTCCATCCTTGTTTCCCTTACCAAAGAAGGGGAGCTGTTTAGCAAAACTGTTTTAGATCTGGTGATAGTAAAAATACTACAGAATTCAAGGTTTTTATCAATTCATTGAGTTCTTATCTCCAAATTTGCTGTGTCTTGTTTGTTTATTCACTCACTTTTTGAGGTAAGAATGTTTTTTTTTTTTAATTGGACTGCCAAGTAAAATGTAGGGGGCTTTCATTGTCAGCCTCAAGTTAAGAGATGGTGAGATTTCTTCTGTTATGGTAAGTAACAGCATTGTTTTGCAAGATTCTGAAATATTATATTGAGAGGTGAAGAAAGAATTTTAAAGGGAAAATAAATATGTATTAAATGCTGTCTTTGTTAAAAAAGTATAATTTTTACGTACAAAAACAGCATAATATGTGCATACATTATGATTTAGAATCTTCTAAAAGTGATACTTGAGGTATTTCAGTAAGATTTGTCACCTGGTAAGTATTAAGAGGCCTTTAAGTTTTAAAGAAAAGTTGCTTTAATAATTTTTCAGCCACTTGATTTTTGCAACTACTTTGTAAATGCACATTGCCAAGGTGTAGTTAATTTGCAAATGCACATTGTACAAGGGTTATTTTTTGGGGATGGAGGTGTTCTGTGTTTTTAGTAGTTCCAATCTGACTTCATCACTGGTTCTTTCCCAAGGACACAACATAGAACAAGAGCAGCCCTTCATAATGAAGCAGGAAAGAGTCTGTTGTTTTGATTTCCCTCTGCAGTGATGGATTATGAATGTAAACTGTTATGTAAGGTCATTTTGAACATTGCCCTGGAGGCAGTATGTCAAGGGAAGCATAGCAAACAAGTCAAAGATTCTCTTTCTTGGAATCGCAATGGATTTAAATGAGAAAGGCTCTTAGCTGCCCTCTGATTCTAAGGGCACACTTTGTGACTGGAAAAATATAGATCTGCACCTAGAGCCCTGGCAGCTGGCTATAGGAGGTTTGAGAGGAAGCTTTATTTTTAGGTCTCTTACTTGCTCATTTGAGTGTGGTAAATGGCAGACTCCATGCTCCAGGTTCACCTTCTGTAAAGCAAAGGTGATAAAGTGTTGGGGCTGACGAC
Organism: Taeniopygia guttata; assembly: GCF_048771995.1. Taxonomy (NCBI): domain Eukaryota; kingdom Metazoa; phylum Chordata; class Aves; order Passeriformes; family Estrildidae; genus Taeniopygia; species Taeniopygia guttata. The sequence continues at coordinate 35,608,733 of NC_133028.1, read as the reverse complement.
AGCTACTGTAGAGCTGAATGTCTGTGGCTTGTGGGGTTTTTTGGTTTGGAGGGTGCTATGAATAAATGAATAGTAAAAAACACAAGGGAAAGATTATGTTATGGTAAAATATAAAAGTCAGTCAAAACTCTCCTTTCAGAACTGTGCAGGGCTAAATTATCCTTGTCCCTGGTGATTCATGGTGTCTTTTGATGTGCATGTTGGAGTCCCTTATAATTTGTACACCCCAGTCAATTATGAAGGACCAATTTGGCCTGCAAAATTGTCTTCCACCCAACTCCTGTTGGCAAAAGAGGGGTTTGTCTGCAAATTTCCTTTCCATATACCTCAGCTGCCAAAATCCAGGGTCAGTTTTGCTAAGACAGTGAACAAGGGAAAAGTGAGATCCTGTTAAGGTATTGTTCTCTTTTTTCCATCAGGGAGCACAGTGTTTCAGAAAAACATAATGTTTTTTATTGAAAGAGGAAAAGAAAGGGAAAGATACAGTAATTTGACACCTGTAAAAATACATATTTTATTGTTTCTTTGTTTTTAAATATGTTTAATAAACGGTAAATTGTTGCCAGTGAAACATTGAGTATTGCCAATTTCTATATATATTTTTAGCTTGATAGAAACTTAGTGAACAGAAGACAAAGAGATGCTTCTCTAACAGAGACCCACTGAATGGAGACTCAAGGGATGCCTTCTGTCTCATTGTCAGATCAGTAATGAACTTGGTCACTGCTCTGATTTGGAATTTTCAATAATCTTTTTTGTCCTGGGAAGCTTTGAAATAAAGTAGATCTCTTTTTCTTTTTCAGAACCATGATATGGAATAAGAAAAGCAAATGCTTAATTTTCTACATAAGTCTTCACACTCTACATGTTTGTGTGTATCCATGTATATGCATCTGCCTGGGTGTGTGCATAAATGATGCAGATGATAACCTGAAAGCCATTCAGTGGAAGACTAACAGACAAAAATTAAAGCCTAAAGTGGTGTCTATAAATTTTTTACAAACTCCCAAGGTATCTGAGTCTGTCCAAGAGAAAATCTGAAAATGTCTTCAAGACCTGCTTTCTTCAACAGGCCAAACCCAGAACACCCTAATCTGATAGGAGACCCTTCTTTTACATTTGACTGGTTTGGAATGAGCCCAATGGATCCAACAAGTTGATGTAATGAGAAGCTAAGGGATTGCATATGCATAAATAAAACCCTGCTGTCAAAATTATGTTAATTTAAATCCCCAGAGTGCTCAACAGTTATTTATCAATTCCTTATCCACCAGGATGAGCTTAAATTGTGAGCTGAGACCCTGGCAGATTTATGCAAGTTTCTTCTTTTCCTTAGTTGGAAAAATTCGTTGTGGGAATTTTTTGGTGGTGGTGGTGTTTTTGTGGATTATTTTCGTGTGTTTGACTTTTTTGTTTGGCTGATTTCGGTTTTGTTTTTTTAAGAGTGAAAATAAACCAAATCCTTCTGGTTTAACAATGGTTTATTTTCTTGTAGTTACAACCAAGATGTTAACACTAAAATGTACAGCCCAGACCTCGGAGTCTCATGAGGCAAATATGTTAATGGCTTATAGATTAAAATAGCTATTATCTCATTTACTCTGGGAACAGGCTATGAAAGCTAAAAAATTAATAGTATATTGAATAAATATACTCTAAACAAGACCAAAAGTTGTTTTTTAAAGATGAAAAGTGGAAGATCATGAGACTTCAGGCTGGCACTTTTTAATAAATCATGCTGACAATTGTGTCAGGCTGCTGTAATCCTTAGGCTACACTATACATACTCCTACAAATTTCTGTAAATGGAAATAAACAATGGTCCTCAGGGGGACTGGCTTAGCTTACAAAAAGCAAAGTAACTCACTGACAATACAAGTGAAGATCATCATTTTCCTTCACGTAATTTCTTCGAAGTGTGTCTATACTACTAAATCTATGAAAAAATGAAATGTAGTCTCCACTGGATATATGGGTATGTACAGAGAAGTGGGATGGATAAATGCCTTCAAGCGTTAGGACCAGAAATCAATGATTTTTTTTGATTTTGAATGGTAAATGATCAACGGGTGTAATCCTGGGAGATGAGAACCAAGAGTGAGCATTTCCCAAGTGACATCTCATTGCTTCTTTGGTATTTGGAAGCCAATGGAAGGCAGGAACTGCTGCCTTGAAAAAACCAAATCCTGCTCATCTGCAGGTTAGGGACATCTTTCCTTCTTCAGTCACAGCAGCTCTTAAATCCTGGTTAGCACATCATTTTAATTTAAAGAATTTAGTAGTTCAACATTTACTAGTGCCCTTAAAAGCCAAAGCATTTTCATCTTGTACACAGCATGGAGCTGATGCCAAGTGCCACCTCTGCTTTCCCCGCTGTGTTCCCCAGCTGTAACACCCAGCTTAGCCTGGTGCTGGGCTGCTATCCTGCTTTTCAGTGATTAGATTAAGTGTGGGATTTAGAGGCTGATTTGTTTGGCCCTATTATCTTACAAGCTAGATTTTTCTTTTTTTTTTTTTTTTTTTACTGGCAAGGCTCCTGATACAGATAAGTTATGGATACAAAGGAAAGCAGAGTATGAATGAAGACATTTTGTTTTGGTTTTGAAGCAAAGAAAAAAAAACAAATTCTGGTGCTTACTGGGTTAGCGATGAGGATGTTTACAGGATCATTTGAGTGGGGACTAAAACAAAAGGAACATTTTCATCCTTTCTGATTAATAGGCATTTGTACAGCCCCATGAAGATGAGAGGCGTGTTAAGTGTTATTAATTAATATTCTTTCGAGATATTTATAAGATATTTATAATATTTATGTATTTATGACAACAAAAATGTTCCAATATCAAAGCGAATTATCCCAGAAAAAATGCCAAGCTTTTGATCTGCTTATACATCACATCACTGCAAACCTTTTCCTTTCAACCTAGAGTTACATTCAAAAGCAGAAAGATATACAGCTGACGTTTCGAACTGAACGACACTACGATAAACTAGGGTTTCTCTAGAAGATAAAATACATCATAAATCGGTGCAACACTTACCTCATTTTAAATATTACTGTCTCCTTTTATCAGGTAACACTATATAACCTCCCTTTACCTCCTTTCTTCCCATATTTTATTTGGTATATTAATTCTGAACAATGATCACAAGCAGAATTTTTTTTTAATTAAAATCAAATATATGGCCTTAGAGGCTTAGGTTATCTGATAAAAATATTTTAATTAAAAAGATACCAATTCTTTTGGCTCCCTGGTGAATTGATAATAATTGAAATGTACAGTGTTAATTTTAATCTGCAGCCAGTTGTTTAAAAAAATAATTCTTATCCTTTGTCAAAGTCAAAAATAAATAAGTAAAAAGAAATTCCTTAAGGGGAAGAGGAAATACGCCCGATGGGCTTTTTATTGCAGATTGTCAAAAAATCACCCAATATTGGTCAGAGATTATTACATTTACTTTTAAAGTTATTTTATTTTTCTAAGGACAAAGAAATGCTTGCCTGACTAAAGTAACTGAGTTGTTTCTACTTTCATGGCACTCTACCTCTAGAGGAACTTTATATCTCTTACAAATGTACTTTCTTTACAAAATGCTGACTCTGTCATGATCATTGGGAAATGCATTTCACTAAAGCAAGGTTTCACACCTGGGCCTTGCCCCGAGGAGTGTGCACAAAACAAGGAGAGATTTCAAATGGACAAAATTGTTTTTATGTTGGGAACACGGCTGTTGTGCAGCATCCCTGCCACGCCCACTGGAGAAATGTGGTTTAAGGAGAGGATAGCAAATAGCATTCTCACACTACAAGAAAAAAATCAAGATCATACAAAAAGCAAGACAGGAAATGTTCACTTCTTATACTTTATTTATTTATACTGTAAACCACTATCAGAAGAACTTATCTTTTCAGGTATTTTTAAGAAATTCTGGATCAAACGTCTACAGGAAAATGAATTTTAGTACAAGATTCTTAAGATGAATCAGAAGTTTAGGAATGGCTAGTTATTATTTTAAAGGGATACCCAGTGTAACATGAATTTGAAAGCTGATGCTGAAGCAAAAGTATAGATCTTGAGTGACAGCTACCATATAAGAGTTTCTATATAAGAAAAGTTGAAAATGCCAGGTACAGTGCATAAGTCACTAAGAAGTTTTATTTTTTCCTTTAGAGATTGTAGGACTTAATTAGATATTAATTCCAGGTGGGATGTTGCCTGGAATTCTTTCATTTATAATGATTGATTTTTAAGATCTAATCCGTTTTTATAAATCATTGGATGAGCATGGCTTCATTCAGAAGAATGATTTAATTCTATTGTGACTGTTCTGACCTTAAATATTATGCAAACTTGGGATAGTAAGCAAAATAATTTTCTAAATAAATAAATAGCATAATTTATATTTTCACAGAAATTTGAAGTTTATTTTCTAAGTTTGACAGTGGTTATGCAAAATCAACTAACTACAATCAAAATCCACTACATTCAAATAAACAATCATGTTTTGGTTTGTGGCTTTTAATTTATCAACTTAGGTTGATCAACACACTAAAATAAAACAAAAATAATAAAATGTTTGGAAGCAGAGCCAATCTGTGTGTGCCATTGAATAACATATAAGAGTAAAAACTGTTACTGTGCTACCCACAGGAAAAAAAAGCATCAACTATGCACAAGAGCAGACCAACTACACTGAAATTATGTGTGCAAATGTTAGGATATGGAGGGCTACTCCCTGCCTTCAATGTGCCCTCTGCCTAACCAAACACCTTAGCTAGGCAGTTCAATGAGTATTGTAGTTTTCAAACGTGCAGGGCACTTTCCACTAACAGCGCTGAGAGCTGTTGCCCAGAATTCAATAGGGGGCTAAATAAAATCCTAAGAGTCCAACCACAGGCATAAACCTCTAATAATTTTGTTTGGCAGCCTTAACTTTTAAAATTTCTTAATCTATTCACGGTCATTCTTTCCAAATAATTCTGTTTCCCAAGAATCTTCTTGTGAGTTCTGTAAATAGTGCCTAAAAATTTTAATGTGTATCAGTTTTCACTTTGCACATTTTGCTGTGATCCTGGAGTAGAGAAAGGAGGAAGATTTATTTGTGCATATTATTTCTTATTTTATATGGTATTTCAGTGAAAGTTTAACGAGTTTTAATAAGATTTGTAATTTTTTAATATTTCTTGAACATGTAAGTATGTTTAGGGTATGAGAGGGGAGGGAACTTCAGCTGGTGAATCAATGAAATCAGAAACCAGAATTGTAGAAACAGGTAGGTAACTAATTTTCATTCCTTGACATTAAACTAAAAAATATTGGGGTCTGAAGGGGTGTTGCTGGTTTATCATCATTTAATGTTATAACTTGACACTTTTGTCTTTCTTATATCTATCTAATTACAATTATGTAACCATAATAACAGAATTAAGGAGGCATGTAGGATACATATTTTAAATCAAGACTAATCCTTGGTGAGCAGTAATCTTTCTTTAAGATAAAATGCATTTGTTATGGACTCTACAAAAAAGTATATTAATTTGGTATTTTTTAGTCCCTTTCAGCTCTGTAGTAGGAAAAAATAAATAGGATCAGCGTAGAAATCTTATGTTCACTAGGTCAGTGACATGGTTTCGAAACAGGTTAGTGGCAACCAGATATACAGTGGCTTTTACTTGCCTTATGTCATGTCTGTAGTATTTACTCCATAAGACAACTTCAACAGATAATATCAAGAGGTTTGGGCTGCTTAAATGTTATGTCAGTCAGTCTGTGCTTTTCTTGAGTATAGCTTAAAACAATGTATTTCTTCTCTTCTCTGTCTGGATTATTTTTTCCTTTTTGAAGACTCAATCTTTTATTATCTCCCTTCACAGAAGGGCAACATTTGTTTCTTTATTTTTGTATATTAATTTACTACAACAGATAACAGGATATTGCAGTCTTTGTGATGATTTAGAAGCAAGGGGGGGTTCTTTCTTTTTTCTTTTTTTTTATGTGCTGTTTCTTTACCTCCTTTGCTTTTGGTTTTGCTCATGTTGGATTGACCTGCACATGTGCTGTAGACAGTCTTCTGGCTTGCATGCATACACACACATGTGTTGCCTATGCCAAGAGGATCCACCACAAGATCTGCATGCACTCCGGCAATTAAAACTGCTCTCGTTTAAAAATAGGGCTTATTGGCATGTGTCACTACAGACAAACAAAAGAAAAGAAAAACACAACCTCAAATTCAGCGTTTCCTGAGAGAGGAATGCTCAAAAGCGATGCTAATATTTGGGGGAGAGGTCTGGTTTTGTGACTGCTTTTCACTTCCCGTTTCTCTACAGGAGGAATCCTAGTACTGTGTGGGGTAGTCTTTCAGCTTTGAAAAACACACACACCCTGCAGAGACCACACCCTGAATACGTGCTTATTGTGTATTTGGTGATAATCAATACGTGTTGTTAAGACAATTTTTGGTTTTCTGATAAAGAAGTAGAAATAATCATACAGATTGCAGAAAAACAGAATTTCTAAAAAATTACATATTCACTAGTTAAAATGGCAAGTGAATAGTCTGCTAAAGGAGAACATTGAACAGTTTAGTCTTTAAAAAATTCAAAGGAAAATTGTATAAATTCTTTGAGATAACATTTATAATTTTGATTATATGCAGAAAATTTTGTTCAGAAATTAGTTGCACTAATAGGTTTTGTCTTAAGAAGGAATAAAGAAAAATATTTTAATAACCACAAAATTTGATGCAAAGGTTTGCATTTTATAAACCGCTATAAAATTATGTAACTTTTTAAACATAATTTTACTTTGTCATCAGAAAAAAAAAATCCACTTTTAGCTGTGTATTACTGCTAAAGTATGAAAATCTGTTCAAAAGTTAAATTTACTGTTAAAGGTATTACAGAAGTAAAATGTTAAAACCCTGCATTGGTATGTTGGAAGCATTTAATTTTGATAGGCATGATGTATAGCTAGGGAAGTAAATGTACTCAAATTATGCTGTCTTTGAAAGACTAGGTAATTTAAAAGTAGATTATCCAATGAGACCGAAGTAGTAGTTGTCAAATTTTCAGGAAGTAATTAAAGAAGCAGAGGGTCTCTCTTTTTTACTGGCTGTTTCTGGGTTGCATAGAGATTATGAAGAGAGACAAGAAAAATGACAGAGCAGGCTAAACAGCACATCAAACTCCCCTTGAAGAAAGCTTTTTTTTTTCCCCTTAGTGGCCTTCTGAATAAGCTAGGTAATGTTTTATGGTATTTTTGTTGCAGGTATCTGGTAAAATGTGCCCTTTGGAAAAGCAAGAGACACCACAGGCAACTTCTTTTTTTTTTTGATACCTCTTAATGAAATCTATGTTACTCCAAAAGGCATCTTGCCTATATATGGTTTTGTTTTGTTGTTTTGTTTAAGATCTTTGTTTAGATCTCAGTTCTTCTGGTTGACTGCCGTCAGGTACTCTGCCTTCTCTTTCCAAAAGTCAGGCCACAATTACTTGTCCAGCTGCTGTTGGTGCTGCCCAAGCTTTCACACAGCTCCACACTCACAGAGCACCTCAATCCTTCTCTGGCACACACAGCCTCGCTTTTGCTCTGCTTTTTCCAGTTTGTATGCTGCAACATGAAGTAGCTGCTCCTGGGTTTCTCAGCAACATAACATCAGGCAATGAGCTGGGGTCTCACTTTGGCTAAGAAATGTCAGTGCCTGCCCCTCAGAGTAGAAAGCAAGTGTCCAGAGTGGAGATGATGTTAGATGATAAAACACAACCCTCTGGCCAGTGTAAACATGGAGGGGCAGGGCTGTGTCTTTTTATTTTGCAAATTCCTATGTAACCATTTTAGGAATCAGCTCTCCAGAATCTAGGTAGTATGTGCTGTATCAAATTAAGAGGTTTTCTAACTTCAGGAAGATGAGAAAAATTAGTGTCCAGCCATTAAAATGGCTTTCATGATAATTCTCAAAATTACCCTTTTTCCCTGTATATTCAGTAGTGCAGATGCAAGAAGAGAAATCAAATGGTATCAACTTAGAAGGTGAAGCACCAGATCAGATTAGTTTGAGAAATCAGCAGTAAAACCCACTCCTGGCTTTTCAGGAAACTTTCGGTGTCCTGTGTCAGATTTGTCATTGCGCCAGACAGAGCAGTAAGGGACCACCCGGGGCCATTGACGGGGACTCAAGGCCAATCTGATTGGCCTCCCAGAAAAATAGGAGGGAAATGTAAGGATTTTGGATAGCCAGACTGACACTACAATTCCCTTTAAGTAGCCACTTCTCCCTCTACTTCTTCTTAGGCATAACATTTCTGCTGTGAGTGTTCTGTTGACCTTGCCTTTTATGTTGCCCAAAGAGCTAATTTTCACCCACAGCAGCCAGTGCTTCAGCCACTCTCACCTAGTGCCAGGACAAGTGTGGAAACTTTCCATATTGATAATAGAGCCTCAAAAGGCTTTCTTCGCCTTCTTCACCTTTTTTTTTTTCTTGCCCTTTCATACGACAGACTAATGCAAGATTTCTCTCTTAGACATGAGGATTTATATGTGTTTACCTTACCTATTCACTGCTTTAAACTGTGGGATGTAGACTACTGATTAATGTTGCTAACTACTGAGAAACTGCTGCTGTGCTCCCTAAGGAGGACTGGAAGTCACCAATGGGATCTCTTGTAGGCTATAGCTGTCTGTGCATCAGTCTGAGAACATTTCCATAACTAAAACTTATAAATTAACTAAAAATTAAATCCATGCTTTAATTTTAAAAGTGAGAATATGAGAAATTGAGCAAGATGAATACTTTTAAAAATTTTTAAACAATCACCTTACATATTTTTGGTTCCACATCTCAAGAGAGTGGGGACATCTTTTTTAAAACTAAATTACCTTTTAAAATTATTATCTCATCAGCTTCGCATTTTTACATGAAAACTGCATTTTCAAAAGACTATTTCTGGTAGCTGGAAAATTAAGATGATAGGAAAATATGACAGTAGATGAAGGTGACAGTTATTTTTCTGAAGACTTTCTACAGTCACAGTTGTACTGGCCTAGAGTAAGCTGAGAGGCCATTGCTTTTCTGTAGTTGCACCATCTGATTAGCAGTGTATGCATGGCTCTAGATAGCGCTGATGACACTAAACAAGCCCTTTTCAACCCAGATATGCACCTGCACATCAAGAATATTCCACACCAATTGTGAAAGACACTTCCACAATGTATATCCTCAAACTGCATCCACAATGTACAAGGGAGGTATCAGAAAAAGTACAGCTATTTGTTAGAAGTATGCATATATGTACATTTAGTTTCAGGATCTGTTAACAGACTGCTTTTTTTTCTTTACTGAAACAGATGAATGGAACAGGTTGTACTGTCTTTGGAGTTACCAGCCTGATGTTTTTATGGAAGATGCTGGAAGCAGTGTCCAGGAAGAGGCTGACTTATGAAGGGGCTGAATTGCTGCAAACAAGTTTGGGACTGGTGGGGAAAGGCTCCCCTTGATATCAGGGAGAGTGGTACCTGAAAGGTCATGTTTGAGAAATATTTGAGAGTTGTTCTGCATGTTGTAGTAACACTGAAAGCTGCAAACTGCAGGTTATCAGTATATTTTTATGTGGAGAACACTAAGATATGAAGTTGGAACAGTTCATCACAGTTGTTCTTACTGTGGGTGAACGAAGGATTAACAGAAGGAATAAGATTGATTTGCTTGTGTTTACACAAAAGCATGTGCTTAGAGCATCCTTTGGTATTATGCACTCCCTGAAGTTAAAGAGCTAAATTCTTCAAACAAGTGCACTGTGAATAAACAGTTCCGGGAAAGGGTTTGGTCATATTCATCACCCTCTACATTTGGGGAATTATTGGGCATTGATTTTCAATGCAGGGGAGAAAACTTGTGGTTGTAGATAAGACAATAAAAAGACTTCAGATTTTTTTTTCAGTCAATTATCATATTAGATTGGAATGACAAAGGCCCCGTTTGATGCTTTGTCTTCTATGCAGAGAAACGTGTGCAAATAGACTTGCCAAGGCAACTCATTTTAAAAGAAAAACTCCATAAATGCTGTTTCTTTTCACCAGGTTTGTTTGCACTTTCCCAGTTTCGTTGCCCGTTTGCCACGGGCGCTGCAGGAGCGTCCCGCTCCCGCTCCTCCCCAGCGGCAGGGCGAAGTCTGGCTCCCTTCCCGCAGCGGGACGGCTCTCCGCGCCGCTCAGCCTTTCGCCCCAGTTACTGCGCTCCTCCTAGCACATTTTTCCTCTTTCTGTCTGTCTCTCTTTGGATGGGGAAGACGGCCGGGCGAAGGGAAATCTCCCGCGGGCAGGACCAAGGGGAGCCCCCGACCTCCCCCCGCTTTCCCCGTGCTCTGGCTTTCCTCTCCCTGAAGCCCTGTGTACACAAAGGGCTCGCTGCTGCCTTTCAATTAGGTAACCGAGATTTATTTACTTTTACTCTTTCTCCCATCCCTACACGTATTTGGTGTCTGTAGCCCCTTGCCAGCTTTGGGATTGGGTGTTCTTTTGATTTCCCCCCACCCCTCCTCCCTATGAAGTTATTTTTTTCCTTTCCCCGGAGGCAGATTTAAATCAAATGTCCGTGTAAGGGAGGACTCCATCCAGCAGTCAGACGCGTCTCGCCCAGCCCGCCGCTCCGGCCGAGCGCTTGACCCTCGCCTCGGCAGTGCAGGGGCTCCTGCGGCTCTGGGGGTGACCGAGGAGCCCCAGCTGGCTGGGAGGGGCTGGCGGGGCTCAGCCTCAGTACATACCCTTAGGAGGAAAAGCCACCAACAAAATCCCCAACAACAGAAAACACACCAAACCCACCAGGGCTGGAGAAGGAGGGCTTCCCCGTGTTTAAGGAGCTGAGGCGGGGTTGGGCGACCCGAAGTGTCGGGGACAGCGCTTGGCACCGGCGGGTCCTGCGGGGCTTTCCCGGAGCGCCTTATATGGCGGGGGCGGGGGGCCCGGCCGGCTGCGAGGCCGAGCCCCAGCCCGGGAGCGTCCGCGGGGTACACGCGCTTTGTGTCGTTCTAGGGGACGCACGGAGCGGACGAGACGGGCATCTCCGAGGAGACCCCATCCGGCCAGAAGGGAGGACCATAGAAACCTTCCCGGCCACGAAAGGTAAATGAGATTTGGTTTCTGTTGCGGCTGTGTCGTTGTTGTTCGTAACTTTTTCTTTGCACTGGTGGTTTATTTTGTTGTGGGAGCTTTTCTGAGTGTCTTTGTTTGTGATTTTTAAAAATATGTATATTAAAATTCTCTCTCTTTTTCCCTCCTCGTCGTTTTCTGAGCGGCACGGACCTGCCGTGGGGAGGCGGCCATTAGCATCCCGGGGAGCACCAATGCGCTGTCCCCGCCCGCGGTGTGTCCCCGCGGGGGGACAGCGCGGGGACGCGGAGTGCGCGGCGCTGCTCGCCTCGCCGGCGGCCCCTCCGCCCCCCGTCCTCCTCCTCTCGGCTCTGCCTGGCCCCGCGGTCCCTTTGCTGCCGGCCGCCGCGGGCGCTCCGCGTCCCCGCCGAAGCTCCGTGCGTGACTTCATGAAGAAATGACGGGGAGGAAAGTCGAGGTATTGAAGCGGAGGAAGAGAAAAACCGCGAGCTCGGTCACCTGCTCTGCGTCCTGACCGGAGGAGGGCCCGGGGCGTGCGGGAGCTTTTATTGCCCATAAAAAGTACCGGGGGAGCGGCCGGTAATGCGATCAGGAAGGGAGGCATTAGGCAGAACAGCGCTCAGGCACCGGGCGCCTACAAGCGCGCTCTCTAAAGACGCTTCGAGGCGAGTCGCAGTAAAGGTTTTATTGGTAACTGAGAAGCGCCTCGCAGCCGCGGGTTTGGCATTAATGACCGCTTCGGCGGGTAGGAGTTACACTGCCGGGCTGGCGGACAGACACAGCGGGCAAAGGGCGCTACGCGAGGGAACAAGTATTTACTAAAGGAGTTAGTGCCAAATGAATGCCGGGTTTCAGCCTTCGATCTCCCGGATAAATTTTTTAGTAACTATGAAAGCAGGCCAATAATGTTTATAGAGGAAAGAAAAATATTTGAACTTACAAACTTCTCTAATAGCTGAAAATTAGCTTCTGACAACAAGAGGGATTTCTCCTCCTCGTTGATTCAAAGAAACGTCTATACTTAAATTTCACCCTAAAAGATCGACTATTTTAAAAACAACAGCACCCCTCAGGGTGTTTTCCAGATGTGGAAGAACCTTTAAAAGCAAACCGCAGCGTTGCCTGTGGCCAGACGTGTTTAAAGCCGGTGAGAGCAGAGCATCTTATGAGCATATTTACGTTAGGATTTTCGGGTATGCAAGGAGCACAGGAATGTTATTCTCTCCTGCAGATCCTGAAGTCCTCCCTACAAGATTTTCTTTTTGATCTGCTTGTTGTCAAGTAATTAGTAAAAGGAATTACCCACTCCTGCACTGCGCCTTCAGGTACCAGAGGCATTAGGGCTGTAAACTTCGCATTTTCTGCATATCTCCGGCTCGCCTTCCTCTTCCATCAGCAGCGGTCCTTTCAGGGGGGTTAAATTTTAATTTAATTCCTTGTAAGCTGTGAAGGGATGAGTTATGTCGCCGTCTCTGCCCATTTGAAGTTAATAGACTGGTTGCAGTGACTTCACCTCTCCGGGCAAAGGCAGAGAGGGTTTCGTGGCGAGGGAGCGCTGCCGGCAGCCTTGTCCTGCCTCCCGCCCAACCCCGCGGCAGGGCTGGCAAGCACCGAGGCACGGCTGGCAAAGTCAGATGGCGCGACCGTCAGAGCAACTTCCACTGTCCTTGGGAAAATCTCCTTTTGTCTTTGAAAATATCTCACGCGAATTTCCCCAGGTGGACAAATATATTTTAATATGCTCTGGGATTTTAAGGTTACCTTGAGGGAGGAGGGGGGGAAGAGAAAAAGAAGAAAGCAGAGGCACTCATAAGTAATTAACCTTTGAATTTTTACCTTTTCTTGGACACGGATTTAATCTCTAAATTTTATCCGTGCAAATGAAAACAGTAAATACTGAGGTACGAATTTATAAAGATACCTAAATGAACACAAAGCATGACTGTGTACATAGGGATATAGGCAGTTTTGTTAGAGCACTTTCATTGAAAAAGAAGAGAAGCTGACAGAACAATTATCTCTTTATCAGATTAAAAAAGGTCTGTTGTTTTAAAATGTTTAAATCCTTTCATCAGGAATATGACTGTATTCCAAAAGATGAAATAGAGGAATTTTGCTTGTAACAGGAAAAAAAAAACCAAAAAAACCCCAAAAAAACCAAAACAACCCCAAACCAAAACAAACCACAAAACAAAAACAAACAAACAACAAAACAAAGAAATAAACTGCTTCATCCCCAAGAAATTTTTTCACCTTCTCACCTCCAAACTAACAAAACACCAAAGCGTCTGAGAATTTTTTGTTTTTATTTTGATTTCATTGTTCAATGCTAGGACTTAACAATTACAGGTTGGAAAACCTATTTGAAAACAGTAGGGCCACGTTGCAACAAAGGTCTGGCCAGCATTAATCTGGTGTTTGGAAAACACTTGTCAGTTGCGAGGGCTCCCCCCTTTCCTTCCGTTCCATTAAAAGTTATCCCTTTCAAAAGGGAATCACAGCTCCTATCTCTGTTTCTCCAGATAGATTCGCTTCTCTCCCTCTCTTTCTCCTTGCATGAAGGAGTGAATTGAAAAATCATTTAATTATTTTCATTCTAATCGCCTTAATCCCCCTTATACTAGGAGCAAATGATGATAATGGGATCCACATGGAAAAGACCCCCAGATGGGGGGGGGGGTAGGGCAGGGATCCTCCCGGCCCCGGGACTGGCAGGTGGAGACGGGCGGGGCGGGGCGGGGCTCTAACATAAATTAGGCATTGGACGAAGTATTGTCAATCCGCGGGCAACTTACTTTTCATCATTTTATTTTTGCTCCAGATGACGCGACTATGAAGTGACCCGGTTGTCACGCTGGGGGAACGGGGGACCCTCCTGAAACAGGAGAAGAAAAACCAAAACCCATCTCACTCCCCCGCTTCGCCATCCCCCCGCCTCCTCGGAGCCTAAGCAAGGACAAGCTGATTAATTTCCCCGGGTCGCCCCGGCAATCCCCGAGGGCCGCTCCGCTTTGCCGCCATCCGCGGCCGGCGACCGGGCAAATCCCTCCGGCTGCGGGGGCTCGGCTGCGGCCCGAGGGCGAGGAGGAGGAGGAGGAGGAAGGGCAGCTCGCCGGCGGCATTAGTTATAAGCACTGCCATAACAGTGCTCCTATCCGAGGCTGCAGGAATAGAGCCAACAGCGAGATCGCCGGGCGCTGGGGTTTCTTCGGGTGTTTGCAGATCTCTACGAATACGGGGCCTGCCGGTTTTCATCAACAACTTTCAGGACACAGTCAATCAATCATGCTGGCAAGCAAGCAGACCAGGAGCCTAGGATATATACAAGGCATAAATATATACATATAAACCCTGTCAATTTTGGAGTAGTTACATTTTTTTTTTTTTCTCTAAGCCGAAGGGAAACCAAATCTAGAAAGATTCTGACAAGTCAGGAAATCACAGTGGAAAAGTAGAAGGTATTGTTAGCAAGTTACGTTACATTGTATGTTTTAATACCAGCAAGAGAAATATTGGGAAAGAGAAAGAAAAATGTCCAAGCAAGCTGAAGATTTATAAAAGCCATAAAATATTATGCTTACAGTCAGAGAGACAATTTCAAGAATATGTGGCTGAAAACATGAAACCTGGCCACTTTAAAATATAATGCAATAGATATAGCTGTAAAAGACATGAGTTTACCAGATTTTCTCGTCAGCAAAGTATTCTTTATGTTGCAGTCATTTCTAGTCTTAATTTGAAACATATTTTGTATCTAGGGATAGGTCCTTGCAAATGCGCTGTGTTGTTTTGTTCTGGTTTTTTTTTAATGATCTTTTGATAATAAGAGCTCTGCACAGCATGGAGTTTGTGCTCTCTCTTTCTGACACCGAGTCTTTTTCTTGCAAAAGGGCATGTGTGAACAAGGAACCCACAAAATGAAGGGTGCAACAGGTTTGAACATCCCAGTATTGCAGAAAAAATAGTTGCATATCAAGGTAGGAGAAAGATAACCAAGGTTCTAGACTTACACAAGGAGGACATGTTATGTGCTGGTGTAAAATAGGAGTTCCACTGAAAGAGATGACAGGCTGGTACTGCGGAAACTGAGTGTTCTTCTTATGCTGCTATGATCCAAAACAGTGGCTCCTTCTTCTGCATAGTGAGCACTGAGGAAAGCCTGGGCAATGATGCACAGAGAGCAGAAGCTGTGCTCTAGGAGAAAGCATCATGAGGAGCTTTTCCCAGCTGGTACAATCTGCCAAACAAGCTTGTAAAATTGAGGACCAGAGTGTTGGTTTTGCTCAGGAAAGACCTTGTGACTACAATGCCTCTATGCAACTATTGTCAGGAATAATTTTATTTTTTTTGAAATTACTGCATTTGTGTAAGTTTTTGTATCAAGAATAAATTTGATATTTGGTCACTTCCCTCTGTGGTCAAAACTACTCATGTCAGGAGAATGGGTTTTGGCGATGACCTTCCAAGCTGAGTGTGTTTTAGAGACATAAACAGTAAGAAAATTGTGTCACTGCCTTCCTGCCTTCTCCGAAACTTAATGTGTTCAAAGATGTGTATGGTCAGCAGAATGGGGACTTGGTTTACATCTAAGACCTTCCCCTTTTAAAGATTTGTGTTTAAAATTATTGGATCCCTTACTTGTTCAAAGGCAGTTTCACTTTTATATAACATTTTATGTTTATCACCATATAAATGAATGCTTCATCAGTCAGAGCTTCATTCTTGAGGATCCAATGTATTATTTTTCATAGCAATATATTATGGAGTCCTTTCACTGAAACTTGCTTGATTTGTGGTATGTAAGACTGACACAATGAGTGATAAATGCATTAACTGACAATTTCCAATTAAAATAGCACATGAAATAAATAACAATTAAAATAGTATCTGAAGACTCTGTAAATAAATAATTTTTATGTTATTTTAATGTTATGGAAAAACTGTGAAAGCTCACATGCTTTTTTTACCCTCAAAGATTCAGTTTGTTTTGTTGGGGCTTTTTTGTATCCCAGGTTAAATGATTTTTAAGACTAATATAAACAATCTTTTCTGGAAATTAAGAAGGTGGGGAAAGGGAAGAAAGGGGGATAGAAATATACCATACATATTGAAGGTATCAACAATTCCACCCTGTCCACTCCATAATCCGGCTTCCTTCTGCCTTTGAGTATTCCTTCCAAATTTTGTAATATGGCAAGCAACAAGTGTCTTTGCAGATGGTTTTACAATGCTACTGATTCACCAAAGACTGTTTGTGAGAAGTGCCTGCCACAGCAGACAGGTTACCTCACCAGCCTACTAACAAACAAATTCTCCTGTGCTCCATTATGGGGTACACCTGTATACTGAGGCCTGGCTACAAAGGGGGTGAAGCCAAATGGGTGCTTTAATCACTGCTAGAGAAATTATAATCTTATATACATAGTTACATACTAAAACTGAGACATCTTTTCCTTTACACTAATATACTGCTGCACCTGTACAGGTGGGACTCTGCTATTTATTTTACAGCTTTCCTTTGCATCGTGGTCATTGAATTTTACTATTTCTCTTTGCTCTGAGGTTAAATGCCTTTTGGCACGACTTGCACGAAGTAACAGCATTACTAGCACTACTAACAGTAAGCATAAAGCCTCTAAAGTCTCCTTTTGGTTCCTCTTCTTTATTGAGAATACATTATTCAAGAATATGTGAGAGTACTGCTTTGTTTCATTTGATAACACAGTGACATCTATTACCTTAAACAGCATGTTGACCATGGCTCTGTTAGGAGGTGAGTCATTAAAGATACTTCTAAACCTTTACTTCTTCCAATGCAATGACATCCTGAATCTCCTCGAGTTACCAATTTGCTTTTGACAGAGGTAGGGCAACAACTCTACTAGGGTGTAACTTGTTAGGTGCGTGGCAAGGAAAACACAGATAAGCTCCTCCAAGCATTATCTCATATTCTGGGTAAAATTCTTCTTAGTTAAATTTGTGGTGAACAACTTCTAAGAGAGACTAAAGATCATTACTTAGCATGAAATTAATCTGCAGATGGTTTTGTAATGGATTTAGGAAAACCTGGGCAATGATGCTCAGAGAGCATAATTAAATATTTTCTCTAAAAGTTATTCACATAACACTGTACACTTTGCAACATGGGCTTCCTTTTCTGTTGCTTTTCTATAATAGAACTGTCTGTACTTAGAAAATACTGATACTCACTGAGAGTAATTCTTAACTGCTAATTTCTCATGTTTCTGTTATTTAACCACTGTGAAGAAATTAGAGAGAACACTTTATATTTTAAAAGTAATAAGATTACACACTATTTACTCATTTGGGGGATGAGGTGTAGATTGCAAAGAAAGACTGCACTGTTTCCCTGTGGACAGCTGTGGAAAGGTGCAGATGTGTTGGGCAGGGCAGAAAAGCTGTTATGTTACTGCAGGAAAGAGGGAGGATGAGGTATGAATATGTCTGGCACCTGGTATTCTGTAAGAGACCACCAATCTCATCTCTTCAAAACTTCTGTCTCAATTTACATTAAAACCAACAAGATCTTAGCTTTAATAAAGTCTTATCACATGAAATTTCCTTTGTTTTTTTCTGTTTTACTAATTTGAGTCTTTATACTCAGGCTATACATCTTGATTTATGACTGACAATTTAACTTAATATTATTAAATATCACTAATTGAAAATAATTTTCAATAAATTTCAGTCTTTATGATTTTAAATAAAATCTATCTTACATAGGAAGCCAGAATAATGTCTAGACATTGAGCTCTTCAAATTAGCCCTTTCAGTGCTGTGATTTTCAGTATATGTTATGCAGCACTACTCACATTGTGAAGATTTAATACCAAGAAAGGGAGATCATATTTTACTTTTAAAAAGTTGAAAAAAAAATTTAACAAAAGCTGATTACTAATCAGCTTCTGTACTACTTCTGTATTTTATTCCGTATCTGAACCGCATTTATATAGAAAAAAATATTCAAGCATTTCTTACTGTATTTTTTCAGTGATAGATGAATGTTGAGTATTTAATTTTTTCTTCTATTCCATGGGAAAAAACCCCAAAAAAGTCAACTTTTGCTAATACAAATCAGAAATGGTGCTGTCAGACTTCAGACAGTATGGAACAGTAATAAATATTTTTATTGATATAAATTCCTAAGTGGGATATAGAAACAAGAAGTTACATTTAATGTGAAAAAATACAGCATCTTGAGATGTGTTACTAAGAAGCACACTGAGAGATGCACTTCTTTAGAACTTGTAAAGAAGTTCTGTGATTTCCTTGTTTCTTTTGTCATGCAGGTGATTAATGCTGCAGAAGGCAAGTAAACTCAAGTAGTTCTCCAGTTATAAAAATATATTTCAGTTCTGTTGTTACATGAAATTATGACAATTAGCCTGAATTCTGGATCTCAAGACAGGGAAACTGCAGTTGTGGAAGTATTTTTTTAACATATAAAAAGCAGCTAAGATAAAAGAAATACAAAGAGTACATGTGCCATCATACCCCTCAAATGAGTATGTCCGGCCTAGCGCAGCACAGCAGTACAAACTCTTTAACCACCTACATCTCTGCAAAGCTTGTAGGATTTTTTTACCTGCTGAGTTAATGGATAGAACTGGTGTTTAAAGGGGATCAAAGGAGTGAATTCAAGGTCAATTTTTTGATACAGCATTATGTGATTGCAGGACATGCACAGCACAGGCAGGCATGTTTTCTCAGAAGGGGAAGGCTGCTTTTGAAATTGAAATAATCTGAGTATCTCATGCATAAGAAAACACAATGCTCAAACTGTAGATCAACAGAACAAACTTCCACAAGGAAAGCAAAGAAGACAAATTGTAAATAACTTTCAATATCAACCTTATATTTCAAAAAAATTACTCATTTGCTTATATTATGGTCATATATGAGAAGTATTGCAAACTTGTCAGATTTTGGCTCTTTGCATACACACAGATGCATCTGTCTCAAGTCCAACAGAACATTCCTTGCCACTCAGCAAGCTACTGGCATGCAAAGTGCTCAAAAGATGAGTTCCTCCTAACAGAATACAGTATACAGATTGAATAGATGGTCATTCTCCAGAAAAACTTAGCTAAATAAGCTTTGATACATATTTTTACCTTTTAAGTCTTTCTCTTCTGTACAGATTATAGGATCTTCCACAAGGTTAAAAAAATGGCTATGCTTGCTCTAAAAATTTAAGTTTACACTGGTACCCACTGTCAAAAACAGACTATTGAAGTAACAAATGAGGTTCACTTCCTCAGAATGTGTAAATGTCCCAGCTTAGAGTTAAACTTTCAACAGCTGAAAGACAATACCATCGACACGTACCTGGCACTAGTTACTCGGGTTTATTTTTTCCTGGAAAGCAGTTTTGGGCGACAGAGTGGCGTCCGGGCTTCCCAGGTTGTTGTGCTGACAAACTGCAGTGGTGGTAAAGGCAGGGAGTCTGACAAAATCTCATTAATCATTTTAAATTAAATCCAACATTCCACTCCAACACTGCCAAGAAGAAAGCTAACTTTTACAAATGAATACTCTCTCTGAAAATAACTGTTATCCTGACCATATTGCTCTCACAAAAACATGCTGTATTTCTGTTAGGTACACATACACTACTCTTAAGCTTAAAAAATAATTTTTTTGTTGATTGCTGGGAATCTGAACAGTGCTTTTTGCTTGTTTTCTCTATTAGGGTCTATGAGTGCACCACACAACTGAAAATTAAGAGCCTCTTTTTTCTTTCAATGAATTTAAGTTTTTTTCTTTTCTAATATTTTAAGTACAAAAAGTTTGTTTTTAATGCAAGTAAATTTCACATAGGAAATGGAAGTATTCCATTTAAATCTTTTCTCTAAGCATATTTATATGAATAAGAAAGGAAAACTGCAAATTTGCTAACATTAGTATCAGTAAAAACACTGAGGTGATGAAGGAGCAATGCGATCTCCTTTAGATTTTTTACAGACACACTTCTGTAACTACTCCTAGCTATCTACAATTTAATTACACATGGCAAATCTGAACTTTAAACATCTCATAAATAATATTAGATTATCACATAAAATTGTATCTTACTAAAATCACTATTACATGCAGATTATAAAAGCTTGTGTTTCTCTTTCAAGGCAAAATGAAACCATAATATGCTGATGTGAGACAAAGGAATCTGTTCTTTGCCCACTTTAATAGTGCTCTTGAGCTTAGAGTGGGAGATTTTATACTGGCAGAGAATCAGTCATCAGCCTTAATGTTTATTAGTTTTAATACATCCATGAAATACTTTAAAAGAAAAAAATCCTAATTCAATAGAGGGCAAGTAAATCTGATTTTCCCAAATACTTATTATAATTTTGGCATTTTAACGTGATCAAGGAGGTATACCTCAATTTTGTTTAAGTGCTTAAAACAGTACTTGTTTTCTAAAACAGCTATAAACAGTATCAGATAGCACAATGACATCCTTATGCAAAGAACAAAAGTATTACCACTTCAAAAAAAGAGCAATTCCTGTTGATAAACTTGCTTATGTTAAGAACATTAATAAACTGCAGAATACTGAAAAAAGAAATAGTAACATTTATTTGTCTAGCAAGTCAGTTTATTTTCTTAAAGCTGTATTTTGAAACTTGTTTACATTTTTTCTTTTTCCGATGTTGTGAGGGGGAAGGTGGAAGGGAAAGGTTAAAGAGAACAAATTGGGTTTTTTTTCATGAATGCAAATTTCTCACTTGCTTCAAAACTGACAAACATGTCTCAAACTTCTATTTGTTCCGGCTTCTGTATGTTACAGCAGCTTTGATTTATTTTAATAAAGTCAAAGCTGTATAAATATGTTGTTTAGAGTTTGAATGAAAAGTATTCTAGACAGAAACAGAGTTTGAGAAAACAGATAATATCGGATGCTAAGCCATGTGAATATCTAATATATGCCATATTCCTTCAATAAATGTAATCAGAGCCTCAGACTATAAAAGCAAGCACGAGCTGCATTTGTGTGACACTTTACATGAACACAGGTACACTCCTTTTTCCAACATAAACAGAAAAGTTTTCTTTCTGTCACATCTGTGTATACTGAAGTTACCACTTTCAGAAATGGCCATTCAGAACAATTCCAGCGTCTCTTAGGACAGAACAGTGAGTGTTTGCAGAGGGATGGGCTGCAGGGTCACTTCTTCCTTCAGTGCTCTGTATAGTGCATACAATTAAGAATTAAGGCAACACCACCTAGCCAAAGTTCAAAGGATATACAGTGGTGGAATCACAATAGCTTGGAAATCACTTCAGTTTTAAGCATGATCATGATCATGTAATTTGGCTTGAGATCCTCTGGCTAAGTCTTCTGAAGTGCTTGATCAAGTAGCTATTTCCACATCACATAATTTAGTGACACATGGATCAATGAAGTATCATTATTTTAAAACGTGCGGGGAGACACCAAATGCATTGAAGAAAACACTGCATAAAACTTTGTTTTTTAAAGAGTTTTTGGAGCACAACCAAGACTATTTTTGTCACTTTTTAAGAGTACTTTTTACTCTTTAATGAGTACTTTAAGATTACTCATTACACCTGATTAAGAATTTTTTTTCCTTTTAAGACAGAAAACTGTTTAACTCCATGTAAAGTCTAGATTGCTAAAATGCAAAAAATAACTTCTCAGCCAGACTAGACTCAAACTGGGAAAAGGACAGAAGAAATATCTGTATTAATTAGTTGCTTTGTGATTGCCTCTGAGGGAATTCACACTTGGCATATTGTGTTTGCTGTTTTCTGTTCCACTCTGAGTTAGTAACATAATGTAGAGTATGAGTGCTAATCCTCTAACACTGTTCCAAATCCTGTTGTGAAGATCAGATACTATTATCTGCATGTCATTAGGGTTTTGTTTTCTTTTGCCCTGGCCATGTCTTAGGGAAAACTGAATTGTATCATCCTGTTTCTAATTTATCTTCTTGGCTGCTACACTGGCCTAGAAGTTTTCTAGACCTAGCTAATAGATGTACTCATCTATTCCAGAAAAAACATGTTCTGTCTCCCTGAAGGTTGTGTACTGTATTAGGGTAACTGGAAATTAGGAGAAACGCAGACTAACAAGTCATACTTTCTTATTAGTGCAAAATCAAAACCAGTATCACTTATGTCAACCTAAGCATATGTCAGAAGAGAATTAAACATTGCTCTGCATTTGTGGTTTGAGAAGAAAATATTTCCTACCAAGCAAAGTTGCAATTTCAAAATTCACTGAATTTTTCTTTAAAAACATGTAACCTTTGAGGAGTGTTTCTTAGAAAACTATATTCTGCTGTCTCCACTTCAGATCACTTAAAAGAGCCCAGAGAAACTTATCCTTTATAATTTGTTTTACAAATTACATGAAAAGCTTTCATTTTTTTTCCTGTAATACAGGAGCAGACACCTGTGCCTTAAACAAAGCTCCCCACTGTACCATACACTCTTAATTTGTGTTTGAGATTAACTGACCACTGCAGAACGCATCCTTGGACTTCCTGCAATACATGAAACAACACTGGGTGAGGAGTAGTTATCCTGAGGAAGGCAGGTGGTACTGTAAACCTGTCTGGAATGTGGCCGCAATACTGCTGGCTCCTGGCTTTGGCTGCGTATGCTACATAAATGCAATGGCATTTACACTTGATCAAAGGTAATGTAATAAAAAAGTACTTTTTTTGCATGCATTTCGGCTTGTGGAGTAGGGCTATAAACACTTGAAATAGCAGTAATAGCTACAACTTTTTCTTCCTGTCATTCACATAGCCCTTGTATGGACTGTCCTTCTCATATCTAAAACAAACATACCACTCTCTAAGTGCTAAACAGAAAGCAGCAGCATAGGCAAAGGGCATGGCTGTGAGGGGTCATTCCTGAATTAAATTCTTGGCTCTGCAATAGTCTTTCTATGTAAAAACTCAGATTAGTTCTGTTTTACAGATTAAGAATACCTTCCCACATTACCTCATGGCATAGTAAGGAAAAAGAAGAAATATACTTGTTACCATGATGTATCCATATGCTACTGATAGCTGAATATTATGTAAACAAATATAATCAGAACAGCTCTTACTTCAACTACGTGTTAAGTCAACTGCTCCGTGAGTTGTCTTGAACAAAAACTAGGCAAAACCTTAGTCAATTCCTGCACATGCACAGCAGTTTCACTGTTAATATTCTCAACACTTCAGAAAAAGTCAAGACACAACCTGACAAAGTAATTGTTGAAGTATTTCCATAAATTTAGAGCCGTTTAAAATCTAGCTACATGACCATCTTAGTAATTCACCATCTGACACTGAAACGGCTCTCCAATCCTGCACAGTCACTGCTCTAATCTTGCACTGTCAGTTTTTAACAGCTTTAGCAATGTGTCATCTGGTATACATTTGCCAAGGCATTTCCATCATTGACACTTCTAGACTGAGGGAATCAGTTGTAAGCAGCAACACGTTACTCATTCCTACCACTTTCCCTGTTCAGGTTTTTTCTTGCTTACTGTGGTGAACAAGTGATTGTAGTTGCCCTGTTTCTCAAAAACCAGTATCTGCAAAATAGGTTACATATGTAAATAACATAAACCTCTCTGTACACTGCATGATTTCCCCTGGCTAACCCTGTATGGCATCAGGGTTCACCTAATATAGAGCCTGTAATCTTTAAAATTGAGTGAATAGCAGATTGGCAACATGCTAATTCAAGTTAATAAATATAGTACAAAACACCGGCTTAGATATTTTACAAGTGTTCTATCATCTCCTAGAATAAACTTTATTGTAGTATTCAGATTAATGTTCCTCTAACTTAAGTATCTGAGGTAGTCAGCATTGTAAAAAAATGCAAACGAAAGTCAAACACTAATTTAAGAGATAAAAGGAGAAATTTTAGTTAAAATACTTTACAATAAAATAATTATGATTATAAATCTCTTTAGTTAAATATATACACATTACATAGTATTCTAAAAAGAATGAACTTATTAAAGTTTCAAGCAAATCTAATGCACAAATTCACCACTTTTTCAGCTTAGACTGTAATGTCAGTTTAACATTCGTAAATGGCTGTGTCAGACTAATGGCATTGTTTTGTGCAAAAAAAAAAAAAAAGAAGAAAAAAAATCCTTCTGTTCCCAGAGTAAATAGATAGAAAAGGTAGTTTACACATACACACACTTACACACACAAACTTTGATTGCATACAGAGGTTAGAATGACCAGCACTAAAATAACCCCCATCTCTACAAAATAATTAATATCTTGAATTGATGTAGTTTTTGAAAATTACAAATTTTAAGTGCTAGCAAATTGTGCTTTTAGGCAGCCACGTGGCCAATAAGGTAGATGTTGTCATAAAGGTGCCCTACAAAATCTTCACTAATATTCTGTGCAGCTCGTCGTGTATTTCGGATGAATTCCCTCTTTGACATTTTGTTCTTCACGTGAGGGCTTGTTAGATCAATTGAAAGTAGAATCAAAGAGTAACACAGTACATAAACTGCATCTAGACAAGAGAGAATAAAAAAAAAAGTTTAAAAAAGAAACTGTGATCATTAAAAGTATTTTTCCCTAAGATCCTTATGGTATTTATCATCTAGGCTCATAATTTTATATATATACATATATACATATACATACAACTACTCAGAAGAGTATCCATAGAAATAAAATTTAATAGAGAACTTTCAAAGTAATAATGTAATAAATCTCTTAATATTTCTACATAATACAAAAGCCACTAAGGGTTTTATACATTTTCATTTAAACAGATTCTTGAATTTTGTGTAAACTAAAGCCAACATCCTAAAAAAGCTTATCTTTTAAATATGTAAGCAATTCCACTGCTGAAAACTGCCTCCTCTAACCAATTAGAAATGCTTGTTAACTTGAATGTGGCCCAATATTCCCTTTCATTTCTGTGAGACTATCCACAAGGTAGTCAAGTCCATAAGACTCTGCAAGAGGAACTTCGGAAAAGAAAAAAGCTCAAAGTACATACAAAAATGAAAGAAAGATAACATGGAAATGAACCAAACTAGTCAGCTAAAAAAAAAAAAATATCTGTATGCTTTTTTATTTTTTTTCAACCCAAGTGGGATGATGACTCTATAGTGAACTATTTTGTACTTTCAGATACACATGTTCAGGTGCTGATTTTAAAGCTGTCAGAAACAGTAGCATCATCCAGAAGTATAAAGACTGATCCACTGTTCATTTTTGCTTACCAGGGCTAAGGCCAAGCTCTCTCATCAAATCAGGATTACAAGCACAGAATCTGTGAGAGAACTTTGTTATGAGAGTTTCAAGGTACTCTCCACGCTCCTCAGGAGCGTGAATGTGTCTGAAGAACTCTCTCAGTGCATTTGGCAAGAACTGATTTCTGAAGTTGTGCAGCGTCACAAGGTCATCCAAAACATCTCTCCTGGCAGAACAAAAACCCATATCATTAGAAAAGTTTCTTTTAACTGTTTA
This sequence comes from Taeniopygia guttata, assembly GCF_048771995.1. Classification (NCBI taxonomy): domain Eukaryota; kingdom Metazoa; phylum Chordata; class Aves; order Passeriformes; family Estrildidae; genus Taeniopygia; species Taeniopygia guttata. The sequence goes on along the minus strand of NC_133028.1, from coordinate 35,583,124 downwards.
AATATTAGAATGTGTAGATGTTAAAAACAAAAATTAAAGCTTTAGAATAGTATGAGCTTTTATTTTTGCTAAAAGGCAAAATTATCACTAACAGCACAAAGATAACACAAACACATGTTCTTTGCCTGTTTGTAGCCAAATACTATAAAAACATACATGAATCATAACTCAAAGTTTGTATGCATATTCAATCAAGGTCTACACAGAGGCTTTGATTCCTTTAATATGTGATAAAACCATTAAAAAAGACAGTAAAGGGAATAGATTGATGCATGCCACACATTTTGATGCCTAAGTAGAAGCTGTTACAGAATTGTCTTAAAACCAGGCTTCAGCTAGGCAAAATTTATTCATGGAAGTTCATCAGAATATGATGTTCTCAAGTGTTTTGCACTGAACACAGACACATATAAAAGATTCAGACCACACCTATATTACCAGATGTGCAAAAGACAGTAGAAAAAAACTGGGAAGCAAATTTGAAGTGAACCTAAGAATATTTCCTAAGTTTAACCTGATTTTTACCTTGCTTGTGAGTCTCAACATTTAAAAAAGTAGTTTTTATTTTTAGTGTCTGATCATACTCTGTTTATGAAGGGAAGATAAATGGCAGTAGGAGTTGCTAACATTAACTTGCATCTCATCCATTAAATGGTTTTGTATCTTTATTATTGTCTAAAAGATTTATAAATCTGAAGTTTTACTGCACAGGACTGCCAGTGGTAATAACATTACAGACTCCATTTGATTCCTGTTGAAGTGCTGTTGGCTCTCTCTGTTCTTACTATTCAGGTGCAGTTACTATTCTCCTTCTTCATGATATTGCCCTACCCCAACCTGATGGCATGAGAAAGCACTGTGGAGACAGACCAGCATGCTACAGCACAGAGTTCCTTTCTGCAGCTCCTGTGGTCTCTAAGAGGATGTTCCCTTCCATCTCAGGAGGTGTGTGCAATTTCCAATCAAGAAATATCAGACAACCAAGTAATGGTTAGATCACTCAACATTAGTTAAAAATCTATCATCCCCCAGTAAAATTATTTTTTTGAGTAAGACCCACAAGAAAGGGAAAAAAAAACCCATCAAGTCAAAAAAGCAGCAAAATATCTATGTAAGATTTTGTGAGGATGTGAGATTTATCATTTACAGGTGATATTTTTGAGGATTTTTATTAAGTGTTACAGTCACATAAATACTTGAACTGAGTAACTGCTCAGATTTAGAACCACCATTACCTAGCTGCATTTTCTTGCCTTTTTACATCCTTGAAGTGGCATCTTTACATCCAAAATATTGTTAAATGGGGATAAACATTGAAAATTAATAGAAAAATATCTTAAGAGAAATTGGAATTACCTTTCATCAAGGTAGATTCTCAGCTTCTTCCAGTTCAGTGTTCTTGTGCAAAAGATAAACTTAGCTATTTCTTTCGGTGAATCATCTAGTATGCCTTTGGACATAAAGTAGTTGACTCCCTGAGATAAAATACATATACATATAAATATGGTTAATTTTCACAATGTATTTAGGAACAAGTACTGCACTTCAAAATATAGGAATGTAATCCTACGAATTAACTGGTTTGTTTTTCAGAATGACTCCTCCTCCTCTAAATCACATTTCAACATGCAGAATACACTCTAAAATTATAAATCAAATGCAAAGAAACAATTTAGTGTTATGGTTGAGATTTCACATACAGTCATAGTAGAACATTTTAAATTATGAACCTCATAACGAGCATGATGGTTCTTTACTAATTTCTTTACAGTGTATATCAGTATTTTGCTTTTCATACTTTTGTAATAGTATTTAAAATATTGCAGGGACCATATCTGGCAATTTAATAACTTTTGCAAGTAAGAAAATCTTAGCCATAATGTGTTTAGTCTTCAAAATCTTCCATTAAAACAGTAATGTTCTCACATGTACACAATGTATCACATTCAAATAGATGCATTAAATGCATTTGTTTAAATGTGTAATAATGTAAATAAACACAAGCACGTTGATTTCAAAGCATAAGTAAGTATCAACATATATAAATATGCATACACATAAATAAGAACACTGTGCCTAAAATAAAAATAGTTTAAAAATACAGAATTTCATATAATTTATACTCATATTATGATTTCCAGAATTTTCCACTTTGACCAAACACACATTTCTTATAGAATGAACATGGTAAATTTAAAGTACTTCAGTGATATTCTGGATTCTTTCTGGTCATTGAACTATCCCGAAGCATAAACCTATTTTCCTTACAATCTCAAAAAAACCCAACTAATGGATTTAAAAAATGTTCACTCTTCAACAGCAAAAATCTAAACCTGAGAATAACTAACCAAGTTCTTCTGATTCAATTTGGCAGGGACTGGGAGCAGTTCTCAGCATTTGTTACCAAGAAGTGTTGCAATACGTATGTACAACAGATCTTGACTACAGCATAAAGTTGAAATATAAAATGAATAGGACAGTGCATTTTTACATAGAATAATGTACCAAGACCACAACCTAAATCACCTTTAAAATACTTCTGAAATATTCTTTCATAAATCTTCTGATATCAAACTTTACAATATTTTGTAAGTCTGCCCTTTTAGTTTACATTACAGCTACAAAGATGTAGCGGTAACCTGTCATTCAGTGTATAAACTAAACTTCCCAGTGCTTTTGAATTTTATGTGAAAAAGAAATAAAGGATTGACTGCTGGTTTGGAACATTTTGTAAAGTGTCTTAGTAAAGCAAAGTCTTAGTTGATTCAAGCAGGAAAACAGAATATATGTTTACAAACATAAATTAAAAGCCAAGAAACGTGTGTAGTATTAACTAGCTATTTTTATGAGTCCACAGTTTTTGCTTATAAACTTACAAGAAATAGCAGTTAATCAAGATACATTTATTTTGTTAAAATAATGGTTTATAAAAAATAAATAAAACCATAAAGGTTTTTAGATAGGTAAAACAAAAAATCTAGCAGTGTTATGCCCCAATTTTAAGAAAAATCTCTATTTAGGATGACAATGTAACATGTATTGCTCTGTCTTCTTGCATTTTAGTCCAAATTAGATCATATTTAAGTTTGTCCATAATATGGATGGACAACATATTAAGTACTTTCTTGAACCAGAGCTAAATAAAAAATTAAAAATGGGATATAACAAGGATTTTGGCAATTTACGAAGATAAGCAGCAGAATATCTCCTTTACATATATCCCGAGTTAATGAGATTTATGTGTTTGCTTCAGTAAGAAGTATTTGCTTAAGGTAATACAAACTGAAGCCTAGCAAGGAAGTCCTGAATAGCATTCCTGCTCCAATTAACAAACACTTCTGCAACACATCCAGAAAATACCTAGCATGACATAGCAGAGGCAGGATGAAAATAACATTTTCCCTAAGATAGTGGGCTTATTTCTCTGTGACAGTAAATGCTGCAGTTTCTTTCTCATGCGCTAGCTCACAACACAACGTAGGATCTCTGTCTGACAGGCTACAGAGTCTTTGCATTATTATTCTCTATCTCTAATTCCTTTCTCCTCTACCACACAAATACTTGACAAAATTTTTCCCTCTGAATGCATTTTTCTCATTTCCTTCACAAGTAAACAGGGTATAAATAAAATACACTTCACAACAAGCCATTGCTTCTAGTTGCTTTTTATTTAATCATAAGCTATCAAAGTTATCAAAAATACTTTGCAACAGTAGAAGCCTGATTTCTATTTTAAGTTCTTAAATTTAGTCTTACAGCAAATGACATTTATTTACAAGATTTACAGCATGTCATTGGATCTGTTTTTCATAACACCGTAAATACTACCTTGAAAACCTCTCAGAACCCTTTCTTCAAATAAATCACTTTTGGTAGCTACAGTGGTCGCTTGTGGCATATATACTAGCTGAAGTAAGCAGTCCTACACACTTAAAACCTATGCTAAGATCACTTATCAGTCAGCTGGTGATTCTCTTAGGAAACATTTGACTGCAGTCAGGTAGGCTGTTCTGTGCCATGAACTATCAGCTCTGAAGAGACCTTTTTAACACTTGGGAAACATTACAGAATGAGCTCATACAGTATTTTTAAAATTCTGATTACAGCGATGTAATGTTCTTAGCATCAGAGAATTAGGAAAGATGCCTTAAACCTTACCTCTGTGGCAAGCATGTTATCACTGAATTTCAGACAGCTCTGGATAAACTATTAATGTATGGAAGTGTAGATTTAAGATATACATGCAAACAACAAATGTAAATATAGACTAATCGTAAGAACAAAAGCCATTTGTTGTATTTCAGTATGTTATTTTTTACAGTTGGTTTTTTCCCGGCACACAATGCTTATTTTGTCAGCCTATTCTATTACAGCACTGACACTCCTTGCTTGTTTTCTACCTGTTTCCAATAGTCTTTGGATTTATTAATATATCCATACAGGATCTCTAAAATGGAAAACTTTTTCAGTTTTGCAGTGACTATCTTCTTTGCTAAGAGTACTTTCAGAGCACTTCAGTACAGCAGTCAATATTAAAATTTTTGCAGTTGCCTTTGACACCTCTGTTTAGATATGCATACAAAACAAAACAGACATATCCTAAGTTAATGGCACAGAAATTCTGGAATCAGTATCTCATATAGCAAGGTTTCAACTTCTGTTGGTAGTTCTAGGTAACACTAACATTATTAGTAAATAATAATTAGACACACATGGTATCACTGTTCCCATAAGTACACTATCTTAATATATCTAATAGTGCATCTTCTGGAACAATGCAGAGTATTGATGAGATATTGTATAATAAAATTTTCATGATTGTTTTACTAAGTTATGAATTAAGTCATTTGGTGACAAATGTGGACACAATATGTAACATACATTTCAAACAGTGTCTCTTTCACTGTGTGCCCTTAAAATACAATCTCAGTGATTCAAACAGGACAGCAGAAATTGCAAATAGAATGCAGAAATATTTTTCATGTTACATAGAATCCATAACTAATAATTAACAAGATTAAACCACTCTGATTTTAATGTAGAAATATCAAAAGGCTTCAGCTCAATGTTCCTTTCCAACTTTTTTGATAAATCACAGAAAAAAATTTCTTTCCTCCACAACATACACATAATATTCTTCAAACTGATAAGGCATCTCAACTGGTTTGCTTAGTAGATCACTATGAAATACGGTAAGTTTCAAAATTTGCTTAGAAATACAGCACAGTAAACAATCCGTCATCTACAGACTATCTATAATTAAAAGTCAGGTAAGGTAGCTTTACACAAGTGGTTAACAATTTATAACCAGGAAAGGGTCAGAAAAACCTGGCCTCCCTGTCAAAAACTAAGGGCAACTTGAAGAACGAGACAATCAGAAGAGTGGAAAGACAGGTTTAGTATAAGCACTGTCTTACTGTATTTTATTATTATGCTACGCAAAGGAAATCATGACCTCACTAAAGACTGATAATTTTGGTCGAGTACAGATTCCACAAGGTTCATAAAAATAAATGCTCTTAAATAGATCAGTTAGAACCATTAATAATGAAAAAAACAAAAACATCTTCTTTCCTGACCAGAAGATTCTTGTTTGTACCTTCAGTTTCAATTTTAGCTACATAGCATTGATCCATGTAATAAACTTGAAAAAAATATTTTGTAGGGAGTTAGAAAATGGATACAAAACAATGGGAAATAACTTCTTGTTGCTTACAAATTCTGAGTCATAAGCACAAAAGATGAAATGAGCACTGCATGAGAAACATATCACATATGCCACACACTCTTTTAAAATAAAATATGGCAGAAACCAGGTAGGCAGATTAAACAACATGGTATTTATATTCAAGTGCTAATACTAACACTAAACTATTCCCTCTCTCCAAAGAAACAACAAAAACTAGGTTCCAAAATCTTGTCTACAATGGTGGTGCCATATGAAAAAAAACCCAACAAAACCAACCAAACAACAAAAAAATCCCCCAACAAACAAACAAAAAAACCCAACAAAAAAACCAAAACAAAAACCCCAACCCAAACATGCACTGGAGTTTTGTTTTTTTTTTCAGGTTACATGTCATGTGTTTAAGCACATCCTTTTAGCAGAATGTGAGTACCTGCTATGAATTATGCAAGCTCATGCACACAATCAACACGCTAAATTACAGCAGCTATCACAACACCATGCACACAACAATGGCTAACCGGAGAATCCTACCACAAAGTGTGCAGATGCTCTTCCCTACCCCGTGAGCCACCGCTAGCTCTGGAGCTGTTGCTGTGGAGCCTGGTTACCCATTTTCATGACATGGGCGGTGTCCTTTGGAGAATCTTGCTCCTGTGGCTGTAAGTATTCCTATTTTTTTAGTAATTTGATCAGGTCTGTTATCAAATGTAAACAGAGTTTGGCAGGAAATTCGGAGACACAATTTGTAATAGTGGAATGTCATATCATACGCTCCAGTCACAGTGTCCTTATAAGAGTAATTCTGCCAATATCACAATTGTAAACAGTAAAAGCAACAGTATTTGTGAGTTCTCCTGAAACTCAGGCCCTGAATTATTCCTACCAGGCTACGGTGCTCCACAGGGAGAGAGGAACAAAGCCCTTAGGAGATACCCTATGAGGTTCTCGTCTCTCATTGAAGCAGAGTGTTTGTACTTCTATTGTAAAATATAACCATAATGAAGAAGTAAGAGTAGCATAATAAAGTTAATACCTAATTTAGGTATGCCATAAGTTAGTTCTAATTTTCTGATCTTAATTGCCTTTAAAAATAATGAATCTTCTATTAAGTACCTTTTATGGAGGTTCCAAATGCTTTAGAAATATGAAGATTACTATAAATAAGGTTGAAACATAATGAATGGTACATTATAAACTGAGATAGTTGAGCGAAAAATTGTGTTAAAAAAATTGAAATACAAAGAAAAATTTGAACGGAGATGTTGCTAGCAATATACTTGATATATTACTGAAAACATGTAAGTTACCTATATATTGCATCTAGTTTGAAAACTTCCACATTTATTACTAAATTTGTGAAAACTATGCAGAACAATACTAATCACTCAAGTGGCCAGGTGCTGATGTCTTGATGCTGTGTATCAGAGTTCAAGGCAGAGTTCTACCAGAGAAATTACAAAACACTCTATTTGTGACTGATAAAAGTAATGGTCCCTTAATCAAGCAGAATATGAGATAAAGCAAGAACTTAAACAAAATTACATTATTGCAATGATTCATAGAACTGCTGTATTTATTTTACCCCATGGTCACAAGTTCACACTTTCTGTATCATTTCAGCTGAGTGAAATTTGCTTCTAGAAGTGTTTCTTTTCATATCTCAATCCTTTTTCTACTTGAGATTTATTTAATTACCACCTCCAAGTATACGTGTAACTATATGCAGGAAGTTAACAGCATTTTTGTTCAGTACTGTGTACACTCTTTTCCTAGGAAAAATGAAGCAGGAGTCTTGTTTTATACACAAAAGTCTCTCTCTGTCACTTGGGCATTAACTGTCTATCTCCCAGGCAAAAGCTGTCTACTCTCAAACTGTTTTCTTCTTTGAAAGGTGACAGACTGAAAGCAGAAACTGACTTTTCCAGTTAGTTACATGAACTTATAAATGGAAACCTTTCAGCCTGACAAGGGATGTTTTTATTTTGAAGATAAATTTATGTTGTTCTCTAAGAAAAGATTATGCACAACAAACACCTACAGAAATTAAAGCAAAATGATCTTCAGGATAGTTCAGCAGTAGATCTTTTTCTTATTTCAAGATTTGCTCCTCGATAGTGGAAATAGGTGAAAATCCCTTATAGGAAAATGTGATTGTTATAGAAGTAATCAGACTTTATACCTCATCCTGCTTTGTCTAAAGTGAACCAAACTCATACTCTGCATTTTAATATTTTTATTTATGTAAGCTCATTGTTATGCTCTTACTGTTCACCACTGTCTCTTCAGTTAGAGTATCTGCCTCGGTCCTAAGTTAATACGTGGTTATGAATTTCTGGCATCCACAGAAGTGTACAGCGCACTTAACAGGCAAGTCATCTAAATGATGTACACAGGTACAATACTCAAAAAAAAGACCAGAATACCCCCGCAGCTCAGTATTAACCATTTCTACAGTAAAACAAACATTGCTTAAAACTTTGTTTTTATATGGCTATAATTATATAAAAACAATCACAATTATTATAACTTTTTATTACTGTCAGCAACAGTTCACTTACCTCATCAGGGTTGGCATTAAAGGTGAGACTGCCCTCATCTAGCTGCATATATAATTTTCTAAAAGAAAATCCTAGAGGCGGATTCTTATTGTATATAGAACAGTGACCCCAAGTGGATTTGCACAACCTAGGAAAATAGAATTAAATCTATTATAAAAACTCCTTTCTGAATTTCATGGATTTTATAGAAGCAAAATGTAATCAACACTGCAAAGATAAATCCTCAAACCATAGGAAAAGTTAGAAGTAGGTTGCTGTAACACTTATTAAGTCTTTTTGCCATGTTTTCCTAAAATCGTCAATTATATGATTAATGTTTTCCTATCATAGAGGTTTTGGTGCATTTGAGTGCAACATCAAAACATATCCCAGCAGGTGGCATCATAATGACAACCACACAGCAGAGACCTCTGGCACTCCTAAAACCTGAACACTGGAGAACAGTGACAAGTTGTTCTCCTGGGGTACTGTGACAGATTAAAACATTCTGTTTCTTTTCCTGTGCCCCAGTTGTGCAGTGAATTGGACACTGTATCTGCACACAATTATGCCATTAATTCAGGACTTTCCCCATCTGTCCTTCATCACCCCTCTTCTTCCTCTTGTCCTAATTGGCCAGTCCTAATGACTAGATCCAGTCCCATCCCTCTCTATCTTCTCTAACTTTTGAGCTTCTTTTCTTTTTATTCCACCCTGACTCCATATCAGTTCCATCAGTTTCTGTCCCCCATCTCAGTTTCTTTGACGATACCATCTGCAACTCCCTTTCTACACACTCGAGATTCCTTATTGAACTGGTAGTTCTGCTTCAACACACCTGCCCTGTAACTGATTAGGAACAATGCTTAGGACGCAGCAGGTAGTCACTAGAGACATGGCAAAGATTCTGTTTTCAATTCTGGAATCTGGGTCTCATTTGGACTGAGTTTGGAACTGCAACCACAGTACTTGCCAAAGCTTAAACATGCCCTTATACATGTGGAATAGTGAAGATTTTTACAGAGATTATGCACATTGAGATTTTTATTTATTGCTAAACTAGGATGCACTTTCATTACCAAAACAAATGTGGCATGAATGTGAGAACCTTATTTGGGAAGATTTCACAAAAAATGGTTGAACTGTTTCCCAGAATGAACTTCAAGGAAAAGATGTATTTCCACCCCACATGTTAAGAATATATACTGCATGTAATTAAGAAGCTCTACTATCTTCAAGATTTGGTGAAGGGAATTTATTTGTATTTAGGTCAGGTTTGATACCAAGAACTGAGCACAGTACAAAGCATATTGATAAACTTAGCTTACTGCTATCCTTCACTAGAATTCCTGTTTCCAGTCAATAGAACAGTCCCCAACAGCAGAACAATTGTGACTAAGAAGTTACGTTGCATCATCCTTTTGCTAGGTTCAAAAGCATGATAGGAAGGGAAGCTGCTTAATTCAAATACAGCAGGGCAAGGAAACAGATGAGGGAACAAAGAGATGTAGAGCACAATGAAAGGTAAATAAACAACCTGAACAGCAACCCAACTGCTACAGTAGTAATACTGTCTGTTAAGGGAGAAGAAAATGTTGTGAAAGAAGTTATAAGTTCTGTTGACCATCTACTCTAAAGATAAGTATGATTTCATGAGTCTTTCCTAGTGCTGTAAAACATAAAATACCAAAGAATATGTTAATTCCATTTTGATATTACACTATTTTATCTTAAAAATATTCCTTTATTTCCCACACATACAAATTCGATATATGTTATGCATAAATGTGTTTCAAGTGTTAGGCTGAAGAAATTTCACTTGAGAAAAAACGACCTTTCCTCTCTCCATAACCATCTTGCAAAAAAGACACACCTAATTTGCTTCAAGTCTAGTAGATGAATTCTCACTTCTCTTCCTTTGGAAGTCTGGCTGAATAGGTTTGCTTGCTTAAGCTAGACAACTGTTCAAAGTTCAGAGAAGTAATGATACAAACCCCTGAGATGTGCTCTGAGCTAATACAAAAGTGAAGATAAGTCCCTGTTTTTACCCCATGCTATCTCAAACACCAGGTGCTTAATAATACACATGTATACTTGTGCCAAGCACACTTGTGTATGTAGTAATCTCCAGTAATACCCCATACTAATTAGAAATCCAGAATAACACATTTTTAAATGATGTATGTTTCCTCTATATAAATCTCATTTAACATAGGAAACCTTTGCTAGGTTAGAAAGACAAAAAGCACTTACTGAGGCAAATTTAAAATCTAATACTTTTTACTATGCCCAGGTGATACTTCTTTTTTTCGTGCTTACCCTTGCCAGAGGAGCTCATCATTAGCAAGATCCTGCCAGACACATGATGCTAGACAGAGATCAGTTGCATTCAGGTATGACAAAATGGTAAAACTGAGCTCTGGTGGCAACATTTCCAGGTTAATGAATCCTTCTTGTTCTTTAGATTTTCTTGTCTTCAGCAGGTGGTAGATGTCAATGCCTCCTTGAGCTTGTTTGCGATGGCTCGTATTGGAAACATTGTTAGCAGGTATCCTCCTACCATGCTCTCTGGTAAGATAGCCTTGTCCACTGTACCCTTGCTGTTGCAATTGCTGGTTTCTAGCAATTCTCCAGAGTCCCTGACCCATCTGCGAGCCTGGTGGACATAAAATCCAAATTAGATGTTGATGGCTATTTGTAAACATTTGTAAGACAGATTCAGCACATAAGTAAAATTTTAGGACTGATCTGAATAGGTAGGAAGTGAGTTCTGGCAAAGTTATGTTGAGTAGGTAATCAGTCTTCATGGGACAACTGAAAAAATACTGAAAACAAAACCCAATAAAAAATGTAAATTTCTTTCAAAAATTTCCATGCTTGAAGAGCTACAAAATTACAAATACGCTTCTTCAAAGAGTACCAAATATTATCTATATCCCATGCAAGTTAAGAAACCTTAGGCTTCAGAAGATTTGGAATCTTCAGACTTTCTTCAAAATTTAATTTAAAAACCTTATTTAGAGTCAATGAAGCACTATAAAAACATAGGGAGAAACAATAATGTATTGGATAGCACAGTGACTGACACTGAAACAAAGTTTAACAACTTCAGTGGTAATGCAGCAAGGATTCTGAGTGCTCAGAAACAAGAGATTAAGTATCTTTTTGAAGCTTTCTTACCAAGTAGAATAACATAAAGCCTTGATAATAAGGTACTCACATACTTATATAGAGCATATCACTGCAGAAATAGTATAAAAAGCTGTTCTGTAATGTAAAAAAAAAATGAAAAATTCATTTGCTATTTTAAGGACCAACTGAACAAATTTCACAGAAGAAACAAAATGAGAGTATTTAAACCAGTCTAGAAGCAGCTGCTGAAAATCCACAAGCTCTGCTATTTGTGTAGCTATTCACCAGCTTATATGCCTTTGTTAGAACACATATAATTTTCCCTATCACATAATTACTTTCAGCCTGTAATAATCATCCAGGATGAATGCTTTCAGAACCCATCATAACATAAGATGAACAAACCCATTGTTATAAAGCCTTTTAAGTAATGGCATCAAAAACTAAATTTTTAATTTACTTTGAACCTATATTTCCAATCTTCAGCTTCAGTATGCCACTCAAATGCATGTTTTCACACCTCTAATAATGTTATTTTACCTAGTAATTGAAACCTCTTGATAGCTTGGCTGGAGTAACTACCACAGTAAAAATAACATCGGCCTTGTTTATAAATCGCTGATCTTCTCTAGCTCTGTCTGCTATCTATCAAAGTCTGATTTAAATTCTAATTGTGTCTTCCTCATGTTACTTTGCTACTACACAATAAATTCTTCTGCAGTGTTGACAAGCATGATAGGATGCTAAAAGTAATCTAGATTAATGCTGCACTAGCACTGCAATCTACTTCGTTAAATAAAAACCAACATGCACTCTAGATATAAACACTCGCCACTTTATAGTAGCTGAACCCTACAGCTGCTGATTTGCAGCCACGATTATCCCAACAGGAAAACGTTCCTTCCTTCGATGCAAACCTATGGAAGCTGAAGCTTCGTTCATAGCAGCTGCATTACAACCGAGGCGTGCTGGTCTCCCCTCGTAACATGAAAACCCTTCAATCCCGACTCCGGGCAACCGGGCTGAAGGGTGGGGGCACAGCCCGTCCTACAGGTGCTGAGTCGCCCCAGGGAACCAAGGGCCGAAGCCACCCAAGGCCGCACCGCGTCCCGAGAGCTCCGCAACCGTGCCGGCCCCGAGCCACTCCTCCCTGCGCCGGGCGGCACCGGGCCCCGCTCTCGGGCCCAGCCGCCCCGGCCCGGGCCCAGCCGCCCCGCTCCCGGGCCCCGGCCCCTCCGCCCTCGGGCACCGGCCGCCCCGCTCTCGGGCACCGGCGATCGCGGCCCGGCGGTGCCGCCCCCCGGCCCCATTGGGCCGCTCGCGGAGCCCCGGCTGCCCATTGGCCGCGCCGCCCGCCCGTCCGCCCCGCGCAGGGGCACCGCGCCCTACCTGTGCCAGCCCGGCTCCAACCGCCGCCGCGACGAGCCCGGCCCGCCTGCGTGCGAGGGCCGCGCCGGGCGGGAGGGGCTGCGGGGCCTGGCGGCGCGGACAGGCGGACAGGCCCAGGGAAGGAGCCTCGGCAGGGAGGCCGACCCCGCCGCCGCCGCCCCGACTCTTGCCCCGACAGCTCTGACGTTTGCTGTTGTTGCTGGAAGTGACGTCCGCGGGGCGGGACGGGCGGGGAGAGGAAGTGCCCGTCCGGTTCGGCGGCGGCAGATTCGGTCTGCGCCCGCCGCGTCCGGGAACGGCCGCGGGGCTCGGCGCTGTGCCGGGGAACGGCGGTGCTCCCGGCACACCGCCAGGGATCGGCAGGGAACGGCAGGGAACGGTGCTCCCGCTGCGCGGGTGAGCGTCAGCAGCGCTCTCGGGGCGGGGGTCTGTCCTAACCTGGGGCTTTCACTGCTCGGAGACGGCGAGCTCTAGGGAGGGCCCGGTCTCCGGCTGCTGTAGGGGCGAGAAGGGCGGCTGCAGAGCCGGCCGCGGTCCCACGCTGGCGAGCTTGCCGCAGCGCGCTGGTTCCGGGAGCTCAGCCCGCCTTGCCGTGTCCCGGCTGGGACGCGCTTTTTGCCCGCTGGTGCCCAGGGCAACCAGCCGAGGCCGCGCAGTCCCTTGTGCCGTTCCCCGGTGTGCAAGCGGCCCCTGCGCGAAGGGCGTCGCAGCTGGCACGGCGGCCAAGCCCCGTACGTGTCGGTGAAGTTTGTGCATCTCGCGGAATGGTGCGATTTCCCCCAGCTCCCTGCCCCGTGCAACAGGGGAGTCTAGATTCACTTGGAAGAAGTCAAAAGTCTAGTTGTTGGGCATTTCAAAGACAGCGTTTACAGTGTTAACATACTTGGTAACCTGCAGGGGGTAGTTTTTTTAGTTTTTCTTTGTTTGTTTTGGTATTTTTGTTTAGTTTTTTACATTGATCCTTTGAATAGCATATGCAGTTTTGAGAGTTGTTCTTTAAGCCGCTTTCTCGAAGTGCTATGTCATCATATCCTGAAACTTTGTTATACTCGATTTTATTGATAGCTAGCGGTCTGTAACTTCTGCTACAGATTTCTACAGACAAAAGCTATCTGTCCCATTTTACTGGGTTCACCTTCCCAAGATTTACTACCAACTTGACTGTTACTTTTGTGATCTCTTAAGCTATTTTCTAGTGATAGTAGTTAGCAGGTTTTATATCTAGAGGTCTGGTGTAAAAACAAAGGGTTGTTGACACTTTTGGGAAACAGCCTATATAGGATTAGACAATATCCTGTGAGAGTGTCTTCGGTGAATATTTGCATTGCAGATTAGAGCTTCCGTTTTATGTCAGATTATTTGAGATTTGTCTTAATAGCTATTTAAATTTGCAAAACCATAGAATGGATCACATTGTAACATAATGCAGGAAGAATAGCTGCCTCAATTTCCAAATAATTGGTTAAATTCTTCCAAGCTTTGAAAAGTAAGTATTGTGTACTTCTGTTTATTGCAAATCATTACCCAGAATCTAATGTTTACAATAAAAGGAACCTGATGATTAAGTAGGAAGAAAATCCTTTTAACAAGGGCAAAACACACGGGAAGAGCTTAATCTTGAGGATTGCTGATTAAACACTATAGAAAACACAAGAACAAAAACACCCACAACAAACCCAGCCCACTGTAAATGGAAGCTTTAACTGTTTCTTGAGACTATCGCTTCATTTATAGGCTATGTGACCATGCCTCTTCACTGCTTGGGTTGGTAGGCTTCAAAATACTTGTTTTCTTCTAAGAAAAGAAATTTAGTGAAGATAATGGCAGGTAATTATCGCCCAGGTTCTAGCAGAAAGTTGAATTTAAGTGATTATTGCATTTTCTAATTTTTATGTACATACTTTTTTTGAGCATATGTACTTTTTTACATTTATTTCATAATCTGAAAGAAGAATAGCATTTGGAATAATGGCAACAGGAGACCTAAATGGAAGTTTAAGAAAAATTGAACAAGGACTTCGCTTGTTAAATTATCCAAGAGATGTGGATTATACAGTGTAAGTGGCAGTGTGAAAACTTATGCTAATACATGATGATGGCAAGATGTGTAAACAGGATATGTATAAATGTTAGCATTGCCCCCAGTGATAAGTGGGCAGAACATAACTGGGAAGTTGGGGTGTGGTCTTTGTGAACTGGAATATAAAATTATGCAGTTTTGCTCTTCTGAGCAATCCTTAGAACAATCCTGAGCTGTATTACTGTCTTGCTCTTTTTCTGCTGTTCTTGTCTTTGTTTTGGTTAATCTCACCTTCTGGATTTCTTTGGAAGCGCTTGCAAAGTTTTTTTTTAGGAAATTTCATCCCATAAAGATTAGAAACAAAAAAAAAAAAAGGTCTGAATGTTGAGCTGGAAATGCTGGTGGGCTTTAGACTTAAATTATATGAAGATCACAAAAACATTTTTTGAGCATTTTAAGTATAACAGCAAAGACAGCTGAATGAGAGATGCCCAGACAAAGAAATGTTAAGATGAAAGATATTTGGATAGAACACGCTGTGGGCTAGAACATTCCTTTCAAGTTAAATGTTGGAATTCATGTCATGAAATGCTTTTTTTACCTTCTGGTGTGTAAAATACTTTTGTTTCTTTATAGGTTAGTAAAGGGTGATCCAGCTGCATTTTTACCTATCATCAGCTATTGTTTTACATCTTTTTCAACTTGTATAGCAGAGCTTTTGGTAAAGTGTGATGTGGAACTGACAGCCAAGAGTGACTTGCGTTTTATCGAAGCTGTTTATAAGGTATCTCTTCATGTTCTTTGCTGGAGAAACATGGGTTTGAGTATAGCTTCACAGAAATTAAACATTTACCATGATCTTTACTAGAAAGTGAAAGTTTTTGGCAATGAACATGAATTTTAGTTCTGTTAGGATTTAAGATGAGTAGCAAGTCACTATGTGCAAGTTTTTAGATTTTAATGAAAATAAGGATTGGTGGTGGTAGCCAAATCTCAGTTTTGAGACATTTGCATAAATAATAATATTGTTAGATGTTAATTTTGAAGAACATAGAAATGTTTATTGGACAATAAGATTTATAGAAGTGATTTTGGCAAAAATCTTAACCACCAAAAAAATCACAAGGAACTCAAAAAATTGTAATGTAAGCACAGTTTAGAAATACGGCTATTTTGAAACACTATGCCATTTTAATACATAAAGTTGAATATTAACCTTTTCTAAATCGGAATCAAATTCTTAACTGATTGAAAATAACTTTGAACTATCCTTAAAATATACAAAAGCACATTTTTATGAAAGGTGGATTGATGAATTAAGAAATAGTGGCTTATTCAGACTAGTTTTCTATCTGAGAGACTGCTTTACAGGCTTCTGTGTGAGCATTATGTAGCCCTCTGATGTATTTGCGGAGATAAATATGACTTTTTATTGTAAGTTCAGTTGAAAAAATTTTTTAGTCTTAATTTTTATAGTCAGTTATTTCTTGAATTTTAAGACTGGGAGTTTATGTTTACAAGAGTGATGTGAATGAAAGATGAGATATATTTAAGGCCTAGTTAAAAGAAACATCTATTTATTAGTATATATATAAATAATTAAATGAGAAAAGGCTTAGCTGCTGATGTGCAGAATGAAAGACAAGATTGTAGTAAAATAAGAATATGGGCATGCCATTTCTACAGCAAATTGCGAGGTGAATTTGAAAATGAAGTAAACTCTTATTTTGTTGCAGTTTCTTCGAGATCAATTTCAGTATAAACCAATTTTAACAAAAGAGCAGTTTCTTCAGGTTGGCTTTGCAGAAAGAAAAATGCAAATTGTTTGTGACATTATCAACTGTGTGGTGAAGAAACATAAGGAGTTGAGTAACTCTAGTAAGGTACTGGTCACATTGTTACCTTTATTATAAGTATTTTTGACATGTTTGATGTTGCTGAAGCTGGTCTTCAGTTTCTATTTGAAGATGCAGCATTACTCATGGACCAGATAATGGAACGTTAGTATGAAGTTTCATTGTAAGATGCTTGAATGCTTTCATTCAAGACATGAAGCTGCCAATACTTTGTAGTATAAAAAAAATTAGAATGGAGATAAATCTAATTGTTGTTTTTACAGTAAGTGATATATTTTCTTTTACACTTCTTGATACAGTGAACATGTGAATTAATAAACTTCTCAGATAAAGGCAAAACAAAATCCTCTCGTATGTTGAATTTCTGTAACAATTTAAAAATTATACTTGTATTTTTTTCTCAAATATGATTATTTTCATCAACAATACTTGTAATGGCATTATTTTTTATCAGTATGTGTTGTGTATGAGTCTCTGCTTTAATGAAAGGAATTTCCAGTCATTATATTTTGTTTTGTTTCCTTTGAGTTTTTAACAAGTCATCAGGACTTCTGCATACTTGATTTGTCAGTTTTGAAGACATAAGTACTTTTTTTTTGTATTTGTTTTACTTTCTACTCTAGTGCAAGTTGTCTTTTCTATTTATAACCATCTATTGATGCATCCTAGCATAGGTATTAGTAAAAGTATGGCATTTACTTCTGGATCTGTGTTCTCTATAAATGTGGGTAATATTTAAGTTTTTTTAGACATTATTGTACTACAGAGATTTAAGTGTGTTTGTGTGTGTGCACCATTAAATATTCCTGACTGTCAGTGATGGTGGTTAGAAAGTAGGGTGTGGAATCCTGAAAATTTTCCTGTGTTATTTTCTTCTGTTCACTTTGGAGGTTAAATCCCAAACAAGAAAAAAAATCAGACCTTTTAAATTTGAAGCATGGTCAAATTGTGGTAAAGGTCTTGCTGATCCAAGTCGCAGTGCTCTGAATTCTAAACAGGTATGAAAATAATTTTTATGTTGAATGTCTAAAGGTTGATCTCGTTTGTAGCAAGTCAGGCTCTTGCTGAAATTTTTTGCTTTCATTTAGGTTTTAATATTTAGTCAAACCAGTTTTGAGGTGGATTGGTGTTTGTTTTTCCCTGAAGTGTAGTTGGCTGAAATAATGGCTGAAATACAGAGGATGTTGCCTCTCTTACTGAGTAGTTGATCTCAAAGTCTTGCTGGTAATGACCTAGTGCTGTTTGTGCTATATTTCAATTATATCAAGTGTAAGGGAGAGCAATGGAAGAAGATACAATGGGACAAAGAAGTTGTATTGTGTTTGAAGAGTGAAGTGTGCTTGGCTTAGCATGTGTTTTCAACCCAGCTTTCCAAATACTGTTTGGTCTTTTGTCTGAATCTGTTCAGCAAGTTTTCATAATGTAGCATTCCTTTTGGCTTTGGTTTTACAGAGGTAAAATGATTATGCATTGAGTAAAATAATTATACATTATGCCATTCTTGGCATGTGAAGGAGGCTGCTTTCCTAATATTTTCTGCTAAAAGAGTGCAAAATAAAATTGTAGAAAACTTTTAGGACTATGACTGTCTGTTAATAGCCGGTGGTTTCTACTTGTACGGAAAATACTGCTTTTATCAAGGAAAATTTCACCAACAAAATATTTGGAATGGCTTTTTTGTCTCTTCTAGTTGTTTAATAGTAGCACTGAATGGTATAGATAGGTGTGTTTTAAGAATTTCCTGGTAGAGGAAAGTTTCAGCTTAACCAAAACACCAAGGAATCTGTACATGTTAAGATACTGCATAGAACTAGTAATTGTGCATTCTTAATCATTAAATATTTTATTTTGTTTTGTGATAGTATCATAAGATTTAATCCACCTAGAAAGAATTGCAAAACTTCTCTTAGTTTTCTCTAAGGGAAGCCTTCAAAAGAAACCAGTGTGTAGCTCATAGGGCTATTTTGCTGACCGTTGTCAAGAAAAAAGGAAGAATTCTAATCTTCCTAGTTAAACTTGTTTTGTTCTTAATGTTTTAGTCATGGGTTTGCTGTTGAAACTGTCTATGAGTATGAATTTCACTGTATGTAATAATGTATTTTCCAGTCCACACTTAGAAATCTAACAACCTTTAAATTAAGGGAGGACATTCATGTCTTTTTTTCTGCTTATAGAAAGGAAACAAAGTACATCGTATATATGGCAGAGTGTGTCCATATTTGTTTTACAGTTCCTTCAAGTCTGTGTGACTTTTTAAAAATTAAACTGCCTGCTGTTGCTTTCTATATTTTGTAAACAGTTGGAATAAGATAGTTAGATTTAAATAAATATTGAAATAATAGGTCTTATGTGTTATTACTTGGCTAATGAATTGAAATACTCTTGTAACAAATAACACCAACAGTTTGTTGGGTTGGTTTGTTTGTTTGGTTTTTTTTAGCATACTCAAAAGAAGCCTCTAGTTGAACGGCACTCAGGAAATGAAGTTAGTGGTGATCTTCATCTACTGCCCCTTCCAGCACAGGGAGGGACTGAGGAAGAATTGTGCCCAGATCATGGTATTGTGGAAGTTAAATGTGAACAAGTAAGAACTTCTCTTTTAAGTGGCTGTATTTTTTTTACAGGATTTTTCTAAAGGGATGAAGGTTTTTACATTATAGTTACAGTTCAGGAGCATGCAGCTGATATTTAATAAATACTTTGAAAAAGTTAGGAAAAGGAAAAGTCAGTTAAACTGTACTGTCTCTTTCAAGACACAGTTCTGTCAACAACTTCTTTTAACAGCTGTGTTCCCTGAGTAGGCATATTTTGATAATTATGGGAGAAAAATAATTTTCTAATGTAGCAGGATGTGGTTACTGAACTTGAAGATTGCACTTTATTAGTTTGATCAAATGATGAATTGTTTCTGTTTTGAAATTAGAGGACATGTTCTTATCCACATTTTCAGGTCATAGAAGAAAATTCACAAATTGAGTTTTTAAAGAATCAGCTTGCTGATTTCCAGGAAAAGCTTCATAAGCTAGATTGGATGGAAGATAAGCTACAAGTTTTAGAAGAGAAACTGCAAGGAAAGGTGATCATAGACGAGAAGGACTGGAATAACTTATTGAATCGAGTTTTGCTTCTTGAAACAGAACTGTTATTACAATCCAGAAAGGTGTGTTAACTTCTCTTTTAATTCTATAACAAAAATTGCCCAAACACAACCTTATTGGTCTGTTTCTGCCCTTCCTGCCTCCTGATTTTTTTTCCACTGGTTTTAAAGATTCAATCTGAATGCAAGTGCTGTTTATAAAGTTGATGGTATTTCTTTCTTAACTGTTAAATTATATTCTCTGTGACTCTATGAACCAAAGCTTTCCATCTGTTCTCATTAGTAATGATTCAGTGTCATTTTATTTACTACTAAAGTTTTAGAAGAAAGTTTATGAACATGGAGTCTTCATTCTCTACAACAGATAGTGACAAAAATGGATGTCATGCACAGTGGAAAATACAGGGTTAATAAAAAAGGTTATTTCTTATTTTAGTCCTATATGTAATTTATGGGTCCTTGAAATTTCTAATCTAATCAGTGGAGTTTTTTCTCCTATTCTCACTCTCCTATATCTTATCAGTGATGTTCATTGTATTTTTGAATGTGTAAAGGCACTACAGTTGTGATGTGGCTACATTTGGCATAGCAAATAAAGCCTCTTGTTGCATTAAGACTGGGTTATTTTTCATGCTGTTGAAAGGTCCTTGTGTGCACATTATGTAATTTGATATATGTACACATGTAAATATTTTGACTTGCAGTGAACCATAGCATCACTTTGAAATTAATCATGTAATCCAAAATTTTTAATCTCTATGCATCTTGTATCCTTCAGATGCTGTCAGATGCTTTTCAGAAGTTGAAAATCCTTGTGGAAAATAGTTGATTGGTGTTGCATTTTTCTTTGCAGTTGTAAAACTGTTGAATTTATTCATACCCAAGAGCTCTGTGCGTGTTGTTGACCCCACAAATTTGAAAATACTGCTAACACTTGTATACAAAATGTGTTTTACTGTGTGCTTTGCAAGTGTGGTAGTTATGCAAAGTCTTGAAATGGACAGGTATTCAGACTGATCACTAGGTTATTTCTAAAAGCTGTAGCTCAATTAGTAAGGATGGATACTCTAAATCACTTAAAAAAAAAAGTTTTAGGTCAGTAGTAGCTCATGTGATTTTACCATCTGAAATCAGATTCTTATGGATTAGTAGACATGTGTCCAAATAACACCACCAATGATTTTGGTTTTATTTTCTGGCAGCAGTCTCAAGAGGCCTTCAGGTGAACAGCCATAGACAGTTTTTCTCCTGTTTCAAATGTATTCTTTTCAAGAAATTACTGTAGCACATGGGAAAGCTCATGTTTCAGACTAGACTTGTTCTTTTGTTTTTGTAAATTTGGTTTATTACTGCTTCAGTAACATGTTTATTGCAGTTCATATGGTTGGAATAGTATTTGGAAAATACTCTAAAAAATATCCCTCAGAAATTTCCAGAGATAATTATATTTCTGTACTGCATGTTACTGAAAGAAGTCACCTGCAGTAACTTGTTCAATTATAGTTTATGTGTGGCATTGTATATACAGATATATAAGACTATATATGTTTATGTATACATAGTCTTCAAAGCTAGCTGTTTGGCAATAGGCATTTGAAAACTGCTAAGAAATAATCCTTTGGGCCACGGAATTGCTGTTTTTTTGTTTAATGAAATTGCATCCAAGTCGTGCTTCACACATACAGAAACAATTCAGAATTACTCCTCTCTTACTCTTGCACTTTACAGGGAATTTTTGGCATCTAGCCAACATAGCAGGAACACTTGAAGATCTGTATTTTGCTGTTGCCAAAGTAGCAGCAGCTGTGCATTTAAGCTCTGGGAAAGTCTGAAAGCTACCAAATCCATTTCAATGGAAGGAATTGAACAGATGTACTCTGTGCAGATTCTATTTTTGTATTTTTTTAAGAGACAGACATTATTACAGTTTTTTTCCAGCATTTTCCCATAGAATACCTACCATTTGTCTTCATTCCTTTATTTGGGTGTAGTATTCCCCTGTTAGCCGATGTAGTTACTCCAGTATATAAAGTGACATATTTTAAAGGCTGAGATGTCAAATCATAATGATAACTTGTTGGTAAAAAAAAAGACTAAATGTTGTTTGAGTGTTGCATTTTTTTACTTTGAAATGAGAAAGTTAAACTCAAAAATACTATTGCTACTATTGTTTCCTTCCTTACAAACAACCTTTTTAATGTTTAGATGAAGTTAAACTGAGAATGTTTCTTGAGAGAGCTCTCTCTCATTTAGGAGCCTGGGAAACCAGCTTAAAATAGCCTTCTGGGTTCTAAGCATTTAGGTGGAATGAATTTCAGTTAATCTATAAGCTATTTTTTTTAGGACTGAGGACTGTATTTTTGAATATCAACCAGCACTAGAAGAAGGCACACTTACTTGAAGCTAATGGCAACCAGTGTTGAGATGAAATGATTAGTACAGCTAAGGGCATTCTGATTGTCCATTCTACTTATAACTATGTTATATGCACTGTATTTTGGACTGGTTTCAATCTCTTAATGAACAGCAATATTGATATTAAGAAAAAAAGACCCATTAAATAGACTAGTTTTTTGATGAAGTGCATTTATGGAAATCTTGAACTTTTTTAGTCCTGTGAAGATGTTTGTGCAGTGCCAACATATCTGGATGGTGTAGCAAGCAAATACATACATACTTAGTACCTAAATATAGTTTTGTTCAGTCGGATTTAAACAGGGTATGTGGCTAAAATGAAGTAAACTTGTATTTCAGAGAGACTTACCTAAAGAGTTCAGCAATATAAATCAAAAAAGAACTTCTAGTAGCATTCCAGTTTCTCTTGGTGAGTATTAATGATTTTCCTTGTAATTAACGTAAATATGCTAAACACTTCTTGCTTACCTTGACTAAAATAAAACTATTTTTAAGTACGTAACTGCAATTTAGTGACCTCTGAATTTAAAACCTTATTGTAGATGAGAAATTAGCCTCCTCATCATTTCATGTTTCTAACTTAATTTTTAGATGATTTCATTGCTATAGCATAGTAAGTGCTAGTTAAAAATAGCTGTTAAAAATATCAAAGATGCAAATTTAATTAAGGTTCTGTTACTAAAGCTGTGAAAACTAGTACTGTCATTTGGACTTTAAAGCAGTTATCATCATGTATTAAAAATGTGCTGTTCTCAAGCCCAAATTGAGTTATTTTTGCTGCTACTAATATCTTTTAGGTTGCTGTTTTCTTCTTTTTTAATGGGGCTCAGACAAATCATGATTCATAATCTTTGTTGGTTTTCAACTACTAAATGTTTTCTATATTTCATCTTTGAACAGTTAACAGCTATCCAACTGACATTTTTGATAAACTTTCTTGTTTTGAAGAGAAAGTCAAAATCTTTTTCTTCCATTTCCAACTTCCGTTTAATTTTGATAACATACAAGAAGTAAATGAAGCAGACTTGAATGTCAAAGAAGATAAAAGCACTACTCAGGCCGTGAATAATTCTTCTGTCTTCTTCAATGGTAGCTCTTTAGCCCTTAGCTCTATTAGCTCCCTCTGTTCTCTTCCTTGATTTGGCCTGTTTCCCTTGTGGCAGCTGTTATTCCTACCACCAGTGCTTAGGAGGATATTCTATTTTCCATTTTCACATATTAGGCTTTTTTGTCCAGTGTTGGGCTTTTCAATTGTAATTAAAACCGATTCTCAGAAATCCAGTTTCCATGGAAATTAGGAAGGCAGTTCTTGGTTATATCAAAGCCTGTTTTTATTGTGGAGTTGCAGAAATGGGACCTTCGCAGAAAGCATGCAACATGTTTACTTCCTGTGATAAGTTTTGTGGTGTGTTACTGACACTTGAGGACTTTCTAATAAGTAAACAGGCTGATGGATTTTGAAAGAGAAATTTCATATTTTCAGACTTTCCAAATTCTTCTGAATTTGTTAATCCTGCTTTTCTAAAATTCAGGAAATTTTAGGCATAAAAGTTATGAAGACAGTCTTAACTCTTATCTGAGAGTATAAGAATCCTTTCAGGCTCTTTTTGGTTAGAAATCACAGCTGTACCAATTAAACAATTTTTAATTTTAGGTATTTAAAAACAGCTTCATATTAATTTTAGATACAAAATAATGTAGCTAAGTATGTTCCAAAGATATGATGTATACATGGTGACATTACTAAAAAATAGGTATGGAAACATGTGT
Organism: Taeniopygia guttata; assembly: GCF_048771995.1. Classification (NCBI taxonomy): domain Eukaryota; kingdom Metazoa; phylum Chordata; class Aves; order Passeriformes; family Estrildidae; genus Taeniopygia; species Taeniopygia guttata. The sequence continues at coordinate 35,559,219 of NC_133028.1, read as the reverse complement.
TTTTTTCAAGATACTAAGTTCTCTTCCCTGACAATAGTAATCTAAAATTGTAAAGAATATCACAGCCTTTCAAATGAAAAAAAAAAAAAAAAAAGGACAAAAATTTTGCTACTTATAAGACAGATTACTTAGCACAAATTAAAGACATGTTTGAACAGGCAGTTTACAATAAAAATAATGTAAACTATATGAAATTACTATTAAATGCTTGGCATTGTAATCACATGTTCATAAGTTTTGGTTTTACTCTAATCAGGAGAAAATAATCTCATTAGTAATCTTTGGAATTTGCTTTTTCTATATTATATATAGAATACATAGTGTCATATTGCACTTGTTTTAAAAAAATGAGAAGCCTATTTTGGACTCTTATAGCAGCTTTTTCTTTTCCCTCTCTAAACAATGCATTCTCTTCTGTTATTGCCTACTGTAAATCAAGTTATTTGATAGCTGACCTTGCAAAAGAGAGCAAAAAGCCAAAGGTGACATAAAACTGAGCATTTCTCTATAGATACAGAGAGGAATGAGGAGATGCCAGAGAGTCATCTTCAGTCGTCTGGATGCAGTTCACTGTTATCCGCAGACCAATCTCCCAGAGACATGACCATTAATTCTCATGATCTGACAGACATTTCAAAGGTAAGTAAAGCTGGTGAATGCTCAGTTGATTTCCTTTGAGGTCAAGAGAACAAGTAAGCATTGGTTTTAGTTGTATGTACTGATAGAAAAACAAGAAAACTATGCAAAACTACATCTAGGTCTGTCTCATAAAAATACTTTTCATATGTAAACAGTGCTTAAAGTCACATTTTCTCTGAATGTAAATTGAAAATCCATCTCAAGAATGTAAGCTTTGAAGAGTTCACTAACTATGTTGCTTTTAAATTGTAGGAGACAATAAGACAAAGAATGGAAAAGATAAGTAAAATGTAAGTAATAGGAAAGGGCAGCAGGAATTTATTTCCCAGGAGGGAGTTGTACTGGACTAAGGCACACAGAGAATGTACATATGTGTTCCAAACCTCAAAGTCTGTGCATCAGGTGTGGCATTTCCTTATGGCTGTACTGGATAATAAATCCACTTACAGTTTTGTATTTGTGGGATGAGTCACTGTTTTGGTTTCTAAAAAGCAATAGAAAGCACTCTTAATAATATTAACTGGAGATTAAAGAGTGTTTAGAATTTGGTTGATAAGAAATAGGAATATTATTTATTTCCCGATTGAAATTCCCTGGTACTTGCAATTTTTCTTCCTGAAAGATACCTGTTATCTTCACTGTTTTTTATTATTTAAGGAAAAGTAAAACTAATTTCAGCCTAAGCATTATAATAACTGTATTAAGATGTATTTGATATTAATTCTGAGATCTATAATAAGTTTTTCTATTTTTATTATGCTTGAAGAGAAATGTGCTGCTTTACAATGTTTCTCTAACAAGAGAGTGTGTGGCCTATAAAAAGCTTTAGCCTTTTCTGTGATTTTAATTTCATTGTGTGGGTTACTTCTTTTTTTGTGTACTTGAGGTTTATTGATATATGGTAGGCATTTAAAATAGAAACCAATTGCAGAGGAAAAGGGTGGGATGAGAGAAAATGTATGGGATCATGCTTCTTATTAGTATTTTGGATAATTAGGAAGTCAAAAGCAAATCAATTATTTTGTACCTTATTTTATTAAGTGTATGTAAAAAAATTTATTTTCAGAATTGAAGAAACCTTCAACTTGTTCAAAACACCAAGCCCACCTCTGGGAATACCTGCAAGCACAGGTCTTCAGACCTGTTCTCTGCAGACTTACGGATACCAGAAATAATGTCTGTTTGTACAGTGTTAAATTTTTAATATATCGAATTTGTAATGATCACCAGTGCTTTTTTTGCTTTGAATAAATATTTTACTCATGCATCTGTGTATTGATTTCCCTCCCCACGACCACAATTTTTGGTTTTAAAGACTGTTCAAATAGCTTCTTCTCCTCTCCTTGCACTTTTGTAAATTGAAATCATTACAGCAGTGTATTCTTGTGTTGACATTTGTTAGCAGTGTGCTAAGTAATATGTTTTTTAAAGTGTGGGCTTGAGGACTGTGGTTTACATCCTGTTGGAAACATTCCAGCTGGAACTTGCATATTATACCCAAGAGGCATTCTTACATACCATCTTACCATCTGTACTGTTGAATAAATCTTAATAAAAAACTTACATCCAGTTTCAAATATGTGCCTTTTTTGCTGTTTGTTTGGTTTTTTTTAATTTTTATTTTTAAATATAAGTTTTCATGCTGAGCTGGAGAGCACCAACACTTTATGGCTTCCATTAACACTTACAAAGTGAGGGTCAGTTTGATCCTAAACACAAAAATGTGCGAGTAAGTCCACAGACTTTGACTGCAAGAGATGTGTTGAGTGTTTTAGTGCTCTTACCCAACACATTTTAAGACCAGCAGCACAGATGGAGACCAGTCAGTATACAAAGAAACACAACATTTTCATTATTTGAAGCCATATTAAGAGTTCTGTTTAGAGACATAAGTAGACGTAAGACTTCCATAAACATATGATCAAACCAAAGATGTGTGAGGCTTGATTAGATTTATTTAATTGCTTATTGCTTTTTGTAAATTGGTAGCCTATCATATCAAGGTTCCTTTGTGTTTTAATACTTCACTTTAAAAGATTTTTGGAGTTTAATATTACAGACCAGTTGGTATTTTTTTGGGGGGGCAGAGTTTACAGATGAAGGCAAATGCCTTCATGTTTGATATGCTATAAAAAGTAATTTCTGTGTTTTAACAACAATTATTATTTTTTTCTATAACCATATGGAATATAAATCGACATTATTTTACACAAAAAACAGAAGAGCTTACAGTGAGTTATGTTATAAACTAGTTCTGGGTTTTTTTAGACTTCTGTGGTTGGATTTACTTTTTCAGTTGTTTAAAAATAAAAGAACCTATAAAGATTGAATTGTAGGAATGTATTTTGCTCCTTAATTGAAAATAGGCCTTGCAAATCACTGTTCATTATTCTAATAATGAAATGAAATTAGGTTTCTTTCTAAATGTTAGCACAATTAACATCTTAAAATAGAACTACAGCACCATCTTGTGGAAACCTTTATAAATTCATCAAAGAAGTAAAAATTAATATTTGTCTGCTTTAAGTTGCTATGATCAAATATTTTGAATTAACTCTCTTATTTTTCCTTTTTGCCTTGAAGTCAAAGATACTTTTATGTTCAGTAAGATCTTTGTTCTCTGTGATATTTGATAAAGTTTGTGGCAGGAATGAGAGGAATGGCTTGTTTATTGATGTCATGGCAAAAATGAGAAGTCTTAGTATACTTGATTCATGTTACAGAAGCTTATCATTGAAAGTATCTGGGGAATGCAGCAAGTGTTAAAAAAGCTCTTTCTCTGTGTGTGCAATTCAGTATCATCTCTATTTAGTGCTATAGAATTGAAAATCCCAAGTTGTTCAGTTATTTACTTCTTCCAGCAACTTATATTACTGAAAAGCTAAAATCAAGGATACAGACAAACTGAAGCTTGAGCAGTGCATTATTGTCTTGCAAAGGTTAATTTTTCTGGAGAAAGGGGAAAGTGAGATGATCAAAATATATTAGAAGCTACTAATTGTGGAAATTATTTAATTACTTTGTATTACACATGCTTAAAGTTCTTTACTAATCACTAGTGAACAGGGCTTGAAACAGATTTTTCTATCAGCTACTTGTTTTGACAGGTTAGGCATCATTGCAAACAAGTTGCACTTGTAATATATTCTACCTTAAAATTATTTATTTGCTAATTATTTACCATTATCTTTGCAAACACTTTTTGCCACATGTAGTTTCTGTTCAGTTTTTTTTTTTTTTAGGATATTTTTTAATTCTTTTTGGTGAAAATAACTTTTAATCCTCAGACAGAAAATTATGCTTCCTCAGGAAAAGTATTATATCTGCAAAAATGTTTTAGTAGTAGTATTTTGCTGCTGTGACCTGTAGGAAGATTTCTGTGTGATAGAGATCTGTGTTGTAGCCTTTGTAGGATACTGGGGATGATTCACTCTTGTCACCTATGCCAGATGAGCAGTCAATAGAAGGATAGTGGTTAAAACACTTTTAACTTGAGTGACCCAAATGGGGCAAAGAAGTTGTTCAAAAACTGTGATATTCCTTCTCCGGAGCCTCTGATTTCTTATTTAACGAGGAGTAGTAAAGTTAGTATCTCTGTTTAGGCAATGTGACCTTATCTGATAGAAAAATGCTGTATCAGTCATTGCAAAACTCATTCTCTTTAGACAATCTAGAGCAGATGCTTGATTGGTGAAGCTTTTTATTCTCTAGAAGCAAACTGCTCTAATTACAGGTTCACAACAATTAGCAGTAGTGTGGAACACTGATGTTCTAATGTAGCATTGTGTGTTGGTTTTCCTCTCCCTTTTCCCTATGCAGTTATTTTAAATAAAACTTATGCTGTATAGCAAAATCACTTGATGATAGACTCAAAATCAACAAAAATATAATTTTTCCGGTGTTAGGTTTATAATTATAAAATTTAGCATAAGTAATGTCAGAGAATATGCCTCAGGGTATTTTAATCAAGGGTGAAATTTTATTTCTAAAACATACTGCAAGGTCTTAATAGACTTTCACACTTGTGTGTCTGTTCTCTTACCTGGTGTTGCTGCACTGCATTGAGTGCATGTTGAAATATGAACTGGGATTAAGAGTTAGAGAGCCTTGAATACTTTCCATGAATGCTGAGAATAGTTTCACAAAGCTGAAGTTTTTGGCAGCTTAAGGGATTTCCTCCCAGTGCTGATCATTCCCATCTGTCTGTGTTATCAACTGTGTTTTGTAACTGATGTGACTTAAATATACCCTTCTGAAAATAAATAGTGAGGGGTATTGGTTGTATATTTTTGGGTGGTCTTGTTTTTTGTTTTTTTGTTTTTTGTTTTTTTTGTTTTTTTTTTCTCATTCACATCAGCTCTGTGATCAGCTTATGACATTGCATCCAAATGTTTGTGCCTGAACTTTCAGTTGGAGTAGTCTGCTATGCTGTCAACAAGTAACTGTGCAAGAGGAGAGATAATGGATCAAGTTGGTGTTTTACTGCTGAAAGATATCTTTCTCTGAGTGCAGAGCGCTAGAAGTGAGGAATTTCCTGTACAAAGTCCCAATGTACATATTCATGAAAACTTGTTTAGTATATATTTGAATTGATTGAATGAAAGGGAAAAAATGTGTCTGAGAAAAATGTGGAAAATAGGATTAAAGGAAATTTATAATTTGGAATTGGGTCAGTTTTCAGGAGCTGAAATAGCTCTGTTTATTACATTTACTTTTGTTTTTTCTTATTTTTTTCCCCTTGGCCAGTTTTCTTGGATTTAGAGGCATATTTTTCATACGTTCAAAAATACCTGAAAAACTCAACCCGTTCTTTGCTGTGTAAAATGACCATAAAATATACAGGCAAATATAAACCCAAACCTCGGGGAACATTGTTTATAATCTTTTCTATTGTGGAATAAATATGTATGAACATGTAACACATTTAAAATATTTCACATAGGCAATCACTGTATTATAAAAATAAGAAACATATTCTCCTTACAACCTTAGTTTAACTGTAGTGATAAACTACGCAATATAATTAATAGATTTTGAAGCATTTAGTTGCTCTCAATATAAGCAAGTTTCAATATGCTCACTTATTTCTAGCAGCGTGTGTTCATTTGCTCCATTGGTGATCAAGCAGAATGAAAGCACTATGCCTTTCCTGTCGTACTGACTGATGGTCTGGCATTGCATAGTCTTTGTCCCTGAATTGTTGCATAAGACACTGATAGTAATTTCTTTGCCTGCTTGCTCCAACTGCAAAATTAAGAGATTCCCCTTGCTTTTCTCTTGAGTAAATGATGTGGTCTGGTTCATTGTTTATGCCCACTTTAAGAATTACTTAGGAAAAAAGCTAGTGGAAAAAAATGTAGTCTGTTTTTTTCTTGAAATTGAAACCATCCCATTGGAACCTATTGAAGGGAACTAAGGATAAGTTCATGAACTTACTTGAGTTTATGTATTAGTGTATCTTAGGGTCCAGCTTCTTGTAATTATAAAAGTGGTTGACAGCTGTGATAATTTCAGTACAAGTAGCGGTGCTTTTGTGTAAACTACAGAAAAATAGGTGCTGATATGGTAGATTACTAGCCTGAATACTTTATCAAGTTCCATTTTAAGCTGAGACATAACAATTTAAGATCAGTGATTCAAATTTTCTGTAGGTTTTTTTCTTGTATCACTGTTGGAACATTTCTGTATTCTCCTTATTATATATAGCCTTTTTCATGAAGATATACCAGTAAACAGTATAGGGCCCTAAGTATTTTGTGATTGAATGTCATACTCAAAATGTAAATATTTTTGTTTGAAATTGACTTGGACTTTGTTGATGATGATCATAAGTTGTCTTGAATATAAAATATATAGAGGGAAGGGATACAGTAGTTAGGTTGCTTTAGCTTAGAAAGAACAAAAGGTAGTTTTTCTAGTGATTGAGAAGTCACTGAGATTAATGTTATTTCCTTGTTGTTTTAAAGGCTTCAGCCTTGAGTTGAAAGTATTTTTTGTTACGGGAATGTCTTTGATAAGTGTTTGGATTTTGAGTGAGTTTTCTGATGGTTTTTTTCCTCATTATAAAGATTGACATAAATATGTGCTAATCCTGATCTAGTAGTAAGTACAAGCAGCAGCAGTGATCTATAGGTGTTCTGGTGAGGTTTGTGAGCTTTGCTGTACAGGTGTAGTTTCACCTTAGCAATACATAAAGATAAGTTATCTGTGAATCCCTTCTTACTTAAGGAGAGAAGTTGTCTTGAGTAAAGAGCAAACTGAAGTCCTCATAGAAGGTGAGACCTTGAAATGTCAAAATCCAGAATCTGGAGGACTTTCCTGGTTATTGAAGTAAGGTCCACAGGAAATTCCTCTGGAGAAGATAAAAATGGAACTACAAGGGAAGCAGGAAAAGGCTCTGGATGATCCAAATGTGGGTATCAGCAGGACATATTTTATTTAAGTCATGCTTTAAAAGTTACCTTCAGAATGTAATGTGTCTGACAGCCAAACAGCACAAAATACCAATTGGGTGCATTGAATTGAAAGTATACCCATGTTGAGAACCATATGAAATTAAAGGAGTTCAAATGAATAGGAAAAATACACTGTAGTGTGGTGATCACATGCATAAGACAGGGTTAAGTAGGTACCCACATGAACAGACCAATCAACCTTGTGACCGATGGCTCCATACCTAATACACAAATGCTTAGATCAAAATTGTTTCAACCTCCTTTGGGCAGACCTGTTGTTACCTCAACTCTTCATGCCCTACATTGGGCACTAATTAAGGCTGTCCTGGTTTAGGAATGGTATTCCCTAATTCACTGTCTCCACTGAGACTCTCCAAAACCACAGCGCTGCTCATTCTCCCTGTTTTGCCCTCCCCTTTCCTGCTGGGTGGGATGGAGTTGAGAATTGGAGGCAAAAAAAGCAAATATCATGGGCTGAGACAACAATTTACTAGAAACAATGATGAGATAAGAAAAACAGTAATAGCAACAAGATTAATAACCAAAGGGTTCAAAAGAGAGAGTGATTCCATGCAAAATGCTCACTGAGCCTAGAAGGAACCCCTTTTCCCTGGACAAGTGTCCCTTTCCCCTAACCTCAGCAATGAGGTAAAGTGATATAGAATAACCTCTGTGTCCTAATCACCCTCTCCCTGCCACTGCAAAAAATTAACCATGTCCTGGCTGGAACCAGGATAGACAGCAACATTGCTTCAGCAAATGTTTTCATCAGCCTTTAATCAATAAGAGGAGATGGAATTTGACAGTATCCTGAGTCTTGTACAAATCACAGACCTGTAAATAAGAGGTGAATACTTAATGTAACAGGTTATGTAAAACTGCATAGGTGTCAGAGAGGGTTTTTGAGAATGTACTGGACCTTCCAGACCTGTGCTGACATCAGCAGCACACTTTAGTACATAGGTAACTTTAAAATGTCTGCGTATGTTAAGCTGTCTTGATTACTCATTTAGCTCCTCATTTATAGTGTCTTTTAGTACATTTACACATTTATTTTTTATTTTCACATTTTTATACAAATTTTGTACATTTACATTATATTTTTATCACTGTTTGGGTCCCATCAGGCATGCTAGCAGTATTTATTTTTTTTATGCTTTTGTATTTAAGGTCTGGAGGGGAGGGGAGCAAAGAATAACTGGTGTGTTTTTTTCTGTCTACCTGAGTGAGGTTTAATGTGAACACTTAAACCGCAGCTGTACTCGGAAGCCTGTGGTAGCTCAGGTAATCACTCTTAAGTCCATGTAAATAAAATTGTTAACTGTAGCCAGTGCTAGCATTCCTAAGTTATCAGTAACTTGAGGAGCTCAGGTCCTGACTTGTTGCTGGGGCTAATGTTGAGGTCAGCACAGGCTGCAGGACCCAGGAAGTCTGTGAGTCAGAACATGCCAATCTCTGTTGCAGTAACTGCGCTCTTGCTGATAACCGGGCTAGTTTGGTGACTCCAGACTTAACATCTTGGACAGCAGCACATACATCATGAACTGAATGTGAGATCTGAAGTTAAATGGTGTTCATGTTATGCAGTTGAATTATCTCATGCATCCCACCATGACTATTGTATGTATGCTTTTCTATGGGAAAAGCATATGGTTTAGTTCTATGGGAACTAAAGGGACAAATATGTATATAATATCAATGAAATATTCAAAACATAATTAATATTAGTTTTTAACAGAAATGGTAAAATCAAGTAAGGATAACCTGAACTAAGATTTCTATTTTTAAATTAGCTCAATGCTTTCCTGTTAAAAATTGAAGTAGTATTTGGAGTGATTTAAGAAAGTTTTCATGTAAAGTAGATGTGAAATTCAAGCAAAAATAATCACAGAATATCCTCGGTTGGAAGGGGCCCACAAGGATCATCATCCTGGCCCTTTGAAGGACCATTCCCAAAAGTCAAATCGTTTTAAATCTGAACATTAAGTCAGACAATTTGGTAAAGGGTCATTCTTTTTTGTTGCTCCTGTGCAAGTTCTTGCACAAAATTAAAAGTGGACTCTTACCAAAGAGACCCTAAATAAAGTATATGAACTAGGATATGTATTTTCTATTTTGGTGTATTTTACTGGAAAATGTAGACAGACTTGTCTACTATAATATAAACAATTTAGTCTAAGCGACATTTTTTTCATAAAAGATTGACATTTGCTGCTTTTTCCAGATAACAGTAGCCAATGCTGTCTTATCAGGAAATGGATTAGCTGCAGTTCTGTAAGTCATGGAGAAGATAAGAACAACTTTGAATAATGGAGCAATGTTGCAACAAGATCCTTGTGTTTGAGAAAAGATTAAACACCAAACTTCCCAATAATCTGACAATCAGCCTTTCTTTCCCCACATAAAATTTCTCAGACACTTAGAAATATGAACTTCAGATAAAGACGTTAAATAATAAACCTTTACATGAAAATCTTGAGCTTTTATTCTTTAAAATTATAGAGCTCCCTGCAATAGAGAGAATATTTCAAAATGATGTGTTTTTTTAGGAGAAATTCAATTTTTATTGTTCTTGTGGGCCCTTATTTGTAACATTGAGTCTATGTTGCAGATATAATCCCTCTAATTTAATATTTTCCAATGTCTAAGATATCCAAGAATATGGTCTTAAAATCTCTGTAGAAATTGCTGGGTTATATTTCTTGAATCTCTAAATGTGTATCTACTCCCTTGCTAGCCAAGATTTTCTTGATATCAATGAGGAGTGCATTACTGCACTCCTTGATTCCAGCTCTCTTGCTGTTATTATTACCATGTATGCTGTTTAGTCCTTCCTGCATGTTCAGTTAGAACTGGTTTTGTAGCTGAAAAGGAGTTTTACTCCTCTTTCATTTCCCTTATTTGTATCTAACCTACTAATGTTTTCCTTCTTTAGAAATTGAAGCTATGCTTTTCTGTTTCAGAAACTGCTTCTTCAGTTTATATCTGGATTACATATCTGGGGAAAGCTAGAAGAGCAAGCTCATTGCTTCTGCTACCAGTACTAAAGCTGATTCTCCTTTCTAGTTTTATCTTCATATATTTGTTTTTTGCTGAAAAAGAAAAAGATCAACACTGCCTATACTCTAGTATAAACAGAATTAGTTTTGTGTTTATGTAAAAAAAAATATATATATCCCAGAGCAAGAACTTTAAGAAATGTCGGAAATACTCTTTTGGCTGTATTATTGTAGTGTGGCTTTTAACATGCCTGTTACTCCAAGCCCTTGTGTTAACGTGTTTTGAATAGCATTACCCTTAAGCAATTTTTCTCTCATTCAGTAAAGAAGGAATTTTTAATAATGTTTATTACTGTGTCAAGTCAATCTGTGAGTATTTTACTTGCTAATACTTTTATGCCTTCAATTTCAGAAAGAGACAGCTATTGTTGTGATGGATTTTGTGTTCCAGTGAATCTAGAAACAAGGGAGGGAAGAAATCAACAGGTTCAGTCAAGTACCAGGCAAAAGTGCTGTTCTTGTTCTCTCATTCCATTCTTTTGGTAGAGATTCTGTATCAATTAGGATTATTTTTCAAAAATGACCTCAGGGGACATTGTGCAGGCTCTTGCAGAATGTGTACCATGAGAGAGGTCATGGTCTAGAAAAGGTAAATCTGGGAAATATTACATAGAAGCTGTAGATAAGCATACTGTAAGACTGTGACTATGTTTGCATAATTAGCATGACTGGAGGCAAAAATACATAAACAGCAACTATCAAGTATGAAAACAATGTTTGCAGAACAGGAATAGGTCAATAGGGAAGGAACCTGAGTATTTCCAATGTTATTTGGATAGGTAGACGTTTGCTTGAGATTCTGCATAAATCATACAAATACATTCTTGTCTTCTGTTTTCTGTTTGAAACCTGGATTCTTCAATGCAAAATGTAATGTCTCTGATATTTTCTAAAGGGGCTGGTTTTTCTCTGTGCAGTGTGATACTCTGCCTCCAGTATCTCATTTTAGCATAGGGAGAATCAACTTGGAATCCATCGCATAGTTAGATTTGTCATATATCTTGTTTAGTGTTTGTCAGCATTGAACTATTTCAGCAAATTGCTTTTTCACTCAGTATTTTCAGTAAATATTTTTTCACCATTTCTGATCTTATCAGCCAAAATGTTCATACTACAAGATAACCACCCCTTCCAGAACATTTATGATTAGATTTGGATTTGATATTTTCTACTTCATTACAGTAGGAGCAGTACACATTAAATCTTTGTCCTAATGATCTCTTTTAAGTTTTCTTCAGCTTTTTGTTGTCTGACTCTTAACAAAATGTTATTCTAGAAATTTCAGAGAATTTTCTGAAAGAAAAATTCTCCAAATTCAGGAATGTCTACAGTCATCAGAACCTCTTTGAAATTATAGACTTCTATATCCACCTATTTCTCTTTCTTTACTTTTTCTTCCTGATTTATCCAAGCAAAACAATTTTATATTTTCCCTTTATTTTTTTTCCTTCCTTCGGTCAAACATTGGGTTCTTTTTGGCATGTTAGGTGTATATGAAATGTAATGGAGAATGTTGGAAGCATAATATTAAAAAGAAGTTCTCACTTAAAAATCCCATTCAAATGAAGATGTTGAAGAAGGGTTCTGTTTCTCCTTTTGAGTCTTTTGAGGGTATTATATACCTAATGTTTATATGACTTGAAGAAAATTAGACATTTGTCACAGGAAAAATTGATGGATTCTAGGGAATGAGCATAGCTATCACATAATTGCACCACAACTTTGAGTGCAACATCCTTGAAAGGGAATTGAATTTCATACTGTCAGTAGTGTAACATAACTTATTATTTGGTACTTAACAGCAACTTTAACTGTGAGGTAATGATTTTACATTTAAAATCCCATTAAAAAGATAAGCACCTTAAACTGTCCTCTCAGCTCAGTGTCTGTTTCATATAAAAGACTTCATTTTTTTTTTTTCTTCTTTCTTAGGGTTTCTGAGGCCCTTTCTGGTACTAAGCTTTAACAACTTGTCTGCCTGAGACCTTAGGGCTACACAGAAATGTCTGATGAAATTGGGGAAGATTCAAAGCTCCTTACATAGCTAAAATTGCATCAGATGACCTGTGAGAAACAGGTATCACTGCAAATTCAAGTTAATGTTAAGATTCCTGTCAGCAAAGGCAATCATTTCAGCCCTTTCTTGCAAAGCAACCAAATAAAGTATTACTCAAACATCTGTCAGCAGAGACTTGAGGTCTAGCCCTCAGCTAAGCTAGAAACGCATAATGAGGGACACCTGGTCCAAACTGCTTTTGCTTAGACAAAGCTTCAGCACTTCTTTGATATATTGGTAGGCCACATTTGTGACAATAGAAATGATCTGTCCAACTTAATTTATGCAGTCTAATTAACTCTTCTTTATTAGGCTTTGCTATTTATCTTCACATTATAAAAATTTTCAGCATCTGAGTGTATTTTGCCTTTCTTTAAGACTGGTCAAATTTAAAGTCCTAGTTTTCACTTGTAAAGAAATTAAGTATTTAATAATTCTGAGGTAAGTAGAAGTCTTCTGATCTCCTTTCTGTGCGTATTTACTATAGCAAGCCAGTAGAATCCACTTCCTTAGTTTTCTAAAATGGTCAATGTTCCACTATTTATCCATTATATTACCTATGACTTCATCCTCTGCTTTAATATGCATGTTTGCTAATGCAATCTTTTGTCACAGGAAGGGTTTATTTCCTTTAGATTCCTACCTTTTTAGGTACTCAGATGCTTCTAGAAGTCTTTTAAAGCTCAGGTTTTTCTGAAAGCTGAGAGCTAAGAAATAAGACTTCACATTGCATTTCCAAATAGGGCAAAAGGGGGTAAGGGCTGTTTTTAACAAAACAGTTGATAATCATTGTCACCTCAACAGAGAATTTTACTGCTGCTCTTTACTTGAGATGGGATAATAGTTCATTTACGTGGAAAAAGCATAAGAAAGGCCATTAATAGTTGTTTATAGAGCATGATGGATGTCACCTTGTAACTACTGATATTCTACTGATAGTAACCTGAATCTTAGAGTTGTCTTGGGAAATAAAAATGTCAGAGTCCCACAGAAAACATGATCTTTGCCTCAGTTTTTTTCCTGTACTATTAAATGGTGCTACTGTTAAAAAGCTTTAAAGTAAATGACTAGTTGTTAAAACTATTGCTGAACCTGAAGATGTTTTAAACTGTTTTTAATTTTGTTATTCAAATTTGAATTTTATGGGTTTCTTATATTTTCTCTTGTAGCCTGTGTTTTCTCTTGTAGCCTTTTTATAGGGATCCTTGTTTCTTTGCTTCAAGCACTATCTGGAAGCTCTTGAGGACAATTTAAATTGCCAAATGCTTCAGGAGTTTATGAAATCTCTTGTGATATCATAAGGCAGGATATTTATTTGAAAAGTGAGTGTATACAACGAGAGTCCTTAATTTCTCAACCATGTAGATACAAATCCTGAGGGTCCTTAAAGATCTTCTAGATCCAGCCCATCTGCCATGTAGAGGGGCACCTTCCACTAGACCAGGATGCTCAAAACTCCATCCAGCTTGACCTTCTAGGGATGGGGCATCCACAGCCTCTCTGGCAAACCTGTGCCAAGGTCTCAGAGTGAAGAATTTCTTCCTAATATCTTATCTAAATCTGCCCTTTTTGAATTTGAAGCTATTCTACCTTGTCCTGTTACTACATGCCCTTGCAAAAAGTCCCTCTCCATCTCTTTTGCAGGCCCTCTTGAGGTACTGGAAGGCTGCTTAAAGGTCTCCTCAGAGCCTCCTCTTCTCCAGGCTGGCCAACCCTGACTGTCTCTGCCCGTCTCCGTAGGAGAGGTGCTCCAGTTCACTGAGCAGCCTTGTAATCTCCACTGTACTTGCTCCAGCAGGTCCATGTCCTTATTTTGGGATCCCAGAGCTGCATGCAGCATTCTAGGTGGGGTGTCACCATAGCAGAGCAGAGGGGCACAATCCCTTCCCTCAGCTTGCTGCTCACAGTTCTTTTGATGCAGCCCAGTGTGTGCTTGGTTTCTGGTCAGCAAGTGCACATGTCTGGGTCATGTTGAGCTTCTTGTCAACCAGAGAAAGCAATCTGTGATCAAGGAAGGTCTTGGCAAACAGTTTATCAGCATTATTCAGGCAGTCTAACCCAGCACCGTGTCTGTAGAACATTTAAGTTAATTTTCCTTCTAATTAAGTAAACCTGAAGTATATCAGTGAAGGTTTGTTTTCCTGGAATTGAAACATAGAACATAATGTAAGTGACTCAGTTGCTCACTAATTGAAGCAATCAGTCAAGATAATGAGGGAGGATTTTCTAGTGAGTGGTGGTGGTGGTTGGGGGGTAGGGGAGGCATTCAGAAATTCCTTGAAAGTAGGAACATAATTAGTGGGTACAGAATCAGAAGGATTTGTGTTAGGTTTGGCTGTGAAGAAGTTGTGCACGCTGGACTCAGAAATGATATTTGAAAAGGTTGTTGCTTATGTTTGTTGTACTGTACTGTTTTATTCTCTCACTAAGCAGGTTTTTCTGATATATGGCAACTGTAGAATAGCTACTGGCTTAAAGTGGAAGAATAACTGCAATTCTAATTTAAATTGAATTGTTACTTAAGGGTGGAACTTTTACTTGCTTGCTGTAGTTTGTTCAAGTAAGTATGTGATCTGGATGGTGTTCAGCATTCATTAATCATGTTTGCATACCTGTTTTACAGCTGGATTTTCAAATCTGGTATTAAAGTTCATTTAACATGCCTTCCAGAAAGTAAATATGTCAGTAAGTTTTGGTTGGTTTTACATACTCATTCTTCACGTAGTTCAACTTGGTACAAATCTGTACTGCATTCAAACTTTATTCAGAGTTGGTCAAGACTAGTTTCATTTCAGATTATGGAGTGATTCAGGAACACCTGGAGCCAAGATTTATGTCTTTATCTAAATTTTGAAAGTACTGTGTTTTTATAGCTCTTTAGAGGAAAGGCAGGAACTGCATTAACACTTGTTAGAGCAACAGTTAATGCAATGCTGACTAGAACTTAACCCCCTCAAATATTAATGTTAAAATGTCAAAAAAAAAAAAAGGGGGGGGGAGGGTGGAGGAGGAATTAGTTTAAATATTTGTTCTTGGGAAATTATTTATTCTCCTTTAGTTAAGAAGCAGTCAAGTTTTAAAATATTTGTGAGACATTATAGTAGTGTGAACAAGGTTTGTTTATTTATTTGCTGCTGATCTGGAATGAAAAGTAAAGACCTCAAGTCCCCATAGAAGTTATTTCACTGGAATAAGTATGTGAATATTTTAAAGCCTGACAGGTTAAATACACCAGTCACAGACTTTGAAACTGATGTATTTCTCAATTGAAATATATCACTGAAAATTACCCTTTGGTTAGCTTTTCTTATGCCAGAGAGATTCAGACCCAGTATGTAAGAAATCTAGATTTCAAGTTGCAAGGATCTGAAAACATCTAGCTTTGACTGCTTCTGTATAGTAATGCTATATAATTTAAAAAATAGTGTCTGCATAATGTTGTACACATATTTAAATCCTTTCTCAGAGATGATGAAAATTACAGTGTGTAGCCTCAGGTCCCATAATATCTACACTCTGCAATTCCCTGGCTTAAAGTACGTAGTAGAAGCCATGAATTATAGAAGTTCTGGCAGGTTTCAGCACTCTAGCCTGCTTTTCCAAACTGTTAAATAGTGAAATGATAGCATCTTTTACTTTCTTTAGAAAATTTCAATCTGCTGGAATTGTTGTTCATCACTGACAGCACTCCGTTCAGTATCATTTCACTTGAGTCAGGGTGATAAATCATACCTTGCAATTTCTCTCAAGAATATAAAACCATTCCAACACTACATCTGTTAAGAATATAATGCTTGTCTTTCTATGCAGCAGAATGTAGATTTAATCACCACAGCACCATTTTGGGGTGTTCATTCATGTATTGGAATATTTTGACTAAGCAAGATGGGTTACTTTCTGAATAAGAAACAGATATATCTTGGAATAATCTCTTCTATTAAAGAAAGAATAGAGGAGATTGTTTAAAATACCTTCTGGAACTTGAAAGCAGCAAGTGTTTCTAGTGTTTCTGCAGCTGTGTGAAATGTTTTGCACCTCGAAATGAAGGTAATGAATTATGGTTACACAAAAGGGGGCAAGCAAATTCTTTTGACAGTCAGCAAAAGTTGATTTTGTAGCTTTCTTGAAAATGATAAAAATTTTCCTGTTAAAAATTACTACAAAATAAATGAAAAATTATGTATTTGAATTTTCATTTATTTTTATGACAGTACTGTGTTGCATTATTTTTGCCTCAATAAATATGTTCTGGAAAAAACCAAATTTTTTCAGGTATTAGAGTGACCTAACAAAAGTTGACAAATCTTATCTAAACATATTATACACTTTTCTTTTCTTGCCCAAATCCCCATGACTCATTCATACATTATCTTGTCTCCTCAACTTGTAATCTTTTTGCCCCTATCCTGGTTTGTGCTCTAGGCAGGTTTTACTCCTTTGCAGTCAATGTGACCCTGTGATGTATAGTCCATGTTCTGATTTGGGTTAGATCCAGTTCGTCCAAATAGACTGAATACCTGTCAGTAGTTTGAATGTTTTAGCTCCCCCACATCCAGCAGCTGGCAAACTTGTTTTTGTTAAATCTGACCCATTTAATCAGAGGTATCTGTCAATTTGCCAAATAAGTGACAAAAAATGAAAACAAATCTAGTTTCACTTGTGAGGCTAGCATGAAGATAGTGCAAAATTAATTTGATAGTATACATTATAATGTTATAATTGTTTGTACTTTTAGTTTTGCACTGTGACTGTAGTTTGAACAAAATGATGATCAGCTTAAATAAGGACGCCTAAGCACAAAGCTGTCTCTCCAGAGACACCAGAATTCAAAAAGAAATATTAAAATATAAATTAATGTAATCTAGAGTTGATAAACTATCTCCTTTTGTCCAGTTTTAACCACTAGTGAGAAGCTTTTCACCTGGTCATTTTCCCAAAATAACCAGCTCATTTACACATATTTCCTTGGGGATTGGTCTGATAGGTGTCCTTGAAGCCCACTTACTGCACCGGTCAAGCAAGACTGGTGGCAGGATTATGAGGGAAAGGCTGTGGATACTGTCTGCCTGGACTTCAGCAAAGCCTTTGATGCTGTCTCTCACAGCAGTATCCTGGGAAAAAGCTGCCAGCCCACAGACTGGACAGATGCGCAGTTCACTGGGTTAAAAACTGGCTGGTTGATCAGGAGCAGAGAGTGGTGGTGAATGGTGATACATCCAGTTTTCAGTCACTAGTGGTGTCCTCACCTGAGGCCAGTCCTGTTTATCTACCTGGATGAGGGGATCAGGTGACTCTGATTTCTGAGGGACTATTGATCTGCCAGGGGCAGGCAGGTTATTCAGCAGGCTCTGAACAAACTGGGTTATGGGCCAAGGCCAATTGTCTGAAGTTCAAGGCCAAGTGTCAGGTTTTGCCCTTGGGTCACAAAGACCCCATGCAGCACTACAGGCTGGGGCAGACTGGCTGGGAAGCTGCCCAGAAGAAAAGAACCTGGAAGTGTGGGTTGACAGCATCTGAACATGAGTCACCTGTGCCCAGGTGGCCAACAAGGCCATTGGCATCCTGGGCTGCATCAGCAATAGTGTGGCCAGCAGGACCAGGATAGAGATTTTCTCCCTGTAATTGGGAGGACTGGTGAGGCTGCACCTCATGGACTGTGTCCATTTCTTGTCCCCTCACAACACAAAGGACATTGAGGGTTGGGAGCGTGTCCAGAGAAGGGCAATGGAGCTTGTGAGGGGTCTGGAGGACAAGTCTTGTAAGAAGTGGCTGAGGGAGCTGGTGTTGTTTAGCCTGGAAAAAAGGAAGCTTCAGGCAGATCTTATTGCTCTCTACAACTCCCTGAAAGGAGGGTGTAGCCAGGTGGGGGTTGCCCTCTTCTCCCAAGGAAAAAGTGACAGGAGAAGAGGACATGACCTGAAACAGCATATGCAGAGGTAACGTGAGGCATCAGAAGGAATTTCTTCATGGATAAGGTCATTAAGCGTTGGAACACACCACCACCAGGGTGGTGGTGAGTGTTCATGAAGTTACTGAATGTGGCACTTTGTGCTCAGGTCTAGTTGACAAGGTGGTGATTGGTGAAAGGTTAAACTTGGTGATCCTGGAGGTTGTTTGCAACTTAAATGTTCTGATTCTGTGACTTGCCTTTAAGGCTTAGGACATGTAGTAGCTTTCTTAGTGGTGGGAATGGAAATATGTGTCTCTACTTTCAGCAATTGTCTTAACCACCAGTCTGTAGAATAGTTCTTATAAGAAATGTGGTTTGGTGGTTTTTTCCTGCTTCACAAAACTTTTCACTTCTTATTGCATTATATGTAAAGCTACAAGGTAAGCAGTCTTGGGAAAAGCAAACGGAATGTAAACTGTCTCTCTGAGAGCTTCCTGATGACAAGACCAGAATTTCATGGATTTTTTTGTCATTGTGCGCCAGACAATTTCCTCTGGATTACTTTATAGACGTCATTACCACATGTGTTTTAAGAGAAAAATATCTTCCTTAAAATAATAAGTAGGTACTTGTAACTTAGTGTTTTCTTCTGTGATCACAAATAGGGAGAGGCATTTAACTGGAGGTAAAACACCTAAGCACCAAAGATTGGTGGGGTTTTTTTTTTGTTTTTTGTTTTTTTTTTTTCAAGAATTTTCTATTATTGGTTTATTTCAGGGAGCAGCTTAAAGGAAACAGGGAATGGCTGGGGTCAGGGAGGAAATGCATGGGAACATCTTAAACTGACTTTACTGTCTGAAGACAAGACAATGAATCATGCAACTACACTCGAATACAGATGTTTGTATTCCTTTGAGGGAGGAGCTGGTCAAGTGCTTAAGTAGTTCTGCAGCACCTCTAAACTTTTTAGATGTGAAATTACAATTTATTGGACTGTAGAGTGCTACAGAGTCCCTATCAGAATTATGTACTCTCAGCAGTACAAAAAACTCACATTTTTATTTAATACCTTTACATATAGTCCCAAATGTAAAACTACATATTTTCATAACCAGCAATTAAGGTATTAAAATATAGGTAATACAAATGAAAACCCCCAAACAAACAAACAAACAAACAACCTCTACAAAACCCAAGTAATGTATAATCCAAGAGATAAGTACATTGGATACAGTCTGTGGGTTTCTTTTTTCTTTTTTTCCCTCCAAGAACAGTTTTAAAACAAAAGCACAAATTCATCACTCTTGGCCAAAGAGTTCATATTTAGGGAAAACAATTTGTAGGGAATGAACTCTTCTCCCTGCCACCTCACACTTGGATCCCAAATGCGTTTCTGACTTGGGACCTCTGTCAACACATAAATATAGAGGAAAACAGGCAAGATTAGCAAGTGAGTTGTAAATAAATGCTTAAATAAGAAGAATGGGAAAATGGGGAAAATACTTAAGGAATATGATTTTATGATAGATAATTGCAGGTGGTAGGTGTGTATATTTGTTGTTCTTCTTGAGCAGTCCTTGCCAAGAGAGATTATATGCATCAACTACTTTGCCTGGTTTAATTTAAATTTAAAGTGTTTTACTAATTTTGTCTCCATTCAAATGGCCTTTATTTGCAAAGATCACACTTTGTTCTGCTTTTCTCTGAACAGTTTCATGTTTTCTTTCTAATGTATTTTTTTTTAGTTGTCTTTTGAACACATGCTCACCTGCTTTAGAGGATCCAAAGCTGCTAATAAAAACACCCCATAATATATAACAGATGCAGAAGTGAATATAAGTGGAAACAGTTGAATAAGGGGAGCAGACCCAGAGCTGTCATCAAGCTCTTCACAGTCACTAGATTTTTTTTCACCTGCTCATGCAGTGCTTGCTCAAGACCTGTTGGCTGTGACTATATGTTTCATCTCTCACCATTTTTTCCCCCTCCACCTCACAGGCTCTTTCTGAAAGCTTGTGAGTATATTGAATTCATCTTTAAATCCTGCTAAATGTGCTAAACAATGTAAAGTGGTTGCCATTAAAAAGACAAATATATGTGCTGCCAATATTTTAACTAGGACCTCCTTCTAAAGTCTGTCCTTGGAGACTTTCTGGAATCCTTCCACTTTTAGAGAAACTGGTGTGGAAGGGTATATGTCAGCTTGGTGAGGAGACCATTGGAGGGCTAGGAGATCTTTTGATTATTTTTCTTTATAAACAAAGTGCATGTTGGGAAGAAATACGGAAATGCCATTTGACAACATTTTATACAGAATTTGTGTCTGTGGCCTAGTCACGGTAGACATGCAAAAACGGTAGACATATTGAAAATATATGGTTCTATATGTATATTTGGGAGCAAAACAAAATTTTTCTTTCTTCAAAAATGTCTTTGAAAGCAATTGTTGTTTGCTGTTCTCTATCCACACGTGAAAGATGTGTTTACAGAAGTTTTTCTAGATGTGTGAAGAATGTCTTGGGCAAGATGTCTTTAAACAAGATGCCGAGAAGCTTTTATTTGTATGCAAAATTCAGTACTCCAGAAATTGTAATTTAATGTGCATTCCTTTCCTTTCAGGAGTGTTTTCAGATTCCACACCAGGATTTTTTGTCTTTTTGTTCTTTGTGGATTTAAAAAAAAAAATTTACAAAAAGTAGAGTCTATTAAAACAAGCTTAGAATCTAACAGCTGATATGTAATAGTACAGTCAGTCTCACTTTTCATTGTGAGCTTTTTCTCCATTTGCTGGTTGTAGTAATGTACAGTAAACTTATGGAAGAAGGACCTTCTTGGTGGCACACCAGAATAATTCTCTTGTGTTAAACCAGAATACTTAAAAGGCTGTCAATTTGATTTCATTTAAGTTTTGCTTACATGTCCTATAGTACTTGGCAGTACAATGCTGGAGTGTGAAATAAGCTATAGAGATTTTTTTAGAGGATGTGTGATCTGACTCTTTCTGTTGGTATCACAGAGAACACATCCTCAGTTCCCTACCAGAGAGTGCAGAGAAAAATAGTTTTGGTCTCCTTCCCTTTCTCTCTCCTCTTTCCATTATCCCATGTGAAATGAAATGCAGTGCTCCTAACAAAAAGTTATAGATTTTTTTTCCCCAGCTAAATTAAATAATAGCATTTCTGCAATTGACTGGTGCATGTTCAAAGGAGTTTTGTGTTTTGTGATGTTTATTGATTTGCTCTGTGTTCAATATGACTCTGATTTTCTTTCTAGAACTGAGCTACAGGGTCTTCACTTTCTATTCCACAGACCTCTTGTAATCGCACATCTCTCTTTGTTATGCAGTCTAGTGTCACTTGCCTGTTCAGAGGCAGAGCAGGACAGCCATGAAAGTCAGTTTGTCATTTTGTGTTATACTGTGCACTTCCTTTCTCCCTGCTCAGTATATGCCTTTAAATATAATGTTGAAACTAGCTCTGCTATAGAGAAACCTGTCTGTTTTGTTTACAGATGCTTTGTACTGGGCAGACAGACAAATTATAAATGGAACTTTATTCTCTTTTGTTTGCAGCCTCTTCAAGTCTATGTGGTTGATAGTTTTAAGTATGCATAGAAATAAGCATGCACTAAAACATCTGGATCCAAGTGCTGACCTCAGTTACTCACTGTAAATCTGGACAGGAACTGTTATCATTTGGTTTTATGCTGGTGCTATTAAGATAAAGAAGGGGAGTGATTTATTAGTGATGAACAGACTTTATAGCTGTCTCAGCCTTGCACAAGTTTATAGGGTTGTTTAAGTACCAATACTCACAGATTTAACTCCTTCTTTTATTATGTGTAAAAAACTCCAAGACAGATCATTCCTTGCATAGGAAGTGAATGGTGTGTAAGGGTTTATTAATTAAAAGTCCTGTTATTTGAGGAAATTACTTGTTGGATTTTCTTTAAAGTTTCAGAGCTCTTGTACAATTCTTAATTCAACTAGTTCATATTTTTTTATGCAATATTTTTGTCTGATATGTATCACTATTGCATGAGCATATCCTTGGCTCAAAAGAGGACCATTAGCAAGACAGTGAACATTTGTAATTTCGTTCAGGGATGAGGACACATAAATACGTTGACACATTTTATGGACGCCTGAAGAAATGTTAACCAATATTCAAAAGGGATGGAGGCATGAGGAAAAAGCTTTTTTCAGGGGTATTGATTGTGATTTAGAATTATCACTGCTGCTTGGTTTCTTGTCTTTTCATTCATAGCTCTGTATTTTTTCAAGCTGTACTGTAAAGAAGAGAGATAAACAGATAAATAAATTTGCACATGTAGAAAGAATAAAGAATAATATAGTTGAAGAAAAACACTTCAGTCTAAGAACTTTTGTCTTGGTTACTTTAAATATTGAATGAGCATAAAATACAGTGATCTTATGTCTTTTGAATAGTGTCTAAATAAATTAACATTGTGGGATATACTTTATTATATTATTGATGAATTTTTTGAGCATTTTAAACATTTTTTAATGTGCAAAAATGAAACTTCTGTGAGAAAACTGCCAATAAAATAATTTTAATTTAGAAGTCACAGAAAAGACAGGAATGACTGCTGTTATAAGTCCTGACACTGCACCACTGAAGTCTGCGCTAATACTGTCTTGTTCACTAGTCACTGACTCTGGATAAACTGTACAGTTTCTCTTTAAAAGGTCACCACAGCAACTTAATATTTAAGATTATTGGAAGGCTCAAGATATATTTATCAACCTCATCAGAATAAAAGTAAACTTTTAGGAGGAATGCTTAAAAAGTAAATCTTTTAAAGAAGGTTTCTGTTTTCTGCATTCTGAAAAACTATTCAATGCCCAAGAGTATAGCACTGAAGATACTGAGTGTATAATTTTTCCATTAACATAAGCAACACATAGGAATTTTCCTGAGATACATATATAAGTAAATGCAAAATCAAGGCCTTAAAACAGCCCAGAAATGCTGAGCTCTCACTGTCTACAGCTTTTCAGAGCAGGCACTACTTTCACTTACCTGAAAATAGTTTTTATCTTGACATGCATATATAAAAATTTTATGAGTTCCCAAGAATCTGTGAGAAGTTATGCAACTATACTCTGGAGGGAAAGGGGCACAAAATTCCCTAAAGGTGGATGTTTAAATAATACAGAGAAATTGTGAACTAACATAAAATCCTTATTGAACAGCTCATGGAGACGTGGTCCTTTCAAACACACTGAGTTGAGAGCTCTAAAATATTAAAGTGATTTCTGATGTTCAGCTTTAAGGCAATAAAAATAGATCTTCAAATATTTATGTATGAATACTGGGCTTATACAATAATAATGGCCATCAGGAGGATGCTGCAGATTTGCAGACCTACCATTTCCTATGCTGGTATGCTACACATATGTTCCTTACTTACTTATATAGTGACAAGTCCTGTGTTTGAAGTGGAAATTATTTGATGAAGATTTTTTAATGTACACTATTAATGCATGTTATACATTGGTCAGGACAAAGACAGAGACAGCTGGCATGTTAAGGTACACAAAGTATATTTGGTCTGAGGCCAAAGGTACAGATATTCATTTATGGGTATACATTGTTTCAAGAGATTAGATGTTTCTATTAATTAATTATTTTCATACTTGTTACGATTTATTTAAATTTAATAAACAGGTGGGTTCAGAACTTCTCCCATTTCTACCTGGATTTATTCTATCTTCACCTGAAACTTGCTCATAATCTAGTTCCACTTCCCTTTCCTTTCTTGTGACAAAAATCCCAGGCTGTTTTGGGTATTGAGTTATCTTGGACAACACTGCATTCCCCAAAGTGTCTCTGAAAAAATAACTTCATGCTATACAATATTCACATATTATTTATTGATTAATATTTCTTTAAACAAGTAAACCTATTGCAGGAAACCTTCCTATGATTTTGTTATTGTTTCTCACAACTGGATCTGCTGCAGGGGGGTGAGGATCTCTGACTTGGGCCAGAATGTGGTGCTGCAGCTGCCCTTGTAGAAGAGACTGATGACAGTGGAGGGGAGAAGACCAGGATGTGTACAGAATAATTCACATCCTTAGATAAGTAACCATTTAGAGTTATTTCTTATAACTAAAAAATTAAGCATCTTTACAGTTTTTAAAAACTTTAATGTAATACATGTCTTTGGGAGCAGAGGGAGCAGAAGTTTTACCTTTCCATTTGGTTTCAAAGCACATCAACTTCTCCATTTTAACAAACATGCAAATTTAACAGGCAGGCCAACTTAATAAGCTATGCAGAAGATGATCTTATATTTGCAGGATAAAACCAGCATATTTTTGATAGAATTGTGCTTGTTGCTAATATAAGCTCCAGCTCAGCTTAGCAGCTGTAAAATATATTAATTAGTTGAAGTTCCCTATTGAAGCAGCAACTGTGGATAGAGAACTACCTGGATGTTTCTTGGATTTTGTTTTTAGCTTTTAAATGTGTGCTTGAAATAAAAAACAGCTGGATTTTTATAATTGGGAATTTCACCTCTCTCCAGGCATGTGGTCCTCCTTCCTATATGTCATAAGGATGATTCTAACTTTAATTTTACATTCAACTCTGTCTGTAAAAGCATTGACAGCTTTCAGTCAGAAAATTTATTGGGTTTTTTTTTCCTGATTCTGAAGTCTACCACACTGAGGTGGGCAGAATTTTATTAAGATTTTGAGGTGTCTTTATCACTGTTAATGTCATAAAATACTATGTAATAGCAGCTAATTGTTATGCTACATACTTGAACCCTCTGCTTACTAACATAGAAAGATCTCTGCTCTTCCAGTAGTAAATATTATCTCTGGTCTAGGTAGGCCTATTAATCAATTCTCATATGATTCATCATAATTAAGGAGGACCTTATTGGTTGTTGCAATTTTCCCTCAAGTAAAACATCTTCCATGTCTCCCACTCCACTTTGGTAAAAAATTTTCTCTCCGCCATACATGCTGCACAAAAATTGGTTTGTTTGTGTTCTGGGGGCAGACAGGACCAAAATTGTCTCTTTTGTGGCATTCAGGATCTTAGAATTCAATAGTCTTCCTGCTGAGTACAATAGAGGAACACTCTCTTGATAAAATGCCATATAATCTTCATGAGCTCAAGAATGCCAGTGTATTTTTTTATGGCTGTTTGGGGAATATAATGTCCACCAAGACATATTCATAGTGCCCTGTGGAAGTGTGGTAGAGAGGGATAAGGGAGCATATTTAGGAAGATTGGCTTGAAGATGGAGAAGGTCCAGATAAAAATGTGGAAGACTGGAATACATGTTTTTTAAATATATCAAACACACTGCCCAAAAAAGAGGCATCAGAGCACATTTTGAAAGCTTCAGACTTGATCCCAGCTGTAGTTTTGCTGCAGTTAGTGTTCGTGCTGCATGCAGAGTTTTGCACCCTGTGTTATGTTATTTTGCTTTTTAACTTTTATGGGTGGTCCCTTCAAGACCACATTAAAATCTCAATATTAAAAAAAAATGAAGGAAATAAAAATTAAGGAAGTTGTTGTTCTTTTGCCGAGTCTATCTGTTCTAACACCATTTGGAATCGATAAATGTTTATTTACCACCCCTGAGTGAAAAATACATACTTTGTGGTTCTACAGCCTGCAGTAGGATGGAAGTGGATTTTAACCTGTAAAGGGTGATGAAGTGCTTCCTTCATGTTTTCAGTGTAGCTATTCCCACTCTGACCATGACTTCTGCACAGTGACAGCTCCTCCAAGGGTGAGAAATGTTGTACAGGTATTATTGGGGGCATTATTTGAGATGCTGAGCAGGTGCTGTGTAAATTGTAGGTGAGAGGATGTGTTTGAAAGGGGGATTTTACAAATATGGTTCTGGAAAATGAAAACATTCCAACTGGTCACGGCTGCATTCACTGTACTATGATTTTTTTCTCTCTGAGTTGCTGGTTTTATCTGAGTTGATCTTTGAAGTACTAATTTGGTGCAGAATCTGTCTCATCACTTTTATGTTATATAGAAAAATTAGTTGAAGTTAAACTCATAAAAAAAAAATATATACCTGTCAGATAGGTAAAAGTAGCATACTAAAAGAAAAAGAAATTTCCTTTTGAGAGGGTATTTCATCTGGGAAAGTTAATCCATGGAAAATGGATACTTTCCACAAGATGGCAGTGTAGGTGCATTTTTTTTTTTAAAAACTTTTCTGAGCTAAGATAAATAGTTCTGAAAAAACCAAGAGAGGGTTAGAAGTAAGTTAGCCGTTTATGACTACAAAATAATTACTAAATATTGTATTGATGTAGTTATTACTAATGTATCAGATCCTGGGTGATACAGAATTTCCATGGTAATCTTCCATTACCACTGGGTTTTATTTAAAATACATTTAACTGCTTTCTTAACAAACTGCCATTTGTTTTGTGTTTAGAAGACATAACCACTTTAAGCAATGAGCATATTATATTTTGAAAACATCTGATAAAGTCGAATGTTGCAAGCTGGAGAGCTAATGTTACTTTTTGGCTGAATTTGATTCACCAAATGTTTGAAAACAGACTTCTGTGCATTATTGTATAGTCAGAATTTCTATGTGTAGAGACCTGTGGTCCATTCCTTGGATACTCATTGATCCATGTGTGAATTCTTAAGGGCCTCATAATGCATTCAGTCCTCTGCTTGTTATTAACTGCTGTCCATGTTACAGGCTTAAAAGCAAGGTAGGATGCTCTTAAATAATAGAAATTGTGATTTGAAACTCTTTCCTGCATGTTGCTTGGGTTTTTTGAGGGTTTTTTTGTTGTTGTTGTTTTTTTTTTTTTTTTTTTTTTTTACTAAATGCATGGACTTAACTTCGTGATATCTTTCTCTATTCAGTATAATAAAATTTTTTCACTCAGAACTGCTCCAGCTGGCTTTTGTCACAGTGCTTGAGCATTTGCTGTTAAGTGATTTGATTTGTAAAATGTAAGTTATTAAATTTTCTGGAATTTAAATCAAATAAGCTCCCCCCACCTGTTTTCCTAAGTACTCGAAAAGGCTGGAAAAGAATAAAGGTCAAACCACGGTCAGTGTTCCTTGTCCAAATAGAGCATTAAGAGTGTATTGAACCTCTAGTGTACAATTTCTTTTGATTTCAGTTTGTAAATTTATCATTGAAGTAGAAATAGTAGAAAGTTTATTGGATTTTTTTTTGAAGGCTGTATTGCATTCAAACCAGATTCAAACCAGATGATTGCTGCACAATGCAAGCTGACAGTGTAACAAACTCAACTGTGTTTTAAAATCCCATTAATTTGCTGATAAACTGGTTTGCTCGAAGCTGACGATAGCAATAATGAAAACCCAGAATGTGAAGACTTAGGCTTCCTACAACTTGATTTGATTACAGCCATGGGAAAGTGGAAAAAAAATTGTGGGGTTCTTCAGTAAATAGGAACCATGTTGCATCACCATGTAAAATGTAATGGTGTTTATCTCTGTTGAATACCTTGCCATGTTGTAGCTGTGCAGAAAATCTGCTCTACAGTCTTGGAGGCCTAACAAGGTTATCTTTGTCCTTTTGGCCTATTTCTTATCTGGCTGGCACAACCAGATCTGTGGGGGTTTCAGGGAAGCGTTGTGGCTTTTTACTTTACACAGGTATGTTACTGATTAGCAATACAGCTGGTTTGTGTATTATATGTCTCCACAACTGTAGTGAGGATGAAAAGAACAACTTGGCAGAGTATGGAAGATAGAATATGTTTGAGTTATCCCAACAATGAGTGATTTAGTGCAAAAATGTTTATTATTTTGGTGCCCAGTAGGATTTGTGTTATGTTACCTAGGTTATCATACAGTTTCAATATGCTTCTTCCATTTACATCAGCTTCTGATGTTCAGGAATTTCACTGGTTGACTGACAATTATTGTACCGAAAAGTATCCAGTAATATGTTTGTCAGTGAAGTCATGGAAATTTACTGTACAGGTTAACTACTGATGCTTGCTTAATAGATTTCAGTACCTTGTTGAGGTCTCAGGCACTGCCCTGAGGAATTTACAATCAAAGATACGTAGAGATAACAAACCTGCATTGAGTTTACTTGGTGAAAATTGTTAGCCAAACCAAACATGACACATCAAGCATGACAGATAGCATATACCTTGCATTCCAGCGTTAGTGAGCCAATTAAAATAATTCACATTTATAAATTAAATACAGGAAAAATTAAATTTGAATTAGGACCAGAGGAATATGGTGAAAAATGTGATAGCTTTCATTGCCCAGTGAAAGCTTTAAAAGGAGAAGATTTTTATATTCAAAAATGATATAAAAGTTGGAGGCAGGATTATTTATTATTCAGAGCAGACTGTTTACATTGAGAAATGGCTCAGAAAGGGTTGAGCTCCAGACTTGTGTATAAAAGTCAGGATGAGAGAATTAATGTTTAGTATTAGGAGATTTTCAGTTATTCCTCAGCATTTTGATGAAAGAACTGATATGAACTTTGTGTGGGATATTACTTTTTTTGATTGCCTTCAGAAAAAACTTTCTTTCCTGAGAGCAATTTGTCTTATTTAGTTTATTGGGTCAATGAGGCCTAGTCCTGGAGCTGAGTCACAAAGTGTGCCAATTTCTTGGCAATCACAATGCCAGCCTGCTTGATTCCCAGTTTTCTCTATTTCAGGACACACTCCTTCATCACATCAATGTCAGTACTTCACAGAGCATTCAAGTGCAATTACTGCATAGTTATGTGTGCTAAAATAGGCCACTGAATTTTAATCAGACTTAAAGCTGTCCTTTCATATCTCATCCTACACTGATAGTGATGTATTTTATCACTTACAGAGAATTACTGTACATAAAGGAAATGTCTTGTCAGTAAAACCATTGTTATCTATGTAACAAAATTGTTACAGATCCATTGTGAAGGTCACTTCAATTCTAGCTCAGTTTGACTGAACAGATTTATATTGGCTTTGTGCAGTTAGATGGAAAAGATAAACAAAACACAAGAAATGTGTTTTATTTTTAAATTGGAAGATTAGTAAGGTAGATAAGTTGAGTAAATCCAGATTTACCTCTTTCATCTTCAAATGTTCTCAATTGTTCAGACGACAAAAGCTTCATCAGAAGAGAGAAAAAACTAGAAGGGGAAATCTATGTGCTCTAAGGAAAGAAGCTTTTCATTCTCAAGAGCTTGTAAAAGGAATTTTGGAATACAAAACCCAGACAAGTAGCTCCAGGAGCTTTGATGACATGAATTTCAAAGGGCAAATGCAAACCACTTTTAAACACTTAACTAGAAGGAAGAGCCATCAGAATAGTTTAAAAAAGTAGGCACTGGAACAAAATAATAAGGAAGGCTTAGAGAGCCTTTTCAAAAAGGGGACATGGTATATGGGGTAGAGGAAAAATACATCATTCTCTACAATTACCTGAAGGGAAGTTGTAGCCAGGTGGGTGTCAGTCTCTTCTCCCAGGTAACAAGTTATAGTACAAAAGGAAATGGCCTCAAGTTGTGCCAGGGGAGGTTTAAATTAGATAGGAGGAGAAATTTCCTCACCAAAAAGCATTGAAACACCCTGCCCAGGGAAATGATTGAGTCACCATCCCCAGAGATATTTAAAAGAGATGTAGATGTGGTGCTCAGGTCATGGTTTAGTGGTGGACTTGGAAGCGCTGGGCTAAGGATTGGAATGGATGTTCTTAATGGTCTTTTCCAAACTAAATGATTCTATGACTATTGAATGATCAAGAGCATGAGAGAATGTGCATGTGGACATCTGATTTAATAAAGGTAATTTTTTGGAATAAAATAAAGTCTGCTTTTCATTGTGAGAGGGAAGAGAGATAGTTACTAGCAATTAGGTTTATCCTCTACAATAGCTATGTTTGTGAATATTAAATGTGATAATGCAGGCAAACCATCAAGTCTGGTAATCATAATTGATGTTAAATTCAGCAGCAAATTTTTGACTTTTCATCTACTAAAGGATATATGAGAAGCAGTGAAAAGTATCTGATTTTTTTTTTTTTTAAGAATTAGTAATAAGTTATTTCTTCACTTTTTTTTATGCTTTCCAGCTCCATATCCAATAGAATAGGATTATGTTATTTCATTTATTTTTCATATTCAGGTCTCTTAAATTAGAATAACTCTTCCAAGGGGTTTGTGTATTGCAGTCTAAGCAAGCTCAGGAGTATGTTTTAAATCAGATGACCTCCCCAGCTTGTGGATTGATGGACCCACATATTATTCTCTTTTCAGTTTCCTAGAGGCAAAACTTAGTGTGAGGAACAGGAAATGTAAATGTCACTTGAATTAAAACAAAACAAACAAAACAAACAAACAAAAAAACCACCCCAAAAACAAAGACAAAAATTCCAACACAAAAAAAATATCAGCAAACTCAAAAAACCAGCTCTGCAGGAGTGGGATATTAGTTTAGAGCAGAGGCAGTAGACCCTGTAATCATTAGAGCTGAGTAGGAATTGTGGCTGTGTTATCTGGGCCATAGATATTTTGTACCTGTTGAGAGTACTTGACTTTGATGGGAGTCACAGCAGGAGATTTGTAACCTGAAGCTAAATCGTCCATTAAGGGATCATGCTACTGTATTTTTTTGCCTCTGTGACTCCTGAAATCCTAAGCAAAGGGATGTTGAACTAATAGGTCTAAGGAATAGCATCTTTTATTTTACATGTTTCTAGTAAAGTAGTTCTGGAGTTCTAAAGGCTCCTGTCTCAATCCTGTCTCAGTCCAACTCGTGTTACAATCCTGACTTTCTCTGGATCTTATTATAAGCACCTCTCATATGTGGTAGAGTAGGCTCATAGCATCATCCTTTATTACCATCTATGCACACAGTTACAATATGTCCTTCAAGATTCTGGAGTAAACGGAATGATGAAAATGCTCTCTAAGGGTCACAGTGCATTTCCCCTTGTTTGTCCTAGAGAAAGAGAACAAATGAGAAAGCTCCTGCTTCTCATGTCCTGCTTGCAAATGAATGATTTCCTTCTCTGTTTCCTTAGAACTTTGTAGGGCACTTATTTTCTAATTCAATCTTAATTATTCAACAGCAATGTATTGTTGAGAGCTATCAAGTATCTTGTCTGGTTGTTAATCCTTTAAAAAATAAATTTCATATTTTGGATTTTTCTTTTCCATGTTCCCATACATCCTGGCATCATACTGTGTTCACTAGCAATATGCTCTTTGGGATGAATCACACATGTTATGGCACTAGTAATATAGACTGGAGTATCTCACTGGGCTCCCTATAATAATAATAACAATAAAAATAATAATAATAATAATAGTGAGTATGAGTCAGTGCAGGAGTGGCTAAGATTAACTCAGAGTTTCAGGGAGCCAAGAGATGATTCATCCTTTGAAATAAAGAGAAGCTGCTAATAAACATTAATAGACATTTTCAGTTTTGTTTGCAGCATACCAGCACTTGCTGGAGATACTGAGGAAGAAACATGGGGAACTGAGAATGAGAATGTCATACTAGCAGCACTTTTATAATCAGTGACTTATGCATGTTGATTTGTCACTGCTGTAAATATTGACACTGTCTACTGTCAAGATAAAGCAAAAAACCTTACTGCTTTTGCTACCGCATCTTTGTTTCACAGTCTTTAGTGCTGTTCTTTTTCACTTGAGATTTGTTGGGTATTTCCTCGAATTTCTCAATGCTAAGTGCATATCAACAACAGCTGCACTAATTTATAGTATTTAAAGTGGTAAATGACTCAGATAACATGAAAGTCACTCTGATGTAGATTCACTGGACAGCAGAATGAATTTGTTCTCCACAGAGTGGACGTGTTTGCTCCTCCTCTTTGCACCTCTGCCAAATCATTTTAATTGGGGTCTCATGCTGCTCTGCCTTCTGCAACAGTCACTCTGAACCCCCTACTTCCTTGTGAGAGTCACTCTTGACCCCCCCACTCTTAAACCTACTGCCCCGAAGCCATCTTCACAACAAAATTCTGAACTTGATCATGTGCTCCCAGCTCATGGAGAGCTCGCTTGCTTCAGCTGAAAAACGGTGTGATGCTTACTCTTCACAGCTGTCAGGCAATGTCTTTGACTTCCTTGCTGGTGTGGCTGCTTGCAAGAGAGTTTTTATGTTTTCTAATCACTGCATATGGGACTTGATTTATCTCAAGAGTATTGTGATAAACTCCCATTGGTATCCAGTGTGATAGAGAGCTTTCTGCCCTCGGGAATTTAGTTCCTCCTAACACATTGCTCAGAGTGTGAGCTAGTCTGATGTGTCACAAACTGTCATCTTTTCCTGGTATATTTAATGAATGTACAACTGCTGCTTTTGTTGCCTGTACAGTGCCTCAGACCATGGTGACCACTAATAACTTTATTACAAAAGCAGAAACAGGATAGAAGACACTGAAGATACTTTTACTGGCCATGCTTGTTAATATCCATGATTTTTTGAAAATTATTTATTAATTTTTTTTTTAGTATCAGGCATTTCAGTTGGCCCACACCTACTACATAAAAAAAAGATATGATAGACACTTTCCTTAACAAAAATACATTCCTATAATCTGGGTGACTGTAAAATTAATCTTCAATACATGCTCTTAAGCTATAGTTTTTTTTGTTTTTCTAATCAAGAGGAAAAAAATCCTGTCATTTTCATTCCAGTTCCTCTTCTGCATAACTGGCTTCTCAATGACCTTGTACCTCCTTTGAGACTACCATTCACACACAAAAATGCCCAACATTTTTCTCAGCTTTCCTATTTGTCTTCTTGAACAGAATTCTACTGTACAAAGGTGAAAATACTCAGAAATAGTTTTGAAATTTGTCATCTCTTTCAGTGCTCAAATATCTCAAATTCAACATGCGCACTGTTAAATGTTCATTAGTTCTTTCAAAAAAAAAAAGGTTATCTTGAAACCTTGAGATAGCTGTTTGGGTTGTGTCTGTATGTACCTGCTTTCACATGAAAAATGTATTAAAAATTACTGTAAAGTACATGTCTGCCTTTAGAATTTGATTTTTTAACTTTCCTTAAGTGAAAAATGTCGAAGAGATAGTGATTTCAGAGATTGCCTCTACTGCCTGAACCCCTCTTAATTTTTTTCCCCTTTTCATGGATTATAGCAACCTTATTTATAAATGGATTTGAGATGGCTCTGTTGCATATTTGACCTATATCTTGTTCAAAATTTTTATATATCATGATCACTTCTTTGTTGATTAATGTTCTAATATTCTTCACAGTAGCTTGCATAGTGCTATGCTTAGTATTTGCGACCAAAACAGTGTTGGTAACACAGGACTATTTTTATTATTGCTGAGCAGTGCTTACACAGAGTCAAGGTCTTTTCTATTTCTGTCCTAATGAACTTGAGTGTATTGTGCTGCATGTGAAGAGTTTATCGATCTGCCCTTCTTACCTATTTAAAAGTGGGTACTCCTTTGCTTCAATGAATAATCTGCGTGTATGGAAAATATTCAGACAGCATATGAGCAAATACCACATAATACAACACAGTGGAATTATCTGTAAGACATGGAATTAAGAACATGTAAATATTTTTTTTAAGAAATGTAAAACAATACTTTTGCGATCAGTGGAGTTGATTACTACCTTTTTGTTTTGCTGCAGGTTTTATGAAATCAATAGTTTTGCCTTCACAACTCTTCAGAAAAGAGAATTGTATTGTTGTACTAATATGTAATATTAGTGAATTTCTATCCACCACAGGCACAAGGAATCCTTCTATCTTGGAAGATGAACATACTTTATTTTTTATTTCTCACACTATCTAGTTATTACATGTTACTTCAGTGGCATTCAAGCAGATTAAATTTCTTACTCTTCTAGATTGGAATACACACATGGAACACTTCTCTTTTTTCCAGGTAGAACTAGTAAGTGTTATTTAAATCAGATACTTCCTAAAACTTTATGTTACTTAAGGAAACTATGCAGTTTTCCCAGGTTGAGGCATCTTTCTCCATACCTTCTTACAAAAGAACTCCTCTATTTAATTAGCATTGACGTGATATCCACTGATGATTGTACAGAGTGTTCAGAGACCTTTGTGTTGCAATGTGATGTTTCTTTTCATTGTGGGATGACTCTGCACTACTGGCCTCCATCATAACAAATTAAAGTTTAACCCATTCATGTTCTGGAAATAACGGGGTTTGCCAGGTACCACTACACTTCTGTGTAGGGGTAGAAACCTTCCTTGGTGGAAAGGTTGCATCTTGAATAATTTCATGGGAAAAACTGTAACCATTTTAGGATTTCTGGATAAATAGTTGTCAGACAATAATTAACAACATCTATACACACCAAAAAGTTCACACTGTTGATCACAGAGCAAGAAATAAGGGAAAGAAGAAGTGAGAGAAATGAGAATCCAGTTTTCTTTATGCTGAAGATATATCAGATTCCTAGTAAGATAGAGAAAGGATCAGAAAATTGCAAGATAATTAATATTGAGCTCTCAGGCAGATGGAGTCTGTTGTGTTTTTTTTTCTATTCTAAACAGTAGACTAATGTCTTCCAATTAAATGTGCATTTCAGAGTGGGAACATTCCTGTGGCCTTATGAAAGCCAGACTTGAGGTGATTCATAGTAAGACTCTCCTTTGTGGGAATCCTGAATTAATCAAAATACTTACAGAGAAAATAATGTAGATATCCAGTATCCTGTAAGACTGAACAGTGCTGCTCAAATTCTTTTTATATGGTCTATTTTTATTCATCTATTTCCGCATAAAATGATACTGCCACATGAAAAGGATGTAAACATGATACTTCCCTTCCTTCTGTTGTGAAATAAGTCTTCACAGTGCTGTTAATTTGGAAATTTAAAGTACAATAGTCAGTTACTAATTATTTATTAAACAGAAGAGTTGGCAGTGTCAATTATTTTGGAAGTTTGCATTGCTGTGCTGGTTACCAGGGTATCTCACACTAACGGTGAGAATTTTTCCTTCACTTTTAGAGCACTTGGTGGCCTCTCTCTTTTCTGTCTCCCTTTTTTTGACACTCAGCAGAGACATGGCCTGCATCTTTGTCCTGATACTATTAGTTTGGATGCAACAATGAGGAATTATTTAGTATAATCCACAGAGCTGAAATCCAGTACAACAGGATGGAGTCTGTAAAATAAAATTCAGATTTGAATATATGAAATATTCTTGAGAGAGAAATCTATGAAGAAGAGGACATTTGGTTGGAATTGTGGAAATCCCAACACGGTAGATTTTTGTAGAACAAACAATCTTGTCTGGAAAGTCCTGTCTGTGTGGAGATATGCTGGACAATCTAACCCAGCAGGATGTGTCTATGTTTTTTTTTGGAATGGCATAGAAGGTCTGGATGCAAAAGATAAGGAGAAAAGTTAACTTTGAAATCCTATATTGCTGTTCTAATAATCTGATATGAAAATACCCAGCAACAAGAGGAAATAAACTGGTATTAAGGTGAACTGCTAAATTAAAACTCTCTCCAAAATTTCACCTAAATCCTTCTACTAGGTTTCTCATTTCTCACTCAATACAAGAACACTTTTTAATTGTATTTTCCCTAACCTTTTTTGAAATCTATTACTTTTTCACCAGAAATTTTATTCATATAACATCAGATATTGTTGAATAATATTTTCGAAACTTGATGGAGAAAGTTACGTGAGGTTGCAAACAATGTTGTTATTATAAAGCTTATGTAAACTTATTTAATGCTTAATTTTCTTTTCAGTTTTCCAAATGGAAATACTCAACATTCACATTGAAAAAGCTCCTTTTCCAATTTTCTTTTTTGAATCACATTTGAGATTACTTTGAAGCAGTCATGACTTCTTAAATGTAAGCAGAGTACTAGGGCTGTGGAAAAAAATTTTAATTGTTCTTTTGGTTGGTTTCACATAATTTCTTAAAAATTATATGCATTTTTGGAAGGTCTCCATGACTTCCAAATTGTTGTCTGATGCTAGGAAGCAGCACCAGTTTCACTAATAAAGTAGAGAGTGTGAGGGAATCTACTTTGATATTGCTAGTACCTTTCCATAGAAAGTTGTGTAATAATATCTAATAAATTCTGAATTTTTGTGATGGCCAAATACACTGCATAATTCCAACATATCACTGTTATATATTGAGAGTGGTTTTAGAGTAGAAACCTGGTACAATTTATTTCTGTATGCTGCCCCTGGCAATCCTGCACTAGAAGTGTGTCTTCTGCCTGGGAAAAAGAACAGTCTTCTATCGTTAGGCAATAAAATTGAGTAAGAGGTGGGATCTTGTGATGTGATGGAGATAGGAGATGTTCTCTTGGAAATACACTAGAAGGTAACATCCAAGCCAAAGGACTAAAGAGCAGGCTGCTGCTTTGTAGAGGTAACAAGACTATTTGTATTTTTTTTTACAGTTGTTTTGATGTTAGTTATCTTTTAGACATGAACTAATTTCAGAGGGTGGGAACAGCTGTCCATGTTGATAGGGATATCTTGTTAGTGTTGCCTGCTTTCTTCTGACAGTGATAGTGACTGCTATCAGAAACAGGATATGGAAGTTTGACAATTCCTGTATACTCTCATACATCCACTGTTTACGTAAATCAGAGGGAGATCCTTTCACTCTGCCTTGCTTGTAGTTCTAACGGAGAAAAGATCCAAAGAGACTAAATGAAAAGCCTGTGTGCCAGAAAAGTGCTTCATTAAACATGCAGGAGAAACTGCATGCCTTTCAGATGTATAGCTTTTTTACTATTTTTTTCTTTCCTTGCCCTGTAGGAGGATGGAACACAGAAACTTTACTGTCTCAATTTCAGCAATTTCGTAACTACTTTGACACTCGTTTTTCTGTTTAAAAAAATCCAAACACTGTAAAATAGCTGCTGAATATTCCCACTAATGTACTCTGTCCAACAGTTTTGGTGCCTGTTTACAGTGATTGAAATTGATAGATTTTCCAAGTTTATTGGATTTGTTTCAGTATAAATTTATTATCCTGCATCACATTGTATTGCACTTTTGCACATTTTTTTTTTTAATTTTAAATTTTTTTTATTTTTTATGTGGAAGTGTTTTAGGAAAAAGAACAAGTTTAGAGTAACTACTATACAGAGTGTTCCCAAAATTCCCAGCAAATAAAAGGAAGCCAAGATTGTGACAGATAAGGAATGTCATTACGAACACAGCTCAGGGCTATTCTGACTTGTGGCCATAAATGCAGGAAGTAATTTTCCTCCTGGATCCTTTTTAAATATAGGAACAAAATAAAAAGTTTGATGATTGCAGGTATAGTGTGTGGGAGATACTGAAGTGTCATATAAATATCTAGGCAATAGGAGGAAGGTGCATGTATATGAACTTGTAACTTCTAACTGTTTTTAGGATGTTACCACTAATACACCATTATCTGTGATGAAAGAACATAACTTCTTAATAGTACTTCCCTTCTTAACAGTCAAATAATGTGGTAGGATGTCCCTGTTCCTATGTTCTGAACAGTATGTTCACAAAATTGCTTAGAGAAACTCTTCAAATTCTGTTTCCATTATGTCAACAAGAACTACATGCAGAAGCTTTAGGCATTTTAATAATTAACTGGAGAACTGTCAGGATTGATTAAAAATCTCAGAAAAACATCATGTATATGAAAAAAATTAACCCCGCTGAGATAATAAATAAAAAAAATTCCAGAACATTACCTTCTTCTTTAGTACAGATCAAATGGTGTATATGTTCTCTCTACATGCACATTTTATGTTTATCTCTTTTTTTTTTTGCTATGATTAATAGGTAATTACCAGTTTTTATTTACAGAAAAACCAACAGTACTCTCACTGCTTTCTTATGAGCATTTGTTAACATTCATGTTTGTATATTAAGCACATGCTCTTTAATCTCTCTATAAATATGTTCTTTAGAAGGACTTTTTTGGTGCTAAAATTAAGTTGCAAATCTTTCCATGGTGTTTTTGACTCAACTGAATTTTTAAATTGTATTTCGCAGTTAATTATTGAAATTAAAATTGTCATCATGTTCAGCAAAAAAAAAAAAAAAAAAAAAAAAAAAAAAAGTTTATTGTTTATCTGGCTATCTCATTTTCCAGTTGCATATTTCCTGCAGTTCACTGATTTTTTCTTATTATTTAAAAAAAATATTTTATCTGTAAAAATTTTTCCCTTATTACTTATTCTACATTTTAAATTAATTATTTCCAACTTCTATGTTGGAAATAATTAATAACTAAACCATGAGGACAAACCAATTGCCTTCCTTTTAGATTCAGACAAGCATCTTCCAAAACAAACAGGAGTGAAATTCTAGTGACATAACAGTTTACACATTACAGGAATTCTTCCTGTAAAATTCAGTCTCCAAATTGAAGTTCTTAGAGTATGAAATCACAATTCTTAGAGTGAAATAATCTTCTGTCTAGGTGGACAAGGGGTTGATGTGGTGGTGATCTTGCGGGTTGTTTAATTTCTCAGGGTTTTCTAAAGCAAGTGCTATTTAGCTTTTCTCCACTAATGAAATGCTTGTTAGGTGCAAAGAGCAGCGCTGGTTTGTATAAAAAGGACAGTTAAAGTGGTTAAAGAGCTACCCAGAAGTTTTTTAAAACATTCCAAAGCCACCAAGTGCCCATATGAATTTGTTCATGCAAAATACTATCTTCTTTAAAGACAATTGTAAAAGCTCATAGTCTTCTTGAAGGTGGGACTTAATCTTTATTGTCTTCCTGTTTCAAGTGCTCCACTGAAAATTGTAGTCATTCATTTCTGCACTATCAAACATAGAAACTGAAGAGTATGCTTCATTCATGTGAGAATGGGTACTGTAGTAAAACATAACATAGCAGTGCAGAATGTGATTACAAGACTGGGAATTCTCCAGTGTATTTAATTTTGCTTAAATTTCTCTTTGTTCGGATCCCAAACAAAATTATGCATATTAAAAAGAAAAATTATGAAGTAATTAGCATTCCAGAAATCATACTACAGACTCTGGGGGAAAGCATGTAAGCAAATTAAGTAATTCATATTTAATTTCATTAGGGATTAGAAATTGTGTTGATCCGTATATAAACAAAAGATGGCAGTTAATTTTTAACTCTAAATGAAGAAAAATGTTTAAATTGAATCAGTTTAATTAAAAAAATAAAATTAATGTGGTCCATTCTCTTCAGAGTTTGACTCAGTCATCTTTCTGGGTTCCTTCCAACTCAGCTGATTCTGTGGTTTGGTGTGCATTAGAAGGATGGAAAGCTGGCTTCAGTGGCTCTAACTGTAGGCTGCTTTTCCTAGAAGAGGCTACCTACATAACCCATATTCAGCAAAAAACTGTGTTTCTGGAAAAGGGGTTAACAGTGTTTTCTTGTTAAGAGAAGTAGATTTGATTTTGTTTTCATATTAACCATGTAAAGGTTTAGGCGCTATGTCAAAACACGAGCTGAATAAGAGATGAAACCAGACAACATTGTCTAATATTTCTATTGTAACTTCTGGTGTTATTTGGAATGTCAGTATTATTTATTTTGTCCTCCAATGTTCACTCTATTTTCTAGTTAGATTTTTAAGTCCCTTTGCCAGTCCCAGGCAGAAGCTGCTGGTATTTACTTCTGCAAGTTCCTCTTCAGTAAAAGCATTTTGAGAAAGCAGTTTAGGATCAATGTCAGTGGCTTGACAGAACCGAGGACAGAGTAAAAGGCTCCAAGTTGATGAAAGAGGCTCTTGAGTGTAGTGTAGCAAAAAAATGGAGAAAGTAAGAGGTTGCCTGTTCCTGTAAACACAAACCATTTTTCATGTTCTAGTTTTGTCTTTGGCTGAGAAGAACTTATTGGTAGAAGACAATGAGAGGACAGTCTGCCACTGCCTAAAGACCACATAGTACTGCATCAGTTTTCCCTGGTTTTCCATACACGCTCTAAACCTGATATAACAGGAAGTCAAGATTTATAATGAATGCAATTTTTCTGAAGCAAACTTTTTTTACTCTAACTATCGCTACTGATTTTGCAATGTACTGTTTCTTCTGAGAATAAATTTCACGTGGGAATGTCCCAGAAAGTAAGGAATTCACAAGGCATTCTACTGGTAATGTTTCTCTCCATGTTTTCTTTTTAGTTGGTCCATAGATCTTTCATATTCTTCTGTTGCATTGGCTGGTGCAAAGTTTCTAGTGAGAGAGAAGACATTCGTATTTGTTAAAAAATGGTTTCCTAGTGTATCAGAAATTGCAAATTTTTTGGAAATTACTGAGACATGGAATCCTCTGATGCAGAACATTCAAATGCAGAGAAACGAAAGATTTTTTTTTATAACAAACTAGCAACACACAGCCTAAGGCAGAGAAAAAACCATGAAGTTAAAGGAGAAAAAGTTTTAAATGTACAATTTAATCCCTCAAAATTTCAGCAGACATAAATGTCATCTAAGCTTTGAAAATGAAATATTTAGTTAATCCAATAGGCTTTTCTCCTCAGGCCAAGAAAGACAAGCAGAACATGCAAGCCTGGTCATGTACTTATAAACATCTTTCTGCAAGATCAGGATGTGGGTTTGCTAGTCATCCTTGTGCCATACACACCAGTGCTGATGTCAGTGTTCCCTAGGGAGATGAACTGGCTCAACCTTCTGAAAGTTGTCACACACATTGTGAGGTACAAGGACTGTTGGATTACTGTGGCACTTCGCCAGCAGCTGGCTTGCTTAGTGGAACAACTCATTGAGGAAGCCTTTAACAGGACCAAAATGGGATAAACATCTGGTAGTGAAGGATGGGGCAGCGTGGGTATAGGCAGGTCCTTGATTCTGCTGTGTCTTCCCTTTTAACCTGTCATCCTAAATTTCAATACTACCTGTGTATTGAAGCATGTCTTCCAAAGCTGTAGCTTTTCAAGAAGCCCACTTTTGTTGCTTAGTTTCTTTGTTTTACACAAGAAACAGAAGGTGGTATATTTTGTTTCATTTTTTATCACAGAACCTATGTAGTAAAAGTGATTATCTGTGAGTGGGAAAAAGCCCCAAACAAACATGCACACATATTGCTCTATCTAATGTTTCTTTTTGAAAAAACTTAGGAATCACAGGTGCTACAGGTCACAGGTTTATTACTACATATTGCTATAAATGATAGCAGAAACATGGTAAATCAGCCTTTTATGAAGCTTCATTCATAGTAATGTAATGTGACCTTCAAAAACCTGTCTGGCTACTTCAGGTATTTACAAGAGCATAGGGAAGGTATGGCGTGCTGTTACATAGACTTTTTAAATATAAATGGAAAGAAAGTGTCTTTCAACTCTTTGCCCAATCAGTTTCTTTCCTTCTAAAATGTATTATAATTTGAAGCCTGTTTGCAATGTAGTATGATATCTATAGGACAACTAGTGTTCATGAAAAAACAGAAATTGTATTTGAGTATCAGTTACTAGTTAAAAAAAAAAAAGTTAAAATTGCTACCCCTGCACAATAGGGTAGGCACAGCACTTAGTTATGCAGGGTCAAAGTGAGTTTCAGTTCCAAAGAGGTCATGGATTCTTGAGAAAAAATATGAGTTCAGGCCAATAATGATAGGAATGCTTTCTATGGTGAAACAGCATATATTACCATTGAAATAGAAGTATTTTGGCCTGAGCTCCCTACTTACAAATGAAAATAATGTTAGTAATTGCATCTAATACTCCTAG
Organism: Taeniopygia guttata; assembly: GCF_048771995.1. Classification (NCBI taxonomy): domain Eukaryota; kingdom Metazoa; phylum Chordata; class Aves; order Passeriformes; family Estrildidae; genus Taeniopygia; species Taeniopygia guttata. Next base: position 35,517,421 of record NC_133028.1, on the reverse strand, counting down.
TCTAAAACAGATTAAAAAAATTCAGGACTCTGTCTATCACTAACAATAAAGCTTTCATATGAAGTAGTTCTGGGTTTCCCCTTAATGCTAAAAAAAAATGTTAAAAGCCTTTTGAACATAATACTAGCACAGAAATCAGTATTTTCCTAGAAATCACAGGGAAATCAGAGGTATGAAAATATTTAACTAATTTAAAATTTGGTGTTTTAGTGTGAGGAATCCTGCCTTAATAATCTCATTAAATATCTTCACCGAAAGTATTTCTCCACTGTTTAGCACTGGAGCAGTCTGCCCAGGAATGTGGTGGAGCTACCATCTCTGGAAGTGCTCAAAATATGCTTGCACATGGCATCTGAAGACATGGTTTAATGGTGAATAGGGTGGTGTAGCTGAGTTGACAATTAGACTTGATGATCTTAATAGACTTTTCCAACTTTAATGATTTTATGATTCTGTAGTTTGGCTTGCATTTTGAAAATTGTCTACTTTTGCAAAGACAAAATGTGCTGTATATCTGTAAATCCTGCAGCAGTGTCCTCTGAATGTAAATTCCTTCTTTAGCCTTTCAGTCCATTTTGCCCTCCTGATTTCCAAGCTTGGAAATGTGTTTTTTGGATACAATTTGCAAGTTGTAAAATTAGGACCACCTAGAGATGCATTTCCTTCACAGTCCTGATCAGCTGAGCAATTCCTGCTGTACATAGGCCAAGAAAGGAGACGAGGAAAGCAGGTACAGTAAATTCCCCAAACTTCAGTTATGGGCAGAATTGATGTTGAACTGAAGGGATATACAAGCACTGAGATTATTCTATTCCATCCCTGTCTATCATGTCTAGAGTTTCCTTAATATAGCAGCATATCGTGGCCTACGAAGCCCTCTAATATGTTGGATCCCTCCTCTCCATAACTATTTCCAGGCCAGTATAGGACAAACCCCTCCTTTTCTCAGACTAGATTAGATGTGTTCTTTTGGTTGACCAAGGCAACTCAGAAGAAATTGAAACACCGTGTGTGGTGCCCTCATGCTGCTAACACCACTGGGATTTTCCTACCGTAAACAGAAAATTCCTATCTTTCATCAGGATGTGCACATGGAGTTAGAACCTCTGCAGTTTCAGGCAGAAGCTGACCTGAAACCAATGGTTTCAGGTTTCTGTGTATTTTTTTCCTTCCCGTTACACTACATTTAGCATTATTATAACTTACTCGTTACTCCTGCAGCCCATTTTTCTGTGTATAATTTCTAAACCTCTGGATCTGGTCATGGAAAGTAGAACTACGCAGCCACACTCAGTGATTGCAAGAGAAATCAAAAAAAGAAAAGAAAAAAGGATAAAACTTGATTCCTCTTTAAGAAGGAAATTCCTAGCCATACACTGTCACTGTATGGTGGATCTTTATGCCATTGCTTACCACCATTGCCATTTGACATGAAATATTTGTTGACAGATTAGAGTTCAGACTGGTTGTGGGGTGTGATGGTAACCTGAAGATGAGTTGTCCGAGAAGCACCATAGTATAGCCCATTTAGAGGGTATTAAAAAAGCAATGTGCAGAATCACAAAACAGGCCAGGTTGGAAGGGACAAAACCATCTGGTCCAACCTTTAATTGGAAATGGAGCATAGATGAGATTATCAAATACTCTAGAACATCAGAGAGCTCTTTGTCCCAGAGGATATGCCCCTAAGAAGGCTTTCCTGCAGGTTGTATAAATTCTTGCCTGTCTCTTTATCCTTTATTCCCTTCACTGGTACTGGCTTTTGTTCCTTCATTAGAATTTTGACACTTCACCTGTCAGGCTCTGGACTAAGTACAGGCAGTGAGTGACAAATTTCTTTTCAAGTTCTTCTCTGTTTAGAGAAGAACACATCTGATGAATGTGTTTCACCAGAATTCAAGTGAAACTTACCCCATACTAGTCTGATTCTGAAGAGCAGGGAAAACAGACAGATTCTGAGTTCTCTATGGTTGACCTCAGGCTCTACAGAGTGTCCTCCTTGATTAATTCCTTTACTTCACCTTCTCATCCCTGACCATCAGACACCCTACCTCAAAATGTAAAAAGATGAAATTTTAGGTGTGGAAAGGTCAGATATGAAAAATAGTGTAATTTCAGCCTGGCACTAACAGAACATGAAATTAAAAACAATACTCTACTTGATAAGGAAGAACTTATTGCATGTAAAGAGGCCCCAGTTCTCAACTATCAAATGTTCTATCTGAAACCACATCATTTAGAACAGGAAACCCAGAAAAATATGTTTCCTCCAGATCATATTGACGTAATGGTGTATATAAGGTAATTAATATTCTGGATTTCAAACTGGCCTAAAAGAATCCTCCAAGGCAAAATGATATGAGAAAACAAACAAAACATTTCCTTTCTTTTCCAGAGAAAGATAAATAGGAATATCTAAGCAAGTGCTGACAAGCTTTATAATCTGATACAAAGCTCAGTTGTATAATACCACCTAAACAGGATGCCAGAGTTGTTGAGAGTTGGTTGTTCCACTAAATAAACCTTGTTTAGGAGCAAAAAAGCAACAATTGGTGACAGGAACTTTTTCAATCCAGAGTTAAATGTGATGTATCAGACTGAAAAGTTTAAAAAGCGTAACCATTCTCTAGATGTTAGTGCAAGCAAAATAAATCATCTCACAAAGTGTTTACTGTTTGAGCCATTTAGTTAGGAAACAACTCAGTTTTTTGTGCATAAGAGCTGCATGAAAGTAGCAGAACAGATCTCTGAATGGCGGAGACCAATTATTTTTTGTATTATATCCAATTTAAGCTTAAAGAGCAAACAGATGTGCTTGAAGATTTTTACCCTTTGCACTGTCTTTTCCCTAATTCGATTAAGTAGACAGAGAGAAAGAGAGAATGTGATTTCTCTCTCCACATAGGGGTGGTTATTGATATGCAGCAAGCTGAAGTTGGTGGTTCTTGTGACAAATTGATTAAATTTGCTCTTTTGGTATACCTCCCAGCTTCTGCTAAAAGATACACTATCCTCATGGATTTTAAATATGTTCTTTTAATCAAAAATCTGATGTAAAGCCAGAAGTTTGTGTTTTACCAGCTTCAAGTTCTTGCCTTTTCTTTGACCGCCAAGTTAGAGGGTGGTGCAGGATGTAAAAAAATACATTGCTCTCCACTAGATTTAATGAGTACAGTTTTAAAACTAATTTTATACAAATTATGACTCTATTTATTTTTTGATATGTGAGTGGAGTTATGTATCCAGTAAGAGATATGCAAGGCCCTCAAAAGCTGCCAAAGAATACAAGTTATACAAGCGGGCATGTCACAGGCTGACTTGGTGACTCACGTCTTGGCAGCTGCCCTATAAACAAAGCTACTGAATTGGTTGAATCTGTCAAATCATTAAACCTTTTATGCAGCTCACTTTCAAAGATATGCTGTAAAGAATTTACTAGAGAGTGAAAATTTGATGAAAATGCATTAATTACTAATGATTTGAAAAATTAGACTAGGCCTTAGAAATGCGATTATAATAGTTGTATTTCATTTTCTGAGTTTAATCAGATATGAATACATATTAAATCTAAAGCAAAGATTTGCAAATTAAAATGCATTATCTTAGTAATTTCCACTTCTGCTTTGGGAGTCAGCCAAACACCAATGCCAGAGCTTCTGATCATCTGAAAATTTTTGAATATCAGGTAAATATTGAGGATACTGTAGTCATAGTTGCTTTAAAGGTGATTAGAGTCCTCCTTATATATTCTGAGTTCTTTAAATATTCAAAAACTTCTGGAATGAAAGGAGAAAAAAAAAGTAAAGTAAAGAATTAGAAACCAGTAACTATGATTCTGCAGGTCAAATCTTTCCTCAAAGCTGTAGTACTACAGAGATAGCCAGGTTCCAAGACAGAGTAGTCATGCTGCTCATCAGTAGTTTTTTGCCAGTTTTTAGAAATGTAAAATGTATTTATACTCCACAGTTCAAGAGCAATGAGTGTTAAGCATTAACACCTGCTGAGGATAACTTTGCTGGGTTGCAAGCCCCTTTAGAAAATCTCAGTACTGAAAATTTAGATGATTACTATACTGTAAATACTATACAGTGTTTATAGGTAGATTTGTGTTAATCTGCACCTGTGACTGTAACATCTCATCTTTCTCTTTTCAATTCTTCTGGAATGCTGGGTTTTGACTTTCAAAACTGAGGACTCAGTCACCTCTGCCTGGAGGGGAGCAAAAATTATTTGTGGTCAATTTGCCTAGACATTAGTGTTTTACTTAGAAATTGAGTGAGAACTCAATTTATGCATATTTTCACCTATTCTTAGCAAATCTTCACAGTTTATCACATGCTCTGGATCAGCATTTACTGTTAGATAACAGAAGTTAGGCTTAGTTCCTAAGTCCATGTTAATTAATTTCTTCTGCATTTTCTCCAGAATTGTGCAGCTCAGAATCTGTAACCCAATACAAGTGGAGATGAATTTTAGTTTTCTGGGATAGGCCAAAATCACTTTTAACTGAATTTTTTCCTGAATATCAAAAAATTAAGAGACACTGGAAGCAAAGAGCTAACAAACTAAGACAGCTAACTTTTATCCAGAAGGTGGAGAAAAATGCCATGCAGGGCGGGAAGTCTTGGGGAGAGGCAGAAAACTCCATCTTGTTTCTTTGGGGGATTCTTGCATAGTTTTCATCTTCCTTTACTACAAGGGCTGTCCAAAATTCTTATTCTTCACGGAAAGATTGGCAAAGAAGGAAGACTCCATCAGGACCAATTTGCAGTTAATGCAGTGAATGCCTCAGTGCTATTTGCTATGCCATTATTTTTTGTCTAGCACAGACTTGAACACAGATTCAGCTGACTTGTAGGCTGATTCAGGCTCGCTGAAGTTGATGACATCTTAGTATTTCCCTGAAGCTTAGCATGCAAATCCTGCTTTAAATACAGATGTTTCCCCAGCATGACAAAAGTGTCATTTAACTTGAGAACAAAAGTGCTTTGCTATAAATGCAGCACAAAGACTTGAAAGTTACAGAAATTAAACACATTTAGTTTATTTTAAATGCTTATGATTGCTTTTTAATCTGTTGCCAATTGAAGAGGCCAAAACCAATGTCTAATAAAGTTTTAGTCCTTATGTCTGTTAAACAGACTCCACAGATCTTTGTTGGCACCCTGGAGTATTTTAATTTATGCTACAAATGTGTTTTCAGGGCCAAATGTTTTAAGAAACTCTCACTGGAAGTGAAGTTTGAATTTCACTCCATTGTGTAGAGTGAGTACTGAATAATTTTTCTTCCTTAAGCTGTTTAAATAATTTTTTCCTAACAGTATGGTACAATGACAAATTGAGTGAAAAATGGTGGCCAATAGGAAACTTACTATCCATACTAATATTTATACAGGCTCTTTGTTGTTCATAAGAATGAACCTTACTCTTTCAGCCACAGAGTGCATCTTCATGTACAGCCACACCATGTACATGTCATAGACAAATATCTGTACTGCAAGATACAGCTATTTATCTTCAGTTGAGTGGCATAAGCTTTGTACTTTATAGAAACATTTTGTTCTATGTTTGTGCTTTTATTCTTTGCCTTTTTTTTTAAATGTTTGACATATTAGACATAATGGGGAATGACAAGGAAAAATGAGACTACTCAGATGATATATTTGATGATTTTTCAAGTAACACAGTCCCAGAAGTGGGCCTAGTGACCATATTTTTGGTTTTAGCCACAGTGTAGTACAATTGTACTTTTTAAGCAGAGTCCACTGTTGTATTCAGTGCACGGTTTTGTTCAAAAAATTAAATGGCATTTTATGGTTTTTTATGCCTTTTTGGAGTTTTGGAATTATTGTTTTATATTTTTTTTGCCCCTTTTGCAAGTAAAAATTAGCAATGCTATCAGCATAAAAAAAGAAGGAAAACCCATATAAAAAAATATAAATTTGTCCTGTCACAAGGGTGGTCGAAATGGTCTTAAATATCTTTTCCAACCTAAATGATTCTACAATTCTAAAGACTCTGTCATGAAATATTTGGGAAATGTCCCATGTATAACATCACAAACCTTCCAGTGACTATGATTATCTATGGTAGTATATAAAATAGTATGTAAGAAATTATAATAGATAAGAACATAGATTTGCCTCAGCAGGTGGTATTTGAGGGATCCATAATACGTCAAAGATTATACATCAGCTAATGTTTGATTGCTTATATAAAAGAGCAAATCGAATTTTGATATATTTCAGGAACTGAGAAGAAAAATGAAACAGAAAATCCAGCTAGGTAAAACATTCTCAATAAATTATAATTCATACAGATTTAGGTTTATTTCATGATCTTAAGACACCAAATTTGGGAGATAAACATCACTGAGAAATAATGCTTCCCAATTTTTATAGAAGTTACTATCTCCAGGGACATGCAGAGATAGTGAGTATTGCTCTAAAACAAAAGATTTATATTGTATGGGTAGGTTGTGAGTATGTAGTAGGTACATATATGTGAAGATATATGTACCTCTATACATAGATATAGATATAGATATGTAAAAAATTGGTAGCTGCCTTTTCTCTAGTCTTGCATTAATACATACCAAGTACAGTAACTCTCTTAAATCAAAACAACAGCAATAATTTTGATAAGTGTCATCTAATTTGTAAGCATTGCTGAGGGCAGTGTATTTAAACAAATTTACAATTGCAGAGAAGATAAAAGCTCCACAAAGGAATGCTGTATGTGTTTGAAGTGGAATCGCCAGAAGGATTTTGTACAAGGAAGCTCTTTAATTTAGTAAGAACTGTTCCAGAATAAGTAGTAGATAATTCAGTATTCTCTGCCCATCTCTGGGTCTTTTTTGAGAACTGCACTGGTTGTGTTGTATGATGTTGACCACTTGTAGTGTTAATTGCTGAAATAATGTTTCAAGGTCAAATACTGTACAAGATTCCAAAATGTTACTAATTTAAATTAAATAAATATGAATAGCTAGATGAGCTAAAATACAACTGTTTTTTCTGAAGAGTTTTACATTCCTATATTCCAAAAATATCTTTGTTTCCTCTTCACTTTTGCGGGTTTTGTTTGCAGCTATGGGAAAGTGCGCTGGAAGTTATCTATGTGTGGTTTTTTTTTTTTTTCTGCCAGCAAGCAGAAGTGTGCTTATCCTCATGACCTATAGTGAAGAGTTCAAAGCTGTCTGACTGAGAGCCTGATTTCTTTTTCTTCTTTCTTTCCTTTCTCAAGATTGTGGCTGCTGGGGAAACGTTCCATTGTGAAGAGAAAAAAATCTACTGAGATACCTTGAGTAATTTCTTTGATGTGGAGCATCATGTGAACTAACAATCTGGCTTTCTCTGAAATCAGTGAAATGAGTGATGTCTTAAGAGAATGTGTTCTTGGTGGCTGCTGAGGAAGCACAGCTGTTTTGGTGTAGCTGGAGTGTAGTTCACTTCTGAAATGCTTGTGTTTAAGGTAGTCCAATGTAAAGATGAAGAAAAGGAATTGGCAAGGTCACGTGAAAAATAAGGGATTAGGTAGATATTTTGTGTTCTGCTTGGATGTCACTACCATAAATCTTTGCTTGATGAGGCTAAATCTAGAGCCTTCAACCATTCAGAATTCCTGAACCAGATATCTGACCTGTCACTAGATGATCATCCTGTGTGAAAGGAGGAGGACTAGGAGCACTCTGATGAAAGTGAAAGCTACGAAAGTGCAATTCTTGTAGCAAGAAATTAATTCCACCTCTCCAGTCATAATAATCTCTGTAAAGTTTGCCCAGCAGATACCAGCAGTGAATTAACACAGAGCTTGTGAAAAATAAAAAGACCTGAATATATAACTGTTTCAAATCCTTCATTGCTGAGTGCTTGAAATAGTTCATTTTTTTTCATTAAAATTAATTTTTACTGTGAAGAGCCTGATTTTATTCTCTGGATCCCTGAGAGAATATTGTGCTAGACTGTCTTTTTACAAATCAGAAAACATCCAGATTTAAAATTGGGCCACAGTGCATAGTAATGGCCTTTCACTTAAACAGTGGGGTTTAAGTTACTTATTTTAAAGATGTTCCAGGTTTAGCCTCTTTGTACCTTATTTTACCTCATCTGATCTCTTCCTGTTTACTGTCCCCATCAGAATAAAAGCATTATGCTTGTTTACTGCTCCTTTCTGTTTTAATTTTAAATTTGACCTGACCTTAAGCTGTTCCTTCATGTACTGGAGGGAAAAAAAATCTAAGTCATATGGTATTATCTTTCACTTTCATTACACCATCTGGATTCCTGGAGCTGGAGCTGAAAACTGTCAACGTCTCTTGATGCAAAGCAAATAGATGTAGCTAAAAGGGAAGTTCAAGCTGGAGAATCATCCTGTCGAAAGTTTAGAGCAGTTCAACACTGGAGGAAGGAAATCATCATCTGTCAGAAGAGTCTGTCCTGCCCAAAAGACATGTCTTTATGTATCTAATGCTTTCCTTTAAAGATTAGTCTCATATTCAAAATTGCAATGGAAATCAGGTTTTGGGTTTATTGAAATTTATTTTTTGGTTTACTGTTTACTGCAAAGCTTGTGTTCCAAACAAGAGCAAAAGGTCTAATCTCTCATATTTGGACTTCCTTAATTTCAGGAAACTACAAGAAAGAGTCGTTACTCCATGGTTCACCCCATCAATAACAAAATTGATGCCATACGATTTTATGGCACTCATAATGCAAGTTAGTTCCAGGTCATTCTGAACGATACAGAATGCAATGAACAATCCAGATCATTATGTAGATTATATACCTCTTAAATGCCTTGAATGAAGGCATGAAATAATTCAAATAAACTAACACTGTCATGTAATAAAGCATTTGAAATGCCTTACAATTTTGGCTTTTCTGTAGGATCATAAACGCTGAAAAAAATGGAGTTCACTAGTAATATTTATTTTTTACCCCTAAGAAAAATCCTACTTGAAACTCTAAGGACACACTGTAAAGTAAACTTGTGTCACATGGGGTTGAGTTTTCATTGCAAATCATGATCATTATATCAGTCTAGAATATTACTTTTTATTTTATGTTCTTGGCAATTAGTGTTACTAATTTAAAATATTTATTTTTCCTTTTGGCTGAGTTTCTCTACAACTCTGCAACTGTTGTCTTAAAAATGATGGTCTCTCGGGCAAAATAAATTAAGTCTTGGAATTATGTCAAGACTTTTAACTGAAGATGAAGTTTCAAAACAGTCTTTATGCAAAAAATGAAACTCTTCCTTCTCAACCTTTCTTTCTACCTACTGCTTCTCTGGTGTTTCTCTCTTTAAATCAAACATATGCTCTCTTTCTTTCTGACTGGAAGTCTTCCAAAGTTTGAGGGGAAGTCTTACAGGAAACCCTTCCAAAACATATGTAGAACTTGTTCATCCTGTGCAGATAAAACCAGATGTGTTTTAATTCAGACTATTTGAAACTGCAATTGGTTTAAGGCACTTTTTAATTAAAACGTAGAATTTTGATGGTTATTTTTCACATTATGACTTGCATCAAGGATTTTGCCTTGCTGTACGTATTTCTTCCTGTAGGTTACAGATTTATCTCAGTTTAAATGTTTATTTGATTCTGAGGCTTTCTTATCAGATTATCAAATGGAAATCAGTGCAGTATATGCCTTTCATGAAGTTTTCTGTATGGTTTTGATTTGAAAGCATCTGTCTTTTGAGTTACAAAATTAATCCAGAAGACCTATGTAAGATACAATTTAAATTCTTTCCCAGATATAGGCTTAGATTTTTCCGTTGTCCTGGAGTCTAATTGCATGTTTTAGGAATCCAATTTTTTATTGCGTGACTATTGATATACCACATAAATGGAATCTTAGAATAATGCCAATTAATAGGTTAGAATTTCATAGAAGTGCAATATCACAAGTTAATTGAGCAATGACTAAAATAATTAGCTGTAATTAACTTGACATTTCTTTCTGGTTCTCTTCCTTCAGGGAGCATACATTGGACTCCTGGTCTTTTATTACTAACATTATTAAGTTATTTATTCTTTCACTTATTCCCTTTGGAAGTCAACCCACCCTGTTTAGCAGAAATTTCTTTTGGGGTATCAAAGAGCAGATATGAGCAAAAGCAATCAAGCCAGCAATGTACCATCAATAATATTCCTATCGTTATTTGAAGTGAATAAGAAGAAGCTGATGAGTTATTGTCCTAGTGGGGAGTTTGGTGGTTTCAAGTTTTGCAATGTACAATCATTATTATTAAACCTTCCCTAGTTTCTAGACTACATTGAAACTGGATTAGAAACACAACTGGATTATGAGTTTAACAAGGAGACACACAGAGGTAGATGATTATTAGCTTTAGGACCTAACTAACACATGCTGACTTCAAATTTTCATCACATCTTTTACACTATTCTGCCATGTATTGGGAAGTGCTCTGGTTTTAATGAGACAGACATAGAAATGAATACTGTGAAATCAGATAGTAGTTTTTAATCAGAGGCATATACAGATGCTGTCAGGGATGCTAAAGGTGTGGCTAGCATCCTATGTGTGGTCAAAATGGGCTTTAAAAATAGTGTTAACATACCCAAAAATGCTGGCATTGGGAGAAGGATGAGTAATTCAAAGTATGCAAATTTCTTTCCTGTTTATTTTCTTCTCTCTGAACAGACTTATTGCTTCCTGACTTCCACAGAAGGTAAGTACTACTGTTTCCACCTTTCAGTAACAAAAATCAGTAGAATTAAAGTCAGTACTCCTAAGAAGGGTGAACATTAACTTTCCAGCTTTCCCAGGAGCTATCAAATCTTCTTATGCTATGAGCCTAATTAAATTACCATGAAAAAAATTACTTCTGTTAGGCATGTAACCCATGAAGTATGCAGATTTTTTGCATAAATATAGCTGAGGATTGCCCTAGATTCAGTACTTCTCAGGAGGTAGGAAGCTCATTTTTTATTCTCATTGCTACTATATGACATGCTATATCTGAGAATATGTACTGTGAAATCAAAAGGCACATGTATAAAACATGATAAAAACCAGATTATTCAGAATTGAATTGAGATTTTACACAATGAAGGCAAGAATTAAATGTTTATAAAATAAGATTTAATAGGCAAGCAGACATTTCAATCAATGCCAAAATATTCATCTTTGTATATACAGAGAGAGAAAATTCACATATATATATCTACAAAAGAAAATAAAAATATTTCTGAAATATTTTATAAATATCTAAAATCCAAGAAGTTAAAAACCTGCACTTCCTTATATGATATACAACATATTAAGTTGCATATATTTAATATTTCATAAGAGAAAGTTAATTCTTAACTCCTTATGGCTACATTTGTGATATAGATTCCTGAATTGAATTCCTGGTCTGAAGAATTCAAGATGTAAATAAGCAGGCATGGCAGTGAAAAGAATTATAACAAAGTAAGTCAGATAAACTAAACTATGCTTGGAGTATGTAGACCAAACAACCAGGATGAAAAAAATTGGCCCCTACTACTAAACAATAATTAAAAAAAGACTTTAGAGCAGTATGTTTTTTCTACTAATAAATACTGTTACTAGTGCTTATAGAATCAGAATAGTGTGGTAACATCTTCCCACAACAGATTTTCTCACCTAGCTTTTTGTTATTAGGATGTTACTGATCTAGAAACAACACTAATATTTTTTCTCCTGAAAATTTATTTTCAAAAATTTTTATATTTGATAAAAACCTAAAGAAATTAGCCCAAAACAATTATTTATCTCTTTGATGATGTAAAAGGTGTTTGGCCATATTGGTGAAAATGAATTCCCTGGGATGCTGTGATCTTCATAACTTCTCCATTTAGAGTATCATCTTCAATTATTGTTATCAATCCCTCAGCAATTATTGATGGGCTGAAAAAAAAAAAGTTATTTCAGAGTTATGATATCATAGAACATGTGAAAAGGACAAGAAACTAAATGTAAATCTATATATCTGAAAATTTAAAAAAAGGGCATTTGAACAAATTTATTTTGAGGAAAAGCAGAGGTGGTATGAGTGTTTCAGGAGAGATGTATTCTCAATCAGGACATACATCTAAAGTGGCTACTTTTTATCATTATTTGTTTGCTCTAGTTTCTGATAAATGCCTGTGGACATCCAGCTGCCACTGGGCTTCCTATCAAAGTTTTCTCTGTCAGGGAAATGGACAGAAGTAATCCTTACACAATCCTCTGCAGCACTTTGCTGTTGATTTATCCTGCTTCTGTAGCAGAGCTGACATACAAATTAGCATAAAGGATAATTTCACATGCTGTTTGCTGTGATCAATAGGTACAAAGTATTTTACATAAAGTATAGGTGAAACAACACAATCATATAATTTCCTTTGTGCAGACACATCTTGGAAGGTAATTGTTAGAAGCTTAGAAAGTGTTAAAGAATATAATTTTATGCTTGCCATGTTCTCACAGTCTGTCCAAGCTGTCTGCTTTTGGCCTTTGCTGGCAAGATGCAGTGGGCCAGGTAACTCTTTGATATGATCCATCATGGCTGCTATTGTACTCTTAATCCAGTTTTGTCAGTTCATGGTCTGATGTCTGCCTTGGTTCACTTGACAATTTTGTGAAAATTCTGTGCAAATTATATACCCTGTATCTCACAACGAATTTGATTAAACAAATTCATGAGGGAATACCAAAAGCTATTAAAAACTAAAATCACTATATTTAACTTGCTAATTTGATTTAGACTTTGCTGGGAAATGGGGATGCATAAAGGGATATATCACTGTGCAGATGGTGCTCCTAAAATAGGCTTAGATATTTGCCATTTTTTTCTTTCTGTACAGATAACACATTTGACAGTCTTTTATCTGAGGCTGTATTTCCCTTCTGCTTAATTTTGCTGAAAGTGTGTCCTTGTTCTTCATCAACAAAGTGCAAAACCCACATAGTATCTGACTTACTCCATCACACCATAGAACTGCATCATATTTTTTATCTCATCTTTGTATGAATAGTATTGTCCCATATTCTCTTCTTTATCTATTGACTGAAGAATTGGTGTGTTGACAAATCCTGGACAAATTGTGTTCAGTCTCACACCGTAGTTTTCCATGTTAGCAGCTAACTAGAAAAGAGAAAGGGGTAGGCATTTGTCATCAACATTTTAAGAGAGTATTGTGTAAGCAAATTTTCAAAGAATGAAAGTTACCACAAAGTATTTTCTGTCTTGCTAAGTAAGGAGATTTTGTTACTACTGATTGTTTTAACAAATGAGTTTGAAGCATGTTTTGTCTAGTAATCATACTAGATTACTGGAAAAAAAACAAAACAAAACACATTTATTTTGTTAGCAGAATACTTCTACAAGAAATCAGAACTCTTTCCATGAAGCTGGTTATTTTTTTTTCTTAATACTTTTTGTTCTTAGTGCTCCTTAGCATGTCTTTGACAGTATCCTAGGGTAATGATATAACTCTTCTAAGCAAAAACAAGAAAAGGTTCTCTCAAATGTATGCTTCCAATCTTATAGGGGCTTTTTTAAATTAAAATAAAACTCTGAAATAAATAAAATAATCTTTAACATACTGTATTAAGATACCTTCCTCACAACAACAGAAATACAATATGTTCTCTATCCCTACAACTGTAATGCTAAACCTTTCTACTTGCTCTGTTGTCCCTGCCAAGGTATGAATCTATCACTGAGCATCTCCTCTGGAAAGTCCCTGTGGACTGATTTTTTTTTCAGGAAGCAGCTCAGGAACATGATACAAGAAAGAAGCACAAGTTGTTCTGGAAGAGGTAGGACCCCATGTTCGTGGTTCTACCGAAGTGTGCATGTAGCAAAAAAGTCTGAACAACATCCACATGTGAGTCAAATGAACTGGATGAACTGGGTGAGCTGAATGAACTTTCTTAGAAGTAGCACAGAACTGATGAACTATACATGATATATCCACGAATAACCATAACTGTTAAGCACTGTTTTCTATTTATTTTAACACTTAATGGACTCCTTTCAGGTATTATGTAAGATACATGTCATTTTCATGGCATGGTAGCCTGCCCTTTTGGTCTGGGGAGACAAGAAACTGAAGTCATAGGTATCTGCCCAACATCAGGCTGTAGTGGCTTTCCTGGTAAATACTGTAGTTCTGTATGTTTATTATTCTTTTTTTCCTCTGCATTCTCGTGTTCCTTAAAGACAGCATTTCCTCTAATTTACTTTTGTGCTTATTTATATTGCTAATGAGAAAACAAAAATGGAAAACTCGGTTTCATGTTCTTGATGTGCTTAATATGATATATGCAACGCTTATCCACGTTATTTATGTTAATCTGAAAAATTAGTTATTTGTGTGGGGATGGGGGTATAAAATATGGCTGGAGTGTAATTAATGTTAATAAACTGGTTGTATAATTTTAGGTATTTAATTCTGGAAATCAAATTGGAAATCTTATGTGAGCAGATTAAGATTAATCTATCAAATTGTAATTGCATTTTCTCCCTCCAAGTTGTTTTATTCCACTGCTGTTCAATTTAACTAGAAAGTTTTTGAGTTAGAGGCTGAAACTTATAATATGGTCATCTTACATGCCCCATTCTGAATGTGTCATTTTTCATTTTCAGAGTATTAAAAGTCAGTAAGAATAAATAATAATGTGTTCAAGTAATTTTTTACACTTCAGTGTCTATTTATCATTAAAAAAAGTCATTGACCTGACTTAGAAATAAGGAAACCAATATGTTAAATGACTGGGACAGGGTTCTGAAAAAAATATTTTTAAAACTTGGATTAGAATTTTGGTTTTGGATGCCTCTTACAGTCCTTAAATTACTTTACAACATCTTTCTTCTATGTTGTCCAAACCTTAAACTGGTCATAAACACACAGATGCCATGCTTATTGCATCTTCAGATTCCCTTTGTGAAAGGAGGGAACCTCCACTGCTTCACACACTTTATTTTCTTTCATAAACTCAGTTCCACTTGTGTGGCTATAGAGGAGGAGCATGAAAAACATAAGCATGTTCCCAAGGAGCTGCTGACACCCTTTTGGAAAATGCATACTTACTGCTATGGACCGTGTGAATCCAATGACACCATGCTTTGTAGCACAGTACACAGGCTGGAATGCAGCAGGCATGAGTCCTTTAAAATAAAAAGGTAGCTGAATGAAGAGGTGGTATATTCCTATTTTATGATTACCTTAAACACACATATAGGTTTGCAGTGTATTTGTGACAGAGATGCAACAAAATGGATTAATAAACATTTGTAAATTATTTTTTGTAATCTGGGCTAGGCTAAGAAAAAATTAGAGGAATAAAAATATGCAGGCAAAAAAAGTAATAAAAACCCATAACTTCTAAAAGGAAAAGTTGTATCTATGAAGTATGACTTAAAATAGAGGACATAATCTGGAAGAAAACAGTCAAGAATGAGATTTTTGAGGCATCTATGAATAGGTAAAGTATTTAAAGTATATTAAGGAGCAAAGTCTTTTAGATAGGCTTTGATATCTAAAGTGTGAACTGGATACCTGCAATCATTTACAGTGTGTTCAAGGAGGAAGTGTGGGAATAGGAGAAGCAAAATAAACATTTTCTGCTAACACTGTAAACTTTTATGGTCTAAGTGGGGAGCACAAAATTTTTATTTGTTGTAGAGAAAGAAGAGAGAACTGAGGTTTTGCTAGAAAACTAAGAAATTAATTCTGGTAAGTCTGAGTAGATGGCAAAAAGCTATTCAAGAAGCAATGACAGACTATAAGCACATATTCATTTCTGCCAATTATGCCAACAATTTCTACTGTACAATGAAAGCTGAACTGGACCAAATAGATGCTGTAGTTCTACCTGAAAATTAGGCCTTATGAATAGCAAACTTCAGCCTGTCTGAAAGCCAGAGGATAAAATGTTTTCCTGAATGTGCTATTGTAAAATGAGATAGTAATTTTAATGCCTTAATGTTTGATTATAATGGAAATAGTCCAAATTAATAACTTATATTTTCTTTATCTTTCATATTTTAGATCTTAAGGTTAAGGTGATACTTTCAAGAAGGGGTGTGACTTACCTCAGTGGAGATGAAGAATTTGCTATCTAGCTCTAAGTATGGATTTGCCAGAAAAATTATATATGCTAGACTTGTATGGGCTCTTTGCTCTGGGATCTATTTTGTCTGACAGAAAGAACTTTGTAAGACAGCACAAAGCTCTAATTACCAACCTGAAAGCTTCAAAGTTTTAGCTTGATTTAAATGCTACCTTGATGATCCTGTTAAAGCAGCACTGTTAAATGACGGGAAATGAGGAACTTAACCTATTATTCTTTTAAAATTTTATTTATTTGCTTAGCTTGGATTAATGCGTTATGCTTCTGCTTAAGAATTCACTCTATGAAATGGATTTTGTACTGTCTCCTGTGGGTTGTGATCACAACAAATGTTTAATATTCTTCTGTTGACTTTTGAAGATCACCATTCTTGAGGTTATTGGAAACATTGGGATATTGGCACATTGGCAACAATACAATACTATTTTTTAAAAACCCCAAACTCTCAAGTACTTTTACATGCTCCAAATAAAGGAAATTTTAATCAGACTGCAGCTAACATGAATAAAACAGACAAAGTCTACTGGGAAACACAGAGGAAGAATTTAGAAGTAATTTTATTTTTATTTTTTAACCACGGTAGGAAAAATCACCTTTTACTTGAGAGGGAAGAGAAGCAAAGTCAAGAAATAAACAAAGGAAGGGCACAGCTCACAATAATGAAGTGGAATAAGGTTCAAAGACTTAAATGCCAAAGACGGCAGGAATAACTAGGCAAGAAGAGAGGAACAAATAGCAGTTTTTTTTTTTTTTTGCCAGTTCTTTTCTAATTGAAATTATCTTTGCTGAAGTGGAGAACCAAGAAAAAATCATCTCAGTTTTGGATAAAGTATCTAAGACTAGTCCTAGCATTCCTCACACAGAACAATAACAGTCCTGTCTCACTTTTGTGCTTGGGTTCAGTACTCAGAACCACAGTGCAGGCTTCCCAGCTCTGAGCCACTTCCTTGCCCCAGGAGGAGCTGGGCCTCTGCTGGTGGTGTGTCCCAGGGACTCTCCTAGCCAGTATTTATGACAAACGTCTGTGTCATACTGAGTCTGCTCTGCCCACATATTTGTTCAATCAGTAAGCAGAGATGAGTTCCTGACATATTAGGGCATTCGTTTGTTAGAAAATCTGGGTTCTATTTGCTGCTGCCATGAATATTTAATTATATTATGCAAAGCAGAATGGCAGTGAAACAGACTAGAGACCATTATGCACAAAATAATGTGGAGAAGAAGAAGAGGGTGTTCAAATGGATAGCGGTGGGTTAGTGTACTTCTGGAAAGTAATACATTTGTGTTTTAACCTCTCTTAGATGGGGAGGAGGGGGGTGCTGCCATGGCAAGATTTTTCTCTCTTTCTAGATGTTGCTGCATGGTGAATTGAAAATGACTTTGTGATGACTCAAGAGGCTCTTTGGTTTACCAAAACCAGTTCAAGCAGACCAACAATAATCCTGTGCTCCAATGTTCACTGCTTTGTTCTATTTTTCTCAGTTCCTGGCAGGCTGAGAGAGACATTTCTTGCCCTTGCTTATACTCTGCTCTCCTTGTTGGTGTCAAGAGCACTCTACCATTGAAGATATGGTGTCAGGTGTCTCAGTACAACTCCTTATTTGTCATGGTCAATAGTTTCAATAATCACATTCTGAGGAATTAATACTAGAGATGGAGAATTCTATCAACAACTTTGAACTGTATCAGTAGGCTTTGCTGAAACCAGTATTTTCTTTCAATCCACTTTGAAGAAATGAAAGAACTTTGATAAAAACAGAATTAAGCATTTTTCCCCAGTTACACTCTTCCACTGAACGTGTTGCTCTCAGAGATTTAAGTAAGTTCCTTTCTTTGAATAAAACTTATTAGCCTTTTTTTTTGGCCTTTCTGGTTTTCTCTCTGTGTACCCCCATGACATAATTTTAGTCTTCCTGAGTGCAAAACAAAGGTGAAACATAAATCCTAGTAAAAATTCCAATCTGTGCCATTTCTACAATTTTTTTTTTTTTTTTTTTTTTTTTTTTTTGTACTGAACTGAAGTCTGAAGGGAATAGCTTCTAATTCTTGTTAACCTCATTCTGGCAGATTCTGCTGAGCATTTTCCTTTTCACAAAGGTGAGGGACCAGAAGCTCTGCCATGATGCTGACCTGAAGGCCTCAGTTGTACAGCCATTGACACTTCTGCTCCCCTGTATCACTGTGACAGAGTCCTTGCTTGGTGATGTAACCATATGATTAATTTTGTTCTTGTAATACATATAGGATCTGGTCCTAAAAAAGTTTGTTTCCTGTGACAGGTACTTTAAGTATTTCTTGTGGCTGAAGCTTTCAATAAAGGAAAGGCAAACCAGCTGTTTGCAGAATCTGAATGTTTGAAGTTGAGAGCAGTCAAACCACCGATATGGCTGTGCCATAGAAAGGCATCCAGATTCACTACACATTGAACAGCCTCTCAAAAAAGTAGCATGATCCTATGCTAAAAAATTCTAATATTTTTTAAGCCCTCTGTGAATACTTAAACTTTTTTTTTGTCTGCTAAAATACAGCTAGATACAAATTTGTTTTCTGTGAAAATATGAAACCCAAGATCTTCAAAATACAAAATCCATCCAAACAAAAGTGTGTGCCATACTTGAAATCCTTTTGCCCTTTTATCTTTTGCAAAAAGGGTACAGGTACTAGCCACCACAAGGTAAAAGACCAAATTAAGTCAACTCCAATGCAAAATTCTGCAGTCATTGAAATTATTTTTTATGGAGCCAAATTTGAAGTAAAACACATTTCTCCTTATCTCAGTTTAGCAGAATTACTTCTTCTTGATATGAATGCACAAATCTAATAAAATTAAATTTTGTAGCTTTGAGACATAGTTGAGTGTTTGTTGCATGTGCTGACATATTTCTCTTCCTCCTTTAAGTCTGGGGTCAAGACTAAAGAAAGGAAACCTCGCTACTGGATAGACAGGCTCTGGCTTTGATCCAGCTGAATTAACAGTTTTAAACATCCACTTCAAAGAAATAATTTTGGTAGTACCATGGGTGTTTGGAAATGTAATACTGTAAGGCTTGATTCTGTGCCTAGTCCAAATCACTGGCAAAATTCCCATGGTGATGTACTGATTAATATTAATGTAGCTAATTAATGTGCAAAGGAAGTATTATTGGATTTTACATAAGCATTAATGTACAACTCTTCTTGCTGCTCAGAAAGACATAGGAAGGTTTGCTGTCTGTATCTTACAGAGAGCTTGGACAGTGGGGATCAAAACCACTCAGAAGTTTAATGATCAACAGAAAACACTTGAAGCTCTGAGAAAACACTTGAAGGGGATGTTAAGCAAGCCAATGGAAGTTTGTCTTTCATATACGGAATAAACTACAGGACTTAGACCTTCAGACTGGAAAGGAGAATTACAATCACAAAGCACAAATAGCAGTAAGTAAATAAGGAATAAAAATTAGTATATGTTAGCTTTTAAAGTGTGTCTTTCCTTATGACCTTGGAAAAAATTTTTAAACACAAGCCATGTAAAACCAAACAAAGCAAAGAAATTGTTGTTTGTCTTAACAAACAGAACAGCCAAGCCTTTAGGTCTTAAAAACAAAATAATTTTGTGTTCATTTGAGACCAGTTAGAAAAGGAATCAAGCCACTTGCTAGCCCTACCCTTTCTTAAGCACTGCCTTGGGCATCAGTGTCTCTGCAAACATGTTTAATATTTTACTTGTGTTGATGACCTCTTGCACTGAAACAGCAGTCTCCTTCAGGTTAATTTGGACCCAATACAATGTCCGTTTCAGCCTATAGAGACAAACTTGCCAGTAGGCAATGTGTCAGGCAGTATGACAAATGCTGAGTAAAAGGTATATGGAGTCTTTTAATAAGATACTCTCACCCTTTGGAGACCTGCATGCATTAAGTCAGATCCTCAAGATCCATATGCATTATGTCAGTAGGGTGAACTGGACTTTTTGTCACAAAAGCTAAGGTTTGTAGGAGAACTTAAAACTACTCAGAACATCCACACCTGTGCACAATCAATTAACTGTAGCTGGCGCTATCTTAACAGCTTTTCATTGTTAAAACACATAGGAATATCCTGGAATGAATGAAATTACTGGAGTTTGGTCTTCTGCACAGACACAGAAAAACCCTTTAAATACAAGACTGATAGGCTGGAAAAGTACTGATTTTTTTTCAATTGAATTGTGTTTAAAAATACAAATGAAATTTGCGGTTGTTTGATATTCCTTCTGTTACTACAATGAAAACCAGTTCAAAATATTGCTAAAGAGGAGGGTGCCGTAAAAAGAATAGAAAGTAAGACTGATCAGTATGATTCATTTACTTAAGAAGAAAACCCACCAGAATTTGTCTATGCAGAAAATTTTCTCACCTGCCAAGGATGAGATATTAATGATTACTCCTCCATCACCTCCATTTCCTTTTTTCATGTATTCTAAGCCAAGGTAGGTGCCTCTGATCACAGATGTCTGGTATAGAGAGGAAGGAATTATTGAAGGTACTCAAAACTATTCAAATTATTGTACTGAATTATTGATGTTATTCAAAATATCTGTTGTGCTTCTACAAACTGAAACTTGCTTTTATTGTGGTGCTTAGAACCTGTATTGCTTTACCAGTGATCTTATTTATACTTTGATGTTTTTAAGCACAGAGACACTCCACAATATTGCAACTCAATAACTTCAGAAGCATAATTGCAATAGACAGAAGTAATAGCAGTTTACTTATTTCTCTTAATAAGATATAAATAAACAAACTAAAATATTGAAATGTGGAATAAGAGCTGTGAAGGAAATGAAATAAAGAGTAAACAATTTATAGATGAAACTCATAACTAAAAATATAAGTGGCAGATGAACTGATCTAAATCCCATCATTTTTGTTGAGATAGCCTGTTCTATATTATAAAAAATGTACTGACTTTATCTGATTCTAACATTAACACTTAAAACTGCATTAGGCTCAAGTCAAAAGAAATTCACACTTTTTAGGATTAAGTACCATGATATATTTCTGGTCCCAAGATACTAAAAATGTGTATTATTTTCTGACTAAAGTTACAGGAGTTTTACCATTCCTCTCAAATGAAAGTTAGCCACCGCAGACAAATACAGAGAAGGTAAAAAAGACATTATAAGAGCTGTGAGATGTTATTAGCATAATATTAGCTGTGATTTTTACAAACATTTATTTTTTTTAAAGACAGAACTTCAAGGAAAAAACAATTTCTAAGAGCTATATGTATCATCTTGATTCCTTAAAATCTGTTTTTGAACCCTACAGCAGTCAGGAATTCTGCTGAGATTCCTCTGACTGAGCTTCAGACTTTTAAACTGACATGTCCAAAGACACCAAGCCTTGGGTTCCCAGCCTGCTGGGAGAATCATGAGAGAGTTTCTCCCAGAAAGTCACTTTACCTGAGAGTGAAACAAGTAGTTAGAAAAAGGCAGCAGATATGGTTCCTGGTGGAAGATAATAACTTTACAGAAATGTTCCAGTATTACTCAATGTAATGATGAATTCCATAACTATTTACCAATTTTTTTAAGCTCTGTCTGGAAGAATTTAATATTTGCTTTACAATTTCTACTTAAAATGGAAAAATACATTGAGACACACTTTTAGTCTTTTGGAAATATTATTTCAGCTTTTAAATGAGAACTTCATTGGTACTTTATGACTTTTTAGTGCTATTTATTGACCCAAATAAATTAAGATTTCCAAAAGGTGAAGCGTGCATGATTATTTCAATATTTTTGACCAGAGGTCTGCAGAATAACAGAGACAGAAATTTCCCATTAAAAAAACCCACAGTGAAGAATCTGTATTTCCCTAAAACCTAATGGATAGTGACTGGAGAAACTGGGGGGAAAAAAGAGAAAAGCTTTTAAAAATCAGAATGTTAACTAATTTTCTGTCACTATCTAAATTCCTAAAGCAAAATTGGAATAATTTTGAGATGGGTATTATATTCCATTTTCATTAGCTCATATTTTTAGACATGCATGTTACAAAACATAAAGTAGTACTGCTAATTTATTTTCAGTTATCCCTCATGCTTTTTTGGTCTTACTAGGAATCGGGTTTGGAAGAGTGCATGTCTGAATTTATTAATATCACTGATTGATTTTTCAATTTACATGAGGTTGCCCATTGACAGAGATACAACAACCCGAAACCTCATTACAAAGTTTGAGGGGCTGTACAGAAGATATTTAAGGAAGAAAGGGGTTAATGTTGTGTTTGGAGAGCAGGTGCAGGTCCTGTCATGCCCTGGAGCAGTGGCTCAGCCTGCTGAGCAGAGGAGAATTCTACTTAGGATAATTAGAGAAAATAAATCAGTTGAAGAAGGAAGTAGCTTGTGGCTCCTTGAAGGCTTTTCAATTCCTTCTAATTCAGAGATAATAGAGCTAGATGAGTCCTTGGTCAAACCACAATTACAAACCAAGAAAAAAGTGGGTAGTTTGGCCGTCCAGTCAAAATTACTGTATTGTTCTTTTTCTTCTTCTGGAATCCATTAACTTAATATTTCTTCAAGTTGCTGGAGACATGTTCTCCTTTACATAAAGGCATTGTGAGAGGTGGTCTTCAAGACAAATGCAGACTTCCATCTGGATATTGCCCCTTACACCTGCCTTGTAATCCTCACCTGTGATCCCCACAAAAACCTCACTGAGTGTGGCTGATCTTGAGTCAAATGGCTATTTATGATGTTTGGGCTGATAAAATACAGAATTATTCTGCATGTAAACTCTGAACCACATACCCAGGGTGAGAAGAACCTGCCTGCACTCTCATCAGATGGCATTTTTCTTCTAGTGTGTGTTGAATTTCCCATGCTCTTGAAAGAATCCACCTCTCTCCAATCCTCTCAAAATGTATGTGTTTTCTGAACCCAGGCAGAAAGTATTTTGGTTTTAGGTTATGATGAAAATGTCTGTCATTTCCTTTCACTTAAATGAAAGAAACTAAAAGTATTTTCAGATTGTGCAGTTCCCCAGTAGTTCTTTTAAGACTAATAATTTAATCCCAGGCTTTTAGGCAACAATAATTTATAGATTATTTATTAAATAAAAATTCTGGGAAAGTTACTTTAAAATTACCTAATAAAAAAATGGTCTGACTCAGCTTAAGATGAAAATATGCTGGGAGACTTTGTACACAAAGGCATTTTAGAGCTGAATTTTTTATGATTTCTTTGTTTGCAACTGGTTTTTCATAAATATGTCAACAAAGAGTGTCAAAGTAGTCAGCTTTGTAACTAAATGTAGGTAAATTAAAAAATGGTAGAGCTGACTCTTACCTCTTTTCTTTTTCTTTGGTGTTTTTTTTGTTTTTATCCTAACTAGTATCCTTGAATTCAGAAAATAATCTAAATTACTGTTCTTCTGGATGTTGACAAACATACCTCAGCAACACTGCTGTTTATTTTCTTACCAATATTCAGAGTTTTACTACAGCACATAATGAAGATAGGCCATTAAGGTGCACTGGAGGTCTGAGTGTGCTCTCAAGGGAGGCAGTTTTACTCTTCAACTGTCAGCAAAAAAATTCGGATTCTTTTAAATAAAGTTATAGTGGTGAGTGTGGTAATATGTCCTACCATTAATTTACAGATTTAAATTAGAAGAGATCAGGCATGCAGAAGTACCCTACAGTAATAAAACCAATATGGTATCTGACATCATGGTAAACATTGCAAAATAATTGTGAATATACTCAAAATATTTACAGTTGTTTTTGAGAATAACGTATCAGTAATCAGTAACTTATTCAATTATTTCTTATATCATTAAATTTTCACTGGCAATTTAGTCGCCAGTGTCAAAATCAGAACTAAAACTTAAAAAATCTTTGATTCTTCACATTTCTATGTGTCCTTTGGCTGTATAGCTTTTATTTTATCATTCTAAAAAAAAAAAATCATATATTGAAACTCTGATTCTAATTAGGCTAAGAGTCTTCAGTAGAGCACTAATTAATTTTCTCCACCTTTAGGAACCAATGTCAGCCAATGTGTACAATGTTGCTCTATTCCAACATTATATTTGTCAGCTTTCATACTTTGTGTTTAATTTTAGATTTATTTATTAAAAAAAAAAAGTGTTTTTTGGTGATGGTGCCCAGGACATCATTATTCATCATAATTTTCAAGTGACAATTGCTTTGAAAGTAACTGAGTACACAGTGCTTTTTTTCCTAGTGTTTCAGGGCAGCTCTTCCAACTGACATAGTTTCTCACAGTTATTTAATAAGGTTTTGCTTGCCACCACTTGTCAGATACATCTGGTACTTCATGCTGAGAAAATACATCAGCATCTTCAGCGCTGAAGATGAGCACTATATTGATATCAAGGTGATATGGTAATATTAATTTCTTTGAGAAAACAAAATAGTAACATTTTATGTAGGTTCCTGTACTAAGATAGTTCAGTGCTAGGGACACTGAATAAAAATGAAAGAACCTCCAACTTGTGGTTTCATAAAGCAGGTTAGCACAGAGCTGGAATTTGACCCAAGATCATTTGCCTATCATAGAGTGATGTTGTAAATCAAACATTTAAAAGTACTTTGTTAACTGTGTAAGATGAACTTCAAAATTCTGAAACTAAAAGTGCTGCTTGTGATATCCATGGAAAATTTTAGCATTTTGCTGTTGGACAGGAAGGTGGGACTTTTTTTTTAATGTAGATTTTCTAGGATGTAGACAAGTTGGAGCAAGCATACAAGTTCCTTGCAACTCCTATGTATAGGTTAGTTTGATTGCTATATGAAATAAAATTTTAAGCTCTTGAGAATGAATTTCCAACTCAAACTGTGGAAAACAAGAAGTCTAGAGAGGAAGAGGCAGAAAGGAGAAAGGAATATATAGCAGGATTAGATAACTTCCTACAAATCAATAGCTCTTTTACAACGTGGGAATGAAACACTATGCTTCAGTTTTTTATGGTGCAGATTCCTTTACTTCCCTCTCCTCATTCAATACACCCCAACATTCCTGAAGGACATAGGAATAGTATTCCATTTTGATAACTGGTCTTACGCTTTTAGTTTAAAACCTTTGGTTTTCATTATACTTCAACGCTGGTTACTGTAAACATGCATTAAAACCACAAAGCAAAAATTTCATTGGCTTATTGTGCTATTAAGGTAAGTAACTGTGTCCTTCCTAGTACAATACAAACAGCAAAAATAATTACACCTAGAGGCTTCTTTATGTACTTAGAGGATTGATCCTTTTGCTACTAATTTCAAGATAAGTGTCACTTCTAATTTTTTGGCCACATCTACCCCTAGGCACTTAGTCCTCTGACATCAAATGTTGCTGAAGAATAGGCAAGTAAGCCATTAACGTAGCCACTTGTTAGTAAACCAGTCACCTATGCCATTTCATCTACTACAGATAGCATTGCTTGTTTTGTTTTTTCCCTCTGTTGCTAGCACTGAGAAATGATGCTTGCCATTGTTTCTAGTGTGGGACCTAGTGGTTATTTCCAGCTGCTAAATCCAGCTATGTGTCCAGGTTACATTACTTTGGGATGAAAGTTCGGTCCTTCTAATTTCTCCTGCTATGCTGGGAAAGGCCAGCAAGGTGTATGGACCAGAAGCAGGTTGCCACATACTCCATTTTATAGCTTGCACAGTGGAACAGCCTTTTGATGATCATGATGCCATTGTCACAAAAATAAATTCAATGAATCACTTCTGATGTTTGCTTAGTTATCCTTCTGTCTTCTGCTGAAACTTTAATTGGCCTTCTGAGAAACAAGTCCCCACTGATAAGCAAACATTGATTTTGCAAGGTTTGTTAGTTGCTGGAACATGTATTTCACCATGAGCTATATTGAAAGGAGTCACACATAAATACACAGTGGTGCATGATCTTTTCTGTAGTTCAAATTTAAGTATTTTTTAGGGACAAACCATTATGTTGGTAGACTTCATTTTAGAAAAGGACTTTTGTAAATGCATGAAATTTGTTATTTCTGCCACTTATGGAAAGAAATTGTGCAAACTTGCAAAAATGTAAAAACTTGGAATGGCTGCATATTTCTATATTTTGCCTAGTAATGAAGAATAAGACTGTCATGCATCTGAAGAAATGCACATAATAAATGTGTGCATTTGAATTCTACTTACTTCTGGATAATGCTTAAATAATTGAATCCCACATGACTGGGGTGTTTTGATATGCCCAGGTTCTGGCCTGCAATTTAAAGTTTTGCCAGAATGTGTTAAAGCCTGCAAAATTATCATGTAAATAGGAAATAGTTGTGATTTTGCTTTCAAAGTTTTTCATAAATTCATTTGGGGAATTGGTTTAAACATATATACAAAATTAATTTTTTGTCATAATAAAACAGTAAGGTGGTCAAAATGCCACATAAAATACTTCTGAACTTTTAATTCAGGTAATATTTAAAATATAAGCATAGGTACCAGTACTGTTACGTTTAACTGTATACTGCAGCCTATGTCAGTTTTCAGAAGCCTCTGACATGAGCATAAAAAAAGACCCTGTGTGTAATCTGGGGGATTGTCTTTAGCGTAAAATGTGGTCAGTACATTTGTAATGACAAAAGACACTGCAATTATAGTGGCCACTCTAATTAAAGTCGTTCCAGGAAGCGACGTCAACACAAGATAAAATTATTGAAGCTTCTTAGAACACCCAATTGTGTTTAAATAACATACATGTTCAAGGCTTCTAAAGATGTGGGCCCTTTTATTGCTTTAGGGATTTGAAGAATAAAAAAAGTCAGGTTATAAAATTTCTGGATCCCTTAAGCAAAACTTTTTATGAATGCAATAAAGACTGTCATGATGGAGGACTGTAGGTAGGACCCTTAAGAATTTATGTGTCATACACCCATGTGATATTCTGCGCGCAAATCTGTGTGTGTGACAGACTGCTGAAACTACACTGGTAATATCTCTTTAAAACGGAATTCTTGTATGGTTGCCAAGTACATTTTTCTATGTGCCATAATAGCAAGTGTGTACCCTTGAATGGGTATCACTAGTTGAAGCCTCTGATGATCAAGCTGATATCAATCAAATAAACACCATGAGAGTTGGAGTTTTGAGGTGAGGAATAGATGGCTTTGCTGGGATATTAAGTAAAAAAAAAATAGATGTACTAGTAAAGTAATAAAAAGATGGATGTTTAGCACAAAATATAGCAAAATGGTGGAAAGCATTGCAATAGAAATATCATTTTAGTAGTCAGTACTCCTTCCTACACCCCATCCCCAGCTTTATCAGGCTGTCTTTTCTCGCTCTCAGGAAACTGTAATGGACATAAGTAGGAATTGTGTTTTACTCCATTTTTCTTCCAAATTAAGTCCCACTTTTTGAAACTTCTTCTTCATGGTTTCTTGAGCAGTACTATCAGAAAACTTCCTTACACTTCTATAACAACGTTCCTGAAGACCAACCAGTTCTGTGAACTGTTTTAGCCATAAAGAACACACCCCAGATGTGTTTGTTCTGATTTATCTTGCTCTGTACTGCTCTACTTTTGTACTTTGTACTTTAGACTGGGGCACGGAATATTTGTTATATCAATATATAAATGAAATCACTAAGACAACGACTGGCATGTAGATTTTTTTCCACTTTTAAAATAAAAAAAATATGTGCATAATGTGTATCACACTGTGTGGCTATAGTAGCTATTTCTGTTCTTGGGAATAAAAGAAAGAATACTTAAACTATCCTACAAGAGGGAAATCGAGGCATTTTAAAATAATGTATTTCATATATATTTTGCTCCTTTCCACAAGAAACAGATTTTATAGAACCAACCCACAGAAGATATTACATGCATCAGCTATTCTTTTTTTTTGTTATAATTAAAAAAACAAAAATACAAAGTGTTATACCTTGCTTTACAGAAATTACAGTAACTAGATAGAAATGCTTATGGAGATAGTTTGTTGACTAGTTAGGGAAAGATATATATATATATATATATATATATATAGATAGTTAGGGAAAGAATAATCAAATCAATAGGTGAGTGGAGATATTTGGATCTTAGAGTGGCTTTGATTTAACCCACTAACTGTACTTCTACTCTGATCATTTTAGATGTTCTTCCAGTCACCACCACATATTTATAAAAATTTTCAACATTCAACTCTGTATGAGGTCATTAGGACATTTATGGTAAACTTACATATATAATAATGTGTAAAGTGTAAAATATTTCCTTAGAGAAAAAAAACAGGGGGCTAAACTTGATAGTTAAGCATAGGTACGTTTCTAAGACTCAGATTTCAGATTTTGAGACCACCTATTGTCTGCTTCTGCTCCATTACTTGTAATAAGAAAAAAAGAAAAATAGATTCATGGAATTGTTTAGATTGGAAAACACCTTTAAAATAATCAAATACAACTCTTAGCTGAGCACTGCCAAATCCATCACTAAACCATAACCCCAAGCACCACATCTGTAGGCATTTTAAATACCTCTAGGGATGGTGAATCAGCCACTTTCCTGGGCACCCTGTTCCAACGCATGATAACCTCTTTGGTGAAGAAATCTCTCCTCATATCCAATCTAAACCTCCTCCAGCCCTTCTGAGCATTTTCTCTTGTCCTATCACTTCATACCTGGAAGAGGCTGTCCCCCACCTTCTTACAACCTCCATTCAGGTGATTGTAGAGGGTGATAAGGCTCCTCTGAGCCTCCTTTTCTCCAGGTTAAACAACCTCATCTTCCTCAGATGCTCCTCATAAGACCCTTCACTGCTTTGTTGCCCTTTTCTGGGCACACTCCTGCACCTCAACATCTTTCTTGTAGTGAGGGGCCCAAACTGAACATGGCAGTTGAGGTGCAGTCTCACCAATGCTGACTACGGAGAGACAATCCCTGCCCTGGTCCTACTGGCCTCAACTATTGCTGATTCAGGCCAGGATGCTATTGGCCTTCCTGGCCACCTGAGCTTAGCTGGCTCATGCAGCTGCTGTTGACCAGCACCCCCAGGTCCTTTCCCAATGGGCACCTTTTCAGCCACTCTGCCCTAAGCCTGCAACGATGCATGAGGTTGTTGTGACCAAGTTCAGGAGCCAGCACTTCACTGTACTGCAGAGCCTTCTGACCCCTCAACAGATCAAACCCCCTCCCAGCTTGGTGTCTTCTGCAATATAGTAGGAGGAGGATCTTATCATCTTTTGTTTGAAGCTCTTGGCATAAAAAAAATATTAAGATGTCACTCTAAGTGAGGATATTTACCTTGACAAAAAGCATCACAGTCAAACATATTTCTCACATGGACTTCAGTATTTCCAGTGATGACTAATTATCTCTGCTTGCAAATTTGACAGTTGCCTACATTAACTTGTATCTTGTTAAAACCAGGCAGAATAGTAAAGAGAAAAAAGACATCTAGAATGCAGTCTTCTTTTACATTCAAGGGATCTGCACTAAGAGATAACACATGTTACCTATTGCTGAAGATGACAAACTACTGTTACTTCACAATATGAAGTTTCCTAATGTTTAATTTTTTGGAACATTTTAGAAATTAAATAAAGAGGAAGAAATATATGTACTCAAATCTTGGAGAATACATAAGGCATAGATATAAAAACAACAAGAGAAAGGCGTTATGAAACTTAAATGCTTTTTGTTACAAATACTGATTTTCTCATTAACTTTTCTGTAACTTGTCTCATATACAGATTATATTATTTGTTCTGGAGTTATTTTGTTAATTTGTTTTTTTTTTGGAGGCATTAGAATTCAAAGATGGGTATCTTTGTCTTTAAATTTTTTGACAAAAACACACCTAATTTTCATATTCTGAGCTTTCTTGTTGCACAACAAATTTCAAATGAGAAAACTCCATATTTTATTCTTCAAAGCTTCCTTTTGCTACTTCCTTTGCAGTAAGTATGATCATGGGGTGACTTGTTGACTCACATTGAATTAGGACTTCACAAATGGTAGACTACAAGCTGAATTTCATTAACCTAGAAATTCTATTAATGCTGTAAAAGTTATTCTTTGGAGCTTAGATGTCCTAGTGGTGCACTTGACATTAAAAACTTTGCAACTGAGAAACAGATATTGTGGTTTCATTTGACGAGATACCAGATAATATCATAGTGGTAACAGTTTGTTTGAAAATTAATTTTACAGGCTTGTTGAATGTACTGGATTTTACGGAGTAAGTGCCCTTAAATAGTGTGCTCCTACCAGTGATGATGGTGAAGTGACCTGTATTAAAACTCAGATTTTATGCTGCCATGTGGTGAGGAAAGTGTGGAGGTCTTGGCTGAACAAATTTACTTGTAGTATCACCAAATGGCAACCCTAATGCAGGCCAGCCGAGCCTCATTAGTAACTAAAATGTTCTAAAATGTTCATATAAACAGACTGGCCTACTGTGGATGCACCTTTACTGCCTTGGGCAGTCAACTCTTACATCTATTTGGGAAATAATTGGATTGCCTAGAAAGGGAATGTTTGGTGATAGATAGTCCAAGCACCTCTACACAGTGCTATATGTCTCAGATAGACAATTTTAGGGACCCACCACACACTAGTTATGTGGTGATTGTTTCAATAGCTGTACTTCTCAATCCAATAATTAATGTTCTGTCATCTGGCAAAATCTACACAAGCCACAGGCTGTTAACTGTATTCCAGCATTAAATACTGAAATATAGACAGGAGAAAAGAGATAATGCTTACCAAGTTAATTTGTATAGTGCTTTCCCAGTCCTTCTCATTGTTCACTCCAGCATTATTAACCACAATATCCAGCCTTCCAAAATGTTCAGTTACTTTTTTGAAAGCACCTATAGTAAGATCCAAGAGAGACATTTCTTAGAACTTTGGAAAGTAAGACATAAAAATACAATGCATCCATAAAAAATTAAAGGTTTATTAGTATACCAATATGTCGTCATTATTTTCTTAAACATTAGTGAGCAACATGCAATTGAATACTTTATCTAACATGCACCAACATCAGAAATATTTAGGGAAAGTGGGAGGATTAAGATAATGTTGTTTACTTTTCATTCAGTTTGATAAAGTCTGATAACAGGAGCTGTAAGTTCTTAGCACTTATACATTTTGTATTAGATAGGATGTTTGGCACCCCAATTACAAAACTTAGGCATTTATAGCTTGCTTTGTAGCAGTTTGGTATAGCTAGTAAAGTCAATATTTGACACCATCTATTTTTAATGAAAAACAAAAGCTTCAAGTGTTCAGAAAAAAATTCTTAATTCAGTCCAAATTTAGCCTAAGAACACAGTTTTTATTTAATGAATAACTGACATGAATATTTCAACTACAAATAAGTAATCATGATTTTTATTTAGATGTATCTATTTATGGATAAATTGTTATATATCCTACTTCTCAGGTAACTTTAATAATGTGTTTTTCAAATTCAAATCTTCCTTTTTTTTTCTGAGGATAAAAATAGTGACTTGTCTTCCAAAGAATTTCAAAATGAGAACTGGGAAACTTCTACAATGTGTTTTCCCAGGTGACAGTGTTAGAACTGAGATAAAAGATGTGTATAGAAAAACATGATGATGTCTTAATGAGGAACAAACTTCTCAAGCCTGGCTCTGCTTTGACAAGATGGATGAGATGACTTCCAGATGTTCATTCCAGACTAAGACGTTCCAGGACTGAGGACATTTTCTGACATGTATATATAACTTATTTGTTTTTCCCTCCAAATATTGTTCCTCGGCACTAAATATTTACTATTATGTAAACCAAGACACCACCTCCCCAATATTATTTTAAAAAACATGGTTTGGTATTTGACTCAAAATCAACAGTATTTCAGGTATACCAAAATTACACTTGGTAGGCCTTGATGAAATTACTTCACTGAAAGGTGATCCCAGGACCATCTTCCTTCTCTGATCTTTAGTGTTTGGCCCTTCAGGTCAATCAGGTGCATAGCAGCAGCTTCCAAACATCTATCTTTTTCTGCAGCAGTTGCAGGGGTTTACAAAGCTCTTCCTGCACTAGCCTTTTCTTTGCCTCAATGCTACAGGTCCATCATAATCATCATCTTGTGATCAAAACAAGAGCTGGGCAGCTGATGGGACAGGTTTTATTTGTCCAACTGCCTTTATGGTACAGATTTTTCTAATATTCTTATCCTATACTAGAACATTGTAATATTAATAAATCTTCTGGTTTGATCTGTCTGCCTTTTTTTTTCTTTTCTTATGTTTGTTGCCAATTCATTCTCTGATTTCTCAATTCTTCTGTCACTTATTTTTCCAATTCTCCATCAGCAAGGGCAAATGAAAACCTTTGGCTTTATTAGAAGCAGAAGTGAGTATTTAACTTATTTTGAATGAGTAAAATAAATACAATTTGGGTCCTTATTTATCTTCCAAATTTTGGAAACTGGCTAATTCCATTTTAAGCCCTCTCTAAATAACATCTTTCCTAAGAAAGATGTTTTTGAAGATTCTATTAAGAACTAGAATCTTCAAAAACCACCACGGATAATAGTTATTTTGCAAATGATTTTTTAATTAAATTTACACAGACTTGACTAATTGTAGTTTTCTATTTTACATATTGAGAAAAGACCAGATGTTTTTTGCATATCTGTGTTTGGAATATTTCTGGTAAAAGTTTATCTGCCTACAGTAATCCCATCTATCGCCTATCCACAGGAAGAATCTTGTAAATCCTTAGTGAAGTTGTCACCTACACATCAGTATAAGCTGATTTATTCTTCCCTCTTCAAACATAGAATAATTCTGGGTTTTCATTGCACATTAATTAGTGCTTATGGAACCATAAAAAATTAAAAGCAGATGTCTGTTTGAAATATTAAGTGGGGAAGGAAAAATTAAGAGAAGGATCCATTTTAAAGGAAATGTAAGAAAAATAATGCAACCACAAACACCAGTTCTATGTGAACTTCTTAAATGTCCCTGGAAGGCAATAGTAAGTATTGTGATTTTTCAAAAGTGGGATGAGATAGGAGATTTTTGTGGGGGATTAGGTGAAAGAACCACCAGAGAAAAAAGTACAGGCAAGCCTTGAAATTAGATTAAGCAGATGATTTCTTGCCCATAAGCCTCATGTACTTAGAAATACTAGTTCTAGTACTGGGACTTTCTTCCTACTGTAAGGGCTAAAGTTAAAACAAAGAGGAAGTTCATTCACACACATGACCTTTAATATAAAGTACAGGATGTGATTCCTCTATTCCTCTGATAAAACCTTTAAACACTAAATGTGAAATTAATCTAAATATGTGAAGTAGTAGCTTACAATTGCAAGTGGAAAAATATGAATATAAAATAGTTAAAAAAACAAAACCAACAAAAACCCCCACCAAAACCAGCTGAGAATCCCAAAAGGATTGTGAGACATGATGCAAATTTATGGTAAGAAACCTGCAGCAGGATTAATGCAATGATCAGAGAGGCATTGGCAGCAGCAGCCACCTGTTGCTCTTTTTCTTTGCAAGGGCCACTACTAATTTTACTCTGATTGCCTTTTTCCTACTACCTTGGTTCCAAAAACTCCCTTGCTGACCTGTCCTACTCACTCCAGCTCCCGGTTCACGCCCTGTTGGTCCTGCACTCACCTGGCACTAAAGAATAGCAGGAGGTGTGGGAGACAAGGCACACTGAGGTAACACCCACACAGCAGCACATGTTATTCCTACCCCTAGGATGCTTTTTCTTGCTCCTTACTCCTCCCACTTGGAGAAAAAGTCAATCATCAACCTAGCTGATAAAGACTTTGCTGATTACAGCAGATCCCAGACTTAAAGTACAGCATCTTTCTTACAAATAGACAATGTAAAGCTATAGAATTAGGAATAATCATGCAATGTTGGAACAGCGGACAGTACTGCTGAGTTCTGGAATACCAGCAATGTTTTCTGAAATGGCTATGCTCAGTGATCACTGTTGAGAAAGTGACCAGTGAAGTGTAATGAACAAAAACAGACCAAAACGGTTAACATCTAGCATGGCAGAAATGAATTTGGGGAAAAGGCACTGACAAAAGAGATGTCAAAATCTAAATCTGAGTCACTACCTATGAATGTACCATTTAATAATGAAACTTTGATGAAGTGATGTGCCTGTTATGAAATATTATGAAGGTACATCAATGTTATATGATACTCAGTAGGGAACACTGTTTATCCACTAAGTGAAAACAGAAATGCAAATCATTCATCAGGGAAGCTGCTTTCATTCCATGCATCTGCAAAATGTGTGTGAGATGTTATTACCCTATAGTTAACCTCATGATAAAGCAGCGTGCCACTTTTTGCCAGTTCTTTCAGCTGTGGCCGCACACAATGAATGTAAGCGTGCTGTATGTAAAGAGCGCTGCAACTCGACACAGAATTTATTACTCCTGTGACGAGGGAATGCAGCTTGGAATCTGTACTGAAACCTCATAAAAAGCAAGTCTGAGCTTTAAAGTTTATATATATTACTCATAAAACAGCAATTATCTTCTGCAGAGGTTTTAATGCAAAAATATCACCCACAACACTCAATGGAAATGACTTTGGCTTTTCTTTCCGATGTGCCAAGGAGCAAAGTGAAATTGTGGTAGTAATGCTGGTAGCAGTATTTCACATCTGCAGGCTGAGGAACGAGTCGGTTTTGAGGCAGCGCCAGAAGCGATCGGGAGCAGGCTGTCCCGCGGAGCTCTCTCCGCCGAGCGCTCACCGGTGCCGCAGCGCTCAGCGCTCCCTCCTACCTTTCAGCTGCTCCTGATCCGTCACGTCGCACTGGATGAACAGCGTCCTCTGCGCTTCAAACTGCTCGTCCAGGGCCGCCTTGCTGTCCCGTCCGGCCTCGGAGTTGCGGTCCAGCAGGGCTACCTGAGCGGGACGGGAGGAAAATGAGCGGCTGGCGGGAGGGCGGACGGACAGACTGACAGGTCGCCCGCCGAGCCGAGCTCCGGGGGCTGCCGCCACCCTCCGCCCGCGGGTGCCGGCTGCAGGCAGAGGGGAGGGAAACTTCCCGGGACGTACCTTGGCGCCCTTGCCCAGCAGCGCCTGGACGAAAGCCCGGCCGATGCCCTGCGCCCCGCCGGTGACCAGAGCCACCTTCCCATTGACGTGCATGGCCGCCGCGCTCCTGCCGCCCGCTGCGCGCCCGCCCAGCCGGAGCAGCCCAGCGCGGTGTCACCTGCCCGGTTTCCTTTCTCCCTCCTTCGTGCCCTCCCTCCTGCCCTCCCTCCTGCCCTCCTCCTCCTGCTGCCGCCGCTGCAGCGGCTCATTCCCCCCCACTCCCCACTCGTGTGACTGAGAGCCTCCCGCAGCTGCCTGGGCGGGGGGAAGCAGGGGCGGAGCGGGTCCTTAAATCGTCCTCCCGCTGGATGAACTCTGGAGGGTAAGAGCCAGAGAGAAGCCCAGCTTCATCCCCTCTTCCCACCGCCAGGCTTCCCGGAGAGGACAGGCTCTCGATGTCCCCCGGAGAAAGGGTCCCAGGGCAGCTGCAGCTCCGCTCGGTGGAGAGGGGGATTTGTGCGTGCGTGTGTGTAAATCGCGTGAGAAGCTGCTACAAGCTGTGATAAGGGCTGTTGGCAGCTCCTGAGCCTGTGTGAGTTTTGGTTGGCCCAAGTCGCATGAGGAATAGGGTGAGAACAGCCTCAAAAAAAAAAAAAAAAAAAAAAAAAAAAAAAAAAAAAAAGGCCACTTTTTCTCACCCCAAAACAACTCACCAGCCTTCTCCCTCTCACTCCCCTAGTAGGCAGAATCTGTTTGCATGAAAAAGCAACCATTTAATGTTACAGATATTAGACATATCAAGATAAGTGCTTCTGAGAAGTTTTCAGGTCTGTGGTTAATATAGCTTATACCTTAGAACATATTTAACTGCTTTTATAGCTTATAAGCCAAATTCTGTCTGCTATATTATGAGAACTGTATGCAACTAAAATTCCTCAATAAAAATGCATATGACCATACAATAGAAATAAGAGCACCCTTAATCATGTAAAAGCTGAAATAAATGCTCTTGTTCATTAGCTTGTTACGAGATTCACAAATTTTATCCCATAGAAAATGCAATGTTGTGGAGTGTTGGCTAGGCAGGAAAAATCCTTTGTTTCAGCCCTAAGCTCTATAAACATGTGCATCATACAAGCGTGTGTATATATTAACACACACGCTTGTCTTTTATGTTCTCTGTTTTCTTTTGCCTGGTGTATCACATTTAAAATTTTTACTTGTGCTTTCAAGGCCCTAAAGTACTCTGACTCAGACTACATCTCTATCATTAATGCCTTGTAATTTCTCCTTGTTTCTCAGTAACAGTGTTCCTATTTTGCCCTCTCTTATCCCTCTTCTGTTTTCTACTACTCTGCTTTATCTATGGAATTCTCTTCTTTTGTATTACCTAGAAGAAAGAAATTATATCACTCCTAGCACCCAGCAAGCTGTTACAGAACCACTAAGGTAGCTATATTACCTAATTGAATAAATAAAATATTATAACCTTTGTCCTTAAAAATGTGAACTAATATAACCCAGCTGCTAAATTAGATCACAGCCATCAAGTGTTCCTAAAGATCATGATTCACCATTCTTCAGAAAAGCAGTCAAAGGTGGCCTCTGGGATAAGTGATTTGTTAGCATATGATACCTGTGTTTCTGAGACGACTCCAATTTGCTTTGGAGTTGTGAAAATTATGCCACTCAAAGTGCCATAATGAACTCTGTACCAACCAGCTGAGCCAGCTTCCCTAATTTGTTGGGACACAAGTACAGTGCCAGGTTAAAGTCACATCATGAGAACAGTATTACCACATAGGGACCTAACAACAGCATTGCAATAGTCTTTCACCTGCAATTTAAGCCTCATACCCACTTGCCTCTCCTTTCCCTTCCTTCCCTCTTCTATGGCAATGATCAACATCTGTTATCGTCTTTATTTCCACAATGAATTTTTTTAAAGAGCTATGCAAAGGAAAAAATCAATAAACCCCTCTGTATTCCAAACAGTTGTAGTTGGAATGACTTTTGGCAAGAGTTTTCTAAATTGTTGATAATTTGGTATGGATGTTAAGAACAATCTGTACTCTTTAGAAATGCTGGAATGCTTTAAAATCTGAGTGCACATTGTTTCCATTTAAAAAAAGCTTATAGTTCTGTGTCTAGAGATCAGCTTTGTTGAATACAATCTTGGGTATCATAGGTTGAAATTGTTTGGAAGTATTCTGATAAACTAAGCCAGAGTTTCTAATCTGGTTTTGTTGGCTGAACAGACTCTTGCCATTATTCCATTCAAGAACCTAAATGACACATCTTCCAAGACAGCAAATAAAGGATCCACACTGGCACCCATAACCTTGGAGAAATATATTTGATATAAGACACAGTGTTCCTAACTAGAACAGGATGTGCCAATCCTCTGCAGGATGGAAGTAATAGAGAGATGGCTCTGTGATTTACCCCTGGAGCCAGCAGAGATTGCTTGGAGGGATATGTGTACTTTGCTCTTTCAGACTGCACTGGATTTGTTGCCAACTCACTACAGGTACTCTGAAGAAATTTGTTGCCAGCTAGTCCTTTACCATCACAAGTTTTTAATTTGACTAACTGCATAAAAGAATATTGCCCACAGGAAGAAGCTTCTTGTAGACATCTGTTAGAAATCTTGAGTTAGCATCTCAGTCTTCTTGATGAAACTTGAGTAGGGGGGTGGGGAGTAGGTACAAAATATTTTTCTCTCAGATTCATAAATTGACATTTTTTGAACCTTTCCTTCAATTTTAAAGAAAATTTTCATAGAAGCATGAGGACTTCCATTGTCAATTTTTCAATGGCCCACCTTTTCAAATAACCCAGCCTTAAGGAAAAAAGTACCCAACCTCACATAAAAAGTTGAAAGAGCTGTCACATCAGGCAGTAGCATACCATAAGTGATCTGTTTTCATAAGTGGCCAATTTACAGAAGACTGAGTACATGCCTTGGGTACCTTATTCTGTGTATACTGGTATGCTTATTTAAGCTGATATGCTGATTTCAGAAAAATGTGAGACAGTTAATAATGGTGTATTATTCAATGGTCAAGAGTCAAACCAAATCTTATCATATTGTGATTTTTTTTTCACCAAAGTGAAATTTGCACTAATGCTTGCCCTAATGTGTAATACATTAGATAGACTCAAAAGTATCACAAAAAACTATTATCTGAAATCACAGGCATGAAAAGATACTAAATAAGTGCACAAATATTTGATTTTGGTGCTTTGAGAGAAAGGTAATTCCATGCATTTTCTGTTCAAAGTTAAGAAACAATAATACTACTAAATAATGTCTTAGATGCTGAAGATGCTGAGTCAAATCTTTCACACAAACTCCTGCACAAGGGTGCAATGTTAAATGTTTATTAACCTTTGCATATTGTTTGTATACAAAATGTCATTTCATTTATTGCTTTCTAGTAAACTTCTTGGCTAGCACTATATTTTTTTGCTCTCCTTTTATGTCTGTGGTTCCTTTTCCATTTCTCTCCATTTATTAAGTCCATGGCTTATACTGCACTGTTCCTCATAGACCACAGTAGCATCAAAGTGAAAGAGCTCCAGGTTGTTTAAACCTATTTTCATAGAGAAGACAGACATACGTCCCTCAGATATATATCACCCTGTTCATTTATCTTTTGTTACCATGTTCTCATTCTCTGCAAGGTGTTATCCGAGTTTCTATAAAAAGCAAGTAAATGGTATCGCACTGGGAATGAGGAAATCAGGCAATGTGTGTACCAGAGCATATAAACACAGCTAATCAGCACGTGTGCTTTGGTATGTAGCTCAGTGCAATTCCCCAGCCTCCACTAAGAAGAACAGCTGGAATACAAAACTAGAGAAATGCCACAAATGTCCAGCTTTGCATGGGGTAATTAAAAGACAGACTTCAGGCCACATACTTAATGTGGTGTGTGTTTTTTCATTAATAAAAAACTTACAGCAAGTATGAAATAGTTTTCTATGTCCAAGAGGCTTATTCATAATACAATTTCTGTATTTCTCCCTGCATGTATTATGTTGAAAAGCATAAATTACTGCATAAGAAGAGGAGCTTATGCAGCTGTGCTACATTTCAGATATTACACCTGGCTTTGTATACAGAAAAGTTCAAGACATAGACTGGTTGCCAGAAATATCTAACTAACTGAGAGGGCAAGAAAATGAATGAACAACAGGCTCAGAGGTTTGCCAAAATGCATTTTTAGGGGTCGACATCATATCAGCTCATGGTAGTGAGTGGCTAGATTATTTTGTTCACTCAGGACGACAGCAGAACACTCATCAAAATGTAATGTACTTGGGCCAAATCAGAGAAAACCGGGTACATCAAAGTAGAGTACAAGAAAATAGTTGTCAAAAGTCTTTTTTTCATTGTGCTTGTACTATATATTGAAGATGTCATGATGTTCATGGTGAGATTTGGAGTAAGACATTAAAACTAATAATTCTGCTGTTGTCTGTCTTTTCAAAAATAGCAGACAGGATAGGGAAAGCAATAATGTGGGTTTTTTAAAAATACAATAAATTGAGGTTAGTAGTATTGTCATAATAGAAATGGTAGTTGATGAAAATAAAAAGTCTTTGTTTATTAGCTGAAAGAGGACTATACAGTGGTCACTTTGCTTTACAAAGCAGAAAAGGGAAGTCACTGGAGATGATAATAAAGAGACAGAGAAACTTGTACAGTGTAATATCCTGATTCCTAAGAATGTCTAAAAATGATACAGTTTTTGTGGAAAGATGTGTCAGAACATGTGGGAAGATGTGACTATAAATGAGAAACAGAGAGATGATGACTGGTTTTAGATATCTTCTAATTGACTTTAGAGAAGGTAAGTTAAGAAATATTCCTGTCATTTTGGAAATGTCTACTACTACTGAGAGAAAAGTTTTGAAGTCAAGAAAATAACGTAATACTGAATATCTAGAGAAGAGATGAAGAAAACAGCTGCCTAGGAAGCTAAGGATGAAAGATTTAGAAATCCTCTCCTGAGTACCTATTCAGAGAGGCTTTCTAGCTCTCCAGCATGCCTTTCCTCTATCAAATTACTTCTGCCATGCTCAACATTAATTCAGTCTGTATCTCAGGCGTCACAGTGATAAATGTTTCAATCCATTGTCCTGCATATAGGCCATATAACATGAGGAACACTTAGCTACTCGTGTTTCCCCTTAGATACTTAATTCTGTTAAAAAAATAAAAAAGCTTAAAGCAATTAAGGTAACAATGAGGTTCAATGAGGATAGAAGCATTATTAATAAAATCACTTTTAAAAAGTTACTGGATAAGGGAATTTGGAGTTAATCCCATGCCTGAAAATCAAGAACACATTTTTAAAAATATGGTCTACTGGAAGAAAGAGAACATGAGCATGAGGCCTTGCTAGGAAGGCAGTTCTGCAAGGTGTTAAAACTTAAGGCTCGAGACAGGCTCTAAATGTATAAGGAAAAATTCAGCGTTAAAGCATGCCCTGCCCTTTCTCTATCTGATATAATTATAGGAGAACCTTTAAAACCCTGTATTTGGCACTGTCTTTAAACACCACAGCAGTACGGCAGCTGGCAGCAAAACCAAAAGAAAAATATGTGAACCCCTCCCATGCCTCTTGCAAGTTTGGCAACACTCTATATGCAGGATGACTGTTTTCCCTGTTAATTTGATTATCAATCCATCAAGCACTGCAAATATCTATATGTTTGCAAAGAAAATGTTGTAGAACTACAATAAAATTGTAAAGGGCTTCCTAAAAAGCTAGGGTGAGCAATTAAATCGCACTAGCCACCCAGTACAGCATCTTGAGTTTCTTAGAACTGTGTCATTCTAGTGTAAGTGACCTGTTGTCTATTTCTTTAAATGATCATAAACACAGAGTTTAATGGATTTTGGTATTTGTTGAAATCCTGGAGTCTTATTAATCATCTTGTTTGATAGCTACTACTAATGTGCTTTCTTTGAATATTATCCAGTTGAGAAGAAATATTGTTTTGATTATGTTTTAACCTTTAAAAGTAAGAACCAAAAAAAGAGAGAGAAATCCCAAAAAACCTTCATTCTAAATCTGAAAATTAAGGAATTAACAGGGAACCATGAAAAGAATCAATCCTCTTATTCTACTCTCCAGTTTTATGTATGGTCTGATGGTGATAGATGGTCTGATTATCTTTCAAGCCAGTGTTTTGGCTGCCTCCATTTTTCTATACATATAGTCACTATGTCAGTGCATCATTTTGTGGATGTCCTTTTTTAAGAAAAAGCTATCACATACAATTTTTTTTTTTTAAGTTGGGGCTGATATTTTTGTGCTGCAGAGTGATTTTGAGATGTATGTGGTAGGGAACACTTACTACAACTGAAAGAAAAGATTTGGAGTAAAGAAAATAATGTGTAAAACTTGGAAGTG
This sequence comes from Taeniopygia guttata, assembly GCF_048771995.1. Lineage (NCBI taxonomy): Eukaryota > Metazoa > Chordata > Aves > Passeriformes > Estrildidae > Taeniopygia > Taeniopygia guttata. The sequence continues at coordinate 35,475,881 of NC_133028.1, read as the reverse complement.
CCACATAAAAATTGTTGCATGCTATAGATGAACAACTGGTCAGCATAATGGCATAATCACATCCAGAAATAACAAGAAAAAGTGAACCAAAAGTCAAAGAAAAGGTATGAAAGAGGAAGTAAACATTGATGAGTGATCCAGTTGCTAGAAATTTTCACATTAAACAAAATCAAGAAATGAGTCAGAAATCTCAAATGTCAGCACCATGACACTTTTTCTTATAGGAATTTTATTATTTTAAATTAAAGAATGCCATATGCAAAGGGAAATTGTTATTGTGTTAATTCCATCCTGAGGTAAAGCAGGCAGAAGCTGGCAGCAAGACAGTTAACATTATTTCATTTTATATATGCACATAGAAAAAATGTTTGAAAAGATTGTCTCATATGTCTTTGAACTGAAGAAAATAAAAAATATTTACAGGAAGTATTTCATTTTTCTAACACACATATCTATCACACATTATCTATCTATCTGTCTGTCTATCTATCTATCTATCTATCTATCTATCTATCTATCTATTTATCTATCTCTCATGTATTAATCTACAGTTAATGACCATTGTTCAGCCATCTCCAATAAGCAAAGCAATGCCAAGCTATGAGGCACTTGGTCCCAGCTGGTTGACTCAGATCTCAACTGAGGCCTTCTATACATAAGTTTACATAAGTTTTTGGTACAATTAATTGAGAGAATGAGGTATGTGATCTAAATGGGAAACTTTTCTGCTGAGCTGCTTAGAGCTTGTGAGTACAAATGTTAAATATCACATATGGTTTATGAATAAGCCTTGTTCTTTGGGTATCTGTTCGTTTGGCTTCTCAACATCAGTGTATAAGTAAAATGTAATACTTGACTATTTAAAAGACATACTAGTGGTGTCAGATCTCTACAGCGTGCAAAATGTGGTTAGACTGTGAAACTCATTCCCATAGAGTGTCACATAATTTTAAATAAGTTCAAAAAATTATCAATGAAATTTACAGAATCACATAATAAGCTGAGTTGGTAGGGACCCACAAGGATCATCAAATCCAACTCACAGCCAAGAGTCACACCGTGTGCCCAAGAATATTGTCCAAACGCTCCTTGAACTCCGTCAGGCTTGGTGCTCTGTCCACTTCCCTGCGGAGCCAGTTCCAGTGCCCAGTCATCCTCTGAGTGAACAATCTTTTTCTAATATCCAACTCAACCCTCCCCAGGCCCAGCTTCAGGCCATTCCCTTGTGTCCTGTCACTGGTCACCAAAAGGAGAGATCAGTGCCTGCCCCTCTTCTGCCCCTCACAAGGAAGTGTGAGGGGAAGTGTGACTCTCCCCTGAGTCTCTTTTTCTCAGGCTGAAGCAATGACTGCATTGTCTTTCAAGTGTTTTTCATTACCTCCCAGAATAATCCTCTCATAACTTTACCAGGCACTGAGGAGAGACTGACAGGCTTGTTGTTTCTGGGAACTTCCTTCTAGACCTTAAAAACTGCAACAATGGTCACCAGCTTCCACTCGTCTGGGACCTCTCTGGATTCCCAAGAATGCTCAAAATCACCAAGACAGGTTTTGCAATGACATCAGCCAGCTCTTTGAATATTCTTGGCTGAATCCCATCAGCGCCAATAGATATGTTGGGATCCATCGGGAGCAGCAGATCCCACACAATTTCAGGGTTGACTGGGAGTTGATCATCCTTGCAGTCATGGTCCTCCAGCTCAGAGGAGATCCCCTTGCTCCATCATTCATGTTGAAGGTAGAGGCAAAGAATGTATTAAACACCTGTGCCTTGATTGTGTCCGGGTTTTTGAGGTGACCATCCTCTCCCTGTAACAGTCTGACGTTATTTCTACACTGCCTCTTGCCTTTAATAGATTCAAAAAATCTATCTGTTTTTATTGTTCCCCACATTTCTGGCCAGCTCCACATGAATTTTCTCCCTACAGTGGCAAGCAGCATCTCTTTATTCTTCCTCTGTCATCTGACCTTGCTTCCACTATGCATATGCCTCCCTTTTTTGCCTTATTTCCAGAGAAAATTCCTGTTCAGCCAACTGGGTTTTCTGCCTTGACTTACAGCATTTGGGAATTGCATACTCCTGTGCCCTTAGACAGAAAATTACCATCACTGAAGATGAGATAGCACAATGTGGAAGATTACAACATGTGAATATATATATATATATATATATATATATATGCATATATATACATATATATATGCATATATACACATATATACATACATACATGTATGTTCTCCTATGTTCTGTCAACTATCAAAGACAGGATTTTAGAATATGTGGATCTATGTTCTGAATTACTAAAATCCTGATTTCAGTATGGTAACAGTACAATAATATTTATAAAGTTAACTAAATCTATTCTACGCATTTTTTCCAGAACAATTTTTACAGATAGAAAGTAATTTTAAAAGGTTTGATTTTTTTTTTACCTAACTTAATCAATATGCACTCAATATGCACTCAAAAATCAATGTATATTTGTGTGTGTTTATACAAATATACATAGCTCGCATATCTTTCTATATCTAGGAAATAGGCTGGTTCTCCATTTCATTTATTTCTATTTGAAAGATAAATTAGCCCATTATGAAATATCCAAACTGGTACAAACAGAAGAGCAACAGTATTTATAGAGTGAGTTTATGTTTTCTTTTCTGGCTTAGGTGACATTATGTGGGACTGGCAGAGATCAGTGCCAAGAAAAGCATATGTATGTTCGTCTCAAAGAGCATTTTGATGAGCTAATCTGATTCCATACCTTTAAAAATTGTGCTTGTTTAAATGAGAAAAAAGAAATTTCAATGTGTGATATTTTTACACTTATACAGTAAGAGTTTTTGTTTTTTCTTCTCCTGGATTTCATGAGATTAAGGCCAAGCCCATAAGTCCAGTTTCTGTGTGATTCTAAATAAATTTCAGGCAAGCTGCAGGTATTTAGTGGCTCTTATGAAAATCTGGTATGATCAGATTCCACAACCAAAGGAAAAATTTAACCATAGAGTTTATTACTTGGCTTTAAACAACAGAAACCCAGTATTTTATATAGGGAATGAAGGAAAATAATGACATTGGTTTTAAGAGACTTTCATACATGTGTTATTTTGATGAATTATAGAGGTACAAGACATTAAAATACACTTGAAAATATTCTGTGCCTCTGTAAAGCCAATTATCTTACTCGAATTCTGTAAAAAAATGAGTATTCTTCATAAAGAAGAATAATGATAGTACCATAACTCTTATAATCATGCCTGCTACCATAAATAGATTCCTAAAGATATTTATTTATTTTATTTTGGACTTTTTGCTTTTGCAAGTAAATATTGTTATTTATTTAATTCATGCATATCTTCTGTAATGTAGAAATATGTTATCTTCAAGTCAGTTACATAGGGCCTTCTCAGGAATAAGACACAAGTAAACTCTATATATGTTCAATCAGAGGGCTCTAATAAGTACAAAGCCTACTGCCAGGCTGAAGCCTTCTGGTTTCCTTTTTTCAATTTTGCTAAGGTCATGTTTTCACAGCATTAAGCGTGTAGATGGAGCATTTGTTTACCAAAGTTTTCAGTGTACCTTCTGTGCATGAAAAGTGAGGGTGGATCTTGGCAGCACTGTAGGGTTTTTTTTCCATATCTGTTTTGGCTTTTTTTTTTTTTTTTAGTTTCTGGGCTTTAGCTCAAAGTTACTAACCACATCTGGCATCTGGAGCAGATAAAGTTCAAGGCAGGATGTCTCAAAACCCAGCAAAGATGTCCAAAAATTTAGAGAGTAACTATGTGCTAATTCAAAATCATACATTAGGAATCTAGGAACCAAGACTAATCAAATATTATGTGAGGCATACATGAATTATTTTATGTTGATTCACTTAGGTCTATGACTAATCAGGTAGAATTGACAGAGGTTAATTAAGACAGTAGCAAACTCAAAAGAGAATGACAGCTGAAGAAATCAGCAAACTTTGCAAAAATATCAGTAACTGTGAAAACACTTTGCTTAACGCTTAATTTATTGCACAAATTCATTGCATAGTTTCCTTCTATTGCTCTGAGAACAAATAATCAGCCTAAACAATCAGAGATGTGTCTATACTAGCCTTTTGCCCTACATCTCTCAGCTATTAGCATTAGTGAGGAGGCAGTCCTCATGGCAGCTGGTACAGCACTGCTGGCACCAGCAGCTCCTGGCATGCAGATAGCTTGGGAGTCAAAGGCAGAGTCAAAGCTTTCCCTTAGCACATCACTACAGTTTTTCATAGCACTGTTCCAGTTCAAATCAACACTCAGAGGGTTTCAGGCCAAGATCCACAAAACTATTATAGTGCCAAAAGTGGATCTGTAGATAGAGCTTCTAAATCCAAGACTGTGATTCTTGAAAGTCCTGCTGAACTATATAAGGGACTGTATTTTTGGCTGCAAACTCCTCTAATGGAAAAGATTCCATTATTTTCAGTGACTGCCATCTTGCTAGGATTAAGACTGGTGGCTGTTTGAAACTGAAATGCAATTATTAGTCTGAAAAAAAATTGGATTTCCCTGCCCATGTATTTACCTGTGTAGCTTCATATTAACTTCAATCAAAATATGGATGTTTTGACCACTTTTTAAAACTTAAAATAAGAGGTGGTAGAGGTGATCTGTCTCCTGTTTTGTGGAATACATGAACAATTAAAGCACTAATATTAATAGAATATGGGGCTGAAGTGTTCAGAACTTTCCACAAAATGAATGAACTGAAATCCATATCTCCCCAGAAAGTGTTTAAACCATAAGGCAGTGAGGCTGTACAGTGAGACTGGGTTTGGTGAGAGGGAATGCCCTTCTTTTGAAACTAGGGCACTTTAAGTAGTCCTTCAGTAGTTCCTGAAGTATGCCTGTGTATTTTAAACTAAGTGATCACTATATGCAGCTGCAGAAACATCCAGGATTATGTGAGATATTTATGTTATTTGTTTATATGAATACCAAAGTGATTAATTAAAATTCTAGACACCGTAATTTCTTGCAAAGAATCCTGTCTCACCCTGTGGGCTTAAAAAAAATCCTGCAATTATTAACTCCAAATAGAAATGGAAAATTCCAACAGAAAAGTAATTTTATTGTAACTGTGGATTAATTTTTGCATCTAGATATTGCAAAATTAATCTCCAAGAAAAAAAATAATTACATAATATAGAAGTAAAGCAGAAAGATCTCTGGGTCTGTCGAATTCTTACATGGGATAGTTTCTGGTCAGTTAACCTGGAAGTTGTATCAGCAGGAGATGTCATTTATCTTGATATTAACTAGTTGTGACTAGTATTTAAAAAGGAATATGTTTGCAAAAAATGAGGTAAATAAATACAGCTGAGTAACAACCCACTTTGAGACAGCTGTTCTATTTGTTTTTCTGGCATCAGGCAGTATTTTTTGGTCACAAAATCTAAATAAATTTTCAATTCTGTGATTATGAAAGGCAGATGCAGTCAGAATTAAAGTAAAATAAGTAAAACAGAACTAAAGAGAGAGAGACTGAAAATGAGAAAAATACATAAAGACACAGAATGTGGTAACTACAATTTAGTATACCATAAATATGAAATACAGATGGAGTATCCTTGACAGGGAAGTTGCAACTAAACATCTGTTTCTTTGAAAATTTTCCAAAGAAATATAGATTCACAAATTAAGTCAAAATGTTTAAGAAATTAGACTATACAAACATGTCAGAAAATGTCAAATTCATATTCAAATTTTAGCAACTTAGTTTTTGTGTTTATAGAGTGTCTTTAGTACAGTCACTGTAGTTTTTGTGTTTATAGACTGTCTTTAGTACTGTCACTGTCAAATAAACAATAGTCAATAAAAATGCAGATTTACACCACTTGATTTGTTTTCCTTTAGATCCACCCCAAGATAAGGTATGTCACAGACTATCTACAAGTATTAATAAAGAAAGCTAATATTCCAACTGGGCAGTGGCTATTATGGCCATCTTCTGTTCCCTAAGAATTATTCACAGAAAGCCTCAAAATAGTTATGGCTCAAAGCTAAAGTACTGACCTAAATCTCTGAGGTGCACTGTATTCTGTGAGACATCTTTTACCTCAGTTTAGTGGCAAGGATTCTGTTGCTTAAACATTGGCATCCACATAATTTTATACTCTTTAAGGAGTACTCACTGATAAATTCTACATAGAGCATTCAAGAAACCCAGATTTTCTGAACCAACAGTGAAAATGTAACCTTATGCACATAACCATGAAACCCAAGTCTGCCCTATGCAACAAGTGGAGATTTCCTATAAGTAAATTAGTCTCTCTGAGACATTAAAACTATTGCATCGTCTTGACAGTCTTTACAATCCTGAGATCCAAGAATTATGCTGAGGTGACAGAGCATATAGGTGCATGTGTATGTGTGTCATACATATACGTAGGTGGAGACAATAAGTTATTAAATTCATGGTAGCATGAAATGTTTGAGACCACATAAATGATTAGTTCTTAAGCCATTGTGAAATAATTTTAGATTAAGCCTGGTGCTCTCTCACCTCAGAGCTACTCATTCTAAAAGCATCCTAGCCATGGAACAGTGTAAGGTAATAAATAAAAATAATTTAAATATTTTTGTGTCATACCAGGATGTTTACAGCCAACGAGTATGAAATGAATTATTGCTTCAGGATGACTCCAGGAAGATGGTATAATTGTATTTTGAAGATGGAAGATTTAAAAAAAAAAGTTGCCTCTGGCACATGAAAGTCTGTTTTTCATTTTGGTTCACTTAATGAATTTATTACTAGTGTGTAATTTAGCTGTAGTGATTATATGCTAATAGCTGCTATATGGATTCTTTGCAGCACAAGTATGTTCGTGACTATTCACTTACGAGTCTTTAGCAGGATTTTAGCTCCTCAATTTGTTCCTAAATGTTAACACCTGTGTATCACTGCTGAATAAAGAATAGATTTTGCAATCAGTGAAAGACTACTTTGAAGATCAGATATCTGAGGTTTTATGAATCCACTCTGCACTTTGCAAGTATTGCACTTTGCACTAAAGCTGGTCCAAATTTTTCATGAATAGCATTTTTTCCACAGTAAATACTGGTAAACCAAAGCCACATAATTTGTATTGGCTTCAGAAAAGTTTCCAGTAGTATGCTCAAGCTAATTGAAAAACATGTTGCCTATTTGGTATCATGGTGGTTTTACTGTTTCATTCTGATTTTACTTCAAGAAGTTCTACTTCTCTTGCATGTTATTGCATGGGTCTGTTGACTCTGTGAGCACATACTGAAGATATATCTGGCTCAGCCTGGAGAGGAGGGGACTGAGAGGGGATCTTATCAATGTGTATAAGTGTCTGAATGGACAGTGACAAGAACCAGTCCCTTCTCCCAGCCAGGCAATAGGACAAGAGGCCACAGGCAGATACTGGGACATGCCTTTTCACATGAACATGAGAAAGAACTTTGCTGCTTGGGTTACTCAGCACTGGAACAAATTGCCCAGTGAAGTTGTGGAATCTCCCTGGAGATATTAAAAAGCTATTTGGACACAATTCTGAGTAACATGCTCTAGAGGATCCTCCTTGAGCAGAGAGGCTCCTGGAGGACCTTCAGTGGTCCCTTACCTATTCTGTAATTCTATGAAACTGCAATAACACTTGAAGTCTGCCCCTTGTAGTTGTAAGATTTTCCAATTGAAACTGTGTCTATTTTCAGTGATGAAGGGAAGGGACTGCCCAGAGAAGCAAAAGGAGCAGTCTGTAAATGATTCTTTAGAAAAACAGATTGATTGCATACATAAGTATACTCTTTGAATGCTGAAAAGAAGGATGGGGATCTATTAATTTCCCTAGTCCCAAGAAAGAAAGGGAACTACCTCTGATAATGCAATATTTTTACTTGATCTGGCAATTTCACAATTCCCAAAGCCACAAACTGTGTTTATGGTTCTAGGAACAGCAGTACAGGCTGTTCACAGCATTCCTCTGACCTTTATTTCAGAAGAAGAAACAGAAAGAAATCCTCTACTTCTGGAACATTGCTAAGTGGAACAGTTAATCTGGAAGTTTTGCAACATGAATCCCAAGAATCAGTGATTGTGAATTACCTAAGCCAAATTCTGACGCAGAGGTACAGCCTTCACTTTGAGAATGTTAATGGTGTGGAAGAAGGCCATCAGTAATCAGCCCAGCATCACCTGAGAAATCTTCTTTCTCAAAGTCTCAAAAGTTGCTAGCCTCATCCCAGAGATGGTCAATTCAATCTGTAATTGTGATCAACTTTCAATTACAGAAAGAATATTGCATTTTTAACAGCACCAGGTTAGATGCATTCCCAATTAGGAGATGAGGTGACATATTACTCAATAGAGATCATCACCATTTGTAATTTTTTTAACCCAAAAATACTGAGTGGCCTTTTGACGGCCATGCAGATGTTTTGACTGTGATCTGAAAAGGCTGGGGATATTAGGCACGACAAAACAAATTAAAAACTGTCACAGAAAAAACTATTCCACAGAAGGTTACTTGAAGTGAAAAGGAGTCAAGCACTATGTCTGCTGGCAATCTCAATATAACATTTAACTGTTGCTTCTTATGATTTCATCAGTTCATTCCAGCAGCATGGCTCAACACACTTTAGCAAGTCTTTTCAGAGGCAGCAAAAATATCATTGCAAACACCTGGGGCCATGAACTTCACCAGGTAATGTGTGTGGATGCTGACCGCAGTTATGTTTTCCTCTAGGGAGTAGCAGAGACATTATATACTTTGTTACTGCTCCTGTCCTCACTGACAGAGTCCCGGTAGTCCTAAAAAGAGCATTCACCACGCTCTGTAGTGCCATGAGAAGAGCACTTCTGCACAGAGGTGAGGTTGGCAGAGTACAACTCATTGTCTACCTTGACCACAAGTGTCTGTAGGATGGCCCTGCCTCATGCATCACACAAATAAAAACATATGGTAAGGAGGACATGTCCAAAAAAGAGCAGTTTACCAGGTGGTGTGTTTTCTTGTAGGTGAAGAATAAAATGATCCCAATGTCGTCCATGGAAAAGCACAGCACGGTAAGTGAGCAATCCTAGAAGGTTCTGCTGAGTTTTTGGAACATGACAATAAAACTTCACAAGCAGTGAAAGTGATAACTTTTAGCATGAAAAATTAAAAGTTCTTAAAACGCATGTAGACCTATTTTCCGGATGGATGATGTTGTTTTAAACCCTGAAATATTATTTGCTCTTTTAGCAAACTGGTATTTCTGTGCATTCAGGAGTCAGAACACTAATGCATCAATTGTAACTTCCTTTCTTTCATCAGGAAGCAGCAATGCAAGGGAAAAAGAAGTCCAGAAAGACTTGACAGACATCACTGAAATCTATCTGTGTTCAAGATAATGTCCTCATCAGACTGAATCGGACTTTAAATTTGTCCTCAAAACCCTTATTGCACGTTTTTGGTTGTATCTTGAGTAGCACATCTCTCTTAATCCTGAGGATGGAACCATTGAAATAGCCTAAATAAATGTGTTCCTCTAAATCTTTTTACCTAATAGCTCTTCTTCTGACTTTGATAAAATCATATACACTACTGTATGCACTGCAGCATATAATTGTGTGCTGTCAAGTCAAAATATATTCTTGCAGAGACCCTTAACTGTGAAAAAGAAAATAACAGCCATAATTATAAAAATGTTTCAGAGATACTAAATAAATTACTAAACTTCTGAATGGTGTAATTAAAAGTAATTCTTCACCCTTATACTATCCTTATACAAATCATATGAATGATATGGTCTCAGAAGATTAGTCTTTTGAAACATTACTTTCAGAATTTAGACTTTCTTTTAATGCAAATTTAGTCACTAATTTGACAGGATAGCATTAATCTGTTGCGGATTCAGACCTAACATAAAATGTATTCAAATTAAAAAAAAAAAAAAAATGCCCCATGTTCTTAAAACAGGCTGGACTGACCTCAGCTTTAGATCTCTAGCTAAATCTACTTACTAAAGCATATTCTCTCAGCTAGAACAAAAGAAAGATAACCTTCAAGACCTTGCAGAACTTTACAGGGAAAATAACAGGAACTAAGCTGTCTAAAATTGAAAAGAAAAGGGCCTGCTTGAGTAAATGTTCAAAAAAAAAAAAGCCATTTTAAAAAAGAAAGTAGTGAACCTCTTTGAGGGAGTTAGGAGTGTATTTCTTTGGGAGATATCTAGAACCAGAAGCTATGTTTTGGATTGAAGGCATCCCAGAACACAAGCAAATGGACTGAAAGGTTGCATTTTAAGGAAGTCAAATGCATTGATATGGCAGTTCTGAACAAAATGGCCATTTTGTACAAAAATCCACGCTGAATATAGAAGGTGTGGTATTGTAAATGCAGATTGTTTCTTCAGCAATGTGAAGAAAATGAAGCAAAGGTCTAGTATTTGATCTGTAATACTAAAGTGTAAACTTCTAATATAAACTGTCAAAAGCACTCAACATTATGTGGTGTATCTTTTGCCCCTAAATTTGCTTGAATGCAGAAGCAAACACAGTCTTGTTTTGAAATCAGTGTTGCGCAAATTCCAGCTGATCATCTGCAGTTTTAGAAAGAGCTGAAGTCAGTGCCTGAGGCACAGCTCCATAATAAGTAATAGCATAATAACAAAATTCCATAAAGAATCAGATCAAACAGCAATATTCCCCAGTGGTAGCAATGAGCATTTTGATGTAAGAAACAAGGCAGAGCAGGATGGTTCTCTCCCTATTATACACATAATGATCTAAAAAGTAAATGAAAGCTTAGTTCAGTTTCCCGTTAAAAAGCATTATGTGTTCCTATGCCTCAGATAATGCTTCCAAGTAAGGGAGTCATTTCTCGGCCATTGGGCAGATCTGGAAGCATCTGTCAAAGTGTCAAATATGCAGCTGCAGGACATTGCAATGACTAAGATATGGAAAAGGGAGCAAAAGATAAGTTCTCTGTTTTGGCTGTTTAACCAGACAATTTAAAAAACCCAATATTTTCTATTAAATGTATGTGTTTTGTTGTTTGATGTATTGAAATAAGCATGATCCTTACTTTCATTCCCCACTTCTTAGCAAAACCTTTTGTTCAAAAGGAATGCTTTCCAGGTTTTGCCAGAAAAGCAAAAAGCGGGAGTATATTCACAAATCCAGTGGAGGATACGTTTTCTTCTGCCACGAGGTTGGGATAATCAGACATTGAATATAGAGTCTGGCATTTTCTATGTGGAATTTTTGATATTTGAAATAATGTCCTTTACCTCCTGAAACAGCATTCTAACTTCTTGGGTGTGGAATGACTCTCAACTGTTCTTGTTACAGTCCATCTTATGGAAACTGCAGAAAGAAAAGAGTGAGACACTAAAAACTGGAAGAAGAAGAGTAACTCTGTTTGGTCACTGGGACATTCACTATAGAATAGGCACCTAGATTCCTATTTCACTGAAATACTGTTGCTTGCAAAGGTAGGTAGAGAAAATCTTCCACTATAAAGAAAGTTCATTTAAGGAGCAGGAGATGCAAATAGTCAGCAAGTTTCAAAAATATTTTTTACAACTTTAATCTCAAACAGGCTTTTCTGCACAAGCTGGTGCTTGCTATGTATATGTTCAAATTTTGGGAAGTAAAAATTGTGTTTCTTTTTGCTCTTTCCTTTTTTCTGAGGTATGAAAGCATGTAGAATTTTTTGTAAGTTCATTGTATTCAGTACCTTGTTGTTTAGCAAAAGCCTTACCAAATTTAAAAAATTACCAGAAAAAAAGAATCTAATCATTGTGTATTGATTTACAATATTTGTTTATATTTTTTTGTACTTGGATGCTGCCAAGTTTGGCTTTTCTCTCATTCTAAATGCTTATTATTGTATGTGGAAGCATTAAGCTTAATCCTATTGTGGTTAAATGAGAAGGTTTAGTAATTTCATTCCATGCCTTCAACTGTTCTTAGTCATGCGTGCATGTCTTTTGCTACTGTTTGATCTGCTCAGGAGAGATCTGGTTCAGAACATCATCTATATGGACATTCAGCATAGTTATGAACACACGATTTGGGGACTGATAACAAAGATATTTGCTGTAAGATTGCATCTTCTTAGTTGTAAGTAGTTAAGGAAGAGAAGAATAAAGCATTTTTGATGGTTATGTCATGAGCATAAATTGCTCAAGGGGTGGAGCCATGAAAAAAGGCAAATGAGACAGAAATATTCACCTCCAGAATTCCAGGGGAAGCCGTGAGCAGGGCCATCAGGAATAGTTAAAACTCCAGCCACAGATGTGCAAAAAATTAAACTGAAAATAGTTCATTTGCAGAGAAGACTATAAGGGTGACAACAGGAAAGGAGAACCTAAGTAACGAAAGATAGTGGAAGGGTGTGATTTATTTAAGTTTGCAAAAGGAAGACCCGAGAGAGGCTAAGATTGCTCTCTTCAAGGATAAACACCACGAGGGAACAGATCTGTTTAAGTTAAAGAACAATGCTGGCACAAGAACAAATACATATAGACTGACCCTGAAAAAAATCTTGGATTGGATGTTAGAAGTACATCACTAAGTATTTATAAAGTGGTCTTCAAGTAGCCTCAGCCATCCTGCAGGATGACCAGTGTACACCTGCAGGTGAAGCTAAGAGATTTACATCTCTGAGTGAGAATGCATAGTCCAGAGGCTGAAAGTGTGGTGTGTTTCTCTAGAAACACCAATGTTTTTCTCTTTAAATTTGGTTTGCCAAATGACTCTGAAAGTTTTATTAACATGGACTCAGGTGTAAAGGCTCTCTTCCAAGCTCTCTTCCCACCACGTATTCCCAGATCATGCTCGCAATTAATTTTTAATAATTTATCTGATAGAAGTTAAATTCTTCTGTACTGTGATATAATTTAATTCAAGAGAAAGTTACTGACTTAATGCAGCATTTACTTGCTGATCAGCTCTGCTGTGTGTATCTGGTCATAACAAATGATCTTAATAGCTCCTTCTAGGCTTAAAGCCCATTAATCTGTGGCTGACCTGACCATGGGTTCACTGGAAACCAGGGTTTAATTGTTTTTTCTTGATAACAAACTTTTTTTTTTTTTTTTAACGGCAAAATATTTTTGCCAGCAGGGATTTTGAGGTGTCAGCTGTAATAGCTGCCATAAACTTTGTTATGACATTGTAAAGAGAAAGCAAAGGGGCTTTGAAAATTACGTAATTTACAATAGATAATTTACTTTTGGTTGTCAGTAATGAAAGATTTAGAGTCTAGCCAAGTTTTATTGCAGAACAACATTAGGGGTTATGAACTTAAAAGCACATGGTTTTTTTATGTATTAGGCTGATATGACATTTTCTGTCATAGGCTGTAATATTTTCCTTGCAGGTAAAGCGTTTGTTCCATTTTCAGCATTTTACTGAGGAAAAATGTCTATTGAAGACTTTATCTAAAGTATCTTCACTGTCACAGGGAACATAGGTATGAGAGCAAGCACCTGGCCTAAAAACCAGTAAGATAAGGTCTGTTGAGAAGAGTAGAGTTAGATAAGAGAAAATAAAATATTTTTCTAGAAGAAACTAAAATCTTTTAGTTATCAGCTTTTTTAGATTAGCATCTCACTCTGGTCTTAGTAATTTTTTTTTTTTTTTTTTTTTTTTGTAACAGAGAGTTGAGCAGCACTTTAATAGTGAAATGAGAACTCCAAAATGGAACAAGAAAGGATATTTGGGTTAGGAGGGAAATCCAATGGAACTTGAGGTAAACACAGTCTTAAGAAGATGGATCAGCTTGTCCAGACTAATTCCTGTTCCTTTCATTGAACAGTAGGTGAAATACCTAGCACATATTTTGGTGCTTGCTATGTTCTATTCTCTAATGTGGTATCGAAGAAGTGTGTGAACTAGGCTCCTGAAAACCAATTTTCAATCTCCAGAAGAAAATTTTCAGTGTATACAGATTGACTCATAGATAATATTTTGTCTCTCTTTTGTCTGTCTATGTGTGTACATCCTTAAAAAGAAAGTGTAAGAAGAGTATTGAATATTTGCAGTTCTGTTGCAATATGTGGCCAGTCCTCAGGGAAGAGCTCTGAGGGATTGCATGTGACCTGGCAGTGTTTTTTGGAAACAGGAGCTAAAAGAAAATAACAGATACTCAAAGTCATATTAGCCTGAGCTTCTCTTGCATGTTTCATTACGCTTCCTTACGTCTGAAGTGAGAATCTTTATAGGAGAGCTAAATGCTAGAATTTCAGTTGAAAAGCACCAGAGCTAAATTCTTGTATGCAAATATTTCTCTGGGACATGTTCATTATAGATTGAAATTTATCTTTGGTTAACTCGATAAAAAGAAGTCTTTCACTTTAAAGTCCATCCCAAGTATACTGATTTATAAGATAATTTATTGCTAGAGGTGAATATATGCTGAAAGGTGTTTACTGGCAGAAGTGAATACAAAACAAATATAGAACAAGTGTGCTAATAAAGGAAATGTTAGAGACAAACTTTTAAGAGCTTCCTGTTCTCCCCTGAGATCTGGAAGAACAAGCTGTACCTCCAGCACCTGCCCTATGCTCTGTGTATCATCTCAGCAAACATGCCATCTGCTAAGCCCTGGTGCAGAGAAATAATAAGAACAGGCCTTCTTCAGGCCTATGACAACATTTAAAGGGCTGCTTAGTAGCTCCCTATTTCAAGCAAACATTTAAAAGGCAGATTGATGCATAATGTACTGTCAGATTACTGTGTACAAGATATCTCAAACACTTTTTGGTTTCTCAGTAATTTTTCAGTTTTCAAACAGATCAGTGATGATATTTAGAAAAAAAAAAAACAAAAAACCCCAGAAGCCTAAGAGGTCAACATCAGGTGGATTACCTGTTGCTAGAACTTCTCTGAGACTCTGAAATGCCTCCCACATTGCCACATTGCCAGCCTGACCACTGGATGTTGCGAGAAGATAAGGCATGGGACTAACACTAACACAAAAAAAAAAAAAAAAAAAAAGGAATTGCATTCAAGGTAGGAGAGACTTTTTGTAAAGTACTTGTTGCTTCCATATGCTTTTGGAGAGTATCCATCCCTGTCAGATGCTGCTTTCTTCATGAAGGGCTGTGTTTATAAATTATCTGGCCAAGGGCCTTCACCCCTTCTCAGCCCCCCTGCCACCGGGGCTAAACATGAGGAAAGCTCTTCAGCTCCCCATGACTCCCCTCTTTGGGAGTGTCTCGCCCCTGCCTGTGTGTCCAGAATGTTTCCATGTCTGTGGATCCCACAGGCCACTGCACACAGCCCTGTCCCACCAGGGGACGTGGGGAGTGGTGGCTACAAGTGGCCCACGGCAGGGCCTCGGGAGCCACTTTGGGCTGGTGCAGGTCCCAGGTCCAGCCTGAGCGATAGTTGCAGCCGCTGTGAACATCCGTGGGTCTGGGGTTTGGGCTCCCTCCCTGCCACAGGCCCTTCCCAACGCCTGGCTGACAGTCCCAGTTCTGATGGAAGCTGGGGGAGATCCCGAGTCTCTCACCCGACACACAGAAATCAAGTCTGAGGGAGGAAAGGATATCTGATCTTCATGTGCACAAGCAGGGAGCATTATTTTCCTGAGTAAACATTTGCACTTACTAATCCATGCCTTTTTAAAGTTCTGATCTCTGAAAAGAAGTGCTCAGATGACCCACACATTCAGGTAACTTTGCGAGGTGGAAGAAGGGGCAGGTACTGACAGCAGTGTGTCTGTGCTCACAGGGAGTGCGAGCTGTGGAAATCAGGGAGGAGGGAGTTTGAAGTGGAAGGGGAAGACTCGATGAAAACATGGGCCAGTAGATTCCAGGAAGGAAAAGCAGCAGGCTTTCCTGACCAGAGGCAACAGGAAAAATGCTCTGCTCTGACATTTTACATATGCTATTAAGATTTATGTCTAATCTGCATAGCTGCTGAACTGCACTGGATTTTAGAGGGTAATCTGGAAGCTATAGATGGAGAAATATGGTAACAGTGTGTGATCTACCTGTACTTGCACCCAATAGCAAGAACCTGGAAAAACTTCTATTGTGAAAACTGTGTCACTCCCTCAGATGCTTTTAGGCACTTTCAAACTTAGTGTAAGGGTTTTCCTATAACTTCAGATTTCCTGTGATTCCTTATTAGACTATTTGTTGTCTTTGCTACTATATTCTGGTATCAGAAGTTTGTAGACAACCCTACTCAGCTGGCATAACCAGCTAACACCTATACTAATTTGCTGGGAACACACCCATTCACTGATAAAATCACCCATATTTGCCCCATCCTCACCTCTCCACCAAAAAACAAATATTGTCAAGGTAAGGAAAATTCTTCTTTTGTAGCCACACCCAGCATACTGTAACCATGACTCAGTCTTGTGTTCATCCTATGTGGCAAAACTATTAGCCTTATTTTGCAAGGCTGGAATTAATAACCATATTTTTCCAGCTGAAAGCATAACAACTATAAATATTTCCTTCCAGAGAAAAATCATATAAAAATAATTTGCCAAATATCCTACTCTTAAAATTTTCTGATTGCAACTAAAATGAGAAGCCAAACTCTGCTTTTACTTGCAGCCATTTAAATCTGGAACATATCCATTTACTTCAATAAAAAGATTCCAGATTTTTGTTTCTTTAGGCAGAACTTGGCTTGAGTCCTTATTGATGAAAATTTCTGAGGGGATTACAACTTTTAAAAATTTTTAAAATCTATTTATTTATTTATTTATTTGTTTATTTTTATTATGCTTTTATTTTAAACTTTTCTAAAACAACTATCACACATTCCAGAAGTACTATGAGACTATTGGGGGATATAGGGCTTCATTGCTTCTTTTACCTCCAAATCTCAAATAACTTTGAAATTATTCTTATTTATAAACTATAAAACTATGACAGATCACAGCTTTTTTTTGCCTCAGGCACAAAACCAAGGGATCTTCTTGATATACAGTTAGTATACAAACTATTCCTCTTCTAAAGAAATCTTCTAAATATCAGATCATGTAAATATTTAGAAGTGTGCTTAAACATGTGTAGGTAAGCAGCTTCAGTTCAATGGAACCTGGTAAGCAGCTTCAATTCACATATACAAAGCATTATTTACATTCTTTTTATCTGAACACCCTTGTAATAAGGGTATGCTGATCTGAAACTAATTTAGCCTTATGCATAATAGTGATGATAATGAAGAAAGTACAGGAGCGTGATCTAAACATTTACAAAATACTCAATGAGGCATAAACTAGCATGACGTTAAAACATGGATATGAACTTGCAGGGAAATGTTTTAATATATGATATGAGGACAGAAAAGATGTCAAAAAGAGATTAAAAAGTTATGAATGGTAATAAAATTGCCTAGGTTAATTGGTATCAGTAGCTTTTCTTGGAATTTGCAGTTATTCTTTGTTAGACAAGATTGAATTTCCTGTACTCTTGCTACATCAGAAGTAATTTACTAGATATTCGAATGGTCATGATCCTCCCAATGAAGATGACACAAGCACCATTGAAGATATCTGTTGATCCCTGTTTATAATTTCTTTTTAATACAGGTAATAGAATTACACTAAATTCAAACCAAATCAACACACTTCACTACTTTTCCTGAATACATTTTTGAAACCTCAGTAAAGCTAATGTGTTGTTTGAGAGTTTTATTTCAAAGTATATATCTTCAGTTCACTTCAAAGGTTAAAAATAGATTTATGTCTCGTATTGTGATTTAATAAATTTGTGTCACTGAAGGAGAACTTTAGATGTACAAATAGTATGCCCTTATTCCTTATGAATAATATGTGGAAATGGAAAGGAAGTAAACCAATATGTAGGACAATAAAATAATGGGAATATTTATTGTTTTAAATAGTTAACCTCAGATATGTATACATGTTTAAATAAATATATAGTCAAACTATTCTTCTAACTTGTTTTTTATTTAGATAGTGTGTATATTTGTCTTTCAGTATGTTTATTTAATGTTGGTATCTCCCATTAATCTCTTAAAAGCAAATATTCTAGAAGTTCTGTTAATTCCTTAAAGTAACTGTACAGTCTCTTGCTTTAAAATAGAACTGTTTTGTTTAGTCCAAGACAGCTGTGGCAGCATGAAAAAATGAAAACACAGGATAAATATTAGCATTCCATTCTCTCTCTTAGCTTACTGACAGAAAATCATCTGAATTTTTATGTTAGGAAGATTACCACATCTCATTTAAGATCCATATTCTTTCTGTATAGTATATATTTTAATGAAAATCCTAGCTAGGGTTACAATTTTATTTGAAATGGAAAAAATAAACCTATTTCAGATGGGTGGACTCCTGTAAAATATACTACTCATTAAGCACACAAATCACAAATTTTCTTTCAATATTAGATAAAAAGGTGTTCTCTTGGCATGCAAAATTTCCAGATTTCAATAAGATCAAAGAAGCAGATTGTTACCTGAAATGGGAAATAGTGCTTATACCTCTTCTCTTCTATTACTTTTTTAAAAAGAAAAACATTAAAGGAATAAAGTAGAGCTATCTTTCTTCTTATTATGAGGTCAATTGCAAAGCAGCTATGTCGAATTTATGTTTCCACAAAATAAACCCCAAATCATTGCAAACTAGAACACACAACAAAGAGATCATATGCTTGTCATATTTACAGCACTGTTCTTTCACTGCCAGAAATTGTGAAGGGAGGGCACAACAACTTTATCACTTTTCTGATCCTAAGTGGCAGTCATGCATAGGAACAGCTCTTTGTTGTAATGTCACTTTACATATTAGCCTTGGATGAGTATTGCTGTGGATTGCTTTTGATTTACACCTCCTGCCATTCCAGCTGATATGACTTCCTCCTTAGTCTGTCATCTGGATTTTGTAATTCATCTTCATGGGATTCATCATCACATTAGACTGTGATCCATTGGTTTCTATACTTTCTGATTTCTCTTCCTAACTGTTGCACCACCAGACATGCAGTGAGACCAAGAATATAGCATTTCAGACTCTGTGACCTAATGAGATTTTGCACGACAATGGCTTATGTTGATATGTCAGTCTCACAGATTTGGAGCCTCACATAAAAGACCTCTTGCTAACAGAAGTTTTCTGATAATTATTTGTGACTAATTTGTAAAGATAATATCACAATACACTCCCTCTGCTATTTCCCATTAAAAATGCCTCAGACAAACAATGTCCTCACATTAGGCCTGAGGCATACTTGTGATAATCTGCTGATAATACCAGTAGGTTAGAGATTGCTAACACTTAACTCATCTGAGCTCAGTCTTTATCACCAGCTCAGTCTGGTTGTGAATACCTTCCTAAAACTGTCAGACAGGTCTTTGTATTGTGTGGTCTTAACCATTTGACTGCTTCATTTGTCATTGTACCTTCTTTGTACCTTTGAATAGTCTACTGCAAACTTACTGAGACCTTGTGAATCACAGCAATGTATGTTACATATAAAAAGTCATTCTTCATGTCCTGCTTGCAAACAGATTTTCAGAAAAACAATACTTTCCAGTTATGCAGTCCTCTCCAAAAACATCTGTATTTTGTATTCATCTCAGAAGCATTGGATTTTCTCATCTGACCAGTTTTTCTGGAATTATTATTATGATTTTAACATCCCATACAGTACCCCATTAGATGTGACTCATGGTAATGTAACAACAAAACACCACCGTGTCTCATCTGTTCAGTTTTCTGCTGTTAAAGCTTTGTGTGTTGTAGTTCCTACTGGCAAATATGGCAGCCAGGTTTCCCTTCTCAGTTTCTACAAAATTTCATTCTGCTTCAATCAGAGTTCACTTTACTTGTATTGTAGAAATATCCAAGCTATTTTTGCATGCTGAAATGATGTTTGGGTTAGAGAGATTAGTCTAGAAAGGCATAGAGTGCCTTAAAAGAAATGTGATGTGTGGAAAGTCAGACAATAGGAGAGTAAAGCTATGAATTTATATCCATTGTTGGACAGCAAGGACTCACATAATAGAACACTCTATCTAGCTGCTCTAGAGCTTCATCACATTTCTCTGGCCACTGCCAAGTTATCCTGTTGTCTCAGAACACAGACTTCCCTTGGGTACCCTCTGTGGTTACTTTAATTATCTGCAGAATCTTTTGTACAGCTTCATGTGCTATAAAATTTTCACTTTTGCTTCTGCTGAAGTCTTCATCTTTGCTGTCATCTGTCTAAATTCCTTTTGTATTTTCCATCTTTTAGTCTTCACTTGAATTAAATTAATATTTTCTCCTTGGATCTTTGCCTTCCCTTTCATCTGTTTCTGATCATGTTCCACCTTGATTGACATTGTAATTATCATGTCTCAGTCATTACGTGGATGTCTGTAATAACTCCATATTGGAGTTATTAATAACTCCATATGTTTCACTGTTGCTTTGTTGAAACAATTTGCTCATTGCCATTGTTCCAAAAGTTAGATGTTATCTATCTTGTAACTGCCTTAGGAGTTCCATAGTCTAGAGGATTCCTCCTTTAAACACACTTGCCAATATTGGTCTTTTTTGTGTGTCAAGTAGAGTAAATATGTTTTCACCAAGTAGTCTATGCTGAACATCTGTTCATGAACAAATGGAATCATGCTTAACAAAGATCTGTTAAACTGTCTGGGATTAAGATAAATTATAACTTTTTTATCTGTGGTAAAATTATAAAACTTTTTTATTATGCTCATTTTGGCATTGACTGTGGTTTATGAGATACTTGGGTACAATTTTGAATCTGTCTCATGCAAAGAGTGATGATAGTGACTGACAGATATATGATAGTTTTAATAGTGACTGACTGATATATATACTCTGCTGGCATATTTGCACACCTATAAGGGCTTGAAAAGTACAATCTGTGTGTGTGTGTATGTGTGTGTGAGTGTGTGTGTGCTGGATGCCTTGAAATTCACCACTTGTTTTAAGATAATATGGTTTCTATGTCATAAGACACAAAGAGTTGAAGACTTGACCCCTGAAATGGTGTTCATGTGACTCAGTTTGGAACTGCCATGTCTTACAGGTGAACCACCAAAGGAGGTGGTATTTATTACCACCAGGCATCTCATTCAAAAGTTGAACTGAGGAAAACTTAACTTCAGGCCAAGTATCATTCTTGATTATCAAATGTGGAAAATACATCTGCTGCACATAGTCAACTACTTTTCCTGCTCAGCATCAATCTTTTTTTGGGTTTAAGCAGAGTAAATTCCGTACATACATTTTAACTGTTACCATAAGCTTAAACTTAATTCTAGTCTGCACATGGAATCATAACAATTCAATTTTATAAATTTTGTAATGTGTGAAGGTTGAAGCAAAACTGTCCTTGGGTGCTATAGCATACATACATTGTTCCACTGTGTCCCTTTTATTCTGGCTATATCTGCCTTAGCTGGTAGCAAGATGTTGAGGACATCCATGCAACACATTTGCAGTGGGTGAGATTACTTCAGGTTAGCTCTCAGCTTGCATGAAGTGAATGTCTGTTATCAGCTGAAGTGTTATGTGGAAGTGAAGTCTTGCACTGTAAAACAGTCTCGCCCAGAAGTGTATCAATTCATGCACTCTGATTCTGCCCTGCAATGCAAACCAGTATGCAGTGATTGGAGGCAGTCTAGGGACTTCCTTTATGAGACCACTTTTGGTCTGAAATAAAAAGCTACTTTAGAGGGAACTGCTGACTCTAAAATCTTGTGGCATTCTCTAGGATCCTTTGAAATGACAAAATGGGACAGAGGGGACAAGATTTCTATTTCTGCGCCTATGTCTTGGAAGATACTGTCTTTTCTAAAGTCTCCTATTCCTTTATCCTGCTCCACCTTGACTACGCATCATTTGGTATTTCCAAATACATAATTTCTTGCCTCTCACCTCAGCTATATTCCAAAATTCTTAGTGGTTTTTTTTTTTTTTTTGCATATGTAAAAATTGATAGTCTGTAAGTGCTTTGAAGACTTTATCAGAATCAAAGCATATTCATAACCATTATGCACAATGAAAGGCTATTATGAGCTTTGAGAATCCTTGCTTCTATGAATATTAAAGAAAAGCTTTTAAATAACTTAATCCTATATTGTTTCCTGGGGCCTTGAGCTGTATGAAGAGTGGTCCAAACATTTCTACTTCTCTGAAAAATTGCCAAGAAGAACTTAGACTGGGAATCTCTGGCGGTTGTCTAGTGTGTTTTATTAATATTGCTTTCAATTTTGTTCATGTTTTGTTTTATCTTATTTCTTTTTTTTTCCTCATCTATCTATCTATCTATCTATCTATCTATCTATCTATCTATCTATCTATCTATCTAGTTTATGATAAAATAAGCTCTGATTGCTTTAACCCAAATGCTGTCACTTCTATAACAAGGTTTCCTTGCTGTTGGCTACTCAGGAATTCGGAATGAGCCCAAAGGATGATGAAAAATTCTCTTGCCAAACACCATACTTTAGTTTTCCAGACAAAGTATCTGTTTGTATGACAGCTGCTTCCATCTTCTAACAGAAGATTAGCTATTAGGAATGAGTCATTGTAATTCATCAACATTACAGTATAACATTTTGTGATAGCTTAGGAGTTGGAGGGTGCACTTATACCTCTATATTTTGTGTAGTTGTAAAAGAATCAGATACTGTCCCTACTAGAGCACAGAACATTCTTGAAAAAGATGTAGCGCTTCATCCATTTAGATAGCTTCATGCTGTTTAAAAGGTGACTCAAGTAAGAAAAATACTTAAACGTTTCATTATCTAAGGGATCACAGTCTTAATGTGGATTAAATTAATTGAGGGTAGAAGCATGGGTAGCTGCAATCCTTTGGGAAGGTTCAGTATAGCTTTACTGAAGGGAAGTCCTGCATTGTAAACCTCTTGAAGATTTTCAAAGGGCTAAACAGACATAAGGCTAAAGGTAATCTGACTGCTAGTTTACCTCTCCAAAGACTTTTAAGGGGACTAAGTTATCACAGAATTAGAGAGAAGGTCCAATTGATAAAACTCTAGTTAACAAATATAACCAAAATAGAATTCATATGTTTTCATTACAAGAGAGAGAAAGGTTACCACTGTAGTTCCACTGCATTCCACAGCAACTTGGATAAGAATCTTGACTTATCAACATATTTCTAAATTATTAGAAAATTATATTCTTAGTGGGTGAAACAGTTTTCAGATAAAATTATTTATTAGAGCACTTGAAGACAGCTAAAGGACCTCAGAAATTAATGTGACTGTGCAATGAAGAGGCAGTTAACATTAATTTTAGATATAAACAACAAGATGCACGTGAGGAAAGAAAATCCTACCTTTACATGAGACCTGGTGATCTGCAACTTTGCTCCTTATAAGTGAACCAGTGCTACGATAAATAGCTCTGTCAAAACACTGACTTAACATTCAGCAGTGGACAAAAAGGAATGTTAAGAATTATTACAAAAGGAAGCAAGAGCAAATGCCAAATAAATGTTTATGCCACTTTGTAAATATGCACTTCATGTTCTCCTAGAATTCTGTGATTTTTTCCTTATCTCACTTCAGCAGAATACAGGCCTACAGCAGAAATAAAAAAAGTTCAAGGAACAGCAAGGATGATCAAAGACATAAAACAGCTTCAGAATGAATAATGATTAAACTGAATTATGTTCAAGTGAGAGATTACTGGATAGGTATATGGTAAAGCTCTTCAGAATCATAAGTATCTGAAGGTAGTTGTGTAGAAGCTAGAGAGACCTCTTCACTGTCTTTTACAAGACAACAACCAGGAGCTAATGAATAAAGCTGTAGTTTAAAACAGAATGAGGTGGTTGATCATACAGTGGTATTGTATGTATTTAGAACTTTTTGATAAATAATATTTTATATTAAAAAATAAACACATGCTCAAGCAAACAACTGGAAAGACACCTAGAAATGTGATGCAAGTACTTGGGAGGGGTTATTAAATATATAAACTACATGTGGTTCAAGAAATTTGATAAACTGAAAACAACTGAGGACAGGAAAGTATTAGAGAAAATATAATCTGTGCTTGCCCTGCACTAACTTTTTCCTAGTTACTTCCTTTATCTTTTAGAACCAGGATACTGGGATACTAATTTTACTTGGAGCCCATGGTCTCATAATTTTCTGTTCTTCAGTTTTAGTTCATTATTAATTTGCATTTTCTATTTACTACTTTTTTATATTTATAATTGTATATTAAATCAGTCTCTGCATTAGTGAATTTCAGTAATCACTTCATTGAAATGGATTCATTTACACTGGTATTGTTAACAAACTTGTCCAAATTTGGCCAGCCTCTGCAATAAACACATCCAAAGAATAAAACTGTCAAAGAAAGATATTCATGTGATTAATGAGGAGCATGAATAAGAACATGTATTTACTGGAAATTACTGGATAAGCTTTGTCATTTAACTACATTAAATACATTTGTATTAACTCAATTTATTATTATTGCATACAAGTTTTTATATGTAGTTGTTTCTTCTAGGTTTATGCTGAGTTTGCTTGCTCTGTTCAGGAGCCATGGTACAGGACAAAATGCAGAGTTGCTTTAAACTTTTACTCAGAATGTACCTAGAGACATTATTTCAGAAAAGTTTTATCTGAAAGCAAGACAGGAATAAGCTTGGTTCCATGTGGATTCTCTTGGAAGGGAAAAGTGAACATCTTAATATTTAATAAACAGTAAAAATTTCAGAGTACTACCAAGGAGGCATCAGACTTTACACTCTTACCAACTGCATGCAACCAATGTTCCAAACCCCACAATTATAAAAACCTCACTCTGTCTTTGATTATTAAGTAAACGTTTGCCTCAGGGTAATTACTACAAGCAAAATGCATGCAGTGACAAGAAACCTCAGCTTTTCTACCAGGTAAATAAATATGAAAGAAAAAGAGACACCCGAAGCCATACCGCTAACCCAGCCTATTTTACCTAAAAGCAAAACTGAAGAATCTTGCCTCTACTAAGCTTTTAATTCAGCATAGGTCTGCAACTGGATGTAAAATGAAGCAAAGCAATAATAAAAAACAACTCCTCTCAAATTACCATTTTCTAAAGCAATAAAGCAGTTAATTATCTCCACTAAAAAACCCCAAAGCATAACAAACAGGATTCTAGGAACATTACATGTGTATGTTTCATTTGGAAAATCAGGCAAATCACCAGAACCCTGGCTTGGGTTTTTAAAAGAATGTTAACCTTATGATTGCTTGCCAAGACAAAAATTATTTTGCTTAAAACCTTCTACATGATTCAGTCTAATTAGCAAATTTTGCCAAGAAGGCCCTTAACAAGGGGCCAATATCTGTCCCAACACATAGTCAACTCCCCTCCTCCCGTGGTCCTTATGAGTTAGTTGCATCCTAACAGTTCAAGAAACTTCCTTCTTTTGTAACACCAAGACGATAAAGATCACCAGACTATTCTCAGTGTATTCATTAGACTTTGTTTTCAGATGAGTAGTACTTTAGATTTCACGTAAACAAATGCATTCTCACACATCTTGTTTTCTCTAAAAAAAATCATTACTCAGTTTAGCCAGCACATGATAAATAAGATTACTAGTATGAGGTAAAGTCCTTATGAAGATAAATCTGTTCAGAATTTCAACACGAATTTAGAGACCAAGCTGGACCTTTGCTGTAGCACAATCTGCTATGGTGAGTTGTTAATATATGAGAGCCACAAGTTTCCTGTCTTCATAAGGAATTTATTAGGCACTTGTTACCTTAGCTGACAACACACCTGGTTTCCTACTGAAGACACATCTCCATGAGAATGGCTTCCATGACTGGAAAATATTTTGCTATCTGCAGGCAGGTAAATAAGTAAACAGGCAGACACAGGCACACAGAGCTTACAGTCATTTGGACTACTTGTCTGCTTCAAATTAAGCAGCAGTTAAATGTTTTGTGGTTCATAGCCTAAATTTTGGAATTTGAGGCCCTTCCCATTCCGCCTTTGGTTTGAGAGAGCTTGCTGTCAAGACCTTTGAAGACAGTGTTATGCAGACTTTTAAAGTTTTTGCTTAGAGAACTCTATAGAGTAGGGTTTTGTTAACTTTTTCTTTTAAGCAAGAAGTTCCTTATTTTTGTTTGTTTCAGTGTTTTCTTTCCTTTTTCTGTATGTGTTTTTTTGCTTGAGAATACATTCATGTTGTGGTAGGAAGGTTGTGGATCCTAAAGAACAAATACTGATGATGCTATATGGATAAATAACAGCTAAGATTGATAAGAAAACTGGTAGTAACAAGTATCTAAACAAAACTAATGGACTTGTTTTCAAGAAAGTTAGTGGAAAATGGATTTGGCAAATGGCAAGATTCCAAATGCTGTAGCTAGAGCATGTCATAATTAATTTCATATTTTTTTCTGATGAATGTCAGATAATGATTCATTTTGCAATAACTGTTTCATACAATGCATGACTTCTCTCTTTGTTTTTGTTATGGAAGACTGAAAACAAAACAACATAGGGAAACATTGTTTCTCTTTGCCAGTTATGGCTACAAGAAGGCAGGGGACACAGGAATGGACTGAAAATGTAGAAAGGCTCATTTGCAGCTAGGGCAGAGAATCTTACAGAAATTCTTCTTTCAAGTCAACCTTTTTTATGTCAGTCATATAGTGTTAATTTGCCCATAGCACCACATATGTTTCCAGTCTCTTAATAGTACAGAGTAAAATTCTTGCCTTCTTGCTGAATAATTGTTGTCTTCTGCAGGCTTGTAGGAGTAACAAATACTTCAAGTAGCTAATATACAAGGTACTGTTTACATACACTATATAAGCACACATATATAAACTTGCGTGTACATAGATGTATGTAAACAATACAATTCAAAATAATCAGGTGATATTCAGCCATAACACGTGCTCTTACCTATTTGCATGTAAGTGATCTACCTACTGGACCTAGTGGAAAACAAATGACAACTTGTGAGTGAAAGCTCCAACAGTAATTGTCAGAGTTTTGCTCTGATAACTGTACACCTGGTGACACTGGACTTTTGCAGGAAAGTGATGAGTATGTGCAAGATCAGAGTTCTGTAAATTGATCTGATACTCTATCTTGCTCAAATACTTTATTATCCTACATACCTCTCTTTAAGCAAGGCACGGTTAGTTATGCATATCAGCAATTCATCAATTTCATGTATGCTTTAACTAGAACTTACTATGAATGGAAGCAGATGGTCACTATCATTATGTGACTATTCAGGGAAGGCTTCTCTCAATTTTTTTTCCAGGGGAAACAAAATTATCAACAAGCATTTTGATATCCTCTTTTCCAAGGTAATAGCTTGACATTTTTCTAATTCAGCTGGAAACACTCTTGGCAGGTTTACTGAGTATAAATTTAACATGTAACAGTGAACTTCTTGTTTTCATAATGTCCCCAAGAATATGTACACAACTGAGAGTTCTAAATTTAGAGCATCGCTTTAGGCTTAAAAGATGTTTATTTCAACTGAGCAGAAGACAACAAGAAACAGGTCTATTTTGTAGAATAGATTGTACAACATTTTCCTCCTCCATCACCTCATCAGGTGAATTTTCAGGGTGAAAGAATTCTCCATACTCTTTTTCCCAGTCTGTGTGAAATGAGCTATTAATGACAGGTACATGAATGACAGGTGCCTTCAGTGGCACCAAGACCTGCCATAATTTTATGTATGTTTGAGTTAATGGGACCAAGTGAGAGATGGTAGTATATCAACATTCTCATAACAAACTGACATTCAAATAAGTGGATGAAACTGGTAAGATAATAATAAAACAGAAGTCAACAATTCAGGATAAGTGATTTCACTCTGGTTTGTATTTTATTATTCTTAAACACACCACAACTATCCTCCACCCTCCTCTGAAGATATAAAGTCAAATTCTTTTACACTAACTTCCTGGACTATATATATTGTCTTAAAAAATGCTCTTTGAGGCAACTCATTCAGACTTTTTCAGGGAAAAATGAGAAGCAAGCAAAACAAAAAAGGGAAACAATAAATAAATGAAATCTTTCTCCATTTTCAAGGAAAAATACTCAATTACTTTAACAAGGATAGCTTATTTCAGGTTTCAAAAACCTCCACATTGAGATGGCATTTAGCCATAAGTTGGGTGTCCAATTTTTCTCACCTTTCACAGCAGTCCCCTTTCCAATACTATTTTTTCTGAAGAGCAATTGCTGTGATTGTGTGAAAGCAAGGTTTAAAGTTCTGTGTCATACAAAAGTATGGCTTTCTGAAACTGTGCAGGTACTTTGATTCAGCCCTTTTTGTAAAGTGAATCGCATCATTCTCTTTTTGTCATAAAACACTCCAAAACATCTCCTATCATGCAGATATGAAAAGGGATGGTATTCCTGGGACAAATTCACATTTGAGTGCTGCAGTTGAGGAAGCTGCATCAGTGGTGCAACTAAAGATACCAGAAGAGAAAGAAGAGCACATGTCAGTGGCTTTAATTACAGTGACATAGAAGCACATGTCTACAACTTGATTTTTGAACTTTGCATAGTGTGAGATGAAGCTTTCAGAAGTTGCATAAAACGTGAAACTTACCACTGACACCATGAAAGAGGAACCAAAAGAAAGTATTCTGACTAGGCATCATAATTTCTACACAGAAATTAGTTTCCAGATTTTTCTATAAAGTCTCTAAGGGTTAAAAAAAATCATATATTTGTAGTTTAGGGTAGATCCAACAAAGAAAAGAGAATATTTATCACTTTAAATTAGATGATGGAAGAATTTCAGTCCAGATGTTATATACTCAATAAAAGTAGATGTATATCTGTTATTTTGATTATTTTTCAGCCAGTGTTTCTTAAGACCAAGTAATATGTTTTGACTCCATCCAGTCTGACTCATAACAAAGCACAACAGTATTTCCTCAGTACAACTGCAGCACTTGTGCTTTTCATGCAATTCCCTTCACAATAGGAAACCTTTCAACAAAAATAACTAAGGAATTGAAGGAGAATTTAAGGGAAATAGAAAGGTGTGATACTCATACAAATTTTATTTCAATCTCTTTTCTGCTGAGGCACAAACCCATAGCTTAATCTGTAATCTGTGGGTCTGATGATAATTTGTCATTTTAGCATTTCAGAAAATGAAAGCATTTCTTTCTTTGACAAAGTACTCTTACAAATGCAAGAAATACAAAGGTACTAAAAAGGAAAACAGAAGAAAGAAACCATTGGAATTGCTTTTGCATAAAGTCATTCAGAGCTATATATGCATAGTATGTTGTAGGATTTGTTCTATCAGTTAGATGGAAAAGAAATGCAAATAAATCAGCACAATCTTACTATGTTTTATTGAAAAACAATGTTATTGAAGTGCACAGTAAGTGAATGCTGATTCTTTAGGAAGAGAAAGAAAGGTTGTCCCAGCTGCCTGGGTTGTTCCTGGGTTTTTCTGCTGGGAGTGGCTGCGAGCATGCTGCACTTCTTCTGCTAATATCACTGAGCATAAAAAGATGGATGAAGGCAGTTAAATGAAAACATTAATTGTATCCCATGTTTCTTTTGTTAACAATACATCACTATAGAACTTAAGGATGGGATGTGATGCTGCTATTGGCTTAGTATTAAGTAATATGGTGAATTTTTTTTTCAATTTAAATTTTAAAAATAATTTCTCATGGTATTTATTAATAATTTCTGTATTCATATATAGAAAAAAATCATTTTTTCCACCCAAAGAGGTAGTGTAAATATACAAATGGAGCTGTTAGATAATGTGGTGATCAGTATTGTAGAAAAGACACTGTATTTGTAAAAAAAAAAAAAAAAAAGATACAATTAAAAATTGCAGAATTTAGTGTAGAAAAACTTCAGCTTTTTCAGTGATGATTTCCAGATTCTGCCTTCCAGTAGTAGTGATTGAGCAGCTCAGGTTTAACTAGATGGGTGTGCTGGAGATAGCAGGCCATGGGTCTTTTTTCCTGTGTCTCCTGAGGGACTGAAGGCACAGCTCCACATCACAAAAGAAGTAAACTGGCTGGGATTGTTTGAACCTGGAAACATATTATGAAATTTGAAATTTTGCCAGAGACCACAGCTCCATCTGCTCTGTTAGCGGAACTACTCGTGTATTTCTTCCTGTAATCATTTCAGTCACATTGGACCAGTCAATGCCCAGTTGTTCAAACTAATCCAGCTCAATTTGAGGACTGTTTAGGACTTCGTAACTGAGCCTAACAGATTGCTAGCTTGAGAAGGGCCTTTACCAGCTCTTTCAGGAAATACTACAATTGCTTTTGCTCCTTTAGAAATATCCAAGAAAACCTTCAGTTCTATGGAGCAAGTAATGTTGCCTCTTTAGATAGTTAGTTTGGGTCGCTATTCTGGATAATATCTTAATCACCAATGCCACAGGTATTTTTGGCTATAAATGTTAATAATGAGTTTTGAAACATGAAATGGGTAACTGGGTTATTTTTTATTCATATACATACAGTACACTCACAAATGCATGCAAAGTTTCACCCATACAGAAGTAATTTAGAGCTACGGATTAATACTAAATGTAAATGAGCATGTTTTTCGGTATAATCCTTGAAAAATTATGTCTCCTTCCTCTTCCTCAATGTTTTGGTAGAACGATTGCTTAAAAGACATTTGTGGAAATGGTGTTATTACTCTTGAGAAATTGATTTTTTTTCATCCATTTTGTGAATGCAGTTTCACATGACTCAATCAATTAAACAATATTTTATACTAAAAAGCATAGCCTTGTATCTCATCATCCTGACTTAGAAGACCTAGAACTGACTCTTCCTTCACTGTTTTTATTGATAAAACAGAAACAGTGAGCTTAGTGACCTGAGTTAGATTTCTGACGGGCAGCCACAGAGCTGGTACGAGGGAGAGGGCAGGGCTGTGTATCCGGGTATCAGGGAGAATGCTGGAAGGAATGACATCACCTCTTTCACTGTCAGTGGGTTGCTGGACTGCCTTAATTTTTATCGCATCTTCTTGAAGGCTGTGCTGCACTCAATACAGTGAGTGAGTTAGTACCAATTTCAGTAATTCCATCAACACTGTGGTTGAACTAACAATAGTAAAAGTAGGCCCCATTTGGCTTTCTCCTGACTAATTGTAAGTCCATGATAGAGCAGGAATTGAACAATCCTCCAAAGCTGGTGCCCAAATGAGTCACTCTTAAATTACACACTGTTTTTTAGGGTATATTAAGGTACATGCGATCCTAAATAGTTCCTGGAAAAATATATTTGTTCTTGCTTTGTCGTTGTGTTTATCTAAAATAAAAATATTGTATAACAATTTAATGTCAATAAAAACACTGACTCAGGGCTATACACCCAAAGTACAGAGTTTGCTTTTCAGTGGCAAAAGGTTATGACATTAAATTCCTAGCCAACCTTCCACATATCTCTATTTACTCTTCAAATGCATACAGTCAGATCAAATACTGCCATAGATAAAAACACACTGCCATGGGTAAAAGGCATTATACAATAATAACATGCAGTTTCTACACAATGCAAATTTTATCTACATACACATGTATGTGTATGTATGTGCACAAGTACATATTCACACAGTAATGGAAACAATGATCTAGAAGGAAATAAGTCACTGAGAGAAATCCCATTCTGTTGTAAGAAAGCACATTATGTTCCTTCCAAGTTTTTTATTTGAAGGCTTTTACTTCTACTGATTTCACTAGAAGTGTATTCAAAATACTGAAAACTCTACAGGTTAGGACTCTTTCTTCTATAAGAAGAAAGTCTAAAATACAAATGACCTCTTTTTCCCTCCCTGACATAATTTTTTTAGATTAAAAGATTTTTTTGTTCTTGATGTTTATATCTCATCAGGATTAGAAAGATATGTTCACTTTCTGCAAATCAGTCATATATGTTTGCTGCTTCTATTACTAGGTAAAAAAAAAAAAAAAATTAAGCTCATGTGAAAGACAAATTTCATATTTTTTTTTTGTAATCTAAATAGTCCTACTCCAGATGTGCCTTAGGTGCTTGAATACATTCATTCAGAATAGTTTAAGGAATGTTGAAAAGGAGGTTTTCCTGATACAAGTGTATCTGATTATGCTTCCTGTGGTTCCTTTTGCCTTTTTCTCTCCTGCAATGCATGACAGTTTGGTGCTATTCTGTAGTCATCTTTAAATCCTCTTTTTTTTTGGCATTTCAAGCAGACCAGATTCTTGTTTAGTGAATAATTTGAAAACTTTCTCTTTCATACTATTGAATGAAAGTTGGCTCCTGCTTTCTTCTCTAGCACAACAAGGTCATTGAGAAGTTTATGCAAACTCTTTTACACATTTCCAAACAGCTGTGTTTGGAAGTTGTGAAACAGAATTTCAAGTCACACATTTTTGGAGAGTTTCAGAAATTGCTGTGATGGATCACGTGTGCTCCTAATGTTGATCTGGCATTGTACCATGTGCTTCTAAACAGTCAAAGGACTGACCAAGCAGCAGCTATTCAATATAACTTAATCAACTACTTCTTGGAAGGAGTTTTTGAGACCTGGAATATATATGCCTATGATTTCATAATGTCCTGGTGTGACAGGAGTCCTGAACCACCCAGGGAATTTCCATGTTTAATATAATGTGTTTTATTGAAGCTTCATACTTATGTGGATATTTTATTCAGTTATCCTGTTGTCTCTTTTCATTGTCTCCTCTTATTTGTGGCTTAAAAAAAAAAAAGGAAAAAAAAAAAAAAAAGAAAAGCAGAAGCACAGGCAATCACTGTAAAGTTACAATTAATTTTCAGATAGTTTTTTTGTTTCCTTAACTAACTGAGGTCACAACCAGCCCTTCTTCTCTATTAGCTTGTGTTTTTGTAGTAATTTACCCCATTGCAAGTGTGGAAAAGAGCAAAGTCAAGGTTTTAGAACCTCTTGGATTAGCTATTCGAAAAACCAACAATGTCAGGATCCTAGTGAAAACAAACAAACAAACCAAGCAGGAAAAAGGGATGGGAATTCTTCCCAGCATGCTACATAATGAATTCTAACTTCATTCCTGTTTCAATAGAACCCATTTCTCTGCATCAGAGATACAGCACCACTGAAATAGCATTCTGTCACTTATTTTAATATATTTAGTAAAGCATGACAGTCATTAAGTATGAACCACAAGAGAAGAAACTTATTAGAAAAATAAATTAAGGTGAAATAGAAAAAGACTCTTTTTGAAATAAAGAAATTCTCAGTGTCTTATTCCTCTTTGCTATTTACTCTGCTTCCCAGGGGACACATAACCTTATGTTCCCTTTCTCACCAAGAAACCAGAGATGCAAATGATATGGAAGAGGGAGGCAAAAGCACAGTTCACTATCACCAACCAGCTTACATCAAAGAGCTTACTTTTGATAGAGGGAGCACTTCACTGCCT
The DNA here is from genome assembly GCF_048771995.1 of Taeniopygia guttata. Classification (NCBI taxonomy): domain Eukaryota; kingdom Metazoa; phylum Chordata; class Aves; order Passeriformes; family Estrildidae; genus Taeniopygia; species Taeniopygia guttata. The sequence goes on along the minus strand of NC_133028.1, from coordinate 35,442,474 downwards.
TCTGTCTTAATTTTAAAATGAGTGTCTTCTTCTGTACATGTTTTGAACAGATAACTGTATGAGACAAAATGTGCTAAGAATTAGGTCTCTTTTCTTGTTTCTTTAATAATTTAAAACAAATCCTTAGCATTGGGTTACTAATGTTTTTTCAGATGTTTGAAATTACGTCAAGGGGAGAATTTGGATTTGCTGACATTCCTGGTTTTTGGAAGGGTATCTAGGTCTTTTTTCCCCCATGTGCTCTCTGAAATAACTGGCAGTCCCATTTAATAATTCTTGACATGCAGAACAGTTTGGCAGGTTCAGACAAAAATTAAAAATAAGTATTGATTCTGAACACATTGTCCTTAGCAACAGGAAAGAGGGAATGGAGCTGTGGGTGTGTTCTTGGAAATATTGGAAACCCAAATGTAAGAAATTGTTTTGCTGTATTTTATTGCAATTTAGATAATTGTAATTATATAAAACAATTTAAAAACAATTTTCCATAGAGGTACTACAAATTTCTGAATTCACATTCTTCAAAGGCTTTTCACTACATCCAGGTGTCTTTCTGTAAGTGACACTGTAATGACCTAAATGTGTCAGTGCTTTAATCAGCAATTTCAGATTTTTATTTGCTCTCTAAAAAAGTATAATCATGCACCAAAACACTTTAAGGAATTGCACCTAAGATGTTCTTCTAATATTTATCACAAAAATTTTCTATTCAATAACAGAAACTCCCCCTCTTTAAGAGCCAGCTGTATTCTGAGAACATTCTAATAGCTCTCTGACACAGACAGAATCCTCCCTAAGAAATTGGTTCGTGCCTGTGAGCATATATGTATGAAAAAGGAAGGATGGAAAATCTGGTTTTTATTTTCTGAAAGCAAGAAATGGCATGAGATGAATAATTGCTCAAAATTTCTTCGCTTTCTTCCTTAAAAGCACTCTTATTACAGCATGTGAATAATATGTATCTTGGCTATGATAACTTTGTTATTATTGAGTGATGGGGACAGCTCTACTGACAGCCTTAAAGCCTTTGAAGAGTTTTGAAGCATGGGAAGGAATTTTAAAAGGAAGGTTCACAAGAAGCGAAAAAAATATTTTGCTCAAATAAGTGAAGTGAGAGGCTTACTAGTATTTGTGCACATAAGGAAATATATGGATTAGTATAGCTCAGCATGAATGAGTAGAGGCATGCAGCTGTGAAAAGGAAAATGTATAAACAGAACTCTATAACCAAAACACGCAAAGTAATCCCTCTCATCTGCACCTCACTAGTAAGGCTTTCATTAGAATTATTTGCTCAGTTCTGTTTTTTCCTCTCCAAAACAGGAGGAGAGTTGGCTGAAATGCATGTAGAAGAGAGAATCAACAGTGATTTCAACTCTGGAAACCATGGTCTATGAGGAAAGAATAAGTGATTTTGATTATTTTTTTCTTGAAAAACAAAGGAGAAGAATAAAGGAATATGGTGTGGAGAAGGAATGAAATAAGCCATTAGCAAAGAGAAAGGGAGTAACCCCTTCCGTGTTTGTTGTAGATAAAATGAGAAATAATCTAAATTGCAAAAAATAAGGAATTATATAAGATATTAAAAAAAAAAACCAAACCAACTTCTAAGAGTAAGAATAATGAGCTAGTGAGAAGCTGGGAAGTTCTTTTAAAACAGGTTTAACAAGTGTCCGTCCACACATGCACTTTAGTACTAGACCTTTTTTCCTTAACCGAAACATTTTGTTATGGAATACTTCAAGTGCATCCCTCAGCCTAGTGGGATGGATATATGTTGGAGAAGTTGATGGAGAACTCTCTTCCATGGGAAGGACCTCACATGGGAGAAGATTAATAGTTTGAAGAGTGGCAATATATGATGAACAGGTTGCAACCCTCATTCCCCATCCTCCTGTTCCACTGAGGGGAAGGAGGTAGAAAAAATCAGAGTGAAGTTGAGCTTGGGAAGGAGGGAGAAGTAGTGGGAGGTGTTTTCAAGGTTTGGGTTTGTTTCTCACTATCCTACTTTGGTTTGATTGGTAATAAGTTCAGTTTATTACTCTAAGTTAACTCTCAGATTCCTGTTACAGTAACAGTTGAGTGATTTCTCTCTGTCCTTATATTGAACCATGAACCTTTCCTTACATTTTCTCTCCCTATGCAGCTGAGGTGAAGAATGCCAGATTGGCATTGGTGGGCATCTAGAATTCAGACTGTGTCAGCCCACTACAAAATATCTGAAAATAATAATGTTATAATTTTGATTTTTGCTCAATGTATTTTGTTTATTTTATCACCTACTTATGTTTCCAATAAAACTGTTGATTCACATAAAGTTGAATTTTATTTTGATTAAAAATAAACAATCATTGGGCTGAATTTTTTTCAAATTTTTGTTTGTGTAGTTATCGGAAAGCCAATTATTTAGACAGATCAATTTCATAAGTAATTTTTACTCTCTAAAATATCCAAGGATGATTCCTCTGCAGGTAAAATACAGGTAAAATCTGTTTCATCACCTGTGCCAATGTGCTTCATCACCTGTGCATCACCCTCTTTCTGATGACCAAAGCGAAGTTCTTATGAGCACAGAAACTCCAAGGAGGCAGTTTATATATTTGGACTTCGAGCAGTGTCAAAAATATCTCTGTTCAATGGTATATCTGTTTAGAGGGAACATACAGGGTCTGAAGTCCTTTTCCTTCCACAAAGGATTTGCTCTGTTTTAATAAGATTACTGTCTGGGGAGAGACAAGAGTTGTTATAATTTAATGGATTTAAAATGTTGATATAGAAAATTTCAATTTGGGTTTTCAAGTGGGAAAGGAACAATGACAAATTTGGGATAGTTATGAATGTTCTCTAAAACTTGAAATAAAAAGAAAAAAGTGATCTTCTTCTAAATCTGTTCTCAAATATATTGTTTAGAGCTAGGTGATTTATGTGTTTCTTTCCTTGTTCTGGCCTCTGCTGACTATTTACTGTCTAGATATAAACAGCACAAACAACAATATTTAGTTTGTTTCCATATGTTTTTATTCCTAGAATTAACAAAAATAATCAACAAACAAAACAAACAACAAAAAAAATAGATTGGAGGATGAAAGACGTGTCAAAAAGTTGTACGATGAAAATAATTTTTTTGGTAGTGTTTCTGGATGTTGCATGATTACTATGTTACCATCCCTTACAATATTTTCCATGTTTATTTTACTAGTTAAAATATTATAGCATAATTGAAACCAGCCACTCTTGAAGTCTGTAGAAATATTTTCGCTTAAGGCAGAGCTAGATTTGATGGCAGTAGAATTAAGAGAGGCAAGCATATTTTGCAGATGCTCAAGTTTGGTTCAGATGCTCAAGTTCAATTAGATTCTGCTGCACTTTATTTTTATGGAGAGAATAAATAGCTCATTAACTTGCAGGCACACAACAATTAAGCATTGGAAAGGACTCGCAGTTTGTCTAACTCCCTGAGTTCAGAACATCTGGTTACGGTCTGAAGTAAACTGAAATATTTCAGAAAGATTATGTCAAAGATGATGATTCAATTTCCTTTGAAAAAACAATAATTAAAATTCCAGCTACAATGAGATCTATAACCACTGCCTTTTGTAGCAGGTAGACAATACTGATCCAAATTCTCAGACATTTTTCCATTTACTTCAGACCCACAAAACAGAGCTATTGGTAACTTCCCAAACAGGCTTGACAGCAAATTCTAGTTCAAAACAGATTAACAGAAACTCCAGCCACTAAAATTTTGTCAAGGATATTAAGCTCAGAAAATGGCAACCACAGAATTAACCAGACACCCACTAATTTAAACTATTGACTATGGAATTTGAATGACCTTTTTCAATGGAGACTTGTTCAGGCAACATGGATGAGCATGCATAATTTGTAACATTCCCACAGAGGTGATATTACAAGGGTTTTTTTCACAGGTAGACAGCTCAGAGTGGTCTGGTAACCTGGTTAGATACGGTGTAAAAATTTTGTTTGGGGTAGTTTTGCACATGCCCCAAGAGGCATGCAGGTTATGTTGCTCTGGTGGTTACAAGTAAAATATTCTGCTTTAATTTAAAAAATGTTAAGTAACCTTACAAAATTCACAGATCAGCTAATGGTGGCTGTATTCTGAAATTGCACTGTAGACATCTCATAAGTATTACAGAGCGGGACATGGTTGGATGAGAGCTAGTACAGGCTCAGGAGAGATTATGAGGGTAGACAGGGAAAGAAAGTGTATAGGATTTTCTGTGTGTTTACAGAAATGATCTTGTGGTTCCTTTGGACATCCCAAAAGAACTGTGCCCCCCAGGTGAAAACAAGGAAGGAATAAAAAAAAATATAAATTGTGATACAATTTAGACATAGGTTTGACATTTTGAAAATATGTAGTGAAAAAGATACTTTTAGAAGACTTAAGACAACTTGGACTTGCTAATACTGAAAAAAAATTTTCCAGGATCAAGTAGTAAATGAAGAAAAGAGGTGAGGAAGGGATCTAATTACCTTAATTTTCTAGTAGCACTTATGCCAAGACAATGCTTGGGGTTTTCATGTTAATCTGTGTCCATACTTTCCCTTGCAGGGGGTGCCAGAGTAGGAACACAAGCATGAGTACTGTAAGTAAGAACAAAGTATTACAGGTTTAATAATCTGAAAGACAGTGTAACTCTTCTACAAGTGGAGCAGCTGTGTGAAATGTTGATGCCAGTCACAGAGCAGAAATAATTAGAAGATAAGCAGGGATAACAAACCACTTTCATACACTTGCCCTGTGTCACAGGGTGGTGTTGGAATGTACTACCTTTCAAATGAAAGCAGTGTTCTGGAGGAGTCATTAAGAAATAAGGGAACTAACTCAGGGGTGAAATCAGTATGTAAGCACCTCTCAGAAAGGGGCCTTCGTATATCAAGACTTTTCCTGAACACAGAACTACTGGCACAACCAGTAGCAACTTCTCCCTGTTCTCTCACCTAGCAGCTGCTTTGATACTGCTTCAGAACTCTTCAGAAATTTACTTGGTCTCACATATTTGCAATAACAAAATTCAAGGGGTTTTTTTTGTACTCTAAGCCTTAATTAAATCTGAGGCTACTGGAAAGGGAACAGGTAGAAAAAATCAGAGTGAAGTTGAGCTTGGAAAGAAGGGAGAAGTAGTGGGGAGGTGAAAGTGCTTTTAAATTTATTTTCTCAAAACTGTGTGTCATATAAATTGTTTCTATATTATACCTGACTACAGTTGTATACAATTTGAAAGTTTCCTACTGAAGTGAGATATGCACTTCTTGACTTATTTTTACTGACCTTCTTTTATTGTCAATGAAGTTAAATACAAAGTGTAAAGTATTTCAGTTGAATGATAATTGAGAAGAGCCTGCAGAGCCTATGGGGAAAAGAAAAAAACTCAATACTTATTGACTTTAGGTCGTAAATACTTCTGTGAATCTTTAACATATAGTTCATTAATTTTGGAGAGACATTTTATTGACTAGTATGAAATTCAAAATTAGTAATGTTCATAGTGGTCCTATTTAATTAACATCCAAATCATGAAAGAAACTTTATGTTGTACTGCCTTGAGAAATGAAGAACAAACAATAAAAGGATGCTAATGGTACAGTGTAGTATCTATTCTAGTCTGAAACTATTCTGTAGTATCTATCTATAATAATATTCTCAGTATCATTTCAGATCAAAATTCAGGGTGTTATTACTGATGTTTCTATATTTGTTCAGTGAATGTGTAAAGGGGTGAAGTCTGCTTGGAAAGCAAGAGGGTGGTGATATCCACCCTTCAAGTTACAAGACAAACTGAGTTACAGATTGACATTGTTAATGTTGCTGAAGTGATGGGCTCACCTCATCTGAGATATGAGATAGTATGAAGTTATCTATTCCTCAATGAAACATATATATCATAAAATCATAGAATAGTTTAGGTTGGAAGGGTCTCAAAACATTATTCCATTCCAACTCCTCTGCCATGGGCAGGGACAATTTCCACTAGACCAGATTGCCCAGAGCTCCATCGAACCTGCTCTTGAACGCTTCCATGGGTGGGGCATCTGCAGCTTCTTTGGGAAACCTGTTCCAGCGCCTCACGACCCTCACAGGGAAGAATTTCTTCCTAATATCTCATCTAGACCAACTGTCTTTTAGTTTCTAGTTTCTATCCACTCCCCCTTGATCTATGTAAAAAGTTATCATGACCTTGTTAAAAGTCTCTATCTTCCTGGAAGGTTCCCTCCAGCTACTGGAAAGCTTCAGTTGTCACCCTAAAACTTTCTTATACTTTCTTCTTTGTGTTTATGACAGCATGACAACGCACGTGCTGTTAATAAGTGGAATGGCTATTTTGCAAATCTAACAAGTGATGCATTTGTACTTGTAGCTACAGCTGTACTCTGAAGGCATTCTTGCCATGAGGAATCTACTCCTAAGAACTTCAATGTTTAATTTTGTTTCTAAGACAGCATCACCTCAAAATATTTCCATCACTTTCAAAATGAATTATGATTTGTAGCATGAATATTAATTATATTTTATAAATTTCTTTCTTAATAATGACTGCCAGGGGATGGAATATCCTCAGGAAGAACGCATTTTGCTAAGTAGTTGTCCTTGAACAAAACGCGTGTTCCCAAAATGTGCCGCAATGAGGGGGCGACATCTCGTGGTGCAATTTATACTGTCCTGAGAAACGACGGTGCCTTTGCTGCAATAAAACAATAAAAGGGTGGGGAGGGACAGCTGGTTCGTGTGTAAGTAATGAAATGTAGTTGGGGTTTGTAAAAATGTCCAATAACCTCCTACTTTAAATATGTTAAGCCTAACTCGAGTACTTGTGGATTTATTCTCATCTCAACATGAGGTTTAGGAATGGGTCAGATTGGAAGGGACTACAGGGGCTCATCTGGTCTAATCCCTCTGTTTAAACAGGGTCATCCTAAAGCACGTAGCACAGGATTGTGTCCAGAGAGTTCTTGAATATCCCCGTGAGGGAGATTCCACAACTTCTCTGGAAAATCTGTTACTGTGCACACTCACCCACACAGTAAAGTTCTTCCTCATATTCAGGTGGAAAACCAGCTCTATCATGAACTTTTAAAAACAATGGTTTAATGTCTCCTGTAGCTACTGAGCATGCCTAATGAGAATAACCAAACACATCTAAAGTAACACTGAGAAGTTTTCAAAGCAGGTCAGTGTGGGTTTTGGCTTGTTAAGGGAGGAAATAAAACATAAGTGGGTTTGAGGCTGAACTCAATACCTCAGTAGGGGTTTTAAGTGCAGATTACTTAAATAGGGACTAATATTACAAGAAAACTCTTTTCAGCCTTGTGAGGGAAAGTTCAAAGCCCTGCTGCTGGGGAGCAATAACCCCCAGGCACGATGGTTTGCTGAGCAGCTGGACAGGGGGTGTTCAGAGCAGGACCATGAGCCAGAAACGTGTTCTTGTGACAAAGATCCCTAATGCCAGGCTTGGCTGCCTTAACAGTGTTGTAGGCAGCTTGAGGGAGGTGATTGCTCCCTTCTGCTCAGCATTGGTAGAGTCTCACCTGCACTACAGTGTCCAGATATGGGGGATTCCATCAACATGTGCAAAAATTTGTGTGCAGTATGTAAAGATGATGGAGTCAGGCTCTTTTAAACAGTGCTCAGTGGCAAGATTGGAGGCAATGGACACAAACCAAAGCACAGGATGTTCCCTTTGAATGTTCACTTTTTACTCTGAGGGGGACTGAGCACTGGCACAGGCTGCCCACAGAGGCTGTGGACTCGTCATGCTTGGAGATATTCAAAAGCTCTCCAAACATGGCCCCGGGCAACTGGCTGTAAGTGGCCCTTCTTGAGCAATGGTTTGCACAAGAGGACTTCCAGAGGCCCCTTACAATCTCAGCCAATCTGTGATTTAGTAACTCCATGGAATAATTGTTTAAATTATTCATTTTTGTTAATGAGAAAATATTATATATAAAATATATATTTGTTTACTATTTTTTTCTGAAATATTAATAAATTTTTGAGAAAGTGTGATTAATCTCCAAAAGGAAAATTGCTGTGTAATTCTAGGTGTGTGACTTTTGAGGATTGTTGTCCTGGGTTTTAAATTCCCAAGCCTGTGTCTTATTCAGAAAAAGTATGTTCTCAGATCCTGATAGTGTATAGATAATACAAAATAAAATCCACTGTATGGATTATGTGAAATTGAGCTAGGTATTTCTAAAATTAATTGGTCACTATATATGCATTCATCAAAAGAGGATATTTGATATGTTTTTCCAGAACAGTGTGTTGAAGGCCCATGTAGTTTATGCCATAAATATTGATCTCTTTAAGATCTGTCACTTCTTTTTTCTATGATTCTCGGGATACATTACCTGACTGTTACTTTCTTTTTCAATTGCTTGATGCACACCTGGTACAGTACATTTGCAGTTTTCATGCTCTGGGAACTGTGTACCTCATCATGAAAACATTTGCTGCTGCAGTAGTTTCTTGACATTGTTGCTTATGAATATATCTGAACAAGGGCAGAGGTACCACTTTGTGGTATTCACGTATCCTCTGCGCAGAGAGCGACTTGGCTTTCTCAGGATTTTTCCTGAGAAGCTGTGAGAGAAGCAGAGAAAAGAATGATCAAAGCAATTCTTATCTCACTTGCTGCTGCTCATCATTGTGCACATGTGGAATGTGTTATGGAGATTGTTTACCCAAGGTGATTGCTTGATTGGATTCTGGTGATGGTGTTTTGGATTTCTTGACCAATTAGGTCACAGCTGTGTCGGGACTCTCAGCAGAGAGTCACAGGTTTTCCTTAGTAGTGATATAGTTCTTACTAGTGTAATATAGTTTTAGTATAATATAGTATAATAAAGTTATTAATTAGCCTTCTGATATCATGGTGTTCTGCAGGTCATTCTTCCTGCCAGTCGGGCACCATAGCAGCGCTACCAGCTGTGCTTTGCTTTAGGGAAGACAAGATGGTAGAGATCTGCTGGAGCAACAGCTGTCACAAATAGCAAAGATTTGAGAATTCTGCAGGCTCTGTGAAGGCTCACTCAAGATTTCTGCTAAGGCTTCTCTGGTGTTCTTGTTTCATTTGATTGTTCCTTTGAGAAATTTCCATTTTATAAAGCTCCAAGTTACAGGTTTGCTGAACTGAATTATTTGCAACTGATAATGGAAACACTTGATTTGTGAGTTATGTCAAACTTGCTGTTATGTGTCCCATCAACATGCTAAGCAAATTGAGAGGTGTGAACTGATGTTGCCTTTTGTCACAAGTGAGCAGGCAGTGACACACAGCTGTGTTGTCTCCTAAAGACATGCCTGTTACTGACTGCACTCTTTATAAGAGCATTAACACTGCTCTAATCAGATTAGAAGAACTCCAACTCCGACTATTCTCAAATGACTGCTTATCTGCTACCTTCAAGTTTCTATCAAGGAGCACATAGGAGGTGCTCAGAGACCTATAAAATTTTTATAAGGCTATTTTGCTGCAAGTGAAACTCTGTCTTTTTGATAAGTTCAGTAGGACTATTTTGGAGTGGCTGTACTTATTTGAATAGGCATTTATCAAGATAAGTTTCCCCGAGTTTTCAGAACAAGTGTTTTTTCAGAGTTAGAGCCTATATAGCAATCAAAAGCACTCTACTCAAAGGCACTCTACTCCTTCTCTTTCTTGTTTTCACTCTGGAAATACTTAATGGTAGTGCATGGTAACTACTGCTGTGGGTTTAATCCTTTTTTCCAATGGTGTTGTCTGCTTCTCTTTTGACTTTAAATTAATTTAAATTCAAAAATATAATAAAATTACTTCACAGTTTCTGAAAAAAGATAAGTTTATTTTGTTTTTTGAACAAAATATCTACAATTACATGGGTGACACCATAAATTTCACATTTTTAACACTTCTGACTGCAGAGAATGTCAGTTTAAGCCCAATATGATACTGTAATACAATAAAAAGGAATCTAATAAAATACATGCACAACACATTTATAGATTTTTGCCAAAAAAGGAAGTACTTTGAGATGAAATTGTTGTCAGAGAGAACTCACAGGAGAATATTTTTAAATCTCACAGACAAGTTATTAATACACTATCATATACATTTTTTTTTCTCGCTGTAGCCTTTAAAAAGCCAGGATCGCTAGCACACAAAATACCATATATTATGTTAAACCTTTATGTCAAAAGCTTATGGCACAATTTCTTTCTATATAGCTCACAATTCCACATTTATGGAACATCAGTAGCTACTTGAGTCCATTTCATCTGTTAATGTTACTCTGATGTACATTAAAATACAAACATAAGAAATGTTTCTTGCATATTTCACAAAGATGAAAGTGAAGAAGTGCAGTAATAGTCGAGAATGTCAAGAAGACAGGATGAGCCAACACTTTTTCTGGCATTAATCTACTGCTTCTAGCAATCTTAACCTGCTTCCACAAACCTTCCAAACTGATAGTACTTCAGTAATTACTGTGGGTTATTGTTGCCTGATGACACCTTTTCTGTAACCACTCCAAAACAGAACACCTGTTTTATTACTAGCAAGTAGTCTGGTTTGAAATTTATATTTTTCTTCTTAGTTGTCTCTGTCATGAGAAAAAAGCTGTAATATCTGATATTGCACTCATCTAACTAACCACACGGTTGTGCAGTAAGATGTGGATAAAGTTATTTTACTACCTCACAGGGGTACTGTATGTATTACTAGCTCATTCAGCTCATTCACATTTTAAGGCCAAATTCTATTCTGTTGGATTAGATTAATTTCTATCATAGCTCAAATGAGACCAGAAGCTGCATGAAAAGTGGATCTTTTGCAACCAATCATGTCAGCTTAGGCTGGAAATGGTATAAATAATTTAATTTCTTTCTACTATAAAATTATTGCTGAAAATAATACTTTTTCTAAGATTAAGGAAGACTTTTTATCTTTCCCTACTGTTAAAAAATATAAGGTTTTGTACAGTTTATTATATTCTATCTTTATCTACATTATCAGTCTACAATTCTGTAAGGGATTATACACAAAGTGGAAGCAATATCTCACTCCTTAAATGTAAAGTGCACATTTAATCACCTAAATATTTCTGTCTAGTGAGTCAACAGAATCATCTCTCACACATCACAAATGATTCTTTATAAAGCAGATTTTGGAATGAATGATAAGAAAAGGAATCCAAGGAAACTTAATGTATGATCGAGCTGAAAAAAATTAAATCTTAATTTAAGTAAATGCTCTATTCCTCCTGAATTATACTAACCTATTTAAATAATAGTGCTTTCTGTCAAAAGTCCTTGAAAGGAAAAGGTACTTTATTTTGGTGTTAAAATAGCTGAGTTCTAAGTAGTACAATATTAGAATTCCTTATTCCCTTACATCTTCACATAGCTTATCAGCATTATAGAGAAAAAAGCCATCCCTCTAACCATGCAAGCCTATTGTGTTGATATTTGAATCTAGTTTTAAAAATAAAATGCATTTTGCTGTTTGGAATTTAAGTAGGAGTTCAGCACAGTGATAGTTGAATATTTCTACTGCACCTCTAAGAGGATTTTCTTCTCCTCTCTCAAGGTACTGAAGTTTTTTGCCTCATGAGGAGTGACACGGATTTGGCCACATCTCTCTTTAGTGCAGAACGAAAAGACAGTCATGTCAGAGGTTCCAGGCTCTGCTTTGGGCTTTCTCTCTCCCTGTGGCTCCTGTTCTGCTATGCACAGCCCAGACTTTTCATCCTGCACCCTCCTGTTTTGCTTCTCTTTCTATCAAGAGAGAGGATGGTGTGGAAGTCAATCTGCACAGGTAGAAGTTACTGTCACGAAACAATATAAACTTTGCAGCAGATGATATAAATTGTTTCCCACTGTAGTTACTGTTTCCACCTGAGCCAGTGTACCTATGGAGACACAGCAGGATCGGGAAAAATATTAAGGGTGCTTGATCCTTTTTTCCCTTTATGGTGAATTTGTCAGCTCCTCAGTAGCTCTGTTACTGGGGTATTCCTCCAGATCCCACAGTCTGTGCTCTCATTGTGTTGCAATGTCCTTCTAGTGCCTGTATTTAATTTTTGAAGCATAGGGCTGGTCTACAAAAACATGACCTGAGAAGTACAGGGTCTGCACCTATGTTGAATGATGACTTGGGACAAAGCTGCACTATCCTGTCACACAGGGATTGTGCTTATGAGAAGCTTTCTCGTGTGGCTTTGCCAAGGACTTGTCCTCTGCAGAGCCCAGGTCCGGAACCAGTGAAGTGAGGTAGCTATTACTTCTGCCTAATGAATGGGGTCTTTTTCATATGTAGGAGGAAGTCTGCTAGGTACCATTTGCCTCAAGCATTATCTCCTTCTTGAGTATTTTTCTGTATTTCCACTGCCTCTGATGGGAGTGCAACATAAATACTGCAGTCTGGTAAACACTGCAGAGTACCTTTCAATTCTTGCATCTTAACAACATTTCCTGCTGCTTCATGATACAGTTGCAAAAATATAATCTCTTACAGTAGTCTTAGCTGATGTCAGTAGCTGTTGATTCCAGCTTTGCACAGAGGGCTGGCATGCCTGCTGGCAGTTTTGGACTATTCCCATTCCCAGCAATGAATAGCAGGCATTTGTGCCTTGAAGTTTCTTATCATCTTAAATGACATTTCTCTCTTTCTCTACCATGTGACTTTGTATTAAGTAATTTAGAAATAATCTAAATGAAGCTTATATTTAAAGTCATTATTTCTTTTGAAAAACACATTATTAGTGGACTACAGAAGCTTATGTTACCTTGGTAAATGTTATGGTTCCATTAAAAATGTCCACAAAACCATCAGCTCCAGAGAGATAAAAATAGAATCACATGCCAAATGTTATGTGCATTTGAAAACAGCCCTTAAACAAAATACAGTTGATTTTGCTGATAACAGAAACATGTTAACAACCTTTCCATACAATGTAACTAACCCTAACTTTGAGAGAGGTGAATATCAGTCATAAATTTGTGATACTCCCTCACACTTTCATAAAAAATGAGATTTTCTGGAACATGCACATAAATAAATCAATAAAAAAGCAGACACATTATCAGAAAAAAAAAAAGTAGAAATTGAATTGAAATAATTTTAGATTACAAATGAAGCAAAATATAAAAGCATAATAGTTTTAAAAGAAAGGTGGATTATATATGTTCTTTCTGACACAATTTAAGAAAATGTGAGAGCTACTATTATAGAATCTCTCTAACTAATTCTGGGAGGAAATCAATAACAAACCAAGTCAAACCCAAGGTTGCTATGTTACCATCCCCAGAATAGAGTTACATTACTTCTGTTACTTCATATGCACCATGCCTTTGGCAGTGCACCAGATGTTTGCCTCCAGCCAATTCTGCTTTTCTATACACATTCTGATCATCAACAAAGCACAAATTTTAAACATGTTAAAAATAAAAATATTTTGCAATGAGAATCAGCCTCACTGACTGGACTTAGAGTATCTAATAACTAAATGCTACATTTCCACATCATAGCATGATTTTGTTTTGCCAATAGATTGACAAAAGTAAATACTCTTGCCTGGACACTGTGCCATAAATGTGTTCCATGGTGTTACAATTCAAAGAAGCAACTAACATGACTTATTTAAACCTAAACAGGGAAGATCTTTCTAAGAGTTTTAAGTTGTACTCCTATTTATTTATGTGAAATCCAGTAAAGTAAAAGACCATCCAGGTATTTTTTTTATGTTTTAGAAGAGCTGCATGTTTTTCCAAAGTTGTGAAGCGCTTTTTAACCAGTATATAAATCATATTAACAAACTTCAAAGAATGAATCAGAAAATTTGACACATTCATAAATTAAACTTCTTGTGATTATGTAATATATAGGAGATGAATGTGCATAAACATAACTGTATTCATCCTCCAAATGCTTCAGTGAAGCAGTTGACTCTTTGCTTTCACTTTTGGTCCAAGATCTCTTTGCATTGAATCAAAATGAAGTATTGCAAAATTTTGATGTAATTTGTCTATCTCAGAAGCTGTATGAATTTTATGAATTGAGAAAAAAAATCCTTAAAAATACAGAAAAGATTAAAGAATTTACTTCAATTATTAAAGTGTAGGTAATTAAAATTAAAAAAAAATCCTTTTCAGGAATAATTACTTAACAAATTTTAGTATATTTCTCATATGAAATATAGACTGTTAGGCTGTATGTACTGTGGTGTCTGAGATTATTTCAACATACACCTTCCAGGGGAACAGTAATATGAAGTACATAGAACAAATTATATGCCTTAAATATGTTAAATATGTTCATTGTAAAACCACTGGTACTGTCCTTTAGACTAGATCAAGTCCTTTCAACTGTTTTCTCCAATCATCAGTTATATTGTAAAACTAAAATAAAACTCACAAACACTAATCTATCCTGTGATACTGTGGGATTCACCCAGGGTATTCTGGAAATACTTTTAAAATTAAAAATACACAAGAATTTAAAAAAATTAAGGACCATCAAAGAGTACTGTACAATTATACCACTATGTAACAGTATAAATATTTGGCAGTAAAGCTTCAGTAGAGAGTGATTTTTAATGAAAAAAATGTTAATATTTAGTTTGACAAGGAAAGTTTGCAATAGCAGATGTATCTTCTCTGGGTGCCATTCTTCCATCCCACTGTTGCTGGTCATTGCAGGCCATGCAGGATCCTTTTCCTCCCCCTCATTGTTTTTAACTCTTCCAATCAGTCCTCTGACTTGCATTTCTAACAAAAAGCCTCCTGCTGAGTGTGACAGCCAGATCTTTATGTACTGCAAGCCTCAATCTTGTTACTGGTGAATATCCTCATGCCTGATGATTTTGTAGATAACCCAGTAAAAAATGTTGAAAATCAGAAAGGCTAATGGGAAACAAGCTCTGGATATTGTGTCTATCTTCTTGGCCCGGTCAATGAATACCTTTCTCATCTCATCAGGGCTTTTTGGTACAGGTTGAACAGGATTATTTGGCCCCTTTTGTGTTATTCCATCTTTTGCTTGCACACATGGCCCCACTCCATATGCTGTAATGCTAAACTGACTGTCGCGTGTGTCATCATCCTGTTGGAAAAAAAAAAAAGAAGAAAAGAAAGAAAAAGAGCAAGAAGTTTTTTTTAAATTATTGTTTAAAGAAATCTTACCTTCTGCTAAATAGTAGTTGCACCATTACCTCATTGACTTCTTGAATCCACACCTTATCTTAACTTGTTGAAATTTCATCCCTATCAGTCTGCCAAAAATATTGTTGGATTGTTAACAAGCACAGAATTTTTCTGTTTGTTTATAGATTCTGTAAACTATTTAGAGAATTGAGAAAGCCTAGTAAACTAGTGGTAATTGGGCACACAACTTCTGATTTGGTTAAGTTTCCCCATTTACAGTAAATATGTGCAATCTTCAAATGGACAAATTTCACACTGGTCTTTTAGAAAACAGCTATTAAGTCTGTCCTTTGCCTTACAACCCAGGATCCTGGCCTCTGGAAATATTCATCATAAAACCAATAATGATATGCATAGTCATTATATTAGTAAGAATTAATTTTATCTGTATGCCTAATTTCTGCTGTTCCCTGTGAATGCATCAGATAAAGAGAATAGTGTGCAGTGTCTTAGTTTAAAGTAAAGGAAATGAAAGCTAAAGGTCAGATTTTTCTTCTGACTCAGTCAATTCAGGGGAAAACTGGCAAAAACATTCAGGATTAGGGAATTATAAAAGAAAGTGATTCTTAATCACATGGCACATAAACAGTAGATATTTTGAAGATACACATCTTTTCATAGCATACAATTTAAAAATGTAGCTTGTGTCTGGAGACATCTTTTTTACTTCTCTTTACCTAGGTATCCTCAAGTGAAAAAAAGGCACATATGCAGACAAATAAATGGTATGTAATCTGTGAAGTCAGGGCTAGATTTGGTTCTGATATTATTCCAGTGTACTCCTTTATGTAGACTACTCAAAAATAATTATGTCATTTTGATGGCATTCACTATTTATTCAATACTAATTTAAAAGTCAGAAATGTCAATTTTTCATGTCTAATTTAGCCTAGTTGCTTTAGGATTTTACACTTTTATGAAATACAGAAAGTACTACATTAATTCTTAAATAATTATTTTGAAAAATTATTTTTATAAGTATTATAAAAACAGTTGAGCAGCTGTCAGTTTTTCTTTTGTAGGAGAATTTTTGATATTTTAAAGCTTGTCCTATCTGAAATTAAAATAAATCTAAAAAATATTTATTTGTCAAAGCAAGTCAAATAATTGCTACTTCAATTCAATAGTTAAAAGCATTTTTTGTTTTACTTTAACCTTTTACTTCATACAAATGCAATTTCTCAATGAGTACAAATTAAATCCAAAGTTTCAAATTTTTCATTTTGAAAATGTCTGACATTTTGAAAATCTGAAAATACTTTTCAATGAAGAATTAATTTTAAAAATTTTAAACATTCATCAAATAATTGCCAATTACTTTGTTTAAAAGGAAATCCAAGTTTTATTATCGATATTAACTGAATATGTTAGCTACAAAAGAATGCAGATAAATTACTAAGTTTGAAGTGAACTATTTGGTCATCAGCATGACCACCCAGCAGAGATGTAGCTATCAACCTACTGAGGTACTTCTTCATACATCTAAATTGAATAAATCGCGACACTGATAAAGTTCACTGAAACTACTATATCCAAAATCTGTATTAGAATTTGCCTTTAAAAAATAAAAATAAAGAAAAATTAACATGAAAGAAAAGGAGGTGGAAAAATCACTGACTTTACTATGGAAATGAAGAACAGAAATACAAAATGATAGGATCATTATTTGATGACGTGATAAAACAGAGATTTAATTGTATTCCTCTCCTGTCAGATAAGAATGGGAAATAACATCTTTAATGTAGTAGTTTCTAGAATAGTTGTAGTCTTTTGTTCCAGTTAAGAGAAATATTAAGTTAGAAATACATGTACTGTGAGAATTTACTATAAACTTGCCATTTAAACACCTTCACATATACATTTCAGGATTTTGTCTTTTTATGCTTCACCAGAAAATAAGGCTTATGACTGCACAGGACGAGAAAGATAATAAAATTATTCTTTTGAGTATCAGATTTCAGCTGTGCATGTTTTCAGGATCAGACACTATATAGTAAGACTTTACTGCCTTTGTTTCAGGTTTACCTGAATGGAATGATCTCCTAGAATGTTTTAAAGGACAGGTGTCCCCTTATTTTTGTGCTTGCAGACCTCCTGTATTTCATCTGCAAGCAGTCTGGTTGGAAATACTCTCTGTTGTTGAACTGATGCGAAGCTCCTGGTAGGAGTCCAGCATTTCTGCTCAGTGTCTGTTGGATGGTGTCCCCACCAGGGCAGGCAGATGGTTGGAGCCAGCCAAGCCACACCCAAGTGTTAGGGCTGGTGGATATGCAGGAAAGGACCTTCTGGAGCATACCAAAAGCTGCCAGAATTCCTTTTAGGGGCAGCCGCTTCAATATTAAAATGTGCTCTGCAAGTTTTCCTGCAGATTCATAATGCAGAAAGATCACCAGGTTGGCTTCAGATTCATATCAGAGGGTGCTTGTGCACAGCAGGAAAAATGCAATTACTGTTATTATCAATACTAGCTTTGAGTGCTTTTGTGAAGGCATTTATGTCAGCAACATCCCTTTTTTTCTATTGATTGACTGGGCTAAAATCCCTCTTTTTGACTAGAAATATGTCTCAGAATGCATATGTCTGAGTCTACAGATGTAGAAATCATCTGAAGGACAATACCCTGTATGACCCAGTTGAGAGCCTTTACAGAGAATCTTCCTGAAGAAATCCTGCATATTGGCGGAACTAATAGAATTATTTTTTTAATTGATAAGGAAGCTTTTGTTTCTTTTGTGTCCTTTTGAGTGTATTGTCACTAAAGAAATCTATTATAGATTATTGATAAAACTTCAAAAATCTTATTATTAATGAACTTTAGTAAGAGTTTGATTTGAATGCGTTTTTTACCCATTCAGCTTTAGAATTAACAAGTTAAAAGTTGTTCTGCATGCAGTTACATTTAAATATTTTATCATTTCTATTAAAGCTAATGTAATTAAAAAGTGGAAAAAATTTAGATAAGAAGTTTTATTTGGAAAGTTGGAATTCTTTAGTGGCTTGAAGGAAATAATTTAAATTCATTTACTTCTGTATCAGTATTGTTCTACAAAATACTTAGCTAGAAATGAATAGAAAACTGTGAGTTTTGTGGTCTTGTGACTATGGTGTTTCCATTTAGTGTGCTTAGTAATACATTTATCTTGAGAAAAAACACGTATAAAAGGGCTGAAAGTAACTCCATAGCTGTTTGATTGTAAGGTGTCGTAACAACTTGAAAACTTATTTGAGGCCTTGACTTTGGTAATTTGAACACTCTGTTTTTTATTGCTCAGTTTTGAGAATGAAATTGGTATTGAGTTGTTTTGCACTACAAACAGTGCAGGATTTTATTACTATGTTTTAATCCAGATTTAAACAGACCAAAATGGATTATGAAATTAACAAGACAGTGCCTCTACTAACATTTCACGTCATCACATACAGGTAGCAATGAAGGTATATGAAGTTCACAGGGGAAGATGTTATTGTAGACAAAAGGACAGGGCCTCTGTCAATGGTTGGATAGCACATTATGACAAATGGGACATCTTCTCAATAGTTTACCCTTAAATTTGTACTGTAGATTTGAGGCAAAGTCCCGTCTATACGTCCTGCACATCTCAAGCCATTGCTATGCTGTAATGATTCACTGATTTCATTTCCATCAAGAACTCCCTCAAAATACTTTCATCAAAATGGATGGTTGACCAAAAAGAAAACAAAAGAAAAAAGGTGTGATTACCATTAAAGACAATCTAGTTTGCATGTCTATTTTCTTCTCTAAAGATATGATGATCTTTAGATTTTGAAAATAGAGCTAAAAGACTGAATATTCCCAAAACCTAAATATATTAACAGTTAACCTAAAATCAATCTGTTATTATTCAGTATATGTACACAGATAATATTTTCCCATAGAATGCAAATGTAACTAAGAAAAACACTGATCATAGGTGTGTTTCAGCATCCCTGTATGATTTCTTTTTCTGCCTTTTTTTCCTTTTGTCTTTTAGGAAGGAAATGAAATAGTATTTCTGAATAGTTCTTTTCACTGGCCAGATTTTTTTTTTTTTTGTCAAGGAACTGTGGCTCATATACTAAGTGTCAAATGAAGTCTCAAATTGGGAACCAAAATTCCCCTGTTCTCAGGATGTGTTATGCCATTTGTGTAATCATAAAGACATTCGACCCTTTAAAAAAAATCTCCTATACCTACCATGATGCTTATTGAAAAAAAGCATTGAGTAGGTTGCACATTATGTTGCAACAACTGCTTTCATTTATAAATGAATTTATAACATAATTCCAGACACTTCAAAATTTTTGCTAGTTCTGTACAAACTGGGTTGAGCCTCTGAAAAGAAATTTGCCTGTAAGTAATTTGGAATCACTGAGTGAAGTCCATACTTACAATCATAAAAATGGTGGCCAGAGGGTGCAGTTGTACCTAAGAATTGCCTTTGATGCTGCTGTTATTGTTGTCTGGGAAGGGAGGCTGCAAATGAACCAGATGGTGTATAAAAAAGGCAGTGACTATAAGTGGAAAAAGCATAAGGAAAATGGGAAGGATAGATGAACTCTGGATGCCAAAATGTCGTGTTGCAGTTCTGTACAGAACTGGAATTTGTATAATAGAATTTACTGCAGGGTTCTTATCCAAGTTCAAACATATGCTTCTTAACAGAGAGATTCCAGTTTCTCTGTGCTTTCAGAAGGATATAACCCATAGTTTTAATTAATTTTAAAAATATTCCAGACTATGAAAACCTGAAAATTTATTTGAGGATATGTTTAGAAATAAAATTGAATTCATTGATTTGAACAAAGCATCTGAAAAATACAGGAGAATCAGTAAGTATGACAATTAGCCAGAAATAATCAGCTTTGCATTAGATGGAAAGCCAGTGTTCCAGTGTTTCTCTGGAAAAAGACCCAGAAGATATGGAAGATCACAATCATATGGGTCAATAACATGATGTTGTTTAAAAGGCAAAGGGAAAATCGTCTTGGATAAACAACTCTGTTACTTGCATCACTTGATTCTTTAGCTGCTTTCAACTGTTACTGTATAGGTTTCATTTTGTTAATGTTGCAAACATAGTTTTGAGGAATTATATAGACTTATTAAAAGAATTTCCAGGGAAGGTGAATGAGGAAAAAACAAAACAAAACCAAAACCCCACAACCCAAAGCAAACCAAGCCCAGAAATTTTATCCACTGGGAATATTTACAGAAAAGACTGAATGGAAATGTGCAAATGGTGACATGAAGGAATGAAGAAGTCTGGTTTCTGTGTCCTTTTTAGACAAGCTATGCCAAGCTAAAAAACACATTAATGAAAAAAAACTTTTTAAACAATTGGAATAGATTTCAGGGGACCTTGTGGAATTTTTCTGGCTGGGATGAATTAGGTATGAAAGTCAGGAAAATGGATCCACTTATCTCTCAAAGACACTGAAATTCAATCATAGGACTATTGCTTTGGTAACTTGGTAAAAGTAAATATTTCTTGCAACAAGCATATCATTATAATTACAAAAAAACCCCCGACTATGGAAATTCTTCATCTGCCCTACACATACCTGAAATGAAACATTTCCAAACTGATCTATTTTTTGCACTTTTGCAACATGTCAAATCACTAGAAGTTTTGCTGTACCCTTGTAGATAAAATGCCAGTAGCAAAAAAAAAAAAAAAAAAAATCTGTATTCAACACTTAGAATTCATCTGGTAGAAAAACCTGATCTTAGTAAAATGTTCCAAGAGGGCAAGAGGGCAAGCATACAGAAAGAAAAAGTCTAATAAGTAATCCTATCTACTCTATTTCTCTAATAGTTTTAAATGTAAATATTGAATAGAATGTTGTTTTTCTCTTTGCCAAGGGTGAAGATTTAATGTTCAAGGAAGACCCTGAAGTTTATTTTAAATGTAGCCTTTTTACATAACATCTTTTCACCTCTGGACTTTATGGTCAAATGAACATTTCTTAACACATGGCAGATTTCCAAGTCAATACAATCTAATCCCTGAGAGCCAGTGGCTGTTTGACCTAGTCCAGAAGAATAACAAATATAAAAAACCGTATAAGCATCAGCTACAGTAACTGACTTTAAAAAAAAAAAAAAGAAGAAGGAAAACCAAGTTACTTTAAGTTATGATCCTAGGTCCTGCATTTCATGTTGTAAATTGTGGTGAATAAATAATATTTTTGGTAAGGAAGGCAAGTTATCAACTGCAGTTTTTAATCTGTAAAACTCATATATTATTTCTATAATAGAGGGTTTAAAATATAATCTAAATTTCTTTTTAAGAGATAAAATCTCCATGCTATAATGCTTCAAGCATTCTATAATTGTTGGGAAAGGAAAGGTTTCATAAAACATTGAGAAAGAGAGAAACAATTAGCTGAGCTGTCTCTAGAGTTTGAGAAGGTACATTCTCAATGGTTAACTCTGTCCAGGAGCTCTAAATCTACATGGAATTAGAGTGAGTTAAAAAACATTTCATTAAATTATTATTTTATGAAAAATTACTATTTTCCTAAAATCATAACCTTGCACAGGAACAAAGAATTTTGTGGTAAATTTAGACTGAGAAGCTTGTCTCATGATGAAACATATAGGTACAGGGAGAAGGGAAAGCCCCATACCCCTGAATATATTTAATACCCTCACCTGAGGTACGTTATGAAGAAAAGCATTGAAATGCACATATCCATCCTTTAGAAGAAAAGCAAAGTTCTTGGTACTTCATTGTACACTCTAACGTCTCTAATTCTAACCTTGTAATTTTTTGAGACTCTAGCATGCAATCTACCTGAAACTAAAGACTGTCTAATGAAGTGTAAAATTAGAATAAGAACTTTTAAGTGTGAATTTAAAAATACCATGATCCAGAAAAACACTTAAGCCAATGTGGTTATTCATGCACAAACCTTTTTTCTTTAAAAGTCCTTTTAATATTGTGGTTCTGCTCTCACATATCTCTAGGCTGAAATGTAATTGACTGTGATGGCTGAACGAGTGTCTTTGGTGAATTGAAAGTCTTGCTAAAAGGGAGCTGAGAAGAAATTTGGTTTGATTCTGAGGAAGGAAGATACCTCCTGCCACTTCCTAATTCTGCAGTCCTTCATTGAGGAGAGATATCACTTAAGTTGAAACTGGGAAATTTGCATGAGATCCAGAAGAAACAATAATAGATGTGAGAAAGATTAATGGACTAAATGTATAGTGATATAATATATCACTTACCACAGCTGTTTGATCACAATTCATTTGTTGTGATTTACCTACCCCCTGTCCAGTAATTCCTGTCTGCCCCACTCCATTCCTCCCATTCCAAATCTTAGGACAGCTTTCAGAGAGTTGCCATATTCCAAAAAACACCTTGTTACAAAACTGCTGTTTTTTTCTGCTACTGTCAGCAGGAAGAAAGAAGCACAGTTTTCACAGGGTCAAATGTTGAAGACAGGTGCTTGCAGTCTGAATCATCCTCTAGTCTAGAGTACATGAGTTTCTCTGTGCAGCTGAAGAAGCTTGGGAATCACTACACAGGGACAGGCAAATATATGAAAATGTCATTCTCACCTGACTGTCCGGCCTGCCTTTTAACACTGAGTCTTACTAACAGAGACAGGTTAGGTAGATCTTACAGCAGTGCAGATCTTCTAAGTAAGAGGGAAACTTGTAAATATCTTTTTCTGCTGATGTAAGCAGTAGACTAAGTCTTCAGGAATGAAAGATGAACTGAATCATGTTGCTATGGTCAGACTTTCATCCACTAGTAATATTCTAGATAGTGACTGATAAGGACAGACTCCGCATTACATCGGTGTTGGGGTACTCATTTAATAAGTAGACTGGAGAGCTACTTATACTTTGTAAAATCTGAAGTAGGAGTTACTCATTGTAAGAAATGTTCCTTGTTGCTTGGTTTAACTACAGATTTCAGAATTCAAACTTGCAACTTTAGCTGTTTGGCTTTGCACACTGGTAGTGAGTTATTTTACTGGTAGGCTGTATAGCTCCAGGTCTAACATAAATACTAATAACCATTACTATAATTAAATTTCTTACCAATAATATGAACAACTAAAACAAAATTACCAGACAGAAGAAAAAACCCCCAAACTTACCAGCCTTTTAAAGAAAAATGCTTGTTCTTCTACCACTAATGTTATTTGAATAAGTACTTTATGTATTAAAAAATATTTGCATGAAACACAGCTGTTATGGCTTTCAATTGAGTATTAGAATGAAATTGGGAAACAACATTTGTTGAATCTCACAGTAGTAAAATCTGCTGCAAATACCAGTAACATTCATTCACTGAAGTATAATCTGACTCATCCAACAGAGTGAAATTCATGCTTGTGCAGATGGCTCCCACATGGCCCATGCTTCATTTAAATCCCTCTTAATCCCTCTTTCGAGAATTCAAGTTGGATTTGTGCAATTCACAGTCCTTGTAGTGACCCTCTGCCTATAGTGAATTTTATGCTGTGCTGCCATTTTATTTCTATTGCCACTTCAAGCTGCAGTGCGTTGACCAAATTAGCCCTGTACAGTCCTGGCACAGTTCAGTCAGACCCTTTAAAAGCTGAGAACACCGTTACTTTTACCTTGCTCTTCTTCCTCTTGCGCCGGAATCGCAGAAGCTCTTTGTGCTGCCTTGACACAAAGTTCACAGCTGCATACTCCAGAAGTGCAGAAAACACAAAGAGCAGACACACCGCCATCCAGATGTCAATTGCTTTGACGTATGACACCTGTGAGAGGAGACAGGAGAAGCCTGAGTGTGTTAAAATGTTCCACAGATGTGAAGTTCTCCGTGGCAGGAAGAAGTGCATTAATATCTCCATATCCCAACAATACTTTTAGCGAAAAAAACTTTGCATGAAAGTTAGACAATAATAAGAAGAACAATTCAATCTATAAATGTAGAATTTTTGTTAAAAAAATGTATTTTTTTACAAAACGTGTTTAGATCATTAACAGTTCCTTATAGTGTATTACATCACAAATGAAATAATCCTTAAAAAAACACATGCTCTTCCTTCATTTGTCCCACTGAGATATGTGAATGACACTAAGGAAGTGAAAAATAGCTTGTAATGGGACCATATGGAATTTCTGTATTAAAATGGATGTGGCTGAAAGTTCCTGGAATAAAAATTAGGTAGAGAAAAACGAGATAGGTAAAGGAAATAGGTCTAATGGGTTCATTCTTTGCTAATATAGGCACAGGAAATCAAATGTAACTAACTTCAGGCCCCAAAATGTGACAAAATAACCTGCAGCTCTCTGTTAGCCTCTTACATTGTTATTTTTTTAGTTTTTCGAGCACTCCATTTTAGCTGTTGATGCTATCTTTGGTTGCATTCAGCTTCATATATTTAGGACACAAAGCATGTTCAAATCTGTTTTACTTAAAAAAAAGTTAATTAGACAAAAATATCATGTTAAAACCAATACAGAATTGAACTTTTTTTATTTTTATTGTATACATTTTATTTCTATTAGCTGCAATAGCACATGAAGATGGTCAAGGAATAAGCTCTAGAATGAAATGGAAAATATTTAAAGCAATTACAATTCAGAAAACAGAAATAGTTAATCATGGAAATAAACTTTAAGTGATTTTCATTGTGTTGAGAATAATTTTGTGCAATCGTTTGGAGCTGTTAAGGTTCACATTTTTCTACATCTTAATGTAATTGTGTTTGTAACTGGTAATCTAATTCATAATTTAGGCAGTTTTGAGAAAGGAATATAATTGAGAATCTATGGTAAGAATCTATGGCCTTTAGAATTTCAGTCATATCTGCTAGCATGTCACCAGATAACTGAGATGCGAAAAAGAATGAGCCTGTCAATTGTTAAGCAGGGTTTATATAAAACTGAATATAATTTTTTTCACTACTTGGTAAGATTTATGGAATTAACTAGATATGTGGCTGACTATATAGTAGAGACTGGGGAGAAACAGAATATATTCGATTGGAGAATCAAGAAATCCCTAAATATTTTGAAATTATTTAGCTGGTTTAGGAAATGATTGGACACTAATAATTGTAGCACATAAGGTTGACTGAAAGTGTTTGTCACATAGCATTATGATTAATACAGTGCAAACAAAAGAAATTAAGCCTACCTTTGGAAGAGATGCTCGTGAACCTGAGCTTTGCGTTGTCATGGTCAGTACAGTTGTTATGCCTAAAGCCACTCTGGCTGGAGCTGCATCCATATTGATCCAAAATGACACCCAGGAGAGAATCACGATCAAGAGGCTCGGTATGTACATCTGGATGAGATAGTAACCCATCTGCCTCTCCAGGTGGAATCGGACTTCAATACACGTAAACTTTCCTTTTTACAACAAAGAAGAAATATTCAAGAGAAATAGAATGCTTCCACTGTCAGCATCTAGTGCACACACCTAAAGAATGTATGCTATGTCAAATATATTTGTTCACTAGATAAAGATTTATGTTTCAAATTCTCTACACTGACTTGCAATAAAGACAGTCTCCATTATAACAGGAGCGTCTACTGAAAAGAAAAGGGGCAGAATATCTGAAAAATTAAGCATTGGATAAGGTCTGAAAATCTTATTTGCTTATAAACCCCCCCCATGATTCATTATAACAATAGGAAATTTCCTCTGGAGTTCACACTTTTTTTGTGACTTATGATTTGGAAATACTTTTATGCACGAGGAAAATGTTTGCTTCCCCATTGTATAATATCTCCTTTATATTTGATTCAATTTTAAGCTTAATTAAATTTTTATTAAAAATTGGGAAACTATAGTGATATCCGTATGAACATTAGGTTATCAATAGGAGAATTGCTAAATCTCTCCCTGTGTCCCCATTCAAACTGTTTCACCTCATAAGAGAAATTATCAAGTTTCAAACACTGACTGAAGACTAGAAAGTCCAGAGATTAGGAAACTTAGGAAGGCTATTAAATGACCTAGTTTTATCCAGGTACGTTAGGCAACTTCTACTGACTTATTCAAACCAGAAAAAAAAAATCTATTAGTAGCTCATAAAAATTTCATAAACCCATATTTTTAGATTATCCAGATTGTTGTGGAGTTGGGTTTTTTTCCCACCCTGTAAGCTGTAGATTATTTCACGGATCTTGACCCAGTCTCATTGGATTTTTTAATTCTGCCCAATGGCCACATCAGTCACATAAGAATGTTGCTGAAGGCAATGCTGTTACTCCAAGTGGTGTATACATAAAACACTTTCTCACAGCAACAAATACAGATAACAGTTTTCTTCCTTATTTTGAGTGAAAACACTTCCTAATTCTAAATTTAACAAGGAAGGCTATATCGTTTTATATTTCTTAAGTGGTATGAAGCTCTTTGGTTATATTTTGCACTTATCTTTGATAGGTATTCTCCTAACCAATTTCTAGTTACCAAAATGCCATTTTATACAAATTTTTTCCACATCAATAGAGATTTGATACTTAAATGATTAAAAAAATTATGGATTTATAAGCTTATCCTATACTAATATATTGTGTTTTATGCTGTGACAATAGTGTTAGGCATACAGAAATGAACTTCAGATAGAGTCAAACAAATATTTTTATTCTAGGTATATCAAGTGCTTCTGAACTTCATTATTTTCATAACAGTTCTTTTAACAGGCCACTAGATTTTCTATGATGCTATAATGAATGTAATTTTATGACAATTTTATTCTGCTGAGGCACTAAAAAATTTAGAAAGACATTAGTTATGATGCTTAATTTTAAGGTTGCATCTGTATTTTAGGAGTTTTATATCTGCACGCTCAACTATTAGTTCCATTCCTCATTGCCGGTGTTTTTCTGAATCCTATCTACACTCCCAAAATCTGTGTCCCAGATCCTGGCTCAACCATCTGCTACCACAGCTTCAAGACTGATTCCTGCCTCAGTCACAGGATGAAATCCTGGTTTAAAAAAGTGAATGGGAATTTTGGTGTTTGCTTCAGGAAAGGCCAGGAAAGTTTCTCTTCCATGGTCTTCAAAAGGATACCTATGCAATTTAGTCTTTCACTTAGCACTTCAGTACACCCCACATAGCCAGAAGTTCTGCACTAACTGGCCTTTGCTGGAATCATACTCTTCAAACTGGTTCTTACCCTGAAGATTTCTTTTTTTTGTGACATTATTTCTGTTAATTCAGCAGCCTTGGACAGCAACAGTCTCTGTCTCATACATCACAGTAAATCATGGTGGTAAGGAGTGACAGAAATGCACCAGCCCAATCTAGGTCTAAGCAAAGCCATTTTATTTGGCAGCATATCAATAAGAATTGTTCAGCATGCAACATTTTCTTCTTACAGGGTTTTATATTCTCCTTTCAAAACAAATTAGGAAGGAAAACTAAGGCGCATCAGACTGCATAATATATGTATGTGCATATATGAAGTGTCAATAAACATTAGCTATTGTTTGCATGTTGTTTTTTGTTCCATCCAGAGAAATGTGGGATAAGAGATCTGAGTTTCTTTCCTGAAGACTCCATTGGACTTGAACTATTGCAGACCACTCAGCACAAAAATTCTGTGGTCCTAAACAGTGAACAGTAAATAATATAGTAGCTCTGATAATAGATTATTTTATGTGGTTGCAAATTTGACACACCCAATTGAACTAAGGAGAAGAGTAGTTGCAAGCAACAGAATCCTAAAAGAATCATAGAGATTTTTAATGAAAAAAGGACAAATAGAATAAATTGTAACCACAGGGAAGGAATAGAAAAAAGCAGGAATAATTAAGAGGCCAGAACTAGGACTGAATGATGTGTCAGAGGAATTATACAAAAGCATTTTTTGCTTAGCTTAGTATTTTTGTAAATATTATTGGCCAAGGGAAAAAAAAAAAAAAACAAAAAAACAAACCCTCAAAACCTATAACATCAAGACCAAGCAAAAAATTGAAAAAGAAAAAAAGAAAGTGGAATATGTCTCAAAGAAAAAAATACCTTTGCTTAGCTCCACAATAGGTGTGACCTAGAGTCCTGCCTTTGTCTTAGACTCAGAGAGTTTATGGACTTGCCAGTCATACTTCCAGTGCTTCCTACTAATGTGTTCCTCTCTTCCAGTACAGCCCTGAAAGATCAATATCTCGCAGCTCCTCAGGAAGCCTGGTGGCCACCCAGCTGCTCTTCTCTGTTGCTCCACTATCCAGTGCTGGAGAAAGGCTGCAGGTGGCAGTCAGTCTCAGCACTGCGGTTGCAGGTCTAAGTGTGAAAGGGTTGATGTTAGCTTTTGCCTTCCCTGACTGAAATCAGAACCACCTGCATAAACTTGGCTAATGAAGCTGAGTGGAAAAGGAAAACACTTGGACTAGCAGATGTGAGCTCCAGCCAGCAGAGGCTGTGCTGGTTTTTCCCACCTGAGGCAGCATCCAGATGTGTGCCTCCTTTCTCTTCCTGTATTCTATTTCAAATTCAAAGGCAGGTTAGCTGTGGTTTAATGTATTTCACTGGATGCTGGATCAGAAGAGACATACCCATAAAGAGACATACTCATAAAGTCATCTCAGCTGGGAATGAGATAGACAAGCAACGAAGAGCATTGCTCTAATAATTCATTTGCAGTAAATGAAAAGTAAGATCCGGTTCATTTTGATATGCACTGTGAATGTCCCAGAGAGTGCCTAGCAGGAGGACAGGAATCCCTTTTGGTAGTGCAGCTTTGCTGAGGCTGAGCAACAAATTAAGACCCAGTGGTAGTTTCAGATTAAAGCTAAATATAAGTGTGCACACAATCCATAAAATGGATTTTTTGTGAAGCAAAAGAAAGAAAAATTATGCAGGGCTTCCCAAAAGAAATATTTTTTTTTTTTTAATTGAGGTTACATTTCTGTGTTTGTAAGTGTAGTCTAACCAGGGTTTTAAGCACATGAAAGGACCCAAAAGTGCATTTTTGTGTCTTACACATATTTTTTGGTAACAATGTTAGAGATGTTGAACTGGCAAGATTTCCACTCAATGTCCATGCTGAAACCATTAGTGTAGTGAAAAAATAAAATTGTAGTCAATCTATATGATATTTATTTTGCCCAGAAAGCATAAATTGATTTTCTTTGGCGTGAGTATCTGGATCACATACTAATTTTTTTTGTTTCTTCCATGGCCAACCCAAGAAGAGCAATTTTCTGCTTCAGGTCATCTTCACACTACACAGCCTCCTCTGACTGTGGCATGTGCTGTTTAAAAAATGGGCTATGCAGGCAGCAGTATGCTTGTGTCATTAAAAGGTACTGTCAGTAGTGCAGAATGTGCAAGAAAAATCAAACATAAATCATAAATCCAAGCCATAAAGAGCCCTCTTTTATAGTTTCATCTGTCTCAAACTGTCCCAGAGGTAAGAGTTGGTAGGAGTTAAAAGTGTTTGTGTCCTTTTAGCAGTCCTTAAGGTGTCTTTTAGGGAAAGCTTTTCTTGCTGTACCCCTACAATGGCCACAAACATGCTACGATTCCCAAGAAGTCTGAGTAGCTGTTTCTGAAGCTGTATAGAAAGTTTTAATTAGGGAGAATTACTTCAGGATTCTGAGTCAAGGAAATAGTGTGCCTGACAAATAATTAAGAAAGGACTAATAATTATTAAACTGCTGTAAAATTAAAAATTAATAGCATAATAAAGTATGAAATAAGTATAAACAAATGAGAAAAGAACTAAACATGCAGAGTTCAACTGTTACTCCATGCAGCATGGAGAGCTATCTGCTGAAGATTCTTGATACTACTTTAGATAGTAGTAAATGGCAATCGATAATGCTAATAAATGATTTACTGTGAACTATCTTATGGATATAGAGAGGACTGTGGCTGAAAGACTGTACAGCTTAATGAAATTACACGAATCTATTTACTTAAGAAACATATGCTTGGTGAATAGAGATTATTTAAAGCTTGGCAAAATTGAACAGTTAGGCAAATCTGAATAAATCTTTATGGTGTTATGCAGAATATGTCTTGGATCTGGGAAGCAAATATTTCATATTCTGATTCCAACACCTCTGTCAGTATGGACATAGACTACACAATTCTGATTTTACCAGTGACATAGCCAACAAGCAGTCAGTCTAGCAACCAAAATATTGCTAGCTATGGAGATCTGAACAGAATCCTGGGGCAATTGAACTGTGATGATGTTCTGTCCTGGTTCTGCTCCTTTGCAACAACACTTCATTTTTCCTCTTGAAAAAACAGCTGGAGACTAAAGCTTAGCATGAAATTAGAGAAAAAAAAAAAACCCTGAGAGACAGCAGGAAAGGAGAAAGGGAGAGTGAGACTGCTTCAGTGGCTAGGATATGCTCAACCTAAATGGATGGGGGTTTTTTTTGTTGTTGTTTTTTTAGATGTAATACAATAGAGAGCTTCTCCCACTTGGTTGTATTCTGGAAAACCATTTCCTAAGCAACTCAATTCCTCTACTCCCTATATCCTGGCAGAGATCCTAAATTCAAAATGAGCTTGAAAATTATATTAGACAGAGGATTTCCTTCTCAGTGTTATTCTAAACCTCTGCTGTGATTAACATTTATAGACATGTAAAAACCAGATTTTCTAATCTTATGTGGAAAAAATAATACATTGCAAAAGCCAGTTAACACTCTTTTCTCTATAGAGTTAAAAGCAGTGATAGTGCTTTCTTCTCAAGACAAAAGTTGAAGACTCTTCCTCCAAAATGAAACAATAGGTGGACTTGACAGTGGTAATGATAGTGACTGCAGTAAAAGACAGTTGAAAATAAATGTAGAAAAGAAAAACTATTTCTTTTTGATCCTGATAAATTTGTCCCTCAGAAAGGAGAATCAAGATACATTGAGCAGGACCTTTGTAGGCTGGAGAAGCAAACACAACAGCATGGCAAAGACAAATGCAGAGATGGGTGATGAGGATAACCCCCTGCCCTGACACAGGCTGGAGGTGGGCTGGGTAGGCAGCAGATCTCCCAGGCTTGGGAGCCTGAGAGATATCAAGCTGAACAGAAGCCTTGTGATGTGAAAGACTTGTCATGCACTGCATTAGCTGGGACAGAGAGAGGAGAAGTATAAACGAAAGAGACATCTAGATGTAATGTTCCCACTTCAGGACAGATTATGAATTTTTATTCAATGAATCTTTTAAGTAGAATGCTCAAATTTTGATCAGTGCAGGGCTGAAAATTGTGGCCTCTTTGCCCTTGATAAAAATGTCTTGTTGGAGTCAGACAGTGCGATTTTGTGCATCTAGGGATGGTCACATCCTCAGCCTGCCATAGGCCCTGTTTTAGAATGTGCTTATAATTTCTGCTTTTCCAGTGAAGGAATGAGCAGCTTCAGAGATTTCACACCAAGACTATCTCCTGGGTAAAAAGTACAAAACTTCTTTTTGGAGAAATGGTCTATAAAAAAACCTGAGGGAGTTAAAAACTCATGTCTTAAAAAGCACTCCTATAGTCTCAGAAAGAGTGGTTTAGGTGTTTGCCAACACAAGCAAGGGTTCAAGTTGTTGTCAGAGTAAGACATCGAAGTTAAGTCTCCTTTAATCACTGTCATCAAGCTGGCAGCAAAATGGCTGAATGTAACACACTAGATTGGTAGAAGGTGAGACTTAGAAGGGCCAAATCTAAAGGTTTTAAGCACCTTTTTTGATGATGGGGGAACAAATGTGGTCATGAGAAAGAATTGTGTTTGGGATGTGCATATTAGGAAGTCAGATGGGAAGTGTGGAGCTAAGGAAACATGCTGTTTATGAAATGGTTACACAGAAAATCTATCAGTTCTGCAGCAATCCTAACTCTGCTGTTTCCAGGATCACTACATGCAATTCTTTGATCCAAAAGACACTATTAGATCTAAGACAGTTCTGAGCAGCATCACTCAAGTGCGGGTGTAAAGCATTATCCATGATGCAGGAGTAAAGCCAAGACTCATTTGTGCCTGTTAGCCAATGCCATTACGTATCAATTCATGCTGCTGTATATTGGGCTTTTTGCAGCTGTGTTTGAAATAAAATTTAGACGTTGCATAACAGCCCAGGGAAGCAATTAATGTCACATAGGAATGTGGCAAAGCAAGACCATTCTTGTAATGTAAATGGTTCATGCGTGATTTTTCTGGTTGTGATTCTACTTCACTTTCCAAATTGGTCGCTGTGGATATGCCTGTAGATGTAAAATATGAAATTTATCAGAAATGTTGCTGTGTCACTTCAGAACACAAGATTTGATGAGCCATTTTGCTGTACTGTTGCTGAAACTGTCTCTATATTTAGACACAGTTTATTTTTTGAGCTCTGGTTACAGTGAACCAGTTTGAACTGGGCATGAAACACAGACATGCACTGATCTGTTTCCACATACTGTCCTGAAGCTTCATGTTAATTTACTTCACAGGGAGAATTTGGGGATTTTTTACTGTTTTACAGGATGTCTCAGAAGAGCTTTCCATCCTATGTTGTAACTAAATTAAATTTGAAAACTCTTCTTTGGTCACTTACTGCATATCAGCTGTAGTTGCTTAGCATTATTTTAAAAAATTATTTTGTCTAATCTGTCATAGGTCAGAGAAACAGACTCCACATCATGTTTTAAAAATTGCTTTTTGTAAATTTTGGTTCTTGTGGAGTATCTTAAAGACTTATCTGCCTGCAGTATCTCATTGCAGAAGCCTTAAGAAAGCACAGTACTGGTCACGTATCCAAGTGACACAGTGAAAATAGTTGTTGTTGTCTTTTAATATAAGGTTTATGGGGTTTTAACCTGCAAATGGTAGTTAAAAATATTGGTTGTAACAAAGAAATAAGAGGAATTCTTACTCTTCTAGAAACCAAACCCCTCTAATCTGATTAAATTTTCTTCATACTGAAGATCTGAATTAAAAAAAAAAAATACTTTGGACAAAATACTGCTATGTCAAAGAGGTAACTTTTCTTTCTGATTCGTCCTAACATAGTTCTGTACCTGTAATTTTGATGCTGTGACTCAGAGCAGGCCACTCAGCTGCTTCCTCTGGTGAGAACATACCTTTCCCCCTACTGCTCAGCATCAGCATCACATTTTTTCCTCCTGCTTATCACAGGCAGGTCCCACAGCTGTGCAATTGCTTTATCTTTTGCTGACATATTTTAACATTCCCATCCTCTAACTGCATCCAGGCTTCCAAGGTTTCCGTGTTATCAAATGACTTGGTTTTTTTTGTAGGCTAGTTAAACGGTCCAATTATTTCAGTACAGGCATGAGCTTCATCTTTCCAGGGTTGTGGGTTGAACTCACATCTTAGAGCATATTTGGCCACAGAAATGCAGTTTGGCCAAAGCAATACAGAATATACAACAGGCATGGGCCACACTGTCCTCTAGACTTATTGCAGTAAACCCCTCCTCTCACCTAAATGTGACAGAATTGCAAACACAAGCACACTTGTAGCCACATCTTCAGGACCATGAGGCCTCACATGCAGTTGATAACATCTGTGGCTCCTGCTTCTCCACTCAGTTTAGGGCCACAGTGAAAAAAGAGTACCTAAAAGCTGACCCCATGTAACCTAGTATAGTGTGCCTGGGCATAGCATGTTTTCCTATTTTTCCTTAGATAAAAATTGATACCAAGTTAAATAGGCTTGAAACACAGGTTATGAAGAAAAATGTAGTGCATTCAAAATATAAAAAAATGAAGTTTTAGTCGAAATCACAAGGTTTAAACTCAGATGATTATAATATAAGTAAGTTCTCAGACAAATGAGTAAGAGTACAACCCAGCTTTGGATGGAAATTTTGGAAATCACTGGAAATTCTGAAATTTCAAACCAGGTTTCCATTCAGTATGAGGTTAAACATCGCAGTAATGTCTTAATTTCTCAGAGATTTTTGATAAATCATGTTATGCAAATGAACTTTAGAAAAAAAGCGAAGAATACTTTATACCATAATTTCTCATTAGTTAATATGATATACAGGGTGTAGAATACAATTACAGACACTCATTAAAATGGCACAAAAGCAGAAGAATCCTAAAAAGAAAGGCTAAGTTGCATGTATATCTCAAAGGAGACAAGAAAATGATGAAAATAAAATTTTCTTATTTATCATAAAGATTATGGCAGAAAGGAGAAAAGGAATAATAGGAATTTATATCTTATCATTAACAAAGATATGTCTGAGTGAAAAATTTACTCTGCTATAGGATATCTATCACAAATTTTAGAAGATTTTCAAGGATTATCCAGACATTAGTATTTGTACAATAAAAGTGCATGTTAAGTATTTCCAATTTATTTTAGAGAACACTTCAAAATATCTCTATCAGTATGTTCCTCCTCTAAATGGAAATTGAGAGAGCCTTCTTTTCTCTTAGGGCAGCACTGCAGTTGTGATAAAGCTCAGCGCTGGAAAACACTCCTCTCTAATTTTAATCATAGCAGGACATTCCTTATGAACACCACTTATTCAATTTTCTCTCCCCAGTATTTCAGCAGAATCCAAATGAATCATTCTAATCTTAAATTTTAAGACATGTTTAATCATACTGGAGAGCAAAAATTAAAAGATATA
Source organism: Taeniopygia guttata (assembly GCF_048771995.1). Lineage (NCBI taxonomy): Eukaryota > Metazoa > Chordata > Aves > Passeriformes > Estrildidae > Taeniopygia > Taeniopygia guttata. Next base: position 35,407,734 of record NC_133028.1, on the reverse strand, counting down.
TATTAGAATGGGAGATTTTTAGCTTCTTTTTTCCTCAAGATAATATATAAACTGTGCGTTCTTAGGCTTTGCTTTTCAGGATTATTGTCCTTGTGATTGTTCAGTTATTGAAATAGTTTTTCACAATTAAAAATAAAAACATAATAACAATATAATTTATGTTAATCCCCTCCTTTTTCAAATAATACCAGAGATGAGCCAAATATCTCAGTTCAATAAAGTTTCAATTGAGAATCATGGAATTAGAGAATTATAGAATGGCTTGAGTTGAGAGACCCTAAAGATCACCTAGCTCCAGCCCCCCTGCCGTGGGCAGGGACACCTTTCACTAGATGAGGCTGTTCAGAGGCAAATCCAACCTGGCCTAGAACACTTCCAGGGATGGGGCAGCCACAGCTTCTCTGGGCACCCTGTTCCAGTGCCTCACCACCCTCATAATGAAGAATGTTTTCCTGATATCAACACCTACTCTCTTTCAGTTTGAATCCATTCACCCTTGTCCTGTCACTGCATGCTCGTGTCTGGGATGTACACCTGGCCATTGCACACCAAGAATCCTTTCAGCTCCTTCACATTGCCCCTTGCTGTATGAACTAGGGCAGGGATAACTTCCCTTGCCCGCCCTATGTCCCGTTTTCCTGACCGAGCTGGGCTGTGATTACTGCACTGCATGTAGACCTTTGGATTTCAGTAGCTCTTCAGATCCCGCATTGTAAATGTGGTCATGGCACCTAATGAACAGGTAAAGCCCCTGACTGAGCAGTTTCTGAATTATTTCAAGTCTATATTTTCTTAAGGTATCTAAAATTAAAGTTTGTTCACTCTTCAGGTAGTTTTGGTTTGTTTGCCAGTTATTAAAACTGCATTACCTTCCACAAAGCACCTGTACATTTTAACCCTCTTCTGAATTCAGTGAGAACATTTAAAATATACCCCAACTGTGACATTTATTATAACAATAAATGTTAAATATCTTTTAAGTTGTAATCACTTTCCTACCTGTATTGTAATGTTTGGTGCAGTAACATAAATCCTTTTCTTCTTTCAGCAGAAACTGTGGCAGAGTGAGACCTTCTGCTACTTGAACTGCTCCCTTTTCTTGCCACTCAAAAATGAGATCATTCATTGTGTATCCAACTAAAACAAAGAAAAAACTCAAATAAACTCTAAGTCTGCTTCCAACTTTGAAAAGCAGTAACATATCAAATTAAAATATTTTAAGTAAATGTTATAAAAAGGAGGTAATACAGAGGGTCTGCTTGTTCCTGTTAATCAAATTTTTTTTCTGCCATTCTATACTACACTGAATTGGAAGAGACAAAACAGCTGTCTTATGGAACTGTTTTAAATCCTTATAATTAGATGGTCTATTAATTGATTCAACAAAAGCATTTAAATTAGCTAAACATGCAAATCTCTTGGGTGCTTGGAAACATCTTTTTCTCCTCAATCCATAAAGGATAAAATAGGCCCTTTACACTCAGATATTGTCCTCCTTTTACTTGAGATAAAATGTGGATTGTCAATGTTATGCTTATGGATTTATGTCAATTTGAATGGTTAAGTGCAAATTGTTCAAAGACAACAATGAATTCAAAATTCTGCAGTAATCTTAGCTGAATTGAAAAACTTTTTCTCTCAAACTGGAACAAGACATGGGAAAGCAATTGATATATGTCACAGTCAGTCAATATGAGAACATTATAATATTAATAAGCACTCTGCTTTAATATTCAGACTCCTGCACTTATCCATACCTCAAGCATGTGTATAAGATTAGCTATAACAGCAAAAGACATAGTAATCAGGGCCCAGACTTTGCAACAGACAAGTACTTTTTCCTTCTATTTCCCTCTCTCAAATAAATATTTGCATGGTTTATCATTGGGGAAAATATTCCTAGTTCTTCTGAATATGTGATCTGTTAACTTTTCCAGGCATTTCATTCTAATTTTCTTTCTAAATAAATTTTATCTGGTTATTACAACTGGGAAAAAAAAAAAACCACTTCATATTTTCATTCAAGTTTAAGCCACATATACTAGAAGGAACCAGAAGGTAAAAGGAGAATTTTTTCATCTGATTTATATAGCTTTCAGCTTCACTGCAATATTTTTTCTGCTTTAGTCCAATACTAATAAGCTGTTGAAAATAACCTATTGAGAACCAGAAATTCTTTTAACCTTTCAGTAACAAATTGCTGTTTAAAGTATATTGTTCAGAACCTTCTAAGAGTAACTGTCTGCACAAAATTACTGATATTTTGAGTTCCAGCAAAAAATGATCCTCTTTGCTGTGCGGGCATAAATCTTACCCCATTATATTCAGTGATTTTGTTACTCTTTTAATACACCTATAAATGGCATTCAGTGACCTGATCTGCTGACCTGAAAACTGAGATAAATTTCATTTTTTTCTGACCTATGTTGAATGAAACTAGGAGCTAAGAATTAGTGTTTATAAATGAAAAAATATTTTTAACACTTCTTCTTTCTTCTAAATTCTTGGTGCTTCTTTTGGGAGAACATTTATAAAGGGTATTCACAGGAACTCAGGCTGACTGTTGTTGATTTACTTGGCACTTTTTTTGGAGGCTGGATAAATATGATAAAAAGGAGACCACCACATCTTTTTATAAGTAATTAAAACCAGACATTGCTCAAGCCACTACAAGCATATATCAAGAAAACACATGCTTTTCTTATCAATTGCATGATATTCCATAAACACAGTTAAAATTCACCATTAAATGCCATAAACTGTGGAAAATCTTATCAAACTTTGCATGAATTCAGACAAAAAGCAGTTGTGTGTAAAGCAGATTACCACTTGAAGCATGTAGATTATGGCCAGAAGTGACCTGAGTAAAACTCATTGAACTGGCAAGAAACAACTGCTGTGTCAAAATGTATTTCACTAAATCAAATTCATTCATCTTTAATGCATGCTTTTAATTTTGATTTTCTGCTCTGCCCACTAATTTTTCTATAATACAATATAGTACAAATAATAGCAGCATATTCAAAATGCTGCTGTAGTAATTAGTTTTTGTCATGTTTACATTTTAAATGATCAAATATATCATTAGCATGCAAAACTATACCTTCAGTTTTGTAACTCAAGGTCATAGTCACAAATTAAAAGTCCCTTAAAATACAGAGAACTTAATGGAGATGTGAGTTTCTGTTATACCAAATAAATTTAAAATTGTATAATGTTTCTGCTAGTATGTTAAATTAAATCACCTTGAACGAAATCAAAAGAAAATGTATTTTTTCAATTAATTTTATGAAGAAGACCTGCTGAATAGCACAGAGCTTAACTCTCAGAATGCTCATTGTACTGTGTGCATTGTGCATAAGGGGGAAAAGACATTTTTATAGAAATCACTCCTTAAAACAATCAGTGGTTACTATCCTGTACTATTTATATTATTAGAGATTAGGTATGTGGTGTTAACATATGCAATGAGCCTAAAATACAGACCCCTGGCACACTAATTTTGGAACCTCTGCTGATTAATTGTAATAACTGTCCCTGTCCTGTTCTAGAAATACTAAACCTGAAGTCCACCTGAGCTTTTGATTCTTGCCTACTTGCTACCATTGCATTATGTTTAAAATTATTTAAAAAAATGTCATTCAGTAGCATAAATTTAACTAAAAGTCTAAATGCCTGTTGTTACTGGTCTGCTTTTGAAGATTAGAAATACACTGTGTGTATTTTCCAACTGATCTATGAGATAAAAAAATATGAGAAGTTGTGTTCCATTACATGGTTATCACTGTGCAAATGGAGCAGTAAAGTGTGTCTTGAAATGTGAAGCCTTTATTCTGGATGGATGTGTGGCTACCAGTACAAACTTGTGCTGTAAGTGTTATATTGTTAGACATGCAACTTGTAAGAACTGCACTGAAGTATGTAGCAGTTATAAAGAACAAGAGATTTCTCTTTAGGGCCTATCAGGGATTAACTTCAACCCAGCATGATATTTAGCCTCTCATTAAACCAGAAGCTTTTCTTTTTTGACTATGAGGTGGTGTTGGTGACTATTATAAATTGCTACCAGATATATTTTTTTACCAGTGGCTGGGAAGTATAGTGTTATGCAGGGAATTCCTAGTGGATAAATATTATTTTTGAAAGTAGGATTGTCAGTCACTAGCCTAGGTAGTATATGAGGGTGCAGCTCACTGGTGCAAAAAGTGAAACTTTTATTCTACATGAATAGCTGAAAGCAATGGAGGCTATAGACTAGCATGGTCTTCAGGAGCAGCCCAACTTAAACTAAATTAAGTGGACTGGTAAAGGTTTCTGTCACTGAAATGCAGTGCACTACAGTTTGGCTTTGCAGGGCATGAACGAATGAAGGCTGGGAAGGGGAGTTGTTAATTAGTGTTTTATGGGAAAAACACCAGCTTCTGTGGCTGAAGAAGCTGGTGTTTGTCCCATAAAACACTAATTTTTTTTTAAGCTCGTTTTGTCTGGCTACTGTGAAGTACTCACTCTTACTTAATTCTGTAAAGATATTACTAATTATAAAAAAATCTAAATGGTATCCTCACAGAACTATAAAGAAAGGATAGAAAAAACAATCTTATTATATTTGAACAGTGGTGCTTAGGAGTTATAGGGCTGGTTAGGTTACATTAATACTTTCTCTATTAACCCAAAGTCTGAGGTCTTGCACATTTAAAATGCAAAAGCAGGTGGTAAATTGTTGGTAATTATATGAAAAAGACATCATTACAGGAGAAGAATGTTTCCAGGGGGAGGATTTCTCAGGAAAACTCAAGAACTGTGGGAATGCATGGCACTGTAGCCACTGTGCAAATAGTTCTCTTAAAGAGACAAGCAATTTTCAGGAGCCTGAAGTCATTCCAGGTAATTAGCTAATGAAGCATATAATAGCAGAATGAGTGCTCTGCCTGAGATGAATATGATGAACTAGGGAACATTTACAATTTACTAGAAGGGAAGAAGGCCTGAAACAATTGGGAAACTTGGATTTGGTCTGCAGAAATATTATTTTAGAAAATTATGTTTTCTAAAACAGAATAGGTGATAAGTGTGACAAAATGAAAGTAAAACTCTGTCACACGAACAGAGGGAGAAGGTGGAAGAGATAAGGCATTGATGCAAAGTAGTTCTCAGAACCTGTGCCTTGAAACCCTTGACCAGAAGATCCGGACAGCGGTCAAGGAATGGCTGCACCTACCTCCATGCACCTGATGGAGGATTTTGAATAACTGGACAGCAAATAAAATTAAATTTAAGTGGTATTTTATTTAGTCAATATAGTCCATTAAAAAAACTGGCCAATGGTTGACATAGGTATAGTAGCTTTAGCCTTTAGACAGCACTGAAAATTGTTTAGCTAGAGTGAAAATTTTCAACATTTTCAATTACGGGTTCTGGAAAAATTTCAGGAAAAAACAATTTGATCCTGCTGAATTATTTCTAAGTATCAAGGGCATCTACAATGTCCTGAAAGAAAAACCAAACTTTTCTCTTAGTCTGACATCTTTCCCAGAAAAAAATGTCTTTTCTAAAATGGTGTTGCCTAATATGAGGTTCCTGAAAGAAAGAATTAGACTGTATCTTTGTAATTCTTTTGCATTATAATTAATAATAAATATCAATTTTTCCTTCATCCAATTTTGAAAGTATAGGACTAAAGCCTGCCTCAAAGAAATAGAATCCCATTCAACCCACATTGGTCCACATTACTCTATAGAACTTATTGGAACCAAGATATTTATATCAGTTGCATGTTAAAAGTAGAAAGACTTTATTTCAGCTAATTCAGTATCAGTGGTAGGCAATAAAAGCCCATTATCTCATTCACAATACAGTGAACATGCAACAAGTTTGTCTTGAAGAATCGTTGAAATGTCTAACATCTCTCCTGCTTCTCCAAGGATGACACTGTTTCAGAAACACCTTATGCCAGGCAAGCATCTCCCCTGTACCTTTAGAGACTCTGCACCTTTGAACTGCCTTTGTCTCGGCAATTCCAACATAATTCCCTGCTGACACTGTTTTATTTGCTTTGTCTGTCTACCTTTAGCACACCTTTCCAAGCCATGAACAAACTGGTGATCCAGCTGAATATCAATATATCTTGTAAATTTTATACTCATTCTTTTTCATTACAGGAAGGCTGCACTTCTCTTGTGTCATTTTGAAACACCTACAGGTATATTAAAACCCAACTCTTTTCCTCGTGTTCAATAAACAGACACATGCTCAGCATGAAACAACTGAACAGAGTATTTGTTTTTTGTAAAAGAATTTAGTTTAACTACAGCATTTATTTTTTAATCCCAGTGATTTATCTAAGTAACATTCTCATTTCTTTAATTTTTAGCAAGATACAGGTACAAACCATCAGTTCTTTAGGTCTCCAATTGAATCAAGAACTACAGTCATGTTGACTAGGGTTATTCCACTACTCTTCTGTTGGGCATCCCATCAGTTTGCCTCCAGGACAGGCTGCCTGCACATTACTGTTCCTAAGAGCATGACAGACATTTGAATTGTGCCCTAAATTCCCAGCAACATAGCAGGAGGAAGACAAGACAGAGCTAAGGAATCTGGCTTTGGCTTGAGGTTAGAACAAATTCTTCTACATTATGCACTAAATATATTAACTTCAGAAATGAGCTGTGATTCATTTCAAGGCCAAATTTGTGTTGGAGCTCCAAGAAGGCAGGATTTTACTCAATGTACTTCTGAGCTGCTTTGCAAAGTGTCTGCCCCATGCATTGCCCTCTAAGTTGTTCTGAAGGACTCTCTCCCTGGGGAGTTACAGGCTTATTTTTCTTAGCCTGAACTTTGGAAAAGAATAACATTTCATCTCAGCACTCTAGCATATCTCTCAAACTTACTATTCTTGCTGAAGCCTATAGGTGTTCAGCTATCATTTTTATTCCAGTTTTATGCTAGTTTCTAGCAGCAGTTGTACAGTTCCTACTGCTCATTTATCCGGCATTGGCAGGATGCATTGGAGCTAACGACCACAAGTATCCTGATCTTTGCAGCTGTGTGTCATGTCTCACTTCAGATAGACACAATAGTTTGAGTCACTCATCTGCAGAATAAAAACCACAGCCTGAGCAGTTGATATTTTTTGTGCTTCTGAAATGGACAGGAGAGAAGCAGTATGGTTCTATACCTTCTGGTACAGACAGGCATTGTACTACACACTTATGACTCACCTGATGATTCCCTGGCAGATAAGAAATACACTCCAGTTATTTTATATTTCTTAATTTGTCTTTTTGTTGTTAGAAAGGAAAAATGTACACATACTTTTCTGTAATGCATTAACTTGTACTAGTGCAACCTGCATACCCATCCTTCCACTTGTACAAAATCCAAATTAGAGACGAGGCGGAAAGAAATTCTGTAAATAAGAATCATGTAGTAGAGAGGGAATTTTCTTTAACAATCCAGAGGACATGAGCATGATTGCTTAGAAAGACTAAAATGTTTCCATAAATCAAAAGGGGAAAAAAAGGGCCATTATTCAATTTAAAACTCAATATAAAATTAAAATTATGAGGTAAGAAAGTGTTTTATACCTTACCTATGTTTCTTTTCATAGTATTTTTTCTTTTGTAACTTATTCTTTTCAATATTTGAGAATTCAGGGATATTAAATGTCACATAAAGTTATAATTGTAATTTATGAGTAAAGGAATGCTGTGAGGTAAAAGAGAAACTTTAAAAAGAACAACAAGCTCTAGCATATGAAAGAAAAACATTTCTTTCTGGCCACAGAAATAAATACGTATCTAGCTGACATTTCTTTGTATCTTATTCAAGCAGAATAAAGCTAAAATTATCCCACATGCCTATAGGCTGCCCTGGTGTAAGGCATAGAATTGTAGAAGGGATTATTTCATATGTGCATTTTCATTTGTTCCCTTTCTAAGATAAAAAAGCAGCTATTCTAGCTGCTGAGAAATCATTTGGTAAAATAAATCCTTTAAAAATAGGAGACATTTTCACTGAAATATTTTTCAGACACTTCATGATCTAATGAAGTACTTTTACCAGGGGCAAATCCAGCTGCTTAAACTGACCTTGGAGAAAACGTTACACGAGCCAGCTAAAAATAAAGATAACATTTGGGAATAAAAGCTGTACATGATTTTTTCTCTTAGACTTATCTATGATGGAGCAACAGTATCAATACTTAAGGAAAGTATTTAGTACTAAAAGAAGTTACTATTTAAAGGAAAGAAAAAAAACCCACAATCTGTTGGTTATAATTGTCAGTCTTTGCAACCCAGTGGTAAGATAAGTAAAAAAAAAGATGAGTGATTTATTCTAATTTTCTTAGTTACACATTCTGGATCAAGGCTTGCAAGATCAGACACAGTTTACAGAAACTGTGAGACAAATGGGCCTTGTAAATTCATAATGTATGATGTCCTACACAACTTGGAAAAAACAGCAATGATCACCACTTCAAAAAGAAACATCTGGAAGCATGGCTACTGTTTTGCTCCTGCAAACACTTTGGTTTCTTATAACATAGCCTGGTGGTCAGATCATTCACTCAGGACATGAGACGACTGTGTTTTCTGTTTTGAACCCAAATGTCTTCCACTTCCCCAGACAAGGCATTAACCACTAGGGTTACTGCTTTGATCCCTCTGTTTACATTGTCTCACTGTGCACCATAAAAATTCAAGGCAGACAGCCAGAGCAGAGTATGACACTGTGGCCTAGAAATTAGAGATGCTTGGGTGGAATCAGGCTCTCAGGGTTATGTCAGTTCTTACCTCAGGAGATTTGATGTGAAGCCTGGGAAAATGCCAAATGCACCCATCGTCCTTTTTTCTTTTGTAATTCTAAATAGAACTAGATGCCTTTTAGCCAGAGAGTCTGGAATCTGAAAGTTTCTGCTCAACCTTTCCTAAATTTTAGAAATTGGTCAGAGTGCACTCTCTATATATAAACTACTTTTTTTTTTTTTTTTTTATACCTGGTTACTCTTCTTCCTGGAATGTAGATATTTTTTTTGTAACACTTCTAAGTTGTTTATTTCCTTTCTTGTCCTTCCTGTACAGAGAAACTCACTATGGACAGGTGAATTCCAGCTCTCAAAGGTCTAGGATATTGGAACTCAGGTCACTGTACATACCTGTTTTGGATCTGTCCCAAAATAATCTCAGGGAACTGCTGCCTTATACTTGCAAACCTAACTGGTTATTCTGCTGTCAGACATGTAAACATATCCAGAGCTCCCACATGCTACAAAACTTTCTGCCTCAGGCTATCATCTTTTCCATAGTCTGTTTTTTGATGTCTGAAGTTACAGGTAAAATAGAATTAGACAAGGCAATATGGGAAAAGCTTCATTACTTGCAACTTCCTTATGAAATCAAATTTGATCTTTGTGAATAAAGAATTTGAAGCACTCATCTGTATTTTCTTCAGCTCTTTTGTGAGAACCTCTCTTTACCATGTGAATGTGCAGCTGGGAATTTACTCCCACTGAACTCAATGATTAAAAGCAAGACTTCAGTGAAAAACGTTCTGCTGGAAAATACAGTAGAACATCTATAGTGCTGTTCAACTAATAAATGTTGGTTCCCTGTGGTGTAGTCTGTGGGAGCTGTGGGCTCCTACAAGGTTTCTCTAAAGCAAACCAGATGCCTGTTTGTTCAAGAATGCTCAGTTGTTGTCTGACCTGTCCTCACAGCAGCTGAAAGAGAGGAAAATTGCAGCTGAATTTTATGAAGCTGTTAAAGCAAAAGCTTAATAACTTTTTAAAGCATTTTTTAATTATATATTTTGCTTGCTCAGTCAAACACTATGATACTTTCTCTTTGAAGCATAATTGTATTTAGTCAGTATACCTGCCATCTGCATGTACTCTGATGCAACTGCCTGCTGTTAATCTGTGTTTAGTCACATTAATTATACACGTGACATAGGTTATCAGTAGGATTGTCTGCTCAGGTTGGCTGTAGAGTTTTGCTGGATATATAATGTTGTCCTAATTTCCTTGACATTTGCAGCAAATAACGATCTCTCCATTTTAGTCAAGAAAATTTCTGCTGTCAGATTCAGCTGTTGCCCTCATATTGAAAGGCTGCTTCATAATGTTACCATCTGTCCATTGTAATAGAGGATAGATCTGGCTTTTATACTCACCCTGCAATAGTCTATAAATAACATACCATACAACAAACAGTTCTGACATACTGACTGATAGATAATTACATCTCCTTCCCCTAGGTGTTGTTTTGTTCCAGTAAAATAAAAAAGAAAAAATCTCCAAAAACTTTTAATAAAATTATTTTTGTTGTGTTTCTGACCTATGATATATTTCAAATAATCCAGTATGTTCATTCTATATGCACAATTATTTTATTTTTGAACTATTTTACTTATTGGCCTTAAAATTGTAAATCTATATCTTTTAGATGAATACTTCTTAACCTGCCTTGCTCCTGTCATTCATTTTCACAAACTTTGGATTGCTGAAAGCTATCAAAGAATGCTTTACTTTATTTTATTTTTGTTCTTTGTATCATTAGGAGAATTTATCTGTTACAGCTCTCTTTCAAAGTCCTCTCAATTTAAGGGAAATAGCAATTCTCAAATACTTCATATCACAAGGAAAATGAGAATATAATGCATCAGAGAGAATATTGATTTCTCCTTTTCTGAGTGTGTTTATGCCTTGAAATGGCATAGCTGCTTTACACTTTCCATCCTCCTTTAAGTATCAAGATATCAAGGTAGATGATAAGTAAAATACATTATATATTAGAATATAATAATTTTATTTCACATAAAGTCCCATCAATACTTATTTTAATTATTCTTATGTTTCCTTCATGGTCTCCATATTATTTACCTCCTGCATGTGTGAACACAGAAAGACTTACGGTGAAACCCTATACGCAGAAATTTTATATAAACTGTCACTGAGATTAATGGTAACTTCAGAATTACACAAAACTCTTGATTTTCAGTTCAAATAGGTATGAAAGAATATCTTCCTCTTAAAGTCATGTATATTTCACAGACTCTATTAATAAAATAGAGGATTCATTTTGAAAATTTGTTCTTGTACCAATACTAGGGGTTTTCCTACCTCCTGTATAGCTGTTGTAATCCCTGCAAAAGTATGGATAGGATAATACATTACGCAAACTTACAGCTTTCCAGCTGCATTATACATGTTTGCACGTCCATTGGAAAATTTTTGAGATCCATCGGACAGGAAAGTATTAAAGTCAATCTGAAAAAACACAAAAAACCATTAAAAACATACCCCCCAAAAAAGCCATAGAACTGTGCAGGAAGAATGCATGAATTCAATGGAAGCAATTAGAAATAGAATACATGCTTCAGTAGAAAGCTCTCAAAAAAGATCTCTGTTAGCTGAACCCATCTAACTCAGCCTAGTATAACAACATGGAAAAAAAATTACAGACTTTTAGAAAACGAAAATTTTCACTAGGGTTGCCTAAATTAATGAGAAGTCTAAAGCAACACTGTGCCTTTTTGTGCTACAGCAGAATTATTGGACTCTTCCAGTATTTCAAATCCTTGGCATAAAACTTACCCAAATTTGCAAGAATTTCATAGTATATGTCAGCTGTCATGGTGGGAAAATGGTTTTATGTGTTACTGTGCTAAAATAATGTGCTCAAAATGTCAACACATAGGTTTAAAGAAACATTTTATGATATTAATGGTAAACCAAAATATGGCAGGAATTTTGAACTGTAGCTGTGCATCAGTGTTAGTCCAAATACTTCCTGTGAAATTCTTTGCAAATCATAGGCAAGAGGTATCTTTAAATTTTAAATTTAAAAAATAATTGTATTATTTATTATAATAATTTTAAAATTATTTACAATAATTTATCTTTTGAGTAGAACTTCTCTGAGGAATCAGAAAGAAGAATTTATAAGAGATAAAGGCATATGTTTTCCCTCCCTGGCCATGCCTAGGTATCCATTCATGATTCAGGGCCATGACTCTACCTTCTTTAATCAGTTCAGCTGATAGAATGTCCTACAAACACATGAGGAGCTTCAGTTAAACTGCTTACACGTAAGGCTCTCCTAGAATGCAAGTGCTCTAATCCCCCTCTCTTGAGCCACTCCCCTGTTTTTGGCACTGGGGCTAAAGTGAGGTGGGTGGTAGCTGGCAAGTATGTATATTTACTTTCCCTATTTTTTACCTTTTTTGTTCTTGGTGGTGGTGGTGGTGATCAAACCTCCTTGATTCATTGTTGCTATAATTTCTGTTTAGACAGACAGTGACAGAGCTGCATTGGGGGAGTCTGAGGAGGGAAGTCAGACCCATCCCCTATTCCCGTGATGTTTAAAATAGTTCCAAAGACAAATTCTGGCTAGTAGGCTACTAACACAGAAAATTATTTCAGAGGCACCTGGACTTTGTGCTTCAGTAAACATTTTAGTATTTTATATTAAGTACTCCTTGAGTTAGGAACTGTTACCTTCCATTATTTTCTTGTCTGAATTGATCCAATTGGGTGCAAAAAATGCAATGCAAATAGGGATGAGGAGAAATTAGGGAATGAAAGAAAGAAGCAAATTTAAAACCTTTTTTTTTCCCTTTTCATATCATCACACTAGCAATTAGCATATCTCCCCTAATCAGAAGGTTAACTCACTCATATGCATATAACTAAACTAGATGCCAGTGATATGCCTTTAAATCTGTTTTAGAAACTCTAATAGTTCTTAAATAAATCAAGGCAACATAAATTTTCTGGCTTCATAAGAAACAGAGGAACTATCTGGTATCTGCTTTCAGCACATTTGATGTTGACTTTATAATTTAATATAATAATATTTCCCACATTTGGGGTTTTTCACCCCATTTCATGTGGCCATGAACTTGGTCTGAATTGTATTGAAGTTGCAACTCAACTTGTTTCAGCTGAGTGGTGGGGCCTATACTGTGTGCTGTGTGTATTTGGAAGGATCTGGGCAAGGTGGGGAGTTATTTGATTAGAGTGGAAAAACAGCCAGTGCATCTTGAGGTGACTCAGACAGTCTGCAGATAATTGACTTAGATCTATTTCTACTTGAACCCATAGAAGGAATCTTTTAACCCTACTTTGAGTCTGCTTTAAGTGACAGAATACATGTTATGACACTGAAGATTGATTATGTTCCCAGAGTGGCAGACTAACTTCCTTTTGGATATGAAATTCTTGTAAGAATTTTAACCCAACCCTTTCTCCTTGTGTAAGCTTGGAAAAGTGCTGCCTAATGGCACTGGAAGGAGGGAAGGAGGAAGGAGATTCTTGCCACTGACACATCCATGCAAGTCATAAAGTTTTCTTTCTCTCCAGTATACAAAGTGTTTACAGATTTGCAGTGTCTCTTAAAAGAGTCTAATTACACATTAATTCACTGTCAGAAAAGCATGCAAAGCAAAACACTGAGTGGACAATAGTATATTTATTTTCTAAAGAGTAACATTTTGCACAAGTGAGTCACTGCTTCAATACCAAATCTAGTGGGGCATTAGCATACTTATATCTAATGTGTTTCTCATTAGATTGAGCTTTTGCGAACAGTGGTAAAACACCTACTGATGTCTGTATTAAAAGGAAAGTGATGGGAAGAAAAGTGGGATAATTCGATTTTGTCAATACTTATGATTACCGCTTTCAGCTTAAAACCTTTTCAAGAATTTTCTTTCCAGTTTTCTGTCCATCTTCAGAGATGAGTAAATGACTAATCTTTAAATGTCATACTTCCCCAAACAGGCCATGTTTTAAGGTTGAAGTGTAACTGCAATATCCAGAAAGGGGGAAAAGCAGTAACATTTGATTGTCATGACATTGGAGGCCACAGACTGTGAAACTCATACATAGGCCAACTCAGATTATAATACTACAGGATTGTTCTGTGCTGTGTCCTAGTTCCTCTAGGTTCAGTACCTGTACTTTAAAATGGGAAAGATAGTTTTCTTATTACTTTTACTCTGTGCATACCTAATGAGTGATTGTTTTCTATTTTAATATAAACAATGAATATTGACAAAATTCTGCGTTCCAAACTCATACATAATTGTTCTGCAAGACTATCAACTGAATATATGTTTTAGAAAATCCTAATTATACTCTTGAGCTTCTATCTGAAACAAACTCATTAGATTAGCGACTCACCTGATGGAATAAAGTACATTTCCATTTTTGAAAATCCTCAGCAATTTATTATCTGTTGTAACTTCATGAAAGTTGGCACCTTTTTCATTAGCAAAGAACAAATCAGGTTTCCAAATGGAATCCAGCATGGATGGATCTAAATCTAAAGAGTCATCTGGATATTCACTGTATGCGAGGCGTGGGTCGTTCCAATTCTGACGGAGAAAGATGTTCACTCGGTAATCCTGAATAAAAGAGAAAACAAGCAAAGCTTTATCAAGCATAGGGATTTAGCTTTTATTTCATTTCTTAGCCTTGTAATCCATCTGTGGATGACAAAAGAATTACTTAGCTGAATGCCAGAATGATACCTATTTATATTTGTGGGGACACAATGGATAAGAATAAAGATGCATTTCATGGCAATTGAAAAAAAAAATCCTGAGATATGGAAATCCAACCTCCATGTACAGTTCATATAATTCCATATAACTCTACCCTATCTATCTACTGACTCTATCACAAATTTGTCTTGAATTTGAAATGAGAAGCATAGAAAAAGTTTTATGGTGTTATCTTTTTCTGTTCAAACCCTGGCAGGGGTATTTCCACTTCCCTCTCTCTCTGTCAGGGGTATTCCCACTTCCCTCTCTCTCTGTCCCACAGTAAGGTAAGTTAAATTATTTTTTTTTTTATTTCTAATCCTTACTTGTTTTAGACCTACTACATAGGCTTTCAGAGCCTCAGTTCCCTACTGAACATTGTGTGAGCAGTAACTTGCCATACAGCAGTCTGAGGAGGGCACATGTTTATCCTCTCTTCAAATAGGGTAGACACTATAAGTCTTTATGATAAATTAGATTAGCTACAAGTGCAGTCGCCTGAATTTCTACAGAAATTCCTGTCTTAATCAAGAGTGCTTTTACAGTAAAGATGAGTGAGTGCTTCAAACTTCTGGAAGTAATTTTGAAGCTGCACATACATTCTGTCAGAAATGTATTTATGGCTCCACTTTCTTATAATTTTACCACTCTGAAGATACTTGGTTTTACATGAAGGTGAATAATAGCTTCTCATTATATTGCATTTAGAATTGAGACTGAACATAAGGGCATAAGAACTATACTTTTGTTGGTCATAATAAGGTTTTCCTAATTATTTGAACTGCATTAATGAAAAAGATAAAAATAAAATAGAGAAAAAGATATGTTAGCTGCAGGGAGAAAATGGCTACTGGATGTCAGACCTTACATGACACTTCTAAATATAATAGAAGTAAAAATAACACACTTTTTATGGTTGAAAAAGATTATGAAAATAAGACAACTTTTTGAGTCAGAATAGGAAATTAAGTATACAGGGCTGAGAAATAAAATTTAGCCAAAAATTATGGATACTAGTTTTCATAGGTTAGAAGAACTAGTTAAAACCCCATTGGTGTAGAAATTGTTGGTTAAAAATCCAGCATTTTATTGATATTTCTCATAGGAAATTTGGAGCATGCAGCCATGTAGTGGAAAGAATCATGCCAACAGACATAATAAAGGACATCAGGAATGCAACATTTATTAATGAGAAACAGTTTTCCATAGCTTCAGCATCCTGCTACTTTGGTCAATTTAATTACTCAGTTTGACTGAGTAAGTAAAGGTAGCCAAATATGCTAAAAACATGCTTGCCAATATTTGCAAATCATATAGAGAAAATCCCAGTAAAGAATTTTATGTTCACACAGCTTTAAAAATTTTTAGCACAAAGAAAGTAAGTAGAAAACTACACCTGAAAAATTAAATTAATTCTGTTAATTTAATTAAAAAAAAAAAAAGTAAAATTAAATTAACACTGTTTCCAGCAGAGGAAAAAGGTTCTTTCATGAAATGGAAGCATGCAACATTAAATGCATTTGGATTGTTAATCAACTGCTTTATTTAAAGCAATAAGCAGTTAATTAATTTGTTAAACACACACACAAAAACACACCCCAACCCCTTTCAGGAAAGGACTGAAAGACACTTTTTTCTTCATCATGGGTAGGAACAGCCTCAAAAGTCATAAAAATTTCTTATGAGAACCTGTAGGTATTTTTTATAATTAGTAACATGATGTGATAAAACCAGAGCCAGGATTTGTAATTAACAGATGTAGAAACAAGCCTGTATTTTATGTGTGTTTCTAAAGTAAGACAAAATTCTTAGACAAGCTCGTGCTTCAGTGCTCACAGAAATAAATTTTTGGTGTCTTCTAATAGGAGGGAATAATAACCACTGAAATATCCTTATTTCTTTGCATGACATCCCAAATACCATGAAGTACCAGTTTCCATTCCAGATTGCTGTATAAAATCAAAAGGACAGGAGGAAGAAGGAGGTGCGAGCAATGTTAGCTCCACTGCCTTTCCCAGCACAGGTGATCCTTGCACTGAAGGAAGCAGCTGTAAACCTGGGGCACTGCGGTGGGAGCACTGCAGCTCTTAGGACTTTGTATTTCAGCTCAACCCAAGATTTATATTTTACATTATATTACCTGAGGTATGTTGATTTACTTTACTTTTCTCAGTAGATTATGAAGAGTTTAGGGACAGGATTAGTTATAGAGTAAAGGTCTTCTCACACGTGTGAGACAGAATAGGTGAAAAATGCATAGCAGGAATGCCAAATGAAAAAGGAAAATTGAGAATAACAAATGATGGGATCCTTTCAAGATTATATTAAGTTATTCTGTATGTCAGTATAAGTAAAGTTTATTGGTTTAAATTGTTTACAGCTTTTAAGATTTAAAAATCCTTGGTTCAGTTTTTGTCATGGAAGAAACTGGAGATATTTTTCATTGTTATCTCCCTTGAAAACTCTGCCTTAAATTGGCACTCATTATTCACTTAAAATATATCCTAATCTATCAAAAGGAAAGAGATATATCTGACTGCTATTTTATGAGGAATAAGTATCCATCATCTCAGTTTATAATTGCACATTATGAGCACAAGACCTAACTGCTTTAAACAAGTAGGGTTGTTTGATGCAAACACAGACACCAGAATCAAACTGCCTGAATTTATTTGTTATCCTACAAGAGACTCTGTATTCTCATGTGCTATTTGCCTGAAAGGATGCCTCCTAGTTCAAATAACTGTGACAGAAAAGTTCCTTGAGGGAAGGGAGAAATCATTATTTCAGTTGTGGTGACTTCCACAGCCTCATCTGTAACCTCAAGGCTGCCATTGTCTGAACAGCTGCTCTACCCTGATTCTATGAGAGAGACACGGGTCTGCACTTGTTTCACCATACTTCAAAACTTAGCACAAGGTGAACCTTCTTAGACGGTCAGGATGCTGTTCACCTGCTTCATAAGGCTCAATAAAAAAAATTGGAGATCAGGTAATTGCTCTTTGCTGTCCGTGCCAAAGCTCAGGCCACCATGGACCTCAGTACTAACGTTTTGATTAGTAATTTCCAGCACATGGTAAAATCTGAAACATTTTCAGGATATTTTGATTTCTACTTCATTATACTTGTACAGATAGAGCTATATTACCACAGCACACAGAACATAGCTTTATGGAGATTTTTGCACATATCCTCAAGATACTAATGTCCTAATTCTCACTATTTCTTTAATGCATTTTTCATATGCACTTCATATGGAATCCTTCTAGATCTGAGAGATTCCAAAATATCCCCCTCATTTTAACATTTAATATCAGCTGTTCTCATAATTTTTGTATGGTGTTATTTGAACCAAGTCTGCAGAATTTCATGCACAAATTACAGAACTCTCTCTGTTGCCACGCCAAATATTATGATATTTTTACCTAATATATACCTCTAAGTGAAATTTAGACTTATCTTTTGCATAATGTAGTAAAATGATTCTTCCTTCACTTGTTTTAGCTCACTGTAAAATTTTAACATGGAAATCTTACAGACTTTGGAAGAACGCTGTTAAGAGTAAACTTAAGACACTATAACAAATGTTGTTCTTGTGGAAAATTTTTTCTTCATGTGTTAACCATGACATTTGTAATGAAAGCTAATTTTCACTGCCTTACAAGAAAAGCTTCTATGTTGCAGAACACATTGATAGTTTTAATTTTTACTGCTGAGATATTGCAAAGTAACTGTCTTGGTTTCTGAAAAACATGCAACTTGACATGCTTTTTATTGCTGCCTTGACTGGTATAATTAGACAGGATGGCCTGAGGCATGACAGTACTTTGTAATAATATCTTTCCATTTTAAATTTATTCACTGTTCTTAAGCACTGTGGCTGCACATTAGGTAATTAAGTACTTTGTCCAAACTGATGGGATTTTCTATTTTTCCTTTGCATAGCTGAAAATTTCCAACTGGAACAAATGTTTTTTCAGCTAACAATTTCAATATGCCTTTGACAAAATTTTTAAAGTACAGAAATGCAAATATTTAAATTGAAGGTAGCCTCTCAAATTGTCAAGTCATTTTCCATGCAGGTTACCACTGCCATTGCAAAATCAAAGTAGGAGAACTGTGAAATTCACACTCACATTTGAGAAATGCAAATACATTTTTTGTATTCAGAAGGAATGCCTTGTATTTCCCTCATGCTTAATCGTTGGTTTTCCATCATTACTCAGACTACTTATGTTGCATCCTTATCTGTACAAAAGGATATGTAAAAGAAAGTGCGGGGAAGGATGATAAAGGACTGGACCAGGCAGTCAATTCTGTGAGAGTATACATGAAAAGCTGTATTTCTTTAAATTGATAATGCAAAGGACTTACGTTATGACTTAATTTATTACTTAGCTGCTTTCTGCAAGTATATCAAAGGGGAGGGAGAAAAGATTTTAAATCTGAAGACAAGAATATCCTTCCTTAACTCTCATTTCAATTCTGAAATGGTTCATCTATTTTCTTATGCTAACAGACACTGGTGATATTTTCATTTGTCTTATTTATTATCGTAAATAAGGGGATATTTATTTTATATTACACCTTTGCACTATTACTGGAGTACTGTTTAAAGTTCCTGTGTTCCCAGCTTAAGAAGGGAACTGTTTGAGCAATCCAGAGGAGAGCCACAAAGTTAATAAGAGAACAGGAAAACCTCTGCTACAAAGACAGGGTGAGAAAGTTGGAGCTATTCAGCCTGGAGAAGAGAAGGTTGAATGAAGAAATTTTTTACTGTGAGAATGGTGAGGCACTGGAACAGGGAGGTTCTGGGTGCTGCAATCCTGAGAGCATGCAAAGGCAGGCTGGATAAGGCTTTCAGCAACCTGGTCTAGTGGGGGATGTCCCTGCTCATGATCTTAAAGGTCCACTCCAATCCCTTAACATTCTATGATTCCAGGGCTGAACTGCAGTAAGGATAGTGAATCTATTTAAGCTGTTTGGCATTTCAATTAATGAGTGAAAACCAATTGCAACAAACTTCATGCTCCACCATTAACTGTAACTCATTAATCTGTCAAAGATTTACCATAGCAGCTAAAGAGAAATTAACTGTGATTTAAATCAATTGCTTAGTACTTAGCTTTAATTGACACATTAAATCTGTGTCAGAGTACCAATATTTGACTAATGCCAAACATCCCTGAAAACATGCTTTCCTGTACTGAAGAGCTGTAGGGCGTTCATTACAAGAAGCAATGCAGATACACTGTTAATTATGATAAACAGTTTGTCTGTGGCACAGAGAATTCTTGGTGATCTGTTGCCTCATATTTCCATAGGTGGGATCTCTCTTTCCAGAACTGATTTTGGCAGTAGGTAAAACTAAGGATATCTTTGTTGTTCTGACTCTGCAATTACAGAACCTATAGAAAGGCTGAGAGCAGCTGCAGTACTGTACTACTTCCTTACTACAAAGAAACTTTGTGAATTTTTTAGAACCAGATGATTCCTCCCTCAGACAGCAATGTCTTCATACATACGCCTTAGGAAAATTCCTTCTTCTTGCAATTTTTGTTTCTAATCTTCCTGTGATTCTTTTGTAAGGAAAAGGATTCAGTTCCACATGCAAACACATGGAAAACCTTCCTGTCTGTTCCTGCCTGAAGTTAGTTGGCTAAACACACTGTGGGTGATTAGGATGTCTAGATTTCAGCCCTTGAAGGTTGAGGATGAGGAACAAGGCCTGTTCAGTTCCTGGAAAAAAGCTCTAATCCTAGTCTATATTGAAAATTGTGGGTGCTCCTGCTCCCTCCATTAAGTAGGACAGCCCAGATGGATGAGGTGAGAACTAACTTGCCTCTGATTTCAGGAAGATTTAAAAATTATTTGAGCTATTCATAAAAGATTGTTGATGGATTTGAATGAACAGGTCCTCTGAGCAGTAGATTTTAAGGTGTGTATCAATGTTTTTAATATTTCTAGAGTTTTGGGGGTTTTTGTTTGGTTTTCTTTGTTTCTCATACATTTCAGAACTAGTAGATATCCCAGTGGTGTCCTGTGAATGGTTTGGTTAAAACTTTATTTCAATTTTACCTACTTCCTTTCAGAGTTTGACTCCAATAACTATCCATCAATACTCATATTGAAGTCAATAGAACTAGAAGTCACTTGGCAAAGAGCTGGCTAAAACAAGTACTTCAACATTGCTACATGCAATGTCAGATCTCTCAGACTTCCTTACAAACTTAGAGTTCAGCAAAGAACTTTACATACCACTTCTGCACCTAGTGCTCTCCCTTGGTGTGCCACCTGCTTTCATACCCTTGGATCCTGAAGTGGATTCAGAATCCCTTGGATTCTGAAGCGGTCTGGCTCCTGTTAGCATGCTGGCTGACACAGATAAACGCTTCTTGCTTTATTTTCCTCTGGGATAAGTAATACCTCATTTGACACCACTACAAATGATGGAGGATGAGAACCTACTACAACTACTACAGTTCTGTCTTTGCCTTAGAGAAAGTATTGGGACATTTACAGGATGCTTATTAGACAGAGCTATCAGACTTTATCATTCAACCCACAGCTAAAAAAAGAATAATAGTCAGTAGTTTCTGAGAGAGCTCCATGATTTCTTCTTTACTTACACCCTTGTTTTTTTTACAAACCATTCAAAATCAGTTGAATTCAACAATATGCTACAATATCTACTTACTTTCCATACCTTTTAGGGCTAAAACATTTCAAATGGATGGGTTTAGTTTATTTTAGCACTGATTTATTTTGTTGAGTTTATTATCAGTAACAATACTGGATTTTAGTTTCTGTGCTCATATATAATCATCAGAAGTCAAAGGTAGTTAACATCTAGGATACTTATTCTTAAAAAGATTAATTATAATACTGACATACTGTATATTAATGTTTGTCATAGCTCCTACTGTATGTCCTAGAATATTTAGTAATTAAAGATTGAATCGACTACTCCCATATTTAATGGGAGCTGTGTGGTCCCAGGTCCTAATGCATTACACTAAAATCACATTTTGAAACTTGTTCGGTGTAATTGCTTTTTAAAGCCTTAGCTCAGGGGCTTTTAAAATGTTTGCACTTTCAAGCAGTAGTAAAAAGGCTTAGATGATAAAGGACATGACAATTACATGAACAAACAACATACACTAAGCCTCTGTCTTCATTTGGTCCCTACCATGTTCTCATTTGGCAAAAGAGTCTGTTTTTTTTTCTGCAAGCAAATGATGTGTCCCCAAAGAAGTTTTTGCTGTAACAACAGAAGGTACTTTTTGCTAAGTGAAAAGTTAAGTTTTTCTGAGAATTTTAATTTGTTCACATGAATTTTTGGTGCTATATATTCCATTTTGTTATTAATAAATTTTATGTTACCCCTTTGAATATGACTGGTTTCAATGAGTGACTGAATGGGCTAATTTTATAATTCTTTACTGAAAATGTGTATTTGAAATCCCCCTCTGTTTCATCTCCTCAGAGAAATATAACCAAATTAGATCAAATACAATTTTGGGAATTCCATATTAAATTTCTCTGATGCCTTCCTTGTGTTGGTAGACAGGTATGACATTGTCTAAAATAGGGTAAATAAGGTAAAACAAAAGGTAAAGCTTAACTAGGTCTAATCCAGAAGCAGGGTCTGCTAATTCCTACAGTCTAAACACCTGCTTAAATAGGCTATGAGCAGGAATATATTTCTGACTTAAACAAACTTGGTCAGATATGAGTTGACCTTAAATTTATTGATATGCATGAAATGTACCAAGAGCTCACTTAGGAAAATCATGTTGATTTAGTGGTTTTACAATGATACCATGGCAACACATAAAATCTTATGTGTATTTGAACTGTACTAGTACTGAGAAGAAAGGGAATGATTTGTTTGTCTAGACAAAGACATAATCTAGTGGCATTTGAAAACCCTAATACATTTTGCCTTTTTGCTGCTGGTTCAAAAGGATGCACATGTCCTGCAATCCTGTGATATGTCTACCTTCCCAGATAACTCAGGGAGTCTTAGGGATTATTAAGGCCACACTAAATCCACTGGGGCAACTAAATAATACTTCAACAGACACAAACTCCATTCAAATATTGATTTGTTCCTTTCATGAAGAAATTAACTTAGTGAACAAGTACATGTGGATCTAGATGAGTAGTAAGGGAGGAAGAAGAAATTTAAATTTTATGGCCTTCCACTAGGTCCATGATGAAATAAAGGTATTTATTGAAAAGTGAATCCTTATTTTAAAAGATCTCAGATACTGTAATTTGTAATACTATGGTAATACCAGAACAGTAGTCACAGGCACAAATCTAAAACATTTTCCCTACATTTTGCTAAGCTGGGAAATAGTCTTGTTACCTTGTGAGGTCTAGTATAAATATTTAGAAATTGAAGTAAAACTCTCCAAAATTAATTTAAAAATTAACCAGTGTAAAATATCAATATATGCAATAAAAACTGTGGTTATACTTGTATTTAGTATATATTTTATATACATATATGATATACATTAATAAGACATGCAAATTATGTATTTAATATAGTCAGTTTTCTGAAACTGTAAAGCAGCCACATTCACAGCAGGAAAAAATATATTGCAAACAAGAGACTTAAAAATGGTTGACTAGAAACATCAAATTTTCAGTATTCTATCCCTCAATCCTACCAGGAGTTAAGTAGCTAAAAGCTAAACCCTCATTGAATTTAAATCTTTTAAAAGAAGATAGAGGATCTAAAAAGAAGATTGTGAGGAGATCCGGCATATTGTAGCTTACAATGTTTGTAAATGGAAATCAGACTAGAAATGTTCTTTATCTAATCCTGTTATGCCAATAAATTAGCTTGCATATGTTCCTATACATTTACCTTTTGAAAATCCATTAACTGAAAAAGAAACCTAGTGACTGAAATATTAAGCAATGTAAAGACTTTTTTAAAGCCAGGGAAAAAATTCATATTCTCCAAGAGTGCTTTTGAAGATTATTGTTTTATCATCAAAAACAGGTAAATAAGAAATAATGAATACCCACTTTTTCTCAGTTATGTGTATTCAATACATTTGTTTTTAATTCACCTTCAATATCTTAATGGTTGTAGTAAATTTTAGGGTAGTATCTATTAACATTGCCTCGGTCTCCAGTGAGAAAGGCCTTGAGGAGGTGACTGCGTGTTTCTTTTTTTTAATGGGAAAGAAAGATATGGGATTAAATTTGCTCCTAGGCAAAATTAAATTTTAAGCTGAGAGGCTTGCAAGTTGGGATCTTTCCAAACTCTGGAGAAAGCTACAGCTTGTTTGAGCTAAGGTAAAGTTAACTTACTTCGCAGTGGCTGTTACAGGGCTGTTTAGATTTGTGCTGAGCACAAAGTTGATAACACAGAGGTGCTCTTTTTTTGTTTCTGAGCAATTCTTTAACAGAGCCAAAGCATTTTTGGTTTTGCTTTTCTAACTGCTGTGCTGGTTAGAAGAGACTGGGGGTGTGTGGGAAATTGGGAAGAGACAGAGCTGGCACAGCTAACATCCACTGACCAAGGCAATACACCAATATGACCGTGTGGCATCATACTCGGTATATATTGGGAGGGAGAAAGGGGTAGAAGGGCAAGGAGGAGGGGCATATTTAGAGTGATGATGTTTGTCAAGTTTGCCATGTAACTGTTACCTGTGATGGAGCCCTGCTTTCCTGGGAATGGCTGAACACCTGCCTGCCCATGGGAAGCAGTGAATTCATTCCTTGTTTTGCTTTGCTTGTGTGGGCAGCTTTTGCTTGCCCTATTAAACTGTCTATCTCAGCCCACGAGTCCTCTGACTTTTACCCTTCCAATTAATTCTCTCCCAATCCCGCTTGTGGAGGAATAAGAGAGAGGTTATGTGGTAGTCTTTTGCTGGCTGGGGTTAAATCATGACGAGGGATTTTTGTTGGCTTTGCAGTGCTTCCCAGCTCTGGATGAAATTGTTGAGAATTTCAAAGCCTCTTCAAGCTGGAGCACTAGAGGCATAGGAGCAGAGAAGCCTTTGAGATGGGATCACCTGCCATTTGGAGAGAGGGAGGGAACTGTCAATCTGTAGATCTCTGTCTAGAGGCACCTGAGTGATGAATCTGAACAGCAGAGTAGCACTTCCTGGGTAAGGTGGTTAATTAGATAAAGGGTCAAATGGAAGTGCTTAGGAGTGAGAAAGGACAGAACCCAATTTCTGTGCTGAAGGAGACGGCTGCTGCTGCTAAGGCCTGCATAGTATATCTGAGATTCTGAACTCATAAGGGTTATTTTGTGCAAAAAGAAATCAAACTATCTGAGAGATTTTGAGGTTTTTTATTTTTGGAATTGGTATTAGGATCTAAAAGGATTAAGGTGAGGGAGGAAGAGGTCTAACACTACTTATGTAATGGCAGTAATGACATAGGGAGTGGCATGTCAGTAGAAAATGCATATCATACCACACATTGCTGTGATCATACTGACTTTTAAAGAAAATTAAAGCCTGATTCACAGGCTCATAATACTAGTTCTGCTAGCTTTTAAGG
Organism: Taeniopygia guttata; assembly: GCF_048771995.1. Classification (NCBI taxonomy): domain Eukaryota; kingdom Metazoa; phylum Chordata; class Aves; order Passeriformes; family Estrildidae; genus Taeniopygia; species Taeniopygia guttata. The sequence continues at coordinate 35,382,648 of NC_133028.1, read as the reverse complement.
GCCATAATTGATAGCATGGTATGTATTGTCTATGAAAAAAAGAATCTGGTGTGTAAAAACTTCTGATGAATTGTACAATTTTACTGTTTAATTTTAAAGTATTGTAAAATGGTTTCAACTTTTTTTTTTTTTTTAATATATGATTTACAATGTATTTTTGCACTATGGGTATGATGTCTGAGCATACAGCTCTTTCATGTTGAGTGATTACTGTAATTAAAAATTCACAACCAGCATACGTACACCCAGAGTGCAGGAAGTATCAAGTATTCGGAATAGAATGAAGACATGGTGGGAGAACAGAGTATTTAACTGATGCTAAAATGATGTTTTGAAACTCATTCAGATCAAGAACCAAATCAAGAATCAATCAAGAATCAAATAATTTCAAGGTAATGTAGAATGTTTGTACTGAGAACTTTTCCAGGGCATATTTACTAGACTCAAGAACAGAAATTAGGAACAAAGGTGACAATCCAAAAATAATTTATTTTCTTAATTCAGGTTCATTCAACAGCTATTCTAAAGTTCACCGTAGCTTTTGTTACTGTAAACAGAGCTGGTAAATTTCAAGTTCATGCAAAACTGAGGGAGACAGGCAATAGTCATACAGTGATAGATGGGGATTTATGGACTTAACTCCTATTAGCGTTAATGGGAGTTAAAGACAAAATCCACATATATCATGATGAGATTAATTTCCATTGCTTTAATACATATCATGAAGCAGCTACACTAAAGATATTTTTAAAACTATTACTTTGACCTAATCCTTTGATTTAACTATTTTTTATAATGTTTTTACATTGATGTCTGTGTTATAATTTTAGGAATCATCACAAGTGTTGCATAATCATAAACCCAAGGGAGTTCATCTTTCATGATTGCAACAAAATAAGAAACTTCATAAAGAGCATACCTCATATGATGTGAACAGAGCTATATAGTGATGCCACAATCTTATTTTCACAGATACTAAGTTTTCCTACAACAGTGACTGAGTAGAACTCTGCTTGTATATTAGATATTTCACAGATATTTCTGGATAATGCTGCAATTGCTATACCAGGATGTAGATTTTTAGGAACAGCCTACCTGATAACAGCCTTCAAACAGATTGAAAAGACTAATATAATAGTGTGGAAGTAAGTAAGAAGATACTGGAAGGGATGGGAGTAAAGCCACATGATTTCATAATGCAGTGCTGTACAAGTAATGGTTTCCCCTTTAAGTGAAAAAGAGGAGTCAGAGGAAGAGGAATCAATGTAAACAAAAACAGATAAGGGGAAATAAGAGGTGTGAACTTATCTAATCTTTGCTAGAAGATTAGATCACTTTAGGTAAACAAAGGATATAAAAATTTAACTAAAGGCTAAGTCTCCCTTGAAATGAGAAGATAAAGATTCTGGAAGAACTTCGATAAGTTTGTAAGGAAACCATTTGGATTTTAGGGAGGATTAGAACAGGTGATGAGTAGTATTTAAAACAGCACTGTATGCAGTAGCAAGGGCTTGAGACATAATGTAGGAGGTCACTTCAGGTTTTCTGTAGCTAAAAATTGCAGTTAGTGCTATGAGGAAGTAGAAAGTTTTGTGTCTATAAACTGAGCTGTTCAGCTTTCTGTATTTTAAAGTGTTTTGCAAATTCAAGAATTCTTGTTAAAATGCAGCAGAAAGGAGGTTACATTTCTATGTCTGGATGAGCTGATTATAGCACCTGTACTGGTAAATATTTATCTATTTTAGATAAACCAGAACACAACCAGCAAGGCTACTCCTGCTACCATTTCCCTAGACCTAAGAAACAATCTTTGACTTATGAGTTTTGTTTTCAGAACTTGTTTGTACCTGAAATTGGTATAGATAGTTGTAAAACTGATTTGACATTTCTTCCAGGACCAGGAAGTCAAAGCAGAAGATAGTGTATGCATTTGGTAGTAGTATAGAGAGATTTTCTGGATATATCAGCAAATCAGATACTTGACTCTCATGTTTCTATGCACAGCTTCAAATTGAACTCCTTCTTAACCAGCACCTCTGAAAACACATCCTCAACACCTGTTAGTGATGTGCAATACAAAACATCACCCTTGATCTGCTGTTGCAATGTCTAAGCCTTGCAACTTAGTGAGACACCTGGAACATGGCTGTGCTATTTTTGCCTTGTATTTTCTTGTCCCTCTCTGCTTCATTATGCTGTTATAAAGCCAGCCAGCATTTTACATTATATCTTCCACCACAATTTCCAGGGAATTCCAAGATTCCTGTCTAAAAAGTTATCCTAAACTAAAAGTTCCATAGCAGAAGTGTACATAAAAATGCTTTCCATTTCTGTTTGGAAAACCAATGGATATAGGAATTCCTTTTTAAATTAAAAAAAAAAAACAACAACTATTTTTTTGCTAATTTGTATCTTGTATATGTACTGATGTGTTTTTCCAAGCAAACTTTGGCTCCATCCTATAGAGTTTCCTTATAATATAGAATAGGTCCTGCATATCAGTAGGGTGATACGATCTCTCTTCTTGGAATGCATGTTCAGCAGCAGGATTTGCCTGGGTTACTGCTGGCATGTACCAAAGTGGACAGCTGTAGACCCACTAGAATTTATAAAACCTCTGTCTACTCCTGACTCTGTAACCTAGGATCAGGACGGCAGAGGCCAGTGTATGAAAAATAAAGGATGTCATATAATCTGATGTCCAAACTTGCATAAGAACAATCAATTTTTCTGTGCCTTCATAGAAGGGATAGAAGGGAGTTGATTGTCAGACAGGGACTTTTTTTTTTTTAATTCTGAAACTGTAAAGTAGCCATTATTGCGAGGCCTCATTTTCACTCATTTGAGATACAAAGCATAGGTGTTTCTTCCTCACGCTTCAGTATTGCTATATATACTGGACAGGTTTTTAGTGTATTTGCAGTAAGGAAAGGCATCTATTTCCTTGTATTTGAGACATCAGCCTAAATGATTCATTTGAGGAAAAACACTTGATGAAACTCTTTAGTATTGAGGTTTGTAATATGTACAAGGGAACGCTTCTTCCAAGCAATCTACTGAAAGACAACCTAGAACAGGTATGATAGAACAAAATCAGAAATGCTTATTGAAGAAAGATGAAGCTAAAGAAATTAAGGAGGTGTGGATTAAAAATGGTTTGATTAATTATGGTGGCTTAAAAATGGGTTGATATGGTTTAAAAGCACATTTTATTTGTAAATGCAAGATAATCTCATTAGTGAGAGGAGTACAGAAAGATCTGTGCTTCCTATCTTTTCTGCAGAAAGATACGTGCTTCCTATCAACATTAAACTCTTTTCAGACTGAATCATGAAATACCCCTGAGCAAAAACATGGTAAGGCCAAATAAGAGACATATGATTTCCAATTGTTAATTGAGATTAATTAAGAGTGTTAAATTAAAATTAAATTAATTAATTCAGCATTAATTGTCTGCACTGTTGTTATTTGCCATCACACCTCTCTGTGAGTGTCCCCTTCAACACATTTTGAGTACATGCATTATGCTAAGTGTATTAACACACACTGAGTTAAAATTGCTCTAAATCTGCATTAAGGTCAGTTTTGTGCCTGACCTTTAAAACTCAGAAAACCATGAGCAAGTTTATCAGTCACATCCCCCAGAATAAGAGCAGATATTTTGGTATGGCCTACTGTGTACCCAATAGACTAGTTGTTTTGTGTATTCTGTATTCTGTCTCTGAACATTTGCAGCTGAAAATGTTGGCACTGATATTATTCTGACCTTGTGTGACTGAATAATCTCCTCTTATTTTTTGGTAATTGCCGACCATATATATGACACTGCTCTTAATGATCACAAAATCTTTTAGCTTTAGGAGATAGAGCGTGAATACAAGCTGAGTGCAGCTTGAGCTACAAAAACTCTCTAAGGAACTTTTCAGGGTATTGTGATAAAAGCTGAAATCTAAGTTCCACTGCACCAGTAAGAAAAGTATTTGCTTTCCTGTAGGATATGGTTCCCATAGTGCCAATATATATTTAATTTACATGTCCAAGCAATCCAACCTATTTGTCAGATCTTTAATGGTATATGTGCTAAGCTTTTTACTATTTATCTCAAATGAAAAACTTCACGTAAATTTGTATTAAATATGTTATGTTAATTGAAAATAAATTATAGTATATAGTTTAATATATAATTAAATATAATATATAATTATATAATTAAATCTGTTATGAGGAAGGAAAAGAAAATAAACCAGTTTACAGAGTTGACCAGCTGCAAGCCTAATTATGTCACTTTTCCCATTTGTCTGCCTCTCCTGAGCTGTTGAGCAGGTGTAGATGAGTTAAAGGGACCGTGCTTGCCCGAGAGACGCACTCCGCCCTTCCCATCGCACACTGCCACGCTCCTCGTCCTTCCCGGGACCTACCCCGCCCAGCAACGTGAAGCTGGCACCGGGCTGCTTTGAGACGAGCAAGGCGGGCTTTTTTAACCCCTTGTTTTTCTGCCTGTTTACTCTGTCATGCACAGCCGAGGCAGCAGAGGGAGCTCAAAGATTTTGGTCATCAGCAAGAGACCTTGGGAAGGCCGGACACAGACCCGGGGGCAATTGGGGCGGCAGCGAAGGGCAGGGCTCGATGCATTTGGGCTCCTTTACAGCTGGTACGCGGCTTTACCCTTATCCCATTATCAGCTGGTAGTTTTGAGTGCAAGGTATCAGTGGCCAGTTTTTATTTCACACTTGTTGCACAGTTTGGAAAATGAGGTATTTATCAATAATTTAAAAGTCCTCTTTGAGTCTAAAAATTTGTTCTAATGAGTTAAGAAATAGGTACCTGAATTTTAAGGAATACAGTAAATTCAATTGATAAAATAGTGAAAATTGAAGACATACTGAACTGCAGTGAATTAACTATGGCTACAAATTCAGTTTGTGAAATAATGCAAGATTGTTTTCATTGTCATTTAAAGGTAGAAAGATTTTTGTATTTTTTAGAAGTTCACCATCAGTATTAGGGAGAAGAAAAGCTAATAAGCCACATGATTGAAAGTCCTATCCAGGCAAAAGCATTTGTTCTGCAAAGAAAGGCTTGAGTCTCTGAGAGGTCATTGGCAGCTGACAATAAGTCGAAGTCTGTTTTGAGCTATGTCAGTGAAGGCATTATTAACAGAACACAAGCATCATGAAGGTCAAGGTTGTGTTTAAATATCCAGTTTTTCAATGCATCAATATTAGAGAATTAAAAACCTTGTGGTTCTGACCAGGTTTGGTATTTTCTGCAACATATTACATTACCTGGAACTATTTGTTACAGACCAGGTTGTTGTCTACCTTGACAAATTGTTTCAATTTGCTTTCAAGGCAACACAGAGCAGAATGTAGTTTGATTATAAAACAGAAATTTGGTACTAACTTAACTAACTTGCACTGAAAGGAAATGTTTATAATTCTCTGGTTTTGGAGAGAAAATCCAATTTAGATGTGAACTTGGTCATCCTCTTCCCAAACTCAGAACAATTTTTGTGTATTAACAACTCCAGTTTTGTATATCTCCTTTATATATCAATCTAGTGACTTGGTCTTTGAACTTTACTGACCTTGTGGTCTGTCTCCTCTTTTGGACCAGATTCACTCATCCAGACGTTAGGAACACTATTCTAATCATGTGTGTATTGCTTAATCCTCTGATTGAACCTGAATAAATCTCTCTAGATGCCCTGTCAATCTGTTTGGGATTTGCAATCTGGAAAGGCCCCCAGATACAAATGAAAGTAATTTTCTATCTGAAAAAAAAATCATCTACCTCTCTCAGTAACGTCTACTACTGTGTTCCAAGGCAGGTAAAGAACAGGCAGTTGTTAATACCACTTAGAGATAGGGGGCTTTTTTTGCTATATCAATTAAATTCTGTCATTCCTGACTCCTGAAATTGTTGGGATTTCAGAGTATTCTATATATTTAGATCTTACAAACTCCCACAGTTCTTCTGTCATCTCTCTGTGTTTAACCTGCTCTGCCCCAAAATTACTATTCAAAATTACTTTAAAAGAGGTGTTTTAAACTTTCTTCGAACAAATGTGAAGCACTTGTAGAGACAAGGAATGTCAATATCTCCCCACACTAAATTTTAGTGACTATATCTGTATTCCAAGTTACTAGCATATATATCACATTTTAGTGAGATTATCCTGGGGTTCTCATCAATTCACAGTCCAATATCTAGTTTTGCTACCTTTACACTCTGACCCCTTCTTCTTATTTTGTTAAAAATCTCAATTTTTTTGTACTGTATCATCTGTCTTTCTTTAGTAGAAAAATTTCAAGTGTATGTACAAAACCACATAACCAACTTATTTTTATACTAAATTTTATATACCAGTTCAAAGTTTTAGTACTTTCTATTATTTCAGTGCAATAACTCTATGGAAGAAGGACTTTTAAAATAAAGTATACATCTCCATATACACTGTAGATGACAAAATTCAAAAATATTATTAACAAAGTTGCTTAAGGAATTAGGACTTTTGAGATTGGGAAGGTGGAACATTATTGAAACTAATATCTATCTAATAATTATTTAATTGCAACTGTCAAATAAAACTTAGGTAGAAATTATGTAAAAAAAAACACCTTCTAGCCTTGGCTTTACTTTTACTTGTGTGTATGGTATAATGATGAAATTTTTGTTAGGAAAAAAAAATCAATTGCCAAATTAGGAATTCTCACTTTCCATTCTCAGAAGTGGATTTCCTTCTTCATGGAGTTCCAGGAGAAGAGAAGCCCTAGGTGGCTTTAGAGCTCATGGAACATATTTCACGTGAACTTCAAACGTTGACTGAGTTAAAATATCTTACCATGGTTGTCTCTGCAATGGATCCAAAGCTGTTTATAAATATGTTGCATGTGACATTAACTGGAGGACCTGCAAAAGAGAAAAAAAACCCCATCAGTCCCTGTTCGAGAATTATTCCTTATTGATTGATTATTCAGCATAAACCATTATAAACAATATCTACTTTTGGAAGAAATAATGCTACATTCACAAGTAATTTAATGCACAATTAAATTGAATAGTTTCTAATACTTTTCTTTTGATTTTTCTCAAAGGTATACTAGTTATCTGACCAGGTTTAGCAATTAGCAATTAAAAGAACCCACAGAAACAACGTTCAGTATAAACCTGAACACATGCTTCTATACAAAAAATGAAAAAAAATCCCATTTGAAATATATAGTAAAAATATTTTATGTGTATTTCAGTGAGAATGCATGTCACTTCTCACAACAAATAGGGGGAAAAGTGACTTTCTTCATTCAAGGCAGCTTCTACCTTCAATGTTATCTGTCATCACTGGGAAAAGAAATGCATTATTGCTGCTCTTATCTCTACTGCTTACAGGAAAGTAATTTAGATTCTATTCCCATTTCTTTTAAATTCACAAAATGTTTGAGTCCATTTATGACTGAATTCTTTGTTACCGTGGGTCCTCAGTCAACTGTTGTTTTGTCTTATCTTGCATTTTGAAGAATCAATAGTGGCAGAGTAGTCATTATGGTAACTGAACAAGGAATTGCCTCTTCATGAAAAAGGGTTTAAATTATTTTCCAGAAGTCACTTTAAAAATGTCATTGTGGAAAAGCATGCTAATTTCTCCATTATTCCTTATCAATTTCATTCCGTGCCCAATAGAAAAATAAAAAAAAAAAACCCTTTTTCCATCTCCAGTTTTTTTGTCACCTTCCTACAACTCAATATTCTTTATCAGTAAACCACTTCAGCACTGGAAAACCTGGATTCTTTTTGTAATTGTAAGCAGTCTAACAATGAGATATCTGTATCTGGAATATGAAGATAGGTCTTATAAACAGTTATGTAATATCTCTTTTTTAGTATCACTGAAGAATGAAACTCCTCTGCTACTACTAGTGGATTGCAACTAGCAAAATCTAATGACCAATAAATTTCACATTAAATACTTGAAGAATCAGAATGTCCATTAAAAATACTGACAATGGAACAGAATTTTGAACACCCAGCTTTCTTTCTTGACAGCAAAAATTATTTTGAAGTCCTGTAATTCTAACAAAACACTTCAACACATACATGTCTTTGCAATACACAAAACTCCACCTATGGAGTAAAATACTCAGGTAAGGAGGTAGCACTTGCAGTCACTTTGGTATGCAGTTAATTCTTTAGAGTTGTTGAGTATATCCAGTACTTCTGAGAATTCAGTAAAAGCTTTAAATGATCAACTCCTGAAAAGAATCAAGGGAAAAAGGAAAAGCAGGGACCATGAATGAAGGCAATCATTAAAAACTCTCAGGAAGAAAATTTTACTTCTTGCCCATCTTAGTAATTTGTTTGCAAGGCAGCTTTTCTTTCAAACACTTCCATGTTATAGTACCTGCCATCCTTTCAAATTTGATGTGATGCTATCTTGTTTAAAATGGTGCTATACTTTAAAATATGTTTGCCTTATCAACATAGTTGCTTTTATTAAAAAAAAAAGCTCTAAATCTCTACAGTGTTGGTGCCTAATTTCAAATTACAATAAAATAGTTAGTAGCTAGTTAAAAGGGGCAGAAAATTAGAAGCTAAAAGTAGCCTCCAAATGTGTTAGAGTTAACTTAAAGATACTGTGCTGAGAGTAAAAATGAACTTCCCAGAATATAGTCAAAAAGATTCACAAATATGAAGCTGTAAAAGCTGGAAGTCATATTCCAGCACAGGAATTCAGACAAGTTGAACATAGATTAAAGAGAGGCAGAAAAGAAATAGAGCCAAAACTCACTAGAGACGGAAAAGGTAACAATGATCACTATCTACAAGGCATTAAAAATAGAATCCTGCCAAGATCTGAAAGCTGATTAAGGTATAAAAGTATCCATGGAAGTGAAGAAGGTCAGAGCAGAAAAACCAACTGAAGTCTTTGTAGCAGCATTTGTCTCCAATTGCTGGCTGTGTCAAACACTAGAGCCAATCTGCTGGAATATTGTACAAAGACTGTAGAAGACATTTCAGACCAAGTGAACAGGAACAAACTGACTGGCTGAGGTGATATGAATCCAGACATTATAAAAATCTTTGCGGAACTGTGGAGATACAATTCACTGTAAGTCAGCTGTCACCTGTGTCAATTTTGTAATCAGTGGAAATGTGTATCATGTTCTGCAAGTATAACTTGAATCAAAAAAAACCCCAGATTTCAGGTATGATGGTGGGGGACATGAACATGAACTTTATCCCTGCAAACTTTACCTCTGTACCAGCCAAACTGGTAGAAATAATGAGAACTTTTACTACAGATTAATATTATATAAAAATACATTAGATTAATAAATATATTTATATATTATTGGAAAAAAAATATCAAAAAGTCAAAAAGGATCAAAAATTCTATTAAAATCTGCCAAACAAAACCAGCTTAAGTAGAAAACACTGGAAAAAGGTAAACAGTAGGTAGTACTCTGCAAATACACAAATTTGTAAAGAACAAAATGAGGAAATAATTCTCCATGTCTTAGTATGTCACATGCCAATAAAATCAGTAAAATAATTAGCAAATTTAAAGCAAACAAAAAATTTTATTTTTAATATTCCAAAAGATAAAGGTTTTATTGCCAGAAAATAATGAAAAGGCCAAAAATATAAACAGCTTCCAGAAGGGATCAGGAGAGCATATGTAACTAAATTATTTTTTTTTCAGTTAAGTCCTGGCCTTCAAAGCTTCTAAACTAATGATTGCTGAAAAATTTTTGGCAATAGCAGGGCAAGTAATACTTTGCATTTTCCTATATATGCTCAAACTTTTACTTTAATATTTAAATTTTTTACATCTACGTTAGATAATTGTGTTCAAATTTAAAAGGCAATGAAGTGTTTTCCATACTTTCAGGAATGGACATCATCTGCAATATTGACACTGAGTAAGAGAAACACTTTACTATAGGTTTGATGTAACATTAAAAAAAATGCAACAGGAACAGAGCTTTTACAATGATTCTCAATTTCCTGATGTATTCCATAGCTGAATAAACACCATGTCTTCTCCATTATATTTTTTGAACAAGAACTCATATGCAGTATTCCATATCCAAAAGCAGAGAACATAAACAAAATGCATAATTTTGTCTCCTTGACTAAGATTAATTATGAATAAAATTGGTAATTAAAAATCTTGTCTGCATAGAATTTTACTGGAACAAAAAATATTTTAAAATTAATGTCTGAGTTATCTCATTAGTACTTGCCCTCTTTCTTTAAACCTGTCACCAGTTTAAAACCGCAAAAATGCATTAAGACCCAGCACTTGTTGTAGGAGTAATAAAACTAACCAAAAAGTGGCAAAGTCACTTAAGGAGATACTTATTCTTAGTGGTATGTCTGAATCATTCTGGGCAGATCTGTTCAAACTGCATAGCTGTCCAGAAGATTTAAAATATGCACTTTTTGAAAAGGAACAACGTCAAATTAGGTTTTGTCTCTTTAAGTTTAAATAGTTACAAAACAAAGCTCTAAATCCTTTGAATTTTACTTTCAAGAAGTACTGCATTTAATTTTGTAATCTCTAAACCATCTGCCTATTCTTCACTGTTGGCCCATCAGAAGATTGTGATTGGATGCCGTCCATGACAAACTATAAAATTAAATCCCTAAATCATATAGAGATGTGTCTGAAATTCTTGTGCACGTTTATAATTTCCTGAGAAATATCAGCACCACTAACTTAAAAAGAGCAAAGCATTTCCAGCTGTAGTAAATCCTGGGTAACAAGTTTATATATACACGACTAACTGTTTATGGTTTGCTGATGAGGAAGTAATCTGACAAATCTCTTACATGGTCCTTATGAATCAGACTGGGCAAAGTCTGGTAAAACCAGCACGTAGCAGTGGCTTTAGAGTCAAAACCACTTAAGTTTCTGGAACTTGGAGATGTCAAAAAATTATAACATTTCTTGCTGAATAAGAATTAAGATGGAAAGGCAGTGACAGATGACTTAGAGGAGAAAGCACTGCCAGTTTGAAGGAAAATTTTTGCAGTAAACATGGAGTAAAGCCTTATTGTGAAATGATAGAGCTAAGAGAATCTCTTGGACTCAAGAGTTTAGGCATGGGAGAAAGCAACTAAGGCACAGTAAGAATAATTTATAATTTTAAATCACAATAGCTTTATTCTTTCAAAACACTATTTATATTCTGGGTAACTTAAAGACTGATACCTTATTTAAAAATTCAGTAATAGAGTTAAATATGGTTCACTATTATATTGGAACTCCTTGTTTTCAAAAAACATAATAGTCAAATTTACCTAAATTTCCCAGACTATGAATGTTAGAATGGATGGCCTTTGTTTGTATGATACTTTGCATATTCATATAAAAATATGGTTAGTGTTCAAATTACTTCACTAAATACTCTAATGTGCCTGAGTCTGGATAATATGCTAAGACCCTCAGGAGATGCAGTCACTCCATTTGCAAACTGTTTCAGCCTTTGAATCTGCTTTGTTTTAATTGAATCTCCCTTGTGATCAGTGCATAGAAGGCACATGCCAAGATAAAATTGCATGTATTGAGGTATTGAGAACTTGCAATTTCAGTGGAGAACTGGGAACAGGGAAATGAACAAGAGGAAAGATGGTCCTTTTGGCATTTCAAGGCACAAATGGGGCCCAGGTATGAGGACTATAACTTGGTGGTAGAAGTGGTTACTAAGATAAACTGTCTGGAGTTTGATGGTCAATGTCATTAACACACTTTAGAATCAGACAGGTATGACGATTTGGCCAATCTTTCACAGAGCTTGCTTTCTGTAGTGTTTCATGCTATGGCAAAACAAGGTGGGAATCTGAATCTATCAGTAAGCATTTCAAGAAAGGAAAGAAACTAACAAACAATGTTAGATAACTGAAATCTAAGGATAAGGCCTTATGAAAAGCCTGCAAGTGGGCAACTGTGAAAGGGGCGGGTGTAGAGTGTATTGCTGCTGAAATAAACTGCCACACATACAAAAGAAAGGCAAAAGGAGGCACCTTTCTTTTTTTTTTTTTTTTTTTTTTTGGGAATGTACTTCTTAGTTTTCATATTTGTTTCAGAAATTGCATTTTTGTGAGCAGTAATACTGTAATACTGACATACTGAAAGCCTGAAAGTTTAGTTGTGAAATTACCTTTGAAATTTGGTCTGATCCTCGCATCATAGCCTGACATCCTACCCATTAGCTTGTCCAGGAAATCGGACGGTGACATTGGCATGCTACGAGATCTTGCACTGTCTGTTTCCTTTGTGGCTACCAAGCTAACAGCAAGGAAAAACAAACAAACAAACAAACAAAAATTTGTTAGAAGTTTTGTTAGTGAAACGTTGATTTTTTTAGTCAGTCACTGTTCATTTTTGTAGGAAGAGGAAAACAGGAAAGCAAAGACAGTCTTTCAAGTTAGTTAATGCTTCACAAATAGTAGTAGCAAAGAAATTGAAACAGTAAATTCTTTCTATATCTGTCATTTAATACATAAATTTTATTATGCTATGCTGCACAGGTATAGTTTACTTTTTCCTCAGAACTTCTGAAGTGATTACTAACACTTTCAGTCAGCAGTAATCAATATCATTATCACAGAGTTAAATAATGTCATCTACAGAAGTAGCTGTGAATGTGAAATGTCATATTTTGGAGTCTATTCTGAGATTGCTCTAGTTTAACTATGTGTGCTGTGATAGAAGCCTGGATCAGAAAAAAAAAGTACTAAGGACTTGATTAGAATAGTACTACTATCACCAAGTTTTGTTTTATGTTGATAGGTAACCATAATAAAACAGATCAGTCTCTTGGCGGGTGGTATTGTCTTAGAATTTCATTTTCTGTTAAAACAAAAGACTGCTACAGTGAGTAAAAAAACCAAACCAAAACAACAACAACAAAAAAAACCACCCCACAAACAAAAATCCCTACTGAGTTACTGAAGAAACTATTTTAGGACAAACTTTTTTCTCAGGGCCACATGACAAATGATGTCTCCAATAGCTTCCCCTTCATATGCATGCAAAAGTCCCACTGACATTCTAAAGTGTGTTCTGCACATGCTAAGAGAGAATAGTAGTGGCACTGTGATCAGCCATGGGACCCAAAGGAAAAGGCTTTGTTTTGTGGAACAACTCTTACTTGAGTGCTGTCTAACACATTGGAAAAACAAAACAGTCAGAAAATACATAAGTTTTGAGTAATATTGTGATACACAGTGCAAATGAAATAATTTGTGGCTTTTGGAGTCTCAAAAATGATAAAGAGATCTGCATGTTTGTGCTGAATTCAAGTAAAAAATCCATTACAGGAAGACTTAAATCTCTTTTACATACACAATTCATTGTCTCCATAAGCAATTCACTCTTTTAGAACTACTTAAATATGTTTTTGTTTAGATGTAAACACAGGAAATAATGTAAAGCCTTTAGAAATTTTGTGATTCATAAGAAACCCATGCTAAATCTTACTTCTTAACAGAGGATGGAATACCAAAATGGAAAAATTCCATACAGGAGCGCAGACTGAGAATGTAATTTCTTTCTTTCCAAGACTCTTTTACATAGGAAGTTAAAAGTTACAGTTTTATAGAAATTTCCATTTTGAAGGTCTGCTAAAATTTTTGTCTTCAAGTTTGAAGTTTGGATTTATTATTTTAAATAAAAAAAGATTTCATATTAGTCCTTGAGAGTTACTAATTTGGGCACACATAGAATATGAACATAGAAGCTTCTAGGAAGCTATGGTTTCCTCATATTTTAATTAGAAATGGAAATTAAGTTTTTTAGTTGTAATATTAAATTAGAAAGTTAAATTTTATCCTTGATTTTATTTGCTTAGTAAGTGTTTATTCCATTCTATGTGTAAGTTGATTTGTATATTCTTAAATTGTTCATAAATTGTTAAATTTTGGATATTTCTAAATTGTTTTCAATATTTTTGTATCTCTTTCAGTAAAAAAATGTTTTTTTACTCTCTTTCAATAGTTAACCTAGTTGTTTATTTCTTCCCATAGCTGCAGAATGTATTTCCGTTTCTGAGTAAGTAAGTATTCAAAATAGTCTTTTTATAGTTCCGTTTGAAATTATCTTATTGCCATAATTTTCATTATCAATCATTTTGGATGGATCTGATTCATCACATTATTACAACTTGTAGTGATTAATGTTTCTGTAAAACAGCACTAATGTCTTTAAAGCAAATAAAATACAAGAGTCAGATTACTCTTTGTTGGGTGTTATCTACTTGGGAGGCAGGAGAAGCGAGTTACTGTGTGTATACATTTAGTATATACACTTAAACAGTTAGATTTCTTTCTGGTAGTCTTCTGTAAGGAATTTATACTTCTATTCCTTAGGTATATAAAATTTCTACACTATGGAATATTACAATCCTATATTTTTATTCTTAATATACATATATTATCCAGAACTCAAATATAGAAAGGCTCATTGCTTGAATATCATTTGCTGGAAAGGAAGAATTTTTTCTTTGCTCTTTTTTTACTACATTGAAATTTTTGTAAATCATCCTTTGTTGTACTTGTTGCTCTTGGTTTGCCATGGAATAAAGTAATTTGAAATTAAGGTAAGTAATGCTGACTGGGAAAAATAGTAATTGCTGTGACTATGGATTTTCTCAAAGTGATATTTACCTTTTCATATGATGGCATCATTAATATTTGCTTTTGTTAATCAATTTTAAGTCTCAGAGTATCTTGAATAATTTAACGCCTGCTTATGAAAAGAATACATTCAGAATCATTAATATCTTTTGTATAAACAAGTTCAAAAGTCAGCTGTAATTTGTAACTGAATCTTTCTTCAAGGAATGTTTTCCCTTTTACTAAGCTTGGGGTGTAATGAGAAAAAGCTGGTCGAGTTCTGCAGAATTCTACACTTTTGATTTAACTTTTATTGAAAATATGTATTTCAAGAATACATTTGAACAAATAAAACTTTCATCAGTCAAAGCTGACATGTGGAATAGTCGTCTAGTTAAAAAGGAGCTAGACTTGATAATGTAGTAAAACTCAAGTAAAGCACTGGATTTTAGGAAGGGATTTTCTGTTTCCAGGTAAATATAAACATTTACTCTGCATGGTAGAGGCTCTTCAGTTTTATTGCACACTGCCTCTGAAAGTTAGGCCTCTGGCTAAGGGCTTAGAGGAGGGTATGCTCCTTTCATGAACTAAGGATTGAGCTCCTTTTAGTGTTAATGCACATAGCTTCATCCTCGATACACAACTATTGCATAAGTCCAGGAATGGCTTTGTGTGCCTCCAGAGGGAACTCATTCTGACCTGCCACAGTTCTTTAAAGAATATGTACATGCATTTTCTAACAGGCAGAATTATAGGAGCTTAATATCAGCAAGAATTTTAATATCAGCAAGGTACAATGGACTTGTGTTTAACATAAAGTCATTATGTGACTTTAAATGACTGAGAAAGAAAGCTGTACACGTTTTGAGAGGTAGAAGCTTCCCATTGCTGAAGTCTTTTATTGGAGAGAGATATAACATCACAGTCTTCTGGTCTCTTCATATTTTATGAAGAAAAGTTACCAAGAATGTTCTCCCTGGTAGTGATCCTGAGTTGTTCCTGTGAGCTATTGGCAAATATTACTATCAGTTATAAGGATTTAAGCTATTTTCCAATTTCAGACTTAAAACGGTACATGACTTCAATTTTCTGGATGTATCCTGAACATCTTTAAAACGTAAATTAAGCCTTCAAAAACAATAAAAAAGAAATTTGATAACTGAAGTTGTGGACAAGAATCAAGAAAAGAAATTGAAAATGTAAAAAGATACATTAAAAATTTATTTGTGATCAGACAAATTACACCATCAAAACTTAGGGTAAGAATTTTTGTTTCAAATAAGCTGTCACACAACACCAGACAAGATCAGAAGATTAGAATCACAAGGACTATAATTACTCCTGTTTCTGGTCTATTTTTTCCATTAACTTATTTTTACACCTAAAATCTGTGGACAGATGAGCTTTGCATCAATGCCTTCAAGCCTGTCAAGTAGGAATTTCAATGACTGAGATAAGAAACTCTCCTAAATCACAGGTATTTTACCTACAAAGAGTCATATTTGAATCAGAAACTCTTAGGTCAAGCTGAAGATATTTTAAGTGGGATATAAATCCCACTTAGAGAGAAAGAAGCAGCCTGACACAGGCAAGATGCAGCTTCTCTAGACCAGCTACCACATCCTAAATTTGAGAAAGCAAGCTACTTGTAAGAATGGTGTTCAGCAATGCCATCTCTAATCTGGAAAGAAAATGCAAAGCAGTTGATGATTTAAAATTAAGAAATGCAAAAGAATTGACAGAAACATAAATTCTGATGATGTGAAGAAAACAACCTCTTTCCTGAAGTCAGGCCATTTAAGTAGGATAGATTAAAACAATTAGAGGAAGGATATTTAAGAGATGTATAAACTGTGAACATGGGCAGAGTTGGAGAAAGCAGTGAAGAAGGACTCAGAATTCCTCAACCAACTCAGCACTGTTGTGGTGAAGTTGTCCCTGCGCTGCTGTGTTATCCAGTGGTGCGGAAAGATTGAAAGAGTGAGTAGAAGCATGAAGGTCACTTATTATTTTATACGATATTAATGAGACCAGTTCTGGGATGTTGCATCAAATTCCATGTCCGAGTTTTAATAGGACATTAAAGCATTTGGAAAGGTACTGAACAAAGCCACTAACAATGACCTGAGAGTTAGGGAAATTTGCTTCAAGTAAGAGACTTTAAGAGCTTAATCTTAGTTTATCAAAAAAGAAGAGTGGAAAAAATAGCTTGATTGAAGTGTATAAATAGGCAGAAAATAGTATTGAAGTGTATAAATAGCAGAAAATGCTGGACATTTGTCTAAAGAAAAGCAGAAGAAAAAACAATGAGAGATAGACACACAATTAAATAACAGAAGATCAGACTGTACCAACTAAGACAATACAGCTTTCTGGAAGAAGCAATTTAGTAAAATATAACGTATTGTTCTTCATATATGGCTAGCTTGGTGAAAATGAGTAAGTTCTAATATACAGAAAAGCAGGCTAAATTCAAATTAAACATTACAAATCTCATGCAGAAATCTTCAGACTGTCAAAAGACACATTGATGGATTTGACAAGCTTAAGGAAGGGAAGCAATGGGCATATTTCCAAGTGTGAAATAATATCTTCTCAGGGTCCTTCTACACATGGGTTGGGTTGCAGGCTTTCAGTTGCTGTGATAAGGTTTGAAAGGTACAGCTGTAATGTTGGCTCATCTTGCTCAATTCCTTTCACAGCTGGGTATTTGACTTACTAAGCAGTTGTATGAGCATCAGCTCCTTGCACAGTAGGAACTTAAGCTCTGGAATGGAAAGTGCACTTTAGCTGCCCATAAACAAGAAGCAGCTCAAAGAATCAGAGCTTGACCACAACTAGGAAAAAGAGAGGCAAATAATCTGTTTATGACATGCACCTGCAAAGAATAAAGAATTCTAAGCTAAACTATAATGTTGTCATGAAAACAAATGTATGTGAAGTTTCCAGGAATAAATTTAGATCAAAATTAAAACTTTCAACCACTGAAACACTTCAGTTATGGAATAGTTTTACACTTTGAGCTGAGATACAGAACCCTGTGTGTTTCAAGATGGAGCTAGGCCTTAGGATGCTGTGACATGTATGATGGTGATTGCAGGTGATGGGATTCAGCCTTTTTTAAATCCTCTGCTGAGAATACATTTACATTATTATTGATTCTTTTATGATTTTAAAATATTTACTGCTACAGAAGTCTGAAAAAAAATATAGTTAACACAACTATACAGGCAGAGCACCAAAATCTACAGAATTTAAATGATAGATCTCATCTATCAGGTCGCAATTTAGTTACCAAGATAAAGCATGGGTCATGAATCATGCTCCTGAAATGTCTACTTAAAGTAGACATGTTTCTGAGAGAATATCTTTCTCTTCCCTTCCTCCAAAATAAAATTATTGGAAAAAACTCTTCAAAGGACATTTACAACTGTTTCCTTCTCTAAAACATTTAAGGTTGCAAAAATCAGATTGCTTTCCCACGTTTGTTTGGTTTTTTTGGTTTTTTTTTTCCTGGAGAACTACTGTGTTCTACCTGTAAGTTGTCTCTATCTGTTGGGGAGGGTAGGTAAATATGATTAAGAACCACAATGATACAGCCAGGACGAATATAACGCCCCCTACTGGCTGGACAATTACCCTCACCTACAACGGGGTCCAAAAGCCGAATGGATTCTCCCATGTCACCCCCCAGAATGTATGGTTCACCCCACATTTGTAGGGGAGGGTAGGTAAATATGATTAAGAACCACAATGGTACAGCCAGGACGAATATAACGCCCCCTACTGGCTGGACAATTACCCTCACCTACATCTATCTATCCCAACCTTCTGCACATTTTTACCAAAGCACAAACAAGGAAAAGAAACTTTACATATGAAAGTGCTTTATACAAACTTTCTTTTAGAAGGCATATTTTCAAATGTAATTTCAGGCCTACTACCTTTGAGCCTTATCATTTTTGTATTGCAGGAAGTGCCGGTTTTTACTGATTTCCCTCATTTAAACATTCATCTTCAATGTGGCTAATAAAAAAATTGTTTTCAGGGTGTGGTTTTAGCCTTAAAAAATATATATTTGTTTGAAAATATTGAAGAAAAAATGTAATGGAGTACCATCAGCATTTCTATAAGAAAGATTATATCACTGAAGAAGGGTTTAATAAAAAGAATATAGACAAAAGGGAAGGAAGAAATTACATCTTACACCATTTGCTGAGTCTTTTCATTTTGTTGCTGCTACAGGGAGGTGACAGAGAACAAGAAAGGATATGGTGTGCTGTAATTACACCTTCCACTGGAAGCTTCCTAGAGAGATGTTTCCAAGTCAAATTTAGGACAATCCACTCATTTATCTAAATTAGCCTCAATGTAGTCTCCAGAGTCTCGCAGACTTACTTTTGCACACAATTGATGCAAATTATCTTTGAATTATATGATAAGTTCATTTTCTCCCTTCCATAGGTAACTACTGATGCATTTTTTCTTGGAAAAATGTTTTCTCACCAAGTTACTGTCACACTTGTCTTGGGGATTCCAAGTTACTGTCACATTTGTCTGGGGATTCTTTTCATCTGATCATAAATCACTAATTTTATTTCAAATACAATCCAATTTAGTCATTCAGAGAGGCGTAACGTTTGCATTTCATTTTACAATGCGTACTACAGTGCCGCTACATGTGTTATGATGGTCCAGTAGGTCTTTCATTTCATTATTTAAACTCATTCTTTCAGACAGCAAGTGTGGCAAAACCCCTGGAGCAATTGGATGTTGTGTTTGTGGTCCATTCTCTCCAGCTGACGTTTGAATGTTTTTAATGCACTTCATATTAAAATTCCTCCTAGAGAAGTCCAAAGAAATTAATTACACCCTTAGAAGGAAATAAAAAACTTCACCCAATATGCATTTAATTGCAGCTCACATGCATTACTACACGAAAGCATTTCAGTAAATTAGTCTAGTGGTACTTGTTCACTGAATCATCAGCAACAGTTATCTGAATTAATCTCACAACTCGTCTCCTTGATTCTATAGCTGTAAGCAATGGTGATGGAATTCATCAGCTTTTAAAACAAAAAATCTTCAGTGTAACCATGTAATTAAAAAGGTCTGCTAGGAAGGAAATGATCCTCTAATTGGTGGTGTGGGATCATCTGATGGTGTCTTGCATTTTGAAAACTGTAGCAATAAGATTTTGTGATATGAAGAAAGCATTCAAAGCCTCTTCTGAGCGATACAGACCTTCATCATACAAATTTGGTAGAATTAATGGGGAAAGAAAGCTGTTAATTCGATGAGGTCAGAAGCATTTTTGTAATGGTACAAAAAATGGCTTTTCTTGTAATGGTAATATCTCTAATTATCTGATCTACTAATCAAGTAGGTAAAGGACTAACAAGACCAGAGTTTACAGTAAGCAGAATTCTTATGCATTAGTCAAGACGTACATAAACCTGAACAAAAATACCTTTTTGAGATTAGAATGTGCCAGCATGTGACAGCTTAAAATGAAAAACAAGAAAAATAACAAGGCCTCAAGCACATCCATTAGAGTATTTTCCTTGTTTTTACAAAAATAAATCCTGCTCTTTTTAGAAAGACAAAAACTGTCTTCAATTTTGCTACCAAAAATGTAATACATTATTGTAAAGCATAAACAATACTAATTAGTTTCATTTTTAGGGATAAGGCTAAGGTTTTTCCAAATTTATTACTCAAATTTATCCAGTTTATCATTCAAATGCATATGTTCAGTTAAGTAGCATGACACAGATATTCTTTTGAAGTGTGATGTGTTTAAACTGACTAACAGAGATGGCTGTGCCAGAAAACTGATACAAGTCTCTGTGTTTTACTGCAATAAAGAATTTTAAATTTTGAAACCTTGAAGATTAGCAAATATTGTGGAGTGGAAGTAAAAAAGACAGGATAAAAAGTTTTAAGCAATTATTTTTTAAATTTTAATAAAAATTAAAACCAGTCTCTTTACTGAAAATTAAAATGCTTAACAGAAAATAAAAGACAAACAGACTTTTCTAATTGGAGGCCATTTATCAGCAATATTTATTTATGAAAATCCAGGGCCATTCTGAAAAGCCAGGAGCTATGTCAGGGGGTCACAGGTGCATGGATCCAGTACTGAAAATGAGATACAAAATCATCTGTCACTGCTGTTCCATTCTAGCTCACACCTAAAGACTTTCTTCTGAGAAACAAAACAAAACAAAATTCATTCCTTCTCTGAATTATCCTTGGAAGACAAGCTCTTTATATTATCTGTACTGTGAACTCAGGATAACTGAACTCCTAGTTTAGATGCATGAATTATACAATGTTATCTTCTACCATTCAAGGTTAATACAATGAGATAATTTTCTTCCAACTCCTTTGTATTTCATTATGAAAATAACTCTATTTGAATAATTATTTATTGGTGAATAAATTAATTTCATTCTGAGGGACCAAAAAAAAAGTTTCCAACAGTGAAAGAATAGTGGAAGAGGGTGGCATATAATAAAGCCAAAGATAGCAAATGACGGAGAAAGAATTAAGTCGGCAAAGTGTTAACAAAGATTGAGATTGCAAGTGCATTTCATTGTATTTCTGCTAAAACTGACAATAATGTGTTTCTTTCTAATTAAAGATGCAATCTCTTTTATGTGTTGTAGGTAATAAAATTGACAGTTCCTACTGCAAAGAAAATGCAGATTTTCATATCCTGCAATGTTTAAGATAATAATAATTTTATCAGAACAAACACAGAATTCTTAACTCATGTTTGCCAGTGTCATATCTACTAAGAGGAACAGAAATATTGTATCACCAAGACTTTAAAAAGGTATTTTATAGGAAAAACCCTCAAGAAAATTTGAAATATTCTGTGTAAAATTTAGATTTTCTACTGATTTTTCACAGTTTTAGATGTTTCTAGTTGCCCTCCTATCCTCTTATTTTGGCTAAGTTCAAATGGTCAGAATAATTTTTTTAATACAATGCTGCAGAGATTTAGTAGAGTTGCATCAGGACATATTTTTAGTCAAAGTAACAATACTTATGTGCAATAAAAAAACCTTTCCATTCTAAGTTCACTAACTATTAGTTCCGTATTATTTTAGTGGCTATAAATGAAAGCTCACTGGCGAGGTTCCAGATAACTGGAAGCTGGCCAATGTGACTCCCATTCATAAAAAGGGTGGGAAGGAGGATCCTGGTAATTATAGTCTGGTCAGTGTGACCTCAGTAGCTGGCAAGATAATGGAGCAATTTATACTGAGTGTCATCATGCAGCATCTACAGGATGGCCAGGGCATCAGACCCAGCCAGAATGGGTTTAGGAGGGTTAGGTCATGTTTGACCAACCTGGTCTCGTGTTATGACCAGGTGACCCGCCTGGTGGATGAAGGAGAGGCAGTGGATGTTGTCTCTTTGGACTTCAGCAAGGCCTTTGACACTGTCTCCCACAGTACACTCCTGGAGAAACTGGAAGCCTACGGCTTGGACAGGAGCACTCTGTGCTGGGTTAGGAACTGGCTGGGTGGCCAGGCCCAGAGAGTGGTGGTGAACGGTGCTGCATCCAGCTGGGGACAGTCACTAGTGGTGTCCCTTAGGGGTCTGTGCTGGGGCCAGCTCTATTCCATATTTTTATTGACCACATGGAGGGGGGGATTGAGTCCTTCATTAGTAAATCTGCAGATGACACTAAGCTGGGAGCTTGTGTCCATCTGTTGCAAGGTAGGAGGGCTTTCAGAGAGACCTGGAATGGTTGGATGGATGAGCAGAGTCTAACAAGATGAAGTTTAGTAAGTCTAAGTGCTGAGTCCCCGCAGTGTTATAGGTTGGGGATGGTGTGGCTGGACAGTGCCCAGGCAGAAAGAGACCTGGGGGTACTGGCTGACAGCCAGCTGAGCCAGCAGTGGGCCCTGGTGGCCAAGAAGGCCATCAGCATCCTGGCCTGTATCAGGAATGGTGTGGCCAGCAGGAACAGGGAGGTCATCCTTCCCCTGTACTCCGCAATGGTGAGGCCACACCTTGAGTTCTGTGTCCAGCTCTGGGCCCCTCAGTTTGGGAAGGACACTGAGATGCTCGAGCACGGCCAGAGGAGGCAACGAGGGTGGTGAGGGGCTTGGAACACAAGCCCTGTGAGGAACGGCTAAGGGAGCTGGGGGTGTTTAGCCTGGAGAAAAGGAGACTCAGAGGTGACCTTTTCACTCTCTACAGCTCCCTGAAGGGTGGCTGTAGTCAGGTGGGGTTTGGTCTCTTTCACCAGGCAGCAACTGACAGAACGAGAGGTCAACAGTCTCAAGCGGCATCAAGGAAAAAATTGGTTAGATATTAGGAAAAAGTTTTTCATGCAAAGGGTAATAAAGTACTGGAATGGTCTCTTGGGGAGGTGGTGGAGTCACCATCCCTGGATGTGTTCAAAAAAAGACTGGATGTGGCACTCAGTGCCATGGTTTAATTTAGGGGTCAGGGAATGGGTTGGACTCGATGATCTTGAAGGTCTCTTCCAACCTTGTGATTCTGTGATTCTGTGGTATATAGGGGACATTAAATATATAGTTGCATTTCAATGCAACTATTAGAAAAATATTTTCTTTCAGATTTGAATAATTTTTCTGTTTCAGCTACAAAATTAACATTAAATATCAGTGCTTCTGCAGCTTGGGCAATGTTTACATGCATTTTTTAACATTCCTGATACCTTTATGGTGCCATTGGTTTTTTGCACTTATTAATACAGTTGAGGATTCCTCCAGTTCTACAGTCTTCCTCTAGTCATGTTTGTCATGGAAGTAAAATAGCTTGTGAAAGTAAACACGTTTAACACATGTTAACATAAAGTACATAAATTATGAACTATAGTTTCAAAAACCCTTGGATTGATCTGGAATGTTTCAGCTCTTCTTAAGAGAGAGGAAAAAAACATAATAATGTGATTTGAAGTCTTCTGATTGAGTCACTCTGTCATAATCATCATTCTAGTATATTATAGTCTAGAAAATGTAAAATTTTTTTTTTTTTTTTTTTTTTTTTTTTTTTTTTTTGGTTTGTGACTTGGTACATATATATATAAGCAACATACTTTATACCTTCCTTAGGAAAAAAAATCTTTTAGGGTAAAAGAAGAAAACTAATGTGTCAGCATTCTTCATAATCCTATGGGCAAGGCTTTCTATATTCATTAAAATATGGATTAAACATACTACAGGTTGTCTCTGTAATTTTGCTTTGTTGTATAAGACAAGTTTATTGTTGCCAGTTTCAGCCATGCAAAATATGAATTCATGTATTTTATGAATTAGGACTCTGTTCTGAATTTTTTTCATTGTTTTCCCAGAAGCACATATTTAATATTCTTTTAGCCTGTTGTATAGACTATTTTTATAAATCATCCAAACTCAGGTCTTAGTTTCTTGCTATATTTTAATTTATGCAGCCTACTTTTCAGGGAGGAAAAAGCTAACTCAAAGAGGAGCAGAGAATATTTGAAATAATCAAAATCTGACAAATCTCTTAGTCTTTCAAAAACCTAACAAATGGGTTTAGGTTTTGACTCTAATTTTTAATTAAAAATAGTTGGATCTTCTTCAAATTCAATTAACTTTGTTTTGGTTTGGGTTTTTTGATAGATTGTACTTGGCTAAAAGGAATGGAATATTTTTTAAAATATCACAGAATCTGTAAACCACTTATTTATAGTAGTCTGAACATGCATTACTCTCAATTTAAAGAGTAATTTCTGTATTCACTAAATAATGCAGAAAAGTTATTGGTGTAATGGATAGATTGCAAAACGACCAAGTAAAATAATTTCTTGAATATTCTATGTTATTACTCCAGATATGCTTCTATAAAAGCTGTCAGGGTTGAATAATTACATTTATTGTCATGGTTAATGCATGATTCCCCTAACCAACTGACCTTGCACGGGAACTGACTGGTGTCTTTCACCACTATAATCGACGGTAATGCAGCTCATGAGAATGAGGCAACACAAGACTGAAAGGCAAATTAATGCAAATGAAACTTTTGACTGTAAACTGCTGTCTCTCAAGGCAATTCTTCCTAGATCTAGGAAGAACCTGTGAATTCTGCAAACAAAATTCTACCAAGTGTAGCTGCTTTGTTGATTCTGTATTTAGAATACATTTCAAAATGTCCTTTAAATTGTAGAGATGCTTATCACTGAATTTCTTAGTTCTAGTGGATTTTTTACTATTATGGGAGTGCCCCACCAGCTTTGCATTTCTTAGGTTGCTGTGCTCTCACCAGTATAAGCAGAACAGTGTTCACTGAAGTGTACATCTGTAGAAGAGATGTCTTTCTTGTAATCATAATTAATGGCCAATTAGAATGCCATATGTGTTCTGTTCCTTTTTTATCTTGTTTTATTTTAAAAATCCAACTTTATGAGCTGTAAACCCTAAACAAAACTGAAAATGGGTTCTTTGCTGTGCTTCTTAATTTTTACTATGCATAACTTTTTTTTCAGAAAATCTTACATTAGAATAAAACAATTGAGGTTTATCAAAACTAGATAAAAATTTGATTTTGAACAAAACCTCCAGATCAGTGAAGACTGAACCAAAATTCAATGAAACACTATTCTATTCAAACACTATGTTTGCCTTAGGGAAGCTCTGCTTGTATCAGTCCTGTATCTTGAGTGATCATGTGAGATGGTTGTTTAGAAGCTTCGACTTTTTCTCTAAAATAAATTTGATAAAAGTTCTGTTAGAGAAGAGCTGAATATAGCCAGAAAAGTCACTATATAAAGTATTTTTCCCCAAAATGCTTCTCATGAAATTGCTTATTCTGACTAGCCAACTAATTATAGTGTAGATCTGCGTTCTTACTAATAATTTAGAGTTTTCAAATAAGGCAGAATATCTCTGGTTGAAAAAATACTGTTTTCATTAAATGAAGTTTTAAGGAAACATATATGTTTCAATATAGCTTTATGAAATGCTGGCAGGCTTGGGTGGAATATTGTTCAGTGTCCTTTCTATTTTGTTGGTAACAATCAGTTTTCCAATGTCAATGGAAACTGAATTTGGAGTCTCAGGTTCTAATTTTCAAAGACTGAACATCTTTCCCAAAGAATTAGAAGATTATTCCTGCTTTCTGCAACATAAACTTCTTTTAATGAATTGAAAAGTGATAAAATATTTTCAGAGCTTTGGAATTTTTTGGGAGACAGGAATGGTGATATTTAACCAACTGTGTTAATTTACATGAGATATGTGGATTAAGTAATTTTTTCCTTTCTATTAATTCTATCCAGGATCAACACTGCAATAAAACAGTGTAAGACTTTAACAAGAACAGAGTTGAGCTTCAGGGTGATGATGAGAGTGACAGAATTCATGCCACATAATGACAGAACCCAGTATTCCTAATGCATGCACTGAAGCATATTCCTTACGGAATAAGTCAGAGAAAATAATATGAAGGTTACAAAAAATGTGCTGCTAGACTTTCATGCTCCCTCCTAAATTATCCTGGTCCACTACACGCATTCTCCTTCACACAGAGAAAGTGGTGTTTAAACTTCCCCTTAGATACATAGTCTTTGCTTTTCTAGTCTTCATTATGGCAGCATCCCCTTAAATTATCATCCCAGTATTATGAGCCTTGTGTAAAAAAACTCCAAATAAGGTGAGGGAAGGAAGGGTCATGATCTGAGCTGATCCCCCTCATCCTCCGCCAGATGAGTGAGGGGTCCAGGTAGTGCACCCTCTCCCCTGCCCTGGATCATCATGAAAGCATTGAGGACACTGCCCCCTTCCCAAACCGTGTTAAAGGCTTTATTATGTGCAAGACCCGTTTTCTCCTGAAGGAGTCATCCCTGCTGAAAAGGAGGAAAAAGAGCATTCTATTAACCATTGTTTAGGGAATCTGAACAAGTGCCTTTGTGCTCACATTTTGATTACAGATGAAAATTTGAGCACTCTTGGATCCAAAGATATGTGTAGAGAAACAACAGAAATAGGTAAAGAGGGATATTCTGAGAGCTCATTTGCAGAGTGTTAGAATTTGGGAATAAATTTTGAAGATAAAAGGTAAAATTTCAACACATATATGGAGAAAATTCCAAATGGTCTTTTTGATTCCAGTTCCCCACTGTATTGTACTTCTTGTAATCATAGATTACTGTCTCAAGTGGGGACATTTCATATTCATTTTATGTGGTAAAAACTTGCAATATTATGTTCAAAGCAATTGACTATCAATTTTTAGTGCACAAAAACTGAAGGAAACTACAAGACATTGTATTCTACTTTAAGTCTTGCAAATTAAGAGTTTAAGCAAACTCTGACAAGTTTGCTCCTTAAAGAAAAAAGAAAATAAACTATACAGAAATAATTATTTCTAGTGGAATAAGGCAATGAAAAAAGCCACTATGAATTTTAAAAGAAGTCTTTTACTGAATGTATTCAAGATATGAGGCTGAAATCTGCCCACTTTGAATTTAGTTCTAATACTGCTGAGTCAGAGGTAATGGATCTGGGAAAACATCCCACAGATGCACATCCCTTCACAAAAGTTCCATATGTGTGCGTAGGCACAGCATGGACATTTGCCCTAGAACACAGGAGTTAGGCACAACTTCGCTGTGTGCAGTCAGATTGATTTCAAGGTGTTTTATTTTTGTCACCACTTTGTGGCAATTATTTTATCTAGTAGGGCACTCTTAGTCAGCACTTATATTGCTCACAAACCTGGAAGTTCAGTCAGTCCCTGAAGATGTCTTAGCCTACATAGCCCAGAGAATGGACTCTCCTGTGTGTTACTGAATCTAATAAAGGACATTACAGTTTTGAACCCTTTATGAAACTATAAGACTTAGCAGGTCAAAAACCTCAAGATCCTTTTAGAATTTGTGCGCCACTCTATGCCAGAACTTTATAAACTAGCTTTTCACAAAACAGTCCCTAAGCTCTGCAGTTCCCCGTTAGGATGTAAAGTCATAATAGTTTTAAAAAGAAACAAAAGAAAATAAACCTTTGAGAACCATGCTGGTATAACTGTATTAGCTAGGTATTTCTGCTGAGTGGTTATGTGTAAAATTAAAATAAATTAAAGTGTTGGTAAAAATCATACAATAATTAACAGCCAATTTTGTAGAAAGTCATCTCTGAAACTGCTTATTCTAATACTTGTGGATTCTCAGAGATGCTAGGATTACATTAGGTTCATATTTTATCTTTCAAAATTCAGAGAGGGAGAATGAATTTGGAATGTTTTTTATAAGGAACTGGAAATAAACTCTAGACATAGTGGGGTCTTAATGTAAACTGTACATAGTATATGAAGCCTTGAGCAATGGTGTGAGGGGTAGCATAAGCTAATACTTTTTTTAGATTAAATGTATGTATATATCTATTTTATATCAAAGAGGGAATGCAAAAAAGAGCAAAATATTAAGACAGTAGGTGATGTAGTTATAACTACAACTTGAATTTTATTAGAAGAAAAAAAAAGTTTGCTTTTTTAAATTTCATAACTGTTTTGATTTTGCTTATGATATTTTTCCTAAATTAGTTTTAACTGTAAGAATCCTATATAGGTTAATAATAATTAAGTCAGCCTAAAGAAGTGTTTGAGAAAATTTAGTACTCCTGTGTTCTACTGTAAAAGAGCCTTGGGATAATCTGCCACCTTGCTTTTGCCTCTAACCATTAAGATTTGTATTAGTCAGTAGACCCACTACTAGTGCAGCTCTACTATTTCAACAGCCCCACCAGTGACCATGATCGTGTCAGACAAAAGTGTTCTTGAAATTTTCTACCTTTTCTGTGGTCTCGAACTGTTTCCCTTGGAAACTACATTTTGCTAATATTTCATGTCACCAGAAAGAAACTTCAGTAATAACAGTATTGAAGAGGACTGATCTTCCTTAGGGAAGTTCCTACCTAGAAATAGCCCTCTCTCTGCTGTCCTCACTAATTTTGTACATCAGCGGTAAACCCAGAGAAGTAACAGGGTGGTATGTGTTATGGAAAAATTGTATAAAAAATTTGGAATGTGGAGTCGCTGTCCCTGCAGATGTTTAATAAAAGACTGGACATGAAACTTAGTGCCACGGTCTAGTTGACATGAGGATGTTCATTCAAAGGACTTAATAATCTTAGAGGTCTTTTCCAACCTAATTCTGCGATTCTGTTAATTATGTGGAAAGTCCAGTTAAGTGTAGATCGGGTGTTATTACCCTGTTTGCTGTTGTATTCAATAATGTGTATTGGATCAATTCATTAGACATCTGACTGGAAATGCAATAATGAAATGCAATATTTTATACTTGTATAAATATGTACTGTCTATTTTTTTTCTCAGTCTTTCTTTTTATTGTCACTACTTACACTGCCATTGCCACACCATCTAAAGGCATCAGCCAGAAAGGATAATATTGCCTCAGAAGCCATAAAAAATAATAGATTATGCTAGAAAAAAGTGTAGTCTTTAAGATTCTCAGCCTTTTAGCTTGACTTTACAGTGCAAACTCTTCTGCTTTCTGATATTCTTGTTCTTCTGTTTTGGTCCTGTATTCTTGTTAAACATAGTTTTTTACTGTGTATTTTCCCACTCTCTGAGATGTTCAATTTTTGCTGGTAGTAGATATCCTCAAAAAGGTGCCTTTTACTTGACCTATTCATGATGCCTATATATCAGTGAAAGTGAGATCTCCTATTTCATATCTCTCTTCACTGATTCTTTCACTAAACATCATGAAGTTTAGTAGGAAAAGCAGTAAAGAGGACAAGAAGCAACACCACAAAAAGGGCTCTTCATCATTTATTACTTGAGAAAAGCTGATTTGCAGGAATAATTCCCTATAGGTATTATTACATAATACTCAGTAAGGTCATTTGAACCCTTTATTCTGAATCTGTTAAAATAAGAAGTTCTAATCTTGTAAAAAATTTCATTTTCTCTGATTTTCATGATTCCTAGGATGCCAGGACAAAATTAACATTATAGAGGAGCAATTAAATTTATCATCATACAGAAGCACAGCACTTATCTCACAATACTACTGGCTTTCAATTGTTGTTACCATCAATTACCTAGGAATGAACTAAAAGAAGTTGAAAAGTAATAAAATGTCACTAGCACTGTAAGAGTTGAAAGATTAATGGTTTTATTTGAAATTTCAATGATATTTAATTTTCTTAAAGGTTAAAGTACTATAAACACAAAAATAGATACATAATATATAAATATATATAATCTTTTCCTGAAATCATGATGATAATCACTTAGAAAAATCACCAAGTTTTTATAGAAATAAAAAATGGATAGCTAACATACTAATCAAATTTCTACTCATTAAGAAACTCCTATTTGGTACAAAAGGATTTCAAAACCCCTTTTTGTCACTTTTGTCTGAGTTTTGGAAAATACAACGCTTCCTTAAAGGTACTCATGCTCTCCTCCTAGACTTTTAGCAGGACCTTTCATCACAGGAGTTTGACTGACTGGGCTCAGTGTGAGCTCTGATAACTCAGCTTTGAAACAGCTGTTTGTTTTGTAGAACCCTCAGCAGGCTTTCACCTCTCTTCTCTGAGGACTTGTTTTTGTTTCTTTTAACCGTGCTTGTTTTTCCTTTTATTTTTTTCCCCCTCAGAAGTGCTGGGGAGATTCTCATGGTCTCTGCATGAGCTAGTGTGCAAGCATACTTTCACCCAGTCTTGCACCTTCATCATTCTGATTGTGAGCTTGACCTGCTGACCTGACCCTTTGGATCTGACTTTGGACATACCTCTTCATTACGACCTTTGCCCATCAGTTTGAACTTCTGAACTGTTGTCCTGCACAAGTGCTGTGGGACTGCAAACTTTTATGGCAGAATCCTGTTCCTTCCTGTGTTGCTGTACGTCTGAGCTCCCAGCCCACCTACCCTACCTTTGCTACTCCCCGAGATGTGCTAAGTGCTTTTCATGATACCTGGAGTCTGCCAACTGATTTATTCCACAGAAACCATCTTTCAAATTAAGTCTGGGCTGCTGAGGAAAGGTTTTGTGCCTCAGTGCTGTCATCTTGCTTTAGTAGATTTTCTTTTACACACTTTTATTGACATCTTGATTTGAACAGACACTTTTATTTCGTGGTAGGTTTAACTAGTAACATATTAATAAGATACCGAAGCTTCATTAGAACACCTGAAAATCTTTATTTTCAAAGATAATATGCTAATATGATGCTATGTCAAATTTAATAATTATTAGCTGTTGTATTTTTTCTCTGTCATTATTTGAAGGAACTAATACTGGCTTAAAGTATAATGATTTCTGCTTCTTATAGCTATTCACCTGAAATCAATTTGCAATGAAATGCAGGAACAATTTCAAAATCAGTTAACCTTAAACTCAGATATGCTCCAAAGTTAGGTTGCATGAAGGTTTTTCCCACAAAAATCTGTTTTTAAGAGCAATTATGTGTATGATATAGTTTTCTCCAATGTAAGTCAAATGGAGTAGTGAAAAGAACAAGGAAAGAGGCAATAATATGAATGTAGCATGATTCTTAGTCTATGTTAATACAGATAAATAAAGAAATACCACATAAAGAAAATCTATTTTGCATTTCCCCAGTGCAACCTACCTATTCATCCTGTTCTTTCCCATACACAGGTCTACATATAAAATAGATAAATTACATCTTCCAAGGAAAAAGCAAATCTCTGTCAAATCTCCGACAGCGTAGTTCTAATAGATCAGTGTCCGTGAAAGTTCCTGAGCTGTTATGAAACTGCTTTTGACTCACAAATCTGATCTTCACATTTGCTCTACAAATATGATCTTGCTTTCATCATGACCTTTTGGAATTCAGGCAAATCCAAAGGATTTTTTGTTAACACTATTACTTTATTGAAAAAACTCTGGAGAATACTCAGTCTTAGACATTATTCTAACTTCAAACTATATCTCTTTTTTTTTCTTCTTTCTTTGGTAGTAAATTACAGTTATTTTAAGGCTACATTAAATTATATTCCCTAGATTGTGCCTCTTTTTTTGCACCTGGACTGTCTTAGTATCACACTCAGGCTTGGATTGGCAGCAATATTAATAAGTAATATATTTTTTATTTTGGATCTGATAATCAATTTTCTCTGTCTCCTCAAATATATTGCATAAACCAGAGTGTTATGTGCTTTAACCATTGTTTCTCATGTTTAAAATCATTAACCCATTATCAATATGTGTGTTAATCTATGACATAACAGTACAAACATGCACAATATTATGAAAGACTGCAGATAAACACAGAATCATTAAGGTTGGAAAAGACCTCAAGATCAAGAAGTACAACCTTTGATTGAACACCACTTTCTCAACTTGGCCACAGCCCTAAGTGCCATGTCCAGTCATTTCTTGAACACCTACAAGGATGGTGACTCCACCACTCCCCTGGGCAGCCCATTCCAATGCTTGACCACCCTTTCCATGAAGAATTTTTTCCTGATATCCAGTGTGAATCTTCCCTGGCACAGCTTGAGGCCATTTCCCCTTGTCCTGTCACTTGTTGCCTTGGAGAACAGGCTGATACCCGCCTAGTGATTTGGGAGTTGTGGAGAGCAATAACGTCCCCCCGAGCCTCCTTTTCTCCAGATTAAACAACCCCGGCTCCCTCAGCTGCTCCTCACAAGACTTGCTTTCTAGACCCTTTCCCAGCTTCATTGCACTTCTAATTTTTTTTTCTACATCTTTCAGAGACCAAATTAATAATTAGATTCTATAATGACCAATATACATCTTGTTTCAGTCATTGCAATTTGAAGGATCTTTTGATGTGGAATGAAAAATGAGTTATTTAAAAAAAATAGATCAGGTTAAATTTCTTCTTGTGAAGCATGCATCTCGAGACTTTGCTCATTAAAGTAGCAAGTCTAAATTTACACTGAAAACCATCTTTTTTTTTCCTATCTTCACAGGCATATAATTTAAACGTTAATTTTAAATAGCCTCAGGGCTGTTGGACAAGTAATGAAGGCTTTTCTTCTTAGTTGCACTCAGTTTCTTAATGGAGAGCAGAAAAGTTTCAAAGTTGCACGATGTAAGAGAAAACATAATTTCTTCCAAAATGTGTGAGCAAATAAACCACTTAAGGTTTGACTGTTCCTAGAAATCCATACCACATCCATCTTCTCATGAAGTGTTATACAGGTGCTAAGGCTAGAGTCTGTGTCTAACAGAGAGTGGAAGCAGCATTCTCCCTGTTCCCTTTGCTCCAATTGAAATAATTTCAAAGGCTTAAGTTAGAACAGAAATGGAATTAATGGCTCCAGTAAATTTTACAGGTTTTCATTTTTTTTTTTTCCATTTTTAAAGCATGGAGAAGACTCATATGTGTTTTGAACTGGCTCAGGTTTCTCATGTATTATTTCTAGACCTAAACTCATCAGCAGTCCAGAGACTGATATGGAAGATAAACTTGGATTCTGAGCAGCTTTCTGAACTCTTTCTTCAACCATATAATCCATGCGCACAGTAACCATGTTCATTATCATAAAGTAACTATTTACAAGCAAAAGGTTATTACAACACCACAGTTATCTGGATGATGAAGAGAATTGTTTGAATTTATGCTGCATAAG
This sequence comes from Taeniopygia guttata, assembly GCF_048771995.1. Taxonomy (NCBI): domain Eukaryota; kingdom Metazoa; phylum Chordata; class Aves; order Passeriformes; family Estrildidae; genus Taeniopygia; species Taeniopygia guttata. Next base: position 35,349,428 of record NC_133028.1, on the reverse strand, counting down.
ATATCTGTATCCATTTGGAAACAATTCAGTATTAGTACATATTTATGCGATGCAAAATACCTTTATGAATGTCATAACTGACTTCATAGCTTCCCCCCCCCCTTTAGAATAAATGCTTTTACATCATTAAAATAAAGGATGAACAATTCAACAGTAGGATGGCATTTGCATGGAATAATATGCAGACGAACAATAAGTACCGTAAGTACATTGAAATAGAATAATAATAGCACAGTACTCCTTGTATTGCCTACACTACACAAGTGTTTGGTCACCTACACTGAACTTTAAATACTCACTGTAAAATGTAAAGTGTAATATACATGCATTGACTCTTTCCTTGCAGTGCCAATCTCATACCGTGTGACCAAGTTTCATAAAATCTCTTTCTTTTGGCACAATTACAATAAAATCACATTAGAAAATGTTTATGTAACATATGTTGATACAAAACATGTCATTAAATTAACTTCAAAGATTTGCTATAAACCTTTGAGCACTTGTGAAGTGTGCCATCATTGTGTGGCATTACATGCTTCTGACTTAACTTCATGGTGATAAATCCCTTACATATATAATCCCCAAACTCTCTTTGAAAAGGTAAGTTTTGTTTTTTGTCTTTGTTAAATTACAATGTGATTCTTAACATAGTCTGGCACTGTCATGTTACATGCCATAGTTTGTTTATTGTGATACAGAGCTAGAATGATTGTTATCAAAAGCATGGCTAACTGCATTAGCAGTAAATATACAATGGCCCTGAAGTCTCTTTCTTTACATGTGTGATTTTTCTTTTAAAGTTTTCCCTCATGGAGGATTCGAGTTCATTTTAGCCTGGTATCACCACACTTCCAGAGCTATGTGTTAAAAGAATGCTTACACTGATATAAATAACATCAGTCTCCTTAGAAAGAGTGTGCTGGGCTGAGAAAGCCATATGAACCTCTGCCTTCTACTCAGGTCATAATTTATGGATATGTTACCATCTTTTGTAATACAAATCCTAGACTGTCGGTAGTACAGCAAATGTTTTCCCTCTTGGGGGAACTTCTGTAGACCATATCCTCTCAGAAACGCTCACCTAATGTTCCTCTGCTTTTGCACAAGACTTCTGACCTAACACAATCTGTGATTTTCCCTTTGCTGAAAAGAACTGACAGTAATATAGAAGTCTATATATTCCCAACTCAGATCATCTTCTGTAACTTTTACACTTTGCATCTTAAGGATTTTCAATATCATTGATGTTACAATTCCTGCTAAAAACAGTGATGAAATTCACAGAACGTACAGGGAACCCATCTGCGAGCAGCTGAAAGAAGTACATGACGTCCTGCTTGTGAAATGCAAAATGAGATTCGGGACAGGGCAATGTTATGAAGCCGTTCAGAAGAGTGCAGCTCACGCATTTAGTTTCTGTGCCCACAGCCTGGCTGCCGAAGCTAGCCAGGCGTTCGTGGCGAGGAAAGGCGGTGACCGCGGCGGCTCTCCGCACCCGTCCCAAGCATTTCAGCTGCCCGACACCCGGGAACGAGGACACCGCTAGCTCCCCAAAGAAAACAACTCACCTGAGCAGTACTGCAGCTTCCCACAGATAAAACCCCGAGACAGCCGCGCGGAGGTACCTAATCCGGGCCATGCTGCTCGCAGACGCGGCGGAGCCCGGGAGCGGCGGCGTCGGAGGCATCGGAGGGGCCCCGCGGCGCGGCTCCCGCGGGCGGGCGAGCGGGCGGGCAGCACCCAGCACCCTGGAGAGCTCCGCGGCTCTCGCCCGCCGCCCGCCTCAGCGCCTGGCGGCCCCCCGCGCCCTCCCGCTGGGCCCCGCCGCGCCCGCCCCGCCGCTCCGCATCGCAGCCGAGCGGGAGCCTAGTCCCAGCCGCGGCGGCGGCGCCGAGCCGCGGCGGCGGCGGGAGCCCCCCTGGCCGCCCGGCTGCCCCCGGCTCCTGGCAGCGGCCGGCCCTCCGCCGCCGGACGCATGCCGCGGACGGGGCGCGCCGCGGCCGGGCAGGGCGGGCGGGAGGCTGGGCGGGGGCCGTTCGCGGCCGCCCCCCGGAGAGCGCGGCCGCCGCGCAGGGCGCGGGGCGGGACCGGCGCGGCAGCGGCGGCGGCGGGGGGCGCCCTGGAGGGGCCGCCCCGGGCGCGGGGATGCTCCGCTGGGCTGGCGGGAGAAGGCGGCGCTGAGAACGGCCCCTGCCCGAGCCCCTTCCCCGCCGCGGGGACGGGGCGGCGCAGTCGATGCCTACGCGGGGTAGCGACCGTCAGAGAGTGGAGTGAACTCACTGAACCTCAAGTCTCGGAAAAGACTGGGCAAAGAGGGGCACCTCAGCTTTGCCTGTAGGTCTGGTGGTAGGCTTTTTCTGAAGAAATGGGTGAGGGGGTTGAGAAACCTATCCCTTTATTTCAGCCTCTTCTTTTAAAATACAGTGCTGATTAACACAGAAAAAGTATTATACCCTGTTCCATTTGACTTTTTCAGTAAAGAAAGATGATCTAGAGCCATAGGGTGGACTAATAGGGGAATCCAAAGAGTCTGAAAAAACTTTCAGACTCTGGGAAGACTGACTGGGAAGGAGTGGAAGGGATTATGGGAAGGAACGAGGAAAAGAACATCTTAAGAGAGAAACCGGAAAGTTATTCATGAGAATGGGGCGGGGGACAGAGAATAATGTTACGAGTACAGGTGGTAGTAGGAAAGTGACATGATTACATTTATTGTCAGGAAACCAAACATTTCAGGCAGACCAGATGCTGCTTTCCTTAGCAAGAGTAATGCTTTATGAATTGATATTGAGAAATATTATTTGAGGAATTATTATGGGAATCTATATGGTTTGTAAACAAAGTAAAATGAAGGATTTGTCATGAAGGGCTACACCTGGAGAAGGGCAAAAGGGGAAAATATATATGGGACTGTAAAGTAGGGTTGCTCTGTGAACCTAAAAGACAGTGCCTTTGAACAGCCATATCATGACAGGGAGAACCAGTGGAAAGAGAAATCTGGGAGGACCAATTCAGGACAGAGCTCTGCATTTGTGAACAGCATCTGACTGGGCCTATCTCCCTCTCCTTGACTGCCTCAGTATGATCTGCCTGCTTTTTTTTTCTTGTAGCCACTAAACAATGAACACTAACAGTTAGATGGCAGCCCAAATACTTGTGCAGCTCCAATAACTGCACAGCCCACAGAATTATCTCATGCCAGACTTTTATTAAAACTACTAAAAAGCCATAGAAAACTTGAGTGCCAAGACAGAAGCAGATGTGGGAAAAGGCAAAGGTTCAGCAAGATAAGGCACATCAAGCAAAGAAAAAGAAACTGAAATTTGAGGGTACTATAATAAACTCATTACAGAAAAAAGAAGATGGAAAGAGAGAGTGTGAAATAGAGAAAAAGTTTTAACACAGAAAAAACCCAATTAAAAGGTCATCAAGTAGAGGAGATGCAGGAAAGAAATAAGAAACAGGGATTTTATGCATTTCTTATATCCAAAGATAGGTGCGAGTAAGAAATAAGGTTTCATTAGAAACCTTGAAAGTAATCACATGTTCCACCTGCAGGTTTATTGTCTTTTCTTTTTCTTTTTGTTTTGATTTCAAAAAATACCCCACATATGACTTTCACCATAGTTCTTAATTTACATTGTCCACTTTCACAATATCACTATTCTTTTTTCTAGCTCTTCTTCAAGTTTGTTCCAAGCAGATATTACTAAATATAAATGCCTACCACACATTTTAGAGCCAGCTGGGATTTCTTTGTTGATACCTATCAAGTGTATGTCAAAGAATGCACTAGAACATCACTAACAAATTTTCCTCTGTTCCCTGAACTTTTTAAATTAATGGTGGTTACATAAATGAAGGGATGCTCCAAGTTTCTAGGTCCACTTTGCAAAAAGTTTATACTTTTGGGGTTTTTTTTTCCTCTCTGCAGTCCCAATTGTCAACAATGATCATGAAAGAAACTTGTTTAAACCTTCAACTCAAAACACAATAGCAAACAAACTAACTAATCCTTCTGTTTGCTCAGGGACACTCTGTCAATGCAGGTGCTCTACACAACCAGTGTAGTACTTTCTTTCTGTATTTAGAAGAGTTGATTCCTCTCTTTTCTCTTAAAATGAATATACAGTGAGGCTGCTTCTCCAGGAGCTATTTATCTTTGTGCATTATGTACTTCAACAGTGAATTGGTCTAATTTAATTTAGTTGCACTGAGACAAATGCATTTTTTTATGGTGCTATTAGTTGAAACTACCATCACTAACTCCCGATGTCTCCAATAGGAACAATTCTATTAATTATAAATGCAGGCTATACTTTAGATATGCAGAGTTTGAGCTTCTCAAAATCCTTGTGGGAAATATATATGCTTGCTTGTGCTGTAGGTAGCCAGTTTACCATTGCATTATTTTATTCTGCTAAATGAGACTATTTTCAAACTTTTGAAAATTTTCTGCTGATAGTGTTGAATATTAAAATATTTTCTTCTGAGTGAATTAAAATAATGCACCTTGATATATAAAATGTTCCAATTCAACAAAACACTACTGTTGACTTCCAACCTTGATAAAATATTTCCTATTTGTTTTAATTCACTGTATTGTTTTAATCTTTTTAGTCTTTCCATATCATTACTGGTAGATTAACTTGATTGTTATTTGAAGCTAAACTAATGGTTATGACCTATCTTTAGAAGATCTTTATGGTATCTTTTGATACTTCTGCCAGTTACAGTAGGTTGAAAGATGAGATTTGTTTGAACGCCTATTTTTAAACCAGAATCCACAGAGCTTCTGTCTCAAATATTAATGTTATTTACATATGCCTCACATATCTGGATAAAAATCAAATAATATTGCTCATAATTCAAAACATGATAGCTGGTGTGTGCCGCATGCATACAAAACGGAGCTGCATCATTTATTTTTCATAGTATTAGAGGTTAATTGAAGTACATTCTTTACAGATGGAAAACATCAGTATGTTGAAAAAAATTTTCACCAAAATATTCTAAAGTCAATCTCTAATTCTCCTTATAACCAGCAGACTGAATAGCTACTACATCTCTGGTTCAGCCATGATTTAGGTATATATGAAAGTAAATCACTTGTATTAATGAGCTTGAGAAGTGTTCACCGGGAGTAGCCTGTGAGGCAAAAATGATTTAAGGCTACTAGAAAAAGATGCTCCTAATGAGAATCATAACTATTTTTTTTTTTTGTTCCATAAGTGGGGATACTTGGAAAACTTTGTATGTTAGAACAAGAAAGAAAGCAAGAACTAGAATAGGTCAATATTATAGACTACCTCAGTTTATTAACACACAATTTATACAGCTGAATGCAAGATAATGTAGCTACTTGCAGTTATTCATACAGAGGAACTGAAGTGAATGTATGGGTAGAAGGATTTATTAATGTGCTTTTTGTTGTGATAGTGTTATTCTGGACTATTAAGACAAACTAATCATAGTTGTAGTCATAAGAAGTTATTTTTATCATTTTAGTATGCCCAATCATAAACACATGGTTCAGTATATTTAATGATCCTGTAAAAAGTCAGCTGACACATTTCTGAAAAGAGCTACAGGAATGCTAGAGCTTGGAATATTTTTAAATATAAGATTAAACTTCATCTTGTAAAACACTGCAAGGTCTTTAGACACCTGCATGAATAAAAGAAATTCTGAAGTCAAGGTAAAAAATTTAAAGTTTGAAATAATTAGAGGTAGTAAATTGGCAAGACTGGAACTTGATAAAAGATGAATTCAGAATAGGAGAAGAATAATCTTGCTTTTAAGCAATTAAATTATTGAAATGCCTAAAAAGGAAGCAAAACTGATCACCTTTAGTCTTTAGATCTTGGTCAGTTTTATGTTCTGGGTTTGGTCCAGAAGCCACTGGGTTGATGACCCTTGAGATTCAGTTCAAGTCAGCCATGGCTCCAATGTTAAAACATATGAATCTATAAACCCCAAATACTTTATAAAGATATATTCAGCTACAGAGTTATAGTTATTTACTTTCTTTTAAGATTGGCTTCCAAACTAACAGTTGAAAACCCCACATATCATAATGGTAAGGAGTAAAGACCTCATGTTGTAGTCCTTACCACACTTGCATTGCCAGTTTGTACATTCTAGCATTTAAAGAGGGTGTTGTGATGGGATATGACATCACTGTAGTTTTAGATACTGGTTTTACTGAGACATGTTTGATTATGTTAATTAGTCTGGCTTTCTCAGTACACAGGATTCCCCAGGATGTAATTCATTCAAGTGTGAAACCCCAGAGGCTTTGACCTATTACTAAACACAAAACTACAAATAGAATATATGTTTTTCAATAAACATAGTCCTAAAATAGAAAGGCCATTTTTAAAATATGAGAGTAACTCCACTAAAAAGAAAAATGTAGTTGCTCGATATACCTCAACAAGCAAGTAAAGGCTTAGAAATGTGTTTCAGTCTCTAAAAACAAAGTGGAGTCTGTATCAAAACATTTGCCAGACAGTTTTCTCTAAAAAATGAAAGTGTGTGCGTGTTCACCACAAGGCTGAAACATAGCATTCTGAAAATGTATTACCTCAAAAACAAGACTTGGGATAACTAAAATAAATAGGCCTTTTGGCCATTGTATTTAATTTTTGGGTACATGCAAATAAATTGTTTCTACTTCATGGTTAATTAAACTTTGTCTTTTAACAAACTGTAAAGCACCAGATTGCATATATTTTTTTTCAGATATTTTTTTTTTTCTCAAACACATTCTACCTTAAACCTTAAATCTCATAAGCCAGATAGAGTTCCCGAGTTCGAGAGGCAGCAGTTTTATCCATCATGGTCTTTATATCTGTGCTAATATATAAGAGACACTTATATCTGGAGAGGTGGGTTACAGTAGTAACAGAAATTAAAATTCAGATAAATGGTCTATATTTTACTCTTAGTGTAAGATCCCAGTCAATGTTAAGAGTTAGTTCAGTGTAATATGTAAATTTTATTTCAGAGTAATAATATATCACATGAAAACTCACCCCATTCTGTAGATAACAGGTATATACATAAAAATTCCACCAAGTTGTCTGATATCAAAATATAAAATTATTTTTAAAGATTAGTCATTTACAAAAAGCTATGAAAAAGTGTCTCTATGTATTCACTTTATAGGAAGACAACAAAGAAAGGCTATAAATGCAGTATAAGTTTGTACTCCAGCAGTAGTCATCACTGAAAGAAGTTCTGAGGTGTACCTGATCGCTTGTCTGCGGTGTCTTGACTGCCTTGGAGCAAGATCTGGTCTTTATGTGCTTATAATTTCTGTTAGAAAATAGGAATCAATGGGAACTTAGTATTTTCTCTCTGTTTTACAATAAAAATTAGCAGAACAGTGTATAAAGAGGGTAGAAATGCCCATGAACCATTGTGTGTACAGTTCAATCGAAAGCAGAAAGATTTCCAAGTTAATTTCATACTTTTTTATTAGCTCCATTAATTAATCAAGGTTTCAATCCATTTAACTCTGTTTAGCTCAAAGCAAGTGAGCTGTTCTGCTGGAGTCAGCGGCCCTGTGAGTGTTTTGCTGGCTCAAGCCTCAAGGGAGACCATTCCTGCTAGTTAGTGAGTGCTCCCTTTTTTTTTCTTTTTAAATTTAATTATTCCATGTAATCATATCAGAGCAATTCTTAAATATCCAGAGCCTGCCATTTTCCCAGTGTGAAACTTTCAGTTTCTTCTGTTTGCTTGAGTGTTTTTTTAATTCACCCATGGGATAATTTTGCATGCAAAAAAATAACAGAGAAGCATATTGTACCTGTGCAAATTAGCTCCCATGGATTTTGATGCTAGAAATATGATTGCTTGCACGTGTAAAACATAGTAAAGGTTGAGACTATTTTTCATATAGTTGAAAATCTGTGGGTCTTGTGATGAGCAGACTTATAATAAGGATGTCTCAATGCTTTATATTTTAGGCTGTGTTGTTTTTTGTGCTTAAAGAAAGGGCTTAGATAGATATTTTTGAAATCTGTTGGGGCTGGACTACCTTTGTTTCTACTAAAGTATTACAGATTAAAATGTAAAAAAGAAAAAAACCACCAAAACCCCAAACCAAACTACTTTCTAAAAGCATTTCTCAGTGGCCATGAAGAGATGCAGCAGTCAGTGACAGCAGGTATATGTAAAAAGAGAGGAATTAAAGCTGGTCATCCAGATTTCCTTATCCTGCCTTAATTTACAGCATTTTCCTTGTTCATCTTGAGAGTATACAGATTTTTCAGTATGTTCTAGGAGTAAGAAACATAAGTATGTGTTACGGTGAGCTCATGGACACCCCTTTTGCCCCCCTTCCCCCGGGCCTCTGTGGCTCTGATCAAGATAACCCCTGGATCCTCCTTCCTGCCCCAACGGGGTTGGCGGGGAGCCAGGAAAGCCCACCCTGTCCAAAACCTATATAGACCCCTGACATTTCCTGTTCTCTCTCTTTTGCCCCGCTCTCCATGGACACCACAGAATAAAGAGAGCTGTTCCAACACCCCTGGGGTAAGAGCCTCTTTTGAATATTTATCCCTCTCCTGGTATTCCTCCCCTCACAGCCCCCTATCTCTGAGCTAGACGTATTCTTTGGGGGGCTGCGTGGAGGGGGGGAAAACTACAGAAATAACAAGTATGAATTTAAGGAGAGAGTAAAGGATAAAGACATAAAGTAGTGGAAAATCTCCCGGTGGTTGTTCTCTCCCTTTTGCTGTGGTTTGTGCTCAGTTCCTTTCTACTAAATGCACACAATACATGTATCATAAGGATAAAGAAAGGACATAAATCTAGTGAGGATATTATGAGCTGTATTCATAACCCTTTGAATTCCTGTATGACTTAAATAGGTTGCAGAAGATCCTTTTTTCCATGAGATCTGGAAAATTATTTCAAAATGTAAGACCTGGGCAAGCTTAGTTTGGTAACTGGCTGTTTCTTTATAAACACTGTTACTCAAAACTGATTCTCAAAGTTGTGAATGAAAACCAAACTATTTTTGCCCACTTTTTCCTCAGTAGCTTTTCTTAAACATTTTTCTTACATCTATTGCCCTATTTCAGATAATTAATTTACTGTAAAATATATTATTTTTGTGATAAGCAATTAATTACATTGCTTTTTCATTTATTACTTTTTATATGGAATGAGTGCTTGATAACATATTTTGACTTGTTTATAAGGGCTTGGATGACTGGATCATTTGCATTGAAGTGTAATAATGCCTACTATTAGGAAAAAGGCAGAGATGTTTATTGAACTTCCCATGTTGCTATTATTTTGCTGTTAGTCTCAATTCTATTAATTCTCAAATCAATCTACTTCCTAACATAAGCTCGTACTGTCTTGTTCCTTATTTCATGTTTGCAATATCTGTCACAGCTTTGAAAAGGATCATGTTTAATTATTTTATTTTTTTCCCCCTGAAACAAATGGATAGTCTTTGGTTTTGCTATTTTCTAATGCTTTCTACTTATGCATCTCTAGCTAGTGCTGTTCATCACTGAGACACAGATGTGAGAGGAAGCACATATGAGAATGGCTTGTAACATGACTATTAGTTGGTGTCAATGTAACATTTCCTAAGTTGGTATTGGATTTATGCCTATATTTTGGAATTATTTCTAGGAGCTGTTTGGCATTGTCTTTCTTTCTGATTTTACTCTAAATGAAAACTATTTTGATAACTCTATTTCTAAGCCAAGTGCATAAACTTTTCCATGAGCACCCATAATGTCCTCTGAAATTCAGCTGTTCAACTAAAGCTATGGTGTGTGTAGAGATGTGCCTAACTAATTGTTTTGCCTAACAGTAACTTGACAGTGGAAGAAGATGGTTTCAATAAATGACCACTGGGTTTCTTTTGAAGGTGTGCTACTCTTGACTTACTGTCCAGCTTTTATTTGCGTGTGGCAAATTGCTTATATGGGGAGGGGTCTAGGAAAGCTTTGAGAGACATAATTCTAGACAGTTACTCCTGTTTTGTTGATTCACTTCATGCAACTATTTGGCCATCCTTTTAATAAGGTTTTTCCTTACCCTCATTCTTCTGGAAAGGAGGAAGGGGTGAATCGATCATCTATTCATAACTTAAAGGGATATATTTTGAAAATATCATGTAAGTCTTGAAAGCATAGACTTTCAGTAATGATAAATCTGTGCCAGGCATTTTGTGCCCAGAAAGTTCTTCAATTCTAGAAAATGGAAATTACCAAAATTCATCAAAATTTCAAGGTACCCTGTTTACCTTAAGTTTTAGGACAAATCTGTCTGCCTTTTGAGGCTCAGTTCTCTAGGAATGGCACGTACAGCTTGCAGGTCTGTTCTTCAGCATGTGTGCTTTAAAGAGAAATGCATGTAGGGCATGGTTTTGAGAATATTATATACTAGATTGCACTAGATGGTGTGGGCAGCAGGACCACGGCAGTGATTGTCCCCCTGCACATGGCACTGCTGAGGCCACAGCTCAAATCTTGTGTTCAGTTCTGGGCCCCTCACTACTAGAAAGAAGTGGAGGTGCTGTCCACAAAAGGGCAGCAAAGCTGGTGAAGGCTGAGAGCACAAGTCTGATGAGGACTGGCTGAAAGATATGGGGGTATTTAGTCTGAGGAAAAGGAGATTCAGGAGGACCTTCTCTCTCTCTCTCTCTCTAATTATCCCACCAGTGGCAAGGTGGAGGTCAGTCTCTTCACCCAAGTAACAAGTGATAGGACAATAGGAAATGGCTTCAAAATGTGTTAAGGTAGTTTTAATTTGGATAGTGGGAAAAAATTAATCTCTGAAATGGTTGTCAAGCATTGGAAAAGGATCAGGGAAGTGGTGGAGACACCATCCCTGCAGGTGTTTAAAAGTTGTATAGATGTGAAGTTGTGTAATTGGGGATGTGGTTTAGTGGTGGTCAGTACTGGCTTGTGGTCAGATTCTTGAGGGTGATGATGCTATTGCTCTAAATGATGCTATGAAATACTTAGAGTTTCAACTTGGCTGAGCATGTATTTTATAATAACTTATAGAAAATGTGGAGTTTAAGTTAAATTTGGTGTCCAGGTGATCATATACATGTAGTTATTGAATTTAAAATCCTCTTATCCACTGACAAAAACTATATAGCTGCAGATTGAGTCAACAGCTGTCTTTGTAAAGCTGTGAAGATGTTTGTCGTGCCCTGATCTGTGAATCCAGTATCTGTGCCAGTCTGTTTTCGAGTATCTATATCCCATAACTCATCTTTGGTATCATCACATATATACTGCATTGTAATCCTTTAAGAGGAGGGTCAGAGGAAAACCATTGTACTAGTGCATTTAACACATTACTGTTGAATCTTGCAGAGAACAGCTTGTATGTTTCTGAAGGTGGATTTTTTTTTTAAAGACAGAATATGTTAGTGTCACAGTGAAGAATTTATCTCAGTAATAGCTCTCTATCAGATATTGATTACAAAGTAGACCTTATTAAATGCATATTGTTTCATGCCTTAAGATGTCACTTCATACATATTCTTTCTGGTAGGAGTTTTAGCTGTTATAGGTCAGGCTGTTAACAAACACTATTAAACATACTTTTTTGCTTTTTATTTGTCTCAAAAAAAATCTCAGATTTAAATGGTAACTTCTGCTTCTGTAACTTGTACATGCTGGAATATAAAGTGTTAGAGAAGCTTTTTCCTCTCCAAATGTTCTGTAATCAAAGGGTTTTCCCTCAAAGCTACTCACTGAGTTTCCAGTGTATTCTTCATTTTTATGGAATAATTGTTAATGTATATCTAGTAAATTTTGTTTTAAAATCTCTGTTCAATGCTCAGTATTTCCTACATGTATGTGCTGATCATTCACATGGTATATCTTGTCTTTAAAGCATCTATAACAAACTGAATCTTGTTGAACCAACTTGTAAAATTATTTAAGTGAATGATAAAAGTCTGAAACAGCAAGCTTCTTTTTATTTCAGCTTATTTTTGCCAGTTTTATGGTCCAGCATGGCAATTATTTTGTTCCTGGATGTTCCAGTTGCAGAAATTCTGAGCTCTGCTCTCCTAGATGCTTCAAAAGTGGGATGTTAGAGTGACGGCCAGACACCTAAAGGAGGCTGGAGTGACTATCCTGCTCTGGTTATTGTCAAGTTGTAGGCAGGGAACAGATGTGACAGACAACTACTTAGCTGTAGATAGTGTTTCATCTGTTTTATTTTATTAACTATTACATGGCCTGAATCAGATGTGTATCTGTGGATTTTGTGCACATGCATAAATACAGTACAGCATATGCTTAAATATGGCAGGATTAAGTTTTGTCTTAAATATGGTTCAGAAGAAATATTAAAGCCTAATTTTGAATTAATGATTGGCAATGTATATAGCTTAATTTAAAATATTAATATTTTATTATCTCTGTTATCATTGAGTGGAGACTATGTTAAACATTTTAAGTGTCTTCTTTGGCAAAACTACAACATAACTACAAACTAACATAACAAGAAACTGAAAGACTCTTCAGAAGTAAAAAGTGTCAATGAATCATAAAAACATTCTATTTTAGTGATGTATATGTTTCACATATTAAATGCAACATCCCTGGCTGCATTTTTAGTTCAATGTAACATGAATTTTATTTCAGGTATAGATATAAAGTTGATATGGAACTTAGGGCTTTATTTTACTTATTAATAAAGAAAACATATGAATTAAGATAAACAATTTCAGAAAAGAGAAAACACCGCATGCAAAATTTATAGAAGCACATTTCTTTCTTCACTTGTAGTAAAGTAATTAAACAATATAAAATCGTAGCAGAATTGAGATTTTTATTTCAAGGTTTTACTTAAACTGATGTTTTCTTAATGTGAAGAAAGACATTGTCCTCATACAGGCTTTTCATTAGTAGATAAAACTATTTTGGGGACTTAATGTAAGCACTTGAAGAGGAAAGCTGTTGGGAAATGGAAGAGGTACTGTACCCAGAGAGTCCCATCCACTTAGATCATTCATGTGTTGTGTACTCAGAAATTATCTGCTTTGCCCTTAAGTGGATGCTTGCAAAGCACAGGCACATGAAGGATCTTATAGTCCTGCCCCGTGGAGAAGAAAATGTGTCCTGCTCTGTAAACAGACTGGTGTTTGTTCTTTCTGAGTCATATTTCAGAGGATGCTTTTACAAAGCACAGTTACAACAGTGGGACTCCATAGGCTACATTTCACAATAGCTTTAATGATTTATTTAATTGATTGAAAGCTAGCAGTTTCTAAAAATTTTTAATTTTGGTAAATTTCTGAATGACAATATCCTTGAGGATGCTTTGAGACATGAGGATAAGGGGATCAAAGGAAATGGAGTTGCAGTACTTGTAGTGTCAGAAAGCCTAGTTAAAAAATCTTCCTAGGAAAAAATCCTTTCTCCATCTACAAAACAATAACGGTGAAGGGGAGTTCTGTGTTTTTTGGCAGGAGGGCAAGTTACCATGCATTTCATAGCTTTGGCCTAAGTGAAGACTGGCAACCACAGAATCGTAGAATATTCTGCGTTGGAAGGGACCCATCAGGATCATCATCTCCAAATCCTGGCCCCGCAAAGGACACCTCAAGAGTCACTCCCTCCTGGCTGCCAGAGCACTGCTGACTCAGGTTTAACTTTCTGTCAACCAAGACTCCCATGTCCCTTTTCATGGCTCTGTTTTCCAGCCTCTCATTCTCCTGTCCATCTGTACATCCAGGGCTGCCCCATCCCAGGTGCACATTCCCTTGTTAAACATATGATTGGTGATTGCTCAACCCTCTAATTTGTTGAGGCCCCTCTGTAGGGCCTGTCTCTCTTCAAGGGAGTTGACAGCTCCCCCAGTTTACTATCATCAGCAAACTTGCTTAGTGTTCATTTGAGTCATTAATGAAGGAGAGTTTTTGCTGAATTAAAAAGCTTCTTTCATTGAAAATTATCTTTGTTCTGTTTATATGTTAACTTGCAATCAAACTTGGAGTATCAAGTTTCTTCATTCTGAATGATGTTTCTTGTATATTTTTGCATTTTAGTTTTTTCTTGAGGAGACGCAGAACTTGAAGCAAGTCTATTTCAGTCACAGATGTAGACAGGAAATTCAGATTCAACTAAAGTCATAAAACTGTGGCAAAAGTGGCATGTACTCTTAGTATGTGTTGAATACTGAAATTTCAGTTGGAACCCTTAACAACTCCAGAGATACTAGAAGAATTAACAAGGTCAATTTATCATCACTGTTTCAATTGTATATAAATGACATTTTTTCATTCTCAATTCTCAGTAAGAGTGCTTCTTGCTGGAATTGTCATCAAACTATGTTTTCAATTTTTTAAAAGAAATGGTCCTGTATGTCAGCTAAGGAGATGAGACACAGAAGAAAAATATGCCAGTTGTATTGAGTGTGAGGTTTTGGAACAGATGAGGCCCCGGTGGATCAAATTCAAATTCATTCATATTTCCTCATAGGGAGCTGTGGTCTATATGCAGAAATGATGTAGAAGAGTGATTCATACTTTCAATCTGGAGACATAAATGTGCAGAACTCAAATAGTCTCTGGCTGATGAGTAATCCTATAGTGGATTTTTGTGACCTCTTCCTTGGAAGAGAGGACGTTGGATGAAAAACTGCAATACAAATGTAAATAGTCTTGCATTAAAAATGTACTGTGTCAGTTCAGCAATTAAGATATCCAACAATATGAGGCCTATTACCAAAGGAGCAGGAATGCAGTAATGGTAAAAGGCAAATAAAGCTGCTGTGCATTTTCTGAGCCTCAGTAGGGTTAGGGTGCAGTTTTCAGGAGTACAGAGAGAAACCGAGGCTGTCAACAGTTCTGTTCTTGTCTCTGTGGCACTGCTTCATATCACTTCAAGGAAAACAGAACTGTGTTTTTAATTCTCTCACAAAGAGAAGGGTCTCCAAGTGCTTTGGAGATTGCAATGTTGTCTTACCTTGAGAATGTGTATAGTTATTATCAAAATCTGTTCCATAGTATTGCTATTTCTATTTTCTTTCCAAACTCTAAAATGGGAGTAAAAATTCTTTCTTATCTGTTTCTTGGCATAGCTGAATGTAGATATGAGATCCATCCAGCTTGTTGAGTGCCACCCTGATGATGGAGGCAAAGAAGAAATCCCATCTCTGAGACATTATTAATACATAGGACCTTCAAGCAGACCTGATCTTCTGGAAATATTACTAATTTTTTTCATTAGTATCAAGATACTTCTGCCAGAGGAACGTTCAAAATATTTTTGCTGTATAAAAATGTCTTGACAAAAATATCTCATTTATCAAAAGCTTTTAATAAAGGTGGAAGGGTTGAAGCTTTTATGACATACCTGTCAGCAGATAAAGCACAGATCAAAACACATTGAGGAAAAAGATGACTGTTACCTCCACTTAGTTTGAATGGGATTCAGCAGCAATAGTAACAGACAAATTTTGACATAGTTCAGAAGCTCTGTTTGTACCAAAAAAACAAGCTATGTCCTGCATTCGTGAAAAAGTGGTAATACAAAATCTGTATAAAGCAAATCGAAGCTAATTCATATTAATTCTTGAAAGAATCTCAATTCTTTATTTGCTCGGGCAATAGTAATTTTTTACTTGTTTCACAGTGTGTTTCCATATCTCACAAAGATTAGCAGTGAATGGAGTGTACCCTGATGTTAGTGAAAAATAAGATAGAATATTGTGTTTCAAATATCTGAGCAGTATTTATCAAGTGTCCAGACTTTAACTATGATGTTTATTTTCTTTTCAATATTAAAATGAGACAGACTGTTTTTATTATAATGATGTAGTTCATGCAGCATGAGGAGGAAGGTTTTAGAAATGCATTTAGACTTGGCAGTTATGTTTTATGGTTGTTTCATTTAAATGATTGTATTTAAAATTGAGATTAAGGAGTATGCTTTGAAAAAAACTTAAATATAATCAGCATGACCCTTCTTTAACAGTGCTCTTTCTTAAAGGTAGTATATTATGGACTATTACTTCAGAAAAATGTTTTTTTCATTGTTATGAATACTTGGATACCTGTGGGAATCACTTGAATAAGTAAAGGCTATTAGGTGAAAGAAATGTAAAATGGAAAAGCTGTTGAGTTGCTAGAGCTAATAACAAAGCTATTTCATGCATATTGGCAGTAGTGAGATATAATATCCTTTATCATAAAGTCACACATATAAATGAATTTCTAAAGTTAAATACAGTGCAGGCATCTTACAAAGCCAGTGAGCAGGAAACACCTGGACAACCATGAGACATTTGGAGCCTGGCATTACAGTGAACCAGAATTACGTTCCTGCTACAAGAAAGGCAAAATTCAGTTCTTTGAAACCTTTCCTCCAAAAAGGAGATATGTGCAAGGAGCTTATCTCAATAGACATTACAATAAAGTAGGGAAGTGTACCCCAGTTTTTCCCTTTCAGCATAGCATTCAGAAAAGTTTTTAAGGCACAACTATTTTGTGTAAATGTGTTACAAACTGTGAAATTTTTTTAAAAGTCCATTTTTTATTGAATGAAGGCAAATGGGAGGAGTTTCAGAATGCTATAAATGTCTCAGAAAATGTTATGATACTGGGGGCAGCCTCCTCAGGGATATGATCATCATCTTTCCACATAACTGAAGGTTTTCAGGGTGTAATTTGACCTTGCTAAATAATCTCATCTAGACTTCTTTTCCCATGGAAGGCTGGACCAGATGATCTATCAAGGTCCCTTCCAACCTGGGCTGCTCTTATTCCTATGGAATAGACAGCTTTTACAAGATTTGTGTTGGACTGGGTCTCATGCTGACCATTTTCAGGTGTACATGCTTGTCTGAGACTTCTGAAGGGTTGTGTTTACTGCTGCAGGGAAGGAGTTTTTCTTTGTCTTAAGATAACAATTTTGAAATATGACTTCTTCTTTTTTCACTGACAGCTTGTCAAAGTCAACAGTCATTTATGACCAGTAGTGATTGATATGCCTTATCTGAGATAATTTGCTTTCCAGATAGTGAAACAAACAACAAACTACCCATTGTGAGTTGGATCTATTTGTTTATGGAAAAGCTTGTACTATTATCCTTAACTGATTAGCTCCACGACAGGGCCATTCTGTCAAGATAATGTTGTCTAGACCTTGCCAGGTTATAAAAATAACTGAGATTTTAAAAACTTTTCTTGATTTGAAGTGCCTACAGATAAAGCCTTAAAGTGGCATACAGAAACAACCTATGAAATTAAGAAAACACTTAAGCATGGACTCAATTTAGCCTTCAGTACCAAATCGTTTTTCCAGATATTTTTCCAGATATCTTTCACCAAACTCTGAAGGACACTAAATAGACACATTACAATTGTCACTGCATTTGCCAAGGTGCACTGACCAGGAAAATATCTTGCTTTTTCTGTTTTTGTTCCTCATCTAAGATGATTTTCTCCAGTGGAAACCAGATTTTGAATATGTAATGACTTCTTTTCAGCTTCCTGTTTTAAGGGGTGGACGTATATATATATATATATTTCTGTTAAACATGAAGATAGTACCACCTAATCTGTTGAAGAAACATAACTGTTTGTTAATGTTTCTAATTAAATGTTCTGAAAGAACAGCTATGTCTGGGATTTACATCAATGTAGACCAGATCCCTTCTTTACCTAGCATCCAGTTAAACAACAGAAAAGTCTAATGAAAAAGCTGAAGAGCAACTTAAATCTGCTGAATGTGCTGTATTTAATCTGGGAAAACTGCTTTTTAATGGACTAGGTTATTTTCTTTGTTGATACCATCTCTCTACTGAAATTTGTCAACATAATCAAAAATCTACCAGATTCACACAATGGTCTTACCTGAAGAGGAACCAATGCTGCAATTTTTCATGACTTATAAGATCTTATGAAGAGAGTTCCCAGTAACATTGGGTTCTCAGTGGAGGAATTGAGGGTTGGAAATGCAAGCAACACTGAATGCCCTCACTTTTTTTATTCATGGATACTATAAATGAATTTTAATGCATTATTGCACCAAGGCCTTGTAAAGTCTTCTTCACAGCCTGTAAAAATTCATGTGTACTGACTCCTTGTGTACTCAGGAGCATGTGCATGTCGGATATTTTAAGTGTTTATCTGTTGTTATTGCTAAATCTAACAGATCTGACATATGGTGTTGCACTTGAGATTACTGACACTGTGTTGCCTAACTCCCAATTTCCAAGTAGAGTGTAACAGGGAAAGCGGTTAATGTGCTATGAATTTGTAAAATCCTTTTAAAAAGATAGGGTGTTAAGTGACTTCTCCATGTGTTTAGCAGGATGGCTGGTCAGGGGTGTTGGTTGAGCAGCATCTAAGCTGTCTGACTAGAAACAGAAGCTTTGTGGCATTAACATCTGGATGAAATCATAGCTTATCACTGACAGACAAACAGTGTCAGACTTAAGAAGTGAGCAAGAGCAGCAGATCTTCACCTGCTGCAGGTGGTTCTGCAATTTCCAGTCCTGCGACTGTAACAGTGACAAAGCAAAATCTTATCTGAGTAGCTGAAATGTCTGACTTCCTGCTTCCAGCATAGGTGCACTGCTCTGTAGCCTTAGCAAAGCACAACTAATTCTCAGGGCTGTGGAGCTTATTGAAAATAAGTTAGTGGGATTCAGCATTATTGGATTTAGTTGTACCAGTAAACTGTACAGTGAAATATTGTGCTGATTTGTAGAAGTGTCCTTTTGCTTCCTGTGGTTATGCTTCTCATAAGAAGAAATTTCTTTGCACTTTTTAATATAATACACAAAGGTAGGTTTTAATTTGGCTGAATAAGCCAGATAGAAACTGGCTGACCACTACTACAAGAATTAATACCACCATGTTGGTCACACAGTTCAGAGTCATAGAATGGTTTGAGTTGAAAAGGACCCTAAATATCATCTAAGTCCGACTGACTTACCCATAGGCAGGAGCACCTCTTCAAATGTCTTTTAGGTACTCCTTGGCAAAACAGGTGCGGAAAGGCACGCAGCTCCACGTACAGATGACTTCTGTGGGTTCCATAGAAAAACATC
This sequence comes from Taeniopygia guttata, assembly GCF_048771995.1. Lineage (NCBI taxonomy): Eukaryota > Metazoa > Chordata > Aves > Passeriformes > Estrildidae > Taeniopygia > Taeniopygia guttata. The sequence continues at coordinate 35,330,366 of NC_133028.1, read as the reverse complement.
TTATTGAAGGTTCTACTTGCCCAGTAATATCTTTGATTAGAGCTGAGAGCAGTCAGGATTTCTTGTTTCTCCAATGCTATTTCTTTAACATGAAAAAAACCTGTCTGTTTTACAGCGTATTTTAGAAGAATTGCCTTTTTAGCATATCTGAGCAAAGAAACAAAAGAGGGAAAGCTGTGTCTCCAAAATGTAAACTGTCTCAATATACGTTTCAATTAAAAAATATTTTGATGTGCAATATATTATTTAAAAAATTTTAAAAATCATTATCTGGTGTTTTCATGTACTGAATCTTAATGTAATCCACTTATACATGATGAGATGACTGCTGAAAATATCAAATTTCTTTTAAGCCCTATTTATGCCCTCTCCTAAAGCAAATAAAAATACATGGTGAAAACAGATATATTGAAAAATAATGAAAAAAATTAACATCAGACAATACTAAGGATTGAAATGTTTACTTAGAAAACTGTCCAACGAGAACTGTATCCAAGAGATAATTCAAATGTATTCCTTTTCCTGAAATTACCAAGAGAATGCTTTCTTTAAATTCATGAAGTTTTCAGTTGTAATGAGCAGATTTCCAAACAGACATATTTAGCAAAAAGCTGTTTGCTAACCTTTAAACTTTATTCTATTTCCTCAGACTTTTTTTTGTTTTAAATTTACTTTTTTCTTTTAAAGAATCCTCCTGGAAAACTGGTTGTGTACATAGACAAACTAAGATGCACATGGAGATATTTTCTTTAGATTTATTTATATTTTTCAACATACCCTGCATATTTTGTTATATTCTTGTTTTTACATAGTCTTACACATTCAGTAAAGTGACATGAATCTTAAACATGTGATACTAAGATATTCTGTAATAATAAGCTCTAATGACTCTTGTAGTTGCAAACAACATTCTCTGTCTTCTTGTGTTACCTCGTGTTTTAATAGGGTGAACAATACATGGCTTTTCGAGGTGTCATTCCAATGCCTATATAGTTTCCCCAATGCTTGACTGGATCTTGCAGATCTCAGCATAGAACCTTTAATTTTAAAGAAAAATTACTGAGATGATGACCATACCTATACATTAGAAAAGTGTATGACTCTGTGGTATAAAAACCTCAGCTGTGAATACTTGAAATCCTGTGGAAGTGGACAGACTGTTGACTACTATGATTAGCTTGACGACCTTAGAGATCTTTTCTAATCTAAAATATTCTAAGATTCTATGTGGTAAAGTTGTTGGGACAGATATATTTGTAGAATTTTCTTATGGCTCCCTATTCTGGTTGAAGTCAATTTGAGTTACAGATGGCTTTGTGGACATTTGTAGCTTCATGGCTAGGAGAATGCTGTTGGAGGCAAAGTTTAAACAAAAAAAATGAGGGAAATATAGTGGTTGCTTTTAGACATGGGAGGTCTGAAATATAGCCACAAGCATTTTTGAGTTTACTCTGTAAGTGTTATGAATTATCTCAAGTATTACACTTTGTACTGATCTGGGAACAATTCAGTTAGGAAAACTGAATAGGAATTTTCTGTCTTCAAAGGATTGCTTATATTCTTTTAATAGTAAAACAAATACTAAAAAGCAGCATGGCAGAATATCTGTGAAAGCTTGAAAGCTTGTGTCTGAGAAACATTTGAGGAGGTAAATGATTTGACTACTTTTTCAGTTCTCTGTGTGGCAATAAAATGACATCTGCCAGGCTCTGCAGATTTAGGGTATAATTCACTGTATAGGTCCAGCTGACTTAGTGAGCACAACGTTGAATATGCACTATAGGAGCATGTCAGCCCCCTTGTGTGTGCCCATGTATTCCATTCAGAGGTAGGTTGCTTTTTTAGGGTTGATATAAGCATGGAGTTGTAGGAAATATAAATGTGCTTGATCCATTTATAGTTGCAAGAGTTAGTGAATCCTTAAATTAGTGTCAATTATGATACCTTTTCTTTAGGTTTTGGACTGTAATTTGTTATATTACTACCTAAATAGCACTGAATGTGAGGAGGAGGGAGTTGGACTTGATGATGTTTATGGGTCCCTCCCAACTCAAGATATTCTATAAATTTATGACAGATTTAACTTCTGATCAGGCAATGAAAAGTCTCACAAATTTGGATTTATAATTTATAATTTATAATTCTAATCTTGTATGAAAAGCAAGAAAAAAATGAAGGTATACATTCCCAAATTTAGTAGAGTTCTGAAAAAAGACCCTCTGATGCAATAGCTGTTTGGTTATTTTATTTTATTTTTATTTAAGAATAAATGGGATAGCTTCTTTAGTGTTTGTGAGATCTTAAGAAAATATTAAATATTTGAATATTCCTATACGGCTTTCTTTTGTAGTTTGTTCTTGCCTATTTTTCTTTAGTCTCTTTAGCGTGCTGGCATTTTCCCTACAACCTTCTGTCTACCCTACAGCACTTCTAGCAGCAGATCTGTTTTCATAAATCACTTTGAGAGAAGCCAACACTCATAAAGAAAATATATGTTGATTTTTGCACAGTCCTGACATCTAACGGAAAGTTAAAATAAAGGCCACAATAAAATTCCACTGCAATTCATACTGTGCTTGGTTTGTGTTCTGTGGATATGCAGTTTTTCCTTTAAATTAGAATATCATTTTGATCTTAATGGAGTTTTTGTTTGTGAAATAAGATGGTAATGAAATGAAACACAACTAGGTTCCAGTCCTTAAATCCGTTCTTGCTTTTTCATAAAGACAAAGCTTTCACTGATGTCAATGACAGTTTTGCCTGAATCAGAATTGCAGCATTGGGCTGATAGTGTCTGACTTAATGAATTTCAAAGAGGAAATTTCATTCCGTGACCAGACAGATCATTTTGGAGTGTCTTTCACAGCCAGTGAAAATGCATCTTGTGACTATATTTTTGTTTTCCTTTTGTTTTCATACTTTTTTTTGAGAAAATGCTTTTTTTTGAAAAAAGGTTTTCAAACCTTTTTTTTCCCTGGAGGTTGATAGTCTAACAAATAAGCAGAGTGTTTTACTTGCAGGGATAGTAATGATATTAATGGAAGAGTATTTTAGAATCTTACTAAAGAAAGATGCATAGAATTTTTTTTTATTATTTTGATCTTTTTGGTAACTGGACTGAAAAAGGTTTTGCTGCAACATTCTTTTCTTTTTCTGTAGAAGTTTGTTTTGCTGCTTGGCAACTGCAAGGCTTATTTAATTAAAAAGACAAAATCCCACACATATTTGAGTCATCTTAAGGTTGGTTAACAATCACAGATATTTAACAAGGAGTAGGCTCAGAAGAAAGAAGGGGGAGTTTGAGTCCATAGTAAACAAGGGAAGAAGTGTGTATGGAAGAGGGGGTTGATGTTGGGGTTTTTTTCCCATTTGCTTTGACAACAGAACATGCTACCCGTTCTGCCTAATATGCACTACATTGCAACTGATGGCATTTTTGGAGTAATAAATGCAACCAGTTCTAACCCAAAACAAGGCCTGTGGGGATTGATAAAGGGAAATCACTTATTTTTAGTACATCTGCTATGTAGAACTTAAGATACTCTGTATGGTTTAGGGATTTGTTTGTTTGGGTTTTTTAAGCCACAGACAGAGTGTTCAAAGCTCTCTAGCAAGCTTTGCAAGCGACCTTAAACTGAGGTTGCCTATTACTGAAGAGAGGTAACTCGGCCACAGGCAGGTTCATAGATGATACTGCCTACCTATCACTGATTTTAGACATGAACTGTAATGACCATCACTTCCTCTTGACCGCACTCAAAATTATGTGAATGGCACAATCAAAAAGAGATTTTTAGTCTTTATTTGAACAGATGTCAATACTAATTTTTTCTCCCTCTCACACACTTGTTTAACATGTGAATATTTTAAATGGTACTGGATAAGAACTATGGTGTCTTGCCTTTGTAAATATTTATAAGAAAACGTAATTAATAGTAATTTATCAGAAGGATGTTTTGAGGTGTTTAAGTTGCTCTGTTTTATAAACCTTCTCATGTAAAGGGAAGGTTTATAACAGCAAACCCACTGAACTGAATTCTGTCTTGTGTCAGACTTATTTTCTCACTTTTTCCCTGCTATTTGAACTTGTTACAAAAAGGCAGGGAACTAAGGAGAAGAAACTAGTTTTTCAAAAAGGCTGAGAAATAGGTGATATAGGAGAAGTGGATCAGGATTGTAGAAAAATATGCCTCCGCATGGTCTGATCTGTATTAAGGAAAATAAATATATGCAAGTTTTCACTATAGGATGGATCTTTTTTTCCCTATGGGAGTCACTGCAGTAGTGTTGCTTCCTGCGCCTCTTTGCCATGTAGGGGATTTATCTTTGATATGCTGTCATAATTTTAGCAATGTTTTTCTCTGTTGTAGCAGCAGTATTGGAAGAGGAGCATGAGATGTCCTTCTCCTCAGCATTGCCAGCTCTTTGGCTAAGTGGTGTGTCCCTTTGGTCTGGAAAGGGGAGCAGGGAGCCAATAGCACCTACACTCTCTGCATTAGATCAAACTTTGGGAAGACTTACTCTTCTTTATGAAGACATTTTTGTCTTGAATACTGACCTAACTATTTAAAAACAAAAACAAAAATAAAAAAATTTCAAACCATCAACAGATCTCGTGAAAAAAGGATTACAGTAACCCACGGAGCTAGATGTGCTGTCTCACCTCATGGCCTTCTTTTATCTCTTTTGATAATGTATCAAGGAGGTAAATACTAAAATGCAGCAGAGTGGAGCAACGGTAATACACTTTTCCTGCAGCAAGATAAGGGATGTAATCTGAACACTAATATTGAGGATTATATGTAGTCAGGGACCACGTACTTCAGATAAGAGTAATCAAGTAGTAGGGCATACAATTGAAACCAATTAATTTCATGTTTTAGATGACAGAGCCAGCAAGAGATGCCCAGATGTAGGGAACGCTGGGCTCCAGGATGGCTTTGATGAATGGAGAGGAGAGATCTCTGAAGGCTGCTCTTGGAATATAAGGTTTATTAGGGATGGTGAAAGGTCTTGTTTGGAGCTGCCAGATGCAGCATGTGGCAAGGCCTGAGGGGATGGGGGAGGGGAGAGACAAAGGGTAGAGAGGATGCTCTAGGAGAGGGTGGAAGTTCCAAGAGGGGGGAAGATCCAAGAGGGGGGAAGTTCCAAGAGGGCGTCTGGCCCCTCGGAGACCCCTTATCAGGGGGCTTCAAGGTGGGCTGGAACAAGACTTGGGCCAATGGGGTTACAGAGACGTGATGCTTCAGGGGAGGGTTACAGGAGTGGGATGAACCATACATTTTGGGGGTTGAGATGGAACAGTCCATTTGACTTTTGGAACTATCTGTAGGTAAGGGTATTATTCAGCCAGTAGGGGCAGATTGTTTTCATCCTGGCTGTATCATTGTGCATCTTCTGCCAGACAATTATATTTATTCATCCTTTCCAACACCTAGAGCTTGTTGAGGCTACACAGGTCATTACGACTGCACCAAGGAATCCTGGTCACTTGAGTCAGAAAGCCAGCCTCACTGGTGTCCCATCTTAAATGCCTCTATGCTATACATGCAGCATGGGGAATAAAGAGGACAAATGAGATGTGCCCATGCTTGAAAGGCTGAAACCTTACTGGCATCATTGGAACACTGTGAAATGGCTCCTAAGACTGGAGTGCTGAAATTAAAGGATACAGGATCTCTAGGACGGACAAGCAGAGGTGGGCCCAAGAGATCTGGATGATACTCCAGGATTGTATCCTCCAGGCACAATAAAAATGCAATCTGTAAATCTGTGAAGAGCACCAGGAGACCTGCATGGATGAACAAGGAGATCCTGAACAAATTTAAACACAAACAGATAGCTTAGAGTGTCGAACCAGTGGAAGGTAGCCTGGGAGGAATACAGAGAAATTGTCCAAACAGACAGGGATCTTGTTAACAAAGCTAAAGTACTGACAGAAGTAAATCTGGCCAAGGGCATCCAAGGTACAAAAAAAAAAATGCTTCTTTAGGTACACCAACAATAAAAGAAATATTAGGGAAGATAAAAGTTCTCTCAGAAGAACACAGACGTCCTGGTCACCAGGACATGGAGGATGCTGAGGAAGTGAATTAGCTTTTCTGTCTTGATCTCCACCAGCAAGTGTTCAAGCCACAGCACCCAAGCAGCAGAAGGTCAAAGCAGGGATTGGGGGAATGAAGCATTGCTCACTGTAGAAGACATAGTTTGAGACCATCTAAGGAACCTGAAGGTACACGTGTCCATGGGACCAAATGGAATACATCCATAGGGCCTGGGAATACCGTTCTTTTGGGCATCTGAAATTACTAATTTGTCAAAAAATACTGCTATTGTGACTATGGTTATCTGTGCATATGAAGTGAAATATGCAAAACCCACTTTTTTCTTGTAGACACATTAAACCTAAGAGGCTGATATTAAAGTGAACTAACATTCCAGGTTTCCCATGTCAGTGGAATTTGTGTTGGTTTAGCTGGAGAAAATAGTCCAATAAACTCACTTTGTCAGGGACTATTAATATTTTCCAGGTTTAATTCAGGCATAAAGCTCTGACGTAGTATATTTGTGAGTGAATCCTAGTACCAGCTATTATGGCTCAAGTCCCCTTTGTATAAGGAATGACTGGGGAGGAGGAGAGGTAAGGAGCTGGGAATACGCTTTAAGAAAAATTCAGAGTGATGAAAAATATACTTGTAAAAGTAATGTGATTCCAGATCATCCAGAGTTTTCAGAAATCCGTGAGTTCAGTACAATCTGTGTTCAGTCTGGTGGAGCTTCAATATAATGCAAGTTGTTGTTTGAAAACTGAACCCCTTCTGTGGTGGCAGCAGTGAAATATTTCATGTCACTAGTGGTTTTGCTTTGAAACACTTATTTCTGGGTAGCTGAAATAGTTTGCATTTCTACTGTTAGTCTTTTCCAAGCTCTTGAGAATTGTTAAGTGCACAGTGACAAATAACTTACTAATTCAAGTATGTTAAGAAGTTACTGAGTTGTTAAGTTTTTATGCAGCTGTTTGTTTATGTTTTTTATTACTCTGTAAGGGGTCTCTGGAAAATCCTTTTATATTGAAATTGTTACTTAGTTAATGTTTCTCAGCAAATATTCACCTTATTCTGAGTGTTTTACATTGGAGTAATTTTTCATTTGCATGTCAATTTGCACACATATAGGTGGTCTTTGATAGCTTTATTCGTCAAGGTTTGTGGGTGTTTTTACTGCTGGTAGGTATGAACATTTGGTTTTGGTAAGAAAGGTTACAAAATCAACAATTGGATAAAAAGAATATTCCAACTAAGGATTTTAATATCTAACTTTGCTACACAAAAAAAAGTAGACAGTGTTAAATTTTGAATCAAAACTTAGTTTATATACTTTGGTAATAGGTCTGCACAGAGATAAGATTTAGATGATCCTACAAGCCTACTACTGCTTTGGGATATTTATAGGTTAGGTTGGTAACCAACAGGGTTAGAGCAGAGTGGACCTACAAGGGACACAACACTGAATATTCCTAGACTTTATTTGAAGCACTGATTTTTAGAATCTTTCAAACTTGTTTCTACAAATAAATATCCAGGCTGTTATAAATTATACAAGTGTCTGGATTTGTGAAGAGCTAAGTGGTTGTATCATGGTGAATATGTTGCAGTTTGTTCCTATATGACGACAATTCTTGTCTCCAACAAAAGTGCTAGAAATAACTAGAAGGGGTACAATGACAAGGGTAAAATATTTATTTTCTTCTCCCCCTTTTATGTTGCTAGAGGAAAGGCACTTCATTTTCACTGGCTTTTTATGTCCTTGTGTTGTCTTGCTAAAATATACAAATTTTCTTTAGAGGAATCTTTTAAATAGGAGAAAGCTGCATGTACTGACTTCCTTAAACTGCTCCTCCTGGCAGCCTTTCGCGTAGATTCTATCCTCTATGGTTTTTTTGTATAAATGTGAAGTTAGTATACCTAGTACTTCTCTGTTATCTTCTTTTCCCAAGATAATCCTGGTTAAATGTAGTTCTGCCAGATCGTGATTTGCCAAGACAAATTTCCAAAAGCGAATACAGACATTACTAAATGAATGTATCAGTATTGCTGAATGAAATAGAAATAGTTCCACTTTCAGTGTAATTTAAATACACACTTTGGTAAACAGTGATTTTTTTTGTCAATTAAAGGAGGATGGGTTATTGTGGCCAAGTAATTTGGATACTGGTGGGATTGGTGCACATGCAGAAGGAAGCATGCATGGGTATATGCAATCACACACTTTTTTTTTTAGCCAAAAATCCTCCACAACAACTGAATAGATGAGATCAATACCTTTGTGTAAATGAGGTGTTTGTTTATACCACCAACTTGACAGAGAATTCTGTCAGCTCTACAATGAAATGCTTGTTGCCAAGACACCAGAAATCAACTTCCACTTAGAATAAAATGCCTTTAATTAAAAAGAAATCATTTAAAGAGTTCTTGCTTCTTTGAATCATGTTAAATTTAAGTAGAGAATTTATGGGTTTGTGAAGTGATAATATGTGCTGTCTCCATAGAATCAAGATCTAGGCAAGGGTGCCATTACAGCTGAGTCAATGAGATGTCCCAAAGAGAGCCAAAGCATAAGATATTGTGGACACAGTCAAGAAGTGATTCACAAAATAAGCCTGCAGATAGAAAAGTTTATAGAACATTTAAACTTTCATAGTGTTTTAACATTATGAATGGAACTAAAAAGAGCTGAAAAGAGAATAATATACATTTTGTAACCAGGATATAAGATCTATTACTTTGAATTAAACAGAATATATTTCTAAACAAATTAATAAGGAAGTTAAGGGATATGTATTCCTGAAACCAAAGTTTGCTCTGCCAGTGGACATGTATAGGAAACTTTATTCAGGCTGAAACTCTTCAGGCTGTCATTGCCTGCAGCAGTGATCACGCAAGACTAACTCTTCTGGCTACCATATTCAATGTTAGTAAGGTTGAGAGAACTTCATTTTGCCAACTGCAATCTGACCTTTTGATGAGCACTTTTTCATTTTGTTTGTTAGTCCTGGGTGTTTTTCTTGGGTTTCTTCTCTCAAGTAAATGGTATTTATTACAATGCAATGGTAGGTCTTGAACAGCATCAGGAAAGTAAAATACAGAAATGCAATTAATCACATATTTTCCCCTATTAAATATTAATTGAGCATTCAAAGTACTTATTAATAAGTGTTTATCTCAACAGAACCTTCAGCTGTACTATTTAAAAACTGTAAATGCTATAAAAAAAACTGGAAGATTTTTTTCCCTCACTGTAATATGGTTTCAGGGTAATAGTTAACTCCTTGTGGGAACAAGTTTCTGCCTGGAAACTTCATCACCCATTGCCAATTTCTGGCCCTGAAATTATTCATAAAATGAGAAAGTTATGCCTTACAGTAAAGGGGAGAACTATGGCTTTATTTGTATTTAGTTTTGTCCATATTTGTCAAAATAACCTAAAGTGGCTAAGAGCAGCACAATGAACTTCTGTGGTATGGAGTATTAAATGTAATATACATGCCAGTCTGACATTGTCATGTTCTGAGTTGTCTGTGACTTGATCTGTTACAAGGCTAGGCCACATCTCTTACTAATACATAAACTTCTACTAAATCATTCATGTTTTTCACAAAAAAAACCCCAGAAGATTATTATATTTTTTGATTCTGTTATAGTTCACGAAACTACATGTGGCCTCTAAACTACATTTCCTCAAGAGGAGTTCTCGAGTTTGATCTTGCTCCTGACAAAGCTTTTGTATGATTACCTTTTGAGACAGATACACAGAACCAAGGTATTTCTGGGTTCAAGGCCTGAATATTAACGTTATGTAGGCTGTTCTATAACACTGTAAGTCTCTGTGCTGAGCAGCAGTGTCCTGCAAGTAATTAGGATTTAAAACTTCTGTTTCCAAAAGGCATTTTTTTGCAGAATTTTTGAAGTGTTTTGTATGCAAGGAAGAATTAAACACTCTGGCCATTAGTTTGGCTTATATTTTCTTTTATTGAATTTCATGTATCATCTAATACACTTGGGAATAAATGCTGGATTAGGAGAATGCCAATTTTGTTCCTGTGTCCTGGATGCTGCAGTGCAGAAGTATGCAAGATGCTGAAAACAATTGATTACTTTTCAGCTTTCTACTTTCAGGAGAGTCCACTAGTCTGAAAGCTAGACTCAACAATAAATATATGCATGGCTCGGACACATTTATTGTTATAAGCAGTCATGGTCTACCCACATCTTAATGGCTGATGTTAAATTTGTTGACACAGTGCTCTCAAATTTCAGAACTTCATTATGAAAAATAATAAAAATTCTATAGTAAAATGAGATTTTAATGCATTTTTATGCTTGACCATCAGTCATTGCTCAGTCTTCTCAATGTTCAGTGACTGGTGAAGCATTTGAAAAGCTATCAGTTGGAAGTGTGAGCCTTTTAAGGCAAATGACTTATAGGTGTCTTAATAATAGACAGGACAAAAAATTTCTGTGTATAGACTTTATGAACAGGGAGAAAATAGTCTCCAGGCTAATGCTTCTACCAATGTTATTATATAGCAATTATGGCTCATTAAAAATGGCTCAAATTAAGACCTGAAACAAAAAATAAAAACCTCCTTTTCCCCAAGTAGTCAAAGAAAAATTACATTCATTGTTACTTAATGCTGGGTACAATGATAAGAATTTTTGATAATATGGATAGATGAATATTTGGCTTTCTTTGGTGTTGAAGACTGGAATGTATATGAGAGTAATCAATCATATACTTTGACTTACATACCTGGTTCACAGATGTTCTCTCGCCCCTTTCTGAAGTGAGACTTTCTTCCCACTGCAAGATTCTGACCCTAGACCTTAAGGAACTGATGAGAAAGGGAGGTTTCTGGAAATATTTTTCCAGAATCTTTTCAGTATACAGGTAACCTTTTATAAAAAGCCATCGGTTCAGATGTATAGAGTTTCATTATTTGGTTATATTCTGCCTTTGTTTTTAGTGATAATAAAATCACTGTTTTCCAGTTAAAATCACCTAGCATTGTAAACACTGATAAATCATTAGCCATTCTTTTTTGTTTACTAGAATTTACAAACTGAAACTTACAGATATATGCGAACTGAGTATAACTTCTACTGAGATATAAAAATCTTGAATTTATCTGTGCTTGAAAGATTTTAATGCAATCACTTCAGATCTTTGACTAGCAGTATTACATACAATATAATAGCCTTTTACAATGCAGTTGCAGAATCTGTCATGTTTTATTGCTACTTGTGCTACAATAATTCAGAATGATTCAGGTTTATTCACTGTTCTCCTGAGTGCTATTAGATGTAATTGAAATTAATTGTGTATTGTTTGTGAATCTATCACTGTGTTTCTAAATGACAATGTTGAAACTCTTTATAAACCTTTTGCTGCTTTACCAAACACAATAAGTTTAATTAAAGAGTTTAATATTAAACCTTCCAACACTTTGCTGGGGCTGTGGGAGAATGTTTACTTTCAGTATGTTGGGACTATAAAAGAAGAGATCCAGAAAGGATTTTGAGTCTGAAGTTCTTCTTCAGATCCAGTTTTGACTTGAAAATTCACCTGGTGATGTTAGCATCTATCAATAAAACTATCCTATGGTTTTCTAAAAATACCCAGAAATACTTAATCTCTGCTGAGATAAGCATCTTTTTTAAATTTTTGTTTATTTGAGGTTTCTTTGGTTTTTAGTGATAGGAGTTTCCTCCACCTAAGTCTCTGTCCAATAATTACAAACATCACTTGGGATATAGGAAATTTGCTTTAATTCTGCCTTATTCTATTAATTTATGTCAATATTTATTTGATAGCAGTCACTTATTTTTGAATGAGACAAGGGGAAGCAAGTATGACAGCAGTAAGGGAAGCATTAGGTTTTCAGGTGCACATGAGGAAGCCAGGATTTCTTAATCATTTCTGCCTTTTGACATTCTGGTTGCAGGCACAGGTGACAGGTGGAAACTGGAATATTACTGTGGTGGGATGTAGAGGAATCCTCTGAGTCTTCTCTCACACCCAACCTCCTGACTTACTATTTATTGCATGAAATAAAGTTACTCTGAAAATTATAGATGTTTCGGATATTGGGTGATGAAAGGAGAATACAAAAGGAAATTTTTTATGAACTTGCATTCGCAAAAGTAAACAAAAACCACCAGAACACAAGAATTTGTATGTGACATATATGGATGTGTTTCATAGACTTTTAAAAAAGTCTGTTACCTCTCAGGACAGAAAAATATCTTAGAATACAAAGCTACCACACAGTCTTCTAAAAGTATATTTTTCAAAAGTAAGGATATAAATATAAAGTAAACTTAATATTTCTAGCATCAATTTACTTAAAACATTTGCATCTGGTAGAGACTTATATTATGAGTGATTGTGTTAGTTGTAAGAGTCTTTCAAGGCAAAAGTGAAATTTAACAATATAATGAGTTATTTGCTATGGAATAATGCAGAAGTTTGACATTGTGTTTCAAAAAAAGAATTCAAAACTGGTGGATTTTCTGTTAAGTGTAATTTACTATGTATGTATTGAGTAATAGTGTTGAAATGATGAAACCGGAAGGAAACATAAAGCCTACATATACTACTTGAGTTTTATTCTGTTATTTTAATAGTTAATAAGGGGAAAGAGAAGCAGATAAAAATTTGATTGACTTTATGCTGTTTTTTTACGCTGAAAATATAGTTATTTGGAAAATTTGTATTCTAGTATAGTAACTAAAGGGCATAAAATTTGTGTGAAGGATTAATACATCTTTTTCATGCTACAGTCTGCTCTGATATTTACATTCCTTTTTCTCAAGACAGCTACAAGTAAATAACTCAATGGAATTTGGTTCTTAATTAATGAAAACTACACTTCAACAAAAAGAAAATATATAGTTTCTGTTTTGGCTTATGGAGTTTGTATCAGCATGAACTCTTTGAGATTTCAAAATGACTTCTTTTTAATCTTGTTGGAAGTGCTGTTTGAAAGAAATTGGGCCTAATTTCCTAGCATAAAATTAATAAAAAATATATCTCCAAGAAAAATCTTACAATGCAGAACAAATGTGTGTTTAATATCTGATGAAAATATGCATGTGTGTATCATATCTAAAAATCAATATATATGTGAAACAGGAGAGGGAAAGGAATCTAATGGTAAAAATGAGATGTATTTTTGGTCTTGCCAATACTGTTACCTGGCAAGAATTCCTTGTAAGCTTTCTGAAATTTCTTCTCACTGACCCTTTGGGACTTGCGCAGCAGGATGATGTGCATTGTCTCAGGTACAGGTTTGTGGTGTTACCATGTCTTTTCTCAATCCACCTTTTCTGCTATGGAGTGTACCCTTTAGTGCTTATGCACTGTGAGAGGGATTATTTTAGGATGAAATGACTACATGTGACAGCAATATGAGGAACCTGAAATAACACTTATGAGAGGTTCTGCATCCTGGCAGCTTGTGAAGGCTGATGCAATATTAAGGGCTGGGTGCTCCAATGCTTGCAAGCTTTGTACCTTTGCTCACAAGTAATACTAAATCCCAACATTTGTCTCTAGCCCAACTGAATTCCCTGGATTTTGTTGTTGCTGTTCTTATTTTCAAATACCTCTCTGTGTGTACTTGGAAACTTGATGTGATTTCCAGTTTCTTGAGCTCAGAATCTTTTGAACTGAGGGTGAGATCACAAGGTTAGTGTCAGTGTGAACAAGCTAAGATTCTTCTAGAAGGCTTTGAATGATCTGATCTCTTAAGATTAAATGTTTCCACTCTCCTATTTCTGTGAATATTTAATTTTTTTTCTGCAGACCTTCGTGGACAATGAGCTTCAGATCTACATGTTTGTAAATAGAAGAATGTCATAAATATATTTCTTTAGCTCTCCATCTTTAACTTTACATGCCTGTGCTGAATATGATAGCTGAACTGAAGAAATAACTGCATATACCTCAGAAAGACATTATGAATTTTGCAACTATATATCTACTGTTTGACTGTTCAAGAAAAGAAGAATTTGCTTCCTTCCTCATCTTGGGCTTTTATCTTGCCTTCAGTTGGCTCACTTCAGGTATGGTGTTCTCTGGATGGTCATACTTGTTCTTTGTTTTTCCTTTCTACTGGTTTGAAGCTTCAGTCGGCATTGTCTATCAAAGTAAAACATGAGACAAAATAGCCTGGTGTATAAGTAAAAGCAAAGTAAAAGTTCTAAAGACTTCAGTTATACATGTGATACAATGAAAATCCATGGTTTGTATCAAAAAATATATGATCAGTACTCTTTGGCTTTTGGATGTTTTACTTCTTAACAAACCTTTTGTTTAATAAATCCTGTCTACACAAATCCTAAATGAAAATTAAAGAATCATTTAAGAGTAAATGATGCTCCCTTCATAGTCTAATTTATTTTTATGGTTTTGAAGGCAAAGGAGCTGTAGATTTTGTGCAAGTAACACTGCCTTGCCATATCTGAAACATGCCTAGAGGAAAGATGACCCAGCATTACATACCTTACTGTTAGTTAGTCTGGCTGTGAGACTGGGTCCTGCAGGGCAAAGCTAAAAGCAAAATCTTTTTTCCTTGTCTCTCTGAAATATTTGAGAAGATAAATTCAGATGAATTTTGTTGACACAGATATTATTGACAGATACTATTATACTACATTGTTTTTTAATAGGTCCTTAAATCCTAGTATGCATTTGTAAAGAGATTTTCTTCAATATACTTTCAGAAGTTTTGAACACAAAATAGATATTCTAGAAAATAGACAAGAATTCGACCACATTATTTTCTAACAGGAAAAAAACCCCATGGTGGTATGGCTGTTTACAAAGATGTGAAATTAAACAATAGCTTTTTGTTTTCTGCAACACTTTGATAATAAGGCACTGACATACCTAAATAAATGTAAAGTGTGATCAGAATTATTGAGTATATAAGGGAATATACCCCATTAAATATCCATCTATCTCATAAAGCCAAACCACTGGCTCTTGTACTCTTAAAGATGAGTTTCAATCCAAGCTCACTAAAATATGCAGATTTGTCAAAGGTAAATGCTGTCTTCATTTAGTTGCAATGTCCAAGACACATGCAAACAGATCACTTTCTCCTTTTCTCCTAAATTATTTTGGTTTGTCCTTATTTCTTAGCTATTTTTTTCAGTGTCAATGTTTTAGTTAAAAAAAAAATATGGAAGAGAATGTTTGAATATAAAAATCCCTATCGATACCACACTTGCAAAAAATAAGAGTTTGCCTAAGGTGTTTCTCTTTCTTTGTCAGGAACAGGATAAATATTTCAAAAACTTTATTGCCTAGCGTAATCTTACATTACGCAAAGTAAATGTGCAATTGTTCTTAATTCCTGGGGTATTTGGACATGAATTTTCATGCCACCAAATTGGAGGCAAATATCGTTATAGTGCAAATATTATGATAGTGAAATATGAGCCTGGTTTTGTCCTCTTTTTGCACATTACTTTAGTAGAAGTGCCACACTTCATTACAAGTTCACATTTCTGCCTTAGCCATTGTGTTGAAAAATTATATTCTTAAAGGAAAGAGAACTAATTTACATCCCAGGTTGTTTAGCCACAGTCATCTAGATCTGAAAATGCAAACCTGAATAGCTGTGACTTGATTTTCTGATTTTTAAATATTTTTTAAACAAAAAATCAAGGTGTGATGAACATATTTCAGAAATCAAAATATTGTCTTGATTCAGTAAAAATCAATCTCTAATTCTGGAATGCTGCCTACTGAAAAAAAGCTGTGACTTTTTGGTGGTATTTCTACTTTTAAAAATAAATTAATGTTCAAGTTGAAACAGCTGCTTTAATGCACTTCAAGTGGTTTTAGTAATCTTTTGTAAGTACTTTAGAAGTGAATTTATATTGCTAGGTATATTTAAATATTTTATTATGGCCTCTGATAATCTATTTATTTATACCTCATAATTCCTGTAGGTTTCAACTGACCTGCATTCAAATAACAGTCTTAAATTGGCTCCATGGTATATGCAAATAAAGATAACTTGAACAGGATGATAGCTGTTACCTCACCCTCCATGTCCAATGTCTTGATATTTTTGTCCAAAAACGAATTGCCTTCCTTCCAACAGACATGGGATGACCATTTGAAGTACTAAATTAGCATATTTGAATTTTAGGTGTAAAGAGTGTAGTGTGTTTAATTAATTTTTTTGTTCTGCTTTGGCTAATTGAAGGTTTCCGCAAGTAATAACATATATTCTCAGTGGAAGTCCTAGGCTTGCATGTCCTCATCTCTATTACTTGCTTATTTTAAGATTATGTACATGAGCTAGAATAGATTCCTGTTTTCCACCAGTGGGCAGTGGTGAACTTCTCTTGCTTTGATTTTCTGGTGCTTTCCCAGGTTCTTGGACAGGAAACCATTGGGCTGCTTATAATGGAAACCTGTCCATTTAATCAAAAGTTTGTAAAAATAAAATTTTCTTATTTCAATAAGCTGATCTTTTAGAGAATTCTTGGGTAAGAACTTTCCAACTGACTTCTACTCTGATGTTTAAATTAATGGGGATTGCCAAAACAAAATTTCAGTTTATATAAATAACAAGACAAAATGTTACCAGATACAATATAAGTTTTATTTATTTTATTAAAGGTATATGATTTATTCAAGACATGATTTTATTGCAGTCGCAAATGAAGAGATTGAACTCAAATACACACAACTGAAATTGGATCTCCTGCAGAACAGGAATTCTAGACATTGATCTGATCTGCAAACCAAATTAAAAGTAGAAAAATTTATGGATAATCTTAAAAAAAGAAGTTCTCTATGTCCATCAATGATTCGGTCATATTACTAGCATGGTTAGCTTGGAGTGAAAATTGCTGATATTTCTATTGAGAATTATATAATTCCATATTTTCTGAGGAATTTAAATTTATTTAATGTATGTTGAGAGTTACATTTCAGAGCTGTACATGGGTTAAAAAGCCTAGAATGGAGGATCTCTTATAGAAGTACAAAATTACTCAAGTAAATGTTAGAGTCAATATTTCTTAGGGGCTGGAGGGTAACTGAGACATTGATACAAATATTCTTATGTTTTCTATGTCTTGATGTCTTGATTTTTTTTTTTTTTTTTTTTTCACAACAGATGTCCTTGTTTCAGCATTTTTCACTGAATGTTTTAAGACTTGGAAAGCAGTAAGAGTTCTAGATTGGATAGTCCATGACATATCTCTTTTAACTAAAATCACAGTCAGGAAACTTAGTGAGACAAAAGGACTATGCCCCATGTCTGGAACTGCTGACCAGTTTGGATGGGACTTTGAACCTTTGTCCCTGGCAGGAGTGTTGGAACTAGATGATCTTTAAGCTCCTTCCCAAGAAAAATCATTCTATGAATATATAATTAGATGTTGAATCTAAACCAAATAAAAATTCTAGCCCTGTACCAGAATTTTTAGGAAGTGAAACAATTCTTTCTTTCCCCCAGAACTGTAACATATGAAGATCAAAAATAAGAGACTTAAATGATGACCAGGTTTTTTTGTTAAACTCAGGTGCAGCTATTATGTTTTCAGGATGTGTTCAAACACTTGATTCTTGGGTGTAAGTTGAAATGGTCTACAATTTCAAATCTTTGTATTGAATATATCAACTTGGTCCAGTTTTATAAGGAATTGTCATAATTATTAGGCTGTCAGGCCTTCCAAGAGTCATCTCTTCCCATTTGTTTGTTTGTTTGTTTGTTTTGTCTGGGATTCTGCTATATCTTTCAGTGCATTCTAGCCTTTCGGTAAATTATTTAAAATTGGAAAACTGTGAAGAGAGAATGAAGTTCTATGCTGTGACATTTTGAGCCACTTGTGGGAAAGAGTACCCTTAGACTCTCGACCTTTCCAGTTTCGAATTGTGACATCTACCCCTTGTTCAGTAGTTCAGAAGGCAGTCTTCCCCTCTTATATTTGTTCAAGAAAGGAAAAATAAATTTATAATTGTGTTCTCTTTAAAGAAAACTAAAGAACACTTAAATAAAATATTTTTCCATCTATATTGTAAGTGCAGAGAAGAGTTCTTTCATCCATGATCCAAAACAAATGGGTTTTTTTCTATCAAGGATGAGACAAATTGATATCTTATCCCTTAACATCACAGAAAGCTCTAAGAAAGAAATTAGTTGCTTTCACACAGGACAAAAAGAAGGAAAATATTGCTGGCTTGAATGCTATTGGGAGCTTCAGAATGTGAGGGAAGCTTAAGAAGGACATTTTTGAGAGAATTATTTAGGTCTGCAGCTTGTTAGAACTAGAGCCAATGAGAGCAGTGTGATCCTGACAATCTGGTGGGTAACATGACCTGGCAAAAAGACAAAGACCTCTAGGATTTGCATGAGCACTCAGAGCCTCAGTGGAGCAGTGAAAGGACTCCTGCTCTGCTGACCAAGAAAGTCATGAACATTGTAAAGGTTTGAGAGAGGAGTCTGGGCTCTCTAGGCTGTTTCAGAACTCAAGTAATTCACTATCAGTGGTATTGTGCTGCACGAACAGGCCACGTTTTCATTCCTCCAGTGTTATTGCTTGCAGGGATGAGTCCAGAATGTTACTTTTGTTCTTCCAATGCATGTAGCTGTGTCTTCCTAAAGTCAACACACCTGTGAGAAATTAAGAGGGTCCTCTATATTTTGGAACCCAAGAGAAATAATCTCTTCTTATGCTCTTCCATTTGATAGCAGTCTTACACAACAAATTTTCAATAATGTTTTAATTCATGAAGACGTATTTTTACTCAGGTTTTACTGAACTTTACCCTCTCTAAGGAACTTACTATTTGTACACCTTTTTTCCCTCTGCCTTCCTGTCTCTTTCCACCTCAAACCCAATATTTTTAGCCCTTTACTTGGATTTTCCACACACTATTTCTCCTAGACTGCAGCAGCTCCTGGGCTTTTGAAAGAAATTAGCTCACAGCTGTTGTTCACATGATCTGGTTGCAAAGATGTATTGCTCTGAAGTGTCATACATTTATCTTCCTATTACTGTGAGATAATACATTTGTATCACCTTAGGCTAGTATAGTCTTTCTCAAAAGCATTTCAAGTGGAAATAATGCCTTAAAATAGGTGGATGGGATAAAAAGAGCATTTTCTATCATATGACAGCAGCTATTAAAAGAACATGCTGTTACCTAACACATATGCCACTGAACCTTTTGATGAAATAGGCCAGTCAAGCACCAACAAGATACTGCTCTGACAATCCAACAAAGACTTTGGTCAAGGTGACATGACCGTGACATTAATAGTCCTAATATGATGTCTGATAATGAGATCTCTCACTTGTATTCAGAAGAGGTCAATTTTTACTGCCCATTAAAATAAAAATTTAAGATTTTAAGTGTTAACAAAGGGAGCTCTATTACAGTATCAGTGAGAACGAATTCAGTTTGGTTTCTGTTTTAATAAACTGGAAATGAAATTCAAAAGACGATCTTTTTTTGCACCACTAGCAAGCTGTTAAATGAAGAGGCTAATGTTGGATTGTAGATACAAACAGAACAATCACAGTCTAACAAATAGTCAAGGCAAACTCTGGTGTGTTTTGAGTCATTTGCAATTCCTAGTGTATGCATAAAAGACACTTTACAGGGACAAGAGTCCAATAAATATTACAGTGTTTGAAGGAGAGAATCCCAATTTTCCCCTGCAATTCCTGGTGTATAGGACCTCATTCCCAGAAAGGTATGTGACTCAGCTGGGAATGGGGTTTTGCAGTGGGGTTTTGTGTGGTGCAAAATTGGTAAAGCTGCGTTTACAAAGAAATTGAGACTTTTATCTGGTGATGCTGGTGCCTTCCTGGTCAGTTTTCAGATAGCTGACACGTCCTATCTGGGTAGATTACATTTTGACTTTTTTTTTTTCCTAATCAGGTACAAAAGCAGTCTCTATATTTGGGCAAAGAGAAAAATCATAGCTTTAGTTATATTGGCGTCTGCAGTTGAAGAGATTTGTGGTAAAATGTTGAAAAATGTTTGTAATTTGTCACTAGGGGAAGAGAATAGCTTTGACAGATAAGAGCTGTGGTGTTCAGTTTGGTGGGAAGTAAGTTTTGTTTTGTTTGAAAGTTTATCATCTGTAAACATGCTTACCATCATACTAAAAATTGATCCCCTAATCAAAATAGGTGTGTAGTGCACCTAGCACTAATCAGTTTACCCTTTCTTAAAAACCTGCAAAAGAATGCTGTTAATGTTTGGTGTTTTCACACTTGTATTTCTCCTTTATGTAGCCCATAAATCCACAGTATTTGTTTTTAAAGGGTTATTAGCAGAAGAGATAGTATCATTAAAATGACTTTTTTTTTTTAATGTGCTCAGCAATTCTACAGAATCCAATTGCTGATAGATTAAATGAAATCTAACATAATTTATTTTCCTTGATAAGCATTGCTTTTGAATGTTGTCACAGGAACTTTGGTTTCCTTTCACACTTAGCTACTTTGTATTGTTCTACTGATAAAGCTTTATTTAAAAAATTCTTGAAACTAAGAAGATAAGAAGTTCAATTTATTGCTTCAATTGTTAATTTCACAGTTCAGTGATTATTTCAAAACATACACTGGTTGACTGAGCTACAGCTGTGGCCAAATATTGATTTTTCGGGGGAGGTTTTGTTCAGTTTTTCATGCAAAAATTACTTCACCATGTAATTCTCTATGATTTTTTTCTTTATAATTAATAAAACAGTAAAATTTTCTGCTCGGTCAGAAAGGTAACATGAAACTTTTGAGTTAAAGTATTTTTAATGCTACTAAGGAGATGGTGAAAGCAATTTTCCTATTTTCCTAAATATCTAAATTTAGTCCCTGATTGCAATAACTTCTTCCCAGAGCTAGAATATAAAAAATTCTTTCCATATTTCTGTTTGACTAAATGGAGAGGTTTGGTTTAAAAATATTTTTGTTGTTTTTAGTTAACAACATGTTGTTGCTGCTCTCTTGCACCTCCAGTTACTGCCTTGATTCAACAAAGCCTGTTGGCAGCTCCTGTTTTTTAAACACAACACAGAATATTTCTGGCCTCAGAAGGAGTTATGTACAATGTGAACATTCTGCCCAATATGTAGAGTTAGTGGAAACATTCTGTAAAAAACAAGTTTGAAGAGTCAAAAACATACAGTCTGTGGTAAAATACCTTGTCAGTTCACTGATGTTTCAAAATCTATATAAAATAGGAACCATACATATCAATGCAGCTTAAGTGGCTTTTTCATGTTGTATGTAAACCAAAAAAAGCTACTTCAAATATGGAAGATGCTTTTCAACCCATCATTGAACAAGTGGATTTCGAGATCAGGCTGTGTTCCTGTAGCAACTCCTGATGAAGAAGTTGATCCACCAAAGTTTTCTGTGATCTCAATGGCTTCAGTGGAGGAATGCAGACTCTTTTATGTGTCCTCCTTTAGAAGAGGTTGGTGAATCAATATTTCATTTGTAAAATATATGCCCCTTCCCTGAGACCAATGAGGCCAATGTAATCAGTGAAAGCAAACCCGTTGATATTTACAGGAATGCTTGAGCACATCTGGCATCTCTTTTCCAGCTGCAACAAATTCCATTAGATAGTGTACTGCTTAAAGGACAGAAAACAGGTTACTCCAGCTGTGAAGATGTTTGTAGCATCCAATTAAGTAGATTTTATCTCCAAGTTATATGGGCCCAAGAGATAAAATGGGTTAAATGGATGAAAATATAGATCTATGAGTTAACAATATTCAAAATAATACTTAACTCTACAGGTTAACAGTATGCATAATAGGATAATTTAATGCCTTCTCTATTGCTATCAGAAGAAAATATCTCACTACTTACTCTCGAAGACCTTGATCTTACTGTACTTAATGATTTAAAAGTCTTTTAATCTATAGGACTGTTTTTTGTTGATTGCAAGAATAAACCTGAAGTTTATTAGTTAAATAGTTAAATAGCATTAATATAAACTTGGTAGCACATCACAAATATAAAGTCAAATTTTCTTTGCAGCATTAAAATGTCATTAGCCTAGCAGTTTTCCTTTTGTCAAAAGTTTCATTGTGAAATTGTAGACATCAATGATCCATCAAGCCAATTTTTAATTTAACAAGTGTTTCTCCCAATTCACAAGCACTCTCTCTTTTGTTCAATTCAGTTAGTTCACTCTTGTCCTCTGTCATCACTCCTAATGCTGAAGTCTCTGAAACAAAGTCTGAGAAACAACCTGATAGTTTCTTCTAGATCTTGTGACTCCAACAACAATAAATGAGGCTCTGGCGGAGCCTTAAGTCTCAGCTTTCATATTATCCAGATTCTGTACTGCATTAGTATATGACATCATTATAAATAATAAACTGCTCTTCATATGAAGTGTTAGCAAGTTCTCTTCACAGTTAGACAAAACAATCCTTTTCCAGCCCGAGAACCAAGGGCACCATTGCAGCTTCAGGCCCAAAAGGTATAAACAGCAGCAAAATGAGAAGGCCAATCTGGGAGGATGGGACTTCATAACCTGAAACTGTAATTAAACAATTAACCCCTGTGATGAAAACTTACAAAAGTGTTAAAACCTGTAATTCAGAGTCCATCTTGGGTAGAGCCACAGCTGGGCTCTCGTACCACCCAAGGTGCCTTTGAAGGCCTTTTTAACACCTTTTTTATTCCTTTGACACTGTCTATCTAGCCTCTGTTCTGGGTAGCCTCTCAGGGCAACACTGGGACTTTTTGTTCCAGGCTT
The DNA here is from genome assembly GCF_048771995.1 of Taeniopygia guttata. Classification (NCBI taxonomy): domain Eukaryota; kingdom Metazoa; phylum Chordata; class Aves; order Passeriformes; family Estrildidae; genus Taeniopygia; species Taeniopygia guttata. The sequence continues at coordinate 35,307,554 of NC_133028.1, read as the reverse complement.
TAAAGTGTCAACTTCACCATCTGATGTTTGAAAGTCTGACTACCATGACAAATATGAATCTCATAAAAGGCCCCTGGACATGTCATTTGAAGAAAAAAGTAATCTTGTTTCTCAAAGCAAATTTTTAATTAAAGCAATGGGGGGGGGGGGGGGGGTATGGGTGTATATACCTAAATTTAAAATTTTACTTTTTTAAAAAAAATTAGATTTCTCAGAAAGCAAACTGTAATAATTTTTTGGGACAAGTTCAAATTTCTGGTTCCAGAATCTAAAGTGTGCCTATTAGCATTTTTTTGCAAGTGGGTTCTTTTCCTCATTACTTTTCTGTAAAAATACTAATTTACTGTGTGTCTGAGTATCAAAGACATTGGAAGTGAGGTCAAATATCTTGCCACTGTTCAGAAAAATTCTGAATGGCGTGGAGTTGTTGTCCTTTCTTCTCAAATGGAGATAATAAGCAAACAAACAGTGTTAAGATTCATAACAAAGAACAAAAGAGAATGAAATTTGGACAGAAACAAATCAATTAGTGTTCTGTTTAAAAGAGTAGTCCTTTGGAATAGTGTGAGTCCTCTATTCTCATCTTCTTAAAGCTCCTCACTACCTGTAGTAACAAAACAGCCTCTAAAGAAAAGTAAAACCAGCTCCAGTTTTTTGAAATGCTATTTCAAGTAGAATAATTTTTATCTTTAGTTATGCTACTTCCCAATATAAGGGAAGAAATTAGTAAATTGGTAAAATGAAATCCTGTAACAATTTCTTATCATTATAATAAACTAATTACTTTATAATTGTTTTATAATTTTAAACATATATAATTTCTATATATTTTAAGAAAAAGCTGCTATTTGAATTTATTTTATTTGAGAAAAAGAAGTCAGACAAATATTAACAGCACCAGGTGACTATGAACCCACGTTAAGATTGAAAAGTGAGAGATGTTTTCACGTGAATTAAAGTACAAACGAGACTGCATGCCAAATTCAATAATAAGGATTTTATTAAAAAATTAATTTGAAGTAGAGAGATAAAGAAATAGAAAAGAGAGAGAGAAATCAAGTATAAGATAGTTAATATCCATAGATCCAGTAGCATCCCTTTGGTCCTTCTTCACCCTGGGCTTCTCAGTACTGGAGAGCCTGATGTTCAAAATTGTTCACTATTTATACATTTCAGCAAACATAGGAATTAATGTTCACTGACTGCACAGTTCTCTAGTACTATTTAGTCTGCATGCTCTGTCCTTCTCTTTGAGTCAGTGGATTTATTGGGTTGGTGGGCTGTGAGTTGGTGCCAGTGATCTCCCCTGCTGGAGGTATCTTTACTGTATATTTCTTTTGGGCTCCAGACACATAGGACAAAAGGTTTTCACTTCATCTGCTATAGGAATAACTTGTTTGTAATCCATCTGTAATATGCTTTGGCAGTTAAAACGATTTGCTATTTATAAATACTAAATTGAATGCAAACAAATTTATCTCACTCTTGCTTATGACTAATTTTTCACAATATGTTATTGTGTCTCTTTACCATGCACACAAATGCTATTATTTCAAAAACTCTGTTGGAAAATGTAATTATCATCTTGGGTACAGAAAAATGTTTACCCATTTATCTTGTTGCATTAGAATAAGTAAAGATTTATAGTTTTTTGTTTCTGTCTTTCCTCTTGGTTTTTCTCAGTAGGTTTGTTAGTATAGCCTTCCTTCTCTCCTCAAAAATCAGAGTTTAACCTTTCCTGAATTTTCAGCTTTCCCCTTGGGCTCAAAATTGAGAAATATATAATTTATCATGCTAAACGTCCTTTCTGGTCTGGTATGAGTCACGAGGAATTCAACAGTTGTCTTTGCCCTGTAAGGGCACATGAGTAATGTGACCAGGAATAGCACAGGACTGTGGACACAAAGACTAGCTTGCTTCAGGGATGTGTGGAATTACATTTGGCAGGTAGAATAGTGGGAGTGTCTTATGGGGAGCTGTGGATGGCTCATGATATAAAAAAGACTGTTTTTACACATTTTTTGAGATAAATTTGGCCTGGTCAAGTTTTGCTCCTCAGTGGTTGATTTGGCCTTTTCCCTGTCATGTCACGAAAAATGCACCAACTTGCAAAGAGTACAGAATATCCAGTAATTTTACCTATGAGTATAGGTATGACTGTGCACTTCAAGTAGGACCTAGAAACATCTAATGACCTGAGATAATGACGACTCTTAAATAAAAAAATTACTCAGCCTATTCTTTTTCAAAAGATCTAATTTATTTATGGTAGCTACTCATACAATGAGAGCTCATTAATCATATTGAAATGCTTTATATTAAAAGGAAAAAAAAAAGTGTGTGGGTCTGCATAGCAAATCAGTTGCTCCAATTACTTGGAAAACATGTTGTTATATTTGAAACAAGCCACAGGTAGTGGAGCTTCTGAGCTGTAAACCTTGTGAAGTGGGAGTTAATTGCAGGTTTTGGCCATGCAGGCACATCCTGCTGTTGCTAGGTTATTGCAGCATGAGAATGGATGCTGTGTCTGCTGATTGCAGCAGGGAACAAACTGTTTTCATGTCACATCAGATATGCTGAGACCATGACCTCATCCAGCAGAGTCTTATTAGCAGTGATGAGCATGATTTAGGTCTGTTCACCCAACAACTCCTCTGAAATATTCTGTCTTTTCTTAGCATTGAAATGATGAGCCCAGTATTGGTGACAAAGCCTTATATATGTCATGTACAAAGGCAGGCTATATCTCTTAAAGGGAAACAGAACACTAAGACAAGCTGCACTGTAAACTTTAAATATGTTGCTCGAATTGTCTCCAATTTTCCGACTATTTTTTGGGTGCCATGACAGAAATTTACAATTTCCAGTCATAACAGCCACTACTTATCTCAAAATGTCTCTTCAGTTTCAGGCTAAGAAACAGGTATAAGTAGAATGGACAAATCAGTGTTAGAAGAGAAACAGAGAGGTATCCCTGAAACAAGTAGGTGTTGTCACCTGAACTGTAGTCACCACTGCAGTTCTACAATTTTACGCTGTTGTGTGGTAACATGTTGGTAACTCATCTCAAAACTATAGGGAAGTATACTGCTCTGAGGCAGTGAGTTCAGTGTGACCTTGACAAGGGGCATAGACTGCCCATCAGTGCCTGTCTCAGGTCCAGCTTCCTATAACCACCTTTTAAAAAAACTCTACTGTAAATTATTTGTGTCCAGTACTTCACACTAGAAATAAGTTCAGTAAAAAATTAAAGTCCTTAATAAGCCTTTGTGTTCTAGTGACAAACTCCAAGCCTAAGGAGGTAAATAAATTAATTTAAGAGATTTATCATAGCACACTTACTTAGCAAGTTTATTTCTGCTGAACAAAAATCCTTATTTTTGGGGATTGGCTAGGAAAATTGAATCGCTATACTTAATTACACTTGTTTTCTCACAATTCCTTCCACATGTCTGTTGTTGCTCCAAATATCTGTGTGATTTTGAAAATTTCCCTTCACCCTGAAAAAATATATATGCAAAGGGTTGCTATAAGTAGTGGGCATAAAAATTAATTTTCACTAACATTGACCATCAAAAAAACATTACACATTTTATCAAAGCTTGTGTTTTTGACAATAATTGTGGTAAGGACAAGCACCTTCATAAAGCTAACTTCCCATAAGGAGCATTAGGCTGTGAAAAATTGAACTGAGGAATGTCAGTGTTTTTCCACTATTTGCCTGACTTACAGTAGACACTCAATTTATAAAGAATTAAATTTGGATGCGATGGATGCAGCGCAAAAAGTTCAGCTACAGCAAACACTTAACAGAATTTTCTGCTCAGTTAAGGGGACTCAGATGAAACAGGTGTCTTCCAGCACAGAAGAACATAGTTGAAAGCAGTTCATGAGTAGGCAAAGACTTACAGAAGTTCCTGGTCACAATACAAAAACTTTGTCATACAAGTATTAGTTGTTGATTTTACCATAAGATTAGAAGGCTGATGTGGCGTTTAGGATATAAAAAGCAGGTGGGGGTGACAAGATAGTTGTGTGTGCCTTGTAGAGTGTGTATTAACCAAGTCTTTAAACATAACTACTTGAAAATCTTCTGAAATGTCCCCTATGAAGTGCAATCAGACACAGGACCTTGCACTGGAGACACATTATGATTTGATTTGACTTGACATTTTCTGAGTCTCGGCTATGATTTTGACACTCTATGACACAAATGTGGTTTTATTCAATATGACCTTTCATGTTAGTTTTTTCTTTTTGAGTAACAACCTGTTTTTGGTTGCAATATATCCAAAGGGACCATATGGCCTCTGCACCATTCACTGTAGTAAAAACCATGACTATTCAGTTCAGGTGGTACCTCCTGAAACATAACTAACATGACCTTTCTAAATTAGAAGACACAACAGGTCATTTAAGTTCCCAGGCCTACATATGCGAGGACAAGACCCACCTTGAGTCTTTTTTGGGGTATAACCCAGACCAGTACCAGCCAACTGCTTAAGTCTCACTCCAACATCCTTGCTGCTCTGTCTTCTTTTCCACACTTTGATTAAAGCTTTGTGCTTCCAAAATTTATTGTAGGTGGAGACATGCTGCTTTTGTCTTCTGTCATTCCTAGAAGATTTTTGAAGTGGTGACTGAAATAAAATATGTCTATATCTTGAACCTGGTGAAAATATGCAAAATTGAGACCACAACTTGATTTCCTAATGGTCAATGTCATAGAGAATTATTATGGGAATAGCCTACACCAGAGAGATCCCCTCACAATTTTTTTGTAATCTGAAATGTCCTTCTAGGTCTTAAATTGTTCACATAATTAGACTGAAATGAAACCCAAGTTTTATTGACTTAGTCATTCGATTATAAAAGCAATATTCATTGACAATATGCAAATTCAAATAATTCCTGTTGAACTCAGCTGCAACTGATCCATATTTCTGTCTTTAGAAAACTTGTGTATTCATATACTCGAGATACATCCACTTCTTCAATATTATAGGAAAGAAAGCTAGAAAGCTTAATTTTGTTAGTATTTCACATCCTCCACTGATCACTTATTTTCAGGACCAATGATGTTTTTACAGAACACTTCTGCGCTAAGCTAATTTCCAGTAATGTTCATAGACATTTTGCTGTGCCTATTGTACATATTTTCCTAGATGCAAAACAGCATGAACAGTTTTATTAGAGACTGAATCTCAGGTAATTAATATCCTATCACTTGAGTAATAAAACAATTATTGGTGCATTATTTTTATGCATACCAAGTAAAGCTAAAAGTTTCCTAAAATAAATGAGATTTCTGAGATTATTAATTTTGTTTCTTTCTACTGTGTTCTCAATATGATGAGAAAAATGAGACACTTTTTGGTCCACTGAAGGCAGCTTTAGTATAGAGTTCTGTAAAAAGACCCACTCATCATGGTCATTCTCTTAATTAATTTCTCAGTCTATCTACTAATTCAGAAATGTTTTTTCTGTTTAAGAATATACTTTGTTGAAATATGCTATGCAGTCTAAAGAATAGCTATGCATGTGGGTAGTAAGTTCAGCTACAACAGACACTATTGACACTATTTAATATGACAGTATTTAAATACTGTAATAAACACCAAAAAAAGTATGGTTAAATTGAATTTGAATGGACTTAATATTTCTGATTCCAGAGAAAAACAACTTCTATACACCAGTTATAGATTTGTTTGTTTGATTCATTCTTGTAAAAGAATCAGTCAATCTTAGTACAAAATTCTAAGAAATGTGATGCAAATTATCTACTTTCTGAAGTCTGTTGGAGTAGTTTTTTGGGTTTTTTTCTGGGAGGGGTTGGTTTGTTTATTTGATTTTTTTTCTTAGATGCTTAAAAGGTGGTTAGATAAGGTAGATAAGATACTGAGTCACTGCTGTGAGAGTAAAATTATGAACAGTAGGGGAAAAAAATGCGTCAGGATTTCCTGACCTTGTCTGAAATTATGCATTTGATTCATCTATGTTTTCATGCTTTAGCAGTTGAATTTTTTAAAATATTTTTCCAGACAAGATGTTTGTAGAGCAATGGATTTTATCTGTTGGTTTTGTATTGGGGTCTGGTGAACATTTTTTCTGTTTTGTAGGCTTAGCAGTCCAAAATAATGGCTTTACATAATCTTAAAGAGTTCCACCAGATGTGAGTATATTTGTTGTCAAGTTATTTTGTATTGATTTTTCTTTGTTATTTTCTCATAGTGAATGTTGGTAAAAATGGATTCCTAATAGTTTTTCTTGACTCTTCTATATCTTCCTAGATTGATATTTATTTTATCTATATAGAATAATTTAATTCATTTTTCTTGAGTTTCAGTGAATATTGCAGCCTTGTGAAACCTATTAAGAACTCTATTAGAGCTAGCTAAATTTAATGTAATCCCACTGCTCTCCTTTTGTCAATAAGCTGACTTTAGCATCAGTTGGTTGCTAAAGTGTTTTCACTTCTGCCTTTATTTATAGTTCCAGGCTTCATAAGGAAAGAATGCATTTTTAGTAACAGTAGGTGGAAATCTGTAAAAAAGGGTGGAATTGTTTTTAATGGTGTCTAACTCCTATAAGTGGATATTAGGTGTCTCTGGACCACATATCTCACTTTCCTTTTTATTACAAAAAAAAGCTATTCTCTTGAACAAAACAGACCACTTATATCTCTTAAATTCATTCTACTTTCAAATAATAAACCAAAATTTATGATTAGTTTCTAAGACATGAACAACCAGTGAATCAGGAATATGTTAAAGTATATGTTCTTAATGTTGTCAGTCTAGGAAAGATATAATTATAGCTATTGATGTTGACACAGAAAATATTTATGGTAGTGGGGGAGAGAGTTCTTTCCAAATAAGGATAATTTCTGGGGAGGTCAGGGAAGAAAACAAGCAGGGCATGGGAGTTCTTGATTTTGAAATTACCATTGGGGTGCCAATCATGATCTTGTGCTCACAGCGCCAATCTCAACGACTAGGTATACCACTGTGAGTCTGCACTCAAAGTGGAGGAAAGTAGATTTTACTCTTGATGAAAATCTGACTCATAGCACTCTGAGGGGTATGTGCAAGTACGAACAGTTGGAAAAATGCATTATTCTGCAGATGGAACAACAAGCTTTAATGTGTTTTGTAGAGCTTCTAAGCCAGTTACACATAAGCCAGTTTGAAGCTATATAATGGCAACAGTGAGGTATTAAATACAATTATGTATTCTGCCCATCAGGAAGAGAAACTGTACCTTACTACCATGACAATGCAGCAAATGCCCAGCTCTCCAGCCTGTCAAGGTCCCACTGAATGGCAGCACAGCCTTCAGATGTATCAGTTTCATAGCTTCAACAAGTGTTTCAGTTTGTTTCCTAAATGATCTGGAAGTCCTCTGAAAGACCTGCTCATTTTACCTTCACTCTTTAATATTTTGTTACTTTCAGATCGTCCTGTGAAATAACTACCCAGCTAAGAGTTAAATAGCCTACAGGGTCTGTGTTTGAACTATCAGAAGCTTTGTGTCTTACTCTAAAACTCCAGTTTGTTTTATTTCTATTACATTAATTATCTGAATCGTGTATGTATGGAGTTTAAAAATGCACTGACTTTTCTGTCTTTTGCTACAGTTCAGACAGAAATAGTAAGTTCAAAATCTCTTTCTGCAATAAAAGATTTGTAGATATTAAAGACTACATCAAGTTTGCTGCTTTTTCTGCCTCAACTCTTTTTATGTCTCATTTCTGACATTTTTAGTCATTAAGCTATTTTCTGCCCCAGAGTTTGCCACTTTGATTTTTCTAAACATCTCTCTAGCTCAATGATTTATTGATTAAGAACAGAATCAATTCAGATTTACAAAAATAAATTATTTTGTGTAGTACACTACTCTTTGACAGTTTTTGGTTTTTTTTGGTACCTCATTACTTAATGATTTTTTTTTACCTAGAGCTTGTCTACTTTTTAGTTATATTTCTTGTTCATGTGTTTATGCTGCCTTCTGACCCATGTGACTTACACTTGATGTACTTTCATGCTTTACCTGGTTATGTAGCAAAGTCCTATGTATTGTCAGGTTGCAACTGCTTGGGCTGGAACAGAGCTTCCTAACTTGCCTTGACCGCTTCCAGTAACATTTGAACAGCTATGTTTCATCCCTTGGTCAAACAGTATGCTGATGAAAAGACCTCAGTGGCCAGTGGCTGTCTAGAGAATCCAGAACACTGAAGATTTTTCACTTGGTAATTTTGTTTATTTATTTAAATGTTGAATGTTTTGCTCAAAATATCATTGTTTTCACCAAAAGTTTTGGTAACAATTATTAAGAGGAAAGGGATGCAAATGCATTCTGAGAAGCAGAAAAGATTGGTTTTGGTTTGCTCTAAAGTAATATGCTCTGATTTAAGTACTTGTCATTCTTTTATTTCAATCCTCTGTTTTCAAAAGCTGCCAAATTTGTGCTCTGCCCTGGAATGAATGATGATTGTTTAAGCTGAACCTTTTCTGTTGTCATTCTATCTCTGCCGGACTGTTATCTAAAGAACAGGAACATGGGAAAGCCAGAAGGACAAGCCTCTGGCACCATGCATTAAAAGGCAGTTCCTGGTTGCAAACCAAAACACTGAGAGGCAAACCAACAGGTTCAGGTCTTGCTTCTGGGTTTCACTGTCTAAAGTCTTACTGCATTTCTAGAAAGAATCCAGTCTCAGGCCGTTGTGTACAGATTAATGAAATAATTTCATAATGAAATAAGTGTATATTTTAATTTATCCTATGGACCAAAATGCTGGCTTTGAAATGAGTACTCAATGCAAATTTTACTAGATAGTGGAATATTTTCAACATTTTTCTTTCTGTTAGTGAGGGTAAATACTTTAGAGATGGCTTGGTATAAAAAGACTAATTCAAAGTTGATAAATCATATTTAGATTAATTTATGTTAAACAACTTAAATTATATATATAATCAATATATATTTATAGGATCATGGAACGGTTTGGGTTGAAAGGGACCTTAAAAACCATGTAGTTCTAATCCACCTGCCATGGTCAGGGACATCTTGTACTAGACCAGGCTGCTCAAAGTTGCATCCAGTCTGACCTTGTACATTTCTAGACATGAAGCATCCATTTTTTAAATGTTAAACATAAAACACATTTATGTAGGTCATATTTTTGTGATTTTTTTTTCTCTTCAGATACTTGAAGTTTTGGTTGGAATATGTGATTCAGCAATGCATTTTGCTGGCACAAAGATAAAAATTGAGCTATATTTATGCAAAAACATGTAGACATAACTTTAAAAATGTGTTTCACATTAAAAAAATACCTCCTCAGAGTTTTTACCATCATGATAGACTAAACAGTCTGGGAGCCTGAGGCTCTGAAGGAGAAGCTTTTACTCTCCTGTGACAGTTATTCAAAACATAGCTGGAGGAGGCTGGCTCTCACGGTTGGACAAGTAGACCATGACAGTCCTTCCCTGAGGTTTAAATATGCTGTACTGACATGTACAAAACCCATTGTTATCGCTGTGTTAGTTTAAACACTGACCTACTCACATTCCTTGCATTAATGAACACCATCACAGCACTTCTATTTGGTACCTTAGTTGAGTAATGATCTCTGGGGCCAAGTGCTATATGTGTAAAACTGCTATTGACCTCAGTGGAAAGGGACAGTATCTGCTTTTCTCAAGGCAGAAGAGATGATTAAAAAACAAGAGGAATTAACTGAGACATGGGAACCTAAATTTAGTTCTGGTCAGTACATCACTGTCACTTTTTCCCTCTCATTCTTGCCCTGAATATCTTTCCAGCAAGGATTGTTAGAGGAAAAGCATGATGGAAGCTGGAGTTGGCTGTACTTTCCTAAGCTAAAAAATAATGTCAGCCCTAATTTGTACTGCTGGTGTGTACCATCACTGCACAGTAGTCTGGAGCTTTGTTCTAATCTAACACTTAAGAAGGTTGATGCTTCCTTTCTACAGCATAATGATTCTTAAAAATGCAGAAATCATTGAGTCACAAAGGGAGCTTTGAAATTGTATTTAGTCTTTGTGAATGGCTTGTCACATTTAATACTTTAAAAGTGATGCTTTAATATGGCAATAAAATGCACATTTGTAAACTACTTCAGGAAAAAAATAGAAAAATAATCTACTGTTTACATTTGAAATCTTATTCAGAACATAGTCCTTCAGTGTTATAAAAATGTTTTATATATATATTTATATATATATATATATAAATAAAATGTTTAAGTGGTGCTCTCTCTCTTTCTGGAAATAAGTTTAGGTCCAGAAGGATCACTGAGAGTTTGTCCTGATCTATTTCAACTAACTTCTTTGTTTAATAATAGAGTTTGTCTGGGCAAGAATAGTTTTAGAAAACAGGACCTGCATAGCTCAGGGGGTATTGAAGATTATCTTGCTGAGCAAAATGCTGTCTATATACATGTTGACTTTGTGAGTTCATGAGAGGATCTAGTGTGTAGAGGGATATGAATGCTTTCCCTGAAATCCTTAGTCTGATGTGTATGATAGCTTAAATTACTCTAAAAGCACTTGGAGTGGGTATTTTATTACTGTCTTTTAACCAAAAGAAAGTTATAGGAATCTAGAAATTTTGATGAAATATAATAAACTTAAAAGATCCAAGTATTTTGGAAAGTTTTCTCTCCTCCTGAAAATGGATTTGAAAGAAATATTTTAATTTGATTTTAATTTGAGCTTCTATACTTCCAACATTTATTAATTTTAATTTGTTTAATTACTTACTTCACTATGCACATTATGAAATATAATTTTACATGTATTCTTAAAAATTAAGTACTTTAGTTAATTTATATATTTTTATGACTTTAAAATATTAGATAATATAAGACAATAAAAGATTATGAGACTTCTGTCATGGTTTAACCTCAGCAGGCACCTATGTCCCACACAGATTCCTGATCACTCCCCAGAATTATTATAGGGAAGAGAATCAGAAGAGTAAAAGCCAGAAAACTTATGGGTAGAGGTAAAGACAGTCCAATATGGAAAGAAAAGTTTCACATCCAATTAATTAACTACTTCCCAGGGACATGCAGGTTTTCAGTCACGAACAGCCCAGAAAAGCCAGGTTCCATTTAATGTTATTGTTGATTGAGAATACCTACACCTTAGCCCTGAACATCTTTCTTCCTCCTTCCCCCAGCTTTTATTGCTGAACAAAAATGTTATGTGGTGTGGGATATCCCTTTTATCAGTCAGGATCGACTGTTCTGGCTACATCCCCTCCCAATTTCTTGTGCACCCCCAGCCCCCTCCCCAGAGGAATGGCCAAAGAAGCAAAAAATTCCTCAATTCTCTTTCAGCCCTGTTCAGCAATAGCTGAAATATCCTTGAAGTATCAACTCTATTTTGGTTACAAATACAAAACAGACCCATAAAAGTTTGGTGAAAACTAAGTTTATGACTGCCAAAATTAGTACAGCTGTTCGCATAAAAGTGACATGGATAAAATCAGTACCACTTTGTTTGTTTTTTATAATAAATGTTGTCATAAATGGAACCTTTTCTGAAGCATCCCTGTGTTATCAACACTGGTTTGGTCAAAACTACAAAACATAGCACCATACAAAATTCAATGAAGAGAATGATTTCTTTTCCAGATGAAACCAGTAGACACCTCCAATTACTTTTCGTTATTTTTTCCACAAGATGAGTGCCATGGTTTTCATGTACTTTTTGACACTTTAGTGGTTTTAGCCACAGTTTCTCATTCTCTTGACTCCTATGCAGGAATAGAAACCAGTCCTAAACACTTTTGCTTTTCTTTTTCTTACAAGACTGTGTAATCCTGACAGTTATAGCCTGTATTTGCATGAAAACATGTATTTATGCCAGAAGTTTGGAGGGCTTGGGGTCATCTAGAAGCTAGCTTAGCACTGACAGAATTAGGATGTGTTTTGCATAAAATGTACAAAAACATCATCCAAAGGCAGAAATCTCTTTATAGCAAGATGTCTAAGAAACAGAATTTGAATTACTCTACTGGACTTCTCGGCTCAGTTCTGTTGAGGGGATAGGGCTTTTGGCCACTCATTCAGACTTGCTTACATGTGAAGCTCTCTTCAGCACATTGAATGGTGTATAGTCTCACTTGAAATGTATTCCTTGTTTGGCATGTTTGCTGATGTGCATTCACATCTCTTCCACAGTCATGGAGGCACTTGCAGGATTTTGCAGCCCATGGGAGCATACAAAATTGTCGAATGAATATCATCTTCTTGCATCAAAATAGAAATAGCTCTCCTTAGCCATGGGATTTCATGCTTTTATTCCTGCTTTTGGCTGTCATCATGAGCTCTTAGCTGTTTTTACAAGTGCGTGATGTATATTCAGTTTCTTGCTATGCCACTTGTAAAAACCCTGGCCAGTTCATTCAAAATGCCTTTAGTAATTTTGCCAACTGAATTGCAAATCAGTAGATACCTATTGTATGGGGGATTATAAAAGGTAAAAACTTGAATTTGTATCTCTGTAGTGCTGTGGTAAGAACAGAGTAAATAGTTTAATTGCATTCATTTTATTGCCAGATGGTACTTGACTGATGTACTTTCAGCTCAGCCTAAGAAAAGGCAAGGAAATACATAAGCAAGAAAGCTGAGAGAAGAACAGGAAGAGATAAAAAAGCTTAGGGAATGCAGGGATGGCGTATTTAAGCAGCACTGATTTAAAAACAAACAAAAATATTAGGAAACTTGTCTGTCCATGGGTACATAGCAGACCAATACTATTTAAGCTAAAGCTCTCTGGATGCTGATATAATTTCATTTAAAAACAAACATAAACTCAGTAGTTATGGGGAACAAAATAAAAATCAATTTGTTTTAGGAGAAAAAAAAAAAGGAAGAGAAGAATTAAGCCAATTCTATAGTTTACACCCCTTATTGCAAAATGGAAGTGGTGGAATGGACAGCAGTTCAGAGAAGGATGAAAAAAGACCACAGAACAACATTTGTGCAAAGATCAACTTTCAGAAATATATGTGTGGGAAATAAACTAAAAGTGAAAAGGAACACAAAAGGGGGCTAGAGAGGAAAGTTAGGGAAAAACTAATATTCTCTTCTGTGCAGAAAATATCTCGAGAAACCAAGTTAACTAACAGGAGGCATGTTCTAAAGAAGTAATGCAGTGATTTCTCCTGCAACAGGTCTCAATTATGAAATTCCTTGTCAGTTTGTTTTGTATGGGAGCTTTGCATTAACTTCAAGAGGAGACTGGGTAATAATGGCTGGAGAATGCACTCCCTGAGCATGCTAGACAGTGACAAATCAAGCTGAGTTTAGAAATAGCTGAAGGATGAGAGAGTACTTAAAGCATTATCCCATTCTTTATCCTAGGCATCCACTTTTTGGAGGCAGAGGCAAAGTCCTGAGCTAACCAGACTTCAAGCCTAATTTATGGCAGCTTTTTTGTCTCCATTTTTTGGGGGTTTGAGGGTGAAGTGGTTTGTGTGTTGGGGGGGGCGGGGGGGCGGGTGGTGTGGTTTTATTTTTTTCTTGCTTTTGGTTTTGGTCTTGTTTTTCCAAAGGAGACAAACAGGTTCTTAGTGTCTGAAGAGTCATAACGTCATGATAAAAAAAATGATGGGCCAGGAGAAGACAATGTAATGACAGAAACTGTTAGTGTGACACCTTGTGTGCACAAGACTTTGTTTATTTTCCAAATATCCCCAATATTAAAATCTTACAAGACCTAGATAATTATTTTCATTATTCTTTTGGTGTAAGATTTTTTTTAAATTTAGTGATTTTTAAAACAGTTTCCCATTCTTATTTATTCAAAGAAATATCTTTAATTAAAAATAAATAAATAAACAAAGCCAGAAAAAACACAAAAGCCCCCAAAACCCAAATGTTCCCAAAGAACAGCAGGGTTGGCTCAGACAGAAAGATATTTTTTAATGATTTGAATAGACCTCTGTTCTGGAAGCATTGACATTGATTGAAGTGGGAAATATCATAGGGCCATTAAATATGTTTATTTCTCTTCAAGTCACTGATTACTTTTCTTGAAACTGCTAATGATATTCAAACTTTTTATCAGTGTTTTTGAACAATGTATATCACGAAATTCCTCTGCCAACATCTCTGCGGTTTTGCACAGCATGGGACAGGTGGGCACTAGAAACTACTCTGCTCTCCTGCAGGGCGGCAGGGTGTTCCAGTGAGTGCCGTGGCAGGAACACCCGTGTTCTCCTGATGGACAGAATGTTTGTGTTAACAACCAGCAGCAGGGTCCAGAGCAATGACTCACAGGGCCTGAGCAGAGTGGTGGGCCCCAAGTGCCTGCAAGGCTGGTCATAAACTTTGGAAAAGATATCCTGGGCCTGTGGAATGAGGCTGGATGTGCAGTTGGGAAAAACAGTGGATGTTTTACCACCGATTGAAGAAAAGAGTGCTTGGAGGACTTGCATTGTGAGGTGCTAGTGCTGAGTAGAAGATACAAAGGAGATGGTGAGGGGATGGATAAGGGTGATAAAGTGATATTTACCTCCTGTTTTCTAGCAGGCTGAATTAGGCCAAATATTGCTAGCTGTAGGAACTGTCAAAGGCGGATGACTGATTTCACACATCGAAGAAATAAGAAAAATGTGTTTGGCCCCAGAACAATAAGATTAGAATTGAAGGTAGAAATGCTATTTTTCAGTCTGAATGCTGTATGCTTTGGAGATGTGACAGTATAGTCTTGCAATTTTGTGATGACCTTAAATACTAAATATTAAAAGCATTACTTTTCTATGTTTAGCTGTCAAGGCTTGGACTTACTCTATCAACTAATTGCTGGCAACCTACTTGAAATTGAATATCAGCTTCTTACAGCATTCCAGAATGGCCCCTTAGGCTGGCTTGGTTCTAACGTTAAGGTATGCAAAAGAAAGCATGGGAAAAGTTTTACTGGACAAGGTTAAGCTTCTGAACCTGACAATATTTTTTGTTAATTGTTAAGATTATGCATGAGAAAGTGTACTAATATATAGTCTTACCTTAAAAATCCCCTTACTTGTCATAGAAGATCCTTCAAATACCGTTTTATTCAAGTAAAATAAATGCAGTTTTCTATGTTCTCTAGGCAGTATAATTTGTTTATAATGAGTTGCAATTCTGTCCACAAAATCTAACAGCTCATAGAACAAACATCAATCTGCTATGCCATGACAAAGAAATAATTAAAATTAAAACTCTTGTTTTTACACAACAGTTTAGTAATAAATCATACTAGAACCTCTTGTTTCAGTGTTGACATAGTCTAGAAATGTTATATTTCACTGAATAGATTTCAGAAGAAATGTTTACCTATTTGAGAAAAAGCATTTTACTTTCTGCAAGAAGTTCAAAAGTAGATGCCTGCTTTGTTTATGGAAAATATTCACAAAAAGATGCAAGTGCATACACCTTGGTATTAGGCAGTGCCCATTTTTTTTAATATTGATTACCAAGACATTTGAAATCTTCATGGATGAGTTTTCTTGTTTTGTTTGTGGGTGGTTGGGGCTTTCATTTGTTTTGTTTTCATATGTTATTGAAAATTTAACTCAGAACTACCAGTTCTATGAACTGAATTTTTCAAAAGAGCTTAGAAACATGTGTGTACATCCTTCTTCTGATTGATTAATGCAACCTGATGCTATTTTTCATGTTACTATATCTGATCTTTGTCATAGTGATATATGTAATCTATTTAACTGTTCCAGCTTCACAAAGGCTGAATAAATGAATATGCCTCTGTATGGCTGACAAACATTTAGACAATTTTTTCTTATTTATTCGGCTTGCCAGGATAAATTTAAAAAATGATATTTTATTTCTCTGAAAAGTAATTGGAGCACATAAAAAAACATTCCTGGAGATATTGTAAAGATGTTTAGATGCGGCACTTAGGGACATGGTTTAGTGGTGGGTTTGGCAGTGGTAGCTTTACAGTTTAACTTGATGATCTTAAAGGTGTTTTCTCAACTAAATTATTCCGTTATTTATCTCTATCACACATAAAATTAGATAGCAGAATATAGTTATCGTGTTGAGGCCTATAGTAAGATGTTTTTAAAAATAAATGCTGTCTGAGTCTAGTAGAAAGGAAAATGTAGCAGGAAAGAGGAGGGAAATATCAGAAGACGCAGAGCAGTACTTTGAATATGTTTGCTAATGTGGAGACACACTTGCACCTGAATATAAAGACTCGTCTCTCCCTGAATCTAAAGACTTCTAAAGCTACTTTGGTTTTGTTTGTAAATATAACAGCTTCATTTGCTTAATAGCCTGGAGCAAGGATATAAAAGTCAGAAACTGTTGCCCTTAAAAGCATCTAAATGTAAATTTAAAAGCCTTTTACTGAATTAGAAACAACTTTTTATGAAAACTAAGAAGGAGGCAGCTGCCATTTATGTGCCATGCCCATTCCTGAGCAATAGTTATTCTGTGTTGTTAATAAGCACAGTAACTCCATGTTCTTTAATTCTATAACAAGTTATTGAATAGTGTTTAGGAATGGGCTGCTTGCATACATTGTTTAAAGAACACTCACATATCTTCCTGTTTAATACCCATTCAAATTGAGTTCAGATGATGCAGTCCAACATGGAAATAGATGAACCTGAAACTTGCCAAGGTGTCAAACTGTTTACCATAATAGTATTCAAAATTTGTTCTGTGGTTATCTGTCTGAAATAAATACCATAGAATGTCAAAATAGTTGAGGTAAGAAACTGGAAACTCATCCAATCTCCATGCCCGAAGCAAGGGTGTGTGGAGCAATTGGTTTGGGCTCTGCTAAAACAATGGCTTTTGAATATCTCCAAAGAGAGTGTCTGTACAACCTCCATGGGCAACCAGTGCCACTGTTTTATCACTCACCCTCACTTAACTTTGGGGTTTTTTTCAAATGTTTAAACAGAGTTTCTGGAATTCCAGCTTCTGCCCATTGCCTCTTGTCCTGCGTCTAGGAATCCCTGAGAAGAATCTTTCTTTTTCTCCCTTACCACCCCTCAACAGAAATTTATCAACTTCCTGCTGTTCTAGTATGTTTTTTGTTGCCCTGGGGAACACAGAACTGGACATTAAATGGCTAATGCATCTCACCAGGGCTGAGCAGCGGGGAAGGATCACCTCTCTCTATCCCTGGTGCTCTGCCTGTGGCAGCACTCTGTGGTACTGAGTTCTTCCAGCATGTCTCTGCCCATGAGATCTCGGGCCCTGTAACACAAGGTTATAGAATAGTCTAAAGTGCAGAATAATGAAAGAAGAAATCAATGTCTGCATATCTAAATAGGTGTATAATATGGAAAAGGTGGCAGCAGCAATTCAAGAAGGAAAAACAAAAAAAATTAGTTGGTGAAAAATACCGTTAAGGAAACTAATAAATGCCTTCTCGAAGTGTCATTGCCTTAGTAGATCCTTCCCATGAATATGTTGAGTTATCACTTTTTGACTTCAGATTCTGAAAACTACAGCTAGTATCCTACTATGTTGATTACAATGATTACTTTAAAATTTTTCAGGATATGGGGAAAATGTTATGTCTTGACTGAACCCAAATGTTACCATGTGCATATAAAGAAAGAGAACAAAACCAACCAAACAAAAAAACCCAAAAAGGCAGGAAAGGATACAAAAAGAAACAGATATTGAAGATGTCTGAAAAGTGATTTTATTTAATGGCAAAATTGTGGGAGTTGTGCCCATCTATGCAAGTATTTTTTTAAAAAAATATTTCTATTCAGATTTCTATTAGTTTGATAATGCCTTTACTCTTATTTTTGTATTATACAGGAGTTGTGTATTTATATGGGAACTTGCTATAATATAACAAAATCGATTTTGTTGTTATTTTTAGTCTATCAAATTGAAAAAATCTATACTGGTACTGGTTAATTTAGAGACTTAATTTCTGCCTATCTAAGCATGTTAAATTGGGGTCTGTTTGGGACAGCTGGCAGTGCTTGAGAGTTATGTCCACTTTTAGGGTTCACAAAAAAGCATCATTTACGTTGTGATTTAATTCAGAGTGGCACTACTTTAACAAAAACAAAAATGTTCATAAATTAACTCTAAAAATGTAAGTCCAGTGTCTGACTGAAATAATTATTCATCTATAGCTTTTCTTGCATAATTCTTTAGACTTTGGCATTTAGCAATGCTGAAATAATGCTAGAAGTAACACAGTTTGCTCAAGAATGTGTTTTGTTTCCATAAAGGGAATCAGGACATGTTGGGGTTTCATATTTGGTTTGCCATTATTTATTTGGGAGTTTGTGTTTAGAAGTTAACAATCACATTTGACATTTGTAAAAAATAATAATAATAATAAAAAGATAGCAATTACTATTACCTGCTGCATGCTAATAGGTATCTTTGGAGGTTTTATGTTTAAAGTCAGAAAATAATTGTGGGAAGGAATTTGAAATACTTAATGCAGTTGGAATAAAACTTGACAGTAAAATCTGGTGCCCT
Source organism: Taeniopygia guttata (assembly GCF_048771995.1). NCBI lineage: Eukaryota > Metazoa > Chordata > Aves > Passeriformes > Estrildidae > Taeniopygia > Taeniopygia guttata. The sequence continues at coordinate 35,289,049 of NC_133028.1, read as the reverse complement.
TGTGAGCAAACTTTCATCTGAAGATGTGGCCTTTAAAGGTCTTAAAGTCTCTTGTATGTGATACGTGTCCTGAAGATTTTATTTGGGTAGATTTACAGTTAGTCTTACCAATCAATATTACCTTTAGATATAAGAAGGGAGATTAATCTGACACTGGCACCAGATTCTGTCTCCAGTCTTCTTATAAATCACTTGAAAGAGAACAACAATGGTTGTGAATTTTGTACTCAATCTATTAACTTGGCAGAAAACTTTGGAAATCTGAAATCAAACCCAGGTTGGTTCCACACATGCATAAAGCTATTTTCAGTAGTCCATGATCTAAGATGTAAGCCAGTAGTTTCAAGCCTCCTGAAAGCTCATGTTGTTTTAGAGGGGCAAAGGTTTTACAGTTGTGTCCCAACCCAGCTGCTTATTTCTCAAAAAGAAGTTGACACAAGGCATAAATAGGTCTGCCAGTCAAAATTAGTCTAAAACTTACAAAGACTTAAATCCAGAAGTCTTAAAACATTTTGGTGACCTTTTTCAAAACCATTCATCTGTTAATGAATTTTTATCATCATTGACGTAATTATTTTTAAGGCCCTAGTATTATACAAATCCTTTTGATTCTGTCTTGTTCTGTGTTTCTACATACCAAACCTCAAAATGATTGTTCTTTCATGCATTGTCATGGTATACAATAATAGAAAAAATACTGATCTAAATATTACTCAGCAACATCAAAGCTGAGAATAATTGCTTGGAGAATAATAAAATTTATTTGTCCCCCTCTGCCTTTGAATTGTTTTTGGCTTTTCTTTTTATTAACTTTCCTGTTTTCAATGTATTTTGTTAATTTTTCATGTTGCTTAGCACTCTGCATTTATTAATCTACAAATAGCTCAATTTTGTGTTACTATAATAAAATAACAAAAATTCAGAACACTCCATAATTTATTCTTGCTTTATGATAATAGTATTAGACTGCCTGGTATAGAATACTCTGTTATAAAGCTACTCCAGATCACACCATATTAGTAGACTACATTTTTCACTGAAAACAATATTGATCACAGAAGCCCAGTTCTAAGATGAAGAGTCATGTGCCTTGTTTCAGTTACAGTTTCATGGAGGAGCTCTGTTTTTGCTCCTTGAGTCCCACATTGACGGTTCAATCAGCAATCTGATTGTTTGAATGTCCATTACGAATTTTCTTGGGGACTTTTTTCTATTTGGCTGTTGAGAACTTGAGTTACTTTCAAACCAGACATACAGTCTTCTACAGCTTTTCCAAATCTTGGGTGAAGATAAGAGCAATACTTTTAATACTTCTTAGTTATAAAATGCAGGTTCATCTTGCAGACTGTAGCTGAATCCATTTTAAAGCACCAGTGAACACAAATGACTGGCACTGGTTGGGAGGACAGAGGCTGTGCTGTGCTTGCCTCAGTCTCTGCTCCAACAGCAGTGAGGCAGAACATGCCATCTGAATTGCTGTCTGTAAAGAATCTTGAAAATCCCTCCTAGGATAAACATCTCATTTGGGTATCCAGCTGGACAGAGACTGGATTAACCAGGTTGTGCACCACCTGGAATGGTTCCCCAGACCAGGGCAGGACAGATGGCTTTGCAGAAGTAAAGAAAGCTTTATCTCTCTGCCTTCAGCACAGCTGTGGCTCTGTAATTTCAGTCATTTGGAATAGTTAAAAAACCTAGAACACCTATGCTTTTCCAAGCTCTCCTCCTGCTTCAGATTGTTGGATAGAAAGGTGCATTCTGAGAATAAAGTGAATGTGGAAAAAAAAAAAAAAAAGGTACCAAAGGAAAGATTCAATATTTACAGTTCAGAAAATTGTTAGACATTCCTGCTGCTGTAAACTGGTGAGTCTAGAGTGCTACTCAGACTGTGACTTTCTGCAGTGGTGCTTTCACTGTACTTTTTCTTTCTGTCCTTGGCTTCTATAGGATTTATGTATAACTTTCAATTTTTCTGTTTTAAAGATATGTTTTTAAAACTATTCCTTTATAGATTATCTTTTTGGCTTCCCCTGCACCCCTAGGAATCTTCTTTCAAGTTCTGACTCTCTTAACATTTTACAGTTTTATTTTCTGCTATAAGAATTCTACTCTGATCTTTTCTTTATCTTTTTCTTTCTCTTTTTCTTTCTCCTTTTTCTACCTTTCTTTGTGTATCAAATTGGAATTGTCGCAAAGCACACTGATTCTTCATGGGAATCAAAATGAAGCATTGTCTCTCCTAAAATGCCATGGCAGGTGAAATAAATCTCATGCAAATACATACAATTACAAAATAAGTGCTATTTAGCTTCTTTTCCTGTGGTGTCTCTGGAATTTGGAATGATTGGTTAATGATGAGCTGTTGAAACCTTGTCTTCAGTGTCAGAGAGCACAGACTAATCAAAGAAAGAGTCAAAATATGGGGAATTGTGCAAAAGTATTCTGGAACTGCATTTTCTATTAGACAAGATGTCAAAACCACCATATTTTATTATTGTCATTGTCCCTCCCAATCCTGAATGGATAACTCAATACATAGGTGACAAAATAAAAAGTGAAAGAAACAAACAAACAAAAACCAACCCCGAACTGCAAACAGCTGACAATTAAGAAAAGCCTTTGTTTCTTTAATTGCCAAATCTTGCCTTTCTTGCCTTTGAGAAAATTCATTGTCTAGAAGAGTACCATAATGTCAATTTATGTTAGTGTGATGGGTATTCCTTGATTTTTAGAGCAATTGAAGCTGTAGAAGAGGGAGAGTATGGCCAAATTCTATTAACCAGGCAATATTGCATATAAAAATTAGTGTCACCATAATTCCTATCTATGCTTTCAGACTCATCCACAACATGACACCAGCACAGATGGCAATGTTATAAAACAATAAATCCCATAGAAAGCCTTTTGCCATTGGAATAGGTGAGGATCACTGATCAGTACAGAAGGGTTGTCCTTCTGTCCAAGTGCCTCAGTCTGCAACAGAAGCTCAAATCTGTGAAACTTATTTATCTATTCATCTTGAGTAATTTCTAATGCTGGCTGACCACAACTCTTGATCAACCTTCAGGGAAAAAAGCCATGCACACTAAATTGCTCCTGATTTTTTTGATGTATGAGCATGAGAGGCCCAGATTACAAACATTTTTAGAAGCTTAATTCATACTGATTTAAGTAGGGCTATGTATCTAAGCAACTTTGACATTAGCAGCGTTCCCTTCTGCTCTTTATTGCAAACAAAATGACTAGTGCCTTATATTCCAAGTGAAATTGTACAGATTAAAACATGAAAAGATACCTTTATATTTCTTTCTTTCTTACAGAAGCAGCCACAATTCCATACATTTTTTCCTTGTCCTTTTTGAAGACTCACTTTGGTTCAATCACAATATATACCATAATAATATTTTTCTTTCCAAAGGATATGTGATGTAGCCCTGATTCCCTGTTGATGGGAATTAGTGAATGAATTCCTTGCTTTCCTTGAGTGCAAAGCAAAAGCTTTTGCTCTTCCTACTAAGATACTTAATGTAACCCACATTTTTTCTCACTCTTCCAATTCTCTCCTCCATGCTACTGCAGGGGAATGAGAAAGCAGCTGTACTGCATGAGAATGATCTGAGCTGCCTACAGGGGTTAAACCACAATGACTGTGTGAAAAATCTGTGTAGTGTGAAGACTTTTGGAATCATAAAAAATAGCTGGTAAATAGAGATTTTGAAATACTAGCAAAAACTGGATTATTTTTTTCTTATCTTCTTGAAAGGAAGAAAAGCTTATGAAACCCCATTGCAGGTTACTCAGCAATTTCTTTCAGAAACATATCTGCATTTTTTATCTTCTGGGACAATGAACTTTAAATTATTTCATTTGGCATAAATAATTTCTCATTGTGTTCCAAAACACATTGACTGACTCAATCTGCCTTAATGCATTCCTCAATCTCAGGGAAAAAAAAAATTAAAACAGGGAGGCATAAAATCTGTGGGAGGCCTCAAAAAATATCGCTATCAGGAGAACAGGAACCAAAGATAATTGCAAATCAAAAAACAAATCCAGAACAGTACCAGGGAAAAAGGAAAATTTCTGACTTTAAGCTTTAGGAAAAGCTGAAGTGAATTCCAAGTTTGAAATAGAATTTGAGGCCAAGTAATTGGAGTTTATTCTGATTTTTCATCAAAACTTTTAATGATTTTTACTTTTTGTCAGCCTATTTTGTGACAAAGAGGAGTATCCTTCTCTTCTTCTATGCTCTGACAACATCATAGGGAATGCCATAGCATATGAAGTGTCAGGTATATAATTGATTCCCACTTTAGCTATATTTGGTCAGAACTTTTATCATGACAAAAGTATTTTGTTTTTACTCCAATTCCTTTTCTTCATAAAAAAAACCCTGATTGGTTTGCTATTAAGTGAACAGATAAAATACAAATATTAAATAAGGTCAGAAAAGTTGTAATCAGATTGAATTTACAAAAAGCTATAGAAATCAAATGTTTAGCTTTCTTTAAGTTTTTGTTTCATATGTTCTGTGCATATACGTTTATATGTATTTGTGGGCAGTAGTAATCCAGTGAAAGGTCAGAGGAAGGAAAAAGGGGAAATAGCAGTGGGGAAATGGAGGTCAAAAAGAGCTGTCAGTAAATAATAGAAAGAGTCTTAACATCTTAAATAAGATATTATCAGCATGATAACGTTGTCCTGGAAGCTCTATAAGCATGATATAGAAGAGGATTGTGTTTTCTCTTGGAGTTGTATTTTCTGCTGTGGTCAGTGCTGAAAGATTTTTCATTACTCAAGATGCTTGTTTCAGTCTCAGGCACTTTCTGGTTTTACTTTCTGGACGGGTTGGAAGGCCAGCTGCAACAAGACAACATTGCTCCCATGATCCACAGAAATGGGGTTATGTATGTCTCTAGAAGTTTGCCTGTTTGGAGCTGTTTCTGTGGTTACATACAAGGAAAAACTAAACATTTCCATTTGTAGTTTGAAAAGGAAAAGGTGTTTCCCTTCCAGTGTTGGAAATAGCTTTCAAACACCTGTCTATTGTGCTGTTAAACTATTTCTATTTCAAGCACAGCAGCAGTTGAAAAAGGATAAACTCTCACAAGATGAAAAAACATGTAATAAGTTTTGATGTACAATGTTACTTCATGCTTCGTGCAGGGAGAGAAAATTGGACTCACTTGGTTGTGATGAGGCTCAGCAAGGCTTTCTCAAACAAAATATTAACTGCCAGATGTGCTTTATCTGTGTAAGATGGAAGAAGAATATAAATGGGATCTAACACCTGTGTGTGCAAACTGACATTTCAGATAACATTTTTTCACACTCAGTGTGTTTGCAGCATTTAGCTGTGTTGCTTAGGGAAACTGCATGACTATTCCAATATGTCATTAAAGAATGACTTGCAGCTAGGGATTTTTGATGAGTTATGCTACCTGTAAAAGTACCCCAAATTGTGGAAGAAAGTTTAGGAATTGTAGACTTGACAGCTGAATCATGACTTGTGTTTCATGAGTGTCAATGACAGCAGTAGCTATGAATCTCTGATTCATATCCACTCATCTGTGCTCATCCTCATTAGAAGCAGCACCATATCCAGCCCCTGAGAAAATGAGGCATTATTTCTGCTTTATAGGAAGGTCTACTATGTATTGGTTTGTGATTGATTAAAGAAAATATGGCATATGTCAGGAAAGTTTCACAATGATTAGCCTTTGAAAACCCAACTCCTATTACAGTGATAATATTTTCACTTTTTCTTTATGTATTTATTTAATTTATGAAGTATTAAAATTTTAAGTGCACTGTTGACATTAAAAAATTAAGAATTCATTAAAGCTATAATGAAATGAGAACAGCAAATACAGAGGAAGAGAAATTAAAACTTACCATGGAGAAATAGGTTTTACTCTTCTTGCCAATCTCATTAATTCTTGGCTGGAGTCCAAGACTATTCTGATGTCTCACTGGCTTTTATCTATGTGTTTGGTGGCATAAGTAAAAACTGTTATTTTTTATTATGAGATTCCAGTCCCTGTATGGTCCGAAGACTCAGTGTTAGAAAAATGGAAAGGTCCTTCTGGAACCAGTTGAATTTTTTGTTCTGTATTTGCACTAAGAAAAGTGAGAAACCTTACTGAATAAGAAATTATAACATAAATTAAATATAGTGAAATTATTTTAACTAAAAAAGGTAGAAAAAAAATGAACCTTTATTAGAAAAAAGTCCAGCAGTTAGCATAAAATGGATAATTATAAAGCAATTACTACCAAAGAGATCCATCAGGATTTTTTGCATTTCTGATTCCTAACTTTTTATTTGTTCTTGTTGTTCTTTGAAATAACCTCATGTTTTAAAGCACCTCCAACCCTCAGCAAGTACACTAAGAACATCTATTCTTGTTGCAGTGATATGCTGGGGAAAAAAAAAGCCATTGCTTATTTCAGTGCCATGATCTTTGCTTTTGTGCTACTTCTTATTAGAGACAGAATGGACAAATTTAGCATATTTGGATATGCTGAGAAAGAATTGCTTTAGTTAAGGAAAGAGAGAATTGAGAACTGGACTGTTTGCTTATCAGAAAGCTTTGGCCACAAGTGAGCTTCTTTCGTACAGCTTTTGGTAAAACCATTTTGTTCTTTTTTTATTGGGGAAAAATAAGTGTAGAATTTTGGACAATATTTTGCATGTATATGGGAAGAGAAATATACTCTTGGGAAACAGATCTAGAGTATACTCACTGGTCACAAACTATACAGTGCAAGAGCTGTTCAGTATTTCTAATAATAAAGATTGTCCTTCGTTTAGACATTTATCCTACAGGAATAATTACTTTTAAGACCTATTAGTTGTGTTTTGAATTTATCAGCTGAGGGCATGAGTGAGGAAAAAATATTGGAAAGTGGTGGTAATGTCCTATTAGGAAGTTGTAGGCCAGGTAGAACTGGGTTTTTTAACTACTACAAGGAGGAATGTTAGTCTACAGATGTGAGGCCTTTTTATCATGCTTCTACTAATAAAAGCTATTTCTGCCAGCTTAACTCTAAAAAATATGTAGACAAAATCTCTTATTTTCTTAGAGAAAAATATAATTCCACAAGATATATATTTACAGGTTTTAGTTTTAATATTCTCTTTCAAAGTGTTCTGTCAGAGTATAGAGATTAGAAATAATTCACATTTTCCTTTTTTGACAATATAAGGGAATCCTCAAAATCTATAAGATTGTTGCTTTTAACATATATGACTTATTACAGGTCTATTCTAGAAGCACAGCAGGGATAGAGCACGACTTGCCAAATTTAAACTGTTCAGGGCTGAATTTTTACATGGAGATCAGTTGCATTTAGATCAAGTAGTTGACTGCTTGGGCCTATGAATGAGCTGAGATTGGAATGCAGGTTGGCAGTATTTGCTATGTTACCACTGGAAATACAGTATTCCCCACATAAACATATATGTATATTATGTTAAAGTTACAAAAATTTCAATTTTATACTCTTTATTCTGTAAATTTACCTTGTGGCTTCTGATATGCTGTGTTCCAGATTACTCTGCTAACTTGGAAAAAAATTAATTGAAGGGAATGTTAGAAAAAGATGAAAAGAGAGACAGACCCATTCGATTAGTAATAAAATGAATGATAACACTAGGCAGAGATTAATTACTTTTCCAAAGCAAAAAAAGGACATGAGAACATTATTTAGTATTGACTAACGTTAAAAAATGCTCTCTCCAAGGTTGAGGGTGTTTCCTCATCTAACAAAGTGCTGCCTCTCCATGGGCATCTTCTTGGTTCTTCATCACCATCTGACTTCATTAAATGAATTGAGAAATGCTTCTGCAGTATTTTTAGACAGCACATGTAAGAAATTCTTAGCTGCGCTCAAAACTCCAAAAGAAAGGAAAAGATGAGGGTCAGATGTTCTAAGCAGTCATCTGCACATAGAGTTAACTGAGGGTAAAAACTAGAAAAACTCACCCACTTTATGATTAAAAACTAATTTTAATTATTGTTGTATAATTGATATTGATCACATCACTACATGTTTCTAAGCTCTGAATTGTAATTTATCATAAAAAAGTTTAATTGAAACTTTGTATAAATAACTGATGATTAGTCAATATGAAGAGCTTTAATATTATACCTTAAGCCATAAACAAAACAATTGAAGCCTAAAGATAAATATTGATGCAAGTCCTTTTATGAGAAGCACCAGCAAAATAATCTTGGAACAAGATGGATTACCTCATAAGCATAAATGACATCTAATAGCCAAGGCAATAGCATGCATGTAACTTCGAAGTGTTCATTGCTCAAAACTCATTAGATTGATTCTTAGGTGTTTGAAGAGTTATTTAAATTGGCCTTTGTCAGTGATAAACCAAGAAGGTCATATTTGTTTCTTTGTTACATGTCCAAAGATGAACTTAGATATTCTGTTATTCCACTCTAGCTATCACTAGAAAACTTTTAACTGGGGAAAAGATGAATTATGGTTTTGCAGAAACAATTTATGGTGATAAATTCTTGCACATTTTCCACAGAGCAATTTGGATTAATGCAAATGGCTGGGCTAAAAATGATTTGTCAGAGACAGCAATTTTTCTTACTTATATGATTTCTTTTGTACATACGGCCTTAACATTAGAGAAAGCAACTCTCTTGAGATCAGTGGTATTTTGAAAAAAGAGAACATGCAAAAAAAATACTGTTCTGGACATGACATAATGTTTCTTACTACTGAATATAATTAAACTAGACAAAAAGATTGCTCACTATAGTCTGAGTTATGAAAGCTGGAAGAAGTTCAAAAGGCTGATATCAATGTATTCATAAATACATACTTTTATCTGTATTTAAAACATTTATTATTGATATAGATATTGTATTTTTTTATATAGTAACAATTTTGCAGTTATGTATTTTTATAGTAATTAGTATATTCTACAGAGAATGTTTTTTTAGAAAGCTAATCTTCAAACTTCCACCGTTTGAAGGTAATGGTGCCTACAGACTTGCATATTGATGTGGTTTTGTCTTCTGTTTTAAAGTATTTCTTGAATTATGTCTTAAGTATTCTGAAGATTTTGACTAATACATCATGTCAGACCTCTAGAGCTGATAAGACAGGTAAGACTGTGAAAGTAGTTCTAATGTAGAGTTGGGCTTATTTTTTATATTCTATTAATAGAATGTGAATTTATTTTAATTTGGGTTGTGAAAGGGATTTTCAAAAGCTGATATAATTACTTGGTAAGATTTCCACTGTGACACTTGCTGACAATAATTACATTTCTTCTCCTGATACCTGAGAGGCATCACTGCTGAGTGCATGAAATGTCTGTGGCACTTGGGAAAGGAGAAATTCTGTTCATTCTTGCAGCTTTCCATAATGCCTAACTACAGGCACTCCACTGGATGGTTTTGGCAGTCTGCATTTGTATTAATACATGTTGATTTGTCTACCACACATAGCTCATTTTTAAATTTAAATATCTAGGAGGACATTACATCCATATTTGCACATGTGAATACTTGAAAGTGTTCCAAGCAAAATTGATGATCTACTATCTATAAGTATTTAATCTAATCAATTCCTTGTCAAAAATGTTCTTCAGGTTTGTTTTTGACCTAATACTGTTCACCATTCAGTCAATTTTGAACTTGAAAAAGCAGATTGGAAATATTTTGATCATGAGTACTTACCAAGCCAAAGAAAAAGAAAGTACAGTGTGAACAGCTGAATATGTTTATTCATTGCTGGTGAGATTCTGAATAATCTATACCAGTTTAAGAAAAAATACTCACTCTTTTGCATACAAAAGATCCATTAACTTCAAAACAAATTGAAATAAAGAATGCTGCCCAAGACGCAAAATCAAATTGCACCCTAGTTACAGACAAGTCATTGGAAATGAAGCTTGAAAAATCCATACTGTATCTTCTTTATTATCCAAAGTTGAACATAGAAAAATGATCTTGTGATTAGGGCAATGGACCAGAAAATTGGCAATTTGAAGTTGAATGTCTGTTTCTGCCTTACCGTCCATGTGTGATACAGACAAAAATGTCTTTCCTTCTCAGGTACAAAAAAAAATAAGTTCTAAGGATGTCCTAATCATGAGGTGCAACCAACAGATTTGAAATATATATTTTGACTAATTAATAGTCATTAGTTAAATTTTGATTCTCAATGAAAGCAGCTATGCATGAAACAACATTTCCCTTTTATGTATCATAGCTCTGGAAAACAAAACAAAATCTTACTCTGCTGTATTAACTGATGTGAGGATTGTTTTAAAAAGAAAATGTTACTGATAAATTTTTAAGTAATTTTTTTTTCTTTGTACTTAACAGATTAAGGTGGGATTACATCTCATACAGAAAGACAAATAAATTTTTTAGCCTAATTAAAAACCTTAAAAGTTAATTAAAACACAGCAAAAATTTATTGTGGTTAGTCCAAGTGCTAATATTCACTGTTCAAATTATCTGATTAACACAAAACAGAACTCATTAACAATACAAGTGTAAATTGTTAGTGAGAAGCTTATAAATATATGCCTCTATAAGAATGATGTCATGTTCACTCTTCTCATAACTCTCCTGGTGGTCAGGTAGAGAAGGCAATCTCAAGAGTTGTAGTGAGCTGCTGTCACTCCCAGCTGCTGTGGTCTTGTAACCAAAGAATCACAGAATGGGTAATGGCGGCAGGGACCACGGGGATCATCTGGTCCAGCCTCCCTGCTCAAGCAGGATCATCTCAGAGCACATGGCACAGGATTGTGTCCAGACTGTTCTTGAACATCTCCAGAGAGGGAGACTCCACAACCTCCCTGGACAATATGTTCCAGTGCTTGGCCACTTGCATGATAAAGTTCTTCCTTCCATGTTCAGTTGTAACTTCCTGTGCAGTTTCTGCTCGTTGCCTCCTGTCCTTTTGCTCAGCACCCACTGAGCACAGCCTGACTCCATCCTCTTGGCACCTTCCCTTCAGATACTGACAGAATTGATGAGGTCTCCTCTAAATTCTCTTCTCAAGTCTGAACAGGCCTAGCTCCCTCAGCCTTTCCTCTTGAGAGAGATGCTTGTGTCCCTCAATTATTGCCCTCAGTAGGACACCAAAGATCAGTCTCTCAAGTCTGGGAAAGGAATACAGGCTACAGGTATGGGCAGAGACTCTGTTACATTGCAAGTGTGAAACGGACCGGTGGTTAAATACACATGGAAACTTGGCCATTGCCATACTGTGGCAGTCTGTTTTTCCTTCTATTAATCACAAGAACTGAGAATACCTCACTGCAACTGCTTAACACACTGAAATCCTTAAACATGCTTACAAAGATTTGTGAACTATTGTTCTGTGAAAAATGACTGAAAATAAAAGTGAAACGGGGATAGATTTAAAACCTGGAAATGTTACCTGCTGGTACTTCTGTCATAAAGTAGACAGAGAAGTTAAAAGGGAAGGACAGCAGATTTCTTTCACTGACTGAAAATTTGTGTGGTGGAATCATATGCTGAAATGCAAAAGTACTGCAATAGTTGCTCAAAAAGAGTTTCCAATAAAATATTCTGTGAATTATTATTTTTTCTGTGAGATATTGCAGACATTTAGTAAGGCAAATGAATTTCTCCAAGAGATTTAGTTTGGAGGGTTTAGTTTCTTGTAAGAGAAAAAAGGTGTACCCCTAAATTCACAGATTCAATGAAAAGTGTAAAGTAGAAAAAGTGTTGGATATGAATAGTACAATCTTTAATGAGTTGTGATTTTTCATTAAAAGTTGTTTAAATAAGTAGTTTTCATTTTATCTTTTTATAATGAGATAAAATCCCAAATGTTCTGATTTGGAGTGCTTTTTTGTTTTCCAATTGCCCTAGAAAACTAATTGGTTTGTGTTATAGTTATTCAGGATTAAATTATTTTAAATTATCCCAGTTGGAGTTTTAAATTGTCATAGTGGGTAAAAGAGGTAATCAGATAATGAATATTACAAAATAAGCTATCATAAAAATGTTTGCTAATAGTGTAGAGCACTTTGAATTGACCTTTGCCAATCATAGTGAAATGACATAAGAAAATACATTATTTAGATGCACAATTTTCCCATGAGTTAGGCACAGCCAGTAGGCACTAAGTCAGGCTGAGGATGTGAGGGAAACTTCCTTACCTGTAGCTACATTAAATATTCCTGTGCATTGCAAGAACACATATGAGAGTTTGAGCTTGCCAGTGCCAGGACTAAAACTTCCTGAAACTTGTGATTTTGCAGTTTACCTGAGTACACAGATTCCATTTTTTCTGGAAGTCTGCCATAAAGCAACTTATATTCTTGAGATTTCGTAAGAAATCAGAGTTCTTCTGTGATTATTCTGCATTTACTCAGACTTGTACCTCCATACTTTCTATTTCTCATCTGGGTCAGAGAAAAAATTTTATTGATGTTCATCTGTGGAAACATTTTGTTGAAGTTATTGTATAATTGTCCCCCGGTAATAAACCTTTTGCTTTCTCCCTGTAGAAAGAGGACCTGCATAAAGATAATTATCTCATATTACAGAAGGTTGACATAATAGAAGCACTGCTTAAAAATTGAATCATTTCATTAGTGTAAGTGCCTGCAACCACTTTCCAGATGACAATGCATGATAAGCCACAGTTGTGGTATGATGCAAGAAAATAACACATGCTAGAGGATAAAATTCAAGGTAATCATCACAGTTACAATTAGTCCCGGTGTTGCTAGTTATCATATTAAAATTGGCTATACCTAATGAAAAGTGAAAGAGAAATAAAATTTCATCATAATTTAAAAAGTGACTGCATTTGCAAATTTATCTTTATTTTTCCTTCCTAGAATTCCATTCATATGTATAGATAGAATTTTATAGAAATAAAATGTCATCATAATTGAAAAAGTGATTGCATTTGCAAATTTATTTCAAATGGAAATGAGAGCCTGTGTAAACTTCACTAGAGTCAACAGGAAAATTGTTTCTTAATTTGCTAGATCAGGTTTTCAGGTCTGAATGTGCCAAAGCTCAGCCCCACGCAGCACGAGCTCTCTGGACGCCACTGCAGCATGGTAGCTGGAGGCATCCCATCTGCTTCCAGGGGCAGCTGCTGCACCCATAAGCTGCAGTGGTGGCACTGCATCTTCCTCTTGCCTTTCTTTCCCTCTCATGGTTGCTGCCTTCCTTGCCCTGGTGAATGATTTAGGTTCCTTGTGTTATATATTTTATTTAATTTGCATATGCACAGAAGTGCAAAACTCAGTTTCAGTAACCAAGAGCATTGAATAAAATGCCACCCTGACATGAAGTTTGGATAGTGTGTGAGCTCTTCAGCAATTTCATGCAAATACTCATTCTGAATTTGTAAGTGTCTGGTGGAGTTCAGCTGCAGAATCAAGCTACAATGCTGAAGAATGACTTACAAGCTACAATGCTGACGTCATGTTTTTGGGAATTTGCCCCCATAGATAGTCTACTCTAGTATTTTTTGTATATATTTTCTGGATTTATCATGAGGGGCTTTACCCTGTCTGATCTAAAATTGAACATAATGTGTACAGCTCAGTTTTAAGACAGAATTAATTGAATGGAATATTTCATGTGGAAGGGACCTGCAACAATCATTGTCCAGCTGCTTTAGCACTTCAGGGCTGACCAAAATTTAAATTACTAAGGGCATTGTCCAAATGCTTCCTAAACACTGACAGGCCTGGGGAAGGAGCCTGTTCCAGCACTTGACCACCCTCTTGGAAATACTTTCTAATGTCCAGTCTAAACCTCTCCTGGCACAGTTCTGAACCATCCCCATGCATCCTATCCCTGGATACACGGAGAAGAGATCAGCACTTCCCTCTCCACATCCTTCCTGTCATGATTGTTGCATAGCTGGCAACAAAAAGAGCTGCAAAGCTACTCACTCACTCACTCACTCACTCACTCACTCACTCACTCACTCACTCACTCACTCCCTATGTGTGGTGGCACCAGCAGAAGACAAAAGATCTCTGAAATGTGATAAGAACAGTTTAATAATTGAAAAAAGTAAAATATATCATTAATAAAATTATAATGATAATAATAATTTTAATGAAAAGGAGAGAGAGAGAAAGATTAATAAAACCTACAGGAAGCTGTAGACAGCAATGATTTCAATCCCCAGCCTCTTTTCCTCCAATCTAGAAAACCCAAAGTCCTCAGTTGCTCCTTATGAGATATCCCTTCCAGAATTTCTGACAGCTAAAAAAGAAATAATATCAAACTTTCTTTTGGGATTTCACACAGAGATGAGGAATGATGTGGATCTCCCTTTGTCTAAAGTTAAGGAGAGCTTCCAGCTGCCTGTAGGACCATGATGGGATGCAGATGAGGGCCATGTATGTTTGCTTATAACTAAGTCAGTGTCCTTGAAGAAAGTCAAAACACTTCCAGGTGAGTGATAGAGGAAGGAGGGGACGAGTGTGTGCCATCATCTGGTCATGTCACGTCAGACATGTTTGGCTACATGTCTATTGGAGCAGCAAAGAACAGAGCAGCCACACCCCGCGTCTTGGGGCAGCCAGTGCCTCCCTGTCTGGAGCTCTCCCAGCCTCACACCAAGACTTTCCAACCTGTGTCTCAGTGACACAGAGGAGACACCTTTTCTAGCCCAGCTGTGTCACCAACCCCACTGCATCCTGAGGCACCAGCCCAATTCTCCACACTGTGTTCTGGAAGCTACGTCTGGTGCCAGGAGCTCCTGTGTGGCCCTACCCCTGGCTGCCTGGGGAAAAAGAGTGCCTGATTTTCCTGTGGTCGTAGGAACCTCTCAGAAAGCCCATAGCAGGATGTGGGCTGGGCCAATCTTGTCTATCCTGTAGGATGCTGGTACTCTGGCTGAGTGCTGGAGGAGGGAGAGGACAGGACTGTGCCATGGCCCCTGGCTGCATCCCTGTGAGGGCATCCAGCTATTACTGCTTCAGTCACAATCTGGGTTTTAGTATTTGCTTTATTTAAACAACGTTTACACTTGATGCAAGAACTACTAGGTGAATTCTTGTTACATAGAGACTCAAAATAGATGTCTAAAACTTTCTTACTGTTTTCAGATCTCTTGACAGTCTGATGTAAAACTACCCTTCATTTTGTAGCTGTGCGTAAAAAAAAAATAAGTATACATTTATATCAGCATGGTGTGAAGTTACATCACATGGAGAATTAATACTCTCTTGTCTTTTCTTGAGAGCAATAGTCAGAGATGTTAGCTATTTCATTTATCCCTGACAATGTATCTTTATATTTCATAACAGATATTAAGCTGCCATCTGTATTAGAAATCTAATCATGTAGCAATCTTAAGCATTTTTTTTCTGTTATTCTTTGTTTTGCCACTGTTAGAGCTGGCATTGGTACATTATTCCTGGGCAGAACACTAAACCTCGCAAACACCGGTTATTCAAGTGTGTGCTTTGCCAAGGGCCTTGGTCTGTCTATATGCTGCTTGAGTATTCTTTCTCTTCCTTGTGTTCTGTAATGGATATTGCTTAAATTAAAAATGTACTAGAAATTGAATTTTTACTTCTAGGACTCAGATATAGAGCTGCGCCTTTTAATGGAAAAACTGAGAACCCCCCAACTTAATGGGTTGTGTGAAATTAATACACATCAGTCAAAGAAATGCACTTTGATATGTGCTGTCATGGCTTTATTTTCCATGCCAATTGCACACCGAAGTTCAAAGGAAAGGAATATTTTCGGGATTTTTATTTTCTTCAGTCTGTGACTTGCCAGGCTTTTTATATTTGTTTTAGAAAGTTCCTATAATTCAATCTATTGCTAAGTCACACATGTAATATAATTGGGAATTGCTAAGAAAGCACCTTGAATAGAAAAAACAGAAGAAAACAGGATTATGAGCACATCACACCTGTAATTGAGATATATTTCTCTCTTCAATTATCTGGTTAGACATGTGGAAAGGACACATTAAAAAACCAAACAACCAAACAACCAAAAAAAACCCTCACAAAAAACCCGAAAAAGAATGAAAAAAACCCAAAACAAACAAACAAACCCCCAGGGGATGCAATAAACTGCTTTCTGGTATCTGAAAAAGGTTTAGTTCATTTTCTTACCAGGAAAGATAGTTGACCTACTCATGGGATTAAAGGAGTCACTTGAAGACTCAGTGTACTCAGCTCAGTGCTTGACTTCATGCATTATTTTGGCCAAGTAATTATCTTTAACCAAATTTTGTTGACTGAAAGATGTTCAGGTCAGAAGCAATTGTATTCTGTATTTGTATGTGCCCTGGAACAAAAGAAGGTAATTTATTGAAATGTCACCAGTAAGCCTTATTTGTGTAATACTCTGAGCCAATAATTTTCTTCCAAGATTTATGTCTAATTTAAAATTTCCAGAGAATATGTTTAGTTGGGAACCTCAAAATAAAGACTTCATAGAACTTCTGACAAGCCTCCTGCAAAATAGTAGCAGTGTGCCATGTGGGTCAATGGTTGTCAAAAGGAAGAAAAAAACAAAACAATTAGCAAATGTTATCTCTCCTCTGATGCAGGTATGTTTTTAATTAGATGATTTAATCAAGAAAAAAATCAGAATAACAATTGAGAAAATGTTAATCTTTTTCCTGATGTAAATCCTGAATAGTTCATCCTCTCACTTTTCAGACTCTTTATTATTTCTTAATGGCATTGGAATTCTCATTTTTAAAAATTACAGAATTTAGTGTTATAATTTTGGGAAAAATGTTTGCCATTGTTCAAGCAACAGAAAGGAGATGAAGCAATAAGTACCTGATTTTGGAATGTAGAGGTATACTCAGAGAAATTAGTTTTGTGCATGTGATTTAAAAAACAAATATAATCCAAAACCCAGACACAAAAAACAACTTTGAAGTTCATAATAAAACATTTAGTGTTCATGTCTGAGGTTAAAATTAAAGATGACTCAGATAATTGAACAGCATCAATATTAATGATTTGAGGAAGGAAACAGCAACAAAGAATTGTCATGTAATTAAAAAAATGAATTAATGCATGTGAGAAAATCTGAAAAGGACATATATCCTTGAGGTATATGTTATGTCATGAAATGTTAATGATGTTGAATTATTATTTTATTTTCAGAATGATTTCTCTCCGTCTTTCATAGCAAATAACTGAAAATTACTTTTTCATATCACACTTAACTACATTTCTCTGTCCTGAGATGAGGGTTGGCTTTTACTGGTATCACTCATGGGCCTTGACCAAAAGTACTACAACAGGACCAGAGTCACTTGACAGCCTTTGCAGAGTTCCATCATCCCCTCTTAAAAATGTGTTGCAATAGTTTTTGTTATCACAGTATTTTCCATTCTCCACCTTGATACCCAAATGTCATTTTTCTGCTAAAATAACTACAGTTAGTACAGACATTACCAGTGCCAGTAGGAAAGACTGGAGCACCCTGTCTGTGGCTGTTCTACAGCACTCTTCTTTTATTTCTTCTGCATTATGCTGTAGGAGTCTCAATTTTTGAGCAAAGTAGTTGTAACACAAATGAGAAAGTCCTTATGGCACAATATATTATTTCTAGGTATTTAAACTGTACGTATATCTAAATCATCTCTCCACTATGTAATTTTTCAATGATTTTTTTTTCTCTATGTGGGGAATTATTATCAAACTTCTACAGAATATATATTCAGGGTGCAGCAGGAAAAAGAGAGAAATAAAAGAAAATCATCCTGTTCTCAGTGACCATCTTCATGGTCCCTTATGATGACAGTTGTTGTCACACTGTTTGGAATAACTTTTTTTATGAACTATTGATGGAATTATTATAGCAAGCAATTAATTCTGAAATAATGAGGGAAGAATAAAAACACTAAAACAGTAAAAATATACTAAACTATAATTTACTGCAAATTACTGGAATAAAAATATAGAAACATTTTCTGGTAATTCAGCAACTGTTAGTTGGGTTACTGCTGCCCCTGGGTAAACTGACATTTTCATATGCACTAATTAGCAAAGAGGTCAAATAAAATCTCAGATAAAATAGTTAATTTGTGGCATTTTGTCTCTATGGAGGACCTAATCTCAAGTTCTGACAAATAACTGACAAAGAAAACCCTAGGTGTGCTACCCATCAGGACTGGCTATTATCTATAGCTAATTAACTGCAAACAAAATGGAGGAAAATAAATTTGTAGATTAAAGAAGTTATTTTTATTGTTTGATGGAAGCTGTGGAGTATCTTTATCCCAAAGCATGAGATGATGCTGTCATGCACACAGAAACACACTTGGTTTTGGTTATGATCAAATGCTGTATGTGTGGCAGCAATGCCAGGGCTGCCTTGGTGCCAGAACACAGCCCAAGATCTCTTCCACTCATGTGGAAGCCAAGGCAGCAGCTCTGCTGGGCTGACGACAGCAGTGAGCTCGTTTGCTAATTAGTGCATAGAGAAATACCCAATTACACAGGAGTCATAGGCACTTGAAAAGAGACAGCTGAAGTACCTGAAGAAATTACAGTCTATATTTCCAAGCCAGCCAAAACCTCAGTTCTTGTTTTAATCACAGAATTGTCCAGTTAAAATTTCCAGCTGCTCCAAATGTAATTTATCTGCATGAAAAATGGAGGAAAAAATGCCTGAATATTTAGCAATAGCATCATTCTCTCAGAATCAGCATCTAGAACACAAGTGCTCAAGATCATGCATGTTTATACATGTAAATGATGCTAAATTACTGTGTCCTAAGACTGCTGATAAGATGGGCAAAGCTGCTACTCAATAAGCTACAAGTTTTGAAAAATACTATTTTTACCTCCTCAAAATACTTTAAAGAGGCATACATTTTAAATGTTCATGAAACAAAGATTTGTTTTACTTTCCAGTAAAATAAAATCATATAGCTATAAAAGAATCAGATACATTTCTTTGCAAATTATCCTGCGTATAAATTTTATCTTTATAAATTCTTAAATACTCTTTCTTTGGTATTTTTCACCACCTAATTTTTCCATTCATTTTTTATAGATGGATATGTTTGCCAGTGCATAATGATGTTTTTTTATATATTCATACATCATGCATTATTACAGTTTGCTGTTTCAAAATATAAAGGTTTCATGAGGATTAATTTAGCAGGATATTTTTCCACATAAAAGTTAAAATAAAACCTATTTTAATTCAAATAAAGGCAGAAAGAAAGGTATTTGTCAATAAAAGTTAGTAAAAGCTTTTGTGTAAAAAGCTGGAGAAAACAAAATTTCAGAATCCCACTGTTTGAAATCCCTATATTGCCATTTTTCGTTTTATTCTCCATGAAGAAATAATCTCAGGCAAAATCAGTAATAGATTCAAACTGTCATCTGATACTATTGAAATACTCTGAATCAAACTAAACTATGTTTTTCCCTAAAATAAAAGCAATTCTTTGCTTCCTACTAAAGGCTCCATGAAAACTAAATCAAGTTTCTCTTTTTATGAATTCAGGTGCTATTCTCTTCACAAGGGCTTGCAAGTGTGGATTCTTGAGCAGCGTGAATGATAAATGCAATTAATCTTTGGATTATTGGGGCCATTTGCTTATGTCATGCTTGTTTATTGTCTCTTTTTATTTCAAAGCATGTGTATATCATGACCTATATGTCCACATAATTTGTCAGTAGGCAGAATATTGTGCCAGATCTGTAGTACTTACAGGGCTGACTGTGTTGTCATTTTTTACTATTTGCATGGTGTATTTTAACCCCCTCTGAAATCATGGAAAATATTTTCTCAGTGTCAATTGTTGAAGCAAATGTGTGTTTTGAAATATCTGAGTTACTGGAAAAATTCTTCAGACCCCATCGATTTTAGTTATATTCCAATGTGTTATAAACAGGAATGAATCCATAAATCTGTACTGTGCCATGTGCACTGGAAAAAAGAGCCTTGCAGTCCTTCAGTTCTTGTTCAACTTCAACTCCTGTTGCTTTCTTTTAAGATCATTCTGGTTTTATTCAGGATACAAAAGGCATTCATTCACAGAAACACTTAGTGGGCCTACAGATATTTTTAATCCTCATTATAATTTAAAATTAATAAATGTACATACGAAGACCACTATTGAATGCCAACATGTAAACAATAACTTGAATAGAAAAGAGAAATAAAAAAGAACCCTTTATGACTCAATTTTTTAATTAGAATATTGAAAAATGGTCTATAAAATAGCGTTTCAATCTCATATGATAAAACACAAGCCTTGAAAATTGATAACTCTTTTTCTTAGTGAAGGACATAAGTAACAGTTTGAAAAACTGAAACCCCTCACCAAAATGTCTGATGTTTTTAACTTAAAGCATTTCATTGCTTAGGTCATGGTTTATCACTAAATGTTTCAATCAGTAAACCAACTTCAAATCAGAGCATCACAGACGTAAAAGAAAAGACAATCACTTACCTTTATTTTAAAAACTTATTTTGTTATTTCTTGTACTGGTACTCAAAAGTAGAGTATTGCCTATGAATCTGACATAGGTAAAATACTGAAACTTGGTTGCCTAGAGAATGATTACTCCTCATGAGTAACACATAACTACAGAAGGGTTAAATGAAATCCTTTCCTCTAGAGCCAGGATGCAAAATTGTAACTAAAAATAAAAGCTGTTTCAGCTTTTGAGGACAGGGGGAGCAGAAGAGAAAGTTAGTCCATCCAAAAATAGTCTCCTTATATCTACAGATAAACAGAAAAGGCATACTTCTACATTAAAAAAAGATTTTCAAAGCGAAATGGAAAGTTATCTGTGAAAACAAAACCTTTTACCCCAATATATTTGTCTAACAGAGGATTGTAGGTACAGTAAATATCTGCTTTTCAATATGCAGCTGGTTCTAAAATACCCTGAAGAAATGTTTTCTTTTAAGATAGTCTATTCTCTTATGGGTTTGTATTTCAGATAACCTCCTGCTGCCCTAAAGAAATTGTATGTGAGTGGTGCTACCCCTCAGAATTGGAAACATGTTTATAACAGCAGTATATCTGAGTACAGAAATTATTTTACAATATTTTCATCTTCAAGGAATTGTTGCTTTCAGTTGTGTAGGGTGGTTCTGCGTTGCTGTGCAGTGACACATTAGGCTGGGCATGCAAAGTAATGCAGTGTGACTGATACAAGCTGATGTTACACTTCACAGCACAATGTTTCATAATGTGTTATGTCAATGAGAGCATTTAATAAAAAACAAAACAAAACAAAATGTAATTCTCCAGACAGAACTGATAGAAGAATCCAAGAATAATTTCCCTTCTCTCTTCCTCCCTTCTCCTGAAAAAAAAAAAAAAAGACTGAAAGCAGAGGCCAATTTTTATCAGACACACAAAAATAACATCTGAAGAATACATAGCAGTTGGTGGTTGTATAATACACTTAGAGCTGAATTAAGAAGGGGAAATAATTTTTATTTAAAAACCTGTCTTTCTCTTTACAGAGTTAACATAATTTCACACATGTGATCTCTACCAGCTTTCAAAGTGTTTTTAAAGGACTAAGACTAGAGTATACTTTACTATATTTTTAGTCTTCATAATGTTTATGAGCATTTACAGCTTGTAAGGCAATATGGTATTTCAATTCCAAACAGAAATGTTTATTTTATGAAGTGTTTGAAGTTTATCTTCATTGTATATTTCTTTTATTTATTTTACTTTTTAAACTTTGTCTGGTTTTCAAGGTGTACTTTTATTTGTTTTTATACAAATACTTTTCTTGAAGATCACATGAACTTACAGAAACTAGCATAGTGTTTTCCTCATGTTCTTGTAAGCTTCTTGAATTTTTTTCATGGGATCCTCCTAAAATTTGGAAATTTTTCCATCTTATTCTCAGATTAAGTCCTTATACTAAAAAAGCCCAAACCACACTCCCCTCTCCCTCCCCAAAAAATCCCAACCCAAAAACCTCATACACAAACACACAAACAAATTAAAACAAAAAAATGAAGAAAATGTATTTCTTAGACTGGTTAAACTTCTTTTGGCTTGAAAGTTAGAAACTGATGACTTGATAAAATGTTAAATATGATACATTATTTTTATACCACATCTTACAAAGTAGGTAAAAGGAAATGTAGAAATTTATGAAACTTCAGCATTTAGAAAAACAATGGTAGAGGGATTAAAAATGAGTCTTAATATTTATCAGTGTGTCTAACCTTCCAAGGATTATTCACTCAAATCAGGTCATCCTCTAGAACACATTGCTTGAAATCTCTACCTCAATAAAATATTTTTTATCCCCTTATAGTTATAAACCCCTTATAGGTTTGACCTTCATGTGAGAATTCAGCCAGGAGGGAGCTCCCAGAATAATGCAGAAGTTTCCTAAGGGAGTGGTGCTGCACCTTTCAAGTTTCTGGAAACCCAGGTTGTAAAGGCATTCATTTTCTATAACACATTTTTATATTTTCAAACATGCTGATTGTACCAATCAAATATTTTAGTTAGTATATTTTTTTGTTACTTCAAATGTGATCCAGTTTCAACTGTTCCACATAGTCAAGGATTAAATGATCACACTTACACTGTATTTTATAGCTACTTTCTGATAAACTGAAAGGATAAACTAGCAGTAAGAATAAGTAAGTAATTTATTAACTGAAAAAAGTCACTCTGTTTTCTCAGAATAGAATCTGACTTTGCTTTCCAATGCTAAATCTTCCATTTTAACAATCAAGAGGGAAAAAGTTATATTTTTCCTTAATGTAAAAGACTGTTTTAGTGTATTTATGTGTGCTTGGTTTTTTGGTATTGTTTTTACCCCAGAATAATGCCAGTCTGTACAGTCCCACAGCATTATTTGAAATACTAAATTACAAGACAAATATGAGAGACAACAAATATTTCATATCAAGAAAACAAAATCCGATTAGAAAAGCTCAGATGTTTAAACATATTAGCAGAAATTTAAAATAAGTGGGGATTTTTAAATTAGATAAAGCAACTGCAGTAAGTTTAGCAGATATTAAGTAGTTAAGTGGATGAAATATGAATCATATAGTGAGAAAACTTCTACAGGTGAGTCCTTAATTAGTCATGCCAGTGTTGATGTAACTCCATCCTGTAGTCTGTCTTTCAGAGTTGTTTACTCATAAAGGCTTTATCTCCTGCTGGGAGACACTAACCTGTGGTTATCTGACTGCTCAGGAATATATTCATGATATCATGAATACATTTTCATGTGTATAAAATTTAGCATAGGCTCGCTATTTTAGCACCTTGTCCCCACTACTTTACTTTGTTACCCTGTTCCCAGCACTGCAGGAATTCCCGTTCCTGTCACTGCCTTTGCGAAGGAAAGAAGCTTTTCTTTGGACCAACTTTGTGCTGCTGAGTCACAGGTGGTGGAGAGTTCTGCTGCCTCCTGAAGGGCTCTGCTGCCTTTGCCCTCCACAGAGCCCTTCTGGCTGCTGAGATTTCCAATGAGAAAGAGCTGACCTTCGCTTCTCTCTGCATGTTTCTGCTCCTCATTTCTAAGTTTCCTCTGAAAATGCTCTTTTTTTTTTTTTATTTTCCATCAAGAAAATGTAATTAAGCAGCACTGGACTTGATGTTTGAAGTGTTTGATCCTTCTACAGTAACAGCAACAAATAATTTAGGTTAATTTTGGTTATGGAAAAAGTAAGACCTTTTCAGTGTAAATCCTATTTCCTTCTTCCTGCAGCAGTAAAAGCTGATATGGAAATAATAATGGGGATTTTTTTTTGTTTAGACTCATAAAACCCAAAAATCACAGCAACTGGCCAACCTCATTTACTTAGTGGTTTTTAGCCAAAAGAGGATGGCAAAATTATGCAAACACTTCACACCTAGGTGTACTCTTACATTTCTATAATAATAGCAATAATTTACCATTATTGTATTACCACTGATGTTTAGAAGGCCTGCACAGGGAATATGCTGTGGGGTTCAGCATTGATCCTTTTTTTGTCTACATTTATATATATATGTATGTATATGTGTGTGTGTGTGTGTGTGTGTGTGTTAATCAACCTTTTTCTCTGGTGAAGTGAAATAGGCAGTTTCAGAGCACATTTTATAGTTTTAGGTGCAGGTTTTATATTCAGAGCACAGTTTATAGCTTTAGGTACAAGCTTTATGTTCAAAGCTTCACTCTGTATTTCTGTCAAAAACTAAAGAGAATCCAGATAAGAGTCTGGTTAGGGTCCCAGTCACAGATTTGACATGTGACCCCAGAGAGATCCAATGTAGGGACCACTGTGAATATGTAGACACAAAAAATTAGTGTCAGTGCACAGCCTCCATTCCCTATGGAAGGTACCTTGGCTAAATTCCTAAATAGTTGCTGCAAGCAGATATCTGAATATAATTAGAAATAATCCAAAATTTCAAAAGACAAAAGACTAAAAACATGATGTAGATAAAGTACTGTCCCTTTTCCATTAGTACATGTGGCTACATCTGCTAATGGAAATAAAATATTACTGATGTATTGCTGTAATGTTTATGATTCAGAAAAGGCAAGGAAGAATAAAACATAGTTTAATTTGGGGATTTTTTTTTTTTTTTTAATGTGGGCCATCAAACTCACTGTTGCTGTGGGCCAGCCAACTGGAGGGCTTCTGGGGAAGGACACATGCTGTGTTACAAGTGCCAAGTCTGGTAGTTACACGCTGTAGTACAGAATAGTCCTTACACAGGCAAGTGCTTTTATACAGAACAGATCACAGGAACTGTAGTTATTACTGGAATGCAATATTAAAACCAACATGAAAACTGACTAAAGGTTACAGCATTTGCTATTGCAAATCTTTTACAGTTAGCATGTAGTCCTCTTGGGGTGTGAGTGATGGAGATAGGAGCAAGAGTTGTAACATGAGATCTGACATAATCTGATTTATTCATGTGCTTGAACAGTGGGTTATGTTATCTGCTTGATTCCTCATTTAAAAAGGACGTTATTACAACTGAATTTTAGCCACAGACATAAAAAAGAGGGAGTCATCCTGAAAAAGACTAGAAAACAGCTCACCAATATTTGATTTCCTGATGTGAAATTTCTTCTTTGCTTTTGCATATGAAAGAACATAATAAAAGAGGTTGATGGGGAAAATAACCGTAAGAGCTCCATTTTCTTTTCCCTGAAAGCAGGAGACTAGGGAAAATTTCTTTTGAGGGTTCATGGAGTATATGGAATGAAATTTAAGACATCATTATAATCCTGTCACAGCTGGAAAAGGAAGCTACTTCATCATCACAGCTTAATTTTATATTAAAAAGTTCAAATACATAAGACGATTAAAACCTCCAGTGGTTTAAGATTTTATTTTTGGGAAACTACAGATAATGTAGAAAACTGAGTACACTCTAGCTTGAAAACTGAGATTACTTTTCTTTGCTTAGATTATTGAAGTAGAAAACATCTATAGTGGAAAGTACTGAAGAATGACATTGTGGCTCTGTTCTTCATTTTGAAATGACAAGACACAGCATTTGCCCTCAATCACAGCTGGTGTTAAATGCTCTTAGGTATGGTCATGAAGAAGCCTTCAAGCATCATGCCTAGACCTAATAGAAGACTTTAACATATTTATGTATACCCTTCATTTAAAAAAATTGTTTGCTTTTAACCATTGCTTACATAAATGAAATTCTATAGATATATTTTCAGTAACCTAATTTACATAGGCTGGAATACCTAATCAGTTTAATCCATTCTTGCCAGATAATATTATTCTTGTAGGGAAAGTTAATTTATCCTTGTACTTTTATTGCTGACATCTTTTTTCTTTGAGAGCTATTAAAAAATCAGAATAATAGTTGTTGTAGACTTTTGTCTGCTTATAATGAAAATGTTTTCTTGGGTGAAAGGAGATCTCTGTTATTGTACCTTCCATTTTGGAAAATGGAAATTCTTTCACAGTTAATTCATAGACAGCCTGTAATAAAAACCAATAATAGTTTTAATTAGAACAATATCTTTATTAGCTAAAAAATTAAGCAATACTTCATAAACACTTTATAGAGTGCTTAAACAAAACACATTTGTTTCTCCACTTAAGGCTAGCCTATAATTTTGTAATCACTGTCTTTTTTTTTCCCCCCCGCTAAGATTCTATTTAAAAAATTTGAGTTGTTCTCATAGGGTACGACCCTGTAGTGCCAGTAGGACACAATGAACGGAAATGACATTTATGCAAGAGAAATAGATTGTGTTTCATAGGGAAATTATTCTTAATTAAAAAAAAAAAAATACGGCAATCTAATAGTTTTCTGAACAAAAATATTAGCAGTTACAGAGATTGAAAAAAACTGTTAGAGAAAGAGGAACAGAGACTAATTGTTAACTTTCTGCCTGTGATTTAGCTTGGAATAATTTGCTTAGGTTGGCAACTAATCAGGTTCTACTTTTAATGAAAAACTAAGGTTGAGATTTTGGCTGGAGGACCTCAAGAATTAATATTTTTAAGGACATGATGCATGTCAGTGATGAAGTGAAAGGAGGAAGGAAATGGCTATCTAAATGGGATTTTATATAATATGGAAATCTAAATTGTAGTGCCCACAGAGAGAAACGTGACAACTCACCACTGCCAGCACCACCTCCCAGCACTTTCCCTTCTCGGGACTCTCTCGTCCTTTCTGAAAGCAACAATGAGTAAGTTCAGAGAAATCTTCCAGTTGGTAAGGAAATTGTGGCACATGAAGCAAGGCTGGTGAAAGCTGCAGTTCAGTGTAACCAAGGCTTGTGAAGCTGCTTTAGGCTGCGTAGCAACAGCAGGAGGAGGGCAGAAAGCCTCAAGTGTGTTGTTAGAGGAAGGTCAAGTAGCTCATTTGATCTTGAAAGAAAAGAAATCAAAAATACCTGTGGTGGGAGAAATAGGTATGGAATGGAAGGACTGTTGATAATCTGTTTTCAACTTAAAAATACCCTGAAGGATTTTTCAATTTGTATTTTTAATCTATATGTGTTAAATATAATTTGAGTTTTCTTCTACAGAACCTCATGGGGAGCTAGAACTTGGTGCTTGCCAATCCAGGAGCTTCAAGCTAAACTTGCAACACACGCAGCAGGACCTCAGAATAAACTCTTGTACTCACTGAGAGTGAGGAGAGAGCTCATGGTAAGGGAGGAGGGAGACCAGTATCTCCTGCTTTTTTCACACTTCCCTCCTTCTTTACCTCTTGTAGAATTAGTTCTGGTGGGGACACAAGGACAGAATGGAATCTGTCCTGTCCTTTCCATGCAGGGTTGCTGGGAACCCCCTTATAGTAGCACAGCTAGTCCAGACCTCCTGTTAGTCTTTCCTCATTTTTGTAAACATTTTTCGGAAAGAAGAAAGAGCAAAATGAAGCTTGGTCACCCAGCTTGCAGAATCTCTTATTTCAATTCGGACTGTGTCAGAACTGTCATGATCAAAGACTCACACAGAAGGAGAGTCACTACTCTGTATTTCAGCCTCTTCATCTTTTAAGCCACGGGCTTGAGCTCAAATGTTATCTAGCTTTCCTTTAGTTCTTAGTTTTTTTGTCTTTAATAGTCACTTTTCAAGTCCTGATAATTTAAATACTCTTCCAGATTTTGAACATAAATTGAAAGCATACTGCTATTTTCTGGTTAATCAACTTCATGGTTAACCTGTGTCATGAAAACAGAAGTATATTGGATTCTTTTATGCACTTCTATATCATCAAAGTCTTTAAAACCACACAGTTCTAATTTCAAATGGAGTCACAGATACTGTGGGTAGTCAAATCTGAGGGCAGGATTAAGAAATCTGGTTTAAGTATACACATAAAACTCATCTTAAATTACATAGTTTTGAAGTTTCTCCATAAACAGAGGGTTTTTTCTTTTTTCTGAAAAAATAAACATTCTGAGTTTGAAACCAGCATTCAAACATAAGAGTAGTTATTATAGATATTGTGGTAGATGTTTGTAAGTGAACAAAAGTCCTCCTTGATGGGATTTATGCATGCCTGTTATTCTTTCATAAAGCTTTTATGAAATTGCAGATTATACCTGTACAAGAAAATCAGTACAGTTCTCAGCCTCTACACCACTCACTTGGGAATGAAATGTATCTCAACAGGAGCTTCTAACTAAAAGCAAATGGGCGGAACAGGAACTATTTTATGCTAGCTTACAGTTTTGGCCGGAGTAGAAGGCAAGAACAGGTTATGTTGAGAACATAAAGTATTATGGTGAAGGAAAATGATCATGCTGTGCTGGTGAAATACTGCCAGAGGAGAGCTGTAAAGTAAAAACTATTCTAGCATGGATAATGCTATCAAATGTAACACAAGACAAATGTAAGTAAGTAGATACTTTTTTATGCCTGACAAGTCTGGCATCCTGTTGCACTGTAGCTCTGTTGAATTAGTATCTCTAGTCTTTACTGTGCTACGGCTCTACTCTGCAGAACCTGCAATAAATTATATAACAGAGAAATCTCTAAAGCTTTTGATGGAGCAGTTGAAGTACAAAACTTGTATGTAAGCAGAAGAGCTGATGATCCTAGAATTATATCAAACCAACCCAAAGTTCTCCATTCTTTATTTAGAAAAACAAACCAAGCCAAACCTTGAATTTGTAGAGCCCATGACAGATGAGAGACCACTATAGTTTAAAAAATTATTTTCCCCTTACTTCTCTGAATATTCCCCTTATTACTCTGAGGAAAACACTCTACAGTTAAAAAAGCTGATGCTTCAAATACCTACAAACTTGTTATCAGTGCACTGCTCTAAATAGCAATGAAGCAGGCTCCATTCTGCATTGTTAGCATATGCCACACCTGGATAGCAAGCAAATGAAATGAATTAAAAATACAGGCTTCAATTGCCTGGTGACAATGAACACATAGAACCTTTCCGATTTTCATTAAAAAATAAAGTTGAGAAATAAATTTTTATTATTAAATTAATATTAGTATCATATCAATCATGTCAATTCTACAACTATCTTTCTTAACAGATGTTTTACTGAAATTTGCATAGTGATGCTGGGGTTGCTTGAAGCTTTCCCTCCAGCTTATGTTGGTGTAGTTTTATTTAGGTCAGTGATTACTGTATACACAAACAAATACAGAAAAAAATAATATTCCTAATCGTTTTTGCTTTATTTTATTGATATTAAATGAAAGGCAAAAATGAAAAAGTTGGCACTATCTTCTAAAAACCAGTCTCGCTCTCTCACTCTTTGTCATATAAAGTTATACAAAGCTTCTGGAATCATTCAGATGATCTTTCCTTAAGTAATTTTTGCCCAAACCTAAATTTACAAATTTTATAAGCCTATCTTACCACTCACAAACCTGCCTCTTAGAGTCTTGATGGACTTAGTGCCTCTGCAGTTTGCAGAGTCTTATCTTGGTATGCAATTTTTATCCGAAAACCTTGGATTCATAATATTTCCTGTTTAAACCAATAAAATGAGATAAACCCAGGTCAATATTCGGATGAAATATATATCACAGGGTGATCTAGTAGCGGCAGATAAATTCTTACTCCTCATTTAGCTCTGGATCATTGCCATGGCTCTGCACCCAGAATTGCTTTCTTTTGCTAAGACATCCAACATAAAGGTCTAACTTATTTGGTGCTAGAAATAAAGAATTCAGACACAGATATATCAGTCTCTCTCCTAGAAAAATTCCAGGCTGGTTATTAAATTCTGCTTGCTTAAACCTTTGTTTGTTTGGTCATTGTTAATTGAGTGTGTTATTTTATATTCTGTGAAGATATCTCATTTCATGGCCATTGGACCTTGGATCCTTTACAGATAAAAAACCAGAGATATTTATTTTGAACATATTAATTACCTGAAAGGGAGATAAATCTCTTTAAATTTATTTTTGATATGCAAATCTTAGAGCATGTCACACCATAAAAAAGAATATTTATCCATAATTTACATGTATGAACAAGGCTCAAGGCATTGCAAGCATCAGGAGATCGGCTAAGGACAAATGCCAGAAGAGAAGATACATCTTCAGTCTATCTATTTAATTCACTAGGCTGTTGAACTGATACTAGTTTTTCATTTTCTCTTGTTTTGTAAATCCAAAGCATTTAAAGAAATATTTTAACACACTGTACACACCAGAACTTATTGAATCATATAGCAGTCAAACAATCAAAGTTTTTTACAATGCTGTTTAAAATTATTCTGTGACACATTATTCACTATGGGACAGTGTCAGCTGTGTTTTAAAAATAAGTTCCTAATTTTAAACTGTAAATCTTAAAAAGTTAGAAAACAGCTACTATTATCCAAAGGAGAGGAAGGATAGAGCGGTTTTTAGATGTCAATTTGTGTTTTCTTATATTAAGACAATTTCTGGAAAATGTGTTTTAAAAGTAGCTTTCAATGTATTTCCATTAAGCAGAAGTGAAAACACGATATATTCTGAGTGAAGTCAAACAAAGCAGTGACATTTAATGATGGTTTTTAAAGGAGGGTAGACAAGTTTTCAGCCAGGGCTTCCAAACACATAAGTAGTTCTAGCAGTTGAAAGCAGAGCATTTAAATCCTTTTGACATCCTTAATTGGATGTTCCCTCACTCTCTTGCCTGTCTTGCTATTTGCCTTTACTCCTCTCTGAGTTTTTCAGAATATTAAAAATGTTCAGAACCTTCTAAAAATAATGCACTTAAATATTTGTAATGCCCTATTGTACGCACAACATCAAACCATTAGTGTCCATGGAATTATACCTGGTGATATTTTACCACCCACCATTTACAAATCAAGGCAGATAAACAGATGTGTACACATCTTTAAAATCTAATTTTTGTCAGAGGTTTGGTATGTGAAGAATCAAACTGACAGTAATGGTGGGTTGGTACAGAATGGGAGCAGTGTGAGCTCTGCAATAGTGCCTATGAGTATTTATATATGAATGCTTGTTTATGGATATGTGTGCTAGTATGTACAAAAATATTTTCTGGCCAAGATTTTTATCCTAGAATCTAGATTTTTTTAAAAAGCCATATCACATGATATCAATATTTAGTATTTTCCAGTTGACATTTTCTTATCATGTTTAATGGTATGTCATATGGGACATGCTCACAGTTCAGTAATAAAAGACCACCAAGCAGGTGGTAAAAGACAAAAAAAGAAGAAGAAAAGGTAAGAAGTAGGAATAATTATGAGAGGAAAAGAAGCCAACACACACACACCGCCACACCCACCCTGATTGTGTTAATGTGTATGTCTGTGACTTATTCCTGTTTTTAAATTACTAAATTCTATATGTAGACATAGTCCTCTTAAAATTATGTGGTAGAATAAGAAACAGTTTAGAGAAGAAGAAAATGACTGTTCAAAGCTATGGAATATCTTCCATGCAAATCTATGGTGACAGGTAAGCAAGGAGGTTTCCTGAAGAACCAGCAGAAGAGATGGAAGTGGTCTGTGCAAGATTGTAGGTATCAATAGTCATTGCCTCTTCCAGGACAAAAACTAGAGTACCAAGTTAAGGCACAAGGTGACACATCCACTACCAGGACAAGGACTTTGCGGCCTTCATACAGGATGTTGCAGACACCAGACCTTTATACTAATTTACTTTGTTACTGATCAAGAAAATACATTCTACATACAGATAGAAACTCATAGTGTGAGCAACTGTAGCCAGTGATCAGTTTGCTGAGAGGCAGATCTTTGCAATTTCTTAATGAAAAATTTCACTGTACCATATACTTTCATGCTGTGTTTTCCAAGGAAGCAAGCCATGAATTTAAGCAGAATAAAAATGAATTTTGAAATGAACTTGTGGGAGCATTCTTAAAACCCGAAGCTGAGAGGTAAGCAATGCAATGCCACTGGTTTAGTACAAAGTTTAATCCACCACAACAAAGATAATTGCAAACACAAAGAAAAAGACAAACAAGTGGGATTTGTTGAATTTGGATCTTTTTTAATCACCTCAACTTTCCATTTTCTTCTGAGAGATTATTATTAAGTAGCTATTTTTCAGCTTCTCTTGGGCTAATACTTTTTAAATTTTGAAGGCAATATCCCTGACATTTAAAATAACGTACACAATTTTTCATCTTAATTTCTTTATTGCATGATGTTTGAAACATTTTTGTTATGTTGATGGTCTAGCATGGAAGTGCCCAATCTAAGCAAACTGTACGTTTTCATTTTTTTCTTTTTGTTTATTTAATTTTACCACCCCTTCAGTTACATAACTGTTATGTGTGTTTTTTTATTTTTTTCCTAACCACTCATTTCAAAACATTTTATGTGTTTAGCACAGTACATCCCAAGCTATTGAACATATCAGCCAAGACAAAATGTGGCAGCTGTAGCCTCAGGTAACTCATAAATAGGCTGCAATCACATCTGAGAGAGTGGAGGAAAAAGTACAACTTGCTGTGCTTAGCAGTAACTGAGTTAATTATTTGCTGACATTGATATTCCACGATAATTGCCACATTCACAGGATTCCACAGAGACTCATATGTTACCAAGTTTCAAATGTGTTTAACCAAACTAAAATAAATAAAATCGGGAAGTTAAAGAACTGCAGGCTGGTGGCAACAGTATGGCAGGAGCTCCAGCACTACAGACTTGGCCTCCTCTCATACCCCGCTCAGGTGCCTGACTGACCTCGGACAGAGCTGATCCTGCGGCTCGGTGTCCCTTTCTGCCTTACACGGTGAACCCCAGACAAAACTGTGGCATTCCCACAGTGTGCTGTGAAAGCAATGCACAGCTGACAGTGGAAAACACTGGAACCCCACCCATACTTACCAGGGCTGACTCACAGAGTATAACTTTGCCATGGCTGTTGGTCTGCCTGAGCTGCTGGCCACCAGGACCAATAAGTGGTGAAAGTCCAATTTTATTCACTGGGAAAAAGAGGTGATGCTGAGAGGGAGCCAAACTCTGCCACCACAGACAGGGCATTTTAGGAATTGAACATCTTAGGTCATTCAGAGGCAGAGAACAACAGCTACCAAGAGGTGTCAAGAAACAAAGTTTTCAGATTAAAATTAGCAGGTGTTTTATGTAGGTAGGGCAGCTGCTAGAGAACAGGCAACACACAAAGCTGAGATGCCTTTGACAAGCATAGATTAGAAACTAAATTACCTCAGAGAGTGCTGAAATAGATCTGGAGAGCAAGGAGGGACACTGCTAGAGAAAAAGATGGTGAACTTCTGCCCAGAACAGAATGAGAGGGTAAGACTATCACTGCAGAGAGAATTCAAGCCGAGACAGAATTACTGAGACAGAATCCAACCAGGTGAAAAGATAGGGGGCTGTTGAGCTTAAAAAAATCCCTTACATTTCTATTAACACATATTTCTAATGAATTTAGAGGCATCATATATTAAGTTCTCATACAGAAATATTGCATTTTTGTGTTTACTATCCACAGCTAAGTACTGAAAACTTCCACGAGGCAGTAACATCCATAGCACTGAAGTTCAGTGCCTCCTGACTATTTTGTCTCACTTTGGTAGTAGATTAGTCACATATTTGTCATATATTAGTCACATATTAGTCACATATTTAGTAGTAGATTAGTCACATATTGGGGTACTAGAGAAGGAACTTGAATTGTTTCTTTTGGTATGATAAATACAGCCTTCTCTCTTTCAACATCAGAGCTGTGAGACAAAGAAATGTTACAATTATACACATAAATGCTTCTAAGATGTGAAACTTTTGTGACAGTGATTTTAGCCCTAAGAACATCAAGGTTATTTTGGGGATTCTCAAGATTTCTGTAGCATAGATGCAGGAAGAGAAATGGAAGGGCTAGTGGCTGTTGAAGACCTTTATCTATGCCACAGCAGTCTGATGTTCTCACGCAACTGGGGAAATAAGTAGAATTTTCTAAGGCATGGCTAATTATGAATGAAACTGGTTAAAAAGCAAAGTTATGTGCAAAGTGTCTTGGGTATCTTTTGTCTTTCACCTTTGAGAAGAAATACTCTTTTGCTGTTTTTTGTTTTGTTCACTTTTGGAATATAAGCAAGGAAGTGGGTTAAACATGATTTTGGTACTTAACTAAATTAATAAATCCATGCAATCCCTGATCCCTCTGTAATGACTTAAGAAAAGGTCCAACATAATGACCTTTATTCCAGCATCTATTCAGGACAAAATTAATTTGTTTTTCAGAACTCCAGAATATAGATAATGAAGAGATTAATAAGGAGCAAGGTAATTACTTAGCGTGCAGGATTTGGGGAGGGATAATGGGCAAGGAGATGAGGCCAGACGGACCAGACTTCTGCACTGTCAGTCATAATCTTCTTTGTTGGAAGTGAGTAAAGAGTTTGAGCTAAAAAAAAGGTGAAAGTCCTTTTCTGAGTTTCAGAGTAAAAATGCTCAGTCTTCATTCATGGCCATTACAGGGAAAAAGTAGGTTTATAATTTTGACTGTGGTGTTTTGACAACACTTGACAGCCCACTCCTTATAAGTGCTTATGAGTTATTTGATTATTACTGCTTGCTGTGCAATATCTCAGAGCCTGGGGAAAGGAATGGGCGCACCAGCTTGATCAGTTTCTCACAGTTTTCTCTGGATTACATCCTGTGCCCCGGGATTATTTCTCATTTTTTGTACTCTCACATTGCTTTTTAAAACTTAGTTCTTAAAAATGAAGTTAGGAATCTTGTTTGGTTTTCCTCAAACAGCATTTCCATGCTTTTCTGCACTGCGTTAAAAGGAGCATGGTGATGACAGCTGCAACCACACTATGGTCTGCATGTTTTTAACAGTGCTCTCAGGTAATTTCTACTAGTTTATTATTTTAGGTTTTTTTTTCCTCACTACTATTAGTGCCCTTTCTTGCTACGTGGTTTTACAATGTTTTTCATTAAAATGCAGATGTTTGTCCTTTTTTTTTTTTATTGTAACACATGTCGTGTTTCCTCAGACATTAGACAGTGCCCATACGGTAGTTTAGGCAGCCAGTATCTCCCAAAGATACTGTCTCACTGTGTGCTAACCCATCTAGAGTAAAAAGGTATTTGAAATCTGACACCTTTTCCCAAGAAAATTCCTCTCTTAGCTAAAGACAAACACTCCCATTTTGCCTGTTTTCAGCTATTTTGGCCTTATTCAGAAAGAATCAAACCTAGCAGGCTGAAGAGAAAAAGAAGTTGAAGTATGTGCATCAGTTTGAGCGTTACCCTGACCCTGAGCTCATCCTGGAGGCTGTGTCCTAAGTAATGCCTATCTTTGTACACTCTCAGCTCCCTTTTGTTAACTTCTCATTAAACCAGATCTTTGGTGCACGTTCCTTTATTGAAAAGTGAGAGTAGTGAACAGAAATACAGTTATACAATTATATACCGAGATATGAGGTTAAACACATGTAAGTAAGGTTTGATTTTTGCCTGCTTGTCCCTTATGCAG
Organism: Taeniopygia guttata; assembly: GCF_048771995.1. Lineage (NCBI taxonomy): Eukaryota > Metazoa > Chordata > Aves > Passeriformes > Estrildidae > Taeniopygia > Taeniopygia guttata. The sequence goes on along the minus strand of NC_133028.1, from coordinate 35,253,647 downwards.
TCTGTACAGACACTGAGTGCCCCATCAAGCTGGTCTAATTGTGCTGTACTCACAATTCTTACCTCACTGCTCAGTTTCCTTGAGTATCAGAAGGATAGTGTGGATTACATTTATTTTAGCAAAAAAAGTCTGCCAAGATGAGCTGAAACTTCCTCATTTCAGTGCTTAAATCTTCTAGGATCCAGGATTTGTTCAAGCCTTTTAGAATTCAGAACATTTTGGAAATATTTGCCAAAATAACATATTGTTTTTCTTTAAAAGTATATTCTTTGAAGCTGCTTTTTGGATCTTGGTTTGGGTCATATCACTGGGTATTTGATTTAAGCAGAATTTCTATATTGAAACACTCCTGCTGGAAGATACTCTGTGCTTGCAGACACCTCGAACACACCCCCATGCTTCCTGATCCTGGGTCATTCATATAACTGGAAATTTTGTAAATCTCAACCTTTTTTGTCAATATAATTTCTGTGTAGGACATGATATCTGATTGGTACATGCCATACATCCTTGCAAAGGGCACAAGCTGGCTGCAGGTTCTCTGTGCACGCTGCTCAGTATTAGTTTCCTACAACGCTAAAATTTGGTGGTTAACCAGTACCCAAACTCTCAGGTGCTTGATTGTTGCAAGCTGTAGCAAGGCATCTGAATGAAGTGTGGAACCACCTCCAAAAATCTATCAAGTGAAAGGCTCTGAACATGTGGCTGGAACAACCCCAAATTTTTATTGGAGAGTTCTTGCTGCTGGGGCTCTTCTGTAAATGAATGCATTAATTTGATAATTTTTTTCCTATTATCCTGTGAATATCATGTTAAGAATTTCACAATCACATTTAAATCTCTTTTTGTCCCCTGAATGTTGTGACAGGATTCCTCAGTATTGCATTTAAAACTTTTACTTGCTAAAAACCAAGCCCAAACACAAACACAAACTCACCAACTAAAAACCCCCAACCTGAAGCTGAACATTTAGTTTTGAAAATCACCTATCTTGTTGAAGCTTTACCTTTTATTAGGCATTAGAAAGTAAATAATATTATAATCAAACCAATATTACACCCTTTATATATAAGATTGCAGAAAGATTATATCTTTCCCTCAGGGCTCATAATCAAGTCTTTTTCTAGGTAGTTCAGAGTGGCTAAACAGCTGAAAGCCATAAAAGAACAGGAAAGTTTTAAGATGTGGAGAAATTTAATTTGTGCTGTTTTTTAAAAGTAAAACCATATAATTTTTTAAAAATTTTATGCTGAGCCCAAAAATAGAGAAAGGCAACCACAGAATGACAAGGAAAATATTTCTAAAATGTGATTCTGGGTGTAAGAAAATTCAGAAATGCTGGGTGTAATATGTGAGAAGGTTGTTACACACTTTCAGCTCTGAAAACTAAGACTTAAATTTCAGAAGATGATTATGTTCTTCCTTTACCAGTCAGAGCAAATCTTGCCCACCAATGTTTAGAAGATATCACTGTTTGAGGTAATCACCTCATAAAGGAAGTTGGCATGGAGGTGAATGCAGACTGTGACAAGGTTTACATTACTTCAGTGTCTGTAACACCTATGAGCAGTAACCACCAGTAAACAGCGCCCTTAATATTTTGCAGATTTTTATGTTTGTTTTTTCCCCTTAATTTGGAGTCAAAATTGAATTGAATCATACAGTTTAAAACAGGGGAAAGTTGAATGTAGTGAACATTTTCTTTCACTTGTGTTTCTCTTATTTGCTATTCCTGGAAAATTATTTATAGAGAAGTTCTTCTCCCATTAGAATTCTGATTTTGAATATTCTGAAATTTGAATCACACTGGTTACCTAAAATTCGGTCTGGGGATAGGTGTCATGATGCTTTAGTTCTGCTTACACCGAGAGAACCATACTGTTTTAAACACCACTGGGTATAATTTTGATGCCAAGCAGCTACCAAGAAGGCAATTGGGAGACATATATCACATGATGTGTAAACTTTGTGTGTTGGAAACATGCTGATCATCCAATAGTTGATTATAGAGTTAGTTTACATTTTGATTCTTTGCCTGTGTAATGCTGCAGTGTGCTATTAAAACAAGTAGATGTTCACCCCTAGGGATGGTTTCACTTCATTTGTGAACAAAGTGATTACCATATGGATCACGACAAGGACTATTCTCTATCATAACTTGAAACTCATCAAGTCCAACAGATGAAAAATTTAATAACTGAAACAGAAATTGCCCTACATGTTCTCAATATTAAGTTTAGAAAGCATTTATGATCCATGCAAATGAAGACAACTCATGTAAATTAATACAATGGTATTATTCTAATTATCTTTGCATATGGCATAGTAAATATTGGTACTATTAATAAAGTTAAAGCAAGATGGAATTGAATATTCATAATTTAGCTCACAGTACATTACAGATGTTTTATATTGAAAATTAATTGTGTGAAGTTATATATAACTTTGATAAGCTTTAATTTGGCTGCTTTTTTATCGACAGTATGCTTATTCTGTCCATGATCAACACCATCTGGCAAAAAAAATAAATGTCATTTATGAGGTTTTCCATAAAAAACCCAAGAAGGTAGCAAGAATGAGCTATGAAAAGAGCTTAAATTGTTCTAATACAGAAGATTATCCGTTTAATTTTTAAAAAATCATTTGCTTCACCACTGGAATGGAAAAAATAGTATCTGAATGCTTCTCTCTCTCTATCATAGTTGATTTTTCCTGCCCACTGGTTAGCATGATTACTGTATTGCAACTTGCTTTTCACTATTAGTATCTTCCTGTTCTTTTTTTGAACCTTCCAGATTTCTAGAATTGCAACTGAAAGATCCTGTGCAGAGTCCCAGACCTTTGTCTGAACTTCTGTCCTTATGCATCTGAGGCTCTACCTCTTGAATATTGCTGGCATCTGATATTTAGTCTTTTTATGGATGCAGAGGTACCTCCTTTTGAATTTCTCTTTATTGCCTCATTTCTCTTAAATTGTCATTCCCAGGGCTGCGTTTAGACTTCTGGTCTATTTTTGTCTCATCTTCACTCTGACAAATAGCTCTTGTCTTCTTCAGTTGAACAAGTTGTCATTGCTCTCTCTTCTCTTTTCAATGCCTCTCTTTTTAATATTTCTCTTCTTTCAATTCTCTTCTCAATATTTCATGTTTTCTGAGCTAACAAAAAATAATTATAAATTTAAAAATATGTTTAGAAGGTGGATTCACTTATCTTGAAACTAATTAATTCCACTCCCTTTCAACCACGGTTCATTTTACTTGGAACACAAGCAAGAAAGTCCAAGATGTCTTCATGGGCTCTCATTGTTTTTGCTTTGGTGGGTGGCCCCATGCAGCTGCTGCAAGGCTGGTGTTTATTTTGTTTTCCCTTGAAGAAGCAGTTTTATATAGAAAAGCCATGTCTTAGCATGATCTGTTCTCTAGAGATAAGTGTCTTGAGGTTTTTTCTTTTTGGCATTTGTTAGTTTTCTTCCTGCTCTAGACAAGATGTGCTTGGAAACATAGATTAAGATAGCTGCAATGGAAGTTCAGGTCTTTTAAGCTCCTGTATAATTAATTTTGCTTTCAAGATCAACTACTTACTGGTTCATATATTGTAACTATATAAATTCATTATATGCACTCAAAATTGAATATATATATAAATTAATATAAACTAAGGGAATGAAGGATCCGCTGTTTGCTAGTCCTTTTCATTCTTCAGGCAGAGATACTTTGCCAACAAACAGTAAATGGAAAGGAATTCAAATATAAATTAAAAGTTAAAAACAGTCTTCAGGGAAACCCTCAAGTATACCTTAAATCACATTGATCAAGGCATATTTCAGTTTAAGGTAAATAAATTAAGACTAACTCTAATTCAGCAGGGTATAAAGCTCACAGATATATTCTCAGAGTACATTTAACAAAAGTTTATCACTAAGTGTTTCTCAGTTTTGCATATCAAGCCCCCAGGTTCAATTTCTGGATGGCTGATTGCATTATCTGTGCCCAGCACAAAAGTACTGACCTGAAATTTATGTTTAAGTGACCATCTAAGAATCCTTTTTTAAAATGAGTCACAAGCATAGACAGAACTTTTCTCTAAGGTAACATAAATGATGCTGTCATAATTACCAATTTTCAATTTTAAAATAGTTTCCTGCTAAGCTTGAAACACATATTTTAAAAATAATATAAGAATCCTATTAATTAATTCACAGATAACCTTGAATCATCAGGTGCTGTAAGAATATTTTCAGTTGCATGAGGCAATGATGAGGAGGATACAGGTGGAAGAGAATGGAAATGTAGTTGTTTGGGTTTTTTTTACCACATTAATTTTTAAAGTTTATCTTTCTAGTTCATCTAGGAGAACCATAAATTCTTCTATTTAGTGAATTTTCGCCTACCCCTTGTTTAAGAAAAATTTCATTAATATTCTCACAATCCACATACCACTAACTAGAACACTAGAAAGAACCCTACAACATCAAAATACAAACATCCAACAATGAACTTTCAGAATTATCGGCATTAACATTTGGGTAGCACTTAGTCTAGAAAAATGTAAAATCAAATTATCAAATGCATAACATAGTTAGTAAAGTAACATTGATACCTTTGGACTCTCAGAAATGTTATTAAAATTATAAGCACTGATGGTGTTTTGAGGTAGTAAGTGATTTTTCTGGTGTTTATTCTTGACCTTCGCAAAGCTGCAGCTGAGCTAACAGAATGAGTTTGTTTGAGTGCCCAGGGTGCTGATCATAGGTTATCCATGTATGATATACAGTTTCCTTAAAAATCTTCAAATCACTTTTTGCTCAGCTAGACTCAATTTTTCTAGAAAGCAGAATGTTCACAGCTCTCAAGCTGCATTTGAGCTATTCTAATTAAATTTTTTTTATTTCTAATTTGAGTCTGATTTTTTTTATTCCAGTCACAGTCTCATCTGTGAGGACTGTGAGAGCTCCCTAAATTTGTAATATACTTAAACTTCAAATTTAATTTTTTGAATACTTCATTTTGTATTCTGGGTTTAATCCATGTTTATGTTTTTAATTTCTAAGGAAAAAGATCCACCTCCAGCTAAAACACAGAATTTTTTGGCAATGAAAATGCTTTCTTTTGCAACAAGTGCTCATAATTATGACAGGGTTCTAGGTTGTGAATCCCTATTGGAGAAATAAAACACTTTAACTTTGTGTTTCCTTTGGCTGGATTAACCAGGCCTTGATCTCTCCTCTGAGAGCTTCTGGCTAGGGTCAAATAATGCCGTCTGCTTTCTTTTCCTTCCTTTCTTTCCTTTCCAGCATTGTGGAGGAGAACATTAGGTTACTCACACTACTCACTCCATGCCAGCTGCTAATATAACATGGTATTGCTCTCTAAGGAGACTTGTTCTACATGTGTTTTTCCAAAGATCAGTATAAATTCTTCCCCTCTCTTAGAGTTCTTTTTCAGTCTTACAGTAGTTCTGTGCGGCCGCGGTTTGGTCTTACCTCGGTTACTCTGCCCTTCATGCACACACATCTCTTTCAAAGCGGGCAATGCAAGCAGCACCAGCTCTCAAGCCTTTGAGTTCATCCCCTGCTGTTCCTCACAGGGCTGTGGAGCAGCTCTCCCTGCACACCCTGGGTTTCCATCCAAAAGCCAATGACCAGCCCTGCAGCAGAGCGTGCGGATCTGCTTGGCCACGCTCCCTGCAGAGCCCCGCTGGCAGCGCTGCTCCGGCCCCCGCTGAAACGTGACATGCACTTGTGAGACTGTAAAGTGTCACAAAATTAGATTCAGCAATTCAAACACCTGCAATATGCTTTCCATTCCAATGCGTTTCTCTTCCTACCTTTTGGGTTAAGATGTGTATTTTTCTCTGGCCTTCTCTGGGTCTATATGCATCTCTGTGCTTCCCATGCACTCATGGTAAAGCAATCAAACTTTGCAAACAGACAGATCCAATCCTGACTATGGACTAAAGTAAAAAAATTAAATCAAATATTTGATTCTATCATGGATATCTGATCACTATACACAGCTTAAAGGGAATTATTTGTCCCCTTTGTGGTAAATTGGATTTTCAAGCATTTAACTTAAAGAAATTGGTATTTTTCCCCCAAGTCATTTTGCAGATCAGCTAAATGTGCATGCTGAAGCCCTTTAGGTCTGAAGCAGTCAAAAGAGAACTGTAGTAAAAACTTGTATTTCTATTTAGCCACAAACATGCTAATTGTTAAATGCAACAATAATGGAGAGGTCAGCAAATAATAGGTACACAAGTAAAGCTCTTTGTAATGATTTCTCTATAGAAAAAAAAATTATCTGGTCATTCACATTTTCCCAAAGAAATAGTATTGAGTATACTAAAGTTGCAACATCAATGAAAACAAAAGTATTATCCACAGACACTAAGAAAATGTATCCATAGGCAACTTAAACTGCATTAAAACAAATCCAAAATTACTTTTAAATTTCTTATTTGATCAATATGTAGATATACTCAAGAAGAACTGAATAACCTTAGTTCTTGAGAAGTTCTGTGTTCTACATGCCTCCAGTTGCATTCCATGGCTAAGGGAGTAAGTGTCCGTGTTGGTCCAGGAATGCTGGATGGGAGGAATCATAGTATGGGATTTACAGCTACTGTTTAATCTACTTTGAAAATTAAATCTGATGGAATTTCATGCATCCATTTTAAACTGAAAACTTCATCAGAAGCAAAAAACCTTGTATTTTTCACAGATCACCTCACTTGTTAAGTGTCATACTCCAAATTTGGATTTATTATGTTTCAGATCAACAACTGTTTAATTATTTTGTTCAAAGAAACTTACTTAAAGTGGAGAAACACAGGATACTGAACAAAGAAAGCCCTTTTTCAAACTAGGAAAACAGACACAAGATTCTGTTTTCTGCTCTTCACTCACACTTTGGGCTACAAATTATTCTGTGATTGTTTATTTAAAGACCTCTCTGCTCTAGACTACCATTCATGCATAAAAGACTGTAAAAACAATCAAATAAACGAAAAAAAAAAAAAAAAACAAAAAAACACCTTTAAAACGCAACATAAACATTATAGAAAAACCTGATCTAAGGAAAATTTACCAGCTAAAAAAGATACATATACATATACAGCTGTGAACTCTGTTGAGATTTTAATCAGGACTGCCTTTATAGTCAAGAAATGGCAGAAGAGAAATAATGTAGCTAGCACTTATAAAACTTCATGCACTTCCAAACAGATCCAGCTGAGAACAGATACAGCTGATGGAAGGGAAAGTTTACCATGAAAACCAGAAAATTTTACAGCTCTTTCTTGATGATAAGGCAGCAAAGAGAACTGATGTGACAGCTCAGTCCAACAGAAGCAAACTGGTTTATTCCCCTCCATAACACCTAGCAGGAAACAATGCAGTGTCTACTGAGGAGCTGAATCACTTTACCAAAGCTTTTTCATGTATTACATTTAAAAGACACACGTTAGATATAAAATCTTCTCTGTATTGCAGTACACACTTACACATCAAAAGAAAAAATAAAAAAATTCAACTTATTGTTCCACTCTTGTCTTATATCAGTCATCAAAATAATCCAGAAATTCTTCCCCGGATTTCTTAATTCATCAAATATCATGACAATATATTCAACCCTTTATCATGTTATGTAAAATAAACATATTTCTTTCTTAACAGAAAATGAAATATCCTGATCTTATTCCCATTTTTAATGAACAGAAATAAATTTATTTTAAAATAAATTATTGGAATCATGTTCTTGAAAATATTAATCAGCCACAAGAATATAATTTCTGCCAGCAATGGTTCTTTAGCTTGATGTAGTGTCAGTGAATCTGGCTAAGCTGTGAAAAGAGAAGAAGCTTTGATATTTCTTTTTCATTTATTCTCCCCACGCTCCCACCTTTTCTGTTTTTTCCTTTTTCTTTTCAGATAGAATACTGCATGAAATAGTCCTGGAAGGGCCTGGGGGAGCAATTATCACCATATTTCTTGCACTTGCTCTTTTTTTCTCCCCTGTTTGTTTCACACTGTTCTGCCTCTATATTTTGTTACTTAAGAAGCTTTCTGGACAAGAAGTACATTTTTTTCCAGGACTGGAAAATGCTTTAATACAGTAGGTACAATTGTAACATACAATTACCATTATAAATAATGGAATCTTGTTTAATAACAGTAATCTGCATATGCTGTTGAACTCGTGGAGGTACTTAAAGCACTTTGCAAAATACACAAAATCAAATAAAAGTGAAATTTCTTTCAGCAAGTGACTCATTTTTATATAAAATTTAAAGTGAAGTTTTGTTTGGTTTTAATCTCACAAGATCTTAATTCCTGTCTGTTCTGACCCCCTAGAATTCTGATGTTGATTCTACAGAGCTTTTCCAAATATAAAAGAAAGAATTCAGTGTTTGTTTGATAGCATTCTTCTGGTAGGAAAACCTTTTCCTTTCTTACAGATGTTGCATAAAACATGAATGCATTCTTTCCACTTTATCCCATTGAGAACAGACAGAGAGATTTGCCCTGGAGCAGCCCTAGTTCTTCAGATTATTTTGCTTGTTATGCAGGGGGTACATTTCTGTGTTGTTTTTTCATGATGCTACTTCATTTTGGCAGGTAGGTGGTATTTCTTTGGATCCAAAAATGCATCACACAATGAAGCAATGTTTCACACAAAGCAGTATTCAGGAGCCTAATTTAATGCTCGCCACTTTCAAGCAAGTGATTTTTTAAAATAGCTCTGTTCCATGTTTCTTGTGGTTCACACTGTACTTTTATGAGTCTCAAATGGGTATTTTGGACATATATTTTATAGTCAGAAAATTCTGAAATCTGGTAGCCTATTCAGTTCAAAAATCATGAGAATCAGACAGTTCTTTCAACCTACACATTTGTTACTAAATCACTCAGCTTTTTGTATGAACAGTGCTTTTCTCTCTGACTATGACAATCTTCAATCTCTCTCTGTTCAGAAATCACATCTCCAGTTTATTTTTAATGTCAACAATAACAGCTATTGATTTTCTCATTATCCAATTTACCACAGTCGACACACCAACAATTCACAGCATAGTTCTCAATTCTCTCCTCAGAGCATCATACTTTACTCATGTACATTCATTCACGTGGCCCTCACGGTGCAAAGGGTAGGAAGAATCATCCAGTATCTCAGAGTGCTCACCTGGAAGACCCATTTTCTTCATGAAAGGGATGTATTGATCTAAAAAATCAAGGAAAGACTAATCTATAGGATAACCAAGAATCAAGACCACAGAATTCCTTAGCCAAATGATTTTATGATATTGTCAATGAATTAATTCTGTGTTCCACAAAATAAACTGTTACTTCCATGTGGTTTCCTATGGCTGCTTCTACATTTGGTGTAAGATGTAAAGACTATTTTGAGATAAGACATCAAAGAGTCTGGGTCTTCTGGCCACTGACCCATTTTGCCTAAACAGAACATGAAATTGTTCTTGAAACTTAGGAGTGATTACAATCAAAGATCTAGAGAATAAATTCAAGCATGTCCATGTTAATCAGTTGAAATAAACTTTCAAGTCACTCTACCTGTAAACAATTTTTTCTTTTACTTTCTTTTTCCTTTTTTTCCATATAGGTTGGCTTTTATTCTGAGGTGTCTTATCCTTTGTAGAGTTACACATTAAAAAAATCCTAGGCTTTTCACTGAATCCTGGGTTTTACCCTGGAGTCAAATACCTTCTGAAGCTAAATTTGGCAATCCTTCACTTGTGTCCCCAAAGTCCTAAATGGGATCTAATCCAAAGCACTTGATAAGATAAAAGCATGAAATCTGTCTTCCAAAAACCACATATTTCCATTTTGTTTTCTTATATATAACTATAGCTGCCACATTTAGGGCATTCTAGCCAAAAAAGCAATAAATTTGGTTAGGTTTTCTTCCTTGTGAAGATCTTTTAAACCCCACTTGAAATTACAGTAATGTGAACAGTAATGATAGTTGATTTGAAATACATCAGTTTTACCTTGCCAATGAGAAAACTTAATAAAAAAATCTGACGGCTGTATTTATGAAGAAAATACATATTTTCCTAAAGATTTTCTACCAGTCTTCATAAGTTGATTATGCATTCTTTCCATGAAAAAAATCAAGTGGTTTTTTATCTATAGAGTTAAATCCAGATAATGAATAAAATAACAAATATCTATAGAATTAGATCCAGATAATAAAAAACAGAACCAAGGCAAAAAAATCCACAATAAGATAAGCTAGGTAATAATAAAAAAGAAAAAAGAAGAGAACTAGTATTACACTGAAACGTTAGAAACTAATTCATTATTTTACCTGGGTTCACAACAGGCTAGCCGAGCACAAGAAAAAAAAAGTTTAGTATCTATCCATTAGAATTTTTGAGCATGATTGTTACCCTGTTATTACTTTTGTTGTGCCCTGGAAGGCTGGTCATTTCTGTCAGTGACCAAACACAAAAAAGAGGGTGCTTTAAACATAGTTATCTGAATTTGATAATTTTTCCCATCACAAAATTAAAGCCAGATGTATTTGTGTTATCATTACCCAGACAAAGACATCAGGGTTATAAATCTGAAGATACAGTGTGAGTCTTAAAAGTTTCTAGGTAGATATGTATAGCTGAGAGATAAGAAAAAATACCAATTTAAAATGAAAGTTTCTGCTTTTGTAGTGTATCTATTCCTGTGGTTTATTAAAGAATCAAAGCTTTCATTTATAACTTTTTTTTAAAATCTCTTTGGAAGCTGCTTGAGGACAGAAAAAGGGCAAATGTGAAAAATAAGGGCAGAAACATTACTGGGAAAGATTGTACAAGCCATTGCTTGCTAACAGGTTCAATGATCATGCTACTTATTTTGTGTGTTGATAAAATGTATTCAAACAGATCTTCATTAATCTAAAAAGCAATCCATAAATAACACAGGAAAAAACCCAACATCTTTAATTTTGTGTGTAAACCTTCCTTTCAACATGTTATTGCATTTGAAAGGATTACAAAATCAGAGCAGTTTAGGAAAACAAATAAGGAAAGAATACAAGGGACAAGTGTAACCAAGCTCAAGAAAATTCACAGTAGAGTGCAGAAGAAGTTAGATAGGGTAACCTCTACCTCACTAGGAACTTTATTCCAAAATTTTAGCAGGATGCTGAATTTTCCAGTTTTATAAAAATCAATGAAAAAAGAGTTATAAACCACCTAAATATTCAAACTGAGAGAAGTGGAGAATAAATTGCTCACAGAGTAGCTATTAGTAGCTCATTGGCAAATGATAGCTATCCTAATAGAGACAGAATAAAACTTTCAAATATTTTTACTAAACTGAGAAAGAAGGCGTGTTCATCCTTTGAAAACCTGATTAAAATTTTCTATTTTATTTAATATTATGATGACTCAGAAGATGATCATCAGAAGATGACTCTTCTGATCCTCTGCCAAAATTTTGGCCAAGCCTAAATTGAAACTCAAAGAAAAAACAAAGCAACAAAAAAAGAGCACCAAATAAAAGCCAACCAAATGTAAATACAAACAAAAATACATCCTGAGGAAAACAAAACAAAACACTAAGTAGTCTGGTTAAAACACAGTAACACAGGAGTGGAGGAAGGGGAAACAAATTTGAGATTAACATCTCTACAACTTTTCTCCAAAATTACCTGCCAAAAATGGAATGAAACAACAAGTACCAGCAGAACTACCAGCCTGCTTGGCACTAGATATGTAGCAACCAGTTCAGATATGTGACTATTTCTGCCACCATGTTTCTAAAAAATGTAGAAAAACTGAGAAATGTCCAAAGAACTGTATGGGATAAAACACGTCTATAAAATATAGGACATCAAAATATTTAGATATTCCCTACTGAGGAAAATGGGAACATAAAGTTGGATAAATTCCTAATTAAAAACACCCCTTTGTTTTGATAAACCAAAAAACACCTCCTAACAACAGATAGAAATAAATACTGAGATCAACACAGAGGTTGTAGACACTTTTGCTGTAAGTGCTTAAAGAGAAAGAATAACCTTTTATTCTTAAAGCTGTTTCAGAAGGTCTATGAAAACATCAATCTGCCTCCCAGCTGGGGAAATCTTGATTCTCCCTAACAGTTCTAAATATAAAACTCTATTTCTGATTCAGTGAACTGGGAGATAAATGAGTTTAACACCCCATGTTTTTGGAAGCCTAATAAATAAGAAAAGATAATGAGAGTTTTTATGCAAAAGCCTAGAAAGAAATGAGTTTACATCTATCTAGTATCAAGAAAGCTTACAGACCCCAAGCATCTACGGTGGGAAACTTAATTTTACATGCTTTTCACAACCAAGCATATATTTCTGAAGGTTTCAGCATGAGAATATGGGGTGTGTTACATGACAAGTTGAATATATTTAATTCAGCCAGCAATTATCTATTAAAGCTATTTCACATTGGTAGCATAAAAACCTATCTATGAGCTAAGCAAACAATACTGTTAACAAGTTTTAGCTTTTAATTATAATCCCAGTTTACAAAGGGGGAAGAACTCTTTCCTGGAGATCAAATGTTTCATGATATAACAAGATTTAGTTGTGTTCATTGTCCTAGTAAATGGAGGAATAAATCTGAAAGAAGTGAATCAGCTGCTTTAGGGTAAAAAGTCCTGATCGTGACTTTTTTGAAGGTCAGTCACATTTGAACCTATGGATGACAGCAGTAACATATACACAAACTAAGCCAAATTCAGAAGCTGGTTTCTACCAAATGTAGAAAGGCTTGACACAGTTTCAGTTGCTTAACAGGGTGAACATTTACATTTTTTCCAGAAGAAAGTGCCTTTGAATGATGAAAACTGCTGATAAAAGGGATGAGAGACAACATACTTACAATTTTCCAGCCTTCTGCTTTCTTATCCTGTTTAGAAGCAGTCCAGGAGACAGGTCTACAAGAATTTGCATTGGACACTTTCAAAATAATTACATAAAAGCTTTGGGCATGAGCTGGGAGGAAACTAGCAAATCAGTAAATGAAAAAGCAACTTTTATGTGGTATCTGTCTGCATAAAGTCAGAAAACTGTAACACCTGTGACCTAAAAACTAAGTATAGACAAATATCAAGCTTGGCACTGCTCACCATGCCCTCTGCAACTTTTGTAAAAGAGAGGTTATCAGCATGAGATACAAATTAATGAGGATTTTTTTAGGTTACCTACCATGTAATATCTGACAGACAGAAAGCACTGATGTTAAACACACTACAGATAGATCTGTGAACATCATATGAGAGGAAATTTAATATATTTTCATTACACATAACACTCCAATGCTTCAGTAAATGACAGTGATAAAGTATTTGAATATTTTCTGGTTAAAGTTTATTTTTACATTGGAATTATTTCTCTTGACTTTTTATGTGGACACATTTGACTTAATAGTTTATGAACATTCCATCTGTAATCTCTCAAATGTTTTGCTAGACAACATTTTTGAGTCCACAGCCTGTAATCTAACACTTTAAATCCTATTGTCATCAATTAGTGAGCAGTTTTTCAAGAGCGTGGTTACAGAACAGTATAAAATCAAAAACAATATTTCATTTGGAATGGACCTCCAACAATCATCCAGTCTGAGTACCTGAGCACTTCAGGGCTGACCAAAAATTGATAAAAATTATTAAGTTTTTTGTCCAAAACACCTCCAAAACACTGACAAGCTCAGGGAATGAACCACCTCTACAGGAAACATATTCCAGTATTTGACCACCCTCTCAGTAAAAAAATGCTTTTTGATGGCCAGTCTAAACCTCTCCTGACACAGATTTGGACCATTCCCACACATCCTACCAGTGGATACCTGGGAGAATCACTCAGCACCTCCCTTGCAACTTTTCCTCCTCACAGCTGCAGAGAGCAGTGAGGTCTCACCCCTCAGACTCCTTCTCTCCAAGATAGATGGACACAAAGTCCTCAGTTCCTCCTCCCAGGACACGACTGCTAGCCCTGTAATCAAATATGTTACCTTCTCTGGACATATCCAAGGACGTTCACATCCTTTTTGACGTGTGGGGCCCAGAAGTGCACACAGCACCCAGAGTGAGTCCCCCCCAAGGCTGAATGCAGGGGGACAGTCACCTCTGATGGTTGTCTGCTCGTGCTGTGCTTGGGGCACCTCAGAGTAGAGTTCTTCCCTCTGGGTTCCCTCCACACAGAGACCAGCCCCCCCAGATCCCTCTCTGCAGGACTGCCCTCCAGCCACTGTACCATTTTTACTCATTCCCAGGGTTTCTCTCTCCCAGATGCACAACTCATCAGTTGGACTTCTTATATTTCATGCTACTGATGGTGCCCACTGCTGCAATCTAAAGCTGTTAACTGAGCTAAATTCAGTATTTCTCAAAATAAAATGTGAGACATTAAAGTGGCTATTAGTTCGTACAGTTTTACAGAACTCATTATAGCTAAAAGGGTTCTTAACTCCAAATAGTAACTAGGGATTCTAACCTAAATTTAAAACAGCTTGAAACTGATGGCATGAAGAAAGAGAAAAAGGAAGGGGGTAGGAAAGACAAGACAAAAAAAAAAAAAAAAAAAAGTAAGGTCTGAAATAGCTTTCAGTTTTTTCAATTTTTTTTCCTCTTGCTTTTTCACGTTACAACTCAGCAACAAAGGTTTTAAGTACGTGGAGAAAAATATGTCATCTTTGCATGTTCATTGGATGTCATTCTGCCTTTTTAAATACCAGCATATGTGCATATAAACATCCCTCTACTTCTTTGTTTCATCTCAAAGATGTGCCTTTATTTTCAAAGGTTCATAAAATGCTTTGATACACTACATAGGCTAAACTACTCAGCTTTATACATGTATATTTCCTTGGAGAACCTTCAGCATATTTGCTGATATTAAACATTTCCTTTTTAAAATGGAAATATCTAAGCAAGTGGCAATCCTCTGTACTATTTTTATTTAGTGGAAACTTGTATGAAATTTGAAGAGCTTTAAGGAAAACAGCAAATCTGTCACTTTGCTCGTGTGAGTAGCAGCTTTTAAAATAGAGATTGATTAATTTTGTGACTATGGAAAATCTTGAAAGGGTAGCTAAATTTTTAAATAGAAAACACTTCCTCATTGTTCAAGTAGAATAAGTAAATAGGTTCGCTGATATTGTTATGAGGATAAAAATGTTAGTAATTTCAGGGATATTTGAACTCTGCAGCAAACAAAGGAAAATTTAATTTTCATTAAACTGTCAGAAATTCAAAGTGTATTTCAAAAGTAATTAAACAAAACAACCAAACTTACTAGGTCAGGTGTGGAGTCACAAACTTCTAAATCCTATGCATTCAAAATTTCTTCTGAATCAAAGTAGAATAATGAGGATGTTTTTCCCATGCAGTACAATGAGAGTGGTTGCATGAACTAAAACAAATAGTCCTGTAGGAAGAAGCATATATATGGTTATGCACCATACCCTATTTCATTTGACCTTTCCATGCCTGAAAATCCCCTGATGAATTCAGTCTATTAAAAAATATGATTTTAGGATTTATATCAGAAATAACATAATTTAATAATCCCTATTTTCTCTTCGCTGTATAGTGAAACTCAAACTAATGTCTGATTCAGTGGGTGAATTCAATGTGGCTCACTATTGCTGTTGCTTATACATAATCCGCAGCATTTCATAAGACTACAAGAAAACTATTTTTAGTGCACTATAGGCCTAGTTATAACAATAGAAACATTGCATATTTCTAGCAAGAGGTAAGTTCAGTGTTTTGGAATGACACCTTTGTTCTGGGAGTGAGGCAGAGAGTACCTAGCTATAAAGCCTGGTAAGCTGTTGGGTAAAAATGGGTATGGGATGAACTTCACCTTGTATCAACCAGTCAGCTGAATCTGCCAGGGTGCTTGTTATTTTTTCAGAAAACTCACAGGCTTTGCATGTGAAAATACAGAATATCTTCAATTATTAGGACTTAGGCTAAATAAAATTCAATAACATATCCTTAGGTAAGAAAATGAAAGGCAGAGAAAACAAGCACAGGCAAAGTCATACAGCACAATTGTACTGCTGTGGACCTGTTATACACTAAAAACTACCACAGCTCTCAGACTGCTTTATGAAAAAATTCTTCAAGACACTGCATCTCACCTAATTAGGAGAAAAAGAATCTTCCTATAAATGCTTCTTGTGTATTTATGTTCATAGTATTGCAAACACACATTTCAGGGAATGTTATTTAACAACTTCAACATTACCTATTCAGAGAGCTTTCAACAGTAAAGGTAAAACTACCACAGTAACTGGAAACATTTCAAGAGAAACTCAGTTCTCAAACTAAAAGGTGTTGTTTCCTTTTAAGGACAGTATCATAAAAGCTAATCTTTAACCAAGTATAATCTGAAATTTGCATGAAATTTGAGTCCTAGAAATAAAATTATTTTAACTTTGATTGAGATGCTTCAGGGCAACATGCAAACTATAGTGATTTATCCACTCTACATATTTTCCTTCTGCCTTCAACTCATCAGAATAGAACCATAAAGGACTCCTATGTCATGTGGGTGTCCTATCTGAGTAAAGCAGTATTGTAGGAATCTGCATGGAGCAATATGGCCTCCATCCATTTAAATTTGTGTGTCAATTAACAGATTATTATTTAGCAGGGCAATTTTTTGTGTACAGTGCAAATAAAGCATCAAGGTACTTTCTATGCCTCAAGTATTGTATGTCTAACATAGTCCAGTTAGGACAAAATATAATTTTTGAGCAATAATGGGCACCAAATCACAATGTTTAATATTACAGTGGTTTTCAATAATTTTATAAAATGTGTCAAAGTCAAAAATGTTTTGTCTGCATCATTTAAAAAGATTTCTAGGAAGTGAGACAATTTTTTTTTTGGGAAAGATTTGCAATGTATAACACAGGTCAATTTCTTCAACCTGTTGCTTATTATACTGATTCTGTTTAATACGATTATCTATTTCTATACTAACTCTCATTATCTACCCTACTCAGACTCACATTATGCTGAATTTGTATACTGGAAACACCATAAGAGTAGTTTTTCTCTGCAAACCAACAGATGTTGTATGTTGTTGTATGTTATGTTATGTTACAAAACATCGTGATACCCTTGTGTTAACAAAAAAAAATTATTCTACCAGAAAGAACTGTTTCACAAATCATCACCTTTTTTTTTTTTCTCCCCCTTTATACTATTGTATTTCCTCAGCAATTTAAGTCAAAAAATCTGTTATGGTAGAGTCACCAGAAAGAAAGAAATATGGGATGCAATTAGAGTCTAGGTCTGTTTTGTGTGTCTTTGAGGCAAAACTATTCCCTCTTTTCAATGCTGAAGCTACAGTAAACTGAAACATGGTTCAGAATTCAAAGCACGAATAGGATGCACACTTCCTTGTCTAAATTTCAAAGATGAGAGTCCTTACTGTACAAGATTCTATGGTTGTCTGAGCTTTTTTCAAGCCTGTAAGAGATCTAGTGGAAATTCAGTATATGGAATGTGATATTTGAGAGACTGAAATCCTAAGCACGTAAAAAATTTAGCTGTACAAGAATAATACATCAGAATATTTTTAATGGTTTGATTTTAAAGCTCAAATATACAATTTGAGAGAATTTAATTTTCAGTCTTTAGTAGACCAGTATCTCTTCTCTTTTTAATAAAATTTTCTTTTCTGAAGGTATTCATTTAATTAGTTAGTGAAAAAGCTCAATACATCTGAAACCACAAAATTATTAATATACTGTGATCCCAAGAGTAATACTGTATTTTAAGAAAATATGAGCTCTATTGAATGAGCTTTTGAAACACAGTAGATAATTTTGTTGAAAGAACAGAAATTTGAAAACTGAGCCTTTGAAATACATTAATAAGTGACTCATTGTTGGGAGCCAAAGTTGCAAATAATATCTTTAAGAAAAAAACGAGTCACTTGTGAAACAGGGAGTAGATGATTTTCTTAATCAAAGCACTGATTGACAAAAGAAAGTGGGAATAATACTCTGGAAATCAAACATCTGTACAGTGTATATATATGTATATGTAAAGTGGGTTTATACATCAATTAAATAACTGAAATCTTCACATCCTGTCCTTGAAGTTCTACAGTAGAATCAACTTCAATTATAAAATTAGTTCTGCCAAAATGACACTCTTTAGAACATTTTAATTCAAGTGTAGTCTACTGGAAACAGGGAAATATAGTCAAGCATTATTGCAAAGGGGATCAAGAGACTTGTTGCACAATTGGGCACAAAAAAAATCTGCATTCTAGTCCTACTTAGTTTGCTCTCTAGAAAACTGTCAAGCTTCAGGGCTCTACAACACTTGTAATAGCAAATGATTTTACTTGAGTTGTCATATTTTTTCTTTACACAAATATAAAAAAAAAAACTTCCCCAAACAAGCAAACAAGCCACAGTTGTCTCAAATCTGTCGTAACTATCATGCTCCTCAATACAGGAGCCCAGTTTTTTCACCAGAAAGACTCAGAACCTTAGAAATGTTTTTTGTTTTTTTTTTTAATTAAATTCTGACTTCTGTGTGAGAGTAACAAAAGTTTGCTCAAGTTGAATTGTAAAAGAGATACTTAAAGTATTTAATGGTCTGCAATGCCTCTAATTTTGTCTAAAATAATGAATATATAAACCAGTGAAGTATAATTCAGAATGTAAAGAAAAGATCTTTAAGCGCCATTTATTTTTTGTGAAGTTTAATTTTGAAACAGATGTATTATTTTTGGTACTGTGAAACGGTTTGAATCCAGTTTGTTCTAGTTATCAAAAACCTTGAAAAGTATCAAAGACACAATCATAACACCTTGCTGTTTTTCTAAACAATTTTTATGAATGTGAAGATCAACATAGATAAATGAAATTATCTGGGAGGAGATAGTTAGAAATTTGAAAAAACATCAAATTTTCAGATTCTTTATGACAAATATAACAATTGCTGTATCACAGCATAATTAAGACATCTGCATATAATCTACCTGCCTACAAAGAGATGGCTTCAGGAAATCAAACACTATTCCAAGTATAAATAACTTAAAACCTCAGATGTTAGTCTTAATTAGATAAAAACCCCTTCAGCTTTACTTACACAGGTGATGATACAAATTTCACATAATCTCTGTTTATGTAAGGAAAAAGCTCTAAATCCACACAATCAAGTATGCTGTTCAATCAAGCTGACAAGAACCTCCCTAGGACAATTGGCTATTTCTTTGTAGCTCATCTGTTGGACAGTTCTCTACTCCTTCCTCTATCTGAAGCAGAGCCTCTGAGGATATAAATGTTCCCAAAATTCTCCTGTGAGTATTCCTTCCTGTTCAAAATTCTCTGTTGTGTACGTATCTTTTTACTTAGGGGCCAAAATCTGCATATGACTTTTACCATTGTAACACCTGTTCTAGCATCTGCCCTGTAACACTACTATTCATGTGACAATTCACATTACTTCTTTTTCATATTGTTAAGAAGATTAGAGAACATCATTGCAATGAAGGCATAAGTAAGCTCCAACTTGCAAGAGCTCAGGGTCTATATACAGGCCATAAAAAAAAAAAAATTAAGTCGCCAGGCCTTCAACAATCCACAGTCTCCAATGATGTGATATTAAAATATAACTTAACACACAGAAAAAAATGAAAGGGTGACAAGGAAACCTTCTGAATAAACTTTAAAAAAACCACAAAAAAATTCAAAGCCACAGCCACTTGAAATTATTAGCAAATTGAAAGATGGACAAATATAATAGATATTAAGATAATTTTCCTGCAATTTCTCATCAGAAAAAGCTAATTGTCTTAGTATACTCTGGCTACATTTGCACATGATAGCTCGGTGTACAGCTGCCACTAATGTTATGAATTGACCTCCAGTTTGAAAATGCAAAAATACTTACCTTTATATGAACCCACTCTATACAACAAAACTTATATCCATCAAAGGTTGTTAATAATCAAACCAAAAAAAGTACCTTTGGAGCAGGTTATCTAAACTTTTCCACTCATATTTGTTTAGATCTAGTACTCAAGAAAATTTACACCAATTTTTCAAGAGTAGAATCTTGTAAGAAAGGAAATAAGCCAATTTTATTTTTTTGCACCTTATAAAAATGGTAATTCTAATTTTACAAACTTTGCACTTGAATTTTCCTTGTTATTATAACATAAGCAAAATCTGACATCTGAGAATGTTTATGTCTTTTAGAAGTCATAGTTTATTTTAACTGAATTTCCTATATGGTTTTGTAAATATCAATTTAATTAATCACCCATCTGTGCAAAAAGTGAGCCAATTCAATGCCAAAAACAAAAAAGCCTTTTTACTTTCATTCAGGAAGCATGGATTTATTCTCTTTCATCTCCCATGTTACAAATAAGACTTTCCTTCTTGCTTTTATTATCCATTTAAGGATTAGATATTTAAATTAGTTGATGGACAATGAGAACATTTCAGTATTTTATAAGTTAATGATAACTCATTTAATGACAATAATTTGATTTATTATTTGATGACAGTCTCATTTTTAAAATAGATGAGATACTTATTGATGTTCAAAAACACTCTTTGGAATTGATGCCATGCATCATGTCTTTGAAAACCACAGACTAATCTAAAAAATGTACAGTCATTGTGCTATGTTGGTCTTACTAATTTGATGAACTATGTCAGTAATAGTAGAACAACCACTGACCCATTAATTACCTCAAAAGTCCACATTTGCTGTTTCATTAACATTTGGCTCTACAAAAATGCCTACAGATAGCATTAAAAGTGAGATTTGCCATCCATTTTGGCAATAATTATGTCTTGCTGCAAACATTTATGCTTCTTATTCATTTAGAGTCAGTCCATGTCAAGCCAACTCAATTTTGATTTCATTAGGGACGAACATAAGTCAAACATTGTTGACTGAGTTGAGACTCAGATTTTCAAAGATCCACAAAATCTAAACTACGGTGACCTGAAGTAACATTGATGCTTGTCACCTCAAATGAAGATCAGCTAAGGCATTGCTATGGCAGAGTTTATAAGGAAAGTAAAATTATGTTATGACTAGGCAAACCCAGAGGCATCCTGTTCTGGATTGAATAAAGCCTACCTTTAGATTGATTATGTTTAGTGAGGTTACTTGTAATTTCCTTTTGGATCATGGATGGCTGAGCCTTCACTGTTGCAGATTTTGACTTATTGCTGTTTCATGCTACACATTCAATACTTCTTTCAGCAGTTCCAGGGTCAGTGTGATTCTGTGTGAAAATACACAGGGTATATAGAATGTGCATTACAAAGACACCAGCGGAAATCTTGCATTGTGGGTTGTTAAATAAAGACAATTGTACTTGATTATCAGTGTTGAGACTTTTCTGGGTTCTCTGCATGCTTCTGCTCAGATCTAATTACATGGACTTCTCTAATACTCTCCAGACTCCTCCAGTTTTCCTGAACTTAAACAGCCCTCTTCCACAACCATAATTTATTTCTCTTCTAGACATCTTTTATCTCCACAATTCTTGTTTCTTCAGTGCATCATTCAATATTCATATTATTTAGTTCATGAAGAAAATAGTTAACTACCTTTTGAAATTGTTTCTTAAAAAATTAAATCTGCACAAAACAACGCTAAAAAGGTCGCAGCAGCTGCCCTTTCAAGTTATTTTTTAACCCTATGTCACCTTGACAAAAAGTGAGGTTCATTCAGGCCACAGAGCATGACTTCAGTGAAATCTCTTTTCAGATAAGCCCTGGTGTGTTGCAGGTGGTGGGGTGTAGGTACAAGCTCAGCCAGTACCCTGTGGTGAAAGCTATTCAGAACTGGGATAAAGCTACAGTTTAAGCCACAGGTGTTAGAGTTGAAATGCAGTATGCAAAACTCAAAGAAAAGTGTACTTGTGCTTTGCTCCTGAGGAGGACAGGAAAGCTAGCCATTACACACCTACATAACTTCTTAGTCAGTTAATAATAGCATTCGTTCACAAACCCTTTATCAAAATGCAGCAAATTTCAATGTAACTTGAATTACATTTTAGGAAACATAGAGCGTTTAGAAGAGAAAATTACCTTCATCACAGCTGAGCTGCAAGTGACCTGCAATTCAGGTAACAGAATTGAAAAAAGTCATCATCAATTGCTTAAATATTACATCTTTATTTAAGAGTGAAAAAACATGTAAAACTTCATGAAATGGGTAAAAATTTGTACATCTTACAGACATATAGTACAAGCCAGAAAAAATAGGTACACCTTTGGTAATAGTTGTTTCAACTTTGTAGTAGAGTGGAAATGCACTTTAATTGTAAGGATCTAATGCTGCCTAAGATGTTACTGTATAATTAACATCATGGATAAAATTTAAAATGTCCTTAGGTTTCAGGTTCTTCATAAGTATCACACTCATTAAGTCTTTTTCAGTTCCGTTGAAAAACAAAAGCACATGCAAAATGTTTGAAATATTATACAAAAGCAAAAAAACCCTAACACGGAAATCTATTCCCTACCACCTCCCCTGAATACTTAAAATTGTAAACAATACTCAGAAAGTTCACATCCGTAAAAAGGTAAACTTTTTAAAAGTAATGTTTTAATTGCCTGTTTTGCTGAGTTTCTGTTAGAGGATCTTCTCTCTGAGGTCCTAGTACTTTTCCAAATTGCAACAACAAATACAACAGCATAATTTCCAGAAGGGTGTGGGTCATCCAGCAATCCACAGACTAGTGAAATAGGACATCTTTTCCTTCTTCGTCTCTGTATTACTTGGTGGACCAATTCTGCTTCCAAGAAAAGTATATAAAATATCTATACATGTGTTTTGTATTATATTTAGACCTCGAAGATTTTAAACGTCAAATGCAGTAAGAGTTATTATATAAAATTCCTCCCAACTGCTTTTTATTTAGCCATTACGTTCATTCTTCCTGTCCTTGTAAGTCAGTTTCCAACCTAATAAAACCTTCTTAGGTAGGTACAAGAGTGGGTGTGGGATTTGAATCTGCCAGTGTCATTCAGTTTTTTATAAATTTCTGTTGGTTGCATCAAACCCAAAGTATTTTAGTTGACTTGTCAAGCACAATACCTGACTAAAAGGTCCAGTGTGTTTCAGAAATGGTTCCAGCACCTCTGCCTCAGTAGTTTCACCCAATAGCAAACTGCATTTTTAATAGAGGGCAGAGCAATTCAGTGACTAAAATATTGCATGCTTCTGCAACTCACCATCCTATTATCCTTCATGGGCTTCTTCTTCATAAATTACTTCATACTGAGAAACTTTGTGGTCTGAGCAGGAGGTTGGCTGATGAACCTGTACCTGTTCCATGTCATCCCTGCTCAGGCCCATCACACTTCAGTGAGGCTTAATTTCTCCTCCTTAAGAATTCAGGACAGAAAACAGTTTTCTTCTGCTAGCTAGAAACATTTATTGTAAATATTCACTTACAATTGCAAATAATAAATCTTTATTGTTCTTGTCTGTTAAGACTCCTTCCATTTTCCATTTACTATTCATCAAAATTTTAGTCCAATATGGAGGTAGAGATATAATTTTATTATCTCCCTTATTCAAAACTGGCATTTTTTCCAAAACATATGTTCAATAACTGTTATTAAAATAGCATTGATATGTAGTATGAGTTTATTCAGAATAGTCAAAAATATCACCACGTCTTTCTGGTTTTAAGTTTCTTTTAGAAAAAAAATTGGCATATAGATGGACCAATAGAAGTTTTTTATTTTTCTTTTTTCCTGAGTCCTCATATATTTTTCCATAATATAATTATTAATCAACTCAACAACATTCCAAATACAAATTTTGCACACTTGAATAGTCATTTGTGAGACAACTCATGACATGCCTCCTTACAATATTAAAAGGGATTATCATAGATCAAGGTGGATACTATGGAGGATTCTGTTGCAAGCACATGGGGTTAACAGAGCAGCAGTCTAAAAAGAGTCATTAAATGTATCAGGATGAATGCAAAATGGGAAAGCTTTCCCTAGATCCTATTCTTGACCTGAAACTAGAATGCTGCTTCCTAAAATATCCAGTGTAATGTGAACCTACATTGTGGAACTATTTGAACTGCTTGAATAGCTAAAAAGACAAATATTCCCATATGACCATTCCCCTGAAGCCTGCTTCTGCTTAAAGTAGAGTCTGTTTAGCCTATCTGTATAACCCCAGCCCAATGAGAGAGAAAAAACAGCTAAATTGTTCAGTTCAGATGTACATAAGCAGCCCCATACATGTGATACAATGTTAGTCTGTCTTCTAGCATCACTTCAGATTTCCTTTATACGGAATAGTATCTATTTATTTCTCTGAAACCTTTAGGAATGTGAAAGACAACCAAAAGTGTCTGATTAAATGTTGCACAAACTGTAATTCTTAGCAGACCATTTAGCTCTAAGATTTCATATGGGTTTATCCCAAAATTTAAATATATTTATCAATGTTAATATTAATCAATGTCTGACCCCAATGTCTTCTCAAATGACAATTTCAATTAGCCACAAAAATCAGGCATAGTATAACATGTACACAGACACAAAATCTGTTGTCCCAACAAAGTTTTCTGATTGGTTTATTTTAGTATTTGGATGCAAAAGGGAGGAGATTCTCTGACTCCTTCTCCCTGTAATCTTTCTGCCTTAAGAAGAAAGATGGAAAACATGTATCTTCCCACATGGGAAATAATTGTTTCCTACCTGAAAATACTAGATCAATGTCACTGTGACACAAGCACTTTAAAGTTATTGATCAAGTTTTTCCATATAAAAAAAGGGCAATAAATATAAAGTTAAGAAGTGCCTTACAATTTCTCACTAGTTGCTCTGGGTTTTTTTTTTCTCTCAGGAAACCAATTCTCACACAGCAGTTATTTCCCCATTTATTGTCTACTTTGTTACAACCCTTTCACTGCAGATTAGTTTCAGTGAAGGCCACACAGCATCTGACAACCAGAGGAGAAAATGTTATTCACAGAAAATTTCTCTGCTATCAAAAGGGGAAATCATACAAATGAAAATTTTAGCATAGGTAAAGTTGAAACAGCCTATCTTGTTGGGGAAGAACTCAAACAACATAGCAACTCTGCAGTAGAGACAGTTCTCTCAGAGAACCCTACTGTCCCTTCCAGAGAATTACTTCATTTACCTAAAATACTTCCTAGTCAAAATATTCCCTATAAGTCTGCAGAATTAAACAAATTTATCATTGGAAATAGCAGAAAATGAGAGAAAACAAATTTCATTGTGATACAATAAGATAAAAACTGCTGTAAATTTTTCAGCAAGATGAGGAAGTAGATGGAGAAAAGTTTTTTCCTATATCAAAGTTAGAAAAAATCCTTTTTCAAACCTAAAAATTTCCAAATTTGTGTAGACACAAATGAATAAGCTATTAAATATATATTTTATATATATAGTATATATATATATTATATAAAATAGCTTATATAAATATAAGCTATTAAAAAAAAAGAAAGAAATTTGGTGCAGGATATGTGAAGGGTTGACGTGATTTATTCCTGTTCACCAAAAATTTAATTAATGCAAAACCAGGACAGATTACTAAAGGCTAGTAGCAAGGTTTGAGGCACAGAAGAATGCTATTCACATACACAATATGGCCTCTCTTCATGTTTATGTTCAGTGATTAATAGGACTCTTTAAAACAGCAATGAACAAGAGAAACATGGCTTGAAATAAATGCCATGCTAACAACTGGGTTTCATGGCAGCAGGCTCAAAGGCAAAGCCCTCTAGACCTTTATAATGCTGCATACCTTGTAAATCCTGTGATTTAAATGTAAATTATGTTAAAAAATAAGTTTAAAAAGTCCTACTTGTCCAAAATTTATGTTAAATAGACAATGTTATAGCCAACATCCCCAAATCTGAGTGAATACTATACAAAACTTTTGTGATAGTACCTTACATTTAAATATTGCATTTTTCTTCAAAGTAGCATTTTAATAAATATGGTCCAGAAGACAAAGTGCTTTAAAGGGAATTAGGGAAGCATGATTTAATGGTAAATAGGATAGTCATTTAGCTATTCTGCACAGGAGGCTGAAAAAACATGGAACCATTTTCTAATTTAATTGGACAAAGCCAGAATCCAAGTGTCTAACTCATGCCTTTGCTCTAGCTAATTTTACATCCTGATTCTTCTAAAGGTTCTTCTAAAGAATGCATGCTGCTTACCTTTGCTTTTGTCATGTACCTTATCTATTCAAAAAAGATAAGTGAATAAATAAGAGGTTGAAATGTCCATGAACCCACTTGGAAGTTAATTAGATTTTTAAAGATTTTCAAAATGTTGGTTCTCTGGCACAATTTTAAAGGCAGAATTAAGAGCTGATTTTTCCTATGTTTTAGCCCATTTCAATGGCTATCGTCACTTTTTGTTAGCATCATTGTACCAAGGAAACTTCACACCATTACACATTCTTGTGCTGGAGGTCAGTGTTCATTTGCTTTCCTCATCTAATAAGACCTTCCATCTTCAAGTTACAAAGAAACTTCACAGGCCCTGAGGAAGAAACTCAAGGAGATAAAAAATACTTCCTATAGGATGCCTATCTTCCTTGATTATCTAAACGAGACAGTTTTGTTTAATTTCCAGCATCATTAATACTTTAGAACATGCAAGATAGAGTCCCAAGGGAAAATTACTCATAACACTATAAATTGCAAAGGACTTTTCATAGGCTTTTTAGTGTTTAGAAGAAGTAGGAAGATAGCATATTTATTTTTTTTTTAACTTAGCTTACCACATCTGTAAAAATAGACAAAATGTGCAAACCACAAAGGAACAACTAAAAAGGTGAAAACATATCAAGGGTAGACACAAGGAATTATCACTTAACAATTCAAGGATGATGCAGCATAGATGGGAGAATAACTGCTCCTATTTGCATTTTGCAAGTTTAAATAAGGGCCTTGTTTAATAAATAAATCATGCTTAAAACCAGGAAGATGGCAACACAAATGAAGTCATGACTGGGATATTCACAACATTTCAATCAGATTTCTGCTAAGGTTAAAGGTCAAGCAATAAGCAATGTCATTTTCTGTTGTGGAAGGCATTTTTCCACTTTATTATAAACCTCATTATTAGGAAGTAAATGGGTTTATTAATGTAACTTTAGTACAAGGCCACAGAACATAAGGAAAATAGCAAGCCATTATATATTTTCCTCTTTTACAGCTATGGGTGCTTCATAAATAATTTTTCAAAAGTATTTGAGTCCTTGTAGCCTAGTAAATACTGACTGTATCTGGCTGTAGGCTTGTTGAACTAACAAACCTGGCCTCAGGCCATCTGTGACTTTGGACATGTGTTGGCCTGTCTGGAGTGGTGATTTGGCCTGGAGGAGCAAACGTGCTGGTGGTTTGAGCTTCAGAGAGGTGTGTGGCATAACACCTGCTGTTATAGCTGGGTTTGAGGAGGTGGTTAATAAGAATAAGTAGTTGTTATGTGTAGAATAACTGTCCCTGGCTGCAGCAGGAGCACAATGTGTGCCAGGACAGACACATGATTGCAGCAGCAGCCTTGAACCATCATAGGAGGATACCAGAGGCACCAGAGCTATAAACTCTCCATTGCTAGATCTTGGTTAGCAAAGAAATGCACCTCTGGGAAATGAGTAAAGCAGTGCTTGGGACAGTAAAGAGAAGAAAGTATGGGACACATTTCATTGATAGAAAATGTGGATACACTGTGTAGCTGTGAACCAAGGAAGAAAGACAAAGGCACGGAGTGTGCCAGCAACACACTAAAAACAACTTCCACTGGCCTCTCACATGTGGATGAGGAAATCATCAACATCATACTCCTGGCAAAGAGCTTGGCATGCTGCTGACTTTTCCACTGGCAGCCCAAGGCCATCCATCTCAGGGCTTGGGAGATGAGTGGAAGGAAAGTAACTACAAAAGAAAGAGGTGCATACTCTGCAGAAATTTGCCTATATTAATTTTAACTGTACTTCCTTAAAACTCTAAGATCTAGCAACACCACAACTGGACTAATAGTAATATTTTGATTAGAACTGCTAATATTTCAGCTAGATTAATAATAAATCCTTGATTTACATATACAGTTACCCAACTTGCACAAAAGAGAAATCTGAGTGCAGCAAATGGGTGGGAGGCTATCCTTCAGAAGAGGAGAATCAGGGAATCCTATCAATGTGTACAAAAATCTAGTGGAGGGTAGTAAAGAGCAGCGAGACAGAGTTTTCTCCACAGTGCCCAAAGACAAGAGAAGATGCAACAGGCATGAATAGCAGTTAGAGGAAATTCCCCTCAAATACCATAAAAAACCTAGGGTCTGTGTCAAGTGGATTGTACATCCATAGGTAGTTGTAATTTTTTATTTCTTACACATTTCTGTTTGTTATGAAAAGAAGTCAATACACTCAAACGTAACAGAAAAACACATTAGAAGAACAATACTTTGTACCAAAATAATCAGTCTAGAGAGATATTAAAAATAAAGTAGGAGATAAAGAAAATATATAATACAAAAGTAATTAAATATTTGCATCTTACCAAGCTCATTTCTCATTTGCTTTACTTGGTCTCTTCTTCCAGATCACAAGACTAGTATGTAGAAGAAAGGCAACCCTAGAAACAGTGAAAGTTCACTCAATGGAGCTGCATTCATATGAGATGCTGTTCACTGATAGCATTACTATATTGCAGAATGTATTTTTGAGGAAGATTTTCATTTAATATGCTTGCATAAACATTCTGTCCCAGCATAAAGAAGAATCATTGGGAGTTTTGCCAACTCATGTCTGAACACAGAGTAAAGACTCTCTTTCTCCAGATGTAACCAGTGGCAGCAGTTAAAGGAAATATGATAGCTCCTCTGCAGATGACTTAACACAATTTTTTTTAACTGAAGGAAAAAACAAGAGTGTATTGCTTTTTTACTTTGTTTTTAACTAAGTGACATGGGCAAGTTTTAGTCTCTTCAACAAGGACATAAGGCCTGTACATATTTCAGTAAAGTTTGTGAGTAGAAATGCTATCAGGCTGTGAGATTATTTTGTGTACAGCAAGTTTCTCTTTGTGTTCTGGCAAACACACCAACAAGATGTACTATGTATAAGTGAATTTATGTACTTAGAAAACTTTAACAATTAAGTTGTGGACACTAGACACCAGACATATGCCTATGTGAGCTGAGATCTAGTTGATGTCCTTTTTTAAACATGTTTATAGACCAGGCATTTTTTTCTCATCTTGTTTTCCCTGCCGGTTAGATTAAACCTTTATAAAGACTTTGACACATTTCATTGAAAAGCAAAAGGACATCCCTGGAGTGACTCTAAGTGAACAAAGTAATCCAAGATGAAGGAAAAGCTGACTAAACTTATTGACAAAGTCTCTGGGTTGCCAGCTGCAACAACCAACCCTGGATCTATCACAGAAGGTTAATTCTAATTTTTAAATAAGGAAACCTAGTTTTTTAGTTACATGCTGGTATCTACTAAACAATAATAGGTATTTTTTTCTTTTATTTCAAGGTTTTCTTGTCATTAATATCCTCTCCTGACTATTTTTGTTTTCAAAATTTTTGTGTGCACAGTAATTCAGAAACTTTCCAAAAGCCAGGGAGCATATTTACTTTAAGATAGGATTTTCACTGGAATAGTCAATCTAAATGCAGAGTTGCCTTTATTTTGGATGTAACTATAAGAAATACCTAGGATTCCCTGACTCTCATATTTCACTTAAAAAAATTCTTTCTGCTTTCATATGCATTTCAGAACCAAAGACTTCACGGACAGTCAGTTTCAGTGGGCTGAGGGTTATAACCAATCCAGAGAAATTAAAATTTTGTACTTTATATAACTGTTATTACATCATTATTGGAATTTCCCTGTCCATTCAGTTAATCCACCTCAACTAGAGAAAGATGTTTTTTACTCAGATACATCTGCTAGAAGAAAATAAATCATCACCATTCATTTGATGTCAGACATTCTAGCAGTTTAAAAGAGGCAAAACCACAGTAAAGCCAAAAGGGAAAATGGAAAATTCAGTAAGACTCATTGCTAAAACCTAGCAGATAATTCCTTTCATTATGAGAAAGTTTTATGTCACAAGTATGCTATCTTCAAATTATAAAGACTTTTCTGTAGTCCTTACTCTTTACAAGTTTTAAAGTGAAATAAACACAGTTACCTACACTGTGAAATATTGTGAACTTTGTGCACCACACCGTTCTTATATTCCACGTACAGTTTGAGACCTCATATCCACCCTTTAATGTATTTTGTATTTAAAAATAAATTAAATTTATGTTTAATTAATTAATTCTGTTAATTAAAGTACATTAAATATTTATTTACCCAGTTAAGAGGTCAAATTTTTGACAGGCCCTCTTCCATAATAAGCTCTTCATTCTCTTTTAGAATTATCATTTAAATGTTATGGAAACAGTTATTTCATGTAAGTAAAGATCTGATCACTTGCCAGTGCCTGGAAATCCCACAGACATGGCTGTAATGCTGCACATGCCTGACAGATCCAATGCCACGTAGACCAGATCCAGCAATGAAAGCAATTTGAACAAGAGGAATGTCTGTCTGTATCACTTCTGCTTCAGCATCTCTCCATTGGATTTGGGCAGATGTAGCATCTGGCTGAAATTCTGTCCTCCTCAGGCTACAGAAAAGTCTCTTCTAGGAATGGGCAAAAGATGTGGCTATGATCTAGCCTCCCTTTCAAATATGAGATATTTATTTTTATTTGGAAAAATTATTTTTTTAATAAATAATCCATGTGGCATTGTTATAGAAAAGCTGATTCTTTACTGTGCTGAAAAAGCTGGGTAAGGTAAACCCTGTTTATTTCCTTACAAGGAAAAAAAATAACATTTATTGCCAGAAGAAAGGTTTCACGTGGAATGTTGGCAGATGCAGCATCTTCCTTGACACATAAAGAAAACATCTTGGAACAAAAAGACTAAAATCTGTTCTACTTGCTTGTCAGGGACTCCTAAATAGCTGGTGGTTTTATTATAGGAGCTTCCCAAGAAAAATTGAGAAAAGTCATGGGTTTTTTTCTAATTTCCCAGTTCTTTGTAAACAATATTTGCTTCTGCACTGAGCCACATTTTGGCTAATGCCTGTGTCTCTAACTCATAATTTTGTCTCTAGCTTTTAGAATAAGCTAGGTATGAGGATCTGAGTGTATAAAAGGAACTTCAGAGTACGCAGGTCGATCATGGACAAAAAACTTTGAGATAAGAAAAAGGAATAAATTTTAATGACTAGCAGTTTATACTGTTCCAAAGGCAGTTTCATCTGAGAACAGCCAAGACATATATGCTCCCACACATAATAAAACATACCCTGCTGTATAAAGCAGTTTTGAACATAATTGGAGATTCATAAAAAAGTATATGGGTTTTTCACAGGTTACTTTTCGAATAAATCAATAGATATACTACCATTTTTCTTAGAGGTAAGCCAAATGACTATTAATATAATTACAACACTGTTGCTGAAATATTTGTAATATTACATACTCATATGCAGTCTCATGTTAAACCATATATATATATAAATAATGTATATATAAATATACCATAAATATGTATATAAATAATATATATAAACCATATATATACAGTTATATATATGTACAAATATTTTTTATATATGTGAATATATATATATCTCATTATTTATAGTGTAATATTTCAGGTAGGTCCTGCTTCTGGTAATAATATCCAGGGTTATTTAAGATGGGAATACTGTTTGATGTATGCTCTGAACATAGGAGAATGTATTTTCAAGTGTCAGAAAATAATCCTTTTTCCTGCTTGGTAAAGGATGCATCTGATGCTAAGCTTTATTTCAAAGTCTAAAACTCGAAGTAAGAAAATGTATAAGATAACATAAATCAAAGTGTCTGTGTGTGATATAGCCTATTAAGAGATAAGGAAAAAGTACATCAGCCAATAGACTGGGCACAAGATGCTTCCATGGCTTTTTAAATGCACCTACATAACAGTCACACTGTGAATATTCACTCAGATATTCTAACCGGATGCAAATGTTACTTGTTCCAGCTAAGCACACTTCTCAAAGAAATCTTACAGAGCAATCTTTGTAAACAAGATGTCTTTGGAGATGCTGAGGAGGTGGCTAAAGTGAATTTCCTGTTAGATCAGATACTGTGGAAAAATACACTGTTAATAGAATGAGACTGGTATCAAAGCATGAATTTATTGTCCTAATATAGAAATACAATGACAGTGAGAAAATGCATTAGCCTTTGGTTCACTTTGTAACAAGAAATAAGACATAATTTATTGCACAGTATCAAGAGTAATAAAATATGTAATATATCTGTCTTTCAAGCTATTCTCTTTTTTCTTGCTTTTTATTTCTGTTTTCCCAGATACAGCCCAACATTATATAGGCAAACTGTCATTCTGTGCATCAATTTTCCTTATTTGATGGCTACTTTATCCAGTCTTAGAGGTTACCACTTTCTAATTTTAGAAATATTAATGTCAGAGCTATGAATGTATATACATATAGTCCAATTGCTGATAGTGTGAAAAGAAAAACTCTAGATATATTCAGTTTTTATCTTCTAGCCCTCTAAGTTTTTGTTTTGTTTTTTTTTTTTTTCCACTGCTGTATCATTTATTTTACAGATAGATCCATGTGTTCGACTTACAGGTATGTCTTTCAGTAAGCTATTTCTGAAGCAACACTGAAATAATGGTGTTTAGCAAAAATCTGTGCACAGATTTTGTCTGGCTTATCTGGGTTTTGCTGTAATTGAATGGGATCCAAACCAACTATTTGACTGGCAACTTTCTGCATTATTTTTAGCTTGGACTTTTTGAAATGTGGAGAATAATCAGTCTCATGGAGACTTTCTAAGCTTAATGATATTGGTTATTCCTTTAGCACAAGTACCAAAATGTTACAGTATACCCTAATAATTACTCATTCATCAGTGGTCAGTCTGCACCACCCATTCATTCCTTTAGTTCTGTGTTTTCAAAGCAGAAGGCACTGGAGAAGATCAGAACAACACCCATCTAAGACCTTGTATACCACATGTTTGTTTCTGCAATATCACATTTTTTCTCATAAAATCCTCATTGATGCTTTCCAAAACTCAACTGTCTTGGTTTCTTCTTTTGAGAGTTAGTTATTTCTCATTATATACTCTAGAACTTAAAATTCACCAGTGAAAAATGTGTAATCATTGGCACTTTTCCGCAAGGTAGAGTTATAACATTTCCTTTTACATTTGTGTTACTATGGGCTGTAGAGATACAATTATAGTTCAATAGTGATTTTCTATTGCATATGCTTTTCAGTAGCATTTTTCCACTAAAATGAACTAATTGTAATAGTAAGAAAGAAATCAAGGGAAAAAAAAAAAGCCATGATAAATCTGGTTTATTATGTAAACAAGCAGAACAGGAAAGCAATATTTACTAAAAGTTACAAATCACATAATGTTCCAGTTCATCAAAATCTCAAACTTAAAAAAAAAAATCCTTATTCTTTAAATAGTTTCGTTTTCCTTGTTTTGAGGACTGTAAAGAATCCATTAGTTTGATGCTGTCTGCTGTTGATGAATGATGAAATATTTTTGCACCCAGCAGATGGTGTTTTTGCTTTCATAAGCAGGTCACTAAGTGAATTCTCTTTGCGTTTTCAAATGGACAGCTCTTACCAGATGTTAAATGGATCTCTACAACTTTTAAAATATTTTTTGTAAAAACATAAAATTTCTGTCTAACAAAATGTAGCCCACATAACTGAGGTCAGGCCAATTTAAATATATGGAAGAAAAAGACTAACAGACTTAATATTTCCTACTCCTTCTTCTCTAAAATCTTGAGTTGAGACACCAGAAATTTCTTATAGTTTAATTTTTCCCATCTTTTTCACATTTACAACCCTAATAAGTAAACTTCCCATGCAAAATACACTGACTATGTTGCAGAAAGATGCCTGTTGATCTGTTATTCACCTGCAAATGCATCTCCAGATTCAATCTGTCAGCTGACAAAAAATGGAGAATAAGAATACATGCAAGAGTATAACTCAACATACTTAATCCAAACCCTTTTTACTTAGTGAAAAAAAAACAAACAAACATGTTCAGTTTCTTTTTATAGTCATTTAGATATAAAATAACTTTTAAAAAAATTTCAATGTCCCCTGCTAAAAGAAAATAGAGGAATGAGGAGATCTGTGGATTTGGTGAAATCATGCACTTTCAAATTTTATGAAGTAACTAATTAAACAGCAGCATCAGCTGGTCAGATGTCTAACTCAACAGGCACAGTACATAAACTTCAGAAGTTCAGTTATGAGCTGGAAATAAACAGAAGATTTGTAAGAAAAAAAGATTTTTCTAAAGGTCAGAAAATGAAAGGTCTTGGCAGTAACGCTGACAAAATTAATTGTCATAATGCCATATATTAAGAGAAGTTAATGTAAGTTTCTCCTTTTTTCCTCCTGCTTTAGTTAATACTGTGAACAAATCTTTCATACGTGTCTCAAACTTTTAAAATATACTGGGTTTACCACAATTCAGTACAGTTCAAGTGGATGATTGGAGACCCCAGTAGGCAGTTGCATAGAACAATATGATAGCTGCTACCATGAATACCTAAATTACCAGCTGTGCATGGAAATAACAAAAACATTATATTTAGAGAAGTAGTTTAATTTGTGAAATCACTGTTCCCTCTCCATATTCATTTCAAACAAATAACTTTAATGTAGAAAGACTATGAAATGAAACAAACAAAAATCCAAGCAAATCACAAACACAAGAAACTAAATGCATGAGTGAACAAACAAGCGAACCAAGTACTGAGAAAACCAGCTTATAGATTTGCATAGTCTCACATTTAAGTTTCATCTGTCATTAAATTATACTGCTGATAAATAGGAAACTGAATTTTTGCTTTTGCCAGTGTAATTTCCTTCTCCTAAATGAATGACTGCACCTTCAGACCCTTCTATTAGGTAATTAGCTAAATTTCTCATTAATAACTAATAATTCAGACTGCCCTGTTCTCTTTGCATTAAACAAATACATTTAAGATTCTCTACAGGGCAGTGACCTTTGTGAACAATAACAAGCTAAACAATTTACTAGTGATAGTAATACAAAAAAGGAGTTTTATTATTTGATAAGGGACCCTTAGATAAACAATGTTAAAAAGAAAAATTGCAAATAATGGCAATTAGAGCTTATTAAAATACCTTCTAGAACAACCCAGATTTCAACTAACACATATTTTTTGCATACTAACATTCTATGACATAATTTAAAGACTACTGGCGCAAGAGAACTGATTATATATTTTTTTAAAAATATAAAGTTTTGCTGAAGTGGTTTAATGTACTCTTTCAATTCCTTTTATCACCACAGTAGCATCCCAGGGTCATCCAAAAATAGTTTGCTCTTTTAAAAAAGTTTTTATCTCTGTTGATATTGTGAGTCATATATGGTTACCTAAACCAAGGTTTTAAAATGTTTTAGTACTTTTCAAAGCACCAAAAAATCAATAGCAGGTTGAAAGGTCCCCAAATGCCTTTCGATCACACATAAAGTTGTGCAGCAGATTTTCAGAGTTGAGCCTGCCCTAATAACTGTTAAAGGACCTTCCAAAACACCTTTTTGTTTGTTTCTTATATTAATAGTGACACTTAGCAAGTATGCACAGCTGTTCTGTAGTGAATATTTAGTAATAGAAATTTAAAATAAAACTCAGAAGAACTTTTGAAATTTAATAGACAGTAGGCTGTATGCACCTTGGATATTTACTGCTGTATCTTACTGTATGATGGATGTCTTTGGTGAAATAAGTCTGATGTCATTTTAGAGCTGCAAAACCTATTTCACAAGGGACAAAAAAGAAGGTTAATATATAAATCAAGGAACTATTTATGTGAAAATACATAGGAACTCAATGACTTGTAAAGAAAGAGTTTATATGACCATTTTTCAGAATGGAATAACATAAGTATGCAAATTGTAGTCTCGCTAATTTATAATTAGATCCTGTGTTAGCAGAACATCTCTTACAGTCCCATCCATCACCACAAATTAGACACCACATTTAGGACAGAAACTCTGGGATCTGTGTGCCTCCTCTGACCTGAAATCTTATTCTCTGCCTCTATAACCTCCTCACAGTGGTTTAGTCATCAGCTAAATGTGAACACAACTAAGCAATGCTCTTGCAAGCCCTTCAATAACTCCTCGGCTTTTTGCAGCCCCTGTTTACAATGTCACCCTGCTGACCCCAGGCTGTGCTTTCAGCCATCACCACTGGCTGATCCTTTTTTTGCAGCACCACCTCAGTCACTCTCCCTGTGTGGCTCTCCTTGTCCACTCACCAGGCTATATTCTCAGCCTGGCTTCATCCCAAAAGCTGCAGCACACGATTTTCTGGTACTGACAAACCAAACAAATGCTCTTCTATCTTTTCAAACTGTTCCAGTACCCATCATTTCCTAGTTGGCTTGCAAATGAACATATTCCTTCCTATGTGTTCACCAACCTGAATATTTTTTTACACTGAGCATAGGTTATGGTCTTTACTCTGAAAGGACAGACCCCTCAGGACCTTTACTCCGAAAGGACAGATCCTTCAGGATGCTTTGTAATGACAACCACCTTTTAATTCAGTCTAAAATTCTTTCCAAACGTCCTTAATTTCTAGACCCTAACACTTACCAATATACTTTGAAGAGGGGAATGAAGTAGATGACTCCATAAGGCTCCCGCCAACGTAGGTGCTTTATGATTCTAAATTTTCTAACAAACATTTCTGTGCCTTCTTTCCTCCTGCTGTAACCAACCAGTTATTCTTCCCTTTATTCTACTTAAACATTCCATTTTGTGACACCTACAAAAATACAGTCTGCATTATACTGACAATTAC
Organism: Taeniopygia guttata; assembly: GCF_048771995.1. Lineage (NCBI taxonomy): Eukaryota > Metazoa > Chordata > Aves > Passeriformes > Estrildidae > Taeniopygia > Taeniopygia guttata. The sequence continues at coordinate 35,216,663 of NC_133028.1, read as the reverse complement.
TTACATGGCGAACCTTTACTGATTGATTGCACGTCCTCTAGATTCTATATTTTCACAAATTAACACTCAGCAATTGCTTCATAAGTAGCCCCATTAAGCTCTGCTTCTATACTGTTAGGAATGAAAGAATCCAGTAAATAGCAAGAATACTTGAACACCATGAAAACATAAATAATATACAAAAATCAGCTTCCATATTTAGGATGCTCACAATCTTGAAACAATCATTATTTTCTCGTGAATTTATTTTCTTGCTCTTCTGACACTATTATTTTATTATACACTACTTATATATTGATGAATTGATGAATTTTTGTAACTAACCCTTTTCACATAGTATTTCTCTCTATCTCAGCAACAACATAAACTTTTAAATTTTAATACTTGTGATCAAACAGTAGTTCCAAGGTTTTTTCTGATTATAAATCCCAATGCAGAAAAGAGATTTGATGTGGAACTGTCAGACTACATGAAAAATCCAGTTTCATGACTGAATGCAGTTTGCAATTTTATATTAGACCTTAAATTTAAGTCCACAACCAAATAAAACTTTGATGCATACATGACCATTTAAAAACATTCCAGACATTTTCAGTGACTGAGCTTGTGAGTCACAATTCTATACGTTTTAAGATTGAATTTCCTGATGTAATGCTTTTATTTTCTTTGGAATTATTTATCTATATATAAAAAATATTGTATGTATTGGATTGTATGTATCTATATATAAATAAAATATTGTATATCTATATGTAAAAAATATTTAATCACAGTTTCCTTCAGAGTTAAGGTAATCTTTTAACGTATGTTTCTAAACGACTGGCAATATTTGTCATTTTGTCCCAAAGAGGTAGACTCTAGTTTCTAACAACTGTAAAGTTAGACTTGCAAGAAAATACAAACACATAGCAACTGAAAATACATACTAAATTTAGAAACAATTTTAATTTCTCATTTTACAATACCTGAGGCTTTTCATAACTAATCTGAAATATAGTATCTTTATGTCATAGCCAATAGATTTATTATTAAAACTTCTACATGAGTAAATTATTGACATTAGCTCACTTCTGCCACAGTCCTGAATTAATTGTGAACAAATAGAAAAATACCATGACAGAAGATTTCTAGGATGAGAGTACTAGAAGTTAGAAACAAAAAAAAAGCCTCCTTTACATTATTGGAGGATACCAGTCAATGAATTCAGCCTGCTTTTCACAGAAAAGCTGAATTGTATTGTGTTTGGTCAGTGAAAATCTTGATGTGCTCTGTCATATCTACAACACTAATTTCAGGATTCCTACTCAAGTCTGTTTTATAACCAATGGGGAGCATTTTTAAAACATCCCTGTAATTTACTAACCAACCCAAAGCACTTTGCACTTCTAAATTACTTATGCACTTTCCTAATTAAAGCATTTAACAAAATTATATAAATTGGCTTTGTGTTTTAAAAAAAAATCTATTTTCTTTCTCTTAAGCAAAGTTTCTTTATTCATACAATGGTTTTCAGTCCTTCAACTAATTTTCTCTAAAGTAAAACATTTTTCATTTAAAATTATTGGAGTGGAAAATTGCACAGGTTTAAAAATTTATGAAAAAATATGTAATGGCCTACGGTTTCATAAAATATGTATCATACAGCACCATATTTATTCTACCTACTTGTTAAATTTGCTTAAAGTGCCCACTGTGATTTGTTTGGCAGAACATACTTCTTTTTCCATAAAAGTCTTTTCTGTGTCTTACAGTGTTATCTATTGTTTGAACTGTGCCAGAAAAAAAAAGAAAGCATTGCATTTCTGTTTGCTTTTTTCCTGTCCTTATTAATAGAGGTTAGCTGATAGTGGAAATATAAAGCAGCATTATTATGAAGTCATTGAGGAAAACTGAAATCTGAAGAGCACTTATTAAATAATAAATATGAATTAATAATAATTATATAAATATAGTTTTCACATTTAAGCGGTATTTTCCCATCAAGATGTGAGAATCTGGAGTGAAAATACTAATTTTGTTTAATCATTGTATTCTTTCAGATCATCTTCATTCAGTAATGAGCTTAAGTTACAGAATATTTTACAATAGCTCCTGACAAATTATTTGCTGATAACCTATCTGCCTAGCAGTAACATAGCTTAAAGAGAAGATCCCTTTAGCCACATGTTTTTCAAGAATAAATAAATACTGCTTATTTAGGTAATAGCTTGTAACCTAAGCAGAAATTAAAGCAATAAAGGTTTAAATAAAGATTAAAATAAAGATAAATCTATTATTTTAAGACAAATAAGTCCATAATGTTCTTTAGAATAGTTTTGAGGTCTTAAAAAAGTTAAACCTAAAAATAGTTCTAGTTCATAGCTGTTTCTGAATTTTTTCCCACATTTAAAACTACTGAATTTGCCAACAAATTTTGAAATGTAACTCACTATGTCATATGATGTTGGAACTCTCTTTTTCACCATTTGACAAAATGAAAAAAAATTATTTTTTTCATCGATTAAATCTTCAGCAGAACTTCTTAACATATTAGTTTTCATTTTTTTATGTATTTATAGCAAGAGAAGTACGATGCAGAGGTACTTATTGGGCCACAAACCCTTTGATTCAGGTTTCAATATTACTGTTAAGTGCATGCTTAACTTAGTAAACAAAAGGAATTATAGATTAATTAGTTGTAATTTGTACAGCAGAAATAGTAATTGATATGAATAGGAATATGTAACTTCAAAAAATTCATACACTTTGAATAAAGACCATAAGCAGCTTGTGAATAATTCAGGGTTTTCTACTTTCTTTAAAAAAGGTATTTCAAAGTTAATAAAATCTGTTTTCAGTTATACCACTAGAGACATTAAATTCTTGTTAAGTAACTACTGAAATACATATCTTCCAGAACAAATTGATCTACCTGAATATCTGACTACACCCATGCACCAGGATTTTCTCTTCAGACTATATCTAGAAATTTTTAAGCTGCCCAACTCCTCCAGATCTTTCAACTACATTATAAAGCATTGCTGGTTTCTGCCCATTAACTTGATCGCTGGAGAATATGGTTGGGTTTTTTGCAGTGTCTTCTCCCTGGCAATCCCCCAAAGCTTTCTCAAAGGTTCCCTAAAACTTCAAGTGCTTTTAGACTAAAGGATAATCTATGGGTCCCTGGGGCTACAGGGTCCTATATTTAAATAAGGTTTCAAATTTTTTGGTTTCTTCCCTCAGCACCAAAGACTGCAGGACACACTGCTTAGTTGTCCTATACCCCAAAACAAATATCTCTGTGTATCCAGTGGGATAAGATTAGCTCCAGCACTCAGAAAAAACTGCCGAGTTTGATGCTTTCACACAATCTTTCACCTGTAGAGATACTAAAATGTTAGAAAATAAAGGTACATTAGTCTTTTAGAATTTACTCACTCTTCATAGATATTATTATGTTATCTTATGCATTAGATACATGTATAAATGATTAGGTATGTTTTTCCCCTTTCTTACAAAAATGACATCTAGCTTCCATTTTCTTCATATATTTAATCTTGTTTTGCCCAGATTAAGAGTTTATCTTGTTTGGAACAAGTTTGATAAACAAAAATAAAGCATCATACTGGTATTAGATACTATATTGTGAAGTAAAAATTGCCTTGCATTGCTATGGATCATGACACTTGTTGCAGCTCTAGTTAAGCCATCTATTCTCATTCAGTACTACTCCGAGCACTGAATGAGAATAGATGTTGCATATAATGTTACACCATTATATGCTCCCACTTAAACATGTGAATGCATTTAGATTGCTTTGGGTGTCCATGGAAAAGATAAATTACTCTTCAAGACATATGTTTGAAATTATAGTTTTCTTTTGCTAGGGTAATAATCCTAATGGCATCTAAACTCAGAGAAATGTGCAACCTTCATTTCTTGTCCCCATAAAATTAGATTCAAGAATTTACTGAAGCACACCATTCCCTTTCACTCATGCAGCCAAGTAGGAGAGACAGGATGCAATGGCCTGGATACAGAACACATCTCAAGGCACAATCAGGATGTGGTCACAAGCAGTTCCAAATTTCTCCACTTTAGCCATATTCACAAAAGACAATTTTGGTGGGGATTTCCCCTTTTCACCAAAACTTTGTTTGAGGATTTATCTTATTAATCTAATTTTTCATATGATTTTTCATATGATAATCCTGCCTTCTTACCCTTGGGAGACTCATCTCAGTACACCATTAGGACTTTTACTATAGCTCACAGCACAAATATCCACTGGAATTAATTATGAGGTGAACAATGCTTAGTTCTTAACAGTAATGCTCTTATTTCAATTAAAACAGATGTCTCATTAGGATATAAGTTTAAATTAAAATGCAAAAAAGATATATCTCAAATAGGAAAGTTAAGAAAATGTTGATGATCAACATGAATACACTAAGAAGTCCATATTTTTTTCAATTACTTCTTGAACTTAAAGTACAGAAAGGGGGTTTAGAAAGGAATGGCTCTGAAGCAATAAATAAGATCTCTGCATTCATCAGAGTTAAGAAATAATGAGCTTTCTGAGGCTGATGCACACAAAAGGAACATAAGTACCCTTAACTGGTCTATCAAGACTGAAATAAATCAAATTATAGTTACTTTTAAATGCTGGTTAATCTTTAAGTCTGGTTAAGCTTTAGTAAATTTGCAGGAAAAACTCATAACTAATTAATCCTAATTAAGAGCATTCCAACTAGGCAGAGTGGAATTTTGTACTGAAAATCTTAAATGTCCAGTAATGTTAAAATATTCTGAATTATCATCAAGCATTTCTAACAAACAAATAAATTCAAAAGGGTATTGTTGGTGAAACTGAGTAAGCACAGTTCCAAAGAAAAGACAATATTTTTTAATATACTCTGGAGACAATTAAAATAAATATAGATTTCTCCTTTTTTTCTTCTATTTAGAAGTACAAAGGCAGCTGCTCTTCATTCTTAATCACTTTAGGAATGATTGAGAAAAAATAATGAGCAAATACACACAAAACTGAGTCCCTCTGAAAAAAGGTAGACCAACTGCTACTAAAAAGCCATATTCTTCTTTCTTAAAGAGGCACTTCCTTGTTTTTATGTGTCAGAACTTAAAGAATGCAGTAAAAATGGCTCAAAACACTGTCCCCATAAGATGAGATACCACAACAAGCACAGATGACAGGAAGGTGTTAATTTCTGTGCTGCAGGAGGTGAAAAGTTTGGAGTTAGCACACCAGACAAGATTTCACTGTGCAGACTGTGGAGAAAGCAGATATAACAACAGAAAAATGCCAGGCTGGGGCAGGCACATCTGGATAACCTATTCAGACACCAAAAGTTCTCTCCACGGCAAACTGCTGGAAAGGAATCAGCTGCATAGACACACTGTCTCAAGTTGTCAGAATGGCACATACATTGCTGGATACCAAGGACTTATTAAAAAAGTGGTACCTTGGGAAGAACATTTGAGGACACCCAACACAGAAGACCAGAAGAAGAAGGGCCAGTGGGATGCCACAGGACACCATGTGGTGGTGACTATTTTCCTATTTAATCTCTGTCTCTCTTTCTTTCTCTTTTTCTTTCCTCCCCCCTCACCACCCCCACTGCCCTCTACTCCATATTTACAGTTAAATAAAATCTGTACTTTTGACTCTGGCATATGGTCATTTGTACCTTAGCTTAGCCAAAGGCATCTTTTAATAATTGGCCCCTACCATTATTTCTGAAGTAAGATCCTAACATTATTCTGGTGGATGATAACATTATCTCTTGCACCTATTTAAAAACAAAACAATAATCATACAATCATGAAAAGTTCTTCCAACATCTTCTAGCATAAGTAGAGAATCTGCCTGTATGTCCTAAAGCATGATGTTTGAGCTCAAAACAATGTACAGTAGTTGAACAACAGGAGGAAAAAAATCTTGGATATCTAGTAGGGTTTGAAATGCTATTCTATATGCACATATTTCCTCTGGTCCCTCTCTATGATTTCTGTATCAATGTGTCTATAATCCCACCATCAGCCTACAGTTGAATGGCCTTTAAATCACTGACTTTCATATTGGACTCTTAAGGTGCATTAGATTCAATGTGGTTGATTGTTTCAACTAGAAACAATTTTGCCCTTGTGAATAGCCAGCAAGTTACATGTGACAGAAGCAAATAACTGCTAAAATGTAACACTGTAAAAACATAGAGTATCAAATTTCCTAAATTCTTACTGTAATAAATGAAGAATAATAAAGCTGTAAAATTTAGGACTGTATATCTTCAGAAAATGTTAGCATCATTTATATGTTAGCGGCAAACAATTTTCTTGCCATGATTCTTTGTTTACTCCTGCTTATAGGTGATAATTTGCCTCAAAAATGCAGTATATGGTTGTAGCAGGATGCTCTGCCCTGAAATGGGGACAAGCAACTTGAACAATACTCTGATCTGTAGTCATTTCACCCTGGTCCCTTTTATATATTAGGGTGCTTATGGTTTTACAGGAAAAAAAAAAAAACAACCAAACAAAAACCCAAAAACACCACCAAAAAACCACCTTTCATATTATTATATCCTTCAGAGAGTAGCTGAAAATGACTTACATGAATGTAAAGCTTCATTAGTTAATGTCAATCTACCAACATTACATTGGCAAAAAAAGTTAACCAGGGAAGCTCCACTGTGCAGCAATGAACAGACACCAGAAAATTATTTGCTAGTTTCTATTTTCTCTAGTAAAAACGTAAGTTTTCCCACCTTCAGGTGCTTCAGCAAGGGTTCACCAGCAGAGACCAACTTTGGGGGTGATGTGGGTAGAGAGGCAGTGAAGGAAGAACAGGAGAAAGAGCGGTTGGAGTGACCCTGGGCCTCCCCCCAGCAGTATTGGTGTACACAGTACAGATTGTGGTGCTCAGCTGTGCCCCCACTGGAAACATCTGCATTCCTCACCTGGCTGGACAGCATCTGGAGGAGGCAATGGATTTGGAGAAAACTGGGGGTTTTGGGGTTTTACCTCCCAAGGACAGTGGGGTGGGTATCAGGGAGCTGTAGGATATTTTGAGGAGATATGGGATCACAGGGGTTGTCAAGAGAGATTGGCGAGGGGTTGTGATATTTTTCGGGAAGGCATCCCAGGGTATGGATGTACAGGGACCAGGGCTGTATTGCGGTGGGGTAGAGGGCAGCACATTTGAGGCTGGGGGAATTTTGAGAAGAACATTGAGTTAGGGTTCAGGTTGGGGTGTTCCTTTCAAAGGTTTCACAGTGGAGCTAGGCCAGCTGTTGCTGCAGCTCTTATGCCCTCCTGATGGCACCTTTTCTCCCTAGAACTTTCTCAATGTTGCTCCTTTGTCTATCTCCGTGCCTGATGTAATTCTCCTTCTGCCATATAACTAAAGTAAATGACAGTTCCTAGAGGGCTTTTTCAGTTGCTCCATTTCCTTTTTCAGCCTGCTGGCTGTTGGTTTGGTTTTGTTCAGCTGGTTTCTCACCTGTCAGAGATGTCCCCACTGACCTTTTCTTGCACTTGAAGTCATTGCTCACATGCTTTCAACACTTGCACATCGACACTTTCTGATGTCTGATGGCTCCCAGGGCTCAGGTGGGAAAAGAGTGAATCAGACCTTGACGTTGGTACTCAGCCTCTTACATCTTCTGCCTATTCAAAGTTAAAGAATGCAAATTGAGAAAAGTTAGGAAATTAACTCAAAACAGGAGACAGAGCCAGTGGCAGTATTACGCATAACCAGAAAAGGACTGTCACCAACTCGACACCAAATTATAAAAGAGTTTTCAACAATTCTAAATCAGCATTATACATGGGAAGGCTTATTTTGCCTTAGTGTGTAATACAATCCTAAAAGGATGACTCTAAAATCTTTGCTTTTACATACCCCCAAAGCTTTTGCTAGCCTTGATGGCTTCTAGATACAGCTCATCCTGTTCCTTGTCCTAGAGCTCATTGCTTCTCCTGCTCCTGAAGGACACAGGTCCATCTGCACCCTATTGCACCCCAGCACTACAAGGTCTACTTTTTGGCCCAGTGGGAACAGCCACTACACCACCTTACCTCACCTCACCACTCCCCAGGGGTTTGTGACAGGCAGGACTTGCCTGGTGGTGCCAGATGTCACCAGCAAAAAGAGGGGCCAAGCTCCTAAGTGCAACTGGGCACTGGCAGCTGCCTGCAGAATTAATCACTATCAGGAATTCCACCAGCACAGCACAACCAGCACCACCCTGGACCCCTGGATATGTCTGTTGGGTCTCCACACCCCCCTTAATGTGCCTTTCAGGGGGCAGGGTACTACGCAATGTGATTTTCTGTGGGTCACAGACTTCAGGATGTACCTTTTGGCTTCTACCCATACCCCATTGTTTTTTTCTACTATGATGTTGATTGTAACTTAATAAAACATAAAGCTTTTTCCAATTTAACCAAAGTTTCAGCATTGGGTTTCTGAATGAAAAGACCAGCTATGGGTTGAAGACCGTTCTTCTACCTTCTCCTGATGACACATGTAATAAGAACAGAATCTCTAGGTGTCTACTGCTTGTTTCCAGTTGTCTCCACACTTTTAATACCTGCAAGGATTATTACATGGATTAAAGTACATAATGTATTAAAAATGAGTAAATATTTTCTTCTTAGTACATTGCAACTGAATATGAAGCAGAAAGGTTTTATAAACATATTAAATTAGTGTAGCTTAATTTTTCATACCCATGAGCTTTATACTGTATGTATTGCTACAGCTTCACAGTACCATGCATTAGCATCAGTATGTCCAGAGAGGATATCAAAATTAAGGTCTATGACACATGATTTTAAGTAAAAGTGCTGGCAGCAAAAACACCCTCTAGCACATTAAGGAAAATATGGTTTTAGAGCAGTGAGAAAGTCCTCACTTTATGATGCTTATAGAATATATTAGTCTGTAGATGCTTCATCATATGCATGGTCACACAAAGAAATTGCCTTTAAAATTGACAGACTATCCACACAGTTTGGAATGAAGAGTTATGTGTATGAAGATGTGACAGATCTATGATCAGTATGCCTGGGAAGTATGATAATGTTTTTATTCCTCCTATTTTGGAAAGAATTGCAGCAGAAGTTTTAAAAGTACAGAACATTCATCTCTGTACAAAGAATTCCCACAGGCTTCAATTAGTAAAGTATCTTAGGTTTTTATTAAATTAACTCTGACTGCTTCATTTTGTAATGACAAAACAGCAGTAAAATCAATTTAGTGAGATTTCTTTCTTTTCTTCAGCATAGGAAGACAGAAAAATATATATGGCATATAAGATACATAAATAAAAATGGGGGGAAATGTTTCAGCAAGAAGGAGGAAACCTTGGGTTTAGAGGGTTTTTTGGCAAAAGTTATTCACAGATAATAAATACTGGATGTTTGAAGAAATGATGAGACAAATGGAGTAAGAGCAGATGTACTGCTCCATAAACACCAGAATGCAAGAAAACAAAACATTGTCTCAACTGTTTTTTTTTTTTCCTTTGGCTCTATTATGAGCTGCAAGTGTTATGAAATGTGAAGATTCACACATTCCCTAAGATCGTTTGAATTATCACAGAGACAGGCTAACTCTGCCTATTAGGGGAAGGAAGTATGTACTGCCGCATTTAATTTATTTTTCATTCTGCAACTGCGAGAAGACCACTGGCCTTTCCAACTGCAAGTAATAAAAGCATATCTACATGGTGTGCTTGTAGGGAGATTGAGTCAAGCCTAATGACCACAGGAGAGTGGCACAGAAAAAAGCTGAAAATAAATAGTTCATACGTAGATTTTAAATCTTCCTTTTCAAATGTCTAATAATTCTAGTTAATTACATTTATGAATTCTAAAATGTGCATAACATTATATTCAGAAGGAAAGATGCCTTGATTCAGAATCACTTAACTTCTGAAAGAATATTCGTTACCCTCCAGTACTACTATTTTAATACTTCATTACGTGTTTCTCAAAACAAGGGTCATTACATAGGAAATGGAAATGGAAAAGGAAACGGAAAAGGAAACGGAAGTAAAAACTTTATCTGAAAATAGTTTCTTCTACACAGGTTAAAAATTGAAAAAAATCCCCACATGACTAATTATTGAAGTTTCTTTTTAATATAATGGTTTTAGTGTGACAGATGCTCATCAACACTCATTTTGGAGATGTCACTTTGAGTCAGATGGCTATTTCTGACCAGAAAATTTGAAAGAAGTACCCTTATACTTGTTGATACTTAGTTGACTTAGTCTGAGTTGATTAACATTTTATCTTCATTCTGCAGATAGTAAAATTTTAGCCAATTGCTTGACTTTTAAACATGGATTTCTGTCAATTCTTAAAATAAAAACTCTCTGTTCTCAGGGTAAAATATCTGTGTGATTTTGCATCTCTCTTCCATTTACCTGTAGAAGATGCTAATTTCATAATCTTTTAGCGGAGTGGAAAGAGGACCAGAGTTTCAGTGGGTCTCAGTTTTCAGAAAAACATAAAAAACCCATAAATTTTGACACATGTCCATGATCAGTCATTCTTGAATTCTACGAAACATAAACTTCTAAAAAAGCACTCCTAAACTCTAGACAGAATAGATTCAATAACTGACATTCACCCATTGTCTCAGCTGCACACCCTCGAGCTCAACAACTTTTTTCCTCCCATCTGCTATAATATGACTGGATAGAAATGGGTGATTAAATGATCATGTGTAAAATGAACCTAAAAGGAAGAACTTGCAACACACACAAATAAAGGATGTATGTGCATCCTTAGGGTAAGAGCTTTTTCAGTCTAAATTTGTCTGAATCTGGACCACATGTTAAAAGATCAAATAAGGTTACTTAAAGGCCTCTCAAAATTAAGTCTGATCAAGAATGAGGTTGCAGAAACAATACAATAACTAAATTCCAGCTAGTGGTTCAGAACTTGACTTTTTCAGCCATAAGAATGTCTTTATTTCATCCTGCATACTAGAAACAAGATGTTGGACTACATGCAAAAGATGCATGCATCTTCAGTACATTCACTGGCCTCAATTCTCTTCCTTCATTAAATTCAGATCAAACCCGTGAACTTGTCTCTATCTGTATCTTAAATTTACACTCTCACATCCTCTTATCTCCTGCACTTTTGTTTTTCCTTATCCTTATCAATGTTTTACACATATATGTGTGTGTACATATTTTGCATATATTTGTATGAGTATTTGTCCTTTAGTGTGCTCATACTTGTGCTCTCAAACATGTCATGCTCTATTTCAAAATTTGAGAGTAGTTTAGGATTGATAAGAATAACAAATAAGGCATAAGTCACCTGTATAAACTTCCAAATATATATTTGAAAGCATTAGGAGGCCTGTATTTTCTGATTAAATACAGAGATAAGGGAAAATACTTAAATTCTGAGATATTTTAACCAATGTAACTTGCAGTGATTTTCTATTCAGCTACTCTCTCATTTTCAGTCACGGACTCATTACAGTTTTCATGCTAGTGAAATCTAAGTGAGGCCTATGTACATATCTCCAGGCAGTCCTAATCAGGGCTTGGTCTTCACCTCTGCAGCAGGAAGACAGAAAATCATAACTCTCAGACTTAAGTGGATCATTTGTGGCCTATATATACTAAGGATTTATTCACAGTGTGAAGTAAGAGCATTCAATTCTCTCTTCAGCAGAGAGAGCTGGGAATCCTAAAAAAATCACAGCTTGAATCAGAGAGAACACTTAGATATCTTTGACTTTCTGTGAAAGGCGTCAGGAAAAAAAATCTAAGATTAAAACATATCTCACAGAATGAAAATGCTCAATCTTCACCATCTCACTTTGAACTTTAAAGTTTTTCTTTGGAGATGGATGGGTAGAAAAAGTCCCTTAAGAAATGAAAACTGCAATTTTAAATACTTTACTGCAAGATATGATAAATTACAATATTGATTTTTATTTAAGCAATAACTAACCTGAGCATTTCAAGAATGAAATAGCTTGGGTAACAGGCAGCTTTCTGATTTCAGCACTACATAAAATAGGAATAGAATTAAAATTTCTTTTTACTCCAGAAAAGAAGGAAAAAGGGCTAATTTCATAAAAAGTAACAAATTCCAAAGTCTTACAGAAGTTTTGGGTACTTTTATATTATAAAATGTCCCCAAATACTGAAACTTCTTACAGAGGTTTTGAATACTTTTATCTTAAAATTGTCCCCAAATACTGAAACAGAATTTTTTCAATGAAAAATAATTTTGACTGAAAAGTAAATATAAATTCTAGTACTTCTGATAGTAAGAAAAATACTATTCAGTATAAAAAAGTACTTTTGCTGTAACACAATCAAAGATGATTATGAAAGGGGAAATGTATGCAAGCCATAAGCAAAAACTTCCTGATACTTACATACATTATTCATAGCACTGATAGGAGTATTCAAACTAGCCTCACTTTTTGGATGATTCAGGGAAGCAACTTTCCACTAGTTATCTCATTATTGATCAAAAAACCTTTTGTTTGGCTGAAACACATCTTTGGAAAAAGTAATCTACCCTTGTTAACGAAAGACAGAAATTTCATTTCCTTTTGCTCTTTCTCCAGTGACTAATCCCCTCACTGTTAAAATTTATGCTCAATTTATGCCTCAGATTTAGGACTCTGTAGTTTATAGCAATTTTACCTAATAAAAAGTGTTCAATCAGATGTAAGTCTTTAACAGCAAAATGTTATCACTTTTTAAGAAGTACTAACAAAGGTATTGGACAGCCAAAAAACACTAACCATGAGAAGATATTTTCAAAGGTTAAAACCTTTGTGTGTGATTATTCTCTTTTGAAATGCAAAAGCCATAAGGGCAATGAAAAATTCAGGTCCTTATGCTTCCTACACCATAAAACACAGCACTAAATTTAATGTTCTGTTGCAGCTCATATAGAGAGTTAACAAGTGGGTTACAAAAGTAAAGTGGCAGAACAGAGCCATTTTCTTTATCGTCTGTATTTCTCAGCTCCTTGTTGCCAAGGTCTGTTTCAGGGGATGATATAAGGAGGTGCCCAAATGCAAGACTTCCAACGTGAACAGCACATACAGGGAGCTTGCACACTTTCCCTTGCTACTGCAAGAGCCAAACAAATGCAAGTCATTAGGGGAAACTTAAGGGAAAAACAGTCATAGAATTACAGAATGGTTTGGTTTGGCAGGGGCCTTAAAGAACACCTGGTTCCAAACCCTATGCCACAGGCAGGGACACCTCTCACTTGACCAGATTGCTCAAAACTCAATCAAACCTGGCCTTGAACACTGCCATGGATGGGACATCCACAACTTCTCTGGGCAACATGTTCCAGTGTCTCAACACCCTTACAGTAAACAATTGCTTCCTAACATCTAAACCTAGACCTACTCCCTTTCAGTCTCAAGACATGCCCTCATTCTGCCACAGCATTTCCTTAAGATGAGTCCCTCTTTGGCTGCCTTATAGGCCAGATTCTGGAAGGCTGCAACAAGGTCTCCTCCCATAACACTTGGTGGTGTGGTTTGTTTCTTTACACATACTTATCTTTCTCTAGGAAAAAGAGTTTCAAGAAATCAGAAGCCAACCTTCCACAGGCACAAGCATGCACATGTACTCACCAATACCAGTGAAATAAAGAAATCATGTGAACAGAAATATCTACAAAGAAGAATATCGATTCAAGCATCAGAAAAATAGGATTGTCTTGAAAGGAATGACTCAGACAACAAATACATTTCTTCAGTGTGTTTTGCACCAAGGAATACCAGGCTAAAACACAATAAAAACCAGGTAAGTACCCATACACTGTGATGATAGGCAAATTCACCAAACATCCTTATGAGGCAGTACTTGTACTTAAAAATATGTGTCTGAACAGCACAGCTTAAACCAGAATTTAAGCTATTGCAAATGTTAAATTGGAATTCTGAGAACAAGTTTGAAATGTGGCCTGCACAGTTCAGTACAACAGATAAAAATTCTGCTAGCTTATGTGAAAACTAGACATTGATTGGGTTCTCAATCCCTTGTAAATAACACTGACTTGAAGATATCCTTTGAAAATATATGGCCTTTTATATTTGGAGGAAAGGGGATATTAATTTTTTACAGTTTAATCTAAATAGAGATGCATTCCTAGCTGCATCAAATTTAATACCCATCAAAGAAAGGCTACTTTTGAAAAGACATGAGCTACCATTCTAGTAGTATGTAGTATCCAGCAGTATCTAGTGATAAAACAAGGAATGCACATAAAACTAAGAAATATGCATAGGAATTTGTGCTTTTAATTTATGAACCGGGGTCATGATTTACATTTTTAACGTACTAAATTCTATCTAGAATTCTGCCTTTTTTCATCTATTTTACTCACACTACAGTGCTGTTTTCAAGCACTACTGTACTGAAAACAGTTCAAGATAGAAATTTATATCTATTAACTCCATCCTTTGCTTGACAGAGGACTTATATGAATCTTGTGTTGAATAATTACAAAAGTTTTTAAGTTGATTCCAATGGGGTCTGGGAAAAAACAGCTTTTAGCAAAGTATCAGTAGACTTCATTTGTTTCTGGCCCACAGAGACATTCACCTTAAGGCACTGCCTCAGGCTTTTGGATTTCTTAAGTCTACCTACTTCCTTGGGATTGCTCATGCTGATTTTTGCTTCTCACTAAATAAACCTGCCTTAACAACATTTCAGCACCCTAGATTGGCCCTGTATTCTAAATTTAGCAAATATCTATCTAGAAAGATAATTTATAGAAAAAAAATACTATAGTATCTATACATCTATTTTTATATACATAACAATCATCAGTTATATGCTCCTTACAAATCCTGTAAGTAGATTTTGTTTTATAAATTTTGTTTTAATTTATTCAGTTAAAGAGGTAAAATGCTATGCAGGCAAAAAAGATTCCTTCAGCAAATACAGTGGTTTAACACAGGGGCTCTGCCAGTACAGTGTAGTAGAGATCTGCAGAGCCATACACAGCAATCTGCAGATGAAGAGCAGTTTATTTTAGTGCTACAGACTTCTAGAAACTATTCAGGGCATGAAAGGCAGTTCAGGAAAATGACTGACTATGCAGGGGAAATGATATTCAGGAAAATGAATGGCAATTCATTTTCCACATTAGCTGCAGTGCAGCAGCAGCACCTACTTACAGGTATAACTGGCAAGCACAGTATTAGGCATTGTTTCTGTTTTCTGTTTTCTAAGCCTTTAGCAGCTGAAATTCATGCAATATTCATATATGGCTCCAAACTCTTCTGTAAAATGACATTTCTCCATATTTCAAATACCTAGTATATATTTGATGCTTTCTATTTGAAACTTTTGAAGTGAAATCAAAGGTGGGGTTTTTTTTGTTTTCTTAAACTTGGTTATAATATATATTCTCACAAGCTATGTGAGAATAGTGATTTGGTATGACCAAGGATCAAAAGATAGATGAATTTGCCATCAAAATTCAAGAAGTTGCTCATACATTGCTTTTTAAATAGTCCTTTTTGTCTTTTATTTTAAATTAATGCAGCCCCTGAATGTTAGCTGTTTAGCCTGAGTTCTTAGATATCTCCCCTAATGCCAAATTTTTCCAATAGTTTGTAATTCTTATTTTTTCTCCTGACTTGTGGGGAATTTTCCATCATAAACAGTGAAATCCATTGAAAATATTTGTTTAAACACATTAGCAATATAATGCAAAGTTGTTTCACCTACAACAAGTTGAATCACTTGTTTCTTATACCACTTCAACCCTCTAGCACATCCCTAGATGCTCTTCCAGTCCTTAAGCTAAGTTCTCAACAATACTAAAAACTGGAGCACAAAATTTGGCTTTAAGGAAGTGCTACTAAATTTAAAGCTTACTGCTCTAATTTGTTGTTGCCTAGAGAGCTTTAAAACTTCATTGAATTTATTTTTTTTCCATTTTTCTCTTAGCTTAACACCTTAATACTATTGTAATTAACCAGGATATTACATACAGAGAATGACAATACAATTGGCACTTGGGAAACTAATAAGAAGTATTAACTCAGCTGTTATGACAGTACAGAAGGCAAAAGCTCTAGTTCACCATATGAATTCTCTGTGCTACTCACAAAGCACAGAAAAACTATTGCTTATGCTGCATTGTAAGAATACCTCCACAGGTGTGTAAGTATTTGTTGACTAAACTTCTTTTAATCCCACAGCATATTCAAAGGCTTCCTGGATGTGGCCCAGATAAAAAAACTCAGGAAAACAGAACTTTAAATCTGAGTGGTTTAAAGTCTTTCACTCCTGCCTGGTGCAGCCTCCCTTCAGTCATGCATCATGACCAGCATAATAAAAGACAGCACTAAAATACCTTGAGATGATCCAAAATCATCTTTAGATGTTCCAAGAAAAACACAGATTCAGTTCTTCTTTACATAGTTTTCCATCCTGTCACAGGATCTCTAAATCATGCTATCAATTATTGAAATCTTAAGCTGTCTTCACAACCAGAACCACAACCTGTGTCTCCCTTTCAATGGCAAACAGTAGACGATAAACTTGAAAACCTGGTGCAGCTATTTCCCTTTATCTCAGCTCACTGGACTTATCTCAGCTCTGCTGGACTTTATCTCCAGAATTAGCCTCAAGATGACCATGTGTTTGTTCTTTTTAATTATCACTGCTGTATGCCAGGATTCAAGCAATCCAACCATTAGCACCAGTTTTCTTGGCACCCATTGGAATGGGATTGCAAATATTCCTGTCCAGGCTTTTCACGAGTAGTTGACAGACAAAAAATCTACATCCCCACCCTGACAGTATACAGTGAGGGGTATGAGGGGTATAGGGACAACCTAGAAAATACATTTCTTCCTGGTTGAGAATAGGTGATTAGAAAATCCTCTCATCTAGCACATTCACCACACTTTGTTGAACAAACCATTGCATATGTGGCAAGATGGGTATTACTTCTTTTTAGGGAACCAATAGATCAAAATAACATTTCAGTGGTAGCAGAGACTACACATAAAAAGAGGAATCTATATTCAATAACTAGATTTATTTTCCACACTAAAACTTAGGCTCACTATTCCCATTCTTACTTCTGCTCTACTAGAAGTCAGAGTGAGATCTCAGGATGGCAATAATAACTTATTTGTGAGCTCCCTCTTTATGTATATTTTATTTTCTGTCTGACCTATGTCCACACTTACTTCACATCCTGATTTTCTAGCAGGCTGGAGAGAAAGGATGACTCCTAATCATGCTACTGTAAATCTAAAAAACGTCTGTCATTTATGAGAATTAGTAAAGTACTTTTTTGAGGTGTCTTCAACATTTAGAATAATCAAAGTACTCTACATATAAGCTCTGTAAAGGCATTCAGAAGTGCTGAGAATATTCAGACAAGTATTTAATTTAAAGATAAATATTCTGGCTAATGTAGGCAACACTATGAGACTGGCAGACTGAGTTCTGCTTCATTTGCCTGTTAGGGTTGATGATACTGAAAATTGGGTCTCTTCCATCATACCATGGCAGGGATAAAAGGTAGAACAGGGAAGAGAAAGACACAAGGAGGAACTGGGATTAGTGGACCAATATGTGAGAACAGAAAGGCTATGTCCTAGGTCAAATTTCTACAGATACTCTGCAATATGGGCCCACCTAAGAAAGAACAGTTCCATAGTGTCTCCATAAATTATGAGATATTTGCAGTGCAGTCCTCATAGGTATCATTGATATTTGACTTTCTTCTATTTAAAAAAATGTAATTTTAATAAAAATTAATCTTCTTGTAATCAAAAGCAAATATTCTGCCTCATTTCTATAGGTATATTTCATGTGTTCAGTTAGACTTTTAGCAAAAGCAAAACAAAATCCAACCAACCAAATCCCTTTTACATTTAAAACTATAAACAGATTACTGACTCATTGGGAGAGATATGGTGTTTTAACTATATCTAGGGTCAACAGAAAAATACTAATTTAGATTTTATGAATATTATATTAATGATGATTAATTAATCTAACAGTTTTATTTACATAAAAAAATTGTGTAACAGTTAAGTTGATCTTGTTCTCATGGGAAGTCTGTTTTCCCTGATAGGTGCCTCCCATATAATTCCCTCTCACTGCACCTTCCCCCAGTAAATATCTGTAAAGAGCTGCTAAATTATTCTGAAAAATTTACTTTTCTTAATGAAGCCTTCAAGCTTATTATTCACAGAAATTTCTAAAATTTGTTAGATCTAATGCTTATTTAGAAGATCCAAGGGTTCTCTGTACATGTATGCTAATTTATAATAGTTTTAGGATTCATAACAATGACCACAAAATTGTGCTCTGGAAAAAACAGGTAAGCAACCAGACCAGCCTGAATTTGCTCACTTGTACATTGTGTGAACAGGAGTGAAATAATTTACTTTTTTTTTAAGCAAATGCTTTAGTAGTAACACATCCATTAATTAGTACACGTCCTTTCTACCTCCTCTCACTCTTCTGTACAGAATGGAGAAATCAGGCAGGCAGGTGTAAGGCATTATGAGGCAGAGATCTGAGGAATGGACATATTAACTATTGAGAACCTACACCTCACTGGAACCAAAAGTCAATGGAAATTGGAAAGATGTAATGAATACTGCCTCCTCCTCTAATCTTCCACCCTCCCCTTGTCTCTTGCTCCCCTGAACAAGGCTACAGCATATACATTGCTGAATTTCAATTGAATCCCTCTCTTTCAGGATATCGTATTCTCAGGCTGCAGAGCAGATTTAAAGCTGCTTACTCTTGTATCCTCGTTTCTGCTGACAACATGAGTCTCACAGGTTCAAGTGGGTGATGAATACCAAAAACCTGACACAGACTGTGGGAACTTGGAGTAACAATGGCTAAGAACATGCTATCCCCCAAACGATGAAATTCTGAAGTTATTAGTACTCTAGCTTTCAAAACCAAAGTCAAAAACAACTTTTTGTTTCAAAATCTACTCCTCTGTGTTTTGTTAATTTTCATATCCTAGTTATTTGCATACTAGTACTATATAACCTCATTTGGATAGTCTCACTAGCTAATACCTTCTGATTCATATTAATAGGTTCCAAATTTTGGTTTAGTACTGCCCAAAACCTTCTAAATCAAAATGCAATTTATGTAGAAATGTTTCATCATCAAATACTAATAAAAATCTGGCTTAATATGGGGTGCAGTATTACCTCAACTTCCAATAGAAATAAAGAGGGAAAAAAACCCAAAGGACCTCCCTTACACCACTGTTTTCTTAAAAAATTCTTTTAAGGAAGCGAAGGAAAGAAAAGTATAGAAATAAATTAGAATTGCATCACTTGACCTTTTAGAAAAAAGGCATTTGCTGTATAAAAAAGAAAAGAAAATTATGAGCTACTACTGACATTTTTAGAAGTAGAAACAATAGCTCTCTAAGCTTCTGATAGGCTCATTTTTTTACTCACATGTCAGGGTAAATGATTGTTTAAAGAACCAAATCTAGCATCAAAATAATAAGTTGTCCAGCTTATGATGAATTAGAATCTTTCCTCTTCACCATCTCCTTAAAATTTTCAAAATAACCTTAAGCTACAGGCAGACCCTGAGCCTTTTGGAACTATTCAAAGGTCATTTCAGCTACATACTCTATCATGCATATTACTGCACTAACCAGGGGATAGGACTCATTTTATTCCAAAAGTGAAGTACATGTAATGAGACGTGGCCATGGGGCCTGCACACTGAACAAAGAATTTACATGGGTTCAGTCAGAAACTGATGTATTTGCCTACTCAAGAAAAATGAGGAAAAAAGCCACCCCTGATTTCAAATTAAAGCAGACAGGGATTAATAATTTCATACTGGTGCTTTACCATATATTCTGGAATATTATAAACATTTACTTTTAACGGAATTTTTTTCTTCTGGATCTTTATCAAGTATGCCAATCTGAGGAACATGACTAACTAAAAGGCAAGTAGGAAAATATGCGTTACATACACAAAAAAAGTGTAACATATTTCACTCTACGGGAAGTGAACAACACTGAAATTTAAGCAAATAAAGGGAGATTTCATTAGTCAACTTTAAAGGAGTTAGAGAGTAGACCATGAAATAAAGCTTTTTTATTTTTTTGCTCTTGATACATTAAGATAATAGCAATTATTTTAGTTAAAATTCAGAAAGAAATCGTTTAGTCAAGGCCTTCCTTTCAACATCACATTTGACACTTCAGTGACAACAATAGCAGGCACAATGTATTCATGACAAGACTCATATTGTGAATCTTGTCAAATAAAGACTCATGATAGGTTGTGTTTTGGGGAATAAAACAGCGCCTTGCAGTGATACCCAAGAATATTCTGCTCTCATAAGCAGGAAGCATCTTAGAACCACACTCCTCACGGGCTAATTAGAAGCCCTGTGCTGTGGCTCACCCCCAGCCAGTAGCCAAGCCCCGCGCAGTCCCTTCCTCACCAGAGAGATCGGGGAGACAACTGGAACAGTACAAGCCAAAGAACTCATGGGCTGAGATAAACACAGTTCAATAAGAAAATCAAAATCTGCACACACAAGCAAAACAAAACAAAGAATTAATTCTCTGCTTCCATGGACAGGCAGGTGTTCAGCCATTCCCAGGAGAGCAGGGCCCCATTGTTATTTAGGAAGACAAAAATCACCACTCTAAATGTTCCCCCCTTCCTCTTTCTTCCTCCCACTTTATATACTGAGCATCATGGCACAGGGTCTGGAATATCCCTTGGTCAGTTTGGGTCAGTTTGTCCTGGCTGTGTCTCCTCTTAACCACCCAAGCATTCCCAGTCTCCTCCCCAGCATGGCAGGATGAAAAGCAGAAAAGGTCTTGGCTCTGTCCAGCAATAAGAGAAACATCTCTGCATTATCAACCCTGTGTTAAGCACAAATCCAAAACACTTCCTCTACCAACCACTGGGAAGAAAATTAGCTTTACCCCAGCTGAAAGCAGCATACTGTGTTGTAGCAGTTAGCTTGCTTTCAGGCATTAATGAGTATTACATTAATAATACTATATTGACACTATATCCGCCAGCATGTTCAGACTGGCTGATATAGTTGCAGTGCTCAGAGCTGCAAGTTCAAAAGCAACAAGTTTAAAACAAACTTAGTTTGGTATGAAAAAAGCATTCACTGGCACCAAGTATTTGTCTCATTTTGTTGCACAAAAGAGAATATATTCAGCAACGACAGATACATAGACTCCCATGGATCAAGCAAGATAGCACAACAGCTTTGACATTAGAGAAAGGCAAACTCCATTTAAATAATCCAAAAACAAAGGGAAGAAATAAATCAGAACTTTACATTCTGCTATACTTTCTTCTAAATAATTAGATATATATGGACATCCTTTCGTACTGGTCTCTTCAGCTCATCACTCTGTGATTCAGGTCTGAGGAAAAAGGTGAGATACTCAGATCTACAGAATGAGCAGCTCTTAAGGACCCTGTCTATTCAGAAGTTCCCACAAAGTTCTTCTGGTGTTTTGAGGGCAATAAAAATGCATGACTAAGAATTGCATGACCAGAAGGTATGCAAATATTTAGCACTACTATTAGTCTAGTTCAATGTCCTTTTTCAGGAGAATGCTTCTGCTGAACAAAACACCCTGCTAAAAGGAGTGGGTTTTGTCACTGATTCAAGCAACAATGTTCTCCCTGTGTCCCCTAAGCCTCTCAATTCTCAGAACAATATAATTTTTGCACAGTATTTGATTTGGCACACCTTAGATTAGTTAATTCAAGACTTTTTTTTTTGTTTCCTTTTCTCAACATAAAGGGCCCCCTGAAGGTTAAACCAAGAAAGTGTGGTTGTCATCAGGCATGCAATGTTTTAATGTAAAGTACCATCTATCAGCTTGGAAAAAACATTTAGCTTTTCATAATTTTTTTAAATTTTTCTGAAGGATAAGTCTGATATTTACAAATAAGGTGATGAATCTCAAAAATAGCAATGCATTTCAGAAATTGTGTTTGCATTTTCAGTATAGCTCTACATTAATTAAACACATAAGGCGTTTGCTGTTATTATAATTGAGATGGGTGGTAAGTTCTGCAGCTGAAATGTTAAACAATATGAGCTATTCATATAACTCAAACAACTACCATGCAGATCTATTAAAAATATACTTTCCTCTTATCCTTGATGTTATAAGATAAAATGTGTACTGAGAGTACAGAAAAAATAAGGGTTTATTTACAAGCTTATTTAGTATTCTCAGTACTTGTTTACAACCAGCAATAACTTTTTCCTTAATATTTGCTGTAGTTCAAGTTTGCATGCAAAGCAAACACTTCAGGCCATGCCTAACTAAATGCTGCTGCTCATTCCTGTCAGGATAAGCATAATTACAAGTTATGTCTTGTAATCCCAAAAAAATCTGATGCTCTTCTCTCTTCATTTGACATTCTGCATAAATAAAGTTCTGATCATACTGTGTTCTAGTCTAGACACACAAAGACTATCATTAAAACTAACATTAAGGCAATTTCTTTCAAAAATAGATGGAATCCTACTATTAGTATCTTGAGTGGGAATGTTTGCTGTGGCTTGTTAGTGTGCTGCACCTGTATAACAAAATGGACTGCCTAGAGCCTTCAGGGATTTATTGATGACATGATCACCTATTGAACACACATATAAATCATTTAGCTATAAGTTTACTGATATAAAAACACCTCATGAGTAAAACGTGCAGGATCAGACTATGTTACAAAAATCTACATTTACAAAATTCTACAGGGCAGAAAGTAAAGCTCTTTCCATACCCAGTTCATGATGAAAGCAACAGAAAAGTACACACATTCCATTAAAATAAGTTGAAGGTAGACCAATTAAACCTCTTAATTCTGAAAGTATTACTGATGTACTTTATTGAAATAGATTACTGATATTTTTACCTAAGCATAAAACTATTTTAAATATTTTTATGTAAATTATTTGTGCTACAACAGTTGAATAAGTAGTGATAATTAAAATCTCAAACAAAGTTGGTATAATACATATAACTATTTCTCCAGACATTGATGAATGATTTGGAACTCAGAATTTCACACTAGCTACAGTTTCCAGAAGTTCACCCTTTAAATGTAAATCTGCAAAGAAAATGAAACAAATCTTTGAGACTCGCTTCTTAGCATATACAAAAGGAAACTTATTTGCATTTTAAATTGATTTTACTCACATAAATAATATGCAAGATATATTCAGCTTTATTCCCCTTACTATAATAGAGCAGGGAGTTTGTGAAAATCCAGTCGAAATTCTAGACTTACAGAGAGACCTTAAGAAAGAAAAGCAAGACGAATGTCCCAAACAGCAATGTGATGATTAGATTTAACTCAAGGGCAATAAATGTGATTTACACTGTTTTCATTGAGCTTGCATTCACCCTGTGATAATTTGTATCAGCTACAGTAAGATTAATCACCTTGAAAGCTTGTTTACCTTCTCTGTTTTATGTAAAAAGTGCCAGTCTATTGGTGCTTCTTAGTGAAACAGTATGTTTATGCATATATTATTTTATCAGTAGATAAATAAACATTTTGCCATTTTAGAGGGATACTGCTTTTCAGATTGCAATCCTAGAAGGCAGTTTAAAAGCAATACTCTGTGATGTGAAGGTCTTGGCCATCATGAATATCAATTGCTCAACATCCTAATATTCTGTGAAATCTTCTCTGCTATAAACACTAATTTAGCACTAATAAGCACATGTCTGTTTCTCTCACTGAAGTATAAATGACATGGGGAAAACAGAATAAACAGAAGGGAGAAACAAAGCAATTACATTTTAAAAAGAAATATTTAAATGCAGTTGTATTATACAAAAAAATAAATACTAATTATATCATCACTGACGAAAAAGCAAAGAAAATCTAGCAATACATAAAGGAAGGTCATTCACTATGAAATTTAAGAAAATGGGCCAAACTTGTTTATTAAACAAGTATTGTGCCCCCAACAGCTTAATCTGCATAGCCAAAACTGAAAAGGGGTGAAGCTTAACAGTATGCGTCACCCATTTTCTCCAGCAATATGGTAACTTCCCAGGGAGACTTTTAGTTAGGCTGTATCTCTATGTTAATCTTGAATAACTACCTCACTTAGGCACAAGTGAAAATCCTCACAAGAACATTCAAAGTTTATTCATGTCTAATAATGGCACAAGACTGAGGGTTAAGAGGTAGGTCACTGGTAGCAGCATTAGCTTTTAAAGAAAAATAGTAAATCTGTACTCTTCCAGGTTTTTCTCCATCTTCTTACTTCAGGATGGATAAAACAGAAAATAGGCCATGAAAGCAAGATCCTTTAAAGCATTCCATTCACTCTAAAAAAATGGCAGCATTAAAAACATTAATGATCCTGGTTCTACAAATGCAGCAACAGTTCTGGAAGGTTTTTAGTCTCCTTCCTTACAGCACCTGGCAGAAAATGTGCAGCTTTACCCTCTCTGTACAGATTTCTGTTTCAGACAAAAACAGAAACACCAAGTGATTTGCTTAATTAACCAGTGAAGTCAGACTCACAAACAGTAATCCCAGTAAATTTACAAAATTAATCTGCAGTGCAAAAGCTCTTTGCTAGAGAAGTTAATGAATTTTTATTATTTAATAAATTTAATGTTGTTGTATTTCAGAAAACTTCCAGATGGTGAGAAGTGAGAGTACAGCTATTGAACAAATTATTCATCTCTGCCTAACTGCAGAATGTGTCAACAGTCCTTGGATGCAATACTTAGAAGCCTAACATTGAGAAAGACTACTGAAATATTCTTATAGGAGGTCAGTGTAAAAAAACCCAAACCCCAACAATCTTGTTATTATTCAATCTGTAGGTGTCTTTTTTTTTTTTTTTTTTCTGGAAGAATGTTAGGAACTTGAGAGACACTCTGTTTTTCCTATTATCTGATTTGCAGGCAAAAGATAATTTTTTAATTTTCTTTAAAGCATTATTCTGAATCATATTTGATACAGCTGGAAAGAAACAAGTTTTTTTCCTTAATGTAAAATCCGGACTTAGAAAACCACTTAAAAACACAAATATATGTGACAAATAATATGCAAACAAGTATGCATATATGCATCATTTATGTAGTCATGCTGTTCAAAGGCTAAATTGCTTATCATACTTCTACCCCAGAACTAAAACATTTAATTCTTGTTTCTTTCCATTTTTTTCCTATTACTCTCTTACATCTATTTCAAATCACAGACTATTCTGAGATGGAAGGAACTCACAAGAATCAAGTCGCACACTGAAGTCAGTGGTTCATATGGGGATCAAACCCACAATGTTAGTATTCTAACATCATACTTTAACCAAATGAGCTAATTTTATCTCTGCTGTGAAGTTAAGCAGTTACCATTAGTTAGGCTACTCCTACAGTGTAGTGTTACAATCTCTGCTAAGGTTTTCCATCATAAAGGAGTTAATTGAACACTGCATAACTGGCCTACAAGGACTGGAAGTTAATCATTACTCTGCTAGCACAGAGGAAATCATGAGCTTTGTAGAAGGTTTTTTTCTGGTGTTTTTTTCCTGAAAAATAATAAACGCAATGTTTTCCAATACTGCTCTTAAGTGACTTTAAATATAAACATGCATTTTTTTTTTTCTTAGCAATCTTATGCCAACCAACAGGTAGCATTCATTGACAAGTCAATAAGCAGAAAATGTCTTTTTCTTTGCCATTGGAATGGAATTGGACATTAAAATAAGGAAGGAAGGGGACTCTTCATCCTTCATTTATTACCTAGCAGCTAACCAGTCTTTAAAATGAATTTTCAGTTTGAAGCTTAGTATGGAAGAATACCACACTGATACTGGAAATTATTTCAGTGACATCTGTAGATTAAAAGGGAAAGAACTGAACACATACCAGAAAAGAAAAAGGAAGAGAAAAAGTACAGGGCAGGAAAGTGTAGCTGTCATTTCCCTGGCTCCAGTTGCTATAGGGTGAATGCCTTTGAAAGCAGACAGAAGACTTCTGCTGTGGTGCATGGATGAAGTATTAGAGAAAATGAAAATATTTTCAAAGATGAGAGCCTTGGAACAAATTAATCTTTCTTTTCCCAGAGTGAGGACTTTATTTAATGACAATTACATATGGCTGCAGAAGTATAGAAGTTAAACTGCTCTGAGCATCATTTGATGCACTAGAATGCTCATTGCCATTTCAGTGATAGAACTGGCTTCGGTTCTCGGAAATTCTGAAAACAGCTTTGCATACTGCTGGCATTACCTATCAGTTCTGGATAGAAAACAGCTCCAGGATTTGCAAGGCTAGGTAGCACATCTTAGGTAGTGAGTATATTAAAAAAAAGCATAAAAATTCTCAGATTCTATATCCTTTCTCCAGATCAGTTGAGATAGTCTCCTAACAAACATGTTTTGATGAATGCTTAAGAATCAGATGCTTTTTACAAATGTCTGTTTTCTCCAGCACAAATGTAAACAGACAGGGAGGTCACTATGCTGAATTTCTACCAGTGACAGGTCCTCTTATCCCACAAAATTTTCCTGAAGTAGAGAAGGTTACTTGCTATACAGAAATAGAATAAGACATAGGATAGAAAGATAAATATTTTTTTTAATTAAAATGTTATGAAGTTCAAAGCCTACTTTCTCTTGTTCATGCCAATTGTTCTCATATTTGCTGAGGTCTGCTTCTGGTTCTCCAGCTGAATTTTGACATGTCCTTTCCAATGTTAAAATTTTTGCTTCTGCTTAAACTATCTTTACGATATTTCTCTCAACAAGTGTTTTATTTTCAAATGTGTTTATGCAATAAAAGTCAAATTTTCAGTGCCAAAGTTATGAAAAGTCTTCATAAAATAGCAGCCATCATTAACACACAAACAAGTTGGACTTGTGACTGCAGGACTTTGCATGACTGGACCCAGATATCCTAAAGACCTTAAAATTGCATGCTTTATAGGCTCACAAAGACAGATATGGATATGATTATTCATTTCTCTGTTGCAATAACTACTTGAAAATATACTATTAATGAAATAACCAGTTATAGTGCAAAAATGCCTAAATGGGTTGATAATAAAAGTGTGTATGTAAATTGTCCAAGATGCCCAAAAGATCTGATATTCTTGAGGTAGAATTAACATTTCAACAGAACGATTAAAAGACACCTTCAACTGTTTCTTTTTGCTGTCATTTTAAACCAACTTGGTTTGTCATGCTACTGTTGTAGGATTTTAGCAGGTATTGAGGCACTGATCTAACTCTGCAACTTTCAAAAGCATTTCATCATTACAGTTCTATTTCTCCAAATATCATCCGAAATTCCAGATTCTGGAAAGGCAGTGAAGATGAAGAAATAATATTAACATTTTATTTTCTTCCTTTTACATCAGTCAGAATATCAATTCGCATTTGTTGAACTATGAAACAAAAATTTAAGTATTCTTTCAAAACTAAAATTCAGAGTAACACTGAATTCTGGAGACAGTTGTCCCACAAAACTGTCCCACACACTGCTTATAGTCTTATTTATTATGTAGTTTTCAGTATGACTTTATAACTGAATTCCAGAGTTTTTATT
Organism: Taeniopygia guttata; assembly: GCF_048771995.1. Classification (NCBI taxonomy): domain Eukaryota; kingdom Metazoa; phylum Chordata; class Aves; order Passeriformes; family Estrildidae; genus Taeniopygia; species Taeniopygia guttata. Next base: position 35,189,048 of record NC_133028.1, on the reverse strand, counting down.
TCACTTTTACTACTGATCTCAGAGAAATTTCCTCAAAAAATTGCAGAGCATTGCTTTCAATAGACTGCCTATTTCAAAGTATGAGATCATAACTCTAATTTTTGACTACCAATATGAAAGAAAAGCAGATGGCTATACCTTTTTTCTTTCTGAGTTTGACAGATTTAGCTTGGAACAGAAAAATAAGGATTAATTCATGCTGAAATTAAAATTACTGACAAGAAAAAAAAGTAAAGTACAAGGAATCCATAGAAGTCTAAGGCGAATATGTTTGTGTAGACTATAGAACTTAGAATTCTTTTTTAACTTCAACAGTAATTTTCTGCAGTTGAAAATTTTCTGGATTTTAGAGACTATAGCTATTGAATTTTGACCCTCTCAAAATAATTTTTAAAAAAATTCTAAATTGAAAAGTAATTTCAAAACATTAAAGACATCAAAAGATTTATTTAAAAACTGCCAACATGTTTTTACTATTTTTAATTTGTTTATTTTTCATTTTGGAATCCTATCCCCAAATTTAGTACCTGACACTAATTCACAGACAACTATTAAAAAGCAACTTGATTTTGTTACTGCTGAAAATCTTTCTTCTTTAGAAATGAATCTTTATTGAAAATGATAAAATCTTTCATCAGTCTGACTTAGTCTGTACGGCATCTAGAATCTTCAGAATATTTAAATATACCCCAAGGTAAAAGTTTTTCATACTGAATTGATTTCACAAACTAAATGTATCACAGGCCATTTGTTCCCTGCTTCTTGGGAAATAAGCAGAGATAACTTCAATCATTAAGAAATTTCTCTGGGAAAAAATGAAACAGCAAATGAACTCACAATATTGCACATTCTGTTATAATTAATCTACGGCAGACAAGTGTGCAAGGCATTCTACTAGCAAGCTGAAATATTCTTATTTGATAATGCATCTGAGAGTATAAGAACACCAGTAAGCTTTTTAAAGCTTGCTTACTACCAGTTTCTGTAACATCATTCTTTGCCAGATTCAGTGAAATCTTAAACACATCAACCTACATGAATCCAGAGCCTGTATTCTCCTGATGCCTATAGCTTGACCCAATTAGTTTGACAACCTTGGTCAAAACTTGTCCCTTGATATTTTGTAATCAAAAGCTGCTACCACCATCACTTTATATGTACTCAGGAAGGCTGTTTGTTTGAAAAGGCTCCAAACTGCCATGATAAGCAATTATCCTGTCATTTTCTTCACCTTCACAGAAACCCAAGACAAAGGAGAGGACAGTACAGTTGCTGTACTGTCTACTTTGCAGAATACAAATAACTTGCCAGTTTATTGGACTAGAGTTTCTTTAGACAGAGAACAACTCTATAAATCCTGAATTTTTACATCCATATGCTTTGAAATATCTTTGCATATCTGAAGGAAAAATTAAGCTAACCATGCAGTCTCTAATAGCAGAAAAGTGAGATGACATATATAAGAAGTCAAACACAAGAAACAGCCCAGAATAAGAATCTGTGAAGAAGATTTCATGGAAAGTACTTACTTTCTGGAAGCATTAATGAGAAAGTGTATCTTAATTATGTGGAATACTTGCAATTTTATATGCAAACATACCATATAAACAGTATTTTCCTTTTACTGCTACTTCTTAATAAAGCTCATATCCAGCTATGTCCTACATTTCCTGTCTGCGTTCCATTTTCTCTGAAAACTTCCCATGGTTTATGTTATAGAAACTGTATTTTGCCAGAAAGCTGCAACAGAGGCACTGATGTTACAGGTGTTAGGATGTACTTCCGTCTTACTGAACACTGACAAAATATGTTAATAGTAGCCACATAAACAATTTGTCAACAGATGTTCTGATGCAGTTATTTTTATATCTGGAATTTTCCAGTTGGGAAAGAGTTTTAATGGAAATGAGAGAAATTCTGCTTAGACTTCATATTGAAGGTTTGTTGGTTTTCCTCAGTGGGCTTTCTTTTCTGCCTTTTCCTCCCCTTTTTGAAGCCTTTTGAAGGCGTCTTATCAACAAGAAACAGCAGTTACATAATTGCTTAATGTGTACACCAATAGCTATTAAATCTTACACATTTTACAGAAGTTTGTCTTATCAACTGCTTCTAAATTTCCAGTGAGTGATTTTAGAATTGTGGCAGGCTATGAAGATAATTGAAAATTTTGTCTATCCATTGCATGAAGTGAACCAACATATTCTGCTACGTCTCAATGCACTATTTCAATTTGGCACAAACAGAAGAGAACCTCATGAGCTGATGTAAACAAAGTCTGTTTAAAAAGAGCTGAGAGATAACCTACTTCCATTTATACATAAACAAGCACAAAGATCTTTAAATGCTTTAGAAACCAAGAAAACCATTCCTCATAATTTGAAAGAGATCAGACTCAACCCTCCTCAAAACAGAGCAGGAAGGAATTTGCAGAGACACTAGACAAATAAATCACCTATCTCTTGTCAGTAAATACAAAGAAAAACCCATAGCAACACAGTGCAAAGGAATCCATTTCATAAACTGCAACAGCAAATAGTACAACAGTACAAGCAAGTTACAGAATTAGAGTCAAATTCTGTCCTGGGTCCAATTAGGAAGGCACCTATTAACAATCCTGATACATGATTAGTTAAGAAAAATCTCACTGGCACACAGTTACTGTGGAATTGCATTATGAAACACATACCATTGCTAAGAGAAAAGCCTTTTATTAATTAGCTTATCCCTGAGAATGTTTGATTTACAGCCCTGCTTTTTTCAAAATCTATATGGGTTACACAAGTAGCAGCTCCCCCTCTCATCAGTAAAGACTTATTCAGGATCATACCCAGAACCTGTTGAAAACAGGCAACAAAACCTCCCCAGCTCTGGGTTAGCCACCACTATTTAGCACTGCCCAAAACTGTGGCAGGCTATAGAGATGGTAAATTGAAAGTTTTTCCTATCCAGTGCATAAAGTGAACCAAAATATCCCTCAGTTTTCCTGCCTCTCAATGCACTATTTCATTTTGTCCCAGAGAGCACATCCTAAGCTGATCTGCGGCTACCACCAAGGAGTCTTTACATTCAAAGGATTGTCCAGATCGAAACAGAAATAGAGAGTCCCTTTTCTGGATAGGTGGGAAGAAGAAAGTCAAAGACTTTTGCTTCCATGCAGCTTCACCATCCACCCAAAGCCCATCTGTTCTGACAGGAGAGAATGTGGAGAGCAGCCATTCTGCATAAAGTACTTGTGGGCATCAGGGGTCATGGGAGGGTTGGTGTGACAAACCTTTTACTCCTCTGCAGGCTAATACTTCAGCTTTTCCTCAACCAGACAAGAACAGCTACTGGAGTCAAGTTCCATGAAATAACTACGAGGTAATAGGCAATTTTATCTTTCCTTCCAGTTCAGGTGCCAAATGGGACACCAAATACCAGCTTCCCATACATTTACAGAGAAGCCCCTTTACCATCTCTGATTCAAGGTCCAACCCAGGCTGGAGCACACCAGAAGTGACACAGGAGGTGGCGAGACAGAGAGGGAAATGCGGGTGAGGAGAGCTGGAGGCAAGGAAAGGAAACTCCTGACCAGAAGGACTGAAGCCATGTAAGTTCAGTGGGCAGAAGGTACATGAACAAGTGAGTGAGCCAGGGCCTTTTCCCTCCTCCCATAGCTGCCCCATGTTTCCCTGATTTCCCTCTGGCCTAAGCCATGACCTGGTGTAGCCCACACTGCACCAGGCTGCTGGAGCTCACCTGCAGGGCCAGCCCAGACCTTGGCTGGCAATCTCACTTCTTGCAAGGGCCAGGCAGCCACCACGGCTGCCTCCCATCTGACCCCCTGGGGAACCTGGGCTGAGGAGGCAGAGCAGGATGAAAGGAATAAGAAAGAGCCAGAGAGCCCCAAAAAGTGGATGGCGAGGAGCCACTAGGTATAGCTGAGGTATTCCTAGGGAAAGGAGCAGGCACAGGAGGGGCTAAAAGAGAGAGGAAGCCAGGGAGGCTCACCCAGATATTCACCCTGCTTTGCACGCTGCAGCCACACCCAGACCCCACTGCTTGTAGGTCATTTAATCATGACCTGAATCCCACCACATCGTAGTTGTCGTGGTTTGACATGGAAAAAGAATTTTTCCGGAAGGAAGAAGTCAGTTTGGACATTGACCAATTGAAGGTGGACACGCCTCTGAGAACACAGAGGGGTTAAAAGCAGAATTCCCAGGGGAACTCGCTCTCTTGGGTTCCGGTCAGCAGTCTGTGCAGGACTCTCCCCTGCCCAGCGACGAGCTGGGTGGGGGAGGGGAGAAGCCATGTGGCCTTCGGAGGTAGGCCCAAGAGTGGAGGGGCTGGAACCGGGTTGGCCCCCTGCAGATGGAAGGGTGGACAAAATCTGGGATGTCTCCGTTCCCCCCCCCCAGAGTCTCTCTCTCTCCCAAGAGAGAGAAAGAGACAGCGGTAGTTTTATCAGCAGTTCGCCGCGGGGAAGGAGAAGAGCGGGGGGGCGGGGCCGCAAGGTGCCCAGCCGGGCTGTGGGAGCTGGAGCCTGGGCAGCAAGCCATCTCTGGGAGTCGGGACTTTTAACCCTTCCTGAGAAATGAAAGCTTTGTGAAATTTTTCTCCTCCTTGGTTTGACAAAAGAGAGGAAGAGAGACAGCCTGGGACCCGGGATGTTGGAAGGAGAAATTCTAGGTGGGAGGAGATGATGGAGTGGCTGTTTGGCTGGACTTTTTCTTGGTAGCCACAGACTGAACTGATCTTCTCCTCCAAGAGAGACTGTATTTTAGGAGGATGCTGGTGAGCCCAAGAGACCGTGCTTCAGCTGGGAAAAGACAGAAGTAGAGCGAACAGAGAAAGTTAAGGAGGTTTGTGGTGGTGCCCCCCGTCTTCAGAGAGGAAGAAGAGAAGAAGATTTCTGTTTGTGGATCCTCGGCCCCAGGGGAAAATGGGGGGGACTGTTGGTCCCAAAAATGAAAAACTGAACTGTTGTTTTTTCCCCTCTTGGCAGGGCATCCTTGAAAGGAAAAATCCTAAAAGCAGTCTGTCCATCCATGCATTGGTGGTGAGAGCACTGTGCATGGAAAGGAGAAGGTCACCACTGGCAAACTTTTTTCTCCGGGTGGTGCCATGTGGTGACATGGAAGCACAGGATGTGGCAGCTGTGTTTCTTGGGGGGTCTGTGGCACAAGAGAGAGACTCCTCTCTCCCTGCAGATGGACTGGGTGTTGATTATCTGGAGGGTGGAAACCTGATTCGGGTTCAGATTGTCTCTCACTGTGGTTTGTTGGAGTTGGGTGGTGGGAGGAGGAATGCTTTGGAAGGTTTTCATTTTGAATTGTGTGTGTTTTCTTTCTTCTTCTTTTTTCCCCCCCTTTTATAGTAGCATAGTGGTAGTAGTTTAATAAAGTTTTTTTTTCTTATTATTAAGCTTGGGCCTGCTTTGCTCTGTTCTCGATCGCATTTCACAGCATTCAGTTGAGAAATTCCATTTTCATGGGGGGCACTGGCATTGTGCCAGTGTCAAACTATGACAGTAGTGACTCGCTGCTCTCCTCATATTGGAAAGAAAAGGGGACAAGAGCTAAGACTTCTGAAATGCATTTCCTTTGTTTCCCATCTTCCCAGCTGTCTTTGAAACCAGACATAAAATGATTCAGTCATTTTGAAGGAAAACAAATAAAAATGGTTTCCTAGAAACAGGATTTGCAGTATTTGTCTCTGAGGAAACTCTCCTCGATGTTTTTAAGGCTTTGCCAGTTTACTAATATAGGAATAAAGGTACTGACATGATATAAATGTGATTTGTTTAAACAAGGGCAAGTCTCTACTGCTTTTTGGCAACAGAGGCACTGCAAAGGATGGTGTTAAAAGAGCTCATGTACTTGCAAAAAAGCAAGAAATTTCTGCTCTTTATAGCAAATACCTAGCACACCTTCAGCACATATAATTTCATTTAATCATACAGTGTATTATACCCCCTCCTACAAACCTACAAAATTCTATTTCAAAACACAAACTTATGAGTAGCTGTAACTGCAGAACAGCTAATCAAAATTCAAATAAGTTATAATTAGACAAACCTTTTGATATTACAACAGAAGAGGCTACAAAAGATGTTTCACTTCTTCAGCATCAAAAGAGCTAGGAAAAAAAAAATCTTAGCAATCAGGGAGAAAGAAACAGAGAACAGAAAATAAACAAAGCACAGAAAGGTATACATCCATGGAGTAATTGTATGTTGATGTGAAGATTTGGTTTCTGATTACAAGAGAAGTTGTTACTGCGCTCACCCAGAATCACAGAAGGATTTGGATTTTTAGGGACCTCCAGAGATCATCTAGTCAAACCATAATAAGCTTAACACTCTCAAGTCCACCACTAAATCATGGGACCACATCTACAGATCTTTTACCTCCAGGGTTGGTGACTGTACCACTTTCATGGACACACTTTTCCAATGATTTGATACCCTTTCAGGGAAGGAAGTTTTCCTAAGATCTATTCTAAATATAGACAAGGTAATTAAGACTATAACAGTTTTCACATGAAAAACAAGTAGAAGACTCATCTTCCAGCACACACCACATTTTGAAGTCTGTAAGGAAATGAAAAGCTGTGTATTTTCCATAACAAGTTGTAAAGGTCAGCTCATCCCTCATGTTAAAACTGGCAGTTATAGGAGCATCCTTCACAGCTCTTATCATCCATGCCATCTTGAAGATTGGTTGGCTCTCCTGGGTACTCAGGCAAAATCTACCTACCAGGAGAATTCTCTGCTCACCTTATAAGAGATGATGAGACTCTTCTTCCCTGCAGCAGTCTCTGAGCCATCTGTTAATCTTGCTTGACTTCCCCTACAATTGGCCTGTACATCAGACAGCAGAGTATTACAGACTTTTACAATCTAAGTTAGATTAGTTTAGAGTGTGCTGGGTGATCCTAAGCTGTTTTCAATTAGTTATTTCCAGTTATTAAGTAATTTAACCCAAATAAGCACTGCCAGAAGTAAATATTTACCACCTGGTTGTAGCTGAATGAAGCACCAAATCTGAAGCTCAAAGAGGAAGAAATTGTAGAGAGTATGATTAGCCATTCCCACCATGAGAGGAATTGGTCTTATGTTTATGTTTCTCTAAATTACTGCTATAGTTTTGTATATAACTTAATGGAGTTTTAATTCCCCTGATTCAGCATTCAAAATACTTTGTGGTTAGTTTATGGATCACTTCTGATGTCTTACTCACCATCTAATTAGAATATTGTAAATGGGAAGGATGTCCCAGAGTTTTTGCCATTATTTTATGAATAAGAAATGTGTTTGGCAAAATCCAGTGTTCCGGGAGACTGGGCTAGAGCCAACAAATAAAAGCTTATTAAATGAAATAAAGTGGGTTTGCCACTGGCAGCTATATCAGTCTGGCTGCTTTTCTAAAAATCATGGTATTGTAAGCTTCTTTTAATTATGTATTCATACTTCTAACCATTTATTATACAGGCAAGAACAGTTTCTTGCTGACCACATTTAAATTGGCCATATATTTCTTATTTATGATTCATAGAAATAATGAATTTTTATCTGAAATGCTTCACATTAAAAATTCATGATGCAAATATGGCACATTTATATAGTTAGCCAAGTTCCTGTTCAGAATCACTGCTTCATTTTCCATGGAACAGCCGATTCCAGTTCCCATCGTTACAACTCACTGAGTCAGGTGCCAGCAATGAAACAGGACCAGCTTTGTTTAAACAGCATTAGTACCACACTGGCAGATTGACAACTGGCATAGAAAGGTGCTATGCAAAAAGCTGACTGTTCTTTCCACTGGTCATGTAGAAAACTGACTCAAAATGAAGAAAATTGTTTCTATGAACTTCTTGAAACTGACTCAAAATGAAGAAAATTGTTTCTATGATCTTCTTGAAACAAGCAAACAAAATAAAAAGCCTGCAAAAACTGCTGGGAGTGAACAGAAGTTGTTGCTCCTCCAAACAATGAGGGAGGGAGGGAGGGAGGGAAGGAAGGAAGGAATCAAAAAATGTTCTACGACTTTTACTCAAATTTGCAATTACTGCTAGACATGAAAACACAATTATTGGCTAAGGTTAAAAAGCTTTCACATGGCATTGGGTATCATCACAGTATCAAATACTTATACTATGTTGTTTATAGAGCTGGCAATTTTTCCTGTAGCTGCAGCACAGATTTGAGCATCATCAATCATAGTTACTCAATTAGTCTTAATAATGTGATATTGTTTTCATGAAATAAGAAAATACAGCCATTCCTTAGGAAGCTGAGACATTTTCCTTCCTCATTGCTGCACGCATATGTACCTGTGAAAAAATGGAGCTTGGTTAAGTCAGGTGCAATGCACATAAACAAGAAAAAATAATAGTAAATAGCAAACACAGAGCGAATGCTTAAAAAGGAATGCTTAAATCCTCATTTTACAGACGATAATTTGAGAGACTTGAGATTCAGTCTGTGTCTGAGCTATTGCCTGAACACAATGAATCCAAGAGAGGGACAGACAGGTAAGATATATCATGACATTCTGGAAGTCTAGTGATCTAGAATTATATCCCTGATGTTGTGCTGTTATACATATTTTATATCTGCAATTTCATTGTCGAAAACACTGTATTGCACTGTTTTTCAATATCTGTTTGAAGAGCACCAATCCTTAATATTTTTACAGAATACTATGTCTCAACAATGTTGCTGTCTCTGAAGACCTGTGCTTTAGTTATGCTTGCTAAATAGAATTTTGGACTCAAAAGGACATGATGTGAATGCTGTTTGCAGCTCAGCTAATCAGAACAAAATAGTTGCCTCCTCTCATAAACTCCTGCAAACCTTTGCTATATTATAATTGAAAAAATATTTGCTGGATTTCTGAAGACATGCACCTGTACACACTTGTCTAATAACGGCTGTGAGAACAGCAATTTGACACTCCAGTTAGACCTGCAGAAGAAGACTGACTCTATTCAAGACCAGGGTTAAACTGTTACACATTTTCACATTTATTGTGGTGCATTAATTATCCACTACAAATCCTGAAGTAATCATTTTGAATAACTTAGAAAGCAGGCAAATAGCCTTCATTCCAATATACATGTTTCTGTAATATATGTTTACTAATATTCTGTTTATAGCACTAGATGTAATCTGAAAGAAGAAAATATTTTAAAATATGGTTTAGACAAAAGAAAGACATTTGGAACCTACTTCCCACTTATTCTTTAGTATGAAAAAAAAAAATGACATTACAAAGGTCACAGGAAAGACTTTAATTTTTTAGTAGAGCAAGTCAAGAGGAAGCCACCAAGATGATTAGAGGGATTCCTACAAGGAAAGGCTGAGAGATTTGGGGTTGTTCAGCCTGCAGAAGAAAAAGCTCCAAAGAGACTGAATTGAAGACTTCCAGTACCTAAAGGGAGCCTACAAGAAGGATGGAGAGACAATTTATATAAGGGCATGTAGCGACAGGACAAGGGAGTGGTTTCAAACCACTGTAGAGTAGGTTTAGATTAGATACTAGGAAGAAATTCTGTATTGTGAGGGTGAAGAGGCACTGTAAACAGGTTGCCCAAAGAAGTTGTAGCTCTTCCATCCCTGGATGTGTTCAAGACCAGGCTGGACAGAGTTCTTAGCAACCTGTTTAATGAAAATTGTCCCTACCCAAGAACGGTTGAGACTGGGGAGGATGGAGCTACATGATCTTTATGATCCTTTCCAACTCAAACCATCCCAGGATTCTATGAATAGAGAACAAAGCATTCGGGAAAAAACTCTGAACAAGAATTTATAATACTGGAAAGGATGGTAATTGTTAAAGATGTGAGGGATTTTTATAAATCTTTATTAACAGTCTTTATAAATCCATTAAATGCAAACAGTAGTATTCCCACTCGAGATGTTCAGAACAAATTAATTGCATAACAACAGCCTACACACCATATGAGCAAATGTGTAACCAGTAAAACAGACAAATTGGCCTTTAGTGTCTAAATACATTAAAGATGGCTGTAAAACAAGCTCTGGTTCATTGATTTATCTTGTACTTTTTGTACTGCACGACTAGGATAGTAAGTGGATTGTTCCCTCTAAAAAGGTGGGGGGAAAGTAAGGGATCTTTCTATGACACTGATCACTGGATATGTCCACAAAATAAATATTAAAATATTTGTAATATCAGTTCTTACAGAAAGAATGTTCAACAGGGGGCTAACAGAGACAGGAGGATGGTACAGGATGGGCAGCCCTGTAGACACAAGAAAGGAATGTTCATTTACTCCAAGGCAGCCAAGCTCCCTGTGACACCTATGAAATGTCAGCATCAAAGCTCGAATACAAATGTAATTTGCTATATCATTGGTTTAAAAACTGAGACAGAAACAATAAAAATTTTATACTTTACCCCATGGGACATGATTTCGTGACAGTGCCTTGTTAGAAGTACACACTTAACAGCTCATAAAGGAAGCCTGTTAGAGACATAACTTGAAGACCATAAATCTTAGGTTTGTCATGAAGCAGCACTATGAATATACTCCATAAGCTGCAGTTAGTTCTGTTGTCTGGCAAACACCGTGTTGTCTGACATTGCAGCACTGATAACTGAAAGTTTTGCTCCTCTCATTTTAGGAGGAATTAGTTTGAAGTTCAAAAACTCTACCATTGGTTTCAGTACCTATTGAGATCAGAACTGAACACTTCTGTGGGAAGCCCACAGCTCTTGCTTGGCAAGTGAATACTTTCAAAACAACACCTTTCCTTCCCTTTTGTTTAGCATGGCTTGACAGTGAGTACAACAGTAAATTCCTAGTTGTCGGCCTGTATTACATACTGCATCACCACTTTCAGTGATTCGACTGGAAACTGCACCTCTGGGCTTTCAACTCACATACCCACTTGAGAGATGACTAAGCTATACTTACATGTAAAGGCTTATGTGCACTAATTAACACACAGAAAAAATAATATAACAGCAGGCCCCCTAAAATATCTCTATATAAAACATGTTACCATGACAGTGAACAATTTCAACATCTTTTAAGAAAACGTATCAAATTAAACAGCTTGAGTTGAGGGTAAATAGTAATACATATATCTGGTAAAAATAAGCAATTCTATCAGCTACTTTTTTTCTGATTTATTCCTATCAAATATCATTTATCTTGTGAGTAATCCACTGTCTGCTATACCAGGAGATTTAAAAAAAGAAGGAACCTCATTCACTTCAGGGCTAATTATGTTATCAGTTTATTTTGTACTTGCTCTATAAATTTATGCTTTGTAACTACATAAAACTTTGGAATTTGTATCAATTTATGTAGAGATATAGTAAGACTATATAGAATTTGCATTACTATATGTAAACAAAAATCTAACACTAACTCTAAGCTACTGACGAAATTTTCTCATGTTTTCTGTTGATAATTACTGACCCACTTAGCTTTTGATGGAGAACACTAGCTCATTACATTCTTTTAGGAATTGAACTTTAAATGTTATTTATGAGAAATATGCTTAATAAATTTCATTACATCAGGAGTAATTATATAGAGTCTGCATATTGCATAGTGCTGTGCTTTGTCCTCGGACATGTTCCTTTTCAGTTTTACTTCTCATAGAGCACAACTTCCTGTATATAAAATTGTAAATACCAAACAGCTTATTTAGCTATAAAAACAATATATATGTCTTCCCAATGTTAGCAGAAATTTTCTTCTTTGGTTAGTTTTTAGTAAATGTAGAAAAAATACATTCCATTTTAATTCTCTCTTCACTCATATATACATAAATGTAGTAAATATGATAGAAGATAGATTAAACGGAGTTAGTCATTTTTTGAAAGTCACTTATAAAGCCCTGAATGGTTCTGGAACAACCTAGACTACTTCTAGCATATATAGGACCCAATTCCTGAGTACTTCCTTTTGGTGTGTCCCCTGTCCTTCTTTTCTGCAGGAACCATATTTCTCCACAGCATAGAACTGTTGAGCTGAAGACAAATTACTATAATTTCTAAGTCATGCTTTTCTTTTGATCATCATTTTCTGTGTTCTTTATACCTTGTTCTATTCAGAGAGTATAAAAATATACTGTATATATTACATGAAGACAATTAGTAGTAATTAATTATTAATAGAGAGCAAAGGGGTAATTTTCAAATTTAAAAACAATTATTTAAGCAGATCTGAATCTATTATAAAAAGTAGATAAATCCTCTAACAGTTCTTTAATATCATTGTCATAGAATGTCTTACAATCAATTATAAAAATTCTTTATATTTCTGTTATCTGTATGCAGATAATGCTTTTTTAATCTTGAAATGAATGCCGGTTTTGCATTAAAAATAATCTGGGTCTTTAAAATATTAATTTGCAAAATGGATTCTGGACACTTACTATTACATTTCTATACTTGAGTAAATGCAAATAAGGAAGGATGGTATGATTGATTTTTGCACAGTTAGTTTTACTAAATTTTGCATAGAAATTACAGTCCAGGAACTACTTTCTTCCAGAGTAAGAAACTTAGCCACTGCTTGGACACAAGGTTCTGCAATGCAGTTTTCATAACTCTGGATTTTTTATTACTGTAGAGCTGATACAAGCAGTTGAAATTGTGCAAGAGCTGGACTCCTTTGTAGGTGCTTTAGCAAAACCATTGCTGTGGGCAGAATATTCTGTATGTTGGCAAAGTAATCACCAAATATCTTCCAATCAACTGCAGTACAAAGTTGACCTTTTAGATGTGCAGAGGCAGAGCAGAGAGACTGGGTTACAAAGCAGGGTTTTCTTTGTGCCCTTCAGCACTGTAGGGGCGCTTTTATAAGAAATAATATGTTCTGTTTTGACACTCATTTAGTCTAGATTTCTGATATCTTTTAAATGCTTACTTCTTACCACAGTAATTACAAAACCAAAACGAGCCATAATTGTTATAATAAAGTACCTGGCATTCAATTCACTTAGAATCAGTAGTTGTGCCTGTTCCACACGAGCATATTCTTTCAGCCTTCTATTCAGTAATTACGTTAGTCCTTTCAGGAATTTTTCCAGAATGGTTGAAGGTATAGATTGCATTCCCTTATCTACTGCTCTATGACACACATATGCAATGAAATCACTGAAGAGCCTCCAGCTCTTTACAGATGAATAAAAGTCTTCACATTAAACACAGCAGACATATTGATTCTTCTTAATTTTACTTCCCTGACACTTTGTTATTTTACCATCCATATATTTCAGACAAAATTTTAAGCGTCAAGTGTAATATGCAACAATAAAGACATACAAATAAACTCACCCCTGATTTGAAAGTTAAAGAAGAAGAAACGTCAAAGGAAAAAAAATGTATAAAATAAACGTTATATGTTTTTATATCATATTGAAATTAGCATTTAGGGCATACTGCAACATCTTGTCATTCATTGTTTTACCTCAATATAGAATTAAAACACGTATTTAGTGAATTGAAAACTTCTTTTGTTTTACATGGAAAATGTCCTATTTTTAATGCAGCATATTCAGACCAAAAAAAAAAAAAATAGTGAGAGAATAACTGGAAATTAAGACAACAAGCTGCTTTTTATCCAAGGTTAATATTATTTTGTTTGATAATGTGATGTCTAGATTTTTTTGTCTTTTTAGTTCACCTCAGGCAGGTAAATTGCAACCCCCTTCAAAGTTTTCATTAGAAAGCCTATTATTCTCTTGAAAGAAATCACACTCTATGCATTATTCATTAGGGGCAGCAAATCTTCAGAGCAGTCACACAGGCTGTAGTATCACAGAACTATTTAAAATTCTATATCTTCTTTCTCCATTTCTGCTGAATGCAGTTCCTGGTCTAATCTTCATGCATAATGCAATATCTCTGGTTAATTCAGATACTGTGTAGCTGAAGAAAACACATATATTTTATTAGTGCTGGATAAAAAATCTCACTTTTATTTATCAAATACATGTAGTTCAATCTGTGTATGGTATTTTGATACCTTTATTGTTTTGTTGTTGTTTTTTTTTTTCTGTTTGTTTGGTTGGCTTATGTTGGTGCATATTTGTACACATCCTTATGCAGTGGATATCTAAAGAGAGTGTTTTACTGATGCTCTCTCCAGCTTACCTCTTAGAGTTTATTTTTTCCAGGAGTCTAAATTATGTGTACCTTAATGCTTTCTGTACTCACTAAGACTATTTCTGCTTCCCTCACAGTTTCCTGCCAGCTGCTATTTTACACTTTATGGGGAAAACTAGTCATCTCTTCTTTCATATGTGTTAGATGATGCCAGCTTTACAAAGTGTATTGAAAAGGCTTTTGGAGCTAGATTTCTTGGGTGAGTTGTTTTTTCCTCTCTGTCCTCTAGATATCTCTTCTAAACAGTATAATACAAGATTAGGCAAACCACATACTTCTGCAGAAAGGCCACCGCATGGAAAGGTACAGACCTTCATCCTGTTTGTGACTGGGCCATTGACCTTCCCCAAATCCCTTCTATTTTCTGATTTTTCCTCCTCCACCCAGGACTTACACATGTCATTTCTACTTAGCACACAAATAAGAACACCAGAGCTGTCATTTGCTGTCACACATTCAAACACTAGAAAAACCATCATCATGGAAATTTCAGTCAGTAAAAACCCCAAATTCTAAAAATCACCAGTTGCTGATTTTTACCTCATATTAGTCACCTCAACTTCTTCTTTGCTTTTTCTCTCACTTTTCCTGTCACTGTCTTTTCTGACAACTCTCAGTTCAGCTTCTTTTAAGTGCAAAACCTTTGGGAAGAGTTAGAAGGGACTCATGGCTCCTTCTAAAGCACAGTACAAAATCTGCTGATTTAACCCTTCACCACTTTTCAAATGATTGTATTTGTGTTACCTTAACTACTGACAGGGTACAGTGCATCCTTCCTACTACTTCTGAAGCTAGCTTTGTTAGGTAACACAGATGTAATCCCAAAGTACCTGTTTAGTCAAGACTAGTTTTTGATGAAGTTATGAGATTCAGATTTTAACAACAGTCCATTGCTCAATACTATTTTTAAAAATTTCTGATAGTATAACTTATAGCTTCTTTTTCAGCTCTGAATAAATAAAAATTTTTAAAAAAAGAGGGTATCTATGATGCCACGTGAGCTGCTTAAAGACAAAGCAAGGGATATACTGAAAAAGATATAGAAACAAATTGTATAACCCTATAAATACAAAAAAAAAAAATCTGAGAGGGGAAAAAGTGCAAGACAGTTATGCAATAATAACTAGAAGAAAGTACAGTATTATCTCTCCTCTCAAAAGAAGTGGTGATGGTTGTTTGTGAGAGTTTTTTTCCTTAGTTTCGAACAGAAGCGTGAGGTGATGGCAAAATATGTAAAGAAATTAAAACCATCAAAATAGAAATTATTCTTTCTAGCCTGAAAGCAAATCTGAAAAAGCAGAAGAAGGACTTGTGGTCTAAATTACCTCCATACATAATTTCCAAAACGAAAGCAAATAAATTCCAAATCTTATGCACTAAGAAGTTGTTCTGCAGATTCAAGCCACTTGCCTCAAAAAACAATTTTGTACTTTATTATCTAAGTAGACCATAATGAAGATTTTTATAATACATACAAAAAAATCCCATCACTATCAATACAAAAATACATTTATTAAATCAAAAATTTAAATTAATATTAGAAAATTAGGAGGTTTAAAATTTTATTTTCTTCCATTGTGTATTAAAATACCAACATTATGACTTTCATCAACCACATTAATTTTGGTGCAATACTGACCAAAGTCAATTCATCCTTTCATGTGATAAAAGGTGTCTTGAATTTCATAAAAGTAAGATCATGTAGAAAAAATTTCAAGATATCAGCAGTGGTTTTTGTTTTGTTTAGGAGCAGAATTGAGGCAAATTATTAGTATTCATATTTTGCAGATATATTTTCACATTAAATATACAGACACTCCTGTATACTGAATGTCACTAGGGATTAGCATAATATTTCTATTAGTAACGCTAGCTTATCCAACTGAGAGACACTCTGTAGTCAAGAGCAAAGTACTGGAAGGCTGAAAATGAGCTTAAGTGTTTCCACTATGGGTTAAGGAAGGAGACTGACCATTTCCACAGGCAATTACTCAGCTTTCGACGGACCTCCCACAAAAATTCTCTGTCCTTACATAACTGATTGAGCTCCTTTCTTTCTGTGTACTTCAGTCATTTCTCCTTTTCTCCATATTCCTGCTCACTCCAAACTCCACCAAAGGAAATATGAAAAACTATAATTTTATCATGGAATCAAGCAAAACTGAAACTTTTGCCTTGACCCTTGATTGTAAAAGTATCCCTTGTGTGTGTCAGATATACCTCATTCAGTGCAATGTAAAATATAAATAATAATCCAGCATTTTATGTTATAACTATTTGCTGTTGCTACTGCAACTGAGCAATTAGCAGAAAAAAATGCTTAAATGATATATTAATAATTTAACTTTCATCTTTCCCACAGTTGTAATAAATATGGTGCTTACGCATAGAGATATTTAACATGGTATTAACTGCTCTTTACCCAAACATACAAATGGTATATAAACAATGTAGATTAATATACACAGTGGATCAGAGAAGGACCACTGTGGTGTTCTCTCCTTGAAGAGAACAGTGAAAAATTTTTCTTGTTAAGCAGAGGGTTTTATGTTGGAAAGATCTTTTCCAACACAAATATGTATGTTTTTAAATAATGCTACCAGGCTGAAAATTTTAGTTTGAGTCAATCAGCATATTATAAAAGCCAATTAACCTGAGAGAGAAAGGTCGAGACAAATCCATTCATTAGAGGAGGGAAACCAAAAGCAACAAAGCAAGACAAGGAGCCAGGACAGAAATAGATCAATTTTTAAAAAGCGTCTCTGAAGTGAAAAATCCTGCTTGATCTCTGATTCAAATTTTTTGAGTCAATTTTATCTGGCTGGGTTTTGTTTTTTCTAAAACACATAGAGGAAAACATAGAGTCTATATATTGCTTTGTACTCTTACAGTTGAAGCAGAATGGAGAACAGTGATAAAACATAGTTTTACCCTTGGATACATAATACATATGCATATAGATAGAATTATCTCACTAGAGGTACATATTTCAAAAAAATTATTAGCTCATACTTGGAGAACAAGAGGTAAAAAGAACACTTTCTCATGAGAGGAAAGAAGAGGAAATGTACTGTGTTGAAATCAGTTTCAGATCAATGTAATATTAATTATCATAGTTTATTAAACAGAGGTTTAAAACACGATATGTTAGATGTCAGGAGTACCCATAATAAAACCACACTTAGTGACAAAATAAAATTCATTGATTTAACATATAGGTCCCATCCTGCTCCCTGACCTACACATGCTTCTGTGTCAAGTCAAATCAAATCAAATCAAATCAGAAAGAGGATAAACTGAAACAATGTTTTAAATCATTCTCTCAAATTCCACAAACAATTCAGGGATGCAGATTTAAATTGTTTAGCAAGGCTAGAGCAGCATAATATAGCCAAACTGGTTTTCCTTGCTCAAGTAGAAATTTGTGATTAGAGCTGACAAGATATCAAGATTTCCTCTACGTGAACTTGATGGGAAGGGCAGGGCAGGAATATTCAATTCTGTAGCAGAAAAAAATCTATTGGAAATTTTCTAACAACCAAGAATTTCATTTTATATAACTTAGCTTCATTTACAAAGTTTTCAAATAAAATTGAGCTTAAGTAAACCTGGGCTCCATGTTCTTTACATACTCTTAGCAAGTTGATGAGGACCCAGAGGAGCAGCAGACAAACTTTCCAGCCCTCACCTCTGCAACAGGAAGTATGAGGAATATGATTAATCCAGGTAGTGGATGCAAGTGTACCTCATGGAAATATCTGTCAGGGAATAGAAACATTTTATTTTCAACAGACAATAAACATTTGCATTGAATCGATGTTTTATGCATTATCATGAGCTCAGTAATGTGATGTCAGTCGAATGATTCATACCCTCTACTTCCCTTTCTCTATTTTTTTTTTTATTATTTCATGAAGATTTGTCCAAATAATGTATTTCATTTCTCAGCATAATCCAGGTATCTCAACCAAAAGATTTCATTCTTTCCACAATGGGAATAATCCAATACATCATTTATTTCATGGCCTACCAAGGCTTACCTTATTCAGCATTCAAATGAATGTTTTTATTTTGGTAGAAGTATCTCATTATCAAACCTTTTCAACAGTTAAGATGCGTATGTGATGGATGACCAGTAATAAGCATTAGACATATTTTTCAAAAAA
Source organism: Taeniopygia guttata (assembly GCF_048771995.1). Classification (NCBI taxonomy): domain Eukaryota; kingdom Metazoa; phylum Chordata; class Aves; order Passeriformes; family Estrildidae; genus Taeniopygia; species Taeniopygia guttata. The sequence goes on along the minus strand of NC_133028.1, from coordinate 35,170,747 downwards.
AAAAAAAAAAATCATTCTATTTCTTCCTTTATTAATCTTCATGTTATCTGACAAACAGATTTTCACTTGACATCACCTCATTAAAAAATACAGGTAAACCCCATTTCCATTAGTTACTTTCCTTGATTTATCAGTAATTCAGATTCTCAGAAAGCCTTATTTTTGGGAAATCCTTTCATCACTTCCTTCACAGAAATTATTAGCAAGCAATCACTGGCCTTATACATATTTTTTCCCACTGAAAATAGTTCAGAGGGGCTACCTGTGTTTTTCATTCCTTCCTTTCCTTCCTTGTTTTTCTAGTGGAGATGATTTTGCTAAGACAGTCTGCCAGAAAACAATTCTCCCAATGTCACTACTTTAAACATCTCTGCAGGAGAAACATGGATGTCTGCCACCATCCCCCATCCACATCTCATCATCCTACCAACAAGAATTCCTACCTCAACAAGAGTTCCTTTGAGGCTGTTATTTGAACATTCCTCCTCCTTTTCTCAGATATTTTTGCTGAATAACTTTCCATAAAATCATTACTGTCTGCTGATGACTTCATTTTCATTCTCTTACATCTTGTATATGCATAGGTTTGCAGATCCTTATCATCTAGCCCAAAATATAAACAGAATTTAGCTATAAGACCCTTCCTGTGCTCCTACTGAGGTAAAAACTTTCTGTTGATGAATTTAGATATGGGTGCAGGAAAAAAAAAAAAAAAAAAAAAAAAGAATGGATTTTTTCTCTAGACTCTAAAATACGTATAGGGAAAATTTACTAAAAACATCCAATGACTAATTTCTGTTTCACATATCCCAGTAAAAACATTCAGGTACTTTTAATTCTAACTGTAAGATTTTATTAAGTGCCTTACGGCTACAGCTTTGATCAGCATTCTTTCTATTTTTTTGTCTTATAAATAGATTGTAATGACATTATACAAGAAAAGTAAGATCGCAAGGATTGTTGCCTGTTGCAAAATATTTGTCCAAAAAGCATAAAGCAACTTAATATAGTGAAAGGGGAGATACTCCTTGTTATAATGCTAAAACCATTTCTCAATTTCTGCATTGTATTTCTATGTTCAAGAAGGAATAAGAGTAACCTAACAGTGCCAAGTGATGTTTTGTGCTTTTTCCTTCTCCCTACATAGCCAGACTAATTATGTTTGAAGTTCACAAAGTGTGTGAGAGGCACTGAACAAATGTGTAATTATTTAATTTTAAAAAGGGGTTTTATTTAGAAATATGGGTCCTTTTGAAACATCTCCTAATTATTGTCCTAGGAGTCAGACCACGGACTCTGAGGATCATTCAGTTACTGTAAATTTCTCTAAAATGGAATTGAAACCTGGTTCATTAATTAACAGAACACTGAAGATTCAGTGAAGATACAGTGACCTAGGTCATGTACACTAGTTAGAACAGAAATGTCTGCGATACAAAAAAAAACCAAATAACCTTACACTATAGATTTTTTTGAATAAGAAACTTGTATTTTTTATTTTTGAGTAGAAAGTTCTGAAATTTCACAAATTTTATGGAATCAAAATTCTCAGAAGAGCAATATTGCAAAATCATCTAAGAATTATCTAATCCTTTATGTGTTGCAGTTGTGGACTTTGAGCACAACTCACTATACATCAGTGTTTTTGTCCAGGTTCCTTTTCTAAATAAATTTATGAAACTTGCATCTAGTAAGTTGATTTTGGTTGGGTTTTGTTGGTTTATTTTTCTTCTTCCAGCATTAATTGCACTCCATTTCTCAATAGTGAACTTCATTGTACTTTGGAGACTGCTGACCCACAGTAATACTGAGCTTCAAGAGTGAAGCTAGATTTCCAAGTCCCAGAAAAGGGCATTTCTCTCTCTGTGTGGTGCAGGAGCAAGTCAAACATTTACTGGCACTTTTATATGTGTTCCAGTGATTCATCATTCAGTGTGAATCCCTGAATTCCTATATATCCCCCATTTTCAATCTCTGTGTAGCTTCAAAATTCTCTAACTGGTGAGATATCTAAATGTTAAATATCATAACACCTAAATTATATTGTGGCATATTCAACATCAATTAAAGAGCCTAAGCTTCCCTCCAGATTTTTGTCTCATAATTAAATTGATCTTGAGAGTTAAACTAATAATAATCAGTTCTGAATTTTTTATCTAATTATACCAAAAATAATCTTCAGTACATTTTTTAATGTTCACATTTTGGGAGACTATCATAGTCCACCATAAAAAGACTCCCTTTATAACATCCTCATATTCATATTTTCATTTCACAAATGAAAATCTCTGCTTTCAAGAACTTTGTACTATATAAAATCTTAATTTTCTATGTCTGGAAATGCTCCCAAAGGAGCAAATTCAAGACTGCATGAAAATAAAGTTTAAAAACTTCTAAGCATTCCTAGTATTTCTGTAATTTTTACATTTTATTTTCTAGTATTCTGTTTCTGTGTTAGTTTAACCTCATGTAAGCATATGTTTCATCTCATCTAAAATAATTTTTGCTCCAGCAGCAAATGCCTTCCAGTAGGCTGATAGTGTTAAAGTGCTGTTGTGAAGAGCCCACATACTCAAGTTTTCTGTATTCCAAAGTAATGACACAAAAACTATGGAAAATATTTCAAAATATTTTTTTAATCTATGATAAAATAATTCTTTGTGGTTTTAGGTGTGGTTCTAACTTATACTATTTATATTTTTTCAGCCCCAACCATGCTTATATTAGTAGGTCCACAATGACATCTTGTGGCTACTCTGAGTTGATGACTCAATGATTAATAAAATAAACATGTCTACTGACTTTCAAGAATCTTTTAGACATGAACAGAAAAGTTATCCTCAGTGAAGTTCCTGCATAAGACATCTGCATGTGACAGCAGTGCCTCCCGAGCAATCATTCCAGTTGCTCCATTTTTCTGTCACTGGAAAATTAATTAACTTTTGATACTAAAAAAAACTGTGAAAGTGGCTACACTACACTGCATAAGTGACAACTGAAAGTCTTCAGCATATCAAAATATGATAGATGAGTTGAAATCTGCAACATTAGGAAGAAGGAAACCAAACCTAAGGGAGTGATTTACTAAGTCAGGTCCAAAATAAATCCTTTTGCACAAAATTCAGAGAGTTCTGGTTTAGTTGTTTTGTTCTTTTTTTTTTCTTAGCTGGATGGCCATTACATTAGTTAGCCAGCTGCACCTTTTTGTCAGGATCAGTCCTGAAATATTTTGAACAGACATCCATTCTCATTTGCTTCCCTTTCTTTCACACTTTTAAGTATGAATTGCAATAAACTTGGGATATCTATGCTTGCCTAAAGCTATGTAACAAATTTCATGTAACCACAATTGTAATCTTATTTGTCTACAGATTTCTCTGACTTACACTCTTTTGCTACCTTGAATATCTCTTCAGTGGTTTCTTAATTTCAAGTGAACTCTTTTAGTGACAGTCTTAGGATTCTTTCTTTAGATATTCATTTTCTAATAATTTGGGAAAAGGACAGTGGTTATGTCTTTTCCTGTCCTTTGCTAGCTCATAGCCTTTTAACTGAAGATTCTTGATAAAAGTTCAGGATTCATTGCAAATGTTCATTTTAATGTTTCCTCAGATCATATTTGAACATTTGCAAGGCAGTTGTCTGCTTTTGGATAGAATAGCAACTTTCTAATTTCACATATTGCAGATTGATATCTCTTCACAAAAATTATAAAAATATAAATGTCTTCATGGTTCACTGTAGAATTGTCAGCATCATAACTTGGAGTGTTAGTAGATTTCAAGTTATTTAAATTTTTTTTCTCTTACTTTTGAAAGACAATTTCATAAAGGTAATCCAGAGCCCTTTCCCTTTGAACCAGGTTTTAGTGTATTATAAAACACACATATGCATATGCACAAACAAACACACACACACATATATATCTATATATCTATATACCTATATATCTATATATCTATATATATGAGCATGCTCGTACTGTATATGAGCATGTACATGCTTGAAGCCTATATTCTAGGATGACTGTCAGGGAATTTTGGAAGCTGATCACTGCCCATCCTTTTTTAAACCTATAATTAGCACAGAAGTGCTTGATTTCCCCGAGCATTATGTGTGGCAAATCTGATTAAACGCTTACTTATTGCTCTTTACTGCACACAGATAGTTTCATAGAGGCTTTTGGCTGAAGTAAGGGCTATGCAAAACACAGCATTTGGTCTCAGGGGGAAGCCATCATTTGGTTGAGGGGGGAAAGAAAATCATGATACCATTTCCAGCAGTAGAATGCAAAGTTCAGGGAAGGAGAGCAGCTGGCAAGATAGATATGAGCTGGGGAGCTCAGATTTGGCAATGGCTGAACACTCTCACTCAGGGGAACAACATCAGACTGAAAATAGAATCATCGGTTGCATTAAGAATTAACAGAAGCATGAGGTGAAGGATGAGACAGCAAAAGGATTTTGGCAAAAGGAGGCTGCTGGAAAGCTGCAGTACCGCAGTGAACAGTAAAAAGAAGAGGAGGCATGAGAGCACTGTTCCAACTATAGTCAGTGAGGGTGGCTAAATATACCTACTACATAAAAGAGTGAGAAAGAGTGGAATGATTGGTGAACTCTCTAGGTAAGCTTCTCTAAAAGCCTGTTGTGATACTCGGGTTCTAGCTCTAATATGGAATTGAACATCCATTTTCGATAGGGAATTGAAGTTTTCAAACATTGCTGATATGCAGTTGATGGACTAGAAATTACTAGTGCTAATTATTTGCTGTTGTCAACAGTATTGCATTGCCTACTGGTGAGCTTTAAACTGAAAAGTACAGGCTTGAAAACCTTTGGCAAAAAAACCCATGCATGTATTTGTTATGAATAATCCCATTTATATTAGCTGCTAATTTGAACTGATCAGTAGCATATGCAGCAATGTTATCAGATAGACACAGATACTAGAAACAGAATCCAATGTGTTGGAAGAGGCCTCTGGAGGTCTTCCAATTTCAAGTTCCAGTTCAAATAAAGACAAGTTGAAGGAGGTAGCTCCATTCTCAGTCTGAGGATGGAGATTTTACAGCCTTTCTAGACAATCTTTGATATTATTTCCCCAGAGTAAAAAAGAAGTCTCACTGCCTCTGAGTTTAGTTAACCTAAATTTCTCCATTCTTTATATTCCTGCAAAAATTGTATTATCTCTCAAGTTAATAAATAAAAAGTCATATCTGTTTTTATCAAATTACAGCTGCAGGTTTTTTTGTTCATTTACTTAAACTCACATCCCAGCTAGAATTAAAATAGAGCAAAATTTGTCTAACTCTGCACTGGGAGATGCCTTAGACATCTGCTGGCAATCCTCACTAAGCTGTGTGCCAGAAGGTGCCACTCTTCTGGCAGAGGTGTGAATCCAATTGCCTCAGGCACTTTGAAATTCAGGAAATGAACAGGGTTGCACCTTCATTCCCTAAGGACACTGATCCAATATGCACCAACATACAAAAAGGAATTTATTTGAAATTGCCTGATTAGGCAGAAAAAAGCTACCTTTTGCTGAACAGCCTTATGCAGGGATTTCAAACTACCCCACACGGCCACCCTCTTGTCATCCATGAACAGGCACAAGCACAGGGAGCTCTTGTGTTACAGTAATTGTTCATTTGTTGTTTTGTTTTGCTGGACAATAGACTGCCACTGTCAGTTGACTGTCATTTAACATCAATCAACTCATTAGAAGCTCTTGATTTTCTCATCCAAGCTACTCACAAGCTCTAGTAAAAGACTGCAGGCAGTCCTGGGCTTGCATTCTCCCTCAGGAAACCAGAATAGGACCCAGGGAGTACTGTGCTGGTGAGGTGGTAAAGACTAGAAGCAAGATTTAGATGAAGGCATGATTTGAGTTACCCCTGCAATCATGAAAAACATTTCTGAGGAGGAAGGAAATAGTCTGAAATTGGGTTATTCTTACTGTGAAAGAGGAGGACTAGCACCATCTATATGAACACCAAGGTAAACTGCACTTGGGTACAACTCATCCAAAAAGTGGGAAAAAGAGGAATAGAGGAAACGTGGGGTTTTCCTAGTCACCAGGCTGTTTGTACATCTTAAAACACTGTTATGCATTTTCCTTGTGCTACATTTTCAATGTAGTCAAGAGTGTAGTTAACAACATGAGTATCAGATGCCTGGGTATGATGCCATCCCCTGCTACAGCACATATGTGAGGAGGTACAGCCCATTTCTGGCTTGTGTCTGTTGTAGATTAATTTTTTAATTTTTTTTTAATTTTGGTTAAATAAAAAGAAGTATAATCTTGAGATTGCAGAACAAGTTTCCAGCCAAGTCTGTTTCTTCCCCAGCCCCTGAAAAGGTTTCTTACAAAACACACAGGTTTCTAAGAGACTTGCAAAACTATTGCTACCTCCACAGGAGTCTTCCCTGTATTCTAGAATTCACAGTCTCTCTCCAACCAAAAAATTGACAAGTCCTTGAAAAGCACTCATGTTTGTATTTATGGTAATTCTGGTCCTAATCAGGTTCCACTATTCTTTATTACTCTAACCATTCTCTGGACTCTTATTCAAGACAAAAACTTCCAAAAGAACTGTTATAAGGCATAGGTTGGTGCAAACTTGATGGGAAAGGTAGGGTTCCATAACTTTCCCTTTCTTGTGGTAAGGGAACTTGGGCCAAGTCAAATGCCAATGGCCAATGCATACACAGGGAAAACAGAGAAACACAGAGAAAAGCTGTTGGCTATTCTGTTGGATAAATCCAAAACTACTTTTTGGACTCCTCTTCCCCAGCAGTGGGATCTTGTGCTGTAAAAACAAAGTAAAATCTAGCTGAGGTTAATCTTTCTGACTCACAATCATGTAGAAGAATAGGTCCCATTTGAGACACACTATATTGTTCTCACAAAAATACCCATGGGAATCCATCATTTTCTATTGCTTCATTTTAATTTCTCAAGTGCATACTATACATTTCATATTAGGACAGAATGGTCCGTCTCTTATCTGCTTCACTCCCCAGATATTTGATATCAGAAGCTAAACTCAACTTTTAATAGGAGAGAGTGAATAATAGAATTCATTAGGCTTTATTACTATTGTAAACTGTCCTGTGGTGCACAAACTATCCTTTTATTACTTTCTTGATTACAACAAAATTGCACTTGTCTGCTGCATCAAAGTTAATGACCCAAGAGTATGAATGGAGTTGCTAGCAGGTAATAAAAGTGTTATTAAGGAAGGTATGCAATTAAATAGCTTCAATTAATGTACTTGTCTTAGTGATAAAAAAAAGTATTCTGCCATCTGCAAAGAACTTCCGTCATGAGAAGTGTTGCAGAAGTTGTACAGTGATGCATCTGTTTAGTAATAGAATTGGCTGGTACAAACCATGATTCAGAAGACAAAGAGCAACACTTTTAAAAGCAAATGTATAAGACAGAGCAATGATACACAGGCCTGAAAAATATGAATACTAGCTGATAAAATCACATTATGAATCCAAGCTTGAACAAGTATTTTATAAGAAACTTCAGAAAAGAATATTGAAAAAAATGTTTATGGGTTTATAAACCATGAAAAGTATATAGTGTTGTAGGGAAAGGAATAGAAAAACAAATGCACCATAGCAATCTATACAGCCTGACCTAAACATATGGTGCTGGTTCATGACTGGAGTATGTCCCTAGCAACCAGATAGAATAATAAAACCAATGAAAATGTTATGATAAAGAGACAATGTGTAATTAATAGATACTGGAAGAATAGATCAAGAGTCACTGTTCTAGGATTCACAGCCTGTAAATTTTTGTCACATAATGGGTCACCAGCACATGTACCAGACCTTACACTTCCTGCCTGGTCTATCATCCTAATGCAAAATAGGACCTCTGGGGTTGTAAGGACATAAAAGCCTGTCTCAGACACTATTATGGCCACAGAAAGGCTTTGCCATGAGATAAGCCCAGAACAGGGGGACAGGATGACAATAATTTCAGCCTGGAAGAGGTGAGATCTGGCTAGAACATCCTGGGTAATGCATTCAGACAAAATTTCCCACTGCAGCAAATTAGTGATGAAGTGACTGCTTGTACACGTATCACTAGTTAAACCATGACCACTCCAAGTTATGGGACAGATGGCATCTGGGACACCAATGACAACAAAATCCCCTTGAATATTCCTCTGTGGATACCTGGAATTTGGACTTTATTTGGTAACTTCAGATAAGATAAAGGTGGTGCTGGCTATATCTCAGACCTAAGGAGAGGGTAACAAAGCTGGGGGAGAAGAATGTATCACCACTCATGAGAACAAAGAATGCATGATTTATACATCACAAAGAATATGGGCCACCTGGAAATCCAGTTTAGCAACTGTGTTGAAATCAGTTCTGACCAGGTAAAAGGTAATTCCAGCAGGGGCAGATCACAAACTACCAACCCAAGAAAACCACTGAGTCAAGAGAAACACTGAGCTTATGTCTAAGTAGCATTAGAAGTAAGAGAGTAATTTAACCAATCAAATAAGAAAACTGTATAGCCAATGAGCATAATTTGTTTTTTTGCTAAAATGTGTAGCAACCATTGCTGAGAAACCTGAGGTGAAGAAGATTCTAGATCCACAGGTAATGATTATCTTCTCCTAAATCTCTCTCTGTCTCCCCCTCTGTCCACCTCCCCATCTTTTCTCTTTTCTATTTCTTTCTGTTTCTCTACGTCACAATTTATTGTTAAATAAAATCTGTACTATGGACTTCATCATATAGTCCTTTTCGAACCTTAATTGAGGCTGAGGCATCTCTCAACAACCAGGTCTTAACAGATGTCAAGTGGAGTTTTGCTGATGAGCCAGTTTGGCCACACCAAACTAGGTGTGAATGTTCCTCCTGACCTATCAGGACCTCCAGGGGGAAGTGTTTAGTGGCTCAGCTCAACATCTGACTGCTTACAAAATGATCTTTTGAAGGGAGCAGAGGGCTTGAGGAAACTTCATGTTGTGTATTCCTCCCAGCAATCATGGGGACAACATTGTGAGAGTGGACATACTGACACTAGTCATGGGGATCACATTTGCAGTGTGATCCAACTGTGTGTTGTAGCTGTTGTGCTCAAGCTGTGATTTCAAGAACTTACCCAGTCAAGCTCCTAAATCTAAATCCTGTGTAGAGCAAGTATCTTCAAAAATGTAATTTTGTATTAAAACGTTAAACTCTTCCTATGTGGAGCATCTAAGAAGTCTGTTCAGAAAGTATTGGACCGTGAAATAAACTGTCACAGTTATGTATAATTAATCTAAAACTGGAAACTTCTGTGTTCAATTTGAAAACAGGTAAATGTGTGCAAGTCTCTTCTTGATTTGATTTTGGCCCATTCCTCTTGATTTAAACCATTATATGCAGTATTTCTTCAATTTCTAATTGTGTGTAACACAACAGTTAAATTGGCATGGGTGATCAGTACTCTCCTCCTGAACATATGAAATTTCTGTTTCCTGTAGCTCTTAATTAATTGCTTAATTTCCTTCTTAACAACAAAAGCTTTTAAAATCTTTTAGACAAATAAGTGGGTGAGTTCTGAAAGAACTCAGGCCTCTGTTGAACTGAGGACTAGTCAAACTAGGCAAAACCTCCTAGTAAAAAACTTGTTAATACCCTGAAGATGTAAAATCTTTTATTCTAATTATAAATAGTTCATAATTTCTCCAGATCTGATTTACATGTATTATAAATTTTTTTGCCTATAAGTTTTTCTTGTACGGTGCTGCAACAACCATTCTTATCTGGATTTAGTATTACAAGGTGAGGATTTTATAAACATCCATATTTTGCCATAATTACAAAACTACAATGTTGACACTTCAATGCAAGATAACAAAACATTAGGCAAATGAAATATAAGTTTGATAATTTTAAATCGAACAAAGTGAAAAATATTGAATTGAACTGTCTCAGGACCACTAAATAATCCTTAGGATTATACTGTTCAAGTTATTTAAACGAGCCTACATTTTATCCTACAACACTCAGTGGAAAATTATTGTGCTTCCATTAATATTTTGTTTGAATCCCTAATTTGTAAGATGAAATTTCTCTTCCATAGACTTCATACAGATATGCAAACCATAAACTGAGTCTTGTAAAAGCAAACTCCTTGATATGAAATATCACTTTATCCCCACCTTGTGGAAATTTTCTGCATATGTTATTCCTTAGTTGAAAAATAAATTTGTGGGTGTGATCTGAATTATTCTAGTACTGTAGCTGAAGTATGCAGTGTATCCATAAAGATCCTCTTGCATTCACCTTTTCAAGGAGTTTTATAGCTCCAAAATTAGGTTTTCAGTTAGGTAAGCCTGAGCTGAATTTGTTTATCAGGAGCACCAGGAGAGAGGATTCGAGGGAAAGAGATGAGATCACAGCAGCTAAAAAGTCACATTCAGGCTTTGTTCTAAAGATTGGCAATTCCAAACTTAAATCTGAAACATACATAATACGAGATGAACTACGATGGATTGATGTTGTAGGACACAGCTATATTTCTGAACATTAATCCCATCTCTTCTAGAAACAGTTCATTGAAGCACTGAATAATTCATTTATACAAAAAGAAACTGGGGACATGGATGAATAATATAGATTAAAGAATTAAAATCTTAATTGTTACTTTGGTCTGGAATTTGGACTCACACTGTAAAACTTCTTTAGGCGACAACTCCACTGTAAAGTCCAATTCTCCCTGTTCTCTTCTGGAAGAGAAAATCTATTATCTTCTTGCATTTCATAGGCTAGAGAAATGAAGAAATGAAGAAGTGATCCCTGGCATCACTGCATTTTGTTCTCTGCTAATATTAAAAAGAGCATAGAATAATTTCAAAATTACTATTAAGTTCTGTTTAAAAAGATATTATTTCTTCTCTCTTTCTAGTTTCCCATTAGAAGGTAGTTACAGAAAAGATTTAAAGGTTGGAAATTTTTTATTTATTTTTTTTTTTTACTTTCCAGCCTAAACTCAAGATGTTTCATTTTTGCTTATTTGTTCTTTTAGTAGTTTTAAGTAATTGACTGAACAATTATTTGCCCTTCCTAGAGCTGTTCACTGTCATTCACATTTTCTGTCAAAGGCAAGAACCAAAACCCCTCAGCCTTGGTTTTCTTGTCTGACTATGTCAGTGCCTTCATGGCCTCTTTTCCATTTACCTGGTCATCTTTGAAATATTTCCATGCATTTTTTTGCAAGAATCAACTCCTTGAACTGCACAAAGCTCCTTCACATTGTGTCTCAGCTAAGATTTTACAAAAGGAAGTCCTGTTATCATACTGAAGCACTTACTTAGTATCAATGGAATCACAGTCCTGCAGGAGCTCTTTCTACTCAATATGTTCAGAAAAGAAAATTATTTTTCTTTAATTCTTTTTCTTGAAGTTTTTTTCCCTCATTCTGTTGGTAAAATATTTTTTCATGTGGGAGAGACGAGAAACATTCAGCATAAAAATGAAAGAAGGAGGTTTCACATTAATTTATAGCTAAAAAAAATGCTGTATTTTAAATGATATTTTCCCCGATCTTCCTTTAGTGAAGTTTCAAATCCAATATATGTAGTAAATAAGGTATTGCTTATTTAGTAGTCCATAAAAGCAAAGCAGTTTTATTAGTAATGTAAAACAAAACTCAACAAAAACAACACAGACTGAAATGTTAGTCTTAATATTTTTGTAACTAATATGTTTCATTCCACTATTCTTTACAAGCTAATTTTTTATTTCATCTTTCAGGCAAATAAAAAAAAAATCTTAAAATGTTAGGATTTTTTCTAACTATAGTGAGAGACAGTGTTTTACCTCTTGTATAAAGCCTTCCAGTAGGTTTTAAACATCATTCTCCAAGCTGTATCTTAATGGAAGAATGTCAAACCTTTCAAAAGCACAGAACACAAGTTACTGACACCAGAAATGTTAACAAAAGGAAGATTATGTAAACACATAAACAAATAGAACAATGCAAGGACCATTATCTCAGTATGCGTTCAAGTAGTACAGACTGGCCACGTCTCTTCTCCAGCCTGGATATGGTATCTTTACAGATATAGCATAATTGGGTGGGTTTTTTTAGTTATTTAAACTTAAGAGTGAAAGACATAAAAAGAAAGCAATATCGCAATCCATCAGAATATTTTTACCTAGGAAATTGAGAATGATTGTTATAGATTTTACATGAAACCATAGAAAAATAACTAGCAAACTTCCTGAGGGACTGGTCAGGGACTTCATAAGATTTTTGGTTTTTTTTCTTTTTTGCAGACAAAACCTGGCAGAGTCTCATCCATTTTGCTTAGTGTACAACATCCCACAAACACAAGCCTTGGCACTGTCTCAAAATAAATAATTTGAAAAACTGAATTAGCAGTTAAACAAAATTAAAAACCAGACATCTGGTGCCTAAGTTCACCTTTCACCTTATAGAATGAAATCTTAAGGGCAAAACAAATAAACTGGTTTCCTATGGGCGCTGTAGTTATATTTTCAGGTGTGGAAAGCAAGTACTTTGGTGCACTGCTATGAGCTTGACAAAACATCAGTGTTGGGCCTAGGGCTGGTGGAAGAGGACAAAAAAAACCCCTTAGGGCTTAGGCTTGTTATGCTTCTCTGATGCATCACAATAGCAAAGATCTTTAATTATTTTTTATCATTTTATAACAGTGAGCACCTAGGTTTTATTTTATTCTGCAATAAACTTCTAAAAGCATATTTTAGATGTCTAAATCAGCAGAAAATCTGAAAGAAAGTCTGACTGCATGCATCATTATGACCAGTGATCTGGAGGTATTCCTATTCAACTCTTTTCTGTTTTACACATTTAAACAGTAACCTCTTGCTTTTTTTCTTTCCTCAGTTACAAATTTTTCATTCATCCTATAAGACATTTGCAGCCTTTTGATATTCTGATAGAGAGAGGGAGAAATCCCTGCTTTCATCTCTTTGCCAAGGATGTATGCCATCCTCACTGTGGCTAATGCAAGATTCTGACAGCTGCCTTTTGCTCTTTTTTTTTAGTAGCACAGCTATGTAGAGGTTTTTACATGGGAATGTAAGCAAGAGATTTTGGGAGTGGCAGCTATGTAAAGCAGAGACCTAAATAGATCTCCAGCTGACATTCTGGCAAAACATCTAATCCCACACTTGTTTTTTTACTCATTTGAGTATTTGCTCAAGTAAATGGACAACACAAATTGTGTATTATTGATATTTTTATATGTCTGTTAAATTCGTCTGAAAGTTGGGTCACTTGGGTTTTGTATTCTTTTTCAACCTCACAAAAACTCCCCCATACTTGCTTAAACCCTGCATCAGATACTGAGTATTTCCCCCTTGTTTACAAAGCACAATATTACAAAACCTACAAAATCCTGTGGGTAACAATTCCAGCCACTCTGTGTGACAACAGCAGGTGGCAGCAAGGGATATGGATATAGACTTTAGGGAAAAAAAAAACAAAAAAACCCCAAAAAACCATCTAAGGCTACAAAGCATAAACACTGGATGGGACAAGTTATTTTCCACAGGACTGAAGGACTGATTCCTCCAACCCAAACTGCTATTGGGGAAAGTGTTGCCAAGATATTTTTGATTGAACATGAAATAAAATAGTTTGGTTTGGTTTAGTTTTACTCATCCCAAAGCCACCTGGCCTGTTTCATTCCAAATTATTAAAAAAATTCTAAGACATTAAACTGTTTCTTTAAGTACAGACATTGGGAATGATGAAACATGAGCTTTCCTAATCTCCTTAATGAAGCCCCTGAATGGTCTGAGAGCTGTGTGAACATCCACATTGTGGAACAGCCAGCTCTGACAGCCAAATCTGCACTGCACTGTGCCAGTCCTGCAAAGAGATACTGGTAACTTCAAGTTCCATTCAAGTGAGGAAAGGCAAAATAATTTGATGACTGAATAAAATACTTCAATTTCGGAAATTCTGAAACAGAATACAATAAAAATATGAAAGGACATGTTCAAACAATGCATAAGTGATTTTTTTTTAGGTCTTTCTCTTTTTGGTTTTTTTTTGTTTAATTTTTAGAATTTAAATTATTCTATTTACACACACTGAAACAGCAGTATTTCTGAATTTTGCTGATTTCTGGTTATCACTTCACTCTATTTTAGTATCCTCCGGGTAATCTGAATAGAATAAACCAGAAACACTGCAAGACACTTGGCAATGTTTCATAACTTTCATTTGCTGTGTATGCAATATTTGTGTCACTTGGCATTCATTTTTCTGGTTGTTGCTAGACAAACATAGGATGAAAAATGTATTTCTGAGAGCTGGAAAACTGCATAGAAATGAAGATGGAATGGGCAGAAGGAAGCTAAGGGATACCTGTAGCCACCATGGAGGGCGGTATGCACATGCTCATCTATTGGGAGCCAGAACGCAGCTGCCACCACCTTTTAATGAAATTCTCACCTTTTCATGAAATTGTCTGTGGACAGGTAACAAAGCAGACATTTCCTGTCACTCAAAACAAAAGGACAAAACAGAGGCTGATAAGGAGAATTGGGATGATTATATTAAAAATGAGCAGGTATTCAAAGAAAACTATTCCTATTGCCTTGTCCTTCACGTCATACAAGGGAGACTCCTCAGACTCCTGAGATTGACCTGGGACCTCCTAATGCACCTGCATTAGTTCTGGCTGAAAACTAGAGAAGCTTCTGCTTCCTGGGAGACCATTAGTTTCCTTCTGGTTGGACAACAGTGTAGGAAAATTAATATTCCTTAAAGGATATGTCATAATAGAAATATGAAAATGTAACACATAAAAGCAAACATTTGCACTATACTTCATTTCATTGTTTTTTTTTAGGTTTATCCTTATAATTACTATTGTTATCCTGCTAATAAAAAACCACAAAAATAGTTTGAAGCAAATAGTGCCAGCCAAATCACATGAGCTAGAAATCCCCTAGTGGTGTTCAGAGATACATCAAGAGTTAAGATTCAGTCATAATATAGTAAGATATTTTCCATTTCCAAAATTGTGGAGGAGAAAAGCAAACTACAGAAGACAGAGAAAACAGCAATATAAAATATATCAGGAAATTAACATTTTTATGGAAAGAAATTATCTTCGGGAATATTAATTTTATTTCATGCTATATATGCTATATACATTTGTAATACTCTACACAACTTTTCAAAAACATGTCAGAGAAGTTCCGTCACATATTTGAAATCCTTTTGCTACTTGCTATAGTTCTGATGTCACAAATAAATTCAGAAGGAAATACCTTTATTCCATTCTCTTCTCTGGTCTCATGGGATCGTCTTGTTCAGTCTCAATGACTGAGCTACTGCAAAGTTATGTACTCACAGAGGAAGATATTGCATCTTTCTTTTCACTCTGTATTTCAGCCTTATTATAGATGTTCTCAGATGTGTGATTGTCAAGAGATATTCTATATATATGTCTCTTAACATCTGCATTTTTAATTTCTTATTCTTTCTGTTATTATTTCAAAGTCCTGATGAGTTTACAAGTTGTGCAGAACTAATTCTTCTCTGGATTCATGTCCATGATCTTCAAATACTGCTAAATAAACTTATTTCTCTCATATCAATATGTATTTGTGAGTGTTGGTTTGTTGGGTTTTTTTTAATTCTTTCTTGCTCATTCAGATCTGTGCTGTAATCTCATATCAGACTGGAAGTTGTCTCCATGCCTCAGTGGTTTTCCCATCCTGTCCAGTGCTTGAGGTGTGACCCATCCCAGCTCTCTTTCCATTCTCAGGGCTCCCTGCTACATGGCATCATTCTGATTCACTCCCTTTTCTGTTGTTACCCTGTCACCAATTTGTCGTTTCTTTTATCACATCCTCTTTGCCCCACTAGCAATACCCATTTGTCCATTCCCCCACCAATTCCTTTGCATGTCCATCCATTGCATTGCCTGCACCAGTTCATTGGAACAGTCTGTTCTCTTCTCTCAGCTCTGGCTTAGGGACAGGCACACACAGATTGCCAGAATGGTTAACAGCCTTACGTGTGGCACACGTGGCTGTGTGGCACTTAATGAGAGACACTGTCGCCACAAGCACAAGTACTGACATGTGGAAAATGCAGTGCACCAAATAAAATAAGTGCAACAAAATCAGATAAGTGTATTATAAGTCTATGGGCTGACAGTTCCTCATCCTGTGTTTAGTGTCAGAAGCCAAGTTCCAGGAGTCTTTCCAGACTGCAGATACTGCAGAAATAATGATGAGATGCATGCAGGAGGATATTTCACACATTTGTCAGATGAAAGAGGGGAACAGTGAAGTCAGTCTTTGACAGGTAACGTGCTTTTAAACACTGCCAATGTTTCTGCTTGAGTCAGAAATTTTACTACAGATATTCTGTCTTTGAATTTGCCTAGTCACTTATTCTGGTGCCTTTTTCTGGATTTAGAGATTAACTGACTGTACAGTCAGTTAATCTTAATGAATTAAGAGAAAAAGAAGTAATAAATACATACTTATGTACAAGCAGGTTTTTGTTTTGAAAGAGGAAAGTTTTTCTGAGGAAGCTCTCCAATGAATCTTAATAATTGGTTCAATCAAACAAGAAAACAACATGTATTTATGCCAGCTATTGTCATCCAGATGAGGTCTATATGCAAGTAAACTTAAGCATCTCCTAAAATTAAATAGGGGCCAAGGCACATTTCCCATACTTAACTCTATCAAGAACAAATTCAGCAAGAACACTATTTAGCTTGGAATTTTCTTCCAGGGAAGGAACTATATGTTGTTAAACTGAATTAAGAAAGAACCTAGAAAGTTACATGTTTGGTAAGGCATTTAGTTCAATTTTTTTTTTTAAGCTTTTGCTTACTAAAATCTCATTTTGATAAGAACTTCATTCTACATTTGGGAAAACAAGCAAGCAAACAAACAAACAAAAAGCCAGCACTAAACAAAACCACACCACAGCTGAATTGAATTAGTGTTTTTCAAAAAATATTTTCTGTTTTGTCACTCTTAGGAAGGCACCAGAAAGTGAAGTGGCAAGGTTCTCTGCTGCCCTAATCCTACCCATTTTTTTTAATTAAATCAAATATATATTTTAATTATATATTAAAAGGAAATGATGTATCCAGAGAAGAGCTGCACATGTGATGTATGTTCCTGTTTCTCTAGCTGGGATCAGGAAGACCCACAGGTGGATTTGACTGTGTTGTCTTCTTGCCAAGGAGCAAGACTGGAGGGTTGAGCCAGAGACAGCAGCACAAGGCTGGTTCTCATGTCTGCCCCATGCTGAGAAGCTCCAGCCAAAACAATGGCAATCAAGACTCACCTAAGTGCAGTACCTTGGTGGTATTTTGCATTTTTTAGGGTGTTTGATGCCCTTGACAGGGCCAGGAGGTGTGAGATGTCATGTTTGACACTCCTTCTGGCGTGGCAGGTGAAGACCAAGAACAATATCCTAATGCCCCTAAAATGATCACGAATATCATCTAGCCTATCCCCCTCTATGTTCTAAGCTCTAGTGATAACACAGCTTGGTTTTGGACAGCTGCTTGGCTAGCTAGACGTGAGGCAGCACAAGATGCAGCTTCCATGTCTGCAGAGCTAATGCCATTGACCACGGCCATCACCAGGCTGAGTGGCCCCAGGATCCCACGGGTTTTGAGCCAAGCACAGCTCTGCTCCACAGGAATTTAGAACTGTACTTGTCACTTTAATGCCAAATAAGGCTTAGATATAACTGGGCACTGTCACTACTTAGTTTTTCCACTCAGTAGTTTAATTAAAAATTAAAGATTAATTAATCATTAATTAAAAGGAATAGCTATATTAAAAATATTTATTCTAGAAATTGACAAGTATTTCTAAAAGGCTAGTATCCCTGTTTCCCCACCAGGTAAGGTAAATCAGCATCATAAATAGCATATTTATAAATTTTATCTGTAATATGCAAAAAAATCGCTGTACGACAAAAGCAAGTGTCATTTGAAGTGGGGGTTGGTGGTGTGGTGATTCACACTATATCTTGCAATGATAATTATGTACAAATGCCATTTCTAAAGCAGGTGGAAAACCCTGCTAAAGATTAAAAAAATTCCTTTAGAATAATGAGCAATGCCAAAAAGTCGGGTTCTCCACTGAAATCCTTTCATTATTCACTCCCTGTTAATTCACTCTCACTTGTGACTGATATTTAAGAGCTGAATCTATTTATATAGATATATATGTGTATAAATAAATAAATAAATATAGACAGTGTTTGAATGTTTTTAAGCTGTGCTACAGAATAAGTTCTGAATATACAGAAGTAGAAAAGAAAAACATTGGTCTTATGAAAGCTGTTATTTAAAAACAGATCGTCTCAAATGGACTTCCTAGGCACATTCTTCTGTTTTACATAGCTTTGCCACCAGATGTCAGTACTCTACACCTGCCAGTGTCAGACCGACCATGTCGTCATCCCCTTTAACCAATTTCCTCACCGTCAGTAAATGGTACAAAATAACACGTGAATAATCTCGTTGTGTTGTCTTTTAGGGAGTGGGGGTAGTGGTGGTGTTTGTATGTAAAAATACCTCATATTTAATGTAAAGATGTAAAAATTCATCATATTTAATGAGGAATAAGCAAGAAAATCAGCATGCTTTCAGCTTATCCACGACTGTGTCAATGAAAAGAACATTCAGTTCTGTCATACATGCACAAAAAAAAAAGTTTCTTCATTCAGGATTTTCACTGATGTTTACTTAATTGTATTAGAGAGGTGTGATCGTGCCCTCAGAGGGCCTGGTCATCAAAAAATAAACTTGAATACCAGACTTTCATAGGAAGACTGCTTGCAGTTATTTGTAGCACATCTTGACATGGAATTCAGGACAGAAAAATATGTATAATACCCAATTTCAGAATAACTACAGAATTTATACTTGATTCACTTTTTTTTTTTTTAAATCTAATTATTTTTGTAGAGGAAGGATTTGCTTTGAATTTAAGGTGTTTTGAAACTTATAACTCTTCAAAAAGAAAGGATAAGTACTTTAAGTTACTTTACTTATATTTCTCAGTCTGAACAAATTCTTAGAAAGAAATAGAGCTGAAATTATTGTGTTTTCAAAAATCCATATGCAAAAACTATTAAAAATAATCAAAAATATTTTTAAATGGCCAACAGTTTCAACACAAAACTCTGTATACTACACAGAAGAAATTAAGTTAGGTCACCTGTAAGTATATGAAGTCAGGACTGCAAATGCCGAAACAAAAACATAGAACAAGTAAAAATAATCTCCAAAACATTTATCAAGTTGAAATAGCACTAGATTATGTTGCCCCTACCTAATATAAACCCAAAACCTCACAAATAGTAGCCAAAACAATGCTAGCTCAAACACAGGTTTGTTTCCATTCCTCTTTCTATAATTTTTTCATCTATTTTTTTCCAATTTGGATTAAAGAAAACAAACCATAGAACTATTAGAAGGACTATGACTCCAGAAAGAGGTGCAGTCTTCTCAGTCAGCCTCCTGGGAAAACCTGTGACACAGAGTTCAACTCTAATCTTCTGGAACATAGTCAAATTGTCTGCATGTCTGTTCATAAATACCTGTTCAACAGATCTGGCCCTTATACTAGTCCAGGAACTGAGTGGATTTTGTTCTCAAGAATTTAATCCAGTTAAAGAGATTAATGCAGATAACAAACTCTTACTGCTCCCATGGTACCCAGGAAAGCCTTTGGTAAGAGGAGATGACTTTCACAGTCCAATGGCTCCTTTCATGAACATGGTGTTCTATAATAATTTAATAAAATTAAGTAGAAATGTATATATGAATCCATGTATTTTTGCATTTTGTCAAAATGCAAAAATTTAGCATCATACACAAATTACCAAAACATTTCTGGTACTGTTAGTTGGCCTTGTACTTTAAAAAGGACAAAGTACATCTTTTTAACCTCTTATTTTAGTTAACTTTTTTTCCTTAGGATAATCACTTCCTACAGTTCACTTAATTATACCCCATAAATTATGGTATGAACTCACATTATTACTTTTAAATTTTTTTGGTGGGCTTAGGGGATTTGGTTTTCTTTTTCATCATCAGCTCTTTGTCACAGATGAACACTCCTCCCAATTTAGGAAAATATTATTTTGTCTCATGTTGCTGTTTATGCTTTTATTTGATCTAAAAGAAGAACAAAAATAAATCTTGAATATCAGTTGAAAAGCATTGCATAGCACAAATTTGCCAAGCATTTATGGCAACATGATACGTATAAATATTCCCCCACTTCCCAGTTTTCCCTTTACATTAGGAATACCGAAGGATGATAGGAATTTCTTTAAGGAGCACAGGTTTGATTCCAGAGTGAACATCTTTTCCATAGCTCCTCACAGGGTACCTCACATTTGGATAATGAGGCTGAGAAGGTGCCAGGAGGAGCACAGTGAATAACATTGGGGCTTGGCTGGGCTCAGCATCCCGTCCCAGCCGAGCCAGGTGAGATTAATCCTAATGCCAGTCTCAGCCACTTGCAGCTGGAGCAAAGCAGACTGGCAGAGATGAAGGGTGAAGGATGAAGCAGTGAATTGCCCAGGGGCTATGACTGTGAAGGGAACACCGATAAAGGGTTAGGGGAAAGCAGGCATGAAGGCACAGCACCTGTGGATACACTCTGGATGCTGTGCAGTGAGAGAAAGAACAGTATTGAGCTTGCTGAAGAGAGGCAGGGGAAAATGTCTGCTCGTGCATGTGTTTCCATGTGTTAAATACTGAGAATTAGGCTTAATATTTCTGTCAGAATGTTTGGATGATCTGTAGGGCAAAAAAACAACACTCTGAAGGCCAGAAGCCTGCTACTATCAGAAAGCAAAACAAGCTGAATAGGCTAATGAAGAAAAGTCAAAGCTATTATCTCCACAGATGATCTTATCATTTGGAAAGTATCTGATAACTGTGGTAGAGTAAAATTAATGCCATTTCTTGTGTGAAAAATTTTACATAATCATTGAATTTACTATTTTTCATTAAGGCTGTCATTATTATCACTGTAGCACAGAGGTTCATTTATGGGACTATGTATTGTATGTATGTGTGTATATTTAAAATATATGAAAAATGCAAGCAGTTAACACTAATTATTACATTGCAAAAACACTTGACATGTCTCACATGCAAAAAATCAGATTTTCCAGACTCATCACCCTGAAAGCCTTACTTTTCTTCCTTGTGTTAATGAAAACAAACTTGCTGCAGTGGGGCCAGGACTGTGACTACATCAGAGGTCCTCTTCTTCATCATCCCCCAAACTGCTTTAGGCGATACAAACTCTACCCTATAGCTCCATGCAGTTGCATATGTTACACATCAGCTCTGCCACCACGTTATTCATGCTGGGACGAGATCCTGAGAACACATGGCCAGATGACCAGTGACTAGGTCCTGCTGTGACAATTAAAGGTTTACAAGTCTCTCTCGGCCATCTGCTCCTTTCAGGAGAAGCATGGCTTTAGAGTGTCCTAAATCACCATGTTCCAAGTAGCATTTGCCCTTTGTACCTTGTTAGAAACTCTCACTCCTCCTAAATCCCTAGTCCTGCAAGGCATACCTGTATATAATGCTTTAACTGAGGTACAGGTCTTAAGCCCAGCTATTACCTCGCAGCTGGGGCTTACAAGGAAAGGGAAATCTTATATTTCTCTTTTTATGCCTTCCTTTTCCACTGTTCTCATCCCTGTTTCCAAGCATGTGGTAGTTTGCTGCTCAGTGGCATTGGTACATCCCCTCCTCAGTAGCAGCAAGTTTTATGTTGCTTCAGTTCCAATTCAAATCATGGCACAAGGAACAGCATGTCACGGACAGCAAATAATGAAAGGAAAGCACCTTAATGAGGTATCTGTGCTAACATGTTTCATACTTCAGAAAAAGGCGTCAATATGAGGCATTCAACACTGCCTTCTTGGGAAAGCTTCCACCTGCACAGTCAGCTCAAACCAGGCAGCTGATGAACCTGACACTTTTCCTCTGTGTTTAACCCTGTGATTTAGTTTATTGTTCCAAAAGGAATACAAAGTGGTGTGGATATGATTGTACATGCAACTAAACTAGTTGAATTGTAAAATTCCAAGAATTTATTTAACTGCTTTAACAGTGACAATCTTTTGTTGAGGATAAATATGTTTTCCTGTGAGATTTGTTCCAAAATTAATATTTACCCTTACAAAGAAATATATGTGAGCAAAGATAATTAATAAAATACAGCACTTACAGTCTCAGAGACCAAAATATTCTCTATTAACCACAGGAATTTGATTCATGCTAAATATCCTTTTCCTGGGCAACTGAGAAAAAAAATATTTATACTCTTTGAAAATGGTCTGCTTTCTGGCCTACACAGTATTTCTGTCTTGAGTAACTCAACAAGTAGAACCACAGGATATCCATGCAAGTCTCTTAGGGTTTTTGTTTTGTTTTGTTTTTTAATAACTCCTAAAATAGGTGCTCCTACCCCCAAACCATCCCTTTCAAACATGGGAAGCTCAGCAGTGCCAAATCAGAGACAAACTAAATGATCTTCCCTGCGGCTCACATTTATTGGACAATCTCCACTTTACACAGGGAAGGAAAGGGTCCACAGCAGCTTGTGGGCAGAACCTTTTTCTCAGGATAAATTTCTCCCTGCAGAGTAGCTGCAAATCTGGCTGATGCTTACACGACTGCAAGCCAAAGATGATCCACGTCTCTACTAGTCATCATCCCTGCTGGTGTGCCAGCAGAAACATTTACCTTCTCCATCATTGCTAAAACTGTTGAACACAGAAGTAACTCTGTGATGTGTTGGGATCCTCTGCAGACACCTGAAAGGACAAGAAATTATAGTTGAAAGTCACAATATTCAGAAACTGCTGCAGTTCCTCCCTTATAGAGAATACAAGTTAGAAGATTTCACGTGGGAGAGAAAGTGCTGTTAAAGACCCTGTGTGCTTTGGACTCGGTCTTTCCAATTGATATCTACAGAAGATGAAGGCAGTGATGAAATGTGAGACATAAATTGGCTTGCTGCTTAACAATATATATGGGGTTTCTGTGCAAACCAATGAAGATAATATGTTGGGATTTTTTAAGAGAGAGCTTGTATAAACACCCCTTTTCCTACTGAGATGAAATTAACTATAGTCTGATCCTTTAAGGTTTATAAACTAAGCTGTGCTCTTCAGAAAATCAGCTACATAAGTACTTCTGGTAACCCAGAAGTGAAAATTTTAAAAATGCAATTAATCTTGATGATGGCAAAGACTCTATAAACTGTTGCCTTTGTCTATTATAGGAAGTACAGTACAAATATATTCTGTCTTAAAATATACTACATCAATTGCAAGTGAGTTGCAATTATGGTAATGTTCAATAAATACCTAAAATCAGTGCATACATATTACAATTTAAATAATTGCATTAATGCAGGACTAAAAGGACTATATACACCTGCTACTGCGTATATAATTTTAAATTTATTTATATATATATATATTTCCAGTTAAAACTGAAATGTTCTTTTTATAATTGAAATGCTATGGGAAAAAATATAATTAACTATTTAAAAATATTAAATAGGCATATAATTTCAGGGTCTCCTGTTTTAAACTACATCATCTAAGTATATGGTGCATTGGCTTAAAAATTGCCATTGTCTCTACCAAGGTGTAAACGCTGAGCCCCACATCTGCTGTGCACTGCTGTGCATTGTCTAAATCATGCTGATTTAATATTTTATCTGCTTGTGCTGAAAGCAGAAAAACTGCTGCTGAGGGAAACATTCCTGCTGAGGGATAAAATGATCTTGTGCAAAAGAAAAGGGGGTGATGTGAGTGGGAGACAGGGACTGGGAAGGAAGTCTACCTTAAATAATTTTTTCAATCTCTTTTGTAACATGCTAATAATAGTATTTATGGGGCATTGTAAACTGTGATGAACATGCAAAATTGAGTATCTAGGGCTGTAATCCTCTTAAACTGAAACACTTTCATTTAACTGCAGCCTTTTGTCCAGCAAAAACCTGCACAAAACAGATGAAACTACAATGCTCTTCTTGTTTCTTAAAAGCACAATAGATACAAGTTTAGATTAAGCACAGAAGACTTTACAGAAGTCAAGATCCATGCAGCCTACCTCAGGAAAAATCATCTTAGGCTGTCAACAAACAGAGAAGTCTCTGGAATAAACCAAATATGCTCAGACTTTGAAGTGAATCACTTATGACTGATGTGCTGTGCTGTGGAAAGCTCCTCTACTCCCTTGGTTTGTGCTGCTTCTGAAAAATTATTTGCCATTATGGCACATGTTCTCATTGAGAGCACACAAAAAGCTCCATAACAGCTAGTTAACTGAGAAACAAACACAGTGTGAAACTGTATTGTAAATAATTTTCCTTAGTGGTATCAGGTTAGCTGGCACAGCTATAGATCTCTCTTAAGCATTAAAATTACATTACATGCATGTAGTAATGTAGTGCTGTTATTGAGGTTTCAAAGTATTAGCTACTGTACCATCCATAAATCAGTATCCTCAGGAATATTCAAACTGCTGTGAGATCAGTTTCTGCTGAGCTGTTCCAAATGACACTGTAGTAATGGGATTCTTTCCCAATTTTTCTTTTGACTGATATGTTAAAAATATAGCAAGTATGGCTCCTGCTACCTGTCACTTCCTAGACTGTGAAATTCTGCTCTTAGAAAATATTTTACTGTATTAGTCTTAAGATATATGATTTCTGACACTAAATGCGGATTAGGAGTCACATTCAAAGCAATCTGTGCAATGGCAAGTCCGTAGGAGAAACAGCCTTCTTCCATTTCTGGTTACAGTGACCTGTCCAGTATAGGCAAAGAAAAACTACACAAAGAATTAACAAGAACACAAAGTACACAAGTGTGTTTATTACATTTTGCAAGCACTTTGTTCTACATTTCAAAAACGCCACCATCAAGCTGTTGGCACATTTATGTACAAAACAGATTAATTGTAATGCCTGCTACAAAGCATTCTTTGTGAAAATACAAACTCTAATACCAGAGAAGAGCCAAAAGCATTAACATCATTACATGAGTTTAAAAGACATAGTTTTAAAAATCAGCACAAACATTTTAAGACACAAAACTGAAACACTACAATATAGAATCCAAAAAGAGGTTCCTAATACTTTTTGCAGAACTGTAATACCGGTACTGCACATTATCAGAAAACTTTTGACCCCGTAGGACAGCTTAAGTGTAAAAAAAAAAAAAATCCAAACCAAAACCAAAACCCAAAATCAAAAACACAAAAAAAAAAAAAAACCAAAACAAGCAAAAGAAAAGAAAAAGAAAAAGAACTCAACCAACTAATACTACTTAATGCATTATCATGCCACAAGTAACTATAGTATTACCTTCTACTTACTACAAGAATTGTTAAAAATTACTGATGATGCATGACTAGTAATAGTACAAAGAAGAGTTTTACTCAAGAAGTTTTATTAGAAATGCACTTACACTGAGAGAGAATTCACAATGGTCCAATAAGTGCACAAAACTACCTAAGATTTTTAACACTGACAAAAATGTCTTGTCAGGCTACATCACTTTAAAAGACACTTTACAGCATTCTTGTAGCATTAGAAATAGGCAAAATTAAAAAAAAAAATCCACCAAATTTGGTCCAATAATACCAACTTTTCTTAAATAGGGTTTTTTGTTCTGTTTTTGATACAGGTAATTCTTTCAAATTAAGATGACCTATCATTCTGATAACATTTTAATATCAAAATAAAAGTTCAAATATATTACTACACTTTGAAATAATAAGCTCTGTAGTGGTCTTTCACCTTACTTCAACGTAATACAGGTAAACCATTATGTGTAGGAAAGCTAGAAGCCAAGCTATAACATTTATGGAAGTCTCCTTTAATATATCTTTTACAGTTCAGACAGGTGCAATCCATTTAAATTTTTAAAGCAGGTAAAAAGACATCTGACTCCTATGGTCACTGCATTTTTGATATATTACTTTCATAAATGTAGCTAAGCAGTAATTTCTTACATCATCACATGGACAGCTCCAATTTAGCATAACCATCATTGAATTAAAGAGAGATTATTCTGTAGAAAACTATGAATAACTATATCACTTAATTAACAGTTGTCTATATACCATAACTCGTTAACAGGTAGCCGTGGTATTGAATTCCTTCAAAAGGCAAGTGGCCATGCATTGTTAGCACCACGGACTGCATGCTCACAATACAAACAGGAATTATCACCCATGGAACTTGAAACAAGAGAATATTCTTTAAAAACATCAATAATACAATGTTAACAAAGATAAGAAGCACTTTTTTCTTTTTTTTCTTTTTTTTTTTCTTTTTCACTTTTTTTTTTATTTTTTTACCCACTATTACAAATTTAGAAATTGCACCTTTGATTGTTTAAAACGTTCTTAGGACCTTCATTCAAGTTGATCAGGGTCCCTCTGGCAGGTTTTCCATATATAAAGGAAAGTCATCAGAATGTTTTCTTTATATATTGTACATCATGTACAATGGTCCCTTTGAAGTATACCTGTAGTTAAAGTAGTTACTGAACTCAAAACTAAAAAGTATAAAAAGCTACTTTTTTTTTTCAAAAACATATAAGAAACAATGCAAAAGGTGTTATGCATAACACATACAAAGTGATTAAAAAATCAAACACATAGTTGTATTTGACAATAGTTTAGTATCCTTGACCTATCAGAACTAATTAGCCTAAAGGGATTCAGGAAAGGCTATTTAGGAGCTTTGTGGTATTAGAATGGTCACACAAAGTAAGAACTAATTAAGAAACCAAGTGCTAGACAACCAAGAATTGTATGTAGGTGATACGTAAGTCACCCAAACTATCTTTTGTGAGAAGCACTTTCAATTGTTTTTAAAATGGTAGGATGGCCTTTAGTTAAACAACAAAGCATTCACATGTTAGGAAGTAAGACAAGGTTTCTTTTATGTATAAGCATTGAGCCGCTCTTTAGAGCGAGTAGAATGAATATCATGCAGCTCTTGCTCCTCCTTTGATTTAATATCCTCATATTTTTGCATTCTGCAAGCATCTTTCACATAGGCCCAGTTGGCAGACAAGACCATGAGATAATGAACCTGAAAGAGAGGTAACACAGTGTTAAACAATAGAGGTAGTCAGAATAGAGCACGTCTAAACTTGGAGCCTGTAGGACAGAGACTGGGTTCTCATCAGTAGGAGCTAGACATTCTTGTGTCAAGAAGTAGTATAGAACCATGATGGCAAATTCAGGCTTCATCAGTCTTCAGATTACTCGTCTCACAGCTGTTACTGTCACTATAACTAGGAGTTGGTAGCAACAGATATTAAAAAAACCCAAAAATACCCTAAAACCTGAAAAATCCAAATTCCAAATCATCCCTGCATTATTTTTCAGCTAGTCTGCAAAAGTACATGGAAAAATGCCTTCTGGTTATGTATTTATTGTATACTTTTCCCCCCTGAAGAAGTTTTTGTTGAAGTAGTTCTTAATATGCAATAGACACATCTTATGATTGCATACATCTAATACAATTATAGAAAGTTTTGTTTCTTAATTTTTGTTAAAGTTAACATTTTCTTTCCGTTTAGCTATGACTTACTTCTTTCAACTACAATTCTAGCTTTGTATTTAACTTGCCAATCTGGGGGAAAATTGTCAATAACTGAAAAATAAGTTCAGTTAGGCAAAATATGACTAAACATAGTGGGGAAAAAAATTGGATGCTATGTTTACTCTGTATTCAGTCAGAAAATAGAAGTGTTCCACAAGGATATTCAACTAGTTTATGCTGGGACTCTCTGGACATTTATTCCTTCCCTAGCAGGATTTCAGACACTTTCTGATGAGGGCATCTCTTTAATTTATGCTAATCCTCTTCCTCAGAAGCAATGGACAATTTTGTGAGATCCAAAATATTTCATCCCTCTCTAAGAAATCAAAAAATTATACTGGGATTCAATTAATTGAAAATTGAATAATAATACAATAAATAATAGAAAATCACCCTTGAGATTATGTAAATTCTCCTGTTCATGTTGTACTGTTGTAGATATGAGTATCTTAGATTCACATTAAATGAACAGATCCATTCTAATATGGTTTTTTTTTTTTTCTCTTGGAATATTTGGACTTTTTTTCGCAAATGTTTGTTGGTAATTTTTGCTGATTAGTCCAGGCAAAAGTACATTTCTTTATCTGGATAATTAAGATCAAGGAAAACATTCTGAAGCCCTTAAAAAGGCTGGATATTTGTACTACTTTTTTTATCCTCATGTTTTATGTCAAGTTTCCAATTAATCCTTATTTGAAGAAAACTGTCTGACTTGACTGACTTTCTACATAAAGTAGAAAGAAGTTGTTCACAGAATCTGTCCTCTAGGGAAAAAACTAGAGAGTAGTATTTCTACATTTCTTTATGATTTTCTTGATGTTTAGACAACAGTAGCAAAGCAATCCATGAGTATAGATGTTGGAGATGGCAGCATGTTGTGTGTCACTCTGGGACACCCTCTAGTCATAATTTAGTACACAGGAAAAATACCTTCTCTCCTAACTCAGCTCTTCCAAAAGCTTTCACCATGGGTAGTTTCTGGATCAGGCATTTCTAAATCAAATGAGAGACCCTAATCCTGGATCCACCTTAAATTTTCCACAGTAAAACTTGATAAAAATCAAAATAAACAGGCTGGTAATCCTTAAAATTTTGTCATCTCAGTGGCAATTTACACCCATTGAAAACATCAATATTGGTTCATTGAGTTTGAAATTTCAATTAAAAATAGAGTCTGAACCTCAGATTGCAGACATGAGAATCCTGAAAGTGGGGGCTATCTGAGCAGTGTACTCACATCTTCATGACCTTTTAAAACATATTTGCCTGAAATTCTTGCAATTGAAGAATCTACGATGAAAATGGGTTGATATAGGCACTTTTTCTTGCCCTCAAAAAACATTTGGTAATGAACTGGTAAAAGAAAAAAATTAAATTTGACGCCTTGCAGTTTCACTTAGCATTTTTCTTTTTTAAAAAATAGACTGTTTTGAAGGCATATTGGTAACAGACTGATCATTAAATACCCATTCTGTGCCCATCACTTCCTTATGAAGTTACTGAATCAAACTACTGTAAAAACTGTTGAAAACTCTTGGAGTTCATATTCAATATAAGTAGAAAGACTTTCCAGGAAACACCTACTTTAACTTATATAATCTCAAATATGTATCCATGTTTATAATGACATATACATTGAACAGTAAAGCCACCTTTGTTTTTTATATTAACACCTAATTCCTTGATAACATTGCCACACTAAGGAGGTCATTTCTAAGTGGCTGTCTAATTGCATTTCACAATTCCATGACCTGGGTAGCCTGAAACCAGTGGGCACCTCGTCAAGGTTTATCTAAATTGAAGCCAGGCAGCTTCCACAGTCTGCCTCAGGAGAGTTCCATTACAGACATGTGCAAGGCAGTGCAGGGTCTTTTCATACCTATTCTTGCTTAGATTTCTTCATAAGGTGAAAGTATGCTTCATTCTTTAGAAATTGTGGGATTGGCTATCTGGGGTATTTTTTGTTTGTTTGTTTGTTTGTTTTTTTGTTTTCTTTTTTTTTTTTTTATGTAGGTCGTGTCACTACTTCCCCAGGACCCAAGTTTAAATAACTTTAATTCCTCCCTTTACATGCATCTCACATCCTACAGAAGAGCACAATGATGCTGGGAAGAAGAATAGACCCCTTTACACTTCTCTTGTTCCTATTTCAGGAGAACTGACTGCATGTCCACTTTACAGGACATAAGTTTTGCAGCACTTAAGGCAAAAGAGTTACCAGCTCACATGATAACTTTTGAGAAAGGAAATTTTACATCTCATAATTAAGTTTTTTTACAGTGTTTTTAGGAAAACATCACAGGTGGAATGTATACTGACTTTACAATCAACTCTTGAATGCTAGAGCTTACATTTAAACCACTTCAAGCCTTCAGTTTCTATCTAACACAACACTGACAACAGTAAAATTTATAAGTATTATTGTAATAATCTAGTCCATATGCATTTGTTATCCATTCAGTCATAAGAAAGAACAGTAGTACTGCTCAGAATCATGCATGGTACCAATTAAATATGATTCAAAATCCTGACTATTTTTTCCATGACAAAGTCTCTCAAAAAGCATTTACAACATAAATAATTCTATCAGGTTTTGGTTCTTTTTTCCTCATCTTTCATTGACATAAGAATGATAAATTTTCAACATAAACTCTTCTACAGTGCTCTTTGCAGCAAAATGAAACTTGTCCTAACATATACTGTAAAATAGATGAGGTTTTCTATATATCACATATATCCTAATATGTAGGACAATTCTCCTTTTGAACCCCAAAAACAACATTCTCCTTTGCAGACTAAAGAGGTATCTAGTGAACTGTGAAAAATTCTAACATTCATAAGCAAATCTGAGACCAAGAGATATGGGGAAACTCTGATTTGTGATCAAAACGGCTTTGCAAGTTTTAACAAGTTTTTCGGCGGTTTTACAATAAATGACTACTTTTTTAAAAATATATTTTTCAAAATACAGTTTTATGAAAAGTGTCCTGGAGACAGATGGACTAAACATTTATGAATAAGCTGATTCTTTTGTGAATTTTGTAGAATCATATTGGCATTCAAGAGTTTAAGAAATCTTCAGAAATTAAATTGTCTGCCACTTGCAAATGTTTAGAAATCCAGAAGGGGGGATATAGTGGAGTATATTGATGTCAAAACTTAAAATGTCATTTCAGGAAGGAGATTTTACCAATTCTGTCATTCAGCACTGATGTTGCACTACTGTTACTGGCTGTCCATAAATACAATATACTTACCAATTTAGACAGATGGACTATTCTGGTTTAAAGTAATTGTTTGCAAGAAATCTTTTAAGAGTGCATTATATTAATAAGCTTTTTCTTTTGTAAAAGACTGGTAATTTAATCTAATTTTCCTGCTGAATTTCACAAACATGTTCTGGATATACAAAAAGACAAATGTCATCATTTCATATTTGCAATTATTCTTGAAGCAGCACATGTAGTGAAGAGCACTGGTTCTCCAATGACTGAAATTACTTCTGCACATTGTTTCTACTATTGCACTTATTAATTGTGGCCTTGAAACAAAAAACTACATTGAAAATATATATTTTCCATTTGGCTATCTTTGCTGTTTGCAGGGTGTCATGTAATAATGAAAAAATGGCAGATAAAAGCAAAAAAAACCCACTGATGTAAGAATAGTACTGATTTAATTGAATATTTTTTATTGTACCTTTTTATAAATGTAATTATAAGGATAAAAATAAATAATTGCCCTATGATCCATAAAAAATTACTAGTATAAGCAGTATATAGGAATTACCACCACTAACACTTATGACTGCATCAGAACCAAGTAACAGTCACTTTTCATTTCCCATTTCAGCATTCATAATGCAAACCTACACCAGTAGAGAATTGTGAGTCTAAAAATATCTTTATGCTTAAGCAAATGCAGCAGACAAAAGACAGAAGAGCAGGGCACTTGCTCACATACTTTTTTCTCAGTGGAACCTTCTCATTGACAAAATGTCAAAATTCAAAGTAATCTTCATTATAAAGAAGAAGAAAAATTGGTCCTGACAGAAAAATCAACACATTCATATATATTCACAGAACTGACAAAAAGATTCTGCTCCTAAAATAGCAGCGTGGCAAGCCTATGAATACCCAGAAAGGCACAGATCATAAAAGTATAATACTGTGATTACAACACAGACATTTGAATTCAGACTCTCATCTGAATGCAGCAAGAGAAGAGTACAAATTCTTAGCATGCACTTAAAGGTGTTTTTTCAATTCAAAAAGTAATCTTGATATTCTACTTAAAAGGGAATTAATCAATATATTTTTAAAAAGGAAGAAAAAGGGAGAGTATTGGATTACAGAACTATGATTTAATAATAGCTTTGAGTGATAGTATGGAAATTGAACAGCAGATCCTAAGTCAGAACCAGAAGGCATCAGCAATTCAGATGAGGTGTAGGGTGTTGGGTAGCTTACCATAGCAATGACTGCTGCGCCAGCTCCAGCAAGTGCCACAATGAACAAGTGGAATGTCATATTTAGCTGCAAAAGGAGGCAAAGAAAAAGACTTTCATGGTTGTACAGCAAAGAGAAAATGAGCAAAAATTCAGACTAACATAGAACAAATAATTAACTTCCTGGTGCCACCTTTCCACAAAAGTAATGAATAGGAATGTTTTTCAAAGAGATTGATATCAATACATGTCATTGTTCTTGCACTTGTTTTGTTGCAATGTTCATGAAAAAGCAAAACTCTATTTAAATACACAGAATTTACATAATAAAAATATTAAGAAAATTAATTATTTAAAATAAACACTCCAGAACATTTTGAGGCCTTTCTTTGGGTTTCTTTTATGCGACAATACTACAGTACTAGTTTACAAGAATTATGTTAGTAGTGGCTTCTCCAGTGGCAGAGACAGACTAAGAAATCCCATTTTCCCTTCATTATCTGTAGATTTCCATCCTCATATATTGATCCACTTTCCTCTCAAATTTCTTCATAGTGATATAATATAAACCAGGTTACTTACTTAATTCAAATTAACCACCACCCTCACTTCACCCAAAACGAAATTATTACATTTACTTTTTATTTCAGTGACCTGGTTTGTGCAGCATCCACAGAGAGTCAACTGCACCTCAAGAGCTGCATTTTCTTAGATGGTATAAGAGAGGATTGTGTACCTTCCTTCTAAGATTGATTCAACCATAGTAAGACCCAGTGAAACACAGGAAATGTTGATCCTTCTGGCTTCAGAGGGATCAACATTTTAGCCTCTCTTTGTTTTAGGCAGATGTAATTTTGTTTGCCCTGTCTTCATCCTTTATCATTTCAAAACAAAACCAGAACCTTCAGCTGCACTGAAACAGGTGGCATTTGCCCAAGGGAAAAACTACAAAGATAAATGTACTAAGAGCTACTATCCTAATGCTCAACAAGGTTTGGCCAAATCCATTTGAAATCTTTACTCTCCTGTCACAACAGTAGTCATAAGCCCTTCAATCAGTGATGCATTGTATGGACCTATTCACTGTGCAGCATGGGCTAATGCTGCTTTCAAAAACATCTCAGTAACAAAGAAAAAGATATTGGAATTATTAAAAACCCCAAACAAACAAACCACTAGTGTATTTAGAAAACAAATGGTTGGAGAAATTGCATTAACTAAATTTGGTACAAGACTAGAAAAACTACTTGCTTTGACTGTATTTTTCACTGTGATTTAATTCATCAGCATAGCTAGAATTAGACTGTTAACATTAAGAAAACATATATCAGCTACTTCCTACTACAACATATATTATAGATTTGTCAAAAATACGATGATATTTATTTACCTCATTAGAGTCACACATCTTGATGAAACTTTCTGATGAGGTGCAAACCTTCTTTTCCTCTCCAACAGTTACAATACCTGGAGAAGAATAAATATTCACATTATTTGGATTTCCTGGTACAGACCAACTTCTTTTATATGAGAAAAGCTAAGAACCTATTTTAACAATGATATCTGGGTTTTGTTCACAATCAGAAGTCTGGAGCAACTCTCCAGTGAAGACAAGCTGAGGCAGCTGGGATTGCACAGCCTGGAGAAGAGAAGGTTTTGGGGACACCTTATAGCCGCCTTCCAGTAACTAAAAGGATCTGTCAAGAGGGCTGGAGAGAGACTTTATACAAGGGCATGCTGCAGTAGAACAAGGGGTAGTGGCTTGAACTGAAAGAGGATAAGTTTAGGTTAGGCATCAGAAGAAAATTCCTTATTGTGAGGGTGTTGAGGCACTGGAACATGTTTCCCCAAGAAACATGGGGAAACATCCCATCCCTGGAAGTGTTGAAGGACAGGTCCTGAGCAACCTGATCTAGAAGAATGTGTCCCAGCCCCATTGCAGGGGGTTGGAACTTGTCTTTAATGTGCCTTCCAACACAAACCATTCTAGGATTCCATTCTATTTCATCCAGCACAAAACACATTATCTATTTAGGAAAAGTCTTGGTAAGGAAAATGTAGGTAAACAATTTTTCTGTCATTTTTGAAAACATCTTTATTCCCTATTTTGATCAGCACAACGATAAAAAAAACCAGAAGTGGTTTGCAACCATTTTATACACTGAAATGTTCATAAACCTTCTCTACCCTCGTGTGGAAAAATGTGCTGTATATTGGCTTCAAACATACTGATCTGGTATAAAACTTCTCCTACAAGTTATAAAAAAGCATGACACAAACTTATAGTTTATTGTTTCTCTTTTCAGCAATAATAAGTAGAATATGCTACCTTGCTTCCTTTAGCTAATGTCCAGATACTAAATCAAAGGCTACCTTGAAGAAAAAACTGCAATTAACTCAGTTACCATAAAAAATGTTTCTTTCCTAACATTAATTTTTTGAGCTGAATCTACAGGAAACAGGTACATTCACAGAATACATATTGTATATGTTAATATTCTATGAACACTCTAAATAGAATTAATAAAAAATTAGTCATGGATATTAACAAAATAAAAGGTCATAGAAAGAAAAATTAATACACTTTATGGGGTCTAGACAGATAACTGCTTTTTAAATTCCCCTGCCATGTTCTGTAGGGAAAAAAAAACAATAAAAACCCCAACTTTCCTTCCCTCTCATGAAAGAAATATGTCAAATATTTTATTTCAAGTTAATTTAAATGTTTTCTATTATTTAAAACATTTATTTGCCAAGAAATGCAGAATCTTTTTTATCTCCACATAGCAATTAAAAATATACTGTGATTTTATTTTAGGCCAAGGAAACAAAAGAAAGATAAGAAACTGTTGAGAGTATGATTACCTAAAGCTCTGTGGGTTGAGAAATTACTAAGACCATAACATGTAGAATCAAACCAGTCTTGTAGAAGGAAGGAATTGAATTACCACCACCAACACAAGAATTTTCAGATATTTTAAGATCATAGATTCCTTTCTACCCAAATTTCACATCCTCTCAAAACACATATAGGTGCATACCCCACATGATTCTAACCTCCAGCATTCAGGCCTTAGCCCCACTCCCTCTCTATCTCTCTTTCCACTACTTTCTTAGAGTGTTACTATCAGTATTGTTGGTCCTCATCAACATTTTTGAAAGTGATGAATCAGCAGAGACAGCTGATACTCTAGGATTTCACATCTCCAAGTCAGAGTTCTACAAAAAACTAGAAGTCATTCTCCAGATAAATGATTGATTAAGTATTTTAGACAAGTTTCTGCAATTTCTGAAGAAGAGACTATGCTAAAGCCCCATGCCAGATTTTCATTGCTCTGGGAAGATGGACAAGGTTGACTCAATTTTTGTCGGGACAGGCAATGCAGTTCATCTTTTATACACAGCCTAGACTAGTGGGCAAAAGGACAGAGAGAGACAACAATTACTTCAGAAACACTGAACAGCTCATTTCAGATACATGGAAGCAAAGCAGTGCAATGCTTTCATTTGTGATATCTTACTTTTCATTTAGTGCTTTTGATTTACATACCATACTGGCGAAGATCCAAGCAGAGATTAGCTCCATCCACTACAGTGGCATTTCGGCAAATGGTCCACAGATTAAAGTACATGTAAACAGGCAGAGAAGTGAAAGCTGTAACTCCAAGCCAGGCCAACATAAAGATGTATGTCAGCATTATAAACTGCAGTAAAAAAGGAAAAAAGAAAAAAAACAGTGGTTAAATCAGAACTGAACTGATTCATTATTGGAAAAAAAGGAACCACAGAGAAGTAACAAATGCATCTATGATTGGCTTTGTCTGCTTCTGTCCTTATTTAATTTATGGTTTTGGTCAGATAATCCATTAATGATCAGGTCAAAATGATACCAGAGAAGTAATGTGATGTTTCTGAAGAACAAGTATTATGATTCCTGAAGTGCAATCTTACTCCACGTTCCTCTCACTCTTGTGCCAGTGATGGATGCAAAGCAGAGCACCCGAAGTACAGACAGCTGCACTCTCTGTGAAACATATCTGTCCCTCTCTCTCATCACCACTACTCCATAGTTAGGACAAGAGGCCCTATGGTTGTATCTTCCACTATAAATCATGAAGTAAAAAAAATAGAATTAAATACTGTAGGCTTTGCTTCTTTTGCTTTTAAAATTGGGTTCTTAATAAAAATGAGCCTTTATCTATGACGACCACAAAACCTCACTGGCAAATCTATTTGGCATTGAACCAATGAGACTATATTTTTGCCATTCTGTTATTGCATTCAGACAATGGTTGGGGTCTACAAGAAAATTCATCATTCAGAAAAAAAAAAGTAAGCAAATGTCCTATAAATATGTAAACATAGTACCTTGCTGCTCCTTTGCAGGCCTGCCCCCACTGGGGAACACATTTATTAATAACAAACTGTCTTTTCATTTTATGCCGTAAAAAGCACATAAAGAGGCTACATGGTGAAATGTGAAAATCTGTCTCTAAATATGGAATACAAACGGCCCCAGACTTTGGTGGCTTTACAAATGCTGATGAATCTAAACACCTTACTGGAAACAAAAACTTCCATTGCACTAATATTTTTCTAGCTGCTCACCTCAGAAAGATATTGGCTCTGAGAATAAGAAATAAATATTTTTGGAAGCTGAATTAGCTGATCAAAAATCTGCTAAAAATTAAAACTTAAAGAGTGAATAAAGGAAAATGGAAGATATTTTTTGGTTTTGGGTTTTTTTTATGTAAGGTCTCTCAATTCAGATAATACAGGGAAAAGCTTAATATAACTACAGATTTTAGTTATGGCAATCAAATAAAGTCAGAATCTAAAACATTGTAAAAGGTACTAAAAGTTGTAGCACAGTGACTTATCTACATTGATCTGATCAGGAAAAGCAATCCAAAACAACAAAAGGTCTGAATTTTAAGAGTACCTTTATTGCTTTGAAATTATAGAATGGATGTTCTCAAGCAATATTAATGAGACCTTAATTTGATTTACTTTAATTCACTTCCAAACATTATTAAATAAAAGTAATTTTAATTCTGAGGAAGTATACTTACATAGGGATTTAATGTAGTTTAATTAATCCAGTTTAAAATTTATTTCAGATTAATTTTCTTGATTGTCCTAGGTAAATGATACTTGTAGTAATAGTTTGAAAGTCTGTTTAATACTTTTGATATCAGCTTTCTATTCTTTTCTTGAGTTAGTACTCCGTGTTTTAATACTCATACTTTACATCCATGCTTAGCAGCTTGAGAGTTACAAACTGTTTTAACATTTCCCTCAACATCCAACTAGTTTAAAAGAAAAACTGATATGTCTAATTTATACATAAAGATTTCTAAAAACACATTCATGCAGGTAACAGCTGTCTTCCTTACCAAACTTTCTCAATAACCCAGTTACTAGAAACCCAACTGGTAAAATAGAGAAAGCGATAGCAAAGTTCAAAAATATGCACCCTTGAATACTGCTGTAGACATTTCCCATGCATCAGTAGTTTTATATATTGGAAATTCTATCCCACCTATTGCAGAGCTAACAGTTAACACAAGTAAATACTGTTCTGTACATGCTAGTTTTTCTGTTGTTGTTGTTGTTCTTTTACTGTTTTCTTTTTTTTCCTTTCCATATTACAGTGTTAAAGTTAATAAAGAAGTATTTGTCTCCACCCCAGGCATACACTTAAAAATAATTACTTGGAAAATTACTTAGAAATGTAGAATCAGGGATATGAATTCCCAACTAAATTGCTATGTCCTATCTTAATTTATTATCAAGCTAAAGAGTTACACTCATTTTTTTTCTAAGGCAGGAATACTAAATAAGAAAGACTGTCTTGGTATAGACTTTAAATTCTCATTTATTCTAGAACTGTGTTAAAAGTAAATCAGCCTCCTAGACTATATTCTTAGCTCATCAAAAACAAGTCCGAGCTCTTTCTTGGGATCCTTCTAGAATTTGTGAAATAAATAATATTTAATTAATTTAATGCATGTCTCAGTGTAGCACATCCAGAATAATTTATTAGAGAACTAAATCCTATATATTAGTTACATCACTGAAATGTAAAAACTGTTTTTATGACTGGGCTCCATATAGATTTGAGAATCTTCCTATTTTGTGATTAGCACTAAATGGAGAAAAAAAGACAGTCCTTACCATGAGCAAACAAATTCTTTTTAATATCTATTTATTTTCTGATCTGTAGTAATGATGAAGAAGCCTATCCAAAAATTTTGACTGAGATAATACAAAGCACTAGTATAGCAAAGAGGGGGAAAACAGAGCTTATTAGCCTTTAAAAATCTGCCTTGGGCATAAAATGGTAGAAATCTGTCAGATGATAGTTGCTGTGAGTCACAAGAGCTGCCTTCTCAGAGAGAATTGTCTGCTTGTTATGGAACAGATTCTCTTTAAAAATGTGAATGTGATTGGTTGAGCATCTCAGAAAAATTGCTCAAATTATGAATTAATTTTAAAAACTTATTTTAGAAAAGGAAGAACTTCAGTTTTCCTCTGTCAGTTGCTTTCAGCTGAAGAGCCAATGGCCAATAACATGCCTAATTTCATGTCATAACAGCAAGAACACCAAGAGACAGAAAAAATACAGAGATTTCCTTTGTTTATATAAGAATAAGTAAAATACAAAACTTCAAGTTAAACCATGTGGTAATTATTGGTTATGCCTGGAAGCTGCTATCACTGATATCAGTGAAGAAAACCACAGAAATGTGATCTGGGCAGTAATATACTGCCTGCTGTAAGGGCAGTAAAAAAATTTAACCTTGTACAACAAAGTAATTTCTAGCAATAGCAAGTGGTAGCTTCTTTTTTTTTAATTGAATGAAATTATGAATTATTTTATTAAAAAAAAAAAGTACATGGAAGAATAAAGTCTTTTTTAAGATAATTTTCTCTGCTATTACAACCTTCCCTCTTTGCTCATGAGAACTTACAAGGAATGCTTAAGGAGCCTGTTCTCTTCAGGAATTAAATTCAGAACCCAGTCTCCTGAGATTCAAAGGGATCTTTCTCCTTTGAAGTAGCATTCTGCTACGTGACAAGCTGAAGATTTCTGAAATAGGAGTATAGCATCTTAAAGCGGTATCACAGTTTGTTCCTTAGCATTCTAGCTATTGTATTTATAGTGAGAATTTCTTTCTCTGATCAATTTGATTTTCACTCTAAGAAGCCAAATACATAAACGCAAAACGAACTAGAAGTGATAGTGAAATTAATCTACCAGATCATGAAGATGAAAGATCACTAATTTAAACACAGCTCACATTTGCAAAGAATAGCTGAAATGAATAATTATTTGAACAATCAAATCTTTAACCTTTTAGTGTTTTGGGTTTTTTGTATCATCACTGTGGTTGGCAAAATGCTCTTGCCAAATTTTGTAAGCTTTTCAGTACCTGTAATGGATTTCTGTGCAAATTATTAAAGCAGGCAAATCATCAACCTTCTGGAATTATTTTTTTTAATCAAAACACACCAATGTCAGGAAGCAGGTATTTCAGAGCATATTCTGAAATTGTTTGTGTGGAGCAAAGCTTCCCTGGTGGTCATAGCTGGTTGAAATCCTTTTTCCACTGAAAACATTTCTCAAATACTATCTATTTTAGTAGGATCAAGATTTAAGTTACCGGTTGGTTTGGGGTTTTTTCCCCTCTTTCTTTGCTTATTTATGGGTACTTGTTCCATGAAAAGTACATTCATTAAATTTCAAACACTCTTCTTGTTTTAGTTTTGTTATCAATAATTTAATATCCCTGAAGAAACATTGTATGATGGCTTCAATGACCCTAGGGACAGACACAGTGAAATCTTATCTAGAAGGTACAGTTTCTACAAACAGAAATGGAA
This sequence comes from Taeniopygia guttata, assembly GCF_048771995.1. NCBI lineage: Eukaryota > Metazoa > Chordata > Aves > Passeriformes > Estrildidae > Taeniopygia > Taeniopygia guttata. The sequence continues at coordinate 35,130,724 of NC_133028.1, read as the reverse complement.
TGAAAAGGAAACAAATTAAACCTCATTCATTTCATTTTATGAGGCCACTACTGCTTACAAGAAGAAAAATAATACAGAAACATAGACGCAAATTAAGTACCCAAATAAAACTTAACTTCAGAAAGATCATGTTGCCATGTAGTTTTATCTTTGTTCCAAACCACTCAGTACTTACTTTTACACTTTCTCTTAATCTCATCATATATTTATTTTGTATGAACTCCCTGATGTGAGCTCTCAAGACAGAGTTGCAAAAATATGTGCACCTTGCTGTGTTTCTGTCACATTTAGATTTATTATCCTATCACATAAACACACAAAAATGTTTACTTTCAGCTACATGAACAGTTCCAAACATCTTCACAGCTTCAGAAATTCTCTTAAACAGTTTTTGCTGGAGATCAAAACCGTACCTACAGCGATTATGTACATCCATCCTGCTCAAAGCCTGCCATGCTTCATTATGAAGCCCTGGCACTGCTGGACATGACCCAGAATAAGCCCAGGGTTAGCCTGGCTGTCACTTATGGGAATACTGGGAAACAGCTGGCCTGTGCAGTGCAGTGTAGTCCTGGTTTTGGGGACATTTTCCAAACAGGAAATACCAGAACAAGGCGCTGTGTTGGATTTTTTGGCCACGCAGAAGCATGAACAGAAAGAACTTTCCAATTTCCTACTGAATTGTCCTGTCTCTCAAGCATTTCATTCACTTTCAATTGTCCATATATTTGATTTCAATACTAATAAAAGCTTATTTTGTTTTAGCACTTTCCCAGCTTCAAAATCATAACTGACCTTTGCCTTTCAGGCCTTCTGCTTCATCTTGCTCATTTTACCCAGAAAAAAATTCCTCTGAGTTATTGCTACTGTCTCTGTACCCTGCACACATTCTTCATAAATGCATTTGCATACTCTTTTTTAATTATTCATTGCAGCTGACACATATTTTCTCAAATGCTGAAATATTTCTTGATGCAGTTGTACTGGGAGAGTCCTGATAGAGTGCACAGTTCTCCCTTCAGGTTACAGAAAGCCAGATTTAAAGTGCTACACGTGTTTGTTCCCAATTCAGGCCTGTTGTTCATTTGCTTTCAATTTTCTATAATGCAGGGTTCTGACTACACCTTACATCAACAGTTTGACTCAATAAGGGCTTGTTATCAATAAACTTTTATGACAGAACAGTTTAATGATAGGTATTTGTTCCTGTTCATCACCTGTATTACTCCACAGGACTTTAATTCTTTTTTTCAGAGGTTCAGATTTAATTCAGCAGATTTTTGCAATTATTTTTTCATTTTTAAAGAAGACTGTCTCCATAAACACTTCTACCTCTTCCCAATGGATTTTTTTGTGACAGTATTTTACATATATAATTCCTCTTATGCAAATATGAAAGAGAGTGAGTGGAAAACTTGCTGAGTTCCTCTGGAAAACATTTTAACAATGCAGAAGCTCAAACAGCCTAAGCTGTTTATTTTAAAATGTTGCCTAGAACCAAAAATGCTATTATTTATTTAAATGTAAATTAATGAAAAAAATATTAACAGATGTCTTTGGACAGAAACATGTTAAAAAGGACTGTTGAGTAGCTCACAGAAAATGGTCTCTAACATTTTCATTTCTGTGCTAACTAGCATCTCCAAATTCATGCCTCATTCATGGAGAGAAATAAAAAATGAAGCAAAAATATTTCAACTTGTCTCATTTTATATACAGTGCTTCTGGAAGAGACATTGTTTATAAAATGAGACAGGTTGAAATATTTTTGTTCTGATATTATCACTAAATGCACTGTAAACCACAGAAAATACACATATGTAAAGTCTTTTCTATAACATCACTTCCATTGCTAACAATCACTTGTTGGACATTTATAATTGCCTCTACAAAACATGTTCATCCTCTTTCTCTCTCTCTAACATATTATGCTCCCAGGCACCGCTCCAAAAGTCTTGATGAAACATGGATAGATTTCATGGTGTGCTTTTACTGTGATGTGGTTGATATTCCTTGGCTTGCATTCAAGTCAACTGTTTTGAGAGGGATAAAAAAAGACAATATTGATCCAAATTTCTCTCCATAGAGGGACAGACTTCTCAGGTTTGCCTAACAGAAATTCATTCATATACTGAATACTACCTAATAAGAATTTCCTTTGATTATTAAAATATGTTAACATAAAAATATAATATCCCTGAAAATTGAAATGATATTGTGGCACAGTTTTGTTTGGCTTTTTTAAATATTTTTGTTCTATAGATAGTTTAGATGAAAGAAAAAAAAGATTTTGTCAAAATTAGAATCAATTCTCACTGTTGCTTTCTGCTTTTCTTCTGCACATATATTTTTCTAAATGTGTATTTCAAGGTTAAAATATTCCATGAGTTATTTCTATTTCTTTGGAAACCATTTAGATGCATTTAAAAAACTGACTTACCTTCTGATTTATGCTGTCGATTTTTTGGTAGCAGTGTTGGAGGAGATTTCCACCATCATGTCAGATTTTTTTTGTAACAAATTGATTCACTTTTTGAAATATTGCTTAGTAAAATTTTGATGAAATATCAGTTTGAAGAAGATGACTTTGCTTTGATGCAAGAAAGAGTTTTACCTTAAGATGATATAATTTGTCTCTTTGGTACTTGCTTAGAAATGAAATACTGTAATTTTTTTAGAAACTAAATACTCTAAATTTTTTTCTGAATTTTCTTTAGAATGTTGATGGGTTTGTAGCATTATGTTGCCTAAAGTTATCATTAGTTGTTTTATAACCTTTAGACAAGACTATAATTTTTGTAGTCTGAGAAGTTTCTGAAACCCTCTAGAAAGCATTGGATCTTTACTGCTGCTTGACTTTTTTTTTCACAATTTTTCAAACAGGAATTATTTTTTCTCAAAATGCATATGCTCATATTTTCACATTCAAAAAGTTATCCTCTTTCTTTTGTTTTTCTTTTTGCTATTTTTCTAATGCTAGGAAGTACTGTCTGGGAATATAGTTAAGCTATTTGCTTTATATTTAAATGTGATTGATGATAAATAATTTGGTTTTAAAACTGGCTTTTTGAAATATGTATTAGTAGCTTTTAAAATATGGATATCTTCATTAAATAACTTTTTCATGTGCTCTCCTTCCTATGTTCATGCTACATAACTATTCAGTTTGAAGACATTAAGTACAAAAAACAATCAGTTCTATCATTACCTTTTCCCTGACAATGCAGGCTTGTCCTAGGCGTAAATTTACAAGGTCATGCTAACAAACAGCTGATAAATTTTTTATAAACCATACTTGAATGGTTTTCAATGATGACAAGTTTTCTATACACAGATGAATATGTAACACTCAAGCTGGGAAAGGGTTGAACAATACAGATTGTTTACAATTTTCACATGTCCAAAATTTGCAATGCAATATTTTTTCAGGAAGTTTTCATGGTTTGTATTTGGACACAAGGCAGTGAAGCTTAAACTAGGAAGCAGAAATAATAGTTATAAGTCTAAACAAATGTGTCACTCAAGGCTAATACTTGGGTCTCAAAAAAAAGAGTGTTTTCTTTCCTGATATATTCTTAATGGGCTTTGAGAAGGCTGTGGGAAAATTAAGGGGTAGGGACCTTTCTCACTTGATTCCTGTCTTGCCAAGCATTCAAAGTCAATAACACAAATTTTAAACTTTTATTGTAACCTTAAATATGTTTAAATATTTCCCTCCTTCCTATGCAAGCAATGCCCAAAAATATTTACAAAGTTACTTATGAATTCATAAGACATCAACAGGAAGATGCAATCCATAAGAAGAACAAAAGTATATGGTTTCTGTGGATTTTCTTTCACAATAAAAATAATGAATTTGTGATAATTCCACTGATGTTCAAAGGCTTAAATCACTATAAAAAAGAGTAAGATGTCTAGATGCAGTTAATAAGTTAGCCAGGTGAGAGCAAGGATCAGGGAAAACTGTCATAATCTGATGAAACATTCAAGTTAAAACTGAGATCGATTATCTGAATATAGGTGAAATAAAGCTATCATCTTGAGCAATTTATAATGATGCATAAATGAAAGTTAAAGCCCATGGAGAAAGTGCAAGCACTCCCAAAGTCAAGCATACCTTGGAAATGTATGACAGCAGTTTAATTAACAAAACATACTGACTGAGCTCACATGCCAAGAAATAAAAAATCTGTTGTCAATGTGCAAGACACAAAGCACTATCTGAAGCAAAACCATCCAGTTTGTCCAGTTTATCACCACAACATTGCTGTCAGTGAGCAGCAAGAGCAAGAGAAGATGAGAAGGTACTGGCAAGGCACATTACAATGTCTGCCACATCCCTCTATTCAAGGAACTAATGAATACCAAAGTCAACAAAAGCGTTGCATATACAACACATGGGAAGTTATGGGAGAAAAGGAATATCAAATGAAAGTATGATTTTATACATGCAATATTCCTAAGTGAAAAATCTGCAACTATACAATAAAGAAAAACAAAAAGGTTTTGACAGATTACAGAAATAAGACAGAAAAAAGTAGACTCGGCACATAGATATGCATAACAAAATTTCTGAACTCATTGAAAAATATTTCTAAAAATATAACAAATAGTGAAAAATTAACTCGCTTCTTTCTTTTCAAGACACCATATATATATTAATGCAGTTAAGAGAGAGTGACAGAAAGATGACTCTTAACCATTCAACTGAATTTTGAACTGCTGCTAGGGCTTGTTCTTCCTATTTCAAGATCAAGAGCAGAAAACTACAAGGAACACAGTTCTCTAAAGAAATTCCAAGACAAGTTTAGTATCCAGGGATAAAATTAATTCCAACAACTTATAAAATTGCTGCTATGTTTTCTTTCATCTACTAATTCCAGCAGTGTTTAGATAGCAAATGTTACTCATCTAAATTCTAACTAAAGGGGCCAGGCAGCATACATCCAACTAAATGTATATAGTTGATTGAAGAGCTTAATATAAAAGATATAATTTAAAATACTTGAGGGTTATTCTCTTTGCAGAAAATAGGACAGTAGAACAAATAGGACAAAAAAATTCAATACCTGACAAAGTTTGCCTAAGATGCCCTCTCCTTTAACTACTGAAGGAGAATAGGCCTTTTTCTTGACAACCTTAACTAGGCGGGATATATCTGTGCCATAATATAATCCCTCTGAAGTTAACTACTCCATTAGCTTCTGGGTAATTTTTGGGGAAAAAATCATGTTTCTGGTTTTTAGTTGAGCAATCTGAATGGTCAGAACTCTGTGAATCTCACCTTCCCCATTTCCCATATCACGGTGTGACACTACATACAGCATACACATCTAAACATGTATGAGGAAGAGAGATTTTTAGATACTTTCCCACTTAAGATTGGTTTAAAGGATTCTGGACCCATAAGGTTATCTGCTGTCTTGGACAGAAGGTCCTGTATTTCTCACAAATATGGTATGAAACATACTACATTCCTCAGATGGAGCAGAATTTAATCAGAAACAAGTCCTCCCTGTCTGTCAGATCAGCAGTTTCCCCTAGAGTATCCATATATGGTACCTAATTTTCAGAAATGAGAGCTTCATTTCTAACATTCAGATATAATACATCTGTTCTGGGTGGGAAAGCCAGCTGAGCCTGCATTGAACTCTCTTCCTCCTGTCACACAAAGAATCAAATGTCAATATGATGCAGTTTCACTGCCTCTAGAATAACTGGTCTGGTAAGGAAAAGATGAACTGATGAGCTCACAGATGGTTTTTCAAAACATTTGTGCAGCTTCCACAGATTTTGCAGAAGAAAATCTGGAAATATTTTGGGAAGTTCATGTTTTAGTTTAGGCACTCAAGAAGCATGTATGAAATAGCACATAAGTAATCAGGTATCCAGTTTTATTTTCAAAGGCATAAAAATTCTTGTCAGTAATCAAATAAAATATTCCTAAAACTAAAGATACAGAAGGTATATGTAAATGCAGTTTAGAATATAAAACATCTTTGTCTAGAGCCTTAACATGGTTCTTTGAAAAGCAAGGTACAAAGAAATAGAAATACACTGCCATTGTCTTCATATAACGTTTCCTGATGAAATAAAATGAAAACCAAACCTCCATTCCCATTCTATAGTATAACATGAGGGCCAAAGTGTCATTGTATTTCTATTGATCAGACATTCTAAAACAAGGTGTAAATGAGGCTTTCCATGCCAAGGGAGCTGAATATAAATAGGAAGGGTATTAAATGGCAAACATGAAAACAGTGTTACAGCTGGCTTCAGGCCTGTTTCCCATTCTTTACTAATCATGCTGCAGCACAGTTATATTTGAATGCTTATTTGATACTCTAAAAACATTTTTAGGCATGGAAAAATGAAACCTAGAATGAAAGCCATCCCTCCTCGAATGTGACTGGTATTGTTTTACTGCTTTTATTTTACTTTTCACAGTAAATTAAGTCTGTAAATGTTGCCAGTGAAAATCTTCACTGTCACTTTCACAAGGGCTGTCTCAGATGTGAGAGGCTCTACTCCATGGCAGCACTGACATGACTTGGATGCTAAGCCTCTGAATGCTCATATCAGCTGATAAGTCAACGATACATTCACTGGAAAGGTTAGGCTGAGCTATTTCTTTTTCAAATTACTTCAGGCAAAAAAATTCCTTTTGCCCATTCAGAGCTAGAAAGTGAGCTATTTCAGCTAAGGAGGGAGGTCAGGAATAACACATGAAAAGTTCCTTCAGATCTTGGCTGTCAGTGTTCTCAAAAGCCTGCTTTTCAAAAATATTTCTTAAGAAAGAGAAAAAGGTGTTATTTTTCATATTTCCATATATAGAAATACAGATTATCCATATAAACATAAAATAATTTTTTTTTCCTTGAAATTTTGTATTGATTTTTTTCCTACATTTTCATAATAGGTTTAGTCACAGATATAACAAATTTGCTCCTGCAAAATATTAATGACAAACAACTGGTGGCAATGGTAAAGCTGAAGGACTTCATTTTCATACTTTAACTGAAATGTTAAATTTTAAACTTCTGTTTAGAAAGACATCAACAAATTTGATCTGAATTCATAGTCTCAACTGGAGTTTCTACAAAGGTGTTTTTTACAATTTTAATTTTTCAAAACAACAAATATCCTGTGTGTACATTTCTGTTAGTATTAATGCACTCTAAAAGAAACCAACTGTTTAATCTTTGGCAGTTTAGATTTTACAATATTTACAAAACCACTAGCTCAAAACTGTATATAAGAAAGTTTTCTTGCAGCTTGTAGTATCAGCCAATCCTTTTCCATAACATTATCTCATTTTGGCAACTGTACTGAACAAAATTTATTTCAGCACTGTTTTAGTAATTGAACAATCTGGCCTTGACACACAATAATGATTTGGTTTCATTTACCTCTCCACTATTCTTTTTGTTGTTCTTAGGTCTTACTTTATCTCATTGCAGTTAAGGAACTGAATAAATTCTAAACACATCTCTCTTGGATTGAAATATTTTGTAATTGCATATATATATTTAAATCTAATATGTTATTTTCCCTTAAGAATATTAAGTATGATACAAAGAAAATCAACCTAGTCCAAAGGATATCAAGTTTTAAATTGACACGTACTCTCTAGAGCACAGACATAAAAGCCAGAATAATAATCCAAAATAACTCCAGACATTTGTATAGAATTCTTACTGACAGATCATCAAAATAAGACAAGCAACCAAACAGCAGGTTTGTGGGTTTTTTCACCAGGAAAAAGAAAAAACTTCCACTGTCTTAAAGAATAAAGACAACAAGGTATTTAACTCAAACTAACTGATGGATTATTGTACTTGTGGTCATAAAGAGTATAGAGCCTTAACCTTAGCTACACAATTAGTATTAACCCAGGGCTTCTCAAAGTAAAACAAAAACATTGCAAATTACCCATGAGGAAAGTGAAGTGTAGGAAATAATGTCATGGATCACTAATAATAACAGTGATATTAACCATGGAATAGCTGCTTAGCCATCCATTTCTTCTGGACACGTACTATAGAATTACAGTTCTCAAAACTGAGAGGATGTAGCACTGTGAGAGGATGTAGCACTGCTCTGCTGCAATACTGAAGACAGGCATTCATGGGAGCTGTGAAGAAAAATAGTGTTCTGCAAATCTTGCTACTCTATACAGAATTAGAACTAACTTAGTAGGTCCTCAGTGAATACAGATTAGAGACTTCTTTCCAGAAGATGAAAGCTGTGTTGGCATAAGCAATGACTGCTCTTAATTTAAAATGTTCTCAGTCTTTTTTTATGTATTTATTTAAAGGTTTTAAAGCAAGCTTAGTCAAAGTACCAAAATCACACGATGATGACAAGAACAAAAGAAAAGGAGACAGAATCACAGGATTACTGTAGAGCAGGTTACATCTATGTAGAGATGACATAGACTCCATTCCCCAATTACAAGATGCAAATCATCTGTGTCCAGTTTAACCTTAAGTGTCAGGATATCCAAAATACTAATTTTGATAGCCCTTGTGTGACTGGAAGCATCTAGTGCTTATATTTGTTTAGGCTGTATTCCACTTAATTAAGTGTTGACAGTTGCAGCAGAGTATAGTGGAAAACCCAACCCTGCCTACTAATTTATATGTTATTTATCATTAATATAGCCTAAACAAAAAGTGTACTTTAACACCCAGATCTATTTAGCTGTATTTATTCATTTAGTATTGATCACAAAATATGAGGTTTTCATCGAGACTGTGTTTTCAGAAATATCCAACAGCTACCAAGTGCACAGGCCTCTCAGCTTTGATGCAGAACAGTCAAATACCAAAAAAATTAGTTACTTATCTGACACTGAACAGAAATGTTAAAATAATCCTAGTTGAAACAGTCAGCAATTTTAGTATGATAAACTTCCATTTAAGTCCTAGTACAAATCCGAATTTTTGAATCCAAGTTTTCCAGGGTCATAAGTAAATGGTCCTTCCAAACCAGAGATTAACACAGGAGTAAATAATGGCCTGTTTGCCATTCATAAACAAAATAGAATCTGATGAAAGGTCTCAGCTTGTTCCAAAGAGGAACAGGCAAGATGCCTAAAATAGCTGAAAATATTAGTAATGGAAATATTTATTTCCCAGTAGAGCTGGAGGCTTAACAGTTTTAGTCCTGCTCAGTACAGCTTATGCTGCTGAGGTAACAAGCTTTCTCACTCAGCTGGTGGAATTCATTGCTCCCGAGTAGCAAGAATTACTTAGCATTTAACCAATACAGAGAATATTTAAAACACTCTGTTCTCCTTTACTGTATTTTTTAGACACTGAACTGAAGTATCACAAAATATTAAAGAAAAGCAAAACCAAAAAAATAAACTTCACAGGGCACTAAAAATATATACAGAGCATACTGAATTTGTTGTAAGTACAGAAGCTTTCGTAGGCACTTACCCAGGCACTCACACATCTGCCACAAGTGGTGATTTTGAAATCTCCATAGAGATCCTTGATGGCACCAGTTGTAAAGAATCCCTCCACCATCAGCAGAATGCCATATACAAAAAATGCAGCTGCTACACCATATATCACGTACTTGAAGATGTCAATCCTGTATAGGAACAGCAAAAATTAATTATCTGCATAAATATTTAAAGCTGACTCTGAAATTTCAGGGTGAGATAATCAGACCCCCCAAGTCTCCAACTTTATGACTGACTGGAGTCAGTGTGCGTGCTGATGTGCCATAATGGAAGGTGAAGCTGAGGACAGGAGTGAACTTTGAAATAAAATAGTGTTTCTATAAGAAACACTGGGTCATTTAATCCAATTAAATGTAAAAATGAATCTGTTTAGGTAAGAAAGCAAAAATTATCACATCAATTTAAAAGTCAGTTATTTTTCAGGTTTTTTTTTCCTCTAAATGATGTAGAAAAGAAAAAAAACAGAAAAGGAAAAGAAAGCAAAAATCTGACATATCTCCTAACTCACATTCTATCCAGCACCTAGGTTGTAGAAGATATTTAGTTACAATCTTCAATAAAACTTTCTACACATACAAGTAGTTCTCAAGCTGCAATGTCAGTCTGTGCTACCTCCTCATTGTTATTCTCCCACTTATTCTCCAGTGGAAAATGTGTTTGACACAGAATAATAAAGTCATCAAGAGAGGTTCCTTACTTCAAACCAGAAACATATCATTCCAGAAGTAATGAGGTCAGATCTGGAATTCTTCTATAACGAGGTTTTAAAACATCATTTCACTGACACACAGCTGAAGCAACAGAGGGATGGCTGGCAGTGTGACATGCAGGGTCCTAGAAGGCTCAATTCACTACAGAGAAGATTACAGATTACAGATTGGGTTGTGTGGTTGTTCTGCCCAGCACTGTCTGTAAATTCAAAACTGGCTCAAAGAGACTGTGCCTCTTAAATATTGTCTCATGACCAGCATTTGGGACAAGATTTTTGATAGCTCCTCTCTGCTCTCTTCTCTAAACTTGGAAACATTCCTAGAGACTATAGCCTTAGATCAGAAGATTTCAGTTTTCTACTTCAACTTCGCTAAAAAAAGCTAGCCACATAAATTTCCAGTCTATTGATATGACAAGGAAGAAGCTGTGGAACTCTTTATAAAATGGTAATATGCAGATTTAAGATGGTACTAAATGCCAATCTTATTCTCCAGGTCAAGATAGCAACACCTAGCAGTGAAAGACAAAAAAAATAAGGCTGAGATTCATTAGGATCTGCCAGATGATTTTTGACATGCCATTACACATATTGGATATTTTGTCAAGACAATGATAACTTTCTATTTCTATGAAAGGAAATATTTAATGATAACAATTCCTTATGAGCACATTTTTCATAATCACTCAAAAAACAACTCACAATACACATTTGACATGTATAATACAATAAAAAAGCTCAAAACCTGTTAAAATATTTTTAAGCTTGAATGGTTTTCAAACGATTCAAAATCAGGTTCAGGTCTGCAATAAAAATGCAGTTAAAATTTTGACACAACTGGGGATGGGAGAAGTACTAGAAATGAGTGCTTCTGGAAATCAGACAGGTTATGTTTTTCCCTAACATTCTAATACCAAAGCACTTCCAGCCTTTTTTCTTTTTTTACTTTGCTTTTTGTTTCATAGTCAAATGAAAACTAGAGTAAGTAAATTTCTGCATGGAATAGATACTTGAAAAATTCAAAAGGGTGAAAAAAATTCAACACTGTAGATGGTATGAAATGATTCAGATGAAATTTATTTTAATATATAGAATTCTGATTACATTGCAAAAATCTCATCTCCCTGATTTGAGAATAATTCAGCCATTGTATCTCTTTTTTTTTAATATCAAAACTGTATTTTAAGCCTATCTTGTCAATAGTGATTAAAAAAAAGGTTACAAAACAAATAGACAGCAACTCTGTGGTTATTCCATAAATCTCTTCCAATTCCTATATCATATACTTTAAACAATTTTGACCTTCATCAGTGGTCGAAGTCTGGGAGTTCTGCCAGCAGCAGCTCCCCTCAGACCTCAATGTGCTCAGTTACAAGCTCTCATTGCCCTAAAGAGATTAGGACTTTTGAGAAGTCCAGAGACTATTTCAGTCCTTACAACAGCCTTTTAAACCATCTGTGCTGAGTCTCCCACTGAGCTGCTTGTGTCAAAAAGTGTGCTAAGAGATCTCTGCTTTTTCCTTAGCCTTATGTGCATCAACAGGAATAACTTTCACTTAAGCCTTCCTTTCACAAAAGGAAAAAATATATATATAGCCCAACAGTAGCCAAATATAGAAGTCTATTTCCTCCTCATCCACTTGTTACAGAGAGGTCACAAAATCTCTATTAATCAGACTACATGGGATGAAATACTAGACTTATTCCAAGGGAAAAGGATCTCCTGTACAGCAAAGAGTAAAAGGATAAATGAAAATCATGAGACAATCACTCAACTACCTCTTTAAAAGCCCAATAGAATTGTATAGCAGTATAGCTACATTTAGTGTCTGCGGTATTTAAAGAAAATATATTACAACAATAACTTTATATATAGATATAGTTTTTAAGATAGCATTGCTAGTAAGTTATTCTGCAGCATCTAATACAGTTCACATAAACTTTTATTTTCTCATTAATTTATAGTAGATAAAAGATAGACCTTATAAAATGGAGATTGCCTGCCTTTAAAATAAAATGTGATTCTTTGTGCATGAGCTCATGGAGATTAATTGCCATCTGTGCTTCAGCAAATTCTCAAATGCTGCAGACAGAGCATGAGAGCAGCCAGGGAGGTAGAAGAGAACGGCAGAAGGGGTGATGAACGTGAGCCAATGGGCAAGATGGATAAGGACAAAGACAACAAGAAGGGCTTACACTTGTGTAAGCTGGAATGGAAGGAAAGAGGTAGGTAATGAGCAAAAGAAGGAGACAAAGTGATAAAGATAAAATTTTGTTCTTCTGACAGGATTGGAAAAATATATACTATTTTATAAAAAAATATTTATTTTATATTGCAAAAATATACATTATTATTAAAGCTACTCTGACCTAGGCTGCTGAGTAGAATAAGATGAATGATTATCTAAACATAAAATAATTGTGAAAAGCACCTTGAAGTTAGTAAAAGCTTTTTTTAAAAAAATATAGAATCATCTAAGACATATATTTGTTGTAATCTGGTAGATTCTCCATGAATTCTGGATCTGCTTTTCCTCACAACATTATGTTGAGAAGTGTTAAAAACGTTACTGTTTTTAAATTGTGATTTAAATCAAGCTGATTCTTCAATTTTTAGTTCTTTTTCTGCTGCTAGGTCATTAATTATTCCATATTAACTAGACTCCCCTCATTCATTAGTCTGAATCTGGATTCTATCCAACAAGAAGCAAATTCAAAATATCTCTAGAGAAAACACTTCTTCTGGCAGAAGGTATTCAGGGAAGGCATCAATGCTAACTTCTCAATGAACAGGTTGAAACTGAGAACCGAATAGATTATCCCAGCAGAGGCAAGTCAGAGGTGAGTGAAAATATTCTTAGTGAGTCAGACCAATGTTGCAGCTTCCCTACTGTGTATTTTCATGATGTTTTGGCAAATTTAAGTGTTAAAAATTATAATAAATCAGCAAGAAATAAAATAATTTGTTAAACAAACTTGTCTATGTTCAGCAGGTTTTTGTGAAAAGTGTCTTAATACAGTTTTGGAACAATCTACATACTTGCTAGGGATATTTTTTTTTTTAAGTTGGTAATATAGGAATTCAGTACAGACATTTAGTTGCAATTAACAGCTAAAGTTCACATTAATCTGCCCTGTGGCAGGATTCTTATTCTGCTCAGGAAACCAGTATATTCTAAATTATTATGTGTGCACTCAGCCTAAACAAGTGATAAAAGCCTAATATTCCAAAGGTATTCATTGGCCTACCCACCAGAATACCAGATATTACTGTGGGACTCATTTTCCTGAATTTACAATTCTGTCTCATGTTTCTATTCCAGAATTTATAACATAACTTCTCCAATATATACAATGGTATTATGATATTACAGGTGTTAAGTAGAACATGACTGCCAGTGAAGTGTACCTGTACTTTCTGAATGCAAGTAGTTTCAGGCAATTACATCTATTTCCAAGCTAAAAAAACCCCATACATAATAAGAAAAATTAAATACCAAAGGAATCAAAGTACTGAAATGTCAATAAGATTACCATAGTACAATATCTAATCAAAAACTGCCTTCATTTTTTTTTCCAGCCTGCATAGAAAATTTAAAAGGATGAGAAATACATGCAAATGTTACCATTGAGGTAGAAGGACTTCTTCTGTTTTGGAGGATTTTTTTGTTTTTTTAAATTTTTTTCTCTTTCAATGTTAGGGAATTTTGAATATTTGTTGTTTACACCTAGAACACACAATAACCTCTGTTACTCTAAACCAGCAGAAATGCTGGCCTCCATGCTGATCCTCTTGCCCCCTAAGGGACTGATGCTAAGAGGGTGTTGAGACACTGAGATAGCAGCCTCTCTCTCATGCTGTCTCAAGCTTGTAGAAATAGTTTTGCAATTGGGTTTTTAAAAGACAGACAAGATATAAGGGAATGCTTGCAAGCAAAAAGGTCTGTTTAGGGTATGCAGAAACCAAGCCCTTGGAACTTTTGTAAAAATGTGCTCAGGCTCTCCTACAAACCAGCTGGGAACAATTTCTTGGTGTCAGTTCATTATATTATTCACTTAAATAGACTGAGCAAAGAAGACAGCTGGTACTATAAAACAGAGGGAAATTGATAGGAAAAGGAGGAGACAAGCAAAGACAAACTTGAGGAGGAAAACAAATAGGGAGAAAAAAGAATTTATTAATAGTCATGTACTACCTGCAAAGTAAGACAAAAACCCCCAAGAAAAAGCCTAAATGAGGTAAAAGAAACTGAAATATTCTCACAGTGAAGTGGAAAAAAATGAAAGTACTAAAAAAATTCAGCATAAATCCATGAGGAATTTTTTCTAGATTAGGTTAATAGGGAGTCTAAATTTCAGGAGGGAAGAAAATAAAACTGGAGTATAGAATGCTCAAATAAAGTTAATCAGGAAATGATGAAATGATGAAATCATGAAAACTTTGAGTCCAAAATATTGAATTTTTACTACAACCGATGGACAAGGCTTCTCCTCAACATTGTTTGGGGTTTTATTTATAACCTAATTTTGTTCTGTCTAAAACTACTTAGAAACTTTTTTAGAGATGCTAATTACAGAAGAGATCAGAAACCTTCTTTGAGTGAAGAAGTCAAAACCCCCACTGGAACTAGTGCAGAGTATTATGTGGACTTCTGGTGGAATTACATGATGGTTGTTGTACATTATGGATACTGAATTTCCAGGCAATCTTCTGTAGAGTAAAGTGAAAAGCGTGTTGCAAAAGCATATCACAGGATTTGTGTTTCGTTAGTACAACTATAAACTTGGAGAAATGCAAAATACATACTGACAGTATAAGACTGACAGCTTGTTACTGTATGTCCACATTGATATCATAATAGTGAATTCACCCTCTTCAGCTATCCTGTGGAACACAGAGTTAGTTTTACATGGCACATAAAGTATATTTAGCAATATGGATATATTTTTTAATATATTTTTAATTCCATATTAAATGGAAAGCATATAAATATATGCTTTCCATTTTATCTGTTTATAAAGTGAGCTAAGACTAAAGGGAAATAAAAGCAGTTAAAAAAGAAAATGATATTTCTATAGAGATGAACCACCTATTGAGAAAGGGAAAATCACAAGGCATTAAGTGATTATAGCTAATCTAAGATTCCAGTCAACCAGGAAGGAGAGCTACTTAACGCAGTACTAAATAATACAGATGTCTGCCAAAAAGTAGGAGAATGTATTTGCACAGAAGAAGACCAATAAATTCTTTATGTAAGATCACTCCGCTGGTATTCACATGCACTGCTCTGAATTTTCCAGATTATTCCTCTGGTATTCTCATGGGGTGCCCTGAATTTCCTTACTCAATTTCATAAAATGAGGACTATGTCTTTGCAGGTAATTGCCAAATCCTAAATTTTACTTACATAAGTTCTCACTGATATTGCATTTAACAGAATACAGAAGACTGGACTACACAATATAGCTGAGTAGGTGGTAAATGTGACTTTTCAACACTGTATAATCTTGGAAAGGTCATGTTCTCAGGTGCTGATATTTTTTACTGGATGTGATACAGCTGCCAATGATACCAGATCTAAAATCCTATGTTCTGCATCTAATATTTAATATGCTGTATTTGTCTAGTGCTGCTATTTATATGTGACTCAATTATTCCAATGAAATAAAAAATGTTCTCCTTAAGTAACCCAAATCTTCAATGATATTGTTGTTTCTCTGGTGTTTCCTGCAAAATTATAATACACAAAGAAGACACATGGGTCAAGGTTGGATATTCCAAGCAGAAATAACTTCATTCTTCTACAAAATCTCAGTTGCTATTTCCAAACATGTCATGGCACAGGCCTGCCTAGAGTAGCAATTATTTGATACAGAGCCTTATATGTTTTGCTTTCCATAATACAAATAGTATTTAAAACATAATGTATGTTCAAATTTAAAGAATGCTTTTGGAAGAGATCAAAAACGTATAGGGAAAACCAAATTACTACTATTGTGTATTAAGTAGATGCCTTAAACAGAATCGTCACACAGTCTAATGCAATTGTTTATAAATATCACATTTAATATCAGCTGTCCTTTACTACGGGGTACATTGTAATAAATTTCACAGTGTTCAACTTATATAAGAGTAGAAATATTGATGATAACAGTAATATTTTAGTGCTACCAGAATTCAATTTCTGATAGCAGCAAAGTCAACAACAACAACAACAACAAAAAAAATAGCAAATCATAAAACCCACTTATCTACCTCTCAAAACATTTTTTTTATCCCTAAGAGGGGAGATACAAAAGATTCTGCACCTTTTTTTTTTTTTGTTTTACTCAAAAGGAAACAGTTGTACATATATATGCATATTACAAAACAATACTGTCTAGTAAACCCTGACTATACGGTGACAGAAAAGTCATCAGGAGGCATCAAACTTGGCCACAGCAGTACCTGAAACACAGGTTTCACATCCTGAAAGGAAGGAAATTTTTAGACTTAGGAAGGTGGCACCAATACAGTGTCTATGCAACTTCCTGTAGAGAACACAGCGATAGCAGAATTACAGATTGGAACTTCATTTAGTTTACTATTTGGTTTCACACCTTTAAAGGAAGTGAATTTACAACAACCTGAATTAGCTTTGACTGTAGTAGGAAAATGGGTTTAATGTTACTATCAGGGATATTTCTTCATTTTCCACTCTAAGAGCATGATTCCCTTGTTCCATGGCCTATATATCACAAGCATGTGACAGATGGCACTAACTGGCTTTGAGTACTAAAGAGAAATTACTGGAAAAGGATGCTGTTGGGAAATACACAAAACATACCTTGTGCTGCTGATTTTCTAAAATCTTCTTTTGAGATTTTTTCCAAACACCAGAAAAATATAAAAATCCAACTCATGCGACACACACTTGATAATCACATCTCTTTCTGCTGACTTGCAATGTTCTCAAAAAGCAAGAAAATCTAGTTATACCTGGTACTTTGCAGATAGTGTTCACTGCATTTTATTAAGTTATTAGGAGAATGACCGAAAGCCACATCCACCTCAAGCAGATGGCTCAGATTTAGTGAAATCTACAGAGCTGTGAAGCTGACAAAGTCAGCAACATAAAACATTCACCTCTTGCAGTTAAATATTATAAAAGTAGTTTTCAGGATAATTTAAAGCATCACATGTATTTTCTTAGGTTTTCTTTGGATCACAAAGTAAAATGACTACTCTGCAGACACTGAAAAAATCCACATCCCCAAAAAAAGCCT
The DNA here is from genome assembly GCF_048771995.1 of Taeniopygia guttata. NCBI lineage: Eukaryota > Metazoa > Chordata > Aves > Passeriformes > Estrildidae > Taeniopygia > Taeniopygia guttata. The sequence continues at coordinate 35,113,275 of NC_133028.1, read as the reverse complement.
ATGACTTCTGCAAATTCCCAAACAGGCATGCCTTCCTTTGGTGGAAGAGTGGGTAGAGGGAAACAGCTACCATTAGAACAGTGATATGGTTGTTAGTGAAAAAGCCTGGAACTGTAGGGAATGAAGCTTCCCAAAAGTCATTCTGAAAGCAATGTAATTAGAGGTTAGTCCCAATGAAAAGGTCACACATTGATAATTCCAAATGTCTTTATAGCCATTCAATTTATTAAAAGTTCATGGGTTTAAAAATGGTTGCTTAAAGAGAGAAGAGTTTACCATTCAGCTATCTGATTTTTGAAGATATGTTCTCTCCATAAGGAATACCTGTCTATACAGCATGTGTTCTCATGAATTTGAACACATTTGATTTATATTAGCTTTCAAGTATTTAGAGTAACTCTTTTACCTTTCTCCCCTGAAGAAACTAAAGTCAGGCTATAATCCAGTGCTTTGAGGCAAAATCCTTTGTAAAAAAAAATATTGTCTTTTTTTAGAAATTTTTATTTTTTGCATCTTATTTCAGGCTGAATTTTGGGTTGTATTTTCCCCCTAAAAACAAGCAAGAAAAAAGTATTCTCTCTACCCTACCCAGCATCTCTCTAGGTTGCCTCCATAACTTTGGAATTATTGACCATGATCATTTTGTATTGTAACTTGGAAAGAAAATTATAAATTTGAGAAAAATTATGTAACTGACTGGCATTTATAGAATTTAAATGACAGCTATAAAACTTCTTATAATTTTTAAATTACAAATATTTACTACTTGTCAATATTTCCACTGCAGATATGATATGCAGCTGTTATAGACTCCTTGAATTCAGACAGTAATCCAGGGAGATGGAATGAGGGACCAGTCTGCAGGGCCAGCACTCAAATCACCTCTTTTATTCTGCAGGGCTGCTGCTTTTGGCTGAGTCCCTGAGAGCTGAACGCTCCAAGCCAACTTTGCTGCCTATTGCAGGTTCTTCATTAATTAATCTCACCCCAAGTGTCAAGGCATCATGTGGAGTGTGGGCAGCCCAGAGCAGCCCCAACCCCGTGGCCAGGAGAGGCTGAGGTGGGGGTCTGAACCCCTCTGGCTTCACTAAGATGAGGTCCTGGATCATGGGAAGGCTGAGAGGAGGCTCTGGGAGAGGCCAGGCAGGGATAGTCAGGGCTGTTGATGCCCTCAGGGAGATTGATATGGGCGTTTCTGAATGATGTTGTTAGATCTAGGAATTTTGGCATTCATTTTAGGCATTTAGAGAGAGCTTCAGATTTATTTTTTATGCCCTAATTATGCCCTACTTTCCCTATAGGCTCTGCTGCTTCTTCTAAATTATAGCCAGTAGCTGCATTGACAGAGATAAAAGATACAGGGTGGCTTGAGTTGTGTTATTTGCATTCAGAACAAACACTTGTGGGGCTTGCTCTGACACAATCAAGAAGTTAAAACAGCCTTTATCTCTTGCCACCTACATAAATAGCTCTCAGACTGGGATTGATTTTTATGCTGAGTGACATTTGAAACCCAGCACGCTAATAAAAATATAGACAGAAACCATAAGCATGATTAAACAGAATCTAACACACTTCACTCCACTGCAGCATCTGCCTGGCACATTTATCACAGGAGGACTGACTCCAGGCCAGCCTGAGACACTTCACAGCACTAGGAGCATTAAGAACCCAAATGTGTTAAATAACTTTTAAAATGTACCGTTGACTGGGGCACACTGTTAGATTTTTTGAAGTTCTTATAATTTTTAATCAGAAAAATAAAAAACTTAGGTTTTGTTTCCATTTCAATATGTATTGTTTTAAGGATGTAGGCACTACAGCGTTTATTTCTACTTACATATACTTCTTTCTGGTTTTTAGTCTTTCAAAAGTATAATTCCTATAGAGCTTTTGTACTGCCAATGGTTAATCAATACTTGTGAGAAAGCATCAAGGATTTATTATCCCTAAAAAATTATTTTACAAGCAGTGTAATATCTACTTAAACAGGAAGAAATTTCTTGTGTGCAAATTTCTTTGTGAGTCACACAGTTTACCCAGTTCAAAGCAATTGCTTATCTTATTTTAATCAGTATACTTGCTCCTCCTACCTTTAAGATGTGAGTTTAGATATATCTTTCACAACTGAATAAAATCAAATTTCATTTTACAATAGGTCTGCTAAAGAAAGAACTGGGTTTAATATCTCTTTAGGTAAACAAAGAAAACAAACATATCCAAAAGCTACTAGCTAAGAAAAACAAATGCCAGGGGAAAAAAATTACAATTCCTTAAGCTTTTATGGTAAATTATATTCATTTGGACTATATTCCCTGACTGATACTTTCACTTTAGTATGTGACAGAGAGAAGCTGAAAAACGTGCTGTGAAGAGAAAGCATTGATTTGTGGCTGTTCTGCACTAATAGCTTCCTAGGGACTAATAAAATAAGTTAGAGCCTAATAAAATGACTGATCTTTTATTCAGGAGAACAATGAACCTTAGCCACCAAGTCAAGCCAGACTCATCATTCTAAATGACAATCCAAAAAGGCAAAGCAGAAGATACATGTTCCCCTTAACCCAACTCATTATTATACAAGAACATAAAAATTCCTTGATCCAAAGAAGAAATTTTAATTTGGTGTAGCAGTGACAGATTTATTTGGTTCATACACCCTTCTGGCTACTAATCCCACAGTGAGTACACCTAAAATTTGCAGAGAAGTATTGGAAAGGATGTTGATAACATTCCCCAAGAGAAGTTAAGAAATTTCAGATTCCATTTCTAGCTCTCATGCAAATAGTGGTACCCAGTCAGATCAAATATACATGTATCTTGTTCATTTTTGTATGTCCAACAGCAAATGAAAGGAAAGAGTAAGAGCAGGCAAGTCAACAGAATAACCTCAACACTAGTCTTGCTTTTGTGACCTCCTGAGCTAGATAAGTCTGTGTGTCATTAGAAAACATAGATGGATTTTTTTTTCCATTATTATCCAGTTTTCCCTTGAAGCCTTAAAAACTTCTGGCATCCATAATATGCAAAGAGGTTTCTAGTTTTGCTATGAACAAATTGAAGAACTTGCTCCTGCTGAATCTGGTGCCTACTAGTTTCCTCTGATACCTCAAACTTTTTATACTGGAATAGAAAGACAAAGCAATCTTGCATATCTTATTCATAATACTGTGAATTTACAGACCACTCATGTAACAGTTCTTAATTACTCCCTTTCTAGACTGAAGAATTCTCCTATATTAATTTTTAACCATGTACCTCCTGTTCTAGAATCATCCTTTCTTTCCATTCTTTGAGGAACCAACATTGCATACAGTGTTTATGATACAAATTAAAGATGGACTTATATAATGGCATAAGTATGTTCTCTTTTTCACTTTGATTTTTCCACTTGTTGGTACTTGGTTTTTTGATCACTGCTAAGACCTGAGATGTTTGTTGTACAACTATACATCAGAAGAGGCCAATGTTTTTGATGATCACTTCATTTTGACAAAGAATATTCATGAAGGAAAATAATTACAAATTTAAGGATAGACTTTTTCAGCTTTAGCTACGACCACTAGTAGCTAGGTAAGAATTTGAATTTCAAATATCTAAGAAAATAATATTTTAAAGAGGTAATTTAAAGATACAAGAAAATATTTAATTTAATTTCAACATACAATAAACTATTTTTTTTAATGTAATAATTTTAACAAAGAGAAGTTGATGCTCAGGAAAACAAAGGTCTTCCAGAAATAGATTTTCAGGAATAGCAAAGCATGAAACCTTCAAAACAGCTTAATTCTAGAGAAACCATAGGCAACAGAATTTTGACATTTCAAGTCTCAGGGTTCTGCACAACTCCTTGGTTACCTTTTTACTGTGTTTATTCCCAGAACTCATACTTGTTGCACAAGTCTGCTTTATCTATTTATAGTTTTGTGGCCACAGGGTTTGTTTGTTTGTTTGCTTGTTTTTTAAAGGCAAGGATGCATGCAACAGATGTTTTGATATTATATGAAGTAAATTTTAGTAATAATTTAATTAAAGCTGTGGGATATTTAAAAGTATTACAAATTGCTTGTAAATACTAAATATATGAGCTTGGTCAAAACCTCATCTGCTAAGCTTATCCAAACCATTTTCTTTATGATTTTTTTTGAGTCAAATTTATATCCCTTGTGGAATTTTTCATCAGTTTTAAAAGGAAACATGTGAAAAGAACTTACAGGGTGAAGGCATCAATAACATCTCCTGCAGATCTTGTCATCTCAAAGTAGGTTTGCAGAATGTTGACAGTTCCTGAAAGTGCTTCATGTCCACAGCCACAGAACAGTGCAACTCCAGCATAGAGCAGGATGGTAGCAATCAAAGATGCGTAGGGAATGCCTCCCAGGCATTTGATGCAACACTCGAAGCATCCTACAGGAAAGAAATAAAAAAAAAAGTTATATGCTCCTAAATTATATAAAAAAAGCAAAAAGAATGTTTTATTACTGAGAAACACTTCTGAAAATTAAAGACTGTAGGCCAAAGAGAGTGTAGGTCAAGTAAAACAACCCAGGCTGTCAGAAAACCTGTGAAAGGTTAATCCAACTTCTGAATTTTCTCAGTTGCTACTTGACCTATTAAATGTAGACATGCCATCTGATTAACATGAAAGGTTAAACAGTTAGTTCCTTGCAGAGCTTCACGTTTTTATTCAGAGCAGGTTATAATGTCAGTCTTAGGTTATATCTATATTCACAATTCCTGCTGGTCACCTATCAGATTACTGAGGAGGACTCTCAATAACAGGAAAGCCGTAATAAAAAAAAAATCAGTCCAATTCCTTCCGTCATCACAGGTTTATTCCAATTTTTTTGACATATACTTCTGGCAGCAGAATTGCTCCTGCTCACAACACCAATTCCCTGTGCATCACTCAAATACCTCACGAGAATAAATAAAGATATCCACCAAAGAGCACAGAATTTCAAAATATATATAGTTGAATTTTCTCTCAATATATTTCACTCTATGTGATGGTTCTTAAATGAAGGTAATTTCTCTTGAGTTATAAAAGGCCAGCTTCTTGTCCCACCATCAGTGTCTAAAATAATGCCCAGTTCCACAAAAAAACCCCAACATTTCTTCAGTAAGTGTGCTCAAGTTTCTGGCACTACACTGCTTAGTTTCATGGATGCAGCATCCTGACTCTTCCAAGTGTCATCAATCCCATAAGACCTATTACACCCCTGGAACCCTTCCTATTGCCTTCTGAAGGGACAGGAAAGGTGGGAACCACTGGCTGAGAGAAGACAAACAGGCATTGACTCAGTAATCAGAAGTTGTGTTTTCTCCTAAGCACAGCCAGTTTATAGCAAAAAGGACCTGGATAGAAAACAAAGCGAAGTATATAGATTTTTAAATATTTATACAGACAAAGACCAATTGAAAATTATGTATAAGATGTTCAACAGGTATGATTCAATATATTTTAATTTGTTCCAAAGACTTTATGCTATGCTAATCATAGTACCAGAGATATATCAAAAGAAAAAAGCCATTCTTTAAAGACAGTGTGTCTACTTTCATTATGTCTAAGTCTCAAATGTTGCTTCTCTCTGTGATTTAATATTTTGTCCTTTAATTTGGTCTATTTCTATTTCCTTTAGCATATATAAACCAAGTAATAATTTCCTCTGTCTGTTAAAATCTTCATTTACTACTTTTAATGAACAAATATTAAATAGTCATATACATATATATGTTTAGCATTTATATATATATATAAATTTATATACAAGGTTGCCTGAAGAGAAGTTTAATCCATTTTCAAATATGTACACATTTTACCCAAATAGAAATACCTAGTTATTTTGTAAATGTAAGTAATATTATGGAAGACAGTATTCAAATGGCTAGATAGCTTCTGAAAAAAAAAATATATAAATAGATACTAAATATAATTACTCTATATATTATATATATATACACTAAAAATATATAATATTAGAATAGTGAATAATTACTGAATCTATTCACTAATAGAATGTACTAAATATATAAAAAACAAAATAATACCCAAGTATGTATGCTAGTTGTATAAAAAGAGAAAGAAAGATACAGCTTGAGACTAATTTTTTTTAATGCCAACCTACTGTATCAGAGCCAACTGTGAAATACCAGAGGTAAGATGTGCAAATCCATACATTTAAACTGCTGGCAAAGTCTTGCTGAGTAATCTGTAGTACAAGTCACCCACCTGGAGCATTCACCACACACTACCAGGGGTGTAACACCTTCCAGGCTTTTAGGTGGGAGCATTCCATCTCCCTCCCTCCCTCCCCCATCTCTGAGCCCATGCATTACTGGGTGAAGAGCAGATTGTCCTTGCAATTCCTGCCATTCTCCTGCACTGGCAGCAGGCAGCTCTGCTCTTCAGCCGCACAAGGCTTTCCGTGTCCAGGGGTGGATGAGTCTTTCTTCAGTGACAGACTACAGGGCTTTTACAGCCAGGGACTCTGCACTTTTCATCGCTGCAAGGCCTTAGGAACAGACTAGAAAAATGTATAAATGCTTTGGGGATAATTCTGCATGCAGATAACTGCAGGAATATCTTAAAACTTCTTTGGTCCTGTTTTCTAAGATTACCCAACTGTGATTAATTCTTCAGTGTTTAAAGGACTACACAAATACGAGAAAAAAAAAAATTACTGGAAAATCTTTGTATTAAAGGCAAAAATCCTAGGTATATATTTGAAATAAGTTCATTGAACAAGAACTATGGGACAATACATAGTTACCTGACATCAGAGTTCATCACAAAACACCCATTGCCATTTTCAGTACAGAATAACAGCAAGAAAAGCCTCAGAAAACTAATAGCACTGTATTGACATCTATTGACATGATATGAGAAAGTAAAAAAAGAAAGGGAGAGATGATAACAGGGTAATAACAGGAATGATGTATGAGGGCTTGTAAAGTCCAAGATGAAAAAATAACATAGACCTAAATATTCGGGACACATGGACTTTAGGGAGTGTTTCTTAATATTGCAATAGCTTGGTGCAGGGAAGAGGAAGAGAGATTTTTAAAGATTTCTTTTTCCCCTGCTGAGAAAGATGAAGTGGAAGAGAACAAGTTGTGTGCACTGTTGTCTGGGAACAGCTGGCTGTGCATTACCACCTGAAGCTGCTGCACCTCACTCTCTAGTCCAGTGAGGGTTGAGCACACACTCAGATGTCACAAATTCGGATGTCATCAAAGCCCACAGCCAGTGATATTACTTGAGCTTTATTATAGTGAAACAGTGTAAAAGTACATTAAAATAGCATAACAAAGTAAAAAGCATATACATTATAGATGTAATAATGTACAATCCAAGGAAACATTTAACCCAAAATAAATCAGTTCTCTTTCCCAATCACTTCAAAATTTGTAAAATAACTGAAACAAATTTATAGTTTGTGAAGAAGTGCTTCTATTCATCACTAGCCTTAAAACTGTTCATGTTTATAAGCCTTTGAGTGAAGCTTTTATTGGTATATTTCACCAATTCAAGATATTTTCATTCATGAAAAAATACTGGGAAAAATTAATTCAAACACGTGAAATTTTCAAATAATCATATATTGTCAAAACCTTGTTCATTTATTTCAGGCTTCTATAGCCCTATTACCTTTCTCACTGCTTACTTCATGAGTAACTCCAGAATTTTCAGTGCTGTCAAAGCAACTCAAAACTAAAGAAAACCAGTGAATCAGCACTATGATCTTTAAATGGATATTACACATCATTCATACACCACACAAGGTAATATGCTAGAGGTAATATCTGCTCCAGTTCTTTTCTTTCAGCTGTTCAGAATGTGCAAATGGCTGTTTAATCCCAGAACAATAGAAATGTTATTTTAACCTGCACAGTGATATTGAATCACGAGTACAGTGTGACTCAGCTATGAGATATGTGTGTATGTCTGTGCCAGACAGGCAGTCATTCACCTCTCCAACACCCTCTTCACAAGGCACTTAACACATACAGTCACAGAAATAATTACTAGGAAAGATGAAAAAGATTCCATGCTCCTTTGATGTTTGTTCTCATCTCCAAATGCATTTTCAGTACTTTTCAAACTGTTCACTCTGCACAATAAACTTGTGCTATATAATTCAGCATCTACTGTTCTTATTTTGCTTACTTATACCAATATTTTTCCTTCAGGTAAAAATCCAAATCTTCTGGGGCCACATGTCTTTACCAAAACCGTAGGAAGTAATTGAAAACACTTCCTTTTTTGTAGTTTTCAATATGAAGGTCTGTACTGCTCTTTTTTTCTCCGTTTTATTAAAATAATCACATAGAGAAAATTTAGTAATGAAATACACAGAAGCTGACAAGACAAGAAATTTTATTTTATGCAGATAAATAAAACTCCAAATACTGGCTATATTCAGCTATCAAAACACAGCACATTAATGCTGCACTATATTCATCCATTTCCAGTCAACAAACATCTCATAAAAAAATACCTCTTTGTTCTACTTAGTACAATTATTACTGTCTACACCAGAAATATTCTTGATATATATCTTTAAACTTCCTTACACAGGCAAATCTGTGCAAATCTCGTCTAGTTTCTGGGTTTGGGTGTAAATATTCTATTCTAGCTTTAATTGTATCAACCAAAAATAAGTTGACTTTCTGTTTATACAATCTCTACATTAAAAAGGTAAAAAGTTTAGATATTGAGGAGAAGAAGAATTTTTCCCTGTGATTTAAAGGTAATTATGCACACAAATTTCATCACCACAATAATTTCTTTGTTCATGTGTTAATGGTATGTGAACTTTTTCTCCTCATTGTAGATCAGGACATATAACTAACAAAAAAATACTCAATCCATTTCTGTTCAGTATATTTTAAAGAAAAAAAATATTCAGGACTTATGTCTGAATATGCCACTTCTGTCTGTGAAAGTTAAATCGGTGATATCAGAACCAGTTTCAGAATGCTGTTATGCTACTGCCTTTTACATAAATCATTAAGAAAACCTATTCACCCCAGATATTAACATGAAGAAAATCAATATTAAAAATATATAAGAAGTAAACATAGAAATTACAGAAGGATATTCTGGGTTGGTTTTTTTTCATCCTTTCCAACTCATTTGCAGCTGGAACACCTAAATGATTAATCAGAGACAACTACATGTCCAAAGAATTACTGATTAAGCACAGACAATTACCTCTCCAATGGGAGCAAGTACCTCTGAAGAACATACAATATTTTAATAACATTTTTTCTTAAATTACTTTTCGTAGAGTTTTCTATCTACTATTAGAAGACAGGACAGCAGAGCCCAAGTAAAATGCCAGAGAACTACATAAACTTGAAATGGAAAACAAAATAACAAAATCGTCTGTGCCTTCCATGCCTGGTTAGGCATGCTTTTTCTTCATATCTAAATTTGTACCACTTGTCATACAGCTTTCATGGCCAATCAACTCAAATACAGTTTCAGAGCCCCATCATGAAACATGCAGATTCACTTCTGAATTCTATCAAGCTAGACTTAACCTCAAGTCAAGGCACTGTTATGTAATATTTTAATTGATAAACACAGCCATCAAAACACAATGTATTGAAAGAAAAACAACGATTTTACTTATCTCTCGTTCCCTCAAATTGCTTAACATGCAGCATGATTTCCTGATCTGAAACTGTACTCCAGGATTTCACAGTATTAGCAGCAGGTAGAAAAATCCATCTCCCTCAATACTATCCCAAAGACAGAGGAAGGACAAGCCATTCATAACGAGGTTTTACAAAGCTGCAAATGAGGTGAAGCAACATTTGGGAATGAATCATCAAAGATCACCTCTGTACTTTGACTTGGAAAACCTGCTCAAGAAGTGCTGTAATGCACAATCCCACGTGATTTGGTCCCAGGCTCATTAATGGAACACATCCCCACTTTGCTCTACCCTCTCCCATTATACAAGATCTACTGGAAACTTGACCAGCAACGCTAACACCTAAAGTTGTTTCATAGTCTTGTTCAGGAGATGATTTCTCATTTAGATTAACCTTCAATAAGAATGCTTACAATTGCAGCATTACCTATCAAGCAAAAAAAAGCAATTTTACCACAAAATTAATTCTGATATCCTGACTGCTATATCTACAGTGGAAAAGTAAATTAGACATTGAACACTTGTAGAAACATGGTATATAGAAAAGCAAGAATAGTGCCCCAACAAACACAAAAGGGTTTTAGGAAATAGGCAATTAACCACATGAAAATTTAAAAAAAAAAAAAAAACAAAAAAAGAAAAAAACACAAATATGAAGGTATCCTTTTACACATTAAATTGTGTATCATTACTGGATTACTTTGACTTATCTCCACAGTGTGACTGGATATTAGCTAATCAGATATCAGCTATGCTGAAAATGAAAATGTTAGTCCTGAGGCTTTTACATTCTGCAGTTAATAGTTGCTTCAGTCACTGCACTCAGTATGGGACCAAGGCTAAGAGGAATTATAAAGACTTTTTCTTATTTGGATGCAAAATGCTTCAAACTAAATTGACATACTTAACACTGTGCATTGTCAAAATCACTATAATGCATGTTTGTTCATGAGAATCCCACTGGCCAAGATGACAGCTTTAAGTAGTGGAGATACAGTTTGGTTATGCTGGATCCTGGAAGCAGCTCCCACAAACCCAGTCCTTCACCAGATCACTGTCCTCATATTGCCTTGCATTAAAAAAAAAATAAAATAATCCCAGAAACCACCTTTGTGGACTGGTTAGGATAACATTGTTGCCCAGGGAATTATATGGAGGATAAACATGCGCAACTTGCAGCCAGAAACTTCTCTATAGCATCTCACACAATTCCTCCTTTAACTAAAAAGCAACAAAATATTACCTTTGCAACAACCATCCCACCCATGCTCTGATTCTCTAACTTATAGAAATGTTCAGTCATAAAAAGAATATGACTTTAGATATTTGAATGACACTGGGATTATGTCACCATGGGCATATCAAGCACACATCAAGCCCAGTGGCCCCAGATCAACAACAAAAATTATCATTTTGCGGCATAAAAACCCACAATTTTCCATCCTATTTACTACTACATTTTGTCTATAGGTTGATACAAAGGAGTTTCACTAATATAAAAAATCCAAATAAAATCTTTCAAAGAAGTGACAAAACAAAAATAAAAAGGAAATTCATACCTGTAATAAAGTGGTCTGAAAATGCAGCCTTAAGATCTGAATGTGTATGTCAGGAATTCTTAAGTGAAAAAAAAGTTCACATCTTTATTGACAGCTTTAAGAGGTGATTTCTTATGTGGCTAAATGGTGAAATACTTGAAATTGAAGCAGTAAAGGTAAATAAAGTAATAAAGGTAAAAAATTTGATCTTTTGACATATTTTGAAACACAGAAAATATTCAAAATCTTCTCTGTAGTGATTAAAGCAAAAGGAATAGAGTGGTCACAGTTTAACGAACTTAACTGAGTTCAGCTCAGTTTTATCTACCATTTAAAAAAAAATTGAAATAATCAACTGCTCATTTATTCTAGCCGATAACAATATAAGATTGCTCAGTACTTGTACTAGGAAAATATATTGTTGTAAAAACTTTGCTAAATTGAACTTTATTTTTTGAGAATTTTAGTTAGAAATTTTAGAATTCCGATACCAGCCTAGGTCAGTAGTCCAATGTAAATTCAAGAGTTTCACGGAATGTAAGTAGTTTTTTATTTTTAAACTTGTAAAAGCTCCTTGTAGCAGCACCAATATTTTTAGAAGAGAAAATTGTGCACCAAAATATGTTTTTCAAAAGGAAAATACTAAGACCTTCAAAAATCTAATTTACAAATTCATTTATTATTAACTTTTTTATCCTGTGTGCATATGCCAATTTTAAAGATCTTTCTTTCACGCTTGTTTTCATTTGAAATATGGGAAGCTGGAGATTACATGGTATTTTAGTATAATACAGTACATTACACAAAATCCCGCCCTCCCTTTCTCGTATGGATGCTGTCTTGATCTGAGTAACAGCTAACAATTAAACCTGAATAAGGGTAATAGAATTAGTACATTTTTTTGTACACTGCTTAATATTAGGCATGATTTCATCCAGAACTGTCCCTTACTCTTGTCCCTTGTTCCCTGTTAAGCCCTCAATACTCCAGTTCAATTTGTAGTGTTTAACAAACTGCACTCATGACAGCAAAAAAAGTAATTCACCAAGCTCACTAATAACCATGGTACCTCCTACATCAGAAATATAATTTGGAATTGCATGTTCATAATATGCATTGAGCATATTTCTTCACTTATATTCAAGGCAATGAAATCTCAAACAGATTTCTTATATAGATACCTAATAATTCACTGTCCTAATGTAGAGTTGGAATAAAATGAAACAAGCTACTTTGCCAATGAGAAGAAATTTTATTTCAAGAATAGCACTTAGCTATTACAACAACTATGTTTAGGAAACCCACCTTGCTGAGTAACCTATAATATCTGTGTTACCATCAGCTGATATAAAGAACTTGCAAAGCCAAATCAAAGATGTATTCTATATTTGAGCTAAATTATATTAAAAATAAGTGTTCAGCAAAGTTTAAGCATAAAGAAACATTGAAGCTCAAAGCATGAAAACAAACAGCAAGGAAGAAGAGATCCTCTCTTTCTTCTAGTTTAGGAGTCACATGTGTGTACTAATCCCAAGATAATAAACAAGCTTCTCTTTTTCCATCCACCTCAACTGCTCTGAAATCTGGAGGGAAAAAAAAAAACCAAACAGGCTACATACAGCCCCTTTTTCCTAAATAACTGAAACATACTTATAATAGCTGAATGTGGATAAATGCACATATACATTTATATGCACACATACAAAAATCCATTTTCCATCAAAGTGGACTGTACTCTTTTATCAATAATCAAATAGATTGTTGTCTTCCTCTCTTGCACCAAAGTATTCTGCCAAAGTATTTGTTGAACTTGGATAACTCTCTAATGAATGATGAGAATCACTAGATATCACACATTAATAAAAGAGCACTGTGAAGAAATTAGTACCTTTTGGCAAAATGCAGATCTAAGTTGTAGTGACACCAGAGAAACAGTGGCTTGGCAGTAAAGTCTCATAATGAGTCATGATCAAAGGTTTAGATTTCATGTAGTGAAGGTAGATTCCAAGCTCTAGCAGAGACTGCACAACATCCTGAAAAGCTAATTTGTATTTCTTCCCTACTCTATAACTCTCAACAACAAAGGAAAGCTACCTTGGATTGACTGAAAATACTTTTTTAAAGCAAAATGTCTCATTTGCTTTGCAGTCAGAGAGGAAACTAACCTTTTCATTACTTTAGGGTTGTTTTTCTTTTCGTCTTTGATGGACAGGTAAATGATCATCCTGCATGCTGTATGCTTCCTTTAAGGTACGGGTGCTACCTTTCCCAGACCTGTCAATTGTAATTCTAAGAACTAATTTAAGCAAAAGCTCCTGGCTGCACACCTCACAGCTTGTCAAAGAAATTGGCTCAGCTACTATTTAGGTACCTACACAAGGCTCTGTGTATTAAGGTATTGAGAATGTGCTTGGCTGAAAGCCTGTGGCTTGTCCAATTGACTTAAAATCAAATTAACACCATAACTAGTAAAATATACAGAATACGACATAGATATCCAGAGCTAGATGACATTGCAACAATTGATATGATACCTTCATTGTTCCACACTCATTTAAAAAATGTTGCATATGAGATATTTATGAATGTCCATGTTTCTTTTTTTTTTTTTATTTGTGCCCAAGGGGGTAATGCTTCTGGTGAGAAAGAAACACATTATTAAGAAAAAATGTTGGAAAAGGGACATGTACATGCTTGGGAAAATTTATTTTATCAGTATTGGTATTGCTTTCAATGTAAACCAATACAAATTTTTCAGAAAAAGTATAAATTAAAACAATTTAATTATATACATGCAAAAATGTATACATTCACATCGTGGACAGAAATGAATACTCACATTTTGAACATTGATGATTACAATAATGTACAGAAAACTGTGTTGTGATTAGCTGTTATAGAGTCTTCAGTACACTAAGTTCATTGCTGTTTAATGAGACAGATCTCAATCTAGCAGCTAATAAGTATTAAAGTTACTGACACAAAGCAATCACTGCCTAGAATACAAATAATTCAAGCATAACACAGTCAATCTTCATAGTCTTAAAAAAATCTTTCTGGCTGATTTAACAGACAACATTTGTCAGCTTCAAAATTGCTCTAAAGCGAAAAGGACAGGAATAAAACAAACTAGCTTCACAAACATACATGGTAGAAATAATGAAGATGTGGGTCAGTTAATACAATTACTTTCTCCATTACATGTACTCCACAGATCATGTATCTAAGATATGTGCATTAAATGAATTAAAAAATTATTAATAATAATAGGTTACGAGGATATTATATATATCAATAATGCATTGATGATGACTGAAACAATTATAAGTTTTTATTGTTTGATTCAATTGAAAATAATAATTTGTAACACTAATTCCAGGCAACACTTACTACTCTAATTATGAAGTGAATGGCAGTGCCATAGATCATAAAACCAGAAAATAACTATCTTTTTCATCTCTCTCAACTAGAGTTCATAGAATCAATCTGTCAATTCTTTTCCTCAGCCTTGAACAGAACTATTTCTCCCAAAGGAAAAACTACGATGAAGTATGCACTGAAATATAATTCTGCATTATTTTTTTCTCATTCATAAATAGGTTGAGTTATACTAGGCTTTAAGCTACATATTTTTTCTTTTTATTAATGTATTCTTCAAATCTTGAAAACACAGAAAACATTGCTTCATGTTTTCCTTTGCACTCATCTGTTTAAATGGAATGTTCTAAAAAACTCTTAATAGGTATTTGTGGGTTTTGCACACCTTCATTTTAGAAAAGGTAGCACCCTCCTTTTTTTCAGGTGTTGGAACAGAGGAATAAACAGGTTGTTTGGCAAGTGACTTTTCAGTTTGGTAGTTAGAATAATACTGATATGACTTCTTGGAACACTTAAATTTATATAATCAAAGCACACATTGCTGTTGTCATTTCCAATTCTTGGTGTCTAAAATTCAGAAATAACAAAAATGCAAGTGGAGGTAAGATGAAAATACATTGATCTCAGGAAATTTTCCAGCAGCTGTGCAGGGCATAGTGCTCAAAAGCATATGAATTAAATACCAAATATTCTTCTTCCTTAAATGATCTTTTTTCCTCGCAAATCTTTTCATTGCTGAAGAAGGTAGGGTGTGTATTTTGTACAGCTGTTAGCTGAAAGCAGTGGATTTCTAGAACTCAAAAAGCCCAGACTTTTGGAAATGGTATAAGTTAAAACCTTTATTTACTTGGAATTACATAGACCTTTCTCTTTATTCTACATGATATGCAACTTCTGATTCTAATGTCCTCATGTTTTTACATCACTTTTATCTCAAAAGCCTCTTTTTGCTGCATCTGCTCCCTTTACCCTCAGGCTGTCCTCATCTTGGCTACTCCTATTCCCTTGAACACCTATTTGTCTGGGAAACAATCAGAGCTGATAATCTTGCTAGTTCTCTTCAAAGCTGGGAGACAGAAAGCTCATCTGCTCTGGGGAATGAGCAGCAGGAACTCAGCCCTGCTTCCCTCTTTTCTCCCCATCTTTGCTCACCACCCCCTCCAAGGCACTGAGATATTCCTCAATGAAACAGGCATGTACAGGTTGTCATGTTTGCTATCCAAAAGGGTAGAATATCTTCAACTAAAGTAATAGAAAAAGAAATTATAAAAAGCTTCAGTATGAAAATTTGAATATTCTGAATATTTCCATCTGGAAAGATACCCAAAATCTTTTAACAGAAGTATTTTATGACAGTCAATTTAACACCTCAGAAAGGAAAAAAAAAAGTAAGAAATAGATCATGGTGGGGCAGACAACTGTTATCCATCAAGACATGACTACTTGGGAAGATTGCTCCATGAAACTAATTAATGACATTGTACATATCTAAAAAATATTTGTATGTATAATGCTTTAAAATATGCTACTTGAACCCTCCTATATGGTAATTAACAGCTTAATCTGATTTAAAAACACAAACCAATGAATCTATCAATAAGTAGGTTTGCAGACATAAATAAAACACAAACATAAGTACTTGTTAATGAGTTTGGAATATGCAATCTACAGGTATCATTTAGTCAGTGCAAATTTACACATCCTTTTTTTTTTTTTTTTTGCAGATAATAACTTGAAAGATACAGGTCATAAGCAAAGTCTCTGTGGACCAGTATGTTATATGATTTTTCAAGTCTACAACTAAAAATCTTAGTGATATAAAACTGAAGGGTTTGGTTTTGTTTTGTTTTTTTTTTTTTTTTTGGAACAGTCATTACATTTCCTTCTACCAAGACCTCAGATTGTTATGTATTTCTTCTGAACAGAAACATCTGTCACTGACTTCTACTGGCTTCAAAAAGCCCATATATATAAAACCTAAGCTATCTCCCATTGGAGTTAAACAGATTTTTTACTGACTCCAGCAGGAATAGAAAACTCTGAGGAAAATGGCTCTCAACCAAACAAAATAGAATATAATGCAAGATCAATCTGCACTAACCATGCATTTCATTTTCACTCTCTATGTAGAGTGGAAAAGGCATTTATATTTGTACAATAAAATACTAAAAGACATTTACAAATAGTATATGGGACACAGACAGGAAAACTGAAATCATATTTCATATTACTTTAACTCACCTGCTGCTTTGCCATGAAAGACTACACTCTTGTTTCACAAAAGTTCATTTCTAAGATGCTTAGATATAATGTGCTTTTTCCTCATAGAAATCTAGAGTTAGGGAACTATTTTTAAGATGGGCACATGAAAGCAAGGAAAGATGTGTGAAAGACCAAAGGCAATACCAGGTGGAAAACATGTTAAAAACAAGAAGTAGAGTTGTCATAAAACATTTTCATCCTAATAATGGCAGACATCTACTGATCTTTTTTTTAATCATTGGTTCCATTGATTATGAAACCAAGCCAGACCAACCTAATCCTTACACAAAATTGCATTAAGACCGTAACTTACAGTGAGAGTTTTCTCTTTAAAATTTCTTTAGAAAGAAATCAATTTCAAATAATTCAGAATGAAATCTAAGTGTGATTTGCACAAAATATAAACTACAAGACCACATGAAATTCAGCACTACCCTAACAACTCAAATAGATAGTTTCACCTGTACCTCTAGATATAGATATCATCTGAAATCAGTTCACCCTTCCTATGTCTTAACTTTAAAATAGGAAATGCCTTCAGGCATTGAGTACAGTTTATGTTGGCTTTAGATTGTTTTATTATTATAAATTTTCTTCTTCCTAAATTCCAAGGAAAGGAAAAGTTTTACATGAAACAGAAAAAGACAGGCCAACCCTGAAATAAGGAAGCACTGCCCAGCAGCCAGGATCCATGATGATGGCTCTCATTTCTCATGCATCTACTTTTCTGCTAGCTTGTACTACAGCTGGAGATCTCTGTAGTGCTTCACAGCTGCACCACTGTGATGGGGTGCTTGCTAATCTCACATATCACAGCCAGAAACATCTACCTTCCAGTAAATTATTTCACTGAAGCAGTTCCAGAGAGAGAAATCAAACAAAGCAAAAATCAAGAGGATCTGTCACATTTGCATAGGAACAATAGATACAATCAAACAAGGTCAAAAGAATATTTCACAGAGGTATTAGTACTTTAGCAATGAAAACAAAGTTTTTCAAAAATTATTTGTCGTACATAAGATTTATATTAGATTTTCCTTTTTTAAAGGATATATAGTTATTTTATTATGGTTAAACAGAAAATTTTCAAGCAGTGTGTTTATCTTTGAGATGCAAATCATTTTTCTCATATCCTCAAAAGGTTTGAACTTGAAAGTTTTCTAATGTAATATATGTAATATATTGTAATATAATTATAATATAAAGTAATATATAAAGTATCTTATGAAATTTGCTGGTCATTTAAAGTAAGATCACTATAGAAAGAGAGCAACAGATATTTTAGGAACACATAGTTATTATTATACAAATAAAAGACATTTGTGTCTTACAGAAGTGATTTTTTTCCCAAAGATTACTGATATAAGTCCTGTGTCGACTGTGGTCACATTTGATGAATAAATTTTTTTTCATTTTATTATTTTCAAATTGAAAGTCATTCTACTCATTCAATAAGCATGAGCAAAATAACCTTAAGACCTCTTTGAAAAGCAGTTTAACATTATATCTAACCTTTTTGAAAAACTTTTTTTAGAGGAATTGAAAAGATATACTTTTTTTGCACTAAAATTAAAGACACCATCATTGCAAACAGCCAAATTTTTAAACTTGAAACTGTCAAAATTAATCCATTGCAGCTTTTCTGCACTAATTAAATTAGGTTAGCACATCTATCTCCAGAAGTAAGCCTTTTAGTGTTAAAAAGGGTCACAGTCTCATGAAGTGTTACTGAGCTCCTATACAGTCTCTTCATCGTAACACTATGCTAAGAGCAATATATTTTACTCCTGGGAAATAAATAAGTACAGAAAGTACAGAAGTGAAAAGGTCAACAGAGATGTGTAAAGCAAAAAAAAAAAAAAAAAAGCAAAAACAAAAAAAAAAAGGATAAAACAAAAACAAACTCATTTGAGGAAAAACAATTTGCTAATGTAAAAGATATGCATAGATGTGTATCCATACCACACTTATATATAAGTATTTATACAACATCAATTAAGTTAAACTCCAGGTTTTCTTTGAAAAAAAATTGGAGAGTATGTCTTTTTTACTGTATCAATTTTTATGTCCATGGCAATTATGTCTAGGCCATTCTGTCTGGGATTTCTAGCAAGTTTTACAATGCTATTATTCCAGTCACACACCTTCACCTACATTTACATGGGAAACTCATCACTCCCATGTGAGAACAAAGCTCTGTTGTACTCCACAGCTGCTGTGGTAACAGGCCACAGTCACAGTACTCACTATGGGAATGTAGAGAAAATTTTTAAAAAGGAAGAACTAGATTCTTTGTGATCTGATACCATCCATACAAACAGCAAGTAGATAATTAATTTATTTTGACTGTCACTACACTTCTTTTTGCAGTAGTGAAGGGGCTTCACAGAGCTATACAGCCAGGCAAAAGGGCTTTGACTCTTTTAACAGGTATTCTGAACCATGCTTTCACCCACTTGCCCCAAACATTCCAGAGAAATATTTCTTTAAAGCAACCTGTTGGAAGGGACATTACAATTTTCACAGATTTTTTTAAATTTGGGGGATCTACTTTTTTTTAAAATGCTCTAACATTTTCAATCAGATGTGTAAATTTAAGCTACCTTTCTTTCTTTACCTGTTTTTGCATAAAAGATATAGTAAAACCAAAATTAAAATACATGGTTTTTTATAAAGCCAAGTGGTTTCTCTGAATTAACAACTAATAAAATAACTAATATTTCACAACTTTAGCTGTTTCAGAATAGAGAAGTAGCATACAGAGAAGACAAATTATGCTCCTTGTATTTTTAGACTTTGAAGAAACAAGACAGGGGTGGGCTTTGGTTCATTGTATCATTTTCCATTTTTTTTTTTTTTTTCCAGTGAACTCTAAAAAAAGATTAGACAGCCTTCCTACTTTGCACTACCTGTTCTACCTGGAGGTATTTGAAGAGTTTTTAACTTTTAATATGTAATTACATATATTATTGGAATTCTAGACAAGCTTATTCTGATTCACTTGTCAAGTACCTGGACTTTGCCTTCTCTGAACATGCAACACATGAAATGAAACTGAGAGCCGTAAACATCATATAGGGTGATACCCAAGGGTTTGTAAGAAAGCTGTTTTGCAGACCAAATCCTCAATTTTGTGAAATGCAGTAGACTAAAATACTGAATTTTAAGTGAACTCCACGTATTCTGATTAGATGTCAACAAGATGGAGAGCCTACCAACAAGCCAAAGATCAACTCATTAACTATGCATAAAAGAAATATGCAAGTTATTGGCATTTACATTTTGATGAGTGTTTACAACTAGACGTCATATATGACAGCAGAAACCAGGACACTGCTTTACTATTTAATTTACTGAAACAACATTGATTTGAGAATTTCCATTTTGTGAACAAGATATAATATAACATGGAAAGCTGTAATAGTCTGTTTGCTAAGACACAAAAAACGTGAGCAAACTGCAAACAACTCATGCATATAATGCTATAAAAGTATTGGAATTATACATATTTTGCTTTTAACATTGAAACACTGTTGGTATGGATTTACAACACTGTTTTCTTAGTTTACTGAAAACAAATCCTTTAGTCTTTTTCATTACACACAGCCAAATCTAACAGTGCCTGAGAGCAGATGAATGCATGAAAGTTCTCTCCATAATGAATTATCTTCTCCCCACGTGAAGATTTCAGAGCTCTGTATGCTGCAGGCAAACATCACTAGGGAGTACTAGAAAAGCATTCTAACTGCTATTGTAACAACTATAATTGACTCTAATTCCACATATTGCAGATAAATATCATGGGAAATTTCCAAAATTATGCTCAGATCACTGTTAGTCAATCCGCTGCATTCTTATAAAAAATAGAATCTGACATTCTTTCCCATTTTCATGCAAGGAGCATATCAGTGTGTTACATGGGTTTTGGCAATCAGCTTTCAACCATGGGATAACAGTAACTAGGCTAGGTTACAGACACCAGCGCAGGGAAAAAGAATTCAGCTGCCTCCAGGGATTTCATCTACTTCCTGGCCTTCAAAAGAGATGATGGGAAAAAAATCAGTTTACAGTAAATTATTTCCTAGCCTAGCTAACGAAACTTGCTGAGCACTGTGAGTACAGCAGCTTTTTGAATAGCTAGAGAATTCCTGGTGGGTAAATCTCAGTGTGGATGCAGGATGCATAGTCAGGGAGGTAGATGTGTACTTACTGAGTATATGAAAGTGTAAATATCTAGAGTTCCAGCAGAGCTACACAATTCCTTTACGTATAATCCTCAAAGACTCCAAACAGACATTACTGACTAGGCTCCATATAATAGAATGTGCAAACACTATATACAGCAGAGGAAACAGCTTCCTTTTCCAGTTACATTATTTCTCATGTGCCTTTCCCTATTCTTATTCAGCGTCACACACTAAAGAGGTTTATATAGTCAAATAGAGATATTTGGAAAAAGAAATTATTTGCTTTTCTGTTTTGGAAACAAAACTTTATTTAGCCAACTTGGTAGACTGAAAATTCAGGCCACTTCCAGTGAACTCAGCTTTACAGACTACTGAAGGGTCTGAGTGAAGTAAAATTCTCACATTATTTACATAGACCTTTGAATAGAATTTCAATAACCAAATCAGAAATTGAAAGAGTCATTGAGTAAGCCAAGAGACCAGTTAATACAAGACACAAGGTAATGGAGACAAAATGGACACTACCTTTTTCTTTTTTATCATTTGCTAGTAAATATTTGAGAGCACAAATGCTTCTCCTACAACACAATAAACTCACTTTATAAACCAATAGCCTTCTGGATGAACTATAGTAAACATTACCTGCAATCACATACAGTGGCCTCCAGAAACCCAGTTTTAGAATCAGAAAACTCACAACTAGATTTTTTTTTTAAGTTTTCTTGGGCTCTGAGCCATGAAAGAATGACACATATACAGTACAAAGCAATTTGCATGATATGAGCAAATATACAGTTTTATATAAATAAATATCCATTAAAGGGCAGTTCTTGGAGAGAAAAGCAAAGTAAAAAGCTGAAATTTCCATAAATTGACAAATATAACAATTAGAAACTTGTATTTGCTGCTGGTATAGAAGATGCATGCTTTTTTCTAAACATTTGGTTACAAAGTAGCAGACAGTTTAATCTTGCATTTGCATATAACTCTGACTTTCACACATTTAAAATTCTGACAAGAGAGGGCCAGCAAAACAGGGCCAAACCAGTATGATTTTTTTTCATCAGACCCTCATACAAACTCAGCTGTTCTGTAGGTTAGGATAGCACAAATACATGAAGATTGACACTACATTTTGCCAACTAATACTAGTAAGCTCAGTAAAAAATCCTGATGAATCTTCAAGTACATTCCCTCTAATGACAGAAAACTGCTCATTTCCACAAAGCACAAATGCCAATATCTTTATGTGAGCTCATCTAAATGACCTTAAAAGACTTTCTTCTGTTTTCTCAAATAGTACCTTCTGAGGAAAATCACTCTAAAGAGACATGAAAAGGTCAACATAATGTTTAAGATGATGATGATAAAGAACTGAAGAATCCTTCTAAAACTTGGCCATGCCTTCAGATAGAGAGTGTACATTTCTGGTCCACTCAACTAATATTTAATAAAGAAGTCAAAGACTGCAGAAAGTATCTAATATGGTGGGGCAAATACAACAAAGGAAAACTGAAAAACATGCACCAGGGTGCACCTTTATCCAAACATACTGCATTCTAGTAAAAATCCTTTCTTTTGGAGAGCAGATGGTATTTCAGCATGGAATAATTTGCAGCCCCACTGATGAAAGGCTTTTTTGGAATTTTTTTTTTTTTTTGCTTTGGCCTTTTTTATTTTAAACCTTACTACAGCTTGAAAGACTCCTACCAACAAGCTTTTGAAGAGCTATGCTGGCTGAATGGGCTCCAAAATTGCACTAAAAAAAGAAGACAGTTCATTTTCTAGATGATGCTCACTCCCACACTCTTGAAGTTAGGATGGTTAAGTACCACCAAAGTGTCTGTTCATGTTCTGCTCCATGTGAAGTTTTATCAAAGTACAATGACTGGGAGTCCAGTGCAGCATTTATTTCTCATGCAGCATTAAAGTACACTGTCACACATCCAGTTTCCCAGCCTTCCTGCGAAAGCTATTCCTGGCCATTATACTTGTGTCCAATGCCAGATGGGCCTCAAGAATCACTGAATATGTTCCAGTTAATCTTTTCAGATAAAAAAATCTACTCACACACTTTCTTGAAAAGAAAAGGATCCTCATTAAAAGCATACCTTTTTACAAAGCCAAAAAGGATTATAATTCCTCATTAGAAACACATACAAAAATTTTATTTTCTTGGTCACATACACACACAAAATTGACTACTACACATTTCTGGTTTCTGTTCTCAAGACCTCGAGGAATGTCTTCTGCGAAGGATAAAGAAAATCTCCACTTGACTACTATCCAAAAGAGCCTGGACCTTTTAAAGGTCAGCAGCAGCACATTACAGGTCCTCCTGTGACAAATATTTCTGCAGTCATCAGTGCACTTGTATTACAAAGACAAGAAAAATACAAATGTAGAAGTTTGTAAAAATAGGATCAGTAAAAAATGACAACTGAGCAAAAAGATAGCTAACCTGCATTAAGAAAAAAGGTAGACTATAATACTGTTGAAATTGTAGAACTATTATTAATACTGTTATTTAAAATAAGATTTCAAAGTCAATTCTTTCAAAAGAATAATATCTTCCAAAGGTTCCAAATATCCAGAGCAATCAGGGGAAGTTAATGTGCTGTGAGTTCTTTACACAGGAAACTTATAAGAATTTTAAGAATCTTCTAGCAAAAACCATACATCTTTGTCTTAGTAAATGAGAAACAAACTTACAGTGACATTGGCAACAAAACATGAACTTACTGCTTGTCAAAATCAGTTAAAATGTTAGAACATTTGCATTTCCAAATCTATAGTCTTTTCACTACGCTCTGTTTTAGCTGTAGGCATTTGTGTGACAACTGTATGTAAGATGGAGATGTACACTATCAAAAGTCTCTAAGAACTACAGAATCTACAAGACTACTTTTTAAATCTCCAGGAATAGCTACTTTATACATACATAGGAACACAGTTTCACATAAGATTCCCTTCAAAAAGATCCTAAAAGAAAAACACAGGCTCAATAGTTCATCATGATTTTCTCTATTAAAATGCAAATATTCACATGTTGTAATGATTTATTAAAAATATTTATCACCCAGCCCAGGATTATTTGTCAATATTTTCCCTGCCTGCAGAACAGGAAAGAGAGCAATACTGCTTTTTTTGACCAAATATAGACAGCTGTCAAAATATAGGTACTCTGCACTTCATCTTCTCCCAACCCTAACTGTTTTTCACCTGGGATCCCTTCTTTCTTCTCTAGAGTCCTCATAAGTACATTTACAAAGTCCAGTTTCTCCAATAAGCATGGTTATCTTCCCTGGAGACAGAAGCATTTTCCATGGATTATGTATGTCCAGAACAAATGTACTACAGAATGGATGTAAATAGGCTGTGAAGGAGCCAGGGATGCAGAAAAAACAGCTGCACTTGCAAGAGAGGGTTATTCAGTGGACAGAATCAAGACAATGTAAGTTAAATTTTATTAAACTTCTTTGGCCAGTTTTTTCATTACAATCAGTACTTAAGACCTCATGATATTTGTGTTGCTTTAGACTTTCTTTCAGGAAGGAAAAAAAGTCTTAACAAGACGACAGAACACAGGAAAAAAAGTGAAAGGAAGGAAAGACTCATAACTGATATTCCCAATACTAAGGAATGCGTATACGTTTTATTTGCATTGTACAAAATGTTTTTTGAAAATTTCAAAAACAATTTCACATTATTTGAAAAAGTTTTGTTACTGAAATTCAACTAGTTTGAGAGACCAAATAAAGATCCTTTGTTCTTTCTTTTTTCAAAATATGTTTTTTTATATTAGGAGTACATTATATGAATGGTTTTCTTCCTCAATATTCCTTCCCCTTCATTGCCCCATATACACCTTCACGCTGTGATATCAAAGTGCTTTGGATATTCTTTTTTTTCTAATGATGCAAAATTAACCTACAGCATTCTAAGTCAAATTAAGTCTGCCCAAAACACATAATTACATAGTGTCTTTTTCCACTGCTTTGAAATTCAAGAAAAAGGATTCCAGAATGCAGAAGAAAAGGTACACCACTATGAAGTCAATGTAAGCATGGTGCTGAATACTAGACACATTTCTGTGTTGAACCACTAAATAAAATCTTACAGTCTTGCTGATAATCTAAAAATAATGGATTTTTTTTCTTAAAAAGGGTTGGGCTGATCAGTAATTTTTTGCTTAAAAATCATTTTAAAGAGGCAAGTTTAATGGGAACAAAATATTTCACAGGAACATATTGTTTGGATGAACTTTTGTCATTTCTAGACTGGAATATCTATTTAAAAACACAGCAGAACACAAAGATTTGACTAGTGGTTACATTCAAAGGAGAGATGTAAATTTATTTTAGAAAGTCAATATTTATTTTTCACAGAACTATGCCTAATTTTTCATGATTTTATTTCTCACAGAACTATAGCTAATTTTTCATGATTTTATGAACTTAACTTTTATTTTGAGATAGTAAATTTCTGTAATTCTAAATCATATAGACATGCACAGCAGTAGGCCCAAGTATCTCCATCAGAGCAATTGTGCCATCACAGAGCTACACAAGCTCCATGATTTACCTGAGAAACCCACTCGGTTGTTGGCCTACATCCTCTCCAGTGTACACTGATAAGAATACCTAAGCTGGCTTTTTATGCATGAAGCAAGACCAGGAGTGTCCCCAAGGGCTGCAGTTATATTTTAGCTTCTTGTTTCGTCCTCCATTTAAATGCACTATCATTTTACAACAGGTCCTCTGAAAACACATAGCATATTCTTGCATCAATGTGATAAGATTCTGAATTATCACAGAAAGTTTTCAGTCCACAGAGTGCATCAGCTAGGTGGCTCTAATTGAATTTCTTTTATATACACACTCTATAATGTTTATAGTAATCTTATTTTCTATCAGCAGACTTAATAATCTACGTTTGTTTATTTTTCTGACGTAAGTCTGTCGAACACCTTTCAAATATTTACACTGAGCATGGGATGACTAAAGATATGCATAAGACAAAGGTTTTCTGTATCTGGTTTAATTGAGATTATCTATGCAAGAGTGAAGTAATAATTTAAAGATAAAATGCATTTATTATTTTCTAAGCAAGGGAACAGAGGCGGTGGCAATGAAAGTAAATGAAAATAGAGTTTGCTACAGTATGAAACTCATCAAATATTTACCTCCATCAAGTATACACTATCCATAGAACTATACAGGCTGAAAATATTTTCTTATATTTTGGGGGGTTTTAGCACGCATTCATTTCTCAAGCACAGTTTTGCTATCAGATCCCATGCACGTGTTTTGCACTAAGGATGGATTTTGATCATTTGCATTATGTGTAATTAAAATAACATTGATAAAATCAAGATATTAAAAGTAAAAGAAAATAAAAGAGGCAATGAGACTTATTTTAACTAACAATAAAACTATTGCTATCAGATACAACAATTTATGCAAATTAGATTTTTTTTATTACTGTAAGATTCCTATCCAGACAAACCACTGTCATATTCCACTGACACCTGCAGAATTCAGACAATTAGTATGGTAGTACGTCCAGGTATAATTCACCATTTTTTTCTAAACCCAACCATCTTCTTCATCACTTCACAGTCTGCCTCTTTCTGGATTTTCTACTTCAAGCTCCAAGTGTTAGGATTTATTTCTATGGAGCTGGATCAATGAGTTCTTTTGCACTAGTTCTGAATTTTATCTCATCTGCCAAGGCTGCAGAATGATGTGGAATAAATGAACACCTGCTCTTGAAAAGGAAGCTATCTGAAACACCAGGCTTTGGCAAGATCAGTACAGAGTATGCATGTCACCCAGAAAATCTGTTACAATGGCCAGCTGCCAAAGCATTTGTTCCCGGGGAAGCACAGGTTAAAGCTGCTGTCAATAATTTGTCTCAAGAAGACAAAGAACCCCATCAAAGTGGGGAAAAAACTACCAATATACCTTAAAAAATACCTTTTTCAAACAAAAATATTTGAGTTCCTTCTTTTCCACTACTTCTAAAGAGATAGAAATATATTGTTGATACACTGAGCAATGATTCAGTCAGAATTGAGTCATAAATTCATTATTCTCCTCAGGGACAAAAAATTGCTGAACATACTTTGTAACAAACTGAATTTGATGGCATAAATCTGGTACAAAACCTCCCTTAAGCCTCTGTTCTTTTCATCAAGTTAAAAATCTTTAAATATATATCCAAAGAAGTTTTGACTATTTAATTTTTTCTTTTGTGTGCATGAGTTCTGGAAATAAGATATACAGGAAAAGAAAAGAGTGAAAGAAGGAAAGTGAACTTCAATATCAGAAGGAAATAGAGATCAAGTAGTCTATAATTATATTTCCTGTCTCAAAATGTTTAAATACAGAAAAAGCTTGATACCTTTTTAAATACCAAGTCTTCTCTGTCAGCGTCTTTCAGAAATGCAACTGTCTTGGAATTTTGCAAAGCATATAAACTTCTGGGACCTACTTGACATCCATAAATGTGATAGAGTCTTAAATTTTGTTTTGAAGACATAAAATGATAGGCATTGTTCTTTTCTTTTATACAGGAAAGTATTAAATATAACAGTAGCTTTCTTCTAAAGATAGTATTAAATTTTGTTCTTCTTTAGTTGAACATGGAAGATTGTTAAGGGCTGTCTTCTTTCTTCATGACAGCATTTGGCATATTTAAGACTCAAGCATTAACTTGCTTAGCTGAGCAATATTTTCTCTTCAACCAATGGTCAGATAATAAAGTTTTAGCAAAATTCCATCAGATATCCTCGTTGTCTTTATGTTATGTCTGTGTACTGGTTTGAGTATGACACAGCTTCTTACAAGATTCCCTTTGATTTTTTTCAACAAAATATCTGTGTTCTCAATGACTGCAAAGTCAGTTCATTGTGGAGTTCAATATAGTGTAAGATGCAACATTGGCATGTAAATCTGGAGCAAGGCTTTTAAAGAGAACACAAAATATTGTACAAATAATTAAGGAAGGAATATGAATGTTTACTTCCATAGGTTTAGGGCGGGTTTTTTTCTCTTACAAATAAAGAGGTTAGGGTTTTTTTCTCTTACAAATAAAGAGGTTAAAGAATTTTAGTTCTTGATAAGGCTTATTTAACTTATTGATTATTGAGTTATTTTATTTGCCTTATTTGAATGTCAAATGTCAAAGCCCTGAGGTGAAGTTAAAAGTGCAACTGATTCCCCAGCCAAGGAAAAAGCTCTCAGGGACACTGGGACACTTCATAGAATCTCCTGCTCTGATCTCAAAAGATTTGATGTTTGTAAAATACAGCAAAGGGTTTAAGAGAAATTTATTTATATTCTTGACAAGTTTGGCAAGGAAATGCCAGAGGGTTTATTGACCTTAAGTAAAGGCTTCCTCTAGTCTGGTTAAACTACTATTTGCTTTTGGGCAATTAACTACACATGTCCTTCACTACAGAAATAGAACACTAAATTTCTCAGTAACCATGTAGAGTAGATATTGATCTTAAAGATAATGGCCTAAAGATATTTCAGGGTTTACAATTGAGCAATTAGCTCAAATTTCAGCTTGTATGGATTTTTAGTTGCAGCAACCTCATCCCTGCCTCATAAAGCTGATTTCATATTAGTCTTTACAGCACCATTTTATGAAACCTAAGATTTGAATACTTTTTTCCTTTAATTTTTGGCTTTTCCCAAGGGATTAAACAGTTTACTGCTCAAAGCAGTTCTATTGGTCATAACATGGCCTACACAGCTGTAACTCCTAGAACTTCATAACCTGTGACAAGAAAGTTATATGCTAACATTTTCCTTCTTTTCATGAAATTAAAAAAACATAACATAGTGGCCCACCAAGCTGGTACAGTGTATGGGTTATTTCCAGTCCTAGCTCTCTGATGACACTGAGTTTTAGTGTTCTGCTGGATGACATGAGGCATGTATTGGAGTAATATATGCTCTCTTCTTCTCCTTTATTCTTTTGTTTCCTTCCTTTAACCCAGAATGGAATGGTAGATTTCTCTAGAACTTCTATATAAATAACACTATATAATATTTAAGATATGCAGATCTTAATTTCTATCATATGATAGAAAATGAGAAAGAAGAGGCCTCCAAAAGCTATTTAAGCCATTTGCTACTATCAGAGAGAAATCAGCCACGTCCAATGCCCTTATATCAGCTTTCTGGTATCCTGATAAGGAAATCCCTTGCCAAAAGATATTCTATACCCTCACTTTAAACAGATTTATGTGGACTAGCTTTCCCATACATCTAACAGCCATAATTTGCATATACTTATGTAAGAGTTAACAAAGGTATGTCCTCTCTTCTTATTTCCAATTCAAGAAGATAAAAGAACAGAGAAAAAAAAAATCTTCAAACGTTTTAAGAATTAACAAGGAATAGTTGTGGCAAAGAAATCAAGGTAAAATATAAGTCAAGAGAACTGAAGACCCAAGCATTACATTTGTCCCTAAGTATTCTATAGGTAAATCACTATTCTATAAATAATGTGTTACTTATTATAATTCCTAATTTATTTTTAAATGTGAAAATTACTTAAATTTATTGATATTTATGTAATTTCACAAGTTATATGAAATTTAGGACATATCTGACATACTATGTAGTAAGAAATTGAAATATGAACTTCATATAGTGTGAAAACACAAAGGAAGATAAAAGCAAAGCTAGGGAGAAAACACATCACTTGTTCACACATTTCATATGGCATCATTTCATCACTAACCATTTAGGAAGTATAAATGAGTCACTAAACAAGTTTTCAGGTTTAAGATATTTCTTTAGGTAGGCAAATATTTTCAGTTCCTGGTATTTCTACACCCACTAACTGAGGACTTTACCAGGGTGTAAAAAATGGGTATCCAAGATCTTAAACCAACAACAAAATACAATATTTAGGGCAACTACACTAATAAAAAACATACTCCTTGAAATTTGAAAAGATATTTTTGATTTTAATAATGTTATATATATGTGGCTACTTGTAGTATCACATAGCCTGACCTGTAAAACAACTAATTCTACAACAGAGTTGAACATAACAGCAATACATACTCCTTGATTTTAAAACTATGAAGAATGTTCCACAAAAACAAAATTTCTTTTCAGTTAAGCAACAAATAAGGTATTGTTTGAGAGATCATTGCTCTTCTGTTATTCTTTACTCATAAATTATTGTTACAATAAAACAAAGGAAAACATAGTTTTCTCAAAATTTTCCCTACAGTTACTGCAGAATGGTATTTGGGATGCCAAAATGTTCCTTCACATGGCTGGTGCAAAATATATTAAAACCTTGAAATTATTTTGAAAAGAACCAAAGAGTGGAAAACTCTGTTCTCCATAGCTGAAGTTTCATAAATAAACAGCTTCCTGACACATGTTTCTTGATGTGTCAAATCTCCCTTTCTGCATCAGCCTAAAAGAAGATAAGTAAAAGAGACAAGAAATTATTCATCTTTGCTTCCAAGTGGTATACTGCTAGTTTCTGTAGGCATTAACACCAGCATTCATCTACTGTATTAAGTGAAATAACTTTTTAAAAAACTGGGGTTTTTTTTCTAATCCTATTGGTAAATTTAGTTTATTCTTACCTCCAAATATTATTAATATCTTGGCCTATCAGAATAATATCAGAATAATAATATCTTGGCCTGAAAGAGATCCTCATAATGACCTTTGAAGGGGTTAGATCTAGTGTAAACAATTGCAAAAAAGTTATCATTATTCTAGAGTCCCAAGGTAGGCATATTTTAATAGAGGATATCAAAAGTGGTATAGTTTATACTGCCTTTTGAAAGATCTAGGAAGTGACAACTGAAACTTTAGCAGTTGCTTTGTTTATTTAAAAAAATCACACTAAATACATGGTGAGATCTGGAACCAACAATCCAGAGGAAGTTCCTGAGGAATTTTCAAAAGGTCATAGAGTGCAGACAGATTCATTTTACAGTCCAAGGTGATGTTCTCATGGCAGAGCTGCTTTATTAAACTCTATCTACAGCTGCAACCTAGAAAAAGGCTTCATTACAAAGGACAGCTTTTATCAGCTGTACTCCCATTGTTACTGGGAACTCTACTGGCAGCATAATGCCAAATTGTGTTGAAAAATGCTGGATGAAGAGAAAGCCTGACAATCTGTTGTTTAAAAAGAAGACAACCAGAATCCTTCACAAGAAAGAGAAGGCATGGGCTGGGTTTTTGGAATTGGTAGTACGCACAAGTGAGGAATCTACTGGAATTCATATTATGATCAGAACTGTCAACAACCACAACATAACATAAACATTATGGATTTGTACAGGCTGATTTGCACTTTGGGGTATTAAAGAAAACATTCTTTATCCGGAAGAATGCATGACAGAAGAAAGTTATCTCATGTAAATTTCTTGAGGCTGAAGACTTCAGGCTTTACTCTGTAAAATTTAAGGAACCACATAGCTACCTGCTGTACAAAAAATACACAGCAGGGCTTAAGAAAACTGCTCCTGAAAAGTTAGAAAAACTTCTACATAATTCCTCAGCTGTAGCAAGACTAATATTTTGGACTATTTTCGTCTGAAGATTTTGAGATTTTTTTTTCCCCAAAACCCATCCAGTTAGTGTCAAATTCCTTCATTGATTGCCACATTCATTTCTTCATGAACTCACATCATGCAGAGAGGAGGTGCAACAGCCAATTTTGCTCAAATCTTTTTATACTCATTAAATATCTGATGAAGGCCAAAATATCTTTTCCATTATTGAAAACCATAACTATAGGAAAGAACCCCCTATTTAACACTGATGATGCAAGACCATTTTCTTCTAGGAATTTTCAGGCTGAAAAGAAACCTCAGGGGAAAAATAGAATTAAACTCTCTCCAAATATTGAGGAAGAGAGAATAGAGTCCAATGAAAACAATATGCTACTTGATGCCAGATGCTTCACCTTCATTCATTCCATCAAATCTTCATATACTTGTCATCATTGTACTTCTGCAACAAGTCTTTTTTTAATAGAAATACCTCTTTAAAAAAAGCTTCATAGAATATCAAATAACAATCCCAGACACTACCAAAACTGTTTCCCTGATTATGCTTCTTGCCTGCTTGATCCTTTATAATATATGGCATTACCATGCAACAAAATCAATTCAAAACAAAAGAAAACCCCTCACACCAAAATAAACCTGTCAGAGTTGACAGGTATTTGCCTAAGGGAGCATTAGAAATTGCATTTGGGGATATGGTTTGGGGGAGATCATAGTCATGCTAGGTTGATAGACTATGAAGACCTTTTTCAACCTGAATGATTCTACGAATCTG
The DNA here is from genome assembly GCF_048771995.1 of Taeniopygia guttata. NCBI lineage: Eukaryota > Metazoa > Chordata > Aves > Passeriformes > Estrildidae > Taeniopygia > Taeniopygia guttata. The sequence continues at coordinate 35,080,903 of NC_133028.1, read as the reverse complement.
ACATAATGGTGGCAATGAAGAGGAACAAAATTGTAATCAAACTTGGGAATTATTCTGGGTTTTATATTGCATTCAGGAATTTGTCCTATAATGGTACCTGGTAGCTTTATTGTCCCACATAAACAGATGTGAACAATCGTAATGTTCACAGAAATTACTCATGGTCATATTCATTTAACTTCAATAATCAAATGGCAAGTTAGGATGCAAACCACAAAAATATAGAATATGTTTTATATTTAGCATTAACGAAGAGGAAGAACCATCATAATCATATTTCTGCTATACTGATTTAGTAATTAATGTATTAAATAGAAATTCCATGTAAAAATATTTAAGTTTTTTAGTCATATCAATAAATGTGGAACACTATGTAAATTAAACATCAGTCTGTCACTCAGTGAATACCAGCATAGTCATAATGGACAAATTCAGGATCATTTTTAACAGAAATAGAATTTAACTCATTTTTTAATGCTTATTTATTCAAATAGATCTTCCTCCACTGCTTGATATATAAAAATTCAGAAGGAGCATTTACTACCATTTTTCTACAATTTCTTAATGACTAAATCTGTAGACAAGTTGCAACTAGCTTAGCTTTATGCCTGAAATCATTTGACTGGGTTCATTTCAGCTGTCACTGGGGATATGGCCAGAATGCAAATTCTCTTTAACAAAAACTACTTGTATGAGCTTTACCTATAAGACATTCCTTCATTTACTTTATTGAAATTTAGAATTCAGGATGTGTGGTAGTACAGTGGTTTAAAGAAAAAAATAAACCACTAATGAATGATTAGGTGATTTCCAATTAAATACTGGATGCCAAAAATACTGCAAAAGAAATTATACACTCTCTTGATGTCGGTGGGCTCGTCTGTATATTCCTTTGGACATCAGAGATCTTTCAAATCCATTAAAGTATCTATTAAGGCTCTTAATAAATGCATAAAAGCATGTGCAGTTATAAAATCACAAAGGATGGCTGGACCATATAAAGACCATGTCTGAGATAAATGAAGATTTCTAAATCTAAGTCAATGAAAAACATTAAAATGCAAACAGTGTTTCCTTACATTTTCTAATTACCACATAATATGAAAAGAGAAACCCTGACCCTTTCATTACAAGCACTATTTTTTGTATTTATAAGGAACTAGAAAAAATAAGTTTCAGGAATTTTGATTATCCTTGCAAAATATGAAAAAATTTTCTTGTTTCATCAGCTCTGGCTTAACACAGCAAAAGCAAAAAAAAAAAAAATTGAAATTATAGCTTGATAGTAATGTGAACTATCTTCACTGTACTTTCTAGACCAGAGGTATGTGAATGCTTGTATTTCTTCCCTAAAATGCTTCCAGAACTTCAAGATAAGACAGTAAAACAATGTATTATCACTAAGAGTATTGATGGTAGTTAATTTCTGCATAATCCAACAATGAGGGCAAAAATCATTCATAAGCAGTTGTTGGAAGTCTGATATCATCTCTTACCTTTACACTACTACACCTTTAGGGTGAAGCTCAAAGGTACTTTGGAGAGTCTTGTCCCTTCTACTGGCCCCCATTCACAGTCCCCCCCTCCCCATTCTAGGGGAGAATAGAGGTACAGAAAATGATACGGGACTGGGTCAGTCTTTAGGATATCCAGCTGCAGATATTTTAGGAGTACCAGCACCTGCTATAAAAAAAATTCTTCCATCTTAAACTGAGAACACTAACAGGTGGCAGATAATTGGGTGCATGTGTGTAGGAGGATTTCATACCAAAAACTCAGGGTTTGAACTTTCAAGTAGAGTTTGCTATTTTCCAGATGCATGTGCACTTGACTGTAAATCTTCCTAACATCTGGTATAAAAGTGATGTCTCCCAAATATTCCAATTTTTAGACAGATAAAAAAAACCCACAAATTTAAATGCTGATCACATACTGCACTTAAATTGAGAAGCCTCAGGCCTTGGGGTGTGAAAGAAAAGGACAGAAAAAAGGGACCTGGAGAGAAGGTCAAAAAGACTTTGACTGGAGGAAAGGTCCTGGAAGTGATCCTTCTCAATTCAGGAGATCAGGTAGCTGCATGGAGACAATTGTTATGGTTATCCAGGGTCCTTGGCCAACAACGCCCAGGATGAGTAAGTACAAACAGCAGAGGAATGGCACAGCTTTCTGCCCAACCCTCCTGGAAGTGCAGTAATCTCTGTGCAAGGGAAGTATGAAAATATTTCTGAAAATATCCCTGTTGGGGATCTCTGTTGAGGAGACAGAGATGAATGGGGTAATATGAGTGAGATAAGTCCGGGAAAATCTGGTCTAGTTAGTTCTTAAATCAGCTATAGGTTATTTACAGAATCTCACAGGTACAAGCACTTAAACACTTAGGCATCATATCTATTTTATAATTATGGCATCAGTACAATATCTGCATATCACTTTCAAGTAAAATTCATCTGTCTTTTTTAAATGCAAGTAATTTCAACCGCACAAAGCATATACTGTTATGTGAAATACAAATGGACATAACCAGAATTTTTAAATACTGGAGAAAAAAAAAAAAAAAAAAAACGCTAAAACTTTTCTGCCTTACAAACCAGAGAATTCTACTAAAGTATATATTGAATAATATTTTAGTCTCATACTGCAGTAGCCATTTTTTACTTACCAGTTTTTCCTTTATGTACACATTTCAACACAAAACAAGGCAGCATAAACAGAACTTTGGGGGAAAATTCAGTTCTGAGACTTATCAGGATTCTGCTCAAGTACAGTGATTGTTGATATGCCCTCCTGCTCATGATTTGCAGATTTTCACAGCTGTAGGATCTTAGAAGTGCATAGGAATCTGCAGTGTATTGCCAGAATATATTGAGAGCTTTCTGGAAAGAACTAGTACAGGCTTCCTGAGATCATGGTTTTAAAAGATATTTTTATTTCCAGTGTTTCTGGCTACTTGTTTCTGTCCACTTTCTGCTACAACAATCAAGTCATTGCTTCCAAGCCTGTCAATTATGGGAATTAAAAAAATTTATGCCTAAATGACTCACGCTTCTGCACAATCTTCAGGCAGTGAAATCTGCATCTCAGATCTCCACTTTCTCTTGCTGTTGCATCCCTGCAGACACTCCAAAAACTCTCCAAGTAGAAGTAACAGAGAAATTTGTATTAATTTATTTCCTTTGGGGAATATTTTAACTGGATGAGCCTCAGGAGAAATGGTGCACCAGCTAAGAGCCCTGGTAGATACTAGTCTGCTCATTTCACCTTTTTTTCTGATCAGTTGCCACACCCCCACTCCACTCCAACATTAGCAAACTTAATAAAGAGGCATGACCACAGACCCATCAGGTGTTGTGAAGGGCGTTGCTCAGCCCCACATGCAAAAGACTGTGCGCCCGCCTGTAGATTCTTGGATAACTAGGCATTGTATTACTTCAAAATGAAGAGTTCCTTGAAAAACATAACAAATATTACATCCAAAACCATCCAGAGAAACAAGTCTTGCTCAAATACATAAATTAAAGAACAATGACAAAAGATTTAAATACAGTTCCAAAGTTTAAACATGAAGATTACCATATAAGAACTTCATTTAAGTTCTAAAAGAGGTTTTCACTTTCACTGCATATCACAATTTGTGAAATCCAGTTTATATTGAATTTGTAAAATAATTTGAATGATCCATTCACTGCAATTAAAGGAATTTTTTCATGGCTTTTAGAGATAAGATTAATTATTGTTTCCAGGTTAGATATTCCATAAAGGCAGCTATTTTGTCCTTAAGGCTTCCCTGATGGTGTCTCTGCATGAGAGGTGTATGCCAGCTAAGGGACAGTGTTGATGCAACCACAAGAAATCATACTGTGCTGTGACTCCATGAGCTTGACAGATGACTTCCATATAGTTCAGAGAGCCAACAGTGATGCATCATGTGGTTAGAATAAACTGGAAATTAATTCTGCCATCCATGAACTTCTACAAATGTAAATTACCTTTTGAGTCTTTTATTATTTGTTTTTGTTTTGCTTGGTTTGGGGTTGTTTTGTTTTGTTTTGTGGACAATCACCTGAATCCATTAGCAGTCTTCAGTAGCATTTCAGCCTAACAAAATTTTAAGCTATTAGGTTTACACCACCTGGATCAAATCCACCTCAGGTTTCCTGCAGCATTCATATACAGCTAACTTGATCCTCTGTTTGCATCTATCAAGTGACAACTCCTTGGAATCAGAAGGAAATTCAGTTCATCTCTAAGGCCTGCAGTACGTCCACATAGAGCATTAGTGGAGTGTCGGGAATGGATGGGCATCTTTGACTCCCACATTCAGTAATCAGCCTCTCTCAAACAGAAATTGTTTTCTATAAACTACCAAGAAAATTGGCAACAGAAGGATATTAATAAAGCATCTAATAAGCTTTGTAGAGTTACAAGATAAGCAAGAAAGTACGGCAGACCCATTGCTGAGTATCAATTATAAATATTTGTTTAGTCTCCATTTCCCTGATTACTATGTAACCTAGAAAATGATAACAGAGATGGCATTTTCATTTCTACTACCTAAGTTTCTTCTGTGGACACTTTTAATCAGTACAATTAGCAATCTATCATGCCCACAAAATTAATACTTCTTTACATATCTGGGGGGTTTGTGAAAGGGATGCAATTACTGTTTTTTTATTAAACTGAACACCACTACAAAGACTCATGCCACAAATTCTTCTAGAACCTGAAATACATACCAAAAAGGAAGTTACCAAAGCTACATGTCTATTTGATATCCCTAGATGACCAGAAAGAAAAGGTTCTGTGACACAGGAAAATTTGGTCCATCAGGGGAGGAGAGATAATATATACATGAGGTAGTGGTGTAAAACCCATCAACAAGGTGTCTCACTGAGTTCTAATGATCTTTCCAAATGAATATTAATATGCTTAATCCACCATGTGTCATCTTGTATTACATGTCCCACATTTTAGAATTATTATTATAATAATATTAGCATAAAAAATGTATGTCTTCATATTATCCATCTGTGCCTAAAGTCAAAATCTTACCTACTACACAAAGTAATGTACAGCCATGTGCTCATGCACCAGGACTTTCTCCTATTCAGCAAGTCCATGGAGCAATGATTTTGGGCTCCCAGCCAGCTGCGCACGCCATTTACACACGGCTTGTGTGCCCACAGCAATCTAAAGTCTGCTGGGGCTTTGTGGAGACATACCAAAACAGGGAAGGGAAGGTAAACAACACAGAAAAATACATATGCGGGACTTTGAAAATTCCCTACTATGATAATGCTACTGGCAGTAAGATGTTCACTAAATGTGTGTGGTTTTCACCAAAGGAAGAGTTTGGGAAAAGTCACTCAAGTATGTAGTCATGCCAAGCAATAATTTTCTCCCACTGTATGAAACAAATGAAGGAATTTCAGGGAAAAAGATTAAACCTGAGAAGACCTCACAAAACAGATACACATCCAAATCTAAACACAAATGAAAAGGCATGAAAAAATACTGAAATTATCATTGTTATTTGGTCAAGAAGGAAACAAAGTCAGATGAAGAAAAAAGAGGAAGGGTTTTATGATAATAGTGCCACATTAATATCTAAGAGCATTTTTTGTTACCATTCTTTATAATTTGGAACCCTACTACTTGATTTAACTGTATAAATAATTGTGTATAGCTGCATTTTTTATCAATTTAGTTCAAGTAAAATATTATTTCAGAGAATGGATAGTAGTAAGGACAAAAAGTGCATGGAAAGTTTATAATTTTTAAGTCTTTGGGAGCCCTTAACTGTATCCCCAACATTATATCAAGCAGGTAACAAAGTGGGACCTCACTGGAGATGCACAGGCCAGATAAAAGCCGATACAGTGGGAGTCAGGAGAAGCAAAAGTGACTTGAGTAAGGTTTGGGACAGTCTGGAACCCCATAAATATTGGAGATCTTCACCACAGGCATTATGGGCACAGAAAGCAGGAAGTGAAATGAAGCAGTAAGGAGTCCACAGACCACCTGCTGGAGTGAAGCCACACAGGGTGACCACAGCTATTAGAGAACATCTGCTGAGTCTTTTGGAAGTCTGCACATCATATTCAGATTGATATACAGATTGCTATGAATTAATTGTAAAACCATCAACAATTAGAAGACCAAATTTCTGCAATTGTCTTTCTACAGCACCTTCCATTTTTCAGTTTCTCCTGGTGTCCAGTGATTTAGAAAGTAAAAGCGAATGCTTGCATATAAAGAGAAATCATGACAATTTCTCACATTCATGACAAACAAAAAACAAATAAACAAAATCCACCATATGAAGCTTTACTTAGGTAAGGTATCACACATTACCTAAGAAAAGCTGATCCTGAACTCTTGCATGGGATCAAACTTCTATAACCACTTGCTCAAACAACATCTCAAGAAACAAGCAGTAGAAAATGAAATCTGTTCTTTGTCACAAAAAAAAACCAAGAAAGCAAACCATTTGCCTCACATGTGAAAGTATGTTTTTCTTTCTTTTTTAAAAATTCTTATGAACTAGCATTCCTGTGGGAGTTAGTGGAGAAAAGAGAGAAGGACAAAGAATCAAGGGTTAATTTTGATAAAAAAATTCTAAAAATATATATAATTAAAAATTTAAGTGATGTAAAACTTTTGATTTGGGACTCAGTTCTTATTGAAAAAAAACACAAACAAACAAAAAATCAAATTAATTCCTTTTACCTACCTTTCCTAATCTTGGTTCTATTTTCTCTTTATCTCGTTATACTGTTCCCCAAGCTTTTCATATATCCTCTAAAACTTTTATGAAAATTAATTAATTCTTTATTTATGCTTTTCTTATTTTCATCCTTTCCAGTTTAACTAATGCTGACACATTGCTTCATTGCTTTCCTTTTCTTTTGGGAGCTATGTTTTTTCTCAGCCTTACATCTTTAATTGTATCATGAAGGCACATGGCTTTTTTCCTGTTTCTTTCTGTTCACTTGGAGATGTGATCAGTCATGCCTTTACCAATGTATTTTTTAAGACTGTTCTGCTGTGTTCCATTTTGGCAGAATTTTCTTACTCATTTTTCACATACTAACTACATTTCTCAGTGCATTTCAAATTTGCTTTCCCAAATTTGAAAGCTCCTGTCTGGCTTTATGCGGTCTGAGCTATTCCTTATAGGCTGAATACAAGAAGGTTGCTAACCCTGACATTAAATGCCCTAATTTCCTACAATTTCAGTTAACTCATAACATTATTTTCTGACAATTTTTAATAATCTTTCTGTCATTTACATTTTTTGTAATCAAATTTTCCTGAAGCATTTAAACCTCCCAAAGTACTGTACCTCATGCAAACAAATGCTCAGTCCTACTACAGACTCAGCCATAGTACCCACGTTGAAAATATGATATAAACAAATCAATATGTGCAAATGTATTTTGACAAAAATAGGCATTAGGTAAGTATGCAAATAAAGGAGAATATTATATATATATGTGTGTGTGTGTGTGTGTGTGTGTGTGTGTGTGTGTGTGTGTGTGTAAATATATATATATATATATAAAAAAAATGCACAAATAGTAATTTACTTTCTATCTCACAAATTATTTTTTACAGAGTTTTTGTGTTGTTATTCAGATAGCACCATTATTATGCTTGGCACTTTACAGATGTCTCCAAAAATGAGGTCACTGTTTTGAAGAGCTTATAATTAACCCTCCTGTGAATTATATTCTAAGTAATTGAGGATATGTATCTGCCTGTGAGCTATGCAGACAACATTATTCAGGGTTATATATTACATATTTGTATTACTTTAGGTTTCAGTTTGTATGTTGACTAATGCAAAAATAAAAACAAGCAAGTGGTGGAAGATTTGAGAAAAAAAATCAAGCCAGATAACTGTTTTTTCATTTGCCTTTTTGTAGATGGAAGCAAAATGAATGGGTTACCAAGACAACCATTTCATAAAATCAGATTGTCAAAATCTGTTAGGAAACAAGTAGTCTATAATATGAGCCTTTGGCTAAATGAAATCATCCGATAGGATGGAACTCTAAAATTACCTTACAATTTCAATTAAAACAAGTTGCACCCATTCAGTCTTGAATGCTGACCACTATCATGGTCTGCAATTGTCATTCTTCAAATAAATACTCAAGTTTAATTCATCCCCTTCAAATAAATACTAAACTTTAATTCATAAAGTTTAGGGAGCAGATCTGCTAATCCTTTTCACTTCCCTGTTCTTCGATAATCATTTTCTTTGAGCTGACCACCATAACTGAAAGAATACTTTTGCAAAGCTAATAGAAAAAGGTTTACATTTTCCCAGCCAAAAAGCTGTACTGAAGAAATTGTTTAGTATTCACAATATCACTTATAGTCCTCTTTGCCTTGTCTAGGTAACTAGGGAGTTAGATCCTGTGTATATAAACCAAAGAGTGTGAGAAGAATAAAGGCTTTGCAATTTCCATTTATTTTTGTCATTCCATTTTTGCTTCTCTTTTTCAAGTTCTCTGATCTAAAAACAGGAGAGATTTTTCACTTGCCAATACTACAAACTTGCAGCCAGTATTAGTATCAAGTTAATGGTGTAATGAGAACATCACAATCTCCCAGGGAATATATGCCATTTTTATGACATTAGTCCTGTGTATTAACCTCTCTACAAATGGAAGGGAAAAAATAATAATAAGCTACAGTTTATTTCTCTGTTTACACATGGAATATATGCATTTTCTATGCATAAAGGGCATTTTTTATATTAAAACATAGAAATATACACACAGGTCTTTAAAATTATGTGCTGCTTGTTTCACAATGCTTTTCCTATAAAAAATTTAAAGGCTTAACTATAGCTTCTGAAATGTTCTGATTTTTCTCTTGGTAGGTTTCTAGAATCTCTGGAAAACACTAAGAGCTCCAGATGGAAGAATTTTTTGAAAAGCTTGATTCAAGAGACTTCTGAATTTTGGCAGATAAATGCTGCATATGTTGTGTGGAGGTGATCTCCTGTGGGGGACAGGAAGATGATCTCTTAATGCACATTCACCAACTGTCACAAGGCTGAAAAGAGTATGCATGTATTGTGCAAAGATACTTATCAAAATTTCAAACCCCTGTTTTTCAGTGCAAAAGCTAAAATAAATCTTAAAAGTGAACTGTCATGTTCTTCAGGGGATGAATTAAACATGACGTTAAGTGTGTACACCAATGGGGAAAAAAAAAAAGCAATCCTTTTTAACCCATATTTATATAACTCTCTTTTAAAAAACAGACTCCCAACAGCATGTTTTATTAAGAGAAAAAAAACCAACCCAACTCTGAACATGCCAGCATCACATACAACAATCCAGTTATATTTTCAGACTAAGTGAAGGTACAATTCTTAACTAAAATAACCAGACTAAAGTAAATAATTAACTAGGACAAAAAGATAAGTCTGTTTAAACAGTGGCAGTACAGTAACATTTCCACTTAAAATGATTACTGATTTGGGTGGTTTAAGAAGATTTTCAGATCTGTAGCCTAAATATGTGGAAAAAAAGAAAACAAGAAGAAAATGAATTCATCATTTCCCATGGGACTTTTCTACTGCAAAAAACCACAGAGCTTGCACTGGGATAAAAATAGGTTTAGAACTAATTCACTTGTGCCACTTTCTGTTGACCATATAAATAAAGTTCCCTCTTTATCCAGCAGGTGAAATCTTTATACCAGGCAGCAGTGGCATAACCCATAGGACTGTTTTGGAGAATATTAATAAGTGTGGTCTTCCTTAGAAACTAATGAACTCTGAGGATGTGCGATGAGAATCCTTTTTGCAAATGTGGATCTTAGCACTCACAGGGAGTTCTAACTCTCACTACTCTTCTAAATTCTTTTATTGCATGTTAGATATAATCTAATCTGCTAAATTCTGGCAAAAGTTTATTTTTAAATAATGATCACATTTTAATTCAGAAAGAATTTGTTCCACATGACTTGAAAATGCAGCCTTCATTAGGCAATTCTCTCAGCCTTAGGCTCCTGGTGTGTTATCTAGCAATGATCTTTTGATCTTTTTTAATTTTTTTTTTTTTAATTTAGCAGATTACGGTTTAGTGATATAAGACTTAATAGAATGGCCTGGGTTGGAAGATCATCTTAAATATAATTAAGTTCCAAACCCTCTGCCATTGGCAGTGACATCTTCCACTACACCTGATGGCTCAAAGCCCATTCAACCTGGCCTTCAACACTTCCACGAATGGGGCATCCACAACTGCTCTGGGCAACCTATTACACTGTCTTATCATCTTTGCACTGTAGACTTTCTTATGAACATCTCATATAAACCTACTCCCAGGTTGAATCCATTCCCTCTTCTCCTGTCGCTACATGCACTTGTAACAAGTCCCTCTCTGGCTCTCCTGTAGGCTCCTTTCAGGAACTGAAATGCCACAATTAGGTCATCTCAAATTCTATTTTACAGCCTGAACAATCTCAGTTCTCTCTCTTTCCTCACGGGAGAGATGTTCCATGTCTCTAATTATCTTGGTGGTCTCTTCTAGGCTCTTTCCATCAGATCCATGTCCTTCCTGTAGCCCCAGAGCTGGGTGCAGCACTGCAGATGGGGTCTCACCAGAGCAGAGCAGAGCAGAGCAGAGCAGAGCAGAGCAGAGCAGAGCAGAGCAGAGGGGCAGAATCCCCTCCCTCTCCCTGCTGGCCACACTGGTTTTTTGTGCAGCCCAGGACATGTTTGTCTTTCTGGGCTGTGAGTGCACATGGCCAGACCACGTCCAGCCTCTCATCCATCACCAGCCCCAAGTCCCTCTCAGCAGAGCTGCTCTCGATCTGTCCATCCCCCAGTCTATGTTGACAGAAGGGCTTGTCCCAGCCCAGGAGCAGCACATTCCCTGTACTCCACATGCCTTAGCATAGCTTCTTAGAGGATCTGTTCCGTCATCTATTTGTTTCAAAATATTAAAAAAAATGTAAGATTATATGACAGTCTTAAAACAGAATTGTAAATTTGGGCATCATTGTGTATAATTTGTGTGTTTACCTAAAGTACAAATATACTCTTTCTATTCTCTAAGGATTTTTTACTTTCCATGTCCAAAAATTTAGTTGTCTTAAGTAGTACGACACAATATATGTATATATTTTTTTTTAATTATCCACACCATATTGTGCAACTTGACATATAAAAGAAGTGAGAAAATTGTGTCACGACTTTTTCATGTAGCTCATACAAACTGGGTATTTATCATGACATTTGCCATGCAAAACAGTGACTCGTCTGGTTAGGAATACTAAGGAGGTAAATCCAGATGGGGAAAAATTGAATGATTTGGACTAATTAACACAGTTCAAAATACTTAACCAATTTGGATGAGTTCCAAAAAAAGACAGATGTGAGAAATGTCTCTGCAATGCCTTAGTTTAGTTTGTTCATTGCTTACTCAGGTACAGATGCTGGAAATATTACAAGAATAAGGTTTGAAAAATAATAAAGAACTGTCTTTGAATAAATTATCTTCTCTGTTATACTACAGACAGACTTTCCTTCAAGGCTGAAAAATTAGGTTACCTCTTCTTCCTCATGCATTTCACTCTGAAAAGCTTTAAAATGGACATCTCAGGAGTACCTCTGAAAGAGTATGATTAGATGAGGAATACCACCATCCAGTTGCAATTTGGTGTTTTCACATTTAGAAAAGAATTACACACACTGGAACATCTAGTGTCCTAGTATGGTATAGACACCACAGCTGAATTTCTTACTGAAATGTACAGCTGTAATTTGGAAAGTAAAAGGCAGACTTTTATCCTCCTCGCAATATATTTATGCCTATTTATCTATATGTTTTCCACACAGAAATAATTAATGTCGGGGCAGACTCTTTACCACACACTTCATTCTAGTCACTCAGTTACCACTGCCACACCATTCGACCAGGATACAACTGTTCTTTGTTAATAAAATATTTATAAAATAATAGAACCATATAAAAGCTGATTATAGGAGAAAACTGCTAGTGAGTACTGTAGTTTTAAGAAGTAGCATCCAGAGTAGCAAAGATGCACCTTAAAATGTTTTCTAATGTGTCTAAAAGAGCTGCCCAAGTATATAACAGAAAAATAGCCAAGCTGGTGATGTATAGAACCAGTAATATTTGTACAGTAGTACTTGCAGAGACAAGTAATCTTTTTGGGTCTCAGAAGAATCATTGTAAGGATTATTGACATGAAGAGAATATGAAGAGGTAGTTCTTAAAGTATAAGCCATAAATGCAAATTGGTTTTGTCTTGAATGTGCTGCTGCCCATATGAAGCTGAAATACATGCAAAATAGTAGCTTTATCACATGCTAATACAGATATGAATACCAGACATACTAATGCTCAAGACCTGCCTAGTACTTGACTTTACAGTTCAAACCAAATAGACAGGATTTAAGTGGATTATATCACAAGTACTTTGTGCATACAGGATATCTTCAAAACCCTCCTAGCATGAAGCCACTTTTAGTTAAAAAATATTCCATTTTACTAGTTAGCCCTGAAAAGTCAATCCATATAAATATATTCAATAATTTATTATGCCAGATGTTTCAAATACCAGCAAATTTAGCATGCATACACTGAGAAGCTTTGTGTTAGTTCTGAATAAGGGAAAAGTCACATACCTACAAATGCAATATGAAGCATTTGAAAGTGTTAAGTAAATCATTGCATATTATAAATAACTACTACATGTACTTAACCACAACTCATATTAAAAAATAAAAACCACCAGTTGTCGATAAATAGATTGAAGAACCATCTGTCTCCCAGTCAGAAGACAAATACATATCTAACAACAGTATGCATTTTTTACATTCATTGATTGTCTGACAATCGGGATCAGAAAGGGATGCTGATGGGCTTACTAGCAAATGTTTCACAGTGTTGTTTTACCTAGAATATTTCTAAGGGGAAAGCAGTGAATAAACAGAAGTTAATGGGAAAAGAAAAGGGTTATATTCTTGTAACAGTAATATTTTCATAAACATTATTTTGCGTCTTTGAATCTCCTCTGCCTTACATCCAGGACATGTGTATTATTCTTCTTCATTATCAAATTATTTCCTCCAACTTATTTGTAGGACAAACACTTATATTTTTCTGTGACCACAACACTTGATACACCTGCTGAGCAGAGGAGGGATGCCTGGCTACATGCAGCAGAGCATGGTACAGTCAAGGATGTCACAGTCTGACATATGACTGTGTCTGGTTAGACAGCTTCCTGTCACCTCAAGGTGCAGAGATCTGTATTCTACTTCAGTATATACAAATTGCTAAATAAAAATAAGATTGACAGATTTTTCAAATCTTGCTTGCCTAGACTGTTTATTTTAGCTTTCACATTTAAAGTGATGGCAAAATATGACTCTCCAGGAGGGAGGAATGCACAGCAGGGTGTACAAGAGTCTCAGATGACTGCACTCTCTACCTGAGTACACTGGAGACTTCAGAAGTCCTCCCTAATCTCCCTAATGTTGGGGACTCACTAACCAGATCACACCATTCCAGTAGATATGCATCCCTAGAAAACAAAGTACCTTCTTTTGTTGGCCAGTATGATTCAGCACAACTTTGTTTCCAAGATAAACAAATTCAACAATTATATTAGCACATTTAATTACACAAGTGACACTTTAAAAATTCACCAAAAATCCAAGTGTTAAAATGTCATGTGTTTCATATTATATGCCATATTTATTCAGGATTTTCATGTTATTAACATTTTATGTTCCCAAATAAGGTGGGTATAGCAAGCTGAGGGATATGTCAATACAATACAGACCTCAGGTAAAAAATAATGTGGTGATGAAAGTGAGATTAAATCTTCCACAAATATATGTTTCTGCCACAGAACAAGAGGAGCATGCTCACGCTAAATGTGGCTTAAGAAACTTAAGTAAAATGTAAATAGTCAGGTGTTTTACTGAAAATTAATTGGTGGCTATGACTTCAAAACTACAGCAATTTGGAACCTAGAAATAACCACTAGCAGTTTAAACTATTGTATAGCCATGATGCAAAAGTATGGTATAGAATACTTTTCATGGAGAAGACTGTATGAAGAGAAAAAGCAGCTTAAACAACTGTATTTGATTCTTTCTCTGTGTAAGTACCAATCACCATGAAGCAGTTTTATATCAGTACAGACAAGAAAGGTTATCAGTTAAAAACAAACAAACAAACAAACAAACAAACAAACAACAACAACAACAAAACCCCAAAAAAAACTCCTTAGGAAAAAATCCAAACACGAAAGTTAGTATGACATTCTCTCTATCAATCACCATGTAACTATGTCCATTTGGGTGTCAATACATCTATCACAATTCTGTGCTGTATTTACAGAAATTTAAATTTGATCATATGCAACAAGAACTGAAAGCCAAATATTAAAAGAAATATAAATCATTACAGATAAAGAAAAAATCAGGGGACAACCAGTTTGAGCAAAGTATTTTTGAGTAGAAAACCAGTTGTTACTACATCTAGCTGTACAGGCCAAATAAAAAGTTAATGGACTTGACTTTGCATAGCTTTTGCATAGCCAAAAATGAATGGAAACAAAATGCTCATTTGCTCATTTTTGTTGCACAATTTAGAAAAAATAAAAAGCAAAATACTTTATTAAGCCACAGATTTTTCTCTAAACTCCTCCAAAAAATCAGTTACCAATATCTCTATTAGCCTGCGGCAGAGTGATTTAAGTCCATGTCCACAGCTTTGTAATGTAGCAAAGATTAAGGGTTTTTGGCTGCTGGCTTTTTTAAGTCAATAAAGACGGACAAATCAAGGCCTCCTCATGGCACAATTCTCATCAGACTAATAGAGTGGGTTAAAGAACAGGTTTGAGGCTTCGATGCTCTGATGGAGCAGAGATTAAATCAATTAGGAAAGTGCTAGGATGGGCACGGCAGGAAGTGTTTTTGTGCATTAGCTTCTCCTATCAGTTAACACAGGCAAGCAAGCACACTGAACTGAGTACAAAAGCAGTGCTATGGTGCAATAACCAAGGGCAAGAAAATAAAACTGAAATTCATTTCAAATTAGCAAAAGAAACCCCCACAAAAAACCCTAAGTTTTCTTCACTCTTCTAAGCACTAAGCTCCCAGGAAACCGCAGTTATGCTCAATAGAATAACAGGAGGGTAAGCAAAACACCACTGCAATGCTAAAGCTATAATACTAAAGCTGCAGTACAAATCTATCAGTAAAGATAAAATTGAAAATTTCTTATGAGTTTCTGAAAACCAGTGATATATTACCATAACTTCTTTGATTATCATTACTGGTTATTTGTTTGCTTAAAAGGATGACTTTTCAACAGACTTTATTAAACCTTTTTGTATGTACATAGAGGAACTCCTAATAGCAGATCATACACACAAAAGAAAAACAAGGAAATACATTTATAATATGTTCATACCATTATTTTTGAATGGGTAAAAGCAATTTAGTCTTCTTTATTACCACAAAATTTCTATCTTTTCTTTTTCTATATCAAAACCATACTATAAACATTATAAAGATGATTTAATAATGCAAACCCAAAGCAGTTTGAAAGTGTGTGAAGTTTACAAAGATGCAAGTAAGAAATGAGAGACGGCAACTAGTTTTTATTTCCAACAATTGGATAAAGTATACAGCAGGCAAATCATTCTTGTAGCATGCTCACATCAGAAAATTCAGATAATGTAAGAACAAAGACCCAATAGCCCATACCATAGCCCAATGAAAAATTGCATAAAATAGCTATGCAATTGCCATACAGCCCAGCAGCCAAAAAGGAAGCACAATCCCATTCAAGCCTATACTACATAGTAATGATTCAACTTAGACAATTAAATGTTAGGTAGACTACGAATTGATAACTAGCTTGATTTAATATTGTTCCTGCTGGGTTGGGCTAAAATAATAGAATCCTAGGGACCATCTAAAGATCATCTAGTTCCAAGCCCTATACCATGGGCAGGGACATCTTTCACTAGATCAGGTCATTCAAAGCTCCACCCAACCTGGCCTTTAACACTTCCGGAGATGAGGCATCCTCAGACTCTCTGGGAAACCTGTTCCTTTGCCTCACCACACTCATAGTAAAGAATTTTTTCCCTATATATTTAATCTAAACCTACTCTTTTCTAGCTTAAAGCCATTCCTCCTAGTTCTGACACTACATGCCGTTGTAAAAAAGTCCATCTCCACCTTTCTTGTAGGCTGTCTTCAGGTACTGGAGGGCTGCTTTATGCTCTCCCCAAAGCCTTCTCTTCAGGTTGAACCACCCCAGACTTGCCTCATAGGAAAGTAGCTTCAGCCCTCTGATCAATTTTGTGGGCCTTATCTGGATTTGTCCAACAGGTCCACATTTTTCTTGTGTTGGGGCTCCCAGAGCTGGAGTGTTTTTCAGATGGGCTCTCATGGCAGCAGAGTGGAGGGCCAGACCCACCTCCCCTGACTTGCTGGCCAAACTCCTTTTGATGCACGCTGGATGTAGTTTGCTTTCTGGGTTGCAAATGCACAATGCTGAGACACACTGAAATTCTCACCTGTGCAACATTTGTCTTCAACACATTAAATAAGTCATTCTACTCTTGGAAAAACTTCTGTGCCATCTTAATAATGTATTTTTTTACTTGAAAACTAAACATATTCAGTTCAGTTAACTTAGGGGGCTTCATATTTTTTTGGCACGGAGTAAAATGAAGGTATACTTTAAATAGTAGTAGATCAAATAATATTTAATTTGATCCTTGCATCTGGAGTACTCTAGACAGGCAGAAAATTAATTCTGACCACCTGGGATAGGGCAACTCTAGATGTACCTACAGACTGGGGAACAAAAGACTGGAGAGCAGTCCTGTGAAAAGGGTCCTGGGTGTCCTAGCTGAGAGAAAGCTGGATATGAGTCAGCAGTGCCCTGGCAGCAAGGAGGGCCAGGTCTGTGCTGAGGTGAATTAAGCAAAATATCACAAGCCAGTCAAGGGAGGGGATTGTCCTGTTTTGCTCTGTATTGGTGCACCTCACCTTGAATAGTGCAATTTTGAGGGCAGACCTCAACACAGTCTACAGCTTCCTAACGAGGGGAAATGGAGGGGCAGGTACTGATCTCTTCCCTCTGGTGACCACAGATAGTACCTGAGGGAATGTCAAGTTGTGGCAGGGAAGGTTTAGGCTGGAAATTAGAAAAAGGTTCTTCACCCAGAGGGTGGCTGGGCACTGGAACAGGCTCCCCAGGGAAGTGACCACAGCACCAAGCCTGACTGAGTTCAAGTGTTTGAACAACGCTCTCTCTTGAATGGCGTGACTCTCAGGGCTGTCCTGTGCAGGCTAGGAGATGGGCATCATTGACCCGTGTGGGTTGCTTCCACCTCAGGATATTCTCTGATTTCATGAAAAATCATACACAGTGGTATGAAACTGGGTGACAAGAATTATACAAAAATAATATATGTAAACAAATAAATATCCCTTCCATCAGAAAACTATTAAATGTAGTTGCAATAATACAGATTAGGCATTTAAGATATTCCTCCTTTTTCATGTAGGTTTACTTCTTTTGTAGGGTCAGTATGAGTTATTATGGTGGTTACCTAAGCCATTTTTATTCAGGATTTTTTCCTGTCCTATTTAATACTGGTTACTCTAAAGGTATTACAAAGTCATCTGTAACGTACTCATAAAAAAACCAAACTAGCTAGACAATGAGACAACAGACTAGAAAAATTTAAAATCCATATAACTTTGTTACTTTATCACATTTCATAGGATAATTCAAGCATTTTTTATGAATACTTCATTTACTAATGACATATAAATACAACAACTTCAAACATGGAAGATATCAGAACAAAGAATTTCCCTGCTTCCTTTCATTATATAAGCTTCATTTTCCTCCCAGCATAGTCTTCCTAAATTATCTTCCATTAACTACTATGACCTAGCACTTTTTCTTTCAAATAGCTCAATGGAAAAAATAATATATAAAATTCTAAAAGGCCTAATATTTGCATTGATATACTTCAGCTATGTGCTTTATCTTCATCTTTCACACTTCATTTGCAACAACAATTAATATTTAAGCTGCTTAGGCATAAGGCTCCTTTTATTCATAGAATCCAATAGATTCCAAGTGCTTTATTTATATATACAAAATGTATACCATTAAGATCTTGAATTTGGCATCCCATGTATCCTAATGTTATAGAAAAGGCAGAAAACAAGTGTGTGTGCTAAACTGAAGCACTCTTTGAAGACTCCAAAGGACCATCAACCCCAGAACCCCAGCAACTGGGAGTATCAGCTGAATTTTTAGAAATATTTTTACATTCTTATATTGCATTTCCAGCTCTGGGGTTCCCAGCATAAGAACAGGGACTTGTTGGAGCAAGTCTGGAGGAAAGCCATGAAGATGAAGTAGTCATCTCCTGTGGAGTCAGGCTGAGACAGTTTTTCGGCCTGGAGAAAGCTCTGGGGAGGCTTTTAGCATCCTTCCAGTCCCTAAAAAGGTTTACAAGGCAGCTGGAGAGGGGCTTTTTACAGGGACATATAGTGATGAACAAGGCAGAATGGCTTTAAACTGTCAGAGGGGAGTTTCCTACTAGATGTAAGAAAGATTTTTTTTTTATTTTGAGAGTGCTGAGTCAAATACAATCTGTTCCAAAGAGGTTTCCCAGAAAAGTAATGGATGTCCCATCCCTAGAAGTGTTGAAGGCCAGGTTGGATGAAGTTTTAAGCAATCTGGTCTAAAGGAAAGTGTCCCTGACCATGCTGGGTGTGGCAGGGTTGGAACTACATCATCTTTAAAGGTTGATTCCAAATCAAAGTATTATATGATTTAAAAAAACAAAAAAATTAAGGACACCCTTATTCTGATACAAAGTGGCTACTGTTCCTATATTAAGACTGGAGGTTTTTTTTTCATTCAGGTGTCCAGAATTACACAAATTAAGCTACAAGTCCAGCATTACCTTGGCTTCATATCTCATTTGCAGAACATGAAATTTTCCTGTAAGATGCACAATTTTCCTAGCTGGGGCAAGGGCAAGAATTTCAAGTGGAAGGACAAGAATTACAAGAAAGGTAACTGTGATAGTACCGCACAATAAGTAAACCTTCAAATTCTTATTTCAATAATTTATTTAGTGACAGCCTATTTAAAAGATGCATGCAAACACTAGACTTCCTCATCATGCTCTCTTTTTTTCCGCTTCCTCTCTCTTTTCTACTCAATCTATAATCCTTTTCAGTTATATTCAACAGTTTCAGCAGAGATAGAATGGCCCCATTTTAACCTGACATGCAGATCAATTGTCAGAATATACTAGGGATACAGTAAATGTAGGTGAGAAGGGACCTGATCCCAAGCATATGCTGTAACCATTAACATAGCACTCTTATCTCTGATGCATATTCAGATCACACTTCTCAAGATGAAACCTGGAAGTCAGCACAGGCAAAGCAACACCCTACACATAGATGAACTGCACAAAGATGCGAAATTCACTAACCCAGTTACCGGCAGCTCCACTTCCAGGATGTCTCTAATGCATCTTTAGGTGTTTTGGTGCATACACATTTTAGAAGTCACCAGAATTAGGCAAAACGTCATGAGGTTTAGTGAGAGTCAGATTAAAATGCACATACCTAAACTCTAACTCCCTTTTGGATGAGTCCTAAGTCTTCCACTCCTTTAATACAGATAACTGCTGGGAACCTGAAAATATAGCGCTACTGTCCATCACAGCCTACATGAAACTACTGCCAGAGGGAGCCTCCCTGCCAGTCCAGTCCAATCCAATCCAATCCAATCCAATCCAATCCAATCCAATCCAACCCAATCAAAAACTGAGTTGTGGGAGGTTCTCTGGACAAGCACCTAAGAAACTTTGGAGAACGGGGATGGGGAATGAATAAAAGCCCCCCCCCCCAAAAAAAAAAAAACCAAAAAAAAAAACCACAACAAACCAAAAAACTCAAACCCAAACACCATGATGAGAAGATTTTAGCTCTTCCTCTTGGTATTAGATAGATTCTATTCCCACAATTTCTTTTGCAAGGAGTAGAGCATTTTTCTTTATTTTAAAGCTGTGCCTCTTTAGAAGTTCATCATGTAGACACTTGATGCAAACGCTTGATGCAAACCCTTGATTGCTGAATTGAAGGATTGCTGCATATTTTGTGGCAGTAAATGCCAAAATGTACAGCTAATGTATCTGTGCATACATGTTGCATACATGTTGAAATAAAGGCATTCATATTTTGTTCTGCATATGAACTGTGATAAAGTTATGGTCAGGTCCCAGCATTTCTACTGCAGAAACATATCACTAAAAGAACTGTGTTTTATTCCATTCCATTCCATTCCATTCCATTCCATTCCATTCCATTCCATTCCAGTTTATGGACTTCAGCTTTTCTTCCATCCCACTACTGAAGAGAAATGAAGGGGAAGGAAGAGACCCGAGTCCCCAAAAAAACTTGAAAATAAGAAAGAGCAGTGAGATATGTTACAATAACATTGCATACTATGCAAATAAAAAACATGGAGAGAGATGCTTTAGTGGAATTCCATTAACTCTGCAAGATCCTAAAATGCAGAAAAACTGTAAATATTCTCTGTGATGTTTCAATCCATTCAAACATGGCTATGTTCTACATCCCTAAGAATGGCATAAAAGTCATATTTATCACTTTCAAAGCCACCAATCAAAAAAATAAAATTAAAAAATATATTAGAAGAAGCCCCACCTAGTTGGATCCCAGGAAAAAGATTTTCACATCTCTGCACACTAAATTACATATATGTTTTACCTTTCACTTCTAGTAGGCTACTCAAAAGACATGACAGCTGGGCCAGGAGAGAGGTGCACCTTCATCTTGAGTCACAAGTAAAATATTTAATGAAAATAATTTCAAAATGAAAATTCAT
This sequence comes from Taeniopygia guttata, assembly GCF_048771995.1. Lineage (NCBI taxonomy): Eukaryota > Metazoa > Chordata > Aves > Passeriformes > Estrildidae > Taeniopygia > Taeniopygia guttata. The sequence goes on along the minus strand of NC_133028.1, from coordinate 35,059,928 downwards.
TTCCACTCTTTCTGGAAAATTATGTGTCATTTTAATTATTCAGTAAATCACTTTTCAAAAATCAAAGTTATAGGATTTTTAGGCTTATTTCATTTGGGGGGGTCTGGGCATTTTTGGTGAAGGGGGAAGTTATTTTTCCTTAACATTTTAAAGACGTCCTCATCTTTGACACACTTTGCTGTCTGAAAGTTGGCAGCAGCTTCCTGTATTCTCACTGCAGTCCATCTGTTAAAGAGGTCCAGTAAGTGTTTAAGATATACTTTGTTACAGGTACTAGCTGTCTCCATATACACCATCTAAAGGAGAAAAGGGCATCACTGAAGATGAGCAAAATTAATTCTCAGTCTTTTGACATGAAAGTTCATTTTGGAAAATATGGATCACATTGAAAATTACAGTGCTACAAATGGGAAATAAAAGCAGAGAAAGCTGTTAGATTTAAGACTGTGCTATATGTCCTCCACTGTCTTGTGCACCCACTTGAAAACAAACACCTTAAGCACAGCCTCTAGAAATCTGAGTCCCCAGTGCCACTGACTGGCATTATGGCCATTTTATTTACTGTCCCTGGCTTTTTTTGCAGCTCTGTCTCTCACATTCTTTTACATTTTCCAATGAAATATGAAGCATTTATTAGTGAACTTGAAGAGATTTAAAGCCCTGCAGAGGCAAATAATTTAAGATCTGACTATACATCAGTGGGGTTTGTTCAGTTTTATCAATTTCTGTAAAAGCAGTGCAGATAGTTATAATCACAGGACTGCTTGGGTCAAACTGAACAGCAATATGTCTATGTATTCTGCTCAGAGGAGAAACAAAAAGCAGGGAAGTATTAAAGAAATAGACTTCAAGAAACTGGAAACTTCCTAAAGGAAACAAAAAGAGACAATTCTTTTATAAAAGTAGTCCTAAAAGGCTGAAAAAATTTTTGCACAACATTATTTCCCATTTATCAAGGAACAAACAATGTTTTCAAAAGCCATGGAGTTTCTCCAAACTTGAACAGAAAATGAATCAAAAGGAAAATTTTCTCTGCTCTTTTCATGAAGAACAAAATATAGAATTGTTACTAGATTTCCAGCCTTTAAAAATGATTATGCTCTGTTGGTCTTACTTAACTTTCTTATTAAAAACATACCTTCATTTGCCTACATAATAATTTGGCAAAAAAGGTGAAAGGCTAAAACAGTCAACTACTTCAGAAACTGTAATAACATTTTTTTAAAAATTCAAAACCTACTGTCTTTCTCCCTTTTATTTTTTTATTAGTAGTAGTATAATAATAAATTAATTTTTTAGTTCTTCTATTCAAAGTTTGGTTTAGTTAAACTATGCAGGGAAATAATTAAGTTAAACAAGGATGGTTTGTGAGAAAAGGAGAAAAGAGAAAGATAAACTACAAAGGACATTGGGAGAACTAAGAATTCTTAGCTCCACATTTTTTCCCTTTTGCTTAAAATCTTTAATGAACATTGGAAGACATTGCACCATATCATGACTCGGTTTTCATCTAGCCTCAGTTTTAATCTTTAATAACTAACTAATTTGCTCACCTTCTACTTTCAGCTATGTTGAGTTAGAATTTGCCTACTTCTTATTTGTCCAGGGTGCCATTTTTTATTAGACCATCCACTTAGAAATACCTTCAAAACGCTTTCTGAGATTACCAAGTAGTTTGAATTTTTGTTTGTGTATAAGATAGTTTCCAAACCATATTTTTTCTGGTACTTGTGAAACACCTCCAGGCCCAAATATGAAGTATGAAATACTTACCATGCAACATGAGTTTACTTTCCAGAAGACATAATTTCTGTTGATCAGTCAAGGATGAGAAGCATACGAGTGAAGGTGACAAAAGCTATTTGCTATTTCAAGTCCACATGTGCAGCATTAAAACACTGGCATTCTTAGGGATTTTATTGATTAGCTGACACCTCTGTGAAAGATATAGTGAAGCCTGGCTCCCTAAGTTAGCTTAGCATGAATGGCAAAACAGAGCTGGCTGTTGCGACTGTTCCTACTTCTATAGCTGCTTTCAGGAAAAAACTACGGATAGGAATTCCTACCTGAATATAGTCTTTTAGAAAAAAAAATTTTGAAACTACAGAACATTACATGCCCTCAGCTCTGTACAACTCAGAAGGAGATGATTTTATCAAAGTCCGTACCTCTTCCACTCATCAGCTGCTTGACTGAAGCAAATGAACACATAGTCCATGGCATTGTAAGTAACAGATCTGTTTTCTCCACACGCAGGGCTTTCATTGATGCTGTGATGTGGTCAGTGGAAGAGATTTGAATCTCCCTGCTATAACAAAATTCCTTCCTTTTCCCTTCACATCCCTTTTCTTTTAATTAATTGGTAACATATTGGTGGTCAGAGTCAACTGTAGAAATCAGTTCATTAGATCAACAATTACGATAAACTTGTCGATGTTCAGATTCAAGTTTTCTCTGTGTTCAGACTACTTTTCAAACACTTATAAATTTAATTATCACATCATTATTTAATTTGTTTTTTAATGTTAGCATACATGAAGATTGCAACACATTCTGCTTCTTTATAGATTCATGGAAAAAAGCACTTTGTCAGTTGTTTTTCAATAGGGAGCTGTGGAAGCGGGGAGGAAAGAATGGCAAACCATAGCAAGATCTAAAGCAGTTATGAAATATTTATCTTTCTTGTGTTATACATCAGAACAACTAGGTCTGACTGATGTATAATGTATTCAATTCCACCAAACTAAAATAATATTCAAAGACTTTAGAACAAAGCAACACATAAAATAGAACATAGAGTCAAGTGTTGTGCATTGCTTCATTTTATTTGTAAGTTGGCACTTCTGTCCTTCCCACCACCACTCTAAGACAATAGACACATTAGAAAAGGGGGGAAGAATCCGCTGCCTGTTTCAGCATCCAAGGGATTTTTCCTCCCTGCCCTCGAGCAAGACCCCGTGAGAGCAGCAGGCTGGGAGCCTGCTCTGCGCATGATTCCTGGACCACTGCCGTTGCCTTGCCAACGCAAAGAGAGAACTCGGGGCTTACATCGGGCATTTCAATGCAGTGACCCACTTACTGTCTGTCAACAAATTCACTGGGACAATAGTGAGTGTAACACATTACTGAGATTAAATCCCAGGGACTGAACTACAAAGATGTCTGGAAAAAAAAATCTTTGTCAGTTTGAAAAGCCAGAACACTATAAACAAAGTTAATGGTAATATGTTTTAATCCTCCCATGTATTTGTTGCTTTAAAGGAGAAATTTCTACCATGATAATCTCCATTCATGATTTGTGTATTTATTTTTTCAACCAGGTTCACAAAACTAAGTCAATATTGCCATAAGAGTAATGGGAATGAAGTAGCTTTTGTGTATTGCATTCTTGGCTAGAGCTGAGCAGAATTAAGACCTGAAAACCTTCTTTCAAGCTATAAGAATGCAATGGTTAATTTAGAATATATTTGTACAGATGGCTATCGTAGGAGCAAATCGTTACAAAAACCCGCACAGTGATTTCTGCAAGACAGTTAGATAATGGACTTATATTTAAAAATTAACTATGCACAGGCTAGTTATAGGTTTCCCATTTAATTCTTCCCCTTTAGAAATATATTATTGCAGACATGCTCAAAATCTTCCCCCTTCCTTCAATTCCCAGTTTTCTTCTGTTCTTTTCATTCTCTGCAAATAGATTATTTAAATATAAATAATTTGCTTAAAGAGGCTGGCAACTACCAAGAGAATTAAATATACATAATGGCATATTACCAAATGCAAAAAATGTATGTTTAATGCATGTTTACCTACATTCTTCAGTTTTTTAGCAATATTACCCTGTCACTTTAAATGAAAGTCAGCAATTTTTTTTAAACGCATGTGTCACCAGTTAGCAAATGGAATTATCTGAGGAACCATGCAGTGAGCAAAAAATAGCTGCAGCCTTCTGCAGTATCTGTAGAAAAAGGCTATTTTTTAATACAATGAAGGTTTATTTATATGTTTGCTCTTAACACTGTGTATATTCCTATTAGTTTCCTGGCTATATGAACCCATATTGCAACAATTAGATATTACCAAAATTCGTGGTTTGGATTGTTTCTCCATCACCTACCCTCAGCACAAATACCTTTCTAATTAACATCTAAGAGTGTATATTGCATCACATCGTAAAACTTTGTGGCTTGCAGACTTCCATAGTTTCTGTATGACACTTTAAAAAATATTATTTTCAGGAGATGTAGGGGACAGCAAATGTTCCTTATGCCTGCATGAGATTATTGATACCAGATGAACTTAAAGGTGAAAACTTTATTCTAAAAAAGTCAGTATCAGTGAGTAGTAAAAATTGCAATTCTAGATTATATATAATATTCCTGCAGTATTGTCTAATAGTTTAGCTACTTTGGAGATATGGTGAACCACACATTACCTCTTTATATTCCATGCTACAGATCACTCTGTCCTTCCTCTGGGCTCTTCCAGCTTTGTCTCTTTCCACAAAATTAAATCCCAAATTTCTCCCATCTTTAAAAGGCTCCCTAGGCTCATGACACTATGTCATGCAAAATGAGCACAAGGGCTCCTCTCTCCTCTCTCCTCTCTCCTCTCTCCTCTCTCCTCTCTCCTCTCTCCTCTCTCCTCTCTCCTCTCTCCTCTCTCCTCTCTCCTCTCTCCTCTCTCCTCTCTCCTCTCTCCTCTCTCCTCTCTCCTCTCTCCCAGGAGGGTTATCTTTGTTTATAATCTTTTCTTATTCCATATAGTCTAATTAATTTCTGCACATGATGTCTAAAATATCAGAATATTATAAAACCACATAAGTTAAATTCTTTAAACAATACATATTTTATCAAATCCACAAACTCTCATTCTTCACAGATAGTACATACATATGTAATACAGATACACAGCTGTGCTGATTTTCTCGTTCCACTCCTTTCCCTTTTTCCTTACATTTGACTTCTCTCATATGTAGGAACTTGCATTATTATGGAAATATTTTCCAATGTAAAACACTGTTTGCATTTACTAATTTTCCAAAATCAATTATTAAGGATGCATTTGGCTTTCCAGGTGTCTCTCCAGGCTGCAATCTCTAAAGTTACAGCCAAAATATCTCACATTAAGTGAAGTTAAAGGAAAATATACTAATTTTCCCTTGGGGTGGGAAATCAAGCAAGATTTTCTTTGAAAAACTTTAAGATATCTTTTAAGATTTACAGGAGGGATTTGAAAATGGCAGTGGAACAGGCGTACTTTCAGATATGTGCTCTTTGAAGCATTCTTAAATATTCCTTCAGACTTGCTCCATGAAATTTGTGATACACACACATACACTCAGAGATTTGCTGTGTCTGTGGAACAAATGCTGTCAGGAATACAGTCCAGCTCTGCTGGGCCATAGCACAGATTCTCCTATACCTCTGCAAACCAGGACATAGAAGGAATGATCCTGAACTGACTGCATCTTATAGAAACCCTATGGTGCCCTTGTCAAGAGGGAATATTTGCTGGTTTACCAAATGTTTTCCATGATTTCAAGTTCCTGGAAACTCTGTAAGAATTCCTAGAGCCCAGTCTGCTGCTCTTGATTGCAAGACACATGAACCTTCCAGTTCCCCTCTGCTCCCCACACCAAGTAATCTGCATCTCCCAGTGACTAAAAGTACCTAGGTTTCTCCTCAACACATCCTTAAATGAGATTCATGGTGAGAGAATGATTTCAGTATTCTTGCCTCTCTGGAAGTAAATCTTTCCAAATGCTGTCAGTTCAAACTGGGAGAAAGTACTACGTCAGCTTTCTCTCCACTTTTCAAACCACATCTGCAAGGGAAAAATCAGACTCTACTGTATACAGTTAGGTAGTCCTCCCTTCCACAAGTCTGGCCTTTCCTCCTAATTATTAGCTTAGGGAAATCTCCCAGCAGATCTCAGCCCAATACCCTTCATCTCCATGAGAAACCACTGCAAAATGCATTTCCCAAAGCCAAACACTGAGGGCAGCAAAAATGAGAGAATTCAATCATTTGTACTAGAGGAACATTCCATTATTCATTGCACATGTTGTACTGAGCTTTTGGCAAGTATCACCAAAGAGCAGCCTTAGAAGTGGACTATGCTAAAGCTGCTGCTCATAATAAAGCAATATTTTTAACATATTTTTTTAAAATTAAAATGAATGTGCACACCCTATGCAGCACTGCAGCCTAGATGGTGATACTAGATAGCTAGAGAACCATGACTGTGAGAATGATCAACTCCCAGCTGACCCTGAAATGTTACAGGATCTGCTCCTCCAGCTGGATCCCTGAACTCTAAGAAGTCTGATGGGATTCATACCAGAATCCTGGCAGATCTGGCTGATTTCCTCACAAAACCTCTCTGGATGATTTTGAGCAGTCTTGGGAATCCAGAAAGCTCCCAGCTGACTGGAAACTGGCAAATGTCCCAGTTTTCAAGAAGGGAGATAAAGAGAACCCCACTACAGGCCTGTCAGTCTCACTTCAGTGGCTGGCAAAGTTTTGGAGAGGATTATTCTGGGAGGTATTGAAAAACACCTGAAAGAGAACACAGTCCTCAGTCGCAGCCAGCGCTGCTTCATAAGAGGAAGTCCCGCTTATCAAACCTTATTTCCTTTTATGATAAGGTAACCCACCACCGGATGAAGGGAAACCAGCTGTTGTGATCATTTTGGATTTCAGTAGGGCTTTAGATACTCTCACAGGAGCCTTCTGGACAAAAAGTCCAACACACAGCTGGATAAACACATCCTGTGACTGGTGAGCAGCTGGCTCATGGGTTGGGCACAAAGGGTTACAGGGAGTGGTGTGACATTAGACAGGGGACCTGTCACTAGAGGGGTTCTGCAGGGCTCCATCCTCAGCCCTGTTCTCTTCAACATCTTCAAAAATTACTTGGATGCAGAAGGGATGCTAAGCAAGTTCAGAGATTATAGAAAACCGGGAGGAGCTGTTGGTTCATTGAAAGTAGGGAGGTCCTGCAAAGAGGCCTTAGTAGAGTAGAAGGCTGGGTAATCACCAACCACAGGAAGCTCAACAAGGGAAAGTGCCAGATTCTGCACCTGGGATGAGGCAGCCCTGTATGTACAGTACAGACTGGGGGAGGAGACACTGGAAAGCAGAACTGTAGAAAGAAACCAGGGGGTCTTGGTTGATGACTTATTGTGCCCTGGCAGCCAAGAGGGCCAACCATGTCCTGGAGTGCATCAGGTACAGCCTCACCATTTGGGAACTGGAACAGGCTCCCCAGGGAAGTTGTCACAGCACCAGGCCTGACAGACTCAAGAAACATTTGGTCAATGCTCTCAGACACATGGTGTGACTCTTGGGGCTGTCCTGTGCAGGGCGATGAGCTGGACTTGATGATCCTTGAGGTTCCCTTCCAGCTCAGATTATTCTGTGATTCTGTGATACAGAGCTGAGAGTTTGTGGGAATTCTGCAGCTAGCATTTTCTGTCTTTTCCTCTGTTGCCTGGGGGAATTGTTGCAGTCCTTAAAGCTTCCTCTGGCTAAAGTCTCAGTGCCAATGCCGCCCCCAACAGCTTTGCACAGATCCAACATAACTGCTACAGAAAATCCTTCTAGCTGAAAAGTGATTTTGGTTTTCTTCTCTCATCTTCTTGCTTCAATAGCAAGTAGGGGGAGTAAAATATTATGTAGGTATGATATCATATTCCCTAAACACAGAATAAAAGATGGAGACCCTCCTGTCCAAACAACTCAACTCCCTCTGTAATTAAACTCTTGCAACCTGTACAGTTAACTAATTTGCCGGCCATTGGCAATTCCAGCAGCTATCCACCCTCTCACTCCAAGACCATAAAGTCCTGTCTGTGGTGCGTCAGATGTACTCCATTATCCAGCTCCTGCAAGCGCAGATCTTCACCTAACACTATTCACTAAGTCTCTACCCACTCTACACCATCTAGGGTATCTACTACACCCCTAGATACAGAAACTCTAATTGCACATCCTGAGTAGCCCTGTTATTATCTGCTTTAGGAGCCAGGAAATCCATCATTCAAATGAAAGGAGCTGCTAAAGGACAGCTAGCCTTACTATCATAAAATAGTTAACTGTGTAGGACTACATTAATTGTCATCATCTGTAAATGAGGCCGGACTTGAAAATCAGACCTCCATGTGACACTTAAAACAAGTTTGGGGCCTGTTTTTTTGCTTGTGTGTAGGTGTTTGTGGTTTGGGGTTTTTTTTTGTTTGTTTGTTTTCTGTTTTGTTTTTCTTTTTTTTTTGGTTTTTTTTTTTAAGAGGTCATCTGTTCTTTCACTTTTTTATTTTGGTTCCAGAGCTTTCAGAATAAATCCATTTCACATTTTCAAGATGACTCATTTTTTATGACATTAAGACTGATATTTTCATTTAATCATTATTACTTAGTCCTTGGAAATTTTGAAAATCTAAGCAGATGTGGCACAAAACTTAAGGCAACTGATGCCTTATGTACTGCACAGGTGTTCAAAATTCCTTCATGCTGAAAGCCTTCTTTATTCTCTTATTGTTCTTTCAACGTCCAGTGGTAATGGATATTGGTAATCATTCATTTCTTCCAGACTACTTCACTCTCAGATCTACCTGGCTTTTCTGAACAGTGGAGCATGAGAAAGCTGCAATTGCTTTCCATTTTCCTCTTTGCTAATTTCCCTTGGTGAGGAATACCAACATACAACTGTGCTCTACCCCTGCTGCTAGCACAGGAAACTTTATGGGTCTGTTTTGCTTCATGACTCTGAACGATGGCCCAATGCTTCCTGCACAGCAAAAGTAAATATTCTATAAAATGCTTTATTTTTCCTCAAAATATATTCTTGAAGGGATGTTCCTCATCATTTACAGGAATTTGTGTCATAGAACTGAGAAAACAAAACCAGTTTTCAAAACATTACATATTCTTCTCTTCTAACAACTGCAGTATAGTTATATTGAAAAAATAAAATAGTTATTGCATGCTAGTACAACCTACTATGACCATAAACCCCAGATTGCAGACCCAAATTACATTAATTTTTCTAATCTTTTTGTACCACTTCACCTGTCTCTAATGAGGACTCAGAAAAGCACTGTTTCATGATGAAAACAAGACACTATAAATTTACTGCTTTTTCCACCAGTATATTTCTCCCCCACAAATAGCAGTGTTTATTATCGGCAAAAAGTTTTCTATACATTTATTCTAGTCAGAGCTAATATTCTTCAGCTGGCATGGGCTGTGTTTTGGGTTTGTGCTGAAGACAGGATTGGTAATGTGGAGATGTTTTTGTTTTTGCTGAGCAGGGCTTGCACAGAGCCAAGGCCTTTTCTGCTTTTCATCCTCCCATGCTGGGGAGGAAAGAGGGGATGAATGGGAGGATGGGAGGGGACACAGCCAGGACAGGTGACCCAAACTGGCCACAGGGATATTCCAGACCATATGGCATCATGCTCAGTATATAAAGTAGAGAAAATAAAGGATGGGAGGGATGTTTGGAATTATGGTGTTTGTCTTTCCAAGTCAATGCTATGCATGTTCTCCTGGAGACGGCTGAACTCCTGCCTGACCATGGGAAGCAGTGAATTAACTTCTTGTTTTGTTTTCCTTGTGTACATGCCTTTTGCTTTCCCTGTTAAACTGTCTTCATTTCAACCCATGAGTTCTCTGGTTTTTACTTTCCCTGATCCCACTGGTGGGGGAGTGAGTGAACAGCTGTGTGGGGCTTGGCTGCTGGATGGGATTAAAACACAACAGCATGTCACAATATAAAGAAAGTACTACCCTTATTAACAGAAATTTAAAAAAAAACAATCTTCAAACTTCTTAAGAAACTGCCATAAGATTAGCTAGAAATATTAAGAGAAAAATCTTTTTCTAAAATGTCTGAATTCATAAATGCATGTCCATAGGTTAGTATCAAATTTGTAAAAAATTAATGCAAATCCTTCTTTTGAATACTTCATGTTTGAAAAAAAAATGACTGGAAGAATTGGAAATATGCTTCCATGGACTGACCTAATATTATCATTAATCCCCTCTAGCAAGCTAACTGTACTACTACAATTTCTGACTGGATGTTGAAGATAAAGTTCCATCCACTTTATCCCAACCTACATACTAGACAGTCTTCACTTCAGAAAACTTTATATTCTACACTGCATCTGTTTAAATTGCAATAAGTCTTGTCTGCCTACTTTTATATATATAGGGAAGCCTGTAATAGTTTGACATTGCTTTCAGTCATTCTAAATGCAACGTTTGTTGTCTGAGGGCAGAACTGCTCTTCAATGTTATTTAATGCATTAGTGGCAAACACTCGGTCCATCATGTGCTTTGACATTAAAACTAAAATACCAAAGGCTGAGAAATACTTGTATTTATCACAAGAAAGAAAAAATAAAACAAACCAACCTTTCAAATTCTTTGTAAACAAGTAAATGAAAGCAAGGTTAGAGCACATGCATGCTGAAAGTGTCACCAGTATTGTCAGAGCCTCCACATAATCCATATACTATTGATGAAATATATAATGAATGTAATTTTAAGGATAATTTTTTTTATTGAAGCAAGTAAGGCCAGAAATTTGCTTCTGTAATGAAACTGCTGAGATATTGTTCATATTGCAAGATTTTTGGAGCTGCTGTTAAAGAGGACTTCAAACTTGCAACAAAGCAAGTGATGCAGAAGACTGGTTATTTCTACAACTAATTTAATTGTACATCTTTTTAACAGACAGCAGTCTTAAAGAAGGGGTTATAAATGAAATTTAAACAAGATAGCCTGAATAGCAGACATAAATCTTGCTATAACAGTGTAAAGCTCCCCACATTGCATTCTTCCCACTAAGACAAATTAGATGGTGGTGCTTACAGTGTTGGGGAGAGACTGGATGTGATGTGATGGGACCACATCACACGCACGTGCAGGAAGATGCTCACAGGCTCTCTTTGCACGGGCTGTATATCAAATATATTCAAGAAAGCAGACACATTTAAGAAACAGTATTTTGAGGATATTTCTGTTAAGAGTTAGGCCTGTTAATTTTCAGCCTGAAATTTTCTTCATATTTGGGTTTATACTCCATCAAAGTCTGTATTTTTTTCTGCCGAAGACAGAACAAATTTTCTCATCACTTCAGTAGCTGAAAATGTTGCAATTATCTTCCTAAAGAAAAATATCCATTCATCAGAAGAAAATGCATATTTTTTTAAACTAATAAGGAAACATAGGCTAATTTGTCTCTGTTGGGTACAACTTCTATAAAATGAGTTAAAAAAGGCACTAATAATATTAGAGACGAATCCATACTGGACTTTCCATATCACATATTATAATCACTAAGAAATTCAAGTTTTTTGAAAGGAATGAAGTTAACAACTTTCTGAACTGTTCCTTCCTTTGGCATGCTGTACAGACATCCACCATATGTATATCACAGCACTCTGACTTAGATTATGTCTCTGTTAAAAATCAAAGGTCTGTCACTCTTCATTTAAACAACACATATGCCATATGTATAATGAATGCAACTCCTTTAGTTTTGTTCATTTAAATAAAATGTTTGATTGGGAGTTAAGGTGGGACAGGAAAGAATCTTCAATTACACTGCATTTCACCCTTAATAGCAAAGAACATTGAATGCCTGCAATTTATTTATTTATTTACAAATTACTAAGTATTCCCTATCATGCTGCATCTTGCTTTAACATCTAGATGACTCAACTGAGATTGCATTGTAGAATTGTAAATACTACAATTAAAGTGATAAACAAATCCGAATGAGTGGAATAAATGAAAGTTTATGTATGTCCTAGATCACTTTTCACAAATGGGAAATCAAGACAGTGAATTACAGCAAGATTTTTCAGGATCACAAATCATTTTGTAGTAATTTCTGCAAGTCAAACTGGAAATTGTAAATGATACAAATAATCTGTTTCAGATATTTCATATCTCAACCAGAATCTTAGATTCTGTCCTAGTAATTTCAGAAAACATTATCTCTAAAGGAGTAATTTATGAATTACTGGCTGAAACAAGAGCTTACTTTTTAATCCAATAATATAAATTTTAATACCTTCACTATTTCATAACAATGTCATTCCTCAGAATAACTAATCATGATGGAAATTATTGCTATGACATATTTTCTTTTTGTAATTGTGTACTTTTACTGAGAATCATAAAATCATAGAGTATCCAGAGTTGGAAGGGACCCACAAGGACCATCAAAGTCCAACTTCTGTCCCCAAGAGTCACACCATGTACCAGAGGGCATTGTTCAAAAGCTTTTTGAGCTGTGTCAAGCTTTGTGCTGTGACCAGTTCCCTGGGGAGCCTGTTCCAGTGCCCAGCCAACCTCTGGGTGAAGAACCTTTTCCTAACATACCCATAAGAAGAGAATTCATGTTTGTACCTACTGAAGAGGCACACTGCTGAAACTACCTGGAGGCCTTTGATTTGATTTTTGGGGTTTTTCCCATTATCCCATTTGTTGAAAGGCAGTATTTTGTAAAGTTAGTACACTAAAGAGATTACTTTGGCAAGCAGTTTATCCAAGTAAGTGTTCTGCTGTTCTGCCTCGTGGAGCCAGGGACATGGAGTATATTCATTAAGAAATTAATTTCATTTTCCCTAGAGGTTTGCTTTCACTCTCATTAACATTTTCATGCTTCTGTTACAGGAGTTTCATAACCCAGTTCCACAAACTATCATCTTAATATTGCCTTCTTTAAATGTTAAAATAGATTAGGATGAGTTGGGAGAGTTCACTGACATAAATATAATCTTATTCATTTTAGCTGCATACTCCACCTCTCATTTACAAAAGCTGAGACAGTCTCACAAGTATGTATTGAATACAAACCAGCCTTTTGCTTTCAGTGTCCATTACCATTACAGTTACAAGTATTCTAGATAACTACCCATCTTATTAGCTCAAATATAACAAAAAACACTGAACAAAACCCCTTTTCTTTTCTGTGAGAAATACAGTTCAGTGATCTAATTTTTTCCTTTTATGTCCTTTTGAAAAAAAGTTTAAAATACTTTTAATTGTAGGATTTTTGAATTTTTTTTCTCTCAAATCCAATTAGAAAGCTCAAAAATAGCATGGTATTATTGCTTATTTTACCACAATTAGGTGATAATTAAAGTTGTAAGATAGCAACTGGGAGTTTTTCTAAAGTTTTTTTGTATTAATAGATACGGAAAGACTGTGTATTAAATATAAAACCATTAAAATATACAGTATTCCCAGACTTGATAAAATAGTATGTCTTTGTGAACTGGTCTTAGAATTTAGTGTTTTGATGGCCACAAACTATATAGATAAACCAAATCAGTTGTGGCCTTCAGCACACTAATTGTACAAAAAGGTGGCCGCTCTCAGGAATAAAAATGTAAGATAAACTAAAGGAAAATAAATAGCAAATAAGCATGCAGAATGATGTTCTGGGCTAAAGAAGTTGAACTGATAAACCTTGAAGCAATGTCAGAAGGCCAGAGAATACCAGGGTACAGCACTGGCTGTCAGGCCCACAGCATCCTTTATTCTTCTACAGAAGAGGGTGGGTTCCAGTCATTTTTAATCTGCACAGGTCCCAAACATGGAGACATAGGAGTGAAATGGAGATAACAAGCTAAAAGACAGTATTTCAGCAGATGATAGCTCAGAATAAATGAAAGAATAGCTGGTAGCAACAAAATGAAAGAGGCCTGCACTTCTGCATGACCCTGATACAGAGGAGCCTAAGAAGCTTCATTTAAAACTCTTTTTCCTATATAGTTGTCCTTAAATAGGAATAGTATTGAAATAGCAGAAAATAATATTCTAAAGTTTAAAGAAACCGTCCTCAGGCATTCTGTTTTTCAGTATGAAAAACCTCCAGAATGATCGACTGCTGAGAGGTTTCCTTTAATAATATGGCTATTATTACTTTGAATATTCATACCTAATTTGAACTTCCATGTACTGCTAATAAGCAGTATCTGCTGAATACATCTGTAGGCTGAGTAACTGAGATACAGAGCATTTATTAATTACACCACTGCCATTGAGGATGTACAAAGACTTAACTGATACCAGGTCTAAGTACATATTAGAGAACCATCTCCATAAGATGCCTTAAAAAATTTCAAAATTTCTTACATTAGGGCAAGTGTTTGCCCTCTATATATATGTAAAATCCAAATTCTCCCTCTTTTGAATGCTTTATATTTACAACAGCTTTGTTGGATTGTACAAGAAATACAAGGCTGGATAACAAAAATTTGAATTTGTGTTCACTAAAGTAATAAATTGTATACTGACAGGAGTATTTGTCAAACATTATGTCATAGAGAAACCTAGTTTCACTTTTAATGCAAACGATTGCCTATTATGAAATGAGAGCACACTGAATTAGTCATTTCCATTAAATCTATGAAGTAGAATTGCCTAGCAACCAAGAAAATTAATTCAGGGATTAAAATAAACACTGTGACACTGACAGAGCAACTGCTATTCTACCTCAATAACCATAAAGACACTAAGAAAAGAGGTGTTTTCTTAATTCCTCTTAACAAAGGTAAAACAAACAATTTCATAACATGAGTCATAATGGACAAAGAATAAAAGCAAAGAGTCAAAGCAACTGCACAAATCAAATGCAAGTAATTACCCTCTTTTTACATAACATCATTGAAATGAAAAAATTGAAAGTTTTTCATATTCTGATAATGGTAAATGAATTGTTGTGGAAGTTTCTAACATGTTTTCCCACTTACAAAGGAGAAATTTGTTTAATTGTATTCATTCTATGCAAGTATTCTATATTTTAGCAGTTCCTAGTTTATTTAACTTATAGAATTTATGACTATGCTTACCTGAAAAAATTCTGCATCATTGCTACCCACTTCTACCCACAGTCAAATTATTCCTAATCACACTTCGGTAGGAAGCCTTTTAAATTATACAGTTTATCACACTGAGGTGGTTATGAAAAAAAAAAAAAAACAAAAAAAACCAAAATCCAAAATGTTAACAGATTAAGGACAGTGAGGATGAGTGCAATAAGTTAGTTTAATGACTGCTACATATTGCTTGTTACATCTGGGCCATTGTGTAATTCATTGTCCCTGAAGGACCACAAAAAGCCTAGTAAAATTATCCCTTTAGAAATAAAGCAATCACATTCTGAAACAACATTGAAGTCTATCACCTTGTCAGGATATTAGATTAGAGGAATGATTACAGATCAGGAATTCTGGAGTGGCAGTACTTTCCTACCTCTATTAGGAGACAGTCCGTCTTTCTAGCTTGAAATACAGAGTTAGTATGGAGTAAAAAAAAAAAAAAAAATCAGGAGTGATTAAGGCAAGAATAACACAAAGGAGAAAAAAATATACCCCAGAGGATATGACAAGACAGCATCTGCAGCAGCTACATCAAATCTAGTTGAGTCTACATTAAAAGATAATAATAAAAATAAAACAGTAAAAGGAATAAATCAAGACAGACAAGCAGGAATAACTGTGTATTGGAAGGTAACTCCCCAGGCAGGGACTTAGCTAGTCTGCCCTCAGGAAAGTGTATTTCAGCTCTTTGGTTGTGTATAATATTCAAAAAAACCACACCCACAGACAGACACAGGTTCTTTAAAGTCTTGAAATCCACATATTAAAATCACTACATCCAGTTCAGTGGTGTCCAAACTGGACTTTAAAAGTTCATACTGTGAATAATTATGTAATAAAGTAAATGCATTTATCTAGAAGGGGATATGACATGTAATAAAGGAAGAGTATCTGCTGGAAGTACAGACAATACAGATGGCATAGACATGTAGCAGATCAAAATGAAAAAATATTAACAGCAAAAGCCCCCATTAGATAAACACAGCCATAAAGCAGATAAAAAAGCCCAAATGTCCTTAACAGGTTCCCCTGCGCCTTAAATATTTAATGAATGTACCAGATGGGGAGGGGGGAGAAAAATATCTTGTCTGAACCACAAGCATAAACACAGCTGACCTAAAAGACCCACCCACCACTAGGTTATAATTACTCCAGTGTATTCACTAGTGAACAATGTTCATAAATCTAGAATAATTTGGAGAAATTGAAAGATAGCATCTTTGAGAAATGGTATCTTCCATATGCTGCTGAACAGCTGAAATTAATTTTCCTTTTCTGGCCTTTGTGCCACATGTCATGGGTGTGGTTGAAGTATACATGTTTTACTGAAGTCTTAAGATAGTCACAGTGATGAGCATCCTTTTTTATTAATTTTATCTATATTAATAAAGTGGTATCATAAAAATAGAAGATAGACAAATTCTATATGTAGCTGAAAATAGTATCTTTTTCCCCTTTAAAATTTTTAACAGCACAGTACGTATGGTAAAAAATCTTGGAAAAAAATACACATTGCTCAGACTAGACATTGTCAGAGTCCAGAACCTTTTAATAAAAGAAAACCTTGTAATAGATGTCCAGTTCTGAAGGACTTATTGAATCTTCTTCCAGTGTAGCCCAAAAATACAGGCAAATGGCCAACATCCTGGTCCAGACCTACATTCAAAGATCATCTGTAATTTGTTACAAAAGGACAGCAAGAAGGAAAACACCAGTGTTAGTCTTGCACTAGAAGCAAGAATTTAATGAAAATAAACTTCCATATAATCTTAGAAAGCAGACCATGACCATGTTGCAGAAAAAAAAAGGAAAAAAGAAGGTCACTAGTAGCCTGCCTTGGGAAAAATTCCATCTGCACAGCAAATTTGATGATCATCTGGGTTAAAATATGTGAACAGGACACACTAGCAAAATTGTTCAATACCACTGGAAGTTCCAGTATACGCTGCCCGGGAGTAAATCCAAATTCCACCAATTCAAAAGAAAACTACAAACAAAAACCTTTAAGAAGGTTAATCTAAGAAGAATATTATTTTTAGAAACTGCCACAGGAGAGCGAGCCACAGGAGACCCAAAGCATATTAATCACTGTAATACCATGTGATGCAAACAAACAAAAAAAAAAATCTTCAGCTGATAAACAAACTCCATTTAACCTTCCTTCCAGTCTCCTCTCAAACCCTTTTAAATTGCATCATCATGTCTTCTCACAGATATCCTACCAAAAACCTGACAGCAAAAAGCAAATTACTCCATGGCATTGTTAGATCTTAATCTTAGACATTTATGCGCTTCATTTTGCTTACATTGGTATAAAACCGGTGGGATTACTCACAGTGCATGACATCAAAGATGTGTATTCAGATGCACAGAATATTCTTAGTTGTAAGGGACCCACATGGATCATCGACTCCAGCTCTTGAGTAAATGACCCATAGGGTTTGAACACACAGCCTCAGTGATCATCTTTACAAGATCAGAGCTTTGGTCATTGATTTTTCAGATTTCCAAATAACTGTTGTCTATAATTTTTGGAAGTAATCAAGGGCCATATATGCACTTACAAGTAAATCTTAGTATTTTCTACAACACTGGTAGGCAGTGTGGATAAAAGGGGTCCTTAACGCTCTATGAGAACTATGAATTTTCCAGCAAAAGGAGTGCATTAGGTAGAAAATATAAGTAAAGACTAAATAGTAGACATGTTTTGTGACTCAGAGGAGTAGCTGTCAAACTGATTATGAACATCTGGAAAATGAGACACTTTCATTTTAATCTAGTTCAGCCATCTAGTTAAGTAACATGACTATAAGGTGCCTGACTACCATGAGAGCTGCAAAGAGAACCTGCAGGTCTTTCCAAGGAACTGCAATCTGCTACTAAGAGGAAAGATGGGGGAAATCATGGTTATGTTTATTTATAATGTCAAAAGTGTATGTTGATCAAAAGCAGTGGTTAGTGTGTCAGTAAAAAATTAGGAGACTGAGAAATTCCCTGAAGATAATTGTGCTGCTATATTGAAACACCACAACAAATTGGAAAAGCATTATATACATCTAATATACTCAGAGTAATTGACAATAAAGTAAATAATTGTATTTGTTTCAATCAGGTGGAAATGTAAATTCCTTTTTTATACAGGACTGGTTTATCAACAAGTCATGAACAAAGGCAAACTATTTTAAGCAGGAAGCATTTCACACTAAAGCTACTCAGTTTAAAAATCAATAATACCAGCATTCAATAATATAATTGAATACCTTCATGACCAACACAGTGGCTGGTAGTCAAGGCAATTTCAAGGCAATTTCAGACGTTTACTTTCATCCTCAGTTATGCATATTGAGTTACTATTTACAATGATTCTTAACCTGTTACCTCCCATAAGTTCAAGTACATGTTCTTTATTTGTTATAATGTTTTTGATAAACACAATCTTTTTAGAGTTCATAAGTTCTTTCACTCCATATGGAGATTTCAAAATATTATTTTATTTTACTATCTTCATCATTATCAGTAAAATTAAAAATTATTTCACAGACATCTGGTCAGTTAAGGTTTTCCACAGTGGACTAATCCAGCAGCCAGAGAGGCTGTATTTGGGCTCACTGCACCCAGTATCAGATACTGCATTCTCTTCTTCTGCAGCTGCCTGGCCTGTTTAACACTGTACTCAGGGCACAGAAGCATCTGTCTGGTCCAAGTGACAGCAGAACATTTGTCTCCGCCATTCCCAGCCTCCTCCATTGGAAAGGTAGCAAATCAAATGTAAGTATCACAGAGAACCACTCCAAATTGTGTCATGAACATGGTAAATAAATTATGCAGAAAAATGTGGCTGGAAATAAATTTTCATCACAGAGGTTGTAGAACAAGCAGATCAGTAAAGAGCAAGGAATTGTTGAATATATATCACTTTAGTACATATGACCTAAGACGCATTGTGGAACTTAAGTGGCAAAAGACAAGGATTAATTTACTGGACAGGTTAAGGTAGCTTTACCTTGTCTATTGCCATTCACTAATAAGGAAAGCAATCCTCAACCAAATGATTTCACTGTTACTTAGATAACTCACAAATGCTCCCATAGCATTCATGTTACTGACAGTAACTTACCCTGCCTCAGAGCTGAAAATCTTTTGAAGGTTGTATGTGTGAGATGAGTCAAAAAATGGTAAAAGACACTAGGAACAAACAATGTGGCAGATGGAAGTAAAACACAACAGGGTGTATGTAATAGTTTTCTTCAGGAGAGATGAGAGTCAGAGCTTTGTGCCACCCAAGCATAGGGATAAGTATTGGATGGGTTTCCTCATCTCATCCTTCGGTATCAATCAAAACTATGACATAAGAACCTCAGGATCTACTCTGGCATAAAAATAAGCAAACCTAAACTCTTAGCTAAGGTCAAGCATCCCCACTTGAGAAGCACAAAGATATACCCCAAGCTCTTCCCATGGTTGTTTTCTATATGTTTTTAAATCGATTCAAAGTTATGCCAGGTGCTTACAATTGCATGTATCTTAATAGAGTAAGAGATGATTTGGTGGAAAAGCAGGGGGTGGGAGGCTTTGATGAACTACACAAAGAAAGCTAAGCTGATTCACCAGTAGCAGAGGGTGCCGCTACACTGTGGAGCCTTCCACACTGGCTACATTACCTAGCTAGGCAAGCGGGTGAAATACCAGCTTCCTTCACCAGAGAAACTAGGCCAACAGGTCAATTGTGATAACTCTTTTCCACAAATGTGAAGTGATATACTTTCCTTTTCCAGCTAACAGCATCTTTCCTATCTCTCATCACTTTAAGATAAAACCAGACTTACTCTCCCTTTGCCCTCACCTGTAGCCTCAAACAGCTAGAAACTGCCCACAGTTACAATATGGCCATAGTAATTTTATGGTATTATTAGTAGCCATGAACATAGTTGCTGTTTTAACTGGGGGGGAAATGTGCTTAAAATAAATGTTCACTATTTTAAAAAGATAATTCAAATGCATGCTTCTATTAACTTCCTATGTAAAACTTTAAACTCTAATATTGTCTTTCAACTCTAATATTGTCTTCCACCATAGTTTAGTGGTGGACTTGGCAGTGCTAGGTTTGTGGTTGGTCCTGATGACCTCAGAGGTCTGTTTTGAGATAAAAAATCATATAATTCCCCTATTTCCATACAAATTTCAGACTTCTGAAACCCTCCAAAGGTACTGCACATTCTACTGCTTATTCCTTTCTTCTTTCATTCATATTGCTTCTCTTGAAATTCTATCAGCACAATCATCAATCATCTCTACTTTTTTCTCATTGTGCCTTAGTGCAGAGTAATCCCTGCCTAATCACCTAGCTATGCTACTACTCTCTTCCTTCAAATTTCTCCTTAATGTCCAATTTTGCATGTATAAAATCATTCTTCTGCAACCTGAGAAGTAGGATGTGACCAGCTATGACTTAATTAATAAACATGCAGCACTTGTCATCTTCTATTATATGTTCCCAGAAGAGATTTTGAAATGTTGCAGAATTTAATTTCCATGTCTTCCAGGCATGGAAAAAGTAAATACAAAAGAAAGTGAAGAAAGTGCTTCCAAAGAAAAATGAAAAGCAGGACAGCAATCAAAAAGAACTACATTTTTTTAAAGAGAAATGTTAAAAAACTTGCAGTCTTGGGGTACAAATAGGAAGATACTGACAATTGAGGGGGAAAAAATATTTTTGCCTTAAGTTTTTTTTTTAATTATGGCAGTACTACCTTTCTGCCGTAAAGTGCAACAAATGCATTTTTCTTAGTCTAGTTTTATACCACAACCTCAGCAAATGTGCTGTTCAATTTAAAAATTGATAATAAATTTATTGTGTTATTACTTTCCTGAAAAATTGTATTTTTATTGCTACTGTGGAAAGAAAATGAAACTTTCCCAATGTGATTCAAATAAAAAAGTCCTCAGAAACTGTCCAAGTGCATATGTCAGGTGCATTTTAAGTGTAAAAAGAAGAGTAATGTTTGCATTTAGTAATTTTATTTCAGCAACTGTTATTTGGGAAAATGTTGTTCCAGATGGCTGAAGTATAAATTTTGGAAGGAGTATTGAACTCCTACATGATAACCAGTAAGAAGGAGATGAAAATTTTAGAGGGAAAAAAATAAAAGATAAAAATTAGCCTTCTTGAGAGTAATGCATTGAAGCACATACCATGGACAAGCAAAGAGCCATTTTTTTATGTCAGTGGTGTTCCTTCATAAGACCTTAGAGCACATGTACACAATAGTTCCCAGTTTTGTTAACTCCTACTTGGTGTATATCTTTGACCTCTCAATTTTGATGCTCTGAGTTTGATCCGTCTGCAGCTGAGAAAATGACAAGACTTACTTCTCATACCTTGCACAGTGGAACTGAAGCCTCTCTAACTCCCCACTCCCACATGAGAAAGATTTGTAACAACACATCAGTGTGGGACTTGCTGCCTGTCTCAGAGATTGGCCATGTGATAAGGTATTAGCAGCAATTTTGCATTTTAGTAACTTGAATTTGCTGTAAATTCTCCTGAAATAGAATTGCCAAACAGAATATTAACTGACAAAGTATTTCATATAAGATCAATATTCACCTTTGCCTTTTTTACATTCGGTTTTTAATGGCTATTGGCTGCCTATATTCTTCATGGGTTTTATAATATCATTCACAGTGTTTAAAATATGAGGGAAAACAGCCTAAAAATGTGGCAGTTTTTTTAATCATTTTCTACTCAGTCCTCCATATAAGACTACTAGGAGGAACTAGTATACTCTCACCTATGTATATGGAGAGAATTAATAGGTAAAAACTATTTTATCAAGAGAGCAAACATCATTGTTATGTGAGGCCGGTAGCATTTCCTCCATTCTTCCATGTTGAATTTTAGTGCAGTGCCAGGCTACGTAAAACAGGTTACAAAGTCACATTGACAAATTGTTTAAGGTACTTATCAGAAATGAATGCACAGTCACAATCTAAAATGAAAATAATTTGGATATTAGGTATAACAATCTTTCAATCCTTCTCCACAAAGAACCTAAGCACTCAGCTGAATAAAATTTAATTTTGATGCCTCTACAGTGTTGTTCTTTTTATTTCCAATTTTTTAGAGTAATTGGAAACCCAGAATAGCCCTTTTTTCCCAAAGGTGAGCCTTTACTATCATAAAGTGTCAAAAAAGCTTTTTAAAAAATCATATTGCTATTTTGATACAGTAATTTTTCACTAATTAGTGTAAATCAATAATTTAAAATACATTCAACACTTTTTTCCTAAGCATTTACATCTCCTATGAAAAATCTTTTAATATCGCTTGTTTATTAAATTGATATCCAAGTGTCAAAATAACCATGAAGACTTAAATTTTCACACATTGAATTGAGGATTCAATCTGCCTTGGGGCAGTTAGAATGTTTTTGCCCTGAAAGAGTGTGTATAAAATTATAACTAAGTCTTATTAATGCTGGATTTTCATGCCTAGGACTAGTATAATGTTAAGCTTGTAAGAAATACAAAGTTTTCTACTATTAACAGAGATATTTCAATGTTAAAGATTAAATAAGCAAGCAAGACTAAATTTATTTACATCATTATCTTAGAATAAAAGCTTAATGTATTGAATAATAACATATTCAAATTACAGCTCTATGAGTCAGTGCTCCTTATGTAAAAATATTAAGTAAGGTAGTCAGTAGTTACTACATACAGTAGAATAACTCTTACAGTGCTAGAACAATTAACTTCAAATTCATATTGACAGTTATTGCATTTTTCTTTAATAAAAAATATTGATTAACTACTAAGGAGTATTAAGCAGGAAATACAGTGAGATAGTTTGCCAGATGCTAAAATTTATTTCCATATATAGCATTGATTACACAGGAAATTTATTTACTCTGTTAGTGACTTTGAAACTGTTGAGTATTTTATCTGATAGTCTTATTATAACACACATACTTTTAAGGATAGGGAACAATAAACATGATGAAAGTTGAGACCATTCTACTCTGAAGCAACTTGCAAAAATCCAATCTGAGCACAAGCTTGGGAACTAAGCCTACTAAATTGAAAAGGTATTCCCAAAGCAAATAGAGATTGACCTCTGCCCACCATGTTTTCTTTAAGAATCGAGCACTACAAATCCAGATTTGGTATGAAGAATATCAGCCAGCAAATGTCTGCTACTTGCTACTCATAAGGCCAAATTTAAACTCTATTTCCAAGTTCCTTTTGAATACTAACAACTTAAAAAGGATCTAACTGAAAATGACTGTCACTCAATGTGGCATTTACACTAAAGAACAAAAAATAACTTCTCTGCTTTATTTACAAGTATTGTCACCAAACAAAATAAATGTGCAAAATACTGGGATTTCCTCACTTTTATTTTAATCATCTTTGCAAAACAGTCAAAAAAAGAAAGAAAATTTTTCTCTCTTAGAGGTAAATAAGAAGATTTAGAAGATTAAATTAGAAAATTAGTGTTTGGACTGTTTGGCTGTTGGTATTTCTTCATATTAAATAAACTACATAATTTTCATTCATAATTTTTGTTTCACTACTCTGGACTATCCTACTAAGTCAGTCTGCCATTTTCCAAAAAGTAGTGAAGTAGGATGAAACAATTTACCATCTCATGGCTGAAGAAGCAGAGGCTGTGTGTACATTTTACTGATAGCATCCTAGTCTCCTTATGATTTTCTTCCAAAACTCTGCTTAAAACTCTCCTTTACTGGTATGATGTGACAACAGAAGAAAAAGCTCCAATAATAGGCTGTAGATCCACTTATATTGCTAATGCAGGCTAAACACTATCTTCTGGCATTCAATCATTTCTAGTCACAATAATGCTACATTTTTTTTTGCTATCCTACTGGTGAAATCTCAACAGCCAAGAGAGCTTAAATAAAATTAGGTTCTTCCTCATGTTTGCTGCTCTACAAACACATGGTGCTCATTCATTCCCAAGAGTTTATTTTATATAGGAATTCAAACTGCAAAATACAGTTATGGATGAATCATTAAAAAAGCCAAATTTATCTTCCATTTAGTGCAAATGGTATGATTTACTGTGCTCCAGAACATTTATCTTTTTTTCTGAAACAGATGTGGTGAGAATTATCTAGCACTCCCTGTACCTTACTTGTAAGGAACTTGTAAGTTCCTTACAGTGAGAAAAATTACTGTGCCTGCCCTCTGGAAAGTTCTTCTTTGGGATGAATAACTGGGGCTGGGGACACCATTGCAATCTCAGTGCTGTCACAGAGGGAAGACCTGAAATGCAGGAACTAAACATATACCTTTTTCCGCATCACAAAGCTATCAGTTTGACATCATTGTCTTTCAAACACCGGCAGCTGAGACCTACCACTGCCACATGCAATTTATACATGAGGTTTTAAAAATTAACATGCATCCCTAAAGACATCAGTGAAATTTCTGCCTTTTAGTGGACCTGATATTTTTTGAAAAATAAACCCAGTTTAGTTATCCTGGGTTTTCCAGACAGCAAACCTGCAGTCAAATGTCTTACTACGTTAGAGGTCTAGGATGTAGCATAATGTCAGCATTACAGAAATTGTAAACAAATTGGTATTTCTGAGATTTTACGACTTTTTGCCTTTCTAGAATATATTTTAGTGTTAATTGACTTTGTATTTGAAACAGACTTTCTACATACTTTCAGTTATTGGACAGCTAGAGACAGGTGTATAGCAAATACCTCTGAAACCCCCTTCCCAACCTGCACTGAGTTCCTAGGAAAGGAAATGGGATATCAAGGGGGAAAAAACAGGGTGGAGGAGGCACAACAAGTCTTCCAGTACTTTAAAAAAGGAAATGGATTAATAGGAAATATTCTTGGCTTCAATTTTTACAGCTTTATACACAAAAACGGCTGGACAACAGCCTTATCTCATTTAACTATATTAAAGGTAGTGATGCCAGTATGAAAGCACACTTTCTGTGGCCAATAGAAAGAAAATGGGGAGGGGAGATGTCCCTTACTTTGATGTGAGCTTCTAATAATTCATTACTTTCAAAAAAAAAAAAAAATGGAACGTATTTCCCTGCTTATAATTTTCCAAGATACAGACATAAAGAAATCATAAGTATTAAACATTAGCATGTTGAGAGACTGTGGCAAAAGGTCATTATTTGTAGCTACTGTGTTAAGAGTTATGTTTGCACTTAATTATATCTTATTTCATAAAATTCTCAGAAATAACAAGACTTCCAAATCTTCTAGAGCTATCTTGATCGTATTTATGAAATGCATCAATATGAAGTTATTCACTTCCATCATGGCTGCTAGCAAGACGTAATGCTGTTCAGTGGGAGGTTCAAAGCATCTGCTGTGAAAAGCACAGGAGCTGATAAGCAGTGACAATTTATACTCCCATTGATTTTGTATAAATCAGAAAAGAGAAAGAAAGAAACATTTTCATTTGAGATGGCAGGAGGATGAAAAATAGAATATGTGAATTACCATTACTGTTTCTGAAACACTACAATTAGGAGAATTGGTCTAAATGACCTGGAACTGTCCTGTGGATATCAATTAAACACACAGGAGATAGATCACACTAAATTAAAGCAAAAAACCTCAGAAACTATGGAAGAGAACTATCATGTCATACTAGTACCAGTCAATATTTTTAAAGTGCAAAACGCAAAACTTAAGGAGATCCAGGATTTCATAATCATCCCTATACTTCCCTATAATACAGTCAAGCACCTCCAAAAATTCAAAACTGAAAATATTTTTTAATATTTTCCTCCTGAATTGCATATTTTCTTGAAACTCTAAATATATTCTAAAAGTTGTTATAACCCAACAAGGGAACATGACATCTTGAAATGACAAGTTCACAGGTATGGTGACAGAAACTAAGCAGCATCTTCTTTCACACCAGTAAGGAAAAATACATATGATTTGTGAGCTCTTAACATTCTTGTGCCACTGTCTGTGACAACAGCTGGGTACCACTAAAGGGGAAAAGGGCTGAACACATGGCATTTTAAATGGGGGTGGGGGGTGAGTAGTGTTAGCTGTTGTAATCACACTATTAATCACACCATTTTGAGTGGCTATTGGTAATTCAACTGCTTATCATACGAACAATGAGGACACAGTTTATCAATAACAAATACTTTCAATATACAAAAATTATTCCGTTTTTTCTCTGTGTTTTTTTTTTTTTAACCTCTCTAATAAGAATTTAGGGATTTTGAATTTCACATTTTCTTCAGGCAACATCATTTGGTAACGATGACGTATTTTGATTTCTTGGTCAAACAGTTCATTTTATCAGTTTTGAGAAGCAAAAGAATGCGTTTCAGAATTTTTTTAAAAGCATGTCTTCAATTTCTAAGTGTAAAGCAACATAAACAATTTGAATCATACAGTAAAAGTATTGATTTTACCTTCAGGAAAGAAACCACACCAAAACAAAACAGAAAAACTGACCTGTCCTGTACTTTCCTATTCTATCTTTCATTTACAAGTAATAAAATTCACCTGAAGAAACTTCTGTAATCATATACTAATCTATTTATCTATAAAAACAAGTGTGTATACACATGGAACACATATCCTCTTTTAATTTTGTCATGACTATATACTGTGCATCTAGATCAAGTCAAGACCATAAACAATTCAAAGCTGCATTCTGTCTAAATGGGTCACTTATAATGAGAAAGCACAACATTTACATGTAGGAAGCAGATTGATCAGGGAGCAGAAAAACAGAATATGGCATCAGTGGAGAAAAATATGCCTTTACAGGCAATTAATGCTAAATTATTTGGCAACTTCCTATATCTTCCTCAAAAATGGAAGTGAGTTCAAAAACTATGACATGAAAAGAATAAAAATTTAACATAGCAAATATTCACTAGGATTAACCTTTGTGCTTGCAGTAAAGAAAAATGAAAAAAGCCTTGGTTCCTTTCAGTACTGTTATGTCGCTAGTACAGAATAACACTTAAGTGAAAAGACTGAAAACACTGTGTCTCCCAAAGACCCACACATTAATTAATTGTCCACAATCACTTTAAATTGGACTTTTAAGTGCTAACATGTCCCACAACATTCAGTTTTTTTCAACCAGAAGCTGTGGAACAGAAATGCTCTGAACGTGCTGTGTACATCTTGCTAAAGCAATTTCAGCTGCAGCCTGCAAAATTAATTTCTGCAAAATGCAAATCTGTGCTATGCAAATATTAGAACGATAGCAAGTCTGCTGCAACACATTACAAAACCAAAGTAAAAGGCAGAGGGAAATTTCAATACTGCCTAATATATAGAAAATATACCCCCTGTCTTTGTTCAGTCTGGATTCTCATTCAAGGTGCAAATACTGGTTACATTGTTAGATATCCAATTGCAACCAGCTCCAAATATTGTGTGAGTAGCTCTCTCTTAGTTCATGCTAGACTCCCTTGACCCAGCGAGACAAGCGTGGAAACGTGAAATAAATGAACATTAACAAAGACTAGTCTGGAAAGCAGCCTGCATTAAATGCTTGCAACATTATTCGTATAGATGCAAAATTTGCCATCTAGGTTCTTTTTATACCAGATATCAGCTGGCAGTTACTCTTTTAATGCTATGTGCTACTGCAGAGAGAAAAATTAATTAAATTATATGAAAATAATATGTCTTTCCCCATCTGCCACATACAGATATTCCCCAACCTTACAGCACACTGCGAAGGCAAATGAAGAACAGCAAAATAATTATCTCCATGCAAAGAAAAAGCAATTTTAACACAATACCTTTCTGTGTTTGTCCCTCTTCCATATTCTCTTCCATGGCTACCTTTCTTCACTAGAAACAGCTACAGAGAATTAATCAAAAGCTTCAGTCAGATGTAGGAAAAAGTGTGGATTTTTTTTTCCCTGGGAAGCTCCAACAGCAGAGGCTTAGGCAAGTCCTCAGAGCTTAGCTAAGGCTCCCTCACTCTCCTTGTTTGCTTGGAGACAGGCTGTCAAGTGTAATTTCATTCAAATTACTCTTCCGTGAAGATTATCAATTTTTCTTCTCAAAGCTGCCCATTGTGTACCACTGTAAGCAGGTATTCAAATGAATAGCCTGTGAATTTTGGGGGGAAATTTGGTCTGAGCCCTTATGGCAGTGACACCGATTCATAAGCCCCACTTTGCATATAAAATGGAGTAAAGAAATTGAGGTTTGTATTGAAATCTGTGTTTAAATTGGAAACAGGCTGTACTGAAAACAGATGGAGGAGTGTCCTCCTAAGGGGAAGCAGACCACCAACCCATAATTCCCCCTATTTGCTACTGAAGTGGGAAAGCCCAAATGCCTGTGGGTTCTTTATGCTGTATTACTTGTCTTTCTATTCTCTCTCTCTCTCTCTCTCTCTCCCTCTCCCCCCGCCTCTCCCCCTCCTCCTGTATCAGCACATTTAAGAATAATGTGACTCTTCATTTCTCTTCTTCTCATACATCTGTATCATCAGGAACTAACAACAAATATACACTATTGCCCTTACAGTATTCTAAAAAATATATTTATAGCAATACAATTTTGTGTGCATGTATATGTGTTTACACACACAAGCACAATTCAACACAAGACAATAATCACTGCAAATTTTATGCACTGTACACATCCTCATTGTCACAGTAAACAGGAATTTAGAGGCAGATCAGAGGTTTAAAACAGTTCTTGCATCAATCCTTTTTCTGATTCCTCATATCTCAAATTAGCTTTCTTCAAAGCTCTTCTAAAATAACTGGATCTTAAAATGGTGAAGCACCACATGTGGGTATGTACATGAGAAGGCACATACACATGCACTGCTAGGAGTTTGCTCTGGAAAAACATAGGTTAAATACACTGTGAGGGCACCTACTAATTTGGGGAGCTCTGCAGTCTGATTTGGAATGCAAATTGGACGCTGCAGTCTAGCAATAAATTAGCATTTTTGTACCTTTGTCTACAGAGTAATATCTCATCATTTTAAGACTTCCATTATTTCACCAAAAGTGCAAACTGAACACAATTCCAATTTTTCTTTGCAGGTTTAACTTCTCATCCTTCTGGGGGAAATGACTAAAACTTAAACAAAAATAAAAACTACTATGGCTGAAAATTCCTATTAACATATAATAAATAGCTCACCCATTTACTTTATGCTATCTAAATACACTGGTTTAGTTCTGCCTTCTGAGCCCCCCTCCAAAAAAAAAAAAAAAAAAAAAAAAAAAAAAGAGTTGTTTACTTTGCCTGGTTGGGTTTTGTTTGGGGTTTTGGTTTTGTTTGGGGGGGGGGCTGCTTTTTGAGGGGGGTTACTGTACTGTTGGGTTTTTTGTTGTTTTTTACCCTGTTTGCACATAAATCTGTTCTAATCCGGTTCACATCAGAATAAATATCATGTATGAAGCTAAATGCATATATATCATTAAATAACTGAATAATTATTTATAAGTCACCACATTTCCTATCTTTTTTCCCCTTTTAATTCATGTTTCTAGGGCTCCATTTTCTGCAATATATGAAAAAATATTATTAGTTGTTTTACCTCTCAGATCTAACTGATCGATTAAAAATCAACACATTGAAAAGGTCTATACATATAGAAGTGCTGTAAACACCATAGGATCTAAGCAACTTCCATCTTTTTAGAAATCTTTTTTTTTACACAGTTTTTTAGGAGAGGCATATTTCCTTTAAAACAGATCTCCTGTGTAAGTCTCCTCTGCTATTCATATCTTCAAAATCTTTTCTTAAATAAGCATTAACAAATCTTCATATTTCAAAGATGGTCTGGCAAATATTTTACCTGGGCTGGTAAATTGTTTCTAAGTTGCATTTCTCAATAGCACCAAATATTTGAGTTGACTAACATCCTCAACAGGGATGTTTGCAACAATAGAATATATAGGTCACTAATGAAATCAAATTACCTTGTTCCTTGAAACAAACATACAAACATTTTTCAAATATAACAGAAAAGAAAAAGAAAAAATGTTGGAAAGAGATAACTGGGAGAAGATACAATAAAGATGGTACAATCTTGAGTGACATGAAAAGGTCAGGAAGAAACAACTTGCTCAATAAAGGGACAGGATTGCAAAGAAAGTAGGCCCAGAAGTAAACAAAGGCATATTACACAGCATGTATTTAAGCTGTGGAAACTTCTTGTAGCAGGCTGTTGTAGAGGGGGAAAAGAACCCCACAAAATAACAAGGAGAATCTGAATTACAAGGATTCATGGATATTAAATCACTGAGCTGCAAATTACTGGGTAGTAGAGAAATATTTTGTGAAAAATTTTTAGCCATTTCTTATACTACTTCCAAGGCAGACTGCTTTTGGCACAAATATATGAGATGCTGAGCTGAATTAATCCTTGGTCTACTTCCCACCAGGGTCATTTTCACGTCAGGTTCACACACAACTTAATTTTAATGTCAGGATTTTTAACTTACTACAAAGCCTACTACACCCACATGCCAAAGGTTAAGATGTAACTGATGAAATAAAGCATAGCATTGACAAAAAATGGCTTAAAGTTTTACCCCCACCCCTACAATAATCTATTTTTCTTTGTAAATATTATTAAGTGCCAAAGCTCCTTCTTCAGAGAACTCTGATTAGTTTCAGGTGCTATTAACTGGTCATCCACACAGCTTGTGTGAGAGTGAGCAACAGAGAGAACGTGAAAGAGAATTCATGTAAGCTTCTTTCATATTCAACTGCAGTTTATTAACAAGGTTGAAACATAAATCTGCATACTGAATGTTTCTTTGGAACTCTTTCATGGACCTTTCAAGATTAAATTATGAATAGATGTTAATCCTAAAACCAGAGAACAGAAAAGCTCTGCAAGTCTTCCATAGAATAACAAACCAAAGCAGAAAATGCCAATTGTATGTGACTTTCTAAGCAGCAACCACAGAGGCTTTTTTTCTTCAGCATACTAGGAAGCATATTTACCACCAGTGATACATGAGCTACTTTAAAACTGTACAGAGAAACTACACAAGCTTCTGTTTCTGGAAACACTTCTAGCACAGAAAAGAGCTATGTTACTGGGAACTACATTAGACTGCCTAAAATTCCCTTTTAATGTGAAATGAGATTATTGGTGCAAGTGATCATTGGACAACCATGCCAATTGTAAATGGCAAGGCAAGACAGAACATCCAACTGTATAATGAGACTAAATAAACAGTTAATCAAGAGAATAATTGGAAGCTGATGACATTAAGGGATCCCCTGGTGTCCATTATGATATTATGAAATGTAGCTGTGCACTTACAGCTTTAAACAGCATGACAAACACCTGACTTTTACTCCATTTTGTATGGCCTTCAAATCAGTTTACCATTCCATCCTTCAGTCCTATTGATTTTCAACTACATCATAATAATAATGTTGTGGTGCAGTGATGTCTTGATTATGACAACATAATAAACTTGATCATGAATACATAATTTAAAAGCACAAAATTATTTATGTTGCTAATATTACTACCTCAATAACCAAGCAAGAAAAAAATCAAAAGCCAGTTCAGATTACTTCAGCTATTTTGCCTCTGACTACAGGAGGAAGTTGTGATGGATATGGGGAGTGAAGCAATACGTGTTCTTTGTGCTTCGAGGGAATTCACTTTGGACTAATGCCACAGACGGTAAGGTCCCACAGACGGACAGCCTTTCATGAGTTGGAGCGGTGTACAGTTCACTCCTGGAAAGCATGTTCTGGTTTCATTATATGAAAAAATACAATGCATATCAAAACATTTATGAAAACATAAATTATAAAAGCAATTTATGTTCTTAGAGAATATTCCATGATGCAAAAAATGCAGTAGGTGAGGAAAAGTGGGACATACATTTTAGAGGTTCACTCCTAACTTCACCTAAACACTAATGTAGATGCACAGGTAGTAATTATTTTATGTAAATTAGGCAGCAGATTATAGAAATCTGGAAAACACAGAAAAATTAAAACTGGTGCTCCAATTTTCTATTTAGAGTGCTCTGTGGGACTCAGATTTCCAGTCAAAGAGAGAAACGACAGTTTCTAGCCAGGCGGAGGCCTGGGAAAGAGCTGGAGAAGAATGTAAATAATTCTTTATCTCTCTTGTTTTTCACATTGTTTATAGTTAAGTTCTATCACTGTGCATCAAGCACTTTGCACTAATACTGTGGGTTGTTTTCACTTCAGAACCAATGGAGTTGGTCCTCACGAAGCTCTGTATAAAAGAGCAGTGTATTTTGAATAAACCGGAGTTTTACTGTCAGCAGCCTTCTGGTCAGTCTTCTCATTCCCGTCCTGCCTCGACAGCGACAGTGCTCCATAATTTATATTTCATATTTAAAATAGAAATATGACTATAAAATAATGACACATCATATTTTGTCTTTGGAATATCCCAACAGAGGGGTGTTGAAGGAAACATTGGGAAGCTTTAAGACTTCCAAAATGTCTCTAAATGTCTGCTCTGGGATATGTATTTCATATCTACAACTTCATGAGAAACTTACAGAATAATAAAACAAGAGCACATGGCCCTGAGTTTAACTCATAGCAGACACTTACACAAGCGTCCAGGGAAAGGAAGAATGCCTAATGACATGAAAAATATCAGAACTAGTGGGGAAATAGAATGTTAAAAGAGGAAGGAAGAAAGTAGAAGGCAAAATGTAGCGTTAGCAGAATATTGTTGCTTATGCCATTTATGGGATTTGTATAGTTCCACTAATTCCCAATAATTATTTTTTCTGAGAAAATTACATTCTTCTAGAAGAACAAACTATCACTTTAAAACTGGCAGCTATCAAGAGATGGCAGGATGGTCATATAACCTAAATAAATTTCAGTACAGGGCTTCACTTGATGGAAATATCTTACTATTTTTTGTGCTCAAGTCTGGATGTTAGATTTGACAGAACAATAATGGACATCCTTTCCTTGATGATCTTAATTTATTCTCATTTCTTTCTGCATTCTTCTATGTTCTAACACATCTAGAAACAGAAATTTTATTGAAGAGGAGAGTGAGAAGACCACCTCTTTGCATATATTCTCATTATGTTTCATACTAATAAACACTAACATCATTATCATATTCAGAAAATTAACCTCTTTGTGAAAGTCTCATCTGGCTAAAGAATTTCCTTCATGAGAAGATCTTTCACCACTGCATATGATATCCAGACTTAAAACACAAGAGATAAGAAGTAACCTGCTCATATCAGCATTCAAATATATATTTCATATACGCTATATCGATCAAGAGGAGAAAGATCATAAAAAATGATTAACAGTATCTCTGATTCAGAATACCAATCTTAATATACTTCCAGACTATTATCTGGAGCTATTGTAAGTATCATCTGTAATTTAAAACCTTCAGTCTGACTGGATATATTTCATTATTCTTACTGGTTTTACTTTTGAAAACAAGTCAAATTAGTTAATTGTCAGTATAATTCCTCTAAAATTCTAAAGAAATTCAATCATTTTGATACCTTAGACTATGAAAATTATGCCTTTTATATCTTGGGATCAAAATTGTCCATATTCCCAAAGGAATATGCTACTAATTTTCAGGTTTAACTCTGAAAAGATGCTCCTGGTTGACAGATTGATGAAGAACAATGAACTGAACATGAATGCCAGTATAATTGAGGGAGAAATATGTATATTTCTAGACACAGATTTCTAAATCTTATGGCTAGATTCTCCACATGGCTACTCTAGACCTCAGCAGTAAGCCTATAAGTATATTTAAAGTTTTAACTTTAACTGTAGCTTTCACATCCCCTTTCAAATGTAATAGCTGTTCACATCCCCTTTCAAAAATGGACACCAAGACATAAGCACAGCGTTGTGATCATCCAAAAGAGACTTTTTCACCCCAGGTAGTCCAATAGGAAGTGGATATACTAATAAATACTCATACAGCTATATATTAGATCAAGTAATTATAAAAAAAACATTTTACAGGGTAGCATACTCAACACATACAATTCTAGCAGACTCTGCTTTTATCAGGGGACTTGAACTGCGCTATTGTCAGAGGCGCCCTCCCAACCAAATCACTGTGATTGTATTCTAAGATTCCCTACTGCTATAACTATCACAGAAATATCCCATATAGTTTTTGGTGCCATAAATGTAAAGTTGCTGCTGAAAACTAGAAGTACTTAAAACTGGCCACAGGCACCCCTTCAATTTAAAAATGCACAGTGTTAGTATGATAAGCTTAAGAATAAGGGTAAGGGGCACCTACATTATGCCAGAGTACATACAAGAAAACGTATCTAATAGGAAGTTGTTAAAGTTAAGTTGATGTTTGTGGAATTTGAAACCAGACATTGGAGAATAGAAATGATACTCAAATTATTTCTTCCGAACACTAGAGAAATTAGCCAAGATTGGATTCTTGGACCCATGCACACACACAAAACTAAACCTTAATCTGTATTTTCTTAGTTTAATTAATTTTTTAAATTAATTTATATAAACTTTATTTTATATGTATTTTTAAAATATAAACTTTAATTTAATTAGATCATAGGATTTCTCTGATTAATTCTTTCATTATGCAGGAGTTTGGACTAAATGACCACATTAGACTCTTCTAGATTTTAATCACTTAATTATTTAAAGCTGTAATCATGTTTGCTGAGAGATTTCACACTTTAATGTGTTCTGAGATTCCCTTGACTTTTGTGGTCTTTGTACACCAAAGTGCTTATTCAAATAGCATCACAATTTTGGGGTCTGATGAATGGAAGAATTATTTACAGCCAAACCCTGTTTTCTCTTCCCTTCCCAGCAGTCTTATGGAGCAAAAAAACTGTAATTAAAAATATTATCCATCTGACATGCAACAGTTATGTGTATTTCCCTGTGTGCCTCTGATCCATTGGAGGTTATTGGTCTACTAAAACTTTCAAGTTTCTCTTTGGCTCCGTTGAGTTTCTGTCTTGTCTTCAAAGTTTGAGGAATGTCTGAAAGCACCTTCTGATGATTTCAAAAGGTGATACATGGTGTAATCCTTCATTTTGACAAGGACTCCTAAGTTAGTAGCTAAGATGGCAGCTGGGCACAGAAAAATACACAACACACCTATAACATACAATAACTGTAACAAGAAAAAATTAATACAACAGTGTGGAAATAAAGCAAGAGAGGGACTAAAGTTAAAAATGCACCGACAAGAATGCTTCAAAGCAATTCTCACTATCAGTTATATCCTATTCCTACTTAATGGAAAGAAAGAGCTTGACCATTCCTGTTGGGAAACACAAGTGTCACATACAATGACAGAATTCGTGACCCCTCACTTCTATCATAGTTAACCATGTGCAAGCATAAGGGACTAAATTCAAGGAATCATTAAAACACAGTTATGCTTAAATCTTACCTTAAGGTTCACTATTTTGTTACCCATGCCCTGCCTAAAAGGTGCAGATGAAGGAGCTGATTTACGGTTCATGTGGGGGCATGTCTATAATTCATCCATTTCTTTGGCTTTTCACTTCAGATTCCACAAGTTTCTCCACACACATCACAACACAGAACAAATAGCCAAATTCCTGAATGTGTACAGCACACAAACCACAAAATAATAACATATCCAGCTGTCTGCCTGCAATTCCCAAGCTGGTTGATATAAAGTTATCCCTCTATTATTCTAGTTTAGGCATTGGCTTTGTTCATTATTTGACACAGAACAATCTTTGTAGTTAAGATTTTAGACAACACAAGACATGGGTTTAGAATATCTTTTGTTGGAAAGGATCCAAAAGGATCATCAAGTCCATTTCCTGCCCCTTTGCACGACAGCCCCATGACACACACCATGTGTCTGAGAGTATTGTTCAAATGCCTTTTGAAGTCTGTCAGGTTTGTGCTGTGACCACTTCCCTGGGGAGACTGTTCCAGTGCCCAACCACCCTCTGTGTGAGGAAAATTTTCCTAATTCCAACCTAAAACGCCTGTGACACAACTTCAGACCATTTCCTCAGGTTCCATCACTGGTCACAAGGAAGTCGCAAACTGCAATGAGGTCTCCCCTCAGTCTTCTCTTATCTAAGCTGAACAGAGTAAGTGACCTCATCTGCTCCTCATAAGTCTTCCCCTCAAGTTCCTTCACCATCTTTGTAGCTCTCCTTTGAATGCTCTCCAATAGCTTTATAAGCCTCTTCCATGGTGGTGCCCAAAACTGCCTCCAGCACTCGAGGTGACACCAGTGCAGAGCAGAGCGGGACAATCCCCTCCCTTGCTCAGTTGGCCATTGCTGTGCCTGATGCTCCTCAGGACAGGGTTGTCCTCCTGGTTAGTAGGGCATTGCTTACTCAGCTTCAACTTGTCATTGATGATGACCCTCAGATGTCTCTCCATGGTGCTGCTACCCAGTCTCTCATTTCCCAGTTTGTATGTACATCTACAGTTGACATTTCCAAGGTGCAGGATCTGGCTTTGCCTTCCTTAAAATCCCAATTTACTAGCATCTGCACACTTAGTACTCTTTGAGTTGTGAATCCAAGGTATTAATGAAGATGTCCCCAGTCTGATGTGACCCTATTCCCTGTACCCGTTGCGCCTGACCCATGAGCCAGTTGCTTATCTGTTGCATTGATGTCCTTATCCAGCTGTGTGTGGGACATTTTGTCCAGAAGGATCCTGTGAGAGACACTATCAAAAGCCTTGCTGAAATACAAAAAGATTATATCCACTAACTTCCCTTCTTCAATTGGTAGGCTACCTTGTAATAAAAGGATGTAATCAGGTTTGACAAGCAGGACTTTCCCCACGTGAACCTGTACTGGCTATGATGATGACTGCGATGTTTTTCAGTAATGCTCAGAATTATCTTCTCCATGATTTTACCAGGCACTGAAGTGAGACATAGGGAACCTTTACAGTAGATTCTTTGTGTAGATGCAAACAACATTTTTGCTAACACTTGACTTTTCTCCAACTGCATCCATGTCATCCAAGTTCTAAAAGAAATAAGAAAGGAAAAAACAAGCCAAAAAAGGGAGATTAACAGTTGAGTGAAAAAAAAAGATAAATACACCAAAGGCTGCTGTGTGGGTCCTCCCATTGGCATAGAAACCTTATGATTTACAGAGAATTGTCAAGCTGAAAAATCATAAATGTTTAATGATTATTATAATGGAAATTTTAGTTGCCTTATTTTTTAAAACTTGAGAGATCACAAATATACAATTTGTAAAATAATAGAAGCTAGACTCCATGTATAACAGTTTACCAGCAAGCTTTTTTCTCTTAACCATGCCCCCTAATAAACAAGGCATGCCTGTCTCTTATATGCAACAAATGTAAACAATCTATTCTCTAGTTTCTAGAGAAACTGTCGTGTGAAACAAAAATCCAAAAATTATTTTTTTTTAAGAAAAAAATTGCATCCTGCTAATACTGTTCGAAGCTCTAGAGATGAAGTGCACCTATATATATGTATATATATATTTGTATAATGCATGTATTTGTATATGTGCATGTATATATATGTAGAATTATGTATATAAACACACCCATACACATATATATTCCTATGTAGTTCTATTCAAACGCAAAGTGTCCAACAAATGAGACCTTTATGCAATATGCATGCCCCTCAACAAAAGGCATGTAAATCATATTCTGACAGAACATACACTGAGTGTTCCACTGCTTCCCTCATCCCGCCCCTTTATCATTCCTAAGAAATCAGAGAAAGAGATTTAAAAAACATAACTGAAATTGAGTGTTCAATTACAGGCTACAAAAGAACAGTTTATAAATATCTTCTATGAACACTGGTTTAATGATGCTAGTTCAGTGAACTCCCTGGATCCTATAATCCCTTTTTTAATCTCTGTTATTTACTTACTGCCTTTGAAAGACTCAAAATAACATTCAATATTCTTATTACAGAGCAACATTACAACAGGACAAGTTGGGGGCTATAAAGATTAGCAAAACATTTTTTTTTTTTTGAAGCAACACACTTTGGGTAGTATTCAAGCTAAGATTCCATTACAAATTCTAATTGCAATCTCTTAATACAGCATAATTAGAGGATCTTCCTAATCTGGGAAACTAAATCACATAAATGGATTACAGATCAGTTTTCAGATGACCAAAAGGGAAAAAAAAGCTTCCCACAAAGAGTAAAAGCTGTCAGATGGTTAAAACATAGCAAACCAAACCACATTTCCTGAATTATCACTTTTACTCTAACAGAAGTAAACTTATTACTGGTTTAGATGTGTTTTAAATATCAGATTTCTCTAAGCTTTCTTTGCACTTATTAAAACATACAGCCTACGCTGTAGAAATTTTAGCAAATAAAAGTATCACAAAAAAGTTTTTTTCCACTAATCCTTGTATAAACATAATAATATGTAA
Source organism: Taeniopygia guttata (assembly GCF_048771995.1). Taxonomy (NCBI): domain Eukaryota; kingdom Metazoa; phylum Chordata; class Aves; order Passeriformes; family Estrildidae; genus Taeniopygia; species Taeniopygia guttata. The sequence continues at coordinate 35,021,604 of NC_133028.1, read as the reverse complement.
AGCCAGCAGTTACTCAGGAAGTTTACTAGTCTGTCTCTCAGACTATGGTGCAAATAATGGAAAAATCTGAGCTGAATAAAATCAGCATTTTTTAATGTTATTATGCTCATGGTAGTCATACTACTATTATTTTACTATTAAGAATTCAAGTGTGCATCAAAGTAAAATGAATACTCTTCTCTGAACTGCATAATGCCTTATTGCTTACATTTCTAAACCAATCTGCTAACAAAGTAGATTATAAGAATGCATATCTACTCCAAAAACTATATTCTATCACTTAAAAAAATATTTTGTATACTTAGCACATTAAAACTAAAAGAAGTAACTTCAGATGTTCAGGTGTGAATTAACCACATGCATAATTTTTTGAAGAATATGTTTAATAAAGTGCTAACTTGCTATGTGCCTTTTTAAATTATCCTACATTAACAAGATTTTTTCCTTTTTTAAAACATTTTGTTTATACCTGTAATATCAATAAGCATCAAAATATCATACCTTGGTTTCATTTGTTTTTAAAGAGGAAGAGAATTTTACGCATATAAAAATGTAAATATAGTTTTGCCCCAAGTGAAAACATTTGATGAACTGAGTACACCAATGCAGAAGGAAAACAAGCAGTGAGACACTGAGGCATTAGATTTCAAAATTTACAGCAACACACAGAAAAGCTATGTCAAAATAGAGAAAAAGAACAGAGCATATCAATCATTGTTTTATTAAAGTTTATATGGGGAACCTGGGAAAAAAAAAAAAAAGAAACTTGTTAAAAAAGAAATTATCAGGACAGCTAAAAAATTAAGTACTCAGAGAAGGCATAAAAACTCCAAAAGTGACAATACTGGAGGCACAGTGTGCAACTAAAGATTGAGAAAGTGTGGAAGTTAGCTTAGACACAGATGGGTTTTGCAGATTTTTCCCCATGTTTTTCATGCTCTAAGGAGACTAGAGTAACTTATAATAGTTTGCAAGATCTACCTCTTTGGAACCCAGCTGCAGCTGTTACTCACTGCATACCTATTTCATTATAAATATGACCTTTGGATGGAAGGATGAAATATCGTATCAGAGCAAAAACAATGGTAGGTGTAAAATGAAGGTTCTTCCTTGGTAAAAGACACTATGCAAAAGAGATGATACTTGCTTCTCTAGTATGATCTCTTTCAACCTTTCCCAGCTTTTCTTGGAAGCAATGAATCTGTGTCTTCAGAGCAGATGCTCAAATTATTCAGCATCCTGAATCATGCTTTCTCTCTGTCTCTGAACCAGCACAAAAATGTTTATGCATTTATTTTTACAGATATCACTTGCTTACAGCTCTTCAGCTCATTTGAATACATACTTACAGAAAAGGTGTTATGGGGGAACCATTCAGAAGACATGATGAGGGAATAGTGATCCTGAGGTATATGCTGAGCCAGCTAAGCCTCCCCAGCTAGCACCCATATGTCATCCCAAGTGGCCACTGAATGACCCCTCACTCTGTCCTGTCATGCTAGCTTGCAGGTGTTACAGGAGGATGTACAGATGTTACAGGAGCATGTACAGATGGTCCTGTCTGATGTTCTGACATGTATTACATGTCCTTCATGGACATTTCACACTCATTAGATCACAAATTATTGGTTTTATTGCGATGAAACAGACCATCTTTAACTGATATATTTAATGGTGAGGAAGAAAAATATAAAAGCATGGCAGGTGGTGAGATATGTTGAACCTCACCACTGAGGGAAATTCTGTGCAATGTGTCACGGCCATCTTGAAAACGTCTGTCTGATGCTGACAGGCCTCAGGGGTTCCTGGCATCAGAATTGACGTAGGATTAACTCATCAAAGTCACTTTTGAATTATTCTGTAAATAGCATTAACCACATTTTTGTTTGAATCATTTTTCTTATCATCAAGACCCAGAAAAAACAAGTATGAAAGAACTGTAAAAAACATTACACTGTATTTAAGCACAAAGGAAAAAAAACTCCTGTTCAGTCAGTGATAGAAAACAGACACAGTAAAAATTTAATTGCTTTCATGGCCTCCATCAGAAACTTTGCAACTCACATCTCTATGAGATGGAAAGTGTTAACAACATCTAGTATTTAGTCCAATGCAATTTTTAACTTTACCATTGCATGCTTCATTGCAATGATGTCTTCTTTTCCTGCCAGATTGAGACTCTATTCTATAAGGTGAAGTACACACCCAGTATCTTCTTATAGCCCAAGATTTGTTTCTTCCTCAGCCTTTTAGCCATCAAACTTTAATGAACATAAAAAAGAAGTAAAAGGATATATAGAAAGGAAGTATAAGTTTTCTTTTATGAAGCACAACACTGCCAGTACAAAGCTAAACTTATAAAAGGAAGGCTATAAAAAGCAAAAGCAAAACAAATAAACCCATAAAAAAATAAAAATCCTCATTTCCATGACAACAGAAATACATAATTGAGGGGCACTAAACTTCAGAAGAACCTTTTTCTCTAACAAACAGAACATTAACAGAATTTTATTTTTTTAAGCAGAGAAGTTCTTCCTCTGGAGTCTTCACATAAACAAACTGATAAGGGAACACAGGACAAATGGTTATACCTGATATGTAAAAAGGAAAACCTCACTAAGTGGTACCTGCAGGAAAGAAACAGAGTCTGCAATGCTGAACATATTTTCTCTCAGAAGTCAAAAAATTAGTTATAAAACTAACACAAAGCTACAAAATTCTCACGTACACATTTTATGTGGCTTTATGAAGTTCATTTACAAAACAAATCCACATAATTTTGCTCTTCAGAGACTGTTCTACGTTGTTAAAGTGCGTATGTATATACATATATGTTGTTTATATTTTTATATGTGTATGTATATGTGTATATATATATATATATTTCCTCCCTCGTGGTTGATTATATGCAAGCAGCCACAAATTGGCAGCCCCCCAATTTATTCAAGTACACACTTATGCCATAAAGACAGAAACAGAATCAGTCTCTCCTAACAAGCAATGTATACCAGTCTTCTTATGTCACTATAACTGCATCTAAACTTTCCCTTTACGGAGATCCCTGTTCCAAGCAAAATTATAATTTTATCTTTACCTATTAAACACATAATCTCTTACATAACACTGTTTAGAAAAATACAATAAATAAATAAAATCAACTTCTTCCTAATGTTATCTCCATCTTGTTATTCTCCCCAGCTTAAAAAATTCCAGAATTTCAGTTATATCTCAGGTTCATTAGGCTGGACAACATTAGCTGGACTCCAGCTGTCTACTACATCTTTCCAATACCACAATTTCAGGACCCAATCCAACTTCAGCATTGACAGCACCTCTTTAAACCTTACCAATGTCATCCACAAAAAAAATCTTATCCCTTTTCACAACTTTCTAATTTCTTGCTCTTTCATTTTCTATCATATCAGCTAGTATTTCCAGAATTCATGTCTATCTCTGCCTCACAGGTTGTCACTTCTGAGAGGTGACAACTTTATATCATTTCCCCCTTTCTTGATTTTTGTCCTAATTTCAAAAATGGAATTCACTTCTTCAGCCACTCTAAAATACTAATAAATTATCATAAAATGCAGAAACTTTTAGAAAATGCTGACACTCTAAACTTGAAAAACTTCATACTCTAGGTCAGAGTTATCATGCTCTATTTGAATAGATGATCAACAATGACTTGATACATGATAATTTTCAGAAACAAAGCAACTTATTGCTACATAATTACAATATATTGCTATGTTATATATAAAAAGATCTCTACTCAAGCCTTAACAAAGCATCAGAGTCATTAAATGAATATTTTTCAGCTGACTACTTTTTCTATCTAATTAGAAAAAAAGTCATACCTCATCTTTCCACATGGCCTCTGAACAGCAACAATAGTCAATGCTACAGCAGAATAAAGACTGACATAGCTTCCTAACTAAGTTATAATTAAGATATTCAGACAGAGTTAAAGAAAAGGATGTTTGAAATTGATTATTGAGCCAAGATTATCTTGAAACATAATAAAAAGACAACATGTTCAAATACACGTACCATTCCATAGAGACAACCAGAAGTTACAGGGTTGCTGAGGAACTGGATCCTCAACCTGAAAACCTGAGCATCTAATAGCACATCAGCTATTACTGTATGAAAACAATTTCTATAGCTGATCCAACTGAGATATACATAAGTCTATTATAACCATTTCAATGTCTGGATAAACATTGCAAATCCCTATTAAGATACTTAAAAATTTGATTATTTCACTATTTTTACTTTTCAAAACCATTCTTTTATTTTATATGTATGGGTTTTACTTTTTTACACATATGTAACCAACCTAGTTTTAAACCAAGACAAAAGAAACTACAGAACTCCTTCTTTATTATCTCTTATTTAAAGTGTTTGTGTAAGTGTGTTATAGGAGTTTCTTCAGGGCATTTTTTCTGCTTCACATTTGTACGGACAGTCCAATATCTGCTTCTTTTTTTTCTCTCTAAAACACAGTCCCAATTTTGTTGACTGACTTAGCACAGTGCCTGAAGCTATCTTTACTGAAAAATCGTCAGAACAAGCTATCTGGTGACTCTGAAAAACCTCTTTGTAATGCAGTATTTTGTGAAATGCTTATAGCAATACAATTTTAGCAGCAACTTCCTTGCTACCTTTTCAGCTTGCCCTGGTTCTTGGCCAAAAAAGAATGCTCAATTTCCAGAGTTGCATTGTTTCTAAGCAACTGTTCATTTTTAATAATGTCCTGTTGGGCCTAAGGACATCCCATTCTGGAAGCTTCTGTCTTGTTTAGGACACCATCATGAACTGTGATGGATGCATGCCCTTCATTTTTGTGTTCACCACTTTTTTGTGAGTATGCTTGAGCTGCTGAGGAAAGGCAATTTGCCTTGCTTGGGCTACTACTAATGAAGACAAATGAAAGTTTTTGGGGAGCAAAAAAATAGTTTTGAAGGGCAACTCCTCACCTTCATTTAGAAAAAGTTTACAGAAGGCAGCAAGGAAAACAAAACAAAAAAACCCCAAAAAAACAAAACCAAAACAAATAACCAATAACCAAAACAAAACAAACAAACAAAACAAAACAAACAAACAAGCAAACAAAAAGCAGATCCTGGGAAAGAACATACCACATACCATAAGCCATACAAACTTTTCCCAAAGAACCTATCAAGGACTGCATTGATTACTGCTATCAAGAGTGCTGGTGAAAGGTGTTGGACTAAAAAGTGAAGAGGAAGAAAGGATTAATCACCTTAACATTTTAGAGACAGGAGATCTGAATTTCTATTTTAAAAGCAACCATATTTCAGTTTTGTCCCAGAAAATTATATATTTAAGTTCATAAATTGTCCAGACTTTAAGAAGTGGTACTCTGGTAGAATCCTGTCAAGTGAACAAAATGGGAATACGCAATGCAAAGATGTGCCAATCTCCCACATTCAAGCAAAGCCTGAATTCACACACATTTTTTATCTGCAAGAAGTGTAGGAGGGAATGGGGCTATTAGGAAAAAATACCAAAACCAAAAAAAAAACCAAACAAAACCAACCAAACAAAAAAGCCCAGAAAAACCATAGAATAAATATTTTCAAGACAAATATTTCTGTTTTATTTCTTATTAAGCATCAAATAAACAAAAAAAAATCAAATATTTTCTATAGAACTTATTTTAATTATTAAATAATAATTATTTATCATATTTGGGATCAATTTTCTACTGATAGCATAATACTACATCTTTTTTCTAACTGTTGCAAGAAAGAAAAAAAAAGGAATAGCAAATCCTGCAGCTTTATGAATTCCAAAAGCGTCAAGACCAAGACATTTGTTTAACTAAGACGGGACAGTAACTTGATATCATCCCACAAATTTTTCTTAAAGATTACATCAAAAGAAATAGAAGACTACATTAGAAAACACATAGGTTTAACCTGAGACCAAAAAAAATATTATAAATGAAGTTTTGGTTCCATCAGCACATTATTCCCCCCATTTGGTCACATTCTGAAGGGACTGCCAGTGTGGATGACTACCTCCCACAGTCACTGTCCTGCTAACTACTTCTTTCCGGTGATCTATTCCACTGTAATTGTCATATTTTCTGTTATACTTCCACCATGGAGGAAAAGATGTCAGTAAAATTGGTGTAACATCTTGCAAATACACTGAGAGAGAACTGCTGAACCTTTGGCCGTTGTTACCTTAAGAAACACAACCCTGAAGATATATGTTGGGGAGCACTGCTGTGAGAAATGGATAAACATCCTTTCACCCTGATATCAAGGAGAAATGGGAAAGGGAAGTTGACAGAGGTCACACACGAAAGTGAAGAGCTCTGTAGAAACATCTTTGGATTCTAATCTGGACTGACAGCTATCCTATTTGTTACTAGTGTTATGTATAATGGACACATAACTCCTGCTTCAAAGTCAGAATAAACCTCTGCTTAAATGTTTTCAAGACAAAATTAGTAGGCTTCATTCCAGCCTCCTGAACCAAAGTACACAAGAATCAACAATCTACTTGGGCAAGTAGTGGTTCAAGACAACATGCCAAAAAAATGCAGCAAAAATTCCACAAAGTAAATTGAATTATTTATGCAATTCTAAGAGAATTACTACATCTATTACACATATGACCTTAGGGAAATTATTAATATTAATAAATATATTTATATTGTTAAGACATTATATGTAGATCACAAACAAAAGTAAGGCAACCTTTCACCAAAAGGACAAATTGTTTTCTATACATGTTCTAATGGCTTGGATACATAATTTAATTTTAATTGATATAATCACACTTTTACTTTCACAATATAATTAGATGTGTATTTATCTATTTCTAAAGCTGATTTTTTTTTCATGCCTTTTCAGTTGTAAAATTGCCCAGATATTAATTCTTTTATCCATATCCTTCCCCAGTTAGGCATACATGTCAGACCTCAAGGTTAATTTCTGCAACAGAAATTTAGACATTATTTATTATCTAGTATATTTTTTTCCTCTATTAGCTCTTGGAGAAAAACACTGCCACTAATCCAGTAAGAGGTAAGATTTCTAAAACAGCATCTAAGCAATGCTGCAGAGCCCTTAAAATGGATAGAAAAGCACTGTGTTTTCTTGGGTCTCAGATCAAGATTGGTCTCCAGGCCCTTTCCTACTGGAGCTGGAGAAAGAAATGGCAAAAATGGTCCTCCTGGAGAAAGAAGAAAGGCATCATTGGAAGAATAACATTTCTAGGAACTTCTAAACTCTCTTTTGGTGGTGTCCTATGTTGGTATAAATCTTGTGCAAAGGGGAGAGAAATAATGAGTAATAGATGAAACAAGAAACAATTTACATTAGAGGAATATGACTGAAACATTTAGAATTCCCATAAAGTTTCTTTCCAATGGCTACGGAAGATTTGCAAAACAATGCGCCATAACACAATTCTGTTCCTGAAAACAGTCTGCTGCTTCTGCAGACCAAGCTATTAAAAGCCAAAACACCAACAGCTGGGCTTGGATGGCACAGAGTCTGCAGCGTTGCAGAGGCTCACACACTGTACAGTTTATGCCTTTTAAAGTCCCACAGGTTTTACCTCTTCTGATTTCAAATATTCAACCATACATGCAGAGCAGTTCGAATTGGCATGGTAACCAAAGGTGAAGTCTTGGCTCTGACAGAATCCTGAGATAGGATTCCAGTATACTAGTCATGTCAACCATTTTTAACTCATACAAGTTCTACATCTATGCACAGTAGACTAACAAAATGTTGACAAACCTCAACATTATAAGATTTGAAAAGCATCAGGTTTTCCTGATGTGTAACCAATCCCACTTATGCATATCTGTCCATGGAGGCTGCATAATTGCAAGGTCAGAGAACCACAGCCACAGCAGCCACTAGGAAGTTGTCCCAGCACACGACTACCTTCACCACCAAAGCTCTGCCTGGTAAACACTGGCCTGAAAAACATTTTTAGCTTTCAACAATATCTTATATTGATGAGACTAAACAGTTTTCTAGTGTCAGGTTTTTGTTTATCCTATCATACTTTCTTTTAGGCTAAAAGATGCACTGTATTCTCTGGGTATTTAATGATAACTAGTGATTTCATATTTTGTTCCAAATCTCTGGAAAAAAGCCTTAAGCATTTTATAATCAATGCCCTCAGAGTATCACTTAAAATACACGCTATAGGTGCCTATATACCCTTTAAAATGAATTTGGGAACCATCAACCAACTTCTACTCTACGCTGTATCATTTTAAAATTGTAAACACATTTTTAAGGACACTGATTTCCAGCACTCCTTGTCTGCTTTTAAATACATCATTGCATATAATTTTGTCAGGCAAGATCTACTTTCTTGTAACCCCACTTGACTGCATTAAATATTTTCACTTTCTGATTAACGAAGTCTCATAAGAAATATTTAATCACTTGACTGAGTTCAGAATCATACTGATAAGAATAGAAATAATTATTTCTTTTACCCCATTCTTTTCCAATATTAGAATTCTTATGCCAATTTTCAGGAGCTACTATTTTACAAGCTTCTGTTTTACAAGGGTTTTTTAAAAAACCTAATAAAGCTGGTTCTTAAAACTAAAAGGCTTTTGCATATTGTTCTTATATCTCTTCAGGATAAGACAGAAGTGACAAAAGGCACATAAATAGAATGCATGTTTTGACAATTAGGAGGGTATCTAAGTATTGCTTCTTCCAAACATGAAGAATAAGACTAGAATCATAGAACAAATTCATAAAAGCTGAAAATTATTAATATGGTTTGAATAAAGCACATAATTTGCTGAGCCCACTCATCAACTAAAAGATACAGTTTTGATAGCATATGAAATAGACTGAAGGCAAAATGTTGGACTTTCAGAGATATCTGACTACAGAAAATATACCATTATCTGTAACACTAACCCTGTTGTCAACAAATATTTATAAACTTTTAGGATCTACTTCAGCATTTGGAAGCTGCATGTATTTCATGGTCACTTCACTTAGTGAAATTCACAGAATCACAGAATGGGTAATGCTGGCAGGGACCACAGTGGGTCATCTGGTCCAACCTCTCTTCTCCAGCAGGATCATCCCAGAGCACATGGCACAGGATTGTGTCCAGACAGCTCTGGAATATCTTCAGTGAGGGAGACTTCACAACCTCTCTGGGAAATCTATTCCATCTGTTCCAGTGTTCAGTCATGTGCACAGTAAAGAAGTCTTTCCTCGTGTTCAGTTGGAACTTCCTGCACAGTTTCTGCCCATTGCTTCTTGTCCCATCGCTTGGTACCACTGAGCAGAGCCTGCCTCCATCCTCTTGGCACCTCCCCATCAGATACTGACAGACATTGATGAAGTGATACTGACAGACATTGATGAAGTCCCCTTCAGTTGTCCCTTCTGAAGGCTGAACAGGCTCAGCTCCCTCAACCTTTTCTCATAAGAAAGATACTCCATTCCTTAATAATCTTTGTCACCCTTCACTGGACTTGCTCCAGGAGTTCCATGTCTCTTGTGCTGAGAAGCCCAGAACTGGACGCAGCACTCCAGATTCAGTTTCACCAGGGCTGTGATTACTCATCCTGACAACTTAACTGCAGCATGTAGAAATCAATCTTGAAGTATCAAGGTATATAAAGCACATCTGTATTTTCAAGTGTATGGTCAAGCCAATTATTTCTGGAGGAACCATTAAATTCACATTATCTTACTGTGTTGGAGACACAATGGAGAGAAAAATAGCCTTTTCTGTGACCATTCTATTGAATTAATTATGCAATAAAAGCTGTTTGATAAAAAAAATCACATGCACATCTAGTATTATCTACAAAAGCAAAAACTAATTAAATAATACAGTCATTAGAAAGAAATTAATTTCGAGAATTGATCTCATAAACCTGGGAGGCTTTGGATTTAAATTTCAAAAGCACATGTACACTATCTCATATTTCCCCAAATAAAATTACATACTAAAGTAACAGAAAACCCTCTTGGCTGAAGAAGGTCCAACTTTGTATTATGCAGCTGATTCTTCCTCAAAGAAGAGAGATTGGAAATAATATAAACATGAAGAAAGTTAAAATTCCATCACTGAACACTGATGCCACATATTTAACTCCATAGTAGTACTGGGTGAAGAGATCTGCTGATAATTCTAAGAATTTAGATATTATGAATAGAAACACTATGGAACTTCCATGTTTTGAAGTGCTACAGTATTATTTTATTCTAATAAATTAGCATGTTAGTGAAAGAGGCCATGTGATTAATATGCAATACTCTGCTAAGTGAGCTCTTAATTAGACTAACAATTTAGAAGACACTGGAAATAAAGGAATTAATTTAGCACTTTGTACATGATAAAAATTAAAAGTTAATGCTGTTCATGTACTGAATAAAAGTGGAGCCAGATGGCATAACCTATGAAAAAAGGAGACACAAAATTTTCATTTTCATTAAACTGTAATGTGAGCAGCATCTTGTCTACTAATTAGCAGAACCTGATGATCCCACTTTCAGTATATCTAACATATGTAACATATGCACTTCAGCATATGTAAAACTTTCTATAATAAATATTGATAAAGATACCATACTATTTATTTGATCTTTTTCCCTTGGAGTTCTTATACAGAATTTGAAGAAGTATACAATATTGAGTTCCTATTCAGCCAGGAATATTAATTACATGGAAAGTGGAAGCAAACCACAACATTTTTCCAGTTAAGATGTGGCACTGCTTAGAAATTCAGTGAAGTAGCTCTGCAGTAGACCTGCAGTGTCATGCACTGTTAAAAGAAAAAATCAGAGACATGGACCATGCCCCAAAATACTTTTATTTCAACCATTAAAAAGAATTCTCTATCACAAAAAGGAGCAAAACAGTAATGTACCCTGAAGCAGGAACAAAAATAAAAATCTAAGGCGGGGTGTGGGGCATCAGTGCAACAGAATGATAAGAAAGAAAGATTAGAAACGTCTGAAGATTAGTAACAAATGTTTGATAGTCTTAACTTTACTATGATAGCCACTTGGTGACCTCAGACCCAGAACAAGTTGCCACTATAACAAACAACTCAGTCCAAGACCAAACCTCAGTGATTTTTGTGACTTTATCTGCCTCTCTGTTTTCAAGAAAAATTACTGTACTTAATCACTTAATAATTGCTACCTGTCCAAATCCTCACTTCTCACCTTCTACACCTTCTGTAAGCATGAAATAAATTGTCTGGACTTAAGCACTTGTTATGGTGTTAATTGGAGTTGTTTTATCTCAACCTACACTCATTTGTGATTTGGTGAGTTTGCCTAAAAGAAATAACATTGAAATTACTGGCTCCAAATCCATGTCTCCTTATATCTCTATTCTAAGAGATATGATAATAGATATACTCTATTCTAAGTAAAACTATGTAAGGAATTTTCTCTCAAATTATGGCATGATTTATATGTTATCTAGATAGATATTTGTCCTTCTATTGCCTCTCATAAGGATATGTCCATAATACTTGCCACATTGATGTACAATAATTTGCACTAACAACTAGGAGCCAAAAAATTCAATTGGAATCCAAATCACACCCTTGTGGTGGAGATGGTTGGACCACATCTGCAGTAAGGAAAAATATCAGTTATAATTTCTTGGTGTGAATGTTGTGACACACAAGCCCTGAGTCTATTATAGAAAATCTAGAGAATCAAATATTTTGACATTTCTATCACTGTTCTACCCCTAGGACTTCTGTAAGATGTACCATAAGCAAAGGTTACAAAAATATGAAAATTTCTATTAAATGTGTGTGATTAGGTTTCAACATCACCATTTCTAAAAATCACAATCATTATGAAATCAGATATTTAACTCCATAGTAGTACTGGGTGAAGAGCTGTGAACACTCTCATTCAGAAAATATACATTTCCCATATTTCTCAAACCTCATAGACTATTTACTTACTCACAACATTAAAAAAAAAAAATTACCAGACAAATCTAGATCCACAAATTTAATTAGAGACACCAAACTTCAGACTGAAAATAAAAACTCATGTTCAAGGTAGATGTCAGTGAGCCACATTGCAGGAGGCAAATTAATCCACATCATCTTTCTAATAGAATTTTTGACACTCTTTCTACAGGATGCTGCAATTTCTAACTTAAGGAGACTAGAAAGCAATGAATCAAGACAGATTATGATTCAATATGAATTGTAGCTTTTTGCAGCTTGTATTTCCTTTTTCACTTCATGCCTTTGGTAAGCTTAAGAAAAATAGAAAAACCTTTTTTCAAAAGTGAAATAAAGCTGGAATACAAAAAAAAATTTAAAAAGTCATTATGGTTCCAACAACCAACCTGAACCCTAAAGAGTCACATTTTTATTTACTTATTATCATAGCAATTATCTCTTCTAATTCAGTGTGCTCTATTGTGCTATCTCCACCAGAGAAGATTACATAATCATTGAATGAGTATATGTTGGTGTAGCAAAAGATATTATAAACTGTTTTCAACTTGTTTGCAATGTTTGTTGTATTTTTGTTAATTATTATTTAAATTAATCTATTATTGAACAGTTTATTAGAATATTATGCAGTAAACCTTGTTTTGGTGGATATATGAAAATAGAATTTTACTATTAAATTCCAGTGTAAGTTAGATGCTTTAATTTAAGTATCTATCTGCTGATCTACTTCCATCAGTGTACAGCAGTACAGGGAAAAAAATCAGCTCACGTTCCCATTTCAGTTATATCCATTATATCCCCTTACAACCCCGCATTTTGGAAGCCAAATAAGGAATTGACTTTAATCCACACCAATGGTCTCACTGTGTTTCAAGATTAACATCATCAACAAATGCCATTTTCCAATCCAGAAGCTGAGGTGCAAATAAAATTACATTATTAAAAATTAAATCTCTAAAAACAGATTATTATTTTATTATTTATTAATGTTAAATTCAAATGCATGTAACTGTTATATATATATGCATACAAACACAGGTATCATCCAAACAGATACACACACAAGTAATGTTCATTCTTTGAACAGAAATATTCATTATGACTTTTAAATATTGATTATTGCATTTATTAAGCCCAGTGATATAATATAGAGCACTTTTTGGAATCACAAACACAGCTTTCAAAAAAACACTAAATGAACTGAGTAAGAACAGAAGCATACCCTTTATCATCTTAATTTTCATTAAGACATTAACTGCCAAAGAAAATAGCTGAATGATTCCAGAAGACAGAAATATTTTCAAGGTCTATTAATAACTAGATTAATGCTATTCATCTAGTTAATGTCACTCAACTAATTTTCATTCAAGCTGTCACCAGACTAATTGTAAAATGAAATGGTATAAGCCAAAACTCATGGAATAATTATTCAGATGCATGGCTCTATGGCTAAGTAGCCTATCTTATGCAATAGGGTTGGCCTTAAGTATTGAAAATGCATCTATTATCTATGCTTTTTCTGAAAACAAAATTTATTATAGTGCATTTCAGGATGCTCCACAGAACAGCACAAAGGAGTTTTATTTGCATGAGAAATCTGTGATTTTTTTTGTGTTAGTGTTGAATTATAATATGGTAACATGCAACTACTACGCCACCCACCCAGTGGGCATTGAGGATAACTATGGGTAGAGATAGTGTTAGTAAGATGGTGTATTTTATTTATTTAGATGTACAATATTTGCCTATCTCTCATATACTGTGCAATCCATTTATTTTCACAGACAATTCACTTAAGAGTTGGACTTGACAATGCTTGTGGGTCCTTCCAACCCAGAATATGCTGTGAAATCTTTAGAATCTGTGGATTTAACTCCTGCGACATCCCCACAGACTATGTCTGAGTTTTAGGTCAGAGTGCAGGTATACATTTTCAGCTTGCCGGATTTAAACTTGTAAAAAAGGTAAAGATATTTTCAGGAATTTAGACATCGCTTAGTTTGCCCTTGTGCACCATGGGGTGCACAGACCTGGGTGTTTATCACGGTGCCTTATGTCCTCAGTAACACAGATCTACCAGGGAGCAGCTGCTCAGTTTTGTTCCAGTTACAGTACTTAGCTATGTCAATCCAGACTGGCACTATTCTCCTTCCCCACTAGTCTTCTGTCCAAACTGAATGTGTAACAAAAGAAAGCACCTTTTACAGGGGAATTTCACATTTGAAGAAGTTAGATTTAGGAGCACTGGAACACAGAAGAGGATTGCTTAGTGTTCCATATTACTATTACCATGAATAAAAGGATACGAAAAGAACTGTCTTTTGAGGATCATCCCCTATGACTAAAAAGTTATTACCCACACTAAGCATTAAGAAAACTTAATGAAATCCATAAAAGAAAGGAAAAAACAAAGCATTAAATATTGACCAGCTCAGTGCAGACTGCCATTGAAACTCATACTTTAATTAAAACTTAAGATTGCAAATCTCATCCCCAGTCAGAAAAAGACTGGACTGACTTTAGCAGTGACCAACATGCAACAATTAAGGTCTAATGCTTACTTCACAGTCTGTCTGAGTAACAGCTGCTTGAATAGCCTGTGTAAACAAAGTGGACCGAATTGACTGCAGACTAAGTGGGGAGCTGTGTGATAAGAAGTCAGCAGGATAGAAAGAAACATTGTCTGCACAATCCAGACTTGTGGAAAAAGTGAATAAAACGAGGAGCAAGAAACATCTCCAAATAAGTCAAATCTCCTCCATAACAGCTTCAAGCAAACCCTTCTGTAAAGCCCTCTTCTGTAAAAGAATGGTTCAAAGAAAAGGGTGAAAAGAATAATGAATCAGTGAAGCAAATGAGATGAGAAATAGCAGAACAGACTTGAAATTAAATATAGGAAAGATAGCTCTTATAAACTAAAATTCCCACTAATATAACCATTCCAATACCAGGGGGAAATATCACTGGTCTGATGCTTTTATTACATAACCAGATGTAGCTAGAATACCCATTCAGATTATTTCAGTTTGAGATCAGTTTACTTCATAAAAGTTTAAACAATTTCTTGAGTTTCATTATAGCTAAAAGGTTTTTCATGTTAGTTTTTTTAGTATGCTACAGTAAAGTCCCTAAGGAACTGAAGCAAAAGATTGTGATTCTGTTTACTGATATGAATGATACAATGGTCTTAAAAAATACTGAAATTAAAATAATATGCAGATAGTGTTTTATTGGTTTGTTCTTCTCTTATGCTATATGACTTTAGTAGACTAAAAAAAAAAAAAAAAAAACCTAAAAAAATGGATGGATGGCAGGGGAAGGCTGCTCTTTCCCAAGGAGAAGCTGAGCATGCTTATGGTGGAGATACTTTGAAGTAGGCAGCACACAAAGAAGGAAGTAAGAGTGGCACCGAAAAGCTTCAAGCTGCATTTCAAGCAAAGAGAATAAGATTAGTGCAGAGCAGCGTGTGAAGCAGGCAACCAAGTCTCAGAGAACAAACACCCCACATAGGAGTCCACAGACTTCCCTGTAGAGCAGAAAGCCACTGAACTAATTTTAGTAAGACCCTACATGCTAGAGCACTGTGGGTAGAATTTTACAATTGTCCTCTTTTATTTCTTCTCTCCCTGACATAATCATTTTGAGTTTCGTATATTTAATAAGGTAATAATTCCAATTTTCTTCTTATAAATCCTGGATTTTGTGGATTATTAAAAAAAAAAAAACAAACAAAAAACAACCAACCAACTAAACATCTTTACTCCTCTGGGACCCACTACAGAATAATATTTTCTATTGCATTAGTACATTCAATGTAAGTTATCAGAGTACCACATCAACATAATACTAAGCAAGTATTATAGGTAAGATCTGAAATAAATTCTTAAACAAGAAACTCACTTTTTTAAAATTTATAAGTGCTCCATGAGCAGCAGGTATTCAGTCAGACCTGAAGGGACAGTGCCACACAGAAATAAATCTGACTGCTAATAATTCATATTGAAAATAAGTCAGGTACTAAAATTCTCAGTTGTTATATATGCAAGTTTTGCAAGTTTTCTTCCCACAAAATATAAAAGAAAATTATTCAAAGAACTATAGACAGGATTGTCTCTGATAAAAAAAAATAAAAGGAAAATAAAAGATAAAAACAAAAAGAGAGACTGCAAGGAGGCAATAGGGATCCAGCAGAGAGCACAGAATCTTCCTTGAAGTTACTGAGTTTCAGGTCACTGTTGGACATCCATAAATGAGAACAGGGAAAATGGTGTTTAGAAGCATCTAAAGCTTTTCTAGCAGTCGATACTACCCAGAAAAGTTTCTTTGTGACAAAAGAAATATTTTGGTGCATTTCAATTCTCAGTTTTCACTATGCTTTTCTAAAGCCTGTCTAATTCTCAGCTCATTAAATCTATCCTTATCCTCACCATACAGCTTCCACTGATGAAGAGTTTTAATTTGACTATTTTTCCTCTATTTTAAACATTTAAATGTGTCATCTCAAATCTTACTCTTCATGACTATACCCATATTTCTCAGTATCAGCCTATATATTTGAACACAAACTAGAGTCATTGATGCCAAAGGAAAGGTTCATTAACATTGAAAACAGACAGTGGTCAAGCACCTGTTTCCACCAGAAGACTAAATAGAATTTGGTATCGTTATTTCCAGAATTTTTATTTGAAGTTTTATGCAAGTTTAATGTATGCATAGGGATTTTACAGGCATGTATGCAACACATGTAAAAGGAAATTGAGATCTGTTATTAAGCCTTCTACTTACAGTTGTGAATTACCCGCCCCCTGCAGAGTAACAGTTCCTTCACTCAATTTACTGTACTCAGCATTTATTGCTAAGGCATGATCAAAAGTATATTTTAGAAGAAACTTAAATGGCATAGTAAAATAATATTGAAGCATAGTCCAGATGGCATCAAGATGTGAGGATTAAAGGACATCTCTTTCATCAGAAAGAGCTGTACATTAAGTTCTCAGTTTATTTTCTACTTAACTCTATCTAAAGTCTTGTTCCTATAGCAACTGAATATACAGATATGCCTGAAAGAATTATATACCAGAAAGCACTCCTATCTCCAAAGTATATATTGCAATTTAACACATCTTTGGGCAGGAGCTTCCATTTAGTAACTGCAATAAAATCCTCTTGTCCTTCCATTTGGGGGAATTATAGTCCCTGTCTTCTAAAATCCCAGGAGTTTTACTGATATTCACAAGCATCTCAAGCTCTGCCTCACCAGAGGCGACTTCATTATTTAAAACACAGTCATCAAATTCATTTGGAAATAAAAACAGCTACTTGGTCATAATATTAAAAGTGAAAGACCTGATTACATTTTCCAAGGTCCTTGGAACCATTACTTTTTCATGGAGCATCTAATACATATTTTCATCATGAAAATATTGTGACAGAAAAAGTGATTGAAAATTCAGAAATGACTTTTTTTTTTTTCTTGTCTTTAAGAATAACCTTCTCATCAGACTGAAGTAATTAATCTCCCTTGCTTCATTATACTTCCTCAATGGTTTAAGATATTGGTATTAAGAAGCATTTAGATATAATACATGGAGAAATGAAGGATTTATGGAAGTGAAAAGCAAGGACACACATACTAAGCCTAGAGGTTACAAGAGATGCTGGAACAATCACATGTTCCTTGAGTTAATTTTTAATTCTTTCTGAAGAGTACACATGTACCACATTATCAGCTACTATTATTATTATATGCACTTGTTATGCAAGTTTTCTTCCCACAAAATATAAAAGAAAATTATTCAAAGAACTATAGACAGGATTGTCTCTGATAAAAAAAAATAAAAGGAAAATAAAAGATAAAAACAAAAAGAGAGACTGCAAGGAGGCAATAGGGATCCAGCATAAATACATAATACATAAATTGAGTCAGTGTGGGTTGACCTTCATTTTTCTCTCTGAAAACCATAGAACTATTGACAGATTTCCAAAAATTAAATCCCAATTAATAACTGGTTCTTTTAGCATTTAAAATCTTCAAACTACCTTGTTCAGAACATCTAGCAGATCTTCAAGTAGAATAAATATTTTGCAGCTAGGAAATTGGCAATAGGCTCTGAAAAAGTGACTACTTTTTCTCTGCTAAACAGGAGAATTATATTCTAGAGAGGTTTTAGATCAATGAAGCTATGAAAGTCTCACAAGTGCAAAAGAAATTCTTTCATCTCTTCCTTGGGACTCCTTGAAAGGTTGGCATTTAATCTATCAATCCAGGCCCTCAATGAGCTTTCTGCAAACTTTGCTTTGTAATTTCTAAGATCACAAAAAAATAGATAAATAAAGTATTAAAACTTGATGTAGAACTTGTCTCAAGAGAGTTTTAGTCAACTTTGAGATGGTCTTTCTGGAAACAGTGGTTAGATGAGAGTTCTTATTTCTAAGCAAAACTATTTATTTTGAAGCAGCACCACCACTTACCTGCTGTTTGAGAGAAATTTTATCAAATTTGCACTGTCATGGAAGTCTGAAACAGTTAAAATGTTAGCTATCAAAAAATGTTTTTAAAAAAGTCTTGTCTTCATTGTTCACATATGATACAAGAAATTACGCCAGTTAAAAAAAAGAAAGGCTAAGTCAGCAAATATGCCAGCAGGCAGACAGAGAGCAGATGGGTTATTTATAGCTTTGGTTTCAATATGTGGAACAGGGCTTATGAACAAGGTCCTCTGTCAAGTCCTCAAAATGATTTAGTTAGAATTTAGCCACGCATAGATGTCCTATGGAAGTCTTTGTGGAGACTGCAGCGATGCTCCATATGATAGTAACAGGTAAAATAAAATACTAGGCTTTAGCAATGACATTGATTGTTCTCAGTTCTAAAAACTGTTAACTTTAATTTGACACACACTCAACACTGATTTTATACTACTCTATCCACATCGATTTCAGTAGGGCTAGTCATGATTGATTTGGAGAAAGCCAGATAAGCCCTAACCATTTCACTTTATTTCCTGAACTATGGAACAAAAGATCAGTATTTACTGTCTTCAATTTCAAATACAGAACTCAAATTTGAGACCCAGCTAAACCCCAAAACCAAGTGAAATCAGACACAATGAAAGTTGCTTATTTTTCCATATTTTTCCATTTCCCATGGAAGAGTAGAAGGCTGTCTAACAAAAACTACTGAAGAAAGTAGTACAGTCTTCAAAACAAAATACCAAGAATGTGGAACACCGCAGATTTCAAATTATTGTCAGGTGATTTTATCAGGAGATGCACAGGTCTTAGAAGATGAGACGCCAAGCACACTACCTGATAAACAGGAATAAGTATTATTATGTAGTAGACATCTTTTACTCTATTCAGTGCAGCAGTGGGCTCATCAGTCATCCACTGACTCCTCTTTTCAACTGATAATCTAGCATGCAAATAATCTATCTGAATAATATTTTAAAACAAAAACAGATCAGGATACCCAGAGTTAAAACAAAGGATGATAATCAGAGGAAAAGTGAAAAAAGGAAAACACTATTGGACTATAGAGTTCTGCATCCTCCATGGTTAAACTGAAAAACACCGTGAACCCCAGGCAGAAATAATTTTCAAGCTAAGAAATTCATGCACTACTGCTTTAAAAACCTAACTAATCAATTAAGCACAAAGATCTTCAAGCTCATTAAAAGTAAGAACTCTATCCCTTAAGGATCAAAAAAAGCTGGGTCGCCCCAAACTAGTAAACAGCTTCCCAGGATGATAAACCTCTAGTCTGAATATCAACTTCCATCAGACACATGCTACATCTACTGCGTAGAAGAGATTTTATTCAAAATCCACTGATTTTAACTCATCCACTAAATCAAGACAGAATTAAAATAACATGTTGTTTAATCAGAAGCTGTTGATCTTTCTTTTTTAGGCTTTTCTGGTTTCCTTCTGCCTCTGTGGACTTCATGTTAATGTTCTAACTTGCATGAGGATTATTCAGTCTTTCATCAGACCATTAAGGCGGGGAATTAAGAGTTTTACAACCCACAGAACATTTTTGTCTTCAGAAAGGATTTGGACAGGAAAAAAAATCACAAAATGACCTTGTGTTAAACAAGACAAGAAGCAGTAGAGCATTTAGAATATTTCTATGCAGTTTTATATTCTCTTTTGCAACCAGCCATCTGTTTCATCTTAATTCAGCTACATAAAAGCAGGTAGAGGCCAAAGACCATTCCTGGAAAGGGTAAGGCCTTCGGGCCAGAGATACAGATGCTAGAACTCTAGTCAAGCTATGAAGGCAAAATGTTAGCCTACCATATGTTAAAAAGCAGCTTCTCTTATGAGATAATCTGGGTTTTGCTTATGATTTTTAATCAATATTTATATAAAGAAGATATCTAAAGTAGAATACAATTTCACTCTTTTGCTCTGGTAGCTCTTTGCACTTGGAATTATGAGAAAATTAATGAGATTGATATACAAGTATTGTCAAAACCATGAGAATGCCTGTACTGAGAATTCCCAACAGATTGTGATATTTTGCCTGCTACCCTTTACCTGCTTACCACTACTGACTGCCTGGCAGCACGAAGTACCTTCTCCATAAGACTCTTGCATCAAGGAAACATAGGATTAAATTAAAATAGTGCCTATTTTAAGCTGTCTCTATCACATAGAGCTGATAATGACAAAAGAACTGGGCATAGCCTGAAAGTGGCATTTTCTAGCAACAGACTCTCAGGCCAGTATATGCCACCAAATTTTGAAATGTGGGCATTTGACGCTTGTGTCCAGTTGGACTTCTGACAAAGTTGTCCAATTCTCAGATGATCCCCGAGCAAATTCAAAGTATAAATATAGTACTAAGATTAGTAAGAACTGGATTTATTTATTTCAGGTGCTATACCTGAAAAAAATCATCATGGGCACAAAGAACTTACCAGAACATATAAATAACTGAAACTTAGACTAAAGATAACAATACAAGAAAAACTATCATCTGTTATTACTCTGTGGGAGACCAAAGAAAATTCCAGATTCCACATACCTGACAAATAAATTCTGCTCTCATTGACCAACACTTCCAGATCCTTTTCTGCCAGACAGCTTTCCAGCCACTCATTCCCAAGCCTGTAGTGCTGCAGGGGGTTGTTGTAACCCAAGTGCAGGACCCAGCACCTGGTATACAGGTGAACCTTGTACAACTGGCCTCAACCCATCTATGCAACCTGCAAACTTACTGAGGATGCACTTAATCCTCTTGTCTTAAAAGTATTGAACAGGACTGATATTGAATATATGACTGCTGTTGGAATACCTTTTAATTTCAGATATCCATTGGAGAGTGAAATAGAAATATCTGAACATGAAGCATTCTCCTGTTAACAGTTCTAACAGGCAATGCAGAGATGGAAAGAAATACTGTAACAAATTTAACAGCTAACTAAAATATTTTGCCAGTGTGGATCAGATATAAATACCAACCATAATGATCTTGCAGTTTGCACATGCACACACACAAAAAAAGCATTTGCTAGTACCTATGTCAGCCTACCTGTTCCAAAGAATTTTTCCAGCTATATATTTAAAAAGAAAATAAGCTGTTGCATATTTCCAAACAAATACAATTCAATACAGACAAAGCCATAGCATACACATATACAGATACCATAATATGAATGAATACCATATGCTAAAGCCATTTCATCATCCTTCCTTAAAATAGCAAAAATATATATTTGTATTTTCAAACAGTGGATGAATGAATCTTAGAGGAAATCTTTGTAGGTTTTCTTAGGATTCAAAATGCAGTGGTAGTGGTAATTTCAAAATAAGAAGGAACAAAATTATTCTAGTTTGTCTGGAAGGCAGCAAATAGTACAGTAATAAACAAAAATTTCTATTTTACTTTTGGAACAAACTTATCTGACTGTGACTAGTTAAAATTAACATGCTTATTCTTTCGAGCCACAGAGTTTCTGTAATAAATTTGCTATTATAAATACAAATCCAACTCAACACTTACTGAATTTCACTAGGGGAAAAAAGTAATCTTTACACTCTAGGGCATACAAAGTAAAATTTTAAAGTAAAGACACCACTTACATAAAGATATATATTTTGACATACTCTCACTACTACTTCTATAGTGTGGAAAAGTACATAACATTTTTAGATGTTTTACAGTATAAACCACATCAAAAGAACTCTATTCAGTTCCAAAAGCAACTGTTGCATTCACTGTCACTTGGCAGTATGATTGTTTTCTGCTTGAATTACTGTTGTAGTGACAGGAATATCAATTTTCAAAGAACATAGCATTTAAGATTCAAATTTTGTTAGCCTTTTAAATAAAATGAAAAAACCAGAAGGCATCTATACAAAATATTTCTAAAGTCACCTGAGCACTGTTGCTGCAGACTTTGTTTTAATGTTACATATTTATAGTAGTAGCTACAGAATATTCTCCTGTGTAAATACCTAAACTCCTTTCCTAAGGCATGTCAGAATTAGACCCTCTGGAGAGCATCCCAGGTTAAGCCACGTAACAATCGAGTACTTGCCTACAGAAAGAGTGAATATGAGGACCTGCTTTTCTCCAGAGGCCTGGGAAATAAAAAACTCCTCAGTAACTCAAGGCAGGCTTTGCACCATATGACAGTATTTTGCATCTTCTGTGGCTCAAACTCACAGATTACCTAATACATAAGCAATATCTAGATTACAAAATCAAAACCACAATCATACCCAGCAAAAAAAAATGTGTGTGAAACAAGCAAGAAGGCTAAGTTGTTCCTGCATATAAAGTAAAAAGACAGAAAAGAGGACTGGGAATGCAGTCGAAATCTCTTGGCACAAGCTTGGATAAGCTTTAACTTTTCTACTCTTCTAAAGCACTTACTGCAATGTCTGTTTAGAAAACCAGTGAGGTTTGCTATGCTTCTGGCGGTTGCAAATATATCTTGTTTTTTCCAGAAAAATACAGGGTATGATTCAAGATAAATCATGCATCAGACTTTTCAGTCACGTGACTGGGGACGTGTTCAGCATGATGGTCCCTATATGCAAAGTGCAGAAATGAGTCAGAAGAAAGTTACACATTTGTCAACCCAAGCAAGGGACACAACAGTAATTAAAATCACTATCAGTTGGGTGAGGCTCAATAAATCCATCTAGATCTGATGTGTGTAATAGAGTAATAGGTGATGATTGATCAGTATCATATTATAAAATAATATAATATCTAAAAAAGATCTGATGAAAAGAGTGTATTAAAAAATAACAAAAAAAGGAGAAATTGGCCTAGTTAGTCAGTTAATTCATGGAAGTGTGTGTCCTTCCTATTGCCTCCTATCCTGGCAATAGCAAGGATTCTTATTAAATAGTTCTTTCTTTGAGGCTTGAATACTTTCCCAGGAAACAGGACTAGAATAAGAAAATCTATTTACACAAGTAACTCCCATGTCTCCTACTTCCTGCAGATTTGAGATCAGTGTGCAGTTAAATTTTCATGTATATTTTCAGATCTTTTCAATACTTTGATAAGAATTAGATATAAGAAACTATTCAGGCATCTATAAGTTGCCTTAATTTTATATGTTTGACCGCAAGTCTGAAAGTTAGGATCCTATGAGAGGACTCCAGGAACAAAGCTTGATATTTTAAAGGTTATAAATAATATCATGTTCATCAGTCAGAAGGATGTCTAGGATTAACCAAGAGGAAGACTAAGAAATGAAGAATATATAAAAACCTACCCCTTTTCTGGCATACCTTCAGTAAAGTAAGTATCGGAAGGAGGGTAAACACCAACTGCTTCTCTTTCAATAATTAGGAGATAAATATTCTATTGTAAAATGCAGATGGAGAAAAAAGAAAACATATTTTAAACTACAGTACAATCCAAGAACACTCACCTTTGAAATGGAAGATGCAAATTAATCTTCCTTTTCTGCCTGAGGCAATATAAATATTGTTTTAATGATGCATCCCCATCACCAAATTGTACCATTCTCTGGGTGGGACATTCCTCATTCCTGAGGATTCATTTCTGAATATCCAACTGATGTTTAAAAAAAAACAGATATCCCACCCATATCCCAAACCCTATCAACTACTCAGACTGTATTTTGATCTCTTTCTTCTGACTTTTCCCACGATCAGTGTCTCAGCTGCTATGCTTTTAGACATCCTGTACAAAATGATCCTCTCTTACACTTTCTATGGCCAAGTTAATCCAAAGGGGGTTTTTTTTACATTTCTCTTACAATCCAGTGGATAGTAAAATGACAGTTTTGAACCTTAATCTCCTTTTGCTACTTCAAGTATTTAACAACCAAAATTGGCAATTAATTTTCTTCCTTAAAAATTTTTAAATTCTTTCACAACTTCTACTAAGCTCAATATACAGGCTATAAGGAACTTCCTGAAATACTATAAAGATACACATGTTGAGAACTATGCAAAATATGAATTCACTAGATGTCAGTGGACACATTTTATGGAAAATTAGGCTAGTCTAAATTTTATAGTCTCTTTCAATCTTTAAAATACCTTTCCACTCTTGAACAGAAAATTTTAGCCAAAATTTAATCTAGATAATAAAACACAAACCTACTCAAAATAGTCTTAGTGGATCAAACCAAAACATCTTAATAGCCCCATACTCACCTTTCAAAAAACGTTTTATTAATAGACTCCTCTAGAAGTAAAATCAAGACTGTACCTCACTGTAGCCTGAATTTTCAAAAATATTTAACCTGTAGCACTCTGAAAAATTTCTGGGAGCCCTTATACCTCCTTTTAAAGAAAAAAACCCCAAACACTCCTTTGCTATCTGCCACTTACCTAGTACCACCAAGGCTGGCTTCAGTTGTAGATTGAACACCAGAGTTACCAGTTAAACAATTTCAGGTTTCAGCAGTCTCAGACTAATTCTATGATTGTCACAGACAATTACTATCTTCATTATTAAAGACCTATTAGATGCTATTTGATGCAATGCTTTAGGTTTGTTCCTCACTGAATGGAATCTTGCTCCTGTAGATTAAGAAACAATGGAGCTAGAAATGACCACAACATTTTAGCTCTGTGTGTAATGGCTCTGTCTTATTATAACATAAAATATCCTGAGCTAGGAGGGATGCACAAGGATCCTCAAAGTCCAGGTCCTGACCCTGCAGAGGACAGCCCTAAGAACGCTGCTACCTGCCTGATAATGTCTAAACACTTCTCAAACTCTGTCAAGTTTGGTGACGTGACCACTTCCCCAGAAAGCCTGTTTCAGTGTCTGACCATCCTCTAGGGGAAAAAACTTTTCTTAATACCCAATCTAAACCTTCTCTGACACATCTTCATACCATTCCTTAGGGTCACTTATCATGAGGGAGAAGAGATGAGAAGCTGCCTTGCCGCTTCCTATTGTGAGGAAGCTATAGATGACAATGAGGTCTCTCCTCAATCTCCTCTTTCCCAGGCTGAAGAGACCAAGAGATCTTAGCTGCTTCTCTTTTTGTTTCCCCTCAAGACCTTTCATAATTTCTGCTGCCCTCCTTTGGACACCCTAATAGCTTCATATCTTTCTCATCTTGTGGTACCCAAAACTGCACTCAGGACTCAAGACCAGGCCCCTCCAGTGGAGAGCAGAGCAGGACAGCCCCCTTTCTTGCCTGGCTGGTGATGCTATCTATGCCTGATGTCCCCCAGGACACCTGGCAGCCAGGGTAGACTCAACTTGTCATTGATCAGGACCCCCAGATCTCTTTCTGCAGTGCTGCTCTCCGGCCTCTTGTTCTCAAGTCTATCTGTATATCCAGGGTTGCCCCTTCCCAGGTGCAGAATCCAGCACTTGCCCTTGTTAAACTTCTTTTTGTGCTTTTCCAGCCCTCTATTTTATCCAGGTCCTCTTCAGGGCCTTCCTGCCTTTGAGGGAGTCAACAACTCCTCCAAATTTACTATAATCTGAAAATATACTTAGTATTCCTTCCAGTCCTGCATCCAAATTGTTTATAAAGATGTTGAAGAGCACTGGCCCTACAGTGGAGCCCTACAGCAACTGTTCGCTGACCTGGTGTTATCACATCACAGCAACCCTCTTTGTGCCCAGCCCATGAGACAGTTGCTCACTCTTCAGATTATGTGTTTACCCAGATGAATAATTTTGTTCAGAGGGATACTATGAGAGACAGTAAAGAAAGCTTTAGTGGAATACTAAAAGATCACAACAGCAGGCTTCCTTTGGTCGGCTGCATGGGTTACATTTTCATAAAAGTAAATCAGGTCTGGAAAACAAGACTTTAAAGAAGCCATGTTGGCTGTAACCAGTGACTGTGTTGTCTTTTAGGTGATTTCCAATCCTCCCAGAATAATCTTCTCTGTAATTTTACCAGTCATTGAAATGAGTCTGACAGGCCTGAAATAACCAGGGTCATTCTTTTTTTTTTGCCCTTCTTGTAAACTGGGACAACTGTCTCCCGTTTGAAGTGAACTGGGACCTCTCCAGATTCCCAAGACCATTCAAAAATCATGCAGAGAGGCCTTGTAATGACATCAACCAGCTCTTTGAGTATTCTCAGATGAATCCTATCAGGCCCTATAGATTTACAGGGATCCAGCTGGAGCAGCAAATCCCACACAAGTTCAGGGCCAACTGGGAGTTTATCAGTCTCACAGCCACGATCCTCCTGCTCAGGATGCTGCAATGCCCATAGCCTAGGAATGATGTTGAAGAGTCAAAGAAAGCATTAAACACCTCTGCCTTGTCAATGTCCCTATGATGGATTGATAGAATTTCTGCACTGCCTTTTGACATTAATATATTTTTAAAACTTTTTTATTATCCTCCATAATTCTTGCCAACTTCAACTCCAGTTGAGCTGTGGTCACACAAATTTTCTCCCTAGACTGTCAAGCAGTAAGCTTGGGCCTTACATGTCACCTGTATTTGCTTCCACTGTCCATATTCTTTCCTTTTTTGCCTTATCTCCAAAATAAGATTCTAGTCAGCCAAGCTGGTCTTCTGCATCTCACCTGCTTGACTCCTGACAGTTTGGAATTGCCAGGTCCCATGCATTTAGAAGACAGTGCTTATAAACTGAACAGCACTAATGGATCGCAGTATCTTCAGAAACACTTTCCCAGGGAACCTCACTTCCTAGTTCCCTGAGAAGCCTCAAGTCTGCTCTCATATCCAGTACTGAATTTTTGTTGACACTGGCACTTTTCCTTCTGTCAACAGAGCTTTTAAACTCGATTGCTTTGTGGTCACTGTGGACAAGACAGCCATCAATCTCCATTTCACTTATCAGACTCACTCTGTTAACATCAACAAATCAATAAGGGCATTTTTCCTAGTTTGCTCCCTTGGTACCTGGACCATAAATTATCATCCAAATGCCTTAGGAATCTTCCAGACCCATTTGTGCCAGCTGTGTGTTGCTCCCAGTTAAATTCTGGCAAGTTGAAGTCTTCCATAAGGACAAGGGCAGTTGATTTGGAGGTGTTTCTTAGTTCATTTAAGAGTAACTCCTTGGGTCATCATCCAGGCTAAGTGGTCTATAATCAACTCCCACAATGACATCTGCATTGCTTGTTTGTCCCTCAGTTCTTTACCTAGAGACTCTCAAGAGTGCCATTGCTAACTGTAAGCTCCATTATTGCCTCGTTCAAATGTTATACTTTAGTGATCTATGAGTTCCCTTCTGGTGTCATCCCTATGAGTTAAATAACTTGGGAGAGAGGGGGGACATTGGGCACATAGTAAAACTCAAACTCTTTTCATTTGAATTAAACATAGAACTGCAATATTCTGTCTGAGCTTTTCCTCTTTCATGTGTTTAGACTTTTCACTTTCAAAAATACTATCCTTTTACTTTCAAAAGGAACCTGCTTAGGAATGCTCAACTTATTTCTCTTCACATGCTAAATGTTCTCTTCTATCTACAAGCATATAGCTATTTATTGGACCTTTTAATTCCCACTTCAAAAAATTTAATCCCTACATAACCACTACTAAACTGAATGAGTGGTTTATTTCTATGAAGATTTTGAATGGAAATATGTTACTATTCATATATATATAACTCCTCATAGAACTCTTTCCTTAACTGCTTCTCAAACTAGACCTTGTGTACTGCTCAAGGCTAAAATAGAGAAATACTGATATTTTTCAGTTCCATTAACAGTGATTCTGAAAAGCAACCATTTATGAAATTTAAATGTCTGCATCATCATCCATCAGAACACTCATTGAGTCAAAATAACCACTTTGCATAATTTTAAACATCTGCATTTCATGCTTTTTAAACAGTAAATTTTTTTGCTTATAAAGAATACACTGTATTTCAAAACCATTATATATTAACAAAAATTACGCTACTGCAGTTTACGTTAAGAACAAAGCCCCAAGTCACATAGAATATTTTTAAAGCCTTTAGAATCAACTTTTTAACCAATGTTTCACTTAAAGGGCTGATAAAACATGTACTAGAACATGAACAATCCTGTTGTTATCAGTTTGTTTCCATTGTTAAGGCAACTGCCTATTTCCTCCAACTAGCAACGATAACAAGAGCATACACCATTTTAGACAAAATAGTATGAATTGTTTGCCCAGATAGATGAAAAAAATGGACTGATTTTACTAAATAGAGAGTGCAAAGCCAGTGGTGCCTAGGTACAGTGGTGACCCATTGGGTAGAAGTAATTACATAAAAATTGTTGATTTTGGGAAGACAAGGATGGAGATGAGGGGGGATCAAGATGAATAAACAAGACCAGCAAAATGGAGAAAAGTCAGAGAATAAAAGAGACGTGACACATGTAGAAAAGCTACTGGTCATTAGGTTTTTCTGGTTTATATTGTTCATGTTTATGAATGCTCTGTGTGTTTTTGCAGGTGTCTGCAATGGCTGGCTGTCCCTGCAATACGTGTGGCTGTGTCTATATATGTGTGTGCCCACTGGGAAGTAGCCTGGCTAGAGACTGCCTGCAAACAGAGAGAAGCTGCCACCTTGAATCTAGCAAGGTTCATTGGATTCAGTTGCCATCAAAGCAAGTCATATTATTTCAACTCTGAACTGGCTAAAACTAACTTCTTTAATTTTGTGGGATCAATTCACACTTCCTCTATCATTAAATATGATGAAAAATGAAAATACATGATCATATGATCCATTGGTTTTTGTGTATCTTCTATATTATTTTTCTCCCTCATCAGTTTACCAGAAAAATATTTAGCAATTATTTGGCTATTTAAACATACTAGAACAGCTATAAGATCATTAAAAAAGGGAAATAAAAAAGTGAATTTTCAAGACATTTCAAACAAATGGATGCAAGCACTACTCTATGCTATATCTATTAGGTTTGAAGAATCAGGACAGAACAAGGTTTGAGTTGATCATAATCTATAACACAGAGCTATCCATTCCATCTGCCAATAATAAATGATGGCAAATCATTCTGCTCAAATAACACACCAATATACTTGAATATGTCAATACATTTTAAGGCAAGCATCCACAATCCTTTTGGAAACTCTACAAGGAATTTCACAGTTAATTCCAATGATATAAACAATTTTTTATTATCAGTACAGCCCCATAAACAAATATATGCCTATCAACATTAAAAGAGTGTTCATGGGAATATAGAATAATATAATGAATAGTGAGAGTTTTTAAATTGGATTTTGTTTGAGTGTGCTGTGCTACAGGCCAACTTCTATTGATTACTCTTTCTAATTTACTCAGACAGCACTTTTTAATCACAACAGGATAAGCATGCCTAACAGCTAAGAGAGCATAAAAAGAAACATTCCAAGCATTCGGCATCAAACTTAGCAAGTCTACTTTGGTTATTTATTTGGTTTGGTTGGTTGGTTGTTTTGGTTTTTCAAACTTTGTTTCTTTTTTTGCCAGGTCAATTTAAATTGGTAGCTCTACCAGTACTGGCGGAACAGACAAGTCTTTACAAAGTACTCACAGAATGGTATTTTAACTACACTTGTATTTACCCTCAAAAAAAACCCCAAAACTTTAGAGATGGGAAAGTGAAACTGTCATACATTTTTCAGTAAAATCATATTCTAATTGGTGCAATGCAAGTCCAGAATTAAGGTATCTGAAAAAAGCATATATATAAAATATTAAAAGATACCTTTAAAGTCTAGTAGACCAGACATCTCATGCAGGTAAAATTCTACATAAAAAAAACTTAGAAATTTTGGAGATGAAGGCTAAAGAATAAGTAAGATGGATTTAACATAAAAAAAACCCAACTAATTAAACCCCTCAATCTATAGATAGTTTTTCAAATGATGAGACACTAATGATTATCTTACAATGAGTAAAGCATCTTTTGATGTACATGTGAAAACTCATCTAAAAGTGATTGAATCAATAAAGTTTGGCAAAGTTTTCTAATACAAATATATAATGTACATTATATAAAAACACAGAGTTCACTATAGCAGGGATGTTTATGGAAGAAGCAAATGAGAGAAGCAAAGAGAGCAAAATCAGAGAGCACTGGTTATTGCATTCCATGATCCAAATTCTCTTGAAGGGAAATATGCACATAAGCTTTTCCAACTAATCAAACATTGTTAAAACTCATAAATCAAGCAAAGTCAGTGTATCATTTTAGAAGTTTAAAATTCCAGATTTTATTTAGAAATATATTCAGATCTGAATTTGCATTCTTTACTCACAGAAAGACTTTTACTGAATTCGAAGGAAGATTAATTTTTGACTTAGCCTGTAATCATGGCACTTGAATTTCCCACTGAACTGTATGTCTGGTTCACCTGTAGTCAGCTGTAGAACTTGAGTCCTTGCAAGACAGAAGATATATCTAATTCATTCTCTTTATTTTGGAAGGAAAAAACATTTTTTTTTGCCTAAGAGGAATTTAAAGATGTAGCAGAAACTTCACATTGACAAAAGACAGAGAACATGACTAGATGACATTGGATGTTCAGTATGACAAGTTTTTTCTATAATAGCCACTGATCATTTACGAGTACTATATAATTTGAAATTAATGCATCAGACTTGGGTATAATACAGTCCTTTTGTAACCTGTCTCCCTTGACACAGATCTAAGCAGGTATATATTTAAAGACTTCTTTATTTTTAATAAAATTGAACAGACTGAATATGGTGTGCTACCTCAGGATTTGTGATAATAAAATGTCAAAGAACAAGCTGCAAGCTGGTTTTTTGCTTGAGATACTCAAAGAATTAATTTTATGCTGGCATATACTGTAATTAGAAATAGCTCTGTGCATCATGATTAAACTAGTAGCTATGGAAACCAAAGCAGACTAGAATAAGTGTAAAAAGAGAATAGCGAAGAAGCCAATCATAAAATTCCTTTACTCTGTTTATTTTTAATCTTTCTCGTAATGCAAATTTGAATACTAAGGGTCAATACTACTTTCTTACTTTATTTTAACCTTTGTATGATTAGAAAGAACAGTATTGTTTCCAAACTACTTCCTAGGTATTCGATTTTTTCACTCCAGAACTTCTCTACCGACACAATCTTAGGTATTAAAAGCACACCAGTTTTAAAGATCCATTCTGTATTAAATAATTGTATATATTTATCCCTTTTTGAAATGAGAACTCCATGTTTTCAACCACTAAAATCTCCATGGTGCCCTATCCCCTTGACTATTCCGACAGCCATCTGCTGAACATGTTCCAGTTTAGCAATCTCCTGACGGGTGTGGGGGAAGGATGGATGCATCTCTGAGCCGAGCCATACTCACCTGATGCAATCTTGAGTACTGAATGAGGGGGAAGAATCACTTCCCTTGCTATGCAGGCTACACCTACTGTGACCACCAAGCAGGCAGACAGCCTTTGTGATACAGTGCTGACTCATGTTTAAATTCTCATTCAGTCTTGGGTCTTTTACGAAATAGCTGATTCGTGGTAAGTCACTCACCAGCCCATGCTGCTGCATGGGGTTATGACAGCCCAGGTATGTCTGTTCTTACCAAATTTCACCAGGTACCTTATAGTCAGGTGAGCTGAGGTCCTTTTGAATGTTATCTCTGTGTATAGCCTGGTATATAGGCTGTCTCACTTTGCCACCCATTTTGCTGTCATTCACAAACAAAAGGGCACTTTCCCTGCCATCATCCAGGTTGATGATGAAAATGTTAAGCAATATTTGTACCAGTACCAGCCTCTAAAGTGAAGCCACTCCTTAGATATCATGCTGTACACCTCTGTTCTTTGAGACATACAGTGGAGCTGCTTTTCCACCCATGTTCTGGCCACTTGTCCCTAATGCTTTAAGGAATCATATCAAAATACTTGGTTTAGTCAAGGTAAACAAAATTGTCCACGCCTTTTACCCTCATCTACAGAGACAGGTGCCTCATTACAAAATGTAATCAGGTTAGTCAGACATGGTTTGTCCTCAGTAAAGCCATGATGGCTGTTATGAATCACATTATTTGCCTTGCTGTGCCTAATAATGGCTTCCAGAAAGATTTATTTCATAATCTTCCCAGGAACTGAGATGAGACTGTACTGTGTACAGCTCTTTGGATATCCTTCTTTTCCCTTTTGAAAGTGGGCATAGCTTTCTCTAGTTAATGAAGATACCTCATAATCACCATAATCTTGAAAGAAGAATAAGAAATAGCAATATTGGATGCACATCCAGCAGTCTCAGTTTGCTTATATGAACCCTTAACTCAGTCTTCTTCTCACACAGCGAGCATTCCTCTCCACCAGACTTTCCCAGGAGGCACAGAGATCTGGGAGGCTAGTGACCAGAGGCCCAAAGATAGTACCTTAAGATTTTCAAATCTTAAAATGGAAAAACAGTAGGCATATTAGCTATATTACATGCAAGCAAATTGTATACCTGCCTTCAGACAGGGACAATTTATGACACTCAGTGCCAATATTTGGTACATTATTGGGCCACTAATATAAGAGGACTGTTCAAAAAGTACATTTTTCTCAGAAGATGACTGTGGAAGAGGATCTGGTCCAAGCCATTCTCTGGGCTATGGCAAAGGATAAATAAATATTTCAGATATCATGCTTCATATCAGTACTTTCAGACAGACTTAAGCAGTTTCCTGGTATGAATGATCTGACATTGACCTGGTCAGAAAGCATTTAATTGTTGATCAGTGTCATGCTTTGAAATGAAAAAAATCCTATAGATAAAACGAAAACCTTTTCCCCTCATTTCCCACATAATACAAAACCAGATAAATCTTATACTTGGTCTAATAAGTTCAATTTCATCATTCTCAGTTAAATAAAGTTCAATTTCATCATTCTCAGTTAAACAATTTCATAATTCTCAGTCAAATTTTTCTGGGCTACTCCTCCTGTTGCCTCTAACACCAGTGCAAATATTCACAAAACAAAATATGAAGAGCAATACTGAAGAACAGAGACTTTTTTCCTCCTGCTACTTCTGCATAGAGTTTTTGCTTCAAAATATTCTTCCTACTATTGTATCTCCTCTACTGCACAGGCTTTAACATCTTCTAAAGGAAGAAAATCTAGTAGAACCAGCGACAGGATCTCATCAATACTCATCATACTAGCATCACTTGGGTGAGGAAAACTGTCATTATACTCATCTTTAAATTCAGTGTCTGTGTCCTGCATGGTGATTATATTCACCAATTTTTGCTGCCTTTCAAGTCACACCTTCATCAGTAGAGACAGGTAATAATTTCTTTGGAACTTTGAGGAAAAAATGTTACCAACATTAACTGGATTTAGTTTTGCAACTGTATTTTCACAACTGGAAGAGAAGAGAATGCAAAAATCCATACCTACAAAAATATCCTGACTAGCCATGTCCCATGACCTATACAACTTTTACACTGAAAGATGAGGAAGAATCTCAAATTACTATCTTCACTATGTTATTGAAATACTTACAGTTTTAAAAGTCAGCTGAAAATTTTTCCTCTCAGAATACAGAGATTCTGTCAATGAATCTAAATGATTTGGGGGAGAAAAGCAAACCAAAAAAGCTTCAGTAAAATGAATTAGCATTCAGGATAAAGGAATCATGCCTACCTAGGATACCTGTAAAATTTTATCTGTTTTGTTAATAAAAGCCAGAAGTTCTCAACATACAAGTCACCAGCAAAGTATTTTCAGTATTATCAGTATTTTTCCTATTCCAGTATCAGCCCCTTCATTCATTTATGCTATTACCATCCTCTTTTTCCCCATGCAAATAATTTCAAGGATTGCACTAGCTTTCTCATACAGTATCAAAACACATCTGACAATGCCCTAATCGGTTTCACTACTAGCAACAGGATTCTCACAAAACACAAAATTACTCAGGATGTTATTACAAGAAGGGTTTGAGATTTTTTTGACACTCGAGAGCATTCTTCTTTTCAAAGATCACCAAAATATTGCATATTTCATAAGCAACACTTTGGAACAAGCCTTCTTCAACATGCTCCTTTACCCTCCTTACTGGCAGTATATTTTATTTTCTTTACCAGAAAACTGATTACTGCAACTTTGTTGAGCCACTATCTACCCAGCTCTGAAGCAACCGCTGGACTGTTTCATGTGCTTATAAAGACAGAAACAATCACCTTCCAGGACTATTTGTTTTGGCAACTGTATTGGGTTTATGCGGCAAGGTTTTCTAACAGAGGAGGGGGACTAGAGGGGGACTTTTCTGAGAAGCTGATAGAAGCTTAGGCTTTGCCCAATGGAAGCACTGTTTTTCATTCGAACTGCATTCCTCTGTGAACCGAAACAGCTCTAACCAATTAGAAAAAAAAAAAAAAAAAAAAAAAGGGAAAAAAAGGCTGTTTTTATGATGGGGCGGCGATTTGAATCAAGATAGACAATTCTAACTTCAAGAAATTCCTGTCTGAAATTAGGAACTGCATTATCTTCTGTGTCCGACTGCATCAAACCTTAAATTATCCTCCAGCTCTCCACCTGCAGGAAGCTGAGGGGAAAAACAGTCTCCCTTCACTCCTCAAGAAAAAAGGATTTCCACTCACTTAAAAAACAAATGACGTAATCCCTGCTGCGCTTTTTTTTTTTTTTTTTTTTTTTTTTTTTTGAAGGGGGTGGTGCGGGTGGGGCGCTGTTTTGTTTTTCCCTAGAACGGAGATAATTACCACACGGTTTAAGGGCAGCACCCCGGCTGCCAGCCGCGCCCCGCATCCCTGGCGCAGCCGGCGCTGCGGGGGGACAGGGGGACAGCGCTCGCCGCCAGCGGGGACCGAGCGGCGTCCCCCGCTGGGCCCGGCGCTCCCCGGCAGCGCCTTCTGCATGATGTCACCGCTGCGGCGGCTCCGCTCCGCCAGCTTTTCACCCTGCGCTTGCTTGGTTTGGTTTTGTTTGGTTTTGTTTTGATTTGTTTTTTTCTTTTTGGATTTTTTTTTTTTTTTTGATACATCTTTTAAATAGCTGGTCTGAAAATGTTTGGCATCAGAACGTGACCAGATTGTAAAGAAAGCCTTAAAGAGACACCTCGCGTTGGACAGCCATCAGCTCAGGTTATTCAGCAGAGCCAAATCGGTGGTGTCACTGGGATACGCTGCAAACCAAATAGGAATTACCTTTCTGTTGTGCAATAAATAAACAAGCCTGAATGAGGTGCAGAGCTGGTGAGGCAGGTAGCAATACTACCAGTCCCCCATGTTTTATGCAAGCACCATTTCTCAGAAAAAAGCACAACATCCTGCCATGCAGGTAACATGAACAATTGATAGACCACCCCTCCCCCCCATTAGAAAAACAACCCAAGGCCAAAACCAAACATAGCCAAACAACAAGAAAAAAAGCGCAGAAAACGAACAAGCAAAACCCTGAAAACCAGCCCACCACTCTCTGTGGTGGGTTGATTCTTCTACAAAGAGGATAACTATTCTTCCAGATCCCCTAGTCAAATACTCCTGAAAAAGCACATCTCCATCCACAAATGCTATTTGCTGTATTTCTCAGCAGTGTTGAATGAAACGGTCAAGTTCTACAAGCAGAGCTTGCAGGGTCAGGAGATGGGGTGTCTCAGCAACAAGGCAAAAGCATTGAGATGGTTACAAGAGACAAGTACTCTGAAAGTTGCAGGGTTTGCAGTCAGAGAGGAAAATACTTATTTTTTTTCCAAGATCTACAGGTAAGAATAGCACAGAATAAGAACATAAAGAAAAAAGTGAAAAAAGGGGGTGGGTAGGGGGAAGAGTAAAAACTGCAGGGAATTGAAAAATATCCTTAACTACTTCAAGATAAAAGGGAAAATTAGAATGCTCTACCTGCTTTTAAGCTTCAGTTATGCAGCAAAGGGGACATTATAACTTATTACAATCATAAGTTTGTAAATTATCTGGTACAGAATAAGTACTAGATTTTGCATCTATTGAATGTACTGATGTATCCACTGACACTGGATTATGAAATGTTCAGTATTATGAAAGGAAAAAATTAGCTATTTTGTTGAAAGGTACATTACTCTTATGTTTAGTTCATTTAGGCAAGTCAAGCATATATTTTCCATTATTTAACAAGTGTGGCAGACTAAAAAAAGTGTTTGTCCCTTTTTCAGTGTTGCATTATATTTTATGAATCATACAATACATTTATCTACTATAGTTGCTCTGCTGTACTTTCCTAGCACTATGTTTGATGTTTCAGTATAGTCTATCATGTTGAAAGTATGCTAAAACGACTGTTTCAAGTATGTCCAAGCACGACCTTGCCCCCATTGAAATCAGGGACAAAGCTTTTGTTTGATATCATGAAAGATGAGATTCATTACTCTTGGATCTTATTACTATAAAGTTCTCTAAAAAAAAATGCATTGCTTCTATAAAAGCAGTTATAGTGTTATCCTTATTTTATGTAGATGCCATGATGCTCCAAATTTGAAAGCAACAAGATCTCAGTTCTGGAACTTGGTCCTGTTCCAGTTACATCCACTGTGTTGCTTTCTTGCAAATGACTGATTTAGCCTCCAGAGATGAATAAGAAAGCATTAAGAAATTATACCTGCATGAAAGCACTTGACAAGAAACATAATATCCTACTTTATTCAATGAGAACTGAAGAATTTGAATAGCATCAGGGAGCAAGCAGGAGGGAAGGACAAGAAAAAAAGATTGAAAGAAAACCTAAATAAGTAGAGTTGTTCTTTAATCTTCCATTTTTTGCATATGAAGGATTAATGTTCATAATGCCTTTCTATAGAAAAATAAGTGTGTGAACTCTAACTTTTTAATTCTTCAGCAGAACTGTCATAGCCTGACATAATTTTACTATGTATTGACTATATTACCATCCCTTATTTAAGCTGTCAGATTTTACTTATAATCAAGAGATAATGGTAGAAGAAGATAAAAGAAAAGCAGAGAACTCCTGCTAAGGAGAGGCTACATTGAGGTAGATTTAAACACTCTGAAAAGCACAGTAAGAAGAGTGCTAAGAAGAAAATTAACTATGCACCTGGTCATTGAAAGGTTTCTCAAAGATAAAAGGTGAAGATGAGGGACTGAAGGAAGTAAGAAGGAGGCAGAACAGTAGGGGGGAGGATATGGTAAGAACTCTAAATAAATTATTTGATAAACCCATGAGGGAAGAGATCAGATTGTAGTTCTACAATTTAATGTACTGACAATGAACAGGACTACGACAAAACTGAAGTTTCAGCAAAACCAGAAAACCCTGACTTCAACCAATTTCCAATCTCCACCTCCTGAAGTGATGTCTGGCCCATGCATACCATGTGCTTTGTAGTGTCATCCCACAGCATCATTGCATGGCCCCTGACCACAGCACACAGTTCTACCACACATCCCTGTTCCGTGGCATGCCCTCGGGAGCTCCATGGCCCACACACCTGCCTGCACTGGACACAGCAATGTACTTGAAATCACCTAATCCCACCTCATCTGGATCTAGCCCCTGCTGTTTGAGAGTGATAGACTTTCCTAGCCAAAGGGGTGATTTCAGTCTCTGTGTCTGATGATAGATGTGGTTCCTCTGCTGGCAGATCTGGGTGCCACAATATCAAAGTTAATTGGAAGTGTTAAGAGCTTGCAGCATGAATAACAACAGATTTAAAACAACACAAAATTATGATACAGCTGGCATCTATTGTTGCTTTTGAACTATAGTTGCTATTGAAGCAGTTGTACTACTTCTTCCATTCTACCAGAACGCTTACTGAGTAAAAAAAGTTGTCCATCATTAAAGACCTGATATTACCTCAGCTTTTGCAGTTATCTAAAATTAAAAAAAAAATTATTTCCTAGTTGCTATAAAACAGTAGCTTCTCATATGTAATCTATTAGTTCAAAATAGTGTCAAAATATTCAGAAGAAAAAGAAAGCAACCTAGTTCACAGGATTCATGTTCACAGGCTAAATGTGAGATGGGAAAGTTTAATTAGAAGTGCATGAAGTATTTGAGACAAAATATGATTTCTACCTGTGAAATAAGAGGTGCTGTTAGTTGGGTTGAATGATTAAACAATTTATACCCATCCTTCTCTCTCCCTTTCTTCCTTATCTCTGAAGAAGGATATGCAGGAGAAGAAGGAAGCAATCGAGAGGGAGAACACACTGTACTTCTACATCAAAGGGTCTATTGAGTACATCCTATATTATCTAGCAGAGCTAAAGAAAGTTAATTCTTGGGTTTATAATTTTAGGTTTATGCATTTGATATTTAATGATGCAAAATTGATGACTGGACTCAATGATCTTGAAGTTCTCTTCCAACCCTGATGATTCTGTTATTTTTTGAAAATATTATAGTGGGCCACTACAGAAGACATTGTAACAAGGAAATAATGATTTCGAGTAGAATCTCAATGGTTTAATCATAGCTCTTGGTTGTAGAGACCCATACATAGACATAAGTTACTGCTGTAGGGCCTGAGCACATGTCATTACATTAGTAGCTACTGCCTTTAACAAAAAGGCTTGTATGTATTGCTGCCAAGACCTTGTCCTAATACAGATGTCCAAGAGCATAAAGTTCTCAGGGAACCTGAATTCCAGTGCATAAATTTATCTATTCTAATCTATAATAAAAGGAGTTACATATAATTACATTTGCCAGATCCTTGCATTGTCTATGTCAAAGGAATTCTACCAAGCCAATTGGAACAGTACAAAACCTGAAGAAACCTGAAGAAGGGAACCAGAGAAGCCTCAACACTTTTAAGATTCTAAAATATTTTCCTCTAGGTTACTTTTTTTTTCTCTTCTCTGTAGACTAGAAATCCCATCAGTATTTCTGGAGAAAAAAATCAGAAAAAGAGGTGTTTTGCATTACAAGATACTTGTCCAGTATGCTCCAATTTAGAAAGACACTTGAACGCTGCAAAGTATAACTCAAAATGCTCTTTATAATAGTTAAAAGTGTAAAGAAATAGAGAATAGTGCAGGTAATCTTACCTTCCTTTAGATGCTTAGAGCTCCAAGCTGTGCATCATTGAACAGGCCCCTGGTCAGTGTACAACACAACATGCAGACCCTGTCTATAGAAAAGGCTACCCCATGTTGGTCACTTGAGCTACTAGAGGATTTTTTACACATACATAACTATATCCATCATTTCTACTCCCGAACAGGAAAGATATCCACAGGAAAACTTCCTAATGCACTTGTGGCACTAATGGCAAAGCCATCAGGTGCCAATGGGAGCAGGCTTGCAGTTTTCTCTGTCAAAATGGACTGGCTGATAGTGTTCTCCAGCCACAGGCTTGAGGGCCCGGTGGGATGTGTGGCACAGCACAGCACACACCTGAGCCTTCTCAGGTTCCATGTTATCTGGGCCAGTAGCTCTGCAATATGCAAGGGTCTTATGGTATCACTCCAGGTCAGAGGTGTTACCTAGCCTAAACATCTGCTGCTGCTAAAATTCTGGAGATGGTTTAAATTTAGGTGTTTAAAATTCCCATTTTAGTCAGTAACGATTCGATCAATACATATCATAGATTAAAGCAAACAACTACTTTTATCCTAAACTCCTAGTTTCTAGGAAACTGAGCTACTGAGCACTCCCACAGTATGAGACTGTGGAAGATCTTGTAGGACTCCTGTGAGAAAAAACAGTAATGATGTACTGGACCAACACTTCAAAGCAAATCTCACCCAAGTGCTAGATTTGGTAACCAGAGCTTGTCTGCCAGCCTATTCAGAGTGCTGATTATCCCTGGTTTCTGCTTTTTGAAAACTACCACTAATCATCAGCCAGGAAGGGTCTGTCACCTTCTTCTTCTTCCTCACCTCCTGCAGTGTCTGTTCAAAGTTTACATTGTGCAAGTCACTAAGGAAAAGAGGGACTTTCTGATTTGGCCTGATCTCATTTGCAAATGCTGGACTCATTGCATTTCTTTTCCTGAAATGAAGTCTAGGCAATCCCATGGCTGTAACTACCAGCAAACATCAACAACACTGCCAAGGTGGTAATTCCTCTGCTTAAAAGAGTTTATGAAATGTTACTGATTTTAGTCACAGGAGAAACTGTATGCACCTAATAAAAAAACTGCATGAAGACAATGAATTAAGCTTCTTTCAAGTATTTTCTGATTTTGACACCTTTCATTAAGGACTTCTCAGAAAAAATATGGAAGAAGATAACCACCAGCCTGAGTCCCCCATGAAATAATTTTCTGGATATAATTTCTACCTCAGTTAACATGCGGTAGAAAAACATATGTTCCCTGCCAGGCAGCAAATTAATAGGATCACTAGTGGGAAAAAAAATCCTTAGTGAGAAATTAAAACAATATTTACACATTCCCACCAGAGGTCACTCATATCATAGGAATAAAAGGAAAGTTACCAGAATTCTAAGTATTTGTTGATTCTACATATGATGGAAATTGAAAATGCATTTTTATTTAAATTTATATTCCTACTGATTTTATTGAATATTCATAATTGAGGTAAATGTAAATAACAGGAGTTCAGGTTAAAATACAGAGCTCTGGTAAGAATAACAACTAGAAAAAATTTTGCAATAACATAAGGCTCTAGTAACTATAACTAATGCTGTAGATAAGACTGTGTATGGTGGACATGGATGACAATAAACTACTGCATTTCACCTTGATACCTTTACTTCTTGAGCTGTAAGTCACAGAGAAGCTAGAAAAAGTAGGACTTATTCTTAGTAGTGTGGTAGAATTAGACACCTTGCGTAAAAGAGTTATTAGGTATGCCTATGTTAATCAAGACTCCTAACAGTAAAAATTATATATCTTTTCTGAGTAACTAAAATAAAACACAACATAACAGAGATTGCAGTGCTAAATATAATCTCAGAATCCAGAGAAAATTACTTTATGCACTCAGATGTGATTAGTTCTATTTAAGGAAATGGTTTCTATCCTTAGCATGTAAAAGAGAAAGTATTAACACTGTTTTGTGTTTTACACCTTTAACTTCTTTCTCTCTATTAAGCATTTCTTAGGCCACATCTGTCCTACTGCTTCCAGTTTTGGGCCCCCAACACAAGAAAGGTATCAACAGAAGGGAGTAAGTTCAGTAGAGAAGTGCCAAAATAAAACCATGAGCAATCTGTCCTGTCCTCATAGCTCACCCTGCTTTGAACAGGAGGTTTGACTAGGTTGTCTCAGAAGGTCCTTCTAATCTAAATCATCCTCTTTTACTATGTTATGATCTTGTGAATCAGTCCTTTACACTTTTCTAGGAATAAGCTCTAGGCAATTCTAGGCCAAACTAAGGAAGTTTAACTAGTTTAAAAGATAAAGGCAACATGTGTAGTAATTTGTATTTATCAGTTAGATCTTATCTAAGAGTGAAAGTTGGCTAGCTCTCTTCAGGTGGTGGAAGGTTTGGCTGAAAAGAGCTAGGAAAGCATGAACAGAAAAAAACTGAACAGGAAATTATTTGCTATCTATTATTAAACGAGAGCACATGGATTTCCAGAGGGATGTTTTAAAAATAACAAATGCAAATGCTAACTTTAAAAACAGTGTTCAGTCTTGTGGGGTGTTTTGGCGATCAAAAGTTAGGATGATGGATAAAGGTACCGAGGTACTATTGCCAAAAGATACAATATTAAGAGTGAAAGAATTAGTTTATTTTCCTTATATTTTCTGCACTTACCTCTGCCAGAACCTTTCCTTGAAGTATAATACTTAAGGCCATTTTGTTCCAGTCTCTGTCTGCAGCCACTTCTTGTACTGACTGTTGTTGGATATTGAAAATAGATAGTGCTTGGGACTATGACCAAGTATGGTTGTTATGATCTTCAAGATCCTTTAGGATCTACTACAACATAGCATAGTCTTCTAAGGAAGGAATAAAATTAATGTTTCACTGGCAGATGGTGTCTATTGTAAATTTTCTGCCCAGTAAATCATAGATAAAGTGATTCTTTATCCATCTCTTTTCAGTTCCTTCAGCTAAAGAAGAATCTGTCAGGA
The DNA here is from genome assembly GCF_048771995.1 of Taeniopygia guttata. Classification (NCBI taxonomy): domain Eukaryota; kingdom Metazoa; phylum Chordata; class Aves; order Passeriformes; family Estrildidae; genus Taeniopygia; species Taeniopygia guttata. The sequence continues at coordinate 34,979,207 of NC_133028.1, read as the reverse complement.
ATTACATGGTACAACAAATCTACTCAAACAACATGTCGCTTTTTTGCAGAGAGCAGGGTAACAAGACTTTTTTTCTTATTCATGTGTGCATACATGTCAGGTATAGCGGATTGTGTCAGCTTTATTGAAAGAAATCAAGAACTGTCTTTGGGACTGTAGCTTCACACTCTATTGGGTACCTTCCTACTGTTTGCATCACTTTGACATAAACACAGCAATGGTGATGAACTAAGTTGGACCAGGAAATTCTTCTTTCTGAAATATAATTTGAGGAAAAATACTTTTCACTAAACAAGTTCCACACTGCAAGCCACCATCCGGCTGCACAAACCGTTGGAGGAGGGAATAAGTAGAAGAGAAAAACAAATGGATGTTGCCCAGTGTCTGTGAATCTTAGACGCACATATGTAGGTGATAACCCCAGGTGTATTGGGGTCTGGTGGAACGCATTTTGTGACTCCTGTTTGATGGGGTTAGTGCGTGAGTCTGCAGTTCCTCTCAGCCCCTCAGCATGGAGCCACTGTCTCTGCGAACTAGGCGCAGCTACAGCTAAAAGAGTCAATATTCAGGTCACTTTATCAAACGGAGTCAATTTCATGTCACTTTAAAGTGCTTGGCTTCATAACTGGGGCGTCTGGGGACGGATCAGCACCCCCCGGAGATCCTCGGGGAGCGCCAAATCCGCCCTTCCCGCTCGGCGCTGGCTCCTGGTGCCCCCACAGTAACGGGGAGTGCGGCTGCGAGCTCTGAAACCTCCTCCGCCCAGCCGCCGCCGCAGCCGGAACCCACACGAACAGTCACACAGTGACAGCATCACTTATGTCGGAAGAGATGGATGAGCCGTCAAGGCCAGCCAGCCCACGGCAGTGTCCCAGCCCACGGCAGTGTCCCAGCCCACGGACGGGCCGCACACGGCGTCTGCGGAGCGGGCGCAGGCCGCTGACCCCGCCCTGCCCGCGCGCCCCGCTCCGAGCAGCCGCGCCGGGGACGCGCTCGGGGCGCGCGCGGCCGGCGCGTTGCCCGGTAACGCGGCGGGGGCGGGCGCGCGGGTTGCCCGGAGACGGCGCTGCCGTGCCCGGCGCTGCCGGGCTGTGGGCGCTGCGGGCGGACAGGTGAGGGAGGCGGGCAGGCGGGGCTGGCAGGGCTGCCGGCTGCCCCCGCGGAGCCCCCGCTGCCCCGTCGAGCCGGGTGGGCAGGGCAGGGCAGTGCAGGGGAGCTGCGGCGCAGCGTGGCCGGGAGGTTGCACGGGGCTCGGCCGCGCCGCCCTGCGCCCACCTGCGCTCCGCGGACGCAGTGGCCCCGGGGAGCTCTCGGGGCTGCGGGCGGTGTCTGAAGCATCCAGAATCCGTCTGACGGTATTGTCGGGATTTTGCACTGTTTTGGGGACTGTCCTGCTCTGTGTGCGTCTCTTTACAAACGTGGTTGTGCGGAAACGCGAACTTAACATCGAGTAAAGGCGGAGGCAGCAATCTCTAAAAGAAGAAAGCAAACGCTTGCCCTCCGCAGGGAGGGAGAGCTTTGGGCTTGTTTATACTATAAATGCTTTTCCCAGCTGAGACGAGGGTGGGAGGGAGAAACAAAATCAAGCTTCGAGAGTTAGAAAAAAAATTCATTCAAGTACAATAGCAAACTACAAGGAAAGTAAGCAAAGCTTATGAAAGTTAATTTAAGAGAGCAGACTCTGCAAATGAAGAAATAAGTTTAAGGGTTTTTTTTCTTGTACAGTAAATTCTTCTAATATCTTAAGAGATGTTGCTGTACATAGACATTGTCATGCAACAATTTGAGAAACTGTTTTGGAAGGCTTGAAGATGGCTGATATGAAATCAAAGTCTGTGAGAGATCTTTAATTATTTGTAATGCTGCAGTGACAAACCTAATCCTGGGTTTTAGACTCGATAAAGACCATACTGTTCTTAATAATGAGCTTAACAATGGAACGATATAGAAAATAAATGCTTGGCAATGTCCTCTTTGAGTACTAAACCCTGTTGGTTCAAGAGTCTCTTTCCGTTTGCCATGCACTTAGTCTTTCAAAAATTTAATGGGCTGGGAAGTTCATTGTATCTCTTTCTAACTAAGTTTAGAGGGTTTTTATAGGAGTATTGAGCCTTCTGGTTTTGTACCTTGTTTAAAAATTTTGCCATGATATTATGCAGCTACTTGCTATTCATAAGAGTGTAACAGGGGAAGAATTCTGGTAAGAAACACGTAACAGTAAAAAGTTCTTCAAACTTTAGTACAGTAATTTCTGGTAGGGCTTATTTCCCACTGTTTTAAAATAAGTTCAAGGTTCTAATCCTTGCACTTCCTAATTTTTTGTAGTCCTAAAGTAGGGAAAATACAGTTCTGTTGTGATGTTTCTTTCCTAATTACAGGCACAACTGTATAAGTTATTGATACATTTTAAGATTTCTGTTAGAGAGCAAGTGCCTTGCACAAATCAGTCTAGATGACTTTGTGATATCATTATTTATATTTTGCATTTCAAAACTGTTCAAAAGCTTCAGCTAAGACTGTAGTCATCTTCGAAAAATTGTTGTAACCTATATGGAGACATGGTGGTATAAAGAACTTGCAAAGGTAATATGGAGTATTCATGGAAGAATATAGATAATGCAAAAATTTTAAAATATCATGGGGCTATTGTTTTACTTACTGATTTTTTTTAATTTCACTTATTAATTATTCTCCCTGATAAGATCTCTACAGTCCTTCTCAGTTTCAACATTCTCTATGTTCTATTATACCAAATCTTGGACTCTTTGAGTAGCCTGTCTATTTAAAGGACCCATAACACATGATAAACTTGTCATTTAATCATCTACTATGAGGAAAATTCCCACATAGCAAGAACAATGTAAGAAGGTCCTTGGTGAGTCCTAATGGTCCATTTACTTCAGTATTTTATTTCTAAGAGTGGTAATAGGAGATTATAACTTAGGGAAAGCAGTATTTCCTCTTCTTGAAGTCTGTGAATTAAAGTTGATGTGACCAGTAAGAGTACATCACCAAGACTTGGTGGTGATGTTGTGTGACTGACATTATTTGTTTTATAAAGCAAAATATAGGCAGCACAAGAGGAGAAGTAAGTATCAATATAACATTTGAATTACAGAAAGTGGCAACAAGAACTGTAAATTCCCCTGTAGGGCACAGGCAATTTGGTGACATCCTATCAGTCAGGCTAGCCATTATTTATGGTAGCAGCTGAGCTGTACTATGGGCACTGGAGAAAGATAGAAGCTTTTATGGTAATCTTTTCCCCTATTTCATCGTATAAGCACACCTTGGTTGTATCCATTGGGGCCGTTTTTTCTTTATCCTGTTCTAATACTGGTTGGAGAATTTGTTTTTTCTGGTATGTGTGGGATTTATTTGGTTATCAGTAATGGCCTGTAGAACTTTGCTGACTTTTTTTATTTGTTGACAAGATCATTTATTAGTTCTTGAGGCAGTGTCATGTGTGGGAACTTGCCTCTTCTAGTTGGTATTGCCTCTTTCTTTGTTGGTATTTTAATTTATGCTGATGACCTTGACTGCACTGTTGTCTCTGCTAAGTCTCCATACATTTTTTTCTCTTAGTCTACTTGTATGTGGAAAACTGTTTGTTAACAAACAAGTTGATAAATAGTGGTTTTTAAGATCTTCATAATTGGTGAATCTTTTTTTGTTGTTGTTGTCTAATTTTCTATTTATTGATGGTAGAAGCTCTCAGAAGCAGTTGTTGCAGTGGAAAAGGATTGATGTAATCTTTTTTTTCTTCCTTGTACTGTATATTATACATCTATTGATAGAGGCTAGTACTGCTTTTCCCCTACTTAATGAAGTTTTTTTTTCTTAATGCTTTTGCTGACTGTAAACTTGCTTCAGGTTCAGGAACCTTTACCTACCTTCTAGCCACCGTGACCAATTTGAACCCAACTGCTTAGTACTTATGATATCTTGATTCAAATAACATTTCTATATCTCTGATAAGTGCCTCCTTGTTTCATTATAGGTTAATCAAGGTCTAAGAGAATAATGCTAGTATTTTCCTTCTCCTAACTTTCTTTTCAAGTTGTTACCTATTTTCTGAAAATACCTGTGATGGAGGACTGATAATGATTGCGTGAAAGAGGTTATGTCAGATCCAGGAGATCATACATTGGTTTAGATTTCAGGAAAGACAGATTGAGATTTCCACTGTCAAGTGTGAGGTTAGTGTTGAGAAGAGCTCTTCTCAACACTGATCATTTGTGGCTAACCTAAGCACATCTTTTATACCTAACTTCTGGCTGTCATCAGGGTATGTAGTTGTATCCCATTCTGGTTTCCCAGAGAATCAAGGGAAGTCTTTGCAGTTAAAGAGTTTCTTATTTTGGGGTTTGTTGTGATGTTTGCTTTTTGAGGTTTCTTTTGCCTTTATGGATATTTGGGCACAAGTGGCTCTGAAGTGTCTGAACAAACGAGTTAAACTGACTGCTCTGAAAAAAATTCCAAGGGCAGAAAATCTTATGTTTCAGTACATTGTATTTGAGATAAACTTTTAATTCTTTTTTTAAATAAAATAAAGTTTTTATTGCCTACATTCAACTTTAACTAGTTCAAATTTGGAAAATTACTAAGTTGATATACATCTGGATGTCATCCCTACTTTGACTGTTCAACCTTTCTTATCTCAGCAAATCCATTAACGAATACAGTTGATTTTAAATATTACTTCATGTTTCGCAGCTAGAAAGAATTTGTTTTATTTCATTAAATTATTTTCCTACTTTCAGTTTATTTTCTTTGTGGTCTTTTTTGGGCTACAGATGCTGACATTCTTTTCTTCATAGAGAATTTTTTGGTACATGAGGGAATGTTTATATTATTATATCTGCCTTAGAAATTTACTTTATAGTAATTATTATTTAATTTATATTTATCTTAACATCCAAATCAGCCAACTAAAGTATAAAAAGTTGATGTCATTAAAATATTTATGATATGTGCATTATAATTCCAGATGGGAATTTGCACTATTATAATCGAAATTTATTAAAATCTGATATGTCTCTGAAGAATATGTTACAATGAAATGATTTATCTAGACATAGATAAAATCTTGTGATCATGATGCTAAAAAATACATGCAATATATTTCTTGGCATATGACCTGTTTGCTGACAGACCAAAAAATCAAGTGGCCATGTGGAGTTAGCTATCTGCCAGGTTAAATCATAACTGGGGCACTTTAACATTGACTACATTCAAATTTTATACAAGTAGTGGTTACGAAACTGAGACAAGTATTTCAATATAGACATAGTTTTATGAATAAGATTGTAATTTTTCTCTGTAAATATACTGTGTGTTCTTTTTGTCTTTTTTGGCCAAGGACACAACTGGAGATATTTAACTTTGTCATTTTTTATATATTCTTCAGAGAATTAGAACGACATCTGCTAATCCATAGTAAAAGTGGTACTATAAATATATATAAACTTATATTTTTTTTCTTAAGAGATGTTAATTTATTTTCTTGAAAAGAAACCTATAAAGCCTCATGGAATTTATTTTTAAAATCCATTATAGAACATCCTTGAGAAGATACATGATCAGCTCCAATCCACTGCTATTGTTGGTAGCTAAAGCTTAATCTCCTCTTGTGAATTGATAAAGCTCAGTCTTAAAAGTAGCTTGTGAGAAGGTTGTGTGAAAGTCTCAGCCCAGTGTAAATCTGGTGGTGATGACAGTGTTGAACATCTGTTACTAGCAGCTTACTCTAATCACTGTGAGGTGGCCTGGTTGTTCTGTATGTCATCCTGTCCTGATAAATCCATACAGCTTGTTGGGAAACAGCAAGTAAGGGAAAAAATCAAAAAAGGACAACTATTTAGAGCCATGCTATGTTTGTGCCAGTAGTAGCTTGCTTGGAGTTGGGGAAGTCTAGGGAAATCTAATTGTTGTCTGACCTTGTATGACATAATTTGCTGAGGTATAGGTTTGCTGTGTCATTATCATATGATTGGTTCTTGCACAGCTTTACTCTAAACATTGTATTTTAGGATTTATTTTAGAATACTTGGCATCATTACATGCTTTGTGTTCTCAGTGTAAAGATTCTTAAAGTGCTAGTTAAGAAATAAAACCTGAGGATTTAACTGACTTCTTTACTGTAGATGTTAGTGTAATGAATTTGCATAATGGCGTATAAATTATGAAGTAATTAATTTATATACTTTCGTAATTAAATTAAATTTTAAAGTATTTTGTTCTTGGGTTATTTGTTGTGCATTTTTGTTATGAAGACATTCTTGTAATGAGTTTTCTGTTTTCAATGCAAAGTCACAGCATGTTAATCTTCTGTAATTCAGTAGTTAAGACAGATATTTTTAAAGTTATGATGGGACATATTATGAAATTATATCTATATGGATTGGCAGGAAGTTTTCTCACAGAATTGAGTACAGCAAAAATAAAAAATTCTGAGATAAAAATTGAATTAATTGAAAATAATTCTTAATTTTGAAACATATATAATGCTACTGATTTATGGCAAGAATATATCAAACATGACTTTTTATAGAAGTTAAACAAATGTCTAAATATTTCTGTATGTAATAGTTAAGCAGAAACAGAAACAGTGGTTAAAGATGTGTTTGAGAAAAAAGTTCATGGTTGGTTGTACATGGTTGGTACAGTATATCAACTTCAAATTATTAATTAATAGCAAATTTGGCAGTAATAGTGAAAGATCAGAATAGAGGTTTCTTACCTCTCTTCAGTTTCTGAAAATCTTTATTCATAGCTAAAGTGCATTGCTGACTTCTGATATTGCCAGATAACGTGGGAGAGTAGCATCATTTTGCTTATTTTGATGCAATATAGGACATTATTTTCAAATGTCATCTTTTATCCTATGTTTTCTATGTAAATTTTGCATGCATGTTGTATTAAGGTACAGTTGTTTTAATGTGTAGAGATTGACGACATTATACTCTCCAGCATATTCTTCCAGATTCTTAAGGTCGTGTCTTTTGTAAAAGGCAAGGCAGTAAGTAGCTTGCTTTCATAATAAACAGATATCAGCACTGGAATGTTCAGAAGATGAACTTTCATATTAAATATAAAGAGAAGATAACCACTGGTTTTTTGTGGTTTTTTTAAAAATTTTTTTTGTTTTTTTAATGATTTTCTTTTGAGCGATAGGGTGGTTGGTTGTATTTTGTTTCTTGTAATTCTTGAGCATTGTAGTGCTGAACTTTAACAACACATTGTGATGTTCATATGCTAAAGCATTATTATTTTCAACATCCCTTCCACTTTTTCCTTCTGACTATTTTAGGTTTTGTGTATTTAGGCCTATTCAATATGGAGTGAGCTAAAATTATAGTACTTAGTTCCAAAGGGAGGTTTGTGAAATGTCTGCAGCTCAAGTTCGATCATAGAATCATAGTCTATCTCAAGTTTGAAGGGCTCTGTAAGGATCATTGAGTCCAACATCCCGCTCCTCACTAAACCACACAACTAAGAGCATTGTCCAGATGCTCAGTGAAATCTGAACGGTTTTGTGTCATGAAAGCTTCAGGAGGAATCTGTCCCAGTGTCTGACCATCCTCTCAGTGAATAACCTTTTCATAATGTCTGACCTGAACATGTCTTGACACAGTTTCATGCCATTTTCTTGTGTCAGCTCAAGAATTAAACAATTGTTTCTGCATCAAATTAATAGGATGTTTTGTCTTCTTTTATTCCTTCTAAAATATTGTAAACAAATGTATTGGGCATTATATTATATATAAGACTGTATATGTATATGCATTGAAGATGTTGCTTTTGGTCTGATCTATTATAGTACATTTTGCTGTCCTTAAATTGAGATCAAAGACCACTTAACTAGAGGTACCAACTGGACTTTAGGTTAAGTGCACACTAAGTTACTTATAAAACATTTAATAATATTATTAATTACAACTATTTAAGGGATCAAACACTTTAAGGTTTTTCATATTTTTATTATAATATTTAGTACACCTCATTTTATTTATCCTATAAATCCACATTTTGTTATACCTGTATGTCATGGTTTAACCCCAACCAACAGCCAAGCTCCACTCACTCACTCAGCTGCTCTCTCACTCCCCCACCAGCAGGACTGGGGAGAGTATCTGCAGGGTAAAAGCCAGAGAACTGGTAGGTTGAGATAAAGACAGTTTAATAGGAAAATCAAAAACCAATTACACAAGCAAAGTGAAACAAAGAATTCTTTCACTGCTTCGCATGGGCACATAGGTGCTCTGCCATCTCCAGGAGAGCAGGGCCCCATCTGTGGTTACTTGGGAAGAAAAACACCATCACTCTGAATGTCTCCCCCTGCTCCTCCTTCCCCTTGGTTTATGTACTTGGCATGGTGTAGTTTGGTCTGGAATATTCCTTTGGTCAATTGGGGTGAGCTGTCCCAGCCTGAATTTTGTTACAGCCTCACATGCATCCCAGAAAATGCCTTGTCTCTGTGTAATCTATATTAATTATAATCTGTGTTGTCAACTCTGTTCAGCACAAACCCAAAACACATCCCCAAACCAGCCACTGGGAAGAAAATTAGCTCTACCCTAGCCAAAACCAGCTCACTGTAGTATAATAGTTTTCTCAGCACTTGGAGATGAATGATAAAATAGGCAAAAACATATAATTACATCATAATACATTTGCAGTCTTTCTTGTTTTTATTTTCTCATGTATAATTTAACACCAAACTTCTTAATTTATTCACAGGTAATTGTAACAGATATTTTTAAGCAATTTAAGTTCCCATCTGTTATCCTGAGAAGATTTTAATTCCTTCTATACTTTTGAGTTTAAGATATTTACCAGTTTATTGAAAGGATGATATGGTATCCATATCCATTTTAGCCCATGCTTCCCTGATGATGCTGAAACTAAATGTGAGTCACAGTGTTTGTCTGTCTTGAGAGACTCATTGTTCTGACAGGTTGATATTGAGACTAGAAAACTTAGATCACATAGATGGTAGAGCAGCTATAGGCTGTTGTAATTTGACACCGGCCAAACTTTAGGCACCCACAAAAACCATTTGCTCACACTCCCCTGCCACAGCTGGGCAGAGGAGAGAAAAATTAATGAACTGTTCATGAGTTAAGGATTGAGAGGAAAAAAAAAGTCCAAGGGCAAAACAGGCTCAACATAAAGGTACAAAGTTAATTTATTGCTAACTAAATCAGAGAAGGATAATGAGAAGTAAAATAAGCCCTTAAAAAACATCCTTTCTTCCCCTAGCCCCTTCCTCCTTCACACCAACAGTGCAGGGAGACAGGGCATGGAGGTTTGGTCAGTTTGTCACCTGAGGTTTTCTTCCCCTGCACAGGGAGAGGAGTCCTTCCCCTGCTACACAATGGGGCCTCTCCCACAGGAGAGAGTTCTCCATGAACCTCTCCAGAGTGGGTCCGCTCTCATGAGCAGCAGTTCTCCCAAAATTGCTGCAACGTGAGTCCCTCCCATGGGCACACAGGCCTCCTAAAGCTGCTGTGATGTGGGTCACTCTTCCGCAGGGTGCAGTGCTCCAAGGACAGGCTGCTCCAGCCTGGAGACAGGAACCCTCTCTCCACCAAATCTCCCACTGGACCACAGCCTCCTCCAGGCATCCACCCACTCCAGTGTGAGCACTCCCCACGGGCTGTGGGTGATCTCTGCATCCCCCGTGGATCCCCAGGGGCTGCAGGGGCACAGCTGCTTCACCGTGGTCTCGCCACAGCCTGCAGAGGAATCTCGGCTGCGGCGCCTGGAGCAGCTCCTCCTCTCCTTCTCCACTGACCTTGGTGTCTCTGTTGTTTCCCTCACATGTTCTCATCTCCTCCTCTTGTCTGACTAGAAAAAATTGGGCACTCTGTTTTGATTTCCTTCTTAAATATGTTATCACAGACGTGTTACCAGCCCCTTTCGTTGGCCAAGCCTTGGCCAGCAGCATGTCCATCTTTAGAGCCATCAGGGATTGGCTCTGCCAGGCAGGGTGGAAGCTTCCAGCAGCTTCTCACAGGAGCTGCCTCTGTGGATCCCTAACTACTAAACACCAGAGGGTGCAAAATCAATACACAGGCATAAGAAACAATTTTTTTATAGATGGTGGAAAGTACAGCTACAGGCATGAAAGAGAAACAAGTTTGATACTGTTGAACTATTTGTAATTTATTGATCAATATTCTTAGTGATACTATGTGCCCTTATAAAAAAGACAGATAAACCCAGAAAGCAAAGACTTTCCTTAATGGGCAAGTATTAATTTACTTGAAACTGTGATTTTCATATGTAACAAGCAGTAATAATGTGGATATGTTTTAACAATTTGTAAAATTTTTGTTCACAGAAGTGGTACATCAGTAATGTTTTTCTTGTTTGCTCATAGACCATGGTTATGGTCAGGGATTTCTTCAGACTGTCATTCGAGGTGACTGAATTGGTGCTATATTTCTCATACAATTTACGAGACCATGCAATTCTGTGCACTTTGTATAGGTAATGTTTGAGCTGAAATCTCAAAGGGCAAGTAATTTGAAAAATTTCAACAATATTGTAGAAAGTTCTTCTGTATATTCTTATGTCTGTATACATTTACATGGATGACTGCATAACTACAAAAAAAATGATAATCTTGGAATGCTACTTCCTATTACTGGATGTCTTGATTTAAATATTTATGGTTTTGTGCATGTGGTTTGTATTTTTAGTTTGTTTTCTTTTTTTCTCCTTGGTTGTCAGAATTACTGAGTAAGAGTTTGTGAACCAAAAATATTGCTGTTTTTCTTTATTCCCCTGGAGAATGTCACCTGCCTATACAGTACCCTTAATGGAAAGTACATATTTTGGGGTAGGACAGGTAATGACACAGAATTGCTCTGTGGAAATGATAAGAAATGTTGACCAGTTAGTAGTTCCAGCTACTTTTCCTACTTTGCTTTGTTTATTTCTTGATTAAACAGTAGCCTTCCTTGCTTAGTTTTTACATTTATTATATTACGAACTGTGAGGAACAGCTTGTTAAGTCAGTATAGGAAGGCAGGGATTGTGTGGATCCTAGGTTTCTTAAGAAACTGGGGTTTTTTTATGTCTGTACAATCTCTGTTGAGGATCTGATAGTTGCTGTAACCATGCAGTTAGGAAGATTTCTATGATAATGTCTTCTAAACAGCACAGCTGAAGAAATATATTGCTGCAGTACTGAAATGTGGTAGTACAGCTTTTATTCCTTTTTACCTTTCATTTTTACTGGCATAATGCACTGTGAAATCGACTGTGAAACTTAGAAGCATACCAGAAAAGGATGCTACCTGCAGAAGGGATAAATGCTGTCAGATATGTGAAACTCTTCTGAGGAAAAGAAGCAGATCCATTCCGATGAATTAGTTAAATTAAGCTTTTTACATTTTTCAGCCAGCACTGATGGCTGCAGCTGAGCACTTTAGGCTTTGCTGGCTGTGAACAATGGAGTAGCAGATTTTTTTTCTCTTAAAAAAAAAAAAGTTAAACTGATGCTTGGTATATGTGATAATTTTGGCCCCTCCTACTGTGCCAATTGAAACCACTCCCTACATAACCAAAACAAATCATTCCCCATGATTCTGAGGGTATTTTACATTTCAGTACAAGCTTTTGTGCACTGAACTACATTTTGTAGATAGTACATTTTTAAAAATGAAAGTAATTTTTTAGGAGACAGATAAGAATTACTCAAACAGCACCTCATTTTTGGAGCTCAGAAGCACAGCAAAATCAATCTTCAAGCACTAACCTCTTCAATTTTAAATACTGGAATATATAATCTAATAATTGCTTTAGAATTGAATTCTGTTTTCCATTAGAAAATTCAATAGGTAGAACATTTAAATTGCTGTTAAAAGTATTTCAGATTACATATTTATGAATTTAAAATTTACTAATCTCAAATCATACCACAGACTTCAGATCTGATCTTTGAGTAGCTTGTTGTGGTGTTGAGTAAATTTTAACACAGGATTTATTGTATTTACGTGTCTTCAGGTTCTGTATTTTTTATTTCAACTTTCATGGCTTGGATGACTTATATTTCCCACTGGTTTGATGAAGATGATTGGTATGAAGGACAACAAAGAGTAAGAATTGCTTAAAGTAATATTTTCTCTTTTACTATTTTTATATTTTTCTTCTTTAAGCTGCTCTTTATTATTATATTGATAGTATCAAAAGTAGTATTTCTCTAGTGGCATAGGAAGAGATTTTTAGTAGTTTTAGTGAGGTCTTGAATCATAAATAAAGCATATCCAAAATGAGTTATTTGAAAATTAATGTTGCTAGCTGGATAAAAGGTACTGGAAGTGTAACAACCACCCACTTGCATTTCTTAGGTTGCATAATTTAACAGGTAGTAATTTTTTAATATGCAGTGAGATGGAAAGCAAACATTTCATTTTGTTATATTAAAAGGAATTAATATACTGTGCATGAAGTAAAATAAAATAGTTATAGTTAGTAATAGGGTAAACCAAAAATATTTGGGAGCGATTAAATTCACCTAGGGTTATTTCCAAGTTGTATCTTGGATAGCTTTATGTTTTTATTAACATTTTTCTGAGGAGGAGTTGTTACTATAGCAACATTTGCAGGATAACTTGGATTTATTTTTAGCATTTATTATCTGCATGTCTACAGCTGCTTTCATAGATTTTTGGTGGGAAATGAATATAAGTCACATTTCTTTCAGTTTATTAAGCTCATTTATGGTACCTTGTATTTCTGTGATTTCTTTTTCTTGTTTTCAGAGTATATGGTCTGCTAATGAATTAGAATGCAGGAGATGCTAGTGAGAGCAGCTGCTTTCATTTTATTATTGTGTATTACTTGATAATGCCAGCTATATGCTCATAAGTATAAAAAAATTGCCAGGTATTAATACTGTTCCACTGTTCTTATTTTACATGTCACTCATGATATGGATACTTAGATGTAGAATCACCTTTTAATAGCTGTCATCAGGAATTCAGATGTGAGATGTGTCAAGAGATAACTTTATCTGAAATCAGAACAGTCTTGGCAATTTGCCAGCAGAAAAGCAATCTTCTGGTGATTGTTGTAGGTCTGGATTGGAAGATGAGAGCAGAATCTTGTGCAGACTCTTAGATGCTTCATACTGTGATCACACATGGTAGTATATATATCTGCCTCTGTGTATTGCACACATTATATGCGAACTATGATTAAGCAATACTCCACAGATAATTGCTTTGTTATCACTGCTAGATGGTTTCATATTGATTAGGTGTGTAGTCTAACATTGCTGGTGTTTTATTGTTAAAAATATCAGCATTTCTCCATGCTTACAGAAGTGTATGGCTAGTATTGCTCTTTAGATTATCTTGTTAAGATGGCACAATAAAGTGTATTCTAGTTAAATGTACAAGTAGTATAGTCAAGACAGTCAAAATCACTACTTTGTGATTTTGTTACAATGTTACAATTTTTTAAATGTTATTGCCTTATGTTTTCTAAGCAAAGTATCTATCTTGGATTAATATATTTGGGGTTTGAGTGTTGGTTTCTGAAAAAACAGTCTCAGGCTGTGATTTCAAGTTTCAAACTTTAAGGAAAGGTTCAAAACTTCTTGCCTTGTGGAGCCAAAGATCCTGTGGTTAAATCAGTTCTGGTAGTGATTTGAGTTCAAGTTTATTGTGGAGGTCTAAAATGGCTGTGAACACTAGTAGAACATTTGTTCATTTCAAATTATCTTTTTTTATCATATTGTTTTCCTGGTCAGTGTCTGGATAAATGAATGCACATTTTGAATGCTTGCTACATTGTCATAGGTTAGGAAATGTCATCTGCAAGTTCTGGTTGCAAGAGGCTAGCCAAGCTTCAGGTATTTTTGAGGAATCTTGTTGAAATTCAAAGCCTTGTCCAAGGCACCCTCTTCCTGACTATGGTTAGCCTTTTGGTTATCTGGGGGCTATACGCGGCCTGTGTGCCATGAATTGTATACAAAATTAGAAAAAACTTTTCCAGTTTTTGCAAACTATCTATACTGCTTAATGGTAAGCCAGCAACTAGCCTGGCACTTTAATAAGTAGTAGGCTACCTTGGTAGAATTCTCCTGGAAAGTATGAAGAACTTCACTTCTGTAGACAAGTACATGTGGAAACCTACATAATTATTCTACATTGTTCTACATTGTGACTGACGCTACAAATATAGGCAGACTTCGTTCATCTTTTGCCCAGAAGCAGTTGCTTGAGTAGTGTGTGTTGTCTCAGACTATTCAGAGACCTGCATTAATAACTGCAGTTTAGTAAGCCACATCAAGACTGCAAATTGGTTAGCATTTTGAAGTATTCCAAAGCAGACAGAACTTTTATTTGTTTTGTCAAAATTTTCATATTGTAAGTTATCTATTGGCTTTGAAGCTGTATATATACCAGAGTATTTCCATATATACCAGAATATTTCCAATTACCCTTATTTTATGGGTCAGGAAGAATTAATGAGAATTTTATTTCCTAACATGGCTATAATGTGCTTTGTGTTTCCCAGCTACACTGGAAGAACACCAGTGCTAATTATGTTTGTGTTTTTACGCGTGTCTAAGTGCTGTTGAGGCAGACATTGTCAGTCAGAAGTCATTTTCTGCTCTGTCTTGTAGACATGCCAACATTTCTTCATAAGTTTGAAAGACCTTCATGCTTTTAGCAAGATAAAATGGTTGTCCATTTTCTGGTGCTTCTAACTGGTCCCACTGGATAGGGTAATGAATTTGAAACTGTGTTTCACAGGTGACACTTTCATCTCCAGTGGATTTCTTCCCAAAGATGGGTAAATATACCCAATGTTTTTAAGGAGAAATAATGTGATATAATATCTTTATATCACTGAAGAGCTTACTAATTATTATGTTATCATTGATTTGCTGACAAAAATATTGGTACCTTGGGACAGTAGTCTGGATGAGACATAACAGTTTTATATGCCAAATATACAGGAGTGACAGCAAGCTTTCCACATAAGAAAAGAGACAACCCTAATGGAAAATAACAACAATAGAGTGAACAGAAGCAGAGGACACTAGCACTTTACTGCTTGTAGCTGTTAAGAAACTACACTTTGTATACACAGAAGCATATTGATTGATATAAGGCTACTCTATATCCACTTTTGTATGCATGCCATATTGCATATTTAGATAGGTCATGCACCACATGGACCACAATCAAAGCACATGTGAGCGCCTGTTGTTGCTTGTGCTTGATGGTTAGACATTTATGGATACTGGTAACATTCAAGCACTGTATTGATAATGAAAGTGTTAAGTGATGGATTTAAAGAGCTATTATTATTCTACAAGTGTTATCATAGTGCAATTGGGAAATACAGCAAGCAATGAAATACAGTCAGTAGCTGAAGCAGAGAAAAAGAAGTTACATTAAAATTAAAATGGTGCCTGTTAAAGAGCTGCAGTTGCCAGGCTACTGGCACTGCAGTTTTGTGTGTGGTGTGACACAACACTCAGTCTTTTCTCCTTCATCCTGTAGTAACTGCATTATTCTGTGAACATCAAGGTTTAGTTCCTCCATATGTCAAGTAAAGTGATTTCATTCTACAATGAGAGCAACATTTTCCCGTTTTTGGGACCAGCAGGGTATTGGAATGAACATGGAAATTCTAAAGTGCTTTGCAAAAAATGATACCTATGCTAAGGTAGGGATTATTAGGCATTTATCTTTAAGTTATTGATATAAAGGCATGGTATGTATCTAGTCAATTCAGTTGTTATTTTTGAATAATATTTATGATATACCAAATTTCTGTTTAATGTGGTTGGTTGTTGGGTTTTTTTCCTATATTAAGCAACAAGGAAGGACCTAGAATGTTGCTACTTCTGCCAATTGAAATGAAAGAGTTTTGTTGTCCTCCCTCTTTCCTTCATCTCCTTGGAAACTGCGAGCACACACTGCTAGCTTTCCCAGTATGGTATACGTTTTTTACATGCACAGGGTTTTTTTTTCAGTGTATACTTAAGAGTCAAATATTATTACTTGTACATCCCTTGTTAAAAAAAAAACAAAAACAAAAACAACTTTTTACAATGTATAAAAAATCTCCATTGTATAAAAATGCACCATGTGTGAAATCATACATATTTTCAGTTATGATGCATTTCTATGTTTTTGTCATTTTACTCAGGCTGTTCTGATGAATGCATCTTTCTATTTTATACTCTGCTTACTCTGTTAATTGTGCTTAACAGAAAGCTATAATGTTTGAAAAGACGTGCAATAAATTGCTTTAACACATGATACCTATGAGTGAGCAAGTCAGTATTCCATACAACTCTCATTTCTTCTTCTAGATACTGAATTTCAAGGAAAATGCTTCCTCTTGTAAAATGGTATATCATTACAAAGAGCAGGAAATTATAACAAATTTTTAAAAAAATATTAATAAAATGCAAATTCTTTTCTGTAAGAAAGCTCAGTATATTTTATTTATGTAACTTTTTTACATATACTTAAATAGGAAAAATCTAGTCAGAAGTTTAAGAATACTTATTAAGCATGAATTCTTAACTCAGTGAAATAATGCTATATTACAAAGCAATATTTTTCATCTAAAATTGAAAAGTTTCATCTATTAGCAGCATTTTTATAGAGATTACTGCAGAATCCAACAAATCTATTGTTACTCTGAAAGAAAAATCTGTAGCATTCTGTTTTAGCATCTGTAAGAGATCCTAGCTTTACAATTTTCCATGTAATCAAACTGAAAATTAAACAAGATTTAAATCATTTTTTCTTACATATTAAAATTTCATCAAATCAAGAATTCTTAGCTCCCATATGAAAATGTAAAAAAGAGTATCTGTACAAAGTGAGAAAAATCTTTTATTATTATGAAGTAAAGGCTTGTGTATTCTTCAGTTCTATATAGTTGTTGACTTTTTATCAATCTTGCATGATGGTTTTCAGGTGGTAAACCTGCAAACAAAACCTATGATAAATATTACAGCTAATTCTCTCCTTCACCATGGCTTTTTTTTTTTTTTTTTCCCAGTTCCTTATCAGTTTGCTGGCACACCTAGAGTTTTAACCATTGTTTTCCCTGGAATCAAGAACAAAACCCAAAATTTCTAGTTCCAGGTATTCTGTGCTTTCCTAAAATAGTTATCTAATCACCTGGAGGACTTTAATTTCAGTAAAGGTGGTTGTTAATGGTGCCAGTTATTTTTTCATGGGAACTAGAAGAAGTCTGTTCTGAATGTCCCAAATCAAATTATTTCTCTGCATATGTGATTTACACTTTAATTGCATGGAAAGGACCTCTGGAATTTGTAATTTTACTGAACAGTAAAAGAACACTAGAAATTTGCAGGCTATTTTTGTCACTTAATGACGTTGATTCTTTAAATAATTAGATAAATTTGTCTCTGAGGAACTTGTATCATTTAGAACATGGGGTGGATTGCAAGGAAGCTGCAAGATTATGCAATTTATAGAAATGTTCTCTCTGGAATCTCTAATTTGCTGCAGAAGTCAGAAGAATAAATATTATTGACAGAAAGGAAATCTAATAGCTAAAGCTCTCGTCTGCAACAAAGCTATATCATGTAACTTGATTTTCTGTATATTTCTGTTCTGCTATTGCAGCCTCTTATACCGAAATTTGCAAAGGTTACATGTGAACATTTAATTTCCTTCAGTTGTTTGGTACTCACTCAGAATGTTTAAGCACTTTAACTAAGGTCAGTGATATCTTTGAGATGATCAGTCTCAAACATTCAACTGATCCTGATCTTCTGCTAAAGAAGCACCCAAAATAAGTCACTCTCAATTATTTTCTTTTTCTTTCACACTTTCCAAAGTGAGAGAAACATGATGTTATGGAATTTGCTACCTATAATTATTCATTACTGTTTACCTGCTAAGCAGATGCACCAAACAGAGGAGAAAAATTAAAAATAAAATTAATCATTCAACTTTTTTTTATACCTAATATAAATGCATTAAAATAAAATGTTGATAATATTTAGGCAACCAGTTTTTAGTTGATAGTGACCAATAGGTTCCTTTGGGTGCTGTAGATCACTACTGCAACACCTGTATAAAGTTTGTTCTCTATGTGCCTTAATGCTACTGTCATCCAGAAGCATATTTCCCCCTCTATACATTTCACATCAAGTAGGTAAAGACTCAGCTACAGCAACATATCTGTGCTAAACTGTTACACAGCAATGCATTGAATAACCAACCCTTGTCCTTTATCAACAGTTGCTCCCTCAAAATGCTTGATTGCTTTTGAAGTCTCATTTCTCATTAATTCACTTTCCTTTTTGCAGCATGAAATGGTACATAACACTTGGTAAATTTAGCTCTCCTTCTCTTTCAATGTTATAGTCTTAGCTCTTTGACCTAAAGATGCCAGATGTCATCCACCATATTCCATGTAATATTTTTCCACCTAATGTCCCTCAGTCTGTTAATCTATCCACAGCATAAATGTGACTCTGAGATATTCTGTTACTAGGTAATATGTTGACATTATCCAGAATGAAATGAGGGCTAGCAAAGCTTTTCTTCCATTTTTATGTTGAAGTCAAGTTTTCTCACTCTGAGCACAGCTGGTACTGTGAGACTTGTTCTGAAGAGAGAAAGTATAGTTTGCTGTTCAGTAATGTTACCCTAAGCTCTGCTTTTGATTTTTCACAGCTCACTTCAATGTTTTTTGTTAAACTGTAATTATTAAAATTTAGAAAGCTTCTCCAGAAAGGATGATAGTAAGGAGGATAATATGATAAAGAATTGTTCTATGCAAGTGATTTGAAAACCATTCTACATGTCAGTTTTACTTAAAACTGTTAGTATATGGTTTGTTTCTTCTGGCTGTCAGTTGGAGATGAATGGGAGAGCAGAGGAGGCATTAAACTGTAATAGAGAAAGTATTGAACCAGACCACAGAAGAAAATAGACATGATGAACAGTTTCAGCTAGCACAAATCAAGAACTATTCAAGTTTTTATGGGTGGGATCCCCACGCCCCTTTTCTTCCAACTGGATTGTTGTGAATGGTATGAGGCACCGTTTTTTCTGTGGCACTGAAGCCTCTGAACATCTACTTGTATTTATTTTGGATACATTCATTTGTGTCTCAGGCAAGTTATATTTTTAAAGTAGACATTTATAAATCATTTATGGGAACAAAAATGCATTAGTCGATTCTTTAATATTCTGTCATCTTGGAGTCTAATGAATTTCTGTTTTAAAGGCAAAAATGTCACATGTGAAACAAGTGGGACTTTTAGCTGCTGGATGTCAGCCATGGAACAAGGATATATGTGCTGCTAGTGGGGACAGGTTTGCCTACTGTGCTACCCTTGCTGTTTATATTTATCAGGTAAGATTATTCTTGTTTACCAGATTAGTTACACTTTTACATTGTTGTTGATGTCACTTTGAATCACTTTCCACAAATGTTTCTGCAATGCTTTTGCAAGTATGGTTGCTGCTGAGATACCCTTGAAGTTCTATGTGCCAAGAATTATTTTTAGAAGACAGGCTTACAGTGCAGCAAACATTTGAGATGAGTGGAGTTCAGTGATAGAAGATTGGCTTCTGAGGGAGAAATGAATTCCACAATTACATTTGAAGCTGTAGTATAAAAGAGTCTTTTGCACGTTGGATTAAAATGGTTCAAAGTTGTGCATTCAGTGACGCACCTTTATTTAATTTTGAGCACAAACACCTCAGCACTGTGATCCTCTGAAGTTTGCAGTTGTACATCAACACCTAACTAAAAACCAGAAATGCTGTGACATAGAATTTTCCGATTGAGACATATGTGAGGAAATAAAGGATGTACTTACTTTAATTTTAAGAGTTATACAGGCAGTAAGATTAAAATGTATCATGTTTGGGCACTTTTTTAAATATATGTTTTTAACTGTACTAAGTAATTTTAAAAATGAGAAGGATTTCAAACTCATTTTTATATTCTTTCCTGTTTACCCCCTTGGAGATTACTAAATGATTGTTACCATGCCTATAAATAAAGCATTTTAGCATTGCTGGAGTACACTTCTAAATGAAATATAATAATTTATAAGTGGCAGGAAGAGAGACATACAACAGTTATTTTGATATTTGGATATCAGGCAACCTTTCTTTCCAAGTGAAATGTATGAGAATTTATTTTATTGAGATGTGGGGTACTGGCAATAGTTAAATGCACTATAAATTAATCCATAAGTCTAATATTGTTATATGAAGTATTCTTCAACCCAGAGGTATATAAAGGAATTTTACAAAAAATGTATTTCTAAAATGAATTTTACTATTTGTTTAGCTGGATCACCGATACAATGAATTCAAGCTCCATGCCATTATGTCTGAGCACAAGAAGACAATCACAGCCATATCTTGGTGTCCCCACAACCCTGACGTGTTTGCAAGTGCCAGTGCAGATAGTTTAGTGATCATTTGGAATGTGAATGAACAGAAAGTTGTGGCCAAGCTGGACAATACAAAAGGTATTTTAGACATGGAGATATGTTTTATCCATACAGATTGATCCATGGGTATGACAAATACTTGATGTAAACTCTATAGTTGGTAGGTTGGCATTTTAACAATTGCCTAACACAATAATTGCCTAACACAATCTGACAATATTGTTGTCAGATTTGTTGCAGTTCATTCTAGAAAATAATGATAGTGTCTTTGAGTAAATTGCTTTCAACCATCTTGTAGTTGGTAAAGAAAGACATTATTCTTTTTCTCTGAAGAACTTAACCAGTTCAAGAATTAACTTTGCTAGTGATTTCTTATGGAGCAGGGGAGAAAAAAAAATCCTAAACCCAATATTATTTTCATCATAAACAATTGAATTTTAAAATAATAAATTTTGCAATGACTTTAGGTAAGTGACTGCAAATAAAAGGTAACCTTAACAGATTCAAATATAAATCATCAGTGAATTTGAACAACAGGTTTTGTTTAAATACCCTAATTCTTGTCTACCTGAATTTTGTCTCAGGCCTTGAAATTGCTAGAGATTGTATTACAAATCTAGGGTGTTAAACATCTGTGTTATAGTTATATTTCCATGCCCAGTTCTGATTTATTCCATTTAGTCAAAACCAGGACCTGTATTTCTGTTCTTACAATCTCATCAGGTGTCCTTGACTCCTGCATTTTCATTCTTGGAAAGTGGGTGCAAACCAAGAACAGTTAGAATCTCAGGATCTAATAAGCTATTTTGGGACTCCCTACTCTGTTCTCTCCAGAGCATTTAGGGATACCTCTGGAAATCTTTTATATCTTGCATATCATGCAAAAGAAAACTCCACAGTGATTTAATCTATTCCAAAAGAAATAGTGTATCAGTTTATGCATAAATAGAAATGCTGGTCCTTATTTTTCAATACATGGCTTGTTTAAAAATCTACTTTAACCAATGACTACATGTGAAGAAATGTTACTACTATTTTAATATTTTTAGAAACTAAATTAAGATAATATGTTTAAACCTTCTATTGCTTTCTCTTTTAGTCCCTTTTACACTGCCATATAAAAGTGTCTAAATACAGTTTTAAGTTTTCAGCTTGAGGACTTTGTCTTACTGTCATTTATTCCTTCAGGCACACATTATTAAGTTATGAGGATTATGAGGGTTGGAGACATAAGGATCAAAACTGTTAAATGGAACTGCCTACGGTTAGGTATTAGAAAACAGAATTAAAACTATCATCTATCCAGAAGAAAGCCATCAAGAGTTCCCTTTTACTACAGAACTAGCTTTCAAATTTTTCACAAATATCTGCTTCTCTTAGATTTATCTCTAAATTTCCTTGTATTTTGCTAAAATAGGCATTTTGAAATTCTCAGTATTTTATTATTTATTACTATCTTAGTAGTAAATAGCTTACAGCAAAACATAGTAGTGAATGAAATTCTGAATGAATGAAAGTATTATTTGCAGGATCAGGCTTATCCTCTTTCAAATGTGTGATTCTCTTTGGCACTGATGAAGTATATATATCATGAAATATGGCCCATCAAAGTAGCATAGAAGTAATTTAAGAAATTATTTTACTTCCTGCCTCTGAAAGTCTAGTTTACTTTTACACTGTAAGATGTTCACACACTTCCCTAAGTTTCAATCTAGCAATTTCTATGTAGAAAAATTTATTTCTATTGTTTTTTCAAGACAGTTGCTGATCCTGGGTCAAGGAATACTACACTGAATTTTGTGTCTTGGTTCTTAAAAAGTTTACCTGTATGTTTCAGGAATTCCTGCATCCCTTGGCTGGTGCTGGAGTGCAGGTGATGCAGTTGCATTTGTGTCCCACAGAGGTCCACTGTACATTTGGACTATCTCAGGACCTGACAGCGGGGTAACTGTGCATAGGGAAGCACATAGTTTCTTGTCAGATATCAGTCTGTTTAGATGGCATCCGAAGAAAAAAGGAAAGGTAGTATTTGGACATACTGATGGAAGCCTATCTATTTTTCAACCAGGTAAAAACTCATATGAAAAAATATTTAGTTTTATATATATAACTCTTGTTTCTTCATATGCATGTAATTCTTCACTTTTTAAAATTAGATTCCATGATGTAGGTACATACATAACATTTGTTCTTGATTCATAATATTCCTATTCCTTCTATATCACAAAAATATGTTTTCTTACATAAAGAATTCAGAGCATTTTCTTTGTCTCCTGCCTTGTGTGACCAAGATAAGACTGCATTTTTTTTCACAACGGCAGTAAATACTTTTTTTTTGCAAATGATCACAGCCATGATCTTCTACTGAACTATATTTTCCTGCAAGTGTATTTTTCTGAATGGAAAGACTTGGAGACTTGTTTACTTTCCTACTTTTGCATTTGTTCTTGAGTCCTCTGTTTCATATTCTAGAATCCTCTGCAATTTTATAGGTAGACTCTCATGTCATACTTAATATTATCTTCATGGTGTTCTGTACTATCAAAGGATAGATGGGAAAATATTTATCTCTTTTTGCCTGAAATCCACCACACACATTTGTGCATACTTTATAAATAGTCTAGTTCTCTTCTAAGAAGGTGTCATGTTGATAAGCTCATTTGAAGGTAGAATTTCACTTGTTTTCACAGTTTTCTTCAAAAGCAGATATCTGTATTAGGTTGACTATTTCAATTTTTTTCCTGACTGTTTCTTCCTTGAATAAAAATTGATTTTAAATTTTGTGAGAAAAACTGTTTTTTAAATAATGTCTTAATTTTACATAGATTTGTTCTCCAACAGCCATGCAAAATTTGTTTTCCTTCAGTTTACTCTACTAAACTGTCACACAAGATGTCACAGAGAACAGATTCCCTTGCCTCTTGCTGACTGAATTAGCACTGACATTGGGAAAAGGAAATAAATGTTAATATGATAATATCTAAGTATTTATCAGACTGATACTTTTCATGAAGTCTGTCTCAAATGATTTCAATATGAAAGCAGAAGTAATAGGAAAAATATTTAGAATATCAGAATTACGTTCTGCAAATGAAAATAGAATATAGGGTAAAAAAATCTAGGCAGTGGCAGTTTTGTATGGACCACAATACAAGTTGCTGTAAAAAAATTGTTTAAGGAAAATTATTTATTACTGCTGGGGATAAAACTATTTGCATCAACTCAAAATTTAGATCTGATTATCACAGGAATGCTGCCTTTCTCTGTAATTAGGATAATTTTCTTTATTGTTGTAATATTACATATCTTTATTAAAATAATTTTAAAATTTTAAAAAATATATAAGTTGTTTCCTATTCTCAGCATGCATAAGATTTTTCATTTCTAACAGAGAAATAAAATTTAAAAGTTTATAAGAAGCTGCGTCAAAATCTCTGCATAAGTAGCGGACTACAGAATGGTTTTTTTAATTGTTGTTACCTACTTAGTTTTCTCTCCCATGGCTGTATTTTCTTTCTTATTAATTCTAGACTATGATTAATGTATCAGAACATTTAGTGCAGAGAAAATATATGCAAGAATATAAGTTTAATACTCAATTCTTAGGGAGGTTCAATGCAGTCATATGGAGCCAAATGTTTTCCCTTTCATTTGCTCCCAAAATAAGCACAGCTTACTTAAATGACCTGTGACTCAGTTGCATGATTCATACTGTTCATGTCTTCTTTTAAAGGAAAAAAAAATTTAACAGTTTGGGTTTTCATGAGGTTTGATTTTAGACTCTTTTTTTGAAACAGAGGTAAAACTGATGACTGCTAGATAGTTACTCTCTTATACTCTCTCACCAGGTGGTTGTGCTTTTTTAGGGCTGAAGTGTTTGGCAATGGATGGCTTCAGTCACTTGAGGACTTTTTGCTTTAGCTCTTGTATAGCTAACTGAAAAATTACAATACTGCTTTGTTGTCTGGTCTGGTTTTTAATTTCAGTGTTGATTTGAAGTAAAACAAAAAGGTGACCTGTAATGTAAGCAGGGGACATGGTTTAAAAAAAGCAGGAGTTCTCAAGTTTTTGTCAAATTAAAGAAGCTATCATACTTCTGCTTTTATTCCCAGTGCTTCAGAAGAGTGAAAAAAAATGGAATCAAAAAATTGGTTTATGCTGTTACTTGTTGTGCAGCCTTAAATTATTTCTCCCATTTCTGGTACCTGATTTTATAAAGTTGCCTTGAATGTAATATTTATGAAACAGTACTAAAATTGAAAATTAGATTGAAGACAAATAATTGAAGGTGTCAATTCCTTATTTCTAGAAAAGCAGTATTTTTTTTTTGTTAGAAGATCACAATTTCCAAAATACAGATCTATTTCATTTGCACTGTACTCTGTCTTATACAACTGAGATTCATCTCTCTGTAAAAATAAAAAGTGGGAGATAAATATGATATTCAACAAAATGTGTGTTTTGATACTATGGATCATCAAGTGAAACACCATCTTTTTTGTGAGTGTCAGACTAGATACTTAATTGTCTGTTTTGGCTACAACAATCTATAAACACTTCATACCTGTACACACAGTTTTAAAGAAGAAAAAAGTCAAAAGGCAGTTCAGAATAAGCCTTTACTGCCACAGTGTTTTTCTGGTTCTTATTGCCTTTATTTTGCCTGTATATGCTGTGGTGTGAAGATTTACTTACACTCAAATGACTTGCATTTTATGCTGTGCTGCAGACCATTACTGAGAGAAATTCTTAGAACAATATACATGATTTAACATACTTTCCTATAAAATTACGTTTATAAATCTGATAGCTGTTTCTGTTTTCTGCTGCATTAAACATAAAGTCGAATCTGATAGGAAAAAGTAACACTCTAAGTCAAATATTGCCAACATAGCTTCATTAATTTCATGTTGCAAACGAGAGCAGGCTAGTGAAAATTTCAGGGAGAAAGGAAAAAATTTTGTTTGCCAACCTTGTAAATATTGAAAGTATGTATTTGATTTAATTTTTAAATAACCTGTTTTCTTGTGCACTTTAAAGGTTCTAAAAATCAGAAACACATCTTAAGACCAGAGTCTCTTGAAGGAACAGATGAAGAGGATCCAGTTACAGCTCTGGAGTGGGACCCTTTGTCAACTGATTACCTTCTTGTTGCTAATTTACATAATGGTATTCGACTAGTTGATTCTGAATCTCTGTCCTGTATCACAACTTTTAGTTTTCCCAGTGCAGCAGCATCTGTTCAGTGTTTAGCCTGGGTTTCTAGTGCACCTGGAATGTTTATAACTGGAGGTAAGTCTTTTATTTCCTAATTTATACAAAGATAACAAGTACAGGACTTCAAAAAATACAGATCTTCAAAAATTGATACTCCAAGTTTGATTTTTTTGTTTCATAATATTTTTACAAGTAGAAGCATACATTAATTATACATAAAAAAGACCATAACACAAGGCCAGAAAATAATAAAACTATGCTTAGCAGTTTTTTCGTGTTTTAAAAACATTAGCTACATAAATATGCAAGTTTCTACAATTTTTTATGATAAATAATATTTTCCCCATGCATGCTTTAGCAAAAAGTATATTAATTCCTTTGGGAATAGGGATAAAAATACATTGTACTAATTGATGTCACTTAAAGACTTAAAAAATTAAAAGAAGAAAAGAATCTTAATTCCTGCCTCTTTTCAACACCCTAGACATTATGGCTCAGGTTGAACTAATGAATAAAGAAATTAAGACTGGCCAAATATTTTATAAAAAGAGAGGTAGAATTTATCTCTGTTTAAATAGCTAATGTTAATAATGATTGTTGCTATTAGTGATATGGCCATGATGGTGAATGGAGGATAAATAGGATGCCATGGATGTTACACTAGATGATCTCCAGAGGTTCCCTCCAGCCATAACTTTTCTATGATTCTATGGAGTTAATGGTGCCTGCTTATGAAAGTATTCTTAGGACTTGAAGTTTAATTAATTGCTGTATTTTTGTATAAATCAGTCCTCAAACCACATACCTCTGTGTTTTGTTTTGTTTTCTTAAACCTCAGATTCTCAGGTTGGTGTGTTACGTGTTTGGAATGTTTCACGTACAACACCTATAGATAATGTTAAATTGAAGCAAACTGGTTTCCATGGCTTGCATGTGCTAAGTTCTCCTCCAAAAAAAAAGTGTAAGTGCAATTTTGATTGTTATTCATTGTGATGCAACTTAAGAAAATCTAATTTATGAGTCCAGATCAATCTCTGTAGCATTGGTCAGCTATTTAGTTCTTAATTAAAGTACCTTCTGCTGGTAGTGGATTAGACAAATGCATAAAGGGTCAAGTACTTTTTAAGGTCCTTCTTTAGTAGGCCAGGCTTGATACAGGAATTCTCCATTTCTTTTGTTTTAAATCTCATTAGAATACAAGCATTTTACTCTGTATAATTTCACTTATTACTGAAATAAGAAATGATCTTCTCTCTTTGTCTTTTGCTTTATATTATTAAGCATGTTCATCACAGTATCCTACTAAAAATCACCATACATCATCAACAAGTGAGGCTGTTCCTCCTCCAACTTTAACCCAAAACCAAGCATTTTCTCTTCCTCCTGGTCATACCGTCTGTTGCTTCATGGATGGTGGAGTGGGGCTTTACGACATGGGAGCAAAAAAGTGGGATTTCCTTAGAGATTTGGTATGGTTCATCTCTGTCTTTGAATAGAGAGTTTATTTGGCTTATACGCTTTCTTCTAACAGCAAAAAACTGGAGAATGAAATCTTTGCAGTACTGTAGAGCAGTTTCTATTGTTAGAAAGAGCCCAAATTTCTAGGAAACAAAATGACAGTTCTGAAGTTTAAAGCAATCTTTTATTGGAAATTACTGAATTCTGTTGGAAGTATTCTGACAGATTTTTTTAAACCAGAAATAAAGATTTACAGACTTGTTTTTAGTTTTTTTAATTTTTGTGACTGAAATTTTAGTTTGATGGCCTTCTCAGAAATTTTCTCTGATGGATTTTCTGTAATTCAGAATAAAAGTTTGACTCAAATCAAAGAGCTATATGGTGAATACACTCAGTTTAACATTACACAGACTGATTTATTAAATTTTTTTGAAATTGAGAAATAAGTTTAATATATATTAGATGACCCTTTTCTTCACCAGGCTTTGGATTATTGAAGTTCTTTAGCATATGTCTCTTTTTTTGCTTTCCAAGTTCCCTTTTTGCTGAAAAAACCCCAAACAAACAAAACCCAAATAATTTTCAGCTGTACTCCCATATGCATTTGAGTAGAGGCTGCTGGTTGGTTTTCTGTTTCCATTTTTATTTGGTATGGTCCTATAAAGCAACTGAGGTTTTAAAATAATTCTTACCTAATATTTGTGTTTCATATATTCATCAACTTAAATTCTACAAATGCATGTCTTGCAAAACAACTAATTGATACATTAAAACTCTAATAGATTGAAGTTTAAACTGCAATAGAGAATAGACTGTATCTAGAAACGCGGAATATTCAGTGGGGTGCTAGACAACTTGTAGAACATGTTCAACATATAGAGCTTTATTTTTTCAGTCAGGTACTTTTTACCAAAAGGAAAAAACTGTTCCTGTTTTTAAAAATTGAGGGGTTTTTGTTTGTTTGTTTGTTTGTTTGGGGTTTTTTTGTTTGTTTGTTTTTTGGCATAGTTTTTTAACTCAATTTTTTAGCAACATAGTTCCAACATAAAATGCTAACAAGATCCTGGCATTGTGTACCCTGTGGTTTCAGGAAACAATATTTTTTATTCTAATAATAATCTATGAAAGAACATGTTATAGTCCAAGTTATTTTATGCCTTTTAATTTTGACTGATAAGCCTAAATATAAAGGGGTTATGGAACTCTTAATTGACCTGACAATTAAATTAAATACAATGTATTTTAGAGTTTGATCTAGAGTCAGACTTATGAAGAAAATCAAATGTAATAAAAATGGATTAAATATTTGTTTCATTTAAGGGACATGTTGAGACCATCTTTGATTGCAAATTCAAACCTGATAACCCTGATCTTCTTGCTACAGCTTCATTTGATGGCACAATAAAAGTTTGGGACATAAATACTTTATCAGCGGTTTATACATCTCCTGGTAATGAGGGGGTTATTTATTCCATTTCTTGGGCTCCAGGTAAGAATATTTTGCTGTGTGTCTAAATGTTCTTTGAAATAGCATTGACTGCAGAATTTGTCATATAAAAGTATTAGTTTTATAGAGAAAGGCATCTTCTAAGGTTTAAACAAAACTTAATTATCTGTGAAACCAGCAGAATTCAATGCTTCAGACCTTGTTAAGCTTACCCTTCTGAGTAATGCTCCCAGTATTTCTTACTCAGAATGGAGGGAGGAAAAACTCCAGAACATTTCTAACATGGCATTATGCAAATGACAAAATGTCTTAATTTGCATGAGAAGCAGCTCCTTAAAGGAATTCAGATTATATTTTATGCTGAAATAGTGGAACATATGTATTTAGCTCTTTTTCTTCCATCTTTGTATAGAAGTCTAATTACTGAAGAACTCTGCTTTTACCTTATTAGAAATAGGAAGTGTCTCTTCTGCAAAGTATCCACTTTTTCTTAGACAAATCACTGGACTCACTGGGAAATTTTGTTTACAAAGTTGTTCTGTAGTCCTCTTTGGTATACCTGAAAATACACTTCAGATAGATGTCAATAGCTGACATTAAGTTGACTTCCCTGTTGTGTTTTATTTCATTGGACAGCAGATGTATTTTTAAAAAATCTAAATAATTCATCAGTCTGTCTTCACCTGCACTTTTAAACTCTTAAGAAATAATAGCTGATGGAAGAAAGATATTGTGGGAAGCCTAATGTAATCTTCATATGTGAAATAAATTTGACCTTTTTAATTTCAGAGTCTCTTGCACCTTATATACATCTTCACAAATAATTTGTCTTGCTATATGGGAATCATGGCAACATGAAATACAGTGCTTATGCTTGGTTATTTAATTTTGAAGTTTAAATTCAATTTGTAGTTGTATCTTATAGTTGTATTGAATTTTTGGGGTTTTTTTTGCTGCAGGTGGGGCATGGGTTTGTTGCTTTTGGTTTTCGGGGATTTTTGGTTTTGTTTTTTTTTTTGTTTTTTTTTAAACAAAGTCATTTGGAAGTATGTGCTTCAACTTTGTTCTTTAGCACCCTGTCCAAAAGCTCCTCTCCCTCCCAGCCGGTGGTGCATCTTGCACTTTACTCCCAAACAGTTCCTATCTGCCTTGTACTTTGTTCTTAATATATAATCTAATGGATGCCACCATTTGTTTGGTCTCAGAAGACCTTTGAAAAAAGTTATTACTCCTTTTTATTTTTTCTCCCCCATCATTCTCCTCCTACCTGAGTTTATTATCATTTTATGCATTTAACCTTGCTAGACTCCTCCTGCATAGATTGTATTTTCTGCCTCTGAAGCTTGAAATAAAATAACAGTCAAAACTTTCTTATAAGTATGCTATTTAATGAAAAGCATAGCTATATTGAGATACAGAGTCACCGTGGTGAGGAGAAATTGGTGGCTTTTGGATTAGACCTGAACTGAATTTTCTGGTTCTCACTGTAGAGTTTTGTACTTAGATTTTCCACCCTGTAGAGTGTGGTTACAGATTCAGATACATTCTTGATAGTCTTAGGTGCAGCAGTGGTGCAAGATTAAGGAAACAAAATACTGTGAGGTGTTCTCTCTCATTTTTATGATTTGGTTTTATATGTAGGGAACTTTAAAGGAAAATGCTCAAGTTGCTACAACTTTAAGCTTGAAACACTGAGGCTACCTCTCTTTCAGTTTTAGTCATATGCATCATGATCATTAATTTCTTACATGCAAGACTTTTAGCAGGCATTAAGACACTTTTTACAGGAATACAATTTTTATTTGACCATCCTCAAAACAGGAATGTAGAAAAACAGGTCAGGCTTTCACTGAAATAGATGTTTTTGACATAATAGCAAATTCTGGCCTTAAACTATGGAAGACTCATGTTCATGCACCATTGATGTTTTATGTTCATATTACATTTCTTCAATTTAAAGTAGAACCACTTCCAAACAATATTGTGATTTTACAATTTTTGTAATATTTTACAAACATCTCTCTTTAAAGGAAATTTGAACTGCATAGCAGGTGGAACTTCCAGAAATGGTGGCTTTATCTGGGATATACAAAAAGGAAAACTGATAACCAGATTCAGTGAGGTAAGATGAGATTACTACTTTTTTTGTTGATATGAAATGTAAGTTAGTCATTCCCTCTAGTGTCCATAAATAGAGATGGCCAAAGTACATATCTTTTTAAAAGGCGCTATAGTATAAAATTCTATGGAGTTATGTTGGTGCCAGTTTACATGTGTGGCAGAAGTATTTTTACTTCCTCAGGCTGGATTTGTGATATGAGAGTGGTGAAGCATCAGATGGACTCCATTATCTTAAAATTGGTCTTGTAGGGATACATGGAAAAAGCATTGCTTATTCCTTAACTGTGTAAGCATATATGGACATACAGACTCAGCATCAAAATGAAAACTGTATTTTCAAACATAAGGGCCAGAATAAACTTTCAGTACCTGAAGTCTATATCAATAAAGCTTCATTTTGCAGCACATTAAGCTGTATGACTCATTTAGTGGCTTGCCTTGTGTTACCTGAAATTTATATAGGCATTTTTAAGTCCTGAAATAGTAGCATAATTTTTATTGGCAGAAGGAGTTCTGTAATACTATGCTGTAGCATTTTACACTTCCCAGTATATAGCTGTTATCTTCAGATTATACAGATATAACCATTTAAGTAAAGGATCTGCATCAATGTACAGGGGATGCTCTTTAAGAAGAGAGGTGGGGGAATAAGGAGAGGCATGAGCAGAAAACAAATATACCTACCTTCAAGAGTTCTGGCATTCTAATACTGATATTAGCATTTGTGCTACTAAATATCTTTTCTGTAATACTGGTCCTGGTACACATCCAAATTAAGTTTTCTCAAACCACAATTTTTCATGCCCATATACTTCATTATTACAACAAATAACTAACCTTTATTCAGAATCACTGAATGATTAACGTTGGAAGGGACAACAGGGAGTAATCTGGTCCAACCTCCCTGCTCAGGCAGGGTCATCCTAGAACACTTTGCACAGGATTGCATCCAAATGGTTCTGGAATATCTCCAGAGAGGGAAACTCCCCAGCCTCTCAGGACAATCTGTTCCAGTGCTTGGTCACTTATACAATAGAGAAGTTCCTCTTCATGTTCAGTTGGAACCTCCTGTGCATCAGTTTCTGCCCATTGCCTCTTGCTTGGTGCCACTGAGCAGAGCCTGGCTCCATCCTCTTGGCACACACCCATCAGATGCTGACAGACATTGATGAGGTCCCCTCTCAGTTGTGACTTCTCAAGACTGAATAGGCCTTTCTTGTAAGAGAAATAATTTTTGTTGACTCCTATTGGTCCCTCTCCACGAGTTCCTTGTCTCTCTTGTACTGAGGAGGACAAAACTGGGCACATTACTCCAGGTATTCCTCACCAGGGCAGAGCAGATGAGCAGGATCACCTCTGTTGCCCTGCTGCAATGCTCTTCCTAATGCACCCCAGGACACCGTTGGCCTCTTGGCCACACGGTCACACTGCTGGCTCATGGACAGCTTGGTGTCCACCAGAATCCCCAGGTCTTTCTGCACAGAGCTGCTTTCTAGCAGATCAGCCCCAGCCTGTGCTGGTACATGAGTTTATTCTTTCCTAGGTGCAGGACCCTGCATTTGCCTTTGCTGAATTTCAGCTGGTTTCTGTCTGCTCATCTCTCCAACCTGCCAAGGTCCCTCTGAAGGGCTGCACAGCACTCCGGGGTATCGGCCTCTCCTCCCAGATTTGTGTCATCAGTCAACTTGCTGAGCAGGCATCTGCCCCTTCATCAAGTCATTGATGAACGAACTAAACAATTCTGGGACCAGTATTGAATCTTGAGGGCCACCACTGGTGATTGGCTTCCAAACAGACCCTCTGCCACTGATTACTACCCTCTGGGATCCGCTGTTTAGCTAGTTCTCAATCCACTTCACTGTCCACTCACCCAGTCCACACTTCCTGAGTTTGACTATGAGGTCTTCATGAGAGAAGTCAAGGTGGACAATATGCACTGCTCTCCCCTCATCATCCACTGAGGTGAGGCTAATTGGCTATTAGTTCCCTTGGTCTTCCTCTTTCTTTTTGAAGACAGGAGTGACATTTGCTTTCTTACAGTGCTCACCTCAGACACCTCTTCTGATTGCCACAGCTTTTCAAAGATGACCATGAGCAACTTCACTGTGGATGTCTAGTTTGTCTGTGTGTTCTCTAACCAAGTTCATCTTGATCAAGGGAAAGTCTTCCTTCCATCATTCTTCTATGCTGGTCACTTGAGTCAGAGATTCCTGAGAGCTGGTTCTGTCAGTGAGGACTGTTGTAAAGAAGGTGTTCAATAACTCTTCCTTTTCTGCATCCTCTGCTACCAGGGTCCCCCCTCCATGTAGTAATGGGTCTACATTATCCTTGGTTTTCCTTTTTTTATTAATGGAGATGAAGAAGCACTACTTGTTGTCCTTGATATCCTTGGCCAGATTTAATTCCAGATGAGCCTTTGTCTTCCTTATCTCATTTTTACTTATTCTCCAACCTCTCTATACTAATTCCAAGTGGCCTGACCCTGCTTCTATCTCTTGTGCTTTTCCTACCTGCACTTAAATAATGACAGAAGTTCCTTGGTCATCCATGAAGATCACTTTCCCCAATTTCTTGCTCATCAGGGTGCATTGTTCTTGAGCATGAAGGAAGTGATCCTTAAATATCAACTGGTTCTCTTGCACCCTTTTTCCCCACAAGGTGTGTTCCCATGGCACTGTTCAAAGAAAATCCCTGAAGAGACTAAAGTTAGCTCTGCTGAAGTATCTTATTCACTGCCCTGTTTCCACCTTGCCTAATACTGAACTCCACAGTCTCAATGGTCACAGCAGCCAAGGTTGCCCCCAACCTTCATATCTCCCACAAGGCTTTCCCTGTTTGTTAGTGTGAGACTCAAGCAGCACAACAGTCCTTGTGGCAGGAAGTTGTCATTAACATTTTCCAGGAACCTCTTGGACTGTTTATGCTTCATTGTGTTGACTCTCCAGCAGATGTGAGGGTAGTTAAAGTGCCCCACAAGAACTAGTGACTGTGACTTTGGGGTGCTTCTAGCTGGCTGTAGAAAGCTTCATCCACTTCTTTTTACCTATCAGGCAGCCTATAGCAAACATCTACAACAGTGTCTTTTATCCAAACCATAAGCTCTCGACTTGCCCATTATCCACCCCAAGACAGAGCTTGATACATCTGAAGTGTTTCCTCACCCGGGGGAAATTCCATCTATGTGACTTCCTGGCCTGTCTTTCATAAACATTGTGTAGCCTTTTGTGGCAGCTTTCCAATAATGAGAGCTATCCCACTGTGTCTCTGTAATCACAGTGCAAAGGCCTGTGACTACACACAGATCTCTAGTTCATCCAGTTTGTTCCCCATACTGCATGTTTTGGGGTACAGGCACCTAATAGAAGTATTTGATTCTGTCCACATACCAGTGGAGGTGCAAAGGGATGTCCCATAGTCCTGTCTAGTGATTATGTCTTTGGCTTCTTGTGCTTGCTCCAGGTACTGCGTCTTAAGTCTCCTAATGCTACTAGAGTGATTTCTATTGTTCTCTCCATCCCTACACATTCTCTCTGGCAAGCCTGGCCCTGGCCTCTTTCCAAACTAGTTTAAAACTCTTGCAGTGAACCATATGAACTGCTGAACTAAGGTCCTTTTTCTCTTTGGAGACAGCTGGACCCCATTTGTTGCCAGCAGGCTTGGTGTTGTATAAACTGACCCGTGATCAAAACTCCCAAACCTGTGCTGGTAACACCAGCATCAAGTCCAGTTGTTCATCTGCATGATCTTCCTGTTTCTTGCCACATCATTCCTGGCAACTGGCAGGACAGAAGAGAACACAACTCGTGCTTCATATCCCTTGAGCAGTTGTCCCAAGGCCCAAAGGTCCCTCTTAAATAAACAGTGTTGTTTATTTAAGCTTCAGGCTTATATAGTTATGGATTGCTCATTCTTCTGCTTCTTTTAGATCCTGGAGGCTATAACAGTTTTAGTACTTATCTCCATAGTCCCGATGTTTTGGACTTGGACTTACAAACATCCAGCTTATATTGGGTACTCATAATAACGTGGTTTTGTACAGTATACTGTACTGGGAGAAGAGGGCTGAAGCCCACAGGAGAATAAAGTAAAAAAGATGAGTCAATAGATGAGAGAAAAAGGGGTGAATTATTTCTTATTGATAGGTATTTTGCATTTTTTGAAGCATGGAAAGAATGGAATCTTCTGCATTGCCTGGAGTCATAAAGATTCCAAAAGAATAGCAACCTGCAGCAGTGATGGATTTTGGTGAGTGTTACTGGAAGAAAAAAAAAATTGCTAAATGCACTTCTCAAGTGTCAAAATAAATTTTGACAGTACTCTTAGTAATTAATTTTCAAACTTTTCATACTGGACAGAAATTATATTACTCTGCTGTACTTGTTAGGGTATGATTTTTATGATTAAAAAAAAATAAAGGAAATGTTTTCAAAAGGAATAGTGTCTAAGACACACTGATAGTGAAACTAAATACTGATTTTTATTCGGACAAGAATATCCTTCTAGGTTTTTTATCTGTAGAGGACACTTTTCAAAAGCCATCCAACTTTACTTGTCTTAGTTTTAAATTTTTTTTTAGTTTGTTGTTTCAATGACTGAAAAGTGCTATTTTAGTACTACAAGTGCACTATCACAGGAATATAATACCTCATTTTTAAAAATGCATGAATGTCCATTGAAAGCAATTTTGCATATATTGTGTTTTAGTACATTTAAAAAATCCTTCTTCATTTGTTTCCTCTACTACTGTGTCATTCCAGCTCGAACATAACGTGCAGAAATTTAGAAAACTATCAACTTTCTTTTTAATTCATAAAGATCTATTTGTATCTTAAAGCCATGACTACAACTTTGATTCTGGACTATGAGGATATAAGAAAGATGTACCACAGTGAACATCTTTAAAGCCCCTCTGAAGGAACATAGATACTGAGGTCTAGTTAGATGTTGTACAATCAACATCCAGTTAAATGTTGTCATTGAGGGGCTGATATTTTTTGTGGCTGTTTCTCCTATTCTTTGTGTATATTTCTTTTCTCTCTGGTTTATTTGCACAGAATAAAACTTATTTTGGATAGACTACCCAGAATGTATTTTTCCTTATAATATCACATTATAATTCTTTTCAGTATTATTCGAACCATTGATGGCAATGTTCTTCACAAGTACAAACATCCAGCTGCAGTGTTTGGCTGTGATTGGAGTCAAAACAACAAGTAAGTAAAAATTAACACAAAGAATTTACAATGTTTAGTATTTTAATTGATTGCCAGTAAAGCAACACAAAGATAGCTAGAATGTGATATTTTCTGTAATAGTAAAACACTGAAATTATCTCTTCCAAAGTAGGATATACCTATAACAGCTCTCTCTTCCCAGTAGTATATTTCATTGACCACCATGAACTTTCCTAACTTTCAAAGGTGTATCGTTTTATATTGATGAGAGAAAAAAAAATTCCTATCTGAATATATAATGGGGAGAAAAAGAGCAGACAAAAAGCAGACATTCAATACCAGGAAAGAGGAGTGTAGATTGTAATGACTTGTAAGGGGTGTCCTTGTAATGACTGCTAAGGTAAAAAGGTGGCAAACAACTAAATACATTGGGATTATTGTAAATTTTGTAGATAATTACTAATAATGTCATGAGAGCTTTTTGTAAAAAAAAAAAAAATTATACAGTAATTAAATTTAAAAATAGTTGTGTATTGGGTGCATAGTCAGATGAGTGCAAATGTATTCCCCATGGCAACTAATGGATCTTTATCAGGTTTTTTCTGATTTAGTTTTTTTAATTGGATTATTGATAGCTACCTCTTGAAGAGATTAAAGAAAAGCAAAAATTTGCTATTAAAAAAATGTGCAAATTGCACATAATATTTTTTTTTTTAATTTAAAAAAGCATTCATCATCTCTGTGACCAGGGATTTTGCTCCTTTTGTTTTGTAGAGATATGATAGCTACTGGTTGTGAGGATAAAAATGTTCGTGTTTACTACTTGGCAACCAGCTCTGATCAGCCACTGAAAGTTTTTACTGGACATACTGCAAAGGTGTTTCATGTACGGTGGTCTCCTCTCAGAGAAGGAATCCTCTGCAGTGGCTCTGATGATGGGTGAGTATTTCTGAACAATTAGAAAACTTAAACCTCAAGCAGGACTGTTGGAGAAGCTTGCATCTTTACTTGTAATGGTGTTGCCAATACTTAATAGTCTAAATCTCTGCCTTATTCAGATCTAGGTTTTAGCTTTGCTCTTAGCTTTATGTAGTATTTGGGCAGCAGGATCATTATCTAAATTGTCACAACTGCTGTGGTAGTGCAAGTTTCCATATGCTTTCACAAAAGTAGGGTAAATGCCTGATACTGTTACTGCAAGGAGGATACTACATTACATCTGAAGAAACAAGTACAAGATCTGCTCTTATTTGATATTTTTCAAAAGTATACTTAAGTAGAATCTGCAGAGAATTTTAATGAGTATTGGATACTTCTGTTTTTTGGTTTGGTGCCATTGCTTTTAAAGGAGAACACATCAGTTTATGGTAAGCTGGAGGAAACATTTTTCTATGATTCTTAACCACTTCCCTGCAGAGAATATAGGATATTTTTGTAAGAGATATTTTGTAATGTTTGCAGTATTGGCTTCTACTGCTTTCTCATTATCATTCATTAGAGGTTTGTGCTTGAAGCAAAATCTCTTAGTTCACTGTGTAGTAATTCATGACAGGAGACAACTTGATAGCAAACTTCTTGCCAATAAAATACATTGAACAGGACTGGCCCTGGAATTGAACCCTGAAGAGCATTGCTGCTCACAGTCACCAGCCAGATTTAGCCCCTTTCACTACAACTCTTTGAGCCCTCTTGTGATACAAATAAATATTCTAATAAATTTGAAGCTTAAATTATTGCTGAAGTAGAGAGACAATTATATTTCAATAAGTGATCTGATATAGATTGTTCTCTTTTATCCTCTTTCAGTACCGTTCGGATATGGGATTATACACAAGATGCTTGTATAAATGTTCTTAGTGGACATACCGCTCCAGTACGGGGACTGATGTGGAATCCTGAAATCCCTTATCTTCTAATATCTGGCAGCTGGGACTATACAATCCGAGTCTGGGACACAAGAGATGGAACATGTTTAGACACAGTTTATGATCATGGTGCAGATGTATATGGTAATATTTTTCAAATTTTGTTTTATTTCTATATTGAAATGCATTGTAATATGTTTTGAAATGTATTAAGAAATTTAATCAAACAGTTTATTAGATAAACTTATTTGACTACATTTTTAAATATCCCCTCTACTAGGATTAACGTGTCATCCTAGTCGTCCATTTACTATGGCATCTTGCTCTCGTGATTCCACTGTGAGACTCTGGTCATTGACACCTCTTATAAACCCTCTACAAATAAATATCTTAACAGACAGATGTTGGGATGATATTATTGGCAATACAGGTAAGCAAATAGTATAAGCCATTGTTTTAATTTTCTTTATGTTACTATTCCTATTCCCTTTTATTTTAATTTCATATATAAATCTTTATGTGTATTAGATCGTGCTGTGGAGTCTGGAGCTCCTCCTTTGCTGTGTGGTAAAGTTTCCAGGGATATTAAACAAGAATTGGAAAAATTGTCAGGAAGTCCTCAAGGAAAAAAACTAAGGTGGTTTTCAGAATTTTTTTCAGTAAGTATTCTGAAAATTAGAGACGTTGTCAATGTGCATGCCTTTCTTTTCTGAAGTCAATCTCCAAAATTGATATTTCTTTTTTCCTCTACCATTTTTTTCTCTCTCTCTTGAAGGCAGCTTAGAAAATAGGCAGAAATAAGTTTATTTCTTAACAGGTCGGCATATAAAAATGTCCATGATTTAATTGTTTGTCAGTTGTGAAAAACAGATTTCACTAATTTAGCATTGCAAAAAAGAAACCAGTTTTTTGCAAAGTTACACTAGTGAAATAATATTATTTTCTATAGGAAAGGTTAATTTGATAGCAATTTGCTATTGAAGAAAATGAAATTATGTGTTTAATCAAGCTGCATTAGAGTTTTTAAAGGAACACCCTCATTACTGATAAGTTTTGAACTGCCCCAGTGTCTGTGCCCAAACTGCTCTTTATTGCTTTAGGAGCTGTAAATCCAGATAACCTGTGCCTCAGTATCCATCTATTGACTTTTCTCCATCCAGTAATATTTTCTATAAATTGCTGCAGCCTGTCAGTGCAAATGAGTTAAAAAAGATGGTGCCCTGTGAGTTCTTGCCTGAATAGGAGCTGCAGTTGAGATATAACAAGGACAAAATTACTTCCAACTACAGGTTCTACTACTACTGGAACTTGTGTCAAACACTTGTAATTTAAATTAAAACGCTGATCTAAAATGACCTAGTTCATCCAAAATATTTGGTTTGAGTTCTAGCTACATTGAAGTGTATAATTTAGAAATGATGAAACAATATTTCTCTATTTCAAACTTAGGCATTTTCTCTTTTGTTAAAATATATGTATGGAATTCCTTGTTTTACAGAAGTTATAAATTTTGATTTCTGATTTGACAGTAAAACTATTTTAAGAATACTATAATTTTCCAAGAACAAAAGCTTTTTTGATCAGGTATAGTTAGTGCTTTTTGAGTCCAGAAATTAGATATTGTGCTGAACTATGAGTCTAATAAGAGTTTTAGTGGACAGAAAAAAGAGAGAGTAGTCTTTTTTTTTGGCAGGGTGAGGTTTCCCTACTAGGATTTTATGCTTTTTACCAACCCAGAAATAATTGGACTTCTAAACTTGTGATCCTTTCTTTAGATCAAAGGTTTAATGATTTTTTTAAGCTTTTGAATTCTCACTCTCTTCTAGACTTCATTCAGTGTTAAACTGTTGTCCTGTTTCTAAAGAAGGGTTGATTCAAAGACTAGGCCAATAGAAATGCTTAAAATTTATTTTAAAAAATTTATTTTGTGCATATACCAAGTTGTGACAGTAAAGCCTTGAAGCCCTTTTCTACCTGGCCCATGCCTTTGTTTTATAGAAAGTAATAAACAAGTCCTGGGTCAGCTCCTGCATGGCAGCAGCTGACTGTTGGTTTGTGCCAGCAGTAGACACAAGATAGCTTGGATTTATTTGAGAGCAAAAGGTAAAACTAATGGCTCAGCTATGAGCCCTCAGCTATGTCTGCACATAACCGAGCAGGTTCATGGATCTCACTGTATCTTTACAGCCTTCATGAAGACTGAAGGACTTGTAGTCTCTGGAACTAACTCATGTTTTCATAATAAAGGTTCTAATATTGAAATTGTCTGAAATTGTATTTCTTGGAGTTGACTGATGAATGTTTTCAATATCTTTATAAGTTCAAGTTTCTCTCTTGAACATATCTGTAATAAAACTCTTCTTCCCTAACAATTTTAGCCTCCAGGAGGCAGCAAAAATTTATGGGATTTGGTTGCTGTAATAAAGGGACAGGATGACAGTTTGCTTCCACAAAACTACTGCAAAGGAATTATGCATATGAAACACCTCGTTAGATTTAGACTGGTAAGTGAAGCACAAACAGTATGTGAAAATGGTTGCTAGTCCATGTAGTATTTTACAATTTA
Source organism: Taeniopygia guttata (assembly GCF_048771995.1). Classification (NCBI taxonomy): domain Eukaryota; kingdom Metazoa; phylum Chordata; class Aves; order Passeriformes; family Estrildidae; genus Taeniopygia; species Taeniopygia guttata. Next base: position 34,938,916 of record NC_133028.1, on the reverse strand, counting down.
AAATAACATTCAATGCTTTACAAAAGGTCACAACTTCATATCCAAAGATATTTGTGTAATACTAGTTCTTCACTGCAATGCTAGTCTTACAATAGTATCTAGCTGAGTGTGTGAGTTCATCCATACTCAATGTTAAAATGCTAGGCTACCGTTATTAACTAGAAAAGCATTTTTCAGAACAAAAACAATTGCAAGTAATTATCATTACAGTTTCACCTCTGAAGCAATTTGCCTTGCCTATTATATACACTGTATTTTAAGTCAAAATATTTGTATAAACATTAAATGTTTAGATGCATGTTCAGATGCACAGATAAAGGAATTAATGTGTGAAAATGAGGGAGAGTCAGCAGAAATATGTTCTGTAGCTCTCTGGAAGAAGGAATGGCAAGAAACTGTCCTTAATACAGATGTGCAGCTTAAGAGTGACTTGGATGAGAAAAGGAAAATCGAGTGCTAGGCTATAAATTTATTAGTAGCTGTATTTATGAATATGCAACCAGATACACAGTTTGTGTAGAATATGAAGAGTCAGCATTCTGTCAGGAAGTTCTTATGAGTACTAAAGAATCCCATACTCTAATGACTGGATTGTAAACAGAGGAAAGATGATCTACTGGTATGAATCAGGGAATGCACTTGCCAGCCCCAGGGCTAATACTTGCCAGGTATCACCTGTTGTTTGCTGTTACATGCTGTCTCTTTTGTAAAATTACAGGCTGTCTTATAGTGTCCTATGTTCCTTGTGACTCTCAAGCGATTAAAGTTTATTAGTGTTATTAATTGTAAAACTAGCAGCTGCTCTGCTAATCCTATGAAGCTCTGTTTGTGTGTCCATGTGTCCAAAAAGCCAGTTTTCTCAGGCGGTTAGCCTGGGAAGACATTAAATATTGATGTGTGCAATGCCAGCAGCCTGTTTAGCCCTGCAAAATTATTTCATGCATTTATAACTCCAGTGACCTAGAGTAGCTACAGTAATTGCTGGCCATCCTGTGTACCTGGATTAAGTGTTTACATTAATTAAAAGCATTTTTTCCCCTTCTTGCTGACACAGTCTTGTTTGAAAGCTCTAAGAGAAAGTAAGGGGTAGGGTAATGCTGACTGCTTGTTAAGGACTGCTAATACTCATTTTTTCTTAGGAAATTAAATAATGGCACTGCAGCACCTATACATTTCAGGATGAAATAAGGATGTAGACCAACTCTGTTTTTTCTGGTTTTAGTAAACAGAGAGGATGCATTGCAGACTTTAGCATGAAAATAATAAAAATATAAAGGTGCTGAGAAAAAATAATTAATACAGTATTAAAAAAAAAAACCAAACAAATTCTTGGTAGCTGCCATTGGTCTATGTGGCAGTTTACTTTGGTGAAGGATGTTCAAAATTCATTCTTCATCTTCTATATATGGTACTGCAAAGTCATGAATAGCCAAATGCCATAATTGTGCTTTGATGATAGAATTCGTCTGCGAATTCTTGAAATGAGAATCTCCCTTTGTTGTTTTTTTTTTTCCTGTACATATAATTCTGTTGCCACCTGTTTCTCAGACTCTGCCAGATGAAGAAATTTAGTCTTATCTTCCCAACTAATATTGCATAAGTTGGGAATATAAATAATTTTTCTGCCATAAGGTTAATGGGGCATGACAGATCAGATCACAGAGCTTGCTGTCTAATAGTTAAGCCTACTGTTGTTGTTATTCCTTTGTGTGGACATTATTATAACGGTAATATGTACAGTTTTCAGCTCTGTATGTTTTTTGTTCACAATCAAGATTTTTATGAGGTTTATCTGGATGAATTACTATTATATATGAGAATTAAAAAATTAATTTATTATAGGAAGATAATAAATGAAAATGTATATCAACAATAAAACACTAACACATTTACTTTAACAACATATAGTTCACTGTAATCTCATTGAAATCTCTTTCAATTAGCCTTTTTGCTAAAGAATTTTTTCTTAAATTGTAACCTTTATATTCTGCTGTAATATTTAGCAATAGTTCATTCTTAATGAAACTTTTTTTCATTACAGAAAACTTCTTAATCTTTTTTTTTTTCCCCTCAGTCCAAGGCACAAGAACTGACAACAGTAAAGATGTCTAAATTTGGAGGTGGTATTGGTGCACCAAGCAAAGAGGAAAGACTCAAAGAAGCTGCAGAAATACATTTAAGATTAGGACAAATTCAGCGATATTGTGAGCTAATGGTAGAACTTGGAGAGGTAAAATATCAGAACACTATTGGAGAATAAAAATATATGAAGGTTTCTGAAAACCAGCTACCCTAGCAAAGATGGGGAGGCAATGAATGGGTCACAAGTCCCCAGAAAATCTTGTTCCACCTATTTTTAACACATGCAGTGTAAAGCATAACTCATTCCTTATTTAACTCTTGACAAATATATTTTTAATGGAAGAAAAGTTACACTAGTCTAAAATATGGCTGCTTTTCAGATGAAAATTATCAAGTTAATTGTATTACTGCTTTCTTCTAGTGGGACAAAGCTCTCTCAGTTGCACCTGGAGTGTCAATGAAATACTGGAGGAAGTTAATGCAAAGGTAAGTTAATTAAAAAATGATGCAAATTGTAGCTTCAGTTCATAAAGGACACAGACAAGTAGGAAGGATGGATACTATTACCGGATATACTTCTTACAGCATTCTAGTGATGTTACTTTTTGTTCAGTAAGCTTTGGGATAGAACTGTGGATTTATTGTTTTTAGTTTTATTGTTTCAACAATAACTTTGTGTACAAGAATCAAAGGGTTGAACATAAATTGCAACTTTATAAACTCTTTAGGGGCAGTTTTCACAGTTTGTAAGTCTGGAAAGGCAGATGGGTTTCAGTGAACTTTATTCAGCTTCACCATGTAGTTAACTTTGGTGATTGTTCATATATATTATTCTTTCTTGTTTATTTTTTCATTTGTTTAATTAGGAGAGCTGATCAGTTAATTCAGGAAGAAAATGATGATGTCATTCCATACTGTATAGCTGTTGGAGATGTGAAGAAACTGGTTTCTTTCTTTACTTCAAGAGGTCAGCTTAAAGAGGCTCTACTTGTTGCACAGGTATTACTGCATATATATATATATATACCAGTGTGGTATATATATATATATATAAATATATATATATATATATATATATATATATATTTAGCTCTTAGCTTGTAAGTCAGAATATGAAATGCATATTTAAAAGGCAAAATAGCTGAATAATGATGGTCTAGTCTTTACTTCCATGTGGTATTGACCAGTTTTTATACAGAAATCGTAAGAAGGAGTTACCTCATGTTTACATATTTAAAGCCTGATTCTTCTAAACTGCAAACAAATGACCCTAATGAAACTGATGTGTTCAATTTCAATTGAAATGGAACCTGATTTTCAACAGCTGCTATTGTCCTTAACATCAAATTCATGTAGGATTTGATTTCTCTTGAATTTTTACTGAGAAATCATCTTTATATTTTAGCTAAATAGCTCAATAATGTACAGAATGTAATTTTGACACATGCTTAGATTTTTTTGAACTACAGTGTTTGAACTTTAAAGCAAGTTAAAGCTCCATAAAGACCTTAATTTTTCATGTAAGAGAGGTATTGCAGAGCTACTACAATTCATAGAATAGTCTTTGTCTCAAAGGTTTAATAAGATAATAATGAGCAACAAAATGCCAGAGTTTACCTTCCCTTGTAAACTGAGCCCTGAGGTTTAAGGCTGTTATCCCAGCTACATCTTAAAGCATGTGAAAGAATTTTAAAAAAAAATCACAGACTCAATTAGGTTGGAAAAGATCTCTGAGATCAGTGAGTCCAACCCTTGACCAACCACCACTTTGTCAACTGATTTCATTTTAACCCACACTGATCTCTTTGTATTTAATGTTAAAGATCAATTATTGTCAGATACAAAGAAAAGTTCACCTTAAGCCACTATATGCCAAATCGTTCCAGTTTTGCTGGTACACCTGCTCAGAAGCATCTGTGGACTTCATCTTTCCCTCAGAGCTGCTTGCTCTTTGGGGTGTAAAAATCAAGGTTGTAGCCTTCACCATCCTTTATATCCAAATACTGAAGAATCTGGCACAAATGCATAGGAAAGAAGAAGTCTTTTGCTTCAGTAGAATTCTTGTATGGCTAGATAAAACTAGCTAGCTAAATCTTAACTATAATATATGTAGTAACTATAAATAAGTTCATTAGTTTAAACATTCAAACATTTTCTTTTTTATAACTGGGAATTAGAAAGTTTTTTATATATCTTAGATTATTTTTATTGTTATTTAAAAATTTCATTTTATGTTCAGATTGAATTCTGCATTAATTAATCTATATTTTATTCACTTCCAGGCAGCCTGTGAAGGAAATATCCAGATGTTACCACTCTCCACAACAAGTGGAACTTCAAATTCTGATGGAAACAATACAGATGATTATAATGAGTAAGTTTTTCTAGTTTATAACTATAAACCTCATTTTACTGCAGAGTGTGAAGTCTTTAAGGGTGATAAATCATAGTGGTTTAATTTGGCATCAGCAATGTAGAGTTCAACAAAATACTGCATCTTCTAGTACTTAGTAGAGTTACTAACTACTTGATGCTACACTAATTCCCCTATTGTGCCCCCTGACACAAAATAGATTTTTCATATGTGTGCATTATAATTATAAATGTAATTTTCACTTGTTCAACATGTAAGATGCATTCCTGTGCACTAAAATATATAGCATATTAACTGAGAACTTCTGGTGAGTAAGGTTTAGATTAACAAGTATCTGTGATCCCCTGGTATAACACATAATCTCCTCTGGAAACTTTGCTGTTTATCACCAGTGAAGGTTCTGATAATGTAATAAAATCAAACTAAGAGAGTAGGTTTAGAGTAGATATTAGGAAAAAATTCTTTACTGTGAGGCATTAGAACAGGTTGCCCAGAGAAGCTGTGGCTGCCCCATCTCTAGAAATGTTCAAGGTCAGGCTGGATGTGGCTCTGAGTAACTGAGTCTAGGGGAAGGCACAGAATGATCTTAAGGCTTGGAACAGGATGATATCAAAAGGTCTCTTCCAACACAAGCCATTTTATGATACAATGATTCTTATTGTCTGTGCTCATAAAAAAAACCCAAATATGCACCTATTGTCTAGAACAGCACTCAAAAACCTGAATTACATTATCAGGTTATAATTGTAGTAAAAAAAAACAGTTTGGAGGCTGTGTAGTCACTTCATTTACATGAGCAGTTTTTGAACAATTAGAGAAGTACTTGTGTCAAGTTTACAGGTACAGATTAGATATCCAAATACTTGATTTTCCTTCTGTCAGTCTGAAGAGACATTTACTCCAAATGTAAACTTTGTGGAACTGACCCTCCTCAGTATGCACCCACATAACTAGTGAATGAAGCTCAAACAGATTGCATTTTTCAGGCTACTAGTATCATTATCCGCGAGCCAAATATAGCAACTTCTAGGGTACAGAAGCAAATGTGGTGAATTTTACATTAATTAAGACCCAAGGCACTCCAACCTTGAAGTGACCTTGCAGAATTCATATTTTGTTCTTGCAGTCTCCTGCAGAAGGTCAGTAAAGAACTGGCAGATTGGTATTTCCAGGATGGCCATGCAGTGCTTGCAGCGTGTTGTCATCTAGCTGTTGAAAATATAGAGGTAATTTTTTTTTTTCTTTAATGGTGAAGAAGACAGCATTTACTTCCTTTCTACATCTCTACACATGTTTTAAAATGTATGTATCACATTCTAAAATGGTATTTGGTATTTGATTTTTCTTATATTTATGGAGGGCTAGGTAGTTATAATATTGTTAGTAGCAGAACTCCCTTGATGCTATTAAATTCAAGGTTTCTCTCGTGCACAGAAGATAGCATGTTGCTGCTGAATTTTATTTGCAATATCTTGCTATATTAGACAAATATAAGATACTTAAGTATCTTAGATATATACATCTAAATGCTACTGTTTATGATGACCCAAAATACCCATTCAGAACTGGAAGTTACCATGCTAAAGAAGATGCAATCATCTACCTTGAAGAATTTGCAGTCTAAATTAAGAAGTAAATAGGAAAAAAAAAAAACAAAAAAAACCACCCCTCAGTAGAAAAATAGAACTGACATGTAGGAAACATTTTATTATGTTTTTTATTAGCTTGTAGTTTTACAAATTATTTATTTTCCTCATTTTATCTGGATTTTGTTGTTGCTGAACTACCATGTTTTTCCTCCTCTGTCCCCTTAAATAAATACAATTCCATCCCAATGAGCTATTCTGAGACAAACTGAGAATCAGTTAATTCCTATATTTCTAAATAGGCATACTTGAAGTTGTTGTGTAGTAGTTTCATAGGGTGTGACATTCTGCTATGGCTATCAGTAATTATGCTCAGAGAGAGTAAGAACAGGACAATCTTTCCTGTTTTCTGGGGGTTTTGAGTCTTCCTTTCATTAAGAGGGGAAAATACACACTCTGATCGCTAGTGTCCTTAAGATTTAATTGAATTCCTAGCATGCATTTCAGTTGTTGTATTTGTGTGAGCTCTTCAGCTGAATAAAGGAAGATTCTGTTAAAGATAATCTATTTGGTTGTTTAAAAACACATTAACACATTGGTGCATAATTATTTACTCATTCAAGAGACCCAAAATACATATATAATTGAGTTTAACCATTGCATATTTTGTCCTTCTGTAAAACGTGTCATAAGTGAATGTCATATGCTCAACGTGATGAATGTCCAAAACTGCTTATGTCCCTTAATATTATTATTTTTTCGTTGAGCAAGCTTGCGATGGCAAACCTGATTCGTGGAAATGAACTGGAGCTGGCAATCAGTGTGGGTACTGTCTTGGGAGAAAGTGCAGCCCAAGCAACACATTATGCCCTAGAATTACTAGCAAGAAAATGTATGGCAGTAATAACATGGTAAGACAAAGAAGATTTTTAAGATTTTCTTCCTGACAAAGCAATCAAGGTGTTTCATTGTGAAACCTTTGTAGAGATCAAAGCACCATAGAAAGGGAGAATAAAAACTGCTGCTTGAATAAGAATTGCTATATTAGACCTTTGAAATACAAGGCATGCAAATGTTCTGTTTTAATCTCAAAATATATTCTGTATGCATTGTAAATGAGAGAGGAGTCATTGTCAGAGTATGAAACCCACTGAAAAAACCCTAGCTACTTGGGCAATAGGTAGCTTATGAAGTCCTAGTTTGTACTGAGTAAAAAGAATTGCTTCAAAAAAAAAGTAAGGCTAGAATTGAGTCAAAAAGTCAAAAGGGAGAGCTCAAGGATATGTGAAGTGATTTTTAAGTACTCGATTGAAAAATTTAAAACTATGAGTCTTAGGAATTATCTTCTAATGTTGTTAGGAAAACAAGACTCCTGCAAAGATTTGTGTGAAACAGGATTTCTATTTAATTCTGCAGAAGTAACTTCTCTCTTGCACATAGGGAAAACCTTTTGTGGTAAATTTTCTGTTCCTCATTGTAGTTGTTTTTCTTTGAAGAGTACAAATTTTTTTTTTTATTATAACAATGAAAAAGCAGAAAACCTTTCTAAGATGTATTTGGCAGCTGTATAACTAGTTTATAATTAACATTTCACAGAAAATGTGCAATTAAACAGTTCAAGATCAGTTTTTTCTCTACAGTTAGTATTTCCTAACGTATCTAGAGGTAGCCTGGGAGAAACATAGTGGAACTCCTCTCTACAGAACATTTAGCTTTCATTAGACAATGAAGCATTGTAGAAAAAAAAGATAAAATAAGAAACTGGTGACTTGCTGCTTTCATTTTGCAGTGGTTTTGTATGTCTGCATTGCACCAGTCTTAATAGGGTTGTTTTGGCAACCCCATCTTCAGCTTTTAAGGTGTCTGAAGCTCTTTCATTGTTAAGGGTGATATTTATGTAGCCTCCAATAGGAAGCATTGGATGTGGAGTTAAAAAACCAGTGTATATTTTTTCCAACTCTATAACAAAAGCTTGCTCGGATCTCAGGGCTGGAAATAGAGCTTATAATGGTATGGCATTCATGTTTATGTCCATAAAGGTTCTGTAAACTTACAGCATGTGTACATTGCAGTCTACATGGTGATAAAGTCTAAAAGTGATAAAATTTTAAAATGGTATACTGCATATTGTCCAAATATACATCTAGATTTTTCAATGGGTTTCACATGCTGTACTGAACACCTTGCAATCCTGGATTCTGATTTGCAGCCATTGCAGCATATTTTTTATATTTTGTAGGAAAAGATCAAGAGATTCGTGAATCTCTTTGTTTTGTAATAAAGAATTTTTCACACAGCATAATCCCCTTGGTTAACTGCACTCATAAGATCATGTATAGGGATGCTGGAGTTCAAGGGTCTCTGATATTTGAAGGGCTCCCTTTTTATTGTTACTGGTTGTTATCCTTAGGGGTATCCATCAGTTGGAAACATTTCACTGTAGCAAAGCACTTAATTGTAGACAGCAAAAGAAATACCAGAAGGATTTTGATGGGTTAGTAAAGAAATCAATTACTGGTGGAATGTTGCTTGGTTGTTTTTAGAAATGCTCTAAAATATAAAATCAACAAAAAATAATTTAAAACTAAACATTAATGTACTTTCCCAAATCTAGAGTGTTGAGAAAATGTGTGAGTGTTAAAGGACACATTTTTATTTGTATTTAACAGCTAAATACTTTCAAAAGCAACTTTCTAGTATTCAAAAAGCTACTCATATTTTACCTGAGATACTGAGCTCTGCATATGTAAACTCAGCCACCTCATTTTCATCTTTATACTTAGTGTTTTCAGTTTGATTCTTAAAAATCATTCCAGTTTCTTAAAAATCCCAGCTTCTTAAAAATAATTTAAGCTAGCACAATTTGTAGGCCATTATCTTCTTTGAATTACTTTTTTTCAAATGAACATAGGATTTCAGTTCTTTGACAAGACAATTTCTAATCACTTAAAAATGTTTAAATTGCTTATGAAGTTTAGGACATATGAGTGACTGATCTTGAAAAAAGCTTAAGAACTTGTGAAATACCCTAGATTCTGAAAGAATGCTTCTGTAACTTGGGGAAGTGGCTATTGCACATTAATAATATCACAGATTTTCTAAAGACCTTTTGGTATGAGATTCTTTATCTTGTCAAAAGGCATAAAAGAGAAAGCTGTTTTTTGTTGTTGCTGTTGAAGTCAGTTGCCTGACCCTTAGATTTGCTGCTGTAGTTTAATTATTTTCTATTAGATATTTTCTTTGTAAAATAATACAAAAATTTATTCAATACGGTTTCAATGTCTTCCTTTTAGCTTCCCATCACTTGGATACAGGTATTTTTCTTTCTTGGAGAACGTTTAAGCTTATTTTTCCCTTAATAAAGTCACAAGATTTTCAAATTTCTCTAAGTGTCCTAAATTTTCATTGTGATTAATACTTGAAAGTGAGGTAGAAAGCAGTTGCAAATACTGGATAATAGCTTACTTTAACATTTTTAAGCTAAGGACCACATTCTGAAAATCCAGAGGAAATCAGTAGGATTTTTTTCCTTACAGAGGGGCAAGTCTGTTTTGAGGTTCACAGGAGAAATGATGTCTGCATGAATAGAAGAGTCACAGAATAACCAGTCATTAAAACTTAAATAGAACAATATCCAAATAATTTCCTAATATTATGCATTCCCTTCAGCTGTTTCTTGTATGAAGGATAGGGTAACAAATGGTAAAATGTTTAGGAAAATGTGAGAAATGTCAGTTTGCTAAAATAGTTTTCCTTTGAGAAGGATGAAAATAGGTATCACATTTTTTTCCCATATAATCTCTCTATTTCAATGTCACATGAGCACCAAGCCATTCTGGATGACCAAGAAATGTCCTATGTTGATGTCATGAAGCTTTAGAAGCCTGGAATTTTGAGGATGGTTTCATGACACAGAACTACATTATCATCTTTTCTCAAGTTGGAGGGTTCCTACTTTCCTTTCCCATCCCTGCTCACATATTCTTCTGTTTCACTTTGAGATGGCTCTGAGGCTTAAGAATTGCACAGCTGTTTAATTCAACCAACTAAAGCAGTAGAAAAGTAGTGAATGACTTTCCCAATAAGGTGAATAATTAAGCCTCATTTATTGAACAAAAATAGTTTTAGAGACTGAGCTTGCTTTTGCAAATATTTTTAACGTAGACTCTTCTTTTATAAAGAGTGTAAAAGAGAAAGTTGTTTCATTCTATTAACAAACCATCAAGAGTAACAATATGTAATCTTTTGTTTGTGCAGGGATGTAGCAGTTGATCTTCTTATGATGATTCCTGATAATAAACTGCAGTTAGTAAAACTATGTGCTTTTTATCCTGGATGCATAGCAGAAATAAATGACCTGCATGAAAAGGTACAATGTAAAAGAATTTACCTGAATCTAAAAAGGTTTTGTACTGATGTATTTACTAATTTCAAAAAACATAAGGACATATAAAACCCTAGGATGAAATTGTCTCTACTGTCTTATATGTAACGTATTCTTTTCTCCTCTATTAGTCTTTGTTGACTTTATTTTCAGTATTGTACAATAAATTTGGTTCTTCATTTCTGTCCTTGGTGCACTCTTTCCCTGACACGTGGTACTTTCTGAAGTAGCTTATGATCTTCATAATTACCTGTCAGTATGATTTATAACCTACTAGATGTGCAGCCTAATCATGTTTTGGCAGATCAACTTTCTGTAGTCTGAATTGTTTTATGTCTTATTCCTGTAATGTCCATAAATGCCCCCTTTCCTCTTCTGCAGCAGAAGGGTCTGCTTTGATTTTACTCACTTAGGGTGCAACTCAGACTGCACATTTATTAAACAGTAGTAAAAATGTCACAAAAACATTAGTAATGAAAATTGCTACTGTTTAAAGTTACAGAGCCTTTTCCACTGTTGCTCTGGTCTAGATGACTTTATTAATGTGCATTATATGCAGGTATGTCTTTCAAGGACTACTTCAGAGGGAATTTTTTCTTATTGTTATGTGCAAACATCAGTATTTCTCAGCATTTTAGAGAAGTGTTTGAACATTTCAGTAATTTTCTGGCAAAATATTTGTTTTCTAGTGTAATCTTCCTGATGTGGAAGAATGTATGCGAGTGGCAGAGACAATGCAGGCAGATGGGAATGTATTTGAAACAATAAAGTACTATCTGTTAAGCACAGAACCTGAAAAGGCGCTCCCTGTTGGCATTCAGTATGTGAAAGGTAGGTGGTTGGATGAAGAACAATTTTAAAGCAAAAGTCATCTGTATAACTTTCCTCATGAGATATTTTCTGTTTATTTTTCAACAGAACAACTGTGTGGCTCAGATTGGAGTTTAGATTCAGTCTTTCCATATCTTGATCTTTTAAGTTACATACGGACTGAACAGTTAATGTTGCCTAAGTGTAGTGAGTGAGTATATTTTCCTGACTTAGAAAAGTGGGACTTTCCTTAAAGGAATCTTTCCAATTGTATACATATAGGTGCACACTGTTAGTATATTTTTTTTGTTGTTGTTTAACAGAAGAGGGACACAAAAAAAATTCCAGGAAGCATGCTTGCTTCCAGTCTGGAGAATAGAATGTGGACTCTCCCAAACTATGAAAGTTTAGCAAGAAAAAAAAAAAAAAAGATATTTTACTGCTTCTTTCTCTGTGGAGTATTTACAATGTGTGAATCAATATTGGTCTTATGTGAAGAGCTTCACTTTGATCAGCTCTGGTTTCAGTTTGCTGAAGTGGTATCACAAATCATGTGGGCTTTTATATCAAAGTATTAAGGAACTTTGGGCTGTCACTCTCAGAATTAACTCTAAAATAGTTGGATAGCTCTGGTTCACCTTTATGATGGATGTTTGCAGCTAGGCCTAGGTGCCTACACAATTATATGTGTGAAGAACAAAAAGGAGAAAAAAGTTGGGGAAACTTGGTGAAACTGAAATCTACACTAATACTTGGGGCAGTTTTATTTACATTTAAAGTTCCATGCACATTAAAACGTCTGAGTGATGTTGTTTGTGTAACTATTTGATTGTGCTTAAAAATTCTGTTGTATATGCCATTTAAAATTTAATAATAGAGATCAATATGAAGCAGATGGAGTATGTTTTAACAAGTCTATGACACAGAAAGTAAGCATAATTAGCAATTATGCTTAGCAAATTAGCAAAAAAATTTACACAAAGGTGGATGGATAAATTAGGTTTTAAAATTATAGCATGAATATGAGCTTCTTTAATGTTTTTCCAATGCTTGCTGTTTTTCACAATTAATACTTGTTCATTTTTAGATTTCGGAATGAGTTGCTGATTTTGTGTGGTTACATTGGTGCTTTATTTGCTATCAGAAGACAGTACAATAGCATTGTACCTGCACTCTATGAGTATACAAGGTAATACTGTGTTTTCATTAACTCTGAGTAATCTCAACCCTTATTGTGACATATGCCGTACATTGAGCCCACTTCTTCACATCCCATCCCAAAAAAATTAAAACATGTCTTTCCTCGTAGCTATCCTCATGTCTGAAACTTGGTGAGAGGATTGAGAAAAGGACCATTTGTTTGTTGTTGGTTTGTTTTTTCCTTTTCTGAACTAAAGAAATAACAAGATGAAATACAGCTTTTACAGAAGGGCTATTCTGATATGGATATTATTAGACTAGTAACAAGCAGTCTTTGCGACTCTGCGATACTTTTGTCTATAAGGTTTTCAATTACTTATTATGTAAAGAACCACAGAAAAATACCACTCAAAGTTTCATTCTTTGATTGCCCAGTATCTTCAAGACTCACAGATTTTTAGTTCCTGGCCCATCTTAAACTGGACACCTGCTTAAGGTGGACAGTTTACATGCTTAAGCAAGGCATTTTTAAAATATACCAACACAAGTGAAAGATGGCAGAATTAGGTCAGGTAGTAAGTGCACCCTATATTATATTTTGAAAAATAAAAAATGCTTCCACTGCAAAGCTTTGAAACTGCTTTCTGCAAGTGAAACAAGGCTGACCCAAAGTATGTGTTGAACCATGTTTCTCTAATTGCATTTTTACCATATGTGGTACATGCAGGCAAAATGGATCCTTAATTTTAGTAAAGCTGGCAATATTAAGAAATAAAAACACATAATAGAGTGGCCTCAAGTTAAAAAAAAAATACAGCAAATTAAATAAGGTGTAAATAGGGATAATTAAAATAAAATTTAAATCTAAAGCTATACTTCCGTAACTTGTATGAGTATTACTGAAATTTAATATAATGTATATTGTGAAGGATGAATTTATTTCCATAGTTATTCCATATCCAATCAGAAATAATTTTATTTTACTACTGTCTATCATGTTTTGCTTCTAAGAAAATAGTCATTATTAGGATTAATTAGGACTTTAATTACTTGCATTCCTTTTCAGTCAGCTTTTAAAAAGACGGGAAGTATCTGTACCTTTGAAAATTGAACAGCTTTCTGAGGAATTAGATGCATGGAGAGCTTGCACACAGTCAAACAAGTAGGTGGAAAAATATAAAATTACCATGAGTAAGACTAGTAGTATTTAACTGTTTAGTTGTAAATTTATTCCCTTTGTAAAGTCTGAATGTCACTGCTTTGCAGGTCTTAAGTTCTAACACAAATTAGGAAGCCAAGCTGAAAACCAAATATTTTTTATGTTCCTAGGCCTATGGATGAGTTGCCATGCACCCCGCCCTCTGAATCACAGAGAGCGCTGTATTCAGTACTTGTCTCGCGAATTCAGGAGGAGCCTCTGAAAGGAATGGTTGGGCCAGACTGTGTCACTGGATCAAATCTTCCTAGTCATTCAGATGTTCATACCTCTTGTTTGACAGGGCTAAAGATCCAGGTATGGTTTCAGAGAGCTGAAGTGTTCTTTCTTGCTGATAGCACTGACTACTTGTGAGGTTGCCATAAATCAAAGGTCCCTCCCACCATTTGGCTGGAAAAAGGTTTTCCCTGTTACCACAGGAGCAGAGTTAAAGGTGACAGGCAGTGACATCTGCTATATAAGAAAGGGTCTATAAAGAATTGTTGTATGTCAAACAGTTGTCATTTCCCAAATCCAAAATGTTTTAATTTACATGTGAAAGATTTCCTTTGCCAAATGTTGTGTCTAAAGTGCATGCATCTTATTGGCTACTCCCTCACCACAGCTTGAATAAAAGTCAGGAAATTATTTGTCTTCAACCATGTACTAATATTCTTCTGATTTTGATTTTTATCTCTACGGAAATGCATACTGTAGAACATGGAATTCATGGCTAATTAAATTCAGATATTGGAAGACTAAATATTCAAACATATTTGTTCATCATTTACATTGAGTTTTGTGATTAATACTCATTAGTCCTCATAACACCTCTTTAGCATATCTTTTTATTTTAATAAAGAGAAAATTGAAAGATTCTGAAAACACTACTCCTGACTCCAGACAACGCCTCAGTGTGAATTTACTTTCCTAGGTGATGCTGAGTCTGTTTCCTCTGTCCAGCGTAAGATGTCAGCACAAAGAGTATCAGGATGGTTTAGGGACTAAGAGGGATGGATAGTTTCTGAACAAATTGAGTTTACAAAATGCTAGTGAGATTTTTGAGGTAAACAAAATTCTCAACTGCTTACCATCAATCTAAAAAAGCTTGCTCTCAACACTTCCAGATTAGATCAGTGGTCTCTGTCTATGGTTGTACTCTCAACATTTACTAACAGCCATGTAAAGCTGCCAATGTTACAGTGCATTCAACAAGAATAGCAAATATGGTGTCACCAGCTTGTCATCTACAGGATCCTTATTTCTGGATTAGCATACATTAGGAGTCATGGCTTTAGGCATGCAGATCAGCTCAACAATCAAAATCAGTTAATACTAAAGCAGGGAAGCCTACTTGTATGGGTTTACAAGTTTTACATAGCAAGTTTGGAGAGCATAACTCTTTAAGAAAGCACTGAAATTGAACTGCAGTTTTGAGAGCAGATTTTGTCAAAATAATAAATTAGCAAATAACTCTTTTTCCATCACATGAACGAGTACTTTGTCCTTTTCATAGTGAATATTTTAAATAATTCTGTAGACTGTATGTAGACTCTGTTTTCAAGCAATTAATGGAGACATTATATCAAGGGTGTTTTTTTTTTGTAGATAGGAAAAGGCACAGATCAGCAGAAATAATGACAGCTATGATGAAAATATGGACAGTATTCTGAAGAAAAATGCTTGGTAGCTCAGTTTCTAATTCAAACTAAATTTAACTCAGGAGTAATTGACAAGCATATATAAAATAACAATAAAACACATCAAACAAAAAATAAAAATATTATGAAAATTTGGGCTGACAGGTTTGGGAACATAAGTGCCCTCAATTCATAATATGTAGCTGTTATCAGAGTTTTAAGTGAGTGGGAAAAAATATAGTGGATAGATCTAAACAAGGTTTTTATGTTCTTCTGAGATAAAATGTACTTTTTGTTGTGGCCTTTACACAATCCATGTATAATTTCCTTTTCTCTCCCTTCCCAAACATTTTTACTTTACAGGGTCCTGTGTTCTTCCTTGAAGATGGAAAATCTGCAATTTCACTGAATGATGCTTTGATGTGGGCCAAAGTGAATCCTTTTTCACCATTAGGAACAGGAATACGACTTAACCCATTTTGATTTGGTGTTTTCTCTGTACTTTATAGTGCTTAAAATAACACTCTGGGAGTTAATGCTGATTTAACCTTGATTGTCAAAGGACAGAGAGGCAGTAGTTGATTCCTCCTGAAAGTCAATTACTTGAACTTTGAAAATTTTAAAATGAGAACAAAAGGATTTCTATACAAATGTTTGTTGAGAATCCAAAGAAAAAAGTTATTTGATAATCCAAAGAAAAAGTCCTAATTTAATATATAGCCATGTAATTTTTTTTAGTAATAATATTGTCATCAGACAATTATTTTTGTCAACTCTTTGTGAATAGATGCTTTGTAAAGTAAGCAACTGTCTACATAGTACAAAATATTGATGACAAACTGTGAAACCCATAAACCTTCTTCCAAATATATAATCATAAAATGACTTTATTGACAGCAACTCCAACCTTTTTTTAGAATGACTGGAATACTTTGGCTGTATCACACTGTCCCCCTTTTTGATTTGAACTAATTTTTACACACAGGGTTCTATAGCAAAAGTAAAATTTAAAGAGTAGGTGTTTTTTTTCATCCACTTGTAATTGTGCTTTAATAGCAGTTCAAATAGAAGGTTACTTATGTTTTATTTAGACTATATTTTGTTTAGATTATATTTTTTTTAAATTTATTTATTTAGATTATCTAGATTACAAAATTGTACTTTCTAATAGTATAATATTTGGCAACATTCCCCATTATACTTTAACCAGAGGCTAAAACTCTTTATAAACTTTTCTGTTTTTTTAACAAAGGCTTTGTATAGAACAAACAGCATATTTATTGAAGTAATATAAATATGCTATGCACATTTAAAAAGCTTGTTTTCTCTTTACATTTTGTATTAGTTATAAACATGCATATAATATGACAGACCAGAAGTACTTGTGCATATATATTTTTATTTATTAAATCGGCGCTCATATGGAAAATATGGCAATAGAATACTAAAAATATTTAAAATTTAAAGCTGTGTATAGTATGGAATTTAATTATAAGAAAAATATTATACTTATTATTCTTATTAATTATTCTTATAATCAGAATTGCTCACCTGTAGAAAAGATGCCTTGGTTACAATACTCTTTATTAGCTTAACTGACAGCACATAAGCAGAAATCTACTTTATCTGTTCTTACATTTTTTGCTGTTGCAATTAAAATAAATTTTAAAATTTATTTAAATTCCTCATAGTTACATGAAATATAAAGATGTTGCATTTAAAAATTGGCAGAATTATTTCTATAGCAACTGTTGAAAAACTGGAAATTATGTCAGGTCTCTATTTAGCAGATCCTATCAGAAAAAGCCTCAATGTATAGGTAAGCCTTGCCCTTATTTAAGTATAGAAACAACAATGCCACCATGCTGGAAAGGTGGGATGGCAATTAGAAATAAAATAAAATCCTGGGTTGGTTTTTTCCCTTCCCTCTTCAAAATAGTAAAATTTCCCTCTGGAAATGTTCTAGAGTATTATTACAGGGCTTCTGGTTTATAAATATAATGGGTAGAGGGAACACAGCTGTTTTGTACCCTAAAAACCCCATTTTTGTATGTATTTGGGTGCTGGAACCGAATCTTTTACTTCCTGCAGGTATTCTTTGAAAATGTTTTTCCTTTGTTTACTCCATGGAGTTTGGAGAAGAATTCAGTTTCAGAAGTTAAAATTCTTAGTTTTTGAAAGAATTTTCCATCAGTCAGTGTCTGATCTTGCTTCTGTCAAATGAAAGGCTATCTGTCTTTTAGCCCATAAATTGTACAACCTCATATGTAAAAGTTGTTGATACAGAGGTGGAGCGCAAACATGAGAACTGAACATGCAGCCCTATGACTGAGGATTGAGATCTGAAGCATTGACTCAACTACCATTCTACTATATTTAAAATTTTTTGTTGTAACATAACGATTTTTACTAATATTTCACAGTTAAAATATCTTAAATATGTAGTATAAATGCATCAATGTGTTGCACATAAATTGTGCCTTAACATGGAATTTTGGGAAAATCTATTCCCTATAAATTACAGAGTGAGGGTTAAGAATTCTTTCCTTACTAAAATACAAAAATTAAGTCAAAGGGCATTTTTCATATTTGGGATCCATCAGGTAACAGTCATTGTGAATAACGAGGTTGCATTTTCCTTGAAGTTGTTTGTACAGTGGGGAGTAAGAGGAATATGCAGAAAAGGTTGTGCTTGTGTCTGCTGTTACAGCTGTGGTTGCAACTGTCAACTGGTTCATGATTTTTAATTTCAGTTTGCTAATATGTAGCTTCATTGTCTAGTACAGTAAGTCAAATACAGGTATCTCCCCCTTAATATTAAAGAATACTTTGTCTTCAAAAGACTGTTTTGACTCCTCTGTAAAAGTCATATTTTCATTTAAATGAAAAAACACATGAAGCTACACATCTAGTGCTTTCCAGTCACTATAAAATCTCTGTTTTGTTCAACATCCCTGCAAAACCAAATCCATTGTTCTATGGAATTAATCTGTCCAACAGTACTGACATGTTCATAAGCCTCAGAGACAGCTTCACTGGCAGCTGCAGTCTGAGATAGGAGATCTGCCACTTTAAACCCATGTTGTGGGCTGGAATGATGCCCTGTTGGTTCCACCCTGTGCAGGGCTCCAGCCAGGCTGGGTCAGTAATGCTGCACTGGCCATGGCCAGAGCTGAGCATCCCCACAGGCCCAGGACAGGCCCAGGAGAAGCCCAAGGAGAACCTTGTACTCCATGTGCTTTCTCACCTGCCAGTGGAGTACCTCCTGGGGATCTCTGGAATACTTTCAGCAAGCCTACAGGATTTCACTGTTGGATTTCTTTCCAGAATTGACATATTACACTACTATTTTTTTTTCCTGAAAATGCCTTAGAACACTTTTTAATTGGTATAACAGTTCATTTAGTAAAATCTTTATTATAATAGGGCAATTAAACAGTGTTCTGACCTGGGTCACTGTTTACTTCAGATTCTGGTTCCTAATATTTCAACACATAACATTTATTTCATACTAAGAATTCAATCCATCAAAGCCACAGGACTAGGGCCCTGACAGCATGAGAACAGTAACAAACCTGTCATGTCTGGCTAAACAAGGGATCATTTTTGGAAGGGATTTTACCAAGCACTAACACCAGGTATTTCATTGCCCTGTGTTTTGGTATGTGGCAGTAGCATGCTCTGATCAGCCAGAGACCTGTCCCAGTGCGTAGTCCTGCCAGGCCAACCACATCCATTCCCTCTGTTTCTCCCTGTCACATAGTAACAGAAGCAATTCCCCATCCAACTCGGCTCACCTTGCCAAAACGAACTCAATTTTCACACAATTATCTGTTAGCAAAAGATGGAAGTTTGTGTTGAAAAGTACCTCTTGCCTGAGATCAAAGTAATGGTATTACCACAAGCCAGTTTCTTCTGACTAGTCTATTCTGTATAAGTACACACAAAAAAAGTAGCAAATACCTGTAAACTACAAAGATGGTCTTGTTTTCTCTTTAGATGGTGGCAGGGATCAGGGAGAATGGAAGGAATGGATATTGCAAATGCCACAAGAGCATGAACACACCTATTTGCAATGAGGTGGCCTGGATTCTGGTATGACTCTCAGCAGAATTTTTAACTATCTAGTTGTGTTCTGAACAGGTGTTTTGTGGAATAGCCATGTTTGCTCCAAACTGATATGCCACTTTGTCTGAATCAAACTTGAAAAGTGATTTGTACACCTGAAGGTAAGGTTCTAAATGAGCTCATTCTACGTGGAGAAGTTCAACAGTGCTGTGGTTGGCTTGGCACTTCAAAATTGGCTTGTTTATCAGAGTAATAGACAGCAATGGTGTTGTACCTAAAACCACAAATTGCTACTTTCTGGATGAAAATTACCACTACACTCACTCCAGTACAGATTCAGAATATAATGGACTCTTAAGCAGCTCCTCATATTTGCATTTGACTTTTCTTTACAAGGACTCCAGAAAAGGTCCCTAACTAGAGTTTTTGCAGGGAACAGAAGCAAATTAAGGTTATTTAACAGTGTCAATACAGCTACATTTTTTATTAGGAGCATATTTAGCAACTGAGTAAGCATTCCTCTTTTTGAAAGCTTCCTCTATAGTTAGTTCCTCACTTATCACCTTTCCAGTAGAGACATAAATACTGAAAGGCGTCACTGAAAAGGAATGGAAAAGGGTGAATCACCAAGGGCAAATGGCAAGTTTTCATGCTTTGGTTTGCAGGAATTGAGTATCAGTCACTGAGAAAGTAATCTGTTTTCAAAGGAACAGCAAATGAGAAGAGGGAAAGGAGGAGTGCTACATGTTAATCTATTCAGATCACAATCATCAAAAATTCAAGGGCATAAGCAAAGCCTTAGGGTTTTCTAATATCTCTTAGGGGTGTCACCATTCTATCTCTGGCTAGAGTTGAACAATAGCTTTTCACAGAAATGCCTGCTGGAGTATTCTGGGAATTTGCAATAGGATTTTTGAAGTGGGTAAATGTTTACAAAACAGGTAGTAAGAGAAGTAATGTCCGTTCATGAGCTGTACCCATCTTGATACAGAAAACAGACATTTTTGAAACCTTGTATTCAGCTCCTGAACTTGAGCTTGAAGATTTAGTATCCACATCTCCACTATATGCTTTCAGAAACCTCAGAGATACTACACATTAAAACATGCCTTTCTCTGAGGCAAAAAATTATTTAATATGCCCATTTAATGCTTGTGATACAGCACTGTTGTGAAAAGATAAGGTAAATGCCTATATGATTCTGTTTTTTAAGAGGATATCAAAAGTATCTCCGCATTAAGGCTTTTTGAGAAATAAGTTACTAATTGTACCAGTAAACACAATTCTATAAAAAATTGAGGTTAAGTTCACATCAGTTTAATTACAATTCACAGCACAGCCAGTGAGGAAGAGTAAAGTAAGTTTCTCACTGTGATTAATGAATTTTCTATATAAATAAAAAGAAAAAGAATTGATGTCTAATTGTTTTATTTTTATCAATGCATATAGTGCACCCATTACCAAGTATTTTTAGGTACATGAACAACAGAAATTTGAAAATACATAAAATATTGACTCCAAATGGACAAACTTAACAAATAATAATGAAGAAAGTCTTTGTGGTTCAGATGTGTCAAACATATTTTAAAAACATAAACACAATTAAAGTTAACAGCACTAAAGCTATAAAGGGTTAAGATAAAGTTATACAATCATGTCCCAGAGTATCAGCACACTTATTCAATTCAGCTGGATTAGCACCTTGGCACTAGTTGCTGAATGGCTCCCAATTACTATTACATTACCAACACCAGGTGTCAAAGATAGATTTTTTTTAAGCAATATGCAAAAGGCTTTTTTTTTCCGCCCAGCAGTTCTTTGGATAAAACATACAACAAACAGAGAGAAAAAAAATGTACTCACTATATTTGAGTTTCTAACAATTAATTACTATGTTATCTGTACTGTAAGAAATTCTTAAGTATTGTTGGCAACTGGAGTTGTGGAACAAGATGCAGTCTTGCTCTTCCTATGTAATTTCGGATACATAGTCGGCAAAGCTGACAAAGAGAAGATGGTGTGGCTGCAAACAATAAAGAAAGGAGTTTAATTGTACAATTATTAAAGCCAGCACTTTGTTTTACAACAGTCTTGTACAAAAATGTGATTTCTAAAGAAAAAACAAGGGAAAAAAGTTCACATTTTGCAAATTTGACCTTTTTCTTCATTCCCTTTCCTTCATTGCTGCTTAAACCTTAATAATAATTAAGGAAATACTAAGGAAAGCAAGACAAGATCAGGTTTTTTTTAATTAAGAACCAGCTCTCAGAAAATATCTGATATCAATAACTTTAAAATTGGGGACTTATTGTTTTGGGTTTATTCACAGCACAAGTTACATACCTGCCACAGCACTGCCAGCTGCACTACCAATGCATCACTGCAACAAAAATAAGCAGGCAAAATACCCCAAGATCCTGGACCCTATTTAGTGGTCTTACTAGTTAATCATAATCTTTATCATTCTGCCCCCCACTCCTTCAAAATGCTATTTTCTTTGGATAATAAACCTATATCTTTTTCATGCCATGTAATTTTTTTTTCTTTGCTCTAACTTAAAAACACTACTAGTCTTGGTAAATTTATGAAAACATAGAGTTTTTAGTGGGATTTTGTTAGTAGTATTCAGACTACAGGGTGTTTTTTTGGAGGAAAACATGAATCAGTCTTACTTGTCAGTTCACCTCTAAAGAGATGCCCATGGTTATTGAAATAGTTTCATCCTCTTGTGGCTTATTTTTACATTATACATAGTTCAGTCTGAATAAGTCCAGTTCTCTTTGGAATATTCTCTCTCTCCAAAGCAGATAGACCTTTAAGAGGTTTGAGGAACTATAGCCTCTTTAGTCTCCTGTTTCTCAGGTTTTTAAAACTTTGTAAAGAAAATTTAGAAAATTAAACTTCTTAAGCTTTTTGCCCACAATCATAATAATTTGCTTTATATCCACATAAAATACATATTTAAAAATATTATGACAGCTGACCAAAATGAAATATATTTTTAACCTGAAATTTAAATACTCTGTTTCTTTTAACAAGGTCTGTAAAAAAACAATAAAAATGTAGCTTTAATGTCTACTTTAGTAAACACCCAATGAACATATGATGATAATTTTTCAGCCTATATAAATTCTGATGCTGCTTGGTCAATGGGTTCTGGCCTGAGGCTAAATATTGCTGAGTATTGCTGAGGCTAAATATTCCTTAGAAAGGAAATTACTTGAATGCTCATATATTCATTTCATATAGCAGCACAGTGTTGCCTTCTATAACTTGGGTTGTTTGGACTGTTAAGTTGGAGTTTTTTCTAGGTGGGTTTGGTTTTTTTAATAATACAAGTTACAGTTTCAAATATAAGCATCTAAAACTTACCTTCATGGAAGAGCAGCAGTCTTTCCACTAAACTGCTTGGGGCAGCTAAATCAACAGGCCTCTCAAAATCTGAATTTTTGGCATTTATGTCTGCCCCAAATTCAAGGAGTAAGTTTACAATCTCTGTACTAGAATGCTGGGCAGCAGCATGGAGTGGAGTTTGCAAATGCTTTCCCTTCTGCACATTGGCACCTGGTGGGTGGAAGCACATAAAGAGACGTAAGGAGAGATTAATTAAATTTGCCATTGAGTAAGAAAGACAAGGCTACAAAACAAAGAAAAAACACCACTGCCCTAGAATGCCACAGTGCATTTAGCCACTTTATTATTATTTTATTGCATAGAACTATAACTAATCACATCAGTGTTTTTTTGGGTTTTGTTTTTTTATCCTAGGTTTTATTATCTAAGTACAACCAGACAAAAAGGTATCAAGTAACCAATCAGGTAATATGAGCATCACTGTTACCTAATCATAAAAAGCACTTTTTGTACACATTTAAGAAAATTTGCACTACATAAAAAATATACTTTCCTTATTTAAGTCTTAAAAAAATATCACTAAACTGAAGTTTTGTACGTATATTTTTGTGAGTACACCAACTCAAAAATTAATCTTGAATGCCTTATAATTTTTCACATGTCGAAGCTGGCAAAGGGTTTGAAATAGACTCCTATCCCATACAACCTTTATTTATTAATCTATAAATTCGTTTTAATTTTAATTAAGGTGAGATACACAGTCAAGAAAGCTAACGGGAAAAAAAAAAACCCAAACCATTAATTCTCCCAATCCATGGGTTCTAATTAGTATACTTTTGTATTCATAGGTAATTTTTAACATGTTTTAAATTAAAACGGACTAAATTAATTTGCAATAATGCATTCATATTCAAGAAAAAAAAATCTATACAAGAGTTAAACTAAACTAGCTAGTATAAAAGAATCTCCCTTACACAGGGAAGGTGTTGGTTCATCTAAAACCCAGCCTTCTTCAGACTTCTACTGACCTTGTGAGACCAAAAATTGCCTTCTGTACCAACTTTACTCCCTGAATCAAAACTTTTTGCATTTTATATGTCCATTTGAATAAAATAATAATGTCACAGGTATATAGCAATTGGATCTGAAATCTGAATAATTCCCTGTTCTTAATTTTAACAACTGGAGTGCTCTTCTGCATTCTCTTGCTTATTTCATTGTCTATCTGCTTTTCAACTTCTAATACATTCTAACAAACTAATAAAACATGAAAAAAAATTAAATTACATAAGTAGTTACTTATATTCTCAATTTACACACCCCTTTTTACTTCAGGGCACCAACAAATGTAGAATATGTGCTTCTGTTACTGTTTTTTTCTGTATGGTAGTATTTGAATCCCAAAATACGCTAATTATACTTTTGCTGTTCTTAACCATAAAAAATCATGACATAGGATAATTAATCATTCGAGGAAATGGACTCAATGAGAAACACTTTAACTACCTGTTTAAGTTCTAAATATAGCATGCAATCAACTAGAAAAACTATTCTGATGCAATGATAGCAAGGCTGAATTATTCATATATACATTTTAATTCCTTGTTCTGCAGGATGCAAAAGCCCTGTATGTAAATACCTGAAAAATAGCAAATTGTCTTTCAGCTATGCCAATTGTGTCCCTGGACTTGTGCTGAAACAGAATCTCTTACCCATTGATTAAATAAATAATCTGAAATTTAGGATCAGATGCCTTTTACCTTATCCCTTCCCTCTGCAACTCAGCCTCTATGCTTTGTGCAAAGCTCAGAACTTGCTGAAAAATGAAAGCAAGTGGGACTTCATTGCTAAAATAGTTCAACTGAAATCTCAATGATTACTATATGAAATTTCTCAAAGTTCATTTTCTACCCTTGTTTATCCTACAGAAAATTAATATGTAAAAAGCTGCACTATCTGCTGAAAATTTTGAACATTCATTCTTACTGGTCTTGCTTCTTTTTCCTCTACTGTTTACTATGGCACCAAAAAATGAAAAAATAGTAAGTTATAAGAAAACATGAATCAGCATAAGCTTTGAAGTAGAACCCTGCAAGCAAGGGTTCCAGCTGACTTCAAAGGTGAATACAATATGCTTATTTTACCGACCAGTAATATTTTTATTTCAATCATGACATACCTGCATAAAGAAGCTTTCGAATGCAATGGATCTGCTGTGAAACACAAGCTACATACAGAGGTGTTCCTAAATGAGGAAGATCTTGGTCAACATCTATACCCCAGGATATCAGTACCTCCAGACATTCACTGTGACCTGTCAGTACAAAGCATGACAGTTTGCTCAACTTCAGTACGATGTCTCATGGACAAAACCACACATATTTTGTAACCCTCTTACTGAGACATTGCTCAACTGCTCAGTGTTTATTGAGGAGCTAATTTCTTACCTCTGCTGGCTGCTTCATGTGTTGGTGATGGCAGACAAGACTCCCACTGAGCTTTTGCACCATACTGTAACAGGAGCTCAGCACATGCTGCACTGCCTCTCGAACAGGCATTAAATAAAGGTGTCACTCCATCAATTGTTGTAGCATTTACCTAGAACATATAAAATCTATTTACAAAAAGAATTGAAAAAAGGTAGATTTTTAAACAGGAAATAGTTAGAAATTGCATAAAATACAAAAAAAAAAAAAAAAAAAAGTACTAGTTAAAATAAGTTAACTGACCAGTCACAGTGAAACTCTTCCTCTTACCATGCTTCTCAGTTGGAATTAGTTTACTATTATTCTTGTTAAACTATGTTGGATAAATACACCTGGAATACTAAAGAACATATATTGACATCTGGGCAGTAAATAATTTTCAAAAGTCATTGCACTGAGCTTGTTTCACTGATAGAGCAAATTTACATTTTGTGTACTAACAAGATAAAGGGATCTTCTCTCCACAGCTCTGGCATTATTTGCCATTTTCTTCTGCAGTTTTAGTCTCCAGGTTCAAGTGATCTTTCATGGGATGGAGACAAAGCTAATAGCATAGGCTCACTGTTTTAATACCAATCTCACCACCTCACGCTTCAACTGAATATTTCCAGTGTGACAGAGTAAGGAGACAAAGCAGGCAAATTTGTGAGGGCTAATAATGCTAAAGGAAGGAACACAGGTATGAGGAGAAGGCTCCTTCCAGGACTCTGGCCCATCTTCTTCCATGCATGATCAAACAATTAAAAATACTAAAAATAAACCAGGAGGGAAAATTAATTTTTATTATTATAGTTTGGTATCTTTAGAATCCTTGTGCTAGTTGAAGTAGGGAGAAATTTGCTTTGGAAATATCTATGTATATTTTTTTCTTTTTCTATGATAACACAGACGTATTCCACATGGTTCTGAAAACTGAATTTAAGAACAATAAATATTTCCATTACACAGATCAGAGACCTGGGAAGCTATGCACTTGAACTCTGATGTCAGCAGATATTGCACTAGAAGTGATCTGTAAAGTCCCATTTTCTTTTTGGGATAAAAGATAAGACAGCCTCTGTCAGGAGCACAGAAAAGAGACTGTGCTTTTTTGTACTCATACCAAAGAATTTTAAGAGCACACAGGTGCAGTGTGACAACAGACATTCTGAAGATTAAAAGAACAGTCTCCTGAAAGCCACTCAAAGCAAAAGGAACCCAGTAAAGCAGAGGAATGCATTCCATACTTTTGAAGAGAAATATCAGAATGAATACTGCTAACAGATTCCCTCCAACTCATTACTGTCTCAGTGGCTGCCCATCACTCCCATTGGATATCATTCAGATGGCAGCTGTAATTACATGAGATGAGCGCAGCCAATAGGGTAAGTAGAGACAAATTACATTAAAATCAAGGAATATATCCTTCTCATTTAAGCCAAGGTTAGAATTGGAGTTTGTATAAAAGAAAAGAAAACAAAAGCCTTACATTTGCTCCTGCTTCAAGGAGGATTCTTGCACATCCTACATGGTCTCCCAGGCAGGCTTCATGGAGTGGAGTTACTTGGTCAATTGTTAGTGTGTCTACATTGTACCCCTAAAATAGATGTGAATGGTATTTAAAGATCATACAAAACCTAATAAGAGTCATTTCCTCACACTACTGTTCAAATGAATAGTTTACAATACTATAAATAGGCTTAAAACTCAACTTGCAATAAATTAATCCTCAGTGAGTTGTTTTGGTTTTTTTTAAATTAGAAATAGGCATAAAATATGCAGACTGTTTAAATGCACAGTGACAGGGCAAAAGGCAACAGACCCAAGTCAGAACATGGCAAATTACAAGTAGCTATGTGGAAAGAAAATTAACTGGGGGACAGTGAAACCCTGAAACAGATGAGAGAAAGGGTGGTGCATCTCCAATCTTGGTAATCTTTAAAACCCCACAAAGACCTGAGTCTAAGCTCTTCTATGATTCTACCAACCTGTGTGACTTAAGGTCTGAAATACCCAAAGCTATGAATTTTAGCAAAGAAAACATTTACTTGATTGATAAAATCACCAAGCCCTCTAAATTTTTTGCAGTAGATGTTGTATGATTCTTAAGAACTAACAATTGTATCTACCTGCTTTCATCAAATGTATTCTGTAGTATAATTTTTCAATATTGAAATAGCTAATAGGACAATATTGTAATATTAAAATTTAGCATTTACAGTCTCTCTCTTTGATATTAGCATTTGTTTTTAAATGACAAAAGTGCAAAACCCAGAATCTTTCAGTGATTCTTCCTGTTAACTAGTATCTTCCTGACTAGTTCTATTTACCCAAGGCTTAAAGCAGTGAAACTGCTTTATATTGAATTATACCATGCAAGAGGGGAAGACTGACATAAATTTAGACACAATTTTGGTTTGATTGTTTTTGGTTTTTTTTCTAGGGGGAGAACAGGAATTAAAACATGCAGAGGAAATACTGAAATATTTTAAATACTAGCTTGTATCTTATAATATGAAAAATTCCTAAATATGTATTGCTTTGAAAAATTCAAGTGAAAAAAGCAAAACAAAGCATACTAAATCTGCATTGATAATCTCTTCTGAGAAATTAACTAACATTAAAAATGAAAGCAATTGTAAAAACAGAGGCTTCACCTGTGACAATAAAGTCTTCAGAGAAAGAAGACGTCCTTGACTGGCTGCCTCATGCAGAGGTGAGCGATCTGCCCAAGAACCTATATAAGAACATTTATTGAATAAGCCATATGAATTAGAAAGGGTTTGGAATGCACTGCAAAGCAGAATATATGATGAACAGAATGAAGTCAAGTATCCTATGAAATTAATTTCTCCTCTTTAGAGACGTAAATGATCAGTTCCTAAACAGTAAAAAAGTGCTCTATTATTAATTGTAAACATCTCTAATAAATCATTATGTGGTCCACAGAACAAAATATTAAGATCTTGATATCAATAATGTGATTTAATAAATTAATTAATTACCATATTCCATTTATATTTTTGCATTGTTCATTTTTAATGCACATAATAAAACTTTGTAGCTGGAATATAGGCATTATTTGAATTTAAACCAGATGTAAAGCTGCCTGAAGAAGTCACAAAGAAGCTGGTGTATATGAAAAGCAATGTGGGAATCTATGTATGGTGAGATTAATTTGAAGCTACTACACAAGTGCAAGGAGAGAAATACAGTGAGAATCACAGTAAAAAAAAATTACTACAGTATAAAGAAGATATAAAGCCTAAGTTCTCATTCTATAAAATATTAGGCTTCAAAATAATTTGATATGTTTACTGTAAAGGTTTGGCCTTTGTTTTCATTTATTTATCTCCCCCAAAAGAGACAGGTGAAAAAAAAAGTTACCCAACAACAACCCTGTGTTCACACACATAAGCCTCCCTAACTCTCAGCCCAGCTTCCAGAGGCATTCTGAAGCTCTTGCTGAAGGACCTGCCCTTTCCTATACAAGACTGCACACTGACAGGTCCCTTCTAGCCAGCCGTGGTTGCAGGCAGAACTGATACCAATTTATGGCAGGAATTTTGAAAATGCAGTTTTGAGAGGCTGTGCAAGGAAGAAACATCTTCAAAATGTATTATGAATTATCAGTATTTATTCCTCTAAGAACAAAATCACTAGAACTGTAAATTACTGATTCAATCCCTTGTGTGAGTTACATCAAGCTGCCCAAAATTCCTGAAGACACGTAGAGAGAATTAGCCTGGCATGACGAATAGGAAACATTGGCAGATGACTCTTCAGGCGTGCAGGTTTGACTCTGCCATGGACAGGGAGTGCCTACAGAGCCAGCCACTGCATTCACTGGCCAAGCAGCGAGTCTGAAATGCAAAGGCTGTTGCTCAATCACTGGCAGTCATCAGGCTAAGCTCTAAGATAACTACACCCCAGAAATAGACCCTGTTTCTCTTTCCTATTGGACTCCTTCTGTCCACTAGCCTGTTTCAGAAAGTACACTTTTGTTTACTATAAACAACCCCCTCAAATCACATCAAGAATGATGAAAAGATTAAGGCTATTCAACCTGAAATCAGGGCCTAGTTAAAAACACATGAAATAGTGCACAATAGGAAAATGTAAATAAAACCTACATTTTCCTACTGGTGTTAGTGAATGAGACTAAACTTACATAGACGTATGACTGCATCTTGGAGAACACAGTGCACTTTGTGACTCAGCACTACTGAATACTACTGAGATCAAAAACTTGGCAAAACAAAAGCACAGATGACTATTTAAATTGTCATAAGACTACATAAAGCTGATCACAGAAGTTTAAACATATGACAATAAGGTTTTATAAACCTGATTTTAAAAATGCAGTAAGATTTCTATAATGTCAGAGTATCCTGTATGTGTGAAGCTTCTTGAACTCTTTCATCTATGGCAGTAGATGGGCTATTAGCAAGATCCAGTTTCCCATGCACACACATTATTCCCTGTACTTTTTACTTCAGGCTTATTTAATGTAATGTTTTGAAAGTCTTATTGATAGTCTGAGTTAAAAAAGAAGAAACAAAACCAAACCAAACCTAATTTTAAAAAACACAAAATTTTAAAAATCCACAAAACAAACAAACAAACAAAAAATCACACTCAAAAAAAAAAAAACAACCAAAAAAACCCTTTAAAAACCCCACACACAAAATTATTGGGATTATAAGGGCTATTATACATTAAAAAACCTTGAGCTCAGAAACCTTCAAGTCAATCAATTTTGACAAATCATCAGGATTTTTGTTGTCATACCAATAAGCTCAGATAGACTTATTGTACTGTGGTTTGGATGTGTGTAATCATTATGATATTTCGATCAATGTTTTACTTCTTCTGCAGTAGTACCTGAATGAGCACTCAAGTTGTTCTAATTCAAATGAATTAGATCCATTAAGTTCTCCTGCTGGCTGCTACAAAAAATTCCTCAAATTTAAATCTGTATTTAGAGGTTGCTTTTGGTAATTTTGTCCCTCTGTCTCTATAGATGAGAACATACCTTTCTCTACCATTTATCCTACTCAATGGAAAGAAAAAAAAAAAAAAACAACTGATTATATGGAAAAACATCTTATAAAAACATAAGAGTTATGAAGTTTTTATGCTCATTCAATACATTTACATTTCAGACATTTTTGTAGCCATGTATAAACACAACAAAGATGCAGGTAGGATCTGAAAGCAACAATTTTCCACCTTTATTTCCTTCCCCTCCTTCCATTTTGGATTGATCAGACAAATGTCTATTAATTACTCCAGTGACATTTGATAATCAAATTATGCCAGATCCTGTTATAAGCTCTGGTTTGCACCTAGACCCACCTCATATCCCTATCTTCAGGCAGAGACATTCAGCAGCCAGCTGTTTCTGATAAATCCATAAAATGCAAAAAGCTTGTATCATCTTTACTACAAATAAAATCTACAAGCAAAATGTTTCATAACTATTTTGAGCGGACCAAGCTCTGGAAAAAGAAAATTCACATTCCAACTGATTTTTTGATATACATAGTAATTCATCATTAAATACTACAGTGACAAGAATATGCTCAACATGAATATTTACCATAAAGAAACATCAAAGGTGTTCTTAAATTATTTGCCTAGATTACTGCCTTCTGCTAATCTACAAATTACAGTACTACAGTTCTCTCACTTAGAAGTCATTAGCAAAAAGATAAACACTTTCATTCATTTTGTTTGTAATAGCAGTATTAGCAAAAATAGTCTATTCCAAAATTGATAATGCATTAATTCCCTGCTGTCTCTGACAATGCTGAATATAAAGTATCACTAACTATATACAGAAACCACGTTAGTTCCAGTTCTCTGATGTATAGTTTACCAGAAGGGCAAACTATTCCAAAGCATCATTGCTTTGTAGGCATTAACAAGAAAGAATAAATATATTCACTGCATTAACAGGTGAAGTTAAAAAAAATTTACAAATTATTATACAGTACCTAAATCTCCATCTCCCCATGGCACTTCCAGCCAATTGCAATTATAAATCCTACTCATTTCTTTCAATCTGGAAAATAAAAAAAATTAAAATAATAATAATAATAATAAAAAAACCTGCTCTTGCTAGTTGGACCTGTTCCTAAAACACTCTGGCTATGTTTGGAAGATCAGCAGCTCCCTGTAATACGAACTTTCAGCCTTCAGTAAACACAGCTTTGAATATATGAGTGTATACAAGTTGGCAGTTTCTTATGGTAAAGGACTGCTGTCCTTTTTTGTCTGTTTTTCACATTTCTTTCTTTAACATAACAACTTCTCAAAGTGCCATTATCTGTGCATTGGTTTTCCAAGACAGAAAAACTGGAATTTCAACACAAGAGAAACTCACAGTGAAATCAAGAAAACCTTGACATTAATAAACTGCAAGAAAAACTCATTCTTTTTTAACTTCGTGCAGAGACTTACAGTTTTGTGTCCTCAAAAATTGGTATCAGCACATAGATTTTAAGGGAAGCACTGCCAAATGTCCCTTTGTTATTTTACTACTTACTCAAAATACATCTATAAAAGAAAAGCAAAGATATTCTGATCATGTTTCAAATGCTGTTTGAGCTGTACCTGAACTGTGTTTTTCTCTTACTAGTTCATTATTCCTTCAATTATGTTCTAAAATATTCTTTGGTTGTTGAATTGGGGCTTCGATAGCTCTTCTCAGCAGTGAAAACATCCAAAAAATAGGGATTTTCAATTCTGACTTTAATTCATTTCTAAGTCATTAATGTTCTTTTCCTACAGACTTCACTCCTTTACATCTATGTGCAATTATCTGTCATTCCTGCAATTATAATCATAGTAGTAAAATACTACGTAAAAATATTTTCACAACAGGCTTTACCTCCAGTCATGTCATTCCTTTTGTATTTATTTCTAAAACTACGTGAAGTCTCCAAAAACACCCTAAAAAGCCAATAAAACAATGACCCTCAACTCAGTATAAAAAGTACATTAAAGATTAGATTTTCAAAATAAGGACTGTCATGAACAAAGTTCTTCTCACTGACTTCATTGGGAGAGTATTTATACCAGGGCTCAGCACTTCAAAAAATGACTGCTCCATGGCTAATTGAGTCCCAGTCATCAGAAGAAGCACTATTATCAGAGAAGAACTGAATACAGAAGCCTGACACAGCTCATTGGTGGCAGATGAGAAACACAGAGTATTTGGAAAGCACTGTAGATAATATTTATTTCTGCAAAACCAACAAAAGCTATGTATTAAGACAAGCACTGCTACTTTTTATTTCTTAAGACGCATTCTGAGTGCTTCAGCTTCGGGCAACTGAAGCAACAGACAGGATCAATAACTAAAGAGAAAAACCCTGCAACACAGAGTCCCAAGATCAACAGAATCACTTAACTCCAGTTGCTGACAGTGTCTGATATTTTGTATATATAATTAGGTTCTAAAAGATTTTTTTTTTTTGCGGCACTATAAAATTAATCATTTGTCTAAATCCCTTGTAGGATAAAGAAGTATGTCAACTACTTGATTGATATTAGATGTTAAAAACTATTGGAAAAAAATCTTCAATGAAGGATTTAAACTTTAAGAAATATATCTATGATGCTTAACTATCATGATTAGATATGGCCAGAAAAACTGAAGCCACTTTTTTTTTAATAAATGAAGTTTAAACAGTCAACACTGAAGAACCTCAAGAGAATCAGAACTTAAACTAGAGATTATTAAAATATGTCTGAAAGAGAAGATGTCACTCAAGTGGCATTTACACATCTCATTTCAATATTTCAAATAATCTTAAAATTCTCTAACTATATAACTAAATGTGTGTGTATATATATATATATATATGCACACTAACAATGAAAACTTGATTGGTTCATACCAGTATACTTTCCAATGTTTATCATAATTCATAATGCAGACTTTCACAATTTGGGGGCTTCATTCCAAGCGCCACAATTTCCTACTCCTAAAAACCATACAAAGCAAATTTACTTTCCCACACAGTTCTGTCTCTAATGCACCTGCACCACATGACTGCACATTGGTTTTGCCATTCCAGTGTTGCATTCAGTGAATGAGTTAGCATTCAAAATTTTTTAATCTCCATATCTAGCAGGATCTCTTTAAGACATGTAATCCGAACTATAAACTCACTGTAACATTGTTAATTTTCTACTGCCTTTTTCATGGTATTGTCCCAATAACAAAAGAATACTTCAACTCCCCTGCTGAACCTATATCAGAACATCATCCATTCATACTATTTTATGACTGAGGAACTTAAAGACAGAGTTTTGATGCTTGAATTAGAAAATCATTCAAACAGCTTATTTTTTTTCTGAGTTCTTAAACTAAAAGCACAGTTTAATTATGGTTGTAAGAGCTCTAGGCTTCTGAAATTTCAGCTTTAGATAATAATAACCATGATCAGCCAAAAAGCTTTTACATCAGATGATTGGTCTTAAAACACAAAGGTTCCAAAGCAAAGACAAGAATGGCATTTACTTTTAGGGGCATTAAAACATTAACCCTTTCTCCCTACCATTCATCACATACCTTCTAACCTTTGCATTGAACAGCAGAACATAGGGTATGTTTTTTCTGAGTATAAAACTAATGCATTCTCAAATCATCATTCTTGTTGCACAGCTAAGGAGGCTGGGGCTTTTTGGAAGAGCACAGCATGTGGCTGTGCTGTCAAATACTGGGGTATAATGCACTGAGTGGTCAAATCTGTGTGGCACAGGTAACACTTTGCGAGTTTGGCATTGCACTTTTGCATACTTTTCCCACAGAAACACGAGCCACTGAACTCTATAAAAAAGCCTAGAATAACCCAACAGCAATTTCCATACATAGCTTGCTTGGTTCCCAACAGAAAGAACATTATGCTGTGTGAAGATGCTGGCAATGGCAATGGTGGGAGCAGCCGCGGTCGCTGCTGGATCTGCACTCAGCCTTGCACATGTGGGAAGGAGAGTGCCAGGCCCCTTCTCGTGTCACGTGAAAGCACAGCCACAGCTCCATGCCCATTGCTCAGGCACAGGTTGTTTTTTCCATCTTCTTGAAGCGTCAACAACTGTCTGGATATTTTTCTAACCTAAAGTAGCTTGCAAAATCTGTATGCCCTAGCTAGAATGCCAATATGTAAAATCACATAAGTCTCCAAATTCAGTAATCTATTAGATCCTCATCAGATATGCCTGGAGTAGGAAGAGCAGCTGGTAATATTCTTTGGCTGTTAATATTTCCTTGGACATGTCACTAAAACAAAGTAAGGGCTTTTCAGTCCCCTTTCCAACTAGAAGGTGACAGAAAAGGTATATGGACATTCTGAGCTGAGATCTGATTCTGAAGATTAAATTCTGGAATCATTTTGCTCCTCAAACACAGTCTCAGCCTTAATCCAGAGTACAAACAATTTTTCCCAAACTGTGCTGAGAATTCTCTGTATTTTCCCAGCCTGTCTGAGAGTGAATGCAGCCCAGGGTCTAATCCTAAACCTCATAAACAGCAAGAAATTGTACAGCAAATCTGGGCCCAGTGTGTAATTTCTGTCACATCCACAAGATTTTCAGGTTGTTGCCCCTCAAGCCAGTAGTCTAAAGGCCTTTTCCCATTTTGACTCTATCCTTTCACCTTTTCATCCAATCTTACAATATATTCCACCCTCTGAATCACTTTCAGTCCATTTTCCAATCTGCCCATTTAATTACAGACTGCATTGCAGTATGACTTTCTCTCCCTTTGCTCTGCAAGGGTGCCTGTAGAGCCAAGTCAGGTTTGGATACCTGCACAGATGAAATAGAGAGGAAAGAAAAAAAGCATTCTTCGGACTTGATAAAAGATATACTTGTTATTCAAGGGCACTGCAACAATCAGAAGCCTTAAGTGCAACAGAAGTCTCTCAGTACTGCAGGATGTCTATCAATAAATGTATATTCCCAGCACGGCAATCACAAAGAGGTTTTAAGTAGCTAGACGCTGTTAAAATGGATTCTACAGAAAATTTTAGTTTCCATATTTTACTCAGATTCTGAGAATTCCAAAACTAGAATAATTGTGGCCATTTCATTGCAAGAGTAGCAAGAGAACCTAACCTTCAATCATATAATGGAGTGGCTAGTACTGACACTGATAAACTCTTGTGAAATTTAGTTTCAGCTGAGGGATATTGTCCAAGCTTTTTTAGAAAATACTGACCTAAAGAGCTAAAATGACCATAAATAAAAGTTTCTTTAGGTCATGTAATCTTAGCCAAAACAGTGAAAACATGAGGATAAAAGATGTTCCGTGTATTAAAGCTGATGAATAAATGCAATCATACAGTATCATTGCATTCAAATGGTTACTTGAAAGAGAAGGCAACTGGTGCTTAAATTCTTGAATATTGATGAGTTTTAAAACTGTCAGTACTGGAAATCATAAAAGGTATTTTAAGAATAAGAATATATTTTAAGAATATAGCTAACATATAGCTATATTTTACATGGTAAATTCACAGTTCCTTTATGTACAAGATATGAACTCACTCCTGTCTCCTGTCACTTACTACTTACTACTATTTTAACATTTCCATTTTTTTATTTTATATCATGAATTTCAAGCTTGACTTCCTTAATTTCTTTTTTTGTTTCACTCGAAACCTTATGTTATAATCAATATTAAATGTTATTATGATCACTCTTCAAAAAATTCCTGTTAAGACTCTTGCAATTTTTCAAAGCTCCCTTTTACACAGTTAGACTAAGGAAAAAAAAAAAATTACAAGAAAATACGGCACAGGCAATAGGAGTCCTAAACACTTCTAACAGGTTTTATTCCTCATTGTTGAAACTGTCAATGTTCAGCAACTTAAATACCTCCTAAGTACTTCTCTATGCAAAGCCTTACAATTATATTGTGTCTTTAGTGTATTAGTACAGGACAATAATTCTGTCACCTGTGTTCCTCTATTGCCTCCTATTTCAGCTCTCAACAGACTCCTTTCCTTACACATAAAGTTATATGTCAAGTTTACTCCTCCCCCTCCTTTCATCTCTGGTTCCCCATAGTAAACAATTAACCTTTAGTATCTAGTTACCTCGTGACAGGACAGCAAAAGTCAGGGTAAGTCAAGCCTTAAACACTTGCATAAAACAAATAGGGCAGATAAACAAGAAATGGTATTTTAGATCAGCTGATAAGAGAGCAGAAAGAACGAAAATAGCCTCAGTACCCTTGTGTTAACCCATGCAAGACAATAAAGTTCCACTAACAAAAGCATGCATTTACATTACAGCTAGGGGGGAAAAATTAAAAAAAAACAAAAAAAAAACCAAAAAAAAAACCACAAAAAGATCAGTTTTATAGCTAGACCAACATAAATTGGGTCAGCTTAGCATATTTCAGTACTCGGTCTCTGAAATGGCTGCTATACTAACCTTGGCTGGTCAGAATACCCCAGCTAGCTTTCCGTTTTGCAGGGCACTCCCCTACACTTTCTAGGCGTCTTTTGGGGAGATTCTGGCTCCTCTGCACAGCAGTGTTTGTTGCCATGATCTGCTTCTCCAGGAAAGCCTGTCTGTCATTGGTGCAGGTACCCTGCTCTGACGAACATCCACAAATGATCTCCACTACCTTTTTTCCTCCTTTCGCTTTTTCACAAAGGCTCTTGCTGTACTTACTGTAGAATGGCTACAACACTGAAATCCATTCAGTAACATTTGCTAGCTTGGACTAGTGACTACAGAGTGGGGGAAGGGAAGGACTGCTCCAGCATTTTCTATTTTTAAAACAGAGAAAGAATCAGCTTAGCTACAGCATGAGTCTTAACTATTTACATGATTTAAATGGAAAGAAGGTGTTAATTTTTTAATCATTTAACACAAAAAAGAAACAGATTCTTAAAGCATAAGTATTCAAATGTTTTGCTACTTGAATACCAAGCAGTCTAAAACAGAAAACCAAAATTATTTTAGCAGAATGGAATTCTTTTAATAATAGTGACAACAATTATTACTATATCAGGTTTTACTCATATCTAATGTGCAGTAAAGAGTGATTTTAGAATTCAGGAGAATCCATGAAACTATTAACCACTCCTGGTTTTCTATGGTTTGTTTCTTGTTTTTTGGTTTTTGCTTTTTTTTTTTTTTTTTTTTTTTTTTTTAAATGGGGGCAAGTTATCCTATAAATGTCCACAGAAACTAAGTTCTGAATAAAAGCATGTTTTGACTAAAAAAAAATTATTATTTTGAAAGTCTGATCCCATTATGAAAGTAAGGTTGTAGTCTTGCCAGAAGAAGCACAGATCAATATTTTTTAAAAATAATAACCAACCAAAGAGTGTTAGAATTTTGTGTTCATTACTATGTACCAGGCTGATACTATATAACAGAAAGCTGCAGAGAGAAGCAATCCATGATAAAATTGCATCATAGTAAAAGACAGTGATTTCTCTATAATAACATGTTAAAATGTTGTCTTTACCTCCCTGGCATTTCCTTGTAGTATTTCCTCATTGTGATCGTCTACAGATTCTACATATATTCTTCATATATTCTATATATATTCTTCTACATACATTTTCATATAGATTCTACAGATATATAAACTAGCCACTTGTAAATTTTAACGAGTAAATCCACATTACTGAGTTTCACTAATACTACTCTTCTCAGGTACCTGACAAAACTTAATCCCTAAAATTCTGAAATAATGTTCAAATATTTAATTAAACTTTCTATATCCCTCGATTTTCTTTAGGAGAAAAACAGAGGCAAGATTATAGGTAGATAGAGTGAGGAGAAGAAGAAGAAGCAGCTGCAAATTTCACCTTGAAATTATAGCACATAAGAGCTGTTTTACTTGGAATAGTGCTACACCCTTTACAGAACAGTAGCAGATGGGCTACTGCTCTTCTCACAAGATAGAACAAAACAGCACTCTCACAGACATTAGGCTACTTTCAGACAACTGTTTTCCTTGGGTTTTATCTAGCTGAACAAATCAGAATATCTCCCACACTGAAATAAACACTTCAATATATTCAATCTCTGCATGTAAATCTGAAACAGAGCTTTCACAAAAGGTCTCATTATAAATGGGACATTCATAATCATTAAAGTGATTATAACTATATCCCTTTAATACTAGAATTATGCTTTCTTCCAAGTAAATAGGTATTGGAAGATGAATTAACAGGAGAGCATAGTAGGGATGTGTACACATGTGCCTGTGCAAGAAGATACCAGCATTATTCTCCTGACAGTTTTTGTACTTGCCATGGCTCTGAGGCTCATTTCAGTTTTAAATTTCCATTTGGAATGGAATTCCAGGACTCTCAGGAGAAGGTGGTGAGGCTCAGGATCAAGCAAAGCATCTGGGACTACAGAGCAGGAATTGACAGTGGTCTGGCAAGAAAAAAATCTACATTTTTTTGGTGGGAGTTTTGTGGGTGAGGTTGTCAGCTGAGAATGAATCTGCATCTTTCTAGAGGAGTGGTACAAACCTGGAAGGAGTTCATACAAAGATTCCCACATTGATTCCAGCCTCTGTTCTCTCTTGTCTATGAGGAGTAGCTGGCAGGAGCAAGGAAACCAGCAGGTACACAGACAGCTGCCATGGCTTCAAAGAGGCAGAGCCCCACGGGCGCCAGCATCACCTGCTCTCTTGTGCAGACACCTGCACAGGCAGCAAGGAGCTCCCCATGCACCCCCAAAACCCTTCACCTCCAAAGCATGGCTTATAGGAAAAGTATCTCTATTATACAGTTATATTCCATAGATACTTCCCACTCATTGAATGACATTGAATACTCTAGAAGACATTAAAAAATATGCATTTTTGTGCCTTAAAGAAGGTAAAGCGTATCCTGAACTGGATAAGGACTGGTTCAGGACTCAAGAAGGAACTTTTCACTAAATTCTGCTAGGCCCAACCATTCAACCTCCAGGCAAAAAACATTAAAAAGTCTTATTAAAACAGTTCGCAAATACAAGATTAAAAAAAAAAAAAAAGCAGCTAAACCAGCATAAAAAATATCTGAAATGATATTTAAAATATACTTGAGATGAGGGAATGAACATGGTTAAAACCATGGAGTAAGGCTGAAGACCGTGCCATTTTGCTTCCACCTCTGGCATGGAATTGCTATGTGATCTTTCTCACATCAAACATCTATGCCCTGAACTACATTAGCTACAAAATAAAAACTAGTATCCTTCAACTTCATTAGATAATAAAACTATTAACATTCAAAACATAGAAAAACACTTAGGCTTAGTCCTGAGATTATGTTCTTCAGATTTTTCTCTATAGAAGACATTCAAACACTTCCAAACTCTGACAGAAAACCTTTAACAGAAGTCTAAGTAGATGTCCAAGCATGTAAAAAATACAGTTGACCATTATTTTTCCTGACTTGGCAAACAAGCAATTTGGGACAGCATTTAGATTACAGTTACTCATGGAAGCAATGCAGTTACCTTCAAAACAGTAGCCGGGGGAAGGAGCAGATGCTAGAGTCGGAGAGTAAGGAAACCAGAGGACTTTACTGATGGGTTTGGAATTCTGGTCTAAATTAGTATACAAACTTTAAATAAAGAACTATGTTAAATTTAATTAATAATTAGTTCTGTTCAAATTTATAACCCAGAGGAAGAAGTGTTGAAGGAAACTCTCAAAATCTTTTGATTCCAGATTTTAGTAAAAGGAAATATGAGTAAAGTTTCAACATTTCCATGTCAGCACATAGCTCTGAGTTTAAAGAGGCAACAGTTCTTAACAGCTGGGAATGAAAATAGAAGTAAATTTTTGTTACTCCCTTTCAGCAGGGAACTCATTCTATTTTCAAGATTATTTTTAAGGCAACAGAGATGCAATTGTGGTAACACACAAAAATGTGTTAAAAAAACCAACAATACCCAAAAACCCCTTGACCTTTCAACACATGATGCAGTCCAATGCAATACAGTCCAAACTCCTATAACAATAATTTTTCTTGGGAAAAATTGCACAAAATTGCACCATTTTCAAAAGTCACAGATCAGTATTTTGTGTGCAACCATCTCAAAACAGCAAACTGATGACCCACCTTGCTTCCCAAACTGTTCTGTACTTTCAGGTTACTCTGTTTTCATGACCAGGATTATTATGGGGTCACAGTGACTGCATGGAACGTGCCACATTAAATTCTGGAACAGGACTAGAAACTGATTCTTCCTGCTCATGTGATCCACACCTGCAACCATGAAGCTGAAATGACAGACAGGCTCCCTGTGGCTCACTGCCAAAATCCCAGCAGTGGCCTGTTATTTGACATTGCCAAAAACAAACCAGAGGAAATCTTGAACAGTCCTCCCTGTAGGAGATACCAAGATGAAGCAACTTCTAGGAAGGACTTAGGAACTGTGGTTTCTGACAAAAACAGCATCCTACAAGGCCACAGTGGTGGCCACTGTTACATTCTACAGTGCCAGCTCAATGCCAAAGAACATAAATGCACCATAAAAGTACAGGGATAAAGCTCTAGGAGCAGAACAGGGGAAGGCCTGGAACAACTTTTTATTTGTTTGTTAAATAGATTCTTGCATCAAGCCATACTTCATGGCAAGTATAAATTATTAGCAGGCAACCAGAAGCTTAGGCATTATCCAGGTCACAACCAGTCCCCTTGACACATACCAGCAGATAGGTACATAATGCTTCAATGGTCACTAGTTACTTGAGCATAAAATGACATTTCATTATACCTTTATAAGCACTAAGAAAGTCTATTACAAACTCTTAATACAATCTCATCACTGTCTCTTGGCTGGAAATCCAAATCAGTACTAGTAGTAGTAGTAGTAGTAGTAGTAGTAGAAGAAGAAGAAGACGATGATGATGATGATGATGATGTTAGCAACAGCATGGCTGCCTGGCTAGCAATTTCCCTACCTCTTCTGAGATTTCTACAGTTGTTACACCTCATGTTCTTGGGTACTGGGAATCATAATTGAAGGCTGAAGAAAGATTTGAACTTCTGATATGACAAAGGCTTTGTCTCAGGCCTCGCATAAGTCAAATACAGAAAAATGACACATTTATTAAATTTCTTGGCTTGTTTGCAGTGTGTACCTGTCAGACTCTTCATGCAGTAACATAGAATACTTGCTAAAATGTAAACTAAACTAAATCACATAAGTCATGGGGCAGAACCTAAGCAAATCAGTTACCAAGCAGGCCTGATGTTGAGATATTGACAGAAAGACAGACATAGGCATGAAACCAGTAGTCAGCATAGTGGTAAAGACAGCCCAGAGAGAATCTTGAGTCAATTACAGTGAAAGGACAGCCATAAAGAGACAGAGCAGATCTACTGCCAGAAAGACTCCAGACATGGCAGAGAGTAACATCCACTGGTGCAACAGATGCAGCATGCCACAAAGGATTTATGGCCAGCCAGCATTGCTGCAGTCATGAGCAGAGCTCAGTACTTAGGCATGCTATGCAATTCCCCCCAAGCCATCATCCTCTAACTGGCAGAAGTTCACTCGCTGTTTGCCTGCATTGCAAATGTTTGAGAACATCCCCTACAAGAGCGGAATGTGAATAGCAAAACCCTGGCCATAAAAATCAGTGACTGAAGGAAGGAACATCACCTTCAGGGAGCTATGCTATTTTGGTCTTCCCCTCTTGCCTTATGCCCCACCAATGCAAGAAAGACCAGTGCAAATGGTATAACTGAGCTTGCCCCAAGCCAATACTGCCATTTAGTGGATATTTTCCTTTAACACCAATCCTTCTTAAAGCCTTGCAGACAGATTGCTTCAGGATTGCCTTTCAGTCTTATTGCTATGCACCTTTAAAACCCCAGGTTTTAAGATACATCAGAGTTCATAATGTTAATTTTGTACTTATTTCATAAGCTTATTATTAATTCCACACAGAAGAATACAGAAGCAAATTAATGAAGGGCATTTCCATGTGAGTTTGAGTGTACACTCCAAGCAAGCAAATGGGACCTAGGTTGGTAACAAGTAAAGGTCCATATTCAGAAAAAAATACATTTCAAGGAGGCACACCTGAATGAAACCAACCAAAAAATGCACCTGGTGGACCCCAAGGAGGTCCTGACATACACAGAAGAGTAAAAAACCCCACTAACAAATCCACATGACAGGTTATGTCAGTTTCTTTTAGGGAGGCAAGCATGCAAAGAGGCTCCATACATATTCACTAGACGTTTCTGTGGTCTCAGAAATTTTCAAGATGAGGGATGTAAAAAATGAAAAAAATTGAATTAAAAATAACATGCTTGCCAACAGATGTTCTTGCTTTTTTTTTGCTGCAAATAAGTCAGGGCTCTGGCCATGCCAATTTAATAACATCATACAACTCTGAGCAAAACCTCTTCAAAAAGAATGTTGTGGTATTTGTCTAATATGTGGTGTAATTTTCTTCTTTCAAAGAAAGTGCCTTTTTGGTCTGACTCTTCTTTGGCAGTCATTTGTCATAGTAGGGAAAGCTATTTGGCATACAAGAGAAAGTGATGAGCCCATCAGAAAAGCTCCCCCCTCTAAACTTTCAAAAAAGAATATTCACACTATCTTAAGCATTTTTACACCATTAGCTTATGTGCTGCAAGTGAAAAACAAGTGCTAAAAGTGGTGCCTTACACCAAGTGGTATGGTGAATAGGTATGCCATACAATATTCCTATCATTGCTAAATGAATCTCCATTGTATCCAGGAAGCTAAGAGAGGTCTTGTATGGCTTTTATTAATAGAACTGTGATCTCTGTGGAATGCAAGTTGAGAAAATGCCTCGTGTCTATCTTCCCTACCTAACAACTGTTGCTGAGTGGCATTATCAATTGCAACTTGTTAGGAAAAAATAAATATGAAAATTTTGCTCTAATCATTCACTACAAGCCTTCCAAGCAGTAGATCTCTGGCAGTGAAACACGGCATTATTGCCTATTTACAAGCTGTATTTTAAGTACCAGTTTCTTGGGACTACCCAAGTAGTTCTCAGTGTATAAGAAAAAAAGGGAACAGAAAACTTCATAGTGTTTACCAGTCTCTGGAAGAAGATGGAGACTCCAGTAGATTGAACTACCACAATCCTGTCAATGGTTTAATTTAGCCTAACTAGTGTACTGAGCTTTCCTACCATGCCTGACCAAGGCAGGTACAGCAAAAATGGGAAGCTTAGAATTTGCTATGGTCATTCAAGAGTAGACTTTCTTAAGCTTAGAAGAAACCAGGGCATATTCACCTCTCCTGATCTGCAAAACCAGTATGTATCTTAAGAAGCATCCTATAAACATAATTTCTGCTTCCAAGTAACTTTAACTTATACACGTATAGATAAAGTTCATACAAATTTCATACAAATTTTTGTAAGGAGAGGTGACATCATTTAAAAATATGATCTTTAAGACAAATCATTTTCCATTCTCAGAAGTACTTAGCTTGTCTATCAGACCCAGGTATCTCTACATGTACATGACTAGTTGTTTGTTGTTTATGCTACATTAACCTCTGCAAATTTATTTTTTTCATAAGGTTCCTCTCTATCACTTTCTGCTGAGGCTAATTTTGACAATTACTGAGTATCAGGTTTACTTTTGATAAAATAGACACCTTCTGCCTTATAAAAAAGTTTATGAGTGGGAACTATGCCTCCTTCTATAAAGTTATCTGTAGTAACAAAATATAGGCTCTTTCACACAACAAACTTCTTACCAGTATTTGTAGAGTTTATATCTTACAGACCCAAAACATCTGATAAGTGATTAATTCTTTAGATTTGATCCACAAACTTTGAAATCACCTCATACCACAGCACTACTACCTCATCATAAAGCAACTAAACTGCAAAACTCATCTGAAGCTCCAAGGCAGTGCTCCTATACACAGAGCACTTCCATTATATGACTGGTTAGTTGGTATAGTAGGAAGAGTCAAAAAGCTGCTTTTGATCCTCCAGTCTTCATCCAGCAACAGCTGTACAAAAGACTGAGTTATTAACTCTTCACAGATCTAGAAATATCATGAGAGAAGAAATGTTACTGTGCAGATCACTATCATTACACATAGTTTGCTAAGGAACTAAATATACCCAAAGTTAATCTCAAATTAGTTTATTCTTGTGTATCAGTTTGTAGGGCACAGAATTTTAAAATGGAGCAAGCATATTCTTGCTACGTCTTTACCCATTAAGAAAGAAATTAATAAAATGTTGACTTTTGCAAAGTTTCAAATGCAATGTTCCCTTCAACACAACAAATAAAGAAACGCTAGGCACCACAACCTATTTCCAACACAGCTCTAGTCCCTGATTGGACAGGACTTGGCTCCAAACAACTAATCAGTCCCTTTCAAGTCAATGGGGCAAGTGTATATGAGTAAGTGTTTACAAAATTAGTGCCAAAGTTAAAAATAACTCAGCAAATGGCACCTTTATAATAGAATGGATCCCTTTTTCATTTAATTTTTTTATGGTAGTAATACCACTGACTTCACTGAAAAAAAGATAATTCAACTCTAATAGCTTATTAGGACACAGGTTTTCAGTTCACTTTAAGAAAATATAAAAGACTGCAAAGTTCTGTCCTGCATTTGGTGCTATTCAGGCTTTTAATACTGTGCGTG
Source organism: Taeniopygia guttata (assembly GCF_048771995.1). Classification (NCBI taxonomy): domain Eukaryota; kingdom Metazoa; phylum Chordata; class Aves; order Passeriformes; family Estrildidae; genus Taeniopygia; species Taeniopygia guttata. The sequence goes on along the minus strand of NC_133028.1, from coordinate 34,894,168 downwards.
ATAGAATAATGTATTTATTTTTATGCAGGCAGTAGATGACACTAAACTGTAGATATCACAGCTGATCAGAGGGAAGCAATTCAAAACAGACACGTAAAACAGAGAAATTGTCTGATACCAAGACAGCATTAAGTTAGCTGAAGGCCAATACAAAGTACTATACTTAGAGAGGAAAAAGCAAATGCACAACACAGTGACTTTGTTTTAATATGTGGTTTACAGGCTACAGATTCTATCCATAATACTTTACTGCTGAGGGGCAGCATCATTCCAGGAGGTATTACATAGGGTGCCATATACATGGCACATGACATAAGTGTTCCACTTGTATACAACTAATAGTTCCCCCAGTTACACTCATAAAGTCTCAGCTGGAGCCCTCTGTTTAACACAGGAAATTAGACATCAGTAAAGATGTCTGTAAACTATATATGAACTGGCACAAGTCCAAGGGAGAGCAACTGCAGTAACTCCAGGTGCTAGAACATCAGAATTACGAGGACAGACTAAGCTAAATCCTTTTTATTTTATGATAGAAAATAAAAAAACAGCAGAAGTAGGAAAATGCATTATAATACTCCTTAAATTGATTACTTCTCATACACAGAGAGAAACAATAATTTTTCATGTATTTATTTTGCAGAAATAAAGATTTAGGTCAGCCTTGGGGGAAGTGGGAAGCAGTTTAGTGAGAACAAAAAACCTGCAATTGGTTGCATAAGGATGCTGCAGAAATCACTATTACTAAGCATTTAAAAACAGGTTAGCCAAACATTCCCCAGATAACTCATGTATATTTGATCCTAGAGCATTCAATTTACCTCTGAAGGTACCTTTGAGCTATACATCAGAAAAGTTTTACCCAGATTTTTTATTTCCATAAACAAATGAATGTGTTTTATAATTAGTAGAGCTTTTATATACACTTTTTTTGGTCTTAGCTGATGCTGAACACTGATCTAGTTCCTGTATTTCAATGTCACATAAAAAGTATAATAATTTCTAATTAATGATTGTGACATTATCCAGCTGTTCATATACACTTGAGATCCAAAGGATAAATGGAGTGCAAATTGCTGACTATTGAAACTGAAAATGTTCCTGAAATATTAAGGAACAAAGTATGACCCGTTTCACCACTAACATTTAGCAACAAGACCACACAAAGCAGATGACACAGGCGAAGCTGTCTCCTTGTATTCAATAAAGAAAAAGTGACAAAATAAAGCCAGTCAGTCTTGAAATGCATGATCCCTGAGTCTCAACTCCTGAACTGACCTCTATACCTTCAGTTTGACAAAAGGAATTCCACCAAAAACTACCTCTCTGTACCTGAAACACCCTCAATTACACAGACTTCATAAAAGAAAGATTTATTTTAACTCAAGGGGTCAATTTAGAAAGTATGAAATAATGCCTGTGCCTAGTAGCACATTATTTCCAAAGACTCTTTTTTCTTCAAAATTATAGCACTCTGTCCTAGCCAAGCCATTATAACAGCAATAAGTAATCTTTTGTTATTAAAAGCAAACCTAAAATATCATTCCTAACAGAATGTTGAGAGTATGTAATCAGGTTAAAACTAGAAAATAAAAAGAAACATTTCCTCTAATTTGAATTACTTATTGAAACACTATAACTTCAATTAGCTAATGATAGATGCTAAGCTAATTATCTATTTTGGTGGTTCTTTGTGCTGTGTTTTTTCTGCCAAGGTTTCTCTTCTACTTGAGAAAAAACACAGAATGGATCATTAATTAGGAAGATACTCAGTATTTAATTATACAATGTAATGTTTCAAGAAGTTTCATGCTTCATGTTCCTTATTGTACATTATTTTAGATATCACTTTTAACAGGATATTTTGTTACATGTATTACATGAACTCTACTGAGGCATCCCTGTGTTTCACCAACACCAAAAAAATCAAATCCCACAACACACTGTGAGTTCAGACACTAGCATGCCTCTTTCCACAGACATAGAACTAAAGTATAGAAAAGATAAGATAAAATAATGATTCTGAAGAGAATTATTTGCATCCCAAAAAGCAAGGATGCTGCTGTTAGTCACAACAAATGGATGAATAGTAGATTCTGTAACACTATCTGAACATGTGCTTACAACTGTTACAAATCCAGAACCAACAACTACAAGCTGGACAGCGAAAAATGAAGGCACGCTGATGTTGAATTGTAAAAAGTACAACTTAAGAACAAAATAGTTGCATTAACCATTTTCTTTTAATAAAACAAGCAGAAAACTAGAAAATCTGCCAATGTTTGACCCTTTAAATCAATAAAAACCTCTGCTACCTGACCAAAACAGTAACCTGCAAGAGTAATAGATTTTTATCTTTTGTTTTGGCCAGCTACTAGAATGCTTAATCATACATTTCTTTAGGTATGAGATGAGATTTTGGACAAATGATTGAATTACAGATTCCTGGGTTCAGCAACAGGTAACACCACAGACAGTATTTTACTCTCCAGACTGATGCATGTTATTCCTTTCCCTCCAGTTCCTCTCAAGTCTCTTTCCTTCTGGGCCCAGCTCGTGTGTCAGTCTCCCCATAAAGAGCTGCCTTAGAGCTAGCAAGCAGCTTCTGGCAAAAAATTCTTGATTTCAAGTAAGGCCTTCCCCATTCTCTGCAAGTACTCCTGTCTGTGCTCTTCCTATCCTATGTAGTGAATATATACACACATACCCACACCCTCCCACACGTACATGTCTGCACATAAACTCACACACATGCATAGAAGTTCAAGTGGTGTCATTAACAGGCTCAGATGTAAAAAGCCTGAGTTTCAGAGCTTGTGCAGAAAACACGTGATACCAATCAATCTGAAGTAAATCTTCTGCAAAGTAAGCTAATTCCTACTCTAGGATTTAAGCCTTTCTTTCTGGATTGCAATTTTTAACACCCCTACACAAAATGTCTAGCTTTAGTCCCAACATTGAAGACTGAAAAATCTTTTGAGTTTCAAACTGTTTCTGTCTCATTTCTATAGTTTCTCCGTTTATATTCAGCTTGGGCTATGTCTTCACATTTGTGGTACCTAGGGATGAGTGGTAAAGGCAGTAAGAGGCAAGACAAGTCTTCCTGTTCCATTGCCTAATTCAGCTTGATGCCATTCCAGAATAAAAGGAACAACAATAAAAACAAATGTGATAGCAGGGATACCAAGCTGAGCAAAATCAGTCATGTACCAACATCCCACAATTTAGAATAGTGTTCTGTAATGAAAAACTAGAATTGAATGAAAATGGTACCTCACTACAAATGAGCTTGGGACAACAGTTCTGCTAAAGTTCTGCTTTTGTGAACAGAAGATTTCAACCCAGTAAAATCTGAAGGGTTTCCACACACATGCCCAAAAGTTGGCCCTGACAAAGTATTACTAAGGTTCCTGCTATGTGCCAAGAGACGTCTTATTCAAGGTACATGAGGACTGTATCTTCTCAAAAACATTACTATATGAAAATTTTACCTCAATGAAGACATAATTTTCAGAAATATTTGGACTAGTTTCACTAGAGTGGTGAAAAATAATCATATGCCAAACATGGAAAATTTCAACTATGCATGGTCATCTGGGGAATTAGGAGCAATTAGGAAAATAGTCCCAGATTGGGAGTATTCGGCAACCTTATTTATACACAGCCTCTCTAAATATAGGCTTCTCTCCTAACAGAAAACTGGCTGTGATATTTCAGTTTTATTCTGAGCTCAATATTAATTTTAAAAAAACCCCAAAAAAGCTCACATAATCTAACAACACTCCTACAGACAATTTTTGTTATTAAAAACACAGTAGCAAGTACAGAAAAAAAACCTCACTCACATATCTCATTTGAAAAACTGAATATAAATGAGGCTAGCAGATAAATAATTACCTGAAAAACAAAATCCCCAAACAGTAGTGATAACAGAGTATATACAAATATACCTTGTCCTTGAGGAACTCCATAAAATTCAGCAGCTATCCTTGCTGCTTCCTTACGGTTTCCTTTCACAATGTAGAAATGACTAAGTATAGCAAGGCTGATCTTCACAAAAAGTTTAAAACAAAAAAGTGAAAGTATAGTAAAGTAGACATTGGATAACTGCTGTGCGAACGGGCGACTTTCTTCTATGACAGTCATTGCTGCAGCAAAATCTCTGTCAGTGTTTGGGTCAGGCTCTCAAATGTGTTGATAATATCATATGGCTCCAGCCATGCACTCCTGGGAACAACTGGTCCCGAGGAAAGAAAATATCAGCTGGTCATGATGCCTGCTGCTCAAAATATGACGATTATTTATACTGTACATAGTACTGAGTTCACTACCGCTCTTGCTAGCCCGGTGATATTCATGTGGGGCAGCAGGTTCCAAGGTCCTGGATTGTACTTGTTCCATTTAAAAGGTCTGTTGCATTCTAAATTCTGCATTTCTAATTCATTTATTTACACGTTTAAAATACATTTTCAAAAGTATTATTATAAGCCTCTGAAATTCATGTACTAAACCATGTAACTCAGTTAATCCGTTTTTGCTAATATATGTTCTCCTGCTGCTTAAGTACAATTAATCTTTTCTGATATTTCATTTTATGTCAGATTAATATTCTTTTCTTTAAAAACTAGAATAATATCTGTAAATAATTAAAGTACACATTAATAAATAAACAGAGATTTAATATATACCAGCTTTGACAGTCTTTCATTATTTTGCTTAGGCTGAATGAAAGTACTTAGTATACAAAGACTTTAGCAGTATATAAAAATAGAGTATTCAGAGCAGGTGATATGAATCAAATATTTGGATATTTTTATGCATAAGACCCGAAGGAGCTAAAATTTAATTAATTCAAATGAAATGGTAAAATTTCAACATAGAAAAATTTTAATAGTTATGATATGCATTTCATTGTGCTGCATCATATTATTTTAAACCTATGACATGGCAGGCTTTATTTGTTGGAAAGTTTTAAAGAGTGGAATCTAAATTCCTCCAATTTTTAAGAATTAATTTGCTTTTAGACCATAAAGCTATTACTCACAGTCATCAGCAGTCACTCACAAGTTGTTCCATTAGGGTGAGTAATTGCTCAGTAAATTGCTGAGTTGCAACATGATACAAACTGAGGAGCTGCATGACAGAACCAGATTTCTAAGTGAACTATAATCCTAAAGAATCATGGCAGCAGAAGAAAGGGTCCTGCTCTAAACTTTTATACTTCTTCTGAATTAAAAAACAGTGTCTTGAATTATAACTTAAAATGCTCTACCCAAAGTAATCCTAAACCTTCCTATTCTACCCTGGAGTCTCTTGTTTGGTGATTAGGAAAAAAAAACAAAAACATTTTAGAATGTTGGCAGCTGTCGTTCAGGATAAAAGGGTATGATCCAAATGTCACTGAATCCACAGATCACCCTGACTTCAATGAACAGAATAGCAGACATTAAGCACTATAATACAAAAGCATTTCTGAAAGGAAAGTGGAAACCATAAGGCACCTCTTATGATCTGACTCTCAGAGTAATTTATTGGAGTAAGAAGTTTATAATGTTTTCTGGAAACTAAATTCAAACAAGGCTATATAAATTAAGAAAAGCCAATGATAAATGGAAATGTTCTTGGAAATAAATATCAAGGTTTTTAAGAGACAGGAAGTGAATTGTGCTTATCTTGAGAGAAACAGGAATTAGGTATTTTTCTTTGAAAAAATTTAATCCATTTAAAAGTCAACCATAACCAGAAATGGCAATTAAAAACTAGTTTACACTGTAAACTATATAAGTTGGTAAAAAAAATGCAATTTTTTACTGAATTTCATTTATAGACATTTTCTCATCCAGCCAGAATAGGAACTGCTTTCCTCATACCATTCTTAGAAGCTGGAATGAGTACTTAAAATGCCAGATGAAAATCCCTTTTTATATTTGGCACATTGTTATCCGACACTGAATTGAGGTGTCATGTTTTCCACAAGTATAAAAGGCATTATGTTCTGAGCTACCACTGCCAGGTTCTGTTTCAATCATTAATAGAAATGGTAACACACATTTTCCTTAGTAACACGCCCAATATTGGAATTTCTTACTTCTTCCATATTTCTGCTAGTATTACTAAGCTTAACTTGACCAATCCACAGAATTCCCCAGACATCTTGTGGACCTGTTTCACAAGTTTACCAAGAAGAAAAGCCATAATTATGTTACAGAAAGCTTTTTCTTCCTTACAGTGTTTTACCTGACCCTTTTTCCCTTTTTTTATATTGTTCCATCTAGTACCTGCTTTCTCATCTGGACTTCTCCCACATTTTGTTAACAAACAAAATAATCATTCTTTGTAGAGGCAAAACTCCAAATAGCAATTACCATAAATAATGGCAGGAGTTGACAGTGCTCAGAATTCATCTTATCCTTACAATACTGTTTCTGCTACTTCCTATAACTGCAGTAGATAAATCAAAAAAATAAATTTCCCAACTGATAGATAGTTTTCTTCAAGTTAATATTTTCTGTTTAGGTTCAAAAAAATTAAATTAAAAGCTACAATAATAAGGCTAATATGCATTTCGTATCTTGTAAATGATGTTTCAAATAACCTCACGGATTTGTAAAGCTGATTTTAGGAACAAAATGAAAATTGAACAGGAAGTTTACTCCTGTATCAAAGCGTGCCTTGTGTCCTTTCAAAACTTTCCCTTATCAGTAATAAACTACATAAGGATGAAATACTACATGAAATCATGAGTTTTGAGAATTCCAGCTCACACATACTCATCATAAGCTGGCAAAATTAGTCTTATAATATTTCCTCTTTTTTTAGAGCTCTGTAACTCTTATGTGCCAGCTCAGCTGGAAACGCTCCCAACTGCACAGAACCAAGTCGATCCTAATCTAAGGGTTCTAAAGTGCTACAGAAATTACCATTATAGCTTGTTGGCAAAGCCATGCTATGAGGCAGCCAATCATGAAAACTGAGCAACTGCTTAGAAGTTAACGCCCACAGGGCATTTTGGGAGAACCAACAATGTGCATGCTGAGATCTGAACACGGAATAGCTGAGAGGAAGCCCATGCAGACTGGGAAAACCAGAAAAAGAAAGCCACAGCTGTTGTAATGGAAATCAGAAAATAGAAGTATAGGTAAACAAATGAAGGATCTGGTAGTCAACGTGATGACATTAAAGACTGTAAAAAAGTGGGATGTAAGTGTCCCACATTTTCTATTGCATGGCAATGTGAATTAACTGAAGTCAGATATCGCAGCACTTCAGAATAACGAGAGCTTCCAAATGGAAATGCACCATATGTAATAAATGCACAACACCATAATGATATCAAAACACTTGACAAGAGCAGTGGCTTAATATGGATATTTGCATTTCCCATGTAGTTTTGACTTTTGGGAAAGAAATTTCTTGGCCGTATTTCCTCACTAGTAAAATGGGGAGTATTCTGAAGACAACTTCATTGCTGTTAAAAAAATATTCAGATATCCTGGTAAAAAGAATAACTAACTAGATATTTAATAATTTGTATTTTAATACAAAATTCAGATTACAAACCTAAATAAAATGAAATCTTGACTGTTCATTTACTTAATGTCAACAAAAGAGACGGGCTGTAAAACTATTTTAACATTTAGAGTTTTACCATAGCACACAAGAAAATGGCAACAACCTACATTGCAGATTAACAATATTTGTATTTTTATTTTGTTTAAGAAGATAGTAATACTGTGCCAGACAACTATACCCTCACCTTGACAAACTAGCACATTTCCAGCAAATAAAAAAAGAACAAACGTAATGTTTCCTCTGGTATGCTTCCCCACTTCTGGCAATTAACTATTTTATTTTTAAAACCACGTAAGAAACTTCAAATGCTGGAATTTATGGTCTTAGAGTTCCCTTTTAATGTAGCTTGGTCAGCTATCATTTCTCAAGAACATAACCTGTATAATCAAGATAGAAATACTGCTTTTTATAATGACTATAAAGTGGTTCATTCCCAACTCCAGAGCTCAGAATAAGTAGCCTGGCCTTTAATGCTTTGCTGTGTAGCAGCCAAGTGCAGAAAGAAAGTATTTAGCAGTGGCACCTGTTTGTGCTAATTCAAAATGTCCAAAATCTAGTGTACAATTTACCCTCAACCAAACAAAGTAATTTTTGGGAAAACAAAACAAAATAAAAAACAAAACAAAACAAAAAAAAAACAGAAGGAAAAAAACCCAACAAAAAAAAAGACAAAAAAATCCCACAAAATTTATGCCCTATTCTCTATGATTAATTGCACAACCACATTCATAAACGACTTTATTCTGGCAATTTTTCATCTATGCTTTAGAAGACTGATGTGTTTTATTTTCAGTAAGTAAGATACACAGGAAAATGAACATAACTGAAAGAATATTTGGTCTTTGAAGGCATTTTTTTAGCACCAAAGATTATAAAACCCTTAGAAATATGATTGATTTGTACCACATCCTGTGTTGTTACGTTTGGAAATCACACTTCCTTCTAATTATATTTTTTAAAGTAATATATTTAAACTAAATGATAGAAAATGTAAAAGAGTAATTATATTCACAGCACAAATTCTATTACAGTTAGTCTTAACAGTTTTCTTCTGTATTTTGGAGATTCATATAAAACTCTGAAAGTCAAAATGTTTATTTTAAAAATGAGATAAACATGAAATACATGAAATACAGTACAAGGAACTATTTGCATGACACTTCACCAGCATGTCTTCCTCTACATGTAAGAGACAGCTAAATATACGCAAGAAGTTGATAGTCATCCTGGTTCTAAAACTTCTGTCCAGTAACAGGTATAACAGAAGATTTTAAGATAACAAGCAGAGAAACAGGAACTTTTAGGTACTTTGAAGAATTGATTATTTTATACGTTATAGGCAGCCTACCAGGAGAAATTTGTAAAGTAATGCCCTTGAAACAAAGATTTTAAAATAAAATACCAGTAAGAAGTCATGTTTTAGTACTGACTTTCTGATGTAAGCATAAAATGCTTCATGATGGACTCAAAAGAAGAGAAGCATGAGCTACTGAAAAGGAAACGTCTAACTCAGCATGAAAAATTCCCTGCTTAGTGACCAGCTGACTTGTATTTTAATGAGTGTATGAGATGCTAACCCTCAAAGTTTTACCTACTTATCTAAAGCTACTGAATGTTGTCATTTCCTCCTTAATCTATGTTCAGCATTTTTTCTACTATTTTACATTCAAAGCATTTGAACTGGAGAAATCTAGACTCAAAGGAACTATATTTCGTCATAATTCAAAATGTTACCTTATCATTGGATTGGAGAAAAAAAAGGCATACATACCATAAAACAATCTTCAAAAAGTCTTAAATGTTCTTCTCATTAATATCATTCTTAAGTTAAGGATATTATGCATTTATACTTAGGCACAGAAAATAAACCCAAAACAGTCATATTTACCTGAGAGTTACAAGAAATTCAGAAGCTGGAGTGACTGGAAACATCAGGCAGCTGCTGTGTCCTTTTCCAAACAGAAACTCAAGCCTAATAGTACAACCCAAATACTATTCTTCATAAAATATGAAGAGAAGAGGCAGCTGAAGTACAAACTGTTTGGGGGAAATGAAAAAACAAAAAATGAGAGAACACAAACTTTTTCATCCAGAAAAGAGGAAACCTGGTTTAGATCTGAACTGCTTTTTCACTGCATCCCATTGCTATCCTTAAGAATTCTAGAGAATTACTTGAGCATCATGACAAAGCCATTCTATCAGCACAAAAACCTGAGAGCTGTGCTGCCAATTAAGACAGATACAACACTGTAAACCACAGAAATGAAAGGCTCATATCTCCTTTTTACAGATTTCTTCCTGAACGCCATGTCTATCCAGGATCTACACAAACCATACAACATGAAGCTACAACTCACAACCAAAGTTATGTTTCATTCCGATTTCTTCAGTTCTCATAATCCCTGCTAATAGCCTGATAGCCCAACCAAAGACTCGAACCAAAAGTCTGTTTCAAAATGCAATGCAATGACATCTTTAGTGGCACAACAGGGAAAAATGAAAGTTTCTTAAAACCATTCTCTTCATAGTTGAGCTCTGGCTTTTGACACCCATTCTACTTAACAGTTGCATATTTAGATACCATTTGCCTTCTCTAATAATGAAGCACAGCAGTTCCTTTAAAAGAGCTTTAATGCACAAAAATTTATAAAGATTTTGTTACACATATACTTTCTGTCTACATTTTGGTGTAGCACATCATTTCCATAGTTCTTGAACTGCTCTAGGAAGTTCAAATTTATGCCTTTGGGTGGTATGGTGGCACTTTTTTCATACAATGTACTAAAATCATTGGTCTGACACAGTTTAGGCTCTATACAAACAAAATTATTTGAGTACATTAAAAGATTGTTTATTCTACCAATTCTTAATGAGTTCAAAATTGTTTCATTGAGGTGTTTTGCCTTTTCTAGTAGTTGAAAATACTACTCCTATCTTAGAAAATAGTCTAGCATACAGACTTGTATGTCTGGATTTCCAGAGAATGGAATTACTGGTCAGGGATTAAATATCAATCAGTATCTCTGCACATAACAGACATTCTCCATATAACATGTATTTAAAAGCATCAAAAGTAACTCAGCTACTTAAGTGATTATGAAATTCTAGTTTTCTTTCTCAGTTCTTGAAAAAACTAAAAAAGGTTATGTTAAATCTGTACCCCTTTGTTATGCACCACTAGATAGCTGCTTCTCGCAATGGGGATAGATTCCCCTTCAGCTACAAGTCTGGTATCAGCCAATTCTGCTGTCACATTATCACATGAACATGCTTGTTCTGCTTAACCAGTCCATCTAATCACTGACAGCAAAGTTCTGCCCAGAAGGGAAGTAGGCATGACCAACAAGCTTACAAGCAAATTCAATCTGAGTTTTGCTGGAAACATAGTAAGTTTATTTACAGTATTTGTTGCAGTCCTCTTTGGATATCTAACATAACTCAACTATTAAGAGTATTAAAGAAGATTCCAAAATAAGTCATGTGTGTACTTAGAGGCATTACTAAACTCAGAAACGTGTCAGACCTCAGGCACACACAGCCTGCTGACAGATGAACTCTAGCAAATCTTGCCCCCCAGAAGCTTAAAAAGTTACCACCTCCAGCTGCCCATTCCATTCCTCAGCTAAAGGTTCCTGCCCCTCTCTCTCCCTTGCTGAAAATCAACAGGAAGGAATGTGCGTATTGGTACACTCCTCAGTGCAAAATCTGGCAATTTCAACTGTTGATAAGTTAAAACCAACCTGTTGGATTTTACGTTGAAAATAACATTCACACCCATCCCCTATAACCCATTCTGCAACAAGGCAAATGACCCCCTGGAAAAAGTCGTAGCAAACTATGAGGGGAGAGCAATGTCGAAAAGCACATACTGGCTGCCCCTTTGTAAGGCTACTTAGGCAGAATTTTTGATGGCCTTATGTACTGATACAGGTGTATCAGTGAATCTTGGGAAGAATCTCCTAATTTCGCACCTCTTTCCCTTTGTATGCTTCCTTTCTTGGGTCCAAGTGATTTCTTTCATTGCTAACCATGTCTACAGAACTCTGTAAACTAACTAAACCTCTTCCAATTGTGGTACCACAGAACCAATGCTTTTGGTATTTCAACTAGCTTGACAAGCTAACTGCTCTTTCTGTAGTAGGCAGTGCAACCACCTTATTAACCTAAATTCGTGTAACTAAACCTACTATTTTTGCAGTTTTTAATAGTTAATCTTTTCTTCTACTAACAGCAAAAATGTCACAGGTTCTTATTAAATAAATGCCTCTAAATAAAAACAATATTTGAGCTATGACTCTTTCATCATCAATTTGAATTCCTTTTAAAATTGTTAATTTTATTCTACATTACAGGCTGTCTTTAAATTTTTCTTTAGCTGTTTAACTTTTTTCTTCAAAAAATAATTTTTGTTTCTCAAAACAGTGAAGTCATCCATTTACTTTTATTCCCCCTTTCTTCAAACTTTGTCGGGTTTTCTTCTTGACTAAGTAGAAGTGGTCAGGTGGTTTAATTTTTCTTCTTTCCATGTAAAGCATATTTTGGTACCTAAGAATGTTTTTAATAAAAGGAAATTACACAGTCAATAGTAGGGATGAGAGTTTAAAGTTTATTCTGTAAGCTTATGTCATTATATGCTGACTCCCATGGCTAGTGCTCATAACAGAAAGGCTTTTTCCATCCACTAAAATTGGTATCAGCTAAATGATATCACCATGACAGAGCTAGTAAAATATCTTTTTCTTCAAGCTGAGGCACGACAAGGGTCTGCTTGGTGCTTTTAGAAGAGACATAAAAATACCTTGTGATGAATACGTGCAACTGGCTGAGTGAATAAGGTTAAAACCCAGCTGAGGTGGAGCAGTAGCACTCAGGCTTCTAGCCCAGAATGGAAAGCACAGTGAAGTGAGAAAGGTTAAGCTAAATCAGAAACGTTTGAATGAATTCACCTAACCTGGCTTTATAGGCCATGAAATGGGCAAACCTCACAGAAGCCAACAATTAATTTATGTTAGGCTCCAAAATATACTGACTTTGGAGCCAAGAATATTTGGTTCTCTTTGTGATGCAGCTTTTATTTTGCCATATATTATGCCACTAAATGAGACAATGTTGTATAATATCAACTTAATTCTGAAATCAGAAATTAAAAATTCCCTGAGATTTTCTTTCTAAAGGATTCACAATAATACTACAAAGACAAGCAAAAATTTCTTCTTGCTTATCTTCTTCTGCATACGGTGTAGATCCAAAGTTTAAAAAATGGAGGTGAGGAGAACATTAGAATCAAATGCAGTCCAAAAAGCCTCTTCTCTTAGTCACAGCCTTTCCACACCAGCTGTAAAAATGAGCCATCTAGAAGAGGTGTTAACTGAAAGGCGGCTGTTGCAAGAGACAGCTGATCATGGCCACATTTATTTTAATCTTTATCTTCCTACCCAGAGCTGCCTAAGAGGCTGTGTGCTACTACGGTGTCTTAAAGAATCAACTTTTCAACAATTAATAAAGGACAAATAGAAGAATTCATGGTAAAAAAAATCAGGAAGTACATACATGTCCCTAGATAAAAAAAGAAACAAAAAAAAACAGGTCCTCATCTATCCAGGTGCCAAAGATGCCACAGGCACCTAAACTTTCACCTGAAAAATTAGTGGGAAAATTAAGCCCCAAGAAGGCTAAAGGTGCTGGGCTGAAGTTTACACCTCCCTTTCACTTCAAAGTCACAACATACACCTCAAAGCTTCCATCTGTGTGTTCCATGTTAGAACCAATATGACTTCAGTGGGAAAACAAAGAACTCATAGCAATCTCTGCTGATGGTCAATGTCAACACTTGCTATTTTGTTTACAGATGATGAAAGGAATCGCTGGGTAACTTGAAGATTAGAGTAGAAACACATCAACCAAAGAAAGCAAGCTACTCTCTCTCAAAAGACTACTAATCAGCAGCTGCTGACAAGGATCAATCCTGTTGAAGTGCCGGCACTATAAAAAAAAAGAACACATGTTTAATAGATCAAAGAGTGCACAAAAACTCACTTTCAAAGTCAGATAATTTTAGGGTGAGGACTGGAGAAGGATGGCAAATTCTACATTTCAGACCTCCTGCCAATCTTATCTCTGCATTTTTTTCAATGAATTTGTAATGAAAAATATGACATTTCTTGAAGTAATAGCCAGACTGAACACTGACATGCCTTGTGCTCTGCTGGTCTGGGCTTAAGGATGCTGCTTGGGTGTAATGAATACCATTCCACTGCATCTCGGAAATGGTCTCCCAAACATTTCAGCTTCCCCAAGGTCCTTTAAATTTGTTTCCATAATTATACTATTTGCTCAATTCCCAGTAACACAACTTATTTAGCTGTCAGCGACTTTTGACATTAATATTATGTCACTATTCTTCACGAAATATCAGATTTTATATCTTTCAAAGAACAATCTAGAACTTATGAGCAAACAGCTATTGTGAATAATTATCTCCCTTTCTTCTAACACAACTGCCTTATTTCAAGATATTTTCATATTTTGATTTTGCAAGATTTCAGTCATTAAAAAGATATATGTTTCTTTATTCTGAAACAGTAATAGATCAGCCCCTGAATAAATTATACCATCTGTCTTCCCCTGTTTACTGTGCTTTTATGTGACATTCATTTAAGGTTTCTACTAAAATAAAACCAAACCTCCACAAGCAATAGCCATATTTATTTAATGTCTTAAAGACACATGAATTTGGCAAAGCCTTTTGATTTTGGTCTTTTGCTGGTGCCTAACTACTGCTTTGAAAATTTCAGTACTTAATTACTGTAAGTTCTGCCCAAGAACCATTTTTTTATTAAATAGTTGTTTAGTATTTAGAAAAACTCTAAATAGCAACTACACGAACTAAAAGCAAGAACAAAGGCGACTAAGCCTTTTTTTTTTTTGTAGATATGAGAAAAAACAGTGTTCACATTTGAACTATCCTTTTGAAAGCAGCAGACATAACTTCTGAAATTATTTGGTTCCTCAGCTTACAGTAAAAGTTCCATTAGTGCTTCTAAGTCTTCAACTATTTTGGGGAAAAGTACCCACTTTTCAGTAAAAATAATCCTAGGTTTCAGTAACAAGTTCCAGACCATAAACATGACAATAATTAATATTTGGAATAGCATAATATAATAACAACCCAACAAAAATCTTTACACAAGAAACTCTGTGCTGCTGAAACTCTTATGAAATAGCAGAAAGGCCAAGAATTAGGAAATGCAAACTAGAAAACAGCCTACCCTCTTTGGGTCTGTGACTGATTTCAACGTAGCAAATGCACAGGCACACAGAAACCAACTGCACAGTGGAACACAGGTTCCCAAAGGAATGTCCCCAGCATCACATCCTACAGGCTAAACAGACATGTGCTGCAGGTACTCAGTCTGGGGGCAAATAAAAACCTCATTATGATCCTTCTCCTTTTCCATTTCCTACCTTTATCTGCAAAGACTTTTCTTCCCTGACTCATAGACCTGGCTCTTGGCTACAGGGAGGAAAGGAAAGAGTACCATCATTACAGAACACAGAATGGCCTGACAGTCCCCATCTTCTCCTCCCTATTCCTTCAGTCACCATGAGGCTTTCCACCCTTTCAGATTCCTGCAGCTGAGCTCCTGCTCCTACTCCCAGTATTTGCAGCACTGGAATCTTAGAGCTGGGAAGAGAAAATTAAACATAACTGAATCACTGCTGACATCTGTTGGCAGCTCTGACAAATCCCTGTTAATCGAGCCTGGTATAGTAAACGCAGATGAATACAGCGGTTGGGAACACCAAAAAAGATCGGCCCCAAAGCATTGTAAAAGCTCTCAGTCCCCTGGGTTCTCACATGGATAATGCTGCAGGACCGGTGTGGAAAAACGCCAAACACTTGTTTTTGAAAATTTTAAAAGTTTATTAGTAATAAAACAGTTATTAAAATAGTAATAAAATTAGAGTAGTAAAAATTTGGACAATGAGGATTAGGACACTACAAGACAATAAAAAGCAGAGAATTATGGATGTCCGGATGTTTCTGGGCAATAAGCTACCAAAAACATGCCTTGTGAACAAAGGAATAACCCTTAAAAGCAATAGCCTGTTGCATATTCATAAATTCATACATGATTCATAAACTCCTTGCAAATTAAGAACTTTTCTGGTTTGTGTCAACTTCTTCCCCTTAATCCTAGTGGTTCCATAAAGATGGAGAGAAGGTAGAAGAATGCTTGCCTTTTCTGATAAGGAGGCAGTAACTTTAGATTTCCTGTTGTTGTCATCTCTGTGCAAAGACTTTCTTGATCATCTTATCCCTTTCTTGAGCTAGTAAAAAATATCACACATCACACAGTTTCTATTTTAACATTATTTAATTATTATTAATTATTATTAATAAAACTCTATTTAACACGCTGCTTAAAAAGGATTAATACAGTATTACAAAATAACCCTCCATAATACATAAACTATTAGTGAAGAGCCAGTCATAAAACATGCATTTTTCACAACCGGGAAGCAGGAATGGGCACCAAAGAGGGGCCCCAGGAGGAGTTAGGAATCACCTCACTACATAAACTGATCTTTGCTGGTACCTATTTAAATTGAAATTACAACCAAATTGGTGGGGTAAGGTGAAAGGGTGAGCCAACGGTGTAAGATCGCCACACCAAAGAAAAAGATACCAGGAACAAGCCCAGCTGTTAAAGAAAATTTCTAGGCAAGGAGGTTAACATAATGAGCACGTGTGTACCAAAGTGGAAATGAAGAGGAACCTCCTATGGGAAACAAGGGAGGAAACGGCAAATAACACCAGTGAAATCAAGACACAGACACCAAGTGAAAATACAAGCCTCCGCCTAAACCTTAATTGCGGTTTACTATACGAATGCAAAAATCCAGCAGAATGCCGAATCCCCAGCGCGCGGTGAGGCAGCGCCCTGCCCGGCCGCCACGCCGCACCCGCCCGGCGCCAGCCCCGCCCCGCGTCTGGCGGAACAGGGAAGGGCGGGGAGGGGGCGTGGCCTCGCGCGAGCCCGCCCACACGGACCGAGGCCACGCCCCTCGCGGCGGTCGCGCGCGCGCCCCCCCCGCCCGCTTCCTGCCGCGCCCGCCCCGCCCGAGCAGCGGCCGCAGCCCCGGCCGGGCCCAGCGGGGAGATGAACACGGTGCTGTCCCGGGCCAACTCGCTCTTCGCCTTCTCGCTGAGCGTGATGGCGGCGCTCACCTTTGGCTGCTTCATCACCACCGCCTTCAAGGAGCGCAGTGTGCCCGTCCGCATCGCCGTCTCCCGGGTCACGCTGTGAGTGCGGCGGGGAGAGGGGAGGGAATGGCGGGGCCGGGCTGCAGCCGCTGCCCGCTGGGGCGGTGCGGGGTGCGGGGCCCGGGCGGCTGAGGGGCCGCTGAGGGGCCGCCGGCGGCGGGCGGGCTCCGCGCGGCGCTCGGGCCCGGCCTCCTGCGCTGCGGGCGGGCCAATGCCGGAGCCCCACGACGGCGCGGCCGGGCGGGGGCCGGGGCGGCGCTCCCGGCGGAGTCGAGCTGCTGCTGCCCGCAGCTGTGCGGAGACAGGGACATACGGGAACGAGGAGTTTATCCTATGAACATCCATGCGGCCGTAGTACATTTTCCTTTTAATTAGTAGTTCTCTTTGGTTTCTCCATTGATAACCTAGCATACTTTCTGTCCTATGGCCGCAAAGTGGGATGGCTTCCTCTCTGCGAAATGCTCCAGGTGTAGGACGCAATACCACATCAAAACGTATTGCCTACACAGATAAAATGGGCTGATGCAAACTTGTGCTGGGGGGACCTTTTTTCCCCAGTTTTGGTGTTGATTCGGGGTGGGGTTTTTTCTCTGAAAGGAGACTTCCTCACAGAGAACTTCCACATGTGTGGTGTGGAGCGCGGTAGTTTCACAAGCATTTGAGCAGCTGTTACAGCCACCTGTGAGTGGAGGTCTTTGCTCCCGTTTCTGCCACGTGGTTCTTTACCAGAGCTCCACAGGAGAATCTGGCTCGTAGGACACTGCACTGAACTGCTTTACCTCAGCTCATGTTTTTTTTTTGTTCGGTTAGTTTTGGCTCAGATTAGCGAGCTAAAGCAGCACACTTTTGGAAGTGTTTAGTGCCAGGTTGGATGGAGCTCTGCACAACTTGATCTAGTGAAAGGTGTCCCTGACCATGTCATGGAGGTTGGAACTTGATCTTTAAGGTCCCTTCCAATCCAGGCCATTCTGTGATTTGGTGATGATTCTGTGGAGTTTTGGAACCACCCCAAAGTAAGTGGCACCAGTGGATGCCTAATAGCAGGACTTGAAAGGAGACATGTATGCAAATAAAGGGAGTGCCATCACCTTTCAGACTGGTTCAATACCACACGAAAAAAAAAACAGAACGTGTATTCATGCTACACTGAGGATTGCAAAAGCATAAACTTGGCATAAAAGCAAGTCTTTGAGTATTATGGTGAGCTCAGCATATACAGGGCAGCATACTAATGCCTGATTTGGGTGAAATCTGTATTGCCAGTCCCTTCTGTGATGCACAGATCTGGTGTTATTGGGAGATGCTATACCTAATCTGCTTCTCTGGAATGTCTGAGAAGTTCTGGAGACCCCAAGCTTAAGGCCTGCTACTCCCTCTGACTGATAATGGTAAAAAGGTGAAGTCAAGTGCTTGTTAAGGTTTACTACTTAAAAATAAAATACTTTATGCAAAGAGATGGAAATTCATACCAAAGCTTAAATTGTGAAAATTTTGTGGTGTTTTTCTTGACCACTATTTCCAAAAGTGTTTTCTGCACTTGTAAACTTTTCTTTTTTGAGATTGCTATACTTGGTTTTAATGAAATAATGTTTTAATTGAATAATTTCCGAATAAGTATATGGAATAAATATAACTATGAAATTCATAGTTCATTAAAAAATTTGTTCAATGAGCTGTTAAGGTTCATAATTGATGGCCAAGCTAATTGCTTATGGTATTCCTCTTTGTAGATAGTAACTTTGGTAAATTGATAAGCTTTATGAATACATATGGAAATGTCTGCTGTATGTCTGTTATTTTCCAGTTGCTCTTTCTGTTGTGGTTTAGTGTGGCAACGCGAGATACTGTTCCAAATGTAGGTTTATAAGAAAGCCTTCTAAAATTATACAATTTTCCAGAATGTAGAGGCAAATAACTATTTTCTTCATGCTGTTATTTAAATACATCACAGGACTAAATCTTGAAATTTGTGTGAACTAGGCATGTAAACTGTTGCATTGGAATAGTTGGAGCACAAGAGGCTTTGTTTTTTCAAGGACAGTTGAGGAATAATATTGAACATCGTTGCCAGCAGACTGCTATGCTGATGGTGTCCCAACCAATTTTACATATATGGGGATGCTAAAACTTATTTTACTAAAATGAAATATAGTCCAGTTTAGATACAGATTTTTGTTAACAGGAAAAAGTCAATAGGCTACTTAAATGTCTTAGACATTGTGGTGGCAAGGCCTGACACTTAAAATCGGGGCACCGTAATTTCTGGAAGGTAGGTATTAGTTTGTAATGTTGATTATGTTTTAGCCAGAAGTATATAAAGCAAATAAGGAAAATATGTAATAAGAACCATAATTTATGTAGTGTGTAAGATACAAATAATGAAAACACAAATAATGTGTTGTGTTTTGTTTTCTCTTAGAAAAAATGTAGAAGATTTCACTGGACCTAGAGAAAGAAGTGATCTGGGATTCGTCACATTTGATATTACGGCGGATATCCTTAATGGAAAAAATGGTTTGCAAACGTTTTGGTATAAGAACACTTTGATGCTATTTTTGTTACTTTATAGTCTTCAGATATTCAGGACTTGGGGAAAACTAGCTATTTGTCTTAAAATAAAAATTTAAAGCAGCTAAAAATAGTATTTTGCATAGCTATGGCAGTGAAATAGAACTTAACCCAGCTGTTTGGACTCTAGTAGATTACAAGTTGTTTAATGCCCGTTTTTAAAATCAGTCTCTATTGTGAAGTGCACTGTATCTAATAATGAGGAGTGCAGTTTAACATCTAGACATTACTACTTCTAAGCAAAGTTTGTGTCAGTGGTTTGAGGAGTGAATTAATGGTAGGGTTTATATAGCATTCTGTTTTGAATGTCATACCTAATCTAAGGAACTGCACCTTTCAGACTCACTTTCTTGTGAGGCTTTCAGAGTCCTGACTATATAAGAGTTGCATAGAAGTACCTGTCAGTTTCTAAAAATAAAAAAAGCATTGTAATCCTTTATTTGCTTAGATGTTAAACACTCTAACCTTTAGTATTGACTAGTATGAAATTCTTTGGGAAGCATACAAAAGATGAATCACATTGGTTCCTGGCGCCTTTCTCAGTTGCTGTTGCAGTTTTGCATTTTTTCTTTTGTATTTCTTTGCTTCCCTGCTAGTCTGGATTTGGGCTCTTGAAAGAGTTTTTCTGCAGAAGTCAATACCAAATAATAGGTGGCATGTTCAGATGATTACACTAAACCATGTTTTGCAGCTGGTCTGAGAATCCTGGGATTTTTCCCTGTCGGCTGGTTTTTATCACTGTTAGGCAAGACACTGATCACTTCTGTGTCTTGGTTTCACTCTTTTGAAGAACTGTGTTGTGTGAGCAGACCACACAAAATACGACTCTTGATACAAATGTTAGATAAACAGCTAATCAGATTTTTGCAAGTCTGTCTGCATGGGAATAAGAGGATTTTTTTTAATCAACTGGCAGCAGGAGAAGTAAGCTCTTAAGTCTGAGTTTTACTTCTGAAATGCTTATACATATTAAAATCGGAGACTGAAATTATAAAGTAGATGCATAGACTTGTACACATTATATATAGAGAGAAGCAGAGCAAGGCAGGACAGGACCTCTAAAAGAAATGTTCTTACACAAGGATTAGTCTGCAATATGTGGGCATAAAGATTCCACATTTGAATGACTTGTACTAGTAACAGCCTTTTTTTGGTTTTGTTTGTTTTTTTAATGATTCCGACAATCTCTCATGCCTTTTATAAATAAAGCGTGCAATATTTAGAGCTGCAAAAGTCTGGTAGGGTTTTATGTTCAAAATTTGTGAAGTCATACAGGTATGTGGACTGTCCTGACTACCAGAAAGAAGTTTTTAGTCCTAGGAGAAGTTAAGTAAAATGATAGAAAAAGAAACTAGGCAAAGGAAAGGGAAGCATACAGTTTTCACAAACTCCTTTAAGTTTCTTTAATTAATTGCTAACTTTTGCAAGTGGTAAGAAATCCTATTAAGGAGAGCTTCAGAATCTTGTTTGATATTTTGACCCAGATGACAAAAAATGTTCAAGTAAAATTTTTCTACCTATTCTTGCAGTGACAGCAGTTAAATATTTACGTTGTTCCTTTCTTGCTCTTGGAATTAGTAGCTTAAAAATATATTTGTCTTGGGATGAGTGGAAGAAGAAAAAATTGATTTTGAGGCTGGTTAGGGAATTATTCTTTGAGATAATGCCAAATAGAATACAAAAGAGGACTAGGAAATAAAAGATTACAGCTAATCTCTATTGTGAGAATAGAATTAAAAAGTCTTTTCCTTAGCAGTCACACGTTACTGTTAAATAAACAGACAACTGTTTAGAATCCCAGCATTATTATACTGTCTCAAATGGCAGTCACCAGTTCTTTACTGTTGATCAAAAATTTGAGCAGAGTTTTGTTCAAGTCTAATCAGCTTTTGTTGTTTTCAGCAGGGAATCAAATTTGCTAATTTTTTGAGTCCCTTCCAATATGGAATACTTCCCATATAGGCTCTTTGAATTTCCTACACTTTACCAATTTTGTATTTATATATTGTTTAAAATTATTGCATTTGGATACAAAGGTTCTCTTACAGTATGAAAAATTGCCTTGAGGATACTTAGGGAAAAATTCTGTTCAGATTTTTTTGTTAAAGGTTTTATTATAGATTGTCTAGCAGAGAATTCTGGTTGCTAGTTTACAGTGTCAAACAAAGAACTCTTAAATTATTGGAGGAGAAATAGCTGCTAGATTTCATAAATAGTAAAAATAAATACCTACCAGAAAATTTTTCACTTTATTATGATTAAAATATGTGTTCAAGCTGCTGGCAGTGCTCTGATTTATGAGTAAGATGAGGTATGTCAAAAGGTAAGAGCTCACTGTAATGATTGTAGACCGCTTAGATCTAGTAAAAATAAAACAAGGTTATATAAGTACAGTATGGTATTTTTCTTAACTTTCATACATCTGCAGAGTATATTTGATTGGAATGTTAAACAATTGTTTCTATATTTGTCTGCAGAATATTCAACGAAAAACAATGTAAGTATTAAAAAGAGGTTTGAAGCAATTACCCATTTTTAGTACTGCGGCTATTTTTAAACATTCTGTAGTTCTGCTGAGAAGAGTTAAGGCCACCAGCATTTCCTACTAGCCTGTGCTGGTTTTACTGGCCTTCATGATTGTTTTCTTGACAGTTAAACTGTAGGCTGGGAAGTTCACCTGCATAAAACCTAACTTGATATATGCCCGATATAAGTGGGAGAAAAATAACATGCTTTGTGTTCCAGTATACTTACAATAGTATACTGTAAATGAGTTTTTTCACCTTTTCTATCCATTTTCCTTTTTTTTCTAAATTTCTGTAGTTGACTGCTGTTAGAAACAGAGAGTGGCTTCTGGGCTGGCCTGATGTGGTGTGTGTTTTGTTCATAGATCACAGTTGACCCTACCAGTTACTGTAGCCCCATAATTCATTTACATTACCTTGTCATACTTCTCAAATAAGTTGCCTTGCTCCTTTAAATTGGTTGCTACTGAACCTTCCCTTTGGGATAGCTGAAAAACCTTTTTACTGATCTGATAAAAGCTATATGGAACAGCCTTTAAAAAAATTAATGCAACACCATGCTGCCATGGTACCACTGAATTCTAGTTAAAGCTTCTGTGGTCACATTGCAAGGATATGGTGAAAGCTTTGGGGTTTTCTTAACTTGCTGTACAAAACTGGTCTTTCTTTTTTAACTTGCTTTCTTTTTAAGTACTTTAGTTATATTAAACAAGATGGTGGATATTGTGTTTGCACTAGAATAGTTTTTAGAGTTGCAGTGTTTTTATTGTATTGTTCCATATTTTAGATTTTTCTTCCACATAAATCAACACTTCTTACAAATACTGAGCAGTATTTTTCTAAATTGTTCTATAAATTGCTAAGACTGTTTAGCATCTACTTAAAAGAACTTTACGCTTTAAAGTGTAAATTCCAGTAACGTAAGAACTTGGGATCTCACTCTTTCAACTGTTAATTTTTTGGGGGGTTATGCTTGCAATTCAAGTAGAGATTTCCACTAAAGTTGGAAAAATGGTAAGGACGTAAGCAGAGTCATGATAACTCAGTTTATTTGACACAAAGTCTAAATACTGCTTTAAAACTACTACTACCTTTGCAGTTCAAAAGGAAACACCTTTATGCTTTGTAATTCTTCTAAAGCATATGACTTTTTGTTTTTAAATGTCTTTCTTGTGTTTTAAGGTGTTCCTTGTTGTTTCCATTTATTCTGTGCCACAGTTCACTTTGTAGTAGTGTTACATTACCCCATTATGAAGCATTATTTTGTTAAATTAGGTATGTATTGCAAGCATGTACTTCAGGGGTTTTAGATGAATAGTGCAATGAAGGCCCAGTGTCTGAATGTGATCTGGTAAGGTACCTTGCTGACTTAATTACAATTGTGATTTTAGGCCCTAAATCAGGTGGTCCTCTGGGACAAGATCATGTTGAGAGGAGATAACCCAAGGCTGTCCTTAAAAGACATGAAGTCAAAGTACTTTTTCTTTGATGATGGAAATGGTCTCAAGTAAGTAAATATTTGTTTCATTACTGGTATTTATGGTATCTTGATTTACTTACATTCTTTGCATTTAATACGTTCATTGGTGTGGTAAGGTGTTCTGTCAGATACTCTGTTAGAAGATGGCCTTGGGATAAGATATATGTATTCTGTAGACTGGAAGTTGCACTGCTATTATGAGCAACATGTCTCTGGGTTTCTGCCTTCAGCCTGTGTAAAATTGGTTCTTTGATGCACTCAACTCCAAAGGAGTCAAGTAAACAAAACGTAGGCAGTAACTACCTAAAATTAAACAGCTTTTTGTTTCTGGACCAGATAAACAATCTGTAACCTAATGTATTTAATACTAGTAACTGTTAATTAAATCGCTTGCGTATTTGTGCTGATAGTCTTTGTTGCTTTTGCAGGGGAAACAGGAATATCACCTTGACTCTCTCCTGGAATGTTGTACCAAATGCTGGCATTCTACCTCTTGTAACAGGATCAGGACATGTGTCTGTACCTTTCCCAGATAACTATGAAACAACAAAAAGTTATTAAATTATAATGCTGAATCATAAGCAAAATATTTTTATACTTGTATATTGTGGATACATTTTATGGCAGTTTCTTCTTGCATCCCGTGCAACTTTTCACTGAATGGAACTTAATTTCCTCAGGATAGTAGCACAGGAAAAGGAAATGAAAATTCAGGGGTTTTTTTGGTTTTTTTTTTTAAGTAAAACATTGAAGCTGAAACTTGAGGGAAAGGTAAATTGCAGAGTAATGGTTTTGAGGGAGAAACTGAGGATTTTTTTTCCTGGCCATTTAAGTATAGATCTCCTTTTCTTTTAAATAAATATTTTTAAACCAGAAGATAGTCTTCCTGTGTTTGGACTTTCTAAGTACTGTGACATTTATTTTGTGTAGAACTCAAATATACCTTCTGGAGTTGGTTTCTGGAAGTGTGAAGGAAACAGCTGTTCCATTTTAGGGCATTTTTTTTAATCCATGTGCAGTATGTTACAGTAGGCTAAGCTTGGTCCTTTCTAGGACTGCCAGCAGCTACTTGGAAAACTGATAGTTCATTATCTGTCAGTCAGCCTCAAATCTTGAGTGCCACTGATGTAGCCCACATTCAGTTCTGTCTTACAAATCATTTTAATAACTGCTTGCAATGCAGCAAACTGGAAGAATAAAAAGAAATCTAATCAGTATGAGTCTTATTTTTTAAGCATAAGACATAAGGTTAAGTCAGTAAGAAAAGTAAAAGCTTTAGGTAAAGAAAGGCCTTCTGAAATGGAATCTCTGTTTTTTTATTGGGATCTGTTCATCAGGAAGAATGAACGTTCTTGTTCGAAGGGGCTGAGACAACTGATACCAGAGGGGACCTTCCACAGCAAGGAATAGGATAGATGTTCCCTAAACAGTGTGTGTAGACCTTCCCATAACAGAGGATTTCCCCGTGGTAAGATAGATAGAGTAATTGAGGCAGATTTACCAACTTGAGTGTCAGTGAGTCTACATGCAAGGCTTGCTGAATTCATGATCCAGGAAAGGTAGCAAGCAGCATGCAGCAGCTTCAGGCAGCACCTCTGTGGAAAAAGCGGCCTCTCTGTGGCTGCACATCCCCCTGTGTGTGCTCCTTCCCTCAGCTACAGCTGGGAATGCTGTTGGGGTTGGGAGGAGGGAAGGAGCAGGGTACCAGGATCACCTCGTGGCAATAGGATGGTTTGTAGTGATTGTGCATTCAGGCCATCCAGGAGATACCCAGGAGCACGTGCTGCTATTGCCTTCCTGGCACAGTCCCTAATTTACATGTGTCTCTTCAAACAAAGCATGACAAGGGAATTCATTGCCAGACAGGGAGTGGTCTGGATGTACTGGGGACTTGGGAAAAGAGGAAACTAAAACTCAGGGTTTAATACTGTAAATCAGAAAAAAGGTAATAGGAAAAATGGTGAGAACTGCATTATGAAAACCCTTACAAAAGTAAACAGGCAGAAGATAGGAGCAGAGAATTCCTTTTTGTTTTGACTTCACCTAGTTCCCTGATTGATTTTGAGGGAACTAACTTGCTTTTAAAAAGGGATCTTTAATATTTGTAGATTATTCCTAAGTGACTATTTAATACATTGTTCGTGTTGGTGTATTAATCAAAAAGGTCTTGAAAATAATTCCCAAAAGGTGCTTTGTCTGTACAAACAAAATTTTAAGTGCAAAAACTAATTTTTTTTTTACATGAATGTTGTCGGAGCATTTGTCATTTGTATCCAGTATATTTGCATGAATTTCAGTTCTCTTTGCTGTTTTCCACAGTGCAGTATAATCAGCACATTGAAACATGTACTATTTTTGCTGTGCTTTCATAAAAATTCTATATATGGCTCTAAAAACTGTTACGTAGAACTTAAAACTGTCAGAGAGAAGGAAACCAAAATATTTTTAGAGATAATTGGGCAAAGTTGTGGATTTGTTTTAGTAATTGCCGAATAAGTGGTTGGTTTTTTCATAAATTATATTCTTGAATTGTTTACTGAAGCATTTCTTGTGGCTTGGCATTGAGCCACTTCCCTGCATTCCTTTGGCTGTACTCTTCCAATGAATATAATGTCTGCCTATTAAAGAGAAGCTTTAACTGCAGACAAGGATCCACTGTCAAAGAACATCGGGGAGAAAGCTACTTTCTGTCCTAAAAAATGGTATAATCCTCCCAGCAGACAGTAGCAGAATTTCAAGACGTTGAAACAGTAGCTTTCAAGTGTGATATTTGATGCTTTACTAGCCTTTCCCTGTGAAGAGAAATTATGTTTGAGGTAAGAATTTTAGTGGGATGAAGAAGAAACTACCACAGAGTTCAAATTCTTAAAGACCTTTTTTTTATCCTGAGGAAAAGGCCAGCACAGATGAGCACTTGATGCTGTAATAGCATGGCTTTTGTTCCTGAGCCACTAAGTAAGACAGGGTGTTGGTTCAGCGTTTAAGGAGGCAAATTCCTCAACTGATGTCTATTAAAAAAAAGTAAAAAGCCTTTCCAAAAGTCAAATGGCTACTGTATTTTGTTGTGACAATTCTCAAATCATTTTCAAAAAGAATGTGCTTTTGTGGAACCTAATGGCATTTACTTCCTCTTGTCTCACACATCTCATCAGGTACTAGTATAGCTGACAGCTGAGTGTTCTCTTAGCTTCATTGCTGCCTAAATATTGATGGTTTATGGAGTAATATGTACAAACAAGGTATTCCCTGGCAAGTGATTTACTTCATGGGAAGAGGCTGAACTGAATACGCTGAAGATATATTTCAGATAAGTAATTTTTAAATGAGGTTCTGGAGACAGCAAAACTGTTAAAAATGTTGTTCTGAAAATTGCTTCAAGAAGACAGGTTTTGCAGAGCAATTATGCAAAATGAAAGCTATTTAGACTGAAAATTCAGGTACTCGAGAAGCAGTCTTACTCCAAATTTGTGTCAAAATACAGAGCAACTTGGTCAGACTTCAAGAAAAGTTTTTCTGGTTTATTTAGCTGCTGTATTTTGGATTTTTTTATTTCATTTAAACAGTTAAAACTTATAAAAATATTTTTAAACTGTTCATTCAAACAAGTCAACAGACAGACATTGTTTAACCTGCAAAGTCCCATTCTGCACATACGGGTAAATTCTCATATTGCAGTAGTTATATCGGGCATCTTTTTATTAAACAAAAAAACCCCCAAAACTTAGCTTGAACAAGCCAAATCATTTCTGGGTCATTTTCTGGTGCCCCCCAACACTTCCCTCAGACCATTTTCTCAAACTGGCATGTTACTGAAGATAATGGGCCAAAGATGAGGCACAGATGGAAACAAGTTATTATTATTATTCAGTAATAACAATGGTCATAGAACAGCTTGGTTGGAAAGGACATTTAAAGGCCGTCTAGTCCAACCCCTTTACAGTGAGCAGGGACATCTTCAACCTCATCATACTGTCCAGAGTTCCAACCAGCCTGACCTTGAGTGTTTCCTGGAATAGGACATTTAACACCTCTGGTCAGCATGCTCAGTGCTTCACCACCCTCATTGTAAAAAACTTCTTCCTTATATCCAAGATAAACCCACCCTTCTTCAGTTTAAAACCATTATCCCTTTCCCATCTCAAAAAGCCCTGCTAAAGTGTTAATGCCCATCTTTCTTTAGTGCCCCTTCAAGTGCTGGAAGGCCTCAATTAGAGGTCCCTGGAGCCTTCTCTTCTCCAAGCTGAACAGTCCAATTCTCTCAGCCATCCCTCTAATTATCTGCATGGTCAGGATTTTTCTCTCCATCTCTCTCTACCCTCTCCTCTTTGCCTCCTCTCACCCTTCCCTCCTCCCTTACTATCCCTCCTGCTGTTTACTCCAGGCTTCAAGACAATTGTGTTTTTCCATCATTGATGATCTAATAATGAAATTCTAAATCCTCTGTGAATAAACAATTTAGAAAATAAAGTGGAAAAAGAACAACTGGGGGTTAATCATGGACAAATTCATCTGGAACTTTCCTCTGCTTCCCTACTGTATTCCCTTTTGCTCCTTAGTAGTGCTCACCTAAATTCTGAAAAAATAGCTAGCACTCTTAAAATAATAAAACGGCAGAAATAAGTTAGAGAACACATGTATTTCCAGTGCTAGATGACCATGACAGTGAGCATTTCTGTAATTGGAAGACATGTTTGTATTATACCACTAACTTTGTTAACAGCAGTCATCACATGCTTTGCAGTTGTAATGCAAGTGATTTCCAAGTGCTTTACAGGAAAAATACACATTTAGTTCCAGAAAGATCCTGTCATTCTTAAGCCATACTGGAAGAGCTTTTGAAAGCCGACAGTCTTCAAAACAGTACCCTGGGATATTAATTGCCTGTGTGTCGTGATAAAACCACCACAGGTTCCCCCAGCTGGCTGCACAGGTGGTTGGTAACAACAAGGGATAATTGAGGACCCTTAGTTGGGTAGTCCTTTGGCAGAGCTAGGATTTGGATGCCACGTGTGGAGTTTTGCTTCTCTGTTGCAGTAGGTACAGTGCTATTCATTTAATCTGCCTCCTTTATCAGTGTTTCTTCCTTTATCAGGGTTTGCTTTTGTTTTTCAAGAGACCGCTATGGTCCTGTGTGCTCATGCTGAAGGGAATTTGTTGGAATTTGATATGCAGATGAGGTTTCAAAGTGTAGTGGTAGAAGCTGTGAAGTGGGCAAAGAAAATAAATCAAACAATAATTCCTGAGTTGAAGGGTAAAAATATTTATGCTTAAGAATGATTGGTATTAGATGCAGTTATGAGAGGCAGACAGACGTGTGACATAGAAACTGAAGATTGGGATAAAATTAGCCTAACTATTATTTGGAAGTAACAGTGATGGGATTGTTGCTGCTGAAGTCTTTCTGGGATTTGCAGTTTGTTGTTTGGTGGTGTTTCTTTTTTTTTGGTTGGTTGTTTTTTTGGTGTTTTTTTTTTTTTTTTTTACTTTTATTTCTAAACGGTTAATTTCTTTGTGTTTTCTTTCTTTTTTTCTTTTAGTTCTGAAAGAAAGACCAGGCAAGGATTTCTTTTTTTTCCCTGCCTTTCTAGTCCCCATCACTCATTAAATATTACTTGTTCATTTGCATTTTGCTTTAGGAATTAGAAAGAAAGAGAGAAGGGCACTGGTGCCTGCATTCTAACTGCACATGAGGCAACAACTAACATTAACATTCTTCTTTTTAGCAACTATTTTTTAGGGTTTTATTCTATTTTCAAGTTTTAAGTTTAAAAAGTAAAATGTTTTGTATGGTTTAATGCTGTAATGAAATAACTTAAATGTTAGATATTTCATCAGATATATTATCTGAGCTCACTGTAAGGACTGTCTCATTTCACAGGCTTTGATCCACATGAGCAGTGAACATTGCCTAGTTGTCACCTCTCAGTGTTGCCAAGTATCTCTCCTAAAAAGGAGTATCTCCTTAGGTTTTGTTTTTTCAAATTTGATAAAACTTTTTTTGACTTAATAAGGTATAGGTAGAGCCTTTGACTAGATGACTATCTTTTTTCCCTGTCCCTCACTTTAATAAGTTATTAATCAGAAATTTGTAAAGCAGATGCTGACATCTTCAGCATGGACAGTAGGCCACTCCTCAAAGTGAGAAAACCTGTGTAGGAATCCATCAATATTCATCAAAGCCAGTGGGCATCTTCTGATAAGAGATGTCTGGGTTTGTTTGTTTCTTTTTTTCTGGATACTTGGCATAATAGTGATATCATCGGTTTGGTAGTGATGCCTCTTTTAATGCTTTCCTGATCCCAGGATGAGAATTTCCCACTACTCTGAAATTCATAATTTTTAGTATTAAACAAAGAATGGGGAACTTCCATTTGTACTTTACATAATTGTTATAAGTGTACATACATAAGCTGTTATCCTTTCAGGGAGATCCAATAATTATGTATGCTATATGTGTGTATCTGTTGTTCAGTGTAATCCTTCAAGAACTGGACAGCACCAGGGAACTTCTGCAATTTTTATTTCAGTGCTGCTTGTATTTCAGAGGAAGCAACATCAAACACTGAGATTTATCTGGCCACATCTACAGGGTGCAGCATCAATTTAACCCTTTCCCCAGGGAGCTATATGAGGTGTCAATTACTTGATTTCCTAGATCCAAAGTGAAGTTTTTTGATGGCTTGGGTTTCAATTAATTTTTGTCTTTTTTTTTAACTCTCTCTTTTTTTTTTTTTAATTTATTGTTTACCTTCTGTCAAAGAGAATTGCAGATGGATTTCTTTCAGAAAACTGATGTACATTTGCCATTAAATTTGTGGTAATTCTTTTATGCTCTCTTTTTGGTAGTATAATGTTTATGTTGCTCAACACCAGAAATGCACATTATGATATAGGGATTCAAGAGCAACTGTACCTGGTTTTAATTATACTTGCTTGTTTTTGTTGGTACAGAGGGAAAATGAAAAGCCAGAAGTGAATGAAGGCAATAGCTTTTACTTGACAAAAGATATCCTTGTCAAACAAAGTTTTATTTTTGTTTGGACTGAAGGATCAGTTTCTCTGGCTGAAGGAGGAGTTATGCTCTTTGATATCCATGTAGGGTTTGAGAAAAGGTCTGTTGTTAACTTTGGAAGTTTTTTCCCCTTTTAAATTTTGTTAAAAAATACTTTAGTTTTTTTACCACTTTCATATTATTCCATATTAAACAATTTATACAACATTTTAGTTTCTCATTTTCCTGGGTATATTCTTTCCTTCCTTATTTCTACGTGTGATCCAGCAAGATTATTTTAATTCTAATATGCTGGCCCATTATGCACAAAATTTGTTTCTGAATTGTGTTTCAGCAAGACATTCTGTTACAAATGTACATAATAAAAATCATAAAAATTGAGTTCTAATTATCCATACTAAAAATTCCTCAGATTTTAGAAAAAGAACTGTGCAATACATGAGAGGGTGAAAAATTGAAAGCCTTCATTTGATCAATTATGGGGCAGTGCTCTCTGCTTCTTTTTCTAGAGGAATATCCTTTATTTTCTCCCATATCTTTCCTGGCTCTTGAAAAGTCTTTGGAAAAATATTTTTTATCCTTTGCCACTGACTGGACTTTTATAAGTCAGAATTTTAATAGGCATTCCAGTTGTTTTACCCATCAGTTATCTTTTTGGTAGCATGACTGAAGTATTACAGAATAGTGTAGAAACAGCTTTTTGAATAATGTTCAATCTAAACAAAATGGCAGTGTAATAGCACTAAAATTGCTCTTGCTAATTTAGTATAGTAAAAAGAATGTAAACAAATATCATGTTGAGGAAAAATGAGTGATTTTCCTGTTGATTTTTTGAAGACTGGATTTGATCATTCCTGCAGGGAAATTTTGTAGGAAAATCTAAGAACCTATCTCGAGTCTAACAAGTAAAAGCAATATTGATGCAGTTCTGTTTTGAAACCTCATTATGTAATGATCGTAATAATTTTAATGTTTTCTTTGAATAAATTACATATTCTAAAACATCTTCCTTAGTCTAAAAACCAAAGATAGTTTAATTCAACAATATGCAGTTTGTATATTTACCAGCAGATGTCAGGCATTCGCTTTACAAGAATGAAGCATGAGAAATGTTCATTTTCAGAGTAGGATATATAAGATATTTGGATTTTAAGTTTACGTTATACAGGTTTTTACCTATTAGAATTGAGAGATTTTAATTTAAAGGAATTTTCAGAGTGTTTGGATTTAGACAGTGGTGATCTTAATGTAACATAATCTTTTTTTTTTAATATTTAAGTATTCATACTTGTGAATGTCATATATAATACAGTAAAGAAAGATGAGTCAATTATGTACATGTGTACGCAAGTGACATCCTTGCATTTGTGTTCTCTAGGCAGGAAGTGTCTGGTGACATTTAAGAGAGTGCTGTTTAGTTTATCCCTGGGAATCCCATCCCTGGGATGGGATTTGCCATCATCTGTTGCAAATGAAAAAATCTTTACAGTTAAAGTCTGTGACAGACCTGGGACTCTGGGATGTTATTCTTGGGTCCTCTACAGATCTTTTATGGACCAAACAAGAAGCTGCAGATGACACATGCAGAAGAGTTTTAAACTATCTAGGGAGTGATGTTTGGTTGTCTCACAAGCTTTTTGAAACCTAATTCATTGCAAATGTAAATCAACTTTTCCAACTATGAATAGTATGAGTAGAGATTGCTGTAGGGAATGAAAAGTCTGGGCAACATCATCTTCTTTCTGAAGCTACACTGTTGTAGTGAATATGTTTAAGGCAATTTTTTTTAGTGCATTTATTACCTGTTATATGTTTTGAATAAAAACAAAACTATTTTTGTAAATATTTGGGCAGTGGAGCAGGAATAGCTGTCCTTTGAAGTGGCGTGGTATTTCTATACAGATAACCGCAGTGACCCCGTTCTTCAAGGTAAATGTCTGTATTCTGAGCATCTACCCCTGCTAAGTGGGAACAGCTGCTTCCCGAGGAGAAAAGATACAAGTCAGTTGCTAGTGCTGTAGCAACAGGGATCTCAAAGCAGCCGTGGTTAAAACAACAGAAAGCTTGAGCATGAAATGAGAATTGCTGCTTCTGCAGCTCCCACTACAGTAGAAACATCCAACTATTTTTATCCTCTCCCTACCAACTTTATGCACTAGAAGTAAAAAGGACCAAAATAATTGCTGTAAGAAAATATTGCATTCTCTATGTATGAGAAAGAAAGGAGTACTACTACATTTATCGGGGACCTTATGGGTTTGTACCTGTTCCAGAATGTTGTGGGTTTTTCCCTTATGCACAAGCACTGGGCAAGTATTTTTGATCCAATTTAAAAGGGAAAGACAAAGATGATATTGGCTGTAAATAGGAATCAGTAGTGTTCATAAACCACTTTGAAAGTGTCAGGTAAGATATGAAAGAGGATTCCTTAGTGTAAAAGTAGAAGACTTGGAAGAAAATTTCACACACTTCTTCCACCTTTAATGGCCTGACTTAAGGGTTGGGGCCTAGTAACTTTGAAGAGACAGTGAACCAACAGTTTTCTGTGAATGAATGACAACTGCTCCTTCATTCATGCCAAGAGAATCAGTGAGTCTGGACTTAGTCCAGACTGATTGTTCATCAGTCTCATCACTCAACTTAGCAGCCTGGGCTGACCAGCATCACTTTTTTGCCAGAGGCTGGGTTTTCCACTCTTCTGATTTGGACCTCATTCATTCTGTTCTGAATTGCAGGAAGTTCAATGAAATGGTTGCCTTCAGTGGCTAAGTCCAAAGCCTAAAAATAACTCGGGGCAACCCAACTTGCTGTCAGGCACGAAATAACTTCTGGAGAGTAGCAATATTTTTAAAACTGTTTGGAACAGTTTTGAAGATTTTTTGTATATTACACTGACAGACAGGCAAGGTTAAAGCCTGTCAAGGAATTCTTAGTGCAAAATATGATAGGCTCTCTGGAAATGTCCTCATTTGGATTTTTAGCTGTCATGAGAGTAGCCAGAAGTAGTGCAGTGCAAGCTCCCCAGGGCTGGGATGCACACCACAGGGCTTGTAAACTGAAGGGAAGGACTCTGCCAAGGCTGTTGTCAGTTTGGGCTTTGACTGTGTCCCTCTAGAGCATTTACAACTTTAGCAAGATGGTGCTGGAGCATCTTGTGCCTATTCAAGGAGACTTGCAGTGTCACAGTGAAGTGAGGCTGTGACACCCTGGTTTATATGACCCTCTGCTTGAGAGAAGGCTGTGACCCAACAACAAGTATATGTTTTTTATCTTCAGCACAATCCCATTAATTTCTGGCTTAAACATATCTTAATTTAAGCTGTTGTTTCTTACATTTATTGTTTTGAAAGTACCTGGTATTGATAAGGTGATGGTGTGTAAGATGTGTGCCAGGAGAAGGTTCAATTTTAAATATAAAACCAGCAAAATTAATAATATAATTAGACAGAGCACCAACAGCAAGGTCTGCATCCATGCAAATAGTCCTGTGTGATCTCGTTTTCAAAGAGAAAATACTTCCACTTCCTACTAATATAAAGGTCTTTTCCATTAACGATATTAAAAGGTTCCAACAAGACTGCTGAAGAGCTAATTATGAAAGTCAAACAGACAGTGAGAAATATTTTAAAAACAATCAAATAATAAAATTTCTTTTCCTATTAAACTATATTAATGATTTGAATAATCTTTTATTAAACCTAAGCTAATACATCGAGTGAAATTTTGTTAGGGAAAAGTGATTTGGTCTATCAGCAGAAAACACCCTTACATTGTGTCACTAGATGGCAATGTAACACATGGCAGAGAGGGACTTTCATTAAACTGTACAACCAGGTTTTTAACATCGAGAGAAAACAGGTTTTTGAGCCACTTTTCATGGGTAAAAGTGCAGCAAATGAGAAGTTAGATAGTAACATCAGAAGGCTGTTTCCTAAAAACCATATATTTATAATCTTGACAGGAGAGAAATGTTGCTATGTGGTTGTGCTTGAAGGCCTTGGTAATTATGGTGAAGCAGAAATTGCAGTGTCTGTTTAGTCAGAGTTTGTGTCATAGTGCTCCTTCGTGAACGGGCAACTGGAAAGTTGTTGGCCTCTTCTGTTCTCCTTGGTAGCTGAGTAAAACGAAGTCTAGGCTACAACTTGTTAAAGCTTGCATGTCTTTAGTGAAACTAGACTATTCCCCTTATTTTCATGGCATTTTTTCTGTTTGTTTGGTGGACGGTTGTTTGGTTTTTAACTTTCGGTCCCCGTACTAGGAGAGACCAAATAACTGGGGAACTTGCTGCAGGAAAGCAGCACTTGGCAGAACCTGATGTGACAGTGCCACGCTCAGAAATTCCTCTGGTATCAAAGGGAGTTCCAAGGGCATAACACACGAATGGCCCACAACACAAAGCTTGCATGCAATGACTTATAGAGGGAAAATGAAGCTTTTCAGTCTCCTTCACTTATCCCAGCATGCTTGGCTATTGCACAACAGATGGGGTCGAGTGACCTCTTAATGTACATACAGACTAGTGCTCATTAATCTTGAAAGGAGGTAAGATTTCATGGTATGTAAAGACTTTTAATTTTTTTCTCTTGTGCTGATATACAGAGATGCTATGGGGAAATGAACCTTTGATGATGCATTGCCTTTACACAAATGGCATATTATTTTAAGATTAAAATCACATTCCCCTTCCTTTTTACGGTAATGGATCATAAAACAAAGTTGCACAAGATGGATGCATTTTTTTTGCTCTTAAGCAGTTTCATGGCTCCAAAGTTGAAATAAGTTCATATTAAATGAGTTCATATTAAGTTCTTAATTTCTACAACAGCCCTAAAAATCAGCAGCTAGAATTAAATGTTAACTTTTTGTTGTCAGGACACTTGAAAATCTATCACAACAGTTTTCTCAGTCTTTCTTACCAATGGGTACGTTTCCATTGCTGTTGTTCATTCATGAGAACGAGGGAAGTGATGCAGGATGAGCTGGTGAGAAAATTTAAAGGAAACAATAGTAATGACTCACAGCTGAAGTTTGTGCTTTAGAAATTCCCACCTTTCAAAGAAGGTCTGCTAAAGAAAACCCAAAGTAATGTTCTAGCCAAGTCAAAGTTATACTGGAGAAACACTATGGCATGCAAAGTATTGTTTTCAGAGAGACAGCCCAATCTGCTTCCACTTTTGATCTGGACTTTTTTTGGTTTAATGGCATGCTAAAAACTGCTTGCCCAATCCATTGTCTTCAGAGACTGCCCTTTCTTTGAAGACTTAGAGTTGAATTCTGCCAAGAGCTGACTTCTTTATCTGGCATTCTCCCTTCTTTGGGGCTGTCTCATTGAAGTGTTTAGCAATATATGTTTAATACTACAAAATACTACTAAAGTTTAATACTACAAGGTCTTAGGACTTTCAAATGTTAAATTCAGTGTAACAATATGTGAAAACTAGCAGTAAAACACCCACACAGTTACAAAAAGAGGACTGTGGATAGCAATGTGATAAACTACAGTGTTTTGATGAATTTTATGACTTAATTTTAATGCACTTTACATGTTTGCCATGAAGGAGTGATGTTTTCAAACTTCACGCCCTCTGAGTTTTTCAGTAAAAGTTTTTTTCCCAGCAAGTGTGTACACCCCACTAGAGTTTCCTCAATGCTCTTTATAACTATGCATGCATGATTTTACCATGTGAAAAACACAAATAGTGGTTCTGATGTGGTGGAACATTGAGCAAAAGTGTATCTTGGGGAAATTGAGTTCAGCGTAGTAAGATTTTTATCTACTGCTGGTATGTGTCTCTGCATATGGCTTCTGTTACATGACTGCTGAAAATAGTTATTTTCTGGTGAATGTTTGTAGCTGTCATGTTAAAGGAGTCTTGTTTATCTGGGAGCTGAAGTTAAAGTTACAGAAGTTGCATTTTTAGTGCTGATTTGATGTGTATATAGCACAGAGAACACTAATAGGCTAAAGCTGTCTGTTAATCCACTAAACAGAAAACATACTGTGCCATATACAGTCATTTTCATGTTAATTTATTAGTGCTCCTTAACTGCATCTGGCAAACTCTTTAAACTGTCATCTGGAAGAGTTGTTTCTAAATGTGTATTTATTCTTTTTATTATTACAATAAAAAATATATTAAGCCTTTTTTTATGAATAGTTAATGTTACCAAGTTACCAGATATTTTAGTGGTTATCTACTGACAATCTTTTCAAGAAGATTGGAATGCATTAGGTTGGAAAATATAATAAAAAGACAAGCAAAAACCGTGTTCAGATGAAGTGAAATATGAAATGCAATGTATTCAAATTCACAGAGCAATATTGCCTAAATATATAGATATACAATAATAATATATTAAGTCCCTAAAATGAGATAATCATTCACAGACTGACTTCTGTGAATGTTTCAATTCTGCATATCTGTATATTTTTTTAATTTTTTAGGTTTTGCTTTAATCATTCTGCTATGCCTCTTTCTTTACAACTTCTTTTCCCTGCCTGCCACAATAGCTAGTCCTGTGTGGCACACTCTGATCAAACACTAAGCTCAATTCAGTGCATCAGTGCTTTAAGAAGGTGGTACAACAACCTCTAAAGAGGGACATTAATATCTTCTCATATTTCCCTCCTTTTCATTTGAAATTTTCCTCATGAGAGAGACATGGAATGTGGAAAGTAAGTATGACTGTAATTTTTCTTAATTCTGCATTACAGAAATGAAGAAAGAATGGAGATAAGTTGAACTTTATTCTTTTTCACAAGGAGGAAGAAAATTTGTTTGTCTTTCTCAAGTGAACTGCCCTCAAGTGTGACCTACTGTTTGTTTCTAAAGATATGTATTTCCATTCCTATGTGCCACATGTGATATTGTATAGATATCCTTAACAAACAACCTATTTTGTCAAGAATTTTTTTTTTGGAGTCATATTTTACTGATAAATTATTTAAGTAATTGAATTATGTTTACTTTCAGCTTAAACATAACTTGCTGCTGAGAGTTGGTCTTTCTCAAAGCTAAAGTTGCTATTTTTCAAAGGGATCACTTATGTGCTACTTTCTTTTGTGCTGCTCTTCCTTAACCAAGCCTTTCTGGTTTAGTAGTACGATGTTTTCAGTTCCCCCATGGTAGTCCAGGGTGTCAACCCAGCCTGCTGCTACAGCAACTTTCTTAGCAGCTCCTCTGTGCTCCTGACCATGCCTGTCTTTTCAGCAAGATTGATCAGTAGTGGATCTGATGCCTGTGTTGGGCCTCTGGTACATGTGGATGTAATTAAGTACCGTGAAAGGTGGTCCAAGGCAATGTACTGCTGTAGTGTAAACAATTTGGGATGGAACTTCATTATAGAGCTAGGTGTTAAGCTGCTAATGAAACTACTTATTGCCTGTATCAGGCAGTACTGGGAAGATGTTTGTGTTTCAAAGCCTGACCTCGGCAGCAACAATTCCTTTTGAGTCTTCCTTCTACCAGAAAATTACATCTTGCAATGTGCTTGTCCTGCTGCCTCTTCCGGATGCAGCTCCGAGATCTCTATGCTGAACAATACTGTACAATGTATACATATCAGTCTATTCCCATGTGAGGTTTTTCTGTGAAACTGAGCTACATATGCAGCTGCAAAAAGTAAATGGTTAATCTGTAATCTAAATCAAAGAGTAAAGTGGGATAGAAACTCTTTAAAGGGAATATGTAAACATGGAAACTGGTACTCTGTTTCTGGAACTACTGATTTTTCTCTGTGTTTCAGACCATCTATTTATTTACTATCTTTATTTACTCATCTGTGAAAGAAGATGTGATAATTATTTACCTCAGGGGAAATTTTAATGGTTCATTAGTTTGTTTTTAAAGAGCTCCATGACAGCTGCGGCAGACCAGTGTACACGCACATACAAATTTTCAGTGACCAGGACCTAGCAGCTCAGTTATGTTGATCTCTGCCTAAACAGCTGTCTCCACTTCTTCAGCAGGCAAGCCCAGTGTGGCTTCGAGTTGTCCTCTCTTCCTCATCCCTGCCTTAGGTTTTTATATCTATATTCATTTTCCCTCTGTGGAACCTGTTCTGTGGTGTCCTTTATGAGAGTTACTGAAAACCTAATAGAAAAAACAGTTGCACAGACTTATGATCATTGTAGAACAGTAATCCTGATGACTTTCTAAATTATTTGAAGAACTGGAGAGTTTATGATTCAGATTTTGTGGGAAAACGTGGAAATCTAATCTGCTTACAGAGACAAGACAATTACAAGCCCTGGTGCAAAAAGGCAAAATCAGGAGGTTCATTTAACAAAGTTATAATACTTGAGTTGCTTTCTAGCAAAAGGGAGCAGAAAATCACAAAAAGGCCTAGATAAGACCTATTTCACTGACCGTGTATGTGAAAATATAAGCTCCTTTATACTAGGAAACTGAGTAGTGTTTGCCTGGTACTTGAAAATGCAGTTTTGCAGGTAGAACATATAAGTTCTATACATGACTTACAACAGGCAGAGATGGTCAGAATTACCAAAAAGCTTTGAGGCTACAAAGGTAAAAATGCATTTGCTTGCCAAATAATGGACATGCTTCATATCTCAAAATACACAAAGTTTTACAAGACCTGAAATAAAGTAAGGCTTTGTGCATTTTTGGTATATATTGTGTTGTTGTTTTTGTTATCTTTTCAAACATGAATATAAATAAGAAAATAACTATGGCTGAATATTTGCCCTTCCACCAGAAAGTTGGCATGTCAGAAAGACTTTTTTTTTAAATGAAATGTAATCAGTTCTGCCCATTACAAAAGATGTCTCACAGAGTTAGATAGGCCTATTAAAAAGATCAACTCTCACAGTAAGAAATAAATGAGAAACACAATATTGATTAAACTGTGTCAACAAAGTGAAGCTGGTTTGCTATAAATATGAGAAATTACTACTAACTGCTGATGTGATGGGCCTGATACATAGTTGTTCCTTAAAGATTATTAAAGGAAATATTTGAACAATTGGAATATTTGAAATAATTGGAGCAATTTAAAAGCTGCTGAAATGTTTATTTACGAATGGAAATGTTTTAATTTAATTGTTCAATTCATTTTAAGCATCCCTTACATTATTCCAGACATGAGAAAGATGTGAATTGGTGTTGCAAATTCTTGCAATCAAGGCTGTGTTGGTTTTTCATGTAAAAGCTAAAAGCAAAAGTTCTCTTCTTCTCTGTAATCTTTAACCCAATTTCTTAGGTAATAAGAAATAAGGTCCCATCCTCCTTCACTCTTTTTTTTCCCCCCCATGGTTTTAAGGTCTTAGCATTCCAAAATGGGAGAAAAAAATGGTTCCTCATGGTTGGCTCTGTCTGTCTAGACTTGAATCTCCCATGTATTTTTTTTCACTTCTGAAGTATTTTTAATCCATTTGTGTTTTCTTGATACTGGTAGAATGAAAAATAGGAAAAAAAATACACAAACTGTGTTTTGCAAAAAAAAAAAAAAAAAATTTGGAGAACATTTTCCTAACCTTTCTACTGGCAATGCTTTCCTATGGCATCCAAGTTTGCCTTATTTTTCAGCAACAAGTCTTTGGCTGATAAATCTGTGGATATTGTCTGCCACTTACTATATATGAAAACCAGAGGAGTCTGTAGTGATATATTTGAAATAATGGAATGTCTTCTTGTTAAAAAGTAAATGGTTACAGTTTTTTAACCATAAGGCATTCTTAATTAGTCATCTCCTCTGTAAGCCAAATTCTAGCTTTCTTTGTGAATGCAAGTGTTTTCTTTTATGCTTGCTATAAGCATAATATAAAGTTATTTTCCAATGTTAGTCTGACTTTCAGAAATAGTTCTGTCATGGGTCTTTTTTTTTTTTTTTCTTATGCTGATGAAATCTCTGCAAGTTCAATGTCAATGACACTTTAGAGATGTTTCAACTGGAAGCTGCTTCCAGAATTTTGCAGAACGAGGGCTGTGTTCATAAATGAGATGAATAATATTCGCATCAGTTCAGGGTGGCCCAGGTACTTGAAAGAGATCTATGGGTAGTTAATACACAAAAGCATATATTAGCCTTGGCATAAAGTTTGAGATGGAAAAAGTTAAGGGGGTTCTTCATTGCATAACCTCATATATATTTTCCCAGTTATTACTTTTTCAATTACTGATTATCAAGGTGTCTGCCTATGGGCATGCCTGTTTTCATCAAATATTGTTTTTCAGGTTTGCCATGTATGTTCTCACTCGCCTTTTTGCTTATTTTCCTTTGTGTAATTAATTAAAAAGTAAGCAGATCAATGAACATAGAAAATATAGCAAACTATGGCAAAATACATACTTTCCACATAGTTGCATAGTTTAGTATGTAAAATTCAACTTG
This sequence comes from Taeniopygia guttata, assembly GCF_048771995.1. Taxonomy (NCBI): domain Eukaryota; kingdom Metazoa; phylum Chordata; class Aves; order Passeriformes; family Estrildidae; genus Taeniopygia; species Taeniopygia guttata. Next base: position 34,853,390 of record NC_133028.1, on the reverse strand, counting down.
GGGTTGTGTTTACTACTCATCCTTCTTGCTGGCTTCTCAGTGAATGGATGCTGGGTACCCTGAAATTGTCCTTTAGACCTCACACTCCTCTTCCACTTTGTGCCTTGGTTCCTGAACCTCCCCCAAATAATTCAGAATGTATTAGTGGGAGTGTGTGGCTTTTAAACAATGCTCCTTCACAGTTGCTTTCCTTACAAGATGCATTTTATTAAAAGTAGGTATTGCAGGATATTTGGCATGCATGTGACACGCAGGTATATGAAAAAGCATGTGTTAAAGCACTTGTGTTGTCATGTTCTGTACATACAATACTATTAATGGATCAGTTCTATATGTATATTGAACATTTATACTTTTATACCTGAAAAATGTTTTACAAGTGTTTCAACTGCTTTATGAAATTTTAATTGTGATGCACTCATTTCAATAAATTTTGGAAAAGGATTTTATTACTTTTAAAGAACTCAAATTTCATATTAAGCTATTTTTTCACAAACAGATGAAGTCAAACATGTTTAAGATAGGAGTCATGACTGAGCACTCTTCAGTTGCAGGTCAAGCTACTGTATGTGAAATGCAGTTTGGGCATCCTAACTGTTGGGATTTCTTTCAGATCTTTGGGCATTAAATACTTAAAATCTCCTTTTTTAAAAAAAATTCAGCCTCATTCAGTTGAGTGAGAAAATACATATAAAATCATATGGATTTCAGGTTGTGTTAGGTATGTCAAATATTTACATCTTAAAAGACACCCCCAGATATTCTTGCTTATTTGTTTTTGCAATCAAGTAAGTTAGGGTAGTAGGACCTAGATTTACTTCTTGCAAACTCCTTATCTGGTTATGATTTATAAGCTGAGCCCTGAAAAACAAATGCAAAGTAGGCAGCATTCAGTGCTGGAGACTGAGTGAGTGTATGGGTAAAACGCTTCATTTTTTTTAATTATTCAAAAGCACTTTTAAAGGCTTCCATGGCTCAGATATTTGTTGGCTTTGGGTTTGGTGTTTCATAGGATTTACAGGAATTAAGTGCTGGTGGCTTATTTTTTGCTATTCATATTAGCCATGTCCTTTCCTTGTGTTAGATGTGTTGAGGTTCACTTCTGTACAGAATAATACAGATCATAGTGAAACAAATGGTTGAACTCTGTTTTAATATTTATGCCTATGCATTATATACTGGGATAAAAATCACATAGTCACATTCAATGTGCTTAGTATAGAAAGAATTATCTTTGTTATGGCAGTCAGTTTTTCATTTTAAAATGCAAACTTTAGTTATGGAATCAACCTTAATGTTAGGAGTTCTATAACATCTTCATGGCCCAAAGCATCTCTCAGAGTGGCAGAAAAGGAATTTTTTTCTGTTCTTTATTTTCTCTGTTGAATACTTAGGCAGGTTGTATTTCAGAGCTGAGAGGACTCCTGAAGATCTTTTCATCAGGAAAAGATTCTGTCAAAAATTTGCACAAAGCAAGCTTGTATTCTGGCCCAGAAACTGCCTCTGTAGATAGCCTTTGAATAAAAGTATTAGCATTAAAAATTGATGTTGATGAACAGAAAACTGACTAGTACTTGCATGATTACTTGTTTCTTTTATGTTTCTTGTCCATTTCTTTTTTTTTTTTTCCCTGAATTGTAGCTAGGGATCTCACATTACATCTATTTTTTGTTAAAAATTATGTGGCTCTATGTGCTTCTCTCTCTTGTAGCTCTTCCGCTTTATATAAATGGGCTGTATTTCATAATAAATTTGTCTGTTGTGGTTATTCCTGAAATATTCAAAAGTTTGCAGTTGAGAAGAAAATTTCATAAGCTAGTTTCCATGTTTGTGATCCAATATTTGTATCAACAATCAAGCTGTATAACTGAAAGTTTAGTTGTCCTAATGATGGGGGACAAGAGATTTCATTATTTCAGACTTAGTATAAAACTGCTACCAGAAACTTTTAGAGTTAAATTGCTGGTCTTTCATTGGGAAGATGTGCATTGCAGACTTTAGAAATGCTATGAAATCCATCTGTCTGACCACCTAAGCATTTGCTAATCTTAATGTGGAAACTTTTAATTTGACTTTGTTTCCTGAGGTGACCTCAAACTTTTGGTGGTAACCTGCTAAACTCCTGCCAGGAAGTGCTTAGGAGATGGTCGGGTGTACAAAGATTTCCCTTGACAAAGCACTGAGCTTTTCATTACGAAACTTGTTACACAAACATGATATAATTGTCAGCCCCTTGTTTTCATTACTAAAGAAAACAGAAGTGGCCAGAATCTGAAGTTGATATAATTTGCTGCTGCTATGTCGCTTGACAAATGAATGAATGGAGGTAAAGCAGAAAGACTACCAACTGAAGATAGTTTTTTCTTTTTTTTTTGTTTTCCCCCCTAAAGTTAAGATTCTAGTACTATATTTAAGATAGTTTGGCAACCTGAATGAAGTTTGATAGTGTAAATAGTTCTTTACATATGTTACTGAGATTATTGCTGAATCTACTGACCTTCATATGAAGTGTGAAATTTCATAAGGCATTCTAGACTCTGGGACTGGCTCTTGTGAACACAAAAACTCAAAAATTCTTTGGGATCTGAGTACTGAGAGTGCACCATCAGAAAATGGAGATATTCAACATTAATAGGGAGGTCTAAAGATATTTAGTAAATGAATTTATCTTCTTCCCACCGAATGCAAAAATCCAGATTTTTCAGTTTTATTTTCCTCCCCGAATAAATAGTAAATTTAGTATTAAAAACAGAACAACAAAAAAGATAGAATTATTACTTTAAAATTTCAATCTAGAAGCTCCCATTTTCAGTTCACACCAAATTTTAATCAAAATTTCAGTTAATGTAAAACAAAATTATTGGACTACATTGAAATACTTATTTGTCATAATTTTTTATGACTTTGAATTTTGCTGGTAATTTGTAAAGGGAAGACACTTTGAGGTAAGAAGTACTTCCACAGAGAGGAAAATTCACCTTAGCTTCAGTCTAAATTGGGTAGCAAGTCTTAATGGGTGGGCCTTAAGTTTTAAAGTATTGGAATTCAGATCTCATCTTCTTGGCACTTCACAGTGCATATAAACATTGCCACTGCCTTGCAAGCCAGTTAACAGCTGTCCAATTTCAGAACTTCAGGATCAATGCACAAATTTCAAGGGCACCCTAAAACCACTCTTGAATATGGTTGTGTGAATTACTGAATTCTCACAGACCACAGTTTGACACTAAATATAGTGTCCATTGTTTCTCCTTGCATAGGAGGATGTGAAATAGGCAGAGAAAAACTGAAATCTCTGAAATTTATCTACCTGTAAAATGGCTTAATGACATTTCCTTCCTTTTCTTTAAAGTATTTTGAGATCCCTTGGTGAAAAATGATGTATAAGAACAGAATAGCAGTTTCTTGCTACTTCTACATTATAAAGAAATCGAATGTATTTTGTTCAAGTTGTATTAGCTTCAAACTCTCATTTCAAAGGATAATCAAGATAAAAGAAACAGAAACATCAGGTTTTTTTGTTACAAGTTACTGCTCAGACCTCTCTCTTTGTAATGATAATCACAAAACCATGGGTTAAATATATTTTCTAGCAAGAGTCAAAATGATAAGTGCCATGATTTAGAAGGTTATTGCATTTATGGTCTAGTGTGAGTTTCATTTCTTCCCAGAAGGCATGAGGTGCTTTATAGCCAGCAGAATTTTACAAAGTCTAATAATGCTGCAGTGTGTATTTTTTTAAGGCAAGGTTTGGTGCCTAATTCTGTTTCATTCTTTTTTTGAGTCAGCTAGGAATGAAGCAGATAACCAGATCAGGACTTACTGCTTAATTTAAGAAGCCATTGGTTTTTATAATCACTCTAATATGTAGATATGTTTGCATAGTTGCCCTAACATGCATTAATAGGACTTACCTTCTGAGTGCTAACTTGAATCTCATTTACTAGTAGAATAAGCTCTCCAAGAGTATGTGCCTTACAGTGTAGTAAGGAATTAGGATTATTTATTCATGTACCATACCTGTGAAGAGATTTAAAAAAAAAAACAAAAACAAAAAACCAAAAACTATTAAGACCTGAAAAGCACTGACTTGGGTTTAAAATTAGTTCACATGCTTGTGAGAATGGTGGAAACTAAATGTATTGCTGTTGATATGTTTTGGTTTTAAAAGCTCTTATAAATGGCAAACCATGTGTGGATAGCACCTGCATCATTAAAACTGATAAAAAATTACATTTTACTGGGGGCTGATCTCCAGAGGTCCCTTTTAACCTAAACAATCCTGTGATCCTTGTATCTTAACATCTTGCTGTGTTGGTTCAATAATAAAATATGTCATCATCAAGTTGTGGGATCCCTAAATAATTCAAGGGAGATCATACTAAGGAGAACTCAGGGGGCCCAAGGTAGGGCCACCCCTGACTTTAGGCTGCAAGATATTGCCAAGGCATAAATACCTTTCCAAACTAAAGACACTATTTAACATGGTGTTGTGAACTTTTAAATAGTGATCATAGTTCTGTTGATAATACCTGATCCCAATTTCAGTTTTCCTTTTACAAAATTGTGTGGTGCAAGGTTATTTGTATTTGGCCTGATTTGCTTGAAATTAAAACTGAAATTTGCAGTTTAAGTGAAAATTACAGCCAAAGCATCTATATGCTCAATAATTTCTGTCTCTGGCTGGTTGAGCTATCTAATTTGGACTGCAATAGTCTAAATGTTTTTTTATTACAATGTATACAGACTCCTTTGAAGCACATCAGGTTCTTGTAGCTGAAATAAAAATTTTGTACTTACTCCAAGAGATTTCTGTTTCCTGTCTCTGCTGGTGTAGTTATTGTGAGTTTTAAATTCAAACTGGGTTTAGTAATTGGTTACTATAAGTGATTTTGTCTGTCCCTTGTCTAGCTGTCTTAATCTCTTCCCTTAAGACCTGCCACTTTGTCACCCTGAAGAGATCTGAATTTGTGTGTCTAAGAGAATTGTTCTACTTATTTGGCTACTTTGCAGTCTGCATCAGTCCTATAGTCTATTGAAAGTCAATTCCCTCTTTGCTGCTCCTTGCTATGATTAGAAATACTGGGGAGTCATGGAGGCTCATCACGAAGGAAAGAGGTTGATATGGTGGTGCCAAAGCCAAACAAAAATTCAGCCAGTTAAAAGTCTTAAAATCTTTTGTGCAAAGAAATAGGTTGTTAGCAATCCTTACAGTTGCCTTAGCAGTGGCTTGCAACCAGAGATGGTCATTAGGAGCAGAACTTCCACCCTTATGCAGGGGTTCTTGCTTGAAACTGCTGATTGAGTCAGCTTTCCCCCCTGCACACTCAGTGCATGTTAAAGTAGGGGAGAATATTGAATCTTCCCATAGTGTCACACAGTGACTGATGAAGGAAAGTACATGGTCTGCGTCTCACTTTTAGGGACCTGAAGATATGCAAACATGCCAACATCTGGAGATTTCTGTGGAAGTACTGTCAAGTCCTTTCTGCATACTTTACTTCATGCAGCCATGAATCTGTGCAGGAGCGAAGATGTAGTTTTGGTTTGTAGAATCATCAAATATTTTGATGATACCTGTGCCACCAGTGCCTACAACATGATTGTCAAATGCATTGTTCATGAATTTGAGTTATTTTCTGGAAAACTTACAGAAGAGACTGTGATCGTAGTTGTTGTTATCTTTGATGTTAAATAATTTACTTTTAAAACATGTTGTCTATCACTGTAAATTTGCATCATTTTCTAATTTTTTCCATAATTTTACATTGAAGATTGATGATCAAGTAGCCTGGCCCTCTAAACATGGTATGCCTGTGTTGTTAGGTGGGTCTTCCCTATGCGCCCGTTCTTCAGTGAATTTTTCTGTCTTCAATAAAAAACTATTTCATTACCTTGTTTCCAAAGCAAGTAAATGACAACATTTTTAATTTCTCATTCAGACTGAGGATTATATTTTCTGTTTATATTAACTAATTATTTGAGTCTAGAGAAGATTAATGCTGTTCTGTATGTGCCACTAAGAAGAAAATTAGACTGCAAAGGAGAATTTCCAGGACTAATTTGGTCAAATGCATGTTCATATTGGGAAAAGTGCATGAAAATGACAGCATCTGATCAGGGCTTTAGTTTTCACTTGGATTTGTGGGGCTGAACCCACTCTTTGCTATATTACTTTAAAATCTATATATTTGTTATTAAGATAATTTTTAGAAAAATATTAGCTTGGTTTAGGATTTGTAAAATAATTTTCAGAATCTTCATCCTGCTAAGCAACCTTGCTGCATTTAAAAAACAAATGAACAAACAGCAGTGGAGCACCATTTGTCTGAGTGCTTGCAATTCACACCATTAATGTCATTAATTTTCACACTACTGAAGTATTCATTTTTTAAACCTATTTTTTAGAATTTTATTTTACTTTACCTGTCAAGTATATATTTGATATGGAAAACATTTCCCTGAAAAATAATAATAAACATCTTCAACATGTCTAGGACAGTTCCAAAAATTTTTGTATAAGCAAAGATTACTGATCCTTTTTATTTCTGTAACAGAAGAATGATTTGCCCATATGCTTACAACTGATAAGAACAAATATTTCAGCTATATTTTTCTTTTAATATCTGTAGATTTTCTGTTCAGAGTACTACTGCCCACAGAAAAGTACACTTTCTCATGCTTGCTTAATCACTTTAATATAGTTAAGGTGCAGCCTTCAGTGATTAGCATGGTATTTCTCGTTTCCTAGAGACCAAGTGCTAAGTCTATTAGACATTTCCTGCTATTCTTTTGAATTGTAAATACTATTCTTGTAAATTGAAAAGGCCAGTGTAGGGAGATATTCATGCAATTTCCTATCTATTAAAGATGTAGCTTTGAGAATGGAGAAATAATAAAATGCAGTTTTTCATAGAAATTAAGGCACACTAAAGATGGAATTCACTCTTGAGCATTCACAGGGATCAAATATTTGGAATGCAAGCACCAATTATTTTCCTTTTCTCATCATCCGTTTGAAGAAAATATCAGCACATAACTAAAGTAAATAAAGAAATTCTGATCTCTGTGATACTGGAAGAAAGTTTGTACTACCTCTTTTTAACATCGGTGAAATTATTCAGTGGCATCAGTGAGATCAGAATTTGGCCTCCTTCTTTATCTTTTTAGAAAGTGCTTCAGTATACAAATGCAGATGTTGTACTTCTTAAATTAAGTGATTTGGCTTGCATTTGGACTAGCAGCCAGTAGGAACACAGAGAGCTTACAATATACACTGAGCAATGTACACTGTTTGTAAGAATTCATGTTTATAGCCAGATGCAGCTGATTTTGGGGAAAGAGAAAATGGAGGGAAAAGGAGGAGGTGGAAAAAAAGGCAAACGTTAAGGGAGGGGGTGAGGTGAAAGAATGAAATCTCACAATCTACTGAATGTTAGCAGGCTGTGTCAGCCTGAAGAGGAAGAGGACCACCCATGGGGAGGACAAGGACGCCTAACCTTTTCTTAAAATTCTGGCTGCCTTTGAAATGCACTATTCTATAAAGCAGCTGCAGCAAAGTTTTAACCAGACTCAAGTGCAGGTGTAAACTTCACGCAGTCCAGACTTCAAATGCATCCTGTCAGCTGTGTTTGTATGTGTTGATCCAGAACACATGACGTGCATTGGACTTGGTTAAACTTTGCTGGCTTAAACTTTGCTAGTGCAAGAGGGCTTGGACTTGCAAGGCCCTCCTGCATTTCAGGAGGGCAGGTGGTAGCTGTGTTATTTCTTTGCTTAAGGATTCTGCCAGGAAAGAAAGGAATTTTGTTGTGGCTTGGATTGTGCAGAAATAGTTTCTGAATATAGCAATATTTTCTGAATTTACCTGATTCTTGAACTTGGAGCCTCAGATACTTTGACATGGACATGAATATTTACATCATCTAGTGTGATTTTTTTTTTTTTCTTTTTTCTGGCTTGACTTTTTGAAGACATTCCCTTCTCTAGGCAGGGTTTGAACCATTTACATCATTATACCTTTGTGGCTGAGCCTCCTGCAGAGGCTGCAGGAATCTAAATCAACTTCAGATGGTTTGCCAAGAAGCTTTTAGGCAAAGTACATGATCTGACTGCATGCTGGCGGGAGTATGGCCATAGCATAAGTGCAGAGGGATGTGTCTGTATTCTACTCACCTCTTACTCTCTTGCAGAGAGACAGTATTTGTTGTAATAATTCCTAAACAACCCACTCTAATCAGGATGGTTTTCTGTTGCCTGTGGTTTTTTACCTCACTGGAACCAAAAGAAGCTGGGATAGCAACAGCACCCAGAATTATTTACATCAGATTTTTTCCTTAAAAAAAACCAAACAAACAAAAAAAAAGGAGTAAAAAACCCAGCATTGTTCTTCCTCATGCACAAGGGCACAAGAATTCACTTTATTTTGCATCTTCTCCTTCTTGGCAGTCCTTAAGAAAGTGCAGGGCAATGCTTGTGCTGCAGTAAAGAAAACTTGCAGGTGCAGCTGTGTTTTCCTTTCAAGGGTTCAGACTGTGAAAGTAACTCCTTTCTTTCTCTTGCTCACAATGGGTGTGCTTTGTTCTTAGAAATAAATGTTGTCCAGTTTACAGAGTAAGAATGTTTTTTTCTTTTTTCTAGAGGCTAGCTGTGAGGCCTGTCCAATGACGTCAATAGTTCTGTCTTCAAAAGCTCTTCCATTGCTGGAAGTGATGGAATGGTGTCTTCTTATAGCTCCCCTCTGCCGTGGGGACAGAGGGGCTGGAAAGGGGGAGGCATTCAAGTGGGAGCAGTTTTTTCATTGACAGAAGTGCTTTGCTGTGTGACTGACAAAAGCCATATATATCTATATATGTGTGTATATATATATATACTCAGTCTTTTTCACTTGTGCAACATGGCATAGTTTAAAATAATATGCTCTGCGCTTGGTTTTCATGCACTGAATAATAAGTGTGTGTGAGCTACAGTCAGTTATTTTAGAAATTAGGCAAGGCAGGTAAAAAGAGAAAAATATTTTTGGTATGTTGTGTCCCGCATCAAAATTCTAGTGTGTGTGTGTATGCACACATGTTTTACTGCTGAATTATCTGGATTTTTACTTTTTTTTGAAAGTGGATGGGTTTTCATCCAAAGGTTTTCTAGCATGGAGGGTAAAGTAAGACATGAGCTCTTGCCAAAGACATCTTGATGGACAATAGTTGGAGGTACTGAAGTTAAACCAACTAAGAATTCCACTATTACTATATACTAATAAACCAATTAATTCCATTATTTTTATTTGAAGAAGATTATTATATATTGAAACTGCTATACTATGACTTTCTTTACTAAATATCACTTTTGTAATAAAAGTTATACAACTGGTTCTAAGTAACATGAAATCTAACAATAGTAATACTTGTATCTGTACCAAAGTTAAAAAAAAAAAACAACTAAGAACTTACCAGTAGAAAATTGTGATTTGTTGTGCCTCATCCTGTGAGCTAATTGTATGCTGGCTTTATTATAAAATATTGTGTAGTTAGAATGATGGGCTGACTAAGCTCACTCAAGAAAAATCAAAGGCAAAAATGGCTCCCTCTGGCTCAGGAAGTCACCAAGTTTCAAGTTATCTGGGGAATGGTGGAGTATTCAGGGAAAATATGCTTTATTTATTTACTTTTTTCAGTCATTTTGTTCATTCTGAGAAAAGATAATTTAGTATTTGATTAGATGTTCCTTTGGCCTGTGACTTTTTTTCTCATGAACTCGGATAGGAAAGTCAGGTAAATCAACAAGGAGTTCTGGGTTTTTTGTCTACAGCCTGAAGCTGTCTGTTTTTGCAAGTTTAACAGAAAATGTTATGACTCTGGAAGTAACAATAGAGCACTTTTATTATGGCATGTTGAAAAAAGTGGATGAATAAACAGTTGTGTAGACTGTGTGTTCTTGTAAATGTTTGGGCCCATATTTGAAGTGGAAAATACGGTCTCCGATAGTTGCTTGCAATAAATCTAGTCCCAATAAATCAGTGCTCTGAGTGACACATAATTCAAAATTAGAGCAGCTGGAAGTCAGCATGGACTGCTTCCTGACTTTTGCTGAGTAAAGATATCTGGTTTTTACCCTCCTCTTTTTCTCACACAAACCTTTTCATTTTGTTCTTTATTTATTAAGTTCAACAGTGATTTAGGGTTATTTGTCAGTAGCAATCCTAGAGAAAAAAGTGAAACATTAAGCAAAATTGAATAATTTCTGTAGAAAACCAGAATAGTTTATTTCCCCATTTTTAGAATAATCCTACACTTTTTTTTCATACCAAGACTTTGGAAGACTTTTCACTTTCTGGCACCAGATGTGTGTTCAGAGCAACTGTGTTTTGTATTACAGTCCTGCACTGGAATATCCTGATGTTAAAGAATATTTTCCCTTTCCCATAGATGCCAGCCAAGATGTGCTGGCAATAGAAGAACTATTATTATGTGAAAATTATCAGCTATTGTGTGCTTCATAGATGTTATTCCTGCCTGATAATAACTTCTTTCTGCAAGTGTGTGGCGATTGAGGAATTATTCATGTGCCTGATCTAACTCAGAGAGCTCTGCTAAAGGCTTGTGTGACTCCAGCTCTATACTGATCCTAATAATGGCAAAAAAGTTACCATTTGTGCAATTCAGAGTTTGAATGGGATGGTATTAGGTGCAAGTGTCTGTCTTCAAACTGGGAAGGGAAGGTAGCTTGTAAACAATTGTGGAAGAAGATTAAGACATGGACCTACACCACTAGATCTTGACAAGCGTGAAACAAATGCCTGCTGCATCAGTTGTGTTGTAATAGTGGTATTCCAATATCCTCTCAGAAAGATATTTGTTCAGATAATGGATGTATGTTTTCTGCCCTCTATTTTTCCAGCAAATGGGTGATATTTTCTTTATAAAGGCAAAAAATACAGTACAAACTGGATAGGGCTGAGATGAACACATAAATTACATAAATGATCACCTATACAGAGAAATGGCAAATAATGGCGAATTCCTTCCATAGGAATGACTGAGCTGTTTCTGATAAGAGGTTAAGGGATAATTAAGTAAATCTAGATGAGAGAGAATCACAGAAGAAATCCAATGAGGCCGAGATGTTTTCTTTCCAGTAAGAAAGGAACAGAGGGGGAGAGTACGTTTAGCCATCTCCAGCTGAAGCTGAATGAAATGCACATTCTGCTGCTATGGTATAATTTAATTACTTGATTTTTTTTTTTTCTTTATACTTAGAGTGCTCCATAAAAGCAAGCCAGATTTTTCTGTCCAAGTCTACTTTGAAATCAAAATGCCTTGGTTCTACAGTATACCCTAACATTCTTATTTCTATTTGGATGTAATGTTGCCATACCTGCTCCTGCCCAAATTAAAAAAAGAAAAAAGTGTCTATTTGTATGCTTTAAGCAAACTGATGCTTCTAGTGCTAAACAGGTGTGGTATAGCCTAATCCCCTAAACTGGTACTTACAAAATTAATAGGTAATGATTGAATAAAGTAAAATCCATGTCTTTGTTTGCTTCTTGATAATTGTGGGGAAGGACCTACAGAAAAGGAATAGTGACTCTCATGCTGGACTTCTAGAACAAAAAAGGGTGAAATAATGGAATTCTGTTTTGTTGTAGTTCACTGGGGTCTTGCTACTGACCTTTTCCTGTGGGTTGCATCCTGTGCTAGGAGGTAAACTGAAGCTGTTCAGCAGAAAGTGTTATATAACTTAATGTTTTTGGTGCCTCTAAATTATGTGAGAGGACCTGGAGTTAGCTGCAGAAGCTTAAGGACAGCTAAAGCCTTTGTACTGACCTGAGAATGGAGGCCTGTTTGCACTTATGGCTTTGTTTTTTGAAGTCTGGTGGGAAATATTGTGAGTTTGTTCCTTACCTTGCTGGTAAGGAAATTTACAGCTCTGTTTGATATGTTTAATTGTATCAAATTTATCTAATTATAATTAGATATATAATATATATAAAATATATATATTTAGATATATATATCTAAAAATATATCTAATTATAATTACAATATATATTATATCAAAATTATCTAATTCAAAACCTTCTCATGAAAGAAAAGCATCAGCATCTAGCGATTATGCAGTTCTGTATTCATTACCTAAAGTTTCAAGGCTGATAAAAAGTTACTTACTTTTTAAAGATTCTCAACTCTAAGAAGAAAGAAAGCATATTTTAGTTATCATGGATATGAAGTTTTTGCACAGCCATGGTTATGGTTCCTGGTTGTGATGAAAGCACTGATGTGTTCTGTGGCTGCGTGTACATTAGTCCTTTCTGTTAGCTTGGCTAGGTTGTTGTGTCCTTCCTGATGCTGTCTGCCTTCTCAGCTTGATGTAGGACCTGCTCAGTTTTCTGTCAGGAGCCAGCTGTGCTTGCACATGTTCGCGGTTATATTTAGGAAACAGGAAGAAACCTGACACACTGTTGATCAGAAATCGTTGCTCATAATGTTAAGTAGCCAAAACTACTTTATTTTCAATATATGTTTTTCTGAAAAATCTGAGTTATATTGAAAAATTGTTTTATTTTTTCAAGAAAACATAATTTTAAAATTTATTGACTGTGATAGAACTGTGCTTTTCTTGCTTTAACAAAGCCAAGGTTCTTTCCATAAACCTGTTATACATTGAAGAATGAGTTAGATCTTACCAGAATGGCATTATTGCTGGTTTCAGCTGGCTCAGGGGCTTTCAGATTTCAATGCCTGTTACACAGCCACTCATGTTTTCCCCCTTCATTCTGCATATGTATTTGGTCACTGCTTTGGAATGAAAGACCATGAAGAATAAACTCTCTCTGACATCTACAGAAGGTAGTAGTTCTAACTCATGATAGAGGTTACTGGTGGGACAGGAGGTTTGTATTGTGTCCTCTTTTCCTGCTGCCAGTCATTTACTTTTTATGGGCTTTAAATTTTAAAATAAAAATGATTGTACATTATAAGCACTTCCTCTGCTGAAATATACAAATGTCATTGGAAACAAAGTGAGCTAATCCTATGGCTGATTTAAATTAAACATTCCACTGGAGTAGCTTTATGTTAGGACTTGATTCATTTGCATCACAGCTTTTAACTGCCATTTTAACTAATTTTCCTATTAGCAAGACCCAAATGACAGGTCCCAGGCCAGCCTTCAGAAAAGGCCTGAGATGAGCTTAACTTAATGTGTTAACTTTAGAAGAGATATTTTTCTTAGGAGGCCTTATTCTTGTAGGTGTATCAATAGTGAAACAGTTTTTGAAAGAACTTGTAACTAAATTTCAAACAATGTGTGAGGTCACCTTTTAGCCCAATAGTCTATGACTGATTCTATGAATATTCAAACATACTGTCAAGCGTATTTTCTAAACTCATTCTTTTTCATTTCTTTTTGTAGTTAAACACAACTTTTGTCCATTCTTAGTATTTGTGTGAGGTCTCATGGGAGGGAATTAATTTTCTTCATGCAGGCCATATGGTTCTGTGTTCCAGATTGTGACAAAAACTGTGCTGCTGTCACTGATCTTTTTGCTATCGCTTATTCATGCACAAAGTGAAAAGGCTTTCTCTGCTTCTCACCTTCTCCCCGCAGGGGGAAGGTTGAGGATGGGCAAGAAACTGGGAGGGGGCAGCACTGGGGCAGCTGATTTGAACAGGCCAAAGAGCTATTCCATGCCTTATAACATCATGATCAGCAATAAAGTTGGCAGCAGATGGCTCTCCCAAGGTAACCTTAGCTGTAGGACTGGCTGGACAGCAGGTCTGCTTGTGGGAGGTGGTGAGTAATTGCCCTTGCATCACTTGGGGTTTTTTTATTAAGTTTTGTTTTTCTTTACTTTTTAAACTGTCTTTATCTTCACCCGTGAGTTTTTCTCACTTTTTTTCTTCTAACTCTCTCCCCATCCCACTGGAGCTAGTAATCAAACAGCTGGATGAGAGTTCAACTACTGGCTGGGGTCGACCCACCACAGCGTATGTCAGTTAAAAGATTCTGCATTCTGTTTTTGTAAGGATGCTAGAATTTTGATGTTACATTGTAGCTTAAAATGTATAGATTTATGATCTTTGTACAGAGGGAGAAAGACCCCAAGTGTAGAAATTAATGTAAGCCCTCTTTTCTTGTGCCAAATCTGAAATCCCTTGATATGGGAAATTTCCTTATGTGGGTAGACAGTAGTGTCAGCTGCAAAAACATTGAAAGCTTTTGAACAAACTGGTGATCTTCCCAGAAACTTCACTATGTTTAGGTGAAAATTGTTGTTTCCCAACTGAAATATACGTAGGGTATACTTTATTTCTTATTTAATGAATATACATACACATAAGTCAAGATTAATTCTGTCAAGGTTTGGATTTAGTGTAAAACAAACATGGGTACCAAAACAATCATAGTGACTGTGCATTCACATTATGTGAAGTTAATTCAAACTCTTTCAAACTTTGGAGCAAAGTAATCTTGAATGAGACGTGTTTGAAATACTAATCCAAATTTATTCTTGTTTCTTGATATGTCTGCTGCAGTGTTAGAGGAAAATGTAATTTAAGAAGAAAAATAGGCCACTGTAGAGGTAAGCAGTAGCTTTGAGAGGGACCTCCAGAGAATTCAGGTTAGAGTAGAACCTTCTGAACTGCAGTATGTATATCTTTAAATGTATTGAAGTGTGGCAACTTAAGAGTGTCAGCTATTAATGCTGGTAGTTGTTGCAAATGTAACTTCTGCTGCTACTACTGGAATAGTTTTATCAACTTCTGAATGGGTATTTAAGATTACAAAATACATTAATTAAAGACTGCTGGACAAATTATATGGTAAAGAGATATATGAGGACAAGAGGCATTAAAATTAAAGAGACAAAAGCTAACATTCCAGAAACATAAAACTGATTAGTGGGGCTTAGGCTATGTTTCTGTAAGTAACTTACAGGAGGGGTTCTCAGAAAAAGTAAACAAACTTGTAAAAATTAAAGACAATAGAAATTGTTGCAACTGTCAAAAAAAAAAAAAAAAAAAAAAAAAAAAAGCCAGAGGTGGCGTGCTTATTTGCTTATTCTCCAGCTTTTTCTGTTGGCAAAAGAAAATTGCCTTAGTCAATGGAATATGATAAATGTGCATCAGACAATGCTTCAGATGTGGTTCATGTAACTGTTACACTTCAGTTTTTTCATTGTGCACACTTGCCTGCAGGCACACTGTTCAGCTGGGATCAGGCACCTGAAGCACATTAAAAAATTAGCTAAAATAAAATACTTTTCCTTTCCAGTGACTGGGAGAAGGAAGTTTCCAGGTAGTTTTCTTCTTTTTCTTTTAAAGTACCTACTGTTCTTCTAAGGATAGAGGAACTAAAAGGTATCTATTAAAGGAATATAATTATAATTTCTTTTCTGGCATGATCTATAGCTGTAGCTCAAAACCTTATATAACAAAAGGAGGGTTTTGTGGCATAGCAAAACTTAGATTATATTAAGCATGAAGATACGAAGTACTTGGACTTCACTGGTTTAGTAATGGTATCAATATGCATGACTTTTTTTTCTCTTGCTCTCCTTTCTGTCTTTCTGATGCTGGTCATTTCTATAATAATCTGAGCCATGTCAACTGTTGTCTGAGACTGTGATTTGGTACTTTTTATTTCTGCCATTATCTTGGTCACTTCTTTAAGCAAAATGTTATCAATGTTTGTCTTCTAATATTTTCTATAGTATTATATATTTTCTTATTCAATACCAAAAAAGTGAAAGAAAAATATTAGAGTGCAAATGTTTATATGCTCCAACTGAAGAAAATGTGCATTGCTTTGGTTGTTGAAGTTTGCAGTTTTGGTTCTTAATAAACATTTTCTGCTATAGAATCACTTTTGTAATTCTGAGATTTAATAGAACTTTCCCCCAGAAGATTAGTTTGTGCAGGTTACATCTAATCTCATTTTTTTTTTTTATTTCCATCTCTGCTTGTTCTTGGTTGTGTTCTGCCCCTTACTCACTTTTTAGTAGCTCCTTTTAACCAGTTAATTTAATGGTTATGTGTCAAAGGCCAGTTGCACTAGTCATGGTGATAAAGCTGAAGAAGCAGCAAGACAAATGAATGGGTGAGAACTTGCCACATCTGATAACTTAGAGAGGTACCTTGCCACTGGAAGAACTTGTTTAACTATTAGCACTAGAAAGAGATAAATTCTGGGGAAACTATAGCAAAGAAAATATGTTTAACAAAATTGAAGAAGGGGAAAATCCAAATAATTTGCAGATAGAATAGGATATACTCAGAAAATGTGAAAACAGAAGATTTTTATAACTAAAAGCAGGAAGTATGCATGTTGCTATAGTTTAGTGCTAGAAATTAAGGAAATCTTACAGTAGTCTTTAAATGTACTACATTTGCAGGTCTGAGGTACTAGTAGAACAAGAGCTCTCTTCCTGTGGTCTACAAGATTACATCCATCTACATATTTTATGTATGAAATATTTAATGTGCTATATTGGGTCTCGTGACACACCTAGTGCTAATTAACCTAATGCTATTTATTAAAAAATGTATTCATTCTTACTGCATAGGCCTTAGTTATTTGTTCATGGGCATAAATTTCTGAATTTAGTCTCTCTTGCTACATAAATGGATATTAATATACTTAGATCAAGATTATGGTAAAATAGAGTCGATTTTTGTATATTAAAAAATAAGGTCTTCATCCTGTCTATTCATTTTTTCCAGTTTAGGGGACATATTCTGGAACACAGAGGAATTTTCAAAGTTTAGCGATTGGAATACAAAGCTCACTTGACAAATGTATGTTATGTTGAAAAAAATTTTCTTTCCGTTTCAGAGCCTAAACTCAGCTCAACTGATAAGAAAAAGTTCCCGGATTTTTTTGATAGCAATGATGGGTTTTCTCCCCAGATCTTCTCACACAAAATTTAGAAGCGTGCAAAAATCCATACAATGAAGCATATATAACATAACACAAATCACTCCCACAAGTTTGGGAATAAAGTTCCCTGGCATTTGTATGTAATTTAACACTGTGCATCCTCTTTTGCATTTTTTTTTCCTGCTAGATAAACCCAGTAGAATAGAGTTTTATCTAAGTAATAAAAAAAACAACTTGACTTTATAAAATCCTATCATGCCCATACAACATAGGGATTGTATTTGAAGGAAAATGGATACTTCCCAAGGTTTAGAGATATACTTTTTGCCTGCTTCACATATTTTCTTAAGTCAGATGCAGCCTCTCATTATGTTTAAGTGGATGCACAGAGTGTAATAGACCATCCCCAGGTTCCAACCTGCAGGTGTCATGGTGCAGTGGTGAGGACAGTAGGGCTTCATTTTCACTTGTGTTGCCTTGTTGACAGATTGGCCAGAGCTTGTCATGGGTTAGGTGCCAAGCGATGTCTTTTGAATCTGATTCCAAAGAAAACAGCAGGCTGTCCAGTTGATGAAAGCTTTGAAAGGGTTCTTTCTGGTTGTTAGAAATAATAAACGACTGAAACTAAGGCATAAAAATATACACGCTGTTGTGTGTGGTGTAATTTAAATTTTGTGTGGAACACGTGAAATAGATGGATATATAGTATGTTGATTTCATTAAAAAATTTTCTCCAACAACATTAACGTTAATATTTTAAATCTAATAATATTATGTGCAGGTACCTGAGGAGGAAGGTAGTATATCTCAGAACTGTATAAAGGTGGTAGCTAAGGAAGCTGTTTTCATCAGGATTTCTTTGTTGGCTTTTGATTGTGAATGACCAGAGGTTCATAGCCCCCTTGCCTTTAGCCAAGGCCTGGCTTTTCCTTAAGGGTACTCCAGAATTCCAAGCTGACCCTTCAAAGTGAAGTCCTGGCAGGAGCTCGGGACAACAAATCTTTGAAAGCATTGTCTTATCTAAGTCAAAGAGAAGTGGTAAATAATTCCTTTTTATTCTTGGGTTTTTTTTTTTCCCTCTGCTGGGTCATCAGACGAGTTTTGCAACTTTTGGTAGTACATTATGTATTACTGGCCAAAATAGCATAAGCAATTTAAAAATGGAAGCCAAAAATAAATTAGGCTGCAGGAATATAAAGACAATTGGTTTAATGGTAGTTAGTTTCTGTTCTGAAAATATTGGAAAACTGTTTTAGAAATGTATATGATGATGTTGTAAAACATCACAGCTCTGTGAGTTATAAGAGCTTGGATAAGCTGCTGCATTTATAACTCCAACTGATAAAAACTATGACATCTTTCTCCCATTGTTTTGGCACAAAATTCTTTATTCACAATCAAACATGAGTTTGCAAATTTCAGATTAAGAGCAGAGCAATTCAGGCAAACTGAGATAAAATAGTCTTGACTATGCGTGAGCCTTCTTAACAGGAGGGGGTACAGATTGCTTACTGCTAAAAACAGCTGCAGGTAGGTTAATGCTTAGATTAATGAGGAAATAATAGGAAGTGATAGATGAGGAGGTTTTTAGTGGGCACTGTATTTTTTATTAACAAGCCCTGGTGTTCTTATTTGGCAATAAGAATACTCAGAACGGAAGTAGCAATATTTATCACTTGAATGAGAAGTGAACTTGAAAGTGCAAGTTTCAACAACTGTGTAAAGAGAGCACTAATGTTTCATTTTCTCCAGTACATTTCCTTTTAGTATAATTTCATCAAATTCTTAAATGGGTGGTTATCGTTAAGTTTAGTCTTGCTACTGTCCTGTCAGCTTTAGGGTTTTTTTTATCCTTATGAAAATTTCGATTAATATAATGAAAAGAACAGAGAATTTGAAGCTGTGTTTTGTAAATTGAAGCAATAGTAGTATCTTCTGGATGAACTTTTAGGACTATGTGTATCATTGAAAGTTTATTTTTTAATTAATATATTTCAATGTTTTCAGATTATTTTAATTTTTTTTAAATTGATGTTGCATTAAAGTGGAGCTTTCAGTTCAAAGCTGCAATTAATTTTCATCATTAATCTGCCTCTCTTGTTATTAAAATATACTCAAAAAATGAAACACTTGAAACAAGTTGAGAGAGGAACTTGCTTGAAATACTTGATGAATGTGAATGTGGTCCAATTTGGCAATCACAACTGAATAAAGAAACAGGCTTGTAACTCTGCTCCCCCCTCTTCTCCATTAACTGTGACTAAGAGGGAGTGTTTTCTTCTTCACAATAAGAGGAAATCTCATTTGTTACACGGCAACTTTTAATGTTATCTCTGTAAGCACTGTTTAAAGACAAATTACAATACCAAACACTGATTTAATGGAAAAAACATGTATTGAACATGGGAAAAATGTATAGCTTGGTCCTATGAAAATCTCTCAGGTTTTTTAGGTAACCTGTTCTATATTAAAAATTAAAGACTTGAAAAAATAGTTTTCTTTCATGTCCTTGAAGTATTTTCAACAGATGTTCTATGTTTCATCTTGTAAGAAATACTTTAAAGACATTTGTGATGGTGTAAATGTTGAGAATAGTGATAGAAAATTAAAGCTTTAATTTTAAATTTTGGAAGAGGATTTTGGAACTAGTCCTGTTGTATATATTGGTCATCCAAGAAGAGCAAGAAGAGTTTTCCACTGATTTCTAATAAGTCTTGAATGAAACTATGAGTCTCCAGTCAATGCATCCAAAACCACAGTTAATTAATTATGGTAGTTAAAGGAAAATTTGAAGACATAACACTTCTTAATATCAACAGTATATATATTGCATATTATTTTTTATGAGCAATCACATTGAATGATATGGCAAATAGATGTCAATACAGAAGCTTGCTCTTGTAGATCACATGTAATAATTGTTTTAATCTGAATTTCTGATCCCATATGGAAGTACTTGGATAGCCTTTTATAATACATTACATTTTTACTTAGATTAATGTTAATTCCCTTCTTAGATCTTTTTGAGCTTTACTGTGTTCCCCCAATGGCATTTAGCCTGTACATATGTCTGGTTCGATTTCTGGAATTTGAAGGGTTTTATTTTTTCTACAACGTATGGGTTTATAGAGATAAATATTACCCCCTTTTATTGGATATAGTTTTCTATAGGATTCAAATGTTGTTTCCAGTTTCTTTTTTACTTTGTCAAATTAGTTTATAGAATTTTCTGTAAGATATATGGAGACTTAGGAGCTTTCACTAGAACAAAGTAAAGCAAAAAGAAGAAAATACCTTTAGATAATAGAAAACCAAGTAAAAGCGCACTGTAATGTAAGTACAGTATGGAACAGATGTGTGAACATGATGCAGGAGTTATTTCAGTGCTCTATTATGCCTCAGCAGAGAGGTAGACTGTGTATTTTTTTTCCTTTACGTACTTAGAATTCTTTTCAGGGTAAATTGTCCTTTGAATTTTCTGGTTTTGTAGTATAAAACTTGGAGTTAATTTCACATCCATATAATGTTTTTATTCCTCTTGTAATTGCAATTTTTTTTGGTGCACACTGTTAAGCTTAACATTCTCTCACAAAAGAATCTATGTTGATTATTTTAAATAATAGAGGAGTTGTTTTAATGCTATTTAAATTTGCAGTCAGTAATTAATAGAAGTAAAATAAAACATTTGGTTTGAATTTTTTTTATCTGTGAAATATTGTTTCAGAGAAGATATTAGAATAAATGGAAGTATATTGAAAGTTGCATCTTGAACCTTGTCTGATCGCTGAGAGAAAGGGGGTTCATCTATTAGCAGCGGAGTCTATGTAGACAGAAGATACTTTGATACTTTTTTTCTTGCCTATATTCTCCAGAAGGTAACAGAAGGTATATGTAAATATTGCCAGACTTAGAGGCCCACTCAGAAAATTGTACTGCTATGTGGCATGTGTGTTAGAAATGATGCAAATGGATTTTATTATTGCTATTATGATGCAAATAACTAGAAAATAACTAGAAAAAAAATTTGGTAAAAATCCTCCAGAGATGAAACTAAATAAATTTTACAGCAGTAAATTAGATTTACTGCATTGGTGACCAGTAAAATGTGTTTTTCTGCTTCTTGAAACTGAGTCAGAAGCAGACTTTAAAGGAATTTCTTCTATATCATCATTGAAAGACATAGAAATTAGGCCTTCAAAGCATGTCAGCAGTTTAGTGTGTCCTCTTACTCCAGAGTATCATTTATATGTCTTCCCTGATGAATATTTAAAATCTGTCTGAGCACAGAACTTCAGCATCCCTAGACAGTTAGTTCTAGTGTTCTGCTGTTCATACTTCTAGAAACCCCTTTTGTGAAAATGAAATCTTGTTGACTTAGCTCTTCTTTACACTCTTGAAAATGCTATTGCAGTTTATTCTTCCATGCTAAAATAAATTTTATAAAATTGATCTAGGATCCAAATTTTATGAAAATTTTGAAGTCTGCTCTGATGTATTTGAAGAATGTTATGCTGGCTGAACAATACTTTTTGTTCCAGCTCATTCCCGTGAATTTTAGTTCTTTCAGTCTTAGTTTACAGTGTTTTCACTCTAATCTTTCTTGCTGCTAGTGAAAAGATCACAGGCTAAACTTATGCCAATCCATAAAACCTAAAATACTGGCTGTTCCTGTTCATTGTTCAACACAAGTGAAATATTTTGAAAACATTAATGAGGAGAGTCTAGAAAAAGATTTATTTTTTTTCAAATAAAAGCTTGTTGGCATCCATAGTGTTGGAAGAAGAAAAGTGGTTTGCTCTGCATGGCATTGCATTTTCTACCTAGCCATGCCAGCAATCCTTGGTAGGACTGATAGGGCTTCAGACTAAATAATGTTTGTGGATTTAAGCAATAAGGATTACTATGAAATCAGAACCCTAGAAAACATGTTGTCTATTAGACTACTGTTCTTGTCCTAGAGAATGAGATCCTTAAAATGTCTTAACATTCTTAGATAAGAATCTGTTTCCCAAAGGGAAAAGTAGTCAAAATTCAGTTTGGATAAAATAGTAGAAAAAAAGCTTTTTTTTTTTTTTTCTCTGGATTCTCCTTTTCCATCAGCAGAGAGATAGACAGGTATCTCTTGTGTTCTTTGTAGTAAGAATTTCCATAAATTCATTTTGCAATTGTTTTATTACTAAAGTTTCAGAAAACTGTGTCACTGACACTTGTTTTTGTAGGTTGCTCTCTATTTGTCACAGACATGTTAAGCCCTTGATCTTAAAATATTTATTTTATTAGATGTCCTAGATTATATCTAAATTAAATGGTTTTGTACTGTTTTTTGAAATAGGTATTTTTTTTAATTATTAGCTAACTATATTATAACATTTTAAAATGCAATTTTTCTGCAATTAGCTTTTGTTTTAGCCTCTAAAAATAGTCTGAACTAAAATCCTCTTCCTGCTTTTTGTACAATAGAATGCCTAATATATGCTAAATTAGAGGTTTTCAGAAACTGTGACTTCTATAGTAATTTTACTTTCATTAATAAATTAATTATTAGGAAGCAAATTCACAGGGGATGAAGAGAGTCTGTGCATATATGAAAAGCAAAGATTATTGCCTGGATTTAATGAGTGAATATGATGGCATATTTTGTGCAGTAATTGCAACTTGTTTTATCAAATCACGTGATACTTAAATGAAAGTCTTTTATTGAATACTATGCCAAAACAAACTAAGTTAAAGAGGATGTCTATTCCCCTTCAGATTTATTTCATCTGATACTGAGATGACAAACTTTTCAATTAAGGCCAGAAAGATAGTAAAGATAATCAAATCACCAGACATGAAATATGTACATTCCTCTATTGGACAGAAACTCTTATTTTAGTGATTAAATAATTTTAATCTCTTTTAATGTTTCATTCACATGATGTCTCTGATTAGGATGTACTTGCACTATTAAATGCTTTGGCAGAGTCCTGCCTAAATGATGACTTGGATAGACATAAAGATAAAAACCCAGGAAGTGCTGAGTCTTATTTCTACTTAACCACTCTTCAGTAGCTGTTTCCTTAAATTTTCAATCCAGTAATTAGTTTTGGTTTATGCACAAGATGATTGTAGTCAGATGGCTTTGCAAGATATAAAGTACTAGGTACTTTTGATATTCAGACAGTTAGCTTTTTCACAGTTAGATAACAGGTCAAAAATCTTATTAGTGTAGTAGTAAAAAATAAATTTACGTGATGCTCTATTGCTCTCTGAAAATTTCACAAGCATATATAATGATGTTAGAGACATCATACCCAAAAAGACACTGCTATCCTCTTCAAAAACATAACAGTGACAGATGTGTTTCGAGGCACAGAAAGATTAATTTTCTATCATTTTTCATTGTTGAGGCTGGGTGGATTTCTAGGACAGTTTTCTTTTTCAAATGACAAAAAAGCCCTAGAATGTTCAAAGCATAGTTTCTATTAAGTGATAAATATAAGGATCTGATTTGAAATTTCAGAAACTGGATCTAAATTTAGCAACCCTAGAATAGCAAGTTAAATTGCCAAAATTGAGCTGGGATGTTACTGGATTAAAAGTGTTTGGGCTCACAGGAGATTATTTCAGGAATTCAATAATTATGTAATGTAAAATCATTGTAGCAATTACAGCTGGGTGGTTTTTGACAGCCTGAAATTGAACTGGAGCTTGTAAAGATAAAGATTTATATCTTCTGCATCTGAGAACTATTATCACTTCTGTGTGAAATAAGCTGCTATTCAGGCTAAGAAATGCTATTTGAAAGATTTTTTTTTTTGGTCAGGACATCAGGATACTCCCAATATCTGTCACTGATGTTTTTCTGACTAGTACTGAAATGTGTTAACATCTTGCACTTGAGTAGACGATGAAAATTCCCTTACTTTCATTTATATTCAAACAGTACTTTGGAAACCATGATACTGAATAGTATAAATTTGATGCTGGGGAGAGTTAGATCTATTAAATCTTCTCTATACCTTGAACCTGTATGGGAAATGACCAAAATAACTGTAAAGAGAGCAGTAAAATCTCTAGCCAGGGTTAAATTGTTCAATTGATTTGATTTGCTCCTGGTCTTAACCTTTTCAAATTGCTGCTTTTTGTAAGGGACAGGAATCTGTTTAATAAAGTGAACATTTAATGAGTTTTCTGAGGAATTTCTTTCACTATTCTGCAAGAATATGTGATGACTTTATTCATCCTGGGGAGCAGCTAAATGCTGTTTTACAAAGAATTTACTACCAACTCACCATTAAAAAATAGAAAAGGTGATATTTTGGTGGACTCATGTTCCTGCCTGTGTTGTCACTAGTTACCAAGAAAACAATTCTGAGAAACTTTTGAAGCATAACATGAAGCAAAAACCCTGCCTCTTCAGCCTGTTCCTAAAAATCACCATGAATATTCTGGCTCTTGGGTCAGTTGGTAATAAAGCCAGAAACCCAAATCACTCAGCTGCAGTGAAGCTTTTTTATCAACACTTATCCCTAAAGCTTCATCATAAAATAATTGTTTTTTTCCTCTCCTCACAACCCAGACAGTCTATGAACATGATCTTAAATCAGACCAATTAAAAAGTTTGAGATGTCATAAGCATAGTGAGTATTGCCAAAAGCACATCAATTAAAATATAATTTATTTAAGAACTGCATTTTTATAACTCACTCTCTCTCACAAACCCATACAAATGATTTTCATTGTATTTTGACTAGATGAGATGTCACTTGTAAACTTTTTAACACAGTTTATATGAAACATTTGTCTATACCCTTGCAAGAGTATTTGAATATTCAACAAGTTTCTGGCTGATATAGCATTTTAAATCACTGACACATTTTCCTACTTCCAAAGTTCACACTGTGTTGTTTCACTCTGTATCTCTAGAGAATCAAACAATAATGAATTTTAAAATGTTTTAAAACAGTTTTTAGAGTTTCAAAGGAAACATGAAGAGAAGGCTAATTAGCATTGAGAACTGTAAATCACACAACGCTTTATTTGTTTAGGTAGGCAAGCAGAGTTACGTGATAGGGTGGAGGCAGGATATCCCAATCATCATAATTTTTTCCTCTATAATTATGAGCCCTAATCAACATTTTGTATGCACTTTTTTTCCCTTGGGCATACAGCCACCTAAGATGTTGGTACTCTTTTTGTAGCCTAAAATCCTATAGTGTGTCTGTATTGTAAAGGCCTACCTTGATTGAAGAGGAGTATCTGAATTCATGTATATAGAATTTTTTCTTAAATATAGCGATTTGAATCATGATGAAATGAAAAAGTTTTTCTCAGGTTTTTTTTGTTTTTTTTTTCAACTCTTGATCTAATTAGTCCAACTGCATACAGAAATCTGGAAGTCTTGGCTATCTACTCCAAAGCATGCATTATAGCTGTGCTACTCTTTTTGTGAGCCCAACTCAAATAGACTTCCAGCATACCTGATGGGTGCTAGTGACATTAAACCCTTATTTATGGGATAGAAGAATTACTCCTTGGTTTCTATGGTCACGGATGAGAAAGCTGGCTGAAATTACCTGGAGCTTCCTCTCGACTGTGTAGTGCAGTGCAGAGAATGGCAAAAGTGCTCAGAAATCCCTGTGGAGTTTAGGATCTCACCACTCCCCATATCAGCATAGAGACACTCAGAATCTGTGTCCTGTTTCCTGGACACTGTGTAGTTGGCAGCGCCACAGCCATAAAGCAAACTTGTTCCAATAGAGAGCAATGCCTTCATGCATGAATAATTATTTGTTACTCTAGGTGTCCTTTCTACAGCGATTAGTAATATCTGAGTGGTAGTGCTGTCTTGTAATGGCCTTGCCTTCTGCTACCCAGCTGCATCCAGTACCTTCATTTAGGAGAGAGCAGTGTAAATTGTGAATGGACCAGAGCCGAATAGAGAATTGCTCATAAACTGAGATAGAGATGAATGATCCTGAATACAGGAGCCCCAAAACCAATAAATGTGGGGTTGAAGTTTCCAAAATGGAAAAATATAATTCTATGTTAATAGCAGAATGAATTAACAGTAATTTAACTATTTATTTTCTTATCCTAGTGGCCTTTCAAAATAAGAAGATAAATTACCTGAGCTAGTTAGCCAATTAAAACTAAAGAAATGTCTGAGTAGCCCTGAAAAGATGCATGAAGATAAATGTTAATAGGCTGCATTCTCAGAACACAGAAAGAATTTTTCTTTCCAAAAGCAGTGAAGCAGTGAGTGAATATTGGTCAGACACAGCTTTTAAGGCAAACTTGTGAAGGCAATTTTAAACAACAAATTTTTATGCAGGTTTTTCATACGTGCCTGACAAATACTTGTCACCTACAACAGCAATCAAACACCGCTTCCCTGGTAGCTTAGGTATCTGTTTTGATATCTTGCTTTTATTTTATTTGGACTCAATATTGAGATCCTTACCAGTGCTTAAGAATAATATTATGAACTGAACTTGTCAAAGGGCTTTCACTGAGAGTTATCTTTTGGAGATGTTTTGTCTCAATCCATTAGCATTGGTGTTTCCTCTCATTCTCCTTTGCACTGAACTCTTTTTCTTGATCTAATACGTTGGGGGATTTTTCCTCTTTTTTTTTTTAATTTTACTTTTTTTCCATGTTGTCCCTTACCCAATCTCACCTCTAGCAATGTTGCTGAAGTCATGAGTAAACTGAAAATTACTAAAGAATTACTTTATAGAATTGCATTCTGTTTTAGTCATGCCACCAGCAGCAAAGTAATAGTGGCAGCAGCTGAGAGACAGGTCAAGTTCATCAGTCTGTTTCCAGCAGCAATTTGAATAATTTTGTGGCTTATATTTGTAATAGAGAAACCTGATTTTATTCGAGAACACCACTGGTACTTGCCAGTTGGTAGTGCCAATTTCTGTGGGTTTGTCTTGTGGCTTTCTGTAGAAGAGAGACTTTCTTGCTCAGTCACTTATTTTGGTAAAGAAGAAGCAAAAAGATAGCGTTGGCAGAAGTATAAATTATGTTTGATGTGTCCTTCCAGATGTTTTCATATATTAATCATATGAAATTTTTTTTAACTCTGATTTTTTTTTTGCTCAAACTTGTTTTAAGTTAAAAATTAAGATGTTTTTAAAATTATAATCTTTGTGAGAAAAACTATTAATTTTCATAGAAATGTTAGATTTGTAAAAAAAAAAAGAGATGCCCTCACACAAAACCCTACCCCTAGTGCTTTGTATAAGACATATATATTTTTGTCTTTATCTTCCTGCTTTACAAACAGGTGAGAGTTGGCATTTATCAAGGCTGAATTTATTATGTAAAATATGAAAGCAATACGTTTCTATAAAGTTTCAGTCTAAATCAGGTTTATTTTTTAAGTAATCATTTAATCAAAACCATCTGCATCTTCTAATACCAGGTCAGGCAGAGACTAATAGATAAAAGCTAAAACTTGACTATAATCAAATATGAGTGTACAGGAAAATCAAACACTCTAAAAGAGTGCATGCATGCTTGCAAGGCTGTGTCATATTACAATAAAACTCAGTCCTCAGCATTTTTTTAGAGAAAATAAATATTTAATAAGTTACAGCTCCAAAGTGGCATGTAATTTGTTGTCTTTCTAGGTCAACAAAGAACAGTAGTCAATTATATATAAATGAAAATAAAAGCATACCAATAAAATAATTATGAAATACTAGATTACAAGAAAAATAATTAATTTTGGGGAAGAAAAATCTGGAAATTGCATAGGACCAAAATACCTATACGTAATGTTGCCTAAATGTTGATTTAGACTTCACTTGTTTGTTGAACAGAAATGAAGTTGTGAGCTCAGATTGGTGCATTATAATCTTCCTAAATTAATTTTGCTCCAAAGAAGTTGGGCTTTTTATTAATTAGCAGGCGCTTATCAACACTTTCTCTCTACCTTGTTCTTGTGCCCTTTCTGAAATTGCTCTGCTATACATACACTATATAAAATATTTATGTCCAACATATAGTACTGTGTACTTAGTCTCTTATGTATATTTACATGGTGTTAAAACAGAAAATTATCTACTTTTTCTTTTAGCATTTTCTTATCTTGTAGGTTTTCATAGAAAATATAGTATTTTTCTCCCAGATTTGTCCTAAACCAGGACACCAAGAATGAGACATTTACTACAGTAACTAATTTCTCATTTCAACTCAGATTCACCTTGGTCTCCTTTATTTCATTAGGGTCTTTCACTGTAAGACCTTCAATATACTGAAGTAGTTGGTAATGTTTGATTTCTGTAGTTACTTTGGTTTTACAAATGTCAAAGCAAATCAAATGTGCTATTAAAATAATCAAAATTAATTGAAGTGAATGTACTTAGGTAAGTATGTGCATGCAAGAAATGTATGTATAGTACATATTACTATATGTACTTCAACATATGTGTAAATATTTCTTTATGTGTAGTCTGTGTATTTTACAATATTTTTTAACCCATCTGAAATATACATAAAGCTCTATGCTGGTATCTGTGATTTTTAGATAGACAAATTCTTAGTCACATTTTACACTATTTGGAGGTTTTAAATTTTTTTTTTAATCTTCTATACAGTATTATTTTCATTAAAAAAAATACTGTTGCTGTAGAACACATTGGTATTATTGGAAATTATTGACTACACTTGACTGGCTTATGATCTTTTCTTGAAATACATAGAAGTCTCCTCACATGCCAACTATTCTTTGATTAATATGTATGCAGATAACTAAATGCCCTTCATTTATTGATTTATTGAGCAGTTTATATTTTTCCTGACAATTTTTTGTTGCCTTTTTCCCGCTGAGCAATACTGGAGCAGCTACTTAAAATCACTTGTCGCTGAAGTTAGACAAGCTAATCTGGTAACATGATGGCTTCTGAAACAGTGAGAAAGTAAGATTTTTGTGGGATTTGGGCTTGTTGGTTGGTTTTGGATGGGTTCTTTGGTTTTTGTTTGGTTGGGCAATTTGTGCGTCATTGTGGGGGCTGGAGCAGGGGAGAGTTCTGATTGGATTTTTTAAGTGTGTGTTTCTGAATGAGACAGTTCCAGAGAACACTGCACTGGTTAACAGATAGTATTAAGTATAATTCTACAGAAAAGTAAGACTTAGTACCTAAATTGGCTGAGATCTCCTTTCATTTCCTTTGTATCCCTCTAGACCTCTGCCCTCAGGAACTGAGCTGTGGGTTTTACTTGTAGAAGTAGGAGGAAACGGGACGTCATATTCTCTTGTCCTCAGTGGCTGAAGGGAGTTCACCTGCAAATTGTTTGATCTAAAATTTCAAGTCCTGTTGCAAGACATTTTGAAGTAGAGAAAGAACACTGTACAGTAAGTGTCTTCCTTCCATTGCTTCCTGAGAGCTTTCATTAGCAGCCTCGTAAAATCCCGTGTTTTATCAGATTTCATTTATCTGCATTAAGGATGACCCCATCACGTTTGCCCATTGTCTGCTTGCTAATACATTACCCCACGGCTGTCAAACAAGTAATAGGTGGAGGTCCAGTGGGCTGCTACTTCCTGCTCACTTCCAGATGCACTGTTAAAAGACTTTTGGCATGGATGTCTTTCAGGGTTTGAGGAGATGTCAGGCTAAAACTGAAGGGCTGGTTTTCCTCCTCACGTCTCGAACACATGTACACACATATCTCCATATCAACGGTGTCAAAGCAAAACTTCCAAATGCGAGCTATTTTTGATGCACATGGTCAGTCAGCATTTTTTCTTCTTTCTTGGGTCTGAACAAAAAGGAATACTTATGTCCTCTTATTATTTTATGAAACCTCTAATCAGAGACAAGAAAATCAGTTCTGATTGACAAAAGCTCTGCTTACTCTTTTTATGCATATCCTCATGGCTGAGCAAGAAAAGTAAATTGAGCACCATCTATTCTATAAAACTAATGTTCTTTCTTTGATAATAACATTATAATAATTACAAAAAAATACAATGCTGAAATGTGTGTTGTCTCAGAAAATTTCTCAACAGAGATGATTAAAAAATTATTTAATAGACAAAACCTGTTATTAATTACAGAAGTTATAGAATATTCTGAGTTACAAGGGACCCTGCAGGATCCTTGAATCCAGCTCAGAAATGAATGGCCTTTATGGGGATCAAACCCACAGAGGGGCATCTGAATGATAATAGAAAAGAAATTATGAGTTTGTATACACTGACATGATTCAAATACTCAAGCCATTTAAAAGCTTCAGGTTCAGGAAATGTACAAATTTTTACATTGAAATTGGATATATGTAATATATCTGTCTAATTAGCTTGCACTATAATGGAAAATAATTTTAGAATAATCTTCGCTCTGGAATACAGTATTGGAACTTGGCAGCTTTCACTGGCTATTGTGACATTTGAATTGTGCTGCTGAATCCTCATTAGGGTGTTCACCAGCTTTATCTATAAATAATTTGAGATATTATAGGTAATGATAAATGCACACTGCTGGCTCTATATATCTGTAAAACTTCTATGGAGTTTGAAAGTCTATTGTCAAATTCTTTTTCTGGGAATTGGAGGGTGGGGTGTTTAGTGCTTCAAAAATAAGTAAATAAGAAAGGAAATGGGCGTGCTGTTCCTCTGTCAATTGCAAGCCCAGGTTGGTAAATTGGGACTTTTTTTCACCTGGATGTTTGCAATGGATTGACTAGATGTGTACAGTTACGGGAACGTGCTAAATACATCACGCCTGACTGGGAATTTTCCACTAAGATCTTGATCTTGCAGAGTGTAATGTGTCTTCTACTTAAATAGATGTGTATCAGTGGTAATAACACTTGGGACAGTCTCTTGTTGTATACTGCATTTAACAGTAGAAAGAAGTGAACTTCTGTTGACCTTTTCACAGCACACCCAGGAGCAGATATTTACACTTAGGGAAAGTACAAAGTGATGCTTTCCATTACTGGTGCTTATTATGGCACTGAAGACATTCTACCCAACTCCAGCCTGGAATGTCAATGTTGTTGATATCTCCATGTGGAATGGAGAGATTCTGTTTGGCTTGTTTGGGAGTCTGGTGCTGAAGCTCATTTGAAGAAGAGATAAAGCAAATGATGCTCAATAGATAAACAGGCAAGGCTGCCAGGGAGACGCTGTGTGGTCAGGCACACATCAGAAGCAGGGGTATAGTCTAAGCTAAAAATCAAGAAAAATTGTGATAAAAAAAGGTTTTATGGACCATAAAACTATATTTCAATTTTAAAATCTTTTAAGCAAAAAACTTTTTCAAAGAATGGTTTGTTTTTTTCATCATGTTACTTCCTTCTGAATTGCAGAAAAAAGCTTTTTTTTTTTACAGCTGAAATATCAGATGTACTTAGGAATGCAAATCTGAGCTTGCATAATAGCGAGCTTGCAAAATATCAAGCTTGCAAATCAGCAAGGAATTGAAGTGTGTGAAAAAAAGTCCACTGATTTTTGTGGGATTAGAATTAATGAAAAGTGATCTGCAATACTTTCAGAAGTATTCTTCCTCCATTTTCAGCAGCAGGAGTCTGAATCAAAGATGCATTTCCACTTTTTTTTTGGTATTCCAATAATTTTTAAAATGACAATATGTCTGAGTCTGCTTGACAGATAAGTATGCAGGTATCATCTGAAATGAATACTGTGGTAGCTTATCAGGGTAGAAGGAAACAGCAAAACAATTCCTTGATTTTTGAATATTCTAAATCCTCTTTATAAAAATGGGCGTTACCAAATATTAATCAGCTTTCATCCTTTATGTGGATGTGGAAAAATGAGGAAAAATATCTGGGCCCATTCTTTCCACCAAGTATAGATATTTTCTTGAGGGGAAAATTAAACAGTAAATGTCCTTCTATAAGTCCAGGTAGTTGCTGGTTAATATCAGATGTTCCTTAATTACTAGACTTTATTTAATGGCAAAAATAGTTAAATATTTATAACAGAATTAAATCTATTTAAATTTCCAATGGGATTTAATTTGTAGCAGTCCTTTTCCTGTCTCCTTATGGCATCTGAAAGAAGAGCTATAATGTCTAATATGTAGAACTATCTAAAAAGGGTTGCTCTTTAACTTTGTGTTGGGAGAATTTTAAGTAAATTATGTGACAGTTTTAAAGAAGGGGAGTAAAAGACAAAATGCATATGATTGTTTTCATTTATTCTTGGATTAAAACAGTAGGTTTTTTTATTTTGAAATGTCCATTTCCAACTTAGGTGTCAACTAACACTAAAAATAAAGGAAGAAAAGGGGAAAAAAGTTATAACAAAAACCACATTGAAATATTACATCTTGAATTAAGCTTAGATTAGAATACATTTCTCCTCCTCGTTCCTCTCCTCTCAGTCAGCATTTTTAGAGCTGGAAGGTGTTTTCTTGTATGTCAATCTTACTAGCCAGAAACAGCTCTCACTGTAATTTTGGTATAGAAGGAAAGACTATAGTTCCACCTATTCTTCTTTAAGACATCACAGAAGTTGATTTATAGGCAGTTACATTTTCCATTTCAAAAGACTTAACCTCTGAAATATTCAGAATAACAAATATAATTTGTTTCATTGGGGTTTTTAGTTTATATTTATCCACTTCTAAAAAATATTTTCAATTACTGGAGCAGATCTACGGGTGGATGTGGGCCGATACTACTGTAGGCTGTCATTTGTATTTCTACAGTTTGTTTTGCTTTATTTCTTCTTCAGCTGGAACTGTTGCCTTCCTTTACATTTGGCTGATTACAAGCCATGGACAAAGGCCATCTGACTTAGTTGCAACCCAGATGAGTTTGGCAAGGCAGAATCTTTTGAGCAAATGGCAAAATCTGTAGCTTCTCCCTCAGCTGTGAGTCTTCCTGAAAGCTGGTCAAATTATCTTACAGTAGTTTAACATTTTGCTCTGTCACATTTTCTTCTTACTTGAGATACACCTTTTCTTTTTTTTTTTAGTCCTATGGGGATTTTTTACTCCTAATTAATAAGTGTCTGGAAGAGAGATGCCTTAGGTCAGTTCTCTGAAAACGCTTGGTGGGCAAACAACTAGAAAAGGACTGAACGTCTTGATATATTTATTCTAAAGAATAAATAATTTGGTAAATAGCATCCCTTAGGGAATTTACTCAGGGTCTTGGGAATAAAGCTGTATTCCTTATATTTATGAGTTTAGTGTTTCATAAGAATCCACTCAGTTTTGATTCATTATTGTATTGCTGTTTTAATATTTTGGTCTGGATTTTTTGCTGCTTCTTGATTTCATTTTTAGTACACTTGAGTGTTATTCTTGTAATACTTGATTGCAATAGTACTTTAGAATTTTTTTAATTTTCTTGTTTTCTGTCATATGCTTACAGAAACTTTTCCCAACAGTTCACAGAACCAAATACACCTCCCACTGATACATTTTCAGGCTTTATTTACAAATCAATACTTAGCTTGTTTTACACAATAGTGACCACTACGTCAAGTAAAAACACGTTTCAGCAGGTACTTAGCACATCTTCACAGATGATCCATCTTTCAGCAATGCAGCTACACAGTTTAAAAAAAGAGGGCTTCAGGTTAAAAATAGGTTATGTTGTAAAGACAATTGCATCTTCAGTTGCCAGCATATGTTTATACTGGGTGGGCTATTGGCAATGAACTCTTTTATTAAGTGTGTTTTTCCTGTAAGTTCCTTGTAGCTTGTTCCATTTTAGTTGACACCATACCTCAGCTGTCTCTAGGGCAACCAGGCTGGCTTTTTGTCTTCTGAGAGAGGAAGTCATAAGACACACATATGGATACACTAGAAAAAGAGACATCTGTAAGGAATTTAAATACTAACCACAGACTTTTCATTCCTATGCTACTGCCTGAATCTCCCTTTTTATTTGTGGGGTCCATTCTTGTAGATCTGACCTGGATGAACATATTAGTCATAAGAGCGAAGACTTTGTCAAATGATTCAACAAAAAGGTATGCAAGGGATGGAAGGTGAAATGGAGCAGGCATTTTAGATACTCTATACTGGGTATCTTAAAGCTCTCAATTTGATTAAGATCACTATGAGGTCGAGTCAAGACAGAGCAAGTACTAACTAGAGAAAATTACTTGAGAAATCAGAAAAATCTCGTTCAAAGGAAAAAACCTGGTGCTAAGATGGAAATGGTGTTAGGTGAACAAGTGGCGTATTGTAATTTTAAGGCCTCTTTTATCAATGGTCAATTCACCATGAGTAAATAATTGTATGATATGATTTCATTTAGAATTTAACTTCTTGCTTTTAGTTTTACTTTGCTGACTTTGCTTTATCACATATATGCAAAGCAAGGGCGTTTATAGTAGGCATTTACATCAGGGATGTAGCATTTATTCTGGCATTTCTGCTAGAAAAGAAAATGAGGAGGAAGCTCTTCAAGCTTTTATCTATCCTAGTGTTTGGACTTTTTATTTTATTCATGTTATCATTAAAGAAAAACTATTTTCTGAGTTGTCGGGTACTGGTAAATTGGATGATTGTAAATTTACAGACTGAGTGAGGTTGTCTTGATGCAACTTTCCTGCAGAAATCTGTGCCATCAAGAAAATGTGTTATTAAACTTCTCTATTAAACAGGTCTAAGAATTTCACATACTGAATTTCCTATGGGAACTGATAAAGCTATGTTAATAGTTATAGCAATTATTAGGAAAATCATTGAAAAATGACTGGACAAACAAAGCAGTGTTTGGCAATGAACACTGCTGCAATGTAGTAATTATATTTCAGTGCAATTCAGTCAATCCCCTTTCTGTTTGAGAAGGTTTCATTCCTGACTCTCATATCTGTGAGGAACTGAAAAATAGTTTAAGGGAAAAAGTAAAATTTTTAATTCAAATATCTTCAATAGTACAAAGAAAGATGGTCTCTCCTGAAACTTCATTTTTTTCCACTAGAGAAGTTTAGATTAAATTGAAAGACTAGGCATATCTTCTGGTGGAAAAAGGCCCACAGAAAGGAGCTTTTAAATTACATTTAATGGTTAATTTATCTTTAATGAATACAATTGAATAAAATATGCCACTATACTGCACTACTGTTGAATATTGCCAAGTTTCTGAACTGTCATGTGGTCTTTTTACTTATGGCTTGATGGAAAAAAAAGTTGATTTCATGCCATATGATGATATACAAATAGGAAGGCCTGTTTCCTTGGAGGATATAATTTTCTTTTAACTTGAGAGAATATTTTACCATTGCAAATAATTCTAAATGTTACCTCGCACTTCACGTCTGTTTCTTTGTTTTTGTCTTTTTTGATGAATATATTCTCCAGGGGATATTGTCTGCATGCATCTCCTTTCTGCAAGATAAAAATGGTGGCTAGATTTAATTTTGATTGTACAACTGCTTTCAGTCTTCAATTTCCTTTGTTCGCTTTTCTTTATTGGTGCTTTGCCATAAGTCAAATATTAGTGTAACTCAAAAGAAATTCAAGTATATGATTAGGCTATGGTCTTGTTCCACCCTTTTATATAATTGCACAGACTTCAGGCATGTTAATTTAAGTAACTATTTCCAAATGGGCATAACTGTATTTTTTTGTTTCTCCATTCTTTCTGCACCTCAGCAAGTCCTACTTCATGTATTCAGTGAAAGATATTGTCTTCTTATTTATGAATTGTTGCCTATCAGCTTCTGAA
This sequence comes from Taeniopygia guttata, assembly GCF_048771995.1. Taxonomy (NCBI): domain Eukaryota; kingdom Metazoa; phylum Chordata; class Aves; order Passeriformes; family Estrildidae; genus Taeniopygia; species Taeniopygia guttata. Next base: position 34,817,861 of record NC_133028.1, on the reverse strand, counting down.
TAACTGGCCTTCTTCACCTACATAGTACTTCAGACAATTCCTTTTCTCCAAATCCTAAATTGAAGTAAAATTTGGATATCAATGCAGATAAAATAAATACAATATTTTAAAATATTTAAGATAATTTCTATCTTCTAAGCCATGTTTCCTAAATATCACTATTTTTGAAATATTGCTGTTCTGAACCCTTGCATTTGTCAGATTTTAAACATAGAGAAGATTTTAATTCCATTTCCCAAAATATGTTGACTTTCTGCTGTTGGGATGTGCTTTTTTCCTGTTTTCCTTTCCTAAACCACACTAATAATGTATAAGGTAAAGTTATGATTAAAATCTTTTGCTTCCAAGTCACTGATGTGGTCAGGCATATATTCAAGATACAAAAATTAGTATTTCTGCTGTAAGAATAGTACTGTTAGTAAAGACAGTTGGTTTAGGATAAAACTGACCAAATATTGACAACCATAATACAAATATAATCAGAATTAGTCATCTGGGTTCCTTTATAGGCAGAACAGGGAAATAGGCATTCTGTGGCACAGCTAATCTCACTCTAAAATGGGTAAGACAAACCACATACTTTCAGTGTTCTCCACTGTCTGCGAAGGGACACAGAAGTAGCTCAGGTAAAGCCAGGCTGTCACATCACTGCCTACAGAGCTGGGAGACATCTCCAGCCAGCTCCCCTATGTACAGTGTGGAATTGAAGCCAGATGTGAGCACACACTACCATTCATCTATAACACATGCTTCTATTTTGTTGCTAAGAATAAAATTTAATTAGATTTTGTTTTTTTATTTTATCTCTTTGACCTGCTGGACTTCTTGCCCAATAAAAAACCTCAAGAGCAACGTTTTATGAACTTCTTAGAATCCTTTCTTAAATTTGAATTACAAGTACTATTATAATTCTCATTCTACATTCCTGCTAGGTTATGAAGTTCAGGATCATTCTGACTTGCCAATATAAATTTTGGAAATGTATAAAAAGTTTTACATTAAAGCATCTAACTGTGTGGTGGAATAGTGTTGCTCCAGAAATTTATGATCAGTGATGAAAATTAGTAATTTAGGTAAAGCTGATTATGATGAATAATACAATTACAGTCAGGTTTGCAATTTCCCTCTTATATATTTGGGCTGTCTTTGGTCTTTATTTATTTAAGATTTAATAAATGACATATGTTTATTCTTGAGAAAGTTGAAGATCTTCAGCTTTTTGATTAAGTAAATTCCATTGAACAGAGGTGACTGCATTCATAAGCCATTCTTGGGAGCAATTTACTCAAAGGCATTGAAAATGAGTGCACGGAGGACTCAGTGAACAAAAACAAGATCTCAGAGCTTCCCATGGGAAATGTCTTTCGTGTAAGGTCACACAATCAGGCTGTCACTTGTGTATTAAATACTTGAATCTTTTCAGCACAGATATGCATTTCCAGAGAGGGGAAGGAGACTGGTCCCTTTATAGCCCACTCACAGCTTATCAGTTATGGGGATATGTTGTTTCCTGGAAAGGTGCTCTTATCAGAAAATGATTGCACAAAGATGGGTAGTTTTCCTACAATTAGCAACTGGTTTTGTCCTTCAAGGCAAACCCTGATAATCTAGAAACCTGACTATCATTGTCTTCAGCTTTGGGTTTGAACAATGTTCAGCAGCAGCAAAGTTCTACATAATGACTCTTTCTTCTTAGTCTTTTTTTGAGCATAAGTCAGCTATGTTTAGCCAAAAATTCACTGTATGAGAGAGTAGTGCAATGTCTTGTGCAGCCATATGCCTGCTCCATTTTAGCAATGGCATAGATTAGTCTAGACCACTTCAAATTTGCATTTGCATATTAGATTTTAGCGGCTTTTTTCAACTTCCAAATTTTTAAATGTATTAAAATAGTACAAAAAACAAATATGCTGTGCAATGCTGGAATGGTCTGCATGGGGACGTGGTGGAGTCATCATCCCTGGATGTGTTTAAAAAAATACTGGATGTGGCACTCAGTGCCACGGTTAGTTCAGGTGTTAGAGCTGGGTTGAAGTTCTTGAAGATCTCTTCCAACCTGGTGACTGTGTGATTCTGTGTGTGAAAAGACTGAGATTTTCCAATTCTATTGATCATTCTCATGAAAAGCAGACAAAAATCCCACACCAATTTAATTTGAATTTTTTAAAGTAGTCAGGTGGTAAAAGCGAGCTGTGACATGGCAAATATGTGAAATTCAGAGGCTTGCTGAATCAATGTGTCTGATCTTCCTTTTTAAATCCAACACTGTTTTGCCATTGCCAGTGATTAGTATGTAAATAAATAACCTACCTTCCCTATCCAGACCTTTCACTGTTCTCCCTTGTATATGCACAGCAAACAGAGGAAAAACGCTATGAAAAGTAATTTTTCATTATCAAGTATGACTATCAAATCATGTCCAAGGTTAACTAGGAATATTCTGTTCTTCAGGGTAGGAAAAAAAACCCCAACAAGTTATTACTTGGTGGAGGGTCTATTCCACAGTGTCTCACAATGTTCAGGATCACTAGAGAGATGAGGGTGTCCTTGTGCTTCTTGAGAAGTCTGAAAATCTAGAGAGACCAAGTTTTGGGTGTTTATGAGGTAGTCAGTCCTACTGCTGGACCATCTGTTTCTGCTCCTCCTTCCATGCCTGAAGAACTATGTTCATTTCCTTAAAAAGAGGGTTAGAGGAAAAGAAGGTCTCACAGATCCTTTCATTAGGAAATGAAATAAGTACTTTCTTGGCATCTGGAGTGGAAATTAGTTTAATATTATGTAACACTTCCTCTGGTGGTGTTTTGATGGAGCCAAAATCCATTAATTGAATGAAACTCAGACTGAAACTTTATAAAACAAATTGCAGGAATTATGAAAAACAAAATGACAGTGATTTGATTTCAATTCCAAAGGCAAACATAAAATTAAACAGGCACCCCTTTAGGAGCATTTCCAGAGCACACTAGGTGGTGCTGTAATTCCAACAGCAATTGCTGAATGTGCTTCATTCCTTCTGCTTTCCTGTAAAGGTATAACTTGTTGCACTGAGTTTTTTATAGAGTTCTAATAATTTTGACGTTTTAAATGTTTGCAGTGTACTTTTAAGGTGTTCTAACTGATCTTTTATTTGGTAGGAACAACATTGAAACATCTATTTTTCATATTTTGATTTTTGGTATGGTGAAATAAAGTCCAAAGACTCTTGATCCTTATTTTACTTAGGACTAAGGTTTCAGACATGGATTTTCCTTCCATTGGATATTTTTGGGGAAACCCTGGAAGTCATGTTCAAAAAATTCTACAGGAGGCTATTATAATCTGTGCCTGCGTCAGTACCACACCTTTACCAACATCTGTAGAAGTGAATCACACTGCACATAGTCTGGAATAGGTCTGTCAGAAGAAGGAGAACATGTTGGATTTAGATTCCCACTTAGATTCCCACTACTATCCATGTAGTAGATAGTAGTGGCCAGATATGTAGTTCTTTGGCCTCACATATAGGAGTTGCTATTACTTGAAAAATACCACTGGTCTATGTGTTAAGCTAGCAGCAGAGCTTCAGGTTTATTTGAGTCTGCCTGGACCTTGTCTTGATCTTTCTGGGAGTTTGTTTTAGCTTGTTTAGCTGCTACAGCAATTGCCTAATGAGAAGATGGCCATGAATGGCTTGTTCTATCTTTTGCTTAGCTTTGTGCAATTTTGCGGTATGGTGCTTCTTGTTACGTAAAGTGCCCAATAATAGGCAATAATATAATAAAGCTATTCTATATAGAATGAACTGTGATTGACCCTGGAATAAAATGTAGGGTAGAGGGGACAAGGAATGACAGTAAAGTCTTTTAAATTATACTAGAGGCCCTGGTGCTATAAACCACTCTGTGTGGTCAGTCACTGGTCACCACAGAAATGCAGCCTTGGGACTGGTCAAAACCAGTGTTAGGGATTGCAAGGAGAACAGGGAAGAAATATTCAATACATTAAAATATGCTGTGTATAGAGAATTTTGTTGTACTGTGGAATTGTGAACCAGTGGCACAAGCAATGTGTAGATATGTTAGAAAGGGCATCAAAATAGTGCTGTAGAGACCTTAGAAGGGAGAAAGAAAACCAAAGTCACACTTCTCGAGACGACAAAAATGGAGTCATCAACTTACACTCTTAACCAAAGGAAGGGTGTGATAACACCAAAATTAAGGTGTAGATACTAGTAACTGGGTGGGTTTAATTTTAACTACTACTTTGGAAGACTTTGCTAAAATATTTTTTCTTTGATTATTCTCTTTTTTTTTTTTCTCCTTGTAATAAGGGGTCCTGAGCTAAGAATAATTGCTTGATTACTGTTATGATTTGAGATTTACAAAAGTAAATTTTCAACCCATAAAGTGTTTTTTTTGTTATCCCATGCAAACTGTACAATTTGTAGCTCAACAACCTGATGGGCAGCTTAGATTGTGATCTGGAAGCAACATCTCCAGCATTTTGGCAGCACTATGTTTTACTTCTCCCTCTTGGAGATCATTGCATGAGCCAAGGAAAGAAGATAAAGAATTATTTCAAGTGGAAGTATGAGTGATTGAGACTTCATACCTACTATGTATGTTTACAGATGATTAGGAACTCTTCCACAGCACTTTCTCACTCTTCTGTTCTCCAAATGTGTGTATCTAAGCAAATATTACTAAGGTACCATTGGTATGCCTAATGCGACTAATTTCATTGTTAGTAAGAAGATGGAAATTGACTACAACTTTCAAAGAAAAAAAAAAAAAAGTCACTGCAGGGCTGGAAGAAATTATTTTGGAACTATTACCATATTTCTTATATGTATGGCTTTAAAAAGTGATATGCATTCACAGTGGTCCTATTAACATATCAGTAACAGCTGGAAATACTCTCCAGCCTTGATGTGAATTAGGAATCATGTGGGAAGATGTGAGAGCATTCCAGTTCAACATTTAGATTAACAATTTTAGACAGTTTGAACCCATACCCTAGGAACAAATCAAAAGACATGTATAATTTTTAGTTCTACACAAGTCATATATTTCTTTACTGTATCAGAGTTTGTTCAGGTTATTTAAATAGAGCCCTTCCCTTGTCAAGTGTCCTGTATTAAACTATAGTTCCATGTTGACATTCATTAAGAAGGAAAAATTTCATCAGATGTTTCCTTTCACATCACAAAGACTCTGCTTTGGATAGACAAATATTGCAGAAATTATCTTGGCATAATTAAATCTAAAAATACTGGAGATTTAGGAGAATACCTTTTAAAATATTTTGCATGCTGTCAGCACTGATTATTTTTGAGTTATCTAAATTGTTTAAAACACAAAAAAAGGCCAACTTGTTTTATCCAATATTTTTTCAATTAACCTTATTTATTTAGGGGAATTTCAATTCACCTTTATAATGGTACTTTCAGCTTGTAAAATATTTAATTTCTTAAAAAAAATTTTGGTTTTTTATGTTTGAAATGTTTTTATGTACAGTTAAAATAAATGTCTATTTTCAAAATTGAACTGAAAGTGGAGCAATGTATCCCATTTTATTATTGTTTCCATTCTAATCAGAAAGTAATCATGCAGCAGTATCTTTTCTGGTATTTCAAATTTCATATAAAAAAAGTTAAAATTTCTAGTCAACCATGCTCTCTTTTTCTGAAAAAATTTCAATTATTTAGCTTGCTTCAACTGATTTTGAAACACTAATAGAAGCCTCAAGCTATTAAGTTCATCCAGATTCATGAAAATTAACCTGAAAATTGGGTATTGGTGATGCTTCCTGAGTAAAATGCTGTGGTATAAGGATAATGAGACCCATGAGTAGATTCATCTGTGGGAAAAACGTCAACCCAGTAGACACCTGAACATCTAACTATGACACCCCTAGCCATAAGAATCTAAATATGCTGAATTCCACTATTTTTTTAAGAGTTTCAGCAATGTGTAAAGTCCATTTTCATTCTATAGAGGAAAGAAGATATATATATAAAATTCTATATTAATGAATCAAAAGAAAGCAAATGTTTTTCCCAGCATGCTCTTCCCTACCTGCAAATCTGCTTCTGCTTAAAACTGAAATCTTTACATCATTATTTCTGAAGCAAAATGTTTACTTTCTATGTACCCCAAAAACCTAACATCATTCTTTGTGCATCAGCCTAAAATCTGGCTCCTTAAGGTGTTCCATGAGAGTTGAGATCATGTATCTTGAGCTTTCACTGTCTGTCTGCCAGGTTGTTCCTCTAGGCTATCTGAGCTCTGTGGCTCACTAAATAGTATCTAGTAACTATGAAAGTTTATTTTTTATCACATTGTCAGGCTAATTTCAGTAGATGAGGAAAATTAGATAACTTGTAATAAGTGGAATGAGATGGATTGTTACATCATGAAATACAGCATGCCAAGGTAAGGAAATGCCATTTCCCCATAGGAAGTTAAAACAATGAACACCTATTTTCAGATGCAAAAGATGCTATCAGCTTATGTAGACAAAAACTCATCATATCTCATAATTTTATGATTACACAATAAATATCATTAAAGATAAAACAGTCTCATGTAAGATAGTGCTTTTTACTGGTACTCTTCTAACAGCTTAATGAAGCAACATTCAAAAACCTCTGTAAGCACTTTAGAAAAGTTCATATTGCATCCTTCCTTGTTCCATAACTGTTCCTGCAAATTTTTGCCAAAACCATTTCAGCTTTAGTTTCATATCCTCTATGTTGTATTCACTCAGTTGACAAAAGGTGAAAGTTCTTTCTCTTGGCTTAAGTAAAATACATCCATAGTTATGAGCCTTCTAAACCCAGATAGTATCTTTCTCTAACATTTTGTCTTTAAAGCAAGAGCTGAACACAGACTGTCATAAGCAGATATCACTTCAGGCCAAAGGGTCAATCAGACTTTGTTGTCTTCTGTGCATCTCTCTTTGCTATCTCATGATAATAATCTTCTAGAAAAAAAAAAAAAATCAATGCCAATACACTAAGATTTGGGAATATCTAATGTTTTAGAGGAGTTTGACCAAATTTATGGAATTCCTTGTGTGAAAGATGATGATATTTAGTCATTGTCGACTTTCAGTAAAAACTACCATGTGTACTTTTGTATATTTCCTTAGCATACATCAAGGAAAACCTAAGCGTGTGGGGAAGCAAAACCAGAGAAATTAGATACAGACTGGTTTTCACCTCCTCTGTCGGCCTCTGCCCCTTTCCCCAGGATTATATAATATAAAAACAAAGATGACTTTTGTGCCTCTAAGACACAAAAGGTTTTGAGAATGCTTAGGTAAGGAGAAATGTATATTAGTTATATTCTTCTAATGCTGCCTTTTTAAGCAAATAAAAACATTAGGATATTATTATTTATAACTCATAACTAAGCAAAAACTTAACCTAAAGAAATCAGAGGTCTGGCATTCACTGGCTGTAGGAAGTTTAAGAAAGGTAAGTGCCAGATTCTGCAGCGGGGATGGGGCAACCCTGGATGTAGCTACAGACTGGGAAATGAGGTGCTACAGAGCAGTGATGTGCAAAGGGACCTGGGGGCCCTGGTCGATGGCAAGGTGAACATGAGTCATTGTGCCCTGGCAGCCAGGAGGGTCACCCCTGACCTGGGGACCACCAGGCACAGCATCACAGCTGGGCAAGGGAGGGGATTGTCATTGTCCCGCTCTGCTCTGCACTGGGGAAGCCTCACCTTGAATATTGTGTGAAGTTTTGGCGCCTCAATATAAAAAATACATCAAGCTATTAGAGGGCATTCAAAGATAGTCTACAAAGACGGTGGAGAGCCTGAGGGGGGAAGCCATAAAACAAGCAGCTGAGGCCACTTGGTCTGTTCAGACTGAAAGAGACTGACGGGAGACCTCAGTGCAGTCTCCAACTTTCTTGTGAGGAGCAGAGGAGGGGCAGGAACTGATCTCTTCTTCCTGTTGATTAGTGTCAGGTCCCAAGGGAATGGCCTTGAACCTGTTTAGGTGGGATATTAGAAAAAGGTTCTTCACCCAGAGGGTGGTTGAGCACGGGAACAGCTCCCCGGGGTCACAGCACCAAACCTGACAGAGCTCAAAGAATGTTTGGTCAATGCTCTTGGGCACATGGTGTGACTCTTGGGGATGTCCTATTCCGAGCCAGGAGCTGGCCTTCAGTGACATTTGTAGGTCCCTTCCAACTCAACATATTCTGTGATTCTATGATTCTGTAACAAATCAATTGTTAGCTGACTAGTAGCAATGCAGATATGCAAACAATATTACTTCCATCTGAGAATAGTTTTTAATTACCTCATCTGTTCAGGGATTTTTGTCAAGTTGCCTGGTGACTTTACCTCTTTTCGATTTAGACTTATTAGAAAATAATAGTAAGATTTAAAAAAAAAATGCTGATAACTCTGAGAACAAATCTGCAGCTTTATAGAAATCTGTCAAATTTAGGGCTGGGAAACTGTGTTCAGAATCCATGCCATAACAAAATTCCTGACATATTTTGCATGCTAATCACAGATATCAAGGTGCCCTAAATATATTAGTCAGGCTTATCCTCCAGCTTACACTTATTTGAAGGTATTAGTTTTCTCCTTTTAGGTCTGTGCTTTATTGAAGTTACTTAGAAACTTGCATTAGTAATGCAGGATTGCAGTAATTTATATATATATATTTTTTTAAGTTTTTCAATTTCTTTACCAGTTCTCGAGTTTTAAAAAACTAGAACTGCTTTGAATTCTTAAAAAAAGAGAAGAATTTGGGTATTTAAACTCAGCATTGGGCTCAGTTATATACACCATCAAAAACAACAGTCAGCATTACTGTGAAATAACAATGGATAATCAGGCTATGTAATAGTTATTACTCTTGCATCTCTAGAGACTAAAATGAACATTCAAAAACCCTTAGTGTAGAAGTCCTACAATGTCACTTTTCAATTATATCACTGAGATGGAGAATGAGCCATAGAGAATTTATTTCTGCAGAAAACATATGATGTACAAGAAATATGCAAATATACTCATTCTGTTAACAATTTTCATTTGACTTTCAACCTAGAAGAGCTTGGAAGTTTTAAAACAAGACAATTTGTAAGAGCAACTTAGATCTGAGTTGTGGTCAACTTGCCAGATCTTCACTGTCGTGACACTTTGAGTGTTTTACAGTAATTTAGTTTATTTTAAGGTGCCATAAAAGAGACAGGATGAAAATACTTAGGCTGTTAAACTAAATTTTATTTCTGTGGGAGTGATGGTTTTGCATTCACTTTTTAAAGAAAACTAAGGATCACTAAAACTAAGAAGATAATTTATTTGAATAAAGCATGTAATATTGCTTTGAATAAATGCAAGTCTTAAATATTTCAGGTTCTGAAGGTCAGGAAATAACTCACATGATCAGTTTAATTCCTTCTCAAAATATGTTACTGGGGGGTAAGCATAAAGCAGAAAGAAGCAAATAAGGATGGAATAAATACTTGTATATATGTCTGTTGCACTGGGTTGAAACTTGTAAACTCAAGGTGAACTAAGTATTTTCTGCTTATTCATGAAGATTAAGAATGGACCTTGTACAAATTGGCCTGCTATATTTTAGAAGACTTATTGATTTTCTCTTTATTTCCTAACAGTATCGCCACAGCAGAACAGGCTGTGGCCCACTTTTTGAAGAGTTTTCTGGTTTGTGCGATCGAACTGCAATGATAATAGCTGTGACTATTAGCTGGCTTGAAATGTAACCCTGTTAAACATCAACCAAAGCCTTCTACAGAAGGCTGCTGTGTTCTGCTGGTGCGTGACTTAGCTGTTTATAGAAAACTGACTGGATGTTTCTGGCTGTTTACAAAGCGGCTCTGAAGGTTTACTTAGCAGTGGTCTGCTTTCAACAAAGTTGTGTGCATGATTTCCGACTGCTTATTTTTTTTTTCTCTCTTTTTTTTGGACTTCCATGAAAAGGGGGAGCAGTTTAACTTTATTTAGGACCCTGTTTCATTTGGTCCTAGAGCTCAGTTTGGAAGAAAGCATGGGCCTTTCTAGAGGAATTATCTTATGGGCATTTCTGAAGGCTTTAGATTTGTTGTCATCTACCTCAATTTTGGATCCCAAAGATAACCTGAAGGGAGATGTTCCAGATTTACTTATTATATTTTAATACTTGCATTTAGCGGGATCTAGTATTTTTAGAAGGTCCTCGGTCTTCAGTAGACAAGAAGGTGACAGCAGCACACATTTATTGACCACTTTCACCCCACAATCCATAAGAATCAATTGTAACAGTTTGTCTTTTTCTTGAATTGTTCTGAATTGTAATCTTACACATCTAATGATAATTTTACTCCTTAAAAATAGTTCTTCACTTGACTGTATTTTTTTTCCTCTTAAGTTTCTTCATCAGTTCACAACTCTGTGGCAGGATACCAGAGCTGACTTCTCCTGATATATCATCTCATACATTCCTGCAGCAAAACTGTCTCCCCCAATGATAAATTTAGGATAGAATAGTTCTCTCCAGTCACAGATTTGACCATTAAAAAAAAGTTTGTACTTTCTCCTGCAGAATCAAGTAGAAAGGGCTTGGATTGTGAGGGAAAAAACCTCCTTTTGTAAACAAATCTGTTCTGTGACTGCATTGCATTGTAGGAAATACCTAACTTTTATTATATCGTCAATAATAGGGAATTTTTTCCTCGGTTTCACAGAACTGAAAATTAGCCTTTATATTAATTAAGGAAGTGATAAAGTGAAAATCGAAGTACACATGCATTACTTGTTTGTTAGTCCATCTCTGATGGAATCCACTGAGGAAACCATGTTCTTTGAGGTGGAGAAGCTGGAGGCCATAGGAATCTTATTTAAATGGATCTAGCTGTCATATTAAGTCAGAACTGTAAAATAAAGGTAGGTAATTTTATATGTTGTGAGAAAAGTATTTTAGATTATTCCAGTACTTTAGTGTTCTGAACTAAAATTTTAAAATTTCTGAATGCGTGAAGAGATTAGGATCATGTATATTCTTGGATAGCTATTTTGAGGTACATTTAACTGTTTGAAAAAATGTGATAAATGCATAATCTAATTGAAAATTTTTGGTCTTTGTTATCCTTATACCTTGGATATGACCAATGAAGGCAAATTACTTTTATAATATACACTATAATTATCATGGAATGTCTAGGGTTAAAAATGACCCATAAGGATCATAGTCAATATTTCAGTGTGTTTGCTTTTTCAGGTTATGTACCTGTGATGATTCTTCAAATTTCCATAGTCTCTTCTAACAGGATACAGAATAGAAAATTAAATCTTAAAATATAAAGAAGGAAAAAAAATTAATCATGTCAGACATACACAATTTTAACATTTGTTTCCAAAATTGCAATAGATTGTCTCAGTTTTATCACTTGGAATCATGAGTATCATGTCAAAAATATGTGATGGGGAGGGCAAAAAAAGTTAATAAGAAAATCAACATTTGTATTTTTCATCATTATGAGATGAAATAGATTACTGCTTCAATGTTGATTTATTGAATAGTATTCCTCAATCATCTAACTTAAAAGCAGTACTACTTGATATTAATTAATTTCTTGAATAACAGAATAAAAAGAATATGTAGGATATTTTCAGACAAAAATGACCTAGAAGGAAGTCATAAAGCATAGAGGATGAGAGATTATGATGTTTTCTAAGAACACATGAAAATATTTTAGAAATGTGTAATAGAAGGAAAAGGTTGGTAGAAACCTTGAAGCTGAAATACATTTACTTAATAGAAACTATGGTAAAATAATCCAAATTTGCACAGATACTAGTCTAGCTCAATACAAGTATTGAAGAAATGAAGTATTTGTTGTGAAAAATACATGTGCATGGAGCTGGGAAAAAGTATCTTAACTCACTAAAATGCTGACCCTTGGAAAACAGGTGCTCTTCAGCACTGGGCTATGATTTGTATCCATGTAGCACTCCATAAAACCAGTTTCAAAGTCATACAAGTGTTAAAGTCCTAGTCCTGAAAGTTATGTATTTGGATTGTTTGGAAGTTAAATGTCATTGAAAATGGAAAATAACCCTGAAATTTAGGCACATATAAAAATCATGCTGTCAGCACAGTCCATGAAGAACAATGGACAGTTGACATAGCTTTCAGAAGACAATGGAAGGAAATGCCTTCAAGGGAACTGTTAAAGAAAAGCTTTTTAAAATAGCCCTTAAGTCTTTTTTTGACTCTGCCTTCAGTTCTGCCATAAGTATCTCAGGACACAACTGTAATGGTGGTGTTGAGGAACTTTGTGTGTGAACGTTGAATACGGCTATGGTGCAACTTGAGAGTGCAAAGGAGCATGAGCTATTTCTTCATGAAGTCATAGAAATCAAGAGGGAAATCTAGTCCATTTTCCTATGGGTACCAGCAGGTGAAATAAAATCAAAAATTTGCCTTGAGACTTGGTTTCAAAGGAAGTCGGCTATGGGGTAAGAAATTTGCCTAGACAGAGCAACCTGTGTAGTAGGCATCTACTCCTGTTAGCCCCATACAGCTGTTGGCATCAGTCTGGCCTGCAGATAACTTCTGCACGCTGCTGCCTAGTGACACTATTTTGATGTCACCATAATGTATCAGTATGTAACCAAAACCATAATTTATAGGCATATAAATAGGCAGGCATAATGGCAATTGATGTAAATTTTGAAAAGTATCTTCAATTAAATTAAAAAAAAAATCAGCTTTTATCAGAACTCAACAGCATTTCTCATCAGACTGTGTGCAATCAGTATTGTCACCTATAACTGACCATAATTTTTGTAACTCCTTCCTCCTCCCTACTGGGAAGCTTTAAATGATATATGCACTTACTGTCTTTACTCAGTAGAATATGTACTAGCAAAGATTTGGGAGATTTATTATATTTAATTTCTCCCCTTTGAGTAGATTTTTGAGTCTTTCTTTGCTTCTCAAAGAGCAGATTGTTACAAGCCAAAGAATGAAATTCGATGTATTCCTTACAGTTTAGAAAGCATATAAAGTTCCACATACTACAAATAAGTATGTGTGGTTGGTTGACCCTGGCTGGATGCCAGATGCCCACCAAAGCCACCTTATCACTCCCTTTTTCAACTGGACATAAGAGAGAAAATATAACAAAAAGCTTGTGGGTTGAGACAAGGGCAGGCAGAGATTGTTCAGCAGGTACCCTCATGAGCAAAACAGACTTGGCTTGGGGAAGTTAATTGAATTTTTTACCAATCAAATCAACATAGGATAATGAGAAATAAAACATGTAGGTCTGGTCATAAGTAGGATTATAAATTTCTGTGAAGCCAGCCTATTGGTTGGGTTTATATGTGAATATAATGATTTTGAATAGCCCCATGGGGTCAAAATGAGAGGGAAAGTAAGATCTCTGACAGCATATGGAATGTCTTTAGATTCTGGCCTTTAAAACTCACTTGATTTTGGAAAATCATTGAAAATGATCCTTTACCTGCAAGAAATGAATTCAGTGTAGAGCTTAGCTTATGATAGTAGCTTGGAGGCTTAATTTCCTTAGCCACATTTTAAACCACATTCTCTATTTGCTGCTTTATCTGAAAGGATGGTGGATCCTCTGGAAGGATGAACATCTTCAGTTCCTCCTTTGAAACACATATCACAAATCTCCTTGGCTAAATGTACTGCTCCTTTTCTTGTGGTGGCAGCATCCTTTGAAGTAATTCTTCCTGTTCTTCCCTTTTTATTCACTTTCAAAACAAAAGGTCTACTACTGTGTTTTTTATGTTCTTTTGGGGGCTTATCCAATATCTCTCACATTGTATGTATGAGATATATGAAAAAGCTAAGACAACACACATTCTGGAGATGCAGCAGCATAAAACATGGCTCCATTTCCATTAAAAATAGATTTTTATTCACTTTAATTATAAATTAAATTTTAAGATTAAAAGATTTTCTGAAAAGAGATTTGCTTAAATACCTACATTAGTGATTAGATTCTGTAATTGTCTTCAGAAGTTGTTTAATTAAACAAATGCTTATCCTCAGTTTAGGAACTGTCAGAATATGTACTTTTAAAGGTCAGGGCTTAGGTAGTTTCCTTCTTAATGTTGTGGAGAAGAGGGATCAAGAGGAGCAAAGATCATTGCTTGGGTACTTTGCCATGCTTTGAATGGAAAGAAAAACCAAAACAAACCATAAAGTCTTAACAATCATTTTGCTTTCATCACGTTTTAAAAGGCTTGTGTAAAGCCTTTCTCCTTTGCAAAGCCAAGCAGGATTTGTCCCTTTACGATGATTGTCTTAGAAAATTTAAAATGCAGGGAAACGAGTTTAGCAGCTGTCAAAATTAGTGCAACTCCTGGGACTAATAAAAAGAAAAACTGTAATGTTGACACATCAAATAACATCCTCGGGATGTGGGACAACACCTAATGTGCGTTTTGTCTGACCTACAAGATGTGTGAGTGGCAGCCCTTGTGCATAGTCACTAACTTGAAGAGGGACATTATGCTTAGGTCTCAAATTGTATATACTACTTAAAGGAGAGTAAACATTATACTGTAAGTGTGGAGGACCAAAACAAACCCTGAATTTGTGGAGAGCTGCATTGCAATACTGCTGTGTGCTTAAATGCCCCTTTTAATATGTGTGTGCATGTGTTATTTCTTCAGTGTTTGGATGTGGCTATGTCTAATAATGCTCATCTTTATAAAATATTTATTTGGCTTAGATATTCAAACATATCTATTCAATGCATAGTGTGAAACTATAAGAATTACTAAGTATGTGTTTCTAAAAAATATTTCCAGATGCTAAAACAGACAAAAATATCAGTAGAAAATATAAGTATGAACGAAGCAAAATGATATTTTAAGAGAAATTTGTTTCTGGTATACTGATTTTATTACCTTCAACCAAATAGGTCAAGGACTCGAAAGCAGAAAAGGATTGCAAGTCAAAATGTAAAACACCCCAAACCCATCACCCTTCAAAGAAAGTTTTCCAGGCTTATCTGGATGAATCCTGACCTGAGAAAGGACCTCTTCACTCCTGCCCTAAAGACAGCATGAAAGAGAGCTTTATCTTGTAGGTCAGAGAAAGTAGGAAGAGGTTAGAACTGCCAGAAGTCAAGCTGAAGCAACCTTTGCAAGGAAATTAAAACAAATAAACAAAAAGATTCTTTAGATAAGGAAGAGAACAAGATCTGTTTGCATGAGGTAACCTGTATTGGCCCCGTAAGAGTAGTATTTCAAATCACTTTTAAATAATGATGCTAAGAATCTTCACAAGCCAGACAGCTAATGATTATGGACATGTGGCAATGGAAACCACCTCCCTAATGATGGTACAATAAGCTCAATATGTAACATATACTAAATGGATCGTGGGTGGGAGTTGTATAGGTGCTCTCAAGAGTTTTGCCATTTCAATCTGGTAGCAGCTGTTTAGGAAAATGGGATGAGAAGTAAAGGGGGAAAAAAAAGTAGAATGAAGTATAATGTGTGTTTTTCAGTTATGTATTTTCTTTGTTTATATAATTTTTGTTTTTCAATTATGTATCTTCTTTTTCAATTATGTATTTTATCTAAGCTTATGTAATATAAGCTTAGATAAGATACCTGATCACATTACCAGAAATAAAAGTTATTTTTATAATATCCCTAACTCAGTTCAAACATAAGGCATATGCCTTCTGTGTCAGCCGTGGACATGATGCTTTGTGTTTTGTATTAAACACTCTAAGCATGCTGTGGAGCAGTAGAGTATTTTATGGCTTGTTTTGGGCTGAGAGAGTTAAAACTTTTGTTCCATGGATTTACAAACTTCTTTTTGCTGGATCAGTTTGATTCTGGGGATGAAATCCGATGCTTTTATCGGGTGCTACATAAAGTCCTCTATTTTCCTCTGACCAAAAAACATGTTCTATGTATGTTCAGGGTCTGGGGGTGCATCTTCTGTCCCAGGTAACAAGCAATAGGACAAGAGGAAATGGCCTCATATTGTGCCAAGGGAGGTTTAGGTATTGGATATTAGGAAAAATTGCTTTACTGAAAAGGTGGTCAAACATTGGAATAGGATGCTCAGGGAAGTGGGAGAATCCCTGTCCTTGGAAGTGTTCACAAACCTGTGCACTTGGTGCTGGGGATGTGATTTAGCAGGTGGATATGGCAGTGCTGCGTTAATGGTTGGACTGGATGAACTCAGAAGTGTGTTCCAGTCTAAATGATTCTATGTGCAAATATATAAACAGCTAGCTTTCCCTTTGCTACTGTGGCCCAACTTCTTGGACAACTCATGGATACAAAATAAGAGTAAATGGCTTCTTGCTTGCAAGAATTATACAATGATGCCTGGGAGGCATTTAAAGGCTTTGTTATGAACACAACTGGTTATTAATAGAAGTTATAGCACTGACTTTAGTGAGAAAGTATTGTTCTCCAAAGAGCTTGGAGAAAATCTGCTTTCCAAAGGCAAAATTTAAGAAATTGTGAAAAAGAGCCAACAGCTCTGAACCGCTATTGCCTTTTCACAAGCAACTGGAGACAAATTTTATTAGAATTTTTTTTCCAAGAGGTATTAGCCACTGTATTCAGAGAATAGAGAGGATAAACAACTCAATAACAAAAGCTTTCATCACATTTTCACTAAGGGCTGGGGTGCCTGCAAATTTTTGTTTATTTTATTTTTGACCACTATTAGCTGCCTGCCAGCATGGAAGTGCCACACAAGAGAGAGAAAGAGATCACCTCCTGTATGTGATTAGCAGCCAACTTGTTCCCCAACATCAACTAAATTCATACTTCTTGCCACTGTGGAGAAATAGAATTCATCCTCCTAGAATAACTTTAGTTAATACATGTTTCGGTGGGATTGACCCTCCTCCTTGCTGTTGATTAATATATGCCCCAACCTGTAGAACTCCTATGTGTCCTGCTGTACACCCTGCCACAGCACTAGGAAAAGATATTCTGCCTTATCTAAATCTCTGTGCTCTGTTGCTTAAGACATCCCTTTTTTCCCAGATTCTGCAAGAGCCATTTCAGAAGGCTGCTTCGTGGGTGGCAGAGGATGCAGGAGTGTGCCTGGTATGCCGTTGCAGGTGTGACTGTCCAAAGCTCACTACCTGTAGTGCAGAGAAAAATTTACTCTCATTACTTATTTAGGGCTACTTGTGGAATGTCCTTCCTATTCCCTTTTACAGAGGAACCTGAGCATAGATTAGAAGTAGTTCAGCACAGCTCTGTCTAGACAAACAATGAACACTGATGTATGCAGCAGGTGAAGCAGCACAAGAGCTGTTGCACGTCTTCAGGAGGGTCTAACAAAGATTTGTAAATTTGTAAAGCAGGTTTACAGTGTCCTGAATTCTAGACATTTTCTACACACCCACAGTAGTTGCATATTGGGTAAAAAGAGCATTATCTTTCCTCTCCAAAGTGAAACATTCCAGAACCATCCCCAATTTTATTAAACGCAGCCACAACATTCACTGTATAACCTAAAGCTTGGCATACTTGGAGCCAGCACTAGTAGAGTGCTGAAGCTGGTCTGTTGAGGGATGTGTGCTGTTAACATTATGAACTTTTTCCTTTGAGAATATTTTACCTTAGTCTTTGTCACTTTTATTCATCTACAGATTTATCTGGATAATACAATTTGCAGGTTTTTAACTCTGGTGTTTAATTGCTGTGGTATGTTGATATTTTTCAGCTCCTGAGAACCTGCATTCCAGACTGTCTTCTATTTAGCAGAAGCTAGGGCTTAAATGCAAGTTTGACTTGGCGAC
The DNA here is from genome assembly GCF_048771995.1 of Taeniopygia guttata. NCBI lineage: Eukaryota > Metazoa > Chordata > Aves > Passeriformes > Estrildidae > Taeniopygia > Taeniopygia guttata. The sequence goes on along the minus strand of NC_133028.1, from coordinate 34,800,082 downwards.
AAAGCCTGTTGGTGTCGTGGTTTTGGTCTCTACTGTGTTCACACTTGGATTATTTTTGTGGTCTTCGTGTAAATCAGAATTAGGGTTGTTTCTTTTTTTTTTGGTGAATATCTGTTTGCCATTTACATATTCTTGAAAGGTGGTTCCAGGTTATTTTTGCTTTAAGAATGTTTTAATTTGGGTAATTTGGGTTATGTTTCCAGAGACAAAAAAAAATATAACAGAAAAAAATTGCATTGTATTAAGTATTTTAATTCCAAATACAGTTTGCATTTCAGAAGAGAAAACTGTCTGAAACTTTTGCAAAAGAAAATAATTACTGATATGCAGAATATTTTCAGCGTAATATACACTTCTTGCATATTTTAAGGAAATGAAATTTCATTAATGTTTGGCATATTATATGCATAATCCCATAGAGTTCAAAGTCTTGTTTTACACTTCAGCACTGGGAATCAGGATTTCCCAACACAATGCAGTCAGAAAAATGAATTAGCACTGACGCAGAGCTCATGACCTCCTTGGCGCCAAGGGGCTACATTTAGCCAATTTCCTGCAAGCATATAGTTCAAGGAAAGTTTCTCACTGATGCCTAATGTAATATATATGATCACATTTACCTTTTTGTTTTACCTTTTTCAAGAGTGACTTTAAAAAAAATGAATTTTTAAATAATTACTTGAATACCATTCCCTTGTTGAAAATAAGACTTAATTTCATTGCCTTTGTACATGCCCTGTTTGATGGTTAGGTCCAGCGTTTTGTTATTTCAACAGACTTCAAACATGTCATAAATAAATTTCCACTGGGTTGGCACTTCCTTTTTGCTTCCTGATGTAGGGATTGATTGTTCTTTGCAAGTCTCTTGGGATTTTATGAGCTTTCTCAGAATGACTGACTTGACCACAAATTCGACCGTCATAATTTTCAGAAACCATTCACACAGAAAAGCCAATAGAGGCAATTTTTAGAACAATAGCAAGTGCTACATATTGTATGAGATCAAATGCCTTCTCAGGTGTAACAAGAGACACAGACAATGATGGATTTTATTCAAACTGTTATTAGTGGGATTAGAGTCAGTAGCAGACAAGGTTGTTAATACAAAAGTTGTATGAGATAATATTCCTAGAATAAGTATTTCTCACAAGGGGTCTCTTTGTATATGCATAAAAATATGGTTAAATAGACTACTTGGCATTTGGGAAGTTTTTCAAGTACTGTGGAGATGAAACAATATTAAAAGTACTGAATCCACATTGAATAAGGACATAGTAAAATTTTAAAAATATCTAAATTAGTTAAGTGATAAAATGGAATAATTAAGTATCTCAGAAACAATAAAATAAATTAATGTAATAAAAATAATTAACTGAGAAAGTAAAAGTTCAATATTCAATCCAAATGCTCAACGAGAGAGATGTCCAGTGGCATATTGAATATCCAAGAGAATCCTGATCTTCTCTAGGCCTTGCATTTATACCTGACAGGCTTGAAGTGTCAGGTATGCTTGGTGTCTGAAAGAAGACTCTTGCTATGTTTAGTCTCAGAGATCACCTTTTAGTGTTCTACCTATTCAGTAGTATTAGTGTATTCTGGTCAGTAGCTAATGAAACAGCAGGAGCAAGATCACTTCTGGATAGTTCAACAGAATTGTTAAGCATCTGAGATTTAATTCCACTCTTTTTTTCTTAAGCACTTTTGGCCATAGATGGGTGTAATTTCTCTTTTGTGCCAAACTCTTCTGTGGGAAATGCTTGGGAAGATGTCTTGTATCCAAGGAATCACAGAACCATTTAGGTTGGAAAAAACCTCTAAAATCATCAAGTCCAAACTAAAGCTAGCATTGTGAAGTTCATCACTAAACTATGTCCCCAAGTGCCACATCTACATGCCTTTTAAATATCTCCAGCAAAGGTGACTTAACCGCTTCCCTGTGTCAGCCTGTTCCAGTGCTTGAAAGCCCTTTTGGTGAAGAATTTTTTTCATAATATCCAATCTAAACATCCTCTGGTGCATTTTGAGGCCATTTCCTCTTGGCCTATTGCTTGTTACTTGGGAGCTCTATTCCCATCTCACTAAAAGCCCTCGTAGAGAGCTAGATCATCTCTTTCGAGCCTCCTTTCCTCCAGGTTAAACATCCCCAGCTCTTTCAGCATAAAACTTGCTCTACAGGCCCTTCACCAGCTTTGTTGCCTTTCTCTGGACTTGCTCCAGCCCCTCAATGTCTCACTTGTACTGAGAAGCCCAGATCTGTTTCTGTGATGGCAACAGATGCACAATGACTTCCAACTCCTCTTAGTAGTTGTCCATGTGGTGTGCATTGGTGCAGATGTACTTCAGTCAGGCTATTGGTCCCATCATCTTTTATGAGTTTTTGAATGTCTGATTTGGATTTCCTATTGACTTTTGAAGTGCTTTAACCAATTAGAAGGTTTCTCTGGAGCCAACTGGGCACATATCTGGGTTGGACTGCTATGCCCTGTAAGATCTTAAAGGCAGCTTTTTATTGAAATTTATTTTTGCCAATACTTCAAAGCTGAAAATGAGATTGTTCAGTTATTTCCTATTCCAAATATTGGGTAAAGCTGGATTAAATATTTAAAGACAGTAATTGCTGGAAAATATGTTTTGTAATGCCGAACGATGCATAATTAGCATTCCTAGACTTACTATTTAAAATATTTCTGGAAAGCATTCTAAGTGATGCAGAATGAAGCGTCAAATATGCATTTAATTTATATCCAAAAAATGCTGCTGGCACAGTCATCCACTTAGGAACAAGTGGTTACTTGACTACTGAGCAAACGTGATACTAATGAATGGAGTATAACATCACATAATTTTCTTATGTTCCTACCACAGAAAAAAACGTGGATGCCTTTGATCCAAAGTAATCATGTTTCCTGTTTTCATCCACAAGTTGTACAGTTTCACCATGCTGTGTGGAAAAGCAGCTGGAATTACATACCCAGTGTAAGCAACTGCTATACAAGTTTGTACTCGAGAAGTAAACGAGCTCAGAAATATTTGTGCATTTGCTTAACAGAACCAAAACTACTTACTAATTTGTCAGTGTATCTATGCCCCATATAATCATGAGAATCATGTGATTTTAATCAGAATTTTATGCCCAGTGGCATAACTTTCAGTCTTCAGTTGTAACTGGTGTGCAGCCAGCACATGAAATGAAATTGGAAAGGCAAAACTGCATTCAGCAGAGTAGTTTTTATTATCCACCTTCACAAATTTAGAAATTTGCTACAGAGACCAGAATAAAGAGTTTCATCTCCATTGCTCAATAACTAATTCAAAGTGGGAGAAGCTGTATGCAGAATAGTGGGAATACTGATATTTTCATTACCACATTTTATCAAAGAGAAGGTGAGTCTCATTAGAGGAGATGTTAAATGTCCTGCAATATAAATACCTGAAGTTTAAAATCACTGTGCTCAATTTTGGGTCTGCGCTGCTTCATTAGGAGAGAAACCATGTGATGCCACATTCAGGCCTTTCTTATGACTGCTTGCTATCATTGTAGGCAGAGAAAATATCCAAGAGGCTGGATGCTCCAGCACTGGCTGTGGTGTGATCCAGGGGCAAACAGCAGTTGGTCTCTGTTTTGGAAGTGGGGAGATGAACAGGGAATCAACGAACGACCACAGAAATAATGCTGGGAGAGAAATCCCTGTAGAGTGATTGCATGAGAAATTAAGTGAAGCAAAAAGGTGTGACAGGAACTCAGAGAGACTTGATGTACCACTTTATATAAAATTCATTTCAGGTAATACTACTTAAAATAGAATTTCTTACAAAACGCTAAATATATGTTCTCTTACCCATTATATAATAACAGGGGAAAAGCCCATTTTCTGTAAATCATTAATAATATGTACTGAGGAGATCATGTATCATGGGACACACTTGAAAAGGTTTGCAAACTGCGGCAGTATCTGAGATTGTCTGCTCTAAGACCTAGCAGAAGGATCATTTCTTAGGTTAAAATTCTCATTATTACATGTATGGACATTATGGTACTTGGAAAGAGAATTTTTTATTCCTTGCAATTTTATGTAATAGTATTTTATCCAGCAAAATAGGAAGGCATTCAAAACAGCAGTTTTACCCCAGACTTCCCTTCAAAATCTGTTTTTTTTTTCTCTAGTTAACGGCATATATACTTCATATTTATTTATTTATCTATTTATATGGAGATATATTATATAAGCTTTATCAGTTATCGAAATATATCTGTAGGAATTTAGCAACTGTTGTTAATATTTAGAAAAAACATCTATATTCTATACTTTTATGTGAATATTCAATTTCTTTTTTTTTTTTTAACAAAAAATAAGAATGTAGCTGCTCTCTTGATAAGTCATTGAAAAAAGGACATAATTGTGAGAGGCCACCAAGACTTATGCTATAGTTTAAGCATCGTTTTGCTTAACTTGCACGTGAGTATTTAAATTCTGCCTGGGAAGCACTTCACAATTAAAGCATGTTAGAATTCAAGATCTATTTCTCTTTAAAAATTGACCAAAATAATTAATTTCAATACAAAGTAATGGGAAGAAAAGAAATAGCCTTACTGAACTACAATTCTTGCATCCTTGGGGGAATGGGAATAGAGGGTTTTACTACAGATCCAGGACTGTTATGCATTATTTTTCCTCACTGTCTCTTGTCCTGTCTTTCAAAGGCAACAACTCCCCTTTTCTGGACCAGAATACAGATTTTTTTGGGATACTCTTAGATTTTTTTTTGGATCCTTTAGATGTGTATAGATGTGTGGTTATGAGATTCCATGCAGAAGGATGCATAAAGCCAACTGAGCCAGAAGGGAGATTGTTGTTCTGCTCTTGTGAAGATACTGGTGTTTCTCACAGAAACAGTAGCTGCAGGAAAAGGATAGAAATGCATCAGAAAAGTTGGCCAGTGGCTGTATTGTAAACATTATAGGCGATCAGGCTGTATATAAACTGCATATAATATATGAATTAGATATAATATAGAGAGACAGCCTGTCTCACTAGTGCTGGATACCAGATTTTAGTACATTGTTGTGCAGAATTTGAAGCATTTTTAATTCTCATCAAAGGTTGTAGTGAAATAGAGGGTCTTGTTTGCATTTTGTCATGGGAATTAGTCTACTGTTTATGGACTGTTTAGAAAAGAGCCTAATTCTGGTCTGAAATGGCTTATGCAAGAAAAAACTATTTCTATTGTGGTAATTTTTTGGTTAAATACATTTTTTCATCAGTGGAAAGTGTACAACACAGATGAATAGTACTGAAATTATGTTTTTATGGAGTTACATGAAAATCCTGCAGTGCTCTCTGTCTTATTTGTAGTTAAGTATCTCTAGAGAGTATGTTTAACTTTTTTTTTTCTGTATTTTGGCACAAGAGGGAGATTAGATGTGTTACAAATGCATACTGTTTGGTGCAATCTGGAAGTAAAACAGAACGTATCAGAATTCTAACTAAAGAAAGAAATGAGCTTTTGTAAACATATTTTTCAATGTGTTAAGGACATATTTGATGCTTTTCTCATACACAATGTGTCTTAGCAGATGGAATGATCCAGCTGAGCAACCCTCTCTGTTTATAGTTTTCTTATAGTTTTCTTATAGTTTTCTACTCAGAATATTACAGGTTAGGTTAATGATTGTTTTATTTGGGTGTAAAGACAAAAGAAAATGTAGGTAATGCAAATAATAAGGATAAATGAACATTATCAAACAGGAAAAACAAACTTTCAAGGCTTTAGAGGTAGAACAAATCAAAAATGTTGTTTTGGTCTTTGAAAGCCAATTACTTTTGTTTTTTCATTTCTGCTAAGATAAATTTGGACATGTGAATGTTAAGTATCAATTTGCACATTTGGGTCTTGAAGACAGGCAAGCAGAACATTATCTAATTGTTTGAATCACAATTTTTTACTGCAAGAAAATGGCAAATTAAAAGTTTTCTCATTTAGTAGACAGCTTCGTCAGAAACAATGCAAATAAGATATAACACAGTTTCATGGTCAATGTGTAGATCTCTCTCATAAATTCAGATTAAGTAGTCTTGAAGCACATTAAGAGAATTGTTAGATTTGTGAATCCAGTCCTTTCCTTAGAGTCTTGTGTTTTCTTTAGTATTCAAAGTGTGTGATGGGAAGTAAAAAGATGGATTTCCCACCTTTTTTCTCACATCTGTAAAACAAGTTAAATGTTCATCACCTCAAATCATCCCACCAGAATGTCATGGATCAATGACTTGGTATTGCTGCTAAGCACTGTGAATACACAAGTGCATTTCATTCTTTCATACCAAGCACTACACTAAAATGTGTTCTTGGTTTGCATGAGCATCCCTAAATCCTTACAGAAGTTATTTGAAGAAAGATCTCTCTTGTATGGATTGGGAGCAAATTAAAGAGGAATATTTTCAGTCTGAATTTAGGATTTAGGTATCACACACAGTGATTATATAATCAGTTGTGAATCTGATGCATTGTGTATTTTTCCTTTATGTATCCTTTCATCTTTATCTTTACAGATTCTTCAGTGAGAAAGAGATTTTCAGCACTGACTGGTGAGTATACTTGAGGTTTAGCTATGTTTTGGTGTGGCATTTCACTGTGTTGCAAACTCTCATGGCAGGGACAAAACAGTAGAGACCACAATTTGGTTTAAGCTGTCTATTTCACAACTTCCCAAACCTCATATGAATGGTTTTTCTGTCAGTTGAAGTTGTTTCAAATGCTCCTAATCTTAATTAACACTTCATAAATTATGAGATTTTTATTTTTCTCTGTCTTATTTTTTCAGTCATTTTTCCACAAGGCATGCTTTGAGGTTCATAGTGTTTCTGGCTCTCTCTGGGAGAGCTAACAAGAAATCCCAGTAGATATATGATGCTTTATTTTGCACAGAAAAGGAACAAAACTTATGGATGATGTCTTCTCAAGCTAGGGAGTTGAACAGCTATAGTTACCAATCTGTGAAACCTGGAGTTTTCAGGTAAAATACTCCTGAGTAAATGTAGCTCTTCCCTTCTTCAGTAATCAATGATGTTAGAGCAACCTGTAGAGAGCAAGAGTGCTTGATGACATTTACCAGGCCTTGCTACTCTGAAGACTGATCACAGTCTTACAATGATGCCATTGAAATGAGTAATACCATTCAAATCAGAAGAAAGAATCAGTGATGTCAGCAACAAGCCTCTTCCTGCAGATGTGTGGTATTGACTTGCCTTTACTTAACCTCTTCTTGATATTCTTCTATGGCCAAGATTATAATTTATTTAGTAATTAATTTATTTTTAGTTTTTTTGAGGATAAATTTTTCTTCCTGGGAGCTTGAGGAAGCCCCTAATACAGCTGATCTTCATTCCAAGCTGGCCCTAGGAGCTGCCTGATGGGTAAGTCACAGAAGAAGCCAGAATGTGTCGGCACTGGTGGCTGCAGCTGCATTCCCAATTGGAAACTACTCAGAGAGAGGATGCTGGTTTAGGAATCTGTGTGCACAGTTCTGCAGGACTCTGGCTGGAGACAGACTGAATAACTGAACTGAGACTGTAGGCTAGGAAAGGCGGAGTTTTATTCACCCACTGGTTGTTTATCATTGTTAGAGTTACTAAAGTAAAAATAGTTATTTTAGAACTGCTTTTCAAATTAAGTTACAGTTAAAGAATATAAGATATACCTCTTACATGTTTCAAATAACAATGGCACAAAAGCAAATATTAACTTGTAGATCTTAGAAAACATAAAGACCTATGATTATGAAAGCTGAAATGTTTTTAAACTTATAGGAGTAATGTACTGAATGAATAGATAAACTTCTACCACTTGGATTCACTAAAGTGTAAGCTACTACTATTAATCTTTCAAAAGAATACTGATCTTTTATATATAATACTTGCAGCAATATCGAGACATCTCATTGCTGCACAGCCTGTTCTTTCAAATAAATACACAAGTGTGCTGTCACACAGCCTTCTAGTTTCCTGACAGTTAACACCAATATGTATTTGAAAACTCACTCACTTATTTTTGGAAATTACATTTGATAAAAGATTATTCTCTATATAAAAAAATATTGTATTTTATTCATTGTTTGGAAGTGAAGTTAGATCTTAGTACTAGTTCTTCCTTTAGTGGATGTAACTGATTTGATTTAACATCAGAAATGTATTTCAGTGTTTGTTTTTTTAACACTTATCTGAATTTTGCTTGAGTTTATTTCAAACTAAGCCTCCAGGCAGTGTGTCTGCTCATATGATTAGGGAGTTTTTTTGTGGGTTTTTTTTTTTTTTTCCTTTCTTTCTGAAAGTAATACAAGTCCAAGGTATTTTCATGCTTCAGTTACAGGTCATTTGATGCACTTTGAAATAAGTGTCTCTTAAATAGTTTACAAAAACTGACTGGATAAGATGAAAACAATAGTATCTACTCTGATTGTAACCCATGGACCACATTGACCCAAAAGTGTTCTGCATCCAAATTACTGGACACGGTGTAGGCTAGTGAAAAGCACATCCATAAGTTTTGAGTTTACAAATAGTATCTATCCTTAAATATCAAATTATACTTCTAGGAAAGATTCCATAACCCCATTTCATCTGTCTTCACAGTGCTGTAAAGCAGGTGATAGGTATATCTGTCCTGAGGAGGAGCACAGACCTCGGGGTTTTTGTGGGGTATATGAGAAGTCTCCTTACCTGCCCTTGAATCCAAGATTTTATTCCCCTCACAGCAAGAATGAGATGTGAACACAAACTCAATAACAAGGCTGAATTTAGTTCCAAATGCTGCACTGGACATCAAGGACTGAGTGAGTGCATTGTTAGACTGCAGGGGCAGAATGCAGAATCCAGCAGAATTATAGCTTGATTTTTTTACTGGGAGAGTGATATTATAAATTGGTTTTTTTGCTTGTAAATTATCCTTTCTGTTTCAAGTGGTATCCATAAGAGTGATCATTGTATCTGTTATAATTTTTTGCAAGTGGGGAGTTCTCAACTGTAATTATTTTTATTATTATTATTTGCTTGGACAGATTGGATTTGTAAACTTGGAATGCGAAGTTTCAGACTTTTTTTGACACTTACTTTCATGTATGTGTAGTGAAGAGTAACTCTATGTATCTAAAACAAGATTAACCCCAATGTTGGCATGATCATTTAAGAGCGAGAAGAAAGCAGTGTTAATGATAGAAGAGGAGAAAGTAATGCTATTTTTAGTGAGAGATTGGATATAAAAGGGAAATAGAAGGGTTAGAGATAACAGTGATATGTGGAAAAGGCTGACAGTGAAATACAGATGTTCTTATAGAGAGACTGAGATATGGTCCAGAAATCTAAGAGAAGTAATTTGAGAAAGAGAGCAAAGGGGAAGAGTTCAGTGACCACATACGGCTGATTATAAATGTAGAAAAGGGATAAAGAGTTTGCTGAAATGCAGTTGAAAGGTCAGTGACTGTCATGAAAGGATACAATAGCCTTACTCAGGATCAGGGAAGATACCTGAATCGACCGGATGTATTTTGCATGACAAGGTTTTGCTAAGAAGAAAAGGAAATAAATGGTAATATACACTTATTCAAAGTTTGTTATTGTTCATCCGAAGTAGAAATGCTTATACAAAAGAGCAAAGCACTGTGTTTTAAGATTTTTATTATTTTTTCTGGAATGTGCTACTTGTAATTCAGTACATTTTCAAGCTGAAATAAGGTTCCCTGATTCACAGATCCAGACTATAAATTTTTACTGATAAATTACTGAAATTTTTTAACTTTTAATTGTAAAATTGGTGACCTCTTAATGCTTTCTACTGTCCGCATTCCATTACAACATTTGGACAAGAAAGTATAAAATGAGTGCAGACATGTGTTCAATAAAAAGGTTTTCATCTCTCCAGAGCTTTTGAGACCTCTAGTGTATTGTGGAGTCTTAAACCTGTATTTAAGTGGCCTAATTTCATTAGTTCTTATTAATCATTAGTATTAATTAAATTAAAAAAATAAATACCTGGTCCATTTGATCTTATTATTTCATCACTCAATTAGAAGGTTGTCCTGTGTTCTTTTCCAGTAGTTTTATCTGCAATGCAAAAGCAAAAGAGAAAGAGAACAAAAAGAAGCTATTAAATATATTATTAACTATTATTTTTATTTTCTTTGAGGAAGCAAAAACCCTGTAATAGAAAGAATTCATCCTATATATTTTCTAAATTAAAAAGTTGTGAAAATTCTGAATTGGCCACTTTCAACCTTTTCTATCTAACAGCAACAATTTGTACCTCTAAATGATGCAAAATTAAACATATTTATATCACAATCTTTTAAGAGTATATCCTTAAATTATATTTAAAATAAATAATATTTAAAAGAACACAGTCTATTCCTCAGGCTAATCTGTTGATGAGCTTACTGACTGCATAAATTATTCCATTCCTGTCTTTTGGCATAGATGTGATAGGAGATATGCTGATTCAAGGGCAGCCAGAGTTGTAACTGAGATCTAAAGACTGAAAATGAGAATACTGAAAGAAATCCTAACACTAAGCCTTTCAAGATGATAGAGTACATATGCAAGATTTCATGCTGGTCTTTCAAATAGAGCTGAGAAACCTGATTTACTATCAGCTTGTTCAGCATGAATTAAACAAACATGTCAGCTGACTAACAACACTCACACTGTAAATAGTATGTCCCTCTGGCCGTGCAGGTAAAGAGAGCTTACCCTGCAGAATTTATGGTCTCCCTAGAGTACAATATTGAAAGAATACAGAAACTGCTGTAAATTCCTGATGAAATGCAAGCATAAGTCTGTTTACTATTAAATGTGATTTACTGCAGTTACATGTACTCTCCCTCTCCCAACCACCTTGTAATTTTTGTACAAGGTACGGGGATTTTAGACAAATAACAATAAAAGTTTTTATTTGGAGTTAGTGCAGAATAACTTGCATATATAATTATCATCTATCTTTCAAATCTTCTTTTAAGCTGTATTTTTATATATTTTTAAGAATATCAAGGTTTGAAGTGAAGATGAAAATTTCAAAAGGATCATAATTGAGTATCACTTCAAAACTGAAAATGGTGTAGACCTACTAAGCTACTTATGTAATAAACGCAAGAAAGACCTGCTTTACAGATTATTTCTTGACAGTATGGAGAGAAATGGAATCACATTTATCACATAGAATCTGGAGAGTCTATCCACTAGCAATGATAATTCTGATGTTTGTGTTATGTATAATGCATTTTTACAAAACTATGCTCATGGAAAGTAGAACTGGAGATTCTGATTATCAGAAAATGTTACCAATTGCTTGTATGTATTATTCTATGCATCTACATAATTTTGTGAATGGTTAACTATTCATTTTGCTCAGACACAAACATGATTTTGTGGTAACTTTTACAAGTCAGGAATTTGCTCTCTATAAATCTTATTTTACTCAGATTGGCATAATTTATTCCTAAAAGCCTCAATACTTGGAAAGTTAAGAACCAGAAAAAATGTGCATTCTGGAAAGTAATTCTTATTGAATGCTAGTGTTTGTGATAAAGTTGAAGCTTCTTGTTCATTGGTCTCATTTCTGAACTTCCTGCTTTCACTTCTCTACTCAGATGGGTTTTACCATTTTTGAGTGTGGTATGCTCACTTAGTAGAAATGCAAGTACCTTCTTAGCCACGATGGGTTTATTTAAAAAAATTTAGATATTTGATCATTGTTCCGTTTAGTAGGGTTTGTTTTTTTTTAATTTGTATTGTGTTTTAACATGCACTTTTTATAATCTCTGTGGAATTACTTGATGGAATGTAGATTTTGTTCTGCCTACACTTGTGCCCTTCTGCTTTATAACCAGAAGTACATTCTTGATCTGTTAGTTAGATATCTGCTTACTTAGGCTCTGTTCCTGGTAGCAGATTTGGTTTGTCTTTCTCTTCACTGCCTCTCTTCTGTATTGGGCTGTGACAGAAATTTAAAATCTTCACCTACAGTGAGGTTTTTTCCTCCTCATGTCTTCATAAAAGTGTAGTGGTTTTGGTTCACCAATCCAAGTCACTGCAGTGATCCACTTTGTTATTTAATTGTTTCTTAAGGTGTTTTAGGCTCCCTTCAAGCAGGTAACTTACAGAAGAGGATGCCTGAATTTTTTTAATATTGAATTAAATTTGATAATTAATCTCTAGCTATTATGTAGACATTGCCAATTTAGACACTGATGATTTGTGTGACTACTAATCCTACTGATGGGAAGTGTGAGTTGTTATAACAGCTGAAGTTGTACATCAATGTTAAATCATCATCCACATTTCTATCTGCATTTGATTGCTGAAGCAATATAGTGATAAAGACATTGGTCAGTATTTGCATGCCTAAACTTCACCCTATTATCCTATTAGGATAATAAATAGCTGGTCTCTTAGGAAGAACACTAGACATAGCAAGCAGAGAGTGGAAAGTGTGAAGTCTCAAAGTATCTCTCATCCTGACACTGCCTCAACCCACAATGGGGCCTGAGTAATTAAAACTCAGTTTTAAGAACTATGAACTACAAAGCATCTAGAAAAGCAACCCCTCCTGGCCAACATTCTAGAATATAATACTATTTCATCAATAACTCTTTTAAGAACAGCTGCTTAGACCCAGCACAATTATTTTTAGAGCTCTGACCACACCTGTCACAAAAATCTTGCTTTGCAGCTTTGCTTGTTCCACTCTGCACCTAACAAAGTTTCTGTAAGTAAAAAACTTCCTTCCAGCTTCTGATATATTTTAATTTTGAATAGATTGCCCTTCACATGTAAGTTGAAAATCTTACCTTGTTTTAAAATTGTAGATGTTTGATTTAATATTTCCTGAAAGAGACTTTTTTAATGTAGAGACTGTGTCAATCCACAGTAGACTGGTATAAGTCCTTTCATGTCCCCATTGGAATATATTTTTTGCCCTTCAAAATATATTTGCCTCCGTATATGTTGATCAAGAGATCTGATTGACTATTTAAGGATAAAGCTCATCAAAGCATTTTGAAAAATTTAGCTGTAAAATTTACAATGTAGGCTGTAACACTAAAAAAATAATCTTGGTATTTTTGCTTTCATGCCAATAACCTTGAAGAGACATAATTTTATACTTTTCCTTTGAGAATGACACCAAGAAATAAAATAGGAGATTACTATATTGGAATATGAATAGTTGCTGCTGTGCTTTAAACATAGTCCTTATACTTGGGCAATGTACAGAATATCCAATATCCTCCTTGTTATTAATTGTGACTTCTTTGCTATTTTCATTCTAAAGACAGAAATACTGCTGGCTCACAAAAGCCTCAATATAACTCTATTGCAAATGGCAAACACAATAGATACCAGAAAATGTCTGCAGCCTTCCTTCTTAAAAGTGCTTCCTCCTTACTGCTTCTTTCCCTGTTAAGAATCCAGAAAATAGAGCTGAATCTGAGTTCCTTTTTAGGCAGATGATTAAACATTCTCACCATTATATATAATACAATTTCCATTTTATTTTAAACATACTTTGCATGATATAAAAATATTGATCACAGTGAGCTTTAACAATTGTTACTGCTATAAACAGAAATGCTGCACGATGGTTTTAGTGGAAATAAATTATATAGTCATTATCTCTTAAAAAAAATCACAAGAAGGAGAACCTAGGCTGTTTGGTCATTGACAGAAGATAAGTCCTTATTGAGTTCTTTACAAAACATGAACCCCAGTTGTTTTCTACATTTGCTTTCCACATCTTGAGAAAAGCACAAGTCTGTCTCTGAAAGCCCCACAGGGTCTCTGGTGAACATTCAATTCCAAATATTAGCAAAGTTTCTGTTGCTCTTTTGTTGTAATGGAAAAATGTGCACCAGCGTAGCAAGTAGTGCTCTCTTGGTTAATTCATAAGTGGCCTTTTCCAATATGTAGGTACGCAGCGGCACACTTCTTCACTGAAGTAAAACCCAGTGTCGCAGCGCTTCGTCCGCACTGTACATGGAGGTCTGTAACAACTGAAGAAAGGGGAAAAAAGTGGGCATTAATAAAACATGATCATGTATATTTAACTGGAGCAGAAACCTGTGTGCCTTCACATTGCCATTTCTCAATGGAATATTTAATTCCTACAAATATATATATTTTGACTTCTTACGGTCTTGCAACAATTTTAGTTGAACTACTCTTCACAAAAGACAATGAAAAAATAATGAATGATGGTGAAGAGAAATTATTCTATTGCAACAGATACATACGGATCTTTTTTATCACTGCTGGTTGTTGCATTCTAATCTTGAGCAGTATTTTTTAAAGTTTTCGTTTGAAAATAGGATATATTTCTGTACTTAGATTGGTTTGTTATAACTTACTGCATGCTGCAAACTGGAGGTGGTAATCCAGAATTAAATGATAACCAAATCTATCACCTTCCTACCCAGGACTGTTTCTCATCTTATTGACTACTTCAATAAGACCTGAGAAAGGTCGGTCTACATATGCTACATTGTGACTTTGATCTTGAAAATGAGAACATACTTCCTTTCAAGATTCAAATTCCCACAGCCAGTCTCTGAGACAGTGGGAATATAACTGCATTCATGTTGCATCTGTGTGCATTCTGAAGAAAAAACAGAGCCTATTTGTCATGTTTCTGATAAATCTTAATGGAGAAAGAACAGAATTAGTGTCTTACCAATTAAAGTTTAACAGAAATAAAGTATTGAACAACAAATCACATCTCCCTGTGCAGCAGCAGTAGTTTCCTTCACCAACTCCTTGACTGAAAAATAGAACTTGTACAAAGATAATATCTCTGGTTGTCCCTGAACCCTTCCTTTTCCTATTTAATTTTTCTATTAAAATAAGAACTTGACCCAAAATAACCTTACAATAACAATGCTAAATACTTTCTGGTGTATAGTGGAGACAAAGTACAAGTCTGTGATTTTTTCAGACACTGGCAATGAGTCAAAAGACAAAAGTATATGTCTCAAATTTCAGCACAGTTATACTTAAAACTTGTACTTAAATAATGTGTATGTCTTTGTGAAACACTGATATTATGATCTATTATGATAACTCTTACTTGCATATATACAGCACGCTAAATTGTGCAATGTCACTCTCCTCTTCCCTAGGTAATTCTTGTTTTAGGCTTGTGGCTACTATTATTGTTGTTGCAAATAAGTTAGTAAGTTGTGTGCTTGTTTTGGATACTAAATTACTACTTTGCAATAATTTGTTTAGGATATGAGTTGTGCACTACAGTTACATGAATTCACACCACCCCGTTCAACTGATGAATCTGGCTATGAGGAAAGTGATAAGGAATGAGGAAGACTGCAAATGGGACACTTATTAACTAGTCACATCGTGTTCAGTGTTTTCATTGTCATTTATCATAGATTAGTTCACCACTGTGGTCTCCGTAATTAAGGGAGTAACATTACTTTGTGCCACTTAATAGATATTTGAAATCAGTGTAGCAGCTCATGGGAATCTCTCAAACCCTGACTGATCTATTCCCCCAAAAGTTTGGAAACAGTGGTAAAAGCCAACAAAAAGTTTGTGAAAGGATCTAATACTGTAAGTGAACAAGCAAACCAGCAGTAGGTCTGTTCTGGGAAAAAGGTACTCCACAGAGTTGCAGTGGATGAAACACTGAACTCACCTTTTTGCTGTCTCTGCCATGAAAGTTCAGACCATTTACTGTACTGAATGATAGTTAAATGAAATAAACTAAGAAGAAAAAGAGGCAAAACCAAACTCTTCCACACACCTATGTCTGTACACAATGAAAAGCAGTCATGCAAACATTAAGGATGAGGAGTTCACTTTGTTTAGGATTCATGGCTCCTTGTGAACTTCAGCTTGCAGCTGGGAGTGCTATATAGTACCTCTCCCATGTGAGTTTCTGTCTAGCAGCAGTCAAGGTCAGGTTACTTCAGTCTTATCCTTATTTGGGATATTTCAACAGAGCAAGACAGGCCCTCTCCTCTAAAGTGCTTAGCAGGTAATCTGGCCCAGCCAAAACTGACCAAAATAAATTTTAGAGGTGGTAGCACAGGGTGAATAGCAGCAGAGTCATTGTAACTACATAAATGTGGTTTCCTTAGGAAACTGCTGAACAATAGACCAGGTCTTTCAAGAGATTTTGTCTGAATGCTGTTTACTGAGTGGTTCCATGTGACAGAGGTCTGTTCAATGAGGTCAATCTGAGCATGCTGGAGCTTAGATAGATGTTTACTCACTATTCATAGTGCTGGGCAAAGCAGCAGCAACTTTCTCTTTATGGTCAATTATTGTGAATCTTTGCTGTGCAGAATGCCCAGATTGTCACTGTGGGCAGTCTAACAACTCCACAGATGAAACAAGAGAAAATGCTACTTCTTGGGCTGATAAACAGCATAATCACCTTAAAAAGCTTATTTTAGAGAGCTTTTTTTCCCTTCCCATCCTGTGCTTTGTAAATGATTTTGTATTCCTTTCATTTGAAGCAGGGTGTAACTAGTAGAGGCAGGGACATTTTAACTACAGTGCATAAAAATATTAGTGCTTCAAAACCAGAAGCTACAAGCACTACTTGTAGGACAGGGAGCTGTCTAGGACATGACTACAGGATTATGCTCACGTCTAGGGCTCACAGGTCTAGCACAAAGTTAAACAGAGTGGTACTTCTATTTATTTTAAATGAATTTGTATCATTCATATATTTTATATTTGTATTATACAAATTAAATTGTATAATTGATGCTGTTTTAAATGAGCAAGGGATCTTTCAGAGATAAAAAAGATGTTGCAGGATTTTTATTCCTTTTAGAGACAGCTTGTGCTGGACAGAGCCAAAATGTCAGAACCTATACTAAGTTTTTTCTTAAGGAGATTGTTCCCTCTAACAGTGCTAACATCTACAGGACTATTCTATATAGCTCTACAGGTTCTAGAGGTATAAAGTAACAACATATATAAACCTTTCTCCCTGCACTCAAAGACAAAAGAAAAACAGCTTAGAAAAAAGGCAAAAGCATCCTATATCATACTGTCCTTGGAAGTGAGAAAATGATTCAAACTCTATTGCATTCAACCACAACACAACAGAGAAAGGCTGAACCTAATTTTCTCCCTCAAATACTAAGCCTTTAAATCAACAGAGATATTGAAATCAACAACAGATATTTATTATGGCATTTCTTAGCTTCTTAAGTGCCTGACTTCTCCACTTGTGAATGTTCTTTTAAAATGTAGGTGGTTTATATTTGCAGCACTGCTGGAAGTGAAACCTATAGTGCAAAGGCTTTATAATATGTAAACCTTATGTAACCAGACTGGTTTCTTTTCCTCTGCAAACATAAAATTGATTTATAGAGAAGAAATAATTTCTGATGTTTCTAACAACTCTTCTATGTCACTTAAAAGGCCAACTATTGGCAAACAAGTAATGCCAGTTAATAATCTTTTTCCTCATTTTAGAGACTTTGACACAAGTGTCACTACTTATATTTGACATCTTTTCTTTATGCAGATGAACAATATGTATATATATGGCAATATATTTAGTCCAACTAATTTCATTCTTTCATTTCTTACATTTCATCAGGAAAAAAAAAAGGAAAAGGAAGAAAAGTTCCAAAAAGCAGTCTAAGAGCACTAGAAACTAAATATGCTTTAGAATACTTATTATGCCTAGTAGCTTCCTCTTAGAGATTATAGAAGTCATAGAAGATAAAACTGAACTGAGAACAGGCTTACTGTTTACTTACGACTACAGAGCAATTCAATAAGACAGCTAATGTCAAAACCCAAAATTTTAGGCCTTGAACACCATAAAAGAAATAAAAGCTGTGGTTTTACCTGCATGTCTGGTGATGGAACCTTTTTCCTTTCAAGAAGCATTTATTGGGAGATTCTATACATTCACAGACGCATTTTGCAGGATTTAGAGGCTGATGTCTAGGACAGGTCTTTCTGCATACACACTGGCACTTTTCTTCATCAAATTCCTTGTTGGGCCCACAGGATGCAGGGATAAGTTTGTTTTTGCACATGCACTGACACGATGTTCTGTCTAATTCTTTGTGAGGACCACAGCTCGAGGGCCGCACGCCTCCTTTGCAGACACACTGACAGGTTTCTTCATCCAGCTCCTTGTTCGGTCCACAGATATGGAATCCTTCAGGTGTGTCTGGAAAAGCAGCACAGAAGTCCCACTAGTACCAGAGTTTTGTGTCTACTCTCTCACCTCTTTTTATGTGAAGAAATGAGAAAATCCATACCTTTTATAGTGTTTCAAAAACAAGCATATGTCAAAAGACAGGCAACAACCAGTAGCAGCACCCATACAGAAAAAGATATAAGTAATTACTACAACTTCTTGTCTTTAGACCAACATTTGATGCTTTAAGGGAAACTGCTTACCAGAATCTCCAAGGTGAGAAGAGAAACCAAACTCATGCTGTGACAAACATCTACAAATTTGATTATTCCAAATATGATTTTTTGGACAGGTCTTGTTTGCCACATGACACCTGCAAAATTAAAAATGCTGTTATTTACTACCATAAGAATGCAAGGAGAAAAAAAACTATTTTAGCTGTTGATTGCTTTAGTTTCTCACCATTGCAAATATCTTTCTAAAAGTGTCAGCTCATTAATAATTTTCTTTTTTATTCCCGCCAATTCTGCTACTAAAGGTTCTCCCCACTAGAGAGATTTTCAACTATTTGTTGAAGAAACCTTCTTATATTTCAAGTTTTAGATCCAACTTCTAGAAGCTGATATTTGTATTTTGCTGATGTTGTTTTGAAACAGACCTAACCTTAGAACTTAAGCCTCATACAGACAAGTATAACAATTCTTTTGCATGCCAAATACTGCATGGTAACAGGCATGATTTTCCAGATAGTTTTTTCAAGTACAATTTTGTTTTTCAAATTTAAGATGTCAAAAAGGCAGCAATAATAGTTTTGGAATGAATTCTGTAGGCAAAACTTTAAAAATTAAAATCAGTTTATCAGATTCTGTTCCACTTTATGTGAAAGTTATGTGCCATTAGCTGACACTCTCTCATCAGTCACTCATTCTGGACAGCCTTCTTGAACCTATAGAATTGGACTTTCAGCAGTGATATCTCCTCACTTTAAAAATAAAGACAATAAACAAGTTAACACTTTAGTCCTCTTTTCCTGCTACAGTTTGCAGCCAAGGTAGTGGTAATAAAGAAAGCAAGAAATCCAAACAGCAGCTGTTGCCTTTTTAAAGAATGAGTGCACTGAGCTGTCTGGTGAATCACTGATAGAATATTTATGTGTATTATCTCATCTTCCTTGCTTGCAATTTCTTTATCACCACAGCTGACATTACATCTTTGAATAAGTCAAGCCTAACTTCATGTATCCGGGTTGTGTAATTTATTCATTGTTTCTGTAGTATTTCTAAAATCCTAATAATCTTTTAAGACAACACCTATATTACACATTTGATGAACTTTTCATTCCCTTGAGCACCATTACTCACACATTCAAAAATGCAGGTGCCGGGATATTCTTCTGTGATGATCATTCAAGCAGATCACTCCCCTTCAACACTAAATCACTCCACTTGTAAAGACTGCTGTGGTTAACATCAAGCTGCTTCACCTCATATTTTATCAAACTAGTGTTTCCTAATTTTATCCCAATAATGATCTCACTCTTGCTGCCTCACTTGGCATATGCTTCCTTTAGCTTGCCTTCCATTTCCGCTTGAAAAATAGTATGGATAACCTACAGACATATTATTGTATTCTGTTAAAAAGACCCAAACCAACCAACCAACAACAAAAGACCTGTTTTATTGCACAAAGCCACAGATTACAAACTTAAATACATTAAGTAACTGAGTAGAGAAGACCTTCATATATTCTGATCTAGTACTATGTTTTCTTACCTCTGTTGAAGCATGATTTCTTAGTCACAGGACAAACAGCTAACCTGTCCAAGTCTGGCATCTGTACTGTCACCTCCCTCAACTACAAGGAGCTGTTTCCTGGCTAAAATAAACTCTTGCATGGGTCATTACAACTGCTCTTAACTTATAAACCTGAGAAGCTGGAGAGAGTCAACATAATTTGACTTTCTTACTGACTTGGGTTTGGTTTCTTGAATAATCTGTTAATTATGTAATTAAACTAAGTATTAATAGATTAATTTCCAAGCCACTATTTATGATCTATGTTTTCATGAACAAATTAAATAAATTAAACTCAAATAGAATATAATCTATGTTTAGGAACATGTCAGAAAACATCCAGACTTAAACAGATTGAAACCACTGAGGAAAATGCTTAACACCTTTGAGAAATTTGTTCTACCCACTCACCTTATTCAAAATGTCGATTCATTCCAGTTTGGCTTCTAGTTATTGACTCTTCGTCAAAGCAACTCTTAGTCTATTATTTTTGACCTCCTAAATATTTATACCTTATAAAATAATCACTCAAATCTCTAAACTAAGGAAGTTTTAAAATCAAGTGTTTTAATAACTTAAAATCAGTTTCTGGTGCCAGATTGTCCTGTGACATTTTTCATTCAAAATCACGCACACAAAAAAAATCAATATGCTACTTCTATGGAATGCCAATTAACCCTCTATTTTCCCCTTCCATTCTATTTTACATGCACCTCTGGCACATGAAGATGTAAAAAAAGATTTGTAAGTTAAAGGTTCCCTAAAAACAAGCTTTTAAAAAAACCCATTTAAAATATGAAAATATAGATTGAGAGAGAAATGTTGTCTCTAATTATTTACAAAGATGCTTTTCTTTCAAAAATAAATTGATTTTGCTGATATTTTCTTTAACTCTCAATTAGACCGCAGCTCTTTCATCAAGCAAATCCCACACATGCTATTCTTCAGTTTTAAATCATCTTATTCTAGTTTATCTACTGGGTAGAAAGGCGATGTTAATTTAGTAAAATTGTCTTTGTGAAAAATAATGGCAGCCCCTTTGCAGAATGCATTCTGCTACTACCACGCACGGTTCGCCTATCCTAACTGTGAAACTGTCCCAGCAGTATTTTAAATCTCAATTATATAGGCTTGCTCATAATGTGAAAGACAAGCCTCATACTTACTGAGTTTGTGCTGCTGGCAAGGAACGCCTTATGATGGAGTGGACTTGTCTGTACACATCCAGCTTGGACATGCACCGGCAGGACGTGTGGTTGGCGAAACTGACGGTGACGGGCTTGGGGCCGTGGGACAGCGGCACCGTGATCTCAAACAGCTACAAAAGGCAAAGCAAAGCAAAAAACTTCTGATATAGATCCATCTAAAACTAATGTAAAGACATACGAAAAACCTATCATAAATTTAAGTTCAGATTTTTTTTTTTGGTTGTATTACAGCATTCAATTATATTGCTAAATAATTATTATGTGCAAAACGAATACAATAGCTATGGTTTGACAATTAACATTTTTAGTGTTAAACCCTGTCACATGACAGTTTGCTTACTACAACATTTAATGTGCTAGAGGAAAACGTTCAAAGAACTCATTTTTCTAGAAGAGATGACTTCACTTCGGCAGCATTTAAAAAAAATCCAAAATGAAACATTTGGAAGGTGCTTTGAAAATCTGAAGAATAATATAAAGAAGACAGTAAGTTAGCACTTAATACATCAGTTGCACAATTAAAAAAGCTTATGTAAAACAGCAGTATAGTGGACTTTGATCAAATCAGTTCTGGATGAATAACGTTTGAACTGCAGCATACTGCATTTTTAAAATTTTTTGTATTTGTATCTGTTTGAGTTATATGCCTATCCTGATGAAATATATCTTTAACTATACATATTTTTTTCCAAAGTATTTAGAAATATCCACTGCTGATAAAATAGTCTGTATGTGAATTAACAAAACCTTAATTTTAGTGGGAATTATAGTTCAACTGGTGAAAGAGGAAAAGTCAGTGATACCTTGTAGTAAAACTGAACAAGTGATAACAAAAAACCAGAGAAACTCATTTCAGTTTAGGACATCTACTTTATCAAATTAAGTAGGTTTTGCTGTAAAACTTGAGTCTCAATAATCTCCTGAAAAGCTAGGACAAATACACTAGGTTAAAGTCTTAAAAGCTGGGTTTTGATAGTGTTTAAGAGGGGCAACGGTGCACTGCTGCCTTTTAGGTGTTCAGTCATTCTTCCAAATACATTTCAGAACATTTCTGCATCTTCTGGGGACTTTATTACCCTTAAAACTGGTGATTGTTTTCTTATTCCAGTTCCAGTTCGTAAGATTGTATAAAAAGACTAATTTTTAGCTGAGATGTATTGTCAATGCTCTTTAAAAATCTATAACTTTAGAGTATGTCATATATGCAGCATGCAAATATAATCAGAATACTGGTAATTTTAAATGCTTCAAAATATAAAATACACTATTAAGGGACTCATTCACCTGCTAGAAAGCTGATTCTTAGAATATATATATATATGAATGATGGGCAGAACAAAGAGTATGAACTTAATTACAATACTACAAATGAAGGAGAATCTTGCTTTTTCTGCTCTCTCTTGACAGTATGACCTTGCTTTCCTAAAACTGAAATAAAAAGAAACTGCTAAATCATAGAAAATGAAATAAGCATGAGTCTGTGAATGGACCTAACTGCAGCTGGAAAACAAGTGCATGTTCTTCTTGTATTCTTGCAGTAGATCAATTTTCCATGCTGCAAAGGGATGGCAGCATGGGACAACTGTTCCATTTCACAAGGTAGGTCCCTGCCTAACTGTCCTATTCAGCTTCAGGAGATTCACATTTCACAAAACCAGCTGAGTTATATTAATCATGGTAATGGAAATGGAAATGATGGTGAACATGAATTCATCTTAATTTACATTTATCCTTCCACTAAAGCTGTGAAAGGTATTCATTATGAGATGAATATTGCTAACAACTATTCCCATCAAAACTTCAGTGGCGCAGTGAGAAAAAAGTTTAATTAAAAAACATAAAGGTAGACTAGCTTACTTGATCTCCTGAAATTGCCTTCAGTTTGCCCAGATAAATCCTCTTAATGGTATTTTACCTCACCCAGTAGCTGTTACTGTTTATTCAGTGAAACTATTTTAAGTGAATAAACTCTCAACATGCATCACTCATGTTCAAATCTTCATCTAAGTAATACATTCCAGATTATGTAAAACCTGACCATAAACAATGCTTCATGGTTTTAATAACTTTTTTTTTTTTTTTTTTTTTTGTTCTCCTTCCTCATCCAACAGAACAATAAGCTCAACATCTGCTGTCACTATAGGGCAGGTCTGGCAACATTTAACAGCCAAATGTCAATACATAGAAAGGGTATTTCTATGAAAAATGTCTCATAACATCTATGTATGAGCCTAGTTCTCAATTCTTTTTCTGGCACCACTGTTGGCTGCAGCTACTATTGCTGCTACCCACATGGCTCAAATGGGTAATTCTTCTTGGAGACCAAATGGCTTATATTTCTGTTTGATCCGTCATTCTCTAAAATATTGGATTTACTGCATTCTTAGAAGCCCAAATCTTTTCTTCCTTTGCAACTTTAAATTATGATAAAAAATCAGACTAATTCACTCTAAAGGGAAAAGCCATGTCCTTTAGGCTAAAGACAGAAATTCAGTACCAAAGACTACAACAAATTAGCTTCAGTCTCCAGAAGAACATAAGATCTGACAGCAGTAGGGATTAGAGAAATCTTTGAAAAGTGGAGAGCTTTTATTGCTCTGAAAAATGTTAGTAGTTGTAATAAATAAACCAGCAATTTATGAGTATTGCTCTAGTCAGAGGCAAATAAAAGAAAAAAATAGACTCAGCTTGCCCAGGCTGTCCTGTACCTTTTTGCCACCAACACTGCTTTGTCAGTAAACCAGTAGAAAGCAACAACAGAAGCAATGAGCTTCTGTATAACTACAGAGTAATATATATAACAAAAAAAAAACAAACCCAAAAAATAAAACCAACCAACCAAACCCAAAAAACCTCCCAGATAATCACAAAGCTCTGTCCTCTTCCTGAAAAGCTGCTAATTGT
Organism: Taeniopygia guttata; assembly: GCF_048771995.1. Classification (NCBI taxonomy): domain Eukaryota; kingdom Metazoa; phylum Chordata; class Aves; order Passeriformes; family Estrildidae; genus Taeniopygia; species Taeniopygia guttata. The sequence continues at coordinate 34,776,009 of NC_133028.1, read as the reverse complement.
AAACATAAATCAGTTACACATTGTTAATCTCAGAGTATAGCACATACTAACAGGAGCTCTGTGTAATTGAAGAACAATTGAAAGCCATTAATAATTAATCCATTTAATAAGAATTCAACACCTGCCATACAGCCAGTCTAAGGCTGTTTTACCACAGAAAACCAAACAGCAGGTCTTCCACACCATTTCTAGGGTTTCTCTTGCAAGTACTGTCCACAACCTAGAACTTAATATGATTTTAAACTTAGAAAAATAGAAAAAAATCTAACAGAAGATAGGAATCTCTGAATGTGTTGACAAAAAGCGCTATCAGAACTCCTGAAAAAGCAATTTTCTATATATTCCTTCTCACTGATTCTTAGAAACATAGAATAGTTTAGTTTGGAAAGGACCTTAGAGATCATCTAATTAGACCCCCTCTGCCATGGGGAGGGTAACACCTTTCACTAGACCAGTTTACTCAAAGCCCCAAAAGGCATGTCATTTTGATCCATGGCCTTGATGGTGTCTTCTTTACACTAAAAGGACTTAATAGCTTACTTACCAGAAAAACTGAGGGTTTTTATACAAAGCATTTCTTTGCTTCAGTGGCTAAATTAATGTATTCAGCACTATCATCATTTGTGGCAATATCCATTGTATCAGCACACATAAAATTATTAATATGCTCACTGACTTCTGAAATATATCAAAACTGTTATTGTGTGGGAAGGCCATCATTCTAGATACTTTTCAAATACAGGATTTATATATGTTTTTTTCCCAAGATTTACATTAACTACCTCATATTCTTCTGATGGCCTGTGGTTTATTTTGGCAAGTTTCCCTTAAATTGATTGAGTTTACGTTTCCATCACTTGGGATCTTTGCACTTTTTAAAGTGTCAGTAAGGCCAGCCAAATGTAACCAGTGTAACACAGTACAATGTGTCTAGAGACATTCTTAAACTAAGGACATAAGACTGATTTCAAAACTAAACATCTCTATATTGAAAAGAATGAAAATAACCTATTTGAGAAATGGCATATCGTCATTATTTTACTGTTGAGCTTCCTTGAAAAACTGTTTCAAGGTTTATGCGGGATACAAAACCAGCTATTTGACAATAAAGTCATATTTATTTAATATGCTTGGGTTCCTTATTCTATATTTTTCTATTTTAATCCCTTTCTTTTCCCAGAAATATTAACAAAAAACATTTGGAACTTTTATATACCCCACTATTAAAAGAACCTACTATATCACTACAATAGTTAGTCTAACAGAAAAATGTATGGGAAAAGGTAGAAATGCTAATGTTGAAAACAACAGAATATTCTTGTGGCGTATCTCTGAATTGTGAAAAAGAACACCACATACATCCCAAACTGGGCAAACAATTTCAAGCTGTTAACTTGTTTCCTGTGAGAAAATCTCCTCTAAATCTAATTTTGATCTGCTTGGATAGATGTTTTCCCTTGAGGCACTATAACTGTAACCATGAAATAAGATGATTTAGGACCTTTACAACAAGTGATCTGAAAAAAGCCAAAAAAATGTCCTTCCTGACAGCCAAGAGGGAGAATGGGATGAAACAGCTCTTTGACATCTGCCCCCTGCTTCCCTTCAACCTATAAGCAAGTGCCTGTCGGTGGGGCATAAAAAAGTGCTGCTGAGGGACAGGCTATAACTGCACCAAGTAGTTCCACAATCTTTGTAAGCATTGTTGAATTATGTGTGCCATGGAAACAGAGAACAGCTGTTTGATAACAAATCAGAGAAAAAACCCAAACAACCACACCACAAAATGAACACCCAACCAGTCACATTTCCCACAGATCCTTACTAGGCAAACCACCACTTACAAAGTGGGCTACTGGAGGCAGGAGAGGACCTGCTGCAGTTTGTGAATTAGCCTAGGGAGTCTTCAAATATTGTCACACATCTTGTACTGTATCTTAATTAAGAAGTTGTCTCATATCTCAATCCTGGTTGTATAAACATCCCTTAACAACTACAAAAACAGGGTTTGGGAAAAAGTGGTATTAAAGAAAGCAGAATATGTTTCTACTTTTGACCTTGCTCTGGACCACCACTGTGTTCCACAAGGTAATCTGGGAACATCTGACCTGGTCCACTCTTCTGGAAATCAATTATTTGACCTCTATAAAAATAATTTCTGTGCTTTATTTTTAATTAATTTTGATGAAAGCTGATATAATCTTTCTTTATATGTTAATGTCTGGAATCAATGCTAGTGCTTGCCCTCACAGTAAGAACTCCAGCTAAAAAATTAATTTCCCATTAAGCGCAGGGTGAATAGTATGAAGTTATCTTACAGAGCTTATGCACAAAAAATAAACCTAAAAATTGGTGAATTATGAGAAAACTATTAGTACTAGTTTCTTTCAGGAAATAGTAGAAATTGTGGCAAAAATAGATGTGTAGGGTACCTGAATTCCACAGAATGTCTTGAATCCAATACTTTTTTCTTCCTAATTCTCATCTGATATGGCTTAAGATGTAGTCACATAATTTTAAAAAAATTGAGATGGTGACAGATGAAGATATATAGCTATAGGTCTGTTCCTTTATTAAGGTTTCTTTTAAAACTGCATTCTGGCAAGGACCAGATAAAACTGGAAATCAGAAGCAAGATAGAAAACTCATAGATACAATTGCTTGCTTTTACAGGATAAGTAAGAAAACAAAACAGTATTATTGCCTCTTCTTTCTAATAAGACCTTTAAGATTTTCCTTTTCAGTCTCTCAAATCTTTAACTACTCCTATGTCATATCATCACCAATAACATCAAGAACTTCAAAAGGAAACTCAGTGCTAAACATTTTCTCCTGTGTAAAAATTACTTCACTCAACAGATGCGAACAGTAAGATGAAGAGAAAGGTATCATTTAGCCCAAACTGACATAGCTCAAAAACTAGGAAATCTGTATTATGTGGAACAACTCTCTCTGTGATGAGATAATCCTTTATTTTGGTAAGCTAAACTTTACCAATGTGTGAAAAAAAAAAAAAGTCCCACTTCTTGGGTTTTTAAATGAAAATTATATTTGCATCTTTCAAGCAAGTGGAATTGAGACAATGGTTTCTCCTAATAATGAGAAAAACAGTAAGGCTTGAACAAAGTCAATGTTGTTATCCTCATTTAAGCTATTTGAGCTACATTACTCCTGTGCTGCATGGTTGTCTTCCAGTAGCCTAAATTTAGGATTGAAAATTCCTGGAAGTATATACCCATTTCAGAGAGACAGATTTGGTGAGAAATGAGGGCAGAAAGTGCACTTCACAAAATTAATGGGTTTTACTGTTTTCTTTACATTCCCTTTTCCTAATACCGCCCAGAACAGGCTCAGAGCACTAAGAAGTTTTTGATAAAGGAGTGACATTTCTAAGGGCTTCAATTTTATAATTGGCTATGCAGTTTTTTGCCTTCATTATAAATATGTACTGCATCTTCAGCTAGATGAATCCTCTTGAAAAAAGAAGCAAGATTTACACTAAAAAGTGAAAAAGCCTACAACCAACAAATCCTCTACTAAATACTATAATAACAGGAAAATACTCTAGGAAATGCTTTTAAGTATGACTATTTTTACATGATTTATGAGGGAAATGTTGAAAGATAATTGTGATAATTCCTGTATCTACTTAAAATAATGTAGTACATGCTGCTTTAATGGCAGCTCACAGGGTCAGTGCATGATCTCTGCACACTCCTACCTAATCACTAACCCTGAACTTGAAGAACAAAACCTGTACATATACAGGAAGAAGATGCTTTACAATAAAACAAATAGGCACATAATGATATATGTCTTAAAATAGCAAGACACCCTTCCTAAAAAGCTTTATTTGAAACATGTATCCTGCCTGCACATGTCCTGCAGCAGTCTACACTAATAAAATTACATGCTAGTTTTCCATGGAGTGCTTGCCCCATACAGACATAAGATAGATGGAAAAAAAAAAAAAAAAAAGAGAATTAAGTTTTATGGATAACCTCAAAATTGAGAATGGGAAATCATAATTTATTTTTTCCCCTGAAAAATAAAAATATTTTGGGTAAAAGAGAGTTAAACACATTTTTTATCCAGGCAGTAGTGTCTTCAGTTGTTTTTCCCGTATATTTTGGAATCAACCATTTCCTTTGTCATAGTGGCAATAAGAAGGTTTAGAATATGCATGAACACAAATGTATTTGCAAGGAGTACATGAACTGTAAAAGCGTGAGAACTTACTGTCTTGCTGATGTAATTTGTGCTGATATTCATACACTGAAGTCCTTCACTATTGCAGCAACCTCCACATCTGTAGATGGATACACATGGGGGTTTAAAGAAGGTGTTTGTAGTTGCTCCAAACTCTTTTCCCACATCCACACACACTTCACGTGGCGTGCACTGAGTTTTTCTCCATTCAGTATCAATACCTGCAAAGTTACAAGGAATTTCATGTTATAAAGGAACTGTTTAAAATCAAAACTATCCTGCAGTAAATTAGGATTTCTTTTTAAACTTCCAAACCAGAATATGAAATTCTAGAGTCACACCCTTCAGTCAGTGAAACACATATCTCTCTATGTTACCTTCTAGCTGATTTTTTCTCCTCCATAGGGACATGACATATAATCATGGAGCAGATGAAAAGTCACAGTGGAGCTAAAAGGGAACCCAACAGGCAGGCAAGACCTTAAAGCACAGAATCATAGCCTGGCTTGTGTTGGAAAGGACCTTTAAAAGTCACCTGCCACCTAGTCCAGTCCTCTTGTAATGAGCAAGGACATCTTCAAGCAGATCAGATTGCTCAGAGCCCCATCCAAACTTGAATGACCTTGGATGGCTCAAGGGATGAGGTATCTACCACCCCACTGGGCAACATGTTCCAGTAATTCACCATCCTTATAGTAAAAGTTTTCTTCCTTTTATCTAGTGTGAATCTACTTTCTTTAGTTTAAAATTATTACCCTTGTCCTACCACAACAGGACCTGCTACCTCATCTTTCTCATAGACCCCTTTAAGAACTGTAAGAACTCCTGGGAGTTCTGTAAGAACTGCTGTAAGAACTCCTGGGAGTCCTCTCTCCTCCAGGCTGAGCAGCCCCAGCTCTCTCAGCCCACCTTCATAGGAGAGGTGCTCCAGTCCTCTGAACATCCTTACAGCCCTCCTCTGGACCTGCTTCAGCAGGTCCACATCCTTCTTGTGTTGGGGCCTCTGAGCTGGACACGGTGGACATACAGTACTGCTGATGGGTCTCACTAGAGCAGAGGGAGGGGCAGAATCACTCCCTCAAACTGCTGGCCAGCAGCTAAAGCTGCCCGTGTCCTTCCTGGGGCAAGTCTCATCTTGAGTAAAATCTGCACTTTAGTTCTGCACACTTCTGCAAAGTAATTCTAACCAGCCCCACACATATTAGAATTTTTAAATTTTATACACGTAATGTGAAATTCATTTAAATACATGTTTAGTTTGTTAACTAGAAGGGTGTAATTTAAAGCAAAATATGTAGCAATCATGTACTGCATGTGATTTAATCTGATGGATGATTTTTGTGCCCAGGTTATTCACACAAATTTGGGCAAAGACTTTGTATCATGTTATACAGCATTTTACTTAATATAATCTCACATTAACAGCCCAAAGACTTACAGCTGGTTTATTCCCTTTTGGCGCTAGATTTTGGTAAGCTATTCAACAAAAATGGAAATTTTGCCTTATGTGTACTTTAAACTCTCCATTAAGGTACATGATTTCCAATATCATGTCCAAAAATACACCTCCTGCTATAAATCCTGTAAGCACTGGCTTAAACTGTAACTTAATATATTTTCATCCAAGCTATCTGAAGCACTGAAAGGTATTCAAACACACTGGTTTGAAAACTGCTTTGTTTGTTTTAGCACAACATCATTACAACTATCTTCTTGTAACATGAAAAAGCTCCAAGTGGATTATTTGGCATTCCAAAGCCATAATGCATAAGAGAAGAAAGCACTACCAGCCGTGATGCAACAGCAGAAAATGAGAAGAAATATTTCAATGAGCCCAGCTATTAGCATCCTCTTTGATTTCTGCAAAATTGTTACAGCTTCTACAAAGTAGGACTCCTTATTCTTGAAGACAAGCACTTTGCTCTCTCTACTGAGCCAAGAAAGCACTTTTATACAATGGACATACATAAAATATCCCTGCAGAGTAATTTGTTCCATTATGAAAGGCTGACTATCAAAGATTTTTACATTATAGAGAACACATCCTATCAAAATGCTGATGCTGGTTTACTGACAATGCTTAGCTTTTAAAGTGTTTTTGACACAATTGAAAAGCCTTCAGATTTCCATTTTCTCTGTTTTGGAATGAGGATTATGTCCTGTACTTACTTTTCAGGATCTCTGCATTATAGTGTGCTGCAGCAAATTTCAGAGAATCATCTGATCTTGTGTCAAAGCTGGAGTGCTCCCTGTTGTGTTGCCAACCTCCTCTCCTCAACTGACATTTGAATATTTTCCAGTATTCTGGGTAAAGTACTGTCATGAGCTCATCCACACTGGACACTGACCGCAACTGCTCTTCCAGGTCTTTGCTTCCATGAGCCTGCCAAAGTAACATGCAAGATTAATTACTTTCCCTGGTACACAAGGGTTGCTGGGAACTAGCCTGAAAAGCAAGCCAGACATTGTAAAATAAAGGGGTCCTCATTATAAAAACTGCTTCTCTCACTCAATGCCAACATTACTATATTGACAAACAATGAAATGTTTTGCTTCTTCCACCACTTCTTTATCACCCTTGTAGTTCAAAACATCTGTGTGAGAAAGGAGCTATAGAATTAAGCCTATACAAATACAGTCTGCAGATTATTAAAAAAAAAGGCATTTTTATACTGGAAAGATAAGTTTTTGTAATAAAATTTTGAATGCTTGAATCCAAAACATTTAAATGATGTTCATGTTATTTAATATCATATACTCCTAAAGTAAGACTGAGTTTTTCCTCTTTAATCCCTTAGTCCCGGAAAATCAAAACTCCCAGAAATGTAAAATCAGTCAAAACAAACTAACAAACAAAAATAAACAAAAAACCCACAAAAAACACCCAAACCTAAAACAGAAAACCAAGCAAAACACCAAACCAAGAAACTAAATAATGTAATAGTAGTTTTTTAGGGAAAAATCTTAATAAGCACATTCTATTATAAAACACTAATTTCTAAATCAGTAGGACATGAGGACTTTGGTACTTTGAAGACTCTAAACCTCACACTCCCTTGCTGTTTCAGGAGTAGCCTCAAAGCCCATAATCTTGCTTTGTTATTCTCTGGCCTTTACACAAACTCGTTGCAACTGTAGTTTTCTAAATGACTGAGACTGACATTCCAGTTTATCGCCTACCAGGAAGATTCCTCTGTTTCTCTTAGATGAAACATACTGCACCAAAACACTGGTGTTTATCCCCTGCCCACCTTTCCCATCCATGGATTGCTGACTTCCCAAAGGGAAGGGCAGTATGGAGAAAGAGTATTGAAGAACCTTCAGCCACCTTCTCAGCCTACATGGCCCTTAGATGGCAGTATAAGACACAAAATACAGAGGTACACTAGTACAAAATGCATCAACTGGCTGGAGACTCTCTACAGCTTACTACAAAATTGTTGCTCTACTCAAAAAGCCTGTAGGAATGTAAAACATCTAAATGCAGAAATGCCAAGCTATATGAACTGATTTTCATGATTTCTTATCCAACTCTACCACTAACAAAATATAAACTCTTTCAGTTCAGTGATTTTGAACATTACGTGAGTAAAACAGGTAGCTCAGAACTAGCCCAGCTGAATCGAAACTGTTCCTTGTCTCACAGATAGCTACGAGGATATAAAATGGCATGTATGATTTTATCTACTCCCTCATCTGGTGTCAAATACAGCAGAAACACCTCAGGAGAAGGCAAATTCACAGACCTCATTTCTGTAAACACAGTTATATACAGAACTGTGAAGAGGATGAGGCACTGCACCAGGTCACCCAGGGAAGTTGTAGATATCCAATCCCTGGAATTGTTCAAGGGCAGGCTGGATGTAGCTGTGAGCAACAGTCCCCTGTCCATGGCAGGGGACCTAGAGTTAAGATGACCTCTAAAGTCCCTTCCAACTCAGGCCATTCTTTGATTCTATTATTCTAAGACCAATTGCAAATTCAATGAGTTTGACAAAGTGTTATGAATTTAAAAAAATATTTTCACTTAAGTCTCACTAACCACAGTGTCCTCACAGATGACTGTCATGTGAGGTTTCAACAACCAAGCTATTGTCTCAGGAATGTTCCCATGCAGGTCTTAATCTCTTTCCTTGTCACTATAGAAAGGGCCATCCCTGACCCAAGCCATGCATCAAGCAGTTTCCAAGAGCTTTGACACCAAATTTAATGGCAACACAGAAAATTTCACTCCCTATCACCCCTGCTCTCCTTGCAGGATATCACTCAGGGTCTTAATCAGTGGGCCACAGACAAAAATCCAAGCTTGACAAACAACTAATTTGGCGACTTGCTGCTTGCACCTCCTGAGAGGTGAGAGGTGCAGGGCTTGAGCAGCCTCGCTACTGCCAAAGTGTTCCTTGAGGGCGCTGCAGCACACGGCCCTTGAGAAATGGCAAACAAGCTGCACCAGCACAATGCCAGCCTGAACGTCTGCCACGTGAGGGGAACACGCATGGCACAGCACGTATATCCTGTCACAAGGCTGGAAGCCAGGCTATTATATAAAAGGCACAGGAATAAAACCTGTGGTTAGCCATCCAGTAGCTGATCCCAGGAAGTCCTAGCAGACCATGGGGGTAACATGGAAAGAGAATTCAACCAAAGCTTTGCCACCTTTGATGAATCCTTCAAAGCCTGTACAGCCCACAGTAGAAAAAACATTGGCTACTGCTGTTGCAGATATTCAAAACACAGGCCTAGAGCATCAGGAAAATAAGTAATGAAACTCAGTATTACTTTGTTGATAAGAAGTCAGGCATGGAGCAAAAAAGTGAAATTGTTAGAAATAATGCATGCTGATTAATTAATCTTTGGTCAGGCAATCAAGTAGTGTCTTTCCAGTTGGACACATATTTTTTTATACATGTATTGAATACGCATGAATAAAACTCAAAATATGAAGAAATTAATGGCTTTAATTAAGTATTGTATCAAATATAATAAAGTCTTATTTTACCCTGGATATTCCATGGGCCATAGTGCCATGTGCCTACAACCTGAGACAAGGCAGTCCTGGAAGGAGAGGCTGGAGAGCAGCGCTCTGGAAAGGGACCTGGAGGTCCTGGTTGATGTCAAGTTGAGTCAGCAGTGCCCTGGCAGGCCAACCCCGTCCTGGGGGACATCAGGCACAGCATCACCTGGGCAAGGGAGGGGATTCTCCCTCTCTGCTCTCCACGGGGGTGGCCTCCCCCTGAATATTGGTGCCTCAGTATTAAAAAAAAAAAAAAAAAAAATCAAGCTATTAGAGATTGGCCAGAGGAGAACCACAAGGTTGGCGAGGGGTCTGAAGTGATTGAGAACACTTGGTTTGTTCAGTCTAAAGGAGACTGAAGGGAGACATCATTGTGGTCTTCAACATCCTCACAAGGGGAAGCAGAGGGGCAGACATTGATCTCGTCACAAAACCAGTGACAACATTTGAGGAAATGGCATGAAGCTGAGTTGGGGGAGGTTTAGTTTGGATTTCAGGGAAAGGTTCTTCACCCAGAGAGTGGTTGGGCACTGGGACAGGCTCCCCAGGGAAGTGGTCACAGCATTAAGCCTCTCTGAATTCAAGGGGTGTTTAGAGAATGCTCTCAGGTACATGGTGGGACTCTCAGGGCTGCTGTGTGCTCAGCTTATTCTATGATTCTCTGAGTACTCCCTCAATATAAACAAAAGGAAAACAATTTCTGGAGCAGATATATAAAATTACTTTTAAAAAATAAGCATTATTGCATCTGAAATATTTTCTGCGTAGCTTAATTTGCTTGTAAAGACAGCTTCAATTCAAATTTATACCATGGAAAAACAATCTAATCACTAGAAGACTTTTGTTCTCTCCCTCTTCCAATTTAGAAAGAAAAGGAGAAGGAAATTTATATATATGTACAGTGCACCTGGTTCCCAGAGTTAGGGGGAAAAAAAAAGAAAATATATGTTGATTTTTCAATATGCTTACAGTGTTACCTTGAGATACAGATCAACTATCTCTTCCTGTACATCTATGTGTTTTTTAACTGCAGCAAACTACTCTTATCTGTGGAAAACTGTTTAGAGGAACTTTTGTTAAAGGAACTTGTGATTTAATTTTGTAGAACAGCCAAACATCTTGTTGACATGAACATCAAATGAAATCTTAAGCTCTGGATGATTACAAGAGTGTGTCCTGCATACTGGATAAGCATCACATCATTAAGGATCATTAGAAAGAGTTTCTTACTTTTTAAGGGAAGAATCAATCTGCTTCTGTAAATATAATAGTAGTCTGGCAACATTTTTGATTTTGTGCAAATTTTGGTAATTTCCCAAAAATATACTGTCTTGGTTCACATCTTTTATACTTTGCTTTCTTAATTATGCATTGGCTTGTAGTGTAGGACAGTGTATTTCCATTGCAAAACAATTTTGAGACTTAAACACATTTAGAATATATGACTACACAAAGAAAGTGACATCAACAAAAATGTACTAGACATTAGAGGACCTCTCATTTTTCATTCTTCTTATGCAAATGCAGATTAGTGAAGTCCAGAAAGAAATACAGCTTGTAGCTGCAATTACTGTCACCAAGATAGTTATTCCCAAATATTAAGTTCAAAGGGAGGAAAAAAAAAGTAATAGCACAAATTGTAATAAGAGAGATTCTATAACTTCTAGGACGGACAAATGCTTTTTGATAAATTTAAATGGATAGTTGATTTACATATAATTACAGAGCGCTCCTGATGAAATCATGGACCAACTTCTTAATGTTTTAATGGTAATGCATTCTGGAATCTATGCTCTGCATTAAGAAGGAAGCAGGAAATAGAGCCAAGAGTGATTGAACAGGAAGAAGTTTTCTCTATTCCATGCTTTTGATATTCTTGGCATTTTCAAGTCAATTAAGGGATTGGGGTTTGAACTTTTTTTTTTAATCACCACTACTCCCTTCATAAGTGTTTATCCTCTGGTTGATCATTCTACTATTTTTTGTAATTTTTACCTATTATCACTGTTGTCCTGCATGAACATCTGAAAATGCTAGAAGGTGTATTCTAGAGAAAGACACTGATTAAACCTTTGACTAGACAAACTCTGCAAGATGATAGGTGATATTAAGCAAAATAACAAACTAAAAATACAAGTGTAAATGGAGAATACAATAAAGATAAACTTCTCCATTTCATAATTTCGCATCTTTCATGAGGAACAGGGGAAGTGACAAATACATATAAATAAAGGTGCAAAGGTGGATGACAAGTACTCTCTTGCTATTATTTAACTTCAGAATATTTCATTCTATCCAAGTATGCCTTTCACAATGTGGCTTTCCATTATATGGTATGTCCAGTTTTTCATAACACTATGGCTTGCAAGGGAAAGGGCAGGATACCAAACAGGCGCTATAACCATTAACAAAGTCAAAATAATAGATTTTCCATGCATTACATTACTTATCTTTCATATGTCCCCAGAGTTTGCATCTATTATTAATAACAAAGGTCAGAACACTTAATATTTGGCAGCATGCTTGACACATAATTGATGGTGCAATATGCTATAATGGTACCTTATGTATCTGTTCTGTCTATAGTTGTCAGCTCATTTCATTTTCAAGGATTTTGTGGACAATTCTGAATAGGAAAATGCTGTCTATAAACCCCTCTGTTTTAAGATGCTTATATTCTGTATTTATTGATTGACTGAAATGGGTTAAAATCAAGTATTTTAATCTGAATGTTGAAATTACTTGCAAGCAAATGGAAATATTGCAAAAGTATTTACAAACACTTCACTTGCATAATAATTGATTGCAGTTTCATGTATTTCAATGCTAGTATTTGTAGAAGTTTATGCCAGTAAAAAAAAAAAAAATTAATTAGAACTTGTAGCTATAGTTAAGAATTAAATTAAACTTTTATATCCACTTCTATGGTCTTACTGGAAAAGCCCTGATTTCGATCTCCCATGCACCCATTTGTCACCAGCAAACTTGGATGACTGTAGTTGAAAACTTTTAAGTTACCATTCAATACTCTAACAAAACAGGGTCTTACAGAAGCCAAACAGTAACAGTGAACATAAATTTTATTTCACATCACTTGAAATAAGTAGAAAGACCACTGCAGTTAATATGAACTAAATCAAAACATCATGACAACAGCGGAGAGATTAGAATCAGTCTCTGCTCCAAAGAGTTTACAAAGCACATCAGACAAATGTAAAAAGTAAGAATCAAAGTACAAAGTAAATAAATAAGTCTGAACTATATTTTGCTTTAAGTGACTTCTATTCACATGGCATTTTAAATACTAAGAATAACATCAGGGAAAGAAAACAAATAAATGGGAGGAGTGAGGAATGTACAAAGTAGACAGGCAAGGAAAAATAAATAAGTTTGGGAAGAAATTAAAAAGAATTTGCTAAGAAGGAAGAAAAATATATTGGCTGTAAGGATAAACGTAAGATTACAGAAGTGTCATGGTTATATTATATCATGTCTTTTTTCTCTTGTTTTGAGAAGATCATAAACTGCTAGAAAATCATCCTAGGCTTATACTACTTAATATTGCTCCTCCAGTTTATAAGTCAAGTATTTAGGCTGAGGTAGTCAGTAATGTAAAATTTCTATGTTAAGGGAAATTATATTTTATGCATGTCAGCATTTTTAGGGCAATATTTTATTTAGATATTCTTAGACAATGCTGGAACATACATCTAAGTTTATAGATTCGCACAAAGGTACTTTAAGTCCTTTAGTCAAACATTTAGCTGCTGCTGAGGCTCTGAAACATGTTTCTTGGCTGGTACTTACCCTTCAAGTACCTGCATTACTCAGTGGTTTTCAACCTTTGCTAAAAAAGTGCCAGTACTTTCATATATTCAATGGAAATTACTTATTAAAATACCCTTTTTCTAATCTGAGTTACCTGGGAAGCAGAGAGAAAAGAAAAAAAAAAAATTCTAGTCGCTTTCTAGAGCAATTCTGTAGGCTGCTGCCTGATTGCTTTAGAAACTCATTTTGGACAGCTTGTTCTCACAGGTTTCTACAAACTTGGGCAATCAATACCATTCCTGACTATAAAAGAGAGCAGTTTTCAGAACAAGGATTTGTGGCACCTTAGCTAGACTCTTTTATTGGAAGAAATTTCACAACTAGATTATAGTAACAGGAAAGGTTTTGTTCTCACACACTTCAACCTGATCTTTCAAGAAAGGTCAAAGGCTGCAAATACATGGGATAACCCTTTGCTGTCTAAGTGCAGCTTCATCTGGATTGTTTAATTGATTCTAAGGCTTGTACTGAAGATTCCAGCTAGCATTACAGATAGATTTGGAATCAATAAGGATTTGGATTATTGCTGCTGAAAGGCTTACATCTGATTAAATTTTGGAGACATCAGGCAGCACAATCTGTACCAGATGAGATTTGTGTATTATTCTGTTGTTCATCAGCAGCTCCAGTGACCAGTGGTGACAAATGTGTGCATCGCCATGCATGACCAGATGCACGACTAGAAGAAAGGGGAAGTCTTTGTAAGTAAAAAACACTTAGAAAGTGAAAACAAAGGACAACACTGTGATGATGGCTGGGATATCAAGGTGATTAACAGGCACAGAACCCTGCCAGGAAGGACACAGCTAACAGTGAGAATGCCAGCACCCTCTGCAATGCAGCCACTGCAGCCAGCCAGGTTCTGGTGCTGGTTGCGTGCGCTGCGTCTACAAGACATCTGGGTGGCTGTCACATGGCAGCTCTGTAGAATCTGACACATTATAAAAACAATATGTTCATTTTGAATGCTTTTAAGCAACCTTTAACTAACATTGAGAAAAGCAAAGCACACAATTCTGAAAAGAAAAACTTGCATTCCTACTAGAAATCTTCCTCATTAAAAGATCTTACTCTCTCAGAAAAAGCTAAAATGCCAGCTAAGCTTTCTTTTCTTAAAATATGATCTTAATATTGCTGCTTTTTCAAAATACCCTGTAACCTCTTGTTTTCTTTTCAGCAGTCACATGTATTCCATCAAAATCAGTACAAAAGAATAAACTATCAGGCCTTTCAAAGAAGGTTGCTTATTCTCAGTCTTTGCTTAGCTTTCACGGGTATTGCTTTCATTAACAACTACCATTAGCTTTGTCAGAAAAACCAAACAAATATAGTCTTTTTTTGAAAAAAAAAAAAATTAACATGGTAGCACTGTAATGAGCTGCAATCACTTGAGCAAGTGTAACAGAGGGAATTAAAAACTTCCGCAATATCAAATTGAGAGTTACTGTGTGGAGAGGTAAGGGGTAAATTAATTCTAAATTAATTAAAATTCATTTTAATTTGAATGCCAGCACATTCTGAGACACTGCTTAAGCACAGTACCTGTGCTACATGAATACATCCCAGATCCTAATTAGTCAGTGGGTAGGAGTTCTGGCTGTGTATCAAGCTGTGTATCTAGAAGGCAGAAGGTGGTTTTTACATCATGTTTTCTATTCTACAGGTCAATCGTTCACAAAAGAAGGTTTCACTAAAGGCAGGAATAATAAATCGCACATTTGTAAGAACGTTTCTGAGTTATGCTGAACACATAGGTTCTCACTGTGATGAGACTATTTAGTTTTCAGTTCAACACCTTTGTTTATTCTTGAATTTTTGAAAATTCAGTAATTTGTAGATGGGAAAGATTACATGAACACATAATGTCTTATCATTGTTGAATAATTTCTCTCACTACCAAGTAACTTGCCTTTTCAACAAGTTTTAAAAATCACTATTTGAAACACTGAAAAAATATAATTAATCCATAGTCTAAATATTTAGTAACAGGCCACAGAATTTTCTTGAATTAGCTATACTTTTAAAATGGTTAATAAAACAAATAATTTCACAGGCCATGAAACTACATCATTGAATTTCAAAGACAAACTTGAACTTTATTCCTAAACAAATGTCTTAATCTAAAAGAACACGAGTTCTGTTTTGTTAAACAAATCTTGCACAGTTTACAGATCTGTACAGAAATATTAATTACAAGACCACCTACTTTGTCACTATTTAAAAAAAATATTCCAGCCATAAACACAACACACTACTTAAAATTCAACAAAAAACTAAAGTGAGCGAGTAATAACACAGTAATTCTATTTACAAAACCTTTATTTTAAATTATTACAACCAGGTTTTATATATATGCAAGAAGAAACAAATAAAGGGGCTCAGAAACCTGTGCATTATTTCATTTTAGGGTTTTAAAGTATATGCCATAAAAGTTACATTATTATTGGTTTATGCTATTTAGCATCATGTTTTTTCAGTTAATGTGACAAGTCTACTTAATAAGCCAAAGTGACACACCAGACTAACATATCAGACAGGTTTTGGAAACTAAGGTATTAAATGGTGAGATTTCATTAATAAAAAAGTACCAGAATAAGCTTTTATTTTTGTTATTAAGCTATTACTTAAATATTTTATGTAAAGGATCTTTGCTAATCCAAGCAAAAAGAAAGAGATCATCTGAATTTTTTTAGTCTGAGTAGCCTGAGCTCTGAATACAATTCAGAGGACCTGAACCCACTTGTGCCTAACCTGATAATTTGCGTTGGAAATTTGTTTTACTCTGAATTCTGTGTGAAACATCCTTTGGACCACAATTTGACACCTGTTACAAGTAAGTTATACAGAGACAAGCCCATTTGTTTAGACATTGAGCTGGTAATACTTTTTTCCTTTTTGCTTTCTCTGATTGGCTAAATTCATTGCAAACTACAGTATAAAATCGGTAGTTCTGCAGAGCTGTCTCACGTGTTCTGAACAATGGGGAAGAAAAAAAAAATTTAAAAAACCAAACAAAAAAAAAAACCCACAAAAAAACCAACAAAGGTCTTTGATCACAAAAAGAGAAATCATGCTTGTGTATCACTAAAGGAGAAAGCTTACTGTACCATGTAAAACCTGACAGGTATTAGGAGATTTGCCAGCAAAACATGAGAGATAGGGAAAGGCAAATGAAACCTTGAGAATGGCAAATCCAAGAACTAAATTGAGACTCAGTCGCAATTCTCTTTCATGCAACTAAATCAGGAGAAATATATGTTGCCCATTATTTTTGGCTTAAATTATTCTGAATAGCGTATTGTACAGCAATGTTACTTAAAAAGGATCAGGGAACATCAGCAGTATTAAAACAGATCCTAATTTACACTGACAGGACATAGAGTAATCCAATGCTGAACACAGTATGCTATCAGAAGAGTTTTTGAATGAGGCTTGACTGCAGAATGAAGTTATTGCAAGAAGTATGCCCTGAGGTATCAACTTCTATTGAATGTCAATAAGACATATAACCCCTGAAGGAAGATACAACATTTCATCTTGAAATCCATCATAATTGCCATTAGTTGAAACTTGTCCTATACCACCTTGCTGAGCTGCCTCCATTCTTATCCAGGCACAGAAACTAATGAACACTAAAACAGATTTATATGACTTATATATATTAAAAGAAGGCATACAGAGAGCAGGAGAAAGGGAGAAAGAGGCTCTAGTTATTCCAAGTCTGTGGAAAGATGTAAGGAAGATGCTTAAAATTAAGCTAAGCATAGGCATAAACCTTATTGTTATATTGAAATAGTTACTCAGGTTAATCTTTTTATCTGCTCTTAGAAGTAAACAAATTTTAATTGTTTAATTGTTTATAATTAAACAATTTTTAATTGTTTACTGTAAGTTTAATTTAAAAAAAATGAGTTTGTGTCATTGCATTTTGTAGTCACTTGGTCACAGAGTTTTGAACAGAAGAACTTTAGGTAAAGAAACCCAGTCAGGTTTTTGACATGAAAGCAGGAATGGGAGAAGAGATAAGGGAGTAAAAGTGGGTTAGTAGTATGACTGTAACACCCAGTCTCCAACTTAAAGCACCCTGAGATTTTATTCTTCAGAAGTAAAGGTGCACATCTTGAGTTGACAGATTCTGATACAAAAAGGAAAAAAAACCAAGAGAAGGCTCTCAACTTTCTGAAAGAAAAATAGATCCTATAATTTTCATTCTCTTCAAAATCAAAGGTTCTAGAGATTTTCTTACATTTTAGCAGGAGAAAGTGGCAAAGCAGAACTTATGCAGAGAGAAATTTCAAATTCTCCAGCATTACTGGCAACCTTTCAGGAATTAATTTTTGAAGCATATGAACCTACTTCCTAAAGACAATCTGGAGAGATTACTTATAATGGTTTTCATATAAAGCCATCATGGAATTATGTGCACACAAAAACAATGCAGTAGAAGGATTCCTTTGACTTTTTTTCCCCAGTAGCTTATTGCACGTACCACAAAGCACACACATGTATCTAGAGGATTGCAGTCCTGGACACTGGAATTTTGGACACACACTTAGCAATACCAAGAGTCCATTGTAGTCACTGAGGTCACCATTTACAGGACCAGACCATTAAACAATTTCTGTTTGTTCTTGCATGTTTCTAACATTTCTTTTACTGCGAACTGCAATTTCGTCAATGCTTTAAGAGCAGCTCTTTTTAAACAAAGTAGATTCAGACACAAGGAACACATGTCTCATTAGAGTAACTGGCAGTGAGAATGACATTTCTGGTATGCTGAATTAAATTTTGCTTCAAAAGAAAGTGTTTTGTTGATTTTCAAATTGATTTGAACTAGGATTGCAAAAGAAAGAAAAAAGTAAATGGATGCATTTTAAGGACATTTTGTTTCATATTGAAATAGCTCTAAAACAATTTAGAGAGTAATTATTAATTTAACTTTATAAACATGTATGGCAGATGCTATTAGATATTTTTATTAATTTAACTAGAGGCTGACACCTCACACAATAATCTCCCATCCTCTCTTACATTTAAGAAAAGACAAAGAGCTGCAACTCTCAATTATAAGTGCCTAAACTTGAGCAATATCTATTAAATGCCCATTTTTCCTGAGAAGGAAAGGAACAAAGAATACAGAACTTGCTGTTTCAAAAAGACTTAGACTATAGAAGTGTTGCCTTAATATGTCTCTTTGTAATTATTTGCATTTGTCATTTGGATCCATTAGAACTTAAACTATGGCATAATTGTATTTCTTTTTTGAGCTGTCATTAAAAATGACTGTGCCTTTAAAGAAATGTGCCCAGATGCTCTGGGTACAGCTAATCACAGGCACAAAGGCCCAGTCAAGGTCAGGCTGCAACTTTGTCTCTAATTGCCTGGTTATACATTCCTTGTTCACGCAAATCTTCTACTGACTTCAATGGGATTTTTGTTTAGTGAGGATTACAGGATTCAGCCTCCTAACTTAACTACTGCATCTATATGTCCCTGTGTGTAATATGCTTCAGTCTCTACAGTTATAGTATCTGTAGTTTTACTAGCCCTAAATATCATGTTCAGCATTTTAAGACTTTTACCATTCCAAAGCCCTAAAATGCAGTTTCTGTTTTTAATCATTTTCTTTTTTTGTCTCTTCCATGGTCAACACTATTGGACTTTAAAAAATAGTTACCTGCAAACCCATCTTTGTCTTACTGCTGCTGTAATTTTCATTTCAAACATTCTAATTTGCTTTCTAAACCTACTGACATAACTACTATATCAGCCATTATGCTAAAATAAAAAGACAGTATGCTTCCTATTCAGTTACATTCCAGGTCCTTACTAAAGCAATCTGGTGATTTTTACATGATCTTACCAATGACCATAATAGCTTTTGTTGACTTCTCTAAACATTTTTGCTTGCCACAGCATGTTTGTATTATTAATTCTCAATGCCATTTTTTTACATGTTTACACCAGGTTGCCTTGCAGTCTTCCTAGTTTACCCCATGACATATGTTCATGAAATGTTTTTCCATCATTATGCAAACACTACAATCTAGACAAAGTTCATGCCATCATTTTTTATCAGACCAGCTGTACAACTGAAAGACAAGGGTGTTTCTATGTTGTCAGTTCAGGCCTGTTGGTCTCTTCCTCATCCAAACTGAACACATGAGGAAACCCAGACACAGCTGACAAGACAGTTCACTCAAGTGCCTGATTCTAACAGCACAAAACAAAACACCATGAGCTTGTCCTCTGAACATACCAGCTGCTCTAGCAACAAAAAACCCCTTTTGTCACCTCCTGGGGCATGCAACCTGCAGTATCACACTACACAAAAACCTTTCTAAGGGGCTGAAGCACATACTTTGACAATTTAAAATCAAAAATATACTCAAAACCCCCAACAAAACCAAGTCTCACTGAACTGATGGACCCTCCAAAGCAACAAAAACAGTAGTTATGTCTCAGAGACATTAAAAGGGAGCTGAGGGTACTGACAAAACGCACTGACAAACGTGTGTGCTCATCCTGCTCCAGGCATCACTGACATTGGGTGGACCCATAACCAAGGGGCCTGAGGGCTCAAGTTTGCTCTCTACTACAATCCACAAAGCTCACCTAGATGCAGTCATTCCTTCCTTAAGAAATGCCATGAACATGAGATACATCTTGTGCAACCCTTGTCAAAACCTTGATAAACTCCTAACACCTCCCAAAGTAAAGCCTGGTACATGGACTCCCTGCAAAGTGAAAACAGACAGTGGAACTACAGGACAGTGCATACAATTTACAACTTAGTAACTTCCCCATGCAATGTATCACAGGGAAACCAGAGGGCTACAGTTTAGTCTAATCAAATTTATCGATACATGTTAAATCCCTGTTGCATTTGTATATTTACCAAATGAAGTTTCATTAGGAAATTTGCTCTTCTCCATATCCCTCCCCATGCAAGGTCTTTGAGGAAATGTAGCTACCTCAAGCTCTCTGACCCCTGGATTCTAGACTGTCTGCTAGATTTAATAAAAAAAACCATCAATTATGGAAGACTTTATACATCATAATCTTAGCCTCTGTCATTGTAAATACTTCAAGCAAAATACCAAAAATAACCCAAGCAAAGCATTCCAGGTAGAAAGTCAAGTAAGTACTTACTGGTCTTAGCATAGGAAACCATTACTTGACTTTTTCACACCCTCTGAGCTCCCTCACACTTGTAATCCTACCTCTGGTCATGCTATTTATACTCATGTTTTCACTGATATTGTCTCCATTTTTGCAGCACAATACTTTTTATAAAGATGCAGAAAAAGAAAATATTATGTTAGAGAAATGCATTGTCAAGAAAAACTTAAATATTTTTTTTTTCTATTGACTAGAAAGATGTGCTGGTGAGCACTCAATATTTTTATTATGTTAAACATTTAGATTTTTAAATGTATAGACTTTATTTCTACCCAGGCCCATGGTCTTTAGCTCATGTGGGTCTTTGGGTAACTTCAAATGTTTCTACTAGTCTCAATTTTAAATATCAATTTCTGACTTCTGAGCAGCATGTCAACTGTGAGACACAGAGTGAGAAAATTATTTCAATTATTTTTGTCCTATGAGAGGCCAATACTCCAACATGTTTTTATTAGCATTTTGTAATCTGAACAAAATTTCTTGAGCAGCAGATAAAAGATGAAGACTTGCTTACATGAGGATCAGAAGCATAAACTAAAGTGACATACTGGGTAAAGCACATTCATTTAGTTAAAAAGTCTCTAGTGAGTTGCAAGCAGCACCAAACATATAATTGCTGCTCAAGGTTTGCAGTTTCTGTGACATCACTATAGGAGTGATAAGAATACTATTTAACGGGGTCCACTTTCAAGGTTACCTTATGTTCCAATAGAGATTGAAGCAGTCACTGCCAAATGACATACAAACTGGTAGTTTTCATGCTTGAAAGGCACATGCTAGTCAGAAGATTTTATCAACTATTTACTTTAAATGCAAAAGAGCACAACTCCCACTGACAAAAAAGGGATGCAAAATCAGTAGGTTTAGGACACTGCTACAGTCTGCAGGTGCTAGCCTCATGCAGAAACAGTAGTTAACTTCTGGGGCTGAATCACCTGCCTGACCATCGTACTCTTTTTGCCCTGGCATATAGAGTTGCAGTAAAGAGCACAGCTAAATGTCAGATGACATACAGATCAGAACAGATCATCTTGTGGGCTTTGCACAGGACTTCTTAGTCTTCTTCAGTATCATAGTACTTGGCCCCATCAAATAAGGGAGGCTAGATGACCCAGCAGCGTGATGCAGTTCAAATCTAGACTCCTGTAATTTAAATAAAAGATGTATTATTCTCACTATCCTCTCTGTAAGCAACATGAAACACACACATGGAGAGTACAAATCAGAACTGGACAATCCAAATTTTGGGAGGTAACAGAGTGCATGTTTTTAAACTGACCTCAAAACCATGTCTTTTCTGTGAATTGAAATTCTTGTGTGTCTTATTTTGACCTTCTTTCAGTAAAGCCTGCACGAAGTCATGGTACTTTGCAGCCTGCACTCAGAGTAGAAAATAATTCTCTGAAGCTTCCAGAGACATACTTTCCATTCTCGGCCTTTTTCAGATTTTCAACAAATACTCAGTATTTAAGGATGGATCTCTGTTCTCTTCAACCATATGTGGCTGGTTTCCTGAGCTCAGTGCCAAGAGTTCCTTAGAGAATTCCTTACATGAGTTACCTAAAACCTGCCCCCACCATCTTTAAGACCAAATGACACACGCACTAGTCTGCCAGCTCCGACTGCCAAAGCTATGTGTGCTTACTGATTCTGCCCACAGATAGAGTCCAGTGCTGCCAGACTCAGCACCCCTCTTAGGGTAAGGCTAAGTGATCCTTCTTAGGGCTAAACACTTGAAGGCAGTTTTGAAGAGCACATGGACGCTCCTTATATGAACAGCAATTCATTATATTCTCTGCGTACAAAATTAGTACAAAAAGCACACAGTAACCACATTAGTACAAAATCACACAGAAACTGCAGCAAACACATGGAAAAGGGAGCAATAAGTCTTCAGTTCCTAGAGCTTTGCCCAGTGCCACTAAAGCCCCATATGAATTCATTGAGATAGCCATGTCAGACAAACATTGCTAGTAGGCAGAATTATACCTATTTAGCAGTACCTCCAAATTTAAAGCCACACAACTTCTGGGAAAAACAAACAAAGTGATCTTTAACTGACTATACCAATATTCCTGACAAAAGGCCTTACATGTGCTAATAAAATGTAGAAGTTACACTTGGTATCTTATTCTGAATCAGAAGGTATAGTATATCAAAAAGATGTTGATTTGCCATTATATTTGAAGTGATTGCCTCAGGATTTATACTTAATCTGGTTTTCAGAAAGCATGAGCTATTCTAGATAGAAACAGATGTCAGAAAATGCATTGTCAGACAGAAAATATGGTACATTATTCTAAAAAAAGGCTTGCTTATGATCTTTTTTCCAAAGAAAAATTAAAAAGACAATGCAATATAGTCAAATCCAGCAAAAAATAGCATAAGCAATATATAGTTATATATGTGTTCATTCATGAACTCAGATTTATCACACATATATTAGTGACAACCATTTTCATTATTTTGATCTATTACTGAGTCACATGATAGTATTTTTGATAAGTAAGGGAGGAGTTAAAAACTTGGAAATACAATTTTCATTTAAAAATTTCCCAAATGCAGATTTATGAGGCTGGTCAGTCAGGTGTGTTTTGTTTTGAGTTTTTTTTGGGAGGGGGTGTTCTTTCTTTTTTTCTTGTTTTGTTTGCTTGCTTATGGCCAACTAGTACTGGTTACTTTCTAATCCTCCTAGAGTAACAGATTGGAAAGATCCCTTACAGCCACTTAGTCCAACATCCCAATCAAACTTCCAAAGACAAAAAAATTCAGTGTCTCTCTACAAAACTAGTTCTATTACTTAATCATCCCCATAGAAAATATATTTTCCCCCTTATACCCTTTGGAAGCCTCTCCTGTTTCAAAGTATGATCATTGTCTCTTGTTCTAAGTCTGTGCACCTCAGTGAAAGCCTGGTTCCACATCTGAAGTAAACTCTAAGTGGAAGATCACTATTTGGTCCAGTCCTCTCAGGCACTTCTCATAGGACAGATGTTTAAGCCCATCTTTGTGACCCACTGTAAAACTCAATTAAGTTTATTAGCATCTTTCTTGATTTTTTTTTTTTTTCCTCAAAACCAAGCACAATATTCCACGAGTGGTTTAACAGTCAAGTAGAGGACAACCACTTTGCTCAATTTACTGGCCACACTCCTCTTGAGGGAGCCCAGAACATTGTCAGCCTGCATGGCTGGCAGGGCATAATACTGGCTGATGTTCAGCTTAACCATCTACCAGGAACCCTAAGTCCTTTCCCACAGAGCTGCTTCCCAGCCACTGAACCTCAGCCTCTACCACTGCAAGGAGCTCTTCCATCCCAGGTTAAAGACTTGCATTTGTCTTCATTGAATCTCATCAGAATCCAGTCAGTCCATTTTTCCAGTGTACCTGAGTCCTTCTGAACAGCAAAACTGCAAGGAAGTCTATCAGCTTCACTGCCTGCACACCTCCAGTTTGTTGCTATACACAAACCACATGAAGGTTTGCTCTGTGTCACCAGCATGTACCCTCTTCACCTGTAACTCTCAAAGATATAAAAAGATGGTTAGAGCACATAACACCAATATTGTGGTTTGGACCCTGTATGGGTCATTCATTTAAGAGCTGGACTCAACAATCCTTGTGGGACAATTCCAACTCAGAATAACATGTGAATCTGTCACTGTAATAAAACAGGACAAATCCCAGGAGAGGGCTCTCATCTACAAATCTAGTAATTCATCAGAAACTGTGATCAGATTAATCAAGCATGATTTACCCTTGGCATTCACAGTCTGACCCCAAAAATATCCCATTTACCAGTTCTCTAATTAAGCCCAAAGTTGGCTCTTTTCAAGGGCAGGATGATACTCAGCTACTTGAATTCCTCAAATGAGCTTCAGTAATTCATGGTCACTACAAGCCAAGGCTGTCTTACATTATTGCCTTCTTGGCTCTTCATTGTGAAGACTCTCACTCAGATATATTGCACCGTCATTAGCGTCCTTTTGACAGTCTCCAGAAACATCCTGGGCTGCTTTTATGCATTGCCCTTCCAGCAGGCAGGAGGGAGTCTAAAGTCTATCCCAAGAACAAGGGTCTCAGAGTTGCTTAAATATGGCATTGTCCTATTCTCATCCTAAGCAAGTGATCCCTAAAATACAATCACCATTACACTCACCCATACCTGCCCCTCCTTTAATCCTCATCAACAAGAAACCCTCCCACTCAAACTGCTTCTACTTGCAAAGGAAAACCCCCATTCCTTTCTTCCCTGCCAGTCTTCCTACATCCATCCATCAGAGTTGTTCCAACAATGCCTTATTGATGGGTCTGCATGCAGAGGTCTGTCTCCTCCTGATTGATTCCTAGGCTGTGTGCATCTCTCTGCAGGCAATTCTTCCCTGACAGTCTATAAACCAGAAGATTTATGTTTTGCTTTGGAGTTGTTCTTCCCCAGATTTGACCATCTGCTGATAGTACTTTTCTATCTGTCATCCAAATTTTGCTTGTTTTCTTCCAACAAATTTTTTCCTTCTCTTTAAAATCTGTGTCCATCCCTCCCAACTCCAGTAACAAAACATTAATTAAAAAGTGCATACAGACAATCTCACAGAGTTTGTCTGTCAGCTATCACACTTTCAAATTAGCACTGATACTTTGGGAGAAGCTGTACTGCTGTAAATTAAAATCGTGCAAAACCTGTAGAAGTCTATGCAATAACATGTTCAATCGGTACCACCTATGTAGGCAATGGGAGGAAGGTTTTATCCCAGCCAAACAAGGATAAAATCTCATCTAACGCTGTGAGTTTAAAGACCAGAACAGAATACTGAAAATATTATCTGGAATTGCACAGCCACATAAGTACAGCTATCCTGCACTGGTACTCCAACCACCTCCTTTAAAAGCTACCCTAGGAATATCTACAGATTGCTGTACTGAGACTGCCTAACTTGATTTCACTTGGCACAGGATACACTCTGGATCAGAACGCAGGCACCCCAGCAGGGAGGTGCAGTTGACTTTTTTGATGGACAAGAGGCCTTGACAGAAAACATTTCCTAAGACAAAAAAAATCAGCAGGGCCTCAGTTCTTCTGAGGATATTGACCAGCAAGACACTGAAACATTAATCAACAGGAAGGATCACCAGCCTCGCTTCTTGAACTACAATTCCATTTCCTTGGCTAAGCCTGCAGAAGAGCTTTAGAGAACAATAATACAGGCTCATTACAGGCTACCATTTATAAGAAGTGTATGCAGTTTCTCTTCCAGCAAGTCAATTGACTGATGGTAACTTAATATTTGTTTAGCAAATGGAAGTCACTTAAAAAAACAAGATGTTATTGACCCCTAAAGTTAGAACAAAAAAATCTCTGAGAGGAGGAATAGACACACAGTTCAATGTGCTGGAAAAAAGAAGTGTTAATGCTGACTACTGAATGAAAAAACTCTACCAAACAACTCCCACTGATGGGTTATTGCTTTACTATTGCAAAAAATATAGATCGCTTGCAGTTTCTCCTAAACAAAATATGCACAATCCAAATTTCCTGTTGAGAATCCTCTTTCATCCAGACTTAATTCTGAGCAAATCTTTTTTGAATTAAACCAAGGAGATAATCCCCAAGGTGAAAATAGTGATATAAACATTTGCAGGGCTGGAGTACAGATTAGCCTTCATTTTAAATTTATTTTTGAAAAAAGCTTTTTATTACTAGGTGTCTATTCCTATATTTATACAGACTCTTAAACAACATCATGTAACTGTTAAGTATAACTTCCTATATATTGCTTGGTTAGAGAAACTTTTTTTAGAAACTAGATCATAGCAGAGAAAATGGCGTAGACAAACCAAAAATGCAGGACTAAAAGAGACTGCGTTCCTTACTATTCCACAAAGGCTTTTTTCAAAATGAAGACAAAAGAAGGTTGTGTACATTATAAAATTACTAGACTAAAATCAAAATTGTTTCTATATCTAAGCTCTGCTCATTTTTAAACGTGGAATGAAAAGGCAGCCCAACCCCTTTGCTAGAAGTGCCCTCAAGTCAAAAAACCATAATTGAAGGAGCCATTTCTGGCTGTTGTGAACAGAGCTACACTGATTTTAGTGGAGTTGAGACTATTAACAGCAGCTCAAGATCTGGTCTTCCAATTTAAATTCTGTCTTGACTTTGAGTAATTCTGTTGAGGTCACTAGAACAGGGTTACTCAGGACATAAATTTGCCCCAAGGGCTTTTGTTGCCTGAGATATATTTATATTACATTAATGTATAAACAGAAAATGCCTAGCAAGTTCCAGTAAAGCAATTAATGTAATTAGTTTGTAGCTTGTGCTTAAGTCTCTCAAGGGTTACTGAGGGTCAAATTAGGGAAACATATTTCTGAAAAGCACAGGTCCTAAAATAACAAAGTTTAATCTGATATCTCTAAGTAGCACCTCTGTATTTTGACTTCTAATAATCTTTTTAAAGAGTAAACAGATGCAAATGAAAGAATAAAATACATCTGAAATGTTGGAATGTCAGATTTAAACGCAAATGATAATTTTGTGTGTTTCCAGAAATAAAATGCTTTAGTTAATTTCTATTTAAACTTCAGAACGTTATAAAGATATAAATAGCAACAAAAGTAAGAATTTTTTAATATATTCTAAACCAGAAAAATTCAGGTGCAAACAAATGTAAGTATTGTCCACTTTTTACTATCTGTAACCTCTCCTCATCTGGAGTTTAAAGTTCAGTGAAACTTGCACCATATGAAGTACACAAAAGTTAGCAGGATTGGGCCTAAACATTAAACATCAGCGGACCACATCAAGCTGTTTAAGGAAACTGATGCCACTTGTCATACACATGAACCAAGTAGCAGTGTCTTTTACAAGCAGCAGCATGGTTTCATTTAAAAAGGCAAAACCTGAAGGCTGAGAAACGCTACAAGACACTCATTATCTATAAGAAAGTCAGGGAGAATATTTTTTTAATTAACTAAACCTGTCTGAGAACCCTAAACAGCTACTAAAATATAATTAAAATTAAGTATCAAAGGTCACCATGGGCCATGTGTTCATCTGGATAACAACCGAGGCAGATACCAGCCGTTGATAACTCTCATTTATTGAATTTATTAACAAGCTGCAGGAATGTGCAGCTTTTTACATGACTAGGCATATAGTCATTACATGACTATGCATATTGAGCAATTGTTTTATTTCAACTTTACTTTCTTCCATTTTACATACTTCACAACCCTTTACACTATGCAACCACAACATTTTATTTTTAGATCCTGTTATGTCACACATGACATTTATCAACACATCAATTAGTTACAGAAAACTGAGAAGAAAGAGTATGGAAATGCAGTCTCCTTAAGGGCTAAAGAGACCAGATAAATCATGAGTTTACAACAACTACTTGTAGCATTTAGTTCACTAGATTTATCTGACAGTACATCAAAACTCTGAATTTATTCATGCCAAATATGTAAATCTGTTATTTAACAGTTGCTAACAAAGCAGGAACTTTCAGAGTGGAGATAAAAAGGAATAGAATAGTCAAGTCTGTTTGAGTTCTATTAACAAAAACACAATGCTTCCATATACAGCTAGAGTATCAAGTGATGTGAGCAGCCAAAACCACATCAGTTTTAATGGAGAAAAACAGAAATATGTACTTCTGAAGCATGGGCAGAAATGGAAAAATGCTTTTGATCTAGCTCATGAAGGATGATAAACCCTGACAATACACATTTGAGATGCTGCTCTCAGGTTCCATTATAGTGTTATAGTGCAATGTTCCTAATTTGTTTGTGTAGATATATTTCTAATTTGTAACTGCAAATTTGAAGTCCTTTGAATTAAAAAGGAATTCAAACAAGTCAGATAGTTCACACTAAAATAAAAGGAAATATTATTGTTTCTGATTTAAGGAGAAGTAACAGCTGGCACTTATTATGTCTATGTACTACATAAATCACCAATAACACAAACTCTAATAAATCTACCTTATGTCCTTATAAATATAAAGCTGTTTTTCCTTTCCTAGACCAGATTGCTAGCTTATGTAAAGTGGTACAGCTCTAAATCCAGCCCTCTATCTCCTAATCAGTTCAAATTATGTACCAGACACAAATTTATCTAGTTTAGCTTTTACAGATGGAGGTGGATTTTGGTCTTTTTGTTGTTGTTTTATGGGGGTTTTGTTTGGGTTTTTGTTCTTTTTTTAACCAAGTGATTGACTTCCACAGAGAACACAAGGCATGGTACCTGTAAATCAGAGTATCAGCAAGTACTTTTAGGTTTTTTTTCAAAGCTCTATCTGCAATAGATGCCAATTTGTGCACCATTATCTCTACTACAGCATGCGTTGTTTTTAAACAGACACTCCACTGCAACTGGATAGTGACGAGAATAAAAAGAATAAAGGCACTGGAAAGAACACTAACCACAGGAAGATGAGTAGGACTTGGCCTCTCACAATCTGACCACCCAATGTATGGGACATTAGCGCTGAGAAAGAAATGTGCTTTAACTCTCCCATCTGACAAAGAAAGAATGAAGCAGAACAGATTGTCCAGCAAGCTTCTGTTATGTGCTTATCACAATTTTCAGTACAGAGGATAGAGCAAACCACTAGAGAGCAAATATTTCTGAAGTCTATTCAAACTACATGGGAGGACTTAATCGAGACTGTGAACAAGGAAATAGTTTTTCAGTAAATAGAACATTAATTTTCAAAACAAAGTTGTTCTTCTACCTAATCAGCAGAGGAACAACTTATGGACAGATGGTGATGAGAAGACGTAAAGTCTTTCAGTCTTTATGTTCAGATTTAAAAAATGTCAGCGGTAACCAGGCAGCTGATATGGGTAACAAAGTAACAAAGGGCTTCAACTAAAATGGGGAAAGCATTCTCCTATGTGTTAATCTGGATGCTTTAAAAATCAAATTACTTTGTCTAGTTTTCTCTAAGATACTTTCAAGATACTACTTGTCAGAAGGGACATCAGAGCTATTACTAGCCATCTTTGAGAACAACTAATCTGGAGAACTGCCGCTTTCAGGAGACTGAAAGAAAACCAGAGTTCCTACCACAGGTTCAATTCCAGTTGCACAAACATTAGAGCAAATGATAAACAAACAAGTCATTTTTAAGTACTTAGGAAGGAAAATGAAGAATCATCCTTATCCCTAACACCCCAAGAGATTGTAAACGTCTGTTTACAGCTGTGTGTAACACACTAATCACATCAAATTAATATCATTATCTTTTCCTGTTATGGCCAGGGAAACGTTTCCTGATAAGGAAGGAGCAATAAGGATTAGATAAGTTAGGATAAACCTTCTACATGGAAATAAGCAGCACTGTCACATCGTCACATGGGGAAGAGCCAAACCTTCCCTCTGTTTGCCTGTAACCCAGCCTCACTGTTCCCAAATCCATTCTCCCAACCTTGCACCATCTCTGCATATATATACAAGTCAGATCCAGATAGCTTCTGCTGCAAAAGAGATCACACATACTTTTAAACTCATTATTTCTGCACCCTAAATAAAGTCAGAAACCAAGACCTGATACAGCTGCACATGGTATCTGTCGAACAGCTTCTCCAACCCCTGTCCCCATGATCCTGCTCCATGAATGCTATTGAGGGCCAAAGGGACCCACTAAAAGATACTGATTAGTAAACTTGGTCCTTTATGCTATGTGTTGCACTGGTTAAGGACTACAAGAAATACAAACAGTTGTCATGGAGCTGCACTTCCTCTTACAATTATTCTTGAGAAAAAAAAATCTGTGTAATTTTTTCTGCCAGCTCAGTTTTCTTGGAAAGCTTGTGACCTCAGTGTGAATTACAAGCCTCATCTTGTCCACTCTGTAATTTATTTTGACTTTAGTAAGGCTTTTTCCTTGATATTCTGAGACGCAGGAAATGTGGTCTAGAGGAAGTTACTACAAAGAGGGAAGCAAAACTGCTGGAAAACTGTACCCTATGTTGTTTGTCAATGTTTCTCTGTCAAAGAGAACACAGCTGTGTTCGCTGTCAAAGTTAACACACTTGTTGCTGTGCAGTTGAACATACTCAATCTGAATATTGGGTAGCTGAAGAGGAAGATGCTTACCAAAATATGCTTCTGATTGCTTAGTGGTAGGTTGTAAAAAAGTTTGGATGACATGACAAGAATTCAAAAGAAACTCCATCAATATAAGAAATACAGGAAAGATAATGAGATTTTATTAGGACACTTCTACTCTTCAGAATATTTTAAGTTCAGTCCTTCAAGCAGGAATACTCAACTGGACAAAGACAACTGAAGAACTTCTAATTTGTAGCAGCTCTCCAGTAAAGCCATCTATGAACATGAGTTAAAAACTAAAAAGAACACACTAAAGAGGTCAGTATTTAGTCTAAAGAAGAGGAGTTTGAGGGAAGTTAAGAGCTAAATACAAGGAAAGAGGTAATAAGTAATGTTTCATATCCACATTATCTTGGACAAAGTAACAGATCTGTTCTTACAGCACACGCTATTTACACTGTATACTAGGAAAAAGAATTCTGTTTAATCAACTTTTTTCTTGGAGATCTATATGGGAACATATATTAACCACATTCCTCTTTTATCTGTTACTAGTCTTTGCTGTGCCATACAAAGATTTTTTTAAGGTTTTTTTGTTTGCTTTGAATCTAGCCAGCATCTTGCTTTCTGCCGGTCTTCTTGTAAAACAGTACTGTTGCAGCTGAAGTCAGGAAAGCAATCAAGACAATATTCTCTGATGTAACTAGATGAGCATATCTCATTAGCAACTGTTGTAAATAGTCCAAGTATATGCAACAAAATAAGGACATGTTGATTCAAAATTTCTTTTACAGTGAAGCTTCAGCTGGATCCAGTGCACCAATAATTCCTTCGAAATTCATGTGGACAGCTCTCTACATGTGAATGTGATTCCAAGAAAAAGTGTCCTTTCATGTAATTATATATAAGAAGGAAAACACAGTTGGTTAAAAGTGCCCAATAAATAATCCAATAGAGTAATTTTTCCTTAAAGGTGCTGGCTATAACCAGCCAACAAAATCACTTTGTGAAAATACTTTGTAAAGTACTTCTAAACTATTACTTTGTGTTGCAATTACAAAACAGCCTAAGAAATCTTGTTTGGACACCTGTTCCAAAATCAGGACTCTACCATATTGCCATCCAGTAGTTTAAGAGGATGGGGAAGAGGAAGGGAGTAAAAGGGAAACAGATCTTTTTCTGACTAATGGATCAATTCCAAAAACTTTGAAATGCAGGAGGCTCTTTCTTTTTTGTTTTCTTAGTAGTAGTGCAAAGTTTGCAATGACTTTCAGACAAAATATACTTCAATCTTTTAAGGCCACATATATAGGTGTATATAAAAGCAAACATGAAAAAAGGTTGAAATCTAATTAGGCTTTAAAAAGACAAAACACAAGGGGAGCCACAACAGTGAAAGGTAATCTTTCAGTGAGCAGAACACACTTACATTGCTGACTA
The DNA here is from genome assembly GCF_048771995.1 of Taeniopygia guttata. Taxonomy (NCBI): domain Eukaryota; kingdom Metazoa; phylum Chordata; class Aves; order Passeriformes; family Estrildidae; genus Taeniopygia; species Taeniopygia guttata. The sequence goes on along the minus strand of NC_133028.1, from coordinate 34,744,273 downwards.
CTTTTCCCATTTCATTAATTATGGATGCTTAATGCATATAAGCATCCATCCCTGCACTAGGTCTGTATAAAAATGGATCTATGGTTTAGCTACAAAATGACCCTCCTTTGTACGTTGTTCCATGCAGACATTCACCAGAAGCCAATCCTTTCTGTAAGAGACACTTGATTTATTTGACATGGTTGATTTTAAACCATAATTTTCTAATCAGAAAAACTGCTTTAAAAGTTCTAAAAATTAAAAGTATTAATTAATTCCATCAAAACCTACTCAGTACCATATTATGGCTTTAATCTAAAGGAAATCAAATCATCACATTATTTGATTTGCCTAACAATTTACAGTAAGAATCTTTTATAATCATGAAGTAATAAAAAATCTGCAACATTTGGCTTTTCAGAAAGAACTTCCCCCTATAATAAAGACATTAACACTGAAGCTTTGATTGAGGTTACATTTATGTAACTGAGCTCAAATGTGTTTCTGTTTTAAACTACTTAGTTTTAGGGAGAATAAAAAAGAAAATTACTATTGGTCTCACTTTAGATACAATTCAATTCTAATTTAAAGCAATTGCTGAAAATTTTTAACCCACCCCAAATTCTTGAAGACACAATTTTAAATTATCTCTGAAACAGCTCCATATTGAATCTTAACTTTAGCTAATTTCTCACTAAATTAAAATATGAAGTTCCAAAGACTAATCTCATTTTCTGCATGTGAAAAATTTCATTTAAAGTTTCAAACTCTTATTCTTTCAAGGTGAATACTCCAATAGCTAAGCAACAGCTATTTTCTTTTCTATTCATTCTACTCATGAAAACCTACTAGGTTTTAACTAAGCAGAAAAAGAAAAAACTTTATTGGAAAGAAAATTAAGTCAATTAAAATGTGTGATGTACAATCAGTTGTTTGTGGACATTTACTTGGTATACATACTAGTTTTTAAACTAATTGCTGATATCAATGTTTTGACTTTGGAGAAGCTGAAATTGAAGATTTAAGTTTATAAAGATTTTTTCCAAATAAAAGTAGAGATATGAGATTTTTAAAGAACATAATATGTGGTTGGATCAGCTAGCTATCTATAAAAAAAAATCCCAAAACAATAATGATTAAAATCTCAGAAACAAATATATGGAAAAAATCTGATAAAATGCCTTAACTAAAACTGGTTTCATGAAATACTAATGAATGGCTGCATTAGATGTAGCACAATAAGTCCATATTGCAGCCTGGTTTACCCACTTCTCAGGATGTCATCACAGAACAGAGAAGAATGAAGGAACATAGCTTCAAAGCCGAATGGTATTTTTGACTACTACAGTTCCACCTGAGGAAGAAGGAACTTCCACCTCAGCAGCCACCTGGAAGCAGAGAAATCTTGGCTGCCCTCTAAAGCTTATGTAGTGGGGCAGAACTGAAGCAGAAAAGAACATGGTGAGGGCTCTCCAAGAGAGCTTCAACTTATCTTTTGGGGGTTTTTCTGGAACCCAAAGTTCTTAGAAATCTCTGTAAAGCCCCAAGCTGTTCATTGACTCATCTATCTCAGCTGAAGTGAAGAAATGCCTGCGAAAGCAGAAGTTAAAGCTACTGGATGCCCAGGGTGTTTGAAAGTCCTGCTCTAAGAGATGAGAGGTATACCAAGGCAAGATAAAGTGCTTCTTCAATATACCTTGATAAACAGAAACCTATTCAGATTCATCCTAGTGAGATCCAGGCACAGCAAACCCATGAATAGAGGATTCTTAAACAAAACAAACAAATAAAAAACCACCTCCAAACCTCTGCAAATCCAAATAAATAAAAAATGGATCCAAGTCATGAACCTAAGGTCAATATTTTTAGATCTTCCTCAATAGAAGCAATGTAGGAAATAAACTTGACTTTTATTATCAAAAAAAGATTTTGTAACAAGCTAAAAAACAAATCCCACATATATGCACATTCTACTTCAGGCACTAGGTAATCTCAAGTTTCCCAATGCCTTAGTCCATGCAGAGAGAACGTCAAGGGGCTAATTTAGAACTTGCATGGGTTTATTCTTTGAAGCTGTTCCCTCTGCCTGATCTCTCACAACAGCTTTGGGTGACCAAGCTTCTAAGACAGCACATGGCTAAATGCCCACAGATGCTGGACTGTGTTCAAAACGCAATTCAGTTAACAAGAGCACTAAAGTCCTCCAGTGGTAATAACTCTGCTCACAGACTTGAAAATCCCCCATTTTCCAAAGATTACTGAGGTTTTTTAGACTGTGGAAAAAAAGTTGACACTACTCACTTGAAATTATTCTATATGGCCTTTTAAAGAAGGAATACTAAAAAGAAAACAAGTAGCTTAACATACTTTCACATATCCCTGTGTAGTTGTCTAATAACACAAATGTACTTCAATCCTTAACTGGATCATATAGGTGATGGCGAAAGAACTTCTTGGCAGTAATTTTTAATTTTTATAAGATCTTGAAGTACACACTTTATTCCCACTAAAATAACTATTTATGTGCACTAGGACTAAATCACAGTCTACTAAATCCATTGTCTTTTGCCAACTTCAGAAACAGAATCAAATCCTGAACCTCATAACAACGAGAGCTCTTAATCTTCATTTACAGAGACATCAGTTCAAAAATATTCAACACAGAAATGTAGCTAGCAAACTAAAAGTGGGGACATAGATATCAAAATTACAGTCACTATCAGAAAAAAACTGACATTGTCAATTTGCAGTTTGCATAGCCAATGCTATATACACAGAGATAAGAAGTACACTTCCACATTTTTGCTATTGTTTTTTTTGGGAACTAGAATGCCAAGCATATACCACAGCTGTTATTCAACACATGAATATCCAAAGCATGTCTTCAAACCAGTAGTGACAAACCTGCAGTAAGACAGTCTGTCACTGTCTTCATGGTACCTACTATACATTCAAACACAACACTCATCCCAAGTTCAAAAAGAAAATGAAGGTAGTTTGTGATGATGTGCAAATTAACAGCAAATTAGTTACCTAGTGAAGGCACTAGCAAGTGAAGCACTAACAGTGAAGTAGCTGTTACAACACAGAACTAAGCACAGATAAAATCCTTCCAAGAAACTTCATGCAGGCTCTCCCGGAGATGTACCTTGCCCCAGCTACATGCTTAGAAATAGTTATTATTAGTTATCTTATACATTAGCTTATGTTAAACAGGGGCTCAAGAACAGGTGTCCTCTGATAAATTAAATACACTGCTTTTTAAACTTCCCTTCCTACTGTAATCCTTAACTAAAATATTGTTGGAAATTACAGGAGCAAAACAAAAAGGAATTTCTTTGGGTCTCCACTTTCTGTAGCAATTATTATGGCTTTATATATACACATTGAGCAATGCAGCAGTTTTGGGGTTTGTGGTTTTTTCGTTTGTTTTCCATAAATAAGAAGAGAATTACACCAACTCTCACTACCATTTCCATGAGTCCTCCAAAACGAGCTTCTTTCATATTTCAAGTCTCTGGCTGGTGCCCATGCTTCCCAAAGAGGGAATTAGTCTGACCTGGTCTGCCCTCTGTACATGACACTGCAGCAGCATTTACAGGCTGAGAAGGGGACTCAATGGCTCTAAGGAGTATTTTTTTGAGCAGAAGTATTTAATATGAAGTGCTACAGGTTTTTCTAAGTAGAGCTTCTTAGTGAGGAAATGAAAGGAGGACAAACACCCACAGAAAAACTTGCACACCACAGTTACTGTGGCCTGAAATTTTGAAGCAGCTCTAATTTGCTCAGCAGGCTGCTGCACAGCCTGGTAGAGTGAATTAGAGGAAGAGAACCTTTAGGCTGGCCATTACCCTCCACCCACCTACACCATCTCTGTGCTTCTCAGAAGGCAAAAACTAAAAATCCCTCCTAACAGTTTTCTTCTGGCCTATGATAGAAAAGGATGTACACCAAAGATGCACCTAAAGAGTTTCTATCACATGCCACACAAAACAGCATTCCATCTGGCTATACTTGCAGGGACAGCAAAATTAACTAAAGCTGCAAGCTCTTTCTAACCACGTTCAATACCTGAAGGTGTTCCACCACACTTACCCATGCCTGCTTACCAGTTTGAAACAATTGTATGTCCTAGCATTATTTGCACACATCAAGTTATTTGGGGCTCACAAAGGAGGTCACCAAGAAGAATCTCTCCAGGAAGCTGATCACTTTGGCACACTCTGAAGGCTTGAATTTTGTGCAAAGTGCAACAGGTGCTTCCATCCAGAAATCACACTTAGTAGAAGGGGTCAGTGACCACTTTTCATGTACGGTCTGGTATCCTGAACATTTTCCCTGGAAATGGGCATCTGTTATCCCAGTGAAGTTTCTATCAGAAGTTCAAAACCACTCAGTGAGTCTTTGCAGCTACCCAACCATCAGGGTGTCTTGCTTCACACTGGGCAGCTACCCAGCATCTCAGTGCCAACAGGACAGCCATGGATACCCTGAGTGTACTCATGCTGGATCACAGGATCTGGCCCTTGGCAGCTTGTTGCCCCTTTTCTCCACTTTATTGCCACAAAGATCAGAACCTTGATCTTCTACCCAAAAGTATAACCAAGAGCAAAGACTTGATATTTGTACTCCATATATTGTACTCCATATACACTTGATATTTGTTGGCTCCATATTTTGTTTCTTTCTATGTGTTGATCTTACATAAGTCCACATGTTGGGACAAAAACATGGATTGAATTTTGTTTCCATGTAAATGCAAGCCCAGAGTAACTACTGACCTCATACATTTATTTGGGATATAAATAAGAGAACATAAGCCAAAATAACTCTTAGATTTATAGATTTCACTTCTTTAGTATATGAATTTTATACTCCTTAACAGATCAGAACAGCCACATATTTTTAATATGCAAAGTGTATTTCAGGTTTAGCATGCTCAGTTGAGGAAAAGTGCATTTATATTTAATTATAAAATAAATTATCTTTGTTCCCTAAATACACTGCTTGAAAGCTTTTCTTTTCCTGTTAGCAATATTGCCAAATTCTATTTCCATCTTCAAACAGAACTTTTACTCTTTTATTTAAACTCTTGGAGGCACAATTCAAATTTCCACATATGTTTCCATACAAAACCCAGCAGCAAAGACAAAAAACTGTAAAAAATTAAATATTTCTTCCAAAGCCAGAAAGGTCATTTGGACTGAGATGCCCAAACTGGATTTGGCTCACTAGAATAATTCCTTCTGCACGTAGCTACGGCTTCCTCCAGTACTCTTTTTCACATACTTCAAGATGTAAATAAGGGCAAGCTGGGGCTGCATGAATTACTCACACAGCTTGCTCCCTGTCATAACATTTATGGAAAGATCACAGCTCTTCTCTCTTCACTTAACTAGAAACAGACAAGCCATGATGATACCTGCTCTGGCGTACTGATCTATGATAGATGAATGTACACTCATATAAAAGCAGCATGTGTGCTTGTGAGAGGACAATTACGGACAAGACGGACATGTAAGAGGCAGCACACAACCTCTAATCATGTGATGAGATATATAATCACACCAATGAAGAGAGACACCTGTGTTACTCACTGATCAGCATAATAGGGCTGAAATGATGTTTGGATGCATCACTTGAATAAAACTGAATGCTATTACCAGCTGCTTCAACAAGAGATAACTACATTTTGGTCTTGCGTGATCATACCTCACTAAATGCCCAATTTCTCTTCAAAACTTGCACTGATCAGATCATCCCACTTCAAAATGCAAAGAGGATCTGACAAACAGACAGTAAAAGACAAGAAAAACAAGCCACCACTCCACTGTTTCTGTAGTAGAGCTGTAAAATAAAATCATGAATAGCAGCACAAAAATAATTATACACTATTTATTACAAAGCCAGAACTGTTTGAAATCTAAAAAAACAATCAAATTACAGAGTAAAGGGGGTGGAGAGGAGATTTACACCTCCCTTCCAAGACTCAATTACACAATGCAACAAACTCATTGCTGTGGAGGCAACAGCTCCAAGCAGCCACAACAAAGGAATTTGGCAAACTTGGGTGGGGGGTGTATATATAACTGGATAACAAACCTAGTGAGCTAGTTACACTGGCTCAGGCCTTATCTGCTGCCTGGTGGAAGCCAAAGGATAAAACAGGAAAAAAATTCATCTCCACTTCAGACATCATCTTTCAGTATCACCATCACAAGCAGATAAATATTAACCCATACAGACTTCATCAGGGTATTCCCAAGGTTTTTTTGTACTTGTCATCACACCAGAGAGGATTTTGGCATGCCATACTAAACATGTTGGTACAAAGGTCTTCTGCTTGAAGAGCCAGTGACACCAAAGGAAGTCTACTCCAACCTCTTGCTTGTAATGGCCATTTTCATCTGTTATCTGAGCACTGAACAAAATGCCTTGAAACATAGTCTCCCATCTTAGAGCACCTAAACTCACAGACCAGAACTGATGTCAAAGTCACCATTTCCCTTGACATTTTTTGCCAAAGATTAGTCATTCTCACAGCTCAGAACAAAAAAAGCCCACACCAATATCTTTGACTTCAATTTTATGCCTTCTACCATGTTAGTGTCTCTTTTCCAAAGATTTCTCTATAGTTTCCCCAGTCACCTTTTGATTTTAAACTCTTTAAGCTCTTACTAGAAGTTATTTCCCTCTTTATTGTTATGCATCTCTTTCCTCCAAAACAGTTTTTCAATATAAGTTCATCTGTAGACATTGAAATTGGAGGCAGTACCTCAATACCTGCCTCACTAGTGCCACATGCAGAAGAGGGAAGGGGGGTACAGTTCACTGTTGTTCCCTTTTATATGCATGACATTCTTATGATGCTGTCGCATTGACTGGGATGTAGAAATTACTTACTGTGGCTTTTAAATCAATCTTGTAGTACTATTTCACATTTAGTCTTCTATGCAACAAGTATATTCAATGTTAAATACTAGAAGGTAAGTCACAGTTTTATTTCAACTATCCTGAGTTTCAAGTCTCATTACTTTGCTTTACCAGAATCACAATTGTTCATATTTGGGAGTGCTGGCATTTTACTGCAGCAGGTAAAAAGGGGCTCTCTATGTGATGCACAATGACATAGGAATCACTTCTGCAGCAGTAATATAGATTTGTTTATTGCTCTCCCTATCTTTATAGGTTATTGTTTACAGACCATATAAAACACTTGCAATTTATTAGCGAGGCAATTTAACTAGCATGGCAGGACAGTTGAACCATTCTCCCAGTTACAGTTCCAGGCATTCAATAATATGTTTTCTCCAATGCTTTGTTTTTGTCAATGCACATTAGCAATCATAAATATGAGACTGACAGGGTCAGGATTATCAAGTTGAAAAAAATCAAGGTAATGCACTGTATTTGAGGTAAAGGTTTTAACTGATTCGTTTTCATTTTCCTTTCTAATTAAATTAAACAGCTTTTTGCCATAAAAACATGATTGGGAAATATAGGGAACTGCATTCAGTGTTCCTCATTTGTCATATTTTCTATGAAACTCTCACTTGTAGTACTGAGGCAAGCACTGCACTTCACCTAGAAGTCACCTGGTTCTTATTGTAATTGCAATCTACTGAAAAGAACTTTTCCTATTTAAAGCAGAAAGATGAATTATATTTCACTTCACAGTTTGGGGAGAATATGACGAAAAAATGAGGTAACTATAAAGCATTTTTGACTCGGATGAAATGAGTGTGAGAGAGGTGGGTCAGGTCTCACTTCCCCATTCAGAATAAAACTATTAAAAAAGGATGCAGATGAAACAAGAAAGCAGGAGAAAGAGTGAAAGAGACCCCACTTTCAGCATCTGAGAGCACAGACAACTATTTCATTGGCACTGCCACAAGGGCTTCTAAGTTTATCTAAAGGTACATTTGTGGACAGTCACATTTAGATATGAAATAAGTTATAGTCATGTGTGTATTCCATGAGGATTAGGGAACAAAGACCTGTAAAACTACTTAAAAGTATCTCATTAATAAAAGGAAAGTTACTAATTCAGTAGCTTCTCTCTTGTGCATATTTTTATCACCTTTTATAATATGAAGTGATAGAGAATGCAATACAATACTTGAAGTGAAAGCAGTCAGCCTTCTACTCACCCACATCAGAGAGCATGCACACTGTGATTTGACTATATGATGAGTCAGGCAGCTAACAATTACTAAATTTTTTCTAAATGAAGACATGATTTTGGTGTGAAAATATGTTTCACCCTACATATGAACAGTTCTCCTGATAATGCAAATTTGCTGCATTCTACTACTCTGAGATTCCAATTGTCAATGATTATACAGACTTCAAATCTTATGGCAATAAAGTATTAACAAGCATAAGAAGTAAATATCCTGGAGTCTTAACATACACCTAGGTAAGATACACCAAGACTACAACAAGTGTAAGCACAAGGTCCTGAAAAACATCTTATTGATCTGCAATCTGAGCGTCTCCTCAGCTGGACAGTGCTTAGTCCAAGCCAAGGACTTTCTAGCTTCCCTTGCTCTGCCAGCAAACAGGTGCACAAGAGGCTGGGAGGGAGCACAGCCATGACAGCTAACCCAAAGTGGCCAAAGGGACATTCCATACCAGAAAACATCATAAAGAGTATGGAAACTGGGAGAAGCCCATCACTGCTCAAGGATTGGCTGGGCATCAGGCAGCAGGTGGGAAGCAATTGTGTTGTGCATCACTTGTCTCTCTTTGGTTTTAGTCCTCTCTTTCCTTCTCCTTTCCATTAGAATTATTATTGTTATTATAATTCACCAGTTTAATAATTGAACTGTCCTTATCTCAACCCATTAGTTTTACCTTTCTTTTTCCAGATACTCCTCCCCATCCCACTAAGAGCTGGGGGCAGTGGAATAGCAAGTAACTGTGTGGTACTTGGCAGCCAGCGTTAAACCATGATAGTCAGTTTGAAAGTTTTAGGCATGTAAAAAATAGGCAGTAAAAAAAATCTAAAATTTGGAAGCAAATACCTGGTTTTCAGACTATTTTAGTTTTAAATTTAATTTTGGATTCTGTATTTTCTAAACTGCAACTGACCTACTGGAAACAAAACCATAAAACTAGCAGAGATTAATTCATGGAAAAAATTTGAGTAATTTTACTTCAGCTATAGCAGAATTGTAATATGACAGTTTTAAACACACATTTCTATTCTTATTTTCAAGTTATCTAAAGAATCTATGTGTATATATAGATATAGACACATATTGTTAATGTGCATGTGTGTTTGTGTGTCTGTACATAAAAGGGTGGGAACAGCATGATTATATTCTATAGCTAGATCTAAACTAAGCAACAGCATCCGGATACAGAACAATACCTTTAAATAAAACTATATGTTCTCAGGAAATTCCACACTAAAATTATCTCTCCTTCAATTCCACTGTATTAGCACTGAATGGGAATCAAGACAACAGCTGGTGTTAGCAAGCAGATGCATTGATCTATATACAGTTTTATTCTTTAAAAAAAAAAATCAAATGTGCTTTAGACTCTCTCAGCGTAGAGTATGCTAGATAGTGTTCCTACTAACCTTAGTTTCTGCATACACGTTACTGGAGCAGTAGGAATAAATTGGATAGCAATTCCCATCTCTTCATTGCTGCTTTTCTTTATCCCTTTCACCTTCTCCTTCAGCTACTTGCTATGTATAACTCAGCACCAACCAATGGGATTTAAACACCAAGGAGATGTTCACTACTGCAGAAACCTGAGATTGATCTGAGGACAAAAGTTTCATATACTTCAGAAAACTCCCTCAGCAGTTTCACCAAAGAGGCAATGGAAAACATGAAATGCAACTGAAAATAGTTGCTCCAGTTCACCAGGATAAATGTGAACACTTATTTAACTCCCCCTCAAGCAGCATGGCCATTTAAATTAGGTAACTTTTGAAAACTGAAATTTGTGAATATACCTTGAAACTGTGGTTACCGAGGCCATGCCATGTATTCCTCATAGCTGCCAGTCTCTGTCTTGTAGATACAACACAAGACAGAGTAGTTAAGGTACAATAATCACAGATGTTTTTCCAAGAATGACTACCTCCTTCAAGGCATTTTCTGCTCTGGGACTATTTTTTCATAGGACATTGCAAAGTGAAAAGAAAACAGGCCCTCAAATCTGGGTTAACTGTACTATTGTGATCTAAGTTATTGATCAACAAATGTCCTAGCCTATCACAAAAAAAAAAAAAAAAAAAAAACCAAACAAACAAAAAAAAAAACCAAAAAAAACCCCAAAAAAAACACCACACCCATTCTTTCTATTCCCAATTGCTTATTCAGGCCCTCCCACAATCAGGCCCTCCTGAGTAGACACAGGCACATATGAAGCCAAGAAATAAACAAACCAGTTAAAAAAAAAAAAAAAATCAGTTCAACCAAGTACTCCTTAACTCTCACACCTCTGCCCAACCAAGCTGCCACTCAGATCATGTTCCCAACTCAATTCTCCATGTACTCCCACTGGCACTCAGAACAGTGCAGGTGACAAACAAGCAAGTGGGCAATGGGAATATCATTTGGGCTGGCAGCACCAAACTATGCAGGTTCTGGCAGTTAACTTTGGCTGGAACTTCTCCAGTTTGTCCACTTGTAAGACCTGGTTTCTAGCTGTTTATTCAAAGGTTTAGACACACTTTAACCTGAGGTTTGATTTTCCACTGAGGAACTGTCCTAATGTCTGTTTCTTGTCCACATTAATATAGTGCAGCCTCCTCAATGAAGATTAGCAGCACCTTAAATTGACAGGGAAGTATGATATGGACTGATGAGGAGAGAAAGAAAAAATGGAGGGTGCCTCAGGGGCATACTTTTAACATCTCCAGCAAAGTTTAGCCAACAAATATGTCTCACAGCTTATGAATTTCTGGTAGACTATGACAGATTGCTCTGCTAAAACACAAAAAGTTTTAAAGGAACAATCAGAGTATATTCCATGCAGCTGCTAAACAGACCTACTGTGCAGGTACAACTTTTGTCTGCAGCAGGTCATGAAGCAAGAGCAGTGTGAAGAATAAAGTTCAGTGTAAAGAAACACAACGAAGAGGCTCATTTTGCCCTAAGAATAAAATGAGAAAAAGAAAAGACACAGAGAGGGAAGAGAGTGGAGTCTGCAACTGAAACCTGGATGTCAGAGAAGAGAGTGAGAGAAAGAGGAAAAGAAAGCTGTGATCTGAAGCTAGTGAGGGAGATGAGAGAGAGACACATGTGCCAATGAGGGACATACACTGGCACTAATTTGTTATTTGCTAAAGAAAAAGTGGAAAAGGAATCAGAGTCGTGACAGCCTGGTGTAACCTCATTGCCATTTGTTCACATGAGAAAGGGCAATTAAAAATTATGATTATAGGTACAAAGATGTGAAGGGAGAGATCAGATTATTTCAGTTTGATGAAGAAGAGAAGCAAGGTGTAGAAGAAACACAGTGATAAATTAGAGATATACTTAAAACACAGGAACTGCTCAAAAAGCGGGTGAAAGACAGAAGCCTTAAGGACACAAGTCTGTTGCCTCCTCAGCTATTTTACTATTTAGACAAAGCAGCCCCAAATGAGCAAAAAACACTCAAAGATGTTAAAACACACAGGCTTCTATCTCTTCAGCTGTATCAGTTTATTCATCAATCCACAGTCTTCAAATTAGGTTCAGCATGTAATTCACAGGCTGCAGCGAGGGAAGTAAGGAAGCACTTAGGCTGGGGCTGCTTCCCAGTTCCCCATAGCCAGGCACACTCTGTAGAGGACTGTAGGCTGTCCTCTGGATTTGGACAATACAGCTGGAGGCATTTTTGTTTATCTTTTCAAAGTCCCTAAACATCAGGTAACTCCAAAGAGTATAAGATGTACATCAGAAAAAAATAAATTTTTAGCACTAGCATTGTCCAAGTTCTGAACACTTTATTTTTACTGAAGTAGCAAGTTGGAGTGTATATATTCATATACTTCATATATTTGTGGTTGCAATGCTTGTCAGCACTACCAGATTTATCTTGGCTCTAGTCTAACGTATTATTTATGTGGAATGACAGCGAGGCATTGATAATAAATCTTTTTATCATAGCATGAGAAAGATTCTCAGACTCCAAACTTGTGTCACTGAAAGTCCAAGTACAAAGTAGAAGACAAATAATATTTATATGTCCTTCTGGTAGTTTGATTATTTCTACAGAAATAATTTTGGACAACTACCTTCACTCAACATAAATAACCAATGGACAGTCTTGTAACTTGCCAGTGCAAGTTTAGCTGCTCATGAGCTACGTGGAATTTGTTACAAAAATTTACCTGTTTACAATTACATCATTAAACAGATCACTTTATTGCTACACAGAACACAACCACAGTACAGCCTAATCACAGAGAAACCTGAGTTGGAGCTTCATAATTGTTCCTAGGCCATGTTCTGCAGGAAGCACAGCTGGCTAGTTAAATTAGCAATCAGTCCAGTATTATCAGCCCTCCATGTCAATAATCCTTATTCTTATCTTATATGCATGTAAGGAGCAAAAAAAACCACAAACAAAATCAGCAAAATTAGTTTGGCGAATAAGAACCTTATTACCTACAAAGACTAAATGAAAAAGACTTTTATTAGAATAATCTGTTCACATTGGTAGTCATGGATCATGAGGATGTGTTTGTGAAACACTGCATCCAAGTATACAACTACTCTTAATTTTGCTACACAGTAAAGTAAGATCAGTCACTAGAAGTTATTTACCTGAAGTAGTCATAAGTAAACTGTTGCACAGTTACTGTAAATCCAGCAGAAATCCATGCTGCTACCAAAAGGACTACTTCCCTTCCCACTCAAGGTTCCCAACACATGTAGAGGAAAGAGAAAGAACCAGGAGAACTGGGACAGGCTTCTGGCAGGAGCACCTCTTCTGTCAAATTAAGTACAGTCTTATTTACCATAACTCATATCCAACACAATTCCTTGTTACTCACAGATACTATCTTCAACTGCTAGGGCTGGACCCAGACAGGTAGGATCAATTACACCTTTCTATCAGTTTTGCTTACACAGTACAATTATATTAGAAAATTAATGTATTTCAGACAACTCTAGTAAAAGCACTGCAAACTCAGTAACAAAAAATAATCACATAATAAAATTTGTCTTACAGCTGTCAGAGCTTGGCATGAAATATAGTGACCTCAAAGAGGGTGGTAGAAACTTCTCAAACTGTTGTGATCTTCACTGACTAGAGTCAGAGAGGTTGTGGGGTTTTCTTCTTTGTTTTCTTTCAATCTCCTAGAAGACTTCGAAGCCATTGCTGTAGCCCAGCTAAAGCACTTGCATATCAGCGTATCACAATGCTGATTGCAAACTAATTCTGATTTTATGAAAGCAGATGGGAAAATTGGTAAGCAGTAGAGTAGAGTAGTTCTGCATGAAATTCAGCTTCTTTAATGATTATCAAAATCATTAACTCCATTGTTCTTTCATTTATAAATTCTATTTTTCTTTTAAAATTGCTACTGAGGTATCAGTACAAGTTTTTTAAGATAACAAATTCATTTCACATCTTAGTAAGACTTTGCCCTTACTTTAAATTCTTTAATACTGCACTAACTCAAAGTGAGAAGGAAATTCCAATTCTGATTAAACTAATTAGCTAATGAACACAACCCACTCTGGCTCAGATTAAGCTTTTTTAATAGATTTCTCATTAGACAGTTTGAAGGTAAAAAAATATATGTATCATGATGACAAAAATTTAAGTCTTTACAAGAATACATGTTAAATAGTCTAAGTTAGGGGTTTTATGATAATGTACATACCTGGGTTTTTGAGGAAGGAAAGAACAAATTCAAAGCTAAATACAATTGTAATTGTTTTCACAATTGTAATAAATAAGTGCAAACAATAACAGAAATCAATAGGTTGGCACAAATATGAAAAAATATTTAGAATTTAAAAATGTTATCATTATCCAGAAGAACTTCAATTTTATTTAATATATCACTTGTTAGATAATATCTCTATTATAACAAAAGTTATTTAAACAAACATGCCTCAATGGGACCTTTGGCAAGATTCAGAAATTCCTCAAATACAGCAGTACATGGTACTTTTCTAGTGAGAAGAAAAAAATGTCCCAATACCACAAAGCAGACTGAACAACAATGCAAGAATACATTTAAAATCCTAACCCTAAATGAATTAGACTTCTTCAGAAGACCACAGACGTTTCTAAGGGAGTAACACTCAATGTCTGCTACATCTCACATTATATAATCTATATCTGAAGGGCTTCTTTTAATTCCCTTATCTCCTCCCTCCTCCTAGAAGATGAGAATAGGGAATTAAGGGAAATTTGTGACTCAACTCCATCTCTTTCCTCTAAATACTTTTGAACCTGTTCCTGTACTTTTCTATGGAGTGGGGAATGAAGAGAAAGAAAGGAGCTCCTGGATTGTCCCTGTACTCAGCACTGCACTACTCTTCATCAAATGGCATTTAGAAGATGGAATTTCCTACAAATAAAACCATAATAGGGGTTTCCAGGCACCATAAACACCTCAAAAGAGCTGTAGATTTTAATTCTGACCTGGAGGGAAAATATTTCCCCAAGATGGCAAAGCCACAGGCAGACAGAAACTAAAGAAACACCACAGATGTAATAAAGGTCTAAAGATGAAAATAAAATCAGTCTCTTAAGCCAGAGGGTGAGAGAAATCCGACAATGCATCCAGTCACTCTGACTGGCCAAAATATATGAGTTAATGAAATTTGTATTTGAATGAAATTCAGATTAAAATAAGTAAATTACATTTTTATGTTTCTTCTTTAGTTTGGTCTTCAAAAATTTAAAAATGTATATCCCAGGTCCTCAAATTAAGTCCCCTTTTTTTCCCCCAAGTGCTGAAAATAACTTTTGTACTTGTTTAACACAAGGTTCAAATTATAAATCTTAATAATATTAATCAAAATTAACTGTAGAACATGTCTTTACATATATTGCAAGTTGACAAAATAAAAAAAAACTCCTCTGCCCCCAAAGCAGCACCATCATGGTATCAAGTAGCTCAGAATCTACTAACTACTAATAGAATCTTCAGCATGAAAACAGACCAAACCCATGGACAAGACATCCTTAAAGAGACACTGAAGAGGCAGAGGCATGTCTTCTTACATCCTCAATCCAACCATTGGATGTTAGGTGAGTAGGAGGGGAGGGAACTGGAGAAACTGATTAAGTCCAAATATTCTCTGATTAAGTCCAAATATTCAATAAACAGAACAGCACATGCTGCTGACACAACCATTAGTTTGCCCCAGTGGGGTATTTCCTATATTCTTATGCTTTAGGCTAGGCTTGACATGGATCTAAAAATTTGCAAGCATGGGCAGGTTTTAAAATACGCTCGGTCATATGCACCTAATTAGTGCACATAACCAAGCCCTCACAAATCTTGCCTGAGAGTAACATCTTATTGTTAGCAGGCATAAACAGTCTTGCAAGACTGCTGACATATTTCATAGATCACACTGAGACCACATCTCATTTTTAAAGAAAAATCATTAAGGACATTAAATATACAGCTCATGGTTTATAACTCAAAAGATAGCTAGTTCCATTAAATCTCTCACTGTGCACATGTGGCAGGCAGAAAAACACATTAAAAGCATAATGAACACAAAAGTCTAAATAATCATACATCATCTTGAAACAGGCCCCTAAGAACAACTTTTATGTGAATTTTGAGGAAGTAGTAATAACTATGAAATGCCTTTCCCCATCCTGTTCTTCAATATAAATATAGGTAGTTCTTTAAAGGAGGCATTTTAATCATACTCATGTCTGACATGTTACAAAATACTGGCATATCAAGACACACTTTTAAAACAAACACACAAGTGGAATTATTAGGAAAGAGAACAAAACATCATTGTGTCCCTACACACATCTGTTGTGTTCCACATATGGAATCTTGTGTGCACTCCTGGCTCACCCCTCTCCTTGATCTGCAGTATTAGAGAGAATTAAAAAGGTATGAATCCAGGTGATCAAAGGTAAAGAACAGTTTCCTTTCAAAAAGCAGGTTACATAAGTGAAAAATCTTTAGCCCGAAAAAGAACAGTGGAGAAGGGAACTCAATAAAACCACAAGTGACATGAACAGAATTTCTCCCTGTCTTGTCCAGAGGAAGGACTCTGGAAGTTTCATATTTAATCAGCAGGTTTCAGAACCAATCCTTTTGCTTGTCTTGGGCCTTTGTTTGGTTGTTTTTAAATTTATTATTATGTGTAGTAAACAAAGCATCCACTTAAAGGCATACTTGTTGATACAGAGAAGTGTTGATGTGAAAAGCTTCTGTGGGCTCAATAAACACCTGGAGAAAAGTCAACTGAAAGCTATTAAAGCAAAAGAAATCACAAACACACCCCCCATCATTTAAGGCAAGGAGGTTCACAAGCTGCAGCCAACAGCCTGTCAGCATGCAGTGACAGTTTCCATTTCTTTGCTCAGAAGGAGGTTGTCAAGCAGATCTTGTAATTTGGCAGGGCCTTGGATGGTAAGGGCTTAAATAAAAAGAAAAGAAGGCTAGCCAAAAACTAAGAGGTACTGAAAGACCCTAAGAGTGCCTGCAGCCAGGTGCATGTTGCCATGGCTGCCCTTTCACAAACATGATGAGTCTGGGGATCCTGCAAATGTCTGCTGTTGAATTTTCCATCTGAAGTCCCCAAGCAGCCAAGGAGTGAGCAGCAGGTACATGCTGACACACCAGATATTCCTCCTGAATCTGGTCTGTGGGATGCCAAGGTGAAGGAACAAAGTGGAATAGAAATTTCCCAAGCCATTTCCATGAGGTAGTTTGAGGAAAAATCAGCTGGATGTTGTGCTTCAAGCTCCCTAGAGGTGAATCAATCAGGACAGCACACATGATCAAGGATAAAAAAATAAACTTTTGGGGGCAGGACTCACTGGGTACTGTCTTCTTGCAGGAATAGACATGGCCATGGCTAAAAGGCAGCCTTCACCTGGAAGGAGCTGGGGAGAAGGGTGTGCAGAGGGAAGATGTGACAGACCATTTCTCATCATGTACTGGGTGTGAGGTTTCCAACATCACTCTCCAATCATCCTCTGCCACATCAGCAGGGCACAAGGTGCAAGTTCAGTGGTTATGCAGCATGGGCTCTCCAATGAGATTGTTGAGAATGGCATAGAGGGCTAACCAGGCATTTTGTCTGACCAGCTAGAGATATTCTTCTACTCTTACATGACTTCAATATTCCATATATATAGCATAAGTCAACTAATCATGGAGTAAAGCAGCAACTTACAGGCTCAAAGGAAAAACAGATCATCCATCTGTCACATGAGATGAGGATTTGAAAATTTCATTAATTTTCTGAAACTACTAGCTAAGATATCCAAAGAGTTTCATTACTACAAAGAACCTTTTTATGCTGTTAATCCAGATTAGTAGTGACTGTTCAATTTAGAGTTTGCCTAAATCTTTAGTCCTACCTGATGCAATAGAACAGCCTAATTCTTCCTTCCTTTGAAGCATGGCCCTGCCCTCTGAAAATTCTTCTCTGCTCCTTTCCCTACTTCCTGTTCCAAATTCATGGTTCAATGTGCTTTTACTGCTTTACAGCCTATCCACAGACAATTCAAAACGGAAAATACTTCGGAGCTCCTCTACAGATTTTTACTCCTTTATTTGCTTTTAGTGATTTGATCACCTGCTGGCCCAGCCACATGGAGAAAAAATAACATTAATCTTAAAAATCTTCATGATTTGTATAACTGATACTCAGAGAGAAATCAGCAGCTCTTCTTGGATAAAAAAATTAAAGCATTCTATCACAAAACACTTAACAACTCTTAGTTGTACAGGCTGCCTTTCATCTGACTTGAACACCACAATCTTGGAGAGAGCCATAACTATAGGCAGCCCTTTATCAACCAATTTGCCACTCTAAGGTGGTCTGATCTCAGTCTGAGTCCAGCTGTTAATTTAAACTACCTCCCTCAGCACACAAACATTGAACCCCTCCCAAGAGGGGACATTCTCACGTGTCGAGTTCCAGTTCTATTAATGTGGCATTCCTGGCAGCTGGAACAAATCGCACGGAGGTAGCCAGGAGCTGCCCACCTGCTGGGCTCTGCTGAGCCACAAAGGCAGCCCAGACCACTCCAAACTGTGTGCTCAAAAAAGTTCTCATACCTCAGGGTGTGCCTGGGAACACAAGGCAGAAAGCACAAACTCACCAGCTTTGTTTCCTTGCTTTCCAGCAAGCAAGGAAACCCTCAGAGAATTTGATTTTGAGCCTCTTGCTTGTGTTGTCTGGCAGTTTAGATGAAACTAAACTTTACAAAGGAGACATGCCAATACCCTCCATATTGGGCCTCACATCTGTGGGATTTTAGCAGCTATTAATGTTCTCCTGAAAGCTGTGCCCTGTGGGCTGCACAATAAGATTCTTGGTATTTTTAAATGAACCAACATTTTGCCCTTCTCCAAACAGCCAGAAAAACATCCAACTGGAAAGTCAAAGTAATTGTCCTTCCTGGAAAAAAAATTTCCATATTTACCAAATCTACTGTGCAAGCCCGCTTATAAACAAGATCACCTCACTTCCTCCAAATCACAGAATACTTCAGTGCTAATGAATTAAAGGAGGTAAAATTTAAAAATACCCTTGTGGCAAAGAGATATTGTCTGCTTATCATGAATAATTTGACATTTAGAAGTCAAATGAAACAAAGTAAATTGTTATATTTGTACTGCAGCAACACTCTGTCCATTATGCAAGATGTGCTGGAGAGCGGGTGGGGTGAAGAGGAAGTCCTAGGCTCTGTTTTAGTTTGGAAACATCTGTCCCTAGGGAAGGGACGCGCGTCAATAAGGCATCATCTCACAAGTTTATTTTGTATTTTCCTTTCATGGTTAATTGCACTGCTGATCTAACCATAAGCAGCACTTCTATAAAAATTATACTATTATCTCCACCTAGACTCTTAATATTATTACTTTTTCAGGAAAATTATGTTGCTGTCAAATGTATCTGTGGGTAGTTACAAACAGGTAGAACTGGACTGATTGAAGTTCCTTATTTCAAAGAAGAAATAGGAGTGGTATATTACAAGTAATAGGGAATGTGCAATTAAGCAGAGATTCTCTCCTCAGCAGCGCACTAAATAAAGCATTATCCTTTTTGGTGTACAAAATACAAGCACTGTCTGTGACTTTCAGGGAAACCTTTTATTATGGTATCCCCATAATCTCCAACTCACAGCAGTCACAAAGCTGTCACATAGTGTGCAACACCTCATAGTTGTTAGTCAAGAGGAACAACAAGTCAAGACTGGTAAATTCACAGGGCTCCAAAGGCAAAATTTTAAAAGAAAATTGATTATTTTAAAAATCAACAAAAAACCAAACAAACAAGAACCAAAAAAAGAACCACAAAAACCCTCTCAGAATTACTTCCAGCACTTGAGGCAAGAAAAGTTTTCCCTTCTTTTTTTTTTCCTTAGGGAACAAAGGAAACCAAAGAGACTTTTCCTTAAGCAGACTGGAGAGTTTACCCAACAGCTGTGGGTAAACTCTCTCTCCCCCTGTGAAACAAATACACCCATGAAACAAATTAACTAGTCCTCCAAATATTTGATTGTCTACACAACATGAGTAAGTCAGGAGTAGGTAAGGTGTAAAGCTTCACTTGGCCGGTTTTTCTCTTGGCTCTAAATATTGTAACTGATGCCACAAGTACATTCTGGACAGCTGGAGCACTTCACCACAAATGCATTTGGCCGTCTGAATTTGGCAGCTGAAGTAAGTTGAAAGACAACAACAGTAGTTTTGCTTCTTTTAAACAATCTCAAATAGAATAGAATATTTCAGTTGGAAGACACCTAGACTAATCACCAAGTCCAGCTGCCTGACCACTTCAGGGCTGACCAAAAGCTAGAGCGTATTATTACAGGAATTGTCCAACCAAATGCCTCCAACACACTGACAGGCTCAGGGCATCAACCACCTCTCTAAGAAGATTGTTCCAGTGTTTGATCATCCTCTCAGTAAAGAAATGCTTCCTAATGTCCAGTTTAAACCTCCACTGGTGCAGTTTAACTACTGCCATGCATCCAACCACCGCACCTGAACTTCATTTCCCCAGAAAGCTGAGAGAGCAGTGAGGTCACCCCTCAGCTCCTCCTCTCCAAGCTAGATGGACAAAGTCCTCAGCTGCTCTTTCCCAGGACATTCCTTTCAGCCTTGTCACCAGATTTGTTCCCCTCCTCTGGCTGCATCCAAGGACCTTCACATCCTTCTTGAATTCTGGGGCTCACTGCACACAGAACTCGGGGTGAGGCCACAACAATGCAGATCAGGGTATCTACTATTTCTAAAAAACTTTAGAAATATTCTAAGTTTCCATACATGCTTGTGGGTGTTGGGGGACTTACTATGGGTCATCTTTGGGGAAAAATATTAGGAAATAGCCAATTGTTACATATGTTCTCAGAAGCTATCCCTTCTGCTTAATTCCTGTCTTCTCTCTTTCTCAACAGAATGTAAATATTGAGTAAGCAAAGTCAAAGAATTAAACCACATAATTGTGTAAAGGATTTTGTTCTTCGCAATTCCTGAAATTACTTAGTGCTTTCTCAGTGCTGCCACAAGAAGGTAGGAGAAGTAACACAGGTGATATCACTCTTAACACGAGACAGAAATACACGTGTCATTTGCTCCCCAGCAGCCTTCTGGTATCTTCTTCCAAGAACCGTCCAATTCTTTGCCAGAATTTTCCAGTATAAGAAGTCCTGCTTAGTTCAGTAAGGAGCAAAATATAAAATGCTTTCAGTTTTAAGTTGCATTCTAAAGGTCAAGCTATCACAAAACTGTCACTGAGTAGGTAAAGTCATTATGTAAACAGTATGGAGTAATACAGAGCTTAGGGTGACAGCAGTGTCAGGTAACTCATGTCATTAACTTCTCCAAGCAATCATTCTTCATTGAAGTTAACCATGATCAAGATCCCAAAAGTTAGCTGCAGATGATATATGGCCTTAGTAACTACATGAAGAATGATTACATGCTCATCTACACTCAGTAAAGACTGCAATACAGCCAAAATACAACAACTGCTATAATCTTTTTCCTTCTCCTGATCAGAAGTTTTCCCCCCTGTTTTCTCCTCCTCCCCCAAATAACACAATTTCTCTTGGGTTACTTTGCTTTTTAGCTTCTTACTAGATATTAGGAAGCTTAGGAGCTTCTTAGAATATCTATTCCTTCCACTGATAACTGCAGTCTCTAAATACTTGTAAGAAGTTATAGGTATCTTAGACAAGCCAGGATAAATAAATAACCCAACAAACTACTACAAAGTTAAGGGGATTGATTTATGATGATTACAATGGAAGAATAGAAGGATAAATGACTTACATTGTAGCTATTTCCTAACTAAAGTCTGAAATGCAACAAAGAGGGAGAGGAACACAAATATTGTCACCAAAAGAACTTCTGGAGACAGATAAACACAAAACAAGACAAACAAGTCGGCAAATTCAACCAACAATCATCCATGCTCCTGTAAGTTATCAATGTTTTAAATTAAAATTCTTGTGCAATTTATGCAGCCATTAGTTTCCTTGAAGTAGATAACACATTTACATGGAGGGGAATTTGGTATTACATAATCGTTCTGAATAGAAACAAGGTGAAATTTAAACAGTAATAAACATGTATAATAGATAAGGAAAATAGTCATATCTATTCTACTCACTAGGCAAAATTTAGTACTTAACCAAACAAAACTCCTAAGAAGCAACTTAGTCTTTAAAAGAACTTGCAACTTTCAGGGACAATCTTGTTTGGAATTTCTTATAATTCATTCTACAAACAGCTGCAACATATTTTTTTTACATTAAACAGGATATTACATTTGATAGGAAACCAGTGTGACTTTAGTTGGATTCCCTTTTTTTCCAAGGGCTTTTTCTTTTTAATGAATCACTGACCACATTTTTAAAAACAGCAGCAGAACACAAGGTTTTTAACAGACTTCTATCCTGGTTGCAGGGTATCAATGGAAGAATATTATTACCACCACCCTCAGCTACAACAGTCTGAAGTCTAAGTCATGGTTTATTTTTACTAAAATAAGTGGATACACACCCTTGAAGAACAGGCAAGACTTAGAATACACACAACCTAAGTGAGCATAAAAATAATACTTTTGATGAGATGCTTCTGTATGCCTCTAAACACTGCAGTTAAAATGACCTCCACGGTTTTTTTTTATAACCTTCATAAATGCATGGGATTACTGTAGACAAACAGCTGAAGTCCCTCCCAGGCACACTAGTGTGCTTAAACTAGTCAGGAATGCACTCCAAGAACTAGAAAGTGCAGTGAGCTCTTTGAGCTTAGTACTGTACTTTACTCACATAAAAGGCCAGACCAAAGTTTAATATCTATGTTTGCAGAAGCATTGCTTAGTCTTTAAAATAATTATTACCAACAATGTTCATCCCATTGCATCTGCTACAAATAATGGTTCTAAAAAAAACAGCATCCTTTTGTGTTCATGTGTTTGAAAAGAGAGTGGCTACACACATACACACAAGAAAATTTGCAGCAGACTAAACAGCAGTAGCAGAAAAAATATCATTCTCCCTACACGGTCAACTTAGCCCTGCTTCACTATGGGGAGTGAGGTGTGCACTTGTTTTCAGAACAGACAAGGCAGCCTCATCTCTCACCTGTGCATGGAACATGGAGTAAGGCTCTTGGTAAACTTACGGGTGACCATAAAAGTGATGGGTCTGAGATCATACCATGGAGATACAGTGACAGCAGGAAACTGACACACTGTGTTTAAACTGTTAGGCATCAATGAGCAGCACTGTATGATTAGGTCAGTTGTAAAATAATTTATAATAATGAAATTAAAAAGGTACATGTCACATAGCATCCAATAAAAATGCAGCTCAAGTAAGCACATGTATTTACATTGCAAAAAACCCTAAATCACAGTACAAACTGTTCTGTACTTTATTGCTGTCTGTGTAAAGAGGCCCCAGTGAAATTTTCTGATGTGCTCTAAAACAGGAAAATACGTTTTCATTTGCTATTCCTATTCTAAGACAAAACGAAAAATTTTTGCATAAATATAGTTTTAAACCTTTTCAAACTACATGGCACAATATCAATATTGATCAATATTGCTTTTTCAGAGTCACATAATTCTAAAGACTATGCAACAAAATAATGGTGCAGCTATGGCAAACCCTGCCAACTATGTAGTTTCATTCCAGGTATTGTTACCATAATAACCTATTCCTGCTATTGTTACCTCATTACCATTAATGAAGTCTAGGTACACGCTATTGCCACACCTTGATTTCAATGACCTAAGTTTAATTCCTGCACAGAATATTCACGTAGTTCCTTCAGTTCATTTTTAAACTTTCAGCAAACAAACAATAAGGCATTATTTATTTCTTTAAAATAAAACTCTCCCAGGTAGACAGTGTATACTCACCCCACGTTCCCTACTGAAAACCACCAAAAGAACAAAAGCCAGAGACCAAACATATTATAAGAGTTATTAAAACACTCCAAGACAGTAGGAGAAGCTAAAGCTTCAAGCCACCGGTGCGGCAAAACAGCTCACCCTGCCCTTGCTGCAGCTGCTCCGAGCATCCCTGCGGGGCGGCGGGTCCCTGCCGAAGGGCGTGAAATCTGGGGCAGGAGGGCTGATTCCCCCGGGCCCGCCCGAGCAGAGAGGTAACTGAAGTACCAGGTTGCCTTCCACAAGAAACCACCCAGGCGGAGAGAGGGGCCAGGGCCGCCCTCCCTCCTGCCCCGCCGGGAGAGGCGGGCTGCGGCTGCGAGGGGGTCAGCTCCTGGGGACAGCCCCCTGTGTGCAGGAAATCCGCAAGAGGTGATTTACGGGCAGGGCTCATTCCCGTCCCACTGAGCTGACAGTTCAGCTGAAAAGCATTAATCTGGGCCCTGAAAGCTCGTCAAATAACTAACCTTACCCTTAGGCTGAAAAAAAAAAAAAAAAAAAAAAGGTAGGGGTGGGGGTTAGGAGTGGAGAGGGATGAGGCAGTGTTACACAAGCTTATCAGTGCCCACTTGCTGCAGAACATGCCCTTGCAAGAGCTGTCTAGGAAGAACTACTACTATTAATATCTGTAACACTTCCAAGTTGCTGCAAATCTCTAGACAAGTTTAATATGTGAAAATTACCTGCTTAAAAACACAATACCCCTATTTTCTGGCCAGCTCTTCCTCTTATATTGGAGGACCCCCAACTTCATTCACGCTTTTTAAAACGCTTTCTAAAGCTAAAGCTCTTAAAATAGGAATGAAGAGAAATAAATATATGGCATGAAGAGCTGACCTAATGGCCTGTATGACCTGCACTTAGGCATCAGTTTAACATGCAGCAGCATGGCACCTTGATGGGAAATAAAAACATAACATCTATGAACTTCTTTGAAGTTAACGAAATCCAAGCAGTTGACTTTTTACTGACAATTAATTATATTTTCCTTGAAACAATTATTTGCAGTTTACTTATTTAATCCTTTCATAATTACCTAAGATATCATCTCGACATTCACAGAAACAAATATGTGCAGTACTCACTCACTCAAACAGTTCCAGCAAAAGCAACAAACTCATAACTAAAGACGTCCAACATAACTAAGTCTGCTTGGATCCAGAATCTTTCTCTACTCACTACTCAGCAGCAGTCAGGAACAAAAACGTTTTCCTATTAACGTAATCGCTTAACACATGCTATCCTACTCCCTGGTCTCTTGACCTTTCCTTCCTTTGGTTTGCTGACAGTTCCTCTTTTTCCAGGGAGCACTTGCACTTATACACAATGCACTACAGTGGCAGCCCCCAAAGACTTCGAAGTTCCTTCAAGAAACAGAGTAACTTTCCACACCATATGCATGGGAACACAAAAGCATCACTGAGGAGAGTACCTTCACTATCAGCTGTTCTACCTCAGCAGTCTAAGTACACAAAGTATGTGCTATGCTCCAGTTTGGATTCTTTTACCTTTCCAGCATAAGATATTCCAAGGCTTTGCAACTCAAATGCCAGTTTCACCCAGTAAATAACTGACTTACAGTCATGGGTTGGAAGGAGTTGAGGTATTTTTACCCTCCACTAAGTTTTGACTTTTTTTTTTGTTTGTTTTTTAATTTTATAAGTAGTCTAAGTGGTAAGAGTGGCTTACAGTTTCTTCTTTAAAATATAAAGTGGGAAAAACACTTTATACACTTTTAAGCAATATGATCACTGATAGCGCATTAGCATTCAGAATATTGCAATGTAAGCATTCAGCTGTAGTTAAAATATTTTAAGAGAGACTACAGTATAATCATAAACTTTTCCATGCAGATTACTATTTGAAAAGTATAGTATGACTTCTGTGTACAACAGTTTGCACACCTGAAGTGCAGCTAATGTATACTATCAAAACTTTGGAGGTAGTTACAGTAAAACCTCCCAAACTTTTAATCACTAAAGAAAACAGCATAGGAGAGAAAAAAAATCTGAATATTAATTTAAATTTTAATTCATACAACTCCCTCCCTGCCCCATACTGAAATGAATAATGAATGAGCTAGGTCATGATTGCTTTTAATAAGTATGTCAGAAATCTTCAAAACAATGAGATGAGGGTAAGACAGACATCAAAGGTCTTCTTTACAATGCCACATGCTTATACAACCACATACTATGCATCTTTTTTATGCATCAGCATACCAGGAACTGCATAACCACAAGTACCAAAGGTACTTGAGTTTTATGTAACGAAACTTAATATGAAAACAAAAATTAACCGAGAATTTTAAGTATTTGTGTCTGGAATCCGAGAATTTAAGCCCAACTTTCACCATGCGTCTGGGCAGAACTAAGGTTTTCAGACTGGAGTGTCACCTTACACCTCCCATCAACTCTGTCACGCAGCAGCAGCTCACCCAAAGCGTCAGTAACTCCAAGAGACTTCTCAACAAATGGAAAGTCTAGGGTTTTGTTGTCATCGTCCTCCCACGTCTCCGCTTCGTTCTTGTGCCCAGCTGCTCCCCCGAGCGCTTCTCAGCCCGCCCTCCCTGCGCGCTCCCAGCGCAGGACCCCGCTCGGAGGCGCCGGCGGGGCGCGCCCCAGCTGCCCGGGGGCAGCAGCCGCAGCCCAAGGGCCGCTGCCCGCGGCGGGGCCGGGGCCGGGATCGGGATCGGGATCGGGATCGCTCCCCGCCGGGCAGTCCCCGCTCCACGGCAGGAGCGCAGCCCGCACACTACCTCCGCTCATCAGGTGTTTCGCGTCCCTGTGCAAACGCAGTTGTTCCCCGTGCAGCCTGCCCTCCAGCAACCCCTAAAACTCATACTTTTAAAAAAATTTCCTTCCCCCACTTTAAGGAACACCCCCCATTTCAAAAGCCTTCTCCCACATCTTTTCCTTGGTGGAACTCCCAAGCCGTCCGTTCAAAGGGACTCGCAGACACATGCCCAGTGAAACTGGCATCTACAGCGGGGACACGGGCTTACCTTTGCCTCCCCCGCATCGGGCTCCTCCTCGTAGTAGCCCTGGCCGGACTCGTAGGCGGCGGCAGCGGCCGGCTGCCGGGGTCCCAGGAGCACGGCGCCGGCAGCCAGGCAGCAGCTCAGGGAGAGCACCTCCAGCAAGTGCATGGTGCAGGGATGGCAGAGCGGGCGCGGAGCGGGGCCGCGGGGCAGTCGGAGGAGTGTAGCCGAAATTATCAGGCTCCTTCTTTTGCTCTCCCCCCCTTCTTTCGCTGTCCTCTCCCCCCTCCCTCCCCTCGCAATATCCAAGGCAGTAAAATCCGTGGGATGGAGACGATGCGGTAGCAGCAGCTCCTATTCGCCTGCAGGGGAGTTCCCAACTTTCCCAGCCGCTTTGCAAATTCTCACCAAAGTTATCCAGAGTTTGCCAGGTAAAAAAACCCACCAGGAAACCGGACATCCGAGGCTGCGCTCACTCAGGAGCAGGGGAGGTGGAAAGCGCAGAGAGGAGGAGGAGGGAAGGGAAGGAGGGAGAGAGAGAGCCAGGGAGCAGCAGAGCGGGACCGAGCGGCCGGTCGCAGCCGGGGCGATCGCTTCGCGCGGACCGGGCCGGGCCGGGGGCTCGGTGCCGAGGGGGCTCGGTGCCGAGGGGCCCCGCCGCGCTGCGCTGCGCTCCGCCCGCCGCGCTTGCGGACGCCTGTCAGCGGCGGCGCGGCCGGGGGGTGCGCGGCGCCCGGGGCTGCGCGGCGGCGGCGGCGGCGGCCGCGCATGGCGAAAGCGCCCTCTGCCTGCGCCTCTGCGCGCCCGGAGGGGCCGGCGGCCGCCGCCTCCTCCTCCTCCGCCACCTCTGCCTCCTCCTCCAGCCGCTGCTGCTGCCGCGGCGGCGCCGCCGGCCGCTGGCGCCCCGGGGAGCGATCGCCCCGCGCCGCGGGCACGAGGCCGCCCGGGGCGCGCCGCGGCTCCGCCGGGAAGGGGAGGCGAGCGCGCCCGGTCCCGCAGAGCTGGGCTTTTCCAGCCCCGAGCTTCGGCTCCGCGGAGATGAAGCCCGCGGCAGGTCCCAGCCCCGAGGGAAAAGCAAAATGCCCGGCTCGTTTCATTTGGCTCGGAAGCCAAGGGGTGAAGTTCGCTAAAACTCACGCAGAGAAATCATGCAAGAAATTTTTTGTGAATCCTAATCAGTTACTTCTTGAGCAGTGTTGGCAGCTTCACTTAAAACAGTATGCAGCTATTTTTGGCTGCAGAATAAAGGATTTTGCCGTGTTAGAAACAGTAATCCAAAGAGCACCATAATTATTTGTAGCCTTCCTATCAATGACATTTTGGAGCCGTCTTCGAAGAGAAGTAACACCCCATTCAGAGCTCTAAATAAAACTGAGCATAGATCTTGTGTTCCAGTTACACTGTGATTAAAAGTTTAAAAAGAATGCGTATTGCTATCAAAGTAACACTCTGCACCCTGCTCAAATCCCAACTACACAGAAGTAAAATGTTATATTTCCTATATTCCTCTTCTTTTTTTTTTTTTTTTTGCTTGATTATTGACCCTTGTGTAAATATTTAAAAAGCTTTTCATTTGTTTTCTACATCACTTATGTACATCGTTTGGTAATTAGATGTATAGGAACCAACAGTGGTGGCAGATCCCTGACTGCCTTGACTAGATGCTGGCAGTCTGCTCATGTTACACTGCTCTTATTCTTTGGGAATCCCATTATGTTATTATTCTGGGAGTTATACATAAAGATGTGTCTGGCAGGCTCTCAGGTACCTCCTGGGTTGTTTTTTTTTTTATTTATCTGTTATCATTTCCAAGATGGTATTTCAGCATGCTGCAACACAAATATTTTGATGCTAGAAAGTAATCACTTCATTTACAATCAGAATGAAATCTAAAGTTTAAATAGGGCTATATTTTAAGAGGGTATATAGTCATTAGAAAAATTATCAAAGCACTAACATTTTTTCTAAATACTTTAAAGACAAAGTAAAGCAATGAAATAAAGACAGGGGTAGAAGTTAAGCAGAACAGCTATGAAGATACAAAATAGCATACATAAATTAAAAAGACCATTGTTCTTCACTGGACCCTTACAGCGCTTCAGATCAAAGCTTAGGATTAAAGCCTAAAGAGAGCACAGTCCAGGATGCAAAATCCATCTAAATAGAAATACAGCATTACTGATTTGAGTTTAAACATATTAAAAATCTCTCAAAGGTACCACAGATTGGTACAGAGAGGAGGTTCTTTTGCAGCACTTTATTAAAGCCTGCCTGACGAATCAAGCACAGATAATATTATTTCAATAAGTAAATGCTGTGCAAGGAGAAGCCGCGTAACTAAATCACAAAACAGGATGAAACATACCACTCCTGCTGTGCCATCATAATATCAGCTGGCTTCATTATTTATTTCCCCAGTTCTCCAGCCCTTTCATTCTTCCCCCCACAATTCATAGAACATCCATCATGGGATCAAAGGCTTTTTATGTAATAGAGCATTTCCACCAACTGCCCTCTATAGCAAGTTTCAAGTGTCATAACTGAAAGCTAGTAATCATAGCCATGGTGGCTCAAGTCTCAGTCTAATCAAAGTTTTAACTATGATAGTTTATATGTTCTGTGTACAAACATATAAATACTCCATTGGCTCTGGGACACTAAGGTTTTCCTTAATCTAGACTGTATTTCTCTCCATTCCATAAAAGATGGCTAATTTGAAGGTTTACACATTAAAATATATTTCATACTTTCTCCACCACCTAATGGTTAATATTTCTCCTATTGTTTTCAAATTAAGTAGAAATTAGCCCACAGGACAATTAATTTAAAATTCTAAGTGACACTGTGTACCCTAACAGTGAGCTGACTTTATAAATACTGATGACTAAAGAGATATCCAAATAGTGTAAAGACACAGGTCTGGATCTTAATGTCCTATATTCTTCAATGACAACAATAGCTACTGTTGAAAAACAAAACCACAACTTTTATGTCAGAAGTAAAATTCTTTCAAACAAATTCTTTTAGTATTGTTTCAAGAATGAGCTTTAAAAATCCAGGCCCCAGTCCCTTGTTCAAGTTGGTATAACATACATCTGCCAAAAAGACACCTCCGCTGTGTCTAGAAATGCCTGATGTTCATCTTTCAGATATATTCTGCTTCTGAAACACAGATTCGTTTCAATGCCTGTTTCCTATCCATTTGTTTGTTAGCAGTATGAAAACTCACTGCAAGAAATGTGAGCAGAGAGTGGAAATAGAAAAGAGTTAAGAGCAGCAAGAAAAAACAGTAACATGCTTTCATAATGAGGTTTACTTTCTTGATGTAGAAATAAATGCTAACAAATGTTTTCTTTACACAGAATGTGATTTCCATTATCTTTAAATTATTGTGTTTGGTTTAAAGCAATCTCCTTTTCATTCTCCTATTAAACAGACAGACAGAAGCATACCCAAGAGTTAAAATCAGATAACATGATTTGGTTTTAATACACAACAGTCTTACTGGTAAGTTTCCATGGAATTTATGTTCAATCTAAATCTCAAAGTTAGAAAACATTGCTCCCTGTGTGCAGCAACTCAAAAGACTGTGGAAGTGCCATTCTGGAGTCATCCCAAAAGATGAATTAAGTAAGCTTCCTTAGCTCCTTTCCAGATGGGATTCCACCATACTTCCTCTCATGCTTTAAAAAAAAAAACAAAACGGGTATTGATCAGTGTCTAAAATATCAGTGTCTGATGTAGATACTGTAAATTAGCTGTAAATGTTTAGGGAAAAAAAAAAAAAAGAAAAGGTAATTCTAATTCAGTGCCAAACTGGACACAACAACTGCTCACTAATACATTTTCTGCCACTGAATCATTCAATCCAAAGTTTTATTATACATTTATTTTCATATTGCTTATCTACTCATAGTAACCAGATTTACACAGGACTTAGCTACTGAAAAAGGGGGGTGCTGTGGATTTGAGGCTGTAGTCCATTTCTGTATATTCTTTATTTGTAGAAAACATAATTTAATATAAATACTTAAGAGTACTGCCAGTTTTACTGATTATGAGAGCAATGTCCTTCCTCACTCATAAAAAGCACATTTAAAACCCTATCTTTTTCTTGGTATGGCCCTCATTTAGTATTTCCTTATATGATCCTAGAAAAGGATCTTAGCATGGTGGCTTGGAGATCATCAATAGCTACTGAAATATTTTCCTTGGCTTTGATCAGACATCCTCACTGGTAAAACCCCATGGGAAACTGTTCTGCACCAAACTTCCAGCTAGGACTCCTGAAATGTAGTTTTATGCATTCAGTCGCATTATTGCCAGGACAAATAACTTCAGTTCATTAAGAGACATCATTGCTGCAAGATCATTTTCTGCAATGCTTGACCTAGCAGCCTGCACTTTGTTATCCAGAAATTTCTCTTTTGTTTGGTATAAAAGTTGGTCCCTTTTGAAAATTAATTAACAAGACAAGAATCCTTAGAATTCAGCTTTTTGACACCGGTTGATATTCAAGGATTACAGGATTATTGGGATTTCTTTGTTCTCAGGGATTCCCTTTTTAAACTGCTAAAATCAAAACCATTGGCATCTCACATTAGAATTTCTCATGTTACTGACTAAATGACCACAGTAATGTAAAACCCTTCCCACCCTTGCTATAAAAAGGGGTTAGTATGATGCAAAAATGGACAGCACCAGGCTGCAACTGAAGAAAAGTGTTTGAATTAACCAAAGCAAATTACATATCTCTAAAGCTTAGAATAGAGAAAGCCCTAGCACACATTTTTTTCAGCTGACTTATATTATGATTTTTCTCTTTACCGTAGTTTTTCATCCCTCTTATGATGTAAGGTCTCACACAACAACAGGTATCCATAGAATATTAATTTGACATCCCGTAAACGGATGATGTTCATTGTTATAATCTCTGACTATAAACAATGACTGATTGCAAATTTATGCTCCCTCTTAAGTGAAAACTGCACAATCTAAACTGTGTATAGCTGAAGCCATGTCACTAAATAAACAATCTTAGATTCAACAAAAATATTAGGAGCTAATAGCACATGAGCACTAAACATACAAACACTTTGCATGATACATACCTTCCTGCAGTAGTTTTCCAAGTGACAAGCTATGAGATAATTTATTCAAAATCTTTTTCTTCCCAGTTATACTTACAAAATTTGGTAAAATTTACAAACAGGGGAAGACAGTCCCAAGTCAATTCAGGAGACATTTCTATGTAATTTCTAAAACAATGGCAGAAAGAATTGTTTCTTTAAAGAGATGCAGTTTCCCCTAATTTTCCTCCTGTATACATCCTCGTCACTTAGATCTCTGCTGCATCCCTTGTCTTTTTCTTCAGTGCTTCTAACTTTCTGTTCAATATTTTACCTACTCTAGAAATTAGGAGTATGCTAAACCCTGCAAATGCAAAATGCTGACTTATTAAAACCTTAAAAATATTGTCAAACATTATTGAGACCAGTTCACTTCCAAACCCAGAATAGTGTAACTGCATTATTTTAATGATCTTCATTTTCCCTTTATAGGGTTTCTTTACAAAAGTCAGTTCTTTCCTCCTATTTAAAATAGCCTTTTGCAGATTGGAACACTTAGCCTTCCTTACCTAGTCTTCTAGTTTTAAGCTAAATAAGATCAGTGCTTCCAAAGTCTTTAAAATTTTTTGTTTTCCAAAGTTACGCTTATAACTGTCATTTGAATAACATTTATCCATTGGTTCATTGAAAGATGAACCACTGAAAAAAAGTACTTCAAAACTGACTGTGTTGGGCAGAACAAAACATCACAACCATTCTTCTGTATGTGCATTCCCATGTGGTATTTGCTTTTTAGGCAGATTCATTTTAAGCTTGCAATAGCATGTAATTTTTGTATATTTTTAAGGATTTTCTATCCAGCCAGATGTTCCCTTTCCTGTAGTTGTAGATCTGACTCTTCCTACATAAGTGGAACACTCACATTTCCCAAGAGAAAGGTGTCCACTACCTATATTTTCCTAGTAATTTTAATATTTAATGAAAATTACTTTCCAATTTTAAGTCTGTCTTTGCTGTCCTTGCTCCCTAGGTGCCATCTTTATATATAACAAAGTAGAGGTGTATTGCCCCTGTGCTGCCTTTGGTTCCTTGTGGTCAGAAAAGGTATTGTTATTGACCTATTGGAAAGTTTAAAGATTGAAAATTCCCTCCTGACTTTCTTACCCACACTGCAGAGTTTGCTTCAGCCCATCATATTGATTCAGAAACCATAAATACCAAAATATGAGGACATTTAGGTCTGAGATTCTTGCTTAATCCAACTTCATTTTTCACATGGCTGAAAATAGTTGGAGATGAAAAAGAGATTTGTGGTTTAGGTTAGATACTGGTTTGGGTTTGTTGGGTTTTTCTTTTTTTTTCCTTGACTAGCCAGGTAGTGAACCTCTGGAATTTGTTGTTACAAGAGCTTTACACTGTGAGGTTTAAAAATGCATCAGACATAGTTCTGGACATCAGGACCATAAAATGATTTTTATGTAAAGGGGAGCTGGAGGGGTGAAAGGGAGGGGTAGTCCAATGTTGGATATTTTATTCAATGAATACAGATGCTGGAAAAGCATGAAGGAAATTGACTGCAGTAGCAGACACTCACTGTGCTCTTCCTAAGTAGAATATTTAATTGTAACTGTTGGAAATAAAATAAAAAAATAAAAAAAAAGATAAACAATCTAGACAGATGGTTTATCTAAGCCCATAGGACATATCTTATATATGAGGAAAACTGAATCAATTTCTCATTGATTCAGGTCCAAACCACAGAGTAAATTTGTTCTTGTCTTACAGTCTCATGTTCAGACCACTATATTTAGTCATAACAAAAATATTTATTTTTACACATCATTATTACACCAAAAGTCAGTCCAACAAATACAGTTGAAAGGAAGTACACAGGAAATCAAATATGTAAAATAGTTTTCATAGTTTGCAATGAAATTAATAAAGAGCACTACTGCCATCCTCATTGAAACTAGATTTAATCATTCAGTCAGAAAGAGAAAAAACCTAAACCAAACTCCACGTACCAGCTTCTTGGATACATCTCACACAAAACCAGTAAAACAGCAGTTTCAGATATTTTATTTCCTACTTTTTTTTAATATAATAACAAATAAGGCAAAGCAAAAAGAGAAACCTGCAAACCAGCTTTCAGTCAGCAAGTTACCATTACTAAGTTTGAATTTGCAGCATGCTTAACTTGGTTACCAGAAAGCTTTTGTTCTCCACTAAACAATTGCGTAATAAAAACCACTACATGTTCCCTTCAAAAAATTGTATGTTTTGTGCTGAATCAAGAGCATTATTGTTGCTATTAGACCTCAGGATACATCCTGGGCACAGACCTAGAAAGATGAGGAATATCTCTAAGAATTTGAAATTCAATCCCTAACCTTTTCACTTTTCAAAAGCTGCTAAGAAAAAAATAAACAAGCAAAAGCAATGACAACAAATTAAAGAACAAAAGTGCACTGATATGGAGATTGCATCAGAGGCCCCAGATAATTCCTTCCTTCACTGTCTGGCCAGAAAATTTCATTTTCCTACACAATTAACACTGGGTGGCAGAGGTGCCTACTTCTCTGTGATATAATGAAAGCCATGCTAATTTCCCCTATTATCATTAATGAATTTATGCAATAAGAGACATGCTTAGACCAGTTCTTGACTTCTTACTTTCTGCACAAACTGTTAATCTATCTCTGAACAGAGTCTTGATGTTCAACACTTCAGGCTAAACTAGGCAACTGATACAACTGGTATGAGACTGTCACTGAGGAAAACAGGCACAAAGTAGAGCACATCCATCGTCCTTCTGGCTGCTTATGTCTTTCTAACTTGCATTCAAGCAGCTACTACTGACCTAAAAAGTAGGCAGCATGCTGGGCCTAATCTATTTTTTGAATTCCTATCCCATCACAAACCTACAGCTATACTCCACATGGACACTTCAACTAATCTGTCCCAGTATAAAATTCTTAAGTGCAAAGGGTAGATCAACAGACCACTTTCAGGAGCAGGTTCCAGCTGTGGAACTCAACCTAATCTTCCCTATTGATAATGAACATAAGCCTGAGTGTATTCAAAACTAAAACTAACCCCAGCTTCTTAGTAAGACTCCCTGCAGTGATAGCATCTTCTCAGGGCAACCAGCTGATCTGGAGAGAGGAGGAGGAGGCAGAGAGACAAGCATGTATATTTTAAAAAGCTAGAAATTGCAAATATTTTATTAAAAAAAAAGATTGGTTCCGAACTGTGGATGATTACATAAAAATAATTTTCAGAGATGTGCAGACGTTACCTTTGCTTACTTTTTCTGCCTTATAATTCTGAGTGGTCAAAAATTACCTTTTATGTAACAATATGGCCACTCATAGATATCTCATTTAAGCAGGACAGAGCAAAGTCTGAGTCATCCTTCCACCATATTTCTCTGCTCCCTTTGAGATGTGGCCAGTCAGGAGCAGCACCTCTGCCATGGAGGGATTCTGGGATGAGGGAAGAGGCCAATGTAGTACTGGGTTCTGAGTTGCCCCATCTGAGGAGGTAACAGAGGAGGTCAGACTGTCAGACCACCTGATGTTAACTTACTTTACTCTGTTTTATGGACTAGTATACAGTCAAGGGCAACCCCTCCAAGCCCATGAGCTCAGCTACATGCAAAGAGAAGAAACAAGACAGGATTTTTTTTTTTCTGGGAGCTGGCCATATTAGGTATGTAACCTGATGAAGCTCGGGGAACCCTAATTACATGGTGCAGCTGCTGAGACTACAAAGACAGCCACAAGAGAGATGAGACAAGTTATGCTATAGTTTTAAAAGCATTTTTCTGTTTCCAGGGCATTGCAAATATCAGATGGCTTCACCACACTTTTTGCTCTTAGGTTACTCCTAATATGTTTCTAATACTTTAGAATGAAAATAGGTGTTTATTAGTGGATCTATGAAGTTCTAGGATTCTGATTGATAAAACTACATAAAAATCAAAATAGTCCAAAAAATATTTGTTTCCACACAATTCTGAAACTATTAATCTGACAGACTAATATTTATAGCCCACAGTTTTCAGGTTTTGCACTGAAATTTTTAAGACAACTGGAGGGCATTAGGAGTCATAATTAATTGTATTAATATCCTTTTACATTGCAATAGCCTTCTTCAAATCACATCTGCTTTTCTAAGTCCCTATTCCTTTTCTTGCCCTTTTCCATGTATGTTGATCACCTAAGCCAAAAGGAGCAAGACTCAAATGCAAAAGAGATGCATTCATGCAGAGATATTCACAGCAAGGATATTAATATTCATAGGAGATCTTGAAAAGTCATTTGATTTGATTCCCTTTTTTTAAAACAGAACTTCAATGTCTAGATGTACAGTAGATTCAAAGGATTTTTTGCACATTGTGTGACCTATTGTTTAGTAAAACTGTGTAACAGATCCCTTGTTAAATAACAATGCTGTGTGCAGTAGGAATAAAACAACTTTTTGAGCTCAATCTATTCTCAGTCAAGGTCAAAAAAAGCTGGGATCAAACTCAAGTGAGTTTTCAAAAGCTTACCCTACATATACAATATCAAAGTTCATAATTAAGAAGACTAATTTCATCAGTCAACTTCATGTTTACACAGCAGTGGGAGTAATTATAACACAACTCATTTTTTCAGGTTGGCTTGAACACTTGACCTTATAAGCAAACTCCTTTTTTCGCTCTTCCTAAGATGCAAAGCCAAACCATTTGCTTTTAACAAAACAGAGCTGTCAGTTTGACATTTCAAAGCACATTTAAATGCTTTCTTTTGTTAAAAAGATAGTTTATCTTTAAATAGATATTTACAGGCTATTTCTACTAATTTTTACCATGCAAAGATTAAAAAAATGTTTCTGCTTTCTTGACATTTTCTTAAGGTCATCAGTTGAACTGTATTTGTTCTAGCCTTTAAAATACATAGAAATCTTCAAATCCAAGCAAATGCCAGGATGCCTCAAGGGCATTGTTGCCTTGATATTCCTCTTGCATCATGCCAACATTTACTGACCAAAGAATGTGAACTCCAAATGGAGAACTACAATTGTTTTCAACAGTAGTCATGTGTGGGCAGATATTCATCAAAACTAGCTGTACACAGAAAGAGTAAAACAAATAGGAGAGGGCCTCATCTCCCTTCTCTCATCCCAGAATTAAAGCTCCAGTCTAAAGCCAAGGATCTGGTTGTTCATTACAGTCAATGAAAAACAAAACAGGCTCCTTCCAAAGAGGAAGTAGTTTTCCATTTCTTTAGCACTTTAGGACATGTGCTAAAATATGTTTTCTCTCAATTAGTGACAGAAGGAGACTAAATGCCAACTTTGAGATCCCTTAAGTTACAGAAAAGTCTCATGTTGAGAATCTACATTAGAATATCTGTCCCTGGGGAGATCCAATGCTCTAAGGGGATGCCCAATAAATACAGGTGTAAAGAGGGGCAGGAACTTAGTCTCCAGCATGGCCATTTGATTATCAAAATGGAGCAAACATTATAGTAGCATAAATGATAAAATAAGGGAAGTGTTTGATTGTTGACTGATAATGCTTTCATATTAAAATTGGTGCATTGATCATCTTTTTGGCTCTCTGTTGAGCAAATCTTGAAAGTTGTGACAAAAGATTATTAGACATGTCATTAGGTTTTACTGGAGAATTATCAAATGAGTGAATGAAAAAATTCACATTGCAATTTATTAAGTCAGACTAAAAATTTGTTAGGTCCTTAATATTCTCATCTTGCTTATGGAGTGATTTCTATTAAAGTACTTTGATTTCTATCTGCAGTGTTTGGACTGTCAAAATCAAGCCATATAGAAATAGGGTATTGCTAGATGATCTGACATTCTGATTGAATTTTGGGATGCAGCCATCTGTTGGGAAATATGCCATTAAAAAAGCTAAGTGATCTACAAAGTGTGAAAGTAGACGGATTAAATGAAGGAAATACCATTTGAAACACAGCAGGTATGAAAAAAGATTAAAAATTTGAGGCAGACTAAAAAACAGATTAAGAAGATTCCAGCTCAAAAAAGAAAAAAATCCTACATTTCATCTGATCATTATAAAGTCTTTTTAAAGTAACCCTGTAACTTCACTAAGTCAAAAGCTTCTAATTTAATACTCCTAGACCCAGAAAAACCTGACATTTCCCCCCTCCACACACACACGTTTTTTTCATGCCAATCTTTTAAACTCTGGAAACTAAAAAGCAATTTGTCTCTTTCTAGTTAAAGAACCTCTCTTATGGAAGTCTATATTGTGAGACAAACTTGCTAACAATTTTGGTGATCTGAATAATCTGTTATACATGGGTGAAACTGACTCTTTCATGGCTCTTTTGGCATTTCAATGTAATGTATTCAAAGTATTCTAGTTACCAAAGTGAACAGAAATTGCTCAACAAGTAAAGGTTACAATTTTATCAAGGATAAACAACATATAGAGGTTCATTGTTTTTTTTGCCATTAGAGATAACATGCCATTTTCTACCCTTTTTTCTTTGCACTGCAAATACAAGTTTTTACAATATGTATTTTTGATAATCATAACTTTATGAGGATTTTAATGTAACACAGTGAAGTGCCTTTCTGGATTCTCTATGATTTTGTTTTGGTTTGGTTTTTTTGTTGTTGTTTTGGTTTGGGGTTTTTTTTTGTTGTTGTTGTTTTGTTTTGTTTTAAGTGAACTAAAAAAGATTTCTTTAGAACCTATGTTTTTTATAGAGTATGTTAATTCCTGGAATTGCTATGTGTATCAC
The DNA here is from genome assembly GCF_048771995.1 of Taeniopygia guttata. Lineage (NCBI taxonomy): Eukaryota > Metazoa > Chordata > Aves > Passeriformes > Estrildidae > Taeniopygia > Taeniopygia guttata. Next base: position 34,705,866 of record NC_133028.1, on the reverse strand, counting down.
GTTATACATACAAAACATACTAACTCTGCCATGTAAAAAAGTGGGCAGCTGGATATTTTAAAGGTCCAATTTTATTGTAGATTAAAAAAAAAAAAGCCATTTAATAAAATCTCACACAAAGATTCAGATTTATTATGGATGACTAACATAGCTAATATTAAGCATTAAAATCCAACATTGTTTCCTATCCTCCAGATTAGATTTAGAATTCTGCTCCCGAGACTCCGCCCCCTCAAAAAAAACCCCCAACCCCGCTTGAGGAGGAGAGAAACATAAAGCATTTTACCTACAATTATGAAATCTTCTGAATTACAAATAAAGATACCTGAGACAAAGTGCACACCTAAGTCTGTCTCATTGCAAAAAGCCTCCTCTGAATTCAAACCATAGTTCTGATCATAAGAGATCATCTTCCAGTTATGCAGGACTGATTGTACATCCAGATCAGGTTTTCAAAGACTGTCTTGGAATGGTGGTTTCAATAAGAGTCTCAGGTTTTCACAAACTAGTGAAGCACACACAGTTCCCTTTCTCACATATCACTGCAGTAATCCTTACACTCTAAATGTGTTATGAGATGGCTTTTTTAGCAAACCAGATGTTAAAACTACCCACAAGTTGATCCATTCCTTCTGTTGGAACTGTGTTTATGGTTATAATTTAAACAGCACTATTTTTCCTTTGTTCATGTCACAAGAATTAAATTGAAATGAAACAACTGTGTTCCAAGTATTCAGGTAGTCTTTCATTTAAAATTAAATATCAATCATTCCATATAAGTGGTCTAATTTTTACAAGTATCATGTTTTATGGGCTACTAAATTTAGTTTATCTGCGTGCAACTTGATTTCTCTAACATTTGACACTCAGAAAATTCTGTCTAATTTCTCTATAGGCAGGTATTCTCTATATTGCAAATGGTAAATGCCTACCTGGGAATGAAGAAATTCTATACTTACTCACTGTAAGCTTCTTGTTCAGTAAATCCAAACTGCTCAACTGAATCAACAGCAGGCTAGAAAGAGAGCACCAACCAAGGTACAATTTCTGTGTGAGAGATGTCTTCTTCAGAAGCACTGTACTTTTTATCTCATATATAGAGTGCTGAATGTCTTTTACAAAATTATGAACAGATAATAATTCCACTGCAAATTTTTTCTCCTGAATCTTGATGGTCTGCCACATGATTTTTTTTTAATGGTACCACGTATGTAGCCCTCAGCATCACATAATTAGGAAAATAAAGTAGCACTTAAATTTCTCTCTTTTATTAATTACAGAGGTTTCTGCTTGACTTTTTTAAAACAAGGGTTTGTTGTCTTTACCTTTTTTTGCCATATAATTGAGGTGACAATTCTAGGAAGTTGCAAAAATTATAATTACGTTATGACATTGATTATGTATTCTTACTTCAAAGAAAAAATTTGCATGAAGTAACATATCCTATTAATCACAGAGATTTGAATCCATCTAATCTTTTTTTATAATTTTGGCTAGACATCTATTATAATGTCAAATACTATTAGTGAAGCTTTAGCTACTCAATACACGCAGCACAAGTTCTTGCATGAGAATTGACACAACAGAGCTATGAGACAATAAAAGGGCAGCAGGGCCTAGGCCTCTGCTCTCCAATTCTGTAATGTGAAGAAAAAGTGAATTCACTAGGAGCTGTCAACTCTAAAACATCTCAGTTCAACGTGATTTCACCAAAGATCAAATGGAAAAGGCTAATCTTGTTTTCTAGACACTTAAATCCCATTTTCCCAGGCAGATTTACCCCAGGTTCATCCAAATGTGTCTTAAGCAGAATATCTTATTCTGAGGTGTCTTTTTTTTTACTAATACAACAGGCACAATAGCACTGAATACATCAGTGTCACAGTTATTGTTTCCAAAGATCAGGCAGAAGGCCACAAGACATCTATGGAAAGTAGAAAGCATGTCACTAACATTCTTACAGTACATTTATATTTTATTAAAATATTTATTTATACATGCATATCAGAAATTTTCAGCATGATATCTTTCCACACTTGTAAACATCCCGTATTGGCAGAAAGCAACACAAACCTTTAGTAGTTTTGCCTAGAGCCTTTAAGTTCTTTCTCTTTTGTTTAAATAATAGATGGACAGGAATGCACTTTACTAATACTTGGTGTCTTGTACATGAAAGATATCCTGCTGATCAGTCAAATGCATGCTACCATAATAGTTAAAATGAGATGAATAAACCATGTAGCCAAAATGTTCTTAGATTGGTTACCTACAGAAAAACTCTAAGGATCCTGCAAATATGGGATTTTAAAAGGCATCTTCCCCCTTTGGCATCCAAATTTTAACTCTGACAAAATTGCTTTGGCCTACTCTAAAGATTTTCCATCACCATTTCCGTGCTTTTTTCCCACTTCTCTTTAGTAAGATTTTATTTTTAATACAAAAAAACAAAGTATTAAAATGAGGTAACACCTACGTTGTATTGAATTAGCAGAAAAATTTACAAAGTACTTACCTGCAACTCTGACTCAAGTCAAAGTGTTTATAAGTTACACTTTGGATGTAATTGAGAGCCTTGTGCTCACTATTTGCCTTGAGGGTGGGGATGAGGGGAATGGCGATCTTCCGATAGCAATGAAATCCAAAATTTACAATAACAAAATTTTCCACTATCCTCAATGAGAAAGCTTCATGCCTAGTGTCTAAAGTTGCTCTTTAGACAGAAGAGTATATGATTAAGAAATATAGAGACATTTTGGGTTTAGAAATGCATTGATCTTGGCAAAACTGATGGCAACATGGCATCAGTGTTTTGTGTTGCAAAACCAATCACTAATTCCCTATCAAGTTCAGTCCTGCATGGAAAGCAAGGGAAGTGTTCCTTTTCCAACTTGGCATACTCAGCAGCATTTCTATTTCTTCATTCTATAGGAATGAAAATGCAATTTAGGGACAAGATGAGGCTTATGCTAAGCTGATTCTGTCATTACAAAAGTGCTTTATTTTCCTTTTAAGAATTAGTACTTATTTTGAGTAGAAGAAAATAAGCCAAGAATCTTGACAATTTATACTATTTTTACAAATAGCTCCCACAAGAATACTTCTTTTTAAACTGTGGAAACTTACAGGTGTGTACATTCGCCTTAAACAAATGCTTAACTGATTGTTTTCCCTCTGTTAAAAAAGGACTTTTTTTTAATATATTTTCCTCCCGCTCTAATTACAAATGATGGAGCAGGGAAATCCTCATATACCACTTTATATTGAAAATATTTATACCTAGTTCTGAAAGCAAAACAAGAAAACCACCAAAATATTGCTCCTTCCTTAAATAAAATGTGTAAATGAATGTTTTGCAACTTTAAAGAAGAGGAATAGTAAATACAAATGGTATACAGTATGTAAAATTTGCTAAAACCACAGGATTTTTCTTTTCAGATACCAAGCATCAGAATTTTTTTTTCTGTTAAAAGAAATGTAATAATTCCTTCTTGAACTTTGTATGAATAAAACTTTGTAAAGGTGATTTACCAGGGTTTGCAAAGCCATAGAAGTCCATCAGAAGCAGGGAATTCTTGCCAGCCTCTGTAAAACTCCAACAATACAGTTAAAGATGACTACTGGGAACCCACAGCAAACCACCACAGAGCATGAGCCAAAAACCAAAACCACATATTACAAAGTTTCTTTTCCTTGGTATCACATAAAATATAATAAGTACAAATTGAGAAAGATGGGAGTCTATTATTTTCTGGGGTAATGGACAGTGTATTACCTCAGCCCATAAACTGAAGGTACAGGAGTTTATAAGATTGACCATTTACTTTTAAGTTTGTATATTAAGTAATTTTAGTGACACTGCTTTGACCAGACAGAAAAATTGTGAAATGAATAATTTAGCATTGCAGAGAAAATGCAAGCCTAGCCAAAAACTGTTTTGTGTGAGTCTGAAATTGAATTCTTTGAAAGGAATTTGAATTTGGAACAAAAATCCCAAACTTTTGGGCTGCAAAAAATAGAGAAAATGAAAAAAAAAAAAAAAACCAACCAACAAACGCACCCATCAGAATAAAGAGACCTAATAAACTAGTAAATAAATAATGAGTGATCTCAGTTAAGACCAAAATAAAAATTAGAAAAAAAGCTGAAGAAGTCAAGAGATGAAAATATCTTTACTTTCTCCATTAAAAATAAATAAAGAAGATATTTTACCTCTCTTTACCTCTACAGTATTTTAACTTAAAAAACTGCAGAATAAGTAATCAAGAGAAGAGACAAGAATAATAACAGTACTAGATTAGGCAGCATGTATCAAACTAGTTGAATTATTTTGCTCCTATGGAAGTACTAGAATTTTGGTTTTTATTTTCTACTTTAAACAAATGAATATGAATATATTGTTGTCCAATCAGAATAACTATGGAAACTATGTAAAATGTCAATAAAGGAAGCCAGTAAGGACATGAAAGAATTTGAACAAATTTTTTAGAAGATACAAAATTCTCTCTGATGCAATGCATTAGTCATTTTAAAAGTGATCAAGTCAACATATAATTGTCTTCACAGATGATATTGCTTATATAGGTTAAATAAGAAATAATAAATTATTTGAATCAAAAGTGACTGAGAAGCAATAAACATGAAAATCATGTGGCCTTTTTCAGACAGCTGTATTGTCACAGAAATGGTTCTTTTTCAGGGAAGATGTTTTTTCCTAGAGGTAAACTCTGACATATTATACAAAATGCTTTCCTACTTTCTGTTTTCTTGTTAGGTATTAATATTTCTGGAATAGATACAGCTCATATGTTGAGTGGAAATACTGGGGGGAAAGGGTCTCTCTCGCTTGCTATCTTAACTCTCACAGTGACCAACAGCAGGAACCTAAGGAAGAGGAAGGCAAGCACACAGCTATACTTTCTCAGAATATTATCTAAACCTCAGCAAGATGCAGCTTAAAAAACTTCTTGAGTAGAAACATTATCTATTTTTCTATGTAACAGTTCTTATTTCTCTTCCAGGAATCTGAACCGTCATACTTTGAGATCGTGTGGATTTTCACCATGTGGCAGCTCAGTACGTTGTGTGAAGAAACATCTTCCTTGGTTTGCTCTGAATACTACTAGTTTTATTTTATGCCTTTCATGACAGAACTGGAATAAATCCCTATCCATCTTTCCTCCATACTTCATTTTGTGAACTTCCTTCCCTATATTCTTTAGTTTTCTTTTTTGTGAAGGATCCTAGCCAGTGTGCTTTTTGCACATGCAGATGATGGTCTTATACATTATATTTGTCATCCTTCTTGAAACCTTTTTTGCATGCATAACTGAAATGAGTAAAAAAGAATTGTATGCAATTCTTGTATGTTTGTCGCAGGTAAAAGTAATCACAGTGGTGTTTTCTATTTAATTTCTATATTACATTCCTAATATTTTTTAACATTGGTTTCTTCCTTTATTACTAATCATTAAATCAAGAAATATTCCCTATATAGTTACAAAAATTTGCTTCTGAAGAGAAATCTAAATAAACAAATGTTTGCTTTCATATTGCAAGTCATACAGCTTTTTGTGCCAGGTCTGACTCAACTTTAAAGTTACAGATGCTTTACTAAATATCTAAAGTAGAAATCACTCAATGTTTGAAAAAAGTGCTTAGTTTGCTAATATCACACAGCCTGCCCTTGCTAAGAAGTAGTGTTAGTGTTTCAAGGGCAGCATACTGATGCTGCAATAACTTGTTCTTCCTAAAGTCTAATCTGACTCCTACAGACCATCCAGAATCTTCTTTAGGAATAAAGACACGCTAATGCTTTAGGCCTTCTTTCTGTGGACAAAAAGTGGCTCAACAACGCAGCACCTGAAAGGGACTACCAGTGCTCTTGCTGCTAGAATAAGATCAGGCATTCTGTTATTGTCACACCACATGAACCCCATAGCATTTTCCTATGTAATGGAGAGTAATTTATATTAATGCTCTGAGTGAACCCAGGCTTGCAGCAGCAGAGTGATCTTCTGCAGGAGCTGCTGATGCTGTATCAGTCAGTGCATCAGAGGCCGTTTTGCCCAATGAGCAACTGACGGGGACATCTGTCAACTGATGGTCATTTCTGGAAAATTACATTCATAGGAAAAGATGTGTATATAGGAGATAAAATATTCAGTTGGGTTGTGGTCAAGATGTTTCCTGCTGCCAGCGTTTAAAAGATTTATGGTTTTCAGTTTGAGCTTTCTATTATACAAAAAAAGATAATTTTAAGTGATCTTCACTTCGAATTTCAGGTTAGTTAAAGAGCAGAAAAAGCTTAACAGACCAAGTAAAATGGAGTCTTGTTGCAATCCCTATGTTGCCTTTACTTCAGATATTTGGCTCCAGAAAGCTTAAAACAAATGAAACATCAATGGTAGAAACCAGAACATTTAATATAGCAAAAATATAAGACAACAAACAAACTAAAGCAAGTACTAATAAAAAGAAGAGATCAATTTGTAATCAGTGAGCGCAGCAGTCATGGAAACAAATCATTGCTACAAGTCCTCCAGTTAGACATAGATATTTTTGAAGATATATTCTAGGTTACAAAACTCAAGATAACAAATTCTTACATATAGTGTTATGCTGGTCTGATCAGCTTTAAAGCTGGAAAAACAAAAAAGGTATTTTATTCCTTTCTCACTTCCAACTCCCTGTAATGTTTCCTAGTAAAACAGAATATTTACACATCAGTGCTATGTACATTTTTTTAATCAGATGACCTTGTTCTCCTTGTCCATAGAATACAAAATGTGTGGCAAGGATCTGAAAGCCCTATTAGCCTTTTCTCAGAAGGCATAGGTATGAACATGTCATATTTATTGGTACTTTTTAGCATCAAAAAAACTTAGAAAGAGAGGCTATAAACCAGAAAATGTTTGTTACTCTTCAAGCTCACTGCACCAAAATTTGTAAGTAGTACGGTTCTGAAATATCAGTACAATTTAAACTGTGTTCATTGTACAAGTCCTGTGCATTTCAGGTAAAAGTTCTTGTGATACAAATTATCAAACTGCTAGTTGTGGCTTCCTGTACTTCCACTTCTCTGCTTCTCCTTTTCAGTTGCCTGGCATGGAACATCCATACGAGGGCAGTTCAAATTACATAAATGGATCCATATGCATTCACCATACTGGTGAACTCACAAGCTAATTTGTCCAAGGGAATAATAACCAAAAAGCAGGTCATAAGCCTCAGTTTTGCAATTTTTTTACTTCTTGGTTAGTATTTGAAGTGCCTCTGCGGTAACTACCTAACAAGAAGAGTTCTGAAATGAATACTAGAACTGTGAACTTTCTAGAATGAAATATAATTAAGAAGAGTCAAAGAGGTTTTATTAGCTTTTTTGAATACTCTGACATAAGTTGCTAATACATGTAAACGTATGTTGAACCATATATTATGCCGCATTGACCACTATGTAAAACGTTTTACGATAAAAAATATATCTGTGGTCATGGCTGAAATTCATTAAGATTTTTCAACTCATTTATTCTAATATACTATTTAAGAGTAACTAACAGCTGCTATAGAATGAAAATGCTCAAGTAGAGTGGTCTTCCAAAAGTTCATGTCACAACCAATTCCCACACTCCTGTGTATTGCATTCTGCTTGCACATTTTAAGTGTTGTTCCAGAGGAATGCCTGAGTTACAGAGGCATGATTGCTGGTGCAATGTGGTTCTCTGATGGGGTGCAGAGAAACAGGAGGTGTTCACTCCTACTAAAAATAAGGAAACATTACAAAATTATATTCAGTATATAATCTACTTAGATCTCTATCTGTGCTAGAGCAGGATAGGCGATTATGGTACTGTTTTGTAATGGGTGAAGCACAGGTCTAATACAAAAGACGATACAGCAATCACAAGAGAGGGAAGCAACTATCATGGCTGAGTTTGTGGTGAGAAGAATGCTTTTGTTTGATAAACATTACAAGAGCTGGATAGTGCATGGTCTGCAGTGAACAGAGTAGAAGAGAGGACTGACTACAAGAGTGGACAAGATTCTGAGACTGAAGTTGCCTGCCACAGCTCTACAGGCAGTAACACATGCTGGAACTTCACAGACATCAGCTAGGTGGACTTCACAGATGAAGACACCTTGAGAACTTAGTGTAGGAGGGAAGTCCTAAAATATACCTTGAAAGTCCTCTTCTTGCAAATGCCAAAATAACCCCCAAACTAAACCAAAAAATCCCAACCAAATAGTTATTAGTTTATCCTGAATGCCTAACCATTTTTTCCAAGTTCTAATGAAAAAGAAAGTGTAAGATGAATGCTCCATTATGCTAAGATTGCTAATTTGTCATTTGGATACAAAACAGAACAGCTAGAAACAAATCACAACCTCAGTGCAAGAGGTGGTAAGTGCAATACAAGTAACCATAATGACAAAATTACAATTGGTGAAGCACGGACTCTCCCACACACCCTTCTTGTTTTCTGTTTTCTAATGCTGAGTCTCATATAAGAACTTAAAATGGGAAGAAACATTTTTCAAATCATTATAGTGAGTTTATTTTCTCTATATGAATCATCAATAAATATTTTAAAAAGTGATGGTAACAACATTAAGGAGAAGGCGTTCAGGGAAAAGCAACAAAGCACAACACTGTTAGGCCATGAGTTAATGAACTTCAGTTTGCTGGCTGCAACCTCCAAAAGACAAAGAAAAGACGTTCTAGGGGTCAAACCCAAGGATTAGAATGATTTATTGCTTAAGCATTTATGATATATAGGGTAAAGAAGTTATCAGGGCATTCAAATTAGGTTATATATGCAGGAATCATGTACAGTAAATCATCAGAATTTCTACAAACCCTAGATAATTTTCTAATACAAACAGAATCAGGTCCAACACACAATCTTTCCAGGAGACTGTAGCTTAAACATTGAGCCAGAAACTGGTTACCTAGGGACCAGTAAGGATGGCCTGTTTATATTATGGATGAACAGAGGACATTTGCAAGCAACACCCACTCACTCATTCTCATATATCAAATACACAGTACATCAGCAAACTCGGTGTAATGAGCTAAAGTTAGTAGTGGAGTGGTAGTACCGCTCCCAAGAGACATGGAGTGTTTATTTGCTATGTGGGCTTGGGAACTTAGGTCATATTCCTAGTCTTAAAATGACAAATAGCATTAAAATTATGGGTATCTTCTGAAGTGAAAAGCAGCCCATGTGGTCTGCTGACTACTTGAGTTTCTTTAAAAATAAATGGTAATTTAAAGTCAGCACTGACCTGTAAGTCCCCATCCCTTCAAAAAAAATTAATAGTTGGTTATAATCTATGAGGGACTGAGATCCATGCACAGAAGAGATAAAACATTGTCAGCTATAAAAATTAAAGTTAAGCTGTGACAATCAGTAAGGGCAAAAATGCCGTGTATGTCTCAGAATTACAATAAACCTGCTTATCCTAAGTAAATTACATTTTCCGTGTAAGACTACACTAGTATCCACTGCCAAAATGTGGTATGCTATGCAAAAAAGATGTTATAAAAGCATATTATGTTCCTATTTTCACCAGTTTTCTTAAAGATATCATGAAAACAAGTGAAATAGAAATGTGAATAATTTATAAAGTGCATATGGAACTGTATCCTAGTTTTTCTGTTTTCATCCTACCAGCTCAGACATAACAAAAGCTTCAAGGGGACAGAGATCATTTAAAACACCATGAAAAAACACATTCAACCCAACCATTTGAATTAGTTGTTTAACTTCATAAACATCTGTCCAATCACAGGGCTTTACACAATAGGATAATTAGAATAATGAAATTAATTGGAATATTTTTCTAATGTTTGCTTGAGGTAATTGGAGCAAAGGAGCAAAATATTTGCTTTACATATACTACTGTTAATGGTTTACAGTCAAATTTAATAATGATGCTTTTTCTCTATATTCCTGCCCCAAACGTTGAGAAGAATATTTAAAAGCCTAAATAGTCAAAAAATGTTTTTCCCTAGTCACTCTTTCCATAAGAAAAGGTCGTGGAAAAAAAAGGAAGCTTAGGAAAATTTAAGATGGCAGTAGCTCAGAGATTAAACTTACATAAAAACTTAAGTCAAATTGAGTAATTTAATTGGCTTATACCTTAAATCAGCTAAATAAGCATGTAACTGGAGCAATACAGACACATTATCCCAGAAAAATATCCATTAAACACCAAGTCTGGGTGACTTACTCTAGCTACAAGCTCTCATGTATAAACTCTTATCCTGATTGCACTCCACCATCACCTGCCTACTGCACGTCCTGATGTTTTACCTGTACAGAGCTAGGGAGACCAGCACAGCTGCATAAAAGAAGCTTTTTGCTGGGGTAATGTCAGGGAGAACTTTTCTACTCAGCATTGAAAGCAAATTTGTATCCTGGACAATTGTTGACTAAAGAGCCATTAACCCACAATTTGCCAGCCTACAGATTAATCAGATTAATCTTAAAACCCTATTTTGTTACTAGCCTCCATTCATTAGTGAAAAGATCTACAAATTGGAGACCTATGGATATTTGACTGACCATTTTCAGGCCTATTTTGCCCCAAAATGGATTTAGGCTATTTCTAACAGGCTTCTTAGTGCATAACCATACTCTATGAAAAAAAAATGAGAGTTTTGAAAACACTCAGCCCAAGGCAGGAGAGACATTCAACTCTCTATAAAAATTTCATTGTCAAGAACCTTGAAAGATCATCACACCATGGTTAGCTAATTTTAAATAAAAAGAGTTTAAATGTTGCTGAGATCATACTCAAGACTGGGAAAGAGACTGCACTAAAATCTCTGGTTTTGTCCAAATTTTTATCATATTTTTGGATTAACTTCCCTTGCTTGCCTGATCCAGCAGCTGCAGGGATAAATTCCAGACCATTAGGCAAAATACTTTCATCATTTGAGAAATACCTGAAATTGACCAAACTAAGTTCTTTTCTTAGGTAACATGTTATTTATACATAATGCATTATTGTAAATTGAGTTTATACAGAAGATGAAAAAACCAACAAGGCTAGCTACCATACCAAAGCTGCACAGGTAATTAAAACCATGGAGATAAATACTCTCTTTGAAATCACAATTTAAGCTACTGTTTTCATAGCAACATAAGGCAACAAATATTTAGGCAAGTATATCATTCACTCCCAAGGGCTCAAACATGAAGTGAATGTATTTTTATTCAGCCTCCTGGAGGCCAAGCAGTTCTTGCAAGGTATGACTTTTAAAGGAATTTTTGAAACAAATACTGTTGAGAGAAAAGTCACATAAAGCTGCAGGGGCACGGCACAGCACAGGCACATTCAAAAGGTTTTGAAGTGGCCAAACTTTATGTACACAGAAAGGCTAAACATTTCTTGTTTCTGGGTCACAGGCCATCAAGACCTTTGACCTTCAAGCTATAGATCTCTTACGCAGGCAAATTACTTACACTGCAATACTTCATAAACAACAGGAGCCCTCCGTGTCCCACCAGGCATTACAAATAAGGTGAAGTTACAGCAGCTATAGGTTTGATTTGGATGGAAATGAGCCTCCCTGGGAAGTCTGCTTAAGCCTTTTAAATAGTGCCTGATCAATGGCATGGCAACTTAGTTTTAGAATTGTAGATAATAATGCTGTTTTGCTATTTTAGGAACTTAGCTGGTATGAGTCAGCATAAATATTAAATTCAGATTTATTTTTTTTTTAATTAGAAATATTACACAGTAGATGAAAAGGAAAATACATCCATTATCAATCCCTAATTTGCTTGAGTGATTTTTCCTTTAGATGAATTCAGTATTTAACTCCTTTCTGTAATATGTGCGTAAATAAATACTTAAAACATGATGTGGATAAAGGAGAAAAATGCAAATTAGACTGGCAGTTGGTCTAGGTATGCCCAATTCTTGTTGCCAGTAAGTTTTATACCTTCTCTTAGTTTATGTATTCAGAGCCTAAAACAAAAAAACAAACAAACAAAAACCTAAAAAACCCAAATATTTTAAGGGGCAACTAGAAGCCCACATTTCCACCAGAAGAAAAGTACAGAAGCTCTAATTATTTCACTCTTCTTCAACTAATAACATTTATACATATAACCCTGCTGTGTTTCAATAGATGTTAGAGTGAGAAATGGGATGGTTCCGCTTGGAATGATTATCTTCCCCCTTTAAGTTGCATTATCTCTTATTAATTTCTCCTTCAAATCAGTTTCTTTAGGAAACACCTTAAAGCACCAAGAATTAAGAGGTGTGTCAACGTCCAGTACTCTATATTCAGAGGGATGCACAGAATGAAGTAACAGCACAACTGCCCATGATTCAGTAGCACTTTGCTCAAAATAGAAAGAGTGATCTAGGGTAAAAATTTCCTCCCCCTTTTTTTTTTTTCTGCTGTTTTAATGCTTGGTATGTGATTCAGGCTGTCAGAACACTAGCAATAAATAAACATTTAGGTGTGCTCCAGAAATATTAAGCACATCAATATATGCAGAGTTGTGGTAACATACCCAAGATGCAAAAGTCACAAGATTTGTCCTTCCCCTCAGCAGACTAATAAATAAACAAATTCAGACTATATTTTTAACTGTTTTTCTAGAGCAGAAAGAACTCCAGAAACAGCAACAAAAATCTACTGAATGGAAAATTTATGTAGGAGGTGGGAAACTGACATAATTCCCTTATTTCCAACATTTGGGAAAGATAAACCATGTCTTTTCCTCGGACAGGTAATACAAAAGTAGACACTTTAGAATCACCATTAAATCTTACTTCAAAAACACTTGGCTTTTTTTTTTTTTTTGTAGAATATCAGAGTTATTTAATAATATAATAATGTTTCAAGACTGAGAAACAAGCTCTCTCTTTATTGCATTTAATACAAAGCCCCTCTCTCCTTACTGCAAGTTCAAATACGTTTGGACCTACTGTTTTGTAACTGTTTTCCTGGTTAACATTTTTGGCCAAAATTTTGCCTGTACATAAACATCCCTGTCTGTTGGGCTGTGCAGGATCCAATAAAAACAGCACAAAGCCTGAGGAAGTAAGATACAACACTTTGCTTTTTTGTGATCTCTTCCACTGAACTTTTGCAGGAATCAGGAGTAGTCACTTATCAGACATCTGACTGCACAGAAGAAAATTCAATTAATAATTGTACATCAAAATAGATTTTAAAAAAAGAAGTTTAACAACACCAGTGGTGTTTGTTAATTAGATGCCAACCAGCCAGTTGCACTGAAGAGATGGGGAGGCAAATCAAAGTACTACTTTCTCTGTGTTCTCTCTTATGGTTAAACATTACTCACGAGAAAAGAGAGAAAAGTAGGAAAAAAACCCCCAATACCCTAAAATGAATTTTCAATGCTATAATCTCAAAGAAGAAAAACACCTTTCTAATGACCATTTCTCCACTCTGAGAAGAAAAAAAGAACACTTTTCACAGGAAGATCTCATTTCATTTAATTTTTTCTCTTCATTTACTCCATTCGTTTTCCTTCAGTTACAGATTGTCAGCTAAGGTATAGTTTCTTTCATTTGCCCATCCAACTCCTCTCACTTTAAAAAGCAACCCACTACTGACAACTAATTGGGGAACTCAAATTGCATTAGAATGCACCTGCTACACCTATTGAAATTTTTTTAAAAGAAAAAGTGTATCAAAGTATTATGATTGCGCACCTTTTGGCTCTGTCACCAAATCCCAAAGGATTATCGTAACTTTTCACAGTTACAGAAATTACCCTGAACCTTATTCTATCTGTCCTCCTAATTCTTATTTCTCCTAATGAAACATATTCACCAATTAAAAATCCATCAAAAGGCAACTAAAAAATTACTTTCACAGTCTCTGTATGCTTATTTAAACCTATTTAAAACTGGGTTCCACTTGTAGAATTCTATTTCAGCATGAACAATCCCCATCAGCAAATTACATAGGGTTAGACATAAGAAAATAGGAAGACTCAGTCACTGAGGTGAAGTGGTTTCAGTGATGGCTGTCTGGCTATGAAGCTAGACAAGGTAATAAGCTTGAGTGATTTTGGTGGTAGGAAGAGAAAACATAGGACAGACTGTAAAACAGAGCATTTGTCATAACAACAACAGGGTGGTACTGATTTTGCTTGCAATTTGTGGTATATAAATAACAACATATTTACTCCTGGTGATCTATTTAATATAACTGAAACATTATTTGTTCAGAAATACTGAATTATATTTCTTTTTGACATAAACATATTTCTTGTTTGTGATCTTAATGCTACTTTTTCCTTGATTTTTCTATTTCATGATGTTCCCTTACTTCCCCACCTAAAGGCTCTATAAAGTCAGCAAAGCAAATAAATAAGAAAACAAGTACTCAATAAAGTATTATATATCATAAGGCTTACTCTTAGTCAAATAAGAGCTTTACCAAAGAGGATAATAAAATAAGATGCTAAATGCACATGTGTGTATGAGGAAGTACTTCATTAACAACCTATGGACTAATTCCTTGTAAGCTTTTCTAAACTCTTTTCCCACTCATTACAGCAGAAATTTTGGCATCAAAAAAAGTATTATCCACATTAGTTTATAACATTAAGTAATATTATATTAATGACTAAGTTATCTGGTTTAGAACAGTCTAATATAGATTAAGTACAATTTGGTATTTTTCCAGGGACCAAATCATACTCTTTTTGCAAAAAAGAAAATACTGCCCAATTTTTTTTTTTTTTTTTTTTTTTTTTTTTTTTTGTCCCCAGAGTTTAGCCCATGTTTTCTAGCCATATTTTAATTTAAAATTAGTACAAATGTCAGCCATTTCTGGCATCATAATTTCTCTCACAGAGAGTTCTGACTTGTTACCTTTAATCTCACTCTTTTGCTAGAGTACTGAAACATTACATTACAAACCATTACAATAAAAGAGATTCTGCCATTCCAGCCCCTCTATTTCTATAGAGAAATGATAATGCTAGTAGTGAAGCACATTTAAAGTGAAACATCTATTAAAATTCCTTGCTTCACTTCTGCTTACTCCCTACAGCTTCTATGTGATATAGCGCTGTAATATAAGAGGAAGTGAATTTTAGCTAAACACAGTGACAAAAGGCCCTGCTAAATTAGTCTGGTTTTCAGGAAATGTAAATACACCAATGTGACTGCCATGCTTGAGGTCAAACAACACAAGATTTTGTACAAAGAAGTAGTCATTTAACCTAGCCTTAGGTGGATATCAATATATCCTTACACAGGTATGGAGTGTCAGAAATAAACAAACAAAAACACGACAAAAAGTTTGTCGTACTAATCAAGAAATGAACCAGTGGAGGAGGAGGCAATGCCAAAATGAAACACTCAGGCTTAGAAAAGCACGATACTTACACCTCATCTGGGCAGCT
Source organism: Taeniopygia guttata (assembly GCF_048771995.1). Lineage (NCBI taxonomy): Eukaryota > Metazoa > Chordata > Aves > Passeriformes > Estrildidae > Taeniopygia > Taeniopygia guttata. The sequence goes on along the minus strand of NC_133028.1, from coordinate 34,690,459 downwards.
GTGCTTCATCAGCACACAGCAATCAGAAGCAAGTGTCAACACCTGAATCCTCCTTTGCCTGCTGCTCAGGAGAACCGTGATTGACTAGAACAGCAGAACAGATTAAAGACAGCTGGTTGTTAATTCCTTCCAGGATGGAATGAAGGTAATGACTTTGCATTGAAATGAGGTTGAATAATACAGATCATCAAAGCTACTATTTTCTTTTTATTAGCCTGAAGCAGTATGAGCACTTCTTACATAGTTTGATGATGCTGGGGAATTTCCTATCAGAAAAATTTATGCCAAAATAATGAGGGGAAAGAGGATTAAGATACTACTCTTTAAAAATTGCTTTATTTTATACCTTTTAAATTAATTTTGTTATGATAGTAATGATTAATTTATTTTGTTTATTTCAAGCTTATGACGGAGGTTACAGCTCTAATATAGACCTACTTTTTATTCAACAGTGAACAAAAATTAGAATATTTACATATATATAAGGGTAGCTATTTTTATTGGTCACCCTCTTACAGACTGGTATGGTTTTGGGAGAAATGAGGCATCTTTGTTTACCGAGGCCACACAGACTCTGCTGGGATTAAATACCCTGAAAGGATGCTTATCTGATTTCCCTGTGCCCTCTATTCCTCACATTATAGAAATGGCTTTGCAAGGCAGACCCCAAATACTTACGAAGCTCTTCACAACCTCCATCTCCCCCAAAACTAAGCAAAGTACACTCTTCTCTCTGCTGAGGTGAGCTATTTCTTAACTGACAATTTCATTTTCAATATCAGTTTCAAAGAATTGCACTTAGTTAAAAAGAAAAGGTGCAATTTCTATGATGGGGTAAACACTCTTCCCATCTTGTATTAGAACTTCTCTATAATGCATTTCCTTTCTTTATGAGAGTAACTGTATCCCCCAGGAAGCCACGAGTGTTATTCCACTGGATTTTTACTTCAAAGAACATGTAGGCACATACATAACTTTATCAGTTATCTAGTATTATTTGCTTTACTAGATATATTCTAGTGAATTGCAGTCATACCTAGGAACTAGGCTGGACTGGAGTCTGGCTTGTTGCTGAATATGGTTGTCCAGCAATGAAACCTGAATATTTTTAGCTCAATCCTGTAAGCCTTCGGAGGCTTGAGTGCCAGCTTTTCCAGGTTAAATAATGTACTTCACAATGCTTCTTTATTACATCAACGTTCCTGTTCAAACAGGGACTGTCATCTTAGCAAAAAAAAGCTTAAAGCTTTTTTGTGATTAGTACATATTAAAGACAGAAAAAGTCAACTTGGACTTGTCGTTAGGTGACGTATAAGAAGGCAACAATACTGTGTTTCACCAGTTTTGGAATAAAGCCCAGTAAATCTTACATAAACTTTCAGGCTAAGTCTGTATGAATCTACATGGTTCCAATTGGAGATATGAGACCAAGTCATGAAAGGACCAGTCTCTGTCCTTGCCCCAGTCATGTTAATTAACTTCTCAGTTTTGGGTAGCTGAAGAGTTTCTGCACAGCTTTCCCTCCTTCAAAGTTAACGTGCGACTTGCGACACAGGAAAATTAATAACTTGATCAATATCTGTTACCGTAGTCTTCTGCAAATCAGCTATATATTTTTATGTGACACATCAGGATTATTATGGCACGCATATTTATGGTTTTCTTACTTAGGTTTATCCTAACTCTTTTGTTAGTTTTTTTCCTTGGAACTATTGTCATCATTTAATGGTGATTTTCTACATATCACTAACTGGAAAAAAAAGTGTAGAGTGCAAAACCTTCATTCTTCCATGGAAAGACCTTAAGCCTTGGTTTCATGCTCTTGGAATATTTCATATGGATTTAAAAATTTTAAGCCCCTGAGCAACTTGCACACAGGCTTTTGTGCAATCAATAAGGAAACTGGGAGCTTTCAAAGAGTCAAGACAAAAAAAAAGAGCTGACCTAAATCCATCAGTAACATTTTTAGGTAATTTTCTTAGGGTAGTGACCTTGTACTGTTATGTGTCTGTTAGTAATGAATATAACAAGTTATTTTTCTCTTAATCTTTTACATATCCAATATACAAACATTGATACTTTTCTTTATCTGTTTCCTTATCTGACCAGAGTAATTGCAGATTAATTTCTAATGAGAATGAGAAACATTTGGTTGCCTTTATCTCCTCGAGAATCAGGAGATGATAAAGAAGACATATATAATCTTATTTTTGTGAAGATGGGTCCACACTTTATGTAAGTAAAAAACACTCAAAATTGTTCTTGCCTCTAAAATTACCATGACATTGCTTTTTAAAAAATTATTACTAATAAATTTATACCAAGGAATTAAGACCAGTCTACAAAAAGTTTAAATTCATATTTGTGTAGGCATCAATAAAACCACCCATCATTGCTTTTTAATTAATTGGATTCTTTTGCTTGATTGGACTTCAGCATGGATAACAAGAAGCAATAGCTTTTTTCAGTGTTACTCTTTATTATAGATCACTAAGTGCATGCTTTTTCAGGCCCTAATAATCTTCTTGCATAGGGTTAAACATGTATTTCAACACATTCCTGAGATCTTTTGATAAATCATGTAATAAAAATTGTCCCTCCTTCATTTGAGAAAGGACTTTGGTAGGACTTCTATTTTTCAGATCTTTCTTTCTTGAAGTAGTGACTTTGTATTATTATATATCTGTTAGCACTATAGAAGTAATATTAGATTCCAAAAGCGAGAGCATGCTGACAGTTACTTGTGCCAATAGCCTTTCTCAATATCTCTGTGGTTTCAAGTTCTGAAATGTAGCTGACTATCACTTCTGCTTTGGAAAGATTTCTTAGTAAGTAAATTGGTATGTGTCTAGGTTTGGATATCTCTTTATTATCCTTAATTTCATGGAGTGAGTGTTAAATCACCAGGTACTTCCTTCAGTTTGCAAACGATTCTGTTACAGAATTTAAATTAAATACCGACAGCACCACCACCAAAAAACCATCCAAAACTGAAAAATCAGCTCCCCTCAAAAAACCCCAACTCCCCTCAAAAACTAACAAGACAAAAAAGCCCAAACCAAAACAACCCAACTAAAACCAACCAACCAAAACCAACCAAAAAAACCCTCAAAAATAAAACAACAACCCAACCCAAAACATAAAAACAACTTAAATCCACCCCCAAAACAATAAAACCAAAACCCAACCAAATAGCAAGCGAAATATCACATAAATATTTGCCAATTACTTTTGGAAAACATGAATTTTATCTAAATTTCAGTTAGAAAAAGGCTAATCTTCCTTGAGATCTCTAGAAAAACTCTCAAATACTTATTATAAAACCTTTGAACTGCAGCTTCAGTGAGAGCTGAATGCCTAAAAAAATCAATATCTCTATGGGTATTTGCTGTTTAAGTATTTTTTAAATCTGTTACTTGTTTATTGAAGCAGACATACTGGCAATAGCATTCACCATACAGTAATTTACCTGCTGTATTGGCACAGATAGGAAAAGAACTCTCACAGTTGTTAAGGACTGACATTCATCTCCTCCCCTTTTCTGAGCATTCACCCTGATATCATGGCTCTTTCCAAAACTATTCAGTTTTCACAGTCAAACATTGCTGTATTCTGCAAAATCATATATCTATGCTATTTTTATCCCTGTAAAGAACATTATGTGCTGAAAGCAACCCAGTGTGACTGTGAGGCAAGAGTGCCTGCAGAAAGCTCCTGAACGTGCATAAACACCTACTTTGTTTTTCTCATAGCACCTGCCCAAATCCTGTTGCTGACATGTCAAGTGGTGAAAAACATTTGACAGTACAACTCTCCAGTACATCTCTGTTCTTAATTGTCAATCAGTCAAAAAAGTTTTTGATTACTTCATGAATGTTTCTGGCCCATACAACAGAAATATTTTTCATGTTTCTTTAAAGCAATCAGCAAGTGTATCTGCTCTTCATATTCTTCTAGTCAATCTATATTTCAAAGGGAAATAAAATTGTTCAGCCTCTGTCATAGGTCAAAAGCAGCTTTCCTGGGGGCACTCAGACTCCTTCAACTTTCTTTAGAGTCCCATTATGAATGTTTTCTGTCTTCTATCTGAGCAGCACATGCAATTCCTAAAGAATTCATGAAATGGACAAGGTTTTAATGTAATGTTCTGACCACTTTTCTACCCCTCCACCATAACAGAACTAGAATTTTATAAGGATAGTGTGCAGTAGCTTCATCTGGAAAAAGCTTAAATTCTTCCTTATTTTCTTCTTGTTGTGCTACCTGTTTGAAAACGTGAGGGCTTGCCTGCTTTATATGGGGAGTAATGCACAGTGCAGATTTCTGTACACTACTCCTGGTGCAGTAGGTTTGGAAATAGGACTTCAAAGAAGAAAACTGCAGAAACATGATCGTTTAGGCTGAGGATAAAATAGTGGGCATGGAAACAGTATTCAGATACATAAAAGAGGAAGGCAGAAAACAAGGAAGAAATGGGATTTTCATTTGTCATTAGAAGAATCCAATGGTAGGTCATAATTAAGATCTGGAACAGGTTGGAATGTGAAGATATACAGTCTATCTGTCAGGGGATGTTTAAGGCTAGACAAGCACCTTCTAGGAATCACATCAGGTTAGCTGATCCTATTTATATAGAGTGGTTGAGCCTGGTGAGTTTCTAAGGTCCATTGATTCCATCCTTGCTGCCTTAATCTAACAGTTTTCAGTAAATTGGATAAACACCTTAAGTTATTCAGCTTAGTCAGATGCCATGAAAAATAAAGTTGTTTTTTTAATATTCTCCATATTCCCTAAAAGTCTCACCTTTTTGCTCTTTTATTTTTACATTCAGGGATTTTATGTTAGATTAGTTTCTTTCTGTACCAAATGTTGTTCACATTGTATGTGATCCGAAGTAGCTACTCTTTCAGGGAAGAGGGATAATTAGAAGGATAAGCATGGAAGATTCAGTGGAAACTTCTACTCAATAATGACAGGTATCAGACCAAAACTATTCAACAGAGCATTTTATTATTTTGTGTACTCAGAGTTAGATAACTCTAATCTCTGCTGACCCTACTTGGAGGTGGGCTTTGCCTGCACTTATAAAAATCTTAGCTTTAGATTGACCTAACCACACGACTGAGAGATCATCTGAAAGCATTTCTGAAGCAACATCTATAGTAAGGCTGCTTTTCATTCTGTGGAAGAGACTTGCCAAGGAAAATTACTGTTGTTCCAGTATGCCAACTACAATAAGTTGCTTTCTTATTAGCAACATATTAGAGAACAACAGTTCTGTTGGCTGACTAATCTACTGCTTAGCTACAATAAAGTCTCGCTCATTCAAATTAAAAACTATAAAATCACAGCCCATAGTCACAGCCCAGGAGAGAGAATGACTAGGAACGTGAAGAAACCTTAGTATCAGAAGTTTTCAACCTAGAACATTACTGTCTACTAAAGAGAAGATAGGAGAGGGCATGGAATTTATGTTAAAGATAAGGGGCTTTCTTATTCTCCATCTGAAATACAATTTTCTCAGGCTAAGAAGCTGTAAAATAAATATTCAAGCCAATAGCAAAAGGCTAAAAGTCCTTATTTCTCAGTCAAGGGAAATAATAAATAAAAATGTAATGTAGTGCAAGGCATGTGAATTTAATCATGCTAAAATAATTAACTTAAAACTGTATCTTTAATCAATAAAAATGTATTTGATAACGCTGATAAGAAAAGCCTTTCATTATGTATTAAGAACACTACTTATTAAAAGAAGAGTGAAAAATCACCCACAAATCGCCCATCTTCAGACTACCTTGGGCATTTTTTGAGCTTTCATAATGCTTGCAAAGGTCTTATAATGCTATGTATACCACTAATTAAGCACATTAGTTATAATAGTATTTAGAAATGTAAATTCTGAGGCTAAATATATGTTACAATTTTGCCAAGAATGCTGGCAACATTAATCATCATTCCCTCTACTTTCCCTGTGGAAGGAGAAAAAAATATGCTGAGGGCTCACAAGAACCATTTTGGCAAATTCCCATCCTTTTTTGTTTTTCCTGGAGAAAATTTCTTTTTATTATGAAGATGGATTTTGCCTAGAACTTTTGCTTTAAGTATCATAAAAGTATTTTCATCCACAAGTCTGGATTTGCATAGAATACAAACCTTTTATTTCAATGAGTCAATCTTTGCCTATTTTAATTTAAATTTTAATTCAGGTATTTAGGTGGATTTTTTTCTCTGTTGTGAACAATGATTGCATTAATTCCAATTATTTTTCACTTGTAATTGGACTAGGTGAGTACCTTACACTTTAAGTGAACATTTTGGCATGCTGTGATATTCCTTAAGGTATCTGAGGGAGAAAGTAACTTCTCTGGGACCTAATAGCACGTAGGAATGCTTGCCTCCTAGACAGTGCTTTGCCTTTCAAAAGTAAAAGGCAAAAATCTGCTTTGGGAGTTCTCAATTTCTTCTGTTGACATCCTTCTGATCTGAGAAAATAACTAAGCAAGTTGTAATAAAATGTCCCACACTAATGGGTTTGGAGTAGATTTTAGAGCTGTAAATTATTGATTTAACTTCGGAATTTCCCACATCCATTTTGTCTTCACCAGCTTATTTTCTCCCTTGCTCCATTCACTTCTACCTTCATTAAACGCTGATGTCCCTGCTTGGAGAGTCATGCTGTAAACTAGATCACTGAAAAAGCTCTGATTAATGGAAAAGATAAGTACTAAAAAGCTTTAAATCAGTAATAAAGCCTCCTCCTTTATGTATATTTTTACTTAGTCTGCACTAGCTCTGAGGAAAAAAAAAGTTACCTAACCAGGTACATTTTTCTGTAATGAACTGATACTTCTTAAAAATGGGCAGCCTAGAGAACTGGAATGGCAATGACACTACTTCTACAAGCTTTTGATCAGCTAGGCAATGAATTCATATAGTATGGAGATTTCTCTGTAAAACATGGATTATTTTTTAAGGCAGAAACCAGGTAGAAGCACGATTCAACATTTGCTTTTGGTTGACTTTTAAAGCTAGAAAAATTGATGTCAGGGAAAACAATAAGAACAAACCATGCTGAGTTACAGTCCTCTTCAGTCTTGTTCTCTGGCTAGCTTTACAGGGATAAAGATCCTGAGAATAGAGTATTGCAACAGACAAGAGAGAACACAGATTTATGACTTTTCTTATTTGACTGTCCCACAGTTTTCAATACTGTTGCAGATTTATTTTAGGTCTTCTGTGGTACAGTGATGTTTCTTCATGATGGCTTGCCTAACTGCAGAGGTCAGCTGCTTTCTGTGGGACTGCATGGCTCAGAAGGTCATGGGTGTTTTGTGCTTGACTAAATCTTAAATTGCTAATGTCAGTGAGGATGAAGGGAATAGCTGCAGCTGGTATGCCTTCCTTGTATATGTCTTTAGACAGGATCACTCTATACATTCCATAAATGCTTTCAAAATAGGTTCCCATTAAACAAACCAGCATGTGCTTAGGGATTTCAGTAGCTAGCTAAAAGTAATTTTCTTCCAATCAAGTCAGTTTTTAAAGGGTATGTGTTTGCTCTATGATAAACATGCTGGTATGCTTTGGAAGACAAAGCCTTAGTTTCCCTCTCCCTGCTGCTCCCCCCCTTCTTGAGAATACTCCCTTGCTCTGGAATGCAAGACTTTTTATTCATGTCTTCTTTCATTCCCAAGTTTCCAGAGTTGTGCCGTATTGGTGGGAACAATGAAATCAGGCAGCAGATCGTAACTTTCACTTAACCATAGCTCAAAGAAGACAAAGATACAGAGTGCAGGATTGTTTCTTGGAACCAGAGAGTGTTCAGAAATAAAGTCTGTCTTTCCTCTTGCTACATTAAGCTTGTACTGTAAAATTTTTAAAATGCTATGAGATAATGAGTAGAATGACTAATAAATAATGAAGACAATAGATGCATTTCTTAATTTATGAATTTATGGTATGTAAAAAGTTACATTTCAGTGAAAATAAAATTACTGTAATTTTTTAAATTAGAATTATTTTTTCCTCAACAAAACAATTTAAATATTGTAGAATTGATATTTCTAAAAGCACCCAAGTAAAAAGAAATAAAACGATAATTTAGGAACTGGGATGCCTATGAGTTACTTTAGTCATAGTGTTTGAAAAAACACCCAAGAAGATTGACTTTTTTTCCTCATGACCTGGTTTTTATTCTTCACAGACTTCCCATTTGGATGAGAACCATGACACTCCTTGAACACATGTCTAATTTGGACTGTAGTGCATGCCATAATATGTCCCAGCAGGAAGATGTAAACATGGCCATAGAGAGTATTTGAATAGAGGATATGAAGTAACAGTTTATTTATGTTCCAGGTCATGGTAACTTAAATACTTTTCTTTTTAAATTTAGTAGCACTAATGATACCTCTTGCTAATATTAGTGTGGTGCACTGTTAACAGCTGGAGGCCAATGCAACACTTGAGAGTTCAAGGACAAACTACGCAGCACAGTGCATGTAGGGACCAAGATTTATTGCCCATTAAATGGCTATTAAGCAGCATCAGAAAAGTGAAGACTTTTCATCTATATGTGTACTGCTTGAGGTTAAATTTCAGTTTCAAAAGGAACTTTTTATTTCAGATAGACTCTACATATAATCCTTCCAATTGGAAATTTAGAGCTTGTTCTAATTGGATATGTAGGGTGAGAAAGATGTTCATACCTATTTCAGATTTATGATCCTACAGTACATTTATTGCAATACAGAATTTTAAAATTTTTATATGTCTTTGAGTCTGATGATTTTGAATTTAGACAGATAGGTTTTATTTTGTCTCCAGTAACAAGTCACCTAAGCAAGGATCAGTGACAAAGCCTCTTTTAAAAAACATATTGACAACTACAACTAAAATTCATACTTCCTCAGGCATATTTTAGGGAAAAAACAATTTCCTTTTCTGTTCCATATAATTTACAGAATGCCTTCCTGAATTGTTGAAATTGGTGTACTTATGAAATAATAGTTCTTAACTTCTATTTCTACCATGCACTTTCTACTGGTGAAGCATTCTTTTCATCCTGTTCTAAAGCACTTTGCTGCTATCAAGTTTAAGAGCCACTAAATCCTCTGGGGATAAAGGTAGTTATTCAAGTGCAAGGTCATTAGGAAAACCTGAAGTTTCCCAGTTAGTTGTTATGTCTCCTGTTAGGAAAGAGATCTTTAAAAATGTCTTTTAAGATACATGAAATATTAGAGGCAGCAGCTAAAAACCAAAATTGAGTGTGTTAATACTGATTTAATGGCACAATGGAATATCAATTTAAGACAGAAAAGCAATACTGTAAGAGTACATAGAACATGATATTTTAAAATTCAGAATTGATGATTCCATTACTCAGATTCATTAATTCCTCTGAGAGCTCTGTAACAGGTCACAATTCCCTTCTTACCATATTTGGTTTGGTACACAAATGGCAATTACCTCCATTCTTAATCCCAGTTGCAGAAAATGTCTGAGTCATTGGGCAGTTGCTAGCAGATGGTAACACCTCATTTAGCTCTCAAGAGGCATTGAGGCTAGAAGAAATATTCATGAACAGTCCTTAGTAAGAATACTATCCTAATTCTCACCCTGCCTGTTACAAGTTTTAAGGGTTACCTTCAACTTCCTCTTAGTAACCAGCTTCCTCTTCCCAAACCCTTCAAGTGAGCACTTAGGGAGCTCTTGTATTTTCTCCTTTCTGCAAACTAAAAGTCTTTACCTCACTCTATTCTAAACAACTCATCAATACATGTGGCTCACATAAATATTCTCCTTGCTGATAAATACAAAATGGTGAGAGAAAAACGTGCTACAAAAATTTTTTCCAAAGTACAATGTAGTAGTAGTACAAAGTAGATTTTTTTTCTTTAGGTCTTATGAATTGCTCTAGCAGCACTCTGAATAAACTGAATATTATTTGACTTTGGAAATTCAGTGTCAGATCTTATTTTTACAAATTCTTGATTCTTTTCTGAATCAGTGAGCTCCTTGTCAAAATACGTGCTGTTTCTACAAACAGGTTTATACAAAAAAGTTTTTAAAAAGTTTTATAAAACTAATTAATTTAGCAGTTCAAACCTTGACTTACTGTAGATAGAGATACAAATTTCACACAAAATGCCAAATTTTTATTAACCTTTTCCAGTAAATAGCACATTATTAGAAGTTACACAAACATCTCACAACCATTCAGCTGAAAGCTGCATTATACTGTTAATATGAGAAGCCTAGAAATAGCAAAAAATCTGTTACACTTATAATAAGATAGGAAGATATGAGTGTATTATTTGGAATAAATAGACATGAAATAACTTATTCCTCCTTAGTGATTCTCTTTGTGTAACATGTACCTTAGCTCTTCAGTATTGACTTAAACTGAACCCACTACTTTGGGTTTGTCAATCAGATGTGTTTGATCTAACCATCCTTCACTTGCAGGGAGTGAGAATTTGTTTTGGTTTTTGTCCTGATAAGCAAAATTAGATCCAAGTAGCAAAATGTTCCTTCTGATATGTTGTATGAAATCTGGGCTGCCCTTTCCATGGCTTGTAAGATGTTATTGTGATTTGCTTGACAATACAGAAAGCAGACATAGTGTCTGTCCTGTAGATCTTATAGATATCTCCAAAATACTGAAAAACACAGCTGTTCTCCTCCTCCAAAGAAACTTTTTATTCAAAATGATTGCCTACAAAACCTCCAGGAGAAAGCAATGAAATAATAATAAGCCTATATGAATGGCAATCCCACTAATATTCAGTGTTAAAACTATACAGAGAATAACCCTATTACTGCTAATTTTTTGTATTTATAGGACTCAAAAAAATCAATATATGAGAATTCATATGAAACAGTAAGGTTGAAGAAATTAATTCAATTCTAAGAGCAGCCTTCAGTAAGGACCTAGGTGACAAGTGAAGTGTGGGAGATAGAGATGGAAAAAGGAAAACAGATTGATGGAATGAGGGTAACAAGTAAGCACACTTGTGAACAAGAACAAAATTACACATGGCTGAAACTTGAACAGACCTTTAGCAATAAAGAATAAATGATCAAAGAAAATAAGACTGTGCTGCAAGTTAATGAAGAAGTGAGTTAAATGTGAATATAACTCAAGCTGTAGGTGCTTCAATGAGTGGAGATGAAGAATCTAGCAATGGCATAGATTAGCTGACTGGTGACTGACAGTCACAGTCAATGTAATAGACACCAGGGTTCTAGCACTTATTCAGACTCTGTTATCTGGATGCTCCCAAGTAGCTGTGCCCGCTAAAGGATCAGCTTGTTCTTTCAAAGTCCATGCTGAGTCCCTGCTTATACCAGCTCACCTGTGGTGTGTCCATGTGAAACTCTGGCTGAGCTGACCTCCAGTGTTGGCTATCCCATGCTACCAGCACTCACTCTATCAACTGCTATCCACCATATCAGTATTTGACTCCAGCACTGTCCTGTGTCGGAGGACTTGTCTGCCTTGACCTGTCAGTATTTGCACTGACATTCTGCCTGGAGATGTACTAATGAGCTATTACAGACACCCTAAATTACACACTGATAAAGAACACATGCTGACTTTGTCAGAAAATGTACCTTTTTGGATGCTCGTGAGAGACAAAATCAGGTTTTTGGCAGAAAACTACCAGTGTTATGCATTGTACATAGCTATACTAATTCCCTTTCTTCACTAAGATGTTTTTATATCATGGCATGATGTGCAGTACATGTTTAGAATTGAAATATTCCACAAATTAAGTAGAAGCAATTATAACAAAGTTAACTTTCCTCTGACTTCCTCTTAGTTATCATGAATAGAGTTGTGTCATCAAGGGTCCAGTCAGCTGTATCCAGCTGTTTTTTCCAGACACATCAGTAGCAAATTCATTATATCAATGAAAAAATGTATCTGCTTTCTTCCATGTTTTAAAGAGTTTTTTACATGAAAATAGGTTAAAAATATGAATAAATGTAAAAGAACTTTCTTTTCATGTGTTATAAAGCATGAACATTAGACTGCTATGCTATTTAAGTAAGTGCACTAATATATTTAGTTAAAGCAAACACAAAACTATTTTTAAAAAAAATTAGTGTGTTCCTAGACTCCTGAAAAAAACAGTTTCCTTGTTCTGATTTCTCCTCTGCATTCAGACAGACCTAACAGGCATCTCCCTGAAAGTATTTTTGGCTAGATAAAAGAGTTTTACAGCTCTGGGGAAAATAACCTCACTATTGCTCTTAACTATCCCCTTGATACTTTCATAAAAATGTTAGACCAAACAGAATCTCTCCAGGAAATTCCTAAACTCTAACCTTCTGGGGTCAGAGAATGCAGCAGACAGTTTGTTGTCTTGAACAGTGACCTCAGTGCAATTCTACTCCAAACAAACTTTTAGATGCTATCTATGTATTATCTCAGGGGAATTCAGTGCTAGCCCTTAGAGATCAACAGTAGCACTTTTTGTACCACTTTCTTCACTTTCTACAGAGAATGAGGAAATGACTCTCAAATCCATTAAGTTCCAAGTATGTTGTAATTTTTGTTTCTCTCAGAATAGTCCTAATTGGACAAAAATTCTATATTGAAAATTATTTCTGAGAAGACAAAATGTGCAATATTTCAGTCATTATGATATGAATAATTCTCAAGCCAGAGTCAGTTTTATGCACATTTAGGATATGATAGGACTGAATTAGATTTTCTGGGATACCAAGACTATTTCTGTTGTAATACATGTTGTATAACTTCTTTCATAAATGTAGGAAGCTGCATCTTAAAAGTGGTCTTCAAAGAGTCATTTACTTAATTCATACAAGCCATTATCAGATAGAACTTATCTCAGTATTCTTAGAAATAAACACAAATTAGAAAGTCTTGCAGAAGTAATTTAGCTCTTTCATGGAAATAAACTTGGACAGAAAAATGTATGCTTTGACATCAAAACTTGCATATTACTTACTCTTCTATTAACTTAAAAATTTGATGAAGAATTGTGTCCATATATTTAATAACTCTAAATTAAGAAAAAATATTGAAAATATTATATGGTGAGGAAATTATTCATTGGGTTTTTCAAATACATTAAAGACATAAAATTAATAAATATTGTTTGGATAAATTCATATAATACAATAATCATACAGTTACATTACTTTTTTTGGTGTAACCGAGTTTTCAGTCAACAAAAAAGGTTATTTAGAGACTCCTGTGAATTCTTGGGGCTTCTCAGGTCAAGATACATTCCAAACTTTGATCAATCTTTTCTGGAAAAATTGCTCAGTGGCATTTCTTGCTATTTTACCCATTACTTTCTCCCAGAAGGCCAAAACTCAAAGATCTCTCTATTGCTCCAGCTGTAAAAGCACATCTGTCAGTTTAAACTAGATAGACAGCTTCCTATAGCCAAAGGGCAGACTAATGCCATTAACCTTCAAGCTTTACAAGAACTTTTGGTGTTCAGTTTTCAAATGCAATGCAAAGCAAATGCATGTGAAAATGATAAATGCTATGAAGAGTCAACAAATTGCATGGTATTATTTTGTTTCATATTATTTGGGTTTTAGGTTTCTGTAATACTTTAAGTGCTGATACAAAATTATAAAAGTATTAATTTACCAAGTAGTAGATTTTTAAGAAGAAATATGTTATTTGTGGTTTCCTGAAATCTTATAAACTGCAGATTAGATAGAAACAGCATTCAGTTGGATAAAAGAGTTTTCTTGAATCATTAAACCTTGCTGCATTCGTTTGTAGTAGCAGAATGCATATCTATGTCTTTGTGGCATTCTTATTTTGATAGACATATAAAAATAAATGGGAATAAAAACACCCTCTTCCCCTCTCCAAATTAGAAGTTGCATACCTGAAACATCATGAACAAGGTAAGAACAGATTGGATGATCTGAGTAGCAAGGAAACTTTTAATACAGTAACATCTGCAGAGTACTACATAAGATTATTATTCTTTTCTGTCTTCAATACTTAAATAAACTTGCAGATCCTTTTTGTCTGTCATTTATAGACCTGTACATCCTCATTAACAGATCATGTGTTAAACAACAAGAAGTTTATCACTGTTATGTACAGCATAGCTCGCATGACAAAGGTGGTTTGTTTTTCTAAAAAAGATACATGTGTGAGATAATGCTGAGTGGAAATACAAATCTACAAATTACCTGCTTGGGGAAAGAAAACCCTTTGTTTTGCAGCAAAGAAGGAAATAACCATAAGCATAGGTAAATTTAATGAAGTTGGCATATAGATATGACAATATGATGTAAAAAAATGTAGAGAAGCAGAATACAGAGGTTCAATAAACTCAGTGTTGCAGCCACCTCTTCTCTAAAATAAGAACATCCTTTTGAAGTTTAAAAAATAAATTTATTATATACATTCTTTTTTTTTGCATTTCACTTTGCACTTAAGTTGGATGTGATAAACAATGAAACAATGAGCTCAGTTTTAAAAGAATCTGATGCAATTCTGTGAAGTTCAAAGAACACAATCCCATTCCCACTGACTCCTGTGGTGTCTAAGGATATTAAATTATTTGAGTAAGACATAATGAAAGAAGTGAGGCAGACAGCTTAATGCAGAATGTCAGAAAAATTGTCCTCAGGAAAGAACACCCAGATGTGACTGTAGATATAATAACCTTTCGGTTTTATGAATCAGATATAGTTCTGTTCTGTGGTGTGTCCTGTATTTCTTAAACTTACCTTTTGAAATTGATCCTCTGATGGACAGATTCAGATTCAATAAAGATTTGTCACAATTCTTTAGGTGAAAGAGTTTATTCCCATGCTGTTAATGAAGTCTTAAGTGTCTTATTGATAGCACTCTGTCACTATTGCCAACAAAGCTATGCTTGACTGGCGATTATTAGCTATCAGTAGAAAGTAAGCAATCATTTTTTGAAAAATATTAGTAGAGAAAGAAGAGAAAAAATGCAGCAATATAAATACTGCTCTATGCTAAAGACAGCATTAATCAAAATACTTGATCAAAATATTTTATATTAGATATTTCTTAAAATCTTACAAAGTACCAAATATTTCCACGTTAAAAATATTTTAAGAGTTAGAAGCTGATGTTCTTATCTTTTTACCAGATAGCAGTAATACTACTGCTATCTGTAGTATTTTCTTTCTTTCCACCCTTAAGCTTCTCATTGAAGAGCTCATACGTTTTGTAGAATAAACTTAAGAGAGCCATAACAATTTGGTAAAGCATTACCACTAGACCCAAAAGAGACAGCTGGAATCTATCAAGAATCATGTATTCTCACTTATTATTCAAGATGCTGTGTAAATGCAGTTTCTGTCTGTGGTTTCTATTCATATGCCATATTATGTAGGGGCACATGTGACAGCAACACTGATAAACCCAGTAGCCTGTACTGTGCAGTGCTGTAGCCTCTCCACCCCCTTTATAGTCAGTAGGCTTTCTTGTCAAAAGTCATCAGGTTAATGGAAATAGGGAAAGAAATCTCTTCCATAGACAACAGAACTAGGGATCAAGTCTTAGTAAAAAGACTTTTGTTATCTTGCTACCTTTCACTAAAGACCTTCACCACTAGTCTAGAAGGCCTGCTGGCCTTAGTGACATTCTCTGATCTAGTTAACAACTTTTGTGTTTCCCTTCCCCCTAACAGAATAGTTAAAAACACGTGTGATACAAACTGTACTTATCTGTTCATGAGCTTTATGTTGGTTATTAGGAAGGAGATTGCAAGGCTAAAGGACTTTTGTTTTAATTTTCTCAGTCAAAGTAGTGAATCTGGGTCTTCTTTATCTTAAGAGAGTGCTTTAACCAATAAGGTACTGTATAAAAGCAAAAGTGAGAGGGGATCTCTATCACCACTTGTACACCACTTTTGAAAGATAGGATACAGGCAACTATCTGAAGAGTACAATTTGGACTGTAAAGTTGGAATGGGAGGCACGCTCTGCAGCAATGAGAAAAACATCTAAATACAGGATAAGGGTTTAAATTAAGCCACTTTCTCATTTTCAGGTTAGGCCAGCAAAAAGTGCTTCTCTGCTCCAAGTGTGGCTGAACAGGTCCTGTACACTGTGTAGAAACTGGGAACAATGAAGTGAGTTAAGCGCAAAGCTGCACAGCACTACAGCATCAAGTGTGTTTGTGTTTGCCTGGTTTTGCTAATCTAGTCTAAATTCCATTCTAGGAATTACACAGGAAAACTGGTAGCACCAGAGACCTGCTGAGTCACAGTTCCCTGCCATAACCACAGGACCGACGTTTCTAATGAGGAGCTACAACAGACATGAGTCACTGTGATTGTGGTTCTGCAAAGTAACATTTTAGCTTCTCGTTTAATAACCGTCACATTGTACTTATGTTAATAAGTGAATAATGCTTTATATTTGGTTTATGTCTTTTCCTTAATTTTGTTAGTTTCAGAGAAACTGCTAGAAAAGTTCTATTTCAAGTAAAAGATCTTTCTTATAAATTTTATATAGTACATCTAGAAATAAACAACTTAATTATGATATTTCAAAAATATTACCAGTATTGCATGAAGTATTTACATGTAGTAGCCTTTTGCAAGAATACTCTTTTAAAAATGTTTATAAAATAGATGTTGAATATTTACAGCATGCTGAAGTTTGCCTAGATGAAATGACTTCTAACGTCTGCATCTCACAAGTTAGACAAGAACTTGTCAATGACCCAATATTATTCCATGTTTTGTTGTTCATTTACTGATGCTGACAGCTATGCTCTGTAGTTTGTAATTTTTCTTCCCATTTTGAAGATGGCAGGCTTTCCAAACAGAAAACTCTGAGAAATTTCCTAGGTGCCCATTTATTAGTACCACATAAATACCACTAAGAGTCTCCATTAAACTAAGAATACAGATGATTTTTTGATCAGTTAAACATTTGGACAGATTAGCAGAACACTAACGGTCTGCATTTACCAAGTCAGTACACAGTGGTATCTGAAATAATGAAAGGGTAAAAGGCATTATCTTACACCCCACAGTGTGGTAACTGCTGGCAAATGGGTGTTTTTATAAGTAAAGATAGTGGACCACTAGGCACTTTTAGCACATAGAGACACAGCTGGGTTTAGCCCATACTGAAAATATATTCTGAGTTAATTGACTTTGCTTGTAAGCAAACATCTTTAATTTGCTTGCTAACCAAAGCAGGAATTTTTAAATGTCTGTTACATATTATCAGTAATCTTTAATGGAATGTCTTTGCAACTATGTAATCTACAAGAAGTGCCAGAGAAGCCTGTCCTTTTACCCTTTTATTTATACCTAATTGCTTTAGAATCATTGCCGACTAATGATACTAAAAACTGTGGTAGGTCAAACTGATACAAAGCTATACTATTACCTTTTCAAAAACACTTTAGAGGTTACTCTCAAAAGCCTCATAATTTTTTCTAGTAAAGACCACACTCACTCTCAGAAGAAAATGAAACATGGAAAATAGTGAAATTTAAAAATCTATTGAAGAATTTGCTGCTCAAATGATGTTTCAGGCTACAAATATCTGTTTTTCAAGAAGGAAATCCAAAAGAGTACTTAAAAATAATAAGTTTCCATATAGTTAGAAGTCATCTCCAGTAAAAATCTATTTCTTTTGTTTCAGTAATATTTTTCAGCCCAGTCTGAACAGAGATCTGATGTACAATGCCATCTATAGAAATAAAGTGTACTTCCTGTACTTCAAATAAATTTACTACCTGGAGAAAAAAGGCAGACATTTCAGAAATGACCTAATATGCAGGATAGAAACAAAAATGCTTCCATACTATAGAAATGAGTTTCCTGAAGTTGTTCTCTACATTCAGTATCCTTTCCTTTTGTTTACTCTTCTCCGATGTTCATATCATCTGACTATGAAAGCATTTATTTTTATACTAAAGTTTTATTTAGATAGCATTATACTTCTGCGTTGTACTAAAAATGAAAACAAAGCAGACTCCCACTAATTGAATCCTAACATGTCCCAGAATACCACAAAGGCCAGCACTGCACAAAAATTGCTAAGTTTAAACCCCAAACATTCCAAGTGCTCTCAGATCCCTTTTATATTTCCTTTAGCAGGGGTACAAGCAAGCAATACAGTTTATAGTTCATTATGTTATCTACTATACTCAGTGCATGCAGTAGTTATATGAACTGTGGTAAGAGAAAAGTAAGCAAACAGTAGCATGTGCCAAGCTGAATTCAAGTTTTGCTAAAAATGATGCACGTACTTTCAGCATATTTTGGCTGTACACCAAACATGAAACAATTTGTACTTGATTGTTATTTGTTGAATTGATTGTGTGATCCATTTACAGATTTACTTTCTTTACATGTAAGTTTGTGTATTTTCTTTTCATGTAATAAGATGCTATGCCCTATAGTATAAAAATACCAGAATATAAAAAGTCATCCCTTGGTGTTATGTTCTAAATGTAACAGTTTCTTACAGGGAAAATTCAGCATTGGAGAAAGTGATCTATTTAGTCTATTTAGTCTATTTAGTAGGAGCCTAACTCTGTAAAGCTGGATTCTGTTGATCATAGCACTCAATGGAAGTCTTTGCATGCAAGATGATTCACATGCATCCATAAATTTCTAATTCCAAAATACCATTGTTCCACTGCAATATTGTATTTGTCTTTAACACCACAGATACATAAATTATTAATTTCATAAGGTGTATGTGATATAGTATACAGACTATAGTATATAGTTTACAGTACACAGTATATAGTAGATAAAACATATAGTAAGTACAAATATTCTATAGGTTGGTCCATACCAGTTGACAGTAATAGTTCCGAAATGAAGCTTCTGTAAATAAACTTGAATCAAGGTCTTGGATAAACAAGATGTGAATGGTGTTTTGAGGAGCAACAGATGAGAGAAAAGGGAGACTTCGTGTTCAGAAGAAATCGTTGATACTGGTATGGGTTCCAAGCAGTTAATACCAGACTGAATTCCAACCATAACTGACATTTTGTGACATCCATATCTTTCATATTAGTTAAAATCCAGAAATATTTCATGTATGTTGTAGCCCACATATGGTGTGCCAGCAAAAACGGCAAAAATTATACTAACCATTGGGCAACAGGGAAATCATGAAAGCCAAAACTCACCAAAAGCAATTTAAGAAATAAAAGTTAAAGCAATCAGAAATCAGGTACAAAAAGTATTTTTTTCCTGGCTACACAATGAGTTCTACCAAAGAGAATGAGACACTGAAACCATCTAAAACATCTCCATCCTTCACCGCCCATTTCTGAGTGACTAGACTGCTCTACTGCCATGTGAATTCTCTCACAGGTTGAAGAAATAGTAGACAATCTTGCAGCCTTAGGTCAGTCTGGTGAGCTAAGTTCATCACAATAAAGCTTCCATATGTTCAAAACATTTTGAGCCTTCAAAGATAGTGCAGCACCTCATATTAGTAGAAAGACTTAAAAGTGACTGGACAAATAAGTATAGTATCTACCAATTTTGTTTTAAAAACAAGTAGGAGACCCTTCTTCCCCTCAATTCCAGCCTTTATTTGTTCCTTACTTTGCTGTCTAAAATACCTCTAGATGATATTCCCCTGATCGCCAACCAGGAGTGGTCACAGATGCCTAATTTTCCTTTTCTTTTATCAACTTATGCCCTTATTTTTCTCTTCTCTCAGTTTCTGACATAGCTCCTGCTAGCTGCCTCCTGGAATTAATAATCTATCAGGTAACTTGCTTTGGCCTTAGTTCCTGAGTGCAGCTCTAGAGTTATGAAGAGAAACTTGCAATACCACTATCCCTGCCTTTGCTCCCCTGTGAAATAATTTGCATAAGCATTTCATTTTTGGTGCAGTTCCATGCATTTGATCAGCGCATTCTGTGCTATTGCAGAGAAAGGAGTAATATCTTCTAATGCCTATGCAGTCCTAGATTATTTCTTTCTTCTGGTGCTTGAGGCAAATTACCTAGGCTGTGCCTTGGGGATTTATATGTTCCCTTATGGTTTAAGAGGCAAAGATCTTTCTACTACTAGTTGTGAATCTTGCTGTTGAGTTGCCCTGAGAAAGTCATCATTGCCATGGACTTGTGTTTTGCAAGCTGTAGAACTGCAGTGAGGTCATTTGAGCTGTGTGGATGGACAGTTACAGGGAAGAGCTTGACATTAATAACAAGAGTCAAGAAAAGCCTAAAAAATGAATTTTGCGAGAATCACAAGGCACTGCTGCCAGAGTGTAGACAACTGGCAACGTGCAGCTGTGGGAGAAAGTGCTCAGTTCATGCCGTGAATATTCTCACAGTCATCAGATATTTTTGTTGGATGCATTATTTTGTATTTTACTGGAAACTTTACCTGAAGAGATATCAAGAAAAGTAGGAATATGTAATCCCACTGACTCAGTATGACCTCTGCTGGCCAGAGTCCTGTGTTAGCAGAAAACAAAAAAGCAACTCCAGTGTAACTTTCTAAAGGCATGCCAAACTCGTCATGTATTATCTTTGAGTAAAGGCCATTTAATACCACATAAATTCGTAATAAATTTCATACCTCAACTGAAAATTTCTGGTACTTGTTTCGTAATACAAGAAAATTATTAATAAAATAGAAAGCTAACTCTAATGTGAAAAATCATTCCTCCCTATAAAAGAGAAAATTGCTTTGTCATCTACAATTGGTAATGAAATAACCCAAATGAATGAAAGCTTATGGATTTTCAATCTTCCTATTCTTTTCTGCACTTAAGATTAATTGGCAAACAACAAATAAGAAAACAGTAAAAGAAATAACTAGATTGAGGTCAGTAGCTTCCAACTCATTATGAGTTTTATTAATTTACTGAAAGATAAAATTTTATGTATGGGCAAGATTAATACAAAGGGTATGCAAAGATCACAGATTACCAAGTTGTGTATTTGAACTTTTTGTTGAAATTTACTTCAAAATTTTAGTCTCAGGGTCTAACCCTGAGGGTCCCTAAAATCACTGAAAGTTTAAGGTTCTGTGAGGGAAGATAGTTATGCAGTGAGAAATTAGGGTTCTGGGACACTTAAAAATTGCCAAAATTTAATTGAGCAAATCATAGCTTAGGAAGTGGGAAAGAATACAAGTAAACACATACTTTTGTTTAATATCCAGGAAAGATCATTTTTGGCTAACAAGCAGTTGAAAAAAGAGTTTGTGAGCATGTTTTGACTTCAGTGTTGAGACTCTGATGTGTAATCTCACTGAGTTTTTGAGCATTAGGCACAAATTCCCTATTGAATGAGAACAGCTCAGGCCCACCTAACTGCAAGACTCTGGATCCTCCTCTAAACCAGCACCTAAATTATGGACAGGACGAGAGATGTCTAAGCTTTGCATCTGTGAATGTGAAGTGCCTTGCAGAGTTATTAATTTGCATTTCAGAAGCAACAATATAGTGTTGGGAAGAGGTCAGCACCTGACCTAACTTGTCTGGATTTTTTTGTAAATTATGGGGCTGAAATGAATATTCTCCTTCAGGTATGAATCTACATCTGGGAAAAATCCCTTTCAGGATGAGAGCAGCTTCAGCCATCAGTGGTGTGGTCTCTTGTGTTGCCGTTCTGCCTTGTGTAGTCCCTTATCCAGTGAATGAACTCTCACAGTCCTGTTGAGGCATCTCCAAGGGTATGGGATGTCGTGACTCTCATGTACACCTCATCTAGCTTCAGATGGGTAACAAACACCAAAAACTCAAGCTTTAGGACACGCAGAAAATCAGGAAACTAAGGCTTTGGGAAGAGTGTACACTGGCTGCTGGCATAAGAAAGCATATGCTGTTCTCTTCACTATTACTGATAGTCAAAGTAGCTAGATATGACAGAGTATATTCCCAGCTTCATTCAATTATCTGCCTACAGTTGTTTGCCTAGTTCTCCATCACTAAGTAATATTGAATGTGCAACAGATTCTAAAACAGCTGGGAATTTTGACATTAAAGGAAGAAATGCTAAAAATTTTCCAGATCCAGACCTAGCTCTACAACTGAGTGGCCCATACACTGAGTGTGCACCATCAAATATTCCAAGCCACTTTTAAGTCCAAATAATTTGTGTTTAGTAGTGAGATCCATTTAATCAATTTCAAGACAAAATCCACAGTCACTTACTAGTGACTGGTTAGAGTCACATTTAACTAGTCTAAAAACTTCTAAGTTAAATTTCACTCTGTTTTATCCACTTAAATAAAAATAACAAAAGTATTGAGAACTTAAGATTTGGATAAATTACAATGAATGTATTTTATCAGTAAGAATTCAGCAATTAGTATACAGAAATGAAAACATGAGCATACAGCTGACTGATGCTTGGGTAATTGGGTTAAAGTTTTGCAGTGGGGTTTTAAAGAATATGAGATATTATCTTTCCTCTTAAGGTGATCTTGGAACATAGATTCATTAATGTTATATTTGCGTTATCCAACAATTTGGTTCTTGGAAGTAATTAATAAGACTTTTTAGTTGCTACTAAAACTAGTCATGTTTCCAATTATTACATCTTAACAACATGCCCACATAACTATGTTGGTTGATGTAACATGAATTATAGTACTCAAAAATAGTTACTTTTATAGCATGATATCAAATATAATATCACTGTTTGAAAAAAAATTTTATCAGTGCAATAATTTTCCCCAAAGGGAGATGGGAATTGTTTCCTATTCCTAAGAAGAAAGGCCAAACATCATTCATTCATTTAATTATTTAATAATATGATCAAATCACATTTATAATCCAGTCATTGCAGTGATATTGCACATGGTCTTGTTAGTAGGATTCCAGTGGTATAATTTTGTCTGTAACACTTGAGTGCTTTTCAGTAAGTGCCCACCCTCTCCTGTTAGGACCCCATCCATTAAAAGCAAACATGCCTCCATTAGTAGCCTCTCTGTTGTACACACTTCCTAAAAAAACAGGAGTGACTATGAAATCTTGGACAACATTTTAATTTTGCTCCTTAATACATGTTATGATAAGGCTGTTGTATAAATCACTGCCTTGATTCTCTCCATGATGCAAAGCCACCACATTTTTATGAATAACATAAGTGAGCACAGAGAAAGGTGCTTTAAAAATATATTATCACTGTTCCTTTAGTTTCACTTTTGGAACTGTAATACAGATTGTATCTGAACTACTGACTTTCTCCCATAACAATGAGTGCAATGTTTCATGTCAGTGTTACAAGTTTGAATTCCTTCTAATAGCAGCTCTGACTTTTTTCAAAAATATTTCAGAATTTTAACTTCATGTTCCTACTTGAAAACATAAGTAACATATCTTCTGATTCTATGAGGACTTAGATTTATGATAAAAGAACAGCAGGCACTAGAAGCAATATGTGCTCCATACATAACAAGGGAGCAGCCAGCTAAACCAGTGTCATGATGGAAAAGACCATGGCCTTTCACTGATTTGTAAGTAGATATTTCTTCATCATGAGAAAATGAAGCATTCTGAAGTTGAAAAATATCTGTAAATTCTAGCACTACAATTTTGTTTCAGCTCAATACACATCAAGAACTTAGTATACTAATAAACTGAAAAAAGAGATGGGAGGAATGAAGGGAAAAACAAAGTCTAAATTTACTTCCAAAGATTATGGCCTAATTTTGTTTAAACTGACATATTTCTAATACTGATAGTGCCCAAAAAATGCACCATATTTTACCAAGACCCTCCAAAGCAGTATACAAATTATCATTAATTTATCATTATCATTTATATTTTAACTTAAGTACCTTGGGAGTTTAATATTTTAAATTAGACATTTCTATATCTTCAGCCTTATGATTTATTTCCACAGAAGAATATTTAGACTATCAGAATTACTTAGGTACCTAAATCCTATCTAGGCACACAGTGTTTTGACAATGTGCCTAAATATCTTACCTTTTTATTGGGAACATAGAATTTAGGAGAACACATACAGAAAAGTTTTAAAACGTATCTATTTCCATTTCATACTTAGAGACTGCTTCCTGATAAACTTTGTATAGCTAAAACAGATGTTTAATATCTTCAGTAATTTGACATAATTTCTTGGACCTCTAGATCTCATCATAGTATGTGCTTTTTAGATAATGATTGTATATTGTACTAACCATAATTTTTTAGTTTAACTTTGTGGGAAGAGAACAGTTTATCTGAGTGAGAAACAGTATCTGAAGTAAGCAATTTAAAATACAGACTGAAATTGAACAATTTATTAAGCTTTCAGTATTCCTATCTGTATTGTTACTCCCTAGATTTTTCTTGTATGAAAGACTAGCCAAAATTTCAATACTGTAGGAAAAAAGTCAGCTAGGTCAAACTGTACTCACAATTATATCAAAGCCATACAAGTTTCACTTAATCAAAACACAAATTAAAAAAGGGAAAACAGAATCTAAATTAAAACTTCTAGATAAGGAACTTCCTGAAAATTATTCTTAGATTTTAGTGCTGAAATTATGTACTCTTCTTATTCTAAGAAAGAATCACTGTTTCTTAGAAACATCTGGCCTGGTTTAACATCACTACATTATTCCAGCTAAAAAACATTCTGTAGTGCAGGGAACACCAAAATATTTTGTTATTGCTTTAAACCCAACTGTAGTGTTAAGCAAGGAAGAACACACAGAATTTTAGTGATTCCCTTTCAGTACACATACATTCAGTATATATATTTTCTACTCCCCATCAATGAGAATTTTCTTGGAGGAAATCAAGCAGCTTCTGCTATTTTAGGTCATGCACATGGTGAAGAACAAAGCAAATATATTTCATAGGGTAAAATTGCACTTCAAACTTCATTTTTACTACTGTAGATGCAAACTCTAACTTAGCAATCTGGTAGACAAACAGTTAAGTCATTAATACTCATTAATATTAACGGGCATTTTATCAGACTCTGAAACTGGACAAAATGTATCTGAATTATTACTTTCCTAAAAGTAAAATGGGTATTTTTGATACTGTGACTGTAAGCATGCCAAATCTGTGAGCTTCACATTAATTATGTGATGCATACCTCACATAATTATCCTCTGGCCCATTTAGAAACCTTAGTCTGTTTAAAGTGCTGATTTATCATCATTCTTATGTTATTTACAAAGAGTTGTCCACTTCATACTTGACATCTATATGTATATAAAATAAAACCTGTCAGGCTCAGTAAACAAATTTGCTGAATAGATTGGATAAATATAGAAAACTGACTTGACTGAATGCTGTTTTTATTGAAGACTCAAGTTCTTTAATCATTTACCCTTGAAAACACCAACCTGAACAGGCTTTTTTGCAGATATTGAAATTATCAAGACATTACTTCCTGTATCTACTAATTTTTTTTCTCTCAGAACATTTTAATGTCCGAGTGCATTCCCTTTTGGCTTTTTTTTCAGAAGCTAGAAGTAACCCAGAAGTTTTCTTTATAAAATATGACAGTTTGTCTGCTTATGACCCATGAAAGGACTGGGTTTGGAAAAATGATCTGAAGAATTAGCTTTCTCTAGATAAACAACAAGGCGTCTGCCACCTAAAAGAATCCTCCTGGAAAGACTGACTCTCATTAAGCAAAAGTTAGAATAATTTTATTATGACTAGTATGACCATGACTCAGTCCAAGGTACCTATAAAAACAGGAGCAAGTACACAGTTTTTTTAGCTATCAAGAGTATGCAATCTGATGTTAAAGAGAACTGTTAAAATTGAAATAAAATCTTAATTTACATAGAGTAACAAGCTACATGTAAACTAAGTATTTTCATGTGCAGTAGAAACTGTACTTATAATTTTTGTCCTCATATTTCCCTAAAAGGCAAACAATTTTTTACAAAAGCAAACTCCAGAATCTTTCTGGAGGTATGTGTTTAAAATTATTGCTTAAATTTAACCATTAACTGTTCTGATAAATCTTGAAAATTTTGCTAGAACTACTTTGTCATTTATGTAAATAGTATGCGACAACAAAATATGAAGAGCATGTGAAAAAGCTAAATGGTAGTGCCATAGATTTTACATTGTTCATAACTCTCATTTCACTAAAGCCAAAGTTGCTAAAATACAACACCATCCCAATTGCCCTAAATTATGAATCTTCTGTGACACATCTATCAGAATAGTTCAATATAAGGAATAATTTCCTATGTGTTAGGCATTCCAAAATGACAGTAGTGCATTTATCTGACAGAAAAGTATTCTCTTATATGAAAAACTACATGAACTTTATTCTATACCTAATTAATCTCTGAAAATAATACTTCACATAAAACTTATTTTTAGACTAAAGATTGTAGTGATTTTAAAGTGTCTAGGAAACTTCAGATTAAATTTTATATATTGTGATATATTTAACATAGTACAGTTAATTTTAATGGTGTCAGGAGTGTAAAATAGCATTTTTTTTAATGCACATATTCATATTTTAATACTTATTTCTGGAAAAGAAAGACAGGTTTGCTTCATCCATATAGTAGTAATACTCAAATTCAGACAATTCGACTCTTTAAAACTTTCAAGAGTGAACCACAAAGTCTTGAAAGTAATTAATGTCTTGATTGTGCCTCATGACATGAGGGAAATGAACAAGATGGTCAGAAAAAATCATCTTTCTATAGAAACAAGATGCCTGCTACTGCTGGGAAAAGATTTTCTTTGAGCAAAAATTAGAATGTTTCTAGCATAAGACCTCATTTTAAGGTGACTGTTGAAACAGATGCAAGTACACAGTTCTATTTTTGATACAGTACAAAAACATGAATGTGTATAAACATATACCTTTCAAAACTGATGCCCAAGTGTGCCTTTTTAATTCAACAGCCCAATTCAGTTAGTACTTTAACTTCTACTATTATCCAGTGGAGACTGACATCCTACTTCTAGATTTGTAATCCAGCACTAAAAATTCTTAGGGCTACAGTATTTTGGGGATGGTTTGAACATGTTTTGATAGCTGTACATTTTGAAAGGCTTAGTGACACTGCTGCTGGCAGTTCTTGCTAGGCATTCAGTGGGAAATTGGCATTTACTTTTTTTCCCAAGGCTGTATGTATGTGTCTGTTTACATTACTGTTATCTCAGGAAATAGGCTGGAGTGTTTTTCTGTACTGTAGTTCATGGTCCTTACTGAAATCATAAAAATTAAGGACTACAACTATTTTTCTTGCTCTTTTTTTTGCTCCTTTATTGTGACACCAGATCAGGGTTTTTTGCTGCTTATTGATTTTCAGATTACTTACTACATGTTGCTTTTCTGCCAGAAATATAATAAATATAAGCTTAGTATTATTTAGCATGATATGATGAGTATCTACTGATAAATTATTATAGGCAAATATCAAAAAGTGCCTGTTAATTATGGATATACAACTGCTTACAGCAATAATCTATATGCTCTATATTTAAGACACACAGTGTACATATGTACATAATAGAATATAATAATATTCACCTAAGTACAGACAACTCAGAGTCAGGAAAAGTGAAAACTGACTCTTCAGAAAGTATCTTTTATTTGCCTTTTTTTTTTTTTTTTTAAGTTTTGGATTTGCTTTCCCCTGCCGTTAGTTGCTCATTGTGGTTAGCAAAAAATTAAGGCACTTTCCATAGGTGTGGGAGTTTCCTTGGGTACAAAATGTCACAAGTTTTAAAATTTTCAGGGGAGTGTACAGAAGTAGAGCTTATGAACACTGGGCTTCTAAATAATGAAATACAATGAAGCCATTCTATAACAAAAGAATATGTGTAGAAGTGATTTTTGAATACTTATAAAATCCATATATAAGAGCCATTACAAAGGAGATTATCTCTAAGTTAACTGCTGTACTTACTGAATGAAACAGGGACAAAGATAGCTCTGATAAGCCTCAATAATTATTTTAGATAAAGATACTCCAAATAACTACACAAAAATCCTAAAGTAGGAATTACAGTGTTAATGGACCAGATACTTCATAATAGTATTTATTTACAAATAAAAAAGTTTACTTCCAGAGACCTCACTTACTATTCTTTGAGCCAGAAAAAGAAAATCTCACCTCTTAGCAGAAGGTCTCCAGAATTACAGACAAAAAACCTCCTAGGACTTCTAGGCCAGTTCCACCAGTGTCCCTGTAATTTTGTGTCTGACCAAGTTTGCACATCATTGGGACGGGATTTCTGTAATTTTCCTCTAACTCCACTTTATATAAATGTTAAAGTCAAGGTCTAGCAATGGCACAAAGCCTGTGCAATTAGTTGTAGTTAGGGTTTTTTAAACATCAGGGAATTTCTTTTGACAGATATTAACATTACTTTTATTTCACACATTTTTAACTTTGGGGTAGAGAAGTTGAATTAGAAAAACAAACAACTGTTGCGTCTTCAGACAGATTTTTCTTTAAAATGTTAGGTTTCTGGATGATATTAAAATAATTTGTTTTCTAAAAAGAATCTTTTATTGAAAAGACAAATAAAAGTCTAAACAAAGTAACTATTGCTGGACTTTCTCATGGAACAACTCATGTTATTTTAGTTGAGAAAATTAAATGACAATTATATTTAGAAGTTATACCTTTAAAAATTGTAGCTTCGTTTTTTGTCATTCTCTTCATTTTACATGAGGATTTGAAGTACAATTTTCAAAAATAAAACTTGTGTTAGCACTTGGCATGTTTCAAAGGGGTTTTTTTATCTCATTTCCTGCCTTTAATTTCAAACCAACTTCTGCAATAAGTAGTCTTTGGCAGCATTTTGCAGTAGCCAATTTGCTTCTTCAAATACTAATGGAGAGATTTTGTAGATAAAACCCAAAGTAAATAGCTGATAATCTCAACTAATGAAATGTATTTGCTGTAAGAATTTTTGCAGAGAGATTTTGATGTCAACCTGTTTTGCTTGACCTAAAATGTTGTTTTGCCCTTATTCACTAAAGAGAGAACCAGAGAACAACCATGTGGAGGTGTGTTTTTCAGTCATTGTGCTAATCAATGAATGTTTTCCATTTAGAGACCATAATACTAAGCTAGAAATGGAAAATAATTCCTTTTCCAAGGGTATCTGAACTGAAACAGAGCTACTTGGATTAGCCAACATATCTCCACTATTAGTGGATTAGTAATAAAAGCTGGACTGAAAATGACTTTTGTATTTATCTCTAGATAAATATTACTGAATCATTGAAACTTGCCACAGAATATGAAAACATTAGATCCATGGTCTCTAAAACAATGGAATATATGACAAGTGGCAGAGCAAGACTTGTATCCAGCACAATAACAAATTATAAGTAAGGCTGAAACTGTGTCTTAAAGTTGATGAAACATCCGACAGTGCCTTAAAAAAATTAATGTTTCTCTGAATTGTAGATTTAGTAACACATGAGACTCCATGTGCCTCATTCATCCTTCATGCTGTCCTCCATTAGGCAACACAAATGCATGTTTTAAATTTTTCCATCAAAAGATGGCTTTTTCATTCTACTTCAGGAATCATTTGTAGGACTCAGGCATTAGAATGCAACAAGTTATTTTAAAGTAGATATTGCTGTGTTAAAACACATCTGCTTTAGCATGTCTAAATAGCTGACTACTCAGTGATTTTTAAACAAAACAAGAGCCTTTTCCTATAGCCTAGCCTGTTTCCATGCTTCTTCCCAAGCATCAGTTGTTTCTAAAATAAGATCTTCTCAAGGACATCTACATAATTTCCTGTCACATCCATATCTGACTCTTACCAGTACACCAGTATGGAATTCAGTTATCAGCTGGGAAATTCAGACATACTGAACTTCAGTCTGTGTTAGGAAGTATTCTGCATGTTGTTAGACTAGGACAATGCCAGAAATTACTTAAAAGTTAATACCAAAAATATTAAGTACTTCAGTTATTTACTCAGCATGACATTTTAAATGAAATTTTTTTCTTTCTATCTTGGTAGTAAATGCAAAACCAGGTTTTTTTCAATAGTTCAGGCAATGTAACAGGATCTTCCCTTACAGAGTTCGGGAGCTATGCTAGCCAAAATTCTATCCTAACAGAAAAAGCTTTCACATCAAGTTTCTCTCCAGATATTTCATATCTCCAGTGAGTACTGGCAAAGTCCAGAAAATATCACTATAAATGGTATTGTCTGTGAGCTGCTCTGCAAAGCTGTTTGTTTTGTTGGCATTGTCCCCTCCCGAAGGAAGGAGAGTGACTTGAAGAGGAAAGACATTAGATAGAAATAAGGTCATAGACAGATTGAACTTTGTGGAAGTGTAATTTCAGTGGATTAAAACTAAGCTTCAGGCCAGGCAAATGGTATTAGGTGCCATTTTCTGTTCACCCCAGAATCCTAGTTTAGAGCAGTTCCAGGTGATGCTTAACGAAATTATTCTTCAGTATTTAGGAATAACTTTATTCTAATAGATAATAAATGTGACAGCCCTATGCATTCATAGCCTCATTATTTATTACTATTCTAACAGCAAAATATCTATTTATGAATAAAGGCTTCATTATGGAGCATATGGGACAGAAGTAACAAAGAAAACTGTTTCTGTTAAGGAAAAAAAATTGAAATGTAGAAGATATGGATGGAACAGATTAATAATCTGTGCAAATTCTAGAAATCAATGTCTGAAATTTCCAAATCACTATTAAACAACTATCACAGCTGAGAGGGCATCGAAGAGAAATATGTCCAGATTGAGAGAGTGGCATATGGAGGGAGAGGGAAAGAGCACTGAGGTAATTGAAGGACAAATGGGCCCATAATTAAATAAAGTCAAATTGTTAACTTTGGAAGAGTGTGGTTATCAAATGTGAATAGATCTGACACTGGGGCTACAGCTAATTTAGGAGTGCCCTTGGAGATAAGGACAAGAATAATGTCAGGCAGCAGACATCTCTGTTTAGGTACCCAATTCACTCCCATAATATTTTATCCAAAATTATTTGAAAATTAGTCGTTTTTCAAAAATCTTTTCAAGAGAAGCATCCATCAAAACACAGCATATAGCCGATTCCAATTTCAGTTCTGGGCCTATAAGGAATGAACTAATGGCTTTGAATCCAGTATCTATGTTTATCTTGCTTGCTCGGTCCTCTCACATTCTCTTACTGATTCACCATGTCTATCTTTAAACTTGCTCCAAGATATTTGATTTTCAAAGTAGACATATGAATCTGAATATTTCAAATTAAAGCTGCTCTGAAATACAGCTGTCCACTAATTTTGGTGCAGTAATCACCTAGTGAAATCAGTAACTGCTGTATTTTACCTAATTATATGCATTAAGAAGGATCGTAAAAAACATCTCTTGATCTTTCCAAGAAGTATGATGCAGTCATAAAACATACACTGCTTTCCTGGAAGCAAGGCGATAGATTCCAGTTTAACTTGTTTGTGTTTGTATAGGCAGAAGGGGAACCCAAAACAAGGCATAAACAGAAACATACAGCTCTTGTGTAACAAATGAACCAGATCAAATACTCAGGACATAGCTTCAAATCCATACTTGGCCTAATTTGACAAAGGAATTTCATCTGAGGTTCCTTATCCACAGAAAGTCCTTTTACTGTAAAACTTCCTAGGTGTCCTACAGGTACAATATGGCTGAAAGTAAAAATTGTTGCTCAATACCTGGAGCAATTTTATTCGAATCTTTTTTTGTATTTGTGGTCAGAACATGCCTTCAGAATTGAGTCTACTGAGCTTAGATTAGGAGTCTTTGGGACTGAACATCAACTACAATAATAGCAGGCTGGAATGAGATGTGAACACAAATTCATAGACAGAAACTGAAATACAGAGAGACTGTAGCAGGCTTTGGAGAAAGGTGGCAGTTTTTGATATCAGTGCAGCCTAAATGGGTACTTAAGTGCCTAAAGTGGTCTGCATTATCACTAAAGTACTTTTGAGGAGCCCGAGTGAAAACCCAACCATAGGTATATCTCCAGGTATCTAACTGAAACATGGCAGTTTTATTTTGGTCATATTTTGACTTTATCTGTTATTTTCTCAGGCACAGTATTTGTTCTAGTAAACTCTGATAAAAAGAGGTCAGCTGTGTTTATGTAAGTTCTATTTCTGTCTTAATCATGTTCCAGCGCTACCATTACACTTTGCAACACTTGATCACAGGATTATGAATTCTTGGTTTCTGGAATTTTTCTTGAGCTTTTCAACAGTAAGGAAAAATCCCAACAAGTACAGTCTGGAGGAGTTCAGGAGTTTAACGCTTGTTAATCTGACCAAAACTGCAGTGCTATTATTGTTAAAATAATAACATGTCACTAGCACCATTGACCTAAAATGCAACCCCTTCTAGGCATCCTCACCAAGTAAATCAGGAAATTATAAATAAATTTGTATGTACATATATGGAATTTTGCAGTCTCCAGCTAAGTAGTTAAAAAAATGGACTTGTGTCTGTCCAGTACAGCTACCAAACTCTTTAACCTAAACTGTTCTCTGCACTTATTTATAGATTCTGTCTAGTGCTAATTTGACTAAAGCAATTATTTTAAAACAACCTGTAAAGGTCACGTTTATGAGTGAATCCAACATCAGTAAATGTCTGGACATTTTTCCATCTTTATTGTATTCACTCTAACATACCTTTGAAGTAGATACCATTATTAATTCACTTTCATAAAAATAGAGAATCTACAGATTACATACACAGACACATTGCATTTTTGAGTTGTGGACACTGCAACATATGACTTTTAAAATCCCATAGCAGCCACTAACTGGGCAAACCAAATGTATACCTTTAATTATAGTCTAGGAAGAATTAGAATGGAATTCAGAACAGTTAGGGGATCAGAGGTCATCTAAGCTATGGATAAACAATCTTTGTGCTTAATCCCAGCCCACTGCTTCAATAATAGCTTTAACAACTTCATTGACAGACTTTGTTTTGTGCAATATGTAGTTAGGTAGAGACAAAGGTCTTATAAGTAACTTATTTTCATTTCTTTCCAAAAAGAAGTAATTAAATAACTGCAGCTTCCTCAGTGGGAAAACATTTAATTTTAATACATATTTTTTTAATGCTGAATAAACCTTAAATTACCATATATTTGTCCCATTTATTAGTTATATTTGTATCAAGTGTGAGAATGCATGGTCTTATTTACTAGCAAGTGCACTGAAATGACACAATAGATTTTCAACTGAGGTCTATGCGAAACTTCATCAAGATGAACCTGGAAAGTCATAAAGCCACAGATTTCATAGCTTTACTGAAGGCAATACCACCTAATAAGTTAGAAACATCTCTCAATGTTAGAACTGTACCTCACTTCTGCAACATATGCTTGGTAACAGTATGACTCAGTATGAACAGAAAGAAAAAAACAAAAAAGCTGCTTTTCTTTCCAGACAATATGAAAGTCATAGAGCAAGACTGAAGGGAAAAGGTTGGCGAGAAGGATGTTGGCTGGAATTTCTAAAACAGAACCTTCATCTGTACTTAATGTCTAAAACTTTGTATTCACCCTTGGCTTTGTTACTCTCTGGATGTGAAATTGTTTTATAAAGCTGTTTTCTTTCAAAAACAAATGAGATTTCATTGAGGGACAAATAAGGAAAGAAATACTAACCTGGCAATTTTTCTGATTAGTTGTGTGAAATATACTGGCCACTTTTACATTTCTCTTGTGCCTCTAAGTCTTGTATCTTTTACTGCATATGTTTCTCATCCTCATCTTTCCCTCCTGTCAATGAATAAAGGTTGCCATGTCAACAAATTTTTCCAATATATTTTATATGGAACAGTTCACATATTTATACAGCCTTTTTCTACTTCCCTTTGGAAAACATCAGCAATCCATTCTTTCACACTGCCAAGTGTGATACAATTCTGATAATTATATAATTCTACAATTTCTAAATTATGATTTGGTTGTCGGAACTAGAGATATTCCAAGGACAAATTTCAACACAGACCTTGATAAGAATGCCACTAAAAGCCACATTCACACGAGAGAGATTTTATTTGTACTGACCACAAACATGGCACTGGCTGGTTAAAACTAACAAAATAAACCCCAACTGCCTGGTCACTAAAAGGCTGATCAGAGGTCTGTTTCAGTTTTGTCTCGCTTTGCACAGATGGAAACCAATGGTGATTTTATAGCTTATAGCTGATCCTTTGCACTAGGAGACAAGCCCCTCAACAGAAGTAGTGAAGCTAAACAGAAACACTGAAATTAATATTCTGTCCGAGAAGATATGTAGATTCTATGAAAATAGGTTTCTTCGCCATAACAGCTGTGTGTTTTGTTTTAACTGGCATAAATAATTTCAGTATAAATGATTTTATTTTTGTAGAAATATTCTAAGTCAAGATAGACAGAAATCTTAAGAGCTATAGAAAAACTTCTCCTATATAATATTTTTGCATATCATGAGAATATTAGGCCAAATATAAGAAGCAGGATCAAGGCCAAACTTAACATTTCTGTTTAGAATAAAAAGTTATTAAGATAACTAAGCAACCTAGAAGTTATGAATGTAAGTGCTCATACTGGGAATCATTAGGACATTTTTAAAAATTGAAGGTTCACAGACAACAATTCACTAAAGAAAGGATAAAAAAAAGATATAAAAGTCACAGAACAACAACTGCTATACCTAGCTGTTTCTGTCCAAATAGTTGGTTGAAATTCATTAACCTGTTGAATCTTGTGACATGAAACACTGTGCTGATACAAGTATCCAAAATATTTTTCATGTTTTGAAAGTGAATTTTACAAAGAAAAAAGCCTGAATTAACTACTGAGAAAAAAATCAGGGTCTTCTAGCATGAAAATTTCAGGTTGTCCTAATACTTTTAGAAATAGGCAAAATATTTTTCTCAACATGGATTTCTGATGGAAAGTGGATTTTGACAACAACAAAATTATTTCCTAAAGTATTTTTACTTGATGGAAACTTTGAGCTGTTGAAAACCTGAATTTTTATTTTGTTAAAAAATATATTTCAAAAGATTCTTGTGTGTACATGCTATTGGACAGATTGATAAAAAATGTAGCTTAATTTCCTCTTTTACCATTCTTCCTTATGTAGAAAGCACTTCTCTCTGACAATTTTTAAGTAAATTACTTTACAAGCAAAAGCCATAGTAAATCAAAGACAGTCTTACTAGTGAACCCAATGTTTAGAGGAAAGAAGATAGCTACATTTTCTACCAAATATCAAACAGAAATTCCATGAGGTGTTTGATCTATTTCCTTCAGCAAGCTGAAGCTTTGGTCTCATTGAAGAGAACAACAAAAAAGAGAAGAGAAAACCTCTTTTCGAACAAGCCTCGGTTAAGTCATAATTTACTGATTCTGTTAATTTATATTTGCATTTTATATTTATATGTTGAAGACCTCATATTACCTGCAGCACTGTTCCTTCTGAAGAGACACATGGTAGATCACACCTACAGAGAATGTATCTGACACTGCTTGGATCACTCCCCAGTGTTTGTGCTGCTTCATGCAATGAAGAAATCCAGAGTTTCACCAACCTGACTAGAGCCTTATAGACTATTAGGAAGTATAAGATGGATCTATTTTTCCACATATTTGGCTAGAAATTATCCACTGGATCTAAGAAATATTTTTCCAACAGAAATGTTCTTCCAAAAAGGTTTTATTTTTCCCAAAATGACATTTTCTTAGGGGAAAAATATTACCATGTTCCCAAGCAGTTTTAGAGACTATTCATGCCAATAAGCTGCACTTGCATTGAGGATAAAGACAAACTTTTTTTACTTAAATTGAATCTCTTCAGCAGCTAAAATAATAGGCTATAGTTTCAGGATCATTAATAACAGAAATATTTAAAGATTGACACAATATTTCTTACTACCGTGAATCAATTTTAAGCAAAAGTCACTAATTAGATACAGGACTATCTCCCTTGTGGATTGTTCTATCATATACAGAGTGTGAGAGTGAACTGCTGGGAACCTGACAAAGTATATAAAAATGAAAAAAAAACAGGACTAGCCACATAACTTCTTTAACAACTGAAAAGTAGCATAAGATAAAGAGTTGAAAATTCAACTTGAACTTGGCCTCTAACTTAGCAAAGAACTCATCAGCTGGAATAAGTTTCTTAGTGAGTGAAATAAAATATAGAGTATTTTGGTGATACGTAGCGAATTTTAACTTACCTGTGTGCAACTGCATTCTTGTCTCATACTATCACAGCACGTGTCACAGTTGAGACAGCCACAACACACAGAGTATCACCATACAAATCCAGAAGGCTTTAAGTATCTGCCCATACAGAGTAACACCATACCACATCACAAGGTTGCAAACACCTGCCATTCTTGTTCTTCAGCCAACCTTTTATACCCCTCATGTCCCTGCACTGCCCCTGTGTGCCCTCTGCTCCCTTTGGTGGTTGGTCAGTGCCCCTGGGCACTCCATGGCTCATTGCTGCCAGTGCTGCTCACCTGCTTCTCACAGCTGCACCCACTGGGGATGAGCCCCACTCCCAAAGACCACAAACTGTGTGCCTACATTATATTTAAACTACAAAGTTCAAACATGCAAAGTGCCAGAGAGGCATTTGAATGCCTTCTGTCCTGAGTGACCATTTGGATAGGGTAGAGAAAAAAATATAAGGCAGATATTAATAACTGCTGATTGGTCTTCAGCACAGTGTCCAAACAGAATCCATGACACTTCAGTGCTTGAAGAAGGACTTTACTAAAAGACCTTGTCACATAACTTATTCAAAGCTACTATATCAGATTTCCTATTCAATTAATATATATTCTTTCATTAATGCATCACTTTGCTTTTGAATCTCCACAAAGTTTTTGGCTTTCCAAATGATATGTGAAAAAGTGACCTGTTGCCTGACAATTTCATCAATATTCTCTGATCTTGTATTGGAGCATATACTGAATGTCTGTCCCTTCTTGTTTTTGAGATTGCTCCTGAGTGGTGAACTGAATTTTCATACACTTCTCTCTCAGAGCTTCAATTTTTTGCCCTGAGAGTGGATAGCCTTTTTTTTTTCTGAATGTGTACTGATTTGCCTTTAATTATATTGAATTTTATCTCCCTTTTTACCATCTTCACTCCATAATAAAGTCACAGCTTTCCAAAACTCTTTGAAATAAATTTAATTTTTAACTTCCCTTTTATGTGATAAAATGAATTTACAGCAACAAACTTTTTGTTTACTTACTAATCTTCACTACATATAAATTTTAAGTTCAGTGGACCAGAAGTTGATGCTTTGTTCAGTTTCCTTTTCATCTCACTATTTTGTTTAATCTTCAAAAACAGATAAATTCTGCATAATTTGCTCATACTTGGTCTTGTCTGTGCTAGGTATTTTCAGCTGATTTTTTCTTCACATTGTCTAGCTTCTAGGTCCTTCTTTCATAAGAAGAGGTCCTTTTCTTCCTCTTTTCATTGATAAATGTATCCTTGCAGCAATATATTTGCTGCCATCTGAGCACTTATCTCCTTTTTTCCTCTACCTCCTTTCCTTTTACTCTATCACTTTTCTCTCTGATTATGTCACTGTTTACTAGTTATACCAGTCCAATTATTTCTCCAATATTTTTTTTTAATCAATACCAAACAGTATTCAGCAGAAACTGACTAGAAAGAGGATACTCTGTCATAGGTCTGAATATGAGGGTGACTTAAAAGGCATTACCAGCACCAAGTGAAAGCAATCTAGAACATGAAAAGAAAACTTGTTGTATAAATATGGTGGGGCTGACATCATAGTTTTAGCCAGAAGGAAAGAGTCAGATAACAACATGATAACTAATCTGTGAATTGGGGAATGAGAAAGTTAATGAAACAATTTGTCCTGGGCACTGATATTTCTATCCTCAAATAGATGCCAATGACCCTCAAATCCCCTAATGCTGTGTGTGTAAGTGCTCTATGTATTCTTAACTCAGCTTTCATTAGCCTCAGGGTATGAATGAGATTACCTCACCAAACATAAATGAATAGTATTTACTTAGCATAGTCACTTAATCATTCTTGAACAAACTCCATGAATCTTTTAAACCCATCAAATCCTCCAAGGCATTTCATTCAGGCACAGAAAGATATTTAAAGGCATTCTGACAAGTCTTTGACACTGGGGTGAAACACTGGCATCACTCAAGGTAAAGGCAGATCTCCCACAGGTTTCAAAAAATCAAATTAATAATATATAATGTAAACACAAATATATACACACCACACAGAATTCAGAAGCTGATTTTTTATATAATTTTACATAAAAATAATAATTTTCATTCTGTGATATTGCAACTGATTTCTAATCTCCTATAACTAGTGAGACATTACAGAATGTCATATATGTATTCTAAATAACAAAAATTGTGTGACCTCTATGGAGATTGTCCACGTACCTTCTTTTGGCACATTTCTCCTGAAACAGGACAGTTTTTGATCATGCTTATGACACATTGTCCATTTCATCATGGTGAACCAACTTTATCGCATTTATTATCAGAGTTTTCCTTGCCATGATGGATTTTGCATTTATTTGGTGTGAAATTTAAACTGAAAACTGAAACTTGAAAAAACTCCACTGAATTTCAGAAGAGTGTAATCACAATAGAGCTAAGATCTGATGAATGGTGAGAAAAAATTATTTCAATAAGCCAGCTGTGATTCTGAAAACTCAGTGACGAATCCAGCATTTCAGCTGGTATAAATCAGT
This sequence comes from Taeniopygia guttata, assembly GCF_048771995.1. Classification (NCBI taxonomy): domain Eukaryota; kingdom Metazoa; phylum Chordata; class Aves; order Passeriformes; family Estrildidae; genus Taeniopygia; species Taeniopygia guttata. The sequence goes on along the minus strand of NC_133028.1, from coordinate 34,651,765 downwards.
GAAAACCTATTGAAGTAATCTGAACCACACTAGTCTATTAGACAAAGACTTGATCTCCATTCTCTTCTTCTGCTTTCTCCATCTCAGTCAGAATGAATTTCAAAGCTCATTATTAAACATAATTTTAATGAATATTTTATATATTATGTATATCTTATTTTTATTACACTTTAATAAATTACTGGACTTAGCTACGTCATATAGAATTTTAATAGGCAGAAAAGACTGCCTGATTCAGTAGCATAAGTAGGCATATGGGAATTCTAAAACCAGCTGCCATTTGCAGTCGGGTTATGCTTTCAAAGCAGAAAAATTTAAGCTTAGCTTACAGTATAATTATTTTGATAAAATTTAAAAATAGATTTAGGTTTCTTATTTCTTTGATATAGCCTCAGTTGAAAATGATAAAAGCAATATCAGTTATTAACACTGAGACAAACTTTTAGATTACATACTCTCTTGAGCACAAAAATCAAGTCCACTATAAAACACCCGGACATATACATTTTGAAGATTAGTTCAGAGGAAAATAATTTTTAGTAAACAGTTGGCCCAGATTTATAACAGGGTATGAAAATAAAAAAAAAAAAAATTCTCCAGTGTAAATAAATTATGTATATAGCTTCCACAAAAGTTTAATTTTACTTTCCTATGATCTTACTTATATAAATGTTATTGAAAATATCCCTTTATCCATTTTAGTAGGTATTCCAAGAATCTGCTTGTTATGAGAAATTACCCAGGGCAACTAAAATGTAAGTAATAAAAATAACATAATATAACATAAAAATGACAGGAGTGTTTTTGAAAACTATATATGAAATAAAAATAAAGAGATTAAATATAAAAATGTATAGGTTACACACCCATTAAATATATTTTAATAAAATCTGAATCCTTCAAACTATCATTAGGACACAATAATATAAATTTTTCCATGCAGTTTTCCATCCTGTAGCAGCTTAGTACACATGCACATGACATAAATAGTCAGAATGGTAATTTCTTATGCACAATGCATTCAAGTATTATTTTATGAAGAAATTAATTTCTGAAAATTAGGAGACTATGTATTCTAATGAGAAACACCTTAGAAACACAAAATTAAAAGTTCTAATTATATTGTTCATAGCTCATGCAGTCTGTTTCAAAACATCTGTCATGATTTAAACTCTACTTGAATCCAACTTGTGCAAAACCCAAGAACAATAAAAAGTTAAGCTTATTATTGCTGTGACTGAAATACATAGGAACTTTTCCTATTTAGCACTAGTGGGTAACTCATAATTAACTAATATTATTTATCGAGACATGCATCTAGGTTTATATTAAAATTATAAAATAAAAAGCACTTAAAGGCTTGAGGTTTCCAAATTACTACATTATTTGAATTCGGGGTTTCAAGGAGTTGGAGTTTCAAAAGCAGAAACTTAAGGTGACAAGAATCTAGCAAAGGCATTTGAACAATGCCTTTAAAACAATTTTTTAATTTCTTGTCCGCCCTTCAACAGTCAGGCTGTTGGACAAGATAATCATTCTGGGTCCCTTCCAAAAGAAATATTCAATGCATTTCTATCTATTATTTCTATTTCTATTTCTATTTCTATTTCTATTTCTATTTCTATTTCTATTTCTATTTCTATTTCTATTTCTATTTTTTCTATTTTTTCTATTTTTAATTTATATTTCTATTATTTCTATTTCTATTTCTTTTTCTTTTTCTTTCTATTCTATTTCATTAAGTAACCCCAAAGTATTTTCATGAAGTAGTAATGATCACACCATCCCTCTAAAACATAATGTCTAAAAACCCCCAAATACTGGTAGGTAGGTGGATGCAGTGTGCCCCTTGAAGGGAACAAAATAAGTGTTTTGAGGTCAGAGAGGTAAACATAATACAAAATGTGATGATTTGCTATGACAAATTGAATGTCAATCTGTTTTTTCCTTTATTTGTCCCATGTCAATTGACACTATGGCTGTCTGGTTAAGAAGAAGTGTTAAAACTCATGTCACCAGACCTCAAACCACTTTAGTCCACTTATGCAACTCCTTAAGGAACTGCTTATGCCTATTCAAGCTAATAGACAGAGAGGTTCCTAACAAGACTTAAACTCTCCAAAAGGTCAGATAAATAACTTATCCTTGCTATGACCCACCCCAGAAAGCAAGAGAACCCAGGTTTTTGTGAATAGATGCCTTGATTAGGTGGAAATAGATTTGAGTGAAACAACACTGAATGGCCGGTGTTTGTAAATATGTGCACACAGAGGTTTTTAGAGCTATTTGTTTGTGACTCCACGAATGAATGCAAATTGCAAAAAAGCCCCATTTTAACTATCATAAAACTGATTCGTAGGTCACTTCCTAGTTTGGGTTTAATTTTTTAGATTTGTATCAAGCTACTTCAGTAACCTTTTTTTCAGAATATTTAGAATATTAATATTTATTAAAAAGGAGAAGCTACTAACTAATATGAAACAAATATTGGATAAATATTTTACTGAAATGCTTTTTCAGTATAATATCAGCTGTATTAACTCATTATTAACTATCTTTCTTGATTTGCTTGTTTGCTTGTTTACTTGTATACTTGTTACTTGTTTGCTCTGTATTTGTTGTCACATTTACTTTTTACCCCAAGGTACAGAAAGAACATTTCTAATTCTTGTTTTATCCTGACACCATGGAACAAACTACAATACATTACTGCTTTTATGAAATTGTGTTGCAGTTTTCCAGAATAAAAAAATAGAGTTGCAAACTGCTTATACTAGAGTAGGAATCACTTGCCTTCATTTATACAGTGTGTGTGAAAGAAATAAGATTTACATTTATTTCTTCATTTATTATGAAATAACAATAATGAATAATTGTTATAGTCTTCTATTTGTAATGAAAAGTTGTATCTTTCTTTGCAGAAGAATAAGATTTTTGTAGTTTATGATAACAGTTGGATTTATGGCCGTGGTTCAGGTCACTTTCATATTCAAATGCTCAAATTTTCTCAGTGGAACTCTCAAAGTTACCAATGGTTGAAGTTTATCATGGTACAAATATATTGCTCGTGTATTGCTTATCTGACACCTTTGTTGTGAGCCACTCCTTTGTATCACATGGAGATCCTAAATTACCTAATCCAGAAGTACAACTTCACTTCAACAAATGATAAATTAGCTTGGCCACAGGAGGACATTAATTTCTATTACTGCAAGGTTGCATTGTAGGGTGGTCATAAAGAAAATAGATATATCTGGTTTTGACATGTCAAATAGAATGGCCAAAGAATAAAATAACACAGCTTGTGCCAATGAATAAGGTAAATGCAATGCTGCTTCAGATAACTCAGAATGGTGATTTAAGATCATTATGATCTTTCTCAGTTGCCCAGAAACTATCATACTGTATTAAATCTAAGTTTATCTCTAAATAAAAATAAGAATGTCCGTCTCAGACACAGACTCAAAATCTCAGTATTTTCATCAAGTATTCTCTACAGAAAGTAAACACTGCAATTTATCCTTTTAAAAGTTGACGTGATTTCAAAGGAATGAAAATATTTTTCAATAAAAAAATAAACTATTTTGACAAATTAGTCTATTGTTTAAAAAAGAAAAGGAGGTTTTATAGTTTATATCACATTTCAGAAGATTTGGAAAATCATTAAAGATACAGTTAAAAGAGCTTGGACTTCAGATTGTTATCAGTAGAAGCCTCTCTTTCACCATAAATAAAACATGTATTGCTTCATAGTTTCAAACTTCTATTAACATAAAAAAATCTGGTTTGCAAACAAGCTAAGTTTTGATGTTTCTAGACATCCATATGATACCTGTCTCTTTAACCATCAAAATATAGAAATTATCAACATAAATAAATACATGTACACAGCTTTTCATGTACCTTTTCTACCCTGACTCCCATTGGCTCTACCAGCTTCCTATTACATGTATATCACATAGCTTTATCTACTAGATATCCTGCTCTGGACAGAAGGTTTCTTATGCTAAACTAATTAAGTTGCTTTCATCAGAATGAGTCCTGCATCAGGAACGGATAAATGTCGCTTCTACTGGAGTTCAAAAAGCATAGCCATAGCTTGTTTAAACTGGGAGGTGCATGCCATATTCATGACAATCTATTTCTGTGCTTCTTTATGCTCTTTACATTTACACTAGCCTCTATTCAAACCTATTTTTTTCACATCTGTAAGACAGTCTCACAAACTAAACAAATGATGGTAAAAAATTATTATGATTTTTTAGTTCTAAATGAGCAGAACTGTGAAGTGACTTAGCTACCAATCAAAATTAGATCTATTCTAGTATAACATTTGTTACTCTACAATGCTACCTTCTGACTTAAAATTCCTATGCAATTGGATATTCTGCTGCCATATCAAAATCTCTGAAATGTGTTTATTTTAATGTCTCAAACTATTGACTAGATAGTAAAAAAAAATTCTATTTACTGGAAATGCAAAGTTTTTTAAAAAATGGCATGAAAATCAGTTTTTACTTTGAATGTCTATAATTTCTTTGAAACTTAAGAATTATTTTCCTCTTTTAACATAGCTAAAACTATTTGCTGCATTATGAATCTGCCTCAAAATGTCAGTTATATTTTACAGTACATTTTGTAGGACAGCAGATGCAGTGACAATCTGTGGGAGGGGGTGTGGCTGGTGACCTCCCTGCATTGCCATGGGAGGCCACAGATGTGTAGTTTTCCCGCCTCCCAGGCTGTCTGTTATCTGTTCTCCCTTCCCCCAGTTTATGTCAATCATTTTGTACTCCTTCCCTTTGTTCTGGAAAGTTCTAAGTTCTTTGTACCCCCATTGGTTCCTCCCTCGAAACCACTCCTTCCCCCTATCCCGGTTGGCCGTTGCCATGTCACTCTCCGTTGACTCCACCCTCATACCCTCACCCGGTTGGATACTCTGTACCCGGACCCTCCTCCCCTGTTACAGTTATAAACCCTGCCCCGCCCTGGTTCGGCGCTCTCAGAGCTGGCTCGCCCTCTGAGTGGTTGCTTCCCTTCACCTCCTTCGTCCTCCCTTGATAAGCCCTCGGAATAAAGCCGCCTGAGAGACCCCGCCTGGTGGAAGACTCCTTCTCTTTATTACCACCATCGCGTGCCCGAAGTCCCCGACTCAGTTGGAGCGGACCGGCCACGCTACAACTGGCGCCCGAACACGCTGACCCCTGCACGGAGTCAAGCGGAGAGCGTCTCCTCAGCAGCTTCGACTCCGTGAGCCGGCTGTTCGAGGAAGTCAAGCGCCGTTCGGACCCGGTTCCACGGACGACGGTGCTTCGTTTTCTGAAGACCCCTCGCCTCGTGGGCTGCAGACACCCGGAGGAGCAGGAACAGCAGCTTCGCGGAAGCTCCCTCGCACTCCGGACCTGCAGCGCTTCCACCCCCCTTTGAGGCCATCTTCTTTTCGACGGGCGTCCTTTGTGGTGAGTTTTTCGTGCCCCGTCTGGCACCTGACCCCGTCTCTTTTCTTTTCTGTTCTCCTTTGCCTCCTTGTGGAATTTTTAGCCGTTTTGACATAATGGGCAACCGTATGTCTCCGGCTCGGCGGGATTTTTACTCCCATGTTAAGTCATCCCTTGTTCTGGGAAATATTTCTTTTAACAAAAGGGATCTAAAAGCCTTAATTAACTTAATTTTTGACCACCTTCCTGACACTGCGCAGGAAGATTTCAACTCGGTTCAGTTTTGGGGAAAAGTTGGGCGTTTATTGTACGATTTACAAGTTAAGGGGAATTTTAAAGTGGGACGTTTCTTTCCTTTATTTCATTCTATTTTTACGTTATTTAAACAAAAACGGGAGAGTTGGGCCCCCAGTTTTCCTAACCCTCATTCCGTCCCCCCCACTCCTAACCCCTTTTCCCCTAAGGGTGGGTCGGGCAGCAGACCCTGCCAAAGTCCGGCACAGGGTTGCCACCGTCTCCCTGCTGCTCCCCGTCCCATCCTGTCCTCTTTTCGACCTGGGACTGGCCACCCCAGTTCGACACTTTCCTCGCCCCAAGACCCTCAGACCCCTGTCCCCAGTTTAAAACCTTGCTGTTCTATTCCTAATCTGTGCCAGCATCCATCACAAAATGGCGCCGGCCGCATGGCCGAGCTGGCATCAGAAGCGCCACAAAATGGCGTCCCAGCTCCTCCCTACTCCCCTCGGGTTCCCGCCATTTCCCCATTGACCCCTCCTCCGTCGAGTGCCGCCCCTGCGTCGGGTCCCGCCCCGTCTGATGCGTCGATGGTGTCATCGTCGGGACCCGCCCCTTCCATCCCCTTGACCGCGCCCCTGGGTGTGCCCCCGGTGGGAGGGACCGGCCTACAGGAAGGCCACGCCCCTGTGGGTGGGAACTCCCTGCCGGAAGGCCCCGCCCCGGGAGGTGGGCCTAGTCCCGCCTCCCCCTCTCCAGCCACTTCCGGTTCCCACGCTACCGGAACCGGAAGTCAGCCTGGCCGGAAGCAGGCCATCTTGGCCTGTAAGGCTCCACGCCACCGGAGCCCAACGGTCAGGGAGAGGTTCAAGGCCCTCACCCGTCCTGCCTCATCCTCCGAAGAGGATGAGGACAGGGACAGCCCCCGGCCCACACCTAGGTCGGGAGGCGGGTGGGCCAAGATACGGGCAGCGGCCATCGAGGACGGCGACCTAGACCTGGCACGCGACCTCGGGCCTTTTGCGGCACCGGTGATAAGGGAGAGGGGAAAGCGGCCCCGGTGGGAACAGGTACCATATGCTGAGGTTAAGGAGCTGAGGAAAGCGGCAAAGGACTATGGCCGCGAGTCGCCATTCTTTAAAAATGTATTGGACCTCACTTTCTCAGGACGGACATTAGTTCAACATGATATCAAATACATTGCCAAGTCCCTGTTGTCCCCCACGGAACTCCTGCTTTGGGAGGTTCAGTGGAAAAAGCTACTTAAACCTCTCATTATAAAGCACAACCTAGCGGAGACCTTGGGCACAGGCGACGAGGTAATGGAGGCTATGGCGGGAGATGGAGAATTCGGCCAGCCAGAGGACCAAATCCAACTACCAATACCTCTCCTCGATGACATCAGAGAGGCTGGCCGTGCCGCGCTGCTGAAAATACCAGACGGCAGAACTCCCTCCCAAAGCTTTTCGGCTATCCTACAAGGACCGGACGAGTCATTCATCAAATTTGTCGACCGCCTCAGAGAGGCCATTGAAAAGCAGATAGAGCACCCTGCGGCGAGGGAAGAGCTCCTCCGAAAGATGGCAGTGACCAACGCTTCCGCGGAGACCAAGAAGATCTTGAGGGCGTTACCGCAGGACCCCGAGCCCACCATCACCCAGATGGTGGAAGCGTGCGTCAAGGCAACATCCACCGAGGTAACGGTCGCCATGGCAGTGAGTAAAGGAGTGGGGGAGGCAATGTTAAACATGAACACTGTGCGCTGCTTCGGGTGTGGCCAGATGGGCCACATACAAGCGAACTGTCCACACTGGCCCCCGGAGCAGTTTTACAACCCGTATGTGCCTTCCCCAAGACCCCCACCCAGGAACTCTTTCCCGCCATACCAGCCGGCGGGAAACGGGCCGCGGAGCGCGAGGAGGGGCCGCGTGAGGACAACAAATGGCCCTTCTCAGCGCCCGAGCCTCCCTACCATCCGGGAGGACCAATGGCCCAGGGGACAGTTTCGGAGGATTGGCGGAGCACCGACGACGGACTTCGCCTCCTCCGAAGAACGGCCAACTTAGATCCCGGCCGCCGCCAGGTCCTCAAGAGCTCCATGACTGTCACCTTCCAGGATGAGGACCTGGTGAGAATCCCCGCGGGGTTCCTGGAGCCCCCTCACTGCCAGGGCGAGGCGACCGTCCTCATCGTCGGAGACGCAAGGCACACACCCGACAGGATCTCCATCATCCCTGAAGTGGTGTGTGTCCCACCGGGGTCCGAGGTAACGGTCTCGGTCACCTGCCATGAGCCCCCCTACACCTTGGGCAGAGGACTCCCCTTCGCCCTGCTCTATCTACTGGACTCAAACGACCTCTCTGAACGGGACTCAGAACAAGACCTTCATGTATTTCTTACTCAAAATGTGACTAAGGAAAGACCAATAATCCGGACTGTGCTTTCTTTACAGGGAAAGTCGGTGGCGATGAACCTAATGGCAGACACTGAGGCGGATGTCACCATCATCCCTAGGTCAAAGTGGCCCCGCGACTGGGAGTTGGTGCCCCCTTGTGGCACAATCTCCGGAGTGGGCGGAGCTGTCAATTCCATGCGCAGCCGACGCTTGGTAAGTGTGGAGGGTCCAGAGGGACAAATAGCCACAATTCGACCGTTTGTGGTTTCTTCAAACATCATGTTATTAGGCAGGGACGTATTGTCCCAGTGGGGTGCCCGCCTTGACATCCCTAGCCCTGCGTGGGATTTTTAGTGTGGGCCACTGCGGAGCGCACCTCCCCACCGTTGAATTGGAAGACCGATGTTCCGGTGTGGGTAGATCAGTGGCCCCTTGTGGAGGAGAAACTAAAGGCGCTCAATGAACTTGTAGAGGAGCAGGTGCGCCTTGGGCATTTAACACCCTCCACCAGCCCTTGGAACACCCCTGTCTTTGTGATTAAAAAACCTGGCAAAGACAAGTGGCGCCTGCTCCAGGACCTCCGCAGGGTAAATGATGTCATTGAAGACATGGGCCCCCTCCAGCCTGGGCTTCCCTCACCCTCCATGCTTCCCCGGGATTGGCAGCTCGCAGTCATTGATATCAAGGACTGCTTTTTTAACATCCCCTTGTATCCTGGAGATGCCCCCAGGTTCGCCTTTTCCGTACCATCAATCAATCGGGCGGAACCTTATAAAAGGTATCAATGCACCACCTTGCCCCAGGGAATGAAAAATTCTCCAGTGCTCTGCCAAACCTTTGTAGCACAGGTTCTGTCGCCAGTCCGCCGACTTTTCCCTGAAGCCATCATATTACATTACATGGACGACGTCCTTGTCTGCGCGGAGACGACCACCTACCTCCGCGCAGCACTTAATAAGACAATAAAAGCCATCAAAGATGCGGGTTTCCAGATTGCGGAGGAGAAGATCCAGCTCTCCGCCCCATGGAAGTACTTGGGCATCACCATCACGGGAAGGACCGTCGCGCCCCAGTCTGTGACCATCAAAGACGACCCACGGACCCTGCGGGATCTGCAGCAGATCTGCGGCACCATCACGTGGATCCGGCCTCTCCTGGAACTCACCACGGAGGAACTGGCGCCCCTCTTCGAACTCCTGCGAGGAGACGGCGACCTGGCTTCCCCACGCGAGCTGACACCTGCCGCGAAGGGAGCCCTGGAGAGAGTCGCGGAAGCCATCAGATCCCGCCAGGCGCACCGTGTGGACCGGGTCCTTCCTATTACCCTTGCCATCTTGGGTAAGTGCCCAAACTTCCATGAGTTGCTGTTTCAGTGGGATACTGGGCGTAAGGACCCACTCCTTATCATCGAGTGGCTGTTCCTTCTGCACCAGCCCCCAAAGACCATCTCCACACCCGCTGAATTGATGGCCAAACTCATCATTAAAGGCAGGCAACGCCTCCGGACCCTCGCAGGGTGCGACCCGGCGTGCATTTATGTCCCCTTAAATCTGGAGCAATTAGAGTCCCTTCTACAAACAAACGAAAACTTACAGATTTCTCTGGACAGCTATCCTGGCCAGATCTCAATACATTATCCTAAACACAAACTGTTTAAGGATACCTTCTATTTGGCCCCAAAATCCTACAAAAGCAAAACACCAATTAAAGATGCTCTCACGGTGTTCACTGATAGGTCGGGAAAATCCCACAAATCAGTGATCACTTGGAAAGACCCGGAGAGTCAGAAGTGGGAGTCTGATATCCAAATCGTTGAGGGTTCCCCCCAGATCGCAGAACTTGCTGCGGTCGTGAGAGCATTCAAGAAATTCCAACAACCTTTCAATCTGGTTACTGATTCGGCGTATGTAGCCGGGATAGCAGAGCGGGCAGAACACGCCATGCTCAAAGAAATTCAAAACAAAAAACTGTTCGGGTTGCTCACGGAATTAATTTGGCTGATCTCCCACCGCGAGCAACCCTATCACATAATGCACGTCCGGGCGCACACAGACCTGCCAGGAGCCATCGCTGAGGGTAACCGGAGGGCAGACCATTTAGCAGCGGTTGTCGCCACTACCTCTTCTGTACATTCAGTCACTAACACCGTCCCAGACATTTTTGCACAGGCAAGGCTCAGTCATGCATTTTTCCACCAAAATGCTCCTGCCCTTGCCAGGCAATTCAAAATTTCCAAAGAGCAGGCCAAGGCCATCCTCGCCACTTGCCCCAGCTGTCAGTCCCTCGCCCTTCCACCAGTGGCGTCAGGGGTTAATCCCCGGGGACTGGGAGCTTTGGAGCTGTGGCAGATGGATGTGACACACTACAATGCTTTTGGCCGTCTCAAATACATACATGTGTCAGTTGACACATTTTCAGGTGCCATCTTCGCCTCTCTCCATACCGGAGAGAAGACGAAAGATGCGAAAAAACACTTATTCATGGCGTTTGCGACACTGGGGGTCCCGAAGGCAATTAAGACCGACAACGGCCCGGGACTCACCTCAAAACAATTTGAACTGTTCTTGCAGCAATGGGGCATCAAACATACTACCGGCATTCCACATAATCCCACAGGGCAGGCCATAGTGGAGCGCTCCCACAAAGAACTCAAAAGATTGCTCGATCAGCAACATGACGCGGCGTTGTCCATGACTCCGGTCGAGCGCCTTTGCAAAGCACTTTATGTACTGAATTTCTTAAACTGCACCGACCGTGAGCCAGACCCGCCCGTCATCAGGCACTTTACGAACACCACGCGAGCACTTTTAAAGGAGCGCCCACCGGTCCTTGTCCGGGACCCGGAATCCCGAGCCATCACAGGGCCCTTTCCCTTAATAACCTGGGGGAGAGGGTATGCCTGTGTCTCAACAGCTCATGGCCCAAAGTGGATTCCGGGGAAATACGTGAAGCCATTCCTAGAAGATGCCCCAGCTGCAGAACCACCATCGCCACAGAACCCACAGGCTGCGTCTCCCACAACACCGGACGACGCAGTCGCATGGAAAAGACGACGAACGAAGAGGACCGGGAGCCGTCCCAACTTGGTGTCCCGTGTCCTCATCACCAGACTGTACCACTCACCGGACTCGACATCTAAAGATACCCCATCCCCCCCAGTTACCTTTCCCTTACCCCCTTACCTTACCCGCTTTCCCTATACCCCTGTGCCCTAAATTGTTTCCTTTTTAACCCAAAAGGGGGAGCTGGGAGGGGAGGGAACCAAACCTTTTCTGTTATTTACGTTTTTCTCTTGTGTCAATAGAATAAGGATGGCTGCCCACATGTCACCAATCCGGGAGAAACATCAGAAACCGCCCCACTGCACCCAGCTGACCGTCGCCGTGGCCTTCGTCATCCTGTGGCTACAAGCGGCGGACGGCTGGATTGTTCAGCAGCCAAAGGAAAACGTGTGGGTCACGCTTGCCAAGTCCTTGCAGCAGGACAATCTATGTTTGGCCATGGGCAGTGTGGACAATCCCCTGTCCACATGCCTGGTGGGGGTTCCCCTGGTTGCCGATGATTGGCCAGTCTTCAACTCTGACCTACTCCGAACCACGGGTAAGAGACCCAACCCGGTTGACACTTGGGACGAGTGGACCAAAATTTTGTCTAATAGTAAGGAGGAACCCCAAGAATTGGACTTGCTGGGGTCCTCTCACGCAGAATACTGCGTCAAATTCTATTACAGGAGGCCAAGTCAGAATTGGCATGGACTTGACTTGGCCAAGAATACATACAGAAAGGATGTAACACCTCTAAGCAAAAAATATAATAGCCAAACCTGGTGCAATTACACCAGCCAGGTGGTTTCGGTCTCGTCCACACGTCCTAAGGTGTTGCCCAAGGGGATGTTTCTTATCTGTGGGGACAGAGTATGGTCAGGCATCCCATCTCGGCTCCAGGGAGGACCATGTAGCCTTGGCAAGCTTGCGACTCTCACTCCAAATAAAACCCAGATTTTAGAATGGAGGAAGGAAAAACAATTGGCCCGCAAGAAACGTTCATACGACCAATTCGATTCAAATTGTGATTCGCAGTTGTACAATTGGGGCAAGACAAAGAGAATCGCTGCGTCCATATTCCTTCCATGGTACGCAGCAGCAAAAGCCCTTGGTGAGCTTTCTCACCTGGAGTGTTGGGTAAACAAGAATGCCAACGCTACGTCGGCCGCCCTTTCAGACCTCTTGGCGGACGAACAGACCACCAGGCACGCAACCCTACAAAATCGGGCTGCTATAGACTTTTTACTCTTAGCCCATGGCCACAGCTGCGAGGACTTTGACGGGCTGTGCTGCTTCAACCTGTCATCAAGAAGCAAATCCATCCAGGCCCACATCCAACAGATAAAAGAGCAAGTAAAGGACTTAAAGACTGAGAACCCATCGGCTGCTGACCCAATAGACAAGACATTCTCGCAGTGGGGCATCCCCGGATGGGCAGCCCCCATCGTGAAAGGACTTATTTGGATTTTAGTTATTATTTTCCTTATTTTCGTTGCTTTAGCCATTTTTAAACAATATTTAGTTAAGACTTTCGGTTCCGCTTATTTAGTTAATAAAGACGGGGGAGATGTGGGAGGGGGTGTGGCTGGTGACCTCCCTGCATTGCCATGGGAGGCCACAGATGTGTAGTTTTCCCGCCTCCCAGGCTGTCTGTTATCTGTTCTCCCTTCCCCCAGTTTATGTCAATCATTTTGTACTCCTTCCCTTTGTTCTGGAAAGTTCTAAGTTCTTTGTACCCCCATTGGTTCCTCCCTCGAAACCACTCCTTCCCCCTATCCCGGTTGGCCGTTGCCATGTCACTCTCCGTTGACTCCACCCTCATACCCTCACCCGGTTGGATACTCTGTACCCGGACCCTCCTCCCCTGTTACAGTTATAAACCCTGCCCCGCCCTGGTTCGGCGCTCTCAGAGCTGGCTCGCCCTCTGAGTGGTTGCTTCCCTTCACCTCCTTCGTCCTCCCTTGATAAGCCCTCGGAATAAAGCCGCCTGAGAGACCCCGCCTGGTGGAAGACTCCTTCTCTTTATTACCACCATCGCGTGCCCGAAGTCCCCGACTCAGTCGGAGCGGACCGGCCACGCTACAACAATCATCTACATTTGGAATGCTCTCATTGTTGCTGTAATCTTTTTCACAGCACAGGATGACTGGATAAAAATTTAGAATAATTATGGAATATTGTTTTCTTCCAGTGTTATACTTCTTTGTTCCTGGCTTATGCTAAGATTCTCTTTCTGTTTCTGCAATCTGCACTTTTAGCAAGAATTGTGTTCCCAACTTTTTTTATTTGGAGTAACATTTGGCAGGTTTTCTCTAGCACTGAACCATATGCATATGGGTCAAATTGGATTGGAGAAAATAATTTCTTATGGGAAAGTTATAAAATCGGAATATTGTCTTCCAGAAATACTTGAAAATTTACATTTTTTTGGCTTTTACTTGGCTTTCTCTTGTTCCTATGAGCTTGTCCAATACTGCACTGTATTTTACAAATTCTGATTTAAATTCTTTCCATTCAACAGGAAGCTGTAGCTTGCCTCTTCATCCAGCTGTTGCTTCACTTGGCTACATGTTATCCAGAGAATGTTACTGTTCTCTCATTTTCCAGAAAACTTCTTGTTTCGCTATGCTCAAAAATTTGATATCTTTTCTGTAAATTTATAGAAGAGATGTGGAACAAGATGTGATTACTTTAGTAGTAACATATGTCTAAATCAGGGAGATTACTTCTGAAAATAAAAAGTACTGAGGAAAGGTTTCCAGTTCTTGAAAGGCACTCAGCAGGCAATACAGTGCTGGGAATATGCTGTGTTTTTATTATATAAATTAAAGGACTCTGTGAAATATTTAAACTTTTTTTTCTTAAAATGCACAAATAGTTTCTGATAAAACTTTGTTTATGTTAGCGTTTCCTAGAAGACATTTGACAGGTTTACTACAACTGACTCATTTTGTCTCACTCTTATATCTGTATCCCCGGCTTGCAAATATCCGAGTCGTCAGGAGTTCACACTGTATATTTAGAATAGCCAAAAAAACAATTTTCATGGCATCAGTGATGTTAAAGCTTCCTCAAATCTTAGCTCATCAACAAATCTGGCTGCAAAATTCTAGTTCATCAAAACTGAACAGGGTTCATAAAAAATTATCATGATTTTTATCGTGATTCAGTGAACCCCAAGCAGCCACTCTTACAGCCCACCAGAAATGCCCTACGTCTGGCTTAGTGGATCACAGAACAGCTGAGGTTGGAAGGGGTCTCTGGAGGTCACTTGGTCCAAACCTTCTGCTCAAGGAGGACCATCTAGAACAGGTTGCCCAGGGCACCTTTTGAATGTCTCCAACAATGGAGACTCCAACAAGCTTTATGGGCAATTTGTGCCAATGCACAGGCACCCTCTGCTTCCTGACATGCAGACCAAATCCATGTACCTGTCTGTGCCTGTTGCCCTTGTCCTGTGACTGGACACTCCTGAAAAGAGATTAGCTCCCTTCAGATATGTTTATGCATTGCTGAGTATCCCGCTGAGCCTCCTCTTCTCCAGGCTGAAGAATCTCAGCTCTCTCTTAGAGGATTTCCACTGGACTGTCATCAGCAAGTCCATGTTTCTCTTGTATTAGGAAGCCCAGAACTAGGCACAGTACTCCAAATCTGGCATTCCCAAGGTGGAGTAGAGGGGAACCTTCCTCAATTTGTTGCCAGCTGTTCTTCTTATCCAGCCAGATGATCAGCTCTCAACATGTTCTGGTGTATCAGATTGTTTCTCCCCGGGCTGGGGACTTTGCACTTCCCTGTGTTGGTTGACCTGCATAAGGTTCTTATTAGCCTATTTCTCCAGCCTGTTGAGATCACCCTGGTGCCAGAACTGATGGTGTTTTAGCCGTCATCTGCAAACCTGCTGAGGGTACACTCTGTCTGATCATCCACATTATTAATACAGAAGTTGAACAGTATAGGACACTGTATAGACCCAAGTGACACACTTCTACTTAGTGGTTCCAACTATACTTCCTACCACTGATCACACCCCTCTGAGCTAAGCCCTTAAGCCAGTTTTCAGTCCTCACTCTGCTCATCCTGCTTCATTAACATCTCTTTGGACACCTGATCAACTTGATCCAGTGGAAGATGTCCTGCCCATGATGTGGGGGTTAGAAGCGACCTCAAAGATTACCTATTTACAAACCATTCTAAGCAATTCTTTGCTTCTAAGATTTTATGGGACACAGTGTCAAAGGCCTTATGAATTCAAGGTAGACAATAACCACTTGTCTGCCCTCACCAAACCAGCTGTTCCATCATAGAAGGTTCTCAAACTGTAGTTCTTCAATTCCTATTTCTTGCCCAATTTTAAGAGATGTTTAAAATACATGCAGGCATGGTACTTAGGGTCATGGTTTAGTGATGGACTTGGAAACACTGCTTTAATGGTTGGACTCTATGATCTTGAGAGGCTCTTCCAACCTAAATGATTCTGTGGTTCTTTCACTTAAAACATGTAAAAATATACACAAAAATCTTAATATAAAGCCATTCATTGTTGCATCACTAAGTTACAAGACAAGAAACCATGTATTCATTGTTTGAATTTGGCTTACTAAAACATAATATAAAAATACTATTTCCTGAGAAACAGGCCTTTGATGGTTTATAAATACCATATTGTAACAATAAAGTTACTTAAACTGGATCATATTCTTTAGGATATAAGATAGAGTTTTAAATATATCAGTAAGCCAAAATCATCTATTCAACATCTTAGAAGTCAGCATTCTAACTTTTGTTGTTGAGAAATTACAGAGGATATATAAAAACCATAAGATGAAAATTTGAACCACTGTTATAGCAACTCCAGTAGGTACATTTACATTTCTCTTTAGTACTGAGGCAGGTTGAAAAGTCTTAAAGACAGCAGACAACCTGTTAGTGTTCCGCAAAATTCACATGCTTGAACAGCAAGGTGGGAATATTTCATTCAAAATAATACTAAATTAGATGTATTCAATCTGTACAGAGAAGCAGTATTATGGTGGCAGAAGAGCTTAAAACCAGATTCAGTCAGAATGTTTGAGCTATCAGGGAACAGGGAGCTGTGTCTATGTGTGTGCTTGTGTGTGTGTTCACCTCCCTCAACCCCTGGGTCATGTTACCTAAATTCATCATGGGATTTTTAAGTACATCGTCCTGCAGTAACGGGTTGAACAATACTTATATTCCAACAGAAGTTGAACAGCGGGACAACAGAATTATTTTATAAATCTTTTACATCTTTGACATTGGAAGCTTAACTGAACTTGCTTTTGCTGAATGGTTATAGCAGTTATTACTTCACTGATGCAAGCCAACTCATTTGACAGTCAGCTTGGGTGGCTGACTCTTCTGTGAGATATGTGTGCTATCTCCTGGCTGATTAGCTGGAGTGTGACTAGAAGTGCATCTATTGCAGCTCAACATAGATCTGTGCCTGAGCCAGCTTACTTTTGACCCAGTTTTGAGGCTTACATGGCATTCAGGATATCACATATTAACTAATTCATCCTGACATTGGAGGAAACTTAGAGAAATACTAGCAAGGATCTACTGGAAGTTTATTTTGAAAAGCAGTGTAGGTCATGGTTGTCGGTGCCAGTCCAGCTCTATTAAACTTGCTGCCAGAGCCAGTGATTCAAAACTGTTTATTCAACAAATCTTAATCTATGAACAGAGACTACCTCAACAAGTTTAGGTTGAAATACAAAACATACAAAAATCAGCCTAATCCGATTTATAATTCTGTATTTTTGCTACCACCTGTAGTTAGATTATGATATCCACCCTTTTAATATACACACAAACTCAGTAATGTAAAATTACCTAAGCTTTGCTAGCAAAACATTAGAATTTTTCAGCCAAAACTTCTTAAGTAGCTAGCAAAGAAATTTGATTAATTCATGACTAGCAAATATGTGCCAAGTCAGTTTCTCAGGTATTATAGGGACAATAAACAACAAACCCCACCATTTCAGTATTAAAAGTGACTAGAAGCAGAAATTCTCACTTTAGGCTCACTGAAAATCGTTTTGGGTAAATTCTAGGAAGGTATCCATGAGTAGGAATCCCAAATAGAATAACAGAAAAAAATTGCTTGTAATACTATTAAAAGAAAGGGGATTAGTAAACTTAGCTCTCCCTGGGAGTAATAAATCCAGTATCTCTCACTAGACTGTACTGAGAGACATGATAAAAGAGCACCAAAAAGTGCAAAGATGAGATGTCATCATGGAGCTTCAGGTAATTCAGGTAACCTTTCATTGCAAAGTAGGTGAGAGATGCTGAGAATTACCAGTAAATTTGGGTGCGTGTGACTACCTCTGTCTTTCCCTACTTGCTACCAGGGCCCTGAGGGTACCACTGAGACCTTCTTCCCCTTCTGTCCCCCTCCATGCCCATCAGTGGCATCACTGACACTGCAGCAGGGTGAGCCCCTCAGTCCCCACAGCCCTGCCCTGCCTGACCTGGGCCCTCCCAAACTGAGTCCACATCCCAGGGAGCTGCATGATGCTGCTCTAATCACATAGACAATCCCAGAAGTGAAACCTTAACCAATTTATAGAATGTATCGAGAATATGTGGTTTATTAAAGATTCTTTCTAAACATCAACAACTGGAGTGAGGTCAAAAAGTAAAATCTTTCTAGGCATCTTCATTTTGGAGGTATCATAGAATCATAGAATGGTTTGGGTTGGGACGGGACCTTTAAGACCACCTAGTTCCAACACCCCTGCTATGGCTAGGGACATTAGACCAGGTTGCTCAGAGAGACACCCAATCTGGCCTTGAAAACCAAGTATTTTGTTCTTCACCTTTCAGTCTCATGGTTTCTGATCAAATGTTCATGTCTACTACAGCTGAAATAATCTTGCACTAGTTGGACATGTCTGGATAATCCAGGATTTTTCCAGAATTTGAATCTGACTGTGATTGCTTTGGTTTTTGGACATAAATTGAATCATCTCCAAAGACTGGATTCATGCCCAGTGAAAATCACTTGAGTTGGTACCAAAGAAATACATGCATCTAAAAGTAGAAAATTTTTTTGAATAGAATTGCTTATGCTTAAATGCAGAATAAACAAAGCAGAGAGAAGTAATAAAAACTTACTGAACAGCTTTAATACATACAGTCTAAATTTTTGGGACTATTAGGCATAGACAAATACATAGCATTGTGAAGGGCATGAACACATTTAAAGAGCGGGAAATGGAAGGAAATGCTTCAGAATTATGGAAAATAAGAAAACCAAATATTCACTTGATTCCTGTTAAAAATATGCTTTTCAATATTTCATGAATATTGCGTATATTAGTATAGTGTTTCTCAGGCGTATATATAAAAAAGCAGTGTTAGTCACTGTTGAAAGAAACTAGGCAGATTGTTTATGAATTTTAACTTGCCACGTGATGAATACAGTGAAATGCAATGAACTACAATGCAAAATAATTTGAACTTAAAAAACCTACTGAAGAGCTAAATAAATGTTATCTAGCAGCTTTAATTTGGAAATGAACAATTAAAAACACTTGATACAAACAACAGAACACTTCAGATGGCTCTATCCACAGAAATCTGCAGGAAAGCTTCCTAGTCATTCAGTCTGGTTATTTTAGATTAGGACCACAATTTATTTAGCTGTTGGATTATCAACTGTGGTTGATTTCAATCACATATAACAATATGTCAAGGGCTGTGTCTGTAGAAGGATTTTGACTTCTAAAATCTATGTCCAAAAATGTAGGCCACAATAACATAGGGACTCAACATCTAGACATTTTTATCCCACTTAATCCCATCTGGGACCCAGTAAGAAGGTGGAATTTCTGGGGATGCCTGATCTGTCTCCAGTGAAACTGTAGACATGCATTCCTTATAGTGTAAATTAGCCACAGAAGGAAATTTTAGCTAACAAGGTAATGGTCAGAACATTTACCTAGGCAACAAGAAACTAGCACCAAAACATCTTACCTCCTCAGAACCCACAACAACTGGATTTCAAAGTAATTTTTCTTTCATCACTTTTATTTACAGGTAGAATGCATATTTTGTTATTTATTGGTTTTTTACACTTCAGTGTGAGAAGAAGAGAAATTACAGAACTGCTTTCATGCATATTTTGAGTTACATTTTACTCAAGCTAATCTCTGAATGCACAGAGAAACAAACTAAAGCATTCACTTCCTTGTGTGTGTATAATCCTTGCAGGAAGATATTGTTTCCTATAAATTCTGGGAATTTTATGGTTGGCTGAAAATCACATATACTTACTTAATTCATTGTTAATGGAGCATGACTGTAGCATGTACAAGACCATTTGGGAAGTCTTGGGCAGGAGAATAATTTGCCTATTTGATTTCTATTAAATTCTTTTATTGGAAGGGTGTTATTGAACCCCACTAGCACTTTAATAAATGATCTGACTGTAATCAGCACAGTATTGTTTCTCTCTAGGCTTTCCAGCAGTGTATGATTAAGTTAAATGATGAAGGTTAGCACATTTATGAATCTTATGCTGCATATGTAAACATTTTATTTGTGTTGCAATGTAATAAAAAAGTATTCCTGACAACTGGTCTTATAAAAATTGTGAGATGGTCTGATCTTGTTTTATATGACACCAATTACATTTTTCCAGCACATAAAATCTATTTTTTTATGCTGCATCAGTTTTGCATCTGAGACTTTGCACTATGATACTTACTAAATATTTTATGTGTGAAATTTAGTTCATTTCTATAAAATTGAATTGAGTTGGGGAGCACTGAAACCATCAGATTCTTTGACCTCTACAAGATCTTTCACTGCTGGCAATAAATAAGTCAGTTTTACTGTAATACATTCATCTTATTGTAAATATTTCCAGTGGCATGGGACCACTGCTATTTAGCAGGAAGGGAGGAACACTGCTATGTCAGAAAGAGAGCAGACTATGGGAATTAAGTTGCTGGGGGAGGATGTCTAGGTTTTCTATTTGGCCCAGTGTGTGAGCTCGCAGTATGACATATGCTACATTTCTTTCTTTACTGAAAAGCTTAGAATGTTGCCTTAATTTGTAAAGTTTTTCAGATTACTCTGACAAGTTCTACAAAGCAGTAACAGAAATACCATACATATTTTAAAGTGTAAGAAAAAAAATCCTATCCCATTAGAAGATCTTCTTTAAGTTGTTTGAAGACTGGGAGAAAAGATCTGAGTTGTAAGGAAAGTGGTTGCTTAAAGATGTGAAGGGAACTGTAAAGAGAAATCTATTCCAGTGAGCAGAGTAGGAACTTGAGGTTAGCTAGGCAAACTATAACAAGAAATTAAGAAGGTGGGAACATGAGTAATGAGCTGAAGCACATACAAATGATAAAGAAGCATTAAGGGTAGACTGTATTGACTGCTAAAAAAAATTAAAAGATGATTGGGATGAAAAGGTTGATAACAAGGACTGAAAAAAAAAAATCTAGATCATTAAATTTTAATTGATAGAGGAAAAATATTGTAATGGGGAAGAAAGTGAAGGAATAGAACAGCTGTTGGAAAGCATTCATATAGAAGAAGATGGAAAGAAATTACATGGAAAGAAAGATGATCAAGATCGAAATGAACTACTTGATGACTAAAATGTGGGCATAAGTAGTCAGCGTTTCTGAATCTCATCTGTTCCTCAAGCGCAGCAGAATCTGTTCCTTAAAGAGCAGCAGAATTCAGTATAGTTTTCTCTCCAACCCATGAATTCTGAAGCCAAACTTCACTGAATTTCTGCATCACTGGAAGCTAAACCACTTTTTTTTCTAACTCCCAAGACCTTCTATCTCCCAAGGCTCATGTTTACAAGCAAAATTGTACAGTGAAGGAATATGGAGTTAGAAAACCTTAGAAGTAACTTCCTAACCTCAGTTTGTCCCTGTGTAGATTTGACACTAGATACCTAGTGGCATTTCTAAATATTTTATTTCTAAAACATGTTTGTTCATCCTGACTACCAAAAGACTTTTGAGCTGTGGCTTCCAGTTTTGAAAACATTACTCATATTAATTTTTAAAATTCTGTATTCTGTAGATATGTGAAGAAATAATAAGCTCATTAAAAGGTTCTCTACAACTTAAACTTCTGGTGTTATGCATAAATGTATTCCTCCTCTGCACAATGCCTGAAATGTTTTTATATTGTAATTGAAATACTCTGTAGGCTTTCATTATAGAGCCTGTTAATTAGGCTTTCAGTAAATTGTTAGGAAGAAAGTCCTTTCTTGGCAGCAGATTAATTTTTTTACCTAGTTTCTTTAGAAGACAGCTAGTGAAATAATTTGCCTCATTTCATGTGGATTACAAAGACCTAAAATACAATGTAGCAACACAGGAGTGTGATTAACGAAAGTAAGGCAAATGTACCTACATCAGAGATGTGAATGTAGTCAAACTGGTGACTGTTTTTTTTTTCTTAATTTTTCACAAAATATTGATATCATACTTAAAAAAATGGGTTTTTACTTCTTAAATTTTGTTTATTTCTTGTCTTCTTCTAAAATTAGGATTAGGAGGAATACAGTTTATCTCACAGGAATATAGTTTATCCTAATATAATTTATCTCACAATTCTAGTAATATTTGTTTCTTGGTCATCAGAAAATATGTTTCCCTACAGTTAAGAAAAGCATTTTGCAAAAAAAGTATAAAAAAATCAGCTCTGTGCTCTCCTGTTGTCTTGGAGATCTGTATATGAATCCCAGGAGCACAGAGTGGTATCTATCAAATTTATTCACTTCAGACCACCACAGAATGGAATAAATATTTTTCAACAAAGTGTACTCAGTGTTACCACTTCATAGACTCCTATGTAAACTACAAGTAATTAGTCCAAGTATTACTTTACACTCTCTGGCAGTGGTCACATTAAACATCTTTCCTCACAAATTACAGAACTCACATCTGGTGCCTCAACCTTGGGGCATGTACTTCTGTGTAATTGTTTGTGAAGTTCCATGTACTTTTATATCTATCATCAGTTTTTAGCCAGAAACTTTTTCTTCTACCAGCTTTCAAACTTCAGTGCATATTTTTTACATATTATGATAAATACACATTTAAATTCCTGCCTTATGCCAAGATCAGAGACAGACAGTTAATTGTTGTTCTGTTTTTGACAACAATTTAAAGACTTAGTAATAAAATTCAGCACTAATAACATTTCAGTCCTTTGCAGGACATACATGAAATTTTTGGAAAATAAATTTACAGGAAATACGTTATTTCATTCAAGTTTTGAATGAAATGTTACCAAATATAGCCATTTGTATAAATTTTGTTTGTAACCAAGAGATATAATTTAATTTTTGAGTAGCAGTTTGCAGAAATTTTGTTTGTAACCAAGAGATATGATTCAATTTTTAATAGGTCTGTAGTAGATATATTTATGCTCTTTGAAGTAAGCCATTTCTTTTTCAAACATAGATGCTAATCATAACAGAACAGCATCAAGTGTATTGTAGCAATCCAGTCTCAGTTGTAAAGTGATGTTTATGACACTAATTGATTCTTTGATACACACAACAGTTATTTTTTGGCTTTTCAATACAAGTAAGTCACAGTAATCCTTGTATTTAGTGCTACAAAGTTCTGGACAAATGTTGCATGTATATGTTGTCATTTGAAAAGGCAATTCACAGAAAATTGAAAGGAAAGGGCTTGCTGAGGGAACTACCAGGTCTTATTGTCCCTGCCTGACTTCCCCTCTAGGATCGTCCCACACTGCCCATTAGCCACACAAAATATGATTTTTTTTGAGAATAAATGGGTAGGTGTAGTCCTTAAATCAGTAATTGAATCTATTGTTGTGAGTAGAGGTGATAATTTCACTGCAAAGTTGCAAGCACAGAGCTGAAAGGATCTACCCAAATTTAGTTCAGATCCTCATCTCTTGTGATGCAAGAGTCATAGTTGACTGCAGATAACATGAAAGAAAATCATCAAGTATAAGAACTCTCAAGCCACAAGCATATAATTGTTTTTAAACATATTATTTTCTTGATAATATATTTGATGAGCAAAGATAATTTGGCCTCTGTATTTTTTGTACTGAAAAAACCTCAGTAAGTTCCTATATATATGTTAGCTAAACTACACATATCCTTTTTAAATACACAAGCCAAAGGGGTGGGAGAGGTGTTATTTTTTAATATATTATGAAAATATTCATTACTGCATTTTAGTATTCCACACATTTTTCCCTCACACAACCTATAAATAAATTAATAAAATGTATTTTAATCATTTGTAGATGATACAGTCCAAGAACCTTCACTGCCCTTTGAATAATCCAAAATGAAATTATCACTCATTTATCCAGAAGCAAAAACAGGCTTCCACGAGATACAAGTAGAAATACAATCTTACCTAACTTACAATATAGTTCTATTAAATATTAGTAAAAAAGAGAAAAATAACCATTATTTTGGAATTCTGAATAATTCTTAAGGTACTTACACCACCTGCAGGCTCCACAAAATGAATAAAAGACATTCTGTCTTTTCCTCTGTGTTAAACAGTATTTCCTATTGTATTTTCCTTTACACTTGCTGCGCACTTTTTTTAAAAGAGCTTATCATTATTATATATTTAATCTTGAAGTATTCCTTTCCATTTAACTTATTTATACTGTAAGAAACATTGAATTCAAGACAGAAGAAGACCATAGATACAGTAGAATATTCTGATATATATGTACAACAATTTCCAACTTTTTTATCTAAAAGTTTTACATAAGCTATTTAACTTCAATTACTTCAATGATCACCCTGGAAAAGAAAAGTTCTGTACGAGTCTTGGCTTCAGTTTCTAATATGACCAAAAATAAACACCAAATTTAACTTCTTTTTATAAAAAAAGTTATTGGACTTTTCTACTTTTTTTTCCTTGACAACACAATACTTATATTCCTTTTCTACATGATCGCAGTTTTCTGAAATCTTTATTTGATGAAGGTAAATGTCTTTTTCCAAACAGATCAATCTCTGTGAAAAGGGAACATCCATATATCATATGTAGAAATAATATAAATTACATGCTGAAAATGCCCTGTTCCTACTTTCAAAAAGTCTCATTTTTCAGTAGACATAGTATTCTTATTAATTTCAGCTGCTAGAGAAATAGAGATATTCTCTAAAACAGTCAAACTCCAAGCCAGATTTATGTAAAAGTCAATTCCAGATGGATGACAATGTGGGGGGTATGTGTGGATGCAGGAATATAAAAAAGAAACCTGTAGTAATAAAATTATGAGAATTACCTAAGGCACTAGGCCTTAGTATTGTACTGCAAATTTAATAAGCTGAAACTTCCAATTTATTGCAAAGAAAGCACATTGTAAAGGTATGAAAACAATGCATAACTGTTCTACTATGAAATTAGTATTAGATGATGATGTACTGACCACACTCTTTTGTTTAAAATAATTAGTGCTAGAGGTACCAAAGGTAATTCAGGAGTTTGCTCTAACATCAAATTACAAATCTGGAGATTTTCTATTTCTTTTTGCATAAACCCTAGGATCATTTGGACATTCTAGTGAAAAAATATGATGAAACAGCATTTTAAACAAGTAGTAATCATGGCTGCAAAGATGTTTATCACAACTATCACCATGGATTTCGCAAGTTATTAAAAAAACAGGGTATTTCTTTAGCTATTTTTAAACTCTAAGTATTAACCTTTGAAATATTATTTCCAGTGCACCTCACTGGGAAATAACTATTTAAAGCATTCAAATGAAATAGTGGCCAAGATTTTGGTAAAGAAAGATTTCCTGTCACACTATTCCAGGGCTTCTAAAATTTCATGCATCAAACAAAGTAATATTTCATAAACTGTATCTGAACATGTCTGGAGAATGTAAGAAGTTGGATTTCCCACATCTATTTGCTGAGCTAATATTTTTTGGGTTTGGACTTCTTCCAGAGCCTACTTTTTATTTTGCCAAAAGTAACTATGGTAATGTCCTATTCAGACTAATTTTGGTCATCCAGGTTTGAGCAATAAATGTGGCTGGGAAAGTGTGACTTTATAATTCCAGAAGTAGAAAGTCCATAAGAGAAGATAATAAATGTTATATTTTCTAAGATAAATATTCTTTTCATTTATTTAACTGAACCATTATGTAATTTTGGATTATTTAACTTAGTCTGTCAGCTAGAGATGAGAGTTTATCCTTACAGTCAGCAAATAGCTATTCACATGAATTATGTCTGCTGAAAATTCACGGAAATTCAGTTACCTTAGAGGCAAATGAAAGCTGTGTGAAATTTTTTGTGTGTCTGATAAACAGGTATATAAACCCAAGTATTAGGTCATTTGGGTTGACTTGGGACCAAACTGTTTCCATCTGTTTTGTACATTCATTACACTGCTTGTATTACTTGAAGTCAGCTTACAGCAATGCAGTAAATTATAATATTTACATTATTATGCAAATTATCCCTTATCCATAATCTATCTTCCCATATGATTTGGTGTTTAATTTGAATCAGTTGACTCAGAAGCGAGTTGAATTCTACACATAGTTCCATCTATGTTTCTCAGGACCATATTAAATTATCTTCTGCACTACTGTTTTCAGATGTCTGAGAGGTTTTAATGATGGCCACAAACTAATGTTTATTATCTTCCCTGTGACAAGTAATCTATGACTTCTGAATAATAAAAAAAAGCATGTAACTTCTGCCTTGAAACACAACTGACTAAATATAAAAGTGAGCTGAAAGTTACCTAAAATACCCCAACCCTATTGTATTTGTATTTTTATTTTTTTTAATCTAGTTTGACATTCAATAATTCCACTGCACAGATAAAAGAAAGGGAAAACTTCAGTCACAGAGCCAGGAAGAGGAGTTTCTCACCAGTTGAGGGGGTATATCCTTCCTACATATATACACATGAACCATCTCTGCCTAACACTAACTAAACCTTTATTATTTTTTTACAGCAGATTCAGAGACATTGTTGCTACTAGCAGCTGGTTAAAAGCCAATCCATGTTTTCCAACACAACCTTTATTTTTGTGAGCTAGCTCTCTTGCAAAGCAGAAAAATAAAAACTATGACAGAATCTTTTCTTTGGGCTCTGGGAAGCTCTTTGTACAGTAAAACTAACCCCACATTAAGGATTTCCAGTTCATAGTAGTTGCCCCATTAGTCCATTTAGGGGGTCAGCTGGTAGTAACAAAACTGCATTGTGCAACCTGAGTAGCCTGTAGGGCACACGGTGTGTCTGCTATTCACACAGCTCAGAAAACACTGCTTAACTACATCCAGGTCTGCCTCAATGATGAATTCTAATTGGAAGTCAAGAAGACAGTAAATATTTCTGATACATATCAAGTTTTTCTCTTCAGAGTGAATTGCTGTTACTGCAAGAGTCTTTCACAACTACAGTCTAAAGTGAACACATCTTTCTAAAATACACTATTTGCTTACACACAAAAAATAACTTGGAAGAGGTTGTGTAATATTGCCACCTGGTGACATTTTTTGTAATATTTCTATTTCAAAACTGTTAAAATTAATTTTAATGTCTGTAACTTTTATATGTTATTCTTCTTCACTACTAAGAATAATTCTAATAATAATGAACATGTATGCATTTAAAGGCAAAATACTCAGATTTCATTACATAGGAAAATAAAGCTAGAATATCCTAAAGTTATTTCTTTTTAATCTCATTAGTGAGGTTTCCAGGGCAGATTGCCAATAGCCTACACAGAATCACTTTCATACTTAGAGTCATATCCGAAAAAAAAACTGTACTGACCCATAATTTTACAGAATATTATTAGACATGGCACAAAACTTCACACCTCATTTACTGCAATGAAATAAAAAAATAATAGTTCTGTTGAAGAAAACATAATTAAATAGAATACTTTGTGTGAAAAATAAGCTCACTGCTGCTATAATACTGCACAAAACGGTTAAGGTCATTTTAACTGCTTGGAGGAAGATTATGCATGGCAGTAGGAATTACTCAGAATTCCATTTACTGCCTAGAAAAGATTACTGCTAGGTGTTTGGTGACATTGGGTCCATCAGAAACACTAGGTAAGGAATGGACATTTCAAAAGCATTTGAAATCAAGTATCTCTTATGTAATCATTTGAAGAATTTCCGGGGGTAGAAAGAATCAGTCCCCTCAAGTACTTAAATGAAATCACTTTTCTCTAAGTAAACTCTTTCCAAGTAAAACTGCTACATGTTCTGAATTCCCCTTTCCCCTAAAATTCTGTGAAATCTATAGATGACTTGCCTGGTAAATGAAAAATTCTCATTCTTCATGAAAACAACTAACTCTAGTCCCCTGTCACAACAGGCAAAAACACTGTGATTTTACATATAAATGTCTGTGTGTATATATATTTATGCACTGCACACACATATATAATGTCATTAGCTACACCATATTTATTTGAAATTAAAATAAGTTTTCCATTTGATTATATATAATTTTTTCCTCCTTTTAAAAATAGTACTTTTATTTTTACCTAATAATGGAAGCTTTTGTGAAAAGTCGTTTGGCACGCAGGTGGCAGTACTGTCATAGAGGAGGCAGAGCCTGTTTCACTAAGACCTTGTTTAGACTCAGCTTCTGAGTGGGCACCATGCCAGTCTGACAGATGGGCATCAATAATGGCAGCAATGTGCCCTTGCATGTGCCTGTGCATCTACTGTGTTTGCCTAGGGAAAGGCTTTCATCCAAGATTGTCCAAACAGCTGTTCATTCTGAGTTTCTATCCTTATTGTTAAGAAGAGATGTCAACACTAATCCGTTTTCTAGCTAGATTAATTATTTTTTGAAAAAGAAAAGTAAAGCAGCTTTTTGGCTGATAGAGTGTGAGCAAAGTCAGTATCATTATACAAGCACATTGACTTCATAAAGCCCTCAATTCCAGCTTTTGAGTGAAAGAACTACTGAGGAGTCATGGTTACTCAGAACAAAGCAAGGAAATAAAGCTGTGTCATCAAAAGCAACCCCAAATATGGATGAGATCAAGCTTAGCATGATAGTCCAGCTGGATGCAAATACATTTCTGTCTCTGTGATCAAGTGGTAGCTACTTGGACAACCACTGCTCCATATAACAGTTCTTAAAGGGTTCATGCTCTCCTCCTAGTCTCACATTCTGATGGTATCTGGAATATCTTTCTCCTAAATATGTCACAAGGTGACAGGGAGGATTGAAAAGAGGAGGTAATAATCAGTGAAAAGCCATCATACACCTCACAGTGCCAAACCTAATCCCACCTCCATTGCAGTAAGTGGAGGAAAATAAGCAACTTGGCACAAAAATTTCTGGTAGTGAAAAATCTGCTTTCTCTGTCCTTTCTTTTCAGTACTAAACCAATATGTGCTGTCATACAGTGAAAGAGTAAAAGGCCAGAGCTTTTTCCCACTGACTTTATTTAACTGAAATCACATATGACCAAAATCCTACAGCCTAGATGCTGGTCTGTGAACTCTCCATATCTCAGGGCTCTCAGACTAGCAGTTCATAGAGCTAGACAGTTGACAAATTACAGCTCTGAAGTTACTGACATATCACCACTTTATTGGCTACAAAATCTGTGAGGCCTGCTGGTTCAGCAGCTCTAAAAGACTTGTCTGAATATATGGATATATGTAGTATCCAGCAATTCTTACATCATCGTTCTTTAAGTCTTGTGGATTACAAAAAGATGTAGGCTCCTGTGGCTGATTTAGGACACCCAGCCTGCAGAGCTAACATGCAAATATTCATTCCAGAAAACCACTACGGTTCCCCTTGGATTAGAGAGGTTGTATAAAAATTCTTCCCAGTTATGTGGATCTCAATTACAATTATGCATATTGATTCAGATTTATTAGATGCAAGAAAGGGTGACAACAACACTGAATTAAGAACTAGAAATTCAATGTAGATGTTTTTCCATATGTCAATTTTCTCCTAATTTGTGTATATTACCTTTCCAGCTGATTTTATTTCTTGTTCTGAGCCTATGTGCTATATTTGCAGCCTATATATGGTATCTAACAAAAAGACACTACTTGGTTACTTTTGAAAGGTGGATTTAAAAAAGAGTTATATGTTTCAGTCAGATGACATCTTCCTAGGCCAGGTTCCATTTTAATTGTTTCTTTCCAATGGTAATCTCTCAGGAGGGTAGTATATAACCTATATTAAAAAGCAAATTGAAACACAGCAGAAAAGTAATAGCATTTTCATTTATAAAACATCAACTCTTTTGAGAAATGAAGACTTTATTTTTATCTTTTACAACAGCTGGATTTCTTTGCATGCTTCTGACAGTATTTTAGCCATTTAGTTGGAAAGACATGGGTTCCATTCTGACTCAAAGAAATAAAAAGTTTATTTTAGTTTAATTGCCCACCAACAGCTCTTACATGAGTACTTAAACAAAAATCCTCTTTTAGAACCTCTTTGCTAAATAAGATTGTGCTTCTAAACAGGAAATTTTTGGGTAAAGAGAAGAGGGCAATATGTCCAAGTTGCCTTTATATCAATGTTAAATTTTTTGCTCTGTTAAATACTTCAAACATAATGTATAATATAATAACATCATAAAGTCTGATGTCAATAAACAGTGCCTCCTCAGCAAGCTGACTGGTGACACAAAGCTGGGAGGAGAAGCCAATACCCCGGAGTGCTGTGCAGTCCTTCAGAGGGACCTTGGCAAGTTGGAGAGATGAGCAGAGAGAAACCAGCTAAAATTCAGCAAAGGCAAATGCAGGGTCCCACACCTGGTGGGGGAAAAACCCAGACATCAGACATTCTGAGACCAACCTGCTGGGAAGCAGCTCTGTGGAGAAGGTCTTGGGGGTTCTGGTGGACACCAAGCTGTCCATGAGCCAGCAGTGTGACCGTGTGGCCAAGAGGACAGTGGTGACTTGGGGTGCATTAGGAAGAGCATTGCAGCAGGTCAAGGAATATGATCCTGCACTTCTACTCAGCTCTGGTGAGGCCACATCTGGAGTGCTGTGTCCAGTACAAAGAAAGACATGTAGAACCTGGAGCAGGCCCAGCAGAGGGCAATAAGGATGATTAAGACATTGGAGCATCACTCTCACAAGGAAAGGCTGAGGGAGCTGGGCCTGTTCAGCCTTGAGGAGGGAGAACTGAAGGGAACCTTATCAATGTCTGTCACTATCTGAAGGGAGGGTTTCAGAGGAGGGACCCAGGCTCTGCTCAGTGGTGCTGAGCAATAGGACAAGAGGCAACGGGCAGAAAATATTGCATAGGAAGTTTCACACAAACATGGAGAAGGTATGAAGGTAACCAAGCACCAGAACAGATTGCCCAGACAGATTATGGAGTCTCCCTCACTGGAGATATTCTAGAATCAACTGAAAAAAATCCTGTGCTCTAGGATGACCCTGCTTGAGCAGGGAGGTTGGACCTGATGACTCAACAAGTGGACACTTCTTTAACCATTCTGTGATTCTGTAACCT
The DNA here is from genome assembly GCF_048771995.1 of Taeniopygia guttata. Taxonomy (NCBI): domain Eukaryota; kingdom Metazoa; phylum Chordata; class Aves; order Passeriformes; family Estrildidae; genus Taeniopygia; species Taeniopygia guttata. The sequence goes on along the minus strand of NC_133028.1, from coordinate 34,621,146 downwards.
CTGGTAAACTTCTGGAAAATATCATTCAACAAGTACATAAAAGATATGATCCATTCCTATTGAATTAATTCACATGGCCTTCACAGAATTTTCGATAAAATCACATCACACTCTACCTTGGACTGAAAAAATAAAGTGTTCTTCACATAACACTATTGCTTTAAAAAATCTTCCGTGTGTTTAGAAATGACCCAAGTATTTACTGGAACACATTTCAAAAAAATGATTGCATTCCTTTCTTCATGATGTAAAAACCATCTTTTGACACCAATCATGTTAATGTTTCTTGAAAATTCATTAAACACTTACAAATAAACTTTCTACATCAAAACCTGGGGTATCCATGCAGTGTTTTGTTCTATTGTGAAAGTCACAACAATTACAGATTAGCCTGGTAGATATTTGGCTCCTATTTCCCTAATTTTCTAAAGGCAACATTTTCTTTTGGAACTCATTATTATGTGTCTCCTTGACAATCCTTCTCATCTAGCCTTCAAGGGACAAATGACTATTAACTTGGCAGTCTTAAAACATTTTTCATCAAAAACACCCATAAAACATTTTCTTAATTCTCTCTGTATTGGTGACAACACAGCAAGTGGGGGAAAAAAGGCAGCACAAAGAATTTATAACTCTTCTCCTGCTGCCTGAGGAAATGAAGTGCATAGTTATCTGTATATACAACTGTAAATATTACTAAAAAAATATATTTTGCAAAATATGTTGTGCTGTTATTTGGGTAGCACTGTGCTGGGACATTGCTCCCCAAACCTTGGCTTCTTCTTTTCCCCCTTTCTTTTCACTCTGCTGAGATTGCTTCTGCATTTAAACAGTGTTCCTTCTAATAAAACCACATTTGGTCCTCTAAACTATACTTAGCTTGACTAAAACCCAGCTGAATAAAGTAATTTTGACTACTTCAATCAACCTTTGAAGTGTCTTTTATGCCAAGTGAAACTCTTGAGTCCATGTACAGCACTATATTTTATATTTGTGTTCATGGACAAGCACACTGACACACACACATTTATCCAGTCTTCTGTATGGACTAGTCTATACTCCTACAACAATTGCATTTTAATTCTCATAACAAAGCACAAGAGAAAGATATTTTCTGTGCTTTCCAAGGGCAGAAATGAAGTGTAATGTGACTTACTTCCTCAGGGGAAAACAATCAGAGCCTTTAATCACTTCTGCCACAAGATCATCCTCTCTTAATTCTGATAGCTACTATAAGTTAAAACAATTTACAGCCATACAAAGGGGATTCTGTAACTCAGTATCACTCTGACACACTGATGTAGGATTTTTGGTGAGGGTGGATTTCCTTCTGTTCTGGGTCTGTTCTAAGACTGAGAATTAAAGAGAGTGGAGGAAGAGAAAGGGGAAGGGAGAGGTGGTAGAGAGATTACAAGACAGAGATGTGTTTGGAATATGTCCTAGCCTAGGCTTCATGTGTTGAGAAGGCAGGTAATACTAGGCTTTTGATTTGCACCTGAAAAGCAGACACAAACATGCTACCCCTTCACTTGGTGATGTGAAGTTGAACTCACTACAAGGTTGGGAACTCAGGACAGATAAAACAGGAACAGAGATGCACAAGGTGAGCTTTTTAAACTACAAAATCCTGCAATTTTTTTTTTTTTTTACTTCACTCTTATATATATTTTGCTAAGAAGATATTAGGGAAACATATAAGACAAAGTATTTTCTCAATTGAATAACTGCAATAATATGCATTTATCAGCAAATACTTGTAATGGGACCTTTACTTAGAAATTAGTCATGTGTTACATTAGGTGTGTTGGCAAAACAAATGCAAGTTTTAGACTCCATCTAGATAATGCTGTGATAATAGAAGATATTACACTTAATGTCAAATTTAAAACTGATGTTTATCAATGTGAACTCATAGAAACACACACAATACAGCAGTAAATTTATTCCAGTATTCCTTTGGTTTTCATAGTAAAAAAAAAAACCTTAATAATTGATTTGAACCACTCTGTAAGGTTTGCTAAGACATACTTATTTTAAGTGCTGTACACATTCAAATTGTAGCATTTATTTTCTTGGATCTCTTTCCAGCTGTGTTAAAATACTACTAAATATTATATTCTGAATGACAGAGGAAACAGATGCAATATATCATTCTATTTCTCTGCTTTTATTGAATGTTTTTTAATGCTAGGTCCTTTAGAGACCTACTTAATGGCTCTGTATAGTGTTTAAAAAAAATCTTTTTCTGTTGCTCAGACATGAGCAACATGTTTTATGTTTATGCAACTTAAAGAATAGAATTAGTCATCTATTAAAATATCTACCTAAAATTTGTAGAGCAATATAGGCTCTATAAAATGTTTAAACTACATTACTTTCCCAGTGAAATAATGCAAAATTCTTCTAAAAACACATCAGGAAATTATAAGTGAACAAGACAATGATGTATTGTGGTGCAGCAAGCCTCACAAATAAAAATACTTCCATCAGTATTAGGGGTAGGATTTCATTTTGGATCAGTTTTAGAGTTCCTACTTATGACTAATCTCTGTTACACCACAGTTGTATAAAACAAAATAAAATTCTAGCTGTTCCTGAAATCATGACCAAGTGAATTCTTCACTATGCATATGACAAATCAAATTATGTCTTTTTGTTTACTCCAAATGAACAACTATTTTTACTAGTATTCAGTCACGGATATGCCCTTCACTCCATGTCTCTTGCTCAACAGAAATGTCTTCAAAAGGTTTAAATGTCTCATCCTTTATAAAAATGTTCAAATCTAGCTATTTTTGTCTGTATCAATGACCAAGATTACCTTACTTTGATTACTAAAATATCTCCCCATGCTTTTATGGCAATAGACCACATGCAGAAATTTATCCTAGAGCAATTTTTTTTAATGACCATGTATGTGCTTCATGAACTAAAAATGCAGAAACCCCCTCAAAAATCTGGGGCTTTCTTGTGTTATTGATGTTTTAAAAACACTCTGTATTCCTTATTCCTTGATTTTAATTTCATTTTTCATTTTTAGAATTTTAAATTTTATTTTAATTTTCAGAAAATACCTATTTTCTGCCACGTTGATGTATATGTCTGTGCATGTGTAGGATTGCCTGCACTATATTGTGTTTACAATATTATGTTGTTTAGCAGAACATGTTTACAATTTTATGATACAATACTACATTGTTTAACAGAACTAATAAAGAAGTGTAGGAATATGTTGCATCAATTATGAGTGGAACATCTGACATAACTACTACCACACCACCCTACCACCCCACTCCAAGCTTCTTTTATTTATGTAATAGAGACTTCTGGATATGATAAAGTTAATTCATTTGTCCACAACATTCAGTGGTTGGGTTTTTTAACATTATCCTAGTAACAATAAACAAGTTTGCTGATCAGAGTTAAATATATGCATGAAAGGAACAAATTACTGTGAATGGGGCCGAGATCTGCATGATTTGGATTCTGGTAGATTTAGCACTGTTCAAAGATATTCACCGTAACATAGGATGAGTATATAGCAAGACAGAAAAGAATAGAAAATTGACATAAAATTTTGGGTTTCCTTATGAAATCTATATTTCCTCACTATTTATCCTTTGTGTGGCATGTGGCTTCACCCTCATATAAATTCAAATGCAACAAACGAAATTTTTTACTGAATCCATCCTTTGCCCAAAGCAACTGCAATCAATATTCAGAAGGAAAATTTACACAATTCTCCCCTTTAAATTATAGAAGACATTCCTTTTGCCTTTTGCTATGCTGAAAAATATTTTCTGCTACAAGCTATTTAGTGCTGATGCCTGGCAGGACTTACCTATATCTCAAGATATATGGTAAATGCTGGCATACAAATTGCTCTTCAGTTGCTATGAATTTCCCTTTCATGTAGTATTGATTTCCCAAGGGGAAAAAATGACAAATTACTCTTAGACATGCTGGGTATTATACAGCAGGAAGGTAGCATATTCCTTTTATTTTTGTTGTCACTGCCTCAGTTTCATTTAACAAATTGCTCAAATAGATTCATTCACTTCATATTTCATATATGAGACCCAGATGGTTTTTATCCTAAGAGCTGACTCTGAAATAATGACAGTAATAGCTAATACCTTTTATCTTTATCAGGATTATAATCATATTCTCGCCTTGTTTTGGAGAGTTTGCTTTTCACAAGAGAAAAGAGAAGTCTGGAACACAAAAATGCTTCTCAGCTTCTGGAAGAAGGCCTGTGTATTCTTTTTCCTCTGTACTTCCCCAAAACATACGCATATTCTGGTTTCCATCAAAAATTAGAGCGGGTGTATTCAAAAGATGTAGGGTGATCCAGCCAGGTACCTAAAACAGTAATCAGGGGGAAAAGGACTTCTGAATAGAGTGAAAAGTATTCCTGCCTGGCACAGGAGGCACAGCCAGAGAGGCTCCCCTCCCAGAACAAAGTGAAATGCCTGGATACATGTGTTCAGATTGTCAACGATCTGCCCACTGTATCCAAACTTAAAAATGACCAGAAGAAAAACCATATGCTTTATAGCTTTTCCAGGACTGCAATTCCTTGTAGTAATATAATTTCTAACTTTCCATTTCCTGAAAATTATTATTTCTTCATTGACCTATTTAAATCAAACAAAAATTATAATAAACTTTCTTATATATATGTACATTTATTTTTATACATGAAATCAGAGTTTCATAAACAAAAACTTTAAATATGCAGTTTTGTCTATAAGAAGAGTTTAACAGAAAAATATTGACTGATTTATGGGAGTGTGTGAGATACGTTAAAAAATGTCATATTTTTCTTAAATTATCTCCATTGTTGGTTAGATTAACCAGAATAAATTTTAAGAAATATTTCTACTACTAAACTCTGCATTTCCGCTGTGTTATTCTGTTCAGAATTCACACTCAATTAAATAAAACAATCAAAAGAATTATTGCCCATAGCAGATCAGCATGAATATGTCAATTTGTCAAGATTAATTTTGCAAGGATTCCAATTTATTCACTAAAAGTTGTATTAAGATTAGGTCCTGCTTGTGTTCTACAGCCAGTCCACTTGAGCTTTGATCTTCCACTGAGCTCTCTTTATCAATAATCTACAATCATTTTAACAGATTTCTTTGCACAAACACCATTTTATGTAAATGCTCTTTTAGATAATTCTTGTATAATCAGTCAGAGACGGGGAACAGCTCAGAGATTTAATGCCATATGAAATAGCTTTTCTACTCTTGGACCAATATTCATTTTCATTAAGCAGAAACCACATCACTTTCCAAGTTGCTGAAAGGAAAAGATATACAGAAATTGATTTGGCATCAGTTACATCTGTTTTGGATTTGAAATATTTACATAACATTAGAAGAAAATAATACTTTGAAAATTGTTTTCATTTCTTATCAATTATTTTTATTCTTTTTTAACATTCCACTTCACCCACTTTTATTTGGCTCTGTCTGTCTTTCAAAATTCAGACTTCTTCAGTAACTGTAAATCACTTTTTTTCCCCTCTCAACAAATAGTTATTCTATTAATGATTTTTTTAAAAGTCTACTGGAATAATAACTTGGCATTTACTAATAATGTTGAGAAACACAAGGGCAAGAGTAGAGATATTTTGATAATCTATCATCACATAAAATCATATGTATGTTTATCCTACAGAAAATAGAATGTGCTGAAAAGCAAACTAACCTCAGAAAAGCACACTCATTACTTGTTTAAACTCTTTACTTGTTTATTCAGAACTAATTTTGTTGCACAATATCATTTCTTGATGAACAACACAGCTTTTAAAAGTATAAAAAAGTACAAAGAAATTATTAACTGTTAGAAACCACAAATAAACACAGTAGTTAAAACAATATAATTAATCCTGTGCTAATAGTCAGGCACTTTGACATATCTGATAAATTTTAGTTATTCAGCCTTATTACCTCAGTGCAAAGTACCAGCTGTGACATTGTAAAGGGTTTTTTTAGCATCTTAGATTTCTTTAACCATATTCTGAAAATATTTGTCTGGCCTGATTTTGTCTGTGTACACTTGGACTTTTTCAGATTTTGTACAGATGAATGGAGAAAAGCTTTGCCAGAAATGGGCTTTTCTTTTACTAAGATAAGGTTTATTGAAAAACTTATTTCATGGCATTGAAAAGTATCTAACAATCTGCTAACTTTTAAGCACTAATTGTTCTGAATTCAAAGGTCTGATAATTATCTAAAATTCTAAACTACTTTTAGTCAGACTGGCATACTTAGTAATTGAAAAAATCTTATTCAAAATTAAATTGTGAAATATTTCTATCTGTTTTTTAAGCAGCACACAACAATAAAATCACATACACATTGGTTCCAAATATAATGAATGCAGATGCATTCACACATATTTCTCTAGCACAGGACAAAGATGTGACAGGCATGTAGCCTTCAGTTTCTAGACATGACAGCAACTTGCTGCCATTTAATTGAATATCTCTGTCTAATATAAGGGAATTTACTGCTGGTTCAGTGTACACTCTCAATATTAAAAATTATATTATACCATGTGCTTATACATCAGTGCTTTTCTGTTTAAATTATTCTATTCAGAATGCTAGACTTTTATTATTCATTACAGTTTTAAATGAAAACTACAGACAATTTTGAGACAAATTGAAAGATAGAAATACTTAGGAGAAGATACCATGCAGGGAAGCCATCATAATGCAAACCATGCTGAGGGTCAAAAGATGTCTCTCTGAGCTTTGGTTTCAGCTGTATCTTCTGAATGTGACTGATACTAAACCAAATGTACCACTGTGTTAGGAACTAGCACAGCATTTCCTCCTTTAAAATGACATGTGATTTTGGTAAAGAAAAATACATGGGGCTTGATTCTGTTCCCAAGGATATTTGAGGTACTACTGCTGCACTGTTAGATTAGGGTTATGGGTTTTGGGATTCCTGTGCCATCTGGAGTGGCAGCTGAAGGCCTCTAGGGTACCCTAGTATATCTAGGGGCACTAAATGCTTAGGTGAAGGCAATTGAATCACACACTGAAAAACAGTTTTCCAGATTAGTAGTGGGAGTTGGAAGACCCTTTTAACAGAGGTTTGAATTTTTGCTTTTAGATCATATCTAGTGGTCAGGGGAAGCTGGCTGTAGCCCAGCCCTCTGGGTCCAGACTCTTCCTATCAGTAGTGTCCTGACATAGAGTACAGCACTGCTCAAATGCATGCTCTGGAAACTCTTGATATACTAGTGAAAAAAATGAGCTGGAATTAGTCACTCTTCATCCAGCCTTCCTTCAGAGACAAACCTGTAGCAAAAAAAGAGTGTAATTTACTATCAGCAGAGAGCAACTTCATTTCTGTATTGTAAAATCTGACTGGGGCTCTATGACCTATACTCTGCCAGGGTCTCCTGGGATTGCTGGGAGTCTGCTGATCATGGAACATATTTCCTTTGCTTCCAGCACACTCTGCTCTCTAGCCGGTACTGTTGCTTTAGGAGTGAACTTTTATCCCAGTGTTAGGCAAAACCAAGATATCTGCTGTCCTGCCAATGTGATCGGTAGGCAGGGAAGATGCTGCAGTTAGCCTGAATGCAGGAAAGTAAGTGTGTGGTGAAGTATAAACCAATAAATGGTAGGCTATACATAACCTGAGTAACAGTTAGCTAGCTTTAACACACCACTTTCCATCAGTACATCATGTGCCATTTTACAAAAAGGTTTATATTTACATGCACTTTATAGATGGAGAAAAAATTACAAAAGATTTCCCAAGGTCACAACATGGTTTAAGAAAGAGCCAGAAGAGTAGTTAAACCCTGACTGCCAAACCTATGTCTTGGAGACAAATAGCTACTTCTGCAATTTCTAGACAAGTCAACTCTGTGGAGATGTTAAGAGTTATATTATTTGTTCTTCAGGTTAATTGAACGGTTTGGGTTTGGTGGGTTTGGGATTTATTTGTTTGTTTTAAATAATGAAATTTTAATTGCTCTATACTCACTATAAAAATGAAAATCAATAATCTTTTCCAAAACAAATTTATATTAGCATAATGAAACATTCTGGGGCTCAGTTTCTTGACTTGTCAGTTGCCTGGATCTTGCAGTAGGTAAAGCACATTAAGAAAAGCCTCAGCAGTTAAAAAGTACTGTTAAAAAGTACTTTATATGATCAAGTTGAATAACTAAACAAAAATGGCTGCATTTTCATAAGTTTGATCATGTTTCCATTGTCAAGGTCTGGACACCAAGCTGAATCAAATTACAGGGAATGTTCTTTTGCCTTGCATTAAAAAAAAAAAAAAAAAAAAAAAGAGTAAGATAATATTTTAACATTATCAATCTACAACAGAGTATTGTAGATTTCTATTTAGCAAGCTGTATATACTCAATAAGGGTTGTCATAAAGAGGTTGCCAAAAATCAAAAAGCTTCAAGAAAGAGAAGTACAGTTGAAAATATTTCATGTAGTTTGGAGTTCAAATAGCATGGCAATGGGTGAAATAGGGAATACACTGCAGAGAAAATTCACATGATCCCTAACCAGAACTTAAGACAGCAGGAATAGACTTACTAGAATAGAAAAATTGTTTTAAAAAGAAAGCAATATTAAAATATGAATGCAAAAAGAGGATAGCTAAACATAAAACTGAGACAACAGCTTCAGAAGAGGAGAGTATGAGCTATTTTTCCTTATGATGTAAGGAGGTGAATGAGATCTCAAAAGAAAATGACGTGGTTCACATAATACATTTTTGGTGATGGTAGAGCATGCCTAAGGAGCTGGACAGAAGCAATATAGATTCAAGTCAAAAAAAGAGTAGGTTTGGCCCATATTTCAGAACTTGTGACAGCAACTGCATTTGAAACAAATCTGAAGCAGAAGTGTCAAGTAAAGCTCAAGATTTAGCCAAGAAATACAGAAATCAATGCTACATACTTACAGTTGAACATCATTGAGATTTAGGACCTGATTGGCTTGTAACTTTTTGACTGGGGAGAAAATTCAGACCATGGAAATGCATTTGGAAACACCAAGTCACAGCTGAGTCACTCAAAACAGGAATGTAAGCTGAATACCTCATTTGATCTTTTAAATTAATAGATAAGGAGCATATTGCTTTTTCAATGAAGACTCCTCCTGAATAGCAAAAAAAATTCTGTTTGCTTGCCCTTATGTCTTCAGACCACAACATTTAAATCCCAAAAATTTATTATTTTGGAAGAAACAATTTTGAGTGATTTTTTTTTAAGTGTCAAAGAACCAAAAACATAAAAGCAGTACATTGCTATGACTGTAAACTTTTACAATTGCATAAATAAAGCGAAATTAAGCTGTTTGCAAATGGGTTTATTTTAAGGCATTTATAGAACAGAAATAGCAACATTTCCATTCCCTGTCTATTAAACCCCAAATTATATGCCTACATGTGCAAAGTATGCAAGAATTGTCCAATTGACACTCCTTGTTTTTCTGAGTACTTAACCAGGGCTAAAGTGGTTGTTAGTGTGTCACAATATCTTTCATATCAACATTACCTTTTATCTTTATAGGTTTGTGACAAAACAAAGCTAAATATGCATTTTAACTGCATTTAGGTGAAGCATCTTATCCAATTCATGAGTTCCTGTGATTCAGAAAGACAGAGAACTCCTAGGTTCCCTCAATGCTCAAGAAAAATGCACTTTTTGAAAGGCTACTAGACTATTCACCCTGAAAAGCCGAACAGCAAATCCAGGAGGGGCAGCAATATGACTTTATTCCCTCTTACTGCTTTCATGCCTTGAAAGATGGACTAGCTAGTGCCACAGGGGAATTCACAAAACTGGGGCTGTAATTCTGATAAATTACAGATTAGGAGAAATCTGTCTGCAGACCCTATAATCTCCCACTTCTAAAAAGCCTGACGGATTAATCCTGCTACAGATCTGCTTACAAAAAAACAGATTTGTAGCTCTCTTACCAATAATTTAGTGTTTTTCTTTATACTCTGTCTCCTAGAAAAAATTATATCGGAGTAGTTTGCATTTTAGGTACAGGTACTTGTATTAGGTCACAGACAATAACTAAAGCCAGATACCCAAGTAGAATGTAAGAATAGGAGAAAAATCATTCTTTCAATTGCACTTCTAGCCTCCAACAACTTCTACTCTCTTTTATATCACACTGCATTTGTCTGCTTTTCAGGCAGAAAAGCCATATCTTTGTAAGTTTTTCCATAACTTTGATTATGTGCTCTATTCATTCCATCGTCTTTATTACTTTTCTCCTGTCTTTTTTAATACTACTACCTTGTTAGTAGGAACCATTGTTGGAAAGCAAGGGGATGAGGGAGCCAGCACCACAAACAAGACTCAGTAACTTTAACTAAGCATTCTTTAAGATAATGGCATAGTCATAGGCTTGACTTTGTAATTTCTAAGCAAAAATTTAGAGAAAGTGATTACTTGCCTTCTTCACCACATTCCTGCATTTTTTCCAGGCATTACCATTGTTTTTACTCAAGGCAGTTCCCAGCTTTTCTAAGATGAAGCTGAACTCATCCAAAATGCATATGAAATATCTGAAATTCAAAGTAGTAAACCATGGCTCAAAAGAAAACTGGTGTGTTTCTGCTCTGCAGTGGTCTCTGATTCAGCTCTGGATTTACCCATGCCTTTTTCTAAGAGCCTGTACAAGAAGTCTGCCTTCTGAAAAAACTGTGTGCTATATTCTCTCTGGGTTGGTCCAGACTTTCACATGACATCAACAGCAAAACAGGACTAACAGAGATGACAGACAGCAGTTCGTTAAACCTTTGACATTCACTGATAAACTTATATGCACATTGCAGTTTCCCACATGAAAAAAAGGTCAGGCTTAACTGAAATTAATTCACAAGGGTTGGAACTAAACCTTTTGTTTTCCTAAAGAAAAATTAAAATGGAAGAGGCACTGAGATTAATACCACTTTCATACTAAGAGGCAATCCCTTTAGGTTAAGGGATTTGAGAAAAGTTTATGCCTGTTTACACATGCCACGCCCCTCCAACTGAAAAATTAATCTAATGTTTTTATATTTCTCAAGTTACCTTTGCTATATTTAAAAGAAAAATCAAACTCCTATGCTAATATCTTTTAATATAGCAGTAGGGAAATATTTACATTCCTAAAAGAGTAAATTGAGATAAAACACATTATTTCTTTCAGATTTAATATCTGTCTGGGTGTTGCCAACATTAAAAGCATAATCTAGAGAAGTCATGTACTAATTTGTAATTTGCAGTCATTGCTTAATAGTGGTTAAAACACTATGGATTTTTCCATAGGATTCTATCAGCTCTAAGGTAAGAGGTTTTACAAATTGGTTTAATTAGACACTTGAGGCCTGATTGTCTAAGGAATGCTCCACTATTGACTGTATATGATGAATGTTTGCCTGGTTATTTACTTTCTTATGTCCTCAATAGGGCATCTAGTTGTTTTCCTCATAAATAAAATTCCCAGCAGTAGAGGTCATAATCTCAAAATCAAAAGCATTTCCATAAGTTAATAATCTTCAATTAGAAAAAGTCAAGTGGACAATTTTTTCCTAATTTTAGACTCCTAATATGCTGTGGGATTTCTGCCACCTAAATGTGTAAAACATATTTTCCCTTGAAGTTGAACAATGAAGATATTTTTTTCAACAATTACTTTTTTTCAGCTAACAGACATTGCACGTAAATTTACACTTTTTTAGCATTATTTTCTTTTAGATTGAGAAATTAATAAATTTCTTTTTATGAACTTTGTAAACACATTTTATTCTTCTTAGCTTATTTATTATGTCACAGCTCTCACTGGTGTCCTTTTGGATAGCACTATTCAGACAAACATTATAGGCAATGGAGGTGTAAATTGCATAAGGCAGTATTACAAGAATATTTGTAGGTTCAGGTGGAGACAGAACAACAGAGCATACTGGATCAACATATGTTTTCTATCCCTAGCATTATGGACAAGTTTGCACTAGCTTGTTTCTAACAGTTTGCTCAGTAAGGCAAACAGAATGCTCATAGTCTGCTCTTACAACAATTTTTAAAGACTGTAGGGTTTGTAGCATAGGTAATCACAGTGGCACAATAGCATAAAAGGAACCAGGAAGACTGAAGGCTTGTGCAGACTGTTCATACACTAGCCTAAAAAGCATCAATTCAAAACAATGATCCAGTGGATTTCTGTGGGTCTCAGATTCAGTCAAAGAAAGAAACTGAGAGTTTCTAGACAGGCAAAAAGCCTGGGAAAGAGCTGGAGAAGAATGTAAATAATTCTTTATCTCTCTTGTTTTTCACATTGTTTATAGTTAAGTAGTATCACTGTGCATCAAGCACTTTGCACCAATGCTGCGGAGGATTTTCACTTGAGAACCAATGGAGTTGGTCCTCACGAAGCTCTGTATAAAAGAGCAGTGTATTTTGAATAAATCGGAGTTTTACTATTACAGCCTTCTGATCTGGTCAGAGTCTCTTCATTCCCATCCTGCCTCGACAGTGACAGATTTCAAATGGAAAAAACAGAATATCTGAAGAAGAGCAAAATGTGTGAGGAAAAATAGCTTCAGGAACTTTTCTGGATACTTTGAAAATTATATGAATATAGAGTAAACTATTAGTGAAGAATAGATGCTAAGCAGACCTCTTCCATCTGATCATCTGTATTCTGCCTTGCTATCACAAACCATAGTACTGTAATGCTAAGTCTTCCCATGTCTCCTCCACATTCCTGTAAGTGTTATACAGTGATCAAATGGACATCATAACCTACATCTTTCCTCTTTAACATTATTAAAGTGAGGAAAAAAATAATATATTGACTAACCTAGATTATTCTGCATATCTTTTGGTACCCTTTTCAGCTGACTAGATGTGAAAATAGAAGAACATGAAGCCACTGCGGTGCAGGTTGAGCAGTGACTTTGTCTTTTACATGTAAAGACATAACGTAACAAGGAACAATGACTATATTTGCTATATTGTCCTGTGCCACAAATTGGTAGGAATATTTTCATGTCTTGTTTCTAGAATTAGGCTGTTAGGCAGTTTTTATCTTGGTATTGAAAATGAGAATGACACCTTTTGAACACCATAGCTCAGGCCCTGTTTTAAGTGTAGAAGCACAATTTTATGCGAAAATTTATGTTTCCTGGAGGGCATTACTCATGCTGCATGCATTATGTCCTCTGTTTCTCATAGCACTCCATCATTTAATTAAGTATTTTGTGCTCATTATACAGCTTATTCAGTCTTTTATTTCAATTTCCATCTAGTGCAGCCTTGTTCAAACTATACTTGTATTGAAAAAAACTCATTTTCAAATGTTATAAAGGACAGACCTTCTTTCACTAAAGAGTCTAAACTTTCATTTTATGTAAAGATTAAATGCTACTAGATAAAGGCAAGGGCCAACATTCACAGAAATAATAATTCTCAGTAGGTGGAAAAAGAATCAGATGCTCACAGAAGATTACTCCAGCAGCTAAAACAAAAATTTAATGTGTCCTCTAAATGTCTGCTTAGTCTTTATGAAAAAAAAATATAACAGGTATTAGTTTTAAAAAATATAGAGATTTAAACTTCTTGTCTCAAGCATAATTAAATAGCTCCAAAAATGTTTAAAAGACTACAACCTCTAGAGAATACTGGTTTATTAAAATAATAGAAAGTCCATATCCTTAAATATCGGTCATCCTGAAGTATGATATCCCAAAACAGAGACAGTAAAAGTATCAGTTACTGTAGGTGCTTCTACACTTTTGTTCAGACACAGATGAGGACTGTACCAATGAAGGTGCCCAAGACTGGAATGCTTAATTTGTGATCAAGCTAGCAGAGTCTCTAGAAACCTCTCGCTTGTCCATGGCACACATCTACACCGATATACTTGAGATTTGTGTAATCCTGCTAGATTATAATAAAAATATCTGAAGCATTATTTACATTTTTGCCACAGCTGTCTGTTGCTAGACAAATGCTTTCCATGCAGAAACAGTTCAGGTAGGTAGAGAGTGGATATGAAGAGGACTAAAACCATCTGCTTTGGACTTTGTTGGGTCATGTGATAAAAGCCATCTGAACACTGACAAAGGAGTCCAGGGAGACAAAGGCCCATCACAGGAGTCATCAACCCATTAACAGCCCATCCCCACCAGCCCCAGGAGTGCAGAGGGGCACAATGGCACAATGGAACCCAGATTAAAGACTCCCAAGGAGCAGACAATTTATCTGGGCCCTCTCCAGGACTGGTGAGGTACAGCCACAGGCCCTCTGTCCAGGGATATGCCATGGGACTCAGGGGAAGAGTGTTTTGGGACTGCACAAGAACTCTGCAGGATGTTAAAGGAAAGAAGATGGAGAAAAGGGGAAGTTGATGGTTCATGTGGAACAAATGTGGGAAAAGAAAGATAAGAGGATAAAAAAGGGTGGTCAGGTGTGAATAGATTAGTGCAGACTCTTCTGCCCTATTAGATTTTTTTCTAAGTCTTTCCTGGGTGGGAAAGTCAAGCATTGGAAACTGGGAATTCTTGGCTAGCTGTGTGTGTGCAAAGTCTGTACCCAAAACTATTATATGGAATAACTATTCTGAAAGTCTATGGAGAAACACAGTCTGCTTTCCTCAAAATGTGTTTAGCCAAAGCTAGCAAACAAATCTCTGATCCACTTTAAACTATGGAATTTAAACAAATACTGTGCATTTGTGTACTGAATTTATTTGGGATATTTTTTTTTAGAAAAGCTAGTATTTCTCTGTAATTAAAATCTGAATCATAACTTATGTGCAGCTCCACTGATATTCCATAAGGACACTAAATATTAATTATTAAATTCCTGACTTTGCAACACTGACATTTCTACTGCAATGTTTTTTAAATACTTAGCTTAATTCCTGCCCTGTTCCGTCTCTTCTTAATATTTAATTCTATTGCCCCCCACATGGATTCCACATCAGGACTTTTTACTTTGTTTTACCTGCTTTTTTTCCCCTCTACAGGCCAAATACACAAAGAATGTAATGATTAAGTCAACTGGAAAAGATGTCATGAAACAGTTCATCTGTCATTGCTCAAGCACTGTTTGTATACTCAAAGTAGGGCTCTGAGCAGACATTTTTTCTTGAAAGAATGTATCAAAACTGATCAAATATAAACCCACATTAAGAATAAAATATTATACCCAGGATTTCATCTAATCATATTGCCCTACTTTCACTCTTTCTCCCTTAAGAAGTCAGGTTTTGACTCAGTATCAGAGAACAAATCCTTCCATGTCAACTAATTCTTATGCGCCTGTGAAACACAGTGCAATAGTGGGTATTTGTTTTTTGCAACCATAGTGATGAAATGTGTTTATTGGCTAAGGTCATAAGAATTTGAAAGAACTATTTGCCTTCACTTAATTTCCGAAAATGTGAATGGTCGTCTAACACCAAATAACAGGGATTTGGGGAATAGCAGTGCAAAACAAGTTTTGCAACATTTTTGTCAGATACCAGTCTACCAAATTGACTTTTTGATTATTTGAAAAAAAAAAAAAATATGCAGAAAGACAACATAAAACTTAGTATTTTACATGGTTCTTCATTTAATGCTGAATTATTGATGAGTTTTTATTGAAAAAAACTCCAGTTCTCCAATTCTTATTCTTGAACTTAGGTCTTGAAGGACCTAAGTTTCTACATCTATAATTTTGAGATCAACCTTATAAGAAGTTAACAGAAATTACCAGATAAAGATTTCTTGCTGTTAATGTTGTGAGCAATCAAATTTTAAAACATAAATGCTTCAGGGAATTGAGGAATTAGTGCATTTGTTCCTATTTCACAATACAAAGCTCATGATCCATCAAAGTCAGTCAAAGACATCAAAGACTCTAGTAGACATTTGGTCAGTCACATAATGAATAGCAGATACTGCAGATAAAATCAATATCAGTCAAGAAATACTGTCAAAAACTCTCAGCATCTTTGCATAGAAGTATACAGAAGAATAGGTAAATATCATGAATTTTAGGGATGGCAAAAAAAGTAACATGCAAGAAATCTGTATGGAAAAAAACAATACCCAGAACAATCCATGCGTAGTGGCAAAGTTACTAAATCACAGACTTCATTCACTGGAGAAAATATTTTCCCTTTAGTGCAAATGAAAAACAAACAAACAAACAAACAAACATAATCTTCCTCCTCTAGTGTAATTTAAAATATTTGGGGGTAGAGAGACTGCAATCATGTTATCAACTACAACCTTAATTTGATTTAAGCAGCGATTGCTTAAATTTAATAATTTACGTTTTGGTGATCTGTGCATTTTTCCCTCCTCAAAAGTGCTAAGTATTACCTCATCTTGCAAGGTTCTGGAAAAATTTCCTGTTTTACATTGGATAATCTAGCTTTCAGGTCAATACGCCGCAAAGCAGAACTCTAATTGGATACATTTATGTTCCAGTTTATTCCTCCCATACTTTTTATACAAAATATCTGACAGACATGAAAGCACATGAAACAACACAGTATGGTGTTTAATTCAAAGGAATTAAAAATACATTTAATGTAGTCTTCTCATTGGATTAAATCCCATTGACACAAACAATGGAATAGCTCTTGACTCAGAAAAATGTAACTGAAAATAGAACATACTTTTTGCATTATTAAAAGAATTATCCATTCCAAAAGAACAAACAAAAAACAATCCATCTGTTTGCTCAACTGCTACACAAAATCCAGCAAAATTCTTATGATAACGCTTTTTGACTGAATTGGTAGATAAAAATGTTTCAATGTGTTGGTTATCCTTAATGTGACATGGTTTTAGTGCCAGAGTTAGAGGCAAAGATCCAGGGAAGGAACTCCAGGTGACAGAAATTTTAAAGACAAAGTTGAAATATAAGGGACTACATGAATCTATGAATTCCACAAACTGTTTCTTCAGGAGTCAAAACCAAAACATGAATGAATTATACTATCTGGATGATATTTCTCACATTTTAAAGCAATGTCAAAGCTTAAACAAGGAAAGAACTGGAAGTATGATCAACCACTTTTTCAATTCAACACATGACAAGTGATAAGCTATGAAACATGCAAAGTATATGGCATACAAAACATTTCTAGGACATCTAGAAACAATGTATGGAAGTGTAAAAGTAAAAATAACAATTGCCAATTGAGAAAAAAAGCCTACTTTTTACAGGCATAAGATCCTATTCCAAATTACTTTAAACATTCTGCCTCATATTCTAATTCCACACTTTTTCATGGAGAGGAGTCTTCTCTTTTTGAGAGACAAAAGAAGTACGTCTGTGTAAATATTCTCCTCTACCTTCTTTTTCAATGAGAAGGCCAAGCATATTCATATCTTGACTATGGCTAATGGCTTGTCCCTGTCAGTATGAATTCCCAGTGGAACTTCTAGATAAAACAGTGCTCTTTTGTCTGTCTGGAATAACCACACTTTAAATATTTTAAACAGACAAATGTCTTCTGGTTCAATAAGCTAAAATGGCATCACAGAAGGCCAATGACATTGGACAAGATAGAAAATATTATTTTTGAATGCTATAATAACATCCTTTTTGTCTAACTTCAGGCTTGAATACAGAAACAGTATCACAAACTACTCATCACAAAAATCAAAGAAAAACAAATTTTCAGAGAAAATGAAGCAGCTGATCTTGATAATCAGTGATAACTTCAAATTAAATTGTCATTATCAGTTACCCTCTTCCAGAGTATTCCTTTAGGACATCACTAAAATATATATATATGATCTGAGCTAGTACTTTATCCTTCATATTTTTAAACAATTTTCATCTGCTATATAAATCTGGTGCAGTCACAGAAGTGTGCTGTGACTCAGCAACTGAATTGGGCTTGACTATCAGTTTTCTGTTTGACATTTGATTTTTCTGGCACTCAAACAATTCCTGACTGGTTAGATTTGACTGTAAAACATGAACTCAAGCTCATAACATTTAAACCCAATGTGCTACAAATTTTCAAAATGACTCCTGAAAAGGCAGTAGGAACAAAAATTTTTATCTATTTTTAAGCAATTTCTTTATTTTTGCTAGTTTTCTTTTACTGAGCTTGAAGCCTTAACAGTTTTGTACTCTACGTGGCATTTTTGCTAAGAATAAAATGGGAAGTATGGAATTGTGTAACATGCTGATTTTTTTAATTTATCCCCAGAAATCAACAGCTAAGTATTTTTCCTCATGCTGATTTTGGTTCTTTTTATTTTAATTGTAAGTATTTTGAGAAACGACATTTGTCTCTTTTGTTTTTTACTATAGAGCTTTCAAGATGTTTCATTATTTTATTACAAATCTCTCTAAACAGAAATAAGAAAAATTATAAAATCTCTCTTTAAAAATTAAATGGTATTTTGAAGCCTCATAGTTATTATTATATTGCTAAACTATGATTTTAAAAAGTTAAAAATCATCAGCTATAAAAAACATATCAAAAGATGTTTTTAAGATGAATTCCTAATTTTGAAAGTCTAAACTTTGGTTTAACATTCTCAAAGATGGCAATTATAAGTCAAGGGCATGCTATATTAATTACAAATCCAAAAGCTAAATAGTTGGTTTGTGACTGTTTATTATCATAAAATTGCATTTCAACTTATGGTATTTCTTAGTTATTAATTTTAAAGACCTGAGTATTTTATTCATGGAAATTCCAATGCTATAAGGAGAAATGTCCTTTATCACAGCCTTCATTTATTTTGCCTTCCAAAAAGTTACTGTGGATTTACCTTGACATAAAATTATGAAAGCTCTGTATCAGAAAGCATAAACTTCAGTGAAGGCTTTGATTTGATTAATTCTTAACTATTATACTTCCTTTATGCATTTAAAGCACTTTTTTGTTACACTTAGATTAATTAATGCAATTCCTTGCATGTGATACATAGCTTGATCTTTTTTACCAGTTTTCAAAAACCTAATTGCCCAAGTAACAGCTTAGGCAACTGAAAGCTGATTAGTAGCTGCATTTAAAACAGCTGTTCCAAAATGGCCCTATAAATCTATAGAGTGTTTTAGTAAGTCTAATCTACCAACATGTCAGAGATATACAAGAGCTTGTATTAGCTTGTCTTCAGCTTATGGCTCTCAAACTTCAAAGTGATTTTCTTCTGGCTAATAAGTGACTGGAATATGCACGTAATCCCTCCAAGAGTTTACCTAATTGGGACAGTCTTTGTGACATTTAGTTGACCCTACAGAGAGCTATACTGTAAGGCAAATTAAGCATCAAGTTTTTCTGATATTTCCTGAGTTTATAGGGCCACTGTGTTAAATAAGTAACACACTTATTTGGTGAATTTTGGAAATTATGGTGAATTACACCAAAATCAACAGCCTATATTTGTATAAGACTCACAGCATCAGTGGAATGGTATTTTAAATAATAAATAGCTTATGTTTCAGGATGAAAGCAAGCTTGTAATAGTCAATTCCTATGAAGCATTTTTTTAATCAAGTTACAGTAAAGGAATACATTAGGTTCAAATAGTTTAACATATGGTAAACTCAAGTCACCTGAATATCTCACGAGTGTTCAGAGGCATCTCAGCAACACATTTACAATACTATTACAATTTTCCAGAGCTGACAGGGCAGGTTAGTGAGATGCACACTGTGGTAGTGCCTGCTGTAATCATGATTGCAGAAACCGACCACAGACATTTATCTTAGGGTCTCTCTAAAGTATCTGTTTGAATCCACCTCCTAGTGAAAACACTAGGACCCTAATATACTGTACTTCGTGCAAAGAACTGACACCGTGAGAATTGCTGACACTATAGAAATTCCTTTTAATTCAGAAAGCACAGCTAAACAATTTTTTTTTTTTAATCAAAATGTATTTGTTAAAGAAGCTTTTTATTTTTTTCATGCCTCTTCAGAAAAGACTGAATGAAAAACCCTAGCAGCCCATCCATGCTCTTGTGGAGCCTCTGTCTGTACAACATTGGATTAACAGGAAATGCACACTTTCAAATACGGAGGATATTTTCTTCCAAATATATAGAGGTTGTCTCCACTGAGCACAGTGCATTTTTACCCTAATGATTATTGTGTATCTGTTAAATAGGTGTCTATTATTACAAAGATGCAATCTAGTGTAACCTGAAGATGCCTTTTATGGTTGTTGAATATGAAAATGTAGGTAATTGAATTTACAGCATGGAAGGCACAAAGTACAAGGTTTAATGGAAGTGCATGGAGATTAAATTCTGAACACTAAACTAGAATTTGAGCTCCTTGTGTAATGTGTAACATGAATCAAGAACATAAGAAAAAATCACGGGAAGATGATAAATATTTGGAAATGAAAGGTAGCAAAGAGTAAGGTTTACTTTACCTAGCCTGGCTGGTAATAACTACTTCCCATCTGCCAAAAACATCCTGAATCTTCTTTTATAATGCTGGCCATCTGTTTAAGAAGATCTTTTTTTTTACCAAGTAGGAAGTATGAAGGACTTCCCAAACCATAAAACTAGAAAACTTGTCTGGATGGGAGCAAAAGGTTCAAGCCTCCATTCTATACAATGCCAAGCAGTTCCCTAGCTGAGAAGCCTGGATGTACATTAAGTGAAGGCAAAAAGGTTCTTAGGGTCTCCTGCTGCTGATGTCAAACATTATAAATAATTAAACACTCATCAGGATACTGGATGAATGTATGACTAATCATAAATACCAGTTTGTCCAGGATACTGAAAACAAAATGCATCGCCTAGTTAATATTTTATATATATTATTTTACTTATATTTATATTTCTTCTGACAAAAGTATCTGTGTTCTGTATTCAAATAACAGATATTTTGAAAACCTCCTTTATACTAAGCCCATGAAGGTATCATGCTCTTATAAGTTAGTGTTTTAAAGTCAACAACAGGAATAAAGTTAATTATGAAAAAGCATAACAATTATTTATATGAATCTTTTTCTCAGGCATGTAGACTGCCTGAGAAAACAAATAGAATAGAATATGATTTTATTCTTTTATTCTACTGGGCTGGCATTTTTTTTTTATAATTTTGAATAGTTTTACTGCATTCTGAGACTTTTTCATAGTTCTTCTACTTCTTTTTTAATTGAATAATTAGAAATACCTTTTGTAGGGAATTATCAACCATCAACCTAACATTATGATACTGTATATATAGATCACAGAACACAAAAATTGCTTCATTGGAAATGAAGCTGTAAGTATTAGGACAAATTTCTCTAAGAGACCATTAAAAAATTATCCAAAGCCAGACACAAAGCTATTAGGGAATGTTAAATTTCTCTTTAAAGTACATAGTTCCCAAACCTTATTGTTTCATTGGGCAGCACTATCAACACTAATTTATATAAAAATTTAATATGGTTAGTATATCAGATGAATATCTTTTTGTTACCCTGAAAAAAACTCCAAATTATTACAGTAAAAAAGTATTGCAGATGTCAAATAAACATATTATGGTTTTAAAAGACTTAATCTGAATCTTATTCTAAGTGCACAAATCAATATTGCTGTAGGAATTAGAGAAAGCAGACAAAGAAGTAAAAAATAGTATTTTATTCTCAAACAGCTGAATATGGCTGAGAAGATTATCTGATTTGAACATGTCTCTTTGGGCATTTGGATTTTATACAGATGGCTTGCACAAACAAATTGTATGGATCTTTCAATATCCCATTACAGGTCACAAAATGACTGGGCCTTAACTGATTGTTTTACCAGCTAAAAGCTTAGATTCTTAGAACTGTGCATGTTCCATGTGTCTAAAACATTAGTAGGTTAGATGGCTGGATGTAAGGTGATCTCTCTCAAGTAACTAAAAAGAATTGTAATTACAATAATAATACAATGTATTTATTATACTTAACTAGATGAGGTAATAAAAATTAAAACAGGTGGTGGCTTTTTATATTAAATCATAAACCTACAGGAAAATCTGCATCTTTCTCTTCTAAAATACTCTGCAAATGAAAATAAAAAGTTTTCCTTCCAAGGAATTTCACATATTTGTCTGGCATCAGTCTGTATCTCTTCTCAAATAGTGCCTAGACTTTTGTATACAGTAAAGAGATATACAGGCAGAACTAAACAGGAAACCTAGTACAGGACTTTTGAACCTGTTCTCTTCACCTTGTACTTTTGTATTAAAATTTTCAACTAGTGGATTGTACACAAGTGCACTTTCAAGTACACTTGAAAGAATACTTCTAACTGCTGGTATGTTAGTGGGAACTTCACTTGGTAGTAAGCAACTGGACTTACATTTTGAGATCTGTAATACTCATTAGTGCTCTACAAATTATTACCATTGATACATCAAACTCTTAGAGTGTTGGTATCTGAAGTCTTCCTTGAAAACTAGTGTTTCATTTCTCACAGACAAACACGATTATATTAATGCTCTAAGTCAATGTGCTCATGTCTCCCTCTAGTGCCTTTATCTGTCTTGTGTATCTTTAACTGGCTTTTAGAGGTTCTAGTCAATGCAGAAACCAAAGTTTGGTAAGGAAAACCAAAGTATTCAAGGAAGGAGAACTAAGATTAATTGAGTTATTTTCTCTGTGCCCTATAAATAGGGAGCAGTTTTAGGATTGGGTCGTGGTGTTTTTGCTTGTTTGTTTATTTGGGTTTTTTGTTATTGTTTTCTTTTGGTGGGGGTTGGATAAAGTAAGAGAGGAACAAAGCAAGTATAAACCTAATTCTTAAATGGGCTTTTGTCGTGACTATTCTTTTTATCTCTCCTGAATTTATTTTAGTTTTACTAACTTTATTTTAGTTTTACTAACTTCTTTCTTCAACAGGAAAAATTCCTCTTAAGTTCTTTTATATAAATCTTTTCAGTGTGTAAAAAATATATCACCTGAAAACCAGAGGTGGCTTGAGAAATTTATGTTTGGATTTAACTGAATCACAAAAACTTGGTTTTGGTAGACTTTCCAAACAAGTGGCCTCCTGCAAAGTAACACATGCAAGGATGTGAGTAATTTACAGAGAAACAGCTTTTTCCCTATTTCCTTTTATTACTATTTATGAGATGAAAATAAGTAACCATGTTTGCATTACATCTTACCAGTCATATTGAATGTCTGCTGTTAACAGATATTACAGGTTCTAGTTATTGCTGCTTGATGCTAAGATGATGAGACATGGACAAATAAATTCTTTTGAATTAGACTTTAAAAAAAAACCCCTTTCAGTATTTACCTTCATCCAGTAAAATGCATTTGCAAATGTAACTGAATGCAGGTTCACAACTATTTTGCACTCACAAATTGAAACAGAAAAGGTTCATGATTCACAGAGCCAGCATGGAATCACTACCATCTTCTGTATTGAAAACGCTACTCTGCAGCTCACAGTTAGAAGTTATCTTGTCTCTGTCAGAGTAAATAAAAATAGTTATTACTTCTGAATAGACTAATGTTCGTTTTCTTACACTGTTTATCTCACCTAAGAAAAGACACTTCTTTTGTACCAGTTTTGAATTCTGCAGGACATTCTCTCTTAGTTTTCATGCACAGAAAACCACCCTGTTCAGCAGAATTATTCAACATATTTTATATAATAGAGAAACTAAATTAAAAACTGGTTCTTATGAGTCAGATACGAAGCAATATTTTTTAACCCTATTTTCCTAGGTATCTAAATCAGAAAAAGGCAGAATGTTCTTTTGCCAGTTAATGCTTATCCCATTATTCCCTTGTTAGTCTGAATAATTGTACACCCTACACTCTATATTTACTTTATAACTCATGAAATAAAATTACCAGGAAGTATATTAAAACTTTTGCTATAAGTCTGCCATGTAAAGAAAGGGACCATCTAGGAATTCAAAATCCCATCAAGTTTCCCACTTAGTAACATTGGTGAATCTATTTTATTTGGAAATCTATTTTATTTCTGCTGTAGTCTTCTGATTACTTATTCTTTCATAAGTGTCTTGTCTTTTGAATGAATTTTGGTCAATCACAATAATTTACTTTTTTAAGTTCACTTTAAATAGAGACTTGCATGAACAAGCTCTTAGGTAGAAAGCAATTAAATGAATATGCATAGAATCACTGATGAGAATACACAAGCATTATTAAGTAAAGAAACCAAGCCACATCCAATACTGTGTAAATAATATTTAATGTTTGTAAAGCTTCATGATTTATGAACATATATATGAATATAATTTAAATGGAACAAAATAATAGAAAATTACCATAAGTTGTATTTCAATACAGTATGGTAAATAAGAGTTTAAATTTCCATACATTTCATTACACTTACATATATATATAGAGTTACTGTATTTGTTTTGAAAAACAGCTTCCCTATTTTTTAAATAAAAGCACAGTTCAAATGGAAATGCAGATATATGTGAATACGAGTAACAAAAATAACTTTGTTGGCAACATTATTCAAAGACTCTGTTTGCTAGGAAGTAGCCTGAAAGACAACCTGAAGATTTATTATTCTATTGTCTAAATTAAGATCCTTGTGCAAAATTAATAATCTCTGTGCCATTCAGTCTCCACTTTCAGGACCTATGTTTTCATGCCTGGAATGCCAAAAGTATGAAAACTTAGTCCAGAATGTTATGTCAAATAAGTGAATGCACAAAGTTATTTCCAGCTAAAATTAGGCTATCACAGAAAGCAACAATTGTACAAAAATTCTTTTTTATGATGTTTCAGAATAGCATTCTTTGCTGAGAAAATGTTTAGAATAGCAAAATATTTTTATCAACTTTTTGAAAAGGAAAATATAAATAGGTTTTGTATTACTACCATCTCTTTCTCTTCAGTCATTCTTTTGCCGTTCTCTCCCCCTTTAGGTTAAGTTTTTCTATCACCAATTTGAATCAGTCTGAGAAATAATCCATAGGCAACCTCTGATTGAAAAGTTTGTGTCAGATCACATAGCCATTCAGTATGTGTATACAAATGTGTCTCAAGACATGAAAGCTAAGGAGAGGGCTGTTACATTATTCATTTCATTTCTCAGCCACAAAGATGATGGTTTGAAGAAAACTCTGTGGATGCTGAGAGTGTGGAAATTACTCTGCATAGCTACATGCCCATCTCTCATGAGTATAATAAAACACTATTAGGCAAGTTAAAGTGGACTGTTTAGGTGCTTTTTTATAATGTAAAATCTATTTTTTTCCCACAATATAAAAAGGTTTCTTTGAAGGAAACTTCAAGAAGCAAGGGTGTTTTTACATCAAAATATTTCCATCAGGACTATGCATAAGTGAGATGCAAGCCTCCATGCTGGGAGCCTTGTGTACCTATGGGCTCTCTGAAAAGCTGGAACAGAAACTGTTGTCTCTTCTGAGAGCCTCTTTCTCAGAAGAATGCAAAGAAAAATCAGAACTAGTATCCCTTCTGTGGGAGTAGCTGTTCAGATGACCAGTTATGCTTTCATGAGCTACAAAAATCAAAAGCCCAGGAATATTGGCAACCAGATACTTCTCTCTATTTAAAATGGGCCTCCCTTTGTTCAGTTTAATTCAGTTCTCTTCTTCCATTTGAGCTTCAAACAAAGGTTTGGGAAACAAGAGCAAAAGCCAAAACCAAACTGAATCCAAAGAGATAATAATCTTTCTTTCTTCATATTAACTCTGATGGATGTGACAAAGTTCCTTTCTCAGCCCTTGCAAAGTCAATAAAAGATTCTACTGACTAGAACTAATCAAGCTTTCCTAAAAATTGCAGTTAATTAGATCCTGAGTTTTTCTTCTAGTTCAGACTGGTTTTGTATTTTATTACAAAGAAATCAGAAGATATAAGCCCACTTGTTCTTAATCACTGAAAGAAGGGACTGATTATCACCCTGTGTCAATATTTATTTGGGCGATTAAAACGCCCAGCATTGTGACACTTGCTGCTCAGTTTACCAACTCCCACACTTGTAATGGGCAATCAGCTCTCAATTAGTACTTTCTTGTCATCTAAAAAAAATTATCTGGAAGCATCTGCATATTTGCTTGTGCACATACTGTATAGAAAGTGATCTTGTCCTCACTAACTCTGATATTGATTTGGGGTAATACTAGTCATATAAATCAGAGTTTGCTGTTAAAGGAAAATAATTTCATTTTGCTCCCATGGAAATCAATCAGCTTGCTTTCTGTTGCAAAGTAGTACATGTAGGTCTGGATCTGAATGAAAAAACTTAAACAAACCTGTTTAAATCTATGCTTGGAGTTCTAAAGCATGAACATTACTTCCTACAGGAACAATTATATTTATCTAGAAGAGAAAATCTTACTATTGACCTTCTATTTTATATTGCAATATGTTTAGAAAAGTCCAACTGTGCCAATAAAATCATGTAACTCAGACCTCAGCAGTAGTTGCAGGGTATTTATGAGTACAATAGAAAGTTTTCTACCTGTGCCAATGTATATTCTGCTAAATCTTTACAGGTCACATTTAGCGTAAGCTTTTAATAAAGTGCAGCAGCTGAAAATGAACTGTTTTCTTATAATGTGTTTCTTTTTCTATATCAATCAATTTTCATATCCAACACAATGTGACAGGCACTAAGGCAGGTATGTTTCTGAAGGCATTCACATTGGCTTAATGATTTTCAGCATGCAAATAAAAGGACTATCTACTTTCACTTCATTTGGAAATATGGCCTTTGACTACGGAGTTTAAAAAATCTGGTATTTTTTAAACCTGCTGCTCAGCATGGGTTGGCAGCAAAAAGCTGTCAAAAAATGAGGGTTGTCTTTTATAGAATGTACTCTTTTACTACTTTAGTTCTGGAACTTTTTTTTTTCCTTTGTACTATTGGAGAAATAATACATTGCTATGACTTTTTATTGACTGTGCTTATGGAGATAATCAGAATTTTAAGATAAGGAGATATGGAAATAGGAGAATGCTTAAGGAGGTATAAGAAAGAGTTTGTTCTCATATTCAATTTAATTACATACAAAGTAATGTTCTGTTCAGAGCCAGATTGACATGACATGGTAGATCATAAGATATCATATTCAATACATTCAGCTCATAGGCATGAAAAAGTAATTTCAAGAGAAAAGTGTTTCATGTTTGAGCTGCATTGTTTGTTTTCCAAAGAATACTTTGACTGGAATATTGAATCACTGGAATAACAGTTCAAAGACAGGTTCTGCTGCTATTTGTAAGCAACCATACTTTACAGACAATTGTTTAGCCTTCAAAAGCAGAGTACTACTTTTCATGAATAAGCTTATTAGTAATACGTCCACCAAATTGCATATTGATAATTTTTTTCCTCTCCACAGACAGGCTTGAGGGTGAGCTTTTGATACTTGTTAGCCAAAGTACATGGCCATCTAAACAACAGCAAGTAATCTGCTCCATATAGACGAATGGAGTAATCCCACGCAACAGGAAGGGCAAACACAAGAAAAATTCTGAGTGGTGTACTCACAGACTGTATAGATCTCATTATCCCCTTGCTCAGGGTGGATCAGAGAAATACAATCTAGACACAAATATTAGATCTTTGAAAGATTAAATGAGTACAGTGGGAGTCAGCACTTAACTGAAACAATTACAGCCTTCTGCATAACTGAAACAAATACAGCCTTCTGCCTACAAGTTTGAAATCCATTCTTTGAACTCAATGAAGAAAATCTTACAAATATTTGCTTTGGATTTTTTAAATTATCAAATTAAAAGAGGACCAGAGTATAGGTTTCTTTACTGTTATTAAGTGAAACTCAAGTTAAAATAGTTTGGTTTGTAAGAGAGTAGTAAATAAGATATGATAATCACAGAAGAATGCCATTTAAAACTGAGCATTATTTGAATATAATAAAAATTAACCTATAGGTGTTTTTTATGTCATTACTGAACCCTCATGTAGAAAGGATCCCAGAACAAAGTTGTACACTATAGTAGTACAATAGCATGCATGAGAAGGCAAGACCAGGCCAGACAAGAAAATTTGTCAGGCAAGGAAAGGCATAAAATCATGTTGAACATGGTGCATTTTTAACTCTACAGCTTCCAGGAAAATGAAGTGGGATTCCAGACTGTAGAGGCCAGACTACCCATCTTTCCAAGGGAGACAGGGTATCCTATTTCTGTACTGAGTGAGATTCAAAAAAACTCTCACAGTTAAATTCAAGATATCATATTTTAATGCATGATCAGGCAAAAAACAAGAAAGACTTATGTAGTAGATTCTTACATGGGATTATTGTTATGTTCATAAAGGAGCATGGACATTTCAACTCCATCTTTGGAGTACCTCCATGTGTGTTGCATCCATTCTACATTGGATGTCAGCCAATGCTGTAATTCCTTGCCAAACACTGTCACATGAAGTAGATGACAAACTGAAAGAGCTTGGATTAAAAATTCTTCTCATCATACAAAGGTGACATGCAATCCTGTGGCAGATTTTTCTATATTCAGCTTGCATCTATAGATGTCTAATTTTGAGGATGAACTGCTTTAAAGGTCAGGTTACTTTTTGACTAGTACTTTGACTTAAGAACTGCTGCTAAGTAAAATCTAGTTCTTTGTAAACTAGCACTAGCAGCTCCCTTTCAGTACTGGATATCTGTATAATGCTCATACTATTTATACTCCAAAAACAGAAGTCTCAAAACAAACAAACAAACAAAAAAAAGCTGACAGATAGATTAATGATTTTTTTTTTCCCTGGAAACAGATTTTGACATTTTTAAATATATTTTGAATTATTACTGTACTTTTTTTCATATTCGTATACATTTCTGTAGAGAAAAAAGAAATGTCAATGTAAAGGAACTAGACATACTGAATGAATATGTCACAAAAAAAGAAGCTATATATCAAATTTATATATATATATGTGATCCAGATCAGTCCAAAAAAGGTGTTTTCAAAGACATTAGTCTTAGACCTCATGTAATAAGTCAGTTAAAATGGTACTTTAGAAATAAGAATTTAACCAAAAAATGCAACATATTTTTTATTTGTAAAGAGATTTACAAAATTTGTAGGAAGCATTTGGAAGAGAAACAGAAAAAGTAACTTCCAAAAAAAAATGGTTAAATGTCTAAAGAAAAATTATTCTCATATAACAAAAGAATAGGTTCTGCTTTCAGTTACAATCACTAGAGGAATAGTGAATTTCCTGAGCTATGAAGGATATGGCAGTCAGAATCAAACTTGTTATGCTCAGTAACAAGGCAGGTTTTGCCTTTCATATGGTTTTGGAGAAAAGATTTACATGTTCTCATTATCTCTCAACACTCATGAGAAAGCAGAGAGCAAGGAGACTCTCCCCACAATTTACATGAGGAAAAGGTTTCAGTTTATCATAATGATCTCTTGAATCTTTTTAATCCTCTGTTAAAAGGAGCAAAACAGCTGCATTGGAAGCTCTTCTTCCAGCTGTGTATTACTCAGCTGTTGGTTTTTCATGGAATTTGGGAATTGGTGTAATTAGACTGAAGGGAATTGGGTCATGCTTATCAATTAACTCTGCTAATAGAGTTGTAGTGCCTGAATGCTCTTTTTGGGCATCTGTGTGAACATTTTCTTTGCTCTCCACTTCTTACAAGAATGGATTGGCAGCTTCTCCCCCTATCTACAGTCCATACTTATCAACCTTTAAGTTAGATATATGAGATACAAGTTCTTTATTAATAAACACAGACAATAATAATATGACAGGAGATGGGTAAAGCGATCTCAGAAAGCAGATTATGAATTTACATTAGTGCAGACTGGACATCAGCATTTGAGACATTAGAAATTCTATACTTTTATAATTGTAACTTGATTCACTTGTCAATGAAATAGAATACAACCATTGTATTGTAGTCTTTAATACTGATCATTAATATTGCAGTTGGATTTGGAAGGTTTGATCATGGAAGGAGCTAAGGATTGATTTAGAAGAGTTAACAGAACTCAGTACTTTACACAATCTGGCCAGAGAAAGCAAACTTTGTAGTTGTTGTTGATGAGAGCAGCACAAGAGCCAGAAGCTGTTAAAAGAATGAAGCATATTTGAAAAAAAAAAAAATAGGCTACTTTGCAAATAATTCTAAGTAAACAGTTCTATTAGAAGCAGCAACAAGAAGTAATATGCCATAAGACTAAAGAGAAAGCATTCTTTTCCTAGGTCTACTAGAGAAACAAGATAAGGTATTTCATTTCTCTTTTTCTTCTGCCTGATATTTCATCAAGCTATTCTTCACAGAGCATATCTGCATTTAGGTTTTTGTTTAGACCTATAGTACACTTTTCACGTAAACCTCCTCATCAGCCCTACTTATTAAATCAGATAACAGAATTTCGTTCCTTTCGGAAGATGCCCAGCTGGAAAATTCAGTCCAGCTGGCATCAAATGTGCTTTGTGGTGGGTTTTCATAGGAAGCAACTACCACTTGAGAATTACCCTTATTCCCACCCAGTTCCCTTTATCTTGTTCTATACATTTAAATTTGGCCTAGAGAAAATCAAAGCATACACACACACCAAAAAAAAAAAAAAAAAATCACAGCAAAATTGATAACAGTTATTTAAGTATTCAGTAAACATTATTCCATAACATACCAACCAATCAGAGTGCATAATTTGTGTCTATTTAGCATCATTGCTGATGGCATCAGAAACAAGAAAATCCAGCAGAGAGTTAGAACAAATTTCACAAAAATTATGTAGCACTAAAGAAACAGGATGGTGTAAACTTGTATTCACCATCATCTTGATCCTTCATCATCACTGCCTGCTGCACACTTTCTCTACTGAATGAGCTTCCCCCCTTAGAGGTTATGTGTGCTTTCAGCTACAGATCTCACTATGGAATCTTTATGCCTGCAAGTCTCTGTAAGTCTGGTTAAGCAGCTTCTGTGTAACACTGTCTTCTCTCCTCCTGGGAGCCCTGCCTTTCACATTGCTTTCTGCTGCTTTCTTTCCACCTACTAATATACATGAGGGCTCTGGTTTTAGGAAAAAAAAATAACAAGAAAAAGAAAGATGAGACACCAGTGAATTCTTCTCACCCTGCTAAAGCAAAATCCTACAGTTCATCAATGAGTGCAGTTGTTTATACTGATTAAAGAAAAAAAACTATTTTCCTGCCATTTTCTCATTGTGAAGAAGGCATTTCCCACCCACAGTGTTCTTATAGTGCATGGGATTTTTTTCAACTCTTGAATCCTTCTAGACATGCTTTGAATAGCTCCTTCTCTTCATGAACTAGAGGACAGAATGGTGACATGAAGGAAAAAGATAAGGCTCCTCTGGAATAGCTCAGATTCTGTCTGCCTGGCCCGTAAAAGTCTAGGAACTTTTGTATTTCCTTTCCCATGGTCATAAACTCTGGAGAGAATGTGGAACTTGTGTCAAAGGGGAAGCCTACTTATTTAATGAGTTATGTTGCTTATCCTTATTTAAGAATTTGTCTGAATCAGACAATTGCTCTCCGAACTATCCTCCTCTGCTAAGAATCATGGGGGTATTTTTGTCTGGCAGGCCTTGTTTGAAAAAGAAACAAGGGGAAAATCCTAATTTAAAACTTCCTGGACCCTTATTCTTCTTTGTCTCCTCTATACCATCCTTGCTCTTGGACAGTTATGGCAAGGGCTTATACTTCAGTGCTTGAAAGGCCCACCTTGAAACTGAGCTGTGTAATGATATGCCAAGTATGTTGACAAAGAGTTGTAAGTTATAGCAAAATCAAAAGGACAAGAAGAAACTCACTGCTAGACAGAAAAGGCAATTTAAAAGCCAAGTAGAAAGCAAGATAGAGCAATTGATGAGTAGAGAGTTAACACTTGCTCTGACTGATTCTTCTGCCTCTGTCTCTAGCACTGCAACTAGCAAGACAGTCCTTTCTGTGAGTGCACCGATTGCCTCTAAACCACAATAAAATAAGAAGAAAAAGCAGTTCAACTTACCAAAGTTGGTTGTACAAACATTCTCTTCCCCTCTATTCCTGGGAAAGTAGCTATTATGGATGGCAATGTACGGGTCACTATTCCCTTAGGGACACTGCATACTTGCAAGAGAGACTGGTTTTATACTGGCAGTATACTGGCAGTATTTAGCATCTGTCTGCATTTGGATAGATTCCAGTCATTGTTTAGTTTTGAATAAGTGTTAGGGCATTGGGTATGTAACAGATTATTTTTATAATATGCTTTGTGAATATGAGCCTATTTTTTGGTGATTTATATATATGCTTTAATTTTTTACTGACCATAAAAATAATGTAGATAAATAAAAATTAAACTCAGCATATAAACAAAAATTACTACAATAAAGTTTACTAAATCCCAGCTTAGGGTCAAAATTTTCATGCAAATTTTTTTAACTAGTTATTATTAGTTATACAAAAGTAACTTGAATTATTACTCTTACCTGCAGCAACTTTGAATGGCATAATTCATTGATTATTCTGAGCAAAGGTAATAAGAAATGCTTGCTTCATGCCAAGAATTCTTGCCAAAGTGTGATTTGACAACAGTTACTTGTGACCTTTATAAGACCCAGAGTTGCAATGCAACTTAATCAACAGTTATTAAATATTATGTATCAAAACTGGCATTTTTCTTGGATGAACCTTTATATCCTTTTCTAGACCCAGGATTGTTTTTATTTCACCTGCCAGTTCCAGTGCAAATTTCTATTTAAAATATTTTGGTCTTTGCTACTCTGAGGACTATATATGCACCAAATAAAAGCATTTACCAAAATAATCTGTATAAATTACTGGTATTTTATACAAAAGGAAAGCTATACATTTGGATAATCCAAAATATCTCAGTTCAGCATTTTGTGTTCTATTCCTTACACAAACCAGTAAATTCTAGATTAAATATTCAAAAGCTGAACAAAATCTAAGTCCAGTCAGGCTTGACTTGATACACACAAACAACTCAATGGCTAATGTAATTATCTCAAAACAGGCACTGTAAACACAAGCATTTAAATGTTTACACTGATAAAGCAGAAATATTGTAACACATATAAATCTGTAAATCCAAGACACAATTATCAGTAAGTGTGTGTAGAAAAATAAGAGATTTCCTTCATCTGGGATCAAAACCTGTGGATTGCATGATTATAAAAGGTTATTACTATAGGACAGAGTGTCAGGTTTTTTTGATTGCTTGACCAGGCAAACCTGTGACAATTGGCATACAATCTCTCAGGTCTTCAATTTCAAGGAAACATACTTCTTGTTCCCTCTGGGAATAATGTTCTTGTTATTAGTACTATTATCTACAAACTATTATTTCTTTATGGCCATACATAAAGTCTTCACTCAGGGAAAGTCAATTTATAGCAAACACCAGCAAGAACTGAAGAACAGACTATAAGATTACTATATGTAAGCAAATCAAAATACAAACTTAGAATTTTTTTCCAAAGTAAAATAATTTTAGTATTGGCACTGTGGAAATGTTAACAAATATCTACACATATCAGAGAAGGCCTAAAAAGCTGCTGGCTGGAGTTCTTTAATTTTAATTGCAGTGGTATTTTGATATATTTGATATATTTATATATTTTTATGTGGTTATTGGGTTTTTTGACAGATCACTTGGCCCATGATAACACAAAAGCTTACTGCACATTCACAGAATGTAAGCTACAAACCCCTGGCAACTGAAGAACAGCGTGTTTTGACAGCTAAAGCCAGAAATTTTGTATAATTGGCTGAAATACTGCTAAACTTTTGACCAACTGGAAACCTCATGGTGACAAAAAAAGAGAAAAATTGCAAGAAAGTTTCATTTTGTATTACTCTCTTTGCCTTCAACCTTCCCAATTTGCTAAAAAATGAATCCTATATTCTTCCAAGAGTACCATTTAACATGCTGCTTTTCTAACAGTATTTTTCAGGGATAATATGATGTATAGAGAATGTATTACAACTGTATCCCTGGTATTTTTCCTTTTAGTTTTTGATGAAGACTATGACCATACTTGATACATTACAATTGTTTCCCTGGTATTTTTCCTTTTAGTTTTTGATAAAGACTATGGCCCCACCATTCCCATGGGCTATTCTAGTATAAATATGCTTAAAAGCACCTCTCCATAAAGTGTCCTTTTTGCATTCACACAGCAGACCTTCTAGGATTTGTTCCAGTTCCAACCTTCCTGTAACACAGTTATCACAACCTTATTGTACAGAACAACATAAGGAGCTCTACCTTACCCCACCATACCCAAAGTGTTGAAAATCCTGGGCCAGGGTTTCCTGTCCCCATCCCAGGTGATGCAGGGTAGGGCATGCCAGATGTCTAATGTGCTGACTCTCCTCATCAGCTTACACATTGTACCAGTCTGTGCCTTAAATCCAATCTACAGCCCTAACTCAGACTCTACAGGTCTTAAGAACACAGTGGTGTAGGGCACCTAAAAGGACCAAGAAGGAAAAAATTCCTTTTCTTAGCTTATGGAAGAGGGTAAGAGTAGCAGACCTTGGAAACTGAGTCAGGAGACACACATTTTATTCACACTAAAAGCCAGGGATATTCTTTACTGTTTTCCAGGCCAAAATACTCCTCTTCAGAACTCAGGAAAAACAGGACCTTATAACCAGCCTCTAAAGAAATGCTTTCCAAGTTTGTTTTCCAAATATTTTCCAATGTTTTCCAAATATATTCCCAGTATACTACCGTTCTTTAAAAAAAAAAAAAAAAACCTTAAAAACTTAACAAAAACACCCCAAACCAAAATAACAACAAAAAACCCCCAAACCAAACAAGGAACAAGATGGAACGACCTTGTCTCCTTATCCTGGGATAATTTGAAATTAGATGTCTTAGGAGTATTGGGCTCTTGTTCTCCAAACATTAAGATACTTTTTCAGAAATTGAAGAGTCTTGTCAGCTATTGCCAATCAGTGAACAGTATTTGACCTTCAACAACACTGATTTTACTACCAGTCATTCTGTTTTGCTGATCCTGGTGGATCAGTTAAAGTTTCAGCTTGTATCTAGTAAAGTAAGCACTGACTTGAAAAGCCATAAAATATTTTAAAATTGCAAGGGCAAACACCTTTATTTCAAACTAAAGTAGACATGTAATGTAGTGGCTTTACTTCCTAGGAGCTTTTAAATAATTAACTTGAGAAAAAAAAAATCTACTTTCTAAAATATTTCAAAATATTTTGGGACACTTTCACCTCTATAAACAAGAGTTTCACTTTTCAAAACAATTTTTCACTTTTCTGAATTATGCCAGTTAATTCTAGATGTGCATTAAATCCTTCATGATCTACAGATTTATTGGAATAACTCAGGCAGAACAATGATATGAGAGCAATTGAACCTCAAAATACAGAACTTACTACAGCATCCAGTCTGAGCAACCAGCTTATTTAGTCTTTCAGGACTGACAGTCTGCTAGTTCACATAAGTATTCTAGCTTATTGAGCAAAAATCCTAGCACACTGAATTGTAAAGAATGTCAAAGCTTGCAGATGATATACCATATAATTTTACAAGCTATGCTGTATTTGGCAGGTGTAATTTTCTTAAAAAACTGCTGAGCAACTAACAGCTTTTAAAAATACTTTGTCTCACTTGTAGACTGTAAACAGCTACAAAATGAATACAATATCATATAGAAAATAGGTACATAAGTCAGCCACTTTTAAAATATCACACCCTTAAGAGTATTTGTTTTGTTAGTACATGCAGCATGAGATTCTGGTATAAGAGTCTCTGTTTCTTGCACAGAACTCTATTTGCCACCATAAGGGTGCATGAAGCTTATACTCTCTGTCTCTCTGAGAGAAAAAAAATAAAAGAATGCTTTCCATATAAGTAATAGGGAAGGAAACCTTATTCTTTCTAGTGTTTGTTTAGCAGCTGAACTTCAAACATTCTCTGAAAAGCAAACAACTCCAGGAAAAGGAAAATTGAAACACGACAAGTACGCTGAACATATGAAAAGTTTTGAACTGCAACTGCAGATTAAGTAACAAGTTAACAATGATGGGAACCAAATACATAGTTAAAAATCCAAGATAAACAGAGTAACCAAATGACACAGGTTCATGGTAAGTGTTAATTCTTCTATTGATAATTTTTAGGGTTCCTGTTCATATTTTATACACTCTAGAAAGAGAAATTTCTTCTTTGAGCAATGGGGGATCATGAAGCATCAATTTCACACAGAATTTATTATTTTAGCATCTTTATATGAAACAAATAGTAGGTGAAAATTATTCTAGCAAATAACACAATATCTTGGGTGCTACTGCTTTAGTCTATAACAAATAACAAAAATGCCTCATTGCCCAGAAAAAATGCATTACGGCATTGGAAAAACAAAGCAAGAGCTCCCTCTATGTAACTCTAGATACATTACTTTGTTGTATTGAAATATATTTTACAATATACTGTGAATGATGCATACTACAAAACAACTAAATTATTCAAAACAATCAGAGTTCTGAGCAGTAGACTTTTTTCTCCCCAGTATAAAAAGACAAGAATTACAGGCTAAAACATGTAAGATTTTTATACTACATGAGTTGCTAGGAAGGTACAAGACTGGAATTTCAGATGAAGCACAAGAACACTTCTGCTCGAAAGTAAGTTAAACCACACTAATAAGAAACATCTGAGGAAACTTATTATTGCTACAGTCAGATAACGGTAGAATTTACCATTCTCAGCTGTTTTCCCTACCTCTCTGTTGAAAGCTTCTGCTCCGGCATCAGGAACAACTCCTGAAGTATCACAGATGGTTCACTATCTCACTCAGATCACCACAACAAATTATATTGATGCTGCTTAGGATTACTTTAATATCCTGTGTACTAAACAGCAGCAGTTCAGAACTTGTTTTGTGTGTGGTTGCTCCTGCTACAGAAGCAGTACTGTTCAAGAGAATGAATACCAGGCAGACAAACAATAATTGCTTCACCCAAATGAACTGTAAACACTTGTGTTTGCAAATTAAATTTCTGAACACAAAGGTGATTCTTTAATGATGTAATGCTGAAATGGGAATTGTTGCAACATTTCCAGGCTATCTTTGCAAGCATTCTTCTGCCTTATACAAACAATTCTTAGAGCTAATTGTAATTTTTCACAGAACTTTGGCAGATAACCCTGCAACCAAGAGGAAAAAAACAAATTTTTTTCATGAAAAATAATCAATAATGCATGACGGTAGTGAGCACTGTTAACATATAGTTGCTGTAGACATTACTTACTGCCTTGAAGCTGTGTAAAATGATTCTGAATGTCATTGCACTTTCTGTAATAAGAAAAAGCCATTCCTTGCTCATCTTGCCCTTTCAGGAACAAAATATTTGCCAGCATGCTTCAAATTTAAGTTGAAAAATTACTTTCTGTCCTGAAGTTAGTGACAGTTTTATTTTAAATTTAATGTGCTCTTAGATAGATTTGATTAATGTAAAGGTAACTAAGGTGTCAAAAGCATGAAAGTCTTTTTGCTCATTTTGAGGTTTCCTCCTCTTCTCCTAAGTGGCCAGGCTGACAAGTATTTTGCACAGAGAAAGGAGAGCAATGAGTGCTGGTAGCATACTGACTTCACAAATTCTTTTCTCATACCCTGAGGAAAGAACAAATTTTCTTTAACTTCAGAATCACTTGTTATCTGGCAGAAATACTTACTGCCTGTCTGTCAAAACTTCCATCAGAATGTGTCACTTTGACCAGAGCACTCTTTTCTTGTCAACTATGCTGTTGAGACAATTGCAACCTAATTGCTGAAGACATCAACCAAGGCTACTCTAAGAATTTTCAGACACAGGCCAGCCTAAGAAAGCTACTTCAGGAGTCTTACAATTTATTCATAAGAAAGATGGTAACTAGCCTGAATAATATGATTAGAGATTTCTGCCAGGGTTAGATTTTGTACAGTACATTCCTCTCCCAAAGAAGGAGAGGCCTGGTGCTTCTAGAATTAGCAAATAACTTATTCAGACCTTCACAGCTTAAGTTTACTGTTGGGGTGTTAATGAGCCTCCAATTTATACTCTGGCTTTGTGGAACTCTTTACGTTGATATGCCCACAGCACTGCCCATCTGAATAACCTACTGCAAAATACCACTGGAGTGGGGTTTCTGGACAATTAGAAATGTGTCAGAAGAATTCAGACTTTATGGCATGGAAGATAGTCCTCTAGACATTACTAATGATTCCAGAGCTCTAATACCAATAAATTAGATTTGAAATATACATGAAATCATCTGGTTATGATTATAGGAGAGGCAGGCCTACTTCTGATAACTAGAATCTGCCCAGAATTACTGATTTGCTGGAAATCAGAGGCAATTGGCAATTTTTTGCATGTTTTCTGGCTTCCTGAGCCCATGCAGTAGTATTTTCATTGCCTCTCTGAGATTAATTACAGTAAATTTACTTGTGATATGATCACACAGTTATTTGGGCTGACAGGGGTAGCAAAATAATATCAATCTTCCCAACCAATAGCAGAAGCAGCATGAAGAGGAACAGCCAGCATAGTTGAAACTTCCTTGGCTGCCAGAATGGTGGGAGGTAGACCACTGGCACCTGCTGTCTGTTAGAGGAAGTAGCTTTCAATTTTGAGTAAAAGAATAACAATTTACTCTAGGGTCTAAAAGTGTATACTGAGAAATTCTATTCAATAATGAAACTTTTGGAAGAAGTCTATTGTGGTGATTCATCTCTTCTGATAAAGGACATCTTAATACTGAATTGTATCTTTTGTTAATATTTAATGTGAGTCAGGCAACACCAGTGTGAATTTGCATTCATAATTCCTTTCTGAAAAGATAATTTGACATGCCCTCCTTTTTCACTTTGCTATGTATTCAGCTTTAGTTGCAAAGATCATTTACTGTGCTAATGCCTTTCCCCTTCAAAACTGTCTGTGCTTGCCATGTCTGATGATGAATACCCATTTGTAAACAAAGTAGTGATGCATTATTATAGCTGAAGGGCATTGTTTTACCTGGATGTAAATTCATCATTTTTTAATGCATCACAGCTTGATGCTTGATATCTCATCAAGCACTCTGAAAGCTTTGTTGACACAGATTGATGATCCAAACAATTAACTTAATAATGGCATCAGCAACTGGAGGTTAGTATTAGCCAAAGAAAGAGCAGACCAAGTTCTTCCCCAGTGTATGCCTAATAAAGTCAAAGGAGGTATGTTTGGGAGCTATTTATTGCAAACAATTTATTTGATCCCTTTTTTCATTTTCTGAGCTAATATTAAGAGTCTAGCTATGCTGCATTAAGTACTCTGTGGACAACAAGTGGAAGGTTTTTTTTAGACAGCTTATGTTCTAACAGTATATGTTACACTTTATAAATAATTCTCCTTTCTCAGAGTAGTTTCAGAAAAGCTAATAATTTGTGAATATTCTGTTAGAGCTCAACTGGAGATAGCTACTTCCCAGCTGTTAGCTACTACACCTCA
Organism: Taeniopygia guttata; assembly: GCF_048771995.1. Taxonomy (NCBI): domain Eukaryota; kingdom Metazoa; phylum Chordata; class Aves; order Passeriformes; family Estrildidae; genus Taeniopygia; species Taeniopygia guttata. Next base: position 34,581,695 of record NC_133028.1, on the reverse strand, counting down.
CCTGAAACATGGTGTATATATGGAGATGTAGTAACTACCATGTACATACCTCTTTGTTTGCACTAATGTATGGTAAAATGACATTCAGCAAAACAATTGTTCTTTACTGTTTTTGTAACTTGACTGACTAGAAAAGCTTTCCCATTCTAGCACTATCTATCTCAATGCATCTCTGTGTGGACCTGGGAATCCACTGATGAATATATGACATCATTTAAATTCAGACTGAACAAGTAATAATTGCCTTAAGGAAGATCTGCTGCTGTGGATTTGATGGATTCTAGAAGACTGCAACCTCATTATTAAATCCTTTGTTGTCAATCTTTCTGATATCAACCTATCAGAAAACTCAGCAGCCAACAGAATTCAAAGTAATAACTCTTAAAACTAGGGAACTTAGCTCTGTGATGGTTTACCAGGGAGTCTAATGTCTTGTGCCAACTGATGTAATTGTACCTGGCAAACAGTGCATGGGAACTGCCAGTTTCAAGCTGGAGACTGACAGATGAGCAGCTTTTCTTTCTGAAGTGAGCCAGGTGCTTGGAGTTAGATGTAAAGGGCTTAGGTATTGCCTTGAAGCTAAGCTGTTTCATCCTCTCTTTGATAGTAATAAATGAGAGAAATTCATGAGTCAGATGACTATAAAAGTAACCTGGATCCAAAGATGACACCTGCCACCATCTGTCTGCCTTCCTTTTTTTCTTTTTTTGAAGTTTTTGTCATTTTTTATATTACAAATAATTCCTACATCCTCATCATTTCCTTCCTCTACCAGAGTTTCTTTTTAGCTCAGATTTTGAACAAATTCTTCAGATATTTCACAGCAGTTGATGTCTTCAATGGTACAGTTAGTGTTCCCATGTTAACAGAAATCCTTTTCCAATTGTACATCTGGCACTACACAAAAAGTGTGAGTGCTTAGCTAAATAATCTTCCTACCTGTTAGCTATGACTACACACAGACAACTATGTATATTTGCCAAGTCTGTTGCATGTATCAGTGATCTTGCAGTTGTAATTTACTTGCAGGAGCAAAAAAAACTTGGTATGTTAGATGTCAAGGTACTTTTCACTACCTTAGGAATACTGATATTAGTACAGTTGTCAACAAAGTAAAACAAGCACTGGTAACCATTTCTTGTATTAAGATGCTGGGTGTGCTCAATATAGGCTTGTTTTTGAGAGAAGCAAAAATCAGATTAAAGTAATTCTAAAGAAACAGACTGTTAGAGTTGATACAATATGCAAATAAAGATAATACTCCATATAGTGCACATTTATTTGCTTAAATCTAATGCATTAAAAAAAAAAAAACAAACTGAGAAATGGAGGATGGTGACTGGTAGACATCAGGGCTAAAATAAGAGGAACTACCAGGTAAATTGGAGGGTGAATTGTGCTCCTAAAGTATAATAAGCTGTAGGGAAAACAAGAATGCATACACAAGATTGCATTTTAAATTAAATTTTCTGAAATCTTTCAGTTCTAGATTAAATTATTTTCTACTGCTTATGACTTCTGAAAAGCAGTGAATCTAAGTTGAATCTTAAGAAGTAAATAAGAACACATTTTTGTTGTATTTTGTAATCTAAGAGTAAGGACTCATTCAAGAAAACAGGCTTACGTTAAAAGAGAATATTTTTATTAAGCACATAATTAATGTGTTGAACTCCTCACCACGAGATACCAGTGATGTAATAGCAACAGACAGAAAAGGCCTGTAATTTAATGAATGTCGTTACACTAGACAGAATATTGAAATTTTCATGGATGTAAAGCAATTAGAGAATTGCTAGTCATGTCAGATTTTTTGACAAAGTAAAAAAAAAAAGCATGGAAATGAAAGTGAAATAATACTAAATCCCCTTATTCAAACATGGTTATTACAACTGTTATGCAAAGCACACCATGCACCACAACTCAGCTTCTGAAAGCTTGAACTTTTATTGTGAATCTCTTAGTTAAGATCTTTCCCTCCCTTCAACACTAATTATTTTCGAAGTAAAATGTGTACATCTTGGATTTTTTCCAGTCAGTTCTACTGAGTATAGTGATCTGGTGAAGATTTGTAAATAGTGAATAAGATAAAGTGGTGTCTTTGACAGGCAAAACTAATGTTGTGATGCATGGTCTGGAATACACAACCATTCTAAACATCAAAAAAGCATTTTTTCAAACATTGCTCAAATTGAACTAATTAACAGAAGTAGAACATTTTGTACACTAGCCAAATAATTTTTCACACATAAACCTTTTCCTTTAGTTTGGTGAAAATGCATTGTCCCTTTTAAAGAAGGTTAAGTGTGTACGTAAGTGTGTGCCCAGTCCTCATTCAGCAGATTGCTGCAGCCCAAGCACTGCCAGTTGGGAGGGTACGTTTTACAGTCTGGGCTGTAAATAATCTCCTTTTTCCATGAGATTTGTGTTGAAAACTGTAGATTATCTTAAAATATCCTAAAAGTATGATGATGTCAAAGTCACAAAAAAAAAAATCAGTTTGTTAAAGTTCTTAAGTATGACTACTCTAACACTGACAAAGAAATATCAGGCAATGTGAAAAGTCAGTTTCAAGATCAGATTAACTGAAAAATATTTCTTTTGATTTTTTTTTTTTTAATGGATGCCACCCCTGTGCAATTTGTTTCAACTTTGCTGGAGTATTTGATGTTGGCTGCCATCAGTTCCTTTAAACTAATAGATAAATAGGGTTTGGCATACTGATTCCCGTGACAGACTAGCCTATTTACTTCTGTAGCTTGCTGTTCTAAGATTAGTGCAGGTGTGTTGATAAGCTTCTCAGTATATGCTCATTAGGAAACCTGTCTTTTCTGTGTACAGAATCAAGAAAAGGAAGTATATGTAATGAATGGTACATCTGCTTTTAGGCTAACACACTTAAGGACAAAGTTACTTCTTCATTTGAAATGTAACTAGGTCTAAACAAAGCTAGATGTGTCAATCATAAATTATATATAGGTTATTTTCATGCTTAGTGATTTCTATTAGCACAGAAATTCAAATTTTCAATATAGGATTATGCTGATGAAAAGCACTATTTTTTTTTATGCAATATATTGTAACAACTTTTAAAAAAAAAAAGTTGGAATTAAAACATCTGCTACTAGTTTACACGGAGTAGGCACCAGTAGTACAAAACATATTATGCCATTTTATAGACAGAGCTATAATAATGAAAACATTGCTAAAGCAATGAGACTTGCCAGCTACTGATGGGACTCAGGAGAAATTCTTTAACAGATGTTTCCACATCAAACAGATACTTATCCCTCACTGATTATCATGATCTTGAAAATGCATTACTTAATTCAACAATCAACACCTCTTCATCAGTCCCATTTAAAAAAAAAATCATTTTTTCAATAGGTTTTTCCTTCTACACAGCAGCTGATAAAATATATTATGGCCTTAATTTCCTTATGGTGAAGTTGTATTACAGCATTATTGTGTTCATGGCATAATTAGGATCCTGTCAGCACATCAGTCATACACTGGTGAATACACATCTCATTTACTTTCCCATTTTAAAACACACAATCCTCATAGTGACTAGTGACTACTGTACTACAAGCTGACATGACTGCGTGCATACTTCTTTAAAATTTCAACTGCTGTCCTCTGAATGCACTGAATAATATTACATCTGGATAGCCTCTTTCTTTAGTTGGAAGTTTCACCATTAAACATTGTTTAGACACCTATGAAGTAGAGATATCAAACCCTATCTTGAGTAGGTAGTCATCACCTAAAGAAAAAAACTTTATCAGCTTATACTCTGACTGCAATTAGCAAGAAAGTAAGTTTGAGATACTAAACAAGCCTGGAAATATGGAGGGTCAAATTAACACTTTTTGAACAAAATGCCCAGTTCTATTTGTTTCATCTTCTTTAATTTATAAAAATCTTCAAACCCAGGTCACACTAATAATATTTTTATATCTATAACATATATACTTTATTCCTAAAATAAGTTGCTCAGCTCACAAAACATACATTCCACATGTAACACCACTGTACAGTGAAGTGAACACATTTTTACACACAAAATACCTTGAAATGAGCTGTAGCAAATAGACACCGAAAAGAAATTCTTGCCAAGGAAATGTGAGAGGCCCCTTGATTTTTCACGTTATTAGAAATGTTTAGAATTATGTTTTACCTTTTTGTCAAATTATATACCTCTTGAGTTTTCACTGATTTTCATAAGGAAAATAAAACAGCTCAATTTAAGTGTTCTACTACTTTTAATTTCCTTTAATATTTATCCTGTTAGTATGAATTATAACTTATGTACCTCAAATGGCATAACTATTTTTACTCTACAGCCCATGCTATAGTTTTTTATGAGTGGGATGAAAGTAACAGGCATCTTGGGACAAGAAAAATGACTTCTTAACAGAAAGAAATCTTTATAAAAAGTATTTTTAATTCAATTAAAGTTTGTTGCTACTTTTCATAGGTGAGTCAGGAGTAATAAATCAATTGAAACAAAATTTTTCAGCATAGGTGTGGCATAAAAACCAAACCTCTTGATATTTCTTTATAGTAAGTAATCTAATTTAGTCTGGAATACAAGACCAAATCACTGAATAAACAAATAATTCCAGCAAAACTGTTTTTAAAATTATATCCTGGGAAACAGTGAAATTGAATATCTGAACTTAGCCTAGCAGCTTAAAACCTACACTTCAAAAAATATCACCTTGCCTACCTCTTGCACATAAATCATAGAGTGCCACCTTGCCTGTGCAGCCCTTACTTTCTCAACTGCTAAAAATTGCTGGCATCATTAACTCAGTTCATATTATGCTATTTCTCTTTCTGCTGAACCTGTCATCACCTCATTTTCTCCTGCATCCCCAGGTTTGACAGATGCACTTGCAGTAACACTTTTCTAGTTTTTGACTTATTCAGATTCTGCTATATTGCCAGCTTCCTCCTGAGAGCGCTGCTGGATCAGGAGCCTGCTTCCTACGCTTGCACGTAGAACTAAAGCAGAGCTCCAAGCACCACAAGAACTGCAGTATTGTGTCCTACAGTTAGGCTGCTTATTTCCAACTCAACACATGCCGTGCAGATTTATCCATGAATTACAGAAACAAGGGACTTTTCCAAGGGAAATGCATACAGCCCACATTACTGTAGTCTAGACATCTCTGTCTCACTGACAGGGAGAGGGAACATGTCTTACCTATACACACTCCACACAGATCATTACACATGAAGTACATTCACAGCTTTTGAAAAATAAAGCAGAATTTTATTGTATGTTGCTTGTATGTGCCAGATTTTTAGAGATGGTGATTATAGCTATTCTTCTGTGTAATTTACAAGACATTATAGAAAATTGGCATATAACAAATAATGAGTTTCATTTTTCTTTTAAAAATAATTTTTAAACAGGGAACTATAGCGGTGATTGAAGCAAGGATAGATTGATAAGGAACCCTATCAAAATCATGAAACTGCTGATACAAGATTTTTTTCAGTATGGAATTTAAGGAGATTTAATTTAAAAACCCAGCACTGTTTCTAGAAAAACTTATAATCAAATAAGTTTTGTGACATTGTTAGACCATATGCAATTTTGTCTAAAAGCTACTCACAAAAATATGAAGTAAATTAATCCACCTGAAAAATTTTAAAAAGTAGTTACCAGTATCAAGTTGGGGTGCCTGAAGAGGGAGGGGTCTGTCAAATTCTAGTCATCTCCTTTCACTTCAATACTTTAAAATTGGTCAAAATTACTATACTGATAAAAGGTATACTGATATTTACAGGTAAATGTAAAGGGTAGACTTTGTCCCTGAAGAGTACTGTAGTTAACTCTTCCTCAAGAACCAAACCATACTTTCTACTACCGTGCCTCCTCACCCCTGTTAAAAATGAAACTCTGTGTCCTATGTAGCTGTTCCAGCTGCTGAGTGTTTAATTGCATCTAAACAGTGTTTCAATGTGTGGCTCATACAAAAATATAAGCAATCACAATCTGTAAAATAACCCAAACGTGGCTGCAGAAAAAGAGAAACTGTATTCATAAATTGCTCTTATCTTCTTAATATTAGTCTTTGTTTTTAGTCTGCATTTATTTCTAGTCTAGCTAGATCTAGCTATGATCCTAGAATTTTTTCTGTGCAATATTTGCCAATTCAATTAACAGTCTGTTTACTCCCTCTTCCAGATCTTTAATGAATATGTTAAATAAAATCAGCTCTAACACCAATCCCAGGGTGCCTTGGCAGACATTGCTCCTCACAACATAATTCATCATACCCTTTGTTTGGAGATTGCTTGGATGATATAGCTGATGTAAAAGAATGCTGCCCACCTGCTTGGATATGTTATCCACAGGGAACATATAACACCAATTACAGGAGAAATTTACTGACTTTCTTTGCTTCTTGCTGCAAGCCAGAAAATGAAGAGTGTTGACAAGGTTCTAGAAAAGAGCTCTAAACTTTTTGGTTCCTGATACCTGAGAGACAGTTCAGCAGCCAGATCACTGGAAATACTCTTCATAGAAGCACATTTCTACTTTTTCAAAAGAAGACTTATTAATGGAGGTAGACAGATGCAAATTCCCAGGTTAAAGAAAAAAAAAATAAAAAGGAAGACTCAAAACCATCAACTCCTAAAAGAAAGCGACTTATTTTATGAAAATGCTCCCAAACCAGAGCATATTAAGCTGAAAATCAGTTTCCTTTGAATATTTGATAGCAGATTCTATTTAGCTGAAGTTGAACTAACTGTATTTAAATGACTTTGTACAGAGACTTCTACAGATGAAGAATTCGCTGGATAATTTTCTACCTCAGGTAGTGTTCTTTGCAACATTGTTACTTACGTGGTATCACTAGCCACTTTTCAGTGGTTGAATTTCCTGGTGTCAATTTCCTTGCTGGCAAGTCAGCATTCAGATGGTTAAATCAAGATCTTTCGCCCTCTGAAAAAAATAAATAAAAATTAAAATATTTAGTGGTCATTGTGAGTTTCAACACACTTTATTCTATTTGTATAAATAATCTTTATAGTTAGTGTTATATAATCTCTATAGTGGAAGCCATAGTGGAAATTTCCCACTATTACAAAAAGAGTCCAGGGGCTCTACATTTTAAAACAGCAGTCTGCTTAAACCCAAGATTACTGCAGCTGGTATTCTTACTGTGTAATTTCATGACTCAGATATTAGTTATTTGTGGATATAAATCCTATAAATGTGTTTCTGTAGTCCAGTAAAAGGCTTTGTTTTACTTTATTAAGTTCTTTCAGTTTTCTTCATCAGATTCTATTTAGTATTACCCAACATTATTCTTTCCCTAGTTACTCCAGTGTCTAAAACCTTTAACAGTGATGGCACTTTTATTCACTGATTTATACAGCCTCTTTTTTTTTTATTTTTCATTAGATCTGACATAAAAATGGGCAACAGAACTGGTACAGTCCACAACTACATATCAATGATCCTCTTACCTGTGATGGGCCACACTAAAAAAATCTCACCATTATCACCATAAATCTGCATGAGGGAACTAAAGCCAAAGGCTGAAATACAGAGAGAATTCAAAATACCTGAAAGCAAAAGGAATAAATCATTCATAGTATTGCAATGTTGCCAACTCTTACACTGAAAAAGTGCATCCTAAAGAAAGGTTTTGTCCTTTTTGAACTTTCTGCTACTCCTGTCAAACCTCTTCTTCCTCATTCTGTCAGGTTATACTCAGCCAAATAACCTTGTTGCCAGAGCAACCTTCTCCCCTCTTCACAAAACATCAGAAATTTATTTGCACAGAAGCCCACCTCTTACTGCTGTAGTAGTTTTACCAAAATTGTTTTTGACAGTCCTCTGCCAACAGCTCTTACACACACTATTTCATTATTAGGAGGGGAAAAAATACAGTAAGTCTGAGTTGGCAGCACGTGCATGATATGATTTGCAATTTGTTTGAGTAACAAAGAATTTCACACAGAATTCAAAACCACAGCAAGAGCGATCTGGCTGATGAAGAATGTAGATCTGAGACTCACAGGTAACAAGAGCTTGGAGGGAAACTCTGCCCACTTAGTCCCACTCAAAGCAAGGCAATATTCAAAGTGACATCAGCTTCCATTGGGTTTTACCCCAAGAGTACTCTCTTAATACAGACATTTCACATGCACTCTGAACAATCTACTCCTGTTCTTAACCGCTTTTCACTATTTTCTTAATATAAAAAAATATTTCCATTCCTGAATGTGTTGCATTGCCACTTATCCTTTTGCTGTGAGCCTCTTGAGAAGAGCCTTTGACATCCTTAACAACTTTCCTTTTTCTTAAGCAGAAGACAGAAATCAGAGAAATGCAGAAAGCCTTGCCACCCTTTTCTGCTAAGCAAAGACTACTCTCTCAGCTTCTTGCCATCCAGCTTCTAAATATATTGATGGAGCTCAGCTGAATTCACTTTAGTTCAAAGCTACACACAGGAGCCCAGGTATGGCTTCCTGTGATATAACTAAGCAGAGCCCATCGCTCCCCGTGACGGAACCTAGCAGAACTCACGGTTCCCCGTGACGCGACAAAGAAGAACCCGCGGCCCCGGGCGCCGCTGTCCCGCAGGGCCGCCGGCAGCCCCGTCCTGCCGCGCCGCCGCACCAAGCCCCGGCCAGCACTTGTTGCGTGGGGTTATTCCACTGGACTTTGAAAAAGAGGCATCCCCTCGCTTCTGTGCAAGTCCAGGCATCTTTGTTTCTGACTTTCCTTACTAGAAAATACACTACATCTATTCACTTTTAAACCCTGTAAGCCATTTACCAATTCTCCTCCTTGAGGCCCATATTTGTTTTCTTTTTTTGCCTCCTTCGAACCCCTTGAGAAAAAAAAAAAAAAAAAAAAAAAAAAAAATCTTGGCTGGCCCTTCTCTGCTTTCCTGGCTTGAAAGCCAGGAACGAAATGAAAACCTCAGCTTCAGTAATGATATGCTGCCTCCTTCCAGCCAGGAGGAAAAATCTTTTTCAAATCTCCACAAGGACAGACAGAAATTCATAAAGAGCTAAAGCTTTTTATCCTACATCAAAACTGTCTCTAGCCTTTACCAAACTCAGCAAGATCTATCCTTTCCTTCCAGATTGTTACCCTTGACTAAGGCTCAAGAATAAAGTAGTGATTGTAAGCTCTTTGGGACAGGCAGGAAGCTGGACATCACTTTTGGGTAAAATGAGTATTTTGGATGACAAAAATAGAAATAAAGTTCATAAAATGGGACATTCACATTACTTGCATTAGCCAATTTGAGTTCTGTTTTCCATTCTTTCCTGATGATAGGGTTGCAAGTAATAAATATATGTATGGAAGGCATCCAGTTTTGTTTAATTCACTGGCATTGTCTGAGAAGCAATGAATCATGTCAGAGATTTAAAGGGATTACTGATAGAGAAGAGTGTAACCTTTCTTCCAATACAACAGCTGTTCTGAAAAATTTCCATAATAACAGTTGCTTTTAATTATATAAAGAATTGCAAAGCCTTTTTAGCTTCATATCAATAATGCAGCTTTGATTCAAAAGTTGCTAAAGAGATAATCCTCAGCATTTTTTGTCAGGGCCAGTTTGTGAATAGTAATGATTTAAATTCCAATGTCATCTTTTTTTTTCTTTTTCTTTTTTTTTTTTTTTTCCAAAAGAAGGAAAGAATGGTCTTTATTTCCTTAGAACTTGGACTGAAAAATTACAAACAATGCTTGGAAAATATTATTCTCATAAGAGTCCTTCAAGAAATGCTACTGATGCCTAAACAGACACATATAAAATAAAAAGATCAGAAGTACGGCACAGATATGAGGAAAAAAATATTCTGACATATCTAGTCAAATATTACTGATAAGAATAAATCATAAATCTCTGTATCTAGAACTAGCGTGTTTTACTAAAGAAGGATTATTTTTAGTAATTTTCAGGGCTCTGCCAAATCAGTAAAAATTGCATTTCTTTATCTTCCACTCTTCCTGCTTCTCTCTGTGATTAAATACTGGCCTCTGACTGCTTAATGCTTATTCATTCCTCATTTTCTGGGCAGATCACTAGTTTGTGAAGATAATTAGAGACCCCTGCTATTCCTTCTAAGCAGACTAATTAAAATGGAGTGCTGCATAAACACATGCAGCTGATAAAGGCTTATAGCAAGAAGGACCTAGTACTAAGAATCATACTATTTGTGTCACAAAAAAAGTAAAAACTTATTGCATCTGCTAGGATAGAGCAACATTTTTACTATGGTCCTTTTTCGTGGTTTAAGAATAGTGTCCTCTAATTTAGTACTCTCACTGAGACACTCCAAACCACATGCTACTCCCTCGCTTTCCCTTGCCCTCCCTTCCTACTTTTCAGAGGGCTGGAGAAGACAACTGGAGGCACAAAAGGCAAAGATAATGCATGGATTGGGATAACAATTTACTGGAAACAGCAATGAGATTAAAAAAAAAAGCAACAATATTAAAAGTAAAAGAGAGAAGGTGATTCACAAGCAAAAATGCTCACTGTGGTGCTCAACCAACTGAAGCCATGTGACTCCCAACACTCCCTCCAACTCCAGACTACAGCTCCCAACTGCTCCCTCCAGGAGAGACTGGCACCACGCTTACCCAAGCAGCAAGGGCCCTTCTCCCTGGAAGAGTCCTTTTCTCCCACCCTCGGCAATGACATTGCCATGAGATGGTACAGAATGACCTCTGGTCCTAGCCATGCCACCTTCCAGCTACTGCAAAAATTAACCCTGCCCTGGCCAGAATGAGGACACTCTCACTGTATTTTGCCCAGCCACTTATCACTTATTTTGTTTTGTTATTACAGCTTCATGGACCTTCTGATGAGTCAAGGGGTTAAGTTAGAAATGTAGTTAGCAAAGATCATATACTCTGATTAGAGCTTAACAAGGAAATCAGTTGATATCAGGTGGGGATAACTGAAACAAGACTGGGAATGACAGGTGATAATATGAAGTGTTGTAAGAGTGCAGGAGCCATAAATACCACTGACTTCTAAGAATGAGAAGGGATTTGGACTGTGACCTGCAAGTCAAGGAGCCCTTCCAACTTGACACGGATGAAGAGTTTACCATGAAGAAGACATCTTACTTCCTTCCCAGAAGCCCACTGAAGGAGAACAATTGCACAGGCATAATGAATATTCAGCTAATTATAATACCAGGTGAGAGTTAATGTTTATGTACTAAGCATCATAGAAACTGTATTGGAAACCATCTGAATATGTAAAACCTTTTTGGATAAATAGAGAGCAGGAATTTGTGACTTTTTTGCACATGCTTTTGGAAATAATTCTGCTTGTGTCCAGTGCTGTAATAAATATACCACTTTTCAACTTTAATTAGTTGAAGAGTCTTCTGTCTGTGTTTCACTAATATCACCTATGACTTTTAACAAGTATTATCCTAATATTTTCTGATATGGCATTAAAATATAACATTTAACATTGAAGAAAATATGGTAAATTCTTCATCAGGATCATATTCTCCTAACTTCTTTTATTTTTCCTTGAGGTGCTAATCTTTCATGTAAAACATATAGCATAAGTGAATACACCTCAGAGCGGTGCACATAAAAATGCAATATAGGCAAGAAGGCTACAAAGAGTTTTTCTGCTGCTCTCCAGGTACCAATTTTCTCCTTTCATCTGTTTTAGCATGTAGATAGCCTACAGGCACTGCTGAACACTTTACCTTAAAGATCTTAAAGACTTTACCATTTGAATAAACTACTGCAAGTTCTAAATGTTTCTTTTTTCTCTTCCAGACAAGTGAAGTAACTTTTATTTAATTTGGGACAACCAATATCTATCAACAAAACAAGGGAAACTACTGGCCTTGAACTGTGTCTCAAGATGCAGTAAAGTTATGAGCAGCATCCATAAATTGCCAAGAAGGTTGTGTGTACTCATCCCATGAATATCCAGCTTCAGTAAGACCTGCTGTGCCCACCCTGAGGCAGTTGCAAATTGTTGTCATATTGTTTCTTCAAATGAAGTTAAACTATGACTGTAAATTAGATTATGCAATTCTGAACGGGTAGAGGCATCTATGCTGACAGACTTGAGTATCTCAAAGCAACAAGAGTATGTTTCTGGAAAGGGAGTAAGAGCCTTTAAGGAGTTATAGCTTTTAACACAAACTTATAAAGTAACTTTTTTCTTTTCAATTTTTTCCCAAACACTTTATTTCTAAATTTTAGTAGGGTCTAAGTCAATTCTACTCCAATATTAATTTATAATTTAAGAATTGTAAAATATCTTTTCTCCTTTCAGTATATTATTTTGAGAAGAAACATTCAGGAAAGAAATTTGAAAGGCATCATTTGTGTATTACAGTAAGCATTGTAAATAAATTAATATATTTTTTGATCTTTCTTTTTTTCCAGTTTTGCTTTCTAACACAAAAAACCCTCATTTAACTAAACTCCCAGCTTCATATCATCAGTGAACTTGCTGAGGAGACATCCTGATTCTTCTGCCAAGTCTTTTCCTAGGAAGCTAACTGTGCTGTAGCCAATTATCTCCACCTAGAATGTGCTCACAAATCAAGAGTTGATACCATTTTGTCTATACCTCATAGATAGGTAGAATTGTTTAACTACCTCTACATATCTTGTTTTTGGAGTGTGCTCCAAGAGATGTAGTTTCCTGTAATGGTCACATGGTTGGCTCAAATGAAAACATGGTGAGAAGTGTAGTCTCACTTGGAGTGGTCTCTGCAAGTCTCTCTTCTGCTGGCTTAAAACAGTCACACAACAAGGAATATATCCAGGTTCAAAGTACTTAATATGATTTGAAGCAGCATATGGACTGTTGATCTGGTGTCAACAAAGGAATTGTCATTTTCACTGGATTACTAGGTACACTGATGGAGTAAAGAAGAATATTTATTGTAAAACATTTTAATTAAAAATATTAAAAAAGCAGATGGATACTGAATACTTAAGAATATAACTTATTAATAACACCATTAAGACACAGATTCACTTCCAACAGGCCAAAATTAAATTCATAATCTCAAAAGCCTCTGTCACAAATAATGGCAAGATCACAGCCTTAGATCAGACTATCTTTCCAGAGGTAATTCTATTACAAAACATGAAGTTTGAGGTGGCTATGTTCAGAAGTCATGTGTTGAAAATTATATTTGGTAACTCCAGGCTAAGGTATATGATTAAATTAAATCTATATCACCTTGGTGATAGTCATAGCTCTAGTAAAAAACAGAGCATGTTATGCAAAGAAAAAGCATTCTGATAAGAGGAACAGCTCAGAACAGTGTCTTTTCTAGTCTACTGCATAGCATACTTTCTCAGGAAAGCTCTAGGATCAATTTTCTCCACTTCCCAGGGGAAGGAGCCACCACTGATTGGATTGCTCCAGCAGCTTGAAGAAGCTTTCACATTCTCTTTTTTGAAAACAAAAAAAAAAATTGCTTTCCTGGGATTTCTAACCAAAGGAGCTGTTTCACTGCTAAGAATCCAGACTGCAGAGGCATCTAGGAAATTCCATTGGCACTTCCTGGCTCAGCATACAACTGAGTCATATTCTCTGACATAACTCTTCCCTTACACTCCATAAAGGAAATAGGTGACTGCTTGAAGGTTCACAGCAGGGTATCCAATAGAAGGAACTGCTATTGTTCCCTGTGTGGCTAATGGAGAGAGAGACCTAATGAAGCCCCTGATCTAAATCACTGTCTGGTGAGGTGCCTGCCTATTGCCGCTGATTATTTAGAGAGTTCACACTTTCCATTACCTTAGATATATAGTATAGTTGATGGACCTCGATTATTATTGAATTTTTGGGAGTGTGAATATCTTGTCTGTTTCTTTTTAATCCTAACTTCCCCTAGTGGATTTAACCCTTTGGTCTGAGCAGCAGAAAAATTCAAATTTAAGAGAGATTATTTCCGCTCCTGGGCCCTCACTCAAGCAAAGTCCATGAAATTAATACAATATGAAGATCTCTTTGGAAAGAAGCATGATCTTTGGTGCTTGAAAGCAGTCCATATCTAGTTCCCAACTGAAAATGGCAAAATTACTCTGCTGTAAACTAGCATGTCAAACTAGCCCAGATTTTCAAAGGTGCTGCATTTTTTTATCTCTAGGGAAATCAAAGATTGTTATAGAGATAAAAAGCTATCATTTCTAAAAGAGTGGTGCCTTGTTTACAGCCAATTAGTCATTGACACATAAACCTGTCATACTCTTAATCACTACCCAGGGAAATTTTTTTAGTGTTTTTTGCATCCTCTATCTGTCTAATTTGAAAACATGTCCTCTCTGAAACTTTCAAGTTCTTTAGTATATTAGTTGGAACCCTAAGAATATGCTTATCTCTGACCAGTTTTCAATAGGTAGAAATTAGGACAGAACTACTAAATCTCAACTATCCCTTTTATTTCCAAACTGTTAATCCATTAATTACTCCATTTTGAACACATATCCCATGTTTAGTGAAAATGGTATGTACACTGTAGCATTTTAGTATGGCTGCAACAACAAAATAAATGCAAGAAAGTCTCATACTAAAGATGATATTCACAATTTGTTTAATAATTTTATATTGATACTGCAGTTCCCAAAGAACCTCCTTGATCTCTATCTTTACAATAACTGCAGCTGTAAAAACAAAGCTACAATAGTGTAGGGTTTTTTTTGTAAAAGAAAGTAAGACCTCTCTACTAATAAAAGAATCCAAACACTCAAGGCATTATTTATTTTCAGATAACTGACAAAAATTAATTTGACTATATGTCTGTACCAACTATGTGTGACCCTCAAAAATCACTGGCAGACCAGGAATTTATAACCAGAACACATTCCCTGGACAGTGCAACTATTTGGATTAATTGCATTAAGAGACTTAATTTTGAAGGATTTGGGAATGTTTTTACAAGGTTTAGGAAGGATTTCATTGGGATTACATGATGAGCAACTTTGAATGTGCTTAACTGTTCACATTAACTCTCTAAGCAACCATGAAACAGATCAGTCATCACTGATTAATAATTCTTATCCAAGATTTTGTCACCATAAAGGGAGTATCTTTGTAGTTCAGTGTATATGTCAACCAGTCAGTAGGAAAAAAAACCCTATGCTTTGGCAAGGATCTCAGTGCTGATGTTCTTCGTGCTGCTGGATTTGAAGAGAGTGTGCTTTTACTCTACATATTTCTGTTCTCTTGTTTTGCCTTCAGACAAATGTAATTTTCCTATTTGATCTAAAATTATATAAAAGTTGGTCTTTCTTTAAATTGATCTATATTTGGCATATGATAATATTACTTGCCAACACCACTTTCAAAGCTCAATTAATTGCAAATTTAACTTAGGTACTGAAACTGAGCACCAATGTCCTAAGATTAAGATATTAATTCAAGGGAGAAAATATGCATAAACTAAAAAGTTTTAGCAGTTGGATGATGGTAGCTCTACTTGCACCAATTAGCCACATCAATCTGATGCCAAATGTCCTGTTACATGAACTGGGACAATAAGGCAGAGAATTAGGGATTCTATATAAATACTGCAAAACTGAATTTAAAAAAGAATTGCATCCTTTTAATATTTCTGGGAAACCAGAAGTTTTAGAAATAAATGCACTTCTCTGTGTTTAGTTTTTTTTCTAATGAAATCACAACTGCATTAATATACCAAAATGTGAGTGTCCAATGCTGAGCACACTGTCCTGTTGTATGCTATTATCTGATGGTAGATATGCAAATGCACAAATAAACCAAGAAATTATGCCTGCAAACCTCATTGGGAAAAATAAAAGAGGCAGCTGTGCACAGAGCTCCAAGAGCACAGGTCAAATTTATGAGCATATGTAGACTTACTCAATTTTTGTTTTAAAAATAGATTTTACCTTTCACTGCAGATAATTTGTGTTACTAGCTCTATCAATTATTGTACAGTAGAATAGACTAATTTTGTTTGATGCAAAGGCAGTCAGGAAGTAAAAAAAACAGTCAAATGTTAAACTTATACTTGAGTGAGATTTATTTGCTTGTTTGTTTGTTTGTAATTTGCACATTTAATTACCTGTGGGAGAGATTCTTGTGGACATTGGATTTTTCAAAATCAAAATAAGGTGTGAACTATTGATGGAATTACCTGCCAAGAAATGTTAAATTCTAATACAGAACTCTGGAATAAATTTAATGAAGTTTTTATTTTCTTCTATTTAAAACTTGCCTTGTAGCTGGGAATTTAATTGTTGAAACTGAATGGCAGCAACTGAGATTTCCTGACTCTAGGAAATACTTTCACAAAAGCAACTAAGATTATTCATATATGTAATGCTGTAAATGCTGTAAAGCACAAACAGCTGTATATTTCTCACTTGGCTACACTATTAGATCACTAAGAAATTGTATGAGCACTAATATAGCCCAACAACTGTTCTTCATTCAGCTGTTGTCATTTAGGTACTTTTACCTATAAACTATCCTGGTTTAGAGTTCAGCACTGGTCATTTGCTACAGAACACAGAAAAGTCAGACTGGTATATTACAGTGCTATTACTTCTCTTCCCTTTGTTTCAAAAAATATTATTAAATGTTTTTATTATAGCAAAGATATTCCCAAATGTTTGTCACCACCAAACCCTTTAATATGAATCTCACCGACAGCAGATTGTGTATACCTGCAATTCAGCTTTTAGTGGAATAAAAGTGCATGAAAAAGGTGCGTTACTGCAGAACCTCTGGTTAAAATTCATGTACATAAGTGAAAAATGGCTAGAGAACCTAATTAATGGTTACTATTGGAACTTCTGATTAATCTGCAGAATTGGATGTGGAATTGAAAACCGTCTGCTGTAACATACTGCAGAAACCATTGACTGAAAAATATGCAGCTATGAAATGAAATACCTTATTATGAAAAACATTATGTTTGACTGCCAAATGACAGGAAATATTGTCTGTGCTTTTAAAGTACTTCAAACATTAATATAGAAACCTGAGTTATGTATCAATTTCTAATTGCTTGAAAGAATAGTAAGGCAAAATTCTAGAGCAGCAGAAAAAATCACTTTTGCATGCCATTTTTTAACATTGCCGATCTCTGACTTGTGAGCTTAATTCTCTGACTAAAAATTGCCGTGTTGTCTTGATATTAAAAATCTCAGCAAAAACACCACTGAGAAAAAGAGAAAAGGCATTTGCAACAAGGGTAGCACACCCTAGCTTCAGCCGAAAATGTGAATTATATTTTATTTCAACAAACATCATTTAGCCTGATTTATCCACTTCCCTTCATGTAAAAAAAATTATATATATATATATATATATATATATATATATATATATATATATATATATATATATAAAAAAAGAAAAACACAGTTGATTGAACCCAGATAGAAGAGTGGATAGGACTGTGTATGTAAGGAACGGCACTGAGAATTTTTAACCAGTGTGAGCATTGCCTCACGAGCTGGGCATGGGAAATGGTGTCCAGTGTTCTACCTTGCAATGCAAATTCCCCCGATTTATTAGAACTCGCAGTTCATTACGCCTGATCGTACTTCAAATGTGGCGGGTAAAGGAGCATTTTACTTCTGTAAACCTAGACTGACTGCAGAAACCTGTTAAATATCGACTTTTTAAAACTGACATTAATTTCTGATTGTGAATTAAGTCTTGAAGGAAGATGCACTTGCGCGTGTTTTAGATAACAGCACAGCGCTACCAGGAGCCGGCGAGGAAAACCGGAAAGTCGAAAGAGGAGAAAGTCCGAGCAAGGGAAGCTGCCGCAGCGGAGACAAACAGGAAATAGCGGGGCGGTGCTGCCGCCCTCAGCCGAGCGGCACGTTCGAAAGGCGGCGGCGGCCATGGTGGAGGGCCCGGGCTGCGCGCTCTGCGCCGAGCGCCTGCGGGCGCGCCTGCGCCGGGGGCAGCGCGTGCGGGCCGCGCGGGGCGGCGGCGCGGTGAGGGCACAGGGACGGGGACGGGCACAGGGACGGGGACGGGCACAGGGACGGGGCGGGAGCTGCAGCGGCGCTGGCGGCCCGGCCACCGGGACAGGGCGCGGCAGCTGCCTCGGGCAGCGCGGCCCAGCGGTGTTGCTCGTGGGTGCCCGCGGTGGTGAAAGCCGCCAGTTGTGGGTGAGAGCCGGGCAGGAGCCGCTGGGCTGCCGCGCACGGGGCTGGCGGCCGGAGCTCCGAGCGGGGCGGTTGGTGCCCCCGCGCCGCGGATGCCGTGTCCGCGGGTGATGGTGGGTGTCATCCGCGAATGCTGTTTATTCTTCCTTGAAGTTGTGAAATGTTTTCAGCAACATAACAAGTCTCGGCAGGTCAGATGTGTAAAGGCGATGCTGAAGCTGTAGATACAGGAGAGTTGAGGAGTAATGAGGGAAAGATGAATTTCAAAATACCATGTTGCTCGAGGAAACGTTACATAAAAGGGAAATTATTACTAATCTTCCTTCTTCATAATCTTCTCAGTCTAGGCATATCCTAGATGCTCTTCAAGGTCCCTTCGAAACCAAACCATACTATGATTCTAATCTGTGTGAAACATGAGAAAGGTACATGTTGACCTTCAGAAAAGGGGCTTTTACTTCTATAATAATTTTTTAAAGCAATTTGGATTAGACCAAGTATTTAAATAAAGAGTGTGACATTTGCTTTCAGTGTGCACAGTATGTAATTTCCCTACCAGTTTGTATCCTTTCATTGACAGCATAGCTCACTAGTGTAAAGCTGCTGGGACTCGTGAGACCTTGTAGGAGATGTGTCAGTAAGCAGCCTTGGCTGATGAGTGTGTAGGTTCTGGCCTTTCTGGTTTTGATTACAGAGCTAGCTAAGGTATCTTTTTTTCTATGCCTCATTTTTGCTCACTTTTAAGAGATTGTATGTTGCTTGTGTCAGAAGTAAATATATTGGATGCCTCCAGGCAGAAAGTTGGGGAATTTTTACCCACTTTTAGTGTGTATAAAGCCATGTAGGAGTTTGTGATTAAGGCACAGTGAGATAGTACTTCAATGAAACAATTTAGGAAAGAATGTGGTTGAAAATACATCTGAGATATCTCTTAAGACTAGTCTTTTTAGGTTAATATCTTCCAGGACAGATTTTTGAAGAAAGGAGTTATTCTCCTAAGGTTTCAAAAAGAAACCTCACTCCCTCAAATAGATTCATTATCATCATTTTGTGCAGTAAAAGGAACCTCAGGGCAGCCTCTATTCATTGGAAAATGACCAGCCTATGGGTCTTGAACTTTTTAGATTTCATAGGCTGCTAACCATGGCCAAAGTTTGCCCACTGCTGATTACAGTGTTTATGAGAGTTTCTTCTATGATGACTGTAAGAGTTTGCCTCACACCAAAGAGATATGAATTTAGCTTCAAATATTTGAAAAGCCAAGCTAGTTTTCCATCTCAGTAATTTCTTATTCTGTTTTATTTTAAACAAACCTGAGTGGCTTAAAGTTAAAATACACTATTGCACAGCAACAGACTCCAATATTTTTATTGGAAAGTGTGAACTTACATGGGAGCAAAATTTTGCTTCATATTTTGATAGTAGACAAAGTAAGTGATGTTAGGCAAGAAATGTTTTCATTTTCTTACTTGACAGAATAATAACCATAAAACTCTCTAAATGAATATAATTTCAAGGTAATAATGCAGTGGGAGATTGCATAGAGAGTAGCTCTGAAATGTCACTAACTAGCAGAAGTCTGGCTGATTTGCCAGAGTTGCTTTCATACATATTTGCATTGAAATTGAGTGCTGCAGCTGAAGCACTGATATGTGTACCTGCCTTGCAGTCAGGGCTATGAGAACAGTGAATCTGCTGCTCACAGATTCTGTTGCTAGTCAGGGGGACTTTCACAGGCTGAGAAAAATGGGCTGGTAGAAAGTCAAGTTCTGCATTTGGAAAACTTTCAGAATCCTGCACTTGGAACAGAAGAGTGTCATGGAACAGCACAGTCTTGGCTGCTGCTCAGGTGGGAAATGGCTCTGGATCAAAAAAGGATCTTAGGGTCCTGTAAAAGCTGAGGCCATATTCCAAGAAGAGGGACAGCCCCATGCTGGGCTCTGCAGGTTGAGGAGAGTGATGCTTACTTCTGAGCAGCAATTGCAAGGCTGCACCCGAGCTTCCAACTCCTCAGCAATAATAAGATAATAACATACTAGAGTGAGTCCTCTGGTATGATTAGCAGGGTGAAGCACATGGTGCTCAAGAAGTTGACAGAACTGGGGTTTTATTGCTCTCCTCAGGTGCATGTAAGGAGGATATGGAGGAGACAGAGCTAGTCTCCTGTTGCTGTGCACAGCAGATGCAGGTGACAACAGGAAAAGTTCTCATTAGGTATTAAAATTTTCTCATTAGTTGGAAAAATTTTCCACCACAACAACAGTCAAGCCATGGAACAAGAGCACAAAGAGGCGGGAGTGTCCATCCCTGGAGCTGCTCTGAATGTGACTGGACAAGGCCCTGAGCTCCCTGTCCTCAGTGTATTCTGCTTCGACCAGGCATTTGGACTAGATAACCTGTAGACATCCCTTATAATTTCAATGTATTTTCATGTGCTAAGCAAGAAAATATGACTGCTTTAATCTCACATTTATCTTGTCCTCTAGTAGTGTCCTGCCTGCTGCTCACCTGCTTCTGAGATTAGACTTTAGACTAGTAGGAAGAGAGAGATATCTCTGTGGGCTCAGTGGAGGCTTTTCTGCAATACACAATGCACTATGCAAAATACTGCAAGGCTATTATCAACATTTGAAGAAGGATATAGATCTGCAAATGGCAGAATTGGCACTGACATGTTTTTAATATTCAAACTGTACCTGTTTATTTTACACCAGTCTGAAACTCTTATTATAAATTCATGACTTGAAGCAAAAGGCATAAAATTCTCTGATAAAAAATATGTATTGTTTCAGTTAGGAAAAAAATTGAGGTAAGTTATGATAGCATTAGCAATAGTGACTGCTTCCTGGGTAAATAGTTCCATTGTTTTTGGTAGAAGGCTTAAGGAGAAAATAGTTAATGTTGTCCAAGCTGGAAAAATTAGTTTGTACAGCTGCTTGCTGAATGTGTACTGGTGCTAGAATTAAAGCAGTATAAATTCTCTTTAATATTTGTGCGTGTACTCATTTTTCAGACTGCTGCAAGTAAAGAGAGAATCTCTGGTCATGATTTCCTTGTTGGACATGTTTACAGGGGTGTGGAGACATTGGGAAAGGAACTTTTTATGTATTTTGATCAAAAAGCTTTGAGGTAAGTGAGAAAAAGGCTTTCTATGCATATTTGGGGGGGGTCATCTTGACCTTGCTAATGGCACTTTCAGAAATTTGAAAGTGTTAGAAACTTCTCATCAGCCTCCCTGCAGTACAGGTGTACTGGATATAGTCACATGTTTAGATAATTTACTGCTTTACTCCAAGATTCAATGTAAAGGTGTCTGAAAAGGACAGTTATTTATTGACATGCTTTGTTTCAAACAGGAAGTTGCATTTTCTGAAGACAAAACAGTTATAATACATGCAGTGCATTCAGATCCCTGCAATATTGTGTATTGTAATCATTCTAAAGTCTTACCTTTTTACTTTAAAACAAATCATCAAATCATTACTACTAGTTCTCATTGAATAACATTTCCTAGGTTTAATTAGCATGCCTTTTATATGTTTAATTAAAAAGACTTCTATTTTGCCCTATTTCAGGACATCAAAGGTAATGAAACACTTTAGAATTAAATTTTATAAGTTTCTTAATGCTTTTGAGTGTAAACATGTAGTGATGATTCAATTTTTTTTTTCCTAGTCATGATCTGCGAAGGCACTAGAATAGCTAATAGTTGTGATTCTTAGAGTTTCTTTCAAACAGTATACTGGAGCTTGGTAAATGAAACCATCCGCTATTAAATTGAATAAAAAATAATTTTCTGGAAGCATTTAGTGCGTCACCATTTCTTAGCAAGATGCAAGAGTTTGATTTAAAAATAAATTTGCTTAGGTTTAAAAATAAGTTTGCCTAGTTAAGCCTGTGCAGTACTACTCATGATACTTGAGAATTGAAAATGGCTTTTGAAGATAGAAGTGATTGAAACAACTTTATCACCTGATCTGACTTGTAAGAAGAGTTTTGGAAAGACACAGGTTTTTAAGTAACTCATGGCATTATTTTTTTCATGTTTTAAAGAGTTAAGTTTAAGACTAGGCTTAATGACATGTTGTCTTAGCCCATCTGTAAATATTTAAAATGCCTGTCCTTCCTGAAATTTAAGAAGGCTAGGTTACTGGAAATAGAGACATTGCATATCTTTGGTCATTTGTGGAGCTTAATCTGTGAAATCTTCTTGTAACTACAAAATAATCCACTTTTTCTGATATACAGTGTATAGTAATAGGCATTCCCACTTATCCGATGTTTTTTAGGACTTGATTGTACCAGGTGAATTTGTAATAAATTAAATGTATGAGATAATAGACTTGTCCTTTGCTCAATCATGGCTCCTCGTAGAATATTTTATATAACTTAAGACCTCTTAAAGCATGACTAATCTCTAAAATGAACACTTGAAAGGGTCTGTTCTTCTACTTTGCCATCTGTGCATTTTTCAGTTTATTTCTTTTATTAATTTTTAATTGACTTGCAGGTTTTGCTGTGGTTGTAGGCTAAGAAAAGCAGAAAACAACATATGGCAAATACTAATTACGTTGTTTGTGACGTTACTGGATTTAGCTGCAATTTGATAACAGTGGTGGGAATATGGGGACTAAATAATTTCTTTTCATACCAGGTGATTTCTGCCTGATTTAATAGAAAAATTTCTGGTCAAGTGGCCTCATTTCTTTCAGCCTTCCTGAAAATTTAAGAATATGTGTTGGAAGATCAGCAGGTCAAGTGAAAAAAATTCTAAGTGTACCAGAAAATGGTGCTTCTGAATGGTCAGGTTTGATTTCTATATAATGTGTTATGAAGACTACACAACCAGCTATGTTTTGGAGGGATTTTTACTTGGGGAGCATTCTTTCTTCTTTGGGAATTGAGCATTCTGTAAGCTAAGTTTGTTGCTGTGTTACTGGTAATGACTACAATTTATGTACATACATACTGACTTGGTTAGGTAAGGTTCACAGCTCTAAAAATAGACTGGTGTAGTGCTTGGAAATGATAGTGAACTTAAAATACCTATAAAATATCTCTTTGTTTCCAAGGATTCACTTTGGTATGAATGGTTCCATGCACATTAATCCTGATGGAAGCAAAGACAGAAACGGAGCACAACCAATTTTGGAGATACAGCTTATGGAAGATACTGTTTGTTTTTGGGATGTGACAGTAGAATATAGGTAAAGCAGAAACTAATGAAACAGTTTATTTCTTTTTATAACATTCTTGTAAGCTAAATGAAAATTCATGTACAAATTGTTAAATGCTTGGATTCTATCAGGACAAAACTTTTTAAACATAGCATATTTATGGGTATGGTAATTTGAGTTTATTACTTTTTATCAGTGCTTACATACAGTTGAAGTAGTTCTATGCCGTAGTGTCAAGTGTGGAGTGGAAGTTGGATTTAATTCTATCCTTAGATCTGTATGCTTAAACCTATTGCTCTGTTAATTTATGTCCAAGTCTCATTTCTTAACAAGAGTAACAAACAACCTGTCATGATACTGGTTTCAAGTTTTTATGCTCCTGAGGCTGGGTTTTTATTTTTTTCTTTTTGGAAGCAAATTTTTATAATTGTTCTAATTTCCATTAAGCAGATGTTTATGCCCATTAGCACCGTACTTCACACTCCTAAAAAAAACACCAGAAAGCTTTATTTTAAAGTGATTGAGGCTCTTGAGTGGAAATGGGCATATAAATTCATGCAACATATATAAGTGTATGTAAAATTACAAACCACAAAATCTCATATAAGCCAATACTTTTTGTATAGTATTATTTTCAAATGAGTATGCTTATCCTAACAATATATATTTTAAAATATGAATATATATTTTTAAGATTTTGTAACTACTGTTAATAATCTACTACTGCATACATCTATTACATAATTATAATTTGGTTGGTTGGTTAGAGCACAGTGCTAATAATACCAGATTGTGGGTTTGATCCCCATTAGGGCCATTCACTTAAGAGCTGGACTTCATGATCCTTGTGGGAGCCTTCCAACTCAGAATATTCTGTGATTCTTTGAAATATATAATTATATTTTACGTACATATGCACACACACATAAATGTCATGTTGTAACTAGTGGACCATGTAACCCTACAGTTAGGTATGTTTGAGGGTCCTAACATAGGGGCTTTCCATCTTGGAAGTAGTTTTAAAGCAAGGAGCTGGCAAATATTTTGCAAGCTCATAGGAACAAAATGAGATGATTTCTTATATGTTGGACTAGATGCGTGTTCCATGCACCTATCATTGACGTGTTTTTGGAAGAGGTGTTTAATGGAATTTCTGTGCTGCTTCTTGTCACTAGTGTTATCATGGTTTCTGTTATCTGCATATAATATTCTACTTTGTGTTGTTTTTAAAACCACACTGCAATATTAGAATATATTTAAAATAAAAATTAATCTGTGTATTTTTCTCTTCCAGAAATGCAGCTGAGTGTGAGCAGAAAGTGAGGATGATGGAAAGTTTGGATGTCTGTTCTCCAAAGTTTAGCTTTTCAAGAGCAGAAAATGAGATTAAGCAGCAGAGCACCCGTATGCTGTGTGATGTGTTACTGGATCAAACAGTATTACCTGGAGTAGGAAATATCATAAAGAATGAAGCACTGTTTGATAGTGGTCTTCATCCAGCTCTTAAGGTGGGTGAATGTCTCAAGATGGTTTTTAAGGACACCAAAATATTAAGAATTTAAATACATGTTTATTTAATATTTTGTTTTCTTTTTACCTTTGCTTTGTCATCTGTAATTTCTTAAGTTATTGTTAGACACTAAATTAATGTTTTATCATTATAACTAGAGATTTTTGTGTTGGTACTCCTTGGAGCTGATTAACTTCCATATTTTAAGTCTGGCATCCTGTTATGCTACCATTAAACTGACAATCTATAAATAAGGGAAAGTGAAAAGTGCTTTTTTGTTGTTGGTTTTTTTTGGTGGTTTTTTTTTTTTTGGGTTTTTGTTCATTTACTACCCAAAATAGTTTGTGGTAGAGTTGATAATTTTTGCAGCTGCTTCTTCCACTTGTTATCCTGCTAGCTGGCATCAGTTGTTTTTTTCTACCATTGTTTATCATGCTTTTTCTGTTTTAAGATCCTCAAGCATGTGTTTTCAAACTGTGGTTGAGAAGATGATATTTGCAAAACAGAGATGACATAGGATGTAAATGGAAAGATTAGTAACTGAAAAGTTTTTTAAACAGTATTTTGAAAATTGTTCATAGGATCAATTTGAATTCTAATTTTATCAGTGATATGACAGAGAAAAAGAAAAATGTGATTTAAAATTTTGGATTTTTAAGAAAAATAAATTTGGTTGATGCATCTTATTGTGATGCTTTTGACTTGCATATTCTTCCTGACTATCTCTCAGAGGAAAGAGCCTCAGATGATAGGTCCTATTATGATCCATGAGGAAATTAGGAGGTATATGAGACTTGATAACTCTATTATTAATGTGATTATGAACTCTTTGGTCAATATAGAGCAAGACAACTGAAATTTCTACCACATGTTTTGCATGGTTGAGGCAAAGCATGTTGTTTAGCATGCAATTAGTGAGTTTTTCTATTATAGAATGTAAACATATGCTATTTTACTGAGATGATACATATAACACGAAGTCAGGGAATTATTACAATATGGAGAAAAGCAACTCCACATCAGTGTTCAAAGTGCACCTGCCTCATAGGTCGTTTTTTGCCTTTGTCCCTTAGCATCGTAATATTCTAAAAATCATTCTTGTCTTTCTTACAGGTTTGCCAGCTGAGAGATGAGCATATACGTCACTTGGTGAAAATGACACGTGATTTTACCCTGCTTTTTTATAAGGTATTGTCACATATTTCAGGAAAACTTTCAAAATGTTACTCTGGCATGTTTAGCTGTGTGTGATCATCTGGTGAAAATGGTATAAAGATCCAACAAAGCAAGTGTTTCCATGAATAGGAGTATTGGCTTGTGTGGTCTTTATTATTTGTGAATTGACAGATGATGGAAAGGTAGGGAGAGTCAAGATTGTCAAAATATGCGCAGTTTGGCCAGAAAGACTTGCACAGATGTTGCCTGAGGGCCAGTTCAGTCTTTCTGTTCATGTGCTGTTGTGCCAGTCTGAACATGTCAGAATTGATGTAGGCTAAGCAGAAAGTTACATGTAAGGTAACATAAAGATTACTCTTCAGAATGGGAACTAGAGATTATCCCAGGGAAGTACGAATGTATTTGATGTGGCTTCCTATATAAAACTTGAAATACCGATTAAATTTATTTGACTAAATAGTTTGCAACTTCTTACAACTTTTTTTTCCTAACTGAAATGATGGTTTTGTTTGATAAAGTGAAATAAATTACAATTTCTCCCTACTGCTATAACTTCAGTAGGATTTAATTTCTTCCTGTATAAACTCCATAATTCATGGTGCTCTTTAGCTTTCCACAATAGAAAAAGAGAGAATTTGACCTAATTCTTTTATGTTTTGTTTCTTTAAACTGCATACAAAATAATGACCAGCAATAGTGACGTATAGTGCCGTTTTTGTCTTTCTCTTGATATTCATGAAAGGCAAGGAGCTAGCAGTGCTAAAAAAGAACTTTTTTGGTGAGTGAGGGCACCTAGCAATTCTAAAATCATAAAGGCTAAAACTAATTTGTTTAATAGTCTGCTTCAATGTCTACCTTCCCTCAACCCACTAAAGAGTACTTTGGTTTGTTGGTAGGGAAATGTTTTCATTTTCTGAACTTCATAGTGAAGTCTGCCAGTAAAGAGACTTCTAGCAACTAATACTCAGAAATTTAAAGGCTTTTGGACTGTAAACAAGTTAGACTTTGTTTAGCCAATTTGAACACTTCTGTAGTTCACACTTGGCAAGTACTCACCAGTCAAGTACTTTTAAGAGGGCTAGCCTCTTCTTCCATCTTAGAGACATAAAGAAAATATGTTAATGAGGGATAGTGCTTGAATTTTTTAATAGACTGTTATAGATTGTTTGCCGTCATCATGCTGTATCATTGCAGATGCAAAGATGAAGAATCTTGTTTGTGTAAAAAGCTGTTGCTTTTGTTTTGTTTTTGCATAACTGAATGGGAAAAAAGCTACTTACAAGAAACTGACTGAAAGCCTTGAGGAGGCAGCTGTGAATATTCATGCAAATATATATTAGTAATTCCTCCTGATTGAATTACTAGTTTGTACTGGCACAAGAATTCTCTTTCAGCAAGACTGATGAATAAGAGCACAGTAGAAGCAATGTACTGTGCTCAAAGACACCTGTGTTTTGGGAGAACTCCAAGGGTTTTCATATGTTATGGAGCTAGAGCTAGTGAACTCTGCCAGAGCTGTGCTGGTATTACTTGGCCAGCTGTGGTGTCGTTTGAACTGAGCCCAAGGATTTGCAACTGTAGGGCAGAAACTTGTGTGGCTCTGCAGAGTTGGCTGCATCTCTACTGGGCACTTCTTGTTTGGATTTATTTTTTGCCACTTCTAGCTATAGTGCGCTATGTTGACTTCATGGGTGTTTTGGGAATTGTATCATGAAATGTGCCTGCCAGCTGTCTGGAGGCTTTTCAGGTCACTGCCCTTGGGCTTGTTCTATACTTAATTTAATACAGCTTTCTGCCAGAATCTGGGGAGCTCACCATAGTGCCAAGTTGCTTTTCACGAGCCAGGTTCTCTGGCATGGCCAGGGCCACAGTGAAGCTGAGCAGCTTTACTGGGCACTATCCAACATTTACAGAATCTTGGGAATATTTCTGCATTGCACAGTTCTTTAAGTTTTGGGAAGGCTTATTGACCCAGATTGTAGCATCACATCTGAGCTGCGCTATGTTTTTGGCTCTTTTGGGGGTGAGAGAAGGCAGTGTTTGTTTTGTGGTTTGATTTGTTTTCTATGCTGCATTGATTGGAGCTCTAGCTCTTCGAGAAGACTCCTGCAGGTGTCAGGTTAAGTATCGGAAATCAGGCGACGCCAGCTCAGGGAAGAAATAATGATGTCTGGCTCCAGATAAAAGGCTGAATGATCTGCTTTATTAAAACTATACTATATTGCATTAATATACTGTTTAAAGAGATGCTATTCTACATACTTCTTACTTACCTAACAAACTTGTGACTTCTCTGCTGAGAGTCTAGACACAGCTGGATCTGATTAGTCGTTGTACCCAAACAACCTTCACCAGAATCCAATCAAGCAATCACTTCAGATAAACAATCTCCACACCAAATTCCACATGGGGAAAACAAAGGAGCGGAAATAAAGATTGTTTTCTCTTCTTCTCTCTGTGCTTCTCCTGAGAGACAGAATTATGTCTCTCTATCCAGAGAGTGTGAATGTCACAAAGACTACTGGTGCTGAATCAGAGCTAGCTGGTCCAGCTGAACTCAGAGTTTCTAGCATGTATTTGCTTGCAATCTTGCTAGTATGCTTTTTTTTTTTTCTGTGTTTTATTTCATTATGTGGAGAATTACAGACACTGTTATACCTGATTTGTCAATTCTTTACATAAAATAATGTGAAATACAGGGATAGCCTTTATTAGTGTCTCTCTTAAATATCTTCACCTACTCATTGAGTTGACAGTTTATGTAGGGCTTTCTATTTTCAGTCTCACGTAAAATTGCTCCTGAGTCTTTAACTTGGGTTTTAAACACGTTCTGTTTTAGTGCCGCAAAACGGGCTCTCCGCTATACCGACACTACAAAGTGTACAAGCGCCCAGCATGCAGGGAGTGCAGTGGCAGCATCACCGTGTGTCGTTTGGGAGACCACAACAGGATGACTTACTTCTGCTCTCGATGTCAAAAGGCAGATCCCCAGCTTGTCAATCTTAGGTATGATGGTAACATGGTGACATTTCTAAGCAACTCAAAGGGCTGTTACAGTAAGAGGACACTCCCTTTGAAATAGAATGGGTCTCTATGCATTTTATAGCTAAATTAACTATGCCAAACAAAACCAGATCTTGCAAAAAAAAAAAAAAAGTTGTGGCTATTGGTATTTAAAAATGGTTAGAAGGTTTGATTCTTTGCTACTATTCTTTTCAGAGGTGTCATCTATTATGAAGCAGCTATTACTCTAATCAAATGTAGGAATTACAGAACAATTCAGAGTACTGAGATTTATTCACTGAAACTTAAGTCACCGGAGAAGTCACCCTTTGTTGTTGGTGTTATCAATATAAAGGGCACGGATGTTTCCACACAACTGAGTTGAATACCATGAAGTAGGAATTCGTCTTTCTTTTTGCAGGATAGCCCCATCAGTCCTGGCATATCTAGATAGCTGTGCATCTGTGCAATTTTCTTCTGGATATAGACTTACACCAATGATAAGTAAAACTTCAGTAAATTCAGAGTGCAGCAAATATTTTAGGGGCTTAGTACTCTTTCTTCCTCCTCATTGGATTTTAAAAGCTTTTGCTATAGGTGTGCTACAGAGGCACTTTCAGTTCCACATAAATTGTGCTAGCAGCAGCTTTCCTCCTTTTATTTCAGGAAAGCAGAAAGTGCATTTGATATCACAAAGGGTCAAAAGGTAAAAGTTCCAAAAGTACCTTATTCAGACTTAGGCATCTGTTATTCTTGAAAATTTTCATCTGAGGCGTCAGATTTCTGCCTTTATACTCTCTGTCAGTCTAATGTAAGATGCTGTTTCACTTTGCAACTTTGCCTCGTTAGTGTGTGTGTGTGTATATATATGTTTTAGATAAGATTTAAGAACCCACGAATCCTCTCCTACCTCCAAGCTTCTTTCAAGACTTAGATGGCTGAAGGGATTTTGCTTAAAGCTTAAAAAATTGCCTTTGAGTACAGATCAAATATCGAAATTTCCAGCATGGAAGATAAATATTTCACAAGCTGATAACCCAAATCTGCTCTATTTTCAGAAAGTAATAATAAGAAGTATTTTGCAGAAGTGTAGGAAGACAGCATTCTTCTGTTGAGTCAGATAACTAGAAAACAATGCCAGGAAAAGAATCTTTGTTTTCTAGAACAAGTAGTGATTTAGTGATTTTTGTTGTACTTCTAAATAAACAATTAAGGAGTGCTGTATTTAAGTGAAAAACTTGGTAGTGGTAGCTATAAAATAGAAAGATGGTTTCTTGTTTTGTCCTTATCCTAATGGTCAGTTTTGTTTTCTACTGCTCTCTTCAATTTTACAGTAACTGTTACCATATAAAATTATATATAGCTCAAATAATTTATTTGCCATTCCAGGCTTTTCCCATTTAAAGAGTGGAAGGGGCCCATGTGATTAGACTGACTTACTACAAATCATAAACTGTAGATCATAAACCCAGTGGTTCTTGGGTCAAGTCAAATAGCTTATGATTTTGCTCAACTGAAAAAAAAAAAATTAGAAAATACCGATTATAAAATTAGCCCATCAAATTTAAATGTACCTAGAATTTAAAAATTGACCTTACCTCACATATTTCATAAATTGGGAAAGGGTGTGGGGGGTATAATGACAGGAAAGATGACCCAGGGGAACAACATAGAATTAAATTCTCAAACATGATACACTGAATATATTCACTCTAGTAATGCATTTTTTGATAACCAAGTAGAACAATTGATCTAATAATGTGAAAATACCCATTTTAACACTTGCAGTTCAGCTGGTTTGTTTGCTAGCCACTGTATTTTGATGAATGGTGCTGTAATGTCTGTTCTGCCTCTTATCAGCACAGACCCTTTGGTGTGTCAGTAGTTCTCATTATCCTCCTTAGTTTTCCTGTTGTGGAAGATGTGGTAGGTAATGGATATCTCTACCATTATCTTAGAACTCTAGCCTCTTACAGAAAGTGATCATTATGGAAAAAGTGAAGGGTCAAAAGAGTGTCACAACAGTGCCCAACTACAGCATTTGCATTATTGATTGAAGTGCTTAAATTCTTAGGCTTAATAAAAGTCTCAAAATGTCCACATTTCCACAACAACTATGTAAAAAAACGCTTGACAACCTATCAACCGTAAGTGGGATAATATCATAGCACTTAGAAATATACGTACACTGATGTTTCTCCCCTCTCAGCCCCTAAATTATCAGGCTAGCCCAGAGATCTGAGGCTTTGAGGGGAGGAATATCAGGAGATGGCAAAGATTTCTAAAAGAGGCTCTTACCCCAATATATGATGGTGCAGCTCTCTTTATTCTGTGATGTCCATGGGGAGAGCGGGGCAAAAAGAGGACGAACAGGAAATGTTTGGTTAATCTAGGCTTTGGACAGGGAGGGCTTCTTGGCTCTCTGCCAGCCCTGTCAGGGCAGGAAGGAGGGGTCCAGGGTTATCTGATCAGAGTCACAGGGATCCCTGGGAATGGGGAACAGAACGCCCATGAGCACAATGTAACAATACACAACTTACTGAACAGGTAAGTTCAAGTTACATTTAACATGCTGTCAGAGTTTTGATACTATGACAGGAGTATCCCTTGGTAACAGGAAGCTGTAAAAGGAGTAACTATGATTCTAAATCAGTCTACCAACATACGAGGTTATAATGTACAGGAAAATAAATAAAACTAAATCTTTAGTGTTATCTGGAGTATCTTTGTCTCAGAAGTCACAGCTAGGTTTCTTAATTCTGACCAGGTTCCTACATTTTAAAAGGCTTTCCAGCAAGTGGTGACTTTCTAACTTTTAAAGCTTTCAGTGCTTTTGGCTGTTACGATAAAAATTGGACTTATGTGTAGCATTCAAATGAGAACAAAAAAAAATTATTTGTTAGACTGTGTGATTTCTGCACTTCATCTTCTAAACAGTTCTTCATCCAGTAATGCATTTATTAGCAAGTGTTGTGTACAAGAGATGGGGGAAAGCCTTTAAACAGTCTTCCTTTCACACCAAGATTTTTGCTGCAGTACTTGGAAATAATAGGGGATCTGAGACACTTGGGGCATCGTCCTGGAGAGTACATCAGTTAATAATTAACTTTCTGTCAGTTTTCTGTTTAAATATTTTTGTTTTACTTCTGCAGCATCTGGAAAGATTTGCCCTTGAGGTAAAGAAAAGAAAATTCAAACTTGAACAGTGACATGCTGTCCAAGCTGCGATAGGAGGCTTAACACTGCATACGGCTTCTTCTCTAGCCCCTGCCTCCCTGCACAGAGTGGTGTAAGGCAATTTGTAGAGGGAACCTCACAAAACATTAACGTCATTCTTTTGTTTCACAGCAAACTGCCAGCTAGAAACAGCCTAATTGGCTGGGCATATGGCAGGGGGTCATGTTCTAATGAACATGTAGCTCGGAAATCTGAAGAGGAGTGGACATGTTTGTGCTGCACCCTAATAAACAAGCCTTCTGCTGAAATTTGTGATGCCTGTTTGACTTCAAGACCTGAAGGTACCTGAAGGGTTGTCTGGCATCTGTATTGGGAAAGAGGGGAGGTCTATGATTTTGGTGTAGTTTTTATGTAGAAGTGTCTCATTGTGAATCATATATATATAACTAGCCAACCTGAAGTCAGATTTTGAGGAAATCTTACACAGACACTATGGAAACTGTCTTGTTTTAAACCCTCTAAGTGTCATCTTCCAACCTGGTGTGCAGGTGGGATTCTATAGATAAGTGTCTCCAGTGACCCTTTGTTTTTACTGGGGTAAGGAGTGAGAAAAGTCTTCATTCTTTCAACTCTCCTTAAAATCCTTCAAAGTTTGCAATTTAACTCTGAATTAGAAATCATCAAAGGTCATAAAATTACCTGTCCTTCTTTCATGTGAACAAAATCAGTATATTTTAGTACCCTTTCCTAAAAGGATGCCAGGTTTCTCTGGGGCTACTTTCTTTTGCCTTCAAGTTCAGAGTAAAAATGATTCTGAACTTCTTACCTCAATTTATTGTTTGTCTCTTGTTGGAGCTTTTAATGCTGCTATCTACATGAAATATTGCTTCGTTGCTTAATCATTTTATGTCTGGAGTGATGTGAGGAAAACCCTTGTTTGGCACTAGGTATAGTTCATTTTCTCAGGTCAGGAATCAATAAAAGTATATCTTCATGCCTTACATGACAGTTGTTGGCAACACAGGCTAATCTTGCATAATTCTTCTGCCAAATCAGCACCAGAAACTTGAAAATGTTGATCTGCTCACAGAATAAGATTTACCAACTAACATTTATCCTGGAATTAATCCTGTCAGCTGGCCTTTATAATATATGATACTATATATTATATATATATAATATATTATCATATATTATAAAGGCCAGCTGACAGTATGTGTACAAAGGCTTTAAGCTTTGAAACAAAATCTTGTTCCTTCTCCTGCACTTCTGAGTTTTACTTGTTTAGTTCTATGCAACTACTGAAATCAGGTGTGGAATTTGAGGCTGTCTTGATGGAATACTGTTGGGAAATATTTTTTAAAAAAATAAGACTTTATCTTTGCATAGGAGTGGTATTTGAGATTTTTTTTTTTTTCAAATACAGGTTTGCTTACCCCTTTTTGTTAATCCTTAAGAGTCTTTCTCCTCTCAGTTGGTTCAGTTTGTTTTTTATGTTGTTTCTAAAATTACCTACTGTCAGAAGAAAAGTTTGAATTTTTGAGGATGGAATACTTCAACTGTAAAATTAGCTGTTGGCTTTACAGCCAAAATAATTCAGTCTGTAGACAGATAATTATTTACCATTACATTGCAATTTCCATGCTCCTTTGCTAAGTACAAGGCCAAGCTACTACTATTCTTTCTTAAAAAGTCTGAATGAAACAAGTATGTTTCACCATGCAGTAGTGGCAAAATGGAAGGTGCTTGGAAACAAGTAATGTTCCAAGTCAAATGTATAGATTCTTACTTTGTTTCTGAGTGAGAATGCCTTTGGAGAGAGTGCGCCCTCGTGTATGTCTCATCTACCCATGTTCTGCTTAATTACCTCTTCTTTGTATGGAATGCACTGGATATGGTAGAAAAGGAAGGACTCTATAGTTTCACAGCTACCTAAAAAGACTGCACATAGGATGCCATTAGGTTTTCACCCTTTTCTCAGGAAAGGGATTACCTACAGACTGCTTATGTATTAAATTTGCATTAATAAACTATTCCCATTCTTTTGAAATTATCGTTGCCATCTAGAAGGGCCTCTGAATCTGTGGAGAAGCTGTCATTTATACCACAAAGCAAATGTCTGAACTGCTTTCTTCTGAAAAGCCTCTTACAGTAACCAAGTTTGGATGAACATAAATTTGGGAAAGGATGGGAACTTTGAAAACAATAGAAACCCCAAAGTCTGATTTTTCCTTTTTGTGTCAATACTAAAGTTATATTTCAAAAATGGATAATGCATCGCTGCTTGGAGGTACTATACTCTGTGATCTCCCATTAATGGGGTTATGAAAGGTTATTTTGAAAATTTTAAATTTAATGCTTGTGTTTGGATCAAATTAAATTTTTATATTTAATTGTCCAATAGCTTTCATTTACATAGTACTATTAATTGATCCTACTCAAGCAATGCTATCTTGAAACACATGTTTGACATGATTCTAAGAGTGCATGATTTTTTTTTTTTATTGTAAGAAATTTTGTACTCTTTTCTAATTTGTGACAGGTTTTGAGATGGTGCTGAAAATTTACTCTTTCATTCTCCACATGACAGCTTACAAATACAGATCAGAAATATACAGTAGCATTCTATGCAGCTGGAGTATAACTAAAAACTTTTTTCCTTAGTTCCAAAGATGGAGAGTTTCGAAGATTCTGCAGCCTTTAACACAAACTTAATGAAGTACCCTTGTAATGATTTCAGAAAACCAAGCACAGAAATAAAGATCAATAGGAAGACTGCATTTGGAACTACAACTCTTGTCTTAACAGATCTTGGTAACAAAACTGTTCTTAGAAATGATATCCAGGTATCTGGTGGACACTCTCAGTGTGTTTTTCCAAAAAGCAATTGTAAACAGATCCAAAGCAATGCCTGCCAGTCAGGAGGAAGAAAAGACAAGGACTGCTCAACACCTGTAACTGCCCTGCCTTTGTCCTCCTGTCAGCAGCCTGTCTCTTTCAAACACATACAGAAGAAACAGAAAACTGATCATGTACCTTCGGTTCACCCATATAATACAGCAATCAGGTATGCATTCTAAAATGAAAGCAAGTCTTCATAATCCCATAAACCACCTTTATTCTTAAAGATTAATTGAATACTGTGCTGCTTGATTCAGACAGTGTTGTCTTTGGATTTCTGCCAGAGGTAACTTATTCTAGGCTAACTATAATTTAATTCATATTTCAAAATCACTGAATTACCTAGGCTGTCACTAGAAAAGTCCTGATTTTGGCATTTAGCCAGTGCTGCTGTAAGCTAAACAGCTGTTCATAGCTCAGCTATTCCTGTTGAATAAGCCAGTCTAGTTTTAATAGGTCAAGCACTTTTCTACCTAAGGAGTTGTCTGATCTTAGCACTGTAGTTGCTATTTGCTTAGACAGACCTTGAAATCAGTGTGAAAGATTACAAAAGGAAGCTATCTGGATGAATATATTCTAATTAAAGTTATTTGTCAACTATCAGGTTTCTGCATTCTTCCATGAGCGGAAGCTCTGTACAGTTAGCTTGATGAGCTTCCCATCACTGTTTTTATTCTTCTCTCCTCATTCTGTATATAACCACTTAAATGCTCTACCCATACTTTTATTTACAGAGCCCTGTTCAGACACATCCGTTGCCTAGTTAAGAGAAATGTGAGAATCTATGAGGGTTGTCACAGAAAAGTTGGGCAGATAGTAACAGCAGTAATGGGAGTGCAAGGTAGATGTCACTTACAATGGTAAATTATGCAGGCTGAATGTGAAATATTGATGATGTGTTACAAAATCCTTTGTCATGTGTCTGTTCTGAAATACAGAAATTACTTCTTACATTGCTGAAGCACCAGTTTTGAAACGATCTCGCTGACTAGCCAGGCTAGACAGAATGAATACAATTCCTCCTCATGGTCACAGTACAGACTGAGGAACTGAGGCTGTAGGCAGGATAATTGAGAATACAGAGGACTGTAAACAAGAAATGAGATAGTATCAATCATGACTACAGGTTGTTGTAGCAAGTCATCAACTGAAATGCTTTTTTTATAGTATTTTCTTAAACAACCAAAAACAACAAAAGCAAAAAAATCTGTTGGTTATTTTTATCTTGTGTTTTAATGAGGTGTTGAAATAAAACTGGTGTCTGCAGGACTGCAATCTTCCAGACACAGAAGACAACATAAAAATCCTAAGCTGAGAACTTGACCAGAATGAATTAATATTTTCTTTTTTCATTAAGGTTACATTACTGCTTTTCTGCTCTATAAATATATTGGAAAGATAGATTTCAGAGGATTAATCTTTTTCATGTTACTATTTTTAAATGAAACCTTGTGTATTGCAGATAGTCAGAAATTGTCTCAATCATGAGGAAGCAGGAAACTTTATCCCATTCAAAGAATTCTGTTCTATCCCATCATCTGGATTATTTCTTGTCCAAATGTGATTTGGAGCATTACTATGATTTTTCAGTAAAGAGGGTGGGAGTCTTTTCTGTGAAGCATACAAATATCTTCAGACTGGAGTAATTAGTGGTATTGGTCTTTTTCCCACTGAGAGCAGAATACTATTTTAGAACATGTCAGAATTTGAGGTGGGCAGTATAACATCGGTAGTAATATTTATTTTGTTTCATACATGAATTTAAGTACTTCAAATTAATTTAAGACATGGTGGGGAAAACAGGTATAATACCTCAAGGAAAGCACACAGTTGTGTCTGTTCACAACTTGCAATCGTTCAGCTTTAAAGGCACAATAGGGTGCACTAGAGAAGCAAGTCCTTTGTCTGTCACTGTGTGCAAAAGTACACTGGGTGAGCTATTGTAATGGTAGAAGAGAGTTCTTTGGCTGGCAATTCCTTTTAAATTATGCAGAAGTCATTTTGTAACCTGTCATTACAGCGCACCTCAAAGTAATGTGACAGATGATACTGGGATGTTGAGCATGGGGCATCCTCGGTGCACTAAACACAGACGTCTCTGCAGCCTCAGAGTTGTGAGAAAGGATGGAGAAAACAAGGGAAGGCAGTTTTACTGCTGCTCTCTCTCCAGGGAAACTCGGTGTGAATACTTTCAAGTATGTATAAGACTTCAGGACCTGTTTTTATAATCAGTGCTTGTTCCTGCAATCTCCTTGGCCCAGTGACCTGTCAATCATGGACAGATATATTCCATTTAAAGTTTGACATAAATACTCTTGCACATTGAATTGAAACTTAGAGCATAATAACAGCTATTGAACTTAACAGTTTTAGTTACTTCTCTTAGTGTTGAGATGGCACCTGCTTGTGCAAATGCTCTTAGTCTACTTCTGAGTGGTGTGAAACGGATGTATAAGAGAAATACTGGTTTGAGGGGACATGTACAAGTTCAGATCAGCTTCTTCCTGAAAGGACTATAAGAAACTAGATCTAATTGTCAGCAATGTTTCTGGCTAACCAAAATCCTGAGCCTTTTAGGATGATAATTCTGTAATCTGCCTGGACAAACCCCTCTCACTGCTGCACTGATACCTAACAGGACCTTCCTAGGTCCGATTGGTGGCCTCTGCTCCTTGCTATGGATGTAGGTGTCTATCAGGTGGTTAATAGATGAACTCAAGACAGTAATGCCTAAATTTGAAAAAAAAAAAAAATGCTAACATAATTTCAAGTTACACCAGTCAAAGTGCGTGCAGTTGCAGTTGATGTTAAAGAAAAATCTAAAAAGTGTTCACAAAAGAGATAAAATAAATCTAAGTACTAGGAAGGATTTCTTTCATGGCACCCTCTGTAGATCTTTTTCTGTTGTCAATTTTAAAATAAGGAATTCATAGCCATCACATGTGCCTGAAACCTGTTTCTTTGGCAGTGGGCTGACTTGGATTTTCCATTTTGTAACCATGGCAAGCGATGTGTTATGAAGACTGTGTTGAAGATTGGTCCCAATAATGGAAAGAACTTTTTTTGTGTGCCCTCTTGTGAAGGAAAAACAGTGTGGCTTCTTCCAATGGGCAGAAAATGGGCCAGGTATGCAGATTCTTCCATGATGCTCATGTTACAATTACCTGTTCTTCAGGATGTCTTAAGTGCACAGAACATTTGTAGTAAATTCAGTTTTGTTCTTTTTCCCTGTTCACTCATTAACTAGTAAAAGATCTCCAATGTAAAGAACATATCTAGAAGGAGTAATTTTACATAGTCCTATAAAAATCAAACACTTCTTCTGTGCAGCTTACAATTTTGAAATAAACATTTAGCTTGCAACATACTGTGACGTATTATTGTATTTCTAATAAAAAATTGCACTGTTTCCTCTAATGTATTGTTTTAAGTTTTCATGTATTGTTTTAAATGTTCGTGTATTGTTTTAAATTTTCTTAAGTGTAAACTTTTATTTAACAAAAGTGAATAAAAAGAATATACTTTATTAAATACCACTTTGTGCTTAAGATGCAAAAGCAACAAACTGTACAACTCAGATGTTACAACAGTTGACTGACCTTGCTTAGATTTGGAAAATGACAAAAAGCTTCCCTAAAACAAATAACATGACTCTTTGGTTTTCTAAATTACATATTCTAAATCCACATCTTAATGTTTTCTTCTAGTTGCTACTGAACATTTTTCACCCACTCCATATGTAATAGATAATAAAATCTTACCTCCAAGATACTTAAAACTCAGTTTGTATTTGTTGGTTTTACCAAAATTTGCTGAAGCAAGGGGTAAATAGAATACGCCAAGCTATCAAATCAGAAGCAGAAATCTTCTAATCTTTAGAAAGTGTACTATAGATACTGAGGAAAATGACACTAATGAAATGGTCATACATCATTCAGCTTCATACATCATTCAATTGCAACCAGTTTTTAGTTAAAAATAATGGGAAATAGTATTGCTTCCCAGCAAAATATGTGGGATGAAGTACATTTAAAAGCACCTTACAAATGGTTCTTTTATCTGTGTAAATACTTGTGGTTTTTTGTTTTATGGAGAACTTGCTTTTCTTGAGAACATTGTATAACTTTATTCCAGTTAAATCTTCCAATTAAATCATGATTCAAGGAAAACTTTTATTCTTTTCCTAAGCATCACAAATTCAGAGGCTTTTTTTCTTCCTCTTTTCAGTAGCCTTTGATACCTTTGGAATCTTTCAAAACTTTCCTTACATGAAGAAAATTTTTTTAAATCAGATTGTAGAAACTATAATCTTTATGTTGCTTAGTGGCCTCTTTCCAAATAACATACCTCTTTTCATGAGGTACAGAACTCCACCTGAGAACAAAACAATCTACTTCACATGGTGAAGACTTATTTTTCCATTGCCGTCTCTTTCTGTGATGGTTCTTGTTGCAATGATATGTTGCTGCTAGCTTGTGCTTATACATCTAAATCTTTAAAATTGCAATCTCACTGGTTACTCACTTGTATTTGTACAATTCATTATGGTGATAAAGTGTTTGATTATTTTTAAATTGTACATGCTTTTGGATGTCTGGGACAGGGATTAATCTTCAGCAGTTCAGTTAAAGTTGAAAAATAAAAAAGAAATACAACCATTTCTGATTACTTGCCTTCTATGAATGTTAGGATTTCTCTGAAGCTGGAAGTTAAATTAATTTTTCAAACTTTAACACATGAAAAATAAGAGTTGGGCTTTTACATATTTTTTTTTGCTTACTAGCAAGACAAGAAGTGAATATCTGTTTAAATAAAATATATACAAGTTTTAAAGGATTAAGTGCTTTTATTAGCTACTACAATCACTTTACTTTTTCTCTTCCTGTATTTCTTGAATATGTTGTATATGGTATATTTGTACCAGCCTAATTTTGCTATATACGCTAGCTGTGTAATGTCACAAGGTGAGGAACAGCAGACAGGGAAATCAAAGGGCAAGGACACTCTGAGCTTACCACAGTGAACTAGCATATGAAGGAATCTCACATGTTTACACTTAAAGAAAGTAGGAAACGAAACAAGAGACTGAATTCTAATTCATTAGATTCCTCTGCAAACCTTACTGCTTTTGCTGGCACTGCTTTTTAAATTCTTTTTTTTTTTTTTCTCTTCTTTCTTTGTCCCTTGGAGACAATGGCACTTTGTAGCTTGTTTAACAAGGTCTGGCTGATAGCTGGTTATAACAAGTTTTGCCCAAAAAAAAGCTGGCAACAAAACTTATCTTGGAATATATCCACACTCAACCTTTCAAAAAGAAACTGCAACCAAGTGTGCAAAATCAGATAAAAGTCATGATTTTTGGCTTTTATTCTAGTAGTTTACAAATGTGTTTTTATTTTTTCACATTGATTCATCTATCACAGTGCAAGTGATGGAACCCACTTCTTTCAGATCTGGCTTACACATTTTAATGGCTTGTATAGCACACAATGAACTGTGAAGGCTAAAAAGACTAACAAGATCTAGGTTGAAAGAGGGAGCTGTTTTTCACAAAGATTTTCTGTAATTTCTATTCCTAATGAAAGCCAATGTAAATTTTTTAGAAAAGAAATGTAAAGCTTTTAGAAAAATACAGCCCTTTCTAAAGGCCTTTCTAAAATACACCCCTTTCTAGGGTTCTGACATTTTTGTTACTTTGGCCTTTACCCAAACACAACCAAGAAAAATGGGAGTATTACCTAACAGCCTACAGGAGGCTGTTAGGAATGACAGGCTCACATAAGCCCCTTTGACTGGATGATTTCTAAAATGAGGTGCTGATGACAGTTCTGTAATAAAAAGGAGACTTCCAGTAAAGCTGACTTCTAAGTACTCTTGTGTATAACTTTTAGAGAGCTTTTTTCAGACGTTAATGCTACATGGTGATAGCATGACTCATAATAGAAACTGCCTTTTACCTTAAGCTGAAAACATGTTTTATATACCACAAAATAACCTGAAAAAGCCCCTGAACTCAGCTGAGATGCTATACTAAACAGGTTTTAGAGGATC
Source organism: Taeniopygia guttata (assembly GCF_048771995.1). NCBI lineage: Eukaryota > Metazoa > Chordata > Aves > Passeriformes > Estrildidae > Taeniopygia > Taeniopygia guttata. The sequence continues at coordinate 34,540,555 of NC_133028.1, read as the reverse complement.
AAATCAAGGTCACACAAGTTGTGGAGTAAAAATTTTAAACTCAGAAAATACTAATGCCAAATGCCATAAGCAGTTTCTGCTTTATAAGTAGCACTTTCATTACTATTACAGTTTAAGTAAGTTTAGGGAGAGCATTCCCTTCAGACTGAAATTAATATTTATTTTCCAATAGGTCCCATTTGGTTTAGAATCAACAGATTTTATGCCTGGTTTCATGCCTTTAAATCCTTATTTTAAATAGTTTTTTAACCAGGTACTTGTTAAAGACAGGCATGCCATGTGATGTCAATACAAATTCAGCAAATAAATGACTAGAATACTACTTATTAATTCACTGAGGTAGCACTAAATTTACACTGAAAATATGCACTCAAGTTTTGGGATGTGACTATGTCACGACTGTGACTACAGACCTTTACAATTATACAGCTATTCTGTATCCACTTTCCTACATAAAAAGGTGTTAGTTCTCACTTGTTTTTCTGGAATGGAAACTTACATAAGAGTCATTTAGCTCAATGATGGAAAGAGACTTTCAAAGAAGCAGAGGACACCTTCCTTAATATCTGTATGAATGCTGATCATTAGTGGCTAAGCATCTTTCACATGAAATCAAAAGGTATTGTAAAGTCTTTAACAGACTTCACAGCAAACTGTGAAAATTCTAGGAGATTTAAAATTCTTTTCAATGCCTCTTCTTGTACCTTTTGCACTTTCTGCAATTCAGCTTGCTGATGATAGGCAGAGTTTATCATCCAGTGTAACTTAATATTCTGCACATCTGTTTTTATTTCTCTGATGCCTGAAAGGTTGTTTATTATGTCAAATTTTTACTTGAATATTCAAAACATACATTCAAAATTAATTTAGAATTGTATAGCAATGCACTATAATTTATATTTGTGGAACAACAAAATAAAAGCCAATCTAAGGAGAGAACCCAACAAATTATTTTCCATATGAAAGCTTATTAAAAATGCATCAAGCACATTTACAGGTGAGCAGAATTCAGAGTGTACACAGTATTGTCTAAACACAGTTAGTGCTTTAGTTATTTAACTTACTAAATTGCCACTGCTGTAAAAAGTGCAAGTCCCTGCAGAGTTTGTATGCTTTATAATTTTTTATTATAAAATCAGCTTCAAACAATATGACTGTCTTTCAGCAATTAGCCACGTGATATGATCATACTATGAAAAGGTGCTAACACTACTCATCTTTTAATACTAAGGTTTTAGGTGTATCTTCTTAACAGAGAGATGGCAGAGTAAAGAGCAGAGTCTTGACTCTGAGCAGCTGAGCCTGACTTAAAGGTGGTATGAACTGCGTAGTTAGGAACACTGAAGGGGAAATTGAAGCAAGAGTTCCTCTGTTTTGGCAGAGGAGAAAGCCCATGTGACTGGTTCAGCTACTTACGGAGCTGAAATTTAAGTCAGACACTAAAAGCCTGTGTGGTCTAAATAATCATCCACCATACACTTCTGTAGCAAACGTGGATTTAGATTTTTCTTCTGTCTGTTTTCTTTAAACATAACTTCTTTTGTTCTATCACAGTACTCATGATGACAGTGACAGTATCATTTGATGTGCAAAAAATCCTTCATCATTTATTAGAGACAAGGACACTGCAGTATGGAAGAGACCACCTGCAACAGGGTAAACTGAGAAACACATTTTAAGCTTTATTCAAAAATCAATGCACAGGGATCATCAGCTTTGTTCCCCATCCCCAGTTAAGCAGCATTTGCAAATTGTTTTTTGCTAGCTGACTTTTGAAAAGTATAATATTGGCTTAGGCTAACATTATTTCAAACCTAAGGCAATGGCAATATCCATTAAGAACAACCACAGAAAAAAATAATGCATAACCTCTCATAAAAATAATTCAGACTACATTTCTCAACTATAAATAATTCTATACCAGCAAAACCACATAGGTTTTAACAAAAAAGAAACAAAATCCAAGCATTTTTAAATTCATTAAATGTGTTCTAGAACTTCAGGATGACCTAAACATAAAAATAAAAATTTTGAAATGTCTTTAGAAAAACACTGAAGTTACAAGATCTCTATAAACAAACTAAAATTTAAACTTCAATTTTAAATCTAGACTACATTTGAAGAGCAACTCTGCAATATAAAAGTTAAACTCATTACTATAGTAATGCTGCTGAGCCTGTGGAAGTGAAAAATACATTTAACCAAAGTTCCACTCAAGGCAAAGATGGTGGGCTGTTGGGAAATTTCTTAAGGATGGTCCTTTCACATGAAGTGGTCTTGAATGTAACTGTGTAACTTTCTTTGATTATAACTGAGAAATAACATTTAAGTCAATACTTGGCCTTGTAGAGGATAAAAGTAAAAAATACACTCAACACTAAAATGCACAAACAAGCTTAAAATCCATTTGTATGAACAAGCAATTAGAAAAATAATGCACTTGCTTTTTTCATTACTGCTCACATGGAAGGTGGAATTCAGGTGAGGGGAATAAAACCCTGAAACTATAGTGCGGAAAAGGAGGTTCCTCTCCCCCAGCCCCCCAAAAATTGCCATGACTACTAACCTAAAACTTTATTTAGCAGATCTCAGGTGATGCTAGTTTGAATGTAATACATTAGGTACTACTGAACACAGTCCCTGATAACGATTACCAGCTGTAATTCAAACAACTCTTGTTTCCTCCTCATTGCTCTGCACAAGCTACATTTGGGTGCTGCCTAGAACACATTACTTTCAAATTCAGTTTAAAGCCTTATTGATTGCACATGGTGGATTAACTTAATTTAATTTATTGTTATACCAACACATGAAGCACATGGAAAAATTCAAGCACTTCACCTTTGTTCCTAAAATCTCTATAAGCCATATAAAGCCTATTTTTCATGTATCCATTTAGCTGTATCTATTCTGAAGTCTTAAAATATGGTATGCAGGACTGACAGCTTTAATGGTAATAAATAAAAATGAAACTACCTTCCTGAGATAGCACTATTAATCAAGTTGCACTTTTTTATTTTGCCAAAAATACTGGTTGTGTTAATTGCAAGGCTTCAGGTGACAATCAGCGAACAGGCTCTGCTGATTGAGAGGCGTCTTTTAATGACAGTTTAGGTAATTAGATTCACGCTATATTTAGAGCTTGTTTGGGCTGCTGGATTGAAAAAAGTAACAGAAAAAAACCCTTGCAACTGAAGTTGGGATTGTTTCCTAGGAGCAAGAATGACTGGGGGACACACAATATCTGCAGCTCTTGGATTCTATTCCTTTAGTAGCAGAACTGCAGGCTCAGCCACCAACTGGCAGCAGGCTGCATTTGCTCATGATGAGTGAGTCAAGAACTAGACATACTCAGTGTTTCGTGCTAAACAAAGCACAACTACATTAACTTTGAAAATGAAAGTATACCCAACTGAAACTATTTATTTAAAATCAAGTGTATGTGTAATTACCTTGCTTTATTGAAAGCTGCTAAGTTAGAGAATAGTGTACATATCCACTGAAAATATTGTTTCCTAGCTATTGCAAATAATAAAAAGATTTTGCAGTGCAAACACACAGTAAGGTCAAAAGAAATTACCTTCAATTTTTCATTACGTCCATTCACATATAATTTTGCCACCATGGTAAATACATTATAGTAATGGTAATTTGTTCTATAATTTCTTTGCAGGCCTGCCAGATGACCGTAACTCTCTACTCTGGTACAAATGCAAGTCCAGAAATTTGTTTGGTCAACCAGAACTATAATTTTTCCAGAAGTTTTGGAAGACTTAATAAAGATGTGAGTATGAGGCAGTCAAGATGCAGGAAAATATATATTCAGATTGCAGAAGAAAATAAAACAATTCCCACTTATTCCCTGCAATAAAAATAAATGAATGTAGCTGTTTCAGTTACAAAATATCCTGAAACATAAATTTAAGGTGCTTAGCCATATGATTAAGACAGATGGCAGTCACAATCTCTCACCTAAATCAGTGTGCACTTTTCAGGCTGTAATGCTGCTTTACCAGATAGCTCACCCCGAAGCATCGTTTCCGAACACATTTCTGTAACCCTGTTAAGTAAGGCTGAAGTAAACATTCTTGGATGTAGGAAAGATATACTGATCATTAATTAATTACTGAGATTACAAAGATCTCTGCTAAATTGTTATCCTGTGGACAGGCTGCTAACATTGCCAGAATATCATTACAAATATTGAAAGTTTTTACCTATAAATTCCACATACGGGATGGCAGACCTGAAACTGTGACTGTATAAAGAAAAGGGTTGTGCTTAGGCTGGTAGTCTCCCATGTTTGGTTTGAGAATAAAATATACTCATTCTGGGAGAAAAGACACCTAGTTTGTAATTCTGAGGCACAAGATATGTATGCTGTTAGTTCACTATTAAGTCATAACATTATTGGAAACAGACACTTGTTAAAATGAAAATGTCATAAGTGGGAAGTTAAAAGAACCACACTGATAGCAAATTCTTGTAGTCAGAAGTTTTACCAGAAAGTTGCCTTAATGCCTTATTAGTGAACCATTCAGGAATTTGGTCTGTTTTCTGAGCTCTGCAGGAATTCAAGGAATGCTTACCAGATGCTTACCACATACTGGTAAGAACAGGAAGAAAGGGTTAAAACCACAAGATGTGGTGAGGAGGAGGGAATAGTTTTGCTCAAGGTGACCTTGCAGCTGGGATTGCTAAAAATGTCAGTGTGGGAAAAACTATGTCCATTTATTATGCCTAGTGTGGTTTATCTTCTGCCTGTTTTAAGTGGAATTCCTGTGAACATAACACAGGACATGCACAAAGCCTTCTGTAGTGTTAAGACAAGCAGAGACCCTCCTGGTGCCCACTAGGGTGAGCTAAGCCCAAGGAGCCTGTGTCCCTGTGTGTCTCTCCTGCCCTGTGTTGTAAACAATGTTCACAATTAAATAAATCTACTCTGCATTTTAGATGTGGCTTGGTGGTTGCCTTCGTTACCTGTTATGTGTTGACTCACACATTACCTAACCAGCACTGACAAGAACAGACACGGGTCAGGATGTGTACCTTTATGGAATCACATGCTGTCTTCCTCATCTCATGTTTCTTACTGAGGCTGTTCCACCTAGTATAAATGAATTGCTACTTATTAAAGGAAAATGAGGAGAAAAAGATTCTTTGGCCTCAGCGTTCTAGCATAATTAGGCAGGTTATTATTTGAACATGGATTTTAATGTTCCACACGTAACAGCACAGTCATTAGGAAGAAATACAACAAGCCAGAGATGCATAAACTCCCTGCCTGCTGAGTAGCACTCAGTGTGGTGGATCAGCAGGTCCATCCAACGAGGCCCTGGGGTTGAGCTTGAGGCACTGTTATCTTAGTAGCAGCGGGGGCTACCACTTTTACACAATCTCACTAACAAAATCACATACAGATGTGGGATACTTCCAAAGACAGAAAGCAGCAGATGCTACAAAGTACTAAGGTCTTCACAGAGCTTAAAATGTTAGACTCCGGTGTCTAGGTCTCCTTTGGAATTTCCCAAGAAAAGGCAACTTTTCCCTTTTTGGGGCACTCTCAATGAATACTGAGACTAAAGGCTTCAGTAGTACTATATTATCCAGGGATTTTGTTATTTGTTGTGAGAAATACTTCATATGTGTGAGAAATACTTTAGAGGCACTTACATGAGACAGTCTATTGGATGACCACATTACCCGAACTTCTAGTATACATTTGAATTTTTTCCCAAATGCCAAACCTTGAAAAATTATAGGTACAAAGCAGAACATAATGGTTAAGTCCAACACTGACTGGCATATTATGAATAGCTGCCTGACCAAAGTGCAAAAATTATAATTATAAATGACAGTTGGAATATTTATCTGGCATTAGCACTTGTATTTCTCACAGTAAGGCACTACATTATTGTTATAAAAGTACAACTTTATGCAAGATCAAACTTCTATTCCCAAGTCTGAAAGAGTTTTGATTTTTCAAATTAAGTTACAGGGTTATGGCTCTATTCTTGAGTGTGCCTGCAGATGTTATCATAGCTCCACTGAGCATACTGGTGATTGTCTCTTCCCTAAAACTGTTTGTGATTCAGTAACCAGACATCCCCGTGACAGAACTCCCCAAGAATCCAATCTCACAGTCTGTCCAAACACAGCGGTGTTAACACAAAGCACATCTCACAGTGACTTTCAATTAAATAGCCAGTCAAGGAGACTGCATTCAATAGTGCTCACATTTTCATAAAGCATTGTAGTAGCAGCAGCTGTTCTGAAGTTGTAAAGCCTCCTCAGTCAGCAGAAATTCAAATTCACATTTTAACAAAGAGAAGGTGATCTGAAAGTGATATGGGACTCTGCACTTTCCCATCCTGAAAATGGGAAACCTATGGTAGATAATTAAGTATTTACATGACAGAAGACAGAATAAGGAAAACATGACAATAGCCTGTTGATAAAAAAAATAAAAGAATAAAACAACAGTAAATGCCCATCCAGATTTTTCATATCTTTTACTAAATTGTATTGGGGGGGAAAAGAGCAGATGGGCCTCTAGCATGAGGATTGAATCATGAAACCTGCAGAGACAGGCACCTTACTTCAATCTGCAGGAAAATTTAAGAGAGTCTTCTTTTGCCAAACTAAGAACGTGCTGTCACCAGCTGGATAGTTTCCTGTGCTCCTCAGCGTCCTACTGCATATTCCTGCATTCGACCTTTTGTTAGTATTAGCAACTGCGTGGCCCTAAAGTAAAACAGAACAGCTTGCTTACATTCTGAAAAAGAAAAAAATACTTTTTTTAGCCAGGCAGCAAGCTGATCCATTTTCTGGAGCTGCACAATTATCAACCAACTGCACAACTGAAGAGAAAACACATACTCCCACATGTGGGTAGTATCCTGATCATTTTGAGTAGCAAAATCTTTCTTCAGCTGAAACCATCCTTGAGAGATGGACAAATATAACCTTGTCTTCAGCCCTTCATTATTAATTGTTATTAACAGTTCTTCCTTGTCCAATACAGCTGCTTTTGGTGGATTTTATTAGCACTGCTGCTGTAAGTATGATTCCTGGAGCTCAAAACAGGAATGATGATAGTATGATATACATACTTGATGTATGCTCCCCCAGCATACATCCCCCTGCAGCCCTTCCTTGCAGCTCCTAGATGGGAATTTAGAGTCGATGAAATGGGGTGCAGGCAATTGCTATTCCCAGTGCAAAGTGCAGAGGGAGGTCAGAGAGGCTAAACTGTAGGATCTGGAATGAAGCATCCCGCAGTCTGCCAGTCCTGGTATATGAACAGTAACCTCAAGTGAAGAGACACAGCAGGCAGGGAGAAGTAGCACTGCAGAAATCAATTGAAGGCTGGTAACATTCTTAAGCTCACATAGCAAAGTGATGTTACCCCTAAAGACCAATTTTTGGGGCTAGTACTTTCATTAAGCACTAACAAGATCTGTCAAAACTCTAGCTGAGAAGTGAGATCACAGGACTTTTCATGTTGGCAGATTTTTAAGAATGGGTGCAGATGGAATGTCAAAAGCTACAGTTCATTAACACTGTAGCTACTCCAATGTAATTTATTTTATACTCTATAACACACAAATTAATCTTCAGTAACAACTAGATTAACAAAACACACTAGACTGAGTATGAATTAAACTTATTTATAATATTTTACATCCACCCCTTTAAACTATAATATTTTGCTCCATCTATTACCATAAATCCTTCAGAAAAAAAACCCACATATCTAAAGAAATGATTACACAAGGAAAGTAGGAAATCATCAGTTCTACATTGCTATCCAATGCTCAGGAAAAATGCTGCAGATAAAAATATTAATTTATTAGAAGTTTCAGTTCCTTTGTACTTCTCTATGTATCAGCCTGCCAACCCAACCACAAATCTCACAGATGATCCATGATAATTTGTCTTGGAAATTTTCTTGTTACAATGTCTATCCAGGAGCAGCATTAAGCTAGCATCATAACTGGTTTTGTTTTCAAAAAGCCTGTCACACTGCTTTTAATAAATAACCACATATGCCATCAAGCATCTACTTATGAACAATAAGCATTCATGATCTCGCTAAGTATAATTCTAAACCTGTACTGCTGCAATACTGTAATCTACTGCTTCAGGAATTATGGCACCTTTAAAAGGTCATATCATACAGAACTGAATTCTCCCTGCCAAATACTGCATGACAAAAATTACACTACAACACAGTCCTACATCATGCATGAAATACACTTCAAAAAGCAAACTGAGCAACAGTTGAACCTGGATGGGTATAGCCAGAATGTGTCAAGAAAGCTGTTATGACAGGTCTGCTGGCAGCAAAGAAAGCAAAATTAATATAGAGAAAACTGACAGATCTGAAGAAAATATAAAGTACCATTAATGGCAGATCAGGGAAAACATCACTGGGATTCTTCTGATTATAGGAGAAAAAGCCTTTCTCCTGTTTGGGAGGGTTAGGTCTATAACAATCTTTCTATATGGATTGAAAAGATAACAAGTTTAGGTCTTCCCATCTGTACATAAGAATATTCAAATAAACAATGCCAGAGGATTTCTTGCTTAATCAAATTTATTATTTCTCCAGACCTTTAAATTATAAATGTTTAGAAATTAGAAATATAAAACGCAACCCAACTTTCCAACTACATTCAAGTGGCAAAGTCCACTGCTTTCTATGTAATTACACAACACAAGCAATCAAAATCATAACATAGCAACAAACCGAATTAGGGTCAAAATGTATTTCAGAGTCCAGCTGGCAAGTATGCAAAGGGTGAAAATATGAAACTTCTTGTTCATCTAACACAACAGTTTCTTTTTCTGTGCAGTGCACCAAAATCACCATTTCTGACCAATAAATACCCCTGACATTTACAATACAATTTACCATTCTTGTAAAGCTTTTTCTCTATCTTATTAGGAAAAAGGGAAAAAAAGTCACCAGTGGCAGGGATTGCTTTTATTTCACAGACCACCACGTGTCACTCTGTAAAGGTATGAGCTAATCACACCAAGACAGCACTGTGCCAGCAGCTGTATTTACTTACATTGATTCCAACTGTCAGGGGAAAAAAAGGAAAATAAAAACACAGCTAAAGTCGTTAAATGCACAGACATAAATGTTTGCTTCTGACTCAGCAGCTTAAACAATATTAGTCACAAAATCCTGAGATTCATTCATTTCTGCTCCATGAACATTTGACTTTTTGCTGTAAATTTAATGGAATTTAGGCAGAGGAATGAACAGACACTCCAGTGAAAACATTTATACTTCAGTGCTTAATATATAACATACCTGCTGTATATTAGACCTGGAGTAAATTTAACAGTCTAACTGATGTTTCTTCATGCACAGACTACAGATAATAGCACAGAAATCCTGCACACATTCAGTGATTCAAAACAAGAATGAACAACACTGTTAATGAGTTACAACAATCACATGATAAACTGAACTTAAACAACAAATGCTGATAGATTAACTTCAGTTTATATAGCATTGTAGATTCCATCTAAAAATCAATCTTGAATTCCCTAAAACTCTGAATTACTCCTGACTGAGGCAGTTACAAATGAAAGAATGTGTTTCAGTGGTAACCTACAAACGGTGAAATGACAGGGAAGCTTTCTTCAGTAAGTGCATACAAAACATTGCCAGTGTACACAGAGATTGCTTTATTAAGGAACAATTTGATACCATGCAAAAACAGAGCATAGTTCACTTTTAGTCAGACCGTTGAGCAAAGATTCTTTTTCTGTCCTTAGAAATAGAAAAAAATGGCTAAAAAGAAGCTAATGAACTTAAGAACACAGCTCTACAGACAGATTCATTCAATTGAACCACTAAATCGCAAACCCTCATATTCTGTGTTGTAAAAGCTGGATAGTAAAAACTGAAATCAAAAACAGTAAAATACTTTTTTGCAACCCCAAAAGAGATTGTCATTGCTTTTGCTTACTTTTGACAGAAGGCTGTACTTGATATCTTTCCTAAAAGAATTTGTGTGTCTGCTAAGCATAACAGAACATCATTATCAACCTTTAAAGAAATATTTTAAGACAAAATATCAAGCATATTATTTTTCTAATTCTTAATTCTGTCCACAATATCAGAATGATACATTCTTAATATTATGAGTTAATATATTGTCAAGTTAATGATATATCAAAATAATTTACACAAACTAACTTTTTTATTTATAACTAATTCATCATCACAAAGCAACTCATATTATCAAACCACATGTATTGTCTCACGGAGACAAGTAGTTTTCATAGAATAATAGAATCAGTAAGGCTGGAAAAGATCTCCAGGATCACCAAGTCCAACCTTTCACCAAACATCACCATGCCAACAAATCCATATCACAAAGTGCCATGTCCAGTCTTTTATGGAATACTTCCAGAGACAGTGATTTCACCATCTCCCTGGGCAGCCCATTCCTATGCTTGACTACCCTTCCAGTGAATAAATGCCTCCTGATATCCAGCCTGAACTTCCCGTGGCACAGCTTGAGGCCATTTCCTGTTGTCCTGTCACTGGCAGTCTGGATAAAAAGGCTACTTCCCACCTTGCTACACCCTCCTTTCAGGCAGATATAGAGCAATAAGGTCTGAGCCTCCTTTTCTCCAGGCTGAACAACCCCACTCCCTCACCTACTCCTAGGATTTACCCTCTAGACCCTTCAATAGCCCCATTGCCCTTCTCTGGACTCACTCCAGCCCCTCAATGTCCCTTGTATTGTGAGGGGCCCAGAACAGGACACAGGACTCAAAAGTGTGGTTTCACCAGTGCTGAGCACAGAGGGACAATCCCTGCCTTGGTCTCCCTGACCACACTATTGCTGACACAGGCCAGGATGCCACTGCTGTCTTGGCCCCCTGGACACAGCTGTCAGCCAGCACAGATAAGCTGACTGTGTAGGAGTTAGCACTGTAACAGTGACTTCAAGATACACTGTTATAGGGAACTCATAACCTTTACTGGCATAGACCAGCTAGTACAGAGTGACATAAGCACTCTAGAAAGCAAGCTATGGATGTTCCCAAACCTCTTTCAGAAATGAATCCTGGAGGATTCAGCTGTAGCAATTTGAGACATTACTGCTCAGCTCCCAGTACTGAACCTTCTACATTCATAATCCATAATACAATCTTCAAAGTAGCAATCACTAGGATTTTATTAATCTATTTGTACTTGACTGCCTGAGTTATCTGAAGACAGAGCAGCCATGGAAGAAGGATTGTAGGTAGCACAGGTAAAAAACTTATCTAAATCAATTACAGATGTATTCACTAGGAGGTTCTCTGACAAAAGCTTTCTGTGGCCTGCAGTGAACACAGGCCACAGAAACAGGCTCTGAGGATCCAGTGACAGAAGTGAGTAAATCACTTTGTTGATGAAATTCAATAGGAGGTAATTAAGCATAGCCATTCTAGTTTGAATGGTTTACTTCCAGCTTTTAAAGACACCAACTTGAAACAGAAAGCAACAATTAATCTAAGGCACAGTACGCAAACATCTAAACAACTTTACTAATACATTAATGTGTGCTTTTATTACCCAATGATTTTACTACCCAATGATTTTATTTAATTAAAGTAGACAGAGGATAATTAAAGTTACAAGACACTCTTTTTACTCACTTCCCCTTCTGCCATTTCCTAGCTCAAGTTTTGCAAAGATTCCATCAGATCAGCAAGCCAATAATTTAAGAGAATGATCAAACACATCTTCAAATACCTGTGGAATAACCCTCATGATGCTAAAGTTCCATTATAAATGAATCCTGGTGTCTCTAGACACAGAAAGTGACAAAACCCAAGGCTGTAGGTTACTGTCACACTCTAGGTATTCTACTGCTCCTCTGCAGAGGTTAATGTGCTGTAGGGCAGGGTGAATGCACAGCCTATTACTGACAAGTGATTTCCTTCACCATAGTTCATAACTTAATTTTCACTACAAAAAACAGATGACAGGATGATTTCCAATTGTCTTCACATCCAGTCAGTCAACCAAAATTTTTTGAAGGTTTGTACTACCAGGGATGCTTGCATGTAATCTTCATTCAAATGTATTCTCAGCTGTTGTAGAAAAAGTTAGAATGGTCCATAAGGACTTCTTATCTCTTCATTAAATCTTTGAAATAGTCTCCACTACTCCTCAAGGCCCTTTCCTTGCATGCCAACATTTTCATGCAATTTTCTTTTCAGAGAAAAGAAAGAGAAAAGAAAACATGGACTAAATTTTAGAAAGCCAAATATTCTCAACATAAGTTTTATGGAACTATGACTCTACAACTATGTGTAGAGTCATAGTTCCACTTCCAGCCTCTTATTCCAGATGTCTGGCAAATATATTTTTAAATGGCAAGGCAAAGGGCCTGTTCAATGGCTACTATTCATCACTTCCGGCTACCCAGTTCTTAGGAAAACAAGCAGACCATAATAGCCATTAAATGCTAGAAACAACCATTTTTAAGAATAACTGGGGGAACCTAGCACCGTCCTCTTCTAAGTTGAGATGCTAATAGGACAAAAGAAGTTAAATGCAGTCTACTACTTGCTCAGTTGGTCGACTTAGCAAAGGGCTTGAAACCATGAAATGAAACTGAGTGAATCCTGGAATTTTATTACATGCAGCACCTAGGAAAAAAAGAAAAATATTCTAATTTACTACATTTGGGATTAATGCCTCTGTCATTGTGTTTTATCATCTAAAGATACAGTTACTAATTCTAATACAGTGGTATAATTATTCTTTTACAATCTGCTTAACCCAAGACATCTTGAAAGTATTTAATTTTTAAGTTAAAACACAATACTACTGGCTGTTGTAGTCCAACTAATGCCCTTATAGTACAATTCAAAACACTAACAAAAGTCAGGAAAATCTCTCTATTTCAATCCTGATTAATTTAATGAGTTCCTTCAATACTAATCTCTTAAACACAGAACTACAGGAAGTAAGAGATCAAAGAATAAGCAAAGCAGACTAACTAAATAATCCACATTGATTAGCAAATTGTACTTCCTACTGATCTAAGAGTTCACTAATGAGATGCCTGGCACAATGACTACTCTTAGATCACTTTGAAGCTACGCTTAACATTTCTATTCTCCCTCCCTTATGCCATATCTAGGGAAGGCAAAGCAGTCTTTTTTTAAAACCTTCAAATTAATCATATACAGTCCAGGAAAACAAATGAAGGTTGTAAATATTTTTGGGTTTTGCTAAGACTTCCATAAATTTTGTGAAAGTCTAAGACATCAAGATGCAAAATTAAATTATCTCCAGTCTGCAATAGGACACAGCTGCCCTGCTACCCAGCATTCCATACTGTGAATGGCCAGTACTGCTGCACTCTCCAAAGAATAATTAAAGACTTCTTTAAAATCTATGTTCAGTTTTGTACATCTCTGACCTAGTTAGAGTCAAGCAACTTTGTCTGCAAAACAAAATACATACCATAACTTCCAGTTGTATTAGCACAAATGATAGCACCAAAGAACTTTGGAGCGTACTTCTGGATTCTGGAAATAACTTTTTGACAGGCTACTGTTGGGTCTGTTCCCATCCTCATATATTCCACAGCTTGATAACTAAAAAAAAACCAAACCACATTCCCAGAAAATTAGTCATATTTAGGTTATATAATTTAAAATACCACAGAAGAGACCCTGGTTTCTTTGAATAATGGAAACACTTGATAAATTTTTTTACCAACTTCATATTGGCAATTATTACTCAAATTGTACACAAAAAGCAATTAAAAACAAGACTAAAAGGGACTACAACATGACATCTATACCATGGATCATTCTATGGCAGGCCAAACCAAGACAGAACTCTGATCATTTGCAATAGAAGAGGCTAAGCAAAAGATCAGTTAAAGAACTGCAGGGAGCAGTGGCTTAGAAGACTTAGTGGCTTCTACTTTCAAACTTTTTGCAAAGTGATTTAAAAAAACCTCTTATTCTAAGAGTAATCAAAATCAATTTCCTTTATATTGAAAGAAATTGCCTGAGATGAACCAGTTGCATTTCCAAAATGTCCTGAGGTAAAAAATTATTTATGTTGCCGTTTTCTTTCAGAACCTTAAGATTAAATAACTCATGACATAACTTACAAGCAAACAACATTTTATTGCTTTGATGAAAGACGCATATACCAAGACAAACTTGTTACACTAAGACATCTACAGATTGCATTAATTACAGATGTTATCAAAGTACCACAGAAAAGAAAAACTCTTGCATTTCGAGACTCCCTATCATCTTTGATTTGTTCTAAAAATCAAATAGGTTCAAGTTATCTAAAGATAACTATCTGAAAATAAAGCTGTATTTCATTCTTCACTAATCAAAAACTCAACAAGAAGTCACCACCATAACAAAGGCATACGGAAATTATTCACAATTTTGCCCTTTATTTGACACTTCCTTCACTTCTGGAAGTCAATTCTTGACTTTGTTTTCATGTGGGAATAGCTAAATAGCATGGAATTAGTAAAAATCTTTATCTATAAGGAACCAGTAATTAATCACCTAGTCTGATGATTAACCCACTGGTACCAACATTAAATGTTTTAGGCATTACAGGCAAACATTTCAGGCTGGTTAAGTGCAATTTAAGCTTTTACTGACTAAACTTATAGTGGAGAACAACTCACTACTCATCTTGGTATCTTATATGAAAAGACAGATAATTCAGTAAATTGTCAACTGCCTTGCATTTGAAAGATCGACTCAGAACAGCTTGAAATTCACTGACAACATCTGTAAATATGCAACAGCTAGCATTTCTTGGCTGCCAGAGTTTCAGAAAAGTTGCCTGAGCAATTATGAAGGCCACTTCTGTATTATCCTTCAAGCATCAGTGCCCATTATGTTCAGCATGGACTTCCATAATTGATTCCAGCTGAGTCCAACCCACGAGGATGCTCACGAAGAGAGCCATTTCTTACACAGTTTATGAAACCACTGTGACAACACTAAAACACCTCTTTCAGTTTCAAATTAGATGCAATTACAAAGAACTGCTGCAGCGATACCTCCTGAGTGAGCTGAGACCCATAGCTCATTCTTTCTACAATTTATGATACTTTCCCACACAACAAAATGCTTTGGAGAAGAAAGCTAATCAGTTCTGCTAAAAAGCATACAGGTTGGAAATATTACCTGCTGCCTGTTTGCTCACAGCTTGGAAGTATTAAGGAATCTGTCATCAAGATATTTAAGTCTCTTCTTTTAAGACAGGTAATACGATAATAAGGGTAACTTGGTTCTGCTACTATCTTTTCCCCTTCCACTCCTTCCTTTACTCCCACTTCAGCAGCCACTAAGTAGTTCAAATTTTTAATCAATTTCTTCATTTGCTGAGTCCACATTTTGCTGCAGAAATCTAGCAAAGTCTGCCCTAAGGACAAACCTGGGTAAGAAGCGCATCATGATGTCACCATCCCCAGTGGCTGCAGCTCCTCCGGCTGTACTATCTGCGTAAGATCCTGCTCCAGCTATCGGAGAATCTCCCACACGTCTGTAGTGAACAATGGAAAATAAAAACCAAACTTTGTCAGCCTTACTGCCTCCAGCTGACTTAGCATTAAACCCACAGGAGAACAGACCAGGTAAAGAGGTCAATCCACTGCAGTCAAAAGTCTTGTTTTAAAACTACCTGTAAAAATGATCTGTGATAACCTGACTGACCTGAGGCTTAATCCACGACCAATGCATAACTGTCTGTTTTTATACTGACTATAGTTAAGCCAGTGAGCTTTAGCCTGTGGGCAACAGTAAGCAGCTGGGGACATTAATATGTTCAATAACTTGTTGTAAATCCAGAAGTTGTCTGACTTGGTTGACAGACAATAATCCTAACTGTGTAGAAAAAGTATCTAAAAGACAAAACACAAGCCCGAGGCTCTGATTTTATGTACATTTCTTAGGAGACTGTGTGCATCTCCAAAATGCTTATTTGTCCCTGGTGCCTTGCCTTACAAGTCGTCTCACAACTGTGCCAGTTGTTTGTGTCTATGGTGAATTAAGCAAGTTGAAAAACAAGCATTCCCTCAAATGCAACATGTAGTTTTGCACCTGAATCAGTTTCTCAGTATCATGATTTAAGACAAGTGCACAAAAAAAAAGCAAAGCCATTTTGTGATCTACAGGTTAACATTTTAAGCCCCAATGACAAGTTTAACATAGGAAATAAGGTGGGGAAAAAAGCTTTTTTGCAAAATCAGAGATACTAACCCTGGAAGTTTGTGGATTGCACCATTAGTAGATGTCCCAGAAGCAACGGTTCCACTCACACCAATTACAACCATACCTAAGATTTTCAACAGGGACAAAACATATTCAGGAACACTACTAGCATATTTATTTAGTTGACACTACCCTTATCAAACAGAACCACAAATGCCAGACTATTCAAATTACTGATATCCTGAAATACAAGAGTTGTACTCTTTAAGAAACAAGTACTTTTTAAAAGATATTTGAAAATTTTTATGGTCTATTACAAGAGCTCAAAAAGGAATGTCAAACAGTTGAGTGCCACACTGTTCAGAGCCATATGTTACTGCTGCCTAAGTAGCTACTGCCTCCTGATACACATCTTTGTTAACTAGTAGAGAACAAACACCTGGTGTCACCACATCAAGCACCAATACCATCAGAGCAACAAGTTTATAAATTATAAATGGTACTTGAAGGCAATTAAAAAAAAACAAACCAGAAGCATGAGTTTAAATTTGGCAGAAGATGACATATCGCCTACCAAGTAACTAGAACTAAACGATGGACAACCAAATGTATGGACAACCCTTGCTAATTTTGTGCTGGTAAAAAGCCACTGCCTCATACTAAAGAAGTTTAGCCTGTCACTTGGAATCAGATTTGGAATCAGTTCTTCTCCACAGAGCAAAAATTTACCTCCATAAAGCAGGAGAGGGCATGAATTGCTGCTAGGATAAAACTTCAGTACAAACTGAGAGCCAAGAAGCAGAAATTGATGAGCTGAATTCTGTTTTTCTGACCTCACTAAGCAGTATGTTCTTCTCATAGAAAAGCTTCCCGACCAGTAGGAGCTAAAATCACAGAGGCACAGACCCAATGGCCTCTGCAAAAAGGTTCCTACCAATGTCCTAAATGCATGCTGAATGAAGATTCTTCTCAAAATGTGCTACTCAGAGAATTATTTCATATGTAAAACAATGGGGTGGGAGAAATTGAAATACTAATACTTAATGATAGATCAGTTCTTGAATTGTATTTATCAGATTCCTCTCTCCTGACACTCCATAATTTCTTACTTTTCCAGCACTTACTAAATTACCCGAGTAAGTAAACTAGTTATCAACTTAGGAATTTGGTAAGTCACCTGACTTCTGTAGACAATTGATCAAGGTGAACTAGAAACAAAGAAGAAAGATTAACACTTGAAACAACTTGTTAACTCTTGATATTGTAAAGACCATCAGATAAAAAGTTACTCTTAAACTGAGAAAAATCCAAACTAAACCAAAAAGTGCAAGTTTCAAGACTACAAAGTATAGATATGAAAGACATGAACCTGTAACTGCTCTAGTCCTTTGTCTGATCTGCTCATTAATCAACTTACAGTCTTAGCAATTAACAATCCTCAATCAGTAAACTCTTAGAAGCTTTTGGGGCTACTACTGCTAACTTGTTTTAATGTTAGTTTCTGTAGAAATTTACTGATTTAGAAAAAAGGCAGAATAGAAGAAAAATGAAAGCATACTTTATTTCATAAGCTTAAAGAGCATAAAACCACTGCTTTTAGTTGGCAACAGGACTAATAGTATACTCATTTCTTCTACCACTGAAATGCCTTTTAAGTTGGTCTGACAGGGCACTACAATCAAGACAAACATAATTATTTTTAACTTAGTCAGTTTCCTAAGCATCCACAGCTGCCCAAACAATTATGCCAAGGTATCTGTGGGAAAAGCAGCAGAGTAATGAACAAGAGTTAATGGCAAAAAATGAAGTGCTTGTGCATCCAGTGAACTTGAAAAAAAACAAAACCAAATCCTACTTTTAGGCACTCCATCCTAACACATAAGTAACAAAATCTTGAAAACACTATAAACAGGAAATAATTCCTATATGAAATACTCTTCTTTAAGTAAGTATGATTTAATTGTTAGAGGAACGAGAAACAAAAACATCAGCATCAGAGTTACCAGAAGTTATTACCAATAGTATCATGGTTATGAACACTTCTCTGTGAGCTGGTGTGTTCTTCTCTGTAAGTTACTTCTTCACGCCGTTTATATGGTCCACAGGATTTGGAAGAGTCTGGCACCACGTTCTGTAATCAGTTTGTGATTTGCATAAATAATATAGCATATTCAACACACATAAATTAAAAAACACTCCAATCAATACCTATAATCTACCATAAAGGCATTAGATGCCTAGTACTTAAACCACAGAGATGTACTGAGATCCCACAAATTGTTTTGCTAATGAATAAAGACTAATTTCTGTATTATACAATAAAAAGATTTTCCTGGGAAAGTTACATTGTTGAAATTAAAGATTCTCTTTTGCTCAACTGACTGGTCAAAAAAAGACCCCAAACCAGTGTACAAACATGTAGAAATCTGTACACACAAAGCAAAAAAATGCCACATTCAAACACCAACCCAAGTTCACCACAACAGGCAAGTTTAATGGACATCTACACTAACCTGATGTACTCACAGGTCTGCATAAAGCCTCTCAACTAACTATTTAAAGACCTTAATTACTACTGTAAGATTTTCTTTCAGAAATTCATACATGCATCAAAAATACATCTTTGTTTTTGTTTATTTTGGTAAGTCCTGTTCTAGTTAAGAACTAAAGAATAACTCCCACACCAAAACACTACTGCAGCAATGTCAAAAGCAGCAGGATCTAAGAAATAATAACTAGAGACATACACTCCCAAGTCTAGCAAGTGCTTAGTAATACCAAGTTTTTTTCTGTCTAATAAGCAAAACTTTTTTTCTTCAAATATAAGCTGAAAGGAAGAAGCACTACTGACTTTCTAAATCCCCCCTTCACTGCCATCACTTCACTGTACCTTCCAGTAGTTTGGCTGACAGTTTTGATTAAGCCACTCTGAATACAGTGAAAGGGATTTCTGGGTAGTTAAATCTTCATATGGAAACCCCATTCTTACAGCAAACAGGGAGGCTTGAAAAGCAAGAACAAAATAAAAAAGAAACATTGATTTATTCGCAGTTTTATGGGGTTTATGATAATGTATTCATATTTTGTTTTTTTTAGAAATGAAGAAGTTCTACATCCTTTTGGCGGATGAGAAACACATCCTCAGGGAGCAGCATCAGCAGTATCAGCCATTAGTGATGTACTCCAGTAGCCAACTCTCGCTTCACAGACAGTGACATAAAACTTTTCCCATTGAAAGAGAAACAAATTCAACTCTGGTAATCAACTGGACACAATTAAAACTGTGAAGCAAGAATGGCCTAGCCTGTGTGCGTCACAGAAATAAATAAGTCCTACAAATATAAGTGTATTTTCCTTAAAAAGCAAGTTTTTATCAAATATAAATAACATAACAATACGTTTGCCATTAAAACTAATACCTGAAGAAAGCAATCCACTTCGTCCTTGCAGCTTGAGAAGTGACTGCTTCCTTTTTTTGAAAATGAATATAGTATGTGGCAAGAGAGCAAAAGAAATACCAACACAAGCATGGAAAGAATGTTACACTTCTAAGAATGACTTATCATTAGGCAAAGGGAAAAGAAAAAATATCAACTCTTCTATCATCTTTTAGCTGTAGATACCTTTGATATTACCCAGTAACAGATATGATTGCTAGGTTCAGATGCTTGAATTTATATTATCAATCCTTGATAATAATATCACTACAGTACACAGCTGAACAAACTTATCCAATCCAAGAATTAAGAGAAGCCTTCAATTATTTCTGGACTGCTTTTATAAGTTTTTCATAAAAACTGACACAAGTATCAGCACTTAGAGGAAAAGAAAACTGACAGCTTCAATTAGATAAATATTTTCCTACTTATAGAACAAAGAGGAAGAATTTGGGGTTTTTATTTGTTATTTTTTTTTAAGATAAAATTGTGCTTGTGCATGTTTGTTAGGAATTCTTTCATAGTTTTTGAAACATTGTTTCTATTCCAGGAAGCAGAGTTCCTAATTTTGCATCTTGAATAAAAAATGCCTGAAGAGATTGCATGCATTTATATGAAAAGATATTACTGTTCTAGCCATCTTTTCTGTAATACAAGTATTTCTATTTAAAAATACAAGTATTTCTATTAGTTCTCTCACATCCAGTTTGAAGGTTCATATAGATTTTATTTTTATTCATCTTAATCTGGTAAAGACAACCAGAGTTTCTCTTATCCAAGTTCCAGTTTTCACAAAAATACATTTCTTCAAAAGAAAGTCTTTCTCAATTTCTTCACTGCTTTCATTAATTCATTAACATTAAATACCATCTCAAATTTTTACTCAGATGAATCTCTAGCTTTCACATCTTTCTTTTGCCATTACTGCTATATGTTTTCTTCTGAGCAAGCTATCACTGACGATAAGTATTCAGCATAATAAACTTCTCCACATGCCTCCATTAGGCAAAGAGGTATCTTTTTAGGCTGGAAGATGTATTTTAAATCAACACTTTTATCCTTCTGTTTCTTCATTTTCCTTATCCTTTCTGTTCATTCTCCCAATTAAGACTTAAAAATACTATGGTAACCAGCAGTGAGGGGCAAATGAGTATTAGGAGTACTTCTCCCTCCACTATTCAACACCTGACCAATTTCTTTCTCTGCACTACATGTGAAATTTCTTTTAGAAAAGTCACTCATCATCATGGTCAATTGCCTTAAATTAAAAAGAATCTACAGGTTTCTCTATTCAGACCTTCGGTCAAATTGTATCCTCACCTCCCAAAATTGTTCCACTTTACTCCATCAAAAAATTGCTTGTGCACTTTTGCACATGCTAATTACTTCAAGAATATTTTATCTTTTCTTATCAATTTCGAAGCACTTGAATCACCATTAATGCTTATATGTAATTTTCCACACTTATCTGTGTATTTCTTTCGGAGCAGCTACAGGCTCAGAGCAGGTTTCTTAAAAGTCAAGAAACCTGTTCACCACTCAACACTCCTCTGGGGAATGAACAGCTCTTTTTGAAACTGGTACTATTCTAGCAACAGGAGCCTGTATTTAAAATGCTCAACTAACCCTCCAACTTGCTATTGCTCTTTTGTTGTGCCTGGGAGTACAGCCTCTAATGATCTTTTTTCACATTTAAGCACTCATACTCACTAATACTTTTAAACTACGAAATACTCTAATCACACTCAATATATACCAAAATATTAGAATTTAACTCAGTGTCTATAAATTCTGTCATTCCTTAGAAAAAGTTACTTAATGGTTTTAAATGCAACATTTACATTCTAACAGTTTCTATAGTGTTAATAAATCATCTTTGGCAACTTGGATATCAGTGATATTAGCCTTGGGATTACAAATCAATATTTGCAGTTAAGCTGATGGAAAAAAAACATACAACTATTTTTTCTGTCTAAAAATAAACCTATTTCATGGACACAAAATGAAAGAATATACACTTTTGAACTATTTGAGTAGATTGAATTGATTGTCAAGGAATTCTTCCACCAAGATGAAAACATGGCAATTTTATTATGAAGTGTTTTAAAATGAGGGTTTGACTTGGAAATAGTTAAAGCAATAATTACCTGACTCTCCCACTAGTAATGTATGCTTAGTGTATTCAATGACCTTTCGTGCTACACCAATTGCATTTTTCACACGCCTGAGATCCGCAACAGCCCCAACTTCCATAGTGTTGCTGGAAACAAGGAATATTTAAAACTTATTGTAACAACAAGAATAATTGCACATTTTTTACTAGACAAAATGTGTTCTCATCTAAATCAAAAAGCTTGCTCCTTTAACATAATGCTTTAATTGTTCTATGTCACAGACAAATGTCACTATATTAGTAGGGAAAGACTTCCTACATATATTGTTTCCTTTCACAGGCATGGTGAAACAGTACTTCCATTCACAGTAATATTTTTACTAGAGTAACTATTTTGTTACCTAAATTCATAACATGAACCACACATTTGCAATTACTTTTTAATCACGAAAGCTTTAAAAAGCAAATAAATTATTGAAAACAATTGCTCCGAAAGTGAAATATTTATGGACTGAATGTAAAGGGAAAGCTAACAATGCTACAAACCATCTGTTTCAACCACTATAGCTAGAACTGGATTAATGCACTACAAGTGAAGAGTCATTTCCTACTCTTTCAACAATCAGGTATGTTATTTTTCCTTGTCGCACAAGTTAGCTTGTCCCATAGTCAGCCCCAAAGTGCCAAGACCTTGTAACAACCCTTAAGTATGCTAAAAATGGCAGGTGTGAGAAAAAAGTTAGTGGAAGTTGGCTTTCACTGGGTGTTGTATGAATTGATATTATTAATTATATTGTTGATTAAAAATTATGATGTTGTCAATATTGATATAGTGATACATGCTGTGGAGAGGTTGATGTTGCAGTGGCCTAGCTGAGAGATTGGTTTTTGCAAGGATTGTTTTGTGTACTGTGGTGGGGGTTGCGAGTTTACACTGGACAGACTATTGCTGGCCAAACCTTTGAGACACGACCTTAAAAGGAGCAGAACTCATGCTCCTGAGTTGATGGCCCTAAGGACCACAGTGATGAAACTGTATTGGCACCCACTGATGAAACTGTATTGGCACCCAGGAGAGTGACATGGGGCAAGACTATGTAAAATCAAAATAAATATGCAGCAAGCTGATGGAACACCAGGGGTATAAAACACAGAGCTGCCATTTTGTGGATGAGCCTCTAGCGTTGGGCCATGCTCCCAGCACTGTTCCTTTTGGCTTGTGAACTTTTTTATTGTTCTCAATAAAACTTATATAATGTATTCCCACTTGGGGTCTGAGTCACTTATAACAGCAGGGATCATTCTTTTCTCCATACAGTTTCCTTACCCATCCATAATCATTGCATCCAGAGTTGTTTCTCCACTTTCATCTGGGCTTCCTCCATATCCCACGCTCCCATCGCACTGATCGATCTCACACTGACTGCAGCCTTTCTCGACCGCATCCAGCTCTGAACCTCCTGACTCTAATACTCTCCAAGCTGTAATCAACACAAATAATTAAATGTCACTAGGGAAAAGAGCTTCCACTGCTGCTTAAAAATGGACATCATTGAGGTGCACTACATAAGTAGATAAAAAGCAGTAAACTATAAATTACAGATTATGAAGTAAAATTATAACCAAAATAATTGGTAATATTTTCTAAATTCACTATTCACTTTTCTAAATATTCTTTTCCTTGTGTATCTGATTAGTGTTTCTGACTGAGAAACCAAGTTTTTCTTTTGACTAAGGTATTACTTATTAACTATTATCACAAGTTCTCTATATCAATTACCCTCCTCTGTCCAGAACCAATCATTACTTTACCACCGCTTGTTAAAAGCCTTCTGGGAGAAGAAAGAGGGGAAAAAAAAAATCTTCCAACTCAAAAAAAGTAAAGAAAAGGCCAAAAAAAAACTGCCCTCAAAATCTTTGTATGAGAATATTAAGTATCTAACTGCAGAATAAAAAGGTATAAACCTACATCGTAGGCACATAACTACATAAGCACAAAAACAAAGTGAAAATTATACACAAGAAATTAAGTCTCCACATTCTCCTGTTCAACCCTTGGTGTTCCGTTCTTCAGGATCTAGATCATGGTGCAGCTTTGTAAGACACTGCAGACCTGTCAAACGACATGACTTGAATACACTGAGCCTGAAGGCATTGCACACACGAGATTTCACAAGGATGGACCTCAGGCAAGATCTTCTAAGGTGCTCGAGCTTGCTCCCACTGATAATTACAGTCCTGCATACTCCTATTTGTGCTGGCTCTGGTGCTGTCACTTGACAGACCCAGCACAGGGGAGGCAGCATATGCCAGAGCAGCCTAATCGTCACAGATGCTTCACGACTACTACATGAAGTCGCCTGCACCAGAGAAAATATAAGACTTAATACCATGCATCCAACTCCACATATGCTTGCCTCTATTACAAACTTCAGTATGAGTATGGTCTGATTCCTATTACCTTTACTGCCCTGAGTAGCCTTAGGTTTTCAGAAGCTGCAAAGCAAGGGCCTTGCAATTTTCATAAGTGTATTTCACTTCTGACCATTACAAGGCTTTATTGGTAATTCATTTCACAAGCAAGCATTCTGTAGTAAGGGGCTATTTACAACTCGGCAGTAATAAAATAATCTGCAAGTCTTTTAAAATTACTATTTACAGCTAATGTATGTATAGGAAAGCCTGCTCTGACATCACAAAACAACAGAGGTTCAAAGTAATAATACAACTACCTAATTCTTTAGAGGAATCAAAAAACAAACAAACAAACACAAAAAAAAAAGCCCCCAAAAAACCCCAAACCAAAACCTTTAAATAACACTGCACAACAGTGCAAACCACATCATTAACAAAAGCATGTCTTTGATGTAGCTTTCCCGCAGTTCATAACTCCCCCCTTTAGTTTATGTGCATTTTGGTCGGGTTTTTTAGTGTTATTTCCCATCGTGGAAAGTGAAACCATTTGTTTGCAGGCTGTCAGTAGCAGAGAGGACAGGCAAGCTCCGGCGCGGGGCCCATCCATAGGAAGGATAACCCCTTCCAAGCCGTCCCGGCACCTCCCGCCGCCTCCCCGCCCGAGGTGTGGCGGGGCAGCGCGGCGAGCAGAGCCCGGGCCCTCCGCAGCCAGCGCCGCCTGGCAGCCGGGTCACAGCCCGCTCCTTCGGGCCACCTTCAGCCCAGCCACGGCTCAGACTCGTGTTTCCTTAGCCAGCACCAACACCCAGGTCCGCCCAGCGGCCCCGCAGCAGCGGACGCTCTCGAATGGCACCGAGCGGCACGGCACGGCACGGCACGGCACGGCACCGCCGCACCCGCCCCGCTGCAGCCCAGGCCCCCGCCGGGACACCTGTCTCTGCGGCCGTCCTGAACGCCCAGGTGTTGATGACTACAGGCAGAGCGGCAGCTGAGGCGGCGCCCGCCGGCGTCAGCACAGCGAGCAAGAAAACCGCGACCGCCACTCCCTGCCAGCCCCTGCCGCGTCCCGCCGCCATCGCCGCCCGGCCCGGCCAGGCCCCGTTCAGCTCCGCCGCCTTCCGAGCGGACGGCGCAGGCGCGCACGGCCCGGCCGTGACCGGGCTGCCCACGGGCGCTGCGAGCGTGGCGGGCCCGGCGCTGCTGCTCGCCGCCAGGCACAGGCTCTGCAGTCACCGAAACGGTGTCGTAGCAAGGAAAAGCTAAACTCTCAGCTAAGGCCGAGGCCCGCGCCCACAAATACAATAGAATCATAGAATGGTTTGGGTGGGATCACCTACTTCCAACCCCCCTTTCATAGGCAAGGACGCCATCCAGTAGACCAAACTGTTCAGAGACCCACCCAGCCTGGTCTTGAGCTTCCAGGAATGAGACATGGACACCTTCCCTGAATGGTCTGTTCCTCACCACCCTCACAGTATGAATTCTTTCCTAATACGTAGTCTAATCCTACTCTCTTTAAATTTGAACCTCTTCCCCTTGTCTTGTCACTACATGCACTTCTAAATAGTCTTCCTCATCTTTCCAGTAAGCTCCCTTCAGGTACTGGAAAGCTGCAATTAGGTCACCCTGAAGCCTTTCCAGGCAGAACAACTGCAATTATCTCAGCTTTTCCTCCTAAGAGAGGTGCTCCATCCTTCTGATCAGCCTGGTGTGGCCTTGATCCAACAGGTTGCTCCTTCCTGTGGTGGGATCCCAGAGAGCTGGATGTGCTACTTGAGGTGGGATCTCACCAGGGCAGACTAGAGGGACAGAATCACCTCCCTCAACCTGCTGGCTATGCTGCTTTTGTTACAGCTTTTCTATTGACTCTGGATATGTGTTACTGCCAGCCTGCTTGTGCAGGGCCCTGACCTGCCCATGAGATTGCCAGTGGTGCTGGAGTGTGGGAGCTGAGCTGTAGTGGTGTGGGAAGGCTGTGCAGCAGCAGGGCTGACGGGTGGGAGCAATCTCCCCCTAAGCTCATGAGATCCACTTGCAGCATCTTCATGTGCTACCTGTGGATGCACATGGATGTCTTTCTTTGTCAAAAGTGCCGTATGGCACAGAGACCTAAGAAGGGCTGCTTTGGGACCTACTACAGACAAATAGTTTATTTAAAAAATTGTGAAAAGCCTTGCTTTACAGAAGTCATAAAACTTACAACAAGTAATTTCTTAATTCTGCCCCTGCCATTCAAGCTTTTCATGATAAACAATTAGCAATTGTTTAAAGCCATTTGACATATTGCCATAGCACTCTGACAGTTTAGAGGTCTGAAAGCTTACCTGCTGTAAGCAGAATTCCCTGGCTTGTGTTCAGGGCTGATTAGGTACAAGGAGCCACTGGTCATCAACCAGCTATTATATCTGAACAAAATGAAAAAATGTGACTTTTGCTTCTATGTTGATATAAAATCAACTTTTTTTTTTTTTTTTTAATACTCTTTTAGCTTGTCCTCATTGGTCCTTTTCAATATATAATGGGCTGAACTCAATTACATTTTAGCAGCAATGTTGTTGGTCTTGTGTTTGTGCTAAGAGGGGATACTTGGACCTCATGTGTGAAAACCTTATGGCATATATAAATTGTGAGTGCACCCAAGCTGGTTTAAGAAACCCAAAGCAATGTTATTTTTATTGTAACAAAACGTTCTACAACCTTTGGAATTAAATGATTACCACAAATGAATGTATTTTCCTTTGTAACAGAAGTCACAAAATAATGAAATACAGTATTGGGTTTGACTTCAGTGATAGTCTGGCCTTGGTTTCAGCCATTTCCCAAAAGCAAAACTACAAGTAATCTAGAGAAACCTTTAGTCAGGTAAATACTGTTAGCTGATTTATTTCTGCTGTTACTGTTCTTATTTAATACTTTCTGTATTTCTGTGTAAATGTGTTAGTCAAGGGAGATGGGCCAAAAACACAGATCCAGATTAGCTGAAGAGAAATCCTCTTAGTTGAAGGGAAATAGAACAAAATATTTTCAGGAAATAAATTTAGTAATAAGTAAAAATAAAAATATAATCCAACATATTAATAAAGTGGATACATTAATGATAGTTTTCAAACACAGTTTTCTTTTAGTGAGATAAAATGGACTGTTATGAAAGAAAACTACTTTAATATGGATGTCATTCAAGTAAGTATTGACTGTGATGGTTTCATCTGCAGGCTGAGCCTGCACAGCTGTGGAGAGAATGTTTTATATTACTTGAAACAGCATAACATTATGCTTTGAGGCTCATGCAGAAATTTGGTTGGTTTGATTTCTGTGCACGCTTTCTAACTGGCATTCAAATGTGAATGACTCCTACTAGAAATAAATGCAATCTTGAGTCCTTGCTTTACTGTGTACAATACTGTTTAATATATTTTTATACTGTATGCGAATAAACAAAGCAAACACTGCTTTCAGTTACAGTGTATAAAACCAACAGCAATGTCAATAAAACTCGCTTTCTGCATGCTGAAAGCTAAGGATAATTTGAGCAGTGTCTGTCCAAAACAACTCTGCAAGTCTGTTTTGCTACATCCACGGGCTCTTGATTTATGTTCAGTCTCTCACATAAAGTATCTTAAAATTGGTTTTAGGATTTTAAAATTCTTTGCATTTTCTTAAAAATTACCTGTTGTTTTATATCAGTCCTTGCTACATCAGCAGTGGAAATGCCCTTTATCTGTTTGTCCCCAATACTGTTATCTTAGAGACTGTAGCTAAGATGAATGGTGATGCTAACAAGCTTTTGTCTCTGCTGCTAAAAAACAAATCAATGTTTCTACAAGGAGAAATTTTGTTCATAGGTATAATGAAAGAATATTCTAGAGAAAGGCTTGTATGGACAAGGAATTAGTGAGAGGATCTACAGCAGACAACACTGTGACTGGATGGCACCAAGTAATTAATGAAAAACACCGGAAGGGATTCACCTCTTTCACTGAGAGGGTCTGTTCCTACAGTGGCCAAATTCTGACCTCAATTATATCTACGTGACCTAATCTAGCACCATCTGTTAAAAAGTGCATGCTTAACTCCTTTTTGCTGTCTCAAATTTTCTGTAAGTGTGCTTTGAAATCTAATTAAGGTTTGTAGTTATATAGTTATATAATTTGTTTACATTTTTATCTTCATTTTAGTTAAATTTTCTAACACTCACGTAAACACCTGAACAGTAAATATGAGAATAATTTCCTTAATAAAAGTAATCAAGTTTGATTACCACTTGCTAATTAAAATATATTTTTAAATGACTGTGTGTTGTGTTTTTCTCTTTCATGTAGATTTGTAGAAGCACTGTACTCCTGGGTTTCAAATTATTTTTCTCTTTTAATCCTTTTTTTGGCTTCTTATAATATACATGTTCACTCATTCACTGAACAACACTGTAAAGAATGAACAGATTTATTCATAGTGAATGTCTCCATCAACTACCTCTCAAATCTACTAGGAAAGAACCTTATGACTTCTCTCATACTTAGAAGAGCTATGTGCAAACATTTTCAAAGCTACTTAGTTATCTTCACCTGAATCCCCCATAAAACTCTTCATCAGTGTGTGATCTGTCAAAGTGTATAAAATTTGAATCACAGGTTTATCCAGACCTCTGCTTTCCCTACTGCTTTCATGTCTTTCCCAACCATCTTTTTTTTTTTTTCCCATGTGTTATGTTCTCTTTCACTTCTGCTGTCAGGTCTCTTGGGTATAAATTGTCATTCCATTAAAAGTTTGTACAGTGTCTAGCTCCAGTGCTTGCTACCTTAGCATTCTATAGTCCTTGGCATTAATATTGATAATGAGAAAAAAATACAGCTGCTACTTATAAAAACCAAACAGCCATCAATAATAGCCAAAAATAATAGCAATACTTCCATTGCCAAATTTCTTTTTGTTATGACTTCTTTTTTTTTAAATCAAATTCTAAGTTACAGTAGTTTCTTTTCTTCCTTTGTAACCTCAAAATAATTATTGTCAAATCATGTCACACAATAATATGTTCCTATACTATAATTTTGATCTATTGTTGCATTCTGTCTCAAAACAAGTTATGGGTAATATATTTCCTTTTTGATATTTCCTTTTTGTAACTGCTATACTGGTCCACTGCTGTAATAAAGTTGTCATATGGAACATGTAATGGACCATGGTACATCTTTGTAACTGGTTTTTTTAATAATTTTTAATTATAATTTTTTTGTAACTTTCTGATCTTTTCATAGATGTGATCCATGGCAAAAATAAACTTCTTGGGACAAATACAGCCATTTACTGTTTCCTTCACCCAAGTCTGAAAGTTGTCTTGACAGTGTTAAATGAGCATATTTAAAGTTCTCACTGTTGGTAGGCAGCTAACCACAAACCTCTATTATGCAAATATTAATATAGAAATATGGAAACTTATGATGTCTATATCTGTTTCAAATGGTTTGAATATGCTTACTAAGATTTTAACCAGGATTCTCACAGGTTAGGGTTATTTAATACCAGAGTGTATATCAACACATGCAACACTGTGATATTTTCATGGTTAGACCATGGAAAAGTAATAAGTAGCTGCTTTAGGAGGTAATTTAAAATGTGTGAGCCCTGTCTTTGAAATGCAAACTGTGTGTTGTCTTGCATAGTGCTTTCTCTAAAGTGTTCCTTGTAGTCTTTGTTAGGACTAATATCACTAATAGTGTCATTCTGTGTTTTTTCCATGTATTCTGTTTATTTACCACTCTACCTTGTTTTATACTGTCTTCCATATCTCCTATTTAAGTTCAGCCATGTAAAGCTTTCTAAGGTATCACATTCAGTGTAAATTCAAACTTCAGTTCAACTATTGTAAAACTTCAAAGGCAGGTTTTAAGAATGCATCTGAGAAGTAGTAAAAAGCAAGCTCCTACCCCATGATGTCTGAACTGGATGTATCCACAGCACTGCAGTGTTTCTTAACCACTGAAGAAATAGACAAATCATGTCAAGGTTGTTTTGGGAATCTGTTTCAGCAATGTGCCAGCCATTCAATTACTGTCCTTTGGTAGTTCCACTAAAGTCTGATACCAATCACAGGGGTTATTAAGTGGGAAATTATTCTTTTTTTACTTCAGACTAACAAACTATAATCTTGAACAAAAAATCCTTTTGGTAACATTTTACTAGCTATATTTTAAGATAAGATGGCTGAGATATAAAAACCACAGAAATACAAAGTTATGACCTAACAATACATTTCTTAGTTAATTTTTTGTGGCAGAAATTGATATTCTTTATTGATTAAATCATAAGATATAATATCTAGAGACAAGAGGGCAAGCCAGTGGTTAACATCAGGTGTGAGTATAAATTTACTTACTTTGTGAGACTTTAGTCTGGTTATATGAGTATAATAATATCTACCTTTTCTGGTCACACAAGTGTATCACCACAGAATGTAAAGGAGACTATGTAGGTTGGAATAAGAGGAGAATTTTCTTCAGATTTTGTATTTTCATTCTATATAAATGTTTCTCAAATTCTAGAGGCTTTTACTTGAGAGAAAGGAGTTGTTTCATGTATATGCCATCATCTTTGATTTTCACTTTTGGAATAATGTTATGACTTAGACTCATAACGTATCCTACATAAATATCAATAAAATAATCTCTTCCTAGTTTTCTTCTCTGCAATGTTCTGATTTTACAATTACTTTTTATACTTTAAAGGAGAGGCTACATTGTTTCTGTAGCATAAATATGAATTCAGATTTGAATAAGCAACAGTTAAACTGA
This sequence comes from Taeniopygia guttata, assembly GCF_048771995.1. Classification (NCBI taxonomy): domain Eukaryota; kingdom Metazoa; phylum Chordata; class Aves; order Passeriformes; family Estrildidae; genus Taeniopygia; species Taeniopygia guttata. Next base: position 34,509,566 of record NC_133028.1, on the reverse strand, counting down.
CCTTTCAGACCCTTACTGCTATTGGTGGCCCCATCGGCTTTATTGGAAAAGCATCTGGTAAATGACTACTCCCTCATCAACAGCTGCACTCGTTAAGCTACAAGGCACATAGGGTACTTGCCTGGAGCTCTATGCTGTGTAGGGACATGGCCATATGAGAAAAAAGGGATGCATATCTAACCTACTGACCTTGCAACTCCCCTGGTCTCTCATAACACATGTAACAGTGTGTGAGACACCATTTCTGAATTCATGAATTACAATAGTCTGTGGTCATTGTTACATTGTCTTGACTTTTATGAAAACATTAACATACACCTTTACAGAAATAAAAATCTTAAAATATTAAACCAAAGTGTCACTAAATTAAAATTGCTAAGTTTAGTTAAGACCATAATCTTTATTGTCTGTTAATTTTCCCATGTTCTGTACTCTTTATTTGGAGGAAATCTAGATTTGGGCCAAAATTTAACAACCTTGTCAATCACTGTAGCAATAACATCACTTAGGCTTTACTTAGAGGGGCTCCAACACTTGATTAAAAGATAGATATATTGTACTGAAATTATGGTGTTACCATAGACTTTCATTCAAACAGGACTTAATTTTGAGCTGCTCTGGTACCAAACACCTCTTTTGTGACTTGATAAAAATGATCAAGCTTTTAAATAGAATTAATGCTGTTTGGATTTGAGGTGTAAAGAGAATTTGCCAGAATTTTCACTTAAAATATTTATGTGCATAAACACTACACAGTTCTTGTTAAGGTGAATTATGTTACCAGCTACTGGGTGCTCTTTTGTTGATGTGTATGAGGGACAGCTGTGTAGGTTGAGGGACTATCTGTTGAGCTGGCTCTTGTTGACTGTATTTCACAGGGAGATTCAAATTCATAATCAAAAGCAATACAAATATAGGGGTGTCTAATATTCTGCTGGAATTACTCTATGAGCTTATTTACATGAAATCTATGTTAAGACTAATGGATGTATTTTTGCTTGGATTAACCTTTGTATTGACAATTAATCCATCAGAAAGTACCCAGGATTTTCATGCTTATGGTGCTTTATGTAATAGCACTAATTTATCATGTCTGATTCTCCTGTAAGCATAATTACCAGAGATGTAGTATGAAAAGTCATAGTTCCTATTTGACTTAAATCAAAGATGTGTCTTTGAAATATTATCCACTGAATAGACAGCAGTGAATTGGCATGGTTCTTAAGGTCATCGTTTAGTGGTGGACTTGGCAGTCCTGGGTTAATGGCTGGACTTGGTGATCTTAAGGGTCTTTTCATCCTAAATATTTTTGTGTTTCTGTGAGTCTAAACATAACACCCTGAACTTAAATAGAGGACAGGCTGACGCACTGTCTCTAGACCTGCATCTTCTGCATTTGAGGGCTGTGCAGAGCAATCTGAGCCCATGTGTCTTTCATGCCTGTAATATCCATGGATAAGTACATTCACAGGACTCTATCTCCTGCCATGCACCAGTGCCTGCACAGCTACAGAGCATCTTTAGGGGAGACAAATGAAAACTTGAGATTTAGTGTAGCTGTAAGATTGACTAAGGAATAGCAGCACACATTAAAGAGAGAGGATGAAAGAGCTATCTAGAATGAGGTATGGAAGACTCAAGTACCTCCACCCTGCCTCTTAAGAGCCTAGTATTCTTCATTTCTACCTATCAAAGTCACCTTAAATGAACTTCCTTGAAATATTTCTCTCTTCTATTGCACCTGTCTTTCTTTTCTGTGTTTTAAAAATTATTATCTCAGTGCAAAAAACGTGTCTAAAAGTCTTTTGTGCACCATTAAAAAATTGCACGCATATAATAATAATAAAATAGTAATAGTAATCATACATTACTAACACATAAGATAAAGTACAGTTTGTTCAGAAAACAAAAACATATGACAGCTAAAATGTTTTTGAAAATGTACCCATTTAATGTATTTTCATCAAACCACAATTTACTACATGTATGGCAGCAGGGCGGATAAGTGTGGAATCCTGAGGTGTTTCTCTTGCCCTGGGGAACAAAATGTGTCTGACTTTTCCGTGTAATTAATTTTATTAATTTAAGTTTTGATTTAATCCATAAGTGTGGCATTTTAAATTAAATTTTGTCCAGAAGGCTTATCCCAGCAAATACTACTTCAGATGAAATTACTTCCAGACTTTGAGAGAAAATTTATTTAACAATCTCTTCTATCATTTGTTAATTTCAGTAATCCTTGTATTGGAATAATGATCATGGCTAAATGATGATCATGTTGTACGACGTGGTTGCTACTTAAATCAGTAAAACCATTCTGGGGACAAAGATGGTTGTTGTCATATGAATGCCCTCACTTTTCAACTCGCTTTCTAAAATTGTGTACTATGTTTTATTCATTGTTATTATCAGAGTTTATGCTGATCAAATATGCATTCTAATAGTGTATCATTCCCTATCAATATGAACTTTGTTTACTATAGACAGAAAAAAAAGTAGAGGATCGGGGATTGTGTTATTTTTTAATACCAGAAATACCCTCCAGTGCTTTGTTAAAACTATCTTCATCAAGACATGATAGGAATAGGCTGTTTTTTCAAGTTTATTGAAAACAAAGGCTTCACCCCCTTTAAAAAATTACTGGTCTCATTTCAATTTATGATATTTATAATTTCAACAGTTTCAGTTTTCTTTATTGTACATTTTCAAAGGTAAAAACTGTTGCTATTTTTATCACTGCATTTTTTTCTAAAGATGTGTGGACTGTTATACTGTTGTATATTCTCTGTCTTCTGATATATTCTATGACATATCTATTAAGTATGTATGGTAAGTATGTAAAATACATAGAGACTATGCCTGTACAGTAATTTGATAGAAAATCTGGAATATTAATCAGGCATCAAATGGATCAAATAATGTGTAGTAGGTCTGTAGTTTTAGAAGTCTGACCTATTTTTTTTCCCTGCAATTAATTTTTGTTTGTTAAAAGACATACCAGCAAAAGTGTCATCTTTGATTGTGTTTACTCCCAGAATTATGTGAGCTTTAGTTATAAGCAATCCTCTGCTTGTGTTTAAAGAACTTACATTCATTATCTTTGCACATATTTGGCTTTGAAGTAGCAAATATAGACTCCTGCTAGTCTACAGATAGTATGAAATTATGATTCTGTCTACAGTCTGTAAGAACTAGCAGATGAAAGGGCATTTTATTTCAGTGTCTCACTCATAAAACCAGGTTTCAGTCAAGGAGAAAAACAGATTACAGATCAATCCATGTAATAAACGTAACACCCAGAAGCTGAGAAATGTATCTAAAATTTATAATAAAATTCTCTTGGAAACCAGATGGGACGTGGAACTTCCTCTCCATTTGGTGTTTTAAGATATGTATGGACTTTCAAGCAGCATTTTTCATTGTTTAACTTGAGAAACAGAAACAGCATTTTGTTCTTTACGCTGTATGTATTTTGCTGTGTTCTGATTATTTTATAAAAAGAAGAATGAATCCAAATCAGAAGTTATGCCTCTGAAAATGACTCTTGATCAGCAAATGACCTAGTAATTGGGTGCATGGCTGGATCAGCTGCCTTTGGCTCTATTATCATCTACTGCTTGAGAGTACAATTAAGATTGTAAATATATACATGCATGCAGACAAACAGGCTTTGAGGACAAGACATTATAAATTGTATCTTAACATTTAATTGCTCCCTGATGCCTGTATATGTCCACTTAAAATGGAGGACATAATTGCAAGGAACTTCTTCAATTTCCAGCTGCTAGTGAAGCATACTTTTCTTTTTAACTACTCCAGTAATGTGAAATCCTAATTTCCTAATCCTCAGCAATACTAGGAAAAACATCTGGGCTCACATTTATGCCATTAGTAATTTACACTTGTTTCATGCTTATTAGGCATTGTATTTTTTGTATGGATCTATCCTTCTATTTAGACACAGTTACAAAATATGCCAACAGCTATTTCTCTGTAACAATGCATTTTTCCAAACAGGCGATCTCTGTCATGTAAGTAATTTTGTAATCTTTTGCTTAGGAACTGAATGTTTCCTGCTAGAAAAAATAATGAGAAACTAGTCTTGAACTTCTCAAGTCATGACATTGCCTGCTTGGTAGAGAGTGCTGGTGAGGAAGATGGTTTCTGTAACAAGTCTGTTGGCAGTCAGGGTGATTTGAGTACATTCAAAAATTTTCAGTACAACACTGCCTTATGCCTTCATAAGCTCTGATTAGAACATTTTCATGTAGTCGTCTCTTGTCTGGCATTTCTGTGTCGCAGTATAAGTTCTGAAACAGCCTTAAGCCTGACATAAAAGCTAATATGGTGACTGTCAAGATATCACTTGCAATTTGTCAGTTCAGGAGGTTTACCAGAGATTTTTTTATCTCTGCAGTCTATCTTAGAAATCATGGGAAATCTTCTGGTAGGCTAGTTTGTTGGCAGCAGTGCCCAAATAAACAGCACAGTCTGATGAGTACTATGTATTCAAGTAGAATTTGAACTGCTTCATCACTCTTAACAAATCAGATTTAATGTTACCTAGGCATAGGTGGTTTGATGGCAATCATGACAGACTGCACCACATAAGGTTTCTCTACTTCCTTGACACTGGTGGCAGTGCACAAATGTTTGACAGGGTAACACTGGTGTCCATCAATTATGCATATATGCATAGTGATTAGGCAGGGCAATGCACACACGCACAAACACACAGGCACAAGGATTAACATGGTCAGTGAACACCTGATTATATGCACATGACTATCACAAGGGAGCTATAGATGGCTGTTTTTAAGGCTATCTGTATCATAAAACTGCTGCTGTATATTCAGTTTTCTTTTTAAGTTGAATTTCTGAGTTTATTCACTAGGTGGCAATGCAGTATGTCATTTGTGCAAAATTTACAGCAGCATGGAAGCAATCAGAAATAACTGCACTACATAAATGTTTTACACTGGGTTACAATGAAGAAATGTTCATTAATTCTTAGTCTATTTTTTAAAAAATATGCTCATGAAAATTTATATTTTATTTACAACCTAAGTAGAAAATACATGAGGTTGTTATAGATTGCAAAGCCCTAAGAGCCACATGCGCACAGTGGACACCATCATCTCTAGTTCTTAGTTTGGAAGTGTCCAAGAAGTGCTGGAGTATGATATAAAAAGCAGCACATGTAGCTCAGTTACCTCAGGGAAAGAGTTAATTTCAGTCAGTGGGAGAAACCTGGTTACAGACAGGAATTAGAAATATTTTATTAGAATGAGATGCTGACGTATATCTTCTCTGATCGTAACAGAATTGTAAGCATCGATGTGAAAACTGATCCACAGCAGAAGAAAAATGTGTATAGCTTTATCTGTGAGTTCTTTGGATTTCTCTCTTGTAACACTGATCCTTTAGAAAATGCCCAGAGTATTCTCAAAGATGTGGGATAGAGGTAGCTGCTGGGGACCAGTGGCAGAATGAGGTCTGCACTGCGGGGCCAGAAGAGGACACTGCAGAGCTGGAGACCACTGTGAGGATCAGTTGCAATCCCTCTTCTAAGACTCCCTGTGCATGGAATGGGTAGGCTGCCTGGGGATAGGATAGCAGATAGCACTGTCTGTGCAACTGATAGGCTTCACTTCAATATTAAATCTTCCTTTTATAGACATAAATGTGAAGAGTTAAAATGAAAACATTCTATTTTATAGAATCAAGTTGTTATTTTTCTTATTTGTCTTGAGAATTAATGAATACTTTATGTTAGTCAGATTCAATCTTTGTTGATATTCAGAATGTCCTCATGCAAGGCTGTTTGCCTTGTTCTCTGTAGGTGGCCTTCTGCTTTCTCCAGTTTCATTATGTGACTTGACCAGTTAATTTTTTGTCTTTTGAGCTATCTGTACTTTTGATGCTAGTAAAACTGACAAAGTTTATATTTAGAAGGTTTTGCTGCCATGATGCCTTATAACCCTGATAGCTTAGTCTGTCTGACCTAGAAATCTTTTGTCCTGAGCACTTGCTCCTGAGTCAAATTGTCTCAATTATGCCTCCATTCATTTGATAGATTGTATTCCTGCTGTAATTCTCAAATAGACAGTAATTATTTAGGACATTTAGTTATTTTTGGATTACACCTGTCATATATCTCAGAATTTCCAGTGCTTTTGATTTGTGTATTTTATGGGACCAACTAAGAAATTATTTTTTGTTAAAATGCATGTTGCAAATTTAGGAGAATTTGGAATTGATACTATATTTTTAGATTTCCTTTTGCTGTCCAAATTAAAAGTAAACAAATTCCCAAAATGTTAGAAGTCTTTTGCAATGTAAAGTGGCTCTCATTTTGGGGATAGTGAGGCCCATCCCCACCAGAACATTATAAAACCTTCTAAAACCTTTCTTTGTTATTCTGTTTTAATAGGGACATTCATTGGCAACATAACGCAGCAGAAATTTAAGAACTATGTATGTTTTTAATTATTAGGGTATTACTGATGATTTGAATAAAATTATTTTTCCCCTATTGTTCCTTGGTTTTGATTACGTTACTGTGCCTACTGTTAAGTCTACTGTCTGTTGTCATCTTCCTTTGCATTTCTTCTGTACATGGGCAAAGTGGAGATACCAATTACACTGTGACATGATCCATCATAATTGTACTGTGAGGCTTGCAATACTTCTTTCTCTTCAAAGCTCACTTTGTGAATCAAGGCATCAAGAAAGAATTTTAGATTTCAGGTAAACAAAAATATAAAGTTTTATCTTCCTAGTATGAGATAAATGTTGATCAAATGACTTGAAAGCTTCAAGATAAATATAAAATTATTTTTAAATTATTATGGTGTATGTGTAGTAAAAAAACTTCTGTTTTGGGCTCAGGGTGATTGCTGAATCCTGGGCATTCAGGAGACAGACAAAAGAGAATTTAAGCAAAGGAAAAGCATTCAAAAATACTAGTAGGCAAAATTATCCTGTGCATTGTCGATTTCAATGAAGCTGACTTGCCAAGTTGCAGATAAGAAAACATCTGTTTTTTGATAATAATAGAATTAGTGCCCTGCTTGAACATAATATATGCCCCTAAGAAAGGCTAGCACTCCTAGGATGTAGCATATCCTAGGATGTAGAAACCAATGGTATTTACGTTATGCATACTGGGGAATGAAACTGGTCAGAGGTTTCTTGCAGGATTCACAGGGCTTTTGAGCATTGATAGCAGAAATTCTTGATGAAACATGTAAATGGTGATAGAAAACAATAGCAATTGCTTGGTTTTTCTATCCATTCAAATCTATGTTTATTGAGCTATACAGAACTGCTGTTACCTTTAATTAGCTTTATAGCTTTAGAGAATGGATAAATTAGGACAGAAAAGAAACTCCCAACTCTGACTTAAGTCAAAGATATAGTAGACAAAGGGGAGCTACAAAATTAACATTTTTGACTTTATTTTTACTAGTTCTGTTAGCGAAAAATATATTTTGCTATGTCTGACAGCCCGAGGAAGGTGAGGCTTCTGTACCGTCCCCAGGTCCAACAAGTCTGAAAATGTTTTCCCTGTATGCACAAGCACATGGAACACCTGGATACACTACCTACCTCTGTATATATGGGGCCTCAGAAGTTTCTGTTTATTTTAGTAGCAAACTTGAAGTGGTATTATGTAGTATATTAAATTTCCTGGTACATACCCCAGTAATGTAGGTACAGAACTGTTGAGTATTTTAAAATAGCAGAAAAGACTTCCACTCTTCTGAATGCTTGTGAAAACATGGCCCAATATTTTTGCAAGAAATTATAAGCAGAGGTCCTAAAGGAGAAAATCTTGAGGACCCTAATCTGTTTTCATTTGGGCTTGACTCTGATAAAAGTCTTACTTGCTCCTATGTGGGTTTTCCCTGAACAAGCACTGTGCAAGACTTACAATGCCAGGATAGCCTGCAAAAATTATTAGCTCAGGTCACAGTCTAGGCTTTTGTATATACTTTATCTGTCACTTACTTATGTTATAAAAGTGCAGAGGTGATAAAGAAGTCATCTCTCAGGTCATATAGTAGTTTAAACTGCTGTGTCTCTGATGAAGCATTGTAGACAAAAGGGGATAATAAGATCCAGGGGAAGATAGAAGAGTAGAAGTAAAAAGCTTGCACAGCTATTGAAAAGAAGACTTACATTATTTTGCTACAGACTCCATAGGAGCATCTGATCCCCATTTCTTATGAACTGTAGTTCTGACTGCCCCAAAATTGCTTTAAACATGAAAAAGATGAGACCACTGTGCTTAATAATGCTGTTAACACAATGTCTGAAGATTTGTCCCTTCTCTGTACTGCACATAAATACTGCTTGGTCTTCATCTGTGTAAAATGTAGAGGTAAACTTTAATTGAGGGCTTTTCTTTGGGGATCAGGTGCATTCAGGGGGAACAAAACTCCTATTATCAACTGAGAAATATAACAAGTTTGAGAGCATTGTCTCATAGAGGTACTGAAACATTAATTCATACTTCTGTGACATCGTATGGATTACTGTAATTCCCTGCCTGCAGGTCTCACTCAGCCCTCCTTTCACAAAATAAGAACTTGTACAATAATGTGACCACTGAGATTTCAGGCATACACAATACCTGGTCATCTATGTCTCTGTTCTGAGATCTCAGTGCTGCCTGCCATTAGGTACTGGATTGATCTGAAGATCCTGGTGATGTGTTTTAAAACTGCATCTATCCAAATGAGTTTTTGGTTCCCTATTGTCCAGGGCAATTTTGCTGAAGTGTAAAAATGTTGTGCTTTCATTTGTTCAGGGAATTACAAACCACTGTGTCCCATACCTTCTTCATGCAGCTGTAGAATGTGCTTTGTCAGAACAGGTTTGGAGTGTCAGTCTTGTCATTGACTTGAAGTCAAGACTGTGGTGGGTTGTTTAACTTTTCTTTCTTTCACCAGTACTTCTTAACCAGCATCTATTCATATTTAGTAGAACTCATTCTAGGGTTTCATTTTCTTAAAACTTTTTGAGAGTTGAAGCGTCTTTACAAGAGGGCTTTACATGTTGCTCATAGTAGACATGGACTCCAATTTGAAACATGAAATTCCTAAGCACAATTGCTAAGAGTAGTGGAAAATATCATGGGATGGGAAGGGAAGGGAAGGGAAGGGAAGGGAAGGGAAGGGAAGGGAAGGGAAGGGAAGGGAAGGGAAGGGAAGGGAAGGGAAGGGAAGGGAAGGGAAGGGAAGGGAAGGGAAGGGAAGGGAAGGGAAGGGAAGGGAAGGGAAGGGAAGGGAAGGGAAGGGAAGGGAAGGGAAGGGAAGGGAAGGGAAGGGAAGGGAAGGGAAGGGAAGGGAAGGGAAGGGAAGGGAAGGGAAGGGAAGGGAAGGGAAGGGAAGGGAAGGGAAGGGAAGGGAAGGGACTTCCATTGAAATGAGTTAATATTGGCCGATTGACACCTAAATAACATTATGGATTGACCTAAGTACTTTATCATTCCTTCATCCTTGCTCACATCAGGTAGGATACTGTGTATTTTTCCTTAAATTACTCTTCTGTTGTTGCACTTAGCTTTCAATACAGGTATTCTATTACATACATATGTAGCATTTCTTTCAAAGCCAAGATACCCTTTTTTATTTATCCCAGCTTCTAGTTTCTTCTTGTCAGTTGCAGTTTTGGTGATTGGGACAGTATAAAAAGTGATATCCTCCAACATAGCATGTGTCATCTACTGTAGATGAAGAAAGGCCAGAGTATTAAACTTCTGCACAAGTTCAATATACTAGTAGCAGACCTGCTAAAGTTTCCAAGTGTTGCAGCTTCCAAATGTAAAGTGCTTAGTTGCTCAGTTAAGAAACAATGGTGTTGTAAAACACTAGGCCATGTGTTATGTCTCAAAAGACTAACCAGCTCATACTTCTATGGAAGTTTTTATGACAAAAAAGCATCCTTATCATCATTATAAATTTAAAGGGTTTCTCTGTTATGGATTTTTGTGCTTTTCATCTCCAGTGGTACTATGCAGGGTTAGATTTTACAGGGGGTTTGGTCCTGATGTCATTTGGAGACATTTTACTGCTCATAGTCCTGTTCAATCTTAAGTGGTTTGTTAAATGTTCTATTTCACATGAAGTGTACTGATATTCTTCTTTGATCCTGAGTGTCAGGGAGGATGTATCATCTCCCTTGCTTTGCCTGTTCATTTCTGCACTTTTACATTTTAAATATTTCCAGCAGTTAAACCTTTCTGTGTTTGCCCCTGTCTCTGTATTCAAGGCCAAATTCAGTCGTGGTGCGTGTTACTCAGAGCAATTCAAAAGGTTCCTTAAGATTCTGCCAGATCTATTTATACCACCTCCATCAAGGTATAACATAATCTGCAATTTACATACCAAGGAATTGCAAGAGCATTTCAATTTAAATAACAGAGACTCTTCTTTCATTTACACCTACTTATGAACCCTTATTATGAAAGCTGTAGCGAGCTGGATTGACATCTGATGAACAAAGGACAATTGTTTTCAATGGAAAAGAAAAATAGTGCTCCAGTAGTTTTTTGAAGCATCTTTTCACTCTTATCATTGTGATTTTCATCTTCCTGAGTTTGGTGAACATTTCCAGTGTTTCATCCAGTGAATTGATATTGATTCCTGCCAGTCAGTATTTTGCAGCTCTGTGGAGGAAAAGAAAAATATATTTCCTTTTCCTTTTGTTAATGTAGTGTTACCCGAATGTATTTATGTCCAGTGTTTTTTTGGATTTTGAATGGGTTTTCCACTGTCTGTAATTTAGTTGGTTCCAGATTTTTCTCCTGCTAGTTTGCTTTGCTTGGTGTAATGGTGTGGTGGATGCAGAAATATCAGGGCAACTCTGGGAATCTGGGAGATAAGGTATGTGAACATCCAACAAGATTAGCCAGCTTGTTAGAATAATGACTTGGATTTTACTTTGTATTTTAGAGGTAGGATAAAACCTAGCAAAATTGCTTTTAAGTCTTTGTGTGCTAAACATCTTTCATATTCTTTTCAGATAAGATATAATTTAAATGTGAGAGACTAGTTAGAAGAGCCTTGTGTTGGCCTGCATTACCTATGCTTTTTGTCAGTCAGTCTGAGCAAATATCCCTTCTGAGAGGTGAAGTATGAGGCAGTAGATTTACAGGCTGAGGAAGACAGAGGGGATAGAGAAAGGAAAAGGAAACTCAGATGATCTTATTTCCCCTAGTCAGCAGCTGGAAATCAGTACTAATAGCACATTCTGTCTGTTCCTCACCTCCCAGACTATATATGTGTGTTTGAACAGTTATTTAAAGGGCAAGACCATCTGGCATAAGATCCTGTCAATTAGAGAGGAAAGGATTTTCACTCATTTCCCTCAGCTTTATGGACTTCTGTCCTTCTTGATGTATATTATACCACTTCTTATCTGAAGATTAGGTGTGTTAGAAAAATATTAGCAATCACAAATGTTGTCCTAATCAAACTATATGTTAACTGGAGCTGTTCTTCTGATATTTGACTTAGCAATTTTCAGCTCTGTTCTGCTGACTCTGTTCTCTGACCTGAGAACAGATCTCTATTATGGCTGCTGAGAGTATTAAGGCTTCTCAGTAAGGCAGGTAGGCTCTGGCTAACCAAAACATTTTGTTCACATTTGTGGACTTGAGAGTGTCCAAAAGGAAAGAATTATAATTTTTTTCTATTTGTCTCAAAAATGTTAAAGTCTTATTTTGGTATTTATCTTTTGAAAATAAGTGTTGTGGGTTTTTTTTTTTTTTTTTTTTTTTTTCCCCTGAAAGAACACTATCTTTGTATCATATTGATGCTTCATGTAAGAAACTTGCATCCTGGATTTGAATTGCATACTTTGGCTTCTCTGCTAGCTCTCTGAGACTTTAGATAGCTGTTATCCCTCTACATGCCCTCTATTATGCAAAACTGAAAATTAAATATCCCTGTGAAATACTCTATGAAAAGCCCTAATCATAACAAAGATCCTCTGGAAAAGCTACATATTCTTTTCAAACTTTATACTGGATGCTGAGGCAAAGGCAAAATCTAAAACATCTATATTGTGTTTTTTGCAAGTTCAGGCAAGCTTGTGATACTAATGAGTTTTTCCCCCACATCTCCTTGTCTTGCTAGGTTGGTTGAATAGGCTTGCACTGCAGTGGCCATCCTGCTGCCTTAAGCCATGTGTCTTCTGAGTTTATTAAATATGTGGTTTCATATGCCACAAAGAAGGAAGAAAGAAAGTGAATGCCTGATTAGTTCTTTGGTCATGTAGAAATAGATTTCTTGTGGAGAAATAGGGTTTGAATGTGACTCAAAACACAGACTGTCTTTTTAAATTACTCTGAGCCTAGATTTGCATCGTGCATGGTGTCTTTTGCAGTATGCCAAGCAAGCTCGCTGCCTGTTAATTGTGCAGGGAGCTAAAAGCACTTATTACATGCAGGATCAGGTCCTTTATGTTTAGAAATAATGATAAAAAAATGTGTCTTACCTTTAGGGAATGCCTTAAAAAATGAAAGGAGTAAACTCACTTTTATGCTCCTAATGACTGTGTAAAAAAATCCACAGGGATAAAAGAAAAATGAAGTAAATACAGCAGTGCCCCACCACATTTCAAAGCCAAAATCCATAAATTTTTGAGAAAACAATATCCACCTAATCCACAAATGAAAGAGTTGAGATTATCTGTTAAAAAAAAAAAAATGAATAGACCTGTGCTTATTTGGATGATAAGCATTAAAGATTTTCTCCAATCATTAAGGGTTGAGGGTTTGCTATACTCTTGGAACTAAACCTTTTAAATAACTTCCCAGTTTCCAGACTACTGAATCTTTGAAAAGTTAATTTTTTGTTATCTCCAAATACAGGAAGCTTAGCACAACAATGGCAGTTCAAAGTCTCCCAGGTAAAGAGCCTTCAAAGAGTAATTCGCAATACAAATTCATAAAAGTCAACAGTTTAGACTACTCAATTGCTTTTAAGATTTTCATCAAATGCATCTCAGCAGTTGAAACTTGCCACTGATGCCTCCCAACTGAGTTAAAGTCAGAAAACACTGACAATGTTACCTTTCTTTTTCTGTGGATTTTAGGCAGTGAAAGATAGCAATTGAGCTTTGCCTCAATTTGCTTCGTATCTAATCTTTAGAGATCTGACTGAAAATAAATGCGCATTACATTTCATGCTATTATTGAAGTTTTAAAATAATAATTAATAGCAAGTGAATTGTTGAAATCAGAGTATACAAATGTCTGCTCTGTGTAATTAAAATTCTTTTAAATATAGATAGATGCTCCCAAAATTCTTTCCGATTTAATAGAGATATCTATTCTAAGATCAAGTTTATTTTAGAAGACATTTACACTTTGGGGAACACTCCAGGCTTTCAGAAAAAGGCGAACAGTCTCCTCATCAGTGTGACAATAGTATGATTCTTTCATAAAGTGTAGAAGAAGTTTTCCTTTAAATGCTACAGAATTGCAGCCTAGTTTTACTGCTTCAGTGTGCATTATTCTGGCAGAATCAGAAATTAACTGTATTACCAGAGAAGTGAATTTATTACTCTGTCTGGGCTTCCTTCTCTGTTGGACAAGACTTTCAAAACAGAGGTTAGTGAGACAACTTTAAGAGAATTGTTTTCTTAATTTGAAAAGTTAGAAATATTATTATTGAATACTGATTCATATTTCTTATCCTCATGACAATGATGAGGTTGCTGTTCTAAGAATTTTGTGCCGTGTTGAGAACTGTACCCAAATACATTTATATGTATGCCTATGTCTGTTTGAATGCATGTATACACATGACTGAAGAAACTTGTAGCTTTGTCTGAAATAAAAAGTTCTGCATTAATTTAAGTCCTTCTTTATTATTGTTTCAGTGCTTTCTCGTACTATGCTTTCAAACATATCATATAGCTCAATAATTTGTGCAACAGTGTAATCTGCTGCTGCTGTGAGATGCTTAGACTTGCTAAGTAACTTGTATGTCTGTGCTTTAGAATATCAATATAATAATATGTATTAATTAAAAGAGCTGCAAGGTGGTCATGAAATGAAAATAAGAGTTTTAATTTCTGTTCACAAAAGAGTAAAAATCTGAGTCTTTATCAAAACTTTGAATCACTGGGTTATAGAAGACTACAATATGATAAGAGATTTTCTCATGAGCTCTTGTTTTCTCACTTCTTTCTATCAGAAAAAGAAGCCACCACAAAACTTTAAAATATTACTTAAAAAATCACAACTCCTTCTGGGTGGATCAGATTATATATATAATATATAATGTTATCATTAACAATCAATCATGAGATTCAGCTTGGGTTCAGGTCATCTTCTGTTTGGTCTTTTGGAGAGAACAAATTTTCTGTGTGAATCCATAATCCACAGCAAAAGTGATGCAATGATGCAGAGGATCATTTCCACAGAGCTTTCTTCCACTTGTAGGAATGGCAGTAGAGGTTTCTTTTCAGGTGTGATTCTTCCTAACACATTTCTAAATTATTATTGTTCCAAGGGTACCTTAGTGAATTGAAGCTGATTCCCTGTTGGATAAATGTAGAGTATAACTACTGTTTTGTTGTTATTATTGGTTTCTTTGGTTGGTTGTGGCTTTTTTTTTTTTTTTTTTTTTTTTTTTTTTTTTTTTTGGTTAGTGGGGTAATGTGTTGATAGAAAGAGTTCTCATAATTTATGCTTTGCTGGACACCCTGGCATCCACTTTCCTGCTGAACTGAGCCATTCTCTTGCTGGCTCATTGCAATTCCTTTGTCAAGTGAAATCTGTAGCTGCTTCTTCATGTCTAACAATATTCCAGCCAGATCCTGGTGACTTTCATTGCTCAACCATTTAATAATAGGATTTTTACTAGGAAAAAACATATCTCCTTGAAGTTATATAATTCAACCAGTCTGCCAGTTAAATAACAATATCTTTAATATTATAACCTGAATAATCTACCAACCACAAGTCCAACACTGCAAACATACTGAAATGAGTCTTTACCGCTCGTATAGTTGGACCTGTAAAACTCATCAGAGTACTTGCATTAGTGTGGACAAAGCAAGATCCAGAGCTGGTCAAGTAGTCATTAAAAAATAGAAATCATAATAAAATCACTTGAGGTTTGAGTGAGAGAAAGAAAGATTTAGAAAATAAAGAAATAAACATAAGATTTCAATTAGGGTTTCAGCAGTCAGGTCTGAAAAGAACAATGTGCTAGGATATACAAGGGATTTGCTCTCAGGGATTCATGCTGAACTTATATAACACATTGTAATGAAAACTGTATATCAGAACATGAACTGACTTCCTGTCAGTCAAAATATTTCCTTTAGCTATCACTGCAAATAAAAAAGGAATTTGGTGTTCATATATGTTGTATTAAAATTCTTATCAGAAGGTATCTATGCAAAGTCAAAACCAATATTGTTTTAGGATTTTTCTTTTTTTTTTTTTTTTTTTTTTATTGGTGGGGGGAGTGGTTTTTGTGCTGGATTTTTTTCCTCTCCCAACCCCATCCCTTTAGTCACAGTACACACCCCACATAACACAGAGTCACAGAGTGGATCAGGTTTGAAGGGACCTCCCTGCTCAAGCAGGATCATCCTAGAGCACACTGCACAGGGTTGTGCCCAGATGGTTCTTGGATATTGCCAGTGAGGGAGACTCCACAACCTCTCTAGACAATCTGTTCCAGTCACAATCTGTTCTGGTCACTTACACAACAGAGAAGTTCTTCCTCCTGTTCAGGTTGAACATCCTGTGCATCAGTTTCTGCCCATTGCCTCTTGCTCTAGTTGTTGGCACCACTGAGCAGAGCCTGGCTCCATCCTCTTGACACCCTCCCTCAGACACTGACAGACACTGATGAAGCCTTCTCTCAGTCTTTTGTTTTCAAGGCTGAAGAGGCAGAGCCTTTCCTTGTAAGACAGATGCTCCAGACCCCTAATGATCTTTGTTGCCCTCAGCAGAATGTGCTTTAGGAGCTCCATGTCTCTCTTGTACTTGAGGAGCCCAGAAGTGGATGCAACATTCCAGATGTGGCCTCAGTAGGGCTGAGTAAGTTGTGGGATCACCTCCCCCACCTCAGTTTGACTTGACCTGTGCTTTATCAGTCTGGTAAAGAACCAGATATTCTAAAACAAAAAGGGTACATATCAGAAATTTTTCAGGATTGCCTTATTATTTTAGTGCTTGGTGGTATTTTCCTGAAAAACAGAAGTTCCAGTGGTCCCTCCTCTGAACCATTGGGTATGCAGATACTTTATAGGTATGCCACTTTCTGAAGCTGATGTCCAAAACTGACTCAGGAATAAATGTACCACTGGAAAGTGTTAGAAAAATAAACCAATTGTCCTGAAAGTGGGGAAGACAACGGGGCATAATGAGATGCTCTGAATTCAGATAGAAACCGAGAAAAAGTTTGGATTAAGCACATGAGAGGAAAAGAAAAACCGAAACCCAAATCCCTTCTTTATGCAATTTCACTGCAGCCCTCCTTGCTTTTTCTATCAATGGTAAACACCTTCTCTTTCTTAAGGTTATTACTTAGGACAAATCGATCTCTTATTCCATACAATTACCTCTGAACATACCTGGTCTTTTTGACTCCGTTTCTGAGAATCATGTCTCTGAGACAATTGCTCAATTTATCCTGAGTGCTTCTTCCTTCCTCATTTCCTCAAAGCCTTGTCCCGTGCTAGCTCTGCCTCCACTCCAGCTATTTGCCTCTTTTATTTCTCTGCAGCACTGGCTAGCCAAGAAAGGGAGAAAAGAAGCCAATTATATCCTTTTTAGCTGCAACTACAAAAGAAGCTCCACCTACATAAAAAGGTCCTCTCTGGTATTTCAAATATGACAGCAAATAAATTCTCTATGCTTCTTCAAAACAGAAAATTCAGAATTCAGTATGTTGTTTTGCTATCCCATGGATTTGAAACAATGTGTGGAGTCAGGCATTAGTTACAAATTGAGATATCATTACAATAAATGATGTGTACAGGGCTTAGATTTCCTGACTTGAATTAGAAAAACCCAGGAAAAACTTGTGTATTTAACACACACTCTTTTATACTTTTAAATGGAAATGTATACCCCATCTATGTAGATGCTATTTTTCTTGGAAATCTGTTTTCCAGCTACCACAACTTTGTTGCTATTCTAGACAGTGAAAATAAAAAATTCATTTGGATATCCTCAGTGTTCTTGTCCTTGAGAACCAAACATTTTGCATGTTCTACTCAAATGCATCCTTCTAAGCCTGACAAGGTCATGCACATTGTACAGAGACCCAAAACAAGGAATGCAAGATTAACAGTAGACAGTTTTAAATGATAGAGTAATTTCTTTACCCTGAATACCATTGTCACTTGCAATTAATTTTAACTCTGACTCAGAAGAGTATGTACCAGATATTTTGAAAATGAAAAGCTGAATTCAGCAGCAAGCAGGAACTGCTATTTCTACTTTTATAGTCTATACTAAATGATATTATGTTATATTGGTTTATGAATTTTCCAAATACTATATGTCACAGAAGACAGATAGAGTGCTAGAAGGATCCCTCCAGTAGATGCTGTTCCATATTACTTTGCTTTCACCATCATAAAAACGTTGCGTTTGTATCTGTTAAAAACTGAAGAAAAGTTACTTTGTGTGATTCTTCAGCATTCATTTCTTTAATACCTTCTTTCTCTGAGTCCTTTGATTGGAAATTATTTTACTTACTATATACTACTAAAGTAAGGACTACACTTTTTTCCTAAATTCATCCTTTTAAACATCTCTACCTTCCTCAACAATTGTTCTCATTGAAGAGTCCTCTCAATTGTCAATTTCTTGAAGGCCAAAAACTAATAAACGAGCCATTTGTATGTTTTCAGGTGAACTGAAATCCTTAGGTGCATCTGGCTCTTCTGTATTCACTGACATCCTTCAGAGTATTCTCCATCTATTGCATTAAGGGCAGACGGACATATTTTTCTCTTTTGCCACCTGGTAAGCAAAGGTTAGAGTTCAACTTGTCCCAAATCAGCTTATTCTTCTACAGGGTAGTCAAAGCCCACTTACAAACACTCTAACGCAGTTTTACATTTTTGCCTCCCACCAGCATTCAAACCTGGGTAAATGTCTTTCTCTGTCAAAGCAGCAGTGGGAGGTGAAAATGAAAGTCCTTTTTTTCTTTCCCTGAGAAATTGGACTGTAAAAAGCTGTCAGTTTAAAAATGACATAGTGGCACAGCATTTCTATAAGGTGGCTCCTTTCATTTTTGACTCCTGCTGTCTCTCTGACAGTTGAAGTTGCAGCAGGAGGTAAAAACTAAAATGAGCACTGCTGGCATTTGCCCTCGAGCACAAAATTAATAATGGAAGAAACAGGGCGACATCCAAAACCGCCTCATATCAGATGTCAGCCAATGAGGTTTCAACACTTCCATAATGCGGTGACCAGAATGATGCCCATTATTCCAAATATGATCTTATTCTCTATTACTTTCCTAGTGCTGGATCTATTTTCTCCATTTTAGATTTGATTCCCTGCTTTGTGGGTTATAGAATAATTTAAATTCTATTAAGCTGTATGCTATGACTTTATAACTTTTCCCCCTCTGCAGTGTAATTCTGGTCAAAATTTTATAGGTGTTATCTTTTCTTGAGCTTTATACCTCTCAACCTTTCTATATTAATGTTTCACTTCTAAATCACTGTTTAAATTATCCTACTATGTCCTATTCCTAAATATGAACAAAACTCATAACATATTAAAATGATAGCTTTTAGTCTAAGCAGCCACAGGATAAAAGCGCTGAGATGGTTTTTGTTTTTGTAAACTCAAGAAGTGACTGTTTTCTGCAGAAATGAAGAAAAAAACTAGTCACGATTAGGTGGCTGAGAGATGGGAGGCCCAAATTTCTTCAAGTAGGGCAGGAGTCTTTTTTCTTTCTTGAAAGACTCAGTGGTATGTCCAAGTCTTACCAAAATTAACGTAGGTAGGCACAAAAAGTCTGTTAGAAAAGGAGTACAAGTGTGGATCTTTCTTTCTGACATATTTCAACCATTTTCTGATTTTAGCACTGTTTTGGTGGTATTTAGTATCTTGCTTTTGACTATTCAGGATAGGTAATATTTCAGGGTTCACATACTGGGCTATTGTGGTCTTACACCACACCATCTCATTCAATTCTTCTGCTGAGCTTACCTTTGAGGGTAACCAGTGTATGCAGCATGCCAAACTTCTCTTAACTGAATTTTTACACTCTATATTATATGAATTTACCTTCTCACTTCCACCTTTGCTATTACTTTTATTGGCATACACTTTTGATTTGCAGAGATGGAGGAAAACTCTCGGCAAGCCAGTTAGGTGGATAATTCTCAAGTGCTGACAAATACACAAAATAAGCACATTGTAAAAGAAAGCATTTTATTTCTTCATGTGCTATTGCTTTCAGGCTTTACACCAGTCATCTAGCCCACAGCTTAAGACATCTTTTATCTTTCTTAGGAGAATAAGAGTGACTCAAATGCTTCAGCTGAACCCATTGATCTCATTGATTTCAACATGTGTTAATGACAAAGAGAAGTTGGACTGTATAAATACTTGTAGTTTGTTGCAATTACATTTAGTAGTGTCTTCTTCAATTTCTAGAAAATCATTTATTGTGTGTTTTAACCCCTTTGCAATTTAACTTTCATTCTTCTGTTTTTTTTTTTCCCTTGAGTCTTGTTTGCTTTTTTCTATAATCCTCCTTTAGCAAACTTAATTCTATAATCCTTCTTTAGTATTTTTTTGATTCTCAGTACTTTTTGTGCTTGTTTGCTCATCAGTTTAGTTTTCTCTAAAAGTTCATTCATCTTGGGAAGAGCCACACAATGTTTGGGCATACATTTATTTTGCATTCTCAGTTCTCCCCACTGTAGCTCCCTACTCTATGGCTCTATCCCATCCACTTGTCCTTGTGTTTCCCATGTACCTCCGAGATTTATTTGGATTAATTATAGTCTATGTCCACCTATATATGTTCAAATAGTTTCAAATATAAATTGTTTATGATTGCTATTGTTTAGCTCCTCCTCCATCTTTGCTTTATGTCCCTAAGTATTGTCTCTGCTTTTCAAAATACAAAAATGCATTTTTCCCTTCCCAATTTCTTCTTTCCTGTTTTCCGTGTGTTATATTACTATTTTTATATTTCATCCCAGTTAGTTTTCACAGATTTTGCCTTCTGTTTAATGTTGTCCACTTCAGGAACTGGGTTGCTAATTGACATCTTAATTGTTAGAAGGGACTTTTCTTTTTAACAGCTCACGTTTTTAAAATGTTTACATGTTTTAAAAACATGAATTTTATATTGCCTTATCTTGTTACTTGTCTATTGTCTTCCTTTTTCAAAACTGAATTTCAGGCCATGATTTTGCATACAGATATAATCTTTTTCTCTCTTGTAGCATTGTTCACTTGAATTTCTCATTTAAGGTCTCAATTTGCATCCATCAGGGGGAAAAAAGTAGGACTACCATCTTAGATCAAATTATTGTGGTTTTGTTCATATAGTTTCCTTCATCTTGATGTTGAACTTGGGCAAAAACAATCTGATTTGATTCTTTATCATTATGTACAATTGCTCCTTGTTTTATTTGCTTTTGTTTAATCTGGTAATTAACTACACAGTACGTCTGTCTTTTGTCAAAATTTGAATCAATCCACTACCTAAATATTCCCATTTCATATGTATATCCATAGTACCAATTTTTGAGAACTATGCAATTCTTTTGCACATATCTTAAAGTTGCCATCCTCTGGACTTATTCCAATGTAGCAGTTTGCTTCTGTAGAAGGAGGAGGTGTGTCCAAAGTTTCTGCTGTCAGCTTTCCTCGTTTTTCTAGTTTGTAGAAATATTTTATCAGTATGTAAAGGAAATAATTTCCCTGAATTCATTGTAAAAGTAACAGACTGCTTAGAAAAGGTTTATTGTTTTCCTTTTTTCCTCACCTCACTTCTTTTTTCATTATTAGTACACCATTCATGTCTGCGGGTCTCTATTGTCTTCTTTACTATTTTTAATCATTTTAGTATTATTTTTTGTCACATAATATGCATGTGGAATGCAGTGAGGGAAATTATCCCATGTAAGCTCTGATGGATGAAAACACAGCTGAGTCTTTTTAGACCATGTATTTTCAGGACTCTGCTGATAACAAATCTACTTATTTCCTTGTTCTGCAGGGTTGGCTTCTAGCACAATTTTTTTTTTTTTTTTTTTTTTTTTTTATTATTCTATGATATTGGGAAGGAAAATAATTTGATACAAAGGGAGCTAGGAGTTGATCTCTCTGTGGTTCAAAGTCTGTGATTTTTTGAACACTATCTGTGCCCTTTCACTACTGGTATGTTGCTGGTAGACACATCAGTTCCTTGTGGATGAGAGACTTGCAGGGATGGTGTTCCTCCCTTCTCACTGTGGTGCTCTAAGGGGCAGAGAATGCTGCTGCCATTGGGAACCTGCCCATCTCCTCAAACTGCAGAGCTCCCTGACCTTTATGATCCTGTTTGGATGGATGGGCTGCTGGTGTCTTGTTCTCAAGGGCAAATAGAGAGGACCTCAGTGAAAGATGAGACAAACTCCCCCCAACCATAGAGATGTTTAGTTCACAGGTCTGGCAAGTGCAGAACATCTGTGGAGGAAATTGTGGAGGAAACATCTGTGGAGGAAATCTTCCTCTTGGAAATATCTGTTTCCCTGACAACTCTGCAGAGGTACAATGAAACCAGCTGGCTGATTATTTCTCTGGAAAAGCAGCTCAAATTCAATGAGTTATGCTTCAGAATCTGACTACCCAATACCCAGTTTACAGGATAGGAAACAGAACTGGTGCTCATCAGTGGTGAAATATACTGATTTAATGTAATTGGATTTTAATGCTCACCCCACATTTCTTTTCCCTATTGTACCTTCTTTGCTTGCCAGTAACTCATGTACACACTTTAAAAATCCCTAATGTACAGTTATGCCAGATCCCTCAACCCTCCTGAAGCACAAACAGCAGGGTACCAACTCCATTTATAGCATATGATCGATTAGCTGAGGTTTTCCCCAAGTGATTAATAACAATGAAGTCTGAAATGCCTGTCCAGCAAGCCTTCAAAAAGAATGTCTCCCTGAATATCTGGAAAACTGAAGTACCTAGAAAAATTTCTGAAGGTGTTTCTGAAAAACTCTGCCAAATTCTCATGTTAGATATACAAAATACACTGTGAATCCCCACTCTGCTTTTAATCAGAAACTGTAACATAGAATAAACATCTGTTAGTTGAGAAGATGACTGATAGCAGCAGTTTCTCTGAAGCAATTATCTTTATAATAAAGATTAAATTACTTATAAATTCTAAATTTTTGTATAAATGTATCTATGAATAGATTTTAAGTTATTATTGTATTCTAAAAAAAAAAAAAAAGCGTATTAGAATTCTGTGGGGAGAATAATGGACTATGGTGCATCATAAAAACTGATGCCCTGGCAGTTCTCCATTATCTGAGGTGGCTGCCATGCTTCTTGAACTGTCCTGAATAATGAGCCTGGGTATGTTAAAAGTTGTCTTACTCATAATTCTGAATATATCCAAATGCTGGTATTAAATGTTTCTATTACCACACTTTCAAAGTTACCATCAAAAAACCCCAAATACATTGGTAATATTCCATTACCAATTCCCTGGTTTCAGATCATTATTATTCCGGGTTGATAATACGTTTTTCAGGGGTATACTGACATTGACACCAGTTGAGCATAATTACTATGTGATAAACTTTCATATGTATGTGTGCTTTATGGGGTACTGTATACAACTAATTGTATTTTCAATTACAGATTTTCTTATATATGTCATAGGACATTGCAAAAATTTTCTGTAGTGGAAAATTGTGGAATGATAACACCTAAAATAAGTGTGAGGGTTTTTTACACAGTAGGTTGTTTTTTTTTTTTTTTATTTAGGAAAGTATGAGAGAGTAATTAGTTTTTAAAAAAAGACAAAGATATTTCTGGACTTTAAAATAGTTGTACTATATTTCCAGTTACTGAATAAGTCACTTTGCAGATTCAGAGCATCAATGTATTCACACTGAAAGAAGTGGACCTTAAGAAGTGGCTGTTACACTTCACCTTAAGAGAGAAGCACTTTCTTGTTGGCAATTATAATGTACGTATTTGGAAAGCAACTCTTGTACTTCCTAGTGCTGCTCAAAGAATTTTTCCAAATAAACTTCACATTGAGCTGAACAGCCATAGCATCCCATTCTTAGGGACTTTGTAAGAACAGTTATTTTTTCCTCTGTTGAATGGCACTTTTTTTTCACCTTTGTTGCAAATGGAAGGTAAAGTCTCATTTCTTTGTAGGCTATATAATTTCATCTCATAGACTTTCTCTTCTTTCTTTCCACTCTTTTACTTTGAAGCTTGGAAGTTTTTGGTTTGTTTGTTTGTTTGTTTGTTTGTTTTCCTTCAGAATCTACAATACTAAAGTCCTTGGGGAGAATTTAAGCACTCTGTCATTAGTTTCAATTTTAACACCTTGTCACAAAACCCCACAGATGGAGCTCACACGTAGTACTCATCTGGTGAAGTCACAAGTGTTAGTTGTGACAAAGCTCTGCCAGGCTGACTTCATCTTGGTGCCTGAAGGCAGCGTAGCCTGGTGCTCTGGCTCTCTGAGCCCACAGACTGCTCACCTGTGAAACCAAAGTATGCTTCAGGAAAGGGATGGCCACAAAAAAGAAATGCCACTGCTTAAGGAGCTATATTTGACAGATTCTCTAATATGTGTTAAAGTAATATAATTTCAGCTGCTGGTTACTGTGAGAAGAGAGGAGAGAAGGGACAAAGTAAAAAAGCAAAAGTGTGCTACAAGAAGAGCATAGTGAGGTGCTCCACAGTGAGGGTTAACTGTGTCTCCATCCCCTTTTCTGCTGAAATTGCTGAATCTAGAGTAAGGCCCAGGACTTGGGAGGGATTCATATCTTAGGATTTCTCATCCCCTGCCAGCAGCTGGAGAGAGCTGCAGTTATCTGAAAGCTTCACGTATCAGGACTCAGCTTCTGAGGTGCATACTTTGAGATCCTGATATCTAGGGTTTAAACTCTGAATAAGCATTGAAGACACTCTGCTGTCAAAACCCCACAGTGCAGAACAAAATCTATAGCAGAGAGGCTGTATTCACGCAGCCAAGCCATGGCAATAGCAGTTATGGTGGATCAAGCCACTCTGCACACAGCAGCTGTGTTTTGAGGTGGTGAGAGCAAGGATGAAATGAGACACAAAAGCGACCATGCTTTGGTTCTAGCTGATGCCTGAAGAAATTGGAAACTTCAGATCTGGTACTGAGCAAGCTGGATAATCAATGACTGCCCAGAGCAGTCCTTCGTCCGTTCTGCTCAGGTTTTGTAACTTCATTTTGTGACTTCAAGAGGTCTTTTTCCCTTCTCACGTAAAAGAAATGTGGTATAGACATCACAATTCTGCAGAGCTTTGGTGTCTGGATAGATTGAAGTTGCTATGCCAGCCTGTCATGGGCTACATAAAACAAAAGGTAAGTCATATACAATTCAGCTGGTGGTAGGTGGATTCTCTGCAGATTCTCTGAGGCAATATTGGAAAAGAGTCTACCTGTTAATATTCCTAATAGTAGAACTGAAAGAAGTTATTTCAAGAACAATGCCCCAGTAATTACTTTTTTGTTGATATTGTTAAATGTAGCCTATACATTACATCAATGAGGTCTGTCATGATGTAGGAGTTGGTGAAATTCTATGGCTTGTACAAGTAAAGGAGGTTGAGGTGACTGCATGATAATAATTGTCCATTCTGTCATTATAATTTGTGCTCTTAGGAAACTTATTTTCCAGTCTGAGAGATGCAAGTCTGTATTTTTAAAAAGAAACTGCAAGGCAGTGTATGAGGTTCTGAAAGCATCTTGTAATTTTTAATTTTCTCCCGGTTAGACTGACTGTAATTCCATTACAATTTCTATTTTTTTACTATTAATGCTAAGAGTCTGATTTGGCATATTAGATACATTGGTCCATTATGTTTTATATATAGCTGTATGCTTGTCCAATCCCTCGTGTAACAGATTAAGCTAGACTCAGAGGAAAGAATGAAAGTACAGAAAGTGAAGAAAAAATCATGTCCTTTCTTTTGTTATTCCTGGTAACTGATGGGTATTTTGGAGACTCAGAAATCTAAAATAGACCTTTTTTACAGATTGTGCTGCCTAATTTTTTTGCTTGATTCCCCAGAACCTTGGTTTAGTAGGCTTTCTTCCACTTATTCATTGCTCTTTCCATCAGCCCCATTTTATGACTTCCAGCTGGTTAAAGTTGGGGTTCACTCTGGTCCAAAAGAACAGTGAAGTGTTCAAATAGGTCCTATGAATGGGCCCAAACAAAGGAAGAAAAGTAAGAGCTTGCTTCAGAGAATAAGGGTAGTGAAACTTCCTCCCTTTTGGGGGTTAATATCTAGCCATTTATAAATTCACTCGCATCAGCCAAGTACAGCACAAAATACACTGCACAGAGGAGCAGCTATTATGTACAGTAGCCACTTCACTGATTGCAATCAATGTCACAAATTAGAGTGATTTCCTGGCTTGAGATATGTCAGAGCTAAACTTTGTGTCATGACTCATGCTGTATGGACATCCATCTTTGAGGCACTGTCTCACCCTCAGGAATTTTCAATTTTTGTCTTTTGTATTATTGCCACTCGATCTGTGCTCACTTTTAGCAAATAAGTATGAACTGCTCATAGATGCATTCAAATGGCATTCAATATTAAAAAGAAGCTCCCATCAGGGCTTCTATAACTTATATTGAAATATATCGCGTTTTTTTCAGCATCATCATTTCTGTTTAGAAATGGCAGACTTTTGTCAACATTATCTAGGAGTTTGATCTGAAATTTTATTACTTCCTTTTGGTTTTCTCTTGCTGTCTTATTCTTTTTTCAAATACCTGATGATGGCTTTTTCATTCAAGTAAAATGTCATCCTAATATACATGCTGTACTCTGAACACCTGTTCTGCTGCATCCATGTGATTAAATCCAGTTACAAAAATAATGTTTTGCACACATGAAGTTTTATATTTTGCCAGGTGGGACTTCAGCATACACAAGGACAAACACATTTCTCTCTGCAACAAAGAAATAAGTACAGTGTAATTAGAAACAGCCTATACAGGGAGATTAGTGGGGAGCTGTTTTTTTTGTACCTTGCAGCAATGCACTGTTTCAGTGGATTAAGAGCCTCTACAGCCATAGCATTAATTAAGAGTACCTGGTACACAGTGATTTCATGCTTCAGCCTACCTGATACTTTGTGGAAGAGACACATGACATTGCTTACTGTTGGACAATTTAATGAATGGTAACTAAACCTTTGCATCAACAGGAAGCAAAGGGAATTTAATCACAATTATGGCTATGAATGAAAGAGCCAGCACTTCAATAATGTATTAACTGTTACTGGAGTAAGTGAAGATTGGAGAGATAGGTAAATAATATAATTTGTTTCCTAATAATTCATTAATTTTTAGGTGTGGGTTTGTCAGTGCTCCAATTAAGTTGAATGCTTGATTGCCTTAGCTTTTTTCCCAGAGTCACTTCTTCCACTTTTTAGGATGTTTAGAGCAGTGCATAAGGAAGTTTCCTTGACATGTTCTACCATCCTTCTTTGTTAAATTAGCTTGCCAAGAACTGTAGTCAAATATAGTGAAAAGATACAATCATAATGTGGCTCCTGTGAGGGGGAGTTACCCAGTCATCAACAATATTTCTAGCTTGAGTGCTGTGTTGGGCAATCAGAGACCACACAGGGAAAAATATTTCACAATGTGAGTAGTAGCCAGTAGAAAAAGGTTTGTCTCAATTCAAAGGGAAACCAGTTTTCTACAAAAAGAGGGGAAAGTGTGGTGAAAAGGAAAAATATTTCTAATTTACTTTCTGATGACAGATGAAAGCAATGTTATATGATATAAGACTATAGAGATAGCATGACTTTATACCACCAGTGGAGTTCATAGACAGTTCTGTGCTTTAAAATATGCAGCCTGGGTCTGCCCATCCTATTTTTTGACTGCAGTGGGATGGCTTTGATTTCTTTTGTATTACCATTTTAGTTTGCTTTCCCTTTTTGTTTCAGTCACTTGTATTTAAATTATTGCTGAAAGATATTCTGGCATAAAATCTCCATTATTTAATTTGGAAAGTCATAATAATTTCTATAAAAAGTTTCAGGAATACAAGTCCCACTTTTAGTTTGATCTTTGCCTCATTCTTTCTGCCTAATATTCGTGTGTACCTATATATATGATTTTTCTTTGATCCATTTAGTGAATAAAGTGAGCATTCTCTTGTATTAGAGGAGCATTTTTGACTTTTAGAAATGTGAAATTCGAAGATTCTAGGTAAATATAACATATAAATATAATGAATAATCCTGCAATGAGTTAGTGAATATCTTTATGTCATTCATATCTCTATCAAGAAAATTTCACACTGAGGTCATGACTGAAATGTTCACAAACACAGAATCTGTTGTACTCATAGGTTTTTAAATACCTTCTTCAGATCTCACCCGGGTGTTTGGTTTAGACACACAATGGGATTTATTTAAAGGGACACAATCAACTTGAAAATAACAATGTTGTCTAAAAAATTCTTTCTGAATATGATTACAACTAAGGCTATTATAAATGAAAAAAGGTAATGAAATAAATCCCTACTTTTTTGATTGGTTTACCATTTGTGCTTGACAATTCTGTATAATAACTCTAATACCTACGTTTTATGCAGCTCGTTTCATCAATAGGCCACAGCAGTTTTACTAAAATATGGTCCATTTTGCTCTATCTATAGATAGTTTCACTGTTTCTTCCAACCTCAGTCAATTTCTTCCTGTCTGAAAGTCCCTTATAAACATCAGCTCAGAATCAATAAAAGATCCAAAGTATGTAAAGTGACAGATCTACTATTTCAAAAAAGATCACTATCAGCTGAGTTTAATTAGCCCCATTATAAAGAAAAGGTTGAAAATATCTTTCAGATTGTAAAATTGGAACAAGAAGCTGATCATTAATATCTTAATAATTTAAAATCTGTCTCAGATTTTGGATGTTCTAAAGTTATTTTCTGAATTCCATTTAACTCATTTAGCCTTGTATTAAGCATTCAAGAAGAGAACGCCACAAAATATTGCCAAAATTATCATATGCTATTAGAAATTAATAGTCTGGGCATTCTTTATGCTCATAAAGATGGCGCCTAGAGGCAAAGCCTTTTCTTTCCTTATTTCATGAAAACAAATGTTTTTTCTCTTCCTTATCTTCATATTTCCTAATTTAGAATCCTGAGTTCTTGATTGTTGGCTGTTACTGAGTTCATAACTTCGTATTTCTAACTGCAATGAGAAAGTGTCTTGACTCTTGAATGTGGAGTTTGTGAAGAATGTTGCCTTTGTGGAAGAATGTACATTAGGTGGCTCTGAGCTGCTCAAGGGGTGAAATAAATATGTGGAACAATGTTTGGTACCTTTTGCTTTTCAAAAGACCTTAGATCTCATAACTATACCCTCTTAAAAGCTTTTGCCATACACTCAGCAGCATGTTCTGCTTTTTTGTTAGATTCATCTTTTGGCCTACTTTTCAAACTATATTTTAACTGGAACTCAAACTCTTTTCCCTTTCCTTCTATTTGCTGAGGCTAGCAATCCCATGCTGAGTAAATAATCTATAGTCCATGGTCTACTATCCTATCAGCCTTGTTATCCTGGCTCCAAACCCCAAAATGTTGGATATCTAGCTGGTAAGTATTCCCAGGAAGGCTTCCTAATGAACTTCCCCACTGGTTACTATCATCATTGCTTATACATGGATAGAACTACCTTGTAATACACTGACTATATTTGGAAAAATTAATTGGGAGTTCTTATGGTGTTTTTGTTAGGAAAAGTGACATTTTTGAAGTTAAGAAAAATATCCCAATTCATGTCTTTCATTAGGTATAACAAAACATTGCTGGAGAAAATATATTCCTAGATCTGATGGTACTTCATTCTCTTGTAATAAAACCAGCTTGGGATCCAAATCAATGAGCAGATGAGATTATTGCAGTAATTTGGCTGCCCTGCCATTTAAAAAGTGTTTCTGACTGCATTTATAAAACAGTTAATAGGTATTTAAATGTAGCGCAAACATATGATTACTTATTAAATTATAAACTGTAATACAAAAAGGTTTATGCATACATTAAAAATCAAGATGATGGAAATGAATCTACAATTGATAAAATTTTATTTCATGTCAGCTGGGAAACCTACATATAAATTTTACACCTGAGGAATCTTATTGTAAAACATTGTAAACTCTTGAAAGAAAGAGCCTTTATCTGCACTAATTAGAAGAGTTTATGATTTGGCCACTAAGGGTTTAACAAAATCTCTTTCTTCAAATACAAGCACGGGCAGTGCAATTCAACTGTCTTGTTTCTGGATAAATGCAAAATCAACAAGACCCTTAATTTGAAGGAGGACATGTAGAAAAGCAAATTGTTTTGCATTGCCAACTGCTCACACATGCAAGTGCAGACAATGTCTTTCCATCTGTATATATTTGAAACTGAGCCTTCCAAAATGAGTGCACACTTATGTCCAGGCCAGTCACAAGGCAGGAGATTATGTGTGACTGTAATGATGCACAGGATTCAAGTGTGGTTTCTGGCTTTTATGAAGAGTTCATATTTTTTTACTCCTTTGAAAATAAATATTTCAGCAGCTTCTGTTGTCATTTATCATGTTACCCTTTCATGGGAGCCAGAAGGATAAAAAAATACTAGAAAAAGTATTTTATACTCAAATTGTCTAACTAATTACACTGCCAGCTATGCAACTATGGCAAGTAATAGATTGATTTTACCTGAGACTTGTGGATTCCATGTTTAAGACTGGAAATTGTGATAGATGAAAAATCTAAGGAAAGGTAAATGTCTCAGTATAATTTGCTGAAATGAATCCCCCAAAGGGCTACCCTGGTACACTGATAGGAGTTTCCTGAGTGCCAGCACTAAGGTTGAAGTGGCACACTGAGGTGCCATCGAGCATGCTCCACTTGCAATGTGGATGTAACATCCTATGGCAATGAACTTTTTACACATGTGTAATGGACACTTTGGACCATGAAATGCTGCAAATCTACTAGTGACAAAAATGCAATGTGCATGTGTAGTTGTAGAATAACCATGTCTCTGAAAATTAGATGGCTGCCCTTCCCTTTTTGCACTGCCTTGTTCCATAATTTGAGAATTCCTTGTCTCATGGGGAGAATGGGAAAAATTCCTGACCACACCAACATCTGTCTTTGACTCTTTCAGACACGTATCCTTTATGGAAATACAAGAAAAGAAACAGAACCAATCCACTAATAAAGCTGGAGGGACCTTTGTTGTTCAAGACTCATATGATAAGAGCTCATTAATCCTCATATACAGGAAAGCTGATCAGGATATGACCTTAACCTTGACCTTACCTGGGAGAAGTGCAGTGCAGAGGACAGTGCATGAAGCTCAGCAACAGCTCAGTCAGAGTAGACCCATAAAATAAATGTTATAATCAATAGGAAAACATGTCCTTGTGAAATTCTTTTTTTGTAATGCTGTACTGCAATTATTTTGCAGGATGTTCAGAGAAATCCTTTCAAAGAAGTAATTTGCTGAATATGATGAGATTTTTTTAAGAGAGCACTTCAGATTTTTTTTTTTATGTTTCTGAAAAGACACACTGAAGCAAATGAATAATTGGCAGAACATGGAATATGTAACATGCTGTGTGAAAACTGTATTCTTTCAAATCATTACTTGTCAGAAATTAATTCCTGTTCTAGGGGCCTTACTATTGAGAATGTAATGACTTAAATCTAACTGGGTTAACTTGGGTTCTCTGTGCTAGTAGCTGAGGACAACTGGCACATTTTAAATTATTCAATTGCTCAGATGATCTTTCATTTGTTCTGATTTAAGTGTTCTTAAGGAGCTGTTTGTACTGAGGTTGTAAATATGATTTGAGATACTGTGTATTTTCAGGGCTAGTCTCCAAGGTTATCACCTTTTAGACTCTCACCTTTAAGAATTCAAAGGACTCAGAATAACTTAAAATTGCTAACCTCTTCTGGAAAAACAACATATAAGTAAAAATAACTACATACAATTAAAATAATTGTCAAATTGTAATCATGTATAGTGGAATGTTTTCAGACAGTTTGTTTGTAATAGAAATTATGCCTGATCACAGCCTTCTAAGAGCTACTGCAAAACTTATTCTTTTAAACTGACAAAACTGATTTCCAAACAAAGTTTTCTTATAAAAGAGCTGGTGTTGCAGATGAGAACAAAACCCATGGTATGAAGGCTCTATTGCCTTGCAACTGCTGAACACAAAAGGCAGATGAAATTCGACAGGTCAGGCTAGTATGAATTCATGGTCTCTTTACATGGGGTTTTGTTACTTCACTAGGTTAGAGGCACAAGAAAATCTGCTTTTCTCTTTCTCTCAGTCTTCATTCTTTGTTTTTGCCTTGTTTTTGCTTCATGAAACTTTTTATTTTCAGCCCTGAATACAAAGCCTAGATAAGGACTCTTTTTTTCCTTTTTTTTCCCCTTTTTCTTTTTTTTTTTACTGGGATTGTTTTCATCTGAGAGAATATTGATTCCAGTTTATGGTTTCTGATTCTCAAAAGAGGGAGTATGACTTACTGCAATGTGGAACTTTACGTGTCTGAAGTGGACGGCATCAACAGATAACAAACTTGTACAAACACATATTTTGAGAACAGAATTGGGAGCAATTTTTTTTCCCTCAAATACATTGCAAATAGAAGAAAAACATATTTTTTTTATCTTTGAGCAATAAGTAAATTGTCTGTTTGATCTCTGTTTTGTAGAGATATTTTGATAATTTGAAGTTTGGTGTCAATATGCGCTTTTGTGTTCTGCCCTATACTTACTCTTGCAAAGCCTTTTATATTATTTAATTATTATTTCATGTATAAGATACACTTCTATCACAGATGCTATCATGACTATCATTAATATTGACAAGAATTTTCAAAGCAGTTGGAAATAAGAGCTCTGTACAAGATTTTCATTGTATTTAGATAAAAATAAAAATTAATTTCTATCTGAAAGAACTATGACTATGTATTTGATGAAATTCCTTTGATAACCACAAAAGCCTAATGTAGAAAAAAAATTTAATGTTTAGTAAGATTCACTAGCAATTCCAAATGTGAGACTACAACTAAATTATATCTTTCAGTAAGATAGTTTTGATCCACAAAAAAGGAAAGAAGAATTTAATATTTTACCTCAAAGTGCAATTCTTTCACATTCACCATTTAGTATTCCTGTATCTAGCTTCAGGGTCATCCATTTAAAAAGGTTTTCCTAGCATATCTTCTGATAGGCAAATCTTTAAATTTTCAAGAGATGATTAGGGGAAGTATTACAGCAGTGATCTACTATATGTTTTCCTACTTTATTCTTGCTTTCTATAGTGTAAATTCCTCCAAGATTTTCCTGTATCTTACTGTTCAGAAAATAATGTACCTATGTGGAGTATGTGTGTTTCTATGCAAGGAGAAAGAATGACAACAGGACAGCAGGAAGTAGGAATTGCACATTTTACTAGTTTTAGAATTAACAATTATTTCAATAAGGTGTGAACTTTCCTATGTTTGACCTGGACGTAATGCATATGGAAGAAAGTTCTATGGAAGTTCTGTTGGCATCAGTGTGTATAAGCTTTCAATGTTCCCAGAGTTTAAAAAAAGAGAAATCAGTATAATAAATCAAAAAGCAGTGGCTGGTGAATGGTGACAGTGAGTAATGTGTGGATATTTTGATTAATAGAATCTCAGTCTATGTACACATGCTCTTACACACACTCATGCACTTTTCAGGCATGAGAAATGTTTTCCCATCTTTGCTCTCAGCCTGAACCACTGTGCATATGTTATACTGTCATCTATTTTTATGCTCTCATCTATGAAGTTCATGAATGTTATGAATATGGGTAATAAAGTGAGGACTCCTTGTTTTAAGGTAACACTTGATGAGGGGCTTTAGCTGTTACTGATTGCATCCATCATGCAGATGAAGATGTCCATTATAAATGCAGATAATCACATCTTAGATATCTAAACTGTTTGAATGTGTGGAAGGTACACAGCTATTTTTATGAATTTTTTTTTTTAATAGCTGGCATTTGTGCTAAGTATGATAAATTTAATATGTTTAGTGAATAATGAGATTCATTAAACTTATTTTAAGTTAAAGAGTTAAAGAAGATACTGTATTTTCTGTGAGGAAGCTGACTGTAAGGACCAATGAAGCATCAATTTCTTTCAACAAAAGGTGGGCATCTTAGAGATTCTGTTTGTAAAATTCATGGGTTGAGACAAAGATACTTTACAGGACAGAAAAGAAAGGGATAATAGTAGTAGTAGTAGTAATAGTAATAATAATAATTACACTACACAAAACAAGTGAGAAAGAATGCAGTTGCTCACCACCTGCACACTGATGGCCAGACAGCTCTTAACTAGTGGCGTCCAGACAGCTTTCTTTTGAATTTTGTGTCACATATGAAAAGAATAAGGGCTTCTACAGGTAAGTATACCAAAAAAGAGCATCAAATAAGGTGTACTCCTGAAAAATAGTGCTGGTAAACTGGTAACAATGGATAAGGAGAAGGCTGAGGTAGTCAACAACTTTTTTGCCTCAGTCTTTAATGGTAACCTCTCTTCCCACACCTCTTTCATGGCTGGACAGCAGGACAGGGATTGGAGGAGCAAAGTGCTTCCCACTGTAAGTAAAGATCAGGTTTGTGACCACCTGAGGAATCTGAACTTACGTAAGTCTATAGGTCTCAATGAGATTCATCCCAGAGTCCTGAGGGAATTGGCTGATGTAGTTGCTAAGGCAATCTTCATGACATGTGAAAAGTCATGGCAGTCAGGTCAAAAGGAGAAAAATTCTACCTCTCTTTAAAAAGGGTAGAAAGAAGGACCCTGGGAACCAGTGACCTGTCAGACTCACCTCTGTGCCTGGAGAAATCATTGAACAGATCCTCCTAGAACCTCTGTTAAGGCACATGGAAACAGGGAGGCAATTTGAAACAGCCGTCATAGCTTCACCAAGGGCAAGTCCTGCCTGACCCACCAAGTGGTCTTCTATGATGGAGTGACTACATCACTGGACAAGGGAACGGCTACAGCTGTCATAGGTTTGGATTTTTGTAAAACCTTTGACATTCCCTCGAGATTGGAGAGAGATGATCCCATGGCTGGACTGTTAGGTGGATATGGGATTTGTTGGATGGTTGCATCTAGAGGGTAGTGGTCAATGGCTCAAATGTCAATGGGCATCAGTGACAAATGTTGTCCCTCAGGGGTCTGTGCTGGGACCAGTACTAGTCAATATCTTCATTAATGACATAGATAAAGGGATTGAGTTCACCCTCAGCAAATTTGCAGATGACACCAAGCTGAGGGGTGCTGTTGACACTCCTGAAGGACACAGTGCCATCCAGAGGGAACTGGATATGTTCCGGAAGTGGGCCCATGGGGATCTCACGAGGTTTAACAAGACCAAGATGCAAGGTACTGCACCTGGGTTGGGACAACCCCTGGTATCAGAACAGGCTGGGGGATCCTTTTACTTTGGTAGTAAAAGGATGACAAAACGCGACTCAGCTGGATGACTGTTCCCAGTGCAACCTATGTGAGGTAATCAGAAGCCTAAAGAGACAGATGTGTGTTCAAACAATCACTCAGGTCTTTGTCGAAAACCACTTATTGAGGAAATCCACAATGGATTCTGTAATTCTGGTTTTGATTTTTTTTTCTTTATTTTTTTTTCTTCTATTTATCTCCTTGTGCTGCATAAAGTGAAATTTATGTCATGACATAATTTTGTTGTCATGTTATCACATGACTATCATGTTATCACTCCACTATCAAGTTTATTGCTTTGTTAGTCTTTATGAAGAAATTCACAGCTTTTTTCTCAATAAGCAGGGTTGAAGTTTACACAATGCGTGCCCTCCTCCAGAGGATTAGAACTTGCCTGAGAAGAAAGAGCATGTGTTTCATGTTGGCACGTGGGAGAGCCAGGTGAGTGCAATGTCAGTGCAGTTAAATGCAGATAGTTTGTAGTAGTTTGTTCAAAATATAAATTTGTTAGAGTAAAATTAATTTGGATTCTGTGCATTTCTTCTCTGTTCAGATAAGGCTCACTCTAATCTACAATTACACCAGATCCTGCTGTATTCATAGCCCCCATTCACATGGAGCCTGTTAACTTAATTCACACTAATTTGCAGGAGAACAACAGGCAATCCTATGTCTTCAGAATCACCAGAGCTGTGCTGCATTTTAAGGTAAAGGTTATTCATAGTCCTTCCTTCTTTGTGAGAAGGAAAAACTCTCTGCTCTGGCCAAGGTGCCTTTAAAAAGACATTTTGCAAAAAATCACATTTTCTTCTGTCAAGGCTTGTTGATGCAGGCATTAAAGAGTGAACACAAGTCAAAACCAGCAGAAAGCAAGCTTCAGGTCTGTTCCATACAATATTCCACTGAAGAATCATAAGATCAGGATAAAATTGAAGTCATTTACCAAAAAAGTGTGGTGTGATGTCATTTTCCATGCTGCTCAGTGCTGTAAAAACAACGGATAAAAAACAAAAAGCAAAAGTTGCAGTCTAAGTCCTATGAAGTAGATAATCTGCTTCAGATATGAACAACAGTACTGTGAATTTCCACAAATAAATTCTACTGAAACAGGGAAATACAGCAGCAGAATCTCCTCATTGTGTTAGGAAAGAGAACAAAAGTTCAGTTCAGAGTAATGACCTGAGACCATTTTTCTCACGATGAAGAAAAAGAAGCTGTTTTATGCTATGGAAACCAACATTTTTTCTGTTTCTAGCCTTCCCTAATTGAAGTCATTAGTATTGATTTCAGTCATAAAGCAAAAAATATAAAAACTGTCTCCTTCTTTATTTCAGAAAGACAGCAAAATACAGGAAAACTTTATTCCAAAAATAACCTGAAGATGGCACAATAGGCATATGTTGGTCTCCAGTTTGCATAAGGTTGTACTGTAAAATGAGAGAATTATTTGCTAAAATATGACTCCTTTGGAAGAGCTCTTTAAAAAATAGAAGCAGAAGAGAAATTTAAGCCTTTTAAAGCACAGCCTATCAATAAAATTATTTTACAAGTGGAACACAGGCTGTTAATTTCATGCTGCCTAAAAGATTAATATAAACAGGTGGGCAGACAGGGACTCATCATGGCTCGGTGTTATTGACAAAAATAAGTTTAATTTCTGTTGTTTAGTTTTTATTGATACATTTCTTTTGTAATTGTATAACAGCTGATAACCTCATCTGTTATCTCCAGCATAATGTATAATCTACACCTAAATGCCAACTTTCATGATGCCCATTTTGACTTTTAGGAGATACAAGATTACTCTCATAATCTCTATTTTATTAAAAGATAAGAAATATTATGGGACATTTTTTATTAAAAAAAGAAAATAGTGTCAAGTTGTATTAGTGAATGAATAAATCTGAATTATATATTAATTAACCATAAATATACTCTCCACAACACACACAGGCACCCTGAAAATCTGGAGTTTATAAAATATAGAAGAAATTTCACAGATGTGCTGTTGCTGAGGGTGATTCAGCTTGCTATAGCCAAGTATATATACTATGCTTGGATTTTCAAAATGCATTTAACAAAGGCCTTGCACAGAATGATTGTATGGAATCAAAGCTGTCTCTATGGCAAGAAGGAACAGTCCCTTTGTGAATTGCCACCTGAAAGACAGAGAAACAAGAGGGTGGGACTAAATGAGCTGTTCTACAGTGGTAGAAGGTTATCAGTGGAGACCCACAGAAGCCTTTACTAACACCTTTGCTATTTCACGTGCCCAATAGCAATGAAGAAAGGAGATGGGAGTTGATAAAACTTACTGACAAGACTACAATGTGTAAGGCAGTAAAAAAGAAAGGCAGTGACAGTGAGCTGCAGAGGGCTCCCCCTGTTTTAAGTGACTGAACAGTACAAGAATAGTTGGAGCTGTGTGTGGATAATTATATTCCATGTGATTTACATGGGGAAGAAAAAGTGTTACTGTTTGTTCACAGTAATGTTGTGGGTCACAATAGCTGTTACTGCTCAGAAAGGAGGTAGAATCAGTACTCCAGTGGTGTACAATATTGCAAAACACTGTTTTTTTACCAAAATTTTTATTAGAAGATATTAACAAGCAAGACTGAGGTTGTATACACAAAAGATAAAGGCACCTGAAGGAAGAGGGACTATCCTGAAAACAAGCTGGGCATATGTGAAACCCACCTACTGTGGCCATTAGTGAATTCCTAGGAGGTGAAATCATCTAACTTCAGTAATACACATATGGAGTGTAGTTGAAATAGTTTTGTCGCCTTTGTAGATATCTGTGCTCTTCCAGAGTGGGGTTCATTCCAACCTGAGCAGATATCTGAGGCAGATGAATTGAAATGCTCATCACTTCATAAACTGTTGGCATACTGTAACTTAATGCCACAATAAGCATCTAAAAATTATGCAGCTACAAGTGAAGTGTTGTTGTTATTCTTCTTGTGCTGTACATAATTTAATTGTATATAATTTAATTGTTTTATAACTGTGTGGTTTCAAAGTAACGTTGCCCCATACCTGAATGTGTTAGAGAGTGAGGGAGGGAGGAGGAGAGCATGGGAACTTTTGCGGTTGGGTTCCTCTCTGAAGCCAGTGTACTGCAGACTCTTGACAGCAATGAGCAGTGCCTAAGTGCCTTTCTGCTGCTTGCTCCCAAACAGGGCATTCTCAGTGGAGTCTCTTTTAATCTCACCTCTAGGAGCTTTTTCTCTTCGTGTAAATATTCATGGGAGCAGTGACTGAAATCCAGGTTTCCCAGGAGAACATAGTGCCCACAAGAGTCTCAAATTCTTCTCACTTTGCAGGCTCATGTATTGTTTCTGTATTTTAAATGGCATCAGAAAGGGAAGTTGAGTGAGTTCTTTACAGGTTATCTTGTCTCAGAAAAAGAAAAATGTGGATCCTCATTCTCAACCATGTCAGTGATGTCCCTGCTCATTGCAGAAGGGTTGGGCTAAATGAACTATTAAAATCTATTTGAACCCAAACCATTATATGAGTCTATTTCAATATATGTTTTTTATAACCTATATGAATGCTGTAACCTTCAGTCATTGGATGGTAGTGCCTCTATTGCACGTACATCTAAATTTTTTTGAGAACAATTTTTAGGACATTTGATCCAAGAATTATTCCTGGCAGTGAAAAGTAAATGGGATGAAAGTTTTTATTCCACTGGATCTTTTTAGAACTTGCCTTCATCCCTAGCTGTTACAGATTTCATGTGAGCTGGCAGGAGCATCTCTCTTTCCAGTGTAAAAGTCCTGGTAAGCCCCTTTCCACAGGGCTAATTGTCTCTTTGATTTTTACTTTTCTGTGCCTGGCTGAGGGCTGTGAACTCTCCCAGACAGTAAGTGTTTGAAAAAACATTCACAAGATTCTGTGAGTGGAGGAGGCCCAGGCTGTAGGTATAGTGCCCCTCTGTGTTCCCTTACAACAGTTCTGCAGGCCAGATTTATGCTTGACGAGGATTTTTAGGGTTTTGGGATGGTAATCACAATTGTTGGATATAAACATGGACATGAGTCACCATCCCTGAAGGTGGTTTAGAGACACATAGTTGTAGCACGGAGGGACATGGTTTAGTGGTGGATTTGGCAGTACTAGATTAGTGTTTGGACTCAGTGGTCTTAGAGATCTTTTCCAGCCTAAATTATTCTATGATTCTATACCAACAGCAAAGCTCAGGCAAGGACAAAGGTTTTGGCTAAAATACAGTTCCTGAACAAAAGAGGGAGAACCAAGCTCTTTTTCATTTCCAACAAAAATTTGATAGGGTTTCTTTTTTCTGTTCTATTATTTTACCATCTCCACATTTATCTATTCCACTGCCTGGATTTCTTCTGTGCCTCTGAATGTGACTGAGGTAGAGCTGTCTGATTTTCATGGAAACTAGCTACAACTGCCCATATGGACAATTAGGGTGCTCCAGCTGTGTGCGGGGTGTAATTTCCAGCTGCGGGGTGGCAGTAAAACATCTGGGGGTGGTAATTTCTCAAACTGCTCCAGCTACATTCGCAACATATGCCTATGCCCTAAGGATTTTCAGTAAACTAACCATATTTGTTAGCAGTATTTAAAACAGTTTTTATTTCAAATGTACAAAGTAAACACAAGTACTGCAAATTTTGAGGTAACTTAATCTTATTCTAAGCAAAAAAATGCAAAGTATTTAAGGACAACAGCTGTGGCTACTCTGCTTGAAAGAATTTCTATTACCATCTGGGAAAAGAGAAAACAAAATATTATGAAAATTTATACAGATCTATAGTGTGCTTCCTGAACCCACTTAAACTCTGACACTCAATTTTCCTAATCAATCAAGTCTGTTAATAGTGATGTTAAGATTTACAATATAGCCTATGCACAGTGCAAGCCTGGCAGAAGTGAAGCTCCTCCGAAAATTTTCCTGAGAATTACTGTGTGCACTGATAAAACTTTCACCATCCAGATTGATGAATTTACTACAGTCTTAAACATCTATAGGCTAATTCTGTGGCCTGTTCATTTGTAGATATACTTCCTTTGGGAAAAAAAGGTAATATAGAAATATAATTGTAATATAATGCATATAATAGCCTGCCTCTTACATTAATTGTGTGTAGGATGCTATGAAGCTGATATCCTGCTACTAAGATATAAATAGCAAGTCCTAGTCAGCTGTGGAAACTGATTGCAGTGCTGTTCTGCACACCTGTGGCTACACGGGATTCAGGGTGCTAGAGGAGGAGAATGGCAGCATGCAAATATGTAAGGCATTTAGTGGTGGCACTTCTGCCATGATGAGATTGCTTATGGCATGTAGGGCAACTGGCAATGCTAAGTATCTGTGAAATAAGGCCCCTGAATTACAGTCCTAAATATAGCTTTTGTGATTTGCTTCAGGCTTTTAAATTTTACTATTTTGACTTAGCTGCTTGCAGAACCATAGTTTATAATTTCTGGTGCAGTGTTCAGCCAACTTATAAGAGTTCATGCAAAAAGAGTCGTTTCAGAAATTCTAATAGACCCCAAACTGTCATACACGTGCACTGTATAATAGGCAATAGTATCATTATCAAGAATTCTCAAGAGAAATCATGGTTCTGTTGCCTGCTTTCACTGTCTAAAGTTTTTTATATAGTTAAAAAAAGATTTACTCATGACTACAGAAAACTCTGGTTCTTTTGAACCAAGTATCAGTTGTAATGATTTTACATGTTGTGTAAATGATGATAAAATATATGTATACTGTATGAGAAAATGGATTTGATTGATGAATTCAACAGGGTAATATTCAAAAGGATATAACAATCAATGCTTTCAAAATACCATCTTTTGCTGGGTCTTTTATTTTTTCAAAATATTTTTGAAATTGAACAGTAATAACAATAATAATAATTTGTGTGTATGTTTCCTTTCAATTCTGAATCTAAGAGCACATGCATTAATAAATTAAGCCTCACAGCAACTCTGTAATTTAAGAATATTTTTATCCATGTTTGACAGATGGAGAAACAGAGGTACTGTGAATCATAAATGCATTTGCAAAAGTGTGATTAGGCTATACAGAAGAGAATATGAATACAGAATCTAGGGTACTCCAGAACAATAGAGAATTTTCAAGAATAAGAGGTATGTTCTTTTGAAAATGTGGTCCTACACAGGATGTGCAGGCTGATGGCCTGAACTGGCATTATCAGCATGGCACAGCACTGCTCTTTGAATTATATTGATTTGACTCTGTGCTAGTTAAAAGATCTCACTGCTGTTGCTCTTTCCCTGCTATAGATCAGCATTCTGAAACCCCTGTCAACAGCAGATCGATATTTCGATGCTTCACTATAAACTAGTCCCCACAGTTGAATTCATGTAAGGTGGTGTTTTTCAAGGTTATGAATTGTCCACAGGGTGCCAATAACACTGCAAACCTGCACTGAGCTAGTGACAACTGCTCATCTGCAGCTAGTGATTTTAGTACTGAGTGAGCTGTTCCTGACTGAATTTTTTGGGATACCAGCACTGGAAAATGAAGCAGCTTCTGTTTTGTGCCAGGCTACATATGCACAGCAGCTGACACTTTGGGCAACACTCAGGTGCAGTTGAAAAATCATCTTGTGTGTGTACTGCTGAAGATGTGGCTGGGTGCACCTGCCCTGTTTAAGGACAAGTGGATACTGACAGCTGTGATGCCCTGTGAGATCCCTAGGTCTGTGCAGATTTGCCATGTGTCCCAGTAGACAGAGATTCTACTCAGCTTCATGTTTCAGATCTGAGCCAGCTTACTGACTCTTGGAAGTTATTTGGAAGAGGTGAACATATCAACACCAGGGCAGAATTAAGTACTATGACAGCTTCCTTCTAATAACTCTGGTATCAATCCTCAAGGTAGATCAGAATAACCTTTTTGGCACCAGAGGGACTCTCCCTGACTGTTTTAACAGGAAACCATTCCATTCTTTCTGTTCTTCCTTAATACAGAACCAGGACATGATGTAAAAACTCAAATAGTAGAACATTCATCATCAACAAATTACTAAAATGGCTCTTTCACCTTTGATAAAGTATTAATTACCACCCAGATGAGATAGATAGAAATGATCAAATTCAACAGCACTTGTCACTTAGCACTTTTCTTATTCTTAGAGTTTGAACTTTTCCCTTTAATGCATATGTAGAAATGAACAAGCTTTGGTTTATCAGAAATCCAGAATTATTTCTCGCAATTATTCTTCAAATGACTAGATTAAAGACATCATTAAAAAATTACTATAAATGATTTAGATTTATTTGAATATTCATTTTGTTCTTAAGAGTTCATTGCAATAAGCAGAGGAAGAAATGCTGTAAATAAATTCCCTTCCATACTTTACATGCAAATTTCAATAATAACATGAAGAGTTCTACTTTTGTTTTTTTTATCGGGTTACATATGTTTTATATAGAGTTACATATATGATATATGTTATACATTCATCAATTATGAATGTCTGTAGTACAAATATATTTATGGATACAGATTCTTTATGTTCTTATTGGACATATTTTTGCTCAGATTTACTGTTTTGTTTTTTTTACTTTATAACACTGGGAATTAGCAATTACTTGGAAAAAGGTGACCAAATCTCATTGGTCTAACTGACCTTAATTAACTCTAATCTATCTGAAACTAAGAGAAACAACTATTATGACATTCCCTGAAGATACAAGTAATAGCTCAGAAATGTAAATATAATATGTTTAGTACAATTTAATAACTAATTTTATATAAAGTAATGTAATTTAGTTTTTAATCTTAAAGTGTGCTTTTTTTTTCTACACGGCTAATAGAGGAAATTTTCATTCCTATATTTAAACTGTTCTTGGAATGTTTGTGAAAGGCATACACCTGAATCATCTCTGACTGATGGGAAAAGATGTAGATGGTAGAAAGAAAAGCATTGTTTTCTATTCACTACTTCCTTACTCAGTTGTGAGATGTCAGGGCTGTGATTTACAGTGATCTCAGCTCAGCTGGCTGGGGCCTTGCCAGATGAGGCACTGCAGCAAGAAGAGCACTACAGTCAACCGC
Source organism: Taeniopygia guttata (assembly GCF_048771995.1). Classification (NCBI taxonomy): domain Eukaryota; kingdom Metazoa; phylum Chordata; class Aves; order Passeriformes; family Estrildidae; genus Taeniopygia; species Taeniopygia guttata. The sequence continues at coordinate 34,466,701 of NC_133028.1, read as the reverse complement.
CTCCCCCACGTTCCTGGGTTTGTTCTTCTCTCTTCATTTTCCACATGCAAGGGTTTAAAGTAGGAAATTAAACTGGTTTCTCTACCTTTATGCTGTTCAAGGACTCCCTGCTCTGAGAAACTCTTAGTTGCTTGTTTAAAGCATTCTGAAGCACACATTGTGCTATGGGAGTTAAAATGTATTTAAGTAGGTCTGAGGCTCTTGCCCACTGTTTTCATTTTAAAAATATTTAGGCTATTGATTAGCTGGATTGGCTCTTGTCTATTTCCTGATTTAGAAGACCTCTTTGAGTTTCCCTATATAAATGCTGTAGATAAAAATAAAGGCACATCAATTATGTGAGAAGCAGGATTGTGAAGAATGCAAATGATATGAAAATGAAATCCAGCCATGGGAAACACTGTATTTATAATGACATTAGTTAAAATGCATGACATTTTCAAGGCAGTATATTGGAGTCTTTGCAATTAAGTGAGAAATATAGTTTTAGGCCTACTTTGCTATGCCCAGAGTGTGGAGTTACAGAAATGTAGATTCCAATTCCTTTTTCCCTTTGCTTTTCTGCACCATCTGGTTGATCAATATATTAAACCAATGAGCTACTAACCACCTTTTTCCATTGCTTTTCCCAATGCATTCCTTTGTCATTAAGATCCCACACTTGAGAGAAAGCTTTTTTCATTGTTTGACTTTTTACTCTTTCTTTGAAACAGAATCACGAAGCTTTTAATTGAGTTTATGGAAACTGCTTTTGTGTCAGCAAGCAGATGAATTTTTCTCTTCTGCTTTTGACATGGCACATCCTCATACTTGAGTTTCTTGGAAGGTTTGTCCACTGTGAGTGCTTGAGTATTTTTTCAAGAGAGTTTTTTCAGGTTTCCCAGTTCTCTTCACCTGAAAAATTTAGTCATTTCCAACAAATTTGTCTTTGCTACTCATTCTTCATGTCTGGCTTATCTATGAATTCTTTGTATACAAAGCAGTGCTGAAGATTGAATCTTTTTAAAATTTGCTGATTCCACTAAAATTTTTCCAAACTTCTTCAATTGTCTTCCTTGCTGTGAACTTTTGGAAAATTGCATTGTATATTGCCTCATCCTTCCTCAAGCCCCTACCTAGTGCTTTATTCAGATCACCACTGTTGAAACTTAGCCCACTGTTGTCAAACTACTTTTTTTTTTTTAAATTCCTATTTTTGCTGTTCTAATGTCTTTTAATTTTTGTGTATTTTGCTTTTTTTTTTTTTTTTTGTCAAGAATTTAAGAAATTGGGTCCTTGCTCACTTGGCTTTGCATTCCACAGTCATCTTGTTTCCATTCTGCTCCTCTCTACCAGTTGTCCTTGCATTTTTTTTTTCTGTTTTCTTTTGTACTTTTAAATGATTTCCTAATATTCCTTTGGTTTGGAACATTCTTCTTTATCTCAAATGTAAGGTGTCTAGTTTTCAGCTTTTAGTTTCTGCTACTCAGAGTATGCTGGTAATTGACTTAGAATACATTTCTTTTACTGTGGCTCTTTCATAGATCACAGTCATGAAGTATCTGGTTTAGTAAAGGCAGAAATAAAGAGTTAATTTCATTCTGTAATGAGCAGACTAATTTCTAGAACACAGACCCTTCTCTAACTCATCTTGTGTTCCCTGTATTCTGAATATAGCAGATAGCAATCGTTATGCTCTTCTCTGATGCACTTAACACTATGGCAGGTTTGGACAAGCACATGACAATAACTTTCATTTCTCAAAGAATGGCTATTGAAAGAACAGGATAAGAGAGAAAAATAATGTTCACATGTATCCTTGAACAGAACCATGGCTGATTAAAGCATGTATTTGTATATGGCTTTTGTCCTAGAAGACAATGTAGTGTGTAAATAACCTCAGACCCTCAGCACTAGAGGTCACTCAAGACAACAATTTTCAATTTCAAAGGGTCTCTAAACAGTACTTTTTTTTTTTTTTAACTTTACACTTCATTTACATTACTACAGTTAAAACCCTCAAGAGACAGCAGTAGGTGAGAAGCCATCTGCTCCTGTGTATAAATGTGGAAGGTATCAACAGTGAAACTGCTCAACTGAGACCATCCCTCATGATGCAGGAGCCTGTATCTCACTATTACCTTGTTCTATCAAACAAGGAAAGGATATGTTGTTTTATTTCACTTTTACTCCAACTTGCCTTTATAATCCAGGCATGATAAAAGGAAATAAGTTTGTTTTCAGACAAGAAGATGATTTTAGCCTTGTGAGACAGGATGAGTTGGAAAACTTAAATTACCTTAGAAAAATAAGCTTTAATTCAGAGACAAAGCAACAGGTTAAATTGCAGGGGAAAGGTCAGATATTAATGCAGAATGATTGCTTGAATCTTAGATCTTTTCAAAGACCTTCTGTCTTTGTCGAAAATGTTTCACAAGACTTATCAGTACAAAACCCCCAACATAACAAAGGGACAAATGCAGTGAAGTTCTCAGCCATGAGACAAAAGGAAATGAAAGAACTTTTGGCTGTCTGGCTTTGGATCTGTTGGTAAAACTAATGTATTGCTAGTTATGGCTGATTTAAATGGCTTTCCCCAAACATTTTGAGGTCTTTATGGTGTTATCTTCCATGTCTATAATATGACATTCCACAAGACAAAATGGATTCAGCATAAGAAAAGATGGAGAAGAGATTTGGATCACACTTTTGGAAGAAGAAGGATACAGAAAAAATTATCGTCTTTCACAATGAACATATTGCCCTGCACAATCTCTAGTGGGACTTAAGACTCCCACTTTATGCCATTACTCTGATACCAGAAAGAACATGTGAATTTCACCTAATGTCCTGGTCAGTCCTGCTGCTGGTCCACACAGGAGCTGATGAATTATTAGTGCTGTCAGCCACTCTTCCAGCTCAAGTAGCACAAAGCTTCCTCATCCTGATATAAATCCTTGTCACTCTCAGTTTCTTACTATGTGATAGAACTAGACTTTTTTAACATAAATTTTACATAATTTCAAAAAAGCTTCCTTAAAGGGATTTTATTATAATCAAGGAGGAAAATAATTTCATAGTCAGGGAATCTCAGAATTTACTTGCTTTTCTAATAATACTTTTGTCATCTGCAAATGCCTTATACGATGGGCTTTAATTGTATAGTATATGTATGTTTTTAATAAATGGTCTGTGTTGCTGTACAGGAGTAAAAAATATGCACTAAAGGAGACTATTGTCTACAATTGCTAAATTAGTAGACCTTCTTGACCTTAATTTCTTTGCTCTTCAGTTCTTTATCATCTTGTAGGAGTATTGTGAACAGTGGTTAATTAATATTTTTAATTGTTTACGTACTGTGGTGATGAGCACTAGAGAAACTTATGAGGAAATTAACAATTCTGTCTTGAGAGAAGGGTTTGACTAGTGTGCAGTAAATAAGCCTTGGGTCACACTTTGAAAAATGAGGAGATAGCAAAATATTGAGTAATTACTCATTATATGAACATTCTGTGCACTGAACAAAGCAGAGGTCCTGTGAAAGAGAAAAGTGGTCACATAATTCGATTTTGTCAAAAAGCTTATGTGCAAAGAGGATGCACAAAGAATGAAGGATGGACATGAAAATTAAAGATGGGAATTTCTTAACATTTAAAGCTTTCTTCAATAGTCTTATGGTATGCTTTCAACATAATTTGGATTTTTATGTGTATATTTTCTTTCTGTGTGTAGGAAAAAGAAATTTTCCATGGTTTTGAATAACATAAACTATTGAAAGCTGACATGATAAATATTGAAGGAACATTCAGTCTTAAATCTGTTGTATCTAGACTTTTCAAGGAAAATGTTAAGAAAAAATAATAAGATGAAAAACACCTTGAATCTTTCAAAGTAGTTTAGTCCCTTTTCCTTCAGCTTGTTTTCTTCAACAGTTTGTGGCTCTTGGATTAATGTGATTATTCTGAAAATGCCAATTTAAAAAGAACTGTTCCTCATCAAAAATTATTCCTCAAGTAAACTGTTACATGTATTCACAAAAAAACAATTCCAAACAAGCAGATAGAATTCATTTCTATCAGATGATAAAATATCTATAATGTGTAGTCACATCTGTATTTGTGATACTGGCTTAACAAATTTCTGTAGATTGCGTTTTTTTGGAAAAAGGGTTGGGCCTTTGAAATACTTACTGGCTTCTCTGTCAATAGGTCTAGGGGAGAGGTTATCAGATAACATCTTTGCAAGTGTGGTGAAGGAAGCTCAAGTTTTTTGAGCTTCTTTTTTGGCAATGGACATTTTAAAGAAGGGGATTAATTAATGTTCATTAAAATGGACATTTGGGGAGTCGGGAAATATTTTCTTGGATTTTAAATTGAAATTTTCAAATTCTGGAATATATATCTTTGTTAAAGAAATGTGTACTCAGTTTTTAGACTAAAAGAAAAAAATGCCACTAAAATATGTGGTGCCACTAATACATAGGTAAAGAATTGAAGCTAAAGAATAGATTATTTGTATATATTTTTGAAATTCTAAGTAAACAATAGAAGATGCTTTATATACTAAAGAAGATGAGATACTTATCATGAAAACTTGTTGGATTTGTGGCAGTTTTAGTGTACATTTTGTCCTTAATTGTCAATCAGAGTTTTTACATATAAATTTTAAACACATATATACATTCAGTTGGTTTGTGCAAAGAAGAACTAAGAATGTTGTTGTTGAAGAGTCATGTTCATGGAAAGCAAAAGACTGAGCTGTAGTAAAGCAATTATCTGTAGTAGGTCCAGACATCAAAACCTGTTTTGAAAAATAATATATCAATATATTTACTTAGCTTTATGACTTATGCATTGGTATTTGATATTGTTCATTTAGCAATATATTGAAATATCTTCATATAGTTTTTACCCATGAATATACTCAGACAAATTACTTAGCAATCTTTCAATGTAAAATTGTCCCACTAATATTACCCATGATTTGGCAATTGACATCATTGTGTGGTACTTCATGGAGCTATAGGGTTTCTTCTTTACACATAATGTTTTCTTTGAGAAACAGAAAATAAATTTTTATGCTTTGTGATTTGAAAATATGATCTATCTTAAAAAATAGAGCTATTTTTTCACAGGGAATTTAATGGATTATATGGAGCAGAAGACTATATCTTTACTAATACTTTCCACTGTGTTTCAAGACCAGATCTGAATGTGTGGGGACTTCTGTCACATATTATTACTGGGGAACAATTGGATTTTCTAGATTATTTTGACAGTAACTGTAACAATGGCTATATTTCTTTTGATGTCTTTTCCCAGATAGTTTATTTTTATCTTGACATTTTGCCCATCCTGTGAATCTCATCATGGGAAAGAAACAGCAGTTTGTCTCAGAGCAGTTCAATTTCAATCTCTAGGTGACAAGTTGATATTTCTTTCCTCTTGAAGAAGCTTTTAATATGATGTGTTAAATGTCAAGGAAACTCTTCAATATATATTGAACTTTACTAACCTTATTTCTCTTAATATTAATGACATATTGACAGCATCTTTTGAAAAATGAACACTTCTCACAGATGTCAGGATTCTGCACTCACATTATTCCTACAGGAATCCCGCATTCCAGTTGTTATTGTTCAGAATTGTAGTAACTTTTCCTTTACAACGACTTTTACAGACTTTAAAAAAATGCATTTCATGAGTTTTGCCTAATTATTGGGTGCTGATTGTGCTGATCTAACAGATTAGAGATCACAAACTGGTTAGTAATTTTGTAAGTTAGCTTTGAATGATAGTTTCTGAAGCTAGTTCTCCTAAGCTTATTTATTGATCGTACAAGTCTAGGTGATTGAATGAAGGTGTACCATAAGGGCTATTACCTGTGAGAACAAAATGGAATTTTTGTCCAGGAAAACAGCAAGTATTGAGTCAAGGTCTCAATTCATGATAAGCAGTGCTGAAGGTCCACTGGAGAAAATAGTTCTATGGAGAGATTTGAAAAGGAGAATCAATAATTTCTCAAACAAACATCACAAAGTGCACCCTAAAATGGGGGTTCACTGAGCTGCCTAAGCTTTGATACCTGGAGCCATCGGCAGTGCCTGCAGGCTGTGACACCTCTGTCAGGTGCAAGATCTGATAGAGGGAGATCCTCTGCAGCTCCATCTGACATGGAAAGTGTGCCCATGGATATCTGTAAGAGCTGCCTGTGTCTCAGCTGCTGAGGTGAATGCCTAAGGGCAGCTGCATGTTTCTCTGGGCCCCAGATGCCGTATTCTCCACTGAGCGCAATGAGATTTCAGTCCCTTAACTCACATGTTTCTCTCTGTACACAATTTGTCTTGTATACACCTGAAACTTAGTCCTGGAGTTTCCTTCTAAAACAGATCATATACAGCTTCTTCTAGCTTCTCATAATCTTTCTGTTTGTCGCACATTAATACATATTAGTGTATTCTTCCAGATATTAAAAAGAACTCCTGCCCAGCATGATCGTATTTGGACAAAATTAACCTGAGTATGTATTTGGAAGAAATTCTACTTTGAACATATTAAATACAGTTTAAGGATTTTGTTGCAATGAGAGATTTTGCATTGACTGTCTGATGTTGAAGGAAAAGTGTAATTCTTGAACTTGAATTCTGCTGAATAGTTTTGTGCACATCTTACCTAATACCAGATAATATAATGTAAAATGTCCAATACAGTCAAACATATAATCTGTATTACCAAAAGGTATAATTTAATACAGTTGTGGTGATTTAAATATATGTGTGAAGCTCTGAAATTACACTGAAATACAAACAACTACAAATGATTTGGTATGGTTTTTTCCTTGTAGTTAAGAAAATTCAGAGCTACAGATCCACAGATATATTAATTTAGTTTCAGTCATTAGTGTGTTTTTTAATAATTTGTTTAATGTACAAGAAGAAAAAATCATTGGAAGGAAAAAGCTTTTTTCATTCCCATGAGAAGTCTGATACATTATATAAAAATATTGCACCTATCTGTGGAAAAGCAGTGCCTGCTCCCATTTATAGTGTATTATACTTGCTTAGAGCACTAGAAACATTTGTTTAGAAGAGAAGGGATTAGAGTTGGCAGCAACCAATGTGCAAAACCCATTTGTTTATTTACTTATTTATTGTGAACTATTCAGAAAGATCTATCCTGTCTTTCAGAGTCTTTATGAATATTTAAAGTTTAACATAAGGATAAATATTCTTAGTAGAAAAAGTCATGATTGCCCAAGGCCACAGCTTTTTATCAGTATCACAGATAGTTGTTTAGATCTTAAACCCCATAGCATAAAAGTAATGTTGAGTAATCAGGTGTGTCAGGCTGCCCTCTGAGAAAACACCAATAAACTATTTGTCATTATTATTCTCAGTTGCTATTGCAAGAAAGTCAAGGGCAATATAGGTTTATGGAAAGTATGCATTATGCACAAGGAAGAATAAATATGTCAGGGATGATGACAAGAGCCTTGCACTCCAAGGGCTGGACTTTCAACCTGAAGAATGTTCAGGATAAGCTGCGAGGTGCCTGTGCTGTATCTGGCCTGGAAGAGCTGGAAGCACATCTTGCTTCTTGCGGCTGCTCATCACCGCCCTGCCCCTGCTGATGGTGGCAGAGCGCATATGATGAATAAATTACATATAGCCTCAGAGAGCTCCTGCACTGTGCCTGAGAGCAAGGAAACACCATCGTTCAGTTCTGGCTCCTGGAAATTGTCAGTGTTGGCACCAGTCCTGGAGCTGGGGATGTCACCTCTCATAGACACTGCCACTACCACTGTCACTGCTACTGCTACTGCCACACCGCTTTGCACATAAAAATGACAGTTTTAGTTCTCTGAGAATATTTCAGATTTCTGGAGGGTGTTGTATACCTCTACAGGGAAACAGGATAAAGAAAGAGGGGAGAACCCTGATATCCGACCAGCATAGTACAGAAGCAAGGTTGGGGTTCTTCAGCTGCAGAATTCAATGCTTGGAATCAACAGGAATTGACATATGAGTGTGTTATCAATTCTCAAATTCTCATCTCAGTTACACTAGCTGTAAGGTGGAGCAACTCTAAAAGAATTCACAAAAGATAGTCTGGATTTATGTGAGTGCATCCAGGGACAGTGTTTTGCTCTGTTTTTGCATGAAAGCAAAGTATTTGCCTCAGCTTTCTGGAAAACAAGGTTTCACTTAATGACAATGCATCACAATTGTTTGTGGATTTTGCTGAGGTTTTTTGTTTGTTTTGTTTCCATTGCACAGTATCCTTTAAGTATTCAGAAAACAATCTATGGCTATTTATAATCTTACAAACTGTTCTCTTTCTAAGTGCTGCATTTAATGTGAGAATGATGGAGAAGGCAACAACATTGTTAATTTTATTAACATTAACTTTGTAACATTATTTCAATGCTTTACAGTAAGTTTCTATGATGCCCTGGGGCACCTCTGTTTGTACTCCAGTGTGTTGATCACAGTTTTGTTAGAGTACAGTCGAATCACTTGACCTTATTCTCTCTCTCTTTTTTTTTATTTATTTTTTTTTCTTTTTTTTAGTAGCCTGAACTCAGGCTGTTTTGTAGCTGACCTGTGATACAAATAGATGCACTCCTGGGGAATCAATTAAAATTTGTGTGTTTTAGAAATATGTTCCTAGAATCATGCTGCCACAGAAGTAGCTCTGAACTATCAATATCTGTGCTATTTTCACATCAAAGTGCAAACAGGAAATATTTGGAAGCACAGATAACTTATAGCCTTCTTAAAATACTATTTATGCATACTAATTAGTTATAACCATGGGAAGTGGTATTAACAGTATACTTTTCAATTTAAACCAGGCTCTCTTGTGCTCCACTTGATTAATTGTCACAGACTGTAATTTCATCATAGTTAAAACCAATTCAAGCCAATTTCCCTGTAGTAATATATATATTTTTTTTGGTTTGGAGAAATTAATATTCCTCAAAAATCTAATTAATGATCTCCAAAGAATTATTTGCATGGAGGATGTTAGAGTTTTACAGCAATTATGCATTGTATATAGCTCATTAAAAGGTCCGTTTTCATTACTGGATTTAATGATGAGGTGACAGGCGTAACCATTCCAACTGGCCAGGCAAAATACAAAGTGAGACTGGGAAATTCTTCATTCTAACACCATCAAGGTAGCCAAAATATTTCTCCATCATTACATTTTTAGAAAGAAAATGGCTCTGAAATTAACAATAAAGACTTTTGAAGGTCACCTGTTGTCTGACAAAAATTGTGGCATATTCCTTCCATTCAAAGGAGGATGCACCTGATGGTGTTCTGAAGGGCTGGATCCTGTTGCAATTCCTGCTCACTGAGTAATATCACCATCAATCAGCACTTGATTTGAATCATCCTGAACCACAAGATATGATGCAGTGTGGGAGAAGGTGAGGAGCTTTCACTGGTGGGATGTAAAGCAATGAAATATCAAGCACCTGTTCTTCTCCAAACCCGTGTCAATTGCTCCTCTACTAATGGGAGAAATTAGAAGCACCTTCCTTTTATATTTTTTTCAAGAGATATTTTGCAAAAAGGTTTGACTCAGAAACTGATCTTTAGCTCTTTTACACTGGAAGAGGCTGTGCATAAAAAACTTTAATATGTTTAATTTGTCTGAGGCATCATTAAAGCCCACCAGGCTAGCTGTGCACAAGGTAGCATAATTCATGGCAGACAGGAGAACCATTCATTATTTTTACCATAATTACAGCAAGAGCATTATTGATAAATCAAACAGAAGTAATAACTCTTTTTAAAAAATGAAGTTTCTGTGGCTTTTAATGAAACGGGAAGATACTGTACGTAAAATCAGTCTTCCCAGTTACACATTTATTGGGACTTCTGAGATGCAGAACAAAACCCTCTCACCTTTTCTCTGTATTCACGTATATATTCCATCTCAGGTAATGTTAATATATAAAGAGTCACATGCTACAGCTCAAAATATGCAAACTATGCATTTTTTCTCTTTCATTCTCACCTGCACATTCCCCAATAAATCAGTGATAATAGTATCTGAGGTCCTAATACAGTGAAACACTTAAGAGCATACTTAACCTTAAACACACAAGTAGTCTCATTATAATCAGCAAGATTCCTCATGCTTTAAATTTAAGCTCATATTTAAGTGCTTTGTTGAAACATAGCCAAAATGAAATTGTACAAACCAAGGTGTTTTCTGCATTGAAATACAAGTACAAATACAAGGCATTAACACTGTGGCTTACCCTGATGAAAAAAAACCCACTCCTGGAAGTGTGAATTACGAGAACACTATTAATTCAACCTCATGGGGCTTTATGTATAGCAATGCATGCTCTATAGATGGGATTTTCAAGGCCAAATGTATTTAGAAGTACTAAGCACAGGCAAATAGAAGAATAGTTATCCTGGTAATCACTCGTGATTACTGTGTTCACCACGATTGCTAACATATCCAATTTTACCTGTCTATTGTTAGCATGTCCTCAGTATTTCCTATGTTTCAAAGCCCAAAGAGGGTGATTCCACCAGGCAAGGATATCACAGCACTATTTGCACAATCAGTCTGTGGCAGTGTTTTTGTTTATCATGACAACAGAAATACTAAATAACAGCAATGTTTTATCTCATACTGGAAGGAGAAGATCTGGATTTCCTAATCAGGTCTTTGTTTTTTTTGTTTAATACACCTTTACCTTCAGATTCACAGAGAGGTGTGCAAATTTGTTCCAAATGCTAAGAAATAAATGCAAACATATTTTTTTAAATCCTCAAATAAAATAAGCAAATTTTTCATTTTATATTTAAAAAGAAGCATCCAATGTACAATCTATTTCTGAATACAAGTTAGCCCAACAGCAACCTCACTAGAGTTTTAATATTTTACAAGTGTGATCTAAGGCTAATTTGTATCTGCATATAAAATGAAGGCAATTAAAGAAGGAAAGAGGAAGGAGAATCTGATATATTCTCTCTCCTATTATTCTTGATTAATTTGGATAACTTTAAAGGACTAATTATTTTCCTACTAGGATGTTTGAGGTAGCATTTCATCCTCCTGAGTATACTCGGTTGTACTTTAATTCTACTTTAACCTGACTAGTAATTTCAGAGTTTGTATACTTCTTACTCATCATCATGCAAAATGTTTTCTCTCAGTATGGTGATCTTTGAGCTATGTTATGGTTATTTTTGAGACAAGTTAGCTCATATTGAAACAGAAGTATCAGTACTAAACTAAATAGTCAGCAGTCAAAAGTATGCAAATGCTATTGCTAAAATTTTAATCAGATTCATTGTTATGTAGAAAATGAACTAAGGTGCTCCTAATGTCTGAGTTAATGCAAGATACATGAAACCCTCATGGGATTACTCTAGTGCTGATGGTATCCCAAAGCTCAAGAGCTTTGTGGGGTTTTTTTTGGCTTTCTTGTTTTTCCCCAGGCCAGAAATGAATGAACCGCTCTGTGCCTAAACACATGCCATTGGAGAACATGGCTTTTGTATCTGAAGTTTTTACTTGGAATTGCCATTTCATTATCTAAGGTCAGAAGATGCCTAAACTTATACACATACACACACCCCTATCCTCATCTCTAAGCTTCTTCTTGATTGCTGTAAAGCCAACACAAGTTCATGTCAGCCTGAGGAACAAAAAAAAAATCAAGACTGTAAAAAATAATACGTCCCATAATACAGCTGTGGAGAAAGGACAGAAGATACTTTTACAGCATTCATATGAATACACCTTTTTCCTCTTCACTGAGAGGTATAATAACTACTCACCCACTTTTTCCATACATATAATACTAAATTAAAGTTAGGATGCATGGACTACTTGGTGCTGATGAATTAGAAAAGACAACTAGGCAAAAGTCTGGTTGCAGAGATAGATTTGCAATACTTTAAGTTATACTCAAGATTTTTAAGCAAAAACCTTCATCCATGTTCCCAGAACATGTCTGAAAACAGATATAAAGGAACAATTGCATTCCACTTACTATCTGTGAGATACAAGGAACAGCTGTTTCAGAGAACAATAGGATAAACTGTTTGCTGGCAGCATTTTTTTAAAAGTTTCCAATAGGGAGAAATCTTTGTATGATTGAAATATAAGAGTTTACTTCTATCTTGCATATTTTTAACTAGTTTCTGTCTTATGATTTTTCTTTGCCTGCTCCTACATATTTCTAAATTCATGGTTTCAAGTGTATTTTGTAGAAATAAATATAATAGGATACATTTTTCTTTTTCCTCTGAATTTTTTCTCTTATTTTTTACCACATTTTGTAATCATTAAAAATATTCCACTCCAACTTTTGTCCAGAATTTTCTGCATATTACCCTTATTTTCCTGGGTTTTTTCCGACTCAGTGAATTAGCATGTCCTGGTTTTCCTGTTCCCCTTTCAGATAAGAGTTTTACCAAGACCATAATTATTTTTGTTGGGATCACTAAAGCATCTGCTGTGTTTCCAGCAGCATTAATGTAAATTACTGGATTTAAACAGAACTTATGTAGTCTCAGAAATTGATCTAGAGAATGTCTAAAGTCACTGAAGATGTTCCAGTTGACAGCAGTTTGTATGAGACCTTGTAATACAATGAATATAAGAACAAGTCAAAGAGAATGTACTAAAAATAATAAAACATTACTCAAGGGAGATTTTTGTTTGGTGTAGCATTTGTGTCACATGTTCTGAAATTTGATTAGGCATTTATTAATTCTAGCCAAAAAGAACATGTTATTAATTTCCATTCTTCAATTGTTTTAAAAATATTCAGTGTTCATTTTATGTATTGTTCAGTCACAGTTTGTTGTTGGATGCATATCACACTTTCTTCTCATGGAATGAACACCTAAAAATTAGTTATTGGAACATAAATGATGAACAGAGGACAAGGAATGGAGGTCCAGTACAAATAAGAGACTCTAGAGATGTGCAGATTGGTGTTTGCCTATGAGTAGTAACACCAGTATTTCTGAGTGACTAATATAATATCACAGAGACAAGACAATTGAAGACTGAATCATGAGGGAAAAATATTTTTTGATATTTGACACTAGGATCTAGATAACTATACATACGTATTTTTTTTTAATTACTTGTATATAATATAATAATAGAATGGGTTTTGTTCAAAGGGACCTTAAAGTTCATCTTGTTCCAACCACACTACCATGGGCAGGGACACCTTCCAATGGTCCAGATTGCTCAGAGTGCCATCCAACCAAGCCTTGAGCACTTCTGCATCCACAGCTTCCCTGGGCATCCTGTTCAAGTGCCTCACCACCCTCACAGTGGTGAAATGTTACACACGTGTATGTGTCTCTGAGTGTAGGGGAAAGGTTTTAAAAGATATTAATTATATTAGGAATTTTAAGAGTATATTTATTAGTAACATATCTGACTAAGTGTGTGTACAGATTTAGCTGAAATCAAGGGACTTATTTATATCCATTCTAGGGTAGTATTTCACCTTTTATAATGCAAACCTGATGTGGTGTTTCCTCTCTTGAATGGTCTGCTTCATTTATCTAATTTCCTCTAGGACACTGGATTGTATGAAGTAGGCTATCAGGGTGCTTTCTGTGGAAATGATCAAGCACTTCTGTTAACTTGCCACAATCTGTTAACTTGCCCAGACAGAAGGACCATATTGAAACTTACAAATGCATTTAGACCTGAATCAAAATGACCACTCTGATGTACAAAAGAATATAAGTTTGAAAATGTCACAGTGTTCCAAGTCCAAATAACATTATATATTCCCAGATATGTTAAGCTGAGCTCTTAGGATGAAAGGATGAAAGTTAGATTTTAGATCAAGCAGAAGGAAGGCTGGGAAAAAAAAAATCTTCTAAGGTCCTTGAATGAGTGCAAATATAGAAATTCAAGGAATTAATTTTTGTAACAATCTGAGTCTAGAGCATGAATATGTCGTCTTGTAGACAAGGCTGAAGAGGATAGTGTTTCAATTTGATGTCAAAATAGCAGCCAGGTTTTTAAACCTGTATCAGCAGGAATGTGAAGGATTGAAATCAATTATTTGAATAATACTAGTCTCTTTTCCCTAAGTAGTAAAGATTTTTTGCATATCACTTATGACATAGTACGTCTAACTGCCTTTAGACATTAACATTAATTGCTAATGGTTTCCTTTTACAGATTCTAAATGATGGATTTATTGAATCATCCTAAATTTGGTCCTTCAGGGGGATGTAAGAATAAGCTTGTCTATTCTTAGGAGCAAAATGCAAATCAGCAATTGTGCTGCCTCAGTTCTGCAAATCAGTGCTGCCTAAGATTGTCTGTTGTGATGGGGTTTTTTTTGGTTTCATTGGGTTTTTAATTTTTATTTAATTACTAACATATATCAAGTTTATGTTAATTATATGAAAAAATAACAGAAATACTCAGTAGCATTTAAGGAACTTAAAGTAATTAACCTAGTTCTAAGTTGCAAAATGCTAGAAGACTCAGCACATTAAAGTAGGTGTAAAAATATTATGGAACACTTGGTTTTACTGGTATTCAGCTTTTCTATGAAACTAAGTTAAACTTGTTTTCCTAAATATGTTAATGAACTTTCTTCAAATATCATCTTCTTTTTTCTCTTTCTTATGTCTATAGATTTCTTTTCCATCCTTGTGCAATCATCTAAAAAGCCACCTTTACTTCACTGGAAATGTCACTTGAATTTGTTTATGTTTCATTAGATGTACAATACAAAGCATTTATTTTTTTAATCTGGATGACTTTGTAAATTTTTATTCAGAACAAAGCAATGAGGAGCAAATATATTTTCTTCAAGAGTCAAAATGACCAGGTGGCCAGTTATTCTGAAACAATCAGTGGAAAATGATTTAACATAGCACTTACCAACACAATCCCAGGAGCACTGACTGTGTATTAGTGATGATTGAGATAATATCTTATTTTGAAATATCTTTACTGTAATACAATGCTCTACAACATATTAACTTACAGAAACCTTTAAATTAATGAAATTAATGAAATTAATGTATTTGTTAATCAAATGCACTTTAGCTGTAGAAGGAAGTGAGCTTCTTTATTTCAGAAGATATTTTAAATTTATAACCAGGGATTTGCAGTGTGTATGGACTCAATAGATCTAATGAAAGGCTACATGGTTCCACAATTTGACAATGCTGAGATATTCTCATGTTGAGTTATGGAAGAAAAGGCAAATGAATCCACAAAATTATTCTAGGTGTTGCAGAAATGCATGAATCGAATTGTATTTTTCTTTTTCTGAAAATGTATGTGTGCAGTGATTTTTAATGGAAGCATTCTAAAAAAAGATGCATAACTGCCAGCTTAGAAGTCTGCTTAAAAAAAAAAAAAGCATAGAAAGTTATAATGCAAGCATTTTCTTTTTCCTTTTAAGAAGAGATAGGGCATAAAAAAAGATTAAAAAACTAGCAACCTACCAATGAATACTTTGAATAAGAAGTGTGTCTAACTTCTGCATTGAAAAACTGCTTGAATAAGAGTGTAAAAGTCATGACATATCACTTTCCCCTAAAATGTAAAAATATTATTTTCTCTTTAATTAGTTCCTTTGAAAAAAACCCAACTGTGGTCTTGCTGAAAAAGATATTTTTGTTTAGTTTTAATGAGTAGGTGTGTTTCTGGATGGCCCTATATTGACAATTCTGAAGACCTTTTATCTACAGAACCATACACCTGGGCAGTGACATTGCTTATATCACCAAGGTGCCATACTTACACCTTCATCTCAGATAATGACAGGTTTGTTCTTTCTCCTTGACTCGTCACTTCCTTCACTCCCTGTCACGAGAGAGACGCAGAATATTCCAATTAGTATCAGATGTGGCAGTGGTGTTTCTGAGCCAGCGATATTTGGCCTTTGGGAAATGAGCTCAGTGCTCCATACTCCTTACTGGAGACACAATGGCACTTGTCTGATAGCAAGATGTGTTGTTCGCACTTTCCTGTTTGACCTGGGTGAAGTCTGAGCCAGAAATGCGGTATTCAAAGTCCTTGTATTCCACTACATGTCTATCAAGTCTATCGATCCTTTTGTAAAGACACTGCGAGATGAATTAAGGAAAAGGAAAATGTGGCATATTTTCTGTTATCTTCATGTAACAGCATGAGGTTGAATTTTAGCAAAAAATGAAACAGGTACAAAAAATCTCTTTTTGACAGGTAAAATTCCTTTCAACAGAAATACAAAATTTATTGCAAAGGTATGCAGCACCTCCTTCCTGACTTAAGAAACATTTTGAAACATGATTTATATCAGCTTATTACATAACTAAACCAGGCATGGTTGCTGTAGAATTCCAGGAAAGGACACTGTAGTAAGCTCTACTGATGCATTTGGTCAAAATACAAACCTTGCAGTTTTAGCTCTCAGCAGAATTTAAAATTTAATCTTAAACATTCAAGGCATAGTGTTTGCGTCATCCTGGTCACTGTTAGATGGAATGAAAAATGGTGATTCTGCAAAAATCTTGTAATTTAATTTGCATATAAAGACCTCCAAATGCATTTTAATTGACATTATACTCCTACTTACTGACAAAGTGGTTTTAGTCTGTACGTTTTTTAGGAATGCTATTTGAATCTAGAGTGTGCAGTAGAGTTTTGTACCACAGCTCATAAAATTCCTTTTTTTTTTCAATGGCAGAAGAGTCTGTGGGAATACCCGTGTCATGTCTTAGAACTAACTGCAATTGAGGCATGGAGAATAAATCTAGGTTCCCTCTGGCTGCCCTGTGAACACTCAGAGAAGAAACAATTCAAAAAGCATTCCTGTGGGCAAAGTTCCCATCCTGCTCTCATCATGTACTCACATATAAAAAGCTTGGGAGGAGTAGCCACTGATTTTACCCCATCTCTGACAGCTACTAAATGAGTGTAAGAAGGGGCAGATGGAGAGTGTCAAGAATCCTCTTCCTCTGAGGAAGAAAGATAATTCTCAGGAGGCGCAACTCATTTTCCACATTATCAATGCCTCCAAATCTGGTCTGTCCTTAAATAAAAATGGTCATAACCTTCAGTTTTCCTAAATATGGTAGTACTAAATATTTTCACTGCAAATTTTATGCTATGATCTAAAAGTCCCTGCTCTCTTATTCTCTGAGATTTTTGAGCTGGTGAAAGGGAATAAAATACTACTTTTCCTGCTTGTCTCAGAAGAGAAAGGAAAAAATAAATGTCAGAACAGACAAGGGGGAAACGGGTTTTAGGACTAAATGTTTGTTCCAGGTATAATTTTGAAATTTTTTCCCCAGTAACAATGGCAACTCAAATAGAATCTTACTTTAGCTCTAGTATTTTTATCTTTTTCTTACTCTTTTCCCTCAGCTGTGCCAAAATTTGTTCATTGGATTGCATTGAGAACAGAATGCAATAAGTGATCTAGGTAAAGACCCTCTTGCAGGAGAAACAATAGAAGGTGTCTAAAATCTGGCTCCAAAAACGGTTTACAGATTGCACAGTTAATGTCATAGTGGGAATCAATTTCCAAGAATGAGTTGGAAATAATAAAACTTATGTAAGGTTGATGTTATTATGGAGTCTGTGTGTGTGTGTCTTATTGAAGAGGCAAAGAATTTAGCATATGTTTTCAATTTTGTGAAGCCTAAGCATTTTGTCAATCTCCTAAATTTCAGTTTTGGATTTTTCTTCATGTATTTTCTTTCTTTCCTCTCTACTTCACCATAGATTATTCATTCAGGAAGATGAGTATGCAAAAAGGAAATTAAAAAAGATTGAAACTTATGCAGTTGTTCAGATCTCTATTACAAGCTGAAATTACATGCCTGTGGTGCTTAACTTAAGGCTAGATACCTATCTAGAGGACATGGGCATGCAAGAAAGGGTTTATAGCTTTGTCTCTTGTTTAGCAAAGTGCCTTTGAAGTAGATTGACCGCAGACTATGTAGACAAAAAAAAATTAGATCTTATTTAACTTGTGCTGAATGACGGAAAATCTCTCTGTAAACAGTAGCTGCTAATAGTAATGGAAAATGCTTCTAGTCCAAATACTAACAAGGTAAGAAATAGGAATGAGTTCTTGTTTACATTATTTATAATACTTGTGAGCAAAGTTCTTTTCCTTAACTGTTGTTGAAATGGCCACCAAAAGGTAACCATAGACCTAAAAGTCAAGCAAAATTGTCAGGGTTTTGTCTACTTTCTGTGAAAGGCCAAATATGTAAAAATGGTGCATATATAGAAACTCTCAACCATGAGACTGTATTAAATGTATTCTAAGGTAGATGATGTTAAATGATAGGGGGAGTACTGGCCAATTATTTTTTTTTCCTCCCTTCCTCTTTGCTTGCTTACAGCCTTTGATGGTCTGGATAATAAGAGGGACTGGACTCAGAGACTGCAGCTCCCATAAGATATATTATGTACATATTATTTTACATTTATTTAATAAAAAATGCTAATATTTCAAGTCACACCATAAAATGCTTAATTTCCAGTGAAATTCCAGGGAAACAAATTATTTTGAATCATTTAAATATATGTATAGAGATTGTCAGTATTCTTAGGAAGGGAGAAAGAAGAACTGAAGAGGAAAAAAGCAGAGGTTTCATTGCTTCATAGGAAAGATTTTGATAAAAAATTCTCCATCAGAATGGAAGATTTTAAGGAGCTGTGGGGACTCAACTTTTAGGGTTCTATAGGAATTAATCTCTACCATTCCTTGTATTTCTTAATTGATATCTTCACATGGATTTATGTTTTTGGTACTGTTTGGTTTGGTACTGCTTACACTGTGTTGTCCTGAGCTGGAATCCAAATAGACTGATGCAGAGTACTGGGACAAGGGCAAGACAGTTGTCCTTATTTTAGCTCCATACAAATTTAACTTGAGAAGAGTGGATTGCAAATGCTATAGTCCTGACTCTATATTCCAGGATTCAGTTCTTGTATTCTAAATGTCATAAATTTCATAGTTATCCTCAAATGATTAATGCCTTTTATTATGCTGAAAGGTGACATATATTAAGAAGCAGAGAACACTGCTGGGTTAGAGCCATCCATGCAGATTCCAATACTAGGATGTGTGAGGGCAACTTCTGTATCATTGTTGGTTGCCTACTGCCATTACTGAGCAGACCAGCATTTTTCAGCAGCAGAGACCATGCTGATGCACGGGCTGCACATAAAATATTGAACCTCATTGTGGGAGTCCAGTAGATAGCTATTTTAATAAGAATAATACCCTTCCAGGAATATTTCATAGACATGTGCCCTTAATGATGGGGGTTATCTGCCCTATATCTAATTCTGACACAAACTGTTTCTGTAGATCACTAAAGTAATTTCTCTTTCCTAAAAAAAAGTTTCTGCATTGTTCATCCTATTCCATGCTGTCTATGCTATCCTGTCATAAATAATCTTAAGCTCCTCATGGTAGGTCTAATATGTTTAAAGGCTTCCAAAACCCACTGTGATTATCTAATCTAACCTCTTTCATAATGAAACTGTAGGACCTGGCAGTATTCATTCCTGTTGAAACCTAGACGTCTGCATTTGAACTAGAGGACACCTTTTGAAAAAAACGGTGACCCATGTTGAATAAAAGCCTTTCCACAATTCTTAGAAATCTAATCATTAATTACTTTCAGATGTTATCCGCTTTCTAGGTTGAAATTGTATGGTTTCAGTTTCTAGCCATTGAAGTGTGTTAACCTACATCTGCTCAAGCGAGGTGCTCTGTTCTCTGTGTATCCACATACAGGTTGTGATCAACTCACCTCTTTGCTTCTCTTTGAGATAAATACACTTAGCACTTGGAGACTTTTGGTCTGTAGATATTTTTCATCCTCCAGTGATTCTCTGCTCCTTTGGTAACTCCTTTTCAACATTTTTCTTGATCTGAGGATATAAGACTAGACATGACAGCAATCATATTTGTGTTAGGTAGGTGTGCTCTTATTTGGTATTCACCTACTTTTACATCTAAAGGGTTGTGCTATTCTATTGGATGGAGCATCATATTAAAAGCTCACATGTAGCCTATTAGTCGCTGTAGCTCTTTAATCTTTTAGAGTCACTTTCTGACAGAACAGACTATAGTAGCATGGAGGATTTTTGCTGTTACCATGTCTCACTTTACATTTGGCCTTGTTGAAATGAACTAAAAGTTGAAATAAAATTTTCTTTCCTCCAGAATATCATCATATCCAGGTCCCTGCCTTCTAGGAGACTGATAATGATGTTAAGTAGCATATAACAAAGAATATATACCAAGAAAAGATCTCTAGAAACCCAACTGAAAGTAAAGCTACTTAGCAAAATTTCCTGCTCTTAGTGACATTTTGAGACACGAATTCCATGATTGTTTCATAGCATTTTAGTTGTCTAATTGAGACTGCCAATAGCAGCCAGTCAATCACCTCGCTGACCCCTATACATTGCAGTCCCATTGCGGTCTTTCACACCGTTGCTACAGTGACATTTTGCAGACTGTGTGCCTAGGTGTTTGATGCTGTATCCAAAAGTATATAATTCACTTTCACTTTAGACTTCATTCCTGCTCGCTAGAAGCAGGGTTTATTTTGCATGGAAAGGGGTACCAAAAGAAGTCATAGGAGTGTTGAAACACAAAAATTGCAAATAGCAGAGCTGAGAGGCAGAAGAGATACCAGTGTGTTGTTCCAGAAGGTTCAGTTGCAGAACTAGACTTGCTCCAAGTAAAAAATAAGCATTTTCCTCTTGAACAGCCCAGTCTTTCTCTGATTTATCTTAATGGTGATCTACAATCACCTGTGTGCTTGAAAGCAGAGTACAGAATCTGTAGCTAACATCTGCTAGGTCTGTCTCCTGCATTCATTTTTCAGATCGAGTGTTCAAATTAATACCTTCATTTCATAATAGATTAGGTACAAGAAACAGCAATAATTTCCCCCAGTAAACAGTGACTGATGTCAAAGAAGGAGCCTACTTTTAGAATTGTCAGTGTATTTTGTCCTCATATTGTGTTCTCAGTTATTATATGCTGAGAGGGGAAAAACGCAATATGAACCATTATCAGAAAAATGCTCCAAGGATAATGCTCAGGTTTAGTGGTGATCATCTGACAAAGGAGATGACACTGACCATTTCGCTCCTCCTGTGACAATGCTGTCAGGAACACAATGTGATTCTTAGGGATGGTGCTGAGCAGGGACAGGAGTTGGACTTGGTGATACTTGTGGGTTCCTTCTAACTCAAAATATTCTGTGATTTGATGAGAGAGAAGGCTAAGGAGTGATTCAGAGCAGAAAAAGCGAATGGAGGGAACTCAAAAGTAAAAGAAAACTTCCTGCGGCAGCCTTTAGTCTGTACAAAACAATGATGGCTTAGCTAATGTTTCTCTGGATATAGGTGCTTTTTTATCCAGTCGTGCTGGTCATCATGGCTAGATGACTCTTTCTGCTGCTGACTACTGATGAATGACTATATGTGCTGATAGAATCCATTCCTAACATCAACACAGACTTTTATAAAGCCACACATCACACATGAAAAATAAAAATGAAAGCAGAAAGAACAGAGACAAAGAAATCCAGAAGACATTGGTCACTTACTGGAAAACATGCCATTTCTGATGCTCTCTAAGAACTACTTTTGTAGAAACAGCAGCTAAAATAGCTGTTTATCATTGCATTGTATCCAGAGAGAAATTGGAGGGTTTTTGAGCTTTAAAAACATAAAAACAGCAGTTCTGTCAGGTAAAGGAAAAGCCTGTAATTGAGTATATTATCATGCATAAAAAATTGTTGAAGACGTGTTTTTGTTCACAGTCTGTGTGGAGTGTTATGTCTGTATTGCAGAATCCACCAAGTTCTATGAAACTTTTGTGCTTGCAAGAAGTCTACCTGTATGGGGTGCTCTGTCCCTTTTGTAGTTACCTCTCACTTTTGTTTCTTTGGGTACTGGTCTGTTGAGAAGCCTGAGACAAAACTTTCATGTACTGTATGCCTCACTGCCTGCTAAATTGCAAAATATTTCATGGTTTCTGAACAAATGGTGCTTCTGATCATTCTCAGCAATATTGACTGTTGGTAGCTGATTCAGGACAAGTGGTAAGCAGGATGTTCAGAAAACCCAAAGGGAGATATTGGAGAGGATATTAAAGTAATGATTTCTGAAGGCAAAATAGGACATTAGGAAAAGGACTGGATATAGTAGACTGAGAGTGAAAATAAAGACAAGTGTTTCATGGTGCTACTTACTGTGTAAATGGTATGTGCAGTGTACATTTCAATGTTACACATTTAATTTTAGCCTGACCAGGATGTCTTCTGTTGGAAACAGATCAGTGGTGTGTGTTCGTATCCTTTAGTTGTACAATATTCAAATGAAGGAGAGGATCTAAGTCTAAATGTAGACTGACATAGCTGTCAGTATGCTGGCTTTGAATTTTCTGGCGGAAGAAACTGGAGTTTTGGAGAGAGGTCGTAGCCTGGGGCCTTAGCCTCAAAGATGTCACTGCCTATGTGACTACATGAGTGTGGGTACAGTAATGCTGTTAGACCATGACTCCACAGAATCTGCAAGAATGAGGTTTCTTTTCTCCAATTATGGCATTAAAACACAGAGGATTTTCTGTCCTTGAACAAGTCATTATGAGGTGTCCTTATCATCTCCATGGGTAGTCCTCAGTGTGCAATGGGAATAAGAGGCGTTTTGTGTGGATGTTTTCTTGCTTTCCAGAAATGCCTGAGAGATTTCAATGCTGCTTGCAGTGACCTGCTTTGTTGTATAAATTCATTAGTTTACTATTGTTTTTTAAAGACTAACTCTTATTATTGGTCTTTAGTTTTCTATCCCAGCTGTATATTTATTTTCCAGGAGGACAAAAGGCTTCTTTCTGGCAGAAGACAGAGCAGAGTATTTGTTGCACTTTTTAAAAATTCACAGTATGATTTACTAGATAAGATAAATGTTTCTTCTATTTATTGTATCATTATTTAATTTTTAAGTGTTGGCTTTTTCTGAGTTGCTGCTAGTGAGACTGCTGATCTGCATGCACTTCAGAAGGAATTCAGAAAATTTCTACTGTAGAAAACAGTAGAGTAGCATCACTGGAGGAATGGAGGGAATATGCTAAAACCAGAAAACTGTTACTAGCATTAGTTTAGAGGGTAACATCAGGATCAAATCCTCTGGAATTAGCCTGCAGCAGAAAAAGGGTCAGATTTTGTAACCTAGGGAGGAATGTTGCCTATCCATGGAGAGAGTCTCAGACTGATGGCTGAACATGCAGCTTGCTGATGTAAAGTTTAGAGAAGTGAAGCTGTAGATTGAGATGAATAGAACTTGTTCTTATTGGTTGCCTTGAGTTTCTCATTTTTCCAGCATATAATATTTCCCTTCTGTTTACCTTATGGAAAAAAATTAGTGGGATTGACTGCTTACCAAGCTGCAGTTTCAGTTTTTTCTTTGATTTTGATACAGTGTTCTCTCAGAGCCTGTTGTTTCCTCTTTAGACTATGGCTTTAAGAGTGCCAGATTTTTTCCATCGAAGTAATCTCTTTTCAGGGTTAAGTGCCTTTCTGCTACACAAAGTGGGTTTTTTTCTTCTTTTTTTTTTTTTTTGTTTTGTTTTTGTTTGGGTTTTTGTTTTTGTTTGGTTTTATTTTGTAATCTTCTTTCTCATTTATGCTGTCTGTACCTTCTGGCTATTCTGGGAAACATCTAGCTAACCCTTTGAGGGCTCCTCCTATGCACACCAATGAGCTGTGAGTTGAAGTCTGGGGCTAGCACATATCTGAACTCCTTACCAAAGAGGGACAATGAAACATGCCAGGGATTACCATTGCACAGGTATCCTGAGGTTTTCAAACCACCACAAGGAAGTACATTTGAATCTTGCCTCTGCCAGGCTTTCCAATATACTTTCATGCTGCCGCTGAAGAGTGTGTTTCCCATTGCTGAACTCACAGGGTACCAGGGCTCTGATCCTTTGCAAGGTAACAGTGCACTGAGGCACATCTTTATGTACGGTGAGGCAAGGGCCATCCGAATAGTGCTGGCTGAATGGAATTATTATCCAGTTGTCTATGAACCTACAGATGGCCTTCAGGGCGTTGGAGCTCAGAGAATAAGCACTACAAACAGAAAATAGAAACTCGGGCAATTGTAAAATGACACTGGAGAGGAAAATTTAATGTTGAGGTCTCAGCTATACTTCCACTGTAAAATAAATGGATTAAAAACTGCCTCAAAGAAAAACTTGGCATGCTTCATACAAACCCTTGAGACATCCTGGTCTCAAAAGCCATGTAACAGGTTTGTAAAAGTTTTGTATGAGAGTGGTTGAGAGATTTTAGAATAGAAGTTTGGTAAGAGGCTAGCTGTCAGTGGCAAACCTGTTAGGATATAGACAGCAAGTATGCAATGCCTCCTGGATCTGAAAAGTCAAAATTCTTTTGTTAGATTAATTAATGTTTTAAGGAAAAATATTTTCACATTAAAGAAAATTAAAACCCTTCTTTTAAAAATGCTCTTTGAAAAAATCTAAAAATATTAAGATAATGATATAAATTATATTCTTCTAAAGGAATGTGTTTGTTTTTTTTGTTTCAGAGAGAGAGACCAGGGAGGCCCTGTGGATCAATATAATCAATGTGAATAATTAATCTGTTTAGCATACCAACCATAGGGTCTTTGAACACAAGCTGCTTGTAATTCAGCAGCTACAATGACTTGGCTTGTGTTGGAATGTGTTTAGACACAGCGGTGTAGATTCTGTAAATTCATTTTGCACAGGAGGCACTGGCACTGCATGACATAAGGGAGTAAGGCTGAACCCGTTTATTCCCTGAAACAGAATTTGAAACCTAATATATTTATTCTTCAAACAAGTATTTCACTGATCCAATTGACCACCCTCCCATTTCTTTCAGGTTTTCTTGGACATAATGCTTGATAGTGCAAACTGCATAAGATATATGGGGGGTGGGGGACCCTGGAGGGGGATCATATGTTACTGCTTGAGAATTCAGTAATACTGGTGTGGCCATGGGATCCCCCTGCTCTCCTTTACCTGCTTAAGCAGTAACCATCAGTGATGGTTGTGGTGAATACACCTGGCTTACAGATAACACCATAGTTAAGGGCCTTGAATCTTGCTTGATAGCTAAGGGCCATAAATCTTCTTCAACATATAAAGGCCAGCTGAGCATTCACCAAATGCAATTCCAAAACATAGCTGGTATGCAAACATGTCTCTTAGTTAATTATCTCACTCCATAGACATGGTATAAATCCAAGGGCCCACTGAGCACTCCAGCATGGCAGCAGGTGCACCCCAGGATCTCCCCCTGAGTAGGGATGACTCTCAAGGTTGCTTCTTAAGTCTGAGAGGTTCTTTGCTAGAATAGATTCTCAGTAAGTGGTTGATTGTGTGCTTAACTTTAAAATCATAGCTAAGTGATACAAAGCATTTATTATACACATACAATTCTTTAAACATAAACCATTGACCAAGCCTGGGGTTAAGTCTGAATCCAGCAGCACAGGACTCCCTTCTGAGAATTTTTGGGCCACAAAGAGGCTCATCTGAATCTCATGACTCAACAGGAGGGTCTTCCTGGCAGTTTTGCCTGAAGCTGCTCCCTATACAGTAATCAAGTATACCTTACCATCGATTTTTGTTCAACCATTGTCACATTTACTATCAAATTTTGTTAAATCACTGGTTTATGTCAATAAACATAATGCTACTTCTCTAGTACAAGTGCAGTGCATCACCTTACCCATGAAAACTTTGTGGGCAACTAGTGCATGATGATACATAATTTTGGTGGGACTTACTGTACTTTGCATGGCATGATGTGAATAGACATGTAAAAGGATTTTAAAGTAAATAATTACAAAGTAAGTGTGGAGAAGAACACATTAAATTCCTTTAAATAGTAGTAAGACATGACAGAACAAGATTTAATAATAAGTGCTATTGCATTTGTGTCTGAATCGTCTCTGACATTGAGGACTCATGTCCTGCCCATAGGACTAATGCTTTATATCTAAACCACTTGAAGCTAAGATTAATACTGCTATGTATAAATTACCTGTTATTTGAATTAAAGCAACTCTTTCCCTAACCCTATGTCTCACATTTCTGTTTGTGGAATAATTTATGTCTTCTTGAATGCCCTCTAAGTTATTTGTTTTCCTTTCCTCATAATTCCTTTCCTCTCTAAAATCTCCCTCCCTGCTTTGAAGTATTATATAATTCTTCTAAGAGCTCTGAGATGACAGAACACATAACCCTACAAAAATAGGGATTGCTATTGATACAGGTGATTGATTAATAATTTTTTTTTTATTTTCTTATTTGCTTTATCATGTACCTATCTAAATTATCTGTTCTGAGGATGTGTTTGTATAGCTCAAATTAATACTCATAAATAAAATCCATTGTTTATGTTTAAAACTATCAGCCCTTGGTTGATATATATATATACAATGGTCCTATACATTTTAAGTTTCACTTTTAGAACTCTTGTAATTGCACAAAAAGTTGAGAACTTCAACCTTTTACAACCATATTTATGTCTTTTATGCTGCAAAGGAAAGCCTAAGGATGGCTTAGGGGCATCTCAAGAAAATACTTCACCACTCTTATAACTTTTAAAAAATTAAACCCATATTCTCTTGATATGTTAAACCAGTGTTGTGTGATTCAGTGAGGCAAGAAAGAATTCTTAAGCTGTGGGTCTGAACCTTTGGGGCCAGGCAGAGAGGGCTTTTCAGGAAGTCTTCTTCCTCTGTTCTGTGTATCTGTAATAAGCTACTTAACATTCCTCTATGAGTTTAAAAGAGAAAGCTTTGTTCTCTCCCCTTCCTATTTTCAAGTAAGTCACAGAGCTTTCAGGAATAGCATCTCTCTGCCTTGTGTCAAATTCTCTGTGGGATGAAAGTGAAGGCATTCTAAAGAATAGTTATTACTGAAGCATCTTATAAGTATGTCAGAACAAAAGGCAGCTTCTTCATTTCCTATTATTAGTTAGGCCTACATTAAAATCTTTTCTGCTTTCTTAGTACCAGGAGTTTAGACTCACAATCATGTGTCTTCAGTGAACGTCTCTCCATCCCACCACACTCAACAAACGTACCATTATCTTTTCCTCCTCAATTAAGAAATGCAACCAAAGAAACCTAAAATTTGAACTATAAAATGAACATGGGACCTCTTTTCTCCATCACTGTCTCATAAGTGAAAAAAAAAAACCCCAACAAAACAAAACAAGAGAATCATGCCCTATGACAAAATTTCTTTAAAGCAGGGCAGGCAGATCTGATATTTCTACTGTTTTCATTTGCTTCTGTCACCTGTCTTCCTGGGGCTCCATCAGTCTCTTAAAAAGCAAACAGTTCTTCCTGTCAGCTTTCATCAGAGAACGCCAACACATCAGAAACTAAGCTTTAAAAAAAATGCTTGCCTGTGATTTGTTCATTTTCACACTAGACTTGAGATACACCTTATTACTTTCTCTACATGCTGTTTTTCCATTCAGCTTGGGATTAAAAAATACGTATTTGTTTTGGGTTTGAGTGTCACCACATACCCCACAGTGCTGTAAATGTGAAACATAAGTAAGAGAAACTCAGGTTGCTGCACAAAAATAATGATAGCTGAACCTCCTAAGTCCCAATTTCTGTGTTTAATATGAACCCCTGCGACCCTGGTCTCCTGGAGGGAGTGAAGTAGTTTTAAAAGAATCAGTTTACATACTTCTAAGCATAGAATTGTTTGTTTACTTTGCTATAATTATGTCAGCACTTCCACTGCCCACTTTTCATTTTCATAGATATAACATTTGACTCTAGAAGCCATTCTGACTGAACCTTTTAATTTAATGCTGATCCATACACTGCTGTGCTGCAAGCTGAAGTTATTACACAGGAGCAAAGAAAGAAGGAAAAGAAGCAGTTTTTAATACTGTATGCTATCAATTGAAGTACCTATGATTAAAAGAAACAGAACCCCAAAATCCAGTTGCACAAAGGCAGCTCCTGCTCTGTAGCTGTAGAAGTGCTGGGTGGTGGCACACATGCTTAATCTTTGGAAAGCAGAGCCTAAACATGTCCCAGTGCAGGTGATTCTGTCTCCAATTACAGCATATGGTTTGTGCATCACAAATAATTTTAATAATTCTTCATGCAAAGGAAGGTGTTTAAAGTTTTAATCCCAGAAAATTGTATATTTCCTCTGGACCCTGTCTCTGCACTCTCTGATCCTCACTGCTCTGGGCAACCTTCTTTGCCAGCCTGCCTTCCCCCAGATGAAATCAGATGGAGGAGAAAGTTCAGTAAGTAATGGAAACAATTTCTCTGTGTAAGGAGCCTGAATCTGGCTCTGCACTTCTCCCTGAGACCTGAGAAGGAACACATTAGTCCAGGATACTGAGTATTTATTTGGCATTTCAAGAACGTGGGAGGATGCATCTCCTACTGGGATGGAAACACCATGTGTGTCTGGTGCAGTGTAGTAAATCACCTGTGCTGGTTGTAGTCCATTTAATGGGGAAGAAAAGAAAAGAAAGGAAAAGAAGGGAAAAGAAGGGAAAAGAAAGGAAAAGAAAAGAAAAGAAAAGAAAAGAAAAGAAAAGAAAAGAAAAGAAAAGAAAAAAAGAAAAGTTTAAAAAAGCAAATAACTCCAACCTTTAACCTGTATTATCATTACTCCCTACACAGTTTTCACTCTGAATTCCAGCCAAGCCTGAGATGCCGAAAAAACACAATATTAAATAACAAATACAAATGGACCAATTAGTCCATGAAAAGGTGATCAAGAGAGATAATGAATGGGTGTCAAAAAGTTTATGTGTGTCCTGTGTGGTTGAAAGAAGAGGTTTCCAGCTACAGAGAGTATAACTTAGGGCAGGAAGCTAAGTGATCACAGCTCACTGCTTCTCTCTGTTCCAAAGAACATCTCGGGTGTTTCATGCAAAGGCACATTGTGGGAAAAGTGGGCAGAATGGTTTGCTGGGATGTGTTTTCCCAGTCTTACAAGTGAAAAAAAAAAAAAAACAAAAAAAACAGGACTAATAGAGACAAACAGTGCCTATCCATGAGATAATTAACAAAATAGCTATTTAGATTGAAAGAAAAGGCAGACAAGAAAGTGCTATATATTCAAACTGATCCTTCTATTGATTAGATTGATACCCCAGTAAGGTAAGTGGTCAGGAAAACAGGATTTAAAACCTGGGGATTTGTCTTAAGGTAAAAGATGAAGAAGACAAAGAGAATTTCTTGAAATGCTGAAAACTTCAGTAAAAGTGAAGTATTTGCTTGTTCATCCAGACAAAGTGCCAAGTGTATTTCTAAATTTACCTGTTAAAAAAACACCAAACAACCCTTTCATCTGGCTTAGCAATAACTCTTGTCAACTTTTTTACTCAAAATGCCCTTTTTATAAGACCGTAATTACACTGAATTCTGACACTTTGCTTACAAACAGCACCAAAGGAAATGTTTTTTGTTATTCATTTTTATTTAAAAAGGATATTTAAGCAATTACTTCCCTTCCCCTGAAAATAAGGCATGTAACTTTCTTATATAATAGAAATTTCTAATCTAATATATTTCTAATTATAACACAAAATAAGGCCATTATAACTTAATCTGGGTTTATAATATATATCACTAGGTTTTTACACTGATGAAATACAAACTAATCAGACATTTACAAAGGAATTATCAATGCATTTATAAAGAAATAACTTAACAATATGAGCCTGGAAATATGAACTAATTCTTAGTATCAAGAATATTAATCATGTTATATAGTTTAAATTAAAAAAATCTGTACATTTTGAATTTGTTTATAATTCTGAATGGATCCAGTGTTTATGTTAATGTAGGTGATTAAAAAAAGCAGAAATAAAATCCAACTGATACAGGCTTTCATACATAAATTAGAATTTTTAACTATCTTGCTCTCATAACCTCAATATTAAATTTCTATAAATATGTGCAATATCAATTCAGTGGCTGCATACATTAAATGACAAATTTAGTCACAATATTTGCAATAAGACTGAACAGCAAACAGTTCGGGAACTCAGTGAATGTGAGTTGTTCTATGTTCCTTTTCCATATCTAAACACAGTAATCCTCACTAAAATATTATTCAAGACCCACATATCCACTAGTATAGCATGCAGTATATAATGATTAGCAAAGGAATTTTGACAAGGGAAGCATTTCTTGTACTCTGTGAAAATGTGAGATAATTTCATTCCACTAAAGTTTTGACAGAAAAGATGCAAAACAATTGCAAATCCTTTTTATTAAATACTGTAGGAGTCATATTTGCAAGAAATTGTCAAATATTTATTAAAGAATAGGTGGTTTTCTGTTCATGAAGGATACCTTAATATGAAAGCCTGTCAGAGAGCTAGTGTAACAACGATTGCAGTAAGATTGTGTAGGTTTTGGTTAACACTGGTATTGTCTCAAAAAAGGAGAGAAGAGGTATCTGGTCACAGAGTTTCAGACAGCAGGCTAATATCTGTACTAACTGAAAAAAATATAAAAGGGTGAGAAGTGCTAATGGGGTGAGAAATCTGTGTTTTAGATATATTTTAATTTTAGACCTAATTAAGTTTGTGAACTTCAACTGGGTGTTGGTGTTCCATTGACTGGAGTCATGGACCAATACTTTTTCATTATATAGGAACTCAGGGATCTGAACTGGGTGCAATTTTTATATAATCTTATATATATGCTAAAATTGCTCACAGATTTCTACTTTTCTGAATGTGTAGGAGAAAAAAAAGATTAATCGTAGCTGTTGTTTTGTTATTTTAAACTTCCATCTATGCAGAAGAAGATATTTCTTGGGTGATTTTTTAGTCTTGCTGCAATTGCCTTTATCTGTTTTGTTTAAGCAGAAAACTTCGGTCTTGTTCAGACCTATTTTTTTCACCACTGCTTTAGGCAACTAAAGGTCATTATTTTTTATCAAGAAACCCAAAAGCATTTTATATTTTTTTTAGTTCCTTCTGAGAAAATTTTGGCATATTCCTTGGTTTTAATGAATTGACCGATTGGTCCCAAGCTTCAGTTACTACTTCTGAGTTTAACAATGCACTTTTATTGGAATGCAAAATGTTTTCTATGACATTTCATTTTCCTGTGCTGGTACCAATTATTTGTATTGCACCTATTGGCTGCTAAGAGAATAGTCAGTGTGATTCTGGCTGTGATACATTGACAAAGATCAGACAGGCATTTAGGGAAAATAACAGAAAGCTTTAGTTATTACCAGTTATTCCTTGGGGATGCCATTAAAATGATTGATGACAAAGCACAGCCAGACCTCAGCAAAGGTTTTGGGTAGATTCTACAAGAGGTCTGTGGTGTATTCAACACACACCAGAGCTACCTTCTAAGGGGCCCTGTGGACTGTACATGGCCATACTTGCTGCTCCACAAAGAGCTTCCACCTTCCACAGTGTGCAGTTGAATCTACTCCCAGCACAGGGCAGCTTGCTGGGATTTCTTGAACTCTCCTCTTTTGCAAAAGTGTGGTGGGGCACAGGCAAGAAAATAGAAGGGATGGAGAATGAGAAGGTTTCTGAGGTTTGGTTTAGAGATAGGTAGGCTGGCTGGCTGTCTAGAGTCTGTGCACCCTAGTGTAGGGTGGTGGAAGATACTATATATATCAGGAAAGCAGAATTAACTGCACTATAAAATAAAGAAGTAAAAATTAATCACTATATATTTTGGAATCACTATGACAGAAGCGGAATATGTGCACAATCAAAGAGCTGATAATGTATTTTTATTATACTAGTAGCTGTTGTATAAACAGCACTCAATGATCATGCATCTAATTCAAAGATATAAGCAGAAACAAAATCTCCTGGTCACTACATTGAGGTGAAAAATCCCAACTACCATGAAAAATCCAGAGGCTGGGTGATGAATTATGAAATGACATTGAATAAAAATATTTCCAGTATCAAAAAAAAAAAAAAGGTAAAAACTTGCAATTGCTTGTGTTTATGTGTTTATGTGTTTAACTTTAATTAACAATTCATTTTTTGTTCAGGCTGAGTATTGTCAACATTGTGTACTTGAGGATATAATGGAATCTTTCTACACACAGTAATTATTTCATTCTTTTTTATTTTGAAGTTGAGATAAAAGCAATGAATTAACAAAGGTGAAAGGAATGACTTATAAAATGCTTGAGTTTTTACAACAGTAAGTGAGATTGATTGCATATAATTTTTTTTAAAAATGTACTTTGAAGGTGGAAGTGCCTTTCAAAATAACAGTTTGTAACTAAAAATCTGTGGAGAATCTAGTTGAAAAATTGATGTCTTTTATTATTAATTGTATGACATGAAGATTATAATAAAAATCTGAAGTAAAAAGGGAAGTAGGGTTCTTTTCTATGGATTTCAAATAAATTGTTCTGATTTTGCTTTGTGAGTGCAATGAATATAATATCTTCATTACTTAATAGAGTATAAGAAGGTAGACAGGATTCCAGATAGGTCTTAGGGCAGAAAATAATTCTTATTATGTATTTCATATAACACCAGTTAACCTTACACATGGTTTATGACAGTAACGTTTTGATTCAGATTCATTTAAGGATTTGTAGCATAGTATTTATTTTCTGAATTTACTCTCTTCAGTCTTGGGTTCTTGATGTTTCATAAATAGTTATAAAGAGACAAAGTGTTGTTCAATCATTTATTGTGCCTTTATCATAATTCCCTTTGATTGAAATGCTTTAAAAGACAAGCAAGTACAGCATAGGACAGAAGAGCTTGTTAAAAGCAAATGAAAGATTATGATGTTGGCTCATGATTTCTAGGGGAAACATTATTTAGAGGTTGAAAGACACATAATCTCTGAGAAGGACAGGACTCTCAGAAGTCCCGTTAATTTAGTTAGTTTAAGATGAAGTTCCATTTCAGAAGATAGCCTTTGTATAAACCACCATCTTTGCTTTCCTGTGTATTATTCTATGCATCAGCATTCAGTATTAAGACCCTTGACACCAAAAATTTCCCGATGTTTTGATGTCAAGATTCCTCCAGGGCATATAAATATATGCTTCTGGGCACACCTGCAAGCATATACATTTTGTCAGTTTTGAGCTGAAGCCTAAACCCTGTTGGGAATCAGTGTAGGAATTTTTGTGTCCATTTTGTGCTTATGTTCCAGTTGTGTAGGCACACATGGAGCACGTTTACTGCAGTGGAAAATGAAAAAGTGCAAGTAAAGGAAGTGATTTTTCTTTTTCCTGCCTTTTGATAAAGCATCCTTCCTCATCCTGTGCTATCCCAATTAGCATTCTGGTCAAAGATGGGAGAGACCTGATTTTGCTCCCATTATGAGTCTAAAGAAATAACACAGTGAATTCACGAGAAAACAATATTTTAATATTGGGAACTATTTCAATTTTTCTTTTCAGGACATATTCTGTGTAAAAATGGTTGAACATTCATTGGGCCAAAACAGGAGACAGACATAGGAAACAAACAAGCAAATGAAGTTATGGCTTAGAATTTCTAGCTTTGGCTCTAATTAATACATGATATAAGCTACACAAGCACTGTTTTGGTCTTTCTTTATCCCTAAGCTATACAGAGCAGTAAGCCTGGATGATAGGCAGTTGAATAAAATAATTTCTGGTTGAATTCTTGAAGAAAGAGATTGGATACATAGCTCCAGGAGAAGAGCTTATATATTCTTGTCCTTTTCCTTCTACAGCCTGGGACTGTTCATCTTTGGCAATCCATCTTGGTTACTAGGGGGTCTTCCCTGGTTCTTGAGCTTTCTCTTTTTTGATGCAGATTCCCCATACACAGGAAGATTTCAAAGTCCTAGCAGATCCTGTCTTCATGTTAGCATTTCCATGAAGTGCTCTTTTGGGTGGGCTTATTAATTGCTGCTTGCTTTTCCACCCTTTTTATTTCTCCCCTTGTGTTAACACATCATACTCCTAATACCTTGTTACTAAGTATTACCTTCTCTGTTAGTAGGTAACAGAGAAGCAATGTTGGTCATATGATCTAAGAGTTCAGCAGCATATGTTTCAGGTCAGTGGTGAATTTACATCCAGTCATGTTGGACACTTTCTCACCCTGGATATTAAAGAGAGTATTTAGATGTGTCCAAATTGGAATTAAGGCTTCTCTGTTGATCAGTTGTCCATGGGATTTTCCACGATGTAATAGATTTATGTCTGAACTCCTTGGAGAACAAGGACTGAAGTACTTTTCTCATGTTTGTGGGGGCATACACAAGCTTTGGAAGGCTATTAATTCTTTTAATTAATTAATTAATTAAATTTCTTAAAAATGCAGCTCTAATTGGTTACCCATATCTCTGCTATTAAAAATAGCATGCCAGAGTCTCATCTGGTGAAAACCAGTAATACAGCTTTAATAAACTTGGCAAGCTGGATGAACAAGTAGTTGATAAAAGGTCAGATTTACACTGACTGCAACCAGATTATGTTTTTTTACTAGGAGATAATTTGTAAAAAAGATGAAAGATGGCAAGGTAGATGTGCAGTGCTTTTTGAGTAATCATTTGTCAGAATTGACCTTTCCTTGGAAATACCTACAATTATTAGATGATTCAGGAAAGAATCACATCTGGAAAGAAAGATTGTTCCTGTCAGTGAGTGTGGTTTTGCTGTAGTGAAGATTTCAGACCTGTGAAGGTTCTTATAATTGTCACATTGTAGTTGGAAATGCACATAGAACTAAGAACTCCAAGCAACTTATTCTGAGTCATTGCTGTAGTGACATAAGTGGAAGATTTCTCTCCTGTATGCTCCAAGTAAGACACTCAAGTGTGAAATGTCTTGGACGCAGTACTGGAAGGGATATGAAACATTCACAGATGATACAAAACTGGGAGGATCTGTTGACTCCCTCAAAGGCAGTGAGACCCTGCAGGGAGACCTCAACAAATTAGAGGGCTGGATAATCTCCAATCACATGAAGTTTAACAAGGGAGAGTGCTGGATTCTGCACCTGGGATGGGGCAACCCTGAAGGTACATACAAACTGGGGAATGAGATGCTGGGAAGAAGTGTCAAGGAAAGGGATCTGGGGATCCTGGTTATTGGCAATTTGAACATAAGTCAGCAGTGCCCTGACAGCCAGGAGGGCCAGCTGTGTCCTGGGGTGCATCAGGCACAGGCAAGGAAGGGGATTGTTCTGCTCTGCTCTGCACAGGGGTGACCTCACCAAGTGCTGGGTGATAATTCAAGTTTTCCACTATAGCACAGGATCTGGATTTTGAAAATCTGTAGTCTGTGACTTTGATCATATGATTTTTGTTCACAGCCATCTCTATAAGAAATAATTGGCTAGTCAGAGGAGATGAACTTGAAATGGTGGTAATAATATTTCAACAACACAAAGTAAGAGCAAATTTATTAATATGTATAAATAACTGAAAGGGCGTTTACATTAAATAAGATTCTCTCCAATTGCAAAGTTAACTAAATTCAATTATCAACAAGAATGTAGAAATAATTAAAAAAGGATCAAGAATGCAAATTATAAAGCTAAGTGTGCACTGACAAAACAGACAAAAAAAAGGAGGAAAGTTTTATCTAATGAAAAAAATATATGTCGCTATAGGACACGTGAAAGCACAACGCGAGCCACCTGCTATTTTGCAAGGTAAAAGAGAAAGTTTATTTTCTGACTCCAACTTTTATATTTTTCCAAAGGTGACAGTAGATTGGAGAGTGAATGGGCCACCTCTCCAAAGACATTGGATAAACCACTAGTACATAAAGTATCTCCACCCCCATGAAGGAATGCAAAACAATATGTTGTTTACAGAAATTGTGTGGGAAAGTTTTCCAACAGAATGTAAACTCAGAAGGCTTTAGAAAAACTTAAGAATCAGGGCGACAAATATATAAAGTGAGAAAAGGAAAAAAATACAGTTGAAATGAAATCATCTAAGGAGCAAATGTCTATGTGCACATTTAAACCTTTATGCTTTATATACAATTGTTCTGCATTGATTCATTATTATGAATCTTATTAAAAATTTTGATATGCAGCAGGTATTGAACTCAACATGAGATAATTCTGAAGGTAAATAAATCACCTGGATTTTAGTGATTGCCTAGAGACTATTTTTTATTACCTGATTTCTTACAGTGCAAATGAGCAAGGGAAAGTGCCAATCAGAGTACATATGTATATACATAAATATGTATGTCTAAATAGCAAATTGATTCAAAATCAGAAGAGCGTTACTGGCTATGACTAGCAAAAAGAAAAAGAAAAAGAGATAGAACAGGAATTAAAAAGCGAAATTCTTTTTAAAATGTATGCATATGAACATCTATACAGCCACAGTGAAAAAGGGGACAGCTTTTGTTATATGCCTATGCTTGTTTCAGGGACCAATAGTTACAGCAATTAGAAATAAAGAAAACTCTACACGTTTTTAACCTAAAATTAAATAAGACAATAACTTTTATGAAAGGAAAGTTTCATAAGAAAAAAAAAAAGCAACAAACAAAGATGTCAGAATAAAATTGATAGCTATTATTTCTGATATTAATATGAATCAAGTTTTATAGTGTATTAATACGAAATTAATCTTAAGTTTGATATGAGCAGTTTAATAGGTGAAGATGTTAAAATTGTTAGCAGTGATGTGGAAAATGCAGACGTGAAGAATGAATATTCCTTTCTTTACTTGGAAGAATAGGGATAATGCATTCATATAAGATACTTTCCAGTCCATTATTAACTGGAAAGAATAAAATTAACTACAGGTCATTCTTTTACAATCTCCAGAACCCAGTAGCACAAAGTCCAGGTACATCTGTGGCCTATTGGTGAAAATTAATAATATAAATTGAAAACTGGCTATAGTGTAGGATGCAAAATTTTAGAACTGTGCTACTGTTCAAAGAAGGAAGGTGAAAAACTGGACTGCCTAATCTAACTGGCAACATGCAAAAAGTTATAAAAGATTTGATTTTTAAATGTGAGAATGAAAGAATGTTTATACAGTAATCAAGGAGTGACATGATTTTATGGAAATTAGTATCTATCAAACACGTCTGAGTCTGAGTTTTACAGATATTGAGGTTTCTGTTGCACAGAAAAAGCTGCAGGAGAAAGCAATGAAACACATAACACAAACAAGGCTGAAAGATGAGTAAAAATATAGATAAAATTAGAAAAAATATTTTTAGTGGTGATAACAATTTACCCCTTGAACAAGATCAATGGATTATTTATTTTGGTGTGCAGCAGAACCAGATGGTTTTATGTCTTTTCTAAAAAGATACGTCACCCAAGCAAGACTCAGACTGAGTGGCAATTTAACTAGATGGATTGAATGGCCTCCAGCTCTAAGAAGTCAGAACACCAGTCTATTGTAGTTGCCAACTGTTGAATGTGCCAATACATTACTTATTTTTTCATTTTCCAGCATTTCTCTTGTGGCATAAATGAACTTCTAGCTTCAAAAACTGAATCTCAACCCCAAAAGTTTTGTGAAATTTTTAAACAGTAGAAACAGTACTGGAAAAGATATTAGGAAGAGAATTCAAAGTAGCAATGGAATAAAAATCAAAGAAAGTGCCCTAAAAAGTCAGTACCAGATCAGTTATTTGAAGTACCAAAAAAAAAAAAAAAAAAAAAAGGATGTGCTATAAGAATAAAATCATGCAGTGTGGTAGGCCTGGAACCCACTTTA
This sequence comes from Taeniopygia guttata, assembly GCF_048771995.1. NCBI lineage: Eukaryota > Metazoa > Chordata > Aves > Passeriformes > Estrildidae > Taeniopygia > Taeniopygia guttata. The sequence goes on along the minus strand of NC_133028.1, from coordinate 34,428,959 downwards.
TTGCTAAGAACATCCTTGCAAAAAACTAATGTGCTGTATAATGGCCATAACTGTATTAACAGCTACAAGTAGAGCTAAAAATATCTCCTATCTTTGAATTGCTTTGCAACATAGGAAATGTCACCTTGAGGGTAGAAAGAAAACATTTATTTATTCCAGAAGAGCAGGAAATAAGTCTTCGCTGTTGCTCTGCCAAGTGGGCATTTCCCAATTAAGCATGGTACAGTTAATGTAGAAGGGCTTTGAATAGTTTTGCTGCCAAGAACTCCTAATGGCCTTGTTCACTTCTATATTTAATGGTTTGCCAAACTGAATATCTGCTCTCAAGTGGTTGGTGCAGGTGACTAATGATGATTATAGGGTCAGGTTCAAGAGCAGCAGTGGAAAACCAGTACATTACTATACAAAGCAATCCTTTCTTGACCTGCATGAAGTGCCAGCATCTCTCAGAAGGATTTTTCTCCCTTCAAGCATATGTATTCATGTCTCTTAAAGAATCACTGCTGCTACCAGTTTTGCACTACTTGGATTCAAATGGAGATGACTGAGAGGGAACTGCCATTGCTGCTGAAAATGGCACTGGAAATGGTTAGAAAGAAATACCAGAGAACCCCTGTGCAAGCTTCCTCACCACTGGATCAAAGTATTAGAGAAAATAGAAAAAAGTATACCTCATATATTGGCCAGTTCACTTTGATCTCTATTAGCTAATTTATTTTTCTTTACAGTCACAGTATTTTGTCTTTGTCTGTTTTCTGGTATTTTAGAATAACAGGACTGTCTCCTCATTGAAGTGACAGGTAATGAGTCAGACAATGGCACTAATGCTAAAATACTTTTGCAGTACATATACATTTGGCTGTGCTTGAATTAAGTTTTAATAAAAAGTAAATTTAGAAATAGTTTCCCTTTGCATATTATCACCAGCTGGAATGAGATAATTAAATTAAATTACCATGGACTCCCTTTAGAAAACTGCACTTTCCTTTCAATCAGTCTCTTAGAGATCATGTCTTTACTTTATAACAAAGCAATTATTACAGCACCTAAAAATGGATTTATTTCTAGATAGAATTTTAAATAAAATATTTCAAGTCACATTTAAATTAATAGCAAGAAAATATATCTGAAGAACTTGAATTTGAGAAAGCATATTTCTGCTGTGGCTGTATCTGCTTTGGCAATCTGAGGTTTTACTTAGAGAAATCTTTATGTAAGAAGAAATTTGCTCAAGGTGACTTTTTTTGCTCAGATACATAGGGACTTTACTCATTTTCTGAAGGCTTATATTTCTTACTGCAATTGTCTAATAGGTTAATGACCTTGCCATAATCTTCCTCATTGAAAACTGACATTTATATTTGTATCGTTAAATAAAACATGTAATGAGGGAAAACTCAAAATAGGACTGATTATAAATCAAAGAAACATTTCATAGATTTTATCATTTTTAATGACAATGAGAACCCATGTGTAATGATGATGTCAACTATAATCTCAGTTAATTTGATCTCCTTTCATATTAGGCTTGATCATTCAGAACTATTGTAACAAAATGAAATAACAGTGCTACATATTTCAGAGTGGTAGATCAGAAATGTAGCTGCACTTTGTTATGTTATCAAACCATCATGCTGACTGTTATAATGATTAGGGAATTCCTCAGTAGTATATAAGTGCCTGAAATAGAATTTAGGCAATAATAACATACATAATACTGAAATTATATGGCACCCTTAGGCATCAATGTAAACATCTGGTCCTATCAGCTAACTTGACTTTTTAGCATCCTGTATTTTGTAATGTTAAAGTGTGTTTTTTAAAAAAGTATTGATAGGTTTCCAAGCAAGGCTTATTAAGATTACTGGAGAAGGTCCTTGAAGCCTGTTCCATTCAACTGTTTTTAAGTGAGCGTGTGCTGTTCAAACAGGTGGTGAGATGGTACATGGCCAGAAAGGGAATTAGGTAAGCAGAGGGTACTGAACCTGAGAAACTGATCCATCTCTACAAAGAGGCAGCGGATAACAAGAGAAAGTGTTTTGGCCTTGTCCCACATTTTGAATCATGTTCAACACATTTTGAAAGCTTCTGACCAGAGTTCAGGAAATTTTTGCTGTCTCTTGGGATTTTAGTGTGCAGGGTACAGTACCATGTAAGTATAATTTTGCTATTATTGGTAACATTATTTGTAATTACTTTGCAAGCCTTTACAGATGGGTTTGTCAGACTTTGTCAAAATTTTCTGTGCCTTACTTGGAGTTTTGGGGCTTGGTTGGTTTAACTGGAGCAGCAATTTTTCTGATGGTCTAGTGTCTAGGCTTGGTTTGTTTTATTTCAAGTTATTTTTTGAAAATTATTTTGGTAGCAGTCTTGATTTTTATATTCTGGAGACGGAATTATTTAGGGATGCAACCTAATGATAGAATGTAGGGTAACAGGAGAATGGGATAACAGCAGAAGTTGTGAAAGTGAAGTGCCTTGCATGGTGCAGTGTGCAGGAAGGAGATCGTAAGAGAGTAAGATAGACACAAACACAGAATATTCTGTGTTGGAAGGGACCCACAATGAGCCATCAAGTCCAACTCTTAAGTGAATGGCCCATTAAACCCACAACCTTGGCTTTATTAGCACCATGCTCTAAATAACTGTGATAGTTTCAGAGTTTATAATGCCAGGATTCTGTAAACATATCACCAGGTCATAAAGAATTGTGGGTCTGGAAATTGAGGAAAATTAGTTTTAGGGTAACAAAGATAAACTAAAAGTATCTAAGTGTGTGGAGTATTCCTCACTGGAAATACTAAAGAACTGTCTCAACACAGTCCTGTGCCACATGCTCTGGGATGACCATGATCAAGCAGGGAGGTTGGACCAGACCACGGTGGTCCCTTCCAACCTGGCCCATCCAGTGACTGTGATTCTGTGGCTGATATACAGTAACTGTGGAAGCAGTCAGAAGGCTATGCTTCCATACTTACATGGATAGAGCAGCTATAGTTTCAGAGTGAATGTATTAGTGATTATTAAGACAACTTCTACAACAGCGATTTTTTTTGGTGCTTTGATTTGACCTAATTATTTTTATTAGTTAAGATGTCTATAATTTTTGCCATTACACTTAAGGTGTATATCCTTTTTGCTCATTTCAAGAGTTTGAGACCAACCATATGTGTGCATGGTATGGTGTAGAGGTTTTTGAGTAGCAATAGGATTTTTTTATATATTTAAATAAATGTTCTGAAGTGTAATACCACATTAAAGTCTAGTGGCCTTAGGTACAACACTGGTGCTAGAATTAAGGTCTTGCACAGAAACATACATGTACTCTAGCACATGGGTCAGCTAAGTCTATTATTTTTTACCCCAGATGAAAGCATTAATGTAGTTTTAAAATTAGTCTATTTTTCTTTTTAAATCTCCTTGAACTCATACACTGTTCATAACATATAATGTCAGGAACCATGGTAGTATAAATGAGTGATAAGCGGTGTAGAAAAGCTGGAAGAATCTCACCTGTCTGTAGGTGTTTTTGTGGAAAGAATCTATTCATAAACCAGATCCTCAGTAAGGCATACCACAGACTTTTTTCCACAAAAGGAACTTATAAAAAAAAAATAAATTAACAGATCTTGTTATATGTAACTTAATGATCATATATTTCTCCTCTTCCTATTCTTGCCTGAAATCAGCCAGTGGTCTAAAAAGTTACTGCGCTGCAACACAAAGGCATGTGCCCACACACACACACATGTAAATGTGTAAGTAACATCTTCAAACAAGCCTTGTTTCTCTAAGAAACTCATTCTTCCTAAGGAGTAATATTAGGCGACTTGCCATAAGAGACACTAGTATAAAAGTTCTAATAAGTCTCTGATATTTGGTTTTTCAGTAAAAAGGTTTTGGTCTTTTTTTTTTGTGCAACCAAATATGGCATACATTTAGGGAAGAATTGAGCTTGAATAATAGTTGCACCCCGAGTGCATCAAGTGTTGAGAGCAATTTATATTTTCATGCAGTGATATTCTGTCTCTCCTTTGCAGTAGAACTCATTGAGCCAGTAAGTGATGTAGGACTCATATGATTAGTCGTGCAGGAGCGCTGTATGAGCTCATGCACGTAACCACATCAAAAAGGTAACACAGAGAAAACAACATGATTTTCTGTGTTTGGCCACCCTTTTCCAAGTATCTCTTTTTATTGATAAATGGTTTACAACTCCTGCATCTTTACTAAGATTTTTCTCTGAAGGTTTCATATCTTGGCCATTACCCTTCCTACTTTATTTTTATTGTTATATATCATTCTGTCTAGTATCTGTACCCAGATTCTTTACTTCCAAGTGACAGGTCTCCTATTTCTATTGCTTTCCTCAGGGGAGGAATAACCTGATTCTCTTATTGTGGTTTCTGTAACCATAATATTTTCCTTTTACCACAAATTTGCTCAAACTCAGAAGCCTTCTACTAAGTTCAAGAATGTTCTGATACATGTCCGGAGCTTAGATATTCCTGTGTATATTGGAGCAATATGCAATTTAAAAATGTAATTTCTGTTTCAAAATTAAAATTTTCATTCACAAAAAAGATCTTGTGGTTGCATGGACAACCTTTATGGGTGGACTGAACTAACTGTGGCTGTGCCTAAACCTGAAAAGAGACTGTAAAAGAGACATATACATGTTTATAGGACTACTTCCAGTGCCCTTACTTTATGTGTATTGAGGATCGGGGTAAAATGTGAGCACCAGGAATCTCCTAAATTCTGGTGACTCAAATGTCTTAAATCCTCATAGATTAAAAAATTTCCAAAAGGAGACTGAAGTCTGCCTGCTCTATTCAGCTTTTTCTAAGTGTGAAATGAAAAAACCTCTCTCATTATCCCAAAGAGAGAATTGAACCTGGTGTGTAGTAAGGCATGCAAACAAATGCATACATCCTCAGGTGGAGGAGGAGCAGACAGCCACAGCTGCTTGCACAAAACACCGCACAGAGAAAAAGCATGAGATGCCACCTCAGGGGTTGTTAAAGGCTAGAAACTCCCAATTAAATCTTCTGCACACTTAAACCAATGGAGACATCTATTTTGCCCTCCCAAGGCAATATAAAGATAATATCTTCCGAAGAGCTAGAAGAGGAAGGGTACTCTTAAAGAGCTTTTATAATTTTCTTTCTCCTGAAACTCAGGAGATATCTTTTCTCTGGTGAAGCTGTGGAAGGAAAGCATGGCTTCTTTTTCTAACTATGTATCTGCATTCCTGATAATTGAACAGGCTTGTAAAAACTCATGTGATAAATATACTATGACAGTAGCTGACTGTCACTGACAGTTCTACAATAAGTTCTTTTTAACTGGACTATAATCAGTTAACTCTTGAAAAAATGCTATCAGCTGTAGTTAATTTTTAAAAGCTGCTTTTATAAATTAAATTTGAAAAAACTGCACAGGTATATTTATTGCATAAATTGGTCTGTCCACCAGTAGCTTGTCATTTATGCATAGCTGTATGCTATATTATATAGCTATATAAATTTTAAAAAAGCGATGTGTAATTCTAAATAGGCACTTTCAATCTTTTAAAGACTACTCATAATTACCTTAAAACTTTTCTGTTGGTGTGTATCCTGTTTTGTGACTGCTTTTAGTTGCGTCTCTGTGATAATGTTCTGTTTCCAGTCTCATCTTTACCATATACTTTGTGTAATAAACTGAAACAATTTATCAGTCCATAAACTAAAACTATTAAAAATTAATTATTTTTTTCAGCTCCTTAGTATTTTCTCAACAATATTTGCATTAATTTTACACAGCTTTTAAATCACACAAGAGCCCATGCTTAAATTTGCAATGCATGTGAAAGCAATGAGTGAGTGTCACATTTCTTCAATCTCTGTTATGTAGTTTAATCAGACTAGGAAGCAGTTTTGTTTCAGGGTCCTGAATCTTCTCCTTCCATTTCACCCCTTGCAAAGCATATATACCTTCATTGCTGATGCTGTCTTTGGTGTGCATCACTGTTCACACATCACTCTTTTATGTCTCTAATACAGTCCTAGCAGTTGTATTTTCCTCCCCCTCCCCTACCCCCACCTCTCTCTCCCTTTTTCAAAAAAGAGATAATCTTAATATGCTGACAATTCTGTTTCTAACACCCTGTGTAAAATAAAATTTCTCTTAAGGATGTTAGTTTTGTGCCATGTTTTGCCATCTCATTGTCTGATTAAAAGCTAGTTGAAGATTATAATCCCTTTTCTATTAAACCTTCCATGTTATTTATTTTATGAAGTTTTTTACCCTTTTGGACATATTTGCTAGTCTTTAAACAATGGGATCACTGGTTCTATTACTTTTTAGATTTTATGTACCCCTAGGTGCAGTAAACTAAAAACAACTAAACAACTTTTAAGATGTTAACTGCTATTTCAAAGATGTTTCTTTTGGTGTTGAGCTGATAATGGTAGGACTCACCTTGCTTGCTGAAATGTTCCCTGATGTAGCAGTCCATGCACAGTGCAGATGGTGGAATGAGTGGAACAGAAAGTAGTCTCAAGAGACACTAGAGATGTCCATAAAGTGCAATGCACTGCTGTGAAGAAATCCCAAAACTCTGAATTAGATGGTTTTGGATCTGGAAACATAATGTCATATGTAAGCTAATTGAGAACCCAGGCTTGGCAATATTGGATATCCTGTGGATATATTAGTTCTCTTGGCACTAATTCAGTCATCATTAGCACAGCACTGCTATGAAACATCTGTTCTTAATTTCCTATCCCTTTCTAATCTGTGGGATTAATGCTGTATGCTTGAAGAACTGCTGTGCAGGCTGTATTCCATATTAATGGGAGGGGTAATCCAGATTTGTGCAAGTGGGTGTGTTTTCTAAAAGAGTTCAAAGGGAATTATGGGAAACTCATTTTCCCGCATGAAAAACTTCCAGCTATAGCTGACATGCCACTGTCCCTCTGTAGCACCTTCTTGAAGGTCCTGGACAATCCAAAAGCCAAACCTTCACCTGCAGGAGTCCTTCTTTGAGTTGTTGTAACTTGGCACAGTGTCCAAGGCTGCAGTCCAAAATTTCCTTCTAGATGCCAGTCATTCTAATTCGACCACACTTGTTCAAACAAACAAATAAACTAACTAACTAACTAACTTTTTTTTTTGTTTGCTTTTACACAGTCACCATTACTACAGTCCTGGAGCTGGAGAGCAGCTGGCAACACTGCTGTATAGCAGAGGTCAATGGAGTAATTGCAAATGCATTGCCTAAGTAATTCTCTACTTCTTCTTTCCACAAACTGAGGAATCAATCACAGTGTCTCTGAGTTTAAATGATTATTAGTTAAGCATTTGCCAGATGATTTGTGTAAGTAACTATGTTTTAGCCTGTGGCTCTGCAGAAAACACACTAAGCCCTTTTCTCATACAATGTGTAATCAATTAAATAAGCCAATAATGTGGATTTGTGTTCAAATATTTCAAAACAATAGGATAATCATTTCTATGAGCATGTAATGACATTTTGATTATATTTGATATTATTTTGACTAGAATTTATTTTCAGTGAACATGGACAAGAGTTAGATGCCAGAAATAAAGTGAAGTAAGCATTCTTTTCACTATACTTATAGTTAATGATTCCTGTATCTATATTTTCTGAAATTATAATTGTCAGTATTGAAAAGTGAAGTGTCTTCATTGTGTGCCAGAGAAGGGCCTATCCTATAAACTGTCTTCGGTTGCTTTCTTTGAGATCATCCATCTGCTTCAGACAGAAGGTATCAGAAACAGTTAAGTATGCTGCAGCAAAATGTTTTCTTTACTACTCCAGATTTATATTTGTTACAGCTAATCATAAAAAGAAATGTGCAGGAGGTAAATCAAATAAAGAGGGATTCAGAGGAAATAAGTAGTTTAAATTGTGGGATAATATTGTGAAGATGACATTTAAGTCGTATGTGTTTGTGGGTGCCCAAGTACTGTAAACCATTACAATTTATACACACACTGGACAGATTTTAAAATCATAACAGTATTTTTCTTTCATGGTTGTACTGAAATGAGAAAAATACTTCATATTCACTATCAAAGTCTATAGTGTCATTCACCATTATTTTTATAAAACATGTTTCTGTGAAGAGCGAAGGAATGTAATTTAGTTTATGCTCTTACACTTGTGTTTTTTTCAGTATATGAAGAAATAGAGGTCCTTAAGTCATAGGTGAGCAAAAGAAATTACATATCTTAACAGATCTTTGGCCTCAGATTCATTGGCACAAATGCTGCTATTTTTAGAATATTCTCCTTGGGCTCAGTTGCTGACTGAAGGGACAAAAACTGGCCTTTTCTGGATGCTGTTATACCATAGATATAGAACAAACCAAAGGGAAATTTTACTTTACATACTTTTATCCCCCTCATGTGTTTACCTTTTAAAACACAAACCAGATGAAAATGTACCACGAATATTAGTCTCTGAAATTTTGGCTGTTTGTACCACTCAAAGTAGCAGATTATAATGATACTTTTAAAAATGTGTGTATCTAATTATCTGCTTTGATTAAATAAGATATCTGTTGCTGACCAATAATTTAGTAACAAGGGCCGTGAAGCCTTCCATGTTATTGATTTTATATTTTTGCTCTAGGCAACAATAACCTCCCATATTGCTTTAACTATACATATATATAATTCTAGCACTTTGGCATTGCCTAAAATTATATTGAATACAGGAAATTGTAAAGCTGAGTTGGTTTATATGATTCATAGGAAAATGATGCAGTTTTCTAATAATGTTCAGTTTTTCAAACTGGTTTGGTACAATTCTCTATGTCATCAGAGTTTTGTTTCTCAGAATATTACTTTTTTTGAGTGAGTTGTTTACTTGTCTGTCTTCCTCCTTCTCTTTCCATCTTTGTTGGGTGGATATCTAAAACCAATTTTAGTTCCTGATAGGATAAATCATCATAGAATTTTTAAAGGTAGTCCCCCTCTCAAGATGATTCCTTTAGAAGTAGTCATATTTTAAACTTTTTTTTTTTTTTTTTTTTTTAATGTTATCTCAAGCAAATCATCAAGGTCTAATAGAAGTAGATGACTAGGCGGAAAAGATCAATCTGATCAGCAGTCAGTGGTTCTCAAATATTTTAAGTATGGCTTCTGCATCTGTTTGTTCAAGTTCCAGATCTGCTTCTGTAAATTCAGAAGTCAGCTGAATCCTTACTTATCTGTCTCAGAAGTATTTTGGAGCTCTCTGCTGAAGTAGTACACACTGAACTTTAAGGTTGTTTATTTCTCAGTGTCTTTATTCACCTCTTCAATCATTTGGTCTTCCTAAGATGTCTAGAGATCTATTCTGAGTCTCCATTTTCAAGATGGATGTTGTTATCTGGGAAATACATCATTTGTACATTTAGGAGACAGCTAAATAGCATCCATAGTTCAGTCTATATGCACAAAAGTCCAGGGATTCCTAGCATGGTTGAAATTCAGGTGTAGTATCCTTTCTATTTCCCCTGATGCCTATATTAATTCCTGAACAACTTCTATCATGACAATGTGAGCATTTCAAGATGCTCTTAGGTTTCCATTATTGCCATCTCTAAGGAAAGTAAGGCAATCTTTGAGTCTATGTGGGTTTCACGACAATGAGTAATTATAAAAGACTGCATCAAAATTGCCTTGTCAGATGTCAACACCAGCATTGTTGATACATTAAAAAGCCTTTTCTAAGTGGGGTGCAATTATCCAGTAGTCAAAGAAGACTTTTTTTTTTTTTTTTTCATGTTAGGTAGATGATGTAGGACTTGAAGAGCTTATCTATGTGGTTACCAGGATATCTTGCCATTACTTCTCAGACATATCTCTGATGCAAAATTCTGCATGAGTTTTTTTTTTGCAAAATTTCATTACAGAATTTTTATTAATATTAAAGAAAAGGTTAAAGATAGGCATTCTGTCACCCTGTCAATAATATTTAAAAATACAATGGAAAGAACATATAGAAGGAACAGAACTTTATAACATGAGTATTTATTTTGATGGAACATGAAATAAAGATAATTCTGGAAGATGGATTCAGAATTCTTCTGTCCTGTTTGGTACCTCCCATTTATCTCTAGAAAGAAAATCCCTTTTTTGTTTCCCAGTTAGAGATGCATTAACTTAAAATACTTTGAAGTGGATCTTCATAGGACAAAGTATGAAAAATGGTGCATTCTTCCTAATACATCCAGGCTGATTTCGTCCATAAATCATGGTTAGAATTCTTACAGGCCTTGAGGTCTGCTTAGGTTTACAATATATCTTGATTCCCCTATGATGAGGTTATTTTATGACTTTTCACACCCTTGACTGGCACCCTACCTATGTAAAATATCAAAGCCAGAAATCTGATTTTTTTTTTTAATCTAAGCTTTAAGAACCAGAGCTCAAACAGTTATTACTTTTTAAAATATGTGTATGATTTATTTAAATCATGCATGTAGTCTATTATTAACATTACCACAGGGGCATCATGTCAGACTTGTCTGACATTGTTCATTCTTCTTATAAACAGTGCAGTCAGTGAGTGTAATCTGCTCTTAGCCTATTTTGGGTCACAGTAATGTAAGATGAGCATTGTAGCTGCATAATTTCAGCTGCCAGAGGTATCTCTTGCACAGATCAGCACACAGTTTGTCACAGATGTAATGGTGCCAAGACGGGAACAGACATGTGTCATGAGCCAGGTGAATTGGCAAGCCCGTGTGGAATCCCACTCAGCGTGTGTCTGCAGTACAGTAACTTCCTCTCATGAACAGGAACATCAATTAATTAGATATACTATCAGAAATTCACCCCCCAATGTTATTTCTGGATGTCTTAATATCCCAATGTCATCACGTCAGAAGTCATGGCAACAACATCACTAGACATATGGGAGGCTTATCAGTGGTGTTCAGTGGAATTTAGGAGCTTTTAAGGAGCTGACTAAAAATAATTGCTTGTAGTCTAAACACTTACTTAAAATGCTGTGCTTGATGTCTGCCACGATAAAGGGACAGACTGCATATGTTGTTTCTGGCTAGTATATGTATGAACTAGATATGGACTAGAGATAAGTGACAAGTACAACAAACTGCTATTCTTTGATTTCAGAGGTGAGGGTTCTTTTTGAAAAGAGAATGCTGATAACTTTTCTGTGCTTGTCTTTCAAAGCATTTGTATCTCATGGACCAAAACATTTTTTTACACTCAAATTTGGCTGTTATGGTTATGTGGCTATATAATAGTTATGCTTAGAAAATAAAATGTGAATTACTTAGTGCTACTTTAGTCGGTAGTTTTCAAAAGACAATTTTAAGAATATAAAATGAAAGAAATGACACAGATCAGATTAGGCTGATCTTCTAATTTTAGATTCAATCAACTGCAGTCAGAGATAGAGGTGAAAAAATGTCTTTGACATCTAAAGTAAGATTAAATTGATGTGCACACATTTATTCAGCATTGAAAAGTCCCTGAAAAACTCAAAGAAAATTATCAGAATCAATTAAAAGAAGTATAAAGTTAGTGGAACAAATTTAGTAGACATGTATGTACAATTACATAAATCAATATAACCTACCTGCAGTGAGTCAATGGGAAAGGGAAATTTGCTTATTGCAAGTTTTGAAGGTGTTGACAAATGTCTGTAAAAGTCTTGCTGATAAAGCATGCTGGACTTCTTCCATGCTTCTGGAAACATCCCTCACCAAAAACTTTTAAGGAACTTAGGCAGTGATTTCCGGAGTTTCCCCACTAGGTTAATCATCATTTAAACTGACCAGTCAAATAGTTTTAAAAATTGACCAGGTGAAAAGAATATACATTTCTGGCAAGGAAGAAGATCACAGTAAAATTTTGCAAGGGGTCAATACTGGAACCTGTGCTCTTCAAAACAGTCACAGTGACCTGGGAAAGGAAGATGAGCAGTGAGATGGGAATATTTGCTGATAATACAAATTATGCACAGCAGTGATAGTGAGAGAACAAAATAATTAGGGAGAGCACTATGAAGATTGACTGGTTAACAAAAAGGCATATAAAAATCCATTGCAGGTAAATAGAAAGTGATGTTCTAAGAAAAAAGCCGCCTTCATTTCACATAAGAAATTATGAACTTTGAGGTGACTATTACCACTCAAGATTGACATCTTGTGGTAATACTACAAAGTCTCATGGTAATATCAGTTCTATACTCATTAGGAGTTAAAAATGCATATCAAACTAATTACTGAAAAAGAAGTAGAAAAATAAATGACAGATCCTTATTGTCCTCTTGCCCATATGATGAATATTGCAGTTTATAACGGTGTCCAGTTCTCAGGTTATCACAATCAAACATCATGAAACACAGATTATAAAAAATCATATATGTGGAGCAAAAATGCTGAGATGAACTCCACCAGAGTCACAAGCAATGTGTCTTCTGCCTTATTCCATTGATCAAATTCCTCTCAACTCTTCTAATACTGTAAAATATAATGCAGCATAAACTGTGACTTATTTCTACATGGCGGTATGCTAACTGTTGATATATTAATTCAATTTCTTCCTTGCAGTTATAAGAGCTTTGCCATAGCTCCTGAGTGAAAGAATTTGATTCTGCATTTAAATCAGATATTGAACACATTTGCTTTCTTTGACCAAGGCTCCATATTCTTCATAAAATTGTAACATTTATTTTTTGGGCAAAGAGCAGCTATCATTAATTAACGTATATTAATTATAAACTGGCTCCTTTAGGAAATTTATCAGTTGTGCTCATCCTTTCTGTGTCACTATAGATAACAGTAAAGCAAAAGTGTCTTTCTCTGTGTCCATAGAGTTGAAATGCATTGAAACCTCATCTAAATTCTGCCTACATGGTAATCACATTAGCTTATTAAATATTATTGTGTTTGCAGTAATTGTACAGACAACAGATATTCAGCAAACCAGCACACAGTTGAGCAGAGCTCTCAGAAGAAAGGTGAAATCACCTGAGAGCTTCAAAGGAAGTAGAGCGGCAACGAGGTGAGGGATGGGTGAAGCACACCTGCCCTGTGTGAAGCACACCTGCCCTGAGTGATGCACACCCGCCCCGTGTGAAGCACACCTGCCCTGAGTGAAGCACACCCGCCCCGTGTGAAGCACACCCGCTCTGAGTGAAGCACATCTGCCCTGAGTGAAGCACACCCGCCCAGTGTGAAGCACACCCGCTCTGAGTGAAGCACACCTGCCCTGAGTGAAGCACACCTGCCCAGTGTGAAGCACACCCGCCCTGAGTGAAGCACACCCGCCCTGAGTGAAGCACACCCGCCTTGAGTGAAGCACACCCTCCCAGTGTGAAGCACACCTGCCCTGAGTGAAGCACACCTGCCCAGTGTGAAGCACACCCGCCCCGTGTGAAGCACACCCACCTTGAGTGAAGCACACCCGCCCTGTGTGAAGCACACCCGCTCTGAGTGAAGCACACCTGCCCTGTGCGGGCTCCGTGTGGCTGCGGTGCCCGCATCCCCCCCTGGTTACTGCCCTGCAGGAGTGGTTTGTGGAAACGGAGCCCAGGGAAAGCAGGTCCAGGGCTTGAGCTGTTTGTGCTTTTAGCATTAACCGGGGAAACAGAGCCTGGCAGGTTAGGGATCACACTGTTCCTGCTCTGGTTCAGTTGCACAGCTCGAGGGTCAGAGCATCCTTCTTACTTTTCACTGGCGTCTGTAAATCTGCTCTTCAAGCAAACAGTAATAATAATAAAAAAACTTATTTCTAATAACTTGCATTTTCATCCAGCTAGGGATAGCATATACTAGAATGCATTCTCAACTACTTTTTAATTCTGTAGGGAGAGCATAAAAGTCCTAAAGAAGGAAATGTATCAATAATATATAGAAGAAAAACTTTATAGGAATTTTGCAATTACTTTCATTGTAAGGATCCAAGGCTTCCAAATGAAACTTAATCTACCCTTACAAGAATTCTAATAATTTTAAAATCAGAAGTGTGCTATTAAAGTCACCATACAGTCTTAATTTGGTCTAAAAGTAATGCCTAGCGAGAAAAAAATTTATCTATATAATAAAAAAATATGCCATTAAAAACCAGCTAAATCTAATCCAGCGTTTCAAACTTTAAAATGTATTTTTCATAACCATATAGTTATTGCCTTGTGTCACTATAAAGCTGAGATAAGGTTATTGCATGTAGCATCTTAATATATATTTTATCTGGAAGATATATGCATAATTCATATTTATTAAAATAGTTTATTAATATGACCAAGGTGAGTCAGTTGACCCTGAAAATCACCATTTTAGGCTTTCTAACTGAAGCTAATAGAACAGTTCATCTAGTGCCCTTAATGCAGGCAGTGTTACATAGATCAGAGTTAGTACATCAAGTATGCACTGGGATTTTCTCTCTCTCTCTTCCTCTTACAGTCTGTCTTTTCTAGACTGCAGACCTGGTGCAGATAGTAAGGCTGAGAAAGGAAAATGAAGCTTTCCATGGCAAGACATAACTTACTGTTGAGAAATATAATTGGCTTCTGAAATTTTCAATATTTATATTTTTTATTTGGAAATAACTTTGGAAAGCTGCTTGATTTTTCATTGAAAGCCTGTTGATATGGATAAGCAACATTTTACATTATATTAAAATAACAGGATTACATATTATTTGGTGTATATCTGTGACCAGATTCTTTGTCCACTGTTAAAAGAAAACCTATGGAGCAAAACATTAAGCCAGGAAGTCACAAAATAGATACTTCTTTAATGAATATTCTGTGTTCCTCCCATATGAACCAGTGCAGTTTATTCAGTGTGAGAGCACATTCTGAGACAGATGAAGCTCTGAAAAACCTATCATCATCCACCTTAGGCCTACTCACAGAGAAGATTCTCCTTTCCATTAAAACTTCATGTTTCTTACTTGCTCTTTTTTGTTTCTGAACTTTGGAGGGCATCCTAGAGTTCAGAGTTGATATTAATCTAATCTTGGTATTATTATGAGGATAGAATATTTGACTGCTCTCATTCATAATTAATGACAAAGGTGTCCAAGAGGGCACTCTGCTTAATTAATGATTCCTGTACTTTGAAGGCAAAGAAACGGCCTTAGAAAGGAAATGAGGCATCAAAACTTCTAAAACCTGCTGTTGATAAGTCAGGAAGATTAGTTAGAAAATTGTAAAATGCTGGATGGGGAGCCAAGAGGGGAATGCTATGGCTTGTGGCATCCACTGACTGACCAGATCTGATACTGGCAATACTCCTGACTCCATGCTGTAGATGGCTTTGTGAGGCTGCTCAGCTACCCTTTTCCCATTCAAATCCAGACTTGTAGTCTCTGGAATCCCAATAATAAATACTATTGGAAGAGTGGAAAATTTGACTGACATTATGAAAAATAAGAAGGATGTTGACATGTTGGAGTCCAGAGGAGGGATATGAAGATAAGGACTGAAGCACATCTTCAATGCAAACAGGCTAAGAAAGGTGGTCCTGTTAATCTTGGAGAAGAGAAAGTGCTGCAGAGACCTTACAGTGACCTCCAGTAGCTGAAGGAAGCCAACAAGAGAGCTGGAGTGGGACTTTAGACAAGGCAGGGATAGGATGAGTGGGGATGGCTTTAAAATGGAAGAGAGTAGGTTTAGAATAGATATTAGACAGAAATTCTTTACTGTAGTCTTGTGATGCACTGGAACATATTTCCTGGAGAATTTGTAGATGCCCCGGTCTTGCAAGTGTTCAAGGCCAGGCTGGACGGGACTTTGAGCAAGCTGGTCTAGTGGATGGCATTCCTAGGAATGTCTGATCTAGTTGGAAATTGCTGATATTTAAGGCCTTTTCTTACCTATAACCCATTATATGGTTCTACGATTCCATGAAAATGTGCAACAAGATCTCATAGTTTTCCCAACTGGTGAAGGATGCACCTGCTCATAAAAGATGAAAATCCAGAAAAGATAATGGAGAAGGTGATTAGGATTAGTTACTAGCAGCTGGATAAAGTAAAAAAGAAGACATATTTGATCCACCCTAATAGCTTTTGCTTTCTCAGCTACTTTGGTTATTTTCCAGCTACTTTACGACGCAGTGAGGCCAATAAAGCCCTAGCAGAGTTGTACATATACCAAGGCATGACACCTTAGCATATATTGCTCATTGAAATAAGAGATACTGGCAAAAGCACTTTTTTTGCAAATATAGTAAAAATCTGTAAGAGAGTTTTAGTGGCAGAGCTCTGGCAGTAAAATTAAATCAACCAAACACTTTAATGTCGACAAGTTTAGGTGCAGACAATTCACCAGAAAAAACATGTAGACAAGAAGTTAGGGTTTGGGGAAGATGCAAGAGAATCAGGAAAGTAGTATAGATTGTTGCAAATTGTCTTTATAGTGTGTTTGTTGTTTTGTTTTGTTTTTTTCTTCACGGTAGCTTTTTCTTCTACTTAGAATGTTATGCAGCACTGGAACTACAGATAAAAAATCTGTATGTTTAAAAACTAGAACATAAAAAAGTGTCTACCATATGTGAAGTGATAAAGTAAACTTCACTTTAGAAGCTAAAAGACCTAGGGAATTATCTTTTGAGCAGAACAGGAAACTTCTGTGCTGTGAATATAATAAAGGCTGAGAGCAAGAGGTCGGGAGGTTATAGGTATAGCAGTCTTTTCTGTATGTCTGTTCTTTGTAGATCTACCTTCTGAGTTGACATGGTGCAGCCAATTCAAAATTCTTACCTGAAAAAGATGCTACTATTTAATGCTAAGCAGTCAATGCCATTTGTGTCAAAATCAGCATTTTCACTTAAAAAAATCCTGAAAAGAAAACAAATGTAAATAGGGTGACCATTAGTCATAAAATAATGTCCTCCCTAATCTCTCCCATGAATTAAATGTGTCCTAATTTTTCAATGTGAAGTAATTTTGTCTGGTACCCGCTTAACAAGAATCTCATGAATTTGCATGAGCAGCCATCATGCTCACAAACCAGAAATAAGGAAACAAGGCTGGGGGGCTGTCAGAAAGGCAGCCATACGGCTCTGGAAAAAACTGAGTGATGAAAGAAGGTTGTGAAACAAGTCTTAGATGGTATGTGAAGAGTATATTCATCCTGTACACTTCAGCTGTTCCAGGTCTAAAGAGTGATGAAAGTCATGTAAAGGGTCAGTGTTGCATCATTGTGTAAGGCGGGTATTAGCTGATGCAACTTGGTAACTCTTGACCTTTCTGCCCCACAGATTCCTTTTCAGTCCTTCTGTCCATGAGAGATACGGCTGTTGCTCACTGCTCTCAGTAATAAGGATAGGGTAGACAGGATTTGCAGGTTGAAAACTCATTTGTTTTCCTCTCAAAAAGATACTTTTATCTCTCCCAATCCAGAAAACCTCTACACAGCATTCATTATAGTGGTTTTGTCTTTCATATCTCTCCAGGAAGAGCAAATAAGATAACATGAGACCATCAGACCATTTGCCGCCTGGAAAAAATGAATCTTTGTAGGAGAAACCTTGCAAAAATTCTCTTTATAGAGCCACTCCATACAAAACATGTCATATGAATTGAACAAGAGTTCCCTGCAGGTAAGATAGCTCTGGATAATTGAGATCTGACACATACTGCATATCTCTAAAAATAATTTAATCACTGTCTGATCAAAGTTTCATAAATCAGATAGTGCTTAAGGCTTATGACAGTTAATTATAATTTTGATTATACCTCCATGCTTTAGGCTTCTTTATATGTCAGAAGGATTGCTTCTCTTATTAGAAAGAAGTATACTGTAGTTTACTTTTATTTTGCTTTGATGAATTGCCCCTAGAGGACAGGTACCTGGTGCCTACTCATTTGGGGGCATATGTTCAGTAATGACATGTTGTGAGTATTTTTTTTTTTAATTTTAACTTTGCCACATCATTTATAGACTGATTATATGTGCTTAGTTGAAATATACACAAATAAGACAGCTGTGCTCCACTTTTGTTTTACTAAACCTAGCAAGTATTTTATTTGCAATAAAGAAACTGAAGGGCCATCAAAGTTGTATACAACCATCTGCTTCTGGAATTAGTTTCATATAAGGGATTTAAGTCTTGGTGATGTTCTTCTGTGCAGGAAATTGAAAATTTTCTCTGCCTTTTTTAAGTATGCAGTTGAGTATTAAATGTATTGTTAACAAGACATAGCTTACTCCCTTCTGTCCTCATCTCAATTTGTGACACTGCTCTTCTATATGACAAAGGCATACTAACAACTTGAAAGTTTTGCATGAGAGATAGATAAGTTGTTCTACTAGTGCTTAGAAAAGTGTTGACTTCCTGGTTACATAATAAGCTCACTGCTGAATATGATAATGTAACATGTAATAACAATAACACAAAACATGATGTTGTTATAGGCTGGTAGATGAGAGATTGGGTGTTACTAAAAGCAAATGGAGCCAACTGTGATTTCTGCTATATCGAAATATTAGTGCTATGATACCAGCTCCAACTTGTTAGACTAGCAAGAAAGCCCATTAAAGCCCCATATATTAAAACATTTAAAACAGTCTTATGGGGGATAGTAAAATGGGAGTTACCAGAGGGCTGTTGATTTTGTTGTGAAAAACATGGTATTAGGTGAAGGCTCACTACAGGGACTTAGATTCTTAAACAGGCAATTAGGTTACTAACTCTAAATTAAGTATCACTGGCATGTAAGAAACCCCTTTTCAGCTGCTGAATTTCCTTTGTGATGTCTAAAGTCCCTCAAGACTGAATTTTCTGCCAGGACATTTATAAAGCTGCCTAAATCTTTAATTACCTGGCTTTTGCTGTATCCTTAGTCTGCAGGGGATGTAAAAATAAAGCATTTTCTCATTTTATCTCTTTTGGACTGCCTGAGTCAGGAGTGTGATAAGGGTACAGTGTGTGTGCACTTGTGATTTCATGTCTTAGAAATCAATGACTACGAAATAGAAAAAAAAGCTGGGAAATTCTGTGAGGAAAAGGGAGAATTGGATGAGGACAGATATGCTTCTCTTCAAAGGCCACAATTAGATGAATTGTCTGGACCACAGGAGAGCCAAATCCCCACTTTGAAGAAAAGGTTGGAGCTTTATTGTACTACCTTCTAGAATACCCTAAAAAAAGTCAAATGGATATCCTGTCAAAAACCTCTCTTTCAACATCTTTATTAATGTTGCTTTATATTGTATAAAGTGCGTACAAAAATTTTGGCTGGACTTTGCAAATCTCTTATAATTCATTAGCCAGAGAAATGAGACAATGCTGCAAAACAAGCTAATCAGTTGTTAGTTGAGGTATTGAATGAGTTATTCTAAATTCAAGTTCTTTTTCCAGTGACTGCAGAAAATAAGCAGAAACACCTTCAACAGAAAAGACTCAATAGGACACTGCTATTTTGTGATGACACACCCAGGGATGATCAGGCCTTTGGAAGGGGAAAGAAAAGACTTTGTCCTGCGTCAGTGAATGATCCTCCTTTCTAAAATAGATGGGAGTATTTCATATAATTTTGGAAATATTCTTGTTGGTCAAGACATTTTCATTTTTTAGTATGGTTGCAGCCCTTTTTGACATCTCAGGTTTGGGATTGTTCTGGGTGTTTCAGCCCAATTGGATAGAAACAACTATTTGTCTCTCCAGCTGCTCTGCTTTAGCTCATTGGAACCCACTTGTGAATCCCACTGTTGCAGTGTTTGTGAAACTCCCAATTATTGGCTTAGATGACTTTTATTTTAATGAAATGACAGTTTATGCTGTATAGCATGTTTCCTTGTCAGTAAATCCAATTACAATAAGATTAATTGTCCCCGTGGCTTGGCCCATATCCTGCACTCTGGACTGACAACTTTCCTACCATCTGTAGCAATATGTTCTCTGAGAGTATCTTTTTTTCTGCACTGCCATAAAACTCAGTTCCTCTTCTCAGTTCTCTGCTGACAGTCCTCTTATAATTAGCCGTAATGTCATTGTAATTTTTTCCTCAAGCCTATGCAGGTCTTTTATCAATTTATGTCTCTGTACCTCTTCTTGCTATGTGTCTAATGAGTGCTCACAGTAGTACTAAATTCCTCATTTAGTTTTGGAACCAGGTCCAAGATCTATCTCATATGCTTTTCTGCAATTATACACTTCTGTTCCAGAGTACCCATATTAGCTACCAGGCCTCTTCATTCGACAACACTGGCTCCTGGCCTGCTTTCTCTGTAACTTACTGTAAACAATGCAATTGGATGGGATAGTGGGAATCTGGGTTCAAATATACTTTGATTGGCTTAAATGTATTTTCCTAGCTCATCTGTGCTTCCAACAGACTCTATAACTTCTCAAGCAGCCTTTCAGTAGTCTTTACTTTTTATGGTTATCTGGAAGCCTTTTCCATCTCAGAAACTCTTAAAAGCTTTCAGTTCCCAAATTGATGCTCTATTACACTTTTTTTGTACTTCTTCTACATTAAGTTTTTATGACCATGACAAGATAAGCACGTGGCCCAACCTGAATTCTACTCTTTTCTGTTTCAAAAATGGTTAAAATATTGATTATTTAGTTAACATACATTTCATTTTGCCATCATATTTTCTGTCCATTTATGGAAAAAAAAAAAAAAAGTGGCATAATCTTCCCACTTAGAAGTCATTCGGGTAGCTTTCTTTTAGATTCCTCAAAACACCTGAGAGGAAAGAAGGAACTAGAATGACAGGAAACGTCTTGTGAAATTTATATCTTTATCTTCCTTTATCTAGCATTTTACAGTTATCCTTAAAACAAAACTGTATCTTAACTCTTACATATAAATATCACAAACACTCCATAAATCTCCATAATTTCAGCCACTGTTAAAATTCAATCATGACACACTAATATATAGCTTCATATAATCTAGCCAACATACATGAAAGCTTTTCCACATTCTTCAATACATCTTTGTCACCACAGATAGCTCTTCACTGTTTCCCACTCTATGACAACCTTCAACCATTCTTCTCATAATTTCTAACACTGAATAAACACCATTCTGTTAAACCCTGACTGATGAACATCAGAAATTTCTGGCACATCATACGTAAATAGCTTATATTTTAAGCCTTTAGCTTTCATCATGTGTACTTTTTTGTGTACCTTCTAATGTGCATTCCTTTTTTCTTGTTCACTTCCTGAAGAAGATAAAGCTGTGCTTTTGCTTCAGTACTACATATTAAAAAAAAAAAAATCATCACATTTCCAGTCTTCTTTATCAAATGAGCAGAAAAATATCCAAAGATAATTTCCAAATATTGCTGATTCTCTGTCTTTAGTTTTGCTGATTATCTCAGTATCTCAGTATCCTATCACAGTAGGAAGTTTCAAGTCTTTTCTTGTTCAAATATATTATTACTTACTTACCACTTTCTCCTTAATTCTCTGTTTTTTTTACTTCAGCCACTGGATCTTCCTGCTGATGTCCTTTTGATGGCTGATTTATTTATTTCCCACAACATCCTCTAATACTGCTTTATAGTTATGACTACACCATAGGGTGAATCTTGCTAAATTATTACTTCTTAGCAGTCATCCTTTCAGGTAATATATTAACAGTTTAACAGCCTAAGTACTTCACAGCACAGAAAATATCCTTCTGTTATTTTGCTTAGCATAGAAATATTAAAAAAAATAAATTTGAAATAGTTCTCTAACAGATTTCCTGTTATAGAAGCTTTTCATATTGTGCACCTTCAAAACATCACCAGATAATTCTTAATGTGTTTGCTTTAGTACCATCAATTTTTTTTCTTAAGTTATAAAAACATTCCTCTTGCCTTTATTTCTTCTTTGAGTCATCATAGTCTATGTCTGACACTTTTAATGATAGGAATCATTGTAAAAGGATAAAGTTGTAACAACATAGAGCAGCTGTGGGTGCATTTGTTGAAAAAGGTGACTTGCAGCCAGATATTTATAGAAATAAGACAGTGCTGCAATGTGTTTTTATCTCAATATATGTGAAATGTCATTACTAATTCTTGTCAGTCGATACAGTCAAGAATGAGATAGCAAGATCTGATATTTTCAGAGCTAGATTTTAAAACATTTATTGTTTCACCACACTAGATTAAAATTGAAAGTTTATAAACATTAGAAAATGCAACAGAAAAAAATGAATGTCCATTCCATTTCCCTAGGGCTATGAGAATAATGTTTATTTCAAAACTAAAATATAATTCTGATGTTTTTATTCTGTGAATAGTTGTTGAAAAGTGAGTTTTTAAAATGTATGTCACAATCCTCTTTTTGACCTGTATATTTTAAGAAGAAACAATGTTATTTCTGGGACACACTGTGGCTCAGAATGGTCTGTGATCATGTTAAGGAAAAAAGGAATAGATTTTTTAATTACAAGTATCTTTACTGTCAGAATCCTCTTATAACATACTGTCTTCCTTATGCGGTCTTTCAGGTATCAAAATATTGAAGCACTTCTTCCTCCTCCACTTGTTGAACACTAGCTATAATCCACATCCAGAAAAATATCCAAACCATAACCTTAGTTGAACAGTAATGAATTTTTATTTGAATTATTGTACTGTTGGTGAGTCTCTAAATGAGCTTTACCACCAGGTTAATAGTTAATTAGGTGAATTGATTGCTCCACAAAAGAAACAACATTTTCTTGAAGGAAAATTATGATAAACGAATAGGTAAATGTAGACAATTTGAACAAATTGTAATTATCTACTGCTATGTACCTCTGTGTATAAGGGAATGATTATTTTTAATGACTTTTCTACTTTTCAGTGATTATTTAGATATTATTTAGTCCTATTTCCTCATTGCATACTGCAAATTATATCCTTCCACAATGATGGCATTATAATTAAGAAAAGAAGTCACATTCATATTATCCTTTGTATATTTTGACAAAGCACAATTAAAAAACTTTCTGTGGGGAGCAATAAAATAAAGGAAAGAAAATGTCCTAGCAAATATTTCCCTTTTGGTATCCCCTGTTAATATTTTTATGAGTCTCTTAAGCTTATCTAAGAGATTTTTAATGCAGCAGGGTATGTTATTAGGTTTGTATTTTTTTCCACACTATCATACATTTCAGTCTTTATCACAGTGGGAACAATAAAATAACAGACCACAATGCATTAGCATCATAAAGAAAATGTAATAAATGGCTTTATAACTGTAGTAAAAGTTGCATGAGCACCAGCAGCTGTAACAGAGATGTTGCTACAGCAGCATTTTATGACCTAATAGCACTCAGTGGGCTGATAATATTATGTGTGTGTATGTGTGTGTAATGCCAGCAGTTTCCCAGGCCTAGATTTCAATTCAGATAAATAATTGAAAGCACTTTTAGACTTTTCCATAAAATGTTTAATAAGAGATCAAATCCTCCCTCCCTGTAGTGGAAAATTAAATAGTTTTTACAGGGATGTTTTATGATAAAACTCTATTATTAGGAAGACATGGTATTTGTTTTATTATTTTTTTTAAATGTGGTTGTTAGAACTAAAATATGTTTGAAGGAGCTCTTGTTTGCTTTGTTTCATAGTACTGGTAGTAGAGAATGGTACTTGTTTTTACACTTGTTTACCATTTCCTGATATTTGGAGACAAGGACCATGATAATAACATTTACTGAATTACTTGGAATTATAATAATCATGACAATGTGCCTGCATTTCTAGAATGAGAATATTCTGTGTGGTTTTGTTTTTTGTTGTTTGTTTTAAGAGGATTTTGGAATTGCTTAATTTTCTCTGTTTCTTATGGGAATAGCTTATTTTATAAAAGGTGAAAGAAAGTGTGTGAAATATGTATATTAAATTAACTAATGTCTTGAATACTTTTGTTTAGCACAACAACCTGCTCTTTCTGTCTCGCTGTTTAAATACTTATGTAACAGATAATACAAGACTACTTGTTTGCCAAAGTTCTCCTTCTTGGGCTTGCTTGCTTGCTTCATTTACATGATCTTAAATCATCTTTCAAAATTATGAATCTGGAAAAATTTGAAAACTATGGATATTCTGAGGTCTCACATTTCTCACTTGGAAGCTTCTTTATCCTCTGTATTTTGCAAAATTTAAAAGCAGGTGGTGAAACATAAATCCTCCAAACATTATTGCTTTTCCTTGTGTTTCATCTTCACCCAAAGGAAAAAAAATCTTATGGTTTATAACAATGAACTTTGTCAATATAAAATTAAATCACTTTAAAATAAATTTATATTTGGACTTTAGGAAGGCTGAAAATACTCAGGTAGAGGATAATGCCTCATGAAGCAGAGAGTAGAGAGAAAGAAGGACAAGAGGACATTTGGAGGTCAGAGAAGGGAGTTGAAACATACACATTGAATTATTTTTGAAAGTATTGCTCTAATGCGTTTCGGAATTTTTATATTATGAATGTTATAATAGATCATCTAGATCCTCTGAAAGGACTTCTTTATTATTTTAAATCTAAATTAATTAATGCAGCAATAAAAAAGAATGGAAATATAAGTTTTAAAAATTTATCTCTCTAATGAAAAATCCACAGAATTATTTTTGGAGGGGTCTAATACAGAGTCTGGGGGGGCACGGTAATTCCCTTGTCTTAATCAGATATAAGTAGGTAGGAGCTTATATCATCACAGGCAAGTCAGCTGAATTTTATTTTTAATGAGATATTCAACCTTTAAATTGAGACATAATTTAAGCTACATATTTACCTTTAACTGTTTTCTTTAATCTCATTTGGTGAGAAAAAATGGATGCTCTGTCAACTTGGTATTGTGTTTAATAGCAAAAGTAAATGAAAAGTCAAGCTGTGATTTAGTTGACTTACTTTTAATAGAAAAGCATCTTCTGTTGCTGACAGGCTCTATGAAGCACACTTGAGAAGAAAGAGCCTTATCCCAGTGAAATTTTGTTTCTCTTGCAACAGTACAAGCTACAACTTTTTTAGGATTGCCTTAAGAGTCAGAGATATCTCTACACTTACAGGCCTTCCAGCACTTTGTCCAAGATCACTTGTTACTTACACAAAATGGAAACTAAGAAAAATGGCCAGCTTGCAAGGTGACCTTGTCACCTTCTCCTGAGACATAAAAACCCCCTTATGCAATTGTTGCTTTTTAAAATAATCTATATGCTAACTTATAGGTAGAGGCAATAAAAAATATTAACTTTTTCTATCAAAAAGTGGGAGGTCCTGCTACATAACAGAAGTAATAAATAGTATAAAACTGGAACATGCAAAAGATTTCTAACGATAAGGTAACACAAACCTGCAATTTCTGTTGATTGAACTGTAAAAACTGAACACTAAATATCAATATTTCTCCAGCTAAGTAAATTGGATGAACAAAGGTTTCACAATTGAAGTCAGGTATTTAAATTAAATTTTAGAATATTTCAAATACAATGGTTGAAAGGATTTACAAAGGATGTGGTAAGTGGTCTGTTATTCAGATTAGGGCTCTCAAGTTTTGTAATAAAGGCTATTTCCTCAAAAGAAGTTTATCTTATTTTAATGGCTACATATGTAAATATTACCAATTCAGTTTACTTACATATAATTAAATAAATATTCTTGTGTCTTCTCAGAGAGCTAAAAGACCTAATATAGCTAAAGGCATAAACTGAAGAACACAAAATGACCTTAGGAAAACCCCACATAATTAGTAGCTTACTTGCACCCATTTTTTTTCCTCACTTTCTGGCTTATTTTCAATCTGACCCTAAGCACAATATTTGAAGGCAATGCTGTCAGGCTTTTTGTTTTTTTGCTATAAAGTTGCTGTTAAGGTTAAATTTTCTTGGGCTGTGCACAGCATTTCATATTGTTAACTACTGCTAGCTTTATATAGATAAATTTCTTGTAAGTGTAATCTTAAAGAAGTAGATATGAATGGTTTTATTTAAAATTCCTTTGTAAGCTATCAGACGAGTAATCTTTCTGTCCTTTGGGAGCTTCTGCACCATGAGCATTAAACTGATCCTTGCCTTCACCTATTTTCCATCTGAAACTTGGTTCCCTTCTCCTTTTTCAGAGCTTGACTGTAAACCAAGGTGTTCCTGCAGCAGTTCATACCTTGTGGGTCTGGAGACAGAGAAAGTGATTGGGAAGTCTCAGAAGAGATTCTTTTAAAGCTGGTGGACTGTACAAGAGAGAATAAACAGATCCTGATAAGAGAATGAAGTCTCCACAGAAAATATTTTACACCCCCAAAAAGCACTTAATATACATGTCTCTTTCTTAGCCTTAGTCTCTACTAACAGAGACAAATCAAACTACAACTAGCAACAAGATATGAAGGAATACATACACTCATTATCTCACTCAGTTATGCTCCAAACCCTAATTTTCATACCAGCTGCAGATTTTGATTTACAAAATCTCTTATGGTTACTATCTTGGTTTCCTTAGAAACCACCTTAGACTCGCACTCCATGTTTTGTGAGAAAAAGGCCAAATCACCTGAGGTTTTGTTTTGGATCCTGGATGTTGTCTCTGAAGGTACTGATGGCAGAGCTGTTTTGATGGACAGCCCTTACAGCAGGTAATTTTTTTTCTGGATGGATTCATTTTAATAACGGTTCAAGCATGCTTTGCCATAACTCTATCTCTATAATTAGGTTTTACCTAACCACGCTGTTCATAGAATTGATGAAGTTCAATTTGCTTGACAATGGCTGGTACTTTGTATATATTTATAATGGTCCATTTGCCCCAGAGTAACTAATAAATTAAGCAATGAAGATATTTTCATTTATATCTTGATGAGTCTTTGTATTTTATTTCGGTGTTGTTGATTCTTTTCGTTAAAAAAAAAGGATATTTGATATGGCAGGGTTCAAATGTCAAGGCCTACAATATTTGGCATATTTAGGGTAAATAATCTGGAAAAAAACAAAGTGACCAACTGTGCCAATGCTAATAAACTGCAATATAAGACTTTGTGGAACTGCTGGTATATTCATGATACTGAGACAATAAAATGACAGACAACATTCAGTGTCCAGAGACAAAAATGAAATCTGTGGAAATGCTGTTTTAGGGAAGGGCTGTGCGTTTAGAAAAGACATTTTTTCGGTTTCATTTTTCTATTCTGTAGCAAGATCAATTTGTTGCTGGGTGATATTTAACAAAGCAAAAGGTAGCATTTACAAGGAGTGGGATAGAAAATGTTATTATGGTCAAAATACTGTGCATCACTTTGCAATTACTGCCCATCTTGGACCTATAAGCATAATGTTCCTGGAATGATAGAACTGGAAAAGATGTGGAGGGAGATGATGAAGGTGAATGAAAGATGCAGAGAGATTACATACTGCGGAGAAATATTCAGGGATCTTCAGTCTAGAAAATAAGTTACTAAATTAGATATGATAGAAATCTATACATCATGAGCAATATAGATATTAGAAACTATTGTAGTTTTTTTTTTTTTAATTTGAGAAAGAGGAATATAAATTGAAATTATCAGACAGCAGAATCAAAGCAACATAAGGAAGTACTCCACACTGTGCACAGATAAGCTGCAGCGATAGCCAGCTGCAAAGTGTTGCAACTCTGACATGAGACACTGCAGATGCCAAATAAATGCGTGTTCAAAATCCCAGTAAGGCCAAGTTGTTTAAGGAAGATCATCTAAGACTCCAAAAACACAAGACAGCCACATTCACCCCAGGAAATACAGACTGCTCAAAGCTGGGAGGACATAGTAAGAAGTATCTCTGGATGTGTTCCTTGTTTGTATATTTTCTTTAAGTGTCTGTAGGATGTAGAATCTCCTGAACCTTTCATCTTAACATGGTGTCCAATCTGATTGTCATATGCTCATATTAATGTTGCCCTTTGTTGTGTGTGACTTCAAGGCTTTTGTTTTTTACTTTCCCTCTTTAAAAAGCAAACAATCTGTGTGAAATTCCATAACACATTTTTAAAGAAAATGGGGTAGCTTCAATTTGTTTTGTTTTGTGTGTTTTTCTTTCTTACAACAAAGATTTTGTTTTTTTAAATTACATTTCTCTCTATGATTACTATTCAGACTGATGCTCGTTTACTCTGGCAGGAAAAAAAAGGACACATTAATGTGTCATCTATTTTGTCTAAAACCTGCTAAATTAATTGAGAACTACCGTCACTGAAGCAGAAAATAAGGTTGAATTTGAGTAATGAATGATGCCTGGCTAATGATACTAAACACCATTAGAGCAAGATACTTTTTTTTCAACATAGGCTGATTGGGGAGGGGGCTGGAGTTGGCAGGAGGATGCAAGACTAAGTGAGAAGAATGTGTTATTCACAGCAGAGAGTAAACACTGAAATTTTAGAAAGAAGTTACAAAGCAAGAGAATCAAAGGAGGTCAGAGGTAGAAAATAAAGAAGAATAAAACTAGGTGAAAATTGGGAATTTTACATAAATCTTTGGCATTGTAAAAAACATCATTATGCCAGCTATATTTTCTCTCTCAATTTTCACATGTTTAGGATGTATGTTGACCACAAGATCCTGGTCAAAATCCCACTTTACAGATTGGGACAACATCAGAAAGTCAATGCTAAGCAAACTTTTTTTTTTTTTCTTATCATTCACAGGATGGTGGGAAAATCTTGCATATAGTTGTCGCTGAAAGTTTTAGAAAAAATGTAAAATAACAGGACTGACTTTTCAAGTCATGTTTACCTACAGTAGGTGTTTCAGTTGGACAAAATTATTCTTTCATGTGATGAGATACAACCTTTTTCAGGTGTTATGTGATGGACATGACAAGAATGAAGTATTCTAGCTTGCTTAACTTCTGTACACCATCCTTTCAGTTTTTAAACTTTTAAGTCACTCATTTCAATGCTTTTCTGACTCCAAAAGGCTGATGAAAAGATGAACTGCATGTTTGACAAATTAACTCCCTTTATGACATTATTTTTCTTCTTATTTTCCCTGAAGAGTCTTATGTCTTTAAAAGCAGACTTGAACTGCCATATCCAGAATGAAGTGACCTAGAAGCTGATGTGAAATAAAAGAGTTTTCTTCTTAATTAGTGTTAGAAAAATTACCCAAACTTTAAAAAGTAGTCTTTGCTACTGTATTCCTCCTGACCTCTTCCCCCCAAGGAGGCAATGAAAACTCTGGGCTTTTATCATGTAGGACCAGTATTGTTTCCAGTATCTTGTGCATATAATGAGTTAGCACCACAGATGTCTTTCATTTCAAACCTGATGCAGTCACAGCATAGAAATATTTGAATATCTGCTCCCTCTTTGGCTTAAAATTAGGTAGTTAATTTTCAGTCTCATTAGTTAGCTTAGCTCTACAGAGACTGACAAGACTGCAAAATGCTGCTTGGGTGACTGTAACTGAGCTGACCTTACTCTCACTCGTGTGTAGCACTGCATGTTCTGCAGCAGAGAGAGCCTCACAGGACTCCCTCCCTCTGATCTCTTGATTAACTTGTCTGTACACTTGGGTGCAAGATGGAGACTGTGAAACGGGACAGATAGGCTGCAGATTTACTAAGACAACAGTCCACGACTTGTGCTGATTTGATTGAAATCCTGCTCACACTAATGGGCTAGGTAGCTGCAGCACTGTTACATTAAATTTATAACTCATGTTATATTGTGCATAGGACCTGATTAAATGTACTAATTCTTTTTAGCTTCTGATTGTTCTTGCTTTCAGTTAGCTAAATATTTTAAATATTGAAAACATCCAAAACCATAAATTATTATTTTAATATTAGAGATCTTTCTTCTCCCTTCCATGGATTTTACTCTAGAGTTGTTAATGAAACCACT
Source organism: Taeniopygia guttata (assembly GCF_048771995.1). NCBI lineage: Eukaryota > Metazoa > Chordata > Aves > Passeriformes > Estrildidae > Taeniopygia > Taeniopygia guttata. Next base: position 34,399,179 of record NC_133028.1, on the reverse strand, counting down.
ATAGAAATTACTTCTATTTTATATCTGTAAGAGCAAGGAGATTAAGACAACTGCAACAACTTTGGCTTACATAAGATCAAAGTGCTTGACCTGCACTTCACATAATTTTCCTCCCTCATCTATAGAATAAAAATAGACCATGTAAGTGCCTAATAACTAATATACTGTGTTATAAACCTCCTACAAAACAAGTAAAAAGAAAACACACTTGTCATTTTGCTGAAGCAAACAGCACCAATGTGAAAATTATGTAAACTTTGGGAACTATTTGGCTCATACATAAGGATTGATAGGAATTTAACTATGCAAAAAAAGTGAAACATAGGTTTCATGTATAACCTACCTTGAGTTTCCAGGGTAATGAATCTAATTATTTTGTCCTGTGGATGTTTTCACTTTAGGACAACCTTGCAGCTTTTTTGCCTTTCTCTAGCTACACACTATCATAAAAATTTTAGGCATGCTTTTGTCTCATAATACCCTACTAATTTCATTCAGCACAAAAGAATGGGAAAGCATCCTTTTGTGTATTTCTCACTTAGTTGTTCATATTTTATTGTGAACAGGAAAGGAGGTGTTGAAAAACACTGTTATGACACTCAGTTATCGTTCAAAACAGGAATGTATTATTGGCTTGGGAAAGCAGTCTTGGATGACAGGATGTCTGTTCTCTTTAGGTCCAAAATTAAGCTGTTGTCAAAAAATTAATAAAGCCCACGAGAATTATTGAAGCAGAATTGTTTATGCTTTGTAAAGTCCTTTATATACCAAATGCTCATTAAGATAAAATGATAGCACCTGCAACTCACTGAACATAATTTACATTTTTACTTCATATATTTCTTGTTTAGTTTCAGTTTTATCCTAATTAAAATGTGGGCCAATATCCATGAGTATGGGGTAGAAGGGCAGTGATGCAGAGCAATGAGCCCAAGGCCACTGATGCGTGGCATGGAGCTGGGGACACTGATGTGAGACATAAGTGAGACAGCCTTATGGAACAGCCTAGAGAGGCTCCAGGGAGAAATGATACGCTAGAAAATGTTACTGAAGTCCTGTAGTCTGAAAATTACTAGGGGAAGACAGATGGATAGGATGACCGATAAAGGACAGAAATCTGTAAAATGGCTGATTTGAGAGAACTGGTAGGCTGAGTATATCAGAAAAAAAATTCAAAACATGGAAGCCCAGTGGAACAAAAGGCAAGTGCTAGGAATCACTGAAGTACAGAACAGTAAGCTTTCCAAAAGCTTGATTAGCAGAGCACAGTTATTGCTTTGACTATGAGGGTCAGCCAAAGCAAACTTTGAAACTTAAATATCACTCATGGTAGCCAAGAGGTTAAAATACGCATCCTGTGTCAGGTCAGAAATGATAGACCGTAGAGAAAGGATTGCACCCTTATTTCCATAAGCAGCTGTAGTGTGCTCAGCCATGGTTCTCCTGGCAGACCTCACTCTGTTGCACACAAGTGGAGGTGAACCATGTGGCCTCAGAAAGCACTTGGTGGCTACAGAGGGAGGCTCACAGTCCAAGCAGGTCTGTGTGTGGTGCCCTACCCTTTTGGAGGTCGCCGTGCTGCAGACCCCACTGTGCCAAGTGCCCTTTGCATTCAGCTCAGTGCCCGTGCCAAGAAGCTGATTCAATTAGCCTGTAAGGAGCTGCATGCTGCTGCAGCTATTCTGCAGTGAGAGCCTGAACTATTTCATTTGCATATAGCTTCACTTCCATGTAATTCAGGTTACCTTGCACTGAAAGCTATTGCATATATTTACTTATAAAAGAATAATAGTGGCATTTTAGTTACATCCTGTATCTTTTTTTTTTCTCTTCTTGTATTAGCCAAAACTGTATTCAGAACTCAGAAAACTGATAAGAAGTTAATATTCATTCCAGCATATTGATACAGGCAGATTCTTAACTGAGTAACTGCATGAGCTTTTTCTATTATCCTGACAATTTTCCTGTGCTTGTCACGTTATTAGAGTTTATGCATGAAATTAGATTGTTATACCTTAGGAAAATAGTCCTCTGTATATTTAAAGTATTTATCAGTTTTGAGGTTGTTTCCCTGATGCTAATTTTTAAATCTTGTAATGTCATAAAATAATCATGGAAAAACCCCCATAAAACCCAAACTAAATAATGGTGAAAATAATTTGGAAAATATACCATAAATTAATATTTGTCTCTAATTTCCTGATTCTGTTCTCATAACCATATAAATTAAAATATTTTATACAATTTACTTCATGTCAAATTTTCAATTTTGGCTTTGGATTATGGTATATATTAAAAAATTTCTAGTTAGGCACATAAAATTTCTAAAACCCAAAGATTCCTTTTCTGTAAAAGAATGAATCAAAATTAGTGAGGAGCTTATTGTTTTATATTATATGTGACTTCTCTTTCCCTCTAATGTGGGTATACATGTTTTCTTTAATACTTACATTTATGGTATGCTGGGAAATACACCAGAGACCAGAGCTTTTCCTTGATTAACAGTGTTCTGGAAAGGGCTTTGAGAGAGGCTGAAATTGAATTAGGATCCAAACTTATAATTCAATGCTATGATAATCTATAAAATAAGAAACACTATTAAATCAACAGGAAATGAAAAAGGCTGCAGTTAGCCAAGCAACCATCACTCAGAACAGAAGCTAAGTGATCCTTGAACCGGATGAATCAATCCAGACTGCCAAGGTCAATGGTTGCCATACTCGAGGAAATATGAACACATGTAGTAGGAGCCTTGCAATAAAATGAGCCATGCTGCCATCTTTTGTTAATAGCAGCTTTATCTGATTAAAGGGCTGAAGGCAGCCCTTGTATCAGCAAATTTGCACTAGCATTTGGAGCAAATTGACTGACAAGAGATGATCCAAGGAAGAGTTATGAAGTAGCAATGCTGCAGTACAGTCATACGCTATTAAGCTGAGCAGAGGTACCGCAGACAGTAGATTTTAGTATCTCCCTACAGCTGAAAGGGTTTTAAATAGCTGTGTTTAGTATAAAAGGGTTTTGTATGCTACTTTATTTTCTGATGAGTAAGGCATAAAGCTGAGAAAGAAAAACATGAACTTGGACTTTTAAAGACTTTTCCAGCATCACCTGAATTGAAATATTCTTCTTTTCACTCTAGTGCATTATCTCTCATAACTTATAGCCTCTTTTGCCTTTCAGCCTCAATCAGCTCTGTCACTCTCACATCTATTTCACAAAATAGGATTTGCATAATGAACAATTCTGCAGAGATTCAAAACATAAATTAGGTTTTTCTGACACTGCAGTGAAAGAAATTTGAAAAGATTTGATCTTTGTGACTGTCAGAGTCAGCAGGGGTGAAAGTTAAGCTGTGTAGAAAGCATAGCAATCATACTTTTCATTAGGACCTGCATATTTTCTCATTGATCATTCTCAGTACATCATCCAGATGGAAGACCTATCTCAAACATGACCCTTTATAATAATTCTCTTACATGAGCATAATAATTCACTGTCTTTTCAGTTACAGTATAAGATCTTAACACTGACTTCACTCATTTCTGTAATCAAAGAAACTTAGTTACTGAAACACCTAGAAGTGAAAATAAGCACTGACAGGAATTACGTTAGTGCCTTTAGCCATTAAGAACTCTCCTTCTTGATTGAAATTTTGGATTCTGGCATGGTTATATGAAAACGTATGGAAGAGAGACTGCTTTAAGGATAGTGATAAAAAATTACAAGGTTTTCTGTAATGCAGAGAAGCAGATGAAATTGGAAATTGTTCCATCCTGAATGCCAGCACCTGCTGTTCGTAAAAACAAAAGCACATGCAGGACACTTCTGAGTGCTTTTTCAGAAGTGTACTCAGATGTGAATGTGTGCATCTCTGAAGGCTAGGACAAGGAGACAAGACTTGCAAGAGATTCCAGGGAGTTAGTGAAGATTGTGGTGTGGTTCTGAGAAGTGAGATAACTTTTGATTTGAATGCTGGATAAAAGGGAGCTGAAGTTTCTGAAGAAAAATTCCTTTCGTATTAGATTCCTTTTACAATTTGGAAACTGTTTTAGGTTCTCTACAAGTAAATAGGAATGTGAAACAAATGTATGGAATATTATTTTTTCTTTGAAAAAATACAGCTTGCAAGACTTAGGACATCAGAAAACATGTGAAAAAGGGTTATGCTAATTGAGGAACTTTGCATCAATGAGCACTGATGAGCAAGTTCTCCTAAGAAAACCAAGAGAATTTGAAACAGTAATACCTTTTTTGAAGGATTTATAGCGATCCTAAACATCATGAGACCTGTGGTTCAGACAAGTTTGTACAACCTCTAAAATACTGCTTTATGAAGTAGGGTAATAGTGCTTTGTAGGCAGGATAAACACCCCCATGGGACTCAGTTACCAGTACTGTGTAGGTAGCAGGTTAGCCTTGCTGTAGTAAGCTAGGTGATTTCCCTGTCCAGTTATTAGGCATATTTGGCAGACTTTCAGATGGAAACTCTTGGCTGTATGTGCAAAAAATGGGCAAACTTGGTGGGTTTTTTGTTTCTTTTGAGATTATTAGAAACATGCAAGCTTTAGATGCCTTGAGAGATTAAACACTACCTGTTTAGCAGTGACTGAGAGAATCTGGGAAACCACTTATTCAAGGAGAAAAATTTGTCACAACCAGATTTTTTACCAGCCCTAAATAAGACAAGAAGAAAATCTGTACATCAACCAAAGGTGAAACTACACTATAATTAGAGCCAAGCATTAATCTGCTTTGCATGAGCAGTAATATAAATGAAGATAGGATAAATGGAAAACCCTGCATTGGGCTGCTGCAGAATAAAAGTTTGTCAGCCAGTCAGGTTGGTGGTGACTGTCAATGCCAGCGTACAGATGCTATGTGTCACCCGAGTAAGCCAAGTGACTGCAGTGAAGGCATGCACAGAATGCATTTTCCAAGTGCTTTAGCGTATGTTGAGATTAGGAGGCCTTGGTGAAAAAAGCTGCGTCTCCTCACCCCTTATGAAAACAGAAAAGTGGTTCCTAAGGTATCATTTTATCTGTGTTAGTAGCTTTGACAGAGGGTGTTGTTGGACTGAAATCTTTCTAGCTGTTCACTGATTTCTGGGCAAAATAAATTACTGTGTATCCCTGTAACTACCCTGTGTCTTTTGTTTTAAGCTCTTTCTTTAACCTATGGTCTTCAGTGAAGCATTTTAAAATATTTCTTCAGACTACTACTGGTGTAGCTGCTCAGGATCTACAGGACTTCTTAACAAGATGCAGATGGTTCTCAGAATAATTAACATATCTATGTAGCCTCTGTAGCCAAGTAGCAGGCAGCAATATTTGCTGAGAATATTGGCTCCAAAGGTCTGTGGTGGCCTTTTTCTGGGACAGTTTTCTTTGTAACGAGAATGCAAAGATGAACAAAATCAACCTCCTCTCTTTACATTTATCATTGAATACACATTTGATAGTGGTGGCTTTCATTATTATTGTCAAAGAATTGTCTTTATCTTTTATCTGAAAATGTATAGCTAAGCACCCATGATTCTACTTCAGTCAAAACCTTCACATTTAATCTATTTCACCACAAACATAAAGAGATCACCTTTCAAAGATTTTGTGGAACAAGAAATTAACTCAGTCAGTTACCTTTATGTCTCTGAGAGTCCTGGAGTGTCTGTCACCCCACCTGTCAAGCTCCTGGTAGCCAACAAACAGCACAAGTTTTAGACACAGCTTTTCTACAATGAGTTACTTGAGAAAAAAAAATCTTAACTGATATGTTGCATAAAAGAACTAAGAAAACCCAGCAAAAGAGAGAAAGGTGTTTCATTAACAACAGAAAATCCCCAAATCAGGCTATGTGCAACTTGCAAGGAATGTTGTTTACAACAGTAGGCACTAAACAAGATGTGGATAGGTAAACTGAAATATTTTAATGAAGAAATTAATTCTATTGTGGACAGTTAATATTTTTCTCTTCTTGACAATTTCAGAACTGAAATCTTCATTGTATGTACAACAAAGTGGTATATTTGTGATGCTAGTCAAGCTCTTCTCCCATCTTTCTGCCAGTATCTTGAGTTTTTTGCACATCCTTAGTTCTTAAAACCAATGTGATATAGGAAGAAAAAATATTTATATATTAAATGTATGAATTGTGCTTAAAATTGTAGCTTGTTTAAAATAGTCTTATCATAAAATTATTTGAAAGTGATCGATCAGCATTGAGAGATTTTAGGGACAATGACTGAAAGTTTAATCAAAGAAGAAAATATAATGTTGGAAAAACAATTGTGGAGAGGACAGAAGTCACTATGCCTTTGATTGAAAAGTGAAATTTGTAGATGCTTCCTGTGAAAGAAGACCCAGTTGCCACTTTAAAATGTACAAGTCTTCGCTGGCCCTGGAAAGAATTGAGCCAGCCTACTGACTATTTTCTGTTATTTAAATAAATGTTAGATATATTATGTACAAATAAAAAGGTTTATCTGCAGGCAGAAGAAATTGCCTTTTCATCATGAAGAGATGAATATGTTTGATTATGGATGGATATAGTTAATTAATGTAGCCATAAAGTCAAAAGTAGTAGTATTTTAAGTACTTTATTAAACTCTGAAATTTGAAATACTGCACAAAATTGTTTGGAATGAAAATAGCTACATCATTTTTAACAGCTGATGTTTAGGATAAATTTATTAAAATGACATGTAAGTGCTAATTAATCATAACAGACCAACATAACACATTGGAATTCTTTATGCTCTCCTAGAAGATATATATGTTCATCGTTGCTCTTTTTAATAATAGAAACAGGAACACAAATAGGAAGTTACACCAACAATTTTTTTGAACACAGGCCAAGAAAATTTAAAATTACCCTAGAGATAGCAAGGCTGAACACAAATAAAATACTTAAGTATGCTCATTACTGATGTAGGGCCCATAATTACACTTATTTATATCAGACTTAAGGCTTGTAGCTGGCTTTTATGCCAGGGGAAATTGGATCAAGCTCTTAGAAAACATTAATAGTTCTGTCCCACCAGGGTGTTTAAGGGCTGACTCCTACTTTAAAATTGTTTTTTTAAAAGAGGTGGAGCCCTACTCACCTGCATGGATAGGGCTGTGAGAAAGCTCCCTGTGCATGGCTGGGGACTGCTGGGCTAGGACAGACCCCACTGCAGGACAGACCAGGGGCAGGAGCTGCCATCCTGACTTCTGTCTGCATCCTCCCTCCCACCAGCCTCAGCTTTCTCATGCCCCTTTGTACAAAAGCTGGAGAGCTGGAGTAAGTGACAGATTTGGGCATGAATCTGGCCCCAAAAACAAACCACTAAAACCAAAACTTTCCAAAGAAACTGGCCAAGAGAGCTACACAAATGGCCTAATTCCTCAAAAGACTGAAACGTTCAATCTTCAGGTATTTGTCTAAATACCCAAACTTCTTGAAAATGGGCTATATCTATTTGAATATCAGCATTACTGACTGTCATCTCAGTTTCATAAAGATTGCTTTTCAAATATCTGGCACTCAGATGCCCATAGCTATCACAGCAGTGAGTGTTCTGTAAGCATAGTTACAAAAAAACCCCTTTCAATTGTATATCTGATTATACCTCCTGTATTCTCAGTTCTTCTACTTTTTCTCTAGAGGATGCTTTATAGTCACATTTTTACATTAATTTTTATAGCTATTTTAATGAATATAGAAAAAAATACCTCCAATAGCTGTCACTACTTTTGTCTTATACATAGAATAACAGTTATGCATCTAGTAAAAAAGCACTTCTGTATTTGAAAGAACCCTCCTGAACATATTTGGGCCAAATATTTATTTCTTAAAAATGTAAATGTGTCATCCATGTTGTATACTCTTGTAACTTTACAACATGTTTCAATTTGTACATCTCCTCCCACTGATCACTCCTACTACATCTGCTTTCGTGAGCTAACATAATAAAAAGTATTATCCAAATTATTTATCTGGTCTTCTTTTCTTTGCTACTTCTCTCTTCAGCAGGACTGATAACTCTAACCAATACATTCAAATGTACATTTTATGGCTTATTGCTGTGAGAGCAGGGATTCTATTGAAAATACTCCAAAGTGTTTCAAATGTATTTTGGAATTAAGATTGCAATCACTGAAGGAGTGTACAAGGAGAATGGATTTATAAAATGTTAGAGGCCTAATTAGATGAAGCGGTATTGTGAAACTTCTCCTTTTCAGATGCATTAAAGCATTAGGTGATTTTCCCTGATATTTGACAGAGTGACTTTTATATTGCATCTTTTGTGAAATGCCAAATCCCATTCTCCATGGCTATGAACAGAAACTTCAAATATTCCTGGGGGTAAGACATTCCTTGGTGTGAGAAATAAGTGTAAATTCTTCAGTGCAAGTGTTAACAGCTAGGATCACCCAGGATTGCATTGGGGAAGGCCTTTTCATCACCACACACCAAACTTGCCTTTCTGCTTTATATCCTCAGGGTAAATGTGAAATATTGCTCTTTCCCCCTTCCACCCTTTTTCAGGAGAATACTACTTTGAAATCTCTGTATGAACAGTAGAGCAAAATTGGTCTTCTCTTAGAGGGGAAAAAAATTTATTGACTTTGAAAATGGAGAGGAGCATAGTCCAGAGGAACAAACAGCAGACTTGAGAAAATTGCAAATGCTTTCTCCCCTAATGCATATACAGATACAAAGCAATCAAACAAAAATGAGGTTGTGCAGCTAATAAAATCAATCAGGCCAGGCTGGCTAGAGCCATTTCCAGATGGCCGTGGAGAGTTCCTTATCACTTCTGAATGGTTATTGACGAATACGTACCAACACTTGATGTCTCTTGGGAAGCTATTTAATTTATCTCCAAATCATCCGTCTAACTCCCGGGTGGCTGTTTATCTTGTATCAGTATGTTTTTCCAATCGTTAAAGGATTCCTTCCTTGTTTGCCTAGATTTTCCTATGTTTTCTCTTTGCAGATTGTTTATCTCCAGTTTTCTCACTCTAAGGGAGCATGTGCATAATATGTTTGTCAATAATATATAATGAACACATTTTATTACGTGTTACTAATGTTTTGGTGTAGAACAGAAGTAAAAACCTTATAAAACTGCAAATTCACTGAATGTGTATAAATATCAGTGGGCACCTGGCATGTTTATTTCTATTTGCCTTTTTCTTTTTTTTTTCATTTTTTACATCAGTAGTTATATTTTTCTCTTCCTTTAGTTATAAGTAAATAGCATAGATTGTGTGTGTTTGTATATATAAATCGATATATACATAGCTCAGTACATAAATTGCACGTTGGATATGTCTGAGCTTTTTCTGGGTAGAGGCAAAATCAACAAATGGCTAAAACTTTTGCCTTTAGCATCAGATGCCAGTCATTTGATATACTCTAACATTTTATTGTGTCTCTGACAGTTCTCTATTCACAGGTGCACTGAATACCTTCTGATTTCTTCCTTTTAAAGTCTGTCTTCAGTGTTGGCTTGAACTTACCTATCTGTCTCTATTAAGTGTCTTATAGGATCAACCCCATTTGTTCATTCACTTTAGTTCACTTATGATAGTTCCTTGCTTTCACCTATGATTTCCTTGAAGTGGTTGTATGGAATATACCGTAATCCTGTGAGTAAGTTCCAGTCCTCTTTCTGCCCAGGTCTTGTGACACAAACATATCGAACAAGAGTATTTGGGGGCTTCTTCAGGTCAGACAGGGAACGGTGCAGCAAAATTTATAACAGAAACAAGACTGATCAATTTTCAAACACAAGCAAAGATATCAGAAACTGTCCCATTTGGTTTAGCGTGAAGGCTGGAATGGTGCGAAATACCAGCGTCATCAATTATGTGATTCTGTATTAGGGACAGGAGAATCCTTCTGAAAACATGCCAGGCACTTTCTTTTGATGTCTTTCTCTTTGATCCCCCAGTTGCTTTGTAGGTTAAAAACTTTCTTCTGAGTTATGATATATGTATGCACAGGATTTTTATCTCCATTTGTCCTTGTTTCAGCATTGTCCTTGTCTTTAATGTTAGTGCTTGACATTCTCTTCTTGATGCACAAAGACAAATCAGTCTTCCCCCTTTTGTTGTACATTTTGGGCTTCTGGACGAACCCAGTCTCCCAGTGTGCCTTAGTAAGACAGGCCATACAGTCCCTTAATCATTCTTATGTGTCTGTACCAGTTCCAATCCGAATCCTTCTTTTGTGGTAATGGCTCTGCACAGTGTTCACTGAACTCTTACTGGCTTTCTGCACAATAGGCTGAAGATTTCCTAAGCTTACTTGAAAACAGCTTGATGGCTGAATTTTAAACTTTCACTTTTCACAGGCACTGCATTGATGAATTATACACATAATGAGATCAAAACAAGGACCAATTTATTTTATTCAGTCATCACAGTCCATTATCTCCAGCTCATTGCAGAAATCAACATTATTTTATTCTCCCAATGTGAGGCTTTGCATTCTGACTCTTTCTGTACTAGTCTATTCTCAAATTCTGTACCTTTCACCCCATTTTTATTTCAGCTTTAAGGTGACGCTTACGTTCTTTCTGTACAGTCTATCCTCTGTTCATAATAACTCTCTACTTGCTTCTGTCAACAGATTTTGTTAGGACACATCTATATTTTTCAGGGAAAATGTCTCCCAACCCTGTGATTTCAGTAGGGTCTTTCAGATTACTTCCTTACATATTTTGCCTCACCTCTAAATATAACTTCATTCCTTGTCAATAACCTGTCTGGCAGAAAATGGTAGCTCTACTCAAAGGGAACATTGCGTTGAAGGGCTGCCTTAATGACACACCACAGGAAATTATATCCCAAGTCTTCCATATCAGGTTTGGTTAGGAACCTTATATGGACCAAGTTAGGTGGCAGGTGTTTGCTTCATCCAGCACCTACCTTCCAAGTCATTCTTTACATGAGTCAGTGCCAATATAGCAGCTTGGTCTGGCTGGTTTTTAAGCACCTCTCAAAGGGACAGCTCTCCATGATATGCCAACAGCTATTTCTTCATGTGAGCTTAGCATTTAAACCAGCAGCAAGGGTTCATTTGTGTGGGTGGAGAATTAAGATCTGATTCAGTCATTTCCTTCTGTCACATGGAAAGTTCTGGCTGGGACATTACCTCTCCAGGTATCACATTTATCTGAGATCCTAGGTGCATTTCTCTGTAGCAGTGTTAGAGAGTGGAAAAAAGTTATTTTGGATCAACTCTTTATTTTGGATCACAACTCTGATGATCTTAGGCAGACTTTCAACTGAAGTAAAATAATTTTACTTTATGCATCAGAGACACTGTAAAAACCACACTCTTGTGCTTGTGTGGAAGTAGGAAAACAAACTTTGTACAGTCATAGAGTGTAGAAGTGTATTTTGATTGATTGTTCCAAGTCCAGATTCTCTATGGCTCCAAGAGTTCTGGACTGGGCAGAAGCCTGGAATAGTTGTGTATGGATGTTGTCAGGACTCATAACCAAAGAATGACATAGAGAAGCTGCAGTAAAGGATTTTTAAAGTAGAACAGTACGTCCAAATTCTGTTCTTCTGTTTTCTTTAGAGAAGGACTACATTCAATGAAATATACCTTGGGCAGGTGCTGACACCTGCCTCCTCATGACATGTGATATAAAAAAGCTAATCTCAAGAATTATTTTTCATTCCTTTGGAATCTTTCTAAATCAGGGCTGCTAGTGGCTCTAAGAAGAATGTGTAATGGGGTTGTCTGCCTTTAATGGCATTTGTATTTGGAAAGCAAATCCTTATTTCTGGAATTCTCTGTTTCTGTTTGCATCTTTATCATATTTTTTACTAACAACCACAAAACCAAATTAATCCTCAAAATCAATCCACATATTGGCCCAAAAGCAGTATCAAAAGTCAAACTAAGAGCTTAAATATGGACACCAGAGAGCCTTAACAAGGCGCTTACCAAGGTGTGACAGCTAATAAGATTTGTAACAAGCAACAGATATGCAATGGAATTAACAGGAATTTGACAGTCACAAATTAAAGTATGGCTCCTCCTCAGGTGTTTATGAAGGCCTACTTTAGATATTCCTGTTTTTTGGTCACTAAGTTAACCCAAGCTAATTTACAGGTATTAGTACCTAATCTATCAGATTGTTTTCACTGGTTAGAGACAAGAAAAGAATTGCAATATCACTTGACATCATGCACCATAGCAGCTACATCACAGACTTCTACATTTGTTAAATATTGCATATCCAGCTGCAGGACTGAAAATGCATCTTCAGGCATGAATTGTTCTTTGCTCAAAATCCAGCACATTACGGTTTCTCAGTGGTGGTTTGTTTTCCTGCTCTGACAGCACAAACTCTATTAATAATCTGTGTTCATACGGCTACTGGCAAACCAGGAAAGTAAGTGATGTTGTGGCACAGTAGAAACAAGAGCTTTTAATCACACAGCAGTGTTGTCTGGAGGGAAAAAGAGTAAGCCAGTGCTAGATGTGCAGAGGAAGTAGAGAGAGACTGAAACAAGCTCACAGAGAGTTTTATAATCAAGAAGTTCCTTTTGCACTGGGTTCTGAAATTAATGAGCAGCCACTGGAGTTGCCTGACAATGGGGGTGATATGACTTAGTGTCCAGGGATCACAGAAGTTATTCTGAGCCAGACACACTGAATTGTTCATTGTTTTCTCCCACAGAACAGTCTTATAATTCAAGTACTTAATCATAAAGAACAATCAAGTTCTTTCTCACTGGCTTTTCTACCTTTCTCAGAGGGCTGATCATGCCTTGGATAATCATACCCATTTCATCTCAGACGTATGCACCTGATGGTTCCCCTTTCCCTCTCTGCCTGCCTTCTCCTTTGTACTACAGCTCTATCTTCTCCTTCATATTCCATAGCTGTTATTTGCAGATTTCTTTCACAGTTTTCTTGCAGTGATGGCTTTGCTTACAGAAATAAAAGCAGGAAAACCTTAATTCTGCCCCCTCCCATGCTATTGCTGCCTTACTTACACTATTCTGTTCTTGTTCCTTTTTTGCACCTTGGCATACTTTTTCATTAGTGACTCGTTAGCTAGAGATTACCATTTGAAGCTCAAATATCAGGACATTACAGATTTCATTAATCACATTTCTGTTCATGGTCTTGGGTGTTTTTCAGGTTACGTTTCCCAACCACATTCCTCGTCATAGCAGCACCATTGATTTGACTGAAATTCTGCCTTATGCACTCAAATGAGATTTCCTTGAAGGATAATAATGAGAGTTTTGGTCTCAAATTAGTCTGATTTGCAACATTAACCACTGAGTATGTAACAATTACATACATACTCGAATTGTACTTATAAGCTGGTAGTGCTGCCTGATTGCTAGACTCAGATGTGTAAAATCGTTTAAATGGAGTGATGAAAAGTGAGGTGATAGTCATGATGGAGAACTAAAAGTATCTTGGAAAAAGAAACTTCAAATTTCACTTTTTAAGGGCTAATTATTTCTAACAGTAACCAATCAAATGCAAGATATTGTGATATTAAAATACTTTTTTGTTTTCTTAAAGATGAAAGAAAAATGAGATTTAAAAAATTCAGAAGGCTTAGTAACATAAAAGTCACCTCAACTTCTGTTTTTGTTGATAAACAAAACCAGAAGCGCATCTCTTTAGGGTTAAGGGAAAAAAAAAACCTGTTCTGGCCCCACTGGGCATTGAAAATGATAAATCTTTGGCACAAGGAAAGATTTTTTAAATTAAATTAAATTTTCTTTACAACTTAAGGCTTTTTTGATTTATACTATCTAGCCCCAAGCAAGGGTCTTAATTATTTTTGATTTATTTCCTTCATTCCTGAGAAAGGTCTTTCAGCTTTTCTTTATTATTTCAGTTCTTCTTCTGTAGGCACATCTTTTCTAGCTCTTATTTTTACTGCTAAGTTTTCATGTTTTATTTCCCTCTTAGGTGAAATACCCCGGTGAAAGCCTTCAGGTCTTAAACAAAACTCAGCTTGCTTTCACAAACGTAATGTAAGTTTGGAGACTTTTGATTTTAATTTCAAATTGTTAATTTGTTTCCCCATAATTTCTGTTATGTTACTATAAATCAGATATCCTGTCCCACCCTAAAAAGTTATAAGTTTCTTGAGCTTCAATATGGCCTCTTTTTCCTCTCAGATGCTATTTTTAGGTAAAACATCCTATACAAACTTATGGACTTTTTACCCTAGTGATAAAATGGAGTTTAGTCATATGTTTTCTCTTCTTTATGAGAAATAGTTTTGTTTTCCACTTACTATGTGTATAAATGGACTTACTATGTGTATAAATGGAAAAAAATGTCCTGGCACACTTTTAGGATAATGATAGGAAAATATCCATGCCCAGCACACTTCAGTAATTAGAGCATTCTCCAAGACTGCAAAATCCTCAGTCAGATCTATTCAGAGTCATTAAGCTGTGGCTGCTGCTGTATAACAGGGAAAACGTTCTTTTTTTGCAAGAAGGTCTGTAGGTGCTTTCTGAGCCCTGCCAGGGTGCAGAGTCTCTGCCTGGCAGGAGGATCCTCCTGGGCTGGGGTGTGAGCAGTACCTGGGGCTGCTCTAGCCAAGCCTTACCAGGCAGTCCTGCCAAAATGGAGAATTGTGATGCTGAGTGCCTTACTAGGAAAAAGAAAGCACTGATAGATTTTAGGGATTTCTCAGAGTTTACTGAGTGTGAGTTTGCTCTTTTATATAATATCAGGAGTTCGACTCACCACAGTACCCTCCATGCTAACTGCAGCTCATGTTCAAATACTCAGCCGTTACTTTCCACCCAAATCATCAGAAACACGAGTTTGCCTGCAATGGAGTTCGAAAAAATCAGATTTGATATGACCGAAGCTTAGAGTGCATAAAGTCCACAGGCCAAAACCAACCACAGAATTCAATGCAGCAATAACAGTACACATTTAATATTTTTTTTTTTGTTTCAAAGGATCAACATGGAATGGGAAAAGCTGGTCAGAAGCCAAGAAAATAGCAGAGTAATCAAAAGGTAGATATTGAGAGGATTTTTAGCTCACTCTTAGGTTATGCAGCCAAGAATACATAATTCATCCCATGTTCCTAAAGTAAGAATCTAGCAGAGTGAGACATTAAGGCTGGTGGCTAAAGAAGATAAAAACTAGCTACTGGTGAGCAAACTCATGTTTTATAATAAAATGCATAAACAGGACCCCTTACACATTTCAGCATTTTTACTACAACCAAATACACAGTTCAATTGAACATGGTGAGCTATCTGTGTTGAATTACCTTTGGCCTCATTTGATTACAATTCAAAATGCCAAACCTTGCCTTAATATAACTGGCGGTTGGAATATGAAAATAATTTTTAATCAAACCAAAAGTGAAGTATTGGTTCCTGAGGATGTTTTGTAAGTCTTGAACTTGTCAAGGTTGGCAAGATGACACTTTCTTAATTCAGGAAAATTAAATTAATCCAGAAAGCTCAAAAGTATTAACACAACTTTTTCACTATGTAATATTAAGCAGTTAAACATAGTTCAAGATTTTAGTTTGGGGCTTCTTTACTTACTTTTAAGGAAAACATAAGCAAAAGAAGCCCAAACCCAAAACTGCGAAAAGTAATGTGCAGCACACATTAAAAAAAGAAGAGAACAAAAGGAAATACAGGAATTATGCAAAGCAATGATAATTCAAGCCTGTTTGATGAGCACAACAGTTACTTTTCTAATTTTGACAAAATAGACAGCCAGAAAGAGAAGTACAGGTAGTATAATTTAGGAAAAATTAACTCTAAATATCAGATTTTAAGACGGTTTGTCAGTCACAGATAGATATTTAGAACGGACAAGTTGCGTCTCACATCTATTCCCCTAGGACCTGGCACACTTATTTTGTCTAGGGCTTTTTTTGGCTGGTCTGGTTAGCCCTTCTTCAACTTATCCTTCTCAGGCATTACAGAGGTAGACAGTTTACCTGCTCGTATGCAGGAATAATTTTGAAGATAAGAGTAAAAAATGGCAGAAGAAGGGAAATATGTACAGAGTAAAGTCACAGAAAAGGGGATCAAGATGGAGGGAATCCTTTAACAAAGGTAAAATGCATTATTTTGCTCTGTACATCCTAAAGATCACCAATATAGGGCAGCCTTTGCAAAGAGTAAACTAACTTCCTCCATGAAATTGTCCATGAGTGATTTCATTTGGTTTGGCCTCAAAAGTTTAGATGGGTAGAATTGACAGTTTTCTCATTCTCTGCTCACTAAGCTAACATTTTAAAACAGGGTTCTGATCTATCCCTTTCTACTGGACCTGAGATGATCTCAGTCAACATGATAAAAATAAGTCAGTCTGAATCCTACTTTTTATATTTTTGGCGGCATTCATTTCTTTGCAAACAACAATAGCACTTAGAAAAGTTTCAGCTGCTTCCTACAGGCAGGTTCAGCATCTTCAGTAACTTTCTAAGAAAAGTAGGAGGATGTCACAATGTAATTACTTGAATAAGTATGTTTGACTGGACAGGGTGGGATTTGACTGTACCAAAGCTTCATGAATGAAATGAGGTCACACTTGCCATGATGACTATCATTCAGAGCTCTGAATGAAGTATCTTCAGGTAGAGAAGAATAAAAAAGGTAGAAAACAATTCTACTGATTGATTTTTTTGCCATCTAGTCATCTTTCCTTATAACCACATTGGAAATTAAGCTATGACTCTCTAGAGAGCCAAGAAAAATATTATTCACCCTCTTGCTCAAGCACAGAAATTGCTTGACCTGGTGACTGACATATTATCCGAGTTAAAATTAACATAATGTATAAATGAATAGATTTTTCTCCCTTAATTACTGCATTTTTCTGAAAAGAAAACAAAATATATCTGCTTCAGGTGTTACAGTGTCTCTTTGCCCTTTCAGAAGCCTTTTTGGTGGCCTAGCAGACTTTTTTGCCCTGAAGACATAATTTTTTTTCTTAAATTAGAGTTTTGTGTGATCTTTGTATGAAAAGTCATTTGAAATGTATTAAATACTTTATGTATTAAAGCAAGAGAATATATTTCGTCCAATCAAAAGTATTAAAAAATAGTTCTAGAGTAATTACTTAATTTTAACTTTGGAGATATTAATTCTGCCCCTATGGAACAAAGGGAGGAATGCAAAGGTTTTATATTTTGTTCTTTCTTTTAACCTTTAAATATTGCATATTTATTTTTTCTGTCTTTCTGAGTCTTTTTTCTCATTCTCTAGCTGTGAGAATTACTCAGCTATCAGGTTGTGGTAGCACAATTTATTCTATTAATGTTACAATTAGCTCTGTAATTATTAGCCTGATTTTTGACCTATTTATTCTGCTTAAAATCTGCAGGGCAAAACGCTTCTGGCCATGTCTCTTACCAAGAGAAATACTCCAGGAGGCAAAAGTTAATTGGGCTAAACTTTTTCGATGAGGAAAAGAAAGGGAAAAGAAGAATAAAAAAGCAACAAGCTTATTCTGAAAGGTCTATTTTTTTTATTGTATTGTATTCTTTGACATTTGTATGAAATTGTCAAGGCAGACTTCAGAAAGTCTGAAAGTATGAGCACAGACTTCTGAAACTGCTGAAAAATCCCAGCACCTGAAATTCGAAGCAGGCATAGTTTTGGAGACCATCTCCTCAAGTACCAGACAGGGAGCTATGAAGATATTTGGAACATGATAGTTTATAAAATAACATAAATGTTTACCTGAGAATAAATATCTATATGTAAAAGGCGCATAATATTTTCTCAGTAATAACAATAAATTTTAGCAATATTAAAGGCAGAATAACCTCTGAGGTTGCAAACACTGGTAATTTTATGTATTACTTAAAAATCTTACAAGAATTTATCCTTGTTTTACACAAAACAATAAAAAATTCATTTGAAAAAAAAAATGACAGTTGCAAAACTGAGAATTCTTAATTCCCGAAATAATTTATTGTAACCTCGGCTCAATATGTTTCTTTTAATTACTGATCAACTAGCCTTTTACACTCAGCTGGCATAATGCCTCTCACTGTCTACTATCTCTACAAAATCCCAATTCTCCAAAAATCCATATCTATTATCTTCTAGGCACTAATTTGATGTGCAATTGCAACAGAAGATCTCTCTTAACAACTCCACATCAATCCACCAAATATTAATCACTAGAAAATTACTGACACTTCTTATGATTTTCTTTCTTTCACATTCCACACCCAGCACTGTCTCTGTTCCACCATTTGGCCCATTTTCTCATTAATTCTTCAGTGCAAACAGTGTTTACAATGCCAAGCAATTCTAACTTGATTCCTCTGAACCATTTGACACAGCTCAGGCAGCTTACCAAAGAATTCAGCCTATGGCTGCATGAACTCTTGAAGGAATCAGAAACTATACTACATAGATAAGCATTATACATAAGTACTTGTTGTCATGGTTACACAGATAGGCTCACTTCTGATTTTTCCCTGTTCCTTCTGAATAGGAAATAGAGATCCAGGGAGACTCTCAAGCCCCACTCAACAGACATTCGTGCAATTTTAAATGTGTACGTGTCTGAGAAAAAGAAAAAATGAGTGGGTGGGCTGTAATCCATCTACTTCATCTTTTAAAATATTTATAGATAGCACAGTGTAAGTCAACAAAAATAAAAGGAGCCTGTACAGGTTTCACTGCATTTTTCAGAGCCAAAATAGTGTTTTGCTGTCAGGGAAATCAAAATAAAGTAGTTAAACAAAGTATTGTAAAGAGCAAATAGACCTGAGAACCTGTCAATGCATTATTTCAGTAGACATTTTAAGTAACCAGACCTTCTTTGAGAAATGCATGAGAAAAAAATTGTATATATTGCTCTAAGCAGAAAATAATGAAAGATAAACAAAATATATATGTTGTTATCTTTGACACATATGTGCCCTGCACAAGTCCATAACTCAACATAACTATTGAGTACTTCAAACCTTAAACTTAAGTTGTATGATAGCAGTTCCAAAATAGATAATGCAACTTCTGAGTAAGAAATTATACTCTATTGATTAAGGTGTGAAACAGGTATTTAATGCATGGTTATCTCCTTATCAGACCACCAAGCTGTGATTAAATTGTTTGCTTGACTTCTTAGCTGCTCACATAAATATTTAAATGATTTCACTGTTTACATATTTGCAAGTTATTGACATTTAGCCTCCAACCACATCTGAGTGTCTGGGCCAAGAATCTTTATAAAATCTGGTATCTAGTCAGCAGATAACTATGACTCACTATTTTTGGGGTGGATTCAGGTATTCTCTTACAATAGGCAAGTTATTGTATCCCCTCTGTGGACCAGATGTTCTCACCAGGGACTCACTTTTTCACACATGCACTGTTTTTTTCCTTAAGGATGAGTAGCTGAAGGTGAAGATAATAACTGAGAAATTAAGACCTGCTCCAGCAAAACACCTAACCATGCAATGAAGTGTAAGTAAATAAGGAGTCCTCTTTAATCATAAAGGTCTCTATTCCGCAGAAATACACAATCAAAATTAAAATGATCTGGTGACTTGTTGCATTAATTGACATATATAATACTTTCATGTTTTATCAAGCGTTATGGTAATGTGTTTCTATTGTTTAGTTAAATTATACCTTTTTAAAAATGCTTTTCAATGAAACCAATATGTAAATTATTTTTTCATATTAATATTAATATAATCTGAATTTGCTGATTTAATTTTGTTTCCAAGGAAACTGCCTGGGAATTTTTCCCATGATTTTACATTTTTTAAAATTAATTTTCTTGTCCCTTATTTGGGGCAAAGGTTTATATGTATTTTTCAACAGAATAGTTTTTTCCCAAATAAAGTTTGTATAAAGTTTCAACTGCTTGGTTATCCCTCCACAACATTATTTCTTTGGGTTTGTTTACTGTTCATACTAGTTAGATTTTTTTTTTTTTTACTTCTTTTTTAACTTTCTTGCCTTGTGATATTTTAGCCAGCTCTTTCTGGTCTCATTCCTTTTAGCTGTGAGTAAGATAGGTCTGCAAATACTGGGGTAACTTTTGTTGTTACAGAAAAGTCTGTTAAAAATATAAAGTCAAGGGAAAACACCAAGTATGTCAACTCCAAAAAGCCAGCCAAATAGTTTTTTTGAGAATAAGGCAATGAGAAATCACTTAGTGATCCATGCCAGCGCAGGTCAAGTAATGGCATTAAGTAATTTGAACTCTAATCAGGTTCACTGTGAAGATGCTCTGGGTTAAAACATAGTAGGAATGTGATGCTGTCTGGTGAACTGGAGTGAGAGTGTTTTGCTTTTACTCACATCCTCCAGGCTTTGGGCAGCAGATTATTATGGGTATGACAGCTGAGAAAAAGTTGAACATTGGATAATAGAAAGTCACAGTGGTACAAGGAACTCCAGAGCCTGTGCTTTCAAACTCAACTTCTTTTTGTGAAATATGCCTTTTAGTTTGTTTTGAATGCCTAAAGTGCCTTTTATGCACTGTCTGCAGGCTATTTTAAAATATATTATTGTGACCTTGGTGACCCTCTAGATGATTATTCTGCTTTGCTTTGCACATTTTTTCTGCTGTCTTTTTTAACTCTTCCCTTGCCTATTCTTTTATATTTTTAATCTATTTCCTGAAATACTTCTCTCACTTTATAAATAAAAGGTTTCTATCTGATGCCTGCTGCTTCACCATGCACTCAAGAAACTCTTTACTTTTAATCTCTTGCCTATAGTCTGGAAGATGGGAGTAATTTTAAAATTTGTTAGATATTTGTAATAGATTTTTCTTCTTTTACTGATAATATGCTTTCTTCATAATGAAAAATAAAATACAGGCTAATTCCTCAGATAAACACATTCCAAAATTATACTTACATATTTTATCTTATTTTCTTGACTGGAGCTAGAATAACCAAAAAGGCTTGAAGAATCAGGAATCAGAGTTGGGCTGTTTTTTCATTCAAAAGAAAAAAAAATCAGGAGGAAAATATGAGAAAGTTCTCTTTGGTGCTCTTCAAGAATGATGTCCTGTTAGTAAAGCAGTGTGGTAGCTTGACCTTGGCTGAATGCCAGATGCTCACCAAGCTGTTCTATCTCTCCCTATCCCTGCTGGACAGGGGAGAGAAAATAAGATGTGAAAGCAACTTTTAGGTAGAGATAATGCAGAAGCAAAAGTTTGGATGTAAACGCAAAAACAAATAGGTTTATTCTCTACTTCTCATCTGCAATAAATGTTCAGCTTCTACCTGGGAAGCAGAGTTACAGCACACATAGACATTGCCCTGGAATGTCTCAGATTCTCACTCATGTGGAATTGCCTTTCTGCTTCATTCAAGTCTGGCCTACCTGCTTATCTCCATACCTCTAGGACATGTCAATGCTGTGCTCCACCTGGAGACCACTCCAAAGCACTGTGGATTTTTAGTACCGTGCTTCTCACACACTAATACAGACCACTTCTGAGCAAGGTTAGGAAAAAGGAAAGGGGTATTTATGAGAGGTCTTAGAGTCAGCTCCCATACCACTCTTGAAATGCAGTTGGTGTAGGCATATCACTATGTTATATCTACAACATTGAGTTCATTTGTAGATATCATTTTATAAGACAGATGTTGACAAATTATAGGAAAGGACAAAATTAGAGGAAAGGACAGTTGCATTAATTGAGGTTGCTCAAATTGAAAGAAAGTGATTATTTATAGTAGTAAATGGTGCAATAATTATGAAAAATTGAATGAAATTAAGATAAAAGTATTTAAACAGAATATTAGAAAGTGTTCTCTGACAGTGAGATGTATGAAGCTTCAGTTTCAAAAGAGAGGTGGTAGGATTCTCATTGCCCGAAGCACTTGGAACTATACAGGAAGAGAAATGTTGAAAATCCTGGGAAGTGTCTGTGCCTGAACTGGCATGAGAACTGAGTGACCTTTTCCTTTTTTTATTCTGTGAATATTTAAAATGGGAATTTTAAAAGACTTAAATAGCCATGTCAAAAATGATACCTACCTTTTCTGGTATTTTCAGATATTTTCCTTCTTTTTTTTCCTTAATTAGTATGGAAATGTCACTGAATACATTAACTGACACACTCTTTATCTCACTAAATTCCTTCTTCTCCTTGTTAATATTACATCTAGCTTATAGTGACCATTAATTGATTTTTCTCTATCTTTCATAATTTTCCGTTGACATGCATTGCCAATAGCTCTTTCATCTCAGAATAATATCAGTTTTGATGGTTATTTAATTTTCCATCTAAGGAGAATTACTCTGAGAATTTCCCTACTGTGCATAACACTGTTGAGATAACTGGTCTGGTAAATAAGTTATATCACAAGGATTTAATTTTTTAGTTCTAGACCTCCACCTGATTCTCTCTAAAATTTTTCAAAGTTTTTGTTCATTCCCTTGTTTTGATTTGTTTCCCTAAGACCAAAATGTAGCCTATGTATACCTTTGTATTCTGCAATATATATAATATGAAAACAATTTTTTTTATCAACTATATCTTTCATGCTGCTCAAAATTGAAATTGCCTGTAGAAACAGCATTTCCAATGCAGACTTAGAACAATACTTGCAGATGTGTTACTGCTTATCAGAGCCTTAATGAAAGATCCAGCACAACAAATTTATTGGCATTAAACCCTTTACTCGAAAGACATCCATGTTGTAAGTACTCAGTTCAATCCTTTGGATCTACAGGTACAGTTTTCCTGTTCTAAATCACTCCATCTCAGTTCTGGGCTTTTAATTCAGCAGTAAGCATCCCTCCTGTTTCCTCTGATGACTCTGCCAAAGCACATGCACTTTCAGCTCCTCCTCAGTCATCTCCAGGCTGGATTTTTTTTTTTTTTTTTTTTTTTTTTTTTTTTAATGGGAGCTGTCTGAAGCAGTTATCCTGTGCTTGTAAATTCAATATCAGGTTTTCCATAATTTTTCATGGTTTCTGTCCATTAACAAGTTCGGTAACTTTTTAACTAAAAAAAAAATTGGATTTGATTTTTTTCCTTCCACTGCTACAAACTTTATCTTTTGCAAAACTATTTTTTTCTACACCCTTGGCATATTCAGTGAGATGGGCTAAACTCATCTCTGCAAATCATCAGTTTCACCTTAGTCACCCACCTGCTGCTGACTTACCTAGTAGTGACAGCATCCTCAGGACTCTCCTGACTTTAAAAGGTGTGTGAGATATTAAAAACAAAAGCCATCCCCTTTGCATCCTGATAGTCTTGTATTGTCAAATATTGCTTTTTGAATATTCTCCCTGAGCATGCAGCACTGGACACTTTGTCCTTTCTAAACACCTTTCTTTGTCTCTTGCCATGGATACAGTTCAGTGTAGTCCTTTCTGTCTCAGACTCCCTCCTAATGTCTGGTTTTTATCACAAAATATTCAGATTTTTTTTTTTAATAAATACTGAGGTCATTGTCTTTTTTAATACAAATGTCCTTTTCTGAATTAGTTTGGTTTCTTTTGTGTTGGCCATGGTGAGTCTTTTTCATATTTTTCAGTCTTTGTGATAGTTCATGCAGGACTTCTAAGGATTTGTCCTGAGTCTTTCATGGCACGACTCCTCTAGGCTTTTTCTTTAAAAAAAAAAATCTGATTTCCTAATGAAGCATCTATAACTCCTTCATTCCTCCTTTGTGCCACTTCATCATTAGCATTAATGTTCTTCTGTGGTCATCTTTTTCCAAAATACCACTGAAATAGAAATCAAATCACCTTTATACTTCATTTTCACAGGAAGCACAGCACTTTCCAGACCATTAACACAGAAGTCCATTGTTAATTTCCTCTGCCTGATTTAACTGAAAACTACTAAAACATTAAGTTGCTTCAGAAGCAGCTTCTTTCAGAAATATATTGCTTATTTTTGTCACTCTATTCATTGCAATTGCAGGATAAAGCAAAATTAAACCCCTTTTTTCCAGTTGCACTCAACATTCCCCTGCTGCTCAGAGTAAAAAACTGATCAGCCCTTTCTTCTGTATTGTCTCCTTAACTCCTCTGTGTGGTAGTTCTCCCTAATCTGCATTCCTTCTCCCTGGGCCCTCTATTATTTAACAGTTTGGACTGACGTGCTATGGAGGAGAGGAGACAGTTTTTCTGACATTACTGCCACACTGATAATGATGTAATGAATTATTTTCACTTCCTTAGACAAGCAGTTCATAAAAATATTTATGTTGCTACTTCAGACTGGTATCTACTGAGATAGAAGACCAAAGAATCTGTTTGCAGGAAAAAATATGGTCATGAATTTGTCTGGAATTGCTTAAGTCAATGAGAGAAGGAAGGTTCTGAAATTAAGATATTTATTAGGCAGATCCAAGAGTAGGAAAGAAACAAGGTGATGTTTAAGGAATGTGACAGAGCCCTATGGATGGGAAGACAAAGTGAAGCCCATCCCATCCTATCGTTTAATGTCTACTGCTGCTAAAATGAATCACAGAATCATAGAATGACTTGGGATGGAAGGCACCTTTAAAGGTCGTCAAATCCAATCCCCCAAGGACCAGCCTGACCTTGAACATTTCCAGGAATGGGGCATCTACAACCTCTGGGTTCCTTGTCCCAGTGTTTCACCAACACTTACAGAGTTGCACTTTTCCAATTGAATCTGATTATTTATATTTCTTTTCATCATTTTGGAAATGAAATTCATACCAAAGCTTAAGCAGAAATAATTTGAGTCATAACATAATATATTTCAGGTGTGATTTCTGCAAAATATTGAGTATTACCAGCAACAATTATATAGTCCCATTGATCTTGTAAGAAAATCCTTTCAGACTTTCTGGGCAATGAGAGTTTTGTCTCTTGTGAAATTATATAAAATTTCAGTTGACTGCATTGTGTTGACAAATATATCTTTACAGTAAAGGGAAATGCTTCTTAAGTTCACCTAATGTTTAACTTATCTTTCCAGAACAAATGTTTAACTCAAACCCTGTTTAGCCAAACATATATAAATATATCTTGGCTGGCGACTTTTTATGTGCCTCATACATCCTTTGGTATATAAGGAAAATCTACATTATACTTTTGGTGGCAGTACTCATTATACCTTTTATCAGATACAAAAGATTAAGCAAATAAAGGAGGTCAGAGTTTTTCTAGCTGTTTTTCATATTAGTTGCAGTCACTTCCTAACAAATTAAATGGATGTAGATTCTAAAATCCTTCTAGACAGCTATAGTCATAGTAGGTATTGTCAAGCTGCAATCCAGAAAAAATATTGTGGCACTTAAAGCCATGTCACTGTTCCAGCTGACCAGTTTAACCTGAAATTCATGCTATTGCACAGAGCAAAGTAAAATATCTGCACTGGCTCTGAAGTAAAAGAATCTGACTTCATCAGTCTGGGTTCACACATGATAAATCCACTACCTTAACCAAATAATTTTTCAAGATTCTTTGAAACATATTGAAATCTAATTTGACAAAAGAGTTTTATCCTTCTGAGGAGCTAAATATGAATTATTTTTTTATTCTTTGCTCTGACTGCAATAAAAGAAACTTGCTATGTATGCTACAAGACATTTACCTTGTATGTAATCCAAACCCCATAGGAATCAGTACAGGAAAAAATTTCCTCCTTTTCAGAAATTAATGATTTTGTTTTCCGGCTTTTGGATTCCAGAAGAAGTCTTTTTTTCAGAGACATAATCCTGTAAAGCCCAGGAAAATAATCTGGGAACTCTCAGAGTATAGCAAGGATAAGGGGAGAGTTATTTTTCAGTGAAAAGTTGAGAAAAGCACAGGTTGAAAAAAGCAACAAGATCCGAAGCAGCACCACTTGTCCAATTCTGTAGTTCAGTAAATACTACACTGTCCTCTTTGTCTTTCCTGCTCTTTGTTATGACATTATACTTCCTAGAATAGCATTAGGTAATTTTTTAAGACATAGCAACATTTTCATCAGGCAGCTACATGATTCGTAGGTGACCTAAGATATAGTATTACTTTCAACCTGAAGAGGTAGAGCTATTTTCCTCTGTTGAGGGAAAAACTGGTACAAACTGGTACATGATGGGTGAGAAGTATGAGTAGGAATGTTCACTTATAAAAGGTAGAGTAAGTAATCTGTATTAATAATGGTGCAAAAAAATGAACAAGTATTGAAAAGAAATACAGAATGAATACTGTTTCCCATAAATTTGCTGATTCTATATATTGACTATTCAGTATTGCTTTTTAAAATTAAGCAGAAATTTATTATTGCTATTGTTTGACATCTTTTGTATTTAATCCAGAACTAATTATTGCAAAAGTTTCATCAGAGTGAAAAAAATCCCACCATCTCTCTCTTTGACACAGCATTACCAGAAATCAGTCAGGTATACAGAAACTAGACACAAATATATTGTTACCTAAGCTGTCTATGGAAAAAAATGACAAGAAAAGGACATTTGTACACAACCACATTATAAATGTTTTGACTTATAAGCATCTGCTATTCTTGTTTGTGAGTGCTTTACCATGCATCTGGACCTTGACACCTAGGAGCTTATTGAATAACTTGAATTTTCATCTGTTATAAGCTTTATTGTGGAGAACTACACAGGGTAACTCTTCTAATTCTTAAAATGAAACCCTCCCAACAGAAGAAATGCCTGGTGTTTTGGAAGCCAGAAATCATCAACCTAGAAAAGAGTCCTTTAAAATGTTCAGCATAGGAGAATGTTCTACTTAAAGTGTGCTGCTGATAAAAGAACTCTCTGTCTCTAGAGTTACAAAGCAGAAAAAAATGATGTTGTACATCAGAGAGATAAAAGACCACTGTGCTGAAAGTAATCATCAAACTATGACTTTTTAAATCTTGAAACTGCATTTTTCTAAAGTTTCTACTGTTTCTTCATTCTTTCCACATTCTCACAAAATAATACTGTTTCTTTAGAAACTCTTGCAAATATCTGGAGAATATGAAAATATAAGTTTTTAAGAGATACTTAAGAAACTCCATCTGAATTGCTTGTTCATTTAAAGTAAAATTCTCTAAACAATCAGTCCATTAAACCAGCAATATTTTCCACTTTCCAGAGATAAAAAGAGATTGGTTTTAATATGCTGACTGTATGAAAAGACAAGCTTAAAGACAACAGAACAGTCTCCCAGGCATACAATTAATTTGAATGAAAATTCTAGTTGGTATCTTGATATAAATAAAAGATACCATTAATTTGTTGTTCAAATTACTGAAAACGTCCCTGCCAGGAGCAGTCTGAATAAATCCAGGTTTGACTGATAGGGCATTAATGGCAAGCACTCAGACACTTAAATCAAAGGCTTAATATTCTTTGTAATACTTTTCCTGTACCCAGCTTACTTTCACATTCAAGTCCTGACCAAGATTTTCCTTTTATTAGCCAAGTTCATATTGATAGAATATATTTAACATAATCATATCTTTTTTGGCTTAAATGATTTATATACTAGTCTCTTTCAAGGCAGAACAGTAGACAAAGATGCTACTCCTAAAAGATAACACCGCTAATTGTTGTCAGTATTTATTAAACTACTTCCACTCATTCTGTAAAGAGAATTAGTGGTGAGTGTGGCTCTGTTTTCATTGAATAATCTGGTCACAAACATTTCAAGGTACTGGATAACTCTCATGGTTTTACTGTTCTAGCAGGATATGCTCAAAAAGACTTTGCCGTGAAACATCCTCCTCCTCTTCCTATGGTGTACATTGATTGCAAGGAAACACAACTTACACCTCTTTTCTGCTGAGTGGAACGTCTCAGGGCCACACAGCCTCCTGCAAGATTTCACAAAGTAGAAGATTGCACTAGCAAAAGTTCTCCACTAGCAAACCTAGATAAAACTTATCAGTATTGGCTCTGCTAAGTCCACATGCATAGAGGCTGGGTAGTCACATATTCTGTGCACAAGTGTCTTGGTTTATAATTAATTCATCTGGAAAGTCTTCATCTGGAATCTGAAACCCCTTAAAAAAAGCCTTGAGTTATTTCCCCAGATTTCAGAACAAATCCTATTTTTTTTTTTCAATGGGGGTGAATAATACAAACAGTGAAATCAGACTGTAAGGTACTCAATATGAATTTACTGTATAGTATAGAAGTAATATAAACAACCATTACCTTGAGAAATACAGTGACTGCCTTCTGCAAATTGTGCTGCAGAAGTAGAAATTTCTGCACTGAGGACTGAAGTGTGAAAGCAGCAGTAGAATTCAGAAGGTATATGATTTATTTTTCAAGAGTTTATGATGGCATTATATTATACTTGTTATTTTTTGACACAGACAGCAATGTGCTGCTCTTTGTCTGGGATTGAGTTGCATCCCTTTCTGTCTGTTTAGCTCAGCATCTTAGTAATATGAGTAATAAGTGCAAAAGATTTTCTGAAGAAACTGTATCTCTGTTTCCTATCTCTACTTGGTAGAACACTTTGTTTCTCACAAACTCATTCCAAGCGCATCAGTGAAGCATAGCAGCAGCACTTTAGTTTACAAGAAACCATTTACCTGGTAGGAGGGAACAAAATTTACATCCAAGATTTATTGCTTATCCCAGAATACTGAACCGGTTCTTAATACAAAGTCAAACTAAGCATGTCCTTAGCATTGATGATGCATTAACAAAAATTTCTTCATCCCTGAAACCAAGCCTGGAAAAAAACAACTAAAAATAGTATGCAGGCATTGAATTTTCAGTACAATTAACACTTTGAAAAATGCTGAGACTGCTAAGGAGATAAAGAGGACTCTCAATGTTAGAGCTATTTCAATAATGTGTTGGGAAATGTTAAATTTCAGCTTTCTTCTTGTTTACAAATAATCAGTAAATAGATGCAAATTTTAGAGAGTTTGTCTTGCTGAGTATTTTAAGAGAACATTTTTTACCCTACAGATTCTTTTGATCAAGAGCTGAGATACTGCATAGATAGATGCATTATGGAATCGTAGAGAAAGTAGGTAGCTGCTTGCCTGACTATTTTTTATAGCCAGTAGTGTCTAGAATTCATTATGTGTTTTGTGCAATTAGTCACACAATATTGGTTCTGCACCTAAACATTATGCAAATACATGTGAGGACTGCAGGAGAGTCTTTGATACCTGTACACCCTAATAGCTAGGAGCAGTTCAGTGTTTCAGAGAGAGTAGAAGTGAATTCCACTGTACACTTTTTAACCTTTCCTTATTTTCTTTATTTTTGTTTATTTGCTTGTTTATTTTTCTCTCTAAGGAAAATACCATATATGTTGATATATGATGACTTGGGATGTAAAAACTCAATTCCCTTTCCATTCTAGGAATAAAAATATATAAACTATCTTGTCTGAGCTGTCTGTTTACAAAATATACACTCCTTTTTCTCTTGTCACAATCACATAGAGTAATTGTATTTATATGAACACAGTACTAATTGCCAAGGATTTGCTCACTGGTCTTTGTTTCTCTTATCAGATTAATTGCCTGAATTCTGGGGTTCCTGTTGGAGTGTTTAGAGTGCTGCTGTGTCTATATGCTGAACATTGTTTCATCTGCTCCCCTAACGTACAAACTGGAGCTGTTGCTGTCTTTATTCTAATTCTGATTTTACCATTCATTCCCTTGATAGGCATGATGAAGTGAATACTCTGATATATTACAATACAGCATTCAGAATTATTTTTCTCATGTGCCATTTGCCTTATTGAATTTTTCAGTGGAAGTGGTAAGAGAAGTATTTTTACAAACACAGTGCAACTTTTAGACCTTCCTACAATTTATTGCAGATAATTAACAGGTGATAAATTTGGGGAGAGCCTAATTTCTTGAGGAAGGATTTTGAGATCTGATAAAAAAAAAATCTGAAGTTGTCTCTGAAGGAGATAGAATTCTAGAAAACAGGAGTCTGTAAACTCAAAAGAAGCTTTAACAAGAACTGCAAATCAATGAAGGTAGACAGGTATTCCTAGGTGTGTCTGTAGCTCCTCCTACTAGTACAAAATTCCAACTTCACATGGCTTCACTTTACATTCAATGAGCATTGCAAGAGCATTTTCTCAGCCTGTATTAGTAATGATTATTTCAATTGTAGCTAAAACAGGAAATTCTGGACATGATTTTTCTTCTTTAAGTGACCATGCTCGACCACCACCAAGTTGTTCACGTAACAGAAATTTAGCCATGGATTCTTTGGCTTTGAAACTATATTTTAGATCAGAGCATTCCCCAAACTTGAATGGTCTGGATGACTTGTTAGTATGTTTTCTGTGCTTCTCACATTGCAGAAATTGCCTGGAACTGAAGTCTATAGATAGTTTCTGACTGGAGAAAACCTGATTATGAAATAGAATACGCCCAACATGACCCCTGGCCCAACCAGGATGGTTGCTGCCCAACATGATATATCCTGGTATTTAGAACACAGAAGGCATTCAACAGCCTGGAATAGTTAACCTACATGCAGTTCCAGACCTCACCTTCCTTAGTGCTCCATCCAAAATAAGTACTTTTCTTAAGTCTCTCTGTTAATACTGTTATTATATATCAATACAGCTATTCTGTAAATTGATACATATGTTATTCTAAACTCAGGTATTTTTATATATCTTAGCATGATTAAAAAAAAGCCACTGGGTATCTATCTTCTCTTTATTTAATGACAATTTATACCTGAAAACCTTGGAAAACTGGGCTTTTAAAACTTCACAAGGGTGAAGACTTCTGAAAGTCATTATCATGTCCCACTAAGTCAGTTCATAGAAGTGCTATCAATCATTTCTATGAATGCTGTTATGGACATTTATGATAAACATTCCTTCCCACTGACTGGGACTGAAACATACACTCACCAAATATACTGTGGTCCTGACATCTGTCTCTGTATGATATGGAGTGCACTATTCTTTTTAATTTTATGACTTTGAACATTTTCCATTTGTTAACATTCTCTTAGAAGTAGAAACTTACAAAGAAATGGTCATAGTGTTCCAACGGTCACAACCCACAGAAGCAAGAGGAATTCTACTGAAGATTACTCCTAATGAAGATGCTCCTTCTGATTTAAAATTTGTGTAAAGCTGGCAGTTCAATAACATCCTTGAGTCTTTGGCAAAATCAGCTGTCTGAACAAGGAAATCCCTTCTATTTTCATTCTTTGTTCATTCATGAACAACTGTTTTCTTGGTCATATCAAAACGCAAATTATTTTCTTGATTTTTGAGTAATATGTATTTCATAATGATGATATGATATACATGCATTTTAAATACTATCTTTCCCAAATGCAGAATAAGTATTTAAGGAAACTTTATTTTCTTCTCTGTTACCATTGAAATAAATAACATTTTTATCTAGCTGCTGGGCAATTTCATTCCTAGGATCCTTTTTGATCCATATTTTCCTTGAAGAAAAGCCTTTATTTTCGGTCTCATAATGATAGATTTTTCAAAATGTAGTATTTTCCTTTCCACATTCCTTGTGAATTTTCCATGATTTCTAACATGTGTGTATTTATTGTTATTAGCTTAGCTATTGACTAAAAGCTTACCTTTTTTCTATCTTCTAGTTAATAGCTACTTTTTAAAAGCAGACATCATCCTTCTTTATTATTTCAGTGCTACTTTTTATTAATATTAAATTTTTTTTCTTAAAATTTGTCTTAGACAAATTTTCAGTGTTGTATTTTAACAAATTTCACACTTTCGTGTTTAAATTTTTCTCGTCCCCGATGAACATAGGTATTTGGGAGGATAGTATAGTATGCATGTAGTAGTTTATAGTAATGAATTTATTTAGTCCTGTTTATAGAATAGACACAATCAAATCATCGTCATGTATCGCTGTAGAGGTCATAACCAGGTAGCATTGAGTTTAGCAAATGAAATATATTTATCTTTGTGTTATAAGGTTCCTGATGTGTGTTAAATCTCATTTCTGCATTTTGGTGTTTTCCTCCCCTTCTACTCATACTTCATCTATAAGCACTAATATGTACAGGCAGAAGCCAATCTTTTG
This sequence comes from Taeniopygia guttata, assembly GCF_048771995.1. Classification (NCBI taxonomy): domain Eukaryota; kingdom Metazoa; phylum Chordata; class Aves; order Passeriformes; family Estrildidae; genus Taeniopygia; species Taeniopygia guttata. The sequence continues at coordinate 34,367,205 of NC_133028.1, read as the reverse complement.
GGTTTACAAGAACTACATTTTTGAGTCAGTAAATGATGCAAGTTATTGATCTAAGTAGAAGCACAAGGTAGAGAAATAATCTATACAGATTCAAAATCAATGGCACTAACCTATCAACGATTTAAAAATTCAAAAAAGGACGATTTTGGATAAGGAATGTCTCTTATGTCTTCCCTATACTATTTTTGTAGTGGCATATAACCACTGATTTTAATATTTCTGTCATTAATCCTCCAGGTTTCTCTAATTTTGATTGAGACAAATGTGTACTGACAAATGGGCAATTCCAAGTCTTCTTATTTACTATTTATTCTCAGCAGTGGCATATAAATAGTTAATAAGTATAATTCCCTTGTGTTCCCTTAGTGCCTTGGCTAATTTTGTAATCAATATCTTGCTTTGGAGCTAATTGCTTGATTTGTATTCCTCTGTGCCCATCCAGCCTGTTAGTGCTCTGTAGACTTCTGCCCCTCCACTGTGCTCCTTTTTTTTGTCATCACATAAAAGCAACTCAAACAACTGGTCTCTCACCTCAACAGAGATTCCACAAGTTTCCAAATTCCTACACCACTTATTACTTGCTTGTTCATTTCCACATTTTTACCATGTTTCCTTCTTTTTTATACAATCCTTCTTAATGGTTTTATGGAAACCGTTGCACATCAAACTCAGAGTAATGGCATATGTATAAAATATGATAAACATGTTCTTAATATATGCCACCCTTTGTAGAAACATGTCTTGAGCTCTGGTTAAAGAAAATGAATTGCAGTTGCAGAGGAAAGAATAGATACTCAATGTTTGTGTTAGTTAAGCTGGGAAACATGTAATTTTTAATTCTTTTCTCATAAAGTTGTTTCATGGTCTAATATTTATTCTTGTTCTGTTCATAAATACAATGAAATTTTGGGCCAGGTTCTGCATATCTGTCCTTCAGGGCTTCATATATAGAAGAGTCACCTTTCTGAACCTTGGTTGGTAGCCAAAATTCATGAAAAATGAAAAGAGAAAGAGCAAGGTGCAAGGAAAAAACTCAAAGCATTTAGAAGAATGCTTTTTCTTTTCTCTACAAGTGATGTCCCAGTCCAGCTTTCAGTACCTTGTGTTTGTATCATTTTCATGTATCACTTTCAATGTTTTATATTACAGGATTGTTGTATTTTCTCTCAAAAAGGATAGTGAACATGGCATTCAGGATAAAGCAATTCTGTTTACAAATAAATGTGTGTTTGTTTACAAATATTTACTTTAGACTTTGTCATAATCAGATAAAGAACTGGAGCTGCTAGATCATTTCTTGTGAGCCATTACAATTAATAATTTCCGCTAAGCCGTGGAGTGAATGAACAGATCTATAAAATTAATCGCATCTCATCAGGTACCAATGTCTTTATTTCAGTGCAGCCTTCATGAAAACAGGAATATTCTCATCACAGGTGGCTTGATGCTTTACCTCATTCAGGAGGTAAACCAGACTATCTGCATGGTTCATTAATTTACAGCCTAACAGGTAGAACTATCCAACAGTTCTCCAGTCCAACAGCAGAGCCAGGCACTGCTGTACTCTCTTTGATGACAGCGTGCTAATCCTGCAGAGCCTCATATTTGACTGACACTTTGAATGGCTGCTGTGGCCTCCTGTCAAATTACGGTAGGTTATAGACCCAAAAATTGCCTTCCCATCAAGGGTTAAACTATATCATGTAATTGAGGCTTATTCTAAAAAATCTGCTTGCCCTGAGGTCAGGCAGAGCACTGAGCTGCAATCATTAATAAGCCATTTTGTGTTTGCCTCTGTGATCAAAGAGTTCTTGTCCAGAGAGCAGTAGCTTGTTTCCTTTGCATTTCAGGTTCAAATTTAGTTTCCAGAGAGAAAAGAGAATAAATCCTGACAATAACAATGGTGAATCTTTAATGGCACTTATTAAAGTCAATGTTTGATTTTTCAACTGTGCTACCTGAAATTCAATTTTTAGACCAAAAATGCATTTAAAAGATTTGGGGCCTTTTGTAACAAACACCCTTTTACAAGTTATACTGATCTGCTATGTTCGATGGAAGACTATTTTATGTTATTTGTTCCATTAGTTCCTTTAATTTCCTTTATAACAGATAACCTTTACAGCAGTTTAAAAAAATCTAATAGCAGCTTTGATCTTCAGATATCAGCTAGAGAGTACTCCACACTTAGATTTTAAATAATGTACTGTAGAAAGCTACCATCCAATGAAAAATCCTCAATTACTTTAAAAGCTATCCTTCTCCATGCTTTTACATTTACAGGCCTTTCTCCTTCTTTTTTTTTTTTTTTTTTTTTTTTTAATTTCAACTTCCATATTACTGAGATACTTTAAGAATTATTTATGATAGCATTACCTCATACTAATTTTCTGCTCAGTGCATAAACCAGAGTTGCATCTGCTCTTTTAGAAGAGGGAACATGATCTAGCTGATACATATTCTTCCTCTTCTCTGGCATAATCGATGCAAACTCTCCCCAGAGACAGCAGTGCCTTTCTCTGCTTGGACAGAATGCAGTGTTGATTTAACTATTGCTTGGTAAATACATTAAAACAAATTTTAAAAAATCCCAAAGCAGAAACCTATGTTGCAATACATTTATTTTGCACCTCTAGGACCAAAAAGTCTGACAGATAAAGCTCTGTGCTTCATATGCTGTATGAGTTAATGGACCTTGCTGTCTGTAACTAAACTGGCACTTTTCAATGTGCATATGTTTGACTATGGATATGTGTGCCTGTCTTCATCTACATTTGCTGTGGGCATGACTGAACACAGACTGCTCCACATAATACACTGCATATAAGCAAAGATGCTTTTGCCCTCTAGAGGGGAACTGGTTGGGAAACACTCATCAATGTTTCTAGAGGAAATTTCAGTTTTGCAGGAGAAAAAAAGTGATTTGCTTGTAGGCAAATTGGATGGAAGTCTCTCAAGCTGCAAAGTTTGCCAGTTTCACCTGATTACAGATTATTAAAGGTAGGAGGTCCTAAAATGGGCACCTACACATGATGCAAGTGCAGCCACCCATTGTGCATAAAGTGCATGGGGAATTGAATTAGATTCAGAATGGGAGCCTCAATAGTCTGCTCAGCACCAGTGAAATGCAAAGGAGAGGTCTCAATGATGACTAAATGAATCCCTTTGTATTATAAAATTCCTTCTGTTATTCAGTATCTACACCTACTTACAAACAGAGAAATAGCTTTTGGAATAAATATTTGCATTAATGTCCTGGTATAGGAGATACAGATTTAAATTTGTGTCCTGTGTGATGAAAAATGAGGCTTGCATTTTGAAACCACCAAATTGCTGGGTGGTTTCTCACTCTCTTGCTGAAACATTTCTGCCTTGTATTAATAATTGAATAGACTTAAAACTGTCTTGCCACAGCCTTGCTATTAACAATGTCGACTAATCCTGTTCTTAATTTGTCTATACCTCAACATATTTAATTCCTGACATACGATGCTGCACTCAGTCTCCCCCACCTGAGGTGACTGCTGAACCCCCTTGACTGCTGGATACATGCACACGTAACTTGTGATGTCCTCAAAGTACCATCTCCCTGTACATTTCAACTCTGCTACCAGTGTGCTAGGGTGCTTCTTGTCTTGATTCCTGAGATCAGAGTGCTTCTGAACCTGCCAGTCCTGCTGATCTCTGTTAGGCAATTAGGTTAGAGGCATGTCATCTCTGAGAGATATATTAAAAGGCATTTGCTGACATTACTGATCATATTCTGAAGCCTGCTTCCAAGAAATGGGAGACAGATAATCTCAGCCAGATCTTAAGTTGCCCTTCCCCGCTCAATTGCTTAGGTGGGATTCAGGTTCAGTTGAAAGGTGAGCCAGGTGAATGGTGACAGAACTGTCACTCTTTTGTTTTAATTCTGGATGAAAATAGTTTTTAACTTTCATGAAATAATAGGATTTTTTGAATACTTGATATTAGAAAGCATAACAGGAGTTAGGTAGTTAAAGCAGTTATAAGAAGAAAAATATTAACTCTAATTTTTCTGCCAGTTATAACAATGAGGGCAAAGTTTTTAAGTCTGCACTGCAAATCTTCAAAATATTTTAAGAAATTGTTTCTAAGAACTGGATAAATGCAACTAAAGCAAGAGACAGAGGTAACTTTAATCTTATAATTGTAATTTAGTGATCATAGATTTATCCTTTAAGATTGTCTGGAAGACAGAACTGGTGCAGACACACCTGTTTTCTGTCTTAAACTGAAATATCTGTAAAGAAATATCTTTGAACATTTAAATGTGAAATGGTGTGTACAGCTTATATATCTTGAACTGGGGAGGAGCAGAAATCAGATAACTTACTCTTTCTTCATGGAAATATTACAAAACTCTTAAGGATCTCCTAAACTCAAAAACTCAAACTCACAAGAAATCTAATGAAACATATGACCAATATAAAATGCACCCATAAAGTCCTTCTCTCAGGTCATTAAAGTACTTTCTGCAAATTGTTCCTCAAATCCTCGGACTGAAGAAAACAGAGATTTGTACAATGAGATTTACAATGTGGTCATGCGAGATTTGCAATTCTTTCATCAAGCTTTGTAGAACAGATTTGTGCCTTTTTTCCCCCATTCCTTCAATTTCACCTAAACAGTAAACAAAATTACCAAAAGTAGATTGATACAATAAGTTTCAATTTCTTCTCTAGGGAATCATCTTGCTTTATGTTTGGTAATTCCATCCAGAGACCCTCGGACACATAGTGAGTAATGGATGCCCAACACTGAAAAAAGTATGGGGAAAAAACGCATTTGCTCTTGGCACTGTAATTGTTTACAGTGATATTTTAGGCCACCTTTGGGATCAAGGTCCCTTTTACTATTTTAGATTATATAGTATGAAAAAATCCTAACTTCAGAACAGTTATAATCTTACTGGAAATGAATGACAAATGGAAGGTAGAGGGCAGATACAAGACTTGTAGGTGCTAACTCTTGTAACTCAAGGTCATTTAGGTATGTCCTATATAAAAGGGTGTGAGTATTTTAGTATTGGTTCTGTATGAAGATTAGCAGTTGAGAGAAAAAACTTAAAAGACAGAAATCAAGTCCAAACTAGTGGTGGACAGGGAGAGATGTGCTTCCTTTCATAGTTAACCTGGTGCACACTGAAAATGTGAACAGGATTTTTCTCCCTGTTCACACATACGCTACCAGCCCTTGGAGCCCTTCTCCAGGAAGTGAGTTGAGGAGGGGGGACTGAACATGAATCTCAAGGAGCAGGAAGTTGGCTCAGACAGCTCTTCCCCACCTCCAGAGGACCCTATTTTCTAATCACATATTTCCTGTCATAACAGTCAGAATATTTGAGACAAAAAGTGCTTAGCCCTGGTCCTCCACACTTGACCTATACATTTACAAGGTAGTGCTCCTTAGGAAGTAAGAAGTGCATCATTTCAAAAGGTCATATTTCATCTATTTACCCTTTATTATTGGTGTCTCCTTTGAGTATTAGTATTACCATTTTGGATGTCTTGATAGCTGCTGTAGCAGCCTGACATTAATTAATGTTAATTCATGGGTTTTGTATCATACTCCTTGACTGACATGATATTTTAGCAGCGCTCACCAGTCCTGCTATGAAGAATTCCATTGGGCTGATGATGTTCCATTTTTATGCAATATGTGAATTATCTATTGGTTTCAGCTGCGCAAACCATGATAGTTCTCTCCCCATTTCTGCAAATTTGGCACAGTCTGAATTGCCTAGTTTGTCACAAGTCTCTAATTCACATTAACCAAGAAAGCAACTGTGGTACTCAAGTTGCAAAATTTTCAACTTTCATAAAAGATTTAAGAGAAATTATTGTGTTGCTGGATATTATGTGCTCTTGTTTTAAGTCTGATTTATTAATACAGGGGTTTGAAGGGTTTGGTTCTCTTTCTGACAGTAGCATCTACTTATTCTGTGCTTCATGGTTCGAGACTTCTGGCAAAGTATGAGATCAGCCTCTGCTCAATAGTTCATATGCTGGCTTTGAGACCTTTTACTCCCTGCAGCTTTTCCGTCCACCAATTTTGGAGGAACTCTGCCTGCAGAAAGCTCACTACTCCTTTCTGTAGAGGACTCAAACACATGTCTCTCTGCTGGGGATATTTTGAGTTCTCCAGTATATCTCCAGGTATGAAACTAACCACTCTGTTCAGCTTCATCTAGTGACTTCTACGCTCGGCTAATGGTAGTTAGCACTGTATGGAAAATCACGTAATGAAAAGCCAGTGTCCAAAAAGGTCACAGAGGAGTCCTGAAAATTTATTTGCATAAAGGGAGAGTCCACTGGTGCACACACACAGTGGACTCTCAAAACCCAGATGTTTTCTTGAGATTTCGGAGGGCGCACCCTCCTTTGATCCTAAACTCCCGGCCACACGTTGCCCTCTTCCTTTCCCCACTGGCTGAGTTACTGGGAAGGTCCAACCTCCCTGAACTACTACCATATATTTCCCCTTGAACCTGCCATTTTACTTCAAAGTTCAGAAATTCAGGCTTTTAAAGACCCACTGTTCTGTTTCAGAAGACAAGCTATCTGTGCTCTGTAACAAACCTGCTGCCTGAAGTTAGAAGAGACATCAAGACCCATTCCAAAAATATTAATGTCCATACCTTCACCCATGGAATTGTTTATAAAGACTTTAGCGTCTTCCCTGTCAGTACAATAATTATGGCAACAGTTTCATGCTCTTTTTAAATTGTTTTATTGAAGCTTAGATAGACTTGCAAATGCCCAAGTTCTTGTTTGCTCTTCAAAGCCTCTGATTTAAAAAAAAAAAAAAAAAAAAAAAAGAGGAAGAAGAGAAAGGAGACAAAGAAAGAAAGAGAAAAAAAAAAGAAAGAAAGACAGAAAGGAAAAAGAAAGAAAGAGAAAAAAAGAAAGAAAGACAGAAAGGAAAAAGAAATAGGAAAATGAAAAGAGAAAGAGAAAGAAAAGAGAAAGAGAGAAAAAGAAAGAAAGAGAGAAAGAGGGAAAGAAAATAGCAAAAGTTTAATTTTTATTTGGAATAGGACTCCTAAAATTTCAGTGATAGAATTTCATAGTTAACCTCCTCAGACCTGAATTAACTGAAAATTGTTGAAATATCAAAGCTTCGAAGTCAGACACCTATTGTTCTGAAAAGCTCCCTGTCTTCCTTTTCTCTAGCACCTATTGCTAAATTGCTTTCTTTTTATTACCTTTTCAGCTGTTATGAGGCTTTTAATGGCTTCATTTTTCAAGGTCTTTGCCTAATTTGCTGCAGTTCTGACTCAATTATAACTCAGAGCCAAGAGGTCTTCGTCTCAGAGTACACAAATTTTGGCTGGCGGATCAGCAGCCTGGGTCTCTGCCCAACCACCAAATCCCACTGCCTCTGGAGTCAGATATGGATCAGAGGAATACCTCTTGATAAAGTCATTGTACTGCTAGGCAGCACATTTGCAAAGGGCAGATTACCAAGACCAAATGTTACTTTTGTTACTGGAAGGACATTTAAGTAAATGTTAATCCTTGGTGTCTCCAGAGATCCTTTTGTTCTTTGGGATGAAGATCAAGCAACTAGTCACACATAACAGAAAACCACTATGCATTTTGATTACTCAGAAAACATTGTCAGAAGGCAAATTCTCTCCAATATCTATATATATATATATATATATGCATGAAAGAAATTGGTGACTAATTATGGTATGGGACCTGAGTGGAAGAGAGAGACATATCATGGAAGTACAGAGAAAAATCAGAAACCAGAATTTCAAGCTATTTGTGCCAATCTGTTTTATGGGAAGTTTTGCGAGTTTAAATTACAGACTTAGCCTTTTCTCAAGATTGATTTGGATGACAGTTCTAATGTAAAATATATTTTCACCAGTTCCTACTGAAAGCCCAATTTTAGACTCATTTACACTGAAATCTATTCAACTTAAGCTGGTGCTTTTGGAGTTCTTTATATTACTCTTGTTGCTTACAATCAAGTTCACCATTCTAGTTCTGTTAAAGAAAAAAAAATTGTAGCAGCCACAGTATAAAGCAACCACAGGGAAAAAAACCTTGCAAACAAACTGAATATATATATATATATATATATAAGTGCTTTGAATTCCAAACAGGGGAAATAAAAATGATTTGTATTAAAGGTTAAATATACCCTAAACTACAATGTTACAAGTTTCATAGTAATGATGTCTCTATATCCTTGTGCAATACATCATCAATCCACAGCCAAATACCACTGACACTGAACATATTTTACTTTTACAGAAAAATATTTGGATACCACTTACCTCTGAGGCAGTTCTGGAAATTTTAAATATAGTTCTTTCTTGGGAAGAAAGGAAAGGACATCAAAATGAATGATGAAACCTACAAAATGAATTTTCAGCTATTTTATGTAACCTGGTAGAAAAGGTAAAAATTCTTGTTCTGTTTCATTCTACCCAGAGTTCTGATGATAGCAATCAGGAAAGGTTACATTATCTAACTGTAAGAATTATCTAGTTGTTACTCAGTCTTTTTTCCTGGTGTGAGAAGGACCTATGATAATACAAGCTTAAAGTAGCCCTGTGCAAATCCATGGAATTAATTCCAGCTGGACAGGTGAAACACAGCATTTAAAAAATAACATTACTGAAGCAAGAGTTCCTATTTAGTTGCAAATTTGCAGTACTTCCTTATTATTCTGCACTAAAGGTATTTTATTCTTCCTCCTGGTAAACCAGACCAACACTGGCTAGAAAGCTGATAAAAGGTTATCACAAGCTTGCATAATACCATTCTTTATGAATCATTTGGCTTTAGTAAGGAAGATAATTATGATCAGAAGGACTCCCTACTAGATGTTGAGAAGACAATGTACAGAAATCAGTGGTACAAAATTACTGTATTTCTAGAGCTGAGTATAAAAAGATAAGCAATGTTTACTGCAATCAACTACAAACTAAATTCAGCTGGAGAGCAATGCACTCTGCTCTATGTAATACAACTATAACATCTCTTCAATCTTCTTGTGACCTAATTTTCTCAATTCTAATATGTGCATTATGCTTTCATGATACTAACAGAGTATTATGAGGGTAATGCTGTCCTTGTGGCTACAATCTGGTTGAAATGGTAGGCCTAGACAATGGTCTTGTATGGCTAATTTGCAATACTTCCATCATTGTACTATTGCGTATATACGATGATTGTCAGTTCATTAGACCGTAAATCCACCTATAAATACTTGATGCTAAGTTCTTTGTTAAAGAAACTTTAAGCCTTGTCTAGTCTAGTGATGTGTTTATTGTTTAAATTAAATCTTAATGTTTTACTTGCTCTAATGTTTTATATAGCAATAGAATTTTACAAGGGTGCAATAGGAATAGTCTAAGCTAGCTCTACTGTTATGAAAAGGTTTTCTGTCTTGTGCACTTTCTGCACGTATTCCAGTCCCTCTCACTTATTCTGAGATTTAGTGGCTTATGTGTTCTCTTAGACATAGTCATCTATATACTATGCTGCTGTGACTATTTCATTATTCTGTTTCTTGACTTCATGCCCATGTCATCAATTCAGCAATTGGTTATTCAGTTTGTTAATGAGGGAAAAGTGCAATGACCATTCAGTCAAATTACAGAATATAGAAAAGGTCAAAGTACTAGAGTACATTATTCAAATTCATAGAATCTTGTACATAAGAAGCTATATTTTCCGTTCCCCAATACTTCATTTCATGGGAAAATTATTACAAGAACATAATAGGGCATAAAATGAATCCACACTAAGAACAAAGCCTACAATTAAAATGCTAAATGGCATAACTTGAATCCTTTATTTTGACAATCAGTGGAGTAAGAGTAAGGATTTCCTCTCGTACCACGAGAAATCATAATTTTATAGTTATCATTTGCCACAGGATACTAAGTACATTGTAAATCTACAGCAAGATAGAGGTGTCAAAGTGCTCCTTACCTTCTCCCCATACGTAACTCTGTGCAAATCAAAATTCTGCTGAGTTTCATTTAATCCTAGAGACATGTCAAAAAATAGCAAAGTTTTCATCAAGGAAAAGATAGAGATAAAGAATACAGACAGGATTTTGTAGGCTCAAGGTTTCTAAAATCACCTGTGGTAGTCAAGATCATGATGACAGTCCTTACTATGGGCAACTATGCAAATATTCACTATAAAAACTGCTTTAAACCACAAACTTCTTTCAGGAGCAGAATTTTAAATTTCATCTCCATTCTTATAGACAGCAGTCACAGGACAAGGGAATTCTGGTTATTTGCTCTGGTTTGGTCTGATAAATCTTGTACAAAATGGAAAAGCCTTGAAAAAAGTTTTAGAAATACCTTTCATCTTAACTCAACCCTGGATGACAGGGCACTTCAAGGAGGTGCCAGATACAATCTTTGGTGTAGAAGAGAAATTAATTTCACCTCTTATCTTTCAATAACTGTTTTAACTGCTACATTTTCAGATAAAAAAAAAGGGAATAGTAGATTTTAAATGAAATAATGTTTTCTTTTAGTCTTCATTTTCCCTTCCCTGGGTTATTTTCTTTTTGTCAGAAAATGCTTGAATAGGTAATTCAAAAACTACACATCAATGAAGGCAAGAACATCAATCCAGAAGAGAATACATTTTTCAATTTCCTAATGAATAGCATATTATTTTACTTATAATTGCAAAGCTGGTGAGACATTTTGTAACACCCAATGGTTAGTTTTGCTTGGTATATCTTTCAAATCACGTCTAAGTGTGGATCTTCTAATTGGCACTTTTTTCCATAATTTTGCTCTATATGTTAATGCTGCATATCTACGTACTTGTTTCTTCCATTATCCAGAACAGTTATTATTTTTATTCATACAAATATTAGACTCTCATGATGGTCATGTGAATTCACATATTTCTGAAGCCTGTAATTTCCCTCTATTCTGCTTCACTAAATGGACTTACTGATATTGTGATGAATTGAGCTATTGTACTATGTCTCAGTTCTTTCTTGCTTTTAATTATATTCCATTCATTAATATGACAAATTGCAAAGTTTCCACTTTTGTTATTCTTTTCTTCAGTTTTCAGAAAAATCATTTTAGTTTTAATCAATGAAAATTAGAGCCTCATAGCAGATGAAAAGAGAGAAGTTATAGTCAAATGACAGGTTGGATCAAGCCGAAATCCGCACTTGACTTGTGTTCACAATAATCCAAATTATGAATCAAGCTGCTTTTAGTCAGCTAAAGGCTTGCTTTACACTGAGTTTTGTTTTACTCTTTCTGTCATAAGTAGAATAGTATTGCTTATGTGACCCATTAGTCTCTCTAAAAATCCATTTTACAGGCAAACACAATTGCTTTGAGACTTTTAGTAGCTTTCCACCTTTTTCAATCAGTTTTTTTAGTCATTTATTTGGGGAAATAAGTATGGTTGGGTAAAAATAATGTACAATTGCCATTTATTTCATATAGCTTTGAGAAAAATTTGGGAACACACTGTTAAAACTTTATTTAAAGTTATGCATTGAGAAGGAAAGAAGAACATGTACTTCAACATGTAGTAAAATATTCCTAATTTTTTCTGGCACATATGCTTCTTGAACAATAGCTGTGCCTGAACACCATTGCATTTTATTGCCAAATCCACTATTACAGACTTGAAAATCTGAAGGACATAATTCAGATGTACTGTGGAATTTTTCAACGGATACATATTTTCATTGACACTTGTGGCTGCAGTTTTTTCAGTAGGGGATTTAATAATGTTCAACCACAAAGGAGAAAATATTATGAAGACCTTTAAAAAGAAAACAGATACAAATATAAGAAAAGACCATTATTTCAATACTAGGAGACATTTGAATGAGGACTTCCAACATTTCTAAAGACCTTTCACATCTGTCTTTTTTTGACTCCCTGGTATTTTTTCATTCTGTCTTTGTGGTGTTTTGTAGATTTTTTACATAATCTATTTTTTGTCCTTTTTTTAAAGGAATATAATTATGAATCATAACATAGTCATATAAACAATTTGGAATGGAAGCTTGATATATATGCATAAAAGTTAAGTATTATCCAAATATATTAATCAAAGGGCTGAAGGGGTGTAGAGGACATGATTTCAAATAAACCAGCAACATTTTAAACCTGAAAATGTGACTTCTCTTACCTTTGCTGCTGTGAAGAAAAGGTTGATGATTCTCTGGAGATTCTGTGATAGCTCAAGACATGTCAATGACTCATCTGTAAATATCTATTTCCCTGAAGCTAGCAAGGAAAACTCCACAGAATGTGCTTGATAATATAAATCTCTTCATGAAGACATATACATCTTGTAATTGCCACTTCAGGGGTGAAGGCCAGATTTCCTGGCAGGTGTGAATTGGCATATGTCTGCTGAAATCATAGAACTGCTGTGTTACATCAGAGCCTGGACGTGTTTCCTGAGCTATTTTTGTCATGTCCCTAAAATCAATTCCTTGAAGGCTAAGATGGTGAAGAAAGGAAATAACTCTCTGTTCTTGGGTCATTGCCTGCTTCATAGATTCTTGCCCTAAGACATTTGGGTTTTATTCTGTTATAAATGATAAAATGTAAAAATCTATGTAATGTGAAAAGGGTAGGGCAAAGGAAAGAGAAAACCGCAAAAATAACACAAGATTTGAAATCACAGTTTAGTGAATTTTCCTCTTCATTTTGGCTATTTCAAATAATCTGCAGGTATATTAATGTAAAATAAAATCTATGAAGCAAATGTTTGCTTCTCACTTTTTCTATATTTTGCAGTAGAGCCAGAATTAGACTTATAGGATTCTATAAAAAGGAATACTTAAAGATTGCTGAATGACCAGACTTTTCTGAAAAATCATTTATTTTTGTTTTGATATTCTGTGGATATGTGTTTATAGACTGCCTTTTAATATTTAATAGCACAAATGACACCATGTTTTCTCCCATGTCTGAAAAAACAACAGCGACCCATTTAATTTTCCATGTTTCCTGCCAAAACGCTTAGTCCATCTTTCATCTAGATATCCTTTCTCCTCATTGTCAGTGATATGAACTATTTACTACACCTTATATACTCTAATAGCAGTCAGCTCATCCAGTTGCAATTACATTACTTCAGGATAAGACTGTTGTGTCACAGTCCTTTATATAAGACATATCCATGCTGGAAGTGGTCTGTTTTTAACCAGTGAAAAATTAAATTTATTGGTAAGAACTGCATATGTTGAGAACAGATTACTTTGTGAGTCAGCTGGAGCAAAGGGCTGGAAACCTGTGGGCATAAAATATGCATGGGACTTTCAGCCTCTTGAAGGGCATATTTGCCCAGATACTTAAAAATTTTTTGAAGTTGAAAACTTCAGTCTTAGCCAGAAAGTGGGTTCAGCCTGAAGTAGGTCCAGCTGCCTTAAGAAATATGTCTACCTGGCCCAGCACAGAAATCCTGATCTACATGCTTTGCTTCTGTATTGGCTTTAAATGTCCAGGGGCTGGCAGCAGGAGCAGGAGCAAGGGCAAGGGCAAAGGCAAAGGCAAAGGCAAAGGCAAAGGCAAAGGCAAAGGCAAAGGCAAAGGCAAAGGAGGCACCTAGGTGCCACAGCAGGTATCTCTGCTGCAGCCTGAGGAGGATCCCATGCTGGAGCAGGAGGGTATTTCATTAAAGAACTGCAGCCCATGGAGAGCACACATTGGAGCAGGGGAGAAATGATGTAGAAAGGACCAGCAGGGACAAACCATAGGCCCCTCCACCCTCTATCTGCTCTGTGCCACTTGGAACAGTGAGGAAAAGTCAGGAATAAAAGTGTGAAGTTGGGCTTCAAGAAATGGAGAGGAAAGATGTTTTAAAGGGTGTCTTCATTTTTCACCACATAAATCTATTTTAATTGCCTATAACTTTACTTAATTTTTACCCAAATTAGTCTATTTTGCCAATTGTGCTAATTTGTAAGCAATTTCCCTCTCTTTATTTGAATCAATAAGTTTTCTATTCATATTCACCTCCACCCCCTGCACCATCCCATGAAGGAGGAATGTGAGAAGCTGGATGGCCATTTGGAACTTAACCAGGGTAAATCCAGTAGGGGTTTCTTTTCAGAGAAAAGCTAGTTTTGTGTATAACATCCTTTATCTGTGATGAGTTGTGCTATATTCACCTGTGTTGATTTATATGCTCTTTTCCTTTCAGTATCTGTTGCAGGGATTTTTGGGGTATGCCTGCCAGGCATTGATTGCCACAGGCATAACTGAAGTTCCAGTTTCCTCACAGGTTTGAGGAATCTTTGAGTTGTATGGACTTACTCTTCATAAAATCCTTTGAGATCTACATATGAAACCCAGTGTATTTGAGCTGAGTTATTAATTTTTTTTCCTCTATGAGCATAGATCATATTAGAAGACGTCAGAAACTGACATGATGGTTGGGAATTTAATGGGGTATATTTTCTTCTTGATAGGCACATATATTTCCCATTAATGCTAATGGGAATTATATGTGTGCAGCAGGAGAACACACCACTTTGCATGTAAATTTCACATTTTATTTTACAGAGGGTATGTAACCCTATTATCACCAGTGCAGGCAAAAAAAAATTTATCCCAATTCAGTAGGTTATAATCAAACATTAAAATGATCTAGCTGAACCTAATTTTATTTTACCTTTCCAACTCTTTTGTAATGAAAGTAGTTTAATCCAAAGCATTTTCTGTGTCATGTGTGTGAATAAATAACCCTTTTCTTGCAGTTAAGTTGTTTTTAAACTCAAGCTAATGAAACTACTTATTTCCATTTCCATCAGAATTACAAGTATAGTTAAAAGGCTTGCACAATTTATATTTGAAACATTCTTCAGGAAGAGACTGGTAAAAGATCATATTCTTGACTATTGAAGGTGTCTTCTGAAATGTATCTGATAGAAAATGCCAGCTTTTACAAATCCTGCATTTAATCTAGAAAGTATGTAGGGATTTTGCCATACAGTGATTTTTCAAGTAGAGAATATACAAGGGTGTACATTTTAAATAGCACAAAGTCTTGTGACTCACCTTAGGGTAGCACTGACCATGAGTTATAAGTTGTATTAGAATTAATAATCACTCCTGTTTATTCTTCCCTTATTATTTTCATCTTATAAGTATTAATTTCTTCTTTTTTCCCTTACTAACCTGTCCAAAGCAACTGCCTTTTCCCTGGTACATTCAAAAGGTGTCCCTCACATTAGGATCATTCAATTTCAGGACTCTTGTCTGAAATTAATGTAATTTAGAAGATATCAGTGCACTTAGAAACAAAAATGTCTCTTTATTAAATTTTTGGAAAATAAAAAATTCCTGGAAAGGAAAAATATTTTTTTTCCAAATTATCCATAGATAAAACTGTAAAATATTAATTCAGCTGAAGTGTTTTGCCTTGCCGAAAACATAATAGTCTAACAAAATGAGCTTTACATCTAGCATCATGAATTCCAGGGTAACATATTAATGGCAAAGATCTATCTGGAGATCTCTGGCATGAGCCAAGATTTTCATTGTTATCAGGCTCCATTTGCACAGCAGAAAGCCTCTGGGAGATTTTAAATCAAAACAAACTGAGGTTTTGCAATAAGAATTTGGTTCTTAAGCAAATTCCATCCTGCTGAAACCCAAAAAGAAATCACACTGGACTAAAAAGCAATTAAAAATTATAATTTATTTCAACTGCTGGCAAGACTCAAGTTCTTTTATTTGCTAATCAAATAAGAGGCATTGTAAAGGTAAGATAGGGGACAATAGCAATTTGGGCAATATCTAGAGAAGATCAGAGGTCCTTGCTGCTTTACGAAAGTAAGAATTGATACTTTAGACTTCATATACAGGTAGGAAAAAAATCCCTAAAAGATACTTTAAAATCACTAAGACAAGCATTTCATCCCCAAATCAGAAACCTGAAGCCCAAGGGAGATTTACCATTGACTAGGAAAATAGCCTAGGAAAAAAAGTAGTTTTTATTTGGCACGGGTAGATACTTTTTAATTTTGATTTTCAGTTATTTCTTCTGCAGTCTGAACTCCTTTTTTTTGTGCAACTCCCTAACTCTGTTTTTCTTCCTCCTGCCTTATACCGATTCTACTTCTGAGAGCTCGATCAGATCCTTGGAAATCAATGTGGCTGGAGTTATTCCAGAAGAGGAGCTTTCATTATACTACTAGTGTAAAATTAGCATTCTTTAAGAAAACCCCTAAACTTCTCCTCTCCTGTAAAAGTGTTTGTGTACTGTAGAATCTTGAAACACAGAGTACAGCAATACAGGTTTCTACTAATATTGGTAAAATTTAAAAAAATGACTAATCATCATTATCCTCGTCATCATTGGTGGAACTTAAGTTTAGCTATATTTTCTTACAATTTACCTTAGATACTTTTTAAAATATATATTTCTTACTTCTGAGTTATGAAAACAACATGTATAAAATTCACCAGAAAATTTTTCATCCTTAGGTAGGTACAGGAGTACTTTAGTTCAACAATTACCATCACTGTTCCTCCAAAGCATCCTGCACACCTTTTATATAAAAGTATATAAAGTATAAGGGTTACAAAGCTGACTGGTAGGAAAAGTCAAGATTAGCCATATTCTAAGTCCTGTCTTCTCAAAAAGACATAAATACATAGTGAAGAATGACAGCCTTTCTGCAAATACGTCAAACTGTAAAATATTGTAATGGGTATTCAATAGTAAAAAAATATTTCATTTTACTTTTAAAATAAAAAAGTATAAAATGTGAAATTCTCTGATAAATGCTATTAGCTTTTGCAGACATTCCTGTAAGCCTTTGTGCAAATATTAGTCACATGAAAAAAACCTCATTACAAGCATAGACAAAACTCATGTTTCATGCAGCTAAACTTATGCACATATTTTGGAATAATCTCAAATTTAGATTAAGTAAAGTAACATGACTTTCCATCCTAGAAAATTTTTCAGAAGCTTGACGCAAATTGCTGATCTCTGTATAGAAAATAAAGGCATTGGACTGATTTTTAAGGGATTCCTGTAAGCTGTATCTTCTGTCTTCTCTCAGAATCCTACTGTACACTAAATTTCATGAAATTTGTCATGTGGCATTTTTGATAGAGACTAGGATGTCTAATGTAGATCAGTGAAGCTTGACAGAGGCAACCAGCACTAGTGCTAGGAAGCTATACACAGGTAACTGAGGTTTAAAGATACAGCCAGTAAGGACATTTGAAAAATGGTTTCAAAAAGATCCTTATGGAAAGACACATAGAATGACCCCATAGGGTTCAGGAAACATTAGGACTGCAGAGGAAAATGTTAAATATATTTCAGTGGAAGAGGAAAAAATGCATTTGCTTTCTACTTTTTCTTTCAGAAACATTAAACATTTGCTGTGTAAAACCATTTTTTTCAGTTTTCACAGAAGTCAAAATGAATCCAAACTGTTATCAGCTTCATAGAAATTCTTACTTCATAAGTGTGTTTTAAAGATAGTCTGGAATTTTTAGGTTATACCACTCTGGTTTAGGTCATAGCTGTTCACCTGGTGGGGACAGAGACCAAGGTCGTGTGTTCCACCCCTGTCTGAGCCATTCACTTAAGAGCTGAACTCAACCATCCCTCTGGGTTACCTCCAAATCAGATCCTTCCATGATACTGTGAATTTGTAGAATACTTCAAAAAGCAAATTAACATTCAAACCAGGATGATATCTGTGGTTTCACTCTTGAAAGTGGGTTAGACTATTTGGATATTTAAGAAAACATTGAAAACCCTGAGAATCATGCCACATTCTTGAGCCTGGACTCACCCTGTGACCTGCTTTAACTGTCCTGATTTCTGTTGAAATGAAATTTTAAAACTCATCCTCTCATATCAGTGCCTTAAAAACCAGTCATGCTTATGATACTTGAGCCAGTATATTGATATATGAGCCACTTGATACTTACCATCCTGGCAGCTGGGATACTTGAGCTCAGGAATACTGTAGAAGCATAATTTTTGACAGTTTGGACAACCAGACCTACGCATATTCAGAATTATTCAAATTCCAAATTTTACTCAACAAAATCTTAATCTCAAAATGTTTTTGTACCAATATCAGAGGTGGCAGCAAGGGATTTATGAAAGTGGCTGAGGACCTGCTAAGCTCAATTTCATCCTTGCAAAATGCAAGCTCCTACCAGTCAACAGTGTCGCAGCAACTGTGTTGCTGAAGCAGAGCAATGAAAGCCAGAGTTAGGGAAAGGCTTTATCCAAATACTCCAAGAGCTATTAAGTTATATTTAGGGGAATATATAACCATTCAGCATGGCTAAAATTGCCAAATCCTCTGTCTGATTCAGCAGTAGAACCAAACCTGGATTTTCATGAGTAACAAAGCAGCTCCGCAAACTTACTTATTCCTGCAGCTTTATCATTTTCTTGTTCTAGCTAACCCATTTTTCAGCTGTGGTCTAGACCTACAGCTGGGATAATAACTTCTAGATAGTATTTGATAAATGCAAAAATTCTGTGAGCATAATTTTCTAGCATTGATTCAATTTGATAGAATCTGACTATCTCTCTACTTGTTAAAAATAAGCCTTTTCAGAACCTGAAAAATTGACAGCTTGATCCAAAAGGACTAAGTGCAAACAAAATCTTTAGCATCTTTTTAAAATTAAGCCTTGCCTATTTTTCTGTGTGTCTCCTTGGATTTATTGTGTAAGCATTTGTGATCTGATTCCTCAACACCATGGATTTTGTGTGTGTACTTACATGATCAAATAGCTGTTGCCCCAGGAAACAGGGCATTTCTATCCATATAAATTGCAATTAATATTAGCTGAGGTCAAGCCATTTGTTTTGAAATATTTGTGTTTCCTTTGTTGGAGACTGTTTCTATTAACTACTTGAGGAAACCTCATGTTAAATCCTTGGGACTCAAGGATTTGTGGTCTTTTTAATGTTAATTTTCTTGAAGTTACAGAGAGTTCTTAGGTCTAGCTCTTCTGTCAGATGAGCATTAGTAAAGAAAATATTTTAAAATGATAAGTAATGTGACAAGAGGCTCTGCTAAATCTCTCATGATTTTAGTCTGTTTGTGTGTCAGAATGTTCCAGTGCTTCTCCACAATGAACTTTTAAGCTGTTTGATATTTATCCAAAATACCCTTTTTTTTTTCTTTTTAATAATAACATCTAAAATAGTCCTAGCACATTTACTGTGACACTAATATACCTCAGGGCCACCTTCTTACTGCACAATTTACCTACAGTATTCATTAATGGCTGAGAAAAACACACCCTGTCACAGCTTACTGCAACCTAAAAGACTTAAATTGCATCCAGAAAGCTGACAGGCCAGTGCATTATTAACTGAGCCACTGAGACCCTTTAAACTGTATTGTATATAAGTTTATAGCACAGGGAGTACAGAATTTTAAGCTTGCACATTTTAATGTATTTAATTTGCCGCACTCGGCAGTTTGCTTTGTGAACTGTTAATCTTTTCAACCGATACAGCAAAATGTCACTGTATTCATTTGCAGAGTATAATAGGCTTATATCCTGAAACAATAAAGTTATAATAGCCTGCCTGCTGCCTGGAGAAGTTATACAAATTCAGCATGTACAAGGTGTTGTGTCTCCTACTTACCCTCTAGGTTTTAAAACTCATCTCATATCAGTGCCTTGAAAACCAGTCATGCACCTTACTTTGGTGAGATAAAGAAAAATAAGTGTCATGGATCAAGCTCTGCTGAACTCTGTCTCCCTCTCTCTTTTTCTCTCTCTCTGTGGAGTTGCTTGGAGTATTTTGATACTAATTCATTCTTGCCATCTCCAGCCATTGCAACTGCAAGCTGAAGTCACAGATATTCAGGTTTGTTCTGCACCTCCTGTACACACACCGATCTGGAACTGATGGGTAATTCCTTAACTTGTTCTACTGGCAGCCAGGCAATCACAGATCTTAGGAAAAAAAACCCCCAGCTGCTAAGCTATCTAAACTCCAGGAAAGAGGTTCTGCATACTTGCTCAAACTTTACTGATGTTCTTTGTATTTGCCCTCCATTCTTTCTTCAGACCATTTCTGTTAAAATTGTCATCTCTCTTTTTCTACAAGTGTTCTGAAAAGGATTATGTCATCATGGTGGTACCACAGTGTTTCTACAGAAGTGAGACATCCTCTGCAACAGAGAATTGTATATGTGAGGGCAAAGATGATAACAGTAATAAGGGAATTCTGATGCTATCAGTGCCAGCATAGTGAGACCTGGCTTTTTTTTTTTTTTTTTTTTATGTTTTCTATATTTTTTGATTGAAACTTATTGGAGAATTAATGCATTGGTTATTTCTATAATAGGATATCCATTCTGAGGAGTGGAAATGTGACATCTTCTTACAATGAATTTCTGTCAGATGACTAAATAACTAAACGACATTTATTCTTAGGCAACTTTAGGTTCACTTTGTGAAGTGCTTAGTTAACTTGCAGGACATATTAAATTCTTAAACTGAAATGCAATAGAGAAAAAATACTTGTAAAATGAAGTCTTTATTTTTTGAACTATTTCTACTCATAGTGATTAATAAAAAGGTAGCCTGAAGCAAAATGTCATGCATCTTGGTTCACAACCAAGCAAAATCTTTAGGGAAATATCGATAAAGTGATCCCAGGGTGATTGTAGTAAAAAATATCATGTGAAAAAAAATAAGATTCCCTAAACCAAATTCAATACATTAAAAAAAAAGTGCTGGTGATAGAACAAAACTTTCTGGATGCCCTGGACTTTAGCAATTCTAAAGGAGAGAGTGGATCTTAAAAGGCAAGATGACAGGAAGGCAGTAAGAAAGTTAAAAATCTATTTTTCATATTGAAGAATGCCTTTAAAATTAAACTGCATTTATAAGTGGAATCCTATTTCTAGTGTTTTCATTGTCTGAAAGCATTAACAAAAGTAGGCAACATCTTATTGAAAACTATTTCTTTCAGCAAAAGAAAACGTAGCTTTTAAAGCTGTGCCCTGGCTGCTAGGTTAATTTGTTATAGAGAATTTAAGGAAAGATTAAAATCACAGTTATCAAGGTTATGATGAGTTTGCCTGTCTCTTTTTAATGAGGAAATTACAGCAATGGTTTAAAAATTTTCCATTTGTAATAGCATTTATATTGGTGTGCTTTAGACTATTACTCAAGGTTACACTATGGTTTGGGTTTTTTTGGTTTTGTTTTTGTTTTTGGTTTTATTTCTGTTTTTGTTTTTGTTTTTGTTTTGTTTTGTTTTTGTTTTTGTTTTTGTTTTTGTTTTTGTTTTTGTTTTTGTTTTTGTTTTTGTTTTTGTTTTGTTTTTGTTTTTGTTTTGTTTTTGTTTTTGTTTTTGTTCTTGTTTTTGTTTTTGTTTTTGTTTTTAGTTTGGTTTTGGTTTTGGTTTTGGTTTTGGTTTTGGTTTTGGTTTTGGTTTTTGTTTTAGTTTTGTTTTGGTTTTGGTTTTGGTTTTGGTTTTGGTTTTGGTTTTGGTTTTGGTTTTGGTTTTGGTTTTTTTATAGGTAACAGATTCTCTCTGTTGCTGGAACTGTAAAATACTGAATGAAAGCATGGATCTGGTTCTTTTAACTGTGCTGCTTATATTGTCTTTTAAGCCTTTTTATTTGCCTATAGAATGTGGAGATTTCTATGACAAAGTGTGATGGATCTTAAGCAGTCAATTAAGCATCTACTAACTGCCAGTGAATTAAATACTATCTGGCACAGGGCTATACATGCTCCATTTTGACCTGCTGGACCATGAGACACTGGCTAACAGAACTTCTCAAGCTCTTGTGAAGTTCTCTCTTGAATCCTGGGCACATGATCATATATCTTTAAGGTCTCAGACAGTGTAATCTTAGAAGCACTCATTATTAGAAACTCATTGCTACATTTTGTATTTTTATGTCTGCTGTAACTTCTTGATTTATTCCTTTGATATTATTTCAGATTCATCAATCAATGCTGGTTTTGAGGTCCAGATCATCTGAATGAATTTAGCAAACTACAAGACATGAAATTACTGGAAGTAAAATCTTTTCAAATTTTTACTGTGGTTGGGGTCAGGGAGAGTTCTTAAATAAAATATTTAAGAAACATCTGAAAATAACCCAATGAGAATGTGGGAAAATTACATTATTTCTTAGAGTATTTTAACATCAAAGGTAGCACTGGTGAGACAGATAATCATTAAAGCTGAATTGCTGAAAGTGTCTCGATAGTGCACTTAAATATATTTCAGCTGAGTGAAATAATTTAAAACCTAAAGTGTGATCCAGAATCACATATGTCAATTATCATGTTGTCTGTGATATTAAAAATGTATGCAGCTGGAGGCTAAATTATCTGAGATCTCTAAGAGTTAGAAACACTTCATCCTTTCCTTTTTTTTTTTTTTTTTTTTTTTTTTTTTGACTGGGGTAATTTTAGATACTCAATGCAAATAAACCAGACAATGAAGGGGAAAATTTTTCAATTCTTGGAAGCCAGGATAACATGAGAGATTTGCAAAAATTAACTTTAAAATATTTTTGTGCAGATTGAATTTGTAACCTGCTGCTGACGTTTCTTGACTGAATGTAATGGATTTTTCAAATGAAACAAAGTCTTCCACATGAAGAAGAATTTAAAAATATGACATCTAGTGCATTTGCATGTCTGAATGACCATCAAATTTTTCTATGAAACTGACACACAAAATTTTGTGTCATCTTCATTATTCCATAAATGTGATGCGTTTCTTTTCTTTTACTATCCTAAGCCATGGAAAAACACCCCTTAAGCATAATGTTGCTAAAGTTAATTTGCTCTTCACTGCTTTATTGTCGCAGTTTTTTGGCCTCCATGTCAACATTAGTAAGGGTAGGACTGATCACTACAAAGTGCAACAAATTCATAATAACAGGACACTTATTTTTTTCCTTAAGTAATGACAAAAGTCAAGGTCAGAAGAGATACTTTACCTACTTGGCTATAAGTTGGAATAACAGGAAAACTCTTTCTTCGTCATTTGAAGATGAGGGTGCAGTTCATAAAATCATAAAATATCATGAGTTTGAAGGGGCCCACAAGAAACACCAAAATCCAGCTCCTGGCCCTGCACAAGACCCTTCCAAGAATGACACCGTGAGGATATTGTCCAAATGTTTATAAAACTCTGTCAGGCTTGGTGCTGTGACCGCTTCCCTGGGAGCCTGTTCCAGTGTCCAACCAAACGCTGAGTGAAATTTTTTTTCTAATATCCAACTTAAACCTATACTGATGCAACTTAAGGACATTCAGATCTTTTCACTGGTCACCACAGAGAAGAGATCAGTGCCTGTCCCTCCTCTCCCTCTCACAAGGAAGTTGCAGACTGGAATGACATTTCCCCTCAGTCTCCTCCAAGCTGAACAGACCAAGTGACCTTAGATGCTCCTCATGCAGCTTACCCTCAAGGCCCTTCACCATCTTTATTGTCCTCCTTTGGGGGCCCTCCAACAGTTTAATATTTTTCTTAAGTTGTGGTGCCCAAAACTACACACAGTTGAGAGGATTCTTGCACAATACACTTCAATCACAAAGCTTACCTGTTTGGGAGGTAAATACACAAGTATGAAGAGGGAAATATTATCTTCTAATTGTCCTCAAGAATATCTAAGACCTCTTAAATTTTTTTATTTTAATGGAAAATTACATATGGGCCTTGGCCTTTAGTTATCTGCTGTAAGATTTCCCAAGTGAGATTTCAGGGAGTGAGACAGAAGTCAACAACTCAAACCTGCGGTTTGTCCAGTAAATTAGAAGAGATTTTCTTATCAGAGAATCATCATTTCTGCTGGCAAGCCACCTGCTCAAAGTTGTATCTGCAGATTTTGTTGTGAGGAAAGTTAAAGTTTCATGGAGATATTTACAGATGTTAGTTAGAGATATTTCAGTATTCAATACCTGAAATTCACTTTTCAGTAGTCCATTATGATCAACCACAAAAATTATCCAAGGATTTGGCTTAATCAGATATGTGTTCAAGTACAATATGAAGAATGTAAAAGTACAGTAAAATAGGACTGCCCTATTTCCAAAATTAAAGGAAAAAGACTTGTGAAACTGTAGCCTTTATTTCATCCAAAATCCTAAATTGTTTATTCTATTAATTTATTTCAGTGTTTTGTTTACTAGGATTATTTCCTTAGACAAAAGTTGCAATGAGAAGCACTTTATTAATCATCCTGTCAATAGACTTAACCAGGAACATTGCTTTCCATTTGCTTTTGAAATAAGACTTTTCAAAAGGTATCAACAGATGTCAAAAAGTGAGGCCTTCCAACTAAAAATATAAGAAAATTATTGTTTCCATTTGAAACAGTTTGTTCATTTGCTTTAATTCCTGTATTTTTAAGCAGTTTGCTTTTATTATTCTTCTGGAAAAGGATATGCTAGCAATGCTGAACAGTCAGACATATTTCTGGCTCATTTTATAAAGCTGTGTGGGAAATTTGATCACATGGTCCTCCTTGCAAGTGTTGTGGAAACAGTTTATCCAGGATTAAGAAAAGTTTTTATTTGAGACATTAAGTACTTCTCCATCCTTTTCAAAGTTTGAACTTCACCAGCATCTCTCCTTGGTCATAAATCTGTGTAAGGAGAGTTCATATGGAGAATATGTGCTGATTTTTACCTTATTACTGCAACTGTGTGTATGTTGTATTATTTATGTTTATCCCAGGTAAAGGTTAGCTGAGATAGGTGATGGTTACTTTATTTGAAACTGATATTCTAGGTGGACCAAAAGGCAAACTACTGTGTTAGGCACTTTGCAAATAGAAAGCCAATGACAGCTCCTGTCCTAAATAATTTAAAATTTGCCTATGATTTATGACAATTTAGAGAACTGCCTGTAAAATAGCAAAATAAAAGACCAATTAATAATGACAGCCCTTTTCCAACAGAATGCAAAAGCAATTCAACAAAATCCTTCAACAACTCTAACCATAAATATGGATTTTTGAGCTCCAGAGTGTCAGAATATGCATGACTGCAAAGTGTGCATCTCTGACCATGTTATATCATTGTCCACTGAATTTCATGGCCCACCGCGCTTAGTAAAATATCTCTGTGCTACTAATCTGAAATTATTTTGGAAGAGACAAGGACTCTGACACTCTGCAGCTGAAGACAATTGCTGAATCCACAGAGAGATCTCTTAAAATACGTTCATCCTTCTCTTAGAACCAGCAGTCACTGTTATGATGACAGGTAACCTACGAAACTTGAACTTCTGCCAGCACATTCTTGAGTCCCATTATAGCACCATATAGGTATTTTTCACCTGATATAGGATCTTTGGTATGACCTTCTCTGAAATTTACTGACTTTATTGTAAGTGGTATCTTTCTAATACTGGCAACACCTTCATACATTTTAATGAGCTGCCCTGAAAATAATAGACTTTTGTCATCATGTTCAAAATATCTCAACTCTGAAAGAGTATTTCGCATCAGCATCAATTCTTAGACTCCTATTGCCAGCATCTATTCCTTTACATCCTGGAGGAAAAAGACAGCTTATTCTCATTTTAATGTGGCAAGGGGCATAGTTTTGTTGAAGGTCTGTTTATCCACGTCTTGCAATTTCTTTGTCTATTAAAGTAACTAATTCAATTTTTTTATTATTATTTATTGTGTGCTGCCGCTATAGTCTATATCACTATGCTTCTACCTCGGGCTCTGTATCAAGTCAGTCTGTAAAACAAATGTAGGCCCATGATAGTCTGGTGAAGTGCAAGTGCTAGTACTTGCTTAGCAGTAGTTTTCCAGATTTTAGTGGGTTATTTCAAAGAAGTCATGCTTTAAAAAACCTAAGAAACCCACAAAAACTTTGGCCTCACCAGTGATTCCTGTACAATGAGTGCTACCTCAACATTTGTATAAATGAAAATGAGACATTTGGTGCTCTAAAGTGTGGCAAGGAGCTGTATAGCAAAGCTTGATTAGGGGAAGGCCTTGTTTAATACTGCCTTTTATTTTCTTTTTTGAAACATATAGTTTGCAACTAATAGCAGGACATATTAAAGTATGGTAGGCACTAAACAATAAGCTATATGATATATTTAGTTTTCTTAGACAAGTTCTACTCAGTCAAACAGGCCTAGAAAAGCTCATCTTACCTTTCTACTGATCCACAGTAACAAAATTAGCTAGAAAACCTGAACTTATCATGAACCACAACTACCCAAAGAAATCTTGAAAGATTGTTCTTTTTCAAGATAATATCATTGAATGCATCAACTGATTTCCTTAAACAGTGTTAATGTAGCAACAGAGTTATATATTTATTATATAACATTATTTGTTTCTATTGTATTACTTTATATTTACATGATTTATAATATGTTATAAATATTATATGTTTTACTACATTAAGAGAATATATATGGAAAAATCTTATCTATATGTACAATGGCCTTAATGTAGCAAAACTCTTACCATTAACTTAGAGTTAACCACATAGTAAAGCACTCTCATTATCTTCAAGTAAATTACCAATATTCATGAAGTTAGGCATTTATTTAGAGTCTACTGAATTGAGAATTTGAGACCCCACTGAAAAACTGAGTTTAGTGGAGAATTAGCTGCTACTAAAAGAAAACTGAAATAATCTCTAGAATACTGCAATAGGAATATGTTTTCTATTAAGCTGCCTGGGACCTTTCCACAGATGAAAAATTATTATATAATTCCATCTGGGGAAAAAATAATCCAATAAAGGAGCAAGCCCTCAGCTAAGGGATGCTAAAGTCGATAGCAGTGGCATTTTTAGAAACTTTGCACATGATGCAGACAGAATTTTTTATAGGATTTCAACGCAACACTCAGTATTACTAGCATTAGACAAAGTGTCTGAGACAATATTATCAGCACTAGAAAACATTGCATATGCACATATATTGACATAACTGAATTTTTGTGGGTTTTTTTTTCTGTCTCCTCTTTTGAAAATATTTCTCCATGTTTTCAATGACTTTCTCTGTAATATATAAGAAATATTATGCTTAGAAAAAAAAAAATCCCACAAAAGAGGACCTGAGAAAAGCATTTGGAATTTTTATTTCAAACATTTTCATGTATATAGGTTTTGTTCAGGCAAGAAATGCAGTGTCTGATTTTTGAGTTATATAACTATTTTCAATGAGACACACACAGGCTGTCTCACAGTACATAGCACTCAGACGTGCTAAAGAGGATCACAACAGCTGCTTTAGTCTTTAGGGCAGTCAGCTGAACCAAAAATTCATGGAAGGAGATAGAAATGAGAAGGTATCCAAAGGTGAAACTAAATGCCTCCTGCTTTTCCTGTTCTTCCTGCTGTGTTTCCATGCTGTGCAGTTGTGGTGCAGAAGAAAGACTTCATGACCTTCCAGGAGACCCTGTCCACTGTAGCCCTGTGCTCAGGGTGCTCTCACAGCATAGTGACACGAATTTTTGGTTCCAAGCATCCAAAACAAATTAAAGATTTTAGTTGAAATTCTCTGCTGGTATAAACTAATGCAGCACTACCAGAGTCAGTAAAGCTTTGCCTGTTTACACCAGTGGAGAAATTATTCCTCTCTATAGAGAGATCTTGGAGTTCAGCTATCATGGAAGACTGATTTCCTGTCAATAATAAATGTCCTCAGTATCCTACACAAGTCTTCAGTTTATTGCCTCCGGACATTTTTTAATAGCTGCAAGTCTCAAGATGGAAGCAGATTTTTATGCTTTATTTTGAAGGGTAAGGATTGTTCAGAAAAGATACTTCCTGAGCTGCCCAGGGAAAAGACTATTATAACACTAGCGTGGTTCAACCTATCAGCCTAACTTGCGTAAGAAAAGAAACTTATTTCTTTATAACTTGTCTTTCATTCTCACATCCATTTGTTCAAAGACATCTGAAAGTCCCTGAGCACTGACCTGAATAAAATGAAGAAGGAGGCTAATAGAGTGTTCACCTACAGTATTGTTTCCTCTCTTGTTATTAGATGGATATGACCCTGTCTTTGATCTTCCTACAGATGGTACAGCCAAGGATGCCTAGAATAAAGAGTGTCACACTCCTCCTAGGAGGAAAGAAAGAAAGAGGAGTAGAGCGGGAATATGCACAAGCAAGGAAATGGCCACTCTGGTAATTACAAGTGACAAAGATAAATGAGTAAGAATGTGTGAACATGGTCCTCAGTGGGTCCTTAAATAGGTAGAAAATGTAAAAATGCAGCCTGGGAGTTGATGAAAGCAAGGTGAAATGATACTGAAATAAAACCAGGACTTTCTCTTTGATTCAGTAACACTGTAAGGGAAGTGATTAAAGAAATGAAATATTTTAAGGGTTTTTCTCTCTCTTGGTGGTTCTTTATGTACTAGCACACTGTTTATTTTTCAAGGGTATAGCTCTTTATTTCTGACTGCTTGTCAAACGCCAAGCTTATTTCGATTGTCAGATTACAGTAGAATGGTTGCTGTTTATAGAGATACATAACAAGGAATAAGGTAGCCAGCTCTGATGTGTAAATAAGAGCTTCACCAGGAAGGACAAGCTACTTATTTAATTGAAGAAATAGGTTATGTTCTTTTATGTGTTTATCCCAGAGTCTCTTTGGTCATTGCTCAGGTATTTAGCTTTTGGACTATGCAATCAGGAATTTGAATGAAGGAAGTAATATTGTCTCCTCTCCTT
The DNA here is from genome assembly GCF_048771995.1 of Taeniopygia guttata. Lineage (NCBI taxonomy): Eukaryota > Metazoa > Chordata > Aves > Passeriformes > Estrildidae > Taeniopygia > Taeniopygia guttata. The sequence goes on along the minus strand of NC_133028.1, from coordinate 34,338,491 downwards.
GACATTAGACAGAAGAAATGTTACTATGGATCCTTTCCCCAACACCCCCTCCCCCCTAAATATTTTTTAAGTAAAATTACTGGCAAAACCACTATATTGGTACTACAGACTCAGCCCATCTATATCTGAGCATAGGTCTTTCTGAATCTGATTGGATAAACTCCAAAGGAAAAAAAAAAAAAAAACAACGAAACAAATCAAAAAAAAACCCAAAAAAGATCAACCAACCAACCAACCAACCAAAAAAAACCCAAAATGAAACAAAACCAAAACCAACAAACAAATAAAAAACCCCCCAAACTGGAAAAATGCTTACCATTTTTTAGATGTGATTCAAGAGACAGTATAGAGAGGAAGGATTAATTTGCTCTTATTGACATTTTCTGTAGCTTCCACTGTTACTGTGTATAAATACTGAAGAGGTACATCAGTGCTTTAGGCTGACAGCCCCAGGACACTCTATCCCATGGCTCACACCACGATAGGGATATCTCTTCCCACATACTTGCGATACCAGGCTGTAATTGACACTGGAAGAAGAAGAGAGTGCAAAAGGTTTCTTAGCTTTTCTTCAGAATTTTTTAAAATAAGTTATTAAGAACCACAACAAAATACTGGATCCAGGTTCTGTCCTTAACTCAGCTACTGGCTTAGTTTGTGACATTAGTTGCATCACTTAATCTCTATATATATGGTTCAAGTTGCCTTTTACTGTCTCTGTTTCAAGAACAAAATATTAGTATTTCTACACACACATACATATATATAAAAGCTCTGTGATGTTCAAAGATTTTTAAGGTCTTCAGGTAAAAATCACTTGCCACAAGATTCAGGAAAGCATTTCTACACATCTTCAACTGAACATATTTAGAATAGCATTCGCTTTGGCATAATTTATAATTTACAGTATTTCTTTATTGTTTTTAAGGTAAATATATCAAAATGATAAGGACCCAAATAAGACCTCTGGTGGTGAGTGTGATTAAAAACTGAAATATGAGCCTATTCACTCATACCATCTGTTTTGTTAACCCTCCAGAAGGGAGGAACAGTTCTGCATAGCGATTAAAGTATATGACAGATAAATTTATCTGCATATTTTCTGATTGATTGAAAAGTAGGGAAATATATAATCAAGTAGTTAGGAACTATATTTGCTTCTAAAAATAAACTGTCAGGAATATGAGAATTATTTTGAAAAAGCAGACGTTTTTGAAGCCTGAAATGTCTTGATTATCCCCCAGCATGTTGATTCTTCCACTTGGAGAACATAAAGGTGTATATTATAAACATACACCTCTCATAAGAGAATCTTAAAAGCCTATCTTCCATATGGCAGGGAGTAAGGGGGAAAATGTCAATGCTTTTTCTTTAAGCAACAAATAATTATGGCACTAAATGAAACAAAGGTAACTTAGCAACAAGGTATTCCTTTTCTCATCTAGCATTTTCTAAAGAATTCCTACTGAGGCCAACCCATGAGCCTTGTGCTATTTATCTGCTTACTTGCATTGGAAGCATTCCACTTCTTTTTAGCAATACCGTCTGTGAAAAGCCAACCAAATATGAACAGTGATTATAAACTTGAAGTGCAAAGGGAAGACCTTGAAATAATGTTAACTCCAGTATTTCAGTGCTCTATAGATATTGCTTCTCTAAAGCTGAATGAATCACTTGTAGCAAGTGGGCTTTTTCACTAAATATAGTCTTCTACATGTTTATGAAGTGTCACTGAACAGACTGCCTTTGAAATTAATGTGCAAATTTTAAAGTGTTTGAGAAAGGCCTTATCCAAAGACTAAAGAATGGATGGAAACATTCCTACCGACTTCTCTTGACAGAGGCCAAATACAGTGTGCAAATATATTTAATTTGATGGATTGTCCACTAGCTGTTTACTGCAAGTATTGTTTAGGAATATAATTAGTGCCATTCAATGTGGGTTTATAGCAAGTAAGTCTTGTCAAACCAACCTTTTACAAGTTTCCCTAGAAAAGGTAACTATATCTTTGAGTTATTACTAAGGCATTTAGCATGTATGAATGAGGCATTAATGTATGAATGTATAATTTTAATGTATTTAATAACTAAAAATCTGACACAAAGATTAATGCTGTAAGGAAGAAAAGAGAAATATGTAGCTAAATCAAAACTTAATTAACATGCTGATGAAAAAATAACCCAGAATGGGAAATTGTTTTTAAAGAGGTTTTGCTTAGGGAGTTGCTGCAAGGTTTGATATTGAATCTAAATATATTCAATACATTTCTCAACAATTTAATATTAAATGATAGATGATAGATAGATAGATAGATAGATAGATAGATAGATAGATTAGATAGATAGATTTTGTAGAATCATTTATGGAGGACATAAAGCATGACAGTGAGTTTAAAGATGCATCTTTTAAATCTTGGTCTTTCCTAAAATGACAAGACAGTTTAAACAGACATTTTAAATACTACAGAAAAAATTTGCACAAAGAATAAAGCTCAAGAAAACACAGAATGAGAACTAGATGTACAGAATGGGAAATAAGTTTACTGAAAACAACTGTGGGAGTTAGTGGTCAGTGGACATGTAAGTGAAGACAAGTAGGGAAGGCAGGGAGTTTGCCTGTATGTTCAGTGCTGCTGGAATCAAACTATATTTCTCCACACAGATGTGTAGTTCACTTGTAAAAGTGAAGATGGTACAAAGCAGAGCCACAAACATTGTCTAGATAGTGCACAAGAATGGCTTGCTATGTGAGTAGCAATGGCATCTGTTTAGAATGGCAGAAATAAGACTGACCTGAATGAAGTGTTTTAGCTGTGCCATTGGATATAGGCTTATTTTCCCAAGGCATAAGAAGAACCAGTGATAGGAAACTGAAGGAAGATAAATTCAAACAAGAATTCGGTCCCCTTTTATGATATTTTACTTTTATTTTCAAGAACACAAATTAAGAGCCATGTGAACAAAGCCACCAGTGGATACAGTACCCAGGGTGGGTACTGGCCAAACCCATCTGTTGTCTGTGGCAGGAGAGAAAAAAAGCAAAAGTTATGGTTTAATTAGGCAGTGGCTTCATTAGCTTAACTCAACTGGGATCTATATCAGCAACAAATCACACAAAGCTCATGAGCCTATTTTGAGTTGCTTCTGCCTGTCAAAGCCTCTGTTTGTGTTTGATCATCAGGGCAGTGCTGATGCCAGACTGAACTTCTGCCAGAATGAGAAGGAAGCTGGAAGAAGGAGTGCTGTTTAGGGTTTACTGCTCTGAGCAGTAAATCCTCCTGAATCTTGTTTCATAAGATACAGAAATAATTTCATGAAGTATCGGGGAACCTTCACGGGAGGTACTAGCAATTAGTTTGGTCAACTTACCCCTGCCTACCTCAGTAGCCAAAGAGATAACATTATCATTTTTTGTGAAAAGCTGAGGCATTTTCACTCTAGTCTATATAAGTGAGATATAATGACTCGTCATATTCTGGAGATCAGATTAGACCATCTGACGATTCCTTCTGGCCTCAGGTTTTATGAGTCCTTCACAATCCACTTTGTGTGCTGCCTCATTGGTCCTGTGAATCACATGCCACTGTTCCCATTCCCTGGTTTTTATGACTGTGACCTTTATAAAGAGGAGTTCTTGAATAATTTAATGGAAAGGGGGAAAAGTGTGAAAGCAATCTTAAGAAAGGTAAATGAACAAGAAATAAGAAAGCCTCAGAAATGTTAGGACATTTTAAACCTATTTACCAATCATAATAATCTGCCTGCATATAGAGACACCAGCTTTTAAACGTTTTCTTTCCTGAAGGAAAGGTATCAGTGGAATGGAGTCATATCACTCATAATGCAGGATCTTTTAGGAAATTTTTACTCTTGCTCTAATATTCTCATTTCCCTAAATTCCAGGCCCATAGATATGATTTCACACAGCTCTCGGAATTCTCAAATTATGTTAAGTAGTCAATGCCTTTGAGTAACCAGTATCTTTTGGGCTTTTTCTGTTATATGAAATGATAGTGTGTCCTCAGAATACTTCCTAGATATCCCAGGTTGTTCTGAAAATAATTTGTCACAGATCTTTAAGGGGTGTGACACTTTTTCCCAGGTACAATAAATTAACTCTGATGATACGTGTGGTTGTATGAGTTTCTGTTCTGTTTGCTGTTTCCAGGGGGTTTCCCCTGAAAGGGAATGCTACTGAAGAAATCCCTGTGCATGTTTATACTGCAACTAAGTTAATATGTATTGCTTATGTTACTGTGCAAATGGAGAGGTCTCCTCTTGTGCTTCAAGTGGCTGTGCAAGTACCATCCATGAGATAGCCTTCAAATTGACTGGTTTTATGCTTTTAAAAATGTATTTAATTTTTTTTATTCACCAAGGAAGTTCATGTTGGAAAAGTTCAATTTTGTCATAGATACCTTTTTTTTTACTTTCTACAGTTATCAGAGCTCTCTCATATTTTTACTGCTTTTTCAGAACATTTTGAATTAATGCTATCTCTGAGTAGCTACACTATCTGATGAGTTTTTAATTTTTTTCTGAAAGTGGAGATGGCTTATTTCTATGGAGAAACCTTTTGTATCTTAATGAATCTCAAAATAAGTTTCTTTCCCAGGAATATACTAATTACATTGTTTTACTTTCTACATTTTAGTCAATTATAGCCATACCTTTTACCTTTTTTTTTTTTTTTTTTTTTTTTGTGAATACAGCAACTTAAGGACTGTGAAAAAAATGAAATGGCTGCTTCTCCAAAGAATTGTGTCATAGTGCAAATGCCTCTATGGTAGTAAGTCAAAAGGTTTGTAAACACAAATCTTCAGAAAAAGATAAGTGCTTAAGTCTGATTTCAGTGACACATACATGCCTTAACGATTTTGAAAGTCTGTGATATTACTACTTCGATTTTTGCCATTACATGGAACAACAGATCAAGAATAATTTCTCCTTGTCTAAATAAAGGAATACATAAAAAATAATCCTTGATAGGTAGTCATCGGTTTTCTGATGTAAAGACAGCAAGGGTGATTAAGTCTTTACAATATGTTTTATTAGTTTTTGTTATAATGTAATAATAATATAACATGGAAGTCATTTAGATAAAAAGTGAACTTCTGAGGAAGCTATAATTGTTTCCTTTTTCTATATCTACAGTGTAAATCTGTGAAATATGTAAATACAGTTAAACATCTTTAATGCAAACATGACCTTAGAGCTACACTATGGAAGGGAATAGTCGTGTTTTTAATGTAGTTTGGCTTCACAATATTCCAAATATCTTTAAGAAATATTTATAAGAAGCTTGAATACCTTTTCATATCTCTTGGGCTTTACATTGACTCAAGATTTAAATTTAGCAAGATATACTACAACCATTGTGTCATCCAGTGTTAGGTATATTAGCAAATGCTTAACTTTCAATGAAGGTGAAGTGGGTTAGATGATGAATCAATATTTGTGCTTCTACTGTTCTTGCAAACCTTCTAGTAATTATTTAATTTCTAAATACATGCAATTTCTGTCATGCCAAGATCAGATACCAAATAAAATAGAGGGCTGCTGAAGCAATCATATTAAAAAAAACCGCAAAACTTTTAATGAGATGTTAAAAAATAATGAGATTAAAATTCAATATATAAAACTTGACTAAAATGACAGATTTTCTTAATCAATGTGAGACAGATAATTGGCTCTGTCCAAGTTATTCTATCATATAACAAAGAATGTCTTCATCCAAAAATAATAATCAAAATAAATTGAGTTGAACCTTCAACTTCTCCTCTATTACACATGAAAAGAAAATAAGAGGCTAGATAAGGAACTTCGAAAATAAAGAGTGAAAATGAGCAAGGGGTAGCAAAAAGTTAAAAAGTAAATCAGTTATACATGACTGATTAACAAAATTAACAACTTTCTAATTTTTTTTTTATAATTTGGTAACAAATTAACTAAGAACAAAATTATATTAACTTCTTTGAACCACAGAGATGTAAGGTTTATTTTCAAAGTAAGCTGTTATTCCCCTTTTTTAGAAACGATGGTAGAATTAAGTCTAAGGACTACCTTTGAAGAGTAGAGAATACCTATAGGAAAATCATAGCATTAAGGAGTAGACCTGCCATTTTGACAGTGTTCTCTAACACACTTATTAAGCACCCTGTCACACCCCATTCTGCTCATCTTTCCATCTGGTGAGAAAATGATATCTGTCCCCCTTTCACTTCCACTTTAGCATTACAGTAAACTGCAGTGTGTCTTCAGACACTAAGATGTCAAGCTACTGGACTGTGAATGAAGATGAATGCACGTCTCAGCAGAAGGGTCAGGCATAAGAGACAAATTAGAGATTGTTTATCCTTTTCCTGGCAGCAGAATCTGCCCTCTGTTTTCACAAGGAATCTTAGAGATGGAATTTACTGACAAAAATCTAGTGAAATTTGGTAAATCAAGCCCATGGAGTACCATCTCACTTTTCCTCACATTGAGGGTCACTTGTACAAGGTAACTTTAATGAACTCAGTAAGGAAGGCACATTCTGATCTTTAATATATATGAATACTTACTGTGGGTGTAGGAACCCATATGTGACGTGGACTGGACATGTTATGAAGGAAATCAGAATAACAGACAAATAGAACTCTTGTGAATTTATAACTTAATATGCTTGAACAAATTGCTGTGATAAAATAATTTGTAGCCTCAAGGGGTGGGGATGTAGGGGTGGGAAGAAAACTGAGTATAGATTTTCCTAATTAGCGAAGCATCACATTTTTTCACAAAACAATTTGGAAACTTCAGCATAGATTTTGACACCTATCATCTTATTTTGCAGTGAAGGTGGTGAATGGAGAAGACAGTAATTATTTATGTAGAAAAAAACACGGGGTTTGTCACTAATACACCATTGTTACAGAGAATGTTGTACATGTTTTGAACTGCTTTTGCTATGGAAAAAAATTACTTAATGTTTGAAGAAAAAGGAAATAAAAAGGGTTACAAGAGGAGAATTTTTCCTTGCTTTTGTTAAGATGAGAGATAATTTTCATTTGACTTTAGTCACAAAATTTTACTTTACTCAATTTAAAGAGTGATTGAAGAATACACATCTTTGTAAATCATCCCTGAGGTTCCCTCATCCAATGCTGTTTCATCCCTTGGAAACCTTTGAGAGTATTTCCAATTGTGATTTGAAGTTGTGCCATCTATTTTACATAACAATTATTTTTTCTCATTCATTACTAGTGATGATGTTTAGGTTTTAGAATCAATTCAGAGCAAATATTTAGGAGAAGTTTAGAAGAAGGACATAAATGCCTGACAACAAATATTTAACTAGTTTTCGTGGTCTCTCTGTATTTCTTTCCCTTAATTTATGTGTATTTCTTTCCCTTAGGCAGTTCTGCCTTACAGATGCGTTTGTATAACCTAATCAATTTCTAAACCTATGTTTAATTTTTCAGAAGATGTGTGAATGTTTTTACTGTCTTCTTCAAAAGTAGGTCTGCAGATAAGCTTTGCTACTAAAAGTAAAATTCAATCTCTCAATATCTTAAGTAAAATAATCACACAACATGACTGAAAAGCATAATTATTTTCACTCTTGTTACATTTTGTCCATTTAGTACATAGTCTAGCCTTGTGGTTTAGTTTGACAATTTAATAATTTTCCTTTATCTCATTACATGTAATACACACTGAACTGATGACGATGAATTAACCAGATTTCCATATTGTCTTAATTATTTATAAATTTAATCTGTATATGGAAAATGGAAAGATACATTGTTGTAACCAAGGGAACAAACTCTTTTTTTGGTGTACCCTGACAACACCAGGAAGGTCAAAGAGGACAATATTTCTGTCACAGAAAAGTATTCATTCTGATCAGTATAACTTCCATGTGCTGTCCAGTATTTCTGCATTTGCTTGTTGTTTTTTGGATCAAGTTATAACAACTGTTTTTTAGAGTATTTTTTACATGGAAAAAAAAATAAATTATTTCTTGGATGTATTAGGAGTACATTGTTACATGATATTCTAGTTTTGAATAAATAACTATTTGTATATATCAAAGGTATAACACTTAGTGTTTCACTGGCTGTTGGCTAGATATTAAACCACCAAATTTTGACATCTGACCTTTATTACAAAAGATTCTGGTTGCATAAAATCTCCATGTGTTGAGGTACATGGACTTTGATAACTAAATGTATGGATGAGGTAGAAATACTTAGTAGGATTTGAAGATTATTTTGTGTCATAACCCAAACTTCTATATTTTTATGCTACTGAGCACTGGCTTATTTTATAAAAATGTTAGTGATGATTATCTAGAGAACAAGCTAGTGAAGTTTTATATTACCAAGATATGTGTGGGGTTTTTAATTCAGAAGACAATGACATGGTTTTAATTCACCAGTTACGTGAGGTGGAAAGTTTTCTGGAGTATACATTGCAATGTAAAACTCACATTTTTTCTAGGAGTATACATTGCAATGTACCTTTTTGGTGGTAACCAGGCAGAATATTGAGTATACAGAACAGTTCCTTAGCCAGACCTGTAATAGGCTTATAAATCTCTGTAAACAGATGGAACACAAAGGATAGGCAGAGACCTGCACCCTATTCATATAGCTCATAAATATATACAGTAGTGATGGAAAGCACGAGCTAGCATGAATAGCTAGAAAAAAGGCTTAAAGTTTTAGTGGAGACTGAGAAGTTATCAAGGTCAACAAACACATGGCTATAACTCAAGAGACTCAAGGGACAATCTCAAGAGACTATGTAGGGACTATGTGGGAATATTATGCAGATATCAGAAGTCAACCCAATCTACGTAGAGTGAAACTGAAACAGAAACTGGGAAATATAAAAAGGGGATTTCAAAATAGCTGGTTTTCATTTAAAACAGAACAAAACAAAAAATGGGTGATATTGTGCTAGAAAATTGCTTTGATCACTTAAGGTCTAAACCTGGAATATGCCTCATTTGTTATGAAGAAAAGATAGATTTAAGGCAAAGAGTGAATGAAATATCATGAAGTACCAAAATAAAAACCATTCATGGCTTGTTTCAGGGCTGGTGTTCCAGCTCACCATCTAATTTATACAATGAAATTTGTAGTGATGTGGTCATAGAAAGAGGTCTAAGCTTTTTTTATTCTTCTTTCCTTTTCCTCTCATGTGATTCTCCTTTTTGCTTATTATATGTTCTTGGCGTAAGTGATATCTCCTGGGGAATTCCATTTTTTACTTGTGGTGACAGAATGGATGAGATATGCCTGGAAGAACTGGGTTCCACAGAAGAAAAATATGCAGCTAAGTATAATATTATTGAAAAATAAATCAATAATTATAATTTTCACATCCTGAGAGATCAGTCAGGGCAAAGGAACATAGTCAGCTAATTAACGTCCTCTTCAGTTCGTATCACTCCACTACAGTGGGACTCTGGATTGGCATAGCACACCTGCGATCACCTTGAATAGCCACTGGATGTCACTGATGATCCACTGAAAATCAGCTTAACCCTTTAAGCATTATCTTGTTATGCATGGAAGAGTCAGCAGAGAGGTCACTTACTCCCATGACCTTGGGGATGTGAATTGTCTATAACCAACATCTGCAATGACAGATAAATAAGAAAATCTCAAAAGAAACAGAGATATGGCCAACTGCAAGGCACACCATGAGTTAGGATACTTCAAAGTACTATTTGGATGTGAGATGATGGCTACTTATAGCTCTTGAAAATGTGCTATCAAGCCTTCCTGTATGTTCCAATACATAACAACCCAGGTGGGAGGATATATTTTTTTAGTATTGGACAGTGTTCTTTTCACAGTACACACAAAGTGACTGAAAATTTGGTTTTCTTTTTAAATGTTTCAACAACTTTGGGATCTTTCTGGAAAGACTGCAGCAATTCTTTCCCTTACCTGTGGAACCTAAATTGCCTTAGTTTGATGAGAAGTAAATCATTTTCCAGCATGTTTCTTCTCTCTGAAAGATAAAATTCCCAATGGCAATCCAAAGGAGAGACACAGATAGTTTCCTGCCATAGCAAGAAAAGTAGAGGAATGAGAACAACATCAAAACCAAAGCATTTATATTCACCATCATGTTCTTATAAGTGGCAAATTCACTGTAGTGATGAACCAGTTCTTTCTGTACTTTACTACTGAGTATATTAAGTGAAGAGTAGTGAGAAGTGTACTTGTCTATTATAGAAACCAGGTACAAAAGAAGAGTTTTCAATGTTTTGTGGCCATTGCATCCTATTTGGATTTAAATGGCTTTCTTTTTTATCCTATGAAGATTTCTTTTCCTTCAAGCAGAAGCTATCATCTTGAGAAACCCATGTATCAATTAATTAGCTTTTTTCCTCTAACATTTCAACTTAATTCTTTGCTTGCTGCTTGGTGCCAATGTATCCTCTTGTTCGAGGATAGTATGGAGATAGTGATCAGAACTTTTAAAGACTCATTTACAGATCAGATAAGACACAGCACAATGAGCTCTTTTCACTGATACACTTTTAGGTAGCTCATTAACTGTATACTGTAAAGCCAACTGAATCTTTAAATAAAGCAATAGTATATTCTCCAGTTAAAAGTCTATTTAGTTGCCCAGTTGAAACTGAAAATTTATGTAAAATGTTGCAAGATGATAGTAATTGTCTGTAGAAGCAACTCAGAACAACCAGATAATAGTCTATGAACATGTATCTTGGCTAAGATGTGAATAAAAAATATTTTGTCTTAAATCTTCTTTCACATTTTGTTTCTCAGATAGCTTCATCATCCTATCTCTGACTTTAGACGATGTCTATGGAATAAGAAAAGCCAGCTTCCAACCTTGCTCCAGTATAGAGTGTAATGAGGAGCCCAAGAGGCATGTTTCCACCCACATTGAAGTATTCGGCCTCCACGGAGAAAACTTACTCTTCAAAATATACGATTCCACAATATTAACATTGTTTAACTAATAAAATAAATGACTGCTACTGATTATAATTAGCTTGCCTTAAAATAAAAGTCATCAGAATTGTTTCCAGCAGGTGCTTTCTCTGCAGTGCTTCTGTCAGATAAGTACATACAGTATAACAAGAAGTGAAACCTCCATTTATCTTGAGATGAATAATTTAATTATTTGTTCATGAGTGTAGATTCATCTGTTTTGAGAGGATTTCTTTTGTCAGGTCTTGTATCTAAACATCACTTTCCCATCTATTGCTGTAAAACGTGATGTAGTATGAGTGGGACTTGACAATGACTAGACATATTTTTGCTTCAACAAGTCTCCTGAATTTGAGTTAGTTGCTTTAGCTGGGTCATCAATTTCTCTTCAGAGGAGAAAGAAGGGCTCTTCTGGAGGAGATTCAGAGATTCATAATGCCATGTCCCTCTATAAAGCACTTCAGCACAGTAAGGGTGCTAAAAGAGTGAGTGGAGTAATCCTGATGTTCACAATGGAAGGTGAGTACTGGATTTTGTTTAGGCGAGATTTTGCTTCACACCTGCTCTAGTCTTTGGTCCTGCTGACTGGGTGTTCATTAACAACTGAAACACGCAAAGTTTATTTTCTTTGGTACATCTCATCACTTGATTTCCTTTAACAGGAATTGAGTTCATGTGCTCAGAGGCAGCTCCATGAAGGCTACAGACTTGATGATGTGCTCATAAACTGAACTAAAAAGTTAATGGGAACCCTCTGTAAGGGTACAATAAACTTTTAAAGAGATTGTCCACTTAGTGTAGCTAATGTACATGCCTTATTTCCTCTATTTTAATTTATCAAAGATAAACATTGCTACATAGATAGATTATACAAAAGAGGTATATTGTGTTATATATGCTTTCTTTTTTATTTGTTGTTTATGTTTGTTTGCTTTTTAGATTCAGTCCATAGATTTAAATTCTCATTTACATCCTGACAGTGATTTAATTTAATTTATTTAATGACGGCAGGTAGGAAATTTAGAAGAGCAGACAGTGGATGTGAGAATTTTTTCTCTTCTGGGAAGCACTCCAAGAAGGCAAATCCTTTTCCCCTGTAACCTGCTTTTTAGGCTTTGATATTGCAAGATACAATCAAACCCATGACATTACATTGGAAAGCAAATAGGATTTTGAAAAACTGTGAAAGAGATCCCTGTACATACCTAGAGAAAAGAAAAGCAAGGAAAAAACCCTTCTGAAAGGAAAGATAAATTTTTCATAATTTTTCCCAGAGAAAATATTTGTAGATTAACTGGCAGTGTGGGTTTGTCAAGAGCTTACTATACATATATGAAAAAGAGCACGACTAGAGAGAATGAAACTACAGAAATAGAATGAGCACTTATAAACTGTGGCGGCAGATTTACTAAACTGAGACCAGAGAAAGAAAAATGAGTACATTTAAAAACATCTGTGTAATTGGTGAATCTTTTCAGATGCTGTTTAGTGCAGAATGGACAATATACAAAACCAGAAAATGTAAGTGCAGCAGAAGGTATAACTTGGGACTTTGCTTCTCAGAGAGGCCTTTATACAGACAGTGGCACTTGCTTTGTGCTCATACACCACTAGCCTCTTTCAAACTACCAGAGAATATTCATGTACTCTTCCAGACTAAACCAAAATTATCCGAAAGTGCCTCCTTCACACCAGGTTAGCCTGTGCAGTGGCGAGGTGAGGTCTTAGACTTCTCAGAGAGTAGAAGGGGCTAAATCCAGTGGCTTCCACAAGAAGATGAAAGGCTATATAGCAAGGGCTTGTAATAAAGGAAGGAAGCTCCAGAGATGAACTGGATTTAAGATGTGCCCTTTCATCTAAGTTCCCTTCTTTTTTAGCTTAGATGTCTCTACACATCTGTGCCAATGATTGTAGACATAATTTTGAGGGACCTAGCTCCCTCAATGCAATGTTTGGGGAACAGAGTTCTCTAAACCAGTGAAGTGAGCTGCACTACTGGTGGTCAGCTGTCTTACCTGATGTAAAGGTTCACTCTATTACATTAAATGTAGAAAATAAGGACTAAATTGTAGTTTATTTGGAAAAGTTAATGTATTTTTCTGTCAGTTCAGCTTTTTGATTACATTCATGCCTGTTGCTTATTGTTCAAAATGCAGCTTTTTATAGAATACTTAATTTTGCAGGGGGTTTGAATCCAACATACTAAGAGGCAAGAGATCAGAATTTGTAAAAGCTATTTGGTGCGATTTTAGTAGTAAAATTTCTAGTGACTTCACCTGTTGAAGAATTAGCAGAACACTGAGGCCTTTTTTAAAATCTCACCCTGAGACTGAAGCAAGGCTCTGCAGTTCTTAACACTGTACAGTGGATTGTGTTGGATTTACTAGAATGATTATCCAGCATCAGAAATTTGAACCAACTCAGAGGCGAACTTAGAATTGTTTTGACAGATTACTCAAAGAACATGAAACTCCGTGTTTGCCAATTTTATGCTTTTATATCAGGTTTATTGTTGCTGTGTGAAGGAAGAAGCCTTGTGATCCAGCAAAAAGCCTGCCAGTATGTACCCAAGTGTTTTGAACTACGAGATGACAAAGTGAGTTTATGCTCACACAGCTGCCAGAGTTAGGGAGAAGTATTTTCTGTCATGTGACTGCAGCATTTTTTATCTTGTATTAGCTACCTGAGAGATGACTTGGCTACATCATTCAATTGCCATCCGAGTCTCACAGGCTCTGCCAACATGATGTTTGTGAGGCAGATACAGGCTTTGACTGTGTGAGCTCTGTGTGGATCAAATGGGTGCCAGCTGTAACCTTGCAATTGTACAGATTCTGCTGGCCTGCTGTTGCTTGTGAACTCTCAGATCCTGTTAGGAATTTATGTTGGTTTAGGCTCAGGCCCATGTGAACAGGCTGCGTGTTGTCTGGCCAGATTGTAATATTGTAGAATGAGCTTATATTTGCTTGGAGGTGGAAAAAAAAAAACAAAAAAAAACCAAAAAAAAACAAAAAAAAAAAAAACAAAAAAAAAAAGGGTAAGCTTGCATGTCACTGTAAAATACTGCCCAGACACACATTTAGACAAAATCCAAAATGTACTCAAAAATATTTTTTGTGAGTCATCTGTCTGAGAGAAAGGCAAAATCCCAGAGACCCAAAGCTCTGCCCTGTGTAAGTTTTGAGCATTGTCATCTGCTTGCACTGGTGATAAAATATATATATGTGCCAAAGCCTACTCGAGTGATCAAAAACTACTTTATCTATCTATTTGCATGTGACATTTTGCACTTGCACACAAAGGAAAACAGGACTGAGTTCTCTTTGAAAGAGTAACTCTTTGTGGTTGCAAACCAGGGCTAAAATGAGTGCTAAAGTGAGTGTAAATCAATAGCCCTAGTATGTTAACTTATGAATGCAACAGAGGTGGCTTTCCTTGGTTTACTGCCAGAACCCCAGGGCTCTCTGTTGTAGGCTACTGTATTCCCTGCTTATTCTGACTCTGTTCACAGCTCCACTATGTACCCCTGACAGAGATCAACCTCCTAGTGACAGTGGTTTCCTTCTGCACAGTCCAAAAATGAGTGCTTTATGGATGGGAAGCTAAGAGTGGAATATTGGAAAGAATAGTAGAATAAGAATAGCTCCTTCAAATGATGCTTTGACACTAATTTGTTTAATCTTGACTTTTTAAAGGTGTTTGAGGATGTTGGACTATCCTGGACTTATTGAAAGTCATGTGCCTTAGGCAGTCTTTGGAAGTCCTAGCTGTAGCAAATATGTCACTCTGTATTTCAGTACAATAAAACAGTGCATGTAACTAGACTGTGAGATACTTTAAGTCTCTCTTTTGCCTGTGTTATTTACTGCATTCACTTTTTGTCTCACTTTTCGAATTTAGAACAATGTTTTCCAATAAGTTGTTCTAGTAAAGACACAATTTTCATGCACAAAAAATAATCTCATCAGGGAAAGATACATGGATCTTCTGAGAAAAGCATATCTCTACTGCTAGAGATCTTTCATCAGGTATTGCCAGCTATAAACAGAAGTAAAACTTACTGCTAGCTGGCATGCGATGGTAAGCCTTACACTTTTCTTAAATGGTGACTAATACATGCCTCTGAACCCATGTGCAGTCTCACTGTCTTTAGTGTGAGGCTCTTCAGTTTGGAGAATTGACATGTAGAACCCATTGACTATATAAGTGGGGTCTCCTGAGTGTTCTGTTGTCTTCTGAAAGAGCAAACAAGTATAGATTTTCTAGGCTGTGATTCCTAATTTATCCATATAATTAAACTTGTTACGCTGAACTCTGTGAATTTTCTCCATATCTCTCAACATGTTTTTAACTATACCTAATGCTATTATCTTGAATCATAATTCAGGATTCTGAAATTCTAAAAGTAATAATAAAGAATCAATAATATCTCTGATTATCAGTCATAACATACCTTCTTTTACAAAAAAAGTTTGTTGCTATCATAGAAAGCAGCACCTCAGAGGTGAAAACATTCCCTGCAATCCAATAGCTCTCTCTCCATATTATTATATCTCACTTCAAGCTATCATTTTATCAATAACAGCTTAGAAAACAAGGGTATCTCTGCAACAGAGTTTTTAGTGTTACTCTTTGGAAGTTTTCTGCATCCATCTATGTGTGGTGCACAGGCACAAGGAACTTTTAATGAGGACATACAGGTGAAAGACCAAAAGCATTACAGAATGCATTTAAATTTCACAACAGCAAAAGGGGCAGCGTTCAAAAGCCCAGGCATTTTAAGATGCAGTTACAGATACCACAGGATCAAACTTGATAAAATACAACAGAGAGATCCTCTAAAGTCTCCCATGGTGAGAGAATATAACTATAAGAACTGTTAAGCTTGAGATACTTGTTCTTCAAGATTTGAGGTCCTTCTTTTGCTAATGAAAGTTTCTAATAGTTTTGACAAGATTTAGAAAAATTTCCAAGAATGATTGAATTCTAGTATTTTAAAATAATATATTCTAGGGGCAATTCCATAAAATATTAATGAAGAAAAAGGAAGTGAAATATTGAGGTGACACAAAACTATTTTGATCTACATTTATTTTTCTTGTTAGGCAAATAAAAATGTCTTCCTTTTTTTTCTGAAAAATTCTAATGTTTCTTTACAGAAATAATGTGCTTATATGACCAGAAACATTAAAATTAGTTAGTCTCAGAATTATTATTTTAGTACTTAAATTTAATTTGAGGCAATTGCCATAATCAAGATCATTTTCACAGCATGAGTAATTTACTTACTATGCCTTTATCATTAATAAGCACAGATGGACAATAAACTGGTCCATAATGTGTCTCCATCCATCACAGCTTTGAACCAAAATGGCTTCAGACAAGGCAGGCTAATCTGGTTTACCTGAGCAGCCCATTGCATAGGCAAGAACTGGAAGAACTCCATCTGATTTTACTTATTGTGATTTCTGAAATCATAAGTGATTGGTTGTGAATCCATATTGCATATCAGTGGTAAAACCAATTTTGGAAGTTTTACAGTTTTGCAGTCCTGAGCAATGCTGAATCGTTCATGCTGTGCAGTTGCCAGGAAGACTTTAAGCATCAGCATATCTCCAATGAGAGAATAGTACCTTGGAAATACAATGGGAAAGTTCACAAAAATTTTTTTATACCTTTTTATACCTTTTCTGCCTTTTAAACTTCTTTTCAGTTACTATTTCAGGTGATTATGTCTGTAGATAGACAGTGCTGGCATACCTCTCTAACTATATAAATAATTCCAATTATTATAAAAGACTGAGAAACTAAATAGCTCTTTAAAAAATCTACTGGATTACTGTGGATAAGCTATTCTAAATCTTCTGCTAACTTTTATATAAGTTTCTTTTATACCTGATAACTTCTACACAATATTTATGATAACTTTTACACATTTTCGTACCTCATACTCTCCTTTTTTAGTATACTCCTAACAATTAAAACTGTAGAAATTCCCTACTTTTTTGATGATTTTGTTTCTTGAAAAAGCTTGCTCACTTCTTATTTCATAGTTTCTTCACTACTACTCTTGATTTATATCAAGACAAAGTAACTTGGCTTCTCTTGTCTCTTTTATATTTATAAAATACGAGTAAAATGCTCTGAAGGTAAATCTTAGCTATATATATGATTTAAAAATAAATAAGCTCAGTTCAAAACTCAGGGAAGATGCAGGAAAAATGCCAAGATGACTTCAGACTCCAGCCTTGTCTATATTTACAGGATAACAATAGTAGCGGAGAATTCTCCCCTTTAATTCCTTGAAAATAATGTTTTATCCTACTCTCAGGGTAACTTTTCCCACATTTATTAAATCTTTTTCAGCTTGGGTAGATTTTATAACAGAGTTGTTGCTGGTGGTGTTATTTACTGTGGAAACTCATGTATGAGCAACGTGACTGAGACCACTGACTTCTTGGCATGGTACCCCTATACTTTTATTAATCTGTTGCATTATGATTTCATCAGGAGTTAATAATTTAATGTGCAGGTCATGTATTGGCTTTAACTCCATGAACACTGTGCTGCAAATAACAGGCTGGAATTATTGTGGCAAAATATCACTGGCTGGGTAAAACACTAGGGTAGGAAATGCTATCATGGAACAGCATTTCACTGCTGAAACAAAAGCTCTCTGTATTTGGCACACTCAGTAAAGGAGTTGATATCCACACTTACCTTAAATTTTCAGGAATATACCCACATCTTTTGTAATTACAACAGAATACTAATGTAATAAATCAGTTTTATGTATCCTGTCCCTATTAAATAATGTGAATAGTAATTAAATTGTGCAATGAAGACATTGACTTCAATTTCAACAAAAATCATCCCCCTGTCCTCTTTCAGGAAAAATATAAAATTTATAAGTGGGAAGTAAATGGAGAGAGATAAAAAGGAAAGGTGTTTCTCACACTGTTTTCAACTATGTTTTTCACTATTTGGCATAGAAGTATATTTACAGTGCTGGAAGGAGAATATGCATGGGTATATGTAAAGCAGTGTTTGCAATCTAGAACCTGTAGAAATAGAAATCTAAGCTTTGGTAATTAACTGTAGGGTAGTAACAACCATGATAGGTGCTTATCATAGATATCCTTGTGGGTCAACACTAGCTGTGCTGCTGAAATTTAAAAGAAGCCACTTGGATTCCATTAAGCTTCTCTCTTTATCCTTATTAAACTTATTTCTTCCACTGTAGCCCCAAGCCTTCTAGAGAAGTGTGCAAATCATATAAAAGCACTGCCAAAAAGGCACTAATTTGTGCCCCAACTGGCACTCTCAGAAGACAGGCCCAGGAAGGCGATTAAAATACTTTCCAGGCCAGCTCAAAAGCATTTTGGGGCAAATGTGGAAAAGTCACAGAATTCCTGCCTGTGTTTACATCTCTTCCAGCAGAGCCAGAACAATGCTTTTAATAGTGCTAATTATTCCCTTCTAAATAATGGTTTTAAAAAAGAGCACCAAATTTCTTTACTATGTGAGCTGTAGCTCTCACTGGAACTAGATTATTTTGCATGTATTTACATGTATATATCTATCTGCTCTATCTTGTGTTCAGGTCTTATAGCAATAGAAAATAAATTTAAAAGTGTTTGTCAGCAAACCTGGCCTATGTAGGCACTGATCCTGCTACTTGTGAAAGTTTGAAGATGAAATCTTTATTCTTCAGAGCTGGCATTTCAGTTCCAAGAACAATTATTTTTCTAGAAATAGATATTTTGAATAAATATTGCCCGAGTGCTTTTGTTTCATTTGATGAGTATTGCCACTTCTTTACCTCTACCTCTATGATTAGTTCATTTCAGCACAAGGATACTTCTGCTTGTAAGCAGAAGTGTGACCACTTATTCAGCTGGAATTAGGAATTTTCTTTAGTCTGGAAGCAACAAACAATAGTTCTCTTCACCTCATACCACAGGTCTATACGTCAGTTTTATTTGCTTCTGAAATGAGTTTTTCAGAGTTTTCTACTCATTTTTCAGAGTGACTTCTGACATTCATTGTCATCTGTATAAACAATAGAGAATAACTGTTTACACAGAAAATTTTTAATACTTCATCCTCTGATCCATATTCATTAAAATGACTTTAAAAAAGCCAAAAGTCTCAATTGTAATTTTACTGTAGCTCTATCACAACAGCTTTTTATTCCAGGTTGTTTTTCCATTCATGCGTGTGTGTGTATGTGTGTGTTGTTCTTTAACTCCTCACTATGGTTTTGGGTTTTTTTCAGTATTAGAATTTTTGCCACCCAATGATCCTCCTGAATCTGTGTATTGATTCTGGCTGCATCTGAATTTATTTTCCTCATAGCAACCCTCACAGTGCTATGCTTTGCTAGGAAAATATTGGTAACACACCATTGTTTTGGGTACCACTGAGTACTGCTGGTGCAGCATCAGTGCTTTCTCACCAAAACTCCTCCCCCATCAGCAACTGAGGCCTGGCAGGATCTTGAGAAGGGACATAGTCTGAGCAGCTGACCTAACCTGACCAAAAGCATATTCCCTACCATATGGTTGGCAATAAAAACTAAGAAAGAAGAAGGAGGGTGTCATATTCTGGCCCAGAGGGAGGGGCATGGCCAAGACATTATAATACCACATTGAATCATTGCCAGGGATGGGGAAAAGGGACTCTTCCAGGAAGGAGAGACATGTCCTTTTGGTGGAACAAAGTGTGGTGGGGTGAGGAACCTGCCCATTGTTCATTGTCTTGGAGTCTTCTGTGCGCATTTTTGCATGTGAATCATTCTCATTTTTTGCATAATCTTAATAATGCTTGGGATCCAATATTTCTTAGATATTTTCACCAGCATACTGAAATTGAATTGAACAGATGTATAGAGGCTTGTCCAAAAATTTGTTGTAACAGACATGAGCTCTAAATCTCTCTTTCATTGCAGGCAGGCACTTGGTGGGAATGCATACACAGGCCTCAACTAAGTATTTTTAAAGCCTGTGATTTTGAAGCTGCCTAGATCAAGTGTCAAATGCTAAAGCAGGTGAGTGTTCATATGCTAAAACACCAGTGTAAAGCACTGTTTGGATGAATTTCTGCAGACTCACAACACTGGCATTTATGAAGGAGAGATGCAGAACGACATTTGAGACCATCAGAATACTCTTTCTTCTAATATGGAGGTTCCAAATCAAAGGGTTGTTACGTCAGCTAGCTCATCTTAGAAGGTAAAACTACTGCAAGCACAGCTGCAGAAATGAAACTCCCAACTGGCAGTGAGTCATGAGCTCAGGATGTGAAATAAAGGGAACATTCCATTAGTAAGGACACAAAAAAGTCATGCTGTAACCAAAAAGAAATCCTGATTTTACTTTGATTGCTACAAAAATGTTTGGACACACTGTAGACAGGGTCTGAAAGTGACAACTTTATCTCCATATCTTTATCTGTTTGTTTTTTTTTTTTCTTACAAGACTGGTGTGGGAAAAGTGAATGGATAACATTGTAGCATTTTAAAAATCATACTGCAAGTTTGGGATCAAAGAGTTAAAGCCATCCTCTTAGGTATTTTGAGAAAGTTATCAGTAGATATTTGTTCTAAGAGTGTTGAACTTACTATGATTTTAGCACAAAATAGAATAGTACAATGCATGACTGTGACGATTTTGTTAGTTTAGACAGAATTACTTCAGACTAGAACTGGATAGTTCTACTTTTTTAATATTTAAATCCACTGAAGAAAACTTGCTTTATTAGGTATTTTGTTGAGGCAGAAAATTTATTATTTGCCACTTAAAACTCTATTTGGATGTTCTTAAGGAAACTGTGTCTATTAGAAATGTTGCTATGCATCATGAGTTCCAAAAGTATTTTGATCACCTTTGAGATAACAGCCAAAAAAGAATGAGACAAAAAGTTAACAAGTCCTCTAAAGTGAAGAGTAGTGATAGTCATTGGTATCTTCCAAGAACTCTGTAGTAATATGATTTTTGAAGGCCTTATGTCAGTGTCTATTATGAAACTACAACTGCTGTGAAGTAGACTGTCTGATTATCTCATAAAAGATCTATTAAAAAAATCTAATATATAGAAGTACAGAATGGATGAAAATTCTATACTCTTCGGTGTAGCTTCCTCTTCTATTGATAAAATTGCAAGCCTTTTGGGTACAACTTAAACCTGAAATTTCTTTCCTTGGAAAGTGAAAAAAAGAAAGAGGAATTTTTAATGTTTGAAGTCATTGTTAATTTTTTTTGTTAGAAATCTTTTATGATGTCTTTTTGTTTTACAAATGGCAAACACTTGTAAGATGTTTCAGCAGAAAGAGGCAATTTGAGGTATAAGTTTTAGTTTTTTATTTTGAGTTCTACTAAAGGATTTTTTTCCAAGAGAAGAGACAAAAGTCTTATTCTTGCTATAATGAAAGCAGTAGAGGTATTCAAATTTTCTCTCTTCTTGCCATCAGTGCAGTGCTAAGGATCCATTTTCATTCCAATAGGGGCAAGGAATGAGAAAGAATCTTCTTTTCTCCCAGTACAGGGTAAACCTCAGTCTCCTCTGGTTCCAGATTTCCAGCTTTTCACTTAAAATGTATGACCAAGGGAGAAAGAGAACAGAATGGTTTGTTAACCATGGTAATTATGGAGCTCATTCATTCCTGATTACTTCTGTTCTGTCTCTCATTTATCCCAAGTGCTGGGCACAGTTTTCCTCATCACTTGTCTTTCAGGAGTTGATATAAAGTACATTTCAATTTCTGCTTTGTTGTATGGGCTACCCTGCTGCTCCTTTCTGGTTTAGCACTTACTTTGAACATGCCAATTTCCACCTCCTGTTTAGGGTGAGTGACAAAAGAGAAGTGCTTTATTTACTCAACACCTTTGTTATTCTTCTGCTTCAAACCTTCTAATTCCTCATTCATTGAAAAGAAACAATGCATTTGACAAGTCACACAATACAAATAAGAAATTGTGAATGATGAACGGCAAATAGAGGTAGCACTTTTTTGTCATTTACCTTAAGGCCTCTATTCAACACTCTGGCATTACAAAAGGATCTCAAAGTCACAGAAAGCACTTATTTTGAGGTTCCTTTCAGGTGACAGATGGGTGGAAGGGAATTCATTATAAATAAGTGTAAACAAACAAATAACCTCAGAAGAAAATTAATTCAATTCATTTACAAAGATGTATGAATAATATCCAAGCAACTTGGGCTTACTTTTGGAAAACAGATTAAACAATTGTATTACATGTTACATTTGTCACTAGTAATTTCTCCCACACAAAATGATCTAATTCATGACAAAGTTTCAAGCTAAAAATGATGAGACTTATTGTTAGGTGAATAAGCTGCATGTCATTTGGAGATGGCACTTTTATAATTACTATAGATACTGATATCTGTGAAGTGATTTGGTGGGAACTGTATACATGGAAAAAGAGACAATTTAGTACATTCTTTGTACTGGTTCTGAGGTCAAAGCCTGTGATGTGCCAAATTCCTGTTTAGTCAGAGACAGTGCAAGTGCAGACTTAAGGAAATTATTGGGAATGTCATATAGACCTAGGGTTCAGTAACTGAGTTGGTTGTTTCCTTAACATGGGAACAGCGAAAATGAACCTCAAGAAGTACCTCTTGGCTGAAGACTGCCACAGTATGGCAGACTGTACTCTCAGCTTACACTTCCTATATTTGAAAAGGCAAAATCACCTTGAACACTTCTGCTTCTAAAGTTGTGGGAGAGCAATGCCTGCTTCCAATCTTCAAAACTGAATCACTCTCATTCCCTAGAATTTTCCTATAAAACAGTCTGATAGCTTGGTTGTTTCATGTGCTCTGGGTAAAACACCCCACAATCCTTCTCTCTGCTACCCTTCCTAACTGCTTTGTGATTCCAGCCTGTTTGATGGAAAACCCAGCAAACATGTAAAAAAGAGCCTGTTCTCCAGAGCCAAGGGCCACTTACACACCAACTTGTTCACAATGTGCATTTTCTTCATTCATTAACTTTTTTCATAAGTCAGTAGCCACTAAATATCATAAAGGACTTCATCAACCTTAGTATATTTCCATTAGGCAGTAATAAAATCAAAGGAAAAGGAGTGGGAACCCTACATTTGTCCTGTCAGGACAGGCCTACTCAGCTGTTAGCTCTGCTCAGCAGAGGGGGAGGAGGAGGAGGGAAGAATGGCAGTGAGTGCAGGAACAGCATGGCTTATCACTCAGCACAACTGTCTGGGTACCCAACTGACACAGGCAAAAATGCCCATGGCAAATGAAATCTCTTCGTGCTTTCCATCAGGATGCAACAAAGAGCATCTGAGAGAAATATTTCTTGAGTTAGAATTGGAAACAGAAATGAAGACATTCTCTCTTTGAATGGTTTTAATATAACAGAAATGACAGCTCTAATATTTTCTAACAGGGGGTAACAAGTTTGAATTTGTTTATGGCTTGAATTATAAAGATTCAAAATATTTTATCTCATCCATCATATTCCATCCCACTGACCATGTTTAACAGCTACCTCAGAGATTGCAAGTGATATATATTACCACATGAAACACAGTTAAGACTCTACAGTTTGAATTCCCCTTTCAAAGTGGACTCTATAAATTAGTAACCCAGATCAGGCTTTTCTCCTCATACTAAATCAATGTATTCTATTAAATGGTTATTTGTATGTGTGTGTGTGCGAGTGTGTGTGTATGTGGTTCATACATTTGAAATGTCTATTATAATGTACCTGCCATTAACAGTACTGGAAAGGACAAGGAGCACCTAGCAAGCCATAGCTAGTTGTGTGAATGGAACCACTGTCTTCACTGGGCAGTGTTCAGTCTAGCCCCTAAACATCAGAGCACAGTCTCACTGTCACTGGTGTCACTTGAAGAATCTACTGTAAGACTGTGCCAGCAGCACAGTGCGTTTGAAAGGAAAATTATTGCAATGACCTGGTAGTTTTTAATGATTCCTGCAGTAAGAAAGATGATCCTCAAATAGCTGTTTTTCATCACACATACCTTAGATAGAATAATATATAGCAGAAGAATGAAACAGCATCATGAAATGTTTCTGATGTTTTAGCTTTGAGTTCGCTCTTTGTGTTTTCTGGATCAAGTTGTGAAGGAAAATGGTAATAAGAGTTCTGGTTGAGCGGTTTAATTACTTTTTAGACGAGTCCCCTGTAGTGAAAACACTCCAGTTTCTTCTGTCATGAGACTTTTTTCTTGACACAAGACTCATCTGGGCACTGAAGGAGGCTGGAGGAGGAGGGGGGAGAGAGGAAAATGAATCCTCCCAAGTAATCCTAAACCGAATAAGAACTACAGTGTGTCTGCTTTCTCTCCCAGTTTGTGTCACAGAAACTCGCCTTTGTTTCGGTAGTGAAACATGCCAATTCAAATTGATATTTATCATCTCTCTTGGCAAGTTGAACATCATCAGTGATAATGTTTTTAATTGAAACTGATTCATACCATCCCAGCAGAGTTCCTGTGGAAGTCAGTCTTGCACAAGGGAGTGAGAAAGATGAGCTCAATGAAACAAGGAATAAACCAACTAGAGAGGTCAAACTGAACAATAAATCTATTGTAAACAAAATTCTTCTAAGTTAAAATATTTATTGCTCAGACTCTGTCAGTACAGCATATCCTGCTTCTTATATTATAGATTCAGCTCCTGCTGGCCAGTGCCAGGGATACCACCCTGGTCTTATATTCTGACCTGGTAATGCAGCTTTTGTCTTTTTAAAGACTGACCACTAGCAGAGCTGCATTGTTCTAATATCCTAATTCAGATAAGACTAAATTAGCTCATCACTACTTTTAAAAAGTTCCCTTTGTTTTGTTTTGTAGCACTGTGAAGCAAAAGCATCAAACTACTGCTTAAAAAAAAATCAAACGGGACCTGCAGCTGAGGCAAGGACAAATTATTTCAATAGGCAAGGGATTGTTTGAGTCTGTATTTCTGTTTTGAAATCTCAGTCCTTTTTGCTTTAGATCTTGACAAGCAGCCACACTATTTTCCAAAGGATTTGAACAGTCGTACAATTATACACACAGCCTGCATGTGTGCACACATCAGCCCCCCAGTGGTGATTTTCCGTTGGATATTTTATTCTTTGTACTTCTATTTTTTGAGTATGAATTAAAACAAATTCTTATTTTGTGCTTTGTTTTCAAAAGCTTGCCTACAGTTTTTCTTGGCTTTTGTCTTCTCCTTTTATCATTTGAGCAATGGGACATAAAATGAAGAAAATAGAGATCAAGAAAATGATAGAAGGTTTGGAAAGAAAGATCCGTGAGGGGAGAAAAAGGTTAATAAGATAAGTTGGCTGTTCAGTCTAAAGAAAAGAAGACTTAAGAAAAGTGTGATAGCTCTCTACAGATATGTGAAGGGACAAGGGAAATTATTCTCATTAGTCACCCAAGACAGAGTAATAAATTTGAGCTGTTGCAAGGAAAATGTAGGTTAAATAGTATAAAAATCTTTGAAACTATCAAAACCAGATAGGCCATGAAACAAACTGCCAAAGGGTTTTTGGGAGTCACTGCCTCCAGAGGTATTCAAGGTGAAATAGCTACTCATCTATTGGAGATGGTTTTGGACAAAACAAATTAAAAGAAGTAACATGACACAGGAAGGACAAAATGGATAGATGACAGCAAAAGTCCTTTCAGACTTAACTTGTTCTAGGGAAGAAAAACAATGTTGAAAAGGATGTTAAACACGGTAACGTGTGAAGAAGAGTGCATATAAAGTGGCAAAAAGAAAAATGGAGAGAAGACTTTTAAAAGGTTATAGTGTCTAATAGCACAAGAATTTGAAAGGTTAGGTTTTAGATACTAAAAAAGGCAAAAGAAATTACTGCCATTAAGCCTAGCTCTTACCAACAGCTTAAAATATTTGAAAATTATATAGCTGGTTGATCGTTCTACAGTCATCTATGGAGGAACATGAAAACACTCTGAATGTAATTCAGACCTTGTATAACCTTGCATTTCCATCATTTGGTATGTGCATCCAGGTTGTTGATGGAGAGGATAGAGGGTTACTAGATTATAATAGGAGGTATTATGGTCATTGACCAAAACCCAAATGAAATATTTTTTATTCTTCTTCATTTTGAGCCATAACTTTTTCTCCATATAGCAATAATTTCAGTACAGCCACTTCAAAATGAAGATACCATGCATTATGAGGAAGAATGGTGCAATCTGGACTCCTATAATGTGTAATAACTATAACTATTTATTAAGCATGAGGATCATTTATGATTTCATATTTTGCATTCCACTGAGAGAAAAGATTAACATACATTTCCTATACACTTTGACTTGATAATGAGATTCCAGTCTGAATTCATTATGAATAGTGACATTCATTCAATGAGAAATACCAAATAAGGATACATTGCTTACACCGGGTATCTTTACTTTTATTTCTATAAAAAACTTTCATATGATTGTATTTGGGGACACATGCAATGCTACTGCACTCTACTTCCATGCTGATCAGGATGAAGAGTGGGAGAGGTGCCAGATTGCTATTATGTGGACTTGAGTGTGTGTCAGCTCTGCTGCCTTTGCTACACCTTAGTCACTGAGAAAAGCAAATGAGTGTTTTATTGTTGTAGGATCACAGGTCAGAAGATGATTTTCTGCAGGATATGTATTTACACATTTAAAAGAAGCCCAGATTCCAAGGCTCTTAATGGCAAAGCTACGCTCAAGTAGCTCAACTGGTAATGTGCACATTTAAGACCTGAGAAATTGTTGGGTTTACTTTCTTCTTCAGTAATTTTAAAATATTTTTTTCACTGTTTCTTTGGGTTTATGCTAATTTGCTCTATGATTTTCAATCTGTCATAGCATCTTTCTATTCTATGGCTTTTCGAGTGAGCTGTCAAGTAGTTATGGCTGTATGCCACAAAATTCATCTGCCTCCAGCCTAGACTTTACCTAACAGTGTGGTGAACCAATCTAAGTCTTTGTCCAATGTAATTCTTAGCTAAATAGGTTTTTATGGACAGGACTGAGGGATAAGCAAACCAACTATAGCCTCTAGTTAGCTCCTTAACATCAGTATTGCTTAATATCACAGCCTGTATATTATTTCAGCTTTTTTTTATATTATATCAATCATACTTCCTAACTTACTCTTTTTTTCTTTGACTCACTTCATAGTCTGTTGTGTCTCTTGATTATTTCACTCAAAGATCGTGATAATATACTCATACCACAAAAATCTTCAAATACTGATGACCATGGTATGATTAACATTTGCAAATTGGATATATGGATATTATTGAAACATTAATGAAGAAACATCCAATCAAATTGTTATCTATCATTTCTATTTAGCAAAGTACATACACCTAAACATAAATTCAGAAATTAAATAGTTCCTCTGGGTAATTCTTTACGATTAGTCTCTGTTTGGTTAATCATATGTTTTCCATACATGTGAGGCCAGAAAAAGATGTCAGTTACCCACAGTTGTTCAAAGTACCATGACAATCTTACAATGTCTTCTGTCCAAACTGTTCTATGCTAGCATTAATGTGGAATTAAATAACACAAAAGTTATCTTTGGTTGCTGTGACTATGTGTAAAGTATTTCTTTCTTTTTTGTTGCTTGATTAATCCAAGATTGATCCAAATTGAAATATGAGATGAAATAAAACTAAGGCTTTTTAAGGAGTCTGAAGATCATGATGTAGAAAGGTAACATGCATTTCAAAGAACATTGTTTTTTATCAATTAGCCATCAGATATTTTTTCTTTTTTTGTTCTTTCTCTTTGGTCTGTCTTTTTTTTCTGTCAGATTTCACACAATCAAGTTTCAGTGTTTTAAAATGAAGATTTTCCTGCCATGAGTTTACTGCAGTATTGTTAGTTGATACTCAAAGGAGATAATACATTAATTTTTGACTTTTAGGTTTTCATATTATTAGTAAGGATAAATTATAAATATTTTTTCTAGAAAAGCATAATTGAAATATTTAATGCACTTTTTGCCTTTGGAATTCAATCTTGTAAAAAAATTGCAACCAATTCCAACTTCTCACTAAAATAATGAAAATAAGATTGGAGGAGGGCCCTATTAGAAATCCACTGTGACACTCTGTTCAGCCAAGTGTATTTATGAAAAATGAATATATTTTTGAAAACCAAATATGTTTTATTGTATATATATTCTTTTATATGTTAATCTAATTCTTAATACTTTTGCTCTGGGACTTCTGAGTACATTCATTAACAGAAAAGATTGTGAAAATTCAGTTGTTTGTGCCAAGTTAACGGAGTCTATAATAATTTCTTTCTTTTATTTTTTTGGTTTTTTTAAACTATTGCTCTAGACTCTAAAAACAGATAAGTTTGGCTTTTAGATTTCTTTTCAAAGCTAATTTAATAACTGTTTAATAACTCTAGTTATCTTTTATCTAATCCTGTGTATCACAAAATATACATAGCAGTGTTCTCAAAGAGTGAAGGTGATACAAAACCCCAAAGACAGGTGTAATGAACCAAGGACCTTCTAGACCTCAATTTACATAGCCTAATCCTTTCCTCTCAACCTTAAATCCTTAAAACACAATTTATTTAATCCCTGCTGTAGTCAAATACACTGAGCGTGTGTAACAATACATCAAAATCATTAGCACAAAACCTTAAAATAGTGTATTGAATTTATATAAAACAGCCAAATCCTTTGAGAATTCAGGTGTCACATGTAGATTTTCTAAAGAAACACTGTTTTAAAAGTTGGGACCAAAATGGTATTGCTGGTTCTGTTGTCCAAGCGCTATAACATAATGTGCTTTCAGCAATAATTTTTCAATAATAAGAAGGGGACACTAGAAAACTCCCAGAGGTGATACTGGGGAATATTGCTTTTCATCTCTAAGATGCTGGCCATGCTGTAGTTGTAGATGTGAGTTACACTTCTATATTAAAGGCAATGAATACGTTATAGTATATTCAAGTTACCCCAAATGCAGGTTGCATTGTAGCTTCAGATCCAGCACTGCACAGGGTCTGGAGTGGTTTACTGCACCTCTCCAGACCTATCAAAATACTGACTTAACCTTTATGAGACGACAGGCACGATTCTGTTTTTGATTGGTGGAAGTCAGCTTGTGTATGAATGCTTAATCTGCAATGTAAAAATAGCAAAGGCCGTTAGATCAAATTTAGCTGAAAGGTCTGCTGATGGTTTAATTGCCTGAATGAAGGGAATGAAATGAAATGGGATTAAATTATTCAAGTCCAAATCTTGAGGAAGATTGTCCTGAAGCTAATTTATTCATGTTACAAATTGAATACAGCAAATGTTACTATTTGCTGTCCTACTGAGTTTCTGTCTCTAAGACAATAATTTTTTTTACTATGGTAAAATTTTCCAAAACACTCTATTATCTCTATCAGATAACACTCTAGCACAGAAGACCCCAAACCCCAAAGCTTTAGGCTCTTGAATAGTTTTTGTGTCATCTTCGAAAATGTATTCGGAAGTCTAATTTTTACTGAGATTGTTTGATAAGTGCTTCTCCTGAGCCCTATTCAGTTTGTTCACTTGGAATAATGAGTTTTTAAAGTTATATCTGACTTTAACATTTTGGCCAAAAAAAAGGATCTGAAAGTAGTTTTATTACAGTATTTACTGTAATTTAGCCTCAGTGAAAGGGGTACCATGTAGTAAATGTCTACACTTCATAATGATTCAGTAACAATGAATCTGCATTGAAACTGAATTGGTGTTCCAGGCAATCTAAAGAAATTTTTAGAGGAACTTTGCATGCTGAGAAGGTTCACAGCTTGCTCCTTTACCTATTACTTCCATGTTACCTTAACCTCTTTTTTTTTCTGAAAGTTGAGGCTGTTTCATCATTGTGTTATTCTAATTATATGCTGACATAAACTCATTTTCTGTAATAGAATTTATCTGATATAAAGCAGGAGTCATACAGTAGTGAAGCAAAGGCTACATTTTTAAACTGGCACAGTCAAACACACCAAGCCTGATATATTTTTTCAGTGATAAATTGTAGCTACTAATTCCAGTCAAAAGGAGGTATGTGCTGGTGCAGTAAGCATTACATTGGCCATGCAATTAGGGAAAGATATTTTTCTCCACTGGTTGAATCTGAGCTGTTATGTGACAGTAATGCAAGATTCAGTGCAGCAGAGTGTGCAGTACCAGTGCAACTGTGACTGCAGCTACTCCTTGTGATTCTGCATTGTGTGAGAAGGAACCCGTTTTGTTTTCAATCAAATGACAGTTGTATGTGAATTGAATAAAGAGCCTTAGGGAAAATGAAAAAGATGATACCTCATAAGTTCTCTTTCCTTTTTTAAGATATATTTCCTTTTGGCACAATGGATTGTTCCACCTCCCACTGCACCAATCTTCTCTTTCAAGAGTAATTTAACCTACAGCTTGGACAGTGAAGAGATAGAAATTACTGCTTCCCAGGAGCATATTGCAGCCAGCAGGTTAGCACTTAGTGGGTACCTACTTAGTACGTAGGCAACTGTATGATTCACAAAAGATTTGTGGCAAACCAAAACACTTCACATCTGAAATTGTAAACTCTAAGAAGTCTTTCATAAAAACTAGGAACACACCCTATGAATTTAAGTTGTTGATGAAGTTGTTGGATCACAGCTTTTGATTTGACAACTTCAAGACAGCCCAAAGCTGTTATTTCACAACCTGCTTCTACATTTACCCTTCCTGTATGATAGCTGGAGTAGGCTAACAGCTTAACTCTGTGAGAAAGTATTCCTTGCTTATAGATGGGTCTTTTGCCCATTTGCAGATTTCTGGAGAAAAAAGAAAAGGATGAGTACAACGGAGAGGAAATGTGGTCTGATCTGCTTTAAGCAAGTGCAATGACCAAGACACTTTTTATTTTCCTATCTCTAAAAATAATTATGTGAACAAACACAGAGGTGCCACTTCATAGGACCCAGAGCTCAGGTAATTGATGATGAGAAAAAAAAAATTCCTCTTTTTAGAAAAGTTTATAAACATTTTCATCTTGCATCATAGGGAATAATTAGAAAATTATATATGCAGGCACAATTCAGATAGACTGGCATTCCCTTATTTATGGAAAGGCAAGTGAATTCTGCTTTTAAGAAAACACACTATTTTCCTAGTTTCATGTGGCAGCCACTCAACTCACTTCATTTCTTTGCAAAATATAAACTTCAGTATTTCATTTTTTATCTTTTATCATTAAACTCCTACAGCTTGAAAATGATTTTCCCCCTAGAAAATGCAAATATATTCCTTTGTAGTGAAAACTATATTATACATGCAGCATGTAACTTTCAAAACTTTAGTTAGAAGCAGCAAAGCAAGCTGTCAGACATTTCAGTAATTGAATTTCCTTGAGAACTGCCTTGGTTTGTCAGCTCTGACTTTGCTGTCAAAAGAAAAGCAAATAGCCAGGGAATTAATCTAAGATAACACGGGGTGTATTTTGATAATACCAAGATACAAACATTAAGTGTTTTCTCTGGCAGTGTTTTGAGGTGGGGTTCCCCACCCTAATCCAGACAGGTTCATTCTAGCCTTGAGCCATTATTATCTTGTGCAAAGTTCTGAGAATTAACTAATGACCTATCAAACTGCAGTACCAGGGATCCTTTCTTCCTGTATTAAGATGCACAATATCATTGCTTAAAAGGCCCAGTATACCCTTTGTCAATTACTTCATAAGTGCAATTCATCTTTTACTGCTTCCGCACTTGGATTGCTTGTAAAATGTTTAGTGGTTAATTAGCCTGGAAGGAAGTCCAACTTATGAAAAACCAAGCAGTGGAAAAAAATAGCCATAAAATTAATGGCTTACTCTCTGGTCCTTATTTTATGGGAGAATGTTAATCAGACTCTGTTGGAACTTATCTTTGACTAGCACTCAGCCTCCTTTATAATCAGCTTCAGAAGTATTCCTTTCTGGGTTTTCCCCTTTGGCCTGTGCTTTCCTCCAAAGGATTTGAATGTATTAGGAAGAGATTGACAGCTCTCCTAACAATTGCAACCATTGCTCTAGCTGAAGGGAAACATGGGGCTAGTCAGTTTTACTCTATGGGAACCCACCTGGAGTTATATTTAAGGTATAAATCTGTTATCTAAAAATGAATCTAATAAAATACATACTGCTGTAGATAAAAGAAAATAGCCAATATTTGAGCTGTGAGACCATCATTAGACAATGGATAAAACTTGAAAAGGGGAGAATTGTACAGAGACCAAATGACTGTATTTACAGCTAGCTCTTTATACCTGTAGAGAAGATTATAAAATAATCAGGTCCCAGGGAGAATTTAACAACTGAACATTTTGGGTCAGTCATAAGGATGCTTAGTAGGGGAAAAAACGTTATGCCCTATAATTGGTGAACTTGATAGAATGTTTATGCAAATTTTCCACATAATATAGCCATTGGTCAGTGATTCTTGCATTGAACAAAATAGGGCTTTGTTTTGGTGGGTTTTTTTTTTTGGTTGGTTTTTTTTTTCCATTTTGCAAGCAATTTGCACTTCATTTTAGAGCAGGTCGCAAACAGAGCATCACTTTTTTGATATGTTGTAAATACAAATACTGTATATCATGACATTGTTGGTTAATCCTGTCTGTTGGGTCTTATAAAGCCCTGCAAGTAAGTAGACCCAACATTCAAGTGTTGTCACTTAATTCAATTTAAGCTTAAACATTCCAGCTATTATATCAAGCCTATCTAATCTCTGTCTTTTTTGTCCAGAGACCTGTAGTGGCAATAGTTTTCCTTTCAGAAAATAATGTGGTTGTATAACTTTTCACATATAGTTGATTCATAATCATAATTCTGGGTGCTTTTCCTTGAGCATGTAACAGAAAAATATTTCATTGTGAATACAGATGCATCAACTCTCTTTGATAAAATATACAGGTGCTCATAAGCCTCATGCAACAATGTCCTATAACGGCTTACCGGCTTTTCAGTTTTTCTTAGAAAAATACATCATGTGGCTGAGGATGCCATCAATTTTATATTCAGTAAACATCTAATGCTCTGGGTGCTTGTAAACATCCTTGAAAGAGAGTTCCTCTTTAAGAATTTGCTCCTCAATTATGTTGACTGTGTAAGGACATCCAAGTTCCTCAGTGGTATCCCCAGAGCATTCCACGTGGGCTCTGGCTGTCCTTCCACAATGACAGGAGTCTCACGTCAGTCCTCTGTCGTATCAGTCACATACATAGCAAATCAGGGTGACCTAAGTGACACCAGACTAAATGTCAGGTCCAGACAACTGAATTTATGTGTCAGCCCAATGCCGTGATCTTTAATAACACGTTTCCCCTGCCAATAAATGATCTGATACTTAAGCCAACATTGATATACCACACAACATATTGTGTTCATAAGCAGTCCAGCAGCTCAGCTGGTGGTCAGTTAGCTCTTGGAAGATTTTTCTCAGACCTGCAGAGGTCTTCTGATGTGCTGGCACTATCACCATAATATCACTGTAAGAATGTATTTTTTCTGTTTGTCCCTGACCCTGAGATTCTCTGTCTCAATATTCAGACTTTGCTAAACTGGATCATCTTTCTCACTCATTTCTCTGTGATGTCTATATCAGGTGACAAATTTGTGTAAGAACTTGTGACATGACTGCTGTTTTTGGCCCTCATTTTTTGTTTAATGTCTTCAACACTAGTTTTTTGTAGTGGTGGCAGTTCCCAAAAAAATTATGGCTTTGCTTATCTTACCTACAACCTGATACACTAGGAAGATCAAGTGATTCTGACATCAGTGTTTTATATTGCCAGAATGTTTTTTTCCATATTTGCATTTAATAAAATGCTTGCAGATACAAAATCATATCCAGTTGACGTTTCTCTTGTATGTAACAGCAATAAAGGGGTATCAGCTCTGTCCAGCTCTTTTTTTCAGAGACAGTGCTATTTTCACACTATTTCTTTCTAAGCTGTTGAACAGAGATGATGGGAACTAGCTGCTCCATGTCTAAACTATACTTAACTGTAAATGACTTACGCTCATTCCCTTAAGGAGGGCTTACTGTCATATATTACTCTGTAAATTATAATGTCTAGTAAAAATAGGATATATGCATCATCAATTTAATTCTTATCTGTTCCTGTAAAATCTGTCTGCAGAAAGTGAGACAAAAGGGCTGGAACAGGATGAAACTTTGAAGAAAAAAGGTATAAACTAAACTACACTTTCAAATAGTGCTTTTTACTGTGATATCAGCAGGAGATTTTTCTTGATATGACCTATATTTTTGCATATGTGACAACTCCTAAAATCTTTCCCTATGAAGCTGTTCATTCAGGGTAATATAACATATAAGTGAATCTTACCTTAGGGTTTTTTTTTTTACAGTCCCTAAAATCTCTTCACATATCTTGTTTTTTTTTATACTCCTCATGCCAGAATACATAAAGAGTCATCATAGTCATCACCCTGGTTTTTTATATCTGATTTCATACTTAATTTTTGTCATGTAATCATTAGCAACTGTAGGGAGTACAGTGTCAGAGACACCTGTGCTTAATTACTGTCTGCATGGTCTCAATTTCAGAAATAGTTTCTGCCAAAGTTTATTCCATTTCCAGCTCCAAACAGAACTGTTAGGATTTTTAGGGGGGTTTCAGTGCATTTTTTTTCTTTTTTGGTTTGAGGGGGATATTTTTTACATCAATACATATATTTCAGGATGGTGTTGATTTTTCCTATGTTTTTTCTTTAACATATTAGATTAGTGTTTTGGAATCCAGCATCAATTTGGATATCATATTTTTTTTTAGCTAAAAGAATCCCACTATACTGTTTCCAGGGTATTTGTCAGGCCACTTATGGAAGTGACAATAAGTGGCTTACATTCTGTTTTTTTACTGCTGACTTATAAAGATTTTTTTTTCTTTTTTATGCTTAAAACATTTGCATTAAATTTACACTGTTAGCATCTTACAATCAAATTTGAGGAGAA
Organism: Taeniopygia guttata; assembly: GCF_048771995.1. Taxonomy (NCBI): domain Eukaryota; kingdom Metazoa; phylum Chordata; class Aves; order Passeriformes; family Estrildidae; genus Taeniopygia; species Taeniopygia guttata. The sequence goes on along the minus strand of NC_133028.1, from coordinate 34,303,510 downwards.
ACTAGAGCTGTACATTGCCAAAAATTGCTCTCTTAGTGCCCTTTTTTTTTTTTCAGCCATGCAATGAAGTGCTTTTGGAACTTACATGAGTTGTTTTCCACAATGTAGCGGAGCTTTCAACTCCTCATTTTCTCTAAAGCATGCTCTTAGAGGGTGTTTAAATGACAGCCAAAGGTTTGACAACAGCTCAGGTAGATGTCCCTAATCAGCTGGTGCTGCTAACAGGCAGCTGCCACAGCATGGAGCTCCGCGTGGCCGGCTGCCAGCCTATCTGCTCAGCTTCCCGGAATAATCTCAACTCTATCTGGGTTTCACAGAGCACTGTAGCACCCTCAGTGAAAATGTCAGCTGACAGACCTTGTTATAATTAATGGAAATTCAAACTCCATCACCGAAATAATGTTGTCCGACCAGAAGAAAGAAAAATCCACCTTGCAGTCAGTGATGTGCATAAATGAATAAAGAACATTTAATGACCACATTCATGCATGAAACTTTCTAAGATGTCCTACTGAGTTACTCTGTAGTTGACTGTAATATTTGCTTTGAAAAATGAAAACTTGCAGATATCCCAATATATTATAATATTCCAGTATGTCAGTCGAATTAACCAGACTACATTTCAATATTTTTGCGTCCCTTTTACCACATATTTTTATGTCTGAGACTAATCAGTTTTTTAGGTTGTCTTAGAAAATTTCAACATGTAAAGTAATTTTTAGCACATGTGTATATAGAATATTGTCAAATATTTAAAAAATTAAATAATTTTCATTTTACCTCCTTAGGAAGAATGTATCTACAAGGAAATATCTGCAATAGTCATGTGACAAAGTGGCATGGTCAATTCAAGTTTTACAAGTCTGTACAACAGAACATCTAGACAGACAGATCTTGGAAGCAGTTGCATAAATAAGTTAGAAAAAAAAACTCCAAACAAAAATACAGACTTTAAAACTTTTACTTCCTTGCCTTTCTAACTGTCATAGTTCCTTAGCACATATTTTACTTGCATCACAACATAACAGGCTACCAGAAACTTAGCTTGCAGGTTTTTTTCACACTTAGTCATTTGTACTCTGTGAAGTTTCTAGTATCACCTCAAAAAAATTTAGCTGGGTAAAAGCTTCCACATTATTTCTCAAAAGGTTCCTTAATACTAAAACTTTGTTGATTAGTCCCTTTTGGACAACAGCCCCTAATGTTTCATAGCAATGTTTAGGTATAATATACCTCTATGATTAGGTTTGGATTTGTTTTACATAAAATATAGCCTTCCTGTGAATTTATATTTTTAAACCACTCCTGGATAATTGTCATGTGATATACTTTTCTATTATGTTGTGGTTTTCTTTCATATTTTCCTGATTGAAATAAACAGACAGGAAAGAATTAAAACTTAATTTACTTTAATGGAAGAGAAACATTGTCTTTCATGTTTTTTCTTTCAGTTTTGTTGGTAATTTGTAAAATTTAGTAATCTGCAATGTGGCTCCCAATGAATAGTATAAATTAAAAAGCTTTTCATGTTCAGGCCTGCAAAGTACAGCTTTTTTTCTGGAATTCCTAGACTCATCCTGAGAATTTTTCTTGGCCAAACTCAGGGTATTAAGCTGATTCTTATTTCAATTCTTTCTCAGGATGAGTTTAAGCAATGTGTATATTACTAGGCTACTCCATCCTCTGGTTTTCACTAAACTCTTAGATGAACACAGTCTCATCCTTTTGATTGATTTCAGTGGTGTTTCTGAAGTTGTTCCATCAACTATTTTTGATCCCTTTATCTCTGTAGTGGTTTTATTCTTATTACCTGTAAAGACTAATCTGAGGATAGTAATGTTCTCTTTGGTACAGACCCATGCCAATAAATCATTTACTTTTCCTGCACACTTTTGATGCCCTTTGATTGCACTCTGCTGGTCTAAAAGATTCAGAGTCTGGCTTATGGGATTTGTTTGATATATTTGAAGAGTTTTTGATATGTTTGGTCTGTTTGTTCTTAAATCTTTCCAAGTTTTTTAAAACTCATGTGTCAAGCACTGTGTTTCAGAGGCAGTATAAGGCAAGGGATAAATACGTATTACCTAGTAATAAGGCAGCTCATCTGCCCTCTTTTACATTTCAGTATTTACCTAAAGTTCTCTCTGTTTCCATTTTCTGTTATCTTAGTACCCCTAGGATCAGAGGTACATGCAGAGTTATTTCAGATAGGAGAAACTGTTGTTTCCTCGGTACTAGGGAAATTGTTAAGAATGAAGGAAAGTCTTACTAGAAGAAAACACTAAAATACTGACTTAGGTAAAACATGGAGTTTTGTGATGGTACAATGACTCTTGTAGTGAAATTGCAATAGAAATGCCTGCATATGAATATGGACTAGTGCTTTCCTGGGAAAGACACAATATTCTATTCCAAATGCAGTATTTTCAGTTTCAGTAAACACAGAAAATAAAAAAAATCCTTTGGAAACAAAAGTTCTCAAAGTATCATCTATAAATCTGCCAGGGTAGAGATGGAGTAAAAGGGAGATGTTACCCTTTAATCACAGGCTACAGTGAGGGGCTGCAGAGGCAGCACCTTTGCTCTACATCCTTGCTTCCAAGATATAGGGAAGGAAAGATTCTGGGTAAGAACAGAGTAAGATAGTCACTCCATGCTAAAGAAATTGAACCTGATGAGGAAAGTGGTTCTGAATCACATCCTCTTCAGTGGGAAACCTTCCTAGAATGTTTGAAGCATAAAAAAATTTTCTAACATATGTGCGAAAATATTAATTGGCTGCTATGTAATATTGAGTAAGGGAAGTAGCTTTTAATCACCATGTAAGTAATTTTATTCTCTTGTAAAAAAATAACAAAATAATCTTTTACCTATTTTATTTTAAGAAAAGCAGACAACTGGGTGTCTGTATTTTAGTATAAACTCTGGAGAGGAAACATTGCAGGTCTGCATCGTGTAGAAAATATTCTTGTATTATGGTTTTAAACCAGAGATTTTAGTTTGGAATTGATATAAAGATGTCATTCACATATATATGAGGAACAAAAAAATATTTTTATTGTAGAATATATGTAAATTTAAATGATAAATAAGTCTCTGCAAAAAGGGAAATATTTATTTATTAGTAGCACCTTCAAATGAATTGTAAGCAAGTGAAGAATTTTGAACAAAATTACAAAAAAATTACCTTGAGGGCACATATTAAGGAGTGAGAAGGAAAAGAATAGCTAGAGGAGTTTTAAAAAACCCCCAGCAAATCAACCAATAAACAAACACAAGTCTCAAACCTGTAACATTGTCATGGTACAGTAAAAGAGGAAATAGTTTTATTCTAATGACCTGGGGAACCTCAGCTGAGGTAAATTACCATTGCTCATTTTCAATGAAGTTATGTGTATTTCCAGGAGATGGAGCTTGGTCTCACTAGCTTACAAAAATAATTTCTGGGAAAATATGAGTTAAAATATACATTTCAATAATAAATTTTTATATAATAACATCTTTGTTTCTGTTGTTGCTCTCAGTTGCTGTTTTGTTGAATACTTCATGATAAATATGGTAAAATGATTTCACTTTATTGAAAAAATAATTTGTTAAGTATCAGGATGATCTAAATTTCCCACAAATAATTTGCTTTCTAAAATTTAACATTTTAACTCTTTCCATGGTTCATAAATAGGCAACTTCTTCTTCTCTGCCATAAATTAATAACCCTCCCCTCTTCATTTTGGTAATAATTTTGGTCTCTGACTCCAAAAGCACTTTATTTTGAGTTGCTTTACAGTAAATATTTGACTTTTCATTTGGAAAAAAAAAGAAAAAAAAGACTGTTTCTTAAACAGGTATTTTCTTTTGAATAGTGCCTTTTTCAATCCAGCAGATCTGATGAATTTTATTCCACCGATAGACACTGCAATATTCAAAAATTGTCAGTGAAGTACTCATATTTATCCCTCTGACCAATTTTGTTCAAACTTTCTATAAAAATATATGCATGTTTTCAAAATCTCTGATCAGAACGAATGACCATTACTCCCACTTAAATCTTCAGGTTTTGAATATCTTTCATTCCCTCGTGCCAAATAGATTTGTTATAAATTCAATTTGTGTATATCTTGTTTGTGTTTACAGCAATGGGGAGGAATGGCATTTGTTCCTCAATTGTGTACTTCATCTGACCCCAGCCCCTACATAGCTGAATATTAAGAAACATTGGTTGGGTTTTGTAGCTTTAGAAATATGCTTGACAGCAAGAGAAGCCCTGTCTTGGGGAATAAGATTAATGTTATATGGTATATTCTAAGCTCAGGTGCTGGTAAATGGAAATTTTTGGTCACACTGCAGGTTTGGTCTGTTTCACTTAAAATGTGCTTTGAGGAAATGGAGGTACTTATTATTATTGATATTCTTATTGACGTTGTTATTATTGTTATTATTATTGTTATTATTTTGTGTCCAGATTCCTTGATGGAAAGATTTCATGTGTGGGGAATATCTGAACCTCTACATTTCCAAGCAGGAGTTATTTGTCAGGCTATGTTTTGTATTTTCCGCAATAATGTTATATTTCAAAAAAAATTCTCAGCTGATGTATGTAGTCAAAATTAAATTAATTAGTGCAGTTTTGATGCATATATAAGACAACCACATAATTATGATATTCCCTACTCTTCTGCAAAAAAACAGATGAGTTTTTTTACAGTTGTAGATAAGGCATAATACAATTGTGACAATGGGAAATAATCTATATGTTCCAGTGAAGCAGATAACATTACAGTAATTTGTGTGAGAAGCATTTTGTAAAGTGTACTGTTGCTGTGTCTCACAGAGAATATATAATGTTGGAATTACCAAGTGGTAATACTAGCCTTCCCTGTGAAATTTCACAGGAACAAAATGTGAAACAAATGCTCAAGACCCTATGTTTGGACCTGCTAGGGCACATAAAGCCTAGTTTCTTAAGGAGTACCTGCATTTAAGAAAACAATGGGAAAAAATGAAAACCAAATAAATGATCAGTAAACAATAGTATGATAAGAATTCAGCTAAATCTTAACACTACTTTCACAAGCTTTATGACTTTTCCTTAAAGTCAATCCAGAATACTGATGAAATTATTTTTTGTTTGTCCAGTTAGCCTTTTTAATTTTTTTTAACACAGAAACACAGAGTCAGATATTTTTAAAGCCCAAAAAAAATGATTTCTCAGATGTATATTCATTCTGCGCAAATTTTGGTCACAAGTATCAGTAGAGATGATAAAGTCATTTGGGATCCTAATGAAGAGAGAGTATTCCCTGCTTAACCTTGCCAGATGCAAAAAATTTCTGTTTTTTACATTACTGGCAAGAAATCCTTAGCAAAATAAACCCCAGGGACACAACTACTATGCTCAAAATAAATCATAATTACAAGTGTACTTTGTTTTTCATAGTCTATACCTCAAGGATAAGGAGAGCATTTCTTTCTGTTTCAATGTAGCTGCAGTGGTGTATTGCATTTGTAGGATTTTGTCTCAACGCAGGCTGGCTAGGCAGACAAATATCAATCATTTTGAGAAGTTTAATTTGCTGATGCCTCTTTGAAAAACTTTTTATACTCATGCTTCTGGAAGAGGTGCCTTTACTTTATGCTTCTCAAAAGACCTTTTTTTTTTGTCAAAGGAAGCAGGGGATAAAGAGATAGAGAAAGAAATGAGGGTTCTTTATGTTATAAAATATTTGTACCCCTCTAATTTGCTATCCAAGTAGAAAACTGTCTAAACTGAGGCAGTAAACTGAGGCTGCCTAAACTGAGGTGTTTAATATTCAGCGTTAAAGTAGATGTATCTCAGTTACTGGCCCCCACATCTAATGCAGGGTATAAAATTATAATTTTTTTATAACATCACAAGCCCACAGAGACTGGTAGAAAAATTCTATTGTCTTCTATGAATCTTGGTAGTTCTGCTGGCCCTGGAAAGATGGTTGGTTTTACATGACTTGGTGCAACAGTCTCTGAAAGAATGTACACAAACATATTGGAAGAACTCTTCCATTCTTCACTGACTCCTGAATAATATTGGAAATACAGTCTATTGCAAAAGCTTCTTCATTTTTTGAACATAAAAATTGAGTGAACAATCTAAAAATAATTATTGATTCAATGGTATTTGCTATTTGAAATTTGTGACTTTAAAAATGTAGTTACAAAAATTGCTTTATGGAAAAATCAACATTTAGGAAGAACGTAACTAATGAGAAAAAAATTCGGTGAATGCAATAACCTACACATTAGAAGCATCTTGAGAAGATGTCGTGTGCGATGTTTAGGTGAATGGCTATGAAGGCAGCATAAAAAAAAGGAAAGAATATCAGCTCAACAGAGAAAATATGGATTTGGGGATTTTGGTTACCAGTTCAACAGTCTTGGTGATTTAAATAGCCATATCTACCTTTAAAATCTAAGATTTAGGAATACCTTTTTTCTATCAAAACCTATGATAATTGAAATGAGAGGTTCAGTGGAACGGGAAAAATATGAAAGAGCTTTCTAATTTCAAATAAATATATATAACTCTGATCACCCTCAAGGACTGCATCTTTTTATTCCAGTTTTCATTGACATAGGGTTTGAACTTGCTTCTTGTTTGTACTGGGGACTTAAATGTTTGTGCATTCCCGGAGTTAGTAAGAAAGGCATGTTTTCTTTCCTCTCAATTGCAGCCAGATTTTGCGCTATGAGGTTCATGAAATTTTTTGTTTATGAATGGCACGCCGGTGACACATTAAGGAGCAGCTGCTGAAGCAAGTGTAGATGTAATATACCCAACTGACTGCGGCAGAGCTGAGAAAACAGTCCAACCAGTAAATCCTGCAGAATCCAAGCACAGAAGAGTGACGTTATCCAATTTCCCATTTTACTATTTTATCTTTTGAATTATATGTGAGAGCAGAGTCTGTCACAGACTACCAGTGTTTTCCAGAGAACTCAGGACTTGAGAATTCAGCAGAAAACAACACAAATACAGGAGCAATTATTAGAGCCAAGGGCACCAATGACCCCAAGAAAATGGTTTACTTTTCTTTAATCGCCTGTACTTTAAAGTAGTGCACATGGTGAAATCCATGTCTGCTAGGATGTGATAAAATCAGTAATCATCAGAAAGGACAACATTTTTTCATTCACTTAATTTAATGAATGCCTACTCAACCATTTTATGAAGGAGTGAAAGTTTTCAGGCATATTGCAAAGGACTAAAAATATAATCCATACTTTAAAGGGGATATTTAAACAAAAAGGACTCAAAAGGGACACCAGGCAAACATATTTTTGTTTTATATTTTTCTCAAATATAATAACTGTACAGACATAATAACTTCACCAAAGCTGACATTACCAATGTCTTTTAGTAACATAACTGGAGGATAACAAAACTACTAATAAAGATCCTTGAAATATATTCTGTATTTGAGTTTTGCTTTTTCTGAGGGCAGTGGGAGTGTAAAGGTATGGGAGGCTGGGAGGACAGGTATGTTACTATTCATAGAGTCAATTTCAGAAACTCAGGTACTTTATGGTTGCTCTACAATAATAAAAGTGACATATGAATAATAAATACATTCAGAAGCTTGATTCTTGTAATTATCTTCATAGCCTAGATCCAGAAGTATTCCCATCACATATCCAGGAATAAGGCACCAACAAGTTCAAACATACAGTAATCTTAATGTAAAAGAGCTACCATTTGATGATTTACTTCCAGGATGAAGGCAAAACTTTAAATACAAGGGGCACTAGAAAATACTTTCTACATGGACAGAAAAGTGATTTGGTTTCAGTCAATTATAAAATAATTACTATGTATCAACACGGTAAAAATGAAAAAGAGAGGTAGGCTTTATTGATGGTAGATAAGAGCATCTGGATTACTTGCAGCTTTTACCATCTAATATAACAATGTCTCAGGAGGAGAGGAGTGACAAAGTTGCACACACTTAGGCAATACCAATAAATCCAGAGAATTCATATTGTCTTTTCATATGCTCAAACTTTTGCAGTAAAAAAAAAATAAAAAAAATACGGACCAGCAAGATTTCCAAGAAGTTAACACTTATTTCCATATTTAATATTTTTTTTCCTTTCATCATTTTTCATCATTACTTGCATTAGTTTTTTTAGAAATCTTTAATCTTTTTCAGTTGTATTCATGTGTTGCTGACTTCAACAGTAACACACTTAATAATATCCTATGGTAACACAAACTAATTTCACCTAATATCCCAGTCAATAAGAAGTTTCTGGGAACACAGCTTGGAGTGATAAATAGCACTCTAACTATAGAGGTTTCAATTGCTCATAACACTAATGTAATTAAGTACTCATAAAGCCATGTTTTGTGGTGTGATAGTAACCATCACAACAGCCATTTCATGACCCTTTTTGACCCTTTGCTCATTTGAGAATGGAAGATACCACGACTAACAAATACTCCCTTGAAAAGTATATTCACCTACAAACATATTCTTCTTATAAGTCATTGAAATAAGTTGAAGCTGTTGCTCTTCTAAAAGCAAATACATGGTCAGAATGTAAGAGGAAATTTTTTTTCTGAGCTGAATCCTGCTTATGGCCAGGATTGTATGGACAGAACTGCTTCATATACCAGAAAATACACGTAATAATTTTGCATATTGGCAGTTTGAGACTATCCATTGTTTAAACCAATACATGAGAGATTACTTAAAATGAGACTGAAATCTAATGCCAAGCCAAATATGGATCTTTTAAACTTCAAAAGTACATCTGAATTATCCATAGTGAAAAATTAGAAAGAAAAATGTAATTGTTTTCATGGCATTTTTAAAATAAAGGTTCTTTTCACTCCTGGAAAATAAGTTTGCTAGAAACTTTGGGATATTGTCATCATGATTTGAGCAAACCTCAAATAACAATTCAAAATTGTTCAAATTAAAAAGCTGTTGAACTTTTCTTAAAGTTTTTAATAAGCTGTCAACATCTGCAGAATTGTATTTATGTGCCTTTTTACTCTGAACCACATCAGTGATATTCCTTTCTTCACAGTGAAAGATAAATTGTAATACAATCCACAGAGGGCAAAAGAATCATAAAGACCTTGTATGAGAAAGGAAATGATTTCTGAGATGGGGAAAGGTACAGAAAAACTTCTGGTAATATATTTTGCTACCTGAAGACCTTATATGGGTGGTCCAGACAGACACTTCTGTACAAGGATAGATAATGCTGTGCTATAACACCAACACATTATCTAAAATATGTACCTTATAGATGGAGTGTGAAAAGCTGAAGTACTTTTCACATTGTAGAGTCCTTTTGATGGCCAGGACTGTAAATCAAGTACCAAGACTTTTTACTCAATCTATGGCATGTCCATCCAACAGAGCCAAATAATTTCAGTAGTTTTTTTTTTTTTGTTGTCTACTTAATTCCAGTCAATTAGATGATTTATTTAATAATTCATTCCACAATTTCAGATGTATTCTTAAGGTTTTCTGATGTTACTATATATTACTGAATAACTTTCCATGGGCAGTTTTACCACAGTTTAAATAGTCTTTTATCAGTAATGATATGTGTCTGACTCTTCTTTTTTGGGCTTTTCCTTTGTTTTTGACATATAAGAATTATTATGGATGCAATGATATTGGCATATAGAAAGTATTAGGAGAAAACCTATTTTAAAATTATAATTAAAATTTTTATGTGCAGTTCTTAAATTTACTGCTGGATCTCAGAATGCTTAAAACCTGTTTCCTCTTCTCTGACACCTTTTATTATGTGTACATCAAAAATATTGTACCTTTATCTTCTCTTCCACTTTTAGAAAGGCAGTATAATATGAATACAATAGTCAGATGATGCACAGTGACTGGTTTCCTAGGGCTCCCACAGCCAAATAGTAAATGCAATATAAATTTAAGATCATTTCACATCCTTGAAAATCCCTAAGAAAACATACCTGACAAACAAGCCTACCTTATATATGTGACAGTCTTACCTTTGCCCCTTCAAATGCCCCCACAGCCAAGACTGAATTTAATTTAATGTGGATTGTAGTTTAATCTTTCTAATACATCCATGAAAATCATAAATTCAGTTTTATCGTTCTTTTCTAACCTGCTGTGAGTGCTATACCTGAGAATTAATGCTTCAAAAAATCCCAAGGGATAATTTCTTTCTTCTTCATAAAAAGACACCACCTTCACACTGTTGCTATCAAGTCTTTTGGGATTTTGTGTGTCTTGACACTAGCAAACTCTGTGTAATATGCGATTAGTATGTAATAGTAAGAGACAAGCTGTGTTTCAGACTGATATGTCTCTATTTATTGTTTCCTGCCTTTCACTTCATGCCAATATTTTTTACTGCCTTATAGTACATACCCACATGGCCTCTCATTTCCTTTATTGTGCATATGGTGTGACACAGCTATCCTTTTTATTTAGAGTACTGTAAATTATTCTTAACTGCGTTACAGATTCCAGAAGTGATTCATTTATATTAAAATGGATAATGTGCTGTGGGTAAACAGGGAGTTTTTTCAGAATTCACCAAAACATTCATATGTGTGTGTAATATATATATATATATATATATATGTTAAATATATAGATATGTATATGGGTGCATTTCAAAGCTTCTCTTTTTAGTTGTCAATGCAAATAATGCTTAGTTTACAAATGATTTTAAAATGCTGAAACATTTGGTTTTGGTTGCCTATGTGAAGCAGATTTGTGTAACAGCCTGCTTATGTTAGAAAGCAGATCATAGATCATATTGAGTGCAACTAGCACTAATTGGCAAACTTGGCAGCTTGATCAGAAAGGCTAAAAACTAAGTGGTCAATGGAACTGACCTTCTTTTATGAGTTAACACCAAAGCACTCTGCTGAGCCAGTGCAGAGAAATCTGTTGACCCTATCACTTTTCTGTGTAGGGTTTACTTCTCTGGGGCTGTCAATCCAATCTTTTTCAGTAGCAATGAAACTACTAATAAACAAGTGTAGAAACATATAGCAAAAGAGTAGAAATGTCTACATTCCCAGAATTACTTAGAAGGTGGGATTCTAAATATATGTATCTAAAATGTATATGATAGAATAGTGTGATATGGTAATATATTGCAATTGTCATGTATCTTCAGTGAACCTTTGTTGAGTAAAGTGTGTCCTGGGAGTTACATTTGGGAATGGCAAGATGGAGATAAGAGACATTTTCTTCAGAATTTTGTGTCATTTTTGAGGGGAAACTTCAGAGTATACTGAGTTGTAAAATAATGAATCAGTATCTTGATACTACTAGGCCTCCGTAAGGTTTTTTTCAAACTCCTTAGGTGGGAAACACACTATATTAATACTGTATTACTCCACCTTACTAGGAAAAAGAGAGCTTCTGCCTCACAAAAGTCCAATGTTCGCAGCAGCTCTTTCCTAGTTATGGCACAGACATGATTCAGTGGAAAACTTTAATGGCTGTGTACATTATGTCTCAGTAACTATGTTTGTATCTTGTATTTTAGCACACAGAACTGAAGCTCATATTTTTATTTGGCATTTGGTTTGCAGATTCAGTTGTCCTTGAGTGCTTCCAGATCAGTCTTTCTAGCCTGTTATCTTATATTTATTCAATGGTTTTGCAGTACCTCTAGTGAAAACATGTAAATACATCTGTATTTCTAAATATCATAATACTTCATCTGTTCTTCTTTACTCTCCATAGGCATTATTAGCCCTAGAATTGCTGTCTTTGTTGTTTGGGAACTCACCCTGGGAAGGCAATCTCTTCAGATGAGTGACAAGCCTTTATCACCTCCTCCACCCCCTACGACTTTCCTGACTGCTTAAGGGACTCCAGAATTTCTGCTTCAATGGATGGCAAATACCTTTGCAGCACGTGCACAGTGTCCTTGTTTAGAGAAGAAATACAGGTGAAATTTGGAGATATGGATCTGATGATTTTACTGTCTGAATACACTAATGATGTATTTCCCTGCACCCATGAATGAAAAGAGGAAAAAATGAAAGTAAAAATCTTTGTGGAAGTCAAACCCCAAATGTAAGAAAACATAATCACCAAATTGTGGAGATTCAGGCCATCCATGTCCTTCTCAAACACAATCAGCAAAAATTCTTTTCCATCATAGAAGAAAAAGATGGATGCAATAACCACTAGCCAATGTGTTGTTTGCAGTCCTTTTACCAGCCATTTCTCTCTAAAGTTTATTGGTTATACATTCAGTTTTATCTAGGAAAATGTTTTGGTTTTGACTTCTGTTTTGGCATTTTTTTTTTCTTTCCTAGTGGATGCAAGTGAGCAATTTTAGTTCATGATTTGCTAATTTATTTGTTCAGATTTATACACATACTCTAAGTATTTTGAAGGCCTTTACTTGGGCCTGCAGTTTATGCTATCTTCTATCCTTTTTAATTTACATAATATTTACTGCTAATGATTTGTACGGCAGAACATAAAACTACCTCACCTCTGTATAAATTGCAATTCTATTAGACTACAATAGGTAGGAATCTGGTCCAAGAATTTAATGTCAAACAGTATAACATGGTTGCTTCCTTGGGCTTAAAATGCTATATATTTTTAGAAGAGTAAGATTTTTCTGCACTAACCCTCCCTATTTCTGTGTTGCACTTCCTGTAAAATTCTTTGAGTTTCACTGAATATTACAGTCCAAATAAACTTTGGTTCATTGACTTCAAAGCTACAAGGAAAGATTATTTAGCAGAATTTGCTATTTTAGCCATTACAGTTCAATATTAGTCCACATATCCTGTATTATAATATCATCATATCTGAAATATGTACAAAAAGTCATCTGTACACAAACTGTATTTTCTGAATGGGAAAATTGGAAACATTGCACAAAACCACAGAGCAAGCCAGATATTTATACAACCTTTCCCTGTCTCAAAATCCTCTGACACATATTTTTACAGGAAGAATTTTGGTCACACTTTAAAGGACCTGTGTCTCTCCATGGGAAATATACAATATTGGAACTATTGTCTCATCTGTGAAGATGACATTTGGGAGTTTTATTTGCCTCAAGGCATCTGTTGGACTTTTACAACATATTCTTTTTATTGGTGTCCCTAATTGAATATAAGTGCATATTGAAAAGAAAGTTTTATTACATCAACATTGCCTCCTTTATTTAGAGTAGTTAATTTATATATTTAATCTGTCACTCTCTCATCTTTTTTTGCTGCTCTGCAGAGTATCTTATTTTGAATTTCTGCATCTCTTGCTGGCCATAAAAACCTTCTTTGCACATCCTGGTGATCATCATGCTAAACTTTCTGATAGGTAATTAGTGATCAAAATTGTGATTAGCATTTAAGTGTTCTTAGCTTATTGAGATGAAAGAGAAAGAAGGAAGGAAGGAAGGAAGGAAGGAAGGAAGGAAGGAAGGAAGGAAGGAAGGAAGGAAGGAAGGAAGGAAGGAAGGAAGGAAGGAAGGAAGGAAGGAAGGAAGGAAGAAAGAAAGGAAGAAAGAAAGAGAGAAAGAAAGAAAGAGAGAAAGAAAGAAAGAAAGAAAGAAAGAAAGAAAGAAAGAAAGAAAGAAAGAAAGAAAGAAAGAAAGAAAGAAAGAAAGAAAGAAAGAAAGAAAGAAAGAAAGAAAGAAAAAGAATGAAAGAAAAAGAATGAAAGAGAGGAAAGACATCAGATTGTGAGATGGAGAATAAAATAAAAAAGAATCTTTAAATTAAAAATTAATATCGAATATAATTATATAATGAATATATATAATTACATATAACACAATAATATAATTAAATATTATTATACATTTTAATTATATTTAATTATATGTCTAATATATTATTAATATATATTTGTATATATGTGGATCTCCATCCTTCCAAGGCTGTTGGTGCTGTTTGTGCCCATTTGCATGTTCTGTCTGTCTGGGATCTGTGTGGGTGGTGAATACATACATGGTTCACATAAGTGCTGTGTGTTTGTGCCTGCTGCGAGCACACCCCCACTGCTGGTTGGACCAGGGACACAGAGGTGTTGCAGCTCCTCACCTCTGGAGTTGTGGAGTGCAGTGTGGTACATTTTCTTCTGACTGAGTTGCAAATGATGCCAATGATTATGATGATAATAATAAGGATAGCAATAACAAATGTTGTAGAAGACATGTTCCTACCTTTGTGCTTAGTTCAGGAACGGGGATCCCAGCAGTCACTCTGATGTGTGTTTCAAACATACCGGTTTAAAATCTTTTGTGTTTAGGAAGAAGTATGATGAAGCCTGTGCTCTTCTTTCACGGCTATGAGCACCAGTGAAACCTATCTTGATTAAAGATACCCCAGGTATATCTGTGAGGCAGCTAGAGAACTGCTTTTGAAGCAGTACCCTAACTGCAGTAGCCTAAGGTATGTAAGTGGAGCAAATTTTTCAAGAAGCAATAGATTTATTGGATGTAGCCGGAATATGTAAGCCAGCCTTTGGACATATTTAGCTCCCTTGTCAAGCTGCAGCTTAGAAAATTTATTCAGGCTAATGCTTCCTGGTCAAACAGATTGAGCAATGAGATAGGGTGCCTTTGGGCAGCATCTATGTTGTCAGAGAGCTGAAATCTCTTGGATATCTCCTACCTTTCTGCTACCTGCCTAGCTCTGCAGTAGCACTTGCTGAGCTAAGTAAATAAAGGCGTGTGAAGGACCTGAGATAGTTGTCTTGTAGGACCTCTGAGGGCTTAGAATTCATAGCTCTTTTTAGAATGTGCCTCTGTTCTGTGTTTGCATACCCAGCTCTTTACTGTTGGACTACTATTGGCCAAAAAATGGAGCACACTTCCATTTTTTCCAAAAAGTACTACAAGAATCATGCTGTATGTGTGACTGGGAATGTTATAGATATAGACTATATAGCTCACTGGAGACTTTTGTTTATATATTAAAAATCCTTTTTTTCCCAATCCTAGCTGAACTTTAAGAAGTAACTTGCCTTTAAATTTCTCAATATTTAAGGAACAGTTTCACCTACTTTCTCCAAATACTGAATACTGTAATAATTACCACTTTTGATAAAAAAAAATTCTAGAAAGTTAAACACTGCTTGTTATTTTTAAGACACCTTTTAATTTAATTGATACTTTACTTTTGACTGATCAAGCCAGTTTTTAGACAACTGTTACATTCAAAACTGTTGGTCATAAAATATCATGATGAAGGCTGATTAGTGTATCAATCCAGTGCCAAATTACCTCTAAAGTTGAAAAGATTTCTAATATATTGAAAATAGTTTTGGTTTACCAAGTGTGGTAGTGTTTACAGAAGGGTTAGTCTGATGCATCAAGAATCCCTTTCCTTTTCTTTTCAAAGCTCAGGAATTATACTTGTTTTACTGTTTGCTTGCTTGTCTATCAGAAATGTGTATTATAAATTTAAAATTGTTTCTCTTTGTCCTTCTGCTTATTTTCCATGATTAGCTGAAGGTTTTGCTGAGAATAAATTCAATTAGTAGTATTTAAAATAAATAATAATTTAAATTATTTTGCTGATTTTTTTTACTCACAAACGAAAAGAATACTGATTGCTACATTTTTCGATATATGTAATTAAAGAAAATAGAATTTGAATGCTTTTTAATTTTCTCATGCTTAGATTATACTGCATACTAAACAAAAAACATGGCTTTAGAGGCAGAGCATACTGTGAGCTTTGAGTGCACTGTTAGCTGACACCGGTGAGTTAATTAATTGAGAGGGTAGCAGTATGATAAATGGGGTATGAGTAGCAACTCCAACAGGATTTGATCTGCAAAGAACTCTATCCTGTCTAATCAGAAGAGGAAGCTATCGGTCAGTTTTGAATATGCTAGGAGACATGCAGTATTACACAATGATAAAAGAGCCTTCAGTCTGATGAAATCATGAGAGAGTCATCTAAATTTTCCATTATATAGTTATATAGTTATTGTCCCATTATACAGTGAATGGAGCTTCCATTAGCAAGTCACTCCTATCCCATAGCAGGATTTAAAATTGTAAACAAAGTATGGTAAACCTGAAGCCTCGTAAAACATTGTGGATTGATGGGGTGAATGCTGTTCTTCGATCTTGTCTTTGTGTGTATTTTCAGAACCCAGCCAGGTAATCCAATTTCTATGTAAGGAAGAAGGGAATTCAGTAAAATTAATAAGACAAATGGACATTATCACTTCTCCAGATAGTTACATCTTTATAAGGCCTTTCAGACTACAAAGGTATTTCAAGTTTTGCAACATGAAACATAAATAAAACAGCTGATTTCAATATTGTTCTCAAAATTCTACTGACAAAAATACATATATATGTATATGAATTGTGTTAAAATAATATTTTCTTCCATGTTCTTGTAGAATATCTTAAGGATAAATGAAACTGGCAGCAATCAAATACTCCCTGAATACCTAAGCAGAGTGCAAGTATTTGCAAGGTGTTGCATTGCAGTATATCCTAGGAACACAGTAATGTTCTCATGGAATTTTGATGAAGGTTATGCTATTGTTCTTCAAAATTCTTTATGTACCTGTCTTGAAGAAATGCTAAAAAAGTCAAGCTTAGCATCTTACCTTTTCTGCTTTGATTGAAATTTCCTACTGAATTTGATCTTTTGCATTTCTAATAGAATCATGATGGTCATTAATAACTTCACATTTTTTCAAAACTGTCACCACACAGAGAGGTTAATTACCCTTGGTGAAAATGGAAAGGTATAAAAAGAACAAGGTTGCCAACAAGGCTGAATCTAAAAAAAGACTGACAGGACACCTTTGTTAAAACTTCAGAAATCCACAATATATGTTCTATAAAATTTTAATGTAAATACATATACTTTAGATAGAGATTTAAATGCAATCTAATGAAGATTCTTTAGAACATGAATATCAGATGCTCAGCAGAGTATCGGAGGCTAAAAATTAATGACACTGACTGGACTGAAAGAGAGGTGAGAAGGACAGGTGAGGGTAAGTTTTATTTTTATCTTGCCTGACTTTGTCTTTAAACAATATCAGTTGCTTTCTCTTTTATTTTTTAATATTGTTAATTATCCTGTTCTTAATTCTCCACCCACGTGTCATTTATTTTTTTCTCCCTTCTTTTTCTCTATTTACAGTATCTCTTAACTTGGCCATTAGAGTTCATTTATTTTCTGGGTCAGCATCTCCAATAAAAATGACAAAAACCAGCATCCCATCTTATAGTTTAAAAAAATCTATTAATCTTTCTAAAGCTATACAATTTTCCTAACATAATAACCATTACCAGTGGCAATGCATAGCCCCTTCTTGCTAGCCCCCCAGCCATGAGGTAGGATGGTCTTGAATAACCTCTTAGAAGTGCCCACAGCCACACACACAGTGTGCAAAAATTAACTCTGTCCTGACCAAAACAGGACACAGGACTCGTTATGCATCTTGTTAAATTCCTTTGTTCTTGAATTGCAACTAAAAGAATCATGTTCATACTACAAATAAATTTATAAGATCTAGGCAGCCAAAGGCTTTAAATCAGTCCATTTAATTCCACAAATTTACTAAAAAATATGGCACTTAAGAAATATAATTCAAATATTTTTTAACATATTTGAGTTTAGATGTTGTTTCAAACAACACATGACAAATCCCTTCACTAATGTTAGAACTTCAGGGTATATATTATTTTTGACCATAGGAGTTAGAGATTTAAGTTGAAATTTTGGCTCAATTGGAATTGATATCAGGATTCCCAGTAATGTCAGCAGAAGCAGATTTTTACCCTTATTTCAGAAGAAAAATGCATTTTTCTTATTATATTAAGAAGTAACAACTGTTATTTAAAATACTATATCCTTGGAAGCTCATGAGGGAGGAACAGGTTAAAGCATATATAACATAACTGTGGCTCTGCACCTTTTTTTTCAATTTTAAGTTTATTGATTTGAAGTACGCAAGGCCAGAAGGCATCGTTGCATCAGCTAGTCTGTTGTATTATATATCACAGGCCATTACATTTCAGACAACCTCCACTGAACTTGATAATCTGCATTTGGATATGGATCATTGGCTAATACTTGTCTTCCAAGAAATATAATCTTCACTAAAAGACATCAGCAGACACAGAATCTATCACTTTGTTGCTTGTTACCAAGGTTAATAATACTATTAAAATGTATTGTGCTTTACTTCTAATTTCAATTTTTCTCACTTCAGCATTGATTCTTGTTATGCCTTTCTGTTCCAGGCTAAGAAGCCCTATAATAGCTACATTTTTTCCCATAAATATTGGTAACTCCCTTCTTTTCTGTAGGTATTCAGCGTCTTCATCTGAAGTTGTGACAAATGTATATCTGCCAAAATCAGCCCAAAATACTGTTGTGCAAATCTGCTTTTCTTTGTCTTTTCAGCAGATTACTTGTTCACAGCAGATTTTTGGAAACCTGTAACTATTTCTTATGTCTTTTAAGTTGTATTAGCTTGTAATAGGCCCATGATGAGAAAACATTCTCCAATCTCTTTCCCTGTCCCCCCACACTTTGACATATTAATTCCTCATTCTCTAATCCCAGTGTGGTGTTTTCAGTTGCTCTTCCAGAATCTTATGAATTTCCATTACAGAGAAAGTAGAAGAATGATTTTTAGGTAAGAACATAACTTGATTTTGATTTTGAAAGTAAATTATTAAAGTTTCTTGAACCAGTAATGCTAGTGCCTTGAAACTACCCTTATAAATAATCAATCAAAGAAGGGATGTACAAACTCTTTCAGCAGGTACTTACAGCTACTGAAAGTCTGATTATATCAGTTTTAGAGGTAAAAAACTCTGTTCCATAGCAGAATACATTCAACACTTTACTGTAGAGGATAGATTACTCAGTCTGAAGCAAACAAGGCATCTAGAGTTATTAACTATTCATGCATAACATTTGTTAAAGTTTTCTCAATATGTTCCATTTTACATTATTTTTATTTTTTCATCTCTGCTGATGACTAGATTTTCAGCTTTTTCATATATTTGTAGCTTTGTAGATATTTAATATATAGTTGTATAGTTTCTAGTACCTTTCCTGTTCTATCTCACATTTTAGAGCAATAAGCTAACCCTTTCTAGCACTTGCTGCTTAGTCTTATTCCCAAGAAGAGAATTTCTAACAAAGACATTTTGTTTTTCACCAGAATTTGAAAGACATAACAAGACATAGGACAAAGAAGCCCTTGGACTAGCTCCAAAGGGCTGACCCAAGGGTGTGTTGCTGGGGCGACTGATCTCTTATTGGATGTACCTGCTAGATAGACAAATTAATTTACCTTATAAAAACTGTAGAAATCCTGTATCATATGTGTGCATAGCTCTATTTGTGCATCTAAAATATTTCATTAAAGAATTGCTTTTTATCTTACCACCCAATATTGTTTGGAAAGCTTTTGTCTTTTCATTCTGGGCAGCACTGCAAAGATCAGTGGTTGAAGAGTCAAAATAGACAATTAAAACCTGTAAACAACTTTTAAGAGTTTTCCCACATGGTGAGAATAAAAAAAAAAAAATCAAGAAAATATTCTACTCATCTGGTATTTTTCTACTAAGTTATATTTTTTCTACATCCTTATGGCCATTTTACTTTGAGCTTACTTGAGAGGTCAGGCCTGAGGACCATACCCCATGTGTGTTTTTCTCTAGTCTGGTTTCTCAGCTAGGACATTCTCTGTGCTTGAGAGAAAAAGTGATTTGCCTTGGCAGAGAAATTCATGTTTATGCTGAACAGCTACAGACAGCTTGGCTAAACTAAACTGCCCAGCTTTGACAACTTGAGGTATAGATCAAGGATCCATGTTCATAAGAGCAGTTAAGATGTAACTAAGAAATTAACCAGGAAGCAGGGCAGCAAAATTCTGGGAGTCGTAGGTAGCATTGCATTAATTGAAGCTGTCTGTACCTAGGAGTATGGAAAGCCAGATGTATTTTACTATGAAGCTTTAAGAGTTTATCTAAAATAGTGGGCTAATTAATTTTGAAAGTTAATTGTTGGCTAAAGCTTTGTAAAACAGAGCCTCAGATATTGTGGGTACTCCAAGTGTTAAAAGTCCGGAAACAGTAACAGAAATACTTATCAGTTATTAATTACTCTTTTATAATAACTTCACTTGAAAATTGAATTTATCTAGTTATTATAAATCCAATCAAAAATGTCTTGGAGGAAGAAAAAATTTTAAATACCGAGATAAACTTCCTTTTCAATAGCTGCTATATAATTACATTGATTCAAAACAAGTGAAATAGGGTAAACGAAGTTATCAAATATTGTGGAACTGTTTAACAATTACCATTCTATATAGTCAACCTATAAGAGTCAAAATTTGATATTGTGCCACACTGCTGACAAGGTTGTATGCAGTTTTCCTCTATCTGTCAATATTTTTTCCAGTTAGTTTGCCCACACTCAGTTCAAGTACCATTACTTCAATTCCAAGTGCAGTGGAAATAATTTTTAAATTACAGGGTATGAAGGCAGAAAATTCTTGGATGTGTTAACTTTCTGAAGAGGTGTTCTAATATTTTTTCACCCACTGCAACATAAAACTTATTTTATCAGGAATTTCCAATATTTTCCACGCTAAATCATATGAGATTTTTTTTTAATTTTTCAATTTATTTTCTCTTCTTGATTTCATTATGTGAATGTGATAAGAGAATCAATTCTCACATTGTGGAAGTCTTGCTGAAAAAAATGTTCACTCCCTTATGTGATAGTATAGCAAACAGGTGGAGAGTCAGCTTCTGGTGACAGTGCAGGTCTGCATGAGCCTTGAACAAACATTCCTTGAATTTCATAAGGAAAAAGGTGACATAAATCAATTGGAAAGGGTTCTACCTTATAAGTCAGCATCACATTCTAATGTTTAGAGGTACTGTACTATCCTCTTTAACTTGTAGTCCTGATGCTGTAAAAGGATACTCCTGATAATAGGTTTCTTTTCAATTCCACTTGCATTGTCTACTGTCACTGTTCTGTCTGCTACCCTACTTACTGCACAGCTGGAGCTGTGATTGGAAAGGAGAGTATTATTTGAATTCTTCACATGACATCTCCTTTCACATCTTTAGTTTTAATGCCTAAAATAGAAACAAGCATTACAAATTAATTTGCTGGGGAAATATATCCTGCAGGAGAGACAAATAAATTAAAATATTCAGAACTAGTATTTCTCATTTTGGTATAAAGTGACAGAAATTATTAATCTGCCCATCATGAACATGATATGGTTCATTGAACTCAAAATATTTTTCAAAAATAAGAACAATTGTCAGTAGGACACACCATATATGAAATCTGATGAGTGACATGTACTACCCAGGAAAGTAAATTTAGAATGACTGTAGCAATAATTTTGAGAGCCAAGGCTAAATTAAGAGGCATTTAAACTTGACTAAATAAATGGAGAACAGAGAGATACAGAAGAACTTGATAATTTCCTTCCACTAATTATTTGTTACTAACTTAATATTTTCCAACAAACCTCATTAATCAATGAGTAGTGTCTCACAATAAGAACAATGGTCAATAAGTTCAAAGCTGCAATGCAGCTATATTTGCACATTATAAAAGTGCCCATTTCTCTTTTCATCCGGTAGTCAGGCGAAGTCAGGCACTGAATGTGCTCAGAAGGACAACATTTTCTTTGATATTGGACTTCAGCATGCACACTCCTCTACTGCAGATCTCTTTATTCAAAAATGTTTGTAGTTCAGAGTTGTTTGCTCTTATAACCTCACCCTTTTAGACCTCTCTATTTTTTTTTTCAATTTTCATTTTCAGAGAGCTATTTCATCTTTTCTATCACTCCCTTCAATGGTGTATTCTAGCAATTGAAAGTAACATAAGTTTAGACCTTAAAAAAATTGAAAAACTTAGAATTCTGTCTCAGCAATCACTGAATACAAGATGATAAAAAAAATTTGAAAGTACACTAAATTTTATCCCCAGTATAAAGTACAGAAAACATAAAAAGTGGTAACACTGAAACGGTACTGCTGATATCACAAGTTGTAACATGTATTTTCTATATTGGCTGAAAATGGATCAACCTTATATTCCTAGCAAACATGTTCTAAATCAAAGTATTCTTTTAGATATTTTCTAAACCAGAAATAAAAAGATATTTAAAATAGCTGTACTATTTTCTCACAATCTGGAATTTTAGAAAATTTATGCTAAACCGCTGCAATGAGAGTTTCCTACAGAGATTACAGTTCACATCTACGTGCTCACACATACCACCTACACTTCAAAGAATATTCCAAATACTGAATTTTGTGACTAGGTCATTGCAGGGAACTTGCAGCTTGGAGGCAGTCAGAGTAAGTTGATTTATTTATCTCTATTTTTAACCCGTAATGCTAAATTTACTATATACAATGAGTTTAGCTTTAAACAACTCCCTTTAAAAGTGTTTTTTAAATTTTCTAAATATGCTGAAATATGCTTCATGATTTATGTCTTCGATTGAAAATCCTTTGTGAATTAGAAGAATGTAAACCAAGTATGTTTGGTTTTATTTCTTGTTGCATAATATGAATGTTTTCTCTTTCTGTGAGATTTCTATAAAACATCACAATATCTTATGCAGTGCATGATACAGCTAAGTAATGCAGTGTTTTATATTTTGCTTAATTTTCAACTTTCTGATAAGTTGAAAGAGGTTTTAATTGCATTTTTCTCTTCTAAGATAGAGAAATAAAACAATAAACATTACCTTCTTCTGTGTGACAATCAGAGGAAAATGGAGCTACAAGGAGAGAGCATATGGCAAAGTTCTTCCCTTAGAATTGTTTCTCTCTCTTATTTATTTTCTATTAAAGGTTTCTGAAAGGAAGCTCACACTTGAACAGCAAGGATTTTCAAGGATCTGTACATCTGTAGATAAAGATAAGTAGAATTTGTGTGCTTTTGCCACAGCTTTGAACTTTTTATGTTTGAGACCAAATTCTTAACAATGTAGGTTCAAAAAGCTGCTGTGAACATGACATAATTTCTTATATCCTGCAAAAATATTCTAGACTGCTACATAAGCTACATGAAACAGCCATGCCTGCAGTCAGTACCTGAAGATGTTATTTTCTAGAGCAGAGCTCCTGTTTGTGCTCTAATGAAACAATGACATCACATGAACTGAAAATGAGTTAATCTAGAAAAATAGATATTTCAATTAAGGTAGTATTGAAGATGTAGAGGATTACATAAAAGCCAGTAAGACTTTAAAGCTATTTATTATACTATTTAGGAGTGGTACTAAATACTGTCTATTATTCTTATTAAACACATAAAATATAAAACTAATAAATATACTAAAGAATGTACAAATATGAAAGAAATTACAAAATAAATTATAATATAGAATAAAAAATCTACTTGAACTTTTTATGAGATGGTTAATTTAGAAAATACCTGCAACTCAAATTTAATCTAAGGCTGCATAATCTCACATACACAAACATTGTGATTGGAACAACACTTTGCAATGAAAAATATTCTGACAGCTTTAAAACGTTCTAAAAAAATACTGAAATATTCTGAAAAATTTTCTGACAAACAGCTCTAAACAGGATTTCATCCCCACTTTTCTCCTTCAATCTGTTATACTCACCTATAGCATTGTGATTTAAATTGGATTGTAAACTTTTCATTGAAGAGACTATGCCTACTGGTCTTGTGCAAAGCACCCCTGAAGTTCCCTCCTGAATGGTGTCCCTAGCCAGGCTCTGTCATGCTTGTATTGAACATGTGAACTTTGCACGACTCACACAAAATCCATGGCTTTTATAACCAGAATCTGTAAGATTGTGAGTGAAATTATCTTAAGAAAGGCTGAAATTAAAGAACATTACTCACTCACTGGGGGAAAAAACCAAAACACATATTTGTTCTAAGTGCCAATGTCTCTTTCAGACTGGAATTTTCTTTCTGTCTGAAAATTTGCATGATAAAAGCAAGTGCTGAATGGACATGGGACTGAAATGTTTGGGAGAGGAGACTGTGAAAGTTCCTTTGAAGCTTTAAGGTTTATAATGTAAATAAGTGTTTAGGGGATTATTAACATTCACATATTTTACCCCAAAGGCTTTCTGTAAGGTCAACTTTTAAGCAGTTGAAGTATGCAGAAAGAATTGTAAAATGTATGTGTGAACATGTTCAAAGACTTTAGAGAGTCTGTGCTGCAGAATGTTTTTGTTTGACTTTTAATATTCTATTATATATGCCAAATTAGGGTATATAATTAGTCATCATCAGATATATATATAACATAGGTCTTGAGAGTTTTGGAAGTCAAGGAATGCTAGCAGTTTTTTTATATGAAGACATTTTGGTTCCAGAATATCACCAAAAGAACAGACAAGGAGAAGAACTTTCAAATGAGCTTTAACAAATGGGAATAATTTATTATGACTGCAAAGAAGGTAACTTATCTCTGAGAAGTGTAGCTTCATACAGCTGTTATCTAAAACATGTCTGGAAACCAGTGTGTTTCTTTATATGTCCAAATGCATTTGAGATACTGAAGCACATATTTTAAATTCACAAGCTGAGGAAAATGACCAGTAAAACTCTAATTTCCAGCTAAATTGTTAGCTATTAACAATTATTACTATGATGCAAGGGTTTCACTATATGAAACCCTTATATCTTAGTAATAATAACTCTGAGAGACTTACTGACTTTTCTTACTTGTTGAACATACTATTAAAATGTTGGAAAAAGCCTTGTTTTTCTCATTCAAATAAAAAATAAATTATGTGAAAATCTAAGCATGAAATCAATTATATCTTCCTTTTTTATTGCATATAGCAATGTTGACCTGAATAATCATTTTGCAGAACATAGATCAATCTATTAAAAATATTTTTGCGCATGTACTGAATTCCAGGTCTCTGTTACACTGTATCACTGAAAATCCGAGAAGGATGATGAAATCATAGCCTATATGAAATGTTATAATTTCAACCTGAATTTTTACTACTTGACAAGCATAAATGTTGACCTTAACTAATGAATTTGGTAATATAATATCCATTCATATATTACTGATATACTCATACAGTATGCTGAAGCTACAAAAACTGTCAAAAAGCTGCTTGTCATCCCTAACCAACATTTGCTATTTCCCCTAGAAATCTAATTCAATTACAACTGTCAAGAATAAATCACTAATAACTTCTGCAAACTGAATATTCCTTTGTTTCACTCACTGTGCCTTGAGGAATTTTTATCTCCCTTTTGTCTATATTTCAACAATTTACTTCATAAGAAGAATTGACAAAGGGCATATCAGGAAAGGGAATGAAAAAATGTTGGATAGCACTTATTCTTGAGATAAGTTAGTTGAAAAAGCTGAATTATTCATACACCAATAAAGTCACACCTAGGGAAGTGCAAAGTTGCTTATCACAAGGAGAAAGAAGGAAATAATCCAATCTGTTTACTAACATGTATAATGCAGCCATTCACTTAATTCTGCAAACATTTTCTTATCAAATTGCTTTTAGAAAATGAGAAATAAATTGCTTGACTGTATTTATACATTGCTTATATAGCAATTTTCCTTTAGTATTTGTCAAATATTCCAAATAGCTGTAAATTCACTCTGTCTGTCTTGGTTATGCAGTGAAACAACAGTACTGCAGTAATGCCATAGTCATATGGTTCTTCAGAGTTTTTAAATAATAAGGTTAGAAATAAAAGTTGGCATTTTTGTTCTAATCTGCTGGACAGTCTCATCCAATTAAAATGCAAACATGGAGATAGAAGAAAATTCTGAATTTGAAATGCCAAAATTATAATATTAAAAAAATCCTATTGACATATAATAAGAAAAGACAGTTTTCATTATCTAAAAAAGCAACCTCTCCAGGAAGCTGAAATTAGAAATTAATCTTGAACTACTGCTTCAAATACTCTGCTACATTACTCAAAAACTTTTATTTGAAAATTAAATATATAAATAACTTTTGTAGATATACATCAATTAAGTAAAAAGGCCACTGTCAAGATGCACAATTTAATTCCACCAAAACCACCTTTTCTTGGGTACTGGGAAAATGTGTGAGAGAAAACACCTTGAGTTCAAAGGAGAGAATATTAGGCATATATGTTACTAAGAATTATTCATTCAATTAGTTGATAATTTCATAGAAATTGTTTTGCTTGCTTCATAGAAATACTTATGAGTAAATCTATATAAATCTTAATTTAAGAAAAATGAGTGTTTTCTCTGTTTCAAAAGGAGTGAAATGCTTTAAATGATGGAAGAATGAAGCAGAAAAGGAGAACCTCTCTCCAGAAAAGGAGAACCTGGATGATTGAGAGCTTCATTCTACTTTTCGTTGCCCTACACTTCAAGATTTCTAAAGATTTCTAAAACCTGTGGAAGAAATGACTTAGAACATCTTGGATGGCACTGGACATGTGTTGAATACGGACTCCATTGCTTACGGTAGCTAAAGGCTCAGTACCCTCTGTGTTCAGTACGTGTTTTTTAGGGGTTTGAGATCATGGTTTTCCTGTCAGTACCATGTCAGATCTGTGTGCATGGCTTGAGTAATCTGAAGGCTCTTAGACAGCATTGACATCAGCCTGTTGGGCTGTTTGGGTAGTACACAGCTATATATTTAGCACAGAGGCAGAAAACTGCTTGTATGGACTTAAATATACTGTCTAAATCAGGAACTGAATCCATATCCTATCTATGTTTTATTTAAATATATATTTATATATATTCTACATGTAATATTCTCTGCATAAATAGACATATTTTCACTTGGCATTAAAGCTATAAACATGACAAACTTTTCAAGTAAAGTTATCTTCATAGTTCATCCTTGAATAAATTTCATAAATGTCTCTGAAGGAGAGACCTGAGTAGGCAGAAAAACGGAGATAACTTTTGAAAAGTACCCTGTTACAGCTCAGAAGAACAATTAACTAATGAATTTAGTCTATGAATTTAAAAATATATTTAACTGACATGGACCATAACAACAACAATTGCTCTGTTGAAGAGGGTGACTGGCTGTAACTGCTAATTTACAGGACTTGGCGGGAAAACTAACGTCTGCATGTAAAAGAGGAATTCAGTGCAGCTTTCAAACACTGGATATAGTTCAAAGATCAAACTAAAATATTAATTGAAACTAGAAAAATTATAAATGTCAACTTCCTTACTAAAAAAATTGTTATATTTGATGTAAGTAAAATGTATTAAGTTTTATCTCCATATAACCATAGAATCACAGGATAGTTAAGGTAGGGAGGGGACTGTCAGAGGGAATCTGGTCCAGCCCTTTGATCAAGCAGGGGCACTTAGAGCTTGAAGACATATATGGACATCTAGTTTGTATATCTCCATATATGGAGACTCCAAAAAATGCAGCTAAATTATGAATTAAGATGTCTCTATGTTACTTTGGAATTTCTGTGTTACAAATGGAATAATACAAATCAGAAGCTAGACATTTTAGAGAAAATTAGGAGTACATATGGAGAAATGTAGACAGTATAGACTAAAAAGGAGGAGTTTTTATGTGTGTCAGAAACAATTATAAGTTTTATCCATTAATAAGCACATTTATGTTTTTTCTGTTCTTACAAGAATATCACGTGCTGCATTTAGATTACTTGAAAAAAGGTATACTCCTTCTTCCTTGATAATTGGATTAATATTGTGCTGCCTGTGCTCAAATTTAATGGGTTTTAATCAGAGAGTTTACTTAACTCACTGCCAATTATCTGACCAATGAATATTCTGCGCTATTAACATTGATTTTCTATAAGTTTTGGAACACTGGGGCAGTTCTCCAGAGACTGAAAGAAAGATGATATTGTGATAACATTCAAGAAAGGTGAGTTGGATGACCTGGGTGATGTTAGGCCTGTCAGTCTGACATTGATCTTAGAGAAAGTAATGGAAAGAGGCTCAGAGAACACTTGATTAATAAAGAGATAAAGGAGGTAAATATAATTAATGCAGTCAAAATGGGTTTATGGAAAATAAATCTCATCAAACTGACTTGATAATTTTTTCAACACTACAATCTTTGTTAACAATTAAAATGGGATTGATGAAATATACCCATTGCACCGCATGTTTTTCTCTTGATATCATATCAGACACTGTCTAATAAAAAAAAAAAGAGGGCACAAAATCAGTCTCACACACAATAAATAGATGTAAAACTGCCTGGGTAGAAAGTTTCAACTGAGAGTTGAAAAACTTTTAGTAGTTAAGTTTCTATCAGGACCCTGTCAGATTTGATATATTTTTGTGTTTTTCTGTTGTTTGTTACCTATGCTGTATCTGGTAGGGAAGCATTACTCCTCAGTAATGCTGATTGAATGAAGTCTGATTTTCAATACGCTTTGATCTAACCAATGAAAAAAGGTTAACTATATCTAAGCATAGAGTAAAAATATATAAAAGAAAATTTAGGCTTTATTTGCAGCAGGATGGGCACTATCATGTAAAGCAGAGGTCTGAGATATAACTTTGAGTAATTTGAATAATTAGTTGAGAATATACATTGACTGTTATGCTGTAACTCCTAGAAAGAATGTAATCTGTGAATTCATAAATAAAATTTCTGCAGTCTAATGTTTCTGGAAAATCTCCAAACTGTCTTGTCTTAGACTTCTGTTATTTTATCTTAGTAACACCTAGTTTTGTAGTTCTCATCAAAGATGTCTTAAATGGAACAGATTAAAAGAGGAACAGCAGAAATAGAGAAAGAAGTGGAGAATTAATTTTCTTAGCTGATAGGTTTTATAATGAAAGGGGGCAGTTGATTGGCAAAAGTGTAGTTTGTCTATCAGAAAAATTACATAGTAGTGTCAGATGGCTTGCAGTTGAAGATAGATATATTCAAATTATAAATAAAATAGTTTTAAGAGTAGCATGAGACATATTTTAATCGAGTGATAAGCATTTGTTATTCTTAAATTCTTAAATGCAGGTTAGTTCCCCCATGCTGATCTAACTCAAGCAGGAATTAATTTGGAATCTTTCATTACGCAAAAAAAAATATGCTGGATGATTAAATGGACTTTTATGGCTCCAGTCCATAAGTCTATAGCAACAGGGAGAGCTGACATCTTTGCTCTACTTGCCAATAAAATGAATTAAGTCTGATCTGTATAGAAAATGTTCACTAGCAGAATAATAATTGGATGGTATGTGATTTTTTGATTAAATAATTACACTGGTAAAATCTCGAGTGTAGCTTTACCTATACACAGGGCAGCTTAGTCTGATTTTTAAACCAAATAAACATGCTGATTTACATTGGAATTACTGCACATTCATGAGAGATTTTAAGCTTGAAATGAAAGAACTTTTACAGTTATGCTGTGCTTAAAATTTATAATAAATAATGGATTGACTAAACCTTAATGAGATATCTTGACCAAGCTAATACTTTGAGTAAGAGGAAAAATATGTTTTGACCAATTTTATGAGAAAATGTTCTGTGGCAGTTTGTTCCTTATACCCAAACTATTCTGTGTGTCATCACAGGGAAAATTTTTCAAGGGAATAAAGTGCATTTCTTAATGTATTGCACTTGCGTGTCAGTGTTTTTGTAGCAGGGGTGGCTACAGGGGGGACTTCTGGGGGAAGGTGCCCAAAGCTTCTGCCATGTCCAACAGAGTCAGTGCCAGCTAACTCTGACACTGCTGGCCAAGGGGGAGTCATTCAGAGAAGACAGTAGCACCTCTGGAATTACATACTTAAGAAGAAAACCAAAGATATTTCCCAGAAGTAATTGCAGACAGAAAAGAGGAGTGAGCATATATGAGCGGAGCAGCTATATCTGCGTATGCCAGCTTATGTCTGACACCATGGTCAGTGACGGAGGGGCAGGAGGCGCTCCAGGCACGGGAGCTGAGATTCCCTGCAGCCCATGGTGCAGCCCATGGACAGGCAGATGTGCTCCTGTGCAGCCTATGGAGGAGCATGGGGATGCAGAGATCCACCAGGGGTCTGTGGGGGAAGATCACACTGAGCAGGCTCCTGGCAAGGACCTGTGGACTCACATACTACGGCAGGTTTCCTGATGGGATTTTTCACCTTGAAAGGGACCCACACTGGGGCAGGCTGTCCTTGAAGGACTGCAGCCTATGAAAAGGGCATTGTGACTCTACATTGTGACTCTAGGGGGGACCTATGCTAGAGCAGTTTGATCCTGACCAGCTGCACCCCATGGAAGGGACACAGGCTGGAGCAGTTTGTGCATAAGTGCAGCCTGTGGGAAGGACAAGTTCGTGGAAGATGACCTCCATGGGAGGGACCCCACAACGTAGCAGGAAAAGAGTGTGAGGAGTCCTTCCACTGAGGAGCAAGGACTGGCAGAAAGAACATGTGATAGCAGGGGTCTAGATATAAGAAAACAAAGCTAGCACTTTTGTTTGAATCTTGCCTACAAGTGACAGGCTTGAATGTAAAACTCTGAGTCTGGGTTTACCATAAACTGTAATTTAACAATTTCTCATAGATACCTTAAACTCAAATTCACTTTTCATTGATGGCTTTAACCACACAGGCAAATCAAAGATGGAGACAAGAGCTTTTAACTTACTCTTTTAAAATTTAATAAATTACACCCCGCAACCACAACAGGGATAGCTGGATGAGAAAAGCTTTGACCTTTGCATGTCAAACTAATTATCAAAAAGCTTGTCCATGAAACAGATGATGGAATTTGTATGATAAACAAGTAATAAAATCATATATCTAGTGTACCCCTGAACAGTATCCACATGATGAAATCTAATCTGCATATACATGCACACATGAACACCTTCATAAACACCCATAGGTATATGAATGGAAAAGATGGAAACTGGGAAATTCTTATTTATATTTGTCCATCCAGAAATGAAGAACATAGAAGAAATAATGATTTTGCTTTGAGATGAGAATGAAAGCAAATCTGGAATGCATCAACACTTTGGATCATACACAAAAATAGACACAGTCCTTTCCTTTCTTTCAGATATATTGCCAAAGAGCATTAGGAAAGAAGTATTTTCAGCACAAGCAAAGAAAGGAACTTAAAAAGGGATACACAATTCAAACTGCTACTTAACAGTGAAAGTTTAAGAGACAGAAAATATGTTATATATTCTTCTCTGTTAGACATTCCATATTTGAGACATCTTATTCCAAGCAAACAGCGTAATGTGAATGCTATTCTAAGATATTTTACTTTGGTCATTCAATAAATACACATTTTAAACAGCCACTCTAATATGTTTACTCTCACTTGCAGATTTGATTATAATACAGGTTAACTGCCTGCATTGATCCAATATTATTTTTATTTTGTTAATGGGCAACATGTTTCTGTTTGGGTTTATTTCTTTATCTGGGTTTTATAATAGTGGACTATTTTGCATGTTTGAGGTGGGGGGAATTGACTGGTTAGGTAAAATATACTATTTTGTTTCAAAACTTTTTCTAAAAGTAGAGTTAAGATATACACCAGGAGAATATTTTCTGACTGGAATCCCAAAGCCTAGGAACTACTCTTACATTAATCACTTTAGGAATCAGATTCAATACTGGTACTATTTGCACAAAAGCTTGATAGACCCATGAAAAATGATAACATATTTGTCTTGGTTTGGGGCAAATTTGGGAGGAAACTTCCAAAGGGGTCTCTCTAGAAAGCAGATTCAAGTGGTCCTTCCCCAAATAGTTCAGGAAAATATTTCCTTGGAGCAAAGTGGAAAAAACTTGTTTATTTAACAAGCAAAGTATTCACAAGCATAAAAAAAAAGAATAATGTTACACAATAAAACCTCCCGCTGTTCTGAAGAGATGGCAAATTCAGAAAGCCCCTTTGTGGGCTGTAGCTCGGGTCACTCAATCTCTGATCAGCCCCTCCGGTGCTGGCCTGTCCCAGGGAGCCACAGGTGGGAGCTGCCGCTGCTCTGCTGGGTGTTCATCCAGAGCAGGGCCCATCAGTCCCAAGAAAAAGAAAAAAACACAATCCAGGGAACTTCTCTGCCTCAGCTAGCTAAAAAAATTAACTAAAAGCAAAGGAGAGCTCTCTCCTGCTGTCTCTGCTTCAGACAACACAGCCTGTGAAAGAGAGAGTTGAAGTTTCAATCTTGATATTTTTGAATATAGTGGCCTCAGACACTCCACCGCTTCTCCTTCTCCCCCCACTTCACTGT
Organism: Taeniopygia guttata; assembly: GCF_048771995.1. NCBI lineage: Eukaryota > Metazoa > Chordata > Aves > Passeriformes > Estrildidae > Taeniopygia > Taeniopygia guttata. Next base: position 34,271,283 of record NC_133028.1, on the reverse strand, counting down.
CAGATCTAGTTTTAAAAGTGCACAGCCTATTTCTGGGCTAAACAGATGAATGGGGTTACAATCAGCATCATAAAGCCACCTCAGGGCAATAAGTCAGCACTTCACACACAGATAAAAAGTTGTAGTGTAACTAAAGGTCTGGAAAATGAAGTGATTCACTGGTAGGTAGATCTTTCTTAAGGCTTTATTCTGTGAAGAAGACTCAGAGGCACCAATTACCAAAATTATTGTTCGTTTTCTTAGACTATGTATAACAGGCAAGTAGACAAAAACAGAAGACCTAAAAAGAAAACAAAACCCAACATCTTGGAAAACAGCTTTTACTGAACAGCTATATCTACAGAGAAATGGCGAAGAAGATTATGAAAATGCTCAGTAAACAAGCTTATAAGGAACTGAAAACGTAATCAGATGATTCTGAGATTGTTGTGCACAAATTTGCTCTATAAGTCTGTCTGAATGAAATCTGGCTAATTTCTGCTAACTATTATATTGTGCTAATTGCAGTAGATCTACTTTCATCAATCAGGGAGATATTTGTGTTGGATCTGCACTCTCACATCAGCCTTACTGACTTTCTAAATTGTTTTAAGTATGGTAGCTGCTATCAGTATTTTATTTATCGACATACTTTCTCCAAACCTAGCATAGTTTAGCAATCTGATCAAATATTTAGATCTGGAATCGAAATTCTGAATTCTGAAAATTGCTACATAGGAGGTAGAAATACATGAAAGCATGTATTCAGCCTCTTTCACCCCAACAGCATTACCATTGATAAGAGAATTTCTCTTTATACAACCTGGCAACAATCTATATATTCTTTAGGTTTTAAGAGCCTCCATCCTTCATGGGCAAATTTCTCTCATGATAGTAATAATGAAGACAGTTGTATAAACAAAATATTTGCAACCATCAATGCTAAACATACTAAAACTTATGTTAGTAAAAAAAGTTAAAATATTAAAGCCGGTCTGATCAGTTCTGGCTCTAAATGATGACTTGAAGTGGAGATAAAAAACCCAAGGCTTGTGAGGAGCCGGTTGTATTACCACAACCTCAGGGGAGAGAATGGGCAGTCAGGCTTTTTCCAGGTAAACTCAAACTTCTCAGCATGTAACTCTAGCCTCTTGTTATGATCAATGAAGATTTTTTTCCTACATCTGTGCCTGCCTTTCTCCTTCCATGTTATCAATGGGGTACTGATCCCTGTCAGGAAAATGAACATGCAGGGGATCATAAGAAAAAAATGGTAAACATATAAAAATACCATTGTGAGACAAAAATAAAATGATTGAAACTGTTTCAGTTAGACCCTTATATAAGTAATAAAAACTGTAAGCATTCAATAAGGACTAAGAAAAATAGATTTTTGGTACAATTTAAAGCTAATGTGAGGATGATGGCTTTAAAAAGCCCTGTTAAACAGAAAGGAAGTAACAGTATGATGCTTTCTAACAATGTATCAAAAACCCTTGGAACTCATTACTCCAGATGGAACTAAGAACCTATATGTTAGACATATTTACTAAATAATTAAATAGTTTGGAAAATGTGAACATACGATTCCTGTGCACCCTCTAAAGACAAATATATGTTTGTTATAGAAAAGCATGTGTGCTTTTTTAGGCAACTTCAGGAAATTTTGAGAAAAATTAACTTTTTAATCAATCCACTTCTCACATTAATACCCAGAAGTTAGGAATGTTATCCTTCCTAATACATTGAAGGACTCAATAAGAGTGGGAGTTGGTAAGAGAGAACCTTAGCATTCTCAGACGTAACCTACTAGGTGCAATATAATTATATTCCTTTATCTATGCATGGGTATCTCTTAAACCTTGAGTAATTTTCTCTCTGTTAAAGAAAAAACCAAGTTCAAGTATAATTTTATGTAGTACATGTAAAAAATTGCACAAAATTGTCAGCTTAGTTGCCGTACTGTTCTCTTATCTGTAGAAAAATTAATGTAAGAGACATTTGGAAAAGGAGGCATCAAAGTGCCACAGAGATTTTGACATTTTATCAATGATTTCATTAAATATATATATTCTGTCCTAACACAAAACAGAAATAGGTGGCTACTCTTGGTGAATACTGTCATCTCAGTTAAGCTTACACTTGCATGGACAGCCATCAATATTTGTGTTATTGTTTTTGCCTTTTTGGTTAATTAGCATCTGTTACATCCTTCTATTTTGTGACTGAAGATTATTGGAAACAAATAAAAGCATCAAAAATCATTCTGATTTTCATATTTTATTTCCCAAGTCCCCACATCTGTGCTTTTTAATTTCATCACCCATATTGACATCTCTCTCATGTCTACATTGGTTGGCAGACTAATTTTGAAGAAAATGGCATTAAAATTTAACAGACAGCTAAATGGATAACATTATCTTATAGATGTAAAAAAAAAAAAAAAAAAACCAAAACCTTTTAAGAACCTACATGCATGTTTTGTATGAAATCTTACCTGCATTTTTTTGTGAACAAAAAAATTTAAGTTTACAGGCAGAAAAACCCAGCATTTAATTTGAACTGGTGGCATTGCTCTCTTCCTCTCATGAAAAATTATGTTTGCATTTTTTTAGTGCCAGATCAAATCTTGAACTAATTTGTGCGGAATCTATTCATTTAGGTTTATTCTTGTCTAGAGCATGATGCACATGTTCTTTGAGATGCTTGCTTTCCTAAATATTAAACCTAAAGCATTTATTCACCACTGGCACCTTCAGAGATTTTTATAAAAAAAGCTCTGTGAAGAATACCTTGTAATTGGTATTTAATTCTTTGGTGAATGTCTCTGGAGGCCACAGATGTGTGACATTTATTGTATATATTGATTTCTTAACTTAGTATGCTTGTTAGACAACATCTGCAAAACACAGTAAAGCCCGTGATGATTAAATTTGAAACGAAGTTACATAAAAAAAATACAAAACTTAAAAATCAGTGGACTTCAAAGAATAGAAGAGCCCAAAATCTAGTCCCAGTAATTCTCAGGAAAATAATAAGAGGATTTACCCTAACAGTTAAAGACATACTATTTGACATACTGCTATCATACCATCCAAGTCCTTACCTAAACCTGTAAAATTATCCACTGCAAATAGCCCATAATATTCCAATTAGTATTGTTTGAGTATATTAGTCATTTATTACTAAAATTGATTAGTTTTGAAATGAGAGGTAAAAAAATTAAAACTCCACGTATTCTTTCATGAAAGGATGAGAATTCAGGCACTTAAGTCTAAAAACTAGATACATGATTGTTTCAGATTAAAAGGAGTAAAGCGTGTCTGAAACAAACCTTTCTAATGTACAGTAATGATAAAGGTAGGTAATAAGTTGCCATATTTGTAAGAAAAAAAGTAAATGTCAGTTTTTTTCTACTAGGTGTTTCAAACCTGATTTTGATAAATGTCCTTGAGTTTAGGTTTCTATTCTCAAGCCAAATTGCTTGTCAGTAGGACCCAATGTTCATGTGACTCCTCCCAACCACACCCATACCAGCCCTCAGCAGGAAATAACTAGGATTTGCTAAACATACCCAAATCCTTTGCTACTCACACTAATTGGTGAGTATGCCTGACTTTATTCATTAAGGCTACTAGATAAGTGTACCTACAGCATGATATCTGTGAAGAGAAGGCATTTTTCTTTTGAGTATCCACACAGAAATGATGTCTGCTGTGGTTGTTGGGACAGGCAGTGACTAAGAAAGGTGCTTCAGTCTGTTTTCCCTAACTGGAGGCAGAACTCCCACGATGATACTGGCCCTAATGCCTAACACATGCTGCACTAGGAGCACATACTTCTTTTGATGCAAGTCTAACAAGCCTTTATAGGATTAAGAAGATACCAGGGTGCAAATATGTATTAAACTTTGTACCTCACACATTTTCTTTCCCTTTCCCTTTCCAGTCTGAGCAACGCACCTCCAAAGTTAGTTATCAGATTATTTCAGGGTAATAAGAAGCTCAGAGAGTTAAATCTCAAACACAATTTTGTATTGGAAATATTTATTAAAGTATTTTGATGTGTTACTGAGGTCATCAGAAAGGTGTGCCGCTGGGCCAAGGAATTTTAGATGTCGGTTATCACAGGAATGTTTCAGCAGGCTGAACTTCAGGTGAATGGGCTGCTTCTAATTTGCAATCACCCGTGCCAGCTTGTCAAACTGCATGACATACCAAATTGCTATACCTAGGGGGCATGGGCAGGAACCTGTTCTCTCCAGTAAATCCATAATTTGCTCTGACTTCCTTTACAAACAGAATGGATCATGTCCCCTTTTTTACTTCTTTCAAGCAGTGGTCTCTCTGACTCCCTTTTATGACCTATTTCACCCAGCTTCAGCCCGTGGGCAAACATCAAGTCATGTTATCCAATGTAATAAATCTTAGAATCCAGGTTATTATACAGTGGTCTTTGTCTGACTCTCAAAATAATGTTTCACATTTCTAATAGCCCTCACAAATGCTCTCCCTCTTTCTTGGCACAGAAGATATCCCTTGAATCTTGAAATGCCACATATATCACCTCTAAAATTGTTCCATTCCAGACTTTACTTCATAGGAATTTTCAGCAAACTGTCAAATATGGAAAATGAAAACTTAAATGATTTCAAAAAAGTTTGAATAGTATGAATTCTTAAAAAGGCCAAACAAATCTGGTTTTTCATCAGCATTTGCACATATGTCTAACAATAAGCATAAAGGAAATGTATGCTGACAAGGGCATTCTATGACAGAATGAAACTGAAAAGCCAGCAAATATAAAGCTACTTTACTCCTTCAGGAGTTCCTGAAATAGATTTTCTGGGGTCATTTTCATGCCAACATGTGGCCTTCTGTAGTCAAACAATTCCGTATTTTTTATCTAATTGTAAGGAATCTTTCAGACTTTGAAAATTCTATAGTTAAAAAGGTTTGTAAAGTTAAAATGGTCTCTTTAAAAAGTCTTTTAAATATACTATTTAAAATAGAATAAATAAATAAGTTCCTTTTTGCCTTGCTCAATGCAGTGTTGTGGCCTGATTGTCTGCCAAAATCTAAACAAATCAGGGAAGTAATTTAATCTTTTATGTTTGATTTATTAATAAAAAACATTTGTGGGGGAAACAGTGACGTCATTCACCCTATTTACAGATTGGTGTTCTAACTCTTATCCTCAGCTGATGTTTTCTTTTTGCATTTTTAGCCTTTTTGCCAAAAGGTAAGTCCGTAGCAGAAGATCATTTCTATGTGCTTACCCAGCCTTAAGGAGTGGTTTTCTCTCGTCTTGCTTCTTTGAAAAAGCAGGAAAGAAATTGAGAGGAAATATGTCTGCCTGAGACATCAGTAACAGGAATGAGTTTGATAAGTTACAGTTGTTGCTTAGCCATTGATTTGGGCCCAGGGCTGAGAATCCCTCTCAGGATCCATATGTCTGGCTTGATGTTCTCCTTCAAATGTGTCAGTAGAAAAAAAAAAAGAAAAGAAGATATATTAGCCTTTCCAGTAATATGAAGTTATAAAATATGATTCACTTTTAGCCAGCTACAGTCTGCTGACACCCTAACCCATGGCTGTATTTGTAACTTGCTATCTATATTCTGGCAGATTCATCCCTTTGCAGACCTTTTCTCAGGAAGACGGGTGAACAGCCCTGGACAAAGCAGCATAGCACTCCAGCAGGTGTTAGGAATGTTCTCACACGAACATAAAGGCATTGAAGATTATCATTTTGGATCTTCACAGATGCAGCATTACAGTTCAGAGCCTTGTCCCTCATAATGGGTCACGAGACAGGAAGACAACCCAATGAAACAATGTATAGTGAAAGCATCTTCTTTTGGTGTGAATAAAAAAATCTTCCCACTGGGTTTTTACACAGAAATAATACTTACCAGTTAAATATAATGTTTTTCTTATTAAAGTCACTTTTACATTATGATTTTTCTTCCATAAGTGCAGAGACTGCATTTCAAGGGTCTGTTTAGGGTCTGGGATCTTTCTGAGCAAAGGTTGTTGAAAGAATTATTGTGTATCACAAGAAGATGTTGTAGAACATGAAAACATTGCCTTCAACAAAATCTTTTAAGAAGTTAGTTCATTTGATTTCACAGAGTTTTTTCAGCTTTATAAAGTTTATTTGCTGTAGACTGTTATGAATTTCCTGCATAACAGCTAAATAAGAAAGAATCAAGTGAGTAGATGAATATGAAATAACCACTTGCAAGGTATCTCTGCTATGACTTTAGGAAAAGTCTATTTTGCAATTACACAGTGATTAACAATTGTATTTGTATTTTCTTATCTTGGTGTCATAAACATCCCCCTTTTGAAGCTGGCAATAATATGAGCTTTGAAAAAGAATACCGATAGCTCTTTTGAATGTTGAACAATATTTTCTTTGAGGATTATGGAAATTAGTTTTAAAGTCTCATTAAATGATAATTTTTAAACCAACTCTAAAACCAAACTCTAAAAATTCTTCACTAAAATTCAGATCACTGGAGCATGAAGTTGGTAGGTAACACATTGTTAGATATGGTGCTCATACTTTTATATTTTGTAAATATTGTATTTGCATTAAAAATTTTCAATGTACTAATTATCTGATATGTCAATTTTTTCATAATATATTTATGAACAAATTTATATATTCTTGGTCTTAAATACAATTCTCACTGTTTTTAGGCAAATTAGACTATGCATCAAGAGAATTTTTAGTCTGATAGCCAGATACTGACAGGAATATAAGTAATTGTTTTTTAAGATAATGTAATGGTATATAAAAGATACTTAACTACAAATTGGATTCTTTAAATATCTAATCACTGCTTACAATCCTAGTACTGTAATAACACTGTTTTTCAAACAGACCAAATCTCAACTGTTCATAAGCTTCTGTTATTATGTGATATGTTAAACGTGTGACAATTGACTATGTCAAAATGTGTGTCAAATTAGACAGCCACTAAACAGATTTATTGTAAAGCAATTTAAAATATCTGTTAAAGGAGCCAGGAGGGAATTGTGGAAATACTTGATAAATCATAGTAATATTAAAGAATGTCAGAAGTAAGCTTGTGGGGATTTGAGTTTGAGTGGCTACTCACTTATTATGAAAACACATGAAATTTCCTGCCAGATCTGAGAGGGAGAGAAATTGCACTAGTCAATGCATGTATTAAAGAAAATAAGAAAACAGCAGCCCCCAAAAGGCAAATAAAACGAAGAAAGAAGTTGGAAGATGAAGATAACATGCGATTCCCAGATGAATCTTGCAATATTTATTTTCCATTCATTTTTATTTATAGACACTTGGGTTCCTTCATAAATATAGAAACAAAATTACACATAAATGAAGAAAAAAAGATAAATAACCTTGGACATTTTGTAGACTGTTTACAACAATCTGTTTCAACTGAGTACTAAATCAAAAGCTGCTTTGTTTAATGTCAGCAGATTTCAAAACTTGTGCTTCAGTCTAGAATTTATTAACTATGTAAATATTGTTAATTGTAAATACATTATTAAATAGAAGCACTAAAGAAATCTTCCTATGTTCACATTTCATTCTTCTTTGAAGATCTCCTTATTGTTTGCCAGGAATTTTATTCTGTGGAACATTTCAGTGATGAGTGAACCTTTCAAAAACTACACCAGTGATTTGATTTATTTTTGAAGGCATTCTCATTAAACTGTGCACTGCTATATTGAAATACATGATTACTCTAAAAGTGCTGACACAAATATTTTTTCATATTACTCTTTAAGTTTGTTGATTTTCTGTGAATGTTAAATCAAGGACATGAACATACACTTCATCTGCATAGAGATGAAGATGCTTCATATATTCATTATTTCTTCCTCTCCTGTCAGTTTTACATATATAGATTTTTTTAAAGTAAATGTACTAAGCAAGTTCTTAATAAAACTACCAGTTTTATAAATCTACAGCACTGTATTTTTTTTTAAGTTCAATTAGAGGAGTAAACATCTCTATTAGTAATAACTGTACTAATAGACTTCCCAGTAAATATTTCAGCACAATTGAATAAACTAACACCAACATTTATTTTTAGCCTTGATGTGTCTAACTTTTAGTTGACAGTTTTTTCTAATTTAGCACCTACTTAAGGCATTTGTAATTTTCTGTGAAATAGCTGGAACAAAATCTTTTAGCCTTGTTCTCAGTATAAATTATTCCTTCTTTTTTTCTATCTAGATAGTATTTTTCAGATAAATACGAACTATGCAAAAAGGGCTTTCTGCATTTTGATTATTGATTTGATTCTAACACACAAGTTTAGAGTGTGTTAGAAGAATGCAGACTGATTTAACGTGCATTTTAACAGAGGTTTGTCAAGGCGTTGGTCAGTTGATGATTCTAAAGCCAGGTACTGTTTCCACTCGTGGTTTGCATGGCTGATTGCACACTGATCTGCTAGTAGTGACTGAATGCCATTTGTTTAACTGGAATACCACACCCTGGGGGTGTGAATGAGGTTGGACTTGATGATTAATGTTCTGGACATTGTGTCTGATTCTGAACATTTGCATACATGAGATCGTCAGGAAAGTTAGGATGAAAATAATTAACATTATCCTAAAGAGTCATGTTGTTATTTAACAGAATTTTTCTTTCAATCTGTAACCAAAAAATTGTATCAGTAAACATGTGGTGAAAAAATTTACATGCCAACATAGCAATTACCTGTAGTAATTATGATTTCTCCAGGAGCTTTTGATTTCTTTACATACTGCAGAACATATAAACAGAGAATTTTGGCAAATTTATTCTGTTTTTAAATTCTGAGTTCTCCATGCTCTGATACTGTCAGGAGGATTTAGGCATTTTTCCAAATTTTCTGAATTTTTTTATATCCATCATTATCATAAAAGTGATTATCTGGTAATTTGTTAGAAGTATGGTTGGTTGGTTGGTTTGTATCTGGGGTTTTTTTTGGGTTTTTTTTGTTTTTTTTTTTCTTTTGCTTTTCTTTCTTTAGTTATCACTACTTCTTGAATCTCACCTGACAAGCTGGGAGGTAAATTAGCATGGTTCTTTGGGTGTTACTAATGAGGGCAAGTGTCAGAGAACACTAATTTTTTTTTTCTAACTTGTATAGTGCTAGTTACATATGATTTTTAAACTTTTTATTTTTCCTGAAAAGAAATATTATTTTTCTTAGCTTCTAAAGATGGTTTAATCCTTTTCCAGATGCAACAATACAGCAGATTTCATGGCACCACTGATTTTTTTCTAACATATATCTACGAATACGACTAACCATTCTTCCAACTTCCTTCTACAATATATGACTTGCTCAAATATTTTGAGAAATAGACAAACACAACAATGCTATCTATGAAGTTTTTATATTTTAATTCCTTAACTTATCTTAAGATTTTTCATTACTTTCTTTGTGGTAATACAGTCCTTTACTTCTTGAATAATACAGTTTTGGAGAAAAAAGTAATCTCTCCTTTAGCAAAAGAGGTCTCATTAATTCTACTACTAGCAGCAATGACTTCTGCACAAACAAGTTGCATACCATTTGTACCTCCAAGCCCTCAAACTTCTTCTGCATTCTGGATGAAAATACTGAAGATTTAAAAGCGAGTAAAGTGGAGATTTGCAGATTGCCACGAGATGAAAGAAAAGGTTAATTAAAGAGAAAAGGTAAATGAGAAAGACTACTAAAAATGAAAGGATAGAGAAGCAGGGCCAAAATTAGTGGACACCCTGAGATATCACTTTGACAAAGATAATTTCAAGAAGAAAGGAAAAACTTAATTGATAGGAAAGAAACAAAGTAGCAGAGACTAGCAGGATTTGCAGTACATGATTGTCTTTCAACACAGTGCAGAACAAAAACATCTGACTTATCAAATGGAATACCTTCCTTCAAACACAGAAAATAGATGGAAGCTCAAGGACTGCTTATTGGGTTTTGGTTGAATTTTATTATACTGGTCCAAATCCCTAAGCCTCAAGTGATGTGGGTGCTGCTTGTGTGAGAGACTCTCATTAGCATAGCACTGCTACAGATTTTATGTGTGTTTAACAGCTTTCAAAGTAATTAATTTTATCTCGGAATAAAAGCAAAACTTTTTGTGATTTTGAGTGAAACAGAGTCAGATTACTTGATCCTCAAGTTTCAAGTTAGTCCTTCTGGTCAGAAGCAAAAAACCGTCCAAAATCTTGTAACAGAAATTTTCATAAAAATCAATAAAACACTGCAGAACAATTTGAACTTGAAAAACCATATATTTTGACAGATTACATGTTAGGAAAAGTATTTTTGGCCATTTAAAATTTAGCTAAACATTTTCTGTGGGGTCGTGAAACTCCTTCCTTTACACTCTTCCTCAGAGACCTCATTTCTGAACATAAATATCTACATTTTAGTTTCCTGTAAGCTTAGGAGGTCTGAGATAACAGGTCTCTGTGACTGGATACAGAAGAGGAAACTACAACAAAAGTTTTGTGAAGCAAAAAATATAGCAAGAGATGAAGAAGCATTTGAAAAACTATTTAAACATCAAGTTCTAGCTCCCTTCATTTGAATACATAGGAATAAAATGTAGATATCTTTGAACTTACTAGATAGGAATAGTTGGTCTTCACCTGCCTAAAGCTTTTATGCAAATATATGAAAATGCACAAGTATGCACACATACACATACATATATTTTTTATATTTGTGTCTGTGCTTTCAATATTTTCAGGATTTTTTTTTTTCCTTTAAACTAAACTGTGGAGGTAAAAATAATAGATTGATATCATATGATACATATATTACAGAAGTTTCCTTGAATAATACAGAAGTCCCTGTGCTTTAAATGGCAGATAATGAAGCAAACATTTGTTGTAGGGGATTTTCATGGACAGCACACTCTCTTTCAGTGTAGCCAAATACTCAGAGATGTTAGAACATATATTATAGCACCAGTAATAGATTTCTGTGCTGAATATACTTTTGATATGATTAAAGTTTCTGGTTCTTATATCTGGTATTCAAACATTGAAAACCATGATAACGCATGGTATATGAAGATGCCTATGAATAACTATTTACAGCACATATAAGCAAATATATTAGAGGGACGACGGCAATATTAGCCAGTGTAATATGTCCATAAGCTACTATATTTTCCTACCATGCCAAAATGCCAAAAATACATTTAGAAATGTAGAAGGCACAGAATATATAGTTCCTTCATGCAGGGTCTCATATTTTAAAATTGAATTTATATATGAATGCTTCTTAGTAGCAAAAATCCATAATTTAGAATTATATATGTATAAACAGAAAAAAAATGCTGTAGCATCCTTTGCTTTGGCTTTCTCCAGAGACACTTTCTGGATTCATTTTTAAAGAACAGGAAGAAATCCTCAGGACTGGCTCCATAAAAAATTATAGAGGATTAGAATGTTACCAAAAGTATCTGCACAAACTCAACAAAAAAGGTCGATTAATGTTGCAAACACTGAAGATAAATTTCTGTTTGATGTTATGCAATAATCTTCCTGAGATAATTTTAAAAATGCACTAAAATCTTTATGTTATGGACATTAAGCAAATATGGCATACATGGAATAGCTTTGAAAAGACAAAATAAAAAGTACTTTTCTCCTTTCTTATAAACACGTACATTGTTCTTCACTCCTATTAATACTTATCACATGAAATTGCCTAGAAAAATCAGTCAGGTTGCATCAGTATAAAGGCAAACTGAGCTTATAATGAGGCATGAAAAGCTCTTTCATCACTTTCTAAAACATTAAAAAAAGGGAACACTCCCCTTAAGATCTTCTGTTTTCTTTTGAACCCTTTATTACTCAAAAGTTGTGCTTCTAGAATAAAGAAAAAACCCTTTTGTGTAAGTGACTGCTTACAAAAATAGTCTAGATATTAATTTTAATATAAAACATTAATATTTAAATGAATCAAACAAATTTTTAGAAATAAAAATGTGTATTGGTTGTAAAGTATTAGGATATATATAATTTACTAAAAATTATCTTCAAACTTTTTTTTTTTTTTTTAAATTAAGGTTTATACCTGATACTTTTTTTAGGGGAAGAATTACAAATAATATCCTGGAGTATATAAAAGAATCTTTCCTGGATTCCTCTAGTAAAATAGTGTAAAGTCACAGACTTGGACAGACAAAACCAAGGATTTCCTTCAATTGAGTACAGAAGCATGTTGAAGAAATAGGTGTTTCACAGAATCACAGAGTCACAGAATGGGAAAATTTGGATGGGACCACATTGAATCATGCTCAAGCAGTGTCATCCCAGAGCACATGGCACAGAATTGCATCCAGATAATTCTTGAATATGGAGGAGACTCCACAACCTCTCTGGGGAACCTATTGCATGGCCCAGTGCTTTTCCTAATGCACCCCAGGACACCCTAGGCCTTCTTGGCCACATGGTCACACTGCTGGCTCATGGACAGCTTGGTGTCCACCAGAACTCCCAAGACTTCTCCACAGAGCTGCTTCCTAACAGCTCAGCCTCCAGCCTGAGCTGGTGCCTGGGGCTTTTCCCTCCCCAGATGCAGGACCCTGCAGTTGTCTTTATTGAATTTCAGCTGGTTTCTCTCTGCCCATCTCTCCAACTTGCCAAGGTCCCTGTGAAGGACTGCACAGCACTCCGGGGTATCGGCCTCTCCTCCCAGCTTTGTGTCATCAGTCAACTTGCTGAAGAGGCATCTGCCCCTTCATCGAGTCACTGATGAACAAATTAAGAGATAGTGAGCCCAGTACTGACAAACTCTTGTTTGTTTTGTCTTCTGAGTCAGAAGACTCGGTAGTCTTCCTCCCTAGATTTCTACAAGATTCTTCCTCTCAGCACTTTCTTTTCTGAGAGATCTCTCAAAACCTGTATCTTTAAAAGATGTCTTCTAAATGCTGAAGCACTATTTGAAAGAATGCAAAGTGTCTTTTTTTAATTTAAATTTATTTTCTAGAGCTAAAACTAACACAATTAATAAATACCATTTAATTATATAAAATGTATAAAACCAAAATTTAGAAAGCCAGAAATTATAACTGTTTCTCATCCAATTTCAGAAAAACTCTTTTTGCTACTTTTGTGGATTTGGGTAGTGTAAGATATTCCTAATGTCTTTGGGGCATTATTTTATATCAGGACATATGCATTTCCAAGGGCATCCAGTTTTAAAGAATTTCTCTTACTTGTCTTTCAAGGCCCATGTAGAAGTCTGTTCAATGAACACATTAGTTTGTCCAACAGAAAAAAATAGCTTTGGTACATAAATTTGTCTTTTTTGCAGCCATCTTTGCCTTAGGAAGCCCCAAGGCCATGCAATTCAAACAATATCTGAGAGCATCGCTTTGGTTCCTTAAGTTTCAGCTGACAAGGTGCCCTTGGTGCAAAAAAAGCTTAGAGCATCAGACTAACATGGTTTTAGAAAACTGTCTTTGAGAAAACAGAAAGAAGGGATATCTTTAGGAAAACTGGGAGGCCATTGGACTTGAACTCCCATATTGTCAGATAATTATAATAAACCCCTCAGTTACAGCCAACAAAATGTGCACTTTAGGTTGTTAATCCATGCCAAATAAAAATACAAGTAAATGAACAAACAAATAAACAAGCAAACTTCCCTGAAGTTGCCTTAGGGCATCAGCTTTGTTCAGGTAGCTTTTTGCTAGGATACCCCAATGGCATAAATGAATAATAAAAAGCAGTAGACAGATCATATCCCAGGTGGACCACACACACATGAAGTGAAAGGTAAAGGAGCTCTGTTTTCACTTTTTTTTTTTTTTGGGGGGGGGGTAAGGTAGGAAGAATAGGAAATCAGAAGAAAAAAATAAATGGATGTTAATAAAGACAACTTGAAACAGAAATGAAGAAAGCAGAAGGCATAGCAGAGGATAAGGATAGGAAAATAGAGGAAGAAGTTAAAATAGAGAAGGAAGGGAGGCAGATGGTTCAGGAGGGAATGATATGAGGTTCTCTGTATGTTATGGTATTATACATTATGCAGAATTGCATTATTGTTGTATCCTATGTTATATGTATATTAACATTTTTACAGAAAAAAACCTTATATAAGCTGACTAAACTTTTCAAAACAGAAAGTAAAAGTTTCATCTTTAAAAGATTATACTTTTACAGAGATATAAGAAAAGTATGCAATTATAGATCAGCCAGAACACAAGAATTATAAATAGGATAAAATCTATGGCAAAAGTAGCTTATATTCAGGCAGGTCATATGTAAAAGCTGAATATACAAAATAGCACCAGAAAGGATTCCTATTTTTTTTATTTGTTGATTCTTGTAGGAATCATGGCAAATGTCTTTACTGAGACTTATGAGAGACAGATGAACATAGAAGGAAAAAAGAAGAGGGAAAAAGTTACTATGACAAAAGAAAAAAGACATTAAATCACTATTTCTAGTCCCATCTTTAGAATAATGATAATAAACATTTTTTCCTCCTTCTTGTATTAAGCTAAATGTTGATTATGCAATAATTCAGTTCAGTTTAAGCTACTAACATCTCCAATAGTTGGTTGTTAACATTCCAACAATAATATAAATGTTTTGCTGCTATTGTAATCCACGTCTGTATTACTACCCCATGTGATTTTATTTATTTATTTTTTGGAAGATATAAATGCAGAAGGCACTGAGTTTTCCTATCTAATATTTTGTCTCTGTCCTTATACAGAATATAGAGTGTTTCCTCTCAGGAACCTACAAAAGTAGTTTGCAATAACTCTGGAGTTTGCTTTGTGAAGCACACTGCATATTATTTAAGCCATATATCAGGGAGTTCTTGTACACAGGCAGTAATTATGTTTATCCCACTGATATTTAGCACCTCAAGCAATGCCATGAGATCTTGAGTGAGAAGGGCAAAGGACAGTTCTTCCCACCTTGCAGGATCAAGCAAGCTGATAATACTAAAGACTGAGATGAACACTTGTGACTTGTAAAATATGGGATATACTATCAGTCTTACCAATCAATCAGCTTCATTAAGTAAGGAAATGCTTCACAGCAAGAATGTTGCTCCAAATTAATATACTTAAAATTTTAAAGGGGAAAGCTGGCATTATCCTAAGTATCCCATTCTTGTGGCTTGCAGAATTTTTATTTAGCTACAAGCTAGTTGCTTTAAACTTGAATTTAGCCACTGGTAAGAAGGCAAAGCAGACACAAAGAAAGACGGCATATGCATTTTTATTTGACTTTTCTGAACATGAGGAAATAAGAGCTTTTGAAGTGAGAACCTCAGAAAAATAGACTTCTCTTACACAGAGTCCATATAAGATATTGATTCCTTTTTTGGTGGTAACTGGGCAAGTTAAATGTTATCTGAAGGACTGGATTTCTGGTAGCTGCTGAAAACCTCAGACATACAGCTTTCTGAAAGAATCCTGAATTCTTTAGAGAAGAAATATTATGGTGTCATTCTTCTCAAAAGCATCCATATGATACATGCTACATAGTATTATTGCAGGAAGTAAGTAGAGTAGTAAGTAAAGAAGGAGAGTAAATAAGAAAAAAGAATTCTGAATTAATTATGTTTGTTTTGCAGTAAATCTGCAATCTTTGTCACATTGCTAAAGGTTTGCATTTAAAATAATTTACTAAGAGAATGAAGATGAAGAAATCTATATAAAGATCATTAGAGTATTTGTAGAGCATAAAGAATATTTATAGGTTTGTATCATATCTATTTGTATGCATATTTGTACGCATAACACATGTAGAATATACATAAAGTAAAAGTATAAATCATAATAAATTATAGTATGTTTTAAATGTATTCACAGAATTAATAATATATTTGTAAAAATTTGTATCAATTTCAATATTTTGGGTGTACATTAAATCATGAGTACCAACATAAATGGAGAAAATAAAAAGAAAGATTATTAGAATAATTATTTATTGTATGTATTTTTCGGACTTATATTTTAATAAATACAGGAGCATTCAGTTGAACTTTTAAGTTTATTTTAGTCATTAACTTTTAATCATACAAACACTTGCAGAGGCCTCTATTGTTTGCTAGAGGAAAAATAGAGCCTGCTTCCATGTATCTATAGGGTAAACCAGAAAATTCTAGGTGAATTATTTAACTGTCCTTTAACATTTCTAAATCTGAAGTCACTTCAAGGGTCACAAAGAATGCAGAAAAAAAATGTAAATACTATTATTTAAAATTCCATATACAGGGAAAATCTATATTCTTTGTGGTTATTCATTATTCTATTTTAAAAAAAATTGCTGGTGTTAAACTTTTTAACACAATATTCATGCCAGACAGATAATCAATCCCTCTCCTTTCATGATCCTGTTAGTTATTTCCCTAATTCTTGGTTAGCATGGCATCTAGACATGAAGTGCTATTTATGTTTTAGTGTTACCAAAACCATCCAAATTATGCTGAAGGAAAATGGGAGAAAAAATTATTATATTAAGACCATTAGATGAAGCCTCTATATTCAGAACAGCAAAAGGAATTTAAATCCTAGAACCATCTGCATAAAGTGACATCTGAATGAGACTGAGAAAGGAATTATTGAAAGGCTGTTAGATAAATGAGGGATTAAGACAAGGATTAAACCCTGGAAGACAGATAGCATGAAAATTCGAGTACATGGTGCAGGTCATAGCATCATAGAATATCTCAAGTCGGAAGAGAGCCTTAGGAGACCAACTTCCTGTTCCTCACAGGAGTACCTCAAACTAAACTGCATGACTAAGAACATATGCAAATGCTCCTTGAACTCTGTCAGGTTTGGTGCTGCCATGTCTTCCCTGGCTAGCCTGTGCCAGTGACTGACCACCTTCTCAGTGAAGAATGCTTTCCAAATGTCCAATCTGAACTTTCCCTGATGTGGCTTCATTCCATTTTCCTGTATCCTATTGTTGGTCACCAGAGAGCAGATACCAGCATGACCCTTTTCCACTGTCATCTTTCACAGCTGTAGGCTGTCATGAGTCTACTCCTCAGCTTTCTCAGAGCACCCTACAAAGTTGTTACTTAATGGAAAGAATTGGTGACAACAGCTGGCTCAGATTTGCAACATGGAGTAATTGAACAAAGACAGATAAAAAGACAGTAAGGGTTGCAACGCTAAGGATGTAATATTTCATATTGTTTCAAATACTTTGTACAAAAAAATGTGAAAGGCTGTGTTCAGTTCAGTCAGTTGGATAAGCAGTGTCAGCAGCAACAACAGTGGCAACTCTGCTAAATTCTGGGGTAAAACACTACACTGGGTGTTCCCAGAGTCACAGAGACCTGAGACAGAGATGTGTCAAGCCCCAGCAACTCTCCAAGTGAGGCTGACATGAGGATGAGGCTGACAAATAAGGATGTTGACAGAGCAACCACAGGAGATGGAAATGGCTCTGGAGAGCATGAGTGACCAGGAACACAACAAATGGGGCAGGCAAACAGGACGTGGTGTGTTAAAAGTACATGACATGGCACTTTGTGTAACAGTCTGTATAGGATGGCACAGCCACTCTTCTGACTCCTGGGGCAAGCTCACCTGGTGGTTTTTACTTGCTCAGCTAGAACAGACCCAGGGATGGTTTCCATACAGTCAAAAGCCATCGCTAGAAGGAGCATGGAGGCCCAGATGGAGCTCCATTAGAAACATGAAGCTGTACTGGTGTCTGGCTGTAAGGGAGTATTTGAGCCTGATGTTAGTACCAGAGGGCAGCAGAGGTGACACCTGTATGCAGGTGAGTGATCAGCTCAGCCTGGTGGCAGAGCTGGAAGTGGAGAGCCTGAGGAGTATCAGGGTGTGAGAAACAGGTGGAATTGCACTCTTCCGTCCCAGGGAAATTCAGCAGATGGAAGATTTGCAAGAGTCAGAGGAATTTGGATGCTCTTGTTATCACGCAGAAGGAGACAGACTAAAAGATGGGGAAAAGAAAACAGGTGCCTTCTTGGAGCAGCAGAAGTTCCTTCTGGCCTCCAGCACCTTTGCAGATGCCCTTAGAGAATAGAAGGTATGAGGGTCTGGAACTTGACAGCAAAGATGAAGCTTTAGCCTGGGGGTTTCCTAAAGGAAATCAGTCAACCTCAGAAAATGATATTTTATGTATTTAATAGCATATTAAAGAATAACATACAATTTTATATTAATTTTTTTCTTCTGTTTATCTTGGTTTGAACCCAGATGCTCTACTTTCTCAATCGCTACTTTTGTCCACTAATTATGCTTTGCAAAAGCAGGACTGTTTTAGGAATAACTTGGACTTTGAATATGGATGGCATCTATTAAGTAGTTTTATGGTTCCTGTAACCATAAAATAATAGCAGGGACATAACTTTTGCAGTCAGTAAATGTAGATGTCCCCAAACAGTCATTATAGACACCGCTGGTTTATTTGATGGAGATAGGTCATTATTTGTGACTGAAGTATCTGGCCAAGCACTCTTAATATTATTTGAGAGTTTATTGTGAAAGTATTCAACTGCTATGAACCATATTTCTCCCTATAGATGAAGATGATTTTCTTAGAAGAGCACAGCACCTTTTTGCTTTTGAGACATAAAATGTCACTTACATATACAAAACAAAACAAAACAAAACAAAACAAAACAAAACAAAACAGAAAAAACACTGGAAATGTATTACAGATGTTTTATTTTGTAATATAATGTGGTTTCCATTTTGGTAAATATTTGTGAGGGGATGGGTTAAAACAGTTATGACAATAAATGCTAAGAAAATCATGAACATAAAGGCAAGTTTGTATATTTTTGCCATATTTCAGTGATATTGAATTCATGTACTAAAGATGCATGCAATCTGATGACTTACAGGCAAAAACATGTAAATGTAATCCTGCCAATGCTTATGCATGTGCTTACTCAGGTCAGTGAGACAATTTATGAACTGCAGCCAATAGGTCTATTTTTATAAGCAGTTACTACCTGGCATTGTGTTCACTACTCAAAGGGTAATGGATTATTCATGGTAGCAAACACATAATCTACTACCAAATGATGGCAGGATGGGTCTTAAGACCATTTGCAGGATTCATGTTGTCTGTTACTGAATTATCTCTCCAAGTAAAATGAAATTTCAATAAGAAATGAGTTGTATAGGTATTGACTAATCAATGGGTTTCAAAACTTATCCTTTTACATTGCATTAGCCTTTGTGGAAACCTGGGCTACACTTACAAGAAGTCCCTAAATTATTTTTCAAAATAAAAATATGGGTTTTTTTTCAAACATTATTAGAAAAATAAAGTTGAGCAAAAGTTGAAAGTGTTAACATGATTGTAAATAAATTCACTTTTTGTCCTTTCCATTTTTTACATATACTATGGTGAACAGAGCAATTCATCGTCAGAGTATCAAAAACTGATGTAAACTAAAGGGAACCGGGTGTAATTTGCAGGAATATATATATATATATAAATGTAAATATATATATGTAAGCACATATATATGTTAATCATTATATTTTTACTGATTAGTATCATATTATAAATATCTGATGAATATGAAAAGCAAACAGTGCTGAAACACGTATTTATGTTGTTTAGGTATTAGTAGTGTTGTAGTTATAGCTATGATGGTCAGAATATCCTTAAATGAGAGAATATGTGTACAGAAAAGTTAAACCAGCTTTAATTAGAGCAGCTGAGAAAACCTGAGAAAAAGAAAAGGATTGGTGGGTTTTTTTGAAATATTTTCTTCAGACCCTTAAGCCAAAACCTCTGCTTATTTTCTGTTTTGCTGGAGTAGCTATTAGCTATTAATTTGTCTTTCAATCCACACTTATTCACTTGTTTCTCTATAGCTGTGAAAAGTGGTAAAGCTGATTCAAGCTTGTTTATTTGTGCCTGGAAATGTAAATCCAGCTGCATGTTCTATCATCATGCAGCAAGGTGTCAGCTGGATCCAAGAAGAACTTTGGAATTCTGACAAACCATTTTGCAGTCTTTTAATCCAAAATGTATAGAAAATAATACCATTTATGATTAAAAAAAGAAAATAAAATAATTATTCAGTAAGTTTGAAGTTTATTTCCATGAAGAGAGGAAGAAAAAAAACATTTCAATAGGTTATTTTGTAAAAATTATTCTTACTATCCATGGAAAACTACTTGCTGTCAATTAGATTGTTTGTAGAAAGAAAATATGTGCCTCTCAGAAAAGTGTGAGCGGTGATGCAAGTTCCTTTCTGCCACCAAAATTAATATCCACCTGAGACACATCATTCAAAAGTAGAAACCTGTAGAATGTATGCAACTGCAGGTTTGTCCCCTTCAATTCATTAAAGTATCTTCTAGAAATAGAGACCCTTTGTATTTATTCAGTAAACAAAGTGTATATACAAAGCTCTAAAGAGCAGAGTCAAGAGACTCATGGCTCTAGGTCCCAAATTCAGAAGGAGTTTAATCCTTTTTCATTCCTACATTTTACCTTGTCCTACTCTGTTTATCAGAACTGTCTGAAATACTGATATTGAAGAAGATAAACAGTATTATAAAGTTATGTCATAAATAAATCAGAAAAACTGAGAGGACTAAAGCACAGAAAACCATCAAAAGAGTGAAGCTGTTAAGGATGCGTTGAGCTGCGGGTGAGGAAACTAACTGAACTCCCAAACACAAGAATCCTGTCTTACCAAGAAGTTTCCAGGTGTGCTGGTACAATAAGAGATGCAGCCTAAAGGCATGGGGGCTGCTGGTGACGCCTAATCAAAGAGAGAAGCAGGTGCTGTGCTAGAATCCCCCTCAGGCTCTAGAGAACAGTACTGGAAATCTTTGCAGCCTCAGTGTACCACAGGGAGGAATTCATTGCTAATGTGTGTTTTGGGTAAGAAAGTGAGGCTAATTGTATTTTTTATGTCAAGACACAGTGTTGGCAAAATGAAAACCATACGAGGATATATTTTAGGATATGAGTTTATTCATACCTTCATACCCGAGTTATCCCTTTTTAATGCAACTCCAGACTTAGTTCCACATATTCGATTTTGAATGTTGCTCATCAAGATCGTGTGAAAAGTCATAGACGCATATAACAGAATTTCTAATGATGAAGCATAATTTCCTAACATTTTCTCTGATACTTCCACAAGATAAATTACATACATGTAAATACACATCTGGGGTTCATAAAAGCTTTAGGAATGCATTCCACAAAGCATTGCTTTCAAAAGTATCATTATGTTTGCTCTCACTTTAAATCCAAATAATTTCTGATGAAAGGTGTTTGTAATTAACAAAAATGTATTGGGAACTAAATGAAAGTGAACTTTATGTAAGCCAAGGGAACAGGAGTAGAAGCAAAAAACCAGCAGCAGTAGCAGATATATATCACGGCACACACAAAACCTGCTTTAGTTTTCTAAAAATACATTGCAGTGCACTGATGTTTATAAAATATGTTTGAAAGTATAGTGTCATTACAGAAATGTACAAGGTTGCATGCTGGAAGCTGTGGTTAAGACCATAAAAATACAAATCAGGGCATACTCAACAGCAACAACATCAACATTGCAGTTCAGATCTTGTGCAAATCAGCATGAACATTACACAAATTCATATCAAGGTATGTTCAGAGTAATATCTTGGACTCTTACTGTTGCAGCTAAACTTTTTCTTTTATACCTCCTGCCTTTCTTCATAATATTTTGCAATGTGTTAAATTTATAGTTCTCATAAAACAGAAACTAGTCCTCCTAATTTACGTGTAAAGACAGATTATCCTATGGTGAAATCCAGATCACAAAAGATGTTCACATAAGTAAACTCACAAAGTGTGTGTGAAATCCATATGCAAAAACTGTATGTACACAAACTCTAGCTGCCTTGAAAATGTGTATATTTAATCTACTTCTTAATAAGAACTTCACTGAACAATTTACTATGAACTTTTTTGTAGTGAGGCTTCAAAATAAATGCTGTTCTTCTTGCTACTTCAGCTTTGTGAAAAATCATATATGCATGAAAAAATTGACTAAACAGAGATTTCTTTTTCTTTCAGGTTTTGTGATGCTAACATTTTAGGGTATTAGCATTTCTGTGACCACAAGAGGATTTTCAGTAACTTTATGCATGTGTAATTTAAAACTTGAGTTTCTCTATGCTATTAGTCACTTTCAGTTTACACAGAACTGTCGAAGAAACTGTGGATCTTGCATTGCAAGATTCTTATCTCTAGAAAGGACTAGGTTTGTTGCTACATACAATTTGTCATAGAGATAATAGAAACAGCTAGCACATTGCTGTCACTGAAAGAAAACACATGAACCCAAGCCCTTCCTTAATAATAGAATTTTTACATTAGAAGTTTGGCTAGGGAGAATCCTCATATAAACAGTATCTCACATAAAGAAATTATGTTCTGCAATTAGGTTGGCTCCTGCATAATAAGAGCACAGTTTGGGTGAAGACTATGTGTCCAGTTCCATGCCTTTATGTCACAGAGTTATGAGTTTTAATAGAGCTGCACCACCTATATCAAAACTGTTCTTGTATATAGACCCCAACAATCATCAGCCAGGGCAGTCAGGCTGTGGTCTCAGCTCCTGGTGGAGACTTCTTCACAGAAACACTACAGAAATATGAAATACATCTGAAGAACTGGGTTAAAGTTCACTTGAGACTACATTGCCTCAAAGAGTATTTTTGGAGACATATTTTCTGCAATCCTTGTATTGCTTGCATAGTCCAAAGGAAGAAAATTGTTTTAGGATGCCTGATGCTTTGGGATGTATATAAACAAGAAAAATTCCAAACCAATATTTGTTTCACTTGAAGTAAGCCAGTCACTATCACTGCAGGGTCTTACATCAAATATCTCTTTTTTTAAAGTGTTTATTTCATGGTTACATCTGGCTGCTACTGCTGGATTTTAGACTAATTTTAGACTAAAATCCATCACAGCCTCTTCTGTTCTGAGGACAACTTTAAAAAAAGAATGGATATAGAATTCAGTGCCATGGTTAGTTGAGGTGTTAGGGCGTGGGTTGGACTTGATGATCTTGAAAGTTTCTTCCAACCTAGTCATTCAGTGAATTGTGTGAATTCTGTGAACTTCCTGACAGGCTGAAATGCTATCAGGAGTAGCTAAAGTTTAGGAACCACGCTAAAAGCATGGTCCTAATTCTTATATGTCCTCTCTCAAGATGAACAAAATTTTGTCTTTTGCTTTTTTTTTCCTTTTCTGTCTCTTTTAGGAAATTTGAACATGAGATGATAGGATATTTCTATACCTAAAATGATTTTAGCAAAATTTGCCCTGGAAACCCTCATTAAGGTTGTGGCCTCTTGTCAGAAAAAGACATTTGAGTCTAATTCAATAGCAAAGAACTCTAAGAAAGCCCTCAGCATCTAAATATGCAAAAGATGGAAATATTAATCTGAATAGAATAGAATAGAATAGAATAGAATAGAATAGAATAGAATAGAATAGAATAGAATAGAATAGAATAGAATAGAATAGAAAGTGCTGGACTTGTCAATGTTCTAGTGCCATCAGACAAGCCTATAGGTACCTGAGACAAGTGAAAACAAAAGAGAAAAGCAACATTAAATGGTACAGGAAAGGAAAAGTCAAGCTAAACGACAGGGTTGAACAGGACCTTTATTTTTGCACATAAAGCAAAAGTGTTGTTTCCAGCTGTTAATGCCATACAAATATTTTATTCTGTTCAAAACCTACATTTGATATTACTAACATGGGTGGTCACTCAACTTGACTGGCCTATACCAAAATTATTTTCCAGAGGCAGAAAAGGAAATAGAAATAAAAAAAAAAAATATCTACCAAGATGATAATTGATTCCAAAATAATAAAAAAAACAAACACCCTGTCTTTAGTTCTGTCTGTTGACTGATAAATCACACATCAAAATCCCTCCTATAAAATATTGAAGCAAGCCTTATACTCCTCATGCATAGATTAGCATTTTCAAGATTTGCACATACTAAAGACCATTTAAATTAAAAAAGAATTTAAAATGCTGTACTGGTATCTGATTTTATTTAAATTTTATGGTCATCTGCTTATGACAACTCCAATCATAATATTTCTGGAAAGAAGATGGACATTCATAAAGAGTGCTTTTAAATATGCAAACCATAGGAATTTTCACTTAGTTTTGCTTAGTTTTCCTCTCTTATAGACCTCCAGATATAAGCCAGATATATGGTCAGTAGCTCATAGTCTATCTAACCTTTTCAGCATACAAACTACCTTTAATCTCCAACAGAATATTTTTCTACTTTGTTTTCTGGAATAATTGGCTATTGTTTTCAGGCAGCAAAATTACCTTTTTATTCTGCATATATTCCTTCTGTTAAAAGAGTTCTCCTGTCTGCTCACAAATAGTATGCCTTGTTTTTTGCAATAAAAAATGTTCAAACTTATGCAGGTCAAACATATCAAACAGATAGTAAATTGCTGTCAAATTGTCTTGCCAATGATAAGAACTTGAACTAAGGTTGTGACAATTTTTTCTGGAGGCCTTAATTGTGCATTTGAATAGAAAGCCAAGAATTTTTTTTAATAGGTGACATCTGCAAAGTACTTAGTTGTCCTCTACTCTTTCATTAAATTCTCTTTGGTCTCAGAAGATACACATACTTTTTAATTCTTTGTTCACTTGATTAAAAGGCAGAACCTATCAACACAATTAAACTACAATCAGTGTTCAAACTAAACAATGTGTTCATTTTTTTCTCATTACATAAAAGAAGTTGCAGGCCATTAAGTACCAAACCTTTGCGTTTAGACATATTTTTGAGATGCTTGTATGAGACCAACTGTTTATATATATATCTGAAACTGTGTCTGAAAATCCTATGAAATAAAAAGCACTTCATACTTGTTCACACTTTAAAAAGTTTGACCACCATATTCAAACTGCTTGGAGCAATGGTCTCAAGGGACCAATTTTTCATTCATTAAATTGCTGAATTTTGTTCCTTGCAGGAAGATTTTTACATAAAAGAAAATCTCTGATTGTATTTAATACAGAAGAATGAGGCAATAACACGTCTTAATTTCATTTTGAGTCCCAAAGCAAAAAAAATATTTTGAATTTTGCAATGATATTTTGGCAAAATTAGCATTTTTCAAGTATCACAGTTGATAGTTGAAAAATTCTTACACTAGATTTTTCAAGTTTAGTCCTAAATCAAGAAGTCCTGTGCTCATAATATTTGATTTTAGGTAGCATCAATATAATAATTATTTATTCTCAGGTAAGGGATAAATAATTTCATCCATAAGATACTCTAAATGAGATTTTTGTCATAGGGTAAATTTTGGGCACGTTCTTTGCTTGGATAAATTGTTCCAGTGCCATCAGACAGTCTGTTCTATAAAGTTATGATAATACCAGAGAGAATACATTTTGTATCTTGGCAGGCAGATTTTCATAAGAATTTTCTAAGAGTGAGCTACATGAAGCAGGACTTGCTAGAAAGAGCCATTGTGAGCTTCCAAGACATTAAAGAATATGCATTTGGCAAAGAGAACAGTGTTATACTGGAATTATCCATCAAGCACTGGTGCATTCATAGCTTCATCTGAATCTGTGTGGAATTTGCAAGATAAGTCTGACAAGTTCAAAGAATTACTGGCTTTCCCACAGGGACATCTTTTCATCTGAAACACCATTTTCCTCCTGCTGTCATCTTTGCAGAGCAGTATTCATGACCAGCAGTTGAACTGTGGCCATTCTTAATACAATCATGTCAATTAATCCATTCTTTTACTACTGTTTCCTCCTTTTTGTGTCAGATATAAGAAAATCTGTCCTTAAGTCTATGATAGAGGCTGGTGGATGTTTGCAGCTGTTGCTTGTAAGTATCTGTTCCAAAGATACAGTTACTAGTGCTTGTTCACTAGCTCTTGTGTTTTGGAATCAGGAATTTTTCTGAGTAAGACAATGTCACAAAATATTTTCTTCCCTAGAGGTTTTTTTGCATAACCAATTTCCTTTTGTTACCTTTTTAAAGGTATTTTTATAATTTTTTCTACTCACATCTGGCAATAGTCTGCAGTATTCAGCAGGTAAGGGGAATCATGGTTCCAGAGCCTATGACTCCCAGGGCTGAACTAATGCTTTCTCCCTTATATTGCTGAAAAGATTACTTACTGCTAATGCCAACATGAGCACTAAAGCCATCTTCCTATCTTAGATGAGCATTGCTATTCCTCATGCAGAGTCAGATTCCAAACTCTTTCTCTTTCCAGCACAATTTGTAGGTGCTAACACACAGACAAATGAGGATGGCCAAACATGAAATAAACACTTCTTAATTCAAAGAGTTTTTTTGTCTTTTTTAGTGCTCCCACATAACTCAGTGGTATCTGACCCATCCTAGAACAGCTGTGTGTATGTATGTGTGTGTGCCACTATATCAGCTAATGGCATTCTAGGTATTTCAGTGGGAAGTATTAATATGAATTTGTAGAGCTGTCATGATTTTAATTTCTTAAACATGACATGATTTGGAAGTGCTTCTGATAAGGAAAGTAGGTAAATAGATGAAGCCTGAAGAGCCCTAGAGGCACTTAAGACAGTTTCAGGTCCTGGCACTATTCCTTTACCTAAGGCAATTCTTGCTACAATGGTAGTAGGATGCTTTACAGTCTTTAGCTCCACAATAAACTTTTCTGATGCCAGTAACTGTGGCACGATTAGAGTTTTAGGATTGAAGACATCAAGAACAAAGTTATTTGGGGCAAAATAAACTGATGGACTACAATACCTCATATAATATTGGAATGTAATTAATGCAAAAACCTCAAAGCTCATTCAGGTGTAATCCCATTGCAAAGATTTAATGTACAAAGACATTTGGGTGGTTTATGCCCTACAGTTCTACTTTAGGAGAAGTCTTGAAAAGCCTGAAGCTTTACCTGATTGAACAGCTGAATATTAAGCATTCCCAAATCTCATTAGCATTCACAATTTGGATGTCTCTGTACAAGAGAAAGATCCTGTTCTACCTGGTATCCTCAGAGCATGTCTGCCCTGAGAGAGCTGTCAGATAAACAGATCCATTCTTCTTCTTAAAACATAACTGCTGAAGGAAAGTACAGTGGAGGCTGTAACGTCCCACTCTTTCTATAAAGGCAAGAGTAAAACAGCCTGACAGGATGTGAAGAGTCAGGATCAGCTCCCCCATCACCTGCCCTCCCCATTTGAAAGAAATAGGAGCCATACCACTCACCCTACAAATGAAGGCTATTCTAAGCCATGTGAGGCAGGGAACATCTAAAAAATCTTCATACAGAAGTGTTTCTGCTTTACATGAAATATTTGAAAACTTGTGTGGGATTAGAAGATGTCATAAGTATCAGAGAGTCGTATCACCCAGAAAGAGCATCCTTGTTCCAGTTCCAGCTTCAAAGATTGTGTATTTCAGTATACATATATTCAGCAGGGGATATATGAGGCACTTAAAGGACAAAATGGAGCAGAGAGATTCTGCTTTCACATCACTGTCTTTTTTGCTAAATAACATTAGAGGAGTGTACTGAATTTATCTTACAAGTTCAGTACACTGAACTTATCTTAAGTTCCCTTATCTTATAATACAATCACAAAAGGTGGAGACGAGATAGCTCTGTCAGCTTTCCTGGCAAAACCAGCTGTGTTTTAAAGAAAGAAAAGAGACACTGGAGGGGGGGTAGACCTTTTTTCAATATTTTCTTACCAGGTTTTCTAGGTTAATGCTTAAGCATAGTACTGTTGCTGCTGTGGATCCTGTCTAACACCCCTGAGTCCCTCCAAATCAGAGGGAGTTTCATCATCCACAGAGGCAAGCAAAGCTACAGGAAGAAAACAGAGAGCAAATTTACTATGAATACCTTTTTAAAAATCCTTTATGCTACTATTACAAAATATGTTGACATGGTTTCACTACAATAATTTAACAGAGGTTTCCACCCAGTTTTCATGAATTTTGCATGAAAGTAGTCTGATGAGACAGATCTGAAAATGATGAACTTCTAGTGTCCATGTAATATTAATAGTTTTTATCATTCTATATATGGTCTTGTTTCATGCTATTCTGTCATATATCTTACAAGAAGTGAAAAGCAGACTTGTTTTTCTAGCATTTTAAATTACATTTTCCATTATATTAAACTTTATGTTAGATCACAGAAAAACCATTTTTACAAAGCAATCTATCATCAATTTTTTATTTCAGCTAAATAGCATTTGTTCATCAGAAAAGACACCAGAGCAAGAAAATCTCTAAAACTCTTTACTGTGTTATTTTTATTTAAAATATAAGTAAAAAACATAGAAAAAAAAAAAGAAAAAAAAGAAAATCAGAAAAAAAAATTAAAAAAGAAAAAAGAGACCATACAGAATACAGTAATTTTGCTCAATTCTTAAGTGAACATGAAGTCCAACACTGCTTAAAGGCTACTAACAATAAAATGGCTGAATGAAAAATGTTACTGAATGTCTCTGATCTCTAAACTTTGACCTCACAGTAATTATATTTTCATTTTCTGAGACATAAACATCTTTGTTATATGTCTTTTTATTTGATCCCCATACAGGTGCTTTCATATCAGTCTATTCAGCATTGTATTTGTACTTTTACCTGCTGATAACACAGTAGCTGCTGGATTGCAATGAAACTGCAAGATGCTCCAGTTCAGAGCCTTGCTAATGCTGACAATTGATTTAGCATTGTAAGCTATCTCAACAGTGCTGGGCTGGTTTTTGCTCAGAGATTTCAGTAGGGAGTTATTTTAAGGGATATATTTCCTTTGTTGGGGCAAAAAAGCACAGTTTGTCTTAATTATCCCTGACATTTCAAACCTCATACCAGGCACTTCCTCCAGGGACAGAAACAAACCAGTCTCCTCCAGAAACCAAGTGTGAAATGAATAAATAGGGCTCTGGTTTCTTAATGGCATAGCGCGGTTACTATTTTTACTGTGGGGGAAGAGGCTGTCTAGATTGTTTCTTTTTATCTCTGAGGAAATTCAGGGCATTGATAGGTGAAATATTGTGGACAATTAAGAAAGGAAAAAAGCTAGTCTAAAAAAGCAATATTTGGTAGGTACGTGGTTGACTGGTATATTCAATCTGAGAGCTAAGTTTTTCTCAAAGGAAAGAGCAGGAGCCGAGCAGCTATGTATCACAAACAGAGGCTGCTGCTGTTTTCATCTGCAGTCTGCTGAAGATGATAGTAATTAGAAGCTTCTCTTCATTGTTTTTTACTTTTTTTGGTGTAGATTTTGAGGTAATTTTTGTTTATATTTCATGTATGTTTTTAATGAAATGTCTGGTTGGGGACCTACTATTGTCACATCTATCTGAAAATTCACAAAATCTTGCAACGAATCTTGATGAGGCTAAGCATAATGATTCCAGTGAAGGAGATGATTATGGAAAAATATTTTTTCTTTATTTAATGCTAGTATATCAATAGATAAATTGAAGAGCTCCTTTTCTGAGCTGAAGGTAACTATTAGTTCTTGATTAGAAAGGTCTTAGGGCTCTTTCATCTGGTTAGGAAATCCTGTGTTTCATGACAAGCACCAAACCTCATTGAAAAACAATGATCTAGGAAGAAAAAAAATAGTTTCTGCATTTTTAGAGTTTTTCATATGTTTGTGAAGATGATGCTCTGTCAGAAGGACGTCTGTCTGTATTGCTGCTGCTTACAGTGATGATTTAAATGAAGACAGCTCTAAACTGAAACCTCAGTGTAAGGGCATTTGTAACCAGATTCTCAAGGCTACTCCTACCCAGATTCAAGGGCATTTCTCAAGGGCATTTCTAGTGAGATTCTGTGGGGGTCTAGTTCCAGGGCATAGAGGACAGTCTGGTGTCTTTATTTTACTTAGAGTATCATGCTCATTCTTGCAGCATCCATATGAATGCAATGCTTGCTTCTGAATAATCAGAGAAGTTATTTCTTTTAATTATTGATTAAATCTATTTTATAGCACTTCATCACCACAAAACAAACTTCAGCTAAAGATTCAAGATTTTTGGCTCTCAGAAAAATGCTGGGGGCAAACTCAGAAAATGTGGGCTGGATGAGTGAACAGTGAGATGAATTAAAATTTGATTGAATCCCAGAGGTCATAATCAGTGGCACAGGTTCTAGTTGAAGGCTTGTTACTGATGATGATGTCCTCCAAGGTTCAATGCGTGGTCCAGTATTTAGCTTATCCTTGAACTTAGATGAAGAGGCAGGTGCCTCCTCAGCAAGTTGACTGATTCCACAAAGCTGGGAGGAGAGGCCAATAACCCAGAGTTCTGTGCAGCCCTTTGGAGGCACCTTGGCAGGTTGGAGAGATGGGCAGGGAAGAACCAAATAAAGTTCAATGAGGATAAATGCAGAGTCCTTCACCTAGGGAAGAATAACCCCAGGCATCAGCACAGGATGGACCTGAGCTGGTGGAAAGCAGGTCTCCAGAGAGCAGTCTGGTCCAAGCTGTCCATGAGCCAGCAGTGTGTCCTTGGGGCAAAGAAGGCAAATGGCATCCTGGGGTGCATTAGGAAGAGCATTCCAGCAGGGTGAGACAGGTGATCCTGCCCCTCTACGGTTCTAGTGAGGCCACATCTGGTGTGCTGTGTCCAGGTCTGGGCTGCTTAGTGCAAGAGAGGCATGAAGAATCTGTAGAGGGCTCAGCAGAGGGCAATAAAGTTGATTAGGGGACTGGAGTATCTCTCTTACTAAGAAAGGCTGAGTTGAGGCTGGTCAGCCTTGAGAAGAGACAACTGCTAGAGGACCTCATTAGTGTCTGTCAGTATCTGAAGGGAGGATGCCAGGAGGATGGAGCCAGGCTCTGCTTGGTGGTGCTGGGCAATAGGACAAGAGGCAATGGGCAGAAACTGATGCACAGGAAGGTCCACCTGAACATAAGGAAGAACTTCTCTATTGTATAAGTGACCAAGCACTGGAACAGATTGTCTAGAGAGGTTTTGGAGTCTCCCACTCTGGAGAAATTCCAGAACCATCTGGGCACAACCCTGTGCAATGTGTTCTAGGAAGGTCCTGCTTGAGCAGGGATGTTGGACCAGATGACTCCCTGTGGTCCCTTCCAAACTTACCCTGTCTGTGACTCTCTGCTTCTGAGTCTGTAATATTTGTGGATTACTTTTATAAAAAGACATTCTTTGAGTACAAAGAGCAGAAATAAGCAGTTCTGCCAAGGCTTTATTCCATTTTATGACAAAATATGTGGCACAATCTGCCAAATGATATTGGTGAGGGCATAATGCTGCTTTCTTTGTGGATCTGTATTTGTTGAAGAATCTGGACCATTCTCTACTCTACTGAGACAAAATCTTAAGCTAATTCTGACAAGGGAAAAAAAAAAACAACAACTATGGAAGAGAGAGATTTCAAGGATTTCAATGTATCCACTACCATGATAATTAAATTCAGTTAGTTCCTTCTATATCCACAGTTCGCTACTGTTAGTGCTTAATTAGGGTATAAAATTTGCTAGTAAAGGTTTGCAGAGAAAGTAGGGAAGCATCATGCAGAAAATCCATACCTGGCTCTGAGCATTTCTAACACACTGAAATTCATACACATATCCTGAGAGGATTGTATGCAAACTTTGTACCCAAACTCATGCGTGCATGTCTGAATTCTAGTTACAGCAGTATTCAAGCACTTCTAACCCCATATAATAGAAAAGAATACCAGATGCATTTGGTGTGAAATGAATAAAATGCAAAACAGCTTTGAAAGGTCCTTGCCTGAAGACAGAAATCTAAGAATGAGTATTTATTTGCTATGGGGATACATATGAGCTGAAATTCTCTAAATACCAGATATTTTCAAGGTCATTAAAAACAATGTTATATTTTTTCTTGTTAATATTACCAGTAGTATAAGACTGACAAAAAGACAGATGAGGTTCTAAGCACCATTTTATTTAGTGTTTAATATGCATTATTTTATAAGCCTTAATCTATAAATATATAGTTGGATATAGTTCTGTCATTGTATCTTGTTCATAATTATCTTTTCTGTCCTGTTGGTGTAGAAATTTTGTGCTTATAATTTTTTCCATAATTATTGAAAATTTGGCTTCAATAAGAGTCAGTTGAATGTATCAATTTTCATTTGTTAATTTAATAATGATTTTTATTCCCATACCGTGCTAGGCATGCAGTAGAAGTTAAAATTAATTTAGAGGTGATGAGTTAAAATTTAGTCCAATAATCAATGTTTTAAAAATATGACCACATCCTCTATGAAAATGGTGTCTACTAAAGTTAGACAACCATGCTTTAAAGATAGGGTGGGTGTGCTCAATTGCACAAAAGTTGCATCACTCATCAGCCTATATTAATATTGTAGTCTATAAAAATACTACAAAATTATAATGTTGTTATGTGCCAAGATATTATTGAAGGTTATTAAAAAATTCTATAAAATAGAAAAAATAGTGATTATCTGCTCAATTGCTAAAATAGTGAGACAATTACCTTGCTTCCATTCATAGCGAGGTCAATAAAAATTTTTCTTTGTTATTTTGACCTTACCCATTACAGAAAATGAATTTCAAATGACAAAATAGCACCATAGTGAATTCTGGAATCTTAAGTGCTACAGAACAGAAAGCAGATATTAGCCTTAAGCTTTATTAATTAAGATTATTTTAGATAAATACGTATTCAACTGCTTATTTAATAGTGAGGCCTAAGATTCTGAGAGAAAATCACTGATAAGTCTTTCTTTCTTTCATATCCTTGTTTTTGTAAATGAGCTCTCGTGCCAAAAAAATATCCAGCTATATTCCTTTGTCATCCATTATGACATTTTTAGTTTATATATTTTTTTAATTTTTAAATATATATATATATATATGTGTGTGTGTGTGTGTGTGTGTGTGTGTGTGTGTGTGTGCGTGTTTATAAAAAATCTTGATAGAATGAAAAATCTTTCACAATCAGATCTCTTCAAATAGTTTTAAGGACATGGTCTAATTTTTTTTCATAACCACTGAATCACAGAATAAGCTGAATTGGACACACAAGGATCACGTAGTCTAGCACCTGGCCCTGTACAAGATCATCCCCAAGAATGACGCCTTGTGCCTGAGTGCACTGTCTAAAAACTCACTGAACTCCGTCAGGTTTGGTTCTGTGACCTCTTCCCTGGGAGTCTGTTCCAGTGCCCAGCCACCCTGTGGGTGATGAACCTTTTCCTAATACCCAACCTCAACCTCCCCTGACACATCTTCAGGCTGTTCTCTCGGGTCCTGTCACGGTCACCACAGAGAAGGACCAGCGCCTGCCCTTCCTCTGTCCCTCACGAGGAAGTTGTAACTGCAATGAGATCTCCCCTCAGTCTCCTCTTCTCCATGCTGAACAGATCAATAAAACACTACCTAAGGATTCCACAATACACTGCTTGAGTTATTCTGAATCTTCTAGACACGTTGAAAGTTTTCAGACTGAATTTTTTCCAGCAAAATACTTTGCTCACAAGAGGCAGCAAATACATGTATTTACAGTGGTCACTAAGCCTACACCCTGTCTAGGGACTATCTCTGTTAACTCTGTTCTTGTACCTGTTTGATTTTAGGAAACACACCATAGTGTTCTTGTTGATTTCTTGCTTATCATTATTTACTAAGCTACAATACACAAAAAAGTTAACTGAAAGGCAGATTAATAATTCATACCTCTATTATAAAAATCTGTAAATTGTATTCCAAGCAATGAGCTGCATCTGTTACCTAAAAATAAGAAGACAGGCACAGCATGGTAACGATTTAGAATATAGAGCATTGCACGGCAGGAAAGTTCCCATTGAGATGACTTTGGCTTAGATGAAAGTCCTAGCTGTCTACCTTCTTTGATTGAACAGTCTCATTTTTTAAAGTAAACACTGCTGTATATTCTGTGAATATTGCCTGTCTCAAAGAATGTCAATAATCCTTTCTGACAAAGCCAAACTGAAATGAAGAGGTTAGGTTGAGGGTACAGCACATATTGTCTTACAAAAATTAAGGGAAATTTCTTCAGTAAGCTGTCTGTTTCTGATATATAAGAAATATTTGCCTAGAGACCAGAGTTACTTGTAATGTATTCTGTGTTGGAAAAAGTAATAATTTGTATCAACTTCAGTTACAGAAATGTATTAGTTGACTTTAACATTCAGGCTTCTGAAGCTATTACAAAACAATCTTAATTCTGTCTGCAGTGTGGATGAAGAGGGATAGTATATCACATTAAAAACTGATGAAATACAGAAGAATTTTTCCAAATTTCATTTAGATCTTTGCCACAGGAAAACAGTGGCAATCTCACATCCAGTCTACCCTGCTCCATGCCTGCTGTCATGGCATTTTGTACACAGACCTATAGATGTCATCCTAGGTAAAAATCAATGACATTTTGTCTGTGTCGACATTGAGGTGAAGGTTCTCTATAATTTTACTGGGAAGTAAAATGCAACATGCTTAGATTCTTTCCTCAAACTACATTTTCAGAAACTAAATTTAAACTTTAACTGAGTCCATTGTCCTTCTTATGTGAGTACAATGACTAGATAACAATATACCTTTTCTCAGTATTTCTGTTCTCCATTACAGAAATGCCAAAAAAACCCATTTAGATATGGAAGTTCTTAATCATCCTGAAGAATCTGGCTGCTACATATAAACCAAGTACCCAAATAAGTGAAAGGTAATTTTAGTTGTTTGGAATGTGCATTTTTTGGGTTTTTTGTTTGTTTGTTTGTTTGGTTGTTTTTTTTGGTGCTATTGTTTGTTTTGGGTTATGGATTCTGTTTGTTTGTTTGTTTTAAAATTAACATAATTCAATGGCAACTTTTTTCTGAAGTGTTTTAAGAAATAAAACAATTCATACATACTACTGTGATGATGTAACATAAAATAGTATTTTATGACCTTTTTAAAATAATGGCAAAAATTTCCCCAAACACAGGTATTAGAAAACAAATAATTCAGTTTAAAATTATGGTCATGCTTGTACATGCTGCCCATGACCCAAAATGTCTCTTCTGCACAGTGGAACTAGGTTCACAAGAAATACTGAGAAAATAATGTTCCAATTTTTCATTTTCCTTCTACCTTGAGGTGCAGAGAGGCAAGCATTTTGGTGAAATCGCAGATGCAGAAGATTTATTTTGAACTCTGCCTGGCTAAAGACAGACAAATTGGAAACTCTATGTTCTTCTGCTCAGGCATCTTATTT
The DNA here is from genome assembly GCF_048771995.1 of Taeniopygia guttata. NCBI lineage: Eukaryota > Metazoa > Chordata > Aves > Passeriformes > Estrildidae > Taeniopygia > Taeniopygia guttata. The sequence continues at coordinate 34,236,062 of NC_133028.1, read as the reverse complement.
ATTAAACAAGCAAAAACATATAATAGAAAGCTGCTTCTCCTTTCTTTCTGGGACTAAATAAATAAATAAAAAAACTGGTGTGAGGATCCTGCCCTGAATTCCTAAAATTGCTATGATTTCAATGCAGACATCATCTGCAAAATTTCCTTCAACCACTGGGAAAAAAAATCTTGACTTCTGCTAAAATAAACAGTAAGGTATTTTACTTCTACTTTCTGGAGAAAAAAAAATGTTGCTTGGAAGCTTTTGATGAAACAGAGGTATTAAATGGAAATCAGGTTTACAAACTGTACTGATCAGTCACTGACAGATCTAATAAACAGGTATCAATTTCAATAGTACAATTCTTTTGTGGTAGATTGTTCCTCGTCTTCTTGAAGTTTTCCTTGCAAAGCCATTTGCTCCTGATCTTACTGTCCAGTAAGCCAAGACAGTCCAAGTGGCCAGGATGGGTAACAGTGATGCACTTTTTGTCAGTCTCACATGGAATGTCTCAGTCCCAAGAAAGAGCACGCCTTAGAGTTGAAACATTTCTCAGGTTATTTGTTCGGCAAGGCAAGCTAGCCAAGCCAATTCTACTGATAAGTTGAAGGTGATAATGGGAGGTCAAGTAGCTTTTTTTTTGCTTTGGTTACAATGAATATATTGTATAACTCTGCGAGTTCCTTTAAAAAACATTTTTCATACATGTGACATCTAGGTCATATTACATGGTGCTAACTTACAGTAATTTTTGGTGGGGTTTATGAAAATGCATGAAATTTTACTGCTGAGAGCTTTGCTGAAGGCTAAAAACTGATTAAAAATATAAGTATGCCAAAATGTTTTCTTTTTCTGGGAATGAAATTGGTTGTGGAGTTACAGCACACACTTTTAGACTGTAAGGTAAGGAGAAAGGGCAAAGTTTGCATTGTTTTTAGAGTGCAAGTCCTGTCCATCTTCCACCTGAGATATGTTGAAAACCATCAATAATGAAGAGATGGGAAGGCCATCCCTGCAGGTTGTATCTCCTATTCAGTGGATTTTCCTACCTCCCCAGTCTGGAGATGTAGATGAGAAAGAGAAAAAGTGATCAAGGCTAAGTTGCCCTCAGATTCATTTTCACATTCCCTTGTAGAGTAGGATTCACAGAACAATAACAGCACTATTAGCAGACAAAACCCAAATAGTCCCTCTGGAACCCTTAGAGTGGTCTCTCCTACAATTAACTCATATAGCCGGTTCTGGATGGCTTCAGTCAACTTCTTTTCTAATAAGTTCTCTTCAAAAGAGATTAAGCAATTATTCCTTGATGTGTATTAATCATGAGTGATAAAATTAAATTAAAAATTATGCTTGATGGAAAATAATAGCAGAAGGTTTCAAACCTAGATAGAGAAATCATCATTTGTTCTGTTTCACCATAAAAAAACTCAAACTTTCAAAGCCATGACATGTCCTAAAAAGACATAAAGCTTTTTTTCTGTATTTCAGCTTAAAAAACAATTTAAAGTGGGTAGCAACATTCTGAAAACCTGAGGGTTTTTTCCCAATATTAATATTTTTGCGATACACCAAACTCTGTGTTTCTGTAAAAGACACAAAGGTTCTGTCTGTATCACTCATATGAGCACGACATGCTTAAACAAACCTTTGAGCTACTCAGTTTACTTGCCTAAGAATATGTTACATATGTCCACTTCAGGGCTGTAACTAGGGCAAAATAGATAATATTTGTTCCCACAATGAATTTTTCTGCTTTATAGCTGATTAAATTTTCAGGTGTTTAAAAAATAAACAACTCCATATTCACAAATTATAACTTCATTACCTCTAGCTCTTTTGGTGTATTATATATAATAACACTAAAAGATGTCTTTCTCGACTTCCTAATATATCCTAATGCTTTTGTTGAAAACAAATGCTATTATTCACCATTCCAAAGAAGTTTTATCTTTAAAGTGGAAAGTTTGAAAAAAAAAATAATTTGAATTAGGGACAACAATAGTAGAATTTGCACTATGAAAAACCTCAGTTCTTTCAAAATGCTATCCTCTGCACATGGAAAATAGCAAGCAATGTATGTTTTTAGTCATAAGTACTTTATTCAGCATGTTGCCTTCAGGTCATCTACACAGAATGTTGTTTCATACATTTGTCTTTCAACAGACATCTGTGTTTTATTCAAGTTCTTTCTAACCAGATTCACAGTCTCTGCTCACAAAATCATCTAATTCCAATAGTACATAAACAGACCAAGAAGAATTCTGTAACCTTGTGTGTAAGATTAGATAGCTTCTCTGCAGCCATCTTATGTTCTTGGATGAGAAAAGCTGCAAAAAGAATGTAGAGAATTTCCAGTAAATTCTGAAGCACAGAAGGGACAAAGCATTCATTTCTGCATTCACAGAATTCAATGTGTGGGAAAAGAGGCAACACTTTTTTTTTTTTTTTTGAAAGTGTGATAGATGTGATTTTCCAACATTTTGAAAAAATGTTATAAATTCACTCATAGAATGTATGAATTAGACATAGCTGTCTCTTGCTAGTATATTTAGTTTCTTTCCCTGTTTTCTGTGTTTCCAGGTATGTGGATTTGACAGAATGTAAGGGTCTCTTAATTCTCTATGGTTTTTAATTTGAGGAATGCAAAAAAAACAACAACAACAACAACAAAAAAAATTCTGTTAGCATATTTGTTCAGACATAATCTTGAATAAATAGCAAAATTGTTCTACAGGTGGTGGGCTATGACCAATATTTAGATGGTATTGGAATGTAAAATTACTTTTACTATCTCTTTTCCTTTTTTTCTTCAGCCTTCCCCCTGCCCTCTTCCCACTTTTATATTCCTTTCCCTTCCTTACATGTCTCTTCCTTTTCCAGAATTTCAAAAATTGCTTACTACTACTACTACTACTACTACTACTACTACTAATAATAATAATAATAATAATATTAGTTTAAAGTGCTTAACCCTTCCTTGCATTAGCTGAAGAATATTGTTTATGTAGATCCAGCAAAATTTAGCACCTCCAACTAGAGAACAAATTCATTGTCACAAACCAGGAGGCAGATGGGGGTGTTAAAAAAGTAGCTGAGGCTCTTAATGTTTGGAAACTGGATTTTTTTTCTTTATATATTCTCCAACACATTACTTTTGGTATCATTCAGGTACCTGTAGATTAATACAGTGCCATTCAGTATTGTGGTTTAACAATTTCTTTAAACATTAAAACTGCTTACTGCAATTGGACTGAATATTGCTTTTCATTTGCCTTGAAACATATTTATATCTAAAGGTATCCAACAAACTAAGCCAGACCTTTCTGCATAAGCAACAAAAACTATTGTGCAAACTAGTTTTTAATTAAAATAAATTTATATTTCAATAGCTGTCATTGCAAAAGGACATGAAAATAATAAAAAATTGAACTATTGCTTCATTGAAATGGCTGGAAAATTATTAGAATTTTATAGCTCAGAAGGAAACAACAATGAATTATTTGCAACAAACAATTTGTTTGTGGAATCCAGGGCAATTCTATTTTATTGTACACAAACTGAACATAAGCTTCATTCATTTGTCCATTTAAAAAAAAATGACATGCTGATATTTCAACATAAGGATTATTTGTTAAAAGGCCAACTGTCTCTGTTTCCATGGAAATTTTTATGCAGCTTATCACAGGGCATTCTCAAAATCTGAGCTGTGTTATTTGTCATTTTCTTATATATGACTTATAGCTCACATTATGGTGGTTTCAGCTTTAATTTCAACACTGTTTTGCTGTGCCCACTGTACCAACAATGAGTATTGGACATTAAACATTATAAATTTTAACCACTTTTGCAAACAGGAATTAAAATAGCAAACTCAAGAGTACACTGGGGATAAACAATTTCTGCTACTGTTATCTGCTGTTTTACAGTTTTCCTTGTGTTCTACATCCTAACAGAAAACTGACTTATACATTCTTATTATCGTGTTCCTCTGCCCACAATGTACACTTCAGTAGGAGGTGCAGGTAGCCAGTGACACTGAAAATCAGGCAATTAGTGTCTCTGTTTTGGTACTGAGGCGTGATTAGCCTCTGCCTTGTGAATAACCCCTTTGACTTGTGAGAATTATTTTCATGCAGTTTATTGCTGTAGTTAAATTCCTAGTTTCAGCTGGGGAGCAGTTTGAAGCTGCTGTTTTCTTTTTCCAGTAGATGAGTTGATATTTTAAATAAGCCCTCCGTGTATTATTAATAGTAGATCGTATTATAAAAGGAACACAGACCCTAAGAAATACATAGGGGTTTTCCCCGCTCTCTAATAGTAAAAAAGGCGACTCCTCAAGTCAAGTGAGAAAGGAGCAGTAGCTGCAAACAGAAGGTGGGTTTGACTCAGGAAGAAGGAAGAGGAAAGGAAAGAGGGGAAAAAGGAGAATCAGCAGCACTAATTTCTTTAGGAAAAAGGACAAGGAGTGCAACTGACCACAGTGAGCATGGACCACAGACTGACTTCTCCAATAGCTCCTTGTCTAGGCAGTTCTTACAGATGAGCATGGGGTTTTTTGTGTTTAGTACTGCCTGAGTGGGTCCACAGACTTCTAGAAGTGCCAGAAAAAAGGGTAAGAACTCTCTGTATAGACTTACTAAATTCTTTTCTGTTCTTCATAGAGTACAGAAAAGCAAATAGACATTTTACACTAAAGCAGTGCATCTTTTGTAAGCCTCTATTTCTGTGCAACCATTTCTCCATGTATATTATGGAATGCTGGTACAGATTTTGATGTCGACATGTAGTTTTACTTGTTTTCCTCTCATCTGACTTACAACCATAGTAATAGCACTTGCTTTTGCTAGTAGTCTAAATTTTACTTACTGGTACAAGAGAAAAAAATGACATCACTGTTCTGCAACACGGAACAGCTGTCAGGTGAATAAAAAACTTGGACTGTTCATGGCTTTCATGCAGAAAGGATTCAGCCCTGCTTATATCTCCACCTTGACTTCACCTGTGCTAAATCACCTAGTGAGAGCATTATTTTCATAATCCCTAAGCACAAGTATAATTTGTATAGTAATGCTGCAAAATGGATTTTCTTTGTCATATCTCTGTGTCTTATCTGCTAAGTAGGATAGCACCTTAGTTACTGCTGTAGTCCTCTTCTTTCTTAGTGTGCTTCTGCTGAAGTCTGCAGAAACACTCCTGTTTCCTTTAGTGGGAGGGGAGTTTTGTCAGCACTTTGTGAAAACAATATGTTGAGTGCACAAATAGCCATTAGCTTTAATCTGAAAGAATAAATTTTGTTTAGAAAAAAAATTCTAGCACTGTAGCAACATCCATTAAAATACTGCATTCAGTGCACACAGTCTCCATAAGCAGCACATAACTTTTTTTTTTTTTTTTGGAACTAAATTAAAAGGAACAATGGGTGACACTCCAGGAAGAAATCTGAACCTTAGTTTTAAATAGATATGACTTATTGCAACTCATGTGAAGTTTCTGAATGCAAGTAAGAAAACTAAAATTCCAGAGATACAACATTTGACAGAAATCAAGAAAGCTCATGTTATCATGGTCTTAAACACCAAAGATCAAAACTCTTGCCTTTGGATAACCACATCTCAAAGTTCTGGTTTCTTGACATTTCTGATGCTTTTAACAATAAATAAAGAATCGCTCCTAAATTTTGAATTATTTTTTTCTGTTAGTGTCCACTGACATGCTACAATATCAGTCTTTACACTTTAATCAAATTAGAGTGTTACAGTATATTACATGTCTTTGTAACATAATTTTTTTCTCTCAAATTCTAGACTACAGGGACTTTACTGCTATGGTGCACTGAAACATACATGGAAAATTGTTTAATAAACTATAGCCTATAATTCTCCAGTTCCACAATTTTAAACCATCAGCAGAAAAAACATCTTTTTGAGGATCCCCAAATGCCTTGAAGAAGCTGGAGGATGAAAACCCATGATCCTACATATAAATATACACATTCCAAAATACAGTCTACCATATCCAGTTAATGAAAAACTTTTCTAGAAATTAAGTGGACTAACTTTATCAAACAGCAAGTACCTGATTCCTCCTGACAGGCCTAAATAGTGTTCTGTTCAAAAAGGTTGGATTTTTTTCTTCTTTTTTTTTTTACTAAAAATCTTTCTGATGTTTTTTTTTCTTTCTCCTTTATGGGGTGGAGAAGACGTAAAAGACACTCCTCAAAATGCTTGATTAAATTTTCAGAACTAGTGTCTCTAGAAAGATTGAATGATATTGTTACTCAACAGAAAGGACAGAACAGAGGGATTTTTCCCTGTTTAATTTTGCACTAAGTTCTCCCTTCTGTTTCTGTGAGTTTGACACAAAGACTGATCAGCTGACTTAATCTGAGTCATAACGATACTCCATGGCTTAGAGCTCTGCTTGCAACACTGTGATCAGCAGGTTTTGGAAGTCATTCTCTTATCTTCTCCAGCATTTTTCCTAGGAATGGGCACTCTGCCTGTTATTTCTTCATTGGATATGTAACCCTAGCAGCCAGAATTATTGATGCATGCTAAATGATATTGGGACACATTTTGACAGATTTCCAGGCCCACATGTAAAACTAGGTTTCAAAGGATATTTGGAAGGAACAGTCTATAACACAAGCAGGAACATAAACAGTAAAATTTAAATCTTCATTTTTTACTTTCTATTATACACTGCAACACTGTCTTGTTGTACCTTTCTCTTAATTCTTGATCCAGGGACAGGTCCTCAATTATTTTCCTCAATTATTATGCAAAAATCTCCTCCTGCCTTTTCTATTGTACATACTCTGAAGAACTGTTATTTCCTGGTTTTGGTCTTGGAGAGTGCTCATCTCCATCACTAGGGAAAGCCTTTTTCTGTATTTTTCTTATTTTCTTCCCACACCATTCTCTAGTTCTCTAATGTCCTTTTCCTAATAACTACTTAAATAATTTTACATTATTCTGACCTCCTTTACAGCAGACATTGAGAAAACCTCAGCCTTCAGCTATTATGTTCTCCTATTATATTCTCTCAACAGCAGAAAAAGAGATTTTGTGTCATTCTATTATATATAATAAATTTTTATTAGGTGGATATTAACACAAAAAAAAAGTGTTTCATAAAAGTAACTTCACAACATGAAACTGAAATCTCTGAGCATCCAACAAGAGATTCCACAAACATTGTCAGCATCTTGAAACACAGACAAGACAAGAATTCAGTAGGGCAAAATAGGAAAAGGAGGGAAGAAACACCAGCTGTAATGATGTCCCCTTAGCCTTCTTTTCTTTGCAGCTCATTGAATACATTCATATCTAAAATGGTTTTGTAGTGTTGATGCACAGGCCATGTACTCATCAAGCAAGGGCAAAGCCACCACTGCATATGAGTTTACCATCTTTAAGTAAATAATGTAATAAGCAGATCTTATGGTTTTCTTGTGGTTACTCCACAAATAACAATGGGTTCATGTAATAAATAAACATCTCCCACAAATCAGTGTCGTTGAGGTTCAATTTTGTACTTCAACACTTGTAGCAGTCAGCGCTCTTGCCAATTGCAGTCCTGGTATTTGCCTTTTGAAACAGATGTGGGAGAAATAATTTAATCAAATACCAACCATCCTTTCCTCTACTCTTCTAAAAAGTCCCAAATATCCCAATCATCATATTGTGCCTGGTTTCCCCATAGGTGCTTGAGTAAGGAGAATATATGAAAATGTATGATCTGCATTTTTTAAAGATAATATTTAATCTCTGCTACATTCAATATCTAGAAATAGATACCTTGCTTTATGTAGTGCCATTCAAAACTTAACCGAAGAATTAGGTGTGGTATATGACAGATGTACAGATAAAAGATGCTCAAAACAGATAATTGCTCTTTGCAATATTTTATCTCTTTTTTTTATAATTGAGCCAGCTAAAACAAACTACATGCTTTTCCCCAAGGCATATAACATCGAGATATCTGAGTCCATTCTACATGGCTGGCACTTTGTGTCATTTTGTAAGTGTGATTTAAGAAAGGAACACGTTTTTTCTGAAGAGCAAATCAAGCTTTCAAGCACCAATTTTTCAAATGTAGAGGTTTAACTACGGAAATAATTTCATTCTTTTTTGTGTTCAAGAGAGATTTTGCTTAGGAGGGTAAGGTGGAACTTCAAATATTCAGATGATTTATTATAATTTCCCTGAAACAGGGAAACAAATGGAATATGAGAAATGTTATCTCCATCTCATGCACTAAGGAGCAGGCCCATACAACGATACACAGAAGCTTTATTAAAAATTCATTAGACTGTAAAATCTCTCATTTTGTAATCAGAATTAAGTAGTTTTCCAATGTCATTAGCTGGAAGTCAATTTAAACCACTATCAGCAGTTGCAACACACTCCAAAATGCTAAATTGAATACAACAAATGTTTTCCACTTATTTTTTATTAGAAATATTAGAATTTCATATTATGACTCCAACTCACATGGCATTGATATTTCTAAGAAATAAATTTCCCCTGAATTTATTTACTAGTCACATTTACGTTAGTCAAAGAAGGTGAAGGAGTTTCAGAAACAGAAATCCAGTATCATGTTTAATTTCTGAGCCAATAGAATATTGATGCATGGGAAAGCTCAAAAGGTATGCAGTTTTCTCCTATAGGATAGCCAGGTCCCTTGACAGTAGCAACCAAGTGCAGTAAGCTACAGCAAAGAGATCCTAGAATAAAGAAATAGTAACTTTCAGAAAAAAAAAAAAAGCACAAAAACTTCTTAATATCAGAGTATTGTATTAGTTACGAAGATAGTTGATACTGATAGAAGCCATGGCTTCTCATGTAAGTAGTTGAATTTTATTTGCTTCTGTACTTAGGCAGTAGCTGTAACCTTAAAGAGAATTTTTATGTAGGCAAATATAGCTTTTATTTTTTTCTAAAAACATGCCTATACCTAAGTATTCCTAAATTTACAAAGTACATTAGGAAAAATAGTTTTGTAATATAATTATTTTAGTCTGAGAAAAATTGTGTTTTCTAAATTAGTTTTTTTTGAAAACAATCTAATTTTCTGGGAAGAAGAAAATGGATAATTCCCTTTAAAGAAATTAATCTTTCTTAGGGAACTCATGCAAGTTATCAAACAAATTACTAGCAATTTTTAAAAGTCCTTTAGCTGATTGTGCATGCATCTCAGTGGCATATACTCAGCTCATATATAGGTATGAGGTCAGATATAACCTCTTGGCTTCTCATATAGCATATGCAGTTATTTATGTTTTCAAAAGAAAATCCCTCTCTATATTTTAACATAATCAAAATATATAAGAGTATATATATATTAGAGCCATTAATTCAGTATTAAAAATTACCCCCACACTGAGTTCTTGGCTGATCAATTATATTAAAAACATTTATGTAGATTGTCTTCTAAAATGTATATTGGTGAATTTCATTGATTTGGCTTTGACATTTAGTCTAAAATAGTTTTCTTCAGCCATAGTCTCCACTCTGTATTGTTGACTGGTCCTTACAAAGTGATAAAATATTCTATTTAAAAAGTATTTAGTCTTTTGTACCTGAAAGGCAGCAAAGCTGCTGATGGATTTTGCATACTGTGTTTCCTAGCATTTCAGAGACAAAAAAAAAGAAAAAAAAAAAAAATCTGAAAACATCCTGCTTAAGCTGGATATGGATCAGTCTGTTTTGGAGAAAAATGTTGGGTTTTTTTTATTATTTTAACAGTTATTATATATGTTTTCATTTTATTCCAACTAAAGCAGTATTTCTCTTGAACTCTAGCAATAAGATGTGACAGAGAACCTGGCATCAGATGTAATATTTGCTAATATTTCATAACAAATATTTAAGATGTGTGTAATCAAGGAGACCTTTGCATGAAAGGGCTCATATCTAACCTAGTCATCTGTTGTAATAGATTTGCAAAAGAATTTATCAGACAAACTGAATTTGGAGGACTGCTAAACAAGCTCTGCTGGCATGTGCAATAAGATGCTCGGGAGCAGTGTATATGAGGAAGAGGAAAGGGCAGACAAACAGAAGCAGATTTACTGCTGCAGATCCCTGTGCTGCAACCAGCCTCTTTTCTCTTGCATCCAGGACATGGGCAAATCCTCAGGTGATCCCTGCTTGTCCTGGATCAGCAAGGATATTCACTCCGTGTTCTTCAACAGCTGGGAGAGTTGCCGAAGTTGTGGTTGGTACTCAGCTACCCATGGGGGCTATGGCCTTTCTCAGGAAGTAATACCTTTTCCCTCTTCCTAGATAAAAATTGCCACCTCAAAGCCCAGGTTTGGGAGGCTATGAACTTTAATGCCAAATCTTTTGCCATGTTCCCATGTAATTCTTTACACCCACATACACAGCTAGGATTATAAGCTAGCTACAGGGTTTGAAACCAGTTATGAAAACTCATTTTAAAACTCATTTCAGTCTTGAGTCAAAAGGTACACTGGACATCTGTAAACATCTTGAAGAATTTCATCCCATCTGTAACTCAGATTAGGTCTGGTGTGGTGACAGATTTCAGTGAGGATCTTAGTGGGGCTAGTCAATATCTCTTCAAGCAAGCTTCACTCACATGTGTCTTTTCAGTTTATGTAAAAATCTCGTGTCTACCCTCTGTCACTGTCATTTGACTTTTTAAATTCCACTCTCTAATTTTTTAAATTGAAAAATACTGGCTAAGATGCACTTCTGACCTTGCACTTCACTGATGGCACTGTATCAAACACTTGTTTCACAGATGGCATCTAGAGCAGTAATCAATATGCAGAGGTACAATTGTTCTAAAGATGTTAGAGTATAATTCTAACTTTATATAAACATCTGAAATGTTGCAACTCTGGGGTACTTCACCTGGAGACAGAAAACAGCCTAAGAGACAGATAATATACTGTTTTAGAAATTCTGTTCATTATAGTTATATGGCCCTAAACACTCTACCTGTGCTTTGATTGAGGCAAATTTAAATAATTTTAACCTATTTGCACTATTCCATTACTTTTCTTTTTATGGGATCATCTCTGCTACTTTTCTTCTAATCTTGTGGTTATAGTGTTAATATGATTCAATGAAACCAATGAGTGCAAATTTCTCTTTGCATTTCTTATATTTAAATCATATCCCTATGTAGTCCTTTGAGTAAAAGACTGTAAATTTACTGACCAAAAACAATAAATAAGTTTTTGGTCTTTATAAGTCTCATTTCAAGTATCTAAATCATGACAATATAAATACTTTTTAATAGGACTGATGTGGTTTGATGTCTATTGTAAGACAGATGCATCTCAAAGCCTATTAAAGAAGAGAATGGCCTATTCCTGTTCCCTCTTGATGGGATTATCCAGCCATAAAAGATGAATTTCTGTGGTTTAACATTTTGTTCCACTGATTATTACCAGCACAGTGAAGTGGTAAATACAAATGCTAATTTCAACACACTTTCAAAGCAAATCTTTAAAGTTTGATAGGCTCTCATGATATTTTAAATTAAAATGCAAGGTACTGTAAAATCCATTTTGTTTACAAACAAAAAATGGCAATTCAAATGCAAAAGATGCTGAAATGTAAAGCTTATCAAACAACACTAAGAATAAAAAAATGATAGAAAGAGAGTTAATACAGAGATAACACCAACGAAAGCAACCATTGGGAAGTTTGAAAATAACATGGGAATCAAAAATTTCACTAGTGCTGTAGGAAAAAAAAAAATCTTTTGCAACAAGCAGCAATAATCATATTCACTTTAGAAGGCTATATTTTAAGAAAGAATATAAAATAATTCTAGCAATTAGGATTATTTGTCTTCCATTTTAGTGCTAACATCTTTTGTCACTGTATATTCAATGTTTCTTTGGCTTAGAATTTAATCTAGAGATATTTTTCTTTTTCTGAGATTTAGAATAAGATCATATATTTGTAGAAAAAATTACAAATGTAGAAAGTTCTAAAAAAACCTGCTAACATTAATTATTGAGGTTTTGAGCTTCTCTTTATTTATATACAATTTTCTGCTTTTCCAGTCAATTTTGTTCTCTCCTTTGCCATTTCTTTATCATGGGTTTTCCAGGTATTTGTATGAAAAAAAAAAAATAGTTTTATACACACACATATATATATAACTTCATATCATACATACAATTTATAAAACAATTAAAAAATACATCCTCAGCTCATTTTAGTTGAATGCATTTATTCAGGGAAATTCACTTTGCATTTTGCAAAGTGCAGATATTGAAGATATAAAGATCAGGAATCTTTTGATTTCTTCCCAGTATCAAAAAAAATTACATCAGGATGAGTGTTCAGTTTCTGTGAAATGTAGTCTTTTGCCATTTTGGCAGATATGATGATCAACAACAACAGAGATTGGAAACCACCGCTATCCAACACCTTGTGGAAAGTTTTCTTTCCTTCTGCAAATTTTGCTGTAGACCTGGACATAAAAACATGTGGAAAAATGGACAATACAGAAGAGCTGTCCTTTGAGAAATGCCAACCATCCTTGGCTCACTTGCACTTTTGTGAGAGTATTTTTGTATGTCTCTTTCTGGACAGCTGCCTAACTCAAGTGTAAGATTTTTTGTTGTTTTTTTGCGTTTGTCTTTTTTTGAAGTGTGTACTTATGGGTCAAAGCAAAGGTTTCCTTTACAGAGAAACATTTTAGTACCACTGAACACATGAATGATATGAAGGAATCTATCTTTTCACAGGAAACCTTCGTTCTCATTTTTTTTCCTCCGTACATCTCATGTCTGCTTTTCCTTACACAATTCTGTTAACATGACAGGTATCCTCAGCTGCCAGTGAAGTAAGCAGTGTATGAAGAAAGGTTTGGGGAAAAGGGAGTGTAAAGGCACCTTTTGCAGCACTGTGATGCTGGCAGTGTCTAGGCTGCATTGGGATCTGCCTGCCTACCCGTTGCTTAGAGGAGAGGAGATACTATCCAGGAATCAGAGGCACATAGTAATATCTGTGAGAATGAAGGGGTTACACATTCTCTATTCCAGAGGAATAGCCAGCAAAGCTCGGAGGTTTTCCAGTTGTGGCCTGTTTAGAATAACAGAGTTAGAACTTAGCAAAGCTCATATGATTTTGCTCATTGATTTTCATGTGTATTTTAGCATAAAAAAGTTCACAAACTCTAGTATTTACAAAATGTGAAGATGAAAAGGTGGTGAAAGAAGTGACATTGTTCTTGAATCTGAATGAGTTCTTACCAGTTTTTCCTTGGCAGGTCACAAACACGTGTGAGCAGCAGTGTAAGCACTACTTAAGTGACATTTAGTTTAAGCCCTCAGTGAATTTTGCTAATACAGAAACCTAAGGTCAGTCATTCCAGTTTCCCTGGGAAGCAAAGTTGACTTAACAAGCTTTTTCTCCCTTTCCCAATGATTTCTACCCCCTGTGACTTCCCTTCAGCTGCACTGACAGCACTGCAAAAATGAAGGAGGAGCTTTAAATAATATGATTTTGCCATGCAGTTCTTAAGGGAGAATGAGTAGCAGGATTCAGAGGCTACTTATGTCAGCCTTGCTGCCAGGGGAAATAATATGGAGCAATAGGCCTGTGCTTATGGTGTGTGAAAAGTAAATCTCAACACCTTCTAAGAATTTGAAAGAAGCTTTGAAAAATGCAGAACAAAACACATATCTCCTTTAGATGTGGCCTTTCAGCCATGTGGAAGATGCTCAGTCCTAAGTGCAACAGGCAGTTGAGTGGAAAAATAAACCCCATAGGCAGCTAACTTCAAGAGTTTGAAGGATTACAGTTAAATTATTAATTTAAGAAAAATTGACATACTGTGAACATAGTGGACTAAGATATCTTTAAAACTCCAATCATTAAAGATACTGCAGTGGTATGGTGCACTGGAGCAGATACACAGATGCACAGATACACAGACTGAATCAGCCTTTCAATCAGATACAGTCAACATTAGCAGAAGCAGGCACTGTTTATATACTGAATAAAATTACTGTTTTTAATTTCCATAGGCATAAATTGGGCAGTTGTCATTAGGTGCAAAATGAAAGCAAAAATGATTTAAGTAACTGCCTTTGAAAATACAAGATTTTTCTTCTCTCTCTGTATGTATTTTCTATGACATGAGCCTCGCCTTATTCCCTTCAACCTTGTCAGTTTTTATCACTGTTAAATCTCAGAAGAAACTATGGGTATAGCCAAACAAACAAACAAAAATTTCTTCAGTTGGGAAAAAAACCTGATTTTTTCAAGAAGGTCTTTGATTTTAAAGAGTTTGCAAACATTTAAAAATAAATTGTGTAATATCCTTCTTGAATAGCACTTCAATATAGTGCTACAAATTAATGTGGAGTTCCAGAAGCACTCTCATTAATGCAAAATGAGTTCATCACAATTACCATTATTACCATAAATACCAAAGGAATTAATAATGATTAGGGTGATATTTTAAAGCATTCTTAATTATCATGTGCATTGTTTGTAAAATTCCAGGATGATGATAATTGCTGTAAAGCTTCTTTTTGGGCAAGGTTCTCTTCCCAATGGAAAGATAGCCCAAAGCTAAAAGTTTCTGAATTCCCTCTGAAATCCTCAAAATTGGAGGTGGAATTCTTTGCAGATACATTAGCTTGGAGATTGCCTTCCCTAGAGTGTAAATTTCAACAGTAGGCTTGATGTAAGTAAGAAACCCCAAGAAATAAGCATTCAAGACAAACCTCATTTTTTCCTGAATCTCTGGATGGCAAGTAGCATAGCTTGTCTGTGCATGTTGTTGCTAGATTTGTGATTGGTGAAGAAAGCTCAAGGAGGCCTTAGTGAATTCTATGTAATTCTGTGTTTACTTGTTCAGTAATTGAAAAACCCCTCAAACTGTATAGCAGAGAACCCTTTCAGTTGAAAACCCATTGGAATTTTTAATTTTTTGTAAGAATGAGATGTATAATACTATCATGCTTAATCTTCTTCAGGGGAACATTTTGAAAGACATAAAAAAAATCAAATTATGGCTTTTCAGTATGTTAATGTTGGCAGCATGGGCTGCCTTTTGACTACTTATGTTGGCTTACACATCACCTTTGATTTTAGACATCCATTGCTTAGGAAAGGTAGGGCAAAAGTGGCTTATAGATTTTACTCCTGTTTTTTTTTCTCCCACAGTGACTTTCAGGCGTACAAGGTGACAAAATCAGACATGGAAGAAAAAGAGTTATGAGTATGATTTGCATCAAGATAAACCTACTTCTTTGGACAGTCCAAATCCTTCAATTTTTAGAACAGGCAGTGTGCAGAGAAGCAGCCTAGAAAAAGAAGCCAGTTGTGAAATTTTATTCTGAGTTTCAGTAGATTTACGCTTCTTTTCCTTACCCATCTTATTCCCAGTGCATAAAATCAGGCAACCAGTGCAGATCTCACTTCTCATCATGTCATGGTGTCATGGTTCTTTTCTCATGTCCTTAATGAGCTGACACTGCTTAAAACTAATCAAACAAACAAACAAAAAAAAAGGCAATAAATGATCAGGTCCCAGTACATCAGCTCCCCACTTGAATAAATGATACAACCATTGGACCTCAAATGCTGGCATAAGGGAATGGAAGGGAATGTGTGGCTGGGGAGAAGTAGGAACTAAGAGCTCACTAAATTCTCTCTAACAATTTTCTCAGGATATAAAAAAATCACAAGCAAATCAAAAGATATCAAAATTATAGAAATTATCAGTCTATTCCTATGGAAAAATCTGAATCTTAAAATGGTACTTTTTATGTAGCAGTCTCTTTATAAGGTTTAAAAGTCTCAACTCTCAGTTAAGTGGTTGTGTTTTTGTCCTTTAATTTCCACTTTTACATTTTATCTCTAGTGAGAAATATTCGAAAAACCTAGACTTAAAATTTCCAGAGTTTAAGCCACAAATGATTAAGTCATTGCTGAAAACAAAATTTGCCTTCTAACATATGTACATGGCTTTAGAAATTCTGTCTGCTAGATAGTGTGATAACATTTAACTTGGACATGAAATTTACTTAGTACAGAGTTCATGCATAAGTGTTATAAGCTTAGAGGTAGTTGATAATGTTGTGTGAAGATCAATTTCTTGTAGGAAATATCTTTTTTTTTCCCCTAAGGAAGTGTTTTTTATGGTGGAAAGACTGAAAATGATGGGTCCCTGGTTGCTCACCTAGAAGACTGCTATCCGTTTCAGTTTTTACATGAACAGTCCAAGTTCCTGGATCATTTGCTACTTTCAGCAGGGACAGGCAGACTGAGCATCCGTGGCTTTTTGGCAGTGAGGCTGAAAGGCTGAGAGGATGAAAGACTCCTATCAATTTTTCTTAGTAAAAAAGCAAACCTCACAAGAGTCTTCAATCTGTTACTCAAAACAATGAAAACTTCCATTTCTTTTTATCTGGAATATTTCATTTTCCTGGAGAATCTATCATGTTTTTTAAACTTTTCTCTTCCTTTGACTGAATATACTCAAACATAGAACTCAGGCCTTTTAGCTCTGGTGATATGCACCTGAGGGCAGATACACAGGCAAGGTATACTTCCAACATGCTGTTCTGACAGGCTTGATGCCATTATGGCTGGGCATCATCGCAGTTAGCACAGATGGGAAATAGGATTTTACTGATAATTATGGCTAAGAATGGACCTTCCTCACTTTCCCCAAAGTTAGAGCTGCCTCTGTCCACTGAGAAGGGTATTTCTGTAAATCTAAAGAAGCTTTCTTTGCAGTGCTTGAAGCCCTGAGCTATGACAGCACAATTCGACGTGTGATGGTTTGTTTTAAGTGTGTATTTCTTAAATGGGAACATGAATTCCCTAAGTCCAGAGCTGTTGGGAGGCAATAGTGATACAGGGATCCTTTCCACTTTGTGATCTATTGCTGTTATTGGAAACTTTTCAACTTGTTTGGCTTTATTGAGCATCTCCCAGAAAGAGGAAAAGGGGCCATAGGTGAGGAAAGTACATTAGTGACTGAATGACATTTGAACTCCTTGGTAGAGCTGTAATAAAACCAAGAAGTTTGGAAGAAAGACAAACTATTAGAAAAGTACCAGTCATAGATGTCGAAAAATTCTTTCAAAAAAAAAAAGGGGAAGATGTGTAAAGATCTTCATATTACTCTTATTGGCGCAAGGTAAATTCATGGCACATTGAGAGTTCACCTTTCATTGTATTTTGGCAACTGCCATTAAATTAATATTTCTTGGTAAGTCATAAAAAATTAGGTAAATTGCAAAAAGCCCCTGTTTCTATCCAGCTGACATAAATATTGTATTAATTAAATCTATTAAGAACACTGAAATGAAATTTCATTAACTAATATCCCCTATTAGGATAATTATGACTAATTATAGTTATTAGACTAATGGTTTTAATCGTCAAGCACAATGTGTTACAGAAGGTTAAGAGGCCTAAGATAAATTGAAAATCAAAAGCATGATCAAACTCTTTCTTAATATTTTACACAGCTACCATCCTATAATGGTAACTATGACAGAAACAGTTTCATTTTTTGCAACTCACCTCATGCTGGGAAGGAAGATAATTTTTTATGATTTGCTAGTGATTTTACATTTCCAACAGGAAGTGTCCTGATTTTTAGACTGCAGGTGCTAATCAGTATAAAAAATTAACCTCTTACATGTTCTCATAAAACTGCATAATTTTATTAAAGTTTTTCGTAGAGTGTCATCTTAAGAAGGCAAAATTCCATTAATATTAAAATGTGGTTTTATGTAGCTGCACAGAACTATTCTTTTGTATGTATTTGCTGGTGTCTCTGGTAGAGAGATATGTACTATTTAAGCACTTATGTTAGTAACTCAATATTCACTAGCACATGAGTAAAAAAATATGCAATACATAACTTTGGAGTCCTTCTGTGGGAGAAAGACAATAAACAACCCTATCTTACATAACAGAGACTTTTTCCTCCTTTGGGGCTAGACAAATGGGTTAAGTTTCTTGGGCTTGAACTGTGAAATTCAACAAGATTTTACATGAAGTAGATCTGCCAGATAACTAGAGTGTGATTTGGATTACCAGCTGCCTTTTAAGAAAACACACACACACAAAAGCAGATGAGCTTTTTCACGACTCTGCTCTTGAATGGATATTCATAAGGAACTACCTGTATTCAGAAAATTTACCCGTTTTGGATCTTGGGTGGATAGAAATGACCTAGTACCATGGAAAAGAAAGAAAGACTTCAAACTGAACCCAATCTAGGAAACTCAGAGTTTACCTAAAGTTAGAAATTTGCATCTAAAACTTAGTAATTTATCTCCTAGATGACAGGCATCAAAGAGGAATCCAAAACAGGTTTGAATAATTGAATTGTGTAGGAAAAGACACACTTTGAGCTAAGTACTGTAAAGGGTGATTCATCTGCCTTTTTCTGCCCATGCAGCAGAATGGGAGCAGATAGAAATATCTGCCTACAGTGCCCATGGAACTGGGATAGTGTATCTTGTAGAAGATTATAAGGCTGTTAAAATGCTAAAACATTTCCATGTGAGAGAGAGCACTGTCATTTCAACTACTGTTTCTGAAGTTTACAACCTAACATTCTGAAGATTTGGAATATAGTGAGAATACTAGTTAGAACAATATATAAAGTATAGAGTCAAAAATACTTTTAAATTATCAGTGCCATTTTAGAAATTAAAATGGTTTTATTTTTATAACATTTTTTCATGTTGCAAGATAAAGTCTTTATTATCTACTCATGCTAAAAATATAGTGAAAAATATTTCAGTTATTTGAGTGAAAGAGCTAGTTTCTTATAATAATTGACCTTGCTTCTCTGGCAAATCTTTATTGATTTTTCTGTACAATTGATTCAATAAACCTAGATCTCCATTTACTTGTTTGCTTGTCTTTCATATTGTAACATCTGGATTTCTTCTTTTACCTTGTTATCTCCTAAGTACCACTATTAAAATTGTACAGATTATTTTTTTCACTTGATTCCAGTTCTACCTGAGTTTTCATGTCCCATTCCTGTGTAATTTCCTAATATGCAGTATGTGTTTCTCTTATCATAACAATTATACACACTTGCCAAATCCTCTGCTTGGAGGCCTGTAAGGGAAACTTCACATGTTACTAATCAAGAGTTGGCATGCTCTTTCATGGCTGGTTTCCTTTAAGGCACAGCTATTAGAGCTAAGAGTTTTCTTATCGCTAGGTAATAAAACAGAGTTTCTGCCTTGGATAAATTACACAGAGGCAGGGAACACAGAAGCTGAGATGCTGAATCAGACAAATGGTTTGACATGGTGTCGTTGTGATGCTGAAGAATTCAGAATTAACTATAAGACACTTAACGAAAGGAACTTCTCTTCCTAACCCTAGGCAATTACTGTTAGGTTTTGTGTTGTAAAGCATGATGTCACAAGCATGGTTTTTAATCCTTGGCAAGGCAATTGTGATTCCTATTGTTTGGAATTCCTATTTCATTTTCTTTCCTGAACCCTAATGTTTTATGTCTCAAATGTATTTCAAGACAGGTACTTTAGCAGTAATAATGTGCTTATAAAAATTACACAAGCAGAAAAATAAGAATGTTCAAAAGTAGAAATTAGGAGATATCACTAAGAAGTTGTTCATGCTATATGCACTTTCTGCTCTTTCCTATCATGCATTTTAACAGTTTACACTCAGTGATGTAGTAACTTAACCCAGCAGGTAGCTAAACACCACCCAGTTGTTTGTTTCATCCTCTTACTCAGTGGGATTTGGAAGAAATTTTTAGTTTGAGATAAAGTTGCTTTAATAAGACAGAAACAGAAGGAAATCATTATTATTATTATTAATAATAGTAATAATAATGGCCAGATTATAGAAAACATTGTTGCACATTGCAATTTCACACCATTTGCTCATCAGTGCCTAGACAGTTCTCAAACAGTGGTCCATGACCAGCTTTTCCTGTAGTGTATACACTGAGCTTGACACCACATGGTATGGAATAATCCTTTGGCCAGTTGGGGTCATCTGTCTGCCTTTCTTTCTTCCCAGCTTGTACCTTTGAGGCTGCTTGCTGGTTGGATAATGCTTAAAGCTGAAAAGTCTTTGACTTAGTGCAAACACTATTTGACAACTAGAACATTAGTGTGTTATTGACATTATTCTTATTTTAAATACAAAACACAGCACTGTACCAACCAGTAGGAAGAAAATTAATTCCCTCCCAGCCAAAAACAGGGCAATACCCACTCCTTATTGTATACTATTTATATCATGCCCAGATCTCACATTTTCCAAGACATCCTTTCCAGTCTTCTATATACACACAGACATAATTCCTTAAATTTATGGGCAATTCCTTGAAACTATCCATTGTTTTTGATTTATAAAATGATATTGAATTCCACATGTCACAGTAGTTTCTTGAGGCAAGAGAGGTGGACTGGTGTGTTTAATTGTTGTTTAATGAAGCTAGTTCTGGTTAGGTGGGGCCACAAACCAGGCAGCTTTTGCTATATACGTATCCTAATGTTTGAATATCAAAGAATAAGCACACATTGCTGTCAGCACGGTCTTTAGCAGACCATTGTAACACTTCTATTCCCAGAGGCTGGTGCACCATAAGCTCTGTGATATACCCACTCAGTGCCATGCTCTTTGGCGCAGGTGTCTGTGAGATGGCTTCAGAAATGAATCCTGTTGTATGACTCATGTTTCCATAAGAGCTCCTTTTCAAAGGCCAGAATTGTGTTCCAGTCAGTGGCATGGGGCATGGGATATGTTTTCAGCCATCTGGTGTTTGCTTCTGCCATTGTATGCATAAGGTGCTGGCCTAGGCAGGTTTGTGGAAGTGTGATATAATCGATTTGCCAGGCCTCCCCATTTATATTTCAGGCATTCTCCTCCATACCAGAGGGGCTTTAACTGCTTGTCCTGCTCCATTGCAATGCCTGTGTCACATTTGTGGATAACCTGTGCAATAGTGTCCATGGCTTAATCCCCACCTCGATCATGAGCCTTGATTTCATATTGCATCTCTTCCTTGATTGCCTGAGGTGTCATGGGGTCCTCCAATTAATCCTTATGCTGCCAGCCCAGACCCATCTGTGTTACTTCAATACTAGCAGCCTGACCTGTCTGCTGGTCATGCTCTTCAGTGCCCCACTCTGGGATATGCTTTTAAAACCAGTTTATCTACCTGAGCAGCTATATGCAGTTCATGGGACAGTGGTGTCTCTTCAAAAAACATTGTCTCCTCGTCTGGTGATACTCCAAAATATTTGCCTGTTGGCCAGTTCCGTCCCTGATCATTTTCAAAAATCCTGGTTGATTAGGTCTTTCTATTGAAGCCTATTGTGTGATCAGTGTGACACACTTACTCCATGCAGAATAAGTTGCAAAATGTGTGGAAGAAATCATCCCTTTGAAGAGCAACTACTCTAATGTCAGGAGAAGTTGTGCTTCAGAACCGTTAAATTCTGAAGCAGCTCGAACCCCTGATCAAACCCCTTCATACATTGCCAATTTTTCTTTTTCAGTTGGAATATAGCTGGCCTTGGACCTTTTGTATTCCCAGCTCCAACACTCTAAAGTCCAACCTGAAGTTTTCCCTCGTGCTTTCTGCCAGAGAATCCAGGTAAGTCCATTTTCCCTGACTGCCATGTAGAACACATTTTTAACATTTTGTCCTGCCTGGACCAGTTGAGTAGTTACTGGGTGAAATATTTCCTGGCTAATTTTTTTAAAAGACTGTCATTATTTAAAACCTCGTTTTAAATTGTTCTGCTTCCAGGTGTCTTGACAGAGAGGGCTTACAGCCAGTCTGTAGTTTGAAAAGTCCATTTTTCATAACCCCATAATGCCTAAGAAAGCTTGTGTTTTATTTTGCCTGTTGGTAGAGAGACAGCTGTTATTTTGTTGATGGCATCCATAGAGATCTGATGACATCCATATTACCATTTTGCTCCTAAAAATGGGATTACCTGTGCAAGTCCCTTCATCTTTGTTTTATAGCAAAATGGTGTTGAGGATTCTGACTAGTTTTTTCCTTTTCTCTTTCTTCTAAAAACTTATTCTGTGCTGTTGCCCCGTACAATGATATCATTGATGTGTTGCAGGTGTTCTGCTTTGCTGTGCTCCAGTGCAGTCTGAATCAGTCCATGACAAATGGTACAGCTGTGTTTGCAACCCAAAGAAGAACTGCACTCTACAAACTGTAAGCTTCATAGCCTGAGAAAAAGACAAAATGGTTTTGTTTTTTAAAAAGCAAAAAACCAATGTGGTGTGTACAAATTCTACCCCAAAAATTGCATCTTCTGCATTTTAAAGTTTCAAAATAGTTCAGTCGCTGAAGTGTATTACCCTACAAAGAATACATGAGAGTTCAGCATTATTTGCCATGTTCATCTACTAAGAATTTTACATCTTTTTCAAATTAATTTACCTTGTAATGGAGTGAACATGAATGGTTAACTGATAACAGCATCCTCTCTCCTCTCTTGTAATGATAGATGTCCAATAAAGACTGAGATTTTTGGTTTTGGCTTTTTTTTGTTTGGCTGTTTTTTTGGAGTTTTTTTTGGGGTTTTTTGGTTGGTTGGTTTTGGGGTTTTTTTGTTTGTTCGTTTGGTTTTTGTTTTTGGTTTGATTTGGTTTGGTTTTTTGCTAGCAATTTGGTATTTTAATTCATTCCAATTCTACTATTCAGTTCTGACCAGTTATTCTAATTTAAATTCCCCCTTTGTTTTGGCATCAACTTCTTAATCTTTCTTTCATCTCGATTTTTGACAGTGCCTCATCTTCATTAGTAGCCAAGAATAGCTTTACGGCAGGTGTATATCTGCCAAGTCTCGTAAAGAGGGATGAAAAGAGCTCATCTGCCTTTTCTGTAGTATTCAGGAAGAAAAAATGGTCTTCTTACTCCCTGGAAATCTAGTTTAAAATTGATTCCTTAATTAAAAGTTGATCAAGAAAAAATGCAGAGAGAACTCCACAAGCTCAGATCTTTCCTTCCATGTCTTCAACACGCCAAAAATCCATTCTCATTGCTGTCCACAAAGGCAATCTGAATCTGACCAGATGCTTCTCTTCACATTAATCATCAGTGAATGAGTCTCTGCACGAGCATTTTGAGATCAAGGGTACAATTTTTACCTAAAACTCTCAATAACCTCAATTTTCTGGGATTTTTTGTCTCGCTTATCAAAGTGGTAACAAAGTATAAAAAAATATGTTTCTTTCAGATGAAACTAAACGAGCAAATATGGTCTGGGTATCTAGTATCAAAAACTTTCTAAGTCATAATAGGCATTCTGTTCCAAGAGCAGAGCAAAGTGGACCTGAGTATGGTCTGAAAGTCCTCCTGAAACAAATGTAATGTAATTGCCAGTTATCAGGACCACATGCTCTGCCAGTCTTCCTGCGCTCCTTGTAAATCTAAGTAGAAATAATTCCAGGTTATCTGTTTGCCAAAGTCAAAGTCTTTGGCCCATCTGCAGCTCACCAAGCTGACAGTCTGACATCCCTTAGCGGATGGCTTAGTGTGCTGTGGAGGAACTTGGAATATTCTCAGCCCTTCTCTGAGGTACTAAGAACTAAGGTTCTGAGCTCCTTAACAACATCTGGCACCTGAGAAGCTATGTGTTTCTCTGAGAAATCTAACTTTGAATTTATATGGCGGAGTGGGTGTGACTAAGAGCCATCCATCATCTCAGACTGTAGAAAGCAGCAACACCAAATGGGAGGAAACCAGAAACCTGGGATCCATTTTAAATTTCTATACATAAGCGTGCTTCCGTGACATTAATTTGAATCAGTTCAAAAAAACAATGCATATAAAGTTGTTTCATCCTGACTAGGTCTTTCCCGTTATGTCAGTGAAACTATTTTCCTGCTCTCTCTGTAAGCTTTCAACATTTGCACTTCAGATTGCCTCTGAAGCCACTTAATTTATGTTTTATCTAACAGAATTTTATTTTCCCCTCTACTTCACCAAGACTGGGTTTCAGTCTTCTGGGCTTGAATGACTGCTTTGATTTGTTGATTAATCGTGTTATTTTTATTTCTGCTTTATTTTCAAC
Source organism: Taeniopygia guttata (assembly GCF_048771995.1). Classification (NCBI taxonomy): domain Eukaryota; kingdom Metazoa; phylum Chordata; class Aves; order Passeriformes; family Estrildidae; genus Taeniopygia; species Taeniopygia guttata. The sequence goes on along the minus strand of NC_133028.1, from coordinate 34,212,004 downwards.
ACACAACTGTTTTAACTGCTAAGTCTGATAAAAATTTATCATCCACAAAATACATATATTCTACTGCTTTTACTGGCTGAAACAGACAGGCCCAACTTCCTTGCCTGACTCTACAGTCTTGTTAGTTACACTGTTAAGGTTAGCACAAAACTGGGTTAAAGACACTGAAGAAGCTGAAAATTTTTTCCTACATCTTGTTCCAATCTGGAAGACCCATATGATATCAAGCAATAATAATGAGAAATCTATTGCACTTTTAGACCTTATTCCAAGCAGATCTGCTGTTGGAAAAAGAAACATTTGGGCATTTACTAGAACAGAACTTAGTCAGCTGAGATTTTTATTTATCCCTTAGATCATGAAAAGAGATCATACAGTATCCAAGTTTATTGAATACCATTCTCAAACGCCCACATTTTTTAAATCAAAGCAGTTGCTCAATCTCAGCAAGAACCTAGGTCCAAGTTAAGTAAGTGAACTATCTCTTCTGTTGCTAACTACCATTGAGAGCTTGCTGTTGTTTTTTTGATAATTTTTAAATACCATTTGATTTTGCATTTCCCTTTCATCACAGAATACAAAAATTTTTTAATATTTATTAGCAGACAAATACTCGAAGTAGTATTTGAATATCACTGTTATTTATTCCAAATCATATTGGTAAACTTTCAGGACTGTACTGGGATTCTGGACCTTTATATAGTATTGATCTACAAGGACAAAGTGTTTTTCTGAATCCAGCAACAGCACATTTCAGGCTTCAAGTAAATAATTTCTTGCTCTATTGGCATTCAGAATGTCTGAAGAATGATACTTTCATATTTCCATTTAAATCTGTAGATGTTAATTTATTTGGTGGCTCACATTTCTGACAGAGCTCTTGAAAGCTGGGGGTGTTATTTTTATCTTCACTGGGTTCATCCATAATATTGTCCATTAAGAATTCTAGATGCCTGAGAGCATGCAAAAATCAAGTAATTTGGCTGCTAAAACTTCAGTGCTTCAGATACATACATAATTATTGTTTTGCACAAGAAATGATACCACTTTTTTTAATAGGACCATTTAAGGTGTTTCAAGGCAGGGGCATAAGAAAATGTTAAGAGGAACTAGAAATACTAGCTAAAAGAAAGTTTTTTCCCAAAGAAAGAATGAATGACATAATTCAGAGATTTTGAAGCCCATTTATAATCTAATGTCTATAGATATTACCTCATTCATTTATAGTTATTATACATTGCATATATTATAATATGTAATAGGTATTATTTTATTTTGCTGTCTTTTCAGCCATGAATCCCTAGGTCCCTGATCCATCAGGTTCTTGAATGATCTTTTCCTCTGTGAGGGTAACTTCTAGAACCACACAAAGAGTTTTGGCCATGGTCTGACTTTTAGTGACAGCTCAAGATTTAGGAGCCTCTTTTCATATCTCTTACATCTGAGGGCTAGGCTCTAGATATCCCTCTTCGTGGGGGCCACAAAATAGGAATTTATTTTGGTTTTCATTATATTGGCTCTGCTTTTTCTACCTGCTGGTGCTATGAAGAAAGCACCAACTTGAGCAATACCTGGACAATTCTCTTACTCCATCCAAAATTTCTTCTCGATTCTTGGGTATATGAATTACCAAGGGTTCTGTGCTTGAACCTTGTCCACTCTTCTTGCCACCAGCGAATTAGTATTTGTCTACCTCCTGTGGTTCTAAAAGGTAGAAAAAAGCCCAGGTTTACAAAGACATTTCCCCTTCTAGAGTTACTGAAACCATTTTTTCTTTTCTAGAAGAGGCAGAGGAACAATTGATGATTCACTGAGAACAGAAATAACCTCTAAATCTTCCTTCCATCCTTCTGCCCAGAATGCCTTGCTATTTCAGGAGTGTATTAATAAAATAAGTATTACTGCTCTTTCTTAGAAAACCGTCTGTTGCTTTGTTAGGCCAGTTGTTGTCTCCTGAATTTGACAAATCAGTCTTTGTCTCACCTTAATTCTCCTTAGTGATGGCATGGTTCCTCAAACAGTCCAAAGCAGAATATGCTGGCATCGCTGCTGGAACTTAACACTAACCCTCCACTCATGTCTGCCCATCCTCACCTTGGCATTGCCCTTCATCTGTGCTTGCACAATTCTTGACTGAATCAGAGAATCAAGCCTGAGAAAGACATCGAAATTACAGCAAATTGTGCCAAAATGGAAGAGGCAGTGCTATACGGATAGAGTAGTGCAGCCAGGGAGAGGATGAAATGGCTGGTTCAGCTGAAGAGCCTATTTATGCCTGCCTGAACTGACTGAAACTGTGGCATTGGTGTGCAGATATCCATGTGATGCAATTTAACCAGCAGAAATATATCTCAGATCAATTCATATATAAACTAACATGCAAATATCTAGACATATAGATATCTGTATCTATAGATACAGATAGAAAGATATCTATCTTATATCTATATATATATATATATATTATTGAGACTACACACAGTTATCAGCTGAGGATGCAGTAAGTTTTGGGCTGGCTTATTGTGATTTTTTTATAAGAAAAAAAACAAGTCTTCTTTGTTACAGTCTAATTCTAAGCTGCTTCTCATTTTGTATGCTTGTGTGAGGCTTTTAAGTTTAAGAGAAACAAATCTCATCTCTTCCACTTAATCAAAAACCTCTGATAGTGGTGTGTTTATGGTACAGCACAATGTTGTGAAACAATCTCCCACTGCATTTTCCAAACAAGATTTCTGCTGAAGCATTCAGTTCTCATAGAGCACTTACCTTTTTAAATGTGCATTTAATTCTTAGCTAATTGCCATCAATATTTATGCTGCTGAACTTTTATCCTGCTACATATTGTATAATTGCTACCATTAGCTTGTCTCCCAAAGGTTTTCTTTTCAGATTCCTATAATGTATCCATGTTATTCTTTTCCAAAACACAGATTTCTTTAATATTGTTAAATTGTTTAATACTCAGTTTATACTTTGGACCACAACTGAAGTAGATTGTATTTGAAAATGTAGTAACTTCACATTCACTTTTTCATTTTAAGAGAAATGCATAAGTAGTGCTGTTGTTCATATTTTCTATTGATTTCTAGAATCAGGGTTACAGTAGGTATCTTAGCATCCTGAAAGCAAAATGTACCCCCTTAATCTTAAGAATTTTCTAGGTGCTTTTCAGGTACAGTCACAAAAGCCCTAAACTGAGCTACCCTACAGAAATAAATTATTTTTATTTCCAGATAAAAGTGACATAGAAAGAAATTCCAGTCACCTTCTCACTCAGAGAACAAATAGGACATGCTGTAAAACCCTTATACTGACTCCAAGGGAGCCATGGCCCTCCTGCTCTGTTTGTACTGGTAAACAGCTTAGGGCAAGGCTCACACTAAAGATATTATGGTGAGATGACCATGGCTAGATGCCAAGTGCCCACCAAAGCCTCTCTGTCATTCCCCTCCTGACTTGAATAGAGGAGACAATTTGTAACAAAAGGCTCATACTTTGAGATAAAGGCATGTAGAGAGCACTCAGCCATTACAATCAGGGCCAAACCAGACTAAATTGGGGGAAATTATTGAATTTTTTGCCAATAAAATCATAGTAGAATAAAAAGAAGCAAACCCAAATCTTAAAATTGTGTTTTCCCAATCCCTCTCTCCATCATGGGCTGAACTTAATTCCTGATTGTCCACGTCCTCCTCTAGTGCTGCAGGGGGACAGGAAATGGGGGTTGCAGCCAGTTCATCACATTGTTTCTGCCTCTTCTTCCTTCTCAGGGAGAGGACTTCTCACGCTGTTGCCTTGCTTCAGTGGAGGTCCTTCCCACAGGCTATAGTTATTCACAAAATGCTCTGGTGTGGGTCTCTTCCATGGCACGCAGTCCTTCAGGAACAGAAAACTCCAACATTGGCCCAACACAAGGTCACAGGTCCTGCCAGTGTGGGAACCTCTCTTCATAAAGCCACAGGTCCTGCCAGAATCCTGCTCCAGCACGGGCTTCCCATGGGATCACAGCCTCCTTGAGGCCTCTCCTAACTCTGCAGGGTGGATATCTGCTCTACCATGGACCTCTCTGTGCTGCAGGGGCACAGGTCCTCAGCATGGTCTTCATCCCAGGCTGCAGGGCAGCCTAAGCTCTGATGCCTGGAGCACCAAATACTCCTTATTCTGCAGTGACCTTGTTTCCTGCAGAGCTGTTACTCCTACCTATTCCTATTCCTCTCTTCCCTGATTATTGTTTTCATGCAATAACTTTATTTTCCTTCTTAAATATGTTGCCACAGATGCATTATGCTGTCATTGAAGGGCTCAGTGCTGGATGAGGCATGAGCAGCTTGAGGCCAACTTGGGGCCAGCTTGGGGCCAAATGACACTGCCTTTGTTGAATATAGGGGAAGCTTTTAGCAGCTTCTCAGAAAAAAACCCCAAAAAAACCCAAAACATGGCTGCCCCACTACCAAGACCTTGCCACAGAAACCCAATACACGCATGATAATTCACACTGTTTAATAGCAGGTCCAAATCCTTACATGCCATTTTGCCTACATACATAAGTGCTTTCCCCTTCAATGCCCAAATATGGTTTGATCGAGTAGCATTTTATAGTGCTTATTCCCAGAAAAGATGAAGCTAATTCTCTGGGCTTTGGAAGGCAAACTGTGCCATGCAACTGGCCTTAAAGACAGTAAATAACAGCTGTTTGGATTTTTTGTTCAAAATTAAGGACACAGCCTTTGACCACATCTAAGTTCTGGGTCCTGAGAGTGAGGGAGAAAATTCAGCTGCAGGCCATACAACCAAATCTGAAAATTCTCTGTGTAAAAAATGTTAAGAAATATTGCAAAGAGAAAACTAAATATAATTGTTACTAATGTGTGTTGTATGAAGTTTGTAAAGAAGCTGTGCAAAAGTGATCTGTTTCATGACACTTTTCAGATTTATTTCTCTTCTTAGCCTGGTACAAACATGCTGGTTTTGGCAGGAGTAGAGTTAATTATCTTCACAGTGGCTGGTACTGGGCTGTGTTTTGAACACAGGGTTGATAATATGGAGATGTTTTTGTTATTGTTGAGCAGGGTTTACACAAATCTAAGTTATTTTTTGCTTTTCATACTTTCATGCTGGGGAAGAAACAGGGTCCATGAGAAATTGTGAGGAGACGTAGCTGGGACATCTGATCCCAAGTGAAAAAGCAGTATTTTATGCCATATGGTGTCAGGCTCAATATATAAATTGGGGAGAATAAGAAAGGAAGGAGAGGACATTTGGAGTGATGTACTTCCCAAGTAAATGTTGCATGTGATGGGGTTATTCTGCTGTTTTGCTCAAACCTGTGAGAAAGAGTCATGTTGATTAACTAATCCAGAAGAGGAATTTATGTATTTGCCATCTTTCAGGTAAGGACTACAGGAGCAAAACTCAGTGACAGAAAAGGTTTTGGTGAGTTCAAGGGATAATTAGTTGGACATGCAATTTCAACTTAACACTAGGTTTAGAACAGGAAGAGCTTTGGAATCATGCACTGAAAAATCTCAAAGAAAATAACAAACCACAGTTCTTTGTGTTATGCACGTCTGCAGCCACTATGGAATAAGGATCCTGATTTTGGTATCCATATATCAAAGCACTTCAGTTCTTCTGAGTGCCACATGACCAGTTGTAAGCATGCTTTAAAATGGGTGGGGTGGGAAGAGTAGTTGGGTGTGGGTGGTGGATACATGTAAAAAAGCCATAGGACAAAAATAGAAGTAGCCATAGAGTTTATTTAATCATGTTATTGAAGAATTCACAGTGTCTAGAAAAAAATTTTATTCACAGAATTCTTCAAAACACAATGGATATATTAAATTAAATATATCTGGCAGCTATGATTTTACAGCTGGCTTTGCCAGTTGGCTGATATTGTTCCCATAATGTTATTTCTGTGCTGCAAAGTTCATTGATGTTATAGTGGATGAAAAAATTTCATATAGCCATATGCACTGTCTGATGTGTATGCAAAGTATGGGACATTTAGGTCATTGATTCAGTTGCAGGTTTTGTCTTGATTAAAGGATATTCCATCAAGACCAACTGAGTTTTAATTAAGGTAATTAAAAGATAGTTTAAAATAAGGAAATTCTGATTATGTCCTACTTGGGGGGAGTAGGGGCGGAGAAAAGAAGGAGATTTGAAAGTTTATGCATTTTTTTAAAGAGTCTAGTTCTTCTGCCTTAGGTAGGCATATTACAGTGGTCCCACCAGCACCAAAAAGAAAATATAAAAAATGGAAAGATTATTGCATGTTTTGAGGAAGATTACAAAATTCTATACCATGCACATAGCCAAAGTCTGTTTCACTGTAAAACCTTACCTTGAATTTCAGTATTCACAAATGCTGCAATTCACAAATTTAAATTCACACATTTTTAAGGAAAAATCCTTAAAAAGAGGCATAGGGAAGCAAAACAGTATTCCATAAAGGCTTTTTCTGCTCAGTGAGGAAATGGAGATGTCAGTGACATCAAGTTTATTATTCACTCATCTCATCAACACACTAATTTCTTTTATTTGCAAGCAAGTGGTTTGCTTGCATGGTTTTACAGAAGGGCAGATTAGTGCTGTTAACAGCAGTGGGAATCAACATGACATCAGTTGTGGTTTTCCTTGATTATAAGAAACTCACTGTAAACCAGGGTCATATCTCTTTTGACTGATTATTCCTTCATTTCACATTAAGCTTATGTTGAACTATCTCTCATGGGCAGATTTAAATTCTTTAGCCACTTGCTCCTTTTAGGCAGTCTATGCATCAAGTAGGTTTTTTCTATGTGGTTGAAAGATGGGTGAGTATCCGTTGCTTTTACTGCACTGCTAATTATTTAATAGTCACTTCCCAACACAGAGTTTATGCTTGTCTGTATTTGTTTTTTCTCTCTGCTCAGTGACCCACAATAAAACTCATTAATAGCCAGATGCCTTTAGGGAACACCCTCTTTGAACACATTACAATATGCAACAGTAATTAAGAATACATTTGGAAGATGTTTCACACTTATTCCTGACATTTATGTCATCTCTAAATTCAGATAGACATTAAACTCATTTTGCAACATGTTCTCTCATGACTGGTTCTGAGCACCTGATGAGTAGGCTGTGCATCAACACATTACTTCCAGGGATAGCAATTGAAAGCCTGAAGTACTGTGGTACTGTGGTAGGAATTTCCATTCCTGTAAGTCACTGAGTGTCACACTTGGTGAGATGTGATAGTCACAAAAACGTCTAAACCCAGAGCCCAGTTTTAGACCTGGGTCAAAAAACACTGCTGTAAAATACTTTTCCAGGTGCTTTTCTGCAGCTTTAACTATGGAAAGATTCTGCTGGATATCAAATCATTGGGATGGATATATTATCACTTTAAGCAAACTTTAAAAAGCTATTTTAAAAATTCCAGTGACTATAATTCTGCCACTACTCAAACTCAGAGATTTAATAGTCCAAAGAACTTTCTTCAGATTTTATGATGGCACCAAGGTCACAAATGCACTTTGCACAGCATAAAATAATACGTGGTAGCTAGTAAGTAGTTTATGTATATCTCTTTGTTCTGAAGAAGGCTTTGCATTTTGAATTACATGGGACCATGGGCTTATGTGTAAGAAGAATCATGTGGGTATTAAACTAAAAAACCCTCTGAATAAAAGAGCTTTTCAGGTAACATGCACACATGTGAAGACCAGTTTGAAAAACCAAAGAAAGCATCTCACATGGCATTGAATCATTGCTGAAAATCCTTACATGTAAGAGGATTATGAGCTGCCATTGCATTATTCAAAGGACAGAAGCATGAATTAGAGGTCCCACTTGATGTCCAGGAGAGCCAAGCACATCTTCTTAGTAAGATATAAAAAAATATGCTTCAGTAAGTATCTGGTAGTTTTTTCTACTAAGAAAAAATATGCCAACTGCAAACAATAGCAGAAAAAAAGATTAATAAATAAATATATATGTTTTTAAAGACAGTTCTTTAACAATTAAAAATAGTGAACAATGACAAAACCACATGCTTTCCAGCAAAAAAAACCTCCCTGCTATATTAAGGCAAAGTATTCTATTTTCTGCCTCTGATTTTTAATACAAGTACAATATTTTAGCTGTAAACTCTACTCACACAATTAACATTATTGAAGTTGAAAAGAAATCTGTTGGTAATTATTGAAAGGATGACATACATCAGCAACAGGAAGGTAGTGTACTCAGTTTCACTCAGTAAATCATGCTGGAATATTTGTTAGATTTCTTTAAACAGTTTTTGATTACCATCTATTAGTCATGAAACAGAAACAGCTACTCTGTTAATCCATCCACTGGGGAAAAAATTTAAAAAGAGAAAGTGAAAACAAATAGATAATTGAGCCAGAACAAAATTCTACTAAAAACATATCTGAGAAAAATGATGGCAACCAAGCTACTAATTCATGATTTCTGGGCAGAGTCCATTTTTCAGCGTTCAGCAGTTTAGGGAGTAGCATGAATTTGATATGTGCCTGTCCATTTTAGAGGCGTAAGAAACTTTGACACCAACATGGTATGGTGAGAGAAGTTTAATAGTTAAAGGGAGCAAAGCATGGAGCAAGAGCATGTTAAGGATCAAAGCTCCTGTCCTCACTTTGCTTCTTGGAGTAGCTGATCAGCAGAGCTGCACCAGGAGTGTGCGCAACCAGATCTTTCAAAGGCCTGGTCCTCCTTCTGCCCAAGGAAGATTATGACAATGTGATTTAGTGACTTTTTATGTGGTTACTGCCCCAAAGTTATGGTGCATAATGCCTGCTTAAAATGCAGAAGACAGAGGTGAAAATGTCATAGATTCCAGTCTGTTCTTTGTCCCTTCCTGAAGACCTCCAGTTATTTAGTGTTGCTCCTAATAACAGTGGTTCAGCCTTTCCCCTTGAACAGATGCTTAGGGCAGTATCATACAGGAAAAGATTTTGAAGGGGAGAAGGGAGGCTCAGAGAAACCTAGCCAGATTATGATAAGAACATGGTCACATTTATGCACAAATGTTAAAATTATGATTTATAAACTTCCTAAGGAAGAATTGATGATGTAAATTCTTTCTTCCCCCTCTGTTTCCTCTTGCTGATTTGATCAAGGTACAGATGAAAATACTTGGAAGGTCAGACTCAGTGGGTAGTCCAACTTATTTACATTGTACTGGAAAGACAATATAATATTTAATACTTCTAGGCTAATGAGCCTTTGATATAAGTATACTTACTTCTTGTGACTTGCATTTATAGGTTATAATGAGTTTTGTTCCTTGATGGTGAGTAGAGGCAAAAAACCCAACTCCCAACGTATTTCCATACGTTCTTTATTTAGAACTACAAATGAATAGCCACAACAGAAGGAAAGGAGTCCTTTGCTTCTGTCTCTTGATGAATAAAGAATAGTCAGACACAGAGGATTTCTCTGCATAATGATCTTTGAACAAAATTTTGGGAGTCACAGTTTTCTGGAAACAGAATTTTTCACCAAACCAATTTGTCAAAGAATAAGAAAATATTTCCTCTTGGAAAGGACTTTGGAACCCTATTATGAATCCTATTCTTATCCATATAGATACTAAATTATTTAGAACAGCATACATGTAATTTTCGTGGAAAATGACATAAAGCTGCTTAACTTTGGGGGTTTTTTGTAGTCATTGGTGATGGTAGTCTTTTTTCCCTATGGACTGCTATGGAGAAGGAAAACTGCTGACCCACTGAAGGAAGCAAATGAGCCTCATGGTCCTTGAGGATCTTCTTATCTAGCTAGTAAATATCTGAAATCACCAATTCTCATTATGTGATATGTCCTGAGAAGGGGAAGTGGAAACACATCTTAAGGGACAAAAGCCAGAAGAGCCTGAAGACAGTTCAGCATTCATTGGAAACAGGCTATATGTATTTTGGAAGGTGGGAGAAAGAGATTTCATGAAATAAAGATATTCATCCATTTGATATCTGCATACATGACTAGGTTACCATGCTAATGACTGCTGCCAAAATTATGTTTAAATTATGTTTAGCACTCATATATAGTTAAATAGAAGATGTATTTTTGTTAGTTGCAGATGTATTTATGCTCTTATTATAACTTTTCTGTCTTCTAATATAGCTGTAGGGCATAAGGAAAAAGCAGGAAAAAATTTGTGGTTACAATGCAAAATAATTGATGACCTAAGAAAAACTGTATGAGGTTTCAGAAGAACATTTCTTAGTTTAACAGGGAACCTGGATATTTGTTGTTAGAATTTTTGGGAGTAGTATTTGCAGGGTACATCTTTGTAAAATCTAACTTAAACCATAAGCTGTCTTGTAAGAAATCTTGTGAGTTTGTGTTGCTATGGCTAAAAAACAGTTGCATCAGAAATGTGTAAGTGCATATTAAGTTTATTGGTCTTTGCTTTTCTTGCCGCAAAATCAGATTTCTTGCAACATGAACACAGTCATCAAACCAGACATTTTCAATGTACGGCATGAAAAAAAGACTAAAATTGCACTAATGACATTCCTTGGCTTCACCATCTGCCTGCACTCCATTGCAGTCAGTAGTTCCAATAAAATCCCAGAGAGCCAGGGATGAGATGTGTCTGTCTAGCAGAGCTGGCTAACAGAAAAAAAAATCACCTAAAGTTCACATTTCATACAAGAACCTTCTCCCATGCAACACACTGCTTTCACTTTCCCTCTTCATCTGTTTCTTTGTTACCTTGGTAAATGTTAATCATGTGGAGAATCCTCCAAATAAAACAACCGAGTACAGGTCTGTATCTTACTCTTTTCTCCTATGGCTGCTTTTAGAAAAAAATCTCGGGGAAAGTGCTCCACTGCGACAGTTCTGACCACTCTTCATGACAGGTCAGCAGATGGTGTCTTTAAGTGATGAATCTGACAACTTTTGGGGGTTAGTTGACTGAAAATGAAATATTATAAAGGAAAAATGTGCACTGTGTTCTAACTACAGTTTCCTACTGCCATCCAACAATAGCATAAATGAGGATTCAGTGCCAGTCAAAGAAAACCACTTCCTAATATATGATTTGTGGGCCATTAATCTTGGCTGCCCATCCTCCGGTTTCAGTCTGAAAAACATTTTAGCTCAGCAGGTGATGCTGTCAGTGACAAATGAACAAGATTAAAATCAAGTGATGTGGACAAAGCAAACTGTCTCAAAATGAATCTTCCTGTACATGGAAACTACTCAGGTTCTTATGTTGCTGGAAACAGGGTTAGTGCCTTTGTGAATTTAATCTAAGAGAATTAAGAAATGGTATTTCTGTCATAGTGAACATTAAAAAAAAAAACCTTCATGAGAAGTAACTGACATATTTCTTGAAGGATTCAACTGAATCTTTGATAAGGTTTTGCCTTATATCAAGGATTCTTTTTTACAGGGATGCTAAAATATATTACCTAAATATAAGAATGCTATCACTGCCTATGAAATTTCCATACTTAATAGGGTCACAAACAAAAAAGATGGTACAAAGCATTGTGTCCAGTGGTCCAGAAACAATCCAAATGTGAGAGCATGAAACACAGTGGAGGAAAGGAGTGCCTGTGAATTTGCAAATTTTCACTGAGTGGAGTTATGAAGATTATGGAAATGGCTTCTGAGACACTGAGAGCAGCAGTATAACTGAAGCAGCAAGGACTCACTTTTTAAATCTGGCTCTGGGAGCCCACCTGGAAAGACAGGGTCATGTAAGCAGGTAAAAAGGAATTCTCTACAAGAAGTAGTCTAGTAGATCCAGAGAATGAGAAAGCAAAGAGAGCAAACACTCTTTTAAGGGTAGGGAGACAAGATTTTCCTTAACAGGTGTCTTAAGGATCAGAAAGGTAGCATTTAAAAAAAGTTTAATTAATAAAGAAGGAATGAACGTGATAGAAAATCCAACACAAAAAACTCCTTTCACCTATAGACTGCTGTAATGCCTCTGCGAAGAGAGGCAAAGAATGGAAAAATGGCACAGAAAAAGGGAGTACAAATGGAGAATATTTTCTGAGACATTCTGATGTCTCATACACTTCCCAATATTCTGCAACTGACAGGCAGATAGTGCACATCATAATGTGGGGGCACATTCATCTCTACTCTCCATATACATGAGCCACCTTGCTTAATGGGTAGTAGGTGACAATGTATTAAGACTTCCAAAATATCTTCCTTTAGTATGGTGGCTGGGCATGTTTGCTCTTATGAGAAGGGCTAACCCCTACCTAACCTTGTGCTTTGGAAAGATATGGGGTGGTGACTCCTGTGCCTGATGATAATGACAATAATAATTCAGATTTGGGATTCTTGGCTATTCTGGGAAAGAGGATGTGACAGCTACTTTGTCTCAAGGGTCTCCTTTCTTGTAGGGGAATAAGATCATAGGGAACATCTAAGAGCTGCAGAAAAAAAAGAGTGGCATAGAGATGAAGAACAGAAAAGAAAATAGACACCTGCAAAACTGCTGAGGAGAAACTGGAGAGAAGGAAATGGAAGAAAATTATGGTGTATACATAATGTTTTCTTTGAATTTTAACAGACATGAACATTTAGGACTATTTTTCATCATTTTTCCTAGGTGACTGCTAGGGAGGTTTGAACCTTGGCAGAAGGGAGGACAAACTCCCACTGTTCCTAAATCTGACCTCTATATTATGCAAAATTGGCAGAATTATATGAATTTGTGTCTCTACTGAGCTCCTGAAAGTACACAGTCAAGAAAAATTTTGCAAGAGTTGATGGAGAGAAACACAGATTTACATCATAAGAAAAACAAAAGAGTGTAGTTTACTCCATTTACTTGACCCTCTAGATGTGTGTTGAAAAGGGATTACGCCTTTAGGCTTCAAATAGTGTTCAGAAAGATATAAGACTTGAGGAATTTCATCTCTTTCTTCAGTCTTTCTTGTCTGCTTTTCCTTTCATTTAACTGTATTTTCCAACAATTACTGTATCATGTTACATTTATTTTTAAAATTGGGGTTTTTTTTCCATGTTTCTCTTAGAAAGGGACGTTTTTCTTTAGCCACCATAGGAGATATTTTTGGAAGGCTTATTCTTATGGCATATCTCTGTCCAGCTTAACTTTGTTCTTTATAACACTCAAATACTGTACCTTGTTTTCCTGCTGTGTCTGGCCCAGGAATTTCTCTATTGTAGGTCAGAGTTCAGAATTTAGCTTCTAATCGGATAGGAAGCAACTTCCTGCAGATATGTGAACTGTATAACCTCTGATCTAACCAGTTATTCATAAGTAATAGAGGTGATAAAAAGCTCTTTGCTGATGGGGACAGGACAGAGATGCTGCCAGAAGTGAACCCTAGACTGGGAGGGGTGAGGCTGAAAAGCAAGGAAAGGTTTATAGGGAAGCTAAAGAAAAGAACAGTGCTCTCTGAAAAATTCTGTGTAAATGCAGATGTCCAAACTATTGTTAGATGTCTTTCAGTGTTGCTTTGAGGCCTCATCCAGAAAGCAGCTGTTCCATGATATTTTCTAGGCATGGAAGAATGATGCTTCATCTTGTGATAAAATATTTCCCTTAGTAATAGGTAATTAAGTTTTACATGTATTCAGATAAAAAAACCCCGTGATGTTCTATGGATGGGAATTTTTGTAGGTAAATCTTAGAGTGAGTAGAAATATTACTGAAGTTTTCTGTCATCTGACTGAGATCTATTTTCTTCTCTGGAGTTTTTATACAGGAGGAATTGTGGCAACTGAACCAAAAACTGCCCCAAGAGTTGTAGGACTGTGAAGGATGAAGGATTTTGGCTTGCTTCTTGGGGAATAATGGGAAAAAAATACAAAAATTACAACATTCCCAAATCATCTAAGTGCATTCTAGCCAGCATATTTAGGGGAGATTAGTCCCATGCCTTAGCTGGTTTCATGAGGCCTTAGACATCCAAGATTCTCCTATATCTCTATTTATCAAAACAAGTTAGTAAAGGATATCCACCTTCTAATCAAGCTGGCAGAGAGATTTCCTCAGATACTTCCTCCCGTACGTGGCACCTGTGTGAAGCCTAATGGAGGCTTCTGCAGTACTTCATAGTCCAGATTCTTTGTTGACTCTCAGATTTTCAAATCATCAGGTATTTACCTGATTTGCACTGCTGTAAATGAGCACCAAAACAGGGTTCAGGAAATTCTCTAACAGCACAGAAAATATTCACCTTGCAAACAACTGTTTTTATTACTTTCAATACCCATCTGAACAGACTATTTTTTCACTTGCATTATGTGTAAGCAGACACACCAATATTAATAACTTTGAGCATGTCAAGAAAATATTGCTTGTTGCTGAGGAAACAGGATGCTATTCTCAAAACCAACATAGATATTCCCTTGTAAACTACCAATTAGGTGGTAAGGTTCAACAGGGCATGGAGTTATCATAGAGTAATCATAGCTGTGGAGATTTATATGGCATAGTAGAATTTAATGGCATAAGTCCATATGGGACATGAAATCAACTCAATAAAAATTATTAATGATAAGCTCAGTCCCTGATTTTTTTTCTCTTAAGTTACAATAAAATTACATGAACAGGACACAGCACCAAATTTTAAAATTTCGACTTTTCTTCTCTGTATGTGTCTGTTTAAATCTTCTAAATTTTTTTAGTCAGACTTATGCAGTACTAGATTACGGTACCTTTTCTCATAAGTCTGGTATTAGTCCTCAGCAGCAAATTTTTGGAAATAAGTCTCAGTCCCCTCCCTGTCAGAGGATTGAAGCCAACACTGCCATTAAAAGAGCTTCTCTGTCTGGAATTAAAATCCTGTACAGAAATTTACATCAATAAAATGTTATTCCTTCTTGGCAGAAACTCAAACGGAAGGCAGGTGGCAGTAACATTGCCTCCACTCTGTTGATGTGGATCTCTCTGCAGAGGTCCGTGGATTCAGTTCTGCCATATGAAAATACAATATAGAGCATCTTTTATTTGCTTTGGTGAATTTAGTTCTTTTGGTTTTCTTTTCAATTGAAACAAGTGCTCTGATCTTCTTTCACAGAGTCTTAATAGAATACACAATAGTTCAAGCATATTGACATACTTTAGTGTGAAAGAACCAAGTATGTGAAATGTAAGTGTTTGGTAAAATGTCATAAGAGAAAGAACTTTCTCTTTCCAGCTTCTAAAAAAACAGCATACAGGGCAGGCATACGCCACTTCAATAACTGAATTTTTTTCCTGTATATCCTGTGAAAATAGTCTATGTAAAACAATTAAAATGCCTGAAAGGACTAACCAGCCGGGTTCCAAGAATGTAATGTTAGGGGGAAAACTAAAATAAACCAAATTTAATCTACAATTTTGATCTGGATTGAAGTATAAATAGTTCAGGTATATTATGAAGAAATATTTTGATGAGCTAGCAGGCTACTCTCATCTATCTGGATCTGAGACCCACTCATTGTGCCCATAGGCAATGGAGTGATTAGTTGTCTTTCCCTCATTAAAGACAAATAGGGACTGAATCTCCCCTACTGAACACTTCAGCTTCCTTGAGAAGAAGGAGGCAGCAGCACAAACAGGGCAGATGAAATACCACTGCAAATGTCAGAGTGACTTCTTGCCAGATAAGTTTCTTCCACCAGACTGGCAAACAGAATAAAACTCCTGGTGTTTCAGAATGTGTGATCACAGCCTGAGGTTAAGCTTATGTTGAGCATGGAGAATTTGTTACCTTGCACACTAATGACAACGTGTATAAATGGCAATTAATTGTATTATGAACAACTTAAAAATATTCTAATTTAATATATCTTAAACAGCATCTTAAGGTCATCTAATGAGATGATGTTTGTCAAATCTACTCTTTAGTGCCAAAATTTTTCATTTTTCAAGGTTTGGTAAACTATTGGAAACCCTGAATCATCCTGCCTGATACCTTACCAGTTGTACTGAAGAAGCAGAAGGGCTGGAAACTTCCAGAGGATGAGACAGCTTCACGAGTGTTGAAGCAGCCATGGGATGACAGAATACCATGGATTTAGTGATGACGGCTTTAGAAAGTAAAGTAGCAAATTAACTGAATTGTTTTAGAGTTCACAACCTAGAGTCAACTTTGAGATAGTTTCACTTCCTTGGCACTGGATGAAAAATCATAATAGCACAGAAGCACAGAATAACTTGAATTGGAAGGGACCGTAAAGATTTTCTAGTTCCGACTCCCCTGCTGTGGGTAGGGATGCCACCCACAAGATTGGTATGTTCAAAGCCTCATTCTGCTACTCTGTTAGAACAGCTTACCAGGACATCTCTCATCTACTAATTCTTTAAAAAGTTGGAATTTCATGCTTCCAAAGTTCATATCCTTGTTCCTCAGGATCACAAAATTGCTACAGACTCCCTCTATTCCTAATCTCTTTAATTAGCTTGTTTGCATTGGTGGGCACCAAATCCAGTAACACTTCTGCTCTGGTTGCTTTGTCCTACTCCTAGATGAGTAAATTATCCTCAACACAGTCCAGAAGTCTCCTGGATTGTGTACAGCCAGCTATATTTCTTACCCAGTAGACATCCAGGTAAAAATGCAGGTGTTGGAATAGTGGTTGCTGCTGCCTATAATCTGTCCCCCACAAGCCTCTCCTGTAGAAAAGCAAGTTGGCTACATCCAGACATTTGAAATTTCCCATCAGGATGACAGTCTGTGAGGGTGATGCTGCCTACAGCAGAAACAAGAGGCTTCAACAGGCTTCTCCTGCTCAGGCAGACTTAGACCCCAACCACAATGTGCCCGGATCAGTCCTATCCTTGATTTCTACCCAGAGGTTCTCAGCACACTTTTGGCTATTTTTCAGAGGCAGCTCATCACAGTTTATTAATTCCTTAAGGTAAAATGAAACATCCCCTCTCCTCCTACCCAGCTTATCTCCTCAGGCCTGTAGCTCTCAGTTGTTGTGGTCCAGTTGAGAGATTCATCCCACCATGCTTCTGTGATAGCAGTTAAGTCAATTTCTAGCTCCACCATGATTTCCAGCAAGCTCCTCTTGCTTATTACCAATGCTGTGTGCATTGATGTAGAGGTACTTTAGCTGAATAAATCTTCAGGAAAAAGAGAAGAAAAAGTATAGAAAAGAAAAAAAAAGATTCCTCAGTTTTAGATCAAGTTTTAGACACTTTGCAGTAGAATGTCTATAAAATGTCTTTTGGAATTATTCTGTTTTGATTAACATGCCTAACACTCATTAAAACCAACACAAAGCAGTGAGTAAGCTCTCATTAGTCTCCCAGCTGAGAGATGTATGTAGAAAGAAGGACATCATGGTTTCTTTTCTAACTCTGCTGAGTGCTTACTTAGTAAACACTTCTTCAACATATCCTGGAGTTTTATGTTAGGCAGGTAATGAACTGCTGGTGAAACTCTAAGGCTTCAGTAAGCAAAAATCATCCCATCTCTGTAACTACAGTAAACAAAAAGATGATAAATTCCTCAGGTCATGTGTTAATCCAAGCCCAGCTGCATATGATTTTCATGGCATAGCTGCAAAATCCATGCAACTACTTTCTCTCACAGTGCTCAGACACCTCTACTGGCTCATCTTACCTTCCTAGTAGGAATAAGAGATGCTTAATATGAGGGAAAGGAAATTGACTGCAAAGGAGGTGAGGAGGTGGCATCAATCTTTTGTAAGTACTGGAAAGACAAAACCAAACCACCAACAAAAAAAGTCTCACCACACCATTAATTCTTAAAATGTTTTTTTCTTTATTTTCAGTTTGCTTCACTTGAAAATTGATCATTTTTCTTGCCCAGAAGGACAGTATTTGTGATTACCACCTAAAATATTTTAAATTTCATGGATGTTGCATTGAGAAATGTCTACAGAGCTGTCTTCAACACACTTTTCCAAAACAATTGTTTATTGTTTCTCTGATAATATATTTCTTAACTCTTTTAAGTATTTAAAAACAGAGGTCTGATAAGCATTACCAAGTTCTTATAAAATAATGAATTTATTAATTTAAGCTTCTAATGCTAAAAATTTCTCTCTCCACATTTGAAGATATAAATCACTAAAACCACAATTTTTCAGCAAAAGCTCAAATATTTTTTATAAACCAAGTATACATATTTTGGTTTCTTAGTTTCAAAAATAATCACGGGGCAAACATTGCAAACTAGCTATTCATTTTTGTTTCCAATATGCATTTTTTTTTGTGTATGAGAAACACATCTTTGATTAATTCTCTGCAGTTATTTGGCAACTGTTAAAATACAGTTTTTCTACTTCCTTGTAAATCTCCTTTATGGTAAAAAATCTGATTTAAGCAATATGAATATATTCATAACAGGGTTTTTTCCTAGAAATATGCAGTCCATGTAAAAGTTAAAATGTATCAATATGAAGTATCAATGTTTCTTTTTTGTTGTTGTTTGGTTTTGAGTTTTTTTTGTGTGTGTTTGTGTAGTTTTTAGATTGGGTTTTTTTTGGGGATGAAGTGCTTATAATTTCTACTTATGAACTATGAAACACATGGCACAAGTCACAAATCAATATTGAAAAATTACCTTTTGCTCTACATATGGAGGTATATTTTATGGCAAAGTGGTAAACAACACATTTTTAAGGTGGTTCAGTGTTGCAGTGTTATGTTGTGTAATACATTCATTTTTAATTAACAATATTGAGTTATTTTAACAAAATACTCCATTTACTTGAATAATGAAAAATATCAAATAAGAAATATTTGCTTGAGGGAAATATCTTTAATGATGAATTCTCTGTCAACTGGACATAGATCCATAATTAACAGTAAAAATAGTAAATGAGATTAGAAGATATAGTAAATGAGGTTAGAAGGATCTAGGGAGCTATTTAGCTGACCAGCTGATAACTTGAGACTTGTTTGCCTAAAACTTTACAAGGAGGTTGTACTTGTGTAAACAAATCCCATCTCATGTGCCTGCATCAGAGTAAGATGAGCTTCTATCAGATCAAATGAGTCACCTAAACAGATTCTAGTCCACCCAAGATACTCAAGATAGCTACACAAACCTGTGGGTATGACATAGGTGCCATCAGAAACATGTACCTTTCTAGATAGCAGGTTTAGGCCATTGAGATTGCCCTAAATAAATCTCAAAAAGCTGCTTGTGTGTAGACAGTTAAATCCAGCCTAGCTATATGTATATAAACACACAATAAAACCTACCTGAAGGACCTGGACCATCCTGGTCCTTCAATGAGAGTTAAGTGTCACTGTTTTTCCAACCAAATACATTACATTTATTTGTGTACTAATTTTGGGCTCAATTAAAAAGCAAAAATATGGCTTTTGAAAAGCAAAGGGATTATGATAATTCAAAAAATGTTTCCAAAACTACTCATAAACCAAAGGCCCACCTGGTGCTAATGATAGTAACTATGCAAAGACAGTGTTCTGTTTCATATTCCTCATTTTTTTGTACATAATGATTTTGATGAGATGATCATAGCTTGCACATCCGCATGGCCAATACAGTGCAGAAGCTTGAGACAGAACTCAGTTTTATCATAGATTTATAATGAAACATTGCTCACATTTAGAAAGTACAAATTCAATGATTAATATTCAAAGGAGTAGAAATCTCATTGCAGGCACGGATTTAAATTTGGATTACCTACATGGAAGAAAGGCAAGAAAGAATAAGGCATGTTTTGGCAAGAAATACTACTGATATTAATGTAGGTATGACTGGAAAAGAAGCAAACACAAGGAAAGAAGGGGAACTAATCTGAGCAGTGATACAGTTCTTTGTATAGAAATGGCAGTTACAAATATGAACATCTTTTAGACTAATATACTTCAAGATGTTCCTTGCAACTGCTAAATATGCATTTAATTTCATATTTACTACTATGACATTTTAGTTAGATAGCAGTATTGTTCATTTAAATGGTATTACTTCTTATCTTTATGCTTTTTTTCTTATTGCAATATGTGGACCAATATTAGCTTTTAAGATAACACCTTTCTACCAAGAGGAAACATCAGCAGAAATGGAGGAAATAAATGAAGGATATGTTTCGGCAATTAAATATGCTGGCACAAGATTTCATGCGTACATGTGTTCAGAATCTAAGATATTCGTATTTCCCTCATGGGAAGAACTACCACATGCTTCTATCTCTCTGTGCACATTCCTACTTACCCTTTTTATAGCACATATACATAGTGCAGGACAGTGCACGAAGGACACTTCTTGTCAGGCAAAAGGCACTTAAGAACTGAGTTTGCATGTTAAATGGGACAGAAGTAATCTAATTTTGAATGTAGGCTTCAGACTACATGTGGATTTCTCCCATTTCCGCCTGATAGATATGATATTGCTAGAGTTTTGTGTTCCCAAGCCCTGCCATTGGTGAGGCTGAGCATGTGTCCCCAGTAGGCAGCCAGGTCTGTGCACAGGTGTGTGCACCTGTACACACATGCATGAGGGCACACAGAACCCTACACACACAGTCACACAGGTCAGCACCTTCTCTGATACTCACCTGTGTGGATATTCTCAGTTCAGTCAGAGAGAAAAGACAGAGAATTCTCCCAGGCCTAGCCTGGGAAAGCTAGGAGAAGGAATGAAAACTATTATCTCTCTTTCTGTTTGTGTTGTTTATAGATATGTTCTACCACAGTGAGCTATTGATAATGCACCAATGGTGTGAAAGGTTTTCACTTTGAGACCACTCATATTTCATCTTAGCAATCCTGGTTGTAAAAAGGAATGCTACTTCCTGTAATAAAGAGTCTTCTTTTGCCTTCTGAACCATTGGAGTCTTTTCATTACGTCCCTGCCTCAAGAGCAACACTTTCTTTGCTACATTTTCCCATGCTTGCTCCTCCTGGATCTGCCCTGATCCTTTTCTTGTCTTTTTTATGGTCTTGACCATAAGCTTCTTATAATAAATTTTATTTCGTAACCAAATGCTCTTGCCCTGCATCCTTTAACAAGTTGCCTACTTCTTCAGGCAATCTACCATTTACCTTGTAGGGTTTTCATGATGGAGTTTCTTCCATTGACACTGAAGGGAGGGTTTCAAGAAGAAACCAGCCTTTTCTAGACCAAACAATAGGGCTACACACAACAGGCAGGAACTGATACACAGGAAGTTCTAACTGAATATGAGAAGGAACTTCTTTACTGTGCAGGTGATAGAGCACTGGAATAGATTGCCCAGAGAGATTGTGGAGTGTCCCTCAGTGCAGATAATAAAGAACTGTCTAAATGAAATCCTGTGCTGTGTGTTCTAGGATGACCCTCCCCGAGTAGGGAGGTTGGATCTAGTGATCCCAGTGTGGTCCTTCCTGACCTCACCCATTTGGTGATTCTGTGACTATTGGTGAGTTTCCCATCTGGGACAATGACCAAATTTCCTTATTTGTTAGGTTTAGGATAGTTAGTTCAGTAAGCGCCATTTTCTCTGGTGATATTGGTAGGGTTCTTCCACCAATTTTTTCATCTATCATGATTGCTCTTTAATCACACACTATAAACATTTTTACATGTGCATAAAACCTATCAATGTAATTCTCTCTCTCCCTTATGTTCAACTGCTTATCCATGTAAGTCAGAGTCTGTGTGTGTCTGAGTCCAGAAGATCCCTCTGGTTGCCCTGGCTGTCTCGAGACCCTGGCAGAGGGCTCAGAGACTTTGGCACAAAGTCAAAAACACCTGTGGCTTTGATTTTAGCCCATGGACAAAATTGCCAACTCTGTATGAGGAATTACAAGCCACAAAGGTTTGAGTAGTATGATGATAGTTGAGTTAACACAGGGTGGAAAAGTAGAAATTTGGGGTTTTTAGAATGTAGTTCAGGGGGTCAGGATGGAGGGATTTTGGCGTGTCCTAGCCTTCTTCTCCTTCTTGTCCTCCATGTCTTGGTGTGATGGTGACATTTTTCTATTGGTTTAAGGTAGAGACACACTGTCTAACACGGATGATAGGTATTGGCACAATATTGTAAACATACTAGGTGTAATTTTGATATAAAATGTAAACATCGCCTAAGGCGGGACACAGAATGTCATGGCCTCCTTGCTAGACTGATCTTAGCAGGTCAGAGAAAGAATATTATAGATAAGGAAAACCAACAACCTTGAGAAGCTGATCCTATGCATTTCAGACTCCTTTGGCTGCACGGGCTAGGAAACAAGGACATTTACAACCTTGAGGTCATCCCAGCACCACAGACCCTGAGATGCGTACAAGGAACTGTGGGGAGTATGTTTATGTCTGTCAATTTCAAGGTGCAAATTTGTTAAGCTACTGCCTTTATGTATTGCTCCTTTTCATAGGCTCTTTCATTACACTGATCACTTAAATGGGGTTAAGGTTTCAGCTTTACTGAGCTCCTGAGAATGTAAGAGTTCTGTGGACAAAATTCAACTCCACTGTCCTCAACTCTGTTCCTGTGACAATGGTGAATAGAGGTGAATAGTGGTGAGTAGGGTGTCTATTCACAGAGGTGAATAGACAAGAGAATTAAAGGCAAATTAAAGCTCTCACCATTGAGAAATAAACTGCTTCCCTGGTAAGCTGTTTATTCAAGAGGCTACTACGTTCCAAAGTTACATTTCAGATACAATGACACTGACATGCCACTAGAAGAGGAAATGTGCAGAAATAACTGATTTATGACAATTAAATTTTCTATGGAAGCTTTTTTTATCTTTTTAAAAAGCAAGTCAAAAGACTTATTTTCCTCCTGGAGTGTCTGGCCGTGGGGCTTATGTCATAGCAGCCTTACAAAGTATATTCAGAACACAATGAATTACATGTAGGTCAATGAGTGGACTTGATGGTCTCAGAAATCTTTTCCAACTGTAATGATTCTATGGTTCTATTTGGCTTTTTATGTAGCTTTTCTTTTCTTTTCTTTTTTTTTGTTTTTTTTTGTTTTTTGTTAGATCAAGCCTGTTTTGTTTTCTTCTTGCAAAAAAAACATTGTTAGTTTTAAAGCTGTCTTCTGCAAACAATGTTAGGGAAATATCACTCACTTTTATTTAATTCTAAGAATTTTAATAAGGCATACAGAGCATTAATATTTAAACTCACAAAATGATTTTTACATGGTAGTATTTGTTCAGTTTTATGATTTTTCTAAAGTGTAATACATTTACATTTCAGAACTCTAAGAGGAATTAAGAACTCTTGTCTGACACTGTAAAGAGAGTTCAAACTGATATTCAGTACCACAGGATGCCAAAGAAAACACATACCAGAATGCAGCTAGGAGGAAAGTAGGAAGAAATACCTTGGAACTCACTCCAAAATTATTATTTGGTGGCTCTGGCTTTGGACATTCAAATTGCAGTTCCATAGACATAAATTATTACCATTAAAAACTAGACCAGTAATTTCTATATTAATATATAGGCTTTTTTGTTGCTTTGGCTAATCAGTACTGAATTGCTTAAATGCATATTAATTTTCTTGCAGGTATGTGATGATTTTACATTCCTAGAGTCATACTGTGAGCTCTATTCCCAATATTAATTCAATGAAATCACTGAAACTTGATCCTATAAATATAGGTAGGGATTCCAGAAACAAAAGAGAGAAAGTAATTTATTTTCTGATGTTTCTACCTCATAGATTTGTAGTTCAGAAGATTGATAAATTACATAACATTTGTGACTGTTCTTTCTTCTATTCTTAAGCATTGAGGAAAATATCTTTGATACTACTGCCAAAGATAATTGTCTGAAAAAATAGTTTGCTACACAGTAAGTCTTCAGAGATTTTGATATGATTAAATAAAATTCTTCAAGATGTACTCAGTCAGTCTCTAACAATACACTTGATCCTATTAGGAATAAATATTGGGGGGGGAAAAAGTACTAATTAGGTTAGAAAGAATCAGTTCCTTTGTAACTACCTCTATCATTGTTGCATGGCCTGTAGCAGAAAAATCAGTTACGTCAGTGTCCATAAAAAATTACCAATCTCTACCACCGTGAACACACTGTATTGTGATGCTGTCATGCTGACATATTACACGACTGAGGAAAATGGTTTTAACAGCTAAATTACAGTAATATAGGAGCTACCAAAGAGTTCCTAGAGTTCCCAGCTTCTCTAACACAGAATATCTTGACACTATTGCAGCAAAACTGAATGTCAGACTGACTGCAGGTCTATATTTAATGTTTACTGTGAAATTCCTGTCACTGCAATCACAAGCATTTATTTAATAAATATTACAAGAAAAAATATTTTCAAGGTTTTTTCATTAGACTGGAAAAGCAATCTGTGGAGTTTTCACAGACATTTGCTTTCATATCCAAGAGCTTTGCTATGGATGATTCAGTCTTTGTGGTAACAGCTAGATAACATAGGCTAATCCAATATCCTTTGAAGTCAGAGTGCTGATATTCCCACTGAAGTAAGCAAGCATTTGTTAATGAGTAGATTGACTTCCTATCTTTAGGAGGTGCCATATCCCTAAAGTTACTCTACTCATATATTCACCTTTATAGCTGTTGGCCCAACTGTAATGCACTTGAGATATTCAAGCCCCAGTCCTGAATAATTTGAAATCATAATTTCTATTATTTGACACTTGCTAAGTATCTTTTCTCCTACTAGTTCCTTTAAGTTACGTAAGCACTTGGCTTCATGAATGATGTTAAAGAAAATTCATTAGGTTTCTTCCTAATTTGTGATTTCACAAAGATTTATGTTTCTTTATATTCCCCTCATTTCTCCCCATTTGTTTCTTCCCATATTTCATATTATATTTCTTTCTTCCTATATTCCCCTTGTCATTTTTTTTTTAAATCTTTGAATCCAGTCTACAGGGTGAAACTTACTCCACTTATTTTACTATAAGCTAAAAATCCCACCCCTAATACATGAATAACCACAATAAAAATGGGAAAGTTAGACAGCCTTCTTTTGTCTGGAAGCTAAAATGCATGTTTAATTATCTTATAAGGTACAGAAGAGAACAGTAAGATCAAATACTCCTGTACATGCCTCTTAGTGATTTCTTTCATTCAAATACATGTCAGCACAGGGCTGGATGAGCCTAAAAATAAAGCCTAACTGGACTTCCTGGGTTAAAATTTCCCAGGCACATAAGGAAACTGAATTAAAATCACTTGAGAATTTCAGAGTAATGAGAGACTGAATGACAAAAAAAAAAACTAATCTATTTATAACAAAATTAAAAGTTTGAGTCAATACAAGAGGAATCGGTGGATTATATCATTTATTTATGAGGTGGATGGAATTAATCAGTGAGAGAGAGAATCCTTGAATGCAATGATCTAACTGGAAAATTAGCGAATCATCCCACAAACATTGGAAGTTACTCATCACCGTAAAGTCAGCAAAATCATGTGCGGGATTAACAACAAGTATGAACAGAAAGGTTAGCAAGCTTGTGTGAGATAAAAGTCAAAGCATTCCTGATTTTCCTCTTTGTTTCTTCTTTGCCAGAGTACTGCAGACGCCCAGAATATAACTCATCCATTATATATCATATTTAAAATTATGACTGGATTGCTTTTGTGCCAGGTGCATAGTAAATTTCACTGCATCCATACTGCAGACTTGAAATGTTGGTTTTCAGCTGTTTCTCCAGAACTTCCAGACATCTTCATCCAATGTTATCCAGGCTTCAGGAGGTAAAAGCTCATAAATGAACAGGCCAAGTAGCCAAGTAATTTCCAGGCAGAAAAAGAAGACGACAAGCCTTGAAAAATCTAGATAAATTTCTTCCTTTCTACTGTAAGTTTTGAGTGACCCAATAGTAGGGCCCATTTTGGCATTTCTTTCTTGGTACATGCTTTTTGCTTTTTAGCTTCTACTCCTTAGAACTTACACAAAAAAAAAACCAACCAAAAACACAACAACAACAACAAAAAACAGAACAAACAAAACCAACTAAACAAACAAGAAATATTTTTTAAACTGCACTGCAGTTTTAGAATTAATGTGTCTCCACAGTAGAAACTTTATTAAAAACATGATTAAATATAATTAAGATAGCAAATTATGGCCTCTGAAATTAATTTAAAAATATGTTGAGGTATTCAAAATGTAGATGGACTTTCTGGCCTTTAATACACAGAATTTAAAAGTAAAGTATTTCCTTTTGTTGCTATTTTCAAGACAATTGTGGTACTTCTCTTTGATGAAAAAAGCAAAATAGAGAAACTTCTTAATTTCTTTGCTCCTTTTAAAAAAAAAATTCTCAAATCAAAAAGTAGAGCCATAGAGGCTAAAGGTCTGATATGCCCTTCCCTTACTGTTCTTCAGCATTAAGTATTCAGGACTGACTGAGAAGCAAAGGCCCATTGCAACAAAAAAAAAAAAAACCCACATACTGATGTGTCAATGACCCATAGAAATATCATTTGGCTTTCAACACTGTGTTCTAGTGTAGTAGGATGATAGGCATACAAATCTTCCCATTAGGGCTTAAGGTCTGTTTTTGCAAAATTCCTGTGTTTCTGTAGATGTAGTGCACCCTTCTGAGTGATCTTGCATTCTGGATCTAAACAGCACAAAACCCCTCGTATTTATAATGGAAAGTCTTTTTCTAAGGCCATCAATATCTAAGGAACAGGAAGCTGAACTTCTAAGAGTTTCCAAAGATAAAGTACAACTTTTAACTTTCAACTTGCTTGAAATGTCTCTCAAGTTAACAATAAACAAAACATTACCATTTAATGGTCACTTGTGAATGAAGCCATTGATGACAATATGCTGCTTACCTCTGTGATTCCATAGCAATAATATTACACAAATGTTCACTAATGGGACTCTTGACAAATTGCTATGTATTCCAAAAACTAATAGAACTGTATATAAACAACACATCTTTGTTCTGCTAGTTTGGAATAATTTGAGAGTTATGAGTTGACAAATAAAAATAAAAACAACAATTCAAATCAATGCAGAGAGAAATTTCCATCTTTGTTACTTAATTTACAATCCTTATTGAGCATCTGGCTGTTCTGTGATGTTCATTAAACTAGAAATACCAAGTTCAGCCTGTCTCTTAAAGTCATTGCCGGCAAGAGAAACAAATAAAATTCAGCAGCACAGTTATTGATCTGTGCTATTCATAAAGAAAAATGTTTTTTCAATTTTTTGGCACATATTATATGGGATTCAAAGCTTATTTCATGCTCTCCAGCCATTCGTTAATCTTATTTCTACCTTTACCTTTAATTTTTTTTTTCTATCAGAGGTATACCTAAGTACAACCTAAATCCATTATTAGAAGTCTTTCTCAATGTCTCATTCTTCCTGAGAAGATGCAATGTCGAGTCTCAAACAGCATAACAAAACATGACACTTCACTGAATCTGAGGTGAGCAGTACAGAGATGAATGAACACCTTCTTATCAGGTCAGTGCTGGTGAGTTGTATGCACGGGAATTTTCTCACTGTTTTCTTAAGGAACGCGAGCAAGCCACTTCTTCTTGACCATCAGTTTCCTCTGGTTCTCGAACATGCTCACCTAGCCATGTGCTCCAAACAGAAGATGATGAATATCTGCATGAAATGTTTTTGGAGGTTTGTCTCTGCTGTGCATTCAAGTTTATTCACTTTGATTTGATTTTTTGTGGGCTCTGGTGTGTATCTCTTCCGAGGTATTCCGTTCAGCTTTGCTGTACGCTGTTCTCTGTAGGCAGAGAACATGACAACTCTGAAAAGTGTGCAGCTGGCACCAGCACTTGCCTTTTGTTAATGTCCCCCATGCAGCAGGGACTAAGCTAGCACTGGAACTGGTGTGGTAAGAGAAGAAAAGATTGTGTGGTACTGCTCCCAGATGGATATCATAACTTACTGATGTTCTAACTTCCAGAACAGTGATGATTAGCCCTTCTCTCATCCCTGGCCTTTCTTGGTCAGACAAAGCTCATTTCACATGGGAGCTAGAGTTAATGGAAAAGACATCCAACAGAATTTATGGAGAAATGCTTCAAACATGAAGGATATGGGAAATGGATTTTCCTTACCATTGAAGATGTGTTGTAGATTGTTAGCCTGCCATGTCTTTCCTTCCACAGGCACAGTAAAAAGATTCTTTTTAATATGTAAAGAAATAGAGATTTCTTTGAGATTTGGATTAATAATTTATTTCTAATCTTATCAAATAATTAAGTTACGAATGAATGTCTCGTTTTTAAAGTTGGAATCTTGAGATTTATGAAAAGTAAAGCATAATTCAATGTTTAAGAAATATATCACTAAAAGGCAATTTGGTTGGTCTTAATCTCTTCAATCTTAAAATAGAGGATTTAAGCTATTGAATAACTCTTTAATCAGAGAAAAAACCTTTAGAAGATTGTGAGATTTTTATTGGTCATTTAGAATGTCTGTTGTTTCAGGCTTTTGTAACTTTAAAACTCCTGAGAGAGTTATAGTGTTGTTTTTGTTGCTGTTGTTTTGTCTTAGAAGAAGCAAGCAAAATGTTTTTTCTTAATTACTTCAAAACAGAGAAGCTGCTTCTTTCCTCCAAATTATTTCCTTTACTGAGCAGTCCTTATTTACCTCCCCTTGCACACATTGTTTCAGAAAGAACATAACCATTATGAAGTGACATTTGAAGTTTTCAGAAACTCCACATACCCAAATTTCTATGGTTTGCTAATTGTGAGCATGCATAAAGATAGGTCATTGATAGGTAGCTCATAGACTGGTCCAGTGGCTTTCAAATGCATTCCAAAGTTTTGAGGTTTTGCTTTTAAAACCATGGAAATTCCAGAGGCATTTCTGCCATTAATTTTTCAATGAGAACTCAAACTTGTAATGTCTTTATTGTTTCCAGTTATTTTTGGTAAATGTTTTCATTTAAGTACTAAAATGTAGTCTATTGTACTTTTGATATCACACAGCATTTACTTCATTTAAGATCATAAAGGACTCCAAAATTAATTTATGTAGACACAGACAAAAGCACATAGACATAAAAATTCAGGCTGCTGTCTTTTTTTTGTATTCTTCTGAGATGATGCTGGAACATGCATCCAAATTTTGCAGTTCAGGTGTCATTCTTGTTTACAGACAGATAGCTTCATGCTGAGTATTTAAACCATAAGGTCTTTATAGCGCTATAGGGATACTGCAAAGGTTAGTTTTTCCTCTCTTAAATCTCCTTAATCCTATTCTGGAGTAAAAATACTTCCATAATCCCTTGCTTTTGAGTAAAGATGTCATTATCAGAGATGTCGTTTTTTTTTCCATTAATCCTTGTTCTCAGTGGACACATTGCTGCATAACCAAGATTCTTTTTACCTGGCTAACAAGAGATACTCATGTCCAGCTACTGCCTCTGCTCCTCCATGCTCTCTATTTGCCAAAGTGACAGGAACTAATGGACTACTATGAATCATCTAAGAATTTTCTTTACTTTTTTCCCCCCCTTAGTTTTTATTTATGACAAGACACTGGAAATATACAAGGAATTAAAGCTTTGAAGAGAGATTTTTTATTCATGCAGGAAGGGCCCTGGAAAAAGTACAATTGCAGAAGATGACAAAGAATAAAGCTTAGTTCTTAAAAGTGTCACATCTTTCTAAGACTCTTGTTTTCAACTGCTGTTGTGGGCTTTTGAATCAATATGCAATTTTTGAACTTGCTTTTAGCTGAAAGCTATTTAAAGAGTCCTTTTTTCAATCAGCATCCTACAAAGGTAGAAGTGTTTACTCTTTACTTTCATTGCTACATTTTAAGAAGAGAAGCCCAATTCTAAAAGCTGACTGAAAGACAAACCTTGTCTTTTGGCACTTGAACAATAGGTGCTTACACTAAAGTCAGATGATTGACTTTTTAATGTTAAAACATGACATAACTGTGCTGAGACACACAGAAAAAGCCATTCTGTAGGGTTTTCAGTACATCAATTGGATACTAGCGAAGCTCCATTATTTTCCTTCTTGGAGAGTCAAGGCATCATTTTTTCCAACTAATTCTTTAATTTTTTGTTTAGCATGCCAAACATGGTTGAAATTAAACTAATATTCTATTTCTGGAAGCTCTCAGAACTGAGATAGTTATATTTAAATGCAATTTGCTAGCCACTTGATTGTTAATTAAAACAGGATAATTTTTTTTTGTTTTTGTATTTTATATCACTGGGTAAGTAAATACAAGTAAATGAAGTAATGACAACTCAAAACTAGAAAGCTACTTCTTTCATTTCAAGTATATGTCAGCATCATGACATCTTCCTAACTGCTCTCAAGTGTTCTTATTTAATTCTTTAAATTTTCTTTAAAGATAAGCCTTCTTATTCATAATTCAGTTTTGCTCCTGGCTTTCTTTCTGATCAACTGCTGCAAATTCCCATTCTTATAAAGAAACTTTTGTAGAAAATATTTTGAATGATATTTTAAGACTGTGCAACTTACATGTCACGTTCTAGAGAAAATGCATGCTCAGCACTTAAATGTGCCATTTCACAGTAGTTTTGCAAAATATGGTAATATTTTCAGAGATTTTACTATAGTTATATCATTGTTACTCTGAATATTATTACCAATAATCTGGCAGCTAGTAAACTATCCTGAAAGAATCATAGAACAAACCTGTCTTTCAACTGTAGTATTGAAGATAAAGCACAGTAGTTGACTAGCGTACCCCATCAAAACAGCCACTTATTAAATGTTGTCTTGCTTTTATGTTTCAAAAGCTTGAAAGTGCTTAAATGGGGAAAACTAATCTAGGTAAATTTCCATAATATTTTCTTAGTAGTTAATGGTAGGAAAAGATTACAGGACTGAAAGATCCTTAGGAAGGAATCTGAAACTTTGGGCAGGCAAGAATTACATCCTTTTACAGTTTTAAAATGTGAACAGATGGTCGTTCTTGGATGTGCCTAGCTTAAGGAGTACTGTGAAAATAACATGTACACTAAATGGGATGCCAGTTAACAGGGATGTAAACAGAAAAAGCAGTAGGAGGGTAAGGGGTGAGGAAAATACTGTATCTCACCGATACTGCTCCTTACAGAAAACTTGTGCCACTAGATTTATTTAGTGAGTTGCCTTTTTATGTTTAGTAACACTTCATTTCACCATGTCAGTAAGTTTGTACTGCCATTATGCTATCAAATGGTATATTAGTGCTCTACTGAAGCCGTTAAACTGTAGCACTACTGCAGGATGCACAGCTTTCTGGTGATGAGTTTTATTAAGCAGCCTTACAAGCCTCTGTGATAGCATTTTTCTTTGCACTTTGAATATAAAACTAAAGAGATTTGATGCATTGTGTCTTGTTATGTCTGATTCTGTCAGCGTATGACTTTGTGTGGCTCAAAGTGATGTGATGTGAGATGTAATGCATCAAAGAGACTTTAAGTTTCTTCTGCATTCTGAATAATGACAGAAACTTTTGCTACTAAACTAATGTCATGTAATGTTACATATGCAAAGGAATAGGATTTGTAGAAGAATTATAGTGCTTAGTTATGGGCAGAATGAAATTGGTACAGGAGAAAAGGATGAAATCTACTTCTTAGACACATAGAGCAACTTGAAAGGAACTTGTAAGATAATGAACATCTAGCATCCTTGGCTATGAGAGATGATGCTTCTAAAAACACTTTGTTGAGAATTTACAAGTCAAAAACAAAAGAAAGATTACAAGTAAGTTTTGGATTTTTCACTGGAAAACATACAGGCTTGTAAACTGATTAAGAGGACAGTAGGCATTTGTGGATGATAGAAATGTTCTGTGTATGTGTTTGTGTGAGAGAGAGAAACGTGGGGAGGGGGAGGGGAGCAGAAGTGCATTGAGACAGACAATTGGATGGATAGTGGGACAAACATCTGTAATTTCAAGTTGTCCTGAATAAGAGCCATGCATCCTAGATCTTTAAGGTACCTGCTAAAGATAGATACTAGAAGGTATTTGAAATTTGTTGTGGTGACTCATTGATAGACATTTAGCCTCCTAAAATAATTTTATATGCCTGAATTAGAGGATGTCTTTTAGACTTAAAATTTCCTTTTTTCTTTTCCCCATCTCCTAAATAAGCACAATATCTTACTACCTCATGAGATGTGATGAAATGAATGTTTGAAGGGAACAAAATTATCTTAGAAATTAAAGCCATATGGATAACAAGATATGTCCATCACGCAGATGTTTTTGAAACATCAAAAGGCAGCAGCTTTGTAAATCTTATACACAGATTAGAAGGCTTTTTTGGAAATCTTTGCTATAAAAAGGCAGCTTATTGTAGAAAAACATTGAGAGCTGATGATTGTTGCTACCAAGAAAATCTTTGATCCAAAATCCATTACAGGCTTCATTAATGCCATCAGGTATTCTAGACACTGTGTTTCAGGCACAGTGTAAGTATTTGCTAAAACAGAAAGAGCCAGCTAGGGTTTTGGACATATGGCAGATCAGAAGCAAATAGAAGGATATGCCTGTTGCAAAGCACATGTGGCAGGAGAGGAAAACAAGACTAGGGAAGGTGTCATGGTTATGTCCTGAGAGAAGGCATTGAAATGGAACTTTAGGAAACACAATTGAAATGAGATTGAGAAATTTGTGTTATTTTTGCTTCTACTAAACAGAAGACCCCACTGTATATTTGTATCATAAATAAAGTCAGTAGTAAACTTGACATAAAATACTGATTTCTCCGAATAGCAACAATCCTCCTTGGAAGAAGAAATATTTTTGCCAAGTCTTTAGGTACACAAATGTAAGAATGTTTTATTATACTACATCAATTAAATTTTAAATGACAGAACAAAACAAATAACTGCTAATTTAAAAAAAAGAAAAAGTAATAGGCATTATTTTCCTTCAAGCCTGAGAAGGGAAAAAAATTATAGTATTTGATTGTGAATCACATATATATACATTCATGCATTTTGAAAAATCTTTAGTTACCTTTAGTTGCTTTTCTTGTGAAGAAGAAAGCTGTATTAACAAGCTCTTAATTTTTCCACTCCAGACAAATATTTTTTTTCAATAATTGTTAATGTTAGAAAAGCAATACATGCCAGCATGCATGGTAGAAATATTTTAAAGTTTTTCTTACAAAATACATTTTGCATCTCTACTACAGAAATTAGAATTTTAAATGGAAGATATGACAGCTTTATGAGTGATATATCAGTAGAGGATGAAATTTTCAATTCTTGATTCTAGACAGAGAATTGAATATGAACTTCCCTATACTGGTGGTGGAAAATTAACTAGATGTCTTCCAACTTTTGTGCCTCTTTCTGCAGGAGTAATATGAAATGAAATTCCAACCATGATATGGCAATTCTGCATTTTTTAAAAGCTGTTCTTATTGGTACTTTCTAAGTTGCTCGAAAGTGGTATAGAAACTTGTGGCATCAACAGGCACTGCTGAATCCAGCTTTCAGCCATGGCTTGGTTTTGTCACCACTCGTGTTGAAATCATCTGCACTGTGTCTGTTTGTTGGGGTATCAGACCTACTATTATATGTGACCCCCAGAAAAGTAAAGTGTACATAGCTTCAGCTATAATCAAACAGTAGAAAATATTGCTTCTTTTCAATGTTATGCTGTCACTGTAATATAAGTGTTATAAGTGCCTGGGACCAGAATAGAATTAATGTGGGTACTGAAAACAAAACAGGCTATCTTTTCAGATACATAAAAAATATCCTGGTATAACTTAGTGCCACTGTTGGAAAATAAAATCAAGATTTAATATATCTTTCTTAGATGGGTGGCATAATTTGTTTGCTCAGAAAGCATTATCATTCATCACAAAAGAGAAATAAAAGAAAAAGCTAGACATAAAACCAAAGAAAAATGTAATCTCTGGGTGAGACATAAGACGTGATGATACCAGAATCCATGTGTTTCTTTTCTTGATCTTCTTTACCAGAAAACCTGACTAACATACAGAATTCCAAGAAATGTTCCACTACTTAACTGTGTTACAGAAAACAGGATTGTAGAAATTCCGAAAGAAAAGTTCTCTGAGAAAGTAAGTTATAAAAATGAGCCTATTAAGTGGAATAAGAATATTCATACAGCTTTTCACAATGAAAACAGCTTTTTTTTATATTTAAGAGGGAATTTTTGTGATACAAAGGAAATAAAATAGTCATTTATATTCTACTAATCAGTAACAACATAGCTGACTGTTAGCACTTGAGTATCAGCTGCATATGCAACATAGATAAATTTTTATTTTTGTTTTGACATTTGGGCCTACATTTTCTATAATTCAAATTTAGTGAACTATTTTAGGGCCTGATATAGAACTGAACCTCAGGAAAATAAATATAATGACATATAAAGTTTATCTTCAGCATGTGTCATCATTTTCCCACCCCTTCGTATAAGAAGCATGTCCACTATTTCTACTCATTATTTCAATCTTGTAAAGGCTTTGTGTCAGCTTGATTCATTAGCCTTTGTTTTAATGTTTTTCTATTTAATGCTTCTCTAGGTGACTCCTAATCTGACCACCTCCCATTTCATTGTTCATAATGGAAGTTATTCTGAAAATATTTTGTTCTAAAATAATTTTCAACTGACGTTTTAAAAGCATGCTTTAAATGTGTCCAGTGGAATACTCAATACCTTTTCAATATAATTCATAAATAACAGCTGACAGATTCATACAATACCTCTTTGTGACTGAATATGGAATTCACAAGATTATAAATTATAAAAAGATGAAAATGGGAAACCAGTACAAATATGACCATGCTACAGGTATGCTTGTTTTAAATTTACATCTCTCTTTGCAGTCAAGGGTATCTGACTAATTAACTCTTTGGATTCTTCTTTTTGTTAGCTTCTTTACAGTGCTTTCCTCTGTAATAGAATTAATTTTTGATTCTTTATTCTGGTTGAAACACACCACTCATCTCTTCTAAAAGTAGAAGAAATGTCAAGAATAATGCTGACATAAGAAAAAGCAGACATAAACTTTTGGATTAACAGAAAATGCACATTCTACTTGTATTTCTCTCCCCTTTAAGAGGGCTAGACATTTCTATCAAAGGCACTTATTATTCTGGTTGTTGTATATGAAACAAAGTCAAGACATAACATTTTGTAACAGGTAGAGTATTGAGCTGAAGTAAATTTAAGAAGCATGTTTTCCTACAGTATTGAGGAATACAGAAAATACATTCTCTCATCAGGTTTTTTCTCTAATATGTCATGTTGATTTTGACTACCATCATTATATCACTTATGGCCACATTCAGCAGTGTGGTCTCAGAATTTTTTATATGCATTTCATTTATGTTTGCCATGATTTTTATGTAAGGACATTCCTAAGAACATTTTTATAAACTGTACAGGTCATTATTCATCGTTGTTATATGGATGGCTTGCTAGTTACTTGCCAGCCTGTATGTGATTTATTAGATGAGTGCTTTGATGTCTAGGGCACCAGTTTTTCAAACTTGTCTGAAGTGGAAGTGATCTTGAGGCTGTGATATATATTGATTTGATTATTGTTTTGTAAATATTTTCTTGTTTAATAGAGACAGAACAGAATGCCCCTCTTCCAGTGTAACTACTTGTGGGAAAGGGTTTTTGCTAGTCATCATAGGGCACATAAATCAGTATTATTGAATACAAAATCTATGGCTTGATTTTAAAAAATAAGCTTAAGGTTTTCTTTCCAAGCTGAGTGTTTAGAAACTGAATGAAGTTATATTTAACTTTTTGTATTATTTTTCAGCTCTCAGAATTCTTATTTTTACATATTTATATTGCTTTCTTTATCTTGTACAACAGTAGATGAATTATACACACAAAGCTTTCTCTGATAAAAAGATATTTATTAAGAGGATATATATTACGTGCTATTGTAATTACAGGGCATATTTTAAGTGAATTGGAGCATGGGCATCCCTTTGCTTATTTTTCTTCCTTTATTTCCATGACTTTAAATAATCTTCATGCTGAAAAACAATGACAATAAGCTGATTACCACATGTTAATAAAAGAGAATGTCCTGCCTCATAGACTTAAATAATGAGTTTTTTTCATTCTTTATCTACTTTCCTGTTTTGAACCACCTCTCTGTGTTTCTTCTTCAGTCATAGGACAAATCACTTCTCAAACTTTTGGAAACATGGATCCAGTTCTGCATGCATTTTAGTTTGTCTTTCTGAATGCTTTACAGCAGGTTGTTTTTCTAAGATATTATTTTAATTTTATTTGTTCTTTTATGAAAGGCTTCTGTTAATTTACTGGTGATGGTGTTTTGGTTTTTGGTGGGTTTTTTTTTTTTTGGTAGTTTTGGGGTTGCTTTTTGGGGGGGTGGGTGTTTTGTTTTGGTTTTGGTTGGTTGGTTTGTTTTGGTTTTTTATTTATTTTTGTTTATCTTTGTGTTTTTCCCCCAGAATCTTGTAATATTATTTAGTAGGTGGTCTTAATAGCATGAAAATACCTTTTCATGTAGTCTTATACAATACAATAACATCACAATTATTTAATTGATTCATTGGTTGTACTTTCATTGCATTGAAATTTTCAAATAACTTTCTTTGCTTTGTTGTTTGGTTGGTACCTAAAAGAAGAATTCTTTTGCTCAGAGGTAGGGTAGGTCAGGTGATACTGTTTATTTCTCACCCTTTAGAACAGAAATCTGCCTTGGAACTTTTGAAAAGATCAATTTCCCAAACCAGGTCATAATCTTATTGAAATAATAAGATTTATACTCACTCATCTCTTACACTGGCATTTCAAATCATTGTATATTATTCAACAGAAGTTCATAAAATTTTGGTGCTTTTAATTTTCTTCCACTTACTGTACGTTGTTCTTTCTGGGTAGTAAATACTTCTCCTAGTTCATATCAACTTTTCTCCATCTAAGCAAAAATGTTTTGCCCACTGTGTTGTTGTAGATTTGTCCTCTGAAAATAAAATCCATTGCTTTTCTTTTTTACAAAACTATACCAGAAAATTCATTTTTGAAATAAATAATGAAAATGTATTGATATTTCCTGAAATCTAATCTAGTCTAGTTGAAGGAGGGATCAATTCACTATTGCATGTTTGTGCTTTTCTTGTTGGATCAGGAGGTGATTTTAGAGCATACTGTTATCTTATCTTCATCTACATTTCCTAGATTTTCCAGTATTGAACTTTGCTTGGATATTGTCACAAATTCTGATTTTCCAAACTAATCCTTTATGCTTACTTCCCAGCATGGGGTTTTCAAGAACATAGATGACCTTCTTAAGTAGTTTTGTAATATTCTGTCATTAGGTCTTTAGTTAATTTTCTACTTAGAGTTGCATGAGTGTTTTTTCTTAGTTCTACAGAATAAGTTAATAGCTTGGGGGTTTGTTTGTTTTTGCTTGAAAAACAGATGCTTTTAATGTCAGAAAATACAGTGTGTTGTTTTATTTTATATTTCTTTGAATCTTATAACTGAAGCATCACAGTGTAGCACTAGTGCTCTGACAAGTATTTTTATAGTGGTAAAAGTGCTTAATTTTATAATTTTGAGTTTCAACCTTCTGGATCTCTTCCTACACTGATAACACACTGAGAGCTATCTCAAGGATTTGCAGCTTGTGGGAAGTGAGTACAGGTTCTGAAAAGTGACATGACAGTCAATATGCAGCACATGGTAATGCAAAAAACTTTACGAAAAAAGGGAGGTGTGAAACAATTGATATGAACCCAAGTTTTCATGTCTCTCACACCTGCAAGGTGTTTTGGTTTTTTGTTTGTTTGTTTTTGTTTCTTTTCTCAGAGTGCTGATAATGGATCATAATCAAGATCTTATCGCTCTTTACAGCTACCTGAAAGGAGGCTGTAGTGAGAAATCTGTCTCTTCTCCCAAGTAACAAGTAACAGGAAAATGGGAAATGGCCTCAAGTTACACCAAGGGAGATTTGGGTTGGATGTAAATAAAACTTTACTAGGAACTGTAGTCAAACACTGAAGCAATTGCCCAGGAAAGTGTCTGAGTTACCATCCCTGGAGGTAATTAAAAGATGTTGGATGTGGTGCTTAGGAGCAGGGTTTAGTAGTGAATATGGCAGTTCTGGGTTAACAGTTCGACTCAAATCTTTTCCAACCTAAATGATTGCATGACTTTATGATCTAATAAGAGCTTATCTCTTTAACCACCTTATATCTGAAGTCCCGTATCAGATTTTTTATCGTGGAGACGTTAAACACATGACAGGAAACTTTCCTAGAGTCTTATCTACAACACAGGAGGACCCTCGCAAAAAAACCCTTTCACTGCTTGTCCTCTTCCCCTCACAAAGGAGCGTCCCTGTCCTCTTCCCCTTGAGCTAGCAATATGCCAGTGTATAGGATTGTGAAGAGTATGGATTTTGCATTTACTTACCACTCCTGCAGTACCACTATAAAAAATATTTAATTTCACAGAATAGATCTATTGCCACTTTACTACAATATTCCATGTATATTTTGCCTACTTTGAATGCTCAGCTGGGACTGAACCCTTTTCTTTGGGAGGATAGCTGTCTAGGGACAAACTATAGCACTAAGGTTTTCAGAGAAGCCTCTAGATGTAAAAGAGCACACAAGTTCAACTGGATAATGCTCCTCCAGAGGACTCCAAAATAAAGTACTCTAAGGCTAAAGTGGGAACAGAATCATTCAAGAAAAATGAGCCCACAGGCTCATTTTACATACCAGGAAGTGAAAAACCCACATAATGCAGAGTCCCTCATCAGATAAAGGCATGATGGAATAAGCATTTCTAAAAAAATCAGAGGGTATTAAACCGAGGGCTTTGTTTTGTGGTAGGACTTTGAAGGCAAATAAGCATGCAGTATGGGCTTCTATATGGCGGGGTTCCAAGCCTGTTAGAGTACTGTTGCAAGAAACTAGGACTGAGCCAATTTTATCCAACCCTGACTTAATTATGTATTTTCTACACATGTTCTATAAAGATGTAAATAGAAAGTTGGTTTTTACTTTTTTTTTTTCCTCTTACTCAAAATTCAGGTGTTCTCTTCATGCATGCCAGTGTACATGCAAACATAATACTTTTTCAGATGGTCAGAAATCAGGGCTCAAGTGTGACATAAGAACAAGCTATTACAAAAGTGCAGGGGCTGGGAATTACCTTTTGAAAAAAAGCCAGATTTAATTATATGCTTGTGCACATTTTGAAAGCAGAGTCTTGATGTGTAGGTCAAAGAACAAAGAACAGCACTTAAATGTTGAGACACATCTCTGAATTAAAACCACCTCACTTTTCTCAGTATCCATTATGGCTCCGTTTTCCTCATGATAACGTTAATGTCTCAGGTATTTGGATTGAACCATCTGGGAATATAGAGCATGTGTGAATGCACATAAAAACAGTCTCTAAAATAAAGGTTACTGCTTTTCCAAATGTTTTCTATTGTTTTGGTCAAATGTAACATGGTGTTTCCAGGTAAAGGATACTTAGAATTTATGTGGAAAGTGAAGGAGGAAATGAAGGGTGAGTTAAATAGGTTGCATACCAGTTCCATAAAAAGAGAAAAACTTGTTTCAGTTTTTCTTCTCCTTAAAGCAGCTTTGTTTTTTTTTTTAGAAAAACTTCCTGTGGTGGGTTACAGGCTGACATAAATAGGCATACCTTTCTTAACTTCCCAGTTATAGTCCTCTTAAAATTTCTTTTCTCATTATTTTTAAGAGCTATTACCTCTATACAGGACCTAAAATATTTCCTCAAGAAAAGAATATGACATGATGAACAATCTTTCACATATTAACTACCCTACATTATTGTCTTGTATGATAGTCTTGGGGACAAGCCATCT
The DNA here is from genome assembly GCF_048771995.1 of Taeniopygia guttata. Taxonomy (NCBI): domain Eukaryota; kingdom Metazoa; phylum Chordata; class Aves; order Passeriformes; family Estrildidae; genus Taeniopygia; species Taeniopygia guttata. The sequence goes on along the minus strand of NC_133028.1, from coordinate 34,172,263 downwards.
GTGCTTTACAAATATTCTGGCAACATTAATAAAATGTTCACACAATGTTCTTGCTTACTGAATATATAAAACAATTATTGCTAGTTAGTTCTTTTGTTTAAAACGTTCCACAATGTACTATCCAGTTGCAACTATAAAGTCAGCCTTTTCTATATAGGGTGTTATATAAGATTGTCACTAATTGTCAGTATTTCTGCATGCATTTTTCTTGGAATGGGAGATTTCTATTGTGGTTGTGTACAATGGTTACCAAATTTTGTCTTTCATAATCCTTTTCATGTATTTTCATTAAAGATTAGGTCTGCTGCCTTTAAAATTAATCTATTTGCCTTAAACTAAAGATTTCTGACAAGATTGTTAGTTAAATAAGGAAGTGTGAGGTGCAAAAAACACAAGGCAAAAGCTGATTGAAATAATAATAGAAGATTTAAGCTTTATTCTCTCTGTATTCCTTCTTTTATTTTTCTACAAGTAGGATGCATTGTTCCATTAATATTGTCCAATGAATAAACACAGTGAAATAATGGCATCTAAGATGTGAATATAAACTCCCATCCCATTTAACTGTTCTACTCTTATTCCTCAACTTTTGCTAGTAATCTGGCTAAGGTGTGTAGATATTTCTTTTCTTTGGTAACATTTTTTTCTGTGAAGACTCAATTAAGAAAATATTTGGGAATATAATATACCTGTGGAAAGTCAGTAAAATAAACTCTTCAAGTAAAAGCAATACTTAGATTAAATTAAATGATGAGCATTGTATTAGCAAAATCTTCTTTGTAAACAAGTAAATTGCTAATAATATTGATTGTTACAAAGGTAGCATTTTCCACAGCATGAATTGGAGTAAAAGAGAGCTATTAAAAAATAAGCCTCTATGAAACCCTCTCATTAATAAATGGAAACTGAAATAGGTCTAAGCCTATATAACATATGATACAAGGCCATGCTGCACACAGGGCTAGTGCTCTGGCTGGAATCAGAACAATATCAAACCAGGAACCCACAGTACTGTTTTTGGAGTATATTAGAAGTATATAGGAATAGGATTTGATCTTATTCTTCCAGAAACATATTTTAAGACAACATGAATTGTCCTTTGAAAGTCTTAAGCTTCTTGACAGAAAGACTAGAAAAATAAAGTCAACAGTTTAGCCTGAACAAGAGAATACTAGGTTTGATAAAATTACCCTATATTAATGTATGATACAAAACTTTTAAATTAATTCTAAGGCAAGGTACTTATAGACTTCCATGTACAGCTCAAAACTCAGCCTCAGGATCTGGGATGAGATTTTACATGTACATAATTTATCTCAGATGTCTGTCATTGACAATCAATAGGATGTGCAAATCTTGCTTAGATTGCAGTTTTAGAGTTCAGTTTTTATTCATGCAATCCATATGTACTATTTAGAAATATAGACTGGCATATGGCAGGGAGAGTAACAAATTTATTCTGCTAATCAGGGAGGCAAGGAGCATTTAACATTTTTAAGTTAATTCAAACCTAAGTTTCATTTTTGTCACACTTTAGTAAGCACACCTAATACTTCTCAGAGCACTTTCATTTATGTAAATGCCTTACAACGAGTGTAAAATATGGTCAACTATTATTTACATATCACAGATAATTCTGAGATGGAAGGGACCCAGAAAGATAATCAAGTCCAACTCTTAAGTTAATGGTGTATGCATGGATTGAACTCACACCTTTGGTGTTATTGGCACCATGCTCTAATCAACTGAGCTAATCTCAGGGTCTGTATTCAGATGTTGGTCTAGATGGAAGATACAGTTGCTGAAGGGAATCTCAAATGCTCATTATGGTATTTTTAGTCACTTCTGAATAGATTAATCACCAAAATTTCAGGATGAAACATCCTACATTAACACAGTTTTCTCTGTTGTTTAACAAATAGTATTTCAGTTGAGTGGTCTCCTGAAATACAGCTGTTTTGTGAAATAAAACATAGAAGTTATGAGTCTTTTATTTTTCTAGTTCTATTGCCTTTGTTTCCTCTGTTGAATGTGTTTAGCTGTTCTAAATAGCAAAGTTGATAGCTGCAAATCAGAGGAAGAAACCATTGTTTCTTTAGAAAAGTGTCATAAGAAAAATCTAGCAAAAAATGAAAGTTTTTTTAATCTATCTTTTTTTTTTTTTTTTTTGATAAGTGAAATCCTTATGACATATGTTCTTACACAAATCTGAAGGTAATATTTTTTAAAATACATTTAAAGCTGTATTTGCTATATTTATACTTTTTCTTTATTATTATTTTTATCCTATTTATGCCTTGCTCATAAAAAGAAAGGGAAAAATTCTATATTTGAGGGTGTCAACATTTTTCACTGAATTTTTTTTATTTCTCTTCAAATTACAGGAAAGTATATTTAGAAAATAATATTAACTATAAGTGTATATTGATGTTGGCAAATGTACCCTAGCTATATAGATTCATGTAAAAAATACAAGGAAAAATACATTCATGTAAAAATACAAAATAATTTTTTCTATTTTCTGTTCTACATATCTTTTCACTGTGGTCTCTGCAAAATTTCTGCTCTCAAAATGAGAAAGTAAGTTAGGTACCATTTTCATGAGGAACAATTTTAGCAGTGGGCTTAGTTTAAATTTGCTGTATCATCTGTATAATGTTGCTTTTGTGGCATTATAAACTTCTCATGTGTACTGCCAGAAGACATAAAATGGCCCAGTGGCATATGTTATGTTCTTGCATCTGCCTAATTTTCGACTTGAAATACCACACAGCAATGTTTGTGATAAACTACACACAACAAGGTCAAAGCAGGTGCCTGCTGGGATGAGTAATCATCTTTATTTCATCATCTTATATCAACAGGTATCATGGAGACAAAGTAATAGCTTTTATGAGAGGAGCTTCATATGTACCTCTGAAAAGTTATGAGGCACAAGACAGAATCAACTAAGAGATAATGACTGTAGATTTGCTATAGGGTGCCCCGCAGTTCAATTTACATTGCATCCTGAAGGGTACTGTGTAGGAAGGACAGATTTTTCAAAACAAATAGGCTTGAAAATACTATTTAATCACTAATGTTCAAACTGTGTGTGCTGCTTTTAGAGTTCCCTCTCTGTAGAAGAAGTGTTTTGTTTTTGTTTTTATATGCAGTTTTACTTCTCTCTTTCCTCTCTGTTTTTTTACAATAGCAAATATATGCATCCCCCAACATATATTTCAACACTTGTGCAGCCCTAATTGTCACATGAAAACTGAAGTGGTTTTATGTTACCTGTAAGCAAAATATTGTACATCTATGTAATCTCTAATATGTAGGGAATTACTATATTAGTGACATGGTGGATGCTAAAGTCAAATAAGTGTGTATAAATAATATTTTAAAAGATAAGAGTTAAGAGATGGAAAATACATAAATACATCATTTCCTAAAAAAGCATGGAGTAAAATAAATTTAAAAGTAGTGAATTTTTTGTAGAAAGAACCTGGATACACAACTCAGCTCACAGGTTTGGCTGTCTGCAAGTATGTGCTTTGTGAAGCACAACAGCATGACTTTTGAGTCAGCTTTGATGAACAAAACTGTTACTGAGCTGTGCAAATACACAAGTCAAAGCCATGTAAGACAGGAGAAGTGAAAATGAAAATTGAATTTAGTTTTTGAAATTGATAATAGTAATTGAAAACATTATGAAAAACATGAAAACCTATAGCACGTGATTTGATTTTGAAGACAATTACTCACTGAAATAAAAAATCAACATGTTTTCAGGGCCAGTTGGTGTTATAGAAAAATGTATTTTGCTGGATAGGGCCACTTGTTACCAGTTACTGTCACCTGGACACACCCCAGAGGCTGTCAGCCCACTCTGGTTCCTGGCACTGATTCTGCTCACAGACACACAGCCCCCCCATGCCATGTTTGGTCCCCAGTAGATGTGCCCTCTGTGCTCTTCTCCTTCAACAGGCACATGCACTGGAGGTTTCCTCTCCAGAGACACCCAGACCCCATGGTGTTGCCTGTCACCAGCAGCTGTCCATGACTACACTGGTCTCACTGTTAGCCAGTTACTCCTGTGATCCTGCCTATGGGAAAGAGTTAGAAATTTAATATATAAAACAGACTGTACTAGGCTTGGGGAACAGACAGCTGACCAACCAATCAACCAGAAAACAACACATGACCAGATCTTTCTAATTCCTTTATGTCTCTACTTTCTCACACTTTTTCCTTCCCAAACCACTTAGATCCTTCCCCTAAATATAGCCATAAGAATTTTTGTGAAATCCTGAAATAATACATTTCCACTGCATCCCTTAGTGTGTTTCACAGCCTTAAGCACCGAACCCCTCAAAACAAGAGGTGCTCCTGCATTGGCTCACTCTGATGTGTCCCAGAGTGTGCTGTAGGACAGGCTTTTCTAAGACACCCGTGGGGAGCCTGCACAGGCAACTCTTGCTCCAAGTCCTTAATTTGTTTGACTGAAAGACTTTGTGCCCTGTGCATCTCTGCAGTGCTGGAGATAAGCCTCTGATGGACTGATGACTACTGTGATGGGCTTAGGAGGAAGGAGAGGGTTTGTTTGGACCTCCTCACCCCAAATGTTTTCTCTGTGTTCTCCTTTGCAGAGATGCAGATGAGCTTTTGTCACAAAACATAGCAACGTATAGATGATGCAGCTGGATTTGACCAGTGGCCACTTGCCCCGGCTTGTCTGGTTCTTGTTGAGCAGGTAGGGACCACATTCATGCTTTGATTTTTATTATATTGGTACTAAATATTGACATGGTATACTAGTAAATACTTTTTTGATACTATATAAGTTCCATATAGTTCTGTCAAGGATGCCTTGAGGTAAAGTGACCAATGAGGACCAAGCTGCACATCAAGTTTTAAACACAAAGTGTCTTGTCCCTAAAGAAGAAAACACAAAAAGAAGGCTTTTTTACCATGTGTGCCTCAAGCACGCAAATTAATTCTCTTTCCCAGTCTCCAGGTCTACCAGAAATGATGTTTTTATAGATATCAGCCTTTTTCAACCAGAAGACAGATGGTCAAGAAAAAAAAATATTAACTTTCAGAGTATCCTTTCCCTGAGTGACAGGCATCTCAGTAGTGGGAGGAGACTATTTATGACATAAAATCATAAAACACACTTCTTGGACAAGCCACAACAATCCAAACTCTATGTTGCAGTCACCATTGTGTCATTAAATACTTGTGACTAACACTGAAAGATGCCTGAGGAAAAAAAGAGGTTTTATTCCTTCCCAGGAGAATTAAAATGATTCCATATTTTAGTTTCAGAAGCATCTGGGAATTTTTTTTAATTAAGAGAAAAAGTGCTAATTGTGAGATGCAAACAAACTTGTCTTGAAAAGCAAGCAGCAGTTGTGAGAAAAGCTGCAATGTGGTTGCAAAATTCCCTTACTCTCACAGCATTTCTTGACTTTTACAGATAATAAAGACTTCATAATAAAAAAATTTGTCTTGGTTTCCATGCATCAACTGTTTTTAAGTAGTCTGTGATTTTTCATACTTTGTTTACCTGTTGTAAAATACTCTAGTTTGGAGAAGGTAGATTGAAGAGATTTTATGTTACTATTTTCAAAATAGGAGCATCACACAAGAATGCTTAAAAAAAGAGCATGTAAAAATTAACAGAGTCCATGTAAATCCATGTAGAATCTAGCATTACTTTTTTCCTAATTTGTTGGGGCGGTGGGGGGGAGTAAATTGTTATATTTTAACTGTATATGTAAATGTATTTGAAAGAGTGTAATTGCACAAGAAAAAATTGTATGTGAAGCAAGTCTTGTATAAACTCCAGAGACCCATCTACTCTGCTAAATTCCATACTTTAAAAAGTATAGTTAACCCTAGATTTCTTCTTATCCCAAGTGAATTGTATAATAGGCCTCTTTATCTCTACAGTAAAAAATAAATTTTCTCATTCTTTTCTTAAAGATTGGCCAGACAAAAATTTAGCCAGTCCAGAAAATAATACATTTCCTGGAATATTTCCTCTATCCCGAGAGACAGAGAGGGAAAATGACAGGTCAGGTGACCTGTCACTCAAGAGGAAACTTCAATGTCTACAGGAACCGGAAGTTTTGGCAACAAGCCTCTGCCTAAATTACATTATGGTCCCAAAATAAGACTGTGGGATAAACCCATGATTGTGGCAAGAGAAGCCAATTGGGAATTTTTCTGGAAGGCCAGAAAGGTCAAAGTATTCTAACAGTCTGCCTTAAATCTGAAGAAAATTGAAGCTATTTGGACACCCATTGCTCTAATTTCAATTGAAAAAAACAGCTCTGGTCTCAAAGACTGAATTGAAGTTTGATTAATATTGGGTTCTCGACTTGGAGCTACATGAAGGGGCAGATATATGCAGAACCAGATGGATTTCTTACAGTTGTATCAAATACAGTCTGTGAATATCATAAATGATACAAAAGGCTTCCTTATGCCCTAACTGGAGTTTTTAATGGTTACCCTGTATTGAAGCAGTTGCTGCAGCTTGTGTCTGGTTACACAATATGTCAAATTACAGATAATACATTCAGTTTAACCCCACATTACAATTGTGCTATTCTTACAGGAGTGACTTGACCCAGTGTGTGTGATTAAACAATCAGTGTCTTGCAGGCAAAGCACAAAGGAAAATAAAGAAATTTTGATAAAGACTAAAAGTGTATTTTGCTGCCTCTTAACTTATTGCAAATAATTGTACCATAGATAAAACCCATCCACAACTTATCAAGTGTCTGATCTACATATGTAAGAATGTTCACATTCCCACAGATAATCACAGAGGAAGGTTCTTTGTATCATTTGAAAATGAGAAAATCCCTCACTTTTCTTCAACTCTCTTTTTGAACCATTTTGGAGTCTCTGTCTTAAATTTTGCCAGATTTTACAGGGAGAAAATTCTTTTTTCAACTGTAAATTAAAAAAAATAAAGTGCTTTTGTATTTTAATGCCAGAAACATAGTCACTAGTATGAGTTCATGAAAAATCAGGATGCTTCTCTATACATCCCAGGTGAAACAAGTGAGTCAAACCTCAGCTGGCTGCAAGAATTGCTGTTGCAGTTTTCCAGCTGTGGGGAGCTCACTGCAGATTCAGCAAGCCCATGTGACATTATGCTTATTCTTTGGGAAAATAATTAAAAAGCTCAGGTTTCATATATTTCCAGTACACAGTTTATTACATTTCACAGGGGAAAATGCATCTCAACTTTCCAAAATGTATTTAACAACCAATATATGAATAACAAAAATAATACAGTACAAACAGTTGTTTTTACATGCAAAAAAAAAAATCCCTTTCCATCTTAAAAATTTATTTAAGGTTATTTAAAATAATACATGAAATTTATCTGTGAAAGGAAATTCAGTGAAACTTTTAAATGCAACTTTTGAATGGGAATACAAAACAGCGGCCACCTTTCTAATGTCTGCAGGACGGGCACTCTTTTATATTTAAAAGAGGAGAATAAAGCTAGCAGAAGGACACAATCTCTTGCAAGCTGAAAGTTTGCTCACTGAGTAATGCACCCTTCCCATGCTGTAAAATAACATGATAAGCCAAAGTTTTTTTTTTTTATTATAAAAATTTTTCCATAAGTATAATACATATATGTTTATATAACAAGGAGACCTTTTGAAGTAAATAGGAAATGTGATGAAGTAATAAGCACAGCATAACAATTTAAGACAAAGTACCTGGTAACCAGACAGATGAGTTATTACAGATGATGCCTAAGTAGTGGCAGAAAAAAGCTGTGTCAGGTTGTACTTCTCTAACTCTAAAGGATCTTTTCCACAATGTGTACTGACTGGGAGTTTAAAAGCTCTATTTCCATTTCCTGTGTTGCTGTAAATATGAATTGACTTTAATGGATGAATTTTTTTGGGAGAAAGCCAGGAACTGGTGTAACAATATTTGTTCCTAAGAGTTGCTAGATACCTACCTTTCTGCAATGTGAGAGGAACCACTTCAGCTTTTCAAGTACAATTTTGCTAGACAGTACCCCAGTAACCCTGGTTTATAGACTGACAGCAGAAGTGATAAAAAGAATAGCAGTGAAGATAATATCAGCAGTCACATGTCCCTTTGCTACAGCTTTGACTGATATTCCAGAAGGCATAAGGAATAAATGCACAATGGGTCTTGTTGTTTTTTTTTTTTTAGTTTTTATTACTTCTTGCCATTTCATATGCACTTGGTATACAGGATACATGAATACATATAGCTAGCATACCTTATATACTCCTTTACACCTAGAAACACCTTAGAGAAGAAAGAATCCTTAAAACAGACTTAAAAACATTTAGAGTTCACAGCTTTTTAATGTAACTGCTGACATAGCATTTTTGGAAATATCAGTTGTGGCTGAAAAGAATTGTACAGGAAACAAGGAGGACTTTAAGGACTCTTGATGTTTACCTTTCCCTGCTGTCTTCCTAATAAACATTTTTGTATTTAGATTGGATTTTAATTAGTAATAGCATGTTCAATCTCTAGGCTAGCATTCTATTTTAAAAGATGTTTCTGTTAACTGGAGAGGACTCCAAATGGGAAGACCAAAAATGTCATGAGAAAGAAAGATAGGGTTTCTGTTATCCATTGTTTTCACAAAAATACATTCACTTGCAGTTACAGCTGTTTATCAAAACCACTCAGTAGAAAGGAAAAATACCTGGTCATAGGCACAGAATCAATCAAGGCATGGTCACCTGAACATTCACTGAATCTGTAGTTTTAGCTGACTTCCTGTCTCACTAATTGCTTCATTTATTTTCCTCACAGTCTCTTCATACCTGCTTAATTCCATTTTATACTCTCTTTCAGCCCCGTTACCCTGTTTACTTTCCTTTATTGCCAGTGTTTATTGTCCCTTAAGTAAATCACTGAAGAAAGATATGAAAAACATAGTAAAATAACATTTATTGCCTTGCTGTGGTTCCCTCTATGAGCTAATTCCCATTTCCTTTCTCTACCCATTGAAATTTGATAAAGGAACACCTACTGATACTTTACATACTACCGAGCACCAAGGAGGCTTGTTTTGAACTGGCTCTTAATTATTTCTATAATAGGAATGATCCAAATAAGTACAGTTTGCATGAATTGAGTATCTTAAAAAGCCAACAATAAGATCTATGACTTCCAGGTCCCAGTCTCCAAGTTCTGAACTGGAATCTGAACTGGAATATTGTTATATTATATATTTATTTTTTTCCTAATTAGAATGGAACTAAAGAATTTCTAAATTAGGTTCATCAATTCTTTTAGGCAAGCATTAACCCACTCCTGAAAAGTAATCAAGAGGAATACAGAAAGGCCCAGCTATCTTCTGACAACAACCTTCTAGCACGTGATATTGGCAAGTGAACTATTCGCAATTGCACAATCAGACATCTTCTCAAAACTTCTGTCAACTAATGTTACTCCTACTGCCTGTGATCTTTTACAAGCATATCAGCTTCACTTTAGTCGTGGAATCTAAGGCTGACTTCTTTGCAGTTCTGAGGCTGCAGAACTCTGCTTTTTTTAAAGTGGTTAACAAGTATACTTGAAAATTCAATGTAGATGCAGAAACACCTTCTTAGTGTTGAGTAAAATCCAACTCCTTAACAGAGAGAGTGAAGGTTAGTTCTCATGTGCCTTCATCTAAGTGAGGCTGCAGGACACCTTCAGGACCTTCCAAGCTGCTGTGGACCAGAGACTCTGAATTAGTAGATCAGACTATTCCAGGTTGTTTTTGTGTGAACCGGAGTTCTTACAAAGGGGTAAAAGTGATGACTCTCATTGCAGCTCTGCTGTAAGAAGGAAATCCTTACATGAAGCAGCGGAAAGCTAACTCTGAATATTTCTAAACGTTTCATTCACAAAATCTTAGTCACTGTGACTACGTAGCTGAAAAAAACATAGTGAGAGAAGATGCGAAGGGAGACAGACATCTTTGGCATTAGTCATCACCAAAAAAATAACCTCTGTACTGTCATAGGAAAAAAAAAAAGTCTTTGACTTTGATCCACACGATACCCATTTTTTCATATTATCTCATTGTTTACATGTCCTATGATGCAAACCCATGGTTACCTACACAGGAATGAAACTAAGACTGAAAAGATAAAGAACATAAATTACTCCAAAGAGAGAATTTTCTTAATGATGGAAACCAGGAAGATGGAAATTGTTATGAAAGAGAGTTGAAACTTGAACCTAGAATTGTAGCTCTGCATAGTGTTTCTTCACCTCGAAGATGGTCACATATTTTCATTCTCAAGTTGATTTTCTCGCTCTACAGTAACTGTTGCTAAAGAAGTGTTTGTGGGGAAATGCTGTACACAGACATTCAGGAATGGAGAAAAGAAATTGATACATTTTTAACCAGAAAAACCAACTAATGTAAATAATTGAGCTGATCTAGAGGACAAGATCTTTGACTATTTTTTCTGACAACTAATGGGGTAGCAGGCAATTGTTTGCAGATCCTAAGCTGTATTAACAGAAAAGGATAAGGAACAGATCTCTTAGACTTTTCATAAAACTAACTTTTTGCTATTTGCTCTTTTGCAGTACAAGAAAGGTTTTGGCATCTTCCTGAATCTTTGAGTTAAAACACTTGTTCCTAAAAAAAGTTAGAGACAAAACATTTTTTCCAGGAACCATGGACTACATTACAGGGAATTGAAAGTAGGAATTGAAGTTTATCTGGAGTGATTTGTTCTCATAAGAAGTTGTTAAAGCTGCTTATAAAAAACCTATCATTTTCACCAAAACAAAAACCTGGGGAAGACAAAAGCAGTGAGAGCACTGCAAACCCAGACATTTCTGCTTCCTTCATTACAGTGTTTTCTCTCAGGCTCTGGAGAACTTCTTGTTTGACTTGTGAGGCTTTGAGAGTCTCTCCATCACATTCTCTAGTAAAAGCAGAGGAAAATTAGCTTTCTGCATTCACTTGTATTTAAAAATACAATGTGGTTTTTCTTTTTCTAGAAGGATACAAGAACTGAATCAATGAAGAAGCTATATACACAGGCAAATGGGAAAAAAAAAAGGAGCTGAATGAACTTCACCACTCCATTCATATCTCATGTCTTGCATTTCCTGAAGCAAAAGGTCAATCAGTGGCAAAGCTCTAACAAGTGCTTAACAGCTTAATAAACATAACAAGAATTGTGCCAATATGCCAGAGAGCAAGAAACAGTTACACAGGCAGAAATGTGTAGAAGCAGAACTTATCCATTTAGTAATTTAAAACAACCCATCCTAAGGTAATGGAATCTGGCAACAGAGATGAACTGCTTTCCCAGGAGGTAGACAATTATCATAGGCTAAACAGCTGTTTAAAAGTAAAAGTTGTTTCAAACAAAGCAGAAAACAGATGCTTTTAGACATTTCTTAGAAGTTAAAAAAAGCACAAAACCACCAAATGTATGAAAAAAGGTTTCCTTTAAACACTGAGAGAATTTTATAGCCTAAGTTGAAAACCAAACAAAACCTCAATTTCTAATACAGCATACTGTCTTTGAAAACCCTAGGTATCCTAACACTCTGTCCTTAGGCATCTCTAGCAAAGCTTTCTACATCTCAAGAATCCTCATGCTCCTTCTTGGTATAGCTAACTGAGAGCTGCTGCAGTTAAGGATTTCATTTATTCACAACTTGTTATGTGCTGCTAGGACATTACAGGCATTTTCCCTAGGTTCAGCCACAGAGGGCAAGTCCCTGTTCCAGACAAGTGAAGAAATTGATGAAAAGAAAACATCCCACAGACCATTTTCAATCTCTGTAGTATCTTCTTTCTACATGAGGAATGCTGATTATACTCCCAAAATTCAAGTGATCTGTGCCTGTGCTATGGCAATTATTAGCTCCTCATACAAAGCAAAATTTGACTTCAGGAGATACAGGCTTCGGGGGGTTAGCCATGAATGCAGCAATCAGAATCCTGAAGTCAGGCACACAAATTCAGCTAAGTGTATAAAGTTCCCACACAACAAAGACCGTAGATGCATAAACTGAAAAGTATAGTAATTGCTGCCCACAAATAATTTTCTAAGTCTTGATTTGAAGGAAGTAGTCATCATTGTAGTTGTTATCTCCACTACAATATGAATTGTCTCTACTACTCACACCATTTGAAATCATTGTTTTGCCTATAACTATGTATTGACAGATTCTGGTTTGGATTAGATCTATGGTGCTACCAGAACATAAATAAAAGGTTAGGTAACTTTAAAAACCTATAACGATGTAATTCACAGAATATATTTTAATAGTATATACAATAGTATCTAGAAATTGAACTAGATAAATCTTGCATTAAATAGATACCCAAACAAAATTATCCCAGAATTAAGTTATAGTCCTAAAATATTCTCATGTGATGAATGAAAAGACTCTAGTCTGGGGATGAACAAAGACTTATGAAGGCCTTCTTTGTCTTTTTCAAGCTTTCACATATTAGGGGTGGGTCTTTTTGTTTGGTTGGTTTGTTGTTTTTTTATGCAATTATCCCCCAAAATGCACCTTTAAAAGTTTTCCCTTTCTTCCAGTTGCTATGAAAAATCCCTTTTGGGACAGGAAAACTTTTTGAAAAGTGTCCTATTAGTTGTGTATATGAAAATATCCATTCTGGGTAGCAGAGCTAAAAATTTTGTCAAAAGATATAGTCTTCTGACAGTTAAAAAGTAGCGTCAAGATTTTTATTTGTCTTATCAATAACAGTGCAGTTCTGAAAGCAATAGTTTAATCACCAAATTTGGTGCAATCTTCTGTTCTTGTATGAAATCATACTGCAGAAATAAACCTGGAAGGAAGTTTCAGTGATTGTCCATTTATCTAGTCTTTCCCCATGTTGTGCGGATCACAGCGCTCAAAACCATTTGTCTATGCTGTTCTTTAAAGCCTGCAGTAAACATTTTCCCTAAGAAACCTATGCAATCAATTTCAGGGCTCAAAGGTTCTTACTGCCAGACAGAAAGCATTCAACAGTCAGTTTATAACTAATTATTGTGCTAACATTGTTCTTTAGTCAAACAGGTTTTCCCTTATTTTCCTTCCAGTGTGGCTATCGAAAGTAATTTTCCTTCTGGCCTTCATTTTGCTATGATAAATAACTCAATTTATGTATTCCAAGAAAAATACCTCTTTATTCCCTAAGATTGCTATTAATGTCTATTCTCTTGTCCAGTCTAATCACTGCTGCAAATAGGGGATTCAAGCAGTAGTCAGTCTTCTGTCTAGGTAAGGTCATCCTAGAGCTGATTTTCTGATTAAATTGTAAACTAAGATCTGAATTTTGAGCAACCGAAATACAGTTTTCAGGCTACAGCACCACAGAATTAATGGCTCACAAATATACCAATAATACTAGTGAAAACCCTTGTACCTAAAAGGAAGGCATTAATAGTTCACTAAAAGCAAAACAATTTGAACAAAACCATTTTGAAAGAAAATGTGTAGGGAAAAGGGAGGTTGAATTCCCATTAAGTAAACATACTGTTTAGATAATGGGCTCTTTTTTTGCCTCCCAAGTTCAAAGTGGAAAGAATTCTGGTGAAAATTTAAAATAAGATTCTTACACAAATCTATGTATTGGCCACTAAATGCAGCATCTTGTTTTTGAAAGATGAATTCCATTATGCCTAGGGATTTTTCTTTAAGAGCACACTGTTCTTGTTGTACTGAATAGACAAGCCATAATAATCAGCTAAGTTCAGTTCCCCACAAATTTAGTCCTTTTCTCAATCCTCTTCTCATTTTCTGCCTTCTTTCTTTTACCTCCTACTTCTCCTCCCCTGAATAAGGTGTTAAAAGACTGTGACCAAGAGCTGTTGTTGAGCCAACCTAGTGGAACAAATCTGCTGAATAAGGCTGAATACAGTATTATACAAATGGAATTTAACAGTGACTCACAGTAATAATAATAAGGTGGGAGAGCAGGCTGGTTTTGAAGAACTGTTATCGACTTATGCTGTAAGATGTGGTCAACTTACTATTTGTCTGCCAAAAGCCTTGATATCTCAGTAAAAAATTGAAATATTAATGTGCCTTGGTCTTACTCCTGAATATTCTGCAGTAGAACCAATTTTCTAATGAAATGTGGGTAGGGATGCAAGGCTTGTTAAAGAAAAGAATGCAAGTGCATGAAAAACTATTTTGCTGAGTGCAAAAAGCCACAGAGCTTTCTACAGCAGCTCAACTATCTCTGTGCTTCAAAGCTATGGCTGAAATTTCCCCTGAAGCCTACAATACTGCAGGGAAATGAAGAATCTAAAAAAGACCTGTACTGCGGGCTATACAGTTCTGTGGCCACTGAGAAGTTCAAGTGATCAAAACTTTGAAGTGTGCATAGATCCTCTGAAAACCTCATGAGTTTCTAAAAGGAACTGTCTGAAGGGGCTCTCCAAAGCTTCTGTGAGGGCATCTTTTGTCAGTATAGTTTGCACAGAGTACCGGGAGTTGTGTAAAATTGCTAGCTATCTTTTAAGGTCAGTGATAGGATTTTCTAATGTATTTCCACTTTATAATGTTTTGGGATTTTGTTTTGCTTTGTTTTTCCCCAGCTACTCTCCATTTATTTCCTTACACAAAAAAACCCATCATGGCTAGCATCCCACAAGTCAATTGTGAAACCTATCCTCTGGTTATTTCTACTGCTCACTGATTTTAGGTTTATGGTTTACAGGCAAAGATTTGAAATAAGAGAGAATCAGGTTGACTGCTGATTTTAGCTAAAGAAATACTCAAAAAGTTTCTAAATGCTTGGAAGGAATAACTCCCAACTGAAATGCTGCAGGAAATATCACTGAAGAATGACATGGAGGTAGTTTATTTTGTTTTGGTTTGGTTTATTTGTTTGTGTGTGGTTTTGGTGGGGGTTTTTTGTTGGTTTGTTTGGATTTTTTTTCTTGGCTTTATTTCTGTGTCTTCTTGCTTGATTATGTCTTAAAGACATGCTGAGAGTTTTGAATACTAGGTAATATTTAATGCAGTTTTCTGAGAGTCATTAGAGTCCTTATAAGTGAAATTTTCCCTCTGATCTGCCGAGTGTAATTTATTAAAAAAATGTATGCTTTGTGCTTTGGATTTAAGTACACAAATAATGTAATACCTATACTCATTATTGTTCCCTAAATTTCTTTTTGAAAGCTCTATTATTGCTATTGTAACATCAGAAGCCAAGTTACCTTTTCATGAAGTGGACATACCCTCTGTGTTATACTCTCCTGCATACCTGTACCTCATGTTATACTTCTATTTATTTTTTAGAAGAATACCTGTATGAACCAAAACTAAGAGTATATCAGAGCCAGTGCAAAATCCTGATTGAGTGCAACATGCATGGAAATGGAACAATACACCTGATCTGTCAGCCAGCAGCGCTGGAACCGTCAGAAAGTCCTACTAAGTACTCATTCTGTGATAACACCAAACCTTTGACCTTGGGTACAAGGTCATATCTGAATAATTTGGTTTTGTATGCAGCTATCCAGCTGAGCTGAGTTTTGGAATTACTGACCTTATTTTGAATGCTCTGTAGTATACTTCTGCTTTCGTTTGCTTTTTTAGCACTGCTAACACTGCTTCAGAGACAATTTCTTTGTTCTGTACAGAGACATAAACTGTGAAATTAAGCCTCATCAGCACAGCAACTTAGTTTATTTAACACATTTTTCTGAATAAAAAGTATGAAAATTTAAGAGCTGAAGCAAATAGCTTTCCTGTGAATTGCTATCCGTATTTCAGAAACATATCAGTCTACAAAATTTCCCATAAACCAGTTAGGGTTTTATATTTACATAACACAGCTAATTGTAGATAGTTATGTATTCTTTCCTTGCATTGCTTAAAATATTGGCACAGTAATAACACTAGATCTATCTTGTGGCAAAATGCCATAGCATCGTCCAATTTCCGAGGAGCCATATGGCAATGGTACAGCCATCTGTTTATCTTGATATTCCTTTCCTGGCAAACCTTTTACCCATATGGGTTATTGGTGCCCTCATCTGTGTATATCATGAAGAGGTTCAAAACCAAAATCTATAATTTTCCCTGGTATAACTTTTAACAATTACACTGAACATAAAGATCACACTATCCCCATGTTTAACCTCATCCATTTCTGTTATGTACACACCTGCCTTCTTCTGTTAGATGCAGGAACAATTTGATTTCCAGAATTTGTGAAAGCTGTCATCACAAGCTGTCAGGTTTGAGGCATCGTAATCATCTCAAAGGACTGATAGCTTGTGCTTTGTGGATTTGAAACTTCATCACTAAAGAGATTAAATGATCCGTCCTTTTACATGCTGACAGGGTAGCAATTTTGTGTCAGTGTAGAGATTCACGCATTCAGACAGTAAAGCCATGCCAAATATATGTGGAGCCCTTTTACATTTTATGTGACAGCCATTTTCAATAATGTCTAAAATATTTGACATGCACTGTTTAGAATAATTTTAAATAAAGCAGTGTCGGCTTTCATCTTGATGTATTAGCAAGCCTGAGTGAAATCATGTTTATATTCCATTTAACAACCTGCTCCCTCATTTCCTCTTTGCGTGGAAGAGTTGTTTCAAATTGGGTACACCAAGAGTATAAACCAGATCTTTTAAGTATATATAATGTTTCAAATCACATCAGAATAGATAAATACGGCATTTGTTTATTTCGGGTTTTTTTTTCCTGTTCTTAAAGCAGTACAAACAATTCCATTCCAGACACCAAGCAAATGCAAAGATACAATGAAAAGAAGCGTAGGCTAATGCATTTTCGGGGCCTATACTGAATTATGTACATAATGAATTGTTTTGCAGCTCCTAGTGTTTTTGCTGAATAATGAAATACATTGACTTGTTGCATTCCACAAATTTGCAGTACAGCTTATTTAAGAAATTCATTGGTTTATTTGGCAACTTTATTGCTTTTCTTTGAAAGATCATGTTTTGTGTACATTAGACTAGTTACAATTCATGCAATGTACTTTAATGAAAATTTAATTGGATTATTGCTCTGATTTTCTGTTAGGAATTTTAAAAAATGGTAAGTATATTTTTTTGTATCTTAAGTATTATTTGTCTGCTGCTGGTTTCAGTTTAGTGACTTTTAAGATAAAAAATCTCTTTAATTTTTAAGGAACTCTTCCATGGCCCCTGTTTTTTATGAATTCTTTGCTTTAATAATAAGCCATGAGGCAATCACACATCCTGTTCCTTTCTCTTTTAGATTAATTTTACAAGATTTCCCACCATTAATTTTAGAGCCACAATTGTTCTTCATCCCTTCAAAAACTCTTTCTATCCCAACCACTAACAAATCAACCATTGGCTTTGAAACTAGCAGGACTTTGAGACATGACTTAACTTTTCACGCCATCCTGCATGCTTGCATGCATATGTGTTCTTTCATCCCCATTGTTGCTCTATTTATCATCTCTCATCTAAAGACATGCTACAACTTACATGTCTTTTCTTTATAATCACTTTCCATGTTTGTACATTTGTTCACACACCTCTCTCTGTCAGACCCATGAGCAGATGCTTCAATCAAATTTGGCAACAAACAAGCCCAGTTATATTTTTGTGTAAAACCTTCCCATGAAATAGAAATCAAGGTATTCACAAGACTTAGTCCAAGACTGGTGCACCAAAAAGGGAAGAGTTTTAATGATCGTGGAGTTAATTTTATTTTCTTTTAAAGAAGCTACTCTAATTAACCTGTCAACTTTACTTTGGTTTTGAGTGTGCTGTAAAAGGTGCAAATACACTCTAGTTTTCATTATCAGCAAGATAACTTGTCTCACTCCTTACATTTGAATGGTCTTTTTTTTTTTCTACATGCAAACAGAGTATCCCCTAACAGACATTTCTGCCTTCCTTGCTTCCTCCAAACTTTCTGCTGATTGAGAACATTTACATTGGAAAATCTGCTTGGCTCTCCAAGGGGTTGAAGTTTCTATTTTGGGACACCTTGAACTTACTGTCTTGGTCCCAATTTAGTAAATATATATCTGTCTAGCGACTCAGATTTTGCCTTAAAGGTTTTGGCATTAGGAGGACACAGCTGTGACTTTTCTCCCTCTTTTCCAACATGTCAGCGTCCTAGCAACACATGAATAACACTATCATTACAAGAGCCTAGAGCAAAAAGAACAAACAGATAAATATTGGGGTGCACTGCCTATCAAAGTAAAACAGAGGAAAACATATATGCTGTAGTTTCCAGAGTCTGTACTATAACTGCACCAGGTTCTACAAAAGGGCAGAGATCAAAGGCAATGCACCTGAATCACTATGTCATTACACCCAAGCTAACACTGCCACTGATAGTCCCTCCTAATTACTACAAGGCACTTCAGTGATAACATAAATATAGTTCTTTCAGAACCTATTCTTGAACTTTTGTTCACTTCTCTACATGGTGCATTTCTACTGGTATTTAAAAGACCAATCAAATAGAAAAAGTAAAACAGGTTTAGGTAGAGCCTGAGGCTACAACTGAACTGTGAAGTGAGATGGTCTTCAGTGCTTCCCAAATTCTTAATCCCTAATGTGATTTGGCTGATGACCCAATCAGATCACATCACACCTCTCATCTAGGCAAAAATCTGCCTTACACTTTCTTGAC
The DNA here is from genome assembly GCF_048771995.1 of Taeniopygia guttata. Classification (NCBI taxonomy): domain Eukaryota; kingdom Metazoa; phylum Chordata; class Aves; order Passeriformes; family Estrildidae; genus Taeniopygia; species Taeniopygia guttata. The sequence goes on along the minus strand of NC_133028.1, from coordinate 34,153,606 downwards.
AAGCAGAGGCAGAAAGATGAGTGGAAGAAGGTGTGTATAAAGCCCTTCTTGAAACAAAATTGACTGACAGCTGGAACAGATAGCCAAACTGAGTCCATACTGTAAATACAACATACTTAGGTTTTGAACATGAAATTTTTAAAAATATGGACAGCTTCACTGGTAGTTTGTGTACCACTTTCCCCAAACTATGTTTTCTATTATTATGAATACACCACATAAAGAAATTATAGGATCTGAAAGTTCAGGTACCTTTACTAACGATACTGTAAAATGTCAGTTAAGGTTCTCTAAGTGACTTTGGAACTGAGCACTTACCTAGGAATCCCAACCAAAGCTTTTCAAACCATGAAGGGCCAGAGAAAATGCTTAGGTATGAGACTGTGATGGTTTGGCAGGGCTAGAGTTAATTTTCTTCATGGTGGCTGGTATGTGAGTGTGTTTTGGATTTACGCTAAATACAGGGTTGATAATATAGAGGTGTTCTCGTTCTTCCATGAGGTGAGGAGACTGGTGGTGCTGGGATGTTGGGAGGAGACACAGGTGGGACAGGTGGCTCAAACTTACCACAGAGATATTACAGACCATACAGCATCATGCTCAGTGCATAAAGCTGGGAGAGAATAAGAAAGGAGGTACATTTTGAGTAATGGCGTTTGTCTTCCCAAGTCACCATTACACGTGATGGGGCCCCTTCTCTCCTGGAGATGGCTGAACACCTGCCTGCCCATGGGAAGTAGTGAATTCATTCCTTGTTTTGCTTTGCTTATGTGTGTGGCTTTTTTTTCTTTTTCCTGTTCAATTGTCTGTATCTCAGCCCATGAATTCTCCAGCTTTTAGTTTTTCAATTCTCTCCCCTGACCACAGGTGAAGGAGTAACAAGTGGCTGTATGCTGGTGGCAGTAGTTAAACCATGACATAGACTTTTAATTAAATCAGTATAAAGTCAGCTTATAATAGCATTAATCAATGGCTTAGTGCAGTTAGCAATAATAAAATTAAATGGTCACAGCATACAACTTACTGTAGGTAAAGAAATAGGCTTAGTGAAGGCTTTAGTGTTTTCTCCTCTCACTGACAGTAAGCTATGTAAATCTGCAGCTAAACTCCTCAAGCATACCCCTGACTTTATTAGAAAATGCAAACTTACCTCTTGAGTTACTCTATTTAACATATGAATATCATTAATTAGTAGCGATGTCAGGAATAATTCCTTTAAGCAGAAGACCAATGTACATTTCACCCTCCCTCTGATCCTTGTGAAGAAGCTCTTGCTCCCAGACAAGTCTCAGAAAATACTTCTGTTTTCCTGTGAGAAGGGCTGGTGTCATATGAAAGCATGGCTGGAAGGCTTCTGGCATATTATTCAGTGTCCTATTAATGGACATGATGTTTGGCATTAACACTGCGAACAGAACTGTTCATTCCTTGAAATCCACTCACTCCTTGGAAACAATGCTTGGGTTAACCAATTTCTTTGGGCAGAGGCATAAAAAAATCCTCTATGGAAACACAACAAAACTGCAGATAACTACAGATTTTTCAGTAGGTACAGATTTTTTTGAGACTTGGAAAATAACCATACAGATACTGTTTATTTTTAAATTAACATCAGACTGGGTAAGAATTGCAAAGCTTGACGTTTCATGAGAGAAGGGGAAAAGAGGGTATTGCTCTATATAACAAACACAACACCTTGTGGCTAAAGAGATTTACTGGTCTCTCAAGAAAATCATAGGAACATTTTTCCTGAGATCTTGGTCTACACTCAAAAACATTTGCAATTATTTGAAAAAAAAAAAGTAAATACCCTCAGCTAATAAATGTTCTCTAACCTATTTACATGCTAAAACTCTACTTTTCCTATGCCCTTTTACAAGATCACTTCAAAAGACTGGCTATAAGAGCTAAGCAAGAAAAAGTATTTCTTCCCATTTTGTAAAACTGGTTGCTTTAGTAAACAAGACATAGGTTGACTGTGATTAACAACAAATAGTGCACACAGGATGCTTACAACTTTGCAAGTGTTGTTGGCAGGAGGTAAAAGAAAGCTTAACCACCACCAACTCCTATTTGCAGAAAAAGAAGACATATAGATTAGGATGTGCTTCTTGACAAGATATCTAGACTTGAACTAAGGTTTTATTACATCTTTTTTTTACTTTTATTCAGTTAATTTAGAAATTATGTTAATGCCTACAGAAGTGACTGAAGATTAAAACCAGATTATATTCTAGCACTAATAAAACTTCCATCTATTTTCAGAGATTTTTTTTTAAGTGCTAATTTCAGTTTGGCTTTCCTTCTCTTGTCTGTAAAGGATAAGAGACCAAAGCTGTAGCACAGCCTATTTCAGGCATACATTTTTTTTCTTTTTCAAAGAAAATAAAGGGATGGGAATGGATTAGATTAAAAATAAAACATATAAAATACTAGTTGATTAATATTTGAATCAGGAATTAATTTATGCTTAATCCAAGTTAAATTTTTGAGCTTTTTGTGGGGAAAAAAAGCTCTAGTGAACCATTACTTGTATGTGTTTGTTGAATCATAACTAAAAAAAACCAAAAACAAACAAACAAAAAAAAAGGATACAGTGCTTCCTCTTTTCTCCTCCTTCTGCTCATTACCTGACTGCTGAAGAGTTTGTGCTACTAACACTCCAGGACAACGCAGTGCTTCAACTTCTTAGCACATTTTCAACCCCATTTTCCAGATCAAAAGAGATGGCAAGAAGCTGTGCCAGTATGAGGGTAATGAGAGCATGTAAAGGCTGAAAAGGAGGCTAACAACCTGCCCTGAAAGAAGATTTGTCCATTGTTATTTAATCTTTTCTAGTCTTTAAAACTGCAGTTTTGAACACTGGCTTACTAATGAATTGTTCTAAACATTATTGTAATAATACAACTTCAACCATAATTGAAGTGGAAGCAAATGGAAAAAATCTGCTAGTTTGTCCTACTTAACACAATATGGAACAGAAAAATACAGAAGTGAAGTCACTGGTCCCTTTCCTAACATGATCAGGATTACACAGAGACAGGATATTTCTGTTGAAATGTTTTCCATTTTAAGATAGCTGCAAATAACTTGTAAGAGAACATAGGCAATTTCCAGCATAGGCATACGTAAAGTTTATTGTTTCTAATTGTGGTGGTGGGGTTTTTAATAGGATTTTACAATGTTTTATTATATGAGCTAGGAATTTAATGTTAGGAAGTTTCAGTTGGTATGTTCCTTGTATCCCCTATTTCTTCCCCTCACAATGGTTTCTCTAGGTTGTTTATGCCTAAATTTTCCCGCCACTCAGCTGTCCCTCAGAGTGCCAATCTCCCTGTTCCTCCCCTCTTACCCTTAAATGCTTTTGTCAGTCCAGGTTGTGCTGCCCACCTCCCCTTCCGTCATTGTAGCCACCCCCATTTTGTTCTCAAAGGTTCCCTGTCAATCACCCATGTTCTCTTATAGCTGGTTGGTCCCCGAGGCTTCTCCCCGCCCCTGTCTTTTTCCCTTTGGTTGTGACACATAATGTAATTCATGTATTTTATCTCCATTGGTTGTCCCATGTTCCCACCCCTTCACACCCACACCCTTTATAAGTTGTAGCCGGACTCCCTTTTCTCTGGTAGTTGTCCCTGTCTGCTTGCTGGAGAGTAATGTCCTTGGACTTCACACAGGTGTCCTCTCCTTTGTCCCTTTACTTTAGATCCTCGTAGCACCCCAGTGCAAGCACTGCCCATGCTGCAGCACACACCGCCACCTGGTAATCTCAGTAGAGACCCAAGAATTTCTAGCCGGCACTTTGACACCCAGTGGCCGCACAGAAGGTGTTACATATAATATGCTTATACGTGAGTACAATGGCAAGAACTTGGTAATGAGAAGAGAATTTGAATGCACAAGGATCACAGAAAGATGGATGCAGGAAAAAAATATTCTGCATGTATGACTAATTTGTATCAAAAACGTTGGATGCCTTTCCAGTTTCTTTCAGAAGAAAATTACAATCAATTGACCCGATTATTTAAACATGTTGATTTTGGCAAGGTTTCATATTTCAGTGAAAGCTAGTCCTGTGGAAACTGCTGAAGCCAGCTGTGTTTGTAGGCTTTATGACTGACTTATACTCTAAAGCACATGAATTTCTATATAGTATGTTGGAACAGCAGTAGTAGTCCAAAAGCTTTTTATGGTGCAGAGGGGACCTGAATGGGTCACTCATTGCTTACTTTGCTAAGAGACTGAGAAAAAAAGCAAAAGCTTTTTTTCATTATGGTATGTCCATAAGATTTTTCTTCTACATCAATCATAAGCCAGTGTCCTTATATAGATTGAAGATCACTCCTTCATTGACTTAGAAGGCAAGTTTCCAACTGGCTATAGCTCATTAAAAATTTTGTCTTTATACCTTATTATCACTAGTTAAACTGTATCTAATTAAAATGGCAGTATTTTATTACATGTCTGCTATGCATCCTTTAATTTCATTATGTCCTGCTGCCCAGCAATTCAGTAGTAGACATGAATCACTTCATCCTTTTTTTTCATTTTTTTAAGTGTTGTGATAGGAAATTTCATGTTGATTTCTCTGTGAACTCTGCATACAATTATTTACAACCACATCTAAAAAAATCATCTACTTTTCTTTTTAGAACTGATACAGTGTGATGGAAGCAAAAAGCAAACACTGCAATCTCTCATGAAAACTTAATTTTCTTAGTAGTTTTTTCCTTACTGTAATTTAAAATGGGTCTATTCAAATAGGAATTTGGTATTCTAGTTTGCAGACAGAATTCACAGAATGGTTTGGTTTAATAAGGTACAAAAATAGAACTGATCATTCTGATTATGCATTCCGTTAGAATGATGATACCTTTAAAATGTACGGTACTCTATGGTCCAAAAGACAGTACTGTGCAGGGTCAACATTCATAGAATTACAATTGGATAATGTCCTTGAAAAATGTTCAACATGAGGAATGACAGTAGATTGAGGGTTTTCTCATTTAGATTTTTTTTCTACTGTGTGTGGCTAAAAATAAGAGCGAATGGAAAAAAATAAAATTAAAATAAGTAATTATTAATGACAACAGGAATAAATTTCACTCAAAAGACTTCCATTTAACTAAAATTGTAAGTTAAAAATAGAGTTAGTAGGTAAATATCTTGTTATTATAATTCTTGTTAAATAATAAACAAAAAAAATTATGAGTGTAAAAATCCAGTTAGACAAATGTCATAAAATTCTACATAATTATTTAGACTATTAGAAACAAGAAAGACTAAAGGGTACCTGAGTATGGGAATGAAATTAATCTTTTGAAACATCTAACTCTTCCAGGCCATCAGGGTGGTATCAGATATTGTCTCAGCTTTACATGTTAGACAGTATTCAAATGATGGGTATGTGACACCCTTCACAAAAGGAAACGTCACATTAAAAATTGAAAATATTTTGAAAAAGTTAGACAAATGCATCTATTAAGTGTGAGTGGCTAAAATCAGAACAAAGGGGGGAAAAAGTGAATTAGCATACAGAAATGTCTTAGAATGCCATGACAACAGAAAGACAGGCAAACTCAGGCTATTTCATATCATTCCATTTGACTTGTTCTTGCCCCCTGCCTCTGAACTTTCAGTCCAGGAGAACAAATGCTTTGTGTGATATTTTAATGAATTCTTTGCACATTTACTGTCACTAAAGCCTATTTTCTCAGTGTTAATTATAGCAGTTCTCCTGTTAGTGAAAAAATAAATGCTATCCTAATGGTGTCCAATTCTTGATTTTCCCTCTGGAAGAAAATGGTATTATTGTACAGCAGCATGTTTAAGATGCTCCAGTACAGATTGTGTCAATATTTTTATTAACTCATAATTTCAGAGGTCTCAAAACTCACAAATTATATTCTGTGCACAACTGGATAGGATCTGACAGTGCCTAATACCTAAGCCTGGGGCCAAAGTCAATAGACCACTCTAAGATGGGTGAGTAAGCTAAGTAATTCTTATATATGCAAATAATTTCTGTTAAATTATATAGAAAGATCTGTAAAACAATGATATATGTACCATGGAATCACAGCCATGTGGTGCCTTTGAAGGTACAACTGTATTATTGCTTGTACTATGTTTTGTATAAATCAATGGCTGACATAAACACTGAGTGTTCTGAGGTAATCTGATTGTTTTTCCTGATTCAGTACTATATGCTGCTCAATGCAGGCATATCACTTTCATTTATTCTGAAAAAAGCACAGGTGTCTGTCATTTTAGTTGCAGTAATCTATATATTTTTCTCAGGAAGAGGAACCTTTGTAAAGCAGAAGCAGTTGCCTGCAATATTATAAATCTTGTCATACAGGAAGTTTAATGACACTAGATCGGTAAGCTACAAAGCTCCAGCTCTTCTTTCCTTAAACACTCAGTGGTTTAAAGAAAAGAAAAGACCATCTGGATTACAGCCATGAGGCTAAATTAGTAAATCTGTTGCTAATAAATAGCCCAGCTGAAAGCACATTCATGAATGAAGAACCTTAAAAATCAAGATAAGCTAAAAAATCTCAGCCATTTTAAATTATAAATTATACAAGCCCAAAACCTTAAAAAAAAAAAAAAAAAAAAAAAAAAAGCACTTCAGAAGATTTGGAGTATTTCTTATTTCTAAAAAAAGTGAATCTTCAACATGGGAGCACCTTCCTGCCCTGTTACTTACAGAGGACCGAAACTGATTGTGTAGGAACAAAGAAGGCTCCAAAGCCAGGAAATGTCATTTCCAGCAGAAGAACATACCCTATCAATCAGAGAGGCACTCACAGTACTTGATATGCTTTCTCCAGTCTACTGATGTCAGTTCTGTACAGTTTGAAGTCAGGCATTCTTACATCACTCTTACCTCTGCCCCGTGTCACTTTATCTTAAGAAAACACAGATAAAGACACCAGCTACACAGAAGAAATATAGACAGAACTTTGACTGGTGTTTTGAAAACACAAGCAGGGTGTTCTTCCAAGAAGCTTGGCCTTGCTCTTGGAGACAAACCCAAATGATTCTTTTGGAAAATATGATCAGCACCCTGAAGTCTATTAAAAGACTAGCATACACAAATGTCTTACTGTATTTGTGAATATTTTCAAATTAAATATTGGTATATTTCTTTACATTTAAGCAGGATGTCATGAACAACTTCTGATTTACCATTTTAAAATCTGTTTCCAAGTATTAGCATATTATTATACAATACTAGTAAATGCACACTTTAACTGCAGTGAAGATTACAGCTTTAGTTAATATCAGATAGTAAAGATATTTTCATCAGGTAGATATTATTGATACTTTTGTAGTGAAGAGTAATCTTAACCCATTTAGCATTTCTAGAAATGCTAATATTCACTGAGAACACTGATAGTGTTATTTTGGATGGGCAGTCCTCCATAACACTGGGAAAGGTAGAATAACCATGGCTTTCCCATGGGAATTAGGAAAATTAGTTCAACTCTTGTACAGAAGCATTTGAAAATTTGGCATTTAGAAATTAAACTAATACAGTTCAGCCTGCAAGCAGAGAGTGACTGTGAAACAGAACTTGATATTTAGAAAGTGTATTACTAAAAGAGCTAACCACTAAGAAGCCCTTGTCAGTAAGCCTTTTAGTTCATCAGAAAGAAATCTTACACTGAAATCTCCCTCACCAAAACTTAATTGTAATTCAATATAATAAGAAATATTTTGCTAGAAGAAAGAAAATTGATATATGACGCAGTCAAAGACAGTATAGAAGAGTGATTATGGTTTACTGCATAGTCAATGATCTGAGAACAAATTTTGTGAAAATTTATTTGTAATGAGATGGGTACCTAGGTAGCTCTGTGGTCTTACTGCCTGAATTTAGTGCTTCAAAATATGCTAGACATAAAGGAAAGTATTCAAAGATGAGTCATAATAGTCAAAGCAGAATTAAGTTATGAAAGCGATTTAAAATTTTTTATTATTGTGGTAAGTTTATGGTTTATTTTTGCTTCCATTGAAGTGACTAGCATAATTTCCATTCTCTTCTTAGTTTCCTGTTGTCTGTTTACTGATCCTTTAAGTTGTTCAGAGCTAGATGTGACTTCTTCTTAAGTTTAATCTGTTGTGTGTTGTTTTGAAATCAATTTATAGATTCTAGTTCACAAGGAAATGATCAACTACTTTCCCTTATTATGGGTAGACATTTTGACGTAAGAGCACTGTAGTTTAGTCTGTATTTTTCACAGGTAAGAAAGAATCTGATTGAAATATATTAACTTGTTCCAAGGGAAAAGGATCTCAATCTCTTGTTGGTGATTGCCCCATTTGGTATAAATAATTTTATTATTAGAATATGGAGGCTCTACTTTGGGATTTCAGTCTTTGTATGTGGAGGTTGTCAACTGCTTATACAATGCTTAAATACTCACTGGGCTAAAATAAAAATGTATGTGACACGATGGTTTGACAATGCTATTTGCCTGATTCCTGTTTCAGAATATATTTTAATATTTCATGTGAAGACTGAGAACATCACTATAAAATACCTAGAGTAACTTATAACAGCATATTTGATTGAACATCTTGGACATTTTTTCTGGGAAAATCTGAATATCATTTATAACAATGACAGAATGTCTCACTGGTCTTTTGATTCCTTGGGTGAATACACAGAGTTTATGCATTAAACAAGCTAATTCTTTCTTATTAGTTTCAGGAGTTTCTTTATTTTCTCTGTATATGGATTGAAATATTTCACACAAAACTGAATAATGTATTTATGTTGACACATGGGAAAAACAAGCAACCCTGATTGTCATTTGGTCAGTGAACAAGATTATGTCAATCAGAAGCTTCCCTTCCCAATTGATGTGATTGGGTGAGTACCTAAGGAGTGATTATTGAAGTGATTGTTTCTATATTTTTGAAAGGGAGGCAAAAATGTCCACTAAAAACACTTTAAAGGAGACCTCAAAGAACTCATGCATGGAAGCACTTCTCTCAACTTTCATTTCCTGTAAAAATAGCTAGCTGTGTCTGATGTTCATATGGAGATTTTTAAGTATTAGTTCATATTCTTATGTATATTTATTAAGTCAGGAGAAAAATCACTTAGGTCTACTTTGTTTTGCAGAGAAATAATTAATGGTCTCAGGTCATAGCACAGATAATTAAAGATAAACAAACCAAGATCTAACCTACAAAAGGAAAAAAAAAAAAGTAATGCAAGAAATTACTATTCCCTGTGGAATTTAAGAGTGTTTATTTTCAATATAATATTAAGTCAAATAGTTTAATAGTTCTTGCACTGTTTTATGCTATTTCAGGGAAGAAAATCTGAATATCATATAGTTAGGTTTTCTGTATGAAATAGTCAGAGTGTAATAGTAATTCACTCTTTACTTTTCCTATATGAAATAAATGTCCACGCAAAATTTTAAGCAGAATGCTTAGGTATGAGACCAATATTCAGTGAAATCTGATCATTATAGATTACCTGTGTATGTATGAGGAGATTTCTGTCAGAGGGAAAGATTTTCAGATCTTTGAGTAAACAAGAAAGAAATTCATATTTCCTTATAGCTATGTGCCCTGAATATTCATAGCAGCACAATTCCTACATTCTTCTTGTTTACAGTACTCTCATGTGCACATGGCAGATGTGCTGCCAAAAAAAACCCAGCCTTAAGGACTGGGGGATTATGAGCATGGTGGACTCTAAAAATGTGGTAAGAATTCATTCTTGTAGCCATGTGTTATAAAATACAGAAGTTAAGGCTGCATTAAGAGATGGCATAACCCAGAGAGGCACAGACCTACAGAATTAAATAGACCATATAGAAGATCTTCTGTCATTCATTGCACATTTATTTCATACTTGCTGCATCTGTACCCTACTGTGCAAATGACCATTACTATTTGGAGCATGTTCAGCGCCTTCCTGAGGAACATGTTCAGTTTCCTCTGACAGAAAGAATCAGGGAGACAAGCAAAACACATAATCTGGGGAGGACCAAGTCACTGATTCCAAACAAATGCTGAAGTGTTTCTCTAACCATAGCACCATTTTATCAGTGCAGTTACTCTGTAACAGGTCTTTGGTATCTTTCTGTGAATCCCACTCTTATTAAATATACATATATATTTTTTGATCATGAAAAAAGAAGAGAAGCTTCTCTTATTAACACAACTTTAGGCATTTGAACCCCATCAGAGGACAAGATTTTCACATGCAATCAAGTAGATATTTAAACGGCATTTTTTGAGGAGTAATAGATCACAGACACAATACAAAAAATTATCATTATTTATTTTTTCCTACAGCAAGATATAGTAAGAGAAAGAAAGGAAATAAGAACATATAATTTTATGTAATTCACCAGAAAAAAATCTGTTCCCACAGATACTGATGCATTTCTGCAAACAAATTCATGAAATTTTTCTCATTATGAATATTTTTAGTAATCTGAAAATTCATCAATGAATATATTTGAACTTGCTTTGTGATAAAAGCACTTTCCATCTCTCTACATTTGAGCTTTCCACAGAAACTGAAATACATACTCCATGTACTAGCAATGATGTCAAAAGCCTATAGGTTGACAAGCTATAGTAATTATTTTCATTATAGGGGAAAGAGTGGGTTGCATCTACAGGGTTTGTACTGAAAAATTCTGCTTTTTTCCACTGTGATTGTCTTTTGTAAACACATACTGAAAATGGAAAGCACAATAGATTTCATTAGGGATAGAAATCTCTTTCATACCTATAATTTAGCTTGTTAAAAATGTTAAATTCACATACTTCTATTTGAAAGCATTTCTGACCTTTGATATTTCTATATTAGTAGGAACATGAAAGTTACTACACGTGGCTAAATTCTGTTTCACAGTAAATTGATAGAAGTTACAGGTATGCAGCAACTTTTTCTTTTCTCTTAATTTTATGTCTGAATGTATCCAAATAGGCTGGTGCTGGAAAAAAAATGTTATTACTCAAAAAAAAAAAAAAAAAAAAAAAAAAACCAAAACAAAAAACCCCCAAAAAAACCAAACCCCAAAGAGAAAGCAATGCCTCATTTTTAATAATTTTTTGTTTATTTTAGCACTCTCCCCAAACCATGGGAACATACTAAACCATTTAAATATTTTACTGGGTTACTACTGATGCAAATATGCATTTAAAGGTGATAGTATGATCATGACATTTCTTTGAAATACTTGGTTGGTTTCTTTCTCTAGCATTTTTACACAATCCGTTCTCTGGAATTATTGGTCTTAAAATCTTTCATCTTTCCTGAAATTCTGTGATTGTAATAATACATTTTAGATCCTCACTTCCTACAAGGCTTCTGGAAGCACTCCTTTTTCCACTCCGGCCTTTGTACAGTTGTAGGATAAAATCAGTCTAATTCAGGTGTGATATCAGAGCACCAGGACTGGCTGATATTGGCACAGCTGTTGAGTACTATAGCTGGGGTTGGATGTTGCCTTCATCTGTGGTGAAGGATATAGCTAAGGATCAGGTAATCATACGGACATTTCTCCCACCTGGACAATACAGCAGTAAAATACAGTACAGGGTTTATCTGGCTGCCCACGTGAGTAAAGACAGAGCTGCTGTCATGAGGAAAGACCTTCCAGACAGAGCAGAGACCCTCCAGGAAGAATTGTTCATTTTTCTGAAAATCACATTTCTTTGGAGGGAGAAGTAGAAATATCCTTTTCCGAGTTTTTGTTTTGTTTTGTTTTGTTTTCTCCTTTTTTTTTAAACAATATCATAATAAGATCGCTACCTATCTTCACTCAAATGGTTTTAGCCCAGGTTGTACAGGTAGAAGATACTGCATTAACCTACTTAAGCACAGAACACTTAATAATTAGTCAAAAATACAAAAAGTAGAAAAAATATCATTGCCCTAAGTGCACCAAATACTTTACTATTTTAAAGCAGCTGCTCCGGTGACCACCTGAAGGTTGTCTTCTAACTGTCAGTTTTGCAGACTGCCTAATTGGAAGACAAAGACTCTCAGATTTATGAAAAAAATATATTTATTAAAATTAGAAATAATTACTCTTGCATCTCCAAAGGAACTTATAGAGGATATTTCAGTTTTCAAAGAATGCTCATTCTAGAACCTGTTACAAACGCACATCTTAGAAAAGAAATGAGTAAGGACACTTGAGGATTTAAAGTATTTAGATCAGCATGGGAGATGTTCTTCTTAGAGACATACATTATTATGTGAATATAGAAATTGTTACAACCTGTAATTATAGCGAAATAGGTCTTATCCTTCCCTGAGGACATCTGATGTTTCCATGTGAGCAAAGACCAACTCAATTTCTCTTTGTCTAGGGTCCTTCAGCTGTGTGTTACTTTGCTTTCACTTTGTTACCAAACTTCAGTTCCAAGGTAGGATATTACTGGTACTCTTTCTTTCATTATGTTAAAATGCATTGAACTTGGAGAATGAGTTTAAAAAAATACAGCTGAAACGTTTGAAACTAGCAACTTGCTATTTTCAGTGATGAAAATAGTTGATGATCTCCTTCCTACCTGGATTCTTACTTCTTTTTAGCAAAGGTAAAAATGTTCTGAAAGAATTTGCAAAAATTTCTATTAATGTGTTCAGAGAGGAGTCTCTGATAAAAAAAAAACAAACAAAAACAATAAATCAGATAAATATTATTATGTTTACACTGTGGGAAAAGGAAAAATATTTTATGACAATGGTCAAATGAAATGAGGAAGTAATTTTGGATAGGCTAGGTAGACATGCTTCAAGGAGGAGCAGCACAGCAAAATACAGGTGTCAATTATCAGGATTAGAAGTGAAAAAGTGAACAGAATGAGCAAGGAGAAATCCCTTAGACAAAGAAAGATAAAAGAAAATTTGAAACACTGCTTATTTTAAAAAGTGTCTTCCTGCCTGACGCTGGATTAAAATAAATTGAGGAAGATAGCAGGATCCTGCAGAGTCACTTATAGAGAGGTGTAGACTGCTGCAGGGTAGTGCTTCAGAAGCCACAAATTGTTCCAAGTGAACAGAACTGTTTGCCAGCTCATATAGCAACACAAGACACACCTGAGCAGTAAAAAGAAATTTACTGAATGACAACTGATGATGTTGACACAGTAGCTATTCCCATCTGATCAAGGCACCTGAGTGGCTGGGGCACCTTCTGCTATCAGAGCTCCCTGGAGCTCTGCAGGGTACCTGAATCTGATAATGAGAGCATAATGAGAGAGGTATTTCACATCACTCTCTGAAGTTGTCATTAAATAGTCTAGACTCTAATTCTGATAGTATATGACTGAAGTTAGATGTTGTAGATAAATTGCCTATTTCAGCCACTGTAATCTTCCATTTTCTTTATTCAGAGCATCTGGAAAATATCTGAAAAGCCAATGTATAGCCTCTGTTATTTGGATAGTGGGTATCAGATAAAATGGTCGAAGTGCAGATTAATTTGTACGGCATTGCTGCTTATTGGTTCTAAATGAGATAAACCTTTATGCACAGGAAATTGTATCCCAGTGCAGATTTTCTAAAAGCTGATTGGTGATGTTTTACCTATCAGCAAATATATTGCAGGATTTGTTAGACATGCATCTTCCAATATGCCTACACTGGTTTCATCAACTTTGTTTATTGCAAAATCAATAAAATATTGGAAAAAAAATTGTTGAAAAGTTTGTAGGCACATAGCTTTTAGTGGTCTCTAATAAATGATCATGATTGGCATTTTTAAACCTTGCATTTCATTCAAATGTCTAAGTATGTATTAAATAAGAAGATAAAGATGCTGCATAAGCTAATGTGTTTGCTACTCTTGAAAATCCATGCTCAGCTGTGACAATTTTTTTCTTAATAAATCTTTGCTCAGGAAGTCCACAAGCATAGTAGGCAATCCACCAAGCTGGGGCAGAACAAAATTAATAAAAAAAAATCATTAAATGCAAAAAAACTTTGGGCCTTCCTCCAGCAATTGTTTACATGGAAAGCTAACTCCCACCTTGGATTTGAGCAATCCACCTGCAAAGGGACACTTACATAAAATCTGACATACATTTAAGAGCTTGACAGTTCCAGGACTCATTTACAAACAGTTTGTGCTCTGAATTCCACAGTATGCAAACTGAGAAAGGATGAGGTGGCAGTGGACAGAAAACTCTACAGAAACATCAAGATTAATCACACATTGGCAGAAAAACAGTATAGAGTTGATGAATATTTAGTTTGACACATTTTTTTTGTAAAACCAGCCATGTTCTTTCCCCTTCCCGGTACTCTAAATTTATGTTAGGTTTTTTGAAAGAAAAATCTCAAAAAGAGAGGTTTCATCAAGCATAGATTTATAAATTTTACTTTCGCCATGGAGATACATGTTTTCTTTTTCCCCCAATACACAAATGTAAAAATTGATTGAAAATGCACAATGCAGTTCTCTGATTCTCCTCTGGAAGTGTATCATTGTTTGCACAGCTAAGAAGGTGATGGCATTCAGTGTCCAGAAATAGCAATAACATTACATGCATGGGTGTCTCATTGGCAGTAGAGAGAGCTAGGGCACCGACATCTGTGAAAATATCAGTGCAGAATAGGTTCCTGAGCATTCAGGTTTTTTTACTACTTCCCAGATGATTGGTTCATTTTTGAACCATTGATTCTCAATAGTATATTACTAATTACAATTACAGGGGAAAGGTTTTTGTTTCTCCAACACAGCCATTCATCCTGCTTAAACATTCAAGCTGTGTCAATTATGTACACAGTCAGTTCTCTCAAAATGTTAAATTTTCATCTTTAGTAAAGAAGACAATTCTCATGGAGGTTTTGTGTTGTCTACATAAATATTTGTGCAATGTACTTAGTGTGGCAACATATGATTGCTGAAGATAAAGCAGATTCTCAAGGCACAAGAGTAGTTGTAATAATGGAAATTAATGACAATCCAGTCTCTGTGCAGGTTGGGATGGGAGGAAGGAGAAGTAGATGAGATGCAGTGAGTGCTCAGTACAAATTCCCAAAAGCTTATGAATATGCAGAAGTATCAATGATAATGTGTGACTATGGGAATATTTTCAGATGATAATTCCAGTTTTCTCAATAATCTCTATGTAGTTTGCCATCTGCAAATCCTCTTAAAGGAGTATGAATATGGAGTAAGTGCAAAATGTAACCAAGACCTATTTACAAAATGAATTGGCAGATTGCATACTGTTTGCTCTGGAAAACTACTGCAAATATGTTCATTCAAAATTTTATTTAATTTATGCTAATAAAATAAGACAGATCAGTAATAAGGAAGAAAAATGGGGCATAGTGAAATATTAATAAGTGAGGTCTGAAAGCTCCACATTTTTGTAGTTTTCATCAAGTGATACGTTTTATGATTATTTTTTCTTCTTTATGGCAGTTTATGAACACTTCTGGGACACCAAGAATCCAAAAGATATCAGAATAATTTATTAGTACTTGCCTAAGATCACCATTGATCTGGCATAAATGTTGTATCAATTTCAAAATATTTTCATTTGGCTGGTAATGTAAGCAAAACACTTTGAGACAAATTACTTCTGCACAATCAAAATAAATAGGTTCACTGCCAGTACTGAAAAATACTTTTTATGGTCTGTTGTAATAACATTTTAGCAAAGTAAAGCATTTTTCCTTAGTGAGGGACTGTTGCAAACACAATTTACATTGTTCAAGGTATAAGCTGATTTAAAGTCTATAAATCATAGACACAAACATTCCTGACTTTGTCTAGGTGTAATGACACTTAGTGAAATACTGGATGCAACAGATCCTGTTCTGAATGGGGATAGAGCCACACTGTTCCCCTGTTGCTGGGCACTACAGCAATGACTTGTACCTGACCTAGGCATAAAGACAGAATGGACATCTCAATAGAATTTGTCTCTGATTATAGTCTCTTACTCACATTGGAGCTGGATTAAGCATATTTTTCAATGGATAGGCTTTGTTGTTATCAGTCTGCCTGTGGCAGACTGTTTCTCTAAGGCAGGACAAATGAGTAAATCAAGTAGAGAGAAAAAACTAAACCAAACAAAAAGCCTTAGAGACACTTAATTTGATTTTCAGGCTCCAAGGACTACAAGTTTGCTCTAATTACCTCATACTAACTAATGTAAATGTTATATATGTGGTATTTATGTGTCTGATTATAAATATAAATAAATAATAATTAGTACATTAATTATTTTAAAAATCTACTTATATTTAAATATCTTGACTTCTGCTTGAGGGAGCTGATGTGAGATAGTTGATCCTGTTGCTGCATAAACTGCAGAAATTATCTGCAAGTCTGGAACTGGTCCCTCTCTTTCTTCTTTCTGTCTTTTCTCTTATTTGATGAGGCAACTTAAGAGGGAGAATTTCAGAGCACCTGAAGTCTCACAGTTCTTAGAAGGGCACAGTCTCACTTGAGCTTCCATGCTCCCATGCTCCCATCATGCTGACCCTCCACAATGCCTTCTGGACACAGCAGCTGCCCCTCCCCAGCTCCTGCTGGGCTGTCTGGAGGGTAGGTTTAGATTAGCTGTTAGGAAGAAATTCTACACTTTAGGCACAAGAACAGATTGTCCAGACAGGTTGTGGACTCTTCATCCCTGGAAGTCCTCAAGACCAGGTTGGATGAGGCTCTGAGTAATCTGGTTGAGTGGGAATTGTTCCTGCCCATGACAAGGAGGTTAGAGCTAGGTGATCTTAAAGGTTTCCAGCCCTAGCCATTCTATGATTCCATGACATTCTAAAAGCAAATAATTTATTATTTCCATAATTGTCCTCTTTATTTCTCCTGAGTTACTATGTCGAGCAGGCTCAGTAACGGGTTTGGTGAGATGAGGACTGGAGGGGTGTAAAACAGATCAGGGAAGTATGTGGTTGGCAGCAGTGGGGGCGAGACTCAATGGAGGAAAGAGGACCTCTTCTTTTGTTGGTGATAGACAGGCTGGCCTGCTCTTCTCTGGAACCTGCTGCCACAGGTTCCTAAGAAAAGACCTAGGTTGGATCTCTGGGTCCTGATATCTCAGCATTTTGGGCAAGCCTGTAAAACTGGGGCTTTCTTTTTTCAACATCCATCAGGTTTCCTGAAGCAATTGTGAATTGTCATCTCAGATCCTGACAGTGTTTCTCCTTTTGCTACATAAGAAAGAGCTAAACTACCAATTAATTGTTACCAGCCACAACACTAGACACAAATGCCTTTTGATATGTTATCTGAAGCGTCTGACTGCTGCCATTCCACCTTGGTAAACCTTTCCCTAGGCGTGCCAAGGACTGTACACATCTGCAACATATGCAGCATTGAAAAAGGTGACTGACAGAAACAGGAGAAAAATTGCAGCTCTAGTGGAAGCAACAAAGGCAAGGGGAAGCTGCAACTGCTGCCTTCCTCCTCTGCAAGGACCTAGGTCTGAGCAATACTCTAAAAGACACGCAGCGCTGTCTGTGAAGGATGATTGATGGTTATCACTTCCCATGCATGGATCGTCCAGAGAATCTCTGTGCCTGCATCAGTGGGCTCATCACGTAGTTTTCTAGGTGTTAATGGTAATATCAAAAATTAAAAGTACTCAGGTTGCCTGACAGTGGTCAGAGGCCTTAGTGAACATATATAGGGATTTCAAAACAGAAAATATTTACAGATATTCAAGTGTATATGTGATATAATACATGATCACATGTTTCTTGTCATTTTCAATGTAATCAAAAATGATAATTATTTCAAAACTGTATAAGAAAAAATAAAATAAGAGATCTCTGAAACAGGTAAGATATTTGCCTTGATAGCATAGTGTTAACTGAATAAGGTGTCAGGATGTTAAAACACAGACACAAAGGTAATAGATTTTATTAACACACTTTGATCCTCATCTGGAGCTGCTTGATGTTCAGTTAGAAAGCTTTCATAAGCCAGAAGTGTTATTTCTCTGGGGTTGATGGTTTTCTTTTAATCCTGTGAGTGCCCAGATTTTATAACAAAATACAAAGATTTGTCTCAAACAGACATATTAGGAATTCATAGTATCTATATCTCACTTTGAAGGTGTGTGCTAGTGTGTCTCGGACTTTGATCCAACACAGTTTCCCTCAAAAGCAAATTAATATATGTTATGACTATATTTTGAGTTCATTCATTTCAGAGAAATTGCACCACATTAGATCAGTTGCAGAATCACTAAATATGAGTTATAAAAGAAAAGAAATATTTTAATTCATTAAGTTCTACAAAATTAGCAAAGAAAGACTGCTTTGTGTTTCTTTTTTTTTGTCAGATAAAATGAAAAATAAGGTGTAAGATATGTAATTCTGAAACTAATCCAGGAATCTTTTTTTTTTA
This sequence comes from Taeniopygia guttata, assembly GCF_048771995.1. Classification (NCBI taxonomy): domain Eukaryota; kingdom Metazoa; phylum Chordata; class Aves; order Passeriformes; family Estrildidae; genus Taeniopygia; species Taeniopygia guttata. The sequence goes on along the minus strand of NC_133028.1, from coordinate 34,135,232 downwards.
AAGCAAAGACCAGCTTTTTCAGGTGTTGAAAATCAAACTATAATGACTGACTTGTTTCATTAAATAACTTTTTTTTTGTGTTCAGAGTAGCAAACTGCCTTCCTTAAAGATAAAAGGAAAGGGAATAAGGCTGCCTCAGGTATATTGTGACTGAGACAGATACATTCTCTGGTTAGCCCTGAGGCCCCCATTCCTTTTCATGCAGCAGAGAGGATGACACTAATCTACTCTTCAGTCTCAACTTACAATAATATTTGATCATATTTATAAACATATTTTGGTAATAACTTATCTTAATATTTGCGTGCACAAAGCCATAAAAATCGAAAGTCCAATGAAATAAGAAAAGCAAACTGAACATGAAAAGAATTGGATTTTTAATTGAATAAGGTATAAAGATCTAATTATAAATAAAGCATATAGATCCCTAATACTATAGATACTAAAATCAGAGACAGCACACAATGAATTGTCCCCAGCTTCTTTCTCTACCAGTAGCTTTTATGCAAGGGTCAATGGAATAATAGACCAAGATATGAACAAGGTAAGTCCCAACACAATCAGTAAAAAGCCAAATAACAATTCCCTTGATGGGAAATTTTCACCTTAGGGATGGATCATTCAGAAACTGAATGCAGCAGAACTAAAGAGTGTCATTTCAATTTTACTTGAATTCTCTCTAGAATCCAGTACATAATTTCTCATCATAACAAATAAACATTCTCATGTTTGGGGTATATTTTAGCTGTCATCTGAGGAAAAGGCAAATATCATAGTATTTATTTACAAAACCCAGTTTGAGCCTCCTAAATTACATATTGCTTTGAAAATAAGCAACCAGCTACCAAACAGATGCATATTGACAAACATCCAGTGAACTCAACCAAGCTCCACCTATTTACAGCCCCCTCAGGATAACACATAAATACATAATATACTAAGATGAGATTTTAAATGTAAATGCACATCATCATTAAGGAATAATTTCATACAAGAATGACAGAATTAGTAAAATAAACAACTGTTTTAAGAATATGAAGTCTAAATGTGTCCAGCTGTCAGAAAGAATGAATATCTGAAGCCTGTGAAGTGTTTTTGTCATGCTTACACAATATCTGCCATAAACGTGTGCTATAGTAGAGATTACTTCCTTTCAACAGAATAAATCAAAATATTTGAAATTAGAAAGTTCTATATAGATATTAAATGATGTATCTTACACTTTTATGAATCTTCTTCCAAAAGCACTCTTATATTATATTTTGTAAGCTTTTGTCTAAAGTAAACAAGGTTAACAATCTATCTTAATGAAAATACAGACCACTGAAACAGATTCAGTGATTTTCCAACATGAGAGAAGCATCATGTCAAAATACTGTTGTTGTTAATATAGTGGTTTTGGTACATCTAGAATTGCTTGTGTGTTTGTGGTGTCCATACACTTTTCAACATCCTGGTGCTAAAACCTGATCTCCTGACTTTCTTTTCAGAGAGTTCATTGACTCTCTTAATTTGAAATACACTGATAAAAGTTTTTTTCCTGGAGAAAAAAAAAAAATCCCAATAACTATTTTTAGAGCTTAAAAGTTTGTACAATTTCTATTACCCATCTGCATTATAAAATGCAGAATAGCATTTTATTTTGTTAGTAGGAATACCCATCTATGGAAAAAAATCTATCAGCAACAGCAAACCTCTGCTGATATGAACACAATCAGGGTAGATCCAGTCCAAGTAGTTTGTATCTATTTTAAAACTAATGTTAAGGAGAAAATTAAGGTGCATATAACAAATGTATACGTGTGCTTATTATTTGTATCTTAGTGATTTTGAAACAGAACAAACTTGGATGGATCTAGAATGTATTACAAGTAATGTATTTCAGTAAACCTTCGAATTCCAAGCTGAATTTGATGGGTTTTTTTCTTTGTCCAAACATAACACATTATATTATCACAGCAAATGGGCTTAGAAGGAACCTCAAGAAATTATCTTGTCTATCTCTCACTCTTGAGGCAGGATCAGTTTTTCCAATGACATTTCTGACAAATGTTAGTTAAACCTGGTCCTAAAACCTTCCAAAACTATTCCTCATATCTGTAAGGAATGTATTCTCACTCCTAGTAAGAACAATGTACAGGTTAAACACTGCCTTAAACACCCCCTCCCCCCCCCCAAAAAAAAAAGACCAAACCAAAACAAAAAAACCACAAAAAAAACAAAGACAAACACATAAGCACTGGCCTGTAAAAACTAAGTACAGAAGATCCTTAGTCTTCGTGATTCCTATTTGCTCATCATTAACAACTTGAAATAAGAAAATAAATAACATTGCTGATTATCAAGGCTGAACAGATTTCATTTTGCAATATGTTAAATACAAAGAAGATGCAACCCTGATAGGGCAAAATCTTGGTATTTCTGGGTGGCAAATGGTGCTCACAGAGTCTGACCCTGTTTATAACAGCAGGTTTTTGTAAATATGACAACAAAAACCACTGTGTGGGAAGAACACGTACCCATGGCAGGGTGCATATCTTTCTCTGTGAAACTGTACTGTGTATGGTACTTTGAATACTATAAATATAATTTAAAGATTCTTGTTCCCCTACTGATTCTTTGTTCTGTTTCCCTGTATGTGGATAATTATGGTGGTAATTCGGCTACAGCATTCTGAACTTGCATGATTTTTAGTAAGGACTACATGGATTTGAATCTGTCAGTTTGTCATAATGCTTCCTCAATATTACCCATTTAGTGTCAATTATAAACAAAAAATAGCCCACTTATTGTCTCATATTAGCATCCACATCAATAATTGTGTAGAACAAAAGGCATAAACTGAGACCATCTGCTCTCACTACAATAATCTACCTAAAAAGCCTAGCCAGTAACGCAGTAAAAAATTCTGGTGCATTTGTCTGGGATCATGCTGTTTCAATGTCTTTTATGATTAAAATCATTACTGCTTTGGTCCATCACCTATTAAGACATATGTTTCCTCATTTCAAGGAAAATATTGTCATTTTTTTTAATACTGTAGTAAATTAAGATAGCATGTAAGAAACAATTTGTACATTTGTTTTATACTTCATTGTCACTCTTTTTCCTGCTGATGTTGACAATACTTAAGGTATTTCTTAAAAAAATAATATATGCTGTAGATTTTTATTCTTTTGACAAGTGCAGAACACTTAAACTCTTCTAAATTCCAGTACAAAACCATATCAAAATGTAAAATGTTAACCAGAAGTGCCATCATGACCTGAAAAGTAAAGAAAAAAAAATTAATAAAAAAGAAAGAAAAGAATAGTTAAAATCCTACAATCAAAGAAGATTGTTGATGTTTAAAGAGAATGTATTGTGAGTTTTCTCAGCATTGGATATGTGGAATTTTTCCTGGCAGATTGCAAGAATAGATAAGAGTTTAAGAAACATTCACATGAAAGTACAAAAGGCAGGCAAATCCCTGCTGCTTTATGCCAGTGTCCTTATTCTATTCTCTAGCACATCAGGCCTGTCAAGACATCTCAGTTTTTCACTTCTAACAAAAAGAAGTAAATGAAAATAATGCACAGCAAATGCCCAGTGCATTTAATACAATGTCTTAAAGGTTTGATTCTGATCAACTGCAGATTCAGTAAACATGTTCCCCAACCCTCAATGGTGACCACCGAAACTTGATTGCAGGCTGGTTTTCAATAGCAAAATATTATTTTTTATCCAAAAATGTAATATAATGCTACACTTTCTATGTCTGATTTTCTAATATGCTAAGCACTCCTCTTTCTCCTTGATTTCAAATTGATTTTTTATATGCTCACAGCATGATTCATAAACTGTGTGACTTCTTTTCCATTCTATTTATGCTATGAATTCAATAACAATTTGCTTCACAATATTCAAAATAAAACTTGGATAGAAATCAAAGTAAAATTATCCCTTTGGAAAACTTGGTTTATAAAGTATAATACTGTTCATGAATTGACCCTATGACACCTGAAAACAAGAATCAAGAGGAAAGTCAAAAATTCATTTCTATTTCTAGTTTTTCAAGCTTAGGCAACTTTCACAATTTTTGGATTAGATACTTTCCGTCATTTAGGCCAAGAATAAAAGGCTAATGTGATTGTACTGATGATTACTGAGTCTACTTATCAGTCCCTGAGTTAATATCTTGCTGGGTTTTAAGTAAATTTTTGGATTAAAAGTCTCTTTCATCCCAGGTATGTCAAGAATATGAATTGGAGATCTCAAGAAGAAGGCATATAGAGTTATCCATTATGTATTGGCCAAAAACAGCCAGCATATATATAGCACATGTACTTGGGTGTTGGAATCCTGGATGCTGAGAATTTTAAATTTTCTGTGCTGAAAGGCCCAGACTCACAAGAGAGCACTGCATTTTACCTGAGGCTGTGGAGACTTCCAGAATTGATTAATAGCACTGGGGTTACAGGTGTGTAGTTGGTTAGAAGTGTGTAATATCAGACGGTGGAAAACTTAGAGTTTGGGGTTTTAGAATACAGAAAATATATGAAGGAAGATGGAGGTTTTAGGGTGGAGGCAGGTTCTTCTTCACCTTCTTCTTCCTTCTTCTTCGTGGGTTTGTGTGATATTTTCTAATTGGACAGAACAGTCCACATTGTGGGCTTTGAGGGATCAGTTAGAGGTAAAAAGGGAAATAATCAAGGTGTCATTTCTTAATTGGATAGTTTAGTCTTAAAAGACCTTGTAACAAGAGATAGACATTTTGTGCCTTGCTAATGAAAGACTGCAGAACTCACGGCTGTGAGGCTGTTTCACTGATAAGAGACAATAAACACCTGAGTTCAAACATGAAACACCGTCTCAAATGCCTTCAATCCCAACCTCGACAGGGGTAGAAAAAACAAGCAGAGAGCCTGCAGATGGGCACCACATTAGTTTGTGTGTGTAGCTGAATCCTTAGCTTGAACCTATCAGTGAGACCATGTGGGTTTTTTTAAGATTCCAAGGTTTTTAAAACAGACACTGGAAAATGACCAGGGAGAACTAAGGGATGAAGTGTGCTTGTCATCAGTAACCAAACATTTTGCTCTGCTGCTTGTGGACCAACCTGCTTTTCTTTTCCAATTATTAACACTCCACCTCTTAGGCAATGCATGTGCAGTAATGAGTCTCACCTTCATAGGTATGAGAATTCTAATTATGCATTTTGTGTATTGATAACTCAGTAGCTGCTTCTACTTGATAAATCAAAGCATTTCAAAATTTGCTCTTTTGTTTAAAGCAGAAATGTTATGTATTCCTTCTCAAAAAGTGGCCAAATAACTTATAAATTCAGCCTCTGCTTGCCTCTCAAATTCAAACATCCTTTCATAGTGAAAGTACACTCGTGTTTGCTCTTCCAACTGTTTGGTAGAAATAGTTTCACTTACTAATATGAAAAAAATATTTGAAACTTATAAAACATTTTGGTCAGTATTGAGGGTCTTATTTTTTAAGTTCAAAGTGGTTATTTTTCAAAATTCAATCATATTTTTTTTTTAATTTGAAATTGAATTATCACCAATAAATGTTGGAATGCCATTTTGAAAGACTAGTATATTATTTTGAAGATTGCCTATTTGGAAGAATAGTATATTATACATATTCCTGCCATTTCCAATTGAAAGGTCTTTCAATCTGTTTTGGATCATACAGTATTTTTTTCCCAAAGTCTGCACATGTCTGTCCAACTACAACATGGAGTAATATGTAAGTTATAACAATGGCTAGCACCATGGCAGGTGTTCAAAAAATTGGCATGTCATTATTTCAGATTTCCTCTCCTTGAAAATATGGTAATGTGGGCTGTATTTATGAAGTCGGGGCTGAAATATACTGTGGCCTCCACCTGTTCCAAAAATAATAAAGAATAGATAGAAATAAGTGCAATATGGGATAACAATTTGACTATCAATGTAAGCTAAGCATTTTATACTCATATGTTATGATTAATAATGCCATATACAAATGATTTTCTTGAAAGCAAAAACCTACAAGCAAAGTAAAAAAGCAATAAGAAGCAAGGAAAACAAAATCTACTTTTTTTTGCCATATATTTGGAAGTGAGAAAAATAAGTTATGGATTCCTCTCTATTACTTTACATTAGCATCAAATCTGCAAACCTTTCCAAACATGAAAAAGTCTTTTGTGCGTATTAACATCCTCCAGCAATAGAAGAGACATTTCTTAGCTCCTGATAGATAATAGAACCATATCCTAATATTTAAAAACTATCTGCATATAAGCTATATACTATTTTAAAAAGAGCATAAATATATAGTGCTTTCTTTTTTCTCACATACCGAGACAAACACAAACACTAAGTTAGTTTGTTTTTTTCTAACAAACTGCCCAGTATTTTCATATGCTAAAGGACATGATCTAGATACCTTAAGATCAAGGCAGTCGTCATAATAAAACTTTCAACTGGTTGCCCTGGAAGTGGACTACATCTAGACAAAAAAGTGTAAGTTGGATCTATCCTTGCAGAAAGAGATTAGCAAGATTTCTTGATTGAAATGTTTTTTTTTCCATTTCCCTTGGTCTCACCACCATTTATTAGACAGCACAAGCCCAACTATGAAATAAAAATGACACAACTATGCTTCTTCAAAAAGCTACTGCAAATCCTTGGATGCATGAGGAAGTAATCAAACTTGTCAATTAAACAGAGATAAGGCAACAGATACATTTCAAAAACTCTTGTGGATTTGGAACAGTAAAACTGATTTTATTTTCTTCAGAATATAGTTATGTCAGGCTAAGTATTTAATGTATTTCTGTGAATTACACCTTGGTTTTAGGCTGATAAAAATATCATTCATAAACCCCAAAATTATATAATTCTTTAAATGACTTTTTAAACAGTAGTGATTTCAAATGTGGTTTTTTATGCCAATATGTATTCGCACTGCTTTAAAATATGTCCTTTAAAAACATAGTTTTCCTGAACTGCTGATTTCTACTCAGTTTGTGTTAATTTATTTGTAATTTCAAGTTTTCTGATCTTCTAGTAAGATGCAATTTGACACTTTGAAATACAAACATGAATATTCTGACATTTTTTCATAGTTCCCAAAATATCAAAAACAGAACTATGTAGCTTTATGCATTAGGAAAGAGTTGGGCCTTAAATCTGTATTTCTAAATATTTCAGCTATATGAGATATGAATAAACAAGGTGAGATATCATCTAGGTTCCCTTTACCACAACAGACTGGATGAGATGATATTGTGAAGTCCCTTCCAACATGGGCTGTTCTATATTTCTATGACTCTATAAGGGTAACACATCTTTTTAATGATTCATCTGAACAAGGTGACTGATAAGAAATAACAGGTATGGGCTGTTCTCTTAGTAGTTGGTCTTGATGACCCTTGTGGGTCCCTTCCAACTCAGAATATCCTGTGATTCTTCGCTTCTGTGATTTCCGTGCCTTTCTGGTATCTACTAAAATGTATAATAACTCCTGACTGGTTTCTTTGCTATAGTCTGTGGTATGACTAGAACATAAATGAGTTTCTAGTGAGTAAGTGATGGGAAGTATGAAGTAAAATATGATGAAACAAGATAGCAGAAAGTCTCCATTTATGTAATATAATTTTTGTATTTTTGTAGGATTTGTAGAATTTTGGTCCACCTGAAGTCAACAGGTTTTGCAGATTGTGCTCCTTCCATCCTGTCAGGGTCATACCTAGGTATATGCTAAAGAAGGTGATTGCAATATTATGTTGTGAGTATATTTAACATTTATTCAAAAGTTACAACTGCCTGGGCAGCCCCTCCCATTGCAGGATCTGTCTGAGGGTCTTGAAGGGTCTTGGGCTGAATTGAAATGTGATCCTAGACCACAGGGTGAAGAGGGAAAAGGGACAGTAAGGCCAGAGAATACCCTCAGGGGTGAGACATTCACTGTGTCATTCTTTTAGCTGCTATCCTTTACAGTTTGTTGTTTAGGGCAGTGGTGAGAAGGTTTTTGGTTTTGAAGAGGTGTTCTATCTGTTGTTTGGGGTTTTTTGTTTATTATTTGCTTGGTTTTCAGATATATATGAAAAAGTTTCCTGTGTTGTTCCCTTTGGCTCAGTTATGTCTCATGCATAAGGATCTATACTTCACTTAAAGCCACTTAAAAAATTCCTTCCAGGAGAAATAAAATGGTTTATCCTATTTACATTTTCCAAATTGTGCATGCTGTCCTGCCTCAATTGATTTGCTTATGGAACTTACTAATTTTCAATATTGTGCCACTTTTCTAACAATAACAAGTAGAAGCATGAACACTGAGGTTTATTATTTACTAGCCACAGCTCAGTGCACCATATAATCAAATCCTTTGTCAGAGCATCCTGCCACATAATCACATCTTGTGAATTGTCAAAGGCAATTTTATAAATATATATATTAATTTAAAATCTCAGTAAGCTTGTCATGGCATGAGATAAGCACATTTTTCTTTCATTTTCATGCTTTTCCAGCTCTTTATATATGTAGTAATTACATTGTCTTCATACAATTTCTACAGTGAGAAGTAATGCTATATATATACCTATAGCATGCTATACATAAAATCTAACACCAACAGTCATTAGATTGAATAATTTATTTAATGGCCATATTTTCATGTATTACATCATTTAAAGATTTATGTCCTTAACCAGATTTTATAAAGAGCAATGTAATGCCCAACACAAAATTAGAAGGATTAGGAAGCCCCACAAAGAAGGCATATCTTCTCCAGGTTGGTGTGCTTTAAGATGCCAGATTCACTTCTTGCTCTGCAAAGTGCTGAACACCTTTGGAATTTTTATTTACTACAAGGAACAGGTTGGAAGATTTTTCCACAGTTTTTGTTTTTAATTATTAGAATAAAACATTTCAAAATTGAAATAAAACTCAGTAAAAAGACTTGTTGGTTCAATGTAGGAAAAAATATTAGACAAATATCCTTAGAAGGAAAATTTCATAAAAAATTGTTTGGATTATTCCAATAGAGGATGTTAAATTAGGAAAAAATATATTAGAAAACACAGTAATTAAATGCAAAAGTTTTTACATAAGATTCTGTATATTCAAAGCTTGTTTTCAAAAATTGGGTGAGAACGCAATGGCTTTAGAATCTCAGAGGAGTACCTGGAGTTTTCAGAGGTCTATTCTATCTGTATACGAGGCTTTAGTTATTTGCAGTGGTGCAGCCCCAGAGAGATATTCTGTGGGTGCTGCAGAAAGCATTTTATATTTCAAATATAGTTTGTGCTTAGTCTGTAGTCTTCATACATCCTCATTGATTGTCTTCTAATTGGATGGTGATGATGAAAACATCTGCCAGATAAAAAAACATAATCAAGTAATATGTCAGCCAGAACAATAGTGAGGAAAAAAGAGAAAGGAAAGATAGAAGCAGTAACAATATCCCAATTAAAATGAAGAACAAAAGAGTTGAAGTGCAGATGAGTGTCAGCTTTCTTCAGACAGTACAGACAATGAGACCTGTGCAAACATATCTAAGATATGTTGGAAAAGAGCTGGCTATATCATGGAGAAAATAGTATTGAAATAAGTAATTGAATATTATTGCCAGGATTTAGCAGAACATTTTCTCAGATGCATATTGTATGCGAATTGACATTCAGGGAGATAAACAGTAACCAATTCTTGAAAACAAAATACTTTAACCTTGGCTTTCCTTACAATCCTTATTATTGGATGTTGTGGTTTATTAATTCACTTTACACAAAAAAAGAAAAAAGGTTATGGAGAGACAATAGTTCTATGTGATATATCTAATATGATATCATATGCATGAGGTGTCATCTGCATTATCAAATTACAGGGAATTTTTTAAATTTAATTTTTCATTTTCCAACAGTAATTAAGTCAGAGTATGAGTATGTGTAACTTATAAAATTTCTTTAGTTTCAAAGGATGTTCATTCACTGCTGGCTGATAATTTCCAGGCTAAATTATCAGTCCAGATCTTAGTCCAAGAAAAGCTCTGCTGCTGCAGCTCCATGTCCCAAGTTCAACAAGTGGCGAGGCTGAGGATACATGCTCCCACCAGGCACATGCACACTGAGCACATATGTCCACCACTCACAGCCAAAGCTGGCCACTGAGCACTGACACACAGTCATTTACACCAACACAGACAGCACCAGCAGCTTCATGTGTCCTCCCCCTCACCAGGCACACAGACCCTCTGGCCTGTGGTCCAGTGCCGCTGCTGACACCCTCACCTTGCTCGCTCCAGATGCTGGTATCACAGGCCTCTACAATCCACTCTACTTGCTGGCACTCACCTTGCACATGTAAACACATGAAATAGAATTCCTTATCCAAGGAAAGGGCTAGACAGGAATTTGAAAAAGTGTACAGATCACAGTGGTTAGGCACAAGGCATAGGCAGAAAAGCGTACAAACTATTTAATCACTGTCATCCCTTTTCATCCTCATATTCTTTTCAAGCATGTTTCCCTTCCCAAATCACCTAGATCCTCCCACTTTTTGTTCTCCCTCTAAACATATTTTAATAAGTCCTGTGCAATTCCAAAATTTCCCTGCATCCATAATGTATCCCCCCTGTAAAAAGTGACCCTCCTCAGTGCAAAATGTGCTCCTGCAGCAGTGACACACTTCGATGTGATATTAAATGATCTTTAAGGTCCCTTCCAACCCAGGCCATTCTATAATTCTATGTGTTTCACAAGCAGACTTTTAAATGGAAGCTTTCCTGTGAAAGCTATGGGAGGGAACTGGACAGGATGTGCCTTTCTCTGAAGCCATAATTTTTGTGCCTGTGCCCTTGTTCTCCTGTGAACTTGTGGAAATCAAAATTTGATGGGCTGACAACATCTATGATGGTCCTGGGTGTAGCAGAGGGTGCTATTTGGACTCCCCTCCTGCCACGGTCTGTGTGCCCCACAGATGAGCTTTTATCACGTATCACAGATCTCTTATATGTATTTATGTCCACAGCCAAATGCCTGAAGAAGTTATGGCTTAAGAACAGAGCTATTAGTTTTATAGTGCATAAATTGAATCACATACTTGAACTTCAGTACACAGAACTCACTCGAGACAGCCCAGGGTCCAAAGTGACTGATTCTCTGACTGGTTCTCTCTCACAGGACAGAGTAAGCTAGGGGAAGATCATCTAGAAGAATATTCCTTATTATTGTAAAAGGATGCACCCTCATGAAGTATTGACACTTGTCAATCCATTACAATTTGCTAGGAATTTTTCTCTGTCTTCTATTTACCTGCATGGGCATATACATAAGAGTGATGCAAAATAAAATGTAATTAGGCAGAGTACAATACAGGGGTGTATTTAACAAATTGTTCCCTCACAATGGGATTTTATCAAACTGGAGAGGTTATTGCAGTCTTTGCTTTTGTTTTGGCAGTATTTGTTTTTTAACTACTTGAGTGGTGGATCTGCGGTGCATCTTGGTTAGTTTGCTTGAGTTGGCAGACTGGGAAGGGTACCCTTCTAAAAGTCAAGACTAAAATGCCAAATGATTGTCACAAATTAGAAAGTCTCACTGAAATAAAAAAGATGTCCATCAGGATAAACAAGTGCAATGAGAAGTAAGAAGCTGAAGAAAATGATTTAGAAGATGACTGGCCAAGCAGCAGTTCCACAGTTATGACCTGGTCTTGTTGAGCCTTTACAGAATAATAAAATCATGCTGTCATATGGTATGAGCTTCTGGGAGACACAAAGTACAGCCTGTACAGGATATTTCCACTGCATCAAGTCAGCTATTGCTTTCCTTTTTAATTTTTTTTTTTTAGAAAATTTCTGTAACATTTTTGTTCTTGCTCCAAAATTATTTCTTCATGTCTGGGCAACAGATTCACTGTTACTGTCTATTCCTAGTCCTTTCTTTAAGAGTCTGGAGTATAGCACTTAATACCCTTAACATTTCTAGTACCTCCTACAAGAAATTTGAATGTTTTCAATTCTCAGTCCATAGGCCTTTCTAGATCAGTTATCTACTCCATTTAGCAGTTTTCAGACTCAATATTTTTATTAGATTATATCTTGTAATAAAACTTAATCTAGTACTTCCATACTAGATTTCATGGTTAGAAAGATCTGCTGGCATAGCATTGGACACATACTTGGGAATATGGAAGCAGCAATACTTATTGCAGACCAGTGCATATCATTAGCCAAAGAAGTCATGGATCCCCCATCCTGGATAGGGAGGTCAAGGCCAGGCTGGCTGTGGTTCCGAGAAACCTGGTCTAGGTGACCCTACCCATGGCAGTGCAGCTGGAAATAGATTATTTTTAAGGTCTTTTTATACCCAACTGTGATTCCATTAATATTACAGAAAGAGTCCATAGTTCATGGAGTTACATGAATGAATCAAATATAGAGTTACATGGGGAAATGCTGGAAGCAAAAGGGATCCTGACATTCCTCCCATATGAGTACAGTGTGGATGCTTGAGCTAAGAGGACCCAGAAGAAAATAAGTTTGAATGTAAAAATCAGAGTAAACCTTGAGGCTTAACAAAGCACTATTGCAGAAAAAGACTGGTAAGAACTGCATAAAAGACCCTTGAAGTGTGTCCTCTAGTCTGCTCAATGCTGATAAAGCATATACTAGAGCCTTTTATCCTACTGAAGGATAAGATCAGTTCTTTTAGAAAAGATAAAACAGAATTAACTAGTGGGAGATCAGTGCAGAATAGTAATAATGATAGACGATAGACAACTACAAAGAAAGGAGTATTTGGGGCTGATTAATCTGGGGATGAGAATGCTGAGGGTATCAAGATCAGACAACTGAAAATGAGAAAAGCATAAACTCCCTCTCATGAGTCTAAGGCAAGATATAGCAGGTAAAAGTAAATCAAGGAAGGTACACTATTAGATATTAAAAAAAAAATAATTTGCCAACAATAAGGACAGTTCATCACTAGCTTGAAAGAAGATTTTGTCTCCAAAACAGGGGATTTTAAAAAGAAAATTAGACAAATACCTGATAGGTATGATTTCACTACCCAGGGGCACGGTATGGATTAGCCCATTTCTCAATGATCTTTCAAGGCTTATTACAATGTAAATATTAGTAATATTGCTGCTAATACTATAAATTCTGTTCTTAGGGAAAAGCATGCTCAATGCTTCTAGACAAAGCTACAAGAGAAAAAACAAAACAAAAACTCTTGCACTGTAGAGCAATTATAAATTAGCATATGGAATATATTCACTCCTAGATTTAGAAAATACATGGTACTCCTAGTAAAGTCATACTTTCTAGTCTGAAATCATAAGAGATAGTTTATTGTATTGAAGCTGGATTTGGCTCTTCATTTTGCCTGTCTTGACTTTTTTCAGGAGTAATTTTTCACAGTGATAGACACTGGAGAAAATCTTGACATCTGAATTTTAATCTTCTTATCTAATAAGAAATATGATAAAGGGTTACATTTAAGTTTCTTTGTTCTTGACCTACAATGTGTCATTGTATCTGCTTATGATGATAAAGAATTGTATAATCTCATGAAGAAAGAGCAAGAGGCAGCTGGCTAATTTTCTTATCAAGAACCATTGTAGTGCTTTGATAAAAATGAAAACTTTGGACACACATAAGTATTGAAACTGATAAAAAGCATCCACTGGTTTCTGAACTAAAATTGCTAATCTTGCAAAAGGGGGCTGTTGTCATCATGACCTTCTACTAATAAACATTAAAATACAGAACTATTTAACTTAATTTTGTAGCTATTCCTGCAGTGCATGTAAATGGAATTTAATTAAAGATGAAAAAAAGTTACATTAGATAATGTTTTTGACCTCCTGCCTAATTACTGTCTATAAATATACCAACCTCTGCTTCTGGCAAGCATATTGCAAATGAAACAAAAAATACATTAAAGAAATGTATCCATTGAATAGAGTTTGATACTGTTCAGAAACATTGGATGCTCTCTAAACACATAGGAAAAATCTTCTTTGTCTCAAAGACCTTGCAATTTCAAGTGCCAAAGCTGAGAAATGTGTAAATAAACACAAGCAACACAGGATAAAAATAAGCACGTGTGTGTTTCTTTTTGCTCTTTTCAAAGTTGAGCATATATATTTCATTACCTACTTTTCTTCTCACTTGTACTAAGCCATTTCATCTTTCTTCAGTCTTGAGCACCTATTTCTATCCCTACACTTTTATTCACTTTGATTCGTTGGAATCAGTTACGTTATTTTACATATTTTTAAATGAAGGGGTTGTCACACTTTGCTATGCAGATGTGTACATGACTGTAAGTGAACCTTGTTGTTGGACTGTTTGTTTCTTTGAATACTTGCAAAAGTATCCAAAAATATAAAAAATTTATGCTGGTATGATGGATTAAAAAAACAGAAGTAGAGTAGTAACTGTCATGCTCTAGATTACTGGTTACTTCTATGGTTTTCAAGTTTTCCACAGCTATTCATGAACAAGTCCATTTGTATTTAAAAAAGAGCATTTAAACCCTTTATTATTGAAATGTTTTGATCCTCTTCTCATGAGTAGATACAACACATGGAAAAGAGGACTTTTCCTGCCTACTAATCTCCAGAACTGATTTTGAAGCACTCTTCCAAGATTTCAGTTACCAAATAAAAATAGGCTATCTAGGAAGTCCACCCTGCTTCTTTCTTCCCTAACAGATGTGCCTAACATAGGTTCAGGAGAAAGAATGGTTTTCTTAGAATTTCAGTTCTTTTTAATGGCTCAATTTTAATTTTCTTGGTAACGAATTTTTTTTCCTGTACTGTACGCAATTGCATCTTAATCTCACTGTTAATGAAATGGCACTACAGCATTCAAAGGTCAATCTTGCAGCTTTCATGATAGAAATGATGGCAGAAATAGTCACAGGCACAAAACAGATATTTAATTGTATGTTCTAAAGGGTTGCTGCTGTTCTCAGTAGAGCTGAAATTGCCATTCATTAAGACATCAAAAAAAGTCCACAGTTACAAAAAAACATCCAAAATAACTAAAATCATGGCCAAATGCAGTAATAGCCAGTTTATCATCAAAGCGATAGCAGTTCAATCTACTCAAAAAGTATGAATAAACTGTCAGCTCCTGTATTCATGATGGAAATAAGTGATAAAAATCTTATTTAAATCAGAAAATGAAGCATATTGACTAATTTGACTGTCTTGAAAGATTAAGACCCTGAAGTAGATTCCAGACTTAAACTGAAAAGTATTGCTATGTACTGACAGTGATCTACTCTGCATAGAATAAAGAATTTGTAAAGAAAAAATGACACAAATTTCTATTCATTTCCCGTGGCTACACTAAAGCAGAATTTCACATTTCCAATTCATTTTTAGGGATGAATTTGCACTAAACCTTCTCTTTTGTCCTCAGTGTTCTGTGATGCTTAAATGTTAGCTCTCTTCTATAGTTATATTAAAAAGAGCATAAGTGAATAAAAACCTGGTTGGATTTAAATATTTTTGCCCACAGAAAGTAGAGTGAGACAGCCAAGTCAGTTTATTCTGAAACTTATGATGTTGTGATATGTATTAGCAAGTTGAAGTAACAAGAATAAAGCAGCTTTAACCTAGGACTTATTCAGCCATAAAGCTAGAAAATAAGAACTCTAAATCTCTGAAATCCAGCAATTTTAACAGCACACTTTAAAGTACATGCTTTATAGGATATTGGTAGCTACAGAAAGTAGCTACCAATATCCTATAGGACTAAAAAAAGAAATGCGTGTAACTTGTCCTGGTGATGACGACAACTCAGAAATTACTGCCATAACTACAAGTATAGAGTTAACCATCTGCAGTAGGATTATATTAATTTGCAACAACCACTTACAAAACCCATTTTCTGGAATGCTTTTCTCCAGACAGCACTTTTATTTAATTCAGCAATGCTAGGCATGTCAAACATACTTGAAGACCATTATCACCTATTCAGAATTCTATACAGGACCTCGAAAAAATGATGGGTTTACTATTAATAGAATTTCTACAAATATACTATAACTTTTTCACAAGAAATAAGACTGTAGTTGAAAAATTATGGAAAACTGCCAAAAAGGTTTTATTTCTTTCATAATTTGAAGTGTGATATTCTTATTAATAAAAAAATTACAGCAAGGAAGATATATATCTATTAACTTAGATCACAGCAGACAACATGTAAATAACAAATCTTGCTCAGAAGAGTGCTAGTTATAAAGTTATAAGTAGTTTATAATCACATGTGGTAAAGTTTTTTCAATTTGGATCAGTTACAATAGTCTTTTTTTGTAGAATACATAGTTTACAAAGCAATGCTACCTTTCAGAGAGCAAGACTATATTCTCCACATCTTTCTTTGATTAATTGCAAAATTCAATGTTCTCGGCCTTTTCTCTTCTGCAGCTGTGCATTCCTGCTTGCAGGAGTGGTTAATTCAAAAACATGGGACTTAAGTATTGACTTTCTATGAGATCTTCCAGTGAGATTTTTCTGTCTGTGCTTAAAGTATAACAGCATTTTTCAGTTAACTTTTTTATTAGAAAAAGTTATTTCTGTGACATTCCAAGTTATCTATGCACTTAAAAAAAGGTATTACTTTTTTTTTTTTTTTATGTATAGGTGTATGTTAAATTCAAAGTTGCCTGTATCAAATAGTCTTGAAAGACCACAAAACATAGAGTAGCTATGCTAATAATTGTTCAATAAAAGGTATGTTTCTGATTTTTAAAAACTATTTACTGTATACCTTTCTCCTGTCAAGACCAAGCAAAATCTACAAAATATCCCATTGCAAGTGTTTGGATACGACACTTTTTAAAAATATATTTTGTGTCATAGGTTCACAGAATGTAAGGCCAGAAGATCTCCTTTGAAACATCTAATCTGACTGCGTAAAAATCTAGATAGAATTAACTGAACTTAAAAACAACTAGAAAATTCCCAGATTTATTACAGGTAAACTGTTTCTAATATTTTTAAGGAAAGAAAATCCAGAAGATGCCCACAACTAACTACTTTCATATTAAAACCACTTTAAAAATAAAGACCAGAAATGTTCTGACTAGTCCATTTTATATGGCTATTAATATTTACAAAATATAGACATATTAAACAAGTATTTCTCTCCCCTACTGAGGATGAAAAAGAGTATAAAGAGAAGGATGATAAAATTATTAAGAAATCTCTTAAGAGAGTTGAGGTTGCTGCCTCAGTTAGTTAACAATTTTCTTATCATAGCAGTAACTTCAGATTTTGAGCAGCTTTAGCTACCAAATTTAGCTCCTATTTTCTCTTTGAGAATAGTAATTGCAAAAGCTTACCTTTTTCATATGAAAATAATCATACTCTTCTTATGTGAACAATTAATAGGAAATGAACAAACTTTTGTAGATTTGTAAGAGAATAGGAATGACAGTGACTATATGATTGAAAAAAAATATGTTTTGTAATGAAAAAATACATGAGTTCCAAAAAAGAACATCCTTGGTTTGGTCATATTTGCATTGTTGCAAAGAAAACTGATGATGGGATCTTCAGCCTGCAGAGATATGACAGGATTCAGTGCTAAATATTAAAACAACAGTGCAGCATAATGTTAAAGGCAATCATACAATTTATGAAGTGTCATATTTCATCTTACAACACTAAAAATGTTACAATTAAGTCTGAGTACTTACTCTAGAAGATATAGCTCAGTTCTTAATAATTCTCCTTTATGCCAGATTTAATTTCATGACCAGCACAATTTTGGTCTCCTGCACTTGTCTTCATTCTACTGGGACTCAATGGTAAATAAAAACAAAAAGATAATGACTATAAATTATGACAATTTTAATATTAGAGAAAGACAAATAGAATTCAAAAACACAACTAAAAAAGGAGTATACCCACAATTATTTACTTTGCTTAAATTCTAAAATTAAAAAAATAACAAAACCCAAAACCAACTCTGATTTCCTTGTTGATTTACCTCTAGGCAAGACTGTCATGTCATGTTGTGGTCAACCCTGTTAGGCAACTAAACACGGTACAACCACTTGCTTGCTCCCCCTCCAGTGGGATGACAGAGAGAACTGGAAGGGTAAAAGTGAGAAAACTCATGGCCTGAGATAAAGACACTCTAATAGGTAAAGCAAATGCAGCACAGGAAAATAAGAAATTCATCTACTCTTTCCCAGGGAGGGAAATATTTTGCCATTTTCAGGAAAGTAGGGACCATCACATATAACAATTACTTGGGAAGAGAAAGTCCAAACTGGCCCCTTCCTCCCTCTTTCCCCTAGCTGTTCTTGGTGAGCGTGACAGCAGACGGTGTGGGATGGCTGGGGTCAGCTGTCCCAGCTGTGTCCTCTCACAACTTCCTGTGCCCCCCCCCACTACTGGTGGGACAGTGTTAGAAATAGAAAAAACTTTGACTGTGTAAACCCTGCTCTGCAATAGCTGAAAAATCCCAGTGTTGACAACATTCTTTCAGTCCCAAGTACAAAACACAATACCATACAAGCTTCTAAGCCAAAAATTAACTATCCCAGCACAAACCAGCACATCTTATTTCTGCAAGTTGTACATACCTATTCACTCTATTCCTGATAATTGTGAATGATTACAAATGAGCAAGATATTAATTGACAAGATTGTCATTGTAAGTTACCTTTATCATTTTGAAAAACATTTCCCTAACTTTCATAAATTAAAAAAAATCAAGCCAATTCTCAAAAGAAAAATTATCAAGAGAGTGAAAAATGCATGAGATGCGAATTTAATTCCAGTACTTTTATTTTAGCTTGACTTCTAGATCCTTTCCAAAAAGAAGTGGTCTAAATGTCTTCATGTTTAAGTAAAGAAGCTGTTAGTGCTTAACCATATAAAATCGTCTAAATAGCCCTTTCAAAATCCTTCAGAAAAAACTCTTTTAAAGTAGCCTCATATAACTCTATCTCATCTCTTTTGATTGTCTCTGTAAAATCAAATTTTGGAGGTATGCTGACCTGAAAACTTGCTGAACAGATTCAGGCTGGTGCCACAGGGAGAAAGGAGAGAGTTGTCCTTAGCTTCCACTTTCTTAGATCTACAAGACTGATCTAGGAACAACAATCTTGGATTGAGAAGAAGGTCAGAGAAATTACCTGGTTCAGCTCCAAAGGCTTTTAAAAAATTCCCTTCTCTCTAAATAAATAGAAGAGGGAGGACACTCATTCATTGTTTTCTGGATCCATAATGAACTCTTGTCGTTTTCTCTTTGGCCTCATTTCTTTCTGAGATTTTTTGTTACATGTTTTAGCTGATGAATAGCCAATCTACTACTTCATATGCAATACATAATAGGTAGATAGTCCTAATATCATAGGTAGATCATTTCATCAGTTATAAAAAGAGACTAAATGCTTGTTCTAATAAATCCAAACACTCAATTCTATATAAAAACTTTTCGGCTCTTAAATTTTTTGTTAAAATTCTATTGCTAAAAGTATCTTTCTTTTCAACAGTTATTTGGTCACGTTGTTTTATTGAGAATAATTGCATTGCTTCTTCTCAGCATTCTTGAGGGTAGAGGCCATTGACTATTCAATAGATACATAAAAGAAATTTCTTAACCATTGTCAGAAAATGGATTACTCTGTTAGTATATGGGGGCTTTATGCTTATATGGCTTTTTTCTATTTGGCAGCCTAAATGATCTTGCTTTATTATACATAAATGGTTTCATTACTGAACAGTACGAGTTATAACCTATCATTTCATGAAGTTTGTCATCTCAATTATCTGAGGAACAAAAAACATGTTCCCTATTTGGAAGGAGATGTTATTTATAAGTATTGCTATTGCCAAGATAATTCATCATTGAAAGTGCAGTGATGTTATTTCTCTCTGACATAAATATCTACACAGGACAGAACTTATAATAATACACAGAGTTCAGCTACTCCTTTCAAAATATTTTACTTAAATTAGCAAATGTTAGTGGTTAAAAAAAAAGCAAGTTTTTTTGCGAAGTTCTCTTTTTTTTTTTTAAAGAGGACTACAATCATCTTTTCATATCTCTGTGCATTGATTTATAATCACAAGTCTAATCTTGCCAATTTTGAGTACCTTTTAAGAAACAATTTTTTATATGTTTATGATCTGTCTCAGAAGGAAAATCTGCTTTTCAAGACATTCTTACTGTTCACTTAGTTATTAAACAGAAGATTAATAGTTATGAAATATGCTATGCATGATATACTTACAGTTTCACACAGACTCAGAAAAACCATAAACATTACAAATAAATGTTTTGGGGTTTTTATAATAGCTTGAATTAGATGAGAGAGAGTTAAAGCCAGACATTATAATATCTGTTTTATTGTCAGTGGTAGTATTGCCACTGATTAAACAGTCTTTTTCTTAAGAAATATACAGATATATTGAAAATTATTTTTTACAATGAGATAGCTTATTTATAAGACTAGATATAAAATAGATAACAAAATTGTCGCACTACGACAACACAAAATGTGTGTGAATGGATTGCTATATACTTTAATCATGGATATAAATCACAGACAGCATTATTTAATGTTTGGTAATGGCCTATCATTTAAAGAGTGAAGCCTAACACAACTATTCAAAATAATGATGAATTAATATTGAAGCTCCTCTCGCTTCATCTACTTTCCAGGTTTTACCATGTGACATTTATAATCAGGGTTCATTTCTTCAGACCTGTTAATGGTGGCTTCATGCTTATTTTCCCATGACTTATTCTTCTTATCTAATTGTACTACACTTGCTATGATCTGATACAGCCTTGTACTAAACAGAAGAAGGTAATAATTTTCTCCTTCTTTAGTTTGGTAACTCCAAATGAGATATAAACATACTGCACAGTTCTTAAAGCTTTCTGTTCTTTGACAGCATTTGTTTGCATTCCAACAGGAATATTTTCTCCTTGTTTGAAAAGAAACAGCACATGAAATTTACTTAAGACACTGAGACTGTAGTAATCATATTTATTCTAAGTGTTCCTTCAATAGTTGTAATATTTACTACAGAAATTTATTTATATAAATATTACTTGTATAAGCAAGAACATTTTCATTAGCACATATACAAAGAAGGGTAAATGATAATTTGAAGAAAAAAAGTGGATTTAAGAATTTTTTTGTACAATGAAATTTGTGGTTACATATCTCATTGACAACACTGACTGATTCCAATATTATAACTCTAGATTAGTTAGCATTGCATAGACACTTACAAAAGAAAGTGGGAAGGAACTCTAGTTTCCTCTCCAAAACTCTCATTTTCAGTTATACAAATGTTTTCATTGGTAAGTACAGTGCCACGCAAAACCTCTGATAACCAATATTTTACAATTTTCAGCAGCGTGATCTCAGTTCAAGTTAGCAAATAAAATAAGCTTAGCTTTAAGGATACAAATAATCTTTTAAAGTCATATAATTTCAACTCCTATGGGACAGTTCACATGATGACAGCTCTGCATAAGGTTGTATATTTTCTTGAGCAGAATACAATTAAGAAAAGCAGCATAACATGTGCTTCTGCAGATGGCATGTGAAACACAGACTGTTATGTTACACAGGAGAAATTCCCTTCAACTTATTTGACAAATTAGGAATGAAAAATTTCATTCTACACTTTTCATCCCATGTAATGAATGAGAGGTCATGTTTTCTTCAGAAGTATTTAATTCTTTGTTGATCACTAAGAATTGTTCAAATATCAATCAGCTGGAGAATAACAGAATTCAATTAGTTTATTTAACTCTATCTTTTTGTTCCCTTACATCTCACTTTTTCAAGCTCTTTTAGAGTAAAAGAGACATTTACTAATAAAACTGAAGGAAAAGTTGTAAGAGATAAACACAGTTTTCCCTTTCTTCCACAAAACAATTATTAAAGAGACATTCACAATGAAGTTACCTGGAATATTTGAAGTTAAGGATGTATTTCTATACCTTGTGACACACAAGCAAAACTATGGCTTGCATGGGAAGACAATTTTGTGTAGAGGTTCTAAGAAGAAAAGTCTGTTGATTTCAGCATTTTTCCCTTCTAGAGTGAGAAGTAAATTATTTACTGAGCTCCATAGGGATTACTGAGCTGGGGTTCCTGAAGTTAAGAGAGAAAACAAAGTACAGTATTGCTGTTGCTGGTCTCTTGAATAGAATTGGTAATGCAAAATTTAGGTGTAGAAGTAAATTGTTTAAAAGCTTATTGCTTCTCCGTTTCCAAGTTTTGTACTATTGGTTAATGCTAAAAAAATATGCCAAAGTAGCAAGACATTTCTCTTCAGTGGCTTCCATCTATAACATATAATCCATTCCTCCTAGCTTTTTTAGCCATATTTTTTGCAAAATGTTTCATAAGTAGAGGACCAGAAAATACAAATTTCATGTTTCAGTCACTAGTTCCAAAGTGTTTCCTTCTAGGACCAGCACTCTTCAATATTTTCCTAAGCAACTCAGGCACAGGGCTTGAAGGTAGACTGGGTAAGTTCACCAATGACATTAAACTGGGAGTAGCTGCTGGATCTCTCAAAGGCAGGGAGGCCCTGAAGAGAGATCTCGATAAATTAGTCAGCTGGGTATTCACCAACTCCATGAAGTTCAACAAGAGCAAGTGCTGGAGTCTGAGCCTGGGATGGAGTAACCCTGAATGTACATAAAGGCTGGGGAACAAAACCCTGTAGAGCAGTGCTGTGGGAAGGAGTCTGAGAGTCCTGGTCAGGATGAGTCCATAGTGTGAAGGAGTGAATAGAAAGCCAGCCGTGTCCTGGGGGCACCAGGCACGGCATGGCCAGGATTGTCCTGCTCTGGCCTGCATTGGGGTGGCCTCACCTTCGGTGCTGGGGGCAGTTTTGCGTGCCATGAGCTAAGAAGGATGTAAAGTTGTTAGAGTGTCCAAAGGAGGGCTCTGAAGATGATGAGGATCTAAAAGAGAAGTCGTGTGAGGAGCTGCTGAGATCACTTGGTCTGTTTAGCCTGAAAAAGAAGAGATAAGGGAAGACTTCACTGACAAGATGACACCCAAGGACAGGCACCAATCTTATTCTTCTCTGTGATGACCAGCAATAGGAGTAAAGAGAATGGGAGAAAACTGTATCAAGAGAGATTTAGGTTAGATATTAGGAAAAGGTTTTCTGCCCAAAGAGCAGCTGGAACTAGAATAGGGTCCCCAGGGATGGGGTCACTGCACCAAGCCTGCCAAACATTCAAGAAACATTTGTACAGCAGTCTCAGGCAAATAGATGGGATTCTTGGGGGGATCCTGTGCAGAGCCAGGAGTTTGACTTAATAATCCTTGTGGGTCTCCTTCAACTCGGGATATGCTATGACTGTATGATTCTATGTTTTACATGAGACTATTTTTGCTTTGGATCCTATTTGTAAAATACAGAAAGTTTTAAAAACATGAAAACCCTGGAAGAGGAAAGCCTGAAAATATTGCTCAGAGTCAATGGAGGTGTGAGATTCAGACAAACCAACATTCTAATTTGTGTTTACCCAGTCTGAATGCAGTGGGCATATTTCACTTCCCTGTCATGCTTTGATCCACTGTTGCTAGGGAGAGAAGATACAGTGGTAAAATGATTTTATGTACTAAAATTGATTTAAATTACAACAGTCATTCTCACAATAATCATTTTAATTGCTCTTAGGAATTATGAAATTAATTAAGAAATATCTTGTGGCATCCTCTCAATTTAAAAAATAAAATATTGGTTTAACTCATTGAATGATTACCACCTTGTGAAAAGTAATCATCTTAGCTTTTTATTTCTATGAAGGAAAAAAAAAATCAAAGAGAAAATGAAAGTTGAATGTGCCTGATAAAGAAAGATTCCTCTTTTGAATCCATTTCACCATCTTGGTGCCTACCTTATCAGCTAAACCAGATGAGATTAGTGGTGTCTTGAGTCCCATTAAGAGAAGAAAGCCTTTGTTTTTCACTTGGTAACACTCAATTTCCTGTCATTTTCTCTCTTTCTAAGCCTTTGTGTTCAACTTAAACTGCTGGGAAAATACATTAACCTTTAAAGGGAAGTGGCAAAATAATCCATTATATGAACTACAAAAATATTTCCTTCAATCTATAGTATTTTATTTTCTTTCTGTATTCATTAAGTGTTTATGCAACGTTTACAGTTGCACACTGTCAGCCAGATTCAATTAGGTGACACAGAACATTGAAATATATTAAGAGAGCCCTGCCACAGCTGAAGGTATGTACCAGGAATCAGATGATGAGAGGAATTGCAAGGGTTGCATTAAACTTTTATCTGCATTGCCCAGTCCTTGGTTCTTTGAATTCTGGAGTTTTTCCTCTAACATTTAGAGTATTCTCAGTCTAATTGCTAATCACATTGCTTGTCAATGACTACAAAGTGTGAAAGGATAGGAAACTCTTGTTCCTGCTCTCGTTTCTTTACACATTCTGTACCACTAATTAAATTACAAGGTAGAAATCATTCATTTTTGTTCAGAGCACTGGAAAAATCCTTATTCTGGAATTTATATTTTCATAGCAAATAATGCCAGTCAGGTTCCAGCAGATGTGTGACACAAAATCAGTTATGCAATACCTAGAATCTAGATAAATGCTTGTTTTGATCCGAACCATATATTTTACTCATCTTCAATTTTGATATTAAAGACAATGCATTCTTCATTTTTATCAAATGCTTCTCTTTAATGAATAGAAATGAACAAGAAAGAATTGCATTAAAAACATAAAAGTAGGGACAGCTGTTATGGGGGAGAAATTCAGTCCTCCAATATAGGCAAGATTCTGAATAAGGGTCATGAATACTACTTAAGCAATGGGCCATTAGGGCGGCGTGGTTATCATGAAATAATCTCACCCCTGGAGGGATAACTATGGACCAGATGCAGCCATGCTCTTCTAAGCACCCAGGGGTGTAGTTATCATGATAATCACACCTGCTGATTTTGCTTCATTGCCACTATAAAATTTCCTGTATTTCGTCTCAGTACAAACATAACACAGTGTTTAAGTATATTATTCTGACCACAGAAAATTGCCAATTAATGCAAGAATAGTTACGTAGCTTAAACTGCAATGTTTCTGCAAAACCATATAAAAATGTGGTGGAAAGAGTAGTAAGTACTAGTTGTAGGGTAAGCTTGAAGGAAATAGATCTTTGTTTCAGAGTGAAAAGAGTACATTATCAGATGTTTGAGATATTTGAAAGACAAGACCCTATGTTCCAATGCATCCGGACAAAGCCAGAGCTCCTGTCTTTTCTTCCCCACTTGCCAAATATTTGACCTGTTAATGCTAAAATAGATACAAAGGATTCAGTACCTGTAGCAAAAAGCTTTAGGTAACATTTTTCCCCCAAAAACCAGGCTTCTTCAAACCTCTTTGGTGCCTATCTCCTGAGAAATCCCAAAGATTTGAATTCATAGTGTATGCATCAAAGGCCCTACTTTCTTTTGTCTGGAGACAATGGTTGGGATGGCTGTTGGCAAAATATTCACAGTCCCCTCAGGGAGACGAGCTGTCAAGTAATAATAAGGCAGCAAGGAGCATCAGGGAGCAGGGTCTGGGCTTCTGTGGAAATATCTCTGAATCTGACTTGTTTTAAAGGCTAGGGGCTCCATCTAAAGAGTATATGGTCTTCTCTCTTCACTGAAGCTGAGGTACCTGACACAAAAGAATACATTAGGAAAAAAAGTAAACAGATGGAGTTTCATCTTCACAGCTTTAACCAAATGAAAGGAAAGGAGGGGCTTTGTTTTCTTTCCATAATTAAATCTGATACTCTTTGAAGTAAATTTCTGTTGTCTGGAAGAGGCCTGCATTAAAAAAAAATGCTGATGAAGCCTGGACAAAATTAAATTAAATGTTTTCAGTTAGCTGAGGTTTTAAGACACAAGATGATGCTTGAAATATGCCTGAAATTTTGGCAACCTCATCATAAACATGATCTAGTAGAATTAGGTCTGTAGGTTTATCAGCTGAGTGTCCTGTAATTCATCTAGGGTGCACATTTCAGCAGGCATATATCACAAACAGAAATTAAGTATAAGTTTTATGATAAATATTAATGATAAACAATACTTTTTAAGAAGAAATATTACTAGAGAGAAAAGCTAAATAAAATATTTGCTACATGCACATACTCTAATATCAAGTTTTTAAGGATTTTAAGCTTTTGTAGGTGGATTTCTAAAGGTAAAATTACCTTTAATCTCTCAAATCATAATTTTGTAGAAAGTACTCTCAATCACATCAGGACAGCATGATCAGAAGCTGTTAGTCTAGCTGGGGTTTTTTTTGGTGATTTTTGTTGTTGTTGTTATTGTTCATTTGATCAGTTGGGTTTTTTAAATCCAGGTTCCTGAATAAACAAGACAGAGTGGACAGAATTGTAGATAAAACTCAGCATCACAGTTGGAAATATAAACTGTATAAGGTAAAATATTACTCTAAATATATTTGATATTGTGTTTTCATTGCTTCTTGGTTAATGAAGGGAAAAATAACAAAGCAAAATGAAACATAGTCAGACAAGTGGAAGAGGAAAGAAGTTCTGAGACAAAAGAGAATGGGGGGGATTCAAAAGCAAATAAAAATCCTAAAGGGAAAATTTGAAAAAAACAACTAAGGAAAATTAGGCAATAAATAACTGAGTACATTGTACCAAAACTATTATTTAAAAAAAGAGAAAAATAATGTATAACAAAAAGACTTATTACTATTATTTTAATATACTAAATCGATTAATGAGAAATATAAAAAATATAAATAAATCTTAGATTAATTGATGTTATAAACCAGTATGATTATATTCTCTTCATTTTAGTTACCCATGTGACATTCACATACTATTAGAATTCTGTCTGAAGTATCATTTATTTAGGTTTGGAAAAATAAAATAACGTTTAAAAGCCTTTGTAAAAAACAGAGTGCACTTTTCCACATTTCTAGCTCTTATAGGAATGGGTGAAGTAAAGGCATAAATCAACATGATGAATACACGAATTTGTGGAGATAGAATAACAAATATCTTGGGGAATTGTCAGTTTCATACATTGCATTACCCCTATGTTCTGCTTCAAAAAGAAAAAAAATTCTGAAAAATAGTCACCTGAGTATTTTATGACTCTTCATATTTTTTTCAGAAAAAAATTCTATTTAAATAGACTATTATCTTCCTGCCATATGTTTAGACTCTTTTTTCATATTTAAATATTATCTGTTCTGAAAAAAATTTCATGTATACACTTACTTGAAAGTATATTTTCCTTTATTTGTGCTTGTATGTCTGAATTTTTTTTTTTAATTGTGCTGTGTTGTTTTACTTTGTTTTGTTGTGTTTTTCAAGAACAATGTATAAAGTATTTTTTCAAGACAATACATACTGGAGCTGACATTCTCAGATATTATTAACATGACCCAAAAGTGACTTTGTTATAGTTTTTCTTAGAAGAGTTAAAAGGGAAAAAATCTCTATCTGGTGAGGGGAAACTGAAGCTCATTACTATAAAAAGGTATATAAGGGATTATTTTGCCATGCAAGAGGTAATTCATAATAAAACATTTTTCAGGAAAGTGAAAGAGGAAAATGAAAGGAAGGAGATAACTGGTCAGATAGTCAAACTCTGACAAAGCATTCCTTTAATCCTGCGGACTTGAGCATGTAAACTCATCCTCATTTGACCACTAAATTTAAAATAAATAGATGCTAATAGGTTTGCTAAGGGCTCTGGTAAACTACTCCCCAATAAATTGTTAACTCCATATTCTATAATTTTCAAAGTCCAACTCTGAGTCCTTTGCTTTTTGAGCAGGGAAGGGGAGAAAGCATTCAAAAACTTTATGACTGAGCTGAGTTTAGTTTTTGGTAAAGGAACTGAGCACTGGAAAGTGATGCACATTTCCTCTTTGTCTGTGTTCCTAGTAAAAAAGCAAAATATATTGAGAATAGCTGATGCAGAAGCAATATTTTATGGCTTTTTTTTTAGCATTTATTTAAGAGCCCTTGAGCAGTAACTCCTTTTATCCTGATCAGATATTTTTTTCAGGGTGATTACCAGGTAAACTTCTAGGAACGTAAAAACCTTTAAGAGTTAATTTATCTTTTCTCCTCCACATATGTTCTCCTTGAAGTACTCTGGGCTAAGGAAGAAGAATCTTGGAAGGCAATTTCCTAAAGAAAACAGGCAGATGTAAGATTTTCTAATTATCTCCTCTTGTCTATTTTAACTTATGCAGATGTAAGTTATCTAATTGTTACTTTATTGTCTCTGAATAAATTGGTTGTGTTTTAACGGCATCTGTATGTTTTTGCTTCACTAGCTTTATAGGAACCATAGCTGTGATCTGTATAGGAAAGCTATATTGGCTGACTTTGAGATGGCAGAAAATTACATACTAAAAGCTCAACACACAATTTCTTTTTTTTTTTTTGCTATTCTTTATAAGAAGTAGAACATCCACGAATCTAACAGACCAATTTATCTATCTGCCTATTTGCTCACTGTCTATAGTGTGGGAATATATAATTGGTTTATTTTGTACTAAGAACTAATGTGTACAAATAATCTGATTAATGTAAATAATCCACAACTCAGAATATTCTACTGCTTTGATAATGGCATTAGTAAATACCTTATTTTCCTTTATCTCATTAAAACTTCTCCTGCTATTACAGGTGGAAATGCAAACACTATGAATAGTTTTCCCAGACATAACAGGAAAATAATGGTAGAGGACACAAAAGTACATGTCTGAAAAGGTGGAGAGAAAGCAAGCATCTTAGAAAGAGAACAAAACAGAATAACCCTATCGGAGAGAAGAGGCAAGAGGGGAAGAATAGAGGGAAAGGCAAGGCATAAAGCATTATGAGCCTTAGCAAGAGTGGGAAAACACTGTATTTCAGCAATAAAACATGCTGAACTTGAAGGTATTTTCAGCTACTGGAAAGATGGGAAATAAAATACAAGCACAGTTGTATCTGATATAGTGTAAAGAATTTATAAGACCAAAAATCTTGGAAAATTTGCAATGACAAAAGAAAAAAGTTTTTGAACACAGGAGGCTTTGATAAGGATAAAACTTGAAAGACCCTTCTAAAAAGAGGAAAAAAGTCCGTATAAAAGAGACTTATATGAAGAGACAGAATGGAAGAGTGAGGATAGGAAA
Organism: Taeniopygia guttata; assembly: GCF_048771995.1. Classification (NCBI taxonomy): domain Eukaryota; kingdom Metazoa; phylum Chordata; class Aves; order Passeriformes; family Estrildidae; genus Taeniopygia; species Taeniopygia guttata. The sequence goes on along the minus strand of NC_133028.1, from coordinate 34,106,041 downwards.
CTTGAATATAATTAAGGAGCAATAAGCAGATACCTAGAGCTGTGACAATGAGGAATTGAGTTTTAACAAATCCCTGAAAGAGAGCAGAAATCACAGGCAATAATGGGGTTCTGAGACAGTCCCCTGTCATGTTTTGGGCAGTGTGACACTGTAGGAACATGCAGCATTGACAAAACGGCTTTCAAAAAATTTGAATAACACAATTTACCATTTATAGTGATTGGTTCACTCTAGATTGGGAATGTGTTGGTTTTTAAGGGCTTTTGCTTAAAACAGACTGCTCTCTGAAAAAGCAATCTGTTAAGGTTCAATTTTTTTTAGTTCATTGATTTATATTATCCTTGTAAACCTTACACTTCTGGTCTATAATAACCACTTGAAAAACAAGATATCTGCTTACTGAAAATAGGAAAGTTGTGTTTTACTTTACTGTTTCTAATGCACTTATGTCATTTCTCTGTTGTTAATTTTACCTGGTTCATTTTTAAAATTAACTTCCTGATGTTTATCAGCATTCAAACCTGCTATCAGAATTGAGAATGAGTGCTTTCCTCAAAAGCAAATGATAATCTGAACTACTAATGTTCAAGGACAAATAGTACTCAATGCAGATTGCTTTTGCAAGTGACTGAATAATGAAGTGAAGCCAAAGTCTCTGGCAGTCACAGAAACAACTTTTGAAGACTGTATTCTATTGTTACAGATCATAGCTCTTTTCCTAGAGTTCAATGAGTTTCCTAGAGTTTAAATTTAAAAAATGAAAAAAATTACACTTATAAACATGTATAGAGAGAAAATAAAGGTAAAAACTGCCACACTGAAGAAAGTTTCATATCCCAAATGTAAATAATGGATGTCAGTGCTCTGGAAATCCTCAGGCATCTTAGTTTGGACATGTGAGAAAATTGCCTTGCATAGACAAGAGAAACTCAGCTCCAGCTTGTATGCAAGAAACTGTTGTTGAGTTTTGGTGAGCTACCGGCTGCCAAATCATTGTTCTTCTTTACTATGTTTAAGCTAGACCTCACTCAGCCTGACAGCTATAAACACTACCTTTCATCTAAGACAGGATAAGTAAGAACATGGTTAAACCACTGTTATTCCATCCCAAAAATACAGATCTGTCCAAATAAGAGATTATCCAGGGAGTGCAGAGGCTTTTTGGGTCAGTATTTGTCCTGAAGATAAAAAAATCAGGAAATGCTGGTTAAATGGCAAAGTCAAGTTAATAATTTTCTGCCCTCATACATAGCTCATTGCTCTCCTTAGTCATGCTTGTGTCACCATATGCCAAATCAAATTCCTCCAATAATAAATAATTAAACAATAATAATTTTTGCTTACAATATGCCACAAAACTTGTTGCTAGGCAGAAAGAAAAAACACCTGAAAAATAAGAATGTAAAGTTTACAGGTTGAGTGGATGTAGCTTGTTGAGAAATATGTATATAACAATAAAAAATATAACTCTACCCTGAGCTTAGAAGGAATTTATAACGTTTTTAGGTGCATACTATTTTAAAGGTCTCAGAGTAAAAACTACTGAACAAAAGTATTATGCTTTATTGTTTGATTTCTGTTGCATTCAGGGAATGAAAACCCTATTTGTAAAGAGGATTTCATCAAGACAGTAATATCTTTTTCTCATCCTGAATACATGACTCACAAAATGTTGAATTTTTCTAGCTCCACAAAAGAAGATGAGATAGAATATGAGCTGCAACATTATGAGCTGCAATCTCTTATGACTTTTGAAATCCAGATTGGTTCCCAGTTTCATATGAGTTCTGACTGTGCTGATGGAAACTATCATTGATACTGCAGATCTTCCTGGAAGAAAAAAATACACCAGTTTACATACTTCAGTAATCTTCAGGAAAAAGGTAATACTTGAGCATAAAATAATGAGTTGTTTAAAATATCTACCTTTTTTTCTTCCCATTTATCTTATTAAGGAATGAAGTATTTATTACCAATCCAGTTTGATGATGTAATGTCAGTAACTTGCTCACACTGTGGTTTTGTTACACCAGGTAGCATAATTATATTAAACCACTTGACTTTGTGAACTTGAGTCTTATCTCAACAAGCAGCAAAGACCCAACAGACACATGCAAAGCAGTACTAAGCATTTCCATAATCCTGCAGAGATCCCACTCCATGCTAAATGCATAATTTCCAGCCCTTTAGACACCTCAGAGCAGTGCCTCAGTGCTATGCTCATCCTCTTGTGTCCTTCTACAAGTTCAGTGCCTGCCACCAAGACACAGTCACTGTGGTGTGCCTTGCTCAGCTGCTCCAGCCCCTCAACATGAAGATCTGGATGCATGTATTTTGCTGGGTGCACGAATGCTCTCCCATGCTGAGACACGGCAGCCACCATCAGAATGAATTTACACAGTTCCAGACAGGGACAGAAGTCACCAGAAAACCACCATGACTCTCAAAGGCAGGGTGCAGTAGTCTCTTGTGTCCATTAAAAGGTAATTTCCTGTTGCATACAGATTCACCCTATCCAGCTATACTAATTACCACCCACTTAAACCCTTCTTTGCTCGGTCTGTGCTTTTCTGCAGGTGTGAATTTCAGGCTACATGAAATCACTCTTGCTGTCTTTATGCCTGGGAGAACAGAAAGATATCAAAAGCATCATCAAACCCAAGGCAAAAGGCACTGGTTTGTGAAGAAGCCATTTGTGGGTAGATTTCACTTTTAATTTCATTTTAAAGAACAGCTTTCTGCTAATGAAAATGGAATATAATTTTCAATTGTTTTTATAAATTCAACAATTTAGCGACAACAATGGATAGATAATGTGATACATTTTGGGAATAACTGCTCATAGCTGGGTTTCGATAACCAGTATGTGTAGAGAAAGAAAACAGGGAAATGTACTTAAATATTTATTGAATTTAAGGAAATTACAATTATATCTTATCATGAAGGTACTAAAACATCACAATTACTTGAACAGTAAAAATTTATTTTGATAATGTTTCTCTTTACAAATCTAAGATGTGAATCACATTTTGCCCACAAGTATGACTGAAAAAGTAGTGTTTTCACCTTGGGAACGCAAATGTGCATTCACAGCAGTTACCCTTGAAAACACACACAGTAGTTCTGAAATATCTGCTGCTTGGAATTCACACAGAGCAAGTCCAGAAATAATGATGTCTACTTCAGCTGACCAACCAAGATAACACTGATGGTGAATATTCCCAATTAAATTTGTCTTATTCTAGCAGGGACATATTTGTTCACATATGTAAACATAAAAAACAAACTAAACACATTACTGGGTAGAAAATAAGTAATCTTCAAAATGAGCAATATGTAGGAAAATATTTTAATTTTAAAAAATAAGTTCCGGGTGTAAAATTTTGACTTGTGTTTATTTTTTATTCTTCCTCTAAATGCATAAATAATCATATTATTTTTTAACAATTGCAAATTACTTAGTTTCTCTTCTGCACATAACATATTCTGCAAATTGTATGCACAGAAATGAATATAGATTTTATATTATTCTTCTAATTTCTTATTTTCTAGTATTTTTTGGTTAGTAATCTTTTGTTGTTGCACTTTGATACCCAAGAAAAATACACTCCTAACACATTCTGAAGAAGTAGCATTTGAAAATACTGAAGCCATAAATTAGACTTTAATTTTCAGCATACAGAGAAATAAAAAGTAGCTTTCTGCAGAATAAGAGATTTATTGAAATATGGTATATTCTGCTTATTATATCATTGTTCTTAACAGTCTTCCATTTGGGAGCCATTTTTATAGGCACTTTACAAATGAATAGGGAGAAAAGATTAAATTATAATATCAATTTTGTATGGTGAATAACCTGCATAATTCAGATGGAAGATAAGTCTAAAATCACATAGTTGACACCAGAAAAATATTGAGTTGAAAATAACAGGGGCTATGTACTGCCTTAGTCCAAATTTTTTTAACCTTTTTTATTGTGAAACATGAGTGCTCTGCTTGCTCATTAGCATTCATATCAATGTTTGTCCAAAGAAGAAATGGAAATGTACTCTACCATCTGATGTCCTGTTTTATATTCTTTTGCTTTGTTTTAGTTTATTCATCAAACACTGAGAATAATAGGCAGTGAGCAGGGGTGAAGCAGCTATGTGACACATTTTCCTGCATTGAAGCTGTAAAATTATATGACAAAAAGTATTGATATATTTCAATATAGTTGTTATTTTGCCACAACATTCACACTAAATTCTACTAAAAAGTGAATTTTCTTAGCTCAGAAAGCCTAGTCTTCAAGGAGTGCCCCCTGCTAAATAAAACACTATTTTAAGTTTTGTGAGACAGTTTTTTTTAAGAATTAGATATCAAAGAATCCTATGTCTTGATGACTACAAATTCCAAGCTTTTGTGAGATGACAGAAAAAAGAAAATAAAATTGACCTTCTGTGGTGAAATCAGAAACCAAACCACGTTTTTAAAATAACCAAATTAAAAATACATTAAAAATATTCAAAGTTAAACTAATTATTATTAAGAATAGCTCTAAAAGATAAGATATTTTTCACTACCTGTACCATTTTTAACACTTTTAAGAAGATTTTTTTGCCATAAATTCTTTTGATAATATATTTGGGATTTATATTTTCAGCTCTGAAAACCTGACCCTCTGTTTCCAAAAAGCACAATATGTTTTCACAAAGTGAGATAAATTCCTGCTACATTTTAACATTATTGGAGAACAGTTTAAAAGGATACATTTTTTTTTATTGTCAGAGTGTATGCTAGGCTTTTGCCTAAAGGACGCACTTCAAATATTGCAGTTAATTTTATAACATATATATAATATATATATATATATATGTTATAAAATGTGTATAGTATACATATATATAAGTATGTGTGTATATATATATATATATATATATATATATATATATATATACACATACTTACCATGCCCCTGAATTTTTTTTCCCAACATTCAAATCACAACATATGGTGAGACAGTACTTAAAGAGTAACAATATGTAGAGTAACTAGTTTTTTTAGAGATAACAATAAAGTCTAGCTCAGTGCACTGAAAGTGATGCAGTATTTGTTTTCCTTCGTCTGCTTTTCTCTTTCCTGTGCAATGTAAAAATTAATAATTTGCCGGAAAAGCTTTGCTTATTTTGGAATTTTAAGTCTATCCTGACAGATATACACTGATAAAGTTAACCATTATTTCACTCTTTTGGTCAGTAACACCAGCAGTATTCTAATTAGTATTTCTTAATGAGTCAGTAACATAAGAAACAGAATTAATGCTGAAAAATTACAATGAAAAAATATCTCTGTCTCCCTCGTCTTACATTATTATATATAAACATATATAATAAACATATATGTACTGTGAAGTAATCAAATACTACAGATCTAGAAAGGGAAGCAGATAAGAAAAAGTACATGTGCACTTGTTTCTCACTAATTTATTCTTTAGAAATAGTTTTAGAAACTGCTGCTGGGGTTGTCAGGCCATTCTGAGAGAGATGTAATCACACATTTCCTTAGCCTGAGAGGGTAAGAAAATCTAAACTTACCTCAGAGCTTAAATTCTTATTCATATATTCATTGTGTTGTACTTGTTCATTTCTGTCAGCTGTTGACTTTAGGATTGCATTGGTTTGTTTGCCATTAAAAGTGTTATTTTCTAATCAATAATAAATATCATCTGGGGAAAGAAATAAACAAAAGAACAAACAAACAGACAGATACCAGAACTCAGTAACTAGAGAAATACACCTCTCTATTATCTCTATTAAAAAAAAAAAATCACAACAAATAAATCAGTTGTAAATAGAAGACCCTCATTCATCATCTATTTAATAATAACGGCAGTCAGCATCAAATAATTTTGGACTGTTTATTTTTCAAATTCTTTTTCCTGGTTAAAGCTTTTGACAAGTCTATTTCTAAAGGCATATTTTTCCTACCAGCTACTGAAATTCTAGCCCTTCTGCAGACCTCAGAGTGAGAGACTGAGAATGAATATTTGGTGAAAAGAGATTTATTGTTAGCAGCTGAGATGGTGAAGTTGATGCAAAAGAAACATTCTAGATTTTGATCTGATCTTCTTTCTGGTTTTTCATGTTTTGAATAAAAACTCTACAGATCATCACAGCTTTTTAAAATATATCTCTTTGAGAAGCAGTAATTTTGGTAACTAGTGACCAAGATATGCAGTTTATATTCTTGCTTTAGTTTTTCTGTGTTCTGAGAGGTGATTATTTAGTCATTCTTTCTTTTCTTTCTCATTGCTCTATACAGCGCAGTTCTTGCAGTGTTGAATATTTGCTCATACTCCTTACAATAAATGACTCCTGAGAGCTTGTGATTACCAGTATAAGAGTTTCTACTCTAACTTAATATATTAGTACTTGTACAATGAGTAGGTTTTTCCATAAGTGCTAATGCTTTCTGTGTGTCAGCATGCCTTTCTCTCTTGTGGCTGACCCACAAAGCTTTAAGTCTGCTTCTCTTCCAGCTGTCAAATCAGGTTTTATCATTGCAGATGAGAGATGCAACTGTGGAATAGGCTTTTATTCCAACATTAAACTTCTCACTAGGCTATATCAAGCCCAAGACCTTGACCATCAGATTGAAATTTAAATAATTACATACATTGCTGAGTCTGCTCTCTGGCCTGGATTTAGTTTTATTTTAACAATCAGTCAGCATAGGATGTAATGAGAGTTTAAGCCTTTCCTAAGAATAATTTTGGACTATATTTTAAAAAAATAACATAAACCTAAGATATATTTTTCCTTTCCCAAAACAGCATGAGAGATTGATATAGGATATTTCACAATAAATATTGGTATAAAAAAATATACAAGAGTCTCTGAGACTTCTAAGATAAACCAAACATTTTACCACCTTAATGTCACTTAAAACAGGTAAATAAATAAAAAAAAAAAACCAAATTAAAAAAATAAATAAAAATAAATATATATGGAAAAAAAAAGTAAAAATAAAAATAAACCAAATCAATTTGTTGGCTTAGAAAGACAGTATTGGTTTATTTAGCATGCTGAGTACATGAGGAAATCTCTCCCCAAAACATGCATGCCCAGCAGCTTAACAGACCTGGCTATATTAATGAACCCAGTACATATTCACTACATCCCTATTACATATTCATTACATTTCCTGAATACATGTATGTTACTTATTTCAGTGGGCTTATTTGGATGCAGTTCTGGATCACCTAAAGAATCTTTTCTCATTGAGACCATCTCAAAGATAGTCAGGACATAATGTACTTCTCTTACTAGTCTTTGCTGCGAAACATGAACCTTTTTCTCAAAACAAAGACCTCTGCTAGTACATAATAATCACTGATATTGATAACTAAGGAAGCAGTAGATGGCAAAAGACTATTAGTCACAGATATAGGGAATTAACACAGAGCCACATTAATGTCTGGCATTTCTACTAAGCACCATTTAGTACAAAACCAAACATTAACTGTGGACATTAGAATCAAACATTATTGTGCTAAAGTTAAAAGAATTTTTCACCATTTTCTCCCACTACTGAATAGATTCCTTTTTAAATAAATACAGCTTGCTTGTTAATATTGGGTCTACCATGAATTCAGTACAGAAGCTTCAAACTTAAAGATGAGTAAGAATATTTGTTGGAAGTGGTTTTCCTCAGAACTGGCAACATGAATTGCAATTCAGGAGAAATTTCGAAGGTGAAAGCAATACAGTATTTTCTTCCCTCATCTTTCTGAAAATGGATTTTACTCTGTAATGATTTAAATCCTTTTGCATTCTAGTATGTTTCTCACATTACTGCATCTCCCTTTATTCCATTCCATTTAAAGAAAATCCAGATGCGCCTTTAAATTGTTTTGGGGAATAGCAATCATTAGTTGAATCAAAGTGTTTTTATATAGCTGTCCAGGATGAGATGAGATGAAAGGCTAGAGGATTCTTAAAGCAGCCACTGTGGTTGTTACAGCCTCAGCAGTGTCTGCTATTTTATACATACTTGAGAAAAGTTGCTGGCTTTTACCTGCCTTCGAAAGGTATAAAGCTTATTTGATTGTGAGGGAGTTTATTTTTTGCTAAATCTTGAAAGAACTGTTGTCATTGCATACTTACTTTTTAGTAAGTAAGTTACTCTACATATTTAGAAACTTTTACCATGTGGCTGACCTCATCTGGGCTTCTTTCCCTACTTACTAATTAGTTTTCATGCCAGAAGTCTAGGTTTTTGTTTTATTATGCTAGTCTGGTATAGCAAAGTTGTACCACACGATAGATTTATAAAACCTTAAGTAGATCTTAGCAGATGCTTTTGCTGCCAGGCGTCAAATTTATTCCTGTCAGTGTGCAGCCAATACTTTGTTAGGGAAAAATTTATCCTCTCTTGAGTTATTAAAGAAGAATTAAAACATTCATTCCCATACCTGAAAAATATACTCTCTAAAGTTTAATTTCTTTTTGTTTCCTTCTTTGACTGTTATTGTTGAGTCAAATTTCTTCCTAATCTATTTATTTTCTTTCTAAATATTTTTTAAGGTACCTAATAATCAGTATTTACTTTTTGTACATTTCCTTAGTGGTTTCTATAAAAAGTTTTTAATATGTTCTCTGATGTCAATGTTTGTGGAGGTTCAGTAGTTTTCTAGACACCATGTGATACAAGATTACAAGGAACGCTGAGTATAAACTTCTAATTTAAAGTAAACTACATGGTCTACAGGGGAAAACACATAAGCTTTTCTAATTCTAATTATTGTTGTGATGTCCTCTTCTTGTCTTGCAGAATAAACTTATGTCCATATTTCTTCTTCCTGTTTTACAGCTCAGGCTTGTTTGTTTGTTTGTTTGTGGGTTTTTTAAATAGAAAAGACTTCATGAGAAGGTACTTTCATTTGTTGTGACAGATTTACACTACTGGATGCCATTTAAATACTGTACTGGCAAAAAGAAAATTTTAATGTCTGCTGTAGAGCATAAGTCTATTGCACTTTTCTATTTATATCTTGTTTGAAGTGGACGTGAAATTAGCGTTTCTAATTTGTATTGGGCTGTGTAAAATTAATTATCTGTCTGAAGCAGGAAATTATTTTGAAATATTGCTTTTAATATAAATATTCTTTGCTTTAGTATTTTAACAATGTAAAAAAAAAATGCGTTTTTCTGTCCAATATATACTGTAAACACCTCCTGGCCTAGGGACCCAAGGAAATCAGGACTGACAAGAAAAGGAAGTGAAAAAATTGCATTACTTTTGGTGACTTCTTGGAAGAATAACTGACCATGAAATTGATAGAGAAGAGAAAAGCAAATTAAAAAAAAAAAAAAAAAAAAAAAGTAAAAAGAAAGTACAGCGTAAAGGATAATAAAGAAAAAATATTAATGTGAAGTTTTTCCTAAAGAAGCAAAAAGCCCAGAAACTGAAAAGACAGAAATTCATTGTGAACATGGTCTAGAATCATAGGATGGTTTGAACTGGAAGTGACCTTGAGATATCATCTAATCCAACACCTCTGGAATAAGTAGGGACTGTTTTTTCAACTAGATAGGTTTCTCAGAGACCCAGCTAGCCTAATCTTAGATGTTTCCGAAGATGTGACATCTTGCAACTCTCTGAGCAACCCATTCCAGCATTTCAACACCTTCATCATAAGAAGTTTCTTCCTTATATCTAGTCAGAATCTACCCTCTTTTAGTTTAAAATCATGACACCTTGTCCTATCCCAGCCTAACTAAAAAGTTTACCTCCTCTGGAGTCAACAACCCCAAATCATTCAGTCTGTCTTGAAGTGAGAAGTGCTCTATCTCCCTGATCATCTTCACGGAGTCTTCTCTGGACTTCTTCTTCTGTTGAGGACCCCTGAGTTGGATACAGTGCCCCAGTTGGAGTCTCACCAGTGCAGAGCATAGGGACAGAATCACCTCCCTCAACATGCTGGTCACAAATTAATTAGTGCATCTCAGCTGCAACCAAACCTTGATCTGGAAATTTAAGAAACGCTTCCTAGATTTTCCCAGACAACTTTTTGTCCATTTCTGAAAACCAAAATGACTGTATGAATTATTTATGGCTAAACATCTGGACAGTTAATGATTTTGGAAGCAAACTAAAGCTTTGCCTAGTTGTTTTATTCTGCCACTAATTTTGTTTGGCCTAGTATTTCTGTCTTTAATAATGTAGTTCATTACAGTGAAGGGCCTATCTAATGAGAAAGGCAGAGTGCTGGTTTCAAAGAAAAAACCTTCACTTTCAACACAAAGCATGGGACAAGACAGGGTACAGAACATGATGCATCTAGAAATGTTTGTTCTCTTTTTTCCCTTTTTCTGAGCACAGTAACAAGGCCTCATGTAATGGTTATATCTTGAGCTATATTCTATGCGTATAACTCCCATGGAAATATGGAGAAGCTTTGCTCTTGTCAGAACATCATCAGCTACTGAGGCATTCATTACACACTTGAATGAGAAAAAGTGGAAGGTGTGGGGAGGAGATAAAAAACAAATGCAAAATGGCTATATAATTCTTTGAACATCTGTTTTGAAGCTGTGTAGTGCCTGCCAATGTGCCAGGCACATTTAGGGATCTGGCCAGTCTAAAAGTAGTAATTGGTGTGCAGTTTTTCACTGAGCATTAGGCACGGTAAGAGGCATGATTAAGATGCTAACTTGCATGAGCAGTTTCTCCACAGCTTTATTGGATTATATTCAGCTGTTTTCCCTAGAAAAATAATTTACTAGGTACTCATTCTGAATTTAGATATTTAAGTGTATGAGTTGCTTTAAAGTTGATACAGACCTGTCTTAGGTTTTTGAGATACATTATGAAGGCCCCTTAGACACACATGTGAAATGGTGAGGTAACTTTTCCTGAATAGATCTATATATTTGTACAGAAAGGTGTGCTGTTACAGTTTATAATATGTGTACCACAATTCACTCACAACCAGTCTTAAACAATAGGTTAGATGACCCCAGATCACACCTAATTACTTTTTTGGATATGTGCCTTTCTGTCTGCCTATGGTCCCAACTTTCAAAAATACCGGTGTGTCTTAGGATACAAAATTCCATAAGCAATAAAAATTCCACTAAATAAAAGTATGGTTTCTGTTTCTAAAGGCAGTTTTCTGAAGATATGTAGGTATGTATGTTGATATGTAGCCTGAATCCAAATCTTGTCTTTCTTTTAGTTCCTAAATTACTCAAACACTGAAAGTTTCATGCCTCTGAATAAAAAAGAAGAGCTTGATGACATGAAGAAGCACAAAGTAATCCCTATGAACTGCCAACAGAACTGCAGTAAATTGCCATGTGAAAGATTAAAATTGTCTATACTGCTATGGTGTATCATTCTTTAGGCCAGCTGCTGCTCCCAATACACTTATTGTTTCAACTGATTTAGCTATATCTCCTCTCCTACTGTCTTTAATAAACATTTTTTTAATATCTTTCTCTGCTGCTTCCTCCTATATTACAACCTGACACCTAAAAATCCATGGCATTTTCTTATACCTGTGTTGATGCTGTTCATACAGGATACAATGCTGTATTCAGGAGTAATAGTACATTAAATTTTAAGTGTGAAATTGTTAGCCATCTACTTTCCTTCCTCACCTTATATATGTCCTTAAGATATTTTCTAGCTTCACCCACAAATCGTATCTTTTCCATTCAGCATGAAATATGGCTATTGTAGTTAATTCCTTTCCTTAAAAGTGCTGCTTCTGGTTAAATGCATTGTAATTTTGCCATTTTTTTAATGCATTTGAATCTTTCCTCAATTTCCTTCTTCTTAATGCTTTTTATGCCTTTTCCTAGGATTCTTCCCAAACCACTGGCACATTGTGTTATACTGTAAGTTTGTAGTGTATCATCTCCTAAGCTCAGCAACCAATATTAGATTTCTTGTTACAATATCATCATTTTCATCTATCACATTTTTGCCTGTTTCCATACCAGAGGTCATTCTGCACTTTCATCTCAGTTTTTCCCTGAGGATCCTGTGGTGCCAAAAAGAAATCAGCCAGCTAAGAATGACAGCAGCTACAATTTTCCACTAGGCTTGTGTTTGTTTTCTTTTTGGTTGTTTTTTCTTTTTTTTTTTTTTTCTTTTAAAATTTGCCCCTTTACCTTTTGGAGGATGGCTTTTTCATAATGGTTTTTCATTCATCTTTGTTATTTTTTTTACCTTTATCTAGAAAATGCTACTTACAAAACCTGATCTATATTAAACACAATAGAAAGACGGACTGACATTCAAGTATTCTTTCAGTGGAATGGGGCATCTATACTTAGATATTTCTCAGACCTGAAACTGCTTCCATCTCTCTCTTCCATACACAACTAGAAATAACTGGTAAATGCCATAAAGATTTCTAAAACTCACTTCTAAACATCTGTGTAACTTTCAGATGAAAGCATCACTTTTTGACTATCAAATATCTTTCAGTTTTGGGTTCAATCTCAAAGGATGAAAATGATTTCTTGAAACAAATTGGGAAGGTAATTCTTAAGTATCTAAATAACACTGATGAAAATAGTTGCTTGTACAGTGACTCTGAAGCTGTTATCCTAAATAAATGCCAACTATATAATTGTTTTCCCTTCCAGCTGGCAGGGGAACCACAGGGATATTGCCAGAAATAATGGTTGATTATTATAGACAAAGACACATTTTATATTAAAAACAAAACAAAACAAAACAAAACAAAAGCAACTGAACCTTTTGTTCTCTCGAAAATGATTGTCATCATTAGAGAGTATAAGTGTTTATTTCTATGTGATAATATAATTCAACTAATATAGATTGTAATTGTTTTGAAGAAAAAGGAGAAAAATAATCTCAAGTCAGTTTTGTTGGTGAGTGGGGAAATATAAACCCTAAATTGAACTTAATTGATATTACAGATGAATGATATGGGACTCATTTGTATGTGATTTGTTTTCTTCTGTTAGTTATGTATTACCCTGCATTATATATTTGAGCCCAGGTGTTATGACTTAATTTTCATGCTGCCTATAACCTCTGTATTGCCATTAAATAGATAGTCACCAAATGCCCATGTAACTAGCAAGTTCTAGCTTTAAAACTGGTTTAGTTTTAATATTCACCCACTTTTCTTGTGCTTCTCTTTTGTAATTTGGATAGTCTACCTGGAAACAGTGCTTTTATAAGAAGTGTTTTACTTGCATTCGAGGAGTATAATCCCCCATATTTTTTATCCCTTTATTTTTTTTTAATGGGTTAAAGTTTCCTTTCCACTTTTTCACTAGGATTTTGAAATGGACTGTAAAGAATAATGTCCTAGAAAAATTATTTATGTTCTGATTTTTCAAAGTCTTTCCCACTATCACCTTACTTTTAAGAGGTAATATTTGGGCTTGCTGGACTACTTTGGTTTAATAGAAATCAAGATTTATGTGGGTGAGATATTTAAGATTTACTTCTGGAAGATCAATTAACTTGTTACAGAGAATTTTGAGTGCTGAGCACAGCATAAGGGCAAAATATACTGGAAGAGTTGGTTTCTACTATATTAAGACTTAAAACTAAATAAATTATGAAGATTGAAATACTCTTTCATACACTTTGCATTTTGTGTGTAGAAGACTATCCTGTTCATTTTACGCATTTCTGAGCTGGTAAGGACTCAATCATATTCAGAGAATAATTTCTATGATTTTAATATTATCCATTGGACTTTTATTGCCCTTAGTCATTAAAAATCCACCCTAACAAAAGCAAAAGTGTTCCTTCCAGGAGCATATATGCATACATCATAAAGTTTTTTGGTTTTTCTAATATCATAGTTCTTGTAGCAAATTCCTGGAGCTATACAGTTCATCTGCAAATGAATTTCTTTTTGTGCATAAATACGACATACACACTGAACGGAACTGGAACAAATTGGCACTTCATTCCACAGTGGGAATAAAATACTTTTCCTGATCGCATCTTTTCCCAAGATCTAAGCAAATTAGAAAAATAAAGACCATTAAGTAAAATTAGATTTTATGCTATTTAACAGGTGTTTTGGTCTATTTTACCCAAAGGGTAGATCACAATGCAGTCCAAGAAGTTAATTGTTTGATAATTTTACAGTTTGTACATTTATTTCCAGCAGTTTAGCCTATAGTATAGTTCTGCTAAACTTCTATAATCTATCTTTGGACCTATTCTTTCCTTAATGCACCAAAGAATTATAAAGAACAATAGCTTAACTTTGAGATATTTGCATTTGATGTTATCAGAAACACTGGATAAACTATCTGAGAAAAGGAACTGAAATCAGGAGCTATTGTAACAAGTTTATATTCCTTAGGGTGTTACTAGACAAAAGAAAAACAGGATTCCCTACTCATTTTCAATATAAATTTTCCTGAAAGATTGAGAATCACAAACAGAATAAATTGTTTCATGCTGCAGTATATCTCTCGTCAAGATTCTGTTCAAGGAAAGCAGAAAAGAAACATGTTAGTGTAGAGCTATATGTTTAGCTCCCAAAAATTTGCAGAGGTCTTCCACAATGATATGAAAAATATCCCAAAAAACCCCCTAACAACCACCACCCAAATGAAACATAAAAAAAACCCTCACTGAACAAAATGTAACAATACCATTCAGTGGTCTATAGGTGAGGACCTAGCTTTCTGTCTTCCAGACATACAATATATACCCCAAATATATAATAAATATAATACTGGAAAAGAATAAAGAACATAAGAATAAACTAAGATCTGTGCAGTAATATATATATATATATATATTTTCTTAGCAGTTTGGAAACCCACATACATACTAAAAATAGGTTTTTATTTATTTTCATTCTGAAATGGGGTCACTGAAAACTTCTTGGTAGCATTAGCAGTCAATCAGCTAACTATTGTATAAATATCCACACCATAAATCTATTGGATTTCTGTTTCTCATATAGTAGTAGTAAGCAAATCCATCCAGAAATGGAAATAATCCATAACCTGGTGTCCCAGGATCTGAGCATTTATATTATTCTTTTCAATTCAGCCCCGTGAATGAGTTCTAATCTCTTATCTCCTGGTAAAAGCCTTTGAAGGGATTTTCCCCCCTCTCCTGCCCCATCCTTTCACAAAAGTACTGAGTCAGAGTTGCCTGCTTGTGTCAGCCAATGTCTCCCTAAGGTAAAATTTCTAGAAAATGTTGAGGGAAGGACCTTTTAAACTACCATGTAAAAGGACAATTCTGTTCCTGAAAATATTTCTAGATTTAGATACTTTATGAGTAATTTCATAAATCTTCAGTTGTTGAGCATTTACAGCTGAAAAACATAAAAACAAAATTTCAGAAGGAATAGGAAGTAACCTACTAATTCTCAGAAGTACAGGACTAATGTGAAAAAAATTAAATTCTGATAAAAATGCAAGTTAGTCCTGCAACTTATGTATTGTGTAGGAACTCATAGCTTAATCTGTTTCCTTTAATCATTATCTATGTATTGCATATATGTTTTCACAATAAATATGCCCTGCACTATAGACACAAGAAGGTAAAGGGAATGTTGATGTATGAAGCAGTGGCATTTATTTTCCTTTAAAAAGAGTAATAAGCCCCTTTCTGATTAGAATCCTTTTCAATTCACTGAATTGATTTGTTTTAGGAAAGTAGGTTTTATGAGCTAATTGACAGTTTAATTTTAATGAATTACTTTGCAAACTATCTAATAATGCTTATTCTAATTATATCAAGGCACTGTTATTGTTGCAGGTAATAGTTTTCTAGTCTTTGCTTTTATTTAATAAATGGATCTTTGCAGTTTTGCAGCAATTTTCAACCCTTACAGAGTTATTTCAGACAGACTGCACATCTCTCCTTTCTGATACTTTTAATCATGTCTAATGTCAGTATGTTATGCAAAATGAAATGGGTCTATGCTAATAATAAATGTATGGAGATAAACTCTTATTCTAATTTGTAATATAATTTATATTTTGTATTAAATTTTGAGTGCTTATTTATTCTCTCATGTGACTGAAGTCCCAAGGTCTTTGACCTTAAGCTAAGAATTTGAGTGTAGCTTGCAATTCCCAGAAATGCACTGTCCATTATATAGCCTCAGTAATAGTGACACAGTACTTGATCTCATAATCTGTACTTGTGCTGTAAAACCAAGAAAATGTTTCTTATCCTTTGTGGAACAGATGGGGCAATGTTATGTCTCTCATTTTATCAAATTCTTTGAACTTAAATTATTGATACCATCAGCTAATACAAAAATGCAGAAGAAGTGTATTAGATGTGACAGCTCTTTACTACTGGCGGGCGAGTTGCGACCAACAGAATTCCTCTGTGATAGTCAATAGCACACGACTCAAGATTAGTGGTTATTGATGCTTCAGGAGTTATGTACATTTTGATGTCTGCTAATATGGGTTTTCTTTCTTCTGTCCCCAGTTTATGTTGCGTCTTTTAAACAGTGCCAGTTTACAGTTAGATTATGGGATTAAATAGGTCTCATGAACATTGCTGTATTCATTTTTTCCAATGGAAAATCTGCATTTTCATTGAGAAAATAATCTGAAAGAGTGAAAACGATATCCGTTCTATACAGGCATGCAGTAGAAATAAATACAGTAGACAGAATGTCAGGTCATAGAACTTTAGCCTGATCTATGATGGCATTTGCATTTTATAGATCTCAGTTTGTACTAAATGTGGCTAATTAAGAAAGTTTAACTGTAACTTTATTCTCTTCTCCTCAGCAGTTCTAATTTTAAAGTAATAGTTGTAACTTAAATAGGAAAAAATGCAAAGCTCTGTGCTTTTTGGTTAATTCCAGTTTCTTTAAGATGCCCCTAATGAATTAAGTATACTTCATTTAGAAAATAAACAGAAGAACTGAAAGTCTTGGTTTTGTCATAGGATTCTACCCAAAGTTGAGCTTGTGGAGTTTTAAAAATGGAATCACCACAGTGACTCCTGCTTCACTGGCATAGTACCAACATAAGCACCATCTTTTAAATGAGATCACTAAGCGTGAGTAAATCTGCAATACCAAATATCCAATGTTTACTTTTGGAAGCATGTTCAGAGAGAACTAAAGCAACTGAAAGGGATAAATAGTAGGAAAATAAGAAACTGCAACAGAAGAAAGGACTGGAGCGTGTAACTATCCTCTCAGGGTTTAGTAGCTAGAGTTCAGAAAACCTTGTACTAGTCTACCTTTGATGAGAGTAACAACTGCTTTATCTTAAATTCTCTATCAGTAGCACTGCTTGTTAATGTTCTATATATACATAGCATATAAGACTGAAACATAGACTTTTAAATTTTAAAGCTGTAATTTTAGTTCAGGTTAATAGGAGATTATTGGATGGGCAAGTGTACTTTAGCAATTCATGAGCTACTTGGTTGGTCCACTTAATCATAACATACCCTTTGGAAAATCTTTATAGATAAAAATGAATAAAATATGCTATTAATTATATTTGAGTCACTGTAGGTAGCATGTACAGAATGTGAATGGTTTCGTATTCCGATAATATAATTTTGTTACATGCTATTTTCTTCTACTGCTGTATTCCATATTAAAAAATTTGGTATATTATCTTACCTTGACAATCTGCTAAGAGTCATGGCCTTTTTCTGTTGGAAATATCCCATAAACTATTTAAGGTGTTTCTATCAAATGGCTATCTAATAGTTTTAAAAAAAATATTTGGGTCTGCTATGAAAACCCAGCTAACAGAGAGTGCTATTTATAGAATGTAGTATTTGGATAATGAGATCAATAATTTATTTCACAGACTGAATTTTTTATTCTCTGCTTGCATGCTGTAAGAGGGAGAACCCCCCATGAACCAAGGAATTATTTGTATACTGAATCTCTTAGGAAATGTGCAATGCATCTGAGGATCTAAAAAAACAAAACATGAGATAAATAACTGTGAAATCCATAAAAGCTTTACCAAGACTTATACATTGTCCCTTCCACTAACAAGTAAGTAAAGGTATGGCTGAGGCAGTTTCTGCAGAAGCCTTCACAGGATTCACAAGGCGTGGGGATGCCTTTTTTTCCTACATTTACTTGTATATATTTCTTATTAGATCTTTCTACTTGTTCTTTAAGTCCACTTTTGCAGTGGAAGGAAATGTTTTCTGTCTATTCTAGTAGAGGCAGAAAATTTCAGACTTCACCAGATGCAGACTACAGCAGATGAGTACTCAACATTTGTAGCAGAAAAACATTTGTGTGTACTGATCATCCATGCCTACAACTCATCTCAACACATGCACTGCCCTTGCTCAGATATGATTTCATCCATCTTTTAGACAAAACAGACAAATCACTGTAGCTTGACTTCAATAGCTCTAAGGTGGAACCCTTATTTGCACTTCTTGGCACACTTCAGTGTGATGAGACTCAATGATTTCAGACTCAGGAAGCCAAGTTTGATTAGACTGATTAGTCTTAACCAAGAAGTATTCACCAAGTGAAGAATATCTAGATTCACCTCATTTCCTCACATACTTGCTGACATCATCTTTAATAACTCTGTTCTGATCTCCTTGTTCTGAGCAAGGAAATCCTGGAAAAACCGAATACAAAAGCATAAGCATACAGAGGTTGGAAGTAAGGACAGGAAGCTTGGGAGAAATATGACAAAATTGTCCAAGAATCCAGGGATCAGGTTAGGAAAGTTATGCCCTAATATAATTAAATCTGGGATGTCAAAGGGATGTCAAAGCCAAAAAGAAAAGTATACCAAAAAACCAAAAAGAGGTATATCAGTGAAAGAAAGTAAAGCTAGGAAAGTAGTTTTGTATGCACTCTGGAAGGAAGTGGGAGATCAGATTAATGCGACACAGATAAATGAGAGAGCTGGTTACCCAGGACATACAGATGAGGTACCCAATGGATCTTTTCTCCTCAGTCTTCACAGGCAAGTGTTTCAATTTGCTAGAGGAAAGAGCAGGCAATGGAAGAGCAAAGAACTCCACATAGTAGGGGAAGATAGGGTTCCAGACCATCTGGGGTACCTGAAAATGCACAAGTTCATGGGTCCATGGGACCTGATGAGATACATCCATAGTTTCTGAGGTAACTGATGGATAACCACCACTAACCTCCACATTTGAAAGGCTATTGCAGATAAGTGAAGTTCCCACTGACTAGAAAAAGTTAAACAGTTCCCCAGAATTAACATCAGCCCAGTTTATGGCATACAGCTACCTCTCTGCTGTCTCCCAATTCTCCTTTATTTTATTAACTTTATTCATGAAAGTGGCAAAGCTATAAGGATGGCAATAGCTTTTAATTCCACTAATGCAGCATTTGAAGCTGGGCAAAGTACATATGTGGAGCTAAAAGAAAACACTGGATTTTTCTGATGTTTACTGGATGTCATTTAAAGTAAGGTAGGCAATGTCTGACCTCAAAACAGGCTGACCAAGGCTGCTTGATTTACTGCCCAGTACGACTACAAAATGTGATGATAGTAGTTTTTGTCCTATAAAAAACTGTTTTGAACAGTTCAGTAAGAGTAAATATAATCTCTTTGAGTATCACACTGCTTTTCATTTCAGGCAGGCATTTATTGAGACTAACTGCTCATTGTCTTGTGACTTGTGTAATTGCTTTTACTTGGACAAATGAATTATGAAATACTGCCATTTTCATTTGGCAATTTTGCACAGCTATATATGACAGCATAACATAAAAAAAGGCATTGAAATGTCAAGCATGCTTATAAAACAAAGGAACAGCCTCTGAGTGGAGGGTTTATGATAGGAACAATTCTTTAGTGGTACTTTAGGGGAAATACTTTTTAAATGCAGATATACATTTCCAGGTCTGACATATTTCCCTCTGTGCTCTTAAAATCTATGCAACCTTAAAATCTTGATGTACTAATACATCATATAAGATTTCAAGGCCCTTTTTAAAAAAAAAAAAAAAAAGTAAAAACATTTCCTTATATCAGGATTGGGATATTGGCAGTAGTTTAGAAACTGCTTTATGCCAGCTACTGAACATGGATTTCTAGTTATGTGGCAGATTGGTTAGTTCAAATGTATGGGTGAACACACTTTATTTAAAATTTTAATTCCTGCTAGAATCAAGTTCTTAAGGTCTTAATCTCAGCACAAATAAATAATAAATGCAGCAAATGTAGACAATCAAGTGTGTGCGTGTCTGCATATATCAACATACTTCAGGTGCAAATACAAGCCTACCATACTAGTAGTAATAATTACCACCTCCATTAGTTATTTCACTGCCTTCTATGATATTCTTTGCAGTTGCAATTTTTTTTTCTGGACAATGGAGCTAGCAAAGAAAGAGAATTGCCCAGTGGCACTGCAGTGTATCTCTGAAGCCTGTAAGAGAGAAGAAGGTATGAAAACTTGATGCACTTGTAAACACATTAAACATTGTTGTCTTTAGTTCAGGTCACTGTATTTAACACTTTTTCAAGAATCCTGTTATTGAGCTGGGTTCATCAAATGAGACATATGCACAACACAGCTGGGACTGACTGACTGAGCACAGATGTGTATCTACTAAATTGTTTGTGACAGCGACTGTAGTTAATTGTGATGGGTGACAGGTACGTTGGAGGCCAGTCAACTCAGCAAACTGTTGATTAGTGTGGTATGAGATATGGTATATATTAACAGCAAGTGGAAAATTTATGTCACCCATGACTGAATATTCAAATCAAGTACAGACAAATAAAGCAGACTGGAGCTGTTCATAACCCTTTTCCTTGCTTCTGTTTTTTTTCCTTAATATTAAAACAATGTGATAATGTTTATTTCTCATAAACATAGAATAGCTTGGTAAAAAAGTTGCAACTTTTTCACTGGAACCATTGTTATTGCTGCTGCTATTCTTATCTGTAGAAAAAACCACAAAAAACCGCTTTGGTTCAACCCACACAGTTTCTTCCCAGGGTTTCATTTCTGAACTCAATCAATATGCAATTTTATTTACAATTTAACTGTGTCTGGTTTTTATACTAAGTCTTTGTGCCTTTTTTCTCCTCCTTGCTAGCAATTCTCCCTTACTAATGTAGTGAAACATCAAATGATTTTTTTCTTTCCTGTTGTGAAATTAAAGCTGTGCAACAATCACATTTAATTTTTCTAAAACCAAATTTGGAGACCTTAAGATAGAATTGTAGTCAAAGATGATTCAGTGAGAATAAATGATAGATTTGGAGAAGATCTGAAAGAAGCCCTGTTAAACATTATTATCAGCAACAGAAGGTAGTGTTAACTGTGCTTAGGATTTAGACACTGGATGAAGCAGGGCTGTCAGACCCATTTTGGGGGACAGAAACATTTTGACTCAGAATTCTTTCCTTTTTGTATCACCTGAGTGGTACAGAAATCGCTTTGAGGTTTCCAAACTAAACGTTCTACAGATCCCATAGCATGCTTTCTATTATTCTACCATACCACTGAAATTTAACTTTATTCTGTCACTATCTGATGCTACTCCTCCAGTTCAATGCCAGAGTTTTATCAATGAATGTTTCCAATGTTACAAATACTGTAGCTAACTACATAAGAGGGCTATGAGTGTGAAATTCTCAACAGAAAGGATGGTTACAAATAGACAATATTTGTCTCTAGTTGAATAACAGACTCTGCAGCTATTTTCTTATTTCTTCTAAGCCCCTACAATTCCTGAAGACAAACTGGGTATTCCACCAGGAGAATGTGGGATTATAACAAGTCTGCATAATTTTTATGTGAGCTAGATATTTATATCTCTCATGCATGTTTCCTTCCCTGTATATGATTTCTACTTAAATAGATGGTCTGAAGGTCTGTCTTGGGAATCCAACCGTTGTTTCCATTTAAGGTAACAGGAAAGTCACACTGCTGTTTCTTAGTTCCTAGACATAAACTGTGAGCAATATCCCTTTCTCCTCTTCTTATACCAGAACTTTTAAAGACTTCTATGGCTAGTGGTTCTTCAGTAGTTCCTTTGGATTCATTATTAGAATGGCACTGTAGAGGAGTCAGTTTTTACTCTTTACAGTATTTCTCTGTGTTAGTTGACAGCACTCAGTAAAATCATTATTCATGTGTCTTCTTCATCTGAAAAGTACAGCAGGGAGGTGGAGCCTACCTGCACCTTAATCTTCTACAAGAAAAAACAGTTCTGATTAGATGTGCTTCTGTGATAGTCAGTTATAATGAATCTATATAGAAAGCATAGAACACATATCTTACACTTTTGTAGCACGGTCTCACAAACTGGAGAGCTGTAGCAGGATTGCCATATGTGCAGTTATTTAACACCTGAAGTTTACTTTCAGAGGCCATTTTCTGCAAGATGTAATTTTAGCAGAAGATGCTGAGTTAGATGGAAGTCTTCCCCAAAGAGTCATGGAGGTCGCAGTGTCAGTATAAAATTGGCATAAATTTCCAGCCAAAGGAAATAATGTTTCCACTGCTCCTTCTCTATCCACACCTCTCAGTGGTCTAGAGATGTTATATCTGGGACAGCAGGTAGATACTGTGAAGAACTGAACTCCATGCCAGTAATATATGAGCACTGGAACACTAGAGAGTTTCTAAAAATTGTAAGGAGAAGCAGGTACTGCGCTACTGACATTATTTGCCTGCTGCTCCAGCTAGCTCATACGCACTATACTCTGATAAGTGCTCCAAGGCTTGCAGGCTTTTAAAATTCTGAAGGCTTCCAGAAAATTGTTCTCTTAGTACAATGCCAGGTACAATATAAGAGGTCAGAATGAGTGAATTCAAAATTAACTTTCTCATCTGCATTTTCACATGATTTTGTTTTAAAAAAAGGAATTGAGCTTAAAGGTTTATTAACATCTAAATCATATGTGCCAGAATCACATTTACATTAGGCTACAAGATTAGAATAAACTGAAATTAAATACTCTTATAGAAGTCTATAGAGTTGTGTCTATTTTGATGTTCAGGTGAGAAATTTATTCCCCATAAAGCAAGACTCAAAATGAGACTGAAATTTTGAAGAATTATGTGATTTTTTCACTGCCAATGGCCAGAAAAACATCATCAAACATCATAATCTCTTTTAGTTTTATAGATTACCTGGGGAGAGAGGAGATTGCTACTAACTGATATAAATTTGTGGCACACCTCTCCACATTTCCTTATCCTTTTGTCCGGGCAGAGCTGTTCTTGTCTATCAATATGCATCTGGTCCAGGTGGTGCAGCTGCAGAGCAGTGATTGCACAGAAGAGCACCAGAATGGCAAAGATAAACATACTTGCACAGTGAAGCTTGCAAAGTGGCATGCCCTTCTGAGTACATTATATAGGAAGCTCAATAGGGGATAATTAAACATCAAATCTGTGTCTCTTTGAGGTGTGAAAACAGTGGTTTGAGATGGTGAAAGAGAGGACAGTGGCCACACGCAGAGCAGAGTGAGTCTTTCTCCTATTAAAACCCGAGGGAAAAGGATTCCTCAGAGAGAATGAAACACAAATGCTTTTACATGAGGTTGAATTTTTAAGAAAAAAGGGCAGGAGTGCCCAGCCAGGGCCAGGTTGCTGTCTGTTGTTATGGCAACAGAGGGAGAATCTCCTATGAAAGAGGAAAGAGTGGAGGGAGTGGGAGGTCAGAAAAGAAAATGGTTCCAGAAGGAAGGCAAGGGGGTAGGAGTTCGCGAATGGAAAGAGAACAAAGCTAACTGTCAAGGTCAGGTAGAAATGCATCTATGTCCATGATGACTGAAATGCCCTCAGAGACCTTGTGCACAGCCATTCCCTTTGTGAGTGGGCAGATTTGCTGGGGTCACTTCCACAGTCATCATCTGGCTGGCAGAATGCCGCTGCAGTGCCCTGTTCTCCCACACCCACTCCAGCTGAGGGCTTACATCTACCTTTGTTCACCACCTCAATGACCATAATACTTGCAAGAAAAACACTTTTCATTGCCAAGGACCCTGTATCTGCTATCTTTTTAATAAATTGGACTGATCTTAAATGGTAAATTTTATTTACTTGAAGTATATTAGGAAAGGATAGCTAGTCCTTCTGCATGGGAAGCTTCCTTTTTTTTCCCCAAGGAGCTGATGTTCTAGGCAGAATGCTACTTCCAAGGTGCATCCCAAAAATTCTGACTACTGAAATGTGCAGATATTTTTGTCAGAAGTAATGTCTTAATATACTGGACCTATATATATAGGTCCAGTAGAGAGAATTACTTTCTCTGGTAGCAAAGAAACTCAGTAGGAAAGAATGGAAATGCAGCAAGAACCAGACAACTGGCTGGCCAGGGATGCAACTTAATACTTTGCTAAACAGATTAAAAATGAAATTTCTGTGCTCAGTGCACCAGAAGGAAGCATTACAAATCAGGAATAAGCAACACAAAACTAAGACTTTCTTTCAGTCTTCATAATAAAAAAGTCAAAGAAAAATAATGAGCAAACTACTGAAACTTTCCCAAAGGGAGATTTCTGTTTTCTTTATTTTTTTTTCTCCCTTTCTTTCCTGAATAAATAGTTCATGCTAGTCAAGATGTTCACGAGTCAGTGCTGTTCTGAGATCATGGCTGTCCCTGCTCCTCTAGCACTTTTGAACTGGCTAGCCCATCTCTATCAAATATGACAGAGAGATAGAGTTTTGAGATGTTACACTCTTACAAGTTCTGTGAAAATTGTTAGCTCGGGGCAAGAAAAAGGCTACAGTGATACCTACACTGACGGAAAGACCCGAGTATGAACTGCACCATTACTGAATACACACATTTATTGTGTTGAAGAGTGTAGATAGGAGGGAGACATTATAAATGTTTTAATTCTTGGAAAAGCTTCAATCAAAGTTTGAACTTTATTAGACACTGTCTAGCTTTCATTTTCCTTCTCTCCCTCTACATATAAGTTCTCTAGTGTTTAATAAGGATAGGAAACATGCTGCAGGCTTAGTTTACTTCATTTAAAAAGACATTTGATGAAGAACAAATAGTTTGAAAACACAACTCTGTTAGTTGCAGTGTTTGTAGAACTATTTATAATTTAAAGCAAATGATAGTTGCATTATGCTGTCTCAAAAAAGTTCTCAAGACCTGCCCATTTTCTTCCTATTACTCTTCATTTGTTTTCTGTCTCTTGTCTGAAATATTCTTATTTTCCAGATTTTCCCCTTAACTGCAGTTTCAAATCACTTCCCTGGAAGATAGTGTGAATATCTGTCTCTTCTTCTCCAAAAATACTCAATTTTGAAATGCAATTTCAGTAGGCACACCAATGGAATTCTAAAGACAATATCTTGAATCTTATCTCACCAAGTCATGTGAAATTCTTTTAACTTAAAATAAAATATCCCTTCTTCTCTTATAGGTCCTAAAGATCTCTTAAGCCTCTGCAGTACCAGTTTAGCCTACTTGTCCATTATCATCAAACCATTTTTGGGGGGAAGTCATAGAATTCATTGTCCTCTTTATATCACTGTATGTTTTCCTCACTTTACTTTCCAAAACCATATTAATGTTGATTTTATATGATTTTTAATTTCATCAATAGATGTGGCTACATCTACTGGTTTTTGCTTTCTTAAATCCTGTAGCCAAAATAAAGATTGATTTGGACCACTTGGACTAAAGTGAAAAATTGTAAAGGGAATTTGGAGATTTACAGCTGGGTTGTCAGAGTTTGAGGATTGAATCAGTTAAAAGTGATGGCTTGATGAAGACTAATTTTCACCTTCAGAAGAGATAACACTGCTCAGGATGTAGTATCCCTGATGAACTACAATCTATTATACTGTTAATTGGACAGCAAGAAATTAAATATAAATCATTCAACAGAATACAGTGATATAAAATCAATTAAGTCATTGCACTTGAAAAAATATTAAGTGCTCTACATTAGGGAACATTATGAAAGCGAACATCAATTTTAATAAAACTTTTGTTTGATGCTTGATACAGTTATTCACATAGATTTTAGAAGATTTGATTTGGATTAAGGCTTTGATTTTGAATCAGGAAAAGCACTTCTAATATCAGCTAGTAAGGGCAAATAACCAAGCAACCATTGACCATTGTAGTTACATGAGTTAAGCATCAAATTCAGAAATAATGTGATAATTTTCATCATATTCCACCCATGCAAAATGTGGAAGAAAAATTAAAGCCTGGCTTTTGAACACATAAACTCTAATTTTTTCCCTTACTTATCTGCAGTGAGACAATCCATGAAGTTTAATTCCAGACTCATCTTAAAAGCAGTCTAAATTTGCTTGTTATGCAAGAACTGAAAAACTAATGAGTTCTCTGTAATTGCTGTAACTTGTCTGTTTCACACTCACTCTGAATGACACTGGGGTCTTGACAAAGCTCCCCATTTCCTCCATTTCCAGTTAGCAAACTTATTCACTTTCACTCACCTTTCCAAACAAAACACTACTTTAGATAATTTTTCCATTTAGTTTTAGCAAGATTTCAGATATGAGACACAAAGTGAACCTCCTTCTGGAAGCAGAATTTAGGAAAGAGTGACAAACCCATATTCTTTACTCAATCAGTAGAAAATCACTGATGAGCTGCAGCTTCTAAACCTAGATCTCTTCCTAGAAGACATCATCATGCTGCTTCAGGACTTATCTAGAAGTTAATTGTTCAGGTTTATTTAATAAGTTCTTCATTTTACTTTCCAGAAGCATCTCAGTTGGCACTGACCAAGTGTTTTTCTCATGTATCATAACTCGCAGCTCAAAATCAACACTCAAAAATATGTCTTTCATAAATATACTCAAGCCACCAGTTAAACAGATATGTATAATAACTATATTATTCTTGCAACATCTATCAGGATTTTGCTTGTAATTTTTTATATACTCCCCCACACACATACAGGTCTCTCTTTACAAAACTACCTATGTAGAATATTACATCTATGTCAATTTTTAACAGCATTAAAACTTTCTGCCAGTGCCCACAAATTAAAATCTACAATTGCTGATGTTGTTAGGCTTTAAAATGTATTTAAATGTTTTCTAAAACCATTCATTATTGTGGTTTTTATTTGTAAATATGCTGAAAACAACCTGTCATTAGATTCAGTGAAGATTCCATATGTCGGTTCAGTATACAAAAACAAATTAAGTCTATAATTAACTTATTAATCAAATGCAGCACTAATTCTTAGAATTTTATCATTGCTTTTCTGTAAACAGAAGTTTTAAATTCACAGTCTATAAATAGAAATTTTAAATTCACAACTGAGTATGACTCCTGGAAACATGACAGCTGCTTTCTCCTTCTTTTCTTCCCAGTTATACTGAGAATTCAAACCATTAATGTACTCAGGAGCAGTAAGGTAATTATATGTTTTAGTAGATTCATTAAGAGCTCTGAAAATATATTTCACTATAAAATAATTTCTATTCTCTCTAAATTGTCTAGAACATGAGGAATTTTTGGTAAGAAAAGGCTAAGGTGCTATGTTTCTTTACTTTAGACAACAGCCTCTTACAAATCAGTACTAAATGATGCACAAAAATCCCTTGGTATCTTAAAGAGGGAAAAATTACATAGGTAAACAGATAAATCTTTAGTACATTTGTCTTTATGGGAGCAGCTCCTGCTGTTGGTCTCTAACCTGGAGGGCATTATTCTTTTCTAAATTGCCAGTAGTGTCTCACAGCACAGTGATAAATAGAAACCACTGAAAGAAATAACGTTCATTCTAACACACAAGAACTTTCCAGACAGACATTGGCCTCTGAGAACAAACACTTAGACAAAATAGATTAGTTGCTGTTGCAGAATATATCACTCTGGTTCCCTATAAACCAGCATTATCCCAGCTGTGCAAATAAGTGCCTTTATGCCAATCATTAAGTAATAAATACATTTAAGAGTCTAAAACTTTAAGGAAAACATAGGAAAAGGTCTTTATGTCAGTTATTTTTTTATGAAGACAGCGATGTACTCCTAGCACTGCTTTAAAAAGTCCCTAATGATGTAGATGTTTTTGTGTTATTTTGTGGTAGAAAGTTTCCTTTGTCACACAATTAATGAAACAGAAAAGAAACAAGTGCTACAGAATTGCAATTAAAAGTACTAGTTTAATAATAGAACAGAAAACTCCCTGTCAACTTTGTCTCTTATTTATCATTTCACCTGAAGCACATAAGCTAAGGCAGAATTTTGTTTGTTTCTGGTTATGCTGGAGTAACATTCAGCTATGCTGTTTGTGTTTTTCCTCATTAGTTATTTTGAAAGTCTGACAAAATGAAAATTGTCTTGGAAAATATAGTTATTCTGCTTTGTCTGGTAGATGCACAGCATATGGATTACTTTTAAGAATTTATGAGAATAATAATTTGGTGTTTTTTTTCATGCACTTGGAACCCTAGGAAGGTATTGTCACACTACCAGCCATTTTCTCCACTACCTTTTTTCTGGCCAAAAGACTCTAGGAATTCAAGTGCCTGGGATGGGTTCAGCTATCCAGCACAATCAGAGCAACCTTGCTCTAACTGTTTATCCTGTCTGAAAATGTTCTTGCTTCTTTTCTTTAGGTACCAGAAGCAGTTAGGCAGACAGAGCCTTCCTTGCTCCTGAAGCAAAGTGTGTGTTGGTAGGGATGAGATGTGAATGGAGAGAGGTGCAGCAAGCACAGCAGAGTCCTGGCAAGGACATAGAAGGGTGGGGGGAAAAGATGACATTGTGGCCACTGCCAGGAAAAGAGATGGACACTGGATGTATCAAGGAGCAAGTAGCCTGCTAGGAAGTCCTTCAGTGGGCATGAATGTAGTGGACAAAATTTTACATCTGCATTGTACAACTTCCCAATTGAAGTTGTGTTTTCTCTCTGTCATCGTTAGACTCCAAGTACAGCCCCTTTTTTTTAAGCACAACATTTTTTTTTTTTTTTTTTTTTTTTAAATTTATACAGAATTCAGTACAAAATCTGTACTTCTATTGACATTTGGGTTGAATTAATGAGATGGATTTTATCTAGGATTATATGTTTGAAAAGCTCTCCCTATTTTTCTCCGTGTATGCACTCAGCTGACTGAGGTGCTGGAAATAGAAATGCCCTTTTTAAATTTCTGGCACAGATACATTAATTTTTCTATAAAGTCATATTTTTCTAACAACTGCTCTGTATGCATGCTAGACCTTTTAATTCATTTGATTACAATATTATAAAGTCTTCTTTTATAGTAAATTCAACTTACCAATTCAATATGATTATTCCCTATAGTTTGACAGTTGGTTTAGGGCAATATAAATAAGTATTGACTTCCAAAATGGTCAGTGGTCTTGCTTTCTTCCTACATCTGTCTGTAGATCCAAAAGCAAAGGGCATATTGAACAAGCTTAAAACTTATCCTTAGGCACTCCAACAGAAAATTCACAAAATATATTGAAGAGGCTTGGGGAGTATCAAAAGCAGCTGGACATCAAATGGGAAGGGACACACTCTTCTGTCTTCAATTTATGTTGGTGCAAATTTTAATTAGATGAAATGGATTCTTAAAGCTTCATATTAGATCCAGGTCCAAAATGTAGAACAAAGGAAATGTCTGTTTAAGTTCCACTGGCTTCTGAATCAGCCTGCAACCTTCCCTAACCCGGTTTCCTGAATGTCTCTCCAACAAAGTAAATATGACAACCGTGCTGACTGGGACTTCATTTTCTGGGTGCTGTAGATTTTTTTAAATTCCATTTGTTCTGTCTTCATCATCTTCCACCAGCTTTGCAGATTTTTGTTTTAAATTTTTTGTTATTTCTTTCATGTTAATTTTCTTGTTACCTTTTCCATCCATCTACTCTGGAGTATAGAATCAAAGTCTTTTCTCCTATTCACTTTTTTCTAGATTTTCTCATATGCACTTTTCTCTAGGACTATCAATCATTTCAAAGACTAGAGTAAGAGCTTTATAATTCTCTCTAACTCTATACGTCTGCTAATCATACTTTCAAAATAACACACAGGGCATTTCTCTTGCCGACTGTGTGGTACTGATTCATATTCATTTACTCCATGTCTGATTGTAATTAATTTAGAAATAGCTGAGCTGCCAATAAACAAGCTAGTTTGAAAATTGTGCCTTCACAGACTTCCAAAGTCATCTGTGAAATTATGGAAATATTTATTTTCACTGTAGCCTGAGCTGCCACACTGATGCTGCTGCATGTGCTGCTATCTGGTCCTACTCTTATAAATAGGGTACCTAGCAATTCCAATTGAAGCCTTGCACTTGAACTTTGGGCTATGAATGATGTGAGTAGGATGTGCCTTTGAATTTTGTTGTGTTTGGGATTTTAAATCAGAAATGTCATGGATAGTAGAAACTGCATCAGCTAAATATACTATTTTCTCTGATTTATAAGAGATAAAGTATGTACCACCAAACATGTGTAGAAAGTGTTTATACGTGTTTGTATTGACAGAATTTCCATATTTCTTGAAGCATGATATATTATGTTTTTTCCTATTATTTTTTATTTTTCAGATGTCTGGAATTGCATTAATATTTGCTTTGAAGAAAAGAGAGATGTAAAGACCATAGGAATAAGATTCTTGTTAAATTCACATTCTTTGTTCAAATGTGTAGATCAAGATGCTTTGTATACTTATCCTTGAGGGAGAAAAAAAATCCTCAGGAACTTTTACTGTTCATATAATTTCATAATTCAACAGTGAATCTGCACACTAGTGCACAGGATTAACTGCACAGTAAATACTCCATCTCTACAGAACTAGGTACTGGTCTGAAAATAATTAGCATTTTGTGTAAAACTCATATGATCTATGAACACACAACTAATACTTTCTTACATTTTAGTAATCAGAAGTGCATGTTATGTGCACATTCTTACCTTGTCCATTTGCTCTTTCAAATGCTGTTATAAAATCTGTTAGCAGTAAATGCAGTTTTCATCTTGGGAAAAACAGAAAGCAGATAGACCTGAATAATCTTCATTTGCAAAAATATAGTAATGCTTACCAATCATTGCCAGTATGCTGATTATTTCAGTATGAAGGAAAACTCTGGAAAGCTATGCAGCAAGAGAGAGGGTCTAGAAAGATTCTTCCATGGAAATGATAAGCAGACACATTCAAATAATTTCATAGTAGTAAGTAATCTGAGAGGAGAATAAAATGGCTAATGAGTAGCTAAATTTATTTTGGTCAACTATATGGTTGAATTTATAATTCTGAATATATTGAAACCCTGATATTTTTTCGAAACAAAAATCTTCCCAGAAACTCCGATAATGCAAGAAAACAATAAAGTATAAGATCACTTGATTTTAAATGACCTATACAAGTAAAGAATTAGTGTATTATGATATAATAACATACAGTGCTGAGCATAAAAAAGCAATATGAAAATGAAATGGATTTGCACTAAGCATATATGTTGGGAATATGATTTATCTTGGTAATGAAGCAGTCGTTGGATATGTTGGCTATATCAAAAATACTACTTCAAGGGGCTTAGAACAAAAATAACCATACCTTTTCACAATTCATGCAACTTTAGAACAGAAATCTGATCAGAAAAGACAAGTGTTTGAGAAATAAGATGACAATGATGTGTGGATATTAGAGATATTTCTGCTGAATTATAAAAAGAGTTATGAATTACTCCATATGCAAGAAACTGTGGAATTACCAAATTATAAGGACAAATGAAAAATTCTCTGCCTCAATGAGTTTTATTAAGCATAGATCAAATCTAAATTAGATGCAGCAAAATTTGAAAACTAAAGATTGTCTGGTCTTTGTGGAGTACTGTCACCAGTTCTTCAAGCAAAACAAGTAAACACAAATTGGTCTAGCAAATATAGAGCCAGAAAAAATGGCACACACTAAACCCAAGGGAGTAAATGATGACTAGATTATGCATGAAATCCATTCTCCTGGGTAACCCATTAACCTAGGCATTTATTTCCACATATTAGCACCATTACACACTGGTAAAGGAGATAATTCTGTAGTAGCAAAAGCAGGTTTATTAGAGATGCGATAGTATCGCTTCAATTTCTACTAAAATCCTACAGACCCAAGGGAAAATTCACATGACATAACTCAATAGTTTCAAAGACAAGTTTATTAAAGTTGTGATAGTGGCTCTTCTATATCCACAAAAGCCCTGAAGACCAAAAGGAATATTCTTGTGAAAATCACATTTCACCACCAAATAGTTTGGCATAAGTCTTTTCTCAATCCAATAAAACAGAGAGAGACTGAAAATGCAAGAGGACATGGCGTTTGCAACTGAAGAAAGGGAGTTTCATGGACTTTGCAAAGAGAGGCTGTTCAATGTATTAAACATAACTGGCTTAAAATATTAGTTTTCTGATGGTTTCACATATGAGGAGAGAGACAGGAAATGGGAAAACTAACACAGAAAAAAAATCACCTCATCCAGATTTTCTTCAGATTACCATGTTAAATAAAGAACACAAAACAGGCCAACAGAGAAGAAAGATTTGGCAACATATTGAATAAATCTCTTCAGAGAGAACCAGACTATGTCTGGTTTACATTAAATTGAAGTCAATACAAAGATGGGAAGAGTAAGCACAATTTAATTTCTATCCTGAAATAAATTGATGTTTTAATGTCAAATTAATCTGCTCATTTTAAGTCAAAGAAGAGAAAGGAAGGAAGGAAGGAAGGAAGGAAGGAAGGAAGGAAGGAAGGAAGGAAGGAAGGAAGGAAGGAAGGAAGGAAGGAAGGAAGGAAGGAAGGAAGGAAGGAAGGAAGGAAGGAAGGAAGGAAGGAAGGAAGGAAGGAAGGAAGGAAGGAAGGAAGGAAGGAAGGAAGGAAGGAAGGAAGGAAGGAAGGAAGGAAGGAAGGAAGGAAGGAAGGAAGGAAGGAAGGAAGGAAGGAAGGAAGGAAGGAAGGAAGGAAGGAAGGAAGGAAGGAAGGAAGGAAGGAAGGAAGGAAGGAAGGAAGGAAGGAAGGAAGGAAGGAAGGAAGGAAGGAAGGAAGGAAGAGAGGAAGGAAGAGAGGAAGGAAGGAAGAGAGGAAGGAAGGAAGGAAGGAAGAGGGGAAGGAAGAAGGGAAGGGGGGAAGTAAGGGGGGAAGGAGGGAGGGAGGGAGGGATTTGGACCTTCTTGTCAATATGTTTTTTGACTCTTATTATGGATTATTATAGGCTACTGTGTATGACATACTACTAAATGAAATAACACAACCAAGATCAAACTGTTTCAAACAAAAAAATCTTATGATTGGAAGAAAAAAAACCTTGAAGTTTGTGTTTGCGTGTATTACTAGTACAAATTCAAGAGCAGGTTTGCTAATTATCATGAATTTCTGTTTTCAAATGAAGATAATTATGCCTTACCTTTTGGAACATAACTCTAGCTGAAGAGAGAGAGAGAGAGAATGAGAATGAAAATGAGAGAAAAATACACCATTTTCTATAGAGACAATTATATTTCCATAAGCTTCTGAGATATGCAGATACACAGGAGGACAGTATTGTTAGAGTGGGGTAGAGAATTTGATAGACAATACTCTAGCTACTACAGCTTTTCTATACATAAATAGATTTTAATAAAGCACTTTTGTTTAGTACCTTCAGCATTAACAAGATTGAACTTACTAGGTAAACAACATTTTTAGTGAAACTAGCTTTTGAAATCCAAACTTCTAAGTTGTACAGACCTTCTATCTCTGGAAATTTGACATTCTAATTTTATATTGAAGTTCACTAAATTTTATCTGTTAAAAAAACCTTATGAAATGTTTATTTTCTAAAAAACCTATGGCAATGCATAGTTACTAAAATAATATCAAATTACATTAGAGTTGGTCTTAAGTAAATAATAGTGATTTTTAATGTATATTGTCAAGTTTACAACTTCTTAAAGGTTTTCCTCAGCATAATAAACTTTAGGAGAAGGGTAAATGGGACCCAACAAAATTGCTGTCATATGCAGTTACTGAGCTGTGATGTTTCACCAAATTTATGTGATGTTGTAACAAGTTTAATATGGTCTAGTAAAACTTTGGAAACCATCTTTTTCAATTTCTTTGGAACCCATGCAGCCCTTGACAATAACAAATTCCCTGATGATTTCAGACAAATTAATTAAATTAATTAATTTACTAAAAGACATTTCTGCAGATAAGTAGATATGAAAACAATGATTTTGTTTGTTTAGAAAGGTGTTGACTTAATCTGCAGCCTGAGGAGTTGAAAGGTCAGTTTACTTCCTTTCCATGCTAACTGGAAGAAACAGAAAAGAGTAATTCTAGGTTAGAATTAGTGAAAAGTTAGGAAATACATCTACAGACTTCCAGCTCTTCAGTATGAAGCTGCTTCCAGGTGAATAAAATTGTAGATAAAAGTGTGAACATATAATTCTCAATATAATTTATGTATTCCCTTGAGTGCATTTATTAATCCAAGAATAGGCCGGGCTGAACTTGGCAAGGTGGCTTTCATACCAAAGTTGGCATATGTATTTGTAACTGCCTGTCTTGATTTGTAACTATATCCTACTTTAGAATTTTAGCATTTTCTAAATAAAAACTAATTCTTTTTCTTCTTAATTATCAAAGCAATGTCTTTCATAGTCACTGAAATCATACAAAGATCATAAAAATGTAGATATCTTGTCACTTTCCTTTTGGTGAGTTTGTCTCTTTCCTTTAGGTGAGTTATGAAGGGAAAGGAAATCCAAGGTAAAGCCCAAACAATTCATGGCATGGGACAAACCAGTGTCACCATAACCTATGACCTGGTGTGTGATGCACTACAAGTTACCTGCAGAGACAGGTCCAAAAGCTTGACTTCTTACTGTGAGAGTGTTGTGAGTAATATAGTCTCACCTAACAAACAGGACTGTTAGAACTCAGGTGGTCAAGTCACAGGTATGACACTATTGACTTTTTAATGAAAGATCCTAAAATGTTATTAGTTTTTATTGATTTTTTTTTATTTTTCTCTTGATGGTGGTCAAGATTGCATTAGATAGAAAAATGAAAATTCTGTTAAAATATAGTATATAATTAGATAGTACATAACTGAGTAGTATTTCTAAGTGGCTTTTATTGCAGCAGTCAATTCATATGCTAATGTTAGAAACTCCTTTACCTGCTTCTTCATTTGCCATCATGATTTTTAAGGAATATTTCAAAATTTTGAATGAAAAGATATATAGAAATATAAATTAATTATGAGTCATAAAAGCATACAATCATCAAGGTTGGAAGAGCCCTTTGAGATCATCAGGTCCAGCTGATCAGTGCTGCATCAGGGCAGCACTACCACTGTAACCCATAATCTACTAAACCACATCAGCCAGCAGCCCCATTCCAGGCTGGCTGCAGGTTTAGGAAGCTGTAGATTTGAGAAAAACAAACCCCCAGTGTTCATGTTGATATTTTAAGTAGGATGCTGAGAACACTCCCCACAATCAGGTCTCATACTATTTACATATTTTGATTTTATAAATGCTGTTAGAGTGGGTTAAAAAGGCCTCAGAGAACTAGAGTGGTGGATACTGCTTCTTATCTGTATTATCCTAGTGATCAGATTTTCTAGAATAATGCCTTGAAAATCTCTGCAGCTAAATTTAGAAACTTTCAAATTGGCACATTTAGTTCCAAATCTAGAATTTCTCTACCTCTGCATCTACCCTCATCTGCATCTACCCTCTCTGCATGTGCATTACATTGTTAGATATTTCCTAAGTTGTACAAGAAAGTATTGATCAAGCTATTTCTTCATTATTTACCCGTATCCTCATCAATTTTAAACTAGTTTGTTAGAAGAATAAACAGAACCTGTGAAAAGCAGCAGTGTTTTGAAGAGTGGTTATTTTACTTATCTTGGTTTTTCTTAAACATTTTTAAATAGGAAGAAAAATAAAGAACTTTCTCAACTGCACCTTTTTTTTTCCCTACATGTGAATGATTCCTTTCTCCTCCCTACTTTGACAATGAAAGTCATTTGAAAATAACTTTTCAAAACTAATAATATGTATCATATACATTAAGCTTTCTGACTAGAGTCTCCTAATTGCTTTTCCATTCAAATTGATATATTCTTTAGATATTTTCCAAGACCAAAGACTTTTTATAATAATCTGAAAAGTACACACCCTGAAACTTACTGTGGCAGAGCAACACTAAGAGTAGTCAGCAATAATGCAGAACAAAACCCCCATATATTTGTTCAATTCCTTTTCAGGGACATAATTTCAAATGAAAAATTATTAGAGTACATATAAGTTCACTCAAACTGATGTAATTCTGAGCTCCCTGATCACAAAGGCTGCTTATTCTCAGAGCTGATCTTGCATATGCTAATAATATTATCTAGAGATCATGAAGAAAAGACAAGTTCTTAGCTTCATGAAGCTATACCCCTTTCAATCAGCCTCATGCTGAGAACCATTTATTACCATAACATATGACACAGAAAATCTTAAGAGCCAGTAAGGGGCAAATTTTCAGATTATCACATGCCATTCTAGCTGTGACTTTCTCATTAATTTTAAAAGAATCATGTGGCTTAGATCAGCTCAAAGCTCTGAAATATACCCCTACACATGCCCCAGAATAAACCTTTACAAACATAATAATTTTCCCTATTTCACTTAATCTCTATAAAATAATAGAAATCAGCAACGAAACAGACTGTTCACAAATAGTCTTAACTGCAGACAGCCTCGCATGGCGTTTGAGGTGACATTGTAGTATGTGTGGGGACAAGCCTCAGCTCTTCAGCAATTCCAAATCAGGAAGGGAGATAAGAGAAAAGAAACTTCTGGCCATAAGGCATCATTAATGATCCTACACTACAGTTAGCTGTGCTAGTTTATTTCCTTTGACTTAAAGAAGCTAAAAAAATGCAGTTAGTGAGGATGTGTTTTTTTTTTTTTTTTGTTGTTGTTTTTTGTTTTTTTTTTTTAATCCAGACATCTAACTGAATGTAATGTGGACATAAAGGAGAAAAGCTTTATTAGACAGGCACCTTGAGACGGTGTACAGCTTTATGCACTCAAAATGAGAATACAACAATGATATGCCACCTTTTTTATCCTTTCTCCTCAAATGGAAAGTTTTTTATTCTTCTCTACCCAAATCTTGCTGTCTATTACACGCTCAAAGGCCATGATTTCAAAAATAGGCTTTTGAGAAAAGCACATAATTAGTCCAGTGCAGCTGGTATAAAAATTACTGGCAGGAGTAGTAAAATCATTAAAAAATTGGAACTAAAGCACACCAACTATACTCCAGGGCAAGTTAAACACACAGAAACTCTAGTAAATATTTTAGCATCCAGGATAGTATACACTCAGGGCACCCAATTTTTATTAATACTACTGATCCAGACTCAACAGAACGTAACTTCTGCCAAAATGGAAGTGCATTTGGGTTTACATAAGTTTAGTAAGGTGATTTTCTTTGACTCCTACATAGAATTAGTATGCAGTAGAAAAAAAGGCAAGTTTGCCCCAGGGTCATGCACTGATATTAGAATGCCAATTTTTATTTCAGCTATTTTCTTCTCTATGAGAAAAGTCTTTGAAATTATGAACTGGAATGCAAACTAATTTGTAATAACTGTGTGACTCTGTAGGAAACCTAATACAGTAGCTTTTTTGGATAAGATATATCCCTTTTTGTTGTGACCTTCTTAGAATTATTTAAGAGCCTAGCCTGGGATACTCTTAGAACTGAGATGCCTACAACCAAATTACTCTTATTAATATGTCTATTTAGATGCCTAAAAAAAGTTGTGCTTCTAAAACTGTTAGCATCTTATGTTCAATTTTCAAACAGCTTGAGGTCTTATCCTAGCCATGTGTGCATCATTTTATTTAAGGTCAAGCAGTTTCTGACTCTGCTAGAGACAAAATGGAATTTCTGTACCGGAAAGTCTGAAGGTGTTAATCTGGCAATTATATTTTGGATTTACCTGTCTGGTCTAACACCAGTTTGCCACCAAAATCCCACAGAGGGCCAGTTAATACATTAGCCTAACCACTAAAAAAAAAAAAAAAAAATCTTGCTTTTGGGTTAGGTGATCTTCAAGGTCTTCAGGTATTCTGTTGTACACTCTGTCTCCACAATGATGAGAACCACTTAAGTGAAAGGATAATTCCTTACAGAAGTTTTTGTATAGTGCTTCAAAATGCTGGAGATTCCCTAGGTGAGAGGGAAAGAGTTTCAGGAATCTCATGGGTTAGATACACAGTTTGATTGCTCTTGCTTGTTATTGTGCTAAATATCCCTAAGAGAAGGAGCAACAGCCTAGGAGAGAGAGTGGACAAGGAACCACAGTACAGCAATAAATAGTGTCTGGTCTTAATGGTCAGTCAGGAGATGCTGATAGTGACTAATAGTGTCAATCCTTGTTTTCAATCACACTGTATGGATATGTTGCAGAAAGTGTACATATTACAACAGAACCAAAATTTCTCTTTGTTTAAAACTGCCTTGGGAAATCTGAGCCAAAAATATATTTTAGAAATTTTTGAATCAATTTTGCTTCAACTTGACTTCCGTTTATTTGTCTCTTCATTCTGTTAGTTTCCTTATCCTATCTTCTCCTTTCCTGCACACCTTTTTAAATGTCCTTATATTTTTCTTCCCCATCTGTGTCTTTCGTGTGTGAACATTATTATCCTTGTCATTGTATTTTTACTGCTCGTGAAAAATAAACACTTGAGAAATAATCACTGCACAGTGGCCAAACAGAAGGCAATCCTTCCTGTAAATACGACTTTTGTGTAATGGACATGGTCAGATCTGTGCTAGTAATGTAGTGAGAACAATTCATCTACATCATTTTTTTCCTTTACAGAGATGTTGCTGTGGTTTTTTGATACTTTAAACTCCATGTAGAATTTATCTTTTTTCCCTCTCTTATTTTTTTAGGTTTTGCTCTTTCATACTTCTACTTTATGAAAAACAGGCTTCTGGCATACAGACTCTCTCAAAGTCATCATTCATCCATGTGTTAAGACGTCTGCGAGCTTTCTTCTCCTACATCAATGACACACAGTTTTCTTTTGACTCTAACACTTTTTGTTCTTCCTATTTTATAATGCATGCACAGTTGTGTTATAAAGACTCATCAAAGTCATCACTGTTCTACATTTATCTGCATTGAACTGGCTTTGTCATTTATTAGTCTTTAAAATGTTCTTTATATTTTCTATCTGGTTACATTCTCCTTCATTATTTACTGTTCCTCTATCATCTCTTTCTGATTCACATTACTCTGCTCTTTGACTTTAATATTGTGAACGTAAAATACTTGCCACTAAATCTTCAAAGTCAAAAGTCCTAGCACCATTTTATTGTAAGTTAGTAATATAACATCTTATAAACTAACATTATTTGAATAAACACACCCATTCCTGCTTTGGGAAGCTAAATGCAGGGTTTTGAAGCACTGTGTGAGGGTATGTTAATGAAATCCCCATTGGTTTTGGTGGGAATGGTATTGCTTTAGCACTTTAAATTGAGGATCTAAAATACATTTCATAAAATGACTGTCCACTCCAGATCTCAACTGTTAAATTCTGTTCTTAAGCCATCATGCAACTTCTGTTGGTTTAGTGTGTGGCATTGCCCACAGCATACACCATCAGACTTCAAAGAGGAGACATTTTAGCTCAGGATTGTTTAACAGTTATTAGAATTAATAACAAGCATGGATCAAGAGAGTAAATCTCCTAAGTGCTTTGTATTTTTTATGCATCTCTCAGTGTGCTCATCAATCCCTTTACCCTGGGAAGAGAAAAATACTTCTGTCTCGTTTATTACATGCTCTGTAATTTAGTCAGTGGTAGATGACCCTAGAAAAAGTAGTCCACCTGGTAAGATGGCCTATGGGAAAGATCTGTGACATTACACTTAATTAATATAAAACCTACAAGGCAAAGAAACAGGTTAGAAAATGTATTTACACAGAAAGTATATTTGAGAAGATTTCCATCCATATTGGATTTTTTTCCTCCATTGTGAAGTTTACTGAAAACCCTGCCAAAATCAGTCTTGTGCTGCAGTCTCAAAGAGCACTAAACATTGACCAGTAAAACAACTTCCTCATAGGCCCTGCAGATTCCATACATATTTGAGACTCTTCCTCTACAGACTCTTTTCTTTTTGTGTATACGTCCATGCTTGCACAGTCTACACAGTCCAAGAGTTCATCATCCAAAAGAGTGAAAAAAACCCCCACATAATCAACACTATTTTTTCATCCAGGACATTTTTTGTACGTTGGTGTTTTAGTATGTTGGGGTTTTAATGTTTTATTTTGTATCCTCCTGTGGTCCTAAAATACTTTTGAGAAGATAGAAGGCATCTCACTTCCCTTTCTGTGTCTCATTGCAACTATTTCTTCTCTCAAAGTTTCCTATTTATTTATTTGTCAGCTTGTTATAACCTGGTTTCACGGTTTGCACCCTGACAGCAGCTAAGCACCATATAGGCCCTTGCTCACTTCCTTTCCAGGGGGCTCAGGGAGAGAACTGGAATGGTAGAAGTGAGGAAGCTTGTGGGTTGAGATATTTTAATAGGGAATGCAAAGTAAAACACTGTATGCAAGCAAATAAAACCAAGTCTTATTTTGTAGATTCAACACTTCCCATTGACAAGCAGGTGTTCAGACATCCCCTGGAAAGCCAGGTTCCATCATGTGTTAACAGTGACTTTGGAAGACAGATGGCATAACTCCTAACATCTCCCTGCTTCCTTCTTCTTCACCTCACTTCATATACTGATCATGATGTCATATGGTATGAACTATCTGTGTGGTCAGGGGATCAGCTGTCCCTGCTGGCAGACTTTGATAACTATTGGTGTTAGTATAATTTAGAAGAAGAAAATGTGCATCTAAGTATTCAGGCTTCACTAAAAGTTATTGAAAACTTTATTACCATTTTCAGCTATGCAAATTTCTATCCACCAGCAATATTTAC
Source organism: Taeniopygia guttata (assembly GCF_048771995.1). Taxonomy (NCBI): domain Eukaryota; kingdom Metazoa; phylum Chordata; class Aves; order Passeriformes; family Estrildidae; genus Taeniopygia; species Taeniopygia guttata. Next base: position 34,065,093 of record NC_133028.1, on the reverse strand, counting down.
TATTAAATTAATAATTTTTATTGATATTGAATTCTTAATTTTTGCTGCAGCTAAATGTTCATTCATTTATAAGTTGTGAGATAAACTATTTCAAAAGTACTAAAATCATTGTAAAAACAGTTTACAAAGACATCAATCCATTCTTTTTCTCAGGCCTTTGGTGAGAATTCCTGCAGTTCAAAAAAGGATTTAATGCTCTTCCATGCTAGCAGGAAGTGGATGCTTTGACCAAGGGAGGTATTGCTGTAGATTTAGGATAGGAGATATGTGCCTTCACTAGCTTTGCAACTCTTCTTCTCAGTGGAGAAATTATGCACTGCAGATGTAGAATGCAGTATTTGTCATGAAGAATATTTGCTGCTACTTTGAGTCCTCTTGACCTCACTTCCTTTGTTTGGAACTTTCTTATTTAAAAGCTCAGTTAGTTATGTTTTTTGTGTGCACTCTTTATTTTCTGCACATGATTAATCTCCCATTTGTACCGATTCTTCATGCTTGGAGGCCAACAAATACAAGTATTTCCTTGTACCCTCCCAAAAGATCACTCTTCTTCATTTTCTGGATTGAGCACAGAACATTTGCATAGAAAAATTTTATAGTTCATTCAAAATTAGTTTAGATAATGAGCTTTCCACTTTCCATCTAATGGAGTTATAGAAATGCATTGTAATGACAGAATCAAAGAATCATAGAATATCCTGCGTTAGAAAGGACTCACAAGGGTTACTGTGTCCAGTTCCTGGCCCTACACAGGACCACTCCTCCTTTCCCAAAACAATGGACAATAACCAGGGCAATTATTTTTTTAATATAATGAAAACCAAGTTTAATTATTAACAATTATTCACAGACAATAGTGTCTACCAACACCAACACATATGCAAATATCACTGAGGATGCTTTGAATTCACTAAATATCTGCATTGTGGCTCATCTTTCTGTCTCTCCAATCTAAAGTTTAGCAATAAACATTGGCTTGTGACATTTAAAGTTGTACCTACTTTTTTGTCTTACAAATATGTAAACTCCCAGCATAGAGTTATTAAAGATGTTTATCTGTCACCATTTCACTGAGACATCAAATTGCATGTTACTTTTAATTTTAATGAAATGAGAGATTAAAGCATTGCCTTAAATCAAGCATATTTAGCTAGACTGCAAATGAACACCATATGAGAAAGCTATTTAAACACAGAGAGCTTTAAGTTGATTAATTAAAAAAATAAATTTATTAAAAGAAGCTTATAATTATTAGTACATATTTTACATAGTGAAAAGTGAAAGAAACCTAATTATTAACTCATACTAAGAAAAAAAATTATATCAATAACTAGCTAATTTCACACATGTGCATTTGTTCATGTAGAGTGAAGGGACAAATAAAAATTTTTTAAAGTCCAACTTTCTATGTATCAAGTATTTCCATGTAAATTAGTCAGAAACGAGTAACTAAGAACTGTTTCTGTGAATTGCACCAGGTGATTGTGAAAAGGAGAAATGGATGAAGAATATGCTTATTCATCACAAAATTCTTCCTAACTTCCCTCAGAAATGTAGGAAGTATAAGGATCAGATGGCATTGGATCTGCTTTCCAAAACAGTTGCTGAACTTATGAGAGTCTTCATGAAAGCAAATGTGCAGGCACATAGCATATGGCAGTCATAGAAAGGTTTTAGAAATTTGTACTTGTCCTAAGGGAAAATCTAAAATGTTCCCTTTTATGGCCAAATAACCTACTTCTTAGGAATTGTTATATATTTTTCCCTTTATAATTATGGGGTTTTTTTGTCTAATTGCAGAAAAATTCCATAAATTCTTTTTATCACACTCCAAACATGGAGTATGAAGCAATTTTTTCAAAAGAGAAATGAAAAGTTTGTATTGTTTTGATTCAACTGGAAGAACATTTATATTCTTAGAAAAGAAAAAAACCACCTGGATTATTAGCATTTCTTGTATTCTAATTCCATAGTTTTTCCTCTGAGTTTTAGTGTATCTTCGCTTTTATAAGACTTTCCATTCTGGTTATTTTTGTAATGGCAAAATCATTCAATTCTAGATTTTATTCAGATATCCTTTATTTCAGACTAAGATATAAAGATGGCTTAATTTTTATTATGGCATATCCATAAGGACTGCATATTGACAGTATTTATAGTCTCCAAACTTCACAGAGTTTTTCCAGAAAAATAATCTAAAATCAAGAGAAAAACTAAAAAAAAACCTCAGAAGTTTCTAAAATGGCCACAAAAAGGCTATAATCTGTGTAGGAGTGTGCTGGCATTCTATTATTGCCACAGTTAAAGCATACAAAATATTGTTATAGCACAAAGAAAAACAATCCTGAGATTGTTAATTTTATTGTTATCCTGACAATCTTAATGCAAAAATCAGAGATGAATAAAAAAGATACAGATTTGCTTTTCACCTTCACAGCTGGAAGGATTTTCTTTCTTTCAGAACTGGAAAAAAATTCTTTCATCTGTGTAATCTCCCTACAGTTAGATTTTGAAAAGTGGAAAAAAAGTTTTTAAAAAAATAAATGAAATACTTTAATGCAGTAAATATGACACATAAGTGTCCATTTTAGGCAGTCTGGAAATACACATGTGCAGTCCATAGAAATGAACTGCCATATGGTTCACACAAATCAGAAAAGAAATAACACAAAACTGTAAAATTGTTTCAATAGGGATGCAATTGTTAGAATTAATGTAAAATATGTCCTGCAATAGATTATGAAAAGTAAGGAGTTTTCTGTCACTTGGCATTGTGAATTTGTGAATAATTCCTATAGATAACACAGAACTTTATCTATTTCACTCTGTTGCAATTTATTTTCTTGAGATTTCTGCATTAAGGGAAATGGAAGAGAGTTCCTTTTACTTATTTATTTTTTCTTCCTATATACAGATATGTTATTGTGAGTGTGATCATCAGTATAACGTAGAAATATGGGTCCCAGATACAGGTCATATGAAACAATAACACTGGTCAAAAATTCTTTGAAACATCCATTCTGTTACATCAATTTTTGGAAAAACTTCTGGAATCTGCCAGTTTCCTGAATGGTGAGTTGGTGTGTTACTTCATCACATCTCATTTTTTTACCTCATTTGAAGAAATGCATTATGGATCTTTGTGAGAGACTTTCTTTTTTATTATTACTTACTCATCATAACACCATTTTAAGAAGGTAATAATTAGTTTGAGCTATCTAGTATAAATGACTGTGTCTTATGTCAGTTGCCATTAATTAATGAAAAAATGCATATTTTGCCATTTAAACCAGGATTAACTCTTTGTCTCTTCAGGTTCAATGTAAGATGTGACAAACTGATCTCTTGTTTTAATTACAATACCAATTACATTTACATGAAAACTATTTCATATTTTACAGGTCTTCCCTAACAAAAACAGTGAATATTACCATTGTTCTAAGATGGTAGGAAAAATAGCAAAATCGTGTGAGCATGAGAAAGCAAGGAAAATAATACCCTAAAGGTAGAGTTCTTAAATGCCAAGTGGCCTTTCTCAGCCTCAACCATTCATTCTGAAAATGGCCTATCAAAAAGGCTTAGAGGGAGCAGTTTAATTACTGTTCCTTTGACAAATGTAATATATTTTCAGAAGCAGGCCCATACATTTATTTAGGGCCAAATGTTGTACAACAAAACTGTCCTCGGAGGTATTTCATTCTACCGTGCTATTTTTTTCCACCTAGCTTGCACCGCTTTTTCTTTTTTCTAATGACTATGTCATTCCTGGAGACATTTTAAAATGAGTCTTAAATCATGTTTTCCTTTAACAGAACATAAGCTACATGAGCAGGGTGGGAGAAAGAGAAAAATAGTGTAAATAATCACAAAGTTTTTATAATGCTTTCATAAGTAAAGAATGACCAACCCTATACCCGTCCCTATGTATCTTGTCCTGAACTCAGCTGAGAAAAACACTTAAGTCCTCTCCTGCATCCTTACAAATATGAAAGGAAGCCCAACATACTTCCATACATATACTTTTTCCTCCCCACTCTCAGGAAATACAGCAAAACATTGACTGCTTCTTTAGTTATGCAAGGTTTAAAAGAAACCTGAATTAGGCTCAGTGGGAGTTTTTGTAAGCAGTCAACTCAGATGAAAGTCCAGAAGGCAATGACCACTTCCAGAGACTATCCAATTGGTAAAAGCCAGTTTCAGGAGAAGATCTTTACAGATATCCAGCAGGAATAGACAAAAAAATCTTTCTGCTCTTGGCAAATACTGAACATAGTACTGAATGTTCAATTATACAAGCACAAGAAATGAGCAAGGCACTAGTTGTCACTTGTAGCAAAACCAGAGTAAAATAAGTATTTGGAAATTTATACAGAGACAATAAAAAAAAAATTAGATAAATTTCTCCTTTTCTTCCCACTCCATGAACCTAGTAACTATCAAGTAATCCTAAATAATTCTGGTGTATTGTTCCCTTCTGACACGCAGATGCTTCTATGACCTAATCCTTACAGCTATTTCTGCAGAATTATTTTTTTATACTAATAGGTTCTATTTCTCATATGGCACTGCAAACATATTTGTTTTATCAGCTTCTATAGGAAGGTGAAATTTGTCTCCTAAGCTGAAAACTTCATCAGCTAGTTTCTGAGCACAATAGTGCTGTCTCAGTATTCTGTGCATGTGGAAAAAAGGTCTATTTAGACTTTTCATTTTATCTTATCCTGTGTAGTCAAAGAGAGTCATGTTCCCAGTAATTAGAATTGCATTCAGTGATACTTACATCTGAATATGTTTTAGACTGTAATTGCAAAAGCCATCAAAAAGAAAAAAAATACAAAAAAAATTCCCTGCATAGCATCTCTTTCTTGTATTCAAATTTGCTGAATTTAATTAAATTGGGTTTTTTCCTAAATTATACTCAATATAATTATTTAATATGTTTTTAAAATAGAAATGAATCTTTGAAAAAGAAACAGTTATAGTTATGTACTGAGTTTAAAAATGAGTTGTAGGATAGTTTCCAAATAATAAAAGATATAGCTGAAAGATAGATTTTCACTTTGGTGCAAATGGAGGACAGTTAATATCTCTTTTATCTTTTCCTTAATCCATTGAGAACATAATATAATTTTCTTTCTTTCTAAACTGTCTAGACAAAGAAGAAAAAAAGTCCTTCTTCTTGTGCTTTTCTTTTCCAGATGTGTGTGATGATTAATCACTGTATGTGTCTAGACCCCATGGTAATCTCTGTCCCTGTTTCTGTCTTTACATTCATCTTTGACATCATGAATTTAGTTTTAATACAGTCCAATTGATTTGTTTGCAGCTACAACACTGTTTTCATCCTTTTCCCCTCTGAAATGTCTTTATAGCACAAATACAAACTAGCCCATATTCTCAAGCTGTGTAAAATTGATTTGTGAGAACAGATTGCAAAACTTAAGTGTATGGTGATGCACATCCTAGATTGCAATGCCTGCATTAAAGATGCTACAGTGGAGTTAAGAAGGACATTATTTTTTAGGACTTTGTAAATATTTCCATCTCCTTTATTAATTTTTTCATTCTCTCTGTCATGAAAGAAATGGGAATCAAAATAGCTTTTTATGGTGTAAATAAAAATGTCTGTATTGATTATAGATTCCCATGTCTCTGTCATATCTCTTTCTTTTTATGTCTGTATCACCCCTCATCCACCAGGAAAGTGAGGAAAATTAGAACCATGGGTGGATGCTCCAATAGTTCATACTTGGAAAAAAAAGAGTTTTGTGAGATCAAAATAGCCTTATGAAAGTTCCATACTTTTCACTTTGAATTGGCATTGAGTGATCTTTTAATTTACTTGAGACACTTTGAAAGCATATGTAGGACAGAGAAAATCCATTTTGGATGGATTTTTTTATTGTTCTTCGTCACAACAAACTATTTCTAGCTTTGGTTCTTTGCTGGATTGCAAACTGGAGGATTCTTATTCCTGGTCAACTTAGTGCCCAAAAATCCTCACAAGAGCAGCTATGTTAAGGAGCTGACTACTCTTAAATAAAAGGAAACTTGGAAAAACTGGAAAATTATATACCAATTCATTTCGTATATGCATTTGATAAAACTGAAGAATCACACAATTTTTTGACCAAATTTTTCTGTATGAGTTAGTACTATTATGTGAAACAGATTTCAAGACAAATCCAGCCAAAAATTTGCCTAAACTTTTAATGACAAACAAGTGCACAAAAGGCAGAGTCTAAGGATCCTGAGATTCAGAGACCAACTCCTGTCTCCATTCTCTTCTTATAAGGTACAGACTAGAAAACCTTTCCTAATAAGTGTTTCCATTATCCTCATTATTAAGGCTCTTTTTTTATTATTCACAAGTTCAGTACTGTCTTCTTTTGAAGGAAGAACAAATTTTTCTATGGCTTTCAGAGGAGACAACATGAGTAAAAAAAACCCCAAAATAATCATGATCAAGCCTGTGGTTAACTCTGGGACTGAGAACTAGAATACTTGTCTTAATTTCAACTTCTACATTTTTGAATGCAATGAGTCCTGCACTTTTGATTTAAAGCAATTTGTCTATATTCTGTTGAGTGGTTACTGTTCTGTTTTTAAACATTCTTGTGTTGTTTTCTATGAGTGACATCGCTTTTAGTTGTTTGTTAATGAAAATATTACTATAATTTAGAAACATTTCGCACATTGTAAATTATTTTACAGTAACAGATATTATTGTAAAAAAATTACAGATACAGTTTACATAGATAATTAGTATATGCTCAACAATATTATAAAAAAGAACCCACAAAATTTTTCTGCAGAAACTATGAGGAAAGTAGTCTTAACCTGGGTTTGATATATAGAAGATATTGAATAATATCTGAACTTACTGCAGGTATGAAATCTGTAATTAGTACTGAATATCTGAGCAACAGACCTGGAATAGCTTTATTGAAAATGCTATTCACAGTCATCAATTTATGGTGGAAGCTCCTTTTTAATGTAATATTTTCTCAAAAACTTGGATGCTGTTATTAACAAATTTCTTAGTAGACTATATACACATATATATATATTCACATACACACACAAACATATGAAAGCAAGAATTACATCATTGCATGAAAGTAAGATTTTTTCTGTTTAACTTATTTCCCGAGTCCCATTTCTAAGTCAAACAGATGAAAATAAATCTTGAATCCTGGAGAATAAAAATAAAGGTAGGACTGATTAGATACTGATGGGTTTTTTTGGCCAGATTTGAAACACCAGACTGCCGAATCTCCCATTTATTCCACTGTAGTCAAAATTGTAAAGACTATTATTGGTTAGCTAATTTTTGCAAGTATTTTTGAGCAACTAACCAAGGGTTATTTTCATGTTTAAAGATACTGAGATGTTCTACATATACCCATAGTCCAAATTTTCTTGGGGAAAAAAAAAAAAACCCGAAAAAAAACAGGACAGCAAGCTACCTGAACTACTGAATGAGGTAATTGTGCTTAAAAATATGAGACTGAAAATGCAGTTTGGGATTTAGGAATGTTGAAGGCTTAGTTTCAGCAGTAGAAGTTCTAAAGAAATTCAGGAAATGAACTTATTTTCCTAAGAGTAAAAGAAATTCTGAAGCGACTTGAGTTTTATAAATTATGAAAGCCATTCTTACAGCTAATCTCTAACAATATCTGAGCATAGAGACAGAAGTCAAAAAGTTAATTCCATATTTCAGAAGAGAAAAGTATGAACTAATTAAGAAAATTTTATTGGGCCAGCTAAAAAGCAGAATTTGTAGCTGTATCATTCTCCTCTCTTGTGGAAGTCCAAGCCCCTCTTTAAAACACTCAAACTTTTAGTGTCAAAGGCACTTCATAAAAAGATCCCAGACAGGTTTTGGGGGTTGACAGAGACAAAAATAGAATGGGTTTTCCTGTGCTTGAAATTGTCCATTTTTTAATCTTTTATCAAAAGGAATAGCCATGCTTAATTTCTTTCCCCACTAATTATAGTCATCATTATGAGCAAGATTAATCACATAAATCCTACTAAAGAGTTATTAAAGGGCAATTTATAAGACTAAAGACTATAAGAAGATTTGTCCTTCATGACATCTATAAAACAGAAAAGGGAGGTACAAAGAATGTCTGGGAAGACAGTATGGCAATCAAAATACCTATTTAACAACCAAAAATACTGTAAAAATATCTAGACTCTCTCAGGCTGACATTTTAATGATTGTGAGCAGGATTTGGAAATTGCATCCAAGTGTTCCGTCTGATTTACTTTGTCATAGCAGTTGTCATTTCCTTCCAAAGCACAGCAAAATTTTGTCTCAAATGTATTCTGCAAATTCAGTGTGTTAAAACATGCTAAACATTATGAATTCTTGCAGGCTAGCAATTCATCTTAACCTAATTTGTATCAAAGTTTGGCAGTCATTAAAAATGAGAATCTAAAGGCAAATTAGGAGACCAAATCCTGCTCTATAGAAGGCATCAGTTCAGTTGCCTGTTTGTGACAGAGTCCAGTGTAATTTACACAGGTGTCTCTTCAGAACTCCCATGAATCTGGAATATTACTACCATGTAATACCTACCATGTACTATTTCTACAATCAATAATTGTTAGGTTATCAGTGAGCATCATCCTCAACATTGTACATTTCTCAGAACCCAGGGAGGATGATCAAATTTGTATTTCTATCCATGGCAATTCTTTAATGTAGATATGGATATGCAAACACAGACCTAATGGAATTATTCCAACATTTGAAAAAAAATGCATTAAATCACTATGTAGGAAAATATCTTTCTTTCCAATTCTGGCAGTTCTCAAGTGGTATTATTTAATTCCCACAATTAAAATCAGCAAGCATTCTCATTGTCATTCTTTTCACTAAAACTACAATTTTTATTAAAGACAGTTACTTGAAATAGTTATTAATTTATTCATTAAGGGAAATGCAGAAAAAAAATTGATTTTCTTAGTCCACTTTAACTAAGGGTCCTCAAAGCATAGGGCCCTACTACATAATAGTCAAGATAAAAATCAGCATTTGAAATAAACAGAGTGACTATGTGGAAATGTACCCACTTGTAATTTCTGAAGTATTTTTACTTTATAATAAATTTTCTAAATACTCTTCATTTCAGATCATATTTTTATCAACATAAAAATGTGCTCAATGGATTAGAGCATACTTATTTGTAAAGAGCTCTGGAGTAATGTCTTTTCTGCTTGTACAAAATTAAGTAATGAAGGAAAAAGTATAGTTGATAGGTCATTAGCTAAAAGAAAAATCTGTCAAATTTAATGGTATCTTAATAAAAATGAGTGTACTTATTTTCCCCCATTCTCCCAAAACACGTCTGGTATTGATTAACGTGTTTAATTTCTGATACTTTAGAGTTTTTTGCATATTCTTCTAAAAATCATGATTTGATTTAAATATCAGACTGAAGATATTTTAGTTTTTTATTAGAAAAAAATTAATATAACGACCTCCTTTGTATGTCCAAAAGTACTGGAACCATTGAAAATATAGTTTTACTAAACCAATTTATTACTGAGGCTACTTCCTTGAAATTACTTTGTTTTAACAGCCCTTTGTATTTTAGTGGAATTTATCTGTTTTGAACTGTCTCCAACCTTACCTCAAATATACATTTTTTTACTGTACCTGTTAATGAAATGGAACCACTCCACAAACAGTTTTGAATCATTCAATATTGAGACATCTGTTTTTTGCCCTATTCCCTCTCTTGATCTTCACCTACCTGTTTGAATACAAGCAATGAAGATGCATAACTACAGTACATATGTGTTTCTTTATGCTCTAAAAAAATTCTACTCAACTGTATGCTGGCTTTTTCAATTTTTGGGCTAGTGGCCAGTAGTATCTCTTACTTGAGAGGAAAGCATAAAAAAAATATTCATTGCATTTTTGCCTTTTCAAGATACTTTTCAGAAGCAAAAAAAGTGAGTATCGATCACCCAGTTATGAGGCGTTCCCAAAAAAATAAAGATAATTATTAAACAAACCTAATAATATTGACACAAAACTGTCAAAAATGTTCTCTAAATAAATGCTTCTTTTTGCCAGATATGCATCTCTTTGTAATAGCAATTGAAAAGTTTATTGCAGAATATGATACATGGTCCTATTGGCTTCCAAAGTTTTGGGGTTTCTTTTTATTTTTTGCATTTTTAAGGGAATCAGAAGTATGAATTTAAAGTTAAAAATAGTCTTAGACTCACACTCTTGTAACATCTCCGTGATGCTGACTTTACTCCTGTGAAATATTCCTTACAACATTATCATATGCAATGCATGAGTTGTCATTAGTGCTGAGATACAACAATATTTTCCTCCTTTATACCAGTTAGGAACTGCTCCTTGTGCCTGTGTAATATAAAATGTTGACGACACCACCTAATCTCTTCACTGAAGATTCACAAATTAAAACCTTATAATATTGAAGGGACAAATCAATAATTATTTCAACATTTTTTAGATGATGTATATTCCATTTACATTTAGAAGAAATAATTATTTAAAAAAAAAAGAGAAAGTAGAATTATCTAATTTTTGCTTACTTTTTTCATGAGTTTAACATGAATGTAAAGCATACACTAGTTTAATTTGGCGGACATCCTTTGTAGTCCATTAAACCACTTCGATATTAAAAGATGAGAATTTATTAATAATTTCCAGGTTCTGGCAATAAAAAAAGAGTCGTGGGAACTTTATAAGGAAAACATGCAAAAGTCAGTCTGAAAGACAATATCCTCTGAATACCATGTTGCACTTACTTTTCAGTTTATTCAATAAAAGCTAGAATCAAATCAACAATTCAATCTTTAAAAATGTTCCCTGAAGAAGCTATTGTACAGTGGGAACTTCAGAGTATGAAAGTCTCAAAAGGAACACAGAAAATAGGAATATTCTAATGGCTTCCTAGACTTCCTAAAATTCACACTAATTACTTTTGATCTTTTATATCAAAAGAGCAACAGGTGGTTGTTTTCTAAAATCAAAGGTTCCAGTGACTTTGAACATTCACAGAAATTTTCAAGGAGGGGAAATTTATTAGCTAGTCAACATTTTCCTTGAGGTTTCACTTCAAACATTTCCTCATAGCATGGAAACCAGGAAACCAGACACCTCTAAGCATTTAAAGGTAGAGATAATCTATTTAGTCTATCACTTAGAAGATGGTTTCACTTTGCTGTACAAAAATAAGAAATAACAACTTGAGGTGATTTTAAATTTACTAACCAGTCATGGCTATGTGGCCAAGGTAAAGGCCAGACAGAATCTCTGCTATGGGATACATTATTACACATCAAGGTATCTGAAAGCAAGGCCTGATATTCCAAAAATTAATAGCATCTATCTTATATTTTTAATATATTTTTGACATTTTATTTTGTGGTGATGGTGGTGTCTCATTAATTCATAATGCAGTATTAATAAAAAAAAAAATAGTTGTAGTTCAGGTGCTATTCTTCTCATTAGAGCATGAATATCCATGGAAATACCACATGTCATCATTTTTTTCTGTTCTTCTTCCTTCAGGCAAAACTTTGCATTATCATCCAGATGATTGTTTGGAAAGTTGTAATATGGATTTCATCTCAGTCTGATTGACTAAACCCCAGCTCACATGGTACTATTTCCTAGAGCCAGGATTTAATCAGAGTGACTTGAAAAATGTCTACTTCAGACTTTTTCTCATGAGAAATGTTTTGCACTGATAACTAGACCATTTCATATGTATTTACACAACCAAACGAATTGTATTGATTAGCAACACTTAGTACCTATTCAAGCACCTATTTGAGTGGATGCTTAAATTCTCTAATTTTAAATATATTATATTTGAATACTCTAGTCAATATTTAACCTTATTGGCAATGCATATCATTTTTGGCTACAGCTTAGAATACTGAACTATTTAAAGAGGTGCTACCTCTTGGGATTGAGATCAGTATCGCCAGCTTTCTAATAAATATTCAACCATAGAGAGACAGAGCATTTTCTCAGACCTGCTGGGCTCCTGTAGTGCTGAATGTTTCACATAAATATGGCTGAATAAACTAAAACTTTGTCATGCTGAATATTATCAAGAAATTCAGTTTCTGAACTATAATATTTTCTTGTTGTTTCCTAGCTTCTTTGGTTTATTTATTCCATTAATTATCAAAAACATTTGAACATGTCAGTTTCAACAATTTCAATGCATAAGACAAATGTAAATTAAGTTAAATATGGCACTGAGACTCTAAACACAGGACTTCATGATCTGTGTCTGTTTGACTGGTGACTCTAAACTATGTATAGACAGGTTCAAAAACTGAAACCAAACTGGTACGAATCAAATGCAATCTTTGCTGCTGATGTGAAACTAAGCACTTTTGGGGTAAATTTACAATGGCAACAAATGAAAAAGAACTTACAAAGCTTCAAAAATTTGTTTTCACCAAATAAATTGCTGATAATAAATAAAATATTAAATTAAATAAATAAAGCAAATTCTGTAACTGTATGAAAGCTGGTTAGAAAATTTTAATGTAGCTGTACAAGTTACACTAATTACATTGTTATTACATGGTGTTTATTTCTACAAAACACCATGCATCAAAACTTTATTAATGAGTTCACTTTTCTGTTAGTAAAAGGTGAGTACTTTGATACTGCAAAATGAACCTCCATCCTTCAGAATAGATCCTATCTTAGATGCCTGTGACTCTTACACATGTGTAGAGAACAACAGTGAAAAAAGCATGCTAATCATGTAAAATCTGTCCCTATAGTATTCAAGTGATAAATAACATTGAGAGAAAGATGAAACTGTGTCTCATATCCTTTCACTCACCTACCTAACTGGAAACTCAGTGGAAAGATGCTCCAATCCCTAAGCTGAAATCTCTAGCTAAAATCCCTTTGTCTTTGCTTCCATAAATGGAACAGAGTTCAGTCACTTATTCCGAAGTATAACAGGTTGCAGTAGCACCTTGTTACAAAGTGATCATTTCAAAGGAAGGCCAGTCAGTCTCACTTGCCTCATTGGGCACATAGGACACAAACTTCAAACCTTTACCTCCCAGAGGAATATAATACAGCAGCTACTATGGGGTGTTCTGGATGCAGAAATAAAAGACACTCCCAAGCACTTTTGTAGAAATTTTGTCACCATGAAGCAAAGAATTCTGACTTCATTGAAGATAAAGGAAGAAAAGGAAGAAATGCCGATTACTGGTCAGGGCACTTGAGTGGAAGAGAAGAAATTTAGCTTCTGAAATTTCTTTTCTCTTTGCACAAAACCATGACTGCACCACAAATGTCTAGTGGTCGTAGGCACTTTGGAAAGGAGCCCAGTCCCTTCAGTGAACTTTGGTGCAGCTTACCCAGTATGAAAGTGCTGTTACTCAACTGGGGCTGTTAAAGACAGGGACATATCACTCCCAGCTCAGAGCTGGTGTGAGCCAGCGCCCTCCTCCTTCCATGCCTGTCAGAATGGATTCAACTCTATTCGGCGTGAGCATCAACAGAGCTCTGGGTGTCTTCAGGGTGTAAAGAGTCCTTTTGTCTGCAAAGACATTTAAACTGCATTTTAATGTAGCAGGATAGTGTACTCCATATGGAGTTTTACAAAAGCTCCTTCACTACTCATTCATTGTATCAATGTTTTTACACACTAAAATATACTGAGGAGAAATACTCCACCTTCTTCCATGATCCTGGAGTGGGGAGACACAAGATCATATTGTCTTTATCTTGCAAGGTATTTCCATCAATTTAAATATAAATGGGTGGCAGCCAGTCTATAATAGCTTGTTTTACTACAGAGGAGACACATTTCAATCCTATACTCTCTGCTGAGGAGGCTTTCCATTAAATTAAGTGGCAAAAAGCAAACAAAAAATGAAAACAAATGGATCTTGCCATGGCATAGGAATTTACTATTTCCTGCTGTTGGGCTATAACCCCAAAATTGGTGTTTAGTGTCTTTGTTGCCTGATTCAGATTATTATGTCACCACTTCTGGATTTCATTACCACTTGGGTAATTCCTTGCATTTCTAGCTTGTTTCCATTTCTTCCATCATAATAAATTATTGAAAAACTCCTCTGTGTCTTCATTAAATGACTTCTATTCAAACTGGCCTCTGTAGGTTAATGAGGGCTCTAAATACGCTTCAAATGGACTTAGAGTTCATAGGTTGTTGATTTATTATTTTCTTGTGACAGAACACTGCACTAAAAGCTATTTCCCTTCATTTATGTGATGTACTATGCTCATGATCATTATGCAAAATACAGCAAGATGTACTCTTGAAAATTAGAGATATTTCTTAATTTCCAGCTATATATGAATGTGTACATGTATTAAGACCACTATAGGATTCATTTTGAAGGTCTTAGAATCATGAGGTATAGTGGGGAAACCGCTTGCATTCTCATAACCTATTATTTCTATTGGAGATAATGGCTTATGACCATGGAAACTCTCGGGGAAAAAATGAATATTGAAGTGATATTCAAATTGTGCCAGGATGCCAAATGTTGTGCCTAGCTGTCTGCACATCTTCAGTATAGTACACAGAAACATTATCAAGTAATCCAACAGGGATTAAAGTAGAACACTACCAAAGTTTCTATCTGTATCAATTGCTTAAGGCAGAATCAATCACTTACATATTCACATATTTTAATATTTATATTTGACTCATTCTGAAAATAGGGTGAAGCATTTCCCTCCAAAGGTATGACACAATTCAGAAGCTAAGATTGAAAGAAAAGTTTTCTGAAATCTTAAGTAGTTTGCTTGTATTATGTAATTGTTTTAACAAAATTTATCTACATTTATCAACCTCACTCTTTACATTTTAGAGGACATTTGGATTTCCAATTAGTAATCTTCCTTATATTGAACAAAGCTTATATAATGTGTGGCTATATAAGTATAGCTTCTAGAGCCACTCATCTTCCCTTCTTTCTACATTCTTCTAGAAACTTTCCTATGAAAAAAGCCTTTATTTGTTTCAGGAACTTCAAGAAATTATGGACAGTCCTTGCTAAGACTCTTCATCTCCTATTTGAGTCAGATTTGAGGTTTGTTGATTATCTAACCTTTAGCTCTTGTTATGTAGATTATCTATGTCTGATAATCTACGTCTATATCTGTTCACTTGTCTTATACCCTTTCAGTAAGGGACTAGCATTCTAAAAAATAAGTCAAAATTAGGTCATTGGGAGGTCACTGATGTAAAATAGAAATATTTTATGTTTCTGATACATATTTTCAGGGGAATCTGTGTATTCTTTCATGCTTTAAGTATGTCTAAAAGTCTTTGATATCATAACTGCTGCTATGTGTTCACACAATTGGCAACGATATTTTTTTTCTTTTTTGGGGGGAAGTGGTTAGTGTTTTAGCAGCTACCAGTGTCCCAGTCTTGGTGATTACTGTACTTAAAGCCACAGGATTAACTCCTTCATGCGTATAAAGATTAGCTCATATAAAATTTTTGCCAAAATCCATTCAAACAAATATATTTTGGTTTAGTGGTAAAGCAGATGGCATATACAGATACATTTATTTTATGTGTTTATGTCTTATGTTTAACATATAAGCACAGCAAATTTTAAATCACTTAAGAATTTGGGCTGAATGCTGTCTTAATGTCTGAATTTCAAATAAGCTTCTATGAGTATGTTTTTTTCTCTGATTCTTGTTGGAAAAAAAAGCAGAACTGTAGCAGAAGAGCCTAATCGTGCGCAGGATATATAAATGCCTTCAGATTAGTTTTAGAATATAGGCTTGAGATTTGCCAACTCTGAGCTCTGCTGGGGCAAAAGAACCTGTATGCAAAGGGTTTCCTTCTCTTCCTCTTTTTTCCTCTTTTCTTCTGGATTAACCTCTGCTCCTGGAACAGCCACCCAATCCCTCTGTGCCACAGGACCCTTTTTATTCTGGATCTCTCTTCTTTCCACTACTTATTTTTCACTGATCCCCCTTACCTCAGTTTACCTGGCATGAATTTGAGTATTCTGTATGTCTCAACAAGAGACATTTTCTTTTCCAGAATTCATTGGTGTTAACTCTAAGTATTGTTCCAGAAAAGGAAAACAACTTGATAAATGAATAAATAAATTTTTTAAAAATACTGGAAATGTATCAAGGAAAATAAGAAGTTGATGTGTACCACCTGTAAAATATTGATGCTACATAAGCTCAATTATAGATGGAAAAAATTAAAAATATATTTTATATTTAAGTGTTACATATTATTTATAAAATACGTGAATATGTAACATATTGGGCAGAGTAAAATAAATTTTTTATATATAATAAATATTGTGATATCTGGAATTGAAGCTAAGTTAAAAGGAGATAATACATGAAATTATTGTAATGTCATATACTTTTTCTTATTTAGGCTTACAAGAATAAAAAAATATTTACATATTCTCCATTACATTTAGACAGTTTGCAGAGCAAAATGTTGCTTTTTCTTGAGTGGTATTAATTTGAAGTTTCTCGAAAAATAAATTGCAGGTGAAATGTATCGGCCTTTTTAACCCTGGTCTCATTAGTAGATGAAAATATAAAGACCCTGGAAAAAACTGTTATAACACAGAAGAAACTCACATTTTGGACTATAGCCAAAGATATACAAACCAGAACTTGAATGAAAAGTAATCTTCAAGCAGATTAAAGATTTCTATGGTTGGTGCTGATTCTTTAGCCAGGACTCTTCATAATACAAAATATGAAAATATTTTAGATTCCAAAAACTGGGTTCAGTTAGGATTTCCATTATTCAGTTAATCAAAATTGTTTGGGAAATCCTAGGAAGACTCATTAGCCTCTGAATTTCAGATACAACTACTTAACACTTTTTCCAGTGTCAAAAAGAGCTGTCTGAAAACAGTCAATGCTGTGTTATTAGCCTCAAGCAAAATTTTATCCGATTGTTGCTAATCTTCTAATTTGTATTTTGCTGAGAAGGAGATGATAAAGGTTTTGATTAATTGGGTTCATGCTTAGATAGGACACTGCTTTCTTCTCTTTGCTGTTTACAGATAATGGTATAGCTCTTGTAACTGCAGATTAATTGTAATACACTGCCAAAATTCCCTTTTCCCCCACAGCTCAACTGCCTGGCTACCTCTAGGACAATATGCTTCTGGTAGTATTTCCTGCATGTTGTCATTTTGGAGCAGTATTCCCATTATCTAAAGTATTATTTGTTCACCATGTGTTTAAAATTTCTGTATTTTTTCTCTACTCTAGAGTTCTTAGATTCTTAGTTAAACTAGAATTTAGTTAGGTTAATTTCTAAATTAGGTTATTTTCTATACGTTTATGAGCATTCAAACTACTCTTTCTTCACTGATCCACAGCTCTTGACTACATTGCTATTTACTGTATATGGTACCCATCCATGTTATGTTACACATTATTTCTTTCTTCTCTTTCTCACTCCTAGAACCGGTTATGTCCAGATTTAGTCTTCTCTTGTCTGGAATTTTTTCACTTACTGCTAGTGAGTCCAGAAGTCTCCAGCATCAAGCCTGTGTCCCATCTCTTATGACTTCATGCCTTTACTCAAACAACCTGTACTCTCAATCTTCTCAGAGCTCCCAGCATCATGCATCTCTAAACTTTATCATTGTGCATGGTAAAGCTATCATTTTACCTACAACCTTTGGTTATTGCTATCTGTATAAAACTGTGGCTGTTAAATACACAACTAAACAAAAGTAAATTAAGAATTGACACCTGGTCAGTCAGAGAAATTGCTGTTGCAACAAAGCCAAGTAAAATGAAGTGGGCAAGTCAAAAGAAGATTGATGAAAAAGAAAAGTCCTTTCCTTCCCAGAATTTCCTTGTTCATTATCATCCACCATGGTTTTCTGTGCAAATGTATTAATAGTAAGTTTGCATTGCCTGTAAAAGACCTTGATTCTTCATCTAGTGAAATCCAACAACACATTTTTATTTGTTCTTTCTCCCTCTTGTCAGAGAGATAAATAAAATAGATCCCAAAAAGATCATGAGAGTCAATGCTGCAGAGCTACTGTACCCTTTCATCCCAAAGAGATACATTAAGCATGCATGATAACCTGTATTTAATCTGGCAATAGTGTTCAGGTTCTGCTCAGGCTAGCAATTAACACCAGTCTAAAATGTTACAAAATTCTAAACACTCTTCTCTAGTTTCTTTAACAATTATCATAATAATTACCACAATATGATATATTATTGGGTCAGTGGCAAAAAAAATCCTGAATCAATCCTAGATTTGTTTACTTGTTTATGATACATGATATCACAGCAACTGACCACACCAGATGAATATTGACTATTTTGAAATATAGACTATTTTGAAATATTCTACATCAAAATTTGTCTACATCTTTACCTTTTCATTCTCCTACCTTTGTTCATCCTTTGAAATGTAAATCAACATCTGAAGATTGATGCAACATTGTCACATTTCATACTTTTATTCCCTAATATGAATAAAGATCAAAACATTAAAAGAATTAAATTAAATTAAATTAAATTAAATTAATTTAAATTCCTGAATTACAGAAATGATTTTATCAGTCTTTGGATCAATGTAAAATTGGCCACCAAACCTAGCAAATAATATGCTATCTTGAAAAACACTAAACATAGAAAAATAACAATTCAACAATGAACAGTATACTTATTGTATGGAACTTCTAGATGGAAAATTAAAAGCAGGAATCTTAATAAATGTCATATATAAAAACATTTAAAGTAGTCTCCCTTCTCTTTTGAATAAATGCAACATTTATGAATAGGGACATTTGAATTTTCCTGAGCTCAGAATCATGTGATTTTAAACCAGAGTTACTGACATGAAGTTGTGTTTCACAATACATATTTTAAACCCAAAATTTATGGCAAACTCTAGCCCAAAGAATTATTACTGGTCTCAATAAAAAAACTGGCTGTATTTTATTGGCTCTGCCTTCTTGTTTACAGTAAAGATCAGCTAAATTGCACAAGGACATTTCTATCTTTTTCAGTCAAATAATTTGAAATATTTTGGGGAGGCTTGATACATAATACTTGGACCTGTAAAAGAGGTTACTTTGACAGATACTTAGTCAGTAAGCTGTGTTTGTCTTTTCCAACTAATTTACAGCATAAAATAGACCTTATCTATAGTAGTATATAGATAAGGTCTACAATAGTATATATTTCTAGTCCAAACATATTTGGATTTTAAAGCTATACAAATGAAACAAAAATGAAAGAAGTTTCAGGAAAACTGCTTTGAAGAAGGATTTATCCTGTTTATTTGTGGTTCATGACTAAATCATTTGAAATGCTTCTAATGCTATTTTTCATTTCCCTTAAGGAAACAAGACCATAATATACCTCAGTGGTGCAAGGTGGAAATGAAATATTAGTGATAGGAAATTGAGCAGAGCATTGCAAACTGCTCTTGTGGCTGATCAAAAAGCTTCTATTTTTTGAATTATTACAGTGAAATAGAAGATACAGATTGGATTTTAGATATACAGATTTTTCTTTTTAATTCATGTTCTGTAAAGAAAGGAACATAGTGACAGTGCCTTATATAATTGACATATGTCTATGGAATATAGTGGAGTAGGAACAATGTGTTCAACTGTTACAGAATGTCTTTTTTTTTAAACAGAGAAGATACTAGTAAACTTCAAAGCTTATCTGGCCTTTCATTTTCAGCTCTCATCCCTCATTTGGTAAAAAGCATGGAATACAGACACGGACACTGTGAACAGCAACAAGCAATGGTACAGCATGGGTGGGATGAGATTGGGCAAAAGATGGTGTAAACTCATGGTAGCCACCTGCCAAATACTTTCCTAGCTCATCTCTGCAACCTGCTAATTCTTACTGAATAATATACACTTAAAAGCTCTGTCTTGCTGAAAGACATATTTAGTGCAGTTATGACACAAAAACTGTTATGCTTAAAATAAAATAAGCGAAAGTCCACCACAATTCAACATTTGCAATCTACTCTCAGCTTTGGGAATATTTAAAAGCAATATTTGAAAAGTGCTTAGTCTCTGACTGGGCCCTCCAAGCTTTAATATGGATTTCTTCCCTGAACACTTTTTGTTTCATTAATAAGTATTTTTTTTCCTGTATACTTTTTATTCTGTTTACATTACTTTTCACTGCAGTTTAATATTGGAACCATCATATTTTATAGCCCCATAAAGTTATAAAGGCTATACCAATTTCTAGCATAATATTTTCTATGGAAATTATGAAGATTTTCCATTAAGTAAGCGTTCCAAAAAGAGCTTATAGTGCTGCTCTCCACAGACAGTAATAATGGCAATAATATTTATTTAGCACCTATCATCTAAGATTGGCAAATATTTTGCATGAAGTTCTAGCTCTGTGTTTGCTTTAGAGTATGCCACTGCATTTTGTCTCAGCAGGAAAGAGAAGGCAAATCAGAGTATTGCTTTTATAGATTCTCTACCTATTGTGAGAATATAAATTATATCCCTTTCCTGAAGTTTGGTCAGCCATATTGGGCTTAATATTGAAAAAATAATAAAAAAAGTTGGGGGTGGCACTAAGTACTGACACATAGTGACACATACCCTTTACTTTCAGTTCTTTTGGGACCCACATGCATTTTTCTTTCCAATTATTTGAATTTTCATTTTGCTTTAAGGGAAATTCGTATTTGTCTGTTTTTCTGAGGGGAAAATTAAATTGAAAGAATTAAGGTGATCATGAAGGTATATATCAACAGTGAGGATGGGTTTGATGTAAAATACCCTGTTCCAAATTAGTAGTTTTTCCTTTTAATAATTTGATCAGTATTTTTAGAGTATAAATCATTTAACTTTGGTGGATATTTCAAAGGCATATATACACACAATTTGGTATCAATACATATATTTTACTGCATATATAATATATATATAATTTACAGCAGGGAATTTGAAATAACTTGAATCTGAGAAAAAAAAATACAAATGAAAATAGTCTATCTTCTCTTAGAATGGCTTTGCTAATTTTCTTCACAGAGAGTTATATGTTAATCTTTTTTTTCTTGCAATCAAGTAAAAAAATATTTATTTGCAGAGAAAATAGAATGTTTTCATTTTTCACATCTTTTCATGTTATTTTAGAATGGTTGGGTCAAAAGTGGTTATATTTTTTGCAGCTGTAATCTAGTAAGCTTCAATGTTCAATTTTTTAAAGACAGATTTGGAAAGAAACCTCCTGCAGTATTTATAATTTCACTTGAAAGCTCAAATGAATTTGCAAATCCACAAGAAAGGTCAGGTTTGTCCTGCAAGCCAAAAGCTGTAGGTCTCTTATACATACCAAGAACATGGTTGCTGACTTGAAATTGCAAGAATTTAATCTTTTTGTTTTGTGCAAATAGGAATGCAGTGCTAAAGTATCCAGAAGAACCACTTCAAGCTGTTGTGGTAGTAACAATAACCATGGAAATATCACTCTTCTAAAATTTAACTTTAAAAATTAGAAATTATAGTCTCTTCTATGAAAGAAAGACCTGATTTTAAGAATTATTATTTTATATACTTAAAATAGGTAAATAAAAAATAAAATGAAGCACTGATATTTACTGATTAATTTGTTCCAAGTATATATGTTTCCTCCTCTCAGTTAGTGTTTTATTACAGAATTGTACAGAAATTCTTTCAAAAGCATTTTTATTGCAGAGTTATTGTGTGAATATTCAGTTTATTTCACTTAATGTCAGGACAATTTCGGTTTTTTAACAAAAAAGGTAAAAACATGACATGGATTCAATAATTAGTGTCATCTCTTCCCCATATCTGTCAAGACTATTTTTCTGTTTACCTGACATATTACTGCCTCAAATTTAGTCTCTGGTTACTTGTCTGTTTTCCCACCATGGCATCAGAACCCAGTAAATGTGGTAGTGCAATGATCTGTAATGGCTGGGTACCACGTTAGCATGAGGGAATTCAAGCCTGTCTGGACCTCCCTGAAAACAGTTTTAGCTTGCAATACCAATGATCCCATGACCTATTGTCTACTCTGACTTAGATTTTTCTTTTTTTGGTATAATATGCATCTATTGTTATGTATACCAATACAGTACTAAGAAGTTACTGGCTAGAATGAAATACCTATGGCCCTAATGTAAAATACATGTAGAAAAATCTATGCATGGCAAGATAAAAGAAGCCTCTACTATCATGTGCTTTATGATAGTAGAGATTTCAGGTCTATACACACCTCAGCCATGGTCATAAAATGACTTCAGCCTTCAGAGCCTTGGAAAATCAGTATTCAGGCTAATTAAGAGAATAAAAAACAAACATTCAACTCATGTAACATAAACCCTATATAGTAAATAGAGACATAATGTGGATTTGCAGGAAAAGGAGGAAAAGAGCAAAGCATAATAGTGTAAAGAAAAAAATAATAGTATAATAGAAAAAATATCAAAATCATGTAAAAATACAAGAATTGGGGCAAAAATACTATAAATATGAATGATTTATTAAAAAATGTGCTCATCTCAGTGTAGGACTTCTGATGCTGAAGACTTGTTCTAAACATGCCTCCTCACGGTGAAGATGTTAAGTTTAGGACCCAGCAGAGCAGAAGAAGGTTGAGCATTCCACCAAGAAGAAAGGAACAGAATTCTCTATAAAACTGGTATGACTTTAACTGAAGTAACAGTAAATAATTGGTTTTACATATAAGGTGTGCTTCTCTTGTCTGTAATAAGGTTCTGATTGCAAGAAACGAATGAGAATCTCCAATTTATGTGCAATTAATTGGTAATATCATTCAGTGCAGTATTTTTAACCTTCATTTTTCCCTACTGTTTTTTCTTCCTGTTCTCCTGTGGGTTTTTTGTTGGTTTTTTGGGGTTTTGTTTTTTTTTTTGTTTTGTTTGGGTTTTTTTTGGGGGTTTTTTTTGTGGGTTTTTTTTGTTTTGTTTTTTTGGTTTTTTTGCCTTTGTCACTCTACCACTTTGTCACATTTACTTTTCAATTTCAAGTTTGGACCACAAAACTCCTTATGCACACTTCACGTGTTTATTATCAGCTCACCGACCTTTCTTCCATAAAATCCTTCCTTACAAGCCATAGAAGGTACAAAAGGATTGTGTGAGTCAGGAAGAAGTGGGATTCCCTGATCTTTTGTTTTTACTTTTTAATTGCAAATAAATCAGATCTAAAAATGCTTTTTATACCTTTCTGCCATCTGGATTGCCCACCAATTGTATTAATCATAAGAAAGAATGCTGTTTGTCAATGGTTCCTTCCAAAGTCTGCCATGAATGTGGAATAAAGATGTGGCATCCTTCTACATGCCTTTGTACCTGTGGACTGAGTTTCCCAGGCCTTTCTTACCTGCAACCTGTGTTCTCCATCACAATGACATGCAAACTACTACACTTTTGAGATTTCTTTAATTACAAGGGTGTTTTTCAGAAAAAGTATTTCAAATACATATAGAAATAAAATGGGAAATCGATTTACCTTTGCAAATCTACCTATTACATTATAAGCTTTTCAATAAAGGAGTAAATCTGCATTATTGTGCACTAGTATGAAGACATTATCCTGATAAAAGCCTGTATTCTCTGCAGTCATAATAATTCAAGGTTAGAATAACTAAATAGTTTTTCCCCTTTTATAGGAGCTTCTCTTTTTTTTTAATAATATGAATAATTTAAAAAAATGTTTAAAAAATGCTATCATCTCCCCCTCCCCCCCCAGCCACTACAGAAAAAGTGGGGGGATTACTGTTACTACTTTTAGATCAGGGGACAGAAAGAAAGTAAATAAGAGGAAAGTTAAATTTATAACATCATTATGCATTGGATTTTTGAAGGCTAAATACTGATTCATCTGCTTGTCCATTTTCGATGTCTTGGCTCTCTATTATCTTTATTTTCTTTTGTCTTCTGAATAGCTGTCTATTGCTCATAAAAATTTAGATTTCACAAAGTTTAATGAACCTACAATTTAAACAGGGGTACATTTTTCTTAAAGGCTGCAGGCTACTGGCTAGAGGAGCCTACAGAGTAGCAGCCACATTTTTTGTGGAATGTCTACATACTTCATTATGCAGCTATTACCTTTGATTTACCTTTGTTCAGGCATGAAGTAATTCCCGTTACATTTCCTTATATCTCTGCTAGGTATTAGATTTCTGAAAATTCAGGCTCTATGTACTAGTTGTATTGATTTAAGAAATGGCATGGGTTAAATCAAACCCAGAGGCTACAGCTTGTTGCTGTGTCTTCATAGAGAACTGGAGGAGGGCAGTTAAATAGAAAATACTCTGAGTAGCTTATTGCCCATATGCTGGGCCTCTCTAGGAGAATACTATGTATGGCTTTCAGGAAAACATGGACAGAGAGAGAGGAGGTGTGGATGAACCTCTGCGCAGGCTACAGAGATTCTGTGTCCCAGGAAGGTATGGGGCTCCTGTGAACACCCTGATGGAGAGCAGGGGGAGAAAAGAACCATTGTTTTCTGGGGCTACCACAGGCACGACTTCACCTCTGATCTCTGTCAGGCTTGTGCCGTTTGCAGTGCCCTGGCTGCCTCGTGTTGTCACCAATGGACAAAGTCAAACAAAACTTCCATTTCCAACAGTCGTGCTCATCTGCAGAAGAGACACCTTTCAACACTCATTGCATGTGTGCCTACAAGTACCAGCGTAGCTTTTGACATTGTTCCAAAAAACTCTTTCTGTCACAACATATTTGAGCTTTAAACAATTTAATACATTCTTCACAACATTTAGACCTGCCATATAGCCCTTAAAATTAGCCCTTTCTTTTTGAATAAATGAAACTGTATCTTAACTAATCTGCTTCAGGTGAATGTGTTAGTCTCATGAGAAATAGAAGAGGAAGAGCTGAAAAGCATATTATGGAAAAAATAAATCATATCATGCCAGAGTGTCATTGTCCTGCTCCTCAGCCATTTTTCACTATCTTCTAGTGTCATTGTAACCTTCTGTGCAAGGTTAAATGTCACAGTCTGGTTTTATCAAAATAATAACCTTTCTCACATGTGAAAATTACTATACCATAGGCTATACCATGTTTCCTGGAGAGATTTGTTGCAAAGACATGTTAGCACACTAAACAGAAAAGCTGAACTGATTTATACATTTGAATGAAGATGTGTCAATCATATGAAATTGCATAAATATCATCATACACTCAGGTCAGAAATTATCTCTGTCAATACCCCGGGTTTCATTTGGTTTTGTATATGATCCTTGTATGCAAATTCATGTTTTATATGACATCAAATTTACTTCAGCAAGCCAAAAATAATAAGATGATTTTACTTCAATTGACCCCAAAATAATACATATAAACAACAAAACACTTGCAGAGCTGATTAGGAAGGAGAATAGAGTGGATAAGGACCTCCACATGAAAAGTGAAAGAGGTATCCAAAACACACAAGCAGATCAAAGTGTTCAAAAGAACTTAACAGTATTTCCTAGCAAACAAAATAATAACACCAGAAAGAGACAGTGCAGGTCTCAGGTGTCTGTGAAAGGTACTCCTAAACAAAGTCTTGTAAGGGATGTCATACCAGATTACAAAATGTAGGAAAAAATTTGACATCAGTATGCAGCTTATTTGCCTCCACATAGTGTTTTATTGCATCCTCTCTCTTTTACAGGCAGCTGTGATTTTTTTGATCACCCTTATTTGCCTGTTGTCCCTTCATAAACTTCTGTAGATAAGTACAGAAATATGAAGACCTAGAAAAATCTTTATTTTTTAAATTTAATTTCCCTGATTAAGGGCCTTAATCTGTTTCCTTGTGTATTTCATTTTAATGAAATCCTTAATTTTTTAATGATTTA
The DNA here is from genome assembly GCF_048771995.1 of Taeniopygia guttata. NCBI lineage: Eukaryota > Metazoa > Chordata > Aves > Passeriformes > Estrildidae > Taeniopygia > Taeniopygia guttata. The sequence continues at coordinate 34,039,187 of NC_133028.1, read as the reverse complement.
TTTTCAAATTCCTTTTCATTCTGGAAACATTTAGACCACCAGGTTATAATTTGGTAACAATGAATACTTCCATTATAGAACCTTTGAGGATAGTTTCAAACACAGTCAAAAGGATCTCTTTTTGTCCACTGAATTTTATATTAATAAGAAACCTTTCTAGAAAGGAAGAAGTAAATGAAGTACTTATTTCTCTATATCACATAAATGTGGGGCAGGGTTGTTCTTTGGAAAGTCCACATTCTCAGAAAGGATGAGAGTGTTTTGTGCTTCTTCTCTGATTCTCCCCACTTCAATGAAAGACTGAATACAGCATTTCTCCTTTACTACTCCTCTGGCCACTGTGGCCTTTCTCCACCTATATTTCTGGCTAGTGAGTGCTCGATTCATCAGTTCTGTTATTTCTGTCCTTTATATATCTGCCCAGCTATTGATTTTAGCTAATACTTGCATGGATTGTTAAAACGTGGAGAGTTGATTTATTTAGCTCTTTATAAAATGTTCCAGACAGTGCAATGTGTATCACTTTACCTCTCGATTATACTGGAATTCACTTGTTGTCAGCAACTGAGAGAATAACCAAAATGGATGTTTTACTAGGAAATTTCAAGAGGAAATTTAATACAATTTTAATATATTTTTTTTTCTGAGTGTACATTTTCATAGAATAATTATTCTAAATAAAAGAAAGTAGAAACTCCACTAAATCCAGGAATTCTTGCCTGGTATCTAGTTTTTTAGCTTTTTATTTTATTATTTTACACAATTAAATGTATTGCTACCATTTTGTTCCTAAATCCTTTTTTTGCCTTTGGATTCTGCAACCTTTATACATTACACAGTGTCCTCACAGCCCTTTTCTGTTGTCATTTGGCCAAGGTATACAGAGTGGAATTTGGCTTTTATGCTTTCTCTTCCTAAAATATTCTCCTTCATCTTTTGTCCATTTTTGCTGTTCCACTTCAAAATTAATTTTTTTTGTTCATTTACTTTCCTAGTAAACTGATGCCTAGAACTGAGTGCAATATTCCAGGCTTAGTTGCAGGAGTGTTATGCTGTGAATGATGATTATATCCTCAGACTTTGACACCTCTTTGCATGAAGCCCAAGAGCTCATTGACCTCCCTCAATGCCATATCAGGGTATAGATTAATGCCTAATTTTCTGCCCATTACCACCTCCATGGTTCTTTAAGCATTGCTGGCTTCCAGGTTTCTCTCTCCCACTCTATAGCTATGTTATGGCTTATTTTTCTTCATATGTTTTTAGATGGCCTTTTTCCAAATTGAACCTCATTTTGCTCATATGTCCATGTTTCTAATATTGCTTGGTCCCTTCTTATCAATTTGTGCCATCAGTAAGTGTTTACAGCACCTCCCAATTTAGTATGATATGTGAATTTCATTAACTTGTTGTTTACTCACACTTTCAAACCTTAATGAGGTTGTCAAAAAACACTCTGGAAATAACACTAGCCCCTTCAGTGCTACCAGACAGCTCCCCTACAACCTGATACATACTTGTGCATCATTAGCCCTTGTTAGCATCCTTCAGTCACTTTTCAGTCTATGTGACAGTGTCCCTATCCAAACAATTTTAAATTAGTTTTGAAAGAGATTTTGAGAGATAATATAAATTTATTGGGTTTGTATCTCAAACAGGATTAATGCAAAATATTTTTGACTATTTTTCTTCTTTTTTGTACTAAAATTAAAATTTTATCATCAACAACAAACTTATTTCTTTTTTTTCCCCGAAAAATTTATTCTGTTAATTCCTGATGATTCCATTATCTTCTAGCTGTTCCATGACCATTCTGCACCTGACATTTATTTCCTTGATTCATTCAGGTTGAAATTTAGGCTTATGATCTGATAGGCTCAGGATTATTCACAATTGCTTGATTTTTCGTTAGTGTTTCAGGAATGCTCTAGCTCTCTCTGAATTTGACAGCAAAATAATTACAAATGAGGCATTCTATTCCTCTATTGTCATTCCTTAAAATGCATATCTGGTACAATCAAAATGTCTGTTATTGTATTTCCAAAGCTTCTCTTACTGCCCCTTTTGTCAGTAGCTTCATGTATGAGCTGTTTTGAAATTGCCTAGCCTATTTTCTCTCTTTCTTAATGGTAAAAAATCCATCTATAATTTGCGTCACAAAGCTCCCCCATCTACTCTGGACCCTTATTAGAAGTGATGGTGGGGGGTGCATTCTCCCAGTCATATTTGATTGCTCTCTCTGTAACTGGTGTTTTTAACCAGATTTCTTAGCACTTAGAGTTCCCCAGGAGTATAGATCCATAGATTATAAAGCTACAAGGGGCCATTATGAGCATCTGCTCTGACCTTCTGCACAGTACATAACAGCAGCGGTTAGGAGAACCTTCAAACCACCTACTGTGAAAGCAAAGAGACACATAAAATGTTTAGAGTTAAAATGTCCTCATTTGTCTCTATTCAGATTCTCCTGGTATACTCATCACAGTACTATCTCCTGCAAGATCCTCTGAGGATCAGCTTGGTGGGGGACATGGTTTATTAAACACTGCACCTATGCCCTTAGCTGTTAGAAAAAGCTACACAAAAACCTACAAAAAACATGGACTTCACAGGAACATTTATAAAGATTAGGAAAACACTTCACCCTAGGGATCAAAAGGCTAAAGAGTTCTTTCTCCTCTCCCTGGCATAGCAATCATGTGGTAGGCTGTGTTCTGTTTCAATGCAGTACACACTGAGCTCCATCAGGTATGTGCAGAATTCCCTAGTTCTTTTAGGATAAGCAATTATCTGGTAATGACAGTTAGATATGGGAATGATGAAAGATTCAATTAAATTACTGATGCACTGCAGGATATCTCATCAGATCCTAAATTATACTTCCATTGGCAGTTTGGGTACTGGCTGTGGTGGCATGCCATAAACCCAGCACATTATTTCCTGATAACAACACCATAAAAGAGATTCACTACTACTCTTATCCTCACTATTCACAAGAGTACATTTGTGGCAACCTTCCAATAAGACTGAAAACTTTTCTGTTTCTTTCCCAGTTTATGATGTTAATTTAAGGATTCTGAAAAATCAATGTTTTATAAATACATAAAATATACAGATATATGGTCTGTACAGCTAGCTCCTTCTGCACTTATATTTGTATGTGCAATCCACCAATTTGCATTGCTTCTGCCTGAGCATCTAAAGACCTAGGAGATAGCCAATTAAAAGTAATAATAATTATTATTTTTAATCTTGCTACATATATTGTACTGCGTTCTCATACACTGCTTGGGAAAGCAAGAGAAAAGTAGGTAATACCCAGTTTTTGGTATCTTTTTTTCATGACTTCTTACAGTCTAAAGGAACTTCTAATGGAAATTTCTGAATGACAGTCAGGACTAGAGCACAGTTTGCTGTGAAGTGGTTTTTATTGCTATTTCAGAAAAAAACCTGAAAACTTCACTATCCCCAAAGCATATGCTTTTGAAGTTTTAAAGGAATATCTAGGGACCAAACTTCTTCCCAAAAGACCTCGACTGCACTTCTCACTGCATTTTTTGACTCAGCTAGGAACTCATCACTTGTCTCAATACACCTCAGAATATGTCCTCCAACAATGCTGCCTAAATTTAAAAACTAAAAAATTATTAATACCCACATATAAAGAGAATTAGCTAGAGATCTATAACATAAATATATAATAAAATAAAAAGGTGGCTTCTTAACTATGTTTACATAGAGCTTGCTTCATTACGTGTTTTGCAGAGAATATATATTCAATAGGACCACTATTAATCTGGCTGTCCGTATCTCATTTCATTATATGCTAGAGATGTATAGCATCTCTACAAGAGTACTAAATGGTATTTTAGAGTAAAATTCCCAGACAATTCCAGGTCCAAAAAATAGAGTGCTTGCATTAGGATGATCTTGGATATCTGCAATATTAATAAAAATTATAAAAATACAAAAAAATTGAGACAGTACACTCTTTTTAAATTTTCCCCACTTACTGAAAACATGAAACTGAAGAAATCACATCTCTTTCAGCTTGAAGATTACCTGTTGCCTTACATTTTGCATTAGAATAGTTTATATAGCCACAGAAAGAAACTTGAATAATACATGGAAACCGCGGAATATTTACTTGACACCAAGTAGTGTTTCTGTCAACTCTATCTAGGAATGACTTATCCAGAGGTCACAGAGTAAGTACTGTCAAAGTAAAACTAATCAAAATTAATAAAGCCCAAAATTTTTGAACTTGAAAAACAAAAACATTTGCATACATTCATCATGACAAATATTATGATTAAACAAAGTCACATCTCCATTCTCAGAGATTGGCCTCTGTCCTGATGAAAATGCAGAGTAATCCACAGTGAGAGGAAAATCTCAGAGAGCCTTTTAGTTGGAACAACATCAATATAATTACAACAGCATTAAAATTTGCTTGGAACCACAAATATTCCAAGCCCTTAGAATAATCAATAAAAAATGGAATAAAAAGAGTTGGATGTTGTGGGGAAAAAACAGAATTAGAAAAGGAATCATGGTCTTTCTTTCATACTGGGGAACACTGTCTGCACCCAGCAGACTGTCCAATTTTTATGTTTGTAATATTTTAGCAAGTACAGGATACTATCTCACCATGTCAACATCTACATATCTAAGAGCAGGTAAATGTTTCAGATTAAATTCCAGTGAATCTGAGCATCTGTAAATACTGGCTATTGTGTTCAACACAGCTTCATGCTAATCCTGAAGATTTATATGTGTTTGGGCATGAACTCCCAATCCTTACAGCAGTATCTGATCTTATCTTCTTGAACTAGATTTTATTCTGGGCTTCTAAAGCTATAACAAAAGATGGAGAAGTACTCAAAGTCCCCCTTGGAAACAAACTAGTTTTCAGTTGAAGTCCTGTGAAAAGAAATCTTATTAAAATACCTTAGCTGTATCAAGATGCTTATTAGATAAAAAAGGCATTACAATGGCAATGAGCAGGCTAGTTGCAAGAACCAATTAATAAAACACAGCATATATTACCACTGGACAGAATTGAATCACACTAGGGATAAAAAAAAATCAGTTAAAAGCTTCCATATTCACAATATTTATGCTTCTTTCTCTCAAATGGAAAAGAAGAAAAGTTGAAAAAATTATAATTTTCTGGAAGAAATTGCAAGGTAATAAAAAATAAGTAATTCTAATCCCTTCAGCAGGAAGAGTCAATGCCTATTCTGCCATCTGCTTTCATGAAGTGAATGCTGACATAAGCACTTGCATTGTCCAGGACATGGAAATGAAAAAGGAAATCAGAGCTGATTTATGTTTAGGGTAAAGGGTTTAGCAACCTAGAATTTAGGAAACTATAGTGTTTAGGGTTGCAATACACTGCCTGGGGACTTGAAGAAACTACAGATATCAAGGTTTATGAAACTATTTTAAGACTAAGGGCTTTTTAAGAAGAACTCATGCTGCTCTGATCTACTGTTGGTGAGAGTTTTGAATGAAGTAGGAGACTGAACTTGATGATCTCTGGTGGTCCCTTCCTAGCAGCAGTTCTATGATTCTGTATCAAATTGCACCATCTGAATTTATTTTGGTTTCTTAGGTAGTAAAAAAGCTATATTGCTTCCTTCATCTAAGTGGAGCAGGAGTCAACACCATCTCCAAAAGACACTTTGCCATGGGATTTTACTTATTATTACACTGCCAGCTGTAATAGGACTTTAAATAGGCATCATTTTTAATTTAGATACCCAGATTTATGTAGAATTCCACTGATTTAGGGTCAGACTCCACCTATCTACTATCAGAGCAGTTTTAAAATTTCTGGATGACAGGAAGCACTGCTGTCAAGTGACAGGACTACCACTGAAGTATGTAAAACTGAGCATCAGTGAACAAACCAGAGGTGACAATGCACAATCCACCTGGCCTCCTGCTATCCACATGGGATACATCTTCACTTTGCCAGCAATTGGTTTTCCAGATGTTTCACAGACCTAGACAACCAGTTTGGAGAAGGAAGAAAGTGTTTTGTTTAATGGTTTTCAAAACAGAGATGGAGCTGACACATATGACATGGAAAAGCTCCGCAAGATTTAAAGAGAACAAGGGACAATCAAAGCAGTTCTGGCATCCTCATCTCTAGATTGCAAGTCCTGCCTCTAACTACCAAGATCCCAAATATTTATCTCAAATGCAATTGCTTAAAAAAAATGTCAAATTGAAAGGTGACTTCTGACATATGCATGGATATATGTTTTCATATAACTGTATATATGTTTTCATATGTAGTATGGTACAGGCTTTGCAAAAAAATTCCTAAAGATCACTGCAAAATCAGATTTTTTTGTTTTGCTTTTTTCTTTTTTTTTCCCTGTAATCATATGTATTCCATGTATTCCATATGTATTCCATGTCTAGTTGTTCCCAAATTTCTTAGCCATAATTTAAACACTTGTATTTAAAATTGCGTCCTTTTGCTTTATTTCTCCCTGCTTTGTCTCAATTACATTTGGCTTCATCAACCCAGCATACAGAGGAAGGAAAATGTGCCAAATACCACACATTTGATAAGTGAAGTGTACCTATTGACCTTTGACTGGAATGGATATTTTAATCCCACACTTGAAAATTACCCTTCAAAAGACTTGACTCCAAATTGCCCACATGATATGTCATCTTCTAATCTGATGTGACTGGAATGATAACATTTGCTTTGATGTGCATTGTAATCCACTTTGACTGATCAGATGCAACTTGCCATAACACTGCAAAGGGCAATGAATCATGCTCAGAAATTAAAATTCTCCTATATTTTGGAAATCAGAGTGAAAGTAGTCTACCTGTAGTTTACAGATTTGGGGATTTTTAAAATGCTTTTTGACCCAACAGTGATAACTGTTTTATCTAAATTATTTGTTTGCATTGTCTCTTGAGTCTGACTCTAGCTTTTAGTATGGCATCTGCATTTTTCAGCTAAGAAATAGCCTGGTTTTAAAACACTGCAGAATTTTTAACAAGTGGATTTAAATTTTATTAGAATATTCTGCTTGGAAAGAATGCAGTTTGCAGCTTTTAAACTCAAGCAGCTTACAATAGTTACTTCCATTATCAAGGCAGGAAGTGCTTTGTGGTCTGAGATGCAGCAACAGGTGCTGGAGAAAGCAGCACCCAGCAACACAAGAAATCAGCAGCTGTTTATCTTTCCTCTCCTGTGTTTTCAGATGAGACCACTTTTGGGGAAGATTTTACAAAATCCAGAGTCTCCCTGTGTGACCTCACAAAATTACGTGCAATCTGCAAGGCAAGCCTCACCCACAGAGTCAGGGGCAAATCTTTCTAGTCCACCGAAAATGACAAAAAACTGTAATTATAAAGCAGTAGAGGGATAGGTGTAAAAGTATATGAGAATACCTGAGTGAAGGAGATGGACTAAGCCAATCTCACCCTTGACCAAGGCAGCTGTTACTGATGAGCCCACGACACACAATTTGCTTAATTATTGAAAATATTACAGTTTCCTGTAATGACAGATTTGCAGGAAGGTCTGGTGATGTACAGAGCAGCAGCAGTCACTATTGTTCACAAAGCATTCAGCAGGCCAGGGCAGTGAACACAGCAAAGCAGTGCTGTGTATGTGTGGGGTTAAAGATTGATACACTGATGTGTTCAGTTGTCATATGTATCCACAGAAGCAAGAACCTCACACAAGAAGACTATTTCCTTCTCTAATTTCTGGACACTTCATATAAACCCCAAGGTTTTTTTTTTTTGTTGTCATTTTTTTTTCACTTTACCTAAGTCAAATAGGCTATCAAACATGTTTTCTTTTTCTTTTTCTTTTTTTTTTTTTTGAGTGAGAAAGTATAGGCAGTCTGAAATAGATGGCAATTGCAGACTTTTATTTCCATTACAAACTCAAATATTTAAGCTTAATTCTTTAATTTCTGGCCAAAGGACCTTAGTGGAACTTGTCTGTAGTTTACCCAGGCCCAGTTTGATTTTGCTCTGCTGGGATTAGAAATTCAGGAATGGGAAAGTAGGTGCTACTTGAAGACAATTTTCCTGTTCTTGCAGAGATAAGAAGATGTTTAAAAATATTGAAGGTGTTAATTAGGCTTCTGATGAAATAAAATTTGTAACAGTATTTTCTGATATGGGGGCATACAAAAAGGTAGAGATAGTCACAGAGAAAATAGTTTTCTTGTTTAAACATTTTCATTAAACTCCTGAATATATAAGCAACATGACCTTAAAAAAAAAATTTTAAAAATCAACCCTTATCTGATAAAGACAGTGACCTGACAGGCAAATAATTCTGCAGCTTTTTAGAGTTAAAAGTTACTATGCTGATGTCAGACCACACCTAGTAAAATTAGTTTTATTTGTCATCTCACTTTCCAGAAATGTAATTACTAAAAATGGTTCTCCTTTTGATTCAAACTTCCAAAATGATATGTCATTTTCTAATGTGAGGTGACTAGAATGATAACACATGCTCCCTGATGGGAAACACAGTCTGGTGTGATTGATCAGATTCAAAATGCCAAACCACAGCATAGGGCAATTCATTTCACCTAAAAATTTAAACTAATCTGTTTTTCTGGAAAGCTGCAATGAAAGAGAAAATCTGTGTCCCACCTTGCTGAATTGCTGAAGATTTTAGGGTTGTATTTTTATTATCTTCTTCTTGTCAGAAGAAGTGGTAGGCACTCATACATACAAGGAAGTGATCCTTTTTCCTAACTGATACTGAAAAGCAAATTGCAAATCCTTTTCCTCAGGTGCCCTTTCCACAAAGTCATCCTTACATGTGCATCCTTGCTGGATGACACCCAAGCTGTCTCCCCCTACAATTCATTCTAATTCATCAATATTTATCCTGACCATGTTGTGCTTGAAATTGCAAGTGCAGTTTTAATGCTGTGGTTGTCACTGGACCAAACAGTAAATAGACACTGCAGTTTAACATATGCATATGGAATGAGCATATTCTCACGTCTGTCTTGTACCCAGAATTTTGAACTGACATTTTTGTTACTCCTAATACAATTAGTGCTAATGGAAAAATGCCAAAATGTCAAATCATTTTCTATAAACATGTACTAATACCAGATGTCTACGAATGGGAATTAAGGAGTTTACTCTGTATTTTTTATTGGATTTCTGACAACTTTAAATTTCTATTTATATAGATCAGGAATAAATATATAAAAATCAACCCACAAACTTTGAGCCATTCCCTAAGATCTGGTAAGATTTTGATAAGAACAAGTCTTTTAATTCTCATATATTTCTTCCCTCTTTTCCACAGAAAGACCTTTACATCTATTCTAGGGAAATGGAGAAAGCAACCAATGTGCCTTTTTAATGAAATTTGAGAACATAGAATTTGCATGTTTCCTCCCAAAATATATGATAAGGACCTTTATGAGGTCTATTAAAGGTCCTTAAAATATTCTATTTTTAAAGACTTGGCAGTGGAGTTTATCTACAAAGAAGAACAAATCTTATCTATAAGAAGAACAAATAAGGGAATTGACTGAACAAATAATTTCTGAAATAAAGAAAACTAAGAAAAAAATAGAAAGGTAAAGAGTTTTAGAGTAGAAGAGACTGGAATAAAATTGAATGAATATTTAAGTCAAGGAGAAGAAGGCTCAATTTAAGGAAAAGCAGGAGTGAAAGGATAATATTATACCACATGATTTCTTACACATAGATAAATGCAATGTTTAGAATAACTCCTTTTTTAAACCAAAAATAATAAATACAAATTTATTATTACAGAAATGCTTTTGAGTTCCTGCTGATTTGCTGAGCTGTGAATTTAGAGAATTAACAATTCTGAATAAAATATATCCTAATTTAAAAACAGTATTACATTTAGAAGTTTATCAATTTAGATAAAGGAAAAAATAGTTGAAGTAGTTTTAATAGAAGAATAAAAATGTAAGAATTTTCAGAACATTCTCTTTCATTTTTTTATTTTACCAACAAACAAAAGTGTATTTTAGTTGTACAACTTTATTTCTAAGTACTGACATGCAGGAGGATAAAGCAAGGGACATGAAATTTTCATGAAATTGCACACATTTATATTTCAACAGAATCACTGCTTTCTAATAATTCAAAGGACTGCTGTAACATCCCGCTCTGCTACAAATTACTTCCCCTTAATGGCAAGTCTCATTTGTCAATATTGGTACTAGTAGTAATAATTCTGTAGTAAAACTACAAAATCTAAAAGAAGAAAGGCAAATAAAGACAGAAAGAAGGATAGACAAAGAAAGAATGAAACCCTGAAAACTGTATGATAAAAAGGATCATAACAGAAACAAACAATGCATGGTTGTGTTGAGATTGAATATTCTTCTTTGTCAGAAATGTCAAAATGTTAGGTAGCTTATTTAGCAATACAGTACGATTTTTCATTTTTGCCTGGTTTACACATTGTTAATTACCTATTTTGTGAAGAAAGATGATGAATTTTAAATACTAATAAAATCTTAGCTGAACTAACATAAACACAACAAAAGAAATTTGATATCAATTCATGTGACTGGAAATAGAAGACTCAGTAAAACTAATAAGGCACCATGGTGATAGGAACAATTATATGAGTCTGTACAGAATGAGGCTTTTCATCTCAGCAGTAAACTGTTGACAGAGAAGATGGGAAGAATAGGACTTGTCCCTTTTGGAGCTTCTTCATAATCTTCTAACACTTCTAAAGAAACAAACCTTTTCAAGAGGACTTTAAAGGTGAGGCAATAGCAGATTGCTTTACAATTTCATCCATCTTATTTTTCCCCAATCATGTTCCAAAACAGGAGTCCATGACTCACAGCAGAATGTTTTTCATCATGTCTTAGTCACATGCAACAGTATGCACACACTCTATCCACTATCTTTCACAACATCAGTGAATTTTCAACAAAACATATTTCCTTACATTTTGAGTATGACATGAAATAATTTCAACCATTCCCAGTGGAGATGGAAGCAGGCAAAAAGACAATAGGTACTCTTAGTATTGCACAACAGCAATCACTGGCAGGTGGTAGTTTTGTCAGACATGTTTCTGTAAAAAAAAAAAAAGCTTTTTTTTGGGTACAAATTATATATTTTTAAAGCCCATCATATTTTTATAATGCTGCTTATTTTAAACTTTTGCCATATGCTCTGTAAGTGATGCAGGCATATGGTTCACATAACAATACCATATGTCTGATAATATTTTGCTATATATTACAGCAATAGCAAACATTTATAATTTGTAGAGGGACTCAATTTAAATTATGTTTTATCTTCATTTTTAATATTCATAAATACTCTGAAGACATATGTGAAGAAGGCTATAAATCCCCAAAGACTTTAATATTTCAAACTAAACATTCAGGAAGTATTTTATGGCTAAAACCATGAATTCATCGCTGTGAAAAAAGACTACTGCCCTTTGGTAAAACATGGAAAAAATAAAATAATAATTTTAAAAAAAATTATAATAAAAAATCAAAACAACATACATTCAAATTACAATGCATGTAAGCTTCTTTTTAAACACATACGTGTTTAATGTACTTCTTTTTAAACAGACATTTGCCACTGTCTCATCCTAAATGCAATTTCTAAAGTGTTTGGGATTTTCTTCCTTTCTTCTCTTTTATAATGTTTAGCTCCTTATTGAATCAACAAGAAAATGAGAGATGAACCAAAAGCAAACATGTATGAGACTCATCTTTCCCTGGACAAGATTGTATGAGAAAAGATGAAAGGAGAATAATTCTATATACTCTTTTTTCGCTTGTGCTATTGTACAAGGATCCTGCTCAGAGTCAATTATCACCATGTTAGACATTCCTTCCTTTGGGATACTTAATCCCACATACAAAAGTGAAACTAGGAAGAATAATTTAGAATAAGTTCTTCAGCCTAAGCCCTTGGAAGGAGAGAAAATACAATTTTGGTGGGCTATTTTATTTTGCAGTGACTTTCTTGATGGCTTATCACCATAGAAAAAATATGGATGAATCTGACCTCATTACAAGTACAGAAAAGTCAGTGACCTTAGATGATGACGTGACACAATAAGAAATTAGGAAGAGGACTGGATATGTCTGGAAGAGACTTTAACCATGGTAGGTAGACTGAAATTATGTTTTTTAAGTCAGAACTGATGAAGCCTTTGCTGAGAATGTGACTGACCTGTGCACATCTAGAATGTGATGAAGTAACAAGAATTAATAAATTAGGAGACAATCAGACTGTCCAATGTCTCCAAGAGTCAGAAAAGTGAAAAGTAACAGAAAACACAAAGACCTCAGTGACATGGACATGTATGTGGCTGTCAGTAGTCACAGTGGCCAGATACATTTGAAGTGACTAAGAAGGGAGGATGAAGAACCCTTTTTTTCAGTTTAAGGTACCTACAAGCATGCAAAATAAATGAGTAAATGAATGGCATTTAAAGAAAATAAAAACTGAAGCTTCCAGGAACCTGAAGGCTCTACCACTTTCTGCTATGGCAAGTTTTAGTCCCCTGCCTCTGGAGCTACAGTTGCCTCCTACAAGAAGACTTCTTTTAGTCTTCTACTGTAAGGCTCCTTGCCGCTACCTACTGAGCATGCTATTCACAAGTGCCATGTACCAAACAGAAATTACAACCTAACCATGATCTAGAACAAGAATACACTCACATGCAAAACCCCAAGCTTTTGAAACATCAAAAGTGAAGTAGCATATAGGTATATATAAAAAAAACCCAAAAAACAACCAAGCCAGTTTAACCATTTCATTTAATGAACAAATTTAAAAAATATACAGATACGTAGGTAGAGAAACTAAATATTGCTCTTTTACAGCTGCTTAATTTCATGCCCTACCATCAAAAGATAGAAAATTCTCTCTTTGTATAAAATACACAGCTGATTCTACAGTTATCCTTTCGACATTTTGTTGAATAAAATCAAAGAAATGGAATGTAAAATGCTTCTTGGATGGTTTGTTTGCTTACATTAGCTGATAATTACATCAGCTCATATATCATCCAGGTTCTCAGGATGGTGCTTAAATTATTAATTGTCCCTAAAACATCAGCATCAGTTTTAACATACAGCTATGCCTGCAGTTTGAGTAACTAGCCATCTTGATGACTGAAGAGTGATGAACATCTGCGTTTAGATCTCTTTGAGGCCACTGTCTTTTCAGTGGACCTCATAATCAAGATATAAAGAAAACAGAATTAAAATCTAGTTTCATACTCAAAATACATGGTGAATTTGAGGGGGAATAAGCTCAAAAGCTGTGAATTTTGTGTGGCAGACCGCCATATGTTACATATGTGACATGACTGTTGTGAAATTATGATGTATTCTAAAGTGATTATATGGGACAACTGTAATTTATAGTCTTTCAGTCAAGTCTTTTTAAAATACCTTTTATTAAGGCCATTGTTAGGACAGAAAAATATTTGTATTAACAATTTGATAGTGATGCTTAAGTTTTTATTTAATCTTAGTAAAGCAAGTAAGATGAGGATAAATATGGTTCTTGATCCAAATTACCTCCCCTCTAAGCCAGTGGGTATCCATTGTCACTAATCTGCACAGAGTCCTTGATTTGAATGGATTTAAACGGTAGTGGAGCCTAGTAATTTATTTTCATAGCACTGAATAATACTATCTCAACATTTCTGTCCATAAATATTTATTTTCTAAATATTTGCTTGTTTCAGTTGTGATTTTTTCTCACTGCATCCTGAGATTGATATAATGAAAATAAAAAATTCTGATTGCAGAAAAGGTAAGGGTGCATTATATGCCACTTGTAATATAGCAAGGAAATCATCTAAAAAATAACAAGCCAAGACAAAAGTCAGATTTTTCTTACAGATTTGTTATGCCCATAAGAAAACTAAAACACAGCTCAGAAGTTCACAAAAATATAATGATCAATGCAGTTTTTATGAAGGAAGAGGAATAACTCTTTTTTTTTAAACTCATTTTAATTTAATACACTGTTTGTGTACAAGTAGACGAAAAACTTATGTGATAAACAAATAAACTTTTTTGTTTCTTTCATTTTCTTGAAAGACAGTTTAGTTCACATTTTTCCCTTTTCTAGATAGTTTTTATTCTTAACCTGAAGTCAAAAGCTCATATCTCTCTCTTAGAATAATCTTAATGTTGTGATAACATGGAACAGTTGTTATTTTAGCATTTCCTAGAATTTTCTCTGACCAGGACTTTCTACACAGCTTGCTTATTAAGGGAAAACTTCAAATTATCTTCTCTTCTTTCAAAGGCTGATCACTTTCAAAAACCAGCAGGTTTAATGGTCTCTACATAATACTGGATTCACATCCTTTCCACCTCGAGGCACAACATTCATGTCAGTGTTTGAATGGGCACATAATATGCCCCAAAGAATTAGGCTTAATTAGTTCACTGAAGTAACCTAAGAAGTATTGGAAACTCCTATGAGTTCCTTATCAAAATCCTAATCAATTTTTCAGGTTTAACTTATGTTTGATCTGAAGACTAGCTGAAAGCTTGTGGGTTTTTTCTTGTCAGGACTGAAAATGTTAAATATATATTCGAAAAAATAATTCTGAAAAACAAGTTCTTGTGTCAATCAAACAAAAAGTTTTGGTTTACTTACTATAATGAGCAAGAAAAGTCAGAAATATCCTTGACTTCCTGAAATACTAATGGAAGTTATACAAAAGTAACTTAACTTAAAATCATATACCAAAAGTTATGCTAGTGCTGTAGTGGGCTTTTTATACTATACTGACACCTTTGTAGTGCTACATAACAAAGTGGAATCAGTCCACTTAAAAAAAGGGTTTTGAAGCACAGTGGAGTGGAATAAATATGTGTGAGAAAAATCTATTTAATTCTTAGTCATCAGAATTATTTGTCTGCTTGGAAAAGAGATTATATGATTTCTTTGACCTTTTCACTAATGTTATTTTTCTAAGCAATGACATAGAAATTACTGGTAGAATCTTTACCCAGATTTTTTTTTTTAATTAACTTAATTTCCAAGGAGACCAAGAACTTTAGATTATGTTGTTGAAAGAAGGCTTTCATCTAGAGAGACAGATTAGCCATGTATGATTAGCAGCATATTTTCATTCTAATACCCTGCTCCAGTGTAGTAGTAAATCTTATGAGATTAACTTTTAAATGCTTAGTAATAGGAAATCATTAATTCTTAGTAACAACATGAAACTCATATGTTCAGTAATGACTTTTGCCATTTTAGTATTAATATTATGTATGTTTTCACAGATAAAGAAAGTACCTGTTGCCTTAACAGATTTAGCATAACTTTGCTGAACTTCAGTGATACATCTTTCTTGGTTTTACATGCAATCCCAAGATTTGACTTGACTTTGGCAAGAGTTGACTAATAATTAAGCTCAGGATTTAATGTAGCAAATGTCCAGGAGTAAGGGAAATAGTTAGCTACAAATATGGAGAGCTGTTGATATTACTCCAGGGATGCCTTATAGCAAGGTATGTGATTAGATCAATTTGTTGTTGATGTATTTTTTGTAGTTTCAGTAGAAGTTCCTGTCTTTTAGTTTGTCATAACAAAAGTTTATGAGCTTTGTGCTAGAGAAATCTATGCACAAACATACCTTTTTGTTGCATCAAGTGATTTTTCTCTTGGTCATGAGCTCCAAATTTTCTGAGGCTGATGACAGTCATTAATGAGAAAAGTAATTAGATTTCATTTCAGCAAAGGATTTTCACAATTCTGCAGAGGAACTTTGCAACTCACACAGAAGAACAATCTCTTGTGTATGATAGAACAGTGAAGACATCAAGATCATGGACTTCAGATTCTGGCTACTGCCCTTTACATTCCTATTTCCCCTCAGAAGTAAATGCTGTAATCACTTTTGAGAAAGATTTACACCCCTATCTTCTTAACATTTCCTAAGTGCCAATAAAGGACAAAACTGGGGTACAGGAAAGAGCACATCCATATGCTGAACTTACTCCTTATCCGTATAGGAACATACTCTGTAAGATGTGTCAACCTCACTCATATACCTGCTGATAACTTTACAATTATTATGAAAGGAATTCCACATTTTTAAAAAGACATAAGTGCTACAAATGTTTATGCACAGTCAGCTTTCCTGGTTTTGCTTTTTGCTTTTTTTGTTTTAATAATTCATTTGATGTTACTGTAAAGTGTGACTTAAAGGAAGATTTATGGTTTTAAACTATTGTAGTGTGTTGACCTTGGCTGACTGCCAGGTACTCATCCAGCTGCTTTCTCATTACCCTCCATCGCCTCCTGGACAGGATGAAAAAACTTGTGGGTTTACTTGCCAGTTATGATCAGAGGCAAACCAGACTTGATCTGGGGAAAATTAATTCAATATATTGCAAATTTAAAATAGAGTAGGAAAACGAGAAACAAAGGCAAAACCAAAAACATCTTTCCCCACCCTCTCCTTCTTTCAAATGTCAAGTTCATTCATGGTTCTTCCACAGTCTCCCTTCCAAGGAAGCTCAGAGAGGGTGAGGAGCTGTGGCTTGTGGTCATGTGCATAACACTCCTGCTCTACTGCTCTTTCTTCCTCACTATTTTCCCTTGATTGAGCAAGCAGTGTCTCCCACGGGATACAATCCTTCACACACTGCTCTACTGGCAGCCCTTTCCATGGGTTGTGCTTTTTCAAGAACGATTCCAGCGTGGGTCCTCTCCACAGACTGCAGTTCATCAGGAACAGACTGCTCCAGCATAGATCACCAAAGGCCACAGGTCCTGCCAGGACCCTGCTCTAGTGTGGGTTCTCCACGGGCTGCAGCGTCCTTCAGGACACATCCACCTATTCCATTGGGAGTTCTCCAGAGGCTACAGAGTGGATAATTGCTCCATTGGTGTCATCCACAGGCTGCAGCAGAGCAACTTGCTTCTCCAGAATCTGCACAGGCTGCAGGGGATTCTTCACTTTGATGCAGGGAGCACATCCTCCTGCTTCTTCTTCACTGTCCTGGATGTCTGCACAGCCATTTCTCTATCATTTTTCTCTCTCTCCATCACAGATGCTGCCTGGTGTATTTTACCCTCTCTAAAATACGCTGCCAGTTGCTGAGAGCCTCAGCAATGCCCTGCTGTGGCTTGTTTTGAAACTGGAGGGAACAGTTCAGCTTTATCTGTCCAGCCTTTGCTGTCTTCTCACAGGGGTCTGTGAGACCTCTGCAGCCCTCCCTCGGTACAAACTCTTGTCATGTAAACCTGGAATGAGTATTTTTGGTTTTCACTGAAATTTAAAAATAATATAACAAAGCATTAATTTCAAAACCAGCAGTTCAATTACACAGGGAGCCAAAATATATTCAGATATATGGACATTTGTAATTTCTCTATTAAACCTCTTGCTTTTTTTCTACAATTCACCTCCAAATAACCTTCATGAACATCTTTGTAATTTACTCAGTTTCAATAAAAATTTCAGGTACTCATTGGTTTTCATGACAATTCTGTTAAATGTAGTTTTTTGTTTGAAATTAGGCTTATTCTGTAGAAATACTGACATTCAAAATATTCTAGTGTCAACTGAATCACCTTGTTTGATGATGGTTTAAAAGTGTATTGCTTCTTATAACACTGATTATTTATAGTCTCTTAAAACTGATTATTTATACTCTCTTATCAATGGCATATTAATAAATAAATAATTTCCTATAATAGAAGCAATTGATATCTACAAGATTTTAGTGATAAATTAATTTGCAAAATGATGCTTTGTTTCCTATTCTCTATGATGAAAATGAAGGTTTCTTATATAAAAATGAAGATTTTTTATAAAGATGAAGCTATCATATTGGCAAAATAGGAATTATTTTCTGAAATTTTGGACAGAATTACATTGACTTATAAACCAGCAAGAAAAGTATCATGCTGATATTTTTCAGACAGTTAAAACATATGCTTCCTAAACCATTAGAAATTTTAAGATAATACAACTGAAAAATCAAGAATTGAAAAAGCTATATTTTTCATACTTTCAGCTTTTATACGTAAGTCCTTTTAATGGAACTATTTTATCTACTGCAATCTGTAGAATTTGGAGCTGCTCCTCATTTAAGTTCATAACAAATTTTGCATTTGACTCATCCTCTAAATTCCAAAAATATATCTTCCTTTTTCCTGCAATTTTGCATAATTGGTCTCTGATAGGAGCAAAAGAATTATGCAACAATTTGATGTGCGTTAAGGCAGCTGTTTGAGACATATGTGGTTTCAAAAAGTTACTCATATTTCACTTTTGAAAGTATCACATCTTTCTCATTACATATTTTTAAAAGAAGACGGAGACTGGAAATTCAGAATTTGTTGTATTTAAAAGAACTTATGCAAAACTGGCTACTGATACATTGTGTGTTGAAAAAGACAGCAGTATTTTATTACATGAGTTTTGGACCAAACTATATCTAAATAAGATTGTACTGAATTATGTCTGATTCTCAGCTATAAGGTGTGCTTTGTCATTAGTAAAGTTATTTTAAAACTGTAACTGTAAGCTATAAGAAAGGTAGATTTCCATCAGGACAGAAATAGAGAGTTCCATCAAAACCGTAAAGGATTCCACAGCAAATAAATTCTAGTGCCAGACCAAGATAAAACCCATCCTTTCTTAAAGGGTTATAATATTACAGTGGGGGAAAACACTTCATTTTGAAACTGCATTTTTCTTGTATAGCTTTTCCAATTTAATTTAAATTGTTAAAAAAGATCAATGCCATCAAATGTTTTGTTCCCTTGGATCCATTACATGTATCTATTCACTGTTGTGTCATCAAACAAAAAAAAAATCAATCTTTTGCACAGCTCTAGTTACTATAATGTGCCTGCCCTGACCTTCCAAGAAAGCTGTGCATAAACAGGAAATACAAATTTAATTTATAACCACAATGATGAGATGAAAGAAGGCAATTCTTTAAAATGAACCTAAATAATTTTCCCCTGACCTCTCCCCACACTTCATACAAGAAAAGGAGATAAAAAGCAACTTGTTTGATTGCTTCTTGCTGAACTGAATGTGGATACAAAAGCAATCACTAAAAAGCTGTCCCTCCATTTCAACATTTATGTGGTATTTGAATGGAAATGCATCTGACTTTTCAGCATTGTATACATTTGAAGTATTAAAGGGTTTATGTTATATAAGGCATGCTTTATTAAGGATTCCCAGAAAAAAATTGGACTTTTCTTAAAATTTTTGCCTTTCCTGAATAGATCTTATGACTTACACAGACTTTACAATATATCAAATAAAACCCATGAAGACAGATGAACACCACTGTAAGATTTTGGGGGTTCCAGGGATTTGTGTTTAGAAGTTAGGCAATGCTAGACTTGCCTAAAATCTTACATGATCTCATGCCTCTCATATTATTTGCTGTATGCTCTATAGACTCCTGATCACATAATAGTGTTTTAAGATTCCTCTTTCTTTTCAGGCACAAAATGAATAGTTTTCATTTAATAGAATTCGATGATATCCTTTGTTTCTTTTAGTTTTTTGTAGTGTGTCTAGTCATTTAATAGAGTCAATTGAAACTCAGAAGGCAGATTTATTAATTTCTACAGGAACTTTTCTGTTCCAATCAGTAAAAATGTTACTAGAACTCTTCATAAGGATTATTCAATTGAATTTATGCTCATAGTGGTCTGCTGACATAATAATTATTTAGTCCATTTTATAGAGGCAGCAATGAGATTTAGGGACATTTTGTAGCCAGAAAAACATATCCAGATGCCCAGATATTAGAACAAAATTTTCCACTACAGATTCTATGTTATGTTCAAATTGCAGCTGCTGCACTATGGAGGTTTAAATATATATGTATATATGTGGCTATAGAATTCTCAGAAAATGAGAAAGACATGAAATGAAAAATCACTTCATTGCATGATGTTAGCTTTCACTTTTAACATAGCAGAATCTACCATAAGTCAGTTACAATAATGAGCCCAGCTACAATCTCCAGCCTACATTTTTCTTAACCCATAGATTCCTAAAAAGTAAAAACTTATCCCATTGCAATGGCATCCAGATATTTCTAAATTTTCATTCTTCTTAGACTTTTTCCAAACTTCTGATTATCTTCAGAGACAAAACATGGGATAGCTCATTTTAGCCATTCTTGCCTCTCTTTTGGTCAGATTATTAATTATTTTTATTAAGTAATTGATTATCTTCCGTTATCTTCACCAATGTCCTGTATATAAAGTGGCTGTTTTGCCAATGGTTTTTATAATAGTTCTGACTGACAAAATTAGGATTCAGAAAGAGTTTTCTTCTGTTCTTATTAGGAAAGCAAGCTCTAATCATCATAGAACCACAGAGTCATAAAATGGTTTGGGTTGGAAGAGACTTTAAAGATCCAACCCCCTGCCCAAACTCTGTCCCTGCTAAAGTGACACCTTTTTACTCTATTCTTTCTAATTACAACACTACTGTGTCTTTTATCCACCTTTGCTGACTTCTGCTTCTTTCTGTTCTTTTTATTTATACATTTTCAGGCCCCCAGCCAAGATGCTCATTCCATGTCCAGCACCAGCAGAACATCAAACTCTTTCTCCGGAACTGCCTGTCCCTCTTTCAACATTTTCCCATTTTCCATGTTCACAGGTCCCCCCTTTCAGTTTTTGTAGACTCAGTACTTCTCTTCCCTTCTGCCTGCTTTGTTTCTGCAGATTATTCTGTTACTCCAGTTGTTGTCTCTTGCCAATGACCATTTCCTGATACCCCAGTGGCTGTAAGGCAGTTATCTGAGACATATATGATTTCAAAAAGTAACTCACATTTCACTTATGCTCCTGACAGTGTCATTGTGCTATTTCTATGCAGGTTCCTCACCCAGTCAGGAAATAACCAGTGCTGTTCAGCATTGAGCCTGGTGCCTTTTCTAACATCAGTCTTAGGCAAGCTTAGAATAAAAAACTAACTACTCTGGAAACTTAAGGTTCTTATGTTAAATTTATGTGAACTATGATTTTCTTTTTAATCAAATAGCTCATAGACAACTTTCAACAGATTTCACTGTAACAGAAAAAGCACATAATGTAATAGTTTGCCAATTTTCAAGTACAGAGTATGAATTTAATTGTTTTTTTTTTTTTAATTGGTATCATTTTCTTCAAAAGCACTAAACCACATTGGCTAGCAAAACGTGAATAATTTCACTTTGTAACAGACACTCAGCACAAGAAATTTTAATCTGACTGCTTAGATTGGCAAAGTCTAGAGTGCCTGAACACAAAATCTTGTAGTAGGTGGCACTGGATTCTTAATGACTTGCAGTCTTACAATGTGTGAGGGAATAGACTCTTCATCTCTGATTTAATTTGCTTCTCCTCTAACTATTTGGTTATTCTTAACTGCTTAGAGAAAATCCTGAAAATATACTGATACATATGTTAAATTATGAAGGGGTTTTGTTTTCCCCATTTTCAACACAGTTTTTTCATACAAGCTAGTGGGCAGCCCACGCAAAGAAGTTTAGACTTCACCTACTGAGCAGAATTTGACAAACGTTTCCAAATGCTGGTGGGATTTTCCTTTTATTCATATTGAGACAAGGAAATATGATTTCTCCCTTTTATCCTTCTTCCCCTTTCTTGTTAAAAATCCTTGCTACTACTGTCCAAATTGATAAATACATATAACAGTGAAACTAAACATAACATTGTCTAGCTGGTGAAACTAACCTAGATTTGTATCTTTAGTATAAAAGATAAGTATCTCTTGTATATAAATGCACAGTTCTTGAATGCTCAAATAATTCTTATTATTTACACTCCTATTTCTAAATCCACAGTTGTCATTCTGAGCCTGTTTATTTCCCATGGTACAGTCACATGCCATATACCAAAAATATTCAGAAGAAGAAGAAGGATTGTGAGCATGGCTGGATATAGATAGTCTCTTACCCTCCTGCAGTTAAGGAATCTGAACAGTGTCCCCTCTCTCTCTGCAACTCAGACATCCTCACCTCCAAAATGCTTTATACTTGTTGCTGTTCCAAAGCATCTGGGTGGAAAATTGTATTTGAACATAAAACTGAATGTGACAAAGTCTAGAACAGTCTAATATGAGGTCTGAATGCCTCGAATAACACCAGTTTCAGACAAGAAAATACAATTTCTTTTTGACAAAGTCCAAAATAGACTTCTCTTCTGTTGAACTTATGTACAGTATAATATATTGAAGAATATGTTTCGGTCATCACACACCTATTAGAAAAAGCACAAGCTCCTCATGGAATCTTAGCATATGTCTTTTAGGAGATTCACCTTTTAAATATGTCATAGAAACAGAAATAGAAACGAAAAGACTTTCTGAAAATTAATAAGAATCAAGAGATCTCCCCAGAAATGGTGGTAGCAAACCCTTGAAGCTGTCCTTGGGAGCAAAATAGTTGCCTTCATTTCAAGCTGAAGAAGTAATGGTCAGAGAAAGTTTAAACCCCTTCTGACTATCCTTGATTATATTAAAACAAAACAGTGACAGACTTGGCAAAATGTTTGTTAGAACCTTAGAAAGGAAAAGGGCTTCTTTAATTCAAGTACCTGATGCAAAGGCAGAATAATAAAATTGTAGTTATGAGCATGGTCTGAATTTAGAAAATATCAGTTTACAAAAACAGCAGCCCATGTTTTAAGATTAAAACATATGTAAATAAAATAGAAATGCTATCACTATTATTTATTATGTATAATATAACAATAGTTTAAAAATAAGCTGAAGCAAAGATACTAATGGCATAACTACTCTGCTGGTATTTTTTTTTAATAGGAGTAACCTTATTAACAAGTATTTGGATATGTGCATAGTATCCTTAGAATTAAATGAACCCACAGGTACTACTAAATCTTTTAGAACACCCAAGATGACTCAGTTTGGTTCAGCCTGGGATGCCAGTTTTGATGAACACTCTGTGGAAAGATACATTTTGGAAATATATGCCCTAAATACACAGACTGAACACACATTCTGTGTACCAGAAAAGACTGCTGACAAACTAATTCCGATGCTCTTACTAGATTTTCTGAAGCCTGACTTAAACAAGTTACATCTTCAAACAGACTCTGTGCTACACTGTGAGAGTCACATATGTGTTGCAAAATTCTCACTGCATGCATTATCACAAATTTATCTGTTTTAACCTTATCTCAAATATTTCCCTCTTTTTCCCATGTGTACTGTACTCTGAGCACAATCTTTAAAAAGAGATGTATACTACTAATTATTCAGAAGTGTTCATCCAGCAGAATCTGGTATAAGTGTGGTTAGATGACCGTAATTGTAAAAGCTATCAGAGAACTATAAGTTAGAAACTTAACTTTGAGTCAAGAAGATAAAATTTTGCAGTGTCAAAATAGGATGAAGTTTGATGGGTCATTATGTATTAAAGATAAATTTAATTTTTTTTTTCTAGAAAATAAAATAATAACACAATTTACTTAATTGGAATAAAAAATGGTAATTAAGGTGATTGTACCACTATAAATCAATGTCATCAGTGTGTTGATAGTAGTGGTAATTTGCTGGAGTTGTTTCAGACTTCTGGGTCATACATATGTTTATATCTGTAATGGGACTGCACAGTTTTTATTACTGTATGAACCTAATCCAGATGTCTTCACTTTCCTGAATACTTTTGAATTGATATTTTTAGATTAAAAAAATAAACTTTTTATTGATTTTTTTCTAACAGTTTTGTAAACAATTCAGGGATCAAAATTAGTTTAGTTTAACTATTTTATAGAAAATAAGCAGCCTGTTTCAAGAGTAATGGTAATTAAAAGAAGCAATAGACAAAAAGAAGTAAATACAAGTATCTGCTGAGGTGATGCAGAAAAACAAATTCTCTGTAAGTCCTCGGCCAAGTTAGACACAGAAAGCAATGAATGTGAAAGTGAAAACAATCTTGACCAGGTAGATAAAGATAGGCAAGTGTCTATTCCAAATGAAAGGGTCTCCATCAGGCACATGTCAGCTGGAACAGGAACAGAATCCATCAACTCTGAACCTCGAGACTGAGACTGAGAAAAGCAGTTTCTGTTTGTTCCATTATACTCACCATTGGACTTCAGTATTTCTTTTGTCCGGCTGGAAGTGTTGAAGGCTATATTGACCTTCATAGTATCAGGCTTTGTCTAAAAAGTAGATTTTTTTTTTTTTTCTGCTAGGTGTAAGAAAAGCTTTCCATGTGTTTCTTGCATTGAGGAGCTCAGAGCTGGAAACAAAGTAAAGACACTAACATTCAAGAACCAGACAGAGACAAAAAACAACCATGCTTACAAAACCCACGGAAAGCTTTTCTTACACCTAGCAGAAAAAAAAAAATTAAAATCTTCATTTTCATTATCCATACTATTTCCCTTATTAAAAATTCTGTCATATTGTTATTTAAAAATAGTTTTTAATAATTCCTTTATGAAGTTTAACTTTTGAGATTTGTGAGCTCAAAGGAACTGTCATGATTCCTCTTATATATGACAGACAAAATTTGCTTAATGAGTTTTGCTTTATCGATATGTGAGAAAAAGTTGTCATCATGTTCTCATTAGGTACCTTTATACTTCATAGAGAATATTCAGAGGATATCAAGGATATCAGATATCAAGGAATAACCCTGTCTTACTGAATTGCAGAAATTCTGCTTGTTATAGAAGCAGACACAAGGAGAGAAGAAAAAAGTGGGGAAATTCTAGAGATATCCCAATTATAGCAATCTGCTATGTTAATGCAGATGTGTGTAAAGATAGATATTTGTCAGGTTCTTGTAGGCTGATCTATGTTGTCTTGCCTGGATCCAGAGCCTTTGGTCCTCCTTTGCATACTGCCTTTGTCACATGCATCAATTGTTGTTACACACACTTTCTCTGAAAGAAAATTTCACACATTAATCCAAGTATAAATAACATGACAAATGCTATTATAGACAAATGTTGTTACAAGAAAATATTTTCACAGACTCAAAACCAGTAGCGGTACCACAATGGACAATATATATATACAAACAGGAAAAATGGGAGTAATCTTTTTGCAAGAAAATAAATAATTCATAAGGACTTTCACAAACATATTCCCTCTTACAAGGATCAAGTTATATCCTAAACTGCATTTACACAGTCAGCAGACACCTGCAAAGTTATGATCCATACTATTTTTTTCTTTCTTTCTTTTTTCAAATGAGGACTTTAAAAACAGTGGTATTTCTGAAAAGGGAGAACAGCTCAAAATAAGCATATTCATAAGGAAGGATGCAAGGATACCATTAGTCATCTTCCTTAGTACAATTGTCACTTAATAGGAAAAGCAACACACAGGACATAATCCAGCCTTTTTAATTAGAGACAAATTCCTTGTTAAATATAATCACAGTTTCACTAGGTAATAGTTTCCATCTGTGGAGAGAGATTAACATTTCTGTAAGAAAAAAATTTCAATCATGAAGACTACTTGCATACAATCATTTCTAGATAAAAAGGTATATTGAATAAGACAGTTTTACTGTAGTCATATCCCGGTTTCATTGTCTTTTTCTTAGGCACTGAAATGTAAATAAAAACTTATCATTTGAATTAGAAGTGCTGCCTCCTCCTCCCCCTTTCTTCATTGCAATTTTCAGTTTTGACTGGAATGCTCTAAGAGCAGCACTTAAACTAATTGCAATTTTTGCTTTTGCTTCATCCACTCTTCTCAATTCACCACTTTGTGCCTTCACATAAAGGAAAGGTGACCAGCTTCCTCTGAAGGTGATGCTAATGCAGTTCAATAAACAGCAGAGAGAACAGGGTGACCTGAAATGGTGCAAACCATATCAGAAAGGCATTTCATTTTTTTCTATTATGAAAATGAGATTCTCCTTTAAGCGTGGTTATTGAGGTGCAGAAACATAATGTAAAGTAACATAGACTTAAGCAAGATGACCTCATTTATCATCCTGGGGTCAGCTAAAGATGTTGGAAGCATTCTGGGCACTGGTTAAAGAAAAAAAAGTCAGGGAAAAAATTTCTTATTCTCTTTCAGATTGACCCTTTAAACTACAGCATACTGCTGAAGGAAGAGCAGAACCTTTACATCAGCTTTTAGCATTGAGCATTCGCACAGCACCTCTGCAGAGAGCCAGTTGCAGCATGAAGAAATGTTTAACCAAGTTCAGCAGTATGTAGTGAAACTCTACCCATGCTCTGATCTTATAATTGGTAAAGAGGATGAAAAGTGGACATCACAGTGGGCAGCAAAGGTGTTTCACTGGGCTTAGGACAAGAATCATAAATTTTGACTGGAGCACAGCTGCTTGGCTGCAATGCACCTTATGTAAACAATTCAAATGGTAAGTATTTTTAGGGGTTTAGTTACTCCTCCAGCTAGCCAAAATTATTCAAATGTGCTTAAGAACTGTGTTTACAAGGAATTGATGAGGGGGCAGACAAGGCACCAGCCGCTAACACAGAAATGTGCCTACGGGTTCAGAGCAAACAGTGCCTCTCACAACTGCTCCATGCCTCTGACCATATGGTGTTCATCTGTTCATCTCCCCAATCATTCATTTGGACTAGGATGTTGAACTGTGCCAAATAAGCTTCCCAGGGAGTTTACTCACACAGATATAGGGGAGGAGGGTTGTGTTATCCAAGCTGAGCCAATCCAGTCTCTTCCCTCCAGGCCCTTATGCATAAAAGATGGAAAACTTGCAAGTATCAGTCACCATCTCCACTGACCCAATCCTTAAGCCAGACAGTTGTCTTCTAAAGTCCCTTAAATTTCCTTCTCAAAGCCATTTCTTAATTGCCCAGCCCCTGAGTGCCTATTTCTGTCAAGAAATTTCAAATTATACAAACTTCCCAGTCTTCTCTATTCCTGGAAAACCTGTTGATCTAGGACAGTCACTTCATGTCTTCCTTTCGTTTTATTGAACTAGACAGAGTTCTGTAGTTTTGAGTTTGCACTCAGACAGAGATATCATTTCTAACAATAGTTCATTGTCTATTCTTTCTGGAAAGTTTCCAGATGTTGCTTTAATTCATTTTGTGGAGTCTCCTGGCTCAGTTTTAAGACTTGTTTTAATTCCTTTTGGTCCTATATCAATTCCTCTCGGCTATTTTTATATCTATGAGCATCTCCATTATTTATTGCATATTGATTCGACAGCCATATGAACACACAATATGCTTTTCTGCTAACACCAGTTTCAGTGCTTCCTATCCCAAGAAATGAAGCATTTTTGGTCTAATGGATTGTCTTTCCTAGCTGGGAAAATTGATTCTGTTAGTGAAATATGTCTTTGATGAAGTTAATATAAAAGAAAGAGTGAAAAGAGTTTTGCTACCTTAACAGCAAAGGCAGAAAAAACAGGTATTTCCTTAATCTAAAGATCCCTTTCTTTATTGTCTCAGTACAGTATACAAAGGAAATTCCTTATTTTTGCCTCTTTCCTACCTCCTAAGCCCCAGATCTGCACTGACAGGGACAGCTTGGGGAAAGAGGGATGCTGGCCCCAGAGAAGCCCGCTGATTCCCCAGCTGCTTGCGGACTTTCTCTGGAGTCTTTCTTCAGGCACTGGCTGCTGGTCCAGAACCCAGAAAAATTAATTTTAAATGTTCCCACTTGTGTTGAGACAGAGACATGTTCTTTGTTTCATGACTTGGACTCTAATTTTAGGTAGGGCTTACAGTGATGCAACAGGTTTGTACACCACTACCTTACCTTTTCTACATAATTTTATTGTCTGAGGAGTAAAAATACATCTGCAGAAGTAATACATTGTTTTTCTCCCCACAGCTTGCCTTTACATATATCTTACTCTGTAGACTTTATTGCTATTATAGTTGTCAATATGCATATTAGTTGAATAGAAATTTACTAGCAGCAAAGTAGCACATCCTGGTTTGTCTTTTATCACATTCAGCTGAAGATATTAGTGAAGAAAATTAATTCCTAATCAACTTGAATATAAATGATATAGCAATCCTGATTTTCTCGTTACAGTGTATGCAACTTAAATACTCTTATTATACTTTATTCAGAAAAGTCTGTTTATAGTAATATGAATCAGGAGACACTAATAAATCTGACAGCCTCATATATCCAATTTCTTCATAACAACAAAAGAATGGGAAAAAGAAAACAAAAAGGGAAAAAAAAAGGAAGAAAAAATAATTGGCATAATGCTAATCACAAAACATATTCTGATTTTCACTCAATTGCAGCTTTGCAAGGAATAATAAAGAATCAGCTTCAAAACTCCCAGTTTCAAATGATGGGGGCTGTGTTTCTTTTTCAAGCATGAGTGGAACCCAAAACACCTGGAACAGTATAACCTTTGATTCTATTTACAAGCTTTAACCACCCTGACTTCATTGTCTTTCACTGACTTGCAGCTGATAGAAAAACACATTTAAAATAAGAGTAAGCTCATGATTATTTTCTATTCCCTTGCACTATAGTGGCAGATGAGCTCCCACAATCAAGGACAGAGTTCTCTAGGATAAACACATTTAAGGTACATAAGAAAACCACCTCTTTTTGAAATTTTGAATAGAAGCATCTTACATTGCTTTTGTTGAGTATTCTTTACAACAAAAAAAATAATTTTTGATCCAAGAAGTTCTGTAGTTAATCCCATGTCATTTGACTTAAGGGTCTTATCAACAAAGTTTCTTTTTATTCTTTTCAAGGGTATAAAAAGGTTAAGAGAAGTACCATCTCTCCAGACTTTCACTGCTGCACTCCTTTCAATAACAAAGCCTTCACATCTCTGCTTCTCTCCTTATTTCTACCACATACTTCATCTCTTGTACCACATACCTGTAGGCAAACTTGATGAGGGAACCCAAACATGAAAAATTGGGACTTCTGCATTTCTCCTGTGTCTTTTGTGCTTCCCTTTCTTCCACACTGCCCCTGTTCATTCCCATGTCTTGCCACTACCCAGCTCTACTATCCGCTGCTCTCGTGTGGGTCTCTTGTCAACACAGACTAGAGGAAACACAGCTGTGCTACAGGAAATACACTTCCTTGGGGTTTTTTTGTCAAAATTGTGTAAATTTTTTACAATTAAATCCTTTAATTTCTTATATCTAAACACAGAATGTAATCTCTTTTTCAGCCTATTCTAATTACACTTGGTTTCACTTCTGAGTTGCAAGACGTATTCTGCTCCAGATCTAAATGTGATCAAAAGAAATTAATTTGAATTTAAATTATTTTATTACATGGTAGCATTTCAAATTTTAGTAATTTAACATCTATCTTATATTCCTTAAATTCAATGCTTGGATCACGCGTTGAACATTTCATTTCTTCACACTTGAATGGGAATTTATGTATATAATTCTAAAATTATTGTGCCACTGAGTGGAATATTAACAGCAATATTTATTACTTGTATTATGTTAGTGTCTACAAGTAAAATTTGGCTGAAGGCCTCATGGCATTAATCAATATAGACATTGTAACCTCTTAATGTTACCTAAACATAAAAACATTAATAATTCATAAGGCCAACTATCAAACTCTTTTTGATATCTTCCTCCTGTATCCATGTATTCCTCTGTATAGACAGGAAAAATAGGGGAAGAAGAAGGAATTCTATTTCAGTTTTCCTCCACATGCTTGCATAATCTAGGCCTTAAACATAGGTCTTGGCAAGGTATGAAGTCTCCAGGGCACTTGCCACATAATTAAGTCTGTGAAAAGAATTCTGATCCTAAAATAGTATTTTCATTTTTGGTAAGTTTTATTGAAAGCTACACTTGTGAAGATGACTTTTTCTTTTGTCTTTATTTTTGTTTTCTTTTCCATACTGCATATATCTACTTCTGTGTCATCTGAAAGAAGCTAATTTTGAAATGAGCATGGTTTTCTTTCTTTCTCCCTGGAAACAGGTCATGTTTCTCTCCTCATCATGAAGACTTCATGCCATGTATATCAGAATATATCTGCGAAGCTGCCATCAGATAGCAAGAAACCTCAATTTCTGCTCTTTTTCTTGAACATGGTTCCAGAAATTATCTTTTTTCTAACCTATATGTGCTTATCTCTCCTCATTATTGCTTAAATTTAAAGAGGGCATTTTTTCTTTTTTTTTCCCCATTCTTCAGAGTGATGTTGCATCACTAGTCATGAAGTGATTTGTTGATTTGATGAGAAGAAAAACACAAAACAAGAGCCCAGTGCATAAAGTTAATAGTTATTTATTAAATCTCAGGATTTGGCTTTTCACTTGAGAGGCATAAACAGAGCCTTCACTTATTTTCCTCTCTCTGAATAGTTATGCTGAACATCAAACATCTTTATAATATGTTCTTATCTGTAGGTGACTCTAAATACCTCCATTATAAACTATCTTAAATTATTGAGTTTCATAAGTTTTGGAAAATAATTCTTGTTTGATTCAAAGATGCAGAAGGGAGACTGATGTCAGGTAATATTCATGTAAAGAACTGGGAAAAAAATGCTTATATGACAGGTCTTCATATGCAATGCATTCACAAGAAAATTAAGTTATTCCACCAGCCCCCATACACTTACAGTGTCAGCCTCCATGCTCAACCTTACAGAATTGTCATCCACCCATTCAGATATGTCATCTGAAATATGATGTACAGTGAGCAAAAGTTCAATAAACTTTCAGATGTGAAAGGGAGTGAGAAGAAGTTGGGCAACAAATAGAGGTACCAGAAGGTAGAATAAATATTGCTACATGTCACCAGCCTAACAAGTGAATGTATAGCAAGAAATTTATGACAACAACTCTGGAAGAAAGAATTTGTTACCCCAACTGGAAATAAATCATTCAACACTATGAAGACATCAGAAAAACAAGAATCAGGAAGCTGGAGTCAGCAGAACCTAATTTATATCTAGCAGGCATCCTGAAAAGCAGGGATCCCAACTTCTGACAGCAAGAGACAATGACTACTGTGGCTTTTGCTGACAAGATCTTTACCACAATTGCTTGACATGTATTTTTCCATATCATCAAATGAAAAGTTTGTTTGAAAACTCATGTGGTAAAAGCGCACATATGGCTATCAAAATGGTGACAACATCAACATTTCACATTTGTTCTTGCTTCAGGGGAATTGAGGGGCACACAAAAACAGAACCGCACCACTTGGGGGCAGGTTATCTGAAATCTATTTATGAAGAGGGCTGTGCTCTGTGAGTGATTGCAATGACTATTCCGCAGTTTCCAACCTGAAATTTTGGTTTCAGGTTGAAATTTGAGCCACAGTTTCTCAGGGAACAAGGTCCCTGTCATTCCACACCAGCTCAGAGAGGGGACCCTTGCCCAGCCAGTACACACTGCTCCAGGCCAGGTCCCATGTGGTGGCCTGGCCCCAGTGGTTCCATTCTGGGCCCAACATTTTACATACTGTTGGAGACTCACTCTTGTGTTCTCCACCTTTCCTAGTCTAAGAAAGAGTGATATTCCCTCATTTATGCTTTTGTTTTAAAAATTTGAACATTACCAGCTGTAACAAAATTAATCTATTTTTTGTTTGGGTTTAGGTCTTTATGAGCCCACTGAGTTAAATGTGGGCAGATGTAGTCTATACCACATATGTTTGTGCCGTGTCTTCAGGTAGGATTCAAACCATGGCAGTCTTGTGTTATACAAGGAACTTCATTCAGAGACTTCTAGGTTATTTTACATTAATGTCAATATATCTGTGAAGAAAACAAGGGGATTATCCTTCAAAATTTTTATATGCAATTGATTTATTTTGTTTGGATTTCTGTGTATATACGTGCATGAATGTGTGGGTGTAATTTACATGTTCCAGTAACATGATATCAAGGCTTTCTTATGGATTTCAATTCCAATGTAAAATTTTAATTGTTATGACCCTTCCACTTCTTCAGTGTACACTTTTTTACATTAAAGTTGGTCTGTAATTCCCAATAAGTATAAGCAAGCTGTTTAAAAGCTTTAGCAAAATGGCATCTGAATGATTCTAATTCAAACAAACTCCACCGGGTGATTCAATGATACAAATTCTCAAAATGCATATATTTATATTTTACACAAGAAATAAACCCATTATATATCACAAATCTTCCCATGAGTTAATGATAGAAGTAATAAATTTCCCTCTTCATGAGGCTACTAATTGTTTCAGTGGAACTGCTCTCATGAGAAAGGAGAGGTAGTTGAAGACTCAACAGTGATAGGTACTTAACCATGTTACAACTCTAGGTCAGATTCCTCATATAAATTTAAGGTTCAGTGAAATAATGAGAAGTACGTCAAACTATATTTGCTGTTGAATTTTTCTCCTGCTCATATTTTGAGATTATCCTTGAGTAACTTGTATCTGACTTTTCATGCAAGCTCATATTAGGTCAAGTTCAGAATAAACTCTGTGAAATTCTGCCTGAAGATGCAGAACTATTGCTTGTAGCAGCTGATAAACAGATATTTAAAAAAAACATATTTTATCTGGGCTAGTAGTAAGTGCAGTTTTACAAATTTATCTGATTTGATTTCAAATCCATACAAGTTTCTTATGTTCAAAGAGTTAACTGAAGCACAGAAGTTATCAGACTCATATTCACTTAAGTAATGGAAAAACACAAAAAGAGTAGAACAAGGAAAAACAGAGAATAAATAAAACATAAAATTAAAGTGACAAGGAAGTAGTGAGAAAGAGATCAAAACCAAAATTGTTTTCTGCATTTAAAATTTATTTCGATTTTTTAAAATTTTGTTCTTTTCAGAATCACATGAGAATAAAATGTTATCCATGTTAATACTTTGTGCTGCTGTGATGTTAAGGACATTCTGAATAGTCTTTTGAAGGTTTTAGTGATGAAGATTTTCTGCAAAAGGGCGGTAGATGTTAGAGTGATAGCAGCCTATTTCTTCCTGGTCCATAGGTACTGTGGGGAGGAAGGAAAGTTGTCATTTATAATTCTGCTCATCCATTTTCAATATTCTTGTTAAAACTCTGTATTGGCATCCAAAAATTCAGACTAATTTTGAAATATTGATGAATAGTCACATATTTTTTTCTAATTCCAGGGAAATGGGTGTTCACATACATTCTACTAGCAATTATGATTTAAAGATTGAATAAAATGTAAAGTTAAATGTTCTTTATGTTGTTACTAGTGTTTGCATTTCGCTCTGCTCAGACAACTGCTTTAAATTGCATTCTCAGATGCAACTCAAATACTACTCCAGTACTGTATTTTAAGCTTTGTATTTCTCTGTTTGGATTTACTCCCCCAAGTTTCCCAGAATTTGTCATTACTCTGGCTTCTGAAAGTCAAACAGTTTACATTCTTGCATGTCTCAGGCCCCTCAGCGCCAACACCCTTGCAAGCAAAACGCTTCCATTTCTTCTCCTTTTCCTTTTGGCTGTCTTACATAACCTGATGGCTTTGGCTGCTTCATGCTTTCCTTTTTATTACCTCGGATGTTTTGGATATTCTGTTATAAACCTTGGCTTCCCCATATATTCTTGGTTTAAAGATTTGGTTTAGCTTGCAAGCATGAATATTTTTTTCTCAACTCGTGTTTAATGTAACCATTGATCATGACAGTCTACACCTTTTCTTAAATCGGCTATTTTCATTTTAGTCATAAAGAAACTGTTCCTGGTAACTAACCAAGTAAAGGTCTAATATTTTAAAAAGCAATTCCACCATACTTCTCCTTAATCAGAGATGATGCCTGCATCCAGAAGTACATGAATTTGGAGGGAGGAAAGATCTAAAGCAGGTATCTGCTATATATTCCTTTAATGAAATTATGAGGCCTTATGTTTTCTTCTGGGAAGAAAACAAGTCAGGTTAGAAACCTGCCACATACACACTGCCACTGTATAATTTGGCTTCTGAAGGACTTATCACAGAATAATCCTTACAGGTATAGAGACAGGATGTTAAACTATATTCACTCAGTGTAGTTATTACATTCAGGATTAAATTGATTGCTGTATCTGAAGTAAAAAGAATCCAACTTTTCCACATTCATAATCATTGGGATAATAAGTGCCATTTCATACCTTGACAGCTTGATGAGGCTAGCCTTGAGGATTTTATTTGTTGATTTTGTTGCCTTCACAGCTGAAACTATTCATTACTGTGTTTGGAAGATCAAAACTATAATTTTTAACAAATATACTATTCATTTAAAAACAAAAAGTATGGATAGTCTCAGTTCAGTCAGAGAGAAAAGGAGAGATTTTTGCTAGCATTTAAATATAGTACATAGTATTGGTAGAGGTGCATAAAATTAGGTTAAAATCAGATGCATTTCTATATTAAATTTAGGTAAAAAAATTTTAGAAGAGAGAGCATAATAAGAGTACTTTCTTCAGCCATATACTCACAAAATATAATTTAGTTCTCAAGGTTAAAGACAGGCTTGTTATTTTCAGTGACTAGGTATAGCACTGAGATTTCAGTAAATTATTTTCATGTTGTTTCTAGTGTTAACTATCAAATTCTATAAGAAATCATACACATTGTCTCGCAGGTTTTGCAAAGAAGTAAATGCAACATATACAGGAAGAAAAGAGAAAACCTAAATGCTTTCTTTTAGACTTACTACACATAATTACTGTGTGAGATTTTTACTGAAATAGACTCACACTAGATTTCTCCAATTCACCATACATGTGTTAAGCTAAACAATCATAATGCTGTGCTCTCTAAAATCCTGATTATTGCTTTCCATAGTAGGAGAGAATTTTCAGTATAAATAAGTATTGTACACTTGGGCCCTGCATCTATCTTTGATAATAATAATAATAATAATAATAATAATAATAATAATAATAATAATAATAAATCATTTAATAATTATGAGATAAATATTGATGAGAAAATGTTATCACAATTAAAATATGGACAAACTGACACCACTGCAACATTATTTGGGGAATAATAGCATCACACACTGATTTAAAAAAAAAAGTTTATTGCTCAGTTTTCTCATAAGAGAAACTACCCATTATTCTGTTGACGTTACAGTAAATCTGTTGAGGCAGCCACAGAAATTGGGGAAGGGGTAGAATCTAGTTCAGGGAGTGTTAATTTGCCAAGGTTTCAAAGAGAAAAATGTGGCAGTGGTAGAGATCGGCTTTTCTTTTAGTCTTGAGGATAAATCAGGAAACCAGTAGTGCTCCTAAAAAACTAAAATAAATGCTAGAGTTCCATTTGTAACAATTATCTTTGTATCAAAGAAAATCTTGAAAGCTGTCACTAACTCTTTGTTTTCCTACTACTCCTGCTACTTTCTGATGGGCAAATACTAATGCATACATAGAAAATAACTATATTTTTTATTAATTATATTCAGTTGCACAGAAGATATTTAATTTCAGTGAGTAGTTTTTTGTTTGGTTTACTGTATGTTTAGATAATGGAACTCACAGAGCAGAAGAACATTTTCTAAAGGTATTATTGAATTTTGAGTAACACTGAGAGTCAGTGGAAATACCAGAGTGACAAGAAATAATTGAATCTCTTCAGAGATGTTAAGGCATGTGCAGTGCACATCTAATGATGTACATACAACACAATTCCATAAGAAAAATGGAATACTAACCCTCTTATTTTATCCTCTTAGTAAAATGTGGCCTCTATGTAAAAGAAAAAAAAAAAAAAAAAAAAAAGCCTCTACCACAAAGCAGGCTCAAGGCTTTGGCTAAACAGTAGCAGGAAAGAATTTAAGAATTTAACATGGAATCTGATTACAAAATCTTCCATAGTCACTTCCCAGATCTGTATGTTTAACAGAGTCAGAGGGGGTAAAGAATGGGCTGATAAATAAATCCATGGAAGAACTAGTAGTTTTGAACACATGATAGCAATGTTTGCTCAATGTTAAAAGCAAATTTGACAAACCAGGACTATTGAAAACCAAACTATACAGAAGAAGCCTGGCAACAGCTAGTCTGTATCCACAGCTGGTGTTAGTTTATGTGCCTATTTTAATTTACACAAGCTGAAACTGGCTAATATTAAATTCACTTATGAGTTTGGTCTAAGGTTGGCCTAACCTCTTGATTTCTGAATGTTCATGCCCAGGCCTTGACTGAATACTGTGAAAATACCTGTTCAGCCAGGAAAATTTCTATTCAGTTCCTGTACCTGAGACCTCAGAGGCTGTTTGGAAATATTCTCTTTGCTCTGAAATGCAGAAATCTCTCTGAGATTGACTTTTTTTTTTTTTTTTTGACAAAGACTATATATATATCATTTATGGCTAACTTTTTAATATTTTACTTTTATGCCCAATACTCCAGGGGAATCTGCCACCCGTAAGCTTTCGCTAATGTCTTACAGATTATGTCATTGTCTACATTTAAATATTTTCTAATTTAATCCTCAAAGTGTGTTGTTGTAGAAGGTAAAAAACTGATATTAAGCTTTTCCATTCTTTGCAAAAATCATTATTCTGATAGTCTTTATCACAAATTAGAAATCTCAGTCTGAAATCTACTAATAAATTTTAAAAAATGTATATAGCAACAGCTTCATTCATTGATTTTTTTTTTCCACATCTTTGGGGTTGTAGGTAGATTCATGTACTGACTCAGTCAAAATAGTTTTTACATCTGAAGCATGATGTACAAGAAAAGTGAGAATGCAAAGAAATATTGAAATATGCATATATTTTACACTGACATTATATTTGTAGTAGATATACTTATAAACTATGACTTACATGAGCATTTTCAGTCATTTGGTTTAATAGTTACAGGAGAGACAAGCCAGATTAAGGGATGTATTTGAAGTATCTCGTCAGTGAAAGCTTCAAGCTTGTGGATAAGAATGAAAAACTTGTTATTATCAGTTGAGTTATCGCTAATGAAACACAAGAGTTTCAGTACAAAATAATGAGTGTCCAAATCAGAGGAGTCAGAGAAGCAGACTTCTGAAATATTGAAACTTTTTTATTGTCTATGTATGAAGAAAGTGATTTATTAAACAAGTTGCTGAAGAACAAAAAGGGAAAAAAAGCCCATTCTCTTGAAATGCATTTTCCCTATCCTCCCTAAGAACATATTTATAAACCTGTACAATAAATAGAAAAGGTAAGCAAAGAATAACATTGGAATGTGCACTTATAAAAAAAAGAAAAAAAGTGCAAAAAATCTGGCCAGCTGGTAGAAAAGTAGAATTAATGTGCCTTTGTGTATCAGATTTGCAAGAATGCAAATATTGCAGCTTTTGGTCAGCTGGTTTAAAGATTAATTTCAAACAAGTAACTATTTTCCTTAAGGAAATGGACTAATAATAGGTTACAAGCATGCAAACAGGGCTGACTCTGCCATAAAAGCAGAATAGGTTGCCAACTAGAGCAGCAAAATATTGAAGGCAGCAAAATTAATTGTGAACATAATTTGTGGGTCTGCAGATGTTTTTCTTCATTGTCTTTAACTGCAAGTCTTTTGGGCTTGTTTGCATATGTATGGCTAAATCAGTAGTTAAAGTGAATTTTATTTAAATGATATTTTAAAACTACACATATGTATACAAAATCTTAGTATTATTATAAAATAATACTATGTAATTTTGTTTTAAAATACATCCTTACTTATCATACCACAAAGTTTTCTTTCACAATCCATTAAATTTTTGCCTAAAACTAGTGTTAAATACAAGACTTCACCTCAACAGACAAATAAACACAATGAAAACTCAACAACAAAATAGATTATTTGATAATTTCATCTTTGATTGTTTGTGTGTGTGATTGTGATTGTGTGTTTTCAGGAATCCAAAAGGACTCAAGCTATCAAAGCTTTGACTGGCAATAATATCTTGTTCTGATACAAGTCCATTAGTCTATACCTGCCATTTGTCACTTAGGTTTATCCAGTTTTAATTATCCTGAATAATTTGGTGTTATCAACTATATTTCTTATCCCTGACTTTTGACTCTTTGTAGAATGTTTTTCTTGAACATTAACCTGGTCTGATATGCACACTAATAACTCATTGTGGGTCTGAGTACTGTAAACTTTAATTTAGATGAAGGATGTTGAGCAGTAACCTCAGTGTAAGAAATACTGCATTGGTACAGTTCAGACCATCAGAAAAGAGTATGAAAGAAAAGTGATATAAAAAGGCACAATATTGGTTAAGGTATCCAGGAAACTGGCATCCAGGTTTTTGTTGTCTAAAGTGTGCATGGACTAAAGCCTAAATTAGCCATAGAAACATCACTATTTCATATATAGCTGCAGTATTTCATTTTCACCACTGCCATGAGCTGTTGACAAAATGCCAGCAGTAATGTCATGTTTCCAAGCTTTATTATTCTCTTTCAATTTTCTCTTTTTTCTGTCTACTACCTTGAATTTTTCAACTTTTGAAACATACTAGAAAGGTGAACTTTGATATATCAACTGAGGTGCTAATTCCTATTTTTCTTGGTGGACAATGTTAGCATTCCACGTGGACTAAGCCCAGTAACACAGTTGATGTAAAAGAAAAAAAAATTTTAAAATTCAGATATATTTACTAGACTTGGAATTACCATATTACAAATTGATTACACCACTACCATTTTCCATTTCCTTGTGTTATCTGACTTTCATAAGATGAAATGTATTCCTGTAGGAATGAAGGAGGGATATAATAATAGAAATTTCATCATTTTTACAAAACAATATTTCTGAATTTGGGTTGCTTCCTGCTTTGTTGCAGCTGCACAAACTTCAAAGTCAGGTTCAACCACTAGGGAATTTTGTCGAATTTGCAAAGATAAACAGTGATTACTGAGAATGGGGTCAGATTAGGCTGTAAACAAGCAATCAGTGAGAGTTTTTGAACAGCAGAACTATGTATAAGCCAAACCTAACCAAAGTTCTTCATCAAAACATACTTTAAAAAAAATCCAAATATGTAAAAGTAGAACACAATTAAATGAAAGACAGTGAAATCTAGTGAGTAGTTCAGTTTTCTTCTCTTTTCAATTCTATCATGCATAGTAAATTTGAGTGAGACACCTGGCTGGCACCCAATATTCATTAAATTCCTCAACTCTGAAAGAGCAACTGTCATTTCAGCTGTCTTTTGCCTGCTTTACAGCTCACTGTAGGGTTCAGGAGGGGCTAATGGACCTGAGAAGTCCTGCTGCCTTGCTAAAGATTCTCCCTTAGCAAAGGATTATTTACCTTTGCTGGACCTTCACAGGACTTGCATTTCTTTCACTCTGCCTAAGGGCATATCTCTGCCTTGTCCTTTCTACAGATACTTTGCATCACTGACTGAATGACTATTCTCTGATCTTGATCCTTCCAAGCACATGCTCTACAACAAGAACTGATTGAACTACATATAGATGCTATAAATATTATTTTTGTGCCTTTCCAATAATTTGGAGTATATATGAAAATTTTAGGAGGAATTCAGTCTGTGATGATATTAGTTTTTGTATATTAGAAAAAGATTAAACTGGTTATACACTGTAATCTTCTCCAGGTATAAGACTAAGTCATTGAGATTGGTCTACTCACTGACCTCAAAACAATATGTAAGCACAGACCTGTCCATTGAGCATGTGTGAAAAAAATGTAAATTTTGGGAAGGTGTGCCTGGAAAGTTTTTAATGGACATACTGATTAATTTGTTCACATGCTGATACTGGTCACTGAGATTTGTTTCAAGAGTTTTCACAGGAATTAATAAATACAGACAATTTAGGCTTTGAGTAACTTCCCATATTAGCAGATGCCAGAGAACAGAACAGACCAAATTATTTGTAGCCTGATTAATAATCACATTTTATTGAAATAGCTTATTTACTTTTCTAATTCACAGTAATTACAGGGATTATAAAATCATGTAAGGAAAAATATTTAAGTTTTGGGTAACTGAGAGAGTGGTATGATTATCTGATGACAATCAGGATTGTCAAGACAATATTGCACAGTGATGCACTTGGGATCAATGCATATGGGATGAAAAAAATATATTCAAAATGCCTTTTAATTTATGACCACCAGTAAGAATATGTCATAAATGAAGAAGTAAGGAATGGGAACAAGAAAGATGTTAGTGAGAAAATCTTTACCTGAAATAATAATGAGAGAGACAAAAACCTGGTATCATTCTCCATATTTGTCCCAATAAACCAAGTCTGAGCTGTCCTCTTTTTAAGTGATTTCACATCTAACAATAACTTTAAATTTCCCTTCCCTGATCTCTGTTCTTGTGTTCCTACACCTCTCTAAATGTCAAATAGTGGCACCAATGCTCACGTCAATAAAACTGTTTAAATTCCCCCAATGAAAAGTCACATGCATCATTAATGTCTGGGCTGGAATCCAGTTGTGTGCCATGTAATGCTCTTTCTGACTTTGTACAAATACAATGGAAAGATGAGGGGAGAGAATAATGTGAAATTTGTTATTATTCATATAATCCATTTTAATATGTTAGATTTGTTTCGAGTTTTATTAATATAATTATACTCATATAATTTTTTTCAAACTTTATATTCTTCTTTTTTTTCTTGTCCTTTTCTTTTTGCCTTGTCTACAGCATCTCAAGAATAAAATTTTCACAGAGAATTTGGGAGTGACATTTACAAAAGAGAATGGTTCAAGTACAGAAGAAATTTGCACATTAACTTTCCTATTTTACATCTCAGTGTAAAAAAAAAGGAACCCATTGGAAATTTACACCAGGTTTGCTACTTCCAAAATGTCTCCCTCTCATTTAACAATCTATGAAAGTAATACTGACCCTCTATGAAGACAAGATATATTTTAAAGTTTCTTTCAAATCTTCTTGCCATAGAAAAAAAATTATGAGATTACAAAAGAAATTCCACATAGGAGAGCTTTGGTGTTTCCACTGTTCCTGTAATGCCAGAACAGATTCATCTCTGGAATTGCTCTAATCTGTCATTTTTTAAATATATAATATAAAAAATATGCTACTCTTTAAAAAGGATTTTTCTCTATTTTAATTTATTTTTTTACCTTTTCCATTATTGTATCATCCATTCAGTCACGATAGGTTGTCTTATTCATGGTTGTTTTATTCATGTACTGGATTAAAGTGTATGCTGGGATAAATCTTACATCAATATAATACACCATTTTTACTACAATTGAGAGCTTTCATCCCCAATGAGTGCCTCACTGACTAAATTAAATCATTCAGGATAAATGCAGCTTACCACAGTTTTCCCCTTTTCTTCTTTTCTAACCCTAAATAAATAGAGTATTTATAGGTACATAAAAAAAAAAAAAAAAAAAAAAAGAGGCAACCATAACATATAGTATGAAATATGTGCAAATCATGAAGGGTACACAAGTAGATTTTCTTCCCATATTTCCTTTGCACAATTAATTAGTACATAAAAGAATTCCTATTTGCTATTAAGAGGAAAAATGTCTACAAAAATGGGAATTTTCAATTAATAACCACACTCTTTCATGTTTGAGTAAGAAAACTGAGGAAACAAAACATTTTTAGTAAAGACCCTTAGAAGATCTATGTTAAGTATAGTTTCTTTGCAAGTTTTTAAGGTCTCCACTTTAACAGCATAGAATATAAATAGTCCAATTGTATTTGCCTCTGTAGACAGGTATGATAAGGTTTGACTTTTCTCCAGGTTACTCATATAGAAAAATGTATGCCTCACATTCTGACCTGAAGTAGGATAGGTTCACATGCATGTAGTCTTGAATGGTATAAACCAAAACTGTATTTAATCAGAATTATTTTGTCTTCCTGACTGATGAAAAGGAGAGAAGTTCTTACATTAAATACTAAGGAGGAATCAGTCATGAATATTAGAATAGCTTGATGGGACCATTTTGAGGATTCTCTTAGTGTTGATGCACACAGACATGCATGATTATACACTCACAGAAACTTAAAATATCACTGTCTGAATGAATCACAACACCCTGTTGTCTGTTTTTCTGGGCCACGCTTAGACATTTGGCTCAATTCAAAGACCAAATGGAAAGTAGTTTGGGGACAGGAAAATTTTTGTTAACGTAAGTTTTATGTTTTGTGGATTTGTTTTACTTTATTTGGTTTTCTGAAGTTTCAAGCTACTTAGTGATAATGCTAACTGAAAATGTTATTTAGTATGCTAGATTCCACAGTGTTCCATGCTTCAAAAATTAAATGAGAGATTTAGTTACTCTTATGGGACACATTACTTTCGTTGATTATGTTTCTGGAAGAGAGCTAAAAACTCCACACCTGACGAAGTCAAGACAAAATCTCCAGAAAACATCTTTACATGAGCTAAATAAATCTCTATCAAACCAGGGTGAACAGAGCCATCTCCTTTCTTT
Organism: Taeniopygia guttata; assembly: GCF_048771995.1. Classification (NCBI taxonomy): domain Eukaryota; kingdom Metazoa; phylum Chordata; class Aves; order Passeriformes; family Estrildidae; genus Taeniopygia; species Taeniopygia guttata. The sequence goes on along the minus strand of NC_133028.1, from coordinate 33,996,830 downwards.
TCCTCATTATCAAGGTTTTCAAGAAGCATGTGGTAAATGAGTACATACAACAATGAAGTACTCTTGTTATCAAAGTAAAATTTAAAGCAATATTTTCACATATTGTACTGTAAAATAAACAATCTTTCAGATTCCATTGCTCTAGTAAGAACATTGCCTTTTTTAGGAAGCATATCACAAAATTACCAACTTGTTCTATATTGTGAGGAGTGGCAGTACAAATCAGAAACCTACAGTGGACTGAATGTATGTGTTGCACTTGGTTATATTTTTGGACTGGTAAAGATTTATGATTTTCAGACAAACACAGTGAGTAGAAATTTGAGGAAGATGCAGAAATAGCTGTAAGATGAAATAGTGAGAGCAAAGATCACTGCAAGTATCTGAGATCTGTTATCTGCTTCTGTTTCACTCCACATTCTCCTTTCTTCAATTTTGTATACCTGTTTTGTCAATACTTGAAAGAGTTATCTTTAAGCAGAAACATTTTAAAAATTTAAAGCTTTAAAAAAATGACAAAATAATTGTTTATATTAAAACCTGTCACAACCCTTCAAAATGTTTACATTTATCTCTATTTTGCATAGATACGCTTCAGTCAAATCTATGAAGCTTTATTTATGTTGACATTATTCTCTGCCAAACAGCTATATCTTGACTGACATATCAGAAACATCATTTGCATTTGGTTTTTGTTTTTTTTTTTTGCTAATGTACTGCAGCACCAGGGCTCCTTCTGCTTTTGAGAACTCCCCTTTCAGTTCACTTCTCTTCTCTGACCTTCCTGAAGTCCTTAGATACCTTAAATCCCTACATGCCTAACTCATGACCTTGAATATAACAATTTATTGACTTCACCTTCTGCCTTCCCCATCCAAAAAAAGAGAGAAAGAACCTCCACACACACATACAGACGCAAAACTCTAGTCAATCAAATCCTTTCCCAGATCCTTAAGGTACCCAGCCACACACACCCACCAACCCTCTGAACTCTGGATTTCAGCAGGGGCTACTTCCCTGTCCATGCTCACTCTCTGTTTTGGCAGGGCTGGCTCAGAGGAGTCCCCAGTCCCCGAGATCGCTTCCATCTGCCTGTTCATCTGCCCTGCCCTAGCCTGGGTTCTTCACAGCACCTCAAAGACAAGGCACAGACAGCCACCCTGGTGTGCCATCCTCACATACCCTGGCTTGTTTTTCAGGGGAAAGGGAAGGTGTGAGAAGCTGGTAAACAACTTTTCAATATTTTTTTTTTGTAGGTAGCTCTCAACAGGCTGTGCCTTTGTCCCCTTGCCTTTGCACCTCGTAGACTTTGAAGAAATGTCTTCCGGACTGCCAAAGATGTCAAAACTTTCAGAGACATTGGAAAGGGGGAAAACAGAGAGTAAAAAGGGGGAAGGAAGGAGTATGAGGCTTTGAATTAATTTCTTTCACTTTCTTATTATTTATTCTGCATTTCCCAGAGGGCTCAAGTTTGCTCTGGAAACTGTGGTAGTGTCTGCTGCATTCTACAGGTCAGTGACACAACTCCAGACTTGGATAAAAAAAAATTACACACCAAGCACTATTTCAAATGAATTGCAAATAATTTTAGGGAACTAATGAGTCCTGGTAGATTTCTTATTTTTAAATGAAAGGGATATTAACTGAAACAGGACACATTCCAAAATTTCTAATGATATAAGTTTACTGTAAACATACTACACCAGCAAAGTGCCATCTGTTTTGTCAGTATTTATACTTTATACTCTTTTTAATGTTTCTGTTAAAAGATATCTATTTTGACAAAATTACCACAGAATGAACATATAGTATTGTTCTATATTCTGAACAAAATTAACAGCCGAAATTTGTAGCCATGTAGAATAAAACATTAAAAAAATGGAAATTTCTTCTAAGGAAGAATTTTTTTTTTTTCCTGCTCACAGATCCATTTCCTAATAATAGAATAAACTACATTTCCATCTAGCCTTAAATCTCTTCTTTGTCTTTTTCTGTTCTCAGATGTGGCTCGTATTATACTTGGTGTCCTCTTTTCACCTCACTTTTTGTCTGCTTCACAATTTGCAGTTCCACAGGATTTCCAGAAAAATAACAGGTGATATGGTTTTCCTCACACTTGCCTTACATATACTTCCAATATGTTATTTTTTTCTTTCAAAGCAGAGCCTGTAGTGCTTTCATCTACTTAATAACTGAAGGACATTAAGAGTTTGTTAGGTTTGAACAGAACTTTAACATTTTGGGCAGTATTTCACTCAAAAACAGCTCTTTGTTGAGCCCCAGATTTTTCATTTTTGACAGCCTTTTTGGACATAAAGTTTATGTGGTAGCCAGGTTTCTATTTCTGTAGCTCAGGAATGGGCTTTTGGGATGTCACAGCTCCAAAGACAGTTCCACAGTCCACTAGAGTTTCTTCCATTTCCAGAACCTCAACATAATTGATGGCTCATCTGATACAGATGCCTGACACTGCACATTTAACAAAGCTGCTCAAGAAGTATAAGCACCAGAGATACCACCACTGCTTCACACAACTATCTTACAGAATTTTGTCAGCACCGTCCCCTTCTATTTCCCTATTAATTTCTCTGTGTCTATCAGAAAGGTTTCATCCAGGCTAACAGAATATTCTTCAAATAAAAACAAGTTGGCCCAAATATTGCCCCTGCAGATTTGATGGTTTTGGTAGGTATCTTTTATGTGCACTCCTGTGCTTGTGAAGATTAGATTTGAATTCCTTCTAACAAAGACAATTCATTTGTGCCTTTGAACATTTCCATTTCCAGATCCTTGCCATACTGACTAATTCTAATTCTTTTGTGGAAATGCATGTTGCACTTCTGCCACTCAGCTTTGATTGCAATTTTTCTTATCATTTGCCAAGTACAGCTCTGATTTCTGCACACAACCTTGCTTGGTCAGGACATTCAAGCCTGTTAATATTTCCATTTCAAAGCACCTTCAGCAAAGTAGCAGCAGCAGCAGCAATTCATCTCTTCACAGGATGCCATCTCTGTCTGTAATGACTGTTTCATCAATGTCCAGGACAGAACATCTATAACCCTGATCTGTGTTTTTCTTTCCTTCTTTATTCACTTTCCCCCGTTCTTGAATTTCTGCTTCCCTCTTGAATTCATATTAAATATATAGTTTTATTCTAACTACCTTAGGAAAGCTACAGAAACTTACTTGATTTAATGTCAATAATATAAGGATGTTAACTATTATGAAATTTAGATGATTCTTTTTTAATCTGCTAAATAACTGAGCAGATTTGATGGTGTTTAGAATATTTTTCCCCTACAAAAGGTATGAACACTGACATCTTGAGTTGATAACACAAGAATGCAAGTTCAAGCAAAAATATCAAGTTAATGAAATAAAACATGTTTTCTTTCTTTAAATAGCTTGATTGCTTTCCTTGTGATACATTTTATTAAAATATTATCAGATTTTGTTGATTTTCTGATGTTGTGTTAATATTATGTTGTTATTGCACACTAATCATTAGGGTTTTTATTTATGTATATATTTGCACAAAACATTTGTTTTTAATCAATAGAGGCTTTGCATAATATACACATAGACTGATGCCTTAGGTTTTAACTTTTATATTTTTCAGATTCTGCACTGCTTTAGTGTGTAGTTATGAGCTTCATAGTAAGGAATGGTAAAGCAAAACAATTCCTTTCCTAGCTTGGGACCAAGGACAACCACACAAATTTCAGGTCCAAAAGCATAAAAAACATGGACTGAAGAGGGTGTGACTTCATAACCTAAATCTATAATTGCACAATTAACTTCAATATGCTAATGGAATAGAATTTAAGGTGGGAGACCCTGTGACCGGTTGTCCATTTTATGACCATTTTGTTCATCTTTGGTGTAGCACGGGCTGGGCTCTTTTACTGCCCAAGGTGCATCCATTGAGGCCCTTTAATAAACACCTACTCTATTCTTTAGCTCCATCTAGCCTCTGTTCTAGGTCAGCCTTCACAAGGCATCAGGCTAGAATATTAAGCTAAAAACTATTATAACACCACCCTTTATTTGACTTTATTTGATGGAAAAAAGTGCATTCACTAGTTCTGTCTTTGCAAATATGATAAAATACTTGAGATTTTTTAAAGAGTCTTCACTGAATCCTATAATGTGAACATAGTAGGGATTAGATCAACAAGGTGCTTTTTACATTGTAAAACCCTAACACTGGAAGATTATTTATTGGGTTTTTCAGGTTAGTAACATAAGCACATAATTGACAGTGACATGATCATTTAAAAAGTTTATTCTCTTTCCTGAAACAGAAATGTTAGCTACTTCTTTGTTGTGGGGTCAGGCTCTCTGGGATGGTAGGGAGAACAGAGGTTACATTTCTTAAGTTTGGAAGGTTTTACAAGGTGCTTCACTGAAAAGAATGGGAAAACAAAATTTAAGATGAAATGGAAGGTTCTAAGTCTTGTGAGGATACAGAAAACTCAAAACACGTTCATACAGATTTGTTCAGGGCAACTGTTTGATGCTCCAGGTTTCATTTACAAGCCACTTTCCTTATCAAATTGTCATGCTTGCATTTGCAGATGTCACCTTGTGAGAATACTACAGTGTAGAAATCTTATGGGATAATTAATCAACATTTTTTAATATAATTAGTCATTGCAGTATGACATATTAATGTATATTTATAATTGAAGTACTTGAACAACTGTCAGGCCAATGCATTTCACCAACTATTTTTCAAATTCATAAGTCTTTCAAAAATGACCATAGAAAAATGGTCTGTTTCTATGTGCTGTTCATCAGAAAAAAAAATAATCAGAGAAAAAATGTTAAAATAAAAAAAGTGATAATGTGATTTTTCAGGCAATAAAATTATTCAGCATCCGTTATAATTATCCACTGTCACTAATTTAATTTAAATGTCAAAGAAAAACACAACCAAAACTTTGTCCCAGTCATTACTGAGAAGGATAAAACATTAAATAATCAATATATGTAGTATTTTAACATGATCAATATAAGAGTCGCAAATAAAATGTCACATTTTGACAACAATTTTCACAGTTACCAAAGCTTCTTCATTTTTTTTGTCATTATAAATAAATAAATAAACAAGCTGCCTTATAACTGTTAGTAAATACTGACATCTTTATTGATGGTTATGGACAAAAAACTTGCCACTGTGAAGACCAATAGAAATTACTTCTGCTAAGTTCAGTGAGGCCAGATTTTTACTCCATGTATGTGACATTTCACATAATAGACAAAATAAATTACTTCAGGATCTGAGTTCCACAACCTGCATAATGCCTTTTTTTATGTGATGAATGAAACATACGACAGATGAAATAGAAAAATGTTGTCATGTATTACATCTACAGAGGAATATTAGAAACCTGGGTAGTGAGAATTTGCCACAGAACAACCTCTTGGCAGACAGGAACTTGGAAACTCATTCAGTGGTTTTGTAAAAAAAAGAAATTTTCCTAGAATCATATTCTTCAGAATAATTAAAGGAAAGGTACAGGCATCATTTTCTGAGATTGTATTTACTTCTATGTTCCTGTTCTGTAGAGAAAATAGGATTTTATTCTATCTTTTAACAGTATTAGCATAATTTATACAGTCTGAATGAAGTTAAATCATATAACTGGTCATAAAAAAACCCCATTTTATTAGAATGTTTGTGTTTTGTTTCACTATTTTCTATTTTCTCTCTTGATTCTTTTGTTCTATTCAGAATTGTGTTGCTGGGACACACTTTCACTCTTTTTTTTTTTCTGAAAAGAAATATTGCTACTGTAATCTGTCCCTCAGAAAGAAGAAAAATCATCAACATTATTTCTGTACAACTCCCACTTGAACTAGGGGACTTGTATTACAGATTTGGCAGCAGAGGTGAAACAGATGCCATCTCTAAGGTCCTGAACCTCAAATTTTGGAATTTATGTCTTTCCAAAACAATAAAACATTTGATTTGTCAGTGCAGTTTCATACAGAGATTCTTTTTAGCCATTTTTTCAAGCAATAAACTAGGTATATTTTTTATTCTGCCATTCATCATCTTCATGTAAATCCTCTGCAGTCTAAATAGTTCTATGCTATGAATGTGAATGCACTTCAAGTTCTTATTAATATTTCTATACCTCTTTTCCCAGGAACAATATTGAAACTTATGCTGGAACTTTATGTAACAGCATAAGTTTATAAGAAAGATTTGAAGGACCTATCATTTCCTTGATTTTAAGTGTATATTTCACTAACCTGCACTCTAATGTGTTTTCTACTTTATGTAAACTTTGGAGAAAGGCCATAGCACTAGCTGAAACTGTAGTTTTATCATCTGGGCCTGGTTTGTTCAGAAATACAGCTAAAACTGAACTGTTCACTGTATGAAAGACAAACTCAAAGGTTAATCTGTGCCAAGCAGTAGATGTGGGAAAAAGAGTTCAGTAGTTGGAGCTGCCACTTCCCTACATATTGCATCCTTCTGTACACTCAAGAGCTAACCTCAAATTCATTGAGAAACACTGGAATTTGCACAAGACTAATATGTTGCCTTCACGACTCTTTAGCTGTATTCAAAATGTATCAAGTGTGTGGCCAGCTATTATTCTGAAACCCCCTACTCTTAGCAAATTATTTTTACAGGAGTTTATTACCCAACTCTCAATGTACCTATGTACATCTCAGGTTATGGTTCCATAACTCAACAAGAACCCCATCAGGAATTTGTAAATCTGGCATTAAGGTTTTTATTCTGTAAAAGCTGTAGTTCAGGGCACAAAGTAATCTGTCATGAGTCCCAAGTAATGGCAAGAATCCTCTAATTATATTTCACTGGAACAGCTCAGCAAGCAGATGGCAGGTCCTTACTGAGTTAGTAATGGAACACTCATTGACCTTAGTGGTGCAAGCAACACACTAAATTAACTTTTAAAATCTATACATCCCTTGTAACGTTCTGCATCTTATACAAAAAGAAACTGTTTCAGTTTTGTTAAGCATCTTAGAACCTACAGATGTTCAATACTGATTGTGGAACAAAAGTGTATTCTGGTAGCCAAAACATTATCATAAAATGCATTTAGAAATACTACAAGGCTTGTGAAACTTGTTTATATCTGGAGTTTTCAGAAGAAGCGGCAAATGTTTTCTGTGCATAAGATTACTTGTATAATGTTTATGACTCTCCATACTAGGCCATTCTTAATAACTTCCAAGTTTTCATTGAAGTGAACTACAGGTCCATTTATCTAAACAGATAAGCAACATGCTTATTGCACTTCTGCAGTGATTTTATTTTCATTTAAAAAAAAAATTCCTTTATGTGTAAAATGTCTTCCTGATATCTTTCAGGACATCTTTAATATCAGAATTCACTCTCAAAAGGATAGCTCCATGAGAGAGATCAAAAATGGCCAAAGTCGTAGTAGAAGGTATGGCTTCTTGAGCAGTATGAAGAAAACCAATACTACTCATAGTTTATTTGATCTTGGTCTATTATTCATCATGTATTTCTTCTGTTTCAGTGTCTAGTCTAAAACATATTGTGAGCAGAGTTTGAATGAATTTGATCTATTTGCTTGAAGAGAAGTTTTGGCAGCTCTCTTTCATAGTGCAGCTGGGTCAAAGTGTTTTGGCTTTCAAAGAAGAGCTGAAGTATCTGCAAATTCTCCAAACCACGTCTAACGCAAAACAACAGCTGCTGAGTTTATCTACTAAACCATGGAGCAACTGGCAATTAAACCACCAAGTTCCAGCCATTCAGCTGCAAAGTTAATGCACCAAATCTATGTTAGAATCTAAGCAAAATAGAATAATACTGGAAAGGATATTGATAACTTTGGCATGTTGATTCTATTTGAAAGTAGTAAAAATCACTAGAGGTTTCCTGTTTCAACAAGGGTGGTTTTACAAGAAGGAAGCGCTGGTTGTTCATGGCTCTGCATATTTTCAGCTACATTAACCCTTGTATTATTCTAAATCTCTAGTATTTTAAAAAGAACTCAGCATTAATATTCTCAGCCAGAATTTCCCTGGAATTCATCTCCCATTTTCAGTATCAGACTAAGCAGCCTGTTTTCATAAGACTTCAGCAGATTGTATATCTAGCAATTTTGAAAAATCAGACCATAAAAATCCAGTCTATAATAGTATTGAATCATTTCAAAATATTTTACCAGAAGATGACTCCCAGCAATTTGAAGTATGTCCCAACCATTTCAAAAGCCACTTATAAATACCTAGTGTTGACTTACTGGACTTCATTTCTATAATTAGGGTAATACTAGAGTAGAGGCTAACAGTGAAAAGCCCTGGCAAGCAACGTATACAGCTAACAATTTCCTTTAGCAGTTGGAGGAAAAAAAAAATGGAAATAAAGACCTAAAAGTTTTCCATTTAGCTACTGAAGATTCAGATCACTTAACTATTTTCACCTTAACGATGTTTATAGTTTCAGCTGTAGATGTTAAAGAAAAACCTGCCAGAGAATAACTACCTAATAGATAGATGGCATAACCCACTGCTGAAAATATTTCTTTCCCTGTCTTGATTATAGAAGAATCCTAAGTTTAGAGCTTTTACTGGACATTTAGTTTTTGGATGGACTAAGTCAAAGACAATAAATTGCATACCTTGGTGGCAAAGTTGCCCCTTTTCGTGCTTTGTTTTCTTTTCTGTTTGCACTAATGTCACAAGAGTTTACTGACGTAATGTTTTAAAATTACCTAAGATTCTTACATGAAACATTGCTATTTAAATACAGAGTAGTGTAGTAGTAGTAGTAGTAGTAGTAGTAGTAGTAGTAGTAGTAGCGGTAGTAGTATTACACAACACAGAGCTGTATTGATTTTATTGCATTAAATTTATATTAGTGTCTTTCCTTGTACCTCAGGTTACAGAAAAACAAACATGTCTGAGTTACCTAGAGAGAATCACTGGACTGGGTATACTGTAATGTGTGATAATGAACAAAGCTAAAAGGCAAACACCCGACAGCCTTCTACAGGTGTTTGTCCTCTATAAAGTGAGGTGGCTACTGACCTTTCTATACCAGTGTTTTTCTCCTACTATGCTCTTTTGAAGTAACTAGTTGCACATATATGACTGCTAATGAAAAATGGTGACATTTCTGCTATTCTCTTTTCTAATCTTCATTTGACAAATTCAGAGTCCTCCCATTAATTATTTTCCCAAAGTTCATACAGAATGAGAAAATTATGGAGATTGGGGTATTTGAGTGGAATAGGTTCTAGTGCTGGTTAACACAGAGTAATGTGGAAATATAAGGGTAACTATTTTATATTCACTTTCTGATTTTTTGTACTGACCTAAAATATCCTTTGTATCTGCTTGTCCTGAAGATTCTCTGTGTTTTGAAAATGGCATTACTCACATCATTCTGACACCTTCACAGTCATCACTTAAAACATTAAAAATTAAATGGAAGACAGAAACTGGAAGAAAAGGTGAGAAATGCATTCCCATTTCTTAGGGAAAAATCTTCATAAAGACTTTCCAAAACCTCACATCCTTTTCTTAAAATGGAGGACTTTTCTATGCACAGAGTCATTCTGCCAGAGGGAGATGTGCAATATTATACAACCTTTAGCTTCACTTGCTATGGTCAGCTGAAACTAAAAATTGCTAAAAGATAAAGTGCTCCATTAAATCCCTGTTTTATTGTATAAGTGCCCTTATGAAATGGCATAACTACACAATAGCATTATACCAGGCTAGAATTAAGGCTTACAACAGATGCTAAACTACAGCATTACCCTGACCAGATGTAAGGCTTATTTAAGCCGGATTTTAGAGTGAAATATTTATGAACTGATTTAAATACTAATGAAGAGACAGTCCTACAGCTGTCACAGTCGCAGAATGATAAATGTGTTACACAGGAATCTCTATGTCATATAGCTGGCCATTTTTCAATAGTCATGGACACATGTTTCTTAATAGTACAGGCAGAAGATGGGCAATGAAGTAGGCAAGAAGAAAGACAATTACATAATTAGAAAGTTACCTTCCTTTTTCCTCAGAGCCCTTGTTGGCTCCCCAACTATTTTTTCACTACTTCCTGATTCTTCTCCCCGTTTTTTTGCCCCTTTCAGAAATTCACAGTTCTATCTGTGCAGGTGTCAATACTGTCAATAGGACTTATTCCTAGTTTTGGTCAAGGCTGCAGTTTTCTTATGCACACTGCATGAATATTAGTTCACTCACAATCTCCACTGGGATTCCTTCCCTCCAAGAAGACACTGGCACAGAAGACTGAAGAGACATCTACTGACTGGTAGCATCAATTTTTGCGATTTACAAAATCCCGGTCCTCCCAATGTTCCAAAATCCCACAAACTCTAGCACATCTCCAGCACCTTCATAGTGTGCCTTCAGAGTGTGCCTCACACTTCCCTGTACATATCTGGGATATCACTCTAAAATAATTTCTGTGGGGCACTTCATGCTGCCTTACTGTTACTGCTGCCACTTAATTCTAAGAAACTTCAAGATATAGTTATTAGGCATATATATATATATATATATATGCCTCAGGGACAAAAACAAATCACCTGGGACACAGAAAAGTCTCAATGTACTTTTATAAAGTTTTCAAGCAGCCAGTTCACTCAGGGAGAGGGAGAGTGAGCAAATAAGGCAGCCTGCCCCAGGCTTTTCTCAGATGCAGTGCACAATGGCAATATTGACAGAGCAGTAGACCATCAAGAACAACAGGAAGTTCAGTGCAGCTGATCCAGTGATTCCACTGTAAATCTCATCTTCAACTGTGGTAGGGGTAGGACAATGAAGCCAAATCTCCTCTTTGTCCTTTACTGATTTACTGTTTATCTTACTACACCAAATAAATACAAAAGTGATTTATTTCAGCTGCAAAATTAAGTAGATGCATAAAGTGAAACATAAAGGATAATCTCTAATATAAAGGATGACATTTATATGCAAAATGATTTAGGGAAAAATTTAAAATAAACTTATTATATTTTTTCTGCTGTCCCCTTTTAAACATGTCCTAACTTCTAATTTAAGTTATTGATTCCTGAATTATAAAATTAATGTTTTATTCTTTCAAAACATTAGAATGTAATTAAAGAATCAGCTAAATATTATAGTTTCTATGAAATGTTTCTTCAATTCTACAAGGGATCATAGTAACAGAAACTAATGAATTGGTAAAAATAGTAAAGTAAGCAAAAAGTTTACAGAACATATGCATGATCTGTCAAAAGTGCTAGCAGACTAATTTAAAAATTTTAACTCACACCTGGTGCCAATGACAATATCCTTATAATGCTGAATAATTTATTTGTCATGTCCAGATCATTTCCATCATAAAAATAGCTACTTTATTAAATAATGAATATATGCAGTTAAGAACATCATCATGAGGATAATTCTTAGTGATAGATATACTGGATAAGGACTCTTAAGGAACCCAAGTGCTTTCCTAGGAGGAAGGTGATATCCTTCCTTAAAGAATGGTATAAAAATGTTTAAATTACTAGAATTGAAATATTGAATAAGGTATTTTTATATTGATTGTCATTGAGATTTGAAATAGATTTTCACAACACAACATTTCACGGAGACAATAAGCAGGTTAAGAACAGTGTGACTTTTGGACAGATGTGGTAATAAAGTCAAAATCTCCAACATGTTGGTTTGTCTTCAGCACTCCCACTTACTAATCTAATTAAATTAAATTATTTTATTGTTTATTAGAAGAAAATGGTCCATGATCAATAAAGGGTTGGTTTAATCTTAATTATTGATCTTTACTCATCAATATAAAGTTTTCCAAGTTCCTATTAACTCTGCTAACAATCTTGCAATAAGTTTCACACTCCTTGATATTCTGCTCTTCTCATAGGTGGCATCATTACCCAGAGAACATCCTCTGTTTAGACCTTAAGGAAATGCCACATTCTGTTGTCTTTTCAGTACATGGGATGAAAGCACTTTATGCTAATGTTTTGCCTTCAGCAAATTTCTATCACTTGGTAAGCAAATACATCTTTATGAAATATGCAAATATTCATACAGAAACATTTTAATGCCACAGTGTATCTATCTATATGGTTTCAAAATGGATATGAAATAAGGTTTAGTATTATTTTGGCTACTCCATTTACAGATGTGAATGAATATGCAGGCGGCTACACAGTGGAAATAGAACATCTGGATTAGGAAGTCACAGACATCGAAGTAGCTAATTTATAAATCTTGATTTTAAAAACCAGTTTTGTTCAATCTTTCTGCTACCTGCATAATCAGTGAGTTCTTCATAATTTAAGATTAATTACTTTGATCTCATGAAATGTTCTTGCAACCCATTTCAAATCAAAACTGCATGCAGACTTCTCTGAGTGAGTCAGTCACTATCCCCTGCACTAACTGCTGGAAGAAAAAAACTGTAGTTCAGTTAAAGAACTTTTACTGTTGTTTATTTAGGAAGAATAATGATGATTACTTAATGTAAGATGTTGTAGAGAAACGGAAAAAATAAAGTCTAAATGTGTGAAATGTACTGAAATGTCTCTGTGGCTGAGCAAGAGAGCTGAAAGGAAACATCTGGAAGTTGAATGTCTCATCTAAAGGAATATGGGAAGAAGGAACTATATGGGAAGAAGGAACCAGAATTTAAGAATAGAAGAGTTTAAAGGACCTTGAAAAAAGAATGAAGGCAGGAAGATATGAGAAAAAGTAGAGGTAACTACTGAAGAGCTAATTTACAGGACATTGAAGAAGCATAAGAAAAAAAAAAATAGAGACATCCAGCTCTGGAAAGACTGAGGGATGCTTCAATGGAAGGCACTCAGTCTAAGTGCTCCATTGTAAGCTTTATCTGCAGAGCATCCCAAAGCCATTCATACTGCATGCTGAACAGTTTGTGTTTTAGCACTTAGCCCCATCACAACTGCCCCTTAATCATTCTCACGGAAAACATCTCATCTTTTATATAGGACATTCACATGCTTGTTTCTTTTCCAGTCTTGAGAAGAGCTGTCCTCAATCACCTACTTTGTCCCAAAATGGATGTCAATCTCATGTATGTTGTTGTGGTTTATCAAGAAAGCCTTCAAAAAACATTCAAAAGAGGAATGGGAAAACTTGTAACCACTGAAGCAATGTCTTGATGCTCATGGCAGGAATATCAAACTGTCTTACATTTTTTGCTGAACTCAGCCTTAAGGCAGCCAGTCAACAGCAGGCTGAGGGCAAAGCTGAATTGCAGGTACAATCCTTTCTAAGATCAGGCACACTGTGTCATAGCACATTCATATCACCATCCAGTGGTCTAATTGTATTGTCAATGCATGTAAAATGGTCAGCAGTTGGTCTGCTCATCTCATGGCAGAAATGATTATTTTTAGTTATGAGATCTAAGTGGAAGTTGAACAGAAAGGGATGCACATTAATTGGCTCACTTCTATTTGGTTGTCACCTAAGACATTAAAATAACTTTAACTGCTTTCCGCAGAAATATTGTAACAAGCTGTGTTGGAATCATCAAAGGACACACAGAGCATCCACTAGAGAGGCCTGTGATTGTTACAGGTTTAAGGGGAGTGTAAGTTATCAGCAGTTATGAGTGACCAATTTATACAGAGCAGTATCAACCCTGTGGTTTTTTGAAAGAACACAATTCTGAAAATCTATTCAATTCCTGTCACATAAGACTTATTCAGTGATAGATGGCTGTCAGGCAATTCAGTGAAAATGGATCTTGTAAAGGAGCTGTCATATGTGAAGCCATCTGCAGCTACATTAGTAACACCTTCCTTTCTAGATCTGAAATTCTTTTCACTTATTTTTGCTTATTAATGTGAATCTCAAAATCCTCTTTAGCATCTTTTTAAAAATCTCTTTCTCTCCTGTTTAAAATCTACTACTCTGTTGTTTTGTCTTCCTTTTCTTTCTGAATTTATTCTGTTTCTACAACTATTGTCATAGTCTGGCCATCACAGCTTGTTTTGACTGTCTTGAAAGTCTAATATACACTCCATTTCTTAAGTGTCTGCATGCCCTATAATCTTACTGTGCCATTTCACTTCCACATTCATCCCCCCTCCCCCAGCTTTTTGACATATGCTTAATTGTTATTTTCTATTCTGTAGGGACTCAGGGCAAATTTCACACTTAAGAGATGCTTCTTATCCTAGGAAAAAGACCTAGGTAGATAAAAACTCATATTTCAAATAAAAACATATTGCACTGCAACAAGTTCTGTTGGTCAGGTATTTTAACTATTAACATATAACTACTTATAAGTTAAATATATTAAACTGTCATAAACAGGTACAAGACTGTCTCACAAGGGTGAGATGAGTCTTCACCCTTCAGCAAGTTACTAGCACTAGGATCTAACTTCAGGGATGACATATACTGAAGTAGCAGAAACAAATAAGAAGTCAAAACACGCTGCCATCTTATCCTTTGCTATATTTCAATTTATTTCAATGCAACATAATTTTAAAAAGTTAAGCTTTCATGAAAAAAATTCAGAGAATATTAGATTCTTATTAGGGAAGATTTCCACATATGAATTAATTGATTAATTATCCTTATTAAAAAAAAAAATCTACATTCTTTCTCATCGTCTTTTCCATAAAGATGCATTGAGCTTAGAAAACAAAACTACATAAATACTGTTCTATTATAAAATGAAAACATTGTAGTTTTCATGAAAATGTTCTGTTATAGTTCAAATTAAACACTAGTTTTCTCACCTTATAACTTCTGGTATTTTTGCATGCTGAGTGCATGAAAGCAAATCTGTGTTGCATATAAATGAAACTCTTTTCATAATATGATATGTCAATAGGCTTAAGGTCATACGTATTTTCTCACCCTTTTTAATTCCTAGATTCTTAAGGATTAGAAATATAAGTCAACTCCTTTAGTTATTTTGTTTCACAATTAGCTAATCCTCAACTCCAAAACAAATTTAGCCCAGTGCACAAGCTGATCTGACACTATCCATCTCATCACAGTTGAATCTGGCTCCACTTTTCTGCTGTACTTCAGAAGAGATAGAATAACAGCTACTGCAGCCTCTTTAGCATTTAAAATTTGTGTGAGTTAACATAATCTTGACGGAAGAATAAAGTGTATCAAGAAAAACACATTGAGTACTTCATTGTTTCTTGGCTGCTTGGTGAGACCCCATACCCACCTATGTGGGTATGTCTATGAGACAGAAGACATCTACTTTATGAAACAGACATTGGGAATATCTAGTGAAAGGGAGCACCTAGATTTCCAGACTAAGATTTAAAAGTTCATTGAAATTCTGAGATGTATGTCAACCGCTTGTTTTGTTTTGGTTTTCATTTTAAAATTATTCTATGTTTACTGAATAAATGGATATATACAGCCTTAGGAAATTTACCATAAACCATTCAGCTGTTTTTCCTCCACTTTACTCATTCACTGCTCTGCAATGTCACTGGCAATCTCATGATCACCAAAAACTATGGGTAATAATCTTAGAACATGGTTGAATTACATTCAGCAAAGGACCAGAAGGTTGGAGGGGGGAAAGGTAGCTGAGCACAAATAACAGAACTTTCTAGAGGCCCCAAGCTACTAAAGGATCTGTGACTCCTGCAAAAAGCAGGAAAACCTCTGAAGATGCTGTGGTTTTAGACATCTCTAATCAGTGGTTCTTGGAAATCCACTGAGAATCCGGTGTTTCAGAGATAGACGCTACACATGTGGGTTGTGTGCAGCCCATTGAAAATGCCAGCAGAGACCCTGTTCCAGCAGACATTACTTTTCTGGTCCTTTTGGATTGAATTTTGATCTTTTTACAGTAGCACAAAAGAATCATATCAGGATTAAAGACCTGTCACATTCATTTTAGTGTGTCTTTATAGTTTATCACATTTCATCCTGCCAAAGCTAGTGGAGGTGCCTAGGGCAGAGACCACATTTTCTGCTCTGTTGTGTAATTTTCCTGGGCTTACTGTGATGTGCTTCTCTGTTGTGTTGATGTTGATTGCTCCCCCTGCCTGCTAAAACTCTTCTAGGTCTCTTGAAATGCTTTCCTAATTCTGTTGAGTGGCTTTGCTGGTGTGCTGGATGGTTTCCATTAAAGGCTTATTGAGACTGGACACCTTATTTACAAAGTCCCAAAATTTCCTTCCTATTGTAGACATGGTCATGACTTTTAAAAACTCTTCATCAAAACTGGTATTTTTTATATGTTGCTCAAAATATTTTATTGATGCTTCCACCTGCAGCTGTCTCATTTTCACCTGAAACAGAAAACTTGCCTGCATTGCAGGCACATCTTATGCACTATCACTGAGAAAACATTTAAGACATGTTTTTTTCATTTAAGACAATGTTTTTTCATGTTAAAGCTGTCTTTTATTCCTACTAAGATCACTTTCCTAACATTACTATGACATCATTCTGAACAACTGAACAACATTCTGAAGCAAGCTGAACAACTCCTGTTTTGCAGTGTGCGAAACAGGCAGGTGAGCTTGTTTTCTCCATATTTTTTCCCTCCAAGTGGGATACTGGGGCTTAATCTGTGAGTTTCAAGAAAATTTGTTTCAAATTAACTGATGTAGAGCTTGCTTGGTCTGCTACTCTTGTCAGATTATCTTTGTATAAAACCTTTCATGGATGTCACTTAGTGGCATAATATCTTCTAGACACTTGCCTCTGGCTCTGTCTTTCCTATTTTCCTTTTTTTTTTTTTTTTTTTTAAGGCCTATGCGCATCTTCATTAGTCTCCCTGATGGCTGAGGGTGACTTAGTCCTATTGAAGCTTTTTTTAAACATTCTTACCAAATTTTTGGGGCTGTTGTTGTTATGCCTAATGCCGTGGTGTCTATCCCAAGAAACACTTGCCTGGCTCTGCTGGACATCCGAGGTCAGCACTGGCCACCTTCCTGGTCCTCAGGAGGTAGGGACGGCGGCTTTGGGTTCGGATCCCCAAGCCCCAGGGAGACTTTGGTGATGCTGACAAAGGCAAGGAGTTGTGTCTTGCAGGGGTTTGTAACCCAACTTTATCTGGCAGCTCCGAGGAGCTACGTGTCCCTGATGGAACTTTCTAGGCGGAAGGGAAGGACTGTCGAGTGACAGACAGACCCTGGGGCGGGGTCACGGGAATGACTCAGCGGGCTCTAGGGACAAGGGGTGGAGGAAGGACAGGATTGATATTGGGATGGGAGGAGGCAAGGGAGGGCAGGACCACTTACAAGGGGGTGCAGGATTAAAGAACTTAATAGAACTTAATGAAACAGAACAACTTAGTTAACACAATACAACAGTCTAATTCAATTCTAAGCATTTGTTTCCAGTGTTGCAGTTCTGGTCACTTGATCCATGACTTCCAGTACTGACAGTACATTGCTTTAATTGCCAAGGTCACAAATTTTTTTTCTCATTGCACAGTTTTGCTTGCTTACTCCCCATATGCTTTTTTTCAATATTCAATCATTGGTTTAAACATATGAGCATCTTCCTTTTAAAGTAGAAGCTACATCTCCTATTTTGTACTTTTACAGTTTAGCTTATTTAAATTCATGTTTTCTGTCCTACAGCTTGAGTCACACTGGGGAATGTGTATAAAGTTGCATGAATAATGAAAAGATAAGTGTCTTTTCCTTAGTGCTTCCACCGTTCCAGAAAACATTTGGCCATCTAATAAAGACGTCAACTAGAGCACAAAACAGTGTCTTTAAATCATTTTCTGACCAGAGATGGTTACTGTACTTTTGATGATGGATGGAGGTAGCTGCCACCCCACATATCATGGGTTGAGACTCTGAGAAGTGTTCCAGCTGGAGGTACTGGTTTCAAACCTAGGCTCATCTTCCTTACTAAATAAAACCAGAAAAAAAGAACTAAAAAACACTTGAATGCCTACCATATATATTTCCGGAAAAACATTGCAGTAAGTTGTCTAATATAGTATGAAAATATAGTGACTGCAGAATTTTACAAGGGAAGTAGATAATGAAAAAAATAATGTAAAATTTTTTTTATCTTCTCTTCTTCAAATGAACTGTGTAAAATTACAGTTACTTATCAGGAAATTACTGAATATGATAGTAAAAAAGAGTAAAATGACATGTTCAGAATAAATTAGATACACTCTTCTAAATTAAATTTTGCAATTTCTCTGTATTAGAGCTGGAGTTTTTGGATTTCTTACTTCCATTTGAACACTAATAATTCTATTTTTATTATTATGTACATAGCAGTTACAGAATACAATTTATGTAACCTTTCCATAAATTAGAAAGTAAAAACTGAAAATCAAACCTAAACAAACTAGAAAACTTTAATTAAAAACTCAGCAGGTTAGGTTTATTTCATGTACAAGCAATAAGATAAAGGAGCTTCTCTTTTTTTCTTTCTTTCTCCTTTCCTTTTCCTTTTTTTTTTTTTTTTTTTAATAGAAACACTAAATGGGTAAATGCTTGTCCCTGTAGAATAAATTTCATTAGGGACTGGTTAAAAAACCTTTTCCTTATAAGGGCCTCGTGACAAATATGAACTTACTTGCTTTTGTCTTTCTGATTGTTTTTCAAAATGAATCTGATTTTTTGAATTTACAGGCAGTTAAAAATAAGAAATGAAATAAAATTTTCTGCAAAGCAGCAAACGATTCATAACATAAAATTTCATTTAAAGAGCATACAATTAGAATACATTGAATAATTCATTGAAAATAATGAATCTTTGAATTTGGCTTCTGAGTGTGGTTGCAAATTGTCAATGAGCACTCATCAATTTTATTAATGCAGTTTTTTATTTAAATCTTTGATGGATTACACCTATGAAGATACATATGCATATAGATTATATGTGAACTCTCTCCTATATTAATTTTCTCAAATATTCAAAAAAAAGAATCTTTTTTTAATTTAAGTAATTTACAAATAGACTGTGTAGTTACTATTGTTAAACATCATAATTTGATCTGCATTTTGAAAGATTCAGAGTCAAACTGAATCAATTCATAAACTTTGTCTCATCTCCAAGGAAATTACCTTCTCTGATTTGTAAGTTTCCTTATTTGTTTTAAAAATAAAGATAACATAGCTATTTTACGGCACAAGGCTGGCTTATGACAGTGACATAATATCACCATCACTATCAAAATAACATAGCTATAGTTGAGGTCAAAATGTCAAAGAAATATACTGTAGTCTTAATTCTTTCATTGGAAAATGATAAGTAATACAAAAAGTTAACTTTAATATATAGGAAAAAAAACATACACAAAAAATCTTTAAAATTCCCCAAAGCCACAAGGGATAGGATTTCCTATTATGTTCACCATTAACATATAGCTTTTGTTTGGAAATTAAAGGCTGGAAGAAAGTAAAAAGTGCATACGTGTCATATGGGTTTTTTCCTATGAAACTTTATTTTAAAATTATTTTTGTAAGAGTCATACAGATTTACACTACTTATGTGGCAGCCACCAGCTTTTGTCTCAATTTTTCCAATAATGTGAATACATATCTTTCATGTATGATCAGATGATAATGGATCTGCTAGAAGCCTATAGCCTTTTTTTGAAATTTTTTTTCCTGCAAACTTCATGAATTAAATTAATTGGATTCTTTTTTATTCCTCCTCAGTTTTTAATGCCATCACTAACATTTTTCCACAGTCATTCATCACATATGGTTAAACCATTGCTGTTTGCAAAAGGGTATGCTTTCCCAGCCCTCTTAACTGATTGCCATACCACCAACAGACGGCGAACTGGGAGCTTGCTCTACTATGTTAAGCATGGACCAAATAGCATGATTTCAGGCATTAAACACTCTCATTGAACCTATGAAAGTTTAACTTGCTGTCATTATTCTCAGTGTTTTCTGACTGTTAGATATTTTAGGTGCACTGTTGCTTCTAGAAAAAGAGCAAAGCAATTTTCTGCTGTTAAAATCTGTAATCTAAATTTATGAATTAGATACTTATGTATTTACTGGCATGGTATTGTCAGGCTATTGTCTCATTAAGGGCTTTTGTTTCTATGTTGATAAGAAACTTGTCATGTGTGGCATATTTCACACTTCTACAAAGAGAATGTCTTTAACAAGTTAGACCCTGCATTTGTGTAGTAGTTTGGGCTGGGGTAGAGTTGATTTTCTTCATAGGAGTTAGGATGAGGTAGTGTTTTGGATTTGTGCTGGAAATAGTGTAGGCAGTTGAGGGATGTTTTTCTTATTTCTGATCAGTGTTTATACAGTGTCGAGGACATTCCTGCCCCTCACTCCACCCGCCCCAGCAAAGAGGCTGGGGGTATACAGGAATTAGGAAGGGACAAAGCCAGGCCAGCTGATCCCACTGACTGAAGTGGCATCCATGCCCAGCATGCAAAATTAAGGGGAAGAAGATGGAAGAGGAATGTCTGCAAGGATGGAGTTTGCCTTCCCTAAGAACTGTTATTTGTGAGCCTGGCTTTCCTGGAAATGGCTGAACACCTTTCTGCTGATGAGAAGGAATGAGTGAATTCTGTTTTGCTCTGCCTGTACACGTGACTTTCGCTTTATCCCTATCTCATCCCACAAGTTTTCTCACATTTCCAATTCTGTTTCCCATTGCACCAGAGGGGAGTGAGTGGCTGCCTGTTACTCAGATGATGGCGAGGGTTAAAACCAAAATTTTTCATCATTGGTCAGTATTATGTCAACTTATTGACACTATAGCTTTGTTTTTTAGTCCTTTTGTTTAGTAGGAGTATTGCATTTACCATACAATTTCTTTTCAGGTTCTGTGCAAGTTTTCACAGTCACAGTTAATGCAGATGTGCACTTGCTGTTGGATCATATATATTGTTCTTCCAATATTTGCATGTCCTGAAAAGAAAGATAAGGATAAAAATGCTATATTCATTTACACCCCCAATGGATACAGTCAGATGTCTGTGGTGCTTTGTCTATTTTGTATCTGTTAATGTTTATATTTTTATATAATACTGCAGCCAACTAAATAATATTTTAAGAATTCAAACCTTTTTTTTTTAGTGAAAAACTGAGTGCATTGTGAATCCCACTACAAAATACTATCTATTTAGTCTATACAATTGCTCTAGCTATTGTAAGGCAATAGGTCTCTCCAGAGATTGAAATAAAATGCCAATACAGACACCTCTGATATGTGGGTTGAATGAGCACTCTTTCCCTTCCTCATCCTAAGTATCTGGCTGAATTTAGGTGAGATATATCACACACACATAGGATTTTGTGTGAGCTTTCATTATATCATACTGCTGCTATTGCAATTTACTTCTGCCTGGCCTCTAACAAATCTGTGGTCTCCTCACACTCTGTTCAGGGTCCTGCTGCTGCAATGGGTAAAGACAGCTATCTACCCTCCGTGGTCAAAATTGCTGAACTCCAAAGAAATAAGACAATATAGTTTCCCAGCACTGATTTATGACCAGCTTTAAATTTTTGCTGGTGCTGGTATGTTTGCTAGAAAATTTTGTTTCTTGGTTTTTTGTTGTTTGGTTTGTTGGTTGTTTGTCATGTGGAATTTTCAGCATATTTTAAAAGTACTGTGCTCTTCTCAGAGGATCTTGCGTCAGCTTAGAATTTCCTACATTACACTGATTTTTACAACTGAATCAGGAATAATAATTGCTATATTCCTCCTTTATATACACTTCCATTTATCTGATTTTGCTTGGTCTTCCTTACCACCATTCTACACATCCACAATGATGTGGTAACACAGTCTACAATTTAAATATTTACATTTCTGTGTGTTGTGTTCTCAAGCCACAGAACTGCATTCCTTACTGGTGGACTTTACCAGGCATAAAATAAACCTTAAAAAGTATCTGCAGAAAATATATTAGAATCTTATCTTTCAATGGAAATAGCAGTTTGAATCTCTTTTTATCTAGCAGTCTTTACTTAAGAAATTAGACTACCCCAATGCTTCACAGAAGAATGCAATTTTGTGACCATTTAGCATTTCTTAACCTTTTAGTTTATTTGTTTGTTTTTCTTGCCAAGCCTTTCCCTGAGCCACAGATGCCATTTCCTATTCAGCTGTAGCTCTGTTTCTCACAGACACCCTGCAGATCATATGGGTAACATTCCAACCCAAATTGAGTCATTTGAGTACAAAATAGCTTTGCAAAATCTGTTACTGTTTCCTTTGCATTCTTTTCTTTATTCACTTTGTTCACTCTTTTGTTGATTGGATTTGGCTTAGGTTTTTTGCTCCTTTTTTAATATTTATTTCAGATCTTGAACACAGACTAATAAATATGTTTGATTTTAAAATTGTAGTCTTAAAAATGTTGTTACACCTCAAATGATAACCCACATACAGTCCATCTGAGCAATTTCTAATTTTTATTGGTTCATGTATGATGCCATTGTAGTTGTCCAGTGCTTTCATTTTTTTTCTTAAATTCACTGCAAAAAATAAAAATTGCCACTGAAGTAAATATCTTCCTATATTACTTCAGTGGCAATTCTTTTTAGACAAACTGAGTATTTCCTCTTTAATTTTCATCGTAAATGGAAATCTTTTAATTTCCCCTCTTTACAGTATATAGAATTTAGAATCAATAGTACCTTTGCATGTGGTCTGAAGAAATTTTATAGGAACCTTTTAGAACTCTCAATGTTTTTTTCAATTGAAATAAATAATTCAGTGTGGTAGAAAGTAAATGATTGAAATAATGCAGGCCAAGGGCTTCCAATTATCTTTGGGCAGCCTTGAAAACTGGACTTGTGCATGCTACTTTGTCAATGAGACTTTAAACCCAGAGATGGTTAATGTAAATAAAACCACCTTAGTTCTTCGTGACTTTGTTTGTTTTACAGTGGTAGACAAATTAAGAAAGCAATCTCCAGCAGTACAAAATGAGGCCAAATATGGTGGTTTTTTTCATAGTGATTCACAAAAGCCTACACCATCCCCATCACACACATGCTTTTTCACACACCATTATTAGAAGTATTCCCACTGCTAAGACATATACTAATACTTTAAACAAACATAAACATATTTCTTATCTTATCAAAAAGATGATTTTTCTAGCCTACTCTTTGATGACTGTAAGCCTGTCCACTTTTGTTATCTGCTGGAAACTCTAGAGGGTCTCTGAAAAAGAAGATGACAGAACTTTGGGGACCTGAGCAATTTGAAGATTTGTTTTCCTTTATTTTTCTTGACTTTCTGAGAGCTTCTAAACTAGTGAAATTGTTCAAAGGCCTTACAGAAAATGTTGTGTCTCAGAAGACTCCTGCTGTGCTTTAATGCCTTAAATTTATCACCATGGTGTCTGCAATTAGTGAGCACCATCTAAAACTACCTAATTCTTAAAAATCCCATGATAGATATTTTATATTTTTAACAAAAGTGCCTGTGATCTGTTAAAACCATATCATGCACTGTATGACACATAATAGAAGTTATTTATATTCTACATTAGACTTTTAAACAGAGTATTTGAACTCAGGCACTTTTCACTTGTACGGACATGCACCTCAAAAAGATTAATAAATCCTTGTGGGGCATTTCAGTTTTCTGGACACTGCTCTGTCATGTAATATCCCTGGGGTTCCAGGGTTACCTATTTTCTCTTTCTGGCAGGGTTTTGTAAATTGGAGAATCTTTACTCTTGTCTGCTCATTTATTTACTGCCATAACAATCCCATTTTATATTGAAAATTAGTCTAGGCTGAAGCTTAAATATTGTTTTATACTTTTTCTTGTGAAAACTAAGATTTATGAAGCCCTGGAGATACCACTTGGTTTTCGTCCTCAAAAGAGAAATATTACATTAAAGACAATGTTGGTAACCCTGCAGCGTATCAGAAATTTATTATGAAATATAAACTGCACAAGAAACAAGAGACAACAGTGAACACAGGCAAGAAACTGACATCGTGTATTTATTTTTTGTTTTAATGTGGAGTTATGAATACTTATTGCATTTGTGGAAATTGCAGTTTCTGAGCACAAGACAATTTTGAATGGTTGAGCTGCTTTTACTAAAATGTAACTCTCATGTTCTCAAAGCATTTTGTGTATATCACCATTCAGGAAGTTACTAAACACTACCAGGATGTTCATCAGCTGTTCTGCAACGGAAAGATTTATCTTTTCTTTTTTTATATATATAGTCCTTTTGTAAATTCCATTCAATAAATTAAGCACAATTTTGCATATCACTTTAAGCAGAAGCAGCAAAGATTTTATATCAGTTGTTACTGTGTACTTAATCTTTCTCCAACAAAGACAGCTTCTGAGTATTCTTTGATTAATATGAGAAATCTCTGATTGGAAATCTTCTTCCCTGGTATCCATTAACTTTGAGGGCCATGTAGCTGGACTCACATCTCATGATCTGATGTTCAAATCTGGACTTTCAGCACTGCATCTACAGATGCAGTGCAACAGGTGAACAAATAGTAAATACCAAGGCAAATGGAAAAAAAAAAAGAAGTCCAGCCAGGCTAGATCAAATAGGTAAATGCATCTGAAAAACAACAGGCTAAAGTTTAGCAAAGTAGACTACCAGGCGTCAGCAGATCAGCTACAGAGAGAACAACTGGACATTTTGGAAAGTGTTGGCATGGCACCATTAGAGTAGGAATGGCCGGTTCAGAAATGTTGGTAAAAACAGTAAAACTGGATGACTGACAAGAATAGGCCAAACTATGTCTTGTATAATTATGTGAAATAGTGATTCAGACGCATATGCAGAAATATAACTTTCAATGAGTTAAGAACAAGAATAATTTTAAAAGAACCAAAAAAAAAAAAACAAGGCAAACTAAAGAAGCCCTAATACAACAATAAAAAAACCCAAACAAATCCTCAAGAGAAGAATGTTGAAAGCCAGCATGACAAGCATTAAAAGACAGAAAGTAAGCAGACTTTGTTTCTAATAATTTGTGAAAGAAATGGAACTGTTACATGTTTTGACTTTTAAAAGCCTTATTACACTAAGGCATGTGATTATACTAAGCTATTGTAAGCAACATAACACGTCTCCACTGAAATACCAAAAACTTCCTGGAATCTAGTTATTGCAACCTAGATCTATAAAATTTTGGCCCTTGAGGCAGAGTTTCATAAAAATTAGGGTGTGGAACTTGTTGCTCATCATTAGAAAAAGGTTAATTCATATATTTGACAAAAAATTTCTTACATTTCAGGTGTATAACAAAACATGAATAATGCACCCTAGCATGATGTGTCCTAATAGTACCAATCTACCAGAATTTTTAACTGTTCTGTTGTTATAAAACTACAGAAAGTATATTAGTACAATATCCTGTCTTACTAATAAATTGTTTTCTTAGTGCCATTAGTTTATTTCCTTATTCTAAGATTAGAACTACACTGTTTTTAGGTTTAATCATAGTGATGTGAAGATGCTCTGAGAACAGAGAGCTAATTGCCATGGCATTAAGAGATCCTTTGGCTGAGAAGAGCCCTCTGAAACTCACAGTGATCTTTTCCAGTTGATCACAGACTAAGGTATTTATAAAAATGCAGTTATTCTCAGTGAGTCAAGGTTCGATTTCATAAATTACCTTAAAAGAGCAGACAAAGGATTATGCTACAGAGAGGATCTAAAGAGTGCCTTTGGGGTTTTGGAAGTTATTGGTTTCTGGGTTTTTTTTATGTAGTCTGGTAACTGTCCTGGGGTAACTATCCTCTAAACCAGGACAGTATTTTACAAAGATATATTTTTAACCTTGAAAAAACAGTGAAATGATGAAGAATTTTAGCTGTTTTAAAATACCTTTAATTAGCAACTTTGCATACAATGATAAACTGTATAAAAGAACAAAATACCCTTACAGAGTATGATCAATCAGCTTTTACTCCCAGTAAAAATCCCTTCTGACAAGCAAGCACTGTGAAAGTCTTAGACACTCCACTGGAATACAATTTTGAACAATTATTTCTATTATTTCAGAAGGAATTCTGCATGCAAAGTGCCTATAGAGATAGACTAACACTAGTATTTGTAGCAAGTAATTCACCGCAATATTAAATTTCTCAAAATATAGTGTTATTTAGCCTCATGATCAAAAATACAAAAGTCAGAAGTGAAACAATTGGCAAGATTGTCACAGTTTCCACACACAGTACTGTATGTCTTTAGCACACAAGTATTTTCCCACCAGAGAAACCCGGGACAGAACCTGGGTCATGGTAATTCTACATTTTCAAAGGCTGGAAGGCATCCCCTGAAAAGCTTATGTGGCCCTAGGATTTTCCTCTTTGTGTCTCTCTGAGAGGCTGCCAGTACCTGAAGGGCACAACAAAATCTCCAGAACTGTTTGAAACAAAATTGCAGACTAGCAGTAGAAAATTTGAATGGTTTTGCCACCAGCTACTAATGTTTTACCATTTGAGAACTTACAGGGCTCAGAATTTCATCTTAAACTGTCCTGCTGCTTTTTCCAACATGCACTTTGTTTCATAATATTTTAAATAGCTAATTTATTTGTCGCACGTTTGCCGAGTTTCCTGTAATTTCACATCATGTTTGAATTCAAGCCTTACAGCAAGCACAGACATTTTTTTGGTTTATAATATCCATATATCTGTTCACCTGTTTGGGATGATGCTATCTTGTATGACCTTACTGCATCACATGACTCACCACTGTCCTAAGAGCAGTTACAGGAATTTTCACTTAGTGAATAAGTGCAGACTGTATTTCTTTTATTTGACTAAGCTGTTTCCTATTACTTACTTTATTCTCTTGACAGTAATAAATTCCATAATGGTTGCTAGATTTCAAATCAACTATTACACTATCTAGATGGAACAGTAAATCAATAATTGATGATATACAAATCATATCTAATAGCTGGAATGCAAGGGGGGTTTGCCTTAAGGTGTCACACTCAGCAGTCACTGTAATATTTATTGAAAATATAACACAATTCTATTAAATCAATAACAGATTGACATGAATATATTAAGACCTTTTCATAATCAAAGAGGACAGAGCTGAGGGGAGAAAATGCACTTTATTATGCACACACTTAGTGATCCTTATTTTTGAAAACCTGATTAATTAGATGCTTTATCATACACCTTGTTTTCTACATTTCTTTTGATGCTTCCATTTTCAAAATCAAATTAAACTGGATTAAAGCTTTGTGAAATACTTTTACAATCAGGGCTGCCACTTGTATTCCAATAGCTCTTGGTGTATAATATTTTTGCTTAGGAGAAGTATATAGTGGGATAATTTCTTAGATAATCTTTTTTATATTGCACTCAGAAAGAAGCATAAGTGCTCAGTAAACCTTCTCATATGGTCAACATAGCCAAATATTAGTACAGAGACAATAAAAAATTAAACCTCAATTCTGATTCTGTACTTCACTCTGCATTTATTCTCATTGGTTAAATCAAAGATTGACATTCACAAGTATTGCACAATCAAGCAATAGACTGCTTACAAAAAGATGATGCCCAAGTACAAATCAATTTTTGTAAATTCATAAAATCAAGAAATATGCTATCAGATTCTGTAGTTCATTGAAGTTTGGTAGTTTTAACGGGTATCTTTTATTTTCTTTTTTGTTTTTTCTCTTCCTTTTTCTTTTTCTTTCCAAAAAGGCATAATAGATAGAGCTATAATTCTTAGCTGATTTCTTCTCAAATTTTGATAAAATAGATTTTGTAACAAAAAAGATCAAATTCATTACTTAGAAGTTAGCTCACATATTCATGAGGTATCAAAGGACAAACAAGTCATACTTTTAATGTCATTAAAGTATTTTAAAGGTTTTCAGGCTTCTTAGATTAGTTAGCTGGAAAAAAAATTAGATAAGAATGGATATAAAGCCTCAAAATCTTTCTTATATTGTCCAAATCCCAGTTTCACTTCCGATAAAGAATGAAAAAATGTGGTGCTTAGAGTTTGCTTCTGTGGTATGTCAGAAATGCCACAGAAGTCATGAAAACATTTTGTTAGAAAAGTTTAGAAGATTGTTCTCTGAGACAAAGATAAACAAATGTCAAAATTTTTGCGAGAAAATTAATCAGTTTAATATTTTTTTTGATAAGTCTCTTGGAAATGTATAAAATATCTGTCCTGGTATGCTTCAAGGATAAATATTTAGATTCTTTCCACATTGTTTTGTTGACAGTAACTGTTAACATGTACTAGAGCCAGGGAAATTAAAACAGGCAAAGGCCCATGATATTAATCAAAGAGCAGAAAAAGGTCCCATTTTGCATTACATTTATTAAAATATATCTAATTTCCTCAAATATAAAATATATGCAGGGTATAGAAGTTTAATGACCAGTAAGGGTTTTTTTGGGGTGTTTTACATTATTAGGGAGTAATATAAGTATCTGGTAAACTGATTTTTAAAATAATTTACAGACTACATGTTGCACAAGATGAAGAAATATATACTATTTCAGAGAGTTGTTATTTGATTGTTGCCTTGTTATTTCTATCAAAATATTAAGTAGTGAAAAAAAAATTAAAATCTGTGCATCATAATATACAAGAAAAACTCACCAAAGTCTATTTTCTTTAAGTAATCTCTAGATTTTACAGTTGAAAGCTGAGTCTCACCTGACAAAGGAAGCTTGAAATGCTTAAACATGTATTTCTGTCCTACAAGCATCATGAAAAGAATCTGCTTTTGCAAGTTGTTTTCTTCTTGACATAATGTACCAAATGGCTTGCTAAAAATTTGGACAAATTCCAGCTGAACAGCTACTATTCAAATTGATAGTGACAGCTCATCCTGAAAAAAAATGTTATTTTCAAATGATTGATATGAACTCAAAGGGGTGTGAAGAACTGTAGTGTTCATATTGCTCATGAGCTGTTGACAGTTTGGCACATTTCTAATGCTGATTAGAAACAAGCCAGGACGCTGCAGTTTGCATTCACATCAAGCTTACAGACCACATTAATTATTTGACTCATAGGAACACTTAGTATACTAAAATATGTCAGAGTTTCAAAATCAAATGACCTTTCTATCAAGTATCTCAATATCTGTGATAACAGTATTGAGTGATAAAAGGATAGTAGGGGAATATTAAGAAATATTAATTGAACTCAGCAAGTGACCTTGGTGATATTCAGTGAACTGCTGATATATTTAGACATATAATACAATGGAAAAAACCCTTGAAAATGGAATTCTGAAAAACTTGTGTACATTCTTCACATTTGACCTGTAAATTGAGGAGCTGGTACTTGAGTGCTTTTATGGTGTTTATTTTTACATTTCATATTTCACCTGTGAAAATGTTAATGCTACTAGGATTTTTTTTAAGAGCCCTCTGCCTGACAGCCTTTCTCTATGGTTGTGCTGATGCAGGCAACTTAAAAGAAAGTGTTAATGTAACTTTTCCAGCAGGCCATTACTTCTCAATTGGTTCTCCAAAATGTCAGCATCAGCAAAGGCAGCTCCCACTCCACCCAGAAAATTACTGGGATATCTGTGTCTGATGTATTTCTATAGAATACCTCCTATTTATTAGTAGATCACTACTATTATTTCACACTGACCATACACAAACCCCAAAATGTGATCACTTTGAATTTGCAGTTGCTTTACAAGATATTTCACTCATAACTGCATACCAGAGAGAATACAGAGTCATAGATGACACTTTTTTTTCTAATTCTCAGTCATATAGGAAAGAAAAAATGGAGAAAATGAGATGTTTTCCTAGGCTGAAAAAGTTTCTTTTCCCTCTCTAAGCAACTGGCAGACAGAAACCATTGCCCAGAAGTCAGATGAAAGCACAAGACCCTGCCACCAGATATTGATAGTGTTCAGGAAGTGAATCACTATCTTGTTGTCTTAGATGCCAAGTGCTGAAGGTAGCTATATTTCCATTTGTCAAACCTTCCAAAAAATCCCAGGCATACTTCTGTATCCAGAAAAACAATGAATGGATGCTAGGCTACAGACCAGTAAACTTGCACACCTTCTTTAGGAAAATAATAGGTCCGGTATAGGAAAATGAAAGTGATAGTGACCTTCTCCTCAACTTGATCAGAAGAACCGTAAACATGTGTTTGTTTACAAAATGTGCACTCTATTTTCATTATCAACTTCACATTCACCACTACGACAAAGTTTGGGGTTTCCTTGAGTTTTTCATTATTACAGAGCAAGAAATATGGACAGATCTCGATGCTATGAGACAAGGTACAAAATGAAACTGACCCACAGATTCAGCAAAAGGGGAAAGCACTACACAATGTGCTCATTCACAGATGAAATTCACAAAGTCGCATAAAAATGATAGTAGTTGACCCAGGAGAAAGTTTAACTTACATTTCCAGTATTTTTGCAGCATGTAGCTCAAGCTCTCACTGACTTTGTCGGAATTATATAGGTAATATGATCATAGAGTGAATTGCTGCAAGGTATTGTACACTGTACATCATTGTGTTTTCCTTTTCAATGTTAGCTGTTTTATTGCTTCTCTGAATATTGTATATTTGAATGAATTTATAATTTTTGCCACTGCCTCCAAACGCATGCACACAAAATCTTATCTTGGCTGAATTACTTCACATAATGTCCCTCAGGTAGAATATAAGAGCAGTGGTGAGACACGGCAATCCCAGTTCTTATTAGTACTCCTCCATATTCAGCTACCAAAGAGGAACTTCATGTGTACAGTGACCCTCTACATCACTACTTGTGTCTTGAAACAATAGAACTGACTTTATTAGCTTTGTTACATTAAGATTCAAAGTACATAGCACTCTCTGTCACTTCAGTCTGAACAGTAGATCCAGCTTTAAAGGATATGTGAGCAGCAGTACAGATTTTGTGAATTTTGTGGTGCAATATCTCGAAAAGCAGCAGGAACAAATTGTTAGGAAAGGAGCAAAGAAATGGCAAGGCCAGACTGCTCCTATTTGATTCAGTGCCAACAGCAATAAAGTCTTCCAGAGGGATACTATAATAAGTATTAAAAAATCATAGATTTTTTCATGAAGTGTTATCACTTCTTCTCAAGATGAGATCTTAAACCCAAAAAAATAGCAAAAGTCATTCTAACAATTCTCCCTTTCCCTTCATTTAATAATTGCCATAATCTCTTTACAGCAATGCTAGGTAAGTAGCGAGAGCAGGTGGCTTACTTCACTCTGAGAGCCTTCCCTTTAAATCTTGATGCCTAAAAAATGTTTGTATCTCTGACATCCTTGACCCTGGGGTTTAATTTCCAATATGCACATGATAACATTGTGCTCCTATTGTCTACCTAGGGTTAGACAATCACATTTATCACTACACAATGTGGATAGTGCTCCTGAGTCATGTGAACAAACTAAGTGTAATATTGATGATAGTTGCCAGTTCCAGTTCAAAAAAGCTAAAAAATTAATCTATATACAGTTTCTTTTATATACAGAGACTAAATGTACACATAGTGTACATTTTAATTTTAGTCTAATGCAGCTGTTAAAAATGTTTTTCTCGTAATAAGGTGCACTTATATCAAAAAATAAGTTAACATACACTTTGCAGGTAACATGGAATTTTTCCTTATTGCAGATTCTTTCATTTTTCAGGCTAAAATAATTTTGCAGCTTTTTTCAAAACTGAATGCAAATACACAAAATCAAAAAACTAAACACAGAAGACTACAAGGGCTGATGAGTAAATATATCACAGCTACTTTTATTTGTTGCTAAAAAGGGGAAAGAGAGCAACAGTTATCTTCTGACTTCCTTGAAGATATCTGATGCACAGAAAAATCAAAGTAGGTAATAAAAATAACAGGTTTTGTGCTTTCAAATATATCTTTTGTCTTATTTCACAGAGATGATGTTAATGATTCCTCAGACAATATTTTATAGCTTATCTTTCTTTACTTTTTAAAAATTTTTTTTAATCAATATGTTATAAGGAATAAAATACCTTTTCCCATGCCAAGTGTATAATTTACTACACACTTGTGTAATAAAGATTGTGAGACTTTGTGTGTTCTCTGACTTCCATCATTCCTTTTGACTTCAAGTGCCTACTAACCTTGGATACTCCCTTCCTCTTAAGGGTGGGACATCACAATTTGCTAATTGCACATTAGTCTAGAAAGCTACAAAGAGTTTATAAATTATGATAAATAAAAAGGTGTGTTGCTATCTCAAGAAATAACATGCAATATCATAAAATATTATTAAAAGATAGCCACCTATACATTGACTCTTCTGTGGCATATATGGTATTTTACAGGAAATAGAGGTGCTGCTGTTTTAAGGCAATATGAAACTTCTTTTTTCATTGTAATTCAGTCATTATTACCTAGGTTTTCAGCCATACACTACTTCACAGCAGGAACTCCGTGTACAGTTGGAAATGCAGAGGCAAACTGGGACATCACTAATAATTCTAATTACTACTATGCTTCTTGCTATTTGGTTTATGACTTGAGATGTGTCTTTAGTAGCTGGATAGACAGTGGGTGATAAGTACTTTCATGACCATCTAGAAATCCGAACAAATATAAAAATATATAGCTACCTTTTGAAATTGTTGTCCTTAATAATACTCCGTGCTTTAGTTTCCACGGGTGATTTCAGGTGCTTTTGCTTTGGAGATTCCAGTTTTAGATAATTCACATTAAAATAACCCAACATTTAAAATAGGAAGTTTGTTACAATTGATTAAATTTTAGAGCCGTACTGTGTCTAGTGGTACCTAATCTGAAGCCTTGTTTTGGAATAACTTTAGTGGCAGATTTCTGAAGTACAGATAGATCCTGTCTTGACTTCTGTCTGGAGATAGACTCGATTTCTTAGAGTCTCCATAACATGGGCTACATTAATTTCTGTGCTTATGACAGAAACCACACTATTCTAAAGTACAGCATTTTAACTCTTCCTCTAAGATACTGTTCACACAAGAGGTTCTCCTGCTTCCTGAATCATGATCTCACATCTTACATTTGGGCATTCCTTTTAAAGATGAAAGAAGGCTCTGTTTATTAACTTCATCTTAATGATCAAAACGGCAATTTGGGGCCAAAAACACTGTGTACAAAATTAAGGACTAAATACAATAGTCATAATAATTACTTCTTATTGGTGGTTACGAATAAAAGATTAAAAAATGGTAGAACTTACCTAAACATTTGTGGTAACAAAGCTCTGCAATTACATCAGTTTCAGAATTTTTCACTTTCATTTATTTATCTCTGGGATAATACTATGCAGAGGACCTATCTTTCTTGATCATGGAACAAGAAATATTTTTTCTAGTTCAGTTTAGAATGAAAACCTTTCTACTTTAAAGATTTTTCTTTCCCCTAGCTCTTTATTTCTCAAACCAAATAATATCAGATCATTAAGCAAGAAATTTTTTGTCTCATAAATATTGTGTCCAAGCGACAGCTTGTCAAATTTTCTGGGAAGGTTCAGACCATAGTGTTGATGAAAATGTATCAAAATAAGTTTAGTAGAAGCTTTTTGTAAATAAAGGTATCTAAGCCTACTGCTTCTGGAGAGCATCTTTAGAATGTCCTGAACTCCATATTAATGCTTTTAGGCATTGCTTGTTCACTGCATCTATTGTCCTGCAGGGAAACTCAAGCATCGCTTGGAAGGAAGCCATTGCATTCTGCAGATGTGAGCTGTGTGCTATATTTATTGAAGAGTACAAGTGGAAAATAAATTCTACAACTGTATCTAATTGAAGTCATATTACTTATTTAGATATAAATAGTAAAATTATGTATAAGGAAATCTCAACATAACCCTGCTTCTGATTACCACACTGGTATTAAGGAGAGATGCTATCATCATTGAATTACAAGAAACACGTGTGTGGTTTTCACAAATTCTTACTCTTTTAAGTGCCCTTCAATATTGCTGAAGTCAAAGGGAATAAGGAATGTAGCCTGAAACGAGCAGAAATAAGTATGTCAAGAGTACTTAAATAGAAACTTTTATGGTCTAAAAGTCCACAAGTTCTTTCATTTCAAGCTTTATCCATTAGCACGTTCTCAAGGACAGCATACAATGATCATTTCCCTGTATGAATAGCACAAATTTTGGAGAACTGTGATTTTCAAAGCAGGCAGTTTTCTTTCTTTCCCTCTGAAAGACTGAGTAGTTAACCTGGTCTGAGAACAGCTACGGTATCTTAAATTCACTGAGCTGCAGATAAAAGATGCAGCTAAAGGTATTTGTATGTAGTGGGCTGAGGCTGGATAACCTACCAAAGCCTCTCTATTACTCCCCTCCACAACTGGGAGAAAATACATTCCTCCCACAAGGGAGAGAAAACATGACAAAAGGTTTGTATGTTAAAATAAGGACTGGGAGAGATCATTGCCCAAATACTGTCACAGACAAAACAGACTTGAATTAGAGGTATTAACTAAATTTACTACTAACAAAATCAGAACAGGATAATGTGAAGTAAAATAAGACCTTAAGAACACCTTCAGCCCTCTGCTCCCTCCCTCCCAGCTCTACCTCTTACCCACCAGTGGTGGGGGGATACAGGGAATGCGGGCTACACTCAGTTCAGCACGCCCTGCTCTTTCCATGTGAGACAGTTCTACATTAACTTCTCCTACGTGAGTCTATCCCACTAACATATCTCTACAAAGAGTGCTTCGAGGATAGGCTTCTGTAGCATGAGTCCACCCAGGATCACAAGTCCTACCAGGACACCTGCTCCAGCATGAGCTCCTCTCTCCATGAACCTCCCATAGGGTCACAGCCTCCTCTCAGGCATCCACCGTCTCTCGCCACAGGCTGCAGGTGGATCTCTGCCATGGATCTCCATGGGCAGCAGGATTTCAGCTGCTTCACCACAGTCTGCACCACAGTTTGCAGGGACATATCAGTTCCAGCACTCAGAGCACCTCCTGCCCTCCTTCCTCACTTGTCTTGGTGTCTGCAGGGTCCTTCCTCCCACATGTTCTCACCCTGCTCTTCTCTGGGTGAAATTACATCTGCATTTAACTATTTTTTTTTTTTAATCTTCCTCTTAAATATGTTATTCCAGTGGTTTTACCACCATTTCTGATGTGCTCAGCCTTGGCCAGTGGTGTATCCATCTTAGAGCCAGCTAGTCTTGGCTCTGCTGGACAGGGAGGAAGCTTCCAGCAGCTTTTCTCAGAAGCCGCTCCTGTAGACTCCCTGCTAACAAAACCTGGCCATACAAACCCAATACATTGTATTAAAAAAAAAAAAACAAAACAAAAACCAAAAAGCAAACTAGGAGGAACTATAAGGGTGCAATTTTCTTCATTTGAAAAAAGAAAATTCAAGCTGGAGAATTTGATCTGGCAGAAGAAAACTAAACTTCATTGTTTTCCTCAACTTTAGATAGAACAGGCCAACAGCTACCATCTCCTCAGCTGGAATGCCTTCAGCTGCTTAGCAACATAGACCCTAAGTAACCTGCTTTAGTCTGACAGGGTCTCATTTTAAAAGTCTTAGCTTTTCATCTTTTGAACAAGTGCATTTCAGTCTTTTATTGAATGTTTATTTGAAATAAAACTTCACAACTAGCTTGAGGGAGAAATTAAAATCTGGCTCTATCCTTCCCTCAGGTAAGTGCTCTACTCATTGAGCTAGAAAGTTATGGTCTGATAAGCCTTAAATTATTTTTGCACAGTGGCACAGCTTTGAGAGGAAAATGACCTGAAGTCTAATCATTAGGTGTTCTAGGAAATTGCAGACTTTATTTAACACACTGACACAAAGAACAGCACTGAAGTGTGTGTGAGAATGGCCTAACACCAGCTCATTCTGCAAAACTGCACTTCCATCCCTCAAAATTTTTAAAAGAAAACAAAAACTTTCTGCTTTCACGTAGAAAGAACAGATATACATCAAGCCCCATGAAGCTGTGTGAATGCTGAACTAATCTATTCAAGGTCTTGAAAGGCAATAAAGTCAGCCTGAGGCAAGTGAAACTGAACACCTCCTCTACCTAACACCTGTTCATGTGTCCAGATAAGATAATTTAGACATTTAATGCAATGGCTCTGAATATGAATTGCATTGTGAGGACTCTCTGTATAAATGGTCCAGTACATTTGGAAAACTAACCTAGGTGTAGGAATTCCCTTTTGGAAAATAGATAAGTGAGAGTTAGCTGATGCAGGGCTGACCCTAAAAGAATCAAGTATTTTAATACAAAATTCTTGCTGGATGCCAATATTAGATTATTTCTTTCTTTGCAAAATTTGGTTCTTCATTTCCTTGGAAATATTTCCATTTGTTTTCTTCTTCTTCTTCTTCTCTTCAGTGAGACACTGTATTGATTTAGACTAAAAACATTTTAAAGTTAACTCTACTACATGGTATTTTAATAGACATCCAGCTCATCTATTTTTAACAGGTGAATGAATTTATCAGTAGAGTTTCACTTTCCTCTGACTATCACTATTACATTAGAGGCAGGAGAGGATCAAATCTTTGATTTAGTAAAGATTTAATTGCTGTACTTTCAAATCACAAAGTGCTTTTGTCACTTTTTTTCCAAAGGCTAGTGAGTATTTTATATTTTGTTAAGGTAGATAAGTATTCCAAAAGCAATAGAATGTAAGTTAAAAACGTGCTTTTGGGAGAAGAAAATAAACATAATGAACTACTGTATTGTTTGTCCTATCATGCTTCCAGAATTTATTGCAGCTAGGGAATAATTTCTAGGAGGAGAAAATCCTGCAAAAGTGTTTCCATACTACTACATACTTGTGAAACATACATTTTGCCTTTGGTAAAAAATAACACATTAGTGTTGCTGAATAGATGCATATTTATACAAGGATACATAGATATACAAAAAAAAAAAAAAAGACATTTATTGAATAAAGGTTAAAAGAGGGGAAAAGAAATTATAAAATGCATTAGAAATAAACCAATGCTGCCTAATTTAGCTCTTACTCTTATATTTACAGAAACTAGATTATTTTTAAAAGTTTAAACTGTACCAACAATGTATTTTTGTAGATTCCTTTATTATTCAAGCATTTTACATTTCTCACATACCTTATCTTAGGGCTATGGCCTCTCATTTACCCATGCCTATGAGAGTTACCATGCTGCCTTTTACACCCCTCTGGTGTAATATACAATAACAATGTTTGGAAAAAGTTCTGACATTCAATTTTAAGAGTGACACACCAAAGCAATGAAGTCCTCTTTTAATTACTTTTCTGGGAAACTATTTGCATAATATCACCAGTAAGAAAAGAGGGGAAAAGCACTGGTTAGGTGGACTAAAGCCACAAAAAGTAAGAAAAAAAAAAAGAAAAAAAAACAAGGGAAGGGAAGGGAAGGGAAGGGAAGGGAAGGGAAGGGAAGGGAAGGGAAGGGAAGGGAAGGGAAGGGAAGGGAAGGGAAGGGAAGGGAAGGGAAGGGAAGGGAAGGGAAGGGAAGGGAAGGGAAGGGAAGGGAAGGGAAGGGAAGGGAAGGGAAGGGAAGGGAAGGGAAGGGAAGGGAAGGGAAGGGAAAGGGAAGGGAAGGGAAGGGAAGGGAAGGGAAGGGAAGGGAAGGGAAGGGAAGGGAAGGGAAGGGAAGGGAAGGGAAGGGAAGGGAAGGGAAGGGAAGGGAAGGGAAGGGAAGGGAAGGGAAGGGAAGGGAAGGGAAGGGAAGGGAAGGGAAGGGAAGGGAAGGGAAGGGAAGGGAAGGGAAGGGAAGGGAAGGGAAGGGAAGGGAAGGGAAGGGAAGGGAAGGGAAGGGAAGGGAAGGGAAGGGAAGGGAAGGGAAGGGAAGGGAAGGGAAGGGAAGGGAAGGGAAGGGAAGGGAAGGGAAGGGAAGGGAAGGGAAGGGAAGGGAAGGGAAGGGAAGGGAAGGGAAGGGAAGGGAAGGGAAGGGAAGGGAAGGGAAGGGAAGAAAAGAGAAGAAAAGAAAAGAGAAGGGAAGAAAAGAGAAGAGAAGAAAAGAAAAGAAAAGAAAAGAGAAGAGAAGAGAAGAAAAGAAAAGAAAAGAAAAGAAAAGAAAAGAAAAGAAAAGAAAAGAAAAGAAAAGAAAAGAAAAGAAAAGAAAAGAAAAGAAAAGAAAAGAAAAGAAAAGAAAAGAAAAGAAAAGAAAAGAAAAGAAAAGAAAAGAAAAGAAAAGAAAAGAAAAGAAAAGAAAAGAAAAGAAAAGAAAAGAAAAGAAAAGAAAAGAAAAGAAAAGAAAAGAAAAGAAAAGAAAAGAAAAGAAAAGAAAAGAAAAGAAAAGAAAAGAAAAGAAAAGAAAAGAAAAGAAAAGAAAAGAAAAGAAAAGAAAAGAAAAGAAAAGAAAAGAAAAGAAAAGAAAAGAAAAGAAAAGAAAAGAAAAGAAAGAAAAGAAAAGAAAAGAAAAGAAAACTAACTGGCTAACTAACAAATAAACACGCTAATCCTAAATACCCTTGATCTGCTTACCTTTAAAAATCTTAAAGATAATTTTAGGCTGAAAACCATAGCAGGGAATTAATTGCCAGTTTTGTTATTTTCCTATTATTTATGTTGGTTTTGTATATATATATAAATGCACCTTTGTGTAATGGTTTCTAGTAATTTATTCAAATGCAAACATCTCCCTCCAAGATCACTAGTCCTAACTTACCTAAGAAGCAGTTTTGACCTTTGCTTCTTGGTCAAGATTTCATCGCAATTACTATAGTATCTTTCTGGATATGTAAAGATATTTCTTGAGAGTTATTCAAATACTAAGTTGTTAATCTACCCAAACTGCAATATAACTTCATATCTATTAAGGAAACTGCTGGAGAACTTTCCCTATAATAAGTTTTAATTTTGGATGCAGATAAATGCCAACCAAGATTCAGGCAAACACAGAAAATGTACCCTCTTCTCAACACTGATTTGCAAAAAAGGCAAGACCAAACACCGTGAATTTCCACATATATACCAGTCTTTGTGGTAAGGAAAGGAGTCAAACCATAACAATTTCTGTCTGTACTGAACATTTTTAAGGAAAACTAAGAGGATTTTACACCTAAAGAAATCAGCTGATACATAAATATAACTGAGAATATTCCACGTATTTCACAAGATAATTTGAAAAAAATTCACAAGACAGAACAGGTAAAAGTGTTTAAGCTTCTGTCCCTCCAAGGAGATCCTCTTTTATAAAGGCCTGGATTTGGTTAATTTTTTGACTTTCTGAATTTCAGAAATCTCCTCAGAATTCTCTTTCTTAGGCCCATTTCTTTCCATTATAACTGAGTTCCAGATCTCTGCTGCATTCTTGTCACAGCAAGGATGCTGCATAAACTTAGGGATTTCAGTTCTATACTGAGCCATACTCATGCCTATCCATATTTTGAACCTTTTCTTTCCAAGCATATATAATTGAAGTCATGTGATATTTCTCACTATTTCCACTTGACCCAGCATTTCTTCTTACTTTTCTTATTATTATCTCATAAATAAAAGAAAAATTCCAACTAGTAGTAACATTCACAACAAAGGCATACATGAAATTGTTGTACCCCACAGCTAATTTTAAGACCTATGTACTGTGCATCTAAAGGGAATACAGTACTGTATTGCAGAAATGGAAGGTAAAAAAAAATGTTTTTCCTACACTGAAACAATATTTCTTCTTTTATGGCTCAGGATATGAAATTATTCATTATTTAAAAATATATATTGGGAAGTGATTTATTTTAATTTTAAAGAGATGCTGCATTGACACTATTTAAAGCATGTTTAAGTAACACGCAGAGAAAGGAGCAATGAATGCAATGGCACAGAGGAGATGATTCAAAAAGCTTTGGAACCAGGTGGTCTTTAAATTGCCAAAATAATGAGTGTTGGTTGCAAGAATTCCTGTGAAAATATCTGTTTCACAAGAAATATAAGTCTATAACCACTCTGAATCACACAAGAAGAAGACAGGATGTATTGTTCTTGGTAATGCCTGTAAACCTTGTGTTTCCGTCTTACAGAAGTCTTGGCTACATTTTCTATACTCAAAATGTAAACAAAAAGTATTTTTCTATTTATGGTAAATGTTCAATCTGTACAGTCACCTACTGTGCACAATCACTGGCAATTTCGCATATTGTTATTACTTGTAACAGTGTGGTAGTATAGAGCTACCCAAAGTTGTTCAGCCAGTGGAACATACTTAACACAAAATACAAAACTTACTCTGAAGAATTCATCTGTGTGTTTAAAATTCCATAATTTGGACTTGACATCTTCCTAATGTCCTAATACTCATTTTTAGAATTATTTCTCCTGCAAACCTGCCACTGAGGAAAGTTACTAGTTCTTGTCAAACTCCTGAGAGGCTTTTTCAAGTGGATATATACACAGTGGAGTTTGGTAGTTCTAGTCAATATAAAACTACAATTTGAAGATATCATGTGCTTATGCAGCTGCACTGTTATGACAGCTATCACTCACTCATATATAGAGGTGAAATGTCATTCCTAACCTCTTCCAGTAAGATCCATTACTGAATAATATTTAACAGGATATCCCAAACACTGCTAGTATTCAAATGTAAAGATGTAGAAACCTCCAGCTGAGATAACTATTTTAAAGGTTGTTATCACCTCTTCATGCATTAAAGGCTTAGGATTTTAAGGCCACATTGACTTAACTGATTCATCACAGATAGAGGTAAACAACTACACTAAGTCATGTTCTGTGGTAGTTGCCCACATGAAACTGTATATCTACATCAAAAATTCTTTAAAGGAGAATAAATGTATTTTATTCCCTAATGCCCTCTCCTTTAGTCAAAAATTTAACTCTATAGGAGAATATACAAATAAGTGTGTTTAAAGAATATAACAATCAAACTTACTGGATCTAGGAACAGTAATCAATATAAAACAAAGTAAAAAGAATAAGTATATAATACCTAAAAACTCAAGATGCATTGAACTCAGCTATGATGGATAGACTTTTTTGAAAGGCATTTCCATCTGAAAAAAAGCATCTCCTTTTTAATAGAAGCATGCCAGATGCTTTATCAGAACCTCCATTTGTCAATCTGATAGAAGACAGTGTAATTTACTGCCTGTGATGCTAATGATAGTGCCTAGATCTATGAAAAAGGTCTGAATCATTTTTTTACAGAAGCTTGGTGGGCACTGAATTACAACAGAAAGAAGAGAGAAAGTCTTGAGATTGATGATGTGTATCATTCTGTTATTTCAAGAAATATATGACCACTGTGGTTGTATTGTACTAGACTCAATGAACCAATTTATGAATTAACAAGTGGCAGTGTGAAGTAGCAGTTGCTAGAAACAGTGTGTGTTAATCAATGATTTAAGAAAACATTTGTGCATGTGTAGAGTTTCATTCATAAAAAGAAAATAATTGAGGCTGAGTGTTTTGAAAAAAAGAAACCAGTTTCTGTATTTAGATCTGAGTATTCTTTTTCTCCAAAATCCAAGGAAAAAAAGCAAAATGAATATAAGTGCAATCTGCCAATCAAATTATATTGAAATGCCAAACTAAGTACAGTCTTGTCCTACTAATCTCATAATGTGACATGATAAAGCTACCTACATATTATCATTATTAAAGCTACAATCCCCATTCTCCTTACTTTTATCATTCTAACCTCAGGGGTAAACAGAAACGGAAGAGAGAGAAGGTACAGATAGGTTCCATCCCCATTTGCAAAAGCTCCTGACCACTGTCACTTGGGATTTGGTTAGTGCCATGTCTGTTTTACAGCTGTACAGTAGTAGCTATAAGAATATCTGGGGGGTAAAAGGAATAATGGATTATTCTATTGAGTAATTTTGAGACCACAAGATGTACACATATGAACATATACTTTGTGCTTCTCTGAAAAATGAGGAATCTGTCCTGCCTTAAATATTACAAATAATTAAATAGAACCAAATCTAAACTGTGTTTTAAAATATTGTACTTCTTTTCAAAGTTGGTATATCATTGCAAAAAGATCCCAAATATTTTCTCCTACACATCAGATTAAATCAAAACTACTTTTTTCAAAAAAGCTTAGTTCAACAATTAAGATAGCCATACTATGAAAAATGAAAATTAAAACCCCATGTCATCTGTCTATTTCTACGTATATGACTTCTGCTGAAGTGAATAAGCACTGTATTACATAACCGATGAGGTAATTAAGATTATGCCTTTTTTCTTCCTATGCCTGCTGGTTAATTCTAAGATTAGTGTTCAGTTTAATGTTGAGCCTCACAAAATGTTTCACTATCATGCTGTAGATAAATTGTTGGAGTCCTGAGCATTAAATCAATAGGTCTTCTGTCTTGTTCAAATAACCAAGTTTCCCTTAGGCAAACCCCATGCTGACACCCTAGTGTGAAACTCATTAAGTTTCTTGTGGACTAAAATATGACATGTTGTCTAATAAATAATTAATACCATATGTTATAAATACAAATAAGTTTACTTAATGAAGGAAGAGTTTGATTTTTCACTGTCTTAGAATTCAGTTTAGAGTAAATACTAACTTGGAACAACACAGGCAATTTCTTTTTTTAAAAAAAGAAAATAAATTTAAATAGGCCGTGTTGGATAATGGAAAACTGTTTCCAAATATATATGTATATATACGTAAAAAATTAGATGTCAAGATAGTTGCACATGCAGATTAAAATACTTTTGTAAGAAAAGCAGGAAGAGGAGAGAGAGAAAAATTGAAAGACTTATATAGCTAGAGGCAAGCTCTCACGGTAAACACCAAATCTGGCAAAGACTGTCATAAGAAGGGCTTATTGCAAACAACTTTCAGAGTAAATGAAAGTCCAAATTTCAACAGTAGTGTTTGCTCTGAACTCTACTAAAACTGAATTATGACCCCTTTAATTTTATCTTAAATTCATTTATTTCTGGAAAGTCTAAAGTTAATGAGTTAAAATACGATGAAGAGAAATGAGTATGGAAGAGAAGCTACACATGAAGAAACAGGAAAATAGTTTGAGAGAAGTGTGAGAGAAAGGTATTTGTCAATCAGAAAAAAAATAGAGACCAGTCATAATCAAAATATGGTTTATCTTCCCTGCTTCTTTTTGTGATCTATTTAAGAAGTAAATTGCAGAACAGAGACTATTATCCATAAGGAATTATTGCTTCCCACAGGAAAAATACACATTCTTAGCAGAAACAAATATAAAGCTAAAAGGAATGAGGCATATGACGAGGTTCTATCTTGTCATTTTACCACTTAAAGTCACTCAAATTTCTCGTGCACCTTACAAAAAGATTTTCTGCCTGTGGTCAGTTCTTAAATATATTTTATTCAAACAAAATTCTGTGTTCAAAACACCCAAGGTGGTTGAGAAATATCTGTTATTTTGTCAAATTAAAGTATAGGAAAGGAAAACAAAATATTGTGTTAGCTAAAAACAAAGCTCTTAAGAGGCTGGTTACTCTCAGAGAAAATGGCCTTTAATAGGCACTAATAAGAACACTGACATTTTCAGTGCTTTTTCATATGTCTCCATCTACCAACCAAATGTAAACCCAGTGCTTTGACTGGCCTAACAGCTATGACCTTCACAGTCTCTGACATTAAACTGGTGATAACCCATTGTCGTACAAGGAGCCATACAGAATGGATTTAAACTGTACGGTACAATTTTTAGCAGAAGTAAGTCTCACAAGCTCTTTGCTTCACACTTCTCTCCTGTTAAGTTAAAGAAAACAGAATTCAAAGTTGCGACTGATTTTCCAGTTAAATGGAATTATTTTATATGAGTTTTAAAAATTATGCCATTTGGTACCGCTGTGAGTGTCATACATGATCCATGACTATTTTGAAACTTTTTTCCCCTATTTACATTTCAAACAAAAGTAGTATACAGAGTTTTGCTATCAGAGAAATTACTGTAATATTCTGCACATTATATAACACCTAATATCATGAATCCTTGACTACGTTATAGATTTAATAATAAAACTTGATTTTGGCTGTTGTATGCATGAACAACCCACTAAAGCCAATGCAATTATTTAGATTGAATTTATACATAAATATTTGAAGGATGACTACAAGTCTTATTGAACAGAAATCTCACAAAGGTTTTATTTTGTACTGTTTTAATTGACCAATCTCAGCTTAAATATCAAACTGGTAATACATGCAACTGTATTTCAGGTCATAAACAAAATAATTTATTATTAAGCATTTTTATTTCTCCTCCAAAAAAAGGACTCTAAAGGACCTGAGGCACTACCATAAGATTTTCACTTTTTACTGAAAATTAAACATAAAATGTTTAAGTTCACTATGAAAGTCACTTTTACAAACTGATGGAAATCTTTAAAGTCAGAACATTATGCTGAGCTGAAATGCTGAAATGCTCTCCTTGTGGCTGAATGTTTTTTTTTTTTCCTTCTGCACTGCTGATGTAAGATTTCTAATTATTTTCTGTCCATTCTGTGAAATACCAAACCATTACAAGGAGATGCAGGACATCATTATCAGACATCAACAACCTGAAGACAGGTACTTGGTTGATGAGCTGCTTTTTGCTCACTCTGCTAACACTGAAGGCAGTATTGCCCCAATAAAATATCTTGTGCCTTCTCACGGCCATCAGGACTTTGATGAAGCAGCAAAGCTATGTGATATTAAAAAAATAAATAAATAATGAAAGCTGCATTCACATGGTCCTATTACAGTATCTGCAAGCAAAATCAAGTGGGAAATTTATGGCCTGAACACACCCAAAAATTTTTTTTTCTTCATATTTAATGCTTTATTTAATTGAAAAATTTTAGATTTTTCCATTATTTTTGTAATGAAATTTTGCTATATCTTAAAATGGCAATATTTCTTCATATCTTGATAGTTCTTTATAGCTTTTGTTCTGATTCAATTGAGTTTGGATGCATAGCAGCTACACTCTGATCAGCATTACAAAAAATCAACAGAGACATGTTGAAAAATAAAAAAAAATTTCATAATTTTAATTCATAACTTTATTAAATACTTCATTAAAATCTACCTTTTCACTTTGATATTTTTATTGTTTACATTAATTCTTCAC
Source organism: Taeniopygia guttata (assembly GCF_048771995.1). Lineage (NCBI taxonomy): Eukaryota > Metazoa > Chordata > Aves > Passeriformes > Estrildidae > Taeniopygia > Taeniopygia guttata. The sequence goes on along the minus strand of NC_133028.1, from coordinate 33,951,855 downwards.
AAAAGGCATCTTTTAATATCAAGGTATCTTTAATTGGCTTTAAAATATACATTCTAATGGAATTTTCTCAGATAACCTTTAACAGTTTAAACAGGTTAAAATTTAATGTCATTTATGTTAGAAAGGCGTTCAAAATATTATACTATTAAATATTTAATGACATCATTACAGAAGATTTAGCTATTTTCAAACTAGACTCAGGAGGCCAGAGATATCATTCCACACTACTTCTTGAATCGTTAAATGGGTCTACTGAGATTTGTAATCTTTTCCAAAATTTAATAATACAGTTTAGGTTGCTGCTAGCTTTGCAAAATATAGTATTTTTACACAGATGTGACTGCTAATTAAAAAGCCTCTTGTGACTGCAAATGTGTTGCAGGGTGCTGCTTTTATCTGTTTGTATCATTTAGGAAAACTTGGAGCAGTCAAGTATTTGTGTATTCATAATTATAATGTACATAAAAGACTACACTCAGTCCTGACTACTGCATAGAACTACAAGAAAATCATATTTATATGCAAGTGCTTTCAGTGGCTTATATCTACAATATTTTTGCCACTTGAAGGAATTAATCTCTGATTCTTGCCAATCAAACAGTTCAGTAATCACACTTGTTCTATATCTCTTCTGAAGAAGTCATTTGTTGAAATATCTGCAGACCATGTGTGCCAGGTACCTCAAGCGAGGGAAAAAAAAAGGTTATATTGTGAGTGATTTGGAGTGCTTTAAACAAATCTTCCCATTTTCAGTGGGGATGGAAATTTACAGGGTTTTAGCAGAAATCAAATAAGGATGTTATAAGACAACCTTCATATCTTTTGAAATTAAGAAATAGCAAAACATTTAAAATAATAATAATAGGAATGTGAGTTAAAAATGCATTAGCACTTAAGTAGTAGCACTAATTATAATAGAATATAAAAACAGTAGGCATTACAGTGATTGTTAAAGACAGATACATGGCAAAAGAACAATTCATCCTCTCTCATACTGTAGTTCCCAAAGAGCTATGCCAAAGCATAACTCAAATGTAATGTTTGTAAGGCATACTGCAGTTAACTACTTTCTTGCTCCCTTCAAAATTTACAGAGAAACCATCATGAAAATAATATACTGTGTAAATTTACCTAGGTAAGTTTTATTTATTGATCTTTTATGATTAATTCCCTGCTGAAAGGCGTGGGGTTTATTACACTACTCTAAAAAAAAATCTAAACAATGATTTAATACCATTTGGGGAATTATTAAAGTACCATTATAAAAACAATATAAAAGGAAATATTGGAGTCATGGTGATAGGGAACTTTTACTTTTTGACAAGCATTTTCCTCCTTTTCTATTTCTTTCCTTCCTGACTGAACTTTGGAATTTAGAAGACTTATGTGTAAAGAATATGCACAGATTTAAAGAAATAAATAATTAAATCAATAAAATAGCTGTACTGACTATCCTGCCAAATAATATATTCTAAAAAACAACATATTTTCAGCTGCAAGTGCAAATAGAAGTCTAATGAGTCTAAAAAAGTAAATTTCTGTCTGAGAAAATCTACAATAAGGAAAATGAAAAGAATTCTGTATGTTTTGCACTAACCACCAGAGTGATAGTCCTATTTCTTATACTTTAGCATAGCTCAAATTGTTACTTTCAAAATAATTTCATTCACTTCCCCATATAACCTTTGTGACTACTGAAATGAAAAAAACTCAACACCTTCAGGAAAAAATGGAACTGAGAATGTGTTGCTAATATTAATTTTACTTTGCTAACAATCAGTGTGTCTGTATATGTGGAAGTATGCATCATTTAGAAATTTATGGCTTGTGCAAAAAATTTCATATACCTCTATATATATTTAGTGAATGATTTTCAGTGCTTGAGATCTGATGACCCCATACAAATGGCCAAGATAATTGAGAGAATATGTGGCATATAAAAGGAAGAAATGCATTGTCAAAACCCACGTCTTTATCAGGTGAATATCTCAGCTAAAGCTGCAGTCCTGTGTAACAGAACAGATAAGCTGATGAGAATCTGCAGAACATTTCCATCATTTTAGATTCCTTCACAAGAGTTCTACCTGCAACACAGCTCTTTCTTCTTTGCTTTAGGACAATGCTGTGCAGATGAGAATTTTTGCCTGAAAGGTTCAGTACTGAGACAAAAAAATGAAAACATTAGATTTGCAGTTGGATCTGAAATTTTGCTTCTGTTGGAATGCATTACCAGTCGCACAAATATGTTTGCTAAATTATTAGAAAGCTCTGAAACAAACAAAAAAAAATTCAAGTAAAATATGCAATCATTCCTTATTCAAGAGCAACGATTTATCAAAGAAAGTAATGATGTGGGTTTTCAAATAATTAGGTGTGTTTTGGGGTGGGTTGCTGCTTTTTTCTTTCTATATGTAGTCAACACCAATGTCCATATTACTTCATGTATTTTATACCAAAAGTATCAAATAAAAATCTTAGAAATCTGTGGCTTAATACATAAAGAACATTTAGCTTAGAAGCTTCAATTTCCTTTCCTATATCAGGTTTCAAAGCTGCAACAGCACTAAGTGTTCCATAAAATTCATTAAAAAACCACTATGAACAAGTTGCTGGAAAAAGATAATTATAAGACACAATATTTCAATATTCTTAGTGTCATTAATTTTTTTTTTTATATATTAAACACAGAAGACCAAAAATATCTTTTGCTCTGATAGGTTTTTATACTATATTCTTTTTTTATTTTGTGTTTAATCTATAAACCAAGCTCTGATTTCAGGGGAAAAGTGCTGATTTTTATGTCTCCCAAAATGTGAAACCTGACGTTGTGATATGCATTTGGTGATGAGAGTTGAAGATTTGACTATTCCTTTTTCTCTAGTCCAGTTGATCGGAAAAGAACTGAATTAGAATGGCAAAGAATGAACATTTCAATTCATCAGTAACACATAAAAATGTGTAATCATTTTTAAGTCTAGTAATAGAAAATTGGAATGCAGAATTGAAAGTGGGGAGAATGAATAAATAAGTAAGCACATGCCATGCTATTTTGGACAACCAAACTTTACCAATCTAGACAGCTATGACAGACAATCCATGAGAACAAACAGCTGGCACTGCTGATACATAAAGCTAAAATATGGGTTTCGATTTGTCATGCCTACTTTTACTACTATTAAATTAAATTAAATGCTGAGTGAGTGATCAAAGTTATACTTCTGGACATATGAAGACAGATGTTAGACTATACTTTGAACTTGTAGCAAACAGAAGTAAATAGGATGCCAGCTCATATAGCATATTGGAAGCTGGGGAGGAAAACAAAGCCGTGGAGTCTCCTGACAATAAACATAAAGGTACAGGTGAACTGGGGCCAACCTGGGAAGAAGTTTAAGACTGGGCAGGAGACTAGTTTCTGAAAAAACAGTTTCTTTGTCTTGTTTGCCCTGCTGCCCAAGACGTAACACAGTAGGATAGAAATTTCTGCAGAACAGTGCAAACAGAGTGTGTTAGACTGAGCTCACTCTACAATGACATTAAAGTTTCAGTATTCTGCTACAGTTTTTGTTTTATTTATAAAAAATATTTCTCAGATTTAAATTATTAAAAGCAAGAGATACAATTCAAAGCTCTTTCCTTTTGACATTTTGGATAGATAGAAAAATTCTGCAGATGTAAAGAAAGATAATATAGTTTTTTGGGTAGTGATTCTCAATTTTTTATCAAGTCCACAGGGAAAACTGCAATTGCTCCCAGACCATTCTTCAGATATTGATATACTGTAATTACTGCACAACTCTAGGCTAAAAACTAGGAAGTGTAGCAAAAGAGTAACTCATCAGAACCCTTAAGCAAACAATTTCACTAAACTTTCACAATAATGCAACGCAATCCTTGAAAATTACTAAATAAATTTATGTATTCATTTTGACATATTTTTAGTTTAGTGAATTAGAAAATTCCATTTTCTATGAGTAACAGTGGCATTTAAAAAGTGCCAGTTCTGCCATTTTCCAAATATGTAATATTGTTTTAGCAATTGTGCTTCTAGTTAAGGAGCATGAGTGACAGGACTGAGTCCAAAATTCAGTTCTGTTATGTAAAGAATCAAATGCTCTCTCATGACATAAAAGGCCAGTGTTAATACACGTGACTCACATAGGGCAGTACTGTACTAGAATGAATATCTCTAGTAAGTTGACCTAAACCAGAGCAACAAAAACATGCTATGTGTTCCTCAGATGACCTGTGCTGATGGTATTTCCCCTCAAAACACCGCTACATTTCATGGAGCTGCTTACACTTCACCATGTGACTGCACAGCACCAAGGGTAAGTACTGTCAGGTTTTCCTGCTTCTGTTTTATCAGCTTAAGAGACATTTTTCCTTCAAGAGTTAATAATCATCATCTCAAGAGGGCTAAAAGCCACTTCCCTCAACATAGCTCACTAAGAAGTCTAGCTTCCTGACCCCAATTCTTTTCGATTTAACACTCGTCATTAATACTATCATAATTAAAAGCCTAACTGAATTTCTCTTGTAAACCTCCTTTCAAGAATTTTATAGAAATGTCAATTTGCCATAATTATTTCTCTAAAGTAATGGGATTGTCATTTCCTGTATCATAAAACTTGATATTAAACTTTCTTAGATATTTCAGATAAAGTTCCAGCATAATATGCTAGAGCAGATCATGTCATTCTGAGTCTCATTTAGTGAACTGTACTTCAAAATCAAATATCTTATTCACTCATAATGCAAATTATTAGTGCATATTAGAAAATAAAATTACAGAGCAAGCTAAGATGCCTTCCCACATACAGAAAGTCAGATGTTCCTAATATGCTCTCCCATAACTGAGGGAGAGGAAAAAAACATTTCTGTGTGTATGTGGGGATTGACACATACATGCTGTTGCTTTGTCTCCACCTTGGTATTCAGGCAGATGTAGAGATTTGTCTAAAAGAATATAGATAATCTTACAATTTGAAATCAGTTAATTCAATGAAAATAGGGGAACTCTTCTCCCATGAACACAGGTGATAATTTCAGCTACACTGCTTTAGTGGAATTCATCTGCTACCAGTCACCAGTATTTAATTATTCCTGCTTTTAGGTCATCGTCTTTCACTAAGCTCTCTCTATAGCTCAGTAATATATTACAGTCTTTTCTTCCAGTATTGATCTTGCTGCTGCCATTCTTGCATCAAGGTTATAAGGCTGCACTGCATATTCACACAGAGTCTAAAATTAGAGGCAAATAGAACTAGCATGTTACACAGCTTTGTACTACATCACACTAATTTCATTTCTGAAATTACTGCTGATCTTTTTTTTCTCTTGTGTATTTAGTGTAGATTTAGAATGCTGTTTGGAGTTGCACAAATGTATGTGGTTTGACAGTTTCTCTGACTTGTGTCTTTCTCACCACGATGCTGCTGGAGCTAACATAATCAGAGTTGTCTGAAATATGTTCATTAGAAAAGAAAGACTTGAGTCATTCTTAAGTAAAATTATTTTCCATAATATCATACCACTAAATAAATTAAGAAAGTCAGTTTTTGTGTCTAGATGTTACAAATTTCAAGTACCGGCCTCACTGGATAAAATATTTTACAATGATAGCTTCTGCTGTCCTGTTCTCACACACTTCTGGGATGGCTGGATAAACTCCAGCATGTTAGCTTAGAATTTCATCACATTACATTACTTTGGTCCTGCCAAGGATTGACAAAATAACAAACATAAATACTGCAAAACAAGCCCAGTTTCCAGAATGCAGCAGTGTCTCCCAGCCAACCAGAACTGATAGAATATAATGTTTTGGAATTCAGCTTTGCCTTATGTAAACCTTAAACTAAATTAATGAGCAGCTCTTTGTGCTTTCCAAACAGGGTATTAGAACATTTCTGCAATTTTTCTTTCCTTTGTTTTCCACTATAATCACTGTCTTGCTGTGGTACTACTTCAGTCTGCCATTCTTCATCAGGAACAGCTTTTCAAGCACATTTAACCATTCTTGTGGTAGTGGCAGTCTTCTGTGAGATAAAGACAAAGCAGAGCTATATGTTATCATTATAATGTGGGCACTTGCCTGTATGTCACTGGAACAGTTCTAACATTGCCTGCATGCAGACTTTCAGTACGGCAGCCTAAAATCATAGATCTCACTTCAGAGTCCTGCAGAAGAGTCTGGTGGTAGATATGCAATTTCTCATAGTTGCACTGCCCTCCTCTAGGAAAGCAAAGCTCACATTGCTCTGTAATATTTTCCTTTCATACATGTCAGAAGTACAATTCGAACAAAGTTCTGAAGTGCAAATAATCTGTGATAACCTAAAATTGTGGCATTATACCATATTGTATGTTCTTATAGAAGTTTATTCTTACAAAAAATTTAAAATTGATATCTTTTGGCAATTAACTAAAAGTAAATAGCACATCCTCGATGTCTATATTAGTTTGTGCTGAAAAAAGAAAAATGAACACAACAACCCTTTTGGGTCAAAAGTTTTAAGAGGGAATGAAGCCATTCTATTTGATTGCTAGTTTAGGGAACTGAAATAACCGTTTGACAAACCTTTTCAGATTGCTCAGTGAAGTAGAAAGATTGGCACCAAATATTCAGTTGCCACCAAAAACTGACAGAGCAGTTTAACTCTATACTTCACTGGCAGCTTTACAGAATGCTGAGGGAAATATTTTTAAGGCTTTAAAGAGTCATAGCCAAGGAATGTGGATCAAATCTTCATATTTCTTAGTTCAGTATAAACCTTCTTTTTCTAACAGCTCAAATCCAAACATCACTCTTCTTTATTCTGGAAGAATATATAGAAGACTGCTGGGTTCTTGCATTTAAAATCCAATGTAAAGAAAAAGGATTGATAATACATTTTTTTTTTTTAATTTGAAGGGTCATATTTCTAAAATTGCTCCTAGTTATACATAACACAGTTCTTTCCTCACCCATATATTTTGGAATAGAAATCTGTTCCTCCTACAATAAGCAGTGAATCACTTGATACTGGGGGTTCTTTGGTCTTATTTGGTTTACAATGTTCTTTGTAAAACCAGGAACAAGAATGGCTAATTTTAAATCCTCTCAAAATCAACAGGTACTGTATATTACTAGTTTCAGCTAGTCTACAGTAGACACCTGCAGCAATATAAAAAAGTGGATGACAAACTAAGTCTGAGCAACAACTTCTTAAGTATTTGAAGATATGGATTGCATATGTTAAGCAAGACAGAAAGGAATTCCAGTATGTGGTTGTGCAGTATTTTAAATCCCTACTTGCATTTAAATCCTTTAAATTTTTATTGGAAGCATCTATATTCACAAATAGCAAACCCAAATGTACTAAACCTGGTTAACAGACATCATACAGAACACTTGTCAGTTTAAGGTTTGAAGCCAATTTGAAGCATGTAGTGAATTTATATCAGGAGTACAAAAGACATATCTTAAATTAAATCCTGAGGCAAAGTTAATGAGATTGTTTTATGTAAGTTAATCTGGTAATACCATCATCTCTAATGACATTATTCTGAAGCAACCCCTTTACAAATTAAATTAATGAATTGTATACATTTACAATGCAAGAATACAGAACTGGAGTGTTTTTAAGGTATTTTAAGGTTAATATCAAAGCATTTCACTATGCCTCTTAGGACCAAGTCAATATGAATATAATAAAGTATTGCATTGAGCCAGAGGAGGCAAAGAACTAGGAGAACCACAGGAAATAAAATGTTGCCAAGTATGGTGTATTATCTTTGTATCACATGTCCTTTGAAAATAATAATCAAATAATTAAAGAGAAAGCAGCCCCTTGCTGGAGCCCCATACCAGACACAGGTACAAGAACCAAAACAAATACTTAAATTTAGTACTGGATCTGTTGAGTTGAGAGAAAGGGCAAGGAAAAATGATTTCTCATCCTGAAAGAAAGACAAATAAGAAGAGAAAGTATTTTAAAAGCTCATTGCAATGAGAGGTTGCATTCAGATCTATCAGAAATAGAGGCAGTTGGGAGCTTTAAAACAGAAATGTAAATTGGAGGTATGGGGGAAAAGACAAAATCCATTGCTGGTTTAAACCTTCTATCTTTGTCTGGTTTCCTAGGAAAAATGAACTTGGCTATAAAAAGCCTCTTTTAGCCACTTGATTGTTGTGCTATTAGAGGCTACCAGGCACACTATGGTAGGGATATTGTAAAGATCATGTATTTATCTCATTGATAAGCCCAAATAATCATTAGGAGACACAGCACAAGGCATATCTTGTAAATTTTCTGTAACAAAATTCAGTGATGCATTTAATTGCCATAAAGGCAGGAGCCAGCATACCGTGAATATCTTGACTCACCTCCAGCTTTGCCTTACTGAGAAGTGTTTGATAGCAGTGTTATTTTTCATTAAATAACTACACAACAACATTTCTTCCTTGTCAGTTAAAGCTTATTCTCTCCCTATTCTATTTCTGTCAGAGTGATCTAAAAGTGTTTGGTACTGGCTACCTTTGTTCCACTGATAATAGAGACACTTACCCAACAAGTGGGTCAATTTCTCCTCCCTTTGAAGAATTTGAAATATCATTTAAACTGCTTTTGAAAAAATTAAACCTAAGCATTGAAGTGATCTGTATTGTACAGATGACCAGTTTCACATAGCCAAAGTCCAATATCTAACAAAATATTTTCATTCTTAGGATGCAGAATCCCATTTCTTGTTTTTGTCTTCCTGCCAGTTACAACAGAAGCTCTTCTCTTCCCAAGGCAGACAGAAGCAGCACTGGCAAGCAGGACCCCTGATATTTGACATCCCATTCAAAAATCTCTCTGTTAAGATGTCACCCTGCCTTTGTAATAATCTTATCTTAGGTCGTCTGGTGCCTACTTGATCAGAGAACATTTTTGGTACTACTTAAAAATATAAGGTTTTAGAAATCACCAGATAAAAGAAAATCAACACAGGGTGGCAATAGAAAAGAATTGAGAGGAGATGGAACCTTTTTTATATGCCAAATTCCATAGATTTTAATGTGTTCAGTCACTCTAAAGGGCAGCCAAAAGAGCCTGCCATTTAGGGACCTAAGATTTAGGCAATTTAGGCAGCATTTAGGAAATTTAGGATATTGTTCAAACAAAGTTAAAGAGTAGGTGGAAGTTGTGACATTTGATAATGACTCTGTGATTAGACTTGTCCAACTGGTCAAGGTGTTTAAGTTTTGCCACCGTGGCATATCATCTGAAAAAAGGCAATAGGAAAGGACACAATGGAATTTCATAAGGGTATGACAAAAAGATGCTTAAGCAACAGAATTTACCATATGACTACGATACCAGCGTGGAGAAATTTTAGTCAATAAAGACATTATAACGAAAATAGAATCAAATCAATTACTTCAGACTAATGCCAGCCTGGTCTCATGTACAGAGTGCCTGTAAAAAGCATTAGGCGTGTTCCTGGAACATGTCTTCTAGTTTAGTTTCTTCCCAGAAGGAATCTGTGCATGTGCTCTGCAGCTGCAAGGTAATGTGAGACCAAGTATACAGTAAGAGCAATGGTGGGGACAGCTGCTTCATAACTGCATTACTGGTCTCAGCTAAAGCACCAGTGTAGATACACTCCCAGGATTGCTGAAGCACTACCAGTTAGGCTAGCTCCTTTTCTGATTTTAATACACCTGTAGAAAAGGAAATGAAAAAAAAAAAAGGAGAGCACTTCTTCTAGTACAGGAAACTGATGGACTCTATCCTCCCCTGTGATTACAGGACTATTCCAAAGACAGTTGTGCCCAAATGCTACATTAAGCAATTTTCAGATCTTAAAAGCTGACTTGTAAGCATAATTTTGCATAGGATTCTTAAAGAGAATCAGTCAACAGTATTAATTTAAATTAAAGCAGAAAGATTATGAGAACCAAGGCAGAATTTTTCATGCCTATAAAAGAATGTTTAACATGAATCAGTGGAATTTTCTTCCTGAATAGCAAAGGAAGGAATTAGTCACACACTCTGTTTCTAGAGCTTTATGGCATTAACAGTACTTGTCACTTATGACTCTGTGGGTGGTACTTGTATCAAGTAAACTCAGTTAGTCTGTTGATGAAGTTATTCAGTCATAGGCAAAAGGCTATTGAAGTAGTGGATTCGTTAGGATGTGGTAGAAAATGATAAGGCTTCTCTGCTTGTCCTCCTTATTTATTACAATTCTGTAACAGTGAAATCATAGCAGACATTGCAAGTAACAAATCTTCTTCAGTGAAAGATTTCTCTATCTAGTCTAATTCATCTTGCCACAAAACACAGTAGCTGCTTAAAAAGTCACATTTTGGGTGCATTTCTGTCCCTTTGCAACTACTCAAAAAAATTAATAAAAGTGACTGTAAAACATGAACTACATCTGTGAATGGCAAAACCAGAAATAAATGGCTTTTTCTACTTGTCTGAGAAAAACCATAATGAGCTTGTATTATAGGGAACCCCCAAAATCTGGTCCATCATGGTATTATATTGGGTTAAATAATTACAGATACCTTTGTTCATGTTTGTGGCTACCAATCATTGCTTTAAGAAGTTCCTGCAGTTACAGAGTAGTCAGAAACAAGACTGTGTCTCAGTTCTCATGGACTGCTACAAGCAGGAATCATTGTAGATCAAATGCCTGTCCTGTAGCAACTGGATAGCCATTCCAACAAGCTGGATCCCTTGTGAACAAACAGAAAGGAACTGACATACCCAGTTCTTTAGAATGAATGCATGATGACATTATAAGTGACAACACTTGCAGATATTTCTTCTTGGTGGAAACTGAAATCAGAAAAGAGGGGTTCTCTTACAGTGTGCTGCTTGACAACTAGTGTCCCCTGTTTTTTGGGTTTTTTTTAATATTAGAATGGCATAGAAGTCATCTAAATAGGCATGCTAATAAACCTCAACCTGATAGGTTTTTATATATTTGATAACTTTTCCATTGTTGTGCAAGACTAATATTTACTTACACAATTTCAACTAAAATATTAATTGCCAAAAATTTGGAAATCATATGTGTTAAGTGTGCCAAAAAATGACATCATAAATCCAAAATTAAATAATAACCATATTTTCCACCATAGGCAGAGGTAACAGTCTTGCTGCTAATGCATGTTTAGCTAAATATTCACTATTGCAGCCTGACACTTACCTCTTTCTTGTTCCCACATCTTAGGACAGAAACTTCCCAGCTGGTGTTGAATTGCTGTCCCCAAAAAGTATCTGGGGATACTTCTAAGAGTGTAGGGTGTCAAGCCTTTCTCTAGGAAACTGGTCATGCATTGTGTTACCTAAAGAGGTCACTCCACTATAATCCTACTTTTTCTCTGAATTGCAAAATCACTTCCACGCTAGATTATTCTCCTCATTGCTGCTGGGGCAGACTCTGCCTCCTGCTGTAACAAGATTAAGCTCATTCCATAACTGTCTGGACACTACCTTGGGATCCTGGCAGGCTTCCTGCCTTGCTGAAACCAAGATGAAGCATCTGTTGTGCCATTATACAGTCTTGGCATATGCATCCCTTAAGAAAGGATATTGTGACATAACCAGTGGAGCACAAAAGCCCTTACTGACTTAAAGACCCACAGGGTTATTGCCATCTGTTTATTAATTAGGTGTACTAGGTCCTGATTGTTACATATGGAATGAACCAGGCTGCTCAGGCTACTGAGACATTCCAGTGGCTCAGTCCACTGGAATGCTGTGGTTATAAGGAAAGGATTTTTAAGAAATAGGAAGTAAGTGTCCTTGTTTGAATTGCCTAGTCAATGTCTCTCAGTGTTAGAAATCCAGGTAATTATTCCACTCCTCTACTAAAAGGTTTGGATGAGCCTTCTATTCCCATCTTCTTTTAAAATCTATATTACATTGGGGCACACCACTATGGGGTATAATGATAGTTTCCACTTTCTTCCTCATATCTTCATGGTTTTCTCACCATGACATGTCAGTGGGTTTTTCTGTTTTAATCAGTCAAGGCCATTGTTACCTTGTGTGTAGAATCTCTTACTAAAACCATTCATTCAGCAAGTAAAAAGTAAAGCTCCCTAAGAGCTCATGAATATTTTAATATATATTGTTATATATTCTATGTTTGTTTGAAGGACATGCCCAGCAAAGATGCAAAAAATCTGTGTGTCTCTTCTGGAGCACTGTAAAACTGGCAGTGTGTTTTCAGTTAGACTGATAATTATTATCATTAAATTTCAATTCCTTATATAAGCATATAATTCACAGAATTCATGATATACATATTCACAGAATTCATTTTATAGCTTATACTTTCTATCTTTTGGAAGAGAAGGTAATCTAATCATGATTCTTGAATCCTTTCAGGACCATCCTTCAGTAGAACAAGAAGGCAGAGGGAAGTTCAAGTTGGCACTTCCTCTCTGTGTCCTCCCAAGTCAGGAAAAACTTCTGTATGGCCAGAAGGGAGATCACAGAATCATGGGATGGTCTGGGTTGAAATGGACTTTTAAAGATAGTCTGTCCCACCTGCCATGAGCAGAGTAATCTTTTACTCATTATTGTGTATACACCCGTTGCACAGTAAGAGCCTATAGTCACTTTTTTCTGATACTTGAAATAGTAGGGTACTTCCTTACAGCACCTCACAGGATAGAGATATGATTCTGCATGAGAGTTGAATAATTCCAAAGTATAAGCCCTTCTACCCTTCCAGTAAAAATATTTCTACATCTGAAAAAATATCAATAATATGGCAAATACCACAGAAAATATATATGTTACTGCAGAAAATCCTAGACAATTCCTTCAGAATTAAAGCAATATTATTTCAATGTAACTGCATCCTGACCTATAGAAATGGGGTTGTTTAATATTCTTTAAGGTGTTTCTTAATGGCCATATTATACAATTTCAGATAGGACACTTATTGAATAAACTGATCTGTACTTCTACCTACAGAGTATTTTTATTTTCAAGATCTAAAACAGTTTTATGGAGCCTGGAGCCAAACAGAAAGAATCTTGCAATGCGGAAACCTTGAACTTTAAACCTCTGTGGAAATGAATTATGCATATGGATTGCATGTACAGTTATAAGATTTAGAAATAATTTTGTATACTGCTATTGATATAAGATAGCTCCAGAGTGTTAATGTGATTTAACACCAATCTATGGGAGCTAACATTGCTAAGAAAAGGAATGAGACAAAGGAAGTAAAGCTGTTAATTGGCAGAGTGGATTTTTCCTTGTGATTGAAATACGTGAAAACAAAGGAACTTTAAGCAGAAGAAAAAAAAAATATCCTGCTAATCCATCAGCTTTCCAACTTGAGAATGAAAAACTGAACTATCCAATCAAAGCATTTATCAAGCACTGTCGCTGTCGAGGCAGGACGGGAATGAGAAGTAAATAACCAATAAAAAGAAGTAAATAACCAATAAAAAAATACAAATATATTATTTTGTTTTTTCCTAGATATTTTTGCAGTGGAGGAGATAATAGTAATGTTCACAGACCACAGAATATTCTGAATTGGAAGAGACCCACAAGGATCACCAAATCCAGTTTTAAAGTGAATGGCCCATATGTAGATATAACACCTACTTTGGTGTTATTAGCACCATGGTCTAAACAGCTGACCTAATGAAATACTAAATTTCTATTCAAATATGAAAACTTGTATACCGTTGTCAATACATTTCTTAATATAAATATAATTTAAATAACAAATCCTGTCAGGATTAAGCCTAAGGTCTTCATTGTTCCATTTAGCAGGTGAAAAGGATTTTCTTGCAGAGAAATGGTGCTTTACAAACTGCTTATTCAATATCTTCCTTTTAATAGTATTCTTGGTTAAAAAGTATGAATTCTTTTGATGTGAATTGATGCCTCTTTTAGTCACAGGAAAATTTTATTTTCTAAAATAACTTTTGTTTAGGCACCATGATTGTGTACATGGAATAAGGGATCAATGGCTTTAGTGTACAAAAACATTGTCTCAGGACTGTGTATTTCAGTAAGAACATGGCACAGATTTTTTTCTTTACAATGAAGTTATCAACCTGTAGGTGATGTTTTCACTTGTCCTATTTGATCACACACTTCTCACCCGTAACCCAACTGCAAAAATCCATTAGTGCTCAAGACTTATCTACCGCTTTAGAACTTTCCAGATAACTGAAGGCTGTTCCCTGTCAAAAGTAAAAATTTCTGGTCATTAAAATACTGGAAGGAACAACTTTAACATCCAGCAATGATTGAAAGTTAAACAAAATAGCTTTATATGGCCATATCATTATACGTCTGAGAATAATGTCATAAATGTAAAGGCATATTCTATATTACATTTTGTTTTAAGCAAGATTAAATTATTCATTTTATTTTATATATTTATATATATGTATGTATATATATATATAATACCTCTTATAGTCTAAAAATAGATTATGTACAAAACATCATCACCCTATAGCAAATCGATGAGTCCAGAAAAAGACATGTGTAGATCTTCTGAATACGGAAAGCAATTTTTGTGTATTGATTTGTCTAAAGTGTTAAATTACATAATAGCCATATAGTAAAGCATTGAATAATTTAAGTAAATCAATGTTTTCTGAATTTCATACAAGTACGAACTTATTAGGCAATAAAATAAATCAATATAATAAAAAAAGAGTCGTATGTAATGATGAATGTATGAGCTGATAATAACCAGAGGGAAAAAACTCCATCATTGTAAAAAACTCTTTTCAGTCATCATTTCTCTATTATTCCCATCAGAAAACATGGTACTCTGTAGCCAATTGATTTTAGCCTTTAAATAACTTTTCATTTCAAAGGCATCTCACAGAAGTAAAGGTATAACCTTTTTCAAATTAACATCTTGGGTACGGAATAGTAATTCATATTAACTTCTATTAAACCTCGTTCATGCAGTTTATGGTTCTTAAAAAATTACATATTCTGTAGGCCTAAAGGAAGCTTCACTTCAATTCTCAAATGATTTCCATAATTTTTTCTTTAATTGATGTCTCCTGGGCAGAAGTCCTAGGTTTCAGATGTTAAAACTTTTTAAATGTTAAACTTTTTTGTTTGTTAACAATACTTGTGGCTACCTTCCAGAAAGTTAAGAGTTAAAAAAAAAGGGAAATGCATACATTTTAAAACTGTTCATAAAATTTAACAGAAAAAAATATGTACAATCAAATTTTAGACTAAACTAAAATAGTGTATTTGCAGAGGACAATTGATAATGTTTTTTATATTAATATTTGTGAAACCCATTGAATTCTTGCTTGATGATGAAAATATTTAATGGAAATTTCTCTTGATAACTTGCATAATACTATATTCATTCAGGATTGTTGACTCAAAAATTTTCTAGAAACACTATGAGCAACTTATATACTTCTAATTATACTACCAGAATAACCAGTATCTTGCCTTTAAGACTCACATCTGAAACTATGAGAAGAACAGAATAATTTGTTCTGCAAAGCCATATGAAGAAGTATGATTGGTTCGTTGTTATATTTTTTAAATAGACTAAACAAATAAGTGTTCAGTATTAATAGTAGACATAAAAACTATATCTACATGAGCCCTATTTTATATCTTTTTATCCCATGTCATATAGCATATGCAAGAGGATTTCAAAACAATGTGTGGGGTTTTTTTCTGCAGAAAATTTTGTTTCACAAAAGCTAAGTCCTTCATAATAATTGAAAGGTAGCTTTAAATATAAATCATCCTTTGTGCACCTCTCTCTGTCAATCTTAAAGGATTCAGCAGTAGTTAGTAACATCAGTTGGAGGAAAGAGAGCTCTATTTTAGCTTTTTTTGAAAGGAGGGAAAATAAATTCTATAGAACCATGAACTCTGCTTTTTATTCTAATTCAGGGTTTCTTCATACAAGCAAATTTACGCCATTAAAAATTTTATGTAAGAGGTTTGATTCTGATTCAGGGATTTGAAATCCATCTTATATGAAATGCACTGTTTAAAAAAACTCAATATATGTACCTGCAGTTATACTTTTAATGAAAATATGAAGAAAGATTATGCTAACCCTGTATGACTAAATGCTCTACTCTGCAATAATCTTCATAATTTTCACTAGCTTCTAAATAAGGAATTAACTCTATGTTTAAAGTTGTTGATAGTCAAAATACCATGTTACAATCTTTTAATTGAGAAATATGAACAAAGTAGCAAAAGCTAGTGCTTTGATGGAAATCCTTCTTCAACTAAATTACACTACATAAATTACACTATGATTTTGAAAGGTAAATGTAGTCTTTCTACAGATATGTAATTTCAAGTTTATTGCAGAAATAACCCATTATCTGTTTTCCCTGAATATCATTACACTTGCTTGTTTCTCTATATATTCAGTACTGAAAAGCACTTATTGTTAGTTTTGGTTTACTGCCAGAAAATCACCATTTTTTCCATTGTCTTATCTTTTTCTGAACTAAGAGTTCCAGTAATTATATGGTGAATTTGATGCAGTTATCTCCCAACGATTTAATATATATGCATTAATTTGGAATTCCATATAAGAATAGGCAGAAAGCCTGTTTACTGGACCCAATTGGCAACAAAAAAAATACTGTGCTTTTCAAAAATATTCAGCTTTTCTGAAAAGGCAACAGAATATTAAGGTGTTACAGAATTGAGAGGTTATAGGTCCTACTTTCAGCACAGAATCCTTTATAACCCGTTGTTTCACAATCAATTTTAACATAGATCCAGCTGAACTGTTTAAAATAAAATTTAGAACTTCTCAGAGTCAATGCATCACTGGGGACTGACAGTAAAAGTAATGCTAAGTAGAAATTTTGAATCTTCTAACAATTATAAAAGAGACAAGATACCATAGAAAATGTAAAAAGAAAAACATCACTATTTCCAAATTAGCACAGATGTATGGCTTTCCTTGGAGATCCACTACTTAGTCTTGAAAATATATTTGTCCTCAACAGGACAGACAATTGTGAATCATACAATGGTTTGTGTTCTTAATAACCAAGAACCTCCATCATGGGCAGGGATACTTTCACTTGACCAGGTTGCTCAGAGATCCTATACAACCTGTCTGCATACCTCCAAGTATAGAGAACACACAACTTTTCTTGGCAACGGGTCTCAGTACCTCATTACCCTCACAGAAAAGAATTTCTTACTAACAGATACTCTTAATCTCCTTTGAATTTAAAACTATTCCTTCTTGTCCTAGCACTTTCTGCTTGTGTAAAAGTCACTCTCCGTTTTGAAAGCCCCCTTTAAGCATGGCAATGCCTCAATGAGCTCTCTGCAGAAACTTGTCTACTTCAGACTAAACAGCCCCAGCTGTCTTAGTGTGCCTTCATTGCAAAAGATCTCCAGCCCTCTGAAACTCTTCATGGCCCACCTCTGAACCCAGTCTAATAGATCTGTATCTATTTCTGAGGATGTCTTGTGCTGAGGATCCCAGAGCTGGACAAAGGACTCCAAGTGGAGTCACACAAGAGCAGAGTAGAGAGGAAGAACAACCTTCCAAGACCTCCTGGCCACTCCTCTTTCTGTACAGCCCAGATCACAGCTGGCCTTCTAGGCTGTGAGCACATGGAGTTGACTCATGTCTAGCTTTTCATCCATGAGAATCCCCAAGTCCTTCTCTGCATGGCTTTTCTCAATGAGTCCTTCTCCAAGTCTATATTCATGCCTTGGATTGCCATCATCCAGGCACAGCACCTTGCACATGGACTTGAATTTCATGAGGTACTCATGGGCCCGTATAAGGTATTATATGTCACTCTCTTGCAGAAGGTTTCCCTTGTTGACTGCTGTGTTATCGTAGAAGGCCACCAGACTGGTCAGACATGATTTTCCTTTGCCTGTTTCAGATCACCTCCTGCACCTGCATTAACATTGCTTCCATGAGGATCTACTCTGTGGTCCTCCCAGGTACAGAGGTGAGTGAATGAGCATGGTGGAGTATGTCTTGATGAGAAAATGGATTTTATTCCTCAGTTATCAGATTCCACACATCGTAATGTATGTAGATTTTTCCTTTAAGTTTGTGTATATTTGAATTACACTTTTAAAATGGAATTTGAGTTCATCAAAAACATCAGTTTGGAATAGTCAAGAAGAACTCCATACAATGGCAGAAATGTACTTACATTTTTTGAGAAATTTTCTATTTGATTATAAGTACTTAGTAGCAGCAGCAAAAGACTTGGCATGGAAATTCACTGTTAAGATAATATATAATACCATTGTATCTATTTTTATATGCCCAAATGCACAGACAAGAGTTAACTCTGTAAACAATTTTAATGACTACAACACAATTGTGAATACAAATATTTATATTTATGTTGTATGGATAGATAACAGAATAAGAATCTTTCTATTCTAAATCAAAGTTATTACACAGGTTCTCTTGTCCTTATAGTCCAGCTTGTGTTATAGCGACTGATGAAAACCATATACCTTGCACAAAACAAGAAAAGCATATTCTGGCAAATATTTGGAATACCCTGGCTTCTTTCTTTATTTAAAGTTATTTCTTTGGGTTGTTTGACTGGCTGGTTTGGTTTGCTGATTTTTGTCACCGGTTTTAGTGTTGGCTTAGTTCTGTTGTTGCTTTCTTGGTCCTTGATGCACCTATTATTTTTCTAAGACTATTGTACAAGATCTTCATACTGAACAAAATACACTCCAGGAAGAGATATCCAAATGATGTTGATTGCAGAAAATCCTCTGGAAATTTAAGGCAAAATTTTCAATGCACTGTACAAAAGGAGAAGTGTTCAAAGAGGGATGAACCTTTCACGTTCACATCCTTTTAATGAAGTATCTGAATGCACTGAACAGCCCTAATTTATTACTTGAATGCAATTGCCTGATTTCATGAATATGCGTTAGAACTTCTTGCTCTAAGAATATATCTGTAGAGGGTAGTTAGTATTTCCTATAAATAATTTCCTGTGTTGAGGCTGAAAATGTAACACACCGTGTACATAATCCTGCTCTATGGAAAATTGCTCCTTTGCACTTTCTTTCCATGTTCTAGCCCAAATGCATTTCCCCTGTATTTCTCTTTGGCTTCAATAACACGCCCTGACCCCCTGCATTTCTATACTGAACAGATCAGTGGAGAAAAATTTACCTTGGTAAAGGGATACTGTTCTAATTCTGTCCCATTTCAGTCTCTTCTTTTGATTCATGGTGGTACCTACTGGAACATGGTCTGTGTAAAGGACACTCAAAAACTGGCTAGAGCAAATGGAACAAGCTGTACCTGGTTCGCATACAAATACTTTCAAACTACAAAAATGTGAGTAAAAATGTAGCTTAACTACAAAAAGGTGAGTAAACCTCCCAGTTCATATCAAGTTCTCTGGATGCAGAACCTTCCTACTGGGAAGGTTCTAGAGGTATATTTAGAAAAATTATATGTAGCATATTTTATAATGTAACCCTTAATGAATAATCACTGACTTAGACTTCAGTGGAAATAGTGACATATCTAAGTATCTATAACTGCCAAAATTTCCCTATTTTGTCATTTAGTTAAAATAACAGTGGCTTTTAACAATTTCATTTGACATGCAGACTTCCACTAGAAATATCCAAGTTGCATTGGTGCCTTTTCATATTTGACCCCTAATCTTCCTATATACTATCTGATACTGGAATATTGTGCAGTAATACTCATTCAATCTTAAGCTGCATGTCACTTATTAATATTAGAGTTATTTTTTAAGCATGTTATTTTTAATTCGTATCCTTTAGGTGAGGAAACCAAAAGACTCCACTGCTGCAGGAAACTCAGAATATATTTGATTCCTCAGTTTACCAAGTTGTCATAAAAATGTGTACTAATTCATGATTAGACCCTAAATTATTCAGTGTTGAACCACAAAAAACAAGAAAAAATTATTTTCTATTTTTTTCCCTACCAGTGTTAATCCAGTTTTCAGATCAGGTGTGTCTTACAGAGGTGATCTGTGAATATGTGTTCACATGGTTGGGAATTGATCTAGGGAGTAATTAGTTCAGCTTCTCAGAGTCAATGCAGCATTGGGGACTGACAGTAAAAGTAATGCTAAGTAGAAATTTTGAATCTTCCAACAATTATAAAAGAGACAAGATACCATAAGTTGCATTATTAGAGAAAACATTCTAAGCCAACTAAAACTAGAATTGATAACATTTTAAACAAAAAGCAAACATACAGGTCTATGAATGAAAGAGGAAATTGTGGATGGCAAAATATAGATTTTCATTTTTTAGTCTTTTCCTAGTCCCCAGTTTTCAATGTGAGTGTGTATATAGCATATTAAAACTACTGTAAGTTAAGAAGATTGAGAACTGTTAAATAGGAGTTTCCTTAAACTAAACCTCGGTAAGTAAAGCCAAACTATATGCAGAGTACAAGGACAATGAGAGGAATAGATGCTGTTAGTGGCAAGCGTTCTAGAGGAAGTATAAAGGAAATTGATATTCAGATACATATTCAAAAAATCACAGATATGAAATAACATTTGCACATTTCCAAATGTCTTTTTTTAACACTGACTGCAATTAACCATAATATTTACAATAATTTTCTATTATCAGGAGTGTTGATGGCATTGAATATTATCACACAGAATTTCTGAAACCCTGAACTAAAATTTGGTGCATGAAAATAATAGAAATTAAAAGGAAGAGGAAAATCTCTAAAGAAGGTATAGCAATTACATACTGCTGCTAGTAATATGCCAATTAATTTGCTTATATTATTCTGATATTTTAATTAGGTTTAATGAGAATGTAGAAAAATAAATTAATATTAAATTGATGCCTAAAGACTTTTTGCTTTTTATATCTTCTTTATATCTTCGTAGCTCTTCAAGTTTTTGATATATAGCTGTATAGTCTTAAACACTTCTCACACTTTAGAATAGTAGATGACCCTTTGCCATACATAGTGCCATCTTCTTAAAATTCTGCTTAGTTTCATTTTCAAAAAAAAAGAATGTCTAACAAGGGCACTCTGTTTTACACTAGCAGTTGGGACAAATAAAAAAATTTAAGGTTAAGAGTCCTTCCAGAGACTTCAAGGGGTAAGTCCAGACCTGGGTTGCCAATACAACCAGTTTCCTATTGGATGTACTTGTTAGATAGACTAATTAATTACATTTATAAAAATTATAATAATCCAATGCCAAGATATTTTGTGCACCTGAAAAGTTTTATTAAAGAACTATTCTTTACATTACCGCCATTAATATTGTTTGGAAAGTTTGTCTTTTGATTCCAGGCAACAAAAACATCAAAGCACTTTCATAAAATTGAATTAGGGGAGTCTTATAGCAATTCCCAAGCAAATGATGAAGAAAATAAGTATTTTTATTATTATTTTTCAGTTAATAATAAAGGACCAGTTTAGAACAGGGTCTTTGATACTGCCAAGAAGTTTTACAAGCGATTTTTTGAATTTACAGGATAGGAAAAAAGCATATGAGAACACATTTAGTCTATTAAATGGCTTGTCTGAATATGTATAGATGTTAAACTAGCCTTTTTCAGAGTAATCAGTGATATTATTATAATTTTCAAGAAAGAGATTCTGATATTTCTTAGGTCAAACAGTCACGAGAAAAAAAGGAAAATTATAATGTACACAACTCATAGCTCTTTTGTAAGCAAATCTATCAATATAATACTTAAAATTTTAATGATTCTATTGCATTACAGGAAAACAATATATGCAGCATTTTCCTTCCACAAACTCCCACAGTGTTTATATTATATATTGTGTAAAATATGATTACCAAGTTGTGCACAAGATGCCACAACAAATTGAAATGTAGGTGTCCCAAACGTTGCTCAAAAAGAGAGACCAAACTCTGCTCAACTTCTGATTTGGAAATATTGAAGAGATGCCAAGATATATTTAAGTTTCCCATATTTTGACTCTTAAAAACTTTTATTATTTACCAACAATTCTTCAATGACTAAGATATGAAAATGTTAGCAGCCCATGTAATATATGAAATATTATAAAACTAATAATATTAATAATATATTAAAATTTTATTGATTCGTTTCTCAGTTTTCCTGTTTTATCATATGGCACATTCATTTTGTATTTCTAAAGAATTCTGTAGCTATCCCTGATGTTGTTATATGGACTCTACAGTTATTTGATTTTTCAGATGTCAAGTTCCACTGTTCCTTTTTTATAGTATTTAACATTTGACAGCAAGTCTGGCAGGAAATACCTGTTGTCAAATATAATCACATGTTCTTATAGCTAGTCATTCCTATGACTTTGGTTTAGGCAGTTTTATATGTCTAGATCTGGTCACTCTGAAAGGTAGCACATGATCATTTTATAGTAATTAAAGCCAAATATAAAAATGATCACTGAGCAATGTGTACAACAATGTAACATTTCATATACAAGTAAGAGAATTTATTTATGAACCATTGTGCGCCTATGATGAATCTAGTACCTACCTCCTTTTAAACATTTTGAGATTTATTTTTCAAAACTGTTTTGCTTTACTTTTAATACAGATTCATCCTTCTATGTTATTATCTTGGCTTTACCATTCAGTAAATAATCCAAATATATATTTTATATTTTATAAACAGACATTGTAACACAAATACTTCCAAAAGCTTTTGGCTTTGTTTTCCAAATAAAATCCCCTTAAACGCTTATCAGGTATTGTAGTGCATATTTAAGTTCTTTCGGCAGGTGATCACAGAAACAAAAAAGGCACCATTTTACCAGCATAAAAACCTTCTGCCTTCCTTTTTGTTTATTCTCTTACACCTTCACTACTTATTTCTTGACTCTTTATTGAAGTATTTTATGAGTTAGCATAATGAATATTTACTATGAGCTGGAAAATGGATTGTAAATTATCTTCATTTACTTAATATATTTTCACTTCTCAGTATTTTTACATAAAAAGTTGAATATGTCCTTTACAGCCTTCTTTTCAAAGATATTATTATCAAGAGTATAAATATGCAAGAGCATACCTGACTGCTTTTTAGTTGCCTTTATGTTTATAGATTCCTATCTGTTGGTAGTCAAATGATAAAGACAAGCTAGGTGATTAATTTTTCCACTGTGGTAATCACATTGATTTAGTTCATATTCATGACATTTCATATTGTTAACAGTCAATGACCCCAAATAAATATAGGAACAGTTTTGGCAAACCAAAGCACAATCTGACAATGCATTTACAACTGTGATTGTGTCCTTACCGTGCTGAAACTGAAATGTCAATTATATTGGGAACGAGGGAATAGTTCATGTATAGAAGAAAAAAATTAACATATATGATTATACTTGAAAGTTAAACTATTGTTGCTGAAAATCAGCACTCCAAACATAGTGCATATGACCACTGAGAACAAATAAAAACTAAAGATGCATATTTTAGAAATATGAAAGCATAGTACAAGTACAGTACACCTATGGAGAGCCACAAAAATAACCTTAAAGAATTAATGAAGTAGCATGCTATCACTTATCTGATGATTTGCAATCATGAATCTCCGTAACGCTGGTGGCACCTCTATTGCTCAGAAATAAAATTTCTAATTGAAATTTGGAAAATGTAAACTGAGATACTAATCTTATAAATTTTGTTTAAAGGCAAGGGGTCAATTCCTTTACAGCCAAGAACTGCAGAGTAGCTACACCTGATTTTTGTACATTTCACTGTGGCTGCTGGTTGAGAGCTGAGATCATGTACTTAGATTTTGTGTGCATTACACATCCATCTGTTCCTCCGTCTGGCAAAGAAGAAAAAAAAAAAAAAGAAAATTAAGAAAAAGAAGTATAGGAATGCTTTATAAACTCTTTTCACCAATACACCAGTTGTTAGCTTCCTGCTGGTAGCCCTGGTATAAGCCTCATTGGGTAATTATTTCAAGTAGGAAACAACCAACCCACATGTTCAAAAGTAATTACTAGCTCAATTAACCATCCAGAAGCAGGTAATTTTTTTTTCTTAAGATGCAGAAACAGAAGAGTTATAATATTTGTGTGTCTTTAATATAAGCATTTAGACAACATCTGTGCAACTTTACACCTGCACATATTTTTGTACTGAAACAAAAATTTCATACTAACATAAATGGTCTATATCAACAAGAAATCATGAAGGGTCATCTGAAATTTCCTATGTATTTTTTGTGCTAAGTGTAATATTAGGTCTGTTGTTATTTAACATTTTTACTAATTATTTGAAGATAAGGAGAACTAAATTCACACATAGTAAATTGGGAAGTACTATACACTCAGCTAAGGACATCAGCAGGGACATGAGAAGTCAGAGAAGCACAAGCAGGAAATAACAAAACAGACGAAGATAATGCATCTGGGGAAAAATAAACCAGAACCAGGACAGTACAACTGGGGGAACTATGAAAGCTGGCACACTCTAAAAGATTTAGGGGTAGCAGTGAACAGCAAACATGAAAACAAATCTGAGCGAGAGACACAAATAACAAAGACAAATAACAAATACCTTACTAGGAGCTTCAGAAATCTGCTTTCCTTCTTTGAACAGTTAATCCCCAGCAGATATCATGTTTTTATCCATCTACTTATTTCTGGGTTTTGCACATTACCATGAAAGATAAAGTGCCATTTTTATAAGAATATATGTCCCCAGAAGGCCTTGTCTTGACTGATTCATAAAGTTTTCAGTGGTCCAAGTTTCATTTTCTGTGGTCTTCCCCAAATATCAGCAAAATGAGACACCTAATTCCCTATAAGAAGCAATATGATATAAATAGGAAGATGGTCTTATTAACCTATCTCTGAAATCTACATTCTTTAATTCAGCATTTTCTTACTTCAGAAACTTGAAAATGCTGTTAAGCTGCAGTTATTTTGCTCAGCTTTAAAAATGCTTTCAGATTCTTAACCTCAAAAAAGCTTTTCTATCTGCTAATTTTTTATTTTAGTAGCATGAACATGGAAAGACGATGATATGATGTGATATGTAGGACAATGTGAAAGAAGTTATGAGAGAATGTTTTGTTTCTAAGCCATTTCATTATAAGTACTATAAAATTACTTAAGCCTGACTATTTCACACTTTAGTCATCAAGTAGTCAACATTTCATAATACATTTCTACACCTTGGTATATTTTAAGTATTTAACTTCTCTATCATTATATGTAATATATAATTTGGTCTTGTCTTCCTGTACAGCATATGGTAAGAACCAGGGACTCCAATTACATAATGCTTTTATGGTACATCAATATTGAATAATTTTCTTCTATGTGCTCTATCAGGTAAACAGATATAACAGTCAATGCTCATAAAACCAAACACTGTCCCATAAAGTTTTGGGGTTTTTTTAATTTAACAAAAAACATGGCTCCAGGACATAACTTCAATGAAATTTGCTCTTACATTAGAAGATATTTTCTTCATATACCCGCCAGTAAGAGAGAAAACTATTAATTGTCTGAATAATGGATCTAGTGCAAGTTGCCAGTCATCCTATATATTCTAAACCCTTCAAATGCAAGTAACCTCTCATCCAGATGTTGATTAGATTTACAAGCATGTAACAGTGCCCAAAATGGTAAAACACATCTCTCTATAAATGAAGAGAGATAGCTTACAACAAACTAAAATTAAGTTCTGAGACATTTATAAGACTTGGTTCGCACCTATCTATTGAGAACAAGGAATTTTATAGATAATTTTACTAATGCTTCCCTGAGCTGAATGAGTATCAGAAATCTCAGTGCAGACATGGCTGTATATTTGGCTGCAATGTAATGTTAGAAAATCCAAGCAGCTTATAGCATTGCAATTAAACTAATTTAGCTACTAGATGCAGTTTAGCTATAGGACTGCACAGATTCATGTCAGACAGTCCTGTGAGAAAGAAGAGAATTTCAGCTCTAATGTCAAAAAACTTTAATCAGAAGAGAAGAGGTGAAGGTGAAAATTTCTTTTCAATTTACAATAAATTCCATGGTGGAATGAGATTGTCATTATTATTTAATTGGGATTTTTAACTTGGCTATAAAATTGACTCCAGACTAATATTCATCCTGAACCAAAAAGAAGAAACTCAGTAATTCACTGATACACCTTCCTTGCATTCTGAACCTTTCTAAAATGTGTATGCATGTGCTTATGAAAGACATGATCTTACTTATATGTTCATTTTAATATTTTCTACATATGCCTTATTCTAAAAATTGGGGGGGGGGGGAAAGAAGGCATCAAATAAAAATGAATTTCAAAGCTTAAGTACAGAAATATATTTCATTAGCTTTTTACAAGAAAATTTATCAACCCTTGTGACTATACATGCTTTGTTGTGATGCCTGAAGTGTTAAATACTATAGCTGGCAATATGAGAATATTTAAGAAGGTATGAAAGACTAACTGCATTTAAAACACCATTTTTCTTTGACACTACTAGCAAGATGGCCTGACTGAGATCATATTTTTTCTTCTTCACTTCACAAATAATTTATGAATTCCATTTAGTTGTACTACTTTGTGCCTACCTTACAGAGAAAAATCATGTACTTTCTCACAGGCTTACATTTATTAGCAATATGTGAGTGAGTTGCCAACCTTCTGCACATTGTAACAGGCACAGTTTCCATTCCAAAGGACAAAAAACCTCAGCAAAGTACGGTGGCTTTTCAATAATCTCTCTATGAAAAATTGTTTGACTGCTCATAGAAGTGAAGCAATCTACCAATGAGATGGCCATAAGGTTCGGTACAAGCAGCTCAGCTGGACCAGGGTCCATCGGATGGAAAAATTGTGCTTTAGATTTTTTCAGAAATCATGTGGAACGCTTCAAATTAAGAACTGGGGAGAATACTGCAGGCAGTTCTTCCACTGTTGAGTCTAATTTAAACATTTCCATAGGACTGGGCGCCATAAAACAAGACGTGTTGGTACCTGTAGTTAAGGAGTCAGTCCTACTGTTGGCTTGATCTTTGCTAACCATTAGGAAGGTACTTTTCACTTCAAGGGTACTGCAGCATGGCCAGGCTTCCCAGACAATCTGTGAACTCCTACCCAGAAGTTTTTCCATAGTCATGTACATGAAGCTCCAGCTCACCTGCCACTGACCCCACTTCAGGACGTAGTTGGAAATAGATAGAGGGGCATTCCTCTAGATGACCCTTCCAAATTTTATGGGACTCCATAACTCTTAATTACCTGCTTTCAGGGAGTCACCAATGTAAGTGTGATGTTCTAAAAAGACTCAAGTATACGAAGCAAGGTTTTTTCTTTCTTTTTTATTTTTTTTGTATTGAAAAGAATTTCATTAGTGATAGAACTGTTTTATGGTATATTACAGTGAAATAAATACATATTTTAATAGTACTTTCTCTTTTTCACAATGGAACTGTAGGATTTAGAAAGAATCATACTCTTTCTGCTTATGAACACAGATAAATGCAGTATCTCCCAGGCTGGACAGATGAACATATTGAAGCTATAGTTCAAAAAACTCTTTGAGCAGTCTGAAAGGATTATTGAATTTATTGCTCTAAACTCTTGGACACAGTCATCTTGAACTCACGTTGGCTGAAGCACACTCAATTGTGGAGGAAACAGGTGCAGATTCCAAGCCTGACACTGTTCTAGCTATGTGATCCATCCACTCTTTACTTTATGAAAAGGAAAAATATACTTTGACAACAAAGATTATAGCTACAACTCTACTTTTATTCTAGATTAAAAGAGTAGCCTTAAGGGCAGATAATTCCTCCTACTCTCATACTCAAAATAAATAAATGTATACCACATTTTATGAAGAATTATCTGCATCTAGATCACAGTCTTAACATCATTATGTCAATGAAGGCCTTAAGCAACTTTTTGAAAAGCAGCTGTCACATATATGATAAAAAAAGAACACCAAAAAATGGCTGCATTTTTCGTTGATTTTCTGTTCTTGTAAATTGATGGATCTATCTGGGTACATTAGGATTTCACTGGATGTTTAAAAGAAACTGCTGTAGATGAACTTGAAAGTTTTGCATCGTGTTAGGACTTTCACTGATAATGTGTAAGTTTAGGAGATAACTCTACCTCTAGCCTAATCTGCCATACAACAATATTATTTTTTACAGTGTATTAATTTTTTCTATCTAACCAGATTCAATAAGAAATTTAAACTCGGACAGTGACATTCACACATGATATACTGAATCTATTAACTATTTATAATTAAAAATGCTGTCAAAATCATACTAGCAACATGTTTTTGGTTTTATTGTGTATTATTCTACAATAATCGCGTGAAGAAATACCTTCTCATTTATGATTCTGATGGGACAGTATTTATTGGGTTTGTATGGCAGGCTTTTGGTAACAGGGGGATGACAGGCACAATTTCAGTAAGAAGTTGCCTGAAGCTTCCCCTGTGTCTGATGGAGCCAATGCCAGATGCCTCAGATTCACCACTGGCCAAGGTTGAGCCCATCAGTTATGGTGTTAATGCTTTTGGGATAGCAGAGTTCAAGGAGGGGGAAAATTTACTGTCCTAGAACAAATTGCAGCTGGAGAGAGGAGAGAGAATGTGTGAGAGCAACAGCTCATGGTTTGTGAATGAGGAGGAGGAGGAACAGGTGCTTCAGGTGCTCAAGGAGATTCATGGTGAAGACATCCCTGCAGCACAATATCCACCTGCAGCCCATGGAGGACCCGTGCTGGAGCAGATGGATGCCAAGAGGAGGATGGGACTCCATGGGAAGCCCACGCTGAAGCAGAATTATGGCAGTGGCACTGTGACCAGAGGAGCCTACCCTGGGGCAGGTTTGCTGCCAGGATTTGTGACCCTACAAGGGACCTGCACTGGAGCAGTCTGCTTCTGAAGAACTGCAGCCTCCAGAAGGGACCCACATTGGACTAGGGGCAGAGTTAGAGGAGTCCTCCCTCAAAGGAGGAGCAGCAGAAATTACATGTGATGAACTGACCATAGCCCCTATTCCCCATCTCCCTGCATTGCTGCTGCAAAGGAGGTAAAAAATTTGTGAGTTAAGTTAAGCCCTGGAAGTACAGAGGCATGAGGAAAACGCGTTAAGATTTGGTTTTATTTCTCATTGCCTTACTGTGATTTGATTAATAGTAAATTAAACTAATTTTCTCAAGTCTGTTTTGCTTGATGGTGACTGCTGAGTGATCTCTGCTTGCTCTTGTTTTGATCCACAAGCCTTTTGTTGCATTTTCTCTCCCCTGTCCAGGTGAGAAGGGGAGTGATAAAGTAGCTTTGGTGGGCATCTGCTGCTCAGCCAACATCTACTACAGTCAGTATATAAAATCAGTATGTTATTTAAAGTGTAAAATACAATTGCCAACATATGGTAAATTAATGCAGGTTGATATAATACTGGTAATAAGATTATAGATTTTTACATAAGGGCTTTACAGAGAATAAAAATATTATTGTTTAATCTATGGCTAAAATTTAATGTATCTTAGTATATTTGAACTTTGCAAGACTACTACCATGGTGCAACAGTGACTTTAAAAATAATTTTGTCCAAAGTTCTCATGACATTGCAGACTTAACATTGTCACATATTATTGTAACTTTTCTTTAGATGCAGTCATATCCCTTTCATAAGGAAAAAAAAAAAAATAGTCAACTACATTTTTATCCAGAGTAAAAAATTCATAAAATCACTAGCTAGTAAATTTACTGTATTATGATCGAATTATATTAACATTTGGTGTACATTGGCATTTGGCATTTATAAATAATTCTTGGTGAATTAGCAGGAAAAGAAGGTAATTAATTCACAGACATCAATATATTTTTATGATATACAAGGGTTCGTGTTTGACTGATTGTGAGGTTAAAACTCACAATTTTGTGACAGCACAGCTGACCATGTTTTATGATCATGCTTCGCTGGTGAAAGTTTATCATCAAATTAGATGAGAAAAAAACCCAAATACTTAATTTCCACCCTGCTGGGACTAATGCTTACCTAACAAGAAACAACCATAGGTAAAGTTCCTCTATCTTTTCAAAGCTATGTTATTTTAAAAGGTTAATTTTCAAGAAAAACTATTCAACAAGTAGAAATATGTGCAGCTGTTCTTGTTAGATTTACACTGTCACTTTTTGAACAAATATCTCCCTCCCTGAAGTCCCTTCTCCCAGATATCATTATCAGCATATACTACACATTATTAGTGTTTTTAGTGTAAGGCTAAAATAATCCTTAACCTTAAAAAAAAATTAATGAACATACTTGTACCAAAACCTTGAAAATGTGCCATTCTTTTAGGTCTCTATCCATCTGTTTACAAGATACCTAAGGGTTTCACTATTTTCATGGTAGTCTTATAAGTAATAGTATAGCATATGACTTTTAAATGATTTATTAGGAATCCATAGAGATGGGAAAAACAAAGGATGCAATTAGAGGTGGCAACTATTGATTAAAAATCCTGATATAGTTCACTTAAAGAAAGGAAAATGATAAATGACATGATTTTATCATTGGACAGAATGTCAAAGAAAACATTGTTGTTTCTCATATATCTCTAGTGTGAACTTCTCTGGAGAAGTTCAATATGTTTTCTGATGTTTGAAAAAGAGGGAAAATAATGTTATTAGTGTTTCATGAGAGAGATATGGGATAGTTACATCAGGTGGAAAAAGAAAGGAAAGTCAAGACACGGGAAAAATCCATCTGATTCTATGACCTTCTCTGTAATGGCCCCTTAAATAGTAGTTTGAAGAAACAATAATGCTGAAATAATCTAATTTGCAAAGTTATTATTAAATATTCATTTTTCCTCTATTTCAGTAAGAAAGAGTTCCAGGACTACAGATCTTAATAATTTATTTTCATTGCCAAAATAAGAACTCAGGAGGCTAAATTAATTTCTGGCATAGCACTAAGGAATGCAGTGAAATCACACAAGGGGTGATTTTAAATCAAAATGTTTGATGGACTTCAAATTCCACCAAAAGTTTCTCCCAAACCTCATTATATAAAATGCATAGTAGAAAAAATCCCAACAAAACAAAAAGAACAAACAAAAAAAAACACCACCACACACACAAACAAAACAAAAAACAAACATGCAAAAAAAAACCCCCACCACAAATCAATGACTCAAAATAAAAGGGAAAAAAAAAAGTGATTAGGAAATAACCCTAATATTAGGTTATTTGGGGGTTTGGATTAAATCAAAGAAAAATAAACAGAATATAATATGGAGTATATAAATTATCCAATCCTGTTTTCTTAGTAACAATAGAAAAATGGGAATTGAAAGAAAATTATGAATTTCAGATAACTTAAATAGAAGCCTGGACATAGAGATCCTTTTCTCTGGACCACATTTCTAGCTTGCAACAGCCTGGCAGCCAAGCAAGGAGAACAGTGTAGTGGGCCAAAAATCCATAAAAGAGGTGAACTGTAAATCATTTACACATAAGTGAATTATCTCCAGATGAAAGGATGATAAAAATATTTCTCCATGTCTAACTTATTAATATTGAACCTTTGTTCCAATTTTTAATTTTTTTTTTTTGTTTGTTTTTTTTTTTTTGCATAATTGAATAATCTTTTCTGCATGATGAGAAACAACACCAGAGCTTAGCAAAATCTGTTTCTAGTGCCACAAACCAGGTACACCCTGGAAAGCAGAAGGACAATCCATTAACTTGAAATTGCAGTTTGAAAATTACACCAAACAGTACAGACATATCTTAGTCAACACTTACATGGAATTATATGGGTTTTTTACTGGATCAGCAGTGCACTGGTAAGTTTGGATTTGTATTTGCAGCTCAGCAGAGGAAACAGTTCTTCTGTACTCTGCATCAAGTTTGTGATTCTTCACAGATCTTATAACTAGGTGGGTTTTTTTGGCTCCTGATTTTGATTCTGGAGACAATGTAATCTGACACTAAAATCAATGAAACTCAGCATACTGATTTGAAAAGGAGTTCCAAGTGGCACTACAGGAGCTAATGGAGAATGCAAAAGACTTTATTTTTGGTTTATATGATGTCAGGGTTTTAATAATAATTTCAGTAAAATGTCAGTTTTTTCTGTTACCCCATTATAAAATGGAGATAATAATGCCTCTCTATATCTTTAGAAAAATACATGCTACCACACTAAGGAAAAATACCTTAAACAGATTTGGATCACTGTGGGGTGTTTTTTTGGTGGTTTTTGGTTTGGTTTGGTTTTGTTTTTGTTTTTGGGTTTTTTTTGGTTGGTTGGTTTTTGGGCACTGCTGTTAAGCAAATAATATGAGAATCTGACATTTGGGATAAACTTTCATCCTCCTTCCATCAGCATTCAGAAAAAGTCAGAAACTTTGGCTTAATTAAACACTTTAAGAAATGCACCAATTTTTTTACCCAAATCTGTTAAAATAGCCTCCTGGCATTTCTGTCTGTCTATATTCAAGGCTTCAAGTACAGTGACCACCAGAGAACATGAGAGAAATTTATGACTTATTTCAAGTATACCATGTTCAAATGCATTATTTTCTTTTAACTCTTTCATAAACTACCTCTTTTCCTACTGACTGGGAGAAGAAAATTATCATAGTCTTTTTACTCAGAGAGACACTTGTATGGTACTCCAGCAGACCCTAGAAAGAGACCATGTCAGAAAGTAGTGTTCATTGTGTTTCCCAGAAAAAATTTTAATGTGATCTAGTCAGTTATTTTAAGTCTATGTAAGTGGTTTTCAGTGCATATATGGGAAATGCTTATGGCACAGTGGAAGTTAATGTTTTGGCATTGAATTTATAAAATTTTAAGTTTTCATAGTGCTTGCAGGGGAAGTCACCAGCAACAGAAGAAAGAAATTCAAATATTTGAAAAAGGTAAACTAGTTGCTACAGTGAAACCTTGAAAAATATTTCCTCCTTGTTGTTACTTTAGAACTTAACTATGATCAGGAAGAGTTTTCAGTGACTTAAGAAATACTAAAACTAACCTCTTTTCATTATGGTCAGAAAAAAATTGGAAGCTAATATTCTTTACCTCTAAAAATTTGGTTTTTAAAAGTACTACATTATATCTTAAAATAATTTATAAAAGTATACCACATGTGACATAATCATGTATTTATGACATTATTTATGTTTCTCAGTGTGATTTACAAGATCAGATCTTAGAGAAATTGTTAAGCTAAAAACAGCAAAGCAGCAGCACACCCTATAAGCGAAAACTATTGTCAGAATAACTGAAATCTAGTCTAATCATCATTAGTCCAGATATAATTTTAACAAAAAAAGAATAGTGATGCAGTTTAAATTGATACGCACACATTTTTGAGTTTCTTCTCTTTTTCTTGCTGTTGTGTCCCAGGTGCTGTTATGTCTTCTCAAAAGCCCTGATATAATATGAGGCTGGTATGTCTCTGCACTATATCACTGTATTAGAGTGGTAAATACCTTATTCTTTCTACAGCAGCCACTCATTATTGCTGCCTGCAAAAAAGTAACTGTATGCACTGCTAACTCAATAAAACTGTGTATGGCTGTAACATAAACAGCTAAAAAGTAAAAGAAGCTAGCCTTAGGCATCTGGTCAATTAAAGAAATTGCTGTCACAGCTAAAGCAAGGAAAACAAAGCTGCGGGCAGGTCAAAAAAAGTTCACAATAAGCAAGAATGACAAACCCAGTCCTGTAGTCTTACAAACTCTGTGCAAACCTCGTGAGCCATCTCAAGACATGGCAGCATTGTATAACAAAGTTTGTAAGGCCCAAACTGACTACCAGATGAGGTGACTGCAGTCATTCCTCACAGAACTCTGGAAAATTTGGTGAGGGTTTAAGTTCTAAAAATAGGAATTTCAAAGCATCAAGATTTCTGTTAAATTTTCAATACAAAATGCAATCTAATTTTAACTTTTCTCTCTTTCTTCATATCCTTATTCTTTTTATTATGAATTCATTATAAATAATAATTTTAATGACTATTTTATAAATTGGATTTTTATGTCCCACTGTGTCAGGAAAATGTAGTTTAATATGGCATCCTTTTCTCCATCTAATCAAAACTCTTTTCTGTGCTCATTTCTCTCCAAACTTAGAAGAAAAAGGAGACCATTGAAAGCCATCCTTTTTTGCTATCTAAAAGAGCTACTATTATTATCTTCCACAAAACCTAATAAATTTTATTTTGGTCACCTTCCTCTCTCACACTCTGTCATGTGATTATCACCTCTATCTATTGCTAGACTTTGTTTCAGAAATACAAGCTGAGCAAAAGGAAATTACTGCTATTAAATTGAATGTGATTTTTCATTTCAAAATATATATGCAAAGTAATCTCAATATATGGGTTTTTTTGTTCAAGGCTAAAAAGCAAAAACCATCTTGGAACACAGAACTTAGCCTGGCGTTGCAATCCAGTTTTTAAAGTTATTAGAAATGCCTCTGGCTGAATGAAGGGGCAAATGAGACCCTAGGCCAAAGTCAATAGTATGGATTTTATTTAGTAGTGAATATGAAAGAAAGAGAGAGATAGAAAATTAAAAAAAAAAAAAAAAAAGAGGTGGGGAAACAGAAAGAGAGTGTCTGGGACAGACCAAAGAAAATGTCACCACTCCATGGATCCCACTGGCATCCTGAGGATTCCCTCCAGCTGTTTTTCTTGGTGGTGAGGGTCCCCCAAAAAAGCATAGAATCCAATGGATTAATACACACTCAGGCCAGGTACCTTCCCTGCAGGGAGGACTCTGGCAGTCTCTTGCAGCAGTCTCTGGATCTGTTGCACCACTTTGTATCATGTCTGATGCTGGGGTGCAAGGCCTCAGGAATGAGCCTGGGAAGCACGTCAGGGGGCCCATAATGGATTGTGACAACCCCTCAGCTGCCTCCCACGTGAGTGCCCCATAATGTGGCTTGTGGGATTAGGATGTGGCCACAGCTGGGCCAGTTTGTGTAAGGGAGGATGGGGATGGGTGTTCACTGCCTCTGGCCAGAGGTTGTATCACATGCCTGAAACCTCTTCCTCCCTTGCGGGAGAGTTGTGTAAACCTGGCCTCTGTGGGCTGTGGTCTTCCCCCACCCAAAGCCAGCCAGAGATGACTTTTTGCTGCATTTGGCTTTCTTATGGATGCATTATTTTCCTTCAGCCTTGTTTACTTCTCTCTAGACCTAAGATGACTGAACAATAGTGTCCCCTTTACCTTACCTAGGCAGCTTAACTCACAGTCCAAAGTCCCAGTCAGGCGTCTTTAAGGAGTGGTGGGCTTTTGTACTTGTAGCTTCTCATAATTTTTTTGTTATAATGGGCAAAACTCCTCCATGACAATGTTTAAGGCATGAACCATTTCAGTCTCTGATACCTGGGAATATAACTTAATATTGAATCTTACTATATCCCAGGTGTGTGTTGCCTCTTTCACATATAAAAAAGTGACAGATCTCTGTCATGTGGAAGTTAGATACTAAATTAAACATGGCAAAATTTATAACTGCATATTTGTATAGAGAGAATCTTTTGAGTGGAAAGGAACATGAAGCTTCAAGCACTCAGATATTGCAGGCTAGGAATTTAAAATTATTCTCATGACTATATTGAAAAATGTTTGGGAGAAAAAAGATCCTTCTCATTAATAACACAATGTAGTGAAATGCCCTAGGTGTTAAAGAAGAGTAGGGATCTCAAAGGACACTATGGAAATACCACATTGATAGGTCTTCAGTAGTGCTAGCATTAACTTCTTATTTTGGATAATTGCAGATTCTCTTTCAATGCACGGAGATAAAGAGTGGCAAAAAGAGATGGGATTAGCTAGAGTGGGCTGAAACTGAAGTATGTAATGCCATGACATCTTCATCTTTCTCACAGAGAATCTCCCTCAAGTCAAAAAGATTTTTCATCATGAACACTCATTTCAGACTGTATAAATTTTCTAAAGAATGCAAGTTCAGAACAGCATCCATTCAGAACAGAATCTGTAATACTGCTGTGCCAATTAATTTAAGCATTCAATTTATAGAGGATATCATGCCAGCATAATAGGATTTCCTATAACAAGGCACCATTAAAGATTATAAACTGGTATCTGCAACATTTGACTGCCTTTTTAGAAGTCTACAAGTAATTAATAAAACATAGTTTAATTAATACAGTCCAGTGTTAGCAATTTGTGTGTTTGCACTTAAGGAATCATCTAAGATAATATATTAATGGCCCAAATTATTGTCTCAGGAATGTATGTGGTTACTTTGGCATAAGCCTGGAAGACCTTGATTGACCTATCAATTTAATAACTAACACTTGCTGAAGTATATTATACTCAGCTGTAATTTTTGTTAATGTTTTCCTATGTCTACTTAGAGAATACCTATTCTCTTAGAAAATTCACTCAGGAACTCTCAGTTCCGCCTTTTAACTCTCTTTCACATAAATCCAAATGTTGTCCACAGAACTATTGAAATACTGGGAGCAGGAGCCACAGCTGTATATGAATTGAGAAGAATACAGTTACTCCACTCAAAATATGACTTTTCTTTCTTCCATAAAAAAAAAAAGCCTTCTGAGACCTAGTAATTTTTTTTCCCTATAAACTCCTCTTTTCTGAGTCTTTTTGCAAACCCTGTGCAATATTTCTTCCACTGTGATGGGTTTGGGAAATATTAAGAGAGTCCTTTAGAAGAATGTTCTCGGCCTCATTTTTAAAAAGATTATAATGAATTACAGTGAAAGAGAAACAACATCTTGATCTACAGATAGAAGTTGCTTTGGCCCATGTTATTTCTGAAAGCCACAAGTAGCAAACACTCATTCCTTTGTCTCACTCAGCTTCTTTCTTTCATAACACTTCACAAGCATCATAGAAATAGTCCTTCATCTCTATTGATTGCAAACTAAACAGCTTTATTAACTAACTACAACACAGCAGAATTTTAAAAAGGCATTAGTGCCACAGCATTATCTACAGCTCATCTGTCCAGTAGCTTCACAAATGAAAACCTCAGTTGTATTGACCTGAAACTCAGAAGAGGGGAAAATAAAATCCCATGTATCTGAGATTTCTGGTAAAAATATCAACAGAAAGGCTGGTTACCTATTGAAGAAATACTATTTGTATGAATAGAGCCTAGTCCCTCCCACAAGCAGACTCGTAGCCTTTTCCAGCCTGCACTAAAAGAGGAGGAACAGAACACTAGATAATACTGAAAAACAACTTGTAATCCCTGGAAAAGGGATCCCTTATTCTTTTGAGTTTAGTAATATGTCCAGTAAAAACTCTTCCACTTTCCAAAGAGAATCTTAAAACTTGACTAGCTTGACTTGCTGTTAAATTTCTGTCTAGCTTGAATTTAGCAATTTGCAAACTAAATTAAAACTTTAAAAAATCCAGAGTATGAAAAATATTTTGATCAAATCGCCTTCCCAGAAGAAATAATATTTCAATCATCTTTATTTTTTTCTTCACTTTTTTTCAGTTATGTTTGTGATTAAGAAAGAGAAAATAAAAGAGTAAAGGAAAATCATCTCAGCATCATTTAATTTTTTTTTAATTTTTCAAAAGTCTTTAAATGGAAAAATAATGTGTTTTGAGATCATTATAAAAAATAATGTATTTTGAGATCATAATTAAAAAATAATGAAAGAAAATTTAAAAATGAAATTAAATGCAACAAGAACAATGCAATAAAAATTAGAAAAAAATAAACATACAGTAAAAACTATAATTATTCTAAATATTAAAAATTAACTTGTTTTTACATAGTATTTTCTTCTGCTACAAGTAGATTATTTTACTTATGAAAAAAACAAAAGAAATAAAGAAACCCAAAGAAAAGCAATTTATTTATCCTGAAATTAATACTTTAAAACATCATGAATACATTGATCTCCACAAAACACAGTAATAAAAATCTGTCTTTAGAAGAGGTACTGTTCTCATTGAAATAGGAGAAATACAGGAAGTACTCCCCCATGTATTCTGTTAGAGAATTAACTATACTCTCAATTAATTTTCTATTTTTGTACTTGAATTTGTCTGGCTTCATCTTTTTGCCAGCTGTCTTTGTTTTGCCCTTTTATGCCAAATTAATTAATCTTATATTTTGAGCCTGAGAAAATATTTATGGATTGTAATCAAATCACCTCTTCATTTTGATAAGATTAATAGATGGGGTCCTTTCAGTCTCTCCAAACTGTATGTATGTATCTCTCCAAATGTCTGTATGCCTCCTTATTTATCTTATTCATTGATTTAATGGTGAGCATTGCAAATAGAATACAATACTCGCCTGATCTATACTATAAATGTATAGTAAGTCAATATATGCCAAATAATTATGTATAAATATCTAGGGATAAGATCAGGTGATTGTCTTCCTAGTGCCATCCCATGCTTTTACATCTTTTATATCTATGTGATGTAACACACAAAGCGCAACACACAAAATGTTGGATGTCCTTGCCTCCCCTTAATGTTTATGTATGTTGGCTTCCTCTCTGAAAGTAGGACCACTATTTCTACTCATGGGACATAGTATTGCAATCAGATACTTTAGAACTACACTTGGTTTTGTTTGCTTTTTTGATAAAAATACTGTTGCATGGGATAGCCAGTAATATTTTTGTGAATAGCATGTCCCAAATAACATCTTGGTCAACACACAGTCACAGCCCAAAAATGCCAAACTTTAAAATTTCATAAACTGCTTCTCAGCCAGTTCTCCTCAGATTCTGAGAATAGTGTTTATCCCTGAAATGCCAAGTTTGATAATACAATGGCATTACAGATGAATACTTACCCATATTTCTATTCATAGGAAACTTTCAATTAATAATGCAAATGCCCTACTGAAGGTTGTTTACTGACATAATTTGCTGACATTTAAAGTTACAAGCCTAGTGCAGAATTGTCACTTTTTCCCACAGAAAGGTTCCAATTAGGAAATGCAGTGGGAGGGAGAGTAGATCTCAGTAGGAAGAGATAAAATGTGCTGCAATGTCTCAGAACAATAGAATTCAATCTCAATAGGAAGTCTTTATTTAGAATAGCCTCTCTTCTGTACGGTTGTCTTAAGAATGTTATTTACATGTTTCCCTACAAATAAAAAAAAAATTAAAAACATGCTTGATTGGAGAAAATCTACTTTTTCTGTTCACACAAGACATTTCTTTGAAAGTCAATAAGACTTCTCAAATATGAATATCAAATGTGATAGAGTCCATTTCTTTTTCTGTGGTCATCTTCGTTTGCAAAGAATATTTTGGACTTAAGAATGAACTAAAATTTGGTGTTGCTGCATATGCTGCTGTAGCTGCAGAAGTTCCATGGAAGTCACGGATCTCCTCTGGATTAATCAGGACAGTTCCAGACTGGTAAAATGGGCCTCTCATTGCCAAAAAACATGTGGTACAAAATTGAAAGCATCTGTGGTATAAATAGTGGAAGAAACAGAGCAACTGAGTAAGATTTGACCAGTAAATTGGCACCACATGAGAATCTCGCTTTTATCAACTAGAACATATAAAAAGTTAAAAATTTTAAAATTATACTATTTTTGTTGTATAGGGAAATACTAATTCTTATTTTATGAAGCAACAATTCAGCTAGGTGACCTAAAATTAACTTGAAATTATTGGCATAAAGAAATTTTCCTAATACCTAAAGTTTTGTTTATTTCCAAACACCACTATCAGTCTCTGCAATACTGATTTTTAGATTGTTCTAAAGGAGAGGTAAAAATATACATTGTTAGGAACCATGACACTTTTTTTCCTTAAATAATCTTTACTTTTAAATATTTGAAACTGTTTTCAAATGTAGCAGCTCACCTGTTTAAATATAATCTTCAGTAGGCCCTTCCACATTTTGTGTTCAGATTTTTTTTCCTCATTTTCTCTTTACAGTGAAAAATAAAACCACATGTCAAGGATATTTTCTGATGGTGTTTTGGCATTTTGGTCCTTTCTTCAGGACAGATGTATTCTCTCCTTCAAAGAGAGTTGAGGGGAAAAGAAGTGTTCTTAAAGTTTATTCTAATTTCTTCTTACTTTTTTCTTTCAGTTCTATTAATAAAGCTTTCCTTATGCCCTTTAAAGATTTGAGCTTGCTTTTGTTCTTCTTCTAATCCTTATCTCACAGCAAAAAATGAGTAAATAATTTTAGTGAATTCACTGGTGTTTGGTCAGCCCTCAACCCACTACATTAATTGGTGCATTGGCCAGGAAACCCAGGACTGGCAAACCAAAACCACTATACTTGTTCATTTCTTCAGGAGAAAAAAAGATAAAGAAGCCACAATGAAGGTGAGCATGAGACCAAAGAAGCATGGGACCAAAATCTCACAACTGTTTGGCTGAAGAAATACTTTCTGAACTCACATAAATGGAATATAATTGGGAAGGCAATGCAACACTTCAAGTTTTACATTATTTTGGATGAAAGTTGTAAAGCCATGAACTCAACTGGTAAGTTTCTCAAAAGGAGATTCTGTACTCTGACTCCCGGAGGTGGGCACAAGGGACAACATGGTGAAGTTCTCAGGAGGTTAAACAAACTTTTATTAGCAAGATTACAGGATAATGTACTTGTAAATTTTACAGCAATATGCAATAAAAATAAAGATTTTTTTTAAAAAATATTGACTTAGCATATTCTAACCCACTCAACATTAAGTTACGTGATTCTGAGAAAGAAGGGGAGATGGGAAGAGGGTAGGGCAGAGAGGTGGAGAGAGAGAGAGATAAATACTGTCTGCTTGAATTCCAGCATGATTTCATCTGCTATAAAATCCATGTGGCTTGTGGCTGGGCTGGAGGCTTCAGGGGGGTAGGGTGTGAAGCAATGCACTATTCCACTCATACAGGACTTATCCTGCCCTCCCCTACACACACACACACACACACACACACACACACACACACACACACAGTTTAGCTGGTTTGAGACAGTATAATTTTCTCCAGTCTTTAACAATGGTCTTTAAAATAAGGAATTAAAGTTTTATGAGCTTTTCAGGGAAGAAGTGTGATTATGGCCTTTTCGAAGAGTTATTATAGAGTTCATTGAGTCTATTTTACCTGAATTTTACAAACAGATAAGATTCTACAGGAATTCAGTTAAACGCCCATTGAGTGATTTTTCTTTTTAAAGACTCGGGCAGTGATAATTAAATCTCTAATCATTAAATCTTTTAAATCAAAAAGAGAAGCATGTCCACATAAGACTAGAAGTTTATATGGCCCATAATATTATGTTAGCCATTGAGTGATGTGTAGGAAAAAGTGAAACAGGACCAGTATGTAATGATATTTCCCCAGGATATTTTCTCAGCCTACCACAATTCACACTTTGGTGATTCTGAATGCATCATTGCTTTTTTTTAAAATCTTGATAAAATCTTCTTTCATGATTTTAAACTGCGTAGATAGCTGGAATGCAGATGAAGCAGTTTTACAATTTTAATCACATTTTGTCTGAAGAACTTCCTTGTGTTGTTTATTTTTAATTTATCCCTTGCTAATTGTTTTTAGTGCCACCTAGTTCTGTGTAGAAGAGCCAATGAATACTTCTATACTGTTCTCTGTCCCCACAGTTTTTATGAGTTTCTAGGTTTCTAACATGCCCACCCGTGAATAATCTCTTTTTCCATGTTAGAAAATCTCAATCTCTTTATTCAGTCCTCGCAGGTAGCTTGCTGCATTTGATAATGTTTATCTTTTCCTGGTCTTTTTCCTTTCTTTTTCTTCCTATTATTTTTGCTTCATGTTTCAATACGTCAGACAGTAGTTAAGCTTCAACTATGAATTTATTTAGTGACATAATACTGTTTCCTATTTCTTTCAGTCCTAAATATTACAGTAAGTTTTTTGCTACTATTAAAAAATTCCAGTTCTTGACAGGCAAATTATTCTGTGAGGTATGATTGAAAATGTTGAAGTATATGTTATTACTAAACAACTAATTTTAAAGTTTAATAAACTATTTATTTTAAATAAACTATAAATCTAATTAAAGCTTTGAATTGCATATAATTCTTGTGTCATGAAGCAAGTATGCAATATTTTCTCACTTTTCTAATATTTACTCTCCTTTTTCTGTATTTTAATAAATCTCAAAACAATACAGGTCATAATTTAGATAAAGTAAATCATGAGAATATATTGCCTCTTTTTAACACTTCATTTCTTACATAAAAATAATAAATGAATAATTGAATGTATTTATATATTGAATATGCATATTTATCTTGACAGTTCTACTTTAAATTTTTGCATTGTGATTATTAAATAATGTTAATAGATTTCCTAAATACAAACTTATTTCTTCTCACTAATTTTTTTCAGATGTAAATGTTTAGAAGATACACAAATGGCTATTTATTCAAGATATTTAGTAAAACTAGTCAAAATACTTTTAAAAATACTTTTAAATTTTCAAAATAATTTAGTTAGTAAAAAAATTACATTTTGGTTTTTTTGATATGAGAGTTATGGCAACTTAACTTAAAACTGTTGGTTTATTCCTAAATGGAGTCTTTGCAAAAAGGCCAGAAGAAAATCCCACACAGAGAATAAACCACAGGGAAAATATTTAATCCGATACTGCTAGCTTCATTGTTAATTACCTCTCAAGGGGCTAGGATGTCAATAGATAGTGATCTGGTATCCTGGAGTCTTTGCTGTTAAATGCATGATCAATACTAAATAGAATTTTAACTGACTATGATTTAATTAGGAGTGGTTCTTTTTATCCTGCATACAATACCTGAATCTCACTCAATAAAGTACGACGGAAGATCGCCATGATGGCTGTGTATTCACTACATTCTGGGACTATGCAAAGGAATTGGGAATGAAGATTGTGCTGCTAAGAATTTGCAATCAGTTTGTAACATGGCAGTAACCAATCTTCTTCTGTAAATAATTGAGGAGTGGCTGAGGGAGCTGGGGTTGTTGACCCTGCAGAAAAAGAGGCTTGTGGGAAACCTTGTTGTCCTCTACAACTGCCTGAAAGGAGCCTTTGGTGGGCATTGGCATCTTCTCCCAGGCAACCAGCAATAGGAGAAAGGGAAATGGCCTCAGATTGTCTCAGGGGAGGTTCAGGTTGGACATGAG
This sequence comes from Taeniopygia guttata, assembly GCF_048771995.1. Lineage (NCBI taxonomy): Eukaryota > Metazoa > Chordata > Aves > Passeriformes > Estrildidae > Taeniopygia > Taeniopygia guttata. The sequence continues at coordinate 33,908,742 of NC_133028.1, read as the reverse complement.
GAAGAATTTCTTCATGAAAGGGTTGTTAAGGACTAGAACAGGCTTCCCAGGGAAGTGATGGAGCTACCATCCCTGGAGGTGTTACAATAAACAGTCGGATGTGGCACTTAGTAGTCTGGTATAATTGATAAGGTGGTGATTAAAGATTGTATTTTATCTTGGAGTTCTCTTCCAATCTAAATGATTCTGTGAACGATTCTGTGAGTTTCCCTACATTCAATAATCCAGATTATTGCACACACAGAATACTGAAAACTACAGTTTTATATCCTTAATACTTTGGAGCTCCAAAAAAGAAAATTCAAATGTAAAATTAAGGCAATTTATTTTAAATGGAGGTTTGTGGGAATCCAGGGCTTCCCTCTGGCTGCCCTGGAGGGCCTGGGACCCTGCCGGGGGGTCAGGAACTCCCCTGTACAGAGCCCCAAGAGACACTGTCTCTGATCTCTGTCCATGGAAAAGAGTTTTCAATCTTACAGGATGAATTACAAACTCTGAGTGTTTGATACAAGTAATAATTAGGTGCAAAAGTAAAATTTTAGGATTCTAGATTAGGGGTTCAAAGGGGACAAGATGGAGGAAATTGGGTGTGTCTTGTCCTTTTTCCCCTTCTTCATGCCCACCATGTTTCACTTTAGTGTTGGCATTTTTCTATTGGTTTAGGCTGGGGACACACTGTTCAACATAGGCGATAGATATTGGTACATTATTGTAAATATAGCACATGTAGTTTCTGGTATATAATGTTTGTATAATCCCACTGAGGGGCAGAGCCCCGCACGCTGCCCTGCAGGACATACTTGTGGCAGGGCAGCAGAACATGTTATAGATAAGCAAGAATAAACAACCTTGAAAACCAGCACAGACGAATTACGACTTCTTCTTTGGCAACAGGGCAGAAAGACAGAGACTTTTTACAATCTCGGAATCATCAATACCACAGATTCCGACAGAGGTTATGTGTACTTTCAGCTGTAAATAACCAATCCCTTAAATATTTCTTGAATACACTACATTCCTGACTCAAATGGGAGCTGGAAAATGATATCATATTGCTAGCTGTGGAAGGTCAGATCTTTTACCAGGTTTTATACAAAGACATCTAAACAAGACATCTTCATCCTGCCATATGACTTACCTAAATAGCCTGTTTCTGTAGAGGGTAAATGCTACTAACGAAAAAGAAACATACAAGAGTTACCAAAGAAAATGCAGCTATCACTTCAGAAAATTGATTAAGGGAACATATACTACCAAAGAGAAATCACTGGACTGTGGGACCAGAGAAAACAGAAATAAGTTTGTGAAAAATGTGAAAGCAAAAATACATGAAAAAAACCTAAACGCTAGAATACAATAGTAATGCAGTTAATGACGGAAGAAGATAGAAGAGAAATATATGTTTATATTCTTTACTCAGAAGGAAACAGCATGATGAATCCTCTTATCACGCAAGGAAGGTAAAATACTTTCCAATCCATTAGTGAGCAAAAAGGTATAAAACAATATCTGCATGTTGTAAACGTTTAATGATTATATACATTTTTAATAAATTTTGGAATACGATGGAATTTCCTGCAGACAGAAGACTGACATAACTATATAACCACTTAAAAATTAAGGGAAGTGGTCCTTGTAACTGCAAGCTGCTACTGTTTCATCAAGTCTGAGGTAAAGTGGTCAAAAAAAGAAATTGAGATTCACTTAACCAAGATTTAAGAATGGAAACCTACTGATTTAGAGTGTCTAAACCTACTGTTTAGACTGACTAAACCTACTGTTTAGACTGACAGCTAAACAGAAATTAACTATAGATGGGTAGAAGTCTGAGGTTCTCAAGAATTTTTGCCTTGGTCTTCAGTAGAAACATCTCTTTCCACACCTCTTGTTTGGATGGACAGCAGGACAGCAGAGACCAGGGTGCAACAAATGCTTCCCACTGTACGTAAAGATCAAGTTTATGGCTACCTGAGGAACCTGAATGTTCCTCAGGAACCCAATGAGGTGCATCCCAGAGTCCTGAGGGAATTGGATGATGTAGCTGCCAAGTCAGTCTCCATGGTAAAAGTCATGGCAGTCAGGTGAAGTCCCAGGTGACTGGAAAAAGTACACACATGCTTAAAGGGTATTGTACCCATATACTTAAAGGGTAGAAAGAATGTCTCTAGGAACTACCAACCTGTCACCTTCACCTCTGTTCATGGAACAGATTCTCCTAGAGGCTATGCTAAGGCGCATGGAGGACAGGGATAAGATTCTAGACAGACAGCATGGCTTCACTAGGGGCAAGTTATATATAACTAACCCAGTGTCCTTCTATTATGAGGTGACTTGATTGATTCAGTCTTCCATGAAGTCTTTGACATGGTCCCTCACAATATACTTCTCTAAATTGAAGAGAGATGGGTGAACCACTCAGTGGATAAGGAATTGCTTGAACGGTTGCCTCCACAGGGTAGTGATCAACAGCTCAGTCACAACAAATATCAATGGCAAGTGGTGACTCTCAGGGGCCTGTATTGGAACCAAGCTTATTTAATAATATCTCCATTAATGACATAGGCAAATGGATAGATTTCACCCTAAGTAAATTCACTGATGACACCAAGCTGAGTGGTGCTGTTGATACTCTGAAGGATGGGATGTCATCCAGAGGGACCTGGATAAGCTCCAGAAGTGGGTCCTATTGGATTGCCATTAAGTTTAACAAGACCAAGTGCAAGGTGCTACATCTGGGTTGGGGGAACTCCTGGTGTTAACACAGGCTGGGGGATGAGCAGATGAAGAGCACCTCTGCCCACCAGGACTTGGGGGTGCTGGTGGAAGAGAGGATGGACATGGCCTGGCAGTGTGCACTCGCAGCCCAGAAAGCCAATGTCATCCTATTTCAATACAGGTACAGACACAAGGATTACTATGACATTTAGGTCCTTATAAATGCAAGACAGCTGACAAAAACACCTAGAAACCTGTCCTTATATTATGATTTTTAATGGGATATTCACATCCAATTAAATAGGCATAAAAAATAGGAAATACAAGAGATTGTATTACAAAGGTATCTTAAAGTTTTCAATTTCAGAAAGAAAGAAAGGAAGAAAGGAAGAAAGAAAGAAAGAAAGAAAGAAAGAAAGAAAGAAAGAAAAGAAAGAAAGAAATGAGCTGAAATGTGGTTGTTGAATGCTTTGTAAATATTTTCCAGTTTATGAGAAACCTTTCATTTTTCTTTGATCTCTCAAAGGACTGATTGCAGCATACATGGAGTATATTATAGGACTGCTGTGAAGTTACCCTTACCAGGATTACATTATATATATATAGGAAATTACTTTTCCAGATATCATTTTGATACATACAGAAAAATATGCAAACCTTTAAAAGGATTACTCAATTTCTTGACACCTTGCACAAATGGGAGAGAGAAAAATCGCAGCATACTATTTTTCTGCTACTCATCCTTTTACAGTTAGAAGAGGAGGCAATTACTTCTGTAATACAAGCGATTTTAAATACCAGTTTCAGAATCAGATAAGTCACTTAAGATGCTGGGATTTTTCAATTAACTGTAATGGAAGTCTCAGATAATCCACTATCTGCAGAGGTCAAAAGAGAGTTAAGAGGAACCCTACCCACTCTGTCTTCCTGAGGTAGCCATTAGTGCTCCCTTACAACAGTACAGGGATATACTGCCCGTGAGATATATACCCTTCTCTTTAATTCTACATACTGTCTCTCCAGATGAAATTCTGAAATTATTTTTATTGGATGCTATTGAACATTTATAGAAAACAGCTGGCCTAATTCTATTGAGACTTTTCAGAAGGTTGTGTTCCTTGCTTCATCGGTCATATTCCCTAAAGAGCTGAGACACTATCAACAAGGACTCAGTTCCACCTTGTGGTTCTCAAGCACTGGGCACTACATGATGGCCTGTATCTACAGAAGCATAGCCAGCAGGTCTGCCCCTCCACTGCCCCCTGGTGAGACCCCACCTGGAGCACTACATCCAGCAGTAGAGTAATGTTTAGCACCCAAGAGTCCTAGGTGGCACTGCCTATTTCAAAACAGGAGAGGGAACTTCATCCATCCAACATATCTATACAGAGCTGCCATTTATCTTTTTCCTAATTTGTTGAGGAGCCATGCGACCCCTGCCTACAAATTCTCTATTTTTTAAAAAATCTGCAAAACCAAAAAAGCCCCACCTATCTGTTCTTTAGTGTATTATGAATGATAGCAAATAAATTATAATTTTAATGAAATCACTCCTATTGTAGACTTTTCAGAGAAGGCAAATTCTGTGTATCACAGAGAACTATAATCTTTTAATTTCATTGACTATAATACCAGGGAATCCAGAAGAATTATGAATGAGACAAATATGTGTAATGAAATAATCTCTTCATGCGTAAACACGTTTCTGAGCAGGCTCTGGTATTTATCAGTTTTCAGTAAAATTTGATTGTTATTTCTTAATATGAAAATTTTGAGAGGACCCCGAGCCTGGAAATCATCGTTATTGTTGCAAAATTATGCTATCAGCTTCTAGAAGGTCACACCTGACCATTTTTTCTTGCAGATATATGAGCTGCTTGCTAGAAATATTATTCCTGTTAAGAAAATGACATTGCATTCTTGTTAACAGCCTGCCCTCTGGGCCACTCTTACCAGATCAATCACTGGGTAATTCTAAACAAAGTCAAAAGTTTACAGTTAGTCTAAGTCTAAGCAATCTACTCCTATGGTTATTAGTAATTTTGGTACAATTTTATTAGCATTTGCAGTTCAAATTATTATTCAGTTATTCACATAATTCCCAATACTGGCTCAATGAATACTGAAATACACATTGAAGTTTTTAAACCTTTTCCCAATAGTTTTAAATTTTTAGTTTTCCAGAGAGGGAGTACTAGAAGGAACTGCAACAAATCAAAGTCCTGAGTTTGCTGCTAACTATGATTAGGGTGGCATCTACTTTCTCTTTGCGGGTGGAATATAGTGTTTATATATCTTCCTTCTCACTCTTGAAGTCACTGTCACTAGGTCATCTTTTCACAGGTGCTAACACAGCTAGCATAGTTGCTTTGATTGCATTACTTAATATTGCCATGTTGCATCTTAATTTTTTACGTGTTATGGTTTACATTTTTTTCCTGTCTTCATTAAGAAAAAACTACTACCTCTCTGACTTCCCCACTCTTAAAAAAATCCCCAAACCCTGAAAACAAAACAGCTCCCAAGGCTGCATTTCTTTGATGACACAATACTGATAATTTTTTATTTACTTATATCCATGGAGCCTCTGACACTGCACTGTGCTTGTATTTTCAATTTATAATATAATTTCATATTTGTCCTTTTGTAGATGCTACTTACAATCTCTTGTGCTTCTTCAACAGCTTTTAAGCTGTAATTTCATAACAGCATAATTATTTTTTTCTTTTTATTAGCATGACAAGGAAAAAATAACATAGGTAGAGAAACTCACAGTGCTCTGATAAAGATTTGGTATAAAAATCTCCTGGTTTAAGTTATCTCTTATATTATCAAACCTGCTCAACACCAGTAATTACAGATATATATCTAATATTTCTGAATCTCCATCTAATAAGGTGTAGATCATAAGATTCAAGATGTTATAAGTGTTTCTTAAATTTCATCGTTGAAAAGAAGATGCATACAGGAGAAAACTAACTATAGCAATATAAAAGATTGTACAAGATTCATAGCTACATATGCTTCACTGGCAACCATCTGGAATCAACATACTGAAATAAATCACATTTTCCATTGGTGGAGTAACTGTAAACAGATTGCAAATACTGTTTGAGAAAACTTTATTGAATGAAATAGTTTTAATGAAATGAACAAAATGTTAGTTGCATATAGGAGATAACATTCACTGCAACATTTTAAAAGTCGAAATAAGTTGATTTGACAAGACTTATGAACCAGAAAGAATGGCATTACTAGTAATTTAAAATCATACAATATAGTGTTTGTTGCAAAAGAAATGTAATTATGTTTGGTAAAATGCGACAGTTTGGAAGAGAAGACCAGAACAGAACAAAGTCCTGGAAGCAAAGGCATGAAAATGTATGTAAAAGGAGACAAAAATAATGCACCAATGAAACATGAAACTTCCTGATTTGATACATTTTATTATTGAAAGTTTAGAAAATTGCTTCTACATATTAGATCAGCAAATTCTGCTTGTAACCTTGTGAAAAGACAGACAGACAGCTATGTTTGGATTCCTGTTTCTTCTGAGGAAAGGGGGAAAAAAGAGAGAGGATAAGAAAAAGAAAACAAAAAGAAAAGAAAGAAAAAGAAAAAGAAAAAAAGAAAAAGAAAAAGAAAAAGAAAAAGAAAAAGAAAAAGAAAAAGAAAAAGAAAAAGAAAAAGAAAAAGAAAAAGAAAAAGAAAAAGAAAAAGAAAAAGAAAAAGAAAAAGAAAAAGAAAAAGAAAAAGAAAAAGAAAAAGAAAAAGAAAAAGAAAAAGAAAAAGAAAAAGAAAAAGAAAAAGAAAAAGAAAAAGAAAAAGAAAAAAGAAAAAAGAAAAAAATGCTATTTATATTGAGACTTGGCTTGAAGGTTGAATGATTTTATTAGAGCAGAATTATGGTAAGAGCCAACTAAAACACAGATGAGTTATGCACTGGAAGAAAAAAATACAAGCAGCAAGATTACTGCTGATGTTTATATGATCGTTTATATACTAAAAAAACAATAAGTGCTGTGTAATAAGTGCCAGTATGTCTTTAAAAAGCAAAATTTGAATATGCTAAAAATCTATTTTTCCATTAAATTCAAAAGATCTTGGTGTTCTTAAGGCTATTCATGATATTTGATGAAAATGAGTCATCCAGCACAGACTATTTTTGTAACATGGTTATGAAGTAACCTCGTTACAACTGTAGAAAAAAAAAAAAGAGCTATTAGTTAATTAGGTAAGAAAGGGTAGAAATATAAAGTGGAAGCTATGAAGAACTTAATGAGCTTAAGCTACTTGGGAATTCCATTGCAATTGAAGTGGAAATTTGCTGACTGTCTTCCACTTAAACCAACCTGATGAGGAAGCAGAAGTAATATACAATATGTCAATTTGGCTATGACAAAATGATTCTTATTATGGCAGATAGCATAATTTTTCTTTACCAAGCCTCAATTTTTTAAAAAATACCTGTTATTAATACTCCATGTGTAATAAAAATATACATGTTCAGCTTCCCAAGATCCTTACAGATTCTGCTGATATTTCAAAATTTTCCTTTAGCTCTATTTCTTAGAATTTAATTATGACTTGTATCTATTTAATTAGTTTCCATTTTTATTACAATAATGAAATATCCACTTGAATTAATTTGTTCCACTCTTAGTGTATTATCCAGTCTATGATATCACAACTTAACTGCCACTTCTTACTAATCAAAAATGTAAAAAGCAAAAATTTAAACTTCAGAAAAATATCCTCTGTTTCATTTCATTGCATTTTATCTGCAATTGTCAGCAAAAAAAGAAGAGTTTTTTTCTGGATAATGGTCTTATGTTTCACTGTACCAGCAACTCAATTCACTTAACTAAAGGAAACTTAGAAATACAGTGTTTTCCAAGTGTTCAAAGTTAGTAGAACTCATAGTCTAAACACATAAACAATATTTATGCCAATAGATATGCACTCTTCCATTTTTCAGGAGACCGTTTTGTTGGCAAAATTTTCACAGTATTTCAAACATTGATGATATTTATGAAATGCTTCTTCTACTTAAAAGTACATGCAAAGGCAGCTGTCAGTTTCCTATGTCTTAGTTGGAAGCAACACTTCCTAACTGCAGTTGGTTTTGAAAAATACTGATAATTAATGCTTGCTTTATGTTTAATAGACTGTACGTCTGGTTTAACAGTCTGCCAGACTCTTAATTTTTCAAAACATAAATAGATTGAGTTTTTTCCCTAGTTAGAATTCTTGCACTTTGGTTTCTTTTTCCTAGGATAGCAGTGAAAGAAATTCTTAAAAATAGGATGCATGCTGGCACAGTATCTACCAATCAAAGAGTGTCTTTCATCCAATATTGAAAAATGGTAAATAGTCAGAAGTTAAACAGTGATACTCTAAAAAATAATCCCTAAATGAAGTTAATGTATGAATTTTTTTTCAAGTTACAATCATACCTCTAATGTTAAAACATATTTGTTCACACTAAAAAATGACACCTGTTACTGGATGCAGTACAAGCAACTGGTTGCTGTCACACTGCACAAATAAGTTAAGCCAGTGTCCTGGTTCTGAGCAAGAGAGGCTTTATTGTTGTTGCAACTGGGAGGGGCATGGCTAGAACCTGGAGATTATTCTATACCACTTCACATCATTTCTGAGCCAAGAAAAATGCTTAGTATATCACTGAGTATAGTGATGTCATAGGAACAAGAAGGGCTGCCATGTAATGTCCGAAAAAATTCTAAAACCTGTTTCATTCTCAAAAAAAAGAAAAATAGGTTCCCACAGTATAAATTGCACAGTAGGTACACAGTATTGTCATATGCAGTAAGATATTTTATGAATAGGGAAGACACAAAGACATAAAATACATAAATTCTTTTATTGCTAATGTTTGAATATCTGCCATAAAAAATAAATAATTTACACAGCCATTGTTATGGGAAACTACATCAAAATGTACCAAAATCTAAACATTAAGTTACAGAATGCTTTTTTTCTCTAGTAAATAATGTTTAGAGATTTCAGGAATTCCAGGCAAGTCTTAACAAATAATAAATTCACTGAAGAAAAAAAGTTGATAGAAGATATGAGAGAAGTTCTCTAAAAATACTACCTCTTTTTGAGATAGAATGACAGCTATTTAAGGAAAAGTTAAGAAATTTGTCTGAATGTAAAAGCAAATGAGACTACTTTAATGGAAACTCAAACAGAAATTGAAAATACACAGACAATCAGGTCTTTTAACTCAGCAAAGAGCAGTATTGACAGAATGGCAAATGGAAAGCTTCAAACATTAAGAAAAGTTAGTCTGGGAATTGCAAACATTTATTGGAATTAGTTAATTCACTTCATATTAATTTAAATCTAGAAGATATTTTAAAATACATAAAAAAAGATATGAAACCCCTTTGTAGTTTCCTCTGATTTTATGCTCACTGTTCTACTATCTTTTTGGGTCTTAAAGCTGTTGGTCTGGGAAGGGAGTAGAGTGAACTGTGAAAATTCCAAGTTTATTCACCAGAGAAGTATCATGTGGATAGTATCTTCTTCCTCACTTTAGCATTGCTGGGAGTCACTTTCATATGCTTGCTGATGTGCTCTATGGCTTGTTCTTTTTTGGTTTGCAAGTTTGTACTGTATCTGAATTTTCAGTGTATGGTGTATTTACCTATTTGGAGGTGTAGGTTGTGGATTTTTAAAAAATTCTTTGTGATCTTTAAATTGGTTTTACACGGTTCTTAATGATGCATGTTTTTCATGACTAGTAATGTCCATTAGTGAGATCCTTGGGCTTCCAGAATTAGCTGGTTCCTATACATTTGAAGTTCCTCCAATCACCCCATGCCTGTACTTGCCAATACGGTAGTGTTATTTAGGGTCACAAATAGTTTACAAAGAGGAAACACTTGCTATTATTGTCATTTCATTAGAAAAGATATATCACATGACATTTCACCACAAAGCTAAACAGAAGTAAGCAAAAGCTAAAACCAAGGTGTAATAATCCCCTGTCATTTGATCATTGTTATTATAAGCTGAAACACAGCTCCAAGCTGGTTAAGACCAGTGTGTCTGAAGTCTGTGTTGTTAGTTTAACATAAATCCTGTAAGCCTGTTACAGCTTTACCTCAATACTCCCTGGGTTACAAGGCTGTGCTTGTGCACTTGTCAAAATAGCAAAGGTCACTAACAGTGAAAGAGATAACAAGAACAAGGAGAGAAACACCAGCAGCCTTCTCCCCTCAGGAATTGGCTCTCAGTACTGAAACTGTCACCTAATGCTATATTGCATTTCTCTCAGAAGTGTGACTGCAGCTGAATGTGAAGAAAATAATTTCAAAGAGAAAAAAATGGGGAAACTAATGGAAGTTTTTACAAAGTTGTTTCTCAGGCCAGGGAAAGCTATAAATCAACATCAAATATTTTTTAAATTAAGTGCACTGGCACATAGACACAGCTGTAACAGATAAATATGATAATAATGTCGCTACTTCGTATGCAGTCCTGAAATTAATATGATGGGCACCACATTAAAACTATTATCTTTTCAACTGAAGTAATTTAAGACTATGAAAACTTAAACAATGCAGCTACATTCTCAAAACACTGTGCCCATAAGGTAAGCCACCACAACAATGGAACTTGAGATAAGTGCAGATGGCACTGTAGGAAGCAGCTAATTCCAGGCCTAACTGAGGCAAAGGTTTGGTTAGCATCTGGACAAAAAATTCCCACCTGGAAAACTGGGGGAAGGGGAGCAAGTGCTTATGCATATGCCATTTCTAATTATGAGAACAGCATCTACACCCCATGAGTACCCAGGCCATGGACTGTACAAAAGTGGTACCTCCAGAAGAACAACTTGAGATGCTAATAACAAAGGCCAAGGTGAAAAAGGACCAGCAGGATACCACAGGAATCTGTGTGGTAGTAATATCTTTTTCTTCATCTCTCCTCTCTCTCTGACTCTTTTTTCCCTGCCTTCTCTCTTCCTAGTTCTTTCTCTCTCTCTCTACCTATTCCTGTTAAATAAAATATGTACTATTGACTTTGGCACATGGTCTTGTTTGCACCCTAATTTGAGCAGTGTCATTCTTATAATTGGATCATAACATTATTTTGGTGTCAGAATGGGAATGCTGTTCTTCTGTATTAACCTTTGGAAACCTTGCCATGTCCTTGTTCTGAGGCAGTTGCGTTAACTTTTGAAAGTTTTGCGACAAATTTCCTCTGAGGGAATTTGTGTGGGGGTTGTGTAGTTCCCTCTGTGGGGATTTCTGAGAAAATGGATATCCTGGATGGCCAGTGTAAAGAAAATATTTTGTTGTTCTTCCTTGAAAATTTGTTAGTCTCCCCTCTACCTGAGGCAGAGGGGCAATTAATTCCACCCCTCCTCTGGAAGGGAGTTGGCATAAGAAAATTAAGATAAAGAGCAATTGGCTTCCCAGAAACATGAAAATTAAATAATACTATTTTTACAAGATTTGGTGAAAGAATTGCACTCTCAGATAAATGAGGAAAATGAACAAAAGGCTGCTGCTTGCTGTTGACCGTGTTTGTTTTAGGAAGCTTCAGATGGAGCTTTGGAATGTGAGTGAAAGAATCTTAGGGAAAGAATTGCAGGATGTAGAATCTGTAACATTCTCAAACCATGGTCTTCTGATTCAGACTTTTTGGGTTTGGTGGAAAAGTTGAGAGACAGTGAGTGAATCTGTTGTTCTGATATAGAGCAAGACAGATAATCTGCATTGGCATCTGATGACAAGGAAGTAACATTATGACTCCTAATTAAAATTGAAACTATAAATAATTGTCAAGTTCAGAAACATTCTGTTAAAATGGTGCCCTGTACAGCTACTGAGATGACAAAATCTGGCCATAAATAAGCCAAGATTGAAATCCAGTCAGTATTAAAGCAGTAGAATGCCAAGAGGATGGGTAATACTTCCTGGGCAGCAAAGAGTTAAAATCACTGGCGTAAACAAAGCAAGGATTATCTGCTGCTCCCATGTGAGAAAAGCAAATCTATTAATCTTAACCCTAAAGAAAACCCAGAGACTCCACTATCACAATACTGGCGTTTTCCTGCAGCACAGAATAAAATTTCCAAAGTTGTAACTAATTTGGCTTTACTAGCAGCTGCAGCATTAAATGTTGCAAACCCAAAGTTAGAATTTCTGACACTAGCACATGTGCTTTGTCAGTGGAGGGACGGTTTTACACTTCCCTTCTAATTCTCTAATCTGGCCACTTTATTGCATCTCTTACAACTGAACCATAACAAAAACTTACTCAAATAACAGCTGGATCAAAACTTCACAATAAACGTGAATAAAGGATTATAAATGTGCATTGGAAAGATTTAGTCAAAAACTTTAATTCTTAGGAGCTGGTTGAGTTTGGTAAACTCTGAGATAATTAGTCTAATGGCAAAGAAGATATAAAAGATTATTTATCTTTGAGAGTTTGATTTCATCATCCAAAGAACATTAAATTATTTACATTTTTACTCCTTGAGATGTTTATTTTTTGTCTGACAATTTTAGAATTGACCCTTATGTTTACAGGGAAAAAAAAGGATTTCTCACATACATACACAGTATTTGTTCCATTTTGAACACACATTCATATTCTGTTAAACTTTAATACTAACAATAGCTAGACACCGCTTTTGGTTTTTTTTTCTAGAATCTTATACATCCTTCCAAAGAACTGTTAACCTTGATATATGACTGGTCAGTCATATTTTGCAGAGAAGTGTCTGGGTGACAGTAACTTCCACAACCTACAATAACTTCTGACTCATCATGTCAGAGCTATGGACAATGCTTCAGTGCTCTAAATACCCATAAACATTGTTAGTATGCATAATCATGAACAGGGCCACACTGAGATATGACACTTAGGAGTTTTTTTCCATTTTTTCCTTTGGAGTTCATTGCGTTTTTAGTCCTTTGTTGCTGTCTTAGCTCTGGTTTTATTTTCTGCTTTGTCTTATCTCTCCTGAGCCCTTATTGTTGTTCAACTTACATTTTAAATTGCTTCATTTGTTAAGACAGTGGAAGCATATTTATCATTTATTCAAATGACTATATGACATTATCATATTCTTATACTCTAGAACATACAACTCCATCACCATCCTCACTTGTATAATACTGAAAGTTATTTCAAATGTATGTGCAATAATTTTCCACCTACCCCAGGGACTTGGCTATTCACAGAGCACCGTACTTTTGAAGACATACAGTGTGATTGAATTTGTTGTGCATCATTTATAAATCCAAAGTAAAGCAAGAGTTGCAATGCGATACAAATGAATGTTATCTCTGCATACACAGGACTCAGGCAGTACATAAAAGCAAGAAACACCAAAACAACAAAGGCCTTTAGTACTAAATTATGTGGAATTTCTACCATGGCAACATTAACAATGTTGCCTTGTCAGAGCTGCCAATAGTTTAATCTCGTCATGGATTTTCCCCAAAACTCAAAGTTTTCTTGATGACAGGACTGGAGTGCTAGTTAGAGGGTAGACTTAAGTTAAAGTCACCAATCATACCTAAAAAAATACTGACATAATACACAATTTTTTTAAAATGCCAGTTAAAATTTAAACAAAAAATCCAATATGAAGGTTGAAATATGTACAGCTCTAGCACTGACAAAAAATTCCTTCTCATAAGTATTTATGAAGCTTGAGTTGACATTAGCTAAACAGGATGCCTTTATTTTACTGGTGCTCTTTATTAAAATAGTATTTACTACTGTTTCATGACTTCATGAAAATATTTGCCAATTAAGATTTGTATCATCGGGAACTCAGAGGCATTGAAGATGGTCCTGTGCATGGCCAGGAGCTGTACTTGATGATCCTTATGGGTCCCTTCTAACTCAGCATATTCTGTTATTCTGTAATTCTTTAACAAGTGGTATAGTCAGGGCTTTTTATTGTAAAATGAGTTCTTCTCAGTACTCTTCTACTTTCTAAACCATTCTTTTTGAAGCTACTGGTACCAGCAGCCCTAGGGGGCTGATTATCTTCCTCTACTGCACTCTCATGAGCCTCCATCTAAAGAATTGTGTACAGCTCTGGGGCCCCAGCATAAAAAGGCCAATAAATCCAGAGGAGGGTCAAAAAGATTACCTGGATGGATCACCTCTTCTATGGACATAGCCTGAGAGGTTGTTCAATCTGAAGGAGAGAAGGCTACAAGACCTTAGAGCAGCCTTCCAGTACTTAAAGGGGGCCTACAAGAAAGCAAGAGAGGAACTTTTTATAGGTCATGTACTAATGGGACACAGGAAATTGGGTTCCAACTGAGAGAAGGATGAGATTAGATATTAGGCAGAAATTCATTTATTGTGAGGGTGGCGATGCCCTGAAACTTGTTGCCCATACAAGCTGTGTGTGCCTCATCCATGGAACTGCTCAAATCCAGACTGGCTTTGAGCAACCTGATCATCTAGTGGGAGGTATCCTTGCCTAGGGCAGACTGATTAGAACTAGATTATCTTTAAGATCTCTTCCAACCCAAACTGTTCGAGGATCCTGTGATTCTAAATGCCTTGCAACAAGGTTGCCTGGACATTTTTATTCAGCAGTCTGCACATTTCCCCTCTCTACCTGGAACTCAGGTACAGCTTTTTCTTCTATGGGTGGATGAAACTCCAGGTATTTTACAATAATCTAGACCTCTGCTTTGCATGTATTTACACACATAGACTCAGATGTGTAGCAGGCACATTCTTCTCTCTCTCAGGATTTTTTCATAGAGGAGCACAGAGAGAAGAAAGAGAAAACAATTTCTATTTCTTCTCCTTGTTTTCCCGTGTGGAATATGTTTGGAGAATTGTTTACTTGGGGTGATTGCTTGATTGTATTCTGGTGAGGATCTCTTGAGCCTGATGGCCAATCCAATCCACCTGTGTCTGGACTCTCAAGAGGGTCACGAATTGTTAGTTGGATATGGCAATTAGAAAAGTATGTATGTAGTTTTAGTATCTCCTTTAAATAGTATTATAGTATAGTTATAATAAAGAAATCATTCAGCCTTCTGAACTGAAGTAAGACATCATCATTTCTTCCCACTGGGTTCACCTGCATTTACAATAAGCAGCAAGGATTCATCCTGATGTTCTATTAACAAAATGAAGACAAACAGGGTGCTTAAAATCTAGCAGAATTGAAATTAAAGGTTTCCATTGAAAAGGTGTTTCCATTGGAATGTATACTATTACCACTTCTGCACATTTCCCTCCTTCAGTGATAAGGAAATGTCTATAATTCAGTATATTAGATTCACCAAATCTGGAACAAAGAAAGGGGGATATCCAGTAAGGCACTTCATGTTCTGGAAAAAGATAGTCCCAAAACAACAGAGTATTGTCTTTTGAAAAAATTATAAGATGTTTTTCATATGTGTTTTCTGAGCAAAAGCAACAGAACTTATTCATAAAGGAATAAGTAACTGCCAGGCTGGCTATGAAAAATATTATATTTCATATAGTCCACCAAAACATGGAAATAACTGCTGGTGAGTTGTTTTGGTTTTTTGTTTTTTTTCTTTTTTGATAGTTGGAGGGTTGTGATTTGTTTGTTTGATTGGATTTTTTTTGAATGGGGGGATGTTGTTTGGTTGGTTAGTTTTGGTTTTTTAATAGTACGGTTAAATTATCTTACCTGTTGAAACTTCCATTTGATATGTGAAAGATTTCTGTTAGCTAATAATTTAGTATCCACAGTACATGAGAAAACAGAATGAATGATGAATTCTAACATGGTTTGGGTACTGAAAAATGGATCCTTTCTTATGGTATTCAGAGACATAACTCATTTTTGTATGAAGTATTTGATTACAGCTTCTGCTTTTTGGCAGATTTTTTTTCATAATGGTGCATTTTATATGTGAAATTAATAACATGAGTTGTCATGGATAAACAAGTGCCATCACATAAACTAAATGAGCCAAGCTACTAAAATGACTGGTAAATGAAAGTAAACAGCGAGTGAAAGGAAGAATCATTGCAGGAGTTAAAGAAAAATTATGAGAAAGCCTTTGGAAAGCAGTATAGCTCATATATTAAGCAACCTAAGGAAACATTTGATCAAACCCACCAGCACTGTGTTATAGGGTCTGTTATTAGGTATTCAAAACTAGCTTCACAATCAGATAGAAAATTCAACCTTCTGCTTATCTGTTCCTGGAGCATCTTCTTTCTTCATGAAAACAAAATTAAATTTTAGTCATTTGGTGTGCTGTTACCTCAGCAACCACAGGACAAAATGCAACCTGGATGCACACCCTGCACATGCTCTTGCACTGCAATACCACTTAAGTAAATAGGACTAGTCCTGATTTAGAGCACATTTCACTAAAGGAACTAAGAGCTTACAGTAAAAGACCATGATTCTTGCATACAAGCATAGTATACTTTATGGAGGTTTTGGAAATATTTATGTAGTACCTATTTAAAAGGAAGAGAAGACATCTTTGGTGCTACAGGCTACTGTACAACTCAGACAAAGTAATTATTCTGTCGTTCTGAAGGACATAAGCACATAACCAGAGAATCATCAAGGTTGGAAGAGATCTTCAATTTCATCTATCCAACTGTCAACCCATTACCACCTTAATCACCCCTAAACCTATCCCCAAATGCCACATCCAGACACCTCTGGAACACTTCCAGAGACAGTGACTGCAGAACCTCCCTGAGCAATTTATTCCAATGCTTACCCACTCCTTCAGAGAAATCTCTTTTTTTCTAATATCTAATCTGAACCTCACTGGTACAATTTAAGACAGTTTTCTCTCAGTCTTTCACATGAGACATGTCAGAAAAAACAGATTCCCGCATTGTTACAACCTCTTTTCAGGCAACTATATAGAGTAGAAAGGTCTTCTCTGAGCCTCCTCTTCTCCAGGCTCACAGATTCTCTCCCTCAGCCACTCCTCACAGGACATAGAAGAAAGATGAGAAATTTTCAGGAGTGCATGAAGAGGGCACAGTGATGAAGTTGTAAAGGGATGATGGGGAGATGGAGATATCCAGCTTCCTCATAAGAGGAATCAGAAGGACGAGCACTTTTATCTCTGGTGAGCAATGATCCAAGGGAACCCAAGGGAACAGCATGAAGCTCGGTCAGGGTAAGTTAAGTTGGGATGTTAGGAAAAGGTTCTTCACACACAGGGTGAATGGGTGTTAAAAAGAGTTACCCCAGGGAAGTGGTCACAGCACCAAGTTTCAAAGAATTTAAATGTTCAGACAACATTCTGAGGCACATGACAGGGTTGTTGGGGCTGTCCTGTGAAGGGCTGGGGTTTGGACTTGATTCTTGTGGGTCCCCTCCAAATCATTATATTATATGATTCTGTGATACTCTTTACATCCTTCACCATCTTTGTTGCCCTTCTCTGGACATCCTCCAGTGCCTCAATGTCCTTTTTGAAGTGAGGGAATCAAAACTGGACAAAATACTTGAGGCATAGGTTCACCAGTGCTGCGTACAGAGGGATGATCACTGCCCTGGTCCTGCTGGACACTCAGCTCTTGATACACTGGCCTTCTTGGCTACTTGGGCACACACTGGCTCACATCCAACTTGCTGTTGACCAGCACCACTAAGTTTTTTTCCATTGAACAATCCTCAAACCATCCTTCCCCAGCCTGTAGTGCTGCATGGGAGTGTTGAAATCCAAGTGCAGGGCCCCACATTTCACCTTATTAAAGCTCATACAGCTGTCCTCAGCCCATTGTCCAGCCTGTCCAGATCCCTATAGACCATTCCCACTGTCCAGCATATCCACGCTCCTGCCCAACTAGGTGTCATATGCAACTTAATGAGAAAACATGCCAAAAAAGATCATATAGAGTGTGTACATAATGAAGACACAGAAATAGTTATTTTTACTGGAGAGGAGTCACTTATGATATATTTTATTTTAGGAGAAAATATAGTTTAGTGGAGGAAAAAACTAAACCACAGAGGCATAGAAGAAAAAATCAGCTAGTGGACTTTGACTTACAATGCTAGCAATAAAATTTGATTATTAAAGAAAACATGCATGTAATATGAAAAATTCATCCACTCTGAAAATCAACCCTTTCACACTATCTACAGAAATTATAATCATAAATGGCTCAAAATTATTTTCAAAATACCCATAACTTTTAGTATACTTTACAGCCATTATCTTTTCTCAAGGTCAGTTGTTTTCATGTTTACAATTTATTGATAACTTCTAACCATGGAAACCAGAATTAGTGCTACTTAGAAATTTTTTCATAAACACAAATAATAATTATAATGGCCACTTGCTTTCAGTATAAACCAACAGAAAGACAATTTCTGATAAAGGAAATGAATGTGCAAGAAGCAGCATGATGCCTATAAACTATTTATGAAAAGAAATTTAACCCACAAATTAAGAGCTAATGGGTAAAGTATTGCTAAGCTTAGTCAGGTGAGTAATGTCATCAATTTCAGTACAACTCATACAAGTATAGCTATGTGATTTGACTAAAATGAAACCCTAAGCAACATCTGTAACAGCACTAATGTATGATAGATGCTCACCACAAAAGCAATTAAATACTCTGCAGATCATCTAGTACTCTGATATCTGCTTTATGACTAGAAAACAAATGTGTTCATTTTTCTAGTCCATCTACATTTTTTTTCTTGATTGCTGATTCAATTGTAAAGGCTTCACTGGTGTGACTAATTTCAGTATAAGTGTTTTTCCCACTCTCTTCACCTCTATAATTACTTGCCAGGATAGAAAGCTTTTTCTGAGGATCTCACATAGGTCCCAAATGGTTGCATGTGTGCCATCTTGTCTGTGTTTGATGTGAGGTGTTAATTAGAGATAGTTACTTGAAGCATACTCCTCAATATAAATCCAAAAATATTTTTGCTTCAAAACAGACAGGTTTATTCTTTGCTACTTTTAAATTAATCTCACACAGATTCATTGTGTGATTCAATTATTTACTGTCATCTTAATTTTATTGTATTATTTGATAAAAAATAGGATCTATCCTCTGACCAGTAAACCTGGAGAAAAGATTCTTGCTATACTGCTTCTGCTTCAAAATACAGGGTGAAAACTAGTTTGGGGAGTTTTAATTTGTCTGTTGCTAGAGACACTCTTCCTACTGTTGAGTTAGACCCCCTTTTCTAGCAAACTATTTAGATAACGGTTTTGTTATGATTTACTTAATTTTGGTTTTGTTTATGTACAGTTCAGGAGTGTTTTGCACAATTTTACACCTGTTAATTTCAGAGAAATTGGTTGTTAAGGATTTTGAAAACCTAACATATTATGGAAGAAACATTTTCAAAATAACTGCTAATTTCAAGTTGGCTGATTTAGGAATAGTCATGTTCATGTACAATATTCATTTAAAGACTGTAATCAAAATGTTCATAAAAAATTATTAGTTTACTTTCAAATCACACTTTTATCCAGTCAGATTTAGGTGCCTTTTCGATTAGTGAAAGTCCTCAAAACCTAACTGGCAAAAATAATATTCTGATATGACAATTGTTATCTTTGATACATGCAAAGTTTAAAATCCCATTCCTGTAAAAAAAAAAGTGTGAAAGCAGACTGGAACTTCAGACACTGTGCATTAAATTTCAGAAATTAAATTTAGAGTTGTAGGAGGACAGTTTGCAATGGTTCACTAGAGGTTCAGCTGATGCATCTACCCAGTAATTCATTCCCTGGAAAAACTGAATATACCCATTGCTACCAAATGCCACCTAGCTCAAATAATAACCTTCTGCTATGAAGAACTAAGACTCACAACCTATATATAGAAACAACAACAATGAAATATTGAAATGAAATGAAATGAAATAATAAAATAAAATCAAATAAAATCCCCTAAACAAAAACAAGCAAAACAAGACAAAAGTACCAAAACATATAGTTGGCAAATCAGCACTCCAGGACATATTTACATACACTTGTAACTTACCTAAATGTTCACAGTGTTTCTTAAATGGCTTAAATAATATACCATGTAGTGCACTTATTTATTTTCCTCATGGCTTTTGTCAAAGTTATTGATTATTGCAATACAAACCATAAAGCTATATATACTAACAAGTCAGGTGCATTAATTCAATATAAAGATTTTTAGTGGTCTTGCTCATGACTTCTTAAGGGCAAACACATTGCCTTTATTTTTTTCCCCATCTTTTTATACTCTGTCATAGGTGAAAGGCAAAATCTGCAGAACACCTCTATTTCTACATAAAATAAAACTTAAAAGATTAAGTCCCCTGTAACACACAAGGATAAGTCTGTTTTAAGAAAAGCTGGGACCTCTGAGAAATGAACTTTAGTTTTATGAAGCAATTGTTTTCTGACACCTCAGCCTTGGTGTTTTCAATTCGCTCTTAAGCCTGCATGTTTGTCAGTGCCAAAGTGTCTGCTGCAAAACCAACTAAAATTATGAGATTTTTTTTTTTTGCTACATGAAAATATATAGTCGTTTCATCGAGCTACCAATATTTTTGCCTGTGTGAAGACTATGATGCCTTTTTTTTTATTTTAACAGATACAACACTTTACCCAATATGTAATACACACACATACCTGCACATTCTGTGAACTTTGATATCTGTATTTCTCTAATTAATATTGAAGACAAATAGTAGTGAAATACCTTAAAATTAATTTTCTTTACTGTAACAAAAGCCTATAGGTTCTTGTTGTGATTTTGAAATCTTGCTATCGTCCTGCATTTTGTTTACGCATGCATGACTGGTTTTGATAAGATGGCTGTGGGTATCAAATTGACAGGTACATTCATCACAAAATGCTGATTGAGACCTCTTGGATACAGAAAGCCTTTGAGGAACATCTTTTCCCTGACTGATACAATAAGAAATCTGTGAGCAAAGGGGCAGGAGCAGGCAGAGAGTCAGAATTCCTTTGTCTACACTTTTGTTTTTGACTTTTTCATCAGAGGAGCACCGCACTTGCACTGAGCTAAGCCTTTGAGGCCTGAAGATACAATTAGCCAAGTCAGACATCACACAAGTATGTGATGCCCAAATGTTTCCATTTAATGGGCTTTAACAAATCATTCAGAAATAACTTAATCAAGTAGGAGTTTATGGAAACTGCTTCCAGTTGAATTTCCCATGTCCCTACCTCAGGGCTCCAGTACTTTTGTTTAATAATGCAATAGAAGCCTTCACGATCAAAGAATATCTAGCTGCAGCAAACCAAAATTATGTCAGTCTGATAGTACTAAAAGAAGCATTTATGACTTTGTATTCTAGGAAAAAAAGAACTTAACATCTTAACCAAAATTCTTGAAAAAACAGAGAATTCAGGGATCATCAGGATTTTAACACTCTTTGGATTTTTTTTTAAAGCTAAGAAACCGCTTTTAAAAATTTGAATGGTTGACTTAATAAATTCTGTTTAATTATTTATTTCAAATCAGACTTTCAAGGTGATGTATTTGACCTGGAGGAACAGTCCTTTTACAGGACTGTGGTAACCTTTTTAGTGGGCATGACTGGTTTCCAAGGTCAGAGAATGTTATAGCCACAGGCATTACTTAGTGATGTCAATAAGTTACTTTTTTAAAAGAATGAATACTTATCACACAGGATTGAAATTACCAAGATAAAATCTTCCTTCATTTAAAAAAAATGATCTCCTTATGTGGTGATTACTGCATTTTGTGTAATTCAATACAAAACATTTTCCTACTACATATTCCATAAAAAAATAAATGTGGACTAAACATCAGGTAGGCATGGACAGGGGGAAGCTTTGGGCAAAGTACAAGCAGATTCTAATGGGAATTGAATAACAGAAAAAAAAATTAAGGAGACAAAGAAACTTGTAATATTCAGAACATGAAAAATCTATTGCTACAATACTTCTCTTACAGAGCAATAATTCTGCATAATCCACTATAGATCTGCATGAACATTATAAATCTTTATTTCATACCTACATATCTGCAGGGACAAAATAAATTTTTTTTGGAGTTGCTGAGCTGCAGCTCTCCATGATCTATAATTGGATTAATAAATATATTCATTCATGAATCAGAAGTCATAAGCTGAAGTCACAGAGCTGAAACAGATCCAAAGTGACCCATAAAACCATTTTGATATTGTTTCTTACAGAAAAAGGATTCAAAAGGTATACTGAGGTTGTAAATTTCTGTTTTATTAATATAGTTCTTATTCTATATTCATTTTACTTTTGGCCTTTTAAAAGATCCCACAAGCTGAAAAAAATAGATTAATACTATTACAATAAAATGGGTATTTTCACCCCAAATTTTAGACACTGGAGATATTTCTATTCCATAGGCGGAAGAAAAAGCCATCCTGTACTTTCTCTTCTCTTAAATTTACTCTGCACTTTTGTGAAAAATTTAAAATGTTCTTTGTGTTGGGTGTTTTTTTTTTTAGTTTTTGTTTGGGTTTTTTTGGTCATAACTGAATTGCATTGCTTAAGCTGAGCAGAACCTGAGAACAATAAACCTGGAAAGGTTATTGTCACTCTTTCTGGAGATATTCATAAACCTAATGCTGTCTTCTTAAATGAATAATGAAAACTATTCCCAAATGCACAGATCATAATGTTCTTTTTTTCATTAAGAATTTTTTTAAATACTGTGATGAAATGTACAGCTTTTGTTTGTGTGTGATTTAATTATAAAAAAGAAATCAGCATAGGATTTTTATTTTATTACTTTTACAAGATCTTTTGCTCCAAATTATTTATTAAAATCTACAGCACAAAAAAAAAAAAAAAAGAGAGCAATCTGTAACTTACAGAGATCAAAGGGAAGGTGTCCTAATCTTTCCATTAGATGCTCAGAAAGACATTATTGAATGATTGTAGCAGTCAGGGAGTACAGTGTGAGTATTGTTAACAGAATTAATTTTTAAAGTATTTATGAAAATGTAAATTTAGGTGTCTGACAAATGAATAGCTAACCCTAAATTAGAGCTGGAATTTTATGGAGATATCTAATGAGAAATAATAACATCAGAATATCTGTTAACAGTCAAGGACTGCTAGTATTAATTTCATTGCTTGCTCTTTTTTGGGGTTAAGACCGTGCTCATGACCCTGCTGGGCACTACATTATTATTAATGTTTCTTCTTGCACCTCAGTGAGTGTAGTTTAGCTCATCACCTGTGACAGAAGGAGGTTAAACCAGTTTTCTTGAAGACAAGCACAAAAGACAGATACAAGATTTAATTCCTGCTGTTTTCTTACTCTAGATAACAGCTTCATCTACCCAAGGCAACTGGCCCCTTAGAGGCTTGGGTTGAATTGAAGTAAAGTGTGTTTTGGCTTAATTCATTGGCATGTGATGGAATTGTGAGACTATAGACATATAGTTGTGCAGACCAATAGTGGTAACTGTGCTGAAGCAAACATTGCACACATTCCAGGATTTTGTTTAGTTGTTGCTGGGCTTCATTTGTTTTAAACACTTGTTTTAAACAGGCTGTATTTGACCTACTGCCCATTTGCTATCATTGCAATGCACGTCTGCAGCACAATGCAATTTTCTACCAAGACAAATCCTGTTCATATATTTCTACACCATGCCAAGAGATAAAAATCAAATTTCTACTTGAAAAATGCTCTTTGAACAATAAAAGACATGCATCTTTCCCACTGCAGATATCCTTCTTCCTCCTTCATGAAGGCATTTCTATGTTGCATGCTGGTTTTAAATAATATAATTAGAAGAAGTTAATAAGTACCAACCCAGAGTTCTCATTACTAAGTTCATCACAGAAACAAAAGGAAAACACTATTGAAAAAGGAAAGAAACAAATCTGTCATTCTCATTTTTCAACTTTCTCATCATCCCTAAATGCCTGACATGCATTCAGATCAGTGAGAACTGGGCACACAGATTCTTTTGCCAAGGGCTGAAATAGAAATCTGTGCAGTCTGTTATGACAGAATGGGTACAAGTGCCAGACTCACACCAATGTCACAGAGACTCATTTATTTTCAGAATAAAACAAAAAAACTTTGGCTGGAAGTTTGGTGCTCACTGAAAATAAACAAGCATATGTAATCACAGCCTGACACATTCTAAATCCCATTGGAGAATTATATCATAGAGAGGAAAAAGTGTCTAAAGACAGTGGTTTAGGTCCAATGTTTTGTTGTTATATAAATACTTACAGGATTTCTTGTTCTGGAAAGTAGAATGTTCTTATTGCAGAACTCATACTGTTGATTTAGTGCTGCTGTTTCCACTCTGTTCTAAGTATATTTCTCTCTCCATTTTAGTTTTCACATTCCAGCATGCCTCTCTATTCCATATTCCAAAATCTAGCTGACTAGTCTGCTGTTCTTTCTTTATTTTCTTCTAGGCACCTGATTTTTACACCTATACATTGACCTCAAGGGTATGAAAAAGTTGTTTCCCTCCACAATCTTTATTAGGAATTTTTCCTCTCTTATGACAGAGACAGTGTCTAGACCAGTCAGGTCTAGAAATCACCATTAGGAAAAGCAAGTAGTGTTACAAAATGCAACATGCTCCTTGTGCCTTCCCATCCCCCTCAGTAAAGCTCAAAATGCTCAGCAAATACAGCAATTGTACTGTCCTGTAACACTTACTCCCAAAATCTTTAAATATGTTTACATTTAAGATGTGTTACTAGCATATAATTTTCTGTTTCTGTGATGTCAGGAAAGTAACTGAATCCCTCCTCCAAAATCAGAAATATTTGTAAAAAAATACATATATAAATGCATATATATTCCAAGCATCATAAGGGTTTTCCTTTCTCAGAGACAGAATAATAATTCATGACCATAGCCTATAAATAAAATTCTTTGTCATATCTGATAAAGACTACAGAATCAAATATTTACAGAGTTTTAATTTAAGATAGCTGATTTGTAAGTTACTTGAAATGTTGTTATAATGTAAGCAGTTAGATAACTTACACTATAGATAGAGCACAACCCACAGCCTCTGAGTCGAGCTTTTTGACCCCAAAACTACTTTGGTGCAGCATAGCTGGGTGACCTTGGCTGAGTCTTAACAAGAAGGTTGCTGCTAAGATTTGGGAGTACGTGAATGGGAGCCACACGAAATAAGTAATAACACAGGCAGAAGAGAAATTGTTGCAATGACAATAGTTGGCAGCTCAGGGAACCACAAGGTAAAAACACAGATGTGGAAAATATATCCCCTTAAGGAAAAAGCAGGCAACTCAAACACAGTGAATCAGCAAGATGAAACGTCAGATGCTTCCAGGATCACAGGAGGTGACACTCCTAGTATGAATGACCACTTACTGGCCAGCAGAGATCATACAAGAGTCTCAGAACTGATTAATACATTAATGCTTAACCTGGCACGGCACCTATCTAGCATACACATCAGACACATACAGAACTGCTGTGTTTTCACACTGTGTATACGTACATGGCTTACAAAGAGCCTCTTCGCATGCAGCAGACAAAAGTCTCCATGGGAAGAACTACAGAACTGGAAGAGAAGGGTTACAGACCCTTCTCTGGGTTGTTTTATGGTTTGACACTGGCCAAACTCCAGGCACCCATGAAAGCTGCTCCCTCACCTACCCCCGCTGCCCCTGCCACAGCTGGGCAGGGGAGAGAAAAATTTAATGAAGGCTTCATAAGGACCGACAGTGCAGGGAGACAGGGCATGGAGGTTTGGTCAGTTTGTCACCTGAGGTTTTCTTCCCCTGCACAGGGAGAGGAGTCCTTCCCCTGCTACACCATGGGGCCCCTCCCACAGGAGAGAGTTCTCCATGAACCTCTCCAGAGTGGGTCCACTCTCATGAGCAGCAGTTCTCCCAAAATTGCTGCAACGTGAGTCCCTCCCATGGGCACACAGGCCTCCTAAAGCTGCTGTGATGTGGGTCACTCTTCCACAGGGTGCAGTGCTCCAAGGACAGGCTGCTCCAGCCTGGAGACAGGAACCCTCTCTCCACCAGATCTCCCACTGGACCACAGCCTCCTCCAGGCATCCACCCACTCCAGTATGAGCACCCCCCATGGGCTGTGGGTGATCTCTGCATCCCCCGTGGATCCCCAGGGGCTGCAGGGGCACAGCTGCTTCACCGTGGTCTCGCCACAGCCTGCAGAGGAATCTCGGCTGTTGCGCCTGGAGCAGCTCCTCCCCTCCTTCTCCACTGACCTTGGTGTCTCTGTTGTTTCCCTCACATGTTCTCATCTCCTCCTCTTGTCTGACTAGAAAAAACTGGGCACTCTGTTTTGATTTCCTTCTTAAATATGTTATCACAGATGTGTTACCAACCCCTTTCGTTGGCCAAGCCTTGGCCAGCAGCATGTCCATCTTCAGAGCCATCAGGGATTGGCTCTGCCAGGCAGGGTGGAAGCTTCCAGCAGCTTCTCACAGGAGCTGCCTCTGTGGATCTCTAACTACCAAACACCAGAGGGTGCAAAACCAATACACAGGTTGAAACCTAGAAATTTCTGAAGTAGAATAATACAACTTTAGGGAAATTCATATTTTGGCAGTCTTTCTGCACTTGTTCAGTATTACACAGCAACTTTTCCCAGTGAAAGTACCAATCCCAACTGTTTTAAACCAAGATTTATTGGAGAAAGGATAGTAAAGAAAAAACCCTGAATTTAAATACCAGTTAAACAAATTAAAATATGTCTGGTAAATAATATGAGGACTTTTGCTAGAAAAGAAAAATAGCATAATCATCCTGTGTTGATTTAAATTCTTGCATTTTGAATATCATTTATAGAAATCATGAAAATTAGTCCCTCTAGATGCTGAGTGCCACATTTTCCTCTCTTGTGCTGAATACAGAAAATCACTGAACACTAAAACAATCTTAACTTAGGTATAACTCATTCAAATTATGCTCAAAAGTTATTGAATTTTAATAATCACTATTCTCCTGAAACTTAGTAGAGATTTTCTAGCAATATTGTGCTCTCTTTGCGCTAATCTCTTTGCTGAGTCAGCCTTGTTTTGATAAGTGACAATGGTTTAATCTCTTTTAGCATTGGAGGATTCTACCATTTTTAAAATATCTTATCACTTCTGAAATGCTAGAACACACCATTAATTTAAAGAAACAAAACAAAACATAGCTGTTTTCTTTTAGTTGCCCAAAAGAATTGCATTCCCTGGATTGCTGAAATAGAACATGCCTAGGCTGAATGGATTCACCATAACCTACCAAATCTTAACACTCAGAAAGCTGTGACCAAATTTTTTCTCTGGTTGTCTACAGGTATGAAAGGTCTCCATGCATCTAATAATTTCAGTTCTAACTTCTTGATCCTAAAAGTACTATTTTTTTTGTGTAGGAATCCTGGACTAATAGCTGGGAAATAAATAATTTAACATGTATCTTTTCAGTGCATTGGCAAGCTCTTTAAATGAAGACTTTGCAATATTTCACAGGGTGGTAGAAGTCATGTTTCTGGTAACAAAACCCAGTTGAATATATGTTGTATTCTCTATACTTTTTCAGTATGAAGTTAAATTTCAGAAATAAAAGAGCAAGCAAGAGGCTTTTTTATTTTCTAAGCCTCAAGCTGGAAAAGGAGTTCCATTATTATGGAAACATAAGTCTGTCAAGTAGAATATACCAAGCCTCAAAATTTTACAGTTTCCACACAATGTTTTACTAACTAGTGAAACAAAAAGATACTCAAAAGTTTATTGTTTCTGTAATAAACAAAACAAGGTTGCAAGAAAATTACTTTCTGTCTTTACTAAATGAAAAATCATTTACTTTGAAGTTGTGTAGGAAGAGGAAGACTTATTGACTCCAGAGCATTTTGGGACACATATTTTTCGTGTTTTCGTTAGGAGATTTGTTAGTGTAAAAGCCATGTTCATTCTGGAAGCATGTTGGTACTGCTTCTTAGTGAAGAAAGCTGCACTACTATTAACATTTGCATAATAAAAGCTCCCAATAATTACTGCAAAACAATTAGGAGCACTTAAGAGTGACACTTACCACTTACCTGGTCTGTATCTCCTCTTTTTGAATTTGGCTTTCTACCAGAACTAATGTGTTTGACAAACATGGAATAATTATTTAAATGGGGAGGTTCCCTACATAATGTGCTGTCTGGAAGCTGATTTAATTAATGCCAACTAAAACTCATGACTGAAATATAGAATAGTCTGCTTATATTTATTCCACCTTTATCACTAAAGCTTAGGGCATAAAATAAACTAACATTCAGCAGCAGCTGCCCAATGCCTCTTTGCTGGTGCAGAACTCCTATCCAGAAAGGTCACAAGACCTTTCAGTGTGTGTATACTTATATGTTTGTGTGGCTGCATACATGTGTATATCTGTGCAGCACATAGAAATGTGTATATATATATATTCGTGCACAAATATAAAGCATTTTGGCACACTGAGAATTCCTGCAAACTGGATGAGTTAGAAGCATAGAGTTGATAAATTGAAGGGATCTTCATCATGCAAATATTCTTTCTTTTTAAAATTGTTGTTCATTTAAAGCTTTAAAATAATTAAATAATGGAAATGAACTGTAATAACACTGATGATGTAGTAACTTACTTCCAAACTCCCAACCCATATTTATACAGGGTGAAGTGAGTAGAACAGGAGAGTTTATACACAAAATAAGGATTTGAATCTTGACTTCTTCACATTCCAAATGAGACTTAACTCTAAATTTGCTGGCTGTTTGACGTGGGAGTTTTGGTCAAAGAAAGCAGAAATATGGATTTAAGTTCTCTTCTAAAGATAGGAAAGGTTTTGTTTTAATGTGGAGATAAAACTAACCTTCAAATATTTGTTGAGCAAAAAATGAATCTGCATAACCTTCATTTTTAATGGTATGAAATAACCATCATAGAATATATATTAAAACCTTACTTCTCTCAGCTATAATTTATTCCATAAATACTTCCTTCTGAGGCTTCATCCTCATTCTTATTTATACGAATGTCATTCCAATTATTTTTTCTATTTTAAGCATACATGAAAATGCTTATAAATGAAGCTTGATACATATTTAGAATATCCTCTCCTTATCAGAGCTACATAATTGTCTTTATTGGTGATGAGAAGCCAAGTTATGTAAAAATGCACAGAATCCTGTTCAGCACAGACCCATACACTTTAGTCCTACCACTTATTACACACATATTAAGTATATAATTTCCACAGATCTTAGTATTAAGTCTCTTTAATTTTTTAAATTAGATTATCTAGACGTGGGGAGAGCAAAAGCCTATATTCACAAGAAAATGATGTATTTATATTGCCCCTCCAAACAGAGTTTTAAAGACACTTCAAACATGTATTAAACTACAGCCAGGAAAAGTATTAATAATTTTGTCCATGAGTTTAAATAAGATTGGTTCTGTGGATTTAAATAATTGCATTTCTTCTTGATGGGATAGATATGCAGTGAGCCTATGTTCTGAGAATTGGGTGCCTTTATTTAATGTCTAACTTTTTGCTTGTCTTGAAAGTAAAGGAATTACTTGGTCATCCTGCCCAGACAATTATCCAAGGCATCTATATCAGAAAAAAAAAAGACACCATTCGCTCCCTTCCTCTTTACTAGACATAGATAAATACCTCTAAGAGTTAATAGACATCTGAAATGCAGCTCACTGTTTATATATATTTCAGCATCTTTCCACTAATTATACAAGGAGTAAGCTCCTAATTTAGGTTAGTCCTAAGATTGAAAGTAATGGATCAGGACCTAAAACCTATCTGAAAGGGGAAGACCATCCTGAAGACTGAAATTACCTGGTGTATTTCACAGTGCACTACCATGCTTATTTTGAGAAGATGGCTAACGAAGGTGATCTATTAATGACAGCAGTATAGGGTCTCAGACAATAAAAATTAAAAAAACTTAAAATTAACAAAACAAAAAAAAAAACCCACCAAAACCAGAATTAAAAAAAAAAAATATAGAAAAAAAGCTTGACCCTAGATCAAGAGGGCAAAGGAATAATAGAATAATTAAGTTGCAATGCTCTAATAATATCTAAATTTTTACCATCAAACAAATATGAATAATAGCAACAGGTTATTTGACTTATTTCCTGTGTAGGAAATTATTTTAATATTATAGGTAGTGACTTCTGCAAGGGACATTACACTACCTGAAATTTTAGATATTAAAGGCTGTAAAGGTCTTTATTTATATATTCTGAAGAGTCATGAAAGTGAAGAGAGGTTTAGGGCTATAATTCTTACTTAAAATGACTGATAATTTAATTTTTTTTCAAATTCTTATTCATAATATATTTTCTTTACTTTTCATAGCAGCATACTTGATATTTCCATGTAAGAGTGTTTTCTTTATTTGTTTTGGAGAAAGCAGACTTGTCTTCAGCCACATAGTCTGTTTACTATAAAGTAAACTTGGAGAAATAGTGAAATTATCTCATCAGCAACATTTGGTCTCTTGCTCATATAATGCCTAAAACTACCACCACATTCACTGACTTGGACATCTTTGTCCTTGGTAGAATTCACTGTGGTGCTATTGGAATAGTTTTATTTCTATTTTATAAATGACATCAAGCAATGCTTTCTTGATATAATATAAACTAGCTGTTAATAAATTTCAGCCTTGGTATATATCAGCATTCCCTGAGTGTGCTTTTCCAGCAATTGTCAACAGAGTAAATATTCACAACCTCATTTTGCAAAAGTGCCATACCACAGTAGCATTTCTGACTGTATTACAGTGAGATTTTCATGAAATAATTTGAAGATTTGGACTTCACCTGTTTTGCCTACAGAAAGTTAGAGCTTCTTAAATGCTGTTGTGTTTTTGGATGTAGTTATGTAAATTTTAGGTAAGAAATTCTAGTTTTATTCTCAGTGTTTTGGAAAACCCTTAGGTATCTGGTTCAGCAAGCTACAACATAGAGTCCTGCTGGCTAACATTTGTCACTTCTTTTGCTTAAGTTAAGTTTAAAATTGGCTTGTATTCCTTTTCTATATGTTCCTTCTGATGATGAGGCTGTTCTGAATAAATGCAATCACCAGAAAATTTTATTACATCTTTGTTTTCCATGTTATTTATAGCTTTCATTTTATATATCAAATGGCAAGTTTTATATGTACACTAAGGCAAAATTACTTTTTTTAAATTTAAACTAATTAAGAGCAAAGTTTGCTGAAATTTAATGAGCACTTCCTTTTTTGACATATTGTTGTCTAGTAGAATTTGAATTAGAATTAGTTGGAATTCATTTTACTTTCACTTTACATATCATTACTTAGGTTCCCACCTTCTGCAGCAATCATAACCTCTGGAGCACTGTGCTTGCCTTTATTTTCTTTCAATTATTCAGGCAAGAGCTGATTAACCAAGCCTCTGAAACTATGTCTTTCTTAACATTCTGTCTACTTGGAGCTTGTGTTACCATCTATACCTAAAAACTTTACTATCTAAATAGATATAACAAATATATTTCTTACAGAAACTTAGTTTCAGTCATAGCTCTTAAGTTCTTGTTTCAAGGGGAATTCAATCAATTTCTGTCAGTTCAAATCAAATTAAAATAGTCAGGCTACTTCAGCCCTGAATGAGACCATTCAAGCTAAATTCTGCATCGGTTTAAATAAACAGTTTTCTTTCAAGTCATCATGGAAACAGATGCAAATATTCTCATAGTTTTTAAGACCACTTAGCGCAAAAAGCTAGGAGGAGTTCAGGGCTCTCTAACAGTAGTCATAAAATTAAAATTAAATATTAGCAATTAAAAATATCTGCTCTATATATTCTATAAATAAACATTTTCCTTTTAGATATATTATACCTCTTTCTGATTACTGCTTCAAATTATTTCCAGCTCCGATTTTCAGCTTTTTGATTTTCTGTTTGCCTATCAATTTCTTATGGATCTTGCTTGAACCCAGGCAAGCATTTTGCAACCTCATCACACTTTGACAAGGAGGTCTGTATGTCTGTCACCGACTTTGTGATAAACCACACTCTTTTTTTTTTTTTTTTTTTTTGCTATTTTTGTGTATTATTATTCGGGCACTTATTTCTGGTGAATGATTACTCTGTAGCCTCTCTGTCCATGACGGTCTTGTTTTGTAAACAGCCTGGAAATCACACCTGCTTCACACTGCAGAGTCCTAGCTTACTCTATCCGTTTTTGTGTGGAAAGTCTTCCATTATTTTGGAACCTCGCTTAAATCATTAATCTTTTTCAATTCTGTCAAATTTTCCCTGAGATGAAGGCACAGAATAATACACAGTCCCTAAAGTGTGAGCAAGCCAATAATAAAGGAGATGGTATGAAATAACAGTTTGAATATGATCAAATAATGTTATGCATGTTGAGCCAGTATATTCCAGAAGTCTATTTTAAATCCTATTACAAAAATTGAAGCATAAATGGTGACACTGCTCATCTTTCTGTCAGTTTATCCCTGTTAATTTTAATAAAGACAAACTTTAACTTTCAGTATATTATTTTCTTCTTCATTTTTTCATGTGTTAGGAAGGTGAGGGTAGCATTTTCTCGTGTTGGACTTCCTAAATCTTCCAGCCCACCAAGGTTCTTGTGGCTTAACTTGGCCATTCATTCACTTCTCCATCCCCAGTGGGATGGGGTGCAGAATAGGATGAACAAAAGTGGAAAAAATCACACATGAAGAGAAAGACAAGTTAATAAGTGACAAAGTTTACAGTTTCCCAGATACTCATTTTTTCCCTTCTTTAAGGCACATAGGACATTTATGCCTTCTACTGTCTTCAGTGAATTTGAAGATCCCCATACATTTCAAAGTTAATAGAGAATAGACTTGCAATGGCATCAACCATCTTCTTCAATAACACAACAGCACAACAGCCAGACCACCATTCCATCTGTGGTTCTCTGTATGTCTAGTTTGCTTAAGTGGTCCCTAAATAAATCAACATTTGCCACCTTCCAAAAGCTACTGAAAATCAAAATTTTGGTATATATCAGGATGTTATTCTTCTGAGTTTTTAAATGTTTTCTCCATCCCCGAATAGATTTGGGATTTTTAATTGAGAAAAAGATACAGAAACATTTCCCATACCACACTAAATAAAAATCTCCCTGGTTTATATCAAGAAAACCTTCCTATATTATATCAAGATAAAATCTTAAATCCTTAAATATTCACCTATTATATCAGGGAAATTATCAGCCAAGATTATCCTATGTATAGGAATATCTCCACCATTTGCTTTTAAATTATCTAAAGAACAATCTGTAGATTGTAGATAGTAGAAACCAATTTTATAAATCAAGAGCCCACTTGAGTAACAAATATGCCCAAATGCTAGTAACACACTACTAAATTCTCAGCTACAAAATGTATTTTAATAGGGTATCGATGTTTTCAAATATTATTCTGTTTACATGTAAGGAAATTTCACATTTTAATCTGCTTAAATGCAAATAAAGATTCTAGCTGTGGGCACCATTCTGTGCTCCACATGTTTAGTCACTATATTGATTGTTAGAAATGGACACAGCATGTCAGCCTTTGTTTGTTTGATTTTCTTCCCTAAGAGCAATTCTTTCAGACTCAGGTTGCAGTAATGCACTATTGATAATTGTTGAGCAATTCAATTTTTCTTCTTTATTCCATTTTAGCCTATAAATTTCATGATGTTTTAAGAGTACAGTTTATGTTTATCTTTATATGCAATCTTATTAGCTAAAGTGCTAAAACTAATCATCATCTTTGAACTTTTCAGCTTCATTTCAGCTTGCAACTACACCAGTAATACTTCAGATCACAGCTTCCTCACTTCAAAACAAATATTCATGAGAGTAGGTAAGAATCCTCTATGAGGGCACAAAGAGTGTTCTTTGGAAAACCATCATTACCTGGCAAATTATCAGTGGACAGATTAAAAACTCTGCTATGACACTGCTGACACTTAATAGGGAGATGAAAAATAGTAACACAAAACTGGCACTTGGGAAATGACACCAGCAAGAAGCTTCAATATTGTTTAAACTGTCTAGTTGGATTTTAGAACCACAACTGTTGCTCCCCTAAGGCTAAGATGTCACAAGTAAAACATGCAGTATCCGTGTCCTGATAGTAGATACTGATAATTTTTGCCATCCATATGAATCAGAAGAAAAAAAAAGAGCATCCACCAAAATTTTCAAAAACAAAAGAACTTACCAGTCTGAAGTTCAGTATTTTTCCCTGATATAAAGAAGAATATGAAAGCTCAGCTTTATTTCAGTCTGTGTTCTGTCATCCTATTTTGCCTTTGCTATTTTGTTTACTAAAAATCTTGCATATTTTCATACACACACATACACTGGCAAATAGATACAAATCCATTGATAGATATAGAAATACAGAGGCAGGTAAGTAGAAAGTAATGTTTGGGATTTGCCAGATCATTTTTTTTTCCCTAAGATTTTGGATGCTGGTTGATATATGAGCTAACTTCAAATATGCTCTGGCAATGTTAAAAAGAATGGACAATACCTCCCCACTCCTGACAACAGCAGAACCAGAAAATGCTTTTTCACATATCAGGAAGAAACGCCACTGAATATTCATGTTCCTGTTTGAAACAAATTGGATTCTTAAAGATATGAAACATTTTAAATAATAGGAATATAATAATTTTTAGAAAAATATGAGAAGAACAAAAATATAAAATATTTCTAGTTGATCATAGCAAACTTAGTACATGTTCAAATCCATTACAGCAGATGAAATATGCTAATTTCCTTTTGAAACTTATTTTATACATATTATGAGCCAAAAAGATTACCCACATCTTTAAAAATACTATGACAAATGAGAACTATCTAAAAAAGGAAGAAAGAGGAACACTACTTAATTTAAAAATGGAAAGACAAGAAAGTAAGCTTTGTAGGCTATCAACTGAATAAGGGTACCTTATTAATAAATACCTTAATAAAGTTAAGACAGAAATAAATTGAAAACACTATTATATAAAAGAACAAAATACTGCTTCCTCTAGCTTGCAGTTGACTTCTGGTATCAGCATTTCTTGGACTCTTTAAGTACCTAATTATATAATTGTGCATTTTATGTAAATGCATATAACTTTTGGCCTTAGAACACAGTAGGGACAGTATAAAGGTCACATCCATGAATTGAGCAAACAGCATCAGCAGAATTTTAATTTTGACACTCAACAGGCTGTTCTTCCATTAAACATTTGTCAATCATTTTAAGAATGCATCCTACCTCTAAAAATCAACTATACATGTTTTTAAAAGCAAAGATATCTACATTTTTTTTACTGTGGATAATCTTAAACCTAGACTTTTCTATGTTGAAGTTATTAATACAAGCTTCCTTAAAACTGCCTGAAATTGAGAGTGTAGTGGGTCCATGAGGTAGGCCTAAACATAGGTAAATACTGCAATAACTTCAGCAGGCGGTATGAAGTTCACAGAAGCTTCTGTGAAACCCTCGCTACTTCAGGTGATTACCAGAAAACTCTGAAACTCCTCCACAGGATATATAAAATACAGGGGTGGGATACAGGAAAAAATGCAATTCTATGTACTCTGAATGCCTTTCACTATTTTTTTATCTACCTGATGCTTATAAAGCTTTGCACTCTTGGCCAGGAAAGCCTCCTGAAAGGAGTGTATAAACAATTTCCTCCAACTTGTACAATGAATAAAGATGTGTTTTTACTCCTGTTGCATTTCTTTATTTTCTTTTCTCAATTTTATTTCTAGACAGTCCAGCATTTAATTTTTTTTACTTTACAATGGAATAGAGGAAATAATTCTCCTTGACCTGGATGTTGGCATTTCTATTTTTCTTAATGCATATTACTAAAAAACTATTTACATCTCTATCTTACTGTTCATACATGTCTAAATTTTTAGAAACACTTGCAGATTTATGTAAAGATCCATAGGAAATACTGTTACTATTTACTGTTACAGTTATAAATGTGGGAATTAAATAATGGAATGTAAGTATGCTGTCCGGAATGGCCCCAGAAACTAGAAAAAATACCTAAAGTAATAAAGAGACAATGATTTATTTAATGTGATATCTCAGGACAACCCAGCAATTTTAAAGACTAAATTATAGTTATGGGAAAGAAAATTCGTAAGACGACTCAAGTGTTTTATGACCTACTTATTTTATATATATATACAAAAAATCAAGCCTCACACCTCATGAAAAGGAATCAAGTTCTAGTTCCAAAAAATATTTAAGTCATATTATAACGTGATATAGATCTACATATAAGTCAGCTTTGTCTATTTATGACAATTTATGCAATTTTTTTAACCACATTGAAAGAATAAATTTAGCAAAACAATGCAAGTTTGAAGGCAATCAGAGAGAAAGATGAAAAACAAACAATTTGGAAACTGAGAAAGCTTGAAGATAATGTCCATAAATATGCAGTGTCTAAAACACCTCAAACATCTTGTACCAAAATAAATCCAAGTGCAAGTGTTGTGATATTTTTAGAGCCATTGAATATTGGGTATACATTTGAAATTGACTTGGAGACTTTAAAAATGTTACAATATATCAATTTGTTAATGAAACACATTTTAAAAACATATTTGCCATTTTCTCCTAAAATATGAAGGTTTTTTGACAGTGAACTGACAATTTTATATTTTGAGAAATGATGGAAAGTACTCACATTGCAAAAGATTTTCAGTGCCAGATATCTATACAAAAATGGTCCCAAAACATTGATTTTTATCAGAGATGCAATGACATATTTTATATATACATATGTGTGATTTATAAGAGTAAGGGGACTAGGTTTCATAGGAATAATCATGGAAGTTGGTGGAGCTGCTGATATAAATTTTTATACTATGGGTACAAACACTTTGCGTTGCATGCATCAATGGTACAATGACCTCAGCACAAAAATTATTTTGTGTCAATATTAGAATTGTCTCCCAAATGTAAAATCATGAATAGGAAGCAGAAAATGCAGATGCAAAACCTCATAACTTTTCCAAATCTATTTTTGATTTTGCATGTCCTGTTCTCTGTTGAGGAATTTTTGCAGGTCAATGGACACATTCAGCAGATGCACAATCCAGCCTTCTGGTAACAAAGTAACCAGTTCAAGGACCAAGGACAGTGAATCCCTGAATACAGAAGAGTCAATGCGAATCAGCAAGTTGTCAGCAAAGTTCGAGAAAGTGAAAAAAAGGGGACTAAGGGTGGGCCAGACAACCACAGCAATACATGTGTAGAATAGGTAATCCAATTAGCATTTAGTCTCAGATGCATGGACAGTTAGGATTGGTCAATCATGTATTAGCTAGAGGGAGGTGCACATTAGACTATATTATAAATATAGATTTCTCTATAATAAAGTTGGCTTCACTTGATCACATTGATTATGGCGTGACGTCCCATTTCTGATTCTCCGCACTGCAGTTCCCCAGTTTCTACACTGCAAATACTCTTATATGAAGGTATATATAGCTAGTTCCTGTGAAGTTTCTTCTCTCCTCTTCACTTCTTGCTTGCTTTATCCCACAGTTCTTGTTGCAGGGAAAGCTCACATTTATGTTTAGATACAACTGGAGACTGCTCTGAACATATCTGTAACATTTTTCTCCCCTCTTCACTCTTTTTTGTTAAAGGATTAGACAAGGATTAGACCCCCATAATCAACATGAACATGATGAAAGCTCCTGGCAGTTTTCTGAATTTTGTTCAGGGACAAAAACAACAACAACAACAACAAAAAAAAAAAAGAACTAAAAATCATGGTAAAAAAGATTCTGAAGATTCTGAGACATTTGTTATTGTTTTCTGTGGTAGAAGTCTGTAGGAAGAGATTTAAAGAAAAAAAATAATAGAAAGTTACTATACTTTCCCATTGGATTGTTTGTTTTCTTAGTGATCCTCAGTAAAAAGATTCTGAAGAAAGACATAATTTGATATTTACATATCTAAAAGCTACATCTATGACTTCTGAATGATGAAAAAGAAAAAGAAAGGGGGAATCACCATTCCAAAAACACAGAAGAACACTCCTTATTGAGTGTTTGTATAATGGATTGTCATCTAAGGGTTTATTTGAAGCTACATAAAACAGTCTTGTTGCTTGCTCTTCTCAGTGAGAATAGCAGCAAAATCAGCAAAGCAGGTAAATTCACATTTCTTTCAGTGCAAGGAGCTTAGTTACCTGAGATATCTGGTTTTCTTAGAATGGTGAACTTTACTGGCTAAACTAGTACAGATCTTTAAGTAAAATACTACTATAATCACTGCTGCAGCAATGGCCAGCAATGAGTGGGAATCCTAAAATACCCAAGGATTCTGAAGAAAAGTAGCAAATCCTTCCTTGCAGTGTGAAATAATTAATTGAAAAACATATAATTTGATTGTTTGCTTAGCCTCTGAATCACACTGAGGTCTCCTCTGTTTGCATTTCCCTCCCAAGACCAGAAAAAACCAAAAGTTATTTTAGTTAAAGCTGTTTCCTCCTCTAGTGTTTCATTCTTTAATCATTTTGTACAAAAGCTCACTCAGTGACATAATCCTTTCCACACACATTATTTCTTCACCAGCCTTTTATGAGTCCTGTATTTCTCTAGTCTTTTTACACATAACTTTCCATTCATCCAACTGACATATCAGAAGGATTGTATAATAGAGATCATCAAGGTAGCTGTTTCCTTTGGGCTAGCGCCTGAAAATTTGCTTGAAGAAATGCTGAGCTATTTGACATATGTTTGATCATGGACTCAAGGACAAAGAACTTCCAGGCTTACATCCAAACTACATCCTGTTTGCAGGCAAACTGCACTTCATTGTATATCCTGTCACAGTGAATCACAATTGATAGTCCATCTCTGGTGCGGATATACTCAGCTTCTCGGACTGCCACTTGATATATTCAGTGAGATTGTGTTCTTGCACAGTATGCACATAATTGCCTGGATAAGACCATCCAAATGGCACACAGATGACATTGAAATACCTCACATTGAAATCTGTTGTGTTTCAAAACACTGATAAGGATGTCATTTTCCTGAAATCTACTCCAGTTTATATATTACTACATGTAAGTATCTTGACTTTGAGTACCCTCAAAATATAGTGATTTCCATTGACAGTAAAATCCCACAATGTATATTAAAAATATACTGTGAATTTCTATTTCTTCATTTGTTACATTATTAAAGGATAGAGGCAGAATAATTAGTCCTTTTCTAAACAAAGCCCAAGGAAATATTTACATCTTTTTTCAGTGCTTAGACTGTCATTAGTAATCAATAAAAATTATTGCCTTGAAAATATTTTTAACTATAATGTCACTGACAAATTGCTTGTTAATCTACTATTCTTATGAAAAAAAAAAAAAATGACCAACAGAAAAACATGTAGAAGAAAAAATATATCTGTCAAAGATGTTTGCTAAATTTCTGGAAAAACCTTTGTTGAAATACATTCTTCCACCTCTTTTGAATCATTAGTAAATTAATTTATTTTCTAATCAAACTTAACCATTTTTAAACAAGAAAAATACTACACTAAATCCAAATAAAAACCACACCCTCACCCTAAA
This sequence comes from Taeniopygia guttata, assembly GCF_048771995.1. Lineage (NCBI taxonomy): Eukaryota > Metazoa > Chordata > Aves > Passeriformes > Estrildidae > Taeniopygia > Taeniopygia guttata. The sequence continues at coordinate 33,869,433 of NC_133028.1, read as the reverse complement.
AAGGAAACAAAAGAGTTTCCTCTTATTTCATCAGCAGGAAAAAAGTTATTCAGCATTTCCACTACACTGCAAGAGTTATCACATATTCCTCTGCAGACTTAACCTTTAAAGATGAAAAGAAATCTGTTCTTTCTTCACACCTCAAGTTTTAAAGTGTTAAAATTACTGTCACACTTCTCTGGTGGAATCCCTGAAGCTTCTCTGCCTCTCACCTCCAAACCAGACAGTATTTCAGTAAAGTAACTAACAGAGTTACTTTACTGAAAATAAAGTAACAAAGTAACTCTTAACAGAGTTAGATCCCCTCTGTCTTTTATAGTAAATTACCTTTCAGTTTGAAATGTCTTGCAACCACAAACCAGTATTGACTTAACTTAAATAGCTTGCTATATTATCTCATCTTCTGCCTTTTCATTTATTACTTATTTTATATATGTAATTTTTTTTGGTGGATGTAGCATTTTGCATTTATCCTCTCTAAGTTAAGGGTTAGTTTTTAGTTTTTAGCAAATACCAGATTCACTAAAATTATTTCAGACAAGTCACATGATGTTCTGTTCCACAGTGTTTTCCCTTCATTCTTCTTTAATGCAAGGATAAGTGTTCTAAACACAGCATCTATTCCAACAAGTTTTTCTGTCCTCTAACTCAGAAGTTGAAAAGTTTAAGACAAGGGCATTAAAAAAATGAATACATTAAGATTATGTCAATGTCTTATAAATTATCCAATATGAGCTACCAAACAGAATAAGTCACTAAATATATGGCTCTGTATGACTTAGTTCCCTTACATGGTATTCCAGGAAAGGCCTGTTTGAAATCGGCATTATAAACCTTCCGTATACCCTGAGACTGAAGTAGCCCTTTGTTATAAGTCACTGCAAAAGTAGAAGCTGCCAGTCCTCTCTACCTTACATAAGTCATCCAGAATGCATTCGGTTTCAGGGGGTGAGTTAATAGTCCATTTTTAATATATTTCTTCAATCCACAAAGAGTAATCTACCCAATGGGTGTGCTTTGAGAATGCCATGGAAGAAAAATTATTGGGGAAATACTTGACAGGATTTAGATATGCGATCCAATGCTCCCGGCCACGCTATATGTAATGTACATGTGGGCATATTGAGGGGAAGATCATCAAAACATAAAGAAGATTTAGTGTGTAACTTTGCTTCCTAGGAGGTCTGCATTCTTCAATGATCTGTTGACATACACATGGACAGGTACCTACGGCCTGGGACGTAAAGGCTGTTTATCTTGTGTTAAATAACCAAGTAACACTCTGGGTTCCTCTGATCATTCTGTGACCACACCCATTAAACCAAGTACAAACCATACCTAAATTCCAAAGTTCCAGGTGTTATGTGTCTTAGTAAGTACGTGGTCAGTATCCTCCTAAAGAAAGTGAAACACATTTGCGTGTTGTAATTCTCTCAAATTAGCTTTGAGTCTAAGTCTCTAACGCATGTTTTGTCTTTTACTTGTGCTTAAATTAATTCAATACATTTTACAGATTTTTCTCAGCTGCTCTAAGGAAAGTTGTATATGATTCAGCAGTGTGTCCTGGCAGCCAGGAAGGCCAACCAAAGCTGATCAAGGGAGGTGATTTTCCCACTCTGCTTGGTTGCAGCCTCCCCTCGAATATTGTGTGCAGGTTTGGACATCAAAATATGAGAAGGTTATAAAGCTATTAGAGAGTGTCCAAAGAAGGGGCATGAGGATGGTGAAGGGCTTTGAGGGGTAGCCATATGAGGAGCAGCTGAGGTCACTTGGTCTGTTCAGTCTGGAAAAGGGGAGACTGAGGGAAGACCTCATCACAGTCTACAGTTTCTTTGTGAGGTGAAGAGGAGGTGCAGAAACTGATCTCATCTCTGCAGTGACCAGTGACAGGACCCGAGAAACAGCCTGAAGCTTTGTCTTCACCCAGAGGGTGACTGGGCACTCGAACAGGCTCCCCAAGGAAAAGGTCACAGCATCACGCCTGACAGAGTTCAAGAAATGTTTGTACAAAGTTGGGCACATGTTGTGACCCTTGGAGATGATCCTGTGAGGATGAGGAGTTGGACTCAATGATCCTTGTAGGTCCCTGCAAACTCAGCTTATTTATGACATTTTGTCTTACTATTTTTTAAACAACTGTTCCTTAAAAGGGATGCAGGCTTGCTCTGGGTTAAAAAAAAATAAATCAAGAGTCATCTTCATTTATTCAAACGTAAAATAGCAATTCCAGTGAAATTAAAAATCACTCTAAGTGTACTTAGGTAAAGATCACTGACAGCCTGAAATATTTCTCTTTTTAGATGACAATATTCTTAGGCATGTAAATCAAAACTTTCTGGTTTGAAATAAGAAATATAATAATAAGAATAAAAAAAATCTCACCACTAGAATACTAGCAAAACTGTCAAACATCACAGACAACTAATGTACAGAGAAAAGAAAAATCTATACATCTTAGTCAGGGTGGGAAACAAATTAGCCTCCTAACGCTCTGTAAAGATTATTTTCCTTGCATCTTCAAGTGGTGGAAAATATGTATAACACTGCAATGGATAGTAAATTCTTTGTGATACTGTTCTTAGGCATATGTGATCCTTCAATATAAATAGCTACTCCCATATTTTATGCAAAACTAAGCATTTACTACACAGCAAATAAAAGAAAGGAAAGGGATTAAGGGATTCTGATGTAATTTGATAAACTCTCACATTTTCTTTTTCCTAGAATCTCAGTATTGACTAGTACATGTACAAGAGAACTATACTTTGAAAAAAAACACTATATAAATGCAAGGTCCATTATTTGCAGTGTCCAAATAAAATGAACTCAGAGATTCTCATATAACTTTTGGAAAGAGATAGCAACAGAGCTTATCATCAAAACAATAATATTTAAAACATATAAAGCACTGTAAAGTAGTGTCTGACATTCTCCAAGAAAGAGTAAAAAGAAAAGCTGTTAACCTAAAAGTCTGCTGACACTGACACAGGAACTTCCCACTTTATTGCTGCTTCTTAAAGCTCACAAAGCACACGGAGTTATAACATAAAACACCTTTGAACTTCAATGCACACATAGATAGTTCCCCTCTTGCTCACCCCTAGCAATTTTTATTTAGAGATAGGAACTCAGTCTTTATGATGTTACACTTCAAAACAGTATGTCATTTAGCATTTTTAAACTTTCAGAAAAACAAACACTCAAGAGCTCACAGGAGCTTGTTAGAAAAGCACTCCAAAACTTCTGCACAAAGCGATTCAACTACTGGGATCGGTATTTAAGAAACAGTAAATCAACTCTCAGGATTTCCATAAAACTTTCACTGTATACAAGAACTACCTCTTCATTTTATCAGTTCTGTATTCAACTTCCCCAGAAACAAAATTCCCCATTAAGTCAGTCAGTTAATGGGGATTTTCTGGATTTTTATGAAAATATAACACAACAATTAATTCTTTCTCACTAATGCCATAAAAACATACAGTTATCTGCCACATATTCTCTTCACTGAAGGTAATTAAAGCTCAAATAGCAGTCCTCTGTGGAGAATGCTGTTGCTTTTGGAACCAACCTGCTGGTGCTACATGAATAAGTTATACCTCCTCTCTTTATAATACATCCCTTTTTGGACTGAGTCAGACATTAGAAGGTGACCAAATGTAATTTGTTAGGTGATTTCATTATAGTAACTATTTTTTGTACACTGTCAGCAACTGTAGCTGAGGTATACTATTTGTAGGCAATTTGAGGTCCACATATGAATTGTTGTTCTGTACTTCGTATGTAAGTAAAAATAAAAAGTAACCTTAATAAGACTAATATCTTCTTTTTCCAACTTTGACCCAAATGCCTGCATTATTTACAAAGCATAAAGATAAAGGATAAAGATATTCTTAAGCATGCATGACTAAATGTGCATCTTCTTAGATGCTTTCAAAACTCTCAGGGTTGTCAGGTTTTGCCAATAAAAAGCTTTCTAAATTATTTTTTTCACAATTGCTGTAAATATCAGCAGAAGAAACAATGGCTTGTTTACATGCAGATGATGTACACCTGCTTGGGCTTTCTTGCTTTCCACTATGTCAGATGATCAGAGTTAAAATTTGCCAAAAAAACTGAGACTATATAAATTTTATTTGTGAAATCACCTGTAAATGCAGAGGATTTAGCACAGGTAACAGAGCATTATGCGCCTGAAGTATGAAAGATCTCTACGCAGTATGGTTTCCTATTCAACTGTAGATCATCAGGCAAAACTAAGCACTGATGCAACTGCAGCTTTCCTGAAACCTTCCCAATGCCTAGGTAAGATTACCAAATTAAAATGCACACACAAAAAATTTTTTGAAATGTTTTTCTTGCAGTTGCAACGTTTCTCTTTTCCCTTCCTTCCTTTTTATTCATGTCACTATGACATGAAAGAAGTCTAACACTGAATAACACTGCAGTGGGCTACTCAGTAGGCTGCTATAGCAAAAGAAGAATTTCTCAATTGCTTTTTGCTTGCATCTAAGTAACCTTCATCTTGGTTTACTGTTTTGTTTTTATTCCACAAGGGCACCATAAAGAGAAAAATCTCTAATATCAAAGCCAAAACATACAGTCTAGTCCAATCCTTTATATAAAATTTTTTGCAGTGGTCACATGCATCCCTTTAACTGCTGTGGAGAGAACTGGGGATATTTTCATTAAGTATGTCCTGGTAAAAAGTGAAAGGATAAAAAACACACATGGATGTGAATAAAAGGAAAAGAAATGAGATTATTTGATTAATTTACAATGTCCTGTAAGCATAGAAAATAGAAGCTTTTATCCATGGAAATGTTTACTTTAGCTTTTACTGTTCCTGACATTTCTAATAGAATTAAGGACATTCATTTGAAATAAAACTTATTGAGTTATTTTAAAAATGAATGCACTTTGACAATAATGTCTATATGTTTCACACAAGTTTCTTTTTAATAAAATTTGTTATTTGTAATCAAAAGAATGAGAAAAATTCAAAATGTTTACTTGAAATCATAGACACTTCTGTTCTTACAGAGAGAAATGGCTAACCAAAAGAAATGCACTGGACAGTTTAAATGAATGATTACATACCTGATTATTTTTCTTAATCCATAGTTTTGAATAAACTTCCTAATTAAAGAACATTTTTTTAAAAATTTTAACTTCTGTCTAGTGTGTCTCAGTTAAAATTAATTGAAATCATACTATTTGAAAAAAATTTATGACTAAAAGTGAAAATAAATATGCAGCATTTCATAAACCGAAGTAAATGATGTGTTATTTTCCCAAGCTACTACATAAAAAAATTATTTTGAAATGATACAATTAATATGACCCCTCAAAGAGTTGTACTTTAATTGATTTTTGTCCCTGCTAAGAGGACTTTTTTTTCTTACTTTTATTTGCAATTTTATACTTTAACAGGATTATTTCCTCCCAAAGAATCATGAGATCATCTTTGTGACAACAGAAATATTCCTTCAACAGAAAAAATATTCTAGTGAATGACCATATCTACTTCTCCCCATCCGGAGGATTGGGTTCTGGTTAAACTGCAAGGCACCAGAAAATTGAAGCAAACTTCTTCATTTGGCTTAGGGCCATTTTTAACAGAATCCTACTTTAGCTTTTACCAGCAGAACTACGGGCACAGCTACAATCCCTTCTCTGCCATCTTCAATCACACCCTTCCACTAGAAAAATTTTTTACCACAGAACTAAGAGAAAAATCTGTGATGACCTAATCTGTTTTATTTGAAAGCAATACTTACCACCATCAATGCAAGATTCCATCTAATCCTTCTAGTTCCAATTATTTTTCTTTTTAAGAGTCCAGTTAAAGAAAAGAAAAGAAAAAAAAAAAAAAAAAAAAAAAAAAGCTTTTACCCCACTAGTTTTCTATCAATAAACTTTCCAAATCAGGAAGGCCAAGGAAAAGTTGGGTCTTTTGGAGAGACCAGATATACAGGAACCTCATCAAAGAAAAGATAACTGCAAAAAGGAATCAGAGAAAAATCAGTCCCTTTCCATCTTATCATAAAAAATTATAATCTTTTTGCAGAAGAGGAGGAGTCTTGGCAACACCAGGAGAATATATCCTCTATAAGCCAGTGATAATGACAGGAAATGTATTATCTGTAGTATAAGCGACCACAATCTTATGGGGAATGTTTATTAATATATCTCCATTTCTTGTCTAGGTTCATGACTTGAAAAGGTTTGGAAATGGCTGTGCATCCTTGCTACAATGATAATTTTTTCAGCTTCAGAAATTTATTTATTGACCTAAGCTTTCAGATTCTTTCTCTACACTACAGAAGTTTGCTTTAGGTTTTTGATATCATTATTTTTTCTCAATATTTTCCCCTGATATGTTGAGCTCAAATCCATTTAATACATAAAAATACAGTATTTTAAAATTGAACAATATTAGTCTTCTTTTTAATAACTTTTTCACTAGAATATAATAAATAAAATTATATAAAACACGAAGAAACTAACAAGACACTTACTTTAAAAAAAAAACCCTCTGTCCTTTTTTTTCCCTCAATTTTCTTCTGTGACTTTTTCCTTTCTGCTGTCAAACTTTATGAAGATAGCTTCACAGACCATAACACTATCACATATGTTGTCTCTATGAAGTGAAATATTCTTTATGTTAGCTTATAAAAAATTGATGTCTATGGCTTTTTGACTTGATGACAAAAAATTTCAACAATGGGGAACTGTAATCCGTGGAATTCACAATTGATTTCCTTAAATAAGTAATTTCCTTATAAAATACATGCATCAAAATATACTTGAGAAAATGTGTTATGAATCTGTGAAATTAAAATGTTTTACACTTCTAAATTCTCAAGAGAGAACAGATTTATTATGTGAAGCAAATCTTGTTTGTTTTCAGAAATGCTGACTCATTAAGCTTTCTAGGTGTTCTACTCAGGCACCCATAAAGCTACATGTCAAATACAAATAAAGATCAGGCAGATTTGGCAGTGTGCAATCATCAGAAGCATAATTTCCAAAATACAGGATTTAATTTTTAGTCTATTTATTTTGATTTTCAGGATGGAGAGACTAGAGTGATCATTAATGAAAGTGAAAGTAATCAATATATAGATCAATTACTTAACATAACTCTAAAGAAGAATAATGTTTAAAAGTTAAAGAAACACCAGCCAAAAAAACTTTTCCAAAGTATTTTAAACTGTTTATAATAAAAATTCAAGGTAGAAAAATATAAGCCAAAACGACCTTTTGAAAATAATTTAAACTGATTGCTTTCTTATAAAAAATTCAAAGTGGAGAAATATAATTACTGACTATACTCTTTGTACAAGGATTTCTAAGCATCTTAGAGCACGTGGATTTTGGCTAACTTCCAACAAATTGCAGTAATGGTAGTATACTGCACAGTACCTGAATAATGTCCATCATAGTTTCCTTCTTGTAATTACCTCAATGGCATGTTACCCAAAACTCTATAAAAGGCATGGAGGTGCCTTCTACACAAGGAGGAGAAAGCATAAAATTCCAAGAGCTAAAGACAAAATAGAGCTCGACAAAATGTGGTTAGTTCATTTGGAAGAGCCCTGTGTAATATCAAGCCAGATAGGCTTGTATGTTCTGATAGTTCTTGGCAATTACAGTAAAAGGTGATTTCTCTGGCCAAAGTATACCAGGAAGTGGCCATCATTTTCTTCAGATTATAGCCTTGTGATTTTGTTAGCCCTGAATTTTCTTAAATTTGGGTTCAGAAGTTGAAAGAATATCTCACAACAGCCAAGTTTCATCACATTTAAGTCAAAGTACTTTTTGCATAATTTAATTTAAAAACCATAAATTGGTATTAGTGTACTATGAAAATGGACACAGAGTCATTATAAAAATTTCTGAAGTACACAAAATATTTTGAGGATGCTCCAGAGGGCCAAATAGCTTCAAGTGAATAGGCTACTTGGCTGACTTTAATTTGGTGTTCAGAAGGCCAACCCAACTACATGTATTTCCCACATAAAATATTTTAGAGCTAAAAATGTCACTTTGAAGATGTTTGAATATTTGTCTAATGCTTTTTGAATTTCTGTTCTTTGATGATTTCCATCAGGAGAAATAGGGATTTTTGGTTGAAAAGAAGAATTGAAGCATATTCATCAGAAAAAACCTACAGTTTGACTTGAAGTTGGTTCTCAGGTTTGTCTTTTGGTGTGCATTTGAAGTTCAAATTACTGTCAAAATGACCTCATGTTCTTAATTATCTAAATCTTTTGTGTTAACAAAATACTTCCTCTGCTTTACTGTAGGTCCCTAAGGTAACAGTTTCACAAGGTGCCATAGGATAATCATAAATACCAAGATAACAAGCCTAAATACAAGGTGGTAAATGGACTAGCATTGTGACTGTTTATTTGCTTTGGGTTTTATTATTCTAATGCAAATCCATCCTCTCATGTAAATTTCTCATATTCTTAGGCATCAAAAAGTTTGGGTTAACAAGTTCATTAAGAATGTAGGGTCCAAATAGACCAAAGGGTCCAAAGGTCCAAAGCGAGATTCATGGGAAACGACAGAGAGAAGACGAATGTGTCTGACCACAAAATCTTGGAATGCAAACTGTACTAGCAGAGATATTTCTGGGGCACAGAAGAGTCCTCTGTGATGCACAGTAACAATGTTTGGGGTTCTCTGTACCCCATTTCATGGCAGTGAAGGAAAGGGACTGAAGCAAGGATCTGCACCAGTTGTCTGTATCTTAACCACGTAAGTGTTCAGATAGCCTGTAATGTTCTTCAAAATGTTAGTAGATGGTATCAGAGACCTTTAACATGCAGCCCATCAAAATGATTTTTCTACTTATCACACATCCTCAAAATATGAATGTGCCTCCCCTGACCTCTGTGTTCTTTGCTTTCCAACCGCTTGTGAATTCTGTGGAGGCACATGGCATTATTCTTTATATACAGTGAACAAGAGAACCAAGAACCTGTTAGTGACCCTTAGTCTATTTTTAATGATCTCCGTTGGCACAGTTGTGAACATTTTGTTATCCTTGAGAGAGGTCAAAGTTTACTTGCTCACTAGGCTGAATTTAAGAACAAAATAAGTTTAGCTTCATGGTAGCAGTATTCTTACCCTAAAAAAGCACATTAGGATTATATATAACAATAAAGATCTTCACCTTCTTCAGTCTGTCAGCTAGCCTCTACTTGTCTACTTCAGATTAAGTTGAAATCTTTCTCTAGAAACTTCAGATATATCTTCCTGGACTGATTCTGTTGCATAACATGGTCCTTGCCTTTCCTCTTTGCACCTTTTTTAAGGGAAAAACAAAGGTTGGAGAACAAATCTGATATTTTTCCTGTAGCTAGCAAGAATGTAGCTTTCTTCCTGGTATGAAGACTTTTGTCCTTGATCTCCATCTGGTTATTGTGAGGCATCTCGGACTTTCAGAAAATGACATTTTACCTTTCTCATCCACTGCTGTTATTGCATAACCTAGCAGACTTCAGATTTTGATCTGCTTACCCATTGTGTTACTAACCCTACTTATCAGTACAGATGCATTGATAAAACACTCTATTTGACTTCCTGGATTATTTTTCTTTGCTCATCAAATGAAGAGAAATCATGAAACTGTATACACTGAAACCAGGAATAGGATAATAGCTATAACTTCCTGGTGCAACTCTTCCCTTCATAGATATCTCTGCTGCAGAAAATTGAAGCAAGAAGCCCCACACCTAAGCTTCAAAATCTGTTTGATAGAAATGAAAAATACACTGAAAAAGTGCATGTAAGTGTTTTAACCTTTTCCTTCACTAGAAAGATCTAGTATGTGGTATCAAGTTAACATATTATATATTTAAAAGCAAAATAAATAAAATAAAATAATGCAGCTCCACAACAAGGAATATATTAAAACTGGCACTAATTTTCAAAAAGTATTTCTAATGATAATTACTGTCTATAGTTATTTAAGTCAACAACAACTGAAGAGGCCTTTAATGCTAACACCCAAGTCCTTAAATGTAAAATAAGCACATTTTCAACAATTTTTTGTTGGATCAAAAAAAAGTTTCCCATCTTTGCTTTCTGAACATTCTGCTTCACAGAATTTAGTTTTTCACATTTAATTTCACAAGGACAAGATATTAAAGGAAGCATTACAGCCATAAGTAAAAGGAAATGGGAGAACAGAAAACGTCTAATAGCAGTAACAGCAGAACTTTGAGCAAATATAAATTTAATTAACAGAGAAAAAAAATGAAAGTAGTAATTCTTTGTTTCACTTAATAGCTAGCACTGCTGCAGCACTGTAGCAAAACGCTGCATGCTAAGTCAAGTATTAGGCTGCCAGGTGTACATCCTGCTTCATGTTATAAATTCTCCCAGTCTCCAAATGCAAGAATAATGAAAGTGAAGAATATCAAAGGAATTATAGGTTTGTTATCATAATTTGTAATTTATTTTTTTTTTTTTTTTATCAAAGGAAAGCTGTTGAAGCAAGGAAATATCAATTTATTTTTTTTTATGTTAGACTACTTGACATATCCAGAATAATCAGAGCCATGAAAATTCTTACAATATTTTTTAAACAAATATTACACTAAAAAGCTAATTTGAAGATTAATATACAAATGTCTAATTCTGTCTGCCAATTTACACAACTTTGTCTCTGAAATATCAGCCTCTGGTCATTATTAGAGATATGGCACTAAAACAGGCTTCTAGTCTGTCCAAGCATGGCACTAGCTAAGTTCTTTTGACTCATTAACTCAAAGATGGTATAGGATTCAAAAGAACTAATTGGAAAAGCCTTTTAAACCACTCAGTAAAGTTAATTTTTACAAAATTGTGTGGACTATTACTCTTTCACTTTAATCTATAATGACATCGGTTTACTTACAACTTCAAAGCCTGTTTGCTTTTTCTTTTTTTCACCCTTTTCAAGGGCTTTCTTCTTTTAAGAGATATGAAGTCATATGAAGTTCTGTCAATGTATCAAACACAGTAAATCTATGCAGAAAAATGTGTTTGAGCATTAGTTCTCTCCAGTCTACATTGTTTATAATGAAAGACAGCTCATATATTGCTTGTTATTAATATCCAAGAGAGCTGAACAGTGGAGAAGGAAACTTTCTACTCACAGGAACCTTTTATCTTGACTCAGCTGAAAGTTAATATACTATAGTCTCAGTTAATAGATGATCAAAGACATAACCTAGTGTGAGGATTAAAGAGATCTCTGCTGTGACCATCTTCATATATTCTGCACAGCAAGGTATTAATGCAACCAAAGATAAGTCCAAAAAGCCAATATTGATTTTAAAAATGAAACCATCTTTTCATCTAAAATAGGTGGCTATGACAAAATGTCACCATGCACTTGAAAAACAACAATGAAAAGATAACAGCAGGAAATTAATTAGTTTAGAGAAAAAGTGAGATTTATTGTATCAGATTTTCATTTAAGAAGCCATTCCTAGTCAGCAAAAGACTTTAATGTATGTTTAACTAGAAACATATTCATAAGTACCATGAACTTTGATGTGGTATAACGCATTCTTAAATTTTAATATTAAAGCAGTGATTAAAGCCTAATATTGTTCCTTCTAAACTCAGTAGCATTTGCTATGAACTTCAAAAGGAGAATTACATGGCTTGATTCATTCTCATAATCTCCCTTATAAATCTAATGTGTGCCTACTGTTTATGTTTAGTCTTATTCTATTGTTATTTTCGTTATTTGAATAAGAAAATAAAGTATTATTGCAATATTTTCCTGTCTTGGTTTACTTCTAGACATTATGTTTCAAAAAATAAGGCCTGACAAGTATATGATCATGAGTATGGAATGCTGGCTTGCTAGATGATCCATATTTTTAAATAAAAACCTGGAAGATTTTTCATTCTAATAATTATTTCCTCCTTTATGTGCTTTATAAAAATTCCTGGCCACTTTATTCATAAAATGGGAGGGAGAGGGTGGGTCTGAATAAATGAGACTATCAAATGCTTATTTTTTATGTACATATCAAGGACAGAAACTCAAATATGTATATTTTAGGGGAATTACACTCCGGAAATAACTGTTGTGGAGAAATACTGCTGTGTATGGAAAGTAAGGAAGTCAGACTGGAATACCAAGGGCATGCTGCTATGCAGAATTTAACATGAGATAGTTATACTGTGGAGGGCTTTATAAGTAGCACTGATGCTGTGAGTGTTCTTGTGTCATGGCAAATGAGAAAATGGGGCAATCAATTCTTCACTGTAAATGTGACATGCTGCTTTTCATTGCTGAAGAAGATGAGCAAATGGACAGACAGCTATTTTGAAGGAACCACTGCACTGGAAATTCATACAAATCTTAATCTCCTTTTCAATGACTTAGTCACAAAATCATCTTCTAAGCATTGCCTGTCAAAAGTTTATATTCTAAAGGGTTTAAGTCTCCCAGTCATATTCAGCTGACTAATAAAAATGTTCTAGAATATGTAGATCCTATTAAATTTTTGTTTGTGTTTATGTAGATTAAATATACATGTGTGTGTGTTTATATATATGTGTATATATATAATGTAAAATTTTTGTAGGTTATTGGTTATATAATAACATTAAGAAGCATGATATTAACCAAGTAGGAAAATAAAACAATTATTGTGGTACTTATATTTGTGAATACATGTGTAATTGGCATTTCAACTTCAATAGACATTATGATTGATGTAATACACTAAGCAAATATGCATATAGGCGATACTAGTTGAATATACCTAAGAATATTGCTATAAAATCCGCAACCATATCTAGGCCACCTTTGTTTTTAAAAGCTAGAAGAGGTCAGATTGGTAGTAATATCCTTTTTTTTAGTTAATCACCCTTTGTTCCTTGAAATTCTCAGTGATGTGGCAAGGTTCAAGAAAAGTGCAAAAGTTTCTAGAATTTTCGCAGGGAAAAGCTGTATGAACAATTTTCATGTATATATTTGAATTCCTTTCTTCTCCAGACAGCACGCTTGCTAGACGCTGCCAGGGGAAATTTGTGTACAGAACATATTCATATTTTGTACACCAGGCTGCTTTACAGTCCTAAAACAGAACACCAGCAGATTTTTCTGGTTTGATTGGAGATATATGGATTAAAATAATGAAGTTTGCATACTGGAAAAATTATAATCGATCTGGCTTCCGTTGCATATATGTTGACTGAGACTTTCTAGGCTGCTTCTCCACACATTTTGGACCTATTCTCTGTTGACTTTTGTCTCAATCAAAATAGAAACAAACTATGATCTCTCTGAATATTTGCATTTTATAATCTACTCTCCATTCTGAAAGTGACTGAAAAATGAAACTAACAATACTGAAGTTGTCAGAATTTAATGAAGATTGTGTCTGTGTTGTCTTGTGCAGAATTTCTTTTTTATTTCCTTTGTTTTTCCTCTTCTTTGACCTAAAGTGTTAAGTGACTGTTTCCTCTTTGTGTATATGAGAAAAAAAAAAAAAGTCAGTGTGTGGCTGCACAACAGAGGTACCGTAAAATAAAACAAATATCCCTTAAATAGTGTCAGAATAATGAAATAATTAATTGGATTTAAGCAGAAAAAAAATATTACATGACTATGTGCCAATACAGAAATCCTCAAATTATGGGAAATATGGACAACTAGAAATAAAAAAAAATTGCCTAGATGAAAGCATGAGATTTAAACCATATATCCACATACTCAAAGCAAGACTAAGAATCCCTAGATGATTACCAGGAATTTTTAGCTAGTCTTTAATTGAAAATTCTAGCTATAACATTTCGACAATAACCATAGACTATTTAGTTCAATGCCTAGGGATACTTTCTTAATGTCCAGTCAGAATATCTTTACAGGAATGTGAAATTTTAATTTCATTTTCTCCCTATTCTGAAAGAAAAAGAAAAACACTTTTTGATTTCTCTTTGAAGACTACTATCACATCCCTTCCCAGTTTTCTATACTTACATACCTACAGAAAATTACACAGTAATTTTGAACTTTTTTCAGCAGTACCTTGGGGAATCTGCCTTTTTCAAGCATGATGCAAGAATCTTATAGAATTTCTGAATTTAAATACAAGCATAAATATAAAAAATACACATTTGGAAAAGTCCTGGTATTGTGCATGAAATTAAATGAATGCATAAATTTGTTTATTACATGAACTGTATGATGATAAATAGATGGGCAAAAAAGGGACTAAATAAATAAAAGAAATTTGTTGTTAAAATTAAATGAATGGTCAGAATAAACAAGGTCAAAGGAAGTTCGCCTTTTTTGCCCTCTGCACACTGATGAAGATTACAGTACCTCTCTACAAATTTTCACTGCCTGCTGTCACTGAAATAAGTATTTACTTCTTTAACACCACACATAATGTCAAACAGCAGTGCAAGTGGGGGACAAGAAAACAAGTAGTACAAACAGTTATACAAGAATGGCCCAGGGGTTATATCAATAAGTATTTTATTTCCTAGAAAATTAAAGTGCTTTGAACCCTCTCAATGCTTCCTTTTTTTTTTTTTTTTTATTTTAATTTATGCTGGCTTTGGGCTGGTACAGACTGGCCTTAGAGCAAGTAACTTTCACAGACTGTGATAACTCAGTCCTAATATTGCAGTACAACTTCCTGCTATGCATCATATTAAACACACACATTTACAAAAAATTTTAATAACCACACATGTGACTATCAGTCTTGCTGAAAAGCCTCTGCATAATTTTATGACAGGCTTTCTGTTTTCGTTCCTTCCTGCGAGAACAATGGTTTGTGGTCAGCTAGTCAAATATCACCTCATTCAGCCCAGTGTTAACCAGGAGGTCCCTGAAGTGAGCTACCCTAAATTAACAAGTCCTTTCTTTTCATTTTTGCTTTTCTATTTTTTTAATAAAATATTTTTTAAAATTGCATGCCAGATGTTCTTTAAAAAATTCTTAAAGCAAAACATTAAAATAGCCAACTTAAAATGCTACAAAATATTTCTCTCATGCAATAGCCAAATTAGGAGCTTAACTTGAAAAATTTGGACTTAAAATACTTTAAAATACTATTGACTATTTATCCTCTGCTGTCATATTGCTATTGCAAAATAATATTGCTAAAGTATAGGCATTGATATATTTTTTTTTATAAAATACTCTGCTAATACTAAATTATGAGATCTTGTAATATTATGAACCAATATTTTTTCATATATTAGAAAAAGGAAAAAATTTTTCTGGCACATACTGTGTTGTGCCTCTCTGAAATTGGGATAATAAAATTTCTATTCACTGACATAATTTTATCTGATGTTCAAAAGCCCATACTAAAAGCTGGACTTCATCTCTTTTAAACCTTAAATCCAGTCATATTAAATGTATATTAAATGAAACACATAGTAAATAAAAATTTCTGTTTTAAAGGATGCATTAACTTGCTAGGAGTTAAATGAATTTTAATACCTTGGAGGCAATTTATCTTGCAAGTTGTAAAAGATAGTGAGTCATCTGAGTAATTTGGTTTTTGTCTAGATTATTGGGGTAAACTGACTATCTCAGAATAATTGGAAAATCCCCTACATGACTGTAGGTGCTGGTCATTTAGAGAAGACTCTGCTGTACTTTCATGTCTCATTAAGGCATTTCACTGAAGCACCCATGTAATGATAAAAACACTGCCTCTTTTCTAGACAGCTAATAAATAAATGTGTTTCCTTGTAATATGAAGTTAAACCTAGTGATGAAAATAAGTTAGAAATGACTATTGTTTTGCATTATCAACATAGTTTCAAGACTATTGAGAGCATAGGGTGGAGTTATACTGACATGTGACAGATGAGGTGGAAATACAAGTGTGAGAGCCATTGAACACCATGAAGTTTTACAATATATCATCATTATGAAAACACCTGTGCTGAAGGACATTGTGCTGATATACAGAAAATAACTTTCTGTGTTTGATAAAATTTTCATTTTTCCCTGCAATGGTTAGAAAGGAGAACAATACTCTCTGCTAGATAGAGTATTTGTAGACTACATGAAAAACGTTCTACACTGATAAAACATTGCAGATTTTTCTAGCAGAAATGAGGCTGGACTAAATCTTCCCTGTCTTTCAAGTCATTGAACTGAAAAAGAGTCACTTCAGCAACTATTTTTGAATGACTCTGCAGTTCTAATCTTCTGCCTGTCTGAGAGATGAAAGGACTAACAGTATCAAAAAAAAAAATTATTAATGAAGTACAAGAGACAAAGTGCATGCCCAGAAAATTTTCAGATTATACAAAGCTGCTAAGGTTGATACACCACATGGTTATGCTGCCATTTGAAAAGACCTCAACAGCCTGGAGAGATGGCTACCAGGAACTCCATAAAGGTTAACAAAGGGAAATTTGAAACCTTGCATGAGGATCCATTGTCCTGCCTTGGTTCAATAAAGAATTGTTGTGGACTTATACCAACGTGGTATGTAATTGCACATTTTGAGCCCTGTATGTTGAAAAGACGACTGTCAAGTTATCTACTTTCTCCAAAGTACCTTTTACAAAAGGATCACAAACTAAGAAACAGGGAAAAAAAGTAGACACAGCAATATAAATAAACATGAATATTTTTCAAAGCTTTTTATAGCTGAGTGTTCAAAATTATTCATTTTTTGGGTACTGTACTGATCAAGAAGTGACATCGTTTCTTGGATTTTCAGATACTTGTAGCACAGTATTTATTGAAAGCAATATAGTGAAGATCATCTATTGTTCCCACACTGTCATTGCTGGATATGATTATGTGTTAAGTTAAAATATTTTACTTTGTACTAAAATTTTTGTTGTTGCTTCATAGATGGCATTTCCTTTATCATTCATCAGAAAAAATGACATACACCTTACTTTGGACATGTTCAGCAAATAATTTAAAAAAATAATTTATTTTACAGGGTGTGAAGTTGATAGAGAACACCTTTTTTTTGGATATCAGAATTTTACAGACCTGGAACAAAGTATCCCCAGCTGTACTAGAGAAAGAACAGTGAGCCAGTTGCTGCTCTATTTTGTATACCTACTGTATTTAAATTACCTTGGTTGATGAACTCATCAGGAGACATCAAAGAGTTACAGCTATAAGGACAATAGAATAAAAATCTGCAAACAATTTTAGATTTCGCCACTGACAGAGCTTAATTATCAAGGATGAAAATGAAATAAGACTGAGGAGAATTAAATTACTGTCTAGCTCAGCCCTACATATATATGTTGAAAGGAGGAGGGTAATTGTACATGAGCTCAAAATATAATGTGTACTTATCAAAAATATTAAGGGGTTATAAAGCTCTGCAGTCTAGAATTCAAATGAAAAAGATTAACATGGAGACAGATGACTGTAAATATCCGTAAGACTTTAGTACTTACTTTGATAGTGAGAGACTTTTTGCTGTTTTATGCATTACATAGATTGGCATTAATTCTGTGAACAAGTAAGTCACAATTTTGTTTGTTTTTGTCTGAGATATAGCCCTACCATAATGATAAATATTTTAATTTTTTTCATTTTATTTGCTATGAAGAATTGCTGTTCATGGTTTTTTATGATGTTCATTGTCAAAGAATACAATATTTCTACAACTTGCCACCAGTTTGTGAGACCACTGTCTAAAATTATCCCACACTCAAATCAAAGCACAGATGTATTGAGGTTCTGTCTCAAATAGAATTGTGGTTCTAATATGAGACACCCAGGATGTAATTTTTAAAATACTTAGTTCTTCTGTTCATGGCAGAGCTTCCATTTTTGCATCATAGGGAAGGGGAAGGGTATTCAGATGTGCTCAGTGTCACATAAGACTTTCATCAGAGGCAGCAATGAATTCCAGTTTCCTGCCAGGAATCAGTAGGAAAATGAGAAGCTGAGCCTGTTCAGCTTTTTAATAGTTTCATAGACCAGAATGCACAACTACACCTGGCAAGTCAGCGAGGTGTGTTTGACTCCTTTTGAATTTGAGCCTGGGAACCAGGTATTTCCCAGCTTAGTGCTCTAATGACTGACTACACATTTGACAAAGGCTAGATCCTGGGCTGCAGGAGCCCGAATCCTGATTGAACAGAGATGTTACTCAAAAGTTTGTCCTTCAGTGTGTGGCAGTAGGCTAGACAGATAGACAGCTGTGGATTTACCACAAATTTCTGGGTATTCTTCTCATATGTAGAGTTCCACTTATTAATTATAAATTACTATTTGGAGGCACTTTCTTCCCAATTTGACTGTTTAGGAAACTAGTTCTCTTTCCTTGCCTAGCATAAGACATTGTGACCCATGACTTGTGAATGCCAGCAGATTCATTCTGTAATTTTGTGTAAGTTCTGAAATCACCATTCTGCTAAATCAGAATCTATTGCTTTAGACAAACACACAAACAAACAAAAAAAAAAAATCACACTTCTTAAAATTCTCATCAGGACTGATTTTATTTTTTAAAAAAACCAAGAACTGTCAAGTTAACTATATTTGGTGTAATCTCTTTTGCCCAAAGTATGCTGATTGATAGTTCCCTGATTGTGATTTTTATATTTTAAACACCTCATTCACTCAGAATAGGTTTATAGGCATAAGTTAAATTACATTTTTTTTCCTGTGGCAGAGATCCAGCATATTTTACAACTGATTCACAATAAAAGCTCAGAACACATCTCATCCACATGCCACATTTCACACAGTGTTTACCTCATTAGTGCCAGTGGAAAAAGCCCAAGAGCAGAGGAATTTTCAATATACTATATTTCAATAACTTTACACAAACAGATTTTTGACTAGTATAACATGTAGAACTAATGCATGTTGATAGCCAAAATATATCATTAATGCTTTCCTAACTGCTTCATCCTTATTATCCTAATGAGCTAACTTCTAAGTTACTGAATTTCCTTGCCATCACACAAGCAACTCTGGCATCACAGATTTAAATTACTTTGTAGCATGACAAGCTGATAGGAAGGAGGAAGAAAGATTAATCATGTACCAAAATATGTTGACAGAACCATTCCCACCTGATATGAAAGTTATTTGAAAAATAGAACTTTTATATCTTAGCTGAGTCAACTCTCTTGTTTTCAGTTTGTATTTCTAAAAGTCAAGCCCAGTTCTGCTAAATACATGCACTGCTTCTACTGACTTCAATGTTCAGCATGTTTTCAGTATTAAAAAACAAGATAACAGAATTAAGTATTAAATCCAGCACAAAATTTCTTGCTTTGGTTTTTCTTTCCACTTTTTTTTCTCTACCTTTTTCTACTTTGGGCTTTCAGCAAGGGTTAAAATCTTCTTGAATCTATTTTTCATATCATATGTGTGCATGTGTATATATATTTATATATACAGACTTCCTAAATATGCATAGATAAATCCTTGTTAAATAATACACTAGCTGAGAAATTGAACTAGCTGAGGAGATCAAGCAAGAATATAAGTCACTTCTGATTTAGCAAATTATTTAAACAGACATTAAGGCAAAGTGAAAAATAATTTTCATTTTAAAGGATTGTAATATTTAAAATGATGTCTACTGCGATATTGTCAAATTTGCTTTTGTACCTTTTTCAATCTTTTCAGCTGATTGAAATCAGCAAGCATCTCCAGCTAATTGACAATAACATCCAGAGAAACTGGACAAAATTGATAAGAACACAAAGAAATATGGAATTTTTGGGGACAGAAGGTATGGTTTGGTTTTTTTGGGTTGTTTTGTTTGGTTTTGGTTTTGGTTTTTTTTGCTTGACATATTTTATTAGTATAAATATACTGAAAATGTGTCTTATAAGATAATATTTAAGGATGTTACCTTTTACAGATGATCAAGTTTCCCTAGGTCTGTGATCTCCTCACTGATGAATTTGAAAATAGAAAGATTCACTAATGCAAAAAAAAAGGTATGGTTTCTTTTTAATAAAAGCTGAAAATTACTTTTATTATTTTAGATAACTTGCTTATAATATATGGAGTCAATTCATGGTACACACTAAAATCAAGTTTGGGTGGCCTCTGGTTTAGATGTTACGCAGGTAAAAAAAAGGAAATGGAAAAATATACAATCTTCTACAGAACAGTAGATGCCAGCCATGGATAAATTAAAAAGACTGTATATTCCTCCGAGAAAAACAAATGAACAGAGCATTTAGGAATGTTCTACATGAAATCATACCTGAATAATCACATCTAGTCAACAAAACTGGAAACACATCTCAGAAATTCATGTATAAAAATGCTTCTTTAAGCAGTTTTTTATGACTGAGGTGATTCAGAATTCCTGTGTCTGTTTTAATCCTTTTCACTTCTTATTTTCTAGTTTCAATATTTTCCAAACACCCTTACTTTCTTCATCACTCCCATAAGATTTGCAAGGAAATTAGAAACAATTGAATATGACTCCAGTTTGTTAAGCAAGCCTTTGAATTGCTCTTCAAAGGATAAATTTTCAAATAAGGGGTGCTGACTACAGAGAATACTTAGTTTCATCAGATCTATGTTTCATATCAAAATTCAGTGATGGAGGGCATGGGAAAAAGTTCTCCCATAAGCAAAAACAAGGTATTTTCAGAAAAGTTCCTTCCATCTTCTTTAGAAACATTTATTGCACCCACCATGAAACTTCACAGGTCACTGGGTTGAGTCAAGATATAAAGCCCTGAATTATGTTCATATAAAGCATTGTGCAAAATAATGCAGAAAGACTTTTGCTCAATACTTGTCTCACTTCAATATAAAACAGGCATCTAATTTTTAGCTCCTGTACTGAGCTTCTATTAACACTAATTCAAGGCTAAATTAATTTAAATAAATCTTTGTGGTTTTCTCTGTAATATTCAGTCACTATTTGGGTACAGAATGGCATGCTTATTTAAGTAATATTGAAGTAATGAACTTAGTATCAGCTACATTAGGACCAATTTAAGAACTTAAATAAGATATCTTGTCTTATAGAATTTTAAAAGGATTTTTTTCAAAGCAGCAATTTTCCTAATAATATACAAAATATTGAAATAGCTATAATTCCTTAGAGAAGCCAGACATTTCTTTTATTCCAATTTTTATTGAAATTTATAGAATTAATTTTCTAGTGTCACTTAAATATAAACTACTTTTAAGTATAAGTGTTATATATATATAACACATATAAAGTGTTATCAAAATGTTATCATCTTTTTTCAGTGTTTCTCATAAGAACAGCAGCCAAAGAACAGTCA
This sequence comes from Taeniopygia guttata, assembly GCF_048771995.1. Classification (NCBI taxonomy): domain Eukaryota; kingdom Metazoa; phylum Chordata; class Aves; order Passeriformes; family Estrildidae; genus Taeniopygia; species Taeniopygia guttata. Next base: position 33,848,181 of record NC_133028.1, on the reverse strand, counting down.
TTCAGAGAATTATAAAAAGAAAACAGTTCTTATTTAAAAAAAAATCTTCGAAATGAAACAGATTGTTTGTGTGTGGTGTTCAGAGAAGTGCTAAACTGTATTTTCAAAATATATCCTCTCTGCAAAGCTCTAAAGCTAGCAGATCTAGCTAGTCATATGGATCTGAGGACTTCGCCCAATTAATTGCACAAAACTGAGGAACTTTAGGGAGAGAGTTAAAAATGTCATCTAGATTCATGTGAAGTGGTCTTTTCTGTATTAACTGTAGCATTTAATTAAATACAATTGCTGCTAAAAATCTGACTATATATTTTCTAACAAAGGTTTCAACTTTTTAGAATAAATCAAGCCTGAGAAGATTTCTTTTCTCTTTTTGTTCACATCTTTGTCTCTCTCTAGCTTATATTGCTAATATATTATACTCTTTTACTTCAAGTATATAATACTTCAGCAGTCCTTAAAAATACCATGTGACAAAATAATGCTTAACATTTTCCCAATATCCTAGCCCAAACAGCACAGATGTGGAAGGAATCCCAAATAACTTGTTAAAATTGTTCAATTATTTTGTCCTCCAGCTTATGAAATTGTTCTTCTTTCTAGAAGTAAAAATTATGCCAGTGTTTTTCTATTTTAAAATCCATTTTAAGCCCATAAATTTAACTTACTGACTTCTTTCTTCCTGATACATTTCTCTATATAATGAAGCTAATTCAAAAACAAATTATGCTTGTTTCAGAATCTAGATTTTTACTCACACAGATGCTATAAAGGCAAAACATCATTAAAAATAAGGAAAACATTTACCATGCCTGTTGCATCTCTAGCAAGGTTTTTTTTTTTTTTGTTTTTGTTTTTTTTTTTTTTTGACAGATGGGAGGGGACTTCCATGCAAGTCCTGTGAGACATTATATTCCAGTTTCCTAAAAGTCATACCCAAGTGCAGAAGTAGCAGAAGTAGCTCCTCTTAATGTTGTTCCATTGCAGATCTGATATTTGGGGGTTTTTTTAACTATCCATCTCTTTAGCATTCCTTGTAGAAACTAGTTATGAGCCATGAGAAAAGCTGTTGCAAAAATTTTCTGTATTTGGACTGAAATGTTACCATGATGCTATCATATATTGCATTCTGCTTTACATCCCTCAGGTCTATGAGTATCCACTTTTGGTCCTGGAGATGGAAGGCAAAGATTATCTGGACTGTAAAATTATTAGAGTCCTCTAAGAGGAGTGCAGCCCGCACATGATGAAATGTTCTGATATTTGTGACTATTCCCACTGCAGAAACACTTATGGATATAGATGAACTGGGAGAAAGTACAACTCACAGAGAAGGATAATAAAGAAAGGCAATGGTGAAATCAAAATAAAATTGTATTTCAAACCAGTGTTTCTAACCTTGCAATATCTGAAAATCTTACACCTGTAAGAAGTTGACACTGATTGACACCTTAGTTAATAAAATGCTATTAATTCCACTGATAGAAGAAAACAGCGTTACTATAACTATGCAAGGCTTTAAACAATGTCTTGGTTCCCACCAGTTACAGTAATTTTTTTTCAAAAATGTTGTAAAATTCCTATTAAACGTGGAAAACTAAAAAAAAAATCCTGCAGAAAACAGCCATTTAAAAACTCAATGTTAATGGTCACACAAGTCAACTTTGCATATTAGAAGATATGGAAGTATTTGAAGGAAGAGCAGGGTGAAATAAAGCAAAGAAATGTGGATGTAAATGGTGAAATTTTATCGATAACTTTATGAGAAAATTTGATTCTTATATGATTGGGGTTTTATTGAACTATGAATTAGAGAGGGATTTTGTTATAGTCAATAAAACTTTAGAAAGCTTTGTATATCAACATCTTATTAAAGTCAAGGATCCTCACATGGGTTTTGTTGACACCATTACTTTTTAGAGAGTTATGAGTTTGGTGACAATGCAATCTCACTCTACCAAAGCTGTGCTGCCTTTTCAGTGGGACTGATGAATGAAATATTCATATGCTATAATTGTCTTCTTAGACAAATTCCAAGAGCATTTCAATAAATCACACAATAAAAAAATTGTTAAGGAATATCTTTGAGCCTTCCATAGAATAGATGTTTGCACAAGAAGCAGAATAGCAGTAAGTTTCCAGTCTGGCGATTGATCCACATTATTTTTGTTATCTTAATATTGCAGGTTATAGTTAAAACTTAATTCTATGTGAGCATCATTTTAGTATGCAGTACATTATTATTAAAATAAATCAGGTGTTCAAAAAATTAAAGAAATATATATCTATTAAATAATGAGTTTATAATTGAGTATTAAGCTATATATTAAAAATTGAGTGTATTACCACCGAAAACATCACTTTTTATGTTGAATAAATGAAAAAAAACCAACAAACATATGAATTATAGAAAGAACTCAATCATAATTGGCCTGCTCATTTTTGAAAGCTGTACAGGCTTGACAGATTTGTTCTCCAGTCCCAACTGCCAACTGTATGGAAAAGTTTTAGCTGTTGGCTTTGCCTCAGGAAAAATAATTTAACTGATAAGTCTGTCTGAAAATTCATACTTTTCAGTGTACCACGGACTCAATATTTGCATAGTCATATAGACAAGATCAAAACAAGATTCAGACATTTAATTGTTAAAATTTATTTTTTATTTTTAAAGTAATTTTCAAGGACTGAATGAGCGGGAAGTTCTTAAAGTCTTTGCTATTTCTCCTGAAAAGATTGCAGTATGAGTCTTGTTGAAGAGATATAAACACTGGCATCCAGCTACATCAACTTAGTATGTGCAAAACTATACAGTGATTGCCTAGATAGTTCTAATTAATTTTTATTAAACAATCATCCCGGTAATTTCCTTATTTTTTAAATTAGAAACAAGGATTACCATTCCATTGAGGACTATTTTCTTCTTGAAGTAATCTGATTTCACTGGTGTTTGCCCAAATAACATTTTCATATAAGGAAAACAAAAATTGGTACAACCACATAGAAATATATACTCAATAATATCTTAAAGTAATGTTCCCTATTAAGTTTGTTGCATTTTCTTGAAATATCTACATCTCTTATTCCCCTGTACTTAACTCTAAGTCATATGAGTACACCTACCAAGTTGTAACATTTTTTTCAGAAAAAGCAATTTTAGATTATGAACTCATTCAAGATTATTCTTCCTGAAAATATTTTAAGAATAAAAATCATTAAAAGCCAAGCCATGTATCTGTGGTTTCATAAATTGTAGCAGATTTTGTATAAGGCCAGTTTCCTTAAATTAGGAAACTCACCTGATCAAAACTGATAATGAGTAGTACCACTGTGGGTCCCGTGAGCAAAGGTGCTCAGGCAGCACAAAAGTAATTTTAAACATGTGCCTTGGAAACGTACCCAAGTGCATGCTGCAGCAGGGCCCTGTGTACTACAAAATTTAAAAAACATTCCAAATGTTTTTAAGTCTTAGTGCAGCTACAAAGCACACTGAATTGTGTTCACAAAAATTACTTATCTCTAAAATTTACTTACCTCTAGGTGTCTAAACTTTTCTGCTAGAAAAGCATTTTGGGGTCAATACCAAGGTCTGCTAAATCAGTAATACAAGCTTTTTTTTCTCTCCATTTTTGAAAGGAATGTGGAGGATTTGTCCTCCACCTCCTTCATATTCTTTTTATTCAGCTCTTCAAACATTTCTTACAATAATATTTATTCCTTTATTCTGAGTCACGGCTTGTTTCCTCACCTTTTTGCTGTTCCATAGGACATACAGAGTGATGGGATTAGCTATCGACAGGTGCTGTTAGACTCCCCTGTATAGGTGACATTTACCTTTTCTTCAGAATATGAATAGAGAACCTGAGTTCAGAATGATGTGGACCTCTTCACAGAGCTGCACTTTTTCTGCAAACAGGATCCACAGCAGTAGTTTTGGTCAACTCTCATTTGAAACTGTGTCTTTTTTTTTTTTCCTTTTTTTTTTCCTCTCATATTTTTTTACAAACCAATAACCTCTTGAAGAAAACACAAAACTGAATACCCACTGAGCTATGGCAGTCATGTAAATAAACCAGTAGTAAATCTTTGATAAATGTTTACATTCACCTGTATTTTGTCACAATATGAAACAATACAGAAAAGAGCCTATAAATAATTTTTAAATAATAAATTTAAACTAAATCTTAAAGTTAGAAATATAACTAACCCATAATTTTTAAATATTAAAAGTAAGAAGATTGTACTAGATCATCAGGAGCTGTAATCCAGTGTAAATTCAGTACATTTGAAGAGGACTAGACTGAGTGATAACTCTTTCAAATTGGGTAGTTCCATACTCTTCTTTATTGGAAAGAAATATAAAAAATCACTCTAGGTGAAAGAGGGCACTGAAATTATGGAGTACTTACGAGATGCACATGCACAATACATTTTAAATGAAGATCACCCTGTAAATTTATCTAGTGATATAGTATTTTAATTTCATATTTTTCCCTCTTTGTACTTTAATTATAGCAGAGCATCAGTAATAATATTTATGCTTGGAATATTTATGTACAGCAGAGGGTGCCACATAGTATGCAACAACATTTCCTCTGCTAATAATTTCTGCAAGTAAGTGATTGAGAATAGAGGTTAATGTAAAAATATTTTTAAGTTGTAACTGTGTTTCCTAGGGAAAACAGAAAATTAAGTCCTCTTTTATTTGTTTTGAATTGCTACATTCCACATCAGAGCACCATGGTAATAATACCAAGGTAGTGGGTTTGATCACCTCAATAATTCTTGTTGGTCTCTTCCAACTCAGAATAATCTGTAATTTATTTTTAAATAATGGGTTAAATAATGCTTTACTTCTTTCTCCATTCCACCCTGTACACTAGGTAGGGCCATTAGGTGTAACACTTAATAATCTTACAACAATATTTTTTTCTGTGGAGCAAATACTGTACTCAAGGAGATTTGCACTGTAGATCCAGCTGAGACCCTCATTATCTTGTCATTATTCCTGAGGATTTTAACTCACTTTGATGTCACCAGACTTCTTTAAGTAATTTTCTTGGAGCTAAGGGTATATTGAATGCTTGGAAATATCAATGAGACCTGCTATATGCAGGTTAAATATTATTACTACCTTTGTACCTTTACTGTTAGTATTTTATCTATACGACAACCTATATTTCTCCTTTAAAAGCAGGTCTAATCCACTAAAAGAAAACAGGTTTAATACAGAGTTCAAATCACGCATACTGAAAAAAAATATTATTAGTTAATGTGCCCCAAACTGGATTGATAAATCAGCTGGACTTTCACAAACTTTAGCCTTGGTTTTGTAGTATAAAATGAGCATTTAATACATTGGATAACAGCAAGGTTAAGGTCTGCACTTAATTCACATTTGATGCTAAGCAGATTGCAGAGCAATGTTCCATTCAAATGTTTCTTAATAAGTTTATGAAATTTCCATCTAGAAGCAAATTATATTCAACAAAAAATGCATTCTAATTGAATCCTCCAATCAAAGGAAAAAGAAGAAAGGTCATTGACTCTAAGTCTTTATATGCATGAAGATTAATATATGAGTTTTCTTTCTTTCCACATGAGGCTTTGGCAAAAGTGCTGTAGAAACCTTCAGCCATAACAAATAAGTGATGTAATGAAAATCAAGAAGAGGAAAAGAAAAAATACCAACAAACTAGTACATCGGAGCTCAGAATGGTGCATCACAAAATAAACAAGAATTTATTTTAAAAAAAGCAATTACTCTCTTTGAAGCACTGTAAACAAATATTGATGTATAAAACTACATGTATAATATAATATATCTTTATTCAGAATTTTCCACAAAAAAATTTTTAGATTTAACCTTAAAGAATTTGTTTCTAAACACCAAAGAATTTTGATAAATGGGTAAAAGAAATTATTTCCCAGTTCCAATATCCATTCCTTGTCAGTCATGGAATAATGGAACATTTGAAATTCAAATCAAACTTTCTGGTTCCTTACATTTTTAAAAAATGAATAAAATGCTGGACTTATTTTACTCTGCTCAATAGTTACCATTATTGACTAATATTTCATTGAGACAAACGTCAGTCTAAAACAACACAGCTCCAGAGACTTCTCAGGAACTATTCACTGTAAAGTTTAATTGAGCATTATTTAACCTGACTGTCTCCCAGATTCATAGGTTCAAAAAGTTTATTCTTGTGATGGTTAGTTTTATTTTTAATTCAATCAACACTTTTTTCATTGCATATTTATTCATTGTGTATACTTGCACATAACTGAGTACATTCCTTCATGTGAGTGACCTCCAAATATTACATAAATTAAGCCAAATGTAATTCAAATATTTGTAATTTGAATTTATTTTGAACTGGTAACTTTTTGTTCTTATTGCCTCAAAAGTTTATAGTATTACTCATATTGCTATTGCAAATTAATAAGAGCTTCCTGCTACTCCATAAAATGCAATAGGTAAGTGTCTGTGCACATGAATGTACATTAAATGGTTAACATAATCATAAACAGGGCCAGTTCTGTGTTGTTTATTTTTTGTGAAATAGTGATATTCCAATAGTGAATAGGAAATTGGTGAAATTTAACATTTTGACTCTCACTTTTTGAATTTACCTGTATCTGCTATAGTGAAAAAATACTTTAAAAAACCTGGAGGCATAGTGAAAGTGTGCACATTTTGCTGCATAACTGGCAAGCACAATATCACGTTAACTTGTACCACATAAATTTTGCACTAGTGAATTAGCTAGATGCTATTAGTCACTGCAGATACTGCTGTGCTACAAGTTACCCAAAGACAGAGCAAAAAGCAGGGCAAAACTACACTGCTGCTAATGTGTCCTTTTGATTGCCGTGCAGTCAGGCAGTCATTGCTTGTCTGAAACCTGTTATCCAAAGTTCATTCACACGCACACTGCCATTCTCACAAATGTTAGGAAAATGTGCTGTCACAACCGGCTCTAGCTCTTCTATTGATCCACATTCTTTCTCTAAGTGTTCACCTTTGTGATAATTTTTCCCCTACATTTTAGACAAGTAACAGGCTTAAGGTAGAGAGGTAGTTCTCACAGCACATACTGAAGTCTGTACCTCCTTGTAGCAAAGTGTAAAACAAAAGGATTTTCAAGCCAAAGAACTCTGCAGAAAGTTATTTATTTAGGAGATGAATACTCCTGGCCACCATTGCAATACTAACAGGAACTGCATTTTTGCACCAATGAGTCTCAAATGAACTGAACAAGGCAAGGAAGTAAAACCCAAAAATTCTATCTATATTTTTGTGTCTCGTGATTTTAAAAATACTTGGTAGGCACTACAGTAAGAATTCTAGACTTGCGAGATTTGCTAGAGATATCCAAGACCTTAAAGTGAGCTTTATGAACAGGTTTGCTCCTTCACTGAAAACTTCAAGAAAAGAAAATGACAAGAAACTCAATGTTTTATCCAAAAAAAATCTGGGGAGTTAAGTTTCAAAATGTTAGCTGTTGACGATGGCATCTGCAAGAGAAGCTTGAAAATAAGAAGTAAGCATCCAAGGAGAGAAGCACAGCATCCTGTTGCCCAGCAAGTACACAAAAAGCGTACCTACGTATGAGAGCAGCATTTTAGCACTTAAGTACAATTCCTTTCTGGCATGAAAGGATACACTAAGACTTGGTAAATCCCTTTGGAGAGGATTTAAGGAAGGTTTTCTTCTTTGAACGGAGAGAATGACATTAAATTATACAAATGTATTAGAAATTTTTGTGATGAAATAGTGAAAAAACCCGGGGTGTGAAGTTACATAGTCTGTTCTTACTTATCAGACTGAATTTAGCACAGGTTTTTGCAATGCTTTTGATGAAAACGTATTCTTTATTCTTTGCTAAGTTCTACAAATAGAAAGACCTGGAAAATTATGAAGACTTTTATTGAAATGATGAGAGCTGCAGTGTGAAAATAATTTCCTGCAGTGAAAGAACTAGTACCAAGTAAACTCATAATTATCCTTCACACAATAGTTTGAATTAAATACTGTGTTCTGGCAATAATGATAGATTTATTGCTACTTTAGTGAGCATTTGGTCTTGAGAGAATTTGTCTTCCTAAGTCACCAAGCAGAATTGTTGCTCAGCCTTTCAGTTCCTTACAGACTGATATTATTTAGCAAATAACTGGACTCACATGCATGTCCGAGAATAATGACTGAAGTAATTTTTAAAATCAACAAGCTGAAGAGAGGAAAATGTAATTAAAAAAAAAACCAAAACTTGTTCTTATGCTTATGTAGGTAGGCAGTGCAGGAGAGGTGAGTTCAAACCAAAACTTCAGACACCATATCAGGTGTGTACCAGAATTTCTTCCAGTTACCATAAAAGCTGAGACAAATTTGAGATTTTTGGGTTTGAGCCATCTATATGCAGAGAAAAAAATTAACAGCAATCTTTGGACTTTAATACTTTATTGCCAAATTTTGTTCCTCCATCTTGTACAGCCGCCTTACAACTGTGAAGTGTGAATGAGCTGGTTGAAAGGAACAGAAATACCTGTCTACTCATGCACTGGACTGGGAACAGCAGCTTCTGCTGAAGGGATATTTGGCAGTTATGGCAGTTTAGGCTTTGAAAGGTCCTGTTTAAAAATTGTGTCTGGAGGCTTGAGCATTACCTCTAAAATATAGCACATTTAAAAGGAATTCTCCTGGCATTAAAGAAAGCTTATCAAGAAACCCTATTATAAAGCTTTTCTGTACATTATCAGAAATCTAAAATCCCATGTGTAGATTAGGAAGAAAAAATGCTCCTTTTCTACAAAGTTCTGCCAGCTTCAAGCTTTAAACTGGACAGTCCCAATATCTTTTCTTGTCCTTTGCTGAAGGTGTACATTATCAGAAATCTAAAATCCCATGTGTAGATTAGGAAGAAAAAAATGCTCCTTTTCTACAAATTTTGCCAGCTTCAAGCTTTAAACTGGACAGTCAGATACATCTTGCATTGAACAATTTTGGCCAGGCAGAATAACAACTAGCATTTCCAAACTCAGGTATGCCTGCAAGACTTTCTTATTTTTGAAATATAAAGATATGTTTGACTGTATTTGTGAGCTTAAAAGTGTTTTCATGATGAAATAGCAACATAGTAGGCAACAGTAATGACACAAGTACTGGGCTTTTTCAAAATTTCCTTCTACAGCAGGAAAAATTCAGATTAATTCAATGATAATGCTAGTAATTAATTATTTAGAAATGTCTGAAAGAAAACAAAAATCTTTTGGTTTTGAGAGTCGGATCTTTGAGTACACATTAGAATATGGCATGGAAATACTCTGATCTCTTGTGGTGTCAAAAGGGATGATATCTTCAACAATAAGAGTCACAAGTAGAGATATTGTGTTATTACATTATAAATTTAGAGCAAAGATGCAAACTTTTTTCTGACTACTTTATGGAATTTATATTCTTTCCTATTTTAAATAACATTGAATGGCATATTTCCTACTTACAGCATAAATATCACTTGTTTTTAAGCAGAAGTAATAGTGTGTGAATGAAAAACATTAGTGTCTGCTGTGTTGTTTTATTCCTCAGTCAATAACAAGACATCAACTAATGTGTCTTCAATAGATTTAGAACTTCTAAACAGTGCTGAAAATTAAATTAGTTATCACTGACTACACACAACACAGTGGTTTTATCTAGTTTTAATGAATGATTAAGCTATTTAGTGTAATCACATGGCTCATTTAAATTATGCAGCTATATATACTCTAGAAAGTAGCTGGAAAATGTTTCTTCAGATTAAAGGGTCACATTAGATAAATACATATGTCAGATACAGTAATAAGCCCCCAAAATATGAGTGCTTATGTGTTGAGTAGTAATGCATTAATCTTTGGTACGAGATCTGAATGTAGAGTCTCCAGATAGTGATAGCAAATCTATCGGACTGCAATGATTGTCAAGAAATTCACATAGTTCAAGCTCTGAGAAACATGAAACATAAATATCTTAAATTTTAGAATTCTTTCTTTTTATTATATTAGATAGCATTTACAATTAAGAAGAAAATGTTGCTAATGTTTTCCTTTTAAGAGTGCGCAGTTGTCAAATTCTCAGTATCCCTTACAGTGAGAAAATTGTGAGCAGCAAAAATCCAGCTGACTTCCTAAGCTATTCTGTGTTCTGTGTTAACAAATACTGAAATTTTATTGCATCTTCTGGGTGGAAGATCATTACACTTCAGTGTTATCTTCTGTTTTTAAATCTCCTTTACTCAGGAATATGTAACAAATCAACTATTCAGATTTAGGCTCTGTTATTCAAGTATAAAGCATAACCAGATGTGATGTCCCTGATGTGTTTGTCCTTTGTTCGTTCGTATTTGTTGCCTAAGCCAGTGGCAGACCTTTTTTCCATTTGGGTCTGTTTTTATGCAATTGTTTTTATCAATTTCACAGCTGGTCTGGCTGGGGAACCAGGAGGTCGAACATGTCAAAGCTTGCATCGTCTATGGCTCAGTTAGGATTATAATTTGCACTGGGTAACTGGTTTCTCTGTGTTCTGCACTAAATGTTAGATAATGGGCACACAGATATGTTGAGATCCCTGATATACTTATGGATTGTAAGAGGAGAGTTTGGTACTAATTACTTTGCTAATGTTTTACATTATGTTACTTTGTGTCTTGTCTAGCTCAATTTCTACTGAGCTGCAATTTATGTGTACATTTTGTTCACACAATGTAGTCACATTAAAATTGAATGTAGTCACATTAAAATATGTGGATCTAAATACAGAGATTGTATAAGTCATTGCCATTCACCCTTTTCATGATTTGAGTTTTGAAAGGGTAAAAATTGGATATTTACATAAGAATAAATGTCTCCCTACTTATCCCAGAAACAGCAATATCTTTACTGATCTTCAGATATCTCTGTCCTTAATTTCTGATGCTTCAATAAATTCCTTATTCTATAGGAATACAAAAGGCAAAAACAAAGGCAGTTAGCAACTTAAACCTCAAAACAGCTGAAGGGGGTGTCCTTATCTTTTAGTTTTTACATTCAGTTTATCTTTTCTTTATCACTTTCTGAAGGCATTCAGTTGTCCAGAGTTCACTGAGCATACATTTACCTTGATTGCTTGAGTATTTGAGGAAAGTAAATTTTAAACTGAACATCTGATTATCAAATTTTTGGTTTGCCTTCATGCTGGGTTGGTTGGATACCATGATTCATATTATATCTGGATTTTGATTGCCTGGCATACATTGCTAACACCTATTATAATCAAACACAGTTGGAAATTCAAAGTGAAATGCTTAAGTTAGACAAATACATGTGCTACTGCACCAAAGTTAGAGCACAAGCTGATTGTAATATTCATAATTCACAATTAAAATGACTCACTAAGAATTATTTGCTAAAGGAATTATTACTGAATCACTCTGAATAATGAATAAATTTGAGAAATTAATCACTCTCAAAAAGAGAAAAGCTAAATTCATCAAATTATTTGTTCTGAATTACTTTTGATTTTCTGAATTACTTTTGATTTTCAGTGTTAAAACATCATGATAATGATATAGTTAAATCACATAAAAGTTAGAGTTGGCTATATACTATGAAGATCATATTCAGAATACTCTAAAGAACAAGAGTAGAAGGCAGAGACTGACAGCAGAACTACAGAAAATCATAAATATTTCTTTCTCTGAACTACAATTCAGAAGTTTTAGTAATTATCCCCTGTACTTACCTTTTAGTGGGTGATGGATGACATTTTCTAGTCTTGTATAGACTTGTATACTTCCCAAAAAAATTTATCTGATATGTAATTGGTTAGAAATACACGCATAATGCATTTTTGTTTGAGACCCTATAATGAGCATGAAAAGATTCCTTTCCCAGAATTTTCTCTGGTAGAGTACAGACTAAAAGCATGGTAATACTGTTACTAACCACTCGTTATCCCTTGTAATACACTACGTAGCAACCCTCCAGTACCTAAAGAGAGACTGCAAGAGAGCTGGAGAGGGGTAGCTTACCAGGACATGTCACCACAGGACAAGGGGGAATGGCTTTAAACTGAAAGAGAGTAGATTTAGGTTAGATTTAGATTAGGTACTAGGAAGAAATTCTTTACTGTGAGAGTAGTGGAACAAGTTTCCCAGAAAAGTTGTGGATGCCCCATCCTTGGAAGTGTTAAAGACCAGGTTGGATGGGTTTTCAATTAATTTGGACTAGGGGAAAGCATCCCTGTCCCTGGCAGGGGGGCTGTAACTAGATGATTCTAACTGTCCCTTACAACCCAAACCATTCAAGCATGTTTGGAAAATACCTAGTGTGGGAGAAGAGATCAGAAATGCATTGTGTCATCCTCAATAAACTTTACTCTCTAACAGGCCCTAAATTAGACTCATTCTTTCCACTGCTTTATACTTGTCAAATCCACTGCTTTATACAAATCACTGCCAAACTAAAAACGGCAACATTGCCATTGCTATCTTCAACAGAACTAGCTAAATTTTTATGATGGAACATTTGAACTGGCAACTTGGTGAGAACGTGTAGAGACCTGTGGCTCTGTCAAGTTTATGGATAGAGCTGGAAGGGGGGAAAAAATCTGAACATGAATCAACTAATTTTTAGCTGACAATGTGATGATTAATCAAAAATATAATGTTGTAAAGAAACCCATGATTATTCAAGTGAGCCTACACAAATGATAACTTCATCATCAACAAAAATTATGTGCATTATCCTGTAGAGTTATTCAGTCAACAATTTCAGGAGATTGTCTTTGCTATAGAGTATGAAAGATATGGGAATCCTTTCCTAGGATATTAGGTTTTATGGAGCAGTACATTTGCAAATATTTGGTATGAAAATGGCATTCCTTCAAACATGTCAGGGAGTACATTCAGCACAACACATTGATATTTAGCTGTCCGATTCTCGTTAATGTTAATAGGAGTTGTGTGGCTGCATCCCAGCAGATTTAGTTAAATTTTTGCCCTTTCCAGTTCACATTCACACACCACATGTCTGTGCAGTGCATTCTGACTACTGGACTAGTTTGTCACAGATGATAAAATATCAGAAGATTGCACAGCACTAAATGTCTGAATTGTGGTAGACATCTCATGGAATTAAATGTTTAAAGAATAATTAAGATACAGAAGCCAAGAATAATGCAATGGAAGAGAGAACATTTATTGGGGAACACATCCTCAATAAACATGGAGTGTTGTACTTTCAAGAAAAGTCATTCTTTGAGGCAATGATTACAAATGGTACCTTGGCCACTGTCTAGAGAAGTAGGCTCAGGCTAGGATGGTCTGCCCTAATGCTGTGCCACTTTGGATAAATAATTTCACTTTCTCTGTTCTAGTTTCAACAGTAGTGAAACAGAAATAGTTGAATTCACCTTTTCTTCATATTACTCATGAAAAGACAATATAAAATAAGTATTATTTATCCCTAGCTCAACTGAATGCTTGTGTTCACTGATGTGATAGCCTAAGATCAAAAAATTGCATATATTTAATGTCAAATATACAGAATCATTGCTCAGCTCTATTCAGAAGTCAAACTTCTCTCAAATCAAATTCATATACAGTGGACACAGAGACAAGTTTTTAAAAGATAGTCAAAATAAACAGTATGAGCCAGATATAATTCTGATTAGTGAACAGAACTTTGTCCAGGAGCTTTTATGTGATGCTATAAATCTGCTATAGAAAAACTTCATCAATAGAATATCACTTTGACCAATCAGCTTTCATTATTCCTTCTTTGTTAAACTATTTCAACTTCTAACCTAATTTGCATAGATTTTTAAATGCTCCTGAAACTGCTTGGATAGCCATGTTTACACGGGAAATTTACAATGATGAGGCAACTATACCCAAATTATTAAAAATTATTGGTAAGTGATATGATTGCCAAATGTTTTCTTTTTTTTTTTTTCAAAAACTGGATAGATTCAGAAATGTAGTATTGTATCTGATGTGGTGTTATTGATTCTTAGAGAGGCAGAACAAGGTTTGTGTGATTTAGGATATAAAAGTTAAGCAAAGTATACACCATCACAAAGTGAGTTTGAAAAAATCTGTAGGCTTTGAGCATTGGACTCTTCTGCAGAATCTGTGGCCCCAAATTTAGTTCTTAGAGTCTGGATGCAACTTATGAGTCAAGTTATGTGGTCAGATAGGACTTACCAACATCTTCGTTATGAGTATGGAACAGTCTAGCCACTATTAATGACACACTTGAATGAGATATGTTGGCCTCATGTACATAACATGCATTGTATGATGTATTTCCCTCTACCACCTTGCTATCCAGAATTGACTGATAAACCTAAGCAGCTATAAAGTATTTTTTAAGGAGCAAAAGAAACTATTTGTATTTAAGTGTAGAGAAAGCTTCCCTTTCTCATATAATCCTGACTTCCCCACATCATTTCCCCACACATGCACACATCGAAATTGGGCATAATTGGAACTAAAACTACTCAGCTCAGCAATGTCACTTCAGGACTGAAATGATTCTTGCTTCTTGTGAAAAGATAACTTTAGAATCCTAGACAATCATAAATTTGAAAAGTAGCACAGAATTACACCTTATATTCAGTTGCCTACATTCCACTTTCTATATTTATTTTATTTTTAGCTGGTATTAGTTATCAGAGTAAGGTCTCATTAGGATATTTAGGATATGCTTAACCTTCCCACTTTCAACTTGAAAACTCATTCCAAGGAAATGCAATTTATTGTAATACACTTGATATTTAGTATCAAGTTTGGTGCATCGTGTCTATCCTTTAATTGCATGTGGAATATGTTTTAAGAAGCAAATGAAACACCTTTAAAAGGTGCTATCTTTACAGTAGTCCACCCATCACAGACACCTTTAATACAGTAAAATGTGTTAAAGTAAATTTTGCGAATTTTAGATATGTATGCAGACCTCCTACTGTCCCACTAACCCAAAAATCAGTGAAGATAATTTGAACTAAAAACCTCAGATGCTGAATCAATTGCCAATGAAATGTACTCACATTGTTAGACCCAAACTGTGAATTCTCAATAGGAGAGATAAAAATAATATCCAAATACCTCTTCTATTGCATTTGAATGAAAACTCTGAATCCCAGTTCTATAAGAGAGGATGTAGGGAAATAAGAAGTTATTTTGGCCCTGAGCCTGTGTACATCATGCTCTGATAAAGCATTTTCCCACCTCAATCTCCGCCCATTTTAAAGATATGATTACATTTTGAAGGCACATCTTCATTTAAGGTCAAGAAAAAAATCTCTAACATGTTAATCAAAGTGAATAACTAATGGTCATAGTTCTGACATTTAAAAGAAACTTCATGTAAATGAGATATGTGACTGTATTACTACAGAAGGCTATCAAATACTGAATACAGAAACAGAATGAAACTCATTATATTGACTGAAGTCCTTCATGTGCATCCTCTAAAGTGAAAATTAGACTTAGATTTGTAAACTTTGAAGCTTAGGAACCCTTGGGTATATGTTCCTTAGTGCACTCTGATGTCTCTTCTACATAAAAATTAAAAGTATAACATTAAACAAAATTTCCTGCTGTTGCATTTTCTGTTCCTGTAGACTCAGAAGTGAAGGGCTGACAAGTTGAACAAATTTCTCTGAGAACCCTGAAGACTGCCTTTTAAAATGAAAAAAAATCTATATCATTTTACGATGGATTCCTTTTTAATATTTGGCTTTACTGCTTTCCTCTAATCTGATTTTATTAAAAAGTAATATATTCTTTACTACATAGGCCACCTCTTTCAATAACTGCTTAATTAAATATGAAAGCTAACTTTCTCATTTCAGGAATGAATATGTACTGAAACTGCAAAGTTATTTGTAGTAGGCAAAAAAGGGCAACATTAGTGAAGAGGTGTAGTGCTATACATGGATTAAATAACTTTACATTGTTGAGGAAAACACACAGCGCAAGTAGCTCAGTGCTCAACTGCAGCAAGGAATGCAGACTGAGATGTGGGTGATGGGAGCTGGAGGCAAGAGGCCATGAACTGGTATTTACTCTGCACATGACCAAGGGTCAGGGGACCCAGCCAGGTGAGCAGAGACAGAGACGTCACAGAAACAATTCTGAGAGACAGGGCGCCTGTCTCTCAAACTTGTACCGCCTTAGACTGAAAGGGTGTAAAAGCTCAGGTTTTACTCCCTCAGACTGTAGGGTAGAAAAGCTAGGGTTTCCCTTTGATTGTGGTCTGTCCTCAGAGGCACCCAGATCAAGCTCTTGGTTTTTGTTGAACCATAATTAATTTCAAAGATCAAAATATTTGAAACACTGCTCTGGAAAACCTGAGGTTGAACCTATAAGGAAACCTGGTCTGACAGAGAGGGTGGGGTGTGTGGGGGTTGTAAGACCCCAAAACTTGCTCTACAAGGCTCTTAAAAGGGATTACTCTTTGTTATATACTCTTGAGTTAGACACACAGGAAAAACATCGACAAGATATTCTCAAGAGGTCAAAAAAACAGTCTTTACTGACATCTTCAAAAAATCTGAGAACTTTGGCAGAAGTTTAGGTCAGCAGTCAACATAAAACATTTCACAAAGCATTAACTTAGCCCATTCAACTTAGCAAATTCAAAGGTCATCCAATTTTAAATTACTCAAAACACTGAGAAGAGGGAATTGGAAAAAGAAGAAAGTGTGAAAAAATATAGATAGTAACAAATGCTGGTGTCAGGATAAAAAAGCAGCAACGACAGTATATTTGCACTTTGATAAGACTGACCAAATTTCTGCTGTTAAAAGTTTGCAAAGCCCGGTATATTCAGCAAGATAATTGATAATAATATTCCTGTGTCCATTTTCTGTTGTCTTATATTGCAGAAGACCTCCTGATGAACTTGTCTCTCAGAGGTGTCAGTGGTGACGAACAGCATGCAACAGCTCATAGATATATACTCAGTAGCAAAAATATTTCCCACCTCTGGAATCTAAACCAATTTCAGATAGAAAAAAAAATAATACAAACCAAATAAGATACATGTTTTTGTCCAGGCACCTAATGGAATGCTTTAATGTATTAAAAATCCTTAACAATCCTAATTTCTCAGACCAATATACTCAAGCATCCAACCTTCCTTTGAGCACACAGCCTTCTCTTTGGTGTTGCATATGGGCCAAAGAACTACATTGAAGATTCCTATGTAAAACAGTTAATTCAATGAAGACCTAAATTCAAGTCTTTTTCACTTGCTGCCTCTAATTACATAATTTTTTATTTGTTCTGAAGGTCCTATCAACAGGTAATAACAATGGTCAGTTTTTTCTCTAATTAAATAATGCTTAATCTACTTAAAAGTCAATTGTTTCTAACTATGGCCATATTAACAGCAATCAGTTACACTAGTGGTTTGGTAATATTTAATCCTGTTTAGGAACAATAGAAAATACAGATTCAAATCACATTAGTGTCAGTTGCTGAAGAGCATTTACTATAAAATATTTTTCTAATTTCTTGAGGTATCATAGCTTTAAAAGTAGAAGCCTTTCACTCCTTCAGGAGTACAAAATATTCTTTCTTAACCATACAGTTGTAATGGTTGGAATTGGAGCCAGCACACAAAGAGAAGTTTACGGAAGCTGTCAACCTATAGTGCTATCAAAGGGTTCTGACTTATATGTTAACTCTTTCTTCAATATACACTCATGGATATTATTCACAATGGGAGATTGTCAATGTGTATACACTGGATTTCAGCCTAAACAAATTATATACATTTATTGGTAGTTGTTGAACAAAAAGAATTAACTTGTGCTAAGATGTATTTAAAAAAAAAAAAAGGACTCTGTTGTAAAAATAACAAAACACATTTACCAGTAGATTTACACTTAAATCTCAACACAAAATATACTACCATGAATAGGATGAGAGGAAGTTAACAAAGAAGTTTTTGTAAAGACATTGTACTGAACACATAAGAAATAAGAGTCATCAAAAAAAAACCTCCAGTATCATAATAATAGATTTTTCTAGTAATGCAAGAAAAAATATTTTTTATTATATTGAAAAATCTAAAGCAGGCTATTTTTTTCTACAATTACAGATTTTAAGAGAAAATAAATGCCATTATAGTCCTAATTTTAAAACAAGAACGATTTGTGTCAGGCAAAAAATAAAGTCCATCACTAAAAAAAACCTAAATAAAAATATTAAAAAATAAGAAAAAAATACCAGGAGTCACTAATCTTCTTCCTCTGAATGAAATTATTGGTTCATCTGTAAATTTAAAATTCAAAAATATGCCAAATAAAATTATAAACTCATTAAGAGATTAATAGCAAATTCTAAGTGTGTTTATCTATTTTCCTATTCTTTTCAGACAAAAAAGCAACAGATAAAGCCATTAGAGATATGATGAAGTTAATTTAGAAGACAGAATCACTGGCAGACATAGACTGAGGCTTTAAGGCGTGATTATACAGATGGCTAAATATTGCACCAGTATAGACATGTTCTCACTAACTCCACAAATTGATGAACATATTCATCATATATAGATAATAGAAAGGTGGGCCAATGCTCCCATTTTATTCAATATCTAGAATGACAGAAAATCCTGGCTCTATTTAAGTATTTCATGTATTCCACCATTAGCACCCTTCTTTCAACTGCCAAAAGCCTGACATAACCTTAGTCATCATGATTTACAGGTTTAGAGGCTTTTTTGGTAGATCATCATTCTGTGATTCTGTGAAAAGTCTTTATCTACAAAACCAATGATAATATTTCTTATAATAAAGGCAGAAGTATTTAATGTTTTTTTCTGAATGTGCTGTTTTGGCTGGGACAGAGCAAGTTTTTTTCAGAGTAACTATCATGGGACTATGTTTTGGATTTGTGCTGAAGAGAGTGTTGATAAAACAGGGATTTAATTATTTAATTATTGCTGAGCAGTGTGTATACAGAGCCAAGGCCTTTTCTGCTTCTTGCAGCACCCCATCAGCAAGGAGACTGGGCATGCACAAGAAATTGGGACTGGGTATAACTGGGACAGCTGACCTCCACTGACCAAAGGGATGTTCCAGACCACATGACATCATGCTCAGTAATAAAGGCAGAGGAAAAAAGGAAGAAGAGGTGGAAAGGACATGACCATGACATGACACAAAACATTTAGA
The DNA here is from genome assembly GCF_048771995.1 of Taeniopygia guttata. Lineage (NCBI taxonomy): Eukaryota > Metazoa > Chordata > Aves > Passeriformes > Estrildidae > Taeniopygia > Taeniopygia guttata. The sequence goes on along the minus strand of NC_133028.1, from coordinate 33,828,983 downwards.
GATGTGGCATTTTTCTTCTCAAGTTATCATTTTTCCTGGAGATGACTAAACACCTATCTGAAAATAGTGAATGAATTCCTTATTTTGCTGTTTGCACATGTAGTTTTGGCTTTACCTAATAAACTGTTTCTATCTCGCCCCATAAATATTTTGCATTTTCACCCTTTCTGTTATCTCCCCAATTCCCCAGGCAGAGTAGCTGTGTTGCCAGCCGGGGTTAAACTGGAACACCAGAAAAATTCTGAATTTGTTTACTTTTTTAATACAAGTGGCAATATCAAAATATATTTGCAATTGTCAGAAATATCAATAGCTTTGAAAACGGCAAGAGGAAGATCATATTTGGTTCTATCAAGTGGCAAAATCCTAATTTGATATTACTTAAAAAAAATAAAGTATGGCTGTAAGAAAGCAAGCAATAATGAGTCAGATCACAAGCTATTATATTGTACTATCCATCTACACAGTTGAGAAAATGATGTGATATTTTATAGCTTCCATTTTTATAGTTAGGTATAGAATCCATACATTTTAGGATGGAAACAACAGTTTGATAAAAAAATTGATTAATCAAAAATTATTTTATTCACTAGATCCATAAAAGAAGAATAGTGAAGTAAATGGCTCTCCAAAAAGACCTGGCTGCAGCTACATAGGTTTATAGTGTCTAACAAAATGATTGCTTAAAAAAATTTGAAGTACTTTGGCAGACAACTCTTACCCAAGAAGGTAAGATTTGGTAGAAAGAAGATCATGTTTGAAACTTTCTTGCTTTCATATTTCTTTCCTGTCTGAAAATAAAGATATTTCATCTGAGCAGCACATCTGATATAAATACAATTTTACACCAATGATGAACAAGCTTGCTACTTAGGAACCAAATAGAATTTTCTTAATTGCTACAAGAGATGTATGATATTCACCTCTTATTCCAAGATAATTAGAGGAACTTAGAACTGGTTCAACTGATTCATACAATCGTCATAGAAACATAGAATGCCCTGGGCTGAAGGGGACCTCGAAGAACATCTAGTTTCAAATGCCCTGCCATAGTCAGGGACACCTTCCATTAGACCAGGATGTTCAAAGCCTCATCCACCTCGGCCTTGAATACTTCCAGGTTTGGATATTCACAGCTTCTCTGGGCAACATGTTCCAGCATTTGACCACCCTCACAGTAAAGGATTTCTTCATAGTATCTAATCAAAACCTCTCTCAGTTTAAACCTATTCTCCCTGTCCTGTCACTACATGCCCTCATAAATACTCTCTCACTGACTTTCTTGACTGACTTTTTTTATGTACTGGAAGGCTGCAATTATTCTTCCTGAAGCCTTCTCTTCTTCAGGCTCAACTATCCCAATTGCCTTAGCCTTCCATCATAGCAGAGGTGCACCATCCCTCTAATCAGTTTTGTGGCCCTTTTCTGGACTTCCAACAGATCGCTGTTCTTCCTGTGCTGAGTACAGCAGAGCTGGATGTAGCACTTCAGGTGGGATCAGAAAAGTGGGCAGAATCATCTCCCTTGCCCTTATGGCCACACCTCTTTTGATGCAGCCCAGGACATGTTTGGTCTTCTGGGATACAAGCACACATCGTCTGCTCACATCCATTGCCTTCTCATCCACCAGCAATCCCAAGTCCTTCTCAGCAGGGCATGTTGTATTGTGTTATTTGGTTTGTCCCTGGTTTTCCCCCATTTATGGCTTCATCTCAAGTTGTCTTCACTTCCCTAAATGTCAATCCCATACCTATTCCTCCCAAATCCCCAGAAATTTCCTTGTCAATCCCCATATCCCCTCCCTGGCACCTTGTCTGTCACTCAACTCTCTAGAAGCTTCCACAAAGGGCATTGAGGCTGAGGGCCATGGGTCGCCTCTCCTCAGCTCCCTGATATTTCTTGTCAATTACTTCATGTCCCACACCCCTCTATCTCTCCATTGGTGGATAGCCAAACCCCTCCCTTGTTTCCACCCCCTAAGAAAAGGGGCTGCTCTGGCCTCCTCAGGGGTTTTCCAGCATTGTATTCCTTGAGGCCAGGAGCTCCCCATAGCTATCAATAAGCCTTGGATTTATACAACCTGGATTGTCTCCCCCCCTCACCATCGCCGACAGTACCTTCCAAGGAAAGGGCTCATAACCCTTAGCCACTCTTCTGCACTCCTGAGCAGGAAGGGTGTTCCCTGCAGCCACTGTGTCGGAGCTAGCAGGGAAGCACCAAGAAGACTCTTGGTGGACTCTGCGGCAAGGGCTGATCTCGATCTATTCATCCCCCAGCCATGTTGTCATAGCCCAAATGCAGCACCTTGCACTTTGGCCTTGTTAAATCTTAAGAGGCTCCCAAGGGCCCACTTCTTGAGCTTGTCCAGGTCCCTCCAGATACATCCTGTCCTTCAGAAGTGTCAACCACACTACTGCAAACACAAAGAATAACAGCTTCTGTCTAGAAGTGGTTTTTGGTACTAGATAGCAGCTGTCCTTCATGATTAAAAAAAAAAAAAAAAACACAACAAAAATGACAGACTTTATTAGATATAATTAGTTGTGCACCATTGCTACTGTCATGTCATAATAAAATTTTTGACACTATGACATGTCACTGGAAGTACACCATCAGCCACATCAAATGCACTGCACACAAAAATAAAGACAAAATTTAATTACAGAATTCTTTAAAATTTTACGACAAAGCATTCTAGAAAAGAAAAAAGAGATAATATAAAGATAAATAATTTCTGCACAAGTTACAAAAGAAGTGTAAAATTTTAAATCTTGAAGAGCTTAATGAAATCAGAATTTTTCATTAGGAAAAATCCCTAGCTTTCTGACACAAAAAAAATCAAGCTGCTCCATTGAGAACTACTTTAGGATTGACTCTACAATCAACAGAGTACATGTTGTTTTACACACAAGGTAACACACATTAATTAGCTGATGTAATATTACGACTAACAGATGGGATGAATAAAACAGTGCCAACAACACTTCAGCAGTTCTTATTTAACACATTCACCTTTAGGAAAGTTATGAAGATTCAAGGATAATGTCATTACCTTTTCTTTTTATGTCTTCAAATGCCCTGCTTTGATACTGATGTTTAAGTGTGAGACTGATGTTATTCAGGACATTGTCTTTTTCTTCACTGTAGCTGGTAAATTATGCCTGCAGTATAAAAATATTGGTTATTGAGAGGAAAAAAAACCCCACATTTCAATAGAATATGCTAATTTAAGCTTATATCTTTCTAAGAACATTACTTTCCTCATCACATCAAATATAAATGTTTGTATAGCTTTCAAATGCAGAAGGGAGTCTTAAATGTAAACCTTGAATAGATTATGCTTAGTATACTACCCCTTTAAAAAGTTTCTGATATTTTTTAAGCAAAAAATGCCATGATTTTACTGGCAGCTATTGCTGCATTACAGATGGTCAAACACATATGTGGTTAAGACAGAATGGAGTGAATTAACGGAAATGGATGAAAAGCTGTGAATTACGAATGTTCTCAAAAGCTTTAGATTAAAAGTAAGCTCCATGGATTATTTCCAAACATGTTTGTTGCATTAAAATATTTAGTAGAATAGTTAATGCAAACATTTGAATTTTAGAAAAGTAGAACTCTGATAAATGCCTGCAAAAACTATGATCTTCCCTATTGACTACTAGGAAAATCAAATATATAGAATAAGACTTGGGGGTAGAGATTAGACTTCTCGTTTCAAACTTCCATCCACAAAAGAAACACATCTTTTTTCCTGGGCTGTATGTTCCATCTCCAGTTGACAAACTGACAGATTGGGATCAGTGGAGTGTTCCTGCCCTTGCTTTTTTGCTAACTCAGAAAATATGACGGCATCACCAAACTCTTGCATCCAAGCTACAGAATAGGCTTCTTGAATTAGCACTATGTTGCATGCAACCTTGATATCAATGTAAGAAGCACACTCTATATGAAAGTCCTTGTATTCTAAATGAAGAATTCTTATTAGTTCCCTTGTTACAACATTAATATTGAAACTTTAAATTACACAGATTTAAAATTATACAAATAAAGACAGTCTAGTATCTACCCCTTCCTCTGGTGACCTCTTTTCCCCCTTGACTGCCCCACTGCATTTTTAAATGACCAGTCTAGCGGAGAAGAGTATATAGCTAGTCATCAACACCCTGGTTCCACAGGATAGAGTTATGAAAGATGGAACTATCTTTATTTCTCCCACACAGGGTGTTTTATGCATATAGATACCTTTCTTTCAGGAGCACATTTTCAGCATATTGAGCAATTGTCCAGTTTCTCTTAAATATTGCTTTAGACAAATTTGTTCTTGTTGAATCTACTCACAAATAGGTTGCTTTTCAAGACACAAGTGTTAGAATTTGTAGAAATCTGTTTACCTCATCCTGCAATTTAATCACAAGTTATAATCAATTGTAAACATTGTCTCAGAATATTTTTTTATTGGTATCAACCTGTATGATATTCATTTCCCTGGATTACTGCAATAATTCACAACTATCATTGTTCTACAAAAACTCTGCATTTTTACTCTTATGCTCCTTTAACATGACAAAACAACACTGCAGGGATATAATAAACTAGTTCTATTAAGTTGGTCCTGCACACTGACTTCTGTGAAAAAAAGTAAGGGAATGAACATTTGAAATTATCACTGCAGTTTATAAACATGTATGACATACTTAATAAATAAGCTTTTTGAGCAATTCACCTTGTTTTTCAAATACAGGCAATTTATTTCAACCTAAGAATTTCAACAATGGAAGAATCAGTATTCCATCTGACTGAAAAGCTTCTTGAAATATAATTTTGAAATTTAGTTTAGGTAGAATTACATCATTTATGTGGAGTTAAATAACTGCTTTATATATTGATTTGGGTTTTACCCCTTTAATGCTCATCCCATTAATGAGGATCTAATAGCAGAGCATTTAAAAGAGAAAAGGAGGGAGTAGATATACTACTTGTCCTTCTTAATGGTAAAAATATGTTTATTTTGAAGTCTAAACTGTACTGTAGGACATTAATTTTGATTAATGATTTAGATCATCTTAAGCAAAATTAAGAAGCAAGTTAAGATATTTATTTAAGGCATATTTAATGACTTTTTTTAAATGAAAAAGTATACATAATCGGCTTAGAATGGAAGGCAATACAAATCAGTAGGTATCATATATTTAATGAAAGTCCCAGTTCACTTTTTTTTAAAGTTCCTAAGTCACAGAACATTACAGATAATCAGAATGTGCCGGACTTTTCCAAATTCTGGATAAAATTTGTTTCTATTTGTGAGGGTTAGAATTCAAAAATTCTATATGAGGGCAGAATTTGTCAAGTTTTTCACAATTTCATTGATATCTGTGTGAAGAATAGTCTGCACTTTATACATTGATTGTAGGAAGAAAGCTTCAGATGGACAAAACTATTGGAGTTTACAATACACAGGTATAAACAACAAGATTTGTGTCCCCGTGCTTTTACCAGTGAATACTTCATTATCTAAAATTTTGTTTCACATTCAAAATTATCACTTCAGAGAATTTATTTTAATTCCAGTTTCTTGCACATTTTTCTGGATTATGGTTGCTAACTTCCCTTTTATTTTGTGTATTTGATTCCTTCCAGATGGTATTATGTCTAAAAAATATACATATCTTTTAGATACAAATCTAAATTTCATTTTATAAATGCAAGAATTATGCACAGGAAAATTAATTACATATCTAAAGAAACATGGAAATATTTGCCAGACACATGGAAAACATTTCCCGGGTTTCCTGAGCATCCTATTACCAAGGCAAAATGGTTACTAGAAATACAAAATAGTTTAGGAGAAATCACCAGTTTGCTCAAGGCCTAAACTTTAAATTCACAGAAAATACAAGATTTAGGACCATATGTTTAGATCACATAATTAATGAAGCTCCAATACAATAGGATAAAGATGTTTTAAACTGAATTTGAAGTTTATAACAGACACCTCTCCCCAGATATGTCTAAAATCTGTAAGAATTTCCATTTTTCAAATGTGATAAATGCCCCAATATTTGCTTCAGCAAACATGTCAATTTGCTGTGTTAGACCTATTCTAGCACCAAGATCCCAGAATCAGACCTTCCTCCCCCAGAGCAGGAGGGAAAGCCCAAAGGGGCAGTCAGTGAATGCTGGCCCTACATAAGCATGGCAGCTTCCAGGATGCTTTCCCTCAGAAGGGAAGGCCCCAGGGGAGTACATTTGTTTCTAAATCTATCCACTTCTTCTCCACAAGATGCTCTCATTTCTCTCTTTGCTGCTCAATGAATTTTATTAATTCATTTGGGTTTTTTTTTGGCTAAATGCTTTAGTCCCAGCAGGATGGGCTGACAATAACTGCCCGACACCACCGGTGGTACTGTGAGGGAGATGAGGGGGGTGAGAGAAGCAGATCTGGCTGAAGCACAGGAACCCCTGTTCACCCAAACTGCAGGAAATCACAGCCCTCTAATCTCGCCCAAGTACCATCACAGCACCAAATCCACAGGGCTCTGGGCACTTTGATGCGGCTCATAAAGCCTAATTAAAATCTGATTTGTCTTGAATACTTTGCAATACTTTGTAGGCTGCTTTCTTCATTATGCTTTCTGTGGATTCCTGGCATTAGCAGTACCGCACAGCCAAACCCACAAGAAACAGGAAAGTCTAATTCTAGATTTCCCAAATGTCTTTGCATGCAAGACTTTGGGATCGGTTTCTCAATCATGCTGGTTGAGAACTATATAGCTTCATTTCTGAATGGCTGCACAAGTACACACATGTTCTTAGTAGGAACAACTCAAGAATTCAATTCTGCAAGATTAACAGCACTGAGGAAAAGTATTTTGCCTCAGAGATGCCCAAAACTTGGGATGATTCAGGCAGAGTATCTGGACAGGACATCAGGAGCAGCAGAAGTGTTGCTGCTGTCCGGGGTGGGCAGGCATGAGGCAGCTGGGCTGTCACCTCAGTCACTGACATGGTCCCACAGCTGGAGGCAGGCAGCCAAGGTACCCAGCTGGCAGCAGAGGGGTCGGCCAGCATTGGGAAGGATTGCAGTAAGCCATGTGTGAGATCAGTGCGGGAAATCAACTGCCCAAGGACAGGGCTAGGAGCAGACAGCCCTGAGACATAGCTTGGGCAGGGATTGGGCTGAACTGACAGCCTGTGCCATGGGGCAGGCCCTGACCCATGCCAGGAAGGGCCATTACTGCACTGAAAACCCTGTAAAAAGGAAAAGGTCTTGCACATGTGCCTCTGGTGGTACTAACAGAGGGTTTGAAGAAGATTCCAAGTCAAAGAATTGTGGAAGCAATTTATTCAATTAACAGGATTTGTCTCTTCCAGGTATATCCCTTTTTGATGTAGATAATATTGTCAGCCAGACAACCCAGCCTCTTTTCTGTTTTGTCACTTAAAGACTACTTACTGAAATAGGAACTTGCCTTACTTGAAAATAAAAATCTAAGTTATTCTGAGAAAAAAAATCCATAAAGGTACATAAATATATTTCCTTCAAAATAGACTATTAACTAATACATTACTTATTGTTATTTAAATAGAGTTTAACAAGGTGTGGTGGGGTATCTGTTCTTGTGCCTGCTCTGTGATCTCAAGAGCTCCTGATAATCCTTGACCCAACCAGCTGAGGGGTGAAGCGTCTCTTTTCCATACCAGGATCACTTGGATAGTAAAGGTGGGACCAGTTCTGGCTGTAACATGAACATCAGCTGCCTGACCAAGGTGGGGAACAAAGGATAAGTGACTAACCACATTAGCCTTGGTAAATCATTTCCCTGAATCATGAGCCAAGTAAAACAGTAATGTTGTTATGCAACCCTCTGAAAAAGTTAAACTTAGTCAAGTGAAATGGTACCATTGTTACAGAATTTTGAGCAATTTCAGGAATTATTGACTTGAGATAGAGCCAGGATGAAACTAATGACTAAAGGCAATCATCTTGCAACCCAATAATGGGCAGGCCTAAGTGAGGCCCTTTGAGCTCTCCTGGACTGCAGTGGGCTGTGCCAAGACCTCCCTCTGAGTGGGACACTACTCAGAGCTTGAAAACTCTCTGGTTTGCAGTGCTTGGGAGGCTGTCAGTGACGACGAGGCCGAGGCTCATACCCACACTCACACACTCTGAGGTGCAGCCCATGCTTGCTGAGAAACACTAAGGGGTGTGATGTGAATATTTCACTGAAACTTTTGGTATCTTTACACACATCAATATAGATGCATTCATCTCTGCCTCTCTGTGTGTGCATGAATTGTTTATGGTGTGGATGCTGCTATTGTGAATCTGTGATGAAGTCATTGTCAAAATTGCAGAAAATACTATTGAATCCATTTGGTACTGATGGCAGACTGGTACATCTTACAACAGCGTGGAAAGGGAGGGATTAAACTTCAGTTCTCAATTCCCCCACAATTCTGTTTGGAAAATAAATGCAGAACCTGCATTACAGATTATTTCTAAGAACTAGGAAAAAAATATCTTTACTGAGAGCTGTAAAAAGGTCTGGCTCAAGATCTGTTGACTCTGAAGATACATGTTGCAGAGGTTCCTGATTCATAGCTTTCATGGAGACTCCTAAAGCAAGCAGAATTTGCACCTGCTATGAATTTAAACTGCTATCCATAGATTTTCCCCTACTGCAAAAAACAAATTAATAACACTGAAAGCAAAATTAATTATTTTCTCAAAATAAAAAAATAGGAATTTTCAAAGCAGGATTTCAGGAAGCAAGACAAGTTTCCTGTTAAACCAGTCAGGTCTTTAAATATCATTTTCATTAGGGAATGTTTTAAATTAACAAAACTAATTGAACTGAAACTCAGAAGATTTTAATGTCTTACATTCCTGTTTAAAATTATAAGTGGCTAATTGTTTTTCTTTTTGACAAGGCAAACCTTTAAACATATGTGTTCAAAGAAATTTATAATAAGCTTAAAAATTAGTTACTCCAATTGGGAGCATCTTTGAGAGCTATTCAAACACAACTTTTACTTATACTTTTATTTCCACTATTAAATCAGTGATTCAGATTTACAAATATTCATTTCTGTGTTTGGCACATACATAATTTATATCCTCGCTTGCTTCTGTCCTTAAGGTATGCCATGCTTCTCTCTTTATTATGGCCTGACTTCTTTAGTCTAAGCCATCTCACCCACCTGCAGAAGACAAATAGCTGATGAAGCTTCTCCTTATAATAAAGTTTAAACTTTGACACTGGTTTAATGGCTCAACAAAAAAGCAAGCCAAAAATGTTTGTGCACGAGACTTGGAGGTAGGATTCTATCCAGAAACTATTAATGCCTTTTCTAAATTCTTCACATTTATCTTCCTAGCTTCATATGTATATGTTGATAGACTACCTAAAACTGATGAATACTCTGATTGCTACTGTGTTCTTTCTGCATGCAAAAGTACTGCCTTGCTGGTAATCAGATAAACTGCATGTGACACAATATAAAAGTTATAAAAATTAGGATATTATTACATACAAATCCTGTAATAAAATTGCTTGTCACATATAAAATATTTTTATCTTCACACCTGAACTACTGTGTCATATCTGGAATCCTGTGTCCAGTCCTGGATTCCCAAGTACAACAGAGAAATGAAGTTACTGTAGAGACTCCAGCAAAAGTGCACTAACATAAGAGACTGGGCTATCTCTCAAAATCAGAGATAAACATAATGTTGTACTGCTCTCATCCTTTGACGACTCTGTAGCCAACAGTCTCTAATTCCCCTTAGTTCTGAATTCTGATTAGAAAAATAAATTGTAATTCACAGTAGGTTAAAAATCTAAAATTGAATTATTGCTACAAGAGACAAATTATTAAAAATAATATGCAACTTTCTGCATATACTTAACACAATGTAGAGGAGAGCAAGATGGTACCAGTGTATTTTGGGGCTATATATTTAGAAAATTTTGCAAGAACATATATTTAATGTATCATGTAGCATTTATATTATATAATAGCAAAATATGCTATTATACATATTCTTTTTTTATTTTCTTATATCTTCACAACCAAACAAGTAGGGTAGGGAGAAATCTTGATCATGTTAAATAATAATAATCAGAAGTGCAGAAGCAATTGCATATTTTACCTACTAAATGTGTACAATTTTTACTCCATATTTGCAATTTAGAAATGTTTTAAATTCCAGCTCTGTGGCAATTGTTTTTCATGTGCAGTATATGTACGCATACTCATAGCTGCCCCTGAAAATTTTCCTTGTATTTATTCCAATGGCTAATTGCATAGTTACATCAATGCGGAAAAGTTTATAAAAACAGAGAACTCTTTATCTATATATATATATATCTTCTAACTGCTTTTAAAAATGACAAATAATTTGCACATATTCAAGGAAAAGCATAAGATACAGAAACAAAGGGTAGTTAACATTCTTCATCAAAGGAACTAAAAACATTATGAGGCCTGAAGACTGTTTCATTTACTTTTTTCAATTTTTTTTCAGCAAAAGTCAGACTCAGAGGGGCTATGACTGCTTTTTAAAATACATCATTGGGTAACCACTTAGGAGGAAAAAGAGCTATGGAAGATAAAGCATATTGTTGGCATGAAAATAAATGTGTAAGCACTAACTAAGAAAAGAATTATGCTAGAAATAAGGGAAAAAAATCTCTAGTCATCAAGGAAGTGATTCTCTGGAAGATTCCAAGAACAATACCTGGTGACCCAGCAGAACATTCCTTATCCCCAGTCTTCACTTTTGCTATGTTTAAAACATTATGGGCTGCAGTCTCACAGCCCTCCCCAACATCTGTGACTTCTTGCTACATTAGCTAAATGTCACTTTAAAGAGTACAGAGGAATACAAGGGGAAAATAATTCATGCTGTAAAAAGGGAAAATATATTTTTAGAATAACACTAAAGCTGAAAACTTCATTTTTATGGATTTCCAAACACAGTTTTTCAGGGTTTTTAAGTATTTTGCCAGTTTGTCAAAAGTAATGCTGTCCTTGAGGATTTGCCCTGCAGTTTCATAGCTATGAGCTATTTCTTATTTACAACTGCGTTAAGCAGGTCACCTGGTAGTAGCATAAATGGGTATGAAGCAGTGGTGATATTTAGTCATTCCTAATAAGAATGCCGACTAGGAGATATGTGTTGCAAGGGGTCAGGAGATTAATTGTGTTATGGAATACAGAACATGGAAGCCACAAGCTATCGATTATATTCTCAGCATTTCAGTGGAAAGAATTGTGGATTATCAACAAGACTAATTATTCTGAAATGCTAATTTTGAAATCTCTGGCAGGCTATTAGGTGTTGTCAGTGTTACAGATGTATTTACTAGGACAAGGAATATGCTTGTGGATAAGAGAGAGGTTTACCCTGTGTATTATACCAGCTTCTGACAGGACTGCATAGCTGTTTAAGCCTATGCATCAGTAGCTGACACACCAGTCTTCTCTTTATAAACAACATTTCTTTTATCGTAATCGCCACTATTTTTCTTTGGTTGCTTGCTTGCATATTTCTATACAAGAGGACACATGAGCTCCATGAGGACACTGAGAAGAAAATAACTGGATATTGCCTGAGCTAAGGCAGCTATGTTGCACAAATACTACAACATCTCATTCACTCCCTCCATGTAGGAAGGCACATCCAGAGGTCAGAAATGGAATTATGGAGCCACTTGATGCAAAGCTGTGCCGTCCCTCAACTCTTCACTCCTAATCTAGGAAGGACAAAGGTTATATGAAAGCACCTTTTTGTTCCACCCACACACATTCCTCTTAAGAAATTTGAAAAGAAAGTTAGCATCACAGTTAGTTTCTTCTAATGTACAATATCTGCTATTTCATTCCCTGGAGTAATTTTCAAAGAATTCAGTTTCCCTATCACCAGCACCTACTTATATTTTCAGATGGAGGAATATGCAATAAGAACTGTAGTTACAATTCTTAACTTAATTGGCATTCTTTCCAGTGCAATTATATCTAAAAGATTGTCCTTTATTCTTGAAACACTGCTACTTAAAATGCCTGATTTTTTTTTAATACACTGACCATATTCATTAATTTTAAATATCACTCTGACAGTTCTATACAACAAAAATCACTGGGTTTGAGAGGTTCATTCAATTAATGGTTTTAACATTTAGAGTAATAAAAAGTAGATATTTTCCCTATAAAAACTTTAATTGTTTGGTTCTTTTTCCTAATTAGGATGAAGTCAAGGAAAATAAAGTACTGAAAATATTCTTCATCCTTTATCTAGCCAAATTTTGAAAATATATATTTTCCTTATGTATAGCTAACTTTAATTTACTCAAGCAAGATTACTCATTTCAGAGAACAGGGTTCCTGAGGAGGTCACTTCTTTTTTTTCCAACTGATGGAAGCAAAGGAAAAATATCACTAGTACTCATGGTCTGGCAGTTGCTGGCAGTCTCTATACTTTGATCAGATTAAACCTAAGTACACTATCTCTGTGCTTCTTGAATCATTTTTGCATCAGACTGTTTTCTTTAAAAGGAAAAAATAAGGAATCCTGAAACCCGTATTTTTGGTTTTTGGTTTTTTTTCCTCTACCCTAGAGATTATATTTAATACAAAGAGGAATTTAAATTGAAAGAAAATAGTTTTAATGAATTACATTACTTTAAAAAGTAAAATAAAGACTCTAAATTTAAAAAAAAAAAGAGAAAATTATTACAGACCTAATTTTGTTTTTGAAAGAAATGGTCTTGTTTGGTTTTATTTATGAAAATGCAAACAACAGAAATATTTCTGAAATTTTAAAAAAAATTTCTTTAACAGCTCAAAATAGTTTGTATGACTAATACTCGGATATGGGTACAGAAAGTAAAAAGCTAGTAATTCTGCAAAGTTTAAACTGAAATATTTGCCTCATAAGTATGCTAGTTCTTCAGCATATCAGAATTCCTCATCCTATTACAGCATATTACAAGCCTCCAGAAAATTCCAATAAAGAGTGTCATAGGGAAGAAAATAATAAAACCAAGATGAGTGACATGCCTAAGCAGCATGCTGATATCTCTCTGCCTTTGCAGGGTAGAGGCAAACATATACACCAACGGATGAGCAAAAACCTGAAAATTCTCAACACAGATGTATGTCTGTGTAGGTGGTACGGTAAGTTTAATTTAGCTTTTCAAAATACTCAGAGACTAAAAGAGAATGTATCTAGCATGCACAAAGTTGTTGCAGTTTTGCTTTACAATCTTCTTCTCATAGCCTCTTTTCAAAATGCCTTATTCTGGCATTTTTGTGACACATTGCCCAGCACAAAATTATTGTGATGGATATGTTGCTTTTGAGCATGGGGGTAAATGATAAGTTTAATGGACAGTACATATGACATAAGGGATCATCAATAGCGGTTTGGTTTGAAGCAGATAGTTCTGCATGATTCAGCAAGTACTAAGAAATTCAAGCTTAAAATCAAGTGAAATGAAGTAACCTGAGGGAAGAAAAGGAAAATATTTGAGAGAGCAGGAGTATATTATAATGAAAAGGAAAGCATTCTTAATTTAATAAAGATGAATTATTAAGTGTTCTGACAATTGTAGCATTCTTCTAACATACTAAATTTGCCTTCCAAATAAAGTCCAATGATGAGCAAGAGGTATGGAATGACTAGTTTTATTCCATGTGCCATCATTCTGTTTCTTCTTAAATTAAATTGTTTAGGGACATTATGAAACTAATGTAGTACATAATGTCCTAATGTAGTACAACTATTTAAACACAAAATATCACTTTGTGGTTCCATAACACACACTATATTTGCTATGAAATTCTTAAACTCTTCTTGTAATCTTACTTCTCTTTCTGAGTTGCTTAAAGGAATTTATCCCAAGGCACTCTAGCCTGTTTCAAACAATCTACTGTTTCAGATTTTGATGGGAAGTGAGAAAACTGAGATAGTAAGAATCATGAAACCTATCTGTTCATTTACCTAGGAGCTGGCAATACATGGGTTTTCTGTGGTTAAGTATGCTTGTTCTCAGGAAATTTTTATCTTGAAAAGCCATTGTCTTTCTTGAAACACTGATTTCAATGGATTCTATAATTTAATTATATTTAGCCATGTGAGAAATATGTAGAAACTTTTCTTCATCATGATTGTAAATGTAATGCCATATGATACTATTTAGGATATTGTCCTTGTTCCAGTTAGGACAAGGTTAATTTTTGCAGTAGCCAGCAGGTACCATGGTTATTACCTGGAGATTGTTCTATACCACCTTACATCTATGCCAGGGTTGGGGAGAAGGAGGCCCTTCTGGGTCCCTTCCAGTTTGGCACAGCATCATGGATAGAGCAGTGGGTATTGTTTCCGAGTAATTCGCCTCTTTCTTTAACTGTCTGTGATTACTACTGTTGCTGTTATTCTTTATTTTCTTATCTCATTACTGTTTCCATTAAACTATTTTTCTCTCCACCCATGATCCTTACCTTTCCTGCCTCCAATTTTCCTGTCCAGCCCTCTGCAAAGGAAGGAGGAGAGTGGGAATGAGAGCAGTGCATGGTTTCAGTGGCAGCACAAAAGGGAGAATACCATTCCTAAACCATAACAGAAGTCTTTATGCTCAGAGAATCAAAGGGTCAAGAGGATAGGCTGTCAATATCTCAATACATACAGATATGTTTTTCTTGAATAGTTTTCCAGAAAGTATCAAAAAGACTTTGTTTTAGAAAGTCAGCTAGTCTAACACAATTTCACTCTTCTTAATTGTCTTTCATTCTTTAATTTTCTTGTTGGCATGCCAACAAGAACAGACTTCATATCCTAGATGACATGATTCAAGTAGTCTGACATAATGCCTTCAAAGATTTAAGTTGTCATAGACTTCATAATCTCAGAAAGAAAAGTTCAAATTTTTGGTAAGCAATAGAGAAAACAGACAATGTTTTATTTATATGTAGTAGAAAAAATAAGATGCAAAGTGTTATATTTTTATTTTCCTTTAAAAACAAACAAGCATATAAATTGTTATGACAAAAATGGATTAATTATTATAATGTGAAAAAGCATGCTGAGAACAAAGAGACAGTGTTGTCAGTGTGAGGCAGTTTTTCAAGTTTTGTAATATTTGACATGATTCATAAATGTTCAAGTCCTGGGATTACACAATCATAAAAGTCTGTAGTTTTAAACTTTTTTATTTACTGTAAAATTAAGCTCTGAATTTTTCATCATCATGAAAACAAACTTGAAAAAAGGGACTATGAGGGATAAAAATTAGGATTTCTTTGAAAACAGAGGGCAAGTTAAAAGATCTAAACCTTTCTGCTATTTAGAGTACCATGAAAATAAAATATTTTCAAGAACGTGGAAACTTGCCTTACTGTGTTCAGCACCAGCTCAGTGATGTTAAGGAAGGCTCCCTGTCTGACCATCCAGAACCCACAATGTCAGTCACACTCTCACCACCAGCGATGGGACCAAGGACTCTTCCCAGTTTCACCCCTGACATTCACACAATCACACCAGATTCCCTTACCAGCTCAACCCCAGGTTTCCCATAACAGACATCCAAATCCTTCAAATAATTTAATCATAGTGCAAAAACTAGATCGTGGAATACCATCTCGAGCTGGTGCCTCTGAGGAAAGACCAAGAACAAAGGAACTCTTGTGGTTTTTAACCCTCACAGTCTAAGGGGCAGAGAATTCTGGGATCCACGGCTCCTGCCATGTCCCCCAGCGTCCAGTCTACAGGCTGGGCTACAGGTCGCTGTTCCCCTTTGTTATGCCAATGCTCAGCAGTTTACAGCCCATTGGCTCAGGCTTGGTTCCTGGCCCACAGAGGTCAGCCTGCAGCTCACACTGCAGCCGTTCCCCCGGGCTACCTGCACTGAATGGATTCTCCAGCAATGTGAATGCTAGTAAACTTCTCACCAAGTGCCTCTTATGGGCAGGCAGGCCTGAGGTTCTGTGGAGCTTCAAGGAGAAAAGTCTACCTAAAATACGTGGATCTTCAAACTATCTCTCATCTGATCTCCGAGATTCCTGGTCTAGTATTTAGTTTCCCTCTTTTTCTCTGATTAGTGGCTAAGTTCAGCAGATCCAGGCAAAACTCAGAAGATGAGCCTCTGCGCAGTTTTTCACCAATCCTTCTCTATTTTGTGAAACTCCTGAATGCAACTGCATGTTGGGACCTGCTCCAGAGTACCAAAGACATGTAAAAGATTACTGTACTGAAACTAGCAGCAAAAAAGTAATGGTTTACTGCAGTAGAGTAAGAAATTATTTTTCCTTGCTTTGCAATTTTTTACTAAGAAAAAGGATACATTACATAATGCGATCACTCCAAATATTACGTTTTACTGAAGAGTGATGATGTTGATGTGGATAAAGTGTCCTCAAAAGTGGTTTAGTTTTGTACTATTTAGAAAGTACTGCAATATTTCATAGAATAGTGCATTCACTTCTAACTAAAAAATGTGATCAGCTTGGAAATCAAATGCTTTTAATCTAATGGTGTTGAAATAGAGATTTTTGGAGTTCACTTAACTAAATAAATTAAGCACTTATATTCTAGCTTGTAGAGTTATGTGTTAAATTTTAACCTTTTACTTAAGAAACCTCTGCCATGGTACAAAGGGCATAGGAAAATGCAAATTTATGAAGCTTCTTGCATAAAGAACAATACCGGAGAGGACCGAAGATGCAAAGAACCCAGATAAAGAGGATCCTCTGTCCCCAAGACTATCGATGCTGACAGGTGTATTCAGATAAGCTTCAAAGGACCAAAAGTGCACGCGCAAACAAGACAAGTTCAAAAGTTCAGCCATAAGGAAGACCACAATCTTCAGCCTCAAGAGACCACCAGAGATCCCTGCAAGACCACCACAGCAAACCACACATGCCTAGAAGGGCATGGACCTATTTAGCATGAGAGGTGCGGACAGGTGGGACCGGGGGTTGAATATGCACGGAAAAGTTGTGAAATGTATTGCATATGGAACACCTTTGTGAATAAAGGTGCGAGTCAGACTGAGGCTCGGGGCACAAGTTTTTTGAGAGATATCTCGCTTGTGACAGACGCTGACAATACATACCCACTTCATAACTACCCAGGTTGTGGAGTCTATTTATTTGTCCCGTGTATCGCTTCAGTGTATTGGAGAACAAGAGAAGGCATCACTGAATGTTTTTATTGTGAAAGTATTCAACCTGTTATATTTAAAAACATTCTAACTCCAGAGAGTATTTTACATATGCAATAACTTCTGTCATTGCTTCTGTTACTATTCAATTGTCTTATAAAAAATCTTACATAATATTTAGTTAAAATGCCAGTCCAAAGGTTGCCCATAAAGCAACACAATAGGATTTGCATAATAATTACTCTTTGATTCAACTGAAGAAATAATGGGTCTTTCAAAAACCTGAAAATATTAATAAGGTTATAAATCCAACTTTGCTAACAATATAGTTGTGTTTTTCTTTCAAGGGTCCTCAAAAAAGTCCTTTTGGAAGTCATAGTACAGTGCACTCATAGAAAATAAATCAAATAGCCATAGTAGTTCCAGTCTTGAGATATTCTTTTATTTAATTAATAATGGTAATAATTCATGCTTCTGTATTATTTCTCTCTATTATTAATCATGTACTTCATGGGCATTATTAAATTAAATCTCCTAATACCCTGAGAGATAGGTAAATACTATTATTCCAGATACAACATACAGCAGAGAATTTAGGTGTAGAAAGGTGAAATAACTTGCCTAACACAGTATGAATAAGGAGAACTATTAAGAAATTCAGAGTAATTTCTGCTCCTAGAATTAGGATATATGTTCAAAATGATATGATTTATATTTCTCCATGATATTTTTAGTTTACTTTTGTTTTCATGGATTTTGCACTTCAGTTGTTTTTTCAATTGTTCTTTTTAATGGTTGCTCTCTACAGCCATGGAGTCTAGAGAATATTTGTTCTTAAACTAGACCAAGAAAGATAAAATTCACACATCAAAACTCATCCCCAGTGGCCTGGACCTCAAGCAGAGCAACAAATTATTTAATGCTTAAGCAAAAAAAACACAAAAAGCAAACAAAGAAAAAACCTAAAATAATCCAAGACAGCAGAACTAAAATCAAATCATTTTCCTAACTTTTTACTTGATTAGGTAAAAGTGAGCTTTTACATCCATACTCATGTGCCTTGCCTACATAAGCAACTTGACTTTTGCCAGCTAATTATGTGCACAGTGGTTTTTCTTGAGTTAACTGAAATTTAATAAACCCTCAGAACAATTGAACACCTGGGTTATTTTTTATGTGTGTAATTAGAGGGTTCTGGACTGAACTTTAGGTACCAGTTTTGAAAATCTTAAACTATGTCCCCTGACTTTTACTCTTAGCTTCATGGAACATTTTTCTTCTTAACAATTTGATTTATATTGCACTTGTCACCATAGCAGAATAGGACGAAAAAAATTCCACAATAATTCACCAAAAGCTGTGAGTTCTGTTTTAAGACTAGAGCACTTGGTTCATTATAAGGTATTGCCATGTTAACTACATAGTCTAGAAATTGATGAAATTATTTTAACAACAAAATTAACACATTTGACACATACAGTGCAAGAACCATAACAAAAGGAGAAGGTAAATAAAAACTGTGCTTTCTGAAGCTGTAAGATGCTTTGTAAGACCTTTGTTTAAATAGTCCTTCTTAACGGATTTCTTATTTCAAAATTTTCTCTGTCTAATTAAATTCACTTTTCCCTTCTACAGTGTAAACAAAACACGCGTGAGTTCAGTAGGTTCATGATAACTCCTTGGGCAGAATTTCTCAGCTTTGTGGTGTTCTTTAGCCTCAATATTCTCTCCAACCTTACTAGTGAAAGCTTATGTGAAAGGAGGAGCAGATATCTTAATATTTTTGACCTCCAGCAGAAATTTGAATGGAAACTATAGAAGCTCAAGCCCAATTAAGCACTATATATATATATATATCATTGTCTTCATATAGCAGAAATAAGTTGTCCTTTTACTGTAATACTTCTATTTTATATTTGCAAGAAAGGAAAAAAAGGGATAAGGAATGATTGCTTCAATGATCATATAGATCAAATATGAACTTTAACATGCAAGTAAGCACATAACTAAAGGACTGTACTCTTTGACTCGTGGGCCTAGTACTGTCATAAATATAAGGTCAGTCACTTTTTGAGTGTATAAACAAGACATTAATTTTTCCTTTATGAACTGTACACTCCATTTGTGCACAGGGCTAAACCTTATTTTTCTGTTTCTCTGATAACGGCTCTGAATAATTGATACAGAGCCATTATCAAAACAGAACCCTTTCACAAAACGGTTTTCCAATTCAGTCCCTCCACATGCAATTTGACCTGCACTTGCAAAATAGTGAGATAATTTGTAAACCACAAGGGTCATTTTCCCCTTTAAAATAAAATTGTTTAAAGACAATATAGTCCAGATGAAAGCAGCAACATCTGGTCATCTGGTAGTAAAAAAATAAATACTCTCTATATATTAGAAACAATTATAATTCCTCAAAATCCATATTTTAAACCTGATTTTGCTTGGAAAAATATGCTGCACATAACAACAGTACAATGCAATGTTCAATTCCCATAATCAATATTTAAACAGACTTTACTTAGGGGTTTCATCATTATCTTTTAGGATTTTAAGGTGGGTTTTCCTTGCATTTTAGAAACTTTTTTGCAGGTGGATGATATTCTGAAGCCGTTTATTTGCTTTTTGGATGTTTTTCTCAGTGAGATTAGAGCTTTTTCTTTTTTCTTTTTATTTTTCTTTTTTTTTTTCTTTCTTTCTCTTTCTCTTTCTCTTTCTCTTTCTCTTTCTTTTTCTTTTTCTTTTTCTTTTTCTTTTTCTTTTTCTTTTTCTTTTTCTTTTTCTTTCTTTTTCTTTTTCTTTTTCTTTTTCTTTTTCTTTTTCTTTTTCTTTTTCTTTTTCTTTTTCTTTTTCTTTTTCTTTTTCTTTTTTTCTTTCTTTCTTTTTCTTTTTCTTTTTTTTCTTTTTCTTTGTCTTTTTCAATTGGTAAGAGCTATGTGGCTGTGAATAGCAAGCTGTATTAGCTCATATGCTTAGAGCATGGTGCTAACAACAAGGTCATCAATTTGACCCCTTTATGAGCCAGTCACTTAAGCGTTAGACTCAATGAACATTGTGGGTCCCTTCCAACTAAGAATATTCTGTGATTATGTTTGATTCTGTGAAATTGAACTGACAAAAACGAGGTTGTCAACAGGAAACCTTTCAAATACATAGGAGGAAAGTGCGCTTGACTGAGTGAAACAGTTATCATCCTGTTTTGATCTTTTGGTCATGTATTCCTTCCTTTGTGTCATTCTATGTTCTGTTTTCATATTTTGCTTGCATTTGAAGAATTATACTCTTCCTCCAAGCTTGGTGTTTTACCAAAAGGAATAATGAAATATCATTATACCCCCATTTTACAAAAAATTCTAATCTCTCTGCATAAACCCCAAACAGGACTTTGTGTAATGCTGTAATGTCACCATACAACTTGCAAAATCACCTTCTACACAGGCATGCTTATGTAAGCCCAAAATGTCTTTCCAAGATATGCAGAGGTACATTCTCCATAATGATGTCAGACAACAGAATTAAGCAGTTTAACCTCTGTGAGTGATACCACAAGGGAAATTTTAAACCTGCAATATTTAAGTGTTTTTAAATGTCCCTCAGCCATTTTCCAACTATCCCATGTTCTAACTATCCATACTGATAAAAAATCAAATAAGGATTTAGGTTTTGGCCATATATACATATATTTGATTTTCTCATTTATGTTAAAGGCTCTGCAGTAAAAATTAATGTGTGGAAAGGTAATACATAAAACATCAATAACTATAGTTCTTATATTTTGCTAAAGGCCAAACCACTGTCAAAATGGGATTTTATATTTAGATTTTTTCTTCTTTCTGATAAAAGAACTATCCATTTTATTTCTGTAGCACATTTATTGTCATCCGTTACAGCTCTGCTGCATGTGCTACTGGTGCTGTCTAAGCATTATCTGTTATAAGAGTAACCTCGACAGTTACAATGGGATATATGTGCACATGCTTATAAACTATTTTATTGTGATTTATTATGCTTTATTTTACCCAGAATAAAAGGAAAAAGTAGAATATAGGAAAATCTTACAAATGCATCAAGAAACTGAATTAGATTTTTCAAAAATTTATACCTTTTTAAGTGCTTTAACTTAAAAAACGAAAAAAGGTTGATTTTTATATAACCTTTTTTTTTTCCCTGGAGGGGATAATATTTATTAATAATCATCAATGTCATTATCTTGGTATTAGGCACAGATGATTCAATCGAATAAACAAC
The DNA here is from genome assembly GCF_048771995.1 of Taeniopygia guttata. Taxonomy (NCBI): domain Eukaryota; kingdom Metazoa; phylum Chordata; class Aves; order Passeriformes; family Estrildidae; genus Taeniopygia; species Taeniopygia guttata. The sequence goes on along the minus strand of NC_133028.1, from coordinate 33,807,561 downwards.
ATTGTACAAATATGCAGGGAAGATATATTACAATCTCATATAACTTAAAATCTGAAAATGTCTAGAAACAGAGGCTGTAGAAAAGACAGTTTTGTTAAAAGATCTAGTATATAATGAATACGGTTTGGATGAATTTATTAATTATTAATTAATAATTTTCTATTGCATTTGAGTTTTTTTCTTTGCATAATATAACCACTTATTTTGTTAATTCTGATCAGGACTGATGGAAAAATAATGGTAATGGCAATAGCAGATGGGCATGACAATTTCAGATACTGTGAAAAGAGGAAGGAGAGAAGAAAGTCTGTCAGCAGGACTTGGTCCTTTGCTGTACTTCAGCCCAGTTATAGTTTCTGTGCACTGTAAATTTTTCTACTTGTATTGCTATTTCTCTTCAGCATTGCCACAAAAACTCAGATTGGTTGAGATTCAGCTTTTTGTACTGTGGATAGATAAAGACAAAATCTGCTCACACTTCACCAGCTCATACCTTCCCCATAGTCTTTGCACACAGAGAAATAAAGTTACCTGCCAAAATGCATAAATAGCAAGAAGATGTCTACCTACTATCATTATAGAAGAAATTTTATGTACTTAAGACTTCATATAAAATACAGAGAGTGGTTTTGACTCAGTTTTTGTGAAAAACACATGTCTTATTATTAACTACTGCGGGCATCAAGAGAAACAGTCCTTATCCTCTTCCATGTAATCAATATAAAAATATTGGTGCATGTCTTTTCCTATGACCTACAGCAGATGCTCTTCAGTCTGCAAACTTAATTAAGCTTGTCTCCAGTACCAGAAAGCCAAAAGGCTGTCATGTATATATATGTGACGTATAGGTGTGTAATATTTTACTTCTTTTAAAATCTTAAAATATTTCACAATGGTAACACTTGCAACCAGTTCTGTCACAGAAAACAAGACATGCCAGGAAATCAAAGACCACATTTCCTTATTAAAGCATGAGCTATAGAAATTAAGATAGTTTAATTAGTATGTCTTTTTGGACATGTTGACTTCTATGTGGCAGGTGTCTTGGAAATTTTCTGAGTGAGATTGTGTGATTCAAGAAAGCAAATTATGTAAGAATAATATCACAATATTGTTATACTAACACTCTTCATTAAATATTTTTCCAAGTTATTCCTATATAGTTTAGCAGCATTTCTCTGTCTTGAAGACATGGTCAATTTAAAACTAATCCACAAGCAAGAAACCTCCTGTTATCCTCTACCATGGCATTTTCAGAGTACCTATCATACTCACAAAAATCTTGCATGTCTTGACAAGAGTGATCTTTTCCAAGAAATGGAAGATGTCCTGCACAAACTCTACAACATCTGTCAACATCCTCTGTCAATATGGACAATATCATTTACATATCAATATGTATATACATCACATAATGGCTATATCTTTACCCATCTGAAATATCTGCAAAGATAAAACGAACTGTCAGAGTTCCAATCCAAACATACTAAAATCAAGAATCATTCAAAATTATCTCTTAAATGTGCCATCAGCAAGAAATAGTTTTTCTAAACAAAGAGTAACAACTGGGAACATGAAGATAGAGTTATAGTGTGACAGTATTATCATAAGTTCCCTATATAGTTCAATATACTTGAGTACTAAAATTACTCTTTATGTAAGACACAGAGATGACATTTTAATGATCTGAACATAAAATTTGGAATTTCTCAATTCAACAGAAATTCAGTAATTATGATTCCCCTATGAAACTATCTCTAGAAAACTCATGACCTTTCAAAATATCCTGTGCCATATCAAAATGGGAACATAAAAATTTATATATATATCAAAAGCTTAGAATTACAGATGAAAGGCAAGATGAACAACATCAGAAAAAAGAGAACTGCACACAGGAAAAACTGCAGAATTTACTCTAAAGTAGCCTTTGTGACTGTGAAAATATATTATGAATCACCATGAACAGTTCCTTCAAAATGTCACCTAAGCACTTAGCAGTAAGCAAGAAATTTAGAAAGAATATTAGGAATTATTAGTAAATGCATACAGAACAAACCAGAAGATATAATCCCATTTTATACATTTTACTGTACACTATAGTAGAATTTGAAAATGTCTGGGCAAGCACAATAGAGATTATCAAAGTGTTATTTTCTATAAACTCTCATGCACCTTGCACTGACTGCTTGGATTTTCTGGGTTCACTTGGATCTTATTGTTTTATCTACTTTTTCCATAGTCAGCCACAGTTGGCTACCTTTAGAGATGCAATATCAATTCATAGAAAGTTTTGATCTATTTTCATGTTTTACCTTCCTTCTTCATTGTTAACAGCATTTCAAACTGAAGGGTAAAACTCCATATTGAAGTGATGAAAAAATGACTGTTTTTGTTTGTATAGATGATAAGAATAAAAAAAAAATCTCATAACATGTGCTAGCTTGAAACGATGCTTTTACAAATCAATAAAAATTAGTTTCCAAAGTCTCAACAAACACATATACTTAGCTATTTGTTTCAAAATCTTACAGTCCTTTCCCACAAAGCTTCTGAAAATGAAAGATTGATAAAAAATACGAATGGTAAGTCAAGTCTTTATTTTAAAAATTCTCTATCACAATGTCTAAGAAGTATGATCATTAGTATCTAGTACTTTTGTAACTAAACATTGCTGTGCAACTACAAAAAATAATAAAATATACTTGGGCTTTTTTGATTATTTAGTTTCCGACCATATGCAGTAGTTAAAGCAGAACAGTACTACACTCATTTATTAACCTAAAATTTCCACAGCTGAACCCACTGAGATACATTGTTCGCAGTTGCCAGCATAATGCTGCAAAATCCACAATTGAAAGCTGTTCAGTTTTATATACTTGGTTTGTTAGATATTCTAACATGGTATTCTATCATGGTAAATTCTTATCAAGACCTTACCATGAATATTTTACAAAGTATTTAGGGACGTAGTTTTCAATTTGAGCTGGAAAATTTTCAGTTTGCATAATTTCTGTCAGTCAGTAAGGTTAGTCCTGCCTTTGGCATGTGGGAAAGAACTAGAATTTCTTCTGTAGTAATAGGGTGTAATACTTTGTTTTGTTTTGTTAAAAATTCATGACACGGTTTGAAATGGCCCTGTGTACATAGACATGACATACTGGTCCTACTCAGCCTCACCTGGAGCCTCCCCCCTCACCCTCTGCCCCCCACCAATGCCCCAGCATCCCATTTCAGCAAAGCCTTGGGAGTGTCCTGCCTCCTCAGTGGACCTCAATCCTACATTGTATGTACTTGTAGCCTGGATATTCCTGTCAGAAACTTTTGGTCCTGCCCTGTCTTTGACCCCACATCTTTTGCTCCTGGCTGGGCTCCCTGAATGTCCCATGGGCCTCATGCACCGTTCACTGTACCAGGGTCTGGGCCAGCCTTGACTCCCAACTTGCCTTTCTTAAGGAGCAGCCAGCCCTCACTGCTCCCTGGCACTGTCAGAAAACAGTCAAAAGACTTGAATGCTTATGTTGCCAGAATTATTTTCCTAGGTGATGACCCCAGCTATCGAAAAAGGAGTAAACCCATCTAAGAAGTATTTGTAATTACGTTTTCAGTTTTGTTCTAGTTCAGTTTATAAAACTAATCTGGGGTTTATTGAACTTCTCTCTTGATGTTAATTTTAATAACTAAGCCACTACCAAATAAAGAGCCACCAGATTAGTCACAGAATTATGTTCATTTCTACATGTTTACTTTCAGCACAGATTATGCACTTATATGTACTTAATAGTGCAGAATACACATGCACTGAAAATATGCAAATCATATTCAAATATTAAACTATCTGAAGTCCTTGAATAAAATGTTAAGCATGTAAATGGGTACTTAAAGTGTTTTTTTGTGGAGCACAGTACACCTAGAAAACTATATTTGTAGATCTATATTGCAGAAAATTCTAATATCAGCGTTATCTCGTTTTTGTCTAGAAAATTCCTTTTTCAATTTCTATTGAATTTTTAAATTTTCTCCTGAAGGAATTTCTGTCAAGATTCTTTTCATTCTGCTTTTGTTTTACCAAGTCCTACAAATTCATCATGTTCTCTCCAGTTGATATCTACCGTTATAATTCTACACTTTACAATAATCAATATAAAATTTCTTTATTGCAGATTCTGAAAGCAGACAAGTTGAGAGTACAGAGATGGAAAAATACTTCTTTCAGTATGTTTTTTGTGTAGCTCATGCTGTTTTCCAAAACAGAGCATTTCTGTCTATTTTCAAAGTCAAATGCAAGCAAAGCAGCTTTTACAGTGCCTTTCATGTGATTCAGGCTGTAGTCTCTGTTGCTAGGCAGGTAAGCCAGTTTCCTCAACCTTTACCTGGTCTAATCCAACAGTAACAGCAGAATATTTTAACTCACTGTTTTCTTTACATGTAACCTGATTTTAGTCCATGGTTCCTTTTACTAATCTTTGTATCTAACATACTTATCCCCACTAATATATCCAGAAAGATTTCCCATGCTTACAAAACATAAATTGAGTAAATTTGTCTCCAGCCTTCAGATAATGTCATGAACCCAATTAACCCTCCATGAAAAAAGGAGGGAAAACAAATAATTATTGACTTTATGTATTATTTGAATTTCTGTTTCTGGCTGAACAGGATCATCTCATTATTTTAACAGGAAGGCTTTATTTAGTTTTAATTGTGTAGATATCCAATTTCCCTGGCAGCTACTGTAGGACTGCTAAAAAATCCCCCAATATTTTAATTTCACTACAACTTCAGTTCGATGAAACCATTAACTATAACTATGCTCTTAAAATTGAAAGTTTCATGGATTTGAATATTCTTACACCATACCTCCAGCTTTAAAATTTTGTTAAACCGTGGAAGTATAAATTCACATAGATGAAGGACAAATGAGCCAAAAATTGTTTTCAAAATTATTTTTTTATTTGAGATAAACTTTTGAGTTTTTAGTGTAATACTTCAACTCAGAAAATAAAAGCCACCTTTCTTAAAATGAAATTCACTATCTTAGAAACTGAGGTGAAGAATTGGTGACATTTGAGAGGAAAATGTATTTGCTGCTCTCAGTTCACTGTCTTTTGACAGGTTTTTGGTGTAGATTATTGGTTTATTTTCACTTACAATGCACTATGCCAAATAAACAAAGGTTTTGGTAGAGAATCATCAGTGGAATCTCACACGAATTGTGCAGGGCCGTATGCTGGTCAGCATATTCCGAAATTATCTAGGGAAGATGATGAATTGCGGTGTTAGTCTGCTGATGGTAGTAAATTAGTCCAGGTAGCGAAGATGAATCCTGAGTGCAATACTGCAGACCATTGCACGCTATTGCCTAACCCCGTAGGAAATCTGAAGCTGGTAAGTGATGGGCGTGTGGAGGAAGCTGAGCCCCCAGTTGTGGATGTGGAAGATCAGAGGATTGTTCTGGTTGCCAGGTACCTCGGGAGCACGTAGTTCAACCTCCTGCTCAGAGCAAGGTCTGCTCTGAGATCAGAGGTCAACTATGAGATCAGTTACTCGGACTCACTACTGAGATCATCCAAACATTTTTCTTGCCTGTTAGATATTCAAGACAGTATTCACCATTCTCTTGCTCCTCTTGGGATTCCAGGAGTGTGCTTCCTTTATCAAACAATGTTGTAATTCCAAACTAATGTCTGTGTTCTGTAGTCAAAAGGCTCTGACACAGGAGTGTTTGAAGCAGGTACCCTGAAACTTTTTGAAATGTTATATAGGATGTACAGAATTTCATGCCAATATTTTCACACTTCTATTTTGATGTGAGGCAGGGTTTTGTCTTATTTTAAAAAAATTTTAGTATTCAGTAGTATAAGGCACATATTTGCTACTGACTTTATTTCTATAAAAAAAATATTTATTAGCCCAAGCTAATTTGAATGTGCAAGCACATTTGAAGCCAGTATGCATGATGTCTAAATTTCTGTCAGGTCTCAAATATTAAGGTATTTTTAGGAAATCTTACCTGATGAAATATCTGTAAGTTAAGATTCATAAAAGTGGAAAAGCAGAAAGGAGCTTTGATATGGCACAAAATGAAACACTCTTTTTTCTGGTTTTAGCAAATACATTGTTATTTCAGCTTTGAAGTTTATTCAAATTAATGATTGATACCCACTTTCATTAAAAAATATATAAAATCGAAATTCACAACAGACTTAGTATAAAACTAAATGACTGATGTATGACAAATTAAAAAATATTTCAAAATTTGGACTAAATGTTGCTTGGCAACAGAATGTTTGACTAATGCTGGGGTGTCTATGCAGTTATTAAAACAATGCTCTATATAAGAAGGAGGGAAAGCACCATAACAAAATATTAACACCTCAATAATCATAATTTGAAAGTCCCACACTTTTCTGTTGTTACTGAAAAAATCCCAAAACTGTGAAAATGCAACAACCTTAAAAATCATAGTCTATTTACACTGAGATACAACTGCATTTGTGGCACATATGAAGGTGGACATTTCAGGAATTTTTTTTTCTTTTAGGTTTCAGTTTAATTTGATAATTTAGTTTACAAAAATACCTTAAATAACAGACAAATATTTTCTCTATTCAGATGTAGTAAAGATAACTTGTCTTCCAAATTATCTCAAGATAAGGAAACTGAATAAATCCAAAAAAATTTTTTGTCCAGCACTTAATGTAAGATATATTTTTAGACTCTACACCCACAATTTACATTTAATTTCTAGGCAGAAAGTAAGAAAATAGGTCATTTGCACTGTTGGAATATTTGCATTAATCTGAGAAGGTGCAGGATCACCAATAACTGATATGAACACTGAGTGAAGCTCTGTTACAGGGCCAAATCCAAACCAAAACATTTTAATGGACAATTTAATTAATTTTAAGTTGCCTTAGCTCAGAAAGCAGAAAGTCTTCACTACACATTTTTGTTAGACATTTCACCTACTTTGCCTTCAGGAATTTAAGACAAAATTTTAGCCCTAGGGCACTGGGGTAGCTACCTATCTAAAACAGCTAAAATTAGGATAGTTCTCCTAAAATGCGTAACAAATTTACCTCCATAATACTGAGTCCGTGTATTTCTAGCTGACTAGTTGAAGGAACCAAATATGATCCAATTAAAAACGCTAAAAACATTTCCCTCCTTAGAGCATTTGAATTTGAGTTAAAATATATAAAAGCTTCCTTGACAATGAGATTGTCTGTGACTGTAGAGTAATACTCTTCTGTGGAGTTGTAGGATACATCAAAAAGTAATATGCTCCCACAAATGGTGAAAAGATGTTCTATATAGCATGACATAAATTTCAGGTGGCTTATACTTGTACACTGTCACTGTAGTGGACTAAGGACTGCTATCAGAAATCATCTCTTTGAGTTTATGTTAGGAAATCTGGTTTGCACTTCATATTTCTTCAATATTTCATCATATTTGTTTTGTGCATGTTTTAATTAGACAGGGGAAAAAAATAAATGTATTTCTGAAGAACTTAGCAATTCAGGGCTGAAATGGAAAAGCCAGTCTTCTGTAATGCTATATTATAAACTCTTCTAGAGTGATACATACCTGACGTAAAGTATTGCAATACCTAGAAGCAGCGAGATCACTAAAAGCTGAAATTTGGATTTCATCTCTAATCTTCCTTCTTTCCTGTTATAGGCCTATATTAGCCAGTGTTCAGTATTATTTTGATGTATTGCAGGTATTTTTGATGCCTCAGTTGGTAAGTGACCGCATGTAAGTGCATGTATATACAGCAGAACTATCTAGTCACAGATTACATACATCAGTCATTCCAATAGCTTCACTTCCAACATCAGGGGGGAAATGAAACCATCACGGGGAAAAGCAATAATCTGAGGTCACAGCAAATGTTTTGCTCCAAGTACAGAACTTTCTTGTCGTGTACACCAATCTCCTCTTTGAAAGGAGGAGGAATATTTTGCCTAGGTGTGTTATCCACCTCCATCCTTGGGTCATTTTTCAGTTGTTTCTAACCCTGCACTAAGAGCACATGCCAGCAAGATAGTTTAAAAGTATAATGCAGTTATTTATTGGCTGATGCACACAGACATATCTAGGATTTAACAAGCTCCTAGACTAGGGACTAATATGCACTCTGGCATGATAAGACACCCAGAGTCTCCACTGGCCAGGCAGGCACCAGTCTGGAGGGGAAGGGCCAGTTTCCACTGCCCCTGAAACAGATCCTTTTTCACTGACCCTGCTTTTTCCTCTAGGGTTTTATAACATTTCATGCTGATGTTCTTCCACTTGAAAACTTGAGCTTCTAATCATCCAGTCCCAACAATCCTACTCTATTCACAGTTTTGCCTTTTTTATCTGGCATACCTCTACTCCACAGAGTTCCTCTCAACTCAGAAACTTCCTTGGAGGTCTGAGCCAAGGTTATGAAGCTTCCTATTATGTGTTCTGGGTCTTCACAGGCAGCCAAACACTGTGGAGAGTGAGGAGGCTGTTGCAGAAGGGATCGCACAGAGATCAGCATAGGTGCCGTTTAGTGCATGACTAAAGACAGAAGCAAAAGCAGGACTGACCCCAAAAAAGCTGTTCAAATTGCACAGATTTCCAAAGTGACCCCAGTTTCCTACCATCCAAATCTTCAAAACAGACAATGCTATATAGCACTCTCCACCTTGCTATCATCTACCCCTGAACTCGCACTGAAACTCATTCAGAGTTGGAGAAACAGCTTGCCCAAACCCTGGATTTTAGTATAACAGATCTCTTACTGGATTCTAGTATTTCTGTTTCAAATAGTGTCATTTGCAGTACAGCAGTGCAGTACAGAGATTAAAGTCTGTATGGGAAAACATGGCTTCATTCCTTTCAATTCAGAGAAAATGCAGAGAAAATATTTCTGTTCTCTATTGAAAAGGAAGAGAGTTTGAAAGTACATCATCTTACATCTTTCATCTTTCTGCCTTTTTTACCTCTAATAGAAAGCAGGGACAGGAACAAATATAAATTCTTATATTTTTGGCAGAGTTTTCAGTCATCTCTGAGACAACTACATATCTGGATTTTCTGAGAGCACTGTACAGAAATATATCACTGTATTTCTGATTAAAAATATTCCAGATAGGAGTTAATTATCATCTACTTAGTTCTACAGTGCCCACTCTTGAAAACTCATTTAAGCCTGACCGTGAGCTTACTAGAGGGGAGGTGAATAGACCACATTTTCCAAATGAGTTTAAAACAATCATGTTAATTCCATTAGGTAATTTCCATGCTGATTCACCATAGTGTATACAGTGAAAAATGAGCACTCCATCCTAGATGTACTTGCTTGTCTGAGTCAGAATGCTGTCCGGAGACTGAGGGAAATTCATGCAGCTATTGTGTAGCTAAATTATGCTCACTAGACAGGAAGCAATTTTTCTTGTTTGCACAAGTATCTAAGACCCCAAATGAACTACTACAACAGACCAATTAATTTTTCATACCTTCTCCCTTCCCAGTTTTAGCAAATACCAGACACTTCAGACAAAGACAATTGTGCAGATAGTACTTTCCCACAGGAAGAAAGCAACTTTAGTTCATGTGTTTAGCTTTTTTTATAGGCAATCAAATAATTATTGTATTACACTTTATTTTATGTACACCCAGTAAGGGTCGGTTTAGACATGAATAAGTGTTTATTGACTAAATCAATAGTCTTATCCATGTTATAGAGCACATAAAATAGTTGCAAGAATAAAATCAGTTACATTAACCACTTGCAAAGAATGCTTCAGCTAAGGTTTAAACTAATATTGCCTCATTAGGTTATATTCTAGAAATAAAATATTTCTAGAAAAAGGAATAGGCAGGAAGACAAGGAAGTATTTTTTTTAGAAAAAATTAGTCTTCCATTTCCTTTCTACACTTTACTTTAATTAGAATTTGCCACTAAAAGACCCAGACAGTACAATTAAGTTTTACAGCAACTATATTAAGCTTTTTAAAAATTGAGCTTTGACTTCTCCATAAATCCCAGGGGTACTTACAATCAAATTAGCTTTGTCATCTGAAATAACAGAATGAGATACGTAATATACCACACACTCTCTGGTGCAGGAATCCAGCTAATCAAGAGGGTCACCTAGCATATTGCAACTTCAAAAATACAGGAGCAGTACAGCATTACTCTATTTCCGTATACCTGGAAACACCTCTCTACTGAGAATATACACTTACAAAAGTTGTTTTATGTGCCTTCTCCTTGACATCAGTATTGAGCTACAGCAGAATCAGCATTGCATGACAAATAAGTTATGGAGTGGATTTTGTGTCTTGTCCCCTTCCAGTTGTAGCATGTCCACAAAATGGCCAAGTTGCTTCCAGGTGTATTAGGTGTTAAAGAGAATATGAATAATTTCCCTCCTCTGATGTTCTATTCTGAATTCATTGCCAAAAGCCTGCATTGTATTTTTAGATGACAGCTCTGTTCTTCATGAACACAATTGTTATAAGGTATTTCACAGACAATATCCAATTTAATAACTCATTAACAGAATTATTTTAGCAACTTAGAAAGTTATTTGGCTCAGCTATTTTTCTGAGAGAGTCTTTTGGTTAAACACTGAGTAATTGACCAGACAGAGGAGAAAAGTTTGTTTCATTGCTTCTTCTTAGTACATACTAGGCTACAACCTCTCTGAAATTAATTCATAATGGTGCTGGAGTGTATACTAGCCTCTATAGCAGAAAATTCATTAAGAATCTACTTTAAGTGTCCATGAGAAAATTTGTTAACCCAAAACAATGAGTTCCAGGCAGTCAATAGGAAGCACTTTGATTTCATGTGAAAACCCACTGCCCTTTGGGAATCAGGTGACTTCATCTAATGGTAAAAATCTTCACATTTTCCTCAACAAAGAAAGCAAGAAAAATCAGATATTTCATTCAAAATATGACCACAAAAACTTTGTGGGGAGAGTATGGCTGCTAACAGCATTCATCACCTCCAAACATAACAGCTAGAATTGCTTTTTTGTCTGATGAGGAATTACACACCTCACAGCAGAGTAATCTAATTTCCAGGTAAATGCTGTAGAATTAGAGAGTTTTGGTATGAATACTCTCCTGTTATTCAATTAATGCTTTCTATTGATTAAGCTATTTAGTTAATATTAGCTTAGGCAAAACGAGGTGTGAATGTATATTTTATTAGGCATGATATATACCTGTGCTGACCTGCTCATCTCAAGTGACTGTGAGGCATGTCTCAGTATGCCCAGAAATAAAACTTTAAGCTTCTAGACAAATGTACAAACATTGTAAAGTGACTCCTGCAGCGAGTTCTGAAACCTTGAAACAAAGCAATGGTTGAGGATTAGAAAAAGTAAACAGGGCTTCAGAGAGACAGGCTGCATGTTGAACAATCTCCAAGACAACAATCAGGTGTTCTAAGTGCTATTTTAAATTTTGATCTGGTTGGTTTCTTGTCTTTGTTTTCTTTTCTTTTTTTTTTTTTTTTTTTTTCTTATTTTGAGAGGGGGAGTGGAGAACTGTTGGTTGTTTGCTGATTTTTTTCTAACTACTGTATTATATATATTCTTGTGATATTATGCATGGAATTTTCTAGCAAACCAAGTGAATAATTTCCAAACTTTTGTCACTATGAAATCTCACATATAACATGATTTTGTCCAAACACTCCACACATCTGCCTTTCCAGGTACTTTTCTTTTGTCTTCAGGTTATCAGAAAATAAGTACTTAAGTCCTGTATTCCTTGAACATCAGTTGTCTATACACGCTTCAGAAACAACTACTTATTGAAGTTGGTTTTTATGCTACTGCAAAACAAATACCAAAGCACAATGCAGAAATATTTGCCCACTTCCATAATTTTGAGCACAGTTTGACCCAGGCAGCTCCCATTCTAACAAACATCAGGAGCTGATAATTGATATTAAAAATTAAATAAAAAAATGTACTGTAATTTCTATTTTGACAAATAAAATATAGAATACATGCCTATTTGTTTTCATTCATATTAGTATAAGTTCTTGACACTTCACAGATTATGGACTGTTTCAAATAGTTAATATCTACTACCTGTGAAATTATATTTGTCTTATGGCGTCTGACACATCTCGCATGCTTTGCAGTAGCTTTTTTCATTTCTGTAGCATCTGCACTTGATAGAAATATGCTATCAGCAGTACTGCATCTTTAAAAGAACCATAAACAGGCACTTAGGAACTCAATGAAAGATTATATCACTTTCTAGTGGACAGAACGCTTAACTCCATTAGTGTCACAGGATGATTAATCTTCCTACATCACATTTCAAAGGTATTGCAACCAGTTATGATACTACCTTGTAGCTCAATACATCTTTATTTTCCCATGGTCCTAAAGATTTATAAAAAAAATTTCTGAGACAGCTTGTAAGTGAAATAACTTATTGTGCTATAGTAATGCCTAACTCAGTTTTGTGGAAATAAAGTGATTAAAACATATCCAATCAGGTGGGGGTTGTATAGGAAATAACTGTGAAATAAGTCTTGATTGTAGACTTTGGAGGGTTTTTCTGAACTAAGGAAGGAAAGTGAGAGACTATGTGAACCAGCCAATTGGAACTGAGAAAGGAATAAGATACATACATTTTCAGTCAGGTCCCTGTTGCGGCAACATATTGTTACTTTAATATTTCCCCTGAATGATAATATCACCAAGACAATAGTGAAAAAGATGAATTTGATCCCTAGTGTAACATCTACCTAGATCCATCTAGCCAGCACATTTCAAAACCATTTCTGATTATTTCGTTGTTCAGTTTATTTCCACACCTCTAATGTCACACAGATGCTACACGAGTATCACAGAAATTACCGAATGCTTTCAGCAGTATCTCCAGGATTTATCACGTGCTCATACTGAATGTTGGTTATTATGGATTCCCGACTGAAATGAAAAAGAAGATTACATCTGCATGTACCAGACTGCAAAGGTAGAAAGTTTGATGTTAAGAAAGCCTAAGTTTTCTGACCAAAAAAAAAAAAAAAAAAAAATCCCTACCCTAAAAACAAAACAAAACAAAAACAAAACAAAAACAAACCACAAAAAAAACCCAAAACAACAACAGCAATTTTTACATTCAATGCTTGCATTTTTATAGGGGATAGAAATGTTTAGCATATCCACTGCCTCTTTCCTCTTGCCATCAGTGAAGGATCAACTTCTAAGACATATCAAGACATGGCACTGTCCTGCTCAAAACAGAAACAGACTAAATCCATTTCTGTTCTCAGACTGATTTCCACTGGTTTTGAAATCTTCCCAGTAAGGTTATTGGAATAAACTATGTGCAGGCCTTTTATTCACAAAGTTTAATTTTATTTTGAGATGGAATGGATATTGTGTTGGTTAAAATGTTACTGCTTGATTCATATAAATACAGTTGTTAGAATTTTGCTTTTTATAAGTAAAAGTTTAATATTTGCCAAGTGTACTGGGTCTGGCTGGGATGTAGTTCTTTTTTATCATAGCAGTCCATATGGCACTTTTAATTTTAAATTTGTTTCTATAACAGCCTTGATAACACCCCAAAGCCTTAGCTATTGCAGGGCTAATATTGATTCTCACACAGCATCAAGGCCACCTGTTTCTCACTCTGCCCACAGAGAGCAAGCTAGTGGTGGGGAAGAGGTTGGGTGGGGACAGAGCTGGGAGAGCTGAGCTAAATTGACGAAAGAGCTATTCCATGCTCTGTAATGTGTCATCCAGCAATGAAATGGGGGGAGTGAGCCAACAGCTGGTGGGTTCTTAGCTCTGACTGGGGTCAAACCCACTGGAAAGGGCCTGAATCTTTGCCCTGTATTACATTTTCCTGTATTTCAGCAGAGAGATTTACTAGGAAGATCTTATCCTTTGATTATATTATACTATGCCTAAAACTCTGAAATTCTCAATTATGTAGTGGTAGATATATCACTTTACACATTAAGACCAGAAGTGAAAAAGACAGGGAAATATACAGGAAGGTGAGATACACACGAATTAGATACCTAATACCATCTAAGTGAAATTCTACCATTCTTAAAGCTAATGATAGTACTCAAATGGAGTCAAAAGAAGCCAGTATTTCAGCTGTGGAAATTCCCATCCTTCTTATAATTCTGTTCCAATACTATTAGAAGCAGACAAGTAGGGTGGAAATGTCATGTGTACTAATGTTAAGTCCTGTGTCCTGGAAAAGCAAGAACAAGTGATTGTCTAGATTTCCAAGATGCAAAGTAGCCTCGGCAATATTGGGATTAAGTATTATGACATATGAAAGGACACAGAAGTGTATCTAATCAAGGCATCAGTATTCAAAGCAGAACTAGCAACAAAATAGGACATTTTCATGTGGTATTTAAGTGGTAAGTATTGTATAAGTCGGTCTTGGTGGCAGGTAAAATGCTAGAAACTATTTTCTTTGTTTGTAAAGGTAGAGCTTCATTCAGCCTGTCTATTTTCCCCATGATTTTTCAGGGTTTATAACTGAAGGTGCACAAATTACTGTGCTGCAAAGGTAGTGATAGTTTCAGGGCAAGGTTTCTTTAGTTTATTATTTATAGTTTGCACTGTGGGCCAGGAGAGAGAAGGAAAAAGGGAACTTGCATACTAAAATCAATACAAATAATAATAGCCTCTTACAAGACAAGCCTCAGGGGCTGAATATCTCTGGGTTCCTTTTTTTACATAAATGATCTCAGTGGATTATTGTTTCAATGTTTTGTGCTGTCAGTCACAGCCAGCTACCAGCTCTCTTTTTGGTCCCATGGAAATCTTCTCACTTCTGTATGCCAAAATAAAATTACATAGCAGCAGGTAGGTCATGGTGGCTTTCCTGAATGTCTTCAGCAGAATTGTACTACAACAGAAGCAGCATTCCATGCTGTTCATGGCTCTTTTTCAGACACACATCTTGTCAGTCAATGCTGAAGTGACCAAATGTGTTTCCACATTATACCTAAAATTTCTCATTGCAGAGCAGCTTGGGGCTGGTTTTATTTTCACTTATTTTTAGCAAGGAAAACACACTGAAAACTAAAAAATATTCATTTGAGTCACAAGAACATTCATATTTGATAACTTTGCTGTCAGTTTAATAAGAATGTGCACTAGGATTCTGCAGGATTGATATTAGGTAAACCAAAGACATATATATGTGTATAATAACAATACTTGGTACCTGTATTTTTCCATAAATTTCTTTTTCCAAAGTGAACCACTTATTTCTGTTATTCTACTTACTATAGTATTATGTACTGAAAGAAAACAGACAATTTTTCATAATTCTCTTGCCATCATCATAATAGTTTTTCCCTATTAATCATCTTCATGTATCTACATAAATATTCAGTGAAAATACATTTAAATTGTTTTTTAAATGTTTATAATATTTATAACTGAGTAATTATTTTCAGACAGTACAATATTTCCATAAAATGAATTATATATTTTTTTTTAAAAATAGATTATTATGATCTTGTTTAATGAATTATTCAGTGTTCATAGAGAACATATGACAGTCTGAATTTCTGCATTTTTATTTTACCATTTGACTAAAAAAACTGCATTTTTGTAACCACGGGCATATTTTTCAAAGAATACCTTTTGATTTTTTTATTCCTTCTTACACTCAGAAAATTTTTAAGATCATAGGAGGGAGATTAATTAAGATTTCCTGGATCTTAGAAAGAAAATGAGCAATTGGCATTTGACTCATTTTCGACAAGTAAAAAGGTTTTTTCTCTCCAGGGGTCTTTTCCTGGTAACTATTCATCTTATTGCAGATATTTGGGGTCATATGAAACAGTGACAGTTTTCCAAAGCAGTCTAAAAAGAAGTGTAAAGAAAGTAGAGATTTGACCAACATGAGAAAGATTGCTGAAAGATAATTAAAAAACCCCAGTGTTAGTGCACCCATGTGTATCTGCACAATATGAATTTTTTAAGGCTATATCAGCTGGAGAAGTGCTGGAATATGCTTTCAGAAGCTATACAGTGAAACTTAAAATTAGGCAATAGAATGGCTTATCAAAGACAATTTAATACTTTTGCCTAGCTCCTCAAAGGTATATTAATACCAATGGAATTTGCAAGCAGTACATAAAAATAAAACCAAAAATATTAAAGCAACAGAAACCCTGAACGTGTTTCCGGCACAAAGAATAGGAAAACAGGAGTTCTAGTCCTTAATGTTGAAGTATTTAAAGTTCACTGTTTTCCTTTCCTTCTTAAAACAGTCTCACATAATGCTAGGAAATGAAAAGAAATTTAAAAAAAGAACCTTCTTATCATAGCTCTGTGCAAAACCTCTGCTGATTGACATTTATGTCCAGCATCTGATTTGCAGAAATGCATATGACTTTGGAAATATATAATGCTTTTTCTGTCTATATTATTGTAATAACTATTTATGCAAAGTTTATTTTTCCTTGGTATTTAGTGTCTCTTACATGTACTGAAATGTTTTTTTCTTGTACACACTATTTTATTCTATATTTGGTAGTCTTGTCAGACTTTCTACATTGTTTATTCTAGTCACAATTACTGATGTCACAAACCTTTTCTCTGCAGCACAGTTTGTATTTTATGGTTATACATTATGTCAAATTATTAATACTATGTATTTCTTTGCATTTATGAGAGATCTAGTTTGTAATGCACTGCACAATATTATGGAAGTTGTAAGCACAGGCCAGTTGAAGGCAATTGCTGTTTTTTCTCTGACTCAATGGTAATTTTAAAATAAGAAAAATGGCATTAATTCTGTGATATTTTCAGCCAAGCTAAAACTAATGAATGTTTCTCTAACTTAATTGAAGTGTGAGTTAATTGCCTTTCTTTTAAATTAAAACCTCTACTTACTTATCTTTACCACAATAAAGGTTTTATTCCAGTGTTTTTTAGTCTTTAGTCTGTTACTAAATTATCTTGTCCGAGGATCACAATACAGAATGTCAAAATCTTTTCTATTACAGTAGTATTGCTGTTATTTTTGTACTTACTTTATTTTTTAAATTTTATTTATACTCTCAGCAGTAAATTGGTATAATTATGTCATCTCACATTGTCATCTCATTTTCTAAATGTGTTACACTTCAAACTTTGTCAGATGGGAATTTAGGAACAAGACAGGCACAATAACAGATCTACCCACTGACTGAGAAGTCCTTTCCCAGAAGGGTGAAGCTGAAGTTTCTAATTTTTCACATGCACAGACGTCTACATACACGATGCATACAGAAACACACTCCCACTAGTCAAGGCCTCTACTGTATGCCCAGCACCATGGATGTGGGGGGCATCTGTAGATGTATCTCAGAAAACCCAGAGCTATTTGAACTACGTATTCTTGTCAGCTTAGATGATTGTCATGAGTTTCCACTGGCCTCATTGATCATATCACCCCAGGAGAGCCTTGGATACCTCCCAGGTTTAAAGCCAATTTGCTATTGTTACTTAATCATCTTCTGGATTCCTGCCTTAAATGCTTCATAGGGAAGCAGTTGTCAAAAGCTCACCTGTCCTTAATTTCTCCCCCCCCGCCCCCCTATATAACTAAGCCACTAGAATGGAGCAGGTGTAGTTGAGGGCTTTTGGACAATCCTCTCCCATGACCACAGTATTTGGATTGTTTTGAATTTAAATAACTATCGGCCTTGGGATTTAACAGTTTTGCATTCTTCAATACCAAGAGCAATACATCCCCTCTTCTCCACCAATCATTAGTAACTTTCGCAAATAGGGTAAAGTTGGAGATTTTTTACCCCCACTTATGCAGAGCATCCTGCTACAGGAGGAAAGAAACTCTTTAATTTAAATGTGATCTATTTTCTGTATCAACAACATTTTTTCCATTTGCAGCAGTCAGTGAATGTAAAACACTTGTATCTAGGACCTATCATACTCTTGGTGACAATACAAAAGATAAACCTCTGCCAATGTACATTCTACAAGAGCAAAAGGGCAAGTTTATTTTTCAGAGACAGCATATTTATATGCAAAAATATGCAAAGTAGGTTTATGCAAAGTAGAGTGCAAAACATTTTTATTGTCTTCTCTTGAAGACTTTTAGATTTGAGTCTTTCCAATTTGTCAGAGGCAGATTAATAGTAGGACTGGTACATTTTAAATGAGGCCTCTCAGTAATCTCATGCAGCTAGTTCTCTTATACTACTTTTGTGCAGTTTACATATGTATGGAACTGAAAATGGTAGCTATCTCTTCAGCCCACTTTTTCATGATATATAAAAACTGAGCTCCTTACCACTAATAAAGTGAGTAGCATTTTCAGTTAGTCAGTACTATCTGTTTAGAAAAGTAAACAAATATTAGACAAACTGCCTCCATTAGGTTGTGCCTTTCAACAGGCTTGCCTGCATGTTTTCCCCTTGGCTCTCTAGCTCTGTCCTGCTTTTTCTCAGTTAGTTATCTCAGATAAGATTATAAACCCTTAAAGAATTCATCTTCATTTCTACAACACATCTAATGCAATGATTCTCTAAGCCTAACTACAGCTGTTTATTATTATTTATAAATAAAAAAAAACCTTTAAATTTATTAATTGAGTTTAACTAACCAAAGCAGCTTAGCACTCTATCAGTATAGAGCATCTCTTTATTTTCACTCATTTTTCATAATCCTTAAAGCAAGTCTTACAGCATGTGAAACCAAAGTTAAAAAGGAAGAAAAAGTAATGAAAGAAACCTCACCTGAGTTACCCTAAGTTGACATTTATTACAATACTTACCTGTGATTATAAAGAGTTGTCTATAAAAAGACAATATAGTGTGTTTTAGTATAGTGTTACTGTAAGTTCCATTATAAATGCAAAATTCTAACTTACTAGTTGGATCCTGTGTGCTGATGAAAATTCTCTGTACCTCAGAGCTGACAGTGTCTGGCCCTACGTCTGATTCACACTTCTGTGCTGTGGCATATGAGAATTGTACACCATTCACCTTGGGTTTTTTTAAACACTATACCTCCAAAATAAATTTTTAATATTTCTTTAAGATTGTCTCATAATTCTTACTTTCATATTAAATTTTTTTACCCCAGACATTAAAAATGATACTTAAAATGCAAGGAAAACCTTTGTCTAATCATTACATCATATGAATAATTTAATACAAATATATGTATTTGACATTAAAAAATGAAAATTTACCTTGAATAAGAAATACAATAAGCTCTTTTGATCTGAGTAAAAAAACCAAACCAAATCAAAACAAAAACAGAAGCCTTAGAAATACGGCTCTAAGGTGGAATGACTGGATGCCTCCCCATAAGAATATTACACTAGTTTTGCTATTTTTGAGATGCAAACAATTAACAGTATATGAAGAGCTTCTTTTTCTTGCTGCACCACCTTATCGCCAAGTGCTGATGGTATCCACATCTACTTTGAGCCTGTCTGAAAAGCTCCCGAAATCTTTCTAAATGATAAAATATCATTACTTGGAACATTACTAACAAATAAATGTGCAACAATTCTTTCTCATGCATGTCTCAGCCTTTGTGACCTGCTGAATGTACAGGAAGATTAATGCTAGAAACAGGAGCTGGAATTTAAAACTCTTAAAATAATAATGACCAAAAAATTGCTAAACCAGCCATTGAAACTGTTGTTTTTTGTATCTGTGCAGTCTGTTTCTCAGCTTTGCAAATTTTGAAGTACATCCATGGTCTTGTTAGAAAGCTGCAGATGTGTTATTGACAACTGATTTTTAAACTCCAACCAAGAGTTCCTCAGCACATTTTTATGACATCCTGTGTAACACATGGAACTTAAGAAAGATAAAATGCAATAATGAACCACTTTATTTCCCATGTGCATTTTTTCCTCTACTGTTGTATTTCCTCTTTAGCACAGTTTATTTGCTGTAAGAAGTGTAGTCTTATTTGAGCATCATGTAAACAATATAAAGCACATTCTGTTTCATGAAAAAAAAGTTCAAAATCAGTACTTTGTTTGAAAAATCTTATCATTTATTAGCTGTTACTTCATTGTGATAATTTCTAAGCTATTGTGATCTAAAATATGCCTTTGGATTTTAATTCAGAACACAGTAGTAAGCATGCAAAATATTCTAACAAACCACATTTAGCAAAATCTTAATAGTTTATTAAGCCACAGTCTTAAGATTAACAGTCCTTGTGGCTAACCCGCATTTGAGAGTATTGTTTCTGTGATCCCCACCCTTTCTACCATTCAAATTACTACAGAAAATATTTAGACGTGTGTGTGTGCAGATTTTCTTGAGGATTAAAATATTATGAAATTCTAAAAAAAAATCCTCCAGCATGATTAGCAGTTATATTTACCCATATTAAGACAATTTCTTTTTTTTAATTTAATCAAAAAGTTAATTTTTCTGCTGTCTGTAATAAAATATTTATAATTTATTTATAATTTTAAAATATAAAACTACTTTCCCTTCACTAATTAATGGTGCAGCATTGAGAGCTTATTGATGATGACAGTAGGGTTGTGCTCATATGGGTAAGGACTGGGGAAGCCTAGCAAGGCAAGTGTCATGGTGGGAGTCTGTTACAGACCACCGAGAGAGGACAAAGGGGAAGATGAAATTTTCTATAAGTATCTGAACCTCTAGGCCTTGTTCTCATAGGAGATGTTAACTTACCAGGTGTCTGCTGAAAATACAACGTGGCAGAGAGGAAAGAGTCTAGAGGGTTTCTGGTGCATGTGGAAGAAAGCTGTCTGACACAGCTGGCAAGGGAACCAACCAGGCAAGGCGCTCACTGGACATGCTGTTGTCAACAGAAAAGGGCTGGAGTGAATTGTCGTGGTTTGTGACCATGTTGGGCATGGAATGATACAGCTTTTGATTTTTGGGGAGGGGCTCAGAAGCCTTGCACTGCCAGGGGACACACTTTGGCCTGCTTAGGACACAGGTTGACAGAATCCTTCAGGAGGTATTCCTGAAGGGCAAAGGAGTCCAGGAAGGCTGGGCCCCTTTCAAGAGGGAAATCTTATAGGCACAGGATCAGGCCCTTCCCACATGCATAAAGACAAGCCAGTCAGGAAGGTCAGTCTGGAAGAACAGAGAGTTTTGGCTGGAACCTGGGGGAAGAAAGGACAGTTTATGTTCTTTGGAAGAAGGAGCGGGTAACTCAGGAGGACTACAGGAATGTCACAAGGTTCTGCAGGGAAAAGAAGAGATGGGTCGCTACCTGTTCAGTGTATGACATTACAAAAGGAAATTTTTTTTTTTTTTAAATAGCCAAATGACAATCAAATTTGCTTATAAACCACCCTAATGAGCATAATATAAAATTATATTAGACAAATCAAATATGGACTAAAATATGTCATTTTTCAAATGTAACTTTAATCAGGATTTTATGGCTAGAACTTCCAACTTACATTACATGTTTCAAGTACTCTTATAGCAAGAGGTCATTCAGCTGGATAATCAAGCAGAAACAATCCTTAAGCATTCTCTTGTCATAATAGTATGCAGGCCTATTAAGTCAGAAACGCTATTTTCTCATTGAAATTTATTCTATTTCCTGAAACACTGTTCTTCTTTTACTTGTTTTTCTTCTGTTTTCTTATGTTTATAAGCATCAGTTTCTTTTTCCTACAGTTAGTTTCTCATTTGCAGAACAAAACTGTTGTCCATACTCTGTCCATTGTGCCATTTCTGCCTATTACTCAGATATGCAAAATTAAGATGAATTGTCCCCATTTCAGAATGGCTTGAGTTTTAAGAGCTTAGCTGCTTTTTGTTAGAAACTTAACTTTTGATCATTAATTATTAATAAAATTCTTTAACAGCCTACAAATTATGAATGTGATCAATAAACATTTACAGGTGTTTTAGGAGAAAAGTTGAGCTTCCCTTTATGAGAGTAAAACTTTGGGAGATTACTTTTAGCCTCTATTAGCCAGGGAGTACAAAGTGATCTAGCTCAGAGCACTGATAAATTATGATTTTTGTTGGTATTTTTACTAAAAAGTTAGCACTTTAAAAGTTTATGGCAAGTAAGATTGCTTAGCATATCAAGACGCTGTTTATCCTTAATAGATTCAAGGAGGTTACTTGAAGGACACTTTCAGTGCATGGCCCTGTATACATAATACAGCCTTTTATTGTTGACAGAGTCCAGAGCCCTGTGAATATTTTTACAGTACATTATTTTTTAGAACCAATAAATTACTCATCTAAAGTATCCAAGTATAAACATGATGACTTTTTCCAGGCTTGACTATGATACCATTACAATGAAATATGGATTTCAGTGGTTATCTGGTTTTGATGTCTTGCAATAAATCGTGATCATTTATGATTGATTCTGAACTTCATGCAATTTTTTTTCATATAGTCTGTCCTACACTTGTAAGGTTCCTCAGAGTTATATTTTTAAAGATATGAGACAATGTCAAGATAGCATTAGACTGTTTTAAAATTCTTTTAACAAATTTAAATATATTTTCAGACTTCTTTTCTATTCCATCTACAATTATAAAATTTCCACAAATAAAGAGTGAACTCAAAATTCCTAAGTATTTGTTAAAGGACAGAGGAAAGATCTTTAATATATAATTTTTTTAAAAAAAGCCAATATGCTGCAGTAACACAGGCTAAATTAGCAGCTATTTGCAGATGATTCATTTAACAGCAGCCTCCAGATTAAAAAAAAAAAAAAAAAAAACAAAACACAAAAAAAAAAAAAAGGCAAGACATCTTTAGGCCATATGTGAGGTATGGTATGTGAGTGCAGCTATACTCCATACCACAAACATACCCCAGAGGAAAAATAAAAAACCTTCTTAATCGCACCTTCTTTAACACAGTGTGTCATGTTTTCTATATCCTCTGTTATCTAGAAATGGCATTTCCTCATTGGGAGTTCAGCCAGTTCCTCAGTGGAACTAAGATTTTACCCTTTTACTGTTATTAATTATTCTCCTATTCTAGTATCTAACTCTGAATTTCTAATTTTTTACTTTCTTTTTCTCCTGACCATATATGTTACTTCTGTCTGGCAGGAAGTATTTTTCTTCACTTTCATTTCTTCTTAATTTCTCTACATTCTCCTATATTATACTGCGGTTCATGATGTATTGTGTATTACTACTGGCCTATGCATTTCCCTCACCAGAACACCAAAGTTAGATTTAAAGGATACATGTGGTCAGTACATTTGATGAAAGAATTATTTTTTAATATCAGTTCAACACTTAAGTATTTATAATAAAAAGAATAAAAAGCATAAAGTATTCTTTTTAAAATAACTAAAATAATTGATTTTCCACACCCCCAGATTGAGCAAATTCCTGAATGGATTTGAAGTTCTGTAGGACACATGGGACACTTAGTCCATAGGGAAGACTTTGAGCGGGCACACAACAAAACAGTTTTCTCCTTGTCTCATCTCAGAATTTGCAATAAGAATCACTTTTTTTCAGAACCAGTAGTATCCCTCTCAGATGTTTTGATACCCTTGTCAGAGGGTACTGGGTGACTCAGTTGAAATGATAGCATTGTTGCATGCATCTGTGTTCAACACAGGTAATTGCACTGAGCACAGAGTTAGCAGTTTCAGCTACAGTTTACACTGCTTTACTTCTACTACACATTAATGTAAGGTTGTAGCAAGGCAGTGGCTAGATTTTTTTTCTAAGTAACAAGTCATAGGACAAGAAAAGCGGCCTTAAGCTGATCAAGGAGTTCAGATATCCAGATTGGTTATTAAGAAAAATTTATTCACCAAAAAGGTTGTTAAGCAGTGGAACAGGATGTCCAGGGAAGTGGGAAAGTCACCATAGCTGAAGGTATTGAAAGGACGTGTAGATGTAGCACTTGGGCACATAGTTTAGTCTGAAGATGGAAGCATTAGGTTAATAGTTGGATTCAATGATCTTAGAAGTAATTTTCAACCTTGATGAGTCTATGTGTCTGTGACTCCTAACTCAGTACATGTAAGCTTCTTTCACGTTTCCTTAATATGACTGTCCTAATAATCAGAGTCAGGTTTTACACTCCAGAAAATGTGTACGTTATAAATATGCCTGGATTCTACATCAAAGGCAGAGAAGGAAAATATAAATCTCCTAAATGCTTTAAGTATACATACAGGGGGTTTTTTCCACTACTACTAAGTTTGGTTCAAAATGTAATGTTGGTATAATTCTGAATTCTTAATTATACTGTAATTTAAAGTTGCATTTACTGCATTGTTTCACAGTAGCAGAACTAATGATCCATAGTTTTCAACTCTTTTTAGCACTCCTATCCTTCAACCTCATTCATTAACCAGTATTAAAAAAAGGTTTATTTTATTAAAGAATCTCAAGAAAAATCCTCAAGGAAAAACAGGAATTAAAGTTCATCTCAAAGATCCAGCCAGGTCAGAAATAGATGCTGAACAACAAATGCCTATTTTTCTTAGCTACATATTAGCCCTTATTCTTTAATATTCTGTCATATAATAGGAATGCTCCTCTACATTGCCTCTAACCTTAACTTCCCTTAACTTTGTAAGGTAGTGACACTGCTTGACCACTTTCCCCTGAAACCAAGCAAAGGATGACTTACCAGCATGGAGCAGAACAGCATCAGTCCTGCTACGCACCATTCTCTGCTGGGAGTCAGAAATAGTGTGAGAAAAATAAATATTTGCAGAGCTCACACCCATTTGAGCTGCATGTATAAATTCAAAAGATAATTTTCTACCTGGAGCATATTTCCTGGCAGCATAGGAAAAGTACCACCACAATTAAGCAATTACATTGTCTATTCTGACACAGTCCACTGCTGAATACCTAGCAAAAATCCATCAAAAAACCAAAACATACTGGAATGAAAACTCATCCAAGCAGACCCCAATCTCAGGAGAAAGACAGTCAATATAAACACTGCCTCCAACCTGCAACTACTTCCTGACTGCAGTGTTTGTGATGCTAAACCATCTGGCCGCAGGGAACAAGCTCTTCTGAGAGACAGGGAAGGCTGTGAGCTTCTACTTCCTAGTCAGCCTACTGTTTGCTCCCTCCCAGCTGGAACACAAGACTCGCCAGAGACCCAGCTGTGACATTTCAGACACAGGCTAAGAAGCCAAGTCAAACACACTCAGTGGGAGTGGATGAGTCTACTGTAATTATTGGCAAACTATTCAGCCTTTCACCTGTGTAGGCTTGAAGTCTGTCCGTGGTTCAAGCCTGAGAAATTTAAGTGTTTCTTTTAAAGCTGTAAGTGCATGAACAGCTATTGAACATTTTAGATGTGGTTTAGATTATTCTATGATATTTTCTCTTACAGAATCTGCAAAATCTAATTGTGCTTGCTTGTGTAGAACCAAGCTGGACCGTTCTTTAATTGATAGTTCTTCACTGTGTTTCCTTAATGTGGATTAATTCTGCCTCTGTGTATTTTAAGAGTCTCTAGGATTTAATGCTGCATTGTCAAGCAGATATACCAAGTGGATAACTAGAAATGTTTGTGATATTTATAAAGAATAACATGCATTTTTTTATTCTCTTCATTATGCCATCACACTTATTGTAATTACTTGTCATAAACCAAAGAATGAACTTCCCAAAAATCCAAATCTAGAAAGGTGTTTGACTTCCAAATTTAATTTTAAAAAATCTTGTTAAACAGTTTATAGCGTCCCTGTTTCTTCATCCATAAACAATGAACAGGGCAACTATTTCCCCAAAGTAGCACTCAAGCATGTGACTTGCTTTGGCTCATTATTTTATTAGATTAAATATTTAAAGCTGACAATAAACTACTATCAATTATTTCTTAGAAAGTGAAGATTTTCTAGTAATGGTTTGTATTACCAAGACTTCTATTTTCCAGCATAAGCCTTCCTGATGTTTGTTGCCAAACAGGACAGC
The DNA here is from genome assembly GCF_048771995.1 of Taeniopygia guttata. NCBI lineage: Eukaryota > Metazoa > Chordata > Aves > Passeriformes > Estrildidae > Taeniopygia > Taeniopygia guttata. Next base: position 33,781,650 of record NC_133028.1, on the reverse strand, counting down.
ATCTGTACCTCTAACAGACTCCAACATAGCTTTCCCTCAAAAATTTCTTGCAGCTCACATCTGAGATCCAGGATGGGTTAAGAAAAGAGCTAAAAAAACTTTTTTTTTTTTTTTTAATCATTCCATTGGCACTTGGAAAATATAACACATGTAAATCATAATACTCCCTTTGGAGGGGGCACATCTAGATTACTTCAGTTTTTGGCAACTATTGCAATACCTCAAAGGAGAGTTTAGTACTACAAATGCTCATGACCATGAGCTCTCACTTCTCACAGTCCTAAAAGATGTTTGCTAAATACTGAATAAATACAGATAATGAGATTCATATAGGATGTACTATTTCAATGGTGCTTTGATTTTTTTGAGTGCTCTTGTTTGCTAGCGGGTAGCCTAAGGAATGTGAGTGTGTCAGGTCTACTTCATCTCCAGCTGCTGCATGCTTTTATCAGCTTTTCTTTTTCTCTGACCAGAAATTTAAAAGAAAAATCAATATATTAATCCCACGTGAGACTATAGAATGCATCATGATGTTTACATAGTTATGGCACACATGCAAAACAAATTAAATAATCCATGACTAAAGTAATTACTGGGTCTACATATCTTAAGGTCAGTAAGGGCCTTCTATGGTACTAGAGAGTCACACTGAGAGCCAGGACCAAGATTTTATCTCCTTTATGTGCCTCCAAAAAGTAATAACAGTATGAAAAGTTTTTCCTACACTTAAAAAAGTTTGCTCTTGCTTTTGGAAAATTGTAAAACCTGAAAGTACACCTAAGCAGAGAAGCACCAAAATGAGCAGAACAGGAGCAGACTTAACTTCTGAGGATCTGTTAGATGTCAATTCAAGTCTGTAACGTATGGCCACTTGTTCAGTGGGCCAACCTGATTTCAGAAATGTGTATACATTCCCAATTGTGCCTGAAGTGGAAGTTTAATTTTTTTCCAGACTGCTGCCTAAAGGTAAGCTCATTTTATATGTAGTAAAAATATTATATCACATACATCCTGGAAAAGATAAGGTGGAAAATATACAGTATTATATAGACAATAAAATCTACTATTTTGTGTTGCTTTTATGTATTTGTAAAAGGCAAGAGTGATACTATTTATATATTACACATATCCATTACATATGTATAAAAGGTTTATACCTGAACAAGCTCTAAATAATATTCCAGAAATGTAAATATAATAAAAAAACCTTTATTAAACCTCTAGAAGGAGTTTAAAAGAAGTCTGAAAATTCAGACATTGCTGAAGATTTTAATTCCGCTTGTTAAAGTTATAGCCCTGAGTCTCTGGGTGAAGTCTTTCCAACTCACTAGTCCATACCTGTCACTACATAGACAAACAGCTTCTTGATGATATATTCTGAAGTGCTAAAGCTAAGAATAAATGCCATATGCTCTTATAAAACCTTTATGGCTGAGAGTTTCTTGCTTCGTTTATACGCAGCTCTCTTAGTGGCTTCCATGGAAATTAGCTCAAGTAGGGTGAGTAAGGACCAGGTAACAATTTCAGAATAAATAACAGCTCTCAATACTGAATTTCAATGATACATTATGAACAAAAGCACATGCCCCCTGTCCCTGAGTCCTTCAGTGGTTCATGAAATAGAAAATGTTCTGCAAATGAGCAGAGAATAACAGGAGCAAGCAGAGGAGGAAATATATAAAAGTACTGTATTAGAAAGCTAGGGACACATTGCAGTATGCCAGCAGCACATAATTCTGCTTATTTTCTGTCACCAATACCAGGATGTATCAGAACATGATTCCGGCTTCAAGCTATTCTTCATAAGAAGAAAACATTTCAAGAACTTTGGTGTTTTTTTATACCAATGACAATGCGTCCTAGAGATACTGGAAACACTGAATTCTCAGCGGTTAAGTTATCTGCCTACCTTTAATACTTTGCACACATCTTCATACAGGAAAAATCAGTAATGGCTTCCACATTTGCAGCAATTTTTCTTCAAGAAAAAAGCACTTATGAAAACTCCTCCTAAAATAGGTAAAGTATGATCCTGCATTAGATCTTAATAATTTACTAGATTTTTAAAATTTGTTGTTTACTTCTACACCATGAATTCACTGTGTGCAACTAACCATATATTTTAGTTGAGAGCTGTTGTATTTAGTAAAACTTGCTTCTGATTTATATTCTTAAACACACTCAGTGAAAAATTCCAATGAAGGTCAAAGATTCATCTGAATGGCCGTTGAAACAACATTTCATAGTACAGAAGTGTGTTGAGCATGTTTAGATAAATTGGATTGTATGCTACTATAATGCTCTTAAAAACTCTTTTAAGAATTACTTATGCAACACTGTCATCCAATATCACTATTTTCAGAATAAAAGTTAAAGGCCAGTGTATGACAGTTCAAACTGTTTTCCTGCAATATCTGACTAACAACCCACAAAGGACTGGTAAGATATTCTAGAACCCCAAATTTTAAGAAGAAACTTATCAATCAGAATTAGAAAGTGATGGGGAAGGAAGCAACTCCTGTGAAACAAAACAAGCTCTCTGTATTCAGTGTTGAAAGTGTGAAGTGGTGCGAAAAGCTTAATATAATTGTTTCACCTGTTTTGTCTTTCTCAAGGCCTTTCTGTGTATGAAATATCTGACTTTAGCCAATAATTTCTGTGTGTGAGATCTGTAACCATACCATGTATGTGCAGAGTGGTGTCTCAATATTCTGCCAATGGAAGCCTCTAGAGAAATGTAATTCTGTTCATGCTCCCATATTTATCATGCTTAAAGGATAAGAATTTTAGGATCTCTGTAAAGGAATACAGACTTTTTTTTTTTTTTTTTTTAACGTTCATAGGCTTCAGGCTTATAATATGCTCAATAATTTCTTCAATACCCAGGGTAATCTCTGTGTGTGCTCCCAAAACATGCATGTCTGACCTCACGTATAAATATAAAATTTTATCTTCTGTCATCATAAATATGGATGAGTATATGACTCAGTTCAATCTTTGAACAAATGTCTTCATTATTGCTTCCTGCATCTGTGGATGAATCATGGCCCTCTCTCTTCCTTCACATTGGACAATGAAGATTGGGAATAGCATTTAGCCTGGTTAATGGTCTAAGAATAAGGAAATACTTAACTTTTGCAGAATCATGGATTTGGAATTTGCTGAATCGTTACCTTGAATAGGGTAAGGAAACACAAGCAATGCATGCAGTGGCAGCCTGGAGGCTACAGCATAAGATATCACAGTATGAATTTTATGCAGATTTCTGCAGTAGGTAGTTTTAATAATATCACCTCATACTTACATGTAACAAAATAACATTGGTAAGTGGTGTGATATCTGTCTTTTTAATGTTATTGGCATGACAAAACCATGCAACTCAAGAACACAAATTCTTCAGTAACTTTATATTGAAATTCTTTGTATTTTACAAATTATTTTGGAATACTCAATTTTTAAAGTTTTATGGGCAAACTGGGCTTGATCCAGTCAAACTTCTTCTGAAGTTTGATCTGCTGTAGGCAGACCATTTTCAGCACTTTATGAACCCAGTCTTTATCAAGATGTTATCCAACGGTAATTGTATGAGAAGTATTTGTATACGTAATTGTACATGCCTATCTATAATGGTATTTCTGTTCTAAGCACAAGTCAGCAGAAGAGTTAAAGTGTTTCTAAATACTTCACAGAGAATTGTGTTCTTGGTCTATTGGAAATCTATTCCGCATGATTTCCTTAGTGCCACTCACTCCCTGCTTGCTTCCTCTTATATAACTCTCCTCTGCCTGTGGTGCAAGAAAAGTATTATAATGGAGTTTACAATGCATCTGTTGGCTGATAATCCCAGATATATGGCCTAAAGAAGCATTTTCAGGTGAATACTTCTATTGCCAAAAGCAGTTTTATGCTGCTTCAGATCACATCTTTCAGATTAAAAAAAAAAAGGAAAATATATTTATGATTCACATGGATTTGTGAATGAACCAACTTTGAATTACTACTGTTGTAACTTGTGGTCAGCTCCTCCCGCCGCAATACCCCGAGCAGTGGCGTGCTGGGCAGTGAGAGGGAAGAGAACAGGAGGCTACTCCCCCTGTGAAGCTCTGCAGTCCCAGTCGTCAGCGTGGGGACAGACGGAGGCAACACGGGACTTGGAGGTGAACAGGACGGTTTTATTCAGCAAGCCCCAAGACCCTCTGGGGAGGGTGAACAAAGGTTTTATACAGGAACTCAGCAGGCGGGGTGTAGGAACAGCAACCAATGAGGGTAGAGCAGGGAAGGAGTTTAGGGTGGGATTAACATAGCACAAACCTATCAGGGGAAACAGGGGAGGGGAATAACACAAAGTAACCAATAGGGTGTTGAGCCTCACTAAATTGACAGGGAAGGCTCTGGAAGCAGGGGAGGGGACTAGGAGGAATGACAGGGAATGTTCTGGGGAAAGGGGAAGGGAAAGGGAGGATTGAAAACCTGGAGAGGAGTGGGTTAGGGAAGAGTTTGGGAAGATTGACAACTGGGGGAGGGAGGAGATTGCGGGGGGGCAGTGAACAGACACTGAACAAATATCAAATCAAAGAAAAAACACACCACAACAAATTACTTTGGAAATCATCCTGTTTATGATCAATTGAAAGTTCAGTGTACAGAGCAATGCTGCAAAACCCAGCTCTCCAAGATCAATGTATTACCATTAATCAGCACTAGATCATATGCTTCAGAGAATGGAACATATTTCAAGTAAGACAAGGTCTGTCAAGCAATGATGTTCATTAATCTGCACTAGCTCTGGGTTACTGCAATACCTGCTCCCCTGTTCCACTATTAGGAAAGGGAGGAATTTGCCTATCATCTCCAATGTTACACAGGACAATTCATTGTCTATCTTCAGACAATTTAATTATGAACATACCTTAATTTCAGTAGTCATAATAAGATCAATTGATAATCATAACTAGTCATAATTATTTCTAAATAATTCTCATTTAAATTAAAAATTCATTAAGCTGACATAGGTAGGCACTTTGTGTGAAGTACTTTTGTTTAATAATGAATCCTTTGATTTTAAGAAGGACCCAAAAATTATTTCAGAAATTACATGTTTCCTTGTACAGAACATGTTATCAAAAACGAATTGTCAGAGAAGTGGTAGGTATTAGTAACCTCAAGTAGACATTTACAAAAAAGGTACCTGTGATTTTTCCAGAAAAAAGTGTGTTTGAGAGAGGAGAATGGAAAACAGAATAAAACCTAGATTGTCTTTGGTCCCAGTCTATGTTTAAACAGTATCCCTAACATAAGGACAATCATTAAGAGCGCATAATTGAAAACATTTTTGATATTACATTATGTTATGCTTAATTACTTTGCCTGACATTATGTTACATGCTTGCCATGCCCCATAGAGCAGCATTCATTTGTTTAAGCTTGAGAAAAAAGCATAACCTTTCAACTAAAGAAGCTATCAAAAATACATATGTTTTGTTGGCATGGGTATATTTCTTAATGGAAGTGTCTGCTCACATAAACAGATGTAGCAGTGAAAAAACTATTATAGAGAGAGCTTCTAGTCAAACAAATAATTCAGCAATCAAAACATCTAAACATGTTGAAGGGCAACTCGATTTCTGGAACTAGGTAGGAAAATGTACAGATTATGTTGGTTTAGAAATTAAATTGCCTGAAGAACTTCTGAAAGGTTTCTAATGAGTGAGAAAGTATTGCATGGTCTTTCATTTAATTCAAGCAGGCAGAAGTATCTATCTGTAAGTGTTTATAGAGAATATTATTACTATATGCTCAGGAGACAGACTGAAAGCACAAGGATCAATTCTGTATTGATGTATTCAAAGGAGGTCTAGTAACTACCCTTTTTTCAATAGCAACATAATTATTTCTTCATGTTGAGAATAGTATTTCTCTTAACCTTATAATGAAACATGGTCTAAGCATGAGATTATAAATCTGGTTGCATGTGATTTAGAACATTATAATGTCATTCATAAATTCACAGAAGGAAAAGTTGAGCTTAGGCAGAAGCCTTCAAAGGGAATAGATTTTGAGCAGGAAATGTCTTTTCCTGTTTCTGAAAATTCCTGGAGGTAAAAATAAATCCTCTAAAGTTTAAACTGAAAAATCAAAGAAATATTTCAATAAGAATAGTAAAATTAAGGACCCCTTTCAATAAAATATTATTTGAATCCATTTGAATCTCAATGTATAAATTCTGGACAGTTACCACAAAATATACAATAAACTGTAAATCTTAAAATATTAACTGTCCTCTAGGTTCTGTGCTTTTAAGACACATTGGTTTTACTTTGTACTTATACTTAAATCACTAATAATAGAAGTAAAAATAATGGTAATTGGGAAATGAGAATGGATTGAAGATTAAAATGGTCGAGGTAAAATGATAATGCAAATAGTGACTAATCATTTCTCCTTCCCAAACTGGTAATTCTCTCTCTTTTTCTAAAATCACTCTTGCTTGAATGAGACCTTTTGTTCATAGACTTGCAGAATGGTTAAGTTTGGGAGGAGCTGATCTGGTCCAAACTCTTCTCTCAAGCTACCCAGAACAAGCTACCCAGAACATGTCCAGATGCACTGTCATCCTTACAATAAAACGTTTCTTGAGGTTCCTGCTGTGTTTCAGTCTGTGTCCATTTCCTCTGACCCTGTCGCAGCACCACTGAAAAGAGCCTCTTCTCTCTAAACCTCCCCTTCTGGTATTTATACACACTGATAAGATTCCTCCAAGCCTTCTCTTCTCCATGATGAACAGTCCTAAATCTCTCAGCCTTTCCTCATAGATTAGATACTCCAGGAACTTTTTTTAATGGGACTTCACTGGATTTTGTCTGATATGTTTCTTTTTTCCTGGAACACCCAGAACTAGATGCAGTAGTCCATGTGCAAAGTTATTATTAGCCATTTCACTTTCAGAGTTACAAATGCTACAGGAGAAGAACATATCTGACAGAAGTTTTAGATTTTCTACCATTAGCAGCTCATCCAACAGCCACAGGTTTGTACCATCCCACCTTTTTCTGTTTAGAAATGAAATGGACATGAAGCAGTGGAACTGGAGAGGTGAAGCATTCAGTGTTGGACATGTATGCTAGAGGAGCAATTCCAGAGTTGGTACATCAGTAGTCTCATAACCTGCCTGACCAGCACAGCAAATCATGCACTGTCCTGTGCTGCTTAGCCTGGCTGACTGCACAACTGGATCTGAAAACTTTTTATAGTTGGAAAGGGAAAGGTCACAAAGATATTTTCATAGTCTATTACAGCAACCTGAACAAAATTTACAAGTATATTGATGGAAGCAGTTAAGGAGACTAATTCTTTAAATTGGAAGGTGTAATGCCTTTGGTTTACTATGAAAAAAAAAGTAAACTTTCTTCCATGTTAATGAGAAAGATGAAGAGGAATAATTAGAAACAGTGGAAATTTGTCAGGAATCAAGATCATCAAATCCACCCCCTGTTCCTGCTTGCAACCATGCAAAACAATTATTTCAGAAACTTACTTCTTTTTAAAGTTAAACATCTTAGTTTTCTTGTACTTGGAAGATAATAGTAGAAGAATTTTCAACTTATTCATCATTATCTTTAGCTACTGCTTCATAAAAAGAAACTCATAGATTTCCTTAAAAAACTGTCTTGTCCCCAATTACTCCTACACTATACTTTGTGAATCTAGTTGCTATATAAGTTAGATTTCTGTTCTTCTTACCAACCTAGCAACATCTATTGCACATTTAGCTCATCTTTCTTGATCATCAGTTATCAAAATTTATACATGATATTGAAATTAAGAGAAATAGGCCTGAAACTGGAATGTCTGGGGGAGAAATTCTGAATAAAGCTCTTAGTATACATATAAAAATAGATCAATTATTCTGAAAAATTGGAGGGACCAGCTTTTACAATAAAAGTATTGTGTCAATATTTGTTCTCTCTTCAGCCATAGAGAGCATATGGAATAACTGTGACTAAGACCTAGTCAATTACTGAGAGGCAAATTAGATGGTAGAAAGGTATCAAAGGAAGATCATGGTTGCAATAAAACCAACTTCTATAAGTTTAATAATGCAGAAGTGTATCACATGATTATAAGAATGGTGAGGACATTGGCACAGGATGGCACAGAGTCTGTCAATAGCTCTTAATGAGCTCAGCACAGGTGCTGTTAAGTTGCACATTGTTACAATAAAAAAAAAGGTACTTAAAACTATTTAACTTTTTGACATTCCAACTGTTAAAGATTATTAAATATAATGTAGCAATAGCAATAGGGCATGTAGAGATCATAAAAAGATGAAAGAGGCATAGCGTGATGACCCAACAGTGCATCAGCAGTAATGGCAGAAGAGTAATAGTCTACATATTCTTCATGCAGCTCCCATGCTGCTCAAAACCCTCTCTCTCATGGACTAGATTAATGAAACAGAGAAGAACTTTATAAAGGTAGCACTTTGCTGCTAAAAACTGTTAACTATCTAATCTTTCTGTGACACTAATGCTACCTTTTTATGCTGTAAATCCTTTCCTAGAATTCTTCATTTCCCATGTACTTAGAGACCTTGATTAATATAAATTACTTGTGCTCTATAACTGGTAATTTTATTTAAACCAAACTACTTATTCTTCTGTAAGTTGACACAGAAAACAACCCACATACAAAACAAAACAATTTGTATAGGTTCATAGACTCTACCATGAGCAGTTCTTATGACAACAGTGAATATACTAGTATGAAGGCACTCAAGAACCGAAGTTTTACAGTCCTGTCTATAAATTCTTGTAATACTAAATCTCACTAAATACAGAAGGCATTTAAGGGATTGACCTTAAGAATAAAAATAGAGAGCCAGAATTGTCTTCCGTGAAGAACTGTATGTCAGCATTTTGTTTTCACTTAATTCTCTCCTAGAGTCAGCATCTTTTGAAACATTTTTTTAAATGGAGATCATATCTGATAGAAGATTCTTCATTTCATGTGCTGTGTCCAACCTTCTCTATTCTAGTATTTCACTTTCATATAAAAGCCATGTTTACATGCATATTTTCTTAGAGAAACAAGTATCTTGGTTCTTTAAGAGGACTTACATCTATTGTACTTTACTGGCAACTTCAGTAAGAGGCGCAGGAAGAATTGTGATTAATGGACCCTTGAAGCCCTGAAGGGATTGCAGTCTTCTACTAATTTGTCTGTGATTTCTTCCCATGTATTCTTTCCTCCATAATATCATCTTTTTTTCAGCATCTAATGGTACTTTTTATGAAAGTGCTTTATTTTGTCAAGAAGTAACTACCTTCCACAGTGCAACTGGAACAAGAGAGACTGTCTTGTAGTTTCTGCCTTACTACTCTGTGAAATTCAGCATGATATACATAAATTACTGAATGCTTCATTCAAATTTTGGATACAATTAATATTTCAGGCTCAAAAATACTTAGTAAACAGATTCTGAAAAAACATTCTCAGAATTTCTTATCAAAGGCAAGGGCCGTTAAGAAAAATTCTCTGTTGCAATAGTGTCATGATTTAGCAATATTTAGCAATATTCTTCAACACAAGGCCCCCACTGAGACTTTTGCAAACAGACTAACTTCCCCTCTTGCCTGCCTACCTTCTCACTCCAGGGGTGGAGTTGAGAATTTGAGGCACAAAAGTGAAAATCACAGGTTGAGATAACAATCTAATGGAACGAGCAATGAGATAAGAAAACAAAGAGTAACAGCAACCATATTAGCAGACAAAGGGGTGATTTACACAGAAAGTAAAAAAATACTGGACCCTTTTGCTCACCACGTTTTCTCCCCTGATGAAAAATGGAAGACTCTCTTACTCCCACCCCTGACAAGTGAGGTGGGATGGTAGTGAGTAACATCAGGGTTTGTCTGTGCCCGCTTGGCACAGAACACTGCAGCCCAGAACTCCTAGGCTAAGGTGATCCAGTAGGCTCTGCCTCACCAGTACCTGGGACTACAGGAATGCATCACTGTGCCTGGATACTTTAAAAATAATATCTCTGTCCTGGCCAGGACAGGGACAAATGAGTAACTGACTGTCAGCCTGCAATTAGGAGTTTTGAGACTGATGAAAACAGCTACACAGGAAGAAGAGTGTCCAAAAAATAAAGCAAAATAGGAACGAGGGAAAAGAAAGAGCAGTATGATACTTTGCACAATGATACATTGCCTAAAGATAAACAGGGGTACAAAATTTAAGGATATTACTTTGGATAAAAATTCAGAGTTTTTTATTCAGTTTTTTTTATTTACTATTTCCATCTTTTTTCTTTGTTTGTTTCAGACACATATCACTGAGTGCCCACTTTTCTACTGTAGCTGAAACAACTGGATATGGTTCTGAGAAGTGGAAATGTATGAAGGCATTAAAGGAAGACAGCCAAAGCTTCTTCTCAGACAGGACCCCGATCAAGTCATGTCAGGCAATACTGACAGAACAGGGCAACTCATTCAACTATCTCAATTAGAATTTACTGTAAAGTCAGTGAGCAAAATAGCAAATGCATTTTTGATTCCAGGCCTAACTGTGCATTTTCAAACGTGGAGTGGTTATTGACTGCTGGTTTTTATGAAAAATTATGTTTTCCACAAATTTTTATATGTGTGTTGTACATGTTTGATCAGGCACAACAGCAGCATGTTTTGGTACCTGAAATCAAAGGATGTTATTTCAATTTGGCAAGAAATCATTCAAAACTGGCGATGCTTTCAGATTTGAGGAAAGTCTTATTCAATAGGTTACTAAAGAATGGATTATGGTTTAGGGTGGGGGCATAAAGGGTATAAATATTTTGGAAAAAGCTTAGGTTTTACTTTGCATTAGAATAAAAAAAAAATCTCTGAGAGGAAGTTCTGCAGGAAAAAAATTTTGTTTTGTGGGATTTTATCCCCCAAAACCTCTTTTTTCTTCTTTTTGGTTTAATTTTTTTTCAGACTATTATTTTGAATTTAGAAAAAATAAGCTTTGAAACACAAGTGAGGACAAGGTGTACAAGCATGATTCTAAGGCTATATTAATCATTACTCATGCAAGTGAAGTTGTCATAATTACTTTCAGAATTGATTACTGGTCTTCGAAATCCATCTTTTGATATGGAAAAGGGTGGGAGAGTCATTACTTTTTAGTCTATTCCTAATACTGTTGGAGTGTTTTGGGGTTGCCACAAAATCCTTTCAATGTGCCCTGTCTAAAATATTATGGAAGGATCATGCCTAGAGAATTCTGTGTTGAAGGCTGAGAGGAGTTTTAGGCTCAAGAAAATATACAAGGATTTTCTTTACTAAGTTATGAACAAAACATATCATTCCAAACATTACTACTTTTATACTAATACAGAAAAATTTTGGCTGAGAAGATATAAAAGAAGTTAATTATTTATTCTGAGTTACTGTAATTTTAAGATATTCAGGTATTGTTTGGAATAATTTCTTAGTGCCTGCTGATCTTTATAATAGAATAACCCCAGTATTCAAAATGAATGCTTAGCGCATCTCTCTCCCTCCTTCTCTCTTCCCCCCTTTCTCCCCATTTCTCTGTATTTGTATTATAATTACTACTAATGCAGGCTTTATTCTGAATGATAGTTTTATACCACAAACTGTGAAAAAATATAATTTTGTATTGTTTTTCCAGTATTGATCAATAAAACCAGGTTAGAAATTCACAGAGATTCTTTCTTTCTTACAAGTATAATTATTTAAAACCAGTTGGAAACAAAGTTATGATTTTCAGCTAAGACTGGAACCTGAACTTCTGGAGTTCTCAATATTTTATGTTGGTTCATTTTTTTGCATTCTCTCCTGTATTTCATGTAGCAATTTTTATTGTGAAGTAAACTGCCAAATAAACTTTTACTTTAGTAAAAATAATTTCTGAGCTTGCCAAGGTAAATGTTATCAGCTCTAGAACACAGAGACTGGCCAGAATTGAACAATAACTTTTTCATGTCACAGTCATAATGCCACTCTCTTTTGCCTACAGTTCCAAAGGTACCTCTTTTTTAGATTTACATTTTTATTAACTTTTTACATTAAAACCAGAAGTTTATTATCCTTTCTATAAACAATTGAAGCAGTAGGTTGACCAGCTGAAGAGATAAACAGAAGTTTATTTTGACAGTACGAGTTTTACTATTGGTGTTGTGCTAAATTTGCTTTGTTGCATTTTCGTGTTAGAAGGCTATCAGTGTGTAGCTGTGTGATACTGTCCTACATTTTAAATAGCTATGCTGTGTGGAATGAATGTGGATTGTGTGCAGAAAGCCAGCCTCTAAGATTGGAACTACTTTGAGTCTGTGTGTTCAAGAACAAATGTGCATATCATATTAAAAATTCAGAACAGAGTGTTACTATTTCATCAGCTGCCACAATAGTAAATTATTACAGATATTTCACACAGGAGGACATGCTGCTCATTTTTGCAAACTTCTGACTACAATGAATTCAGTGAATTCTGTTTGTTTTGTTTAGAGCACAAGCGCATTTTTTATGACAGAGTAGCTGTGTCTGTGTTCATCTGAGATGGTGACTAATTATTACCATGCAAGAAGAAAACTACATTGTTATTACACAATGGGGAAGTGGGGTATCTGGGGGGAATGAGGGTTAGGAGAAATAAATTGCATTGAAATGTGAAGAGCTTGAAGAATATATGTCGCAGCTTCATTTGACAAGGTACATTTGTCAAACTGTCAATTGTACTGATTAACCAAACAACCCGTCACTGTCACTTTTTACTTTTCCTTTTAGTAGAAATTAGTATTTTAAGTAATATTTTTTAAAAATTCCCACTGTTAAAGGGTTTGCACTGAAGTAAATTTAAAAAAAAGAAAGAAACTAGCCAACCCAGGTATTACTCAAGACCTGTTTACATACATTCCTGGATGTTATTTTTTTTCATGATTAAGAGCTCCTTCAGTTTACACTCAAACTGCAGCAAGCATACTCAGGCTGGCATACTGCACAATTGAAATATGAGATAAAGAAACATATAGAAATGGAAAACAGATAACACAGATGTTATTTACATGAAGTAATTATGAATTTTATTGCCTCTTCTTGTTAATGCACCATTGGCTGTCATTCCAGAGAGAATAAAGGTAGACACTGTATTTTCAGAGTTGCCACCTTGTTATCAGGCTTAATGTCAAGATAAATAGAGCCTGAACAAGGAATGCTATTCTTCAATTGCTTGATAAATTAATTTTTTTCCCATTAGATTTCGACACACTTATGCGAAAAAATAGCCCTTTATTCCATTACTTGGGCTGCTGTCACTTACCTCTATGACAATGCTGTTGGACAACTACAAGTTCAATGAGCCAGCAGCTACCCAGAAGGTTCTACTAACAGCCAGCTGATGAAGAATGCCTGCACTAACTAGTAATCCAATAAACCACGTTCCACAGCCATTTTAATACCTATTTTTGGAGACAAAGCAGTAACAGACAATATAGGTCATTTCAGAAAGCAAGTCTGAAGTCGTCTTGATAGTGTTTTAAAATTTGTTGATCTCAAAGCCTGTGGATATTTCTGAACTAAAGTCAGCATTTCTTTTCATACTCTGTCTGTGCTGATACACAGGAACTTTTCCTTCAGGCTGGGAGATCTTCACTGATACAAATTTTATAATGTGTCTGGTGGGTCATCACAATTGTGACAGCTATAATGTGCAGCCACCCTTTGGTAAGCCATGCACCCCTCCAGCAACTACAGCAGTAATGAGAAAAATAAACAGGAAGGAGTCACTTTCATAAAGTCCCCAAAAAGTTTGACTTCTAGTGTCATTAAATGGCTTAAAACCAGGAAGATATCCATAAAATAGAAGCCCCAGGTCATGAGCATGCAACTAGTGTACAGGAATTTAACTAGTGTTTGTGTCAAATGAGTTAGCTGCCAAAAAGAAACATCTGGGAAAATGTTAGTTGTTACTGTTGTGAGCTACTTGAACTATGATAGTTTATGAAGAGTCACTATTGAGAGGCACATCAGGTCTGTGGATTAGAGAAATGAGAATTAGCAAAACTCTATGCCGGTAAAATTTATCCCATCTTAAACTTATTCAAAGTTGTAAGAATATATTCTCATCCAGCACACTACAGACAAAATCAATCATAAAATTACTTAAAAGCATATAGCTCTAAGGGGTTTCTCAGCCTCAAGGCCCCTTTGTGTCGAGGCAACAGAATGTCTTCTAGTAAATATTTTACTAGCACACTACGTGAAGTTTTATTTTTTGTCATGAACAAAGCACAACCTTAATTTCTCAAAAGGAATCATAATTCTCTTGTTTACATTTCTGTCACTCAAAGAAAAAAAGTTTTGCCTTCCTGCTCAATTTTGTGTTAAGAACAAATTTTAATAAATACAATTCCCCACTGATTTTTTCCCCTTTTTCCTCAGTTCTTTCTTGCTTAAAATGCCTGTCAGTACTTTTAACAGTTCCTTGTATCTCCAACAAGACTGGCCTTAGGCTGTAGCTTGACAGAGACACCCAGGATACCTCTGTCACTTCATAGGTGGCAGCTGTCACCATCCCAATACTCCTTTTGCTAGGAAATATGTGTAGCTACTTGGACTTCCTCTACCTGTTGTAAAGGCATACAACCAAGGATGTCTCAACATGGTGCTGTTACATGATCCAGCTTTTTCACAGCTTAGAAATAACATGAAGAGTTACAGCAAATTTGGTACTTAGGTTTATGATGCTTTTTATAAAAATATTGATTTTTTACTATGCAGTTGTTAACATGAGATAAAATAGAAAAAGTATGCAAAATATTGTGTTTAAAAGGAAATGGAAAATTCCATATATAGTACCTCATTTTCCTCACAGCCACCCTTACCTATATATGTACATTCCTGGGATGACTCACTATGTTATCAAACTTCACAAAAAACCAGCAAGGATTTTTTTGAAGACAATTCATCTAGCCATTTACTTCAGCATTAAGAATTGCAAAAACATACATGCTAAATTACAGCAATTTCTCTGAGACAATAGAGATTATAGACTTAAAATTTTTCCTACTATTTGTGACACAAGCAAAGCTGGCAGTGCTGGGAAAATGGATGTTGCCCTCATAAGAATGTTACATAAGGAGTCACTATTTGCTTCTCTCTCACCAACCATGGGGATTTTAAATAGTGTAGTTCTTTGAGATACACTTCAAATTTAAAACCATGACAGTATTAATGATCCTTAGACACTGTTCAGAGCTGTTTTATGGAAGAAATTTTAAAATATCAATCAGTAATTTTATGAATGCTTGTGTTTCAATATGAAACATTATTTACATTTTTTTTCTATTATAGAAGTTTATATCTGTCAACACTAATCCTAAATGCAAGTCTGTTATTGACAAAGAGATTCCTTAAGGTCCTTGAGACCCTTCTGCCTCCTGAGGGTCTACCAAACAGCCAAATTACCTTCTTGCCCATGTTACCCTGTAATATAAAAATCCTTACTGTTTCAGTTTAACTGGGTTCCAAATTCTAATCACTTACTCTTATTTTAAATAAAATCTTTTTAAAATATTATTTTAATTGAAAACTAAAGCTGAAACCCAGACCTCTGAGTCCTTCTGAAATGAGACTGGATACAAAGGCTCCTGCCTCCATTCTAGCTCTTCTGCATTCAGGCTTGGCATACAGTTACAGTTACCACTCTTTCTTTATTTAGTAACATTAAGATATTATTTAAGAGCCAATAAAATCCACAATGAAAAATCCATATTTGTCTATCCATGCATTTGGTAAGCACAATGACAAACTAGTTGATTTGATACCATGGGACAAGAGTAAAGTCAAAGACTTGGGATGTTTGCACATAACAGATTATACTAATTACCTTGTAGAGACACATTTAAATTCTAAGTATTAACTCTTGTCAATCCCAGGTGGGAAAGATAAAACATTTCTATAAAGAAAGAAGCAAGAGTAAGTAGGTTGCACAGAGAAGCACTGGATTTTAACACTTATCATATGTTCACAGAACTGTATCCTCCAGGGCTGTATATCCTCATATATAGGTAACTGAAATAATTGTTCAGTGACCTCATTCTATGGCTAATGGCTTTCAGTAGACATCTGGTACTTCCATGGATGTCGTTGTGTTGTGATGCCACAGATACTGTATGCTGCTGCAGAATCATCCCCTCAGTTTTAATGAAGGCCTTAGAAAATCACCCCACTGAACAGCTTCAGGGCCCCCCACCTCCTAGCTTCACAACCCATAAGGAGTTATAAATTACTTGGAGGCTAAAAAACTTTATTACAAAAAGAAAAGAACACTATGACCTGAGCTACCATGTACTCTCAATTCCACCATGCTACTGAGATTTTAAATATAAGCAAGCCAACATGATAGCAGGTAGAATGTCAGGACCAGATCTTTGGCCTTCAGCTATATGGAAGACTAATTAAACCCACAACAGCTAGAGCATCTCAAGCTTTGGCTCATTGCCATTTTCAGAGTCAGGAAACAAAATCTAATGCCTTATGGCTTCTGTCTTCTTTCTCCAGTTCCTGTGCTTGCTAAAGTCTTGGATCATCTTAATTTACTATCTTGCTTGTGTTGGCTTTTTCCTTTAAGTCTTTACCTGGCTTTTGTGTTGAGACCTTGCAAAGCACTTTAAAATCTGTTGTATAAGCCGTCTTTTTAGGTGTTTGGAAAAAGAAAAAGAGTTTTAGTTTGGTAGGATTGTGAAGTGGACTGAGCAACTGAATGTGGCTTTCTTTGTGGCTTTCTTTGTGGCTTTCTTTCTTTTCTTAGCTATACTAGTAGAATGGAAAGAAGAAAGAGAACAAGGAGGGCAGGAGAAAATAATACTGCTAAGTTAGGAAATAAGAGAAAAGACAAAAAAAAATTTAGCTATATGAATTAGGAATTTTACATGGTGTATTTATGGACTTGCAATATTATGCATCTATATACTCCTCGTTTACTCTACTCCTTTCAGCTGGCCTTGTTTGACCTATGACTTTCACTTCTCATGCAATCTGTATAATTTCTTTAATTAGATACACTGAGGTCAAAGGCTTAGGCTTTTAAAGGATTAGACACTTATATAGATAGTGGTAACAACCCTAGTTGCATTAGGTAAGATTAATCACTTTTTCTGAAGAGACATAAGCTTCATATTTTATGGAACAAGTGAAGTTTAACTGAAAGAAAAATAAAACTTCCCAAAAAGCAGATTGCTTTATAATTGTTCAATAAGATATTATTTTGCTTTCTTTAAAGTATGATGTTAGATTGCATTGCAGATAAAATACCAGACTCCATGGATCTTAAGTGTTTGATCCTATATTCCAAATACAAATGAGGACCACTTTGACTAACACTAACTTGTTTTAGTACTTGGTCTCCAAAAACTTTGTTATTTCTTTTTTTTTTTCCTGCACTACAGCTAATTAAGGGTTTAAGATCCATTGCCAGAAATCTATTACTATTTTAGTGCCTAACAGTGTTACACTGGTAGTAATAATTAAAAAGTATAAGCAGGATATTAAAGCCCATAGATGGTAAGTCTACTCATAAACTCAGGTGTATAATGTGAGTTTTTAAATGTATTTACCATACTAGTAGGTATTAATAACAATTTTAGTGCATTTAAAGTGAGATTAATATATGTTAATTATGTTAGTCATGCTAATTTTTGAAAAACTGTTAAAAATCACCTATTTTTTCTCTATCCACCTCCTCCTAAAAACTTCCTTTTGCTAGCATGTCATCAGGCACAGCATTGCCAGCTGGTCAACGGAGGGAAGGGATTGTCCCTCTCTGCTTTGCCCCGGTGCAGCCTCACCTTGAATATTGTGTGCAGTTTTGGCCACTGCAATAAAAGAAAGACATTAAATTATTAGGAGGGCTACAAAGATGGTGAAGGACCTTGAAGGAAAATCATGTAAGTGGCTGAGGTATCCCGGTCTGCTCAGTGAGAAGAGGAGGTTGATGGAAGATCTCACTGCAGTTACAGCTTCCTCTTGAGAAGAGGAAGGGCAGGCACTGATCTCTTCTCTGAGGTGATCAGTGGCAGACCCTGAGAGAATGCCCTGATGTTGTGCCAGGGGAGGCTTAGATTAGATATTAGAAAACAGTTTTTCACCCAGAGGGTGATTGGGTACTGGAACAGGGTCCCCAGGGAAGTGGTCACAGCACCAAACCTGAGAGTTCAAGAAGTGTTTGGACAATACCCTCAGGCCCACAGTGTGACTCTTGGGGACAGTGCTGTGCAGGATCAGTAGTTTGACTTGATGATCTTTGTGTGTCCCTTCTAACTCAGCATATTCTGTCGTTCTGTGATCATCTGTTATGTAGTTCTTTACTGCACTGTTCAGATTTTATTGTTAGTGCTTACCCTTGTGGCTTTCTCAAATAATATCTTTGGAATGGATTGCAATTATAAAGCATAGGAGAAAAAATCAGTTTATAAATCTGTAGTCTATACCAATCTCAGCACAGATTTTTTTCTCCCAAATTTCAGGTACATTGCCATGACTCGGTCAACAGTTTACGTCTAAAAGATTTTATGTGCACAGTCAATCCCTTATATCACTTACTAAGATTTTAAAGTTTAGCATGCTATCAATTACCAAGAATTGGCTATGGCAAGAAATCTCTCAAGCTCTAAGAATAACCTTGGGAGGCATCCCTGCTCAAAGGGAGAGAGCCTGGTGTGCAGCCCACTACCATGCCAGAGAGCCCAGTGGGCCTTGGGCTGTCTGCTGTTTATGGAAGAAAATGATTGACTTAGAGTCATATTGGAATACCAGCACGGCATCTGAGTCGCTGCTGCTGACAGCTCTTGGCTACGGTGTTGCCATCTGTCCTCTAAATTCCAGAGTAAACTGGATGAGGTCAGCACTGCACCCACTGGTGGTTGTGGTTTATGGACAGGGGAGGGATGTGCTGCCTAACAGGGCTGACCTAGTTACACTCAGCTGTCAGCAGCCCTTCCCTTCGGAGCAGCCTGACCTTCCTGCTCCCTGACCTTTTCTGGCCCCTAGGTGCAAGAAAAATCCACAAGATTGCATAGTCAGAGATGTTTGGGGCAATGTCTTCATTACAGCTGGAGATTCCTCTCTCAAACTGAGTTAACATTTTGCCTAAAATCTGCAAACCTTTAATGAAGAAAGAATAAAACTTAGGTTCCCTTTCTATGCAACTGTACTTCCCACTGATTAGTCAGCAGTTCACCATTTCTCTCCTTCTCTTCTGTATACCAGTAAATCTTTAATTATTCTCTGTCAAGTAAAATGGTTTCAGTGAGCAAGACTAAGGGAGTCTTCTAACTTCATTATTACAGGAGTTAGAACTGGCATGTAAGATAGGATTGGTAAATTCAGAACCCTTCAGGCAGGTATGAGAGAGTACAAATGAATTATCTACCTACCTTTAGCTAAAATGGGAAGGCATTTCTTCTGTCTCTTGGGGTTAGTCTATTAGATGTTCTTTAAAATATCTGTTGGAGTTTTCGGGCAGGAAGCCCAAAGCTCTACTTCTGCTTGTTATATTCCTAGTAAAATGTATTTTAATAAAGTCTGATAATGTTTCAGGTTTACATAGTCAGAGGTATACGTAAGGACAGAATTCCTGGTTAGGAAATTTTATCATTAAAAAAAAAAAAAAAATAATGGGCTTACAGCATCTCCAGGATTAGACAGTAACTGAAAAGGACTTTTAGATATTTCATGTGTGGGTTTACATTTCTAGAGGAATAGAGAATTTAATTATTATCCTTATATTTCTGATGCACTTCACAAAACTGCACAGATTAGCTGCTGAGATTTTAGAAAGAACTGCAGAAGGTAAATTTTTACCTTTAGAATTATTTCAGGGTCTTATGAATTTTCTTGCCAATACCAATCAATGAAAAAATACCAAGCGATGTCCCCTAAGTCAGAAGTTTAAATTAAAATACTCAAATGTATATCAGAGCACTAACTATTATAATGAGAATTCCTTTTTTTTTCTACTGTCTTCAAACTTTTTTCTGTATTTGTGTTATTCCATGGAGATACCAGGACATAAACCTACTTTTGAAAAAAGTTACCTAAGTTTTTGACAAGTGGCAAAATTAATAATGCAAGACTTATGATTTAAAAACCCAGTAAGTTGGAGATATAAAACTGTTCATAAAAATTAATCACATTTATAAAATGCAGGATGTAAAAGTATTTTATGTATTTTTGGTAACTAAGATGAAGGGTAGTATTATTGAAATTGCAAGGTCATATTTTAGATAGTTAGAATTTTATTATTGGAGTTGAGGTTTTGTCAATTAAGCATATTAGTACAACTGCTAGTTGCATCATGCATCAAAGCTTCTTATCCAACTTGTTCCTGACAAAAGATTTCTGGTCCTCCTGCAGGGCATATGCTTCATGCGGCACAAACTAGATATTTCTGTTCACAGTGGGAAAGAGACGTTTTAAGAAACTGAGGTTTCTTTGCCCAAAAAAACTCCAAAAATATTTATCTCTCTTCCTATGTCCTTTACATCCCATAGGAACTCTATAAATCTTGGGTATATTCTTTTGTCTTTCCATAGTAGTATATTATTCCTGCTGCTTTTCCTTTCCCTGCAGCCTATGATCCTGCCTATCCAGACCAGCAATGACTGGGTTTTTTTCTAACTAGTATCACCAGAGTTCTAAAAGGAAGAGGAATGGCAGTGAGCAGGAAGGTGCATTGAGTTTTGCTGAACATTTGCTTGCTTCAGTGCAAAAGGCTGAGCTTGAGTTTTGAGGAGATTATATACAATCAATCTCAAACTAAGGCCATAAGGCTACCAGCTAGTGAGTTTGAGAAAAGATTGGCAGGCTGAATGAAAGAGGGGATTAAATCAGCTTCTCAGTAAAACTGAATTACTACTTTGTGTTGAATAGTTAAGTAATACAGGAGTAGGAAAGAAGACAAGAAAAAGGTGACCCTAGAGTTCAAAGATCATCCAGAGTGAGGGTCTCCCTTTCTCTCTACTGATAGAAATACATTGTCTCTGGTAAGTAGAGGATTCAGACTCTTACCAGACATGAATACAGTCAAAATTGGGAAACAAAAGTTGACTTTTCTCACAGGGGAACAATCAAAAGCTCTGTCACAGAGACGTTTCCCATTTTCCAAAGAACTGACTTCCCCAGAAGATTGAATAAAGAGAGACTAGAAATTGAAAAGAATTTATCAGATTCCCTGGCAAATACGCCTCATCCTTTCCTGCTCCATACCATGCAATAGACTAGGGGTTCCCTGTGAAAAAGCTCTGCCTGTCCTTTACACTTCTACCAGCAAAATCTTTTTATGCTCTGTAGAATATTTTTCTGATTATGCTTCCACCTTTCAGAGTGATAACAGCTCTGTAAACAGAAAAGAACAGGCTTCTGTTAGCAACTTCACACACACACACACAAACACCCAAGTCTTCTGTGCCATCCTTCAAATATGTTGTTAAGTAAACCAAAACAAATTTCAGGGGAGTCTGATGCCTGAAAGTGTCAGGAATTCTGTTTCGGATTTCATACAAATCCAAAGCTTTTAACAAGTCTTTGCATGTTAGTCTATCAAGGGACCTCATTTGCAGTACTTTGAAGAATGATTTGCATCTATCAAATCAGTACTAATTTCTTCAGCCACATCAATTGTCTTGAAGACCCCCTACCCAACTAGCAATGAGATCTGCATATTCAGTGTGACAGAGAGTGTAAAATAATATGTATCAGCTAACATGATCTATTCTCCTAACTAATAGGTAGCCAGATTTAGCTAACCAACCTTTTCCAGTCCCACTGTGATCAGTTCTGCTCTACTGATTGCCTACAACTGATCCTCCATTTTATTTATGGAAGCCCACTGAAGAAAATAGAGTTGCCCAGTGTTGCCCAGGCATAAAAAAGAAAGTGTTTACAGAGATACAGGGATTCTAGGGTGACTTCATAATTGAAATTGTGACAAAACTGAGGAGCAACAAAACCAGCAACTCACAGTTCACAATTTTCAAGCAAGATTTGATATAAAGTCTTCAATAAATACTCTATATGGTAATATTATTAAAAAAACAAAGGATTACAGTATGATTATAAAACAATTTTTTAAAATTCCTACCAACCAACATTCTCCACATGCTCTTTCTCAAGAATGTCTACCATGAGTGAGTTAAATGCATTGGGCTACACTGGCATGAAATTCAGTATTATAATTCACTTTTTAAAAATTGTCACTGTGTTTGTATGTTCAGTTGCTATCTATTTCTTTATAAATACATATAAACACATAAAGATAATTATTACAATAAGAATGAGATATAATCCTTTTATAAATCATATGCTAGTGAAAAGGAGACTGTGTGATTGGCTGAGAAAAAAAAATGGAAGCTAACCATACTTTGGTATTTAATAAAAGTTGTACTTTTTTATTTCTCTCTTCTACTTTACAAGATTGACATACTTATGTCTAGAAAAAAAGAAAACAACTGATCTGTGCTTTTTACCTGAGCTAGGCAAAATACAAAACAAACTGAGATCACTGCTCTTCAAAGGAGATTAGGATAATTTCAATAAACCTAAAGTCAGGGGTTTTGCTGATAAAAGTCTATTTTTTTGTTTTAGCCATCCGTCTGTCCCTAAACTGTGTGCACAGGCAAGTTATTAGGGTGGCTCTGTAAGTCCTCTTTAATGAAATCTTTCAGGGATGAACACAGAGGATCCAATTATCTTTAACTGAACATACATGTTGTTACATCCAGAAAAAAACAACTGTGATAAAAAACCAAAAACTTTGCAGAGTCAAGTTTCAATAAACAAAAAATAGTCATGCAGTGCAAAGCATATCTTTATGGTTTATCCTATGTTTGTGCCCATTCCACATATGCCCTGTGTTTTATGGCTCGTCTCATCTGCCACCATGATTAGGCAACCTGGACCCCAGTGGGAACACAGGTCCATGACCCAGTCTATGTGTAACCACATTCATGGGTATTTTTTCCCTACAGGATAACTGTTTAAGTAATTTCAAAGGGCAGATAATTTTTATCACCCTGCCCTTTCCCTTCCTGATAATTTCTAATTTATTTTAATGCCTAGATCAATTAAAAACTCCTGTATTGGATTTTCATGCCATGGTTTTTACAGCAGGGAGACTTCAGGGGAGGGTTCAGCAAGAAGCCTCTAGAAACTTCCCCTGTGTCCATCGCAGCCAATGCCAGACCGCTCCAAGACAGACCTGTTGCTGGCCAAGGCTGAGCCCATCAGCATCAGTAGCAAAGCCTCTCTTTTAAGAAGAGGGAAAAAGAAAATTGCAGCAGAACAACAGCCTGAGTGAGGAGTGAGAATTTATGTGAGAAACAGCACTGCAGACACAAAGGTCGGTGCAGAAGCAGGCAGAGGAGGTGCTCCAGGCACCAGAGCTGAGATTCCCCTGCAGCCTGAGGTGAAGATCATGGGTACACAGCTGTGCCCCTAAAGCCCATGGAGGATCCCATGCCAGAGCAGGTGGATGACACAAAGAGGCTGTGACTCTGTGGAAACCCTGTGGTACAGCTGGTTCCAGGCCAGTGGGGAAGAGGAAGCAGACAAAATCAGGAGTGAAGTGGTTCCTGAGAGGATGGGAGGAGTGGGGGAAAGGTATTTGAAAATTTGGGTTTATTTATCATCATTATCCTACTCTGATATGCTTGGTAATAAATTAAAATAATTTCCTCAAATCAAACTTTTACCTGTAATGATAATCTGTAAGTGATGGCTCCCCATCCTTATCTTGATCCACAAGCCTTTTGCTATATTTTCTCTCACCTGTCCAGCTGAGAAGTGATAGAGCATCTTTGGTGGGCTCCCAGTCTCCAGCCAGGGTCAACCCACTACACCTCCCCTTGTTCTGATCCAAGTGCTGCCTTCACTCTCTCTTTCTGTCCTGCCCGTGTTTTTTTGCCCAAATTTTTTTTCTTTTTTACTCACCTATACCGTTAGCTTTCACTCCTCACTTCCCTCCCTTCACCTAGCAGAGAAAGTCTTGCAAACACATCTGCAATTTTCCACCACATTTTAGTCCCAACCCCAGTGCCAAAATGGTCTCCCAGTAGCAAGCAGAGGGAGTATTCTTTACCTCTTTCTCCTTATGTTGCTTAGTTCTTGCATATGTTTGGTACAGAGATAATCCTAATTGAATTTAGCATACCAGCGTACTATGACTCTGAGGCACTAAGATTCAGACAAGAGCTTGTTTTCATGAGGGTGGAGAAAGACACCATATGTGATCCAAAATGCGCAGATAATGGATGTTGTAAAGTGTCACGACAAAACAGTTCTCAATTTCATTTCTATTTGATATCTAGTCAAACCAACATTTCCCTATGGTCCCTGGAAGCGAAAGATTTGTCTTTTTGGCAAATGAGGATGATCTGTATGGATAATTTTCCACATAATTTCACCTTTATAGGCTTTTATCGTCACCATCTGAATTTTTCAGACCAAATGTGTCAGAATGCACTGCAGAAAATACTGCAGAAAAACAAGCAATGGAAAACATATTTTTATTACAGTATGCTAAGAAGCATTCTTGAAAGTAATCAATGAATGCTTCTTCATTCACCTTCAGTATCACATATATGAGGAGAATTCCCATGCAGAAGACAGGCTGGACCATCTGTCCAGATCTTCTCTAATCCTTCATCACTTTGCCTCTTTTGTGTAATTTACACTATTAATTTCATGCTGATAAAAATCTGTAGGCCACACCATAAAGCTTTGTTGTCTGTATATTGATAGAATGATGCCAATTGGCAAGCCTTAGCATTTTCACTATACTACTCCTTATTTCTGTCATAAACCCCCAACATGTTTTTTTCATCCATATGTCCCTGTGTAAACTAATAATCCTGAACATTTCTCTTCACGTTATACTTTTCATGAGCATGAAAGAATCTGAAATAATGAGTCTCCTCACCTCCAGTGAAAAGGAAATGCCATCAACATCCAGAAGGCCAGGAAAAAAAGCTCCATCTGGAAAGAAAAATACTTGGCTGCTTAGTTAAAAACAACTACTTATGTAAACACAGTAGCTGAAATTGCATTAGAACTCCAGAGAAGGGCCACTGAGTAGATCAGAGGGATGAAGCACCTCTCCTGTGAGGAAAGGCTGAAAGAATTGTGATTCTTGAGCCTGGAAATCAGAAGGCTTTGGGGTGACCTAATTGTGCCCTTCAGGACTTAAAGAGATCTTACAGGAAACATGGGGCAAGACTGTCTGCAAGAGCCAGTGGTGAAAGGACAAGGGGGAATGGGTTCAAACTGAAAGAGAGTAGATTCAGATTAGCTATTTATTAAGAGAAAATTATTTATTAGGATTGAGGTCGGGTGCTGGACAAATTGCCAGGAATCTTGTGGATGCCACATCCCTGGAGGTGCTCAAGGCCAGGCTGGATGGAGCTCTGAGCAGCCTGGACATCTTATGAAACGTGTCCCTGTCCATAATGGGGGGTTGGAAAGAGATGATCATCAAGGTCCCTTTTCAACCCAAGTCATTAAAAAAACAAAAATGAACTAATGTTCATCTTTGCCAAACAATTGATCTTTCACAATTTGATCTTCAGAATACAAAAGCCTTCATATCTGATTATACATGCCTTCAAAACTAGAAAAAAAAAAAGCTATTGAAAATACATATATTGAAAATTGCTTGCCTGAACAAGCATCTTTTTATTCCATCCTACTGATGGAATAAAAAGCTAATTTAATTACACTATTAGTCATTTTTTTCACATTTCCACTTTTTTGGTGGTAATATTAATTTTTACAGATACTTGAAAAGAAGTAGGAACAAAGAAAGACAAATTACACTTTCTCACATTGATTAGAAGTTTTTTCTGTTCTTTTAACTCTTCAGCATTTGTCCAATAATGACTTGATGAAATAATATGTAGTAGGGATTGTGATATTAATTGACACATTGCAAACACAGCATTTAAGTGAGGTTTCACTGGTTATATTTGAAAGAGTCCTCAGAAGTCAACAGCAAAACTTCTGTTGATTTTGATAGAAACAGAACTGATCCCATGCTCAGTGACTTGCATCAGAAAATTATCAAGATTGTACCACAACACTGCTACCTTGTGGCATGACATGGAGCAAAATCATTATTGCTTTTGTGACATGCCTCTCCCTTCTCTAGCAGGGATGCCATGTGTCACAAACTCCTAACACCTCATCTTACACTTGAAGGTATGATTCCCTTTCCACTGTAAGTCTTAATATGACAGTTAGTGGAAATCTATGCCTATTTTACTCATTTTTTGACTACAAAGTTTTAAAAGAGGATGCCAAATCACTTTCCCTTTACAATTCCAATTCATAACATATTAGTTCTTAAAGATGTTAATTATCTTGCAAAACTTTGTAATGCTGATGTTAGGAAAATGGATACAGTTTTCCAGTAATGACCTGAACAAGTTAGGAACTAGTTTGTATATCACAGATAAAAATACCCTTCCTTACTCCACTATATTTATGTCTCATTAGTTTATGGACCTAAAGCCCTCCAGGGACTGTCACTCACAAATCCATCTAATGTTTATGAGCTCTAAATTTTGCATTTGGATCTCTAATTTATCCAACAGATATGGAAAATCATATAGATAGAAAACTCCCTAGTGCCTACAAAGCTCTAGGTTTTAATAGAGAGGGCAGAAATAGCATAAGCATAATGTTTAATATAAGCATGATGCTTAGCACATTAGTGGCAAGCCAAGTGTATCACCTAAGAGGGAAGACATTCACTGTATTTCAGGGAAGTGGAATAGTATGCCTTCCAGGACTATTGGCTTGTGATGACACAGAGTGTTAATGCCATCCAGTTCCTGTTGAAGTTTTTTAATGGAATATTGTCAACACAAGAAAGTGAGGATCAGCTATTTTCTGGTCGCTCTAAACACTGGGGACCAAGGGGGCACTGTCCTTTCTCCACCACATATTATCAATGCTGTTTTTATTTGCAGCCCTATCCAAACAGGCCTACCATAAATGTACAATAATGGCAGAAGCTGAGCACATGTTACTTCAAAATTCAAATCTACAAAAAGGACTGTTATTACTATTTTACTATCTGAAACTTCTACTAAACACATAGATTTAACCACTCTTTCAGCTTCCTACAGCATCACACTTGGTGCAGTTGATGGCTCTCAAGACAATTATCTTTCCTACTGATTCTGATGATTGTACAGCCTCAAAACCACTATTGAGGTACCTATAAAATAAAATATAAAATTGATTTATTCATCCAAAAAGAGAGCTGTGTCCTATCAGAATGCATGTAGCTACACTGTAAAGTTTAGGAAGCTGAACTGGAAATGGAATTTTGCCAAGAGAAAAACTTTAGGAATGGATAAGAAGATAAGGGATAGACATTTAGCAAGACTCTAAAAAGGCTGATCGTCAGCACTAGTGTCTTAACAGTGAATGCTACATAAAAATTCCCAATAGTGACTGCAATTCTGAAATTTGGTTGAAATAAAAATACAGTTTATACTTAAATCCTCCTGTCCTGGCCAGAGGAATTTAGTGAGATAATAATGCCTCTACCTCATGATTACCTGGGCTTTAGCTGTGTATAAGATGCTTTTTCATATCAAGTAAAAAATTCAAACTAAATGGATGGACCTCACAGAAACTATTTAACTGAGTAGTTTTTTTACTAAAAAGGTGTTACAAAGTATTCAGTAATATTTAAGGTATTTTCCCATTAAGGTCTCTCTGTTTAAGATCATAAGGCTTTATTATACTCCCACTGCTCACAGAGATATAACTGAGTAGGTGGATGGTTAAAGGATTTTTGGTTTGATTTTTTTTTTTTTTACAGTGATTGAATTTTTACAGGGATTATTTTATTTACCTAGTAATGATATACCTGCAATGTATCACTTTTATTCTCAGTTCAGTTCTGTAAACCAAGAGATACTTACATTATTGTTCTGCCTGCTCTGTGTTAAGATGAATTCAGATGTAGTATAACTGCCCTGATAAATATATCCTGAGTTCCACAGCATGCATAATATACAATTCTATACCATATCGCTTGGAATTAATACTGAAGGTAGTGGATTAGGTGTTTTATAAAAGTAGCATTTGTACTAACATTTGCTGGCAGTAGTAACCTAACAGCAGATGGGGTTTTACAAAGAGCACATAATGATGATTCATTGCAGTAAGTACCTGTGGATCTCTTAGATCTTCTTTCAGTTTAGCTCATTCTTTGATTTATACAGTGATTACCTAGCTACATAATTATTTTAAAAAGCAAGCAAAAGTGATGTCAGCCATCTGCTAAATTACTAGTAGATATAAGCAAGATTTTTCTTTCAGAAGGAGATTCTTTCCTGCAATGCCACTTACTGATGTGAAATTAAATACCTGTGGTTTTCACCTGATATGCTCTCTATTGTTAAATCAGCAAGTGATCACAGACTGATAAAATACATTTCAGAAATGTATCAGTGGGGAAGAGAGGAAGACAGATTAATGATTAAAATATTGAATGGAGTTTGAAAATCTGGAGCTGCTATTCACATACTCTACATATCCCTAAGCATGCATTGCTCTCTTTCTCAGTTGTTCTGACAGGAAAAAAAGGCTCACACTGCTCCATGTCACAGAAGGACTGTGGAGAAAAAAAAAAACCTCCACATAAATAATTGATAGATAGTTTAACCTTCAGTAAATTATACTTTACTATGTTGATCCCACTCTATCTCCTGATAGAAATAAGTAAATCGGTCCCCTCTAATAATCTGCAATTACTTACCCAGAGGGGAACACTAGGCAGAATATTTCAAGAGATTAGTAAGAGTTTACATGCTCTTTGCATTTTGTATTCAGACCCCCCATTCTTGAGATCTGCCTTTAATTTTTAAAGCAATGGAAAGTTTCCTGTTGAGCCATCAGTTCTGCTACACACACTCTTCCAGACTGCTCCTCATCCTCAGCTGGCCTGTGGGAATAAAAATAAAAACAAAAGCAGAGAAAAAAGCGGTGCTCAGGGAATGTATGATATAAGCAGTGGAGACCTGAATTTTGACTGAGTGTTGGTCAGTTCAATTACATAGACAGTTTCCCAAAGCATTTCATATAACCCCAAAATATGTAATGATCTTATAGAAGGTAAAATATAACTAGGGGAACACCCAAAGCATACTTTTTTTTTTTTCTGAAAGAAGCAGAAGATTCTAAATGTGGAGGTTTTGCAGACTCTTGTTACACTTCAACACATTTTTGCAGTACGTCAGGTAAGGTAGTATTCATGTCATCTGTTTCTAGAATGACAGTATTAATAAACATTTTTTTTCCCCACTACTAAATTATTTCCCTAATTATTGTTTGTTTTACAAGCAATTTTAAAACCAATATCAATTTATTAAACAGATCTCAAAGACTGAGATTGTTTCATTGTCAATAATTACAAGTATGAATACCATTTTTTCAGATTTTATAGACAAGACAATAATCAACTTAAATGAAAGAAATTTAATTCATTAACTTAGTAACACTGATGGCACTGGACTTTAGGGAAAAAGGGATCTGCTCCCAAACTACTGCAGTGGTATACTTTTCTGTTTCTGATCAACACCATGTATCTCACTCTGTTTATCTCAATGTAGGAAAAGATCAACGAATTAAATAAATCAATCACAGATAAGAGAATTAATCCGAAGACAGTGAATGTTCATGCTTTTACTGTTAGAGTAATATGTAAGAAGGAATCCATCTATCTGGAGTCAAATGCAACAGTTTTCTGTTTTTTTCTCCTACATTTGATCAAAATCTTGACAGATTTCATCCATATAAAATTATTCAGGTTACACATTTATATATGACTCATCAAATGTTTTGATGAAACATATTTCACCATTTTTCTAAGAAGTGTTAAATGTTTAAGAAATAATATCCTATTAATAACCAGCATATTAGGCAGGACAATAGAACTATCTGTCTGAGGCATATAGACCAACAGGTACAGGAATTATACTTAAAGGTACATTTGAGTGTTTAACATGTTAGTTTCAAACCTGCAGAACTTCAGACATAAAAATAAAGGTTTATTTTCTACTGCTGTTCTAGCTCAGAAAACATTTGAAATTCAGCTGAAACCTCCTGAAAGGAAGGTTTCACCGAGGAGGAAATTTGAAAACGCATATTAAAATTCTATCTATACCAACAATTACTTTCCAAGTATTCTAACTACAACTGATAGTGTTTCGTATTTTGAAAAATACGTTTTCTTCCTGGCTGATAAACAAACATATTGTGATCACATGATCCTGATAGCAAAGATCTTGCCACAAAAATTATGCTGATATCCCTACTTCAGTTAATCTTTGGCCTCATAACATATCCTTTTATTATGGTGTAATGAGCCCACTTAAGCTGGAAGTATTGCCAGCTTTGCAAGGTTTAATAATCAAAGATCAGCAAATAATATCTCAATCCCTAAATTACTTAGAATTTGATATACCATACCAAATATATTTGCTTGATATATAGAATGATGTAGTAGAAATAAGAACAGGAATACTCACCCTGTTGCACTTGAAAATTTAAAAACCTAAACCACAAATATAGGGGTAACATCTAAACAGAGGTCATCATGTGATTCCAGCATATGGTTAAATCAGCACGATAATATCAATATTGAAATACTTACATAGGTTTTTTAATAGCATGAGTCCATTTAAGGAAGAAAAGGAGAAGTTAAGTTGAGGAGGGAGGAGAATAAATCATGGAGTTGAAGGATGAAACTGAAGTATATTATCTGTGTGGAGGGGAACTGAAGACAATGAATGAAAGCAGCAGCAGGTATTGAGCTAAAGCTCTTGAGAACTCTGAGTGAATCCTTCATAGGGCCCTCGAGGCTATTGCCTCCAGCTGACAGTCCAGCTTCTACTCAGAAGACTACACATCAACTGGCACTAAAGCTCTTAAAACCTCTTCTATATATCTCTGGCTCTGCTAACTGTGTGGTCAACTGGAGAAAACACCATCCTGCAATGAGTTACTGGTCACTGAATGCATAAGGACTTGGGCAGTCTCACATCTAGTAGGTGAGTTGTAAGGACAAAATATGGTCCCGTGACTTGATTCACACAGGGAAAAAAAATAGAGTTAAATGTTATTACTCTATATAAACAGGCAAAAGAAAAGGCAAAATGATTCCAAAATTAAAAGAGTGAGATTAATGGAAAATAGCTTCTTAGTGTTCCACATTAAAAAAAATGTTGTTGAACAAGTCTGATTAATTTGCACAGTAATCTTCCTGGCTCAGCTTCAGAACTCCTCTGCCTCATGGACTGAATGTTAGGCCACATGAGACTAACAAATATAAAACTCTGCTGCCAGAACTCAAAGCATTCAAGCCACTAAAATTTTGAGTCTGACTCAGAAAATAATTGGAATTAAAAAAAAATAAAGGGTAAACTAGACATTCATGTGGAATTCCTGTGGGGTTTGTGTTCTTTATTTATTATTCAAATGTCTCATTTCCCTACATGAATCCACACTAATTTCATATGTTGATTGATTCTTTATGTACCTGGGAACCACAAAGTCACAGGGAACTCAGTAAAAGGATACAATTTCTTTTTTTTCTAGGAACACAAGCCATCTTCAACATAGTTGCAAGTTGTCATGTATAAAAGCAATTTTCCCCTGTTGTCGGTAAAATGTGCACAAATAAATTCCTCTCCCATAATGAAGAAAATTTTTGAATAGTAGTTTTGTGCAAACAATCTATATCTTGGAACCTTTTTGCATCAGTTCCCTACACATGAATGACATTTGTGTTTGCAGAACTACTAGCATTAGCAGAGTGTGATTGTGACTTCTGTCTGTCCTCGTAAGAGAAAACAATGACCATATTATTGGAATAGAAAAGGCAGATGGCCACTCATAAGTCCATGTACTCTAGTGCTCAAATCTCATCTGCACACCCTCAGCCACCATCCAAACTGAATGAATGGGCAAAGTTTCTAACACACCAAACCAAAAGCTTGATGTTTCCAAGTTTTCCAGAGGAATTCAGAAGGGTGCATTTATCTGCTCCAGCACTACTAATACACCTATAATACTGCTTACAGATTATTTCTATTGTACTGCTTTAATCTCTACTGTCTTTGAAAAAAGTTTTGAACTTTCATTCTAAAAAGTCTAATTTACAAAACACGAAGTTATAAAGTATAAAAATGTATCTATAGGCAGCCAGTACAAAATGGATTTACCCATGAATGCATGGCATCATCTTCATAATAAGTGTGCTACTGAAAATACATTTGATTCAGGAGCTCTGTAAGTTACAGCAGAATAATAGTTAATGATTCAAAGTCTGCATTACACATAGTGACTGCATATTTAAAGTTATATCTTGTGAAGTCCTACATTTTTTGGTGCGGACTTAACATTGTATTTTCTGATGAGGTATTTCTATAAGATATGACATGACAGTCCACTAATATTTGCAGGAGCAGGAGCATTTCATTATACCTTTTACTTTAGAAAAATATAATAGAATCATGGAATGGCTTGAGTTGGAAGGTGCCTTAAACATTACCCTGTTCTAAATGTCCTGTGCAGGGACAACTTCTACTATATCAGGTCACTGAAGTCCCTACCCAACCTGCTCTTGAACTATATATAAGATATGTAATGAAGATAAGCATAGAGTATATCAAATTTGATCACCAAATATTAAACCCATAAATTTCTTAAATATTAAAAATGAGCATAACTGCTTTTTATCAATTTCTGTCTTTTTCCCAGACTTGGAGAATGCAAAACATCATTCAAGTAAAAATTAATGTTATTTAATTAATAAAAATTATTCTCTGGAACTGCAGTGTACACAGAATTTACCTTTTATTTATGCAATAAAACCTAAACTACTTAAAGATTTTGCTTTCAGAGGAGTGTCTCTTTGTAGTAATAAAGTTTAAAAAAATCTCCTCATTCAGGCTGCTTTGAATATTTTTAGCAGTGGAACTTTGTATTTACTAATAAAAAAAATCCATCAAAAAGTACCATTAGAGTTGATGACAGCTAAACACAGAATAAAAGCTTCACATTTAAATATTTTAGGGTGTAATAATACCTTTATATAAACTATATCTATATTTGTAAGTGATAAAAATGCTCGCATTTCCTGGTCTCTTGTGCTTCATGGTAAGAAACTGATGATTCATTCTTACTTGCTGCTTTGGACAATTCATGTGTACTGAGCACAATCCATCCTTGCAAAGGAATACAGGAGTTTTTATGTCCCTTTCAAACACTGAGCTTTGTGTTCTTCTGAGTAGCAGCACTCTCACTCTATTGGGATAATAGAGATATGGTTTTTTGCTGTTCATAAGAGCTGAGTGTAGAAACTGAAATATGAAATTTCAGCTTATGAGGAGATATGTTGCAATTTCCAGAAGAAAAGTCAGCAGTGGCCAAAGATACCATCCTATTAAAAAAAAAATGTACGTGGTACATAAAAGTCCATTAGAATGTTTGATTCTTCCTTTTTGTCTTTTGACAGATGCAATTTTCATCGAGAAAATAATCCCTTAAGAAAAGAGATGGAGATGAACCCAGTAACTCAAGAATCTTTAGGAAATGCCTTGTGCAATGGGAGTAATTCATATAGATAGGTCCTTCAGGAGAAATCCTTAAAAACATCCATATGTTTAGAAAGACATTATAAACACCTGTTACAAAGCTGACATTTTGGGATTTTTTTTTTTAAGGTTACAGCTTATATTCTTGCAAAGAGAGCTCCAACTCACCTCCAGTTGCTGCTGATCTGTATTGCCACATTCCCAGCTTGACTGTGTGAGCTGGGGAATCTCTTTCCATAGCGGGGAGAGCCTGACCTCTACAGGAAGGGAACATTTGTGCGCTGGAGTTTGGTGCTTTCCTCTCTCCATCTTCATTGCTAACTGTACTCCCAGTTCAGGTAAGCTGTTCGGCATTCCAGATCAATCCCCTTGTGAACCCAGATGCACTGTCTTGAATATTTCGAAGTAGGTGAGGTAGAGAAGTGAGAAATACAGAACATATTTGCATAGAACCTATCCTTCAGCAGGAGTCTAAATCCCACCAAGACCAATAAAAATGAAGAATTTCAGTATGCAGTTTGCCTCAGGTCCTCAGAGTTAAATCATTCCTTCAGTGAAATATTAGGGAATTTTTCCAAAAATCTACTCCAAGTAAAAGAAAAGCACTAGGGTATCCAGTAAAAGATAACCACTTCTCATTCAAATGTAGCATCTTTGCCTTCTGAAATCATGTTATACTGGGATTTTTAAACAACTGTTTTTAAGGAGAACATGAAATCAGAAGTAGGTGACACAGCTGAAGAATGAATGGACATGCAGGCATATTTTTAGAGTACTAAGATTTTAAACTTTAACTCTCATTTAGTTCTTGTTCTTTCAAAAAAGTACTAGAGTACATTACCTGTAAAATAGAAATAATGTAAACCACTATTTTTTAAAAACAAAAAGAAACATGGTAAGACAGACATATGCCTGAAATGAATTTGGTATGACTGACCTTGATTTGGCAGAGAATGAGAGCAGCCTTGACTGAATAGTCATTTGATGTCCCTACGAATTGTATTTTTTTATGATTTCTATGGGGGGGAAAAAAAAAAGCAAAGAAAACTTTAAGCAACTGCTTGCACTCATAATACTCCTTTACATCTGAAAAGCAGCTGTTCTAATATTTAAATTACCATCATAAGGCACATTAATTCAAGAAAATGCAATAAAAAAGTCACCTATAACATGAAGGTTTTCTGTGGGAAAAGCTGTTCCCATTACTTAAGATGTACTACTCTTTAGTGTGTGTATATGAAGATCTTTATATTCACTGAATATGAATTATTTTCTAATTCTGTGGCCAAAATACTTTCAGGGAATGCTAAGTGTGGGACTACATTAACTTGTAACTTGAATATTTGCACAGAAATATAAGACAAACTTTGAATTTCATATAAAGGGACATACTTCTAACTTCCATAGAGAAAGAGTAGGTCACTCAAGCTGATACTGTAGGCAGCAGTTGCATCACTTATTATGTATCATGTAGGGAACAATAAAGTAATACATAAATATTTATTATCCTTTGAAATATTCTTAATTAGTATTCACTTATAACAAATTACTCACTGGAATGTTCTATTCTATTTAAATACGATGGTAATAATGTGATAAATCCCATTATAGAATGAGTTTCATTATCCCAAACCGCAATTAAACAAGCAGTTTTGGTCCTGCTGGACTGAAAGATCTTGATAGAAAAGCACTGCTAATGTTTGTCAGAGTCAGAAATCTTTATCCAGTAGTGAGGGGTGCTTAGATGTTGAAGTTAATACCAATTTTTTCAGCCATTCCATGACTGAAGCTATCCAGTTTAGAAGTTGACATAAAATTTCAGTAAGTGGTCAGAAACTTTACATCTGTGACCTCATTGAACTCAGGGTCTTGGGAAATTGTCTGTACTCCTAATAACAATTTCTGCCTCTATTCACAGGAAATAAAGGAGAAAAATCTCACCAGCTCAGTTGCATGTGTCAACAACTTTCAATGCAAGTTAAACTTTAAGCAAATCAGTTCTCTGTCTGATTTCAATCATTTAATTCCTTCCAGAATTAGCACTAGCCTGAGGGGATTTCACAAAAAAAAAAAAAAAAAAGTCAGTGTCTTATCCAGCAGAAAGGACAGAAAGGGGAAAGAGGGAAGGAGGAAGGAGGAAAACAGAAAGTGGAAAACTGTTACCAACTAACTCTGTAAATTTTACATTATATCAACAATGTCTAGTATACAGATGCTTTAGGGAAAATACATTTATCAATGTATTTTTAAGGCATGATTTATTTTTTCACACATGTCATTTCATGTCCTAGGATTGCTTGTCTTATGTGGTTTGTAAGAAAAAAATGTAGTACCTAATATAAATTGAGACAAATATTTGATCATAAAGATGAAAATTGTCTGATATTATAAGTGAGGAAGAAAGTAATATACACCTTAACTTCCCACTTCACACTCATCTTTCTATGAATAGAGATTTAAATAGACAGTATCATTTAAATTTAAGTATAAATCAAGCAGTAAGTCAAACTAAAAAACCAATTTTTTCTGTTACTAAAATACATGAGAACAATTATGCATAAACTACGAAAAAAATGCTTACAAAAATATCTAAAAATTGTAGCTATTCTTTATTTTAATAAATAGACTCAGGAGAGAGAATAAAGAATAATAAAAAATGAAAAAAGAATATGTAATTAATTTGTCAAACTAATTGAAAACTGATCAATGAACAACAAAAAGAATACCCCTGTATTTTTCCCATGGGATTTTTCTGTTATCCTGCAAACTTCTGGGAAACTGGGAAATAAATTAATAGGGTGCCTCAGGATTCCTCTACCATGGCAGTTAAAACCTCAGATCTTTTATTAATTCAAGTAACTTTGGAACACCAAATGAATTTCTGAGTAGGCACAAACTTTGCAGATCAGTCGTCAAAACCCTGGTACCATTACTTGATAAGACGAAGTCTCTTGTCAGACATTTGCATCACACTGTGGACAACATTAGTAATTTTTCATAGCTAGATGAAATTATGGAGTTTCCAAAATAACTGTACAGTTTTAATACATAGAGTATAACTTTTGGTACCTTACAAAAACATTAAAAGCTCACCAAGGTTTACAATTTGAAAAATATCAGCTTTCAACTGCAAGTTCTTTTTGCAGTGAAATAAATAAAAGGCTGCAGAAAATGTCTTATATTGTGAAAAAATGTTTTTATTTACTTAAACTGAACTGGAAATCATTTGAACTGTTAAGTGAAATGTCACTAGGGACAACACACATCTTAATTTCTGAGTAAGTGAAACACATACCAAAAATAACCCCAAAGATTAAATAATGTGAGTAAAAACGTGAACTTGAAAGTATATCCTTTGACAATTACCTGTTTTTTCAGATGTAATTTAGAATATTTTTAACAATTATATTAGGGTTCTTACTGATTGAAATTAGACACTGCAGAGTACGGCATTGTAGCTAAAGTGATATACTTTATTTTGAAGTTTAGATTAATGGAGCTTCATTTTTGTAAGGGAAAGTCAGCTTCATTCAGTTATGCAGTATTTCAGGTTAATCTTCAGAAGTACTGATTAAGTAATTGCACTGTAAAAGAGCCCAGTTCTGCTTCTTACTCCAAATGAAATTTTCTTCCTAGAATAAGAGAAAGTTTTTCCAGGAGCTTGAAATCCCTCTAATGATCTTTTTCTTATAGGTCACTTGAAAAGTTTTTGACCTTGAAAAGTATCAAAACCAGTATTTTTCTTACTAAAAAGGAAAAAAAAAAAAAGAAAAAAAGAAAAAAAAGAGATTATGCTCTCCAGAACCTTAGCTATCGATGTTTGTTGTGTTATGTTAAAACACTGTCATGAAAATTCTAATCCATCCAATACAATATAATATATAAATCATGTATAATCTATTATTTTCTGCCAAAGGAAATATCGATTATAGAATTGTAACAGAATGATTACAGAATGGTAACATTAGTCTTTTAAACATGTAGCATCCCTCTGGATACACTTTGCCACTAAGTGTAGATGGTGATTGTAGATAAGTTCAAAAATAGTACATAAAGGACATGGCAAAAAACCACCAAACATTAAATTCTTTTGTATGATTTTGAGCATAATAGGGAAAGCTGAAAGCCATAGCTATGTTTACATTTTCTATACAGCAACAGGAAATGGCAGAATGTCATGCAGCCTCACTGGAGATTTAGAATAAAAATGTCAAAATGGGGAGAAAGGAGCAGAGGAAATAA
The DNA here is from genome assembly GCF_048771995.1 of Taeniopygia guttata. NCBI lineage: Eukaryota > Metazoa > Chordata > Aves > Passeriformes > Estrildidae > Taeniopygia > Taeniopygia guttata. Next base: position 33,743,738 of record NC_133028.1, on the reverse strand, counting down.
TTTCAAAAAGCACAACAATCTAGATAACAATCATAGCAAAGTCAGACAACTGTGAACCCCAGTTTCAGATGTTAGACTAGCTGAAAGCAGCTATTGTTGCTTCAATAATAAAGGCACTTCCATATACAGAATCTTGATGCCTAATGGCAATTATTAGGATGGTAGATGGAGGAAGAGAAAGAGAAAAAGAAAGTGATTGGTCCTTCAGCTGTCTGCCCTTTAACAAGCCAGTGGTACTTCAGTGTGTCAGTTATCAGAATAACATTGCAGGGACACATTTCAACACAACAGGGTAGTCTCCACGAGGAGAAAAGTAATCAGAAACTGATTTGATTCAATGGACCAAATCCTTCCCTCATGTTACTTTAAACTGCTCGTAGTTTCAGAACAACCTGATACACTAGAAATGCACATTCTCTCTGTCAGGTGAACATGGTCTACCCTCAGAATGAATTTTCAAAGGTTTATCTCAAAAATAATGAAGTACAGACCTCATGCCAAAAGAGTAGAGTTTTGTTTTACCAGGAGAGAGAATTTGAGATGTCTTTCTCTTCCTGGATGAAAAGAGATAAAGAAATTCAGTCCTGCACAAGGTGAGGGGTGGGCAGGAAGGCAAAACAGCTGATTAGTTTATAAATAGTGAAATTAAGGTAATGTGACTTCTATAAACTCAGACAAGAATCCTGTTAAACACTAGGCACTATCTAGCAATTAAATACTTCTGAACTCTTATTTTTTTCCTGTTAAATTAAAAGCAAAGGTCTCATCATTATATAACTGAAAACTATGGGAAAGGTGCAAGCACCTTAGCAAAACTAACTTTTCAGATGCTAAATGTAAATTACAGAGCTTTGTTTTGGGGTCGACTGCACACATGCTTACATGTGAGGATACACCTTAATTTCAGATGAAATAGAGACATTATGAAGTGTTATATTTTTACTGGAAGTTAAACTAAGTGCTATTATTCTGTGTGAGAAATAATCAATCCAAGTACTGCAGATACTGTTAATGCTTTGCAATATATCAAAAACTCTTTGGTTTTATTTATAAAACCTAAACAATGACAAGAAAAGCCAATGCAGTCTACAAAGCAACACACTTATTACAGGATATTGGATATATGGAACAAACCATAAAGAGAATCCTACATATTTCCCATGACAAGGAAAGAAAATCTTATTTTAAGTATTAGGCAATATTTTTTTAATATTGAAAAGTTATATCCCTTTATTCGTTTGTTTATGTATTTAAAGAATATCTCTACTTTGTCCTTACAAGCATACATGTCAATGTAAATATATATAATTTTGTATGTGTAAATATATAAATGCATATGCATACGTGCCTTATCAATTTTATTATACATTCATGTACATCTTAATTTTGAATCATCTGGGTTTTAACAATCTTTCGCTTATTACTTCTCCTTAAGTTACTGATATTGTTTCCTAATTTTAAAACGAGTTTAATCTAATCACTTGTGAATGGCAGTGACTGGAGAATTTGAGAACAGAATAATTTTCCCTTAATGAACAATCTACTCACAATGAATACAGAACACAGCCAAAAGCATTACATTAGATAAAATATATATGAAGTGCAGTTTATTAATGATTGATCAAAGTTTATTTCAAATCATTGACCTGCATCAGGGTATTGTTCTGAATAGGAATTATTTAATACACTGTTCATCCCAAGACTGAAAATACTGGCATGTTCATAACTACTACTATATAGCAAATAACACACAAAATAAATTGTGACCATAAATAACATGAACATATAAAAAATCTTGCCATTTTCCGTATTTGCACACATGAAAGATTCTAATAGATTTATTGTAAAAATTATTCTGCAGGCAGTGTACACATTACGTGGGGAAATATATTCAAGCTATTTACAGAAATCAGAGTTCTATTTAGGCTACAATGATTTTCCAAGGAAAATGTCTTCATTTAAATATTTATATGAACAGCAGATCACAAAAGTGAATAATTCAGTCAAGAAATAATACCAAGAGACATTTTCAGAGCTCACAAAATGTGCTATATTATCAGATGGCTGATGACTCTTAATAAACTCCATCCACAAAGCAGCTTTGCTTTTCAACTTAAATAATTTATTAAAAGCAAACTCTTTTTTTTAATAAAAGGCCTCTTTATTATATATATATCACGAATAAACTCTTTATGATACAATATACTTTGAAGAGAACAATCACATTTTAATAATTTTCCAGATGGCAGCAAGGAGATTTACAAATGGGAAAACAAATATGTTAAATATTTTGGTTCTTCTTGAACTTTTCCTGAAAAATTCTAAAAGAAGGTTCCTTAAAGTTCTGAATTTCTAAATTTTCAAATCTGTAACAGGTTTAAATTACAGTAAGCAAATTCTCACCATTTACATTTTCCAGAAATCTGAAAACAATATAAACTTCTTGAAAAGTATTGCATACTCAGTCTTTACACTTACACATTCAATCTGTGCTTAGAAAAGAAAATAAAAGGAAGGTAACTATGAAATTGTGATAAAGAAGGAAAAATCCTACTTGCTTCTTGACTTAAACATGAATTGTAATAGCAAGAAAATGTTCTTTCTCAGCCCTTTGTCACATGTGGGCATGCTCAAGGATTTTAGCAGGAGCCGACAAATCATCATTTACTTTCTCTGTCTCTTTTCAAGGCATCACTTGAGGCAGACAGACTTTGAAACCTTTTTATTTTCTCAAGCTGGGGTAGACTAGTCTTCAAATAGCTACCCTTGTCAAATGCTAAGCTTGTCAACACTTGCCTGGTAGCTGTAATGTTATGATGGCACCCTAAAATAAATGTTTCACCTTTCTTTATTTCTGTAAAACTAGTACTAATTTTAATATTAATTCAATTCTCAGAAGCTGTCTGGCTAGTAAGAAATTTTATTTCATTTTTCTTCCTAAAGTTATTCTTAACTGGTCTGTTTGGATCTTTATTCATTTAGAACAAGCAAGTGCAAGTTACATTTGACAGACTGGTTTTAGGTTTTTGTATTCATTGTTGATCGATTCCCTCCATTATGAATTATTTTCCACCTCTTACTGCAAACATTTCCAGTATGTTTTCAACAGTCAGAACCATGTCTGAACTATTCAGCCTCTATGGCTTGCAACTGGTCACTTTAGTTGCAGGTCTTTGATATAATTTCAGAATGACTAATATATTTGAAAAAGGAGACTAATGAAAATGGAATAATTAAGAAAAACAAAACCAACAAAAAAAACTAATGAAAAGGCAATGCCATTAAAAAAATCAAACACTCATATTTACATGGGAATATTCTGCTCTAAGACCCTTGTTGTTTATATAGGCAACATGAAGATCACTGGTGCCAAAGTGTCACAGGAAGCTCAGTTAATTTTTTCTTTCTACTCTTATAACTTCTCCTATGGCCTGTGAGAAACTAGACTCAGTGGACTCGTGAGACTAGACTAAGTGGAGCTGTGCTTTCCCATTACAAAGATTTTTATGTTATGTTTCTACCACTACCCATTCCCAAATATTTGTGGGAAGAAGCACCTATGAAATAAAACATCGAAGTATTCATGCATAGCAAGTAATAAGTGAACACAGTAATACTGTAAAACTCTTTAAAATAACAATATTTTAATGGATTATTAAAACTATCCATGTTAATTAATGGATAATTAACACCATTCAGCAATTTTTCGATGATTTCAAACAGTTTTATCTCCTTCTTTGAATTCAAATTTTTGAAGTACAAACTAAATAATGCCATAATGTTGACAGGCTGATGGAGATGAGCACTACCCATGGAAGAATTGGAAATTATACCTATTTCAAGCTAGAAAACAGAATTTTTATATTTCAAGGAGTTTTATCTCTTTGTTACAAAAAAATGTTATTATCCTCTGGGTGGTATTTTTGTAGCTTTTGTTTTGATATTAAAGTTATTAAACTTGCCGCTTCTATTCTCATTACCAGAATATTTTATGGGTAAATCCACTTAAGAAACCTATTGTGCTTTCTGATCAAAGTGGAAAATGAACCCAGGTTATAATAAGCAATTTAATTTTTAATGAGCTGATTGAGACCCAAGGTCATAACAGAGGACACAAACCAGCCAAACAAAAAAACCCAAACAACAACAAAATTTCCAGCACAGAACAATAATGATAGCACACTACACATGACCAGGGCAAAATAATATTTGGCAAACTACATCTAAGAACCATCACACTTGTAATTTTTATTTTCTTTCAGAACCTTGACTAAGTCTAAGTAAGGTGTAGCATATTAAGTAATACAGAAGCACATAAAAATGCATGAGACTTGTTTTCTGAAAAGAACTTAGCATGGATGTTTATTGAATGCAAATTTCCCAAGCTCAAGTTTAAATGCTACAGCTACAAGCTGAACATTTAACCCTCTAATATATTTTATAACATTTTAGAAGGTAGTTAACTACTGTCTTGGAGTATAATTCTGCCAGAATGCTGCAAGTAACTTCCACTGATGTTCTTGGGATTTAGCCTTTCAGTCTTCAGAAATACTAAATCATAGGTAAGGAGAATCTTTACTCAAACGTGATATCCTTGCTTTCTTTGCAGCTTGTAAATTAAGTAAAGTAATTTTATTATTTTTGAATACAGCCTTGTTTAAGATTTTACATGGCATACTCTTTGATTTTTTACTGGTAGACATTCTTACAGCTTTCTTTTTCTCTAGCAGTAGAAATATTTATTCCACTAAGCCCTCTAGTAAGCACTTTATGTCCAAGACACACATCATTTTATCTTGACAAAACTGCTTTCTATATTGCAAGTAATGCCCTTATGAAACACACTCTGTCTCATTAAAGGAATATAAAATTTAAAATTAAATTAGATATACCTTTACACCTAGCAGAATATAAGCAATAGAGAAGATGCTAATGAGTTCTGCAGGTTCTACAGGTAGTCCATGGATCAAGTCCAGCCCACAGGATGCTTTCATCTGCTTTACTGCCTTTTCTCTAGGGAAGAGAAGCAACTATTTGAGCAGCTAATTGCTGCTGGCCCAGCCAAGCACTACATCATGGTACTGTCACTGCCTCTACTTTCCTAGTGGGAAGGGAGAGGAAAAAAGCAAAGAGGGTGGAGAAAACTGCTTCCATCGAAAGACAGGAAGAAAAGGTACTCCTGCAGAGCTACAAAATAATTCTTTCTAAATGTCAGTATAATGAAACCCACAAATAGACACGTGCCCATGTTGGTACCACCCAGCAGAGCCGTGAACTGCAAAGTTCATGAATGTCAAAGAATCTAAAGGAAGAAGTGAAGTCCAGCTCCTGCAGCTGTTGTGGTGACAGTGACCCTGTGTGAAAAATTTACTCACTTCCTCAAAACAGTTTTTCTTAGTAAAATGTCCCTCCCTTCCTTTCTGTCCATTACTAATAGTATATGTCAACTCAGTTCAATCAAGAGTTGGACAATAGAATAAATATAATAATTGGCTGGTAAAGTATTACTGAAGAGGTATCTAATGTATTTCCTCTATCTTCAGGTTAACATTGGAGGAGGAGAGGAGGAAAATGGTCTCAAGTGATCAAGAGGCTTGCTATGAACTACAGAGCACAATTTGAGAACTGCTAACATATATGGTCAGTTATCTAAATACATATTAATACACAAAACATTAATATGAATGTCATCTTATGCACCATTTGTATATTATATTACCCATTTCAGCTGCGCTGCAGAAGTGAAATCCCACTTGTTAGCTATATAGGAGCAAGGCATGGTCTTATCTCTCCAAGTAATAAGAACAGCTTGTCTTAACAAATGTTTATTCTGAAATGCATCAGATAATGTTTTGCTTTTTCTTTGCCTGGTGTTTTTCCTTCCATTTTGTTACAAAAAAAACTTACCAGTCAGTGCCTCTGAGATTTTGTCCACACAATTTATTATTTCTGCAAAAAATGAGAAAGAGGAGAAGAAAAAGAAGAAAGAGGAGGAGAAGAAGGGAGGAAAAAAGAGGAAGGGAAAAGGAAAGAAGAAAGAAGGAAGGGAGATTGACTCCCAGTGAGGACGTTTTGTTTGCTGAAAGAATCTGTAAGAATGAGGAGGGGGAATGGAAATTATAAAAATTCTAAGGAGTAAGTGAAGAGAGAACTGGTATCTCAATGTCTGGAGATGCCACCAAGTTAACTTAAGTGTTTAATTTGTTGTTTCAATACAAAGGATGTCGTACAAAAGGATGATAGGATACCATTTTAAATATAGTGTACATATGCATATTATCCATTACTTGCACAGTGCAAGTGTCTTTACCGTATTTTATCTGTATAATATTATCATAGTGTGTTACTCTACTGCACCTGGAAGAGACGTCATCAGTAACTCACCAGCAACAGAGTAACAGGATTGGAAGGCTGCTTCCATCTTCTTCTGAAGGTGCACAGAGGTGGACACATTGCTTCACACATTTTTTGGGGAAAATTATAGAGACCAGAAAATTCTGATATAAAGCATGCATGCATTTGTACTTGCCAAACTGATGTTAGAAAAGCTTTACAATAGCTCTCCACTTGCTTTAAAAAAAACTGTCAGAAAATCCTTATTAATCACTTAGTTTTTAACTGTTTAAAATATCATCCAACATATATGGATGATACATATTTTTATTTAAGTTGTGCCAGATATACGCTGATTATTTTGTTTAAATGTTTCATTCTGAATTAAAATTACATTTTGCTTTATTTTTGGAAACTTCAAAAGATGAACCTTCTTTCTGTTTTTGTTTAGATAGTTGTGGTAAAAAACTCAGACTATTTCCTCAATCTAAAACTCTAAAAACCAATACACTGCTTGCTGTTATTTTCCCCTTCAATTCCTCTAACTTATCCTGAGCTCTTGTCAATTTTTAGAAACTATTCCTCTGTCTTCAAGTGTTTTTGTGGATTTTAGATTGTCAGCTGAAAATACAAAAAACAGACCAGCAGTTGCAGATAATAAGATTTGACAGCAGCCCAAATTACATACAGGACAGATGCCCAAAACCGTGTTGGTCATGATGGAAGTAGGTGTTCATTAACACACAATGTAGTGACAAAATTTTATAAACACACTCTAAATTAGCATAAAAACAACATAATACCTGAAAGCACTCTGGAGTAGCATTGAATCTGGAGAAATCAATACCATTTAGTAGAGAAAAGATGCTCAAAATCCAATCTGTATTTGTCAATATCAACCTACTCAATGCAGTTTCTGTTCCTGTAGTATGTATTTCTTGCATAGGTAGGAGAGTGACAGCACACATATCTTTTCACTTGTTACAGGATGTAACCTTAACAAACTTAATATCATACTGTGGCAGCAAAAGTGTAGAGTAAAAATATCCTTAGTCACAGTTCTGAGAATGACAGAAATTTGTCATAGACTGAAATTTGTAGTCTCCTGTGCTCAAAATGCCAAGTAGACTTGTCAAATTTTTCAGTCAAAAATGTTCTTTCTTTTACAAAGTCTTGACATTGAACCAGTACACTCAGTGACTTTGTACAATACAGGTTTGGTAAAGGCATGATGGCAAATTACTTTTGAAAAAGCAATACAAACACCACATGGTCTTCTCACCTCATCTGAAATCCGGAGGCAATTTCACGGCAATTCAAAGACACCAGCAGTATCTATTACAAATTATCATGATGCAAACTGTGATAATTATTGTGGCATTTCTTTTCTCCAATGCTAGGAAAATACCTAAAGTGATGGAATCAAGTTATTTTGTGCAATCTGTCTTTCCCAAACTTGCATGTAAAGTTATTAAGAAAGTAGCACTATACACAATCCTTTTCAAATAGCATCAGTTCAAATTTCTGTTTTCACTTGCTGACCATTGACCTAACTAAACACTTTGACAATGTGAATTATAGGGGACTCTTGAAACTTTTGCAGACCCATGTGTGCCTTACAAATTTTATTTCTGACATATCTGAGTCTCAGTATTAAGATGGTGGTTAGATAGGTAGAAAACTGAAAGAAATCTTTAATAACATAAAGAGTTTCTGTACTTTTTTACACCTTCTCTCTGTTGTGCAGATGGAAGCACTTTGTGCCACTGGCAGAGCTATATTTATTCTGTTTCTTACTGATGCAAGTTGTTCAGTCTGCAGACACGTGTGGCTGATTTCTTCATTAGGGAGCTTCTTTTTGCTGATGACTGTGAATTGGTAGCTCACTCAGTCAATAACATTCAATTTACTATTGATGACTTTCCTTGGGCACACTATCCCTCTACTTTTTCTGTGAAGGTAAGACAACGGATGCACCAAACCAACCAACACAGCAACACAAGTACATGTACTCACATTTTTGCGCTTGGGAAAATTTTCTGAAGCCTATGGTATGCTTTTCTACTTTGTCATTGTTCAGATAGAGACACACTGTGAAAATGCTGCCACACTGCATAAATCCTAATTTGAAATATTAGAATATAAACCATGTAGCTTCAGTGCCAGGTCCCAGAGATGCACTGAGCACTTTCTCTCACAACACTGCAACGTGCTCATGAGACACAGGTCATTCTCCCCATAGGGGAAATTCAGTTGCATAGGCAATGCTTCTAACTATACCTGTTCCTAAGACCTCAATCCCTTAATAACAACAAATTTTATTATTTATACTCATGTCCTGATGCCAAAAAATTGTCTGTAACTATGATTAGACAATATGGTCCAACTCACAGATAGTTATGATTATCTTTTGATGCCTTCTGCCAAGATAGAGGAACACTGCCCTATCCATTGCAACATGATAAAGGTATACTATGCAAATCTGAGCATAAGGCAGTTTAAAGCATAGCAGACTCAGTATTTGTGGCTAATTCAGTTTAACTTATGATGCCTTTCTAAAGTTTCATAATTATATTTTGCACCACAGCACCACAGGCTTCCCTGTTCCTCAAATGGAAATAAATGAACTCTCCTGCATTCACTGGGCTGATCAGAGCAAGAAAAGATATTGGTGGGCTTTCAGTTAGCCTTGTATAAAGACTTGTAGTCCTTTCAAAGGAAAAGAGCTGCACAGAACTCTGGACTGTCCTCCTCTCTTCTGCTATAATATATTTCCTGTGACATCGATGTGACTTACAGACTGAGTAATGGGGTTTCTTTTGGAACATCTGGGATAGCCCAAGGGTTCCTAGTAATCATGAGCCAAATTCCCAATCATATTTGAAAGAAGCTTAAAATCATACAAAACACAACACAACATTCAGTACTTTTCTTGCAGCTTTTTTCTTTCCATAGATCAACCCCTAAATAATAAACCTTTCTGCTGAAGACAACAGAGCTAATGAGCTTTGCTACACCATATGTCCATCAGCCTCCTGTGTCTCCTGGTATTAGCGACTACAAAGCAAGAAGGACCATTACAAACCTTTAAAAGGTTAAATATTCAATTTGCTCTGGGTTAACTTGGGTAAAATCCACACAAATTCTTCTGAGTGAAAAAACTTCTACAGTCTAAATGAATGAAGTCACTGTATTCTAAAATTAGATCACTGACACCTCCTGAAAAATAATTTTTATCCAAGTTTATTTCCTTACTCTTTTCTGAGTGATACAATAATATTGATGTTTAATGGCTCTCCTGTTTGTTTGTTTGTTTTAAATAAGTTCCCTTTTATTGTATGAATTTTTACATCAACTTAGTGAATTACTGAAAACATAAATTTTTCTTTCAAGGAATCACTTTGTGTAGCAGTACTTTAAATTGTAATTTGACCCATTATTTTCAGTGGAATGAGGCCGCTTAAGAAAACACTGTTCCTCTATATGGAAATTTCAGGTGCTTGAAAATTCCTCAATACAAAGACATAGGTACCTTAAGATTCTGAACTTTACTATTGCTACATTTAGTATTGTCTATCTCATCCATGCCTATTTACTCAGACTTTCAGATCCAATATTTGCTGCATGCTTCTTAAGAGTCATCATATATTCAGACTTTGAATACTGTTTTGCAGTATTCTTTTACATTACATTAAATAAAATACAAAAAGTGGTAGAATTTATATCTTTACGGCTTTCAGATGTAAGAGAGACTGGAGTTTGCACTTCACAAATAGCCAATACAAGCAAGTGATGAGCATGTAAGGAGCAGGGCTTCCCTCTGCCGAACTGAAGCATTATTCATGAGAAAACATGCAGGAAATCAATAGAAAATCCAGAAACATAATTGTTATCTGCTAGTTTCATACCAGGAAGAAAGCCATTCCATCCCAAAAGTTAGGGGTTTTTCCCCTTTAACTTTATTGAAGACAACTTCCTTGCATAGGAACATGGAATACACATTTCTTTCTGGAGGACTCTGAGCCAGATTCTCTGAGGATTTTTGAAATTTAATTTAAATTAATGACTATCTAAATCTTTGTCAGGCTCTCTTTTCAAAAGCTAAGAAGGAAAGAAAACTCAGGTTCAATACATAGTGTTTGAGAATGTACTACTGCTGCTTATAGACATTCAGAGAAAAAAAGTCTTTTTTATTCTTTGATGCTTTCCAGTAAGGAAGGATGGATGAAACTGTGACTGCAAGGAGTTTTCAAGCAGAGACTTGACACTTAGGGAAAAACAAACAAACAAACCAGAAAACCAGTCCCACCACATTAAAAAAAAACATTTTAAAAATCCTATTAAAACAGAAAACTGGAATCTAATAAAGTCTTTCTTACAATCTGTGGAGTGATAACATCAGAAAGCAAATAGTGAAAGAAAAATGCTCCTTCACATTGTGTTGCAAACATGTAAACTGAACAGGAAGTCAATCCACATCTTACTAACCTTTTGAATCTAAATATGTTTGTATATTTTTCTGTATTTGTTTCTTCAAAAGTTGCTGTATAAACTCTTCAATATTCTGTATGTGCTACAAAATTTAAACCATAAAAATGTCTTTTTTCATTTTTTCTTGTTTTAATCAAATAGTTAAAAATATTTTTTTCTTTTAGTCATTAACAAAAAAAAAAAAAGGCTCACCAAAAAAAAAAAATAGAAAAAATAATGTATTAATTAAATGTTAATAAAAACTGTTTTCCTAGTGACTTCACATGCAGATCTGTAGCTTCACCTACAGGAGGAGCAAAAAAAAGAGAAGGGAGATTAAAGTGTCTAAACATCTGTAAGTACTGGTTTTAAATCGACATGTTTCCTCCTCAATATGTGATAGATTGTGTAATATTTCCTGTTCTGTGAAAGAAGGAGGAAATACTCTGAAAAACATAAATTCCAGTGAGAAGATAAAGAAATCTTTCCCAGAAATCCTAAGCACGATTTCTAAATTCTTAAATTCTAAATGTTCTTAATTAGTGATTCTTTGATGTTTTTCTAAGTGCTACAAAATTGAATCTACAATTTTATTTAAAAGTAAATTAAAAGGGTTTTAGTCAATACCACTTTATATATTGATTTTTATTTTTACATGACTTTGCCCTTTAGCCACTTTTAAAATGGAAAATGCAATGTGTTAAATATATACACTTGTTTTGACATAAAGATAAATTATCTTATTTCTGTAATCTATCTCAGCCTTGGACATACACAGGAAAATTCCTGGGAGGCAGACAATGGGTATTTGAGGCAACATGCAGTGCTCTGAAAGTCAGAACACAAATAACCTTGATATGAGGAACAGTAATGGTCTCTGCAAATTTGTTGAATTGCATCTCTTTTCAACTCACATAACGTCATTGGCCTGGGTTAAGCTTGAAGTGGCTCTTCCCTCAAATTCTCATTTCTTTAGCACACTTAGGCAGCGACAGCTGTGTCTCTTTACAAAAAAAATCACAGAGCTGGGTATCAATATATAGATTTAATATGAACCTCTTTTTTTTCAGTATCTTGGAGGTGTTAAAAATGTATTTTGAATTGGTAAATAGACAGGATCAATCAACATGTGACAGGTTTTGAAAGGATTCACACTTCTTTTTTACCTTCTTGAAAAAAATGAAAGGAAGAGTAAAGATAGAAGAGCATATGAAATATGAGGAAAAGCAGTTAGTTGAAGGACTCGTGTGTAGGAGGTCAATGACCAACTACTACAGAATGTAGTAGCTTGAAAATGACTATCTAATTTAGATCAGATCACAATCTAAAAAAATAATTGCTAAGTGAGATTGTTTCATTATATTCTGCATAATCATTGGCTATAGCAGATTGTTTTCAGTGTTTGTTTTTTAATACATTTAAGAATTAGCTGAACAATAAGCAATACAGCACTCGGCATTCCAATTCTCCCATTGTCTCAGAGCACATCTAAGCTTTTCAAATTTAATTTTTTGCTCCTCTTGTTCATGACAGATTTTTTCAGACTTCGACACAGTGGAAAGGTGGAAAGGACAGAAGGGGATTAAAGCAATTAACTTACTGAAATAAAATAATCAACTTCATACCAAGCAGTAAGGGATTTCTTACATAGCTATGGCATTACCAGTACCCGAGTGAGGAACTTCTAAGCTATCTGTTGCCACTCTGCCAAAACAGAGACTGTATTAAAGATGTGTCCCAGATGCAAAGCAGTGGATGCAAAGCAGTCATATGGATCAGTGTAGAGCAACTGGGACAGACACATGAAAAGAGATCTCTCAGAGTTTAGGTATTAACTCCTGATCTGATAGTACCAGGTGTAGAACAACTACAGCCATAGTAATTAGTCCTAATTCTGAACCAGATCTTTTACTCTTTTACTTTTACTCTGAACCATTACTACCATGATTTCTTTATTTCTCATTGCACTATATATATAGGAATTACCACAGATCTGTAGAACAATGCAAATCAACAGAAGTACCAAGATCAAAACCTTTGACTAGATTGATCTCAACAGCTGGTATGAACATTTATAGGGGAACAGTCTAACAATATTTTGGATTCCATGCACGTGACACTTCCACAATTTAAATATTATATGCTTGTCTGATGGCAGTAACACTAAAAAATGTAATTTGGATTTAGAGACCTGAAGTATTTATTTCCACGTTAACACACTTTTATCTGATATGACTGTTTTCAGTAGCAATACAATGGCATTGGATCCAGCCAAAAGCTTAGGTACATCTTAATTAATTTTCCGTTTTCATTTGAAGTTCTTTGCAAGAAAAATTAGTCTAAAAATTGTAAGAACTATAAATATACATATAAATATTTATATAAAGAACTATAAATATACAAATATATAAATAAGCATCTCTACAGATATAAAAATATAAGCATACATTTGAGAAGACCTTAAATATGCCTCACACTCATGTCTTATTATATGAGTACAATCATTCCAGTAGAAAAATGCTAGTATGTAGCTAGAACATGTAATTTGTATAAACAACTTTTGAACTGCAAAAGGCAGTACAAGTAATTATATGTAAATAATATACATAAATACTGTCATTTTCTTGCACTTTTCTGTGAATACAGAAAATTATTATCTGTGTCTAAAATTTTATATTTGAAGAATTTTACTAATTCAGTTTAATATATTTTATTTTATATATTATGTTCATTGATTCTAAAGAATATATCAGTTCATACCAGTTTTTTGAGGTCTACAAGGCATAATCATTAAGTATGGACAATATTATATTGGTATTTTCTAAAACTAACATAATTACTAGCAGAATCTCCGCTTTCCTCTAAACTATACTAAAATGTTCTTTAGTCCCTATATTTCTGTATATCAAGCACTGTCCTACAGATGGAGAAGAGCTCAATGAAAAAAATCTGTGCAGAGGACTATAAAGAGAATGATGAAGAGGAGATGAAATAGAAATTATGTCTATCCCACAAAAAAGGAAAAGACATAATATTACTGACTTACAGGTGCCACTACCCACAAACTTCCACAAAGACTTCCCTTAAATTCCATTTGCCATTGAAATAGCAAATATTACACAGGGTTTCTACACTACAATCGGATATATTTCCTTTTTGTTCTTTTAAAGTCTTCCAAAAAAGCTTTCAAATGTCAGTCCATATGATCTATGGACAAATACAGAAGGATTAGATTTGTACACAGTTTGTCAAGGTATCACACAAATTTTCATAGAATGATTCTATATAAAAAATATTACTTTCTGAATGCAACTAGAAATGAATTTACCACAATTTTACTTTTCATTCTATAGAAAATCCCAAAGCTGAGCTGCATTAATGAAGTGAGTGGAATTTGAAATATAAGTTCATCTGATGTCTCCTGGAAAAGTCATATTACAAAGGATGTTCCCCAGCCAGATACCTCTCCTTCCCTCAGTCTAAGGGAAGTCTAGAAAGTTATTGAATTTTTGTTGAGAATATTTAAGTACTATAAATCAATGAATAAATATACTGATCCATATGTTATAAGCCATAAATATACTATTTTCCTCTGTCATTGACAGATACAATGTTTCTTTTGTATAATTCAATCCTTCTTCCATAGAAAGGAGCATAATTTCTGGCAGGTTAAAATGTAACATGTAAATTAGGAGGGCTCCACAGCAGACCATGAAAAAACACATAACTAAAGACATAAACAATTCTTGAAAGTGTAAGTAAAAGACAAAGGAAAGTTAAGAAAGGACTGGTGGAATAGCTGGATTTTAAAATACAATATGGAAAAACACAAGTCAAGACTTTATTTTGTCACTTTTCTCCAGAGGATGGAATAAATCATGTCCAAATCTTCTGAACATTAACAAGAAGAAAATACTGGAACAAACAGATAAATTGAGAGCTGTCTCATTAGGTCTAGGTGTAGTTATTCACGAATTCTGCAGAAGCCTTGGAGTTATCTGGCTGAACTGTGAGTTCTAATGCAGTAGTTAAGAGAAAATGAAAAAGGCTGCAGGGTAGCAAATCTATTTATCCTAGGCTAGCTATGACCCCAAAATCATGAATAACAGCAGTCAAAAATGATTGCGTTTTTAAAAGGGTATAATATAGGAAAACATTAAAAACCAATTAGTAATTTCTGTCTAATTTATACACTGAAAGTGAAGTAGGAATATCTTCTACTAAGAAGGGCTAAAATATATATTTCTACATTACATAAAAATTACGTAATAATATTATAATATAATAATATTATCATTTATTTTTTCAAATGTTTTTGACAGCATGAGGGACTGCTCATGAGAGAAGAGGAAGAGTTTTGTCACCGATTAAGCCATGGTTAATTGGAGAGAAAGAAGAGGAACTTAGAAAATGCAGGACAAAGATACCTTGATGGGAGTAAGAAAGAAATAAATATAAGGCAAAGCAAACCATGATTTTAAATGTAGCTGTTGGGCATGCTTGACTGTTCATTAATGATGGTGAGGTATCAGCATCAAAAAAAAAAAAAAACATCCTTTATGGGAAACTTACTTTGCAACTACTCAATATTTCTTGCTGATGGAAAGTGAGAGTGAAAAAAAAATCTTATGAGGATGATCTGATCTAATACTGTATATTTTACTTTCACGTTATTCAAAGGGAAATACAATCTTCTAATACAAGCCCTTGCTGAAAAATTTAAAAATTCAATAACTACCTCTCAATTTAAAACTTTAACATATCTATAAAATACTTGAGTATCCATTCTAATGCAATGTTAGAATATTTAGTACCTATTTTAATTTAATATTAGAATATATGGACAAAACTGTGACCAGTTTTATACATGTGCCAGCTTTAGAATGTTCTAAAGTCTTTTAAAAATAGTTAAGAAAATATTAGACGGTGAAAGGGGAGCATGGAAAAGCACAAGTTTTAGACATATCAGTATAAGAAAAGTGTGTTACATGCAAATTTGGCGCTAAGTATGTGAGTTAGCATGTTGTTCCATAAACCTGACTCATACAGACTTATTTTAAAGAAATTATAATTGTTTATTTAAAAAGCACATGGATCACATGGAACAGAGATTCAAGGACAGAAGGAATCAGATGTATCATAGGCCCTTGTATTTGCCTCAGACTTAAATCAAAATGCTTTATTTGGTTAAAATGTAGTCTGCACCTAATTAAAAGACAGATCCAGAGTTTCTCTGAGAACCTGAAGAGGTGCAGAATTTATCATTGTTTCTCTCAGCTTGTTCTAGGGTTGATCTCATAATGAAAAATACCTACTGTATTTACACTGTAAGGAGTTTTAGTGGCAGTCTTCAGAAAGGCTATGAAGTGTTTTTCCACTAGAATGAAAATTAGACAATTTCTCCAGTTTCCAAGCACTTAGGGCTCTTTTCTATAAGTTTTATACTTTTTGGCTTAATTTTAGTCTCTGGGCATAAAAAGGTGATACAATATTCTTTTATCATTTTTATCTATGCTATACATGTGAACAATTTAATCTCTGTTCTCCTAACCACTACTTATTTCTATCTATAACAAATAAAGAGAAAAATCCCTTTAAATGCGATGTGGTGCTGTGTGTATGTGTGATAGTGACTTATCTATTTTATGACCTTTTAATTATTTTGAAAATAAATATTTTCAAGGGTACAATTCCAGTTTTCAAAGTGTCACTTATGTATCTAATTTCTAAGCATACAACTACTGAGGCAGATGTACAAAAGCACTTACTTTTATCAGACAAACTTTAACATTCTCAAAGAAAAAATTCGTATTTGTTTGACAAGACTTTATCTTCCAAAAACCTTCTGCTTTGAATTCTAGCAGTAATGCTTTGCACTCAAAGCTTTTGAACCGTTATGTATAGAAACCCACCTCACCATTCTATTAACTTGTCTTTTACAACACAGGTCACGTTGCTTAGGTTTCTTTCTTTTTTGTTTTTTTTTTTTTTAAGCTTTAATATTACATTCACTTCTAAGAGTTTCTAAAGTATTCCAAGATTCCTCTAAAATGAATGCAGTATATGTCTGCTTCTGAATTTAGTTCATCTGAATCAGCTGCTTTCAAAATTCATCATAAAAATACCACTTGATTCTTTCCTTAGAAACTAATTGCTTAGAAAATACTTCACCATCATTATGAAGTACAATGCACTCTCTTACTTCTTTCTAGAAACAGAAATGAAATAGATATTGAACACTTTCTTTCTTTCTGTCACTACTAGCAATTTAGTTTTCTTAAAATTTTAATAGTACCATTTATATATATATATAAGGAGATACCCTTTTTCATCCTTCCTAATATAATGAAAAATATAGGTTATGTCCTTATCAAACCAGAGATTGTTCCTTGGTCTGACTTCCACTATACTTCATATCTTCAAGTTAGAATCAAATATATTTTCCTGCCTACATTTTACACTGTGATATTATATATGTGTTTTTTCCAACTGATGTCCTTGTCTCTCAAAAAGGTTAGGTTTCAGAAGCTGCTTTCCTCAATCATGGTACACTGGGTATTTGGCTGGCTCCTAAGCTTCCTCTTCTTTGATTTCCCTTTCAGTCACAATCTCATATCTATTTACACCTAATTTCCAACAAACCTAGCTCAGAACTTGTTTAACTTTGATAAATTAACCTCTGTCAAGAATCAGCCCTCCACATTAATGTTAAGGACCTTCCTTCCACTCTTTACCAACAGTAAGTATGAGCAACTCAAAAACAGTGGTCCAATGGTAACTGTAAACTTTCATTATAATGATTAATTTATCTGGCCCAATAAAGTACAAAGGGAAATGAGTGCATATAGAGTATCTAGTTATATATATATCTCCTAAATTTAATTCACAAATAGTAATTCAATTTTTCTTAAGAATGAAAGAAGAGAATTAAAAAAAAAATCATATATTTTAGATTTAGAAGAGAAATAGTATAACCAGCTTTTTTTTTCCCCGCCATACCTATAAACAAATTGTCTAGATACCAAATTTCAGTTAACGAAAATGAGCACATGCAAAAATATTTGAAGACGAGGCAGTCCATGACCAAGGAAGGGACTACTAGGATTTCAAAAAGAAAGTTGTTTTAAATACCCCTATTAAAACACTATAGAATTTAGTTCTTCCATGTGGCAACCTAGTAACTTCACTATATATATATCTATATATGGGTCATGTGTATATAAATAATTTGTCTGTGCACACTGGAGAAATACAGACCATATGTCTTAAAAACATATTAGTTCCAGATCCAACAGTGCTGAATGTAACAAAAGTGTGATTTCAACCCTTTATATAAAGCCAACAGGTACACTAATTTCAGAAAAATAACCAAAATAAAGGAAAATGAAAATTATAACATCTATTTGAAATATGGTAGAAATCCAAACATTTTCTTTTCTATTTATAAATGTCTAATATCTATAATTGTATCAAAATTCCAGCTGTTAAATGTATTACTTCAGACAAGTAATTTTAATATTTAAGTCCTCTTTCAGACACCTCTGTTATGGATTAGCTATATATGTCTGTTATAGATGAGCTTTCTTTAAATTTTGCTTGTTAACATAAGCCCTCACTATTACAGTGACAGATAGTTTCCATTGCAACTTCTGGATTTCATACATTCATAATCCTTTGAAGCCTTGCTGATGATTTTTTCTAAGAGCGTTTTTTTTTCCCTGAAGTGGGGATAGTTTTGTAAGGCACTCAGTAGGGACATTGCAATTCCAGTATGAGTTGTAGAAGACGTTCCAAAACCATGTAACAGCACAGACTGGACCAAATCTAAGACATCTCTCACTCAACACCCCTCCCTGTCAAAAAGCTGTTGGCCATGTAAGATGAAGTCTAAGGTAGAAAAGCATATAATGAGCATTTGCTTGAAATTCAACATCTGGCACAACAAAGGTAAAAACAGAGTTTGGGTCAAAGGTGTTGTATATGTTTTCATATCCTTCACTGTATTCCTTCCTAAGAAAATTTAAGTATAGTTAAAACTGTACTTAACTGTCAAAATATATATTCAAATTGTAACATATGTCTATCACTTTCAATTATCTCCCTATTCCAGAGAATTAGAAAGGTTGTCATCATCTTTTCCTAGATGTTTACATCAATTAATCTTCTAAGGTTCCCTGTTTAACAGTATCTATATACTCCTTATATGCCTTTGTGAATGACACACAGGACAGTAGGATTGAGGGCACCCTTGGCAAGTTAGCTGACAACACCAAACTCTGGTGCAGTTGACACACTGCAGGGAAGGGATGCACTAGGGGGACCTGGACAGGCTCAAGACGTGGGACTGTGCAAACTTCATGAAGTTCAACAAAGCCAAGCGCAAGGCTGTGTGTGTGTGGGCAATCCCAGGCACAAATACAGGCTGGGAAGGGAATGGATTGGGAGCAGTCCTGAGGAGAAGGACTTAGGGGTGTGGGTGGATGAGAAGATTGACACGAGCTGAAAAATGTGCACTTGCAGCCCAGAAAGTCGAACATGTCCTGGGCTGCATCAGAAGCAGCATGGCTGGCAGAGCGAGGAAGGGGATTCTGCCCCTCTACACCACTTGGAAACCATCCAGCTGTCTGGGATCCCACATAAGAAAGACATGGACCTGTTAAAGTGAGTCCAGAGGAGGCCACCAAGATGATTAGAGGAACAGAGCACCTCTCCTATGAGGACAGCCTGAGATAGCTGGGGGTGTTCAGTCTGGAGAAGAGAAGGTTCCAGGGAGGCCTTCCAGTACATAAAGACGACTTGCAAGGGAAAAGGATAAGAACTTTTTACAAGGGCATATAGACTTAGGGCAAGAGAGAATGGCTTTAAACAGAAAGAGGTCATTAGATTAAACATTAGGAAAAAATTCTTTACTGTGAGGATGATGAGGCACTGGAACAGGTTGTCCATACAAGTTGCAGCTGTCTCATTCCTGAAAGTGCTCAAGTCCAGACTGAATGGGGCTTTGAGCAATCCGGTCTAATGGAAGACGTCCCTGCTTGTGGCAGGGGTGGAGATGGAACTAAATTCCAACTCAATTCAAGCCAATCCATGATTATATGATACCTCAAACAGGATCAGCAGAACATTTATAATGCAATGCACATCAGTTTCAACTTCAGACATGTGTTGCAGTAGGCCACCCATCAATATGTTCATAAAGTCACCAGTTTGGAAGCTTTTTTGTTTTGAAAAATCCAGCTCTGACCTGGGCAGCACTATGCTGTGGATAAATGCCAGAGGATTATGACAATTACAATATATTGCAGTGAATAGTATTCAAGCATCCTCAAAATATAGAAAAAAAGTACTCTTTCAGCTTCCTTTCTGATGTACACAAAAAATTACCAGTGCATCTGACACAATAAGAAGCTCTTCCTGGCTGCTGATGGACACTGGTGACGGACACCTGGGGCCACACACAAGTGTTTTACAATTACAATAATAATAATAATGGTCCATGTGATATCCCTATCTTTTATAGAATAGAATCATAGAATATATCAAGTTAGAAGGAACCCATCAGGATCATCAAGACCAACTCCCTGTTCCTAAACAAAAACTAAAACTGAAACCATTCAACTCAGGAGCATCATCAAGATGCTCCTTGAACTCTGACATGGTGCAGGGACCACTTCCCGGGGAACCTTGTTCCAGTGATGACCATGGTCTCTGCAAAAATCCTTTTCCTAATGTCCAAGCTGAACTCCCCTGGACACAGCTTCATTCCATTTGCTTGTGCCCCATTGCTTGTCAAACAGAGAGAGATCAGCACCTGCCTCTCCACTGTGCCCCTTTAGGAAGTCATAGACTGAGATGGGGTCACAAGTTGAAGATCTTCATAGTCACAGGAACAGAAACAGTCCCCCTAGCAAAGGCAGCTGCTCCTTTTTAACTAGAAGCCATTGATCCTGTGCCTAAATTTTTCCTTAGAAGAAATAATTTTCCCCTAACCAATCAGGGAAAGCAAGAAGTTGTCAGACCCTCAACTCATTATACAAATATATTAATATAATCTCAACTTAAAGGTTTAGATCACAGGGAAACAAATAATGATCTTCCAACAAAGCAGCCTTTTCTTAAAAGGCTACAGATTTTCTTTCTTTTATCCCATCATATGGTGTTTTTTTCCCTATTACATACCTGTTTACTTGCATCCATTTTCTTTAAAATATAAAACGTTAGCACACCACTGATCACTTTTATATATTCAGCTTTGTTTATATAAACTGGAGAACAGTCCAAAGACTGAATTCTCTAGTAACCCTTGTACAGGGTAAGGTAAATACCATGCACTGATTATTGGGTCTAAAAAAGAGAGAATTAATACTTTTTAATGACTTTGAAATGCTCACAGTAGTAAAATATTTCAAATTCTAGCTAGCTGAAAAACCTATTGATTAAATCTTTATAAGACTGTAATAATTAAGTAAGATTTTGTAACATATTAAATGGTATCTATCCATAAATTTTACATGCAGTCCTGTAGAATTCTTGAGTCTTTGTAACATGACAACATGTGACTTTTGACACAATTTTAAAGCTCAAACTGCCCAATATATTCTTGCTAGTTTACTCACAGTTTTTCCTGACATATTTATAAATTGTGATCAAAAGCATTTCAGGTACCTGAAAAGAAATTGAAAAAGGAGTGGAAACTTGCTTGTTCAGATGTGGAAGAAAAATCCATCTTTTTTTGTAAAAAGCCTCCTACACAGACAACATGACCAAGGGCAAAAAAATACTTGTTTTGCAGAAACTTCTTACTGACTAGCTGTCTCTCTTGATATTTGACCAGAACTTGCTCAGATTTAACCAATTTGAAAATATTAACACATACATTTAATTTTCTGCTGAGATCATCAGATGGATTTCTGAAAAACAATATACTTCCTGGGATGTGTAAGAGTAGCCACATGCAATGTTAGCAGCTCTTTAAACCCTTAAAAGTGCAATTTAAATGGTCCAAACAAAACCCAGGCCATTATAGGAGAAAATAAAGAAAGCTATTTTTAAGTTTTTATCAGTGTGTGTGGGTGGCAGTGGGGGGTGTTTTTATTTATTTTTTTTTAGCAGTCTCAATTCTAAGCCCTTTAAAACTCCAAAATGCCAAGTGTGAGATCACAGGGATTTAAGTGATGAAAGAAGTCAATGAAGGCAAGTAAACAACATAAGATGAAATTTTAGGAAACAAAAATTTTATAGCTTTGTCTTCCTTTTTCCTTTCTGCTTTTATTACTTTTTTTATGCCTGCTTTTCTTAACTTTAGTTGTTCATTCCTATCGATCTTACATATTTTTCAGTTTCCAAAACACAGAATAATATTCTGCTTGCATAATTCCAGTAAATATTCACTATATTAAGTAGCCATCAAAATTGGTTATTAGTTTGACTTAGTCAAATCAAAGTTCTTTTAAAGTATGTCCAGGAGCCTAATGAATTAAATTCCATGGACGCAGATATAATATGCTAGTATAGGATCAATTTTGTTATGGGCTTTACATAGCGCTTCTTTAACTTAGAATCTCTATAAAAATAAAGAGTCTTGGTTTACATATAATGAAATTGTTTTTTTAAGCTCTGTGAAACAGTTGAAATTTCACAGTGTATTACAGTGTGTCAGACTAAATTTACCTTACATCACTTAGTGTCTTCTCACTGATGTGCACAACTGTTGTTACAGGTCCTTCATTAATAAAATAGTATCTTCATTAACCTCCCATATTTTGAAAACGTAGATATTTATTCCAGTCAAAGAAGCTCTGCACTCTTCTGAATAAATACTTGTGGAACACAGATTTTAAAAATTAAAATAATAGGTGGTCAACTTTTTAAATACTGCTCACTAAATGTTACCTAAAGTGGGTGGCATTCTTTTGGGCATGGAGCACATTTGTCATTTGCATATCATTGACCTTGAAGCTTACTGGTTACAGATGAAACTTCATCTATTCAAAGCAACCTGTGTAAAATATTCAAATAGATTTTTTAAAAGTGCATTTCACTTTTTAATTTCCTACTGTTCTTCTTACACTGAGAAAGCATTGTCTGAACCCAAAGGGATTTCCACATCTAGCTTTCATGCTTTTTGTTGCTACATGGCAGTGACTGCTAGATTGGCAAACAGAATAATTGCCTTTGAGAGAGTTCTTTAAGGATGTTAAGAGCATGAACTTCACTCTTTTAAAGTAGCTTCTTAAATAAATGCTTCAAAACAAAGTCAACTATTGATCCAATTCTTTGAATAAGAAGTTCTCCCCATTTGACCATAGCATTTACTACTGAAGATAAAATGTACATTAATCTTTCTAGTTTATTGTCTTCAGTTGACAAAGGTAGAATTACAGAGTTGCAGCACAAAGAAAGATTTGTACCGTCTGTTTGAAATGACAAATGTACACAAATCCATTGACTGACTTAAAAGCAATCTTTACATCGTTATATTTTGTCACCTGAACAGAAATAGGGGTATAATTTATGATTTATTTCCTAGTTATATTATTGAATAACTGTTTATTTTCTAAGCACATTTTTTATTTCCTTGTTTGTTTATTGTAGTGATGCTTTGTTTTCTCTTTTTGTTTTTGTTTTCCCCTGGAAGTGAAAAAGAACATCCAGAATGCCTGCTTACTGCCAGGAGAGCAGGATGGCAATTTTAGCCTGAAAAAAACAACCAACCAAATCACACACACACACACACACACACACACACACACACACACACACACCCTTCCCAAATATTTTGAAGAGTTTGTACCAACTTCACAGATTTTACACTTCTGTCATCTTCCACTGGGATATCTAATTTGAACCCTACTTTCTAAAAGGAGAGAGATGGAAGAGAAGACAAGAATGTCAACATTCTGTCTGTCACGTGTGTGTATAGCAGTATAAAAACAGCCACTGTGGGACAGTAATATTTTTTTCCACTGTCAGCTGCAACAAGAAATTGAGCTAGGACAGATACTGCAGGAGCAGTGAAAGGAATCCTTCATGGAGTCTTACCTTCCCAGCTTTTAACTTATGTTCCCTTTCCTTACAATAACCAGAGCGGTGTACTTGGCCCTAAGAAATGGGCAGGTCAGACCTACAGTGTTGCTCGAGTTGCACGTGGATTTTGGGGGAGAAAAAGGGCAACAGACCAGCAAACAAAGGTTCAGCATCCGATAAGACAGAGGCAAAATAAAGCTTCCGCTGCACTGATCACGCGTAGTAAGCTTGAGGAAAACGAAAAAGCGCTGCACACAAAGTACACTGCGGCTGGCGAGTCTAGGGTCTCCTTGAAAGCAAGATGCATGCAACGTTACCAGAGACACACGTATGCAAACACACATCCAGAGGCACTTACAACCCCCGGCTCTGCCCGTATGCGCACACCGCGAGCGCGGCGTCCTCTGCTGCGCCCCAGCTCCCGCCCGGGCGCACGTTCCCGGCGCCGCCGCTGCCGCACCGCGGCCGGGCCGCTCCCGCTGCACCGCGGCCGCCGGAGCTCCCCACGGGCGAGGGCTGCAAAACAGCGCCGTAGGGGCCTCCCGGCTCCTCGCTGCAGCAGCCCGCTACGTGCCGGCTACCCTCTTCCCCTGCCCCGATCACCAGCCATCCCCTGCCCTGCTGCCCCGTCCCTGCGGTGAGCAGCAGGATCACCCGGCTGCCCCGTCCCTGCGGTGAGCAGCAGGATCACCCGGCCGCCCCGTCCCTGCGGTGAGCAGCAGAATCGCCCTCCCGCCCCCGCTGCCCGGTGCGGAGGACGGGGCATCCGGGAGCAGCTCCCGCCCGCTCTCCGCTCTCGCCCGGCAGCGGTGCGGCGGCTGCCCCGCTCCCGCCCGCCTCCGCTCCCGCCTCCCCGCGGCGCGCCCGCCCCTCGCCCGGCACCCGGCGCCGCCGCCGGCCGCAGAGCAGCCCGGCCGCGCTGTGCGACGCGCTGGGACCGGGGCTGTCTGCGCGGCGTGAGGGAGGGGAGGGAAGGCCGGGGAGGGGGGAGGGATAGGGGAAGTGAAAGGGAAGGGGGGTGTGTGGAAGGGGAGGAGGGGAAGGAGGGGGGAGAAATCAAATAAATAAATAACCTCCGCACCAATAAGAGAGGCAGCGGCTCTCGAGAAGGCTGGGATCGGATGGGAGAGGTCCTTCTTGGGCTCTGTTTGTTTGTGACTGGAGCTGCAAAGTTCAGAGCCAAACGTGTTGCTTTCCGGCGGCGGCGACCGCCCCGCTTCACCTGCTCCGCTGACGGGTGCCTGCCCGGGGCGGCCCCGCTGCTCTGCGGGCCCTCTGCCCGGCATCCTGCCTGCCGCTGGGGCCGACGGACGGCAGAGGAGCGCGGGGCTGTGTCCCTCGCCCGCCCGCCTTCCCCTCCGCGCCTGCCGGAGGGCAACGGACAGGTGAGTGCTTCTTTGCCGCACTTCTGCCCAGCCCGGCGCGGAGGGTGCCTCCGCTCCGTAGTCACCTGTCACTGCAGGAGATGCTCATTTATCAAACTTTGCCTCCTGTCTGCTCCCGCACCCCCTCTCTTGCCTTTTGCGGGAGGGCGAGCGCTCGGGGTTAATTGGTTTTGCGCAGAGGGAAGCCGCGGGGGGCGGAAAAGGCGGGGGTCCCATTCTGCAGAGCATGGCTCAGCCTTGTCGGGAGAGGGGTTTGTCCGAGCCGCTCTCCTCTGCTGCCGCTCGGGGCCGCAGCCCGGGGTCCCTCTCCCCACGCGAGTTCGCGGCGCGGAGGCGGCGCGGGAGCCCGGCGGAGCGAAGTTGTTTTTTGCCCTGCAGGGAGCCCGCGGGGCCCGTGCAACAGGCAGCGTCCTGCGGAGGGAGGGAGGAGGGCGCCTCTCCTGCCGCCGTGGGGTTCCTGGCGGCCGCGAGCAGACCTGTGCCCTTTTAGGTAATCCCGCTTTGTTTCCAGCACCTCCAGGGGTTTGCCTTGCGGGGAGCCTGTGCCATGCGGCTGCTTGTGAGCGCTTGGCAGCAGCCCCCGGAGGCACGCCTCCTCTTAGGAAGGAGAGAAAGTTGGCGATGCTCAGGAGGGACGGATACGATGCTTGCACTCGGCTGCGCGGAAGATGCGCATCGGGGCACTGGGTGGCTTTGCCCGCCCCGCGGTGGCGGCGCGGCGGGGAAGGCAGCGAGCGAAGGAGCGAGCGGTGCTGCGGGGCGCGGGCGCCCGGCAGGTGGAGCCGTGGGGAGCGGCGGCGGTGATGCCTTAGCTCGGCTTAGGCAGTGTGGCGAGCGGAGCCCGTAGGCGCGGTGCGAGGCGGCCCGGTACCCCGAAGCCGCTGCACGGCGGCCGGAATGGGTCCTTCAGGCGGATGCGGTGAGCGGGGTGCGCCGGGCGGTGCGCGCCTTCCTGCGGGCGCTGCAGGTGGACACGGTGCCCTGAGCTGTTAGCATTACCCCTGGTCACACGCGTATTTTTTCTGCCATTGATCGTCGTTCTGCTTGTCACTGAGTATTGGAAAATGATCACATTCGAGGGGTATTCTGTCTTGATTATCACAAAATGTATAAAAGCATAATTTCTAAAATTATTCAATAGTGGTTGACAATTAAAAGATTATCCCAGTACTCTGCAGCTACCAAGGAACAGACTGTACTAATTGGATAGTTAATTACATTAAATGGGAAGGTTTTCTTAAAACAGGAAGCTTTACTCTTCTAGGGAGCTGAATAGAGTGTTAGAATGTGAAATAACTATATTACAGTGATGGTAACACTTCTGCAAGAGCTTAAGGTGCTAGATTGGCCAGCAGCACTGGGACAGCCTTTGCCCAATTTTAGAGCATTGGTAAAAAGAAGGCTGGATTTTCATCACTTTTCCTTTAACAGGTAAATATAGCTAAATGGTGTAGAAATATGTGTGAAACAAACCAAAGGGGTGGCAATATTTTACATATTTTCCAGTGAAATCTTCTTCCATCTTCAACTGACATAATTTGACTGAATTGATAATTGAATAGAATTTTATGCTGCTAACCACTTAATACTTGAATTCTATATCTCTTTGTGCCACTTATACTGATCAGAAAAAATTGTTGTTTAATATTGTGGAGATGGATATGGCATGGTGTAAAAATACTTTTCTCGTCATTCTTTTATAACTAAACAGCTAAGGTGTTTTTTTTTAATAATATCAACATTCCAAGTTAAACACTTTACTTCAGTAATAAAGTGATAAGTAAGCGCAGCTAAACTGTATTTTCAGAACTCTTGGTTCTTCACTTTTCTCATGTTTCTTGCAGAACTTGAATATGTTGTATGAGAAACTCCTACAATGACTGCATAAACTTGTTGCATTTTGTTGTAAAAGTTTTCTTAATGTAATAAAGTTGGCATAACAAGAAGCAATATAATGTAATCTTATGTTTGCGGTATTTTTTTTCCAGAGAGAAAATATTTTCCATTATCTTAATCAAATACATATTCTTAAGGAAAGTGCCAGAAATTGAATTTAATAAGAAATTAATTTCACAAATTAGATAGGATATTCTATATTAAGAGGTACTGTAGAGAATAGCACATAATTAAAGATGTAAAGTATGTCTGGACTTTTATATACCTATGCTTTATTCAGTCAATCATGAGTTTTTATCACCAGTATAGATTTGTGCCTCCTTTGAGGTATAAGAATGCATAAAGAAGCTCCTGAAATGCTGGCCTAAACACTGAAAAGGCTTGGAGTATGTGTCTCCCAAATCGGTGAAAAGAGTGAGCTTCACGGAAGTTATATTCATAACTGTGAAAGTAATTTATTTTCTTCTTGTCTTGGGTGCTACAGCTGTCACTTAGAAATCTTTCTGTGTTGTATCCCAACCTTGCTCTTTTCACTATTATAGATACATTTCTCAAAGACTTCCTTTATTCTTGCACACCAAAGTATTCAAACATTTCTTATGAGCATTGCTGCTGACTTCTGAACCTGAATTCCAGTCTATGCTGTCCAAATGAGTGTTTCTAAAAAATCAGAACAATAGAACTTCTGGATTTTCTCTCAGTTCCTGTAAAAAATATTAGTTTAAATGAAGATGGTGTTTAATGTTAAGATTGGATTTCCACCAGAACAAAAGTATGGCTTTCCACACAGCTGATAAATAGATAGGTGAATGTGTTATCAGAGATTTACAAAACGCTGATGTCTTGACATCTGGATTTGTTATATGTCTTTAATAAAACATGGAATGTGAGAAAATGCTGTAGAGGGTTTTCTTTTTTGAAGGGGAAAACCCCACAACTCTGAGGCAAAAGGAATATTAAAAAGTATTCTCTATGACATACTGGATAGTATAATGCTGGGTGCAGGGAGAGGTTACTTGGATATTTTCCATATATTGTATTAAAATGATACCAGCATAAGTTTTACAAGAAAATTAAGTCTGCTTTTAAAATCCTTCTAGTGAAACAGACAAATTTCTTCTGTATAACATGTAGATACTTTCCCCCGATCTTTCCCAATTCTCTTTCTGCAAATCTATGCAAGAAGGTTCTCTAGCATTATTAAGCATATTCTTTTGTATTGCTTCCAATTTGTAGCACTTGCAATCTATCTTTCACCCTACTATTTGTTACACTAATGTTAAATTTACTGTCCTTGCTAGAATGAAAGTTCCTTTCTGCTCTTCTGACACGATCTAAAAAAAACATACAGAGTTTTATACACAGTCTCTAGAAATGTTGTATTTGCTAAACTGACAATTCCAGATTGATAAACCTGAAAATTTTAATCCTGGAAAATGCAATTTTAATATTGAGGGAAAAGGAAATAAGTCCTTAAATCCTGTCTAATTAACATACATTTCTTGTTAAATGAGGGAATATCAGCTTCTGGGCATGCCTCTATCATAACAGTAAAATACCCAATGGTTGACTTGGAAGCTACAGCTGCAACTCATACCAGGTAAAACAAATATTTAAGAAGCAAACAAGATGTTTGTTAATGCATTGAGGTGAAGGATCTGTGAAATTCAGTATCTGAGAATATTTCTAGTGTAGATGATGATGATAATAATAATAATAACAATAATAATTTGTGATGGATACTGGAATAAAAGATCTGGAAGCCAATACTTATGGGGATTATTAAAATATGTTTGCTTTACACATGCTGAGTTTTTCTTTTTTTTCTGTTATAGCAGCATTTTACATCATTAAAGACAGCAATTGAAATTATAAACTAAAACATTCTATAGGCTTAGGCGAGTCACAGTTTGCAAGTTATCACAATGACTAAAGCATTAAATTACACTTTTATTTGTACAATAAAGAATTTCATACAAAACTTGCAGCTCTGTTAAGTCATGAATATGTTCTCATTTCTGAAATTGTATTGTTTTATTCAGGTCTGTAAAGAAACCAAGCCTTACATGTGGACCCATTAATTCTGGACTATGATATCAGGAATTTAATAGTGGATAGCCAACAACTAGGTTTTTTGAAGACTAACATTTTATCAAACAGAGGAAACTGTTCTTTATTTAATGCACACATGCACTGTTACATACATGAGTATGCTTATATATGCTTTCTGTGTGAAAAGCAGTCTTATTAAATTATCTTAGCAAGAGACACTATCTTTATAACTTCTTTATAGATTTAATTTACCTAGCACCTTCTACCCCAAGTAACTTGGACTCCATCTATTAAAAAAATAAGACAGATTTTGCAAAGATTCTTTTAAAATACAGGAAGTGTCTTTTATTGCAGCATGTAGAAAGATCAGCATGAAATATTTGCGAATACTTTTGATCTAGAAACACAAATGGAGTCCAAGATAATTTAGTTTTGTTGATTCAAATTTTAACTGTGAAGTATTGCATGAAAGAAACTCTGCTTCAAATTTTAACTGTGAAGTATTGCATGAAAGAAACTCTGCTTGGGAGCTCTGATGAAATCTGGAGCTCTTGAGAATGTCTCTTCTAATAGCTGCTAAATGTTCCACTGTTAATTAGTCAGTAATGTAAATTGAATCAAATGTTACAACAGCGTAATGTTCTCCTGTTGATTAGCAGTTCTATGTCTAAGCAAACATACTTTCAGCAGACAAGAATATTTTAACTTTGCCTGTTCAGTGGGAAGTGTTTCTGCAGAAGTCCTAAATAGTGTCCTATAAGATGCCCAGAGAAATCTGGTCATCATATTTCTATTTTAGCTATCTAATGAGAGCAGCATCTCTTTCCCTTCATGGAATGAATGCAAGGACAGTTTACAGAAATCTGTGGAGTCCACACATGGTGGCTCTCTGCTGCCGTCCTAGTCCGTACCAATACCTAAGACCAGACCTACCTTCTGGCAGCTGAATCTTTAACTTCCTCCAAGGGTAAAAGAAAGCAAGAATAGGAGCTGTGTTCCAGAAATATGGCATTATGACTGTTAGACAGTGCAGATCTGCAGAGGGCAGACTGACAGCCATCTCACTGTGTGTGATCTGGAGCTCTGTGGAATAGCTGGAGTAGGAGCATTTTGAACACAGGGGGAAGTGGTCAAGTTGCTCTTCCCTTCAGATAGACACCTATGCATTGACAGTTCTGTGTATTTAGGAGTCATCCTATCTTTAAAGTGGTGTTAAAAATCAAATTGATTCAATCTCTGAAGAAATATATGGTGGCGCATCATTCTGGCTGAGGTACTGCTCCCACACTCTGTGTTCTAAGTCTGTTCTCCTTAGGACAGGGTAACACTGAGATGGAGCCTTAATGATGTTCAAAAGAAGTTCACCTGTTTCCAAGGGCAGGGAGCAGGGCACAGTCAGGAGAAGACAGCCAGCCAGAAAGAACAGAGGCTGTGTTTATCTACTTTAGAGCAAGTTGGGTGAGGAAGAAAGGATGCAGCGTGTGGTAATTGACAGTGGATATTGCCCATGGGTCACAGCAGGAATGAAGCATGTAGAAGTTTGGACTGAAACACTACCAACTCAGCTCTGAAAGACATTATTCCACTTTATGGTAGACTGACCATTATCTGTATGATTTCAGATGAAATAATTTTAACTGCTAGCAAAATTATCAGAAATTGCACTGATTTATGAGTGAGAAAACCCATTCAAAACTTGTTCCTGAAGATGCTACATGCATGTTTAATCTGATGATGAGTCCTGCTTCTATTTTTAGGATTACAACTTGATATAACAGGAGATATGAAGTATAATCTTAGTTTCAAAATCTGTTTCATGCTTTTCTTTTGGAAAAAAATACTGGTTTTGTTTTGGTGGATGTCTGCAATAAGTGCCACCTCAGCCACTGTAAAAAATACTGTTTCAGTTACATGCTAACCCCTGTAAATCATTGGAGTGTAGCTTTTTCTTGGACAGCAGAGATTACTAAACCTAATTTTAGACCAAAATAAAAGTCTGTACTCAAGGAACATACAAGTCTTACTGCCATAATTTTTAAGTACTTCTATTTCTTTAAGTCATTCTATTTTAAGTATTTCCTACAGTGAAAGGGATAAAGTACATGGATCAGAATCAAAATGGACTAGCTGATGGTCTAAGGGGAAATCAAGCTTTGAAGTTAAGAGGTAGTAGTCAGTAGAGATTCATACTATTTTGTTTAATTTCAGCAAATCTCCTCATTTAGGGTGCAGGCACGGGATAGCCTGTGAATTAGGTACCATGGGTAAGACGGTACTGTCCGTTCACTTAAAAGTTACTGCTAATTTAATTGGATTTTTAGCTGCCTTTCAGACTAAACAGTAAATGTATTCCTATTTCATTTCAGTGGGAAGTAAAATATGTTCATTTGCAGCTGCAAAACTAATTAATTTTACTTCACTTTGCAAAAGATTTACTGTGGCTTATGTGGCCCTGGGAAAACGAATTGTAGATTGTTGTAAAGTGCTCAAGAATTAAGATTTTACTTTATATTTTTCTTAAAGACTGACTAGTTAAGGTTGATTCAGCAATGGCTAGGATTAGCTACACTGAGGCTAGAATAAGGGTCAGGTGTTACCACCCTTCCTTAGATTCACTAGTGAATACTCGTAACTTAGTATTTTCTCAGATACGCTTTCTGATTTGTCATGCAAAATAGTGGGGAAGAAACTAGAGAAAGAAAATGAGAAGAGATTGCAGGAGATTGGTTGGCAAACCAGCACTAGCTGTTAAAATAATCAAGGGAGAAGACAAGTTCTTATTATTTAGTAGGAATTGAAGGAGTGGGGATTGGATTTAACATACGGAAGAAAGGAATGAATGGTAAGAAGAGAGCAGAAAAGGCTTTTAAGTACAACCTTGTCAGAAGTTCTTGGGGCAAATAAGTTAGTCACCAAGGGAAGGGGTGGAAAGTCTGGATTTGTTTATTATTATTATTATTATTATTATTATTATTATTATTATTATTATTATTATTATTGTTGTTGTTGTTGTTGTTGTTGTTGTTGTTGTTGTTGTTGTTGTTGTTGTTGTTGTTGTTGTTGTAGTACAAAATATCTTTTTTTTTTTGGAGTAAGACATAAATTGGGTATGAACTTTGTCTCTTGCAAACCTTGTGATGATCTCCTAGAGGACATGCAGTGAATGTCCTAAACAATATGAGGCTTCTTTAGGCTTAAGCTAGGTGGGGTCTCTAGATGCACCCTTATGCTGTGTGGGTTTTTTATGTTCTTGGAGAACTGGAAGAGCTTTTAATAATTTCTACCATTTTATGCCCTTATTTCTGTTTTAAAGTCTTTCAGTCTACTGTCTTTTTCTCTGTCTGTATTCTTTACCCTGGGACTGAAGAACACGAGGACCAGAAGGTAAAACTGACCTAAACTGAAAACTCTCTGAACCAGTAGAATTGACTGGTGCTGTGATCACACTCAATTTCACACTGCTGCTAGTGTCATGCAGAGTAATATTGTGAATAATTCTGTCAATTTTTGGTTCAGCTACTAGTTTTCATAATGGTAAATAATTACAGAGAGTATCTATCTTTGAGCAGTGAATGAGAAATTTATTAGTGAAAGGAGAACTGGCATTTTTCCAAAGCTTTTTTTTTTCCTCATTACAAAACTTTCATATATAATATTTTCTTTTCCCAACTGAGTATCGGTGGCTGATTTTCAAAAACTGTAAATGAAATCTTGATTCTATACATATTTTTCTTGATGGAAAAGTTAAATTCTTCAAATTATTTGGCTGTTTATTTCTATTCTCTAACAACAATTTCAATTGATTTAGAGAACCATACACACAACCAACTGATCTAAAATTAGTAATTCTGAGGTGCAAATAAAACCAAAACAAAACAAAAACCCAAAACATTTTCAACCACATTGAATTACCTCAATGCCTCCAGTTAGTTTTGCTGGTGCAAACGAGGGTGCAAAGTAGGGGTAGAGATGGAATCTGCTTTAGCCACCATTGTCACTAGAAGAAAGCTTTGTGGAACTTCTGCCTCATGCTTAGTATTATTTATATTCTGTAATCAGAAGGTTTTGAGATGGCTTCATTATCATCTTTTATCTGCTGTCTTCTTCCATAAGACCTAGAGACTTAGTCTGAGAGCAGGACAGGGTTCTTTTGCTACGTGGCATGTGCATTTAATGAGTATAGATTCTGCTCTTTCCTTGTATTGGACATAAGATTCCCCTGTCATGTCAAAATGTATGCATTTATGTAAACAGCGAACTAATAAAACGTGTAACAATATTTTTTGCTATTTGGAACTTTAGACAATGTAGTTAACCTTTAATCTTTCTCACTTTTATCTTCGGTTTGGATTTCAGTTTTAATTTTTTTTTCACTTAACCATGTACCATTCTACCACCTGTTTTGGATGGGGAATTCTGCGATCACATACTGAGGATCTTATTTGCTCTATATTTATATAATAATAATAAAAATAACTTGGTGTAGAGTAAGCAGTGTGCAGCTAGCTATTGTATTTTTTTGCTACAGAAATTTTCTACTGCTGCTTTTCTTTACTAGAATGACTTATTCCAGCCAGCCAACAGGTCTTCCCTCTTGGTCTTCTGTTTTGGTCATACCTGTTTCTCAGGTGTGACTGTATTACTGCTATTATTGTAGCTAT
This sequence comes from Taeniopygia guttata, assembly GCF_048771995.1. Lineage (NCBI taxonomy): Eukaryota > Metazoa > Chordata > Aves > Passeriformes > Estrildidae > Taeniopygia > Taeniopygia guttata. Next base: position 33,709,915 of record NC_133028.1, on the reverse strand, counting down.
CTGCATTTACAACTTGTAATGGAATTCACATTGGTCAGCCCTGAGTGCTGTATCCTGATCTTTGTGAGTTGAGTGACTGTCTTTTTTTGGGAGCCTTTGTCTGACTGTGTCATTGCCCTTTACCTCCCCATAGAAATACTCCTAAATTGGTATTTCGGGAGCTAAATCTGAGTCTCAGGCAATCTTTTTTGTGAATAACCTGTAAGTCTGGAAAAAGATTTATTGTGAAACCTGTGTAGCAGCTCTTCTTTCTTAAGTTTCTCACAGAACTAATAAATCACAAGGAAACTAGAGGGTGTTTTTCAGATTAAAATACTGTCTATTTACAAAAATTGTTTCTTCATTAGTATACAAAGTATGATCTGTTTAAGAGGTGTGCTCAGCAGTTACACTTGCTCAGAATAACACAATGTTATTCTCTTTTTAAATGTTTTTTTCCTGAAAACCAATTTGAAGCCAGTAAAGAGTGTTAGCCACGTGAAACACTTGTCAACTCACCTAGGAAAGATGCACGCTGGGTACATAGATATAAGACTCTATTTCATCACTGTCATGGTAATTCATCTCAATCTTACTTTTGGGAGGCCACTTCTAGGTTTAATGTCAATTTGCATTTCAGTGAATTCCTTGTTTCTATGTCTTAACTGCAGTGAAGATATCCTTGTTTATTATATGACAGCATTTTTGAAATGTCTATCATGTTTGTAAAATATCTACAGTGACAAAGCATACACAGTAAAATGTAAGCTGCAGAAAATAATATTGCATACTGAACCTCCAGTAGTTTCAAAGGAGAAACAAACAAAGTTGACAACAACAACAACAACAAAAAAAAAACCTTCCTGAAGTTATCCTGCATTTTCCTGATGTTCCTTCTGTACTCTAAGATGGTGTATAAATGTCTTTACATGTTTAAAGCTTGCCAAGTCTGGATGCTGAGGGGACTCACAGTAGAAGTCTGAATGTCAGTAGTAATGTTTTTTATTTGAAAGCCCTCAATAACCACAGTAGAAACACTGCTAAATGGGGAAAAAATATGTGTCATAAGCAAGGTATTTCACGAATTATACATTCAAGCCCCTATGATGAACTTTTACAAAACAAAAGCTTTCATCTTTGTGCCATCTTCTGTGAAGAATACCAAACCTGTCTAAATTCTGCATTTACTGTCTTCTAAGGGGTTATGCTATGTAATGTGTGGAATTAATATATTGTATTATACCTCCAGTGCCTCAAAATCAATAATCAGTCTTTTTCCATTAGAATAAATTTTTGCAAGGAAATACGATGATAGTGTAACACTGCAAAGTAAAAATTGCATGTAATTTGTGTGATTTAGAACTAACAAAAGCTATCAAATATACTACATATTGTAAATATTACCATGGTAGTTTCTCTTTATTTAATATTTTACTATTGTCACAGTGGTTAAAGTGGCTAAACACAAGTAGGTTTTAATGAGAAAGTAATTTTAATTCGTTACATAAGGGTTTATAGGATTCAAGGACTGACTGTGTATGATATGTATTTTGGCTAGAACTCCTGATGCAAAACTGTTGAAAATATAATTTTCTTCACGTTTTACATAGTTTTCAAATCCCTTATTCTTTTCAGTTTCTTTCTCAGGAGTTTTCTTCATTAAGCTAAGTGTAGTTAAAAGTAATGCCATGTTTACTCTAGATATGTAATCCTTCACTTCTAAATATATAAATAATTTTTTTTTCTTTTTAAAGAGGCTTTATTACATTATTAAACCAAATCATATCCAGTACATAAAAAAGCCTCTTTAAAAAGAAAAAAGGTGATTTATATGTACATATTTTCTTAGCACAGTGAGCCTGAAATCTACTATGAAAATGCTGAATGCAAAACTGCATTAGACAAGAAGCTACAGTTTTAGTTTTCTCTTGGACCAGTAATTTTTTTCATTATTTTAATCTTGTGAAAATTTTTATTTTATTTTTTTTGCACATTTCCCCTGAAGTTATTAGAATATTAATAAATAAAAGACATAAAGATGTCCTTTAATTGGATTTTTTTGTAAGTGGATTTAAATTTTTAAATTTTTGTTAATGTTTCAAGGTAACAAGTTTTAGATTCAATTATCAGCCTCTCTTATTGTCCAGCTGGTAAAAAACTCAAATAATTTATAATTAATTTAAATGGGTGAGGAATATAATTTTTAATGTTTTAAAATATTTTATCTTTGATTTACAGTTAACAAAATTTATTATGTTAATTTCTTATTACTTCAGTAAATTTTGCATCTTCATTAACATGAAGTCTTCATGGTTCAAATATATGTGTAGCTGGTGAGAAACATACTGTCAGTGGATTTCAGATTCAAGTAATTTTATTTACATTGCACTCCTTTAGGGGGCAAGGGGAGAAAGTAGGGAATTAACTTTTAGACAGAATGTGAAAATCTGTGTGAATAATTTTATCCTTACTTAACTTTCTTTCCATTTTTTGATGATTTAATATAGAATAGGCCAGTGGAAGCCTCATTCTCTTTATTGTGCATTAAAAGAGGAAAATGTAACCTTTGTCACTATCTCTGGAGAGCTCTCATACAAAGTAATTTTCTGCTAAATTGAAAGCTTCTCGTAGTCAATAATCACTTTATGTAATAGACATATATCTTACCTTGTAGCTAAATTATCATATAAAGGTGCTTTATTGCGAGGAATTTTCTTAGGTTGGCCAGTTATTTGGTTGAAATCCAGCAATGTGGTGAATCAATTTCTTGGTATATATGTAGACAGGTGATGACTGGCTCTATAGTCCTTTCAATCTGTCATTGATATTTCCTCTATGGATTAATGGTAAACTTGTTACTACACAGGTTTGGGAAGCTAATTGGATCTGCTTTACAATCTGAATAGCTTTTTCTCTTGTTTGTCAGGTACCCTGATAAATGTCATTTTTAATGCTGATTTACAAGATATTTTCCTTCCTGACTGTCCTTGCTCTCCTCATTGAATAGTGTGCTGAAGCCAGTGTCCAAATGAGCTGAAGATGCTCTTTAATAAATGTATATTTGTCACTGACTGCTTTTGTTGTGTATGGTCGGGATTTTCTGGACTTACCAAATATGGTCAAGCATGCATTTTAATTCTGGGAAATTAAGCAGTCCAATCTAGTATGTCAGGTTAGAGCACTTCAGCTCTCTGTGCTTAATGGAGAAACTGTTTTATGAGGTCTGGTCAGAAGACGAGCTGCTCCTTGAGCAGCTGCAACAAACTGGTGAACAGAAAATGTCAGGTGTACAGTGTTTAGTCTGAAATGTCACATCTCTTTAGGGTTTGGAAGACTGACTCAGGGCTGTACATTTGAATTGTCTTTTCATTCAACAGCCAGAAATCTCATGTTGTTCTTATAGGAGTAAACACTTATGTGAGGTGCCTATTCTCCTTGAAAGGCCAAAAATAGTGATTGCAGGCACTTCTTAGTGCTTAGGGTTGTGCAGACAGGGGAAACACTGATGTCTCAGTCTGCCATCTTTAATTACTAACTCCTGTATCCTAGAGAAACAGCAGGTTTGTGTTTTTACAGCGCAACAAGTAATTTTGAGAGAGAAATAACCAAGAAATAATCACTCTAAAATGCACTGAATATGAGAGGATATCTTGGATGCTCCACTGGATTGCTTTTGGTTTTTTTTCATTATATAGTTAGTGGATAAATTCTTTGAGCAGGAACTAGAATCTAGGTTTCAACTCAGTAAAGTTTAAAGCTGTTGACTGCTAAGGTTGTAGACACACAGGCATTCAATGTCAGAGCTGGATATAAAAGCTCTAGCATTTAGGCATTGTTAGTAAATGTCAACCATTGTACTTGAAGAATGATAGCTTCAGAAATAAGTGTAGTGAAGTGTATAAGCCACCTTTCTATTATCACAATATTATAACATGCGTTGCAAAAACAGAATGTATTTTTTTACTTAATGTGTCAGGGAGACTCACGGTTATAATTTGACTGGCAGAGAACTTTGTCAGAAACTTGACAGGAGTTCTAGGGTTCAAACAACTCTATCTTACTAGGAAAAACATTTTGGAAAGGTTTCTGTATTGTTTTATTGTCATATGATAATGTTTAGCAATCTGCTAGTAAAAGAAAGAAAATTAAGACTGTGGTGGGAGCCTGTATACTGGCAGTCCTACCAAAGACCTCTGAGTAATCACCTCAATTGCTTTAAAAAAAGATACTGAAAAGGTGTAAATCTAAACTCTGTGGTGCTAATGTGTGTCCCTTATACTCACACAGCAAGTAATAAATGCCTTCTGTATTTCAAAAATGCATATGTGGGGATAAAAATATATCTCAAATCAGTTCTTAGTCATGGCACATATAGTGAAGTATCTTATCTGATTTAATATGATCATTTGGTCTGTAACATTTCTGTGTACTTAGCTTCAAATATAAAAAAGTATTTTTGCTTAATTACCAGATGAAGAAAGAGGTTCAGTTTATAAGTCATAACAAAAATGCTAAGTACTCTTTATTTCTCTTTATAACAATAAGGGGCTGAACTGTGGTTTTTGAGATGAATGAGCATAGTCTTTGTAAAATTCCTCTGTCTTACTATGGGTGAATGCGTGTGAAGTAAAATTATGACTTGCTTTTTGTAGGGAGGAGGCATTAAAGGAGGTTTCTGAGGCATTATTATGCTATAACCAGAATTATAACCATACATAAGCACAGTAGTAAAGAATTTTAAAGAATCAAATTTAGAAGTCTAGAAAAGGGTTTCCTCTTTGTAATTCAGATTAAGCACTTTTCCTACACCAAAATTACTCATGGCAGAAGGGTTTAGTTAAAGAAAAAACACCTCGAAATGCAGAAAGTCTTAAAATATTACCACTGGAAGTGTGCCAGCCAGTTTACTAGAAGGTAGTATAAATGTCTCACAAATGATAAGTAAGAACTGAAGAGATAACATAGTGATTATTGCCTATAATCAATATAAAGATCTATCCTGGATATCAGAGAGACTGGTTACTACCCAGACCTCCCTGCTGCACTTTGTCTGAAGGGTGGCTTTTTCAGGAGAATTTCAAAAGAGCTCCCAAGGTCTCTTTCACAGGCTAGCTGAGAGATTCAATCAGCAGAGAATGTAAGTGAAGTTCTGTTACATTATGAGAGGAAAACATTGAGTTTGTAGTAAAGAAGAATTCAAGTAATAAATCTATAATTATGGGAAATTCTGATATATGTATCATCACTTACTTTGGAACAGCCAAAGTGTGTGCGAGTCAAAAATCAGCTGTTATTTTGCTAGATTTATCTTTGATATAAATTTGTACATGATATGGCAGTATTTGTAGTAAATAACATCAAGGGCATGAGGAACTAGAGCAAGCAAGTTTGTTGTTTCACCTGCATATAGCTACTATTTTAGAAGAGCTGTTTCATGTCTGTTGTTCAAATGTCTGACTATATTAATTTATTAATACACAAAAATAATATATGTTAATAATGACAGCAATTATGTAATTGACTTTTGCACTTGACATACATACAGATGGGTTATTTGAAATCATGATCTCTTAAACATGGGTAGATTTTTTTTCTGAAATTTTAGTGTCTGTTAGGTTTGAGTTCTGGCATGCCACTTAAGTGTCAACCTGTTTTTTCATTTTATCTGAATATCCTTATAGCAGTTTTAATGGCTCACAAAATGATTAGCAGATTTTTGTTTGTGCGTGTAGTTTTACTGTTTGAATGAAAGCCACTCAAACTACCTCTGAAAATTAGTATATTACAAAAACTTGTTCCATCTAGCATGATGTCTATAATCATTTTGGGATGCCCCTTAGTACAGAAGTCTACAGCTCAGCAGAGCACAAGGAATTTAAAGGCTGGGGGCAAAAGGACTGCAGATTTACTTGCTACTTTTTTTGGGGTTTTGTGCATCAGGGGTGAGCTTGAGTGAATACTGAAGTATTCAAAACAAGATAAATTTGTACTAAAAATGTACCTTAGCCTTCTTATACACCTGAACTAGAGGAGCATCCTGTCCTTAAGGAGCTGGTGATGTTGAAAAGTCATGAAAACTGAAAAAGAGAAGAAAAACTTTGGTGGCTACCATTGTCTCCACTAGCTCTCAAAGGGTTCTTTTGGTGGGGGAAGTTTTCTATAAATTCAGTGGTTCTCACTGTATAGTCAATGGGCACTGAGTGATCCTTGCATAAAGCCAACTTGAATGTTTCCTGTGAAAAATTACCACTGTATGTACCTCTATCAGAAGTCAGTTTGCTGCTGGTGCCTTCTACAAGTTATTATTGTAAATCTGTAAAGCAGAGTGAAGTGACACAATGTCTTTTTCCTGATACCATGAAGCTTTGCTGGACAAGTTCAGGAGGAAGATACTGTAACTTCTTTCTGTCAGAAACATCCACCCTTAAATCCATTGCTGTGAAAAACTAGAGTAGCTCTTTCCTAAGAGATTGTAATCAGTATGGACTAGAATAATGTCCCTCAGTTCCTCCTTTTCTAGGTCTTCAGGAATGTAGATGTCAGATTTTTGACCAAGCTGTGTATTAGTCATTAGAGGAAAGCTTGAGAAAGATAGCTTGCTTATCCAATTAGCAATTAAAAAGGAAAAAAAAAAATCACCCTATTCTTAAAAAACTGAGGTAATTGCTTATCTGTGGTGGGATCCAAATTAATGGTAATATCTCAGCTAGTTATTAAAATGTCGCAGCTGCAAAACTTCTGCTGTTTAGTGGCACTGTTAAAACATGTAAAGGAAGTTGGTTTATAGAAAGAGTTGCTTATTTTGAGTGAGATAGGAAAGCAAAAATGTTAATTATATTGGAAAATATTTTTTAAAAACAAGTAACCCTGAAACCCCAGAGAAAAATTTGAAACTATCCTTCTGAAAGAGTTAAGTTTTACATTTTTCAAGAAGGAAATATCATACAAAACGAGAAAAGAATTTGACACAATTAGTATGGACATGCATTGATTTATTTAGAAGTGAAAATTAATTGAAAATTTGTTTAAACAATACTCTTTGGAATGCAAAGCAAGAACACACCTTAGCAAATATATATGTGACTTAGCTCAATAATTTTGTTGATTTTAGTTGGTATTCTGAAAGGCTTACCTGCTTGGTTATACTTTCCTTTTAAATGTAGAAATTAGAAAAAGTGAAGTGTTCTTTCTTTTGAGGATGATTGTTGCTGCTTTTATTTTTTGTGAGCAGGAAGAATTCTATAAATACATCAGGAGCAAGCTACACTGGTTGGAAAATTTTAAGGGCTACTTGATTGAAACACTACATACTCTGGAGAATAAGATTTATAGATAGATATCTATCTGAAATCTTGAAATGAAAAATATAGTGAAACTTCTGCATAGTTCTGTAGTTAAATATAAGGAAGTTATTTATATAACTTAAAGAAAAAATATTTACAACAGTGCTGCAAAGAATACTCAGTGATTATAGTTTAGGCACACAGCTTGTGGTCATTAGGAGTGGGGCTGCGGCCGAGCCTCATCCCCAGTGGGTGCAGCTGTGAGAAGCAGGTGAGCAGCACTGGCAGCAATGAGCCATGGAGTGCCCAGGGGCACTGACCAACCACCAAAGGGAGCAGAGGGCACACAGGGGCAGTGCAGGGACATGAGGGGTATAAAAGGTTGGCGTAAAGAACAAGAAGGGCAGACACTTGCAGCCTTCTGAAGTGGGAGGATGTTACTCTGGTGTTACTCAGGCAGATACCTGAAGCCTTCAGATGAGGTATGGTGTTACTCTATATGGGCAAGTGCATAAAGCCATCTGGAGTTGTATGGCGATGCTCTGTGCATCATGGTTGTCTTGACTGCATCATGTACTGTGACAATCTAGTAATTCTTGAGAACTGCTAACTTGATTCTTCCAGATGGCTGTCTCTGGAATTATTGCTTTACCAACCAGCCACACAGAAGTCTTGTTAGGACTAGTGCCTGAAGTTTGTCCCATAGAGTATAGTAGCGGCTTCTTACATCATAGGTAAAAGCAGAACACAAATAATTACAGAATAATCAGACATTTGTAGAAAAGCTGTTTAATTTTTACCCTACTCTTACATGAGGGTATTCTCTGAGAACTCAAAAACTTGTAGTCCATTTAAGCCTCTCAGGCGTCTGGTAGCCTGCACTGGAAAAATCAGTTGAAACTTCAGCATCTGCTAACAAGTGCTTATGTTTCACTAACTCAGAAATTGCCAAGAACATGTCTGTACTGACCTCATGTATCAGTTTAGTCATTAGTGGCATCTAAGACCTTTTTTGTTATTCCTGCTGCTAATGTCATGTGCCAGGATTTCAGGAGAAATGAAATGAAGAGTATGGGTAAAATTCTAACCCCACTAAAGACCTAACTCCTTTAAAGCCAGACAAATTTGTGGTTGTTTCTCTCCTCTCTCTTATGTTCTCACAAGGAATTTTCAGTACATTATTGAAATTCCCTTACAATTACATAATGGACTTAATACAGAACAAAGCTGAAGTGTTTTGATGTATTCATATTAAAGTTACAGCACAGTGCTGTAATTGTAGGATGTTTTAGTGTGGTAAACCAAGTGGCAGTTCCAGTGAATAATTTGTCACCATCTTCCCTCTTAGCTATTTCTCTTCATCTTCTCCAGTTTCTCTTCTCCTTCATTCCTCTTTCTTCAACAGGTTCGGCTTGCTCAAAGAAGTGACAGTAAAGTTAGAAAAATCAGAGGAAATAATACTGTCTGTTCATTAGAAAGTGTCAATCCAGACATACAGGATTATTTTTCATGCATTCAGGCAGAAAGATCAATCAACAGTTGCCAGTTTTTGCTGCCATAGTGTTGTTTCCCCTCCAGATTCTATTCTGCTAAAACCACAAATGCATATTGTGTTATTATTTTCTTTGTAGGAAGAAATAAAGTGTCTGGAATGCCATTAAAAGTTTCCTAGGAACTTGGTAAAATATGTATTTTTTCAGAGAAGAGTATATTTGCCTAGATTTTTTTTTAATAAGTTAACTGAATAAGAAGAAGACTTACTGGTTTATCCATTAAAGAAGAGATGACACTTATGACAAATGATGGATATATTTGTAAAGTAAAAGGGTTTAGGAAGCATACTGAAGTTTTTGGATTTTTTTTCTTTTTTTTTTTTTAGTATACCTTGCAGGAGTAAAACTTGTCTCCTTGAAAGAGAAAGACAGGTGACAAATTTGATCAGTCTTTTGTAGCTCTTTGTTCTGTAAAAAAAAGAATGGGAGATGCCTAATGTTTTCAGATTTTGATCTAAAGAGGGTTGTTTGAGTTGTGAATTGACATGGCTCTTGCAAGTATTCATCCTAGACCTGCCTGATGCAAAATCAAGATTCAACTCCTATGAAAGGTCAGTTATCTAAAGAAAGAAAACTGAAGAATGCAAAAATATGCGATAGGGGAAGCAACAGGAAAAGCTAAATATTTCTCATAAAGCTACTCTAGAAAACAAAATACTTAATTGATTGTTAGTAAGGACTGTCTTAAAGCCTGTATTGCTGCTTGTAGGTAAAGCCAGACTTGCCGAGCAGATGGAATGCTAATCATGTACCAGTAATAGTCCCACTTTCTCACTATGCCCTCCTGATTTATTCACCTTTCTTGAACCTCGTCTTCCCACCACCTCCATCTAAATTCAGGAAATAGGAAGGAAAAATAACATCTAATTATGATTATAGATTCTGATCACAACAGTATTTATTCAAAAAGACATACCAAGTATCCTTTTTCACCCACTCAAAATGTCAGCAAATGATGCAAAAATACATTTTTATTCTTTCTGGTTTATAGTCTTGCAAATCTTTTGAGATTGAGGCTTTTAACAAAACAGAGGAAAAATTCCTCATATTCGTCTTTCTGAGAGCAAAGATGGAATTCTTTTTGTACTAAAATAATTTTAAACTCATAAATATAGCTATATCTATTTAGTCAATGTCTACAGGATTAGAGATGGTTAAAACGTGCAGTTTCAAGGGGAATGGTGATGGTAAATGAAATTTTGGAAGCAATGAAACCTTTTCATGTTGTCTGTATGCAATGTGGCTTATATAATATTTAGTCCTGCTTGGAAGTTTGGTTTTTTTTTTTTTTGTCACTTTCAACTCTGAATTATTAGTGGGCAGCTTTGTTTTTAAAATGTTTTTCTTGAATGTGTCCATAATTTTGATAGATTTCTTAGTGTTTGGGGTTTTTTGGTTGGGGTATTAATTATACATGAAGGAACTTTGCTTAGTATTCATTCTAACCAAGTACAAGATAACATTGCTAATAAATATAATCTTATCTCTATAAAACGTCTTAAAAACATGTGCTATATAGTCTTGGAAGTTTTGCTCTTCTGCCTTTGGGAGCAAACTGGGGAGTTCAGCCAGCAGAGCATCCTTTCTCAGAGGACATAGCAGGCCTTGATAATGTACTGTGAGCTGTAATTCTGTGGTGGCATCAGGCTGCAGGCTGGCAGCACTCTCTTGGGTACAAGTGCCTGGGTTGCAAAGCTCTCCCAGTGAAGTGGCTGATATCTTTAGAAGGTGTGTTAGATTTCAAAGGACATTTTGTTTTTCTTTAAAGATGAAAGCAATTTTTACTTTTTTAATGCATAGTTATGACTGTATTATGAGTGACTAGGATTAGTACTCTGAGATTTATTGTTTCAACTTAGTTAAGTTCATTGTGATTTCAATGTAATTGCTGCACAGTAATTCTTCTTTTTTTTTACTGCAATAGGCTCCCTGTTTTCTATTAATATGAATTGAGACCAAAGTCAGAGAATTTTGACTTAAAATATTCTATTTTTTTTTTTAATGTGCTTAAACTATCCTATAGGTAGGCTTTATTAAGAATTGAAAGACAAGTGGGAATTTCAGTTAATGTTTCAGTATTATCTTAATTATTCTCTAAATGTAAGGGATCTCATAGATGGGAAGGACAAGAAAACTAAATTGCAAATACTGTTTGTTATAACACACATCTCATATTAAGTATGTAATATATCTTATAAATAATTTCATAAATAGTTTTATTTGCAACTTAAGAAATTCCAATGACTGACACAAGATTGGACATGTATAAACTATGTAATCAAATTTGAATGTCTTAGAAACCACTGCACTTGATTACTTTATTACCATAGCTGAGACAAAAAAAAAATCAATTTTACAAGTATTTTTTTTATCCTTAATACCATAGGTCATGTTGGCTCATTACAATAGCATCCCCTTTTTACAAAAAGCTTGCTTTTAGGGGGAAAAATTCTAACCCTTAGATTCACCTTGTTACTTTTTCCTCAATTACATTCTTTATATGAGGCACATTTTTCATCCTTCTTGTTTTGTAATGTGACAGCAGGGCTAGTGGTTCTGTATCAGTGGCATCAGGCTTTATACCAGATCTTCATAAACTGGGTTTTATTTGCAGCAAGTATTTATTAAGAAGTTTTAGAAAACTTTTCTCTTTTACAAGATAATATCTGCACAATATGATATGCAGATATTTAAAATATCTGCTTTATAATATTTCTTCTAATTTCTTTATTCTTTGTGAAGCAAAAACACTTTAAAATGGAGAACTGCCATTGTTGTTGGGTGGGATTGGTTTTGTTTTGTTTGGTTTGGAGGGTTTTTTTTGTGTGTGTTTTGGTTTGGTTTTTTTAGTGGGGGTTGAATAAAATGAAGAGAAATTATATTCTGACTTTTCAAAGTTTGGTGACAAAATAATATTTATAATAGTTACTGTAAATGTCTCTCTGGCAACTGCTCAAAAAAAGAGCGGCAAAGCATAAGAGGAAAGAAGATGAGGAGGATAAATGAAACATTTATTGAATAGCATTAATTAGAAGAAATCTGAATGTGGTCTAGTAAGTACTGGTTGAAGTGTAAGCAGCTAAGGTTTAATACATTAAAATCTGAGGTTGTGAAACCTATTTTCTGATATTTAAAACATTTTTCTACTCTTTCAGCACCAGATAGTCACCAAGTCTTACTTTTTCTTTTTGCTACCCTGGAAATGAAGACATTCTTGTTACAGCTATATTAAGCTTGTTTCTTTGTATGTGAAAATCCTAAATAGAAATTATGGGGATACCATTCTGCTCTCTATGTAAAATATTTAGTCTCATTTTCAACTAGGGATTTCTAGAATAAGAGAAGAAATATAAAGATCTCGTCACTCTAGGTTTAATGTCTTACCTTTTCTTGTCCTAAAAGCTGTTTTTTTCTTGATGCATAGCTAAACAAAAGAAAGCGGCAGTCTTAATTTAAACATAAAAACATGGGAAGAAATAATATGATCAAGACAGTTAAGTTGACTGAAGTTTATCTGTGACTAATTTTTAGTTAGTTATTCTAAAATTTATGTATTTTTTATTTGTGTCACTTTACTGCTATGCTCTAAGAATAGAAGTTCCTACTTAGGACTGTGATCTTTAAGCTGATTGATGGTAACTTCTTTAAATGATCTAAAGTGCGACTGTTGAACTTGTCTTTTCAAATAAAATGCCATTCTTTCCCTTGTAATTGTGAAGAGAACATTAAAAACAGTTTGAAGTTTTGACTAGGCTTCTTTTCAATGGTTACACTGCCAGAGTTAAGTAGCATTTCTTTAGAAGAGCCAGGTACGTAGTCCTGGGAACAGCAACAGTATGTATATCCACAGTGGTCAGGATTATCTGCATCTTCTGTCCCAGTCAAGTGTCCCTCTGTTTTGATTTTAATACCTCACCTAGAGTTACAAAACAAAAGTTTCAGTAGTATAGGAATCATGACAAGTAAAATGAAGAGGACTCACTGGCATTTCTGAGCAATGGTGTTTGTAATGAATTATTTCTATAATCTAGATCCATGGACTAGCAAGCAACTTTTACATGTCTTATTCTTTGTGTAGTGTCCTCTTATGCATTTAAAAATAAGCTGGTTTATTTCGTTCTTCAAATCAAAAGATTTGTGTTTCTAGGTATCCATGTTGATCTATAGCCAGCCTCTGTTAAATATACCACCTAAGCATTGTTCCATCGTCTTAAATTTTCAGAGATGCAGAGGTCCTTCTGCTGCAGTTTTCACTTACTTCTCTGACCTGCAATAGTTTATCTCTGAAAGTTTATATAGACAATGCTAGCATTAGTAGTTTCCAGATTTGCACTGCAGCATAATACATATATGAAAGTGCAATCACTGTCCAGAAATTGCTGAACATGGTGGGGTTTTTTCTTCAGTTCCTATGTCCAGAAGTCTATTTTTTGCTCTCAGCATTTTTGACATATTTTTCAACAGTAGAGGTGAAAACTGAAACGGTGCCTGACTATTTAAAACTAAAAAAAAAAAAAAAAACAAAAAAAACCAAAAACCCAAAAAAACCCCAAAAACCCAAAAAAACCCCAAAACCCTAAAAGTTATTACTGGATTGCAGTAATGCACTTCAAAATTTTTTGAAGGAAGAAGTAGCAACATCCAAAGCGGAGTCAAAAGCTTAATATTTTTAGTGATAGAAAGCTATGAAACAAAAATCTGTACCAGTGAAGATATAAGGAATGCTCATAAAAAGTAGGGAGGTTATCTGTAAAGTTTATGGGGGTCAGGTTTTCTTTGTCTAAAAACTGGTACATTTGCTAGTTTCCACATGGTAATGTGCATGGAATGTAGAGGCAATTTTCAGGGTATTAAGCACAGTTTTATAATGTCTAAAAGGGTTGTCATAACTGGGAAAATAAGTTTTTTCTTCATGCAGGTACAGGAGAGATCAGTTAAAATTTGTTGTATCAGTCCTTCAAAGAGTATTCTATCAAATCCAATATGTACTGCTTGTTGTGTTACTTGACAGTAATTGGGATGATAAAGTAAAAATAAAAATGTCATTGCGTTCTGCTAGTGGTTATTAAATAACGTTATGTTTTTTACTTTAACCTATTTGTTTGCTTACAGATGTATAACACATACTCTAAATTCCAAGCAATTATAACTTTATAGGCAGCTTTAAAATTACTGCAGTTTTGCAAGCCCTCTTGTAAGGGCTCTAATGGGGCTTGGAACAGTGGTTTAGGCGTAAAGCTCGGTATGTCCTGACAGCTGGAATTTGTGCCCACTTTAAGAAGAACTTTAAATGAGAAAATGGAACAGTTTCTATTAATCTGTGGGAATTCAAATGAAAAGGGCAGCCTGGGATACCTAGCCAATGCACGGTCTGACTTACTTTATCAATATATGGAAATGTAGGTTACTTATGAAAATAAATTTTATTAGTTGAACTAGAGAATATGGTGGGAGCATTGAGGGGATAGCCATAATCAAATGGAAAGCATAGTGAGTGGATTAGAGAGTTGTAGTCTTGAAAGAGGACTAAATTCCAGAAAAAGTCTGATCTATTTGAAGTTACTTAATAATAAACACATATGAGTAGTATTTATTTTTAAAGTTTCAAAATGAATTGACTACTGAAGATTGTAAATACAGTATTTTCATTTAAGTGCATGGGCCAAAAGTAAAATTGAAGACCAGAATAGACCAGAATAGAAAAGACCTGTCTATAGTAACTGCAAAACTTTAATAATTGTAGCTGGGAAAGATAGATGGGTTGTTAATATGGAAGCTAACTAGGATTATGATTGCTTTTATTTTTTAAAAAAGGGATTTAAACTTTATGTGAAAGGTGAAGAGAAGAATTAAAGTGAGAGCTAATTATGGAAGACAAAGATAAGGCTTGTCACGTAAATGACTGTAGTATTGTGTTTCTAATTTTGACTGGGATCTTTGAAATGAAGTATATCTCATGTCAGGATGAGCAGTCACTGACTGAAGTATGGTAATAGGAGTACTCTCACCAAACACCCTCATAGAGACTTTTTAAGCTAAGTGATGTGATAGAGATAATTTTTGAGTAACAGAACTTAGAGAAAATTCAAATAAATGCTTTAAGTCTTTATTGAATATTTGCCAGGAGTTAACACTAATGGGGGAAACCTGATATTCACCAGTTAAATTTCCTGTCAAAGGAAGTTACACTGTAGTACTTCATCTTCAAAATGGACAGCAACTCTCTGCAGCATTGTCTCTTTACACTTCTGGAAAATAAGTAAATAGAGTGTGATTGTAGCTCAAGACACTTCCTTGAGAAATCTGTTTTGGTTTTTCTGTTTCTTTTTTGCTTTTTGGATTCTGGACTTGGAAGCATGAGGTAAATTCCAGACACATGTAATGATAATTGTGAATGAATTTCAAATTATCACATATTCAAAAGTCTGGAGTAGAAAAGTCTTTGCGTAGAAAATGGTTTGTTACGATTCGAAGTGAGCCCTCTTCTTCTGGACTTCAGAATCCAGGTTTATTACTAGTTGTTTCTACTGTGTGTTTATAAATCTAAGATTTTTTTAACAGAGTTGATGTATAGGAAGTGTAGGAATATAATTTACATAACATATTTGCATTAATACTTTTCCTCTTATTTTAAACAATTTATATTACACACAGCAAGAGAAAAGGTGCACTGTAAAAAAATACAAGCAGCCTGAAATGCTCAAATCGAGCTGAAAGATTTGATTAAATGCTTGAGGGAATATTCATTTTCTCTGCATGCTTCTGTAAAACTCAATTTTTCACTGGCAGTTACATAGAAACAAAAAGGCCTTTTTAGCCAGTATCTGTACCTCCTCTCCTGGATCTTTTGGCTTTGGCAAGTAAAAGGATACATCGGAGCCAGGGACTCTGTAACACTGGCCAATGAAATCTGAAGAATTGGAGAGAGTAAATCAATAAATATACCAAGTAACAAAACTGTTATCATGCCAGTATTTTCATTGCTGTATGCTTTCTCCTTGGCAAGTAGCCATTGTCATACTGGGTCCATGCCTGTTACTTTTATTTTTTCCTATCATGTATCTCTAGAGACATTCATGTGACATCCCAATACTGGATAAATAATGAGACTAGTATTAATCAGTTGTGATCTTTTGTACTACAGCTTCAGTGTGTATCAGTTAACATTTTATTATTTTTTTTTTTCTTAGACTATAAGGATTCTTTCTCACTGTGGCATTTTATAGTTATGGCATAATCTAACCCATTTAGCACAGAATCAAATATGTAATAGTGTTCACAATATTAGAGCTCTGTGTTACCCATTTCAGTAGCACATGCTGCACTTGCACACTTGGATCAACTTCCAAGAAAAGTAATAGACTTGGTCTGGTTCAGTCTGTATCACATAGATCTCATCCCCTGATTTTCATCTCTAAAATACCTGTTTTGAGGAAGTACCTAGCACAGCTGCAAGACCATATAAATTATATATGAACAACCAATTTTTGCTCATTTGCTGACTTTGTAGGTGAATGTCAGTCTTTATATCAATCAGGGGCAGATACATCTGCAGCTCCTAAAGAGGAGAATTATGAAGTTTTAAGATTGTGATGGGGGAAAAGCAAGTAAGGTTTGGCCTTGCCACATTCTGTAGTATAAAAGGGAAGACTGGCTCTGCTACATTGCTGTCCAGCAGATGAATTACTCACTGCTATATGCTGCTTACATTTTGTGAGTCATATTTGGTCTTTCTCTCTCCCTGTCGTCCTTTCCAACTATGCCTAAGAACTGGTGAAAATGGAAAGTGATGTTATTTTTGAGCATGTACTTAAAAAAAAAGTCAGTGTGATATATTCTGATATAGTAGGATGTAGAGTAATATTTTAAACCAGAACCTCTGTATAGTTTTAAAACTATATATCCTTAAAACTTATATTTCTTGAAGTAGTAGAAACGTGGTTTTTTTTTTTTTTTCCCTTAAGTTATGAGGATTGAGTCAGGTGATATTTTATAGCGTGCGAGTAACAATGACTTCCCATATAATTTAAATTGGGGTTTTTGGAAGGGGGAGGAAGGAGGGTGAGAAATTTTTAAAAGACTAATCATTGTTTTGTCACATGTTGACATGCCTGAGGACTCCAAAGCTTACTGATTCTGTAGACTGTTTGTCTTTTCAAACATTCATAGTCTTTGAATAGTTCAGGTCTGAGAAGTAGGCACCAGTTGCAGACACTGTTATATCAGTCACAGAGGAATGTTATGACAATTATAGACTATCTGATAGTGATCTGAATTTAAGGTAGATTTCTTCTTTCAAAGATAAAATTTGAAATGTATAAACATGACACAATGTTCTTAGGACACAACTTTGCTACACTTAAGTAGCAAAAGATGCATTCACTGTTCTATAAGGTTATTGTGGACTGATGCAACCAATAAAAGATATTAGTTTTGGGAGTTTCTGGAAGCCATTGGGTCCTCTTAAAATAAAATAAATATTTAAAATTAGTATTGCATATTAGTGTTAAGGCAATAAAATAGTTTAGTGAAGCACCTGCTGTTCTGTATTTAAGAATCAGCAGCGTCTTGCAGTTTGCTTTGTTGAACCTTGTGAGATTGCCATGGGACCACTCCTCAAGCTTGTGCAGATTCATTTGGGTATTATTCAGGCCTGCCAGCTGCACCACTGAGCCTGGTGTTGTCTGCAAACATGCAGATGGTACTCTCAATGCCATGGAATGAATAATTGATTTAATCCCACACTGATGAAGTCATTAGACAGGACTGGGCCCCCTGAGGGACACAAGCCATTACTGATGTTCATCTGGATGCTGAGCCATTCCACCACTACCTTCTGGATGTAACCATCCAGCCAGTTTCTTATCCACTAAATAGTCATAAAATCATAGAATACTTTGGGTTGGAGGGGACCTTAGAGATCATCTAGTTCCAAGCCCTGTGGCACGGGCAAGGACACCTTTTACAAGGCCAGGTTGCTCACAACCCCATCCTACCTGGACTGACATTTCCAGAGATGGAGAATTTACAACTGTTCTGGGCAACCTGTCCCTGTGTCTTACCACTGTCACAGTAAAGAATTTCTTCCTAATATCTAACCTAAACCTACCCTCATTCAGTTTAAAGTATTGTTTGTCACTGTGTGCCTCTGTAGCTCTCTCATAGGCTCCTTTAAGATACTGAAAGGCCCCATTAAGGTCCCCCTGGAGGCTGACCAATGTCCATCCATCAAATACACATCTCTCAATTTACAGAGAAGGGTGTTGTGGGAGGCCATGTCAAATACTACTTGCAGAATTCCAGGTAGATGACATCTGTAGCTCTTCCTTTGTCCAGCTTACTTTGCTCTCTTTCCAATAAGCACTCAACAAATCTCATATAATGCATTATAGTTTTAAACTAAGAAAATGGGAAGGGATGGGAAGCTATGTAGTTTTCTGTACTTAATAATCAGAAGAAAATTAGACTTGCTTAAAAATATATTTACAGAGAATTAAGCATTTGAAAATATGTTTACAAAGAATTTAAAACTTTCTGATCTATTTACTTTAGAAGGTGGGATGATCCCAGAGACTTTGTAATTGCACTGAAACATTTTTAACCTTTTGCATGTTAAGGTTTTATAATAGTGAAACATAATGATCAAGATGGAACAGAGATAGTGATTTGGAAATGAGGCAGGAGGGCACACAGTACAGTAGGGGATGAAACAAAAAGATCATCCTTCACATGCTTAATATTACTGCAGTATACAAGATTTTGTTACAGTAAAACTGATGTCTCAAACAGCAGGTTCCAAGGCCATTAATCTGCAATTCCCATGCAGTAAAATCTATAGGAGCGAGGATCACATAAGAGTCAGATACTTACCTTAAACTTACTTACTATATTAACGTGGCAAAAGACAGTAGCTGCTACACAAGCTAAATTTCATACATCTCAGAAATCTAGCAGAAATTTCACACTGTTAGCAATCTAGTACTCAGCAAAAATAGGCTTCTTACTGTTGTTCAAAACAAAAGAAAAAAACCTGACAAAATTGAGGTTTACCAGTGTGATCTTGAACTCTACCAAGATATCAATCTGTAGCAAAACTGGCACTTTAGGTAATACAAAATTAAGTGAATAACCCCACAATACTCATTCTGCTGTCTGTGGAGGAGACTTAATGCACCCAAAACACATCTCTGTAAAATACATCTCTATTTGTCTTTAGCCTGTACAGAATAAAAGCAACATAAAAATGATTTACTGTCAAATTACATGCCACTAAATTTCATAACTATAATGTGTACTGTGTACAATCTTTCACTTCTATACATTTAGCATCATCCAAAGTTATTTATTTCTTTATTATTTGACTGGTGATAATCCTTAGGGCAAGTTATGTCTAACTAATGACATGTACAATGCAGTCTTAAAAGGAGTGAGAATGTGTTGATATTCTTGAACCACACTGGAATATATCCTGTGATCAGACTCTTAGGAATGTGGTAAGGGAGTTGATCCAACTTAAGAGTCTGTTAAGGCTTTGTAATACAATCTTCATTTAGTTGCTCAAACAAGTTTTCCAGTGTACACTTAAAAGCACATTATGTCTTCTGTTTTTAAATAATTCCCATGTTATTTTATAAGTATTCTAGTTCTCCTTATATCTGGATTTCATAGATCTGAATTTAGATTGAATTTTTTTTTGAAGTAAATAAAATTTTTAGAGAAGTTAACATCTTTTGAGGAGCATAATATGCTACAGAGAAAATTCAAGCCTGTGTTTTGAGGTTTCAGTTTTAGGAGTGGTTGTGGTGAAGAGTTGGTTTACCTTGAGCACTTGCAAATAGATTTTTGACCACTGCTATATACCAATGTTGAATGTGTTTCTTGCTTACAAATAAGCCAAAGAAGTCAGAAAAGTTCATATGAACTAATAATAAAAGAGTATGTAGGAAACTTTGGTTATTCAAGACCTCTGAGAAAATTATTAAATATCAATGGAAAGTCTGCTATTGATTCCAGTAGGTATTTATTGTTTTGAATAAATTGTTTTCAAAAATATATTTGGTAAACTGCTGCTACTGCCGTTTTTGTTTCATAATATCATTCCAGGATATTGTGCTAATAGATGATATATGGTAATTTTCTCTTTGGCTTTTGTTTAATATTTGTGATAATTTATATTTTAATCTTATTCTCAGTATTTCTATAGGTTGTTAGCTCACCTTCAGTAAAACACAGTTATGCGTTGAGCCTAAATGTTTAGTCAGACAGATGTGAGAACAAAGAGCTGCATTTTGGGTTTTTCTGACCTTTTGGTTCCATCAAATATAATCTTAAGTGTTGATCTTAAAGATACAAAGACACTGTAGACCCAATTTATCCAGTGTATAGGGTGCATACTGCAATATACTACACACTGCAATATTTTACCTAAAACTTGCTGTTGCAATATACTGCCTGTGTACCATCTTGAAAATATCTTGCCCAAACTTATATAATATGTTTATCATTTACTGATAATATTGCAAGTTTATTTCATTTCAGCTGTAGGAACAGTGCAAATAATGAGGTAGGGAAGTAATTAGTGGGAAAAGAAATATTTTGGACAAAATATGTAAAACTCCATAATGATTTTTGGGCCTAGGGGAGAGATGAGAAGTCCAGGAAAGTACATCAGTGTAAAACAAAAAACTGTTAGGGCATGAAAAGCAATTAGGAACTTGGATACAAATGTTGAAGCCTGGGGAAGAACATTTGTCTTTCATGGTGGATTAAAACAGCTTCAGCCATTGCCGTACTTCTGTGTTGTTTTTGTGAATGTGGGAACTGATTGCCTGACACAAACAAAATATACTGTCTTACTGAAACTAAATACTTAGAGTTGTTAGAAATAATAACAATACACTCTACAATATAAAATGTGAGGTTTCTTACAGTTTTTGAGTGCTGTCTAAATTTTTCTCCTGTATCTAAATTGCATTAGTATATTCTCCTTTGCTACATTTAATCTGCAGGTAAAAAAAACAACCTTTTCTTTTATGTTTTTTGGAAAATATCACTAATCATGAATTAAAATTAAATGTGTACTTCTAGCTTGCTTGCTGGGGTTTTTGGAGGTCTTCTTTTGGTAGTTTTGGGGTTTTTTTGTGACTCTGTGAAGTGCTTTATAAATATTGGTGTGTGTATTATGGACATCTGTGCCTGCCAGTTGGCATGCTTTGTAGAGTTTATTCAGCTTCTTAAAACAGCTAAAATTTATTTTTAAATGAATGAAATCTGCCTAAAGCTGTGTCCTAAAGGTAAAAAGAAGACTTAGAATATTAAGAAAAAAGTATCATTAAGTTTGAATTGCATGCTTTAAGATGTATTCTTAAATACATCATCTTCCTGTGAGGGATTGTCTAAACAAAACATTTCAAAGGACATATCCTGATTCACTGGTCACTGACCATAACAGTACAGTGGGAAGGATTCAAGTAAGGTTTTGCTGTATTTCTGAGTCTCATGACCAAGAGCCTAGAATAAAAAATTCTACCAATAAAGAAGTAGAGAATTCTAAACTGATTTGCAGTGTAAACCTCTTACAGTCTGCTTCCTGAAAATTTGGTCTGTGTTATTTCAGCTTGAAATACTAAAATCAATCAGTTTTAGAAACCAGGATCATGCCTAAAATTGAGAAAAACCCCAGTAGACTTTATGGTTCATAATACAGTTGGGGTGTAGGCAGAATTTTTTACTGACTTATATCTAGATTAAGTTTAGTAATGAAGCTGAAATTTGGAATGAGATGTAGATTCTAAATCAAAATGGATAAAAGGTGTAAAAATCTAAATAAATGTTTAATTTTGTACAGCATTGTGAGTGCAGGTGTGTCTAAATGTAGCTGAAGTTTTTTACTAGCAATACTGCTTGCTTGGAGCTCTTTTTAAAAGAGGAAATATTTAATTTTTTTAGGATCCTAGTTAAATTACAGACTGAAAAAGATAATGTGATGGCTTTTCCTTGTATTTTGTTGTGTTATTATTGGATCTTTCATTAAAGCATGCCAATATATGTTAAATTGAGAAGATTGCATTTAGTATTTGATCCTTAGCTAAGACACTGAGACTTCTGGTGTGGTATTTTACAATGATTTTATAATCTAAAGTAAAGAAAATGTTAAAAAATAGGAAGCATTAGAAGTACTGTAGACTGTTAGAGCAATTGCCAGCACTCCAAGTTCTCCCCCAAGGTCTGCACCATCCTGCCCACATGCCCTGAGGTCCAGGGCTAAACTGTGCCCAGCTCCAGCGTGGGTACAGCTGCCCCGGAGCTGGCAGAGCTGGCCTGGGTTAGGAACAGTGAAGCAGCTGTGTTGTAGGACTCTGCTCTGACCGCAGACCCTTGGTCTTTTCCTAAGATGTGTTGTAGGACTCTACCTTGGCCTTTCCTTTGCTTTACTGATCCTACTATCACCTGACTGAGCTGATGTTAGATGTGCCTCATCAATGTGGATTAGCCTAGTGACCACAGAGCTTTGATTTTTACCGTGACTTCTTCCCATTTGGATTCATGATATACAAATATCTATTTCATAAATATTTTCTTATTTACAAGCCTCTACCTCATTAATGGATATGAAAATAATTAGTTTCTATTAAAATTTAATTTGGCCTCATGTCTTTATTGCAGAGTATAACTATGGCCCACTATAACAATTCTTTTTTTTGGTTTTGTGATACTGAAGGACTAATTCTAGTATTGTGGTTTGTGTAAGAAAAAACCAAACCAGCAACAACAGTACACACTGAACCCCACAAAGCCTGGAGGTGCAACGTACAAGAGCTTTCAGCTTAGGTTTCAGGTTTGTCAGGTTCTTAAATGGAAAAAAAATTGTTAAATAATTTCTGGATCTTAAGCACTGACATGCACTTTCTTTCTGTAGCCATGGACAGTTAGCAATCCTTTTTCCTTCAGTGCAATTGTTCTCTCTCACACTGCAGGATAAAGGCTGGGTGTCTGGTGTGGTTAACTTCCCTTATGAGGGCGCTGTGTAGCAGAGCACTTTCATTTCTGTCTATTGTATATTTATCTAAGGAAGGAGGAGACCTGTTCCTGTTAATTAGTGAGAACAGACAATACTTTATATACACAGTATCTTGAGAACAGAGAGTCCATTTCATCATTTCATGTAGATGCCTTTTTCTTTTTTTTTTTTTTTTTTTTTGTGAAAGTGTTTCAGCTACTTTCAGCTATGTCAGGGCTTCTGCCAAAGTTTCTATAGAGGAACAAGGCTTTGAAATGCTCTAAGAATTCTGGTACTGCTTTTAATAAATGAAAATAGCTATCAGTAATGCATTAGTGCATTATAGGACTTTCAAATCACTGCACCCAGACTGTGATGAATCACAGTATGGAGTGAGAATAAATGTGCTGAAAAACACAGTGAGAGTCTGTTTGCTCTTGCGATGTTAACTTCAACTGAAAATAGTGTTTTAGAAACGTGGAAGCTCTTACCTTAATTTTCAAGATATGCTATTGAAAAGGGATTGTAAGTCACCTAATCTAAAGCTTCATTGTAATGAGCAACCTGTCCTCTGATACCATTCATAAATTGATCAAATTTCCTTTATAGCTTTAATCCTGAAACTTTTGTACTATGTACACATGTGTAAAGTATTTTTCCAACTATAGACTAACTGTATGTACTTCATATCTTTGTGGTCACAATACAGCAAGGAGAGTACTAGGAATAAATTCCTTTGGGTTATAAAAGTAATACAGAAGAGGATATTGCCTTGTTCATGCTGGTATCATGTTATCTTTCAAGTTCATAGCAAAATCCTTAGAAATGGATTGTGATGTCTCCTTCATTCTCAGTCATTCATTAGAAGGAATTTGATAGATGCTGATTTGCACATCTGATACAAGCTCTCATATGGAGAGCACACTTAATTTTGGACACTTGTGAAAACAACTTGCCTGCAGAGCACACTGCACATGAACCTTTAGATGGAGCCAATTTTTCTGACACCAGAAAAATCTGGTTAAATACTTGAAGTAATTTTGTGCCATGCTTGATAAATGACCAGTAGCATTGCATCTTCTATTGGTAGTTAATACTACAGTACAGAAACATATTCATATTGATTTCAACAAGTTGTGTTAGTGTCTGGACCCTAAAAAAATTGCAAAATCCACAATAGATAATTAAAAATTTGTAGTAGAATGTGTTTCCTACATACTTGAGTATAAATGATTGTCTTCCTAAATCCCTCATTATTTGAGGAAAGCCATTTGCTGAATTCGCCAAAGTAATATGTTGAAAGCAGCCAAAATGCATTTTGATAGGAATACTGTCTCACTAATTATGTGGACAGATCTGAACTAACAGCATATACATGAAACAAAATATTCCACACTAGGTATATACAACTGACTTGGTCTTGTAGCTAAACTTGGACAATTTTTCATTTGGGGACTGAATCTTTCTAAACATGGAAAATTAATATGCAATACTTTCAGGGTGACATTGAAAAAGGTTCTGCTGTTCTTGGCTTAATCATTATTGGTTGTACAAAAAAGCAATGACAAAAAAAAAATCATGGTAAAATTTACTGGCCAAATGAAAAAAGGCAGTGGGAAGCAATTAAGTATATAAAACCATTATAAGGATTATGAAGGTTGTAGATTAGATTACACTGGGTTATACCACTCCATAAAACTCATTTTCATCTCTGTATCTGTAACCATTTCAGGAAAAAAAATCCCTCCTGAAAAGACTCCTGAGTAGTTTGTATGCTCTGAAGAATATAAAAATCCCAGACAGATAGTATTGTTTCTTCTGAAACCATACATTCATTACTTTTCCATCAGAAAAGCTTGACAACTGGTGTGCAAAATGTTCTTTCCTACTTTTCTACATATTGTAGAAACTATGTGTTGATGTCAGGGGGAAAACACTTTGATGTAAAGAACATCCTATCTATGATCTCCTGACAACTCTAAAAAAACCAAAAATCCCTTTCAAAAAGATTTGGTAATACTAGAAATATGAAAACTCATTGTAACTCATTTTCTGTGCTAATGCAAATTGCATCTCTTCTCACGTTATTTATGGTGCCTTCTTAGCTCAGCATTGATCTGACCAAAAGTATGTGGTCTATTTTAGGTGCTGAAAGAGGGACTGAGGGAAGAGAGATTTATTGCAGGTTCAAAGGTAGAAGCCCAGGAAATTACTTCAGAATAGATGAAATGCCTATTATGTACAGCCAGTTCTCTGGCTTCAAACATCAATTAGAGATTTAATGTTTTCCCTAGAGATTGAAGTAGTTTTATTTTGGGTGCATTGATCTACTGCAACTGTATACAACTAACTAATACTGGGTGAATAAACATCAATGTAGATAAAATTTATAATTTCTATCTTCAGCAAGTAAATAGGAAATACAAGTAAACATGACCTGTTAATTTACTGTTTAGATTAGTAAAAATAATATTATCATTAACACAGGGTAATATTTATGTTTGAATGTTTAATATGTAGATTTCCATTTTTTAATAATTCAGTCAAGGAGAGTAAATGTGCTGGATTAAAATTAAATACACAAAAAATGTGAAGGAAGTCATTAAATGGCTTTTGAAAAATTACAGTAAATTTTCCTAATGTTGTAATTTTAAATATTATAATTGCCATACAATGTTAAGCCTCATTACACAGAATTGTTATTTTTACTATGTGTGGGTATTCTGTTTTTCAGCATAGAAATAGGATTCATACAGATGCCATTCAGCACTTCAAAATCACTAGAAAAATGTGTCAGGCAACTGTATCTATAGCCATTTATGATTGTAACTAAGATTATATTGTGGTTTAGAATTTGAGATTTGAAGTTGTAGCTTTTCTTTTAAAATTTGTTACTACTAATTCAATTTTTAAAAATTGTTTTATATTTAACAGAAGTGAAATTCTCTAATAAAATGCATGTGTCAATATGTGTACTCTTATTGAACAATTTTTTTTTTTTTAATTTTGAGCAAATTATTGGCTTTTTAGTTTTTCCTGTTTGTTGCTTGTTACTAAGAGCCACTAGCACATATCTCTTAAGTTCAGGTAGTTTACCTTAATTGATATATACATTAGTAAATAAGAAATTATTTATGTCAATGAGGAAAAAAAATATGAGAAACATGCCTCACATTCCTGCTAAATAATTTTAAGCATTTCTTAAATGTTAAATAATTCATTTTTGAATGAAAATAAATTGAAACTACAATGAAAGAATAATATCATTTCATCGAAGCTTAATTTAATTTTAAGTAATTTGAGCCTAAAAATTGCATAATACTGTGATTATACAGTTTTCTGTATGTGGATTATCTTACTTTCCAAATTTTAATACTTATTCTCTGTACTGACAAAAAGACTTTACTTTTCATGCAAAGTAGTTGGTGTATGAAGGTTTTTTCTGCAATTCCTCCTAACAGTGTATTGGATTTTCAGTTACAAGTAGGGTGTTTGAAGTAGTGGTTTTCTGCACCAATATTTTGAATACTTCTGTTTTGCAGAAACTAATGTGAACAATGTGTTGCTGTCACAAGGAAGAGGAGAATTCAAGGCACTGTACTGCTAAAGAAAATAGTTTATTGTAATGCTATTTGCCTTTGTACAAAAAATGCTTAAAGAACCTTAAAGTAGTTTTCAAACAAATCGATTTTATATTTCCTCCAGTGCTCATCCTTTTAGTATTGCAGACTGAGAAGATAAATTCTCTCACTCTGTGGGAGTTCTTCATTCAGCTTCTTGGAATCTTTATTTTTGTCTCGCTGATTTCTCTTTAATTGGAGCCAATACAGAGGGGGAATATTTTTGCAGAGTAGTTAAGCAATCTATTTACATTTGTTGGAGTAAGATTGAGTTGTAATAACTTCTCTATAGCTCTTGCATATCACCTTTTGTTATTTATACATGGGTACTGTTATTGGCTTTGTCATAGAGGACTGTGTGGTTACTAGTCATGGGCAGAGGTTTGTGTCATAGGCCCTGCTGTACTGGTGGCTCTATAAATTAAGGGACTAAAATCTAGAATCAAGAGCTGTTTCATTTTTTGCACAAAAATATTCTTTATGCCCTCAGTATTTATTTTAATTACGTTTCTTCACTTCAAAATCTTTTCCTGTACAGCATTTTACCCTTAACTCCCACCATGGTAGGTTTAGATTGGATATTAGGAGAAGTTTCTTTACTGGAAGCGTGACCAAACATGGAACAGGCTGCCCAGGGAAGTGGTTGAGTCACCTGCCCTGCAGATATTTAAAAGACAGGTAGACATGGCATGTAGAACATGGCTTAGCAGTGGACAGGTTTAAGCATTAGCTTAACAGTTGGACTTGATCTGAAGGGTGTTTTCCAGCCTAAATGGTTATGTGATTTAACTCCTACTTAAAGTAGAAGGTCTGTCACTGTGAAGAAATGACTGTTGAAATCATAGAGCAAACAGACCAAAACTAGACTGTGAAAAATAGTATTGCCGGTATTTTCACATAATCAAAGAATAAGCTGAGTTGGAAGGGACCCACAAGGATCATAAAGTCAAAATCCACACAGCGGCCCCAACAGTCACACCATGTGCCCAAGAGTATTGGCAAACACTTCTGGAACTCTCAGGTTTGGTGATGTGACCATGCAGGTGTAGACTCTGATGAGGTCTCCGTTCAGTCTCCTTGTCTCCAGATTGAAGAGCTTGAGTGACCACCTACTCCTCATACAGCTTTCCCTCAAAGGCCTTCACCATCCTTGTGAAGGATCCTTCACCATCTTCTTTATATTGTGGCACGTAAGCACTTGGTGAGGTCACCCCAGTGCAGAGCAGAGAGGACAATCCCCTCCCTTACCTGGCTGGCTGTGCTGTGCCTGATGCACCCCAGGACACAGTCATACCCTCCTGGCTGCCAGGGAACTGCTGACTCAGGTTCAACTTTGTGTGAACTGAGACTCCCAGGTGCCTTTTGATGGCACTGCTTTCCAGTATCTCATTTCCCAGTCTGCACATATTTCCAGGGTTGACACTTTTTTTTGCTCTAAAGTTGCCTCAAATCTAGTTTTTATGTCAAAACTGATTCTCAGAGTTTCATGTTTGTCTCTTTCAAAATTTTGAGGCTGATTTTTTTTATTTTAGTTATGCACAAAATGTCTGTCATGGTTTGACACGGGAAGAGAATATTTTTTTTTTGGAAGGAAGAGGTCAATCCAGTCAGGGGTCAGGTTTGGATACTGACACTTGGGGTGACCAATTGAAGGTGGACACGCCTCTGAGAACACAGAGGGGTTAAAAGCGGAATTCCCAGGAGGACTTGTTCTTCTTTGGTTCCGGTCATCGGAAGGTACAGACCACCCCCCCCCAGCCCGGGCTGGGTGGGGGAGGGGAGCCATGTGACCTGCAGAGGTAGGCCAGGGGATGAAGGATCGGAACTGGCTGGGCCAGCTCCTGCGGACGGAAGGGTGGAGAACATCTGGGATGTCTTTGTTCCCCCTCCCCTAAGCTAGGGGGAAAAGAGATAGAGAGCCAGCAGACACCTGGGAGTTTGCCGGCAGAGGAGGAGGAGAAGGGGGGGGAAAAGATGCCCAGCGTGGGAGATGGGAGACAGGAGACAGAATCCTGGGCTGTGATTTCAGCCATCCGGGGAGTCTGGGAATTTTAACCCTTTCCTGTGAAATGAAGGCTTTATGAAATATTACTCCTCCTCAGTTTGAAGGAAAGAGAGACAGCCTGGGACCTCAGATGTTCAGAGAAGAAGGTTGGGGGGAGATTATGGAGTCGCTTTTGGCTGGACTCTGCTTGTTTTCCATAGACTGAACCACTCCTTTCAAGAGGGACTGCATTTTAGGGGGATGCACTGGTGAGCCAAGAGACCTTCTTCAGCAACTACCAGTTCAGGAATGGACAGAGAGCTGAGGAGGGTGTAAGGATGCCCTCCATCTTCAGAGAAGAAAAGGCGATCTCTGTCCTTGGATCCTCGGCCCCAGGGGAAAACGGGGGGGACTCTAGTCCCAAAATGTGACACTGGACTGTTGTTCCTGGTGGTCCTTGGCAGAGCATCCTTAAAGGGGCCCTATAAGAAGTCTCTGTCCATGCACGGTGGTGAGAGCACTGTGACATGGAGAGGAGAGTGTCACACTGGCCAGTGTGTCTGGGCAGTGCCACGTGTGACATGGAAACACAAGAGGTGGCAGCTGTGTTTCCTGGGGGTATATGGTGCAAGGGGGACTCCTCTCTTCCCTGATGCACTCAGTATTGATTATATTGAAGGGTGAAAACTTGATTAAGGATCCAAATGGGTGGTTTGGTGGAGTTGGGTGGTGGGAGGAGGAATGTTTTGGAAGGTTTTCATTTTGAATTTTGTGTGGTTTTTTTTCTTTCCTTTCTTTTCCTTTTATAGTAGTAGTAGTGTAATAAAGTTTTTCCTTTGTTATTAAGTTTGGCGTGCTTTGCTCCATTCCCGATCACATTTCACAGCATTTGATCGATAGGTTGTATTTTCATGGGGCGCTGGCATCATGCCAACATATAACCATGACAATGTCAAATTCTATTGTTGAATATTCTTTACCTCAAGACTACCTGCAAATTCTACAGATTGAATAAAATACACTTGTAATTTCTCCTCTCTGGGCTGTTGCTGAGGTATTTTAGAGGAGGTAACCGATATTGTGTAGCCAGTTCCAGAGAGGATTGCTGCGGTGGTTACCTGCCACAGCCCCGGGCGGATGGAAGGGCCTGGCTGGCACAACCCGCGTGAGGCTGCGTGGCCGCCCGTGAGTGGCACCTCAGGGGAGAATTGTCCGCCCCTGATGGTGCTGAGTGCTGCTCGTGGGTGTGCAGCTTGGGTAACTGCACTCTGAGAGGAGGTAAAGAGATGAGAGAAAGACACTCGTATGCCAGCCCAAAGAGTCCTTTATTTCCCCCGGTGCGGCAAGAAAGGTGCCCTTTGGGTGGTTGCAGGGCAAATGCCAAAGAAATCAAAGATTACAGGAACTTAAATAGGGGTTGGGCAGACAGGGGTGCAAACCTGTCTTGCCCAATGGGGATAAACCAGAGAGGGATACAACAACCTATGATAATGTAGCAGGGGAAGGGTACAGGGTCAGGGGACAAATAGAAAAGCTGGAGTGATTGATACAGAAGTTTCTGGAAGAAACTGGGGGTGGTTGCAGGATTGACAGCCAAAAGGGTATAAACAAACTTGGGTTGATGAAACCAAATAAGGAGAAAACAGGGAAAGGTGAGAAGATTGGCAGACAACTGGGGAGCCAAGTGGCAGGAACTTTTGGGGTAAACAACTTGGATCAAGCCAACTGTGAGGGGACAAATGGGGGAGCATAAAGGCTAATTAACATTGATTAAACCAACTCACTAAATCAAGCCACACCACAACAGATTGCACCCATGATCTCTGAGTGTGCCATGATGACACTTCCTGAGTAATTTTTCAAGTAATTCTGCATGCATTCTTATAAGCTTGTCACTTTCTTCATCATGATCAAACACAGGAAATTAACAAAAAAAAATCTATATTGTTTCTCAGCTTTCTAGTCAGTTAATTTAGATTACTTGGAAGTATGTTAGTGATCTAAACTTTTTCTCCATTAGTTTTCAATTGACTGTGTCATTGTCTATGATTTTGTCACAAAATATACTGAACTAACATGATCAGTTTTGAGGAAATTTTGAAATACAGCATGTTGGCCTCTCTGATCTGTATGTGCTGTAAAGCTTGATATCAAACATTTTAAATAATTTTTAAGGAAACCAATATCCCATCAAAAAAAGGCAAAAGGTGAAGAATTTCCTTTTTTAAAGAAGTAGTCTACAGGTACTGCCAAGTACATGCTTGTCTTTCATATGCTATGATGAAATTGATTTAAATTATAAAGTAAATAACAGCCCTATTTAAATTTTTTTTTTTGAATGATGAACTTGTTTTGAGATCACTGTTGGCAAAATAACATGGCACTAAGTGTTCAGTGTTGCTTTTTATGTAGATTACCTACACACAGAACTGTTTGGAAATAGTCCAAATTCTGTGGGTCAATCTATAAAATGTTTTAAGATATTTATGCTAGGACATGTGGGATCCTTGTTTATAAATACAGTTTGCTATATTTGTGTCTACTGAACAATTTATTTTTCCTCTGGCAATGAAGGTTCAGTTTTTTGGCATCAAGTTTTTCCGCCTCAATAGTATTCAAAGTTAGCTGGGCTTCTAGAACACAATGCTTTATGAAAACAGTTTCTGCTTAAATATTTCCACATAATTGTGTTGTTGCAGACTTCTTTTATACAAGCCAATTGATTCTCTAATGTAGAATTAATTGAGCCTGGATATGTCTACTTCTTAGACAGTGAAAACAAAAGGAATAAAAATACCAAAAGAATTCTTGGTTATTTCAGAATACAGTTTGTAGGTAAATTCTTTTTTTTTTTTTATTTTTATTTTCTTTGAAGTATTTCTGTACTTGTATTCTTCCTCAGATTAATGGGAAGTTGACATATTAATACAACATGCGTAGCATGTGACTTAAAAATGATAACATTTTAGTCAAGAATGTAATACCTTGAGCAAGGATAAGGAATTTCTAACAGTTTAAACATTAATTGAAAGACTATTTTTTTCTTTTAGAATGATTGTGCCTACTCAAACTTTTTTTTGTGGCTATATATAGTCCAGTGTTCATGTGTTCCCTGCAGAAACCTGATTAGGCAAGTATATTTTAAGAGCAAAAACTGTCTGTCCTTAAGACTGTACCTGTCATTGAGACAACCAATTTTGCAGCTAATGTAAAAACTTCATAGGGATAGATTATAAAAAGAACAAAGATTCTTGTGATGACAGAGCATTCCACTAATATATCAAACCTGAAACTAATGATTAACTCCATTCTTTATTCAATAATTTTAATGACTTTTAGTATAGCTTCAAGACATAACACATACAGTCATTTTCAGATTTCTCATTTTTATAGCCATCAGCAGACTATATCTTAATGCCATTCTGAAAAAGAATGATAAAGGAGTTAGAAAGGTGGCTAAAATGGATTTCTTTACCTACAAACTGTATATATGTGACTCTGCAGTCTAGGAAGGTAAAATGCACAGAGTGAGAGTCAAATGTCCATGAGTTAGAAATGCACTATGTGATAAAAAAGTCAAACAGTGCAATGGGAGTGCTGCACAGATACTTAACTTCAGCTCTATAATGCAATATACTCTCCATAGGTTTCGTTAGCTTAAAACAGATCATTTTGAATACTAAACATGAGTAAACTGGAACATGGGTATTTTTTCTTCCAGTTGTGAAGTTAACAGGTGTGTTCAAAGCATGTTTAGGTGATACCCACATTTCAGTGACCAGCCTTTCTTTAGTTTTCTTTTTGCCATAATATTGCCTAATTTAGATTTAAATCATCTGATATTTCCTCTTAGTACAGTTTCAACTCTTAGCACAATGCATCTATTGTGGTTGAGGTTTTTGGTGTTTGGTTTGGGGGTTTTGGGGAGGGTTATTTGTGGGAGGGGTTGATTATTTTGCTCTATTTTGTTTTGTGTTTCAAATGTGTTTAAATACCCTGAGATATTAAGATAAATACCTAGAAAGAGCAGTCACCAAACCCACTGGTCTGTTTCTCCAAAATTACCTATGTCACTAATTTGTAAGACAGAAAAAATTTAGTAGTATTTGCTTTTGGAGTAATGTTATTTCTCACTCAGGAATGTCAGATATAGTCTGTCCCTGCTTCATTCTCCAGACTTGGTTTATAGAAGGGAGATCAAGCAGGTTATGTCAATACTAAAACAGCAGTCTATTGGCTGTATTTTGATAAAACCTTTCTTTTATGTGCCAGTAAAAATAAGTGGTATCAAGGAGAAATATAGCAGGAATTAGGAGAAAATATGTTAGATTATTATTGGTGTATTCTTTGGAGGAGAATAGTCAAATCAGTGACAAACAGTTCACCTAAGTTCATATTGAGAATGATAAAGTGTGATTGAAATAATCAATGCTGTATTTTAAATAGAGCTGGGATAAAAGGTTTTACATTCAGGAAGCCAGACTTACCTATTTATATGTTATTCAAGTGGTGGAAGGCTGCAAACTCTGTTGCTTCCTGCCTTACTACCTCCATTAAATGTAAAGGAAATACCTGATTTTCATTCTCCAAAAGCTCAACTACCATTCAACTGTTCTACCCTGTTATAATGTTCTTGTGCATAAAATGTCACATTCTTGAATTAAGCTCTTTGAAAGATCAGCTGACTTTGACTTGACTTGATTACATTCTAAGTTGAACAATGTGTAGGAAAATCCCCCTTAGCTGTGTGACTTAAATCCATCAAAGGAATAGCCCTCATCAGTTTCTTACAGTCACTCTTATGGATGGAAAGAAGAGGAGCAGATCTGTCCTTGTACTCCTATTAAAAATGTATGAATATAAATCTGGTAGGAACTGGAAACTGAACATGGAATCACTGTTCTCTTTCCAGACTGACATCTACAACAGGTGCAGGGATATGTTAAGACTTTTACAGAAGGTTATTCTTTTATCCTATTTTATCCTTTTATCCTGTTCTTGTTCTTAAGAACCAAAAACACAACAGAATGTTTTCATGAGTTAGATTTAGAAATTAACCGTTGCTGCCAAAAAGAAGTTGAGAATAGGCATTTTGCAAGCCTTCCTGAGATTACTTTGTATTTAGTGTAGAAATGGAATTGCATCAAAGTTTAGAGAGAACCTAGAAGAAAACAATTCTGAATTAGCATGTAATCAATAAATGCACATTACATTTATTAAAACTAAAAGTAAGTGTAGAAATTGTAATTTCCCTGGTAACAAACTTATGTTGATACAGGAAGACTGAAAAAAATAATTTTGGGAAGATCAGTAAGGGGATGCTGGAGAGAGAGGAGACAAGGGACCAAGACCTGGGTTGGGTAAAATAGTTTGGGAGAACATGAATACAGAAAGAAACTCTGGAAATTTTAAGTTTTTGATGAAAGGTTATTACCTGACAGTATTTTAAAATTTACTTTAGCTTTTTCCTATATGTACATTAGCTCTGCTCTGTGATATTTGCTCTTTCATTTGGATTTTTTCCAAATGCAATATATGAATCCCAATAGTTTTCTCAGAATTAATATTTTGGTTATTTTTGTTCTGAACAGTGGTCTCCAATTTATTCTTGTTTGTCTCTCTTTCTGCTACCTTAACTAACTCAAATCTAGTACTTATTAAAACCCACAAAATCACATATTTTTAGCTCTGATTTTTGAATCTTATTAGAATAACTTCTAGTTATTTTTTTAACTACATAAGTACTTTTCTGAACACATTAGTTTTTCAGCTCTTAAATTGTATTTGTTTTGGTGGAAGACTTTTCCTGTTTTTAAATAGTTTGATCAGATTATGCCAGTAAATGAACATCAGATGCATTGAGATCTAGCCACACTGCCCAAAATTGAGGCACCTATTTTAAGAGTCCTAAACTTCAATGTCTTCTAAAGGTACTCTCTTTCCATTTCATGGTATAGGGAATTTAGATGCTCAATTTACACTCCCTCATATATTACCAGTGGTGTTAATCCATATTGTATAATACAAGTAATTTCTGACTCATTTCTGTTTAACCACTTGTTTGGAAGTTTTAGGCCTAAATACAGTTTTTTATGCACTCCATTTTTGTGGTAGATAAGAACTTTTTTTCATTATTTTCTGAATTCAGTTATTTCTGTTTTGTATGGACGCAGTTCATCAGTGAAATAATTAAACCCCATTTTTTTGCCAACAGCTAATTTTAGTACCTGCTGGCTTTCACTTGTTGTGGCAGTAGTTGTCATTGTTAGACCCTAAACCCTGGTTTTGTTGTGTAGATATGTGTAAATGTGTATGTGTGTGTGCATACATATTTATATCCTCCTGCAAAGGTCACACTCCTGCCGTATATGACAAAGTGTTCATGAAAAACTACATGACTTTAGCACATTATCTTTACAAATGCCTTAATTACCATATGTCTGTGCACGCTATTACTACATCCTCACTAAAATGCTATCGCATAGCTTTCAATAGCTCTTTCCAAAAAAATTGTGATTTTTACATAGTTTGAATTTTGGCTAGCCAGACTTCTCATACTCGGTTACAATTAAATCAGTGTTATTTTTTCCTAAAGGCAACATGTGTCCTAGTCTTATTGCTAAGTCTTATATAGGGATATACTCTCACCCAGGGTGAGATGGCTATGAAGCTGAATTCAGAGAGTGAGGAGAAACTCCTGCTGTATGTCTTTTCTGCTGAACCACTGAAAAGAAGCAGATGTAGAGCTTAAGCTCTTGACAGGGAGGATGTGTGCTAAAGTCTACAAACAATTCCATGGGTGAAGGTATGGGTGTTAGCATCATTGGAATGGGTCTTAACCTCTCTTCTAACTTGAAGCAGCAGGTTTATTACAGAGTACAGACAGCTTTGCTCCTGAAATGGGCAAGTGTGTCTGCACCAGCCCGAGTTTCTGAGCTTTGAGGTAAAATGGCAGGTTCAAAGGCAGACGTGGTAGGCAGTTTGGGAAGGTTGGACCTTCCCAGTACCTCAGCCAGTGGGGAAGGGAAGAGGGCAACATGCAGCTGGGAGTTTAGGATCAAACGAGGCTGTGTCCTCCAAAACCTGGAGAGAGGAAATCCCGTGGGCATGTGCCCCAGTGGACTCTGTTGGAGTGAAGTTGCAAGATTCATCTGTCTCCTTTAGAGACACTGGCTTTTCATAGTGTGATTTTCAATACGTTCTTCTTTGAGACTCTGCTGCCAACAGAAGGCAATGATTCTTGAAATTTTTGGAGGTATTCAGATTTATAAAAGGCTAAAGGTGAAAATGTGAAAATTACTCTATTTATTGTCACTATGATTAGTAAGGAAGTAGTTCCCTTGAACTCTTAGAGTTTTGCTTCCTTTGACCAGCACATCCCCATCATTTGCACTATCAGCTCTGTTGGCTGAAGGGCAGGTGTTGAGCGTTCCATTGGGGCAGGAATGTCAGGGTGCAGCCACAGCCCAGGCTGAGGGCAGTGAGAGAGCAGAGAGCAGAGCCAAGAGGCCGCGCACCACCAGCCCCTGGCAGCACAAAGGGCTGGGCACCTGCAGCACTGCCAGGTGGGCCCAGCACACAGCAGGAGCTGAGGGCTTGGCAGGGACAGTGAGAGCTTCGTGTCCTTGGGCTGGGAAGGTTTAAAAGTCTGGGGGATCCTTTGCTCGGTGTCCCTCCTCAGAGGGCACCAGCTTGGGCTGTTCCTGGGCTACTGCACTGTGAGCAGATGGCTTTATGGAGCGAGACACCTGAGCCAGTGCCATGGCAAGCCTGGGATGGATCCGGTGAGAAACCTGCTCTGACTCTGGGATGGGATGTGTGGGAACCCCTTAGGTCACCGCAGCCATCGCTGTGGAGAGAGAGCAGCCCCAGCTGGGGAAGTCTGTGGTGATAGAATGTCACTGACAGAGTCTTGTGAGACTGGGAGTTTTCCCCGACAGCAAGCAGCATGCTTTTTGTCATTACTGCAAGTTTTACCTTTCTTGTATTCATGACGGAAACCTTTTAACAGTTGTCTGGCATTGTATTGCATGATATCTTTAATTTTAAAAATTAAATAAAATATATACATTTAAGCAAAAAAGTACAGTTCTGATAGTTTAGATGACATAGATTATAGAATATTTCTGAGTTCTATTTAAACTAAGGCGTTTGTGTTAACATTTGAACATTAAGGAAAGTATTAAATCATAGAATTTTAGGCTATCTCAAGTTGAAAGGGACACATAAGGATCATTGACTCCAGCTCCCCATCTTGAGCTAACTAATGATCTAAAAATAGTACTGGATATTCTGCCAGGTAGCTTTATATGCAACTGCTGCTGTCTCCATCATTGTTCTCATCTCTTCTTATCTTAGATGCCAACCTCCCCATATTGGATGGGGAGTTGGACTGCATCCAAATGATCTGGTCCATGTATTTTTTTTTTTATCCCTATTTTTGGTTACTTATTTATTCTTCAATCTCTTCAACATAATTCTGAATACTTAGAAGAAAAAGCTAGCTCTAACTTGAAAAAAATCATATAGCAAGTAACCACAGACCCCAACATTTTGGTTGTTTCTGTTGTCTGAAGGGAGATTTTCTCTGTGGATCTTGTTTTGTAACTTCAAAATGGATATATTCAACTGATGGAAAAATGTAATTACTGTCCTTAAGATAATTTATCACCAAACTACATTTGTGACATCAGCCATTATGAGGTCTAATGCATGTAATTGGCAAATGTGTTTGCATTGCGTACTTTATTCTAATTGACGTCTACCATATTGCTGCTGACAGCCTTTCAGCCCAGATGAATGCTTTTTGCCAAGAGCTGATACTACTTTGCTGAAGTAGTTGTACATGGACACATTGTACTGAAGATGAGTAAAATTCACTGTGTATTTTTTTACTGCTCAGGTGTCAAGTCACCAGTTCTGAATAGTGAGGCTTTGACATGCATCAAGTAGATTTGTAACAGTTTGACAATGTCACTTCTGAGGGTTTGTACAGTACACCAAAAGAGGACTATTGAAATAATGAAAGGTTGCTATGTGCTTTGAAGCACTGAATGCAATTCATAAAAGGCAAAACTTTATGCACCAAATCACTGAAGAAAAATATTTTACTTAAGAAACTATTAGACATTTTCTTTCTTGTAATAAGATTATGCTTTGTCATCAGTACTCATGCAAGAGGACCATGAAAATTAATTTTATGAGTTACTGAAGTCCATAAGAGACTTTCCAAAGCCATTAAATAGTCAACATACCTACTACAGTGACATCCTGTCAAATAGTAGAGAGTAGGCTGTCAGTCTTAGTGAACTAAATCATGGCGTACTGTTGCATGTAGGCAAAGGTCTTCAGTAATAAAGATAAAATAACTGTAGTGTTAGTGAGATCAGGAAGTTTCTATTTGTTGTCTTGGCTATAATTAATTCACCCTAAAATCTTTAGAGGAAAAGTCAGAGAAACACAGTATCACTGTATTGAAGTGGTTGTTCAGATAAAAGTATATTGAAAGTGTAAATTACATTAAATTGACATAATACAGTAATATTGAAACAGGAAAGCTACACATTAAGCCAGTTTTTATAGGAATTTGAACATAAAAAGTCATTGTTACCATCATTTCCAGTACTCTTTTTTTTCCTATATATTAAGGCATATTTTCTCCT
This sequence comes from Taeniopygia guttata, assembly GCF_048771995.1. Lineage (NCBI taxonomy): Eukaryota > Metazoa > Chordata > Aves > Passeriformes > Estrildidae > Taeniopygia > Taeniopygia guttata. The sequence continues at coordinate 33,671,835 of NC_133028.1, read as the reverse complement.
TTCTTCCGGAGTTCCTTGAAAATTCTTGCTATAAATGATAAAAAACCAGTCTAAATTGTAAATTTAGATCAAAACAAAATCTTACTTCATTATTTGAATGTCCTGTTAGTTTCAAGCATGTTTTAAATTGGTTTTTACCATGTTATTCTTTGCAATTTGAAATATTCAAGAACATAACTTTAAAAAAATAAAACTTTGTTTCATTTTAATACATCTTTTAGATTCAGTAGCTAAAAGCCAGCTCACAGCACTGTACTTGAAATATGTTGTCCATTGTAGACAATATTCTGGATTCATTCAATCATGCCTGGATTTTATTAAAAATCTACAAGGGAAAGAAATGGCTAGAACCTTTCCTCCTGTTTTTGATAAAAGGTTTAAATTAGAGAAACATATTTAGTTTTAAAAAGCTCTACAAGTTTACAAGTAAGGATTGTTCATATTTTTGTGGATGTTGGATAGAAAGCCTTTTTTTACAAGTTCTCATATTATCCTTATAATAAGATATTGATTAAATTGCTTTAACTCTCCTCCTAAGCAGCATTATTGCATCATAAAATCACTGAATCATTAAGGCTGGAAAAGAGCTCTAAGATCATGAGCTCTTTATGGCATCATCTCAGCATACACATCCATGTCTCTTACAGCATGCATATTGTTTAAAAGCTATTCTGTATATTTTTATAGTATCCATGTGTGAGGTATGTGGGCTTCCAGAGACCACATATAACATATGAAGGATTTGGAAAAAGAATTCAGAACTTCAGAAAGAGGTTTAGCTGTGCAGTAGTATAAGAATTATGATTAGATTTTCCATAAACAGACTATTTGGTATTTTCAAGCAGTTAAGGTGAATTTACTTTTCACCTTAAGATGACAATTTTTTTCATGCTTATTCAAAACATTTTCTCATAGACCTTATTGAAAGTGAACTTAATATTTTTACTAGTCATTGGACATAATTTTTCTAGCGATGCTGTGTTTTCTATAACATACACTGTACAAATAAGCTGTTAGAAAATGAAATATCTTTCATATTTTAAAAGGAAAAACATGATAGCAACAATATGATGTTATAGGACTCTGAAAATGTAAATGACACATCTGTAACCAAAGGAAATGTGTCTGAAGGTTTCCCTAATTATCTGCATGAAAGACAATTGAACACAATTGTAAGAAATCATCAGAGTACATATATCTAAGACATCTATGCAAATTTAATTCTTTAGCATTTTGCTAAAATAAATAGCAACTATTCTCAAATTTTAAATTATGTAGTTTTTCAGATTTGACATCTATTTTTTGTACAATGTGATCCATAACCTTTGTGTGTCCATTTCAGATAGCAATACCTATTTGCACAAAATTTAGCTTTCCATCTACTTTTAATATGTAATAGCCATGTTACATAGTTTATAGGGCACTGAGGTTGGTCAGGCATGATCTGCTCAGACAAGAAGAAACTGATTCTACAAATACCTGATCCACAACCTTTCTGGAGACACAGTTAAGGCTGACCAGCCTGTAGCTCCTTGGGTCTTGCTTTTTGCTTGTCATAAAGAGGAGCATGACAGCAACTGCCTTCAAGTCATCAGAAACATTTTAAAAAGGACAGGCAGTCTCACAGAGACACCTGCCAGCTCCATGAACACCTCTGGGGGTGCCGTGCACCAGGGCCATGAACTTATATTAGTCTAAGCGGGTTAAGTAAGCGATCCACTCCTCTTTCATCTCCTGCAGGTGCTGCTTCACGGCTGGAGAATCTCTTCAGAAGCTTAGGGACCCTAGAGGCTTGAGGAGAAGCCTTATCAGTGGAAAAAAGGCATGGAATACCACTGCTCTTTGTATATGGTTTGTCTCTAGCCCTGCTGTCCCATCGGGCAGTGGCAGCCACTGCCCAGGGCTGCCTCCCTGCCCTTGGTTGCAGCTGCTCCCTGCGGCCGCGCCCTCCTGTACGAGGGCTCACAGCTAATCCCGGCTCAGTACACCTTTTCTTGCCCTGTCCCATACTGCCCTACCTCCCTTTCTTACTGCAAGGCTTTTAGAAGATTGGCGAGATTTCTAGGCAGGCTTTTTTTTTTTGCACGGAAAAGGAAATAATAGAGTTTAAAAACCTCCAGTCTTGGAAAAAGAGTGTGTGAGGGTGTGTTTGGTGTTGGCATTTTTTAAATTTAATTTTTTTAAGGTTTTATTTATTTGTTTGACTTATTTATCTATGAGCTTTGTGAGTGATGCTGAGTAGAAGCCAAGGCATGTGCTGCTGGGAGATAAGAAAAATAAGGCAAAAAAGGAGACTGGAATGAACAGATAATGTTCTGACACATTTGATAGATATTCCTTATCTTGGATGCTATTATCATGGAAGTAGTAGAATTACAGGGCTGAACTGCTTTTCTTAGGGTCATTTTATATGTTAAGGGTGGGATATTACAGAGCTGAGAAGCCAGAGAAAGTCTTATGAAAAAAATTAATCTAGTACTTAAAATGAGATACAGATGTTAACATAGTCTTCTCGCCAGGGATAACTGATAATTTCTCATTGCTTTCATATGCCAAAGGGACAACTATCCCATGGCTTTGTGTAAGCAGATCATTTGTTTTAGACTTCTTGTCCAGTTTTAAACTTTTGTTAGACAGTGGACTATATTTTTGTTAATAATCCTCCAAAAGTATTTGATGCCTGCTATGGCTTGTGGAAAATTGTAGTCCCTAATTTCCATCCTAATATTAAAGAAAATGGCTTAACCTTGTAGATCAGAGAGGGTGAAGTGTTGAGAAGAAGATGAGCACAACTGAGCTGGAGTAGCAGAGAAGCTGAAAAATATGGGCCACAAAGGCATATATATGTGGTGAACATGTAACTCATTCATTTATTCAAGAGGAACAGCAGTTCCACGAGTTTCTGTGACAGCATAAAGGAATACCTGACAACTTGCTATTAAGTTCAGCTTGTTAGCTTATTCCTCAGTTGATTTTCCTATGTTGTGAAGGTCTTCATGCACACATGTACCTGTGTGGTTAACTGATAGCTCCCTGTATTATCTTTCCTGTGAGCTGGCATGGGTGAACATGGACAAATGAGACACTTGTTTTGAGTGGTCATAGATTTATTTTGTTTTGTCTTCTGTGTTCTTTCCTGTTGTTAAAAAACCTTCTGTACTCTGATGTATATACTTTTCTATTTAAAGAGCTTCGCCCTGCAATCTAATATAGATATCCCAAAAGACAAACATCCATTTTGAAAATCGATTATATTTTAAAAAAATAACAGACTGCATTTTCATTAGTGCAGGCTGAAGAGCTAAAATGCTTTAAAAAGAAATCTTCACCGAAAGATCCAAGGAGCTTGTGGGACAAATCTACATACAATTATGTAAAACCTTAAAAATTAAACATAAATTATCTCACGTTCTGTTAGCTTCTTTGTGTGAGGTAAGAAGTGTCTTTTCCAACCTAGTTAATTCTGTATAGAAAGCAGTGGAAGATTCAGGGGTCAGTATTGGAATGTCAGATGAGTGATGTTAGAATCCAATGATTTTAGTACATATAAAAAATTAACTACACAAAAAAATGACAAACTTGTAAAACTAAATACAAATTATCTAACTGCAAGGCTAAGCTCAACTAGAAACGAAGAACTATATTTTATTTGCGTCTTAGGTGCAAAGATTATTTGATTTATAAAGCAATAAGGTATGCATAAAGGAATACACAAACCTTTGCATGATGTATAGTAGCACCATATTTGAGAACTTAAGGATGGTGAAATTTCAAAAGCTCAGAAAAGGACTGAAAGTAAGACCTGAATAAATATCTAAAGAATTGTGCATCATTGTCTTACCTGAATTTCCCTGAGGGAAGGTCACTGAGGGACCTGAAATTATTAAGGTATTCTTCTAAGCATCTGCAAGAGATACAGCAATTGTACAGCATAGATTTCTCAGGAGTAAGTCAGTCCTATTTTGTCTCTTCAAAAACTGCAGCAAGCCTAAGGAGACATTACTTTAATTTTGTAAATAAACTGCAGTTTTGATAATTGTGTAGCATTCTTTTAAGCAAGCCACGGAACTGTGATCTAGATAAGATTAGACTACAAGTATTATTCAAGTTTTTTGAGTTAAAAGGATATATTTATTTGCAGTCACTCTTTTCCACATAACTGGGGTTGTGGGGAGGAGTGTAATTATGTAAAATTCTGTACTGTAATATTATTCTATGGTATTGTTGGTTGTTTCAGAAATGGAGTAGATGCTAATATTGCTGTTGTCCCAGGCTTAAAATAATCCAAATAAATTGTATAAATACCAGAAAATAATAGACATTCAATTTGGTGAGAAAAAGCAGAAGCCATAAGTAGGAATAATGAACAGCATAAATGGAAGATGAAGAATTCCCTCTAATGCTTCAGGGAAGAATATGGGGACAGCATATTTACCATGCCATACTGTTACATGTGTGGCCAGTTCCAGATTTTTTGTTTTCTTACACAAGTGTTTTCCTTCCTTCCAGCAGTAGCAGAACTCAAGATGTGCTAAAATGCCTGGCAGACATCTTTTGACAAATCTGAAAACACTTCATTCCTCTATCACCCTTTATGAGTTGGAGGCATGACAAACATTTCTGTTTACTGGGTTGATAGTCTGTGGCAAAGGCACAAGGAATAGAAACTGCTGAAACAAGATCCACTTAATCTCTACAGATGTTTAGGAGCGTAATGTATAAGGATCCAGTAAAATAACTTGGAGGCTCAAGTTGTCTAAGTTTCTAAATGTGCAAATAAAATGTACCTGGTTATTGATAATTCATTAAATTAAATATTAAAGGCATCGAAAGAAGCCTGAACCAAGTTTATTCAACCTAAAAAATGGAAATAATGAGGGTTGCAATATAGAACATTTTTGAGAAGGGATATCAGCATAAACTTATTTAGATATGGCAAGAATTATAAGGAATTAATTTGCAGCCAAGCCTAGATATGAAAGATAAAGTAAGAATGGTTATCTCCTAGGGTAGATTTTCTTAAAAAAATTTTATTTGGAGTGTGATTCAGCTACTTAAAGGGAGTAGTACCAGCCCTTGTCAGTATTGGTTTGGATGTGAAGATACATCTGAACCCTGCCTCCTTTAAGAAATACCAAAACTGGCCATTTTTAATGCCTTATTCCTGGCTCTTCTGCTTTCTGTAGAACTCTGCCAAGTATGTAAATAAGAATCAGAGAGAAGAGAAGCTGCTTCTTCTATTTCTACTGAAATTCAAAAATTATGAATTAACTCTACTGTTAAATAAACATGACTGTTTATTTCTTGTATTCTATGTACTCCAGTAGTTCTACAGGCTGAACAGAAATGTGGTTGTGGTGTCTTGGGCGGCTGGGCCAGCTCCCTCTGTGGTCACTATGTTTCTCCTCTCAGGCTACCACATAGCTGTTAAGGTGTAGTGATAACATCTGTTTGATTCTCCTTGGCAGTCTTGAGATTGTAGAACTCTGGAATCACTTGGGTACTACAGAATTAAATGAAGACTAAATTTAAAATTCCTGCTATAATTCCATATTGGTGAATAATCATATGGACTTTGCCATAAACTATTGTTCAACGTATTCTCATTTTTTCATTTCTAATAATTTGCTTTGTTATTTTCTTTATTTAGCTGTACTGACTCTACTGGTTATTTCCTAGGTGTAGCTACAGAAAAATAGAAAATTGATCACAGGAAGAGAACACACTCTGGATTTTCTTCTGACGTGCAGACTACACTGATTGAAGTATTGAATCCTTTTGCAACACCACCTTCCTGTAAGTAGGCTCAATCAGGGGGAAACAGAATTTTGTTGGGTTTCTGTGAAATTCAGTGCTCTACAAGGAAAATGGCTAATTTAGTATTCTACCAGAGATACAGCTACAAATATTTGTATGCACACATAAGAAAGAACAATGTGAAGGCTTAAAGCTTGTTCTGATGTTCCTCCACCACCTTTTCTGGAATTTAGATTGAGGAAGGAATACCATGTGTCACAGGCATTATTAGCCAATTTTTGGAAATGGTAACTCTCTGTACTGTAGGAGGTGAAATAATGAATTTATAAGGCAAGAAATAGAATTGTAACATGAAGGGATTATAGGGATATCTATATTTGTTCTTATCAATTTCTCTGTGTGTCACTAAAAGAACAAGTAGTCATAGCATCTTCCAGCTAGAGATACACACTATGAACACAAAGAGACAGCATAAACATTGTCCATGGCCGCCCTTGGCTCTGTAGTCAAGGGATGCAGAAAAAAAGTTCTGAGATCGTCAGAGTGACAGTCTAAGGATAAGTTGTGACTAGTAAATATTGAATGTTTCTTAAACTGGATTTTATCACTACCACAAGCTGAGATATAAATCTCTTTATTATTATGGGGAGGAATGGATATTTTGAGATACTTTGAATTCATGAAGCATCCAGGTTTATAAATTAAGGCCTTCTATTGCAACAGGTGTTTGGATTGACATACTAGTTTTCTGGATTCAGAGTTAGAAGTTCTGCATACAAAGCAATATTATTTTAGAATTATTTATTAATTAAAAAAAAATCCTAAAAATGCTATATTGCCTTATTTGATAGACTGCAATTTTATGTTGTTGAAATGTGTAGATATGTGAATTTTCCTATATGATAAAAAAAACATGGTGCTGATTAGGGAATGATATACCTGTATTCCTATGATATACCAAACTACTTTAGAAGTTTGACTCTGAAATTCAGATGTTGATGTTAACTGGAATATTCAGTGCAAAGCAACTAAAATAGGGATCCAAAATGATGAAATAAAAATTTTTACTGTATTGAGCATTTAACTTGTCATTGTCAAACATATCAGTGTCATTTGTGCACTTTATTTTCTATCGTATCATAACATATTTGCATCTACTGAAACAGCTCTTGAATATTCAGTAATATTGTATTGTTTTGTGTGATTTTTCACTTAAAGTTGATTTTATTTGCAGGGATCTAGGGAATGTAGCTTGCCATCTGTTGCTTAAATCTCTGTACATCTCTTCTGCATTGAGTGGATAGCCTTTGTTGCCTGGTTTCATGATTTGGAAATAGGAAGTGATGCTTTGAGATAAGGCAGTACAAGGTTACATTAGTGCTCATCTGTTTATCTGTACTCATTACATTTGAACCCTCTGTAAGGAGTGGCATTTGATAAGGGAAAGGTCTCACTATGGTGTTTCTAAAACTTCAACAGAAAAAGGCTGAGCAGAGGGGAGGGAGTTTCAAACTGACTGGCTGTCCATAGGGTAAGCTTAAACTGTAGTAGGTGAAGGAGTAAAAAATTGCAGCTATCTGTTATGGGAGAAACGTCTGTCATAGCTCAACACTCTCTCACAAGCTAAAAACATTGTAAGTTGTAGATATATCAGAAACAAGGTATCATAAAGTTTCTCATACTTCATATAAATTTGTGCTTCTAATGGCCACCGTGAGCAGTTTGTAAATCTTTTCAGCTTCAGTATTCAAAACCAGAGGAATGCTGACATATCTATAAACACAGGGAGATGCAGTTGTGGGAACTGAAATGCCCGGGTGCAGTCAAATGAAGTGTTTGCCTCTTGTTCTCAGCTTTCTGTTTGTTTTAGGTGTGTTTGTATTACTTCAGTGTGCTTTTAATGGCAGAGTTGTTTTTCAGTGCTGAGCATTTGTTTATAAAATAATTGAAGTTCATTTGAACCATAGTTCAATTTACTTGAACATGTAAATTGGCTCATTTATGAGTCACTCTTGCATGACTTGTACAGCAGTATTCCACATGATAATTTAGGAAGTATATAGTAATTGGCATGTAAAAATTTTGAAACAGATTGCCCAATACATGTTATTTCTTGGAAAAAACAGATCAATTTCAATTTGTTGAATTCTGTACTGTTTTCTCATGGAAGTGAAAGTATATTTATTAAAACAGCAATGACTGTGAGGCCTAGTATGCTAAAATTTGATATTTTCTTTTGTCTAAGAAGCAAAAATTGAGATTAACTTGAGAGTAATTGTTAAACTTAAAGTGCAGGTAGTGGGAACACAAAGAAAAGCTTTCTGATGATTTTTGTCAATCTGTATAATTTTGTAGTTAAGCAGTCATAAATCAAGGAATATTGTATTTTTGAGGCTCATTAAAGAGACATTATACATTAGAATAGTGAGGCAGTCAGCATAATGAAATGATGAATGCTTATAACTATCTGTATGTAAATGATGTGAGACAGATTTGCTGGTGCTACAGAGGAAAATAGCAATCTATTAGACAGTTCCCTGTAGGTGCTACTTCTGGATACAACTGACAGATGTTAAATGTAAACCTCTTCAACAGCAAGCACTTATTAGCACTCAGTGGGGAAAAGATGGCAATATAGAATAAGACAAATAGCAGATAATGCTATTTAAATATCTTTGTTCTTATGAAGCTTTATTGCCGCTCTGTTATTGTGTGGAAGGCTGGGTTTTTGTTTGATTTGTATTGGGAAAGTCTAGGTAGGTAAGAGAACATTTTGGAATTTAGAAAATTGTAATTTTAAACACTTAAGAAAATTTGCTCAGTATTATAATGATGGAAAATCTATGAATGTGCCCTTTCATCAACACACTTATTGTGAAATGTTATTTAGTAAATATTTGTTGAATCATTATGTGATAAATTTCAGTACTGTATGTGTTTCCTGACTTTGTCAGACTAGTTTTGTTTTGTTTCTTTTTCTCCTCCTATGATAAAATAGAAAACTCTAGTCTTTCAGATTTGTCATTTTAAGGGAAAAAAAACAGATATAGTTAATGAAACATGGTTAGCAATAGCAAATACTTTTAGGACATCTTATGATTTCATTTCCAGGCTATTTGTCTCAGTCCTAGCCTGAAATACTACTTCTGGAAGTATAAAATATTAATCTGTATGAGATTCACAATAATACAACTCTTCAACAGAGATCAGCATTAAAGTAGTTCAAGAAGCTATCAATACTACTTGATTTATTTCTAATCCTACTTTGTAATAGATTAGGTTAGGGATTTATATTTCTTTAAAGTATGAATCTAGCCACATGAATTGATTTCTCAAATTGTCAAAGCTTACTTTAAAGCTTTTTATTTTTTGAGATAGCCAGTCCCTAATGAATTTTTTCTAGCTGCCAGCCAAGCTGCTGCTTGAAAGGGTAGAGATTAAGCCAACACTGAGTGCTGCAATGTCTACGTGTTTAGATGGCCTTATGTCTTTTAGTGTTATGAAATCTCTGACGCTATGTGTGCTTTTTCCTTGTTCTCTTTTGTCAGCTGTTTAACGCTACCTTGTGTTCCTTGCACTAAATCTTTTTGGAATTTAGTGTTTCACTGCACCACTGGAGATTTGTAATCCCCTTTCATGGTGTTAAATTATCGGCCACATATGCACTGTGTCTAACTTAGTGGACATATTTATTGTTCCCGGGCCACTGTGCTTGCTAATTTGTTTCTTTATTGCTTTGCCTTGAATTAGGCAATAATCTTCCTCTCTTTTCTGAGTTCTTATAGGAATAGCTAAGTTTATTCCCTTGTACTTCTTGTTCTCAGTTCTCACTGTCACCAATTAAATCTAGATTTTCTTCATGTAGATGGATATTGGTGTATGTTCACATAAAACAGCTCAGTTTCAAGAATGTCAAATGTGAATATCATCTCAGTGGGGAAAGGAGAGTAGATACACTTTATGAGAGACTTTAAGCAATGACCCATGAGTGCAACAGATTTCTCATATAGCCAGAATCTGGAAGTAAGGAGGAGTTCTTGAGTCTAGGAAATGTATTATGATCCTATTAACCTATGTTCATTAAATGATGAAGGGCTTAGAGCTATTGCTGGATTTTATCTTCTCTTTGCAACACAGTTGCAAACATTTATATTAAAAGACCTTTCTGTTCTTTTCCTGGCTTAAGCTTTGCTCCCTTTTCTTTGCTTCTTCTGTTCTCAGCTGTGTATTAATCCCTCTTATGTGCCACAAGAATTTTCAAAACTGTCTTGACTATCTTGTTGAGCCAATCTCTGAAACATTTCAAAAATAGTGAAAACATCTAACATGTACCTTCCCATGACAGATAACAAAACTGGGCTGTGTGCTGTATCTTAAAAAAACCCACAAACACAAAGACAGCAATATGTGTTCTATAGAAATCTTCTAAAATATCTGTTTGAACATTTTATACCCAAAAATATAAGACCCAAACCAGGCTTTTTTTCTTCAACCCTTTAGAGCTTCTACGTTACCCAGCAAAGTAACTGAGATCAGAGATTACTGCATCAGAAATTAAATTCTATCTGTTCCTCTGAGGTTAGTTCTCTATGATCCAGTATGTTTCTATATGATGGAGGTAAATAACTAGAAATGGGTGTTTTATGATTCTGATAAGTGCACTTATTTGATGAGCCAAGGTTTACAAATTACCCACCAGCTTTAAAAATGCACTTAATATGCATATATGATTGTAGACTTTATATAAATATAGTTCCTCAATATATGCAAGGTATACACAGTGTATGTAGTCTTGTAAATGTTGACTAAATATGCAATACATAAATTAATTTTTAATACATGTTTACTTTTAGGAAAACAACTATAGGTTAATAATTAGTACATTATTAATATATAATATATAATGTAATTGCTTCCAGTAGTTTGTGAAAATAGCTTTGAAATGTCTCACCAAACTTTTTTAACTAATAAGAAAGCACACTGAAATGTGTTTCATGGTTTCATTACTTCTGTTTAGACTAAAATAAATAATAAATTTCGTACAATTACATCTATGCAAATTGCTGAGGAATGATGCATTTTTCATTACATACTATGTCAAATCACCAAAGAAAATCCATATCACTGAAAAATGATTTGAAAATACATGTATATGTTATGTTGAGAGTTTTATTGCACTGTCATTGCATTTTTAAATCAATTTGCTTTTCTTCTACTTCTCTACTTTGCTTCGAGTACTTGAATAATTTTTGTCTGAGCTTAGCATTAGATACCACTAGCATTATTTCTTTATATTTCAGTTAAATCTGACTGGTAATCGATAAATGGAAATATTATTTTAAATCTAATACTTTTGTCAGTTGTATTTACCTGAATTTATGACTTTACTAATTGCAAAAGGATTAAAATCGCTTGGATGTTGTTTCTCTTTTACTCAAAGAAATTCCTTTACAGGATGTAATAAATAAGTTCTATGATGCTTGTCTAACTATTTCAGCTATTTCTTTTTTAGAACTGAATAATATGTTTAACTGATATTGAATGACAGTTGTATGAGCTGAGTTCTGCTGTGTAAGTGTGCCAGGAGAGTACAAAATTAAAATATAAGCCCATGATGTAATAATATTTCATTAGTACCTATTTCAAGTAATCAAACAATTAAATTTGTGATGAATTCTAGTGTCAGTATTTTAAAACAAGTAATACTTTGGGTTAACTGAACATCTGCGAACAAGATACATGTCGATTTGTGAAACAAAAGTCAAAAGAGTCTTATGAGCCCATTCCCTGAGATTTGGTCTCTACAGCATTTACAAAAAACATTGGTAATTTCACTTGTAAAAGAGCATTCCGACTGGACCAAAAAGTCATTCTTCACAGTGGGTGTCAAAATGATGTTAGTGCTCACCTGGGAAAGGAAAGGATATATTTAGGCAACCTGTTATATCAGATAACTTTTATTTTAAGTATTGCTAAATTCCACAAATACAGAAAATAGAAATCTTTTTATGGATAAGCTCAAATGTAATGTCCTGTTGGGGGTTTAAAATCTAGGTTTTTGGATTAAACTGAAAAAAACCCATAAATACATATTCAGCAAAAGGTCCCAGCCATGCCATGCCATCCAGCTGAAGGGAGGCCTAAAATTTTCACAGCAGAACCACCAAAAAGTCTTTCCAACATGAAAGCATAGTTTCATGGTTGCAATGGAAGGAGACTCAATGATTGGTTGCTTCACTGGTGCTTTTAAAATTTGATAGCCCAGCAGCAGGAACCACTGTATGTTATCATTGCCTCACATTTGTCAGTCTGCACTTTTTAACAATGAGGACACTGTTTTAGAATTTCATTGCCAAGAGATGACAGTTAAGGCAAGACTATGGAAAAATATGCATATGGAAATGAGTGACAGTTTTATCTTAAGACTTTTCAAGAATAGAGTGTATATATAAACAGTCTTAAAGGAGTCTTTTTTTTTTCTGTTTCAAGATGTGGAAGAATTTTTAGCATAACAATTAAGTAGAGAGACAAAGATTTATGAGTAGTACTGAAAATGGTGTGGACTTAACAACTGGATTGCACGTATTCTAGGTTTCTTCTTTAGCCGTTATAAAATGTTGACATTCATAACTGAGACTGAAGATGAAGAATTGTGGGGAAGAGAAGAACTAAAATTGTAACTAAAAGCAAGAAAACAGTAGAAAAGAATAAACAATAGGGAGAGTGTGACTTTGGACACCAGTGAAGAGGATGAGATGAAAGGTTGCTGGAAATGGAGAAAGATAATGAGAACTTTCTTTCCCATCTTAATTTTAGACATTGCCTTAACCTTAGGCAAACTGTTTGGCATTGCAAAGCAGAAGCAATTATCTGTTTTACTGAAGCGATTTTCACCTGAAAGGAATGGAAATTAGGAAATGAAAAGATGAAAAAAACTGGCATAGGAATGCTGTATTAGCAAGTGTGTATTTAATATCTAGTAAATTGAGATGAGATGCATCATTTGGTAGTAGTAAATCAAACATAAATACTGGTTCTCTAAAAAGATCTTCAAATATAATTAAATATATAGATGTATATATTTTGCATCCTTTTATATGTATCTCTATACACATCCATTTTCATAGTTTTGTATGCACACATCATCAGTAACCGAGTTTTATTATTTATCTTCATTTTCTGGTGAACTTTAATCAAGTTTTTCACTTCACAATATTATCATTATATTTGAGTGATAAACCTGCTCTAGATTTCCTTCATTCTTCCTCCATTGCAATGGAAGTGCTTGCACAGTAGCCCAAAATACATTGCATTTCCCCCTTTCTTTCAGCTGTACCAGACCAAGCTATGTTTAAGAAATACATAATGTTTTGGTTTTTTGAAATTAGAGAGGTAGACAAGAAGGACAAAAGATATCTTAGATTAAAATAAAAAATATGACATTTTAATTTCTGAAAGGAATACATTTTTTCCTACTCACTGCAATGTGAAAGAGATTGTATAACCTCTCTAAGGAAAAGCAGTTTTAGATTCAGAAGAGTCTGGAAGTGAGTGTTTTACCTGATCTTGCTGATAGGTATTTCATTTTTAGTAGATATATTTCTATAGTACTTGACTGAAGAAAACAGGCTTCTCTCTTATTTTGAGATTATTTGACTCTAACCCAACAGCACCTTTTCCTGATTTTCCTATTAATCTGTCCTTATTCCACCAGGTTTTCTTGCCTTTACCTTCTGATTCCCTCCCCAGTCCCACTGCTGGGGGGTTGAGTAAGGGCTGAGTGGTACTTGATTGCTGGCTGGGGTTAAACCACAACAGGAGGGAAAGCCAGATAAAAGGACTAACATTTTCATAACTGATTTTAAGAGCAAATTGATTTTTTGGCTGGGTTGAAACATATTTTGTGTAAAAGAAGCAAGACCATAATAATAATAATAACTTGAATTTTATAGAGTAAACAAACATACAGAACCTATTAAGACCATGGAATTTTACAGATGTTAAACTGGATCAGGCATTTTCCTTGTGTGCTCTATATTAAACGCTACCATAAAGATAGATTTCATATTGTACGTAGGCATGTTTGTGTGTCTATATAGATTTAAAATTAATTTATCTGTGTTGAGATTTGTTTTGTGACTAGGAAATAAAACTAATCATGCAAGAAAATAGGTAGGGAGTTGTATTACTATTATAACAAATAACCCCAAGAATAATTCGACCAGACAAGTATCTGTATTTTTTTTTTATTTCTGAAAGATAAAATAAAAAACTTTGAAAATTAATTATTCAAAATCTCACATTAAATAAAAACATCTTGGTTGCTTTTTTCTACATTTCTACATTCTCTACCTGTCATCTTCATTAAAATTAGCTTCAGTCCCACAAGCATGTATAGATATGGAAACTATGAAAATTTTTGATTTTGTTTTGGATCATAGCTGGTTTTTATAAGCTACTTTGATAACTCTGACACTTCCCATCTTTTCAAACAATTTTTTCAGTTTATTGCAGCAAGATGGAAGCTGTCATCTTATGTTAATGCTAAAAATTTTAATAAAGGACTTAAGCAATCCCTTGGCATAGTCTTGTATGTCTCTCTAGAAGGATAATTATCATATTCACATTACTTTGTGGTGACCTCAGTTTAGGATAAACATATGCACTCATATACACACTTATATACACACTGAGATATGGAAGTGTGGATATGAAGACATGTAGATACCATTTTTTTTAATTAAAAAGAGAAGGAACACATAAATGCAAAATTAATATTACATCTCCAGCTAATAATGAGATTACTGGTGGAATAATGTTTGTATTGTATCTGTTTTGTTGTTTTTATTTTACTACATTTTTTTACCAAATCTAATTAAAATGTAATTCTAATTTCATTAGGATTTGTTCACTTCAAAATGTAACTGCTTTATATGTACATGATTACATAACATTTTCTTAGAATTCAGTAAGACTGTTCTCTTGAACAGTAATCCAATAACAGAGCTACACAACATATATCACACATCAGATCATTAAGGGAGATAATAATACAACTACTCATTCCATTTGCCTTAGCACACCCATAAAAATTTTATACATTCTGTTACTCTACAATGATGTGTTTAAAGATTCCAGTCTATGTCACTTTAACTGTTTTCCCTTGAGTATAACACTTGGAAAAAACTGATATTGAAGCCCCTGCCAAAATTTACCTCTTATAGACAGTGGTTTCTTAGTTCTTTTTTTCTGCTCTTTTTGTCCTGCACTTCAAATTTTTGGGTTTTTTTCCATAATTTTGAAGGATTTAATCTAAAGCTATTCTTCTTTAGAAATCTAAAGTGTTAATTTTTTAATATGCCTCCAAATGCTACATATTTTAAATTGTAACAGAAAATATCAAACAAATGCAGAATCTTTGAACAGTTACCAAATTTATTTAAATATTAAAAATTCACTGCAATTGCACTGTGGAATTCTCTGGCTAGTGATGCCTCACCAGAATATAGCTTTCATTTCTGCATGATGATTGTGTGGGCAGGAGAATGGACAAAATTAATTACTAAGATTCCCTCTAGGCCTATTTTCTATGGTTCATTTTTCATGTTCTTTTCAGGCAATAATATTACGGTTAAGTTTTAGATTTTTGCAACTAAGTGGTACTTTCTGATTATAAAAATGGCTGAATTTAATATAGATGGACTAAGCATTTGCATTTTATTAGGGAATAAATGATGTTGCAATGAAATTCACTTTATATGACATATATTATTATACAGGATCTATGAAACAAATAAAAAAATAACAGGAATTTCAAGGTCCTATTGGACCTCTTAGAAACAGGAGTTTTTGACTTAATGGTTTGGTAATGTTATAACCTGAAGAGTAATAGGATTAGAATGTTTATAAGGGGTAAGCTGTGCTAAGATCCTACTGGTAGTGATTAATTCAATGGTTTAACAATTGTATTCAAACACCACTTACTCAAGTATTTTCAAAAATTTATTTTGCTTTGATATTAATTGTGAGGTTTTTTAGTAATAAGAAGTGATATCTGTTCATTTGTCAGCATTAATTATTAGTCTGGTAACATAGATGCGACTTTTCAGAGTAGGAGATTGGAAGACCTATATATAATTTTAACTTACATGTAACAAATTTCTACTCCTTTAACATAGTTAAAAGATTTCACATTTTTCTTCCTCACATTTTACCAAAATATGTCAAGCACAGCCTTGCCCACACTTGGAGTTGTATTGAATGTTAGCAGAACAAATCTGAAAACCCAGTTTCTCTGCATGTAGCCCTTAGAAAATTTCAGGTAACATTATCAATTATTTACAGTGATTCCTTTTTGACAGAAATTAACCTTAGTTAAAATGTGGTAAAATAAAACATAGATTTTATAATTTATTTTACTGACATCTTAAGGATTCAGATTCATCGAAAATCCCACAGTGTGTGTGGGAATCAGAGAATTTGTAATTAATTTACAAATTAATCACCAGGCAGGACACTTTGGTATACAAGACCAAGAGTGTGACAATAGTAGTGGTTGGCCTATTGGTTTTTGTCTGCTTGCAGATAATAAGACTAAAATAAAATTGTATTTACCAGATTTACCCTTTATATTTTTTCCTGAAAAATATAAATGAGCTGAAATTTCAAGTTTGTTGTCTTTTTTTTGTGCTCTTCAACTACTTCCTTTCTATTTTCTTCTTCAAATTAAATTTTCTTTGAACAAAGAGTTTAAATTTAAAAAATTCCAGGATGTCTTCATTTAAATGTTGCAAATAATTGATTACTAAGAATAATATGTCAGATACTTTGAGAATGAGATACTAAATGAATCAGAATTCAAGTGTTAGCAAAATTTGATAAAATAAAATTTTTCATTATACTTCTATAAAGCTACTTGAAGACACAAAGGGCTGCAATATATTTTCTAAACTGGCAGGGTTAAACCAAGGAGTCTACTCTGGAGAAAATTTGAAGCACCTCAAGGGTTAAGCAGGAAAAAAGAAAAAATTAAATGCTTGGTATAGACCAAGAATTTTTTCCTTTTGAAAAACTTTTCTTGCAAGTGCCTATATAGAAAGATTTGAATTTTCCTATTTTTGCAAGCAACGTGCATTAAAATATTTTTTTGGCATGTGAGTCATTGCAGTCATATGATGCACATTAGTTTGGTAGAACAAGATAGCGGCTGGAAGAGGCTGTAGTTAAAGTCAGTCCTAATTACTAGTTTATTATAAGGAACCCAGATATTTTGAATTTCAAAATTAGGAACATCATGATAATTTTGGATCTGTATGTTGATATTTAACTACCACCTGCAGGAAAAGTTGCTAACACTGTTAGAACTTATAGACTTCCCTATAACTGATACTTTATTTCCGATGATGTGGTACTTAGATTCTGTGACCCATCCATGATGATTCTCAATACAGGAATTAAGGGAAAACAAAATAAAGTGCATTACCCTCCCTGGGAAATTCCACACACCTCCTTAAGCCCTGCCCATCTTCTAAAGGGAGCTTCTGTTACCTGATTACTCAGACACCCTTTTCTACTTGAAATATATCACACATCTCCTTGTGTGAATAAGATCAGGTAGCTCTCTCTTTAGGGAACTTCTTGCAGCACAATGGAGTCTTGTGATCTGCTCAGTGTGCCTGAGGAGGAAATGAAGGTTTAATGACAAGCAATTCCATCTTCAGGCTGTTCTTTATTATCTGTCACTTTCTTGTCACTTCATATTATATGATGACAGTTTAGGTGCAGTGCTGTTACTCTATTTTTGAATGAGTTTCTTGAAGAACATGTTTGATATTTGAATAATCAAACAAAAATTCTCCAGCACCTTTTTTCTTAGGTTTGTGTGACTTTCGAGTGAGGTCACCCAGTCGTCGATACTATGTTCAATCAAAAAACATCATTCTTTTGAACTTTTGAGATGAAGAAAAAATAATTTTTTTCTTATTATGTATTTATCTAATATCTTAAGTAAACATTGGTTATGCTTTTTACGAGCTGATAGAGTCGAAAAATAAAATGTGAGATCTTCATAACTTTTTGTCTATGCTATTAGGGGTTAATTAAATGAGAGGTAAAAGAGCAGAATTTTTAACATAAACCAGTCTTTATTCTGTGGATGCCATTTTAATCATGCAAAGCACATTATAATTACATGTGATTTGTAGGTGCATAGGCAGTTTGTATAATTGGATGTTTGCCTGTTTTCCACAGGCAGGATGAGAAATACGATTTTAAAGTTTAGACACTGCTGCTTAAAAAGCAGAACCATAGTTGACCTCTGGGTGTAAGTAATTAGGAAATTAGCTACTAAAGGATCTCTTAGATATGCTGGCTGGCCTACATGCATCTTCACTTAGCCTCAGTTGCTTGATCAGAGGGAGTTGATCTCTCATCTGGTCTCTAAAGAAATTGTGTATAGGTTTCTTGCTTTTTCTTAGAACCTTAATTTTAGCATAAATATAGTTTTTCATGTATTTCTGTATTTTCTACCACTATGAATCTGTAAACTTAAAACAAAATATAAGCTAATGTAACCTAATGCCACATCATGCAGCTATTCAGTAAATAATACTTGTGGCGAGGATGGAAACAGATGTTACTCCACTTGGAATGCCCTTGGAATAACAATTCTTGTAATGTGGAACCTTTAGCAGCGCACAGCAACATTCCTGTGGTTGACCATCAAAACTCCAGTGCATCTTTTGTAGGCAGAGGGAAGTTTGCTGATAGTTTTCACATTCTGATTATGCACCTGCTGCCAACACTGGTTGTCTCTCTGAACATGGCAGTTTGCAGTGATGGTTACAGAATGACCAAGAGCTCTGAGCTCTTAGTAGTAACCACCACCACTGCCCATGTAGCTGGAAGGCTTTCCTGCTCGTTCTCAGGAAGAATGTGCACTCTCCCTGATGCTTGGATGCAGGGTAGGATTTTATATTTCATGGCTCTGCATGTAGTGGTTATTCTTCACCTGGAAGATTCAGACTGCAAGTCAGTCCCTTCTTTATTAGTCAAAGAATGTGTTTCTAATGTATCGTTAGTTAGCTCAGGGACCTATAGCCAGAAAATAGATATATTAATTTCAGGAAATTAAATTCAAGAAAGTTTAAAGTTAACTGAGATGTCTCAATGCTACTTTTGGAGTACATGTGTATGTGTGTCTATATATATATATAAATGGTTTTAATTACCCAAAATAATTATAAAATAGGAGAGTTAACAAAGCGTTTTTATTGTAGTTCCATGAAAGCTGTTCAGAGATAATACTCAGCAGAATTTTAAAAAAAATGCCATTTGCAACAGAAAATATTGTGGATACACTTAATGTGTGTATTCTGTTCTTGGCTAGAATAACAATACTTCATGGTGAACATTACAGGTTATTAAACCAACAGTTACTTGCTTAGAATATCTATATATGCATATATATCTATAATTAGTATTTTGTATTTAGTATTTCCAATAAAAATGAGTTTTCTGGTGCACTGAAATATCTAGATAGTAACCCAAATGCATCAAGGAGAGACTCAGAAGTGCCCCTCAGAAATGTGAAACATGAAAATGAAGGCCCTGAGTCAGTTGACACTAATGCATCTATAAATTATGTACATATACTGGATTATAAAGCTGTACTGTTGTAAATCCGGATTATATTTTAAAAACCCTACATGATTACATGCAAAGAACACCTAAAATTTGTGTATTTATCCAGATTTTTACGTATAATAATTACAATTCAGTAAAGAATTTATTTTGCTTTTTTTAATCAGAACTACATTTCATTTTGTAATGATTAATGAATTTCTGGTTCTAAAATATTTTTTTAAGATAGAAAATTCTTGTAGCTCCAAGGATAAACAGTAAATAATAATAATGAGGTAATTGAAATCTTACAAGCTAAAAACCTGTTGCCAAAAATTTTTTAAATAAGTGTCTATCATTCTCAAATATTAATGTGAATTAATCTATTCTAAGGATCAGTGGATATTTATATTTGGTCTTCATTTCCTGATGTTTAGTATAACTCAGAGTATTTTAATAGAGTATTTTTAGTTGGACTGAGTAAAGCAATTAAATCAGCATGTCTCCTTAGGTAATTTTATGGGTTTTTTAGTTCTAGCCAAATACTTGCTTTAGTCACATAGAAGTATGTTACCTTTAGGTACCATGTTTCTCAGTTTTAGATACTTGATGAGAATGGGTTGAGGGATCTTTTGAGGTCTAGTGATCCAACACCCCTGTTCTAGCAGAGGCCCACAGAGCTGGCTGCCCAGGGTTGTGGCCAGATGACTTTTGAATATCTCAAAGGATGGAGATTGTGGACAGCCTCTGTCTGTGCCTGATCACCCTCACAGTGTGGAAATGTTTGCTCTTTTCAGAGGGACTCCCCTGAGCTCCAGTTTGTGCCCTTTTTCTTTTTCTCCTGTCACTGAACACCACTGAGGAGAGACTGTCCTCCTTGCAGCCTCCCTTCTGGTTTATATATGTTGAGTCTTCCGACCTTTCTTTTGCATTGTACAGTGCTGTGTATTCCAGAATATACTGACAAATTTCCAGTCACAGAGAATATGGGAAAGCTGCGTCTGTCTTTAATATTGAATTGTTCTCAGCATTGTTAAAATACTTTCCTGGCTTTACAAATTTCAGATTTCACTTGTGATAATAAAATTGTGGGGTTTATGCTGAAATAATCAATGAAAAGTATTAATTTTTTAAGTATAATTCATCATATCTGACTTATAAATCAGTCCTATAATGTTCAAAGTCTTACTGTGCCTCTCTTGTTTTTTAAAAACATGCCCAAATATATAGGAAACACATTTGAATTTAAAAGTGGATTGGCTAAAAATTAATTCCCAAACCTAATTCAAACCTATCTAGGTAATTTAATTTTCTCATAAAACTTCATTTAAATTTAGTACATGAATCTGATGTTATTTGTGTTTTTGTTATTTTGGCTTTTCGTTATCTCTTTATCACAGTGGCTCAAGAATTTAGATGGTTCAGAGACTGCTTAAAATTCTAATCTTGCTGCAGTCCTTTCAAGGTTTGTCAAGATCAAAATTCCATCCAAGCCAAGGTGATTGGTCATGTCTTTATGCTTAATAAATACCATATGACAATGAAGTAACTGGCATTATTAGGAGTTGTGCTTGATTACCTGGTGCTGATGACCATTCTCAGTTTACAGCTGTGGGAAAGCAGCCATCAACAGGAGAGAAAGGGGTAACCTGAGCTCATCAGGTTTGAGTTAAATCAAAAAGGTAAAATGAATCTGTTTTTATAACCCTTCAAAAAATACATAAACCTAGAAATTTTAGCCTAATTTTTAAGGAAGCAGGGTTTAACAAATGCTTTTCCCATTCCATCTAATATTTTTTGAGCCTGTTCACAAATCTGTCCTAATGAAATAGATTCCTTAAAATTCTTATGTTCCTTTAGATTTCAGAAAGTTAGTGGCTGAATAGAAAGATTGGCCAGACATCTGAATCTGACATTCACACCACCTACAGTCCAGTTTTACTTCAGACCAGCTTGGACATGCCTGGTAGCATTTGGAATGTGTTTAGTGCTTTTCTCCCAGCAGACTTTATTTTCATCCTAAAGGATTTGACTGCACCAAGACTTTTCTGTTAAGGAAAGCAAAGTGTAAGAATTAACTATGGGAGGGAGACAAAGTTCAAAAATCCACTCCCAATCAAAATTAAATTGCCAATGTGGATGCATGCTTGACATTTTAGATTATTATGAGGCAGTTTACACTTGTGTATGAAATACTGAAGGCCTGGGGGATAGTGGGGTGTGAGTCATAATCAGTAAAAACAGATTCAGGGGTAGCAAAAAGATATGAAGGACCTCTGAGTACTTTGTGCACAATCTGAAGGAAAGGACGGAGTAATAAGTGACAAGGAAAGAGTGCTTGGAGCACAGGAATTCATGGAGTAAGTTGTTCATAGGCAGTCTCCCAAACCATCTGCAGTCTCTTTGGCCATGTCAGTCATGCTTACTTCCTGCTATCCTGAGTGGCCATGTGTTTACTTTTTAGGTGTGTTCATTGTGTCTGTCAGTGTTTCATCTGTTATTAGATGATGCCCCAATTTTCTTATTGCCATGAAGCAGATTAAACCTGAATATAGCCTTTCTTTCTAGTTTTGTGAACACACTGTGGCAACTGCACAGTACAGAAGCAGTAATTACAGAAGTTCTTTCTTGGTTTTAGTTATAGGCAGTGTTTGAAAAACTTGCACGTTTTATTTTGGAAAATACTGGTGAAATTGAACTCTAGGTATTGTATTGATTCTGCCTGTAGTATGCAGTAAATTTAAGTTGTCCTAGTTAACATTCTGTAAGAAAGAAAGGAAAAGTATGCTTTTTAAAAATTAATAAATTTTTATGATGCTAATTACTCTTTTATGTTCAAATTCTACTAATATTTAAGAGAATTGTATATACCTTCAGGCATTCCAAAGCAATGTCAAACATCAGCATTAGAAAACTAGCAAATTCATTATATTTTCCTACAAGTCTGAAAATTATCATACTGTCATCAAATGATTTCTAAATCTTTTGACCTGTCTTTCCTGCTTTTATTAACTCTAAATGTGGGAATGTGTGGTAACCTATTTATGCAGATTCCTAGCTTGTTTGTTTCAAAATAGAGGTACAAATGAGTATATATACTGTAAGCTTCTGTGTAAGAAATTATTTCTAATATACCTTTTAAGTTTGTCAGATAAAGCATGTGACTTTCTAAACATGCAAATTTCTTTTCATTGTGGATTTAGTGATTACTGGAGGCATAACTTTGCTGGTTTGTTGGTGGCACTTACTATTGCTACTGAGTTAAGGGACAGGTTTTAGGATAGCTACTAGTAATACTAGCATTACTAGTAGGCTACTGCTTTGGTTTTGACCCAATACTGAATTATTGTCAAGTTCCAATAATACAGTCATGATCTTTTGCAGCCATGGTGACTTGTAGATCTCATTCTTTTATGTCACATCACAAGGTGGTGTTTTTTTTTTAACTGGTAAGATTCTCTTTCCTTTTTTCTTTCCCAAAAGAGTTGTGAGTACTTTTTGAAACACATTCAACATAGATTTTCCTGTTCATTTATTCATAAAAGTATGTTTCCATGGAGACAGTGCTGATTTCTGCTACACTTCTAGACAGTCATTTATCTGTAGATCAACAAGACAAATCAACTTTTCTGCATGTTGTGACAGTCCTAAGGCGATTAGTTCTCAGGCTGTATCTAAAGTTTTCTTCCATGTTTGCATTTTCACATCCAGGCGTAGTGTGCTTCTCCTTGAAGAAAAGCACAAAATCACTTCATCTTATGGGTTCAGACACATGATTTGGGTGCAGTTATGCATAGATTAACATTAAGGAGTGTTGGAGTACATCTGTTGAATGATCCTGGTCCCATATTGGCACAGACACCTGAGGGCGTACCATTTTCTTTGCCTTGACATCGCACCAAAACCAAACCTGCCTCACTCCCAGCAGGTGCCATGCTTTGGACCACAGTAGTGAAGTGTGCCGCAGACAGAACTTGCCCTGTGGCTGTAAGCACATTGCTTAAGATTTTCATCACAGATGACTCCTGGCCCTCAGGAGTGAAAACGTGAGCCATGCTGTTCAATATTCTCAAGAGTGTATTGACCACATCCAATTGCACCATAGTTTATCGATATCATGCTTCGTGGTGCGCTGCCAAAAATTTGTATCACTTGACATAAGCCTTGTGGAGGGTGTTTGAGGATATAAAGCTTGCAGAAATAGTATTGGAGTATGCAGAATGTTGCAAGTGAGTGGCTACTGATCTGTTCAGAAAAATGATATGAGAGACACTCTGATATAGCTTAGATTAGGATCATAAGATTCTTGTGTGTTCAGTAAAGTTATGTTAACACCATGGAGGGATTTATATTCCCTGTTTTATCAGTACATGCGAATATAGCTACAATATTTTGACTAAGTATTTTAGTAACTATTTTCTAACAGTTAAGTATACATAAATTAATAAACTGTGGCTGTAGTTTTGATTGAAATGGGTAAAATAGATCTCAGTAAATTTAAAAATAGTCATCAAAAGACTAAACACAGAACTGTAAAGTTTCAAGGAACTTAGTCTCTTTGCAATTTCTTTCTTTTAAATCTTTTTTGAAATTCAGCAGAGAGTAAAAAAGGATCTCTAGCAAAAGCCAGGGAAATAGTCAGAGCAATCATGCTCTCAAGCTTTTCTAAGAAGTATCAAGTCAAAAGAAAGACAAAACATTTTTGCAAGACCTAGTTGCAAATATTTTTCAAAAATAAGATATTTGCAAAAAACAAATGTAATGGAAATGACACATCATAAAAAGGAAAGAAAACAATGCTGGCTATGCAATTGCTTCTTACTAATGTACTTAATTTAGCTGTGTTCTAGGTGGTGTTGTAGAACAACTCTCTGGTCAGATTTTAATGAAATTCCTGTGTACTACCCAAGAACAATTAAAGGGTAGTGTTTTTCACTTATGGGTTCTCTAGCCTTCTCCATGTATATTTTCAAGAATGTAGTTTCCAAGTACTCTGTGAGTGTGTTATACTTTACAGAAAGTAAAAAAAAAATTAACATTTTAGGGAAAAGAGTTTTATTAACTTGCAGTGTTTGAAAATGGAATTTACACATGGGTAGTAAATATATAAAAATAAAAAAAATAAAATAAAATAGGTAAATAAATGGCAAGCCACAAAGATGAAGTGATACCTTGGAGATAGCTTGTTTTTTTTCTCCCGATTTTCTAAATGTGTTAATTACTTCTATGAACATTATGCTAAGGCTAACTTGTACCATGAAAAAAATACTGTATTTGATTTTCTTAAGCCCTCTCTGGTAAGCTTAGTTTGTAGATTTCATTGTTTAAGCTATTACTTTTTAGGCATTTTATAACTAAAATGTCTCAAGTTATCCTTTTTTCCATTTTAAATGCTTAAAGGAAGATATAATACTTTTGCAATCCATCTGTCTGTATAATTATACCATGATTTAAATTGTTTGGTAATAACCAAGTATTAGTAGTCTGCATTCCTTGAGGCACTGATGTAAAGCATAACCTGTCTTACTCGTGTAAAATTGACCATATGTCATCATAATAAATGTCACATTTTCCTTATAGTCTTTGGGAAATTGGTTTGAAGAAAGTAAGGATATTTTTGTTGCTTAGTTTGTAAGATTTTAATGAATATTAGGTATGGAATATAAAGTATTTTAATCCAATTTCAGATATTTGCTCTTTCTCCTAAATTTTAATAATTAAATTCCATGCTTGATGGTTTAGTTTTTCACTTTCTTTCCTTACTAATTTCCTCCAGACTGACAATAATGTTGCACTTGTTGAAACATGACATTAAATATATTTTGATACAAAAATTAAGGAATAAAAACTATTATTCATCAATATAATTGAGTTTTGAATTATATTACTAATTGGACAGTCCCGAGCTATTCATAAAGGTTATTCCTGCCTCACTTTAGCTCTGTGATGAAGATGAAAGTCCTGCTGAAGTGATGGTCATTAAAGCCTGAGAATTGTGAGATTATGATGTTGTTCTAGACCTCTCTAGATGACAAAAAAACCAAGCCACAGTTTGCTTAACCCTGAGAGCCCTAGGTAGGAAAGACAGTTGGACAACACTGAATTAAAATATATTTGAATCAGGAATGAATAATGATTTTTGCAAACTTACATGTGTGATTTTAACAGAACTTCAAAGAATTTACTGTAGAAATTCTAAATAATTATACAGCTTAAACTTGCAGCCCTTATTTTTTAGATTTTATTGAAAAAAAAATACAACATAGGGAAAAATATTTTGTATTTCCAAATATATATCTATAAAGTATTTGGGAAACTGAAAAATTACACTGAAAGGCTGTACATCCTATAGATTCTAAATTGTCAGACTCTAAACATTAAGATTCCAACATTTAGTTTTATGGAAGAATGCAATGACAAAACAAATATATTGTATATTGGGATAGATCAAATCAGTCAAAATATTGAGTTCAAGTCAATAAGATAAATGAGGCAGGGTTAATTCTTGCAAGAATTTTCTATCTTGATCTTCTTTTTCATAAGGTTTATAATGAAATGAGACAATTAAGTGCTTTTTCATATTTATGGGTTAGCCTTTGGGATTACTAAAGTGTCCCAAAGGTGAATACAGCAGGACAGATACATGAGCTGGTATATGAGGTTAAGGCAGCCAAGGTGTTGTAGACTTTGTGGTGGGTGACTAGGAGATGGGCATAGTGGCAGTCACTGTGTTGTCCTCTTCTCATTTTCCTTGCTTTCTTCACATGAGCCAGAAGAGGAAGGTAAGATTTCACCATCCCCAAGCCATACTGAGATTTCCCTCACTATTAATGCCATCTTGCCATTTTTATTTTATGTGTTTAAAAAAAAAGTCCTCAAAACATGATTTTTTTTTAAGGAAATATTTTTTATCAACAGTGTATTTCAGCAAGGTTTCTTTATATTATCCTCAAGAGCTTTCTTGTTGATGATGAATATACTTAATAAAATTTATGTAGTTTTGACATTTAATATAAAACTCCATTTTTTTTCTAATTAAGTGTTTATGGGGTGAGAGGAAGCACTTAAGAAAGAAGACTTGGGCATAGTACTTAAAAGAATTTTGTAATATAATTTTAAGATGCTTCAATGTGAGAAAGATACTGTAGGCCTAGAAGATATTGAACTCTTTATACACATTCAGAATATTGAAAATTGAGAAGAAGATTAAATGTATCTCCAAGAGCCTCATTACAATTAATAAACATGTCCACTTAGTCTGGTCATTTTGAGTGAGTGGATGTGGAAGTTTTCTAATAAAATTCCCTGCAGGGACGTTTCATGGATGTGCTGTTTCTACTGGGCAAAGTGAGTAAAATTCCAATTTGCTGGAAGTGTATAATATTTTCATCACAAAACCAAACCCAAATTATGAAGACAATGCCTGGTGACAATTCATCTTGGTATGTCTTGCAGATGTCAAAGAGGTGGAAGCTCTGTCTGAGGGAAGCTCTATCTGAGGGAGACAAAAATCAGTGATAAAGTTTTTTTATATCTGAGATATTGTGGTATCAGAGTAGATGTTGTACCTGTGGCAACAAAGTGCTCACATGTCCCTGGGAAAAAAATAAATTGATTCACATTGAAAGCCACTTACTGGCTTTCATTTTCCTTAAGAATTTTGGAAATGAATATGTATCACATAGGCATGTATTGTATCAAAATGTTAAAAAGGGAAAAATAGGGTTTAGTGAATTTTTTTGAAAATTAACGTAAGCTTTTTGAAAATTAAAGTAGGTATTGTTTTGAGCTTGGGGGTAAGCTGTTTTCTAACAGAGACAATAAATTATTATGGAGTGGCATAATTGCTGAAAACTGTTACCTGCTTTCATTGCTATTGTGACTCTGTAGGATGGCTGCTAATTTGGCAATAGCCAGGGCTTTAGCAATAACAGAAAGGAATGGATTTTCTATATCACTCATATTGCTGGTCAGCTGTATGGAACAACAGTCACTCTTTAGCACTCGGCTTCATGGGGAGTTACCTGCACAAGGAGAATTGTTGACTTGGAAGCCAAGTCACAGCCTCAGAATCTCCTTGCAAAGTTGGAATGGTTTAAAAACCTGAAGCATGAGGTTTAATTTGTACATTTTGTTTCTGCGTGTCTAAGACACAAATTAGTAGTGCCACAGTGTTGGTCATGGCCTTGCATGTGTTGCTGATGTGAGTGTAGGAAATGGAATCAACTAGTTGACCCAACAGTGGCTTACATCAGAATTCTGTTGTGGGCTGTAGCATACTTAAAGTAGTGGTTGCTCTGATAGCTTCAATCAGATAGTTCCCCTATCTGTAGGTCTCGATGGAAAGGGTACTAATTCTATTTACTTTAATTGTGAAAGGGAAGACAAATTATCCAATTACTAAGTGCACACTTCCAGGAGAGACAAAGTAGCATCCTTATTGATCTGTTCAGGGAAAAATACTTTTTTATTTATTTACTTTGAGAAATCTCATGGAGATAAACATTGAAGTGAGCTAAATGAGTTAGAAAGTATAAGCTGAGTACTGGGTGTGTGAACAAGATTAATTTTTTCATAGAGAAAGTTCCAAATCTACTGAATAAAATTTCTAAAAAAATTTGCTTTAGACATACTTCTCTATGTTCATATTTATTCTGTTTGTTAATCTGTAATATCATACTCAGATCCTTTCAGCTAAAGCCATGTTTATCAGTATTCCTTTGAACAATGCTCCTCAGTAAGACAGCAAATTGAGACATCACTTCCATATCTCTTCTGTAATTAAAGGTTTGAAGGTCTTTTGTGTGTTCTGGGAGAACATGATCAAATTCAAGCCTAAACCAGAGTTTTTTTAAGCTAGCAATAAAATAATAGTGAAAAAGTTACCCCCCATGAGTTCAACTAGATAACATATGCTCAGTTTTAGTATAGTATTAAAAAGAATGTAAGTCTTTAAAAAAAATCAGTATTTTTTAAGCAATTTTCTTCCCAGGTGTCTTGAGTGCACTTTTTAAAATCATTGCTATAAATGCAGCTTTTGATAAACAGAAGGAAGGGAAAGATGTCAATACCTATCAGCAGAAAAAAATTTTGAAAAGTTCCCAGTGAGTAGAAAAAGGCACATGTCATGCCTAGTCTCCTGAAGGGCAGGAAAAGTATTGAAGAGGCATAGACTGGTCAGCTTCACCTTGATTCCCAAGAAGATCATGAATAATTCCCAGGATGATCACAAATTCTCTTAGAAGAAATCTCCAGATACGTCAAAGACAAGAAGATGACTGGAAGCAACTTGCAAAGATAAAGCAAGGGCAAAGATTTCACCTTTGTGAGATTTTCTGATTAGATGATTGAGTGAATGAGGAGGTGACCAATGGATGTAATTTCTCTTGATTTAACTGGCACCCTTGACATGATATCCCATAGCTGTGATAGACTTTTAGGCAAATGGAAAATAAATGGAATGGTTATGCCAAGTTGTTGGTGCAGGGTGTGTAGTTTTCTAGAGGCATTGCTCAGAGCTCTCTACTGCAACCATTGTTATTTAACACCTTCATCAACATTGAGAAAGATGGGATGGACTACAACCAGAGCAGTGGTGACAGATGACACCAAACTGTGGGGGACTGCCATTCAAAGCAATCTCATCAAGCTGGAGAAATGAGCTGCTAGAGACATTGTGGAGTCTGATAAGGAAAGATTAGAAATCAGTTATGCAGAATTAATTAACCATATTCAACAGCACAGCCTGGGCTGGAGTGAAAGATGTGCAGAAATAGACCTGAGAATCCTGGAGGACAAGTGTGAGTCAGAAGTGCACCTCTTTGGGTAGTGCCATACCAGTCTGTTTTGGGAGGCTCTAACCAAAAGTTATTCCAAAAGGGAAGTAATTTTTCTCATAGATTTTGCACTTGTGAGGCTGCATCTGGAACAGTGTGTCCATGTTGGTCTCCCAAATGCCAGAACATGGGTCCTAATGCAGTCAGACCAACCAGTGGGAAATATGTGGCACGGCTTATTTAATTATTAAAACTTCTAAAAAATAAATTTTATAGTGTCAAAAAGTAACAGATATATTGCTTACACAACATATTAAATAGAAACTCTTTAATTTTTTTTACCTTTTTGATACATCTGTGATATAGAATCAAAATGCAGAAAGCTAGAAATAGCTTTTTAATCACGTGGTTTTTCTGTCAATCTTGTGATAGATGCTATTAGGAAAGGACGTTAAAATAAATTCAATAGTTAAATTTATATATTTTAAACCCTTGAAAGTTCATTTTGGAATGCATTAGAATTATTTTTTAATGAAAATTCAGTTTATCCTATTTCTTTTTTCTTAGTATCGATTGCCAAATGTGTAGGTTCCAGGATTTGCAAGTTAAAATGACCTAAAAAAGAACACCCTCTAGACAGTACACTCTGAAAATATATTAGAAAAACTAAAGAAAATATAGCAAAGAGGAAAAACTACTCATGCAAAGTATTACTTGTCATAGTAATGGTTATCATGTTAGTCATAATTTTGAGAATACTGTTTCAGTCCAGGTTGAGATAATGATGACCTTTTTTTGGAAGAGTTTGATGATGAACCATTTTTTAGTATGTATATGTGCATTTGGATACATCACAGGAACATTAAATGCTTATTCATGCTGCCTCAGATATTTAATGTGGGGACATTGTCTTTCTCTACTGTTATAGGTTAGCTTTCATGGATGTTACCACTTAGTTATCTCATTTTATTCCTGCTTTTGGTCACTGAGAGTTGGCCTCTTTCCTTATGCAGCATCAGCATATGACCTTTGCAAAAAGGTTTTACAGCTCAGCTAACTAAACTAATGTGAGCTGCAAGGAGGAAATAATTTTATATCACTTCCTAAATGAATAATTTTTACAATTCTTCTTTTGGCTTGCTCCCTTGGATGTGGTTGCCAATAAATCCAAGGAGAAAGGATTTTTACAAATTAGCTACAAGTATTTTCATGTGTACAATGTATAATTTTAAGTATTGACTCTTCCGTAATTATATAATATACCACAAATATATTACAGTTTTGTTAACCTCCAGAAAAAAAGTGTGATTATTAAAATTTATATTTGTAAAATGGAATTTTATATGAAATTAATGTGGGTACAGTCATTTTCACACCTTGTACATTAGATGTATTTACTTCCCTGAATGGAAAATAAAAATGTTATCATTATGAAAAGCACAAAATTGCAGTGGAAGAGAAGAGAATGGTACCCTGGTTAGGAAAATTACCTTTCTAAGCTTGAACCCAATTGAGAACTCTGGCTCCACATCAAGAAGTGTATGTAAAACAGTGCCACAAGCCTATCATATTCCAGTTAATAATTCCTACCATATTCTGATTAGTGTTATCTTAGATTTTTGTTTGTAATTTTGAGTTTGTACAAAATTATGTGTTGTTTCACCTGAAAAGAAAAATATCTAAGCTGGTGTTTCTATAACATGAAAGTTTTAGAAAATTTTTCTTACCTAGAATTTTTTTTAGATTTTTCCTTGTTTGCATGTTGAATTCGTAGAGCGAAATAAATAGAGGAAATTATTGTATAAAGGGATAGAGAACAAACCACAAATCTGTGACAAAAAACGGCAACACCAAATTGACTACAAGGCTGCAAGTACTTGTCTTGTGGTGTTGTTAAACCTTTTCTTCTGCTTCATTTTTGAGAGGCCTTTTGAGCAATGGTGCCCAACACTGCCTGGTGAATGTACACAATGCAATAGTTACTCATCCTTCTGGGGAGTTTCATATTGAAAGGAATCTGGAAAAGGCATCTCTGTGTCTTCTGCACTAACTGACACTGAAATAAATACTGCTCATGAGAGGATAAATGATCCTGTGGCACATTTAATGCTGAAAGTAATTTAAAGAGTAAAAAACACACAGGATCCTTAATTGTTTAGAAAAAAATATTGCTACTTAGCAAAGAAAGGAAATAAAAAAACCCCACACCTTGTAATGAATGATAATGGCCTCAGTTGGGTGCAAACAGTGGTGTTCTAAATTCTGTCACTTTCATCCATCTATGAGGCAATTTATTTCCAGGAGCATTAACTGTAGTATGTGTAAAGCATAGTAAGTACTGTAAACTTTTCTCATCTATTATGAGATTCGATCTGCTCCAACACAACTGGGCCTTGAATAAGACAGCATTCACTCAAGTGTCATTAGGTGACTCATATGAAAGAGAAAAGTCAATGTGGAAGGCTTTTGCTGTAAACTGGTTTTTGATAATGTTTTTTGTTTAAAAATAGAAGTTATTTTATGGAACATTTATTAAAATTTTGGGCTTGCCCCTAAGTAATTGAGATTCTCTATTTTTAAAGGAATTGACTGAGTGTGTAGGGACCACACTGAGAAAGAACACCAAACAAACATTATTCTGGCTATGCAATATTATTTGAAATTAGCTTTCTGTCATGCCACATTTCAAGCCAAAATGGTTTTAACTGTCTTCATTCGCAAAATATTTAATTTTTTTATTATAGGAAAAATCCTAATGTACTAAAAATATAAATTTTATAAGGACAGTTATGAAAAATTAAAGATGTTTCCTACTGGTGAATATTTATGTGGTAAAATATGTAGGTATGCAATCTTAACTCAATCGTATCCTTTTGACATTGTATTCACTATTTTACCAGTTCATATATGCAAGGGTTTTTAACTAGGTACTTGAGGAAGCTGAAAGTGTTTGTAGTCCTTTGGAATTAGATACAGCAGGACTTTTTCCTTCCTGCTGTAGCAACCAATTAGGAGAAAGTTCTGAGAAAAACTTGAAACATTTTTTCCTCCTTTACATTGTTATTTAAAGATATTATTTGCTTAATAGTAATATGAATATTAGAAAACACAATAAAGAATTGGAGAAATTAACTATTTCACACGACAAAGAATATTGCTCCCTATGGTCATATATGTTCCATATGTGTTTAGTTCATGTTGCGTTTCATCCCAGCACGATCCAAAACTGTATGCAAGTTACAAACACCAAACAGGGTCACTTTAGCAGAGGACGTTCCCTGCTGTTGGCCGCGTACTGATATAGTCAGGCCATTAAAATCATCTGTAGTCCTTGAAGATTTAGAAAGGTTATACAGCTAGGGAAGGAAAACAAGCTGTAGAAGCAGCAGTGAAGATTCACAGCACAAACCCACAGAATGTCATAGCCCTGGGCGGTGTCTGAAAAAGAGCTAAGTCCAGAATAGAAGATTTTATTTTAGCTAGCCATCATAGTTATGGATCTTCATAAATTGTTTGGTGCATACTTATAGTTCATGTACTGATGCAAATCTTCAGTTATATTTTGAGAATCTATATAGGTATTAATTATGGGGATTTTTAAAAATTTTTCTACTAAGGCTTTGGGACTGGACTTTGTGTTTTGAATTTAAGTAACATAAAATAATGTAGTTATTTAGTATTGAAATTGGATAAGAAAAAAATATACTGAAATAGAAAATTCCCCAATTATATAAAGTCATAGTTTACTTACATCATTTAAATAGAATTCTATTCATATATTCTTGTAGTTATACCAAGAAATTTGGTAAAGGAAAGTAAGGCTAAAATTGCTAAATGTGCAATAGATAATAATCTTCTAATAGAGAAGAGTTTTTAAATTGGGAATAGAACAAAACTCAGTTGTGATTTTGAAAGACTTTAAGTACAATTTCCTTGTAGCTTTTTGCGGTTAGTGAGTAGGTTTATCATAGACATTGTATCTCAGAGACTGAGAATTCAGTGCAAAGTTTACATTTTACCCTCCTAGTGGAGTTGACCTTCACTAACTGTTTGTATTGCACTTGCATGGTTCATATCATACTGTCAGCAGAATCCTTTAACTGAAATACAAAACTTAATTTGATTGAGGTCAGC
Source organism: Taeniopygia guttata (assembly GCF_048771995.1). Classification (NCBI taxonomy): domain Eukaryota; kingdom Metazoa; phylum Chordata; class Aves; order Passeriformes; family Estrildidae; genus Taeniopygia; species Taeniopygia guttata. Next base: position 33,638,548 of record NC_133028.1, on the reverse strand, counting down.
TATAATTTTATATACTCATTTTCCTCTGTTTGCCACATACTATGCAGGTTAAATCAATATTAATTGCAAATAAAACATTCAAAAGTCGACTGTATAGCACGTATGCTTGTATGCAGGATATTAAAATTTTCAAACATTACTTTTGTCTCAAGATCTGATGGGGTTTTTCCACCATAAACACAACTTCAAAATTGTTTTTCTTAAATATCAATAATATTTCACACTCAAGTCTTTGCATAATCAAACTCTGAAGAACCTGGTTTGCTTATTTAGAGCTTACTCCAAATTGCATTGTGGTACCCTAATTCTTTGATAGCAAAGTTGATTGAGGAATTTGTAGCTATATTAGACAAATAGTGTCTTTGAGTATTTTTCTGCATGGAAAGTATATTTTCATAAAATGTAGAAAATATAAAAACAGGTATCATCTGATTACTCAAAATATTTAGCAATATTTGCAGCTTAAGTCAGTTATGCATCCTTAGCCAATGAGATCAAGATTCAATTACACTCTAGAGACCTGCAATGTGCATATTGAGGTAGCTAAATGAAAGCAAACAAACAAAAAAAACCCCAAGCCAAACCCAGGCTAAATTATTTTTACACATATGTTGCTGTAAATTAATTCTTTGTACATAAAATGTAGGTATACAAGGAGAGCGAGATGGTTGATATATCACTGTGTATACATTTCAGTTTTTGATGTATGACATAATTGTTTAAGAAACAAATTCATCTATGAATGTCTGGTGAAGATGAAGTGGAGGACAAAATTTCACATTGCAATAGATGTGCTATGATATAAAAATCAAATATTAACTGTGATTTTACTGTAGATTTTCCTATAGTGATAGTAATAAAAGTAAAATCCACATTATCTGCAAATACAAAATAGATAGCAAGCTGAAGATGTACAATAAAATTGCATATACTTTTTGCTTCCTTTTATTAGTTTTTACAAAAATATATTTATCCACAGGGCTTTTATTTAGTTACTACACTCTCTGCTGTTTTTTAAGGCATTTAAAAAATACGGTCAATTTAATATCCTTAACATCCTCTTTTTAATTAAAAATGTGCCTATGTCTTTTAAATTTAAGCTACTCATTTAAATTACTTATTTAAGCTACAGAGGACATCATGCAGCTCTTTTTATCATATATATGTTTTGTGTATACGTTTTTTGCATCAACAAAAGTGAAAGCTCCAGACTGACCTTTCCAGCTGTAGATCTTCAGGGTTCTCCCTCTACTTTTTATTCCAGATGCTGTTTCCTTTGGTAATTTTCCTAGACATTTATCTTGTGACTGAAAACTTGTATTCAATTATCTTTATAACTATTATTCGCATGGGCATAGTTGAATATGTAGTTAGCATTTTTTTTGGCTAAAGTAACTTCTGCTGTTATTACATGGTAATAAAACACTTCTCAAAATTACAGGAGTATTGGACTTTAGGCTGCTAAACATATCTGATGAATTAACTACAAACCTGTTCTACAGAGTTCTATTTTTATTTCTCCTGTGGGAAAACCTTCACAGTATGTATTGAGTTCTAGATGATAAGCAATTTAGCCTTGTACTATGATCTCTGCTGGAAGCTGACCAGTGTGCAATGGTGATTCCTGTTTTTTAATAAGTAGTTACAGTATATGATAGTGCTTTATGTTGCTTTCAAAGGACATGGAATGCAATAGAATAATTCATCTTATCTAAATACAAAGGATGTGTGAAATCTCATGTGATTGTTGAAGCATGGTTATATGAGTCTACAACCTTGAAAACTAAATGTGCTTCCTCTGTCTGTGCTCAGATTTTAGGAAGCCACAAATATACTAAATTACATGCTCTTGGTTTGCATGTTTCCCATTAGTTGTTTTTCATTTTTTTGTTTCGTGTTTTCTTTTACACATATAGTTGACTTCTGAATTTTAGGGAGGAAATTAGTAGTACCTGAAGAATGCTGTGGTTTTTCATCATTGACTTTTTTATTGCTAATGGCTTATTTCATTCTGAAGAGTCAAAACTTAGAAAATTATACAATCAGTAGTGAATTGTACCTTCTGTGTATTGCTATGCATCTGATTTCTTAGTTGTTGCTCTCAGTTCCTTAGGTGATGAATGTAAACAAAACTTTGGGTTTGATTTCTTGGACTGGAGTATTTTTGGTACAAAATCTGAGTATCAAAAGGAATTTGAAATGTACCGTTGTCTTTGTCGTTCACCTTCTCTTATGAGGTTTGTGTGTTACCTTGGTCTTTTGATTTTCAAATATTTGTGGTAAAGCTGAAATTACTTTAAACTGTTTATCATTTATATCTCTTGAGACTCATTCAAAGTATTTTCCTATACTAAAATCATTCCAGGCAAAAAAAAAAAAAAAAAAAAAAAAGGTAAAATATAAGAGAATTTTTTCTTTAAGCTGCAGTTAAAGCTGTTTTCATTTATATCAATAGGTTAAGGAAAACTGCACTAAAGAGAAAAATGCTCTTCTGCCTTTGTGGCTAAGCAGCTTATAATGAACAGCAAAACTAGTGCTATTTTTTGTTAAGAAACAAATTGATTTTGCACAGCAACTTTTCCTAGAGTAGGTCTCATAGTACAGAGGATTTTCATGTCACAAAGCATGGGATGTCCATAGGAAAAGTATGCTTTTGGGACAGCTGCTCAGTATATGCACTACATTATGCTTTTATTCCTGTATCTTACTATTACTATGTAACACTTTAAAAATAGACTTGCATTAAAATTTCTTTTATTTTAAAAGTTAACCAGAATCGATATAGAAAGCAGAATTTTAAAACTGTTTGGTTCCATTCACTTTTAAAATTTAATTTATGAGAAATAAAAGTAGCAAATAGATTCATATTCAACACTGCAGGCAGAACATGTGCTTTCCTTCTATCACCCAAATGCAGACACATAAGACTTCTGTATTAAAGATTATGCTACAGAGCTGTACAAAATTTGCTGACTTGAAAGCTGGCATGGAAGGAAGAAGAGTAATTAAATCTGTTATCCTCTGGAGAAAGTTAAGAGGTAAAATGTACGTAATCCTTCTATTGTATATGGAATGGAGAAACATGGTTTAAAGGAGATTAGAGAGTGAATGATGGGTAAATGGAATAACTAAAAGCAACAAGTACCATACTATAACTGATAGTTTCTGTGCAAAAATTCTCATACATTTGCATTTTGAATTTCAACTTGAAATTTTTACTTACAGAAACATTGGACTTTTAAGTATTTAGGTAGATGAAATTTTTAAAATTAAGTATTTATATTGCTTCTATGTAGAAAGGATTCTTTTAATATTTCCAATTTTTACTGTACATATATACCAATTACTTCATCATGGTATTGATAACTTTCATAGCTTTATGATGAAAATTAATTTAAAATAAAAATATTAACATTTAGCATTCAATGCTTAATTTCTTCCCTTCATTGAATGGATGTCCTCTTTATCCTAATTTTTTTTGTAAAATACAGAAGATATCATTCTATATTATAGTCAAAATACTGCTTGTCTAAATTTTTCTCCTTGGAGATCATCTCCAACTTCAGAATTAAATTCACCAGAATTTACATGATTTAATATTTACCTGTATAACATAATTGCATTAAGTGTTTTCTTTATTGAATGTCATACAGATATTTTCCATGCTTCAACTAATATTAATTTTCAGTATTACATCTGCTTTGTGTAGCACTATTATACAAAGCAGTTTGTCTCTGCGGGGAAAAAAACAAAAAACAACAAACAGAACAAAACAAAACCCAAAGCCCAAACTGTAAGCAGACAACTTCTTCTATTTTTGATGTCAAATTTTTCTTCTCCAGCAAGCTTGTCGCTAATATTCTTCAGAAAAGCAAGCTTGATTCCAAATGGAAGATTATATACATCATTCAGCTTAATCTAATTTGCTGCTCTTTTCATGACTGACTCTATTGGCATTGTATTCCTTATATTTTTTGCCCAAACACTGCATAGTTCATTTATTCTGCTTGATAGTACTTTGGAGTTGATTTCAGTTGTTCATGGGAACAGGGATCCATGTAAAACACATCTGGTTAAACGGGTTTAGGTATTCAAACCTCTAAAATGCACTTGATTCTGAGTAGTTTGGCTCAGTACACATGCCTGAATATACACTGAAAAAGCAACAAAGAGATTTATGTTCTTATAATGCACCTAGTATCTCTGCTGGAAAGACAGAGAACAAATTATCTCATTGCACCATTTAGTGTAATGCAAAATCCGACAATGAACACAAGTAACAGAATAACTGTGACTGTAAAGAATGTTTTTTGTAGAAGAGGACAGACAAAGTATTTTTTCCCTTGAGCAACTGATGTCCTTAGAAGGTTGTAACAAAAAATGGCATTCTGGCATGAAGTTGATGTGTAAAATAGAGTGAGAGCATTTGGAAGGCATTGAAGAACAATAAAATCCAGCTTTGTAATGCAAGGGTGTTAATGAGGGAGGGAGTCAGAAGCAGGATTGTAGCAGAGAACAGGCAGAAATACGACAGGAGTAAATCAACTCTCAGATCTTAAGAGTCAGTGAATGCAATGAATGTTTTCTAACCATAACTTCTTGATTTGCAGTCATTTTGGTGTTATCTAAAACATGATCTTTTGAGAATTTTAGAAAGGTGCGTTATTGTGCAAGTAAATAAGCACCACGACAGAAATATTTGAACATAGGCTTATTTAATGGTAAATATTATATGTTAATGAATATTTTTAATCTTAAATAAAGAACTGGAGGTACAGATACATGGGTTTTACTCAGAGCAAAACTGAGTTCAATGAATTTTAGGGGTACACTACAAAATAATTCTAAAACACTCATTTTATTTGCAGTGGACTTGATAATTGGCATTTAAGTTGCAGCTGGTCAGCCTTAAAATTTAAAAAGTATCCACACCTTAATTTTTCAGTTTTTTTATAATTTCTACTTCATTCATGTTAAACTAATGATAAAGAATTTTAAAAGTCTTTAAACTGATTAGATTTAAAAGAGTTTTCATTTTAATTTTGAAATGCCATGTATATTTTGGTATGTTGAAGTTTATTTGTCTACAATATTTTAAGGGTATCATGAGATTAGAATCTCAAATTTGGAGATAAAGGGAATAATCTTTTATTTCTTTTGATCCTGGACTTTTGATTAGTTTATTTTATTTCATTAATTAAATAATTTTATACTTTGGCCAGTACATGTTTCTGTATACAAAAATATATCATTTCATGGGTCTTGATAAACTTGCTAGATTTGTAAAAATGAAGATTTCTTGAAAAATACTGCTGCAGAAATATAATCCCATATCAAATTGTTTTAAATGTTGTAAGTCTACTTGCTCTAGGCATCTAGGAATGTAGCTGAATTATGTTTCAGATGAAATAAAATCTGGATTCTACTGGGATACCAGAATCAGATGTTTAACAGTTTTTCACGTAAAAACTTGACATTGTCAACATATATAGTGTATGTGAACAAATAAAGACTTAAAAGAAACAGTAGTATGTAAACAGAACTTTCTATAAAAATAGAATTTTACATTTTCTGCTATAGAGTTTGTTTAACTTAAATATTCATGAGGCACAATAGTTTCAAAACAAATCAAATATAATTAAATTATGCATTTTCACCACTTACAAAAGGTTTATTACAAGTTTATTTGCTCATGCAAATTAAAGTTTTAGAATAAAAATCCACATGAAACTTAGCACTAACAATTAAAAAAAATATTGGAAGATTTCTCGCCTGACTGCAGTATTTTGCTATGTTTAAACTGCTCAGCTTGCCTTTTAGAATCTTTAATGAAACCAGGGAGGAGGCTATTTATTTGCATAATAGGACATAATTTGCTGTGGTGAGGTTTTAATTATTTATAGGCTGTCTAAAATATTTAAAATGGCATCACTAAGGAGCATGAAATGCTGGCTAATGCCTTCATTTCAGGTTTCCTGACGATTCCTTTATGGGTCAAGCATTTTATCTGTATTTAGCATATTAGCACAGTAGCTTCAGAAACATGAGGAAAACAAATTTGTTCCAGAATGTTTGTGACTTGGGTGATTCAAAACTGGCAAAGGTCATTGGGAGCAATCAAAGGTACAAAACATAACAGAGGGGGGCAGCCAAATTGATCAGGTGTATGAAATAGTTCTATGCAAGTACATCTATTTCACCGTGTGTTTACTGCTCCACCTCTGTATGTATTCTATACTTTATTTGCCTTTATTTCCTCATTACTTGGATACCTTGTAATATGTAATGTATATATAAAATATTTTTTTAAAATAGCAAGTTCTATATTTTCACTATTTATATGTTTTAAATAATTCCAAATTGTTGATGCATTTTGAGGTATTTCACCCACATAATACAGAAAACTATGTGCCTTTGGTATCTTTCTTACTAAGTGCTGAAAGCAAGGACATGAGGGAGGAATAGGAGTTCTTGCTCCCAGGGAAATAAAATGATAGATTTGATTTTCCTTGTGGTTCGAACATGCATGCAAATGTATAGAGAGAGACAATCAGGTGAAATAAAATACATTTTTAAAAGCTAACTGGGCCTATTTCTTCATGAGAGATGGAGAGAGGCACATGAAGCCAGACTATGGAGAAAAAATTATTGGCTCAGAAATCTTTAGAAGTTAAATTTGGCAGTGTTGATTTCATGGGGTTTTTTTTCAACATAAAATGACAAATTTTGCCCTAGAAAGGTCTAAAATGGCAATAATTTCTGTAATCATTTTGATATATAAATAAATTCCTTAGTTACTTACTGGTTCTTTATTTTTATTTTTTATTATTATTGGTTAACCAAGAGCAGTGTGTCAGTTTTGGCTGATCATGGATAAAATACTTGAAACAGAAAATTAGCTATTTTATGGGAGACAAAAGAGACTATTAGTTGTAGCCAGGCAACTGACCTCAGTTTCCTAACTCCAGATGCTCTCCAGCAGTCAAGAAATGTTTGAGTCAATTTCCTTCTTAACTTAATAGCAGCAATAGTTTTGGCCAATTAACTACACAAATTTAAGAGAAGAAAATTTACATCAGGCAATCGAGTTTATTGCTGTGTATTTTTTTTTTAATTCTCTTTAGCATTTACGTAGTGATACATATCCCAAGTACCGTCAGTGACAATTTTGTCTCTAGTCATAATTAAGAAAGTTGTAATTTTCTTGTTAAAAACACAGAATTTTTGATTTCAACTCTCAAAAATTTTTTCTAATAATCACTACTTTACAATGAATGTGATTATCCCACCAGACTTCTACCAAAACTGTTGTCGTGTTTCCTGGCAGAGAAACTTCTGTGCTGATTGTCTCTCTCCTTAGTATATTCTGTGGCTTAGAAACCAACCCTTTTTCTACTCTGTAGAATATATCTCAGGAAAATTTGAATAACTAAAAATCAAACAAAAAAAATAATGATAACATATTGGACATTTTACAAAAAAGTTCTTGGGAAAAAAATACTTATGTGAAAAATGCACACAAAATTGCATTGCTGTATGTTTATTAAAAATTGCTATTGCTTTGTTTATCCAAAGTCACTATAAAAAATGTAGACAGTACTGAAGGGAATTTGAATTTTTACCTTATTATTGAAGCTGCTCTTCCTCTTAAAAACTGTTGTTTGTTACTTTTCATATGATTTTTCCTTCTTTTGAATTAATTTACCTATTGTCCCAAGTTTTTAATACATTCATTCCAAGTCTACCTTGGAAATTGCTTATATTGGATTATGGAATCTGTAATATTAATAAATAAATTTGTCTCTCCCCTTTGCCTTTTTCTTGCTTGTCCAGTGAGGATATAAGCCTGTTTATACCACATCTGGTAGCGGAAAAAAAAAGGATTCTTTTGAAATGAGAATCTCAATGAATAACTGGGTTTGCCTGGGTACTTTTAACAACACATGCAAAACCTTGTCATAGTAGTAATTCACTAGGCATTTACAGATTTGTTAGTCAATAAAAGTGTTTCTTTTTTTTTTTTTTTTTTGCTTCTATAGTTTGTCGAAGTGTAAGGTTTACGTGTCATAAAAGATGTTATTCTTGTGTGGTGATTTTTTTTTTCAGCTATTACTCAAAAATATTGAACAGAATAGGCTAGCAGTATTCTTGAATATCTGTATTGGGAAACTGGTTGAATAACTTATACCACACATGAATAACTGTGTGCAATTTATTTTGCATTGCAGAAGTTGAAAGTTGTTCCGTATTTTAAAATGAGTATTCTATCCCACACAGTTTAACTCTGTTGACACAGTGATGAAAACTTGGAGAAGAATTGATCAGAATGGATACTTGAAAATATAAAAAATTCGAAGTTTAGTTCCAAAATTAGTTGACTTCACTTGACCAAAAGTCCCCTGTCAAGTTAATGGGAAATGGAGCAAGAATTTCAGATGTGCTATCCTGCTATTTGCTTAACATTTAGGAAATCACACAGTCGGGATGCTAAATTGATATTCGTTAGAATATTCAGTGTGAATGGAGTAAATGTTTGCCTGCCTGGATTATTTTCTAGCATTTCTCATTTATAATCTTGATTTATCTGTTTCTGTTTGTTTTTTACAAATTTACAGATCTATTATTACAAAGTAAAGTGTTTTATTATTGAAATGTATTATTACAAAATAAAGTGCCACAATCATTAATACCTGATTTGGTGACTGTAAGTCAGACCCCTATGGCAATTAGTTATCCTAACTCTTGGAGCGGATGATATAACCAATATCATGATGACATAAACCAATACTATGGCTGTTAAGAAAAGCTTTAGAAACCATAACTAGATACCTATAAAGTTATAATTAAAATAAATGTTAGTGGCTTTTACTGTTTAATGAAATGGAAGACATAATGCAGCTTTTAACTTCATGGATTGATATTCACATGATTTTAAGTCCAGTACATTTTTTTTTTTAGCTACATAGTTCAATTCTGATTCCAAAAATCCACTCGCATTGTTTGAACACATGACGTTGCTTTAAATTTGAGCTTTTGCAATTAGCTTCATTGTATTCTTTTTCAATTAGGGTAGCTTCATTTGTAGCTGAGGAAGAGCAATTACTTCTCCTAAGTAAATGAAAATTGACATTGAATTCCTTTAAGCTTACAGTTATTTCAATAGAAAAATGACAACTTCCTTAAAACTTAGTCTGAAAAAAGCCTTCATTGAAACACCTTTAGATTTTTATGCAAGCCTCAAAATTCTTGTATTAAAACTATGTTTGTTATGATCACATTGTAAGGTTGAAAAGTTTTGGTAAGTGTTGATTTTCTGTTTCATCTGAGAAAAACTATTAAAAAATCTGCTCTTCATAAAAGTCCAGAAACAGGGATGAGCTACAGGCCAAATTGTTTTGTTTCGATCAATCATAGTTGGCAATTTGTGAGAGGATTATAGAACTTTTCTCTGTCCAGAGCTATTTCTGTCACTTGGTGAGGAAAGAACATATAGAATCAGAAAAACAAGATGTTATTGTTTTCATTCATATCCTTACTGAACATTGCACAGAGGCATAAAAATATCCAAGATTAACTAATTTTGATTGTATTTTGTAGGCATGGTACCTATTGAATTATATATGTACCAAATTGAAGAGTTTCTAGTGGTTGTGTTCCTTTGCTATCTTCACTATTAATATCAGTCATATGTAATCTTGGAATTATAGGAGTTTGACTAAATTTTAAGTTGTTACATTTATGTAATCTCAAAATAGTTTCTTCCCCTTCAAGGAAGAAAAGCAGATAACAACTGTCACAGAAGATTCACTAACCTCCACTGATCCCACAGCATAGCATTTGATTGATTACAGAAAATATTATATTATAACACAGGGTAAAAATTCATCAGAACACCATTTTTCCTCACAAGAAATACAATCTGTTGTCAAGATAACACACTTGTAAAGTTTGCTGCTTTTTGGCTGGGGTAGAGTTAATTTTCTTCATCATGGCTAGTATAGGGCTGTGTTTTGGATTTATGCTGAAAACAGTGTTAATAATATAGAAATGTTTTTGTTATTTCTGAGCAACACTTGCACAGTTATCAAGATCTTTTCTGCTTCTCACCTCACCCCAGAGTAAGGAGGCTGGAAGTATACAAAGACTTGGGAGGAGACACAGCCAGGACAGCTGACCCAAGGAATATTCCATACCATGAGGTGTCGTGCCTGGTATATGAAGCTGGGAGAAGGGGAGAGACAAGAGGGACTGTTTGGAGGGATGGCATTTGTCTTCCCCAGTAACTGTTACATGTGATGGAGCCCAGCTTTCTTGGAGATGGCTGAACATCTACCTGCCCATGTGAAGAGGTGAATTAATTCCTTCTCTGCTTTGCTTGTGTTTGTATTAAATTGCCTTTATCTCAACCCACAAGCATTCTCCCTTTTACCCTTACCGTTCTCTCCCTTGTTGCACCAGCAGGGAATAAGCAAGCTGCATGGGTTGCCAGCAGGGGTTAAACCACCACAGTCCTTGCACCAAAAAGACTTTTGGTTTAACCCCAGTGGCCAATCAAGTACCACACAGATTGGAGCTCACTCCCCCTTTCACTTCCATCCCAGTATAATGGGCAGGAGAATCAGGAAGGAAAAGAAAACAAAACCTGTTGGTTTAAATAAGAACAGTTTAATAATTTTTAACAAATTAAATATAAAAATTGCAATACTAAAACTAACAGCAACAGTAAAAAAATAAGGACAGGAAGAGAGGAAACTAAAACCCAAGAAAAACAAGTGAAACAGTGCCACTGCTCACCACCAACTGACCAATATCCACTGTATCCCTGAGCTGCAGTCATTCCCGATTTCATGTAACTTGTCATGTTGATATATGGAGCATGACATTCTGTGGTATGGAATATCCCTTAGTGCAGTTTAGATCAGCTGTTCTGGTTATGCTCCCTCCTAATTTCTTTTGTGTCTCCTCACTGGCAGAACATGAGACACTGAAAAATCCTTGACTTAAGGTAAGTACTGCTTAATAACAACCAAAACCAGTGTGTTACCAACATTATGCTCAAACTGAATTCAAAGCACAACCCTCTCCCAAGAAGATTACTTCTATCCCAGCCAAACCAGGACATAAAACCAGCTATACCTTTCTCACACTACCAGCACAGTGTCACTATAATTATCCAAATGTTGGCAATTATTTTACCATAATTGTCTAAATAGCTATCAAGTAATGTTCTTTCCCTAAGTAATTTATAACAAGTTTCAGTATATAGTTCTTTCAAAAAAAAATTTCTTTCTATTATCTAATGATCGTGTCTGTTATAAAGGTCTCAAGCTTACATGTGATTGTACTATTATTATTATTTTGTATTATCATCTGTTCCCCATCTCCTCAAATTTGTTCATCTCACACTGCTTTGTTTATTTCTTTTTTCAAAGATTATCAGATTTTTGTTCTTCTGTGTTTAAAGACCTTACATTAATAGCCACTGTTCCTCTAAAGATACCAAGTGGTATTCCTCTGTGACTTTAGGTTACAGGCATATTGTCTACAGCAATAGTTATCATCTGTAGATTTTAAATTTTGAAAGGTTATAACAGCAGTATGAAACACCATCACAAAATGATTCATAGCAGATACTCTTGGCAGAGTTAATGTTGGTAAGCTCTTTTGAAAAATTAGTAAAATTAGTACTTCCTGAATATATCCTAGAAATTAGAAGAAGATGACAGCGAGAAAAATAGTGTTACCAGCGTGAAGCAATCAGAAGTCATGAGTGCACTGTAAAATTATTTTAATCTTGACATTTAGTGTATTATGTATAGGTGTGTATGTGTGTAAACTATATAAATATATATTTGTATTTGTGTGTCTGAGAGGTACAGAATGGCTTAAGGAAATTTTAATTTGCCTTCCACTATTGAGAAAGAGAGGTACACTTGAAGCATGCTAGCAAGTATTTTTTAAAGAAAAGCTAATTTTGGTAACATTATGGCTCCAAGAGTTTAGTCTTAGTACAAATATCACTATGTTTACCAATAGTGCTAACATTGCTATATGAATGAGAGATTTTCTTCTGAGCTTTGTGAAGATCAGAGTTTATTTGAATGTTCTCTAGAAAAATATGCATTGTGTGTCATTATTCCAAAGTTGTGAATGGGGGAAAAAACCTTACCAATTTGTAAACCTATTTATGTGAGATTAATTCATATGCCTCTGTTCCAGTGGCACACTGAAATAATAATTTAATTTTCCTGCTACAAGAAGGTTTTATACATCCCTGAGAATTTTTGTTCAGGGAAGTTGGCTTTTGAAATTAGAGAAAGATGAGAATTCTTTTCAGCCAGAGGCTAAAGAGGTACTCCTGGCTGTAGAGTGTGCACAGTGGATATAGTCATTGACATACCTTGCAGCTGTCTTCACGTTCTCCTAACAGCTGCTGTGTTCTCCTCTGCGTCAGATAAGCCCCTGTGGGCTATTTATAGAAAATGTGTGGGATCTTTCTGTTGTTATGTCTTTCATATGCCCTCCTAATTCTGGTAAACTGCATCATGGGCGTAGACTGCTAATGGTGAGCAAATAAGATAGATGGGACAGGCATGGCACACTTTCCCTGTAGTTTTGTCGGGCCCCTACCCCTAATTCTTTCCACTGCTGAACCTGGCCCTTCCTTTAATGCACCTTTGCAGTAAGTTGTGCTTACCCATTCTTAGTGTTTCATGGGTACAGCTGTTCATGCTGTCCACTGGTGAGGTGCATACTGCCAACTTACCCACTTGGGAGGTGTGATCCTGCAGCCTTAGTGTCAGAGTCTGTCTGAATTTCTAATTTACAGGACAATGTACTCAGTGATTTAGGCTTTATTTTATGAGCTCATTAAGAAATACAAGAGCAAACAATGGCCCAGACTAGTCTCTCTCATGAATTCACTTACCGGTTAATTCATGAGGTTTCATAACTTATAACCCATAGCTCTTAATTCATGCACGTGTGAGGAAAAATTTGTTACCTAGCCAACATTAAGAGTGCTGATTCATTCTCCTTTGTCATGATGGAGGCACCTCCTCACACTGGGAGGCTGGAAATATTCATCAGTCCAGCTGCTGTTAGATCTGTTCCTTAAAAAACTTTTTTAAGTTATTCATACCTTTCAGCTTTGAAATTTGGTCTTTGTAATTTCTGTAAATTAGTAGATTCTGAGCAAACTGCCAGACAATAAATATGCAAAAATGATGGCTGCAGGTGACAGCAATCTGCAGGTGATAATGGCTGCATTATGGCTTTTTAGCTCTTTCAGGCCACCTGTGCTGCCTACATGGTACTCTCAGTTTGACCTAATGGCACTGCTTCCAGCATATGTCAGCATGAGCTGCATTAGCCAAAATCTGAGCAGTGGCTGAGTGAACAGTCACTTGGCAGTAGTTCCTTTTTTACTGATGTCCATGAAACAAAGAAATCCAGTTTCTTCAGCTCTTTGAAGTTAGGTATCTATTGTCATTTCAGATATTCTGCAATAGCAGGGAATCCACACATAGGTATGAGATGTGATGCAATGTATGGGGAATTAATTTTCTGTGATTTTCATTGAAAAATGATTTTACAATGTATGTTTTAGTTTTAGTTTTTTCATTCTGAAAAATAATTTTTAATTTTTCTCTATCCTTGATCTCACTGACTGTTGTCAGTTAAAGTTAAAACAGTAAAATATGAGTTTATCTTCAAGCATACAGTTAAGTATTGCAGAAATTTAATGCATATTTCAGAGATACTGCTAGATTTTGTTGCTGACAGAATCACAAATCTGTTAGCAAAATCACAAAAAGCCTTGAGGGAGAACTTGTTATGTGATTTTGTTATTACTCAACCCCTCCCCAAGTCCCTCCATCTGTTTTTGAGTATCTGAACTTTACTCCTGTGTATTAGATAATTTTCTCTATACTTAAGACATGTGACTGTAGAGCTTATATACTCATATATATCATAGAACTAAGATATATAGGTCTTGAATTATCTAGATTGCTTTAGGTATGCTTTAAAATGATGATTCTGTTTTTAATATTTGACAGTTTAATTTCATTGCAAATAAAAATATTTTGTCAAAATGTTAGTGTACTGCATCCTTGAAGTTAGACTGATATTAAGTTTAAAATTCTTTTGCTACCAATATTGAATTTGATTTAATTTTTAATCTCATAAGATTGCATTAAGTCAAAATATCTCACACACAGATAAAAGACAAGAATAAATAATTAGATAAAATGCCTTTATGGTTAGAAGCACAGTTGAAGTGATGACATAAAAGTACATTATAATTCACATAATTTTGGAAATTTTACTAAATGTTAGAACTACTGAAGGAATACACATTATTGTAAAAGCAGCAAGTGCACATACATATGTGTATGTGTTTATAGAAAATAATTGTTGGGATCAATGAAACGGTGAATAAAATATTTGAATTTTTTAATGTGCGATTTTACATAATTATGTTTATAAAAGCTTTATAAAAGTGTAAAGATGTGGATGACAATATTATGACAAATTAAATTATCATCATATGTACAAGGGATTTAGGTCTTTTTTATTTCACAGCTATTCAATGTGTACAATTCTATAGCTTTTTAAATGTTTTTTTTTCTCAGCATTACTTTATAATGTTCTTGTACTATGGTTAGGAGATAATAATTAAGGAAGTTTATTTTGAGTTCACTGACTGCTTTGTCAGAGAAATGTGGCTTATGTTCTCTTCTATTAGAGAGGTTTGGGAGTACTTAGCTAAACAAATCATAAGTAGCTCAAAGTGCTTGTTTGAAATAAAGCTCTTTACCATTGTAATTACAATATGTACGGTGTTAGTGTGATCATTGCTAAGAGACAAGAAAGAAAGAAAAAATGTGTGTTTTAAAAGTAATTAGAAGACAGACTTCTATTTTTTATTACTGATTCATTGGAACATAGTTAAATACCAGCTTGATTTTGCTTTGTATGTCCTTTTATAATTAAACCTCTTGTCATTTGTTAGTGGTGGTAATAAGGACATTGTTAATTTACACGTAGTCCTGGGAAAATAATATTTTGTATTAAAACCTTATTCAGATTTTCACTGTGAAACTTAAAGTTAGTCCTTTCCCAGTTATAATTTAAAAAAATTTTTCTAATAAGAAATGCGAATTTTTTTTCATTTGTGGAAAAATTGCCATGCTAGGAAATGTAGACAGATACAGATATTTTATACCAGAAATAGAGTGTATGTGTTGGTTTAACAAGGGATCTGTTTTATTCAATTCCATCTTATTTTTAAGCAGTGTTACTCACATGCATACAAAAGTCAGTCAGTACATCCGTATTGATTGGACTGAATATTTATCCTGTCATGACATTAGTAGTTCAGTCCCACAGGATTAGCACGCACAGGATGAAGAACCTCAGGAAATGAGACTCTGAAACAAATCCATTAGGTAGACCTTAGGATAGGCTACTCAATGTTTCATCCACATTTTCGACCCTGAGTGGATCATTGTCCTTATTTACTGTTACCAATCTGAGCAATCAAAATGCTCTTCTTACACAAGGCCAAGTTTTGGTCCATTCATGTTTTTTTCCACAGAAATAGTTTTTACAATAATGCTAGAATTTATAAAACCAGAGTGTTGAAACACCACTGACAGAAATAACATGCAGTATGAGAAGCAACAAAAAGGCAACATTATACTTAATGAGCTGAGGTGAGAAAATTTCTGCTTTTTCGGCTGTAGGATTCCCCAGTGCTAGGCCGTTTATCTCTGGCGAATACCACAGCTATGCAAGAGAGAGATCTCTCTCCGTTCCAAAAGTCAGAAATTGGAGGAGACCACTTCCCCTACAAACTTCTGAAAATTTATTTTCTCTGATTAATATTGATATTTTTAGTAGCACTCATACTGCTCCTTTTAATCATTAATATGAAGAAAGTTATTGATTATTTCCATTATGTAATACATTAGATACCTTCTTAGATATTTTAAGAAATTATTTGTGTTACTAAGTGACAGCTGTGGTTATATGCTCACACATATTTCTAAAGACATCCTTTCCTTATGTGTGCAATATTGTACAGTTGAGTAACATTTGTTAATTTTAGTATAATCTGAAATAGTTTCTGCCATGTTTGTTCTGACAGAATGTGCTGCCTGCTTATTAAAGACGCCTTTAGAAATATTACTATCCTCTCTATAAACAGCTTTATTAAAATAAATTAATCCAGGCTGAGAAATTGCTGGAATTAAATTTATGAATACCTTTATTTCAGCTCCCCTGTGCATGTGCATTAGAGCAGTTTTTAAATACAATTCCTCTTTTTTTTTTTTTTTAACGATTACACAGCATTATTTATGTATGAAATTACAAAGATTACTTCAGGAAAAGTATTAATTGTTCAGATTTTGCTTTCCTACACTGCTTACGCTGTGTCAACATGTCATATTTATTGTTTATTAAGTAAAGAATGCTCTGAATACAAAATGGTTAATTCCTTAATAGGAGAAGTGTGGCTGTTGTCATGAAAGTTCTAGAGTACTTCATGGGCATTAGTAACTCTGTAATCAACATAAAATTAATAAAATCATTACTTACGAGGCTAAGGGATAATCTATTTCACAATTAAAGAGCAGAGAAACAGGGAAATTAAATGCAAAACCATACTCCAAATTTGGTTAATGAAATTGAACTGCACAGGATTTGCTTTTTTGAGTTATCTAACTTTATATTTGGCTTTATTTTTCACAGCGAACCTTCTGTTGACACTAGTTGCTCTTGTTGCATGGCAGTTTCTCAGAAATTTAAGCTCCAGCTACCAAATGCACTGTATATGCCCTGAACATAGGAAGTAATAAAAGAAATGATAGTACTTAATAAATCTCTACTACTGCAAGCTGTTTTAATGAGGAGATGACTGTAGAGCGCAGTGGTAATCATTTTCCCACTCATGGGGACCTGCTGATAAAACTCATAACATATCACTGATAGTTCGTTTGTTCAGGTAGCTAATACTGTGAAAGAATTTTGAAGTGTTTTTTCTACAATATTTGGAAATGCTCCCTAGTGGGCAGGCACCAGGACCTTATTGTATTTCTTTTCTTCAGTACATTTGTGTATTGCACATGATTTGGGCTGACATTAAGTGTTCTAGGATCACATGTAGATAGTCCAGTTCTCAAAAGCCTGTAGTTCAGTGCTGAAACTTGAGAAGTCTCAAAATTGAAAACAGTTGACTGTTGTGTGCAATGGAGTTTCTGCTTTCTCCTGGAAAACACAGAAACTTGCTAAGGAGTCGTAGGACAATATAAGCAGCTCACGTTTGACCTTGCCAGTCTTTTGAAACTATTTAGGAAATTATCTTAGAAATCTTACTGTGACCAGGGTATTATTTTTTTTTCCTGTACCCTGTGTTGCATTGTATTTACTGGAAAGCAATCACTAGATTTCAGCTTTTATTAAGTAGAAATGCTGTCTGTATTTTATATATATTATATATATCTATAGTATATATATCTATATTAAATTTTGAGATAAGAATATGATTTGAATTAAAAATATTGAACCTTTTTTCTTTCTTGGGCTAGAAATGAAACCCTCTGTTTCATCTGTGAGTGGGAGGTTGCATTAAAAATATGGTGACTTTTTGGTTTTGCGTTTCCATGTAAGTGACTTTATCACTATGTCCCTTTAATTACTTCAATCAGATCATAGCATTCTAATGAATTTTCTTACACTTGTTTTAGAAAATTCTGGCTATAAATGCCAGTACCTAAAAATCTACCTCATAAAGGCGATGAATAATACTTATCTACCCTGAAATTCCAAACTTTGAAAAAATAAATAATGTGCTGTGTGTATTTTAGCAAGGATATTATGTGGGTTTAAGGCAGTAGAGAACCACTGGGGCATTGAACTTAATTTTCTTCTCTTCACTGATGCAACTATTAAAACATTTTAAAAAATAACACAGGCTCTTCAGTCATGAGCATGTGTGTGTGCGCATGCTTTTTCCAGCTCAAGCTATTTCTCTGTCTGATTTACATAGAGTATACTTGCTCTAGATTTGTTCTGTTCTACTTCTAACCACTTGTACTGATATGAAGAAATGTCAGGTGAGAACTGAAAGATCAGTAAGCTTCTTAATGGTGCTTAACTTTTATCATGTTTATTTTGTTGTAAAAATTCCTTAACACCTGCATTGCTCTGCAAGTGTATATTCATGCTAGTATTTGTAAAGTAAATATGTTACAGTGAAAGGAATCATATTCCTGGTACATTTCTGGAAACTCAGTTTCCATCCAGATACCTGCAGAAAGTTATCTGGTAGAAACCAAAGCAGTTGGTTTTTTTTAGATTTTTTTTTTTTTAATTCACAGTTAAGTATTAATTTTCATGCTACTGCATTAGGTAAACAGAGTAAAAAAGTGTGTCTGTTTTGAAATCTGGGATTCTGAAATATAAAGCCTGTTCCAACAGAAAGCAGAAAAACTTTAGGACTGACTTCACACTTCCAAACAGGTGGATTATTTCAGATGCTGTGTTAAAAGTATACAATTTATGGTGAATAAACCTCCTAACTTAATAGCACAAAGAAAACACAAACAAAGCATGCTGATTGTTCTAAACAGTCTGTAACTTTTACAAGTATCCTTATTTGTGTGATATAAATATGCTTTAAAATAATTTACTTAGCCAAATATGCCAACTTCATTGAGGTTCATTTTTGTGTTAATTTTATGCTTTCTTGAAGTTACAGTATCAAGACATATTATGCACTCATCATTTCGGTAATTTATAGAGCCATATTTATAATTTGCTATGTTACATCATAATGAAAATCATTACAAAACTCTGGTGAATAATTTATAGATAATGTTTTGGTCTTTGTGATGCAATTATTACAGGAAAAAAACCTAGAAAAGTTAAAAGAATATCGAACCTCCAAATCAAGCACTACAAAATTAGAAAATACTAAAACAAAAATTATTGTCTTCTCTGTGGTTCAGCTTTTTTACATGTTTCTATATTAGGAAATATCTATCTCTACTTAGTGAAAACTAAGATTTGGGAGAGACATATAGACAACAAAAAGTCTAGTTAGAGCTGCAACCCATAGCAGTCTGAGGTCATATTGACAGCTGAGGTTGTGACTGAGCATTTCAGTCCTGAAGAAAAATTAGCTTGATTTACTCCAGGCGATGGCAGAGTCACCATCCCTGGAAGTGTTCAAGAAATTACTGGACATGACATCTGGTTCCGTGATTCAGTTGCCAAAGTTGAACTAGATGATCTTGGAGGTCTTTTTCAAAGCTTTTCCAAATCGATAATTCTGTGATTCTGTGACAGGACAAAGAGGAATGGCTTGAAACTGAAAGAAGTTTACAATTGGGTTTGATTTAGGAAGAAATTCTAAACTGTCAGGGTGGCGAGGCACTGCAATAAGTTGATCAGGAATGTGTATGCCCAGTATTGCCAGCGGGGGTCTATGGACAACTCATGAACAGGACAGGACTGCCGAGGAACGCGCCTCGAGCTGTTTATTTTCCAGCATCAGAATCATTACACGGTTATGACAATGGGAAGATGCCAGCAGCTCACAACCCCAGCAGCTCACAACCCCAGCAGCAGACAAAGAACTTAATGTTACAACTTACTTTAAAGGTTTTTTGACAAATCACATAAGGCAAAAGCATATTGACAGTAGTTCTATCCAACCACTATAAGCACACGTATCTTCAGTTAAAACAATGCTTGCTTATTTCTAATACAATGCCTCCTTGTAAGCCTTAAAACACAATGTATAGAGCTCTATTATTAAGCTTAGAACTTCCTAATATCTCACTAGATATACTTTTTTGTAGCTTAGAGAATTATTCTAGCCAAGTGTTAATACACTGACCATTGTTCTATTTGTCCTTACTTTTCTACTGCTTATTTAACTTTTCTGATGACAAATCTTATGGCTACTGCTTAGCTCTAATCACAGTTCTGCTGTCTCTGAGGCCTGCCTTTTGCAGCTTTCCCAAA
Source organism: Taeniopygia guttata (assembly GCF_048771995.1). NCBI lineage: Eukaryota > Metazoa > Chordata > Aves > Passeriformes > Estrildidae > Taeniopygia > Taeniopygia guttata. The sequence continues at coordinate 33,618,511 of NC_133028.1, read as the reverse complement.
AGCCTCTGATTTTAAAGATTCCCACACCCAGTACCTGGAAGTGTTCAGAGCCAAGCTGGAGAGGCATTAAAGAACCTGTGAAGGTGTCCCTGCCCATAGCAGGTAGGTTGAACTAGAGGATCTTCAAGGTCCCTTCCAGTGCGAACTATCTACAATTCTTTCATTCTATGCTTGAGAATAGAAGAAAATATAAGACATATTATGATGAGTTACATTATGAAAAATGAACCTTTAAGTCAGGCTTTAGGAGTTCAGAGGCATTCCTTGGTAATTAGTGCATAGAGTTAAACCTTCTATCATCTTGTGTGAGCTGTCTTATCTGTCTCAGATACCTAGACTGAACTTTGGCTGAAAGTTATGTAAGTTCTGTAATTTCTGCTAAAATTCTTTTCTGGTTAAAGTCTGGGGTATCCGAGCAAAACTTCTCAGTTTTTTCCTCTTCACACTAATCAGAACATTTATTTCTGAAGTATACACCTAGAGTGTACTCAAAGGGTATATGCCAGTCACACCCCCTCGTTTTCCGCTCACCATCTGTATCTGGGGAGTCAAGCCTTCTGCCTGGAACCTTATTTGTGTTACTTAAGCCTGTGTGGTATTTTTCTCAAAAGCCATCATACCTTTAACACTTGTCAGCTTCAACATGGGCTAAAACTCTGTGCAACTTGCCACTTCACTGAAGGCAAAAAGTAGCATACAGGCTACTTACCAAGGTATGATAAGGGCCACAGTTTCTGCTGTAGCATGCAGGCAAGTATGGATAATGGGCTCCAGGCTGCAGAACAGGGTCAGAGCCTAGGGCCAGTAGTTTGCATGCCACTTAGGTACTTTGGAATATATTGCATTTTTTCTTCTTGAAAATGTCATCTTTTCTTTCATAACTGAACATCTTCAATAACATCTTGTATCCAGATGTCTGTTTGGCATTTGCTATGAAAATAATATAGTTACAGATTGACTTCTGTGCCAAACTACTTCTGGCTGTTTTGAATAAATTCATTACTTATTTATGTAAAATTCTAGGTTTCTATTGTTTTGAGTCACTATGTAGAGCCAAATTTCTCAACACTGAAACAAGCACATATATCCATCTACACACACACATATATATACATATATATGTGTGAAAATAAAAAGGTGTTTGCAATTAAACTGGAAAACCAACAAAATTAATTCTCAAGTTCTGCATTTATAGAGCAAGATTTCATTGCAGACTGAGTGAATGTACATTTGCAACTTAAATCAATTCTAAGAGATTGCAGCTATTTATTTAGGAGTTTATACTTTTGGATGTGACACTGAATGATAACTTCCCTTTAAGACAGGTGTAACTACTTACAGAATCAATTATGCTACTTTAGTTAGCTGCTTGAGAATATGTACAAATAAAATGCATTTATAATATTATTTCTAAGAAAATAAAGGAAACCTAATTTAAGTTATGAAACCAAAGAGAGAACACACAGAATTTCTGAAGAAGTATTGTCTCAAGTACATAGTTCCCCATTGTATAAATCCCTGATTACCACTTTAATTTCTGAATTCCATGTATTAAGCATGGTTACACCCATTTTTTGTGTGATGTATATGGTGGGTAAATATATTACCCTAGCAGGATGAATTATATAGAACTTCATTTTTGGTCTTGAAAGATAGATGTAGTTATTTCTTCTGTCTGATATTAATTCAGATCTTCAACACATCTTCCAGGCTCATGCTTTTAGGTATATGGTGATCTCACAATGAAAGTTTTGTTTTGCTTCACAGAAGTTGCATTTTGCCATCAAAGAGCATAGCTTTGTTCAAAGACAACTTTTCTCTTTGCTCAAAGAGCATTTAATTTTGAAAGTCTGTTGACATGACTTCATTGTGAAGTTATGACTTGAATTATTTTATTTTTCTGAAATGTTTTACAGAACTTTGATACAGATGCTTCCCAGAAAGTATTTTTCTGTGAATATACTATACTTTATCTGTACCTTAGGCAAAATTTCAAACTGAAAGTAGGACCAACATAATGATTATCTTTTTATACTTCAGAAAGCTGTTTTATATCCACATTAAGCTTCTCAAAGTAATTCACCAGAAATTCCAAGCACCTCAATCAAAATAATAACCAAATAGTGAAGGAAGTAACATTTAGTGAAGGAATTAGTTATTTATCGAGCTATACTGAAGATTCTACTAGTTCAAAACTAGTAGCATTAAACAGTTTAAATTTCTGAATATCTTTAGGTTTTTGAAGAAGGTGATCATCAGCCAACTTCATTAAGAATCTAACCAAAATGTTATTCTGTAAATTTATGTAAATATCTCTGCTTAAGTTTAGGATTCAGTTTTCTTAGTTTATTATACTCTCTATAACTGAGTCTTTTCTGCGGTAATTGTAATACTGGTTATTGTTCCTTTCAGAATCAATGGTCATTCTAAGAAATAAAATTAATAAAATTGTAGCAGTCTCAGATAATGGTTAATAAAACTTGATCTTTTCACAAGGACAAGTAGGTTAAAGAAATTCTGAGCAAAAGGAGATTGTTTCCAATGGTGTTAACATAATTTCATACTAAAAAAAATGTAGAATCTACCAAAAGGCCTTCAATTTAACTACACTTCAACAGAATGTCGAGTAATTTAGAGTAATTAAGACTCCTGAAGTAATTTACAATAAAATACATCATTCAACAATATTGGGTAGTCTTTACTTAGGTCTCCTTTTTTTCGCTTCAGTTTCTGATATATCTGATATTTTTTAGCATGAGTGGCCTTCTACTTGGTCTTTGTGTGTCTCTGTTAAATTCCTCTGATACTATCTATTTCACTTCTTTTACCATGACCTCTTCTGCATGTATTTGAGTTCTTTTTACTTTCTTTCTGCACTAAATTTTAAGTCTTTAGTTGCCTACACTATCATCCCCTAATCTGTTACTGTAGGAATGCCAGCACAGCCCACCCTTGACAACAAATGTTAAGACGAGGATGTGGGTGTGAAGGGGACACCCAAAACTGTCTGAGGGGGTGTATGCTTAAATGCTAACTGGGAAAGTCTGAACGGAAATAAAGGAGTCCTTCTGAAATAAAGGAGTCAGCTTTAAAGGAAATATGTAAAAGGAAAACCTTTGGCACATGGGGAGATACCTTGGAGTGGAACAATGGCAGTTGAACCTCCTTCCTGCTGCAAGTCTTCTATCATGGCATTATGAGATGAAACAAATAGGGACTCACACCTTGTGTGTGTGTGTGTATCCTCCATTCTGCTTTCACACCAAAATGTGAATTAGCAGCCTGTGAGAAGAAGCACAGCTTCACAGAAAGCTGGAGGTCTTCTCTCTCACACACAGCGTTTGTGTCAATTGGGTAACCTGCCCTCCCAGAGGAAAATGTGCATGTAAAGCCATATGCTGTCTATGTTCCCATAATTCTGTGGGTGTGAGTAGAGAGGGGTTTTAGAAATTGAGGTGTTTATCAACATTTTGTAACTGTCTAATATTGTACTTTGTTTTCGTTAATAATGAATGCAAAATTCATTGATTGTTAGCTCAAGATTTCTCATTAATAAATCAGAAAGCTAATTAAATCCTCATTTTTGCTATGTAAATGAACAGTTTTTCCCAGAAAAGTTACCAATTTTTTGCATCCAAATTACATTCTAGAAGCAGTCGTAATGCAATTTGCACTCAAAGTGAGATTTACATGTGAAACCAAGATGTTTTAGTCTAATTACAGGTCTTAACAATCTAAAGAGAGAATTATTAACCCATTCACAAAGTATGTAGATTCTTATAATATTAATTATTCAGTTTTTTCAGCTTTTTTCTGGTAAGGCCATTTTAAATTCTTTTCAGGTATCTGTCCAGAACCTCTGTGTTATGCCCAGGCCTTCACTGCTTTTCTTCATCCTGAGGCTGGTGGCTTGGAGAGTTGGAGAGAGAGTTAATTATAGGAGTAATTAGAATTTCATAACTTTAATTGTGATTGTTTTGGAAACTTTTCTTGTAACACAAAACCCATGGCTTGTTACGAGGGATGGTGGCACTATATTTACTGGCTTAAAAGACTACGTACTGTGGGGAAACTAAACAGAGATCTAATATTGTCTTATATCATTCTCTTCATCCTGTCATCACTTTGTAATAGTGGACTTTCAGGAGGTACTGTTATCTTTTGTGTCCAAACTTTAAAATTTAAGTTTGCGCTTTTTTTTTTTTTTTTTTTTTTTCCCTGGCAGATGGTTTATTCATGTAGCATTTGTGCAACCAACATTTTTCTTTTGTTTGTTTTCTTCTTGTTCTCAGAAAGGTTTCTCATAGTGATAGAATCAGCATTAATGGAGCCTAGTCAGATAACCTGATTGTAAACATCATGTTTCAACAAGCAATGCTTCTGTTTTTAAATGCCTGATCGTGTAAATTGATATTATCAAATAAGGATCAAGTTTCATCATTAAGTTTGATAATCCATACTTTTCAGCATTGCTTAAATCATTTTGATACCACTTCCACAAAACTGTTAGATTGAAACATAGGATAAATTCATGCTTTCTTAAAAAAAAAGGTAAATGAATAAATATTAAAGTGGTGGTGTAGTCATGTTATTAATATTTCTAGTAAAATACAGGTCTTTTTGCAATAGCTACATAGTATTCTCCAAAAATGTGGTGTTTGGATAGTCAGAATAATAATTTATAGCCATTTGATTCTTCTGAAGACATAGGTAGTATCAATATCAGTCCATGTGTGTGTAACTCTTCCTGTAGTATAGGTGTGCTACATCAAGACTATATTTTCTGTTTCTGTGTAATGCCATGGCATTTTCAATATTTTCATTCATTATAGGTATTCTTTTTAAATTTTATATTGTCTTGTCTGCTTTCCTTCACTTAGGGGTAGACAATCAGGCTACTTCTTGTAGCCTGATTCACGTCCCAGAAAGAATTGAGTAAAATATACCTGTATATTTTCAAATTGCTATTTCATCAGCTGAACTTGCCTTCATCATAAAATAAAAATCTTTGAACACTTTCAAAGAGGTACTATAGTTTCAGAGGATTTGGGCAGTGCCAGAGTCTTCAGCAGCTCTCATGTTCTCTCCCTTACTGTCTATTCCTCTACTCCTGTGTTGGACACATTCCTAGTTTTACTTCTGCATCTGGTATTGGGGAGTATTTTGTGTCCTATTTAATGACAGATCTAGGGTGGACAGTACATCAAAGTTGAGTTTTTACTGCAACAATAGATGGTTAGGAAAGAAAAGTAAGTTTTACTGATAAATGATGTTGTTCTGACCCAAGGACAGGACCTGGCACCTGGCCTTGTTGGTCTTGTTCCATCAGTTCAGCCTGTCGAATCCCTCTGTAGAGCCTTTCTACCCTCCAGCAGACCCAACACTCCCACCCAGCTTGGTGTTTTCTCTGAATTTACTTGAGTGTGTGTTTGATTCCTGTGTCCAGTTCATTGACAAAGATATTAACAGGGCTGAGCCTGTTAATATGACCAGATGGCAACCAGATTCAGCACCATTCACCAGCATTTCCTGGATCTGGCCATCCAGCCAGTCTTAAATGTGTATCTCTTTTGATTTTTGTTGAACATACTAGCGAATAATGAAATTATATTCAAGTCTTCTAATTGCTTTCAGAAAGTAACAATTTAGATGAGTAAATTCCTTAGTGAAAAAAAGCTTCTTTGACTGATTCAGCAAGACTCATGTTATAGTTGAATCCTAAATCTTTTTGAGAGAAGATATTCCACAATTTAGTGCTCTTTTTATTTCCTACTTAAGAACTGCTGAACTAAATATTGCTCAAACACTAATAAAGCTGTAATAGTAAATGTGTTATGTATTTATTTATGACAAAGATGTTAATTTGCAGTTTGTATAACCTGGAAGTGCAGCCAATTCCTTTATTTCTTATAAATTAGAAAGCTAGTAACAATTACCAGGGCTAATAGACAAATAGGTAACCATAGAGTGAATGACTATAACAGGCAGACTACTCCATTTATTAACTTAATATAACGATGTAATCAACAAATTTTCCAAATGTAACAGCCAGTAATTAAATTTGATCATTGTTTTATAACATAGTTAACAGACTACATTGGCACATCATACATTTACTCTGAAGTGATGTCAGCAGTAGCTGAAGTAATTTAATTTTTTTAATAAAGTATTGATTATTAATTTTGTGTATATATACAAATCATGTAGTCATAAAAGTTTTAGAGTAACTGTGTATGCAGCTGGCTTTTCTAAATGTGCTTTAGAGCTACTGTACATACACTATGGCTTAGGCAACTCTCATCTCCCATCATGTTTCTTTTCTGATTCATCTAAGGATGACAGGCAATAGTTATCCACAGTACAGTGTCAGAGCAAATGAACATGGTATTCAACTCAAATAACAAAAGAAATATTCTACTCATATAACTACTCAACCTGGACAAAGATAGGTCAGTATCAAGTATAAATATTTTTTATCTTTGTAATTCAGATATGATCTTAATGGGTTTGTGTGTGTGTAATTTGCTCAGCCTTCTTTGGCTTACCTTTCACAACAATTTGTTTCCTCTATTTCACTCTTACCCATGAGCTTACATGGGGAGAAGCTGTCACTTAAAGGCAATGCCCACATAGACATTTTCAACTCTACTTGTCTAATTTTTCAGGCAGAAAGAAGTCCATTCTGCTTGTGCACTGAGCCATGAAACCAGATGGCTGCAATTAACCCAGCAATGAAATGAAGTATGATATCTTAGGCTCTGCAATGTGATAACACTCCATGGTTTCCTTTGGCACAGCGTATGAATGAACACACTAGAAAAACTGTGTAAACATTCCCTTAAATGAACTGTGTTGTAAGATACTTAAATCCTTCACATTTGATGACCATGCAGAACTCAAAAGTTCACTGAAGGGAGAAAAGGGTTTGTGTAGGACTCTGTAATTGAAAACCCACCTAGGCATTCTGGAAGCCAAGCACAGTGAACTGAACCAAATAAGAAAAGAGGGACAAGTTGTCTAGATGCCTATAATCCATCTGCTTATGGGAAAGAAGTAATAGGTGAATGGTAAAATAAATTTCATCTAAGTTTTCTAGTACTATTTTGCTACTTGTTTATATTCAGGATTTTGAAATAAATCTGACACTGATGCTCTCTACTGAATGCAGTCATTATTTAGGGTCTGATTATTTTTGGGAGCTATCCAAACATTCATTTAGTATCACATAATGTGATTATGGGGTTTGGTTTTTGGTTTCAATTCGAAAAAAAAGGTTAACTTTGTCATTTACCACCTCTCATAAGTTTTATGTTAAAAAGGTTTCCATCAGTAAGCAAATAAAAGGTTTCTATCAGTAAGCAAATGAAGATAAACAATTATTAAATGAGTGCCTCCTCTGTGCACTCTTTTGGTAGGAAAAGTTGCTTTTCTGTAGAAAATTTATTTTAAAAAATGCATCTGGGATTTAGGTTTTAATTATTGATTAGAAAAAAAATTAAATCTAATAAAGGTACCACACCCAAAAACCATCTTTGCTGAGTACAGTACCGAGGTGTTTACTAAAAAACTTATAATTAGAAATCAGACAAGTGAATTTTTTTTATAGAGGGTGCATTTGGATTTCTGATTACTTACCTCTCCAGATTTATGTTCTTAAAACTACAAAAAGCATTAATCTTTTTGCTCTTTTTCTACATAAGAGATTAAATAAAGCCTCAGTTGATTACAGTTTATAAATTGACCACATGCCAATTATACTGGAGGTTTACAAAAGGTAATGAATAGCTCATTGACTGTCTCTGTTTACTGTGCACTCTGCATTGATTTCTGGTTTGTTATAACATTTCACACATCAGCACTGGAGCCACTAGACCTAGCATTCTCAGAGGGACCTGAGAGTGCTATGGGTCAATAGCTGAACCATATACTGTACATACTCTACTTAGTTCAACTTAATCACTGTGGACCAATTTCAGTCCTAACATAAGTGGGTAGAACAGCAGGACTTGTTTTAGATAGAACTTTATTGACATTACCAGTGTCTTACTAATCTTTTTAGAAATTAGTATCATATTTTGCTAAAATTTCTGAAAAATTTGAAGTTGTTCTTTTATATCCCTTACATTCCATAGGGCTTTCTTTTCAATCAATAATTGGTCATTTCAAGTTTACTTTTCGATTGAAGTGTTAAAATTTTGATGCACTGAAACCTTCCTGGAAACTTATGCTTTCTGCTTATCAAACAATAAAGCTTTGCCATACATAGTCAGCAACAAACATGATACTCTAGGCAGTCTTTAAACCACCCTTTTATATGGCTGATCTGTAAAATATTTTTCTGCTTATGAGGGTATTTATTAACTTTTATGTTTAGTGCTGGGAAAAAAAAAATGAGCATTTGTATAAAAAATTAAAGTATGTTATAGACAAGAAAATATAATGCAAGAATAAAAGAAACATATAACTAAGTTCATGTTTCTACTAGCTAAATTCTGTATGTTTTATATCAGAGATTTGTCAAAAATGCAGCCACTTAACACATATTTTATCGAGAATGGAATTACTTTCTTTTGATGTCCCACTTCCAGCAACATCAGTGAGAGATTTCTAGAGCTGGAAATTTATCTGAACCATACGTGGTAGTTTGTAACTTCCAAGCAGGATGTCAAGTTTTTTAGTTCTGAGAGATTGTCTGGTAAAAGGGCTTATGTAACTGAAAAAGTACATCACCCCAACCAAGACTGGCAGGATCAAAGTCACATGGATAATTGCTCTGAAACAACATTATTTCTTTGTGTCTGGCTCATCCACCCTCAGGTGATAAAAATCTCAGTGTTCTTGCAAAGTTCCTTTCCTGCAGTTATTCAAAAGACTCATCCTACATTTGATTTGTAATGCAGCTTAGTTAAGTATATACACTAACCATTAGCTCAATATTCATCTCTCTTCTCATTATTTTTCCACGCGCTACCTTGACTTTACTTACAACATCTACCAAGTCTAGGCTAAGCTACATCAATTTAATCATGTAACCATAACAAAGACTACAACATTTTATAGTCAAATGTTCATGAGGAACGTCAAACTTCCCTTCTTTCTATCTGGATAATTTTTTACATAGATATTTTAAAACCCTGTATAATCTCTAGCTAGTATAGATACTCCGCAAGATAAGTTTTAGATTTTAAAATAATGAATTTCTGTACATTTAGGCTTTTAAAGCTGTTTATACTTCTTAAATTCATAACATATTGTGGCAGTTTTGCAAAAACCTCTAAATCACTGCTTGCTTTTAATATTTCTCAACTTCATGCTGTGCTCTTGTTTTATTAAAGGATATTAATTACATATTCCTCTTTATGCCTATACTATTTATATTGTACATTTTTTCTGCTGGGAGTATTTAACCTAGAGAAGAGATGGTTCTGGAGATGTGTCATTGGTGTATGTAAATATCTGAAAGGAAGTGTTCAAAAAAGATGGAGTCAAGCTCTTTTCATGTGTTCCCAGTGACAGGCCCAGAGGCCACTGAAACATCCTTTGGAAGTTACCTTTCTTACTGAGGCATATAGAATTGAAAATATATAAAGGAATACAAAGAATATGAAGAAAACCATCATTACACTCAATAAAAAAAAAAAATGCAACTGTATCACTCATAGAAATACTTAGAAATACCTTAGAAAATATAACAGTCTGAAAAAACTGATCTGAATACCTAAAAAAAACCTGGTCTGAATACCTAAAACAAAAAGGACAGATTATAAAAACATGCTCCAAACCTGAAGAAAAATAAACAGGTAGTTAATAGATCTCATCCAAAACAATCCAGTGTATTCCATATAGAGGCTGTAGCAGTTATGCAATTTATGAATCTTATACAGAACCCAAAACCACGGTAGAACCCTGAAACCACCTGAAAGTGCAGTGAAATGGAGTTATAAAAGTGTTGAAACTGTGTAAGAGATCAATAGAAAGAATAATAAGATTATGTTATGGCATGATATTATAGAACTCTATGGAATTATTTATGAGTATAATAATCTAACCAAAACAGAGATGGGATGCTACTTTTCTCTGAAAAATTAAGATTAACAAATCATTGGTTCCTTATCCTTTCTAATTGGCTACTATTAGTAATGATGTCTAGTGCCTTTGAGAGCTTCCAATATAATGACTGAAAACATTCAATCATTAGAAGTATTCCTTTGTCCATTTTTTCTCAATGATTGCATTGACAGTATAGTCAGTATTTTCTTTTTTGATTATGAATTCATTAAGCTAATATGTTGTGTTCCATAGTCACCCAAATTCAGTCACTTTCTTATTTATTATTTCAGGGATAAATTTACTAATGGGAGGTAACTGAGTTTTCCTTACTGTCTCTGTGCTTGTGTGACATCCTCCCATTTTGAAAAGAATTGCATCTGTCCATTTCACTGGTAGGCTATTGGTTGATTCCTCAATTGTTCTTTCTTTTTCTGTGCTCCTACCATGTCTATGCTTGTAAAAGTCTTTTGCTAAATTCTTCTTAAAATCTTTCAGTGATCATTCTTAGAGTTTCAATCACCCTGACTAGCAATCATATTTTCGTTAGTACCTATAATACATTTTCTCAAGAAGTAAACTTTTTTTCTCTTTGGTGTTAAGGAAGGACTGTTATGTTTCTCAACTGTTTTCATGCATTCTTTTTATTTCCTTCAATTTAATTAGTAAAAATACTAATAGCAAAATAATAACCAAATCATGAAAGTAAATATATTTAGAACGTTGTTATTACCAGCTGAAACATATGCCCAAATTAATTAGGGTTTCTAAAGTTCTTGTGCTAAACTGAGTATATCAGAAGACATTCCATACCCAGACTGTAAATTAAGCAAATAAATGCTATAACCTCAAAATAGTGAATAGTCTTTCTTCTGTTCTAGGTTCTGGTATGGTTTTTTGTTTTTTGGCGCAGAAAATATCCCAAAGCTTTTTGTGCCTACTTTTTTTTTTTTTTTTTTTTTTTTTTTTAGCTATATTCATAGTCTTCATTTGCTTCAGAGTTTACGTGGGCAAATTTCTCTTAGCGTAAGGCGCTGTTTCTGTTGGAAGTAGATCTTTTTATGCAGTTTATCAGATTCCACTCCGTTTTCTTGCCAAGCAGGGTGCCAAAGTGAATCACCAAGTGAGGATAACCATCAGTCATCACTGAGTTGGTCCTCAGTAGTGGCAGAAGAGTGCTTTCAAATGACTCACCAGTTGTTCTTAAGGAAGCAAGAGAATCCCTAAATTGACAGCAAAGATTTTTTTCTTTGATTACCATTGCAGAACAAAGGAAATACAGTGAGATGTCCCATCACAGCAAAAGAGAATGTTGTAAAAATTCAATTCATGACAAAAAGGCAGAACACTGATTAGATAAGATTTAAACAGACCTTATATATGTCCTTAGAAGAGTTTTCCCATATTTTTTTTCTGTTGGTCCTTGTGATATTCCATGGTTTTATGCTCTTTCCTGAAAATGTTAGTTCAGAACATTATGTTTTGGTGGTTTTGTCTTTCACTACTTTGTTAGTCTTCCAGTCACTTTTAAAATCTTAGGTGCACTGTAGAAATAATTTCTTCTGTATAATCTGCATCTTTATGACATTGATCACAGTCAGATGCTCATTTCACCTTTCCTTCTACTTCCCGTAGTCTTCCAACTGCCAAAATCTAGTTTACTTTCTTACTGAGCAGGGCTTAATATATTTTGTGTTACTGTGATAGTTTTTCTCAGTTTTCTTGTTTCCCAATTTATTTGCTCAGATGACGGTGATTATAATATTATCTGAATAGCAGTGTCTCACAGTGAATATGCAAAATGGATTTTTAATTTATTATGTGCTTCAAAATTATTAAGGAATCTGCACCTAAAACATAAGGGTATTCAACTTAGGGATTTTGGTTACTATTTTAATGTTTTGTTAAATGCTGATTGTACTTTTAAAATAAGACTGGCAAGATGGAGCTTACAGAAAAACAGAACTCTGGAACATCTTCTAGAAATTGGAGCTGAGTATTTTCTATCTCTAAGGTGTCATCTAAAGAATATACGTGAAATATAATTTTTTACTGCTTTTTTTTGACACAAGTCCACTTGAATTACTTGATGAGAATTTCTAATCAGATATTTTTATTTCTTGTCTTTCTCCCCCATAGAACATCACACTCATGTTGTAGTGCTCAACACATTGTAGAGAAATAAAAACTGAAATACATAGAGGACCAGGATTATCACTGTATTTTATAGGCTTGTACTGGCTATACGACACAAGTAAATAGACCAAATTCTTTCTCTTGATTTAACCACTCATCACTTCTGTTCTGACTTGCTACCATGTCTGTATGCAGTAAAGTTTTTAAGGTGTCCCAGCTTCCCATCATTAGAGGTTTTATTTCTTCTTTTAGCTCTCAATTTTTTTGTCTCTGCGTAGGTGAAAACTTAAATTTATAGAGAGCACTTTGGGCAATATTGCTGCCAATTAATCAGAGAGGTTTACATCTAGTTTCTGCCAGCTTCTCTTAACAGATAATTTTTAGAAAGTAGCAAAGTGGGAAGAACATTGAGGTAATCCTGACTAACTGTTAGAATAAAAATGGCTCAGTCTGTCATTTCAAGAAGGTCTCAGTTCAAATGTGGATATAGTTCTTTCTTGTAGCTACTCTTTTGGAAAAAATGGTTGTTTGATACTCTACCTTTAATACAATAAAAATACACATTCAGGAGAAAGATTTTCTAAAATAACATGTGAAAAATAGAAGAAATCTGATGTCTTTACTTGCAATGAATATAACTACAGCTTTTTCTTCAGTGAATTTTTGAGGGAATCCTTGAAAATTGAAACATCATTAGGTATTGCACTATAAAAAAATAAATTATTTTCTATTTGGTCATTAAATGGATATTTCTCTTACAGTTAAGTTATTCTCATTTGTTGAAATGCCAGTTCTTAATGTAGCTCATAATGTCTGCTGGAGGATGAAATTACTCACAAGAGAGGGCCCTCAGAGAAGGATCAATGTTTTTATATTAATGTAAATTACCACTGATTAATGAATGCAATAGCCAACAAGGATTTAAATCCTATGTTCCTTTTTTGAAACCTAGCCTTCCTGTCAATGTTTCAAGTTAGTAGTAAGATTATTTTGTCATGTACAGAAAATAGTAATAATATAGACCTAATCAATGGTATTTTTAATATGAAAGATAAAGCGGATTTTTGGAACAGAGAGTAAAATAGAAGTTTAGGAATGTACTTCAATTTTTAAAAAAGAATGTATATAATATTATTTATCCTATCACTGAAATAAATGTCTTTGTATTTAGGATTAATTATACTGCATACTAGCTTTTCATCAGTACCTGTTTATGTTATATTCACTGTGATATTAGAACAGTATGAGCTCATAGAAGTTCTTACTTAATATTTGTCTGCTGCATCTGTAATTTCAAAACCATAGGTAATTAAAATATTCTGGACGTTAAAAGAGAAAGGCGAAAAAAATAATCCTATTTACATGCACCTGTGGGTCAGGTTTTCCTAGAATTCTCTGCCACCTAAACTAAGGAACACCAAGTTGTTGGTATGAGTATGTGTGCACCACTGCACTGACGAATGTAGTAGATGCTTGTGCACTTGAAACCAGTGGAAACTGTGCAAGAATGTATATTTAACTAGAAACAAAGACTAAAGTAGCAAGTTGCAATACTGTGGAAAAGCAAAGGAGAACAAGGACTTAGTATCTGTCATAAGAATAAAAAACAGTACGATGACCACTTTTAGCCATCAGACTAGGAACCAAGTCCCAGAACTCCAGAATGGAAATACTCCTACCCTTACTATGAGCTTGGCAGAAGAGAGAATGCACAATGCATGCTCCTTAGGGTATATTTTTATACCAAATGGAATATGATTTTGAAAATCTCAACCCAGATAACAATCTCTTTATCTGATGGCTTTTTTTCTTGATCAAATAAGGTGAGAACTGGCGTCTATAGTAGTGAAAGCATGGTTATGGGGAATAATATTCTCTGAGAATTTGAGAAAGCCTCATCCTTTGAGGGTCACACATGTATTCTGTAACACATACTCATCCATAATTTTAGCTAAAAAATTATTTTTGTGACTGCTAAATAGATATGAGTCATAGGACAGATAGGTAAAGCTTACTTTATTATGCTGCATGACACAGTATATGTCAAGGATAAGTACCTCAGCAAAGCAGATTGCTTAATTCATCAATAGGCAACTTTTCAGTTCCCTATCAGTTTGAGAAGGGGTATCTATTAGTTCATAGATACTCTCAAAAGAATCTTTCCTATACAGCTTCTTGAAGTCTCTACTTGTCAGAATTTCACATACACACTTCAGAATTGTTATCTGGGTTTTCTGTAGAGGGAAACAGAGCAAGTACTGTGTAGTTTGAGTTGTCAGTATGGTAGTCAGTTGTCTGCTGGTATACTGGTTTTCAGTTCACTTACTTCAAAATGATTTTCATGCAGTACTGCAGACTGTATCTGTCTCCAGACTACAATGGGAGATGCACAAACCTATTATCATTTTGCACCCACAGTGCATATGTGGTTACATAAACACTCTCATAAAGCCAAAAGCAAATAATATACAAATAATATACAAATAATATAATTAGTGACAATTATTTATCTCCTTAGGCTGCTACATTATTATATAGTATCAAAATAAGTTCCTCTGTGCATGGTTGAGAAAATCCAGAAATTTGACTGATAGTATCTCCAATAGGTTTTCAATAAACCTACAGGGATATATCTGTAGTGTGGTCTTTGCTAAATGTTCTTGTCTCAGTTGAGGAGTTGAATGTATGAGTATAGAATCATGGAATAGTTTGGTCAGAAGGAACCTTAAAGATCACATTCAGAAAAATTGCATACTTGTATAATGACAGAAAGATAATAAAAATCTGGGTTTTAAATATGTGAATGAAAACCAAAGTGACATTCTTTTATTACTTTAGTGATTAGAATGCTACAATTTCATTTAACCATATATTTATGAAATTAATAAATGGCCAGACTTAGATAGCTAGAGGGCATTACTTCATATATGTGTATGTATATGCATGTTGATAATTATGTGCACTAACAGTATGCATTAATAAGCATAATTAAGGAAACAGAAGCTAAGATTTTTGGATACCTTTCAATTTTATTAGGAAAGAGTCTGTATGAAATAATTACCCTGATCCTCAAGTTGCCCTGGGAAAAGAAGCCATCTGAGAAAGAAACTAGTGAACCATACCTTTTATTTTAGGTATTTAAGAAATTACTTGCCAAAAATCTCTTGAACATTTTCCTAAATAAACCTTTGGATTGACAAATAGGGTGAATTCTGGTGTCTTGAAGCTGATTGGACTTAAGAAGAGTGCAAAGCTATTAAAAAATTCATATTTATTGATAGCTGAGGGCAAACTTTTCCCTCCAATTTTATTTTTTAGTTGTCTTCTCAGTAAAGTTGTTTTGAATATTCTACTTCCCTTTGACATTTACCCAGGCTTGTTTTCTTCGTAGTAAAGGCATATTTTCTGTGCCATTTAAACATGCCCTAGTGCATGCTGAGAAATCACTGAAGCAATACTTCCAGTGAAGACACAATTGTATTTTCTAATTATTCATGTGAATACTTTCTTCTTCGGTACGCCAGAAACTGTATTTAGAACTTGGTTTGTAGTTGTTTAAACACTGCCAGATACTTTGATTGTTTTTTGTTCAACTTTGGTTAGTTTGACTACTCTCTCTGCCTTAGGAACAGAGGGTGATGCTCACAATTTCTGTAGCTATATTCTATATCCTTACCTCATAACTATAACTGCAATGCACAGGACATTAGCTTCTGGTGATAAGAGGGGTAAATGTAACTTCAATTTGATGATTTTTTAATATTTACATTCTATTTGCGTTAGAGTCTCAGCCTTCATCACACATTCAAACCATGCTTATGTATAAAGGGAAATACAAGGTGTGCACTGAAATGATGAATCAATAAAGGAAAAAATGTTTTGTCTGTTGGTTCTTTCTGTGTGCACATCTCACATGACTGAGGCTCTTCATGATCCAAAACTGAATTTTTCAGGAAATCTCCACTACTGTGCCTTTTGACTTAAAAAGAAAATTTTCACCTACTGAAGGAATATAATTTCTTATATCTTGTATAATGAATAATTAATTTTTTACTTTTTTTTTTTTTTTCTCAGAGCTTCTCAAAGTAAGGTCTAAAGAATTATGGAGTTTCACATTTTCATATGAAACAAGATTTTTGGGAAGAAAAACCATTTTGTCTGTAATGGTCTGTCCATTTTTTTTCAGGTGTGTAATGACAAGTAGGAATAAGCAAAATAATAATTTTGAAATATGTGTTGATCAGGAAGCAGTCATTCTTTCTGACAGTATAACAAATAGAAATCAAGTACATCAAAATGCATACATTATACATTGTAATATCATCTGAGAAGAAAGATACACTTATGCCTATTTTCCATAAAAGGAATATAACAAATTTTATGAACTTGGGGTGTAGTTTTTCTGTGATGTATTAATTCTACAGGCTATAGTTTGTGTTCCAAGTTTTTACCTTTTGTACTGCTAATTTTATATTTTTATACCCCATTGTAAAAATATACTTTTACATTGTCAATGGTTTTTTTGAGGCCATGTAGATAGAGTCACTGAAAGCTGTAGTATTTCAAGGATGTGAGCAGTAGCCTATTGAAACCAATGCACAAGATCAGTGGACCAAGACAGTAAAAAGAAGTTCAAGTTAGTTTCGTAACTGAAATGAATGCCTCTTCCATATGAAAAATGTCACTAGGTTTCATATGTTATTTTGACTAGAAGTTCAGAATCTCAGAACCAGAAGTACTGAACACTTAAACTGCATAATTAAATATGCCTACTTTAGCAATGAACAGTCTTTCTTTTCTTTTTTTCTTTTCTTTCCCTGATGGATGGTTTTATCTGTAGTAAAATTTAAAAGTAGCAGCTTCAGCTGTCACTAGCCTTTGTGTTCTAGTTCATGTCAGGACCTGAATTAACATGATTTCACAGGCCATAACAAGATTTTTGCTCTGGGTAACACAGGTCATAAAAAGTCAGTAAATTAAGCAAGCCTATGTGGAGAACTAGTATAAGCTGTTCAGAAAAGTGGTGAAACCTCTGTCCTTGGTGATGTTCAAAAGCAGCCTGGCCATGGTGCTGGGCAACCTTCCCTAGGTGTCCCTCACTAAATGTGGCCATAGGACAGTAATGACTTCCAGAGGTCACGGAGGTCTCAGTTATCCTGTGATTCTCTGGTTAAATATTTCTATCTGGCTAGCAGTGTTTCTTTCACCACCTAGTGGGGATGAACTTATACCTCAGTATATCATAATTTACTTTCAGAATCCTTTGTCATTTCTTGAGCTTCTTCACTATTTAGTGCTCAATCTTCTGTGCTTTTTTCCACAGCCCCTTCTCCAGGTTCACAGTCATGGTGCTTTCCATATGGTATGAAGGAATTTTTTAGAAAAAAGATGGGAATTTCTGTCACTGGAGGAATTTGTTGCTATTGCTATTCTGTTCCACTCTTTGGCTGCTATAAACACCAGGCCTCAGTTGTGAGGCTGAAAGCAAAAAAGTTTTCACAGTGTTGATATGACTAGAAAGAGATATGATCCGTATTCCAAATGACTTAAAAAACTCCCAGAACTAAGTACAGTAACTTGGTATGATATAATTATGTAGAAATACTATTTTAAAAGTAGTATTAGAAAACCTTTCTTCTCTGGCAAATGTGCTATCTAAATCTTGTCCCAGAACTACTTTTGTTTGCATAGCAAGTCGTCTGCATCAACTCCTGCATATTTGAGCATATGTTAGTAAGTAAAGAGACTTGTTAATTTTTTAAGGAACAGAACTAAATTTTTCCCTTACATGTGCTGCTTTCTCAGGATGTACAAATTTGGTTTTGCACATGCAAGACAATATTTAAAAACAAGAAGAGTTGACACACTTCTTTAGTCAAGAATGTGGATTGGCTACTTAGAATCACTCCTCTCCTGGGAGATAGCTACTTCTGCTGTTGCTACACAAAAATACATCAATATTTATTCTAGCTGTTATTATTTAATGCTTGTAATGGGAATATTTAGAGATACCTTAAGCAGCATAGAAGCATAAAGAGTCCTTGCACTTTGAGGTTCAGCTGCTAGTTACAAATAAATAAATATTTTTGGGGCTCACTGGGGCTACACACCAAGTATTCTGTAGCTCTTTTGGTAGCGTAAGGACCTACAAATATTCTTATTCTTATTGTGAAACAAAATTTAAGGAGTTAAGCATCTGAGCCCAGGGCAGCTGGAGAGTCTCTGGTAACTCTGGGAAAACAAGCAGAATAAGCAGCCCAGTATAGACACCACTTTAAGTTTTTATGAATAGCCTTAAATTTTCCTGCAGATTTTGAGGCAGTGGTGAGGCTTGTGTGTTGGAGATTACATCCCATTCTAGAATGGGTGCATACAAAAGCAAAAAGCTTCTATGTTCTTTTCTACTTTTATGCTTTCAACTTTTATATAGGATAATGTATTTTGAGTTTCACATTAAGTAATTTTGGTTATCATTCATCACTGTAGTAAGAGATTTGTCATTATCATGTAGTAAAAGTCTAAAAGATGGCTGACATACTTGTCCTAGAAATTTGAGCAAGCAAATATAATTTTATTAGGTTGCATTTGTTATCCTGGCAAGTTGTTGGGCTGGCAAGAGGGATGGCAAGAGTAAAATCCTGATTGAGCTCTCCCTACATGTAACCTGTTATTATAGTGCATTGAAAGTGTCATTAGTGGTTTTGTGTATAATCTATGAGGGATTTTCAGATACTATCAAATAAGTCTGTTCTGTCTTGTAAGGTAGTATATCATTTTCTCCTGTTGTTCATACAGTTAATGAAGAAATCCATCCTTCCTGTGTTGAAAGTAATTTATCTTTTGTACATCCTAGTACAATTCATTTTTGTCATACCAAGCTAACTTCTTTCAGGGTTCCAATCTCACTGTCACTGGGTCCCATCATAAATAATTTACATATTTATATTTTATTTTTCAGGGTTTCTTGTTGATTTCTGAGATTCTTTGATAGGTAGAGGGCAGTATGTGCATCAGATCCTAAGCATCGACCTTGGTTCCTGAAATTTCTCAATAAAATTTACTGGCTTTTCACTGTATACTAAGTCATAGAGAAGAAAATAAGTAACAACAATACAAAAGAGTACATTTTTATTGAAAATGTAAATTTTGTTTAACTTTATGACATAGAAATCTATCTTTCCTTTAAGGCAGACAATTAAATGGGCAACAAATACTGAAGATTAAAAAGAAAGTAACATTATTTTTAATAGGTACTGGAATGGTCAAATTTCATGATAAGTAGCTAGTGTTATATTAATAAAAGACATTTAAGCTGGACTCTTAATTATATTGCTATATGTAGTTGTATGCATTCATTCATACAGAATTAACCAACTGTGAGAATTTATTTTATTATTCCCAAAAAATTAAATTCAAATTTCCAGAAGAAATGGCCTCTAATTATCAGCATGTTACCAATAAATATACTGACAATGTGAAATGTACCTATTATGGACATAAATCGGTTTCTTGAGGCAAATATTGAGGATTTTTAATTACTAAACAGCTACAAAATAACACAGTCTGTCTAAAAACTGGAAATCTTTGTGCCAAAGGATATTTTTTCAGCCTCTGAAGTACATATTAGGAAAAAAAAATTGTGATTTATTTCTGTCGGCCACATTTTTGGAACCCCAGCTAAAATATCTGCTAATAGCTTTTTAAATTAGGAATTAATTATCATACAGCTATATAAATCCATCCAGATATCTCCAGATTTAAGAATTAAATTCAAAAATGTTTTTCATTATGTGTAGATTTTAAAAAAAATGCCTTCACCTCAAATATAAATGGAACACATTTCTTGTGTGTCTCTGTTAATATACTGGTTTAATTACTATGCACAAGGTAATAAACAAACCTACCATATGCTGCAAAATTAGTCAAATGCCAGGAAAAGCTAAATATAAAAATGGAGACAAACTTTTAATTACACTCTCTGAAAACCTTTGCCAGTAAGTAATATTCTTTACTTGGCATTCTGCTTCAGTGTGAAAGGACAGAAAATATGACCAAGCTAATATACTAAATGGTAATAAGAGAATTTTCCAAAAAAGAAGGAAAGAAAAATCTAAGAAAAAAAACAACTAAACTGCTATCAAATTTTATTCTAAAATGATTTAAAGCTCCACCCATCTTAGCTGCTATCAAATTTTATTTTAAAAGTATTTAAATAAGGATTGACTTGCAGACTTAAAAATTAATAATTCACAGAAAAATAAAAATAAGGAAATGAGTTTTAAACAAAAGAACTACTTATTCCAAATCATACTGAGAAAAAGCCTTTAGCTCATGTTAGTTTTGGACTCTGCAGAATGAGCAGCAGTGTTGGTACTTTGAGGGAAAAAAAAATCAGACTGAAAAAATAAAACAGTGAAAGCATAATTTATTTCCCTCTCAAATGCCAATAGAGGATACTCCTGCCCTAGAAATAGTGTCAGTGAGGTGGAGAGGTGTGACCTAAACCCACTTCTGCCTTTCTACTTGTGCTGTATTCCACAATACCACTTAGACCAGCAGTTAGCATCGTCTTACAGGTAACAAGATCCAAACTCCTTCACACAAATGAAAGAACAGATTTCCCACAGCTGATAGATTTTTCAGATGACTTCTTTATTGTATTACAGAGAATAGTGTGTCACTTCTCTCATCTTTTTCCACATTTATAGAGAAAGACAAAATTAGCTAAATGTTTAAATCAGACTTCAGTGGATCTAGTGATCTGCATAACAGCCTGCTCCCTGTAATTGTATTTATTTGTCTTTTAACGTAAATATGCTCTAAATGACTGTGACATTTAGAAATAATTACATATGTGCCATATTGCATCTAGTACATCTAGTACAGAACTCTTCAGTGGACTACCCTGATTTTTTTATACTAGTAAATTTTAAAGATTGGTTTGGCAATGAGATCAACAGTGAAGAAGAGCTCACAATACTATTAAAAGATAGCTGTGTAGCCTGCCTGTTTGGAATGATTTTGCACCCACATTACCCTGTACTGCCATCCCCAGGAATGGCTGAAAGATTGGGTTTGGCTGGTCCAGGATCCCAGTGCCTACAAAAATTTACAGGTGTACCCTATTTGCTCATGGCTGTGAGTGTTGCTTATTAGAGTTAGAATAAAAATTACATTCCTGATGTATTTATATTAATGACGTAAGTCCTGTTGGTGTCAATAAAACAAGTCTTTCAGAGCACAAAGAGAAACTACAGGAAAAAGTCTTCCAACATAACAGGTTAATGCAATTGCATGTGTTATCTCAAAAGTATTTCTCTGTACTGCAAGCTATCAACACAATATTTAAAGAAGTAACACCTCTGAAAAATGCTCTCCTGTAGCTTCAATTGTGAACTCATAGTCCTTTATAACATTTGGAGACAAAGTCTGCTAAACCTTAAGAGTAACCTTTAATATTATTATTTCCCCAAAGACATGTCACTCCAACAGAAGTTTGCACAGTTGGATAGCTGATTTTTTTCTTTAGAGAAAGTGTTATGCCTGAATCCTGGGATTCTTACAGCTTATTTATTCTTTATTCAGGTAGATTCTCAGTGAAAGAAGCAGTTTGTTCAGTCCTGATTACATTGAGTCAATGGAAACAAAGACTTGATAAAGTTCAGTAGTTCACAAAATACTACCTAGTAAATGTAATTTGGTTTGTCCACATAAATGTAACTTTAAACTCAAATAATAGAGAAGCTGTATTGTAGGTAAGTAAACATCATGAGAAAAGTTATGGTTTCAGACTGTTTTTTTAACATTATTTTATGGAACATAAAAATGTGGTGTAATCATCATATACCAAGAGATGCAAATATGAATAATAGAATTGTTTCCTTGAATGCCCTTCAATGGTACATTATTTGAAATGAACAAAATTATTGCTCCTTCATTGCTGTCTAAAACCCATTAAGATTATAAACAATACTGCAGCTGACTGGGCTGTTATCTTAATAGTGTATTCATCAAAGTCTTTGCAGATTCGCAGTACAATGTTTCTCAAACTGAAACTAGAGTATTATTATGCAAAATTTTAATTTAATTCATGGTTTATAAGAGCTATATTGAAAGCATAGAGTGTTACTTCGATTTTTTAATTGCTTTGTCAGTGTGATGACTTGGAGACACATTACATCCTTTTCCTGTCTGTAATGTTACCTACAGATAAAAATTACTCTGTATTTTTTCAACCAGGGGAAAATGTTTCATATAATTATAGTATCTACAGTTGATTGTTGTTGTACATACAGAATTCTCTCTATTATAGTTCTCTTACCTAATACAATAGACTTGCCATTCATTTGAACTCTAAGGAGATACTCTGAAATTATTTATTCTACAAGTGTGTGGGATTTTGTAGGTGAGTTGAAGTATTTCATCTGGGATGCAATCAGTAGAGATGGATCAATCGAATTTATGGGCAAAATTACCTTTCTAGATACATGTGTGTGATTCTTACTGTTTTCCCTTGTAAGCTAGTGGTCTGGATGAGCAGGGTAGTTATTTACCCAGAGAGAAGCCTACCATGAATACGGAGTTTTGATAACTATTTTTTTTAACCACAACACAAGTGTTTCTGCATCAGGGCAAAATTTCCCCTTCAGTGTTTTAGCAAAACTTTTCCACACACTGAATATTGTCATTTTTTTTAACCAATAGATGTTAGTTATTTTGAGAAGCTAGAGTAGATCAGATGTGACTGATACTGATTTATTTTGCACAAGATATTTCTGGATATCTAGTCAGTAGTCACTAAGAAAAGAGCACTGGCATAGTTTAGGCCCACTTAAAACAGCTTTGCTAATGCAATTGGGAACAGAATCAAATCTGGGAATCTCATTTTTCAGATTCATGTGCATGCTTTCCTGTAGTTTAGTAGTCTGCTGTTAAAGTGTGTTGCAGCTATAGCTATCAAATTTTATCTTAAATTGCAGCTTTAAATACAGGCAGAAATAAAAGGGTTGTTATCATTCTTAGCCCTAGGAACAGTCTTTGTATCAGTGATAACATTGTCACTACTATAACATTCCTGCTCTTGTCCTGTATTTGTCTTTTGAGGAAAACACAATTTTTGCATCTTAAATTCTGTAATTATGAATTCTGTAGCTTTTAGTATGTAATAGAGCTCTAGCAAGCCTACATTGTCCATTTAATACTGCCTATATAAAATTTGGGATTATTTCTATTCAGATCTCTATAACAGTAATTTTTTAGACAATACATGTATTTATTTTGATTTTTAGATCAGATAATTTAGAAAACCTATTCTTAAATAATTGCAATTAATCTCTAGAGCATATATCTGCATGTCATACTGCCTACTATCCCTTTCCTTCCACAATGATGGAACAGGATCATAAACCCATATATTCTGCCTTAATATTGGCTATTGACTGTTTGCAGCTCTTTGACTAAATTCGTTATGATTGTTTATTTTCCTAATATGTTAAACCCAGGGGTTTTAGGTTAACCAGCAATTTTCTGTTGTGATTAACAGTTCTCACATCACTTTTTGCAGGGATATATTATAATCTTGAGACCAAAGAAAACCATATTCTAAAATTTCTAGTTGATTATTCTTACCTACCTAACCAAATCTTATGCACATAGCTAAATGATTGTAACTACATAGCTAAATGTATCTACTTTGCAAGAAATGGAAGTATCCCCCTGTGCTGATATAACACTGTTGGAATATATTTTAATATGTAGTATTGAAATACTAATAAACCTCCTTCATGTAATTTAGCAGTTGCTCGAAAGTGTGAAACAGCAACTTAGGAAAGAAAGCAAATTAGTTTCAGTCATTCACAGTTATTCTTCAGTATGGTGTGAAATGCAAAGTAAATGCAGACACAAAGAACGCTGATTGTCGTCTTAAGTTTAATGTATGCAAAATTTTTGGAGTCTATTAAAAAAAAAAAAATCACTACCTGTATTTAGCAAAGAGAAGGGATGCTTCCAAGATCAAAAATAGCTGTTATCTACTTCAGAACAGCTTCTTTATCCATAGTTTTGGAATTTCTTATATTACATTCTTGAGATGAATGTATGTTCAAGAACTCGTCCTTCATACTTCTCAAAAAAACCAAAACCAACCAAACAATAGGAAATGGGGTTTAAAAACCCTCCAATGTGGTAAAGAATTACATTTTCCCAAGAAGTCATAAGTATAACTCAAGAATCTGTAGTTTATATGACACAGTAATATTAATGTTTTGTGTGGTTTTATTTTATTTTTTATTAACTGTTCCTGTGCCAGTGTTAGAGTTTAGGCTTATTTAGCAATGCTGAGGTGGGATTTCTTTTGTTTAGAAGCCATGAGTGGCTATTATAAAACTGAGATGTTAAATATGTAATATAGATTGAGTAATGACTCAATATTTTCTAACCAGAAATCACTTGCATCACCTCAAAGCATACAGAAATATCTGATTATCAGCTATGCATTGGGATGCTAAGAATGCACTTGAATACATAGAATAAAACAAATTTATATGGAAGTGAATTTAAAGATAAATAAATCTTTCTTTTTTCACAAAGTGGATACATTTTAAATCTTAGCAAAGATCAGTATTTCTCAGGCAGATTCACTTTGATTTCTTTTCTTATTCCTTAATGAAAACAAACTGGATTACCTTTTTCTTGTGAGGCATAAGGAAAGATTATTTCCCCTACATAAAATCTAAAGAAAACAACCTGAATTTTATCATTTAACTTATTGTCTTAATCCAGCACAATATTGCCATTTAATTTTAATTTTTTAAACATAATCTCTGTAAAATTTGTGAGCTACAATAATTATACATTAAAAAATACCCAGTTTTTATTATTTGTTTCAATATTATCAAGGTTGCAAAAAAACCCTGATCTTAGTAGCAATTGTTTATTGCAGAAAAAGTTCAATGTGCTTCTCTTATCCTGAAAAAAAATGTCAAGAGTCACATGTTAAAAATCATTCAGCATCTTTGCTGACTTGTAATTGCAGAGATAAATGATTTACTTGAAGCTGGAAAATATATGTATTATTCATCAGCATTCAGTCTGTGTGTGTGTGTTGAGATGTATTTGAGAGCTACCCTCATCAGGAGACTGGAATTGAAATTAATATGCTTACATTGATTTCTCTGTATTCATTTTCTTTTTTTTCAAGACTGTGCTACTGGGTTAAGCATAGATTTTTTTTTTTCATATAATAATAACCATGACTTCCTGATGTGGATGGACTATTAGAAAAGTATTTTGAGCATAAAATCAATTTATTTTTTCTTTTGTAGTTCTGGTACCACATATTTTGCATGCTTTTTGCAGCAAGTCATAAAATCAGAATGGAGGACTTCAGTTTTCCCCTCATGCCTCCTCTCACTTTCCTCCTTATATTTATGTTCTGTTTTAATTTTCACCTTTTGCAAAACAGGAATGTCACTGTCTTTCACTTTTTATATATAACATGTTTTCAGATCAAAATGCCTTGATAATGGTTGTCACTTATTCCCATACACTGTAGCCTGGAAGAGTGTGGCAAAACCTATTTTATTAGGAGGATACTAGAAGGCAAACAGTGTCTCCTGGAAGAAGGCAGAGGGTGGTATATATGTGTGTGTAGTCTCTCCAGAAGCTCCATTGACAATTAAATTAGTGGCTTAGTTCCGGAATCATGGGATGCCCAGCTACAACCTGCCTTTTTGGAGGATGGAATAGGTAATGACAGTATTTTTGGTTTTTGGGGTTTTTTTTTTTTTTTTTGTTTTTTTTTTTTTTAACAGCAGTTAGTGGTGCTAGTTCCCAAACTGACTTTTGCAGCCTCTAGTGTCTGAAATCCTTGAGATTTGTAACTTCCAGGGTGACCTGGATGGTCTATTGCAAGGAAGCCATAGGCCTGTGAGAGTAACACATGGCTGTTATAAATATTACACTGGCATGAAAGGAAAAGTTTGAGGCTGTAAAACTAGAGAAAGAATGCTATGAGAGGAAACCATAAATAAGAGATTACACACTTAAAATACAGCTGACTTTTGCCCTTATCTCTATCAGTCTTCAGGAATAATTTTAAGAATAAAGCACCAAGAGGCTAGACTGCCTCAAAGTAGACAAGTCCTAAAACAGCACAAGTGATCACTTTCATTCTAATTAGGCATAATGATCATCAGAATCGATCTAAACATATTTAAAGCTGTACCAAAGTCCTTCAAACTTCCTTGTTTGTAAAATTTAATTGTTGCCATAGATTAAGTAATGTTCAAGTAATATTCTTGATTGTAAAGATGATCAAGTGTGCAGATGTTGTGATAATTTTTACTAGAATTCTCTATTCTTTATATGATACTTAATTGCTAACTTTTTTGTTCATGTTGGAGAGTATAAAAAATGTTCTGAAATATTTTCTGACTTGATTGCAATGTAGCAATTCCACATCACTTTAAAAAACTGCTATATTTTTGCTGAGAAAATACATGAAAAGCAATTTATTTGTCACATTTTATAGTAACATTACAGTACAGCAAAAGAACACACTCTGAACAGTTTAAAGGCTTTTGACAATAATAATCTTTTTATCTGTTTTTGTTTTCTTTTGCTTGCGATCTCTGTATTATTATGACCCTGAGTCATAATGATTTTACAAAACAAGATAATTTTTTTTTTTTTTTATTTCATGAGTACAGAAAGTGGATATATGTTTGTTCTGTGGTCCCTTTTAGATACCTGATATGATATCTGTCTGTCATGGTTTGACACGGGAAGAGAATTTTTTTTTAGAAGAAAGAGGTTCACCAGTCAGGGGTCAGGTTTAGATACTGACACTTGGGGTGACCAATTGAAGGTGGACACGCCTCTGAGAACACAGAGGGGTTAAAAGTGGAATTCCCAGGAGGACTCGTCCTTCTTTGGTTCCGGTTACCGCATGGTACGGACCTCTCCCCTGCCCAGCCTGGGCTGGGTGGGGGAGGGGAGCCATGCGGCCTGTGGAGGTAGGCCCAAGGGTGGACGGGCTGCAACCAGACCTGGCCCCCTGCAGATGGAAGGGTGGAGAAATCTGGGATGTCTCCGCTCCCCCCAGAGTCTCTCTATCTCCCAGGAGAGAAAAAGAGACAGAGACTCGGTGGTTTTATCAGCAGTTCGCCGCAGGGAAGGAGAAGAGCGGGGGGGGCCGCAAGGTGCCCAGCCGGGCTGTGGGAGCTGGAGCCTGGGCAGCGAGCCATCCTTGGGAGTTGGGACTTTTAACCCTTCCTGAGAAATAAAGGCTTTATGAAATATTACTCCTCCTGAATTTGAAGAAAAGAGAGACAGCTTGAAACCTCAGATGTTTAGAGAAGAAGGTTGGGGGCAGATGATAGAGTGGCTTTTTGGCTGGACTCTGCTTGTTTACCATAGACTGAACCACTCTTTCTTTCAAGAGGGACTGCATTTTAGGGGGATGCATTGGTGAACCAAGAGACCTTCTGCAACAACTACCAGTTTTGGAGTGGACAGAGAGAGAGCTGAGGAGGGTGTGAGGATGCCCTCCATCTTCAGGAAGAAGAGAAGGCGATCTCTGTCTTTTGGACCCTCGGCCCCAGGGGAAAATGGGGGGGACTCTAGTCCCGAATTGTGATACTGGACTGTTGTTCCTGGTGGTCCTTGGCAGAGTATCCTTAAAGGGGCCCTATAAGCAGTCTCTGTCCATGCACGGTGGTGAGAGCACTGTGACATGGAGAGGAAAGTGTCACATTGGCCGGTCTGGGCGGTGCCACGTGTGACATTGGAAACACAAAAGGTAGCAGTTGTGTTTCCTGGGGGTCTATGGTTGCAAGGGGGACTCCTCTCTTCCCCGATAGACTCAGTATTAATTATATTGAAGGGTGAAAACTTGATTAAAGATCCAAATGGGTCTCGCTAGCGTTTGGTAGAGTTGGGTGGAGAGAGGAGAAATGTTTTGGAAGGTTTTCATTTCGAATTTTGTGGTTTTTTTTTTTTCCTTTCCTTTCTTTTCCTTTTATAGTAGTAGTAGTAGTAGTGTAATAAAGCTTTTTCTTTTGTTATTAAGTTTAGCCTGCTTTGCTCTGTTCTTGATCACATTTCACAGCATTTGATTGGTAAGTTGTATTTTCATGGGGCGCTGGCATTGTGCCAGCGTCAAACCATGACACTGTCCTTTATAAAATAGGAGAGAGTAATTTCTATTACATACCCTCAACAACTGCAGTTTTGAACAGGAGATATCAAAGTTCTTTTAATATGGAAAATTTAACAATTAAATCTGTAAAAGTGATTTTATGAAAAAGTCAAGGAATGCCTCCCAAAAGTGAAGGCTTCTGTAAAGACTTCTCATAGAAGTCAGGCAAGTTAATTTTGAGACACTCAGTCATTCAAGAACGCTTGATACTCAAGTTCACTGCTGGTAAGATTTTTCTGAGAAGTCTGGGTGGAAAGGGAGTTTACTGCTAGCAGGTCTAATGTGAGACACTCTGGCTAAAGCGATTTGAGACATTAGGGAAAAAGAGTTGAATAGTTTATTTGGAGGACAGGGTGTAAGAATTTAAAATGCTTGTAAATAATAATTGTGTATTTTAAAAAAAATCATGGAATAAAATTGTATCAGAAGAAGGAAGAAATTCTCCATTAATATTATTTTTGTCCTATCACTATCTTCATGTTCTTCCTACTCTCTCATAAAGTCTGCATATCAGAGAAGCAAATTCCAAACGTTAATTTCCACATATTTATCAACAACATTTATTTATTTTTTCTTTCATATTCTAATACAACTGAACTATATTTAATGCATGAATAGCCTGTAATTAAGTTTCATGACAGAATATATATTTTTTAGAATGTAGACCAGATCGTCTACATTCTAAGATTTTTTAGAATCTTAGACCAGATCGTGTGATATTTTTTATCGCAATTTCTTGTGATCAATTTATCACAAGATCTTGTGGTATTTATTCACCGTCTGAAGAAAGGATGTGATTTTCTGTAGTCCTTAATGGATATGAAAATCTATGTGGGTAGGCAATACCACTGCTGCAATACTATTTTAGTATTTTGTGATAGTAGTACATCGGTTCTTGTTTGTGTTCCTGACAAGGAATGGAGCTGGCTATCAGTCAGGATAATTGTGTCATTTGACTATGATGGCCATTTTGCCTACTTTGCTAGTTTTCTTATTTCTTTTGTTGACTGTATTGAAGTCAGCATTTTCAGTGTTTGCTTCCAATGATACATTTTATAATGTGGTACACAATGTGCCTTGATAGCATTCTGAGATCCATCTTTTGGCTTCATGTTTCTGCTTTCTTTGTGTAATTGTTGCTTATCGATTTGTGACAAAATAGTTCTGTTCTAATTGTCTTCCTCTGTTGTTTCAAAAACTTGTTAGCTACAAAGAACCCTTTGTTTAGAAAATAAACTTTCAGCACAGACTTTGAAACTGTACATGTACTTATATCATTCTTAGTCAATGTCCTTGGAATCTTGTGTACAATTTTTTGCTTCTGACAGGTTTGTATCCCATCAGCATTCTTTTTTCATCTCTCTGTAAATGCTAAATTTCAGAAAGACATAAAAGTTTATTGTCTGATTATTATGTTTTTATTCTGGTGAAAGGGAAATGCACTGTAAAAATCTTTACCACAAGCTGCTTGTTATACTAGATTACACAAGAGGTCAAGGTTCGCAGTGCAAAGTAGTTACTGCTCAGGATTGGATTTTACATGCCTGATTGTGAAGCAAAATTTGATATCTATTACAGAATCCTGTCAGGTTGAGGACAGCCATTTCTTTTCTCATTAAAATTATTTCATTTTTAGCCTTGTTATAAACTGTAGAAGATCACATGGACAGTTAGCCTTATTTCTTCCCTAAAAATGACATAAAATGAGGAAAAAATGTGTGGAGTTGACTGGTTATTCAACAGAAATAATGAAAGTGTCACCATTTTCTTCTTGTTGAATGAGAATTGTATAGCCTTAGTAGAGGCAAATACAAAATATACATCGCTTTTATGAAAACTGTACAAGAGAGAAATATTTTCAGTACCTGGAGTGTGTATTGGTATTATGTCCTGTGGAGAAGTCCAATAGTATTAGTAGCTCCTTTTTAAAATTTATTTTTAATAACAGACTAGAAAATGTATATACGATAATTCTCTAGCCAAGCAGATCCATATTTAATAAGAAAGAAAAAAAGGAAATAAATTGTCCACTACAGATGTAATGCCAGACAGAAATTCCAATAAGCAACGTCAACAATAACACATCACTAAATTTTTGAGGCGGTGTCACTAAGTGAAGCCTTTTTATAATATTATACCCAGGCCATACAAAGTCTATAAAACAATGATATGGACTCTATTCCACTCTCCAGAAGAGAGATATTCCTGATACTAAGTAGTCTTAGTGTTTACTAAATATTTCTGATACCTCTCTTTTTCTCCCAAGTATTTTCTAAAGTGTCTACTTTTTATAATGTTAAAGGAAGAGATAAATAACATAGTAATGCATTAGGCAGCAATGCCAGAAGGACCAAACAAAAATATAAATAACCTCAACTGGGATAATATTATAGCTGTATTTTATTATAGTGGGCTTAGTATGACTTCAGGCTGCATTCAAGATGTCTGCATGAAGATTACATTGCAGTTAATAATTTATTTCCTTCACCCTTCACTTTACAATTTCTTTCGTAAAACACATTAATTGTAAGCATATTTCTCATGCAGTAGTTTATAGCAATTAAGTCTGCAAACTTGTTACTTTGTATTGCATGTTAAAATCTAGTCCATTCCAAGATCAGATTTGCATATTAATCTGGTCAGTGAGTTTCAGCAATGGCTCAATTATTTGTATTCCATTCCACTTATCTTAAGAGCATAATTGAGATATGACTAGAATAAATACTGACTATGCCAATTTACTAGAACGATATATCAGGGGAAATAATGTTATAAACATGTAGTTATTTTAAATGAAATCCTAAAAACATACTATATATTACTGTTTCCATATTCTTAAGATATTAGCATTGATTTTTTTTGTAATTTGTTAAATTGAAATAAGATCTTAAATTATTTTTTTTAAAAAAATCTCAATTTATATATGATATATAAATTAACATTTGTTTATTCTCCAAAAGAAAACAAGTGGAATTCTATTGTTTCTAATGTAAGGTATATGCCTCTGTGAAAGAATTACATTATTACCTATTCTCGTCATATTCTCAGCTACAGCTGCTACTTCTAAATTCATGTTAAAAGATTGTCCTCTGTGTGTTATCTGAAAATTTCTTTTTTCTCACCTTCCTACCTGTCTCTGTGTAATCTTAAAATTGATGTTATCCACTAACTTAAGAAAACATGAAAAAGAAACAAAGAGTTGAAAGAAAAGTTGAAAATCAGTGAAAAGATATCAAGAAATAGTTTGAGATTGCAAATTAACAAAAGAAATGTGCAAAGATCAATAAACTGGGACTACAGAACTGCAAATATAAAATTAAGCATAAAGAAACACAGGAAAGAAGAACACATTGTGTCTACATAGACTACATAGAATATAGCAGCAGCACTTTAAACTCTGCAGCAGAGAAATTAAATCCAACTGATACTTTTCAAATCATGACTTCTGTCATTGCAAAAATGAAAAAACATGGGAAGCTTGTCAGTGAGTGAAATACAGAATCTACTGCAGAAGCACGTGCAACTTTACCAGCAGGTTAAAAACAAACAAGAAGACTTAAAATGAAAAGGTGGCATTTATTGAGCCTTTGCATATTTCTACAAGTCTTAGCTAGGCAAGTCTATAGAAATTAATCCTGAATGTGCTTTTCCCTTTCCTTTCCACAAATAAGAACTTCTTCAAAACCTGCTTACATTCTTTACTTTTTATCCATTCAGTGTCAGAATTAGACTCAGTCCTTTGTTGACATATTCCCACATAAAATAATCTAGTAACCAGTTAATGAGATTCATAAATTTTACAACAGGTAAAATTCTTCAGAAGAGATTTTTTTTTTCATTTAAAATAAGGTACTTCATATTACTTAGTACATTTTGATCCTAGTATTTAATCAATGGTCTGAGGCAGAAAGTTTTGAAAGCTGTCTATCTGAAGTTTGAGAGTGGCTTTTTTTCTAGGGCCAGCTTTTCAAAGCTATCAAACATCTGCAGCTGTAACTGATTCAATATAAAATCTGAAAAATTTGATTGTTAATTGCCAAATCTAGAAAACCAAAGCAAATTACACAGAAATATATACAAAACTGTTCCTTTAAACACCATAGTAATACTAAAAATATATTTTATATATTAATTGATATCTAATGTATATATGTACATAGATACATATCTATCATTATATATATGTTGTATATGTATATTGTATATGTGACGTATATTGTGTACATATAAATGTCAGAAAATCTACAAGGTTGAAACTATATTGTGATTCTGTGATGGTTTAGTGATTCAGGAAATACTGTTTTGCTTGTGTTTTATACTAAGAGGCTGGTCAGTTTTGAGGTATTTTTTGAAGATGTTTGAATAAACATTCTGCTTCAGTTTGTTCCCTAACAGTAGAAAATCACTTGTGGACAGGTCGGACCCCCATTAAGCATTGGTGCAGAGATGTTCAGTGGTTGTAATGTATACTGAGCTGATTTTATGGCAAACAAAATCTATTTCTTGGTGAGCTGTTTCAAGTAATTTTCCTTCTGTCTAAAATTGCCTTAATTTCACCTGGTGCACTTTGATTTTCAGCAAATGTTGTTTTGGACTTAATGTGATACCTTCATAGCAGCAATGTTTCCTGGCACGGAAGATCTACTGATGTAGTTTAGAGGTACTGTAGCCATTTTAAGGAACTATATGGAAAGGAGTACTCCATACTTAAGGCTTACATTACCTGGACTTCTGGGAGGTTTGGTGTCACTAATTATTACCCCCAGCAAGGTAATAATTAGCATTGACTCCATAATTCCAGAAGGCTGATCAATCGCTTTATTTTACTATACTATACTATACTATACTATACTATACTATACTATACTATACTATACTATACTGTACTGTACTATACTATACTATACTATACTATACTATACTATACTATACTATACTATACTATTCTTATTTAGAAACTCATCACCCTTACAGACAGTCCGATACAGCCAGAACAGATTGGTCAATCAATCCAAACACCAGTGACCAATCAAGAAATCACCCTTTGGTAAACAAATCTCCATAACACATTCCACTTGTGCACAACAAGAAGTGCAGTAAGTGAAGATAAGAACTGTTTCTCATCTTTTTCTCTGATCTTCTCACAGCCTTCCCTGGGAAAATGCCTGGAAAAGTTGTGCCTGCTTCTCTCTGTGGAGAGAGCTGCTGCCACAGAGTGGGCTGAAGGCTGAGGTGGATTGAGAACTCTTTGAATAGGAGATCCCACAGGACTGTAGTCAGTGGCACAGGGTCTAGTTGGAGGCCTTTCTCTAGGGGTGTTCCCCAAGGTTCAAAGTTTCCTGAATCACTAAATGTTTAGCTTGTTCATCAGTGACTTGATGAAGGGGCAGATGCCTCCTCAGCAAGTTGACTGATGACACAAAGCTGGTAGGAGAGGCCAATACTCCAGAGTGCTGTGTAGCCCTTCAGAGGGACCTTGGCAGGTTGGAGAGATGGGCAGAGAGAAACCAGCTGAAATTCAATAAAGACAACTGCAGGGTCCTGCATCTGGGGAGGGAAAAGCCCCAGGCAACAGTCCAGGCTGGAGGCTGAGCTGTTAGGAAGCAGCTCTGTGGAGAAGTCTTGGGGGTTCTGGTGGACACCAAGCTGTCCATGAGCCAGCAGTGTGACCGTGTGGCCAAGAAGGCCTGGGGTGTCCTGGGGTGCATTAGGAAGAGCATTGCAGAAGGGTGAGGAATGTAATTCTGCCCCTCTGCTCAGATCTAATGCTGTGTCCAATTCTGGGCTCCTCAGAACAAAAGAGATATGGAGAACCTGCAGTGAGTCCAGCCTAGAATGACAAAGATGGTAAAGGGATGGACCATCTATCTTACAAGGACAAGCTGAGAGACCATTCAGCCTCGAGAAGAAATGTCTGAGACGTGATAATCTGTCAGTATCTGAACGGAGGATGCCAAGGGGATGGAGCCATGCTCTGCTTGGTGGTGCTGAGCAAAAGGACAAGAGGCAACAGGTAGAAACTGATGCACAGGAGTGGAAGAACTTCTCTATTCTCTATCTGCTCCTGTGACTGAGTTCAGGAGCAGATTGTCCTGAGAGGTTGTGGAGTGTCCTTCAGTGGAGATATTCAAGAAATTTCTGTGCCACATGCTCTAAGATTACACTTCCTTAGTGGGGAGGTTGGGATGACCCACTGTGGTCCCTTCCAACCAGACCCATTCTGTGATTCTGTGATTTAACTTCTGGCTACCTTTATGGTTACTAAACACATTCATTAAATAAAACCAGAGATTAGCAGCTGGAAAAATGATATTTTACAATGTGTGCTATGGATGTCCAGTTTACACAGATATTTACTATTACCAGGATGTATACCACAAACATTAAGAAACCTTTTTTAAATTTGAGTCCTTGTAAATATTTTACTGATGTGACATTGTTAAACAGCTCTGCAGGAGCTGATGATAAACGTCATTTCAGAATAAACATCAGTGATTGCTATCCTAATCATTAAGAAAGAGAAATATTTATCTATGAAAGTTTAATCACTGAAACCTGAACACAGTATAACATTCTAAGTAAATGCCTGTCATAAATAAGTAATAAATAACATTATAATTTAAAGGATAATATTAAACAGAACCAATTAGCACAGAAATGTCTACCCTCTCATCTTAATATATAGCTCTTTGTTAAATGACATTTAAAGTTTCTGTAACTTGACTCTCAAGTGTAATACGTCATGACCATTCTCATTAAAACCAGCTTCTCTTATAGCACTTACAATGTTGGACTCCTACGGATAACATAATGAGGGTAGAATGCATTTTGATTGAGTTACCACTAGGGAGAAATTTAATTTAATTAAACTGGTCTTCATTAAAGTATTACATTGAAGTAAAGTAATTATAAAAGCATGTACAGTATTAGAGAAATCCTGCTGTTAAAAAGAGGGAGAGGGTTCATTTTAGAATGATCATAATTTTAAAAAATCTTTGTTCCAGTAATTATCTCAAGACTTCCAAAGCATCATACCTTTTAAAATCTAGTGATATATATAGATCATGTAGCGCTAATGCTACTCCATCTATTTATAATTTCTTCCAGTCTACCTCTGAAAACAAATTCCTGGAGCACCATTCTGCTTTGTACAAACACCTACTAAAACATCAACATAAAAATGTGGGATTAAATATATTTAGATGGTTAAAAATAAATAAAAACAGAAGGAAAGACAACATTTTTGAAGATGAGTTGTTTCAGTTTTTAAGAATATACACCAACAGCTATTCTCTCATAGGACATATTTCTTCATATGCTTTCATGTATCATAAATACATGTGATACCCCTGTGCAGCTATCACCTAACTAATGTATGCTTAAAGTGCAAAGCCAGCTCATGCATGTCAAGAAGTTCATAAGGAGGTTTGGGTAGTTTTCAGATAGAGTTCAGATTGACATTCCTTCTCTTTTATTCTTTTTTTCTGTGTTTGTTTGTTTGCTTCTCAACCCCGTTCACTACTGTGGCTTTCTTATTTCTGTGTCAATTTTCCCACTTTTTACTTTGTTTTGGCATTGTGGCTGTCAGTTTTCTTGTGCAACAGCATAGACTGGATTTTGGATACTTCCTCTGCTTCAAGAGATAATAATGACTTTCCTAAGCAGTTGGTTTAGCTGCTTGTCATTATGAAGGCAAGCTGAAGATTGTGGGTCATAAATGTTTTGCCCACCAGCCCAGGAATCTCAGCTCTCATTGGCTTCAGCCTGGAATCCAGGTACAGTAGGCACCAATTCCATGTTTGAATGGAGGCTGATTTTTTTTTTTTTCTATTTAATTAATTTTAATTGGAATACTCCATATTAATTTATTGCATACTTTTTGCAGCATATTACATCTTGTTCCAACCTATGGTGTATAGATCTGGAGATTTCTTTTTTCTTCTTTATCTGTTGTAACCATTTCATCTTTTTGCACAGCTTAAATATAGTCCAACAATCTTAACAAAACTAAAGGCAGAATTGGTACTGCTGATCCTTTTGCTAACTGCTTCATGTCAATCCAATCTCTGTTGCATATTTGACCTTCCTGCTTAGTCTAATAGGATGGAGCTGGAGATTTTATTATAGCCTCATCAAGTAGCAATCATTCAAAATAACACATTTTGTCCTTTTGCCGGATTCATTACCTTGAAACCCATTCCTTGTATTTTATATTCTACATAACTCTCAAATTGCCTAAAGCATTTACTGCTTTCCCTAAATAAGGTACTTGTAAAATATTTCCTGATTGTGGATTTAGAGTCTGATCCTTCGTTGTCTTACAGTCTCTGCAGAAATATTACATGTCCTCTGTGATTTTGTGAAGAAGGACTGGGTATACAATGTTATCAAATCAGAATATGACCCTGAGGTTTGGATAGTGAAAATGGGCCTATATATATTTGCTAAATTCTGACAACAGGGAGGCCATTGCCGAGCTGATACCAGGCCTTCTCACAGTGACCATTACCTCATTTTGCGAATTTCCTATGTGTGATTTCTGATTATATCTTTGATAGTAAAGTAAACAATTCCAGGAATGTTCCAGGGCACTGAATTTTATCCGAATACTTCTGAATTGTTATGATGCCCTCTGGAGCATTTTCCAGTTATGGCTTTTGGCATGCACCCTTGTGCTTGCTCCAAACGCCGTACTACAGGCAAGAGGCTGCCATGGCAGGTCCTAGCCCGAGGGCTGGCGCCTGTTACTCACTCGGGTCTGCTTGGTCACTGGGACCCAGTCTGTCGTACTCCCACTCTCCTCCGGGTACGGAAACAGGCCTTTGCTGGATGGATGGCTGCTGATGGGCCTTGGAGAAGCTCCTCTGGCTTCTCATTATCTTCCTGCTCTCCTTTGTTGGTGCAGATGAGCTTTTGCACATAACCTAATGATATTTTTGAATGGTAGAGAGCTTTTGTTGTGTAAATTGTTTAGAGACATATATATGTGCAGCATATAAAAGGCTGAAGGAACACACAAATTAATACATTTTTTTGAATATGATATATGACAAAGTAGTTTGAATTTGATGTAAACGTGATCTAATTTACCAGTTTTCTTTGGTTTTTGTACCACTTGCTGCTGGCATTGCTAGATTTAAGATACAGTCTTCACAATATGTGAACCTTTCTCCTTAATGTAGAAAGGAGAACTTTCTCAACCTACAGCTGTAGAGTATTTTTTCACACACATTAAAAACTTCATGTCACACCTCTGCCAGTTCCAGATTCACAACAGGGACTTGGTTAGAGCCTGAAAGTCCTATAGCTGAACTGTGTATCCCATTGGCTTCTCTGAAATAGGAATTACTTGCTCCTGTTTTGTTAGTCAAACAACATAAAAAAAAAATCATTATTGCATGTGCAGAAATACGCACACAAGCGTTTATTCTCTCTGTCAAACCAAGACTGCAAATTTCATTTGAACTTTCAAAACCCTTCATTTCCTTGTCCTTTATTTTTCTTTTCTTTCCTGTAAGACTTTCTGGCAGTTTTACTTCTAATGCATATTTCTAAATATCCTTGTTGGTCAACATGAGTGATACTTATGCTGGCAAATCCTAATTACATAGTTACAGATAGTACATAATGTAGAAGTCAAAACTGAAATCATTGACTGTGAAAAATTAATAGTAACCTCTTATACATGCTATTTTATGATGCTGCTGTGATCCCATAGTGAGTGTATGAATTTTTTTGGCTGAAAAAAATGTTAACTCAAATTATACAATGTTTTAATACAGCCCAAAATAATGTTGGTGGTCATGTGCATTACTCTGGAGAAAAGTACATGTTGCATATTCTAGACTGAGACACCTGAGGATCCTCGGTTTAGAGCATTCTTCCTAATTTAGAGATTTCCAAGGTGTTCCTGTCATCTTCTGTAGGCATTCCTGAGGATTCCCACTCTTTTCACATCAATAATTCAATGTTTTCTCATTTTTCACTGGTACTTATGCCATATATTGTCTGCATTCAAACGAAACTTTGTATGGAATGTACTGAAACATGAGCTGAAAAGTGTTAGATAGTTTCACTAACAGATATAAAAAATGCTGCCGTCAGAGAACTTCCAGTGCTTTGAATGACTTCATTTAGTAAACATTTTCAGATGAGTGTATGGAGTGGAAGAAGCTCTATGTGACTTGCTGCTACTCCTGATTTGTTTTTTGGGTATTTTATTGAAATCAAATAGAATTCTGCCTAGATGTACACATTTACGGAAAGTTTAGATCTCATTTACTGTAAGCTTTTAAAATTCTAGTAAACAAAATACAGCTAGACATATCTCAACTGAACTCTGATGCAAGAGTGAGGAAAAATTATGATGCAAATTATTTTTGCCTGTGAGATGCGCAAAAATCTAAGACTAAAAATAACCAGTATCTATCTGGACTTGTCTAGGACCCAACAGGTGCCTGATATTCTGCAGAAGTTTCAGTAACTGTAGAAGTATTACTACATTTTATGTGTAATTTAAAGTTGTCATTTACCATGAAAGAAAGCTTATTTATGCTTTCATGATCAGTTTTCATGTAAAAAACCTTAAGACAGCTACACTTCCCTTATAGTACAGTAATAAACAGTAGGAAAATGATTCCTTAAATTAGCTCAAATTACGTAGCAGGAAAAGAAATATAAGAAAGCTTTCAGAGTGTTACACTATCATTAGTACATATTTATGGTTCTCAGCTCTTAGTTATGGTGCATCCTGTCTGTTCTCCAGACAAAACAGGGTCATGTCCCTTTTTTCTTCCTGTTTCCAGAGGAGTAAAAATCTCCCTGTGCTATACTGTTGTCTGTCATGTTAGCACATATGAGAATTGTTAATCCGTATTGATAAGATTTCTGAACATGTCTTAGAACAAACAGACCAGAGTACCAGAGCACAAAATAAGAAGCAAATCAATAGTTGCTAACTGAAGTATTTCAATAGTGGATATATCTAGGATAGTAAGCCTGTGCAGGAGAAGCAATTTGAAGTCTGATATTAAGTCTGGTCTAGAGTTTTTTTAAACTCTGCTTCACATGATTTCAGGGTACTGACCTTTTGTCATTTTGTAAAAGACTCTTATATCTGACAACCTTCTGTTGCATTGTTGGGTATGGTTTTTCTTTGGTTTGGTTTGATTTTTTCCATTTCATTTTTCTTTCGTTGCTTCAGTGACTGCTTGTTTTCTCTTTCTTGTTGATGCAGTCTGCATTACGTGTCTCTCAGCTTGTTGCTTCAATTAACTTCTCAATGGACTCCCTGGTGATTTGCATTGTCTCCCATTTCCTATTTCCCTGCTGCTTTTTATCATTTTGCTTGTATTTCAGTGATCACTAACCGGCTGCTTAAGCAGTTGTTTGGAGCAGTAGTGATTCCCTGCTGATTTTAGCACTTACTCTGTACAGATCTTTTCTTAAACTTGTGTTTTGTTCTTTATCCAATTTTGATGTTGAGTTTCTGTCTGTGGGACTATATAAACCAAATCTGAAGTACCCTTCCCAGAAAAGATCAATCTATTTAGAGGAAAATTACTTTTCTTTGAATTTCAAACATTGAAAATGCTTATATGAAATAGAAAAAATACCAAATTAAACAAGACCATCAATTAATTTCTTATTTTTTTACTGTATTCTTTCTGTAGTTCTTTTTTGTATTTTATTGTCAGTTAATTGTAAATTATATTAAGTAAACTAGTGAACAGTATTGTATGACTTCTCTGTTTCCTATTCAAGACATGTAAAGTATCTGTCCCTGCTTGTAAACCTCACTTAATCCTTTACAAGTCTAATAACTCTATTTATTATTTTCAAAAATTTTCAGGGAAATTTATGGTCTTGTGGGAAAATCAGAATAATACTATGCCTAAGTCAGAAACCAGGAGAGAATTATATATATACAGAAAATATTTTAGCATAAATTAAATTAAAATATCACTTTTAGCTGTATGGTTATATACACAGAATCAGGTGTATTCAAGAGCCCAGCTTAATTTTTCTGGTAAATGACTCTAAAAACTAACATACTTTATATTTCATTGGTGAAAGAATGTTTCATTATTCCACCACAAATCACTCTCTCTCTATTATAGTCAGACATTCAGAAAAAAAAAAAATATGGGATCATAAACACATAAAGTTCACAGAAATACATATAGTGAATAGCAATGATCTACTTGTCCTACACAGGGCACCATTCAATTAAACTTTGGATTTACACAGAGACATATGGCAGTATACGGTCTGCTTACCATTCTACGTAAGAAAAGAAAATTATAGTATTTTCTTTCAGTATGGGACGCAAATAAAAGTCTGCACTGTTTCTTACCAAAACATATAGAATCTGCACTCTACAAGTGAAAACTCACAGGAAATAGAGAACTACAAACCTCAAGATTAAATCTCAAGATACTTTAAAGATTTAATCTGACAATATGTTTGCAATGTTCTAGAAATGCATAATGCTACTGTGCTTTTATTGTTGGGGTTGATAGGGACTTACTAAGATGAAGTGGTTTTATAACTGTATGAGTTTAGATTGTCAGATAAGTTTTAAATAAATGGCAGATGATGGTTATAGAGTTCTAGACAATGGATTAACTTTGTATCATTGCCAATACCCAGCTGCTTTGTTAAATATTACATAAACTTCTTCAGAGAAAGAAGTCCTTTCTTGTACTTCACTGTAAATATTGAGAGAAAGCACGAAATCTGAAGTCAGGGATGAAAACAGGTAATAATTTGTGTACTACCCGTGTTCTCCATGAGCTTGCAATGACCACAGTTTGGATCTCAAAGTCTTCAGTGAATGTGAATGGAAGGGAAGAGGAAATATATTTACTGATTTTAGTCTCCTACCAGTTGGAGATGCTCATAAAACATGAGCTGGGCAATTTGCAGAGTTCTCCAGTGTAGTTCTGATGTGGTAGTCTGTCTGAAATTTCTACAGGATTTTATTGATTGATTTTCAACCAGTATTCACAAACATGCTTCTGGATTCTATGATTATGACATAAGAGGGTGACAGTAATTTTTTACTAAAATATAATAAAGAAACAACACTGTCAGTGGGAAAGGACACACCTATGGATTGAAGAGAGCTCAGATTGAGAATAAACAGCCACTTTGAGTTCTGTCAATAAAACAACACATGAAGATGAGAAGCAATTTTGTATGTATATCAAAGTGAATCCAACAGTTTTAGGAAACAATAATCTTAATTACTCTCAGCATCTGTTTTCCAATCTGGAAAATAAAAATATCTCATCTTCTGTAAAATATCTATGTGTTAAAACTGTCTCCCTGAGTTAGTCAGACATAGAACTTATTCTGTATTTTTGAATTTAGTTTATAATAATGGCATTTATAAGTACCTGTCAAAAAGAAGCTATTGCATACACAATGCTTTTTTATGAAATTAGTATATGTTGATAGATACAGTTGCCCCTATTTTCAATATTATGAATGGTAACAGATATAATTCAAGTGCATTTTATTCAAGACAGAAGGCTTTTTGTAAAATTGGATGGGATTTTATGTCTTTCTGTGAAACAAAAGCATTTTTTAAACCATCAAATAGATGAAATTACACTGTTTTATTTTGTAGATATCTTCATAATATTAACCAAATGTGAAATCCAAGATCATGTTAGTTATGAGGCTATTTAATTATTGTGCTCATATTAAGAAAAACTGAGTTGCCCCATTGAAAAGGACTCACTTATTTCCATGTGCAGTTATGAAAACTAGTGTTCCAGTAGAAGATCTGAGTCTAAGCTATCATTGTTGTTATTTCTTGGTTAAATGTAGGGAGTGAAGAATAGGGAAATTACTCAGAGCTTGCAGAAACATAAATTATCTTGTCTACACATGTTGCTACAATATGATCAACATTAGTAACTCAGGTCTAGATACAGCCACAGCAGTAAAACCTCAAGGCTAAGCATGTACTCCTTGTATAATCTAGCAATAGATCAATGCAGCCCGTTTGCATCCAGCTCTAACAGATTGTATATGAGGTTGTGCTCAGCTAAACAGATTTACTGTCAGTTTAGTGCATTTCTGTGCAGATACTCATACATCAATAATGGTCCCTGTCTAAAACAAGTAAATGTCAATGTGTTTAAGGTATATTTTCTATCATCTACTACTATCAACTACTCCTGTTGTTACTTGTTATACTTCATTTTGATTTAAGCTTGTTTAAGAGTAGACTCTACACTGCAGTATGGATATCCACAACACTGAGGAGTCTCAGAATTCAGACCCACAAAATTACTCAGAGCTGTTTGATAAAATTTATTTTCCTTCCTATTTACACCACTGAAAAAAGCTCCTTTTCTTCCTGTAAATGAAATTAATTCTCCATCATATTTTTCCTATTTGCATTTTTTCTCCTTGTTCTTCTCTGAGCTTTCCCCAACATCCAAATTTTTATTGCAAGAGTGGTGAACACTTCAAAGAAACAGAAGCCACAGCTGTCAGGGATTGAAGGAGTCTAACAGCTATGACTACTTATTTAGTTAGAGTAGGGTTTGAGATTCCATTGTTTGTTTGTTCTTCTTGAAGTTATGAAAATGGATATTAGAAGAGTAGCTTTAGTATGAATGCCAGCCTGCACTGAGTATTAATGCAGCTACAGTGATAATTATTCAGATTTCGCTTTCACAATAAATGATAAAATTGGAGTAAATCCACAAACAGAAAATTAACTTAATTTAGGTTTACACCATAGCTGAAGGTGAGGGTAGAATACTTATGATATTAGCTAATTAAGTCAGGCTGAACACAAAATAGGTAAGCATGTGGAAAGGGAGAATTACAGATTTTCTCCATATAGCTTAAATATGTCAACAGATGTGTAATAGGACTTATAAATTGCCTTAATGCTGTTGGAGCATTAACAGAATTCTGATGCAGAACACCATATATAGGATACTAATGTAACTAAATTTTGCATCTAATTTTTCATGGCATGGATTGTAATGACTTGGGAGTAGAAAAGGTTTTTAATAAATACCTGTCCTAGCATGGATTCTATCAACTTAAAGATCAATTTCACAATGTGTATTTTCTAATATTGAATTTTGTATATATAAGACTTAGACTGAACAAATGTTCATACATCAGTTTTTAAAAGGAAAAAATAGAACAGCAGATGTTGTTGAATTGCTTTCTTATACTGAAATATAATAAAGAGTTAAAAATAGTGATCACAACTAAACTTCACTGTGTAGGTATGCCACTGTAACTTGAAAAGAGTAGGTTCATGTAATTAATTAATACTGTGGATTATTTTGGAAATGGTTATAATTGCAGAAATAAATTTATGCTTAAATAAAAATAGATTCTGATTGGTAAGTAATAAAGATTATATTCAATATTTAAATTTTCTGTGTTTGTATAAGTGTTGCAGATCTGTTGCCAGGAATGCTGTTATATTTTAGTCGTGATTCTTTGTGTCTTGTCCTAGAAAACACAGTTTTGTCAAATAATAGCCACTCACTCCAGAATTGCCGATTTTCCCCTATAGCTGCAAAATAAAAACCTATGATTCTTACTCTGGTTTTTCAATCTAAGGATTTTGCAGTGTTTCCAACTGAAGTACAGTGTATGTTGCAAGAAGAAAAACAGAAGGTGAGGTTCAGGCAGATGCCACTTCTCTTAAGGAAAACAGACCCAAGGCCTCTAGTATGAAGTAAAATCACAAAAATGAGAACTCTCTTTTTTTTTATCCTCTTATTGAGTAAATGTATATAAAAACTTGCAGAACAAACGCACGATACTCAAATTGCTATTTTATTACAGTGAGAGCAGATGTTTGCATAACCCTAAAGAAAGATCGAATTTAGGTACTTAAAAATTCTTTTGTCTGTGGAATAGATCATGCAAGGAAGCTCCTGGTTCTCTTCTCCTTGAGATTCTACTTCTATCAAGATATTTTCCTGCATACTCTGAGATAAATCTCATTGCAAATCAGAAATTTATAGGGTTTTCCCTTTTCTTTTAAATTGAAAAGTATTTTCTTAAGCATCACATGCTTTCTCAGATAGTCTCATTACTGCAGGAAAAGACTCTCCTCACTGGAGATTGTACAAATGCCTCATCAGGATCAAGCTGAGGTGAAGATATATATACATCCTTCAACAGTCAAGCTCTTCTTAAAATGCAACA
The DNA here is from genome assembly GCF_048771995.1 of Taeniopygia guttata. Classification (NCBI taxonomy): domain Eukaryota; kingdom Metazoa; phylum Chordata; class Aves; order Passeriformes; family Estrildidae; genus Taeniopygia; species Taeniopygia guttata. Next base: position 33,573,930 of record NC_133028.1, on the reverse strand, counting down.
GCCACTTGAAAGACCTTGGTTTTTTTTTGGTTTTTTTTTTTTTTTTGTAGAGGCGTGTAGTTCTGGCTCAAATATTGTAAATGGCAAAGAGGATGTGAGGGAATAAGTACTAAATTATGTACTTTTGGAGTTTCCCTCAGTGCTTTGGTGAATGCTGTAGGAATGTCTTTGAATTTAATCTGAATAAAGCTATGATAAAGATTTTGAATCTTCAAAAGGTTTTGAATCTTCAGAAATGTTCAAATGATCAAAATTCTGTGGAACTGCATTGCGTTTTTTAGGTATATGGTTGCACAGTAAATAGTAATACAACATGCAGTTAAATGATTTCAACAGTGTCTTTTCCTTATCAGTTTTGTATCTAGAAATTAAATAATCCCAGAACACTTCATTATTTTGCCTCTCAGATATAGGCAAAGTATAAGCCTTAGATATTTATCCTTTTTTTTTCATTTAATTCAAGTCACTCTGTCCAAAGATGCTTCTCGTTTGTATAGCTTGTAGATGGACAGAAATAATCTTATTACCTTAAACCTTTAACAATGTATGACATATAACTGATAATAAGTTTTGATGGAAGAAATTGTTATGGCAGATCTAACAGAAGATTCCAGCTTTTATTACAGATGATCTTACAGCATAGAGAAATCCTCCACTACTAGTTGCCTTATTATTATACAGTTAACACCATGTTAATTCTTTCACAATTCTCAGTTTCATGAAAAAATTGTGATCTTACTTAGTAGTTGAATATATCCTTTAAAACTCCTGTCAGGTTAATAGTTCAATTAAAAAAACCCAAGTCATCTCTATTTAAACAATCCAATTGTAATAAGAAGATTTTTTTACTATTTATCACAAGTAAATGTTATTTTTATCATTAGATAACCTCAAAATCATTGCAAATTGTATAAATACTTCATAGCAACCCACTGATGTGATTACAAATCCATTTAACGTGTAGGTTTTTCCTGTGGTTCCAAATACAGATCCGGTGTATATTTTATTAGGCTATTTGAGAAGAATTAATGAATGAGGATAAGACCTTACTGTAATACTTACTATGTGCAGTTGTAGGTTATGAACTTTTATGAATAGAAACTATGTGAGAAGGAAATTGAAGCAATGTGAGTTTGTGAGGGGGTAGACTAAGTATGATGGAACAAAGGTGGGTGTTGGATGGGAAAAGAGGAGTGCTGCCCCAAGAAGTTCATATACCTTGCCTCACAGTTTTCTGTGTAATCACTTTGATCTCCCTCATTGTTCTGGAGTCCTTCCTTCACTTCCCTAATTCCCTTTCTTCCCTTTCTACATCTCCTAACCACTTCATTTGTCCTCAGCAACCCTTTGAGGCTGCTGTCAGTCCAGCTCACATCACTTCTATAAGGTGTTTTACTTCTTTTATTTCTATTACATATCCTTGCTTATCCTTCTACAGTGACTTTTGACTGCAAGAAGTATGGCCACAGAGATCAACTTTGAGGCATTTCTGGAGCTGGCAGTCTTCTAAATCTCAAAAAAAAAAAAAAGAAAGCTTCTTAAAGCACTGATCTAATTTTCCCTTGTGACTCCCAGAGTAATATTTCTATGCTGTAGTTCTGTTGTTTCTCTTAAATTGTCAGCTTGTATTCATGGGGTCATGTGGTCAATTATGTGATTAGGCTGAAAATTAAGTTTAAACAACAACAAAGAAGTCTTCTTGGGCAAATCAGCCTCTCAGACATATGCATGTAAGCGCTTAACATAGAAGCAGCTAGAAATTCACTATGAAGGAAAGACTCTTTTATACTTAGATAGTGCATTCATGATTTTAAGAAAATCAATTTGATTCATTTAGGTCTAACAATTTATTTTAGCCTTGATACTTTCCTATGAGAAATTATGCTTAATAAAATGAAGAATCTGCAATTCCCAGAGGGCTTCCAGTACAAGGATTTGGTAAATAAATTAAGCCTTCCTGTCTTCTCTAAAAGAGCACTCACAAGAATGTAACATATTCAACATAAAGGAGTGTTTTTTCTGTTTTTACTAAATTATCTTTGATCAAGGAAGCTTGTCAAGAGAACTATTGTACTACTACAAATTACATTTTCCTAACTTAAATTTTAAAGTTGTTGAAAATAATCAGTTTTTTTCCTGCCTGTTAAGAAATTCAACCAGATTCAGCAAAAAAATCTCTGTTGAGAGTATCTTGAGTCCGAGACACTTAAACTGATTTAAAAGAAATAAAAATTGCAGAATAAGTAAATTTGTGTTGCAGTAAAATCCATGGCAAATGAGCAGAAATGATTGTGAGACTAACATGTTAAAGTTATGACTTGGGAAATAAAACTTCATATCAGCATGAAAGACTAAAAATTATTAAATAATATATAATTGGTGCTGTAGTGCTACTAGCAATTGAAACTGATGAAGGAAAACAGGCTTCTGAACTTGGCTATAGTTTTGTTTTGAATCTATTTCATATTTAGCAAAAGGGTTACTATACAGCTGAATGTGATCACAGGACTAAAATTAATCTAAGCAGTTATATTCTCTGTGTATGGATCGGATTTGTGTGTCAGTTACCTGCCACAGCCTCGGGCAGATGGGCTGAGCCAGCTTGCACTGCCCGTGTGAGGCCGGGTGGACACCACCAGAGAGGCACCCCAGGGGACGGCATCTGCCAGCCTGGTGGTGCTGAGTGCTGTGGCACGGGTGCACAGCTTTGGTAGCCCCACACGCTGAGAGAGGTGAAGGGATGAGAGAGGGACACTTGTCTGCGAGCCCAAAGAGTCCTTTATTTCCTCAGGTGGGGCAAGGAAGGTGCCCTCTGAGTGGGTGAAGGAACAAATGCCAAAGAAATCAAAGATTACAGCAACTCAAATAGGAGGTGGGCGGACAGGGGTGCAAACCTGTCTCGCCCAATGGGGATAAAGCAGAGAGGGATAACATCATTTACAATGACCTGTGATAATGTAACAGGGGTAGGCACAAGGTCAGGGGACAAATAGAAAAGATAAACTGAGGTGCTTGATACAGAACTTTCTGGAAGAAACTGGTTACCGGATTGACGACCAAAAGGGTATAAACAAACTCTGATGGAACCAAATAAGGAGAAAACAGGGAGAGATGAGAAGATTGATCGATAACTGGGGAGCCAAGTGGCGGGAACTTTTGGGGAAAACAACTTGGATCAAACCAACTGTGAGGGGACAAATGTGGGAGCATAAAAAATAACTAACATTGATAAAACCAACTGACTAAATCAAACCACACCGCAACAGATTTGCATGGCAAGCTTTTGGTAGTGGAGGGCAGGGAGCGTTTGGGAGTGGCTTCTGTGAGAAGCTTCCCAGTGCTGGATAGAGTCAGTGCTGCAGCTGGCCAAGCTGGGGTGGCGCTCTGATTCTTAAGTTTTTCTAAAGCCTTCTGAGTTTACATTCTGTTGGAAAACTTTCCCACACAATTTCTGTAAGTAACATATTGTTTTGCATTCCTTCATGGGGGTGGATAAACTTGATTACTAGTGGTTTGTCCAATGTCTTTGGAGAGGTGGCCCATTCACTCTCCAATCCACTGTCACCTTTAGAAAAGTATAAAAGTTGGAGTCAGAAAATAAACTTCCTCTTTTACCTTGCAAACTAGCAGGTAACTTGCGTTGTGTTTTCTCGTGTTCTATAGCGACACTGGGGCACATCAACAACAACAGCAATACCTCGAGGATTACATAGCTAAGAAAACAAAAAAATATTGCTCAGAAGGAAATTGCAGCCAGTGGAGAGAGGGAGCCTTGCAGACATTAAGGCCAGTGCAGAAGTAGAGAGGGAGGAGGTGCTTCAGGCGCCAGGGCAGAGATTACCCTGCCACCCATGGTGAGGACCATGGTGAGGCAGCTGTGTCCCTGCAGCCCAGAGTGGTCGATGGTTCAGAAGGGATCCACCTGCAGCCCCTGAGGGCTCAACACCAAAGGCGGCTCCTGGCAGGACCTTGGGACCTGTGGAGATAGCAGCCCACATTGGAGCAGGTTTGTTGGCAGGACTTGTGACCCGGCAGGGGGCCTGCACTGGAGCAGTTTGTGAAGAGCTGTTCATAGTGAACTGTAAGGATTCAGGTCTAAGAACTTGATGGACAACTGTATCCCATGGGAGGGATACTACAATGTTTGCAAGGAGTCCTCTCCTTGAGTAGGAGGGAGCAAAAGAGCCAGCTTGTAATGACTGACCACAGCGCCCATTCCCTGTTCCCCTGTGCCACTGGCAGGGACGTATTTGAGAAAACTGAGAGTCAAAGAACCCAAGAAGATGGGACGGGTGGAAGAAAGTTTTAAGATTTACTTTTATTTCTTATCATCCTACTCTGATTAGATTGGTAATAAATTAATTTCCCCAAGTCAAGTCAATTTTGGTAATTGTTAACTGATCTCTCCCTGTCCTTATCTCAACCCACGAGACTTTCATTCTGTTTTCTTTTCTCTGTCAAGCTGAGGAGGGGAGTGATAGAGCAGCTTTGGGGGGTACCTTTTGTCCAGCCTCTACCCAGCACAGTGTAGTTACACTGTTTAAACAGGTGATGAGAGCTACACTGAAAACTAAGGAAGAAAAAAAATTTATATGTTTTTCTAAAGAAACAACATTTTATGTTGCTGCAATTCATATTAAGATCATTAATCTACCTGTTTTTTAAAGTAGTTAAAATATCTTTATGTTACTGGAATTAAAATGATGTCATTTATAGATTGAATGTATCTTTGTACTTTGAGTCTCTCAGCAGCAATGCAGATTTGAGTTGAAAATTGCTTTTTCCAGTTTGAAATATTGCCCATGAATTCACTTTCTGCTTTTATTTCTGATCTTACACTTAACCTTTGAAGCTATTCAATCGACTCCTGATATCTATGCTCTTATTTTCTGAATCTAGAAGGTTTTTTTCTCAAATTACACTTAAGTCTTTGAAGAATAATAGTTTTATATCTTCAGTTGCCATTCATCTTCCGCATTTTGTCTTCCAATTTCTTTCTGAGAAAACCACATCCAGTGTTAGTTAGATGTTACTAACAGTAAAAATGTATTTGCTTTTGTACTTTTTATATAATACAGTGGGACACTAGCATAATTTTCTTGTAGTTTAGAAGAGAGATGCAGAAACCTCTGAACAGTAGAGTGAAGGGCAGACTCCCTTCTTTGCACAGGAACCATGGCAACTGCATTATCCCACCAATATTCCTCCTGTAATGAGTAACTGAAGATATTATAAAACTGGAAAGGGCTGATGAAAAACTCAAGAGACATCAACTGAAATGCTCAAGAAGATTTCAAATCATCACTGGAATAATATGATGCATTTTAGGGCATGAAGCAATTATTTGTTAACAAAAAATTTGGAAAAGTATTCACACTGGTAGGGTATAAGAAACTGATAATTGTGTTTAGATTATCTATATCCAGGAAGGTTGTTTGTCTGTCTTGATTGTGTATAAACTACTTTAGAATCTCTGATAATGAAATTTCAAATACATTAAACACATCAGGATGATTCCTATCATACTCATATCCATTGTACTCTATTACAGACATTATGAGACACTTTAGCAGATCCATTAGTTTTGAATTTTTGAATTTAAATACGAATCATTGGTTTTCATAGAATCATAGAATATCTGTAGTTCGAAGGGACCCACAAGGATGATTGAAGTCCAGTTCCTGGCCTTGCAAAGGACAGGCATAAGAGTCACACCATGCACCTGAAAGTATTGTCCAGACACTTGAACTCTGTCAGGCTTCATGCTGTGACCACCCCACCAAGGAGTCTGTTCCAGTGCTCAGCCTGTGAGCGAAGAACATTTTCTTAATATCCAACTTTAACCACCCCTGATACAGTTTCAGGTCATTCCCTTGGGTCCTGTCACTGGTCAACACAGAGAAGACATAAATGCTTGCCCCTCCACTTACTCTCATGAGAAATTTGTAGATCTTTTAGGGTTTCTGCTCAATCTCCTCTTCTCCAGACTGAACAAGGCAAGTGACCTCAGCTGCTCCTGACATGGCTTCCCCTCTATTCCCTTCACCATCTTCATAGTCCTCCTTTGGATGCTCTCTAATGGCTTAATATCCTTCTTATATTGTGGCACCTAAAACTGCCTACAGTACTTTGAGCAGAGTGGACCAATCTTCCACTGGCTGGTGATGCTGTGCCTGGTGCCCCCAAGGACATAGCTGGCCTTTCTGGTTGCCAGGGCACTACTGACTCAGATTCAACTTGCTGTCAACCAGAAGCCCCAGGTCTCTTTCCATGATGCTCCTCTCCAGAATCTCATTCCCTGGTTTGTGTATATGCCCTTTCCCAGAGGCTCCCATCTGTGCCTTTGGCAGCTGTAACTTCCATAAATTCCAGTCCGTCCATTACACGCAACGCCACACCCTGTCTCACCTCCTCTGCCTATCCCTCCTGAAGGGCCAGTAACCATCCAACATGGCACTCGTGTCACAGGATTCATCCCAGCAGGTTTCTCTCATGTTGATGAGTGGGCTCTGAACCTGGGCCAAAGCTTAGAGCTTCTTTCTTTGTTCTTCATGCTGCTTGCATTAGTATAGAAACATCTCAATTGAGATTTTTTTCTAGCCAATACTAGATTTTTTCTAGCCCTGGAACACACTGAAGGATCTCAATAGAGCTCAGTTCTTCAAGTTTTGTTGTGATCTCCTATTGCCTATCACTGGCAAGCCTGTTTTTTTCCCTTTGCACCTTTCAGTCTAGTTTAAAGCTCTCAATAAGCCCTGCTAATTCCTCAGCTAAAATCCTTTTTCCACTTCAAGACATGTGGACTCTGTTGCCAGAAAGATTGTTGTTGTATAAACTGACCCCTTATCAAAAACTTAAAATTCTGCTGGCAATGCCTGTGTTGAAAACAGTTGTTCATTTGCACTATCTTCCCATTTCTTGCCACATCATTCCCTGCAACTGGCAAGATAGAGGAACACACAACTTGTCCTTCACATCCCTTGACCAGTTGTTCCAAGACCCTGAGGTCCTTCTTGGTTGTTTGCAGCCTTCTCCTCTTTGCTGCCTACCTGGAAAACCAGTAGAGATTAATAACCAGTGGGCTGGACCAGGCTGGGAAGCTCCTTCATGATGTCCCTTACCTGGGCTCCAGGGAGCTAACACACTTCCTGTGTGCTGGGTTCAGTGAACGTATCAGACCCCTTAAAGGGAATCTCCAATAACTACTAATCTTTTTTTGTTAAATGAGAAGGTCTTGATGACTGGTTCTACCAGTCAATTTCCTCCTCAGAGTCCCAGTACTTTGTAGTCGTTCCACGTCATTTCTCAGCTCCACTACTAGGATGAGCAGTGCCTGATGACACTTCATGTTGTTATTGATGTAATCCCTGCTGCCCTCTGGGAGCAGCACCAGGCTCTGTCACTCCCTAGAGCCTGAGACCTGGACCACTGGATGCTTTTGTGAGTGCTCCATCTGGGTCACTAGATCCTTTCAGTATCAACTTTGATTTTGTGGTTTATATTTTTTTAAGCCTACTACTTTCTTTGCAGTAATTATTCCTCCCTTTGTTGTAAATATTTAACAAATTTAAAATTAACATTAAAAGCTGTGAGAACAATAAAAATGGATAATGTCCAAGTTTTCTGCTGTTAAATGCTTTTTGAAAGCACTTGCTGAGAAGCATAATTGTGCATCATGTCCAGGCCGTTGACTCAACATACAGTTGACAATTGTCAAAACCAAAATAAATGCACTTTCATTTTCAATAATAATCTTACATCACAAAAGGTACATGTTCTAACAAAAGCAATACAGAAAATTAAATGTTCTTATGGCATCAGACACCTTCTCATCTATTTAATTCTGCTTTTCTAAATATTGTGTACAAATTGACAAAGTAAACATGCTAGTCAAAAATATGAACTGGCTGCTTATTTTTCTCCACAGTCAATTCAGTAATAATAGTAAGTTAAGGAAGTCCAAAGTCAAAATGAAAAAAAATCACTTAATTAGTCTGGGCAAGAAAAAGGTTTTGTTAGTTTTCACTAATACTCTCAGTGAAACTATTTTTACACAAAACTAAAATAAAATCCTTTTATTTTAAGGATGCTGTTAACATTGACTGTTGGTGCAAATACACCATAAAACTGGGAAAGAATTTACACAAATGTATGACATGCACTTCTATAGATTTTTTTCTGATTTTAAGTAATTGTTTTGTTAGAATACGTATTAGATTTGTAACACGTTCCCCAGATAGAGATCAGGCATAAATTTCCAGGGAAAAATAAAGGGTGTTTTATGATCTTCTACACCTTATACTTTTAGAGAAAAACTGTTATAAAATTTATGGCTGCACTATAAAGCTAAAATCTATAAAGAAAATTTACATGAGTATCTCCATCCATTCACTCATTCATCCATCCATTGTCTATTATCTTTATCTTTTAATTGTTTAACTCAAGTAGAAATACACATCTTCCTGTAATTTGCCATTTCACTGATTAAAATACTGCCTTTTGTTCATACAATTTGTAATGCTGCTTCTGGAAATAGATTTCTTGCCATTATTAATGGCTGGGGTTTACACAGCTGTGTAAAATTTCAGATTCCTCCGGATAATGTGCAGACTTTTTTTTTAATTGTTTCATGGGAATTGCAATCCTGAAAAATACAACTTATATGAAGTTTAGATACTGCATTTTTTTGATCAACTTTTTCATTCTGCAGTACACAAAACATGTTTTCAAGAAAATTACAGAGCACAAATTGCAAGTGAACATTTTATTCCTAATTCAGCAATTCTTCAGAAATTCAATGCAGTTGTTGTGTCCATTACTCTTTTTTTGGATCTGGTCTTACTTGCGCTGAGAAATTTCTGCATTTAATACCACTGCATTTCTGACCCTTGCTGAAATCTTTTTTTGCTTTATTTTCTTGATTATTATTTTCATGACACTTGTACTCGTTGCTCTTTAACACCATTTTCCTGGTGGGTACATATCTATTCACACAATAAAGAAGCAAAATTAATTTCCTGATATGAAATTCCACTAAAGCAATGTTGTTGCCCTGTCAAAGCCCCATGTTTATCTATGAATTTTCTGAACTTCAATAACGTGAATAAACCTGAAAATTGCATTTTTATTTGTTATGAGTTTTAAAGATTGAATGAGAGAAATCAATTTAACAAGACATTTCAAGTGTTTAATCTATATTTATTCTTTCTGAACACTCGGTAGGGTTCTTTTAAACATAGTTCTAAGTTTTATGTGGAGAGTTTGAAATACGTATGCAGAAAGATGTTTGGTATGTAATGTTTTCCTAACAACTGTTTAGAGATTCAAATATCTAGATTTCAATTAGCACTCCTTCAATTTGTGGCTAGAAACAAGGGAAGCTATATTTGTATATTTATCATATCACTTTCAAACTCAAGCTTTCCTTTTGAGTAATTCCCACAGAACAACTTTAGCTTTATTTTTAGCAAAGATTCAATGGGCAGCAGCAAGAATATGATGAGAGAAGTTTCATTTTCTACAAGTATAGCCTTCACTTGGTAGCATGATGAAAGGTGAAGGAATTTGCTTCTTCATCTTCATAAATGTCCATCTATTCCTTCAAAACTACCAAAAGCAAATTATTACAGGCATATGCAAATGGCCAACGAGTTTGCTTGAAGTGGGAAATAGAGCTATGCTTGCCCAAAATATAATCCTCCTAATTTATTTAAAAATGAGATTAATAGACACAGAAAGCATTTTAAAAGTGCATTAGACTGACACTGTATGCAAATATATATTGTTGCTTAGATCACCTTGCTGAAATGGCAGTTAAGGTTTTTCTGCTGATGTACCTGATATCCGAATGTTTTAGGACAGCTGAAGACACAGCCATGTATGAATTGCAGATATCCACAGCACTTTTGCCCAAAGACAGAATCAAATAACAGGAAACAGGTTAAACTTTCTTATTTTCATGGCTAGCCTGAGAAGCTGCTATCAGGCTATGAAATTAAGAAGGAATAGCAAAGCTATCACTTGAAAGGAAAGTTTCTTTTGAACATGAGAGTGTTTCTAGGAATGATAATTGCCATTCTGGCCTTAAATCAGTAAGCACTTAGAGCAACTAAACTCAAAACTTATGTTTACAGTGAAGTATTTGTTGAGTTGGGGCTTCAGCAGGTGGCACTATTCGTTCAGGATGGTTTACTGGGAAATGACATTGTTTGGATCCTTGTTTTCATTCAGTGGAAATATTTAAAGTTCAATGAAGATTCTCAGCTGGTGAGGCTGGCAGAGCACCATTAACTAGGGCTATGACTCAAACCGTCAAAGGGTATGCTTGGTTTTTGATTTTGGAAACTGGCTAGATTCCAAACTAAAATTAAAGTGCTGAATCTGGAAATCTCATATTGAAACAACCTTCCCTGTTTGTTTTAAGGAAAAAAACCCGTGTTTTAAAAAGACAGAGAAACTCCTCTTAATAAAGTATATAATATTTAGGAGTGCATCAATATAAGAAAGATTTTAATCACCATGGAATTTTCTGTTAATCCTAAATAGTTGGGTTTGTGTCCTGGAATTAAGGTTATTGATGCCTTGAGAGGTTACTTAGAAGGCATCATTATAGCTACTATATTTATTTTCAAAGCCCTTGGCTTTGAAATAGTTGCGTATTTTTATATGTGCTCCTATTATAATAATGTCTATCTAACCTTTTATAAATATCTATATACTGTAATTTTGAAGTCATTGTTTATATGCAACCTGCCCTCACTTCTAAAAAGAAATGAAATTTTAAGAATTCACCTAAACCTAACAAAGAAGTGTGAAAATATACTTGAAAAAAATAGTGTTTGCTTCATTGAAAAGGTTTTGGGTTTTTTGATTATTATTTTATATAAATATGAAGATCTGGGGTTTGGATGACACTTTTTGCACTTGTCCATTTTTAATAATAATAATCTCTGTATATACCTAACTCCTCTGAAGAAGCAGCTAAAAACATATTTCTTCATTTGAGCTAACACAAATGGATCAAAATAGAGACATTTAGTATATTGACCTAATATTGAAATTTTGCACAAGTGCATTCTGAGTCAGTAATTGCAATGTCTTTGTAAGGTATATGGCACTGCATTGATTCAGAGCCCATCACTTGTGTCTGGTCTGGCATTTGAGCCTGCTGATGATAACACTAACATCTACAGCAGCTAAAAAGCATTAGAGTATATAATGTTTCCTTCTGGTGTCTCACTTCTTGATCTCTTGATAAGTATTTTTTAGTTGTGTGCATTTCTGTACTGTCTTGAGACACAGAGGACTGTTTCAATTGCAAAGTAGAGTTTGTTAAAAAGGTTCTCATTTATTAATATTGCTAGACTGACATGACATTAAATACAAAAGTTTTGTTTAAGATACACTATGGAGAATAACTCTGGAATTGTACTTAATGCTTGAAATGCAGCATTACAATATAAAAAGAAAATATTGAAGTCATATTCTAAGGATTTTATGCATATTCAGTTCAGCTTTTCAATTCATTATTTGAGGTGAAATATGCATAGTTATTACTGTCTAAAAAAGCTTCTCATCTTTTTATTACTTCATTTGCACAATTAGTTTAATATAATCATTCTCACATGAATTTGTGTTTTACTTCTGTACAGTTTATAGTATTATATTAGAGTGGTCAACATTTCCTTGGCAACAGACTCTGCCTACTTATAGACAGGTAAAAAATTTCTACATATGCCATATTTTCTATAGCAGCAATAAAATAATTTAAAAGAAATCATCTTTTTAAATCTGTACCATTGAATAAAAGAGAAAATATATTTGTGACTCTAAAAACTAGAATATTCTAGAAATGGATTTTAAAGAAGTTGAAGGAAAAAAAACTAAAGAATTACTACAACATCTTTAAGAAGCATGCATTGGCACTCTTATTTTTCAGTCTTTTACCATGTATCTTCTGGTCAGATTTCACTAGGTTTTCTATGGTACTTGATAAAAAGCCTTCGCATATTTTTTTTAGAAATCTCAGAGGAATCTGTAATATAATCTGACCTACATTGATCTGTGCAAATTCTTTTGCTCTTTTCATTTTCCTGAATGTCACTTACTATGGTCAGATCAATAGTGAAAAAAAAATTAGTAAATTAAAATATATTTATGAAAATAAGATGGTATTATGGCTAAGTTCAAAATATGACAAAGTTCTGCTTCTAATAATAAAATATAAGTAGCAGATGCTTATAAATAGATTTATGTGTCTGTTGAAGTATGCCTTAAAAGTAAGTTTTGGATATTTTTCAGCACAGCTGGATTTTCAGACCAAAGTTGTTTTGTCATGAGTAAAAATTATTAATTCATAAAATTGTATTAATTTATATTTTTATATTCACTATTTTATATCAACTTAGTTCACAACCTTATGTGAACAGAGATACTTCATACTGAAATGTATACAGAAAGAAATCATGCTATTTACAGAGACAAGGAATCATTAATAGTTGAGTACAGTAAATGGCACTTAGTCTTCCATAATTACACTTTCAGAAAGATGATTATCCACTGGTGCAGAACTCCTTCTATATACCCAAGGAAGAAATAAGGTTTGAGACTATATGAATCTGATTTCTTCACAACTGAATCAAAAGTAAATATATGAAAGAGTTGGCTACTTAGCTATTCTTTTCAGAGAAATGGAACCAGAAATGGCAAACAAACTGAAAAATAGATTCTTTGAGAGTGAGAGTAAGGAATTCTGCAGGTTGCCAAATATTGGAGCAAGAGATACCCAATACAAGTGTGTTGTAAAAGTGTGATCTTTCATCACTGTATGTAATAACTTGCCGTTAAACAAATCCCTGCATTTGCATTGTGCTTTCTTTTGGCTGATGTTAAAAATGATGTCAATATAAATGGCCATTCTTTCCCAGAGATCAAAGACTGGAAGTGAAATTGTCTGGAAAATTCTGTGGAAGCACATATGAAACCAAGATCCTGCAGAAAGGTTTACACTTCTTGCAATACTGAAGCTTTCCCTAATACATGGAGGATTTCTGCATCTTACTGCCATTTGGTTTTTAGGTTTTTTTTCTTATGGCAGCCTAACTGTTGTGGGAGTTACCATCACCTTGGGATTTCTGCTTACATAAAATCTCCATGGCAGCAGTGTTCCATAATAGGGAAAGGGACTGCAGGAAAATTCCCCCTATTCTGAAATGGAGGATGCCTTTTAGCTGGACTGTAAGTCTTATATTCCCAAGTTCTGTTTCCTAAAAATAATGCAAACTGTTCTCATTAAATATTTTTTAATAATGGAAAGAACTTGTATTTTGTGCTACTGTTACTGCATGTATCAGTAATACATTTTACTGTAATTAATTAAAGATACTATAATAGATCTTGCAGTTATCTCTAGCTAGCCATCCTGACACCAAAAACTGTTTTTATATTATAGTTCTTATTATAGTTCTTACTGCCCTGAAAATATAGCATGTAACTCTTGAGTCATGGACTACAAATAGAGTCATAAAATTAAAAAAAAAAAAAAAAAAAAAAGAGTTAAAATTACCTATATAGACTTTAACTGTCTTCTTTCTCTTTTTTTTTTTTTTTCTTAATTTTTTTAAAATTAATTTTCTCTTGCTTTCATACCAGTTGTAAGAAACAAGTAAACTTAAAGTTCCTGTGCAGGAACAACAGAAAAAACAGATTAGACTTTGATATTGGATGATAAGAAATTTGAAGCTTTTCCTTGGTCAATAGAATGCCAAGAACAAGTTACAGTTACTTATGTCACAGCATGAGAAGAGCAATTCATAATTTCCCTGTCTCTCAATTTAGTTTTGACTAAGATTACAGCTAGAATTTCTGCCTACCTCTAAGAAGTGCTTTAAAGCCAAATAAAAAACCTATAAAATATTTTTATATAAAGTGTATCAAAGTATCTCCTAATTTTAAGGGGTTTTTTGTTGTTGAGAAATTATAAATTAAACTACTTTAATATGAATTCTATTATAAGCAAGACTACATAATTATTTTGGCTGAGGAAGAACATAATACTCTAGATGCAAAACATTTAGGTATCCATTTAGTGCAATAAGAATTTCTATTATCTTGTCACTCACAGAATTTAAATCAGGATCATGACCTTAGAACTCATTAACTGCTATAAATAAACACATTATCATCACATACTTTTCTTTTGAGGATGAGATTATTTTCACCTGCTTAAGTTCATAGACCTAAAGTCAGTAACCACATTCCTTTTCTCCAAATGTAACTTACTTTTTTAAAATCATCTACTATCCAATCTCAATAGCTGTTGCTAAACATTATAAAAGCACTGAAACTTTTGTGAAAATTAACAGGATTTTTGTCCCAGTAAAAAAGTTGCCTTTGTTTTACATTTTTTTTTGCTCTTCTGACTTCTGCCTGTATTTTAAAAAGGTAGACATGTTACCTAAAAAGCCCTACTACTGCAGTTAACTTCAGGTGATATAAACCACAACTGTTTTCTTCACTTATATTTAATATATCAGTGTATTTGCTATTTCATGCAAATATTTAGAAAAACTCAACAGGAACTAGTGCAGCCAAAGTTTTAGAAAAGTGTTCCCACTCTCTACAATTTTCCCTTTTCCTGTCTTCAAAAGAGTAATAGTTCAAACATGCTTCCCCCATTAGCTGCCCTCCTCCTAGGTGTTGGAAAAAAGCAAAATATTTTCTTCTGAACCATCAGTGTCCTTTCAACTGTTTGATATTCCTCTTCTAAATCATGTTCTTTGGAAGGACTTGTGGAGCAAATAGGTTTTCTATCCTCTGTAAGAAATCCCCTAAACCTCCTATACTGGTAAGATTTTATGAGATTTCTTTTGGCTCTTGATGGTTCTTCAGTTTTGAAGTGTGACATTTGCAATTGATCTTTTGTTCACTCCCATTTCACCTGTATGTGGAATAGAGTTGAAGTAAGGGTAATTGAGGAATCAAAGTGAGAGCAAACAGGCAGGAAAGTATTTTCTTTCAGCCATCCTCCACTGTTTTGTTGCCCCTCTAACCTTTTCCACACCAATCCTCTCTTCCCTCTCAGTCTATCCAATTTCTCCAGTGCTCTTTTTAAAATACCTTCCTGCTTAAAATACTAATCTTGTCAACATTTCTCATGAGAAAAGTTACATAATAAGGATTTTCCACAGGATGCTAACTGTGTATCTTTATTGGGCTGACTTTATGTAAGCACTGTTTTGCAAGGCAGCTTACCCTATAGTCTCAGCAGCAAGTACTTGGAAGTAGTAATAACCCACAGCCCATTTCACTAAGGAAGTGAGACTCATTTCTTAAGTCAGTTTCATACATGTTTTGATAAATCCTCTGAAAACGTACTCCATGTCTTATCCTGCAAAGTCAGTCCTCCATCTAGACAATGCAAAAATCATGGCCACTAAAAAAGCCTCTAAAAATATGGATATGCGGGGTTATGAGTTTTTTGTGCTGTAAAAATGAAGGGGTTTTTTGCAATAATACATGTTATAGCAAAGCATTGCAAGATTATTATAATTTTAAAATATGTAGTATTTAAAGAAGCATCATAATTTAAACAGGAGAGAAAAATTGCTGTAAAAATAACCTCTGTGATAAACTTGTATTGTAAATATTTTTGAAAAAGAAAAAAAATTGTTAATTTTAGTAGCTAATATTCCCAGTAGCTCATCAATTAATTTTTATTTGTGACTGCCCTACATATTGATCAAATTTAGCTTAGCTGAGGCATTAAACCAATGTCATGTTCTTATAATTAATTGTTGCTGATATTTCTGTGTTAGCAAGTACAAAGATAATGCTTAAATCTTGATAAATCAGTACTGTATACTTGATTTAGACAAGTATCTCCACCACATGAACTGAACACAAAAGATGTAAACAGCAGTTGCATTTACTAAATTCATAGTACTTATCTAAAAATAGACAAGTTGTTGTTTTGTTGTTTCTTATAATTATGGAAATTAATAAAAAAGGATGTACAGCATTTTTAAAAGATGCCATACCCTGAAGGTAATAGTATCTACTCATTTTGAAAGTATCAATTGCTGTTTCTGTTGCAGAATTTATAAAACACTTTCTAAAGCTTCTATTTTGCCAAGAGGAGAAACTTATAGTATAATTAACAGCTTTGGGTGAAAAAATTACTATCTGCTTTCATTTCTCACAACCCAGGAGATAAAGGTGGCAAACTATTTTTTTAATGTTTTTTGTGAAACTGATGTTGGTCTGCCACAAGGCATTTCTTTATCATAACATGAAATTTAAACAAAAGACGAGAAACTTAAATTCATTTTTGAATTGTATTGAGTTGTTAAAACAGTGCAAGTGATCCATTCTTTCTCCAACCACTGCAGCGTCAGGGTGAGCTACTACCTGGCCTCCCATCCTGCCCCAGCTTATTAACAGGACTCCAGAGCACTAAATCTTACCTCTGGAAGATATATTAAAAAAAAAATAAAATTATGAGAGAACTTGTAAACATTCCCCTTTCATGTAAAACTTAAGTGGATATTAGCAAAGGGATTCTTCTTCACTATCAATGGGCAGAAAACTGGCAAAGTATTCCCTGCTTTCTTCAGAGCCTTCCCTCTCCTCCATTTGTAACTCTAGATTATTAAGGAACTGGTTTCTGTGGGAAAAGTACTAGTAATGAACACCTGCCAGAAGGACAATCCCAAATTACCTTGTTAGACTCTAATCTCAACCTAAAATTAATTTAGATCTTGGACACTTAATAAATCTCTCTTTCAAACCATCTGTTTGTTGCTCCCAAACAACTAGGGGTATGCCTGCACTGCAAAAATAGCGGTCCCAAACCATTTAACCTAGAAGAGCTTCAGCGAAGAGCTTTAGGCAGAGTTGTATAGTTCTTTTTAATCAAAAGCTGGTACAAGAATTTACTAAAAATTCTGGCTCACTGATATCAGCCCTGAAACCAGTTGAAATGTATATTCAGGTTATTATTGATTTACATTGATTCTTCACTGCCCCACATCAATGAGGACTAGTTAGTTTTTAAACACCACCACAGTTTTCAATTGCTAGGGAAGCTTTATAATCCAATACTGATTTTAATAATGTTGTGCCAGTTGTAATCACCAGTGTTTTCTCCAAACTTTTGCCTGGCACCCATTTCAAAATCACAATGAAGTGACTTGTGTTGTCACTCTACTATTTCAGGAATACACATTCCTTAACCCAGCTTTTGACAAGAATAGTCCACTGATTATTTCCTATGTGTGTATACATGTATATACTCTTATACAAATAGTAACATACATATGCACATCTTTTAAATATGAGTACATGTTCAAAATGGATACTAAAATTGTGTATGCATTATGTGCACTTTTAAAATTAGTTCCCTAGTTGAGAGCTCCTTTATCTAAGTGATCTGACCTCTTTCTTTAACTATGGAGAGCAGAAACTGCAGCTACGACATACCCTGTAATAAATCTAATTTGTGTACTCAGTTCCCCTCTGTAGAAGAGAACAATGCATAACTTGGAACTGAACATCCTCAGGGACCACTGACATTTTTCTCAGGAGGCATATTGCTATATGACCCACCAGTGCTTGGAACACAAACTCAGCATTCTTTCTGCAGCCAGATGTACAGAAATTTCTTTGCCATTAATAAAGCATAGTTCATAATTTTGCATTCCATCACTGATATTGTGTGAGAACCATAAGCAAATTTGTTTCATTCTGCATAGTTTGTGCACTGAGTAGCTACTACACCTTGTGAGTGCCATTAATGTTTTTAGAATATCAGATGTTCATGTTTTTCATCCGTGGTTCAAGGTTCCTTGAAAGCACACATTTTTTATTAATTCTTTCTAACCCTAAAAGTTATCTGTATTCTGGCAATTTTTTGTTATACTGGAATATATGTGTTAACTCAAAAAGAGTGCTAATACTGAGCAACTGTACTGATGCTTATATTGATACACCTTCACAGATTGATTTATACTTGTTTACACAGCTAAGGTTTGATTCTATCAGTTTTGCAATCAGGTAATGATTAGCAAGAACTCATCCAGGAAATAATGAATGTCAGGTTGGGAATGAAGCTGAAATGAAAGTTTCTTCTCTCTTACGCATTTGAAAGAAAATATCTGTGTGTTTGAAAGCTTTGTTCTAATGTTGTTATAGTAGAGAAAAGTGCAAGTTAATCGTAGCTGAAAGATTTACTGTTATTATGAAATGTTGTCATTAAAAGATGTAGTTTCTCTTTATAAAATAAGGCTATATATAAGCAGTATTTGAATTCTGTTAAAGGCACAGAACAAAAGTCAAAATATACTCAGCTTGCTCTTGGCCTGATAGCTAATGACACCAGTTTCACGTGAAGTTGTGTTACACTCAATAATGTTTTCAGCTACAACTTGTGGGAATTCAGCTAAAATATCTAAATATTTTAACAGGAATTAACTGTACATCTTTAACATGTTTTTAGGTATTTTTTTGGCAAGATAAATTACTGCTTTAAGTAATTCTTTCTATGAAAATAAATAATTTCATATTGACAGAAGGCCTATTTCATATTAGAAAAAAAAAGTTGGGAAACTACATTAAAATCGGTGTTATTTTTCCCCTTGTAAAGAAGAGGTGATTGTTAACTTAAACTAGGTGAACAATTTACATGTTATCATTAATGTGATTGTTTTGTAAGCCCCTAAATAATATAAATTCTAGTCCATTTTAAATTAATGTTTTAAGAGCAAAAAGTCAAAACTGCTAGCAATAAAAATATTAAAATCAATCTTAAAGCAATTTCTTTTAATCCTATTTCACTGAGCCTGGACTTGCTTAGGAAAGAGGTTTTTTCCTATGTCAGATGTGTATTAAAGTATGAATGTTCACAATATTTGGATCCTTTGTCAGTATACCTATTTGACGTAGAAAAGAGTCTACTGGGCTCCATGACTGGGACCTATTAGTCATCAGCCTGTCTATTTTGAAAAAGAAATGTGTTTTTACAAAGGTTAATCAGGTGGGATTGGAATTAAATTCAAGTTGACAATACTCTAAGGCACTTCATTTGATTTTTCCCTTCATCAACCTATGAATCTTATTTAGAAAACAGCAACGCGTTGCAGAATGTTGTAAATGTGGAAGCACCAATTGTCAAATAGTGAATACTCAAACTGACAGTTGCAACAAAGAACTTCTAAGTAGTACACAGATGAAATGGATTTAAATGAATTGTTTGCCAAATTATTTTGAATAGGGAACACTTTTGGGAATATCAAACATTTCATGGACAACTGATAAAGAGAAGAAACACATTCTAACTATTTGAAT
Source organism: Taeniopygia guttata (assembly GCF_048771995.1). NCBI lineage: Eukaryota > Metazoa > Chordata > Aves > Passeriformes > Estrildidae > Taeniopygia > Taeniopygia guttata. The sequence goes on along the minus strand of NC_133028.1, from coordinate 33,554,589 downwards.
TGCTTCTAAGTAGATACTTTGAGCCATGAAAAATTTATGTTTGGTATCCTTGTGGACAAAGTATTTTTTAAATAGGAATTTCTAGTGTCCCAAAAGATAGAAGAATATGCTTGTTTAGTATACAGGACTGTTATTCCTTGGGCTTTGTTTTAAAGTAAAGTTTGCTAGCTTTTCTATGGCAGTGCTTGTGCATCATTTATTGTGTACATTAACTACATCTATATTTTATTTCTGTTTCACTTGCACTTTTTGACAGCTTGAAAATTTCTACCTTATCTTTAAGTTTCATTAGGAAATATCTGCAGGCTACAGGCTGATAGTCAGAAATAAGAGGAGCCCTATCGTTCTGACCTTATCAAGCTGCTATGGACAATTTTTCTTCTACCAGCAGTACTTGATACTTTTAATCTGATGGTTTTTATATTAAAATTTGGCATATCTACTGAAAAAGCAAAGCTGTCTTGAAATAAGAAACGTTAAAATAAATAAAAATTTCCTTTGACTGTATAGCATGTGTTTAAGGGTTACCAAGATAATAACTGAGATATCATCAGCTGCCCTATGGGTATGCTTAAAGAATTTTTAGTTATTGGCATGCCTTTTTTACTGTAGTGATAACAGAGTAATACATGCAGTACAAAGGAGTTCTTTTCACAGAATGGTGTGGTGGTGGGTCAATAGAATGAAATGCATAAAACACCACATGGTTCCTTGAATGGAAGGACAACTTCCAAGTGTGAGAATGACTGTTACCTGAGGTGTACCTCTGCAAGAGCATATTCTCAAATTAGTGGGTTTGTTTCACTTGAATTCTTGAAATTAACATGCAAGGGTTGTTTTGGAGTTTTTTAATAACTTAAACATATGTAAACCCATTTAATACAATTTAAAGCAAATAATAACAGTAATAACAGTAATTTCTTTATGTACAAAATTAATTTCCATTAAATTCACCAACATCAAGATATCTCAAAGTTCTGTTCATCAATTTTTTTTCTAATTCGTATTTCAGCCAACACCACATGCTCTGGAAGCAGCATGGATTTTAACAGTTCTGGTAACAGTGTTGATAACAGGTACCTGTGTCAAGGACATGGGTATTTCAGATGCAATTGAAAAGGAAGCATGAATGCATCTAAAATGCATTCTCTTTGGCATTTCTTTTATGCAACATACCTTTATACCCCCTCCTCCATGGACATTAGAAGAAATTACTCATAAACATTGTCATAGGACTAGAAAGAGGAAGAAAAATGTTGCTCTTGCTTGCTGAAGTTTTTAGTGTGTAACTTTAGCCAAAAGCTAAAAAGACTGACTCGTACATTTGAGTCCTTTCTATGACTGAGGAAAATGTGTACATGAGAAGCTTGAACATGGATTTCATTGTCAGTGTGATGCCACTGATTTCAGAAATGTTCTAGTAAAAAAGGCCAGTTTAAAACATCTCTTCCAAAGGATTAAAACATTTTAATATCAAAATTTACTATCTTCTTTATGGGAGTTTGTGGGTTTTTTCTTTGTAGTTTTTATATGCTAGTTGTTTTCCATGGTCAACAGAAAACTAAATGGGGAATCCCAAAATGTAATTTCACAAATATAATATTCTAATAAAGCTTTATTAAAGAGGAAATTTACATCTATCAGAGTGAGCACAATAGTATTTTGTTGAAAAATATAAAAATAATGCAAACTTACTTTATATCTTATTAAAAAAGCATGTAAATGTATATTGGTCAGTATCAAATTTTTTAAATCCTGAAAATATAAGCAAAGAGGCTGATATAGTACAAAGAGTAAAGTGATGTGACATCTACAAAATAATTTTTGTTTCTTCAATACTGAAAAAAGATATGATTGAATTTTCTTTTTTACTTTTTATAAGCTTTTTATTTATCCTTCTTTTTGGCATGCGCTGTCCAAATATATGGTGTTTTTCTAATGCACTAATGACTTCTAAAACTTCAGTTTGAGGTTCTCTTCCATAATGTACCTGTAGTTAGTCTGGAAGTATTTCAGTAATCCTTTAGTTCAGTTCAGGAGAACTCTGCTTTTAACTTAGTTCAGTCCCACATCTGTTGTATACACTGATTTTCTAAATTTCCTACCAGACAAAATGGAAATTTAGTAGGATGGATAACAAAAAATGTTTTCTAATTGGATTAACATTTTTTAGATTTGTCTGCATAAAAAGGTATTGAATAAGGGAATTCAGGAAAACAAAGCTTTGTGCTGTATTGTTGAAGTAGTGAGTAGGAGCAAGTATCAGTAAGACATGTGAATGCAAGTGATGTGTTTTGTCCAGTAATCCATTCTGGACATCTGATCTGTATTACATAACTACATTTTAAAAGGAAGGATGACTGGTAAAATTCATTTTAAAATGGACAAAACACCTCAAAACAATCACTCACATTCATTTTCATACTTAGGTAGTGATGTCATGCCAGACACAGTGAAGTAAATTTTTAAATACAGGTTATCAATTTTTTAAATAACTAATACCCGGATTAGGAAGGAAAAAAGTCTGAACCTTTTTTTATGTAATTGATATAATAAATATATGTGCTGCAATTTATTTTCCTCAGTAAAATTTTTCCTTCTGTTATCATCATTACTTACCTCACAATACTATCCATAATAAAGTCTAGAATTCTGAATTCATTACCTTACAGGAAGACAGTGGTCCTGTTACATAGACAACAGACAGAAAACAATCCTAGAGCTACACATAAATAAAGCACAAGAAATAGCATGTTTACCTTAATGTATTTGTCTTAAAACTACTAGAGCTTTTCTGTATCAGAAAATGATGAATGAAATTACATTACAGCAATTACTGTAAGATGGTATCAACTTAAAAAATTAACAACCCCCTCCACCATATCTGTCCTTTACTGACACAACCCTTATTTTTCAATATATTACTTTAAATGGATTATTTTTATTTAGGCATTTTATCTATTTAATTTTCTCAGTGCCAGAACTTTAGTCTATACAGTCTGTGTTTCAACACTTTCTATGGATTTTTTTTTCCATATTTCATGCACTACATTATACCTTTCTGTGTTTCAGCAGCTTTTTTTAATGAGTGCCAATTTTTAATTTGGGTTAGAATAATTCAGCTGCTGTACCAAAGATTTAAGTTCAAGACTTAAATTAAATTTATATTAATATTTCTAATAATGTTTCTGTCATTCAGAAATATATAAGGTCACCATTATCTGATGGCCTACAGGTGTAAATTTTACATATTTTACATAAAATTTATGAAAAATTAAGTAAGGGGAAGGTCATTCTGCTGTGTTGCACTTTAATATTACACTTGATGTGCTATGTGAACACCAAACAAATAATCAGATTTTTTATAATAATTAATAAAACCTTTTAAAAAAGGCTGGCAATTTAAGGCACTGAAATTACAGACATATTTTTGATATATTGTATCAGTGTAGTTATTTCCAAATAATACAGTAAGAGCACAGAGGAACTACAGAAGTCATAGAAGAAGCTGGGTGCTCTTCAAGAATGTGTTGCTGCCACTGGTTCATTCTGACACTGTATGCACAAGTGTAAGAGAAGCAGCTGGCTTCAGCCATGCATCTTCATCTCTTATCTCACTGCCTTCCCCGTATTCTTTACAAACATTACCATCTCTCTGTGCCTTGTGTCAGCTTCTTCTCCACTCTTTCAGCACTCCAATTATCTTGTAGCCTAGTGAAACTGAAGAGGAACATGGGTGATCCTTAAGAAGGATTGTGTGCGTCACTGAGTTTCTCTGGTTCTGACCCTTATGGTGTCTTTCTACAATCATCTGCACTAGGGCTGTAAGGGAAGGGAGCCAGAACAATTGGCATTGTGGAAATCAACTGCTGGTCCCATCCCTTAAATTACATTTCCCATAGATCACATTACAAAAAGTCCATGTTTGCAAAAACTATCTGCTATATTTAGGCTTTATAGAAAGCCTCATTCCTGGAGAAAAATGCAAACTTCATTTTCCATGTAGTTAATAGACCTAATAAATTCTTTCAGGCCTATTCGTTTTGAGAATTTGTTATCAGTCACCACCTGATTCCACTGGTTCAGTTGGATCAACGTGAGAGAAAAGAAATGCGTCTTTCTTATCAGGAGACAAAGGACATTCATACTGTGGAAATTGTAATTCTGGATAAACTTAATGCTAGACAGACTCAGGTGCAGTATTGCCCATCGCTGTGCACTTCTTATATTTGAAGATTTAAAAAATTATACTCAGGATTACCCATAGATATTTTCACATGTAATTGCTTTTAAGGTAGCTGTCATCTGTTTTGTAAAGTGATTTAATATTTCTGTACAGAATAACAGCACAGGATGGAAAACAGTCTAATAGCAATGAGATTATGACTACAAATGTGTTTTTTAGAATAATAGGTTACTCTTATTATCAAATTTGAATGAAAGATTGAGATCATCATTGTTTGCATCATCTATCTGCATAATATCTTTCAAGCCAAACCTTATGATTTGAGATCTCATGCTTCAGATTATGGCAGTGGCAATAATCTTTCATAATGGTATGGGTGAGGAAGAGCAATACTGTGGGCATTCTAATGGCAGCACAAGTCAGTCATTCTGAAAATGTCCTTGCAGACAGAAACACTCAAATCAACAAAATCAACTGATCTCTGGGTTTCTTGGTAGTTGTTTATTCAAATAATACATTGACTTCATGTTTGTTTTTCTGTTACATGACTAATTTAAGCTGAAAGGGCTTTACTGTTGTGAAGTTGTGAGTGTTGACTCTGGCGTGGAAATAGGAACCTACCAGCTGCTCACTTATTCCAGCAGTTTGGGAAAGAGAATTGGAAAGGCAAAAGTGAAAAAATTAATGGGTCAAGATAAATATAATTTAATAAGTGATGGGAATCAAAGAAGGGGAAAAAAAAGCGGTGATGCAAAAGCAATTGCTCACCACTTCTGACCTGCAGACCAATGCCCATTTCTGTATGCTCTGCAAAGCATACAGAATCAATCAACATGGCATGTTTCATGAGTTGAATTTCTGAAAGAAAATGTCGGTGCCAACTTTCTCATTGCACTTTAAGCTATTCATACAAACCTTCTCTCACAAAATAATAAGCATTTAATTTCCAATTTCGGTGACCTACAATGTCTTTTGATGGTCTTGTTTCTTCTGGCTTATGTACTGAGACCATTAACGACAACTTCTTCTGGCCTATGTTAGAAGCAGTATAGACTGCCATGCTGCCTTTGTACTCTCCCTTGAATATGTTGCTGCCGGGTGAATTTAGTATTTAAGATATCAGTAAACTTCCTTCAGTACATTAGGCCAAATTTTCACTTGGATGCCAGGGTAAGCTGAAAGCAAAAAGAACTTGCAGTGTGGAGACCATATCTGCTCACCGAAAAACATTAAAAATCTTTTAATTTCTAAAAATGTTACAATAGCTGACCTCAATATTTTCTAACTTTATGAATTAGAAGACTATGATTTTACAGTTTTATTTCTACATATTAACTAAATGAATTCATAAGTGCCTGTGTAGCATTGCTGAATTGTTGATACTACTCTGATATCACCCTTTTATTTTAGCATGTTATGACTGCTGTGAATAGATATGAAATAGAGGTTAGATGCTTTTCCAGTTAGTCTACTTTGCCTTCCATTCAATCAGTGTCAGAGAACACTGTAAAGGTTACATGAAGCCACAAGAGTGTGAAAACACTTTGACTCAAATTTGTCAAAGCATTAATAGGGTGAGAATAATTAGCTTTATACTGTAGCTGCATTTTGAGAATCATATTAAAACTGGTATGTGTTGTAGGCAGACAGTGTGTGGTAAGTGGGAGTGGGGCTGCGGCTGAGCCTCATCCTTAACGGGCTACAGCTGTGCAGGACAGGTGACCAGTATTGAAGGTAATGAGACATGGAGTGCTGAGCTGCACTGACCAACCACAAACGGGTACAGAGGGCACACAGGTGGAAGGCATGTAAGATGAAGAGTATAAAAGGCTGTAGTGTCAATTAAGAAAGGGCTGCAGGTGCTTTAAGCCTTCTTTGTATCAGTCATGCCTCTGCCATGGTCCCAGTAGGTATGTACTATCACATTATACCTTTTGAGTGAACAATTGCACTGTGCAAAAAAATTTCTTGATGTAATGTCACACTGTATTGCCTCTTAAGCCTCCTGAATCCACGAGGTTTAAGATAACTTCATGAAGTCCTCCTGGTAGCTCAAAGTTTTAAGGATGTTAGATTGTCTACTTATGGTTGAGAGCATTATGAAAGATATTTTCAATGTTTCTTTACTAGGTGGTTCAAGCCTCTCTTATATTTATTTAGAATCCTGCACAACAGTCCTACACAATTTGAAGAGAACCAATTTAACCAGGTGGAAGCCAGCCATTTGATAATAACTCAGCAGTCACAGCAACAGTCTCCCAGCCGTGGCAAAGAATTTGTCTTTGTTATTTCGCCTCAAAATACAGCCTAGGAATCATAAGCTAACCTCAGCATCTCTATAAAATAATTAATAGTGAAATGAAAGATTTTCTGGTTTTGTTTTCCAAAATCTATAACAGTATTGAAAATAAGTATGTGATGCAAGTCTAGATGCAGAACAGCTGTTTAGGCTGTAATTGTTTGCAGTGATAGAAATCCTTTTTCTTGACTTACTTCAAGTTTTCTTTTAAGAAAGATCTTTTCATTTGCAAATGCTGTAAAAACAACCCATTTAGTTTAGGCATGTTTGTATATGTAGTTATGTATGGGTGTATATATAGGTATGCATATCCTTTTATTTATTTTTTATTATTTTGGACTTGAATAATAATATTTTCAGCCGTTTCCATATGAAGCAAGTACTTTATTTTCACTAATTTCATATGTCGGATATGCTGGTAGTTGATGCCTGTACTTCCTAAGACCAGGCATATCATCCATAAAATTGATGTTCAGTTCAGATTGGTCATCTGCTGCTGCTGCAACAGATGATCATTTTTGAGTCCCAATATGAGCAATAAGGAGGGAATAACCATATTATATTTTTAAACCGTTTAGCTATATTTTTTAAGAGGATTTTTAAAATAGATTTGCGTTAAATTTGGAGTCTCCAAAATAGTACTTGGTGATATATTGCCAAGATGCTTATTGAAGTTACTAAACTTGTTTCTGAAACATTTATGATAAACAGTATCAACTGTTGTGAATCCTCATTGAATTAAAAATTAGTTTCTGTGCTTAAAAAAATGCCATCTTGTAAGACAGGAATAATTTTAAAGATCATAAAGTTTAATTTGGATTCTTTAGTTTTATTTGAAAATTCTTAGTGTATTCAAACAATGCTCTGGTAAACTGAGCTAGAATTTTATGGGTTTGTGTGGCAAGCGTAGGGTAGTGGGGGTGGGGGGCTCCTGAGAGAAGCTGCCAAAATCTGCAGTGTTTAATGGAGACAATGTCAGCCGGCACCGACGTGGATCTGCTGCTGGACAAAGCTGAGCCCATCAGCAGCATTGTTAGCGCCTCTGTGATAACAGAGGAAAAAAAGGGAAAAAAAAACCCCAAACCTTTACAATTACAGCTGTAGACAGAAGTGAGAATATGTGCGAGCAACACCTCGGCAGCCACCGGGGCAGTGTAGAAGCAGGGGGAGGAGGCGCCAGGGCTGCGATTTCCCCGAGCCCGGGATGAGGCTCCGCGGTGCCCTGCAGCCCGTGGAGGACCCGTACCCGAGCAGGGCGTGCCTGGAAGATGCTGTGACCCCGTGGGAAGCCCCTGGCAGAGCCTGCGGACCCTTGGAGAGAGCAGCCCACGCTGGAGCAGGGGAAGAGTGTGAGGAATTCCATCTCTGAGGAAGAAGGAGCAGCAGAGACCTGTGTGATGACCTGACAGCGCCGCGCTAGGTGTGGCTGAGCAGGGAGGAGTCGGAGAATTTGGGAGTTTAGCCTGGAAGAAAGTAGGAGTTGGAGAAAGGATGTCTTTTAATATTTAGTTTTGGTTCTCATTATCCTGCTTTAATTTGCTTGGTTATAAATTAAATTAATTTCCCTAAGTCAAGTCAGTTTTTCCATGACAGGGCTGAGTGATCTGTCCCCACCTTTACCTTAATTCATGAGACCTTCATGATATTATCTCTCCACTGGCCAGCTGAGAGGCCAAGTGATGGAGTGGCTTTTGTGGGCACCAGGCATCTAGCCAGGGACCACCCACCATGTAATATTATCATATTATCTTAACAATTTTTTAAAGCACATTTATTTTTTGTAATAGTTGAATCATTAATCTTCTGTTATTTACACATCTTACAATTTCACCAGGTCTTAAAGTTGAAATTTTAATTTTTACACACAGTTTTTTTAAATTAGCACCAGTATTAGCATACTAGAAGATTCTAATGCAAAAATTCTTTACCTTCATCAAAGTAAGATTAAAAAATATTTCCTAGGTTAGGAACATCTATCAGTGATTTATTTAAGAATAAGATAAAAAGTGAACAAAAGGACAAAATATGTACCTTGTAGAGCAGAAACCTTATTTTAATAACAGGTATTTAACTAATTGACGTTGTTCCAATGAGTGCTTTATCAAGTTACTACAATTTCACCAGATTTCATTGAAATTACTCCATTTTGAACATGGTCACCAGCTATGAGATTACAACTATGCTCTGTAAATTCTTCTCTGATACAATAATGGGTACACCAAAGTTGGTAAGCTTCTACATAAAGGAACCAGAGAATCATTGTTTTGAAATCCACAAACTAATGCTTGAAATGCTCAGAGGTAACTGGATTCCTGTCTGCTCATTTCACGTAAAGCACTAAAGTCAGTTTTTTTCATCGATTTTTTTGAACATGTAGGATTTCAGCAAGTTTCATGTGTTTGGTCTGTAGTTTAGCCTGGACTCGCAAAAATCCACATACAACGTAGTTAGAGTTAATGTTTCTGCTGGAGTATCAAGCCATATATGTCTGATTGTGTCTGGAATATCCTGAGTTTTTTGTCCTGCCAATGTATTTAACCTGCTGGTCTAGGGATATTGATGTGCCAGTGCTTCCAGGGACACTTTTTATTTAGCCTCGGAATAAACTGTATCTTTATCTTAAGAAGGATCCAGACAGGGGCTTTCACACTACTGAAACTACGTGCTACTGTTCAGGTTTGGGAATGGACAGCTCTGAAGTCTATAATATCCCTAATGTGTCGTTAGATCATTGGTTGAATGCTTGAAAACCATGAACTGAAGCAGTTTGTGGCAGTGAAGCTTCACTGAAGGCAGGCCTGCCCCTGTTGAGAAGGCTGCTTGTTTAAGGCTGGTTTTGGTGTTATCTTTTGACAAAGGTTAAGCAGCTCCCTGCTAAGAATGTTGGCTGTTACAGACCACAGTACTTAGGAATTTTATTCTTCCCTTGCTAATACAACTGCAGAAGAGAACCACCTAGCTGCTTAACTTGGACATAAGCGTTCTGTTAGAGACACAATAGAAAGAGTATTATTCCTAGGTAATCATTGAACAGGAATTTAACCCAACGAGATTTAAAGAGACTTTTTTTCAGCACACTTAGGAGCAGTAGAGAATTTTTCTAAGTCAAATGACTGATAATTTTATTAGTTTTATAGATATTTCTATTTTTTTAATACAATAGATGTTTTCACTACACATCTGCTGTTCAGTTTATAAAATACTGTATTAGAAAAGCATTAAAAATAGCTATCAATAATAATGAATTTTATGCATCCCTAATGAGTTAATTAAAATTACAGTAATGTTTCCATTTTAATAAGAATGCTGTTATTCTGTTGCTGTCAATGAGATTAAATTATTTGGGCAGATTTTTAACACTTTACCTTGATGCCCAGTGGACATAACAACAGAAATTAAGCACATGTAATTAATACCAACAGAAAAAAAATAATTGTTAAAAGCAATAATTGCCATCTGTTCTTGTCAGTATTATTAATGTGCATAGAATAGCCTTTATTGCAAAATAGCTTACAACTGTAGTGTTGACAAAACTTTTTTCTTTCAAAGTAGCTGGACTTGCAGTAAAGAAGGTACGGTGAGCAAATAAATTCAAAATGTTAACACAGCCTAAGAGTATTGGTGTATCAGCCGATTTATAATTAGTTGCAGCTTGCAAAGAATGCAGATCTCTCAGGAATAAAACCACAGTACTACTTGTGGATAAGGTGCTGAACCATTCATGTGTTATACTTTGCTATCTTGTAACTGCTACAGTTAATCTGGCAATGTAAGTTTGATTTCTTATTTTCTGCGGAAAAATTATACCTTGCTTCAGTTTCCATAGCTACTAGTGTTCAATTGATGTATTTTCTATGCAAAAATAATTTTTTTTCAGTTTTGTATATGTAGTATACTCTATATTGCAAGGCTTTTGAATAATTTTCTTGGCCTAGAAGGGACAATTTAATGCAGTTTAGTAAAATGTTACTTTACATTTAGTAATTAACAGGTTCTCTTCTAACATAGTTTCCTAAGGCTTATTTGTGTCCTCAGGTTATTGCCAGATTCCTACAGTCTCCTGAATCTCTTTCAATCTGGTGGCTAAATTCTGCAACTTGGCAGAGGAGTAGAGATCTGAAATGATAGGTTCTTACAAGATTCTGGTGTAGTGTGATTTATGTAAAAAAAAAAAGTTTGGGTAAAAATAACATGATTTTATTCTTCATTCTCCATAATACAGAGTGAGGATGTTCTGTGAGCTGTGGCAGAACTCAGAGCAGTGAGCCCATTGTGGATGGCCTATGCTTGTAGCTCACAGAACATCTTTTGTCTAGCTTGAAAGAACCAAATTCTGCTAGTTAGATTGCTGAGGAATGTGTGCTGGATTCTTTTATTGGCACAGGATTCAAATTACAGTTACTCATAGTGTGTGGAGAAATTAAATATACATTGCTATTCATGGATGTGTAGCTTTAGCTAAATGTTTATAGTCAGATTCTCCCATGCTGAAAAATGTTTGAGACACTTTCGGAACTGAGGCAACAGACGTCTCTTGAGGCAGTGAGCTCTGCAACTTAACAAATTCACAGAGAAGTTCAGAAAGGTATCAATTTAGATGGTGAAATGAAGAGCCTTGATGCTATCTCTGAGCAAATAACAAAATCAGGCTTTTTACTAGATTTGAACAATAATAATTTCTGTTTGTAAATGTAAGTGCATTTGGTTTGAATTATGTTTCTAATGTGTGTGTCATGTCATTTTTTCCGATATGCCCATTTTGTTATTCTGGTCATGTATTACTGTCATTAATTAATTTTTTTTCAGTTGAATTTAATTTTAATGCCAATAGCTCAAAATAAGTACTTTTAAACAACAGAGACTGTAAGAGATCACCAAGTGTGTCCTGAAATCAACTCTTTAAAACTCTTACATGTTTTGGTTTTCTCAAAGTACATTTAAGATTGAATTCTTCAAATTCTTTGTCATTGGGAGATTACCATCCATTTCTGTATGTGGGTAACGTAACACAGATTTTTTTTCCTATGATTTTAACACTGTTCCTAAGGCATAGTTTGCAAAACATTAAGAGGGCATTTTAGGTTCAGTTAATCTGAAAAGAATTTCAGATTAAAATATGTGCAGCTCAATATATAGAGGCTGATGACCAGGAAAACTCAATACTTCTAGAAATATTTTGTCTTCTTATAGTAATTTCAACCAAGGAGATAATATGGCAAATTTCATGCAAGCAATAGTGACATTTCTTAGTTCAGCATTCAGAATCACTGGACATAAATATTTTGCTGATGCTGACAAAGAATTTATATATTCCTCTTATATTTTCTAGCTTGCAAGGCAAGAGTAATCACTTAGAGCAATTCTTATTTCTTAAAGGTCTGGTCTGAAATCTCTTACCAAAAATTTGCCTATGATAAAAAAAATGTTAGAAAACTTTAACTTATTCAGCAGTTGTGTGGTTGGATGTTCCATTGCACTGGAATAAGGGGCTTTTAATAATTTGCAGCAACAAATGCATTACTTTATAGGTCATAAAATAAATGCTGGTGGAATATATCCGATTAAATTACGTGAGTAGATGTCCGTAGACTCACTGGTATAACTGATCCTAATTATAGTAGTGTGTGTGCAGGTTATCCCCTATACCGTAGGATAGTGATTAACCCCACAATTATGCGCAGTAATTCAGTAATATTATGCTATACTAGTACCTTTAAACATATGACACTATTAAGTAGCTAGACTTTATAAGTTTATAAATCCATGTACTAAAATCAGTCCAACTATGAAACTATCTGAGTTTAAGGCACAGCCAGCACAACTAAGAAGTTATGCGTGTTTAAGGCATATACTGTCTTCCTAAAAGTCAGAATATATATAAAGGGCAATGTCCGGACTTGTGACTTAGAATTCCTTTATAAAGGTTTTTTTCCTAAAAGCTACATTCACCTAGATGGTGAGTTTTGCATTTAACTTTTGTTCTTTAAAGTGATTCTCTGCTTTTGTCTTGAACAACAGGAATATCACTAGATGATCTTACAAGACAGTCAGTTTGGATAGCCTTATAGGTCATCTGTTTTTAATATAAATAATTATGTCTATAGATAAGTTCATATCACTGGGCCAAATTCTAAATGAAGAGAGATTTGCTTGATGTTTAGTTTCCTAAATAATTACAAATGCTATACCAGATTAATGAAATTTATTATGCCACTCATTATCAGACTATACTGTTTGTTTCTCATAATTAACATTAGTACAAAAATAATAAATAGACTTGCTTTTGTAAGCTAAGCAGTCACTGGTTTTCTCCAGAAAGCTGTGTTTTTCCTGGGTGCCGTTGATAAAAAGGAAGGAAAAATTATCAAATTTTTTCTATTTACTGAAATATAAAAAATAATTGAGAATTCTATTTGGACAGTTTTGCTCCTGCTATACTGAACTGATCAATGGGGAAAACACCCTGTATGAGTCATCCCTGAAGAGCACAGCAATTTTGTTTGTCATCAAGTGACGCAGATGTTCATTTTACATTAATTTTCAGTGTTATTCAAGCAGCTTTCAAATTAATGTAATCAATAACATTAATGACCTTTTAAAAGCAAAGGAAGTATTAGCAATGGAATATTAAATATAGAAACCTTCTGTATTTGATATTAAGCTGTCTGTCAAACTACAGCTATTTCTAAAGTGGTGAACACTGGGAGATACTAAATTTGTTAACCAGATATGGAAAAACCATATGTATGGCAATAAAAACTTTCTCTTAATTTCTTCATACATACAGTTTCATTCCCCTTGTTAACTGTGTGCCCTGATAAAAACATCTTTTGATCATAATTCCTTATGTGTAGCATGTGAAAATGCTTTGCAGGTGCTGGACTTAAAATTGTCACTTCAGCTACCATTCAAATGGACACAGCAATGCAATTTCATCAACGCTATAAATCCTTATGCTTCCATTGTCTTTATGCAGCTGTCTTGAGGACCATATGTACATGTAATTATATAGCTGTATTACACGTAATTTTTCTTCCTGTTTTCTTTGTTTTCTTCTTTTGAGTATGACCATTCGTCATACTCAAAGTCACTTAGTTCTTTTTTTCTGACAGGTCTCTGTACAAACTAAGACCAAATACTATGACTTTGAGAGAGACATGGATGGAGGCAAGATACGATACTGAACCAACACTGGAATATCAGAGAAAAATGTCATGAACCATTAGTTAGATTTTTGAAACTTATATTTTCTTCATTGTCTTACATTTTTAACATAAGAGTAGTGATTTCAAAGGCTTCAAAAGGATATAAATAACATAATTACAACACTATTTCTGTAGAATAATGCATGGGTCAAATTATGGTGATGGTGATCATCGTTATATTTGGCTTCCTGTGAGATACCTCTTATTCATGCATCATCTCTGATGTGTATTTTCTAATTAAGTGTTTCATGCATTTTTACTAGGCTATGAGTGGGTTATTATATCTGTGCTGTCAGTAATGTATAGGTAGATTTCCTGTAAGCCTCATCCTCAATATTTCTATACTATTTTACTGTGTGTAAGCTAAAAATGAGAACAAAAATAATAAGCCCCCCAAAACAAAACCCAGCAAATAAAAAAAAAATAAAACACAAAAAAGCCCATAATAATGTCCACAAATGTTGTTTTCAAGTGTGTTGAGTAATGCTTTATTTTTCTGTGTTTTCATTGGAGCTAGAAGATACTGATTTTTATTTGAGTTGAAAAATTAGGAGATGGGAAAGATAGCAAGAATAACTTTAGTGGGAATATTTTCCATTTGCCTTAACTTTTTGGTGTTATTAATGTAAAGGGGTGTGGGGTTTTTTGTGTTTCCTGTAGTTTGAGATTTCAAATAGAAAGGTGTTTAATATTAGTTGTTGTATCATACTGTATGACTGCATGTGTTATGATCATAATTTTTTTTTCCTGAAATGATAGTTGTTCCTCCACACCCCCTAAGCTGCAATATATGGGAATTGCTTGTCATTCTCTTAGTTTTTCAATAATCTAGACAGGTTCAGAAAAGTTCCCTAAAGTTTGTGTAGCATTTAAAATTAGGCTTCCTGTGCTTCTCTAAGGAAAAATAGTCAATGCTTTGTATGTTATATTTATCATTCTTAAATTTTGTTTTCCTTTTAATATGTAAACCATTTTCCAAGGGGAATTATAATTTAATTCTTTTGCTTTCCACTTACTACTTCATTTCAGTTTTAAGTCATCAGTGCATTTGGCAATTCTACAGTTAGTTTCTCTGTTTTAGTAATTTATGCAGATTAGAGGAAATGAAGATCTGAAAACTGACTCCCCTGTGGCTCTTTTGAATACTTTACTTTCTAATCACTTTACTTCAATCAGTTCTTTATCTGTTCCCATGTTTAACCTGAATCTTTCCTGCTTTCAGTTTAAGATGAAGACTATCATTTGAGACACTATCAAAGACTTTATGTAGATCCAAATTATGGTGCTTGTACTCCCATTATCAATTGTATTTCTAATCTTCTCAAAAATGGAAGGTGACTGGTTGTCAGGATTTCAATTTCTTTAAAAGTATTATGAAGATAATCTATATTTGTTTTGAATTCTTGACAATTACTTGACTCTTGTCTTTAACTGAATTTTATGCTATAGTGTAAACTACTATTTTTTAAGGTCAGTTCTCTTACTTGTTCCCTTTCAGTGACGTCATTCAGTGTACACATGATGTACTCACACACAAATATTGTCTGTAATGAGGCAGGCAAAGCAAAGAGTATGAATTATTTTGCAGTTCCAGCATATGCAAGTACTGTAGAACTCTTGAGGGTTGCCAAGAGACTCATGTGCTTTTGGTTCTAGCAGATCAGTTCAGACTGACTGTTTAGGCAGACAGAGAAATGAACTTCAAAGCTTTTCTCCTCGGCTCACTGCCAATCCTCATGTTAGAGAGGTGGTAAGATCATTCCAAATGTTAAATACCTTATTGGACTTTGAATGTGAGTGATCTTCTGCGGAGTTTAAGACTGATGTCTGTGATTAGGTCATAATATGACCTATCACTATTCATTAGATTTTTAATTTTCAAAACATACTCTAGACCTAATCATGTTTAGAATAATATCTTATGTAATATGGGATTTTTTTATTTATAACTGAGAGCATTCAAGACAGAAAAGTTAGAAAGTCTGGACAAAACCAGAATAAGTAAGAGCAAAACTTACATCTGTGTATTCAAACTTTTTCTGTCCAGTGGTTAATGTCTGATCTATCAAAAAAGGATTTTTGTTGACAGCTGTGGAAGCAGGTTGACACTGATTAAGTTCTGAGTCACTTAAATCAGATTTTCCTACTTAATTCTACCATGAGTATATCTTTTTCAACCTAGATCATTCTGTGATTTTGTGATCAAAATTATAAAGCTTTATTTGAGAATCAAAGGATAAAATTGAAGATAATGGTTATATTTTTATGGAATAATGGGAATATGTTAGGGATTCAGGATTGGCATGTAATTCAGGATACATTGCTACTTGCATAAATTATTCTGATACATTCAAAGTCATAATGGGTTTAAAATGCAATAAAATTAGTACAAATTGATTAAGTATCTGAAGGGAGCCTACAGGATAGATAGGCATGGAGTTTTACAAGCATGTGTACTGACAGGGAAAGGGAGAATGGATTCAAACTGAAATAGAGTAGATTTAGATTAGATACCAAGAAGAAAGCTGAAGGGTGCTGAAGGTGCTAGAACAGGATGCCCAGAGAAGTTGGGGATGCCTCATCCCTGTAAGTGTTCAAGGCCAGGTTTTATGGAACTGTGAGCAACCTGGTCTAATAGAAGGTGTCCCTGCCCACGGCAGGGGTGTTGGAACTAAATGATCATTGAGGTCCCTTCCAGCCCCACCTATTCTGTGATTCTATGAATCGCTGATAAACTATCAGAATTTAGGTATGTACATTGAAAAGGCACATGTAATCAAATGCATGTTGAAGCGAAGATACTGACAGAGTATAAATTCTACTGCCTCGCAGTAACCTACCCAGCTAACCTGGGATGCACTCTGAAGATTAACAGTTTGAAAAACCCCACCAAGTAGTTCAAGTAATAGCTGTAGTTCAAAAGATGCCATTAAAAAAACACATTATCTTTCATTTGTAGGGATGCGCGAGTTCCTCAATGTTTAGTGAGGCATGATAGAAAGTCTGCATTATACAATATGTTAGACTTTGCATTTCACAGTATGTAAAATGAGTGTATTTGACAGGAGTGCTACAGATGAACACATTCTGAAATAATACCTCAAAACTAATCAAAATGTTTAAAGACAGAAGAACTTGGTAATGTTTTGGAAAGGTTTTTGGTCACTGCTCTGATACAGTGTATAATGAGTGGCTACCATGGTAACATCCTTAATTTAGCAATCTTCACATCTACTCTGGCCTCAGTTTTATGAACATCTTTTTCAAAGAGCAATGCTAAAATATATGTTTGCCACCCATAATTATAGCTATTAATCACTTTAGATAATGCAAGAATGTGTCAGCTCTACATTTACCTAGTAGCATATGTTTGTGTGATGAAAAGGTCCATACAATCAAAAACATATGCTCAAGTTTGGAACAGTAGTACTCCCTTGCAGTGAGAATAGCAAAAGATTAGTCAACATTTACAGTAAAAATATCCTGTTTGCTACAAATCAACTCCAATACCCCCAAATAGAGGAACATCAACGACAGTGTCAAATGGTAAAAGAAACAGCAGATGGAAATAAGTGGAATTTTTTGTTCTTTTAGGATGCAATTGAACAAAAAGAGGAAGAAACTTTTTAATTAAAAATACATTCTTCCTTTATATTGAGAATATGACCCCAAAAAGTGTGAATTTCCCAGCCTATTTTTTCATTATGTGTTTATATGATTTTATCTTTCTTATCCTACATACTAAAATGTATTATTTTAGCACATAATCCTTTGGAGAGAATATCTTTGCTTACAGCTGAGAATGTATCCCCCAAATAAGCAATTTATCCATTCTTCATTTCCCAAAATGAGTTATCTGCCCAGAAGCCATTTACAATTATCATTGCAAACACAATTTGTAAGGGTAAAAATTGACTGATTTCAGTCTATAAACAAGCACATGGTTTTTTCAATAATAAATTTTTAAATGTCATCAAATATGCATAATCTGTAAATTTCTACATTTGTGGTTTTGTAAACATTTGTTTGTATATTTTTAAGGTTTGCAGGCAAAAAATACTTTATTTAGAAATACATGGGTAACTCTTTCAAAATGGTGCTTATACCCCAAACTATAATTGTAACACTTCCACATTTGTGTATATCTGAAATTTCAGCTCAGTATTTTCTGTTTATTTTGGAATATTCAGTATCAGACTATTATGTTATTGCAGTAGAAATTTATAGTCATTCCTAAGGTCATAAGCTCTTTGAAGATAGGGGACAAAAGCTGTACTAAGTAATGAACAGGTTTTAATGCCGAATCTTCTTCTGCCAAAATATGTTCTCAAATTTTCTAAGCAGAGGTGAGAATGCCTTTGCATGATATTTGAATCAGTAATACAGTGTTTTAAATGAAACTAAACTCATTTTTCTTATCTATCTTATGTTTCTCAGTGTTTCAGATTATAAAGGCTGACATACTAACATAAGAATAGTTTCTACCCTGTTTTTCCCCACAGAGGTAAATCTGCCCCATTTTTTACTACATGATAATTTCTTTACTAAAGATTAGTAACTTAATTTTTGAAATAAGTTTTAAAAATAAAATATATTTAGCTATAAATTTTTCTATAACATAAATATGAAGGTGCTTACTAGTGTAGTAAATAGTGTAGGAAAGAGTAAAACCTTTTTTATGTTTACAAATATTTTTTTTTCCTCACCACTACTTGTACCTTCCCACTCAACTATTTTCTTTTTTTTTTCCCTGAAAACACTGTCACTAAAAACTTTGTTCATGGCAGAAATGAAAATAGCTTATTTTTTACCAAAAAGACTCCTGCAAATTTTGCTCTTGAAATAGAGTGAAACACTGCTATCATCTGCATATGCAATCTTGAGGGCATTATTTCATGTTTTCACATTGAAGGCAGAAGGCAGGTTTCAGTTATCATTACAGTACTTTTTAAGTGATGAAAAGAAATGAAAAACAACAGATGCACTGAAGTGAGACAGTAAATTTGATGTGCTCTTATCAGAAAGCTGCATTTATGAGGCTTCCACTCTGTTGGGATATGCCTCCAAATGCTACAACCTAACGGGAAATAAGGCAAAATTTCTACAAAACATGTATTCTGTGATCACTGAAGTCATGAAAAGAATGGAAAATAGGTTAATTTTAGCTCTGGAAATAGATTTGTTTCCTTGTATGTTTCCCGAGTTTGTAAGTTCAGAATAAGTTATTTAATAATAACTTATGCAGAAAATGTAATCAACTTTTAAAAATAGATTACTAAATAGGTACTAGGAGCAATTAGTAAATGTTTTTCTCAAGTCTTTGTATGCACCTTACAACAGTATCATACACTAAATTGCAAAGTATTTGTTTTCATATCTTTAGTGTCATATCACGTCTGAAAATAGTGTTGTGCCAGGCAATGTTCAATTGGAGAAATAAAAAATGGCCTTGATCCATCGGAACTTAAACCAGAGGTGCTAAACAAGAGAGGAAAGGGAAAATATATGAGAAAATGCTAGACTACAAAATTCTTTGTAAACATAGTCGCTTGGATTTCAGATATTGTTGAAAATTCTGTTGCTAGCACTTAAAACAAGTACTGAAATATGCTTAGACTAATAAAGGTGTTTTGTCCATAAATGCAAAAAGAAGTGGGAGGTCAGCACTCAAAAGCTACTTGAATCACATTGAGATAATTTTTTTTAACCTTTTTGCAGTTCTCAGAGCATATCATGTTTCATGAACCCTGCAGCTTCCTTGATGAGAATCAGAGAAATACACACAGGGCAACATAATTAAGATTAATCCATGTATATTTAACTAAGTAATGAATGTGGTTTACTTTACAGTATGTATTCTGAGATATCACTAATAATACCTTATCTTCTTTGAACAGGTAAATATCCTGTTTCCACACATTGCCAAAAGAAACTGCAAGAGACTTCAAAGGTAAGGACCTTCTCAAAAATCCTTCATATGATGATTTCTTTATCAGGAAAAAAGACTTTTTGACTGTCTGGCTGATAAAGAATTGCAGATGGCATTAATTGACATGGACTTCCTGTTTGAGAAGCTCTTTACATATAAAAGAAAAAAATTTGCTTTACCCTTGATTAGAAGGATAAGCATAATTTGGTAACAGCCAAAACAAAAAGGATTCATGGGTGAAAATAAAATATTAAAAGCTTATAACAATTTTACGATATTCTTCCTTGTGCAAGATTAAAAGCATACTGTTAAGCTACTAGAAAATTAGACTTGGTAAGAATTCTTTTTCAATATGAAAGATTTTTAAAAACTTTTTACTTGATACAACTTTCTTTCATTCCTCTAAGAAATATAAACTTGCATTTAGTTTCAGAGATTTAATTAATTTTGAGAGATCTTTAGATTTAGAATACCTTTGGTTTGCATTCAGTTGTGGGGATTAACTCAGTGTCATATTGTCTTCAGACTTCTATTTGTGGTACTTCATTGTTCTTCAGCTACATCCCCTGTAACAAATAGCTGATATTGAAAACCTTCTGTTCACCCTTACAAAAAATATTTGTATCTCTCAAGGACACAGATAACAGAAGACAAGTTTTCGCTAAAATTTTTATTTTTAAGTCATCAAGTTAGGGAGGGTGACAAGGACATTGTGATCTGCCCTAAACTTTGATTTGTTAAGCAGAGAGAAAGAAAGAGTAGTAATTATTCTTCCAGTCATCATCTCTGTGCCTACTTTATTTTAAAACACTGGGTATTTTAAGAACCTGTCACATGCCATTTATGTATATGTTTTAATGCATACACTGACAGGATAAGAGATCCTATATCAATATGTAGCCATACTTTTCTACTCTGCCTTAGAAAAATGTCTGATAATTTGTTTGTCTTCCCAAAACACAGCTAATTAATTACAGATATTAATGGAGAGGTTCTGAGAAAATTCTACAAGTTTTTGGGGATTGTGCCAGATATCATCTGAGTACTGGACATTTATGGGACAAAAACATGTGAGCAGAGTATCTAAGCTGAGACAAAAAAAGTCAAAGGCTCATTTCAGAACATGCTGTATTCCCAGACTGACTAAAGACTTCAAGCATGGTCTTTATGTCCCAGAAGAATTCCTGAAATATTCAGCCTTTCAGTATTTTGGCTTTGGTCATCATATTTTTGTTTTTGTTTTTTTTTTTCTTCTTCTAGTTTTTAAACTTTGTTTCAAAAAATCTTATTTATAATTTTTTTCATATTGATTGAAATCCCAGGGCAGTGTGAAATATGGGAGGCCACTTTCCTTATGCCTCAGTGTGCTACCTAGCCCTCTCTTTGTGTTTGTCTCATACACATGCAATGCTTAGATCCACCCAAAAACTCCAAATATTGAGTAGTCTATTCTACTTTGGAAATTATGAAGGAAATAATATCATAAAACGGATGGTTTTTGTGTGCAGATGTGTTGCCAAGTTAGTTCCACTTTTTATTTTTTATTTTCAGATCTTGTCTGTATATAAAAATACAATTGATGAGGTAATTTGTTTCTTCCCAAAGTACCTCTGGTAGACTTTGATCATGCCAAGATTTAAATAGTATTGGCTGAGTGAAAATATTTCAGTAAAAAAGAATGTTAGAGGTGAAAAATATGGAAGAGCTCAAAAAAGCATACTAAGAAAAAACACAAAGGAGAAAGAGAGAGTGCCATACTCCAAGGTCCTATTTGAATGCCACTGAGGGTGCCTAGGAGAATCATCATTGAAGGACATAAGTATCAGGATGAGAAAATACATGTCACATTTCTGACAGGTACATCTAACTGTGAGGGAAAAAAAAGCCCTATTCAGCATAGGAGGTTAAAAGAAGAATAGAAGTAATGACATTACAATCCTCTTGAGAAGTCTTGTTTTGTTTATTAAATAAGCCACACTAGTAAGATAAGTAAGAACTGCTTAGTCTGGCAGTGTTAATTGATGCTGTCCTGGGAGTTTATTGTTATGTATTACTCTTTCTGTCCTTTCATGTAAAGATGTCAGCACATTGTACCTGACAGGATGTGCTGTATATTATAAATTATTCTAATTGGGATAGAAAAATAGCCATCAATTTGTGCTACTCTGTATATCTAAGACATTACTTTAATTTGTACATAGTATTATTTCCCAAGTATGATGTTTACTTTAGGATGCACTGTAAATGAGTACTGCTTCTATGAAGTCTCTAGATGCAAAGTAGTTTATTCCATCCAGTTAAATTTTGACACATATTGATATATTTCCTTACACAAATACTGTGAACAAGTGTATACAACATGTACATGATAGGAAATGAGGACAAGAGATAAAAGGAATACAGCCTTTCAAGCCTGACACAAGATGCTTAGAAGAGAGCTAAACAGAATCTTGTGCTCTTTTTTGAGGACAGCTTTTATTGACAGCAGTGCTACAATCCAATGACAGGGACAGGAAAGGGCAAATATCAACTTCATTCTTTCATATTATGTCATGAATGTGTTGAATGCAAGGATGGGCATACTGTATCTTGTACAGGTGTTTATAGCAATATGAGTTTCCCCCTTCTGTAATTCTGGGACATGCAAAGTTGTAGAGGTAATTGAAAGTAAAATGAATACATCTCATTGCAGTGAATTACTTCAGGGATGCTAGCTGAATACTAAGGAATATTATTTTCAAACAAGATAGCTTTCTATCCTTCTGAATTCCATTAATATATTGATGCAGCTTGTAGCCATTTCAATATATAAAAAAAATGGAGAGAGATTTTTTCACCTCTTAAAAAATACTAGTAGAGATTTTTTTTTTTTGGATTTCAGTAAAAAATTGAAAAAAAAAAGTAAGTATTGTTTTCAATCATGTTTCTCTAATACAGTTGAGCAATCATGTATATTCCGTTTTGGGCCAGTCCTGTCTATTGAACATTTTAAATATTGCTTTTCCTGGTAAAATATGATGGAAGTGCCTTTAGAGTATGTATGCTCAATATTTATTTATTGCATGGCTTATTGCCTTCGTTTTTTCTCCTTAGAGGAGATATATTAAGTACTAGAGCATTTCAGTTGCGATTACTTTGCCTATGCATTAGGAAGAATTTTGAATTCAAGCATATATCATCTGTTTTGTTTAAAATGTCACTTGTCAAGCAAGTATGTTTCTATTAGGAGAAAAAAATACAGTTCCCACCAGTAACATTTTCATCTATGTGACTGCTTCTCTCTCTTTAAGACAGAAATAGATGTTGCGATGAAAAAGAGATGAGGGTCAGGAGAATCTCTTGAAAGACTTATATAGTGGTTTTCAAAGGACTGAAATTACTTGGAAGACTAGTTTCAAGAAAAATCAATGCAATTTAGGAGATGACATCATCCAGCAGACAAAATTATTTCAGGCAGGATCAATAAACACACTTAGACATTGCAAGAGGTAATACTCAGAACCATCCTATATAGAGCACAAAAAGAGTTAAGCTCCTCTGAATGAGATCCACAGTCAAGAATATATGGAGCAGACATTAACCTATAGTTAATCATTAGGAAATCCTAGGGTATGGTGAAAATGATGGTGAAGTGACAGGATTTCTAATACTCTCATGGTTTAGGATTAACACTACTTCAACTGACTAAACCCTTTTCTTGTTTCATTCTGTAGGATACGGAGCTGAGGTTGCCTGTTTGAAAATGTAATAGGAGATGTGTCCCTGGAGGATGCAATTAATATGCATTCTACTTACTTTACTCCAGAATCCTGTGACTGACTATAACCAGAATCCTGTGACTGACCCTGGCAAGTTTTCCATGCAAACAGATATTCTTAACTTTCATCTAGTGAGAGTTATACCAGGCAACCCTGTCCAGTTGAATTAAAATTCCAGGCACAGTAAACTGAAGAGAAAGAACTGGTTTGGGCTAGGTGGTTAAATTTGGAGAATAGAATTAGAATTCAGTTCCATTTCCATGCATATGGATTCAATATGCAACTTATATGAAATATATACTAAATTACATAAATATTCACTGATTAGATAAATTAACTTCCCTTGACCTGTCCTTGGACACTCAATCCTATTTTAAAAAATTACTTCCTCTTTTTGAATTTTATAAAATAGGCATAAATCCCGAAGCTTCTGCTACTTTTTCTATTTGATGGATTTTGGTTTTTTTTTTTTAAATATAAACTGCTGCTTCTGACAGCTTAGTCTCATTAGCTGGATTTATATAAATCCTCTACTCAGGAACAGGAATTTACTATAGAAATTTTCCTGCTAACCTCACTTGCCCAGAAATAAGAAAAGACAGGAATCTGCTCTGCCTTTTCTTGTTGGCATTTGGTATGCCAGTTGAGAGATGAAAATTTAAATTTCTACAATACATTGGGAGAAACAAGTAGCAGTCTCTGGCAGTAAGCAATAATAGGTTACTGATCTTCTCTACTTGGGGTTTTGCTTATTTAATATCTGTTTTAATTATTATTTCCACCCCTCCATCTTTGGGATTCAGGATGTGTGCCTTTTCATAAATTGTCTGAATCTTGTCATGCGCCCTAGTTCCAGCAAGTGTCATGGAGCAAACTGATTTGGGAGTTGCTGCATGTTCCAGGAAAAAAAGTGCTTAAATATCCTGGCCCTTTTGTTTTTTTCTATGTGAAAACAGTTGTCAGGCTCTGGTACATGCTGCCCAGGGAAGTGGTTAGTTCACCATCCTCAGTTACTTTAAAGATTTGTAGGTGTGACACTTGGGGACATGGTTTAGAGGTGGGCTCGGCAATGTTAGTTTTGTGGTTGAACTTGATAATCTGGTGTTTTCCAACCTAAATGATTCCATGACTTCTACTGAATGCCACAGAAGTGTGAAACTCGGCAGGAGACAAAAAATCTCTAGCCTCTACAGAGGAATTGTACCATAACTGCTTTCCTTTCCCTTCCCACACCTTCATTCCTCCCCAGCTCAAGGTACAAGATTTCAAATTTATTTTTCCTTTACAGAATATCTCCTTTGGCTGTTGTTTATCTTGTACTTGTGAGTTTCTCTTTGAAATACTCTGCTATTCTCAGTTGCACATGATATGTGTGTCTTGGAGTTTTCTGTTATTTCACAGTTCATTTTTAAGATGCTATATACTAATTTATAGAAAAGGATTGGAAAAATTAGCATATTGTGTAAATATACAATTTGTGGACTGTAGCTGTCAGTAACCTAAGAACACAATAATATATCAGAGATAAATGGCAAGCTATATTTATTTTATGCTTCATAATTTAACAGTTGAACTCTGAACTCATTTAAAGATATTACATTCTTCTACCTGGAAAAAAATAAACAAAAGATATTAATATTGCAAAGTTCTGGGATCCAGAAAAAGTGATTTAAGGAGATAGAATAAAATACCCAACTGAAAAAGTTTATTCCTGCCACTCTTAAAATTGAAATAAAAATTACTTTCAAAGCAGGACTGTTATGTAATTGGACACTATTTAATAGCATAGGTAATGACCAACTTTGCTGCATTTCAGTCTCTACATTTTTCAATTTATTTCTTTAACTTCTTTTTGCAGAAAAGGTTTCTTGCTTGCCACCCCAGATTTGAATTGGTAAACCAAACAAGATTAATACATGCATGCCTGAGATGTTTTGGTTTATAGGGTTTTGACATTTCATTCTTCTATCTTTTCTTATTCATTCTATGGTGTTTCAACTGAGTAAAACAAAGCTGAAAACAAGCTTGCTTTCCCTCTTATGTTGTTAATATCTGGAAGTCCTATTTTCAGAGTCCTGTGTCTGTTTCAGAGAGAGTGCATCTCTGCTTCACCAGTGGTTGTAAGAACAACTCGGCACACGATGTAAGCTGTCAAGGGTATCTGTCAGGAAGAAATGGAGTCATAATGCATAACTAAACATGAAATAAAAAGCAAAGCAAAACTGAAGGGATTTGCCTTTTTCAGACATAGGGTGGGATTTAAATTCTCAAAGTATTGCCTAAATATGAGGTTTAGTCTATCATTATCCTCTTGCCCTTCCCCCCCTTTCTCTGATTCTATTTCTGTAGGTGACACTCACAAAATGGTACTGCAATCATTGTAGCTTCTGAAGTAGTCTTTTTTACTTCCTGGTATCCCAGGCACATTGCTTTTAATCAATACTGTGGTTTGAGATTTAGTCATCAAAGTGTCTATTAAACTTCACATTTCATTGTAATTTGCGTCTGCCAAGAACCGCTTTCTGTAGTTGCAATGCATGGTGCTTCCTTCTAGTAACTAACAGGAAATGTATGTAGCATCAGAATTGTTTTAATCTTGGTATTTTAATGAACATATTTTCACCCTATATTCTTCCTACCCTGCTAGCTTTCTATGTTTTTTATAAAATTCTGTTTTCACTTCTATAATCTGATTATATCATATGCATTACATGCAGAGCTTAAAAAACCCTTTTTTCCAGTAGTCTGTAAATAGAACAGAAGTATTCACCCCCTTTTTATGTGATTGATTTTGTTCAGATTTTGCTTCATTTGTTTCTATTATGATCTTCCTCTTTAACTTGAAAAGCATGAGCCTCTCACAGCTGACATATCTTCTCTGTTAGGAGATGTTTGTCTTCTTTACAGAGACTTTGTTCACAAGCTCATAGTAATTTTCTTATAAAATTTTTCTGACAACCAGTTGGTTGTCTCTCAAGACTAGGCTGTGAGTTCTCTATCAGACTCCTGCACTTAACCTCTTGCAGTTTGTGTGAGGTCAAAGGAGCACACAGCTGTGCAAAGCAATGAATTTAGTATCTATTCAGGTCTTAAAATTTTTTTCAAAGCCTTATTAGTAGTCCATTTATAGTAGGAATGCTTTTATTTTGAGTTAGATTTGCTTAAGACTCAAACTCTTTCTAGCATCCACCTCTCTTCCTGGTGCTATATTCACCCATCCAGGGCCACCCTGGCTCCTGAGGCTGGTGACTTCTGTCTTAGAGGAAGAGGCTGGCATGAGTTACCACCATCCCAAATCCTCGAGGAGGAGAAGGCTGATTTTCATAGTGGGGAGGTTCCTCCCCTCAAGGAGTTTTAATGTTTATGAATATGATTTCTTATTTTCCCCAAGTGTCACCTTGGGGACGTGATGGTTTTTTTAGTATGCTCTGTCACTGTATGTATATGCTGTGTTTTGCACACTTGGGTTCTTGTTCTTTGTCTACTTGTTACCCTTGAAACTGTTTTTCCTTAAAACTTTTATTTTCCCTAGTAACCAGAAGTTGACTGCAGTTGTCTATGAGCTTCTGGTTTCAATTTGTGCCTTTATTTCAAGGCTTCTGCTGTCATCCTGTGTCTGCACTCCTCAAGCCATTTTAATGAAAGGCCGTAGGAAGCTCTACAAAGAACAAGTTCGTGATAGCACTGTTAGTTATGAAGCATTTGTAACACTGGGCATAACAAACATAATTGTGCCCAGTGAAGCAAAAGCTAAATCAAGTAGGTCCTACTCATTTGGAAAATTCAAGACATCACAAGGAATTTAAATTCTGGGTTAACCAAGGCATAATGTTTCCTGTTAAAAGTACATGGCAGTTTATTATGCAAGCAGTGCTGAGAGGGGGACATGCGCTTGATTTTGCACTGTGCTAAATGAACAGTATTTGGATTATTCAGGATTCCTTTGATTTAAGAAAAAAAAAAGGATGCTAAAGCCAAAATTCCTACATTTTGATTTGCATGCCAGAATAACTGCACTTGAATTTAGAAGTGTTAAGCAGTAACCATCTCCTGATGAAGTGAGTGACGGTTACTGGATGTGTTCTAATAATAGCAGCGATGTTGTGATATGGAAGAGGAACACAGCATACTGGTCTGAGCTCTTAATTATTATTCAGATAGCCAATTGCTTCTGAGCATTTAATGGATCATGGTTTTTAGGATTATACTACTTTCTAAAAGGGAAGCAGATTTACTATTCCTAGCTTTACGCTGAAAGTCTAGAAGAAAAAAAATTGCATTGTAATGCAGCAACAAATACTGCATGTTGTGCAGTATTATATTTTTCTCAAACTTTATTAAATTTTTTTTTTCTGATCAGGTCAGTAAATGGGTTTTTTTCATGCATTCTCTCCCTTGTTTCCTTCTCTCCATCTGGGTCTGTAATGTCCTTTAATGGGCCTCAGTTCAATTACACTGGATTTTCTGCTATTTATGATAGAATTTTTTCTCTAGTTATGGCAATTTTAACACTTTGTTCAACAGTAGACAAGAATATCTACAACTGAATGCTGTCTAAAAATGTTGTAAAGAAGTATGATGTGTATATAATGAAAATGATATAGAAAAGACCTCTTTGGTTTGTGTGAATTTTTAAAAAGTAAACCTGTCTCTTACAATTCATCATAGAATGTTGGTCATCTGACATTTACCAAACTACTGTAGGTCTTGAGTGGTTATCAGCATCTTTTACCATCATCATCTGTAGCACAGATCTGTATGTCAACTGTCTTTTGCCAGAATTTTCTGACAAATTAGCTGTTGCAGAGGCTTTGAAAAAAAAAATGCAGGGTGTAACTTATTTCTTAATATAAAGCATCTTGCAAAATGATTCATAACCTACTCTGAAGTGTAGCATTTTTAAATTTTTTAATTGAGTTGGAATGGATTTTGAAATTCCTGAAGATGAAACAGGGGCTGTGAATTTCCTCTGAGTGCCCACAAGATCAGCTTAAAGAATCATGATCTTCCTTGTGTTCTCTTTCTGCTCTTTCCTTAAATTAAACAATGAGATCACTTCAGAAGTACATGTATATTAAAAGTCTTAAAAAGGATTTTCATAGTAATTCAGGAGAGACAATTGTTTCCTAGTCTTTCACAATACATTACATATCTGAAACCCCAGTCTCTTCAGTGTCTTACAGAATTCAACATTGCTTTGGAATGATGTGCTTGAGGAACCATAACGTTAAACCAAGGAAAGCTTTGGTCTGTAATTCACCCAGAATATTTGACTTAAAAACTTGTTCAATTACCATAGTTCAGAGACCAGAAATTGTTAGAAAAAGACTGAATTTATACCTCATTACCATAATGCTCTTCATTCTCTTGTTGTCTTGAGGCACAAGGTTTATATTCACAATCTCTACTTCTTGCAGAGGTTGTAAATGCAATTACAGATTCTCAATGACCTCACAGTTTGTGCCCAGTGACAACTTAAAATGTAGGGCAGCAAGGATATGATTTCAGACCTCTTGATGGTTGCAAATATTCTGTATAGGCTATAGTGAGTCTGGGATAGGTAATTTGTATTTTTATCCTTAAAGTCAAAAATAAGGGAATTATTTCAGGCACACAAGAAGTGAAGAGTGTTTGATTTTCTTGACAACATGAAAACCAGACTGAAAGTGTGAAGTAAAATAATTTATTTTATACAATCATTTCCTTTTTGTCTTTTAAGGAAACAAATATTTCAATATAAGACAAATACCAAGAGGCATAGTGTAACTTTGGGATACATAATTTTCAGGCCATCTTAATTGATATTTGTGATTGATCTGTACATTACTTTCTTCATTCTTTTGGGTAAATGTCTAATATTAAAGATAAATATTTCAGCCATCTATATTCCTAACTAAAAAGTTTATTAACAGACCTGTATGTTATCTATATCTGATGATTTTTAAATAATCATTCCTCACTCTCAGATTTCTTGGTGTTTTTTTCTCTTTCTTAATTTCTTACTAGTTTCTTCTATATCTGAAAAAGTATCAATTTTCAAGTTTTTTTTCAATGCCATTAATGGAACTTCTATTAGAAGTATAATCTTCAATTTTAAAAAATGTACTTGTTTCTGAAGATGTTTCGAAATTAATTGCAGTGTATTTACAAAACAGGTTTTGTGACAGTGCTAAATGTCTCTTTTAAATCATAATTTTTTGTATAATTTTCCTGTGTCATTTTAACCCATGCAGTTGTAAAGCCACCATAATACCCACTGTAATTCGTCTGACAAGTACCATGCTTTTAATGAGACATGAGATTTTCTCATTTGATGAGATTTACTACCAATTCACAGAATCAAAACAACACAGAACAGCTGAGTTTAGAGGGACTCCATGAGATAGACTCCTCCAACCTCCCTCATCATAGCAGAAATAGACTAGTGTAGGTTGCTCAGGTTCATATCCAGTCAGGTTTTAGATATTTCCAAGGATGGGGACTCCATAACCACTTCTGGTAACTTGTTCTATTGTTTGATCAATCTTCCAGTACAAAAGATTTTTCTTATGTTTAAATGGAATGTCCTGTGTTTCTGTTTCTGACCCTTGTGTTTTAAGAGAGTGGAAAGCCTTCTTAAATTGTCCACTTTACTGGCAACCTGTCATGATGATCAAACATGATTTCTTCTTAAATCCAGGCTAGCTTGGATTTATCACCTTCTTGCCCTTAAATGGTTTTGGATTTGGTTTTGAGGGGTATTTTTCCAACACCACTCTACAAACTGAGTTGTGGCTGATTAGCCCATACTTTCCTGGATCCTCCATTTTGTCCTTCTTAAATACAGGAGGGACATTTTCTTTTCTTGCAGGCCTGGGGAACACAATCCAGTTTCCATCATCTTTCAAGGAATGTCATCAGAGTGATGTCATTCAGCTCTCTCAGCATTGGTTGTAGCTTACATTTTGTTCTACTGGCCCAGTAGTTCAATTGTTCCCATAAGTGATACTTGTCCACTAGGATTGGGTTTTCATTATGCCAGACTTTCCCACTGTTCTCAGGGGAACTCAATTTCTTAAGGAAGACCTTACTGGTAAATTCCAGAGCTCCTTGACCTTTTCCTTATCCTTAGTCAGCATTGGACCCATTTAACCGTCCTGGGTTGGCATCCTACCTTCTATCTCCTTCCCTTCTCTCAGCATTCTGAGCTCCTCTCTGTGATGGTCACTGAAGCCAAGACTGCACCCGATGTTCATATTCCTAACCAGTTCTTCTATGTTTGCCAATATGAGCTCCAGCAGTTGCCTGCAGTACATAGGCATCCAAGCTGATATGCAGTTTTCTGCACATGGTAGAGGTCTGAAACACCAGACTCCAATCCTGATTCTTGAAAGAGCATTTAATTGGATATTTATGGTAAGACCTACTAAAAATGAAGTCAAATTAGATAGCATATAGGTACATGCCCTTTCTGGAGATAAATATTCATGGAGATGAAAATATATTTTGAGCATAAGTCTGTAAACAAAAGCACGGACTTAGGAAAATGAGATTTAAGTTTAATGCATTAATATGACTGTTAGAAATTAATATGTATGTAAAGTGGGTACATATCTAGAAAAATAAATGCACACTCTCAATGATAAAATCAAATATGCTGATTTTAGAATAAGCCAAAACCTTTTTTTGCACCACCTAAAAGTGTATTGTGTTTTAAAATGATGGATGGCATTGTAAATTAAAGTTGTTCTTTTCTTATGGTAAAAATCTGCCAAATTCTAACAGTATTTTTTTTGACCTGGCACTCAATCACCAATTTTATTTTTTTTTTTTTTTAAATAATAGACAAAGCTGTAAGATTTTCAGACAGTAATAAAATCCACAATGCTTGGTGCTTTCTCGGGTTGACTTTGCAGCAGCAATTAATTAACAAATGGTATTCCCATAGTTAGTCTGCTATGTTTGATCTCTGAGTTAAGATTTTTGACAAGATAGGTGCTATACTGAGCTTGATTTTGATTTTTTTTCATTTAAAGACATCAATTCTAATGTCAGCTTACTCAAACACAAGGGTCGGGGAGAGTCTAATATCTGCTAAGTAGAAAAAGACAAAAAAGGATATTGGGAAAATTATTATTTTCAAGCTTCCAGTTAGATATTACAATCAATGGCATTTTAAAAATAGACAAGACAACTTGTGAGGCCTCTGTGTCAAAATACACTCATGTTCCAAATAGGTATGGATTTCACTGGGAAAATAGATAAGCCTATTTCATACTCCAGCTGTATTAAGTAAACCTCTCCCTTCCTCCACCAGAAGCATAAATATTCACTGCTGTCCAAGAATTTCAGTTAGGAATGGAAGAAAAATATATCCATATATTTCCTTTATTTTCAATTTGAAAATTTAATCATGTGGTAAACTTCAAAAATTAGATGGTCAGATCATTGATTGGTACAGAATAAGTATTGCCAGTTTTCAGAGTAGAACTTTCTTACCAGTATTCAAAATAAATGAAATCAAACACATTTCAAGGAAATAGGTTTCTTTTTTATATTTGAACTGTGTTGTCTTCAAGAAAAAGATATTAAAGGTTTTAGAAATGTTGCCATAATATTTTAAATTAGCAGCAAAAAAAATAACAAAAATTTTTTAATTCAGAAATGGCCTAAAAAGCCAGTTTTTCCACACTGTTTCTGGAGCCTAGGTTCAAATTCTTTTCCTTGGTTTTATGCTAGGAAGTTATGGATCTCTGTTTTGTAGGTGGAATTTACTGTGTGGAGTAGTAGTAAATAGAGGAAGAAGTATTGTTTTCTACTGTGTGTAATTTAAGAATTTCATATGTAGAATTTGGGAATATTTTCTGTTGCCCTGAAGAAGTTAGGTTTTGTTGGTTTTAACTTTGATTTAAACTCCAGTGTTTGACCAACTGCTCTTAAAATTTCTCAAACTTTTTTCCTGTGAGATACTTCTTTATGTCAATCTAGATACAAAATACATGAGCTTTTTTTTTTAAGTCATCAAAAGAGTTTTGATTAATGGTTCTTTTACAGATACAATAGCATTATGGGCCATGATCAGAATTAAAAAATCAGAGAAGTAATTCAAAAATGTCTGATATGCCATGTCCAAAATATGTAATTCCTGCCTTCAAAGGTGCACTACCATTCTAGTTATCTGATCACTCAGGTTAGGAGACCAATCAGCCTCTGTCCATACTCCATAAGACAGAACTGTTATAAAATTCCTTCAAGACATACCTTAAACCAAGTCTGTGATAGGAACACCTTCCTGCAAAATGTAGATTTACAAAAGAGCTGAAATTTATTCAAACTTTAAAGATATCAAGAGAGATATTCCCAACAGTGGCTTGTTTGTCTGTTCATATCCTCAAACTAAGAAATATTTCTGAAAATGAAGTGCACACTGTATTTTATAGTTGAATCTGAGAAAGCTGATTTTTAAGTAGCATTTTCAACAAATCTACAACATGTTACACAGAGCAGCATATTGCCAAGGCAGGCTGATTGCGGTTTTCCTAATGGAATGCCCTTACTATATTGATTCAGCCAAACCTAAATGAACTGAAGGTAAGCCTGCCAAACTGTCCATTTAACACTGTGGTTTCCTACACACTGAACAGGAAAATATCTGAGAGCAATCTAGTCTTTTTGATTTTGAAATTTAAATGGAATTTGCAGGTTTCTCAAGCCTTCAACAGTTTTTTGTGGGATCTCAGTGCCATAGGTGAGGATATGTCTCACATCTATATGATGTTTCAAATCAAAGTGTATCAAGGTGAATACAAGTAACTGGAACTGTGGGAATTCTGCACTTGTGGTTTTGCATGCTATTAAAATACTCATGAGTTTGCTGAGCAGCCAAGGTGTCTAAAACTCCTAAGTCAGATTTAGCAAGTTCTTTCTTTGAAACAGTTCTAAATACCAGAGAATGGAGTACAAAGTATCCCTACTTATCACCTCTTTTATTCTAGATTTTTCATGAGGTAGCTGATAATTTGCATAAATCACATTCCTAATCTTGTGTTTATACTTACCAGACTTTCTTGCAGAAAGAGATTAATGTGTATGTAAAGAATTCAGCTTTCCAAGTGTCAGTAGTGTGCTAGTATGACAGGTAATGAGGCAATTTGGCAGAACATCAGAAACTAATTGAGCTCAGCTCACATCAATGCAGTTTTTTTAGCTGAAGCTCTATCTTCAAAAAATGAATAATAGAATTACATAAGACAATATGACATGTACAATTTTAATTGGAAACTCTAATTTAAAATATTTAAAGCATGTTTAGAATAATTTGAGAATCTAGAGACACTTTCTTATCCAATTAATTAAGCTTTTTCAGTGGGTCGTACAATGACTTAGTGTCAAAAATATAAATTATGGAAGTCTCTGCACACATAAATATTCAAACAGCTTTTAAAGAGAAGGGATTTGGGTTTTTGGATAAAGGATTTCCCAACTGCACACTTCTATGTAAAATGAACATAGAACTTTATAAAGTAGCTATTGAAGTCTGTAAGTACTGTTAAAATAAAGTTTAATTTAGAAAGTAGAGCTTTGATTTGGCCACAAAACAAAGGAATGTTTTAAAATGTGATTTAGAAGCATTTCAAAGATCATTAAATGATTTTTTGGTTTTCAAGTATTTATTTTCCTCTCAGGGGCCACTGTATGGTGTTACTAGAACATTACCACACATGGTGTTTTTCTATTACAGAAGGATGGCAACTGAGAATCTTTTAAAATGATGTTTCAAATGATACGTCTCCCCAAAAATTTACTTGGGGCATTGTAAACCTTCATCAAACCATTGTTTGAGTCATATCCATTATGATTCCCTCTTGCTATTTTTATTTTTCATATTCTTTGATTAATAACATTTTCTGATCATTCATATTGCAAATGACAACATGGATATACTTAGCATAATTAGCATATAGTGTAATGTTATAATAAAACCTGGTAGGAAGAAAAGGCAATACTATCTGGTTTTATGGGTAGTAAAGCTGTTGCGTAATAGACTGAATTAATTTTGCTTCAAAGTCACTAGTCACGTCAGTGTTAACACAGAAGCTGAATCAGGACATCTTGATTTACAGGGTATCATCCTCATCAGTGGTTCACATTCTTACTCTCATTCTCTTTTTTATTATTCAACTAGGCAAATAGTTTGGAGGAATAGGATATTTTTGTGGAAAGCAACCATGTTGTCCTAATAATAATTAAATTAGTTTTGGTAGTCTTTTGTATTTCATAATCTTACCAGTTCTTAAACTATGCTATTTTGTTGTGCTATTTTTTTATGTCAAAATCTCTGGATTTCAAGCAGTAACAGGTTTTGGGCTTGAGGGGCATGGAGGGAAGTTTGGTTGGTTTTCTTGTTCTGTTTTGTTTTTTGGGTTTTTGAAATGTAAATAAATGCGTTGCTTCCAAAGTAAAGGCATTTTAATAAATCCAACATTATGTGTTAATCCTTTACCATTATTAGTAGACCTGCAATAATTGTATTCTTAACTTAATCTGACTTCATCCTAATATGTACCTGCTGAAAAAAAATTTTGAATATCTCAATGAAATAGAGTAGTCCTTCTGGTGTAAAATATTATATGCCACGCTTAGTCTTATAATTAATTCTGATGCACAGAAAAATCTTGTCTCACAACCACAAAACATTTTGAAACAGGAAAACAAAGTGCCTTCTAATCAGTTTCTAGATAGTGTCAATTTACAAATTTAATGGCAGTTCTCAGATATTGCTAATATTTTTGTGTACTTCTTCTTAATACCGGACAAGTGCATCATTAATTATATCTGAGATGGACACTGCTGATTGTTTTCCCCCACAAAGAAACACATTTTAGCAAATTCAGGAAATATAACCACTCGTTAACAGCACAGATAAAATGCACTGCACTTGTTTTGATTAGCTTCTTTTTACCATTTTTCAATAACTGTTTACTACTTGCTGCTTTTATGGATGTCAATACTTCCTTTCATGAACTGTCTTCAGCTAATTTCCATGATTGACTGTGAGGACTTGAATGGCATGGGCTTGGGAACTCTGTCTAAAAACACTGACAACTTGAATTATTATCTTGCATCATTGAAGGTAACTCTGTCAGGTTGTCTGAGAAAAATTAAAAAGGAAATAAAAGTCATTACAGAATGGATATGATGCATCTAAAATGGTTCTTTTGAAGCTGCTGGAGTTTACTTAGTCAATAATCTGTCATGAAAAAGTAATTCCATATATTTTATTGAAAGGCTGGACAAATCAGGTCTACTGAACTCTAGTACATTTTCATAAATGTTATCTAACTTCTTTAAAACTCTTTACATTATTAAAAATTTAATAAAAATCAACATTCTCAGCTGATAGTCATAATTGTCTCTGAATTGCCTTTTATCTTAAAAGGACATACATCAATATATCAAATATAATATGCAGATTTATGAAATTTCAACATGTTCTGTGTATGGTATACTTTTATTTTAAAGCTATTTTTAAATTAACAGTAATTTTAATAAGGAACTAATACTCTCGAATCTTTTGTCATCAAGGCATATGTAATGGTCACTATAACCTATATGGCTTATTTTTTGCTGAATGTATAGAGAAATTAACTTTTTTATTGTTTTTTTTTTTTAATTCTGCCAGCACCCATTTCACCACTAAATATGAAAACTTCTGTATTTTACTTACTTTTAAAATTTAATTGTATTAAGTAGATTTTGTTCTTAATCAATAATGCCATTAAAACTACTTGCTAAATCCAGTGCACCAAGCACAAAGTAACAAAATTTGGTGAACTGTTATTCTTAGAGGTGTAATATTTCTCATATGATTACACAATTTTAACGAGAACATTTTATCTAGATAAGCTCAATCTTACTGTACCTGCTTAAAACTTGTAGACCAGATCTGCAGTTTAATGATAATGAGTTTGTAAAATGCAAGCAATGCCTTTGCAACAAATAATTTTATGTTAGAAACTATGAAGTGTGGCCAGTGAAAGATGATTTGTGTCAGCTGAAACTGTAGCCTGAAGCAACTCGGTGGGCTATCACTTTAATCTAGTTTATGCAACCTTAAAGTACGTATTAGTAAATCAAGGGTAAAAATGTCAAAATCACAGTTGAGACTGATCACTTACAGTTTCTAGGAACAAACTAGACAGAAAACGGTTCCTTTTATTTTTTTTGAGGATGGTTGACTCGAATTGAAGTCATATTGACTGTGGGATATTTTAAAAATATAGGCTATTTTAAAAATTGTTATTTATTTCTAGTAAATTATGCTTTTGTTTGATAAAAACTTCCATAGCTAGAAATTCACACACAAAAAAAAGTCCTGTCATTCAAAGAACTGAAATTTTGAAAGGTATAATTTGCTATTGCCTTCTGTTTATCAAATGAATGCCAGTGTACTGTATTTGCAGGCTAGTGGAACAGTATGTTATTAATTCTTTAGCGCACTAACATTCCATTAAACAGTACATTTAACAGGATTTTCAAAAAGGTTAACTTTGTCAAAGAGATCATTTTTTGATTGCTAATACCTGCAATAAGCTGTAACTTCCAGACCATAGTAAAAGAAATACAGAATGGTCCAGGTAGTACAGAACCTCTGTGGGGTCTTCTGGTTCAAGTTCCCTGCACAAAGTAGGGTCATTTAGAAGTGGTTGCCCACACCCAGGTCCAAATGGTATTTGCAAATTGCCAGGTGTGGAGACTCCACAACCTTCCTGGGCAGCCTGTGCCAGTGCTCAATCACCCTAACAGTAAAAGGTGCTGTGTAGGACAGTAGGCAACTGATTAGCATGGTGCTTGAAAGGTACCTGAAGGAGTTGGACTTGGTCTTTCTGGGTCCCTTATAACTCAAGATATTTTATTAATTCCTGAGTCACTCCCGAAAGCAGGTCCCTCATGGGACTGTTTACACCACTGCTGATGGGAATGACAAATCCCTGAATTAATGGAGCATAAATAAGAAAAATTCCTGAGCATAATACTTCTTTTGTTCTGAAGCATGATGCTATGTATATGGATCAAAACCACATTTATGTGTGGATTCAGAAACTGATTTATGTATTATTTCAAAATGCTAAAAGAGGTGAAGTATAGGCTTCCTTCATTGCACTCAACTAGAAATTGTGAAGGAAGTAGATTAAGATAGGTGTTTTCAGTGTTGTCTCTTCATTCTAGAAAAGTTAAAAGAAAGCTTTTTTTCATTCTAGAAAAGTTAAAAGAAAATGGGAAGTGGTCTGTTGTTAACTAAATGTTGGTAAAGATTTAAGACCTGAAGTCTAATACATGAGTGTATATATTTCTTACATACATACTCAAATTTAAATCTTAAAATTTTATTCTGGTCTTCATTGCAGTGCTATTGCAGGCATTTTGAGGGAATGGGTTCATTATGGCTTTTAAAAGTCATTGTATCTAACAGCATATGTAAAAAAGACAACATGAGATGAGAATGTTCACTTTGAAGTAAGATGCTAGATTTAATGTATTTCATGAGCTGAAATCATCGATTTTCATTCATATTTTAAAATAATTATGTCAGTCTGTATAAACATTTTTGTGTATTCTTGATGTATTTTTTCTGGACATGCAGTAATTATTCTAGATAAACTGGATATCTGTAGCTACATTCAAAATTCACAAATATCCACTAAATGAATTTAATCACTCTCTTTTTAACAGTATTTGAAGTATTTTTCCATATACAGATTGCATTATTTTCTCACATATTATTCAAACGGGAAAAAGGTTATATGTTTGCCTTGAACTGTCTTGAGTTTCTTTTCCTTTTTGACATCCTCATCCTTCCATGAGGATTGCATCCATCCATCCTTTCATACTTCCCTCCATGATTGAGGAACACTGTTTTGCTTTAAAAAAATGATGCTCAGCTGAGAAGGAGGTTTACACTTAGCCAGTCTGAATTCTTACTGCTAGACATTGTGAAGATGTTGTGGAACCTGGTAAATCTTATATTGCCCTGCTGATACTGCTAGTCACACATTTTTCCAGATTGCATTTTTTCTGAGTTATACTTCTTTAAAAGTATGTTGTGGAATTATGGATCCATTAAATTTCCTAGTAACTCACTGTTAATTGCCATGGGAGTCATTGCACTGCATAGTTCAATGAACTTACTGAGTATGGCGGTAAACTTCTGAAATACAACCTGGCAAACCCTAGCAGCAAATTGTCAACAGACCAGTGGTTATTCGGAACTTGTTTTGGTGCTGAAA
Organism: Taeniopygia guttata; assembly: GCF_048771995.1. NCBI lineage: Eukaryota > Metazoa > Chordata > Aves > Passeriformes > Estrildidae > Taeniopygia > Taeniopygia guttata. The sequence continues at coordinate 33,515,946 of NC_133028.1, read as the reverse complement.
AACCACACACACATATATATAACTTCTTTCCTGCCCCTAAACACCAACCAACTATATCGGACATAGTTGTAAAATTTACTTTTCTCCGTGAATAAATACATTCTTTGTTGCATATGCTGTGAGATAGCTTTTGTAAAAGTTGCTGATTGATACTGAGCACAGCATAGTCAAGAAAAGTGAAAGCATCCTTTATTCATGGTACAAATGGTGTGCTTATAGGCACATAAAGGCATCTGGCAAGGTTTGGTATTGCCACTGTAAAATTTCCTGGCTTCTGGACAATAATGGTTAAAGGCAGCAATACTGTAAAGTAGCAGTCTTATGTCAAGTTCAACATCACAAGCAGAGCATGCCTGTGTAAGAGAGAGGTAATCCAGTCATGCTCCTTCTGAAAAAATTATAAATTCCCATAGCTTTAAACTTGTTTATATAAAGATTCATAATACACTTGAATATACATACAAGTTCATAAGTTATTATTTGTGTAGTACATAAAGGAGCGTCCTCAAGGGCTTTGTACATCCTAAAAAAATGTGAAATCTAAACCACATGGTTTGGGATATAGCATTTAGTATTCTTCTGCTTTTAACATTTCTAAACTTTTTCATAATGTTGATATGGTACTACAAGTTCATGATATTACCACCTTCTTCAGGCAGCAGTTACTCTTCCTTTTAAGTTTCAAAAGTTGCACAGAAACATGAAATTTGATGTGTCACCTTCCAGCTGGGATTTGTAAATCTGCTATAAATATATATAACTTGTTGAAATTATAGTCAAGCTTTGGAAACTATTGTGAGATCAGGTGAAAATAAGTAAAACATGTGAAGGCTATATGGATGGATGAAAGTAATAAACCCAAGAAAATCCATAGAATATTTCCATTTGTTTTGGTTTCTTAGGACTTTGCATTAGAATTCATCTCCATCTTTAGCAAGATTGTCCTTTACTTCTTTACTTATTTTTGCTGTCAAAGTTCTTAAATCGAATGCCTTTTTATAGCACATAAATGTAACCAATACAATCTCATCTGCAAACTTTCTTTTTTTTTTAATATTTGAGGGATTTTTTTTTAATATGTGTTGTCATTACAACACTGGCAGTTGATTTCTCTGCTTATTCTATAGCTCTGTTTTTTTCCAGGAGAAAAGAATATCAGCTATTTTCATGTGTCATTCTTTTTCCTGCAGACCAAATATATCTGTATAACCCTCCAGCATTTACCCTCCTGATGACCAGAAGTAAATATAAATCTTAATATGCAGGAATTTTAGGTCCACATTAGAGGTAGACCTAAACTGTAACTTTTACCTTTTTTCGGTACTCAGATGTTGGGTTAGGTGAGGAGAGTTTTTTTATTTTTCATTTAAAAACCTATGATGGGACATTTTAAAAACCAGAAACAGACACAACTGGGAATTAACTTCTCTTTACTATGTTTAACATGTGGGATCTTTGTAGACTTAACATATACTGATAATAGTCTGGAACTAAACTTTATTTCAGCATTTTGGTTACAAAATTTGGAAATAGATCAGGATGCTGGTGGTATAGTTCAAACCAACAACTCTCCCATATATGAAATTGCAAAATCTTATTGTTACAAAGTAATGATAGGGAACATTTCTTATAGTGCATGAATAAAAGGTGGATAGACCAAAAAAATGCATCTATTTCAGAATTACACTCAATATTTTTTTAGCTTGTAGTAGAAGAATTTAGTTTGGAACTCTAATGGGTAGCAAACCATGAGGGAAATACATCCTTACCTTAATATGGCCAAGATTATTTGAAGGTCACCGAGGTGAATGAGAAAATAAGACTTTAATGAACTGTGGTAGAAACTGACCACAGTTTTATTAACTGTAGCAAAACAAATTAAATAATTTATTATCTCCTTGAGATTCTAGTAACTAATTTCTGTGATTTGAGTTCATCCTAGTGTCACCTTGGCCCAGTCTTTTTCATCTACTGCCATGAAATCTCATCATGCCACTGCTGCTTTACTGGGAATTTTCAATTCCAGCTAAAAATGAGATAAAGCATCCCTATCATGGGCAATTCTTAATCTTAAATAGATTTCACTGTTAATTCTGCAGGTAGAGAGTAAACTGCTTCAGTCTGCTACTTGAATTGTCGCATTAAATGCAATCAGTACTGCCATTTCACTACTGCAAGTGAAGACTATGAAATAACATAGTCAAATCCTCCTCTAAAGAAGTATGATAGTTTTGCATTCATAGCTCTGAAGTAGACCACAAAATAATGGTTTTAACAAGATTGCAAAATATTAGGCTGAGGATGAAAAGCAGTGCTGGTAAGTTCTTTACATTATGTTCTACATGGTGATTATATTTTAATCTCACCTATGCTTTTTCATGTTTGGAAATAAGGACCTCCATCCAGTCCTCATGGAGACTGACTTTACAATAGGGAAGGTTAAAATGTAATTATAAATGTCAAAATTCCAATATTTCAATTTTTAAAACTGGTCATCAAAAGCATGATAATTTTTGTTTGAATTTTGCCTTGTTAGGAACTTCTTACTTTCACAATTGTTTCAGTAGTATTTCTCATACTTCAGTAACAAAACGAAGTTTAAGTCCATATTAGCATAGTCTCTCTTCAAATTCAGAGGTGTCCTTACCCTCAAACTTCAGAGAGGGCTACTATTAAAAAAAACCAAATCAAACAGAAAAACAACTAACCAACCAAAAAGCATTAGTTCAAAATATTCATATAAATCTTCTGCAGAGAGTTTTATTTATGCTGCCTAGTATGATGCAATTTCAAAAGGGAGAAAGAATTTGAATCTGAAGCAGAGAAATCATCAGTTTAAGTAAGCAGGGTATTGCCAAAATTTTCCATTGTATCTTGTCCACATTTATAGATAAGTAATATCCCAAAGTTATTTGTAATAACTGAGAATATTCTTGCTGGTCCGGTTGTCTATTGACAGTATTTTCATTTTTGATTTCACAATTGTGAAATGGTATCCATAACAGAAATAGAGCAAGGAATGCTTATTTTCAAGAGAAGTGATTTGGAGAATAGTGATAAATTCAATGTAATTATTATTTTTATGTATGCAGCGTAGAATAGAGAAAATGTTTTTAATATTCATTCTGTTACACAGACAGGATAGGATAAAAGATTTAAGTATTCATCCTTTGTGACACATTAAAAACTGAGTAGTTGAATCATGATAACAGTCAGAATCATTGCATATGTGTTAATTATCATCTTAGGGCAATTGTCTTCTTGTTCACTACTTTTGCCTATCTTTTGTAGATTTCTAGCTTATACGGTGGAGCATAAATAACTATTTTTATATAAATCTATACTATTCATTAGTTTCCCTGAAGTATACAGAGATTAAAATAAAAAACAAAAAAACAAGGAAAGAAAGAAGTACTGTGCAGTGAGAAGTGTTTACAATTGAATTTAGATGGTAACTGTGGCAGCCTAAGTCAAATGCACTTGGAAGATTCCACTCCTTCTCTTCCTATTTATAGGAAGTCAGAAACAATCACAAAAGTTTGTCCAAAGCACAGCAGCTGAAGCTTCCCTTCAAACCCAAGTAGAAGTCCACTATGATGTGTAGAGAGCATTAGAATGCCCGTATCAGTAGTTGGTTATAAAGTACCTTTTGAGACTTGGTGATATGAAGAATGAGTTTCAATAGTTCCACATGGTTTGTGATTTACATTTGGAAGAGTTCCAACAATTGCTATGCAGAGAAACTAAAAGTCACAAAATGTCTGAGATATTTATCTGACTGAATATCAGTCAAAGGCAGAACAAGAGTGTTTACAAGTGTAGATTTCATTCAGCCAAATTACATTGCAAATTAGTGTTTTGTAGCTATTTGGCTAAAAATAAACTTAATGTGTTGACATCATTTACACTAAGGAAAAATGTATCTATGCCAGCAGCTTGTAAATGAAGTTATGGCATGTTCCAGCCCAATGGATTCTGAAGTGACCAAGATATTAAACTCACAAACAAGTTTGTCAGACAACAAATCAAGCTGCAAATTAACCTTCTAATCTTATAATCTGGTTACAGCTGCCAAAGTACAACTGCAATTGATTTGCTGTTTGCTGTCCAGCACAAAATATCATATATTCTTTTTGATGAATTCAGTGAGCTAGCTCAGTGTATAGCAGCCTATGTCTTCCCTACTCCATTGCAATAGTCCTAAATTGCTAGAGCCGTTACCTGCATGAGCAAACCTGCTACTAGCAAAGTGCAAAGGAGGATTTGTATGTGATTCTCCTGCAATTATTCACTTGCAGGAAATGTGTATTCTATTTTCAGTAGATATACAAATTTGGTCTTTTTGAGTTTATTTAATGTGATAGCTTTAACAACTGCTATGAAAGTAATTATTTCAGGTAACTACTTTGGTAAACTATCACTATCAGATGGTATACAGAATGGTATATTTATTTGTAGCATTACCCCTTGTAGTTACCTACAATTTTCTATCCAGTATCTCTGATATGATTTCCTTGGAGTTTTCATAGAGAACATGTGACTTTTCACTTTTTACAGACTGATCATAAAAATTCTTGCTTAGAAGATTCAGAACATCTATTTGTGTTGTTTGGAGCTTTGAAGAGCAAGGAAGGAAAACTTTGGCTGTTAAAGTGACTGACATGGAAGCACTAAAAAGTCTTAACTACTCTTCAGTTGATGAAAGGAATGTTGTGGACAGGAGCAGTTTGTGCTCAGTGACTTGGAAAAAGGTTGGGGAAGACTGTGGTAATCATGCATCCTACTCACAAAAAGAATAATCTTGGTTGGTGACAATGTAAATACAGGAAAACATTCTGGTTTCTGTGCTGTATGGGAACAACATTGGATAATTGGCTCTAGGGAGACTGGGTAGAAACATGAAAATTCAGCTTTCACTCAACTTCTACCTCAATTAATTGACCTTGATATTTTACTGAATTTTACTAAAGGGAAAATTGTCAACAGAGGGGTGTTTGTTAATAAAAATATGATTAGAAAAATACTTAAAATTGAGGTACAGTTGAAGTGTATGGCTTATCAAAACAAAAAAAGAAAAGCCATTAAAAATAGAAGAAAATTTTTAAATGTTGCCAGGATAAATTGCTTGAAAAACTATGAATTGTTTTATTTTCAAGTGTTCTAGGAATAAATAACACTTAAATGCCTTGTAGTAGTTTCAGCTTCAAATTGTGCTTGTTTGGGTTTGGAGCATTTGTTCTGTTTTGGTTTTATTTTGGGAAAAGCTATAAAACTTTAAAGACTGTGTTTTATGAAATTGACATAATTGGCAAAATTTTAGCTACTATAACATAAACACTGTCATTATACTAATGGATTGCAGAACCAACTGTCACAGTAAGGAGATTTGGAAGGCATTTTATCAAAAGGAGGTATCAAATATAGGGTAGTATTAGGAAAAAATCATTCTCTGACACACAAAAATATTTACCCATTCTTTCTGCACCATTTTTTCTTTATAAATATGTTTAAATATTTAATTTCAATGGAAAACATCAGAACATACTGTATCTTCTCTAAAATATAAGTGTTTATTTCTAACTTTCTATCAATACTCATAAAGAAAAAATATTTTCTATTGTTTTTTGTTATTAGCTTCATTCCTTCTTGGTTATACAGACCTTAGGGGTTAGTTTTAAAACAGAGTGTGAACGAATGTATGACTGGTAGAGACTTTTATAAGAATTTTATCAAGAAAAGAGAACAGAAAAACAATTCTTAGTACATTGAGTATTTGATAGTTCATGTATCTTTCATACAGATTTATTTTCAGAGAACTTGTGAGAAAAACTTTCAAAGGCTAGGATATAATATAGATCATAGAATCATAGAATTGTTAATGTTGGAAAATATTTTGGAGATCATCAAATCCAATCACTGACCTGCCAGTAAAAAGTCTACCATCAAACTATATCTTTTCCGCATCTCCATGTCTTTTAGTGATCTCCAGGGGTGGTGATTCCACTGCTTCTCGGGACAATTATTCCAGTGCAGGAGCACCCTTTCAGTGAGGGTGTTTTTCCTGATCAATCTAAACCTGTTTGAATGCTAATTGAAGCCCTTTTCTCTTGTCTCTTCTTAACTGGCAAAACATATTAACTCCCACTTCATTACACCCTCCTTTCAGGTGGTTGTAGAGAGTGATAAGGTCGCACCTGTGCCTCCTTTTCTTCAGGCTAGTCATTCCCTCAGCCACTCCTCTTAAGACTTGTTCTTCAGACCCTTCCCCAGCTCCTTGCCCTTCTCTGGAGTTGCTCCAGCACCTCAATATCTTACTTGCAGTGAGGGACCCAGAACTGGACACAGCACTTGAGGTCCAGTGGGAGATAAACTCTGTGGGGAATACGAAAAGCAGATAGCTGGTATCTAGTGGAGTTATAGAACAAAGATCATGACAATGAAATTTAAAAGAATTAGTAACGGTAGGGCACAGTAATAGGCAGAAAAGTAGTAATGCTTAGATGTGTAACCTTAATGTGGTCTCCTGCTGCTTCAATTAACTCTAAACAAGAGATCATGGAATAAGGAAATTCATTTGTGCCCTTGAAATTTACAGCTCAGGCATATCTCTACCTAATTTCACCAGTGTTAACAATGTAGTTGGGTTAGGATTCATTCTTAATATGCTGAATAATAGGTATATAAATGGTAAAAATTCATTAAAATAGGAAAAGTTTTAAACAGCTAAGAATAGCAACTAGGTTTTGAAGTATGTTAGTAGTAGGTTTTGTTTGCAGAGTGTTGGATAAAGAGTATTTTATCAGAGCTTCCTTGTGAATATATGTTCACAGGAAACATTCTCTTCATTCACCCTCCCCTCAACAGGATTCCAAGATTTTCTTTTGATAGTAATATGGAAAACTCAGTGTGCTCCTATCTCCCTGCCGTTCTTTCCACAGCTGACTTGCTACTCTGATCTATTATATTTCAGAACTGTACATTGTTTAAAAAGTAATTTTCATTTTTTAAGTATTTTTCTCTTCCATCTTATAACACTGGAAGTACAATAAAAGCAATTGTTCATTGTTTTGAGTTCTGAGTCTCAGTCATTAATTTAAGTCCTGGTTCTGTAAGATGCTCTGCTTGAGCACTGGCATTTTGCCTTCATACAGACTCTGTATGATCTTGGACATAAAGAAAGTAATATTTTCTCTATTATTTTCTCTCTACTTCCCCTGGAGACTTAATTGAAGCCAGTCAGCCCAGGTTCTATTTTTAAATACAGATATTTAATGAGCTATCATAGCAAAACAATTTGCTGTCTTTCCTTCTAAAAATATAATAACACAACCATAATTAAAAAGCTATGGGATAATATAATGATTTTTCTTTTCTTTTTTAAAGAATAATTAAATGATCCCACAGCTGAAAATTGTGGCACATTTTTAGTGACTAAACATATCTAAAGCAATAAAATTAAAATGAGATAAGGAAAGAATCTTTTCTATTCAAGGGGAGTAATGAGTGTTTAATTGTATATGGTGTTTGATGTCAATGGTGAAAATCATGGTGATATTTGGACGTTTTCAGTAAACCAGAATTTCTCTGAATAACTTGAAATTTCTTTGACATACAGGCATCCTCCAGTTACTAAATATTCAGTAGAAGTAAAAAAAAAAATTGTTTTGTCTGATGAGTAGGAGTACTTAGTATTTATTGAGCACTTCCTATGTTCACAGTGAAACATTAGAGATCAGAAAGTATGACTTAAGAGAAGGACATGAAAGAAAATCTTACTTCAGATAAGAGAAGATTAAAGAGTTAAAAAAATAGTTTTATGATAAAGAGTTTCTACAAGGAAGGTAGTAATATTTTATTTATATTGCAAATGAGATGAGAAATAGTGATATAGAAGTGAAATATGATTTTATCTATGTAATAGCAAAAATGTCTTTTGAGGACTAAAAAGATCTGGAATAGTTTAGAATCTCCAAAATGGGATCTTCATATGAAAGTTCACCTAAATATTCCTCTAAAATTAATATTGTAATTAAAAAATAAATTTAAAATGTATTTTAAAATTTAGTTTAGAAAAAAATAAAACTAAATTCATCAAAGCTGTTTCAATGAAAAAGAATTTAAAAAAATTATGTTGAAATAAATACAAACTTAAGTCATCCTACTTTAGAAACTTTTCAGTATTAGTGAAAAATAAATAAAAATACAAAAGAAGGAATAAAGGGATAAAATGGATAAAAGAAGGGATATAATAGATTAAAGAAGGTATATGCAATTAAGCTCTTTTTGCCACCGGAAATGTTTCAGACATCTACAGGGCTATCCATATTACTTCTCTATTTACAATTTGTTCCATTCACAGTCATTTCTGATGCCCTGATCTGGGTGTAAAGACAGTTTTCAGTTCTCCTTATTAAGGAAGACACCTTCCTCTATCCATTGCCACCACTTGATTAAGAGGGACTGCATCCTACAGACTTTGAAGATGTGCCGTTGATCTGATTAGAAAAATGGTTGAGAAGCACTGGTTTAAGTGACTCAAAGGTGCATAAGATCCAAGAAAGTTTGCTTTTTTCAGAAAGAAGCAACAGAGCTAGAAAAGAGTGGATGTTGGCCTCTTTTATGTGTGATATTTTATTAGAAACTTTGCAACAAAGACTCAATTATCCTTAAAGAAAGGTTGAGTATTTTAAATTTAAAATACCATAAATTTTAGGACCAAATGCAAAGTACATAAAAATCTTTCTGCAACAATATTATATTAATTTCTATAATCAGGAATTTTTAGGGTCTAGATTGTCCGTTTCATGAAATTATGACTACAAAAGTTTCTTGTAAACTCCTTGAAAGCAAAATTAATAGTCTACAGTACTTGGCGATTGGACCTAGATGATCTTTAAGGTCCCTTCCAGCACAGTCTCCTATGCTTCCAGTAAGTAAACACTGAAAACTATTTGCAATATTTGTTCCTTATCTATTTAAATAGATGTTAACACTAAAATTGAAATACTCTTTTCAATAACAATTTTTAAAAGTTTGACCTTCAGATCAGAATTATAGATTTCTTTCTATCATGATCCTCTTTATCTTTTCATTACTGCTTGCAATACTGAGGACTTTATAAAAGGAATTGTGATTGTTTTTTGTAGCCTAGGCATAATGGGGAAAGTGCCTTCTGCTTGTATACTCTATGTGCTTCTCTTATGTTTGCCTTTTGTCTTCAAGAATGAGTTTGAGTAAAGTGTTCATTCCCATCAATACCGTTATTTTTATTTTTATTTTTGCTTTTTCATTACCCGTATTTGTAATTGAATTTTTGTTTGCATTAATGCTTGTGATGTACTAGCAGCCTTATTCTGACAGTAACAGCCAAGAAATAACAATGAACAAAATTGTTTCCTCAATGCAAAGTTATCTTAGTTTAGTTCTCTTATTACCAACATACAAAAAAGTAATAGTAGAAAAGCATTGCATATAGGCCAGGGAAAATGTCCAAGCAACTTAAAAGTTAAGTTGTTATTACAAACATAATATATAAGACTTACTTTATATCTAGTTCTTTATTTTAAGCTCACTGCACACTTTGCACTCTCAGACAAGGTAAACCTGATATCTTTTTGCTTAGAATTTGTGTTTATTTAAGTTTGTCTTTTCTTGACCAGGGTAAAACCAAATAAATTTCAAATGTATACAAGGACATATATATTCTAGGATTTTAGATTGAATTTCCCATTAAACTCAAAGGAAGTATAAACATCTATACTATTATACATTTTCACTAAAAAAAATAATTTTTTAAACAAACCATGTAAAAATTTCCATAGAAGGTTTGCATTAATTCTATCCTTGATCGAATAACCCCTCACATATAATATTAGTTATAACTAAGTTTCTTGAGTCTAGCCTAGAGAAGGTCAAAACTTGTTTTGTGGAGGGAAAGGAAAAAGGAGGAAGGTCTGTTCTCAGAGCTATCAACCTGTTCTTTGTCCTCCATCCTTTGTATTTCTCAGTAGGAATATGTATTTCAAGATAAAAGGAGATTTTTCTCCTATTCCATGCCAAATTTCAAAGACAGACCTTATATACTGTAATGGCTTCTGATTCCCAAGGTACATGAATATCTAGTAGGCATTTTCCTCAAAAAAAGGAAGCGGTGAGATAGACCATGTATTTCTAATTTAGTTCCTCTTTTCCTAATGAATGAAAATTCCATGACTGTTCTTAGCATTAGATGCTATTAACCAGCTTCACATTCTGCAATTTATGGCAGAATGTTGACCAGGAAATTGGTATGTTCCCTTAAAAATGGTTTTTCATTGTTTCAACTAATTGAATGAGAAGACCCTCAGCCTCTGTTGTATGTCAAACTTACACAGTTCCTGCTTTGATTAATGGTCGATAATGATCCATGATAATTACTTAGTAGAGTAAATAAATATCTTTATAATATCATTTAATTAAAGCAACTTACTAAACAAAGCCTAAATCAGATTTCAATATCGTTCCAATTCAGACTGTGAGGAGTGGCTACACTACGGATATTTTTTTTTTCTCAGATAAAGCATCTTGCATTTCAATATCGCCAGTATCAAAAAGTATTTTCTTACTCCATTTTTTTTATGTTATTGATGTGCATATACAAATAAAAACAATAAAACAATTCTGGAAAAATACGGTCACTACTTCACTCAGTGTCTTTTTAATGTAATTCATCATGTATTTGAATAATTAAAATCTAGTATAATGTGTGAATAGTTCATCTGAGAAATTTGTATTATCTTATGGACAGTGCCATTACTTCTGTACTATGATAGATTCCCTGCTTTTGCTGTCTTTTCCTTGCAGTTTATCATAGGACCACAAATTTTTGTTGGGGGAACAAAACTGAAATTATAACTCAAAAAGAAGAAAAAATAAGGATGTGACCTGAAGCACCATAATTAGAAAGCATGCATCTTTATTGAAAGTGTTACTAAAAGGGAAACAAAAAAGCTTTTCATAAACTGTGGTAATAATCTCTAATTAATGAAAGGCTGTTTAACTTCCAGTAACAAAGATATATGTTATGAATATGAAAATAAAATAACCATATCTATGTTCTTTTTCTTGTTATATGTTTGTCAAGATCCCTAAGTTCTCACACAAAAAAATCTTTTTGAAGACTTTGAATCTACTTTTAAATCATGTTCTTGTTTTCAATACTATTTCTAAAAAGCTGTTATGCTTCTCCAAAATCTTCTGTTATCCACATTTCAGAATCTGGAAATGAGTGACCCTTTCAGAAGACAGATGGCTTTCCAAGTTCTTGTTCTGTTCAACTGGCAGTAGCTAGAATACCTGCCTTAGAGTGCATCTTTTGTACTTGCTAAATGAGCATGTTTGTCTGCAGAAATAAATTATTCTTCAGTGTCTATAGCCAAAGTATGCAAGTAATTATCTATTAGGTGATTCAGCAGTCTGACTAGCTTGTTTGACTGCATTTGTTGCTTCTACTTATTTTCCGCCTATGCTTATCTAGGACTAAGGAGGTAGAACGTTAGTGTTACATCACAGATAAATCTTAATGAGAATACCATTTGTTGTTGTTGACTTTATCAAATAATGAGGTAATTATTATTTTCCATTACATTTTCTTCCACTGTAATGTTAGTTTGCTTGACTGTTCTGTGGACATTTCCAGCCACATTGAGCCTGCAGATGCACTCAGTGTTTTAATTGGTACTTTTCATTTTTCTGGTACTTTTTACTAATATATGACACAGAAATGGCACTTTTTAAATTACTTTCTAAGACAGACAATCTTGTAGTAGCTTTCCACAATAAATACCAGTTTTATTCCTAGATAAATGAAATCCAATTTCTTTTTCTGCTGTGGGTGGACAGGTGGATAGGGACACAACAGAGAATCAAACTTCCTATCCGATATGCAAGTAACCTGTCATTTTTAATTCAGTATCTATTCATAGTGTATGTCTATTCAACTCTTCATCTTTTTGTTTGTGCAAAATCAGAAGTAAAAGGAGAAATACTTCATATTAACACAAATCATGCAGTCCAAAGCTGGACTTTATTTTCACTGTTTTTGCCAAAAACTTAACATTAATAATAATTGCTGTTAAACAATTCACCAGAGCGTGGCTCCATTTCCAGTGCTGCCAATGGACTTTGCATAATGAATTTCACAGGACTTTATCTCAACTATTCCATTTATAACACTATATAATGATCTTTTTTGTACCAAGTAGGAATTGCATAAATTCCTGAACATAATTATTTTTTAAATATCATTATGCCTTATATGGATTTAAAACTGAAGTTCAAATATTCATTTCTTCAGCAAATGCAAAGTTTCTTCTTGTCACTGAGAAGCCAGACATTCATAAATGTCACTTTTGTGGAATCACATTTCTGATCATTATCACTTTTAATGCATATGTTAAATTATCTATCATGTAGAACAAGAATAAATCAATTCATCTCAAGATTACTTTATAGCACTCAAAGTTCTCCAGGAGTACTGTTGGAATTTTATTGCTTTCATTTTAAAGTTTTAGTTTGGATTTTTTTTCCAGATAACATATATATTTAACATTTACTGACATGTCACACAAATAAGTAATTTGAAGACATTTTTGTGGAAATCTGTATAAAACTTTGACACTTGACTTTAGGCTGGAATGCATTTTGGTAGTTTCTGATTAGCAAATTGTAATAGCACAAAATTAAACTTTTTTTAATAGAATCACTACCAAAGCACTACTATGTCAGGAATCTTGGAAATCAATAGCTGATTATATTTTCCAACAAACACTTGCTAAAAGAAAAATCTTACATGGAAATAATAACCTTTATTTGAACTGCGACAGATATGCATTGTTTTTTTGTCTAGGAAGGAGTTTTCATTCATCTGTAGTGACTTCTCGGAGAACCTTCATTCATACATTATGACTTTTCAGGTAGCTGAATCAGGTTTAATTTTTTTTGTCATTTTTGTTAGTCAACCTTACTTTTTCAGACAGCTAATTCTTTCTCATCAGCTTATCATCTATTATGTAATAATCTACTTCATCATGTACTTCCTGGCTGGATAAACTACTGGTGTTTGATGCAAGATGTGTCTTATTACTTCAGTAGCTAGAATTATTTTAAATGGTTATACAACCTAATTATTTCGGTGGCAAATAGGACTTGTCTTGGTGTGCCGAGGTCTGTACATGTGGTTTGCATTAGACTCCCAGAAGCCATTCTGTGTGGCTTTGGTTTTGGTTAGTCATGCTGCTCTGGTTCCTGTGGCTCCAAAACATGTAATAATCTCTCTTCAGAAAAGAACAACTTGAAAATCTTATGTTGTAAACCTCTTCACTTGCTGTCTATGCAGATATCCTAGACTCTTCCTTTTAGGCTGTAAACAGTAAACTCATATATTGCTCTTCTAAAGAGGGTAGAAGAGCATCTGCAGATATCTATGCACTATTCAGATATCCTGGATTCTTCTTTTCTATGATCATTATGAAAAACATTGAAGAGTACCTCCCTTAAGAAGATGTGCTTCATTTTTTTTCCCCTATTTCTCACTGGTTACTTGTTCTGCGTCAAATATTCTAAACTCCAGCTGCATAACAATTGCTCCCAGTAACTTTGTGTTTTCTACATGTTATTGTCACTTTTGATCTTCTTTAGTGACACTTTTAGTAACATTATTTCCTTGTCCCAGAGCAGTGTAGAGAAGTGTCAATAAAGTCAGACCAATCATAGCAATGTTTATATGCAGTTTGGCATCCAGACAAACCTACCCTTTGACATTGCGATAACAAGATGAATTGGCAATATTAAAGATAAGGTATTTATTTCCATTACATGGGAGTCATTTAAATTACATTTTTGAATACAGAAAGTTATTAATTAGTTAAATCATGAACAGCATCCATTATTAAATATTGATTTATGTATTTCTTGGAGTGCCTTATTACCACAGCTAGTAAATTGCATATTTAGTTTTAAGACTGGTTTACAGCTATTGACAGATGTTTTCTCTTTGGTCTTCTCAACATATGTGCACAGAAAAGGTGGTGCAGGAGATTTATGTAATGTTGTAGCAGCTCATTACTTTTAGAACTCTGTTTTATTGCTCTGTTAAAGATGCATTAACAGATGAAGACACTGCAAAATTGGAAATCAGAAATTATTAAAAAACAACATCCAATGGAATCAGCATTTTTTCCTATTTAAAGAAATCTTCTGCATGTTTATTCAGATGTATACGCATATCTATAATATCTTATAATTAGATCTGACCATGTAGTATAAAAAGTATTGTGTATTAAGGAGTTCAGACCAAAGAAAGTTGTTGTGTTTTGTTAGTATTACTCTTTTCTTGGTATCTGGGTGGATACAGAGGATTGGAAAGCAGAGTGTGGAAGTTAGTCGTAGCTGCACTGATAACTTGGCTTTATTCCATGTGATTCATTTGTGGGCAGAGGTCAGATTAACACTCATGTACGATTTATCTGTGGAAGTGCCAAGGTCAGGACCATAACCTGTGGCATGAGATTGAATGATGCTGATGGCAGTGAAATCAAGTTAAGAGATTGCTCATATTTAACCTCTGGTATTTAACCACCAGGTAGTCTAACTGCTTTCTTAGATGGCACTTTCATGACACAGATGGTAACATAATAGCTTGTTTTTCACAAAAGAATTATATGAGTGCCCAAATATTTTCCAGAGAGGTATCCACTCTTGCTTTGAGTACAAGAAGGGGCAGATAATCTAATTTTTCAGTACTTTGATCCAGTGGTCAACTATTTTTATTTTTAAGTTCATGCTTTACATTCAACTTTCAACTGACTCTAGCTATGTATCTTTGTTAGAATTATTTCTGTTCAAGCCTTGAAAGGTTTAGTGTTTTAAGCACAGAGCCAGATAATCACAGTTCTGTTGTTTCTTAAGCCAGTTGTTATCTTTGAATTTTATTTGATATCTCTGAATTTCCTGCAAAGAAGTGGAATTGGTGGCCATCTGTATACAGTAACACATCAGCAGTTCCTGGAGAATTCATGTGGGCTTCTCTCTGACATGAAGACTCCAACCTGGTGTCTCCAGAAGATATCACCTCTGCATATCTTCCTCCTCTTCCAATGACCTCAAAATCAGCAGTCAGATCCCAGCCTAAAATTTATTCCCCAAGAGCATACGGAAGTGCACCACTGGCACTGGCTCTTGCAGCATTTTTTTTTCTGATCACACTAATATTATGGCTAGTGGTATCAGTGCTTTCTGGGTAGGGTTCTCTAAATAGTTGAGACTCTGTGTTAATAGGGCTTATATTTCCAAGAATATGATTTTACCTTAAATAGGTTTAAATTCTCTTTCACATACAGGCAGTATTTATTTGTCTATGAAAGAAAATAACTGTATTTGTGGGTTTTAATAATCGGAATAAGTTAGCTCTTTAACATTTCCTTTCTCTCATTGTAAGGCATTTTTTTTCCATCCTCAATTGCGTCTGTGAGTTTTTTTCTATTTAACTAAATATAAGATACTAGTATTTTTGTTAGTATCATAACATACAGTAGCATACGGTATTGTTGTATTAGTGTCACAAATTTTATGTACTGATTAAGTCTAAGCATATAATTTTTTATATATGTTTTTAAAACTGCATCTTTCTGCCACAGTGTTATATACACTGAATTTGCCTTATACTGTATCAGAAAATCACTGCTTTCTAGGGCATGGGCACTTAAGCTTAATATGCATTCTGTGTCGTCTTTGCTAATAATTTCTTGTTCATCATTTATTTTAACCATTCATTAGTCTGCTTCAAACGTATTTTATGACAAGTAATTGATGAAAAATGTACATAACATTGCCTAGTTCTGGTAATTTAATTATGATTTAATCCCATAGAAACTGGTAAAAATTGATCTTGATGATGACAGCACTGGTTTGACATCTGCCAGTTCTGAACTCGTTCCATACATATACCACTTGGTGTTGCTTTGTTTTCATGATTAATAATATTATGCTTTATCTCAATGAAGAACTGTTGTATGAAGCTGGCTTCATCAAAAAGATCTGGGATTAAAAAAATAAAAATCTCTTTATAATATAATTATCTAATCAGACATTATCTATAGAAAACCTTCTGTAAGCCACATCAGGACTTTGTATTATGCCAATAACATTTCTAAAATACAACTTAGAGAACCATGAGACTGGGTGTGATTTGTCAGATTTTAATTTTCTTTT
The DNA here is from genome assembly GCF_048771995.1 of Taeniopygia guttata. Taxonomy (NCBI): domain Eukaryota; kingdom Metazoa; phylum Chordata; class Aves; order Passeriformes; family Estrildidae; genus Taeniopygia; species Taeniopygia guttata. The sequence goes on along the minus strand of NC_133028.1, from coordinate 33,499,698 downwards.
CGTCATTATTGCTTTAAAAAAATCAGCATAATTTTAAAGAACAGAAATAGAAATCAGATGTTGAAGGTTCATTTGACATGCTTAATGGTGTTTTTCTTGTTCCTGCAATTTGCAGCGTACCACTGATTTTTCCAAAACATAAAGTTCAAAGAAAGTGAAATGAAATGTTTCGTCCATAAAAATATGTACAAAACAAAATTAAAGTCCACATTCATAATTTGACAGAAATGCTGTTGCACTCATCCATTCAGTGCAGAAGCTTTACCTTCTGAGCCATCTTGCAAACAAAAAACAACTTCTCTGTGGATGGCTTGAAGAGATCCCCTCATAATCAATATTCAGTTACAAGTACAACTTACAAGAATTTGGCAAATGATCTCAGCTAATGAGAAAATTGTGATCTGTTTGTGTATATTGTGAAAGTAGAAAAATTGGCTCAATTTGCTCAGTAAATTATTCATTGGAAGTTACTCATTCATCACTAATAAAAATGCTGTCTTCAGATGTTTCATCTTTTTGGTGTTTCATCTGCAATGAAAACTGATTTTACAATCTGTCATTCCTACAGCTGTTCTAGAGAACTTGAGAAATCTTTATTCTCACAGGAAAAGGAAGTCTCCATTCTTCCATCTCATAAATAAAAAAAAAAAAATTAAAAATAAAACTGAGATATATCATATACCTCAGGTTTTATGGAGGAAAAGATGCAGTGAAGAATCTGTCAATACAAGACTCGAAACCAGGAAAGTATTTGGTACCGTACAGAAAATACTTTTGTATGTTGTCTCTTCCCAGTATTTTAACTTGTTTGATCTTGTTTAATAAAACTTCTAGTATATAGTTAGCTCTAGGGAAAAGATTTTGGACTGGTTAACATATCTGTTTTATGGTGTGAATTTTCCCCGAGTGACTTTGAACAATAGTAGAAGAAAGGTAGCAAGGTTAGCAGACAAACAACTGTCACCGTCATAACAGCCAGTTGAATGCTTGGAGCAGCATGATGAAAAGGGTGATTTGAATTGCATCAGAAGATGATTTCCAGGATTGTGAAGTCTGGAACTTCTCCAAAGGCATCAATTTTGACTGGAATAGTAGTTGACAGGAGCTGATCCACATTATGTATGCTGCAGCTTCCTGATGACTTACTAAGCTGAGAAAAAACATAGGCAAACAGAATAAAATAGGGAAAATAAACTCAAATTTGAGCAGTTTACTTATCTATCTGTGGAGATGAAATTGTTAGGGAAAGCTAGTAGGATGGACAAGAACTTCAGGAAAACTGTTGACATATTTTCTTCTGTGTGCTTAGAAAATATCTTAGAACATTTTCTTAAAATTACAGAACTGAAACCAAATTATTTTCAAGAATCTTTGTGTAACTAATGACTGAACTGCATAGATGAACAGTGTGCAAATAGAGAAATGATGAATGCTGCACAAATTGATATCCTCAATACCAAATACCACATATATTCTCATACTATTGCTACTAAACTTCCTGTGTTAATTTTGTTGCATCAAATTACTAATAAATCAGTGGCAATTTTATGTGCATTACAACAAAAAAAAAGGCATTTATTTCCTTGAAATATACCATGTATATAATTAAGATGATAGAAAAATAAGAAAATCAATGCATTCATGTATAGTTTAAGTTTATCTTGCTAGAATAAGATATTTAAATAATTCACCAGTGCATTCAACATTTGAGTACACTAATGGTAACCTGTATCACTGCCTGTCTATCTAAGTCAGGACAGTCATGTCATCTAAACAATTTGCTTCCATGGATATTCAATTACATAGAAGAATTAAGAAAAGTGGCCTAGTTTGGTGAACGTGATACTATGAACATGTTTTTTACATTTTGTACAAGTGGTGTTTCATTAAAATCTTGACATTGTTGGAGAGTTAAATAATTCAAAAGGTATGTAAGCAATTTGAAAATTAAAAATTTATTGAGTTTTAGCTCATTCCTTACCATGACCTATTTAGAAAGATCATATTTACTGAGTGCCCTACCAGTTCTTATTTGGATCTCAAATAGTAAAATAGATTCACTTTCATAGTGGGACAATTACTTAAAGTAAGCAGGTCTCAAATTCTACATGATGTGAATATATATTTAAACTTGAAATATTCAGAAAAAGTAAGGAATATAAGTGATGGACACGTTGTGTCCATCACTTAATGGTACTTCTGTATAGAAAAGCTTTAAACTCTTTAAAAACAGAAATTAGAAAAAAAAGTTCTAATTTTTAACTTTCATGTATTTATCTTTTTGATAAAAGATTGTCTGATAGATGCATCCTTTTATGCATTACTTTTTAGCCTGAAGGTGAGAGTGAAGCAGTTAAGCTAAAGTAAAAAGCAGAAAGTTAACTAGCAATAACTTTCAGGAACCAATCTATTATAATAGAACAAGCTAGGAATGGTTATGAGATATTGAAGGTAATAACTGAAGGGCTTATCTGAAGACTCATGAAACTTTATTTCCAGAATCAGATTGTGGAAATCTGGAAGGTATATCTGGAAATCTGGAAGGTATACCTTCTTCAGAAAGAAAGCAAGATGGTTCTGGTTCCAAGATTCCAAAATTGTCTTAGAGCATAATTCATACTTGAATGTGACTGGTGAGAGAAAAGCTTAATATGCCAACTGATCATCTGTCACTGCTGACTTGAGCACTGTGATGGAGACATTTACTTAGGGAGGCTTCTCATTCTTCTGTCATCTACATGGATATTGTCATGCTAAAGCTTTACTAATGTAAGATCTACTTGGAAAGAGAAGCTAAAATTGAAGTATCTCTAAGTTCATCAAAACAAATGCTTTATGAAACAGGCTTTGTAATATCCTATAAAATTTGATATATTGTTCATATAAAGTATGTATCAACTTTTACTTTCATTGCATAATTGGGGAAAACCTACTTTTTTTTCCCTAAATATCTGCAGGATTTTATATTACTCTTTTGATATGTCATAAATTGAATTTATTTTGATGATCGAATAATAATGGTTAAGTCAAATGTTATGCATTATAACTAAATAGGAAAATAGGAAAAATAGTAAAGACAAGTAAGACAGAAGTTACATGTCAAATAAATGTCTTTTTTTGGTTAGCTTTTAAAAACTGAACTAAAGCTGGGAAGTAAATATCTAAGTGTCCAGCTTTGGAGATATTTGGTGCATAGTGTGCTGTGCACCTGCTTTAGCTGAGCATACTTGTATGCTTACATACAAGTAAGGAACTTGGTCTAGGCAATCTCCAGATTCCTCCCTTCCAGTCTTAATGATTCTATGACTTTATGATTTTATACTTAACAGTCAAATACTTATTTGTTTTACAGCTTTAACTAAATTATTAGACTATTTTGAAATATAGCTTGGTTTCCATTACACCAGAATTTTTAAATAAGGGCAAAAAAAACCCTGTAATGTACATTTTCTCCTTCCAGAAATCTGATGAGAGCAGGTTTGAGGACTACTTAAAAGAAAAGCTACTCCTCAGATTTGGAATCAAATCAATACATTGGTAATAATGGTAAAATTAAGGTTATAGCAATAGTGTGGTAGTACAAATGTACACAAAATGAATGCTTACAATGTCCAGACTGAAGCAAAGAAATCTGCTTTTAATAGCTATTTCTGCTTAGAGTGTAACATATTAGTATGACCCTTAGTTATTACAAGTGAAAGAAGTATTTTGCACATCTGTGATTTTCCCTGACTCCCATCAATCATTTCAAATATTTGTTGTTGCTGTATTTCTAGTGTTTCTTTTAGAATAACACTATAAATGTAAATCATATTAACGTGTAATATTAAATTACTATTAGAATTTATTCACAGAAAAGCAATGGTCCTGTGCTGTGTGATAAAGTGTGTAACTACAAACAGTTTCAATCAGAGGAAAGCGACTGGGGGAAAGTACATTAGGAGCCTGAATAAAAAAGCTGTTCGCAATCAGTTACAGCTGAGTGCAACAAAAATTACTTTCTAGGGATAAAAGGAAATTAATGATTGACCAGTGTAACCAGAACATCCCACAGCATGTTGAATATTTAATGCCATGCTACTTCTGCCCAAAACAATCTGAGGTTTGGCATATATCCACCAAAATAGCTCTTCACTAATTAATTTGCCATGTCATTTTGCATAAAATTAGTAATTAATACTAGTCACCATGCCCTATAGTGAACTTTTTTCAGTTAAATATCCAATCTCAGTAGTTTCAAAAGCTTGATGAAATGGTCATTTTTTATTATTCTCAGAAAAGAACTTGTACATTGAAATAGGTACTGCAGTCAGACGGAAGGATATATCAAAGTTTATAGACCAAATATATTTGAGGTTGTTCAAGGTCAATGAATTTTTCCCTCCACTTGCTTGAAATTATGAGTGATAGAATATGAATAACTGGTACTCCCACTGAAATTAACTACAGTGATGTGTAACACTATATTTAGCTGTCTTTTAAACTGTTGCAGTCTCATTTAACAGGCTCCGAATTAAACCTGCATTCTCCACCATTTTAGAGGGAACATTTAGCCTGAGGTTTTGCGAATTGATTGGAAGAATTTCCAGTAATTATTACTTAAAATGCAGAAAGAATGCATTATTTGAAGAAGGACTTAGGGTAAACATTGCAAGCAGTAGTCTTGAATAAATAAAAAAGTATTGTTATGAAATATGGAATTTGCCATGTGGCAAAACAGAAGAGCATTGATACATAGAAGTTGTGAGTTTGGGTCATTTTCTTAATTTTCTTATTCCCCAAACAGATGTTTTTAAGTGTAGTAATATGCAATTTATTCTGAGCAAATGTGCAATACCAAATCCCAGGAACTGCAGTCCTACAGTCAAAAGCCTAGAGAGTCATTGAAAACTAACATTACTCGGTGAGAGTCTGCAATGAGCAGGAACAGCCTTGCAGCAGAAAAGTCAGAGACTGGCAGATCATTAGTAATTAAATTAATAGTATTGAGCCCAAGGCCATGTTTCTTCATCTTCTGTTTCTCACATTGCCTCTCATTTTTTTCTGTGATAATCTTTTCATGTTCCTTATTCCTAATTAACACTTGTTAACACTTTTCCCCCCCTTTGGCTTCTTTTGCTTTTTTAATTCTTTCACATAGTTCTTTTTTCATTCTTGGTATCGGTGGCTTCCTCGTTGGCTTATTTCTAGATGCATTATTTCTGGTTCTCATTTTACCCTGCTGCCTTCACTGTTACCTTCTCCATTTGCTTACTACTTCCTTTCTTTCATTTTGTCACATGTCTGATTTCTCCTTGTTTAACTGCAGTTTACAGCACTTCTGATAGTGCTTTCTAATTCCACGTGAACCATTTGAGTGATGTTCATCAAAGAACTATTTTTTGCTTTTGCACTGAAAATTTTCTGTGCTATGAACTCTGGAGTTCAGTGTGCTCTAAGTACATATTTCAGGACTGTAGCTGCAGTAAAATGTCAAGACAGCAACCCAAACAATAGCAGTAATATTACAAAAAGTGTGGATGGTATACACTGAGTTTAAATTTCAGCATAGTGCAGGATGTTTTTAGTAACTTGTAATCCACATGTGCTTTCATCTGTACTGAATTTACAGAGGAAGATGCAATGTACTATAGTGATATGCTGAAGTTTTTCTAGCCTAAACGTATGTTACCATACGAACTCCCAATCTAAGTTATTTATTAGAGTTGGAATTGCTTTTTCTTCTAATGCTATCCCTTCACGATAGGCTGCAGCAATCAACATGTTTGAAAACTAGGACTTTTCACACAGAGCAAGTCTTCAGGACAAAGTTATGCGGTCTCTTAGCATATATCCTCTGTCATTGGACCATTTATTTAAAAAAGCCTAAGCAGCCTCAGCCTTCTCAGGTTTCCTTAGCTGAGGACTGCATTGGGGCAGGAATGTCGGGGTGCAGCCACAGCCCAGGCTGAGGGCAGTGAGAGCAGAGCCAAGAGGCCGTGCACTGCCGGCCCCTGGCAGCACAAAGGGCTGGGCACCTGCAGCACTGCCAGGCGGGCCCGGCACACAGCAGGAGCTGAGGGCTTGGCAGGGACAGTGAGAGCTTCATGTCCTTGGGCTGGAAGGTTTAAAAGCCTGGGGGATCCTTTGTTTTGATGTCCCTCCTCAGAGGGCACCAGCTTGGGCTGTTCCTGGGCTACTGCACCGTGAGCAGATGGCTTTATGGAGAGAGACACCTGAGCCAGTGCCATGGCAAGCCTGGGATGGATCTGGTGAGAAACCTGCTCTGACTCTGGGATGGGATACGGGAACCCCTCGGGTCACTGCAGCCATCGCTGTGGAGAAAGATCAGCTCCAGCTGTGGAAATCTCTGGTGTTGGGAATGCAACTGAGAGAGAGCCCCGTCAATGGTCAGACTGGGAATTTTCTTTGACACCCCCATTACCATTGAGGCAAAAGTGTTAGTGGATCTTTATTTCTAGAAATAGTGATGGTAGCAGGATTTTTATTTTTTCCCTCCCCTGAGAAATCAGCATGTAAGTGTTCCAAATGCTGGATGCGATTCTCACAGTGTGAGAAGTTTTTAAGTAGGCAGGATGTCCTGGTTTGAAAGCCATGGGATAACAAATTCTGTCAGAGGTTTGATTTTAACAGAATGTTGTTTAAGGGTCGGTAAATTGCAATGCTCTCATATCAGAATTTGGACAGCAAGCAATATAGGCAACATTTATTATTTCCTTTTTTACACTGTTGTCAGAATGTTTTTCACAGGAGTATGATATTGTGAAGTGCAATGTTACACAGAGAGTGACAAAGAAATTTCTGTTAGAACTTGTTATAAACCTTCTGGTTTGGAATTATAACAGAAGAAAAGAAAGAAGACCTGTCTTTATGAGTCAGAGGATGCCAATGACCAGCCATGAAAAAAAGAAATGCAATCACTGCATGAGTTGAGAAAGTGTATCCACTACCAACAGAGAGAAAATAAATCTGTGCTTTAACAAAAAATATATTTTTTTTAATAAAAAGTGCAATATTTTTTGTTGGAAATCAGCAGTAAGTTTCTAATCTCTGAGGAGAAGATGTAGAATTGCTTTCCATGAAAGTAGGGTAGCTAGAAATAAAGATGAGCACATGAGCTTGATTTATAAACTCTTCTTATCATAGGCAATAAGCTAGTGCTGTCTTCAGGGGTTCTTATGAAACTAATGTAGAGGTGGCCAGTTAATAAGAATTATTCATGTTTCCATTCTCATTATTCTTGGTTATTCACGTTTTACCGTAGTTCTTACAGTCCACTTTTGGAGAAGGTCTTGTCTCTCTCCGTTTTCTTGAAGTGTTAATACCATGGCATAAAATCAATGGATATAACATTCCCTCTAAACTTAATAGCACACTCTACCATGAGAGGGAAGATGTGTGCTGAAGTCTTTACAAACAATTCCATGGGTGAAGGTATGGGCATTAACATCTTTGAAATGGGTATTAACGTCTCTACTAACTTGAAATAGCAGGTTTGTTACAGAGCCCAGGCAGCTTGGCTCCTGAAATGGGCAAGTGCATCTGCACCAGCCTGAGTTTCTGAGCTTTGGGCAACAGGTTTGTTGCACCTTGGCTCCTGAAGGAGATGAGTGGGTCTGTATAAGCCCGAACTTCTGAACTTTGGGATAAAACTACACGTTTGGGGTGGAGGGAATGTGTGTTAGGTGGCTCAGGAAGGTTGGACCTTCCCAGTAGCTCAGTCAGTGGGGAAAGAAGAGGCCAATGTGCCAACAGTTTAGGATCAAAGGAGGCTGGCGCCCTCCAAACCTTGAGAAAACCCCGTGGGTGTGTGCACCAGTGGACTCTCTCCCTTTATTAGAATAAAGTTGAACGAGTCCTCTGTCTCCTTTTTGGACAATGGTTGTACAGAAAATCACAGCATGATTTTCCGTAAAACTGCTTTGATGAGGTAAGTAAGAAGCAATTTCTTTTGTCTCTTTCCGTGGCTGAATGCTTTGCTCTGGCAACTGCCTTCCAGTTCCTTATAGTACAGGAAAAGAGAAAAAAGCCAGTTTTTTATATATCTATAATGAAATGTCCTTCTAGCAAGCTTGAAATGTCAGGACAATGTGATGTTTTGTGGTTTTTTTAAGGGATATTTCATTTCAAAACTTTGGTTGATTAATTATGTCATAGTACATTATGTGAGTGTGTTATTCCTGACAGAGCTACATTCTTACAGAGCCTTCTACCAAGTTTTACCTGATGTTAATTATGATTTAAATACTGTAGTAATGTAACTATTGAGGGAAAAATGCTTTCTCTAGCCTAAATGTGAGTTTATGAATATTTATCAAGAAATTTAAGTAAACCTTCCTAGTGAATTGATGCAGTTATAGATTTATGCTGAGCTAATAGAATAGCTTGCAACCTGGGATTTAAATACTAGTACTGCTACTAAATGATATTTAGAAGAAGAATAAATGGAATGAAATCCACCAATATATGTGCCAAATACACCTGTTAATAAAAAGATATGAAGAAAAATATCATCCTAATTATTCAAACACAAGTGGCTTTATGGAATTATTTAGGTTAGAAAAGACCTATGACATCCATCAAATTCAACTCAGCACTACCAAGCCCACTAAAACATGTCCCTAAGTGTCACATCTGTGCATCTTACTGGTAGCTACCCAGATCTTCTTTCAGCCCCTTTTGTAGTTGGGTATTTATATAGGTGGATTAGTGAAGCAAAAGAAAATTTGGTAGAAAAAGAACATTTATTTTTTTAAATGTGTATGGAGGAATTTGCACATAAAATATTAAAGAATCATTCATAAAATAACATGTTCTTCCAAAGAGTTATCTTTCTTCAAAGATTAAGACATTAAATCATAATTTAACTGATCCTGAGAAACAATTTGATTCCTTACCAGTCACTTTTTTTACTTCCTCAAGTTCTAAAATGCTTTATAGGAATGGCACAAGATCAGAGCAGCTCTCATGGCTATTAATTTCATATACTAGTTGTACACTACTTTGCCATTCTTTCTCTTACTGATATACTAAACTCTGTTGCTGTAGGACTTTCATGGCATTTTCTTGATTTTGGAGTAAGTTACATGGTGGCTTTTAAAGAGCAAGAGGGCAGTTTAAATGCACATCTGCATTTTCAGATACCAAAATTAAATTTACCAATGAAGACTCTATCTTTAAATTCCTTTTGCATACTTGAAACTTTGTTCTTGATTGGTTTTTTGTTTGTTAAAGAAAATTATTGTCTTAGAAAATAAGTGGAATATCTCCATGTAGGAAAAATCCCGTGTTTCTGTCCTAAGAGCAATTGAAATCTAAAGTAGGAAGCTATTACAGGAAATTAACTCCAATACTAAAATTTTCTCTTATGTCTAGCGTCTACCCGTCCTGTAGTACAATACTGAAATGTGTAAGTAAACATATATTCAAAGCCTCCATGGTCTAGAAAAAAAAAATTACATTTAGACAGGTAGATTTTCTTCTGAAATGTATTTCCTATTCTCCTGATTTAAATGCATCCAGTGCTTTTAAAATATGTCTTTTTCTTATGTTCATTATTGAAAAATGCTTCATATTTTTCTTAGTCTTCCATATATTTTTATGCTGTATGTACTCACATGGTTCATTTAGACTACAGAATAGCTTGGAACAACTATTAATATATCTGAAGAGAGAAACATGACCATTAATATATCTGAAGAGAGAAAACAAGTATTAATATATCTGAAGGGAGAAAACATGACCACAGCTCATATTTTTCACAACTCATATTTATAAGGTAGATCATTCTTTTTTGTTTATATTGCATTGCCCTGTAAAGAATCCATGATTCCCTCAAAATTAATGGCATTTCATAAAGGTAACACATGTTTATTTGGAGGAGTATTTATTTTCTTTCCTTCCTATTTCTGAATCTCTAGGGTATATTCAGTTCATAGTTTCAGTATTTTTCCTCTCAAACACATGCATCTTTATTTACTTCTATTTTTGCAAAAAATGAAAGCAACAGGTAGATTAAGGAAAGGTGTTTGTAAGAAAACAAAGTATTATTAATCTTCTGAAAAAATATGAAAGTTTGCTTATGTGTTATAGCTTGCCATAATCAAGTATGATCAAATATAAAACTGAATAATATCATTGAAATGTACTGGGTTTGCTTCAGCTATAACTGTGAAAAAAATGTTTCTATTCCCTTGCCTCAGACAGTGGAAATAACAGATGAAAAAATGTATCTGACCTCACTTCCTTTGCTACTTCTACCAAGAAATTTGTGTTCAGAAGAATTGCCTGTTTGGGAAAAGTACTCCTAATTTTGCTAATACTTAATTTTTTTTTCTGATAAATTTTGGTGTAAAATAATTTATAGACGGGAATTTAGTATTTGTATCCATGTGCAGCCAACATCTAGCCTCACAGAGCATGCAGTATGAAACCTGGAATACATAAAAGCATTATGGACACAAATATGTTATTTATTTTGTAACAGAAAAACATTATTTGGTTTATTCAGAATGTACTCACAGTCTCTCTCATGGCTGAAAGTTTGACTCATGACTACACTCCATCAAAGCAACTTAGATTAATTTTCATGCTTTTAGTTCAGGAAGGAAGTCACATGAAAATGAAGGCATTAAATAATATTCATTAATAAAGTCTCAACATAGAGGTCAAAAAAGCAAAATGGAATTTTACACTGCACTGATCTGTAGAAACAGCCATTGAGAAATTACAATAGACGCATGATACAGACATTACCAAGATGTTAAATTGTTTTATGTATGTTTATACATGTCTTTAAAGGTATGCATCTTGACATACAACTTCCAATGAATCCTCTTAAAAGTCTGGCCAATTTTTGGCTTGGTACCAGGAAGGAAAGGAAAGAACTGTCTTGTCCTTAATAGTCCTCAGCACTGATGTTTCTGTTGGACAAAGCACTTTCAGATCTTCTCTAGTGGCCTTGGTATTTGCACAGGGTAGCTGCATCCTACCCATAGCATTTATCAGTATTGTTTAAAAGCATGGTTTCTAAGTCAACTACCTGAGTCAAAAATGTAGAGGTGAAGGAGGTTATAACTTTTGAATCATTCTTTCACCTCTGCTCTGAGAATAGGCTTTCATGTGTTGCCTTTGCTTATCTTGACTCCAAAAAAGTGTTTGCAGATTAAAGCATATTAGTCTAAAAAATTGATTTTCCTTTATTACAAGAGGAAAAGACAAGATAGGTGCCCAATATTTAATTTCTTTTTCCATGCTAAAAATAAAAGAAAAGCTGGAGGAAAAAATGACCCTATAAATAACTACAGCTAAACTGAAGCAAGATCTTGCTGAGCTCAGTGGGAGCACTAAGATACGGACTCCTGCCTCACATCTAGCATTTAGTTCCAAAACCTTCCTTCACCTGAGAGGTAGCAATTTCTTGTCATAATTTCAAGATTTCACTTACAAACTCAGCAATATTTTGCTACTCTGACAGGGAAGACCTCTCACCTTCCACATCCATCTGAGCTGTGGGAGTTGGATGACCCTGGGAGATCAATCTTTCCTGGATGGCATGACCCCCAGGCTCCTCATGAGCTCAGAACTCAGGCGGATCTTGCATTCCGCAATATTTTGCACCGACAATGGCAGCTGGATCACAGGTCAAGGAAGGTTTCTTCCCCCTTTGTTCTTTTCCTTCTTGGCTCCTGTCTGCTATGTTAGCAACAGTCAGCTAATTAGAAGTTACTTCCTCTTACTTCTGCAATGAACTTTAAAGCTATCCGTGGTGCTTAGAGCAGTTGAATGGCAGCAGAAATGGGAGAAGCAGAGTGACACAGCACTGTTAAAAACAGTATTGAACCAGTGGTGTTTGTAGAACATAGTGAAAAGGTACAGAACAAGCAAGTGATGTCCCAATAATAGTCATATATGCATGTATAATAAAGTTCTCATTTTCCTTGGAGTGTCAGCCATCCAAAACTTAAATCTGACTTATGGGGTTATGGTCTGAAGGCTATTTTTTGTATAAAAATGACAGTAACTTTTTAACAGTCTGTTCAGGGGTTTTGATTATACCAAACTTATGAACTGTCCTTTTCTCTGTGTTTTTCAACTACAAACCCACCAAAAAGGCTTCCTGAAGATTGTCTGCCTTAGATTAAGTTTTCAGCATATATCTGATCAAGAATTTAATATCTGCAAGGTGCTGAATGTACTTCTTAGTTATCAAAATTCTTCAATATGTACTAAAAGTGGTGGATGCACTTAGTGCTTTTGGCTTTAATGGGTGTGTTTCAATAACTTAAATCCAATACACCATCACCAAAAAGCAATGAAGGGATATGTTGCAAACATACCTTATGTCTAACTGAAGACTCATTGACTTGGTTACCATGCAGTGAAAACATCACAGCATAAGCAAAATCCAAACCCAGATGTGTGCAGAGCTAGTATATTATCAGCTGGAATTTATCTCTCTTACTCTATTGACATAAAAATATTTTTCTAAGACTACTTTTACTAGAGGCTTGAAAAATTCATACGGAAATAAATATTGCCCCATTTTAATATGAAATAACACAATTTTTAACGTTCTGTTAAATATGTACTACATCATTGCAAGATGAATTCCCTTTTTGTTTTATTTACTCTTTAACATCAGGAAACCTCATTTAGAAATCACTAATAAGTAAGCATTCTGTGTTAATTTTGAGTTCTTATATTATGTGCTTAGAAGTTTTGCTTTAAATATGCAACTTGAACACTGAGTGTTATTGAAAGATCCAAATAAATGGATTAAATGTTTTAAGTGTTCTCTAATAGTGGAATAAGTAAAGCATGCCTCACTTGTTTTCTTTTTAACTTTGATGTGCTTGAAATGAGAAGTTTTTCATAGTTTGTGTGAGGGTTCTTTTCCTGTAGTTACATAGTAACTACTTCTGTAGTTACAGAAGTACAAGTTACATATGAATATTTACTATTGGATAAATGGACATCCAAAACTTATCCTAAAAGGATATTGATAGTTCATTCAGAAGAAGGAAATATGGTCTTTATTTTCAACACATTTCAATTTATTTATGCTTTTGAGGAAAACAGAAATTAAAGCAGTCCTTCAAAATAATGATTGTTAATTAAATCTCCTGTTTTAATTTGAAACCTGTCTCAGTTTAAGACAAATTAGGAGGAAAAACTCACATTGTAATCTTGAATTCCCCAGTGTGCATGCTTCCTCGTTTTGATATTTTCATTAAAGTGTATTTTCACTTTTTCCATCCTTTTTGTACAGCAACAGAATTATGTAAACCAAATCAAGTCATTTCACAGGATATCTAAATAGATCTTTAGGAAGTATCTTTTGAAGGCCTCTCTGGCTGTTTTCTTTTCAGACTTTTGCTGAAAAAGACTGTTTTCAATTGAAATTAATGCAGATACACAATACTTCTTTAAATTATTAAAATTTTCAAATACAGTATGAGAAATGTGTTTTGCTATTATTATTACTACTACTACTATTATTATTATGAGAAAAAAGCCTCCAAATTTCTTGCTTTTCATGAAATTGACTTATTTTTCCCCTCCTAAAGCATATAGAACTTTAATCCAGAAGAACGAGTTTATAACTAACTTAATCTAAAATATAGGATTGCTTTACAAAATTAGTAAGGGGTTTTTTTTGAAATTGTCTTTCTCTCTTGTCAGTAAACTTCAGGTGTTTCCAAATCCATTGCACTTCTGTGAACCTTTTCTTGAATGGCTCTCTGCTTTGTCTTTTTAAGGTCTAGACTTTTGTTCCAGGGATTTATGATTCATATTTATTCTGTCATGTTATATATTAGTACTTGCTATATGTGGGAATCCAGGGCATCCCTCTGGCTGCCCTGGCTGTCTTGAGACCCTGGCAGGGGGCTCAGGGACCTTGGCATGAAGTTAAAAACACCTCTGGTTTTGATTTTAGCCAATGGAAAAAGCTGCCAACTTTGTATGAGGAATTACAAGCCACAAGGTTTTGAGTAGTGTGGTAGTTGAATTAACACAGGGTGAAAAAGTAGAATTTTGGCGGTTCTTAGAATGGGATTCAAGGGAACAAGATGGAGGGATTTGCGTGTGTCCTGACCATCTTCTCTTCTTGCCCTCCATATCTTGGTGTGATGGTGACACTTTTCTATTGGTTTAAGATAGAGACACACTGTCTAATATAAATTATATATATTGGCACATTATTGTAAACATAGTACACATAGTTTTTGGTATAAAATGTAAACACCGCCCTAGAGGGCGGACAGAGTGCCATGGCCGACTTGCTAGACGGAGCTCAGATGGTCAGAAAAAGAATATTATAGATAAGAGAAAATAAACAACCTTGAGAAGCCGACCCTATGCATTCGGAGTTCTTTGGCCTCACAGGCTGGGAAACAAGGACTTTTACATTCTCAGGGCCATCTCAACACCTGGACCCTAAGAGCTATACAGGAGTTGTCATAAATAACAGGGCTAATTATCTGAGGTCATTTTAGAGAGTGTGGTTTGTTGAAATTCCCTCTTTTCTCCAGTGCAGACTTCCAACCGTCTTAATTTCAGAAAACAAAATAACCACAAAAAACCCAAAGTAAAAAAAAAAAAAAAAAAAAATTAACAAAAACTAGAAGCCTTCTAGAATTAAATGTCATAAATGACAGAATGATAAGGAAATTGTTTGCTTGCATCTGAAGGATTTTACGTACAATTATAATCTGAATTTGCAATGGAGAAATTTTCACAGTTGTCCTGTGACCTGTGTATATTTTCAATGGAAATCAGGTTTTCAGCCTCCAGCATCAGTCTCATGATGTAGGTAAACTACTGCAGATCCTCTGATAGGACTTGTATGTGTGTATCAGTAAATACTAATTTGCTATTTGAACAGTTTATATAATATGTTGAATTAGCTATTGACAGCAAAAATAACCTACATTCTGATTTGTATTTTCTTTGTTTTCTGTGAATTGTATACTGGAAGAAAAATAATACACATCTCTTAGCGAGGATATCACAAACTAGAACTCTAAACAAAACCCTGTGGAACCCCACTGGCTTCAAACAATGTAACTACTGTTTGTTAAAGTCATTAGAATTAAGAATTGGTGTCTTAGGTATATGTCAGGCCTCCTATAGGCCTATGACATTTAGAAGAAGTGTGTTGAGGAAAGTTGTAATGACTGCTGAAATAAAACCTCCGAGTGATAAATGAACAGATTGCCACTGTGAAAGTGTTTAAAGGTTTAGAACTCCTACTGATAAAATCACCGGAGAGAGTATGTAGAAAATTACTGTCTTCTCACCTTTAATTGCGTTATTTAACTTGAACATTTTCTCCACTGAAGGGAGTGCAAATAATAAAACCTTTTCATTTACTGTGCAAAATCCTTTACAAACAAAGTATAGAGACTATATGATTTAGACTTGCTTTATTGAATTAAATAAATGGCAATCTATATTGAATTCATGGTGGAAAGGAAATCTGAAATTTGACTAAGCCAATAGTGTGTTAGGACTTTATCAAACAGAGATGTTGCAGATGTCTTCAGGTGGACACAAATGCTACAATAAGCATTTCCACTAGAGAAACGAAGAAGTCTGTCATGGAGAATGAACTGTATATTCATTTAAGCACTGGAAGATGATTCTGCTGAGAAAAGGACTGAAATTCTTAATGCCTTGTTTCCTATATCAATGATAGTACTGTCTGTACACCAACTTTCTTTTTTTTTTAACATTTTATTGAATAATGAAAGGTACATTTGTCATGAAATATTGATTATGAAAGAATGTAAAATATTGTCAAGGAGAAACATGCAGCAACAGAAAAAAAAATATTTTTTATATGTCTTTAACCTTATTTGTATCTTTTATCTTATTCTGAATAGACATAAACTGGAGGATATTTTAAATTGGATGCAATTTCTTCCAAAAAATAAGATTCAATAATGACATCTTTTAAATCATGGGAAACATCAAATTAGCTTGAATGCACTTTACATTTTTCACATTTTCTCACATATGAACCTTATTCCATTATATAAATACTTGGACTCAGGAAATTAGGTACCTTGCATGTGAAAATGTAAAAGTTCCTCTGTGACAAGGTCTATGATAACACTTGACGCACATGTAGACAAATTAATGTTTCTTATAATTGATAACATAGCTTAATTGTTCATTTCTTATGGCTGTTGCAATGATTTTACTTTTATTTAATGCCTATTCAAGCTTAAGGTAAAAAAAAAAAAAAGTAAAAACCAAGAAGAAATCAGAAAAAATAAATTTGCTGGCTTTTTAAACTTTTTGTCAATAACTGTTTTTTGAATCTCAAAGGAGAAATTGATAGGAGAGTACTTGGTGAGGAAATGGAATTCTTATTGGATACAGAGGGGAGAAAATGGTTACAGAACATAACAATATATAGAAAACTCTCAATAAATTGATTAGTCAAACTTTATGTACATAGCTTTCACAGCACAGATTTATTTTAATTTTTTTTTTTGTAATTGGCATAAAATGGTGCACTTAATCTTTCAAGTTATTGCTTCTTAATGTCACCATTTTTCTTCCATTATGTGATATACAGTTGGTTCAATTTCATGACCAGATATTCTTTTTCGGGTAATAAAAATTTCCAAAGATTATATTTTTGGAGTGAGGTATGTTTGGCCATGTAGATAAATGACAGCAATGTGAAAGTAGAGAATACTGTACAATTAAATGCAGCCAAAGAGAAATGTAACATCAAGACCTTCATACTATGAATAAAACCAGAAAATGCCAATAATCTTGAAATCAAAGGGTTCTAATTCTAAAATGGGCAAGATCATACAGTGATGAAATGTAAAAATTTTGTCTTTATCTAGAAAATGGTTTAAATGTGAACATTCTTGTCTTATACTTGTTTTCTTTGTTGTGAGCTCAGTACCTCTTCTGCTAGCAAGATCCTATGTCCCAAAAGGAATCTAAAATTTCTAGGCTTTCTCAGAATTAAAAGAAAGCTAAATATAAAAGCAATCCAACTTTAAAATTTATAAGGAATCTATTTTCTAAGAGAGTATGTATTATTTCATGTGTGTATTTATTTCATTTTATTGCGCTATCTAACTTCTCAACCTGATATATATGTCCCATATATCAGTCAGCTTTATCTGTTCCAGCATGTCTAAATTACCCATTTCCTGTAGATTTGTCAGATACAGGTGGAAAGGAAACTATGTGATTTGGTAATAGTTTTATAAAAGGATCATCAGAATTAAAGGATTTGACTTCTGATGATTTTATATAGATTTCTGCATTTTAATATATGCAAAGATTTATTTTTTTACATTCACTGCGAAACGTTATATTTTCTATATGGGAACCATCACATTCTGGCATGCAGTCACCTTGCTTTATTTCTTCATTACTCAACCAGGCACAACACTTGGGACAATCCAGTGTATTTCTTGTCAGATTAGCTGAATGTTATTTCACGTTTAAGAAATTGTTTGTTTCTTAGTCTTTATTTTGAAGACAGCTTGGCTCATGGGCCAGGATCCCAGATAAATGTATAAGTCTGGTAGCAAAGCTTGTGCCTTCCTCACCCTGATTCTACCACCAGCTGAGAGCCAGCTCCTATCTCTCTGCCTATAGAGCTGTGGCAGTAGAAGCTTTCACTGAGAAGTGAGGCTTGTTAGTGGGGCATGATACATGCAGATTGCTAACTGGAGTTGAGGGTTGGTCCAAATGTGCTGATGGACCTTAACAGGCTTTGATTTAATCTGAATGGGATATTTTAATCTTTTAATGAATTAGTAATGCAACTTGTATACTTGTTCTAGGTTTCCCCCATGCAAAGATTAAATTGCTGTTTATATAATTGAAGCAATTATAGATTACCCAGAGCTATCAAGAACAGTGCTTCATCTTCCAGGCTTTTCTGTGTGTTTACAGAGTAAATAGGTATTTTTGTCTGTGGAAATTCCTGACAGAATGAACTATTTTTAACAGAGGTTCAAGACCTTTTTTGCAAATACTGTGCTATGTATGAGGAAAGTAATCTTTCAAATGCACACATTCTTTAAAAAAAAAAAAAAAAAAAGTCAATTTATTTTATCCAGTAGTCTTATTTTCAAAGAAGGCCATTTCAGTCTAGTATTGTGCAACTTGAGGCTACAGAATAGAAAGAGACTCTAAATCTTTTCTAATCACATAGTTTTGGATTTCTCCTACTCAGAGAACATCTGGGCACTAAAAAGATGGTATAGTTATCTCCACAAAGACTTTGAAAACTTTCTTGTGTATTCTGGGTGCAATGGAACTGCAGCCCCGAGATGCTTGGATTATGCAAACAGCTCCTAGAAAGCCATCAGAGTTTCTGAATGTTTGCAACATATGTCATATCTGAATAAGGTAGTTACCTTGGTCATCAGGATCCAAGATCTGAAGCCACTAATTCTTTAAAGCACAAGTCACTGATCACAGGTCATTCATCTATTTTCAACACCTGCATTTACTTTACCTTACCTTGCAGCACTTAGTAAGATGGTGAATGCAGATAGCAAAGCTGCTAAAAAGTGAGAAAGGGAGCTTAGCACAGCTTTAACTTGTTCTGCTTCCTTATATTATGTTGTCTCCCATGAGGGAACCAGAAGGGATATAAGACCATTTTATGCATGCTGATTTTGTCATTTGCAGAGACTTTAACAAATCATGTAATTTCTATAACTGAATATTTCTGTATTATTCAGTGTAATTGACAGTGCCAGAAACTAGCCCTAAGCAACTGAAATGCAACACAAAATCTGCTGTAAGCAAGTTAATCACAGTCTAAGTGATAGAAAGCTTGCACTTCATTTCTTTTCCAGGATACATTTGTAACAGAAAAATAATTCTCTTTTCTCTCAAAAGACTAGGGAGGCTGTCAGGCACTTTGGGGCAATCAAAATAAATAGTTTATGCCTCCCGTAAATAAAGATATGAAATGTTTGTATTTGTGAACAAAGGCCAGAGTAACCTCGTAAATTTGACATTGTAGTTTTGAATCGTGGGCTTAGACCGCTGACAAATGTGTCACCGCCCCAAGTCTCTGCTCTTGCACACCGCATGGAGGCACTTGCCTTAGTATTCTGTCCTATATTTTAAGGCTACCTTGCTCATACCATTTTTGGAGATATCTGCTTAAAAGATTGTTCTTTTCTTATTGCCTGGAAGCATATATTTTTAATTAATGTCTGTGTTGCTCAAGATTTTTATTAAGAAAACTTCTTGGACTTTGCACAGCAATGCCCCTGGGCTTGCTGTTCAAGAAAGTTTTTTAGACACATGATTTTGTAGATATTTCATCATCCTACAATTAGATATTTCATATTCTTACCAGTCTTTATTTATTCATCTTTCAACAATGTCTCTTTCTAGTACACCTTGCAAATATATTTTGCACTTTGAATACCTTCATTTAAATTTCAGAAAATGCAATTAATTTTTTCATTAGCTTAATTTTATTCTGATGGCTTTTGTTTTCTTCCCCACAAAGGTGTCCAAAGCCATCTGGTCACTGTGACTGACTTTTTCTTCTGATCAAAACTTTGAGATGTCATAAAAAATGTTGTTTCCAGGGGAAAGTCAGGAGCCATCCACATGACAAATGGAAGTCTATGAAAACCATTCTTTCCTAAATTAAATATTTGCTATGTATAGATCATGCATATCTTGCTAAGGAGGATGGTAAGAAACCTGAAAGCTTAAAAAAAATCCCTTTGCTAACAACCTATATCACTATATTTTCCTCTTTGTAAGACTACCAGCTTTTTCCAAGCAGCATGCACAATTGCACTATCATGCAAATCCAAAATATTTGCTTATGATTTAAAAGCTTGAAAAAACTCAGCTTTTCTGGAGGAAACTACAGCCTAGGATAGCTGTACATTTTTACACTTTTCCATTGTACAAATTCTATAGCACTGCTTCACTTACATTCATTGCCTACTTCAGAGACTAAGTCCTTTGAATTAAAGCTGTGGCTGGACAAACACTTAAACCAAACGAGGTACCTGTTTTCATTGTATCATTGCAAATCTTGACTTTTCCAAGTCTCTGTTTTCTGATTATTTTATGTCTTCAGCAGAAATAAGGTCATGGTTCTAATTGTTTGCCTTTTAATAGCTATTGCTTTCATTTTCAAGCTGTAATGCCCTTTGCTGTGTTGAGAAATTTATATGAATTTGTCATGCTGGTTTGGTAGGGTTTTTGCCTCCATATTTACAAGTATTGATCTCTTACATTTCATACCCAAAAGTTCAAGGTTGTTTTCCAGAGCCAATCAGTCATAAACTTATAGATAGACTCATGTTTTCATCTCTATGTCCTCATTAAAACCACTTTTTTTTTTTCTTGCCAGTGTAGGATAAAGCAGTTACCAAATTTTTATACTTCAGTTTTAATGTTTTACTCCGTGTTTAAACCTATCATATTAATTCAAACTATAAAACTATAAAGAATCACTTCTTATAAAAATGCAATTTCCTAAAGCATGTGCACACATAGGCACAGAGTTCATGCAGTTGTAAATTGAGAATTAGGTTGAATTTCATCCAGCTGCCTTAAGTCTTTGAAGCTAAAAATTGTTTTATTGTTCTGCTTATTGCTTTTGTTCTTATTTCTTAATTAATTTTGGTGTACTAATGGCTAGTGTTCCATAATCACTCCTCAGATAAAAGTGGAAAGCTGCTCCAGAGTCTCCATTCCAGTTTTTCCATTTAGTGACTTAAAATTCATGTACCAACAGCGCTGGTCACTCCTACAGCTGGCATGCTCTGTAGGTCCACGTAGCCACACTGGACTTCATGAATTGGTACCGATGAGAAATGCTACAGAGTGGCAACAATTAATTTGGACATGGAGTTTACTGTTATAAAATTTACTTCAATCCAGTTTCTGAATTTGTTTTTCAATGTTTTTCACTTGGATATATTTTCATCAGACTTTCCAGAGTTGTTAGATAAAATATAGACTTAATGATCAAGCCTTATGTATATGTTCACTATGAGCCTCTTGAAACTGTTGATGGGAATTTGCTGATTTCAGTTTCTATTTTAAACTGAGAAATGGTCTCATATAAATGTAAAACCAAATTCCTTCAAAAACTGGAGTATCTATCAAATGACAGAAGATTATAAATCAATGGGATTTTCCAAACCAAAGTCTGGAGGTTGCTTGCTGCATTTCTGGAGTTAGATAAGAATTCATGTTTTAATGAACTTCAAGATATAGGAAAATAACAAAAATTTTGTGAGGCTAATATTTCTAGGTCTGCTGCAACACCCTAAATGAGGAGCTAATTAAATTTAGTATTTAACGCCTTATCAGTTCAGGGGTGGTAGGCACTTTTTTCTTCATTGTATAAAGACATAAAAACTGCCTCTGCACTCTGGTGGCAGAAGAGCTTTGTAGGCAGACCTGTGCAGGTTTCAGTGAGTAATCCAATCTCAATGTGATAAAGGCAAAGCACTCAATCTGTAGGTCAGGATGCAACAGGAAAGGCTGTAGTTTAGGAAGAGTCTATAAAAGATAAAAGCTCTCTTTGACCACAGGCTACTTACATTGATTGGAATTCACCACAGTACCAGTTAGGTTAAAAAATATATAGTTTAAGTGTAAGTAATTTGAAGTATTAGAAGTGATTATGTTGTTGATATCTCCCACTATTATTCTTCTCTGCCTAGATATTTATTGCTACTAGTACAAAATACTTAAAAGCTCTTGACAATGTATTGAATTAAGGAGGCAGACCAAAAGGGATGGCGAAGATACATACCACATATGGAATCCAATACAGTTTTACTTTTGAAACATTCTGAACAGTTACTGTCTTGCACTGGATTGATGGTAGTTCCTTTACTGAGGTATTTTCTGTATCAAAGAATATATTGAAGTATCACAAAACCTTCATGAAAATTCACACAAAACCTCCACCTCACAAGCATGCATTCAAAAAGTTGTAATTTCAAATCTTTATTACTTTCACTGTAAATAACAATTCATGTTATAAGAATTCGCAGATTAGAGAACAGTATCATAATTATAATTGGCTGAGGGAGCAAATAATCATAGCAGTATATTTGGAGGAAAAAATAATATTTCCAAAAACTGTTGCAGTTGTTTAATCTTATCCATAAACCCCAAAACTGTTCGTTTATAGAAAAAACATAGATGAGAAAGAAGTTACATGTATCACTGACTAATACTGAAGCATGTAATTCAATCTGTGGCTCTCCTTTAGACTGAAACCAATGACAGTCATGGCAGCTGTACAAAGTCATGGTCAGCATATGCAGAAAGCTCTTGTTAATTTACTGTTCTTCGGTGTGTTTGCAAAATCTACAGTTTCCCTTCTAGCATCATGTAACACAAACAGAGGAATTACATGTTGCTCATTCTCTAATGATTAACTATTGCTTATGGATATTGCATGTACATTTCTGGTGGTGTCTTTTTGCCTGAGGAAGTTGGTACAATCATCTCCCACTCTGTACAAACTTACAGAGATACTCCATATGAGTGCTTCAGGTTTACTCCCAAAGCAGTTGCACTTGGTCCCAAATATCCTGTTGTGGACAACTTCTAAGGACTTTCTGTTGTACTCTGAGGTATATATATATACACATATATATGGTATTGTCGTGGTTCAACCCCAGAAAGTGACTAAATACCACACAACTGCATGCTGATTAGCACATTAGCACATGTATGACCCCCCCCTCCCCCCGCAGTGGGATAGGGAGGAGAATCAGGTATAAAAAAACCTAAAATTCATGGTTGAGATAAGAACAGTTTGATCATTCAAACTACTACTACTATTAATAATAAAAATAATAAAAGTGAGAGGAAAAAAGAAAGAAAAGACAAGAAAAAGGCAAGCAATGCACAATACCATTGCTCACCACCCACTGACTTGTGTCCAGGCCATCCTCAAGCTGTGACTGCCCCTTTGAGCCCAGTTTATACACAGGGCATGACATTCTATGGCACAGAATATTTCTTTGGCCAGTTCATGCCAGCTGTCCCAATATTGCATGGAAATGGAAGAGTCCTAGACTTAGGGTATGCACTACTTCCCAAAAAACAGAATATTTGTGGATTATCGACATTCTCATATTGAATCCAAAACACAACATGTACTAGCTACATGAAGATAGCACTACAAGCTTCTAAGAAAAAAATAAATTTTATCCCAGTCGAAACCAGGACAGATGTGTGCAATCCAGGCACATTCAAGGCTCTCTTCTGCAAATGAGGCAGTATGCACATGTGCACATGTAGGAGACTGGAAAGATACCAGCATGTAGTCCTGATGGCCAGTTATAGCTTGGACTCAAGTGTGAAATTTTGGTGTGTATTTTGAGGAAATGCTCACTGCCCTCTCCTAAGACAAGGCAGCTGTTATCTAAGACAGAAGGAATTTAGTAAATGGTAAAAGGTAAAGTATGTCAAGGTAAGAGACAAAGTAACTTTCAGAGTGAATGGGAAGCAGAGTTGAAAGTTAGCCGCTTTTTATCTTCCTCCTGGGGAAATGATCTTACATGCAGTATTTCATTCTGGACAGACTGAATAATCTGTGTAGTCATTGACAGGAAACAGTAATATAATAGCAGACATTGCAGTATATTCTGCCTGAAAATTTCAAAGTATCTTCTATTGAGGATATAAATCTAAAGTACCTATCTTTCTTTTCTAATGCCTTAGGTCTAAATATGTTCTGTTTTCCATAGAGAGCATCTATAATTTAAATGATTTACTCTATGCATAAAGAGTGTGAATTCTCCAAGTGTTCCTGCTTTTATTTCACAAAGAAAGCTCTTAGGAAAAAAGTGACTTAAATATACAGTCATTCAAGATGTGGATAGAATCTCTGAAGTACTGCTTCACCTTAAAACTATCAGCATAGAAGCACATTTTGAAAACAACAAAGTGACTGCTGAGTATATGAACAATACTGAGATGGCAGTGCAAAATCAGTCACTTCTCGCAGGTCTTTAATATCAAACCAAAGACAGAGGTTGACTAAGATTAAGGTTACCACAAATAAAAAGATACAAACATTTGTATTTTCAAGTGGTGACTAAGTCAGTGTGAAGGGTTTATATTTTATATCCACAATATGTTAGAGCAGTATTTTCTTCTGGCGTTGTGCTGCGCTCATTACTCTTGTGATGAAGGCTTTTTGGGGTATGTGCAAATGCCTCCCATACCTATAACACAACACTACTAATTGTGCAAAATATGCAGGTGCTATAATTTCTTGACTCCCAGCTATAAATTCACTAGTAATTGGGGAGAGGTGTGGAATAAGAAAACTATAAGTAGAGCTCTACTAAATACATCTTATTGTATTATATTTGCTTCTGTTTGTGTGTCTGTTGAACCTTTCTTGCCTCTTTCCCCTTTAAAATGGGACTACACGGACATCTGTAATTTTATGAGAGTTAATTACAACTCCCATAAAAAGAAGATTGTTTCATCATTATGTATTAAGGTGACTTTTTAAAAAAATCAAGTATTTTAAATATTTTAAAATATTTAAATTAGTTAAAATTTTTACGTATTTTAATCAGACTTAATATTTGAAATGGATTCATTGAAGTAAACAAATGAGAGAAATAGTAATATTCCATCAGATTTTCCTGAGATATCATGGAATAATCTACAGGATTCCTACTCGGGTACTGTGCTGGTGCATCGGAAGAAAACTTTGCTAAAGACTGTAGAATTTACAACAAATGGTGGCAATAATGAACTGTTAGGACTTGCAACAAAAGTAAAGACCCACTCATCCTCTGCTGCAAGTCTCAAATACAATCCAGTGTGACCCAGATAAAACTTCCCCTAAACTGGGGACAGATTACCTTGAACAAAGTTAATCAAATCATTAAACCTAGTTTAAAAGCCTCAGTATTACAAGAGAAAATCTGTGTCCCTTTTTTCCTTCACAGTTTAGACCACCATGTGAAAAGAGGCAGTTTGGTTTCTAATACCCGGTGTTTCATTGAACTCTCTATTACTTTCTAAGCATTTAGGGAGCTGTTGCAATTCCTATTTTGCTCCTTACCCTTACCAAGACATTGTTAGCCCACTCTGTTGTGTATGTGTGCTGGCTTTATTAATTGCCTGGGGAACTCACATGTACAGAAAATCCTTTCTTACTAAAATCAATGGTAGCAAATTTCATAGAAATCGTTGAATGGAGAAAACTGGAACATTTTGTATGCGAGCACTGGTCTTTGCAGTAGAAGGTTCTGTATTGAAGGGAATTTTATTTTGTATTTCATTTGTCTTATAGTACACATGTAAATGGTGACTTTTTGACAGAGGCATACATATATACTACATGAATATGAGAAAAACTGATAAAATTTCTCTTTCAATTTTTTTTGCACAAAGCAGTGGATTTTCTTTTGGGAACACAATATCCAAAGCATGCATTTGAATTGTACACACAAATTCTGCAATTGAACATGTAAAAGAGAATTTTGCTCATGAAAATATGGAAGAAAGCAATGGCCTCAGGTTTTTTAATTTATTAGCTTTTTATTTTTATTGTAACTTCTGAGGCAAAAATATTGTGCAGTCTTTTATTTAAAAGTAATCTGCCTTTCTTTTGCATTTTCACTATGATGTAGTTTGTTATTAAAATATAAAGAAAGGCAAGAACTTAAAGACTTGCACATAATTCATAGCCAGTGTGTCATGTAAAGGAGGAGCTTGCTTACCTTACAGGCCAGGTGTTAGGCATAAATCTATATCACGTGTGCAAGGATGTCACTCATTGTTCAGTTTTTATTAATTTCTGCAATTAATTTTTTTAGCTTTAGGTTTTTAATTTCCTGGGTCATATTTCAGCACTGCTTTTACAGTTATAAAGTAAAAATTCATTAAGCATTTTTGTCTGTTATTATATTTTTGTTTTTGCAACTTCATCTTTTTTATGATTAACCAATTTTCCTTTAATAATGAGGTAAAACTTTCCTCTGCCATGGCTGAGGAAATTTTACAAATTATTGTAAAATGAAACACACTAAATTAGGCTTCTTTCTCTTGATAATCATTCATATTCAGCTATTGACATGTAAAGTCCATATGGTTGACTTCCTGACTATCCTAATTCATTCTTTTGAATAGCAACAGTTTGCCTTTTGTCATGTATTTTCTCCATTTGTAAAAGCTTTTGTTATTTATCTGCATTTAGTGAATAAGCTTACATATTATGGCACTTAATAAATTCTACAGTCTTTAGCAAAGTTTTCTTCCGATGCACCAGCACAGTACCTGAGTAGGAATCCTGTAGATTATTCCATGATATCTCAGGAAAATCTGATGGAATATTACTATTTCTCTCATTTGTTTACTTCAATGAATCCATTTCAAATATTAAGTCTGATTAAAATACGTAAAAATTTTAACTAATTTAAATATTTTAAAATATTTAAAATACTTACTTTTTTAAAAAAATGTTAAAAATATTTAAATTAATGTACTTGAACATTGCATTGATACTATAGGCCAAGGAGATTAAAGGGAGACATAATCATAGTTTAGATGGAGCACAACTGCATGCCCATTAGTAATATAAACTTGTGGGTGGTTATTCTGTAAACTTATTTATGGAGGTTTTCTTTTGGTTTTGCATATTTTGCCACTTGCGTGATGCTGTGTCTCTTATTCTTTTATAGAGAACTCTCAGTAGACCTTTGGTATGAAATGTGCCACATATTTAAAGCCATTATTAGCTGTCATGATTTTACAGATTGTTTGTCCTTCCTAAGAGACTGAGAAGAGTGCGACAATAGAAAAATATATCCTATGATGGCAAATTCCAATACCATCAATCACAGTGCTTTCTCTTTTTTTTCATTGGTAACAAACTTGATGTTGTCTTTGGGGTAATTTGCTTAAGTGCTAAAGCACAGTGTACATGTTTTCATAAGATACTTAAATAAAAAGTACAGAATGTATTCCATAATCTCTAATATACTTTAGACTTCCTCACAACCATGGTGCAGATGAGTAGAATTGCATTTTGGGAGTTCTACATCTGGGAACACTGTGTGAAAAGATAATTATGGGTAAATGGAGCATTTTTGATACCAAAGATAGCCTCAGAATGAGAAAGAATAAAAAGATAGCCTATATTTAGTTTCTTCAAATGAATATTCCATTCTATAATGTAAAATTATAGTGGGAAATTACAGTTTTAAAGTGACTTTGAAAATGTCCTTGATTATGAATTCTGATTTTATTTAAAATTACAATGTCAAACAAGGCTCTTGATATCTTTAAATGTTAATATATTAAAAAAATTAATTCTATTTTATATTTGTCAGTGTTAGATTACAGAAAATATTCATACTAAATTTCAAAAATGAGAAAGCATCAAAACTTTCATCACAGAAGTTAAGCTTCGGTAAAAATATTTTAAAGATACTATGATTTTGTGTCATAGTCTTTGTTGTTTATTTGTTTTTCTTTTTTTTTCCCATAAGATCTCTAAAATGTTTATTGCTGCTGCCATAAAGATAGGTATATTGGGTTTAATTCCTAAATGGAGAATGTTGTCTTCCTTTAGATGTGTGAGCCTCCAGATATGCTGTCCATCTTGAGTGGTATTTAGAGTTGTCAAAGCACATCTGAAAAAATGAATTTGTTCTCATGTTCAATTTCTATGAAACTATTGGTTTTGAATAATGTACGCATAATCAGTTACATATTTATGGCACATGTTAATGGTAGTCCTAAAGAATTCATAAATACATGAGAAATGGTTTTGTGATACAAACTGTAGATTCTATTCAATTTTTAGAAGATAATAGATAATGCTAAAAATCCATAGATAGGGTTATTGCTATTTTCTGTGCTTTGGGGAAAAAAATTATCATCATAGCTAAAATGCTGTAGTTGTAGGGAGTAGGGGAATTATCATCATGGCTAAAGTTTGCTGATACATTTTACAAGCCATATAGGACAAAGCAGATAATCCTTTAGAACAAACTCTATCATTTATGACTGCACCAATTATTTTACATAAATACATTCAGGTTTTTAAAAACAGGAAAAAATGTAACTTACATGAGATAGGTTTTTTGTAAAGACTATTATCTTAATCATATTTTAGTAAATTATGCACAAAACACTATAAAATTATGTATTTTCTGGGAAAAAAAAAGGAGTCCTAAGCTGCCATTACCTTCCTCAGTAGGTACAGATGGTATCAGTACTGATGGCAGTCACAGTTGCACAGATCAAGCATAAGAGCTTGATCCCTAAAGACAGTGAAACCAATGTCTGCCAGTCCTTACTTACACTTTTGCTAAGCTGTTTTGAATGGGGCTTGTCAGTAATTCTTGTACCCTTCAAATACAGCCTTTACTCAGTTTAGGATGACAGTATCTTCTGACATGGGTACATATTCCAGGAAGCCTACAGATAATGTGCAAATCTTGTTTCCCATTTGTTTTTCAATCACTTGAGCTTGCAGCCAAACAATGGAATCATTTTCAAATGTTTCCTGACCAGGGATATAAATGTCAAGTAATGTTTAAAGAGAGGATAAACAACTGTCTTTTTTAAGTTAATTTGACTATGGTTTATTAACTGTTTAAAAAGTTCATGACTGGAAAGTACTTTATAAAAAATTTTAGACAATGTTATGAAATTGTTATGAAATAAATATTCTTGTGAACATATGTCAGTGAAAATTCATGTATGAAAAGTTTTGTCTTGCTTTCTCTGTACCCTTTACAGACTATCTGTATTAGCACAAAAGTAATATTTATTTCACTGAACTTTTTAATTCATTTCATTCAGGTTTTTTGTTTTTTTTTTTTCCTACAGTAAATGTAATGTTGCAATTACAAAAGTCAGCAGTTCCAGTGGAAACACTGGTGAACTCATTAAATGCTCTGTCAGGTGTTGCCAACCCCAGATGTCAGCCAGCTGGAAAGTGAGGTATAAAGGACTCTTTACAGAAGAATTGCAGACTAACAAATTACCCATCTCGGACAAAACTAAACTAGTATCCTGTGAGTTGGTTTACTACTTACTAGCTGCTAATGTGCAGGACAAATGAGAGGAGCATATGCCCCTTCTTAGAAGATATAAATCATATTAATGGCTGCCTGACTCCTAGAAGCCTGTTCGACAGGCGTCCAAGCAAAATAGAATTTAAATGCAAGAATACATTCCAATACTATCTTTCTATTTATTTTATTTTTCATTATTCCTTTCTATAACCAAGCTATTGGCAAAAAAAAAAAAAAAAAAAAAAAAGGATTTTTTGACTAATAAATTTCTCCATCCTCCGAAACTTCTATATTATTTCTGTGCCTGGCTCTCAGCGGGACGGAGGTTCCCGGCACTGTCCCGCTGGCGGCCGCAGGGCAGAGACCGAGTGGCCGCCCCGAGTCTGTGCCGAGCCTGGTGCGGGTGGCAGGGATCGCTGCGGCGTGGGGAGCGCAGCAGGGCACGGAGCACGGGGAAACCGAGGCACAGGAATGAGGGAAGGACACTTGTTTGAATCTCCAAATCGTTAATGACACTTGGCAGAACAAGTGAACCAATCTGAACCTGAAAGGACTACTTTTAAGGGATGGGGGAACACGGGGAGGACACAACCTTTGACCAGCAGTAGGGCATCAGGGGAGGGGTGCAGGGTAAGGGCTCCCCAGTAGAAGCCAACACGGGGAGGGAGCAAACCCTACAATCCAATTCTGCTTTAAGGAAGGGATGAGAGACAGGGAACATTCCAGAACCAAAGGAGTGTGCTACCTTTGACAGACAGGGGTAAGACAAGGGAACAAGGCAGGTATACAAGGGGATTGGCATGTGTATTGACATACATTTTGGTGGGGAAAACTGTGGTAAACAACTCAGGACTGAACCGTTAGGGAAGCCAAATGGGATACAGACACTGAACCATTACAAACTTATAACAAGGAATATCAAAACATACTACAGAAGAACCAACTGTAAAGTAAAAGACTAACACATATTTCCTATGGATTTTAAGGAGCATCTAGGTGAGAAGTAATACAGAATAATAGGAAGAAGTTCACATGCAGCAACAGGAACAAAATGGGGGAGGAGAAGTGGTAAAAAAGAGAGAAAGTTTTATTCTTCTTCTTCTCATGAGTCAGTGTTTTGGAACTTAAAATTGTTGAAAATTCTGCTGTCAGGTACAGATGTAATAAATTTCATTTGATAAGCGTTATAGAACACTTATAAAATAGCCACTTTTATAAGTTTTAATACTCTTGTGTAGTGCATACCTTGTATTAAAAAAACCAAAAACTTCTATTTCTTATGAATTCTTTTGAAGGTTAGACTGTGCCTCCCATATTTGTATTTTTATAGTTTTACAACTAAAGTCTAAATCTTACCTTTGCTGACACAGCCATACCTTAGATGTAATGCAAGAACACTGAGTTTCAGAAGGACAACATGTTTTATATGAACTATGTGATAGATGAATGTGGATGTTCTTGGCAAGCATGGTCTTGTAAAAGAGAAAAGCATGAATGGCAGTCAGGAGAGTTTTGAACTTCATAGAAAGGCGAAAGAGTTTATGTACAAGTAGCCAGATGATTCAGTTAATTTATGAAAAATCTGGCATTGTGTTCTACAGTTAAATATTCATATAGATTGGAGGTCTGTCTTACCTTCTTGCCTCGGAAGTATGTAGAAACCATTCATATGCACTTGATCACACTGAATTACAGGTGTTGGCAAGTTATTTTTCCACACTTTGTTTCTTAAGTTCTGTGCTATCAGTCTCCTTTCCAAATAGAAGATTTACAGGCCTTCTCTAAAGAGTGTAAATCACTCAGACATGCAATGTCTTTGAGATAAGAAGTTCTTAAATGAGCTAAGTCTGAAATGAATGGTGGTGTGGACTTTGGCTCAGCCTAACTCAAGAAGCATTAGTATAAACTCTACTCATGGCTGTAGCAAGCAGCTTGGGAATGTTAACTGAGAGATGAACCTCAAAAGCAAAAAGGGCCAAGTAGATTCCATTTAAACATTTTGATATAATAAGAAATAAAAAGTATAAAAGGAATAATCCTTAAAAAAATCATAGTATCAGCAGAAATGTTGAAATAGCTTTTAAGAGTGTTATATTCTTTGCATAAATTGTGATTATTATGAATACTATTATCCCTTGTATTGACATAAGTCACATAGATCTTATCTAGCTAGTAGTTTTACTGTTCGAATTGTCACTCCAAGTGCTAATTTAAGCGTTTTTGGTTTGGAAGGTGCTTAACTATATACTCTGTTGTTTTGTGGTGATTCTTGTTTGAGTGACACCATAGGCTTTTTTAAATTTGTCTCATTGGTGTTGTGATAATTGCAGATATACCTGAAGGTTAAAAATGGAACTTACACATAATGTAAGTGTGGAAAAATGCTAATATTGGTTAAAGAATGTACTTTTGATGGTCATTGTAATAGAATTCTTGTAATTTACTTGCATAGATCTGGTGAAAAATTACCACAGGTGGGATGGGAGAAAACTCAAAAATCTAGGGAGTTTTGATCTTTAAATCACATCTAGAATCACATAAGTTGTTTTTTATAGAAACCACTTCAATTTGTCAATTGACTTATATTATAAGGAAATTGAAGCTCTTTGTTATGTGAGAATTAGGAACAGTCAATATTAGCATTATGGTCTGATCCTCAAAATGTTCCATGTCTTTTGCAGTCTCCCTATCTTAGAATTGATAACATACTTGCCTTTATCACATATTGTCATGAACTAGTAAAGGAAAGTAAAAGTATATGCATTTTCACACTTCAACATCAAGGTTAGCTTAACTTCTAGACTGGCATCTAATCTCTCTTGGCTTGTCTTGTATAAGCTTCCTAAATGTTTTGTAAATATGCTGAAAGTTCATACATTTTTCTTTATCTTTCTTCTAAGAGCACTCCTCGTTAATGGCAGTTGCCCTGACCAGGAAAGTTGTGGAGCTCTAAATCCTTATATCTAACCCTTGCTGCATCATCTTTATATGAGTGATGTTCTGATCATAAATACTGTTCACTTCTTTCTTCCAAATTAGTTAATTTTTCATTATGTTTCAGTCAAACATCCATCTTGATCTTTATGAATGACAGAAACAGTGCTTGTACAGTGCAGAAATAACAACTTTTAAACAAGTTAATCCAAAATAAATGCTATCAATGTGGTGTTAACATGACAAAATGATTTTCATTGTAGAATTACAGTTGAAGTAATTTCTGGGAAATACCTAAAGATTTGAAAGCAACTGCTTTGGTTACAAAATATGGTTTGGGTGAATGTTTTTCAGTAAATCTCATCCCAGATGTTAGCAGGGGAAATTTTCACATTAGATTTGAACTAGGTGTGTTTTCTTTAAGGATTAAACTGTGTAGTGAATGGTTAATTGAACACAGAGTTTCAGATTTAATACATTGTTTAAGCATTATCATAACCTTTGAAACTTACATAAGTTACAAACTTATATTGCAAATACATTTTTTAATTATTCCAGTCATCACTGTGATGTGAACTGTTCACATATCATCCAGTAAAATACAGTTTCAATTAACAGGCAGGCACTAGCAGATTGGAGGGGTGAAATAAGCTTCCATATTTTCATATTTGTAGAAAATTCTACTGTCTGCCTTGCGGAGTGTGCCTTTAGGAGACGGTGTATGTCCTAAAACAAATCACAGAGACTAGAATAAGTAATTTTGTATCCCTGACTGGTTTCGCAGCCCATCTCAGAGTAAGGCAGCAGAATATCTATGCACCGTGCAAAGAGATGTGAAGCCAGGAAATGCTCAGCATGGGGATGTGTTTGAATTGTCATTCCTGAGAAGCATTTAGTGACTTCTCTCATGCAGAATCTGGAACCTGTAGTGTCTTATTGAGGACAAGCAGCTGTGCATGTTCCTTGAAAGAGCAAAGTAAGTATTTTAAGAAACAGCCATTAAGACAGATGCGATACTGATTTACATTTTAGTTGCATTTCAGTGATTACAGTCTTTATCTAAGATGTGGGAAACCCAGATTCATAATCTTCTTAACACTAAGGTTAAAATTTGTACCTTTCAGTTCTGTACACATAGATGATATCTCTCTACTGAATTTTTATGCTTAACAGATACCTGAATCTGAGTTTGAAATAACCAAATATCCAAAAGATGGATTTTTTTTTTCTTCTCTCTTTCAGAAAGTCACATTATAAAATAGTTTTTAGAGGAGTTAGTTATTTGAAAGCTTATATGGTAAATTTCATGAAGTACCGAAATATTGGCAGTTCTGGCAGTGATGATACAGGAATTAGCATTATATAATTAATAACATTGTGTGAAGGATTTCATCTGAAGAATTTGAAATTTCATAACTCAGCAAGTTGTTGTATTTTTCTGCTGCAGGACACAATGGTTTTGTTACAGAAGAACTAACTTTATGGCAGTAGAAGACTGACAGAATTTATAATACCTACAGCTATAGCTTAGATTGTTGCACAGAGTTTAAACATTATTTTGGCCACATACTGATTTGCAAAGATTTTGAATAATCCAATAGTAATAGAGATGGCTGTTGCATTCACATGTAACTTAACAAAAGTTATAAAATGTTTTTAATTAAATTCATTATTGTGAACAAATTATATAAGATTGAAATTCAAAAAATAGCAACTCACTTTCACCTGCCGTCACTTGATGATATTGAAGATAGTAAAAACTAGTCTCAGTAATACCTCCATCTTTGAAAATCAGTTTTTTCACATGTAGCTGCAGCTCAAGCTTAACAATACAAGTAAGCAAAAGACATCAAATGTAAATTATAGTTTGTATAGCTGTGTAATGTGTTATATACTGTGCTGATAAAAGTTGGTTATGTGTTGATAGTTTGTTGGGTTTTTTTAAAATTCACACTTAACTCTTCAGTAGAAGATATTTCTTTACTCTGCATGTAGTTTTAATTTTCATTCTTTTCTTTCTGCTTTATGCATTCCTTCCCTTAGAGATTGGCTCCATAGCTTATTTAGCTAGACAAGAAGGAGAAGTAAAATTAGGGGTATTGCAGAAAAGTTTTTCTATCTTCAAAATACATGCTACCAGGCAGGGTTAGTCGACTCCATCTTATATGGTGTCACCCATTCAAATATGCCTTGAAGTGAAGACCTTTTGACCCAATGAACACTTAAACACTGTGTGTATGTAGTTTGTGGTTACTGAAACAAGTAAGTTTAATATCTGTTTCTAGAGTGCTGTTGTCCTTATATTCTTTAAATATACATGACTACAAATAAATATGAATTTTTGAACTCTATTAAAAAGATTGAAGACTGGAAAATTTTGCCACTGTGCACATATATAACTGCAGATGAAGAGACATGAACCTTTTCTTTCTTTTTAACTGGCTGCAGGCATCTCAGGAGAGCTACAGCAAGGTTCCCAAAATCAGCAAAGGCACCCTCCTGTTTCTCCTGTTTTGGGTGTGTTCAGAGAGACAGCAGCACTCCTCATGATGCTGAAGCACAGCATTAATTCATATTTTTCTTCAGCTTGGGCTGGTGTGTTTGCTCTCTCATGTAGAATTCAAAGCATATTTTACCTGAATTTTGGTATGAAAAAGCATTGTTTGCTATAATTGGTTGTTATAATACAGAAATACAAAATATCTGAGAATTCTTTATGTTAGTTACATTTAAATCCAAGGATCCTTTCTAATCTTTAGACTGTTATTTGTAGACACTATGCAGTGATAAGGCAATACCTCATCATGATGTTAAATATGAAGTTTGGGAATATCTAAGCTGCCAGAAAAACGTCGATATCCTGATGTGACATTCACAGAGCAGTGTCCTGTTTGAATTACTAAACAGCTGTCTGCACTGTCAATGACACAGTTTCAAATATTTGACAATAAGAAGAACTTCAAACCCTTATTAAAATAATTTAAATATGTACATGTACCTTATTTAAGATGTTTCAGCTTGCAGTAATGAAATTTTGCATATATACTTTAAAATCACCTCTCAAAGTATCAGTGTCAGAAAGATAATTCTCTCCCTACTCCCTGCTCCTCCCTTCTGGAAAAGATACCTGATGTAAAAGTGTAGTGTCACCCTTTATTGTCTGAGAAATCTCATGAAGTAATAAAAAGTGATAAAAGTATAGTGTGTGTACTTTTATCCTGTTTTGACCTTTTGTCTCAGTGAATGGTATTTTAGAGCATATCTCTTGTGATTCTTACTGAGCATTAATTTTTGTTTTTCTGCAAGTGACAGTATGATTTCACTTGTTAAGAATTAAATATTTTCTTGCAATACAACACCAGATGCATTGCCTTTTGTATGGTAGAAAATTTATGTATCTGGTTTCCCCTATATTGATTTGTATCTAAGCCTTTTTCAATACATTTTGCTTTCATTTTTACTATAACAGCTTGTAGTGCAATCAAATGGCATGCTTGTAGGATGTTTTACCCTAATTTGAGACAGTCCAAACAACCCCTGTTAATAAACAACAGCAGCTTGGCATGGACTGCAGAATATATTGGGAAAATAAGCACCATGGTTTTCATATTCAACTTCCAAAGGTATTATGTAAGTAGAAAAAATGAAAAGAACACTGTATCACTGGATTGCAAAAGTAGAATAACTTTACCATCCAGCAGTTCTGAAATTAGCTGGATTTAATAAAAAGCTTTAACAAGCTTCACAGATCTGAGATCTAAGAACTCTGATCCTTCCACTTCAAACACATGGGCCTGTAGCACTTGATATAAGGGAGAGCTTGTTAGCTGTTGGCAACAGAAGTCCTTCCCGAGCTGTGCCAGTCAGCAGGGGACACTTTATGCAGACGAGCATTGTGCATAAGCCTAATGCCATTGAAGGCAACAGCAAAACACTGATGTGACATTATGGTGATCAGCACAGGGCACAACACAATTGACAGAAGTGGTTGCTGAACAATTATCTGTTTTCATGGGTTTTTCTGGCTTGTAAAATGAGAGCATTTGAAAATATAGTAATATCTTGTGTGTAAACTACAGCAAAACAAAACCCTGTTTGACTAAGTTAGAATATCACCTTGCTTTTATGTGCATTTTCTTCATATTTAGACATTAGCATTAAATTTTTCATGTCTTAGGAAAAACAAGTTTTTCAGCCCAAACACAAATGTAATCCAGGATTTCTTTATAGATAAGTGCAAACTTGTGGACAAGAATAATTAGTCAGGCTTCATAAAGCTTACAGCTGAAGGTTGTGGCTAAAACAAAGAAACAGTGACACCAATGTTTATGCAGTCTTAGTAAAAGAATACATTTAAAGTCAATGTACAAAAACTTGTATCATCAAGTGAAAATGCAAAGCTTGCATTTATATTGTTAGACCTGATATATTATCTGTTGAGTTCTGTCTGTACACTAGATTAACATGTAAGTAACTAGATATATAGAATGGATTTTGTTTGTCACAAGGAAAAATTTATACATTATTCAAGTTTTTTAGTTACAGAGGTTTTATATAGCTTTTATATAATTTTGAATTTCTATTTCAAAATTGTGTTTTAGTTCTATTGCTAATAAGCTATGCACTGTGATATTCATGGTGCTTTTTCAATTGTGAAGGTCTTTTTGTTGTTGTGTTGAAAAGCCAATGATAGAATTGATTGCTATTTTAACTGCTGGTTTTTAAAATCAATGTAAGAAATGAATGAAAGTTTTCATAGGCGAATTGGACATAATTTCATTACCTAATTGTGAACTTACATATTTTGAGTATATATTGAAGCTTGAAAAATACAGACTATGTTGGACACATAATTGCTGATAATGTTGTGTAGGTAACAAGAAGAAAAGACAACTCTCCTTGGTTCTGTCTATTGAGTATTTCTAACAAATGCAAGGATCAGCAGTTGGATTTTGCTGAAGGATTTCACAATCTAACAGGTTTAAAGTGATTGAGGCAGGCTGGATCCAGACCTCTGATGGATCCAACTTTCTGGCTCCTGTAGGAGCCAGCATGGTCCCAGGGACAGGACCTGGACTGGGTGCTGGTGGTGCAACAGGCTGGGAGCTGCACTTTACCGCAGAAACAGGACAAAAGAGCAGTGGGGAATCAGAGAAGGAGAACAGCATGGTGTTATCCACCTTTCTGCTCAATCAGGGTTAACTTTTAAGTTAGAAAGCTTCCTCTCAGTGAAGTTTTTTGGACTTTTTTTTTTTTTTATTTTTGGTCACAAATTACAATCTGAGAATAAATTACATGGGGACTGAGTATTCACAGGAGCTAGGATACTGAACAGAAGACACATAAACCATAAACTGATGGAGAACAGTTCTTTTTGTGAATCCCAATTGCATGTCATGCTAGGCTAAAGCTTTTTATTAGACACATCTGTGAAATAACCATTTATGGCCTGAAAAGCTTTCTAGAATTCTGATAGAGGTAGTGAAATCACTTTCTTTTTCTGCTTAAAACCTAATTTCACCTTTACTGGTGCCAAATGCAGAAATAACTGCCACAGATATCTTAAGATTCATGACAGCAAAGAGGGACATAGACCATGTGTCTTCGTGATTAGGATGAAAGAAGGAGTTTTGATTTTAATTTCTGTCTATGTGCTTTGCCTTCAAAAGAAAATGAATAGAAGTGAGAGCAAGAGCCAAAAATTTCTCTGGGGATTGGGCTCATTGCAAGGCTAGAGTCTTACAACTTTGTCCTCCTCACCCTATCTCTGCAGTTTCAGATCTTGTAAAATATTTTTAATGGAATGCACAGCCAAATGCAGAATAATTGAGTATGGAAAGGAGCTCCAGAATTTTTGTTGAAGCATGTACTCAGAGCAGGTCTTACTGAATCATTTTCTCACGTCTAGGTCCACTTGATTCTTGAACAGTTTAAGAGTTCTCCAAAGGTACTCTGGGGAAATTGGGCAAATTGCTCTGGTATTTCACTTTTTACCCTCTGTAGTAGTACAGCTTATTTTACAGTAACTTGTAAAACTTATATCTGTTGCTGCTTATTCTATCTCTGTATAAAAAAGGAAAAAAAATCAGAAAAGCTTTAGGAAAACTAGAAAATTAGTAGTTTTAAAAATAAATCTATAATTGATCAAAGAAATATGATTAAACATGTATGTGCCTGTGCATGCTGTTTTGGTAGCTTAATACAGTTGGTATAGGCACAAAGTAAATTCCAGGTCTGTGCAGCCTGATACTTCTGTCTGCTGTTGCTGGGAAAAGGAATGAGGAGAACAGGCTGAGAACACTCATAGTTAAAAGAATTCTTAAACAACTCCAACACAGACTTTCTATAGCTCTGTGCCCATTAACTCCCTGACCACCAGCAAGAGCTTGGCTTGATTGGAGCTTTGTTTTTCTTACAGAGATGGTCTTTTGGCGCCTTCTGAAGTTCCCCAAGTCAGAGATACATGGAATGTGCAAAGGGCAATTCATATCTTGCAAAGCTATCAGGCCTTCTGAGGACTTATTAAAAATTAAAAAAAAAAAAACCAACAAAAAAAACACAACCAAAAAACTGTAGATACTGATAAATCAAAATTCACTTTGCATTCACTTTGTAGTATAACACCTGATAACCTGATGATGCCAGCTAGGTTTAGTAATGTTGGGCCTTTGTTCAAAGCCACAAAATTGTTAAGGTAGAAGAAGAAGTTCTTTAGCAGTTAACAAGAATGTGCACTTTTGCAAAAATGCTTTATAGCAATAATGATTATGGTTTGGTTTTTTTAATTTTAAAATTGCTTATGAAGTATATTTCCTAATTACTTTTAAGTATTTAAAATATGCATACAAAGAAATTAGCTTTTCTAGAGCAATAATTTCAAAGCAATCACATTGTTTCCTGCAAATTACCCCACAAAAAATGCTATTGCATTTAATTGGCTGGATTTTTTTTTTTTTACAACTTACAACATGAAAATTCTTATCCTATATCTAAGTTGCACAGATGCTGGTCTAATTTTTAATGATCAGAGACTTTTAAAAACTACAGCAGATGGGCAATGTGAGGGGTATTTTTGTGGGCAAAGTTAAATATGTAGTTAACTTTGTTTTTTGTGATTCAATTTCTAATTAGACTTCTTACACATTGTACCCTCCATTCTATTGCCTTTTTAGTAATCTGTTTCTCACAGAAATACTTGTTTTTTCATGTCATCTGGAATTAGGGAAACAGATGTTGTCAGGTTGGGATATTTACTTTCGCAAGACCTGAATAGATGTAAAAGTGACATGGTCTGTGTAAGAAGGAAAGCCTGAATAGAGGTGATTGCACGAGATCTCTCTTAGGAGAAAGGAAGCCAGATACTGTGCTACCTTGGATGTATACAGGGGCACAGCAGCTCTGTCTGTGTACAGACTTAAGCAAAAGGTTAAAAAGGTAGTTTGTTGTCCCTTAGCTGCCATCTAAATTAACTTGATTTGCTTCTATCTGCTATGCACACAGTTCCCACAGCTCAGCTGATCTGTCATGTGTTGCTAAACTAAGTAAATTTTTTATGTACCTAAACCTGCAGGCAATGTAGTGCACAGAGTTAGATTTAATTTTAAAAATAATGTAAAGGTTTTGAATTCTTAGCATAAAGCAGCTGATTTTGAGGCTGAGCATTTGGAAAATATAACAAGAACTTCATCACAGATTATTAAAAATTAACCTGTAGATTATTTTGTTGTCTTGCAAAACTGGGACTTCCATTTAATTTTAATTTCATTGCATGCCAGTAATTCCATTGTTCTTTCCAAAAAGATTTGTAAAGAAAATAAGAAAGTGGAGTTTAATACTTATTACATAGTAAGATACTTGGATATTAATTATGTATAGACTAAGTACTAAGCACACATATGTGTGTTGTGGGATAGATCCCTCTCCATTGCAAAGGAAAAAAGAAATTATTTCCCATTGAAATAGCACATTACTTGAATAACTTTTAGCAAATTCATTACTATGAGAATAAATGCAGAATGTTCACAAATAAAAAGACATGGTCGAAGTACTTATCTGTTGGGGTATCTGTACCTGGCAGCTGACTTCCAGGCTTATGTGGCAGCTCCACAACTCTTTTTTCTGAGTCTTACGAGTTAATTCAGCATTTGAGAATACATACAAAAAGAAGAATTACCTCATTTTATTTATGTATTTTTTCCCCCAATTACTAAAAGAGCAGTCTCAAAGCAACCTCAAAGTAATATTTCTACTAATTTTTGTCTTTCTGGACAATATTTCTATCAGTGTATCATACAGCAATTGAACTTAGCCTTTTCCCCAGGCTACAAATTCCATCCAGTACATATATATTCAAATATTTTTTCCATCATGTCCTTGGAAGATCAGCTTAGGAAATATGCTATTTTTGGAAAAACAAAAAAAGATGAACTAAAGTTGAACTAGAAACAAAAGAAAAAAATCATTTTATGAATTTCAAATATCTCAAAATTAAATATATACACAACATCTATTTTTTTAAAAAGAACTTTTGTTTGTTGGCACAGTGGCTGGATAATGTTGCATTTTGCATTCTCAAATGAGATCAGTGAGCACAGATATATCTGGGAAATTACCTGATTATCTTCTGCAAATAAAAGTTCTTCTGCATCTAGTAGTGTACACATATATAAATCTAATAATTGATATTAAAAATTTGTCATATGAGCTTTAAAATAATTTTTGTCATTCAGTTATTTAAATAACTATTTTTTTACTGAGCTTCCTACTTAACTTCCTTAAGAGCTTCCTACTTAAGTTTTCTGGTTTATTATATTTTATGTTTTTATAATGTTACTCATTGTCTCTGATATTTATTCTTTAGGGAGTTTTTGGTGTACTTGGCAGCTGTCCTCATAATTTTCTGAACTGTACAGTTTGATTATTGGGAAACAATAACTACTAATGCTGTTTTAAATTAAAGATTAAGATACATAATAATGGTATTGGAAATTCCTCTATACTAGTCTCCATTTCTTTTTCATGTTTTGTACATCTTGTTTGATTCTATGGCAGGATATGAGTATTGAATTAAGATAATGAGTGAACTTTTTCCAGGTAGTATAAAACACTAGATATTCTTTGGATATTTAAATTTTCTCTCAATTCTGAATTAATCACCTTTATTTATTATTAACTTTATAATTTACCTTATATTCCTCTGTCTTTAAAATTATCTCTGA
This sequence comes from Taeniopygia guttata, assembly GCF_048771995.1. Classification (NCBI taxonomy): domain Eukaryota; kingdom Metazoa; phylum Chordata; class Aves; order Passeriformes; family Estrildidae; genus Taeniopygia; species Taeniopygia guttata. The sequence continues at coordinate 33,458,489 of NC_133028.1, read as the reverse complement.
TACTCTTGAGTAATTAGAAAGAGAAGTAACAAGAAACAGAAATTAATAACTGTTTATAACTTTCTAGTTTTGTTGTTTGGTCATTTAATATATGACCAGTTGAAATGCATTTTTTTCCAAAGACTGTATATTCACAGCCATATTTTTCTAGTGGTAACATAATTTTCTGAGAGCCTTCTCATTAGTTTTCCAGATAACTTTTGTTTAGATAAACTGCTAGATTCTGCTGAGTTTCCATATTCAAGCATTTTACCCATTCTTCGTTTATTGCTGGCACTCTGTTTCCATTCTGCTCTAAACTAAAGCCATCTCCTCTGCATTAAAAAGGAAAGCAAAAAGCTGTTACCAGTTGATCTGAGGGAACATAGGAAATGGAGAAATATCTGCAAACACATGATATTTATGGAATGACTTATCTAAAGGAATCTGGGAAACTTTTGCAATAGAGCACAGGGAAACCGACATACCCAGTTCATTTCACACAGTGACCTGGCTAATGATTTTATAAAAGCAAATAAACCCCACCCTGCTGCCAGCCTTTTAAAATGCAGCCAAATGGTACTCTGACATTCTTCAGAAAAATAGCAAGTTGTCTTCTCTCAAAATGCATTCTCTCAATACAAACTGAAAAATTACTTCTGCACATATAGTTCTATTTAAATAATAAAAAATATTATATTTATTTTAAAATTTCGTAAAGGAAATTTTTTTTAAGTGAAAGCAGAAAATACCACTTTTCTAGATAGAAACTGCTATTTTGTTGGAGGAAATCTGGGATGTGCCCACATACTGTTGTTACTAGAACCTGAGAAGAAAAAGAAATATAATAATTTCACTACCATCTAATCAGTGTGTGTAATAGATCAAAGGTACATACAGTATCCTTGATGTAATTTCTTTCTCAGTTGCATGAATCCAGTGGATTTATTTGCATTTTTTTTTCATATTGTAAGATATATACAACTCAGGGACAATTAGTTATAAAGAAACATTAAGTACCAGAAATTAATCTCCTCAATGTTTTTTGGAGTTTTTTTGTTGGTGGGTTTTTTTTTTGTTTTTTTTTTTTTTGTTTTTTTTTTTTTTTTGCCTGGAGCGTTGATTTTATGGCTTTAGAGCAATTACTATTCATCATCTCTTGGTTTACGGGAAAGAATTAGAGTTATTAGCTATTAAATTATCCATGAAAATTTGACACTATACTAGACCAAACAAACCCTGGGGCTTGCTGATTTTCCCAGTATGAAACATCTGTGACTTCAGCTAGATAGAACTTAACATTGTCTAATTAGATTTCTAAGATTTATAAGGTTCAAATGCTCTATTATTAGAAACCTGAAAATCAGAGCAAAATTTGGAACTTGCATTTACTGAAGATTATTTAAAAATATTTTTAACAGCACTGTGTGTTGCTAAATACTACTAGTTTGTAATTGGTGGAGATTATCAGATAATGTATTATAGTTTGTAACAACAGGAGTCCAGGAAAAAGTGTGCTCCTTACAATTGTAAATAAGTCTCACCTTTTGACTACAGGAATTAAAAATACTTTATTTAAAGTGCTGCACTAATTATATGCTTATTTTTATTTTCCAATTTAAATATAGTTTATATTCTCTTGTGGTCTGCCGAGGCAAAAATTAGAGTTTGCACATTTTCTTTTTCGCAGTATTATCACTCATGGACAGGGAGAGATAATCATCAGTCACCAGCATAGAAGAGTGGGTTTCTGTTGGCTCTGATTCCAAATGTGACAGTGAATTAGACACTATCTCTTTCTTTGGAGTCAATATGGCTTCTTAACATGGTAATTAGATATTTCATTCTGTCTTCAATTATTGGATCTAAAAATGGTTCAGAAATTTCAATCTGTTAAAATAAAAATAGCACTATAGTATAATCATTGTTGCTATATTGAAATATTAGAGAAGATTATTATGGTTGCAAAGAACTTAGAAATTAGGAAGAAGAGGAATCAGAATTATCTCTCACTCTTAGTTTGTACCTTTTGAATTTGGATTAGAGAAATCTTCAGTTACAGGATCCCTTTCTTATTGAATACAGAAAGTAAATACTGCTTGGATAATAAGCAGCTTTTCAATATTTTATCTTGTTCTAATTGTTCATTGCATTGTCCCATATATTATTTACTCTGGTCTATTCAGTTCCTGCTGCAAAGAAGAAATGATTAATTTCCTCAAGTGTTCTTCAGCAGTGTGCATCAATATACTATCTGAATTTTTCACAAACTCTAATTAATCTTCATTACATCTTTCTGGAGGAGGGGTAGAATTAACCCCAATTTGTAGAAAGGAAACAGAATTACTGGGAGTGAAAGGTCACAAATGCCCATAATGTGGGTAACATTTACTGTTTAGTTTCTGAGTCCTGAGTGTTACATAAGGCTTTCTTTATGGAAAATTTCTATTAATTTCCATTGCATTTATAAGAAAGAAACATTTCTGCTAATGCTTTCACTTCACTACATCAGATAATATTTAAAAAAAAAAAAATTAAAAACTGCAGTAACAATTAAGCATGAGAAATCCACTCTTCTCAGTTTCTTAAGTCAGGAAGAAAAACTGTTTCCATTGGATAGAATTTGAGAGTGTGAGCCAGGAAGCAATTTTTTTCTTCTTTCTGTATTTTTTTTCTTTCTGCTGTGTTTTATTTATTATATTGTTTCCATTTCTATAATAAGCCAGACAGAGGTCCTACAGTGAACTTCCTTCATTACTGTCCTTTGATTCCATGGAAGACCTAGTCAGTGTTCTGGAAGTATTGAATAATTTAAGAAACAATGTATGTGATCTTGTAGATAAGATATTCTGTCTTAGCAATGTATGTTAGTTAATTTTGTGCTGAAAACCAGAAACTCAGCTTGGGTGCTTGACTTTATGATTTCAGAGACATCCATTATTTTTTACTGCTGATTTCTTTGTGTTCATTCCTTGACTTAAGGAGGTACTGGGAAAAGCAAACTAAAAAAGGCCAAGAAACTCCAAAAAATGAATATTTTTTATTTATAAACAATGTATTTAATAATTTGTGGTAAACTCAAAATTCACAATCCACTAGTACCAGAATTTTCCAGTATATGGCTTCCCCATCAGTGGGTGTAGCTGGGAAAGACTTATGGGAAGAGCAGTCATTAGTATGGCTAAAGGATTCTTTCTAGCTCTGAGGAATTCTGTGTTTGTTGTTTTTAGGTGTGGAAGGATTTTTTGAAAGGTCTGAAAGCACAGCAATAATGTTTTAATCTTTTGAGATTTCAAATTAAATAATACTATGAACAGTATTTTTATAAAACCATGGAATACAGGTAAATTCTGTAAGAATTCTGCAGCCCAGACAACTCACAGATAAATTAGTTCACATGAAAAACCTTAGCACAGAAGTTACCTGCTGAGTTAAAGTCCTTGATTCAAAGCTTAGACGTCCTAAATTAAATAATATTTTTTAAATAGGCACAATATCAAGTTTGTATCTTATTTTTCTTTGGGAAGATTTGTAAGCCTTCATGACTAAGTATGACAAAGCCTGGCTATGTGATATTTTCATAGAGAATGAATTATGGTAATAAAGCTTGAGGGAATTGAAGTGACAGCCTTACTAAAGGGAATTATTTTGTGATTTTAATGTCAGGTGGTAATTCTGGGTTTGTTTACTATTACAGTAATGAATACTGAAAAACATTATGGAAGCTGTGCAGTTTGCCAGTACCATGTCGTGACTCTTTCATGCTGATTCTCAAGCTAGAGTTCAGCAGCTGACTTTCTAAAATAGAACCCCAATGCTTAAACAAATTGCTTTTTTACTTTTTATACTTACAGAATGCTTTTGACAAAGTACACTTCCCAAACAGATAGTGATGTACCATTCAGACCATATGTACCTATAGTGCTTTATAGGTATCTCTATCAGTTAAAATAAGTCACATTCTTTCAGCTCAATTGCACGCAGTGGCTGGGTCACCCAAGTGACCCTGTACAGGTCACATTTTAGTGCATGGGTATCTCTTGACTATGTTAGAGGGTACCTGAGATTGTGGAACTTGTATTTTCAATTCAGAATTCTGATTCCCATTAAGTTGGTAGGCTTGCAAGTAGGATCTCACACTAACAACTTTCAGCTACCAGGATTTTGTGAGACTTTTGTGGTTTGCAAATAAGTAGGGATGTCCTAATATTTCCATTACAAAACCATTTGTATGTTTATTATAATGGTCCATGATTACATATTTGTGCACTAATGTTTTGCTATTATTTTTTAGATTATATATACAAACATCTGTAAAATTACTTCATTGTTTTCCCTTTTTAATGTGATACTAAGTGGCACAGTTTAACATAATTTCAAAATATTGTTGCAAGCTCATAGTCAAGAATGGTCTGTTCTAGGAAGGGGATTTTGAATGGAAGCAATATTTTCTGTATTCATAAAAAAACAAAAGGCATAAGTGCCAAAGCTGTTTTTCATTGTCACTTTTTTGCTGAGTTTTAACATATCCACTTTAGAGCAGAAAATATGGCCAAAGTGACTCTGTGTGTTTGCTTGTACCACTGCCTCATTTGCTTGCAGACCTCTAAAGTGTTATTATTCAGCTGTGCTGAGCCTTGTGTCTGATTTCCCAAAATTTTGTATCAAATCTCCTACCATATGAAAGATGCCAGTTATGCTTCAGTTGAAGACCTTGAAGAGATGAAGCAATATTTACATTACATATAGATCTTAAAAGTGATAAATTAAATGAATACGTGATGATGTCTGCTTGCTGTCATGCCAGAGGATATGAACAGATATAATAAATACAAGATAATATTAAGTTTTAAAGTTTTGCTTTATGAATATATTTTAAGAAAATCTATCATCTAAAGCATAGTAACTTGCATTTATTATTTAAAAACTATTGTTGAAAAACTATTTTGCATGATTCAAGAAAATAATCAAGACATTATTGTCAATTATTTAGTATCATCTATTGCACTTAATCCATGTAGCCCTCTTAGGACATGTTAGTTAAACTATTCATTTTTAAATTGCAACTCAAATTTAATTTTAGGAGTAATTGATGTTTAGGTTCATTATAACTGCTAAATTTCTACCATCTTGATACTGCCACCTTCAGGCATAAAGGAGGGCAGTGGAAAGCAAAACCAGATTCTTAGCTTTATCTAAAGCTGAACTTCTGTTATTTGTATTAGGGAGTACCCCTTCACCACCTTATTTATAGATGAAAGCGGCTTCAGCAAGATCTCTAGATTCTCAGATTTACAGAGTGTCTTGAGCAACCATGTTTTCAGGCATTTGCTTAACAAAGGAGGTTTCAGAGATGATTTTGTTTACTCAGGGAAAGACCGCAGCATTTTTTATCCATAATTAAATTCTTTCGGAAATTTGCAGGGTGGGAATGCTTGGTTATAAAGTTACACTAGTAAAAAAGCAATGGAAAAGTGTATGTAAAAAGGAATCAAGATTTGACAGGTTCAGATTTTGTCTGTTTTACTATTCAGGAACGTGCAAAAGCAGATGCTCCCTTGGGTAAGACCAAAAGTCAATATTGTCAGGTATCCTATTTCTGGCAGTAACCAGTAACACTTCCCTAATGAAGAGAGAAATTGCATAATGATATTGTGCTAGAAAGCTACCCCATTAGAAAGTATTTGAGATTCAGGAGCCAGAATGTATACCCTGAATAGATATTTCTTCCATTGATTTGTCTAGTTGCTTTCAAAATCGTATACCTTTCCAGCTGCTTATGTTTTTCTAGCACGTTTTCGAGCAAAATCTGTACTTCGGCTCATCCTCAGTTTCTTTATTGTTGAAGTTTTCTATCTCAGAAGTCAATGCAACACAGCTGGAACAGCATTTGTGTGATTTTATATGAAGGCATAACAGTTTACTTTCATTGTCTATTTCTTTCCTGATATTTCATAATATTTTATCTCTTTTTACTGAGAATTGAGAAATGTACAAAAAAAACAATCTATAAAGATCTGAAGATCTCAAGCTGGGGTGGTATTAATCAATGGATAGTTAAGGTTGAATTTGACTTTTTTTCTCTCCTTTTGTTGCATTGCCTTTCTCTGCATTAAATTGGATATTCCATTTTATTGTTTCTGTAACAGGTAGTAGTACTTGTTATTATGATCCTGCATAACTTCATAGACTTGTCACCTCACTAGTCCCTTCCTGGGTAATTTGTGGTGTGAATCTCTTGAATGGCATAGGTCTTATTCTTTACTCTTGTGAAACTCAATCAGTAATAGTCTTCTCTGTGATAGTTCACCATTACTCTATACTTTCTTTTGTCATACTTTCATAAAATTACTGTTCATGTGAGAGAATTTTGTTCTCTAAACAGCTTGATCCTGATTTTTCTTTGATGAATTGTGTCTGATGGAAGTTATGCATCATATGGAAGCCTAAGTAAACCAGATGGGATGGATCCTATGACTTGTTCATTCCTTAAAAATATTCCAATTAATCTGCTAGGCATTCCTCACCTTTCAAAAGCTGACTCTTGTCTTTAACATCTTGTATATCTGGGTGCCTTTTAATACTTTTCTTCATAGTAAGTTGCACTGGTTTGTTTGCTGCAAATGTGATCTTAATGGTCTTCAGTTTTCCAGGTCTTCTTTGGAGTTCTGCTAAAAATTCTCACCAGGTTAATTATTGTCAAAGCCTCTGGTATAGAAACAGTGTTAAGTGAAAGTTTACACATTGTCATTAATTGTTGAGGTCTTTCGTCCTTGAGTTCCTTCAGAACTTGAATAAATACTGTCTGATGTAAGTAATTTGTTACTACTCATTCATATATTTATTCTGTGATCTCTTCTATTGACCCTTAGCTTCACTTTTCTACTTTCTAAGTACTCTGTAAAAGGATTTGCCATATATGCAGCTCCCCAGCCTCTGGGCCACCGCAGATGCAAAATATCCATTTGGCTGTTTGTGCTTGTTTTATACCTTAATCTTTTGTTGATCTTAAAGGCACTGTGATGAGCTTTCTGCTTCTGATGTGCTTTAACAAGGATTTACTTCTGGGTTTTGTGCTTTTGTACTTTTTCCATGAGTCTTTTAATGGCCTGTCTTATTTGCATTTCTTCACTGAAACTGTGAAAACTTATGATCATCCTTTCCTAACTCAAACACAGCTTCACTATTTCTTCTGATTTCTCATTGTCACTTTTATCCTTACTCTACAGACATATTGGTTTCATTTTTGACCTTCCTTATTTCTTTGTGGAACTGTTGTAGCTTTTCTGAATCTTGAGAATTTCATTCTTGTATATTTTCTACAAAACATTTAAAAATTCAGCTTTAAACTTGTATTTTTTCCTTCTGAATCAGTCCTCACATTTTACTATAGTGTCATTTTTAAAAATCAAGTATAACCACAATGATTTTATTATTATTGCTATTTACTTTGGTTTTGTTCCTGCAAGGATATACTGAAGTGTGTTCATTGATTACTGATAAAGAGCATCTGTTTAATAATCATCCTTTTCTGTCTTACCTGTACACCATACCTCCCAGTACTAATATCCCAATAGTTGTCTTCCAGCTTTTGATCTGGTTATTCTATCAATAACCTTGTTTAAGAGCCGCTATTCTCATGTCATAATTTTATTTCTTGAACTCCACTTGTATCATTGCTTCACTCTCCTTTGTTTCACCATCAGTGTATTCTGACAATTTTCTATTCCTTCTTGCTTGAATATTTCCAACATTTGTCCTAACCTTCGCTTTAAGATACAGAATATTTTGACTTTGTGGTGGTTGAGAACATCACAAGTACAACAAATTTCAGCACATTTTGGTTGAAGGCTTTTCTCATATATAAAAAATATACATTGGCATTCATTTTTTAACTTTAAAATTTTGATTTGACCCTCTTGATAAAAAAAAAATGAAGCAACTTAGAGTTCATAATAGTTGAAAGGAAGGAAGCCTGACCTTTCTGCATGAGCTTCCTCTCTTTCTGACCCCTTTCTGATAATCTTTATGCTTCTTTTTTCACTGTATGAATCAAAAATACATTTCTGCTTTACATCCCTATAACATTTCTGTCTTGTTTTCTACATCCTGGGAGAAGTTTAAGGAATCCTAGCACAGAGAACCTCTTTTTAGCCTTCTTTGTGTCTTGGTCCAATTTTGCTTCTGTAGCTTCTGGTTTATTTATTTCCTGTAATGCAGAATCATGGACCACAACTCTGTGATTTTCTACAAACCCATTTAGACACATTGTGTAGCCCTCTTCTTTTGTACTCACAGCCATGTCACTGTGCATTTCTTTCAGAGAATACAAACTAACCTAGATGTGTAAGAGCAGAATTATTCACCCTTGTAAGTAGCTGCCTCTTTTCCCATGGGCTGCCTAGCTCAGCAAGGCTCTCCTTTCTACAAGACACCCGTGGAAACATTTGAGAAAAACCTGTCACCATTTCCTCTTCCACTACAGAGACATTTCCATGTCATAAGACAGCAGCTCCTGATTTGGAAATGGGATTTTTCCATAGTACTTTGGAAAGATCCCTATATTCCTAGTATTATGTCTGTGTTTCCTTTGTTTGATATAGGAGGGAAGCTTTATTTGTCCTGTAGCTGAGGTAATCTGTTACTTTTTACTTTAATATTTTGTCCCTTTGGTCTCCCCCACAGCTGAACTTGCAGCATAGTCACCTTCTTTCCTTCTCTTTGCTGACCCATCCAGTTCAAGGGCTTTGTTCACCTTCTTTGCAGAAGTACCCAAAGCCTCAGGTGAGACTGTGATGAAGGGGTCTGGAAAAGAAAGCAAGAGAGATCTTTCAGACAGTGTAAAATATACTTCTGAAACTTTTTTTTACTTCTCAGTCACATAAAGAAATTTGAACAAAACCAGATTGTAAATTGGCACATTATATTGGGTTCATGAAAGAGAAGTGAGAAAATGACTGCTTTTGAACCTAGTTTTATGCCTTTTTTTATCTTCTAGAAATGATTGCAAAAATGCTAAAAACCAAGAGATGAAGGCATGAAGAGAGTAAGTAAATAAAGGAGTTTAGGATCCAGTTGTTAAAATTAGCCAATTCATGACATTTAAAATTCCTTTTATCTTGTCTGGCCTAGGGCTTCTGATGCAGAGGCATTTCAAAATGCAGTTGCTAAGGTTAGATACTGTTGACACGAAAGCACCTTTAGTAGTTTTTAACATTTCATCCATCTTCTCATACTTTAAATATTTCAAGCTTTTACTTCATAAACCTCTTTAGGGTTTGGGTCATCTGTGCTGTTAAGATGTTTTCCTTACTGCAAGTTTATCAGCAGTTTTTCATCTTTTTTGATATCTTTCTCAGTTGTTTCATTTTCCTGTCATAAAGTTCAGATTTAGGTAAATACTTACAGTAAATACTTAATAATCTAGGCCAAAGAAGTATGATTGAGAGAAAAAGCAAAGAAAAAAATACTAAACAGAATAATAGATATGGAATTTATGCATTCTAAATCTGGATCACACTTTTCTAAACTTTCTCCATCTCAGTGTTTGAGAGATGTAAAAGATAAAAAAGTGATAAAAGCTTGAAGCATGATGATTATAATTTTATAAACTTCAGACTGTTTCTTTCAATGTTTATGCAACAACTTGTAACACTATGATGGCAGTTGGCAATGTGTGAGAAGAATTGCTGGTGATCTAAGAAAAACATGCACCTTAATGTTGTTGTACATTTTCTCTTCTTTGGCTGCCTTAGATGATTTATTTGTTCAACTGCCCTGTGATGCTGTCTCTCATGTTTTAGAATAGGGAGTTTTCTTTGGAGTGTATCCATTATTTCAACAGTATTTTTAAATAATAATAAGCAAAATGTTCTATATAAACAGATGTCATCAATTCTTTTAACTTAGAATAGGTGAATTAAGGAGACAAGTTTTTTCCACCTTTGCATGCATTGCATTGCTGAATAGGTTTTGTCTTGCTTTCACCTTTTGCTTTTGTGTATTCATTAAGTATATATAATCCTTATGGAGAAAGTTGATAAATTGGTTGTTAACACAGTCATTTGTGAAGTTGAATGAGGTTAGATATAGGTCTCTTCAACGTGTAGGAAGAATTTAATTAAAATTAAATTAAATTCTAAATTAAACTCAAGTAATAAATGGATGTTATCCAATGTAGCAAGCTATTCTTGTAAGAAATTAACATTGTCCAGTAAACTGAGTTTAGCTCTTGAGGCAAGGTTTTCTTAAAAATAATTGCCTGACTGTCAAATAAAGAAAACGAAGTTTTGGAGTTTTTTATATGTCTTTTTTTTTTTCAGTAGTATAAAGTGTCACAATATAGAAAAACTAAATTCTTTCCTAAATTCTTAGAGAATTACAAAATTTATTATTTCTTCTAAAAGGCGTGACTAAATATGGTAGCTATAAAAAAAAAAAAAAACAAACCATGGTCCATGTAAGTGGGCAGCTAACTTTGCAATCCATTTACAGTGTAAATGCTCTTTCCAAACATTCCATTATATTTCTTTCCAGTCATGTTACTTTTTAGAACTAGCTAGTAGTCTAAAAGCTATGAAGTATGAAGAGCAAGTAATATATTATATATGTTTTACATATGAATCATTTTAATGTTAGAATGCTGAGGCAAGGGAGAAGTTGAATTCTAGCACTGTTAGAAGTAATGTAGAAAAGAGTAACTGTGTCATTGCATGGTAGAAAAATATTTGATTTTTACTCTTTTCATAGGAATTTCTTGCAAATTAGGGAATCAAGGCAGGAAAACAATGCATTTCCTAGAGGTTGTGTTTGCTATGAAGTTAGACCACTTAACTGAAGTGCTGCAAATACATTTATCTCTTCCAGCCTGGAAGTACTAAAATTATTACATGCTGCCTTTGTTCTGCAAGCAAAGACTAACTCACACAGCCTTATTTTATCAGAAGGGAGTGGAAATATCATTGAAAAAAAAAAACAAAAACCATTATGCATTTGAGGTTATTATCATCAGTGTGCTTCAGTTCAGACTGCACAGTGGAGTTTTGCAGAAGGTAGGATGTTCAATGTAGATATATTTCCTCTTAATGAAGTGGTGTTGAAATTTCTACTTTCTTGTCTTTGTTTTCTGGATAAATTATACCAGGACAGGGAGTGTTTGGCACGTTTTAAGCCGTATTTTATTTATGTAAAACATGTTATAATTCTATCCTTACATTTCTACTCTGAAATTATACACAGAATATAATAAAAGATCTTGCTGTAAACAACAGAAAGGATTAAAACAACTCAAACCTGAAAATAATTAGGTAGATTAGGTAAAATATTTTCTTTACATTTTGAGTCTTGAATATTTTATATTGATTGACAGATTTGGGTAGTCTTACTCCTGTTAGCTGATACATGTCAGGAACACTTTGAGCATTGTGAAAAATATTTTATTTCTTTGAATAACTAACAGTAAAAATGTATGTGTGCTTTCCTAACTAGCCCTCTGCAGAATTTTTTCTCTCTGCATATAAATAAATATAAAAATATGGGGATTTTATAAAGATAGTATTTCTAATTATGCCTTGAGGGATCAAAGTCAGGCTGTTGACAACAAGATTAGATTAATTCAAGTCAGGGACTTCCACATCCCATGTTTAATGTCCAAAAATCTTGAAAATTATATGAAATCATGAAGCCTTCTTTCTCAACAGACAAAAATTCAATAGTACAAATAAATGTCTGTGACTAGTTAAACTGATGCTTATGAGATAAAGAGATGCAGACTGAAAATATTGCAAAAATTATGCTGTGGCAATGTGTTCTTCTTGTAAAGGACCAGAGAATCCCATGGAAATCAAAAGTCAAAGTCATGGTTCTCAAGCCTTACTACCTGCTAAACAAATTGAAACAAAATAAGTAGTCGATATGATGTGGTTGTGGATGCCTCCATCCTCCAAAATAATTTTTTCGGTAGTGTCTTTTCTGCATTTTTTCCAAGTTTTTTTTTTTTTTTTTTTTTTTAATATGATGCAACTAGAATTGTGAAATTTCCTCAAATAGTGTATAATAATACATAATATCTACTCAATTTAGAATATTTGCCTGAGATAACATCAGAATTTATATTATTTGATATAAATCAAATAATATAAATCATGCAAAGAACAGCCCTTAAACTGACAGTTTAACGGATCTCTTCACAGGAAGTAGTTTGATGGATTTTATTCAGTTTCAAAGGACATCGTGTATGATGTCCGCTAATGATGACAGTCAGTAAAACAAAACCAGTATACACTCAGATTTCCCTTCTCCTAGAAGAACTACATCCAGGATGCACTTCTTGTACTAGTTTTCTTTGATGTGTGATAAATAATATCAGCTGTATGTTTAAGGCCTAGAAACTGAATCCTATGTTTTTAATCTCTTCGACAATAGTCTGACTGCAAAGGATACTAAATACAGAATAGCCACTTTTCAACTGTATGTGTCAGAACCAAGGCTGTGATTAACTTTTTGATGCAAAATTGATTTACAAAAAATTTCAGTACTTTCAAACTTTGCTGACTTAATTGAAATTGGTAAAGCTGATGTCTCGAGTCCTCTTTGTTGGTAGTTAGGTGTTTAAATGTATGCATGTCTTCAGGTGCTGTGTCCTACTTTCCGGTTATGACATACTTTTCCCTTACTCAGATATATAACAGAGAAAGATTTTCCATTTAAAAATCAAAGAAAAAGATATGTTTTTAGAGAGAATGATTTGCCATAGTATTAGATGTATTTCTGTGCAAGTTCAGGAAGTGGACTTGCCACTGGTAAATGGGCTGTGCTGGAAGGAAATGAAAGTGCACATGCATCTAAAGGGGATAAAAGAAAAATAAAAATTTTTTTGAGCATTATTAATATTTTTAATTCATTGTGTTCACTGCTTTGTTGTGCAACTACTCCAGATTTCAAACACAAATCTTAAATGAAGATCATTTGCAACCTCCAAATGAATACAGGGTGTAAAAGGAGTTCTGTAAAATATGAGAAAAGAACTACCTTGTAACCAGAATGAACCTTAAATGAACCTTCATTAAGAATATTAAACCAGCTCCTAATAGACACAGGTATCGATCTAATTAACAGGAAGTGCATAGCTGAACAAGAAGGTCCGATAGAATAAATCCCTTCATGTTGACATCATTTTGGCACAGAAGTTAGGCAATAAGAAAACTCTTAGTATCAGTATCTCTCATCTGTTCTCCCCACCTCCACCCCTAAATACTCTCATTTATGATCAAGTCACCTGGAAAAGTTTTCAGCATGCACATGGTAACACTGTACTTTTATTGCAGGGTAATTTAGCAGGGAAAAAAATAAGAGACTTACAGCTTTAGGCTGCCTTATTTTTTAAAACAAGAAATACAATGTACTGAGAGAAGATGCACATAACACATTTTTGCATGTGCTGTATTAAAAAAAGATAGAATGTCTAGATTTTTTCACCAGTATAAAGAAGGGCAAAGCCATCCATTTGGATGTAGTGAAACTACACTGCCAAAGTGAGCTTTTCACCAAACATCTTGTTAATCTCTCAGACAATATGCATCTTATTAAACTATCAGCCATTGTAAGGACTGAAAGATCATAATATACTACCTATAATATACTTGTAAACTCCTATTTGTATTGATTGGTGACTCCCTGTATTCTTACATGGTAGAAGGTTAAATAACATTATTTTTTTTAACTGCTGCTTTTGTAATAATAAGAAGGTGAAATATGCTTTTCCTGCTCTTCTTTTTTGGACTCTCACATTCCCATTTAATTCTCCCATTTCAAATTCAATTTCTAAAGATCATTCTATGTTAAAATGAGAGATACTTATTTATAAAGTTTATCTCATAGAGTTGTAAATAAGAAGTAGGTTCTGGCACTGCAAAGCACATACATTTTCTATAGACACCTATCCATATGGACAGATACATGTACAGTGTGGAATACTGTATACAGGAGAGACAGACACATAGGTATTTTTGTGGAGTATATATTGAACTCTGGAATTTGGGTGAAAATGAGATCCAGGTGATACACAAAAATAATTCCAAAGTCTTATAGAATGCTTTCAAAGGCTTTGGGAATCACAACTTACAAGATAAAGTAATTGTTGTGTTTGTGCCAAATAAGGTTTGCTCAGAAAAAAGTATTGTGAAAATTAGAAACTTAGTCAACACAAATAGATAGGACACATCCTGATGTTTTTATATTCAAATCTCTGAACTCACAAAAAGTAAGTATAAAACACTGAGTAAGTATATGATAATTAGCATATCTTGCTCTGACAAACCACCTACATTTCTGATTATTTCTACCAAAAAGTTTCAAGGTCAAACATTGTAATTGCATGTTCCAATTAGATAACATGCTTGTGCATGAATTATTTTTAACTTTGACTCCAGAATTAATTGCAAAAAAAAGTCACATAGCAATTTACAGGAAAGCCTTTAGAATTAATTTAAAAGAAAAACCAAAACAAAAAATAGAAATATTTGTTTGTTTTCCATGTTACAATCCCAAGACTATGTTTTCTCTGAGAAACATTTTATATTTTTATTTTGCCACCCTTTTTTCAGCTTTTTGTAGTTATTTTTGTAGGCCTCAAAGTATATAAGCTCAATGTTACCAGAATTCTTATCCAGATGTGGGTGACCTGCAGTGTAGGTGTAGGTCTTCACAAAAGAGTTGTATTTTTGTTACAATTTATAGTAAGCACGAATTTCCCAGCTTATGTCTTTACTTCCTAGAGGTGATCGACATCCTACTTACACAAGAATAATTCCATCCACAGTAAGGTAATTCCAGCCTTCAGTGAATATTTATCACTTCAGTTTCTACCAAGGAAAGAGAATGCTACAAGGTTTTATTTGTATGCATACTTTTGGCCATTCTACCATGCCACTTTGCTGATGTATAATAGTCATAATAATTATGATAGTACATTTGCAATAATTTTAATTTATTCATAGCTAGACATAACTATCCTCAAAAAAAACTTTCATGTCTAATGAACACAGCTTGTTTACTCCCCCTTAGCAAACCTCATTTAAATCTCATTGGAAAGTTAAGAAAGTTCTTTCCATTATTTTAGAGAAAATGGGAAAACATTTCTATAATAAATATTAATAGCAGAATTCACTTCTAAAAATGTTGATTCTTCTGTCATATATACAATCCAGAATAAATAGTATCACACCTATAAAACAATGTATAACATTAATGCATAAAATTGAAGGATGATCCAATAACATGATTTAGGCCTAGAGTACAAAATCTACTAGCTTCATGTGTCTGTATATATAATCTGTAGCTGTTTCATTTATAAATTAAACAAACAGATTTTTTCTTCATATGTGAAAATTTTCCCTGAGTCTATTACTGTCTAATTATAGTTTCAACTAAAATATTGTTGCATAATTCTACTCTTATTTCTGTCAGATGAGTCAGCGGCCAACCTTTTTATCTTCTTGATGTGAGGTGTGTGTGAGATATTTTTGTAATTTATTAAATTGAGATAAAATATAAAATCCCCATAATACAGCTTGTAGCTCATTAGGGAAGTATATGTAAGCTTACATTATATCTGTGTGTCTGTGTTTTGTAAATAAAGCAATTCCATCTTCTTTGTAAACCTTGATGTTTTAAGGAGCATTCTGTTCCATCCAGGAGTAAGCACACAATATAAAAGTATAATTTAAGATACCGTTACCTGTGTGAGGTGTTGCTAATTGTGTACTTAAGACTGCATGCCACAATAAAACTGCCAGTAAAAGACCCTCTATCTTCACAGCTATCCAAGTATACTGAAAAACACGCAGCATTATTTCCAAGGGGATTTTTTCAGAACTGTTGAAGTTGTTTAGAGTCACCTTCCTTGGTGATGCTGGATCAGTGCAAATGCTGTAAATAGATAAGTTATTTTTGCTGTGTGTTGAAAAAAATGAAGTGGATCTTCTGTTTAATTAATAATTCATAATTCACATAATTCATAAAAGGGAGGATGGCAAGATTCAAATTTCTTCTCTGATTCTGATAGAGGTAGTAACATTGGATAGGCTTTGAAGGTTACTCATCTTTTAAGTGATTTGAACTTTCCTAAGGAAGTTCAGGAGAGGGAACTTTTCAATATCCCATTCAGCGGGATGTTAGTCAGTAGGACCTCTGATACCTCTAGCTACTTAAATGATGAGTAGGTTCTTTATGCAGCACACCTTTAGGTATTTACATTATAAGCACAGGCTACCACTTAAAACCACCTCTTCTTCCACATTAGAATCACAGAAATGTTGGATAATTTAGGCCAGAAGAGGACTTTGACTGGGACACTATTCAAAGCAAGGCCAATGGCAATATTTTGTCAAGTAGCTCAAAGCCTTTCCCAGAAAGTTTGAGTGTATCCAAGAGTGGATGTGGCAAGGCCTCTCAGATACCCTGTTCATTCCATGATTAAGAATTTTTATGGGTATATTTTGTTTCCTTTTTTCTAGTCCTATTTTCCTTTGGTCTTGAGCTGTAGAAATTGGACTTCTAGGTGTTATTCTGATTTTTTTTTTTTTGCAGAATTTTAAGTAAAGGTGATGAGAGTTTCTTTTCAAATATCATAAAACAAAGGCTATTTTTTTTATAGTATTCTTGCAGTATTATCTTCTCAGATATTATCCTGTACTTTCTAGATGTTATTTGACATTCTTGATTAAAACTAAAAAGTATTGTGTATTCTTTTTGGGCTGTTCTCACTAATCTTGTTCCTTCAAATTGTAGCTGTGAGACCCTTCACCCTTCATGTAATGAAACAGTAGCAGTTTTTACACAGATGATAAAATAAATTCAGAGAGCAAGGACATACAAATGTATGAGGGAAAACCATAATATATTTAAAAAATCACACATAAGTGTTACATTATTGCAGTCTATTCTATTAATTGTTGTCTATAGATAAGTAATCTGTACAATCAGACAGAAATAAGTTCTGATAGAAATAATATAGAGCTATATCTAATTGTGAAAGATACAATTCATACACAGTTAGAATCAGTGGGTCCTGAGTTTTCCATAACACCTGAGATGGTACAGACAATATTCCTAGGCAGGGGGGATAAACTGGCTTTTTAGAAGATGCTATGCAGATCAGTTTGTCTTGTCACAAGAATAGTGCCTGGACAACTACAAAAACACTGAGCTTTAAAAATGAGAGACATTAAACTATGATGCCAAAGAAAACCAGAGACACTATAAGAGATTAAAGTAAAATGTGAAGTTTTCTTCACCAGAATTTGTAGCATTTCAGTCATCTAACTTCCACGATGCACAGCACACTAACCACTGGGGAAAAGATTATACAGCACAATATTACATGATCTGTCTAATGTTCTGAATCCCTCTTATTGGAGAAAAAAAGTATCTAGACTACAGCTCCTGCAAGTCAATCCAAGGGCAGGCTAAGGAATGGATTGTATTGGTGTAAGAACTACACTGATTCTGGCCAAACAGATTATAAAAGTATATGTTCTTTTGTCCTGATGAAAACACTTGCATTTTTGAAAAATCTATTTTTTATTTTTAAAATCTATGCATAATTAACAATAAATAATAGAAACAGAAATACTTGTATAGGAAAATCAAAGAAGAGAAAAAAAAAATTAAGAACTATGACCAGAGTATCAAATTGCCCTGCAGGTATGAAGCCTCTGTTCTAGTCTAACACACGTAAAACCTAACTACAAGATTATGTTGTACAACAATGAAGTTTATATACAGTTCTCAGTGATTAAACTGTACTGTGTTGAAACTCTACAAAAGTGACTGATGAGGCAAGTATCCACAATAAAAAATTAAAGGAATTGTACCAACCTGATATTCCTACTGCCTACACTTCTCTTCAATAGAAGAGGAGTTAATAAAAATCTTTCTAGAGCTCAGATTGCAGTTGTAGAATTCTCTGGATGAGAAGTTTCTGCAAGAAGTTTTACTACCTTGACCCTTCTTGCCTCTTGACCTGTTTGAAGAGAGGAAGTCCATGCAAAGTTGGGTGTTTCTGATGGGTTTTACAGAGCTTCCCTGTAAAAAACAAAATGTGAGTTCATTAATTTTGTGATAGTAATTTCAATATGGTTTTCTGTGTATGCTGAAAATTACCATCAATTTTCCTTCAAACACCTGAGTCACTGCTGAAACTGTGTATTTTAATTCATTACAGATTGCACAGGAGTTCTTAAAAACTCTTCCTGTTCTCCTTAGCTCACTATTGGTCTCAGTATCAGTCACCTGCTACAACACCTGCTATAATTTGAGGAACTGGAGGAACTTTGTCCTTTTGCCTACATGAAATTGGATTGCATGCATGAGATATCATATAACAACAAGATATTTGATGTCTTAGATATTTTTTTTGTATGCAACCCCCTGGCATGGGTAACAGCTTCCATTAGACCAGGTTGCTTTAAGTGCTGGCCAACCAGCCACTTCCAATGTGAAATCCACAACTTCTCTGGACAGATCCTTGACTTCCTTCTCCAAAATACTACACACTTAAGCAAAGATTTTAATGGAACTAAGAAATGCAAATGAAGACTATAAGCATAGCTATGCCATGTCCTACAGATCATGATAATTCCCTCAAATTCCTTTGGAGAAGAAGAATTTTTGATCTGGAAGGAGAAGAGGAGTTGTGTGTGCATTCATATTGCATGGCAGTCTTATCCAATTTGTTTTGAGAAATAAGAAAAATATGGCATGTTCATTTTCTCTGAAGAACTAAAGTGGGAGAGGTATCAGCATTTTTGGTTAGGTTAGTTTGGTTTGAAATTGAAGAGAAAGGGAGAAAAGGGTTTTGTTCCTTTGTTTTTGCAAGGAAAAGTCAGAACTGAGCACCTCTGAGATAGTGAGGGTTCTGCGTACTCATCCTTTGCTTTTCTTGTCCAGCTAATGTTTGCTGCTTTCCATCCAGACACCTTTAGGGATGAAAATCTTCCAAATCAAGGTTTATGCAGATGCATTTCATTAGTTTTGGTCAACTGCTTAGATACTTTTATTTTACATTGTGTTTCAAAGTAATTAATTTTAAAACTTATGGGAAATAACTTCAGATGTTATCACTGTGTATATTGAAATCATAAGGTTTTTAAAAATTATTATTTTTATTTTTTAATATTCCTCATAGTACCATTTGACTATTGTGAAAAAATTCAACAGATTTTTTTCAGCTCTTATCTACAGGTAGAACCAGATAGCAAGTATTAGACTGTCAGCACATCTCTAAATTTACTTTGATGCAGGCTGGCAGAAGCAATAGGTACAGCAAAACTAATCTTTCCAATAACATATGTCTCCTAGAAAGAGACAGGGCTGTATGTATTAAAAATACCTCGACAGAAGGAAAAAATATATTGACTAGGATTTTCTTATCTGATATTTACTTTTATGTACTGGCAGCCTACCTTCTTTCTCTCTTCTCTTCTCCCATGAGGAATAAAAAGAGGCCTGTGCTCCTAGTAGATCTCCTTTTATATTTTATTAATAGTATAAGTACAATATTTTGAAAAGGGAAAAAATGTTTTTGCTTCCCTCTTCTAGTTTTTGGGATCAAAAGGTGAGCAATACTTAATTTTGAAACAATCACACTTCTTTCCTCCTCACTGTTAACTAGTATCTTCCTCCAGAGTAATATGGTGAATGGCTCTGTAGAACAAATATTTGAATTACTGCACATTCCTTTTAATAATCTTATTAAATATGTAGTTTAGCTTCCAGTTATTGTCTTATCCAATTATTTTTTCTCATTTCTTAATATGTATAAAGATCTATTTGTGATTATATTTTTAAACAGGAAAATCTTTCTTATATAGAGGGCAGGAATTTCCTGGATCAGGGGTGTTATTTTAATGTGAAGTTAGGCTTGACTAAAATGGAATTATAAATAAAAGATTGATTGGAATGTAATTATCAAGACAAGTGAAATTTTGGGTTATTAGGAGGACAAAACATTACTATTTAGGAGTTATCCATTCAATTATATTGTTGAGTTGCAGTGATCTATACTGTAAGCTGGATGTTCTTGTATTAATATTTCATGTTCAAATACAGATCTTCCAGATTTCCATACCACCCACACCCTGAGCTGTCTGAGTGGGAAGGCATCTGTCTTCTTGATAGTACTTCTGATATACCCATGTTTCCTCTTAGCTGTTGAAGATCTGGAACTCACCCATAGAAGGCAGACAGCTGCTTGCCTCCCCCTGCAACTGCGCCTGTGCTTCCTCCAAATTCAGCAAGCCTGCTTGTAATCCTTTATTTGTCAGATGGCTCTTGCCTGCTCCAGTTATACCATCAGCTGAGATTCCCATTTCCATCAAAGCAGAAAGCGTATTAAGTACTTCAAACTGGCACTTACTTCTTAAGAATTACTTCCAGAATTTGTTTAATTAGTTTTGTGCTTTTGTATCTATTACATATGCTGTAAATGTTGTTGCTGGTGCAGTTGCTGCTGATTCTGCTTTTTTTCCTTCTCTGAAACAATGTAACAAACTTAAACAATGACAGGCTACTCCAATTCAGTGACCGCATTAATTCAGCTTCTAAAAATGTCTGTGAAGTAGCAAAATATTATTCACATATATAGAGACAAGCACAAGAGAGATAAAGTGACTTGTCATAACATTTGAAGCAGGAAAGAAACAAGCTCCTGTAATATATTTCTTGTTTTGTGTGGATGGTTTTTAAGCTCAGCCCCCTTTATCCTGAAGAATTATTCCTATTTTAAAGCAAATGTCTGTCAGAGACAGACACCTTCTGTGGTTTAACTTCTTTGCAAGGCAAAAATTAAGATAAAACATTCTCTCCATTCATGGTTTCTCCAAAGTAGATTGCATCTCCAAACTAGAAAACACAACTCAGAGAGTTTATTACTCCAAACTAAACTCAGAGAGATTATTGTCAATAAAAAATGTGCATTTTCCCTCTCTAATCTCTGCACCAGTATGTCAAAAGATTAGATAAAAATATGGAAGAGCATTATGTATACTTCAGGGTGAAAGCTGAGAAGAAAAGCCAACATAGATCTCAATACTTAGGTCATCAGTACAACTTTCTTAAAATGTCTCCTTTTTTTTGTAATTAGTGGAAGCATCAGTGCAAGTGGTATTCTAGGCTTGCATGTACTCTCGATGGCGATGGTTGAAAAGCTTTCAACCACTGAGGCAGTGCTTAACTGGGCTATCAGGACCAGGGTCAGATGTTCCTGACATATGGTATATAGGCAGTACACACGACCACTGCACAGTGTGCAATGCACTTAAACTTCTCATCTAGTTAATGGTGGAGAGAACAAACCCTGAAAACCTGAGGTTATCAGAGGAATCAAGTCCACCCAAACGCTTTCCTTCTCTAATTTACTCTTAAGTGAGATGCTGCTAAGGTATCTTCCACTGGAAGTAGATGGGGATAACAGGAGTTGTCACTCTCTTGTCTGTCTTCATTTAGACGTCCTCTGAGACTGAAACAGGCATTTTGTTCACTTCAGTTTCATACTAACCTAGCAGCGGGAGCAGAATAACCTGGCATGGGGACTTGAGTTCTGAATGCTTCATAGCTCAGAGCAAAGTGAATCCAAATTGCAAGGGAATACCAAGGAGTGTTCTGGTTAAAAACATTTGTGCCCTATTGCTGAGGCAGGCAAACAAATCAGGAGGAGAACAAGCAATTTCGATCCTGATTCTTACCTAACTCAGCTAGAAAGAGAACAAGTACCTGTACTTGTTTTAGAAGAGTTTGGTTTTGTGTGTAGCTGTTTAGTTAACTTCAGTGGTAGTGTAATGCAGAGTTTACCAGAAAGCTGAGTCCAAAGCCTCAAGTTTACCCTTCTGTTAGCTGAGTATAAAAAACCCTCAAACAGCCCTGCCTTGCCCTTCCCCTTGTGTGCTCCTTTGCTAACACATTTTTGACAGCAGGGAATAGCCACCATCAGGCATCAGCCACCAGCATCTGACCTCTACCATGATGGAGAGATACAAGGAGCTGATCCTGGAGATGCTGGCCAGTATTTATGAGAGGGTTTAAAATTGAAACTGGGCTCTGGCAATGGCCATGGTTGACTTTTCACAGGATCATCCTAAAATCACCTGGTAATTTTTGAGGTTTATGTGACCTGCCCTCAGTAACATCCTCACTTAAATCTGAGCCAACAAGCTACAGAACCTGAGTAGTCACTGTCCATCACTGTGTCTCAGCTGTGGGACCATGAGGCTGGTTTAATGCAGAATTGCTGTGATACTGTGGTCGTCATCAGCCTGCTGCATTTTGCCACATAAGAACCTGTTCCAATGATATTTTCAGTCCTGGCAGTGGTACAATACTGAATGCAAAGCTCTGTGAGAGAAGCCTCAGGTCAGTGTTGAGTGACATAGGGAAGCATCAGCAGCTGGCCAGCTATCCTGGTTTCAACTGGGATAGAGTTCATTTCTTCTCAGAAGCTGATACAGTGGGTGTTTTGGATTCAGAATTAGAATAGAGTTGATAACACACTGATCTTTTGGGGTTTTTTTCTAAGTAGTGTTTATCCTAAGTCAAGGACATTTTTTTCCTTGTCACACGCTTCACCAGTGAGGAGGTACACAAAAGAGACTGGGAGGGAGTATAGCTAAGATAGGTGACCCAATCTGACCACAGGGATATTTCACACCAGAGAATGTCATGCCCAGCATGTGAACTGAGGGGTATTACCTGGAAGGATGGTGGATCTGGGTTCTGGAAGGAGGGGTCTAGTACTGGTCAGTGGGCTGTGAGAAATTGTAAAATGTATCAGTTGGGCTTTTTCCCCTTTATATTATCATGATAATCATTACAATTATAATATAATATATATTATATATATTATAATAATAATGATTATATATAATTATTATATAAATTAATTATTACTGTTATTATCCATTATTATTGCATTTTCAGTTATTAAACTGTTATCTCAAAATGCAAGTTTTACTTCAGTTCTCCTCCCCCTTCCACCAGGATGGGAGAAGGAATAGTGGGCATTTGAGCAAGTGGTTGCATTATATTTCCTCTGCTGAGCATAAAACCATGACACCAGTGATAATTCACTGTTCTTCAACTGTGTGCTGAAGATTCCAGAACTCATTAAATCACAATCAGAAATTATGTCCCAGATTCATTGGAGAAGGAATACAGTCAGCTGAAGAGTACGGGTTGGATCATTGTGTTTGCTACTGACGTGGGTTTTAGAAAATATGAGGTCAGGACTAGAAAACAGGATAAAATCATGAGAAGATTTTCTACACAAATTGTGTTAGGAATGCTGTTTGGTAGTGTACAGCACAGAAAATTCATCATAGATAAGTCCCTTATCTTCTGAACTCTATATTTTAGGATAAAATTCAATGATTGTGGCAAAAACTACCTCAGCAGTATTCATTTAGAGTTTGTGAATGAGGCAGAATTCAGTGATCTGAACAGCAGGACTCGATAGGCAAGATACTTAGGTTCGATCTTTTTACTTGCTTCTCTGAGAGAATTGTGGAAAGAGCCTCCAAATTCAGTGAATATTTAAGATTTTATAAACTAATGTTTGTCATTAAGTTTGTAAAATTTTGTCTGTTTTGAATATATTTTCTGTTAATTAATTTATGTAAAAGACAATACAGATTTGATAGCATGAAAATACTTTCAAGCAACAAAGAATTGTCCCTTCGACTAGATGAAAAAAATATTTATTTTGGTAGAGAGACTATATTTTTCATTGCTTTGTTATATTCTCTGTTAAAACATATAGGTGGTAACCACTGTATTTGGCAATCTAGCAGGGAGATAATGTCACCTTCCTCACTCAGTTGTTCCTCATAACTCTGTGGCAGTAAAACTGTATAAAGCTTTGAGGCATGTTTAGAAAATCATGTAATGGAGTGAGGGAAATTCCTTATATTCATATACCTGCTTTTTTCAAATCAGTTGTTGTGACACTCAAACCTTCTAATTTCATACATTCCCAGTAAGTAAATTTTCTCCTCAGAAGGCAAATACTAATGTTTGCACAAAGCCCTTCTGGCCTTGTTACTTAGGCTGCACTGAAAAACCCAGTTCTCCCTCCTCTCCCTTCAGGAGGCTTTAGAGCATGTAAAAGGAACACTTTTATGGATGTTTTTTGGCTCAATTGATGCAGCAATATATTATTAGCTTAGTGGTAACTCTCTCAAGATTTTATGAGGCTTCACAGAGTAGTTAAAATGAACATAAGTTTTATGTTCCATACCTAACATATCATGCAAGTTTCTGTCATTATCAGTTAGGATATGCTTGATCAAGTTCTGACAGTTGACAAACGATGAGTTGTTTTTTCTTTACTGTGATGTATCTGAAAGTCAACAAATTATTAACAGGACTGGTTCTCATTTTAAAAATACAGAGTGATTATTGTTACCAAAGCTAGATATATTTAAATAGTAGAAAAAATTTGTAGAAATTCAGAAAGATATTCAAAACCCAAGTCACCTGATGCAAGAAAACATCTTTAGTGCATTTGGTTCTCACACCTGGCAGGTATTGTGCCTTCAAAGGTAAGTTTTGCATCTTCCTACTCATTTGGAGTAACATTTTAAAACCTGAAGGCACTAAAGTATGTTTTCAATAAACATACTCATCAACTTTCCTTTGATTTTATTTTTCTTAGAACTTCTATCCTCAAAAGAGGCAGAGTGGTATCATTGGATCAGAGGAGGAAGAACCTTGAACCTAGTAAGTGAGCTTAGACTAGATTTTTCCAGAGGGAAATTTATGCAAATAAAATAGGTCATGGTGTAATTATTTTGTTTATCACAGATCAGTGTGTTTATTTTTACTTCATGAAAATGTTTCTGATTTTTGATACCTTAAACTGGCGTTTTTTGGGGTGATAGCTAGCTAGGGAATAAGCTAATCCAGTCCAAGCCAGGTGTGTTGCAAGCTTTAGCAAACTACACTTCTGTACATCCATCCTGCTTTGTGGGATCCTAACGGGACAGAATGGTTTATTTGTTTAGTATGTTCTAGAAGATGAAGTTCTCTTTTTTTAATGGAAATCAAGAAAGGGACACATAGGGAATATTAGGTCATAAGCCGCTATTTGCATACTAAGATCTTAATTATAGGTAAGTGCAAATTTCAGAAGGGATGTTAATTTCAATTATATGGTCCACTTGATCCACTTAAGACCCCATTACTTTGTTCACTCAGTTATACCCATTGTGAGGATAAAATTAGGTTGTCCTGAGTCGAAGAAACAAGTGTACTGCCCTAGTTTTCTGTGAGGCAATGGGGGAAATTCATGGCCTTTTTTTGTCATGGAGAGTGTAACAGTGGCAGCCCTTTGTTCTGCGTTGAAAGTGGAAGTGTCCACATGAAACATGAAACAATGCTCTGTGATCTTTTTACACTAAAGCACTGGTTTCCACTAGGTGCGTGTACACTAAGGTGTGACTTGCTCACAGCTGTACAAGACAGAATGTTGTTTACTGAGACCAATTTTTTCCTTGTTGCCTGTTTTATATGCCTATGGTTAGTAAAATACAGTTAAAAAAAAAAAACAAACCTCTCTCTTTTTAATTTCCCTGGGGTATAAATGCATAATAATGTAATATGAATTAATATATTTAGATTAAGTTGATTGAAGGTAGAAATTTTTTTTTAGTGTAGAGCTGGATTTATACTAAACTTCAGCATAAACGACCTTCCCAGATGTATTAAACATCTGAAGGACTGAAAACAAAATTAATTTTGTCTTCAGTATCTGACTATTTGCATGTCAGTGGCAAAGATACCCAAGACAAGTTTATTGTGAAAAAGGAAACCCTTATGCCCTTCAGACAAGGTACTCTCCACCACATGCATTTACATGAAGCAAAGCATCCCATGAGGCTTAGGAAACAGCCAAGGTAATAATCTTAGTTGTCCTGAACAATATACTATTTCTGAATAAAATAGGAACATGTAGATGAGATCTTCTAGTGAACAATATGACCTCCTTTGTTTGCCTACATAAGGAATTGGCAAGACATACTTAACTTAGTAAAGTACATGGCAATAATGCAGTAAGCCCAATGTAAGAAGTTTTTTTTTGAGATTATAAATTTCTTGAGCATTTTAATCAAGTCTGAAAAATAAGACAATCTAAGAATTCATTCATAATTTGGTGTTATTTTTCCTTGCGAATATTTTAACAATGATAATTATGGTGTAATGAATTATGGCTTTCAGAGGATCATATTTACAATTTTACACAAAAAGGATAATATCATCTCCCTGATAAGCAGTTAAATAGATAACTTTCTTATTAATAGCACAATGATACAATCAAATGATGAGTAATTTCTATTACCCTTACAAATAGATAAGTATATAAATGTGAAAGAAGCATTGATGTGGAAAATGTTAAAATAACAAATCTTATTAGATGAAAGAATTTAGAAATAACTTGTCAGGAGGGTAA
Source organism: Taeniopygia guttata (assembly GCF_048771995.1). Classification (NCBI taxonomy): domain Eukaryota; kingdom Metazoa; phylum Chordata; class Aves; order Passeriformes; family Estrildidae; genus Taeniopygia; species Taeniopygia guttata. The sequence goes on along the minus strand of NC_133028.1, from coordinate 33,432,013 downwards.
TGACCTCAATTAAATTTTATGTGCAATTATAATTGGCATTTTTAATAAAGGAATGCCATTGCAAATTGCATATTTGATATAATATTACAGGGCATCTTAATTCCTCTCAGTTGCACTTATATTAAATAAAAATCTTTGAGATAATCAAGGAAGATTTATATTTTAGAGTTTTGATAATCTGCTTAGATAATAGGTTTCAAATAATTTCAATACAACCAAGAAATGAGAAAGTTATCTGATAGTGATCCTTTTTTTCTTTTAACCTAAAAGATGCTGCTATTCAACAGCTTCTGTTTATGTGGTGGGTGTTGTTAGATATAGTCAAGGTTGTAGCATCTTCAAGTTGGAGTCAAATAGAGTCTTTTATTATTAATACATCTAATTTGAGTCAAGAAAATTCACCATGTGTATAACTATATATATATCATTTCCAGAGAAAGTTCTGAAAATTACCCAGTTTTCATATTTTTTGCACATAGCTATAAGGAAAGTACAATGCCTTACATTATCATTCTGGTCATGTGCTAGTTTCTAACCCCCAAACTAATACCAAAATAGTAATTTCAAAGTAGTTGTGCAAAGATAATCAATGATGTGTGTTGGTTAGGAGGAGGGGCTGCCTGTAGAGTCCTCCCTCCAAAACACTACTCAATATAAGCTTCTTACTGATTTATATTGTCCAGTAGTTTTGTTAATATTCAACTTAATAATACTGGAATTGTGCAGGTTTTGAATCTGGGAGAATATTACAAAGAGTCATCTTAAACCTTCTCTCAATGTTTCATGTTTCTCCTTTGCTTACATAAAATGGTAGGAGAAGAGTTCCAGTTGTAAATGTAATAGTAGAAGGAATGAGTTTAACTGGTGCAAGAAAAAGCAACCAATAAGGACTATTGGCTTGGGGATGACATAGCAAAAAATCAGCTATAATAGTTGCTAGGAAAGTACTTAATAGAAATTCTAAGCAAAAATAAATGGTGTCTATAGCATTTGCAAATAAGCAGCTGCTGCCATTCACAGTCTACCCCAATTACCTTCTGTTAATCTGGCACATCTTTAAAATGAAACACTGTGCATAATTTTTCATGGTTCAAATACTGCAGACTTATCTTCAAGCACACCAAGAAAAGCCAGTATCACATGTGACCTGTGTAATTGAATGTGAGTTATTTTAGAAACAGATCTCCACAGAGGGAAGGAGAGCTGTGACCATGGGGAATCCTCAGCATTTACTTTTTAATTCTGTGTTGATACATGAATGTAAAAAGAGATAAACTGATATTGTTGAAAAAGAAATGGCTATTCCTTAATGAAAAGTTTATCATTTGCATACTGTCATATGTATGTAGAGATGTTTGTAGATAAGCTTGGGATTTATTGTAACCCAAGGACTGGCTGCTGATGTGGTTTTGAAGATGAAATGTTTTATGGATGAAGAGCAGGATACTGCTCCATCAAAGCACATTTCAACAGAAAACTCTGGGGAAGGGCTACAGTAACTACTTCACAGATTAGGTGAAATTTGGACAGTTAAGACCAAAAGCAACCCATAAATCCTGTGTCTCATCTAACATGGAGTAGCCTAAACTGATCTTATATCCACATTTTGGACTACAGCTTTTAATTCACCTAAATTGAAAATCCTTTAAATCCTTGAGGCTAATGCTTAGTTCTCATAAAACACACCTGGGATCCAGTATGACATTGAGAGTTACCTGGCTCTAGAGTGACCTTCTAAATGAGATAAAGTCAGGAAAGCCAGTTGTAACAAGGATAAAATTTATATAAGCTGATCTTGCATCTGAGTATTCAGTTGGTGTATCTTTTTTCATAAATAGTAGTTATATTAAATTCCTTTACAGAAAGAAGTAATCACATTTCTCAAAGTACTACCAGAGGTATTAGGTTTTGCAATCCAGGGATCTAAACTGATCACCACAGTTCACTAGAAAGTGTATTCTTAGCGTTTTACAAGGTCAGTTTTGTTTCTTCTTTTTTTCAAATCTGTCTTGAGTCCCATTTAAAGTTTTCATGTATTAAATACAACATTTTGGATGAAATGTACACTTTTTGCAGACTACATTTTTGACAGGTGGGGGTCTTTTCTTGCATAAAGTTTGCTGAACTTGTCTGAAACAAGCAGTCTAGAAATCTGTGTTTCTGGAGACAAGGAGTGCTTGAAGTTGCAGGAAACTGATATTAGTAAGACACTTTGAAAGCTATTCTGTTGCTCAGGAAAACTTTTCTCTGAGCAACAGAAAACACTGTCTTGTGCAAACACAGAACACTAAACTACTGAGCTAGTAAGCTAATATGTAAGCTAATATGTTGTGCTGTTAATTCAAAAATATACTTTATTTTACCCTCAGTTTTTCAAATTTAAAATATCTTACTGAAGTATTTACTGAACTATTAATTTTTGAAATTTTAATTTTATCCAGTACATAACTAGAGAGATGATCAGCAAAAAGAGATGAACTTTATCCATGTCATTCAATGCTTGTCTAATTGATTTATTGTATTATAAAATTTATTATTGCATAACAAGGGAAATAATGGCAATATTTAAATATGATTTGGAATATGAAGGTTATCATAAAAGCTATCCTAAAGCCTCATGGCATACCTGTGATAATGGACTCATGATCAAGTTCCCAAATTGGAAGAACCAAGGGATGGAACCTTTTGGAAGGTACTATTACTTGGTGTCACTACATCCTACAGTCTGTATTTGTGGGGTGTTTTTCAGTGAAGCCACCACTCTCTACTAGTCCAGTAAAAGACTTTTCTGATGTTTTTAGTGCTTAAAGCAATCTGTGCTGCTATGACAATTTTGACTGCCCAACGAAATCCTGACAGATGTTACTATTACTTGGAACTTGTGGAATCTAAATGCCAAAGAAAGCATTTATGCTGAGAAAAGACCAAAAATCAGAGGATGGAATTGTAAATCAAGGAATCACTTATTATCTCATGTTGATCATCAGATTTCAGTTATAATGTAAAAAATTTTTGGGGGGAGGGAAAATCTTTTTATGCAAAAACAATAATATACTTTCCCCTCTGTTTGCATGAAATTAATTTAATTTCCAAGTAGCTAAAGTATAGGACCACAGGGTAAGTACTGTATTATCTCTTAGAACAACAATGTAGCAATGACAATACTATACTTCTAAAAAATATATTATTATTTCATAATAAATAAAATTCTCTTTCGAACACAGATAAACAGCTCTAAACTCTTGGCCTTTTCTATAGTATCTGCAATAGAACTGAAGTAACTTGTAAACTATTGACTATTTCATGTCACTGGAGTGTATATTTTGATTACAGGATTTTTATTAAAAAATACTCGTTCAACTAAAAGGGTGCATAATGCTGCCATACCTGGGATTTTTTTGCATTACGACCTCACTTAAATACCTTACAAAAGCATGGTTGCCATGATACACTTATACCCCTAAAACATAATATGGTAACCACAGCCTGGGAGTCTTAACAGAAGCCTTTGAGATAGTGGGCTAAAAGTCAAGTCACTACCAGGTATGCAGTGCCGCAACATTGATGTGCTCCATGGGAGAGTTTGACTGAAATCTATGGATTCTTTTCAGTATTCAGTACTGTTTCAGGTTTTTCTTTTTCTGTTCTTTCCAATAACATGCTTAAATATTATACTTGAGGCTTTCTTATTTAATTTTTTTTTCCTGTTGCATGGTATTTTTTTTCTGGCTTGCAAAGAAACATGCTAGCAGGATATATCCATTATCTAGCCAGGACTAACAAACCTGTAGAATAAGCATCAATATGCTCAGCAACTGCCATGTGTGACCTAATGGTTACCTTTCTTACCATCTGTGGCTGGTTTTTTTGTGGTCTTTGACCAAGTTCTTCTGCTTAACTAAGTAATTTTCTCAGATGAGGCTATACAGATGGACTCTATCAAAAATACTTTGGATCAGAAAGTGGAACCTCTTGGAGGAAAGTTGGCATTAAACTTGTGATTGAACAGTAATTTGGAGGGAGTACAAACAGAAATGCTGCTGAAAGTAAGAAACAGAGTAATACCTGATAATGAATTTAATAAAGTTATTATGTGAGCTCCACCCAATGCTCAGGTGTAATTCAGTGCATGACAAAAAAAATATTTATAAGTCCCTTTAGATTTTGCTAACATAAAAATATGGAAAGGATAGGGGTCGTATAAGGAACTTAAGGTACTTAATTCTGTAAAAATAAATTATAATTTTAGCTACCACAGCGGAGTAAGACAGAGAAACTCTTTCTCTTGTGTTGCTTGAGAATTTATAAAAAAGGAACATTAAATGTTCATCTTGGACAAACCGCAAGCTCCACCTTTTATTGTTATTTCTTATTATGTTTAGACTTGAAGAAGCCCATCTTAGATTTATATTAAGTCAAGCTAAACCATTGATTGGGTTTTTTCATACTTGGATTTTGTTTTCTCTTCATTGAGTATTTTTTAATTATCTTTTTTTTATTACTTTTCTTTTTATAATCTTGGCCAGTATATATTTCATTTGTTTATTCATCACAGTGAAATGCTATAATCATGAATCACCTCTGATGTCAATGATTGCTTATTTTGTAGGTGAGAAGCAATTGGCAATTTATCCTCTGAAAATCTGGATCATTCTCAATGCTTTTCAGAATATGTTCCAAAATGTATAGACTCCATAGATAATGCATTCATTTTCTTTGCACATTGAAAAAGATTTTACTTTTAGAGATATGCTAACTTCATAGAAGCAAAGTAGTCTTTGCTACTTTATATAAAAAAATAATATGTTTAAAAACAAACCTATTATTATATTTATGTTTTGTTAAAGGTTTTATAATTGGATTATATTTATGTGAAACAGACATGTCAGATATCATACTGAAATTGTGGTGAAAGTAATCTCAGGTTTAGATAGGGCAAAGATAAGTATAGAGTTGATAAGTTAAAGAGCGCTATGATACATAGCTATGAAAAAGTAATTTAGAATATTGCTGTTTATATTCCAATAAAATATTAGAGGTTCACATTAAGGTCAACTAGATTTTGTCCAATCAGAGAGCACTCAAATGTCTGTAAAGAAGTTGTCAGTCAAAACAGAATAGAAAGTATGGGAGGGAAATGATTATTTAAATCTCTTCTCTTTTAATTATCTCTAGGATTATTTCAGGCATGAGGAAATCTAAAGCATTATATTAACATTAGTAATTTCTCACTTTGTGTCTGAACATATCCTTGGGCTGCACTTTAACAATGCCTCTATTTTGTCTGCATCTTGTAAGCTGTGGTCTTAGATCTTCTGGTTTATTATCCTTAAAAAAACTGATGTTAGCGAACCACTCAGGATAGAAGGCAGGTATTAAATGATTACCTGTCTTCAAAGTCTGGCTTGGCTGTCATTGATCTACTGATAGATTCCTACTGTCCAATCTGTTTCTATAAATATTGTGAAAGAATTGGTGGTGCAAGTTTCTGTACTCTTAGTACTGTGTTCCAGTTTTTCAAGGATCACTTAAAAGAACATTCTAGTGGTTTAGTTTTCATCCTTATTTTGCCCTATCAATTCACTAAGTCCTACTTGTAAGTAAGAGCTGTGCTTTAGCTTGTTCCTTGCCTTTAGGAGCTTAAACTGAGATCATCATCTCTTTTCATCTAATTTTCTGATCAGCTATTAGAAAATTTATTTCTTTAGGAGAATGGGTTAGAATTGATGGCTTCTATCCCTGGCAGTGAAGGACACTACTGAAGAATCCCTCATACATTAGTCTTATGCTGTTCATGTGGTGCTTCAAATTAAATGTGCAAAGAAACACAAAATTTCAGAAAATTTAGTTTTCCAATATGTAGTGTTTTGTATATTGTGTCTAATTTAAAATATCTAAGAGGTGTATGGATAAACAGACATCTGCTTCCCCAAACAACCACAACCATGAAATAAAAAGTGAAAATTAATGTTTCCATTTGGAAGAAGGAGTTTGTAGAACCTTGTTCTGCGCCTGTGGCTAAAGTTTTTTACTCTTCTCAGTTGATTCTAAAACTGTTGCAGAGATACCAAGAAAATGATCATTTTCATGGAGTCACACATACTAGAGCAAAGTTGAGATCATGCCCCTTTCTCTGAAAGCAGAAAAGCAAACCCAAACAATTTTTCTTTGTTTGTAATAGGAGTAATGCTTAGCAAAGTTTTCATAAATTTATTGGCAGAAGATGCTGATTATACAGAAACACATGTGTATATATATATTTCTTTTTAAACATTGTCATAGACCCATAGACTTGAATGAAACTGATGACATAAATCCATGTTCAATACTTTGATGAATGAGTAACGTTTTTTATTTATGCTGTGCCATAAAGCTGAGCTTAAATTTAGAAAAGACAGAAAATAGAAGAGTTTGAAAATAAAAAATACTGTTCTTTAGTCTCTATAGAAGCATGAAATAATATAGTAACTGGGTTATTGCTATTGTGTTTTCTCCAACTATTACATAACACAATTTATCATCTGAATCTGAGCTGATGTCTGCTCACATACTGAGTGAAGTATTTAAACAGAAGCAATATTAGGAGATGTAAAGTTAAAAATACTTCAAGATACCAAAAAGCTCCACTGTATCAGCAAGCCCAACAACAGTACAGGGCTGGGGCAGAGTGGCTGGAAAGCTGCCCAGTAGATTAGAGCCTGGGGTGCTGGCTGACAGTGGCTGAACAAGAGCCAGCATGTGTCCAGGTGGCCAAGAAGGCCAATGGCATCCTGACCTGTATCAGCAATATTGTGGCCAGCAGGACCAGGGCAGTGTCTGTCCCTCTATACTCAGCACTGGTGAGGCCACACCTCGAGTGCTGTGTCCAGTTCCTGCCCCCTCACTGCAAGAAGGGCATTGAGGGGCTGGAGCGTGTCCAGAGAAGGGCAGTGGAGCTGGTGGAGGGCCTGGACCACAAGTCCTGAGAGGAGTGGCTGAGGAAGCTGGAGTCATTTCATCTAGGGAAAAGAAGATTCAGAGGAGACCTTATGGGTCTCTACAACTACCTAAAAGAAGGCTGTATCCAGGTGCGAGTCAGCCTCTTCTTCCAGGTAACAAGTGATAGAACAAGAGCAAAGAGCCTCATGTTGCACCAGGGAAAGTTTAGGCTGGATATTATGGAAATTTTTCATTTATTCACTGAAAGAGTTGTCAAGCACTGGAGTAGTCTTCCCAGGTAAGTTTCACCATCCCTGAAAACATTAAAAAAACATGTAGATGCATTGCTTAGGGATGTTGTTTACTGGTGGAATTGGCAATGCTGTTAACAGTTGGACTAAATAATTCTAGAGGTTTCTTCCAACCATGATGATTCTGTGATACTATCTTTTTCAAATATCATTGTTGTGTTTGACTGTGGCATTTTCAAGATGCCCTGGTAAAAATAAGTATGTCCACAAGTGTAAGGAAATAGCTTCAAACTTGAAATCCAATTAAAGCTTTTCATATACTATTGTGCTGTGTGAAAAAAAACTCCCAAAAAACAACCCTCCCCAGAATTAAGAGGCTGTGAATTTGGACCTAATCATATTTGTATCATATTTAGTATGGGATTTTCGCATTGTGATCTGCATGTTGTTTTACAGAAGCCTACATTTCTGAGCCCGATTTTTCTATGGATACTTTTATTTGGATACTTGCTTTAAGCTAGATGAGCAAATCCCATCTTCTCTGTCGCTATCATAATTTTCTGTATGTTAGTGCTATAGGCAGGGATTTATACATATTGTAGCAACTCTCAAAATAAGTGTGGCCTCTTTGGATATCCTAAAATATCCATGAATTTCAAAATATGAATCATAAAATAAGTATATATATATACACAAATGCATGAAATTGAACTTTCATGTTTTTCATACCTGAATTCTATGATATTTACCAGTTGTTTTGGTTTATGTTCTGCCATAAAACCACTGAAATGTGAGACATGAAATACAGTTTTAAAATGAAAAAGAATAATGCTTTCAGCTGTATCTGGGTTTGGACCTGGAGACCCATCAGTAAATTGCAATAAAATGAGATTATGCACACATCTGTATACACAGTATTTATTTGAAACAATTTCTACATGAGACAAAGAGGCTAGATCTTGTCAATCCAGTCTTCAACAAAACACTTATTGTAGTTATGCCTCACTGAACACAATGAAAGTGTCTGCTGATAGAAAATTAGTAAACATCAAGTTAAAGCAACCTAATATGGCTGCAATTTTGATCTAAAGAAAGGGTGAGAGCACACTCTGGACTTTTATCTTGCACTGAAAAGGAGTTAAGCAGCAGACTATCCAGACTTTGATGGCTGATTAAAATTTTCATGGAGGATGATACAAAAAGTAGAATCATGCTCATAATATTTTATAAAGACACAAATTTCAAGATCTTCCTTGATAAGGAACAGGAGTAAAATGTTATACAGGGAGAAAAATATGAGTTGAAGAGTTGGACCTAATGTATGTGAGAAGGCAGTAGTTTAGAGTGCACCCTCATCTATATAGGGACATACAAAAATCTTTTTACACCTATGGCACTATTTGGTCTCAGGGTTGTCTGAGAAGATGCCTTCTTTTTTTCCCCTCCTCTTGTTCCACAGTAACCCCATGATTCAAATATATTTCCTTTCTCATCTGCATTTAGAGGACTGCTATCAGTGTCTGACACCTTCATCCCTGGTTCTCAGTCAGACACTGACTAAAAGTCACTCTGAGTCAGCATGTCAAGAATATTCTGACAAAGCCTCGAGTAAGTAAGAGTTACAAGGAAACTGGGAGACAGGTTTACAATTGCAGCAAATGGATCTTGTGGATATTTGGTACAAGTAAGTTTCAAGTGAACTGGAAACAGTGCTGGAAGAAATGAGGAGAACTCTGAGTGGATAGGCACAGCTTTCATTTAGCGACAATTTAGATCAAAAGAGAAGATCTTCATGTACACAGGAAGGAACAAGGGCTCATAGGCTCAAACAGAGCAATGCAGGCATGCTGCTTCCAGACTGGAGCTGTGGGATGCTCTGGGAACTAGGCCAGTGAGAACTGAGGGATGTCAGACAGACACTTCTTTCATGGGTACAAAAATAATTACCATGTTATGACTCCAGCTTCTGTAACCTCCTTGTTACATTTTCAAGCTATCAGTTCCATGCTTTATTGCATGGGGAAACTTTTCTATAAATATGCACACTATATTTACTTGACAATAATTAGGCTGCTGATGTAACAAAATATTTATTAATAGGGTTGGGTTTTTTTACTTTTTCCTCAGATTTACATTCTTCCTTTGCACTTTTACTTGCCTTGTCATATGCTTTCAAGAAGATATTTTTCCTCTGCATTGGTCTAGTGCTTTCAAAAATAGGGTTTTGATCCATGACTTCAAAACTAAAGTGTGTGCTACTGGGTAAAAAGCACTCAAAAACATGAAGGCTTATGTGTTTTCAAGGTTCTGAATTTAGTCTTCAGTTTAATACTTCTTTGTCTTTGATACAGAATATATCCTAGTTCAGAATGTAAATTGAATGTTCTTTCATAACTTCCAGTTTCCTAGAAAAAGACTGGGTATCATAAGAAGTATGTTGGGCAGAGGGCAAAAAAATCCTATAATTTTTGTAATTTCTCCCCTTTCCCATTTTTCTTACTTTTTTAAAACTATTAACTTTATTTTCAGTAGGAAACAAAATATGTACGGCTCATTTTACTACAAGCAAGACTCCGTTCTGTATCTTTCAGTTTCAACATTTGCAGATTTTTTTAAAGACTTCTTCATATTCTAAAATCTAATCTTATTTTGGGGATTTAAGTCACATGTAGCAGCAAAAATTTAATATTTAAAAACTCAGTGATGCTGTAAATCTTGGAATCAATAGCTTCCAATAATCTTGTACTCTTCTATATGTATGGTCTCTGACAAATACATAAAGTGTTTAGTTTCTTCATGTCAAAATATCATTAGATAATATATCTTACATAGTTTCCCCTGAAAATACCCCAACAGAACTTAATTTCATTTACTCTTGACAGAATGTGCAACAGCTTTTTTTTTTTTGTTAATTTCTTAAGATGTGAACTCTTAGAATGGAATTGAATCTTTTGCAAAGGATTACACTTGGAGAATGCAAAGGCATGTGCCTCATCTAAGATTTGAAACAAATGATTTAAATAGGTTTTTAAGTCATAATTACTATACAAGCTTTCTGCACATAAATGAATATGATTTAGCTGCATATATTTACTTAGAATGTAATTACTTACCAAACTATTACTGTTCAGCTTTGCTGAGTGTATTTTTAGAATCAAATCATTATGTGTGCTTTTCCTTTCACCACATGGATCCTGTGCAAGAATCTCTATGCTACTGAACTACAAAAGACAGTATTTTTGTACAAAGCCTCTGAAGGAAGATATATTGGCCACAAGACAGGCTTTACAATAACTGAAGTGATTTTATGCATAAATTGTGTTTTAGGAAATCCCAAGCAAGTATGTTGTGATAGATGAAAGACGTAGCACTGGATTAAATGGTGTGTCCAAGAGAAGCTTCCTTGGAAATCAACATGCCAGAATGACGGAGCAGGAAGAACTTTATATTTGCTCTAATTGGGTGAAGCCCTTGGCTATGAGATGGGCCATCCCTGTCTTCACCTCAGGCTTTTTTTTTATATTTGTGGAATAACCTATTCACATTCCTAATTCCCAAAATGAACATCACTTTATGAAATTTTCATCTTTATTTTGAGCTAATGAGATTTTCAAAATATTTCATGTTTTCATCTTCACTGCCCTTTTCTGAAGCCATGGAAAATTTCAGTTTTCTTTTGTGTGGCAGCTGGTATATTAGCTCACAAGAAAAAAAATTTCTTGCTATAAACACTTGAATTTACTGTTTGATCAACTTAGATTCTCCTCAACTGAGGATACCATAGGTATCAACATTCCTATTCCTTCCTATATCACATATGAAATTTTTACCACAGTCCTGTCTGCAGCCTTATTCTTCTTCCTTCCCATAGATTTTTTTATTATCCAGTCTCAATCCTCCCATATTATTTCAACAATGCTTATGTTTCCCTCTCTTTTCTTTTATTCTTTTTTCCTAACAACTGACTGGGAAATCACATTTTCTTCTTTTTTTTTTTCCAGTTTCAGAAACTATATGAAATAATATATTAACTTCAGAAATTTAATGAAAAGGAAACCCTACATCTTGTCTAATTCCTTCATTGTGCTGTGAAGAAAACATAAATTATTACTTGCTAAAGCTTTAGTTTTTATTTGGGCAACTACCTAAATATGACTGGCTAAAGCATGCATGTTTAATTTTACTGCAATATACTATTCAGGATGTGCCCCAAACGATTTCTTAGCATTTTCCTTGAGAAGTTAAAGTCCAAATATCTGAAAGTTACTGATAACCTCTAGCGAAATGAATAAATCTATGTTTATGAATTTTCTCTGAATATGAATTGCTAAAGGAGAGCACAGCAATTCAAGTTGCTGTCTGCTATAAATGAATAAAGTCAGTGAGTGAAATATTCTCAGTCCAGTAGCAGATCCTGGAAAAGTCTTCATTAACTAATACTTTTCTCCAATAGTACAACTTAAACTAGCATAATCAAAATGGATTCTGTTAGTTCCTGACTGGGCACATACCCAAGCCCATTTATTTTTTAGTATTTCAAAAATGTAATACAAGAAAAACATTCCAAGATGTTTGTAAAGTAACTATACACACCTCTGAGATGAAAATTACATTCCGTGTTACATTTTGATGTCATGAACTTTGACATAGGAAGGGTTGGGGTGGATGAAGAAAAAATAACAGTTTGGAGATGAGGGTAGAGCAGTTTAAAATTGTGAATTCTAAATCTCTTGGTCTCCCATAGTGATATTTTTCTTCTTAATAGATGCTGATTTAGACTGCTAAATTAATGTGTATAACTTTTAGTCAATTTTCTATTGGTACAGAGACTTTGATTTTTTAACCTTTTCCTCCTCTTTGTCAAAGTGTTGATGTGTGACAATGTTCTCTTGATTAGAATGATGACTGAGAGTACTTAAGAAAGAAACAGTGTTTTACAGGAATGAATAAATAATAATATATGTATGCATCTTATAAAAGATGGATGTGAGCAGGAAGAAGACTTATTTTCTAAAGTTGTGAAAGGGTTTGGGTTTTGGTTTTTAATGCCTGATCACTGGAAAGGTCAAGTGTCAGCCATTCCAGTGCCAATGGTTGCTTCTGTCTCGTAAGGCTGTGCCTTCCACTTTCTTTATTGGTTGTAAATAATGTGCATGTGTGGAATATGCTATAGCCTGGCATTATGTCCTGAGGGCCCAAATGTCCTGTAAGATTAGAAAAGCAATTCAATGGGCATTTTTATCAGTGTAGTTACCTTAGAAGACTCCAAAAGGAGTCATCATTGCTTGGTTTTCATTCGCTTTGGTTCTTTGTTTTTCTTCCTTCTCACTATTCATAAGCCTCTGGGAGGAGTTCCCTGGCTGCCTGCTGCCTCTGAAACTCCCATAATAGGAGCTCAGGGAATTCCTCACAGTGAGGACCCAGTGAGCTCCTGCCGCTGAGCTCAGTGCTGCTGCCTGCTTGTGAGCTGGAGCTGCTCCCACCGCTGTCTGCCTGACACCCTGGAGCAAAGAATAGCTGTCAAAGTGTGGGGATAGGGGAGGCTGCTTTACATTTGGCCAAATGACAACAACTGCCTTTTGAGGTTTTGAAATGTGTTTTTGTTTTAGAAGATGTGAACAGGATCTTTTGAATATGTTGCAAATTATATGTTCAAATGCTGCTTTGGATTTAGGTAAAATATTTCTCATTTCTGAAACAGAATGCAAAGTAATTTTTATCCCTATCTCTGAGTATTTACAGGTCCCATTTTTAGTCTTCATTCTGATTCTTTTCATACAGATGCCAATATTATGACTACTTTACAAATAAGGTGAAAAAAAATGTTTGTTCTGAATAGGATTTCTTTGTAAGTTTAAGATATGCATCTGATTTTTCTGTATTTGGCACATGACATGAAAACAAATACTCTAAAAGACTCCAGACAAGGAAAGTTTACATCAGCTATATTTAAATATTTTAAGTGGAGACAATGGATTGGCCACATGTGCATTCTATAACTGCATTATTTTCTTTTACATCCTCTTACCACAAACTTTAATCTGCCTTTTTCTGAATGCTGCAAAGAAACTATATCCTCTGAAATTGTCACTAAGAAAAATTACCTGAGGGCATTCTGACTTTCTGCTTAAGCTTTATTTTGTCATTTATTTCTATTAACAGTCATTAAGGAATTTAATAATTATAAGCCTCATTAGCATTTTAATGAGACCAGTGGCCATTGCTAAGTGTAATTAAATTAGTTTTATTGTATGATATTTTGAAGCTGTGATTAAATTAAGTTTTACTGTGCTTTGAAGACTAAACCTGTAGAGATCACTCTTCAGTAACGGTCTTGTTAACTTGTGAGGACTCTGTAAAATAGACATAGCCAGGAAAAAAGGTAAAATATTCCCTACTGAAGTTAATCATAAAAATTGAGAAATCAAATATCCCTGCTGCCACCAGCTCTAAGATTACAAATATATTCTCAGTGACAATAGTAGCCTGTTAAATATTGTGAGTAGCTTTATATAATCTATTTTTAATTTTTCAAAATAACATCTAGATGAGCAAATTGTTCTTTATAAATCAGGGAGAGAATCTTACAGTTCTTGCTCAGACAAAACTTCCATTGAGTTCAAATGGAATTTTACCCCATTAACAACAGCAGGGTGTGTAAAAGCAAAGCATTATTGGTGTTTGTTAAACTTATTATAGTTTTAGAGAAATAAATTAATTGGGTAGTGAGGAAAGACAGTGAGAAGAGGAAAACAGATTCTACAATTGGACTCAGTTAAATTCCTATGATCTCTCCATTAATATCCTATGAAAAGACACACAAAATATCGGTCCATGTCCAACCTCTGCAAAATCTCCAATAGAGTGCACTGAATAAGAAAAGGATAAGCTCTCTATAAACAGAGGAAGGTAGTTTATTGGTTCTCACCTATTTACCACCTTGCTGTCTGCCTTGCAGGTTCTCATTTTCTCTTCCTAATATGATTGTACCAGAATATGCTGCCCCATTCAGCTAGACTTCGATAAGCATAAAGTTTGTTAACCAGTAAGTTACCAACAGTTAGAGTCTGTATTCCTTGTGTAGGAACCAAATCCAGAGTCCCCACTAATTTAACAATTTTTGTTATAGATTTTCCCTCTGCCAGTAGTGATTGCTTCACGTTAAAAAAAAAAAAAACAAAAACAAACAAACCCACAAAAAAAAAAACTAACCCCCCAAAACCAAAAACTTCTTTGTAGTGTTAATATGTTAGTTCAAATAGCAGCAGAGAGGGATTCAAATGTAAAGGTGCCTTTTTTTATAATCAGTAAGGGTTAAGTATAGTCAAAAATTTACATTTCTAGGGCTTTTTCTTTTTTTTTTTTTTTTCTAAAATAATGAGCACTTTATTTTTATTTGACTTTACCCTCAGAAAGCTGAGAACTTGAAGGGATTTGGGTCACCCACATGCATATGTTTGCTGAGGTCAAGACAGCGCTTAGGATAGTGTGGACAGAGGAATCCTGAATCAAGTTGTCATCAGATCAAATAAATGCAAACTGTAGAAAATTGTAGCAGGAAAGAGACCAAAGCAAAACTGTGCTTAATTGTAATATTGGAAAGTTGTTGTCACTTTCAACCTGATATTTGCTTTCCTAAATCAGGTATATTACATATCTGATTGTATTTTAACTTATCTGCATTTAAAGAACTATTTAGCATCTTTAAATCCTAATTCACTTCCTGTGTCTCTTCTCTTAATGTACCCTGAAGCTAGTCAGGCTTGTGCATTTGAGAAGTGCTTCAGCATTCAGCTCACATGTAAGGATAAAACATAGTACTCTATTTTTAGCTGCATTGTAGCTTCTGATGAACTGCAGTTCATCAAAATTAGGGGTGCTTCAGTGAGTCTTTTTATCACTAGACTGTTCCAGTAGTATTTTTATAATATAGTAATAGTTCATAGTATATAAAACCACTAAATGTCCTTGGTACCTGTGAGAAGAATACGGGATATGCAAAGATTTTGCATTGAGAGAAAAAGTCTGGATAATTTTTTACTCACCTCTGACATTGTAAACTTGTTCCCAGAAAAGTATTATCTAGATATTTCTGTGGTTTTTAATGGCATGAGAAGCTATCTTCCCTTTCTTGTGAGATGTGTCCACAATCATCCATCATCACTGAGTGCATTGGGAATTCCACCCATTGCAAAGTCCAAGCATTCCCTGTAGAACATTTTCTTTTCTTTTTCTGCTCTTTACAGATAGTACAGAGTTTAGGAGTTTAGTTCCTATGAAATTAATTCAGTGTATTCAGGTACCTGAAGAGGAACTACCTCAGCTCCTGCTTGCCAGTGTTTGCTCTTAGACCTTGTTTTAACTGATACTGCTGGTATTACAGAATGAAGTTTTGAAATACCTTCGAAAGCAGCTTAACAAGATAGTTGTGTTTTGTGATGAATTACTTTACAAACATTATAAGTATGCATTTTACATGATAGCTATTTGTATACCACACAAAGCATATGTTTACTTGTGGGAACTGTGTGGTTTTGCTGTAATTATTAGAACCTATTGATTGGCTTCCATTATGTTTATGTTTCCAAATTAAGCAATATGAAGCAATTTTCTTCCATCCTGTATTTCAGAAGCCTAGGAATATTATTTGCAACTTTTACTGCAAGTCTAGACACCTCTGTGAATAAAACTAATAATTTACTTCATTGTAAGTTTGTCTTCTGATTGTAATCAATGAACCTTGCACTATGGAATAATAATGAGGTGACAAATGAGGAAATAACCCTTCTGAGGTAGGGAAAAGGTGATGATAAAAGGCACAATGAGCATTCAATTGACTTCTTAAACAATAATACTTTTGGCCCTTCTTTTGAAGGCTAGCTACTTTCAGATAATCATAAGCTGTTTGACCACTTCAAAAAAGAGGAATAATTTTAATGATGAGCCATTATCATAATTGCTTCAGCATATCCTGAACTCACTAAAAGACCTTATTTCTGGCCATTTAGTACTTTATTGGCTTTTGATATACTGTGTCATCTGTTCAATTTGTGGGAAACTATCAAAGGTGAATAACTGAATGTTAGGGGTGGAAACACCAGAAGATTTCCACGACTTATTTCCAAAATCAGCTGCAGTCAAGTTGCCCTGATTTTACTTCTTCTAGACTTACTTCAGAGATACAAATATACTCTGATTTCAAATTTGGTTTCAATCTCTTTTAGGATAATTCCTGCCACTCACCATTCCTGTTTTATAGATTTGTATTTTATTGTCATATTTTGTGCTATTTAGTCCATTTTCAAAATCTTCCTATTGATTCTATGATTTTTACTTAATTTCCTGTCTTATGTATCTGTACTTTTATTTCTGTTTCTTCTCTTTTCTTAGAATTGTTCTTTTCCTTACCACCCTCACTGTTCAATTTTTATGCTTCTTATGATTCTCTTTTATTATAATTTTCTTTCTATTTTTGCATACATTTCCTATTTGCTCTCATGTGGTAGTTTAAGTATAAAGGTCACAGATATAATTTTGAGATGTATAGGTGGCTTTATATTTCTCTGTGGCCCTATGTACTTGAAAAGTTAATAAAATAGAAACATTCAAAGGTGTGGGTGTGTGTTATGCTTATTGTTTCTAAGGGCATGTATTAACACATGCACCACTATTTGTATATTGCTTTTGACAAGGGAAAGAAATACCTCAACTTCTTCAAGCAGTCAGAGGATAAGAAATAAATGTATTGGTAGATTTGTGTATGTGTAAATCCCCAACAGTTATTCTTAAAGAAGAAAGATAATGAAAATATTTGACCGTTCTGAGCCCTTTCTATCAGGAACATCAAATCTGAGAGTTTGCTGACATATCAGGAAAGCTATGAGTTCTTCATTTTTTTCCAAAAGTGCTCATTGTCACAGTGCAAAGGTCATACTCAGAACCCAGAGAATATGCATATCCTTGGTTTAGAAAATGTAGAAGTAGAAATGTTTATTTATTGAACAAGTTAGTTAGATACCAGTTTCTTCCTTGATTTTTTTTTTTTTTTTTGGGCGGGGGTAGTAATTGTGTTCTTTTTGTTCTCTTTGTTTTTATTTTGCTAGTGGATTTTATATATCATCCTTGAGACACGAACACATCTGAAATATTCTATCCCAATCCAAAGTGGGCTAGGTTTGACAGAAGAATCTACCACCCAACTGAATGAAAAAGGCTGAGCCATAGAGACAAACAGGAATATTTTTTCTGCATTAGTGGATGTTAGCTCATATGGCTTAGATTGGAGACTTGCTTTCCTTAGTTGCTTGCTCCCTTAATGTCTGAGCTAAAAAGATAGTCACTTTCAGAAAATTTAAAAAAACCCAAGCAAATCAAACCAAACACACATACAAAAAACATCCAAACAATGGAAAAAAACCCTCAAACAAACAAAACCAAACATGATAAAGAGCAGGACTGTGTGTTCACAAGTGTCTGTGTTTGTACAGGTAATAATGTCACTTGTAGCCCATAAGAGGCCTGAATCCTGGTTACAGAAAACATTCCCTGCTGAGAAAACATTTTTCTCACATTGAAGTGGGTGTACTTAGAAACAGTACTTTATCAAATCAAAGGAGCTTAGATACCTATATATGTTCACGTGAAAGAGAATTCAGCACTTTAGAGTGAAATAGGCTTTCTTACCTATTACAAGATAGTTTCGTTGATATTTGTGGCAAGGAGGCCACCACAAAGCCTGTCTCTGTGTTCAGTCCTATGGTTTTTGCTACAGAAATAAGGTTGAAGTAGATTGCAGTGCTGCTTTTACAGTCTGTGCACATCCTGAGCTGAAAAGGTGAATACAAAAGGATGATTATTTTGTCTTAGGTCTGTAGTGGACCACTGAACATGCAGGGTCATTATGACCACCACAGCTTGCTCCTTGTATGGGTGTGCCAGGCTGCTTTGCTAACCTCTAGTTTATATGGGTGGGGCAAAGTTGTTCACTCAGCTGGGGCGAATGCACTGAGCAGTGTAGACACAGACAGGTCTCTGAGTCCTGGGCAAGGCTTTGAATCCTACTGTCAGCACAGGATGTTCTGAAGAAATTCTAGGAAATTACTGGAATGTATTATTCTTTTGGAAACAAATATAGGATATTAAGCATTTCTGGATAGGAAAAGATTTTGCTTAATTGTACTAAATCAAAATTAATTTTCTATTTCCTTGGTTGAGTCATGGTAGCAGACTTGGTTTTTACATTGCTTTATTGAACACTGAGAAGGAGTAAAGAGGCCTACAAGACTGATATTGGTTTGCTTTTGTAAAGACACTGAATATTAATGATTCTAAACTCTATTACTTAGGAGGAAGTCTTTATAGAGAAAGCAGACTTGTGAGGTAGGCTTCTTACCAATCAGGGTGAGATGGACTCACCCTGATTTAGATGCTTCTGGAGTTGTTTTTTTTTTAAATGGCCACCCTACCAGTCAATTTGGGCAGTGAGGGATAGTAATTTTTAAAGCATGGTAGTATTTTTTTAAGAAAAGCACTATAGAATTTATTTATTCTTGATTTTCACACTCAGGAAGTTTAGGAGAATTACCATTTTTTAAACCACAGAATCATAGAATGGCCTGAATTGAAAGTTTGGTTTGGTTGGAAGAGATCTTTTAAAGATCATCTGCTGTTAGTTAATGTTGCTCAAAACATCTGATCATACATCTGCCTTCTTGATACCTATCTTAAGTAGGTCTTTCACATTCAAAAGGAAAAAACATACCTGGACTCTGCTTACTATGATTAATTTGAAAAAAAATGTTTAAAGATTTGCCTGGAAACCATGTAATAATTTTATATATTCCTAAAGAAAAAATCAGTGAGCACAAACACAATGCTTTTTACTAGGGTTCTAAACCTGCACTAGTGACCACACTTGCACAGCATTCATATATCAGATTCCCTAATCCCTGAGGATTCACAGGCTAAATCTCTTGAAGAGGTGTAGCCACAGTCAAACCAGGAGATTAAATATCCAATAATATGTATGAAATCTGGTAAGGACACCTTTTGGGGTGCACCTGACAAGGGGTGCCCACAGTTTGTTTTAGTGTAACACTCAAAGAGGACAGTGAAAACACTAATCAGTATATTTCAGAAAGGATACAGTGAGGAGGTGAAGACTGCCTTTTGCTGAATTAATCCACTGCTGCTGCATCTTGATAAAAATCTGTGCTTCTGAGCATTCCGTGTATATGATGTGCAGCCAAACAATTTTTTTAGCTTACCAGAATCCTTTCTGTTCTTTGACAAAACTGATGGGGCAGGTACCTCCTAACCTACTGATGTGGAAGCAGTTGGTTGACATCTTGTGACTGAGTCCAGGATTAGATACCTAAATTGAATTACTCTCCAGACATGACCTCTGTTTTTAAGAATCTGCTGTTCACTAGAAAGGCTCCTTAAAAACTTTCAGTCTTTGAACATAAAAGTTGCTTTCAAGTTAATAATTAAGGCATTTAAAAATAAAGGAGTAGAATGCATTTGATCTAGCTTTTAATATTATCTAAGTATGCCAAATAAGAGTGTCTTGAATAAAGCTGCTGAATTCACAAGGTTATGAGTGTGAAGTAAAATAGTGCCATCTGGTTTAGAGGAGGAATTCATACAATGAAACTCAGCCAGAATTACTCCAGAGAACATAACAACAAAACATAGAGACTATATTTTATACATATTTCTTTTTATAAAATAATACCTCTAAAACTGAATAAATATTTTACCCAGTATAAGACAGGGGCAATAATAATTCATACTTTTCTTCCAAGATTTGCTAATATTTTTTAAGAAATTAGAGAATGAAAAATATAAGGAGAAAAACACTGAGAGAGCAAAAGAAATTCTTAGAAATTCTTAGTTTATGATACAAATTCTTTTGAGTTTGAAAAAAAAGACATTTGCAGAAAAGCCTTTGTCAAAGGCAGTTTAATTTGCAGAATTTAAAAATAATTGTTTTCTCTTTGGATAAATGCAAATACAGCATTTAGGAAAATTACCTTTGCATTACTTACTTCACTAATTACCTCCAAAGCACCTCTAAAGCATACAATATAACGTCAAATCATGTTAATTGGACAAAAATTGCAAAGTACTTTTCTAAATTTCAGGTGTTAGAGCTAACATCTTTGACATATTTTTATTTACTAAAACTGTGCATATGTCTTGAAGCTTTCTTATTACAATAGTCACTTCATGAATTGTTCACTTGCTTACCCAAGTATTTTTTCCACTTTCTTTCTCTTCAGTCTCTCTCTAATACACCAACTATCTACTGGGGTTTTTTAAGCAAAATTATTACTTTTATGGAAGTATTATTACTATTATATGAAAGGGAAGTGGATAAGAATGCAAATAGAGAGTATTTCCATACAATAACAACAAAGTCCCTAGAACTGATTCTTCACACTTCTCTGTAAGCAAAACCCTCAACTAATATTTCATGCCCAATTAGAATATGATTGCATAGTGGGTATTAAAGGCTACGGCGGACAACTTAGCCATTATAAAAACTCTGTTGAATCTCAGAAAATATTGAGACTATCAAAATTCTGCATGCATATTAACAGCTTAGTGGTAGTGTTAATTCAGCCTGTAAAACTCTATTCATTTCATCAACATTCACTGTAACAGGAGATTTTCATGATAGAAGTAGGAACTTGTGTTACTATAGTTGCAGTCACTAATCTTATCTCAAGCATTAAAAAATAATCATCAGTATCCTTCATGCTTTGAATGGAAACATTGTTGAACTATTTTACCAGCAGTGTTTAATTTTCAGAGGTAAATTCAGGCAATTTTTATAACCACGGAGATTTTGAAATAAGTCTGTTTGGAGCAGTGCATGTAGGAATTAGAAAAAATAGAAAACACTGTAGATCTGAAAAAAACATAAATGTTAAAAGTATAAAACCTTCTTCTCTGCTGATGGACAGAGTATGCAAAAGGCAGTATTGCATCTTGTGTAACATAAAGGAACATTCACTGGAACTGATATTAAGAAACATTTATACAAACTGCTTTAGAAAACATACACAGGGATTTATTGGTTTGGTTTGGTTTGGGAGAGCAATCTTTATTGAATTTTGTGATGGTAATGCAATGTTAGCAAGTGAGATAAGATTAATTTCCTAGAGGATGCATAATGTAGTCAAGTAAGCAGAGCTGGACATGATCAAAAGAATAAAAGAAGATTATGTGATAACCAGTTTAAACCTCTGTCTTGTAATGTTTTGATGCATTATGCTAAAGCTGTGGTTACAAAATGACAGAAAATCAGAAGAACTGGTAGCAGGTACATGTATAAGCATCATGTTATTGAGAGACAATTATCTTTTCCTCTTTTTTTTTTTTTTTTTTTGTTCAAACATATTTCCATGTTCATTGCGAATATTTTCAGTACATATTTTTAAAATGTCTTTCCTTGATATCACTGTTATGTACAAAAGGAAAAAAGCTTCCCATGAATACTCAGAATTGTTTGATCAGTAAGACAAGGCAACTACCTTACAAAACGTAAAACTACACTGATTTTCTTTATTATACTGACATTTGCAATTATAGTTCTTTTCATCAAGAATCCTGAAAAAATCCTGAACCCAAGAAATTTATAAAAAAGATTTTTCATTTTATTTCAGACCTCTAAGAGAGGAGACGGTATGAATCAAATTTCTCTGAATACTTCAGGAAAAGGAAAGTTAAACACAGTCGCATAAGTGACATTGACAGGGAAGCAAAGCTTCAGCTTTTTTTTTTTTTTTAACTTTGTTTTCCTAATGGTATAGAAAGATACTTAAATTTAAAAGGCTTGATTAGTTTGCAAAACAGAATTTTATTTTGGGAAAATACAAATAGAAGTCAGTCTATTTCTTTCTCTTACAAGCATAAAGTATATGAAGATGAACAAAGATGTATTTGTGGAGGGAGCTAAGCGTATGACTAATCTAAAATAAGTCAAAGCCTACATCATAAGCATCATCAAAAGAAGCTTTCCATGTCCCTGAATGCACTTCCTTAGTGTTGTCTATGCATCAAGGTTCTCCTAATTCCCATATTGGTAGCTCCAGTAACACGTGAACCACAGCCTTCCTACCTATAAAGCAAAGGAAATTATGTGATGAGCAATGCTGCAAGTTTCCCTCTCATTATTGCAATTCTTTCCCAACAATAAATTCTCACTTTGTTTAATTGTAAGCCATGCTTCTTATTATTGGCTCAATTTTCTCAGCAAAGCATCTGGAGATAGACATTAATGTTATTACTTTGGTAATAATTGTGTTAAATAACTGCAGAAAAGCAATAGCACATAACTTTATTATTATAGTTCTGCTGCTATTACACACTTGTCTGCTATATAACAACATAAAAGAACTTGACAGTGTAAATACTCAGGTGAAAAAAGGGTTGCTAATGCTAAAAGAATAATGAACAGGAGTAAGAATTTAATAAATTTACTTTTATTGTTTCCTTTTTTAGTTTATAAATAATTTGATATTCAGTAATACACATAGGAAAAAAAGCCTACTAGGAAAAAACATGAAGAAAATAGAATTTAGAAAGTAACTAAAATATGTGAGTGGGAAAAAAAAGGAGAAAAAAGGAGAAAAAATGGAAGTTTGGACAAAAAGGCTGTTCCAGATCACTGTTCAAAATTTAGAGTTACTGCAACATCAGAGAAAAAAAATTACTGTCTCATAATATCCTGGTAACTGCAGAAGCAATCTCTGCAGCTGCTGCTGGTTGCACTCTGCAGCTGATTTCCGTAAGAGTACCTCTCCCAAAAGATTAGGAGAACTGCTCTGCTATAGAGAACAGGCTCACATTACTAAAATGTTTATTACACCACTAACAACATCTTTTCAATATTAAGCCCTTGCAAAGCAAATCTAGTATCAAGATTCACTTTTATTTATTTGTGGGGTGGTTTTTTTTGGCTTTTCTGGAGTTGGTTTTTTTTGTTGTTGTTGTTGTTGTTGTTTGGGGTTTTTTGTTTTGTTTTGTTTTAGGTTTTTTTTTTTGTTTTGTTTTGGTTTGGTTTTTTTTTGTTTTTGTTTTTTTTTGTTTTTTTTTTTGGCGCAGGAAACCTCAGAAGGGTTTCACCTGAGCAGAGCCAAGGGAGGAGAGATCAAACAGGTGTGGGGCATTAAGGGGCAAGCTGGTGAGTTTGGAGCAAATGCAAGGCACAGGAGTGAGAGAGGGAGGGAGCTAATCAGGGCTGATTGAGCACACCTGGGAAGGGCGGGTCCCAGCACAGCTCAGAGAGCCCTGAGGCCTGCAGGTCATTTTTGGGGTTTACTCTCTTAGGTGGAGGAGCAAGAGGTCTGGGCTACTGTGGAGAGCTTGGGGTTTTGTTTTATTTTTTTAGGTGAGGTTTACTACATTCTGAAAATAAATGAAGCAAAGTAGTAGCCTTCCTTAGGAAAACAGGCAGATGACATAGTTACAGATCATCGATGTTCTGTGGAGACAGCTGCAAAATTGAGGAGACCCTCAAGGAGCAGAGAAGAAAAGTGAGACATTTAGAAAAGGAATTGGAAGACATATGCACCAGATTCAGCTCATTGAAAACTGTAAGAATAGGTGTTTGTGACCCATGGAGAAAAAAAACCCAAACCCTCAATAAGCCTTTATGCTCCCTCCTGTAAAGTCAGCTAAAAACACCAGGGCAACACACGTTGTGGTCTAGCAGAAGATGTCCCGTCTGCAGCAAAGTACTTCCAAGGTGTGGAGAAGACCAAAGAGAATCTCAGTAATTCTGGAGTTAGGTAGGTATGGGCCTGGCTGATAAATTCACATGTTTTATTAAGCTCAGTACTATAAATTCTGGAGAATCTTAGAGGGGGTGTTTGCTTCCTCTCTCATTTTACCCTGTCTCCCTGTAATAGTCCTGGCAGAGGGGAAGATATTGTTCTTCCAAACTGCAGAAGATCTTGACAAAAAATATGCTGGCAAGTAAGGCATGCTAAGTACAAATGGGTCAGGATAGGAATATTTTGAACACATTCTTGGCTTTGTGCAGTCTGAGGCAGGTGATGGAGATTTGCACTGAAATTCTGGGCATGGCAAAGAGGGGAAGTCAGTGTGGGGAGAAAGGTAAAGTGCTTTTAAGTTGTGCTTTCTGCCATAGTGTAGTAAGTGTTTGCAAGCTTGTTCTGCTAAGCCAACAAATGTTTTTGGAATAGCAAAGTAACTGTAAATGAGAAGCAGCACAGGCAGATGGGCTGCCAGCTGAGTTACAGAAGCTAAAGTCCGTGTTTCTGCAACTTGTGCTGGGTTACTCTGTGCAGCATTCTTAAAATAATGAACATAGCTGTGAATGAGTGATGTGAGGAGAGTCTTTCCCCTGCTGGGCAGCTCTATGGAACAGCTCCCTCTCCCAGATTAGCAAGTTCTGAGGTTTTATAAGTAGATGAAGCATGAGGACCCTTACTGCTGTTGCTTGATTGTTCAACTACTATTCTTACCATGCTTTCTTTTATCCTGGCACTGCATCAAGCTGTGCTTTGTAACATGCACCCTCCTGTCCAGCTGAAATCTACTCTAGTCCATTTTTCCTCTTGTTGCTTAATTCTTTCATTAGCCTATATTTTTTTACTATTTCTACATTTTGATGTCTTTCTCCTTGAGCATTTTCTCTTGTTACTGTTCATTTCTGCTTCTGCCTCTCCTTCCAATTCCATCTGTGTAATTTCCCTTCTACTCCCATTTTCCCACATCTCATCTTGTCTTACCTCATTCTGTTCTTATTATGTATCTTTCAATGAGAATTTGTTAAGGTGAGAAGAAAAAGAGTGACATTTGCCAGTTCTCTTCTAAAGGTCTTCTAATTACTAGCAAACCAGTTGTACTTGCTGAAATGAATTACCAAACCATGCTTTCTCCTGTGACTCACTTGAAATTAAGTTATGTACGATATATTAGACTGGTTTTTGACATAGTCAAGCCTAAGCAAAGAAATCTATTTGAAAGCTTGCAAGAAAGAAGCTAGTATTTTTAAGAGGAAGTTACTGTTTTGGTGGACAGAATTTCTAACTGCAGGTATTCATATGGAAACTTCAGAATAAGTGAATGTCTCAGCCTGGTAAAAGCCACTTGGCCAACAAATACTTGCTTGATGGGAGAAAGGCTGGAGTGTGGGGAAAAAAACTGAGACAGTCTAAATTAGAAAGCCGGCTGTAAACTGGATTTTTTTTTAAGGCATCTTAAGTGATGAAATTAAATATGAATTCCTAGTTATGTCTATGACTTTGGAAGTTATTTAAAATAACAGGCACAGAAAGCTGGGTCACACCAATTAGTCTTCCTGTAAGAAATCTTGTCTTTAAGAAGAAAAATCAACTTTCCAAAGGCATAGGAACACTTCTGTAAATGTCAGAAGAGAAGTGAAAGAGAAATTTCTTTGTGTTCTTTTCTGATGCTTTTAAAATATGAACTTTCTTCTTCTGACTCCTATTTTCCACTAATTATTGCTAACCATACCACTGCTTCTTATAACTGTATTTTAAATGGCATACTATAGATCTCTAACCTATAAAATGGAAATATTCTGTTTTTCAGAAGTATTATTTAATCATCAATAATCAATACTTTAAAACTTTATTTTAAAGTAGTTGTGGGCTGCCTTTGTTGCTTTTTTTTTTTAAACAAGTGGGGCAAGGGAGAGGGCTACAGGGGTGGTATACGTGAGAAGCTACCAGAAGCTTCCCCTGTATCTCATAGAGCCAATGAGATACACCTCATTGGCTGTAATCAGCCCCAAGGTGGATCTGCTGAGAGAGGAGTGAGAATGTAAGCAAGAAACAGCTGTGCAGAAGAAAGGATGGGAGGTGCTCCAGGTACCACAGCAGCGATTCCCCTGCAGCCTGTTGAGACCTTGGTGTGACATCGGTGCCCCTGTAGCCCATGGAGGTTCAAGGGTGGAGCAGAGATCCTCTTGTAGCCTGCAGTGGAACCCCTGGTCTAGAACAGGGGGATGGCTGAAGGAGTCTGTTACTCATGAAAACCCATGCTGGAGCAGGCTCTTGGCAAACCTTTGCACCTATGGAAGGAACCCTCACTGGAGCAGGCTGCTGGCAGGCCTTGTGACATGCTGGGGACTTCTGTTGGGCCGTTCTTCCTGAAGGACTGCACTCAATGGAAGAGGCCTATACTGGAGCAGTTCCTGAAGAACTGCAGCCTGTGGGGAGAATTCATGTTAGAGTAGTTCATGGAGGATTTCTCCCATGGGAGAAATCCCAAAATGGAGTGAGGGAGGAATGTGAGGAGTCTCCCCCCTGAGGAGGAAGCAGTGAGAGAGACAATACATTACTTTATTTCATCCCATGAGATTTTCCTTTCATTTTTTCTCCCGTCCAGCTGAGAAAGGAAGTGATAGAACAGCTTTGGTGGGTACCTGGCATCCAGCCAGTGTCAACCCACTCACTACAGGTACTTTAATGACTCCTTGCTTTAGGACTGAACTGTATTTGTACCACATTCTAAAAAAAAATCAACCAAAGACAGCCTATCCTCTCTCCAAAAAATGAAAATACCCCAAAGAGAAGACCTCAAAAAAAGGGCATCCCAACACAGGGTAATAATATTGACAGCACTCAGTGGGAGGTAGTGTGGGTATGCATGCCACTGCTGTTTCAGTTCCTGCATCTTGATGGTTCTGTGCAGTGTAACACGAGAGGATGATAGTGCATAATGATAATACATCTGCCTTAGTGATGTGATGGGCATGCAGTAATATAAGCTTTGTCCCTGAAGTGCAGGATTTTTTAGGTCAGGTACAGTTCTGTACTGAGATTTTTGTGCTAATATATGAGCCAAGTCAATAACCTACAGGACTGCACTTCTCTGCAGTTTGCCGTGTTGTACGAGGGATGTGCTTGCTGTTCCTAAGCCTTTTTCTAGATAATGGTTTGATTAAAAAATGTATGGTTTTCTGTCCAGTTTGCTCAGTTTTGGTTCCCACTTACCAGTGTGTATATTTTCTGAAATACGCAAGTGTTTACCCAGTCATTTCAGGTTCTTGCTGTCCCTGTCTTTGAGCTTTTGTGAATGAATTGTGACTGAGGGACTACTACTAAATGAGTAGATGTAAAATATGATTGAAGCACAAGGCTTGTATTGAGTCAGAAATAGAGTGAAGTTTTCCTTTCAGTGTCCTATCACATAGGAATGTACTGTTGCTGATATAAATGTGATAAATTGCATATGAATAATAAAAAACTTTCAACTCTTTATGGTTCACTATATAAAAACTGATTTCTATAGAACTCTTTCCATGACTCTTATCTGCTTTTATTACTGCTTTTTAGATATAGTTCATCCTTAAAATGTTCCTTAAAGCAGTTTTTTTTTCTGCTTTTGTTCTTAAGTGTGCTCGTACAATTGTTATGGAGAGGGATCTCCCAACAGTATTAAATATCTCTTCAGACTAGATGTGAATTAATATACCATTGATTAACAACTTTGAATTGATATGAATTTACTTATGCTTATTCTGCATGATTTTGTGTGTAAGTTTTTATAGCGAGTTATTCTCACATGTTAAATAGGTAGCTGGTCAAAAGGTGCTGGGCTAGCAAGCTCCTGCCAGCAGCAGGCATGAAGAAAGGAACTGATTATTCTGTGGTAATTCTTGTCTTTTATAGTATGTTTCAAGCTTGTCAAAGCAGAATGCTGTGTGCACTTTGGTACCTTGAGCCCTGTCAGCCCTTTGTAATTACCAATCACTTCTGCCTGCTGCAGCTTCTCTTGTGCTGGCTCTATCTAGCACTGGGAGCTCAAACCAAGGGGTTTTGTAGCACTATGTAGGCACAGAGTTTGTGGTCATTAGGAGTGGGGCTGTGGCCAAGCCTCATCCCCAGTGGGTGCAGCTGTGAGAAGCAGGTGAGCAGCACTGGCAGCAATGAGCCATGGAGTGCCCAGGGGCACTGACCAACCACCAAAGGGAGCAGAGGGCACACAGGGGCAGTGCGTGAGCATGAGGGGTATAAAAGGTCGGGCTGAAGAACAAGAAGGGCAGACACTTGCAGCCTTCTGAAGTGGAAGGATGTTACTGATACTCTGATGTTACTCAGGCAGATACCTGAAGCCTTCAGATGAGGTATGGTGTTACTCTGTACGGGTGAATGCTGAAAGCCTTCTGAAATTGTATGGTGATACTCTGTGTATTTTGGCTGTCTCAACTGTGACATATTCTGCATTACTACAGATTACTACATATATGCTAAAATGGAAGGTGTATTTGGCAGGTAGAATGTTTCTCAATGTGCTCTCGTGCTGTAATCTGAAGATGTACATCTTCCCTGTATGAGAAAAGTCTTGCTGTTCATGTGGTTGTTGTAGGATTAGTTTATTTCCAAACCTGTTAAACTAAGATAAAATGAGAATACTTTTAAATTAGATTCCAAATGGGCAAGTTAGTTAAAAGGTTAATAAAATGTAAAAATCAATAAATGGTTTTGGTATAGTCAGGATGAGTCACTCTTCCCTTGTGAGCAAGGGACAGTGAGGAGTGTCAATCATTTTACCTCTTCAGTCTGCCCAAATCTCATAGGTATGTTCAGTATTTTCACTTTAACTTCTTTATTTGTGTTGGTTTCTATCCTGGAAATAGTCTGGCCATTTAATTAGAATACACATTGCTTCAGTCTCTTACAAATAATGGTACCTGTCTAGTAGAGCAATGCATCATTTCCATTTCCCTTGCCAATAAATAGCTACTTGTTACAACTGCAGTGTACCAGCACATTGCAGGTCTTCTTGTGTTGTATTTGGCATTTCACATTATGTGGCATGTGAGCAATTTGTGATATAACTGTTAAAAACAATAAAATGTAGTTCATTCCTTGATGGGATATGTTAATAATTAATTGCTGATACCTGATTTTTTCTTTCTTCAAAGCAGAGAGATTTCCAATAGTCACACAGTCTCTGTTGCACAGGCTCTGTTGTCATTAATTGTGAAAAGCATTTATTTTGTACGACATGAATTTTAAAAATGAGAGTAAATTCTTACAGTTCATCCTGTAATCTCCCATAGTTTGGTTTGCTTTTCTTACTTGAAACATTATTTCCTGTTATTTTGGAAGAAATTGACTAAATTTTGTGAGTGAGGTAGCAGCAGCATGGAGGGGGGTGCATCACACGGGGCTTGGGACAGGCTGCTGCTTGGACTTGGGAGGAGATAGGAGGACTCTGATGAGTTGTGGGGGGAGGCCAAGCTCAGGGGATTAACACTGACCTTGGGGCTAACTGTGGATATGGGGAGCTCCAAGGAAGCTCCACCACTGCCTGCAGTACTGCATGCTAGACTGAAGATCGATCTGTTCTTAGGATCCATGTTTTAGAATCATGCCTCGTTATCTAGTACTCTAGTTGCAGCTACTTGCAGGAGCTTTTAATCTCGTGGTTTCTTTCATTTAAGAAAAAAATATAGGGATTTTAGCCCATAATAAAAAATTGCCTTAATGTGAAGAAATTACTGTAATATTTTTAAATTACATCAACACTACCGTAACACCTTTCCAGTACTCATGGTTCTGTTATTTTTTGTCTAGTGAACGCTACTGGCCTAATTTTCACAGTTGTGTTAGTATTTCACTTGTTGTCAGATTCTGGTTTGCAAAAAGGGTCCCTTCTTGTTGTAGCAAAGTTCTAGCTCTGCTCTATGCCTGCAGCCTGAAGTCCATAAGAATCTGCTCTGCTGGGTCGCAGTCCTCCTTCTCACTACAACCTTATCTCTTGTTCTTCATAGACA
This sequence comes from Taeniopygia guttata, assembly GCF_048771995.1. Taxonomy (NCBI): domain Eukaryota; kingdom Metazoa; phylum Chordata; class Aves; order Passeriformes; family Estrildidae; genus Taeniopygia; species Taeniopygia guttata. The sequence goes on along the minus strand of NC_133028.1, from coordinate 33,402,058 downwards.
GAAGGGAGAAGTTAAAAGTTAGTTTGGAGAGCCCTTTGCCTGTTGCTGGGGAAGCAGCAAGAGATGATTCTTTCTTGTCACCACAGTGAAAGCTGTGCTGGTGTTTAACCTTTTAATGTGCAATTGTACTGAGTGCAAAATCAGCTTAAGAGAATGAGAAGCAACCATTTTCCTGTGCTTCTCTAGAAGTTTAGACATAAGTTTAAAAACATAAGGACATATGTCCTCTTCTGAGGACATATTTTGTCTTATTTCCCCATGGCTCACCTCCAAAAACTAGAAGGGATTGATGCCAGCCGGTTTCCTGATCCCTTTCAGCCGCATTTTATTTCCATGGGGCTCCTTGCTGGGCAGCCAGATAGGCAAGTCTTTGTTCCTCACACGGGGCACCATTACAACAGTTGTTTGACACGGACTTCACTTATGCTAGCAAAGCAAAGCCAGTTTATTACACAGTTTACTAGTATTTATAGGTCACTACATTCATTAAAAAAAATTTCTAATTTGACCCTTTTATTTCAGTCCTCTTTAGAAACACAATCTTCTGATTGTTCTTATGCTAGTAATGTGCTTTGTTATCTCTTTTGCTAGTAAAGTCCTTATTGCATCTTTCTTCATCAAAGTGGTCAGCATTAGAGACTCAGAGTAACCAGCCATGATGTCTTCACTTCTGTTCTTGCCTTGAGTTTCTCTCTGCCTTGGCTTTCACTGTACCAGGGCTGAAAGGTCTGCAGTGCTACCTAGTTTAGCTTCTGTAGCTGTCTGATCTCTGACTTTCTTCCACACAGAGGCAGTCACAAGGATGATATCTTTTATTTATTATTTTAATTAATATTTTAAACAATGCGAGTAGGAAATGAGAGAAACCAAAGAATTCTGTTGCAGGTATTGCTAATATCATGGAGAACTAAGGCTATCCTGCCTTAACTCACACATCGAATTAAATCTGGTTTTGACTCACAACAGTAGTTACCTTTAAGTGAGAATATTGAAAGAAAACAAAGAGCCACTAAACTTTGAGACAGAAACTGTTTATTTTGCATTCTGGCATATCCACATGTTCTAGAACATCCCCTATTTTAATGACCTAACAAAGCAATAAAATCCTTAAATTGTCCAAGTTTTATGGTGTGAATGAATGCTACTGAGTAATATCGGAAAAAACCATGTATAATGTGACTTGTTACATATTATGTTTTTCAACCTGTAGAAAAAATAAAAGATGCTATGTCTCCTATGTTTAAGAAGACTACTTTTGCATAATATTAGCATTTAAAATGAACAAAATGTGCTTTCACTTTGTAATTTGTTTCTAGCTTTTCTTGTAGTGAAAAACATAAGAAAGTAGAAGGGTTTTATTTCATTGCTTAATTGCTGAGCACTTTATGACTTTTATTTAATCTTATGCAACTTTGTCAAAGTTTGCCCAAAGTTCTGCTGCTCTAAACTTGCTTGCTGTCTTTTCTCCAAAGACCTCCTGGTATAATTTACTTTTCTCCATTTTGATCTGGACAACACATGAAATGGCACCTGCAATTCTACCTTAAATAATTTCTTGATAAGCCTGCAGATAAGATTTCTGTTGCAGGATCTGTGTGTCTCATCGTTAGTATTAAATCTCAGCTTTTATGTTATAGAAATATGTAAAATGCTGGTAGGATTTAAAAGAAAACAAAATTCTACTTAAAGAATCATAGAATTTGCCTGTGGAGAATGAGGAAAATGGAACACTAGTTGAAATGAAGATGCTTTTATGGGTGAAAATACATATTTACTTTGAAGTAGCATTATAATCTGGAGAGACAACTTTTTACCTTCATATTGCTTCTACAGTTGTAGGATCTCAATAGCTCAGGGCACATGGACATGTTTTATTCATTCTACTGTGGCATGTGAGGCGTCACATAAAGAATTGAGAGAACTTCTAATTTAGAAAGCATGTGTGGCCTTAAATATTTTCATGAATCCTAAAGACTTGACATTGTCAATATGTAATAGAATTGATGTTTTATTTCATTTGCTAGAAATTGATATTTCTATATATGGAAGTGAAAATACAAGTAGGATTACCTGTAAGATTGAACAAATCATAATAAAAATGCTTTTAAATTTGGCTTTCTGTTTACTCTAATGTAAACCTCTTCTTTATGTCAAAATTAGAATATATCAGTGTAGGAAAAAATTGTTATGCTATTTAATCACTTGCTGGAGCTGATACACGAGAATGAGCATTGGCAATGTGATCAAATCTAAATTTTTCTCAGATCTGATACTTTTGATAAATCCAGTGGAATAAGTGATAATCTGGAGATACCATTATCTCACTTTCAGTGTATTAAAAAAAATGCGTGTCTTTAGTATCTGGTCCTATTTATTTTTCCAGTTATAAGTGAAAGCATCCATATTGCAGTAATTTGTGTCTGCTGCTGGAGTATTAGAACATATTAGAGCTTATTTTTCATTTAGATTGTTGTTTGTGCATGTTCTGAATTTTTTTCTGTGGTCTCAAGACAAAATTTGTTAGCTCATTTTGTGACAAAGTCACTATAAAGACATGAATTCCACTTGTCCTAAATTTGTGATTCTTAGTTTGTGTGGGGAGAGGAGAGATATAGACCTTATTGTGGGTATATTTCTTATTTATAGTATAAGAAAAGATTCTTATTAGCTCTTGCAATTCAAAGTTTATTCTATATTAAATTAATATATTTATGTTTTTTTGACTTCTTAACAGGCAATAACTTCAAACTATAGCTTCATGCTTTCGTTGAGAATATAGATCCTATTTCCAGGAAGTAACAGTAAGTACTTAGGTGTTATAATTTCTTTCTAATGAAGAAGTTTTCTTTTTAAGTATTCTATGTTTACTTTAAATGTGTTCCAGGAAGCTATTATGACCACCCACAATATTGCCAGTGCTGAAATATGCAAGTAGAATTTTCTCAGTGGATCAGATGGCTCTTGCTCAGAGCATTTAGTTAGCTTTCACAAGAGGGAAAACCCAATCAGAGTAAAGGCTTTTGTTTCAGTTGGTTGTAGTTCCCAGTGTTTTCATTGAATGGCATAATTGTGTTTATGAAAAAAATTTTTTAAGTTATTAAAATTATTAGAAAATGAAGTTGGAAGAGTTACTGTACCTTTAAAAAGAGAGTTTTATTATATTTTAATGGATAACAGGAGACGAGAAAAGCAGAAAATTGATGTTTAGATGGAGAATGAGTCAGTGTTCTGAAAGACTAAACAAAGGTACAGAAGTAGTTCACGATAGGCTATTTTTAGGTTATTGTTTTGGGGTTTTGCAGCCAAGGTTAAAAATATGTGGCTGCATGCCATCGACAATAATTTTAAAAAAGGACTTCATTGTCTTTCATAAAGACACTGCTCTTCTTAACAGCTTTTAACAGTCTCCATGCAAAACAATGCAATTGGAAATTGCTGTCCACATTAAGGCTTTATGTGCTTTGTAAATTAATTTTGAACACACACCTACTGTAAGATTGAATATAAAAGTAAATTTATATTAGTAGTTGTGTTTATTACCAAGGGATTGATTTAGGAAGGTTATATCTTTTATTAGTTTCCAGTTTGCCTTCAGTTTTCATTAGATACTGAATAAGGATTGTTGGAGGGAGACAGGCACTCTTGCACTCAGAAGCAGAATGTGCTGCTGCCTAGAGGGCTTTTATGACCTCAGGACATCATCGCTTGGGGCAATGTCTGATCAAGATCAGAAGAGTAATCCCTGTAGTGTTTTGAGGGGTCGGTAACAATCAGTGTCCTTACAAAGCTGAGTTAAGGCTAGTTTTGGTTATTTGGTTTTGAATGTAGTATTAAGTTCCTACCTCTTTTCCTAAATTCTTCTCTACCTGTGAGTTATCAAAAACAATTACACAATCTTCCACCTCTACAAACTGTGGTACAATTAACTGAGATCAGATTAAATCTTTTAAGAAAGAGATAGGCTGAGTATTCTTAATCAACTTGCCTCCTGTGGTTTTGGTGTATATCTATAAGTTGACAGAAATGTTGAATCATTTTTTTACTATTCTTTTAAGTAAAGGGGGCAAGTTAGTGACCTTGAAGGGAGAACTGGCTTTAATTTGCAATATGAAGATTTTGGCCTGGGTAGGATGCAGCATTTTAGGAAGTGCTTTATTACTTTTTCTTTGTCAATTTCTTTTTATAGGACTTGTTTCTTATAGCTTTTTATTTACTGCTAGTGGTCTATTACACTTGAAGGCAGCTGAGTACTTTTGAAGGATTCTGTATAAATATTTACATAAATGCAAACTGCATTTCTTCTGATCGTCACAAAATTGCTTAAAATTCTTTCTGATGACAGTCTTCTCTGTGGAGAAAAATGGTTGCTCTCTGCATCACATGGTGCTATTTTTTTTTAAATATGCTGAGCGTGCTCAGCTTTGTGGTTTTTGTTTTTGGGGTTTTTTTAATTGAGATGAGACTGAGGGTGGAGGAATAGTTAAGTGTCTGCTGAAGAAAATTTGAGATTTGATTTTTAGACAAATTAATAGGAAGAATTAAGTTTTCCTTTTAAAGCTTTGTGACAAACTTTTGTTTTGGTTTTATTTTTCCTTGATATCTGCTTTTCTTTTTAACTGGTCAATCTATTTGTCCCCACATGCTGTGATATTATTGAACCAACACACATCATTTGCTTCTCAACTAAGCAGTGAAGAAATGTCAAAGAAGGTAGTGTCAGCTAGAAGTAGAGATTATATTTTTTTCCAGCAGAGGGCCAAATGAATTTTAAACCTTCACAGCAGTTGCTTAAGATGCAGTATTTGATCCTGCAAAGAAAGATCTATTTTCTGCTTAATCACTTGAAGTTCTGTCAGATGGATAAAATGAGAGGATTCCACTGCTATCCTAAATGAAATATGGAAATGTTTGCTTTGCTACCAGTAAAGAAATAATTCTTAAAAAGATTCCATTATGCATTATTTTCTGTGGCTGCTCAGGAATATATTCCAATGTCCAAAACATAGTGCAAATAATAAATGGTGAAAAAATAGTGAAGCTATTCCATCTACTTCTTTACCAATTCTGATTACACGTAGAGGCCCATGTGTACTTTATCCTGAAAGCTCAGCTCTTCTAACACGTGTTGTTTAAAAAGCCCTTTTCAGAATTGCTCCACTGATTAAGGGTAACTTTATGTTCTCTGGGTCCAGCTGTATTTCTTGCCTTTGTAGAAATAGCCTATGGCTTGAAGGAGATGAGGAACAGCAGGGAGCCTGTTATCTGAGCATCTCTATAGATGACTGTTCTTATGCATACTCATTGTTTCACTGGAGAAGGCTTATTACTAGATAGGATAGTGCACATTCAATACATTGCACAAAACTAAATAGCTGGTTTTGATTGAAATAGTAGCCTTATATTTAAATATGAAGGGAAAGCAGAAGACAATGTAATCTATGTCTCTAAAAATCAGTGGGGTCAGGTGCCTTCTTGGAAGTTTTATCAGTAAAACACCTAAAAAAAGAAAAACTTTAATAAGAAAAATACCTATATTCCCTGGAATGGGGAACATTAACATTCTGAATTGGGCTAGATATGTCATTTAAAAGGATATAATATATCAATATATTAGTAATATTAATTAAATAATATTTTTTTTCATCTTGCATCCTTTGTGTTTTGAAGTTCTGTCCATTCTGATAATTATAATAGCTGTTATTTCTGGCTTTTTTTTTTTTTTTTTTTTAATATATATCCACTTCTCAGTTCTGTTTCTTAAGGTTTGGTTTCTTTGGTTTGCTCATCCTCAATCAGAGGATGGGGAAATAATTTTTGTGGGATTTTTTTTTTGTGTGTTTTAAAAGTACTGATTTGTTTACCAATAAGAAATTACAAAGATTATTTCAAGGTTGAAGAATTATTAACATAAAAGTCATGACATTGACATGAATATGCTTCTTTCCTTCTCTGAAATATTAGGAAACTGAATAATCCATTAGATGTTTTCAGAGTGCTTTTTTCCTGTGTTCCAGAGTAACCCATGTATTGTGCTTGTACAGTTCAAAAGCCCTATATTTCAATTAAAACTCCTCAATTATAGTAAATAAAGTAAATTTTAAACCACTTTTTTTTATTTTACTTTCAGATATAAAGTAATGTGTATGCTCTAATTAACATAGATGAGAGTTTTTTAAAGCAGTAACTGAAAAAAGAGTCTGTCATGCTATTCAACCAGATTACCTTTGAGATAAGTGTGTGATGCTTGTGGGTTGGGTGAGTTTAGTCCTTTTTTGCATAAAGAAGCATTGTTGGCAAGTAATCAAAATGATGATGACTGCCTGGGAAACATATTTTCAAGGGTTGCTTCCACAAATGAGTCATAAGTAAAAGCTCTTCATCTGGCACAGAGCACATTAAGCTGGAAGAGCAAGGCAGAAAGCTTGTTGTTCAAAGAAAATAGAAGCATAAAAGATACTCTTAGAAGATCAGTTGGTCTAAATATCAGAATTGTAGTAATATCTTTCCGTCTTTTTCTCCTCTGTTTTATCGCTTTCATGTAGACCTTGATTATTTTAGCTGCTGGCATAGTTTCCTTCAAAAAGCTGCTCATTTGCTGCAACTTTAATGGGATAGAGAGCAAAGTGTTAGCAGTCTTAAGAGAACTGAGTTTATTTTCTTATGGGAATAAAATTTTTAGCCAATTCTCTTGTACTTTGTTCAGCTAACTCTAGAAAAGTAAATAAAACATTGAAGACTGAATCTGGCATGTATAAAACATACTTGTGTATGCCTATCTGTCCATGTAGAGGTGGATAGATAAGGCATATGATCACTGCAGAAAGGGAGATCTTTCTGTATACTGAGAGTGTGTTTTCACAGATCATTCACAATATAAATTCTTGTATGCTTGCTAACAAAATATTTCAGATATAGGTACTTCTAGATTGCATAGTGACCATCTATGGCATGAATACTCCGATTTGTCAACCATTTTTTTCTTCTTTGCTTTAAAACTGAACTGCTTTCAAGTAGAGAGTGGAAGAAGAATTGTCCTTGCAGTTTGTTCTTCTGAAAGCGTCTTTCACTTTTCTTTTGACTGAAAGGAGGGCTATTGTACATTCACAGTAGTTCACCATGTAAACACTTCTGTATCTTTTTGGTGTTTTATGATAGACATGTTTAACTAGTGATGCAGCTGCTTCCTGCACATGACTTGGGCTAGCTTCCAGCCCTGTGGTTAGGGACATATGCCCTATATAAGAGCACAATTTACTCTATAAGTAAGCAAATAAGATTTGATTATTACAGCTGCCCTTCTGGTCACTTAAGAGATGATGTCTCAGGCTTTAAGTTTAAATGTGCCTCTGAGGGTCTCTGTGTCTAGGTCTTGGCTAAAGCTGAACAGTCAGTCACTCTACTAACAAGGGAACCTTTTCATAATTAAGCAAAATCTGATGTTCTGTCATGGGGAAATCTGTGGCAAATAGACTGAAATGAAATATAATAATTCAGGTTTTTTTCTTCAAATAAGATGAAATAAAGTTACTAAAGATCTTTTATATATAGCAATGAAAGAGATCTTGATTGGCAACTTAGTTGCAGTAGAGATATAGCAGGAGAAAAAAGCACTGGTCACTAAATAAGGTATGTAAGTAATATTAAAGTCATATTTTGAGTATTTTTACTCATAGTTTTATACATAAAAGCAATTTTCTCTTACAAATCAACTCATTCTGGTTTTGCATAAAATAGCTTCCCCTTGCCACAGAAAGGAAGACTGGAACATATAAATCATTGGAAACTTTCAAAAGACATTGTTTTGGAAAGGGTTGCTTGTTGTACAAACAAAGTCACTGCTGGCTGCAAAATTGAATGGGCCACAAAGGTATTGCATTCATAATATTAGCTATAAAATTTGAAATTAATATCAGTTTCTGCTTCTGTTACCATGTGCTGATTAGCATAAAAGAAACTTTGCCCTAAGAGCTGTGAGGTAATTAACACAAAATTCAAACCCAGAAAACATTTCCAAATCAGAAAAGGCTCTAAATAAAAACGACTGTTGGGAAAGCACTGAGGCAAGAATGATATATATTTTCTGATATCTACTTGCCAGGCATCTACTTTAGGCCAAATTGCAGGGAGGGGGAGAAGATAATTTGCTGGGCAAGGCAGACCTTTGATTCACTGCAAATGACTATTACCACAAGAAAAAAAAAATTAAAAAACATTATTTTAGATTGCAGTAGTAAAAATGCATATAAAATGCTTCTTCCCTTCTGGAAACCCTTTGTTATAGAGTGACAATTTTGGGAATCATGCTACAGTGTGTTAGTTGTCATTTCTAAAGCTCAGCTATTAGCCACAATGTTGAGTTAGATTATGAGATTTTGATCACTTCAGATCATCTGACAATGCTTTCCCTAAAGCATCCCAGTGTGTAAAACAGTCTACACTTTCTCAGCCTTTTTCAGACTCAGGAATATTTTTGTGACCTTAATCTGGTGGAGTGCATTGTACCTTTTTGTATGTGTCAAATGGATAGAGACATGTATGAAGCCGTTGCCTGCACTTAGGCTGCACTAAGGTCCTTAACTTCACTAGGAAGAACAAGTAGTCGTTAACTACTTCTGTTGATGGATTGCTTTGAGAAAGCTGGCCCAATAGCTAGACTTTTTAAAGAACTATTTGTAACTTTCTCCAGTGTTAGTAACAGAACTGTTTATGAAGCCTGCAGGTGTGGTGCACTTCCTTCTTCATGGTATGTCATTTTAAAGGTAACCTCAGCAAATATCCAATATGCTGTTCCAATGATTTGCATTAAATATAGCATATTTCATAATAAATCAGTATAATGCTGCATCAGCATTTCAAAGCGTCCTCATGATTACTAGTGCCACAGAGGGGAGTATAAAGTTTGGAGGAGGTAATTAGAATGACCTTGCATTACCGAGCTGGTGAGCAGTAGTGGATTTTGTCCACAAGTAATGGAGTTTTTCATAAGATGCTGCTTATCAACAACATGTGCATGCAGATATCAATGAAAGTTAATGTGAATATCTACACGTGAATGTAAATTGCGAACCAAGTACGCCTCATATTTTCCAAAAGCATTACAGTTTTAGCTGAGCTAATTCAAGTAGTATTTTTTCTTATTAACTTAAAGTTTTTTGCAAATTAAAAATTATTTCTTGAATATTCCTTAATTCCTGGTATGTTTTTATATTGACAGTAGTTTGAACCAGGCAATCTATCAATTTCTTCTCTCTTGGGGTTTCTGTAGGTCAGGGTGACACCAAGAGAGAGATCCAGAAAAGTCATTGCTTCCCTAGCCCAAACACAGTAAAATGAGTCTTGGAATGCTTTCAGTTGTGCTTTCAAGGTTGTTTATTTCTTCTTATCTATAATATTTTCTCTCTGACCTGATGAGCTCTGGTTAGCAAGGAGGCCATAACAATCTGCATGCCCTCTCAGGTGGTGTTTACCTTTTATATCAAAAGTTACATATACTATGTTTACAATTTGTTACCAATAACTAACATTTATGTTGGACAGTGTGTCCTTACTTTAAACCAACAGAAAAGTGTCACTATCACAGCAAGACACAGAGGGCAAGAAGAAGGCTAGGACGCGCCCAGATTCCTCCATCTTGTACCCCCTTGAACCCCATCCTAAAGATCCCAAAATTCTGTTTTTCCACCCTGTGTTAGTTCAAATATCACACTTCTAAAACCCTTGGGACTTGTAATTCCTCATCCAGAGTTGGCAGCTTTCCACAGGCTAAAATTGAAGCCACAGTGTTTTTCGACTTCTTGCCAGGGTCTCCGAGACCCCTGCCCGGGTCTCAAGAAAGCCTGGGTAGCCAGGGGGATGTCCTGGACTCCGACAGTCTACCTTCTCTAACAGTTAATACGGTGTTTGGGGACCCACTGCAGCAGTGCTTAGTTTAATAATGGTTTATAATTTACCTGAAAAGTTCTTCGGAGGCCACATTAGATATTGGGTTATCTTTAATGCATGTAATCTCCAAATGCTTTTTTGTCTCTTTTCACTTTGGTTTTCGAGCTAAGAATTTTGTCTTAAGACAATTATTAGAAAAGTAGAATACTGAATACTAACTATCTTCTGAAACAGATGCAGAGAAACATGAGTTTTCACTGAACATCATGTTGTGTTTTCTTTTTCCCAATGCAAAAGAACAGGGGTTAGCAAGAACATAAAGCAGCTTTAGGGGGTGAAAAGCTAATTGTCAAGTAGAGGGGAAAAGGTCTCAAGAGACAAAGATATTGCTGAAGCTAGGATTTTCACCCTAAGAATTGAATTCTATGGAGGTTTTATGTGAAAAGCTAATTGATGCAGTTAACAGTTAAGTTTCCCTGCTTATCAAAACGTTAAACTGGAAAGATTTCTTTACAAAGGATTTCTTTCTTGTCTGAGGATGATGATCAGTTGTGATGTCCAAGTTTAACCGAATTCCACTGATATAATTAAAAACCAGAACTATACCCTAGGATCTTTGTATAACAAGCTAAGCTAAATATGAAGCCCACCGAAATATGAGGTCCCTGTCACACAGTGATCTTATCCTGCGCTGCTACAGTTTACAGGGAAGGAAATGGATTAACAAACAGCTGGATTTTCTTTTGCAAATATTGAGAAAAGGTCTCATTTTGACAGTTGTCTGATTTTAAACCATTATTAATGAATTGTTAACTTGAAATTTTTCATCCAGTTTAAAAGATTTAAAGACTTACTGGAAAAAAATTCCAAACAAACACACCCCACATACTGTAGAATTAAATGTGTCATTTTCAGATAAAGTGAAAAGTAATATGTGGTATTTGGTATTTGAACTCCTACAAGTTCCATTACACATCCAGTGGAGATCTTTTTGTTTAATCTATCTTACTGGTCAATGGGTGCGCTGAACAGGAAAATTTATCATTTGTACATCTTCAGCTGAAACCTTTTTATGAGGGTGATGTTTACAATACAGAAAATGAAGGCCTTTTTTCAAAGTTGTCATGAAAATATTGTGAATGTGTTTTTGATGCTTTTAAGTGGGCATATCTAGATTTTCAAGTGATGTGTAGAGCAATCTGTTTTTTGGTCCTTATGGTAAACAAGGTAACATTATGGTCTGGCAGGGCAGTGGCTTTATACAGATCAAGATAATAGTAGAATCTGTTAGCAGTTATCATCTTTTAACTGTGAATTGTCATAATTTTAATTTTATTCTTTGAGACGCCTGGGTCTTAGAATCGCCACGGATAGCTGCCGGATCCGGACCGCAGGTGCCTCGGTGGTTGACAAAATAAGGGCCTTCCACAAAAGGCGGGTGTCTCACGGGCGGCTTTATTTCCAAGGGTTCGAGGTGAGGGACGAGGGGAACAACCACTCGGAAGGGAAGCCAGCTCCGAGAGCCCCGAACCAGGGGCGGGGCAGGGATTATAACTATAACTGGGAAGGAGGGTCAGGGTACAAAACATCCAACGAGGTGAGGGCTTGAGGGTAGAGTCAGGGAAGAGCGACAGGGCAACAGCCAACTGGGATGGAGGGAAGGGATGGCTTCGAGGGGAGAACCAACGGGGATACAGAGAACTAAGAACTTTCCAGAACTGGGGGAAGGAATACACAATGATGGACAGGAGCAAAGGGAAGGGATAACAAAAGACTGACAACCGGGGGAGGCGGGAAACTAAATGTCAGTTGCCTCCCAAGGCAGAGCAGGGGGGCCATCAGCCACACCCCCTCCCACAATTCTTTTTAGTTGGTGTTGCCCAGTACTACTTACAGCATCAGCTTAAATGATCAGGGAGGCTCAACCAGCAAAATTGTGCTTAAATGGCTTCAAATATGACTTGAATCTCTGTTGAAATGTTCCTGGGTATATCTCCCTGCTTCCAGATTTGTTATATTGGGCACTACAAAAACACTAGATTCAGATTTATATTAAGTCTAGTGCATTAATTCAGAGATTTGTGATGAAAGAAATGTCAGCATTTAAATATGTTTGATTTAATTACTTAGGTTTTTGTAGAAGACATGAACAAAGGATAATTCCCCAAAACAAAAAATTTATCTTTTCTTACATGTATATAGACTTCTTATTTACTTGAAACTGAGAAACTACAAAAGTTATTTCTCCTTTCTGTATGTAGTTTTTCCTTAAAGTTGAGTTGCAAGCAAAACAGCCACTGACATTTGAATTGAGTTTATTTAAAATAATTTCAAATATCTAGGTTGCCTGGAGTTCTAGTACATGAAGGAAACTATAATAGGATATATGGGTATTATTCAGTGGGAGGCAAGTTGCAAATGAGATACCTGTACCAAAAGAGTGAAATGTTTTAATCTATTATATTGTAAGGCAAGTATTATAAAGGTTATTAGTAGAAATATAACGTAAATTTCTTCCAGGTGTTTTGTACCTCGGGTATTTATTGAAATTATATTTTCTTCTAGATTAATAATTATTTAAAATTAGCGTATTTCCCTTTAAAATCAGGAAAAAACATTTCTTGATATTTTAGTTTCAAAAATAATCTATATTCTGTGCTTGTGCACTCCCATGTTCATGTTTATTATGCAAGATTAAATAATTGCATCCTTTTGTAATATTGTTTGACACATTCAAGGATTTTCAACAATCATTTCACTTGACTATACTTTGAAGCATGTCTTGCAGTGTAACATATTCAAACAGACATGAGAAGAAATGCTTTCCAGAACAATTAAAAAGTACATTTAGATGAGAAAACTAAGTGCTATAATACAGTGCAGTGCTGTTTCTCATGGGAGTGGAGGTTTTTTTCTATATCAGTTGAAGTATTGTGGGAATATAAGGTTAACTGTGTACACCAGCAGAAATGATTCAAGGAGCAATGAGGCACATGTTCATAAATAATTGCAGTTGCAGTTTTAAATTATTTCACAAAAATTCCCCAAGGAGTTGTGTTGTGCTTCCTAGTTCTAATGTTGAAGTGATCCTTTCTATGGAAAGATTTATAAGTATAGATAAATTAGACTTTTCCTTTCTATTTCTGGCTTGTTTCAGATACAAAATTTCAACTCTTTTTTTTTTAGTTGTCTCAAAAGATTCCAAGATTGCATGACAAAACAAAAAGGTATTAGAATTTATTACTTTGTATAGTATTAGTTTTCTCTTTCTTGCATTAATTCTCTTCTTTTTTATGTGCATTAAACCCTGAAAAAATGTGACCTGTAGGTAGAATAGTAGGGAAAGTACTAATTCTAGGATTCTGCAAGTTCTTTCTGAAGGTTGTAGGGGATACAGAAGGAGATGGCTGAAAGAACCCCCCCCCCCCTTAACTGAAAAAGCATTATATCAGAACAATTTTTTGCTGAAAAATCTATGTAAAGAATCATAGCTTTTCTAGTAGAGACTGGCTTTCTGTTCCAACAAATCAGTTATTTTTTCTGGTCATTGCTGTCTAATGGCTAGAGATGGACATAACAGATTATTTTGCAAAAAAAAGGAAATCAGTTATAAAGTTTTATTTAGTCTGTCTCACTGTGTAGCAGCTCTGCCACTGATCTTCCATCCATCAGAGTTCAGAAGTCACTGAAGTCTCTGGTTTCTCCAGTTCACTTTTTACTCCTGAGGGGACTTCAGATTATTCTACTGCAGATCGCTACTTGGAGGGTATTATTCCAATATTTATGGTGCATATCTCAACCCAACCCAGAATTTTCCTCTTCCACTTAAATCTTTCAGCTATGCAGTAGCCCTGTTGCTTGAGAACCTGTGGGATTTACAAAAGGATAATCTTTTCTGTTACAGAAATTGCAGAGAAAACACAGAATATGAAAAAAATCCGTATTTCATATCCAGTGATCTCTCCTCTGACACCAAAGAGGACTCAACATACTAGAAATAAATTATTACACAAGTTAGAATAGGTTTTGAAAATATATACAAAGCCTGCAGTACCTTATTATATCTTAGAATTTGTGATGCTTTGCAAGCCAAGTTAAACTTGGGAATTCTCTTCATCGAAAGGATCTCTTCATGTGATTCACTGAATAAATGGTACATATCTTCAGATCACTCCCTTAAAATCTAAATGCACTTAAAAACTGATCCCACTAAATTTGACTAAAATAAGTTTTGTGTAAGCTCATTAAAGAACAGGTAAGTAAGACATGGAGATGTTACTAAATTCCAAGTATTCAAAGTGAGAGTCAGCATCAAAATTATTGAGCTGTCATGTTAAATGAAGCTGAATATTTTTAAGTGATTCACATGCAGATTGTTAAAAAAGACACAAACTCTGCGTTATCAAACAGGGCTCATTACTTTTCAAAATTAAGGGAACAATAAGACCTAATTTTTGGAACTTAGCTGCGCAGAAAATGTGTGAGGCTGATTCTCTTTTTCTGACAGTAGAATGAGTTCTGTAGAAACATCTGTTAAAGAGCATTTTCATGCTTTTCATATATTCAATTGTTCATAATTTCATTAGTCATTAATCTACATGGATATAGTTCTTAATATTACTGCAATATGTAAAAGCATGAATTTTCGCACAATAAAAATTGTAAGTACCTCACTGATTGTCCTTTTTTGATGAGGAACTAAATAGTTAATGATGCTGACAAGTCTTTAAGTATGTAGGTAAAATAGGTTCACTCATAGAGCTGAATGCAGCTCTTTGCATATTAGAGCTTTTGTGCCAGACTTTCTGCAGAGCAGCTTTTATATTTAAGAATTTTCTCAATGTAAAGAGTCAGTCTAAACATAAAGAATTTAAGTGACACAAGCATGGAAAATATTTTTAATATAGGGTTGCTGGTGATGTGTACTTAGTCATGCAAGTTGCTTCAGACTTCTGCTAATAAGATAATAGGGGTCACTTTATTGCTATATTTATATAAAATTCTGTACCATGCATCATCCATAGAAGGAGTGGGGACAGGGAGGAGTCTTAAATTGAAAAAAAATTAAATTTGGTTGAAGTTATCTGAAGTTATGCTGAACAGAGATCTGCCCCAATGTCTGCGGTAATGAGTATTTCCACCTAATGTAGAGTGATCTGGACATACATTATTTCCTGAAACTGCCATTCTTGTAACTGCTAGGCTTGGTGTTTGCAGTATTTCAAATGCAGTTGTGTGAAGGCTTTTATATTTTTTTCTCCTCCCCAATTCTTCACTTTCCCTAGCCAGATATAATAAATATTGATTCCCCTTAAAGATAACTATATAATAGTAACCTGGTTTTAGAGGCTTGTCTCTCTGTGCACCACTGTGGATGCAGATAGATGATCAAACAGTAATAGCCTAATGATCTGCAGCATTTAGTCTGTGGTAGTAGATGTTTTGGATATGTTCAAGAGAGGTTTCTGTTGGACAGAGAAGTGAATTTCAGAATACATTTGGTCAGAAATGTCTGATAAGCTTGAAGTAGCATAATAGTTCTTGTTATACTGTGAAACTAATGGTGTTTGATTCAGTTCTTGTGCTTTGCTGTCAGTCTTGCGTTGGGTAAATCACTTCCACTCTGTGTTTGCTTGGCTCTGTAAAACACCACTACTGTCTTCTTCCTTTGAACTCTAGTAAGTTTGAGGCAATGCAAGGTTTCCAATGAAGCTTCAACCTCTGTCTGGAGTTTTTGTTGTGAAACTCCCCTTTGTTATATGCAGTGTGCTCTTTTAAGGAGATTGGGGATGTTCCCAAGAGTGTTGTTTGTCAAAAGTGCTGCATGACAATACCTGCGTTCAACCTGCAGTTCTCAAAATGCAAGGAAAGGTAATTTTTTGAATATAGTAGTAAGCAGGGACTTTGCCTCAGGGGGAATTTATTATTCTGGGAAATTGCACGGTGCTAGTATCACAGGGGATACTAGTAATTACTCACAAAGTAAATGTGATTTTGGGGACTGTTTCAGCCAGCAGAACAGATATTAGATAATGGCAGCAAGTTAAATGGGAGCCTATGAATGTGTTTGGGGGAAGAAATGGTCACATTCCAAATTTGGATCATGTCGAAATTTTTTTTCATGTTGAAAATTTATTGTATTAAGAAACTGCTCTTCCTTTATTGTTGCTTTGTTCCAGGGTTCCCCCACCTTGTGTGTGCACAAATGTATATGCAAAAATGTGCCTATTCTAAATTTAATATTTGAGTCCTCTATTTGGGATAATCTAATCCTGTTTTGCTGCAAAACTTTATTCCCCAAAACGTAGAAACATAATTGTACAACTAGAAAAGACCACATTTATTTTCTTATTGCTATGTTACTCATTATTCTCTTAATCCAGGATTCTCAGATGAATTATAGTTCATTTTAGGAATAGGAACATAGACTGAAATAGGACCTTGGGATGACTGAGACTTAGTTTAGTCTCTATTTTGGTACTGATTTAAAACCCATGAATGCTACCTGAAATATCATCAAATTACTCATAAGATCTTTGCTCCTGCCCTTTGAGAGCATTAGTACTTTGAAATGAAGTGCTATAAGCATAAGCATTTCTTTCTAGTACCTGCAAGATAAGCTTATTCACAGCTTTATATGTGAATCTGTGGAATTTTAGAAAGAATTCTCAGGGCTAGCTGTAAGCTATGACATTCAAAAAGGAAGGAGTATTTTCCTTTTTGATAAAACACACTAGTACTTAGTGTTGGGAAAATCAGCTGTTTCATGAGGTGTAATAAATGATAATTTTTTGCTGCTTTGTTAGCCTCAATTTCTGCACAGCTAAATTATCAGGGTAAGTTAGATATATTGCTCAGGAAAACTGATCAGTAAAACAACAGTGTGTACCCTTTACCTGTGAAATTACCTGTAACTTGCTTTCTGTTAGTGCAAATTAAAAGCCACAAGAAGTAAGCTATTGCTCCTATTTAAGCCTTGGCTTTCTGTGAGACTCGGTCTCGGTGGATGGCAGGCAGAAAAAAATGGCTTACCTGAGCAAGCCACAGCTCAGCCCTGTCCTCCAGGTGGGTGGGATAAGCTGTTCCAAGGCCACAGTTCAATGGCAGACTGAATCTGGCTTTAGGGCTCTGCTTCTAATCAAGAATGTTGCAGCTACATGATGGTAATCAATGATCCGGTACAAACATATTCTGCTACCTCAACAGTTTTCTGGGAATTTTGACAAGTCAACATTATTGTCAGGCTTTATGCCAGATTGACTATTATCTGTTCTACTATAACTGTCATGTAACCAGTGCAGAGCATAAAGCTATCACAGAGGCTATGTTGTCTGCACCATCTAATTTGAGGGGAAAATGCCGTTGTGTCCTCCTGTCTAGTACAAATCAGATCCATATTGCAGTGCACAGCTCCAGTATTCATGGTTATGGAGCTTGAGAACACACTTTTTTGGCTGTTGTCTCCTGGCTAGTAGTAGGATGAACATATATCTTTGCAAAAGACCTTCAGCACTTCAGGTGCAGGCATACGTACATGGTGGTATGAAAGCATGGGGACAACACAACATTCTGGAAATCTGAGTGGGACAGCCTAAGTGGTGTCTTGGGCTCATTATAATGAATTGCCTTTTAACCTGTGCTCTTTCTGTATTCACCCCACTACTCCACTTTACCTAAATATTATATGCATAAAATCACAAAAAAAGAAGGGCAAAAATAAGAATGAAAATATGGTCATTTTCTTCGGTAGAGTTTAGGAATTAATATTCTGAAACTCTTGGGGTCCTCTGTTACTAATGAACTACTGGGCGAAGGCAACTTTTATGTTGCAGCAGAATATTTTTTATATCAATGTAGCATGAAAATACTTGGATAATAACATGAAAATCAGTACATAGAAAATGCTTACCTTTGGCTATGATTTATTATGCTTGATCTAGAGGACAGTATGCTTTCCCTGCTGTTTTCACTAAGTTTATTTCTACTTCTGTTGCCCACAACATTACAGCTGTAATGCAGTGTTGTGTTTTCTGTATGAAGTGATACATACCTATATAACATGTCAGGTTGAGAACTTTTTTAAATATCAAATTGAGTCAAACATTAGCTGCCTAGTTTTTCTCAGGTAGTGATGAAATGAACAGTGCAATGTAAGTTACTAAATGCTGAAGACTTTTGCTTTAGAATTTGTATACAAAGGAGGTAATAGTGATGACTGCCTAAATCCTGTAAAGAGGATTTTTTGCAGCAAATATTATGTGTGGTAAGGCCATGAGTTTGGCATTTTTTAGAAATGTTCTATGGAAATGCTATTAAAAACTAGATTTATAGTTTTTCTTGAGTGCCACATCAAGAAAAGGCCTTGGAATGTAATCTGGTCTCTAATGTATTTTTTCTACTCTTTCATTTCTTCTGTGCATCACCGTGGTTTATTTGCAGTTTAATCGTTTTCTTTACATGGTTCATTTTATTTTAGTTTGGGGGATAGGGATGCAAGAAGAATGGCAGCAAATAGGGAATTGAACAGTTATGAGAACTCCTGAATGGCCAGTGGAAATCAGAGACTGATTTCTGCAGGCTTCTCACAGCTATTTTCATTATCGTTGTGTTCTTGTCTTGAATTCTCCTTGCCTGAAACAGGAACAACACATCTAAGTACTACAAAATGATGCACAGGCATAAAATGCATTTGCATACACCCTTGCATGTGCTTGGTGCACCCACCTGTATATATAAATTTGTTTTCCTCCCTTGTTTGGGACTCCATTGCTATCATATTTTATGTGCTTTGGCACTGGTAGTCATGCAAATTGTAAATTCACTGAACTTGGTTTTTCTCACACCTCTTAAATTTATTTAGTTCTCATTTATAATAATTAAATACCAGCTGCATTCTTCTTGACTAATTTTAACCAAAATTCATATATTACACATAACAGTGTATTGGCAGAAAAAGAAAACAGTTCATGCTTTTATGTGTCAGATCTAGCTATTTTCAGTCAGTTAAAAGCTGGAAAGATATCTGTATCCCTTATATGTTTTTGGAATAGAAACAGTTTTATTTTTGACCGAAAGATGAAAGACTAGTATGTGTATTTCTGATTTCCCTAATATTTCTTGTGAAGTGCAAATTATACTTAATTACAGACTCTTCTGGGTTGGAAGGGAGCCATTGAGTCCAACTCAAGTGAATGGCCACTACAACATTTGACTCCACACAGCCTGGGCATTATTAGCACCATGCTCTGACCAGCTGAGATGATCTCAGGATCAAAGCCAGAGTCACCTTCAAAACTGATGGTTTTAAGGGTTTATGTTGAAGTATGGGGGCTTCCAAAAACTTTGCTATAAAGCTGAGTATAACTTAAATGCTCTTTCTTTTCATTTTTATTTCATGTTATGGGTATATTTTTTTTTTTTTTTATTGGCAAACTGTGTATGAAATAGTAATTTATTCTCAGAAACCCATTGTGAAGATACACTTTCAGTGGTGGGTGGGTTTTTATATATTAACAAAAATACTGTCTACCAAAGTTATACGCGTAGAACTCTAGGATGACTTTTTTTCGTAGCTATGTCTCTATTCCAAAGCCTGAGTAAAAATAGTTTGACAGTTATTATGAAATATGTTGATGGTGAATTGTGACTTAGCTATACCCTTCAATAAGTATAATCTTGAGCACTTTGCAAAATGGATAATATTCTTAGTTGGAAACACAGGAAAATATGGTATTTAAAGAGGAAAAAGGCTTCCACTGAACCAAAGGTAATAAATTCAGAACATTGTATTTATTTAACAAATACGTGGAAAAATCACGGACACAAATGTTTGACAATAACTAAGTATTTACTAAGTAAAAAGTATTTTGTCCATTTCTTTTTTGTAATGTCATTAGAGAAAGCAAACATCAATGTCTTATGTTTGCATTAATGAAAGAAAATATTATTGGGAGAAATGAAATATATGACAAAGCAGCATGTATCAATAAATCTTGCTTCCTGCTTCTAACAGTATTTACTGTGAACTTTGAGGTTCAGTGGTATTCAATATGATGAAGCTATTTGCTTCATCTTTTTCAGCATTAATCAGTGGGGAAAATAGGAAGACTTTGATATATTGCAAGCATATTTGCATCCATATATCAGCAATTTTTATAGTCTTATCTCACTGTACCTGATTTAAACAAGTTCTAATATAATGAAGATAAAAATGTATTTTGCATGTATATGTATAATTCATTTGTACAGTAGACAGATGCCAGCATTTTCAGCTGAGTTTTAAACAGTAACTATGTTTAGATGTGATGTTTGAAGGCAATGCAAATTTGCATCAATAGTTTTTCTTATCAAATGTGTGCCTTCTGTAATTTCAGAACTTGAAGCTAATATTTTAATGTTTTTGTGTTGGATTTTAAGCACATGATATTATTTGCATTGTGGTTTAGCCTAAAACAGGCTATATTGGTAGGAACATTATCATGGAAAACAATATTCCTGCTGAATTCTATATAAGTAGCAGAGTGAACATATATATAGTATTTGAATCAAATAGTTTTCTTGTATGTTGTGCTATGATTTTTATTTGCTGGTGTTGAATGAACATGAGTGGTGAGTATATGAAATAATGAATGTTCAAACTAAACTACTATTCTATTCTTTACTTCGGTTCTTTACTAATAATGCTATCTTGATATATTGCGCTTTTAAATTTAAAACACAGTCATTTTGTTTGGATACTAAATGTGCTCTGACATTTTTGTAGTTATTAGGGTGTTCTGTCTTCTACTGTCTGCATGTTATGCCGGTTAGTTTCTCTTATGGAACCTGAAAATACTACTCAGCAATGTTTTTCTGTGTTCAAACTCAGATCCTGTAATCGGACTTGATGCAAGACGTCTTGGGTCTCTTGAGAGAAGCATTGTGTGTGGTATTGCTCAGTGTGTACTATCACTTGTAAAGTGGGTTGTAATTCTTCATGTTGGAAGATATTTGGTTACAGGGTTTTTTTTTCCTTAAAAATCCTCAGTTGTGACAATGCAGAGTGATGTAAATACTGACTAGAACTCCAAGCTCAGATAATTTCCAGATGTGAGATTTGTGATCTAACCATATTAAAAATGAAAAGTTTTAAGGCTATCAGTAGCTCTAAACAGAGTAGGAAAAAAGGTAAATACTTGAATGTCCCAATTACAATTGTGAAATGTGTAATGTTTGAAGTTATCTGATACTAGTAGTCAAATCTGTGACTCAGCCTGTGGTTTTCCCAGATTTTCTTTCAAATATACCTTTTAAGGATGTGTTTAAATACACATGTATGTTCTGGTTTTTGTTTTGTTTGGTTATTTTTTGGTGGGGGATGGTTTTTGTTGTGTTTTGGACTTTCTTCTTTTTTAATGCAGCTGTCTTTTTTTTTCCTTAAGTGGAGGACTTTTTCAATAAATGCTGACTTTTACATAGAAGTACTCCAAGCTGAAAAAAAGTGCTATTGTTTCCAAATTACTGTTTTACCCTTGGGAAAATTCTTCAGATTTGTTTTTTTATTACTGTATATATTAAACTTGATGCTGGTGTAAGTTAGTTTAGTGCAAAGTGTATTTCAAGATAGAGATTAATATACTATATCCATGCAATTCAAGATGTTTTTAACAAATACACAGATAAGACAGCTTTTACTTCAGTTGCATTTGTTTCTCCTCAAACAGTTGCATTTTAGTGCTGTTTCTAGCACAGCTACATCTGCTTTATATTCAGAGTGTTCAGAAACACCAGCAAAATTGCTTTTTGTAATCCTCTAAAATACTGATGCTTGTGCTAAACCCCCGTCTGTTTGTTTACTGGAGATTCATCAGGCCAGGTACAGATGCTGGTTCTACAAGATCTTCCCTAGAGTGGAGTTTTAATTAAAACAACTCTTTTTACCCCAGCTGTCAGTGCAACCCATATGAAAAGCAAAAAGCTTGTTTTTAGAGACGAGTTGAATGTTTAGCTTGTTCCAAAGTCTATAACCACAAAATGAAGCATTGCATTTCCTACTTCTCTGAATTCTTTTCTCCCTTCCTAGTTAGTGAAAACTTTGTTTGCAGAAGTCACTTTAGAAATTTCTAAAGCTTGCTTTCTTCATATCTGTTTCACAGTGCACATTGATTACATTCAGTTGGAAAGTATTTTGCAGGAATTTTTTAAAGATTGTTTTAATCTAACCCCTACTTTACAGACAACTGAAGTTGTATGGCACCTCCTACAACAATTTTTGGTTTTCTACCCCTTGCCCTGTGGAGTAATATCTCAGACTCTAATTCTTACTGAGTCAAACCTTCCTTCAAGCTGGAAGGTAGTTGAATATTGACTTAAAAATACATGACAAAAAGTGGAATATGGCTTGAGGGAAAAAAAAAAAAAAAGGAAAGAAAACAAACCATAACACAAATTGAATTCTTATTTACCTGCCCTCGGTATTACTTCATAGAGAGACTTTAGTTGAAATGTCTCTTGTGATCTGAACCAAACAGTTCTGGTTTATTCCCAGCTGGCAACACACCACCAGCCATCTGCTTGCCCATTCCTCTGCCTCACCATGATGGGAGGGGAAATTGGAGTAGAATTGGAAGAGTAAAAGAGAGAAGTTGTGGGTTGAGATGAAGTAGTTAAATAGGGAAAGCAAAATCTGCACTCATAAGCAAAGCAGAACAAAGCACTGATTCCATCCTTCCAAATGTCCCCCTTTCCTCCTTATTCTGGACCTTTATATGCTGAGCATGAGGTCAGAGGGTATAAAATATCCCTTTGGTCAGGGGAAATCAATTGTACTGGTTCTTTCTTCTCCCAGCTTCTTGTGTACCCTCAGTCTTTTCACTGATAGGGTGATTTAAAAATCAGAAAATATCTTTACACTGCGTAAGCACCTCTCAGTAATAACATTTATTTTTTACTAACACTGTTTTAAGACAAGTCCAAAACTTAGGTCTGTCCTAGCTATTAGGATGAAAATTAACTCCACTCCACCCATCAGCATATAAATCTAGGCAGCCCAATTTCCTAAAATCCTTCATTTCCCAAGTCCTATCTGACCTTCTACTCCTCCTCCTAATGCTAGATTTCTGTTTGCTCTGTCCCAGCAGTTAAGTACAATAGGTTAACTTGTCCTCAAAAATCTTTACCACATAAATGGATTACCGCAATGCTACCAAATATCTGTGTTCTCTGTCATCTCTCAACTTTTTTTACAGTGTTGTCTTCAACTCCTTCAATTCTAAAAGACATATATGAGAAAATTTCTAGTTATTACACCATTAATTATGTCCACTTCAAAAGTTATGGACTTTAAATCGTTTCTACTTCACTGTCAGTTTTTATGCTTTGGCTGTATACTGTGGGTCTGCCTAATGCCTTTTTTTTTTTTTTTGGTGCTGGGGTGGGTGGGTATGGTGGTGAGGTTAGTGGTGCAGTTAGTTTGAAAAATCCCCCTCCCAAATATTTCATTCTATTCTGCTCAAACTCATACCTGTCTTGCTGTAATAGCAATGCATCTGTAGTTCCTTTGTGCTAGTACTGTTCCAGGAATCCTACATAACTGTCTGCCTTTGCTCGTTTTACCAGAGATGAATGGGAGTTGTGTGTGTCTTCTGTAAATGCTTTTCTACTCCTGTGCTTAGTTGCTTTATGGCACTGAGTTGGCAGGTACCTTAAAAACCATGTTAGGCATATTTTCAGTTTAATTATTTATTTTATTTTTCCTGTCTGTAATAGCTGTGCTGAGATATGCCCTTATGAGTCCACAAGGCTTAATACAAAGGAAAAAAGACAGTAGGGTAGAACTGCTGCAGCTGCTGCACTGTCTTGGAGTGTCAGAGGACCACACCTTGTGTTCAGCACTGTATTTTAACATTGAACAATGATCTGGTTCAAAATACCAAGCTTGGGCTTTTTGTTAGTTAGTTTGTTTGAATATGCTGTAAGCTTGATAATGAGAGTAACTCATGTATAGCTGTAGCAGATGAGAGAAGAAAAAGCTGTGGCATTGAAGATTAGTTTGCAGTGTCTGAAAGCCAAAATATTGTAGGAAAACTGGCTCCCCCTTTTTTTAAAAAACGGAAGAAAAAGAAGAGTGATGGACTTGGCAGTTCTCAGTGAAGTGAGGTTTTGTTTTCCATCTTGGCAAACCTACTCAGTGTTTGATCCCTGCGTGTGGTCAGGGCCTGGCGCCCCGCCTTACTGACCCTCACTCAATTGGCCTCAGCCTGGTGTTCACAGTCCTGGAAAAGAGCATGATTGTTGTCTTCTAGTTGTGAAGGTCTTCCTTTTTGCAGGAAGACACTGTTTTCAGTCCTTGTTTTCAGCATATGCTCTTTGATAATTGACATGAAGAATGGGTTTGCAATTGGTGTGCTTGTGCCAGTTACTTGAAAAATCCTGAAAACACAGCTGAAAAGGACTCCAAAGCTCCTAAACATGTGCAGCACTTGAATTCCTAAATAAGTATTCATGGATAGAACTTGAGATTCTGCAGACCCTTGGTCACCCAAGAATGTCAGGAGTTGTGCTCTCTGACATCTCTGAAGGTGATTGTAATGGGTTGTTCAGGCAGTACTTATATTCTCCACCAGTTCCTCCTATAATTGACCAGATTTTTATGTCTTCAAAATTAATTTCCCATGCAGCAACTGAATGCATCTGTCTAATGTGTAGGAATTACAGTATTTTATTCCAATTTCTCTCTTTTAGTTTGGTTTCTGAGTAGCCATGTTGGGCGTCATTCCTTAGATGCTTAAGACCATTTGAAGAAATCCTGATTTTTCCTTAGATGCTTAAGACCATTTGAAGAAATTGTGATTTTTCCTTTTTTTAATTTGAAAAAAATATATTTTTCAGCTCTTCTGCATTTGTTGAATAGAATCAGTTTTGCACAATGCTTGTAAAACCATTTATGCAAATGAAATTGCAAGAAAATTAGTAAATATTTTTTTGTTAGGAAGTTGTGTTTTGGTTTTTTTTATAGGCAAATGCCATTTGTAATTTTTTTATTTTCAAAGCAAGATTCATTCAATTAAGACATAGGGCAATGCACTTTCACCCACACATTTCATCAAGTTTAGCATGATTCCTAAAGTGCGAATGTAGCAGAAGTTCATAGCTTCTTAAGTACTGCCCAGTGTGTATTATTTTAAATTTTAAATAACAAAGACTATTTAATTGCTTATTAAAAACATTTTAAACTGTCTGATTAGTTCCCTTTATGAAGAAATTCTCTAAAATTATTTTTGTAGAACAAAAAATGCAATAATTATTTACTGCAGACTATGAAGTAAACACTAGAGAAGGTTCTTGAGTAGGTATTATCTAAAAGGAGCTGCTTGGTTATTCTTTACTTAAGTTTTTGTAGCACAGAATCTTCAAGATATCTAAAGCATTGTCGTTGCTGTGAGGACCAGGCTCTATTTACAGAGCCACTGCAAACTCTAAAGTATAAGGGTTGATAGATTTTTTTCTTCACTTCTGGGTCAGTTTATCTCTAGTGCAACTTGGGGAAAGAAGAATTTTGGGGCAGAAGCTCTTGGAAGTAGAGCTAGGAATGTTTGGCATTTTTTAGTGTGTTTTGGTTGGTGACTTCAGGGAAAAATTTTGTCTTCAATATCCATTTTGATATTATTAAATTACTTTATTGTTTAAGACTGCTCTTTCCCTTTAGTTAAAGGCAGAAATGCATGCTGAAGTAAGTCCAGATCCTATCTCTAAAACTCCATAGAAATCTTTTCACAGCACCTTCAGGGTCCTATCCCTGCACTTTCTAAATTCCTGACAGCATGTTTAGCTAATTCCATTAGCACTTCTCAGCCAGGTAGGTGAGGGAAAACATTCTGAAGTTTCTTAGGGATCCTGCAGGCTAACCAGCAGCCTAAACACCAGAGCTAACTCTCAGGCTGTTCCTCAGCAGAGGCTTTCTGCTCAGCTGGTGAGGTGGGATATTCAATATCATAAATATTCAGTATTTATTATAAATGAGTCAAAATGTTCTAAACAGCTGTGGAGAAGTTCAAGTGGAATGACTGTAGAAGCTTCACTTTCACAGGTTAAAAATCCCAACTTTAAAATAGCATATAATAAAGCCTTTATTTTTTTAACTTGGTCTTTACAATAATAGGTATGCCATAGGTGTGTATATATATATATAAAAATATATTTTAGTCTACCACTAGTACAATCACCAAGTTGCATCGTGTATATGTTTTAGAGACAAGATTTCACTTCTGAAGAACAATTAAGAGCTTTGAAAGGAATCTTCAGTACTTGTTAATAAGCAGTCCCCATTGGGGTTATTTCAGAGTTCATTATATGAATTTATTGTATGAAATCCATTTTGTTGTGTAAAAGCCTATAGACCAGGCATTTTGATGGCAAAAAGGGAAAGTGACTTTTGAAGCTGTAAAACAAAGAGCTGCCTGCATACTTTTAGGTAAGTAAATAAAGTAATTTTGAAAGTAATGTGTTCGTAAGGATTGGTTCTTTTTGCGATACACATGTTGCTACTAATGACGTCTACTTTTTTCTAAATTCTGGCTAAACAATGCTTCCAACTGTTATAGAAACTGGAATAATCAACTTGAAGAGCTCTTCTTTTTTCCAGTTTGAACACACATATTATATTGCACTCATTTTTTAGTGTGGTTCTGTTTCTCAACCAGCTATCTATGTTCATAGGCTCCTTAATGCAAAATTCCTTAAGTTCTTGTGCAAAGGAATTAGTGACAGATAAGCTTTATTTCCTTCTTTACTAAAAAAATAGTGGATTTCATTTACTGTGGTACAACTTTGATGGGAGAATTTTGCTCACATGACTGCCTTTCCTAAAATTAACCTCAAGCATTTTTAGGATTGCAGAAGGGGACTTAAATCTTAGAGGTAGTGGGGAATCAAATCAGAAGTGCTGCATGAAAATTGTCATAGCACATAAACATTAGAAGAAGGTAACATGCATTTATTGGGAGTGGGTTTAAAACAAACCGGTAGCTGCTGAATTCTGAAGGAATGTTGGAGGGTTCAGCTTCTATTAAAACTGTGTGGCAGTTTTACAGACTGCCACAAACAGATCTGTCATCCAAGTCCTGGAAGACTGTATAGATTCACATGAATCTGGGACTGCATCACCTCTGTTAATTCTCTTTGTGTTTGGGCCCACTTGAAGTACCTGTACACTCAGCAGTGGTTGGTTTAATGTCTGCCACTGAAATAATTCCAGAAATGTTTCACTGGGGCACTGGAGATTGGCACCAACTCTAAAGTGGAATGTATCAAAGGAAAGGATGGGATGCTGGCTGCTACCAGCTCCATGACAGACTGTAGTGGGACTGCAATTTGGTCCAAGTTGTACATGTGAAATGCATGTACAGGTCTGGATTTTTCTGTGTCTGTCAAGTAGAATGTTGTAGGAAAAAAAACCTAAACAAAATACAAAACAAAGCCCAATCCCACTGACTCTTCACCCCCAAAAGCCAAAGTTTAGCAGTTTACACAGTTATAATCAAACTGGGATTCAAGTATTTGATAAGCCTACAACGGTGCAATTCCCCACCACCCTGAGCTCCCACATGGCAGACATCCCCTTCCATCACAGGACATGTGGACCACAAACACACCTCCTTTTCCAAAGCCAAGATCTTCGTTATTTACACATGCCTCATGTTGGAGGTGAATGTTTTGTGTGCTCCAGTTGCCCCTGCAGTGCACATGCTGGTGAGGAAGCACCCAAGCCCTCACAGATGCAGATAAGGATGTGATGGGTGTGCCTGTATTTGGTTACACTGTGTTGTCACTCTTTCTGCTGGCTCCTGTCCCAGTGCCTGAAGGAAAAGGTGAATCTAAGTGGAGGTGACAAAGTCAGTGATTTCTGTCTTTGATGGAATTCAAACCAGGCTTTTTCTTCTAATAAGTTTTCCTCTTTGCCCCTACTATTGTGAATATTAATTATAATTTGGTTTTTCTAGAAACAACTCTTTCAAACCTTAGTGTAGTTTCCTGGTTGATATTTAATCTGACACCATGGGCTATAGTCTTCTCAAGCATTATTATTTTTGGGCAGATGAGCTGATAGGCAGTTCTGGATGATCTTTTCACATGGTCTTTATGCTGGCATCCCTGCTACATCAGCTGCGCTTACCCACACCACCTCCACAGAGGAAAGCTTTGTGATTTTTATTATCCAAATGTCAGGGAACAGACTGAACTAACAGCAAAGGTAGGTAAGAAAGGCTGCAGAGTACGACTTTTGGTTTTTAGCATTGAAGGTACTTTAGGCCACCTTCTCTTTTTTTTGTTTTTTTAATCATATTCTGCCCTGAGACCCAAGACATCCTTTGGTCTTGGTTTTATATACTGCTGCTTACCTTTGCAGATTTTTAAACTTGCAACTTAATTAATAATTTAATTTGTTTCAAAGTGACCAAATAGGGCTTTCTTGAGAAAGAGAAAAGGCTCCTTCTTTTCAGTCTTCTAATAGGTTTTCAACCAGTTAGTCTTTTTTGTTTTATTACAGAAAAACCTGCATTCTTTGTCAAAAAATAATAATAAAGACAACATGCATAATATGTATTCCATTAAAATGAAAAAATGTAGTGATTCTTAATATTGTTTTAAAAGTAACCTTATAGGGGTTTAGACATTTTGGGGGAGGTAGGAGATGAGACAATAAAAAGCTTGTTGCATAAAAACAAATTACTGAGTTAGGTTAGTTAATTTAACTCTCCAGTGAACCTTATTATTTAATGTTTATAATGTGTCAGTATTCTGAAGACTGAAATCTTCAAGGTCTCAGCTGACATTTATCTCATTTCTGTATATCCTCTTGAAGGCACCTGTTTTTATGTTACTCACTCTATGTTGAGAAGATAAGGGCAATGAACCCCAAATCTGCAGGTTTTGTTATAGAAAACCAGTGGAATGCATAATAGGGTAGCCTGAGATGTTTGTTACAGAGGAGTTTCTGTTCACTTAAGAGTTTTCAGCAAGAAATGTTGGTCCATGGAAGGTGAGAGGTTACCAGTGCTCTTTATACACTCCCATTGGTCCTTAAGCTGTCATCTCCACCTGAGCTGGAATAATTGACTGCTCAGTTTTATATTTCTGTGTTAATTTGAGCTGGAAAATGCTTTCAAAAATATTCTAGCAATTGGCTTCTTTACTCCCCTGTTCAACAGCAACAACAAAGGGATGCCTTCAGAAAAGAAAAAAATGATTCATTAGCACTACATTAATTCATCGTAGTTTTGAGAATTTCTGAGCTATTCTACTTAGTGAAATATTTTTGAAGCGACCAAGTTAGTACTAGGAAGGAATAGAAGAAAGTGTTACGTATGGGAAAGAAGTAAGAAATTAATAGCAGAATAGTAGTGGAAGAAGGAGGGACAAACTGGCTCTTTTTTTTTTTTTTTTTTTTTTGACTATCAAATTGCATGTATGTGTTTAGTAGCTTCCAGGGAGCTAAAATCAATCAAAAGAAGGTTCTAGTACTTATGTAGTAGAATTATCAGAAGGCAGACTACTGTGGTGCAAAGAAGAGATGAGGTAATTGAGGTGCTACTGTTTTGATGTTTGGCTTCCTGTCCTCTTCTTTTCTTCATCAGAAAGACTATGAACTTAGTAGTAAGTTATGTACATTTAATCCAAGCAAACATTTCAAAGAGACAAAAGCAGGCCAAGGCTTGTATTTGGAAAGAACAGAAAGTATTTGCTTCCTGTTTCTTTGTAGAAACAGAGAATTATTTTCTTAACTTTTCCTCAAAAACTAGCTTACTAAGGATCAATGATTTAACACATCCAGAATATTGCAGTAATTTATGTCTTAAAGATATGGTCACCACTTTCCTTAAGGCTATTATCCTAAAGCTGCCGCATCAAGGTTTGTGTGTCCGTCATCCAAGTTAAATGTGGTAATATGATGTTGTGATGAAAACATGGTTGAAGATGTCCCTGCTCTAGTGGTGAGGAGGATGGATGATGTTTAAAGGTCCCTTCTAACCCTTATTTTTCTGTGATTCTAAACATACTATTAATTCCTCAGCCCTGAAAAGACATCAGATGTAAGGATGGCCTGTTGTGTTTGGTGACAGGAGGATAAAATGCACTCTTTATAAGACTGAGATATCAGTTTAAAAGTAAGTAGATCTAAAAATTAGTTCAGTTCCATATGCTGTATATCTTGATCTTCATCCTCCTCTCAATTCACCAAATATTTGAAACATGGGTAAACTAGCAACCATTTTACATAGTATTTATAACTGAATAACAGAGAGCTTAGTTCATACAAAATGTTTGAGAAATTATCAACCATTACACTGCTGTGTATGAGACGCGAGTGTTTTTTGGGAGGAAGGGGGAACTTCAAGGGAAGATGGATTTAATTTTTTCATTCAGTTTTGTGTGGAGTTCAGCAAATCTGTCTAACTCTGAAACAAGCAGATATTTCAGTCTTTTAAAATGTTGTTGAATTAATATATTTAAATAATAAGTGTCATACCCACAGCTAAATATTTCTGGAAACAGGCTGAAGTGTCTTTAATTTGTTCAGGAACATGTGAAGGCTGATAGTTGCATTAAAAACTTCAAAATTAAAGATTAAATTTAGGCAAAGTTCATAAGAACCTGGAGGAGAAACAGAAAAAGTTAAAACCCAAATTTGCCCAGTCTTAAAGCAGATAATGTTAGATAAATAGAATGGTATCAAAATCTTCCTGGGAGTAACATGTAGGCACATTCTTATAGTTCATAATAAACCAGAAAATAACAATCAGATTACTGAACTAATATCTAAATAGCAATAACTGCATTTAATTACATGCTAAGATGTAGCTTTCAATAGGAGCTGTCTTAAATTACAATTTCTTTACTAAGTAAAATGGAGCATTTTTGAATGTATTTGAATAACTAAGCCTGGATTTGACAACAAAATATTTAAGCAAAAAGCACTAATGAACTCTGTGAATCACCAGTGTAACTTGAAAGTTTTCCAATATCTGTTTTTCATCTGACATATATCTGCTCACATTAGTTTTTATATATTCCTGTCACATTTAATATTTTTTGCTTTTATCAATATAACTTCACAAGAATTTCACAAAAATACCAGGTTTGCAAAGGTTTTGGAGGACATAAATTATTATTATTGTTGTTGTTATTATTATTTTGCGAGTTTGTGGTATTGATGTTGTAGATAAATCATACCTGATATGCACAATCCTTGACTGTTTTACTAATTAGAGTGGTGGGCTTATTTGGTTTTTTATTATTCCTTCTCTGGCACAAGTAAAACTAAAAAAACATGGGAGTATTTCTACCCAACCTTTTCTAGCCACTTGAAGTGACTCTTTACATTTACAGTTCCTGATAAGCCTCATTAAGACATTTTTGGTCCCAATGCCACTGTAGTTCTTCAGGGACTTAGTGTAGTATTTTAAAATGCTCTGAGTTTTTCCACTTCTATGCGATTTCTGATCATTCCTTGAGCACAAGTGGAGTCATATTGCCCCCAGCAGGGAGAACACAGAACACAACTTCATTTCTTTATATCCGGACTAAAGCATAGTGCTGGCTTCAAGTAGTATATATAAAAATGTATTTGTTAATATGTAACTGTAACTTATAAATAACTAATCTTAATTTACCGTGTTTTAATAAACATATTTCTTTCTTATCTTTTTATAACTCAACTAGATCAGTATGCACAGCAGTAGCTCACACAGTAAAAATCTCTAGCATGTTTTGATTTTTCTAAAATCTATTTTCAAGGCTGGTAGGATTTTTTTTCATGGGCTTCTTTAAGAATTATTTTGATAAACTTAAAAATATGCAAAATTCCTTTTTTCCATAATGGCTAGAGTACTTTCAATAGAATAAAAAAAAAAAGTACATCATAAGGTTTGTTTGGTTGTTTTTGTATTTGTTTTTAATGAAGTGATTTGTTCTATACAAGGAAGCAAAAATATCTTGATAGGGTATAATTTAGTAAAGAACTGTGGAGATAAATGATTTAGTTCACTTATGGTTTTTGCTATTGCTAAAAACACTCAGTGTTGTGTGTAGAAATTCATCCTCCTTGGTCATTATATAAAGGTACGTTGACTTTAACAAAATCCTGTTTGGAATCACTGTGCCTTGATTAAAAAACTACTTTTTAAGAACCACATGATGATTTTTTAAGAACCATATTATTTTTTCTTGATTATCCTTTGATATTATTTTATTTTCATAATTTCTCTTTAAAATAGTTCACATAGAGAAATCCTCTGGCAGTCCACTGAACATATAATTATGTGCCCTTTTAAACCTTAATAAGAAAGTTACTGCCAAATTTTGAAAGAATGTCACTTTAAATTATTAGATTCATTAAAGCTTGTGTATCTTTTTGGACTTCAGTACATTAAAGATACTTCATATCTGATAAGATATTTGGGATTAAACATTCTTTGAACATTAAAATTGTTACATCTGTAAGTATGCTCTTAAGTCTTCTTAGATAACAATCTAGATCTAAAAGTTTATTTTAGTTTAGTAGGTGTGTTTCGTGTCAAGGTGAGGTTGATTTTTGTCTTGTGTTAACAAAGAGGAACAGCTTAATCATTTTTAGAATATAGCTAAAAAAGACTGCTGATTTTGCACATTTGAAAAATTTGATGGCACTTTATATCTGACTGCCTATAGTCATTGTTATTTAGTAGGTATTTAAAAGTTAGCACAGTGCAGGGATTTGTGCCCGGTGTATCTCTTGCCATTGTATTGCTATAAGGCTTGGGAAAGGAAATCATACTTTGAACATCTTCTGTTGGTATGTCTCTGGTACAGCAATGAGACAGAAAACCTGTTGTGACTAAAACTACTTTTAAATCTTTACTGCTGGGTCGTTTGTGCTTGAATTCTTCCATTCTATCATGGCATGTGGTCTGCCAGAGTATGTGCTATCCCAGCACCTGTTTTTCCTTGGAAAGTAGCTTTTTTGGCTCTTGTCAAAATGAACTTGAATTGCTTCATGGAAGAGTTAAAATACAACATGATTGGAAAGATGTGAAGCTGGTTTGGAATGGTTTGTTTTGGAGGCTAATCCAGGTGAGGGATTTGTTGTAAAAGTTCTCAAATTGCGTGGCAACTGTGGGAAAATATGTAAATCAGATAATTTTTAAGTCTTGATTTGAAATTCCACATTCAGCACAAGCAAATAATTGAATGACATGACTGGAGTATAGTGTCTGCAAATTATTGGCAAGGTACCCAGTTTCTGTAATTTTCCTCCAATTCTTCCAAAAACTGTCAGCTACTCTCACTTTTTACTTGGTCCTTGCCAGCATACAAGTACTTGAAATTGTGTTTGTTAGTGATCCTTTGAACCTGTGTTTTGTGAAACAGTAAGAATGCACATTTAAAAGAGAAAATTGTATCATAGAAATATTTAATAATTAACTTTTTATCCTCTGTCTATGGTTGAGTGTTTTTACAACCATAACTACATGTGACTTAAGTGAACTCAGTTGCTGATATAAAAGACACTGATTTCTCCAAGTTTATACCTAGCCACATGGGACCAAATTATACACAGGCTATTACAGTTAGGTGCAACTTACTTTAAAACATAATTTCTACAGTTACTGACCAAGCAGAAGTTTCAAGGAGGTTTAACTACAAACATTATGCAATGCAAATAGAAATTGCTTCTGCGCAAATGCAATAAGCAAAAATATATTACAGAGTCCTGAACGACAAATTGGAAAATTTTTAATCTAGTACTTGCCCAATATTTTTTAATAGCACCTGGAAATTGTATTGAAAAAGCCTCCACAATATAGATGTATTTTACTGATTTATACAAGCTAAAAAATCTCAAGACCCATTTTCAATTCTGATATTTTTCTGTCCTCATAAATAAGTAGAGAAAAATAAACCTAAATAAAATAAATATAAATAGTTCTAATAAATAGTCTAAATAGACTGTGTTGAACAGCTGAACCTTTCTATTTGACCTATTGTCATTATAAATAAATTATTTGAGCAGAGATTCTGAAATACAGAAAATTACTATTCTTGGAAATGTATCATGAAATACCATTTCAGAGAATTAAGGAGGGGGAATCACTCTAGATAACACATGACATTTAAAACAATTTGCAAAAAAGTAATGCCAATTTTCAACATAATAGTCTAGAAAATACACTGATCTGTAAATGTGTGTAGCATGAAATATTTTCTATTTTACACCGAAGTAAAAAATATTCTACCCACATTTCTGTTATTAGAGACACAAATATATTGGGGGAAGAAAAGGGTTAAAGTGATGCTGAGGTACCAATTATTAAGAAGCAGTTTATCAGTCTAATTGGGGGCAACAAATAATAAAACAGAAAGCTTAAAGTTTCTGTCCTGGAGATTGCTATTGTGCAAAGAAGTGAAGAGAATTGATTGAAATGTGTTTATTCTAATTTAGGAGATGGTATAGTTGACCTCTTGATATCTGCTCTACATATGATTGCAAAAGTGCAAATAGCTATCATCTGGCCCTGAAAAGGCTAGTTTCTTTGATCTTTACTCAGAACTGGCACAAAAGATTTTAGATAATATTGAACTGGGTAATAAGCTGAGGTCAGATTTGTGCATGCAATTCTTAAATATTGTATTTAAATAAAGTACTTAATGTCTCATTTGTTTTTTGCAACTATGTTTTTGTCATGGTACTTGTAAATATTTTTTTGTTCAGAAATGAAATGTCCTGAAGTCAGAAGTAATGCAACTTCAGTGTGCATACTTGATTTCCCAAAAATTATGCAGAGCCTCACATGTCTGATAGCAATCATGTACTGCAATTCAGTTATTAAAGTGCTAAAAATAATTTTGATAAATTAACCACATTGGGGAACTAATAATTGGACAAGGGCATGTTTCAATTATACTTTGAGAGCAATGTCTTTATGACAGGATCTCCTGCACCTTCTAGATTGGCCTATTACATTCCTTAGCACTTAATCTTTGCACTTCCTTGGTTTTCAAATGTTGAGAAAAAAAAAAAAAATACCGAAACCCTATGAAAATTTAAGAGATGACCATATGCCCCATGTTTCTAAAGCCATCAAAAAATCCAAACAAACCAAAACACAGGAACAAAAGTCAAAGAACTCTGTCTTCCGTTCTTTGAAAGCTAGTCAGTGATATTATTCATTTGTCAGTAAGTGTTCTAACTAGTCTAAATTCTGTGTTCTCTGTCAGATCAGTTTATGATACAACATATGTTGTCTATTGGCATTATGCACTTCCTTCTCTAGATTTTTGTCCAAATAAATACAACTCTACACTAAAAGAAGTTTGGTAATAGAGGGTTGGGTTTGTATATGGTAAATAATTACTTCTGTAAGATTTTCTTGTTTATGGATGCTAAGCAAGGAAGCAGATTTTTTTGCCAAACTGATCCTCCCTTGTGACCATTCATCACTTCTGTTCTCACTTGGTTCCAAGGTCCCTTACTGGGCTGGGTGTGGCAGAGAATTTACACAAACCTTCAGTGGCTCATGTACAATTCCTCAAAGGAAAAAGATTTACAATATAAAAAACAGAATTTCATGGTTTGCTTTTGCAGAAACTTTGCATAGTAGTATTGTAAAAGAATTCATTTAAAATTAAGACTTAGCTAAAAATTAAGAAGTCTTGGCTTTCCATACTGAATCATATTCTTGTCTTTAGTTTAATGGATCTCAGGTGAAACTACTCTGATTTCACTGAATGTAAGTATGTTTGGTTTTAAAAAGAAATAGGAAAATATTTTTGCTATGGAGTTAAGCAAGAACAAGTTTTTAAAAATTAACCTGGAAAAGTATTTGTTGACAGAAATCTAATATATTGACTCATTGTACCTTGTGGAATATAGAAGGGAAATGAGAGGACAAAATACTGAAGTATATATTATTTACTGTGAATCAATGATATTAAATGAAAAAAAGCCATCTCAAGTTTTCTACCCTGTTCATTCCCCCAGGCAAACATGTAGTGAAAGCTGAGTAGTTTTCTTGATTTTTATCCAATTTTTTGACTTTTACTTGAAACTATAGATTCTGAATATTTCTGAGACCTTAGAGGCTTCATTTAATGTAGAAGGATTTTAAAGTTTTATGGATATCATAACAATATTCACACATAAAATGTAATATTCTGTCCAGGTTTATTTGTATAAGATAGAAGTATAAAATATTGCTAGTGGAGAGGGACTAATTTTAAACATCTAATGAGTATAATCTTAAAATATTAGCCTGGCACTCGCTACTCACTTGGAAAATATGGATCTAATTTAAACAGTGGTTTTAACAGTAATAACAATTGTATAATATAATTCTGAAGTTCAACTTTATATAATAATATATTTTCTTAATTTCTTTTTTTTTTTCCTTCTTTCATGCCTCTCTTCATTCCTCTAATATTCTTTGTCACCATTTCTCGTGAAGTTTAGGAATAAATGAGTACTTCTAAAAGCTATTTTCTAAAATAAATTTTACAGGAATTCAGCTGTTTTATTATAACAGGGAAACAGAAGAAAAACTTGATTAACTTAAACTGATGCTTAAGTTGCACCGATGTCAAGCAATCGTGATTTTTATTTGGCTCAAGATGATGAGAATACTCTGTGTAGGAAGTTGCATTTGTCAGTCCTCTGTAGCCAGCGGGAAGCTCCTCACAGCACACAAAGCTCGAGAGTAATATGGTCATGGTGGGAGAAAAGAAAAGGAAGAGCACATTGTTGCTGAATTCAGCAAGTGAAACATTGAATTACATCAAAAGAACATGGGTTTATTCCACATTAAATTAGTTGTCTCGTGGGGATGTACTGAAACTTTGGGTTTGCTTCTATCTGTATGTGCGCAAAGAAATGGTGCAGAGGGATTTTAATAAACATACAGCATAGGTAGTGAGTTAGATAATACATTCAAGTCCATGTTTTGGTTTCTTATGTAGTGAAAACATTACACAGAGGATGGATAGCCCAATGTACTAGCTTTTTCCTGGTAATCTAAATAAATAAATTTGCAAATGTTAGAGTGTGCTCCTCCAGCACAGCAGTGCTTTTGTATGGCATTTTTTAAATTTCTTTGTATCCAGGCAAGTCTCTCTCTCTTTTCTAAACTTTCAAGAAGCTGTTTGATTTGGTTTTGCTTTTGCTACACTTCTGAAATATTATTTAAGGACAGAGCTAAATCTATGTTATTTTGTAACAGATCTTTAATGACCATGTGTTTAGCATGCTATTTTAAGTCACTCAAATAGAGTATCAGTAAAAATACATAAAATATTTATTAGCTTCTTTTCCACTAGCTGCATTTCACAGCAGTGGTGATTTGCCTGATTAAGAGATTAGTCTCTCAGAAAAACATATTTGAATGAGAATGAACTCCAAATGCTCAGTGGTACAAGTAGATTATTTTCCATGTGATAGTGGTGGTTCTAATTACTTGCACTTTCATCGGTATGTTGTATATTACATTTTAGATTGCTGTAATATTGACAAAATGTGCTTCTGTGGTGGCAAAAAGAAAGTTATATTACAGAGAGAAGAACAGAGGTGCAAACCAAATCGTGAGGTATTATGTGGATTTTAAAGATCATATGAGTT
This sequence comes from Taeniopygia guttata, assembly GCF_048771995.1. Taxonomy (NCBI): domain Eukaryota; kingdom Metazoa; phylum Chordata; class Aves; order Passeriformes; family Estrildidae; genus Taeniopygia; species Taeniopygia guttata. The sequence goes on along the minus strand of NC_133028.1, from coordinate 33,364,554 downwards.
ATATGCTAGTTCCTGAAATGAAAATGTCTACAGACATGGTGGCAGCATATACATTGACAGTTATAAATGATCTTCCAAAGTGCTGTGAAATCTAGAACAAAAATTCAGCCTGTTGAATGCAGAAAACTTGATACAATTTTGTTATCTTCCATTATCAGAAACTAGGTATTTTCTTACATTGCCAGTTTTTTTAATACTCCCAAAGAGAATTGCTGCACTTGGGGGTTTTTAATGCCACAATATTGTTCACAATAGATGGTGAGTGTCACAGATAGCCCAGGGAAGCCTGGAAATTGTTGTGTGGCCTGCGGAGCTCTCAGGTCTCTGGACCAAAACTAGTGTGTTGGTATTCAAGCAAAAAGGTTTTACCATTGTCATATCGCATCAAATTAGTAAGTGTAATTTATATTTGTCTCAGTTGCCCTAGGAAGAACTCTGTAGAATTTATTTAAACTTGTGTCCTCTTTTATTTCTTAGGGATAATATATGGAAAGAAAACACATCTTCCTTCTTTCATAACTTTGGAATTAGATTTTTAACTTAATCCTGGGAAGTATTCTCTCTTTATCTTAGATCTTCTGCATGGTGGGAACTTCTGAAGGAAAAAATCTTTCTTTCTTACAACACCCATTGAGTCTGAACTCCAGCAGCAGCCAAACAATAATCTTCTGATTTACAGAATAGCGTGGTGTAGAATAGGCTGTGAGAGCAGAATTAATGTGAAGCAAGTTAACATTGAGTCAGTATTTTACAGACTGTTTGTGTGGTTAAGTGGTAGAAGCAGCGTGCAAGGTATTTTAGATATCAGCTGTCTCCCTGCACCAAAACTGAACAGTTGTGTCAGCACAGCCCTATGCCTACACTAATTACAAACAGGGATATGTTTTCAGATCTGTTGTAGGAAGAGAATACAGAGAAAAACGTGGGAAATGTGATGTTAATATCAGGTTGTACTTTGCTGCCTAAGTAAAATTTCATGTTGAATCCATCAGTCATACTGCAGTACAGCCTCTATAGAGTAGTAAAAACCTTCAGGTGTTGTAAGAAATGCAGTTACCGGCCTAATGTTATTATCTGGTGTTGAGAAGTAGACTGTTGCTACACTACACTATGCAGACCTAATGAAAATGATTATATCTAGTCTCTCCAAGCCATCAGGTCTATATGACTATGGTGGTTTAAACCCAGCTGGAAAATCAAACCCACTCAAGCTTCTCCCTTTCCAATGTCCCCATCCAATAATGAAGGAAACACTAGGATCGAGTAGACGTAGGAATAACAATTTACTGGAGATAGCAATAACCACACCAAAATTAAGAAAAACTAGTGTACAACAGAGAGAAACTTTTCTACCTGCAAATTAAATATTCACTAGTGAAGGTCCTCCTAGGCAGCACTTGATGTGGATGTCAACAAAGATGTGGATGTCAACAAAGACATGAACTGGTGATAGAAGAACATAGACTGTTTAGCTTTTTCCCACTCCTCCTAGCCTGGAAAGAAGAAACAATGGAAAGCAGGGGCATAACAAAAATATGGAAGATAATTCATCTGAACAAGGGGTTGTGCTGCCCAAATGCCAACTGTGGCGATGCCGGTGCCAGGGCGCTCTCTTGGGGGCCATGGCAGCAGCAGTGGCACAGTGGGGAGCTCTCTGTTGGTGCTGAGTGGCAGCATGGCTCTGACTCCTGTCCCACACTTTCTCTGGCAGGAGCCAGGCAGGCAAAATGGCAAACTGCTTTTCCAGCTGTGGCATCTTCCTTCTGAGACCATGTCCCCAGCCATGGTGCGGATGCTCTCGAATAGGCGGCGCTCCTCCTGCTTTCTCTGTCACCGTGACAATGACTAGGAGCAGGAAAGCTTCACAAAGTAGAGCTGTGGGAAAATGCATTGCTCTGGCACTAAGTCCAGTGTGTCCCAAAATCATGCAGTTGGCTGTCCAGCTTTGTGCAGAATGAGGGGCTGGGGGGGAGCATTTTTGTCTCTCACTGACTTGAGGCATTTGTTGTATCTGTCCTTCCTTTGTCCTTGACTTCTTTTTTGTTTATTCTGAGTGTTCTGTACTGTGGCTGATGGGTGAAGGTTGTTTGTTTGTTTTTGGTTTTTTTATCAGTATTCTATATATTCTATAGTGTTTACCATAAAATATACTGCAACTTAATGTCTAATTAGTTGAAGTTTAATCTTGTAAGCTTGATGAGAAGGGGACCAGAGTTTTCCTAGTGTTGCCTGTCTAGTTCTACATTTTAAAATGCCTCTTTATTTCACTGCCCGTTTCATATTTTCTTTCTTTTATTTTACCTTAAAGCAAGACCAATAATTAAGGACTTTAAAACAACAGAAAATATATGGTTATTTTGCTTGCTGTGCTCAGTTTTCCCTTTCATATGGTTGTGACATGGCAAGATTAATACAAGTGTAACTCAATGTATACACTAAGTCAATTTTCTATGCATAAAAGGAATCTAAATAAAAATGGCAGCTTGTAAACTCAATACAGCATGTGACAAGTTGACAAATGGTAAATAAATCCTAGTAAGAAAATGCAATTAATTCCAAGTCTGCAAATTTGTTCAAGTAGTTGCTCTGGCAAACAAAGTTATTGTCTAATCCTCAGAAAATAAGATATTAATCAGAAAATTACCCAGATAAATATAATTTATCCCTGATCAGTTTGGAGGGAAAAGGAGTGTTTTCTGTTACCCTAAGAAAATTTATTTATATATTTGCAATTTCCTTTTGGAAGGTTTCAGATTAAAAAATAATCCAGGTTTTATTAATTGATTTAGGATGAATATGTAGAATTGCTAGCTAATCCTCCATTCCTTTAAATTAATTCTTAAATTAAAAGGGTAGTGTCTAGACCTTCCTGTCCATTGAGGCATAGTAATGAGCACTTAAGATCAAACCCTTTTTCTTTCTACAGTAAATGCCTGCATATGTGGTCTGCAACCACTTAGATTTAGTTTCTGTTTTCTTCAGCTGTTTCAGTTTGCTTGACAGAGCACAAACACACTGTAAGTACAGTATGGGCAGCATCCCTCTCATTTATTACTGTAGCTGACTTTGCAATTGCTTTTCCTTTTGGGGGTTCTTCTTCAAAGCATTGTAAATATTTATTCTAAGAGAGATCTAGTGTGTCACATATTTCTTTGGACATGTAACAGAAATGATGTCACCTTATTCTTTTGAATAAGACATGATTCAACTTGAAAATTAGAGGGAGAGGAGAAGACCCTGTATCTTTTAAAAATACATAATTTGTTGTTGAAATACCAATTTGGTGAAAATCAATTTGTGTATTTTTAGAAAATTAACAAAGCGAGTGTATATCCATAGTTTTTAAACAGTAGCACCTGAAAAAAACTGTTTTCAAGTTTTGCAATGTATAAATTTTTTTCTATTTAAATACAATATGATGATTCATTCTAATATAAAGTTAGGTGAAAGATGCAAATCGGTTGCAGATGTTAAGCCATGTACTATTACTGCTGTTAATCGGTAGAAGAAATGCTTCTCCCTAATTTTTTAAATATTATATAGCAGCTTCTGATCTGAAAAACTCCAAGGCATAAGTGTATAAGGCAAATATTAGATATTAAGCGTAGACATAAATCACATTTAGTGGGATTTTTTGTAATTTAAAAATTATGGGGTTTGTATGTGTCACACAGATTGAGTTTTCTAGAAGTCCATTTCATTTTAAACTACTCAAAGTAGCAAAATTTATGGGGGTGACAAGAAATATGCACAGGAAGGCTTTAAAAAGCAAACAAAACTCTCATCACAATCTACAAGCAAACATAAACCTACACCCTCAATATATAATGTTCATAAAGTGGTGCATTTAGATAAGTAATACTAATGTATATGATGCTTAAAATAAAAAATATAGAAGTTTTGAGTTATGTATTTTGAATTTTAACTTTGTTTTCAAATATAAAATTGCAAGAGACATGATGAAACATTTAGATTAATGATTGGAAGATTATCTGACTGAGGTTTGAGAATAAAGACAGCATTCAAAGTATTACAGTAATTCCCAGCTTCATCATGTGAAGATACTCTATGGCAATGGGCTTTGCATTTTCTTCTTTTTACGTGTTTTTTTCCTTTCCTGTTTCTGATAAATGTTAATAAAAGATAGCTCCTGAGATGTGTACAATTTTTGTACAATTGTTAAGAAATAATCCTGTTATACATTATACACGCTGACACTACGCCTAGTGCTTCCCTTCAATTCACTGTTAGGTATTTTGGTATTTACACTGCTATTCAGCAAAATAAGTATTTACTTTATATTATGCTCTTTAGAATTATGGAGTGCTCAAATATCTCAAATAGCAGTCATTATGAAAAAGGTTTTGTTTTATTCTCAATCATAATTATCATACATTTTTCATCTTCACTTATCCATTTTACTTTAAATTTAAACTTTGGAGTTAGTGTCTGCTGCTCAAGGCTCCTGCATCGTGCTGTATCCAGAAGCCAAGTGATTCAGTGTGACACTGTTTTATTAATAGAGAGCTGCCATGCTACAGGGAATATCAGCCAGTTGCATATGCTTTAGTAAACCTTTTAAACATCGGCCAGTGGAAAAATTGTAACTATTCCTTTCATGGTTCACCAAGAGGAAAACATACAGCAGGCAGAAATTGCAGGCAGGAATTTTTGTTATTGGCTTTCTCTGTTGCTATTTTCGCGCGTGTCAGCAGGTGGCGATGGAAGGCAGCGTAGAGCTGGGAGAAATCACACAAACACAAACGGAGTGAAATGAGAGAATAGTGCTTGGAAAGAATCTGCTTTGCTTTTTGTGCTGTATGAGGCTTTGTTCTTCGGAGCACCGTTAGGCTAGGTTATAAAATTACTTTTATTTCTATTTCATTAGCAAATTGTTCCTTTGTCTTTTGCAGTCCATGACGAATATATTTTTTGTAAAATGCAAATTGCTGTCACAGGTGCAATGGGTTTGTGACAAATATGAAAATAAATATGCAGGCAACCTGGGTGAAAGATGGGATTTGTGAACAGAATAGTTCAAGTAATAGGGACAGTGAACTCATTCCCGTGATGCTTGCCACAAATCCATTTAGAAATTATACAAGAAAACCACCACCAGAATTCATTCCCAGACTAAGGAAAGCTTTAGACAGTAAAAATAACAGAGTAGCGGTGCCATCTAGGGATTAATTTTCTTAGTGCTCTGTCACTATTCTTCCTCTGGGTGTGGGCAGCATGTAAAAAATGAGCAATGCTTTTAAAGTCGTTTTGCCAATAAGTAACACTCCTGCCTTATGTGCTGCTTGGGCATGATATATGCTGGAAAGCATCAGTTCCATTTAGGAAAGGTGGAGCAATTAATTTCTTCTAATTCTTGTCTTTATTTTCCCTCTTTTTTTTTGGCCAGAAGCATCTCAGGAAGTCATTAAGTAGAAGCAGTGGATTTTGGGATGTTGTTGGCACAATTATACAATTGAGAAATATTTTCCTCTCAAACATACGTTTTTACTGCTGTTCCATTGTAAACCTTGAGCAGAAATTCCTAGCTCTGGTCCCACTCACTTCAAACTTCTATGAGGTTAATAGAAATAAATCAAATAAGAGAAAAATCGGTAAAGTCTTTCCTCTTTTTTTTTTTTTTTTAGATCAGTGGTATTACATGGGTGTATTCTGTTCAGTGGCAGGAGTGTGATGTCGGGTAATGTGAACACAGAGGTGAGAATGGAGTGGTAGCTAAGGTTTAATGGCAGGAATATTAATGTATATATCATACGGTTTGTTTGGGAGTTTTTTGAGACATATTTCATAGCTCCATTTATAATTTTATTGTCCTATGTAATAAAACACAGGTAATTTATGATCACCATAAGTTAATATCTGAAAAAGTAATTTTTTTTTTTTTAATGAAAGTCATTATATTTTGCTGTTTGGTTGTTTATGTGCTTTATTTCGTCGAAGTGCATTGCTTACAAATGAGGTATATTTTCTTGAGGAGATCATGGCTTGCTCACTAATCAGTTCAAGCCTAACACTGCACATGGTTGCCTAATTTTATCTCCAGTTTTTCAAATGGTGGGAATCTCAAAAGATAGAAGACAAGTGGGAATTACTGAGAATTAAGAGGTAATTTTTGTCTTCTATAATTTGAGTAGGTCTGCATTGGCCCAGCTAATAATCCTAGGTACTTCACTGTGTCAGCAGTTTTAGCCTCGTGCTATCTCAGATACTCATTCTTGGAGTGTGTCAGTCAACAGACATCAAACTGCCAACACTTTCCAGAAGAAAAGGAGTTCTCCAAAAATAAAGACAAGAGTTTGTACAACCTGATAAAGGAACCATTCTTACATGCAGTTCATTTTCTCCCAGGAAAGAGAATTACGTCTTCCACTTCCTTGGGATGAAGAATTTAAAATTAATAATTTTTGGTAATACTTAAAATTCTCCCCCTCCCTTTTTTTATTTTTTCTGATGTAGGTTTCCTGTGGAGTTTTTCCAGACTTTTATGAAAAGTCAGCAGCTGGCCAAAATGTTGCTGGATGGTCGCAACCTAACACTTCATGTCACTTATTTTGTTAAGATACCCTCCGTGTTGTTTGTGAACATATGTGTGCTGCAAAGCATTGGAGACGAAAATAATATGGAAATAAGTTTTTTCCAAATATTTGTTAGTTTTGTTTTCCTGGATGGTTGGGGTTGCTATGGAAGAATGACATAAATGTCTATGTAGAAATCAAAACATTTTTTTTTTAAGAGATGTGAAGAAGATGTAAGCTATTAAGTGAAGATAAAGAAGTATTAGGCATATGTAGTTAAAATAAAATAATGCAGGCTTTTAAAGAAGCTTGCTAATTTATAGTTCTTTAGGAAAAAATTGTTACATGCAACCTTTTCTATTTTTACTCAGGGATTCATCCTAGTAAGTACTTGAAGGACTGCGTAGCAGGTTTCAACTATTATCTCAATTACTGTGTCATATTTTGAAGGGAACTAAATACACCAATTCTTACCCCATATCTTATACTTTAAAGAATTGTTCAAAATCCAGCTGCACATTAACCACACTTCTCATTAAACACGTGTTATCTACTTTAGCACTCTTGACCTTATCATATGGTAATTTTCTAGCTTTTAAGAAGTAATTTTTGAAATTTGCAGAGGTACTCCCAGTTTCTTCCTAAGGTGCTTTTGCTGTGTTAAGTAGTCTTTAAATGATTTACTTCTAGTACTTTCCCTTTATATTTTATATGTTGATTGCTTGCTGAACTCTTGCCTTGATGTATGAATAGTAAACCAAGATATAAAAAGCTTTAAACTCAATTTGAATCAGCTTCTAAATTCAGACTATTTCATCTGGTAAATACAAGTTTTCTTATCTTTACTGCTACATAAATTGAAGACAAGAGTTAATGGAAATAAAAATAACTCAAATACTTTACTACTTAACATATATTGAGAAGACTTCGCTTTACCGATTATTTCACTGAAAATTATTCTTCAGTTTATTTGGATGGTTTATATATGAACCTTTTCCTAGAAAGACAGAGAATGTGTATTTCTTTTTCATGTTCTACCAACCTTATCAGCTTTGTGCTTAATTGTTTTTAGGGTTTTGAAAAAAAATGAAGAAGGCATCTCAGCCTTTTAAAAAAAATAGAACCTAAACAATAGCAAAACTTTCACTGAGGTGGTTCATGTTTAAAATGTTTTACAGTTTTAAAAGTTCTTATTACTGCTTTCTTTAAAATCTTCTTTTATAAGGCTTACAACTTGAACTCTTACCTTGCATAGCAATATTTTCAATAAGCCTGGTTAGTTGCGTAGCAGGATTTACAGCGAGCCCAATTAGAACCTTATAATATAAAATTTATATAGGTTGAAGGGACCTATGGATGTTGTTCAGAAGAACGGGTTAAAAGCAGGAGGATGGTAGATTGCCTTAAGTGACTTTGAAGCTGAGACTTGGAGAATAAAAGTGGAGGAAACGCCATGTTTTATGCCTACTGTTTATCTTTGTTTTGAGAAGTGGAATCTCTGTCTAGAGATGACATAGGTGCTTGCAGAAACTCTCAAAGACATGCTTGAGCTCCCTGTCTTGGGTGAGAGACCAAATCTCAGAGGTCACAAAAAGCACAGGGAGATCACAGCATGGTGATAAACCCCATGTGTGTGGACCCTCAATAAATGGGTGCAGAAAGCAGCCCCACCGTGGGCTGGGATGGACTGAGCCTGACAGAGCCTCTGCTCCTGCTTGTGTGACTCAGCCTGGTGTTGCTCCAGGATCCTCTGGGCAGTGAGGGTATTGAAATTTACTGCTTGTGTTTCAGCAGTAGTTTGTGGTTGTTCTGGCTCTCTGCCCATCTCAACTCACACGGGCACCTTGCAGTGTAACACTCGTAGTGGGGCCAATTGGGTCAAGTTGTCCAAGGCTTTGCACTATTGGACTTTTGAATGTCTCCAAGGATTAATGTAGCATATTTATCTTTTAGCTCCTGTTCCATCTGTCACTGCCCTCCTTGTGAATAAGCTCTTTCCTTTACTGAGGTAAAATTTCCTATATTCTAACATGTGTCTGTTGCCTCTCACACTTCTGCAATGCATTTGAGAGGTGTTTCATTTAATCTTCACTATTTAGTTGTAAACATCAACAGGCTTTCCCCTTGGATTTCCTTTAAGTTTGAACTTTGTTTATCTCAGCTTGTTTGCTCTTGACTGTCATGGTAGCTTTTGGTTGGACTTCCTCCATTATGTCTATCTTATCCTAGAGACTCCAAAACTGGTTGTAGTACATGTTTAATAATGAGCCTTAAGAAAGCAAGTTCATTTAAAAAGCAAACAAACAAAAACCCCGCAAATAACAACAAAGTCATTGCTTGAAATTACCACAGAAAGCAAGAACCACTCTTGTGCTATAAATAGCATTTAGTAAACACCAATAAATTTCAGTAAGTGATGCTTTGCTAAGATTAGGACTTCAGTGGGAGAAGGTTGTTTGAAAAGTTACCTGGTACAGAGTTAAAGTGACTTCCAAGCAATTCAACACTGGTAATAAAAAAGGTTAGGAAGATTAGAAAGTTTCATTATAGAGTATACTTTTAGTCCCCTTTTTATTTAGCTTCAACTTCCAGCCACTGAACTTAGTTTTGTGTCTTCCTTCTAATAGTAGTTCTCAACTATTTCCATCATTTTTTTAATATTTGTCAAAATCTTTTTGAATTGTCCACTGTGAATTGAATTATTCAATAGCTTAAAAAGCCTTTTTAAAAGTATAGTTTAATTTTGTTACTGATCAAGTAAAATTAAAATTGGATTTGAGATGACCAATAAAAGATTTCAATCAATATATAATTATTGCTCAGTATTTATAAGTGACTAATGTTGAGAAATTGGCAGGTATGCCTTACAGAGGTTGTATTCATAATTTCTCTTTAGTTACTACTTAAAATATTACTATCCAGCCTGTTCTTGTTCCAAATAATTATGATTGGTTGGAGTTCCTCCATCTAAAATGTATCCTACTGCCGAAGGCTTTTTCTGAATAGTGCGCTTCTATCAATGTAGTTAAATCACTCATGATAATCCATCCTCCCAAACATTGCCATTTCCATTTCTGATGTGTATGGAAAACATGATTTTTGCTCTGCATGTAGCCATTTGCAATGCTCTGTTCTTCCAGCCAGCTGTTTCTTGCTTTACATCTCTGGCTCATCAGTTGGTTTCTGCATGCTGCTTGTCGGAGCGTTGGTTGGTAGGACGGTCGGGACAGATAGAGACGAGAGATCTCTGAAGTCAGGTCTTGGAACATGTGGTTTATTATAAAGGGCGTGGGTGCAGGGACCCTGCTTAGAACTGCTGGCCACAGCTCGGAGCAGGCCTGAAAGAGAGAGAGGTAAGGGCAAGAGAAGTAAGAGAAGTTCCCATTAAAATACAATAAATCTTCTGTGCTGAATATTCTAATTTTCACTAACCAATCTAGTACAAGATATAAATCCTATAGCATTTACATACAGCCTATAAGAATCAAGACATTACCATACTGTGTTATGTTTTAAACCCTAAAAACTACGTTTTTGACTCTTTCTGCCAAGCTAGTGGGGTCTGCTCTGACCCTTGGACCTGTCTGCAAGCAGAGGGTATTGTTTTATCAAAAGGGGATTACCTTCAGCCAGCCATACCATTGTTTTCCTGTTGTTCAGTAACTAAGGCTTGGTATCTCAAAGCTTGCTTTAATTTCAATCTCACTTATAGTTTCTACTGGGCAATCATATTTATAAGGCTTTCCTGTTTCATCTTCCCCAACACAACCAATCTCCCTTTCATCATTATTCACATCATGGCACCAGTGCATAAATGTGATTTTTCCATGTTCTACTTGTTACTTTTCTTTGTTTTCCTTTAGGGTATTTTCTCACTCAACATGGATACTTGGAAGGAGTTTTCTGTAAATGTCCTCAGCTGCTCTATTTTCTTTTTTAATGCCCCTTTCAAACTTGCTTTTGGGATACTTGAAGAAAGATAGTTGTTAGGTTTGTGTCTCATAAAACCTATAGCTCTTGGTTATGAAACAGATCTCCTCCTCGTCCTAATCCGATCCAAGAGCTACACATCCTAAACAACAGAAGAGTTGGAGTATTTGGAGTGTCTAAGTGCTTCAAGGAATTACGCTTGTGAACAGAATAAAGCTACCACAAAGAACAATTTGGGAACAGCTCCATGCATCTTTCTTTGGAGGAAGTGTATATTTTACATATCAACTATATAGGAAGTCATGGTAAACCACTTGTCTAAATGGGGTGCTAAAGGTATGATGTGTTCTTCAGTGCTAGTACTGATATTTATCATGTTTTTTGTTTTATTAAGGATCTCTTAGCATTATGCTCAGTCAATTCTCAGAGTGCAATGGGGAGAATTTTAGTCATCCTGCCCATCTGATTTACTTGACTTGCTCATTAAATTTTAGAGAGAATTCTGTAGGATATCCTGGTACAGGAAAAGTGTATATACAGTCCTAGATAATGTAAGAAACATTTGTGAAAGATGGAAAAGAAAATTGGTCAAACCATAAAAAGTGAATGTAGGAGTTTCTAGAACTCACAGATAAAGTGACTTACAGATGGAGAGTTAAAAAACAAAAAAAAAGTGTGAAATATATGGCTCGTTCAAACTATTGATTACTACGTAAAAGTGGAAGCCTTATTTATTTAAAGTATTGCTCATGTGAAACTGCTGTATCTCAATGATCTTTGAAGGTCTGAGTAAAAGTTTTGCATAGTGTCTCAAAGAATAGGAACAAATGAACTGCAAAAGTGCATGCTTTCTTTTGATCTGATGTATTTCACTGGAGGTAAAGGAAGGTTCTAACTATATAGGTCTTTTTCTGATTTTGAACTGACACTTGTATTTAATGTTACTTTATGATGCAATGGGCTTAACAGAATTTGCTTAAAGCAATTATTGAAGGTATAATATATTTTATGACTGTATCCTTGACTGTAAAGGCTCAAGAAACAAGTATTTGGTCCAATGAGTCTTGCCGGTATCAGTGTCTTCAAAGTTCTTCAGTGTAGTTTGGCTGGGTTTTTGGAGATTGGACATATAAACCACTGCAGTGGCCATTTTCCCTTAGAGACACTGCCTCCTAAGTGCTCTGGATGTAAATCTTGCAGCTGTATTTCAAGTTATTTTCTAATGCCTTTTTAAAAACTTTTATTAAATTATATTGCAAGGAAACGTGTCTTAGTACTTTAGATAAAAAAATTTTCTCATGTCCTTCAGATCCCTCTTAATCTTCCTCATAAGCGTGCTTATGTGTTTGTGTCTGTGGTTTTGTTCTTGAAATGTATCATTCACTTTCAGAATAAAGAAACAAAAAACTGCCAAAACCCTCATCATCTCCAAGGGCAGTTATCACATTTAGCCAAACACAGTAAAAAATATTTAAACTATTTACATTTATTAGGGGGACTTGTAGACAAATGCTGTTCCACAGTTGCTCAATTGAAATTTGTCTATGAAAAAACCCATCATTTCCACTTATATTGAATATGAAATATCGTTTTAACAACTAAAATGTGAAAAGATAGAACTAGAAAAAATTTCTTAATATGTTCAGTAGTTGTTTTTTTTTTTAATATGAATTAACAGTCCATTCTTTTTTAGTAAACTACAATTTATCACTTAACAATTTGATGAAATGTTTCTGATATTTGCTGAAACCTAACAAAGCAGGGTTTCCTTTACTACATATAATAAATCTGGTCTTGTTCTTCCAAAGTAGTTCTAGCTATGAGCTTACCATAATGCAGGACCAGTTTTCCAGAAATCATACACTTTCCAAATACTTAAAATCATTCTGGGAACCAATGTGTGACTTCTGAAATCACCTAAAAACTTGCACATATTATTTTACTTAAGATTCCTTGCTGGTTCTTTCTTTCTGTACTGATTTTGCTCTCCTGAAGTACAGAAATCTCATATTTATATAGTTATTAATTGCTAATTATCAATCTGTCATTTCTGATATTCATACATCATGCATGTACAAGATCACATTCTGTTTTGGGTGATCAACTCAGCAATGACGTAACATGACTTCAAGCGTTTCTGGTTTTACTGTAGGTTTATTTCCAGGGAGTAAATACAAAAAGGTAGGCCCTAAAGTTTGGCAGGGGTTTATGCATAGATTTGTTGCTGAGTAGTTCACTCTCTAATGGATGGGTGTTTGTGTGCAGCTGAGAGTTTTCAGCCACAGAAAGGGATAGGAGGAGCTCTTGTGTTAATACAAGCTCAGGTTGCAGGGCCTGGTGAAACCATCTACAGGTGAGCTCTACATCCCAGTCCATTTTGCCTCTTCACTGTAACACTGTTCCATCTGTGCTGTTTGCATAGCTGGCATTCTTCTTCTGCTTTCCCCTTTAGTACTCCTCATTCCTCCCATAAAAATGCTTTTAAAATTGTGTTTAGGAGTGACAGCTGTAGTGTACCTTCACACCCTTTTTGAGAAAAATACCTGTAAGCGAGGAATGTAACTCATGCTCACAGAAACACTGTCTGAGGTTTCCAGTTGAATAACAAAAAATGCACCAAAAAAAAAAATTACTACTGTACTTCAAAAAGACTACAAATTTCTCATGTTGTGCAGCACACATGCTAGAAATGTCTGTAGTTTCAGCAGGAAAGAAAACTTGCACAGCCTTCTGTTGCAAGATATTTGGGCAAATAATGAATTTAATTCCAAGAAATAGGATGGGTTGTTGACCACTCAATATTATTAAATCCATCACACTGTCTTTACTGTTCTTTCAATTAGATGAGGATTTTATAAAATGCTGAGTGGTGTTTCGGAGAATATAGAAATCTCTAGCTGCTGTTGCAGAGTTAAAATAAAGTGGCTGATGTGCCCTAAAACAGCTTACAAGAGGAGCAGAATCATTGGTGATTTTTATTTCCTTTCTAAAGGCAAAATGTTATTTCCTGACCAACTCTTAACAGGAATTTTATAAAAGAAGCAGAAGCATTGTGCATGTCCACTGATAGTTCACTTACAGAAATACCATGTTTTGTAGTCCTTTGTTACTGTATTGTTATTGTCCATAGAAGTCCCTGACAGCCACTCACACAGAAAGCGTGACAATACAAAGGAGGAAATAAAGAAAGAAATAGCTGTATTAAATTTGTCAGCCCTTTGAATAAAGTTGCTATTTTTCCCACAATCTGTCAGAAAGTAATTGTTTTGCTATCTAGCCGTAGCAAATTTTAACAGCAAGAAACTCGTTATTTAAAGGGCTTTTAAATTTCATATTTTATCTCATTCAGCAGTAATCTTTCAAATTCTGTTCCTTTATTCTGCTAATACCACTGGCTAAATTGCTGGCAGTGTATTATTTCTCATTTGGGTTGATGTTCAATGCTGAAAAAAACTGTAGTTCCAACATGCTCAGTTTTTCGTTTTGTGGCATTCTTAGTGTAATATTCTTGAATACGTTTCACAAAAATTGTCTCAGAGAGCTAAGCCTTTCTGTGAAGGAAGAAGAGAACAAAAGGTCTGTGTGTTTAGGCACAGGGCTGTGTTGAAAAGCTAATTCTCCAGCACTCATGTTTGAAAACTTCAGGGTTTTTTTTGTTGTTTTGGTTTTGTGGGGTTTTGTTTGATTTTTTTTGGTGTTTTGTTTTTAAAGTCTATGTGTGCCTTACCTGGGAATTCCACATTCTTCTGGAGTAAAATTACAAATGGAAAAACTATGGACATGTAGCACATGTCTGAGGCTATTCACTATTTTCTTCATCCATGTATGATAATAGGACAATAACTACTATTAAACCTCTTATACTTTCAAATTCTAAAATAAGTCATATTTTTTTATGACATACGTACAGTGGTATACATATTTATGTTCACCTGATAAAAAGTTTTAATAAAGCTATAATTTAATGTGTGGTGATCTGTCTGGTGATGAAAAGTATAAACATTGCTCTCAGATCTTGGCTAAATACGTGTAAATACCTTTTCTATTATTTTTATGCACTTGTAGAAGAAACTTATTCACACATACATCTATCTTATACACTGCCTATTTTGTTAAAGTTTAGGATATTTTTAAAAAAATAAATCCCTGATTTCTAGGTTAGGTCTCAAAATTATTAGAATTATATTTAGCTAAATAAGTGACTTTTACTATTTGTAAGTTTTTCCTAATTACTTGTAGCTTCTGTGGAGAGCAAATATTTCCTTTTTCTAAACAGTAAGATTTCTGGCACGATTTTATATACCATTCTACATTTATCTTATTTTACAAACAATAAAATCTTATCTTATTAAACAATGAAATAAGATCATGCTATCTGCAATATGTTTCTCAATAAACATTCACATGATAAAGGATAGCATATTAAAAAAAAAAACTGAAGTGTTTCAGCTTTGCTTTTTTTTTTAATTTGATGCAGTTGTATCCTGTCTGTATTTTCAATGTCATCATTGTGCCCTTACAATGAAGACTAAAATCTGTCCAAGCCACTGAATTTGTATGAAGACAAATTGTACCATGGTTAATCATTAGAAAGATTTGGGGTTTTCTTTAGACATTGGGGGTTTATTCATTTCCCTTTTCAAACCCATACCTTGTTCATCATTAGGTATGGATTGCTGTTTCTGTAACAAGACATATTAAGATTTCAACTACTTCTTCCTCCCTCCTGGAGGAATGGATTCTTTTAAATACTTGATATTAGTTCCCCAAGAACTGAATAAGGTTCTGGAATGTGTTGTTCATAAGTATAGAAAGGCATTTTTCCGCTGGGAGTATGTAGAATTCAGTTCCTTGAATTTTTTATTCTTTTACATTAAATCAAAATCTGAACTTAGGTGCTTTATGTGGGGAATTCTGTACTGAATTTTTTTCTGAGAAATATACTTGTAACAAATCACCTAGTGGTATTTGCAGAAGGGGCTGACCTACCAGACTTTGGGTCAGAAGGGGGCAGAAGAGACTAAGTGAAGTTCTGAGATAATATTTACAACCAAAATTAGAGAAATGTACATTCTAGAACAACATCATCATGAGGCTTAAAACTATTAATCAAAAGTGATAACTTTGTATTTTTTCTTTGTGGTTCAGGAAGATAGTCAACATGCTGTAGCCTTTGTATGACAAATTAGATACAGATGCCCTTTACTGAAAAAAACTGGTTTTATTCAGATTCACCTTAGTGATCTGCTGGAGTTTTTTTGTCAACTTAATTAGAGAAAAAAAGCCCCAGTTATCAGTAAGACAGAATTTACGTACATGTTAACCTTGCTAGGATGTACATTCTGGTAATGTTTAGCTGCTCTGTTAGGTGGTTGTTCATATAGTTTATGCTTAGGCAGTTTATATTTTGGACATGCATGTGTAATGTAGCTATGAAACCTTAGGCAAAATATGCTGCAGTATCATCCCTTCAAGGTGACTTTCTTTCACGCTTTGGTGCTTCTTACATTTCCATTCGTCTATGTGCCATATCTCGCTTCATATCCAGCTGGATTACACAGAAATTGATCGTGATTTTTAAGATAGAGCCAAAACTCCCAGGAGATCATCTTTATGCAAATCACATACTCAAAAGGAGTGAATAGATGCTTAGAATAAAGGAAAAGTGGATAATTACCTGTTGGGTGGTAAATAATCATATGCCTAAAAGAAGACAGAAAAATAAGCACTGTGTGTGTTTGTCTTTGATATTTTTGCTTTTGATATAATTTAGAATTCTTGGTATAGTGCTTAATATTTAGAGAAAAGATGTCATTTTACAAACAGAAGAATTTAATTCAGTTATATTTTCCTCGCTCTATTGCACATCCTTCATTTCTTTCTCAATCTGTTTGTATATTATCTCTGTAAAAGTGCTTTTTTGTTTGGGGTGGTAGTAGTTGTTGCTTATGTTTTTTTAAAGAAAATTATATGTATTTCAAACTTGAAGCAGTATGAGACTGGAAAATCCTGCTGGTCAGATAAGCATCATTCTGGCTTGTTGGTTTTTTTGTGGTTTTGGGTTTTTTTTGGTTTTTTTTTTTTTTTTTTTGGGAGTATTTTTGGGGGTTCTTGGTTCTTTTGGTTGATTTTTTTAAGAAGCAGACCCAGACATAAAAGATTTAATATTGAAACCTTACCAAAAAAGGTAGTTTCTTATTAAATTACAAATGCTATATATACACACAGACTCTACTTCTAATGACAAAAGGAAAAATATTACAGTTACCTTTAAAATTTCTCTACTATTACAAACTGACTTCAAGGGGTTTTGTATACATAAATTTTAATAGTGTAATTGTGTGTAATACTTAAATTATATAATTTATAATTTGAGGCAGGGTTTCAAATAGGTTCTTTAGAGTAAATATGTTCATTATAGCCTAAAAAAAACACTTGTTTGCACTGACCATTCTTCAAATGTCAAGTGCTTGTATGGGAGGAATATAATCTAAGTTGACTGATTTTAGTAGTTCATAGTGAAAAGCATAGGCCTGAGTCATGAAAAAATGTTACCAGTTTCCCATATCTCTGTCCAAATGCCTAATGCATGTGTGTATGCATATATTCCTATGGAAACCTTTGGTTTCCTTAGCTTTTAGAAGGATTATTCCTATGCTTTAAATTAAGAAATGAATTCTTTTCAGAATCATAACCCTTCTACTCCTTAGAGAAGCTTGATTAATAAAGTATTTATGGAAACAATCTTCAGTCATCTGTATAAGTTCTAAACAAGTCTTTGAAGCTGTATAAATTTCGCGGTGGTGTTTTTTTGCTGTTTGTTTTTACGCTACTGTTCCTAGTTGGTTTTTGTTACTTCTGTTTGCTTAATGGCAGCTACAAACTTGTCAAATACTTAGCTAGTATGAATTCATTATTTTGCCAACTAGCTTACTAAGTTATGCAGATTTTTCTTGTGATATGTTGGAACAGTAGGTGTATGAAGGGAAAGATAGATATTATTTTAAAAAACACAAACTATATTTTTTCTTTAGAGTATATTTTAAAATATTTCCTCCCCTAAATTAATTGCCAGTCTCAGCTGATAATTAAATCCTAACTTCCATAGTAGATAAGGTGACTCTCCACAGGTTTCACAACCCACTAGTAATTAAGTTAATGATCTTTTCAGTTCTCAGATGAACAAACTTGTTTTCCTTTGTAAAGATAGTATTACAGAATCACAGAATAGTTGAGGTTGGCAGGGACCTCTGTAGGAAATCTGTTTCTACACCTCTGATCAGTCAGGACCATCTAGGGCAGGTCGCTCAGGACCCTGTCCAGGTGGTCTTTGAGTATCTCCAGTGATGGAGACTCCACAACAGTTTTGCTAAGGGCTGTGTTCCAGCACTCGGGATGATAAATCTTCCCCTTTGTTTAGAGGGGCTCTCCTGTGTTTCAGTTTGTCCCTGTTGCCTCTGATCCTGTCAGTGAGCACCACTAAAAAGAGCTTCTCTCTGTGTTCTTTACAACACCTCTTCAAGTGTTTAAACACACTGATGTGATATCACTGAGCATTCTTTTTTCAGGCTGAAGTGACAACTCTCTCAGCTTTCCTAAATCGTCTTTGGAAGTCTGTCAAAGCCCCTTAACAATCTCAATGGCCCTTTGTTGGACTATGCCAGTAGCTCCACATCTTTCTTGTGAACTGGGGCCCAGAACTGGACCCAGCATCTGAGAAGTGCACTGGGAAGAGGGGAAAGCTCACTTCTCTTGACTGCTTGCAGCCCAGGATCTCATTTACCTTTTTTTAGGCAAGGGTATATTCCTGATTCATGTGTAACTTGTCCACTATGTGTATCTACAGCTTTAAGTGAATTTGATTTTCCTAGATGTTTTCCTCAAATGCAGTCAAGATTTATCTGTATTTTTTCTTTGGGGAAAAAAAATGTAAAATTTGGAGTTCCTTAAAACCTGCCAAATTTTATCTTTTGGGATTCATGGCTCCATGCTGTTATATTTTGTCTTTACAGTATTTCTGGTTCTATACTGAAATGCTAACTAGATTATTGTGTCAAATATTGTACAAAGTTCAGGTTTTCTTTCGTATGAATTAATATAATTTTCAATGAATATTACATGCAGTACAGGAACTTTTTCGGCAAGTTACCAGAAATGGTTTATTAATGTTTTAGAATAGCTCCCAGAGAAGAAAGGGTAGATATAACTGCCATAAAAATCGAGCAGATTGCATAAAACATTAGTGTGTGGAATCCTAGCTCATATTGATAAACACTTTACAGATAATTGCATTCTACTGCTCTGTTATTTAATGTGAAGAGGCTAATAGAGCACAACCCCTAATACACTTCCAGGTGTATGACAGTGACAAGATTGTTGACAGAAAATACAATTAAAATATGGTTTATAACTAATCCACGAGATAATGTGGCTGTCCTGAGATATGTAGGAATATTATCAACTTGTTCTTTAGAAACATTTGCCAAATGTTGAAAAAAATTCTGTAAAGTGAACTTTGCACTCTGCACAGTGTGTTTTACAGATATCCCAGGACCGCCTCCTCTCACATACAGCTAGAATCATACACGTCTGGGTCACAGTCCATTATTGACATGTGCCATGTAATTTTTCACATGTTCTTTGAGCTGCAGTCAAAAAACGTCTTTGGTGTTCAGTTCTCCAGTTTCAGCCTCACCTTCTGATCTCTTCTATGTTCTATGCATACATCTTACCAATACGCAATGCCCTTCCCCATAGGATTCTGTACAAATATTTACATTCTAATCCTGTAGACTTACAAACATTTTTCTGAGGGAATCATGGTAGTTAAAAAGAAGAAAATATGTTTCCTCCTTTCTGGATCTCCATCAACTGATCTAAAAGGGTGCAGCCTGGAAAAAGAGTGCAGTGTGTTTTTCTTTCCAACAGTAGTTATCTCTTAGTTTCCTGTGAGGGAGCTCAGATGTGATAAGATAAAAGAAATGAAGCTTTAAGTTATCTTTTTAATCCTCATTCCTAAGATTACTTTTAAAGAAGGTATTTTCTCCTATCTCAAGGGACGCTCCAGTGTAACTTCTTTTAATATTTATTCAAGAAGTATAAGTTTTTTGTCGAGATTGCAGAAATAGCACTAACACAAAAATGCAGGTCACAGTTGATAGTTATGCAGATTAATACAAATGTAGTATATTTTTATCAAAATTTAGTTTTTCAGAGAGAAAAGTTGGGGGTTTTTTTAGAGTGAAGTTTTTTCCTAGGATTTTCTTATGCAAAATTACTTTACCCTTCTTTCTTAGGTTTCATATAAAGCAATATCTTGCCACGAAAAAGGGCATCTGATATTCCATCATTTATCTTGTGCGAAGCAGCATTAAGTTTATCTTATACGTTTTAGTATTTCATAATTATTAACCAAAAAGAGACATTTTATAATGGGAAAATGGTCTCAAGTGTCGGAATTACATATTGGAGTCTTCAGCTTTAGACAGGAAAAGGTTGAATTAGACAGTTGATACAGCACAACTGTACCTTGTACAGGAAGGCCTCATAATATAGAGGGGGAAAAAAGGCTAAAATCTGGACAAATATGGAATTAAGGGCCAAGGAAGCATTAAAAAATCCTAGACAGACAAACTCCATAATGTCTGGAGTCAAATTCTGCCCAGTTTGATATTTTACAGGTATTTTTCCTTGTGGAAGCAACTATGAAAACTAACTGTTTATATTAAATTATCTATACTTTAACCACTCTTTAAGCATAAAGTAGACCTTTGATGCATTTTTTTACCAGATACCTATACTATCAAATTCTGTGCAACTATTTCAAAGCATAATTTACTACTTTGAGTAGAGTATGATCAAGATTTATCGTGTTTATCTTGTTACTTACAGAGTGACACTCTGAACTCAACTTTTTCCCCTGGAAAGAAGTACGGACATGTCTCTTCATCTTATCAGATGGGCTTGTCCAATACAAGATTTAACTAATACCAAATCTTACAGTTTCAAAATGTGTAACTTCCTGTGGGCCGCCCCAGGCAGGTCCTGTCGGGGTGCCCACTGATCTGGGAATGTCTCCACCCCAGGCCCAGCAAAGAGCTCCCCCAGCCAACCAGATGCCCGTGCCTGGAGGTTGTAAATTTCTCCTCACCAGAAGAGCGGGAGCGCAGTCGTGTGGCAGTCCAACAGGGTTTATTTAGGGTAAAGATGAGGGTCCAGAAGGGAGCAAGGAAGGCAAGAAGGATGTGTGGGTAGCAGGTAAAGCAGGCAGGGAAACAACCACTGTTGAAGGGGATCAGGGACACAGAGCAGGTGGCACAAAAGCCACCACCACCACCCCAACAGCAGGTGGGTTCAGGGTATATAAACTGGGGGAAGGTAGGCGGGGACAGGGTACACAGAAGCAATGGGGATAAGGGTTGAGGGAGGAGCTGAAGTGGGTGACATGTTTACAACCAATAACAGAACAAGAGGGGGGTGGCTGTAACAAACAAGCCAATGAGGGAACTGGGGATAAAGAACTTTCCAGAGTGGGGGAGTGAGCGCTGACTGACAGGCATGTACCATTTGCATTTGGTAGTGTAGGATCCTGGGAAAATGTTACACCTTCTCACTCTAAGTTAAACATAAGAATCCTCCCGAGGCCTCCTTGCTCTGCCACTCTCAGCCCCAACTGCCACAACTTCCCTTTTAAATGTTTTAAACTTAACTATAACAAAGCTATAAAATTCTCTTACTACAAAGTCATTATTATTTAGTAAGAAGCCATTTGTTACTTAGGTGTTTGAAAGCTAGTTTAATGATATTAATTTTCTATTTATCCAATATTTCATATTAAATGCTCAAATACACTGGGTTTTATCTTTTATATAATATAAAGAAACATAAAAAAATAAAGAATATTGGTTTTTTGCAGTAATTTTATATAATACCTTCAATCTCTTTAATTGAATAGAAACCTGTCCATTATCAAAAAGGAGTGACATGATATGGCAGCATATGTGACTGAAGGTTAAAACAGTGGCAGAAAACTTATAAGAAATAATTTTGTAAGAAAACTGCCATATGCAGTTCAAGGAAAAAGCACATAAAGGGATGCAAAGCTGTTAAGCAAAATTATTACCAGTAGTTCAGAAGCAACCAAGGAAATTACTATTATTTTTAATATTTAATACATAAAATTCTGTCTTGTAAATCTCTAACACTGCACTTTGTAATGTCTATGAAGGCACTGAAAATGTAAACTTTATCTGAAATTTAGCACTTGATAAAATTGGTTTCGTCTTCTGTTTCATTCTTCAATAAGGCCTAGTATTTGCATGATATTTCTTTTGTTGATTTGGCCATCATATTTATGTTGTGAAAGGTTTTTTTCTAATAACCACAGGAAGGTTATTTCAAATTTTAGAATAAGTCTGCTTTAGGAAATCTGGTCCTTTCTAGTTTTGTTTCATCTGGTGTTTCACAATCTTCATTCCTACTTCTTGATTTGAGAAACTTAATCCAGTTTACAAATTTAACTTGGTCTTTTCAATTTTTTCTTTTTGACATTTTCTCTATTAAAAATGTAATTGTATTTTGATGAAAGATCTTTAAACAAAACATGATAAGACTGAATATAAATTAAGTTGGCTTCCACAGGATGGTTTTTTTTGTTTGTGTTGAGGTTTGAGGGGGTGTGGTTGCTTTGGTGTTTTTGTTTGGGTTGTTTTCTTGGGTTTTTTTTCCTCTCACCTTCAGAATATGTTGGGAAAACTGTGAGCAGCTCAGATGTGTTGTGTGCCAGGAGGAAGTCATCCTTACCAAATGTGATAAGTCTGTTACCTCTTTGCTGGAATCATTTCTGTAGTTTGACTTGTAAGAGTGTGAAGACAGAACAGCTCAATATATAAACTGATGCTGCTCTAAACAAGATGAGCAGGCAGGGGAGAAGCGTGGGCTGGGAGGAGGCAGTGCTGGAGCTACAATCATGCCCTGGTTCTGAGGTGTCATGGTGGTGCTGATCCCTGCCAAAGATGTCTCAGCAGCGCTGTGGAAGTCTGTAGGATTGCTCATATCAAATGGCAAACATGAGTTCTGAAGGTTTCTTCAGAGGGGTGTTGTGTTTCTTCTTCCTGTTACCCCACTGAGTAAGCCAGCTTGTTAGTGATCCTTCCTTTCATGGGACATTCAAAAGGGACAGGGATTTACAAGATGCATTTGGTACTAGAGAACAAATATGTTCTTTCATATGTGTATGCTATTAAACACCAACTGGTTCTGTTGTTTTAAAAGTCCTTGCAAAGTCTTGTCTCAGACTTCCTTTATGTTTGGAAGCAAACATTCCTCCAAGTTAATCATGTCCAGCATTTTAAAACTTTGGCTATTGTAATGAGAGGTCACAAGAATTTTATAGCTGCTTTTTAGTTGAAAGAAGCAGCCTATGATTGGCAGTGCCTGGGTTTTGCATCAGTACACTGCTAATGGTCCACCATGTTTAACAAGGATTTAGCAGTAATGACAAAGTCTTCTATTGAATCTAGGTAAGTATTGCATTTTTAAATTATTTAATGACAAAGGATGATCTTTCAAGAGGGTTGGCCTAGAGGCTATGTGACTTGCACTGTTAGAAGGTGGTACTTGTGTGTTAGGCCAAAATGTCAGATCATTTGACTCGATTAGGAAAACAGTGGTGCAGTTTCAGATCTAAAAAAGCATTACTTTTATCTTGTTTACTGAAGTACTCTGATTGTAAAACATAAAACTCTGTTTATCTAAGTATGTCTTGTGTATGAAATATTTCTGACACTCTTTTCCACTCTTGTCACAATCTGTAGCTCCCTAACCCATCTTGTACAGACAAATTATTTACATAGATTTTACAAGTGTATTTTCTGGCATACTTTCTGGTCAGTGCATAGAATAGATTTCAGTTTGAAATTTGTATTTTTAGATACATCCTTCAGAATCTTCTTTTAATTTCTCAGTTTTTCATCAGTTTTCTAGCATGTAGTTCAGACTTCACATTTACTATAAAATGTATATTTTGTTCCCCTGTATTTAGAGATTGCATCTTTCTGTTATGGAGCTTGTCTTTGTGTGTTAGATCTGTCTTTTCTAAAGCTTATTTTGGTTCTAGGGAGTAAATGGAAAATATAATTGTTTCAATAGATTGTTTTGTCATTCTGGAATCATCAATAAATAATACATTATGGCTTTAAGAAAAGAAGGGGCCAAAGAGCATAGGTTGAACCATGAGGGTTACCACACAACAGCCCATTAGATGAATTCAGTTAAAGATTTATACACGCATTTACGTGTGTGTGTATATATATATTTGGTAGCCTTCTTAGAAAGATATTTAATTCTAGCTAGAGGAAAAATAAATGTACGATGAAGCTCTCTGTGTTATGTTGCTTTTCAAAGCTAACAGGGAGGAAATGGAAAGGAAAATATTTTTAAAAGGTATGGGTTTTCAAGCCCATTGCACTGAAAATAGTTAATTGTTCTTAGAAACCTTTTAGAGCAAGATGCTGCTAATGCCAAGGTCACAGATTCAATGCCTGTATGGGCCAGTCTCTTAAGATCTGGATTCAATGATCCTTCTGGGTCTCTTCCAACTCAGAGTATTCAGTGATATCATATTCATTAATTCATGAGAAATCCAACTTTCCTGTCTGGTTTTGTTTCTTTCCTTATTGACAATAGTACAGTAAATGATCAATGAGAGATCTCAACTAAAGAAGAAAAAATGCAAATTTGTCTTTGAAGAAAAAAAAATACCTTTATGTGGAAATACCTTTATAGCTACTTCTTTTCCAGTCTTAGGGGGCAGTTTTATTTAAAGTCCAATCATAACAAATCTGTGGAATAAATTGCTTTCACCTCTGTAGTAGCTAATATACCCCCTTAACACCACATTGGTACTTAAATCTAGAATAGGTTTGAAAGAAGAAAATGAAATTTTGGTTTTTTCCACCTTGGGAGGTATGGTTAGACTTTAGAAGTTCCCAATAGATTAAGAGATTTTTCCTGTTGACATTTTCATGCCTGTTTTGCAGCTGTGAATAATACTGCATATAATAGATATTTGGGGTCAAATCCCTGCAGGCAAAAGCCAGGAGGGAGCTCTCAGCCAGTAGTAATTCAGTTGCTGAGTTACCATAATACTACTACATATATCTTGATTTCATCTAAGTAGTTGTGTTTTACTATGCTTAGGGATCTAAATATGCTTTTACATCACTACTTTTAGTGATGCAAATAAAGTTTTCATATGTATAGGGATGTTATTTGCATGTGCCAAAAAACATTGATCTGCACAGAGAATACCTTGTTAATTTCTGCAGATTTGGGATGAAACCTCTAGTATCTAGTGTTTATTTTCTAGCATGCTTTGTGAGCATTAGCATTTGATAATTATTCTTCTGTTCCATGAAGATTTCAATACAAAAATGCCACAATTACTATTTTTTAAATGTAAATTGAGAAGATTCTTTTTACATTATTTTGGTTTTTAAACCTTTGTTTTGAGTTTTGTATTTGAATATTATTTTCTTCAAAGTGTGATTTCTATTTTTGTTTTGTGACTTTTTGGACTGTAGTCGATCACAGCAATCACAGCATTGTTTTTCTTTTAAAAACCCCAGCAAAACTCAAAAAATAGACCAATAAACAAAAAAAAAAACAAAAAAAAAAAAAGAAAAAAGAAAACAACCCACAAAAAAACCCACTGCCCCAAACTGATAATCTATAATCAGTGTTTGATTTCTGCTAACTACACTGGTTATTTCTAGCTGGTGGAGCAGATTTTCTCTTAGGATGCTCTGTATACATTCTTGGCCAAAACATGTTGTGTTTCATCTCAAGATGTAAATTACAAACACAGCAACCTCAATTACCAATTGATATTAGTATTTAACATTATGCAAACAGTATGCATTGCTTTTGGCAAACAACTGGGAAGGCACAAGTCCCTGCCTAGAAGAGCTTACAGCTAACAAAACTCAAAATGGGTACTAAAAGCATACAAAAATCTGACGTATTTATGTCAGATATGTCTGCATTCCTCTAACATGTACAACTATAGGTGCATTAAAAACTTGGGGTATTTTTCATAATCTTGTAAAAATTGTAATTTTGGTCTAGCTACTTGTACACATTAATAAGTAAAATAATTTTTTAAAATTGTATTTATAGTCATGTTGTGGCAGGAACAGGTTTTTTTAACAAGGAATATTGGATGAAGTGGGCATGAAGTAGAAACGACCATCTTGAATGTGACAGTTCTCTGTGTGATCTCTAAAACGGGCATGCATACATATATATCTATGTATATAGATAGATATTGTGTCCCAGATGTATTTTCACATGCAGTCAACATGTTGTAATAAAAGGGTTTGTTTCAGCTTTTTATCCTAATATTTGCAGCTTTGCATGTATTTGTGTGTATGCTTGCATGCGCTATATTTAGTTTCCAGTGTACATAGTGGCATTAATTTTTTTTTTTTATTTTATTTTCCAATGTACATGGGGTGTTAAGGAATTAAGTATTCTGCACACAGTGTCAACTCTCTTGGAAGTTCTGCTTATAAGTTTGAGTTTGCCATTTGTAGTGCCATGCTTTCTATACAAATGCTTTAAATCATAAATTCAATTCCTCCAATTCATGGATAAAGATTTTGAGAGATCCTTATTTAGACAATACCATTACAGTTTCACCTTTGTCTCAGCCTTACTTCAAGCTGTTCTCATGCCATAATTGTCTTCCCCCTTTTTTTTCCTTTTATCTGCAGCTGCATCCCTTTCTCTCCTCCATTGCATATGAAAGGAGTTGCACACCTTCAGAATGGCTTCTTCATGCAGTCCTCCTCATACAGAATTTTGAAAATATATATTAATGGTAGCACAGAATTAATAAATATAAATTCTGAAACATTATATTCACATAATTTTGTCCCTATATGTTTAATTTTCTCCTCTGTTTCTTTTTCTATATTCTTGGGAGTCTTCTCACAGTAATAAAAATTTACTCTTTCTTATGCTTAATTTTTTGCAGTTTTTATTTCCTCCCATACCATCTCTGGGGCTGGAGCCTGGATGGCACCAGACTTGGTTACCTCCATGTTTTGTGCTTATGACAAGACACAGTCACTTCAAGATATAGTGACTAGAACTGGGCAAATCCTCTATTTTCTATCAGTGACATACAAGTCACAACACCTGAATAGAGAGCTTCATATGCCCTGATCTTGCCATGAGCTCCTTAAAGACCTGGGGACGTAGGCACTTGCCTGTCTCCTGCACTCCACTGTCCCTTATGCAAAATCTTTTTGTGAGAAATCTGACTGCCTTTCTCCTGGAAAACAGGACATGGCAATAACTGCTCAAATTACATCTCAAATCACAAGATACTGCATGTAGTGCATCACATTAGTCACAGCTTCTGGTGTCTCTAATTTACCAGAGGGTTTCTTCAGGGGAAGCCTCCTCTCGCCTGATCCAATTGGGGTGTCAGAACTAAAGCCACTTGCTACAATGGAGACAAAGATGCTCCATGAACCATACAAACTCACTCAGCAGGCCGTGAATGTCAGCTATATGATGGTACCTTGGGGCTTATCTGACATGTGAGAAATTTGCTCTAGTCTCTTTCCTACCATGCATAGCTACTGTAGCCACTGCTTTGCCTTGCTGAATGATAGCAGTATTATGTTGCCCTGATTTTTAAAAGTATTTTCTTTTATAGTTCTTTTGGAAGTTTTAATGTTCTCATAAAACTTCGTTAGCCTTCTGATGTTTACATATTTGAGAGTCAGAGTTCCCACACAATTTAATGTATAAATAGAATAGTTTATATATTTATCTGTCGGTGGAGAGAAATGATTGATTGATCTTTGGACCAGTGTGGTTGGAGAGGTGGTAATTCCATCCTCCAATCCACGGTCACATTTCAAATTCTATAAATACCAGATGTTTGAATAAAACTGGCTCTTTTTCTCTTCTGAACTTACCAAGCTTCTGTGTACTCATTTCGTGTCCAATAGTGACAGTATTACTTTAGTATTTGCTCTTTACTGTTAGTTCACTTCTTTTCTTAAGCTAGACTCAGGAATTCTTGCAATCTTATTGCTTGCCTTTTTATTTTTGTCCTCAGGTATTTATGAAATAATTTTTCCACTTCTGGATGTGAATTTATACAATGTGTTTGTTAATTAAAGAAAACAGCAGATGTAGATCAGTGCTGTAGCAAGAAAGCTTACCAGCCAATGGTTTGATATACTATATTGAGTCCTGTAGCAGCACTACTCAGTAACACTCTATCTTTCCAATAGTTCTGTTTATTAGTACTACCTCTGAGTTAGTTAATTTCAATGACTTTGTTTTCTCTGACTGGTGCAAAGCCTATAGAAGTTCTGCCAATATAATCCTGTAGTGTTTTCAGAAATGTCAGCAGGTTTTGTGTGGAGAATTATGTTGTGCAGAGAATTAGCTAGGATCAACCCTTTTTCCACAGGGAGGGGGACTTCTGGGTCCAAAGCCACACCAGTATGAGGAGACATTGTACAACTGCTGGGCATGGGTGGTTTGGCTCTTAAGAAAAAGGCAAGCAGTCTGAGGAGTGATGCTTGCAGGAGGAGGCTCCTTTGAATAGCTCAGTCAAGAACCTTCTAGGATTTCATTAACTGAATTTAGTGAACTGAACAAAACTTCTAGCACAACCTCAATTTGAAGTTCTCTCAGTGCATTGAGATGGAAAAAAAAAATCACCATTCAGTAGCAGATTGAAAGGTAAATTGATTTAATCTCTGTATTTCAGAAGTGAAATTTTATAGCAGTTAGTATCAGAATGGCCTCAAATTCAACATTTCTGTAGGCAAGTGTAAATTCTGAATTTTAAGGACAAGTTTTATTTCACCTTGCTCTCTTCAGCCTGCCACTCAATTGCTATAAGTTTGTGTCTACTATGTTTATTTATCACAAGGGTCTTTGCTCTCCTTCAGGGCTACCCCGAGGCATCCTGATTCCTAACCATGTCATGGTACCATGATGCAGCTTCAAAGTGTGAAGCCTTGAGGCTTCCTGGAACACAGCAGAAAGACCTGTAGTTGGCTGAATAAAACACTGCAGATTTCCCAAATTTTGGTTCCTTGGGTAAACACCCTGTTTCTTTTTCCATTATTCCTCTTTGAATTCGACTTTGAAGGATTCAGTTATGTCAGGCATCAACTTATGAGAAGCAATAGTACTGCGTGTCTTGGAAGATCTGCAGATTTTTTAAGTGCTGAGAGGATTGATCTTGAGCTTTAGATTTTAAGGGATGAGCCATGTGCACCATGCATCATCAGTGAAAGCATTTGTAATTGAGACAATAATGGCACTTTGGAGTAACACTTTAAATACCAGTTGATTAACAGAGGCAGTAAGTAAATAGTTTGTTCACCTACACCAATGACCAACAGGCTGAACTTAGTATCTGAAGCATAGTTTTGGATTTTTTTTAACCTGAACAATTTGATGTTAACATAAAGACATTCCAAAGTAGCCAAAATAAAGGACATCAAAAGCCAAAACAATAAAGAAATCCCCCTCTACTTTGATTTCAAGTTGCCCAATGTGAGGCTTAAGGTATCTGCACATTACTATAACCATGGAAAACCCAATATTGGAATGACAATGTGGTTAATTAAAAAATATTTACAGACATTTCCTTGCTATAGAATTACAGAATTCATCATAAGCTGTAAAATCCAGCTAAGAAACAGTACATATTTGGATAGCTAGTCCATCTTGAGTCTATGTTTAATTACGTTGTTGACTTGAACTTCGAAGTGCAAACTGAAGAACTGCCATACCCCTAAGCTGATTAAACTGCTAACAGCTACTAAAACGTGTTTCATGGCCATGCCACTCCTGCCTGCAGCTTCATGCTTTTCTTAGACTTAGGCTACATCCATTTTTGCCAAATGAAGGATTCCGATCAACACAAAAAAGAAGGAAAGAACGATAGAAAAATGAAAAAAAAAAAAACAAGGGGAGAAGGAATAGTTTTAGTTGTTTTAGATTCCCAAACTGGCCTCAGTTCAGGAAACATCTGGTGCTGATGCAGAGGATGGAAACAATCCATTGAGCTTGCTTTTTGAGTTACATCTTGCGTGTACCAGCACAGCCATAGTATGGATTGTATTCTAGATTGTTTTAACTGTATTATACAGCATAGCCACGATGCTGGCTGCAGCAGACACATGCAGATACACTTGGGTAAAAGATCAGATTTAAATTCAGTTCATTTTCCAGTGCTTTTTTAAGGGTTACACTTCCTTTACTAGTTAGTTACTTGAGTTGGCAGCACACTCCAGGTCTACATTTACAATGTGTAATGCACATTTATTCTTCATTTCTGTTTCCCTGGAAAAGGAAATATATTTTGCCTTTATCACTAAGTACTATAACACTGATATACCCAGAAAGAACCTGATTTTTTTTTCTGTGTATTACTAAGCCTTCAGGAAAAGGATTTTGTTTCATTCCAAGTAAATGGTGCATGGGGTTGTATAGCACAAACAGTAACCTTGAGTGCTATTTGATATCACAGCAAAAGATTTCTTGAGAGTACAAGAAATCTTATAAATGATCGCTTGTATGTTGCTAATACTGGATTCCCTGCTAAGCCAGAGTAAACAGAAAGGATGTAAAAACAACTGCAGAAGAGATATCAGTTTGAAATCCAACTATAGCATTTCATCAGAATCACAGTTTACTTTCAGCATTAAGGACCAGAATAGGTAGGGTTAACATCTGTAAACAGAAAGCTAATCTATAGAAAATTGTAGTCAAGGGGCATGAATTCTTTATTTGCATTTTTAAATGAAGAAAACAGCACAGAATTTATAGCACATTTCAGTTATTCTAGAAAGAAATACCTTTTATTCTCATCCTGCTGTCTTAATCATATTTTTCTGCAAATAAAGTTGATTTTATTAGTGGAGGCTTTGTCCTAAATAATATTGCAAAAATGGTCCTATTTTTTTTTTCCCGAAGGCTTTGTCATCTAAAGCTTCTGTGGACTTTGTATCTAACCTAAATGATTCTTATGATTCTATGCATGTTTAACACTTTTGAAACCAACTCCATAACAGCCACATCCCTCTGCACTGCTGCTATTATTTTAAAATCCCTTTTAGAGAGATTGTGTGAAAGGAAGTTACATATTCTGAAACTTCTCTGAGAAAAATGCCACCAATTATGATTCTTTCTCAATCTATATTATAAGTCATAGCAATATTTTTATTTGCTGTATTTTGTATACACACATGTATATAAATAACACAAAGATGCATGACTCAAGCTGTGCAAATAATGGATTTTTAGTCTACCTCCCAAGCAATGTAAAAGACCCAAAGAACCCACAAATGATTTATCCTTACTAAGCCAAATTTTTCTTTCAAAATTCATGGCAAAGAGATGAGTTGAAAAATGGTCTTGTGTGTAAAGAAGCCTCTTTTAAATTAAAAAGTAATATATGTGAGGGAAATGTTAGTTGTCTGTAAATTAGAGAAGATGGATGGTATTTTTGAAATTAACAGAATTGAAGGTTTTAAAAGTGAAAAATTGCAATCACACATTAGTCATTTCTAATGAAATAAATAACTGGGGAAAAACCCTCAACTGTTGTACATTTTTGCAGAGAAATTAATAACTGCTGAAATAGCTTGATCAAGAATAATTCTGACCAAACCATATGAGGTTGAAATTGTTAGAGAATAATGGGCTTTCTAGATTCAAACATGGTGGTGGATCTCACATATATTAAATTTATTAAAGCAGCTGATACTGTCTCGGGTGGGATTCCTATAGGCAAGCCAGGAGATGGCAGTTTAGATAAAACCAAGGTAAGTGCAAAGCTGTCTGGGAAAGAAGGTCATTTCAGAAAGGTTAGATAGTACCTGCCTTCTAGTTAGATAATATCTGCTCTTAGAGGGGATGTGGGTTACCAGATTTACTTTTTATAATCCCTTCTGTTCCAATTTTTTATTTGTGTATAGTTCTGTCATACAGTGATGACATTTGTAATACAAACAAAACCCTATAAAGACATATTTAAATTACTGAAGATATTCCAGTATTTTCAGGTCCTCATGAAAATAGAAAGTTAAATTTTATTTCCTGTTCTAAAATTAAATCTAGCTATAGTTAATAAAATTGTGACTTCCCTTCACCTTCCACCTGTGCTGTAATTAGGTTCACTGGCTGTTATTGCAGTGTAGAGTTTTCTCTGTAAGGCTTACTCTGTGGAAAGATAGGTCAAACATCACTAAATTCAAGGGAAAAAATAAACCAGAAAACCTAGCAGAAAATTTTATTACTTTTCCATTTCACCAAGAATTTCATCAGACTTTTTTCATAAGGTGTTATTTTTTATTAGACTAGGAAATTGCATAGTATTGATTTTTTTAATTGAGAAAATTGTTCGTTTATCTCATTCAAGATGTATTTTTACTAATTTTATTATATCTTTCATAGCTTTTCTAAATTTTTTAATGCCATACCTTGTAAATATTGAAATGCTTGCTTGAGATATAAACATATATATAAATAAATATGTATGTGTGTATATATATATATATAGCCTTGTAGACTCTAATCCTGACCATGATATAAGTATCATAAACAGTAAAGCATATTAAAAAAAAAAAAAGGGCAATTGCTTGCTCTTAAATCTGCATAATATCATGGCTGGCATGCTGCACCTTTTGGCTTCTGTCCCACTCTTCTCACTTGTCTGAGAAACATTAAAAAGAAATCTAGATGAGCACCAATGTTTAATTTCACCATGCTAGGTTTCAGACTTCTTCACAGAGAGGTTCAGCTGCTGAGAGTAAGAAGGAAATATTAGATTTTTGATTGTCTGTTCCAAACACCAGAGGCCCAGGATTGCACTAAATAACCTTTTGAACTTTCCTCACACAAAAAGTGTTCAAGCTCTCCCTTGTGGCTGAAATGCACTTTCCACTATGCTTGGAGTTTATTTTCAGGGATTTAATAGAGCAGGTGCCAGACATGGGCTTGTTTTACAGATCTATTTTATTTGAAATTCATTTGTCCAGTTATGGTTGAATATGTCTTCCTTAACATGAGCTGGTGGAACTTTCTGTGTACTTTCAACTGTTTGATGATTTGCACTTCTGACTCCAAAACTAAAGTCCCATAAGCTGTTTCTAAAAGGACAGTGTACCTAGCAAAAGTGTAAGCTGTAGGCCCTTATCCTTAGTAATCACTATTTTCTTTCTCAATTTCTTCCCCTTTTTGGTTATACAAAGAATACTCACATATTTTTTTTTATTGTTTCCAATTCCCCTCAAATCTGTTAAAACTTTTTTTTTTTTTTTTTAATGATAATTTTCTGTTCCAGAGGTGGAGATCTAGAAACTAGTTATGTGATTTTGCCATGGAATATTTAGGACTGATTTTAATATAGTAATACATGTTTTCCCAACATTTTTCACATATGTAAACAAATTACTCTTTCCAATTTTTATTTCTTTCCTGACTACTCCTATTTGAAATCTTTAAATCAAACATAAGAATTAACTCTGACAACTTTCAATCATGGAAAATATTCCTTTGTTGCTAACTTTATGTCATTTGTCAACAAAAATTGATGAGGATTTTTCAGTGTTGGCTTTTCAAACTACAGGGTTATGACTAAATCTGTAAGCAAAATGTCAGAGGCGCCTTGATTTTCTGTGAGGTTGTGGAATTCCATCCTACAAGCAGTTCAAATTAAAATATCTCTAAATATGTGAGTTATAATATTACCCATATATTTTTAATTAAAATTTTATATATAATTTTAAATCAGCTCACCTTTTTAAGTACCTTACATTGTTCCTCTGTTACTGCTCCTTTTTCCACTGAAAGGAAAAATCACTTCTGACTGCCAGCTGAATTGCATAAAAAACATGTCTTGAAGTCTGTGTAATCTATCAATGTATTTGATGCTCTTAACCAACACCAGTCATATGTTGTGTAATATATTTAATTTGTATCACTTCAAAAGTAGCGCTGCTTTTTTTGAGAAGAGGAGTGGACCTTGAAGCTGTGCTTACAATCTATGCAGGGGTCTAGAATCAGAAAACAACCTCACATTTTTCTCATCAGGAAATAGTTTCTGGTTGTAAATGGTGTTTAACTCCTGACAATAGGCACTATTCGTTATACACTTAGATTTCTGTATTTAAAGACACTTTGTACTTGGAATAGTATTAGCACAGTTGCTGAGCTGGCTTTCCTTGTGGCCTATAAACTCCACATTCTTTTTGTCCATTATCAGTGACGAAGTCTTCTCCTCCAACTTTCTTAACCTCCCCCCAGGTCTGAGATAACACCTGGACAACAGAAACACCTTTATCTTATCTCAAGTTCCCACTGCAGTGGCTTAACTTTCAATCCAGGTTTCAGGTCATACTCGGGGTGGGGGCACTTCAGAGGCCATCCATGGTGGCAGCCAGCTCTCACCTCTGCCAGGCCTGGAGTCAGTGCCATCCTTCTGTGCTTATCTCATGGCCAAGACTTTCTGTGGCCTTAGCACAGCCTGTTTGAGACAGGCAACTGTGCTCTTTAAGTCCTTATGGTAGGCTGGGCTAAACGTGCCTAGGTTGTACAAATCAAACTGCTTAAGAGCAGAATTCTGAAATGCTTGAATGAACTGCTATTGTAAGTATATTCCTGTACCTTAATTAAAAATGTACAAAGCCTTTGTGAGCTATTTAGGCTGCTGGTAATAGGTATACCAGGGGCGTTTGTGTGAAATGAGGAAGTTTGCTGTATGGAAGCCTAATAAACAATACAAAGCATTCGTTCAGATGGCTTCATCTGCTCAGATCAGTAACAGAGTTTGCTGTTCATGGAAGAGGGTCTCAGGTATCTAGGAAACTGTTCTAAAACTGCGTTGCAAATATGGAAAATGAGGTTTCATACAAACTGAAACTGTTGGATCACAAATTTCAATGGATTAACAGGCTGTCTCTTTTTCCCTGTGAGCTGCACTGTAAAGCAAGAGAATATTTTTGGAGTGTCTAATTCTCAAAGGTTAAAAAGATTATTTATATGCTCTTAATATATAACACATAAGAAGGCATAGAGAGCTTCAGGCCTGAGAAATTTGTCATGCACAACATAATATTGAAAAAATACCATCTTTCCTGTGACAAAGTATTCTAAGCATATTGTTGCATTTTAGCTAAATAATTAATTTTGTTCTGCTACTATGAAAATTATGGTATGGGTGAAAAACATTCTACAAAAATGAATATATATATTGCCAAGTCTAACATGAAGAACGTTGTACTCTTACTAAAAGATTTTATCAACATAATAAATAAGCTTCCTTTCATTTCTAAAGATTTCCTATGTCTACTACTCTTTTTATTATGGCAAAATAGCAAAGGTTTAATTTCCTTATAGTTCCTTTGTCATTAAAAGTCTGAAACCTACTTAATGCTTTCTTTCCCTACTAAACATTGAAGTCTGCAAAAGGTAGACGTATTCTGTGTGATGAGGGTAGATGATTTTACTGGGACAGATATCACAAGGAATTGTTTTGGTTTTTTTTAATGTCTCATTGCTGCTTTTGCTTTATGCTGTGGCATTTTCATTAAAATTTTCATTAATTTTCTTGGGTGTTAGGTCTGTTGAAGAATATCAAAAGGAGAAGATGTGATATCCAGCTGTGCAGGCAGGGCATCAATTTGCCATTTAGAGTTCTTTTGACCTCACTGTGGATTTTCATGTCCAAAAATTAAGCTTATGCATACAACTTAATAATATAAAGCTTGCTCTGAGAGCCATATTGAAGCCTTTAGAATTTCAGGGCAAGGCATCAAATTCTCTTCTTTCCTAGTGTGAGAAGGAAAAAAAGTAAATAATGTGTATTTTTTTCTGTTCCTACCAACTAGAATTGTCTCCTTAGGGGTTGACCTTACAGTGAGAAACAGGATATAAAGGGAGGGCACTAAACATGCACTGTATATTTGAGGTCTCTTAGTCCTGCTAAGAAATTAGAAGTGTATCCTTACAGATACTAAATACTGCAGAGTACTCAATATCATCTTAAAATGCGTAACATAGCTGTACCCTGGAGGGAAAAAAGAAATAAATTCTGTACCTGAGGCCTATATGCCCTTTCCGCAGTGCACTTCACTGTGCATTTTGTCTTTTTTTTATACTGTCCTGTTGGGTAGTTCAAGACCAAATAAGATTCCCCCTTATCATTGTTTCCCTAAGGCGAAACAAACCCAGTTCTGTCAGACTCTCTTTGTACACCGGGTTCCAGCCACATAATCATCCTGGTGGTTCACTGCTGGACTTACAGAAGGAAAGCAAAACTCCCAGTAGAAAGCAGAAGAGTAGAAAATCTTTCTTTAGGTAACAAAATAAGAAACCTTTGCCATTGTACATTGGAGTAAATAGAAATACAAGTTGAATGCCTGAATGTGTTTGGTATAAAATCTCAGAAATTTGGATAGATGAAAATTATGAGAATCTCAGTAAAATCTCAGACATATTAATTAAATCTTATATTTTAATAGTTCTAAAAATTTAGCAACTTTTATGTAGAATTAATATTTGTTTCAAATTTCATATTGGAATGTACTATTTAAATAAAGTCCATTCTCAGTGATGCAAAGCACTTTGTCTTCCTCGTGGGTAAAAGGACAATATCGTTCTCTGTTTTCCACATCATTTCAGTCTCTCTGAGAGATGTAGCAGTGAAAGGAACATATAGTGAATGCAGCAAGAAAAGTGCATACAGTGTTATCTTCACATATAAAAGATATAACCAGGAAAACTTGTTGTTATTCATAATGATGGTTCTTAACATTTTGAACACAAAAATGCATGACATATATCAAATGCTGAGCTTTTGAAATTCATGAGTCAGCAAGAAGTTCGTATCTGCAGTTTTGATTCTACTTAAGTCTAAATCAATCCATTGTGAAAAATAGTGCTGGCAAGCTTTTATTAAAGCATTTTTATACATTCACTACTTCTGTCTTTTCCTCTGTATTTTTAGATTAACCCATGCAATTGTAGTAATGGGTCTATCCATGAACACTCAACATATTTTAGTCAAAATTATTCCATTTATTGAAACCAAAGAATGGGGATGGGAAGAGGGGGGTGGGTTGCATTCCTGGGTTGTTGCCTAATCAAGTGGCATAATGTGATCAGTTTATTGAAAGTGAAAATTAATATGGTTGATTCTGATTCACTTTTTATCCAATGTAAATAAACATAAAATAGCTGAAAGCAGCATTGCAAGCTGGTGTAGTTCATATTTATCAGTAACTTAGAAAGAGATTACTATCCAGAAATATTATTTCTTCTTAAATACCCACAGGAATCTAATGAATAGAAGTATCTCAGAGGGGACAGTGTGGGTCTCTTTATTGATTTTCACCTTTATCAGCATTCTAATGCTTACAAACTGAAGTCTCACACCTCAAAGAGACTGCTCTCCACTTTCAAAGGGTGATTATTTCTTATTTGAGCCTTCTATTTTTATATTATCAATGTTTCCATCTGAATGAAACCAGCATGTAGGCATAGTTTGAATAATTTAAAAAACAGCTACTGTTAATATTAACAAAATAATCTGACTTGATCAACTTTAAGCTAACTTGAAACTTTTTATATATACTGCAATTCTAGCAGAATTTTAAATGTTCAGATTAATCATATAAACACTTCTTTTTTTTCCAACTGCATTTGACTATTCAAACTGAGCCTTTAATTTTAGACAATAGTTTAGATTTAGAACTAAAGATTCTATTTTAAAGGTTGTATGTTTAAAATATCCAGTTTAATGATAAATAGTCATCGCATATCATCCACACTAATAGTTTTATATCAAATAGTACATAAGCATGTTGCGCTAATTTTAAAATATTAATGATCTGGAAAGTTATTTTTCAATAACTGGGGTCAACCCCCAGCCTGGACAGGAAAGATGTAGGGTTTTCTTCAGATGGTCATAGTACATTACCTCACAATTCAAGAGAAGTTGATGAATGCTTGTGTTTACACAGATAAATACTAATGTAAATCTGAACATTGGCAGGTAATTGTCATTGTTTCACCCCAGTCAGTAGCCAAGCCTCACACAACCTCTCATTCCCCCATCAGCGTAATCAGGAAGAGAATTTGAAAGGGTAAAAGCCAGAGAAGTCACTGGTTGAGATAAAGGCAGTTTAACAGGGAAAGCAAAAGCCACACAGACGCACAAAGCAAGGAATGAATTCACTGCTGCCCATGGGCTGGCAGGTGTTCAGCCATCCCCAGGAGAACAGGGTCCCATCACATGCAAGCTTTGCATGTAAGACAAATGCTGTCAGTCCATATGTGCCTCCAGCTTATATACTAAGCAGGATGTCGTATGACGTGAAATATCCCTTTGGTCGGCTGGGATCACTTATCCTGTCTGTGTCTCCTCCCAGCCTTCCATTCACCCCCTAGTCTTCTCACCAGCATAGCAGTACAAAAAAGCCTTGACTTTAGGGAAGCCTTGCTCAGCAATAACAAAAACATCTCTGTGTCATCAGCTCAACTTTGGGTTTGTTCAGTGCAAACCCAAAACACACCCCTATACCAGCCACTCTACCCCAACTAGAACTAGCACAATAATGAATATTTGTTTTTTCATAGCTTTGGTCTCTTAAGTATATACTTTTACTTCATTATGATTCTTGATTTTGCATAGTAGAAGGATAGAATAATTTGTGTAGAAGTGAGGTTACCTTTGCTGCAGGCAGGGAAACTTTCCACTAGACCAGGAAAGTTTCAAAGCCCCATCCAACCTGGCCTTGGATGCTTCCACAGATGGGGCATCCACAACTTCCCTGGACAATCTGTTTCAGTGCCTCATCACCCTCATAATAAAGAATTTATTCTTGATATCTAGTCTAAACCTACTCACAGTTCTCTCAGGTTCCATTTTAATCATGCTGAACTCACAGTAACTAGGGAAAATGCATTTCCTTTCCTTGCTTGGGCGTGCTAAGAAAATTCTTTTAAAGTTCTATATTTTACTTTAGGGGTAGTACTGAATAAAGCAAGTAAATTCCATTATCTATCAAAGTCTTAGTAAATATGTGTTTTTCCTAATAGAAAAAGGTTTAAGTTCTTTTGATTCAATTTACATAATAATACAGAGATCTTTCAATAGGAAATTCAGGAAAAACATAAATAACTCCTTGCCTGCAACTAGGTAGAGTATTGGTATACCAACAATTGCTAAATCAGAAGTTAGCTTAAAAAAACCCAAACAAACAAAAAGAAAAACAAAACAAAAAACAAACCAAACCAAAAAAAAACCCCAAACCAACCAAATCTCTGTTTGTAGCAAGGAAATGTTCACAAGCAGTAAACAGTATCCTGATCAGTGCCTTCAGGTATAGCAGAAGTAAATATAGAGTTGAGCTAAAGACTAGTTTTTGTTTAAATACTTATTCTATGGAATATGTTGTGTGTTTAGATTTTGAGTTAGGTAAAAAATTTCCCAGCTTGGTTTATTTATTGATAAAACTAATATATCTTCTTTTGCATCTTAGAAATAGCTGAAAAATGTTATTCCTGAAAAATGTACAATAAAGTAAAAAAGGAGCCAGCCATGTGATTGGAGGAAATTGAAATAGAATTGTAAAAGACAGAAAAACTGGAACTTAATATATGATTTACTCATCCTCGTTAATGAGGCTTAGAAATGATCTCATTTTATAGTCTAGTGAGACAGCTGAGCAATATCCAGAATTTCTGATATAAACATAGGAGCAAAAATGTATTTGCTTTAAAGCAAGCCTGCTGGATGGGAATAGCCATTACAGTCAACAATGAGGCAATGAATCTGTGCCTAAAGCAGCATAGTAAGGCTTTTCATAACTTTTTGTATGCATAGTAAAGAGTAAATTTGCAGGAACATCCACAGAGATTTAAATTAATTTCAGAAAGAAAATTATTACATTAATTTGTTTTCTACAAATATAATTTTGAATTAGTTATTCAGTATGGGTTTTCCCAGTTGCCTTTAATAAAATGATAGAGATGGGCTTATGGGGAGAATCTTAATTGTTCAGCTTTCCATTTCTGTTTCAAACTTAGTTATTAGTGGGAAATAGCAGAAGTAAATGAGTGTTTGTGAACTCTAGTGCCTGATTCTGAGCTTTTGTTTAGGCTTATTCAAAAGGTAGCGGATGTTTTAAGAACACTGAACGTTTTCTTTTCATTCAAAATAGTGTCCTCCATGGAACTCTGCTTTTGGAAGACTTTCACTGTTGTTAAGGTTGCAAAGTCACGGTTTAATGTAAAGTTTAAAATTCTTTTGACCTTATGAGCATAGTTTGTTAATTTAAAACAGCATGTTACAGCTTCTGTTCCTATTACTTAGTTATGATTAATCATGCTTAATATTTTTCCATAGTATATCCCTGTTACAGTATTTAAAATATGCAAAGCTCATGGTGCAGAAAAGATTAAGTGAAAAATGGTCAGTTGTCAAACACAAAGGAAGAATCAGGATAATTTTTAAAAGATTATTTTTCGTTAATAATTTTCACCTGAAGGACATAATTATACAGACCACTGATAGGAAATTATAGGAATAATTTCTCATTCCTTCAGCAGATTAAAAGTTTCTAATTCATTTGCTTTATGAGGAAACTGTGTCTCTGCAAAGGTTAAATTTGTGCAGTTGGACATAGGAAAAATGAATGCAGAACATTATGATATCAACACAATATAACAGTATTACTATGACAAAAAAGGGTCATATAGAGCTATTGCTGTAATTCTATGAATTGATAGTTGTAGGTATAGAAAGAAAATGTAATTATTATATTATTCATATGATTATCCTTCCTAATGCTTCTGATTCATCATAAAAGTAGTTACAAATAGAAGTTTATTCCAACCTGATAAATAAGAGGATTAACCAGAAGGATTATAACAAAAATTATAATTACAATAATTTATGAATACTCTTTTATTTTAGTCTTCTTCTCCGACATGGTTGTTCAGAACTGCACTGCTTGCTTTCAGCTAAATTTACAGATTTTGTACAAAGAACATATATTTTTGTACATATATATGTACAATATATTTTGTACATATATTTACTGTACTTGAGACAGAGAGCAGGGAAT
Source organism: Taeniopygia guttata (assembly GCF_048771995.1). Taxonomy (NCBI): domain Eukaryota; kingdom Metazoa; phylum Chordata; class Aves; order Passeriformes; family Estrildidae; genus Taeniopygia; species Taeniopygia guttata. The sequence continues at coordinate 33,323,915 of NC_133028.1, read as the reverse complement.
ATTTCTGGGATTTGAAATACACTTCTGTCCTTTCATTGCCACTAAAGAAAGAAATAAGGAAAAGAAATCTTGTGCTTTGGAAGGAGTCCTTTCAAATGCATGAGAGAGAAAGAGTGCTAAGCATGTCACATCTGGTGATTTCTCAACAACCCAATGGCAGATACTCACTTGCAATGGACTCCAGGCTTGTACTGAGTTTTGCATAGTCTTTGTTTTTGTTCTTAATCTTTGTCAACACCAAGGAAAAAAAATCCATAAAATCTACTTACTGGGGCTAGATTACTCCTATCTGTACCATAGGGTCCACATTCCCATTTTCAATTTAATTGAAATATTTACATTAAGTTTCCTTGAGATTCAGCACAGAATCTCTGTTTTTAGGTGGTATTAGCGTTCTTGGCAGTGTGTACATGAGACCTGTGGTTTCTAGCTTCAGAGACTTGCTAGGCAAGTTTTGTTGTGTGTGGGCTCTGAAAAATGGCCCCGTTTTGGTGACTGCTGCAGAATGTTTTGGTGCAGATAGCTCAGGGTGCAGCTGCAGTGCCGGCTGTGGGTTTAGCCCTGGAGGGAGAGCCCAGGCAGGAGGCTGTGAACTGCTGACGCCTTGCACAAAAAGGGCCCAGGCACCTGTGGTGCCACCAGGTATAAAATACCAGAGGTTCCTTTGTTCTGGGCTCCATCTCAGAGGCACCAGTTCGAGCTGTCATTTTGTTATTTAGTTATTGCACCAAAATGAAATTGTTTTAAGGGTCTGGGCGTCTGAGGCTCTGCTATGGGAACCTGGGGTTGAACCCGTGAGGAAATCACGAGTGGAAGGGATGCTGCTGTGAAAAGGCCTCGGTCAGGTGTTGTGAGCAGATGCCAGAGAGCATCCAGGATGGCTGTGAAAACCCAGGTGCCATCATAGCATTTGTGTGTGTTGTATACTGTTTATGGAAAACAGGTGAATGACAACAAAAAAAAAACAACCACAAAAACAAGCAGCACCTATACAAAGTTTAAAAGAAAGTTAGCAGAGATGATGGCTGAAATAATAATAAAAAATCGCTCTCTCACAATTAGTTTTCCAGCCTTTGCCTACACATTGTTACTATACCACTAAAGTAATTAAGTGTAGGACAAATGATTACTTAATGTATGTGTATTTTATAAAGCATGTGATTTCTTGACCTTTTGAGTTTGCCCATTCATAATCTCGTTGTCTTTTCCTGAAGTGTCCACTGGCCTTTCTGAATCAACAGCAATATATAAATGTAATGGTTATAATAGTTTAATTGGGAGCATTGCTCTCTGTAACCGTACACCATTTTAAGAAGGTGATATTCATTTTTGCATAGTTCTTGTGACATTTAAGTGTGCCAAGGGTATGTTTAAAATAGGTGAAGGATGATGTATTTATTTATTTTATCAGAATTGTAGTGGGTGTTACGAGACTTGCTGCTTACCTGTTGTCTCACCCTTTTTCTGATAGGCTTCCCACCAAACATCTATCTACATTCACGTTCTGGGCTGTTGTAAAATGACTTGGCATAACCAAGCTACCCTTGTGGTAGTTAATGCTGCAACACAGGGTACAGCACAAGCTCCATCTGTTTCTCAATACTGAGCATCCTCACCAGGACAGTATGCCATATCCTGTGCTGGTGCTTTTTTTCAGTCTTTGCTATGAAGCTAACCAGAAAGAGGCCACATTATATGCCTACCTACCTGGAGTCATGCCTGCTCAGTCTCAATAGAGATGTACCTTGAGGCATTGCCCTTGAATTCTATTCTCACCTGTCCACCCAGCATGTGCTTACCCGTGCCATGATACGTTGTTAGAGCTTGAGTATTTTAGGTAATTACATCAGTCATAGCATGGTTCTAGTTATTTTTCAAGTACATAACAGCTGAAAATATAATGAACTGTGAAACTGAAAGGTCTAGATGTTAATTTTGCATCCTGTAAATGTATTTTTTCAATTGTTGTTAGCGAGATGTATTTATTTGTACAATTGCTATTATCACCTAATAGATATGTGAGCATACTTAAAAGCAAAATGAACAGAGCTTGTAGTGTAAATTCTCTTCCTGGAGATTAGTCATTATTAACAGATTATCAACAAAATGCATCTGAAGACTTTCCCCGGGCCAGGCTGTACCTACACGTCTCTGGTAGGGATGGTTGTTCTAATCTTAAAATCCTGTCTTTCCCTAGGGAGCCACTCCTTCTTCCTTTCATGCAACAGAGGTAGCAATCCACCTGCCTCAGTAAATCAGCAGTATCCACTTAACCTCTTCTCAGCAGGATAAGCACCTGCAAACAGCATGGGGTATTGCTGGGAAAATTATGAGCCTGCTACCTTATATGTTAACAGTGATTAATATTTGGTATTACTGTTCCAATATGTAAAAGACATTACCACTATTGAGAAACTGCCTTAACCTCAGCTGCTGTTCCTACAGATCCCTCTCACTTAGAATATGCAGTTATGGGCTGCTTCTACCAAGGAAGTAAACAGAGGTATCTTTCAGGCATAGACAACAGAGGGATGTGTTATAGTTTAAACAAACAAACAAACAAAAAACCAAAACCAAGCAGGATTCAAATCTGCATAGTGTCTTGGTGAAAGATCAAAAGTTAGGGACTCCTTGTAATCTAGAGTGTTAGGGAAAGGGGGCGTTAATACAAGTCTACTTTTTCAGAGATTAAAGTTTTTTGATATTCAACGGAAATACTTTTTTTGTCTCAGGAGCAAAAGCACACTAAAATGATAATGAGAACACAACAGTGTTCTCTGTTTTCATCATAACACATGTTTTCCTAAATTAAAATACACTATTGCTGTTTCCTTAAGTTTTATGTAAATGCATCACATTCCTGGACAGTCTTGGTCATTATTTTATAAATTGGTTGCATATTGCTACTGATCAACCCAGTTTTTAGGAACAATTCATTTGATTTAATAGTTTGTAAACTATAGGTAGCAACCAGAAGCTGTGGAAATAAATCAAAGATTTGTGTTCTTCTTTAACTTTTGAATAATACTGTGAGCCCTTCTACTGGAATTTTAATATCTACATCTGCAAATATTATCAAAAATACAGAAATACTGCAAAACTGGAATTGTATCTCCCCTTATTATATTTACAACAGGATATAATTACAGTTTAATCAAGCTTCAAAATTATTTTGTTCATATGACATAGAAGCCTTAGGACGACATAACTGCAAACAAAAATATGTTAGCAAATTTTCACACTAGTCATCCTAGCTGTGGATATTTTTCTAAGTCTTTATCTGCTACAAATGAAAGCAGCTCCATTTGTATTCCTTCTTTTTTATTTGTGTCTTTAGTTTCATAGTTCTAGGCAGTCTATACACTTCTTTTCATCCTTTCCTTAAGTCTTCTCTGATTTCATACTTTCGTAACATAAAAATTAGTTGTGTATTCTTATTATTATCTTGACTATTCTGTAAGTACTGCAAAAAAGTAGTGAATGAACATCTCTTTATTTGAAATTACACAAAAATCTTTAGTCTTTAGTCGGATTCCTACATTGTTGTTACAAAAAAATGTACCCTACATTCATATTAATCAGCTAGATAATTTAAAAATATTATTACATTCTTTGAAAAACCATCATGCAGTAGCTTTAAAATAGGGCCAGATGATTTTGTTTTCCCCATAAATCTCAGATTTGGTTAGCTACCAGAGGCAGAACAATACTAACATAGGCAGAATGAAACTTGGCCTGATATTCTGACATGGATATTTTATTTTGTTGTCAGACAAGAAGTGTGCCTCTCCTTTTAATGTGTTTTGTGTGACTGGGGTGTTGCAATGTGAAGAAACAACACCATGTATCATTATTTTAATAAATGACACTGTCAGTACCATTTTAAATCATTATAAGAGCGAAGGCAAAGTGTATTTGCAATGCTCATTGACCTGACCAGGGTAGGTGGTAGGTGCTGTGCTGATTTCAGCTTTGTTGAAATGCTTTGGCTCCTTTATCTTAACATATCACTTTGTGTTAGGTCCATGCTTTTGGAAGGCATCTACCTGCTGGAAAGGGTTTCTTACTCTTTTTGTAATGTACACAGTGAAAGAACTAACAATCTACTGACAATGTACACACACATGATTTATCAGTTGATTAATTTCTGGCAATGTTGAAGCTTTTAAATCTATATAAGATGTAAAATCCAGATTATATCTAAGTATTTATTTAAGAGGATAAGTAGCTTTGCAAGATTTAGTGCAATTTGCACACTTTGACATCTTGCATAAAACAATATAGAGTTCTTTATTGCAATTTTATAAACCAGCAAAAAAAAAAAAAAAACCAAACAAAACAAAACCCAAAGCAACACCACCCCACTACCTCTGCTAATTTAAAGACAAAATGTGTTTTCGTGAACTATTAACTTCCATACTTGGCAAAGGAATATAGTTTGTCAGAGTGGCTAGACAAAGAAAATTTTACCTGTTATTAAGTTATAGAGCATAAATTCAACGTGTGCCTTTAGATTGCTTGATGGATTGGTTTCTAATAAAAGCCACTGTCTAGCTAAGAGTCGAACAACAACTGTGGAGAGAGGGAAAATGTGTGCTTTTGGATACTTTATGAGTAATTCAATATGTATTATAACCAAGAAAGGGGATAGTTGGCCTTTAGCTTATTATGACTTATCTTTGATTTATTTGTGTGAAAGGAATTTGCAATTTTTCTGTTTCACATGTGAATTTTTCTCAAAGCTATTCTTCTGTTATAGATGTATTGAAAATATATAAAAATCCCCCAAATACATATTTTTATTAAAATATATTACAAATTAAATTGCTGTAGTAAAAGATCATTGGTCATTATCTATCCTTATTCTGATGTAATTTTAGTTTTTAGATATTTCAGTTTTATTATACTCTGTTAGTCTAGACATGGCAGTGATGTGAACACAGTTTTAAAATTATTGTATTTAAAATTATTCTAATCTTCTTTGCCAAAATTTCTGAAAAACAAAATTAGAATTAAGGGAAAAAAATGATCTTTTTTAACAGAAAAATGTTTATCTTACACTAATCTTTCCTAGTAAATTAAAATAAGTTAATTTTTTTAAGCATTAAGGCTTTGCTATGCCTTTATTTCAGAAGGGTTTTTCATAAAGGGAAAAAGGTGACTTTAAAAAGAAAACCCCACACCCTTCCCTTAAAGTTTCCTTCCAACCTGTACTTAGTGATGGTCAATAACATGAGTGCCAGTAAGATTCTCTGGCTCTCTTCTTTTGCTTGCTTTTATGGGTGTAGCTTCCAGGGAGCTTCTGTGAATCTGCTAAAACCATTTAAATGAGTCCTTTTACATGAAGCTTACTATAAAGGGTTAAGGTATTGTCTCCAGGTATTTTTTTTCCTTAGAAGAAACTTGAGACATATAAATGCAGATCTTAGTGGCTCCCTATGTAAAACAGGTGTTCAGCACTGTGTAATTTCCCTTGGTGTTACACAATATTACTACAATAAATATGGAATATATACATACACATAAGCACTATTTGCTGGTACACTACTAATTAATTTCTTAGGTATAGATGGAGCGCTCTTGAAACACGCTCGAGGAATTGTATTTTGTCACTTTTTTCATCCTATTGCTTCTAAATACTTTGCATACTTTTCCATTATATGGTGTGTGTATGCCTCCAGCAGAAGTGTCTGGCAGTTGCAAACTTCAAATGTCGGTAGTTTCTAGCCAAGAACAATGAAATTCAATTATTATTCATATTAAGATAGGATGTCTTGAAAAGGCAACACTTTTTTTTTTTTTTCTTTTTAATAGGAAAGACTGACTTTTAATTGTAAAGTTGCTGCTTGGTGGGGTGTATATATATATCTCATTAACAAAACCCATGTACTTAATTTTATAAAATACGTGATTCCGTTCAGTTTACCTCCAGCACCATATTGCAAGAGTACATGGAGTTCATTCTGATGCTCACATTTGGACAGTTTAATTTAACTCTGGTAATTGGTTGACTGGAAAAAATATCTCCTCTTTAAATCTGTGGTAGATTTTGAAAACATCCCTGTGAGTGCAAATTGTTGGCACACACAGTGAAACTTGATTTTGGTTCACATTAATACTTGTACCCTGACTTTTTAATTTATTTTTAGCTATTCTGGGAAGAAGTTTTGTTCATCTCACTGTTTTCCAAGCGCTTATATTTCTTATTAGCATTGTAAAATTGCAAAATACAAGTGAAATATAGGTTCTGCACCACAGAACCTGCTACTAGTCTTTTTTGCTTATCTGTCTTAAATCCTGACATTAGGGCACTTGATAGGCTGTGAAAATGTCAGTTTGTATCAGCTCATAAGTTTTGATAAATCGTAATGCATTTCCAGCTGGAATATACTTATTTATAATAAGATGATTCCACAAAGTTTAGAAAGTTTCAGCAGCTGTACTGAAAAGTGATCATCTTAAGTTTCAGCTTACTGTATTAGTACTTGTGCAGAAAAAGGCTTCATTACCCCACGGAAAGTGAAATGTGTAAGGGAGCCTCTAAGACATAGTGTTCCTTTTGTAAGTTACAGAGCAATTCATATATCATGCTAAGGAAAGAAAAGTATAAAATAGTGTCACTATAAGTGTTAATGACTTCTGATTTTTTCCTCTTGACCTTTATTAGCCTTGTCAAAATGGCATATAATGTTTTTACATCACAACTTCAAAGCACTGTTTTCTGATCATAAGACTGGTGAGAATAATGCTTCTTTGCTCCTTCTGTCAAAGAACTCCTGTTATACATGACATGGAGATTGGAAAGAAAATATTGCCTTTTAACAATTTGTAAGCATCAAAATGAGGAACCTATTTGCCAGCAAAGTCTAGTCAGACAGTCCTGGAAAAGGTGTGCAGACAGGGAAATTGGACACAAATGCATATAGCCAGGCTTTCACCTTCCTTTTGTAGAAGATGAGAATACTGGGCTCTTTCTCAAATACATAAGGGTAATCAAAGACTGAAGAAGGTCTAAGATCGTCTTTACTAACATAATTTACTTGGAGTGGCATTCCCAGATGGTTAAACTTGCAAGCTCATTCAAATGTAAGCAGGAGGATATGAGCTGCATGAAGACATTATAGCAATAAAACTTCCTTAATGTCTAACACATTGAGCTAAATGATATTTTAGAATGATGGGAATACACATCTAATTGTTACTTTGGGAAAATTTGCATTGGACCAAGAAAAAAAGAAAGTGAACAAGCCTATTAAAATGTCTGCAACAGTAAGCAGGTAAAGGTATTTTATGTACTTGTTTGATTTGTAATTGAAAACTTAAAGAGAACAATAGATTGAAACTCTAATGCAACCGAAGTTCCTTTTTCTTATTTTGTTTTTTCATTTTTCTTCATCAAGCATGGAAAGAACAATCAGCAGTCTTCTCTTTCATTTTACCTGTTTGGATTCTATAAATTTCTTTTTGCACTGGTGCCACATGCTTTTGTCAGCTAAGGTTTGAAGGCATAAAACTAATATGGTCTTATTCTACATAGCCCTTTGAGTGAATTAATTGCTTGTAAAACTGGAAAATGCAGCCTTCAAAAGTCAAATAGGTGACTTAATATTTGGACTTTATAACTTTCTTGTGCAATCCCAACACTATTTGATTAGAAATAATAAAATTTACATGCCTATTTAGCACCCAGTAATTTTGAGTTACCAAGAGAAGCTGCACTTAATTACAGGTTTGCTAATCATCTCTGTAGCAGTGATCTGGATCTACGTTTTTCACTCTTGATGAATTCAAAATGTTATGTATGACAGAACATTTATGATTGTTTAATCCAGCAGGAGCCAGTGCTATATCAGCTATAACCACTCCTTACTTCATGTGTAAAGATTGTCTTTAATAAAAATAAGCATCATTCAGTTTCAAGTATTTGCTACAGAAGCAGAATGAAAAATTGCTACAGTTAGGCAGACACCCAGAAGAGGCACTGGCTTAGGGACATACCTCCAAATCTATATGCAAAGTGAAGAAAAAAAGTAAAATGGAAAGATGTTAGCCCTCAATTTAATTATTTAAATTATATCTTATTTAATTATAGCTGACCATACCTCATCACAAGGCAATAGTTTATACTGATCTAGAAAAGTCTTTCTTCTCTAGTAGAAAAAAAAATTATGAGCGATAACTTAAAAATTCTGGTAATTAAACTAATTATCTATACTTAACAGTTAGAACAGTGTGTGTGTTCTGATAGATGCAGTGCATAGCAAGTTTATTGGAACACTGGAGGATATTTATTAGATGATGATGGATAATTTTTTTTTTGTAAAGTTGTGTGATGCTTATGCAGTTTGTAGCAATAATGTAGCTGGAGTGCAGCATGCTCCTGCATGCAAGAACACATTTCTACATATCTTGTTGTAAGTGACAAGACCCAAAAAACATCCTTTTCTGTCATCCTTAAAATATAAAAAAGTAAGATTGAAACATGAAGGGGCAACTGTTCTTCAAAAGTTCACAAAATTCTAGTATGGCCTTGTCCAGAGCAAATATGACCTCCAAAGTCATAGAGCAGCTAGGCTGATCAGAAACAATTTCCCTAGCCAGTGTTTTCAAAGGAAGTGCTATGACAGGTGTCACATGAAGCCAGCTTTGAATACTCAACTCAAATGGCCATTTGCAGGTGGATCAAAAGGCAGACACCATCTGTGCAAGTTCAGGAAAAAGCTATGAAATCAAATCTAAAAATCCTTAACGTGACTCTGAGCCTACCTGTTATCGTGTAGGGGCAATCTGCTCATATGAGGTGCAGTGTGGAATCAAAAGGCATGTCCACTCACCCAGAAGAACTGAAAATCTGCTGAAAGTGACTGTAAGTGTGTTTGTCCTCTCAGAACAAAGGAAAAAAACTATTCACTACATGTTCAAGAAAGGTCACTGATACCAGTGTTTCTAGGTCACTTTGCACTTCCTCCAGTGTTCTTTAATGGGTACTGCCTAACCTGTAAGAGGAGTCAGTAGTTCTGGCCTTTGTTGAGAAAGAAACTAAATTGGAAGATTTTGAATTTAATATATGAAAACACTCTGTAGTTGTGGACACAAGCAAACCAGTTTCTAGTAGTTTTTCTTCATTTCCCCAAGACCAGTTTATGCTTTAAAAGTGTTTGAAACTAGCTTTGAAAGGAGCTTGCTGACCAGCAGTTTTATGACTTGATTTGTTTTAAAGCCTAAATGGCTTAAGGAAATGTTTTACAGAATATATAATCCATCCACATGGAATAAAGCCTTGAAAATTAGGTGGCATAAACCTAAAATTCAAACTACATTATTATGGCTTTGCGCTTAAGCTGTTGCTCACAGAATTAATTGAAGAGTGCCAGTGTATTGTTTATTGCCAATAACTACATTTTTTTGGAAATTGGAAGATTTTTTTTTAAAGCGCTTTATTCAAAAACCTCTATTAATGAGTCCTTGATCTTGTGGTTAGAATTTCCCTGACACACAACTTTGATCAGCATGTGGAATAGCTGTGAAGCCAGTAACAGTGTTGCCATCTTTCCTTGAGTAATGACTAAATTATCAGTGCTGTAAAATTACATTTATCTGTCCTGTTGATTCCTTCTTTTTTAAATTGATTCCAAAGTACTTTGTTGATGACTTTGCCTTTTTTGCCATCAGACACAGAAACCTTTACACATCTAGATAAGGCAGGATATTTCGGATTTTTGTATTTGGAGTGAATTGTAACCTATTGGTTTTAACAGACATTTTGTGTGCATTTTTAAATACAAGCCTGGTAATAAAGCAGTTACCTGTACAGCTCACTATGGACTCCCGACTCCTAAGTCTAAACAATGACAGTGTTGATTTTACAGAATAAATGCATATTTACAAATTGAGTGTTATAAGTTATTGATGTATAATGCTGTATATTTCCACTACTTTTTATGTACTGATACATTTGGTGTTGGAACGTTGGTAGGAGAAATAATAACTATGGAGAATTAAACACTTACTTGAGAGAAACATTAAACAGTTGCATCTGTATTGACAGGACCTGTGATAGCAAAGTGTTTTTAAGTAGTTTAAGTTTAAGACATCTTAAACTTACGGTGGTATAACAGGCAGAAGAAGTTACAAAACCTACCAGTTGTGGTATTGTCTATTTGATTATCTGTCTTGAATATTTAGTAGGGATACTTCTCTTGTTTATTTTCTTTTGTGGAAAGTAATATAACCATTTAAAGATGTCCTAGTTTAGGGCAAATTTGGGGAAAACCCAGGAAATAAACCCCCACGGCCCCTCTCCACCCACCTGGTTCAGGGAAAAATTCCCTCTGAGAGAGAAGTGGAAAAGAACCTGTTTATTCAACAACAAAGCACTCCCCAGCACCAAAACAATTAACAACACAAGATGACAACAAAACTCTTTCACCCCTCTGAAGAGCTGAACAAATCCAGAAGGTCTTTCCTCGGAGTGGTCGCCTGGGTCTGGACGCTGGGTATGGCTGCTGCAGATCTCCAAATGCAGGCTCCTGGTGTTCTTTGGTGTTTCCCAGATCCCAGTCCAGAGCAGGCTGGATGATATTCAGAAAGAGGAAGGGAAAAAAGCAACAGTCCAGGGAAAGAATTGGACTGCTTAACCTAACTAGGAAGCAAAGCAAGAAAGCAGGCAAAGCAAGCAAGCCAAGCAAGCAAGCCAAGCAAGCAAGCAAAGCAAAGCCAGCCAGCCAGCCCTAGCCTTTTCTAGCTTTCCAGCAGACATGGGGGGAGGTGAACCAGATGATAACACAGCAAAACAAACCTTCACTTTCAGAGTCAGTTCTGAAAGCACAGAACATAATATCAAACGTAAACAGAACACACGATTGGAGATACAAACACCATAACAGTCACCCTAGGACAAAAGATTATTTTGGTGGGCTAGTATACAACCATTTAATTTAATTAGATGAGAAAGTTAATGGATTTGTACTAAATGCTTGATATTTATATTGATTTGTATTGATAGAAAGACTGTTGTCTTTAGGTGCATTTTCAGTTGTATATCGAGACAAAATAAGGTGGTTTTGTTTTAAACCTAACTGAACTGATATGTAAGACTTCTTTATTGTCAACTAGCAAAGGATATCTATTACATTGCAAACACTTTACTCTCTATGCATGTTCTTGAACAACATATATTCCATATTTAACATGCATATTATTTTAGTGGTTACTTTATTGCACTTACAGGCAGCGTCTTAGAAATACTGTTGTGGTTTAATGCCAGCAGGACACCAAGCCCACAGCTGCTCACTCACTCCTTGCCCAGTTAGGTGGAAGAGAATTAGAAGGGTAAAAGTGATAAAACTCATGGGTTGAGATAAAAAAAAACCAAAACAGTAATTAAATTAATTTAAAAGAAATAATAGTAAAAATAATTTAAAATTCTGAGGATAGTAAAAAAAGTGAAATAAGCCCCAAGAAAACAAGGGATATAGACAAAAATTATTGGTCACAACTAACTGACCAATGCCAACCAGTCCCTGTTGACCAGTGGGGACTCATTCTCCCCCACTAACCTCCCCTCCAGCTTTATATGCTGAGCACGATACCATGTAGAATGGAATGGAATAAAATAGCCTTTGGTCAGTGTGATCAGCTGTTCTGGCTGTTTCTCCTCCCAGCTCCTTGTGCACTCCCAGCACCCTCACTGGCAGAGTGGAGTGTGAGGCAGGAAAGGCCTTGACTCTGTGCAAGTGCTGCTCAGCAATAACAAAAACATCTCTGCGTTATCAATGCAGATGTGTTTCCAGCACAAATCCAAAGCACAGCTCTATGCCAGCTACTGTGAAGGAATTTTACTCTGTCCTAGAAAATGAGTGTAGGTATGTAGCAAAATCTGTCTTTGTTCTGTGACCAAAAATACCCTTCCAAATGTTCAGCTGTTTATGCTGCCTGGGACCCGTTCATTTGGAAGGACTGACTGAAGTAATCTTTTGGATTTAGATGGTATAAAGTGCTTGAAAGTAAATGCAAAAGTCTTACAAAAAAAATTATCAGCTACCTTTGTTCTTTAGTCAGAAAATAGTTTTGGGAGTTCCCTGAAAAATGTATAACTGTTCGTAAGAAAAGTATATGGCTGAATTGCAATTAAGTAAAATAAGGTGTGGGTCTCTTAGTTCTTTGTTTGAAATTTGCTTACTTCAAATGTTTTTTAAAATGTTGATTCAAATCAGATTTTTTTTCTTTGTTAAAACAATTACTGAAAGAGATCACACTCTGTATCACTATAGTGCTCTTTTTTCAAGTGTTTTATATTTGGCTCCATTTTTTTTTATCCAGAGCTTTAAAAAGTTCTTTATCTCAGATGTGCAGTTGTCTTAGCATGCTATGAATGGGTGACCCAGTTATTCCAGTTGTAAATTCTGGACTGTTTGAGGTTCAAATATTTTAAACAATTTGTAAAAGGAATAAATAAAAGTTAAAAAAAACCCACCTGAAATATGTTATTGTTTTTCAGGTGTCTTTGTTTTAAATGTTCAGGGGTTACTGTCAAAATAACTAGAGAAAACTGACTTTTATATGTAATAAAAATACAAGGCATATTGACATGTGCAATCAACATGGCAACATCAAATAAATCGGCAAAACCTATTTGGCTATAGTAACTAGTATTATCTGGAAACATGAGTAATATGGTCCTTTAGAGAACAAAATTTTTCATGAAATTACTTAAAATATATAATTGTGTTTCAAAATAGCTTCAGATGAACAGTGCTCTCTATAAATAAATATTTACATTCATATTGATTATACCAATGTTATTTAAAATTAATAAAACAATTTTATATCTGCTTACATATCACTGTGGCCTTTTTTGGTCATAAATGCATGCATATGGGTAAATTTGAGAAAAAATTTGCAATTATAGCAATTTCCACGAGGTGGTGCTCAAGCAATAAATTTTAAACTGATAATGTAATAACTATGAGCTGAAATTGAAAATATGGCTGTCAAACAGATGTTCTTCTCTTTGATTCTACATCTAACTTAACGTGGGAATGATGAGGTCAGGAAGGCTAATGAATTTATTATATGGTGGAAAAGTTATTTCTCCTTGGCCAAAAGGCAGAAATACCATTATTTTTTTTACACATAATTTCCAGAGGATTGTGTTCATTTTGACATGGAATTCTCATAATCCTTTTCATATTTCATGGCTTGGTTATTTTTTGTATGTTGTCCACTTCTGGTTATGAGTAAATGAACTAGTATTCATAAAGATATTACAGTAGTTGCCCTAAGCAAAATGTTAGTGAATTCAGTAGATTTAAATAAATCTGTCATAGAAAAATACACTGGGTGCTGATTCACTGATCATTCAACAGTAAATAAAAAATGTAGACAGTACAATAATGCAAGAAGGCAGATGATGTGAGAGAATGGCAATGACTATAAACAAAGCAGACAGTTTGGCATAAGTGGTTTTCTCACTTTGATCAAATAGAGCATCCTTAGCTGTTTTGCTTGCCAAAGTGCTGCATCTTTTTTTCTAACATCCTCTGCAAACCCTTTATTCATCATCTCTTTAAAATTATACAGACCATTTATAATTTAAAGTTCACTGTGACTACCTCTGAAGAAGAGTCAATAATTAACACTGGAAGCTTTGTTGTTGTGGTTGTTTTGTTCCTAATCATCGAAATGGCAAGAGCAAATCTGCAAGGAAGGTTTTTTTCTTCCTTCCACTGCTGTTTCTTTCTTTAGCTGGCTTTTTTGGTTTGTTTTGTTTTTTCTTTTTAATTTTATGTTGTGCCTTTTCCTTTATTTAAATTTACATGGTCAACATAAAATATACCAGAAGCACAAATGGCCTTACTTCCACTGCAGGCATTGCTCTTGGCCAGCTAGTAATAGCAGTAATGCAGTTAAAATACAGTACATCGTCTTTTTTTTGTTCATTGCTTCTAATCTCATGGATGTAAAACACAATTTCTACATACTTCTGGAAGGAAAACTATTTTTAAAGAGCAAACAGGTCTCTCCTAGATATTTTACTTTCTGACAGCTGATAGAGCAGTAATCATCCCATTTGAATAAACTTGAAGGATCTGTGAATAAGGAAGTCTCATATACTCGTTATGCAGACGGTTGGGAGTAAAGTGATGACAGATCTGTGAAAAACAAATCAACCTTACCCTTCTACTTTTATTTAGATATTGCACATGGAGGCTGCCTGCTCCTGAAAGGTATTTAGTCACCCAACTCCTACACACATATGTTTGAGGATCTGAGTCCAAGTTCAGTGATAGTCCATTTTATAGATATTCAGTTCAGCCAATTAGAAAGAATAGCATTATTTGCTAGATTTCTGTCTACATTTGGAACAGTTTCATTGGCATAAATAGCTACATCCCATATGCAGGTTTTTTACCTTTATTACCAAATTGTTTCTATGTTCACTGGTTCTCTGCACAAGTACACTTCATAAATACTTTGTTTTGCATGGAAAAATCCCTTCTGTTGTTAACTGACCTGAAATATTTATTTTGCTTTCTTTTTTTTCAATATAATTCCACTGAGTAACTTACAAGTAGAATTGACTAAATGTTTATCTACCCATCAATAAATATATGGAATGGAGAAAGAATCATACTTTAATATTGTTGTAATCCATCATATACTTTGTATGTATAATGCTACATGGCTTTTCCATAGCATTAGAAAAGACCTATCACTTACTTGCTCTTTCTTGTTAGGAGTTCTATTAGACCATCTGGCTAATGTTTGGTATTCTGAGACTCTGTAATTCCTTTTGTCTTTGTAGAGGGAGGGAATCGTTTTATACGTACTTCAATTATCACGAATGCAAGTTTGAGGGTCTCTTCTATTTTGTTTTTCCACAACCATTTCTGTTATTCCTTAATGAGTCTATACTTGTGCACCTTTGTGGATGAGAGAGCAATATGAACTGTCTGTGAGTAAATTAATTTCATCAGAATTTGTCTTTTTAGTACTGCTTATTCTGTCTTCTAATTCCACATCACTGTACAAAAGTAGAATTACAGTTTTCCCACTGGTACTGTTAAATTGCTTCATTACAGACTGCTTTCAACATTTTAACAGCTCAAAAATTGGTTTCTTTCATTTATTATCCCATGCTCTGCATAAACTGCCTTCTCATTTGCTTTTGACCATTTTAGCTTTGTGTATTTGTACTTTCTTTCATCTTTTTTCCAGTTCTTTTGGGCATCTGCCTTTACTATTATGCCTAGTTGAAGTATATGCAAAGTTTACTATGCAACTGGACTCACAAAGGCTGAATGTGCATACAGGCTTTGAGTACAACCCAGCAAGAACTTGAGATCCTCATTCTAAAATCTCAGATATCTGTGGTACGAAGCCAATACCTCTGACTGAGCTTTTAACTTTTACACTTAGTGAGCAGACTAGTCAGAATCAGTAGAACTTGTGGCTTAGTTCCAGGTGAGAAAAGCTTAAAGGATCTTTAAATTGTTCTTAAGATGGAAGAAAATAGCCAAAGGAAAGAGTGCAAAAACTTTGTATTTTGCACTGTGGTCTGTGATTCTTTTTGATTCACAGATGCTTAGATTGGGGTCTATCCTTTTGTTTTCTAAAATAATTTTAGCACCTGTATTTCAAGTAATTAAACATTGCAGTCACTTTGATTACTTTATTTCAGTCTTGGAGTTTTATAGTTATTAAATAATGTGAAAGTACTAATGAAATTGTTAACGTAGCAGAGATGCACTATAAAGTACGTGCTGTGAATCTCTGTGATCTGAGAGCACAACAGTTCTCAAGGCCATTTGATTTTCTCAGGAAAGCCTGGATAAAATGAGTAGTATGATCACAACAGCTCTGTGAGGCAGAACACACTCCAGGTTAACTCATCCAGCCTCGGTGAGGCTGACACAGGGGCTTGAATCCCCAGCAGAAGTCTGGCAGTGTGGCAGAGGAGTGGGTTACCCTTGCAAGGTTCTCGCCTCCTAGTGAGCTGGTATTGACTCTTGTGGAGGAAGCAGAGCAAACCTTTCTGTTTGCAGCTTCTAATTAACAAGTGAGTGAGATTTTTTTGTGCTTATATTGTTGGGAAGGTTCTTTTCTGTTCCTGATATGTCTGCTGGAATTCTTGAAAATGGTTGTTACTGTTTATGCACAGCAAAAGATCTTGCTGAAGTATTTAATTTAGACAGTGATTTAAGTAAACTAGCAGAGTCAAGGCAACCTGAGGAAAAAATTTCTGTTTTCTCCAAGTGAGACTGTTACTGTTCACAAGAGTGAAAATGTGTCAAGAGCTTTAAATTACACATTACCTTGACAGCATCTTTTTGTGCAAGAATAAATGTCCTCTCATTGTTACTCCAGCTTTTTTCTGCTATATTATATTTTTGCAAGAAGTACAAAACTGTTAAAAGAATTATTTATGTGTTTTAGAATTGAATTTATTTCCTGTACTGTTTCATATTCTATCATATTTGAAAATGCATCTTTAGACATATATACCTATGCATAAAATCTATGTTAATTTAAATGCAATTAGTTGCATTTTTGTCTTGTACAGTAGACCTTTTCCCAGCAAGTTTAGTAGAAAGCTTTTAACACTCCTTCATTTAACAATGTTCTAAATAAATAAATATATAATTCTGCAATTCTAGTGTGAGGGTCTTGCCAGAACCACAAGGACCTTGTCTTGGCAGCCTGAAGCTTCCTTGACTTCTAATGCAGAGTGCCAAATTCACATGCCACCCCCCCATTTTGTCACTGCACAGGAGACATAGAGGCTGCTCACAGGAGATCTGTACCTAACCTGTGCCTGTACATTGACAGTCGACTTGAAAGGGCATGATTGTTTGAAAATGGTTCAACATGCTGTTAATTGCTCTCTCAAATACTGTAAACCCTGTAGAACTTTAAAGACTGCATTAGTTTAAATTGTTTACCAAACAGCAGCCTGTGTTCCTCAACATTTCTGACCCAAATATGTCATGATAACAAATATATCATAAAAAGACATAGAAAATCACAATCATTAACTGTCATGTGAGGCTCAAATAATTTTTCCTTTTAACAATTTAAAGAAATCTCTAGTATGGAAAAGAAACAACCTAAAACTGCTGGTTGTCATATTGATGGATGGGTCGTTATACCTTTGTCATTTTTAATTTGTAGATTAACAATTTTCTCAGACAAAAGTTGTGCCTTTAAATTTACCTTTTACTTTCATGTTTTCTCTCTTCTTAGTCACTCTGTTAAATCCCTCATAAATTACACAAAACTATAGCTTCACAGATGCTTCTATGAAAGCCTCCTCTGAGATGGCCTTTTTAAATGTGCTTAGAGCTTTACTGCATCATCCCACTTAAAGCAAAGTCATATAGCTTTTTTTATGTTCCCCCTTCTCTTTTACACAGTTTCATTTTAGTCATAGGTTATTACTACAAAAATTTCTTTGCTAAAGCCATCACTCACATTACTTGGGGTGAAAAGCATAAACATTATAGAAAGCAAATGAAATGATGAAGCACTGGCCTTAGGACTCAAAAAATCCTGCATTCACTTTCACCCTTTTGCAAAACTAATATTGAAACTAAACTACAACTTTTAATATGTGGAAGGCCAGTGTCCCCAGATGTCTCTGTTAGCCTCTGTTGTTCATGTGTTTTTTTTAATTTCTGTCTTGACTCTTTTTTGGTTTCTTTGGGGTTAAATAGTACAAAGTTATTGTCCTGCAACCTATTTACCATGGGAGAAATGAAGACTGTGAAAAATGCTAACTCTAGTTAACTTAAAAAATAAAGCATATCTATGCAGCTATTCTTCTTATCTTCAGTGTTGTTTCCTAAATGGTAAAATGGAATGCAAATACTTATTTCTAAATTAAAAACATAAACCACAATATTTCCCTCAAAATTTCAGCAAGTTAACTCCTGCACATTTACCTATGCTGTTTACCTCAGGAAACCTTACATGAAGCTATGCTTGCTGAGTCTGCTGAAACCCGTATTTTGTACCTAAATAATCAGTTAAGTAGGCAAATCTTTGCATTCTTTCTAGAAAAGCATAATTATATTCCTTTTAGGAGAAAGAATAGAAATGCTAATTCTATAAGTAGGTAGTCATTATTTTATCATTTAGTATTAGCTATAATAATGTTAGTCATGATGAACTAATGTGGTATTAATATGGATTTCATATGTACTCTCTTAGGAACGTAATTGCAATTTACCTTTTCATTCATGTTCAGTCATTTTGAAGTGTTGCTGAATTAACAGATCACTACTCACCTCATTCTATATCAATGACAACTTTTGCTTATGAAAACATTGGGCCACTAATTAAATTGGAGTGGAACCAAGAGATTGCAAGCATTAAAAAAAAAAAACAAAACAGAAAGCAGATTAATAGTTGGGAAAAAGCATGGTTGATTTTTCTAGCCCTTTGGCTAGGATGAAGTGAAAATGTAAGTGCTTTGCAAAGAACAGCCAAACTTATAATGTTCATTAGCCTAAGAAGAATCTAGGAGACTCTGGAGATAGTTGGAGTCAGAAAGCAATGATTGAAATGAAGAACACCTTGAGCCCAGGTAAAACATGAACTTAGTTTCTTTGTGTTTCTGCAGGGAACCACCTGTTCTTTCTATTATTCACAGACCTATTGAAATACAAGGTCTGAAGGACTCTTAAACATTAATTTTTATTGCTCTTCTGTGATTTAGAGATTGTTGTTCTGTATTTAGGAGGCCTTCCTTCAGTTTAATTCAAAATTTTTTCTGTAGTGAAAATTAAATATATTTTTTTCTGATTTTATGAACAGCAAAAACCCAGCAAACAAAACAATAATTCAAACCAACCAAGCAAACCAACAAAAACAACCTCCTCCCAAGCTTAGATTATTTTTATCTTTTTTCCCCCCTTGGAATTCTCATAATCTGCTAAGAGATAAAGCCACTTATTTAAGTAATGCTCAAGATATATTGTTATGAGAGCACAAATAAATGCTCAAGATTGTGATGGTAGGAGTCAAGGAGATGACAGCACAGGATTTGTGAGTTATATATTTATTTACTTGATTTAAATAAAGATTAATGTTTATAATTTTTTGTTATCATTCAACCCATCCAGGAATGCCATTTTGTCTTTCATGTAGATACAAAATTCTGTTTATTCTGTTAATCTTTGAGTGTAAATGGGTGGTGTTTTTTATTGCTGGTTTATAAAACCCAGTAGAAACAACTCCAAATGCCATTGAGCTGTAGGAAATTTTGTGCTAGAAGTATTTGGCTCATATTCTCTGTAGCAGTAAAAATTTTTTGAGGAGATGTCAAATGCTGATATATTAAGGACAGCAGCAGCTGTTGCTTGACAAGCCTAAGTCACAGTTCAGAGCTCATTAGAGCAGCAAAATTTCACTGCATCATTGTCTTTATTAAAATTTGAGAAAAAGATGGTTGTTATTAAGAAGGAGGTATAACCTAGGTAAAAAGATGCACCTAGGATAGAAGGACAATATGTTAAAGTCATTGCGTAGGGAAACCCCAGTGTCAGCAAGAGCTAATGGTCTGAAGATTAATTTTTGATGTAATGCTTTTGGTTCAGGGGATAATAGAATATTTGTCTGCATGGACAAAATACATTAATTTAACTAGTCATGTTGAGAAATGTAATGTTGTTTTAATGATAGATCTACTCTAGCAGACGATCAAGAAATATGGTAAAATCAACATGGAGTCCTGGTACCAATACTCTAATTTTGATTTTCCTAGAAGGCATGATATTGGGGCAGGAAGCTCAGAGTAAATTCCATAATTTCTACTTGAAGTCTGATGAAATACTTTTTAAATTCATAAACTAACATTAGGGGTCTTTCTTTTACCTTTTGATAAATATAGTCAGTTTCAAATTCTGGATGATTTTGAACCTTAACTTTTTAAAAAGCTGTGCAATATGCAGGCATAAAGAATATTGGAGTTTTTAAAAGCACTGAAAGACACAACCAATAAATGTTTAAGTAGGTCCTGCAATAGCTGAGATTATACACTTTTTACTATCCAAGGGCAGGATTAAGAATCCAGATTCTTTCTATAGAGAATTAGAAGTAAAGAGGATGAAAACTTCTCCAGGTTAAGTAAAGAGCATTTAAGAGCTAGTGAGTAGGAAATGCTTTGACTTGGAGACTGTATCACAGGTTCACAGTTACTTTTGATGTGAATGCATCCTAGGTTCATATTCCTCTCCTTCCCTTTGCCACTTTGTTGTTGTACAGATGATGTTCATAATCGATACCTAACACAGCCTTTAAACTACACGTTCCAATAAGTGACAAAAATATTTAAAATTAAAATTTCTCCCTAACAAGATACACTAATGACAATTAGGATGTATTAAGTTCTTTCTGGATCATATTAGGTTTTTTTCCACAATGGTGTCCTTAAAGTAACTTGAAGTGAATAGCAGACTTCGTCTGAAAAACCTAGGTCAGTGCACCTGAAAGCACTTAAAAACTTTTCTTTTCTTTGCCAAGATACTGTTCAGAATCAAACTCCTTTAAATATTTGCAAACAAGGTTTTAGATTACTTATATGGAGACATAACTACATTATGAATCAAGATTTATAGTCTCCCTTTATTTTAGCAATACAGCTGGTTTGAACTACAGCAATTTGAGTTCAAATGTTTTAAAATGAAACATAGCATTTCTTTCTGGTTGCACAGCTTCTGGTGGACCTGCTCTAGCAAGCTCTTACTACAAAATTATTGCAGGTCTGTCATAACTTTATACTATGAAACTTTGTCAGTATCTGTTACTTTACTTCAAAATGAAGTTTCTGCTACTTGTAAATGCCTACCAGTGTGGGGTTTTTTCTTTTCTTCTCTCTTGTTTTTTGTTATGGGGGTGCTTTTTCATTTGTTTTGGTTTTGGAGGGTTTTTTTTGGTTGGTTGGGGTTTTTTTGGGGGGAGGGTTTGGTTTGTTTTTTGGTTTTGGGTTTTGGTCTTTGGTTCTTTTTTGGAGGGGGCAGAGGTTTGCTTTGCCTTGCTTTTGGGTTTCTTTTGGCTGTTTTTTTAAAAAGCAAACCACTGAATGCAGCTGTAATCTACCAGTAATAAGATTTTGAACTAATAATTTAGACCACTGAAAAAGAGAAAGGATTGTAAAGGAGCTCATCCTTAGCTGTGGTCCATAATGTCAAGTCCTACTGTGTCTGGACTTGGTCTCAATGCAGCACAGTAGTGTATGTTACATTATCTGGAGTAGGGCACACAGATAATCTATAGCCTATTAGCAAAATGAGAAATATAAACATTAGCAAAGGAAATTTAACATTGAATTTATTTTGAAATGTCAATCCAGTTTCAAGAGGCTTGTAAAATGTTAGTGGGTATTTTTGCTGTTTTCTTCTTAACTATGTGTTTAGCTTTAAAAAACTTACAATAAAGCCATAAAACTAAAAAAAACTTCAGGCCTGTGATGCATCTGCTAATATTTTAGAATGTTTAGGTTTCTAAATTTTGGTGGGAATTTGCTTTTTAGACTTGTTTAGAAAGCCTCTATGAAATAATCTACCAATTATTTTTTAGGCAAGTTAGGTTTTCATCAGTGAATTTTGCTACCTTCAGTTTCAATGGGAACATCTGGCTCTTTTCCAATAATCAATATTATCTCTTGAGTTCAATTTCAAAAATCAGCTGCAGAGAGCAACAATTAGAGGTTACTAGACTTGATAGATTATGTAAGAAGCAATTATGTCATTAACAAATTATTAAGTTATCAAGCTGTCTTATAGAGATAATACAGAAAAAAGCTGGAAGCTGCTGATTGTACAGAAAAAGAGATGTGTCTATGATAGGAAGAACATGTTATTAATTAAAGTGAGTTATACAGACTTAACCTTTAGCGCTTTAGTGGTCCTGGGAGTCAAATACTTAATTTAATAATAAGTTTTAAAACTAAGAAAAAAAGATCCTATTTTGTTACCTAAATAAGAATTGAGCTAGACTACATTAATCCAAACCTAGCATGAATGTGCTGTAAACCCCTGGATTGCTATTGCCTGACATTTACTTTTATAGGAACTGATGCACAGGAAGTTCCATCTAAACGTGGAATTTCTCTGATTGCCCAGAGGGGTTGTAGAATCTTCCTCACTAGAGACATTCAAGAACTGTCTAGACACAATCCTATGCCATGTGCTCTAGGTTGACCCTGCTTGAGCAGGAAGGTTGGACCAGATGACCCACTGTGGTCCCTTCAAGCCTTACACGTTCCATGATTTTGATTTATTTTTACAATCAAGTGCCTTCTGTGGAGTTGGAGATTCTGAGATGTGGACTACTTATGTGTCCTAAAATAAACAGTGTTCAGACTCCATATTGGGATTTTGTATCGCCAGTAGATCACGAGATGTCTTAGGGATTTACATTTGTGCTGGTGTAATGACTCTTGAAGGCTAGCTGTCTTGGGGCAGGAGTATCACCCAATGGCTCATTTTGACTGAGATTTCAGTAGGTATTTTGATCTTGTTTCTCAATTATCCATAAATCAGTCCCTAACCATCTGAAAACCTGGATTGGGTGCTCTCCAAGGAGATGGAATCTGGATTTAAGTCTTTGAGTTACAGCAAAAGTTTCCTCTTTGAGTAATGTTCCAGCTGCTCTTCTAAAGGTCAACACCTCAACTGAAAGTACCCACCTTGTAAATTAGGAAAATAAGGCCTGTTCAGTTCTATAAAAGAGGAGAGTACAGGTATGTTAACATTGTAGAGATTAACTCTCAAGTTCTTAAATATGTCTTCCTAAATTTCTGAATAACACTGTTGAGTTTAAGGAGTCCCAGATGGTCTCTGTCCCTAAAACAATCCTCTGGGCTGTCCTCAACAGCCCTTCAAGTAGTTTTTCCCCTCTTTGCTGCTCATGCTATTCTCTTATATTCTGTCCAAAAGTGTTCATCTTTCCTACTTGCAAGTGAACAGAAAAAACTTTCTAAATATTGTATTGCACTCTTAATTTTACTGTTGAATCTGTTTCCCAATGTAGCTATTAAATGGTGGTAAGTTTTTTTAAGGAGAGTGAAGAAATGTAATCACCAATGTATTTACTATGCTAGTAATAACCTAGAAGAGCCAAGTTGACTTTATTTCATTCCTTTTTGCCTTCTCTTCCACATTTTTCTCAGTTTTTTTAAAAGCCACCAACAAAATTTTCAGCCTCATTTTATACATGAAATGCTGTTGTGATGCTGATAACTAATTAGATGCAGGAGATGCTCTCTGCAAGAAACAGGAAATTTTGACGTTTGATTTTTCTAACTAGTTTGCTCATTTTTCTCAGAAATTTTTAAAGTCCTATTTTTTTTTTTGGTCAGCAGACTCTTTGTACTACCAATAAATTAACAGAGAAAACACTACTGTTTTGATCCAGACTGAAACAGGCTGCCTATTCTTCTCCTTCTAGGGTAAAACCTGCAAAGGCATGCAAAAAATGGTGAAACAAGTTATACAAAAAATTGGGGAAAAAAAGGTAAAAAACAAACCTATTCTTTATACAATGTGAGAGATATGAAGCAACATCAGATGCTTGGAATTAATTTTCCCACTACTCTAAAGTGTGTATAGGACTAGTGTGGATCCAGGTAACTCTCTACATGAAAATCAAATTGGTCCAAAAATTAGAAATTCTTGCATTGTATATAGCAAAAGTCATAGAGGAACATAAAAATACAAAAGCAAAACATAAAGACAGTTTTAACTTGACTGTTTTAGAGCAAGATTTATTGGTTTGACAGCAGAATTGACTAAAGCTGTGTATTCGCTCTACAAATTCATGCACTTAAATGAGCATGGTAAGTCTTTCAGTCTCTATCAACAGCAGAAATTAAATCAGTTTCAGATACTATATGGAAAAATAAATCATGCATGTGTCATATTTCTTTACATCCCAGGATATGTATGTAATGTCATTTAAAAAAAAAAAAATACAGACGTCAGTAATCAGAGCTGTGTTAAGCTATGTAATAGAATTCATGTGTAGCTTTAAAGGTAACAGGAGAAGGAAATGACACAGATATCATTTATACCATGGGAAATGCCAGTTTCTATCCCAGAACTGTACAGAAAGAAGGGGAAGGGAAAATAGAGAAATTCATTTAAGGTTATAAAAGAAAGAAAATATTTGATCTAAATGGCTATCATCCCTTAATCAAACAAAGCAGGAAAATTGTGTCTTTAGAAAATCTTCAGGCTATATCAAAGTTGGGTAAATTACAGGGGCAAGCTAAAGAATGGCTCAGCTGCTACTTCTTACTGTGAAGAAATGCATTCATTCATTTTTGTACTTTTGAAATTTTATTTTATTATCTAAGATTATGTAATCCAGGGATGCAGCAAAAAAAAGTATTATATAACTGTCCCTATAGATTTGGCAATACTTGTATTTCAGGTTCTGAGTAGTTGAAGCAGATGGCTGAGCCTTGAAGGACTAAAGATATCCATGGCACAACGCAATGCTCTTCTATTGAATTCATTGATCTTTATTCTAAAAGCTTGGGATGGGCCTCACTAAAGGTAGGAGAGATGGCCCAAATGAGAGTATCACAGGATAATTTTTTAGTGTACTCAAGAACAGTGCAATTCTTTTTCAGAGCCCAGATTCCATAAAAGGAAAAATTTCTTTGCAATTCATTTTTTTCCATCTTTCTGATTTCTAATTCAACTAAACTCCATCGCATTACACACAAGATCTTACAGATATTTTACTTGTCGTTGCAATTTTTTTTTATTTGTACTTGATTGGGTTTCTCCCTTACTTTTAGAAACATTATTCTTCTATTTTAATACATTAAAACTTCTAAACATTTTCCAATAATACTATGTGTGTGTTCTGCAGGTATTGTAAATGGTTAATTCAAGGCAAATATATGTTACAGCTAATGTGCAGTAAAATTACAAGTATTAATCTAACTTCAAAAAGTATTAGGGCTATTTAATCTTTGAGTGACATCAATATGGACCCAATTAGCACAGTTTTCAGCCACTTCATAATTCAAGAGAATGTGATCATTCAGCTGTAAGCATATTTGACAGAAACTCCATAGTCATGAAGGTAAAAGCTTGCAAGATCACCCAGTAGGATGGAGAAGCTGTCATTCTTTCATCAGTGCTGTTGAATACTAATGTCAAGGTCAGAAGAGTGTAATTTTAGGCTGCCAAAATATTGTTGAATTTGATCAGCTAGCAATGTTTGAAAAGAAAGTAACAACATAAAAATTTATATACAACTTTGATACAATGGCTGCAAAGTTTCAGCTGCACCCCCACTGCAAATGTTCTCAGTTATTTATTGCTTTGATTGACACTTTCATATGCATTTTTCCAAATTGTAACATTTTCTTTAAATATCGTACTCTTTGTCTAACATAAAAATTACAACTAATATATATTTTGCGAATTCTGCATGTAATTTTAAATGCTGATGTGTGACACTTTGTGTTCAAAATACATCACTATTAGAGCAAAGATTTAAATGTAAAAATATCTGAGGGCTTATTTTAGGCAACAAATTGTCACATATAATAGATTTGCCTTGACTCACAGTTTTTATTTACATAACATGATCATGCTACGTGGAGATTCATACTGCTGGCTCCATCTAATAAATGGATGTAGACTGGATGGACCCATGTTGTTCTCAAGGTATCTTCTGAATCATAGAAGGATGAGGGCAATGATTGAAGATTTCAAGAGGGCATATTTCTACTAAAAAATGTGAGAAAACAGTTTCATAGTTGCGGCTTTTTGCGGGGTCACTTGCGGCTGTCCCCCATCCCTCCCCGGCCCCCTGGGACGCCTCCAGCTAGCTGTCCCCTCAGGGGACCGGGGTTTGCCACTGTCCCGCTGCACTGGGCTTACCAGGCATCTGGGTCTGCACGGTCCGAGCGGCTGCGGCACCTCGGTCGCCGCAAGGAGTCGAGATAAAGAGACAAAGAGAGGTCAGTTGTGTGCAGTCCAGAGAGATTGTATTGCCTGAACGGTTGCAGGGACAAAAAACCCTGGGCTACTGCCCAGATACAGTTTTATAAAGCAAAATTAAGAGATAAGGTCTAAACAATAGAGACAGTGTCTAGCATGGGCTCATCAGAACCACCCCAGGGGTCAGGTCCAATGGGAACTGCTCAGGGGTGGGGAAAAAGGGGTTTACAGAAAAATGCTGAAGCGAAACTTACCGAAACAATGGGGCATGCATAAATGTATCTTTTCCTCATACCTAAATGTATCTTTTCCTCAGTTTCCAATTCCCAAGGCCTTTCTAAAACCCTTCCTCCACACTACCGCGCCAGCATGATAGCAACACACAGTGAGGATGGTTAAAAATTGCAGTAGGCTGTTCAGAGGCGCTATTAATTTTTTATCTCTGGAGATGCTCAGAACCCAGGTTGTTCACAAAATGTCTTAAGCAAAGCAGTCCTAAGCTGTCTCTGTTCTGTGTGGGTTCAGCTTGATGGCCTCCAGACTTGTCTACTTCTTTACAACCTCCGGTATTTCATCACTCTCCCATTTCCATTTTGATGAAACAGTTGTTTATGTAATTTATAAGATTTCTAAAGGTAAGAAATAAGAGTATAATTTTGAAAATACTTGGAGGCCTCTGTAATCCTTAGGTTTTGAAAGACATTTAGAGACTTGAAGGTCACCCCTTTTTGTGAAAGAGTAAATCTCTTCCATGTCTCACGTCAGGATCTGAGCTGGAAACCTCAAGTTGGCACAACATCCTTGCTCCTACTAACAGCTACTTGTTATTAATGTCTTCACTTGCTCCTCTATCTACATAGAGTCCCCAAATGAAGGAGTTAAATCTATACATTGATACTGTAGTAGTAATAAAGTTTTATTTACATAATTATTGCATAAATTTGATGAACTTTCTTAAAAGACAAGATACAGGAAAACAAACAAAAGTAACATTATATCTTCATATCAAGTAGGTAGTTTTTTGGGATATTTTTGTTCAGTTTTGGGTTTTTATTTAAGGGCTTTTTGGCTGTGATTGATTTTACATTACATGAATATGTCAATGAGCACTGGCAAAAAAGTGCCTCAGTAGGATTGCTTTTCAGATCCAGATACATCTTTGAAAGATGTCTAAAATGACATGTTTGCAGTAAAATATACATGGCCGGGTGAACTTTTCTGGTCTTATCTTGCGCCTCAGTAATTTTAAAACAGAAACTGAAGCCTTTGTTCTGATAAACCAGACATCTTTCTAAAATATATTTATTAAAATGAAATATTCAAATATTCCAAAGAGCAAGTATACATACAGTAAATGTGTTCTTTTTCTCCTGTGCATGGTTAACTTTCATTCATATTAATGGGGTTAGGAACATGCTTCAAGCAGAGAAGACTGTAATTTTTAAAACCTTTCTATTGAATATTTGATTTAGTTAAATTTATGTTGTCTTTTTACTATATGAGAGAAAATTACTTTTTGGAAGGTAATGTTTCTTTTGATTAAAATCCTTATTTCTGAATTCACTTGTGAATATTTTGAGAAATACTTTAGAGCCTTGAGAATGTTTGAGAAAAGATAACTATATAGCATTTTCATAATTAAAGTATTTTTTTAGTGGTATGCTGAATATTGGCTAGAAATCAAGGTAATTGTTGCTGACAATCACTCTATCAGAAAGCCAAAATCTCACATGATTTGTGAGACAGTCTCAGAAGTACGTTATTGTGACAGCCAATGCATATGTGATACTGCTTTCAAATACACTTGGATGTTTAGATGAGTTGAGGGATAAGAAAACTATGACTCAAAGGACCTTGTTTTGTTGAAAATGTAATAGAGTTGCTATATCTGCATACTTTCAATTCACAGTGTCTTAATAGGATTCTATAATTACTCTAAATTCCTTATTTTCTGCAGTAAAGCTCTTTTGTACAAAGAAATGACTTCATAAAAGCCTGGCACCATGCAGCGTTTTTTTTTTTTTAAGTTCAAGAATCCTAGCTGAGCTCAGAAATTGTGATACTCCAGAGTAAGGAATTTAGTATAATAACTTAGAAGTGCACCTCATTTGTATGAATTCAATGCTTCCATTCTGGATTTTTATTAATAAAATCATCTCTGTCTTGAATTTTAAAAAAAATCAAAATACATAGAATCACTGCAGTGTAAATTCTGGAATTTTCCAGTTTTAATGCAATTTTCACACTCTATGAATGAAATACTTTTACAGAGTTCTTGATAGCAAACTGGTCATACCTTTTAATAGTTAAAAATATGCCCTTGAACTCCGTAGTACATGTCTGAAATCTATGACATACATGCATTTCTTTATGAATCTATTTAGGGTTGCGCATGTATCTATCGTAAACATTTGTGTAAGTGCACATAGTTTTCACTGTTCAAATATGTTTTCATATATTTAGTTCACTTTTTCATTCCAGTGGAAAGAAATATAATTTAAGTTTATGTTCTGGTTCTGGAGATTAACATGTATCAAAAAGATTTCATTGATTTCAGTTTGCTATCAGTAATTTAAGCTTGCTGTTACCTTTCTGAAAAGCTGAGGTGGTTAAACACAGAGCATGGATGATGCATACCATGACCCTTTGGCACAGAACAACTGGTAGTGGCTCTGTATATGTGCAATAAAATTGTGATCAATCTCTGACACTTACTACAGACTTCCTGCTGCTTAGAAATGTGTACAGTAATAGGATTTGTATGTTTTCTGTTCCCTTAAGAGTTCAGTATGCTGCTTCACAGGAGCAAAGAAAATTAGAAATAACATCACCAACACTGTGATAGGAATAAATAAAATAGCAATTTGTAAACTCTTCCAGACAGATTTACAAATACATGCAGGAGTCTCTGTGTAAAGGTAAATATAACTTCAGTAGGGATTATGTGTATCTGTTGTGTGTATAAGCAGTTATTTCATTTTATACATTACTGTTTAAATTGTAAAAACCTGACCTTTTTCTTTCTTACCAATAACTAGACCACAAGAGACACCACTTAGTGTACAGTAGATGAAGCTTAAATTAATATCTTTAAATTTTAGGAAGCTGGTTTGGGATGGGGGGAGTTCCTATATAAGGTGTTTGAGTTGGAAGAGTAAAATTCATTAATCATTTTGTGAAAGATAAGTTTCTGAATTTTAATAGGACAATAATGGGTAAAAATGGCCAGATTTTAATTGATTATACCTTTTCCTGTGGCAGACAGTTAATAGTTTTCTGGGATATGTGAATAAAAAAAAAAAAATTAAAAAAAACAAACAAACAAACAAAAAAAAAAAAAAACACAAAAAAACCACAGCTGTAAGAACCATACAACTGCTTCGTCAGTTTAGAAGAACAGAAAAGAACCAAACCACCATATACTAGTACCAGTACAAATTAAACTATAGGAACTATGTGTAAGGTTCCCATATTCCATCACCTACTTTTCCTGACATTTCACAGAGATACAAAGCTGATTATATGCAGTGTAGAAAAGCATGTAATCTTTACTCAAGTCTTTTAAATAGAATGATTAATTTCTGTTCTTACCAATAGGTTATGTCTGAAATCCTGATAAAATTTGAGTTACTGAAAGCCTCAATTTATTTTTAATGTGTAGAGGATTTACTAGCATGAAATATAACATGGATGTCTGAAGAATATCTAATTATTATATCTAGTTTCATATCCAGTCTGAAATCTGAGGATGTCTGTGGGGAAGAATTTTGCATGCATGGTGTAGGTGAAGGGTTTCTACAATGCTATACACACTATTTTTTCTTACCTTCTCGTCCCATAATTGCCTTTTTTTTTTCTTTAGCTGATACAGTGTTTGAAAGTTATATCTGTTTGAATCCATAGAAAATTTAAAGTATGTGCACAAAATACCATTCCAAGGTATTATGCCAGTATTTTAGTTGTAAATAAGTCTTAGGCCAAAAATGTTAGCTGTTGTAATTAATTATGATGAATAGGCATACAATTTGAAACTGAATGAGCATTTTAAGTATAGATAATGTTCCTGTAGTAATTCCTTCATGCAATTTATTTTTGTCAGTATGCACTGTGTTCCAGTGTGGTACACAAAAAGAGTCATTTAGGGAAAATATTTGATACTTTCTCCGTCCTAATAGTGTGATTTCCATGCAATTGTAGTTTAAGAAAGGGCTTAGTGTTGGGTCACGTTGCTAAAAAGGGTGGTTTGTACAGGAGGTCTCCTCTTTGGTTTCTCCTTTATTTCTTCTCCCTTTGAATGCCATGCTTCATAAATCATGTAATTATCATGTCCTTGAACCTAAAAATTGTGATCATCCTAATAGGAAATATTAACTAGCCTCTAATAACAAAATTTATGTATTAATCCAGTACACATAGAATCATGGAACAGAGTTATTAAGGTTGAACAAGACCTCCAATTAACCATGCCAACCAAACCATATCACAAAGTACCACATCCAGTCTTTTTTGATCACTTCCAGGCATGGAATTCCCTGGGGAGTGCATTCCAATGCTTGAACACTCTTCAAGTAAAAAATTAATTCTTAGATCCAACCTCAACCTTGCCTGGTATCACTAGAGGCCATTTCCCCTTGTCCTGTCACTGGTTGCCATTAGAAGAGGCTGATCCCCAACTCACTATAATGTTCTTTCAGGAATTGGTAGAGGACAATAAGATCTTCCTTGAGCTGCCTTTTCTCCAGGCTAAATAACCATTTACCATTCCTTATATTGCAGACCCTAATGCTTGCTTTACTGAAGGAAGCAAAGGCGTACACCTTCACTATTATATATATACAGCTCATGGGCACTCATTTAATTATTCTTATGAAGGTCATATTAATTCCTTGTTTTTATACATTTGGAGTACTTTCTGACTCCTACTGTTTGCCATTCATGCTTTATGAGGAAGAGGAAGTTGCCTTTTTCTGATACAAGCCTTATTATTGTCATCCCTGATTGATATGTCCTGCTCTTACTAAAGTATAATGCATTCTGGAGAGGCTCCTATAGTGAAACAGCCATACATTCCCCTCTTGCCTTTGTTTTATTTATTAAGTAACACTTTACAAAGTGCCTTCTACCATTGCACATTAGCACCAGGCTTTTAAGGAGTAAGATGTCGCTCACAGGAGCAAATATTTCTTGGTTTAAAATGAATGTAAAGTGACTATGAGTGAAGGCAGAACTTGAAGTTTGCACCTGCTAATATACAGTTATCAAATTAAAATGTGGATTTTCCATAATAGCTTTTACCTACAATTGTTTTCAAAAACACAGTGAAATTCTTCGAAACGGTATTTTTTGCACTTGCAGCAAGTGTGTCTACTTGAATACATTAACCATATATATGTGACTACAGTTAATTTAAAAGCAGCAAAGTTAGATGAAAGTAACAAAATGGGTAAATCCAGAATTAACTTATGAACTGAATTAAAGAAGCTAATTGGACCCATTTCATTCAATGAAATAGCTTTTAAAAAAATAATCAGTTCACATGTTGAAAGGGAAGGCAAATCTCACTTACATGAACCTGCACCTTCTTTTCTTTCCGGCAAGTAATTGCAACACCTTCAGACATTGCCTTTGTTGGTGTATTTCCACTTTCTATGCAATATATAAATATTCATTAGCATAGTAATTAGATATTGTTTTTCCTGTGTAAATTGGTTCAATAAACAGGAATAGAATAATTTTTACTGTCTCTGTCTCACTGAGTATATGAATATTTATTAAAAGTAATAAGTAGTTTCATCAGGAGAGACAGAAGCATACTTATCAACAAACTGCCCATAGCAATAAAGATTAAAGAGTTCCTGGAAATTAGAGGTTAAATAGCCTTCAGGTAAAGCTGAAATGCAAAGGTAAGATTTCCATATAATTGCTGATTGTTCAAAGAACACTGTTATTAAGCAAAAAGTGAGGAACATGTTACTGGAATCTTTTTTCTCCTTGTTTTCTGTATTTGGTATCAGGGTTAAAGTTTACCACATCAAGAAAAAAAAAGGAAAATAAAAGTTAATTTTGTTTTCTTTCAGATTTCACTCACAGAATTTGGAAAATCATTTGCACAGTTCCCTAGTCTCATTTTTGCTAAGAGATATTGGTTTCCCCCGTTCTTTGTAAGGGAATACTCCTCTACCAAGTGAAAAACACAGCATATATTAAGTTGGAAATTTTAAGGTAGCAAAAGGCATCTTTAATACTGCCACAGCATCAGAAATTTATATCACGAGCTTTCAAACAAAATAGATCTTCACATTATGTATGGCCTTTCAAAAGTAGAGACCGTTGTCGGCTCATTTTTATGGTACAGAATTCTTATCCCATGTTATTTAACATAGTTTAGGCCAGTTGTATTGGCAGAAAACTGCATAAAGCAGTTTTCTTTTTCCTATAGCTTTTTAGACCAAGGTAAGATCAGATGTATGGTACTGGCTTACTTTATTCTGAACCCTTACAATCTTTGGGTTGAGTTATAGATGGAATTTGGTGTAGCCCTTTGAAGATATTAAAAAATCCACACAATTATGTTCTTGATCAACAAGCAATAGACAGAGAAAAGTCAGAGAATGACAAAGACGAGGGCAAAGAGGATTTTGTATTTTTTAAGATATGTAATGTACATTTATCCTTTATACATGTACAGCAATAGGAAAGGTGACTTCTGAAAGCTCATGGTCGTACACCTGAAAGCAATGGTTGCAACTAAGTCATATATCTGGCAAAGTCTTTCCTTTGACAGGAAGACATTTTTCCCCAAAAAATTAAAATAAAACAAAAATATGCATACTTACAGATGAACATTAAAAAGCACTTTTAAAATCCTAGGGGAAAAAAAGATCTGTAAAGATGATTAATGATTATCAGGCATAAAATAAGTGTTTTTAAGCTCTGTCAACTTTGCTTTTCTAATGAGGATTTAACTGCACCCCAACTAAAGCCTTTCTCCAAGCTGTGTTTTGTATTTCATTTAATCAGTGCTTTGTATAGAGACAGTTGCCATCATCATAACCTTTCAGTTCTTGTGTTTTGGCATCTCACAGATTTTGTATGCAAGCTGGGGGCTCTAGGGAAGCACATTTAACTGAAATGTCCAAGTACAATTTAGTGTGTGATGTAGGGTTATAGAGCTCCTCTCAGATTTGCTTATTGTTGCAAAGAGAGCCTTTGTAATTACTGGGGGATTATGGCAGAATATGAAAGACCTTGAAAGCGGCTTTCGTGAAGATCAGGAATGTGTTCTGCACAACCTCTGAAACAATCAGCAAGAGTAGTGAAGCAGAAGTATATTAAAATGTGAAGAGTTCACTGAAAAGGTCCTGATAGAAACACCCAATTAAAGAAATAAAAACGGATATTTCAGATTGTGAAAGATTCTCACTTTGGGAAGAAAAAAAAGTCTTAAAAGGATGGGAAATGAGATGACAATACAAATACAGTGGCTTCTACCTCTTTTTTCTCAGCAACAAAATTAACAAAATTTGAGTTTAATGCTATATAATTAAGAAGAATGGAATTGAAGTTAGTTGTACTGGTACACTGCCCAAATCATTATGGGAGATTGAGACCAATAGCCCAGGAATAATTGAGTTTCTTTTTTTTCACATATATAAATTATTGAAAAATTTTGGAAAAGGGTGCAATGTACCACCAAACAGTCTTATTATATTAGCTTTCACTTTTTAATATAGGTGTATTTATCTAATTATTTTTTTTTAGTCACAAAAGATCTCTGTATGGTTTTTAAACTAATTTCTCACCAAAAAAATATACATGTTTTTATATTTATTTTACTGTATATAGCTGTATATTTTTACTTTGTCCTTCTTTATTTCAGAGTTAAAAGCAACAAAAGAAATACAATGCTAAAAATAGTCTGCCTAAGTGTGGTTGGTGTGATTTTTGTTGCTGTATGGGGTTTTTATTTCAGATGCAATCTTGTGCCCAATGATGATCATGGAGGATTTAGCTATAAATGTTCTTTTCTGTGATGGAAGCTGCCTTGCCTGGCACTGAGTTTTCCATTAATGCTTTTTTTTTCTCAGTGATGCTGGAGTTGAAGCAAGTTTAGGTGAATTGTTATTCAATAATGAGCAGGTAGAAAAATCATACAGTGTTTTTGGAAAATTAAATCTGTGAATTTAACTAATACCGTTTTGAACTGAGTTTTTCAACAGAAGTAAGTAGAAAAACCTGATTATTTTCCAGTTTGCCTACCTATTGAATGTATTAAGATATTTTCACTTTATGATTATTTCTGAATAACATGATGAGAAACTTTTTTTAGGGTTTGGTGTTTTTTCTACAGTTTGATCCATAATATGTTAAAATATATTTAAAATATTTGAAGCCCACCTGGCATTATTTTTCTCATGTAAAATACTTGTTATGTAGTTGAAACAAAATTCTACAAGTGTGTCAGGTTTTCCTTTATGTGAAAGTACCTTTAGATCACTGTATATTTATAAGCAGCCTGGTACATTAGCCAATAAAATCCAAATAACAATTCCCAGTATTACCAACATTGACACCTGCTCCAGCTGTCAGTCATAAGAGGATGATCTTCCCCCCAATACCTACTGTTTACATATCTGAGCTAAAACCAACATGTTATTGACATTTAATGTTACTATCTGTTAATGTTATTAGTACACAGCACTTTTAAATAATTCCTAATTTTAAATTACAGGTCTAAAATATTCTCATAAAGCAGATTTATATTAAGATTATTTTATTTTTGAGTCAGTTGAAAATTAGTAATTTCTAACACTAAAACTTTATTCCCACTCCCACAAGACATTTAATTTAAAATGTATGAACCTTAACTGTAAAAGATGTTTCACTTTTTTGGAAGTGCTGAGGGGAGAATCTAACATGGGAATCATAAAACATTAGACTTCCCACAAGAAACAAAATTTATTCAAATGAATATGTTCATTTGCAAAAAGCTAGATTAAAAAAATAGATATAATTTACTCTTGTTGTTAGCTAGCAAATTTTAAAATATTTTATTATTTTTGCCTGCACTCATATTGTGAAAAAAAAAGTGCCGTGTGAAAGCAACAACATATACTTGCATTCACATTAAGAATTAAATATTGACTGTGTGTGCTTTTAGAGGCCAGCAAGTAATAATACTGTGTAGGAGAGGCCTAAGAATGAGTATTTCTGAATATATAACATTTATCTATTAGACAAATTAAATTATTCGAGTAATTGTATTAAGCTATTTCAAATTTAACTTTTCAACTTCACCAACCTTTTCCCCTGGAAACCCACTTTGTGTTGGAAAGATTTACACTCAGTTAACTTGTCATTGATATCCCTGGAACTTCTGAATGCTGTCAGAAAAACATGAAGGTTTTAGGAGAGAAATATTGATAATGAAAGAAAAATAAGATTTAAATTCTATAAGTGAATAATGCTTTGTTCAAGTATAATCAACAACAAAAGTCTTTATCTAATGTTCAGGTAAGTAAATGAATCCTTAGATCAGTGTTGATGGCAAGTACTCAGGAATTCAGGTTTACCTTTCTGTTATTCAATAAAATTATTAACTTTCTCATAAAATAGACTCAAATGCATGTTTGGAGACCCTATATAATAAATTAAATATAAAATACTGCATTAAAATAGGAGGCTGACAGCAGTGATACAAGAAATAGGAAAATACTAGTTCCAGATGAACTATGCTGAATTATTTTGTGTCAAGATATGATCTCAAAAAAAAAAAAAAAAAAAAAAAAAAAAGCATGGTCATTCCTTTCTCATAAAAAGTCTGATGAATATACCCTTTACCTTTGAAATGTTAAAATGTTAAGTGAGCTCCTACTATACTATTTCCATCTCATCCCATAGCATTTTAGAATGCAATTCATAGAATTGTTTTTAAATGGCAGTTAATGCTAACTCCACAAGGATTACTCTGTGTATGTACACTATATGTAGAGGGCAGCTTCAGATGTGCAAAAGAAATTAATCCAGGCTTTAACTGGGAGTCTAATCTGAGCCTGCAAGGAAGAAAATGTTGTTTTGCATTAACTATCTGAATATAACTCTGGTGAATAAATTGATTGATAGCAATATAAAAAGCTTGTCAAAATTCAGACTGAATTTGCAATGACTTAATATTTTGGTTTTGGAACAGGAATAGATTCACAAAACTAACATTGAAGAGATAACAACTGTTTCTCTTCATCTTCCCATCTCCACTCACTCACCTCTCCCCCCGCAAAGTTGAAGATCTCACCATATGTTTCTTAATGCAATAACTCCTAAATATAGGAGACTAGGTTTCAACCCCTTCCCCCTGACTGAGATTTAAACCTTTATTTTCTACCTTCCAGGGGAATCACCTAACCACTGGATATTCTGCAGGGGTATGCTCTCACCTGAACTATCTGAACTGCTGCTTTGACTGAGCTCTGTGCCTCCCAAGTGAATTCTTTAACCACCAGACCAAAGAGTCATTCTCTCTCTTTGACTCAGTATTTAAATAATCCATGCAGAACAGCTTTTTCCATGGGGATTGAGAAGAGCCAATTATAGATTTCTCACTGGTTTAAGAACTCTTTTGGGAAAGTGAAAATGTGGGTTCAAGAATGTGCAGACAAGGTCTTGAACCTGATTGTCCCACATTGTATATCAGATGAGGCCCTAACCACAGAGCTATTGAATAAGTGAAGAGAGGGGGGATTCTCTTCACTTCCATGAATGATTTACAAAGAGTGTGTAAGCCTAATCTTTCATTTCCAGTTCTTCAGTTTTGTGTTTAAATAGCTTCTGTAGAGTTGCTATGTCTCCGTCAAGTATACAAATTAAGGACTGGAGAAAAATGCTACTTTTGGGAACATAGAAGGATAGTTCTTTCCCGCATTTTTTGTTTTTAAATATCTCCTGACTATTTCTGTCAGTTCTAAATAAAATCAAAGTATGGTTTTCTTTGTCCCTAAATGCATAATTTTAGTTGAAGTGTAGGGGTGTTGTAGAGAAGGGGGAAGATGACTGGATTTTTTTCAATACCCTTTTTCTTAAAGCATCTAACTGAAAATTATTTACATAATACTTAAAGCCCTCTTGCATATACTTCCATGTTTCCTAACACTTCCCAGTTCAAGAACCCGTTCTGAGCTGAACTAGCATGCCTCTATCAAGAAGAAGTAGAACTTGCTGGCCACAAGTGCTTATTTAATTTCAGACACAAGGATCAATACAAAAGAAACACTCACCATTTAGGAAATGAGTAATTTTTCACTACCTTTTACAGTGCCAATGGATGTAAGGAAAAGACAGAACAAAGTATAGTTTTTTTTGGTTTTTTAAATGGGGAAAAATCAAGCTAGAAAAATCTTACCTGCAAATGTCCGATGTTGATCTCTTGCAGGAAAATGTGTACAGATACAGAATAGGTTGTCAAATATTGCAAATATTTTCAGAGTCACACAGAATGGTTGTTGGTACCAGTTGTGAAACCCAGAGTTCCTGAGTCTTAATTTAGTGAATGGTTTTCCCTTCCTTTAGAGCTGTAATAAAGGACAAGGATGGTAACATGCCCCTCCTTACTCAGAAAGAACACTTGGTGTTAGTCTCGATTTCCCAAGCTTTTACTTTGTATCAGTGAAGTAATGGTCAAGAACACAGTGTCCTTCCTTCTCCAAGAGATATACAAGACACAAACCAAATAACCATGTTTCCTAAAACTTCATGCCTAGTTTTTTCAGCTCTCCCTTTAAGTTTACCCAGGAAAACAAATCCATTCCTTTTTTAATTACACATATTCACAGAGATCCACCGTGCATTTCATGGAGGAAAGGAATATTCTCTGTACATTAAGAAGGTGGTTGTACCATAGTAGGTGTTTAGGCAGACCTGATGCCCTCTTGTCAGGAGACAATTTTGAAATATCTGATAGATTTGTGTTGCTTGTGCTTTTTATTAAATGCTGATATGAAAAGTACTTGAACTCAGAGCTGTTCATATGTGTCATTTCTTCCAAAATAATGCATTTTTCTGGAAGACTTCTAACCAGAACGCCCAAAGATAACATTCTTTCTGGAAGAGTCAGGTGTATTTTCTAACTCTTACTTTTTTGCTTGTTGACCTTTTTGCAAAAAGATGTAGTGCAATGTTCAAGCCAAAGTTATTGCTAATAGAATATTCTGAATTATATTTTTAATTAATCATCTGTCTTTCTTGATAATGCTGGACCTTCTTAGTCCATAAAACTAAAACTAACTTCCATTATGGAGAACTTGGGATACTTCAGCAAATTTTTTATTTTTAAGACTGAAAATGATTTCTGAACTACAGAAGTAAAAACAATCATAAAATATGAATATAAATCTTTATTTCTTTTCTCTGACCTGCACATTCTTAGATTTAAACTGTGTATTAAAAATTATAATAAGAATTTTGATAATAATTCTTATTGTGTTCTGTTTCGTATCCAAGAATCTTCTCTTACTTTATGGATTTCAGAAAAAAAGAAAAAATTAATTTAGCAGAATTCAAAGCAAGCATACAAGATACAAATCTTTAAAGTGGTTGTCCATTCATATAAAGCAGATGCAAGTATGAAGCTTTAGTACATGAACAACTTCTGAACTGCATGCAAGGTTTGATGAAACCTGTAACCAGACTGTGAGATCAGCAGGACAGGCAAATTCAGATGTGTTTCTTCTGTCCTGCCCAGTCAGCACAGTAGGTGAGCTAACTGGCAGCAGCAACCAGATGCAAAGTTAACAGAAACAGTGGAGGAGAAGGTGCTGGAGGGATTATAAAGTGAATTTTTGCAGTGATTTTTTTTTTTTTCTTTTTTCACCCCGAGAAAATTTCTTTCAGGGCATCCCTCAGCCTTAGTTTGTGTCTCTCAAGATTTCTGGCAGTTAACTCCCTCCTGGTACGCAATTTGCATTCTGTATCAAATCTCTGTCTTCCAACATAAGTCATGCACTGGCATTGTTTAGGTAAAACTTTCTTCAAAGATAATTGCCACATGTAATTGTTTTCTTACTTCCTGTCATATCAGAAGACTAAAACTGATGCTCAGGAACTTAAAAAAAAAAAAAACAAACAAAAAGCCAAAATAAAACAAACCCAATATAAAACCCTAAACAAAACCCAAAGTGAAACTCTTGCAAACATGGGAATATTTCCTGTTTATATAAACCATTCCTTTATTAAGCCTTTGTTATAAGCCATGCCCTGGCTTATTTCTCTCAAAACTAAGGAAAATCTCAAGAATGAAAAGTTAAAAGATGAAATAATAAATAAAATAGCTAAATTATGCTTTTTCACAAAAAATATGTAAAGCACATATGAAATTATCATTATTTGTTCTTCACAAGTAAGAAACTTTAAAAAATGTGTTACTTGTCTTTGTATTAGATGATCAGGTGCCTTTACTTTTTAGTTTCAGGACCCGTGTTTTGGATGTGATGGAGTCTTATGTATTTCTCTGGTTTCGTGGCATTAAATAGATGAAGTTATTCTCCAGTTAAATGAATGATATTTTTCAAAATGAGTTTTAAATCCATAAATATTAAGCAGTTGGAATAATAATACTCAGTGCTTGAGTTAGCTTTTCATTTATGGACTGCTTAAGTACATTGAAGTACATAGATCTTTATTTTCTCTGAAATTATGCTTAGATTCAATAGGAATGCAGATTCACTTTAAAAAGTCTTGCTCAAACAGTAAATTATTTTGGTCTCAAAGTGAGAATATATGACAAATGCAACTTTAATAAAATATTTCTAACTAGGCCTTTTAAAGCGGTTTATAGAAAGCAGACAAATACCCTTTCTAGAACTGCTATACAGCAGTTAAAATCATTAATATTTTTCTTCTGTACTTACACTTTTTCCTATAAAAGAGGGGCAAAATCCACATTCACCTTGAGTGTAGAACTGAATCTCTCTATTGCATATTCCCTGCCTTGATGTCACACAACGGCCACTTAAGTCTCTTCAGCACCAGTCAGAGATGCGCAGAAACACTTCTGAGTGCTTTAATTGTTCATCAAGACCTAACCCTTTGAACATTGCTTTAAGGCATATTGGCTCTGCTCTTGAGTCACTGAAGCAAAATTGGAGCATCTGGATGCAGTGTCAAAATAGCCCAGGGAGCTCCAGAGCAGCACCCAGGTGGATAATCTCAACACAGAAGACAAACACTGCATTAGCGATTGCCGGAAGGCTACAGTTCATCTTCCTCTGAAATACAATACAAGAAAAGTTAAAGGATGATACTTTTTCCTTTGTATCTTCTGTTGTGTGAACAAAGAATCAAGCTGTGTTTTGATGTTTTGTCAAGTGTTTGGCAGCATTTTCAATCCTTGTTTGCCCTACTGATCCACTGATTTTTCTTTTCTTTGGACAAAGTAGTGAATGTTTTTTACATTTTATGCTATATTGGATGTATTAGTGCAAAAGAAGGAATCCAGTCAATGATGTTGCCTTTGAATCAAAGTGTTGAATCAAAGCAGAGGAGAATAAGTAGGATAATATTTTAGTTGTCTAATACTACTATAACATCTAATTATACTCTCTTTACTTGTACATAAAATTTTTAAAATTCTGTGACCTATGAGAAATAATATTTCTTTTGCTTTTTCTTTCACAGATGGCAGCAAACTTGCATTCCATTGATTGAAAACAGCATTGTAAGTAACTCTTTTTGTCTCCCCTGATGAATTAGGCGTCACAATTTATTTTTCTAAATCTACTAAAATCTTATGGATAATACTGACTTCTTCCTTGAAAAGTGGTGAACAATTAATACTCTGTGAGAGCCTGTGAGACATCTGGCATGTGACTACAGATATAATTCCCAAGCCAAATTTCTTTTGCCATCGGCAAGAATAGTTTATGTAAGGCTTAGGCCACCAGGTCAAGAAATATGAATGCAGAAGCATGCTAAACATACCACCTGACATCAGGCTTTTCCTGGAATATGGTTGATCTGCAGAGTGCACACCAGAATGAATACTGGAGTGCAAAACTGGGGCACAGCAGCATATACAGTCTGTCTCCTGACTTCCTGATTTTCTGACCGTGCATCTAGGATTTTATTCATATATGTGTAGAAGTGAAACTAAATACAATCATAAGGATAAGACTGATTTGATGATTTACTGTTTTTATTTGATTCAGATAATGCATTCAGATTTCATTATATATATATGTGCATCGAAGCCTAACATACAGTAAGATAATTTGTTCAATGATACTAAAAAAAAATCTCTGCTAAACAGTCTACTTTGCACTACTATTCAAACTATTCACACTACTCTTCTAAATACATTAACAAAATGTATTCCATTTGGAACATGTCAAGTAAATGGGTAACACTTTTTCTAGCATGTCTAGCTGTCATTAATTTAGTTAGTATTCATTGTAATTACACTCATCATAATGAATTCATTTAGTATTAATGTGAATATTATACAATGTTTTAGACAATCCATTATAATTCAGCAATAATTAATGTACATATTAAATGAAGTGTTACTACTTA
Organism: Taeniopygia guttata; assembly: GCF_048771995.1. NCBI lineage: Eukaryota > Metazoa > Chordata > Aves > Passeriformes > Estrildidae > Taeniopygia > Taeniopygia guttata. The sequence continues at coordinate 33,282,393 of NC_133028.1, read as the reverse complement.
GTGCTATGATAAAGCCATGTTGTTTCATTTGAAAATCTTTAGAGGAGGTTGCATTTAATCTCATTGGTATTCCAATTGTTGCCAGGAGATATTCTTCAATGGCAAAGGGCAATTCTCCTTGGGAGACTTGTTAACTTTTCAGTGAGATTCCATGTTTGCACTTGTCTGCTGATTCACTTATAAGATAGTGGCATTTAAAGCAAGATACTTCATGGACATGATAAGGCAAAAAACTCATTGAACTACCCTAACAGAATGACAAATTTCTGATCTTTCAGACAGTATCCAATCAAAGATGCCAGAGTGTATAAGTGACATCCTGTACCACTTACATTTTATGATTCCTCTTCCCTCCTGCCCTCGAAGAGCAATCCAAAACTGAGAAGCAAGTATTTTAAATGTACCACACATCAACAAGATTAGGTGCCTCAAAGGCATCCATGCCCACTTCAGGCAGCTGCCTAAAAGTAATGAAATGTGGAAACAGCAAAAGAATAATGCCCATATTGGATTAGGGTAAGAATTGTCTGGACAGCATTCTGTCTTTGGGCAGTGATTGTAAATTTATGCCCAGGGAAGGGTAAGAACTAGAAGTTCTTACTTCTAGTTAGATTCCTCAACCTCCAGCAGTTTTAGCTGTTGAAGTTTCATCACATGTGTATGGTTTATAAAGATCAAAAATTTGTTGTATTTTGGTTCCCTGAATATATTCCCACAAACCTATTTAAGTCTTAGAACAAGTATGATGTGCATGGGTCTACTTCCTTGTTAATTTCATGCATAAAGAACTTTATGAGTGTGATTTCTTCTATCTTAATTTGAATCTACATTGCATCGGATTTGATTGAGCTGTAGACAATCCATTCCCTTTATGCCACCAGTGATTTGTGAGCCTCATCTATATCCTTCTGTGGAGATGGCCTTTTCAAGAGAAGTATCCTGCTCTGTATAGAAGCTGTTCATCTTTCTTGCCCTGTTTTGGGTTTTGCATGCTACTCATCACTTTCAAAGTGTGAGAAGTTCTTAGGTTTATATTATTTCAAAATCATTCCTTCAGCTTTTCTTTCTTAGTTTCTTACTGAATACCAATATTGAATGGTTATGCAACTATGGGTCATTTCTCCATGGTGACTGTCAACTCCAGGCCCACTATGTTACATTTCCCACCTTCCCTCACCCTCTCTTGTGTATCACTTTACATTTATTTGCAGGGCATTTATTCTGCCAGTGTTTTGCCTTGTCACTCAGGCTTGCTTGTGAGTACAGAATTTCTGGAATTCTGTGCTGTCTGTTCTTGTCCTGGCTAACCTAAATAACTCCAATCAGGAACATTTTTCAACAACCCTCATCCCTTTTCCCAGATTATTTCTGAATGTTGAACAGCACAGGCCTCAGAAAAACTTTTTTTAAAAAGTCCAGCAGCAATGTCTCACGATTTCAGAAACTGGATCTTTCCTCTCTACTACTTTGCTTTTAAAGTCTGTTATACATGGCTGCCTTCTCATCTGCTTACTTTTTATAATAGCCTTTGTTGAAAAACTCTAAGAAAAACCTTCTGCATATCCAAGGTAGACTCCTACTGAGCAACTCCAGGCAACCAAATCACTCACATTCATGTGTCTGTTGAATGAGAAAAAGTGCTTCAGTAGGTCTATAAATGAATAATTTCCTTTACAAAAGCCACTTTCGCTTGTCCAAAATATAGCATATTTATCAAATGTCTAATTTGAGTTTTTTCTTATACTTTATACTGACTTGACCAATATGGACTTCAGTATATTTAGGTCTGACAAAAGACGCTTTTCTTTATATCTGCTTTTTTAACTTTACATTACATTTTATTTTTATTGCAGTTACATCTTACAGTTCTCAGTACCTTTGCAATTCTAACATTGCATTAGATGTGAGAGATAAATTAACCCTCGCTAGTCAATAAGATGTATCATTTATTAATTTCTTATAACTATTTAGTGAATACTATGTATCTAATAATTTGTTACTATTCACTTTCTCATCACTTCCTTTCTCCAAGCTGATGTTCCCACTGAGAGTTATTAGGATACATTATTACACAGCAAGCAATCTTTGCTTGTAGTTTTACAAAATATGTCAATGTCATGCTAATTAATAGGATTTCAGCTTATCTATGAACTTCTGACTTTGCTTCTGCTGATATGTTTGACCTTGGGCTTAACCTATGCATATGTTTATTTTTCTCCTTCCTGTTAAATTTTACAGATCACACCTAGGCTGGGTATTCTTAATTATTATTTCACACTAAAAGGAATTAAATTTTGCAATAAATAAAACAAATGTTAATAGTTATGAAATAGTTGCCCCTATGAGAGAGAAAATTAGAAATTGTTTGGAACCACCCTAGATCTTTAAAAAAAGTTCAGAATAAAAAAAAGATATTAAAACAAATGGTTCTGTAAACAACCTTTTTTTTCAATTGATGCATTAATAAGGAATTCAATCTCTTTAGTTTAAGTAGACCAGCACAGTCATTGAAAGCACTGCCACTTGTTGAACTCAGCAATTGTTACCTGTTGTCCTAGTTTAGGGCAAATTTGGGGAAAACCCTCTGAAAGGAGCCCCCAGGAAATAAACCCCCACGGCCCCTCCCCACCCACCTGGTTCAGGGAAAAATTTCCTCTGAGAGAGAAGTGGAAAAGAACCTGTTTATTCAACGAACAAAACACTCCCCAGCACCAAAACAATTAACAACACCAGATGACAACAAAACTCTTTCACCACTCTGAAGAGATGAACAAATCCAGAGAGTCTTTCCTGGGAGTGGTCTTCCAGGTCTGGACGCTGGGGATTGCTCTCCAGCACTGGGGATGGCTGCTGCAGATCACCAAATGCAGGCTCCTGGTGTTCCTTGGTGTTTCCCAGATGTCCAGAGCAGGTTGGATGGTATTCAGGAAGAGGAAAGGAAAAAGCAACAGTCCAGGGAAAGAATTGGACTGCTTAGCTAACCTAACTAGGAAGCAAAGGCAAAAGCAGAAGCAAGCAAAGCAAGAAAGCAGGCAAAGCAAGCAAGCCAAGCAAGCAAGCAAGCAAAGCAAAAGCCAGCCAGCCAGCCCTAGCCTTTTCTAGACAGCAGACCATGGCGGGAGGTGAACCAGATGATAACAAGGCAAAACAAACCTTCACTTTCAGAGTCAGTTCTGAAAGCACAGAACATAGTATCAAACATAAACAGAACACACGATTGGAGATACAAACACCATAACGTCACCCTAGGACACCTGTGAAGTGTTAATGAAATTTTTTGTCCTGTTTTTGTGTGGCAATATCTTCTGTCTTTGCAGTGTTGAAGTATCCTTCTCCCTTTCTCAGGCAAAATCCATTCACCCAGTAGCTATCTTTCTGCTTCTGTATAAAGGAGGCTGCAGCATTAAAATTTAAGTAGTTCAAATCAGGTCTAATTATGCTTAGATACATAATGTTTAAGTTAGCATGTGTAAGGCTTAGTTTACTCAGGTAAACCAGATAGGGCTTTTCTCAGGCCTGCTTTTGCTGTTGTTGAAATCTTCCAGGTTTCAGTGTCCTCAAGCCCGTTTCTGTTTAGATATGACCTTAGACCTCCTCTATGGAAGTCTACTAATTCTTTCTTACAGGCTAATGATACTTAGTTAAAAGTAGTCTTGTCTACCTTATCATTACTTCATAACATTCCATTACAATATTTCTTTTTTCATTAATTTTGATCCAAAGTATTTAGCTCCAGTTACTATTTGGGACTTAAGACTCCGTTTGCAGACATACCAAACTCCAATGGTTGAAATGAAAGGGAAGTGTTGGCTCAAAACTGTTGTAGAGATACCATTACTAACACAGTGACCTGGTCAATGTTTTCTAAAATGTTTAAACCTTTCATTCTGGTTTTGCTAAATAGATGGGACACTATTTAAAATACTATTTTGTTTTTTCTTGTAGAGATGAATTCTGTTTCTGACTATCTTGAGAAGTGGCAAAAAAATTTAAAAGTTTCAATGACAAAATCAACAGCATTTGAATTTCTTTTTTGAAAAACAGCCTGTGTTTAGGAACAATTTAATATATTTCACACATACTTTGGGGCATTCTCTATGTGGTCTGTATGAATGCTTATTTGGTGGCACAAATAGAAGTGCAATTTAGGTTCACTCCTATGTTTCTGGTATGGACTAGCTGAGATACATAATAAGAAGGCTTTTCTTTATAATCTGGTATGTTAAATTATATTTTTCAGGAAATAATGCTCTCTTTTTCCTTTTTTTTAAGAGATACATGGTATTTTCTCATCTTGTTTCTGTACATTTGCAGATTGGATGTCACTCTAGCATTTGTTCAATTGGTTCATTATTCAACTTCTGCAACCTTCTAAGGTCTTTGTTCGTATTCAGTTTTTCTTTTCATGACCTACACTGATTTCCCTTTCTAAGTACCTTGATGGTGGCTCTTCTGGAGCTGTCCTTGGGGGAAATGGGATTAATTCAGTGGAGACTGGTGTCTCAGTGGTAGATTCTGGTTTTTCTTTTACAAAAGAAAGATGGAGAAATGCCTATGAGTGAATGCTCATGAAGAATTTTCACATGGAAATATATGAATTCAGCTCTTAATCCAAACAAAATATCTTTAAACTGTGGTAGTCCTGAATCAATTTAATTTAAAGAAATTATAAGGAACCAAATTCTGACTGGGATCCCAGCAAGGAGGATCAGATTGCAAGTTGCATGTTGAGTGCCCAGTGCTTGAGCATTCTTAGGGATTGTGTCCTACTGCTTTCACTTAAGCTTTGCTTTTCAAGATTAGAACCTATCTCAGTAAAGGAATTAAAAAATAAGTGCCTAGAGACACAAATTCTAAGAGATATGCAGTATTCCACACTTCAGCCCAGAGCCCTTTTCTGTAGTATTGTTTAAGCTCTCAGAAAAATAGTATTTACAATGAGAACCTTTAACACCCTTTCACCATGTTTGCTGGCAGGCACTGATTTAATGCTAATGTGACAGCTAAGATTTTAGTGAGAAACTCTTTTATTTCTCTAAGAGAAGTGTTACACATTCTGAAAACCAGACAGATTTTTCTGGCCAGTGTCTCCTCACATTTGTGCCAGTAGGGATTTACTGACTACCCAAATTATCTTTCACAGGATACCACATGTCTATCTTATACAGAAATGTTTATCATCCTTTTTGACATTTGTCTAAATAGTCATACTTTTTAAAGAAATAACACAGACTTTGTTGTTGTTACTAAGTGGCTATGTAATGTTCCCCCAAAAAACTGCCAGACATATAATGCAAGACATCTATTTAGGATCAGCTTGCATTCTAGTAAATAAAATTATATTTCTTACAAAATACGTTCACAATTGGCAGTAGACACTTCTTGGGAAAAAAGAAAAAATAAGAAGTGAAAGTACAATATTATAATCTCAATAACATTTATAATGCTGATATAGATATATTGCTGATATGTTACAGTAAGCTCTTTTGTATTTCAACAGCTGGATGGAAAGTGTTAGGTTGTTCTTTGTTGTTTGTTTTTTTCTAGTAAGGCCTATTTCTGTATCTATACATATAAACTATGTTGTTTAAACATAACTGTGGTCAGACAGAAATTGTTCATCCTAATAGAGATTTTCAGGTCTGAAACTTTAATCCTTTTAACTTATATGTAGTTTTGTATTTCTGAAATGCATAATTGCACTTCTTTTATTCATTTTCCATTTCTTTAACCCATGTTGTAGTAGTTTCATGTACTGATAATTGTATTAAAGGAAATCTTGATGTAGAATCTGAGTGGAAGAAAGTTGAAAAAGAAAAAGAAATATAGTTCAACTATATTCCTGACTTTATTGAACAAGAAATGTAGCTTTACTTCTTGGTTTGTGTGTTCCAAAGGTCACGTATTTGGGTCAAAGCAGAATGTACTAGTAGTAATTTCTGGGGATTGGGGGGAAAATTCTAAAACTTTCTCTATTTTCCCCACTAGCCTCTAAATGTCTTAATTGAGTAGAGTGAATGTCTGAACCTCTTTTATTGTACATCCACCAATTATATGAATGTGTTTCTATTAAAATTGATCAGTTCATTCCCATATTTAGATGTCAACCAGAAGTCAGTTATAGGGCCACTGACTGGAAGTATATGGAGCACTAGTGGAGGATAGTTAAATATCCTTTTATATTTACAGGTAGAGCAATTTATTATTATGAATTAGAATCCATATATTTTTCCAAAGTTCTTGAACCTATAAGAGATGCAGATTAAATTTCCTGTTTGAATGAAAACTGATGTTTTATTTCACCTTAAAATGACTTTTCAGTTTGGCAGTGGCTTGTGCATAATTCTATTTTATAGTTTTGCAGTGTTACATTTTTCAGAAACAGTAAATAATTTTCTGTTTTACTATTTGCGTCAGAGTAGACCGATTATTCCTACTGTTTTCACCAATATCATGTATATTACATCTTTTAATTCCTCAGTGCAGTGTCTGTAGTCAGTTATCTTGAAAAGCGAGATAAAGTGCTCTTATCTGTGATAACAATCAAAACCACCATGTTTCCTGTGTTTATCAACTGCCAATTTTTCTATTTTGAAATTGTGAGAATTGTCCATTGAGCTAAATGTTTTTTATAGCGGTGATGGTGGAAGTTATCCACTGATCTGGGAGTAGCTATAGTTCTTTCCTGTTTTTTTCCATTATGTTTCTCACCAGGAGAGACAGTGAGAGAAAATATTTCATTGGTCTCAAAATCCCCCATCATTAAACTCTTACAACAGTACTCAACAAATTCTCCCATTACAAAGTTATTACAACACTACTAATTCAGGCCCCAGATCATTATGAAACTGTTACTTTTACCTTGATGAGATAATATATCCTGAGCTATGCATACAGAAAAATTCCTATTACACCTTGCTTGCATTCTCTGAAAGGTATTTTTTTACACTTATGTTTAGCTTATCTAGTATTGTGATTTGGAAATGAAAAGATCTACCAGAATTTTTAACCTTTGAAAAAAATTAAGTGACTACAAATATAACCTAGAAAATAACAGCTCCTTCATCAGGTTAGCAGTGTTCATACTTGCTTATTGTTTTATGTTTCAAGTGATGCTTTTGCATCTGAAACTATTAGGATTCAGCTAAAACAGATACTTCAGAGGTGTCAAATGCATGAGATGTTACTCTGCCACTCCTTGCTTAATGCATAGTTGTGTGTTCAAGCATAGCTGTCATTTAGGAGTACTGTGGAGTGGAGTCTACCCTGTGGAAACACTTGAAAATGTAAAACTACCCAGAGGTTTAAAGCTTGCAGCAGTTATCAGTCTTCAAAGCAGCCTTTGCCTCAGACTAGGGTATAAAACAAGTGGCTGGCAGTACAGTATTGTTTTGATTTGAATCCTTTAGCTTTAGTTCATTTTTTTTTCTTTCATGTGTTAAGTAGAGGTATGTATGAAAGTTTTGCAGTAGAAAGAAAATAGCATCAAAAACCCTTCTTGCAGTCAACTTTGCAAGCCTCTCAGAAAACTCATTTCTGATGGACATCATCTTTTCATGCTTCCATTGTTGAGACTGCTTTAAACAACAGTTTCATTTATATCCTAGCAAAATTTGACACAGATTCACAATATAATTCAATTAGACCCAGAAGTTCAGTAGCCAAGCTAAGTCTGTTTTCAGAACTATTGAAGGAAAAGTAAAAAATTTCAAAGAATGATTACTGGCTTTATAATTTTTTTTCTTTTTCTGGAGACAAAAACCCACAAAGCTCTTTCCAGTTGGCTTTGTATTTACAATAGTTCAAATAGGTTTTTTTACTGAAACATATCTGCCAAGGACAAACTGAACATATCTTAAGAAACAGATACATATATATGCAGTTAACAAATTGAAATAGCTTCTTCCATTTCCTGTATTGCCCTCTAAGCCAGATGTAAGGAGATAAAATGAAAATTGATGAAATTTCATGATCATCACTGAAATATGTCCTTTTCTTCTGAGAGGCAGAAAGTAAACAACTTGGATTAACAGATGAGGGAGCTTCTGTTATATGTTATTAATACTATTCTTTTGAATCATTAAAATGGGAGAGTACTAAAGCAATAACTGACAACATAATCAAAGTAAAGTTCCCTGCTTTCTAAAATTTGACAAATTCAGTGTAATTTCTTTTATAATACAGTTACATTAAAACTTATGCAAAATATGTGGATAATAAGTCTGATGGAGAAAGAGCTGCTTTCTGCACACTTCTTCCCTTTTTTGATGATTCTAGATTCTCTTCACACTTCTCCTTAGCAATGGTAATAGAATATAAATACAATGGGAAACATTTCTTACTATGTTAAATACATATATAGTGGACTTTAGATCTAAGTTACTTTAGCCTCAGGGAGCAATTAACCTGTTTCATCTTACTCTTGATAAGTAAAGCTACTAGTGATGAAAGGATGTGAAAAAAAAAAAAAAAAAGAGCTCAGAGGATGACTTTCTATCCAGTGTTTTTTTTTTATAGAAAATATCAAACTATTGTCTGAAATTTTTTTCCTGCATCTTTCTAAAGATAAATTACTATACCACAAATTGTTGTAAACTATGCCTAGAGATAACTAATTTGTAAAAATTCCTTAAATGTTGACAGTTCCAAAAAAAAATTTTAATTGAATATTCTTTACAGTGACAAAAACTTGGTTCAAATGTTTCTGCTCTGCTGTAGTAACTAAGATGTAATAATGCACATTTCTGAGTGTACACCTACACAGAGAGTTCATTTTTAATGTTTATTTTGTCTGTTCTCATTTTCCTGCAAGGGTTTACTTGCATTAATTTAACCCAATATATATCAAACCACATTTTTATTTAATGCCTAGTTAATTGTGAAGACACCATGACTTCAATATTATGCTTTAAAGCTAACTCTAGTGAACTGTGATTAAAATTATAGGTTATTAGTTATAATCTGGGAAAATAAGCACTTATTCTATATTATGCTGCTTTTACTGCAATGGATTGTTTAGGAATGAGTGCCAGTGTTATTATATTTGTTTACAATTTACATGCACAAACCATGTAGGTAAAAGGGAAAATACCAATACCTCTTATCATCTCACATATATGTTTAAGTTTCAATAGAAAGACTGTAGGGAGGTGATGAATTTTTTACATAAAACTTTAATTGCATGTAAATCTACTTGAGCATCTGCTTTAAGAAATTTGCAGGCTACATGCTAGAACAATTACTAGGGCCATCTAATCCTATATATTCATGTTGTTATAGAGTTATCTCTACAAAGCCTATCACTGCCTATCAGTGATCTGAAAGTGTGATGCTCAGCAGGTTTTATTTGACCTTGGTTTTCATTTCCACATTTTTATCTCACGTCCTTTCTTTGTCTTTGTCTTTGCTAGTAAAGGTCATTTGCAACAAATCGTTCCTGAGAGCAGTAGCAAATTAATTTTGTAAAGCATTGTCAGCACCAGTGCAAGTCTCTGCCATTGCCAAACTTTGCAGAGTTGCTAGCAGTTCATCATTTCTGATCTAGATAACATCCAAATTTCTACAAAATACATTCCCTAGTTTACATTCTTCTTCATGCTTCACTCTTTTGTCTAATACATCAACAATTTTTTTAGTTTTGATCAATTAATTTACACTCCAAATAAAAACTTAGTAATCTGCATAAATCTAGATGCTTGTAAATTGATCACTATCAGTTCCTGATTCAGATGTGTTAGAGCATAACCAAAGAACAGAACCAAAATTTGTGAAGGGTATGAGGCACAAGTGTAAGGGAAAGTGGCTGAGGGAGCTGTAATTGTTTAGCTCAGTGGAGACCTTATCACTCTCTGCAGCTACCTGAAAAAAGGTTATAGTGAGGTAGGAGTTGGTCTCATCTCCCAGGTAACAAGGGATTGGACAAGAAATGTCCTCAAGTTGCCCCATGAGAAGTTTAGATTGGTACTAGGAAAAGCTTTTTCACCAAAACAATTTTCAGCCATTGAAATGGGCTGCCCGGGGAAGTGGCAGAGTCACCATCCCTAGAGGTATGTAAAAGATGGGTAGATGGGCTGCCTAGAGATATGGTTTAGTTATTAGCTTGGCAGGACTGTGTTAATGCTTAGATTTGGTGATTTTAGAGGTCTTTTCCAACTGAAATGATTCTATGAATTGTTCATCATATGTATTATCATAGTACAGGTTTTTTGGGTTCTGTTTTGATAGAGTGGAAACCAGCTCCACTGAGACATTTTCAGTAAAATGTAAGATATAAACTGAAAAATTTACAGGTCTGACGGAAAAGGGGGATAGTTTAAATATACTCAGTTGCTTCAAAAAAATGCTTCAATTAAACAATTGTTACAAATAGTGATAGCATCTATTCTAGGTAGGGGTTAGCGCTCTTAAGGCTTAGTGCTTATATTCCCTTTTACTTAAAACCAAACCTATGAGCCTAGTTCTGCGAAAAGTGTGTCTTTCTAGGGCACTCTTTAAAGACCTCCTGTCCAAATGCTCTTGCTTCTGACGAGATTTTGGTGAAGCTGAGGTTGAAATCCATCATTTTTTTACAGCAGTAATTCTGGGCCAGCAGAAGAGCCATATTGTCTTTAGGACATTAGAGGAATCCTTTTCAGAGGGAGACCATATTAAAAATTTGTTGTCTCTACCACCGTGTGATTATGTGGCACTGGTGTGTTAACTTCAAGTCCAGTCCAGAGCACAAGAATATGGTTAACCCAGTTCATGCTACTACATGCTTCTGTTGTAAGTACTACTTAAAGAAAATTGATAAGTGAATGCAAGTAGCAATTTAGAAAACAACTACTATGAAAAAGAAGTAAAATCATGGCTCCATTAAAGTAAACAGTGTAACTCCCACTAATTTTATCCCAAAGACTGAGCTGCTTGTGAACAGCACTGGTTTATACTGTCTCAGAATACAGTTTCCTTATAGCTCCTTGTGTTGCTGCCATTATTAGAAAAGGTGAAGCTTTTCTGTAACACTATTTTTTTTCATATATGTTGTAGTAGTTTTGCTTAAATATACTGAATAGTAAGTAGTTTATTTTCTTTATTTTCAGATATTGCCAATAGTCTGAAGGAAAAGTATTACCACAACAACTGTATTCAGTTCACTTATTCTTTATGAATTCAATTGGAATTAATTGAGTCTCAGGGTATTGCTTTTATTTCATCCCTTTACTAAAAAAAATATAACATGACAGATTTGTAAAAGTTTTCTCCCAATATTTAGCTTTATCAGTATTAAGAATTGTTTTAAAACTAGGGAAACTTTTTTCCTAGTATACAGTATACACAGTTATAGATTTTCAGATAAAATGTTCCAGATAGAACTCTCCCTCCTTGATAGAGGATCAGTTGTAATGTCAGCTGCAGTGTTCCAAACTCCAACAGGAGATTGACAAAAAAATTTCTGTCTTCAAAAAATGTCATTGCAGTATAGATGTGTCTGTCCATGTGTGCACGTGTGCATGTGTGACAGTCAGTGCTGCTGACTCATTGAAATGCATTTAGAACTGTCAATTTTGCTTTGTTACAAAAGCTGTTCTCCTTAGCCTCCTGTGCTTTGCCTAGCATAGTTATTTATCTGCCTAGTTATTTATTCATGTCCCCAAATTCCAAATCAGCCTAGTCTGCTCCACCTCCACATGACTTCTGCCCTTACCCAGCTCAGGTACTCAGCCTACCATCAGCGTTCATGTCAGCCTCAAGTATGTCTAAATTCCCCCTCCCTTCTGTCACTGCCAGCTTTTTCTGTGGCCAGAGTGCTGCACCAGCCTGTCACCTGAGTTGTCACCCTTCCTTTTCCATTTGTTGTCTCTTCATGTGCAAAAAGCCTGGGAGGAAGCTGAGATGCTGGTCCAGTAAAAAAACATAAAGAGAATGGCCTATACTAAACTAGCAGGTTTCACAGCTGACAAGGACAAAGCCACACCGGACCAAGGTGTGGAGAAGTCTGACCAAGGACAAAGCCACACCTGCTTTCTGCTCTGGCTAAGATGACAGCTGAATAGCTGGACAGAAAACTTATTCTCAGACAGGTCTAAAATACATTAGATTACCTTAGCTTTCTTTCTGACACACTAAAATATTGTAATTTGTTAAAAGAAAATTAGGGTGTCTTCATGGAAGATGTTTTTTCTACTGACATGAATTAATAGGTCAGCTGTGAAGAGCAGAGATTTTGCCAAGAAATACTCAAAAATTTCCAGCTTCCATTTTAATTTAAATATTTACTACCTAAAGCCACTTTTAATTAATCTGCATGTTCAAAACATCCTTAATGCTTCCCAGTGTGTAGCTTCTGAATTAAATCTATCAAAATATGTTCTTTATGTTGTTGGTACATTAAATTCTTAAAATGCACGATCAACAATATCAGAAATGCGCTGTGTTGTGGTAAAAAGGCTCAGTATGTAATAAAAATCACAACACTTTCACAGGAGCTGCAGGAAAAAGAGAGAGCTGTCTGCAACTCTACTTTATAATTTCCAAGCAGGATATAAACTTAAGTCCTGCAGAGTTGTTAAATCTCACTTACCTTCGTTATTATAGGGTATTAGAATAGTAGATGGCTCTACCTTCAGATATCCCCTGCAGGAAAATTCTTCTATTTCCTCTAAAAACTAAATACTTTGAAATTACAGGAAAATAATTCATATTAAGATAGAACTTGTTTTTATTGTACCCTAATATAATATATGGTTTAGGTTGCTAGAGCATTTTAAGTTGCTAAAGCATTTGCAGTCATTTGCAGACACTGCTGGTTTGTGCTTGTCGTCTTAGATGGACTGGTTTTTTGCTGCCCCTGTATAAAAACAGTGAACATACAGAGAAGTCAGTAGGGAATACAGACAAATTCTGACTCAGTAACAAATCCTTGCTTTTTTACCTCTTGGAGTAAAGCATTGCATAATAAAGTTTGTTTTAGACTTCTGCCTTTTACTGTAGTATAAGTGACAATAGGAAAAAAACAGGAGGAATCCTTAAAGAAATGTCAAACAAAATGTAAAAATGAACTAGCAGCACTAATTAAAAACAAAAGTCAATAAATCAAATGCAACGCACATCTAACTGTATAACTGTGATATCCAAAGCACAGTTATCTCAGACTCTGGTGTGTCTGCCGGGACTGCTTCAATACATCTGTTTTATTGTTGTTAAAATATTGTGTACAGAAATGTCTGAGCCTGCAGAGTTTCCTTGTTTCTCAGAAGAAAGACTCTGCAGGAGAGAGTTTCCATCCTGTGGAGCTTACAGACTGCAGGATCTTTTGCTCAATGACCCTAGTTTATCAACAATTCATTTGTGTGACTGAATCTTATGTCTCCCAGAAAAACGAGTTTCAGATCATTAAGGCTGTACTGTCCTTGTTAGCAAGAATATATGATTGGTCAGAGGAATGTCCTTTTCCAAAACACAGGAAAAAAATGTTAATAGAATTTGTTTTCAGTTTGATTTACAACTAATTTATGAAATGTTTCTTGTCCAATCTCAAGAATAGATTAAAAATGAGGTTTCCCAATTCTGAATAGATTAATATATGTTTTTAATTCTCTTTGATAAAGAATTTGGTTTTATGCAATACAGGCTGAATTTGGATGTCAACTAAACCTTAATAATAAAAAAATAAGGATAGAAATAGTAGCTACCTAGGTGTGCACTCATAATGATTTAGAAATTAAAAGAATCAACATGTACAAAAAGAGATGTGTTGCATATAATTTATTGTGTGTTTAATGTATAAAAGGTAGAGTCTAGAAAAAAATTAGGAAGCTATAAGGAAAGCTTTCTGTCAGAGAAAAAATCATACCTTTTTCTTTTTTTTTCCTTCACTTTTGTATCCTATGGCATCTTTGGCAAATACCATAAAGACATTTAAAATTGCTAAGATTTAAAATTTGTCTTTGCCCTTCTGAAATAAAAAAAAAATAGTAAATTCTAGAAAAAATAGGCTGTATAGAAATCTGTTGTGTCAAATGTATATTAGTCATATATCTCAGAATAAATAAGTGTTAAATATCATATAAAATACCAAACTGCAACAATATTTGAAAATGCTCTGTTTTCATTCAATGAATGATCTGATGAGTGTGCCAGTGTAATACTCAGCATGTATACAGTCAATTTTACGTATTCATCAATATGTAAGTGAATTTATTTCACATTAAGTAACTTTGTGCAGAAATCATTAAACAGGCTTTGATTACTGATGTATGAATGTAAATTCTGCTATTGTCATTTTGTCATATTAGAACTAAAGCTAAAAGATATACTGATTCTATTTTAAAACTTGTTTAATTATTAGTAAAATGAACACAAAGAAAATTACCTGGATAAATAATCAGGTTTTTAAATTCATCTATTCCTGTAAAATATTTGGAAGTAGAACAATCACATCACTATAGAAGCAACACAGGTGCTCTCCAAAAAAGATCTCACTGATACTGATGCACTTTCACTTGATTAGGCATATTCTGTTTTCCCTGCTTTAAAAGATTGGCTTCAGCTTAGGTATTCCAAGTTTAGGTATTTTAAGAAATATTTATATTTAAAATTAAATGCATGAGAATAAAATTATTATAAGTAAATATATTACCCTTTGCTTCCATTTGTAATAGTCATGTGCATATCTAGCCCAACCAACTTACACCAAAATGCAAGCTTTAAAAAAATATAGCATTATGAGATTAAAAACAAAGGAGTATAGAACATAAGTCTGTAGTGTAAAATTTCTGTATCATCTTGTATTTGGAATGATACAGACAAGCAAGTTTTCAGAGATGCAATTTATTGCCCTTAACTGAATGATCATTGCATTTTTCATTCACTGTTACATTTCTCTTGACTTGCCCTACTGCATGTCATTTATGCTTAATTTGAGCAATGTAAAAGAAATTAGAACATATGTGCTACTATATTTTCTGAACTTCTTTTAACAAATTCACATTTCTGGCTTTTGCTCGCTTTTTCCTTCTCCATTTCTTGGCATGCACTATTGCAAATACAGTTTAAATGTCAATCAGCCTTTGCCCTTACATTCTTCTCTTCCTGAAAAATAAACCTGGACACAGACTTTAGACTTGCTAGGAATAGCCCCTCACTGTTTCTGTGACAAAAACAAGAGTTAGAGGAGGGTAATCAACAGTATTATATTTTCTAATGGAAAAATAATAGTCAGAAAGTAGATTGTCTCCTGACTTTCTGAGTTCAGGTTTTTTCTATTTTTTAAAAAAAAATGTTCCAAATTAGTTCAAGTTTCTTATGTACTTCATATGCCTATTGCTGCCCAGCAGATGCACCTCTGTTTCCATGTGACATTTTACACCTCAAGGATGTCAGCTTTCAGTGAAGTGTCACCCTTTGGTATGCGTATGCTCGTTCATCAGAAATGAAGCACTTGGAGGAGGCACGTCAGTTCCTATACATTTCTGCTGAAAGGTGGGAAGCTTCAAGTGGCAGCCTGTCTTCTCTCCTGGCAGCTTACATGGCAGCACTCCCTGGCCAGCCAGAGGGCCCAGCCACCTGACCCCTCACAGCATCCTGACAGGGACTGCCCTGCAGTCTAAGGCCTGTGGCTTTCTCCTGCTTTTTAAATTAAAAAATTGACTTGTGGTCCACTAAGCTTCCAGATAAAACTCTTCAAGGCCGGAGCAGTGCAAGGCTGTTAGGTATGCTGAAGGTTTAAGGTGGCAGCTCTCCCACCTTGGCCAATGCCCTCAGTACTCAGTGGCCTCTGGAGACCCCTGGGGTTTCCAGCCAGGGAGTCCATACCAGGGTCTGCCCCACTGAGGCTCCCCTGGCTGTGGCTGGTCTGTCTTCTCTGCCTGCCCTTCTAGAAAGTTCTCTGTGCCCTGGCCTCAGTGGCTGCCATTTGCAGGTGAGTGATAGTAATAAGAAGAAAAAATGTTAGCATAGAGTCTTGACCCTGTGCAACACTACCACCACTATCCTGTGTCCCATACACAATCCTGTAACTGTTCCTACAAACTGGCCTATCTTTATGTTCCAAAACTTAATGTATGCTCTGTATAAACTCTGCATTCCCTTCCAGTGGCCAAAACATAAGGAATTAATCATAAAATCATAGAATTATCAGGGTTGGAAAAAAACCTCCAAGATCATCAGGCACAACCATTAACCCTGCCCTGTCATTTTCACCACTAAAACATGTTTCTAAGTACCACATCTTGATGCTTTCTGAATACCTCCAGGAACAATGACTCCTCCTGGGCATCCTGTTCCAATGCTTGACCACCCTTTTAGTGAGCAAACTTTTCCTAATAGCCAATCTAAACCTGCCCTGGCGTATCTTGCAGCCATTTGCTCATGTTCTGATGATTGCTACCTTGGAGAAGACACTGACTCTCAGGCTGCTATGACCTCCTAGTAGCAGAGAGCAGTAAGAGCACCCCTCTGCCTCCTTTTTTCCAGGCTGAACAGCCTCAGCTCCCTCAGCTGCTCCTCATAAGCCTTGTGCTCTAGTAATGTCCTCACTATCACCTACAAATTTCACCCTTTTCCACTGAGAACATAAAAATCAGGTTTAAAATGGTACAATTTTTGAAAGAATTTAAATAACTAAATAATTAAAACAGCATTCTTGCTTACATCAATTTCTATTTTATGGCATGGTAATTCAGGTACCTGAAGTCCTTTCTGCATATTGTGTTTCATCAGCTATGCTGGCAGTGTCAGTCTTGATAATGATTATAGTAGCAAATAAACAACTTTAGGAGTGATTTTTAGCATAGATTTAATCAAATTCCTAAAAGGCGAAAGACTAGGGCTTAGTCTGAAATTGACTTGATTTATTTCTGAAAATCAAATATATAGTAGAAGCCTTGTTGTGTCACCCTTTGTGTGGCAATTCCTCTTCTGTCCTGTACAGTCAGTTTTCATGAGCCTCACAGATGTGTTTCTTAAAAATTGGAAGAGAAAGCACTGCTTAGTTAATGTTGACAAGAAGGTACAGATGCTACTATATATGTTAAAAAACTTGACAGTGAATGAATTATTATTAAATAGGTATTTAAGTGCACAAATCAATAAATGGATTATGAGGTTTTAATTCAAAGGCACCTATAATTTAGTAGTGAAATGTTCTGTCATGATTTACAGGCACTTTCAAGACAAGGAAAATGAACATTTATTCATAGCTAATGTGTTGATGAGTTACCATTCTCTTGTAACACTAATAGAAAACTTCATAGAATAATCTTATTTCTTTCTCTTTATAGTTAGATACTATAATTTTTTTTAAATATGTTGTGAAATTTGGGGTGGTCTCCTGATTTACTTGAGTCTTATACCTTAATATTTCTAGAAACTTGACAGAACAAGATATCTTTTGGATCTCATATGTGTATATGTTTGGGTGGATGCAGATAACAAATATATACTGCATATTCTTTCTGTAAGTCATGTATACCTTCCTAGAGAGGCACGTGTTTATGCCTCATAACTTCAAAGAAGGAAAATTTCTATTTCAGTATCCACAGGGGACACTCTTCTCTGTTTTCTAAGAGTTTGGTGTTCAAAATGGAGCATTGCCACCACTTCAGCTCCTATCTCAGTTTGCCTGCCCTGCTGAGAGAGAATCCTTCTAATTCTCTCACTACCTTTTCTTCCTCCATAGTATCTGGTGACTTCTATAAAGGCCTTTTAGACCTTGTACTCTCTGGAACAAATCATCCTGCTTCACCCTATTTTGTGGGTCTTTGTGCTGCCTCAGCAACTTGTAGCCAAAATCCTGCCTGTGGTTCAAGCCTTGGGCAAGGGGATCAGCTCTAGAGTTTATTTGTTTAGCGGCCTCAGAGGTCTCATCTGACATCAGAACCAGACGGCTCTAGTGCAGCCAACTTGCACTGATCTCTCAGGCCTTGATGCCTCAAAGGGCTATCAGAACTGTGGGAAAAGGATCAGTTCTGAGTAGATACCTCCTTTCTTTTTCCCTTCTCTACGTCATGCCATAAGAATGGAGCTTTCCAGGGGCATGCAGTCACTGTGAAGAATGAGGCAATCTTCTTGATACAATTTCATCTGACTAAGCTGAAGATAATGAGATGCAAAATTGCATCATCCTGCTCTCCACTGGCACTGGATTACCATGCAAAGACTGATTTGACAGTCTCCTTTACCAGTAGTTGCACCTCTGTTCTTCATCATACAATAGCATTTACTATTCTGTTATACAATTATAAATGCTATTATACAATAACATTTATTATCTGGGCCTGTGCTTCAAGGTACTGCTTTGTCAATTGTTCATGCTGTGTATGGGGAATGAGAGGATTTCAATGAATTCAAAGTCAAGCTAAATGACTTTTCTTCTGTCTTATATACCATGACACTGTCTCCTGGAGAGGATTTGATCTGCAGATCATGTGCATGTGCATTTGATTCTTGGATCAGATGACAGAGAAAAGTATTCTCTGTTTGACCCATGTCCTTCTAGGACCAGGAAGAAACACGAACCACGTTGCACATATGATGAAAAAAAGCTTCTAAGACCCTACCAGAAGTGAAAGGACATAGAATCATAGAAGTGTTGGAAGGGAACTTTGAAGATCATCTAATTCCAACCTCCCTGCTGAGGGCAGGGATGCCTTCAACTAAAGCAGGTTACTCAGAACCCTCTCCAACCTACCCTTGAACACCTCTGGGAATGGTATATCCACAATCTCCCTGGAAAACCTATTGCAGTGCCTCACCACCCTCACAGTAAATATTTTTTTCCTAGAGAGGAAATAAATAAATTTTTCTGGAGTAGAGGTTGACACATTAGTTCCCAGGGTTGTCCTTTCTTCCCTTCTTATAAATGGACATTGTGTTTCCCTTTTTTTCTGTGACATTTTATAAGTGCATCCCCTTCAGAGAAATGCCTGAAATTTTTCACAGCTTTACAGATATCTGTCACTGTTTTATTTTTTCCAAAGTTTCTCTCTCTGTTAGGGAAGTCTTGCTGGAGTACATGTATCAAGTGCTGAAGTTGTTTTCATCATCTTACCCAGTAGAAAAGGTAGTGGATGGCAGGAGGATGAAATACTCACATGGGCTCCACTGTCCTTTTTTGTATGTGCACCTTCCATCCCTGTTCTTCACAGCTGACAGCCAGAAATATGTTGCTTTCCCTCAGTAAAAGAATGAGAAGAATTGGAGCTTGGGGAAGGCTTTAACTCTGTTCTGTTAATGTATTGTCTGTGGGTTTTTTTCCTAACTGGAATTTGGTGTGTTTTTCCTCAAAATTCATATTATCTTCTTGTCAAATGACCTCTCTCAAGTCTCAGGTCTTTTCTTGTTCCCTCCCAGCTAGTTTTATAACTAAACCAGAAATAATCTGCATAGACCATAATGATTACAGGTGTAAGTAAACTGTTATTACTTAGGTCATAAGGCAGATGTCATAAGGCAGATGTCCAAATGTAAGGAGTGGTAGTTGAAATTTCATTGCAAAATGAATAACCCATTTGATGTTTTTTTTGTCTTTTAAAAACATTGTATTCATTATGTTTTTAAATCCACCAGTGAAATAGGTGCTGTTGATACAACTGTTTTTGTATAAGCTGTTTTCTAAACTAATTAAGCCTGTTTCTAAACTATTAAAGCCTGTTCGGAAACACAGGTATGCATGCAATCTCTCTTTACATATAGTTCATATATAGCTTAATACATCTTCACAGTCTTACCATGTAGTATTTTTTGAAGTAAGGGTCTTTAAATCGAAATCAAACTGTCAAATTCTGAAATATTTACTTCAGTTTAAAGACTATGTCGGGATGGGATATAACAGTGTCCATTAAAATCTACAGAGGTTGAAACTTTGATTAAAGAAAATATTTTGAGTGAATAGAATTGGAGTTGCCATAAACTCCTCAATTTGATTTGCTGTTATATTTGGAGAGAAGAAATTTGGATATCATAGTGGCATATGGAATAATGAGAAGCCATATTCAGTCCTTGATGCCTGTCATAAGAAATAGTGATTCTTCTCTCTTTTACCACTTTTTTTCTAAACCTACAACCTATGGGAAACAGAGCAAAGCCTCTGCTTTGTTAGAATTCTCTCTTTAGAGGAATCCAAAACCCAGCAGTTTTCTTTCTTAGTCCTTTGCATCTGATGTGGTCTTTGCACCTCAGGCAGAAGCATTCCTGTTCCTATTTCTCCTTCATAAATTCTAATTCAGTGTTTTAAGATTCTTTGCTTTTAAACATTTGGGGGCTCTTTTAAAGCTGAAAAATATTTTAAGACTTTGAAAAAAGTTAGTGCTTTTTCTGGTTAGTTTAGTTACTGCTACTTGTCTGTGAGGTAAGCCTAGGATTCTTTTCCATAATTGCACTGGGAATCATTTACTCTTGTACTGTGGGAACATTAGGTGAAATGACTCTAACAAATACATAGATTGCATCAGTAAATATAGATATTATTTTCCTTATTTTTATACTAAATTAAATTCCTCTTTAAAGTATGTTACAAATATGTCTGACCACCTAACATGGTTTCACAATAAGTTCAAAAGTAGACTATA
Source organism: Taeniopygia guttata (assembly GCF_048771995.1). Taxonomy (NCBI): domain Eukaryota; kingdom Metazoa; phylum Chordata; class Aves; order Passeriformes; family Estrildidae; genus Taeniopygia; species Taeniopygia guttata. The sequence goes on along the minus strand of NC_133028.1, from coordinate 33,261,844 downwards.
TAATTCGAAACCAGAATTACATATGCAAATAATTTTAACCTCCATTTTATTGATGTTACAAGCAATAAATACTCACTAAGGTTGTGTTTCATGATATGAAATTAAGATAGAAGGTCTAATGGAGGAAAATTTTCAGTAATTACAGTAATTAGATATATTTTGTAGTTACTTTTGCTTCCTTTTTTTTTTTTTTTTCCCCAGATGAAGTGATATTGAAGTTGAAGTAAAATAACTTTTTAGAAGTTAAATAATATTGTAATGTTGCAATTTGGAAGGAAGCTCAGCAATATAACAATATTTCTTTTCAATTTCTGGCTTGTGCTTTCGACTTGGTTGTGATTGTCACAATTAAGCATTAGATTTGCAATTTCCAGGACATGGGTCATCTTTTAATTGTAAGGGCTACATCAGGTATATATTGAAGAATTATCTTAAGAGGCAATTCATGAGGAAAAACTGCTAATTTACCACACAGCTAGATCTGTGACAGGGATGCAAAAATGTGATGTAGAACATTCTTATGACCATTCATAAGGAAAGAATTATATTATATCAGTAACTAATTGGAAGAGTGCTTTAATTGCACATTGAGATGGGCTTGATGGATTGACTTATTACTTAAAGATTTTGGAGTATAAATGAAGTGTTATATATTTAAAATTATAGACATTTTGATTAAAGTTATTAATTTAACTTCCTCCCTTGAAAAGAACTGTGTTACATGTATGTTATTGTATTAGTAACAAAAAATTGAAATGAAGTAATTTTTTTGGTAGACAGGTTCATATCTTATTTTTTTTCCTGTATATCTAAAGTGCCTATTTAAAGTAATATGTCTTTCAAGAAAAAACCCTATTGCATTCATCTTTTTTGCCCTAGTACCTATGAGAAATCTCATGGCTAGTTCTGCAAAACATACCCAAAGTAATTTGTGGGTTATGATTTCGTACAATATAGATATGTTAATCTAACTACAATTTCAAGCAATCATTATCCTATTTGCATTGAAATATTTAACTTTTCATGTTACAAAATTATGTCATTGCTTTTAAGACAGGTAAATAAGCAGTTAAATATGAGTGATATCAGAAAACTTATGGATCTTGCATTTCTGAAAGATTTGAACCTGAATTTTAATCAGAATTGTTATATCCCTCTTGATATTTTGCATGGCTACTTCCAGTATCCCATGTCCTGCCCTCTGGTGTAACCCTTATTGGTACAGAATACAAATTGTCTTCCTCAAAAAACCATAGACAGCACACAAAACAACATAGAACAGTGTTCACCTGGTTTGTAGCTTTTTTTTCTCTGAAACAGTAATAATATCCAGTGAGACCTGAACTTAGAGAGACAGGAAATTAGGAACCAGAAAGCCATAATGCTCACAATAGAGAAAAATAAACTGAATTGAGTCAAATTTTCTGTCTTGTATTAATATGTAATTAATTTCTTCCATTTTCTCTCACTTTGCCTTTTTACTGGAGCATTGGTAATGCAAAAGAAAAAAAAAACATTCCAATTATGATAGAAGGAGTATTTTTCTTTTTTTTCTGAATTTTGACAGTTTTTTTGGTGAGAAGGAGGTGGTTAGAACATGCTTGTTTATGCACTCTTTTTACATCATTCCTGCACAAACACACACATACACACTCATGTGTGTATGCTGTGAAAACTCTTTTGCAAAGCAATACAACAGCATTGTAAAGCAAAGGATACATATGAAATAAGTCAGATGAAAGTCCCAGGGGAACTCATAAAATTATTTTAGTATTTCCCCACTATTTGTTAGAACTGGAATTTGTTATTTGTAAAACCATGGTAATTATGTCTTCAATTTCTTATTTAATTTAGCAATTTTCTTCTCTTTCCATGAAATATGACTACTTAAATATAAAATATTTTAGGTTTTAAGATGAGCAAATAATCAAAAAGTAGATTTTGAGTTAGAAATTGGACTGGGAGGGTTTATTATGCAGATGCCAAATTGGTCTATTTAAAATCTCAGAATTCAGGATTTGATTGGCTTCTTTGGGCCCGAATAAAATCATCTTACCTCTTTGACTTTCCCAAATAAAAAGTAAATTCTATGTTCAATTCTGTGCTAGTGGTAAAATTGTTGTTGGGAGTTATCATAAAAGATTGATCTATGAATAAAAAATTCAGTTTCAGAGCAAAATTTCCTTCAATTTAACTGTATAGAATCAATAAATCATTCAAAGACAAATTCATCTAGAAATCTACTAAAATTCTCTTGAAAATATTTGGTAGAAATGTTATTTTTGATGGTTTTAAGAGGCAAAAACTGATTGTTGAAAAATCAAATGAAATTTAATTTTGTAACAAAAAAAACCCCAAAAAAACCAACAAAGGCTGTTTATGTAGAACAAATATGTTCTACAAAAATTTTTATATTTTACAAATTTTACATAAATATTTCACAAATATTTATGTAAAATACATGACCTGAGGAAAGCAATTAATTATATATAGCTCTTAATACCTATGTGTCATTTTTCCACAGTTGAAATAGTTTGTTTTCCTTATTTTGTTCAAAGACTCTTTGTGTGATCTAGTTTGAAAGAAAAGCCAGAGGAGGAGAATTACAGCAAGTATACTGCAGAGATGACAAATGCTGTTGGATCAGTTATGGCCTTTGGTAACGCTGTGCTGTAGGGAACCTGCAGAGGTATCACAGCTTTTTTCTAATCAGAGGGTAGAGCACATTTTGTCATAGAGTGAAAGAAGGAAGAAAGGAGTGAAAAGGATGTGTCTTAATTTCTGTACAGAATCTGCTAATAAAAAAAAAAGTTTTGGATAGACCTCAAAGCCTTTGCAGGGCATTCCTTTCATTGTATGCTTTCAGATTGATGTACACAATGTGACTTCTGTTATTCTCCGTTTTTTGGTATTTTAATCAGATTTTGGAGGGGTTTTTTCAGTGTCTTACTGTTACTCCACAGCTGTATTGATAATTTCAGAAAGCATTGTCTCTCTAAAAGTGTTAAAAGAAATCCTTATTTTTTTATTTAAAAATGCTCAGAAAATTACTATGGCTACATGAAGGTTGGTAAAATACCCTTACTTAATATAGTTAAAGGAACAACAGATACTTTATCTTCTGATTTAAATTACTGCTACACACACTAAACTTTCTTATACATATGTTTATATTTCATGTGTCAAATCCTCATACTACAGAAACAAAAATTCCCCAAAAGACAACTACACATAAATGTAAATAAAGCATATGAAAATATCGCAAAGAACAATCTGATGAGAAGACTAGCACTTTTATTTTTCTACTAATTTCATTTTAATGGCATAACATGATTAAGCAATGGTTTTATTATTTATTATATTTAAGGTAACAGATACAGAAAGATCTTTTAAGGATATATGCTAAAATGCCATCATGAGAAGTAAATTAAAGTTTACAAGGAGTGGTTTCAATCTCAAGCAGCATAAGAGGCAATGTATAATCAGAATCAGAAACTCAGAATTAAGAACAGGTAGAGCATAGCTAGCCCACAAATGTAAAAAGATTTTTCTAAACCATCAAAAAGAAATTTGAAAGTGTTATAGAAATCTCCAAGTTGTCAAAATGATCACACAAATTTTCTCAAAAGAAAGCTCAGAGAGTATCAGTTATTTTTGATCGAGGGCTGAACTGTTGAGTGCACTAGGCTTAATTTTCTGTTTGGCAGGTTTCATTTGTCAGCACACCTCTTAACTTAGAGAATCTTAAGTTCTTCACTTATGTAGAATTACATATTCAATGAAGAAAAATAATAATTATTAACAGATATACTACATATGTTAGTGATCCCAAGTAAACACAAAAGTGGAAAATGGTAAAGAAAGCTTAATGAGATATTAATGATTGTGTCATAGGAGAGCCTGAGTCTTTTACCTCACAGTTTCAGCAAAACAGATTTCTAAAATAAAATGGGCATTGATTTAGTAGTGTATATAAGATAATGAAACACTTAAACCCCTTAGCATTAGCAGGATTTGAGCAAAGTGATTGCATTATTCTATCTCCAGAATACATGTGTAATTCTCGAGTCAAAAGAGATAACCCAAAATTAGTTTTTGCATAGTCACTGAGTTTTTTGCACTTGTCAGTGCATCTTATAGTTCTGTTGTAGTTTCATTATTCATGTGGTTGAAAATTATGTTCAGTGAATATGAACATATGAATTTAAGTAAATTCATTTTTATCTATAAAAATGAATTTACTTAAAAGTGCTGAAAAGTAATGAATGTGAACGCTGAGGGGAACTAAGAAAAATTATTATAGAAGGGCACTGGCAGTGCCCCTCACTTTTTTCATAATTATGTATGGAAAATACTAGATTTCTACTAACACTTGGTGTTAATAGCTTCTTACACATGGCATTGCTGCTGTCAGTGAGTAAGATTCAGGTTATTTTTCTACCCTTTGGAAGATATTTCGGTCCCAGCACTTCTGAAATTTTTGTTTCTTTATTTGTATGCAGACAAAGGTTGCTGTTGTACTCACTGATGCTCCTATGCCAAAGGCAGTGCAGAACAGAATATAAAAAATCCTGAAGAGCAAAACTTTTTTATTTTTAAATCAGGTTATCATACTGGTGATGTCTTATGATGGTTGTTCACAACTGTAATGTCTAACAGGATATGTCTAAAAGGAGTTTCCCAAAAAATTATCTGGTACAAAAATTAATCTTCACAATTCAGCAAATTTCATTTTCCTATCTGAGTCAATATTAAACTAGTTCCATTCCCATGACTTTGGGTCACAGTGTTGTGGAAGATAGATCTGAGATAAGATATTAAGTTGAAGACTTTATATTGATTATTTGATTTTCAACCTTGAGGTAAAGGCATGTAGGGAACCAATGTAATCTTTACAGAAAATGTCACTGTTCCTGTTCTGCCTAGAGTCATCTGATGTCTGGTCACATTTCCCAGAAATTTTGAATTACTAAAAAAATAAAAATGAAACAGACACATTACTTCAAGAATGAAACAGAAATAGTTGCATTTTGACATTAATAATAAAAATTTAAAGAAATTAAGAATTTAGCTATAAGTCAATAATTCAAGCTCAATTTTTTTTCTATATTCTTTTAATTAATCCCAATTGAAAAATCAAAATGAGTTAATGACTATCTTCAGAAAAATACAGAAGCTTATTCTAAATTTCTGTTGAATAGTACATTCTGTCATATATTTATTCAAACACGGGAATGTACTGTTTCACATTTTTAGTAGTTATCAGCTTCATAGCAAAACTCTACAGGAACAGCATTTTTCTATTTGGTTTAACTTTTTTTTATTTTAAGAAGTTGTAAGTATTTTTTTAAAAGAGCATGTCTTAAAAAAGAATAAACAATGAAATTTTGTCAAGAAGCTATAGCATGTAACAAAATATTTTGCAGACATTTAGACACTGAATATTTCTACAAGTAATATAATTAGACTTCTCAGGTTTCTTTCACTAAATCCTTTAGAAATCTAAATCCACTGAGGTAAAATCTATTTTGTTTATTCTTCTAATCCAGCCCCTAGAGACACTGTTTTATGGGCAGCTTGCCCACTAGCTTAAGAAGACCATTCTTGCTTTTTCACATTGACTGTATTTAGGCCATCAACAGCAAACATGGAAATTGTATTTTGTAGCCCTCCAGGGAAGTAGAGACTTGATAAGTATCCACCAAGTGCACTTATTTCAAGTGATAAATTAAAACAGAAGTAGGACAACACAGGAGCCACAAAATTATATTGTCAGTCAGAAAATCTACACCAAGTTGAAAATACTAGTCAACAAATAACTTGATTAACAGACTGATCTTGGGCCTCTTGGGCTCAATTTGGAAATGGAAAAGAGCAGTAGAGATGATAAATTATATTAAAACAATATCTGCTCACAGTACTACATACAGTGTTGGCATTTCCATTAACAATCAGTATCTTCAGGGAGGTCTTTCTTTGACCCAGAATGGTGGAATGTTTTTATATTTATTTCTTGTGAGTTTATTGGTTTATATAATCTTTTTTCTTTCTCTTTATATATTTTCAAGAGAGGAAAGATATTGCTTGTATTTTTAAGCTGTAAAGAAACTTTTAGCATATAAAGTTCTTCAATTAATGTATTTCCCTGGTTCACCACTGAAATGAAGGACTGTTTTGCAAACATTTACTCTTGTGTAAATGATCTGGCTTACATATCTATTGCTAAAGAAAATTAGGATAATTCTATTTTCATATCTTTAGCATTTGATTTCTTTGTTTCATTGAATAATGTAGTCTTATGATTTGTAAAATGTAATTTTTTTGCACCACAGCCACTTGAGAACTATAACAGGTATCTGTACAGGAGATAACTGTCCAAATGTTTCTGCTGACCCTCCGATTCCATTTTCAGGCAAATGACCTATGTTTTTGTTACTATTTTCAATTAGGTATGAGAAGTGGCTGCTGCTCTTTTGTGCTTTCAATTTTCTTCTATGTCTCATCTTAAAAATACACATATGTCTATGTTTACAGACTCACTGTTTGATTTTGAAAATAAAATGTAGATAAGATTATAAAAAATGGAAAGAAAAAAGCAAAACCTAAAGTGCATCAGAAGAATCAATTAGCTTCATTTTTTTTATCATATGAAAATATAATTTCCTATCCTGATATAGTAGTTGTTATTTAGCAAAATAAAAATTTAACTTGTCAGTGCATGAGAACAATATACAGCTCTTTTTATTGTTCCATATATGTATATGTACATATAAATATCTACATAAACAAGGGAAGATCCTGAGAATTCAAAATCTAAAAAGAGAAAATGCTGTTTGAGCACCATCCCAATATAAAGGAGTCTCCAAAACTCACAGCATAACTGCCTGTGGAGTCGGACATAGAACCACATGCTGCTACTGGAAAAATACCTTCTACCTTGCTGAAGAGTGGTGAGATGAAGTAGCAATTAAGAATAGCAGGATAGTTTTGTTCACCTTCATGGCTGGCCTCTTTTTTTTTTTTCCCTATGTGAATGCACAGAAAATGCTCATAGCATGGTTCTTATAGTGTTGATTCATTAGCTCTTCTTGGCCTTTAATAACATTTAGTGTATTTTAAATCCTATTTTTTGGGAATGTTTTTAGTGTCTGTGTCTTATATTTTTTGTATTTTATACCAGTTTTGAAAGACTGGACTGAATTATATGTAAACTTTTTTACAGAAAACCTGGTGTTTGACAAATGTTCATCAAAGCAAAGCAAAGAATTACCAAGAGCACTGTGCAACAAATGCAGGCAGCTCATCAGCAGAATGCAAACTCTGCTGCCTTTTTGTGGTGATTTTAATGCTGCAAAATACAATTAAGAATAGTAGACTATTTCTCTGAGTATGAAATCTAAAGATATTATGTCTGGCTCAGAGGAAATTCTTAATATATAGGTTGCCATTTCCCATGGAGGGTAGGGCTATGAAGTTTTGCTTTTTGTGCTGTGTTTTTATGCTACTCTACTCCAGGCACATCACCAGTCACTGCCAGAGGCAACACAGTGACTATATAAACCTTTATGAAATATAAATCCACCTTTATATTTCATAGCATTTTGAAATTTAAACTCAGCTTATTGCCAGATTTCAGATCTAAATAATTGGGACAGCTCCTTAGCCATGTGAAACTTGTCCTCTGGGTTTCTCTGTACCCTGGAATACCCTTCAATGTTCACTTTTACATTCTATATCTAGGTGTTTAAAATGAAATAAACTTGTTGAGAACACTTTCGTTCTAGATATTGTTTTGAAATTCAGCTTTCCAAACTACTTGGTTGAATTGCAATGTTCTTTTTAACAAATGTATTGTTAAGGAATTAACACTGCTGGCTGATAAATGCTAGCTGATTACATGGGTTTTTTTACTACCATACATAGTTGGAGAAGTGTTTCCCCTCATTTGTCGCAGATCCAATTGATTCCACATATCAGAGCTCTCTTAATAGCTCTTTCAATGGCCAGTCTCTCTTTCATATGTCAACAGAGCTTAGCCTTTTTTTTGCATATGACTTTATTTTTACTTAAGTCTTTGCATAAAGTACATCCTCTTTACATAACACTATTCCATACCATGTTAGTTACTGGATGCTGTGTTATCTAAATTTAACCTGGCATTAAAATATAGTTCCTAAGTTATGTAGAAAGCATATTGTATTGAAATTTTTTTGAGTCACAATAAGAAAAAATTTTTATAGAAATTACTGGTTTCTTTTTATACATGTGTGTCTTCTGTTGGCAATATTCTGTGGTTACACATGCACATTAAAGAATAATTATGCATTAAGAAAAATACAGGAAAGACAAAATATATTTCAGCAAATTATTTTCAAAGGCTTATTTTCTACCCTGACACCATGTGAACATTTATCTTTTTGTTAATCTTTCCTATTTTTATCACTGGTACAAAGGATCACAGAGATGGGGTAGCTGAGCTTCTCGCTAATACATCCCTTGGGGTGAATTAGAGTAAAACAACACTGACTACGACTAGAAGATTGTAGCAAGAATAGGTTACTCAGCTGTTCAAAAGTTTTCTTATTTCTAACATCAGCATATTACTGGCCTGTTTAATAGTCACAGAATGGGGCAGACTGGAAGGGAACACAGTGAATCATCTGGTCCAATCTCCCTGTTCGAGCAGGTTCATCCCAGAGCACATGGCACAGGATTGTGTCCAGACAGTTCTTGAACATCTCCAGTGATGATGACTCCCCAGCCTCTCTGGGGAGTTCCAGTGTTTGATCACCTGCACAGTGAAGAAGTTCTTCCTCCTGTTCAGGTGAAACTTCCCGTATGTCAGTTTCTGCCCATTGCCTCTTGTTCTGTTGCCCAGCACCACTGGACAGAGCCTGGTCCATCCTCTTGACACCTTCCCTTCAGATACTTGTATATATTTCTGAGGTCTATAATTGCTTTCTTTATATTCAGTGGTTTTATACTCTTTCCTTACAGTATTCTATTGTGTATTAAATAGAGAAGGTGGCTTTAGCTTTTTTTTCATCCTTTTTGAACAATTAGATCTTGTAATATTTATCTTAGAACTATTTTTTTCCCAAAAGTCTGGAACAAACACTCTACATAACATACTTATGAAAACATTTGTTTGAAAAATTATATTTTAGTATTTATTTGTTTACATACACTACTGTGTGTGTAAAATATAGTACCAAAACATTTATCGATGAAAAGCAAATTCAATAATTCATGTTAATATTCAGGATTGATTTTAGAATTAGTTTTCTTGTGCATATGGAAGAAATCTACCCATTAGTGTGCATAATAACCTGCTTGATAATCTTTCTTCCTTAAGAAAACCAAAGTTTTTGAAAGCTGTTTTTTTAAATTGTCTTTTTTCTTGTTTATTTGCAAAGTACACATGTAATATTTCATCTTTATTATTCTTAGACAGTGGAGTAGGTATTCTGCATTTTTAGCAGAATAAGAGTTGAGTAAGTGCAGAGCTTCTTCAACTCAACAAAATTAAACAATGTTGAAGATACAAAATGACATATTTCCTGTATCCTAACAACCTGCTCATCTTTTGTCTTGATAAGTTACAGATTTAAAAAAATTGTATTGTGGGTGTCTGTGTGCACATGTGTTTGTGTTATGCTCTGAAATATAGACAATACACTGTAATTCAGATGACCTAGAAAAAATATATTAACTGTAGAAGTGGAAAAGGGTTTTTGGTTATTACCTGATTTCTCTTTTTACTTCAAGTAAGTGAACTCCAAAACAACAGCAGAAAATGAAGTAGAGGCTTGCATTTCACTTCAAAAAAAGTGTCATAGGATTTATAGATTGTAAAAACTTATAAGGTCATTTTGCCAATCCTTCTGTCTGTAGAAGATTTTTCCCTGTGGTATATTAAGAGTTTTATAACTTTCCACAAGATTTTATGAGTTCCTCAGGAGAGGATTTTGGTCTATTGAGAGAGCTAGATGAGAAGCTCTTTTACTGTATTTTACAGCTAGCAAACCTATCTTTTATTGACAGCTTGCATTGACGCTGGGCTGAGGAACTCAGTGAGGCTCTATCTATGTCTCCATAGATATGAGAGTTTGGCAGAAGCATTAAATGGGGTGACAGAAGTTTGATTGTAAAAGCAGGGAAGCTGAAGTTAGAGATTTTTCTCTGCAGCTCCACTTAGTTATATTAAGAGATGATCTTATTGATGCACAGGGATACTTTTTACAACATTCAGGTTTAGCAAGAGGCACTTCAGGTGGTCCCCACTGCCATGTAGTACAAAAAATGGAAAAGATTAAATATTTCTGTAGTCATAGAAAAGTCATAGTCATTTCTGTATTGACAAATATTTTTATTACACAAACTAGTGTTCATTTGGAATAGTTTAGAAAATGCACAACCAAGATGTATATGCATGTATCTTTTGAGAAGGCTTAGTGTCACTGAATGTAAGAGATTTCTTACTTGAATCAGTGAACAGGTCAAGATATCTTCAGGATGACTGCCAAATGCATAAATTTATTCCAGATTTTGAACAATTTTGTATTATAAGCTTACATGTTTCACTCACTTTCTAAAAAGGACAGTTACATAGTGAAGAATTTTATCTTTATTAGAAATGACTGTGTCTATAGTTTCATTCTTAATTAGTAGAATGCAATGTAAGTTCTCTTTTTGCCTTATGAAACACTCCTATCAACATACCTATGCCAAACATCTACAGTAAACTAACATCTTGGTTCATGAAACACTGGTAGTTTCATCTGTGTCAGTGTTTTTCATCACAGACTTCCCCACCATTAAATGTTCTATGAATATTCCACATTAAGATTCTTTTAGCTTTTTATATGTTAAAAGTGAAACTGAAAATCACATTTTCAGAGAAATTATTATTTGTGTATGTGCTTGGTAAAACAGGACTTTTTTATTAGGAGTTGTATTTTTAGTGATATCTGGCCTAATATGTTTTTCTTGATAGAAAAAAATCTAGATTAGCTGTGTCAATGGAATGGTGAACCATCTAATAAAATTAGCAATATGAAACTTTCAGACTTCCAACAAGAACACAGATTTTTTTCTCTTTTACACATGAATGAGTCCTTAAGTAGTTCTGTAATGGACTGATTAGGAAATAAACAGACTGAAAGTAATTGTCAGCACATCAGAGCTATTGATGTGGTCTGAATTTGCCATTGTAAGGTACACTGTTGATAGAGTCTGCACATTTTGGAGGGGATTCTGCATTTCTTTTGAGAGAAGATAATGTAATTGAATGATATGTTTAAACAGGATAATCTAATTTCTAGATGGAATAGATTTGGAGATGTTATATTCATTTCACTGAGTGTGCATGTTGTATGAAAAACTGAGTTCATTCGTGTTGCAAATTAATGGTTTCTCTTTAACATAAAGGATATTTCTTTCTGTTATTTCACTTTTCTATCTTCTTATATTGGTGTTGGACTTTTTTACATATGGGATCAGTTTATAACACAGTATGAGAGAAAGATTAATTTTATACCATTTTGGTAACGCTAAAACGGTACATAAGTCCTACATTACTACAGTTCTGTAAGGGCCTCATGGGTTACTCTGTCTATTGGAATAGTCTCAGAAATTAAATTACTATGGATGATCTAGTTCCAGAGATAGGGGGTGGAAGTTTTTCGCATAGTGTGGGTGTGACCACTGTGTTTATTCTGCAATATTCACATAATCACTGAGGGCATGGTTTCAGCAGGAAATGCTGGGTGGTGGTAAAACACTTCTTTTGTGTACTTTTGCTGTTAACACTGATGTTATTACTGTTATTTTAGTAAATTGTTATTGCAGTTCACAGTGCCTCATTTAATGTCCTTTCCTTACCCGAAGGATGGAGGAAGGGGAGTGGCTTATTTGTACCTCAGTTTCCTTGCTGGGGTAAAACCAGCATGCTGGAATAAATTCAAAGGCCTGGATATAGCACGAAGCTTGTTGAGTTTGCCTCCATATATGACACGCTTGTTTGGACCATTAGAATTTATACACTCTCAAAGCTAGATTATGTAGCATCTAGAATGGTTTGCCTTGTACAACTGTACATTTCTGTATAACATGTCTGAGTGATTGATATTTGAATTTCATGAGTTGGAAAGAGATTTGATTAAAGATTGAAAGTGTCTGCAGGTCAGAAAGAATTACCAGAGGAAATTTTTAAAATAAACTTAAGAGCTATGTAGAGGTGATGTTGAAACAACCACAGTAGTATGCTACTTCTTTGATGTTTGCCACCAAATGCCCTGTAAAGTCACACTGGTATTGTGCATGACCTTTTACTCTGTACTTCACACAAAGAAAAGATTTCTAGAAAGACTGCATACTCTCCCAGCCTAATGAAAATCAGATTTTCAGTATTTAAATGAAAAGTATTAGAGTCACAAATTACTTGATGGTATTAAATTCATGCTCTCCCTCTGCAACACCAATCCACAAACCATTCCTTTATATTAGAAGTCAAGAATGTTCATTGTCACCTTTAGACTGTGCCAACTTTTTGGATATATCCAGATAGCGTTCACTTTAAAAATATATTTAATTTCCCAAAAATACTAGAATTAAAATTTGTAGGACATGCACGTGTGCAATACATGTAATACGTATCTTGCTTGTAAATCTTAGAGCTGCTCTTTATCGGCAAAATCATCCAAGTACCAGGGTAAAGACTTACAGGCCTCACAATTTCTTTGAACATATCTTTCTTTGAAAGATTGTAATTACTTGGTAAAATTTGAGAAATATACTTGAGAAAAAGAAAATACATTGGAACTACTGAGATGTGTCTCTAATTGGATACCATTTGCAAAATAACAGCTCTGAAGCTTTTTGTGTTTTTACTTACAAGCAAGAACCTATTTTGCATGGTTACTTTCAGTTTTATCATAGTACTACTTTAGCACATATTTCTAGAAATACAGTTTTAAGTGAACAGGATTTGGTTACTAGGTTCATGGGATTTTTGAGGTTTTGGGTTTTTTTCAGCTGTCAACCTTATTAATACAGTGCTTTATTTCTTTACTTTGTTTCTATTTTAAGGCTGATTAGTGATCTTTTAATTATTTTTTTTTTAAGTTCTAATCTGAGGGTTGCCTTTTGCCTATTATAGTTGTTAGGGTTTTGGGGGTTTTTCTTAAAAATAATGTAAAACCAGTTTAGTTCACAAATACTTCTCTCTAAATTGGAATTTACATTGAAGAAATTAAAGATTTCAAAGTGCAAGCCACTCTTCCAGGAAATACTTAAGTGCATGCAAAATGTTTGGGTATGGGCAGTCCTATGCATTCCAATATATGCCTTGGGTATATGTTGAATGTTATTTAAGGGTTTGCAGGATTGTGAGGCTTAAGATATTGATTTCATTTTAAAGCAGATAAATCTATTGATAACTAATGCAAATCACTGACTGTCATAAAATAGAAATTTGAATTTTTATAAATGATATAATAACTTCTAAAGTGAGCAGTAGATTAAAACTGCAAGAGTTCAGTTTTTTTGCAATCTTTAAATTCCTCTGACTGCAGTGATATTTGTTATGCACTAGTCCTCAAAACCTGAATTTTAAGAAAATTAGAAAAGCAATGAATTTTTATTTGAACAGTTTTCTCACACTCTAAAATATCTCAGATCATCTTAGCTGAAGACTGATTTATAAAAGAAAACAATGTTAAAATACACACTAAGTAAGCAAAATCTTACTTTTTAACAATTTACAATTTCTTAAAGATTTTTATTCTTTCCTTTGAGGTTTTTTTTTACTCCTTTTTTAACCAATCTTTCTGTGGAATGAAAGAATTGATTCAAATCCTTTCACATCAAAACCCATTAAGAAATCAATTGTTAATCTTTTTCTAAGTTAAAAGGGGCATTCAATTTCTTAAACTGATACCTGAGTAAGTCTCTCTATGAAAAAGACTTTTATAGCTTTCATGTATTGCTAGACTGAATTTTAGGGAAAATACTTTTTATTGGTACAATGTAAGTAAGTTCCTGGAGAAACTAGAATTTTAAGAACATGATTTTGAAGCAAGAGTACATTGATAAGTTAACTGTAGAAGTGACAAGAGTTCAGCACACAGTATAAAATCTGCCTTTAAGAATTATAATTGATTTAAAAAATCACATGGATATGTGTTCCATTTTTAATTTTTAAAATATAACCCCTGTAACTAACTCAGTGGGACTTAGCAGGCCCCCTCACATATAAAAACTCAAGCATGTAGCAATGTATTGCTGTATAGCAGACATAAGTCACTAACAATACTGTGTGTATAAAATGCTTAGTGTGCTGAATATTTGCAAGTGGTTAAAAGTAGTTCACATCCAAATTATGCATATTTAACCACGTTTGCACATATACACTTCTTGTCAGCCAACCCTGGCTGGTAGCACAAGGGTCTTAAGGTATTGTCAGCATGGCAGATCTCTGCACATTCCCTGTGGTGCTCCTCTGTGTGTTTTCTGGGAGTTTTACACATGCAAAGCACATTGTACTTAGAATGTAGGTATTCACCACCACTGCAGCATGTATGCAAGCCTGACACATACTGTGCTGCGAGACACCAGCACTTCCCAGTATGTTGCCAAATTTATTTTTCTAGTATTATAATATTGATACAAATGAAAATTACAGGGTTGTCTGCACTTTGTCATACCTAGTGGTACAAAAATTCTTATTTTACAAGATATTTTTCTTTATAATTATGCAATTGTATTTTCGTAGCACAGTATTTTTTACACATAATGACTGTCATTGTACTAAGGTAGAATTAGGCATTATAAAACTGAACAAACCAATTCTGGTTTACAGTAGTATTATAAAACAGAGTTCTTGGGGGTTTTTGTCACATTACCTGGTACCTCTGAACTTTCATTGTTCAATATTATTGCCATCTTGAGACCAATTATGTTATTCTCACCTATCTTTATTTTATCATTATTTAAAGGTTTTCATTTTATCTTTTTCAAATGTTACAATTCCAAACACTTGATTTATATTTCTGTCTACCTTATCTTTCTATAGCATCACTTTCATTTTCTCCATATGTCAACACTTGCTTTTCTTTATTACAATACTCGATAGATTTTTAGAGGCCTTTTAATATGATTTCTGTCATGCCACATGATCAGCAGTAATTCTTTAAGCCTTTATACTATAAATAGCATTAATATTGCAAAACAATGTGGAGAAAATGCTGTAGAGGTGTGACTTTCAGAATTAGGCATTTTTGTTTAGAGATGAAGACAGTACTTAAAATATTTTTAACTACTTGAAAACCTGGGTCTTTCTCCTTTGTTGTTTTTATTTTGCTGCCAAAAAGCAAGTTGAAGATCCTCTTACTGGGAATAAATTTATAGCTGCATTTTACTTCATTGGAATATTTGTGTTAGCAAGGCTTCCAAAACATAAAATCAATTAGATTTCCAAAAAAAGGTATGGGCATGAGAGGGCTGAAATTTCAAAAATTGTGGCAACAAGCTGGGACTGTTTTGCAGTTTCAATGTTTGACAGTGTGGTTTTATTAACCCTCTGTTAGCTTGTTAAGAAAGTAGACATTGTATTTCAGTCCCATCTTGAAGCTTAATAAAAGGATTCTTTGTTACTCTAGGAGGACTCCTTTGTCCTAGTTTCTTGTGTGGATATTCAGAATTCAAGTATTACCCTTGGTAGGTGACCTAATGAAAAGTTCATTGCTGGTTTTTGAAGAAGGATTTACATAATTTCTTAGGATGTTAACTGCTTCAATTTGGGTTTCTTGCCCATTAAATGCAGCTGCACTACTGGTGGTAGTGCAACAAACTAACTTACAAAACAGGTATTTGGAATAATTTCATTAAAAAAGTTCTCACAAAGCAAGCTATATAGCCAATATTGCTGAAGTAGTATCAGGAAATTCTTCTGGCATGACTGTATTTGGTTAGGAATCATGAGGGGTGTGTGATGCATACCAACTTTTCTTCTGGGACAGTGGGAGAATGGACTGTTCTGAACCGCTTGTGCCAGTGGGAGCAAGGAAGGACTTTGTGGATGGGTCATGCCTGAAATGTGTCATTCATGAATGCTGTCTATTGTTTGCCCATATTTGACAATACTAAATCGGTTGGATTACGTAGGACAACTGCACAGAGTTCCTAAAGTAATGTGAAAGTGGCCAGTCTGAGAAAATTGCTAATTGCAGAACAGTTGGGGGGTTTTAAAGGCTGCTTTGTTTTTCAGTTTGTTCTCTGAGCTTCCAGCCTACTATGTGCCCCCTTCCCAAAAGCAAAATTATTAACTATTTCTATGCTTTATAAGCAACTATGAAGAAAAAAAGAAAAGTCCTCTTTCTCAGATATTGCTAACATTTACAGCTAAACTGAAAAGAAGTCACTGGTTTATTTGTAAAATACTTCCTAACTGGAAGATTAGTCAGTATATGTTTGAAAAGAAAGGAATTGGTGCTTTCCATGGCAGCTAAGCTAATTTATACTCAGATTTTTAAAGTCACTTAAAAATGGCAAGGAAGAGCAAAATTGTCTATATTTTTGTCTCCTCTTCCCACCAACTAACACATCAGATATCCTAGAATAGACTTGTAAACAGCAAACTGATCTGAAAGTCAGTCTAGATGTCCTGTGTTTTTTCACTATGATGTGTTATTAGATTTGAGAAAGTGCTTTAAAAATTGAGAATGGGAGTTGAAAGATACCAAATAAACTGTAATGCAGTGCATGTTGGTTTCCAATTGAGAGATGACAACTGTATTGATTGTTTTTATCAGTCAATATAGATTTTAGAATGTACACATATTGCACTTCTTTTTCAAGTGAACCATATCACAACTTGAAGCTGCACATAAAATGCTAGAAAATTTGTTAGGAATGAACACTGTCCTTACAAATGTATCTGTCTGGGGAGAGGGAGAAGGGGGTTAGGGAAGTTAGCAGTGAAGTGACACCTACTAAAATATACTTCCATCCATCTAATACTTCATAAACTAAAGGGCTAAATATGGCTCAGGAAGAAAAAGTTAAACTTTTAAGCTACTAATGGTATTAATTCTGTCTTGAAGAGCTTTGTTTGCCTGGTTGATTTTTGAAGTGCAAGCTATCATCAGTCACAGTAAGGCGATACTTACTGTGGATTTACTCCTAGTGGTAAAACATCAATAGCCTCTTGTTATGATTTCACTGGTACCCCTTACTCCTGACCCCTGGATGAGATTTCTGTTGACATCACAGGAAATGGAACAATGAACCTCATAGTTAAATCCTGCTGTTTACTGAAGCAAGAGTTAATAGGAAATTAGGGTATGTAGTTTTATCCTAGTAGTTTTTAATGTAAATTGATGGGGTCTATAATACATGCAAAATTCAGATTTTTTTTTTTTACTCTTCTCAAAATCTTTGAAGAAGAGAAAAGAATGGCTGTTTTCAATTTGATCAAAGCACCTCCTAGTCTGATACACTGTCTCATATAGTAGCCAGTCAAAAATACTAGGAAAACTAAGAGCAGATCAAGCATAAAATGAAACTTTCTGGCATGTGGCAGTCCACAGCTCAGGGATTTCCCAAGCTGAAGGTTGTATTTTGAAGGCTTTATTCCATGAATTTCTGATAAGTTTTCAAACCTATCAGTATCAGATCTTTTGAGGATCCTGTATTTTTTCTACATTTTTCCCTTAAGGGATGTTTGTTAATCTTAAGAGAGAAGTAGTTTTAAATTGCACAGCTACTTTCTATCTAGTCTTCATTAGAAGGGTCATTTGCAACTGATTTTAGAATCTGTAGTCCTAGTGTAAAATATTTAAGTGGAACAAATAATGTGCTTTTACAAGGACACAATAATTTGACACACTGATTAAGTAAAGTGGTATTTCCAAAAGCCTTGAAACAATTTATTCATACAGAGCATGATATAATTCTTGGCATGTTTGGTAGGATGGGCAGGGGTTTTTGCAAAAGATCCTGGAAGCAGTGGAATTTAGGGGAATTTAGTTCTTACTTTCAAAAACAGGAAGATTTTGTAGATAAAAAATGTAAATAATTAAATTTCACACTATGCATATAAAAAGGAAATAACACAGGGCAGGGTGTTAGGAAAAATTTGCAATTATCCTACAATTTTTGGAATTGAAAGTATTTCAACAAATTAATTTGTAAAATTTTTCCCCAAGGAACAGAATCACTTGCTACATGTTACTCAACATATGTGAATTTAATGTAACAAGTCTAGAAACTTAAGTCAAAATTATTTAACAAAACCCAAGAAATATGTTGTATATTTTAATATTGAAAATAATAATTATAAATGTTGATTTGAGTGTTTGAAATAATCTGTTGTGGTTTTTTTTTTTTTTTTCTTTTTGAGGTTAGAAGAGACAGGCTAGAACCTTTCTGTCAAAATTCTGAAATGAATTAAAAGTTTTATGTATTCCCTAATAAAATGAAAACCTGCCATTAAGGTAACAGCTCCAATAGAATTATAGAATCAGGGAATTTTTTAGACTGGGAAAGAAGTTAATGGTCAATGAGTCCAACCATCAACCCATCAAATTAACCTGTAAATTATATCCTCATGCACCAAGTCTAAATGTACCCATGATCATTACCCATTACATCAATATTTCTGGAATGTCTGAATGCATGTAAAGTGATAAAAGAAAACACACAAGCATAAAAATTATTGTCTGTTTCTGCAGATCTTCTTTCACAAAACAGATATATTTAAAATATTTTAAATATTTTAAAAGACTGTCATCTGCCTTTCTCATCTGCCTTAGATTCAGCACACTTAGCACATGTAAAAACACAATATGGAATACAAAGCTAAATAATATCCCTGGGTGAGGTTAGAAATTACCTCTAGGAGAGAATTAAAGATGAGGTGTGTGTGAATGGAAAAAGTATGAGTGTGATCACTGACAAATCTGTCCCAAACACACAATTTCTAATAAACACAGAAGAACCACAGAATTGTTAGTGGGTCTGAGCAGCCTGCCCTCTTTTATACTCTTGGTTAAAAACAGTGTTCCTGAAACCAGTATTCCTGACAAAAATAAGCAAATAAAAGAATATTTTTTTTCTCAAACTGAAACTTAAAAATAAGTGTAATAAAATTATGCATAGCTTTTGTGTTTTCCATTTTTCTGAAGTTTGTAATGCTAGATAAAAATTGAATTTTTTTCTGTCACTTCAGTTAAAAAAAAAATCCCTTTTTTTTCCAAAATTTATACTTACAATCTCCACATCATAACAAAATCTATCATGATCCTAAGGTTAACAATAGCAAATATGTTTTCTTCATTTTTTGATTGTTTGCAGTAAATTATTAAAAAAATAGAATGCAAAAGCAGTGAAAATGTAAAAATATTTACCTATTTTATTCTAAAATAGAAGTTCACATGCTAAAATGTGAAAATTGGTATATATGTAACCCACATGTGATGTTTTTGTGTATCAGATTTAATTAATTTAAAAATATTAATATCAGAACAGCAATGGAATGTAGACTCATTAATTTAGCTTGAGATTGCCTAAACTGAAACAAATGTGTTTCTATTTTAATTCATATCTACCTAAGAATTCTTCCTTTAGTTTGACTATTTGGGAGAGAAGAAATGCTAGAAAAAATCTGTGCTCTAAAAAAAACACAAACTACCAGAAAATCTGGTGGTATGGTGGTACTGGTAAGGCTTCTTACCACCTCAAACCAGAAGTATTATGTTATTATATAAGACGCATTTGTTCTGACATTTTAACTAAAAAATTGTGAGAAAGGAGTCAGTTGGTTCATAATTTTCTCTTCCTGTTTTTGTGAGTTTTTAGAGATTCATTCATTTTAATTGGAGGAACTGTTGCTGAATTGAGAGGGAGAGAACTTTGTCAAAGCTGGTGAGGTGAGAGAGAAGGAGATGATGTGAGACAGCATAAAGGGAATTAAAAGGTCAAGAGGAAGAAAAGCTAAGCCATTGACAATTTATGAGGTGATGAAATATGTCTGACTTTAATATTCTGAGTGAGAGGTAACATAAAGAAATTGCAGCTGTTCTTCCTGGGCTGCTCCTTTTCAGAACAAAGGAAAAGGAAAGACTAAGGAAACATTCCATATAAAGAAAGTGATAATACAGGAAGATGCTTATTTTCCTCCGATTTGCACTTTTTTTTGCTTCTTGGAAGGATCTCCAAGGGGACAATTTTAAAATAGGGTTTTCTAGAAATCCCATCCATATCTTAATGCTGCATTTCATGCAAAATCTTAAAATACCAGTGTTGTCACGTTTAGGCTCAGGGCATCATAGTTATCTCTAAAGATGTGAAAAAGGTGGTCTCAGACATTGCATGGATTCCATAAGAGAGGTGAGGAGCTCAGGGGAGATGACTTGGGAAGTGAGGTTTAGGCAGCCAGCTTTTTTGTTTGGTGAAAAGAATGCTGATGGAGCTAGATAATTCCCCATAGTAGCAGACTATGAGGAGCAGTGATCACTGCATGCTCCTTGTGAGAATCAGAAGAAATCACTGGGAAACTTCTCCCTTGGAAGGGTGCTGGTCAGTTTCTCTACTTTTTATGCATCAAGTACTGAAATGAAAGCAAAATATAGAAAATTAAATGAGAAAGTGTTTTGTGAGACATGAGGCATATTAAAGTCTGCCTCCTCAAAGGAGATTCTGTAGACTACTACAGACAACTGTAAATATACAGGATTTGTTATCTGTGCTCATTTTAATTAAGTTTCTCCAAAAGTGCAGGGATGCTATTTTCTGGAGAAGTTCCAATCCAAATTTCTTTGACTACTCTGTTTAATTATAGGCTTCTTTTTCAGTCCAGAGAGTGATTTTATGCCAGTTTGTAATGGTTAGTGAGTCAGCATTTAGAGTTTTCATTTTCTTTGCATAATGTCTCACACAACAAGTAAACGTTTTCATACCTGTGTGCACCATATAGTGTTGGTTATTCTATGACTCTTTCAAGAGCCAGTGTAGTCATTATTTCTTTGTATGTTAAAGAAGAGTTACAAAGATTATAATCTTTGAAGAAATATTGTATCTTTGAAGAAATGAAGGTTGGTTCTTTAGCCACGTTCACTTTCAGAGCCAGCATAGCAGTGGGAATAAGCTTGTGTTGGTCATTGGGGTATATTGTTAGTGCCCTTTACCCCTTTTCAGGAGCACACACACTCAGTCCTATTCAGACAAAGCCTCAGCGTGGTGGCAGTGCTGTTCAGCTCCAGCACAGATATGGCTGATTTACTTCCTCATCTGTTTTCTTTCTGATTTCTAGTACAGTTGTTAGACCACTTCTAATGATTTCTAATTCTGTTAAATTTTTGTTTTAAAATTCCATTCCATTGGTCATCCATGACAGTAACCATGCAAGGGTAAGGTTAGAAGAGGAAAAGGACATGCATGAGGTTAGTGTAAATTGTGCCATGCACAATTTACACTAACTGAGTGTACCTTTTTTGTAAACAAATCCACACTCTGAAATTCTTTGTATACATATTTTCAAAGGGGGGTAACAGGTAATGAAACAAATGAAATTTTAAGCCAAAGAAATGGCAACTCTTGTTAAAATGTTATGACATAAATTGTCACACATTGCCAGATGATGTCATTGAGGCTAGAACCATAGATGACTTTAGAAAGGGATGGGTCTAATTTCTATCTTGTACATGCTAGGGATTGGCAGAAGCTTGAAAGGCATTACCGGGGAAGAAAGACTGTACAAATACTTCTATATGCATCAATTAATATCCACTATCCAATGTAGAAATCTAGCTAAACTCTGTCTCAATTCAGACTTTTCTGTGTTCATGTGAGAATTATGTGTTAAAAATAGAATAAAAACTTGAGTTCTACTGTACAAGGAAAATTTTCAGATGCCATTGTGACAGCTGACCTATCATTCAGGTAGTAAAGAAGAAAATTTTCAGCACATTTTCAGCAATAGGAATCTTTTTTGATTTTTGAAATTTTAAAGTATTTAGGACGGTTATTGGAGTTTTTGCATGCTTCAACTTTGTCTGTAAGGCATGTTCATAGGAATAATTTCAAATGTTCAGAATAGTTGCTGTTTGAAAACTGTCAGAAATAAAGGTTACAGTATGACTTTTTTTCTCTTTAACTTTCTGACACTCTTTAATCTTCCTGTCTGTAAAACTAAGAAATATAAGGTCTATTAGGTAATTAGCAAACGGAACTGTAATTGTAATAGGACTATGGTCAATATTTAAAAGGCACATGCTAAACTTTCAGTCTATGAGGAATGTCAATGGGCTGGAATCATGAATGTGTTTTTTAAAACAAATTTCTTTATTTTCATAGCAAAATGTCAGATAAAAATAGTGTTAAATATCCTCTTGACAGCTACATAGAATCATAAAATTCTTTAGGTTGAAAAAAACCTTTAATATCAAGTCCAAAATTAACTCAGTACTGCCTACTACACCATTAAACCAGGTTTCCAAGCCGGCAGTATTTTAAAGGCTTGCAGGAATGGTGATTCTACCACTTGCCCGGACATCCTGTTCCAATGCTTAATCACTCTTCCAATGAAGAATGTCTTCCTTTTTTCTGTTCTAATCCTCCCCTGATGCAAATTGAGACCGTTTTCTCTCATCCTGTCTTCTTGTTAGATGATAGAAAAGAGTGACATCCACATCACTACAACCTCCTTTCAGGTAATTGTAGAGATCATAAGGTCTCCTGCAAGCCTTCTTTTCTCCAGGCTAAACAACCCCAGCTTCCTCACCCACTCCTGATAAACATTGTTCTTCAGACCATTAAACAGCTTTGTTGCCCTTCTCTGGAGCTGCTCATCACCTCAATGTTCTTCCTGAATTAGGGACCCAGAACTGGACACAGCAGTTAGAAAAGTTGGAGACATACTTAGAAAAGGATAAATTAGCTTTGTCATTAATAACAACTTCCTTCCTTCACCAAACAAAATATGGTTTTGATTTCTGTGTCATGAAAATTTTCTGCAAGCCACATCTATGGATTTGTCCATCATTAAGGAATATTGAGCTTATAGCTGGAGAAGTAAACCTGAATATTTATTTAGAAACAGTGTCCTGTAAAATCTAGTTTAAATTTGTACTTACAGCAACTTCATTATTGCAGCCTAATACAAAATCCAAAATTTATAATTCTGGTATCTCCTATTTTTCCCCATGTCTTTGCTTTTCAGACCGTATTTTTCAATGGATCCTAAATTTTCTGTATTTCTCTGTCCCTCTGGAGTTCATTAGTTCTAGAGTATAAAGGGGGTAGTTTGATGTAAGAATGTTTCTGTTATTTCCATTTGAAACTGAGATGTCCAACACCTGCAGACTGTGTATGCATTAGTTTACTCTGCATGCTGCCCAGGAAGAGTAGTCTAATGATGGTTTTGATTGAGTAAACATTTTCAAGTAAGGTTTTATTGTATATATTCCCAGACCTAAATGAAAAAAACAAGTTAATCACCCTGGCACCTCTTTTCTTGTGCAACTAACTTGTTCTGAATTTTATTAAATTCTTTTTCACTTTTTAGATCTCTGCTATTCAGACTGTTCATAACCACATATACATTTATAGGTAAAGCGGATTATTTTTTGTTATTTTAGCTATAAAGAACTTTTATCTAAAAAATAAGTTTCACCTAAACATATTGTGATGGCATTGTCCTTATAAATGTGAGCATTGATATTTATGAATCTTGTACATGGCAAAGAATATA
The DNA here is from genome assembly GCF_048771995.1 of Taeniopygia guttata. Lineage (NCBI taxonomy): Eukaryota > Metazoa > Chordata > Aves > Passeriformes > Estrildidae > Taeniopygia > Taeniopygia guttata. The sequence goes on along the minus strand of NC_133028.1, from coordinate 33,238,095 downwards.
AGAGTTCTCACCAGGAATGTGTTATAAACTTTTTTATAAAATGTTACAAAAAAGTACCCATTCTGTTAGATGAAACCATTTCAAACTTCTTTCATTACTTGAAGACATAACATTGTCTTTACAGATCTTTTGAAGGCAGCATTTTTTTAGATAGTTGAAAAAATTCTTCCAATATTTGAAAAGATCAACTAAAAGAGATGGCTGGTAATAGAACTTCAGGGCAAACCCCAAGAGGGTTTTGATCCACAATCCCTTAAGGTGCTGTACATTTGTGTTTTCATTCATACCAGTGCCTTCAAATACTTGGCAAGTTTGAAAAATATGGGTTTTTTTATTTCACACTAAAGGTCTCATTCAGAGGGGCACTGTACAACAGTATATCCTCTTTATGTCACTCTTCTTGGGAGTCAAGAAATGGTGTGGCCTAATGAGGTGCTACATAGGTTATCAACAGGATTGTAGGATGCACATCAATAGCTTTACATCAGAGCCAAACTTAAAAGACTTAAAAAAAATTATGTGTAGAGTTATTGCTGTATGTACCATTTTCCAGGAAGAGAAAGTTCAATAATAATACCAAATAAAAAATAACAAATAACAAAAGTTATTTCTTAAATTCTTAATGAGGTATGGTGTTCTTTCTGATTCATTTGTGATTACTAAAGAGATTATTTCATCAATTAGATGTTTAGGTATTTCTGTAATCTTCAGAGCTAACAAGTGTTTTTAAAAAATTTTAAATAATTCATTTGAAGTAGTGTATGTGACTATTTTCAAAAGACCTAAGGAAAACAGTAACGTTTATGAAAAGCAATAAACAGGTTTAATGCTTTAAGTCTTTTGAAATGTGACCATGTTCAAGCCAGAAATGATCACATGTGATATATGTTGTTTATTGTCACTCTGCATATTCTTCAAAATTATTTCCTTATTTGTATGGGACACACATGTCAGTATTTTTTCTTATTTGTCACAGACACTTGAGAATTAATTGCAGTTGTTCTAACAACATTGGAATATAATTTTCTCCTGCTTTTAATTAGTCTTTACTACTGTATATCCATAGGTTACATATCAATTCAAAATTGAGCTTAGTCTGGGAGTTTGAAATCAAATGTTACCTTTTCTAATGAATATATTTTTAGGTAGAGGAAAAAGTAACAAGGATTAATAAATCATAAGGTTCCTTTTAATGTTAAACAAATCTAATCACTCTGCTTTAGACCCAATACTTGATGAAGTCTTACATGGTAAAATATATACTGAGGCAGATTGGTTTACAATTAACTGCCTGAGATGACATAATGAGATATGACGTGTTAATATATAATATTCACCATATCCGTGTCCTCTCTTGCAATTGGAAACTTTTCACTGAATTATTTGATTTTTGAAGTCATGGAAAAATTGAATTCTGAATATACAGTTTTGGAAAAATCTAATGCTTCAAATACTACATCTGAAAATACAGCTATGGTGAAAATACAGAGTGATTTGGTAAAATATGTACTTGCATTCTGTCAGGATAGCAGTAGGACTGTGTCTCCCCTGATATATCTTTGCAGTTTAGCTATAGGAACAACTAAGGTGTACAGCAAAAACACATGAAAAACTTACAATACTGAGACCAGATCAAAGCTCTGTCTTGCACAATATTGTGTTTGATCAATTATGTATACCTATAGAATAGTATGGAAACAGGCAAGTATGTGTTGATAGCTCCATGTCTCCTTTCACTAGGTGTCTGAATCCATTTCCAAATTCACTGCTAACTGTTTTTCTATCACTAGGTCTAATTCATTCGCAGTCTAATTTTTTGTGAGATAAAGTTTTTGGTTGTTTTGTTTGTGTGACCCCCTAACTTCATTTAAAATTCCTGAATATTTGTGTTAGAAAAGGCAATTAATTAAGTTTTGCTAGATGACTTTCTTCAAATCACTCATGAATTTCTAGATAGCCATCAAGCAGACTCCAAACCTATAATTTCCAGGCTTATGAGTTCTGGCAGACATAGTCTATCTGATGCATTTCTGTTAAAGGGAGTATATGGCATCTGGATTGGAAATAGCCTATGGTAGTTGCCTGAGGCCATGAAAACTAACTTGAAAATCCTTATGAAATCATAGAATCATAGAAGTAATTTGGGTTGTAAGGGACTTTTAAAAGTCATCTAGTCTAACCCCCCTACAACAAGCAGGAACATTTCAGCTAGATTTGGTTGCTCAATGTCCATCGACCTGGCCTTAAGCACTTCTAGGGTTGGGCATCTAGCACCTCTCTGGGTAACTTATTCCAGTGCCTCACCACCCTCACAGGATAGATAGAGTTTCTTTGTAATACTGGATATTAATCTGCCCTTTTACAGTTTAAAGACCTCTCCTCCTTGTCCCTCTCATTACAAGCTCTTGGAAAAAGGTCTCTTTCCCCAGCTCTGCTGTAAGCCCACTTTGCATATTGGAAGGTTGCTGTGAGGTCTCCTGGGAGGTTTCTCTTCTCCAGGCTGAACAAGCCCAATTACCTCAGCCTGTCCTCTTAAGTGAAGTGCTCCTTTCCTTGGATCATTTTGTGGTCTTCCTCTGGAGCTGTTTTTGTGTGCTGAGGAGTTCAGAGCAGGACAGCATTCCATGTGGTGGTGTCACATGAGGGCAGAGCAGAGGGGCACAATTACTTCCCTTAAATGGCTATCACGCTCTTTTTTGATGTGGCCCAGGACATGACTGTCTTTCTGAAAGAGCAGGTGCATATTGTTGGTTCATACACAGCTTTTCATCCACCAGCACCCTCAAGTCCTTCTCAGAAGGGCTCTTCTCCACCCCACTGCAGATAGCTGTGCTACTTTTCCAGGAGATGTTGAGGTGGTTGAAGTCCCCCAGCAGGAAGAGAGCCTTCAAGCATGATACCTCCTGTATCTGGAGGAGGAAGGCTTCATCAATAATCATCCTTATCTGGCAGCCTGTAATAGACATCAACCACAAAGTTCCCTTTGTTGCCAATCTCAATTCCTGCCCAATCAGACATACACTGTTGTGGTTCACTTACTTTGCAAAGTATATCACCTCGGTTGTGTTCACATCTAATCAGGATTAAAATAAATCACTCTAAATAATGACTTCCTGTGGAAGATTTTGGTTTGTAAACCATACTCTGGCTAAAAAAAAAGTCTTCAAAGGGAAACTTTTGGAGAACCAGAATAGATTTGGAAGTTTCCAAGTGGATTTAGAGCTAAAGAAAAAAAGACACATCTCTGTCCTTCAGCTGTACATCACGACTACCGTACAGATGTACAGGCCCTATAGTATTTATCACAAAGACAAACTATGAAAGGAACACTCAAACTCTGTGCAGAATATTGAATACACAGTTATAGTCAAAGAAATTATCTGCATACATATGCGTATTTTTTTTTTGTATTTGTATCCCTATATAAACATGAAAATTGGATGCTAAATCTTTTTTTGTTATTCCTCTTAGAAATTCAAATTTAACTTACAAAGGACCATTTCAAATCTACTTATAAGAAAGCTGTCCTTGTAATTTTTTTAATAGTGCTGGCTTTGAAACTTGATATCATCTCAGAAGAACACATCTAATATCATGCTTTATCAGTTGTTAAAGTTAACTTCATCCCTGGGCCTTGGAAAGCTTTTCAGAATAATGTTTCACATTTCCTCTACATATAATAATTTATTTAGCGATTAATATAATTTACTGTTAGAAACATACTTGAATTTCCAATTTGAAATATTAATAGATTAGACTTGATGATCTTGAAGGTCTTTTCTAAACTAGTTCATTCTGTAATTCTGTAATATTTAGGAATGCATTTAGGAATTAGAGTCAGAGCAAATGAGAGTACTACTAATCATTTATATATATTTTTTTTTTTTTTTAATTTGAAGTAAATGTTATTAAAGCTGTTTTATTTCTGTCTGTATTTATCTTAATAAGCAAGGCAGTTTGAGTACATGTGTTTTGGCTGCATTTCAGTGCAGCTGTACAATTCAGAAGAAACTGCTTCTGAGTTGCTGTTCATGGGTTATGATGCTAATCTCACAGCTGTCTCTCTAGCTGTGAGTACTCATAAACGTCACAGGCTGTAGTAAGAAGAGAAAGTTGGAGAAGTTAGAAATCCAGAGAAAACTGGCAGATGTGATATATTATATGGAATTACAGCAGTCTGAAGTTTTTGTGTGAAAGAGAATGTCATGCATTTGAAATATATGTTGGTGTTTGCTGCTTTTAGGAGGTGTGTACCACATGCTAGATACACAGAATATTTTTAATAGTAGTCTGATAATTTTGATAACCATTTAATAGAAAATTATTAGGTGCAAGTTTGCCTAAATGTTAAATAAATTCCTATTTATAGAGAAAAAATGCATTTTTTTCAATCTGAGTTCATCAAGAGGACCGATACCCTGTGTGGTGACACATGGTTACAAATGGTTTTGTACTTGGCTAGAAGAACTCACAGCTGATCTCATCAAATAAACTGTGAGTTCTATTCTTTGAACACTCTATGAAGCCACAAAAAGTGTTTAAATGTAACTCTATTGTGCATTAAAGGTGTGTGATCCACTACCACATTTACAAATTAAATCCCAAGAAATAGCTTTAAAGTTCTCATCATCTGAATGCACTAGAAAATACAGTGTGGGGTTCTTTTCCATAAAATAAATAGTGATCAAGCTGTATGTGTAGCTGGCTGGAGAATTTTGTGATCTTTCTTAATTTCATCATCAATATTTACACGATGTTTAAAGGATCTGAATTATTGTGAGCACACTAATTATTCAACAGAATTATTTAAAGTGTTTATGCAAATAATTCTTGGTCTGTATCCCATTTATATTCTCTTCAAAATACGGAGATTTCATTTTGTGTTGGATTGCAATTGTCCTGATGCAACATATGTAAGCACCTTTCATTGAATTAAGAAGAACATAATATTACCAAGCTTCTATGCTGTATTATTTTATTAAAATGAGGAATCAGTTTTCATGGCTATTATATAAAATATAAAAAGTTGTTCAAGAAGCTGTATAAAATTCAGAATGCTAATATAAATATTGCTGTATTTTGATGAGTATAGAGATGTACATAATAATTAGTCACAGAGAAATTCCACTGCATTTATGGTATGGAATTGAATGTAATGATCTCTGTGTTATAAATCATAGGGATGGACATTTCTGTATTTTCAGCATTTTGTTCTGTAATTTGTTCTTAACACTACCTTGCTCAAGTATAACCTAGCCATTAAGTTGAAATGGTACACTGTGCCAATTTCTTCTTTGGTTGAGGGCTGTGATATATAGTCAAGCTGTGAGGAAATGCAAAAATTAAAACAAAATATAAATGCAACAGATTGAAACACTGCAATGTTTTAGGCCTTAACTGTCTAAGTGCATATACAGTATATGATTCTGTAATATAGTCTTAAAAATTCTAGTTTTCATTAAGATTGGATTCAACTCTGAATTTTCTGACCCAAAGTATTTTAATGCTATGAACACACATCATAGAGTTATTTTTTTCTTGAAAGTACTTATTCTAAAACTTCAGCCAAAGGAAACACTGATAACATAGATGTATGTCTCAGTTTGTAGATGGAACTTTTCTATTTTTAAAATTAGAACTGTGGTGATTAGATATATTTTGCAGACATATGTGACTATCTGCCAGTATCTTTGTTATATTTTTTTCTAATCTTCTTTCTTTCTCCATAAAAACCAAACAGTTTTTACTGCTTTTTGGAGAACTTTCTTGCTGCAGCACTGTACAGAAAGACATTTCAACATCAGCTGTAAAAAAGGAGACAGGGATATCAGATATTTGGTAGCTAGAATGCAAGAAACAAAAAAAACACTATTAAAATGTTAGATTTCTAGCATAAAATGTAATTTTTTATTTCTTGTATTGTGACAATCAAAGGATGTAATACTTGAACTAGGTTCTCTGATACTTCTATTGGTTACATAAATACATGCATAACATCTTGATAGAGCTCATACAAAACTATCACTATTCTCAGACTTCTGCATTTAAGCAGCACCCAGGGTGCTTCAAAAATATAACAATCTCTGTTGAAATCAAATTCTTTTAAAAACCCCCAGTGTTCCATATTGATGCTATCTTTTGGGTGTCTGAAATTCATGAAAGATAATTTCAACCAGTACAGACTACTTTAAAATACTCTATATACTTAGTTTAATAATGAGATGCTAATTTTCAAATTTGTACTAGTCAAAAGAAAAGCAGATGTTGAAAATCAGTAAGTTGGGGTTTTGTTCAAAAGTTGTAATTTTACAGTAGTTTGTATCACACAAAGTGATCTCTGCCATGGATATTGCTGTGCTTAATGAGAATCTTTAACTAAGTGGTAGCAGTTATTCCTCTTCACTGGCAGCACTAAGTTGGTTGGGAGTGTTGATCTGCTGGTGGTAGAAGCGCTCTACAAAAGGTTCTGGACAGGCTGGCTCAATGAGCCAATGTCAGTTGTATGTGATTCAATAAGGCCGGGTGCCCTAAACTGTGTTTAACCTGGAGAATAGTAGGCTCAGGGAAGACCTTATTGCTCCCTACAACTAGCTGAAATGAGGTTGTGGTGGGGTTAGTGTCTATGTCTTCTCCCAGATAAAAAGTGACAGGATGAAACAAATGTCCTTGTCTTGCACCAGAGAAGATGGATTGGGTATTAGATAATCTTTTCCTAGGAAGTGTTGTAAAGCATTGGGACAAACTGCCCAGGGAAGTGGTGGAGTCATCATACCTGGAAGTGTTAAAAAAACCTGCAGATACAGCACATGAGTACATGGTTTGATGGTGCAGGTGGTGGTAGTGTTTCTACCTAATGGTTGGACTTGATGACCGTAAACGTCTTTTCCAGCCTTAAAGATTCTGTGCTTCTAATGCTATGAATGCAGGTGATGAGGTGACTTTGGCAGTTAGACACGATTGCCTTCTGTTTTCATAAGATTTTCAGGCACATCTGGACATGTTTTTATATTCCATATTTTGTATTAGTTTGGTAAAATGTAGTTGAGCACATTTTCCTTTTGACAAGCAGCAAAGTAATACTGTAAAGTGAAACACAGGGCAGTAGACACTAAATCACAAATACATTGCTGTATCCTGGAATACACAAAGGCCAAGTCCTGAATCTAAAATAATTTTGTGAAGTGGGATAATGAACTGTGGGAAAGTGCAACTTTTCCAACTACTGCACTCAGCTAGAATGTAAAGTGGAGAGAGAATTTATTCCTGCAGAAAAAGACCCAGCAATCTACTGAGATTGTAAATTTTGTTTTACATTAGTACTTCTAAGAAAACTTGGAATTTCAATTCCAGATCCTATAATAAGAACTAGACTGGGGAAACAGGGCAGAATAGTACAGATCTATATTCATAAGTTCTGATTCCAGTAGTTCAGAATAAGGAAGAATTTTTTTAACTTCATGTGGATTTAAAGGTGTAGTATAGTGAGATAAAGAGGGAAAATGAGCAAACAATTTTATAATAGTTTATTACTGTCATTTTGGAGCAAGTAAAATATTTCAGATTTTTCTAGTTCATAGGGATTAATTACTATCAAAATTTGTTTACTTTATATTGTACAAAATCTTAGATTGCCATATTTGCTTGGGTAAATTAAAATAAGAAAATATGGAAAATCTATAGCAGGTTTCTTAGGGTGCTAGAGTCTCCTCTTTGATGCCATTTTATCCTAATAGCCTTGACACGACTTAATTTAGCAGCCTGAACTGTTACAAGTGAGGTCCAGGGTAAAGAAGCAGAAAGGGCCTTTGCATGGTATCCGCAGATGTTTAATTCAGCCGTGCGGTGAGATGTTCAGAGTTCCCCCAGCACAAAGATGTCTCAGCTCTGCCTCCCTGTGCTCAGGGGTGGGGGGTGAACCTGGTCTCCAGGCAGTACAAGGATAAGGGCCAAACAGGGAATAAGGAGGGAGTTCCTCAGGGACATAGGAACAGGGAGAGGAGCAAATGGGGTCTAACAGCTTTTTGAGGGAAACTTCATGTGTCTCCTTAAACCAGGGAAATGCCCCCGAGGGTCTCCACAATTTATGAACCAGAAAAAAGGAGAATGTAACCTGCTAGTGCAAAGTATTTTCTCCCTAGAAAAAAGAAAACATAAAATTACATTGTTTTTTTTCTGCTCTTGGCAAAGAATACGACACACCACCTCTTACACAACCAACTTTATGAAAATTAAAAAAAAAAAAAATTAGAATCTAGATAAACTTAAGGAAGTTGTAAGGAAAATAAGGGAAATGAATGAAGAAATCAAATGTTAAAAACAACATGCTGTTAGCAATAAAGAGCACAGTGTAATACTCAGGAAAATAATAGTTGATATCTCAGTCTAAATCAACCTCTTGAAGGGATTAAAACCTGATGTAGAAGCATCTATGATGCCTAATACTGTAAATAGAAATGATGCCTAAAAGTATATGTCTAGTGCCTTTGAAAATTAGTCTTTTTAGAATGCCTTTAACATATTTTTTTATGATGTCTTCTTCTTTCAAAAGAAATATTTTTCTATCTCAGGAAGAAATTACATTCTGTAAATGGATCTCACTGGTCAAGATTAGTTTCCAGTACTGAAGAATGCATTCATGTTCCTGAACAACTCAGTTTGGGTGGTTTGAACATTTCCATTGGTCTTCACCTGCACTATTTATTGTCAGTTATATAAGTTTATTCTCACATCTTGAGCTTAGTTTCTTCCACAGCTTTTCTTTACCACTATGGATAGTGATTATATTCCTTCTCAGATTACATTTGGGAAGGCTAAACAGAGTAAATACTTTCAGCCTTTTCAGTTCATAAACACAATACTTAATGCACATATTCTGGTTGTTTAGTTCATATGTGCATGACTCTGAAATTTGCGTTTTTACATTTGATTTCATTTAGTTATGTTCTGTTAATGTAGTTGACTAACTCATAAAGCACTTTCTGGAAGAACTTTCATGGTTTATATCCATTGAAAATAAAGAAATTGTGTAAGCAACTGATACACTCCATTTTACCTGACTCATTAAGGTGTTACAGAAGGCCCACCTTATTTAAAGAGCTCCACCAGAAATCTTCCTTCAGAATAGCCAGATTCTTCTCTATATCATAATTCTTCTCCGCAGTCCCATCTTCAGCTTAACTTTCTCTGAAGCCAATATCAAATCTATCATATTTCTGGTTTAAAAATTAAACTATTTAGCTCACTCAGAATCTATCAGATTGCTGTCACAGAAAATGGGAAATGGGAGAATGTATTTTTGGTAATTTTTTTCCTTCTACTATGTCCTTAAGTCTTTTTTACTTCAATATTTGCTGAAGTCTTGATTCTTTCCTTTTTTATTTACTGTTACATCCCAAAACAGTAAATAAAATTATAGTAGGTTTTTTAATATATTACAGTTATGGAGGTACATACTATTGAATTACTCTTTAAAGAAGGAGTTTATCAATGGTTCTGTTTCTTGATCCCTACTACATCTTTTGACATTAGAAAGACAAAAATAAACAGAAATACCTGCTCTAGTCTATAATAATATAGTACTTAGATTTAATATGCTTTATCTAGATAATTATTTCAGGTTTTATGCAATATCTAGAATTAAAGATTTGAAAAATAATTGGATGCCGCATGACGTGGCAAATTGGTGAGCTGAGGCTCAAGGCTAATCCCACATAAGTCCGATAGAACACCCATTCTACATGCATCCATTCATCATGGATCACAGAACTCTTTCCAACCCTTACAAAGAAAGTTTTGATTAAAACCTTACTCTGTATGTTGTTTGTTTCCAATTATCACATACAACATAACATGAAGTTATGACAAGCACATTACAGTTGTAATGTGTCAATAAATTATATGCTGCCATATAATTCAGCATATGCATACCTAAAAGTTGCAAACTGAAATGAAAACAAAATAAATGCTAAAATAATGTCAGTGAGCATCTCTACCATATGTAAACCTGTGCAAGTTTTTTGTGGAAATACTCTAAAAGGAAAATGTATTTACATGATCTGTGATTGATTTCAACTTGTGTTTGTAACTAATCCTCTCATACTGCAGCCAGTCTTATGTACTTAGTGGCTAAGTAGTTTATTTACATTAAAATCTCTTCTGTCATCTAAGCCCCTAAACAACATAATGAGCTTGCAGCATATTTAAGAGGAGATACATAGTTCTGTTTTATGTTTATTTCCTGGATACAATTTAAAATTGATTTAAAATCACAGAAATTCTCTTTCACTCAAATGTTAACATGTTTCATTTAGAGTAAAAGAAATGTCCTATGCGATAAAATAAATAACTGTTAAGAAGCCTAAATTTACAGAAGATATGCATCAAGTTTGGGAATTTTAAATATCTAATGTATTAAACATGCAGTCCTTAAAGTAAAGCATATGTATAAATGCATTATACAGCAAATTTAAGATTAGAACCTATGAACTTTATTATTTGTTGATTCTCTGGGACTTACATATTTTTATGAACAAATTTCTAAATATCTGTGATTTGCTAAATTAATGATGGTTGGATTTCAAGAAATTAGAATATAGTCAAGCAGCTCCAGGTAATATATTGAAAATGCTGGCATTTAGGAACTGAGGTCTAACTTCTGTAAAATTAGAATTTAGAACAAACTGGTTAAAAAAAAAAAAAATCACTGAAAGTGCTGTATGGGCAATCCATTTTATTTATTAATTATGATTGGAGAAATTCACATTTTCTGAATTCAAATGAAAAATATTATGTGCTTTAACTTAGCACATATGGTAATTCTTTATGCTAACATATTTTCAATAAAAATATTAGCATTGGAGTAGAAAATATGATGATTTTAAAAGGTGTTCCATTTTCTCCATAATTTTCTTCAGTCATAATTCTTTCTGCAAAAGTATTTCAGAATTCACAATCTTTATTGTGGTCCTATTTACATTAGTATGTAACAAGAACTATGCAATAATCAACATAATCTAGGAGTATGCAATAATCAACATAAAGTTCTTGCTGATATAAAGTGTTTGCCTGTCATAACTGCATCAGTTTCCTGTTCTGTTCTTAAGCATTTTGACAGATACCCACTCTGTGCCATCAGTGGCTTGCACTGAACTGTATAAAGGTGAAGCTGCCACAGTAACTTGTTTCAAAGAACTTCCAAATTTGACTACAATAGAATATATCCAGAGGAAAAGATACTGCAATTGTGAATATACTTTAAGAATAGCACTGACATTTAATATATTTTAAGGATAAAAAATACAAAACTTGATTTATTCTATTTGTATATTTCTTCTGTAAGTTATTTTCCCATGTTGCATTATTGTAAATATGAGAATGATCAGCAGTGTAGATATCTAGTGTTCAGGAATCTCTTACAATTGATTTTTAATATTTTAAGAACATTTATATAAATGGGGTATATTTCAGCTGCTATGACTCAGACTTATAACTGTGTTAATTTGGCCTTTTTCAAAGACTTGAAAATTCTGCAGGTAAATTGAAATGAGTCCATTCTTACACCATTCTCAGGCTCATAGGTAGAGTACAGCAGCAGGAATTAAGAGTCATAGAGCTCCTATAAGACTGATAACAAAGGATTATTCATAAGAAAATGTCAAAGAAAGCATTAAATACATCAAGATATGATAGGAATGAGTTATATTGACACAGACTTAGGTTTTTCTGCAAAGTGTTATCAGTTTCATCTTTGCTCCTCTGGCAACAAGACCACCAGACTTTCTGTACTCTATAATTTGCACCTCCTACTGAAGAAATTCTTGCTTAATAGGTCCTCTGTAAAATAAACAGAAATATTTCACCCAGAGTTTTCCTTCATATCATTAATAGTTACTTTCAATACTGCAATTCTATAGACAAAAGAGAATTGTCAGAAAATAAGTAAATTTTTTCCTTTCCTACTCTAAAGGGTATTATTTGTAATACCTTGAACCTAGTAGCTGGATTAGGTGCACAGTAATTAATCTAGGGTCTATTTTATTGATTATATGTTCTCCCCATTGGCATCTACTAATACGTAATTCAAATAAATATAATTTCAATTTTCAAGTACTTCAGATAATTTCTAATGTTTAAGATTTTTGTTGAGGCCATCATATTACCCACATCCAAGAGGGATAGAAAAAGCAAAGTAAAATACTCCTTGATTTTTTTCCCTGTGGTTACTGCTTCATATAGAACACTAAAATTAGTATTGATGTGGGAGATTGAACCTGTTTTAAATATTCTGCTTGTATTTTTAACACTTTTATTTAAATCTATATGGCTTGTCGTTTGATAGCAAATTTCACTGAGGAATCCCTTGCTGTTCTGTTTTAATCTCTGTTTTATGTCTATCATATAAAGGTATTTTGTTGTATTTACAGAATACATGATTGAACAGTACAGTCAAGAAGCCACATATCTGTATTAATCTAAAGAATCAAGACACAGGAATAAAGCAGAGGAGTATTCCAGCCTCCAAAAACTTTAAATTCTGATGCATGATAACTTTTTACAGATTTTAGGAACTGGTCTTAGGATATGTAAATCTGACTATTTTGAAGAAGAGAGCTGAAATATTCTACCTTGCTCTTCCTGTTGAAGTCATAATTGGGTTTACAGTCACTTACTCTCTCTTCTGCAGTAGCACTACCTCATACCAAATTATCAGGTCAGCATCTGCTAGCAGTTTTGTCTACACAACACTGAGCTACTGGACCAAAACTGTATCTTGGAGAGCTTCACTATAGGTATCCTAATTTTCTGCCCAAGTTAGATATTAATTTTTTAACATATAAGAGGTAGGTGTTCATAAGCAACAAGTCTCATTTGATGAAATAAATTACTTGCATTAAACTCTTATTTGGCAATGTGGTAAAAAGCAATTATTTTTTCTCCACTGAAAAAGGTGTCTGAAATCTTCAAGACATGTAAGAATGTATGATATGTCTGTATAATGTCACTGTCATAGTAGCAGTATATGAGTGGGAACAAAGTTTTAATAATTCTGAATTTATCACAGTTTTTAAAATAATTTTAGCTTGGAGGTGGAAAATTAATAAATGTGAATTTATTTAGTATTTTTAATTTACTGTATTGTAAATATTGTAAACATTTGTGTTCCCAAGTGTTATAAAAATGATTTCAGCTTCTGTTTAGGAAAATAGAAATCAATAAAGGAAGTCAGACATAGCAAATGACAATTTAAGGCCCAGTGACAGCAGATAGACCTGGGTACCTTATATTCACACACCTTTCAGTCAAGTAATATGTGTACTGCATTGGAATAAACTGAAGAAACTAGCAGCCAAGAGGACTTTGATCACTTTTATTCATAAATGTGACTCATATTTCAGTACCCACTCTTCTCTAAGCTACTGATCTCCCCTAAACTTCACAGTGAGTGCTCAATGAACTTAAAAGAGCCTTTACTCATTCTGCAAAAATTAAATACTTATGCTAGATCACACTAGTTTTTTTCTTAAATATCAGATACTGTCTCTTTGTTGCAGTTTTTGTTTCTTTTGTTGTTTTGTCCAATGTCCTTTGCATTCTACATAAAAAAATGTGATGGAAGATGAGTTTCTTTTTGTAATCACAGTGCTTTCATTAATTCAATTGTACAGCAGAAATGAACTTTTAAAATACTAATTTGCTTTCTGTTGATTGCATGGCAATTAAGATACTCTTTAAAATTAAACGTGATGAATACAGTGTCACAAATCTCCCTAGTTTTCTGAATGGAAAGCTAAGAAGAGTTCAGTTCTTCATAATAAGGATGCAAGGCATAGTAGGGACTGCCTTATTCTTTTGATTGTTTGTCATAAGACTGCAGCCATGTAAACAAAGCACTGGTAGAAATAAATGAATGCCTTTGGTCATGCTGTTCTTGTGCCAGCATGGTCTCACTGGATCGAAGATATGACCATTATTTGTTATGAATTTTGTCCAGATTGGAGCATAATGGGTGGACTCTGTGCAATCTGTGAAAGTTGTGTGTTACATGTTCTGGGTGTGAAATGAAGGCATGTGGGAATGTGTTTCAAACCTGCTGATGTAATGTGAGACAACTGCAGAAAATAGAGAGGGTCAACCTTGGTCCACTGTTCTCTGTATTGCCTGTTCAGCACAACCTCTGGAATGGACTGTGCCCTATGCTGCACCCAGGTTTACATAAAACAAAACCAAAACCCTAGGAAAGAAACAATACTCGACTTGAGGAGCTATTACTTGAAGGTGTAGTCAAACCCCTAGTTTGCTCCTGCTAGATCTGCTTTGTCATTGCCTTTTCCAGTTGAGCTGACTGGGTCCTTTTTCTAACTCTCTACAAGTCAGAACAATTGTTGACCCATGCAGAACACATACTGTGCTTCCCCCTCCAAGGATGAAAAGCAGCTTTGTTAGCTGTGTTGTCTCAGGTCTCCCAGAGGCATCATAAGTATCAGAGGCAGAGTAGTACCCAGAAGTTGTGGGAGTAGTGCTTCCTCGCTACACCTTTTTTGGCTTTTTTTTTTTAACACTACAAGAACTGTAAATAACGTTCCTCAAAACATCTCCATCTCTAGTTTCTCTAGGGAAAACTCTAAAAAAATACATTTCATATGGTCATTTATAGCCAGAAGTAGCAGTTTTAAAAACACGGCACGGAGGAAACAGGTGAAAACTGAATCTTTTTGCTTTCAACAGAGAGGGGTACTGAAAATCACTCTAAAAGAGATATTAAAAAAATAAAATTGGTTTAGATTTTAAGCTCTCTATGAAGTCAAAGATGACTTTCTGAAACACTGTCTTGTCTCCTGCCTCCTTTAAGTTAGTTTTGATAGGATAACCCTGGAGTTCAAATACAGGGAGATAGGTTTTTATCCTTTTATAATCATTTGAGATTATTAATTATATCAGCACTCGCTTTTTTCTTAGCAACATCAAACATACATATTGTAAGCAGTCATTACAAATTTACAGCAGTAGTCATCACAGAAAATTACCATTCTATGTATTATCAGATTTCTAAAAATCTGCAAGGTTATAAATATTTAGTTAATAAAAGAGGGTTGCCAAGAAAATACAAATACTTCAACAAGTATATTATTTAATTTTTTAGGGGATATATAAATAATGATTTTGAGAAACCAAGCATACTTTCTGCTTTTTTTCATATTTTTATAGTATACTTCTCTTTGCTCTTTCAGTAATTAAGTCTTATGACATTCCAGAAAACATAAATCCTGCTGAGATGTTTAGGTTTGGTGCTAACTATTGATGTACAAACAACATTAAAAAAAAAAAAAAAAAAAAAGAAGAAGAAATACACCCAGAATTATAACAAGCTGTTTTGCTTTTACCTTTGAAAGAAAATTGAATGGTAAAGTAGTATGGCCTACTGAAACTGTTCTAGCCTTGTTGTTAACTAGAACCTCCTTTTGAAATTCATTGCCTTCAATTACATTTTTAAAAGAATTTTAATTATGTGCCTGAAAAGAATAAAGATGCTTCAGGCTCCATTTGTTTATCGTGGAAGGCCTGAAAAAATGAGGACAGAGCTTCCCAGCTCATGCAGGGGTTACAGAGAGAGAGAGATGACTTTTAATTCGACAAGTTCAGAGAGATTTCTTAGTTTGACGCGCACAGCAGGGGGTCTTTGAGTGCCTGGCAATACTTCAGCATTCTGAGCTTTGAAAGTCTTTCCCTGCAGCAGAAATTGTATCAAAAGCCAGTGATAATATTCCCTGCAAGGTAAAGGACCCTATTGAAGATTTCTAGAGCTGTTTATTTATTCATCACAGTTTTTTCTTTTAGGACGTATAAGACGTATAGGTAAAAATTCACACAAATGCTAGGAAAATGAAATAAATTAAAAAAATAAATGGAGACCTCTCATTAATCCTTCAATTTTCCCTTAAGTTTTCCGTAGGCCACATTCACCTATAAAATTTCCTGTTGCTCCCTGCTATGTATTCTGCATGCAATCTTCACTTCAAATCTCAGCTTTTCCTCATTTTTATCAGAATTATAATTTTTGTCTGCCTTCTACCACCAGCTGAGCCCATAAGATGTTTATGGCCATTTCTTTCCACTAAACCCTTAAAGTGATTGATTAATTTTATGGAAGAACATTTTATTCCATAGGGGTCTTTTTAAATCTTATTTTTAAAGTAGATTTGAGATAGCTATTTCAAAGCCAAGGTTAAAGTGTCATTTATATTCCAGAGATCAGACTTTTAATGTTTTGACATTACGCTTATTTGAAAAGTATACACTGGTTTTGTTTTGTTTTGTTTCTGCAGCAGAGCTGGGACTGTGAGACTACGCCAGCCTTTCCCTTGTGTAATGTCAATGTCGGCTATCACTTTGGCAGAATCACCCAGCTCAGTGAAGACAGAGAACCCCTCCTTTCCTCCTGTTTTTCATCTGCTGGTGGCATTCCAAGTGACCTTCCCTCATAAATATTGGTGAGTGACCACATGGGGAAAGCAGCTCCTTTGTGCAAAAAAACTTGTTTCAAAAAGCTGTGTTGACCTGAGGGGTTTCCATTTTCTCAAAGTTTCAAAAAAAGCCACATATGCAGATGTTGCTGGGGGGGGGGGGGGGGGCAGGAATTTTTCCCTTATTTAAATAATAACTTGAGTTATTTAACATCACTGATTTCTCGAGTCTTATAAGAATTTATAGAACACTACCATGTGCTGACTATTCAAACTGTAAGAACCAGCCTTTCAAAATACTGCTTTACAGAGAGAAGTATTTCCTGAGAGTACAAAAGATTTTTCCTCTCTTGCTGTTACTTTCTCACAGCTAAGAGGTCTGGAATGCTATAAATTTATCATACCATCCCAAATATGTCAAGATGAAAGTTTCCCAAGTGTAGGAATTAAGGAAGATAATTAGAGGCCTTTTAATTCTAGGACCTTTCTGGTTTGGGAAACATGCCTTGAGTGAAATCACAGCACTGCAGAAATTCTGATGCCTTCAGGGCAGTCCAGGGATGGTGTCATAACTTTACTAGTTCCATAAGGCTAAGTTACGTAGTAGTGAAAAAACTTTTCAGGTCATTTGAGGCTATCACAGCAGATTTACCCTGCTTGAGATTAAGAGATTTTCACTCTTAAAACCAGATGTGTAGATAGTGAAATAGTCACCCGTGGCTCAGGAATATTTACAGCATCATAAAGCATAACAATATAAAGTACAGGAACAGATACAAATACATATTTAACCTAGCTTGGAACAGTTTGGAAGCTGTAAATAAGTGCAAGATCTAAGACTACAAATCATTTAAGTGTTGGTTACATGTGCTAAAACTAAGACACGGACAAGGAAAATCAGCTGTCATTGCATATTAAGTATGTATTGCAATCATTTCCTATTCAGACAACAGTGATTTATCATATATGACTATATGATATGTAATGTTAATTTTTTTTTCTTAACCATATGGGTACTTGAAGTATGTCACTCGAAAGGACCAGCGCATCTTCAAAAGAAGTATTCATAGGAGCATTATGGCATCAGCCTAATAAAATAATGCTTTTTGATTAATGGAACATTTTCAGGAAAAGGAAAGTCTGACGTACCTACTATATCTATGTCTCTGCTTAAAGAGTGAGCAGTGGTGCTATTTATAAGTTCCTGAAGTATGTGTTAGAATTGTTACTAATTTCTGTGATTACTTGTAATCAGAGGAGAAAGGAGAAAGAAGAGAGGAAGAAATTAGTAGAATTCCATAAATGTGTATGCTCTATCAGTGTTCTTTCTTTGTTTCTGTATCAATTTATGTGATGGAGTTGTGGCTACTTAGTAATTTGGTTATAGGTACACAGGTAAATCAGTATCAGGAGTGGTTTTGAGGATTTGGGTGAATCGCCTAGAACTGAAGTAGGTCTTCAGTCTTGGATGAGATGCTTGTAATAACAGCTTTAAAAAAAAGAAATGTATGAATACACTTGCTACAGCTTTTTGTCTAGTAACATTGTTGTGCTCAAACCCACATGCTGTAACATTTAGTTCAGTCACATATGATTGTAAGGCTGTGTACCATTTAAAATATGAAGCAATAAGAGGGCATTAATCTTTTGACAAAGACCTCCTTTAACTGTGTTTCCATTTTAAACTTCTCTGCCAACTCACTTTTTATATATTTAGAAGATATCTTATAGATTTACAGTAGCTTTATGGAATAACTTGTTGTTTGATCAGACTATGATATTTTGCATATGTAGCTGCTTTCTTTAAAAATGGGCAGGACAGAGCTATACAAAACTAACAATTAAGGACCCTGATTTTCTTTTTTTTTCATGTCAGGTTCCAAGTGTGGGCATACAGTTCACAACTCATTATATTAAGTTATGATGGCATTTTTTGAAATCTTGCAAGAGCAGCTGTATAATCATAGCAGATAATTGAATGATTATAAGTTTTATTGGTACCACAACAACTGCTTTATCCTCACAAGGAGAGTGAAGCAGCTTTGCAGAAGTTAGAATGTTACCTGAAAAAATCAAATACAATCATTACCATTTATCAGTACATAACATATATTTTAGATCAAAAAAAAGGTGACTTTTTTACATTTTACTACATCCACGTTAAAAATAATTGACCAATTATGCCAAAAATATGTAATAATTTATTTTTCTGTTTTAATTTCTTTTTTATACAACCATGTGGTTCAGTGTGATCTACCAGATGGTTCTAGATTCAGTAGTTCACTGCCCCTATTGCATTTTGCACAGATTTGATATTTTCTTCAAATTTGACATTTTACAAAGGGTAGAGGGGCTTAATTAAAAAAAAAAAAAAAAAAAAAAAAAAGAGGAGGCATACATTGATAAATATATAATTTTTTTAAAAATTAATTAAATTAAAATTAAATAAAAATTAATAACTAAAAATTAAATATATTGAATAAATGTAAATATTCCCTCTATGTAAACAAAGTGGAATAAAACACATTTTGGTTTTAACTTACTTTTTCAGGCTGGGCATAATCCGCTTCTGATTATTTTTTTTGGTTTTTCTTAAAACCTCAACTATTTATCATGAGTTCGGTAAAAAATTCCAGTGTAAATGCTAATACAGAACTTTTAAAGGCAATTTTACCCCTGGGAAGCTTGTAGCTCTGAACATTTATGAAGACACTTTCATGCAACCAGGTTCAAATATCCATTGAATGTGCGCAGTGCATTAACTTCCAGAAATATAAACTGTCATTAGTCTTAGAGAGTGTTGCTCTCCCGTAAGTAAATGACTTTGCTCTAAAAGAATGCAGATTTTTTTTTTTCAGTCTTTATGGGTTTTCTTAGTTTTGGTTTGTTTGTGGGTTTTTTGTATCTAAACTCAGGAATCTGATGAAATTTGGATCATATAGAAGTTGCATAGTTTGCCAACTACTAGAAACATGATGCTTGAGGAGGTAGAACTACTAAAGCCAGCCCTGTTTTCTTTGTGCTCTAAGGTCACCAATTTCAACTGCAACCCTGATCTCCCTATTCCCCTTATTACCTACCCTCTTTGCCTGAGAAACAATAAAGTTGTGCTTAGTCTGCAGCTCTCTGAATGCTGAGTAGCCCAGTCATCTCCTATCCGCATTCCTGTCCCTGGGGATATTCATTTAGATCTCCATCCTTGAAACTTGCAAGGGTCTTAATAATCTTTAAGTCATGCTTTTTTTCTCCAATTTGCTTAACACTTTACTTTAGTTGGATAATATCCAACTAAAGAATTGCTAGGTGAAGGAAGATAGGACATACATACAGACTGTAAGTTTAGCCTTAGGTAAGGCTAAAATATTCAGGCCTTAAAAAAGATAGAATACCAGGGATCCCCATCCTGAGATTGGGATTAAGAGACAGCTCAAGAAAAAAAATAGTTTCCACAAAGTTTTGGGGTTTTAATTAAACAGCAAGTTTTTGTCAATGATACTATCATTCTTAATTCATTTTTAGATATTTTCTTTGTTCAAATAGCAGATAAAACAAAATGATTCTTCCTGTCCAAGGTTTTTAAATTGAAAAGTATGTTAAAGTGAATTACTAGGGCTTACTTGAGATTTTACAGTGATTAATTAAGTTGTCCCAAATGCTCATGTGCAAGTCTAATTAACCAATGAGAAGTGAGAAGACTTGTTAGTGATTGTTTACATGAAATGTTTAGAGATGAAAGAAATTAATAAATAATTCTGGGTTATAAAATATAAATATAAAATCACAAAAATGCTGGTAAATACTTGAAAAACATCTGCATTTCCTATGACCTGTCATAAAAATTAATTTTAGTACATTGCTAACAAAATAGAATAAATTATATGCACATGTGAAAATCATGAACATACGTTATTCCTTTTCTAAGGTAAATATAATTTTGACTATATGATTTGTTTGAGTACAAGGAAAACTTTAAAATCTGAATGGTGTTATTTTCTCTGTGAAAATATGAGGCAATCTAAGTTTACTCCTGTGTAAAGGAAGTAAATGAGAGGGCTCTGAAGAGATGGCAAAAGCCTTTTGAGTGACAGCATTTAGGAAGCACAAGCTCTTCATATGGTAATACTTTCAGGTAATTCAGTAGCTGTCTGATACGCTATTCAAACATCCAGGTCAAAGTTATTATGCATATATTCTTGTTACTTGGTTACAATTACACAGCAAAGTTAAAATAAAGTCATTGTTATTGAGATGTCTTTTTGCAAGAGGAGGGAAGAAAATATTTCATTAATTTGTTTTCTGTTGTTTGTTTCTCTTTTTGCTTTCTATTTTATGTCAAAAGAAATTAATTATTATTTTAATTTTAGTTCAGACTAGATGCACTATTAACTAAAGATTTGTACTTAAGAAACTGTGAATTTTATGATTTTACAGTGACTAATAAGAGACTTGTGTATAAGTACCACAGAGAATGATGACATCACCTAGGTTTCAAGCATCTGCTACTTGGACTGTTACCCAACTCTGTATTACGTACTGTGAACTAAATGACAAGTTTCAGCATAAAATGCTAAAAGGAGCTGTGCCCTAAGTGTTGGCACAAGAGATGTACCACAAGTCTCACCATTTTGAGCTACCAAGCGGCATCTTTGTCAGAGCAGGAGTTGCAGCTGACTAGAAATAAATATGAGAACATTCACAAGGTTTAGGGTGCCCAGATTAATAGCTAAAGCTTTAGCTCAGTTGCCAATCATAGCCTTAGAATTCTGTCTGTGCTATGTCAGTCTGTGCATCTCTGGTGGCATGCATGGGCTGTCCCACCATGGGATCCTAAGGGAATCAAGCTTCTGAACAAGTTCCATTTAGACACACAGTCTAGACACCATTCTTAAAGAAGTCTCCTCTGTTCATCACTAATGTTGAGAAACTTTAGGAAATGAAAGGGAATAGAAGGATCAGAGGAAACACAACTGCAGCCTTGTGGTTAGTACAGTCTCTATAGAGAAGAAGGGAGAGGTTCCAGTCTCAGTTTTAAGGACTGCTCATGCATTTTTTACTGAATAGTCATTGGAAAAAGACCTTTCAAATTAAGAGATTGACGTTTTGTAACAAAGAGAATGTTGACTTAACGAAGGTTGTCTAAAACTCACATAAAATAGAATTAAGTTTTTATTTGGTTTTGTATGTTATAGATACAAGCCTTTGGAAGCAAATACACTTTTTCAACTTTTTTTTTTTTTCTTTTTCTAAATTTACTGATAAGGAAAAAAGATATCTTCTATATCCTACAGTGCACTTTGCTTCACATGAATCCAGGGATTCCTGTTGGGGACATGAATCATTCAATTAGGGCTTTTTTTTCTTCCAATCTTCTTCAATCTCCTTCTGTCAGGTATACAGCTTTTCTATTCATACTTTTCTGTTTGCTTCACAAAATCATGATTAAAAGGCATTCTGTACCCTTGACTGTGTAATATTTAGGTAGAGAAACTTTACATCTACATTATCAAAGTGGTCTGGCAATAGTCAGATTTCCTGTGAAGCAATTCCCATTACTTTGGTGTAAATTGCCTTCTGGTTTTGAATACATACCAAAACAGTAAAAAAATATGTAAACAAATAAAATGCAATTAATAGACAAAAATGAGGAATTTAAGGCCAAGGAGTTGTTTTTTTCAGTACCAGTTGTTGCTTTTATTCCTGGTAACTACTGGTTGACATAGCCATTCTATTACTGTTAAAGCGAAATGAATGGAGCATCAGTTTGCACTTAGACTTTTGAATCATCAGCGAGCTGTGACCAGCTGACAGCAACCAGCAGCCAAACTGAAGGTTTGCCAGCCAGCTGCATCTACCTTAATAAGTTTCTTGAACTATATTCTAATATAAAGTTTGATAAATGTTCAAGCAATCTTAAGCAGACATCAGAGATTAAGATACTTTAAAAGAATTATATTGTTTTACTGTCCCACTTCAGGCACTTGCAAGGTGTTTATGATTTACAGTTTTATCCATCTATGTCTCTGTTAGACTATACACAACTGTGTTACCACATTTTACAGTCCTATCTCAGGAACTGAATATAAGATGTGCTAAGGTAGCATTAGCACTTGCAGACATAAAGGACTAAATCATAAAGGTCTTTCTCTCTTATGTGTCCACAGCAATATATGCTAACCAATTTTCACCCCGGTAATTTAAAACATGAATTTAAGCATATCTGGAAATCAGATTAGCCCTCAATCAAATTCTCTATTCTGCTAGTGCTAAACTTGTCTTATTTCCAAGACAATCCAGTTTGTATGTGCTTGTACAGCCTCTGTGGGCTAGTATAAAAGGGAAATTCAGACAGACACAAGAGCCAGATTCTGTCTTCATGGCAAAGTGTCATGGCAAATGGCTTTATACTTAAAGAAAATAGGTTTAGATTTAGATATTTAGATATTAGGAAGAAATTCTTTACTGTGAGGGTGATGAGGCACTGGAACAGGTTGCCTAGAGAGGTTATGGACTCCTCATTCCTGGAGGTGTTCAAGACCAGACTGGATTGGGCTCTGAGTAACTTGGTCTAGTAAGAAGTGTCAATGTTCATGGCAGGAGGGTTCGAACAAGAGGATCTTTAAGATCCCTTCCAATCCAAATCTATTTCTCTACCTTAGAAAAAGAAAGAAAAAGGCTGTTTCCCTCTCAGTTAATTTTTACATATACTCACATGCCAGGTAAATAAAAATTGAAAATTCATACTAAAGATCTTTATCATACTAGCAAAGAAAACTTGTGTTTTTGTTGATGGGGTCTAATCAGAGCCATATAAGGTTATAGACATACTTTATGCTTTACAGTTTTCTGATGCCAATATTAATAGTGATTTTTAAATACATAATTGATTTGTATGTTGGTATGAAATACTGAAATTAAATGTACATATCAACTAAAAAGACAATAATAGAGAAATTAAATGGATAATTTTATGTCTCCAGGGCTAAATGAGCTATCACTCTGGTTTAAAATTTTAAAAACTGTAGATAGAAAATTTGAACATGATTTTGAACACTGAGGAACCTATGGCTTATTTCAGATTTGAAAATTCACTTAGCTCCATGAAAAGTCTCAAAATTGTTGTCAAGATTTTGCCTCAGTAGTGAATGTTACATTCATAGCAAGCTAAGGTTCTAGTCTTGAAGCTATCCTAATTCCTTAAAAACTTTCATGCAGGTAAAATAGTTTTCAGCTTGTGGGGGGTTATAAAGGCAAGGCCTTTGCTCTATTGAAAAGCACCCTTACTGTGTTAGGGCAGAGCTGTACTAGGGGAATACTGAGGTCAAACTAGCTTCAGGCATTGGTAAATGCTAAGTTACCAGCAGCTGAGCTCTCGGAGGATGTATTTTCCCATCCAAGTGTTTCTTTACTTTCTCGCAAGAGAGGAACTGGATTCAAATAAATGCACATTTAAAAAAAATTAAAAAAAATAAAAAAAATTTAAAGAACAGAAAGGCCCACAAAAAATTCTTTCTCTGAAAAACTCCATAAATGTTTTATTTAACTGACCACTTCTCACTTTTTCCTTTAAAAAAGAAATTAGCTGATAATATCCTGGGAAATATTTGTGTTAAAGGTCATATTAAACAAAAGTCAAATCTAGACTATCTAAGAAGTCTGGAGAAGATGTTTAATGCAAAATTTTGTGGAAAAAAGATGTGTGTCACTGCAGGTCATCTCTGAATATTCTTGTTGGGGTTTCTCTGTTGGATATGCAATCTCAGCTAAATGTTTTGAAGAGAAGGAATCAAATAAATTGTCCTATTTTTGGTCTTTCTCATCTGTATACAGTTGTGCAGCTCTAGTAGACCTGAAAATTGCCCAGAGACAAACTTAAAAAATAGAGTGCTTTTGAGGCAGAAAATTGCTTTTCTGCAGCATGGTCTAAGGGACAGGATGTGACAGGAGGACAAGGAGTTGTCACTATCTAGTGATATTGTAAGGCATATCTTACATAACAAAAAGGATCATTTGTCTCTTTTTTCTTTCATTTTAAACTACAAGAGATTTAATTGAAACAGTTGGAGGTATCACCCTTAAACCAAGAATGAGCCATTATAATTTACAATTAAAACTGAAAGTTCCCCCCTTAACCCACTTGTAATAGCTACTCATTGCAGAGTGCATATGGGGTAGATGCCTGTCCACTATTTTAGAAGCCTTATTCTCAAAAGAAAGAGGAAAAAAAAAAACACCTCATTGTACATGCATGTCAAATATTAGCGTGATTCTTGCAGTATAATAAGAAAAGAAAGTGGTTTGTGCTTTTGATTAGCCTCTTGATGTTTCAGGGTGGTTTTGTATGGCTTAATTTTCCTTTTTATGGCAGTTTGTACATATAAAACAAAATGAGGAAAGGAGGGGAGGGGGAAAGAAATGTGCCATTTATATACCTAGGATATGAGGCCTCCTTTGGGCCCATTATACATTAATGGGTCAGCTGAGATTTATTAGGATATGTATATTAATCTTTATACACATTCACATACTATAATTGTTCCTTTGGTGCTATAATGTGATTAGCTGTGAATTTGTGCAATATTAACAATAATATGGATTTCCATATTAGAGAACAGTAATAACAAATGGTTATTAAAAATGCATGTAAAGTATGGGATGTGAAAGCACTTCTAAATTCTCAGTAATCTGATTATGTTCTGTTGTTTTTAAATACTAAAATGGTTAAGTCTTACTGTAAAGTAAAACCTAGTATGAAAAAATCAAAAATTTTATGTTACACAGAAGTGAACAAATGAGTCTAAAGCTGTCTTAAAGAAAGATTAGTGTCTGTTTCTCATAGACAGCTGAGATGTGGATTTTTGCATTATTATTATTTGAATATGTAGCAAAAATATAATATAGAAGGTAACAGAATATTCAGCATTGATACCTCACTACATCAAAACTGAAGGGATCTTCCCTCCTCACATCTGTAATCATATGATAATAATTCCACATGTAAGGTAATCATTTTGTGCTTTAAAGATATAGTACAGCAGGTATATTGAAAGGAGAAACTATTAATTTTAATTTTGTGAAGCTAATTTTTTAATTATTATTATCTTGAGCTAATTATTTTTTTTAATTTCTTAAACCGTAAAAAATAAAGCAACCACTTTTTCTTTGGATAGTTTGTGACAATAGTACCCTCTGTGGGGCACAGGGTTGTGCACACTCACCTGTTTCTCTCCTTTGTTTTGTGATTGGATATAACAGATGCTTATAACATGATACCGCCACGGGAATGGGCTCAATCCCTGTATGAGCCATTCGCTTAAGAGTTGGACTCCATGACTCTTGTGTGTCCCTTAAAACTCATAATGTTTTGTCATCTGTGGTCTAGAATTTCCTGGAGTTGGGTTTGAGAGAGACAGACAATGAACATTGAGAGCTTTTTATATTCTCCTCATAAAATACATACTTCTTTCTCAAAAAGTTGCAAGGTTTACTCTCAAGGTATTTTCATAGTGACACTCTTTGAGTAAAGGTTTCTTTACACTCCTTCATGACCCCACAGTGGGAAGGTATCTTCTTTGACCCCTCTTTCCTGAATCATAAATTCTTATCTGTACCTTGTGTATATCTGTGGGAATACAAGAAATTTCTGTTATGTGGCTTCTACCATTTGCCATGTAGACTTAAGATTCAATCTTTGATTATTTCCAAGTCTTGGTAGAATCACAGTTCACACTTTTCTTTCATCTGATTTACATTTTAAGATTTATTAATAGATTACACTTTGTAAAATATTACCACAATGACTCATTTTTATCTTCATCTTTTAGAAATGCTCCATTCCTAACTCCAATGTTTCTGGTCCTACAGAACCCAATTTCCTGATAGGATGAGCCCTTGATAAACACGAGGTAAAACAGGGATTTTTTGTTATGTACTTCAAAGGTATTCTTTAGTATTTTTTTGTTTTTGTCATTTTATTTTATTTGGACATACAATTTTCCCATATTTCCATTGTATCCTTCAATATTCAAAAATCCTACCAAATAAACCATGTTAAGCAAGTTAGGGGTATGATTTCTAGCTGGTTTATTTTCATACAAACTGTATAAAAAAGTCACCTACCTTATTTCTGCTCATGGTATTATGCAATTTAAGTAAAGGGAGTTTTGTCATGCATTTTACATGAAATGATGAGTATTCCATTGTATTCAAATGCTTGTGGAATTGCTGTAAAATGACATACAGCAGGTGGGCCAGTGTCATTTGCGAAAGTCTCTCTGAGCTGCAACTTGAGCTGCTGCTGTTTCTCACTAACATACCATACAGCTTCAAGGCAACTACTCTTCTGCTTAGCTATTGCATTTTATTTTGCTGTAAATAAATACCTATTTTCAGTTCTTGTTTGTTCTCCTATTTGCTTCTGCTTATTAATTTGTGACTGCAAAAGGAAACAAAAAAGGTGACCATAAGAAGTATAGGTCACTCAGTGTAGTTTCAACAACAAGGACAGAGGTAGTCCATGGCTTCTATTCAAAGTGTCTTCTCTCATGTTTGATTGGACTTGAAGGATTTTCTTCTATCTTTGTGTTTTTGTATTTTAGTTATGTTACAGATAAAGCTGTTGTAGTTTAGCTATAGCTGTTGCAAAGTTCCCCTCAATATTTTACACAGTGCTTTCTCATAATTTTAATGACAGATTTGGGAATGTGTATAGCCAGGTACTGAATCAGTATTGTCACTTACTTACCATTATGGATTAAAAACAAATATTGAAAAGTAATCTAAACTATAACAATAATTATGTATATGCATTATAAAAATATATTGGAGAAATAGCTTAAGAGCATTTCAAACTTTTTAAATTACTGACATAATTAGTGTTGGAAAAAACCCCAAACATTTTATGTAATGAAATTACACAATCTGTTCTTTTGAATTTGAATTTCATTGTCTGTTTTGTTTAAATTTTCAGTTATATAATCTGGAGAACACCATTGTATAATTATGAACAAAATGTTTTAAATAAAATTAAGTAGAAAATTAGAACTCCTTATGATGGAACATTGATTACCCAATTATATTTTTATCATGCTCTTCTCTTCAACTGTGAAATTTTAAACTAAGATATTCTTTCAGAAACTTTGGGACTTACATTTCCAGAAGTTAGAAAATTATATTTTCAGCTGTCTCAGGTAGTTTTGTTGCTTCAACTGAATGAACACCATTAGTTTGGATTCCCTTGTTTGCTATCTCTAAATATCTCATAATCTTTACAAAATTTTAAACCAGGTCATAATACCTCTGAAATTAAGCCATTTTCTTTCCCTGGATGAAAACACACTGAAGTCTTTGCAAGCAGCGCAGGATTCATTGGCTTAATACTCCAGTGAAAATCCACTGCTTCGTATTTACCCTTATACAACAATTTCAGTAGGAATGTTTTTACATGATGGATCTTTGATTTTGAACAGTTTATTAATCTTTACTTCTATTACATTACATAAGCATTTTTATAATCATAGTAATTATAATATTAGCACTATCATATTTTGAAAGTACCTCCTTGTGTCCTGACAAATTTTCCTAGTGTTGCAGCAGAATTTTTGTCTGTTGAGTTGCCATTTCCAGGAAAGGGAAGTGGCATTTTTGAGTTATCTGAAGACATTTGCTCAGAAATGTTCATTCTCTCTTAGAGACTATACTCAGCTAGTTCTACTTAAAGTACACTTCACTGTCTTCGTGTGGTTAGTAAATCACAGCTCTCTTGAACATTAATGATTTTCAAGGTAGTGGAGTATGCATTGTGGCCCATCCTTCTTCAGCAATTGCTACAGATCTCTGCTGATTATCCAGCCTGAGTTTGAGTATTGCCTAATGTGTCAAATGCTGGTACAGTTGCTCAGAATATGTCAGTCCAGAAGAGTGGGACTTAAGGCCATTAGGAAGCATTGTGTACTGGTAGCTGGCCTTAAAGACATTCCATTTCCTCTAATCTCAGAACACTCTGGCACGTCACTTACACTTGGCAAACAGAACGGATGTTTCTGCGGTAGTCCTTGGGGGCGAGGACAGAGATGTTTTACACAGACCCTTTGGAACAGCAGAGCCACATTCAGTCACTACGGAAATTCACAGCGGTCCCTTACTGGTAGTTGTGCCACATAATTTATACAACAATCACCTTTTAAAATGTGTGAGCTTTCCTTGATGACAAAATTACAGTTTCTTAGTATTCTTAACAATACTGCAAAAGAGACAAAGTTATCTAAAACACAGCTGGAAAATTCCTATGCATTATTTGTATAGTAATTTAATTTGAAAATGTGACATCTCTATTTCCAAAAATAATGATAATTTTTAAATGTTCAGAACTTACTGCAGATGTTGAAATGTCTAAGTTCAAAACAAGTTAAAACTAAGCCACACACTGAAAATTAATGATGTTTATCTCTGATTTTTAGATGTGCAGTTGTGACTGTATGTAGCAAATTAATCAAATTGCAACAGTTCTACTACAGAACTTAGGTCTGATACTTGTACAGCTTAGGCAGAGAGGAGAGGGAAAAGGATAAAAATTCTGAGTATATAAGTACATAAATATTTTCATATAAGCAAATTAATGCATTGCATCTTATTACTCAGAAGATACTTTGTCATGCTGTGTAGAATAATGCTTTTTGTTTTTTTCTATCTTCCCTTCTTCTTTCTTCACTTCTCTTTTTCTATTGTCTTAAATTACTTTGTTTTAAAACCACTGACAGTTGCTGACTCTACAATAATAGGAAGAAGTCGTTTCTATGCTTCTAATGGACCAGATTTTCTGAAGCAGTGATCTGTCCCAGTTTGCAATACAGATTTAGGAAATTACCTAATCAGTGCCTTTCACATGATCACATGCATTAATTAATTTTCAACAGAAATAATTTGAGATCTCTATCAAGATAGTCTAATAACGATATTTTTAATGTGTTTGGTCATTTGTCCTACTTTTACCTAGATACTATGCAATACTAGGTAAAGTCTCCTACTTTCCACTAAAACAACTTACTTCATGACTGAAAACAAAATTATACATCTTTCCATATTTACATCTATAAATTACTTCTTTGGAAAGAGGAATGTAAGAACAGATACATTTAAATCTGCAAGTTATTTTCAAAATTTTCAAATGCTGTAATTTATTCTTTTTCTTCTATCTTCTTTTAGTCTTCTAGCCTAATTTAATTTTTTTTAAAGCATTCATATTATTTATAGCAAAGAACAGAGTGCAATGTATTTAGCAGAGAACTGTAGACTCTCAGGGTGAACAAAAGAAAGATAAAATGTCTCTTGGTTTTTCAACTCTTTTCTGTCAGAATAAAATCTGACTCAGTGTGGAGACAACCTACATGCAGCCTTTCTCCACCCGCCTACCAACCCAATGGAGTTTTCTTTTGACTCAGCTGGATATTGCTGCTGCTTTCAGATACAGAATGATTTTCTTTGATTTTGTACTGTATTACTGGATAAAAAGCAGGGAGGGAGAGATGAGGCACACAGTAACTACATTATTGTCACATTCACAGCTTGACCATAATCTTGTGGACATTATTACCATTTTTGTTTATAATTAAGAAGAAAAGCCACTTAATAAATCTTAATAATATTGAGTGATGTTAAAGATTCTAGAGTATGAAACCTAAAGAATCCATATATAAAGTATGATTTCAAACTGATCAAAATCCAAATTGTCCTTCAATTCAGAAAGGAAAGAATAGATTGTGCTCTGCCCTTATGAATGAAGTAGTTCCAGCTTTCTCTGTCACTTTGCAAATGATAATCTTTGCATGACTCAGTTTCCTTTATGATGTGTTTAAGATTCCTTGAGTGTTTTTAGGAGTACTATGCATAAAGCCCTAGTATCTAAGTACCTAAACTATTTTATACCACTGTTTATTGTTTTTGTTGCCTGGGCATCAGAAATGTGAAGAGAAAAGCTCCATGAGGCCTCTCCAATATTGGGGCATCAGAATATCTATGGACAAATACAGTGTATTCATGTAGTGGAACAAAGATAATTATTTTGATAGTTTCTCTAGGAATGCATTGACTCTTTCAATGCATCCGTACTAAAAAATGATTGCATACAAGAAGATACCTCATTTTTTTGAGGTAACAGAGGTATCAAAGATAGACTGTGTCAAATGAGTCTGTTCTCACAGATCACTATTCTGTCTAACTTGTGAGCCCTCCCAATATATTTTTTAATTATTGGCATGTAATACCTTCAAATACCAGCAGAAGTACTGAAAATTTGTGTGTTATGGAGTTCTTTTAGCCCTTGAAAAAGCACTCAGTGAAGATGAAATTCACCCACTGTGCCTTGTGCTAAAGACAATACAACCACCTAATTAGAAATAAATGGGTTGCTGTTTTAGTAGTGCCATCCTGATGAGTATTTGAATTTTAAAGGAAATAACGAATAAAACAAAAATCTACCAGAGGAAAAATTGGTTGTTTCAGTTTTCATCCACCATTGCATGTTTTTGAATTATATCATTTCTTTCATTTACCTAATCCACCTGCAAAAGTGAACAGAAAAAGAAAATGTTTCTTTTTTTTCCCTCTATGTGGAAGGACCAAGCTTCATGTACTTTCAGTGATTAAAATGAGAGGAAAGAATGTAATTTTTTACCTAAATGTTTCTGTATATAGAGAGGAAATATTCTTTCCGATATGAGTCTTTGCTGCAAAAAAAAATACTGCATTAACATTGAGAGTTTCATTTAAAACTGCTTCTCTATAGTTGTCTACATCTGCTTCTCTATATGTTGTCTTTTACCAATGGCTATAAGTGGCAGTTCAGTTTGTCTTTCCTTGGCAAAAAAAGAAAAAAAAAAGAAAAATAAACAAAATGTTTCTCTGGGTGCAACAAAAAATATTAACCATCATTTAGTAAAAGGTTACAACTACTCCTTTAATGAAGCTGCTACAGAAATAGAACAAACATTATATCAAGAACCAAACAATCAGGGTTTTCTTTGGTAATTTCTAGTTGCTGTAAAAATTCATATATATGCAGCAAAATGAACTCTGTTAAATAAAGGCTGGTGAGTACACATACCTGGTTGTACTTTTACCCTGCAGTACAAAAGGTGTTAACTAGCAAGAGCATCAGAAATTGAGTGATTTTCTCAGTACTGCAATTCAGATAGTCAATAAAAAAGAGAACCTGAAATGTTTTACAATAAATAAAATTTAACCTCCTTGATAAAAATTTTGCACCTCTTAATAATAATGTCTGAACAAGTGTTAAATCCAAATATCGTAAGACACCTTCATGGCATTTTAATGTTCATCAGATCAAAAATACTAGTGTTTTTCACATGGCTGTAGGCAATATTGTATATAACACATGCTTTCCTGTGTTTCATGACTAACACTGGAATTCCATAACTTGTAGTACCAGTCGTACTGATACTCTCTTTTGTTTTATCAATTTTCCTTGATACTATCTGCATAACTCTTCTCTGAACAAACAGCAGCTCTGAATTTATATCTTTAAAATTATTTAAATATTTTTAAACATGTGACTTTCATACAATTTCATATAAAAGCTACCTACCTATATTAATCATTTTTTATATGAATTAATAATTTAGTTGTGATAATTTAAAATTCCTTTACACTAAAAATGGGCTCTGCAGAAGTCATTCTGTCTTAGTTGTGTTCTTCCTGCTAAGAAGTTGCTTGAAATATTAAAGAAATGTTTTTGTTTCACTGTCCTTTTATTATGTAGTAACAAGGATAATTTTTATTATAATATCCCATATTATTAATGAAAAAATATTTTTAAAATTTCATATATTCCTTTTTCTTACTATCATATGAATGGGTTGATGTTCCATGTTGCTATCAGTGCTTTCAGAATTCAGCCTGGGGCAAAAGAAGGGATGTCATGAATTCCTTGTCACACCATTGTCACTGGTCTTGGGTTTTATGTCAACTCAATTGTACTTTTCACAAGTCAGCTCATCAGCTTGCTCTCCAAAATTCCAGATGTGCATTACAGCACAGATCTGGCTCAGCCAGTGTGTTTTCCATTTTAAATGAGTTCTCATTGATTTCTCTCAATGAACTATATTAGTATTTCTGAATGTAGCATAGACATTGCTTTTATAGAATTTAAGAAAATTATTTTTTAAAAGTGTAATTAAGGACATGCAAACAATTGCAAACACTTGCCTTCTTACAATGTTTGTACAAACACCATAACCTGATTATGGCATTTTGACATCTGTAGTTTAAATTCTACATATAGTCTTTACTTTCCGTTTCTTTTTGTTGGTTTTGTTGTTTTGTTTCTTTCACAGAATGCTCAATTAGAGCATTGGTTGTGCTTCCTTTGAAGAGGTTAGCTAATTTCTCAGCAGGATTTATTTGTTTTGAAATCTGATCTTAAAGCTTGATGTTTTAAAAATCACACAGATATGCATCACTTTATGAAGAAAATATTTTTGATTTTATAATTTAGCTTACAATTGTATTTTACTTAGTGTTATTATGCCAAATTGTTGATGTGATACATATAGGAGAGAAAGGAAGGGGACTCTTGAACAAAACCAGGCATTTGGAAGGATGTTTTTATACATATGTTTAGTTAAGAGAAAACATGGGAATACCTCTCTTGCAGGAAACAGCTGTGATGACAAATTGCCCTAATTTTACATTACTTATGTTTGTGATACTGGACTCAGTGTAGCACTATCCCAGAGCTTTAATGTGGGCTGCATCTGAGAGGGAACGTTTCCAAGCCATGTGCTTTTGCACACTGTCCA
The DNA here is from genome assembly GCF_048771995.1 of Taeniopygia guttata. Taxonomy (NCBI): domain Eukaryota; kingdom Metazoa; phylum Chordata; class Aves; order Passeriformes; family Estrildidae; genus Taeniopygia; species Taeniopygia guttata. The sequence goes on along the minus strand of NC_133028.1, from coordinate 33,204,824 downwards.
CATCATGAACAGCTTGTGTTTTAACTTAATTCCTCTCAGTGCGTGGCCAGATCTGAGCTTTTCTTGTGATTCTTGCAGTCTGCTCTAGTCCACTGCTTCTTTGTAGCTTCTTGATGATTCTGCATTAGCTACCTGCTTTTCCATCAGTCTTGGTAATTTCTTTTCCTATCTTGGATTTTAAACCAAAATAAATTTCTAGCTTCATGCATGTGTCTTTAATACTGTGTGAGTCTTTGAAACCCTCCTCCCCAAAAACCTGCTCCAGTTTCTTTGTAGAAATCAGTGAAAATAGTGGTGTCTCTTGACCTGTTCTCTTAACTCTGTCATGCCATCTTTAGAACAAGACATGAAGAGATATTGGCATCTGAGCCACTTCAAAGCCACATGAAGCACCTCCGTTAAGTTATGGGCATATGGAAAGAAGAAAAACAGTATCATGTGCCAAATTCAGCTTCCTTTAGTAGCAGTAAACACTTGTAATTCTTCTGAGACCACAAAAGTCCTCCAAAGAAAATCTAAAAAACATCCCAATGCATATAAATTATATTGCCCCTGCATGCATGCACACATTTGACATTTTTTTATCAGTGTGCATGGCCTAAAAATTTGGCAGTGCTGATGAAGACTCCATTTGTTCATCAGCTGCTAAGTCATCTGTCCATAACTGATCTAGAAAGGAAGTTGAGGGACTCATTCCTTAAGCTTTTCCTCCTCCTCTATTTCTACATCTTGAAGAGCAGACTGTCAGTGCTGAGAACACTTGGAACTCAGGTCTTAAACACAAGAAAAGCACAAGCTTACAATAACAGAGGAGGTCCTGCTTCCTTAAGCTTTGCTTGGAATCATGTCAACTGATAACAGATACTTCTTACCATATCTTTTTTCCTTTAGAAATAAAACCATTAGTTTGAAGACAGAAATATCAATTTTCTCCTGGATCCTGCTTTGACCATTTTGTAAAGCCCAGCTTCTTTGGTGCTATATCTAAACAAAAAGATAGACTAAGCCAGGAGAACATGCTGAGATTTTTTTCTTTGTTCTCTACAGTAAGCTCCCACTATAGGAAGAATTGAATTAACCTATTTCTTCTAGGGGATATAAAAAGTTGATGTTTTTCTAATGTAATTTTGCTTTTTTTTTTTTTCTTTTTGATTAATTTCAATTCCATGTTAACAATGGATCTGCTAATTACAAAAATAAAAGTTACGGTTTGAAAAAGGTTCTTTTAAGATCTTGTTTAGGAGACATCTTGATTTTGTGTTACTTAAAAGTAAATTTGTCTCTACGACACCAGTCAATGCTTCTGGCACCACTGTGTGATCTATAGTGGTAGCACTTGCCCTGAGAAGATGCTTCCTCAGAACGTTACTCTGTGTAAAGTCCTCATGTAATACCCAACAAATCTATGTTCAGCTATACTCTCTGCACCAAGATCTTCTGTTATGTTCCCACCAAGAACAATAATTTCTCTTAGATTACATCTATATGGGCTATAGCTCTTCTCATATAAATTCTGCCCAGACAAAGCAATCAGAATCCCAATGTTCAATAACTGAGGTTAGTGTCAAGTGTACCCTGGCTCCTATGCTAGCAGCACTACAAAGTCCGTCTTCAATTTAAAAAATATATAATGTATAAATACACTAGAGAACTCTGTGTTCTCCCCTCTTACAGAAAGAAGCATTATCTTTTCTTTTTAAAGTGTTCTTCAGGTTTTCAGTTTGCCAGTCAAAATTGCAGTGCCTATTGAAGCCTAGTACATCTGTCAGACAGGTTTTGTATTGTGTACCCCAGAGCTACACAGTCCAACCTCTGGACGTGCCATCTTCTCAGAGACTGTTTTCACAATACATGCTTCAGACCAGATATAATCTTACTTGTATTTAGAGACTGTAGAACCAAGTCCCTTAAGAGATAATAGGAGTTTTGTGACAATGAACTTATATATACTTGCAAAAAAAAAAAAAAAATGCAATTCATGCTGAATCCTTATTTTAAATATAAGAATCTAAATGCTCAAACTGAAGTTCAGGAACCCCCTTGCTTCCACAAGGGAGATTTCTTTGCAACTCGAGCTCTGCAGGATGTTCCATCACTCAGTTTTCACATCAGAAACCCCTGCAAATCATGCTAGGCTACTAATAGTTGGCCTATTGTCAAAGACGAACAATTCATGTCCTTTATCTTCTGATGTGACAGCCTTTTGAATCTTTTGAATGCTGTCTTCTGCATTTATCTCTGAAAACAGTCTTTATGATCTCTCCTCTGCAACAAGGACAGCTGAGATTCAAACTCCTATAGTTAATTCCTTTGCAGTGTTTTCCATAAGGACAAGTGGTAGGATCCATCTGAAGCTTTTACCTAAAGAGACTTCTGTCTTTCATGTACTGAAGGAAGTTAACTTACCTCTATTCTTTGTTAAACTTCACACTTTGTCTCTGGAAACAAATCTCCAAAAATTAATGTTGTAATGAGGACATGACCTTACAAGAACACTCTTTTTTCATCAGAAGCTGAAAGATTCAAGGAGCTGCCAGTCCCCTCTCAAAGATGTCTAGTGTGTAAGGGAACATCATTACTAACTCTCTTTTTCTTATGAAGGGTCCACTTGGCTACAATTCAAGAAGAAACAGAGGCTTTCTCCTGGATTTTCTCATATTTGACATTTGCCATACAGCCACCTGGAGTTCCTTTCACACTTTTGCTAGATATTATGCACTTCCTGAAGTGTCTAGAAATTTTACAGTCTTTGAGAAGTTCATACCTGAGTCTTTTCTCAACTGAGTCTCTTCTAGTTCATTGCAAGGGGTTCTACTTGGAATTGTTGTTGTGTAAATTTAAAAATTAATAATTTCTGTTCTGAACTGTTATTCTTTAACATGTTTGTGTATATACTCAAACTCTCACATCACTGTCCATGTCAAAATCTTTTGTAACTTCTTAGTGCATCCTTTTAGAGAAACTGAGAATTGGGAAGGAATATTGTGTGCCTCTTTTACTATGTGGATAGAAGAGGGCATGGGCAATTGTCTTAATGGACACTGCAAAAATTAAAAGCGGTTGGAATACCAATGCTAGCAACTGCCTTGGTAGCCAACTGGTAATTGTGGTGTGAACTAATGTATATTAAGTAAAGATTGCGGCATCATCTTTTTTCATATCCTGTTGATTATACCTGTGTGCTATACAGTTGTTGATGTGGCTATGTGCCTACTTTAACAAAAGAAGATAATGTACTCTTAATCCACTTCTAATAAAGGTATTGATAAAGTCTTGTCACCTCTTTGTAGCCAGACCAAGCATAGGTACTTCCCTTACAGTAGCAGAATTTGCTTAGACCTGCATCTTTCCATAACATAGATCAGTTTGCACTCTCCAAAGTTCCAGAGCAAAGTATTTTTTCCCTTAGCAATAGTTCTCAAAGCAGGTAAATGTATTTTACATATTGTTTTTTAATGTCTATACTGACCTATAGATCAGATTTAAACACAGCAAAGTACTGAGTTAGCTCCATGGCTCATAATCCAAGAGTCTACTTCTCACTCTCTTTACAGCATCAAATAATTCAAAGTATTTTGTAATATACGTTCGAAGTAAGGTGTAAGTCTACCAAGTTTGTCAGTTAAACTCAGATACAAATTTCTGTCAAATTCCAATTCGTAGTAGTTGATAGCAGTCATAGTTCTGTGGGGGATTTTTGTTGTTTCTTTGATTTTGTTTTATCTTCTTTGTAAAGCATGGGAAAGATTTTTTGCTTTTCCAAAGCAGATACTTAAGGAACTTAGAGTCAGTGGACAGAGGGACCAGTCACAATGGGAGAGAATTGTCACTGCCTGTTCCAGCAGACTCCACTGCACTTCACTGATTAGTGTAGAAGTAAGTAATCAGTTGTTTAGTGATGTAGAAGTCAAGTTTAAATCCTCCATTAACATCAAGTCAGTGAGAATGCTTCTAAAGGAATTAAATTTTCCCTTTTCTCTGTCCCAAACCTCTTTATTTTGTGCTGCCTAGGTAGAATAGGGTATACAGATTGGTAAAATGTGAGACTGTAATATACCATAAAAGTTATTCTTAGCTCTCATATTCTTTTTTTGCAGCTCTTCTAAAGAGTTCTGTGGCCGTGAATATCACAGGTTAATAATAATACACGTCATAAAGTCTGATGGTTGTAAATATTACAGTTAAGTAGTTAGTAATCAGTGTATAATAAAGGTTTGTGATATCCTCAGGTCTAATAGTTTAAAGAGCTGAGGAGCACACATAAGAAAGCAGATTTAACATACTTGTTCAAAACATTATTCTTTCTTAACCAATGTTATGCTTCCAGTTTTAAAGGCCAATATATCATTATTATTGGTACATCACAAAGATGGCTTTTTCCTGTGCTTATTTTAATTCCATCAACAGAATTAGGATTTCTAATGTATTCAGGAGGATACCCTTAACCTGGGTGGTATGTTTAGTATTTTCTTGTCATATGGCTGATTAATATTTTTAAGCCTTAGAGAAATGGTGCTTTTCAGTTCCCAAGACTTTTATGTTAAGATAGAAATCCATTACATTTCAATTGACTTGTATCTCTTACAAATACAAAGTAAAGTACATAGCATTACTTGGTGCCATGTTTTATTTCTAAAAAGGAAGTATAAATAGGATATAGAAACCTAGAAAAGTGCTGACTTTTAAGTTAGTGGCTACTAGTTCATTCTTCATGAAAGTGTGTCAAATGGAGAATTCATTGAAATTGGAGGAGAAAATGTAAATAATAGAAATTATTATTAATTATTTTCAGGAATTATAAAGATAGCTATATCAGTACTTCAAAACAGTTTTCACAGATGTCTTACAAACCTGAAATAACCCATGTCTACATATTACAGACACACAAGAGTCTGATTTTAGAGGTGCACATTAGTATGGGGTCAAATTTTAGTTTATATCTCTAAGCTTTAAGCAAAATCTCTATGCTTGTTTGTGTAGGCTTCATAGATGTGGATTCCCAAATACTAAATGGAAGTCTTGAGGCTTGTATTTATTTGTAATGATTGTGTTCTTTTTGTTTGTGGTCTTTTCTGTTTGTGTGTTGTTTGTTAGTTTACAGGCATACATATTTGTATGTAATTTCTGCTCACTATGTGTGTTAGAAGCTGCAAGATAAATCTGGAAAATGGTATTACATTATTTTTCATTATTCTGTTCTTCTCACTTATACTAAAACTGAATTACAAGCTTCCCTCTGAATTACCAAAAGTGATGACCTTGCTTTTATATGTTCATTGCTAAAAACCCCTACAAATTCTTGTTTGCTTCTGACTCAAATCTGGTCAAGAATAACACCTCTGCTGCTCTCAGAAGTCATGCTCAGATTATCAAAAATATGAGGAAGTGCTAAAATTATTTTTCCTCACCATGTTACTGTTTTCATTGAAAGATTGTGAAACATTTTTTCCTCATGGTTTACATGCAAATAGCAAAAATTCCTTTATATTTAAGCTTTTTGACATTACTATGCTTTCACTGGGAAAATATTTAAATCCTTTTGCATATATCTGTTCATTTTCTTGGTGATCATAAATAGCTTCTGTATGACTTGACAGTTTGGATGTTCCCTCCTGAATTAAGTTCAGACCATTTGTTGGGTAGCAAGGGGAAACTCATATGACAGATGCCCACAGATGCCCACACTTGCAAGCCTAGAAAAGTTCTAACAGCACAGTAGTTGCTCTTCAGGAATTATTTTTCTGTTAACAAAAGTCCATTTCTCACAGATAATACAGAGTATTTTTTAGTCTAGTTCTGAAGTTATTTTTAGGTAAGGTGTAATACAAAAGCTGTCCAAACAGATGTGCATTTTAAAATATTTCTGTATAAGTATTTTGAACTTTCTATGGACTTATGTATTTTCAAATGTAATAGTGTCCTTTTATGACATCCATTCAAAAATGCAATTTAGGAAAGCATAAGCCTGGACTACATGACTTAGAAATACGAAATTGTGCACACTTCTATTATTTGCCATAGCTTCAGAAATTTATTTTTCCAAAAAAAAAAAAAAAAAAAAAAAAAAAAAAGTAAAGCCCGCATCTAAAATAATCTATAAGAATACTCTTTTTCTGTAGTGTCTCCAAAAATGAATATGTATGCTACACAAAATTAAAAGGTTTTTAATAGAAAGTAAAAGTGTTCTTGACTTCAAAGGTGGCCCTCAAAAATTGACAGTGTTGTCCATATCAATACTGCTTCCCAATTAAAATGAAAATGTAAACATTTAAAAATATGTAGGGAAAATGCTCCAAATCCTTACTTTTTTTTTTTTTTTCACAGGAAAAGAAATTCATTTACATAATGCTTTCCCTTCCTATTCTCACACAACTGAATGGCAAAGCTAATAAATGCCCTTTCCCTGTATGGACTCATAATTGCTCCTGAATTGGCTGAAATTGTGTTCCTGTATTTAAAGCTGTGGCACTCCCTGGCTCTATTATTGACTTGCTGGAGTCTAGATTGCATTTTTGTACTAGAAGCTGCCTGGTAAAAGAACAGGCTGTGAAAGTGGCTACCCTGCTAAGGAAAACTAAAGCTTTAAAATGAGAGGAGGGTAGCCAAGGTCAGATAAGTATTTTGTGAAATACCAGAGAGCAAAATGTTCAGCAAGGGAAGGAACAAAGCCATAAGCAAATGAAGTTTGCTCATATAAATGCACAACACCTACCTCTAATTAAAACTTTAAGTCCAGGCCATCAGTATGTATTTTAAGCAGTCTGACTCTATTTCTAGTTTATATATCTACATCTATATCTATCGCTCTTTATTTTTATTTATTTTACACATACACACTATATGTATGTGTATATACATGCTATACATGTGTATATAGATATAGAGAGAGAGATATGTGTATATATAAAATATACTTTGAGCTAAAAGGACTGCTACTGGTACATTATATATCTTGTAGCCTGTTCACTTCAGTGGTGCTTAGAAGCTCATCTGTTCTGTGCTCATGTGCTCAGTTTCTGACAGTGTTCATCTAGCACAAATGAAAAAGCTGCTGTATAATTTTTTCCCCTATGAATTGATGACATCTTTCTCAGCAGCAGGAAATCTCTATCCCTAAGTTCTCAGTGAGCACAGAGATTGCATGTACAGCTTTCCTTTCCATAGGACCAGCCTGTCTCCTCATGTTTCACTCTGAATCTTGTTTGGGGCACAAAGAAAACACAAAAAAGATGCTCAGAAAAATATAAAGTGATAATTTTTTCATCTTAAATTTTCTCTGTTTCACTGTGATCTATTGATTCATTCCGAATATCCTATTTGGATCTATATCTATTGGGAGGGGAGGAGAGATTGGAATAAAATCTTTCTTCAGTAGCTTCTGATAACTTACTAGGGCCCCAGCATTTTGTCCTATTTCCTGTGTCATTCACTATCCCTCTTCTGTGACACTTTTTTGTTTTTCATTCTGTTTGCCTTGCAAAAGAAGGGAAGGGAAGACTCATAGAAGCAGAAATAGGTGGATTTTTTATCAGCATGCTTTAAGAACAGTTTTGACAAACTTCAGAACTGAGGAGGTTGAAATTTGCTGTCCTGAAATACAGTGCATTTATATCCATACAGCAGAAACCTGTTCCAAAAACTGAGTTGTACAGAAAGTGTCTAAAAGAGTAAATAATTAAAATTTAGTCATATGTGTTCTTTTCTTACTATATTACCTAAAGCTGTTTCCTTCAACTAACATAGAGTTTCTGCTGTTGCTGCTTTCAGACATAAACATTCAGATAAAAGGCAACATGGGATCATTTTGAGGCAGTCAAGCTGAAATCAGAGAGAATTTTTAACAAGTTGGCAATCCTTATGTCTGACTAAAGCCAAAAGCCCTGGTCTGAAGCATTTTGGATAAAGGAGAGTTTAAGGCTTTTCTTGAAAAGAATGTGAAACTAAAGGTTTGCTTGTCATTTGAATGAGAAGGTTTCTGTAGCTCAGTAAGTCATTTGGTAATATTTCTTCCATTTCACCCCAATTACTCGCCTCCCCAATGACATAGGTGAAAACTGAATTTAAGAATTTTGGAATTTTAGTGATTATGCAGGTATTGTACGCAGGTTATAAAAAAAGAGAAAAGGAGTGATTTTTCAACATGGATTTCTACTCTAGTAGCAAGAGTTGTAGCCAAATAATCATACTTTATTTTACACAGTTTGGCAGAATCATCCCTTCCTGTTGTGGAGGAACCTAGATCTGAGTTTGTGAAAGGTCTGAACTGGTTCTCCAAATTATGAAGCTTTGTCTCCAGATGCTTATTAGTGGCATAATTTGCAGTGCATTTTGAGGAAGCTCCCTTGTGGCTTTTTATATAAGACCTAACTTGCCAATTAATGGAATATCAATTTTCCAGTCTTTACATAGTTTAGGTAATTTAAAAAATATTAATAATTGTTATTCATCAGCATTTGGTATTTAATAGCAGAAGTTGTGTGTATGTGTGCCTAGTTGTTTCCTGCTAGATGTTATCTCATCATTCCCACTAGTTTTCTGCATTGCCTTCATGTGGGAACAAATGCAGGTCTTCAATCATGTGGCTTTTTCCACTTAGATTTGTACTAAAATCTATTAAACATTCCTTCATATTTTTAAGGGTCTTTTCTTTTTGGCTGTGGTAATTCAATGTCAAGTATTTTAGAGAAAAGACTGAGTGACATTTGTATGTGAATTTTTTTTTCAATTTTCTCCAAATTTCAGTCCTTATTAAAAATGGAAATATGACTACCTATTATTATGTTATTTAATTTCTGAATATCAATGAGCCACATATATAGTAAAAAAAACACTTTTAATTTTATTTATTACATCCTAATGTAGTTGTACACTAAGTATTGAGAAGAACTCATGAAAAAATCCAATTTCTTATTTGGACTGTGAACCAACACTTCAAATAATCAACATCCACAAATAATGCAGCAGAAACAATGATTCAAATTTATGACAATTTTTTTTTAATATTAAAAGAAATTTTCCAGTTTACTGATTAAAGAAAAAAAAAGGCAGAAAAAAACAGTATGCTCAAATTTTTTTCCCCACAATTTTGTACATTTTCCATTTTCTGAATTATTTTGTGAAGGAGCACTTACTTCAGAGACGCAGGCCAGTTGCAATTCAGTTCATTGTAGAAGCACATAAAAATCCTCACCTTTTTTCAGATGATTGCTTACCTCAGGCTGAGACTTTTTCTTCATTATGGGTCAATGGGCATAGCTTTACATGTGGTTTTCATGTGTTCTAATAGAAGTTGTTTTGAGGTTTTTTTTCTGGCCTGTTTCATGCATATGCTTTTTAAAAAAATCAAAGTAGTTTGCTCTGATATTCAGCTTGAAAGATGGGAACACCAAAACCATCTAACTGCAAACTAAAAGAAAACCCAGGCTAGATCAAATAGAGCAAAATGTCTGTTGGACCTTCTTTTTATTTTAGTATCCATTCCAAAGAAAAAGATTAAAAAGATGCCTCACTGAGGACATTTGCACAGCTCCTAGACTTTTCAGGTACTAGGAGTTTATTTTAGAAAATTAAATTATCAAATCCCTGATTTTAGAAGTGAAAACTGAAAATAACAGCTTCTCAAATTTCTTCTCAACGTTTAGTATTCTTCCTATATGTGGACGCCAGCTGACTTTGCTTCCTCATTTAGCAGTTTCCCCTTCAGTGTTACATGGTGCAGTAACTTCCTACAGGAGTATGGATCTTCATGCTGCTGCGTGTGTGCGCATTGTGTGCATCTCCACACCCGTTACAAACGGATTTCACAGTGAGGGAAATGCACTTTGCATAAGCAAATTCTGGGAAACCACATTTCCTATCTTCAGACTAAGGAAGGGTTCCCTTGGTGCTAGCACAGGGCAGCAGTTGTGATATGGAAGTTCTTCAAAAAGAGTAGTTTTCTCAAGCTGTAGAGTTGTCCTTCAAAGCACTACTAAAATTAAATAATAGGATGTCAAATGCAGTGAAGTCTTGATAGAAGGGAAAGAAGGCCACCTCATATGGCAGCTCAGAGCTAATGTGAATCCTTGGCCTTTTACAAAATATACCCATGAGCCTTCTGTATCTCAGAGCCTTCAGAGAAGAAGATTAATTGAGCGCTCATGGTGTATTTTGAACCACCAAAAATTAAATACAAATACTTCTTTCACTGTTTCCATTAGTCATTCACTAGTTCTGTCCTGGTTTACTTTTGATAGCTTAGCTTCTCATGGGCAGTCATGCTTCTTCCCTGGAGTTTAATTTTACTTGACAAGTTGGGATCTTAATATTTGTTAATTAACAGTTCATTCTCTCATCAAAACTGCTGAACTCACAGACGAGTGGCTAGTATGTCCCTCAAGTTGTGCCATACATAATTGTTGCACCTGTTACAGTGCCTTGGGGCCTGCAAGTCCATGGAATTTAGTTCATTCTGAAGCTCAAGATATTAGTACTTTATTCTTTTCTCTGCTTCATGAGCCCCTGCATTATGTTCCTTATGTTCCATAAGTCATTCCTCTCCATCTCAGTTGCAATAGGCCAGTATCAATTTTCTGTTAGAACTGAATTTTCAAAAGGGTAAAGAAGTCTATTGTCAATTAATAAATAAGAGTTGCATTGTTATCTTGTTATTCAACTCTGATGAATTTGAAAATGTCATTCATTTATTAATGCCATGTTTCTCAATCAAATAGATATTTTTTTCATAGATACTGAAAAAATATTTGTTCTTTTTACATGATTGCAAGAGCAAGATTTCTGATTATTTTCAGTGCAAAAATGTAGCTACAGAAATGTAGTTATAACGTATTGTTTTTTTCTTCACCATACAAAGTAAACATTAGAAATGAATGAAGCCCTAGTTGAGCTGGCAAAAGAGATGTTAATTAGGATATGTAGAAGGAATAAATGAATACTCTCAAATCAGTTTTAATGGCAGTTTACAATGTAATTATCTATCAAGAAGTACAGTATAGAATCTGCTGATTTTACTTGCCAAATTTTAAACTAAATCCATTTAAGAGCACAGAGATAGGGAAAAAAAGCAAATTCTTGTGAGAAAGGAGATAACTTTGTTTAAGTCATGCTGATTTATGCTACAGATGTGGGGGTTGTCTATATTCCACTTTTTTGCTTGCAGAATGATGCCTCCATCGTTGATCTGACACACTTTGTAGATGGGTATACATATAGGAGCTCCCCTTGCTCAATATTCTGGAAGAAATTCAAGAGTTCAGTTGCCTCATATGGCTAAGGAAAGGTGGGAACAAATTCGTACTCATTAGCAGAAAGACCTAATAGTCTCAAAAAATGAAGCAAAGAGTATGTATGAGATTAGCAGTTACTTTTAATGCTTATGGCTGCAATCTCTATTCACTGCTATCACTCCAATCACTGTTATCAGAGTGAGATGCATATAATTAAATTTGAGAAGTGTGTGATTCAGAATTTGTAAGTCACAAAGTGTTTCTAACAAATAAAACACAGTAAAAGTAAGAAGACCTGGTACCCACATCTCTGAGATTCACAAATGGTACATGATGTACTGAGCCAGCTGTCCTTTAAAAATTAAAAAAAAAAAAATCTTGAGTTTTTTTAAATAGATTTTTTGTTGAAAACTGAATTGTTGAAACTACAAGCAATAGGATGCCTTAGGCAGCCAAGCATATAAAAATATGGTTCATGGAGTGATTTTTACTGCTCCCGCTATTTAAAGTCCTATTTTCATGAGCTTATTAGCTACTAGTGATCCCTAAGGAAAAATACAATTAAAACTTAATCATACCAAAAGCTGAGGTTCTTCTGATTCAGCGAACTTGTAATCTTGTATATTTAGTAGTTTACTTGTAAATGTCTTAGTACCGAGAATGTAAGATGTATCAATTAGCTTCAGTCTGCAATAATGCTGCTCCTCCAAATTCAAATGAGAGATTTTGTGTGTGTCAGTAGATGCTAAGGAATTCTGACTGGTAGCATTATTTATTTATATTTTTTACAGTTGAGCAGAACCTTTATTCCTTTTATATTGTATATATATATATTGTATAACCTCCCCATACCCAGTCCTGTTCTCCACAGAAGATTCAGACAGTTAAGAATAGCTAAGTGTGAAGAATACAAACAGATTTAGAAGACAGTCTGTGCATACTGTTGTGAAAATAACTTTTGTTGCTATTTTTTTCCCCAACTGAAAACGAAATGGAAATAATTTGAAACAAGATCTTTCCAAAGTTTTGATATCTGGGTGAAATCCGATGGAGTAAGGAATGTTTATTTTGAGGAAAATAGGGCTTTCATTTAAAAACATGAAAGTCAAATATTTCTAATGACAAAAGATCATAGTTCAGTCAGTTCAATGTGAATACTTAGGTTAATGATTTTTATAATGTTTTTACTCAGAAGTCTTCTGCAGAAAGGTGTTTCACATGGCTCTTCTGTGATATGACTGAACTGGAGAATGGATGCAAACATACAAAAATAGCTTTGCAATGTTATTGCATTGTGATACAGGACACAAATCCCCTTTTCATACCTTGCCTTGTTTTCAACTAAATTCTAAAGACAACCTGTTGCAAAGCCTACTTCTGTTATTGCTTTGATAACACTGTAAATTAAAATATAAAAAAACACATGGAGTGTGTAACATACAGCAAATAATCCTGTGGTTCAGTTCCCAGATGAAATCCAGAAAAGTAATGGAACCAGTTACATTATTCTAATCTTAATCTTTGAATTTCTGAGTAGTTGTGTTAGATTATCTACTTTCTATTTAGGACTGCTTAAATTAAGAACAGAAGAAATTTACAAATTAATTAAGGTAATTCACTTTATGTGAAAAATTCTTGTTTCAAACAGACACTTTTTTACATAACTGACAACTTTTTGACTAACTGGAATTGGAATATATTTGAGGTCTCAATTTACTTTATGACTTTTCCTTAAATTCTGGTCTGTTAATTTCACTACTTGGGTTATTGTGTTCAGGCTCAAGCACAAACAATCATATTCAGAATCAAATTAGCTGTTTTTCAAGAAATAATTCTGACAGGCTCTGTTTTCAAGCTACAAAAGATCTGTGCCTGTTAACAGGACCAAAATTCTAGGAGCAGAGTTTCATTTTATTCAAGGAAGCTGTTAGCTCTTCCAAAACTAAAATTTTCAAAATAGGGAAAATAGTAGTTCAAAGAAAAAGAACACTTTTTTTCATAGTGGGAGTTTAGAACAGCATCCTTACCAGCCACTCTCTAGGAAGAAATACAATTAAAAGACTCAGAGAGAGTCTTTTACCTTTGGTAATTTTAATCAGTGATACATTTCCATAAACACATTTTTTCTGTAAACAATTTGCAGGGGAATGTATTTCATGCTGTTTTAACATGCTGAGACCAACTTTATTCTGATACATGCAGGTCTTTTAAAACAACTGAAATAGGACCCATTCTGTGCTTGCTGGAGGGAACCATGTCACAAAGATTATAAAACTATAAACTGCATTCTCCCTATGACTGGCCTTAAGACATCTAAAATTACTTATTATTAGACAGTTTGCAAATAACCCTTTCAAATCATTCATCTCATCAAGTCCGTACATTGTTGGTTATCATGCAAGATGTATCAGACAGTTTATCTATTCTTAAGTAACTTCCTGAATTTTTTCCACTGGTATGACAACACAGTTCTTGTAACCTGTTTGAAATTTAAATTTAAAACAGTTTTGCTGCCATGCTGTGTGTGGTCTAGTTTTAAACTTCATGCATATGATCACAGAGGTCAGAGTTGTTCTGATATGCATGAAAATTTGGGTTTCCCAACCTAATCATTAGTCATATTCTTCCCACAAAGAGAATGGTAGGAATATTCTGTCAAGGTTTATGTGGTCTTCATCAGAGATATTCATAGCTGTTCATCAAGGTGATTTGTAACACTCTTTTGTTGCAAAGCCTTTTGATACGAAAACAGGAAGAATTTTTAAAATGCAGGAGATATGTGTCATTCAAGAAAGTGTGTTTGTATGGAGAATTTCAGTCCTAATAATGGCAGAAAGTTCTTTTGTACAGAAATGAAATTGACAGTTCCTTTCAGCATTTAGACCTTTAACTCTGTGTTCAAAGTAATGGTTCTGCAATTTCTGTTAAGTGAAACACCTCTTAAAATAGTATGTACAAAACAGATGTGCTTTTTATACACTTTTAATTTTATATTTTTGTTCCAGCAACTGAACCTGCTTTCCTATAATATTTTATTAAATCCTAAAGCACTGCTTTGTCATAACAAGTCTTATGTAAGTTTTGCACAAACACCTAGAAATAATCTGTACCTCCCTGACTTACAGAGAACTAAAGAGAGCAAGAAGTAAGAATAAGTTGCTAAATCAATCAGGTGATTAAAGATTTCCAAGACTTCTTTCAGATGGAAAGAACAATCCAGTTTCATAATGGTATGAGCATTTTTCTATTGTCTGTTTATCACACAGGCATCAGAAAAGTGAGAAATACAGACCCCACTACTAATAACAGATAAAAGAACTGCTAGACAAGTGCACAGAGCAGGAGTGTACCTTCCATAAAGAAAACCCCCAGCCCTCCCGATGAGGAGGATGGTTTCCTGGGCCACACTAACTTGCCGTATGAGTGACGTGCTAATGATTGTCACTGATTGCTCATCTGCCAAGAAGTTTCAACTGCTCTTCTTACTTAAAGACAGTTTACCAGCATTATGTTTTCCTTTCCTTTCCCGTCTCCTATTTGTATTGGATTTAAGTATCCCATGACTTCTAATTACAATAATTTATATACCTTAAATTTTTTGTACTTTCTTTTTGGCATGATTGATTTTTTTTTTTTTTTTTTTTTTTTTTTTTTTTTTTTTTTTGCTATTGTGATGATTTTCTCTTGGTGATAATGTCTTGCTGCTGTTCTGGCTTCCACTAAATGGAACTAAACTACCAACACAATATTTTATCTGTCTAATTCTGTGTCTAAAAGACCATAGACTAGTCAGTATAATTCCTGCTTTTTCCATCAAATCCACCACTTTGAACAGCTGCATCTCCCTCATTGCTCCACAGGCTATGAAAAATCACGTGCCCATATACATGCACATACATTAGATATATGTATAAAATATATTCAAGAGAATTCCTGATTTTGTACCAAGTGGAATTGAGAAATGTTTACAAATAAAGAATAGAGACAAAAATAAAGGAACTTTTAAAATTTTGTTAATTTCTTTAACTTTTCTGTAGCAATCTATACAAATATACACAGAATTTTAAAAAGTTAAATTCCTTCTGTTGTTACTCTTAATGTTCTATGAGTCATATTTATAGAAATTCTTTATTTCACAGACTTGCCTTGTGCCAAAATGTTACTCTACATAATTTGTGCTAGTAGGTGGGGGTTTTTATTCATTTTAGTACTTTTTTTCTTAAAAGATTGCAGTTATATTTTGTATCAAATTTGACTTGTTGCCTTGCAGTTTGTCTTTCTATGACGACATGGAAAATATATGTGTATCAATATAATAGTATTACATAATTTTTAAACAATGCAGTAATAAATGAGGGAAGAACGTTTAAGATAAATAAAAATCAAGAAATCTAATGTAATATATCCTTCCAGTTCCATGTTAATGTATACAAATTTTTAATATATATGAGGATAGCAGTGAGTTATTTTGGTCCATTGCCATGTTTGTTCTACAGCAGAGAATAATCACTGAGTAGCAGCAGTGAGGAAGAAAAAGCAAATTCGGAAATATAATTTTTCATTACTTTTTTATTGAATTAGTGACTTAAGCACTGTTGTGAAACTGACCAGGCTCCACTAGGGCACAAGCTATTTTACTTCAAAACAACCTGATTTGGAATGTTGGGGTGGGTTTTTTTCGGGGTTTTTTTTTTTTGTTTGTTTTTTGTTTTTTGTTTTTTTTGTTACACCACTTGATGTGACCTTGTGTCCCAATGCATTGTTATGTTCTGTGTGGCTGATTTCCTCCTCTCCCTTTTTGCATATGTGCATAGTTAGTGATTCTGTCTATTAGACCAACCAAGTAAACATTGTTTGCCTTTTGGGAGCAGAAGTGTGACACCAGCAGTGGTCTGCAGTTGCTCCCTGTCACTTTTTTGGGTCAGTTTTTTCCTGTTTTGCTTCCTAATGTTTCTTTTGTTTGGTGAAGGAAAACATTTTGTGCCTGAAATAAGGTGTAATAAAGCAACAGTTTTACAGCTTGTTTTAATAATCTGTTTTAACTAGGACCATAGTTTAAAAAACAATGTTTTTTCTAGTAATGTTTTTAGCTATGTCATGGTTTGACACTGGCACAATGCCAGCGCCCCCATGAAAATGCAACCTATCAATTGAATGCTGTGAAACGCGATCGAGAACAGAGCAAAGCAGGCCTAGGGGAAAAGCCATGCGGCCTGCAGAGGTAGGCCAGGGGGTGAAGGATCGGGAACCGAGCTAGGCCAGCTCTTTCGGACGGAAGGGTGGAGAACATCTGGGATGTCTTTGTTCCCCCTCCCCTAAGCTAGAGGGAAAAGAGATAGAGAGCCTGCAGACACCTGGAAGTTTGCTGGCAGAGGAGAAGGAGAAGCGGGGTGGGGGGGAAGATGCCCAGCGTGAGAGACAGGAGAGGGAGTCCTGGGCCAAGATTTCAGCCGTCCGGGGAGTCCGGGACTTTTAACCCTTTCCTGAGAAATGAAGGCTTTATGAAATATTACTCCTCCTCAATTTGAAGGAAGGAGAGACAGCCTGGGACCTCAGATGTTAGGGAAAGAAGGTTGGGGGGAGATGATGGAGTGGCTTTTGGCTGGACTCTTCTTGTTAGCCATAGACTGAACCAATCCTTCCTCCAAGAGAGACTGCATTTTAGGGAGATGCACTGGTGAGCCAAGAGACCTTCTTCAGCAACTACCAGTTCAGGAATGGACAGAGAGAGTTGAGGAGGGTGTAAGGATGCCCTCCGTCTTCAGAGAAGAAGAGAAGGCGATCTATGCTCTTGGATCCTCAGCCCCAGGGGAAAATGGAGGGGACTGTAGTCCCAAAATGAGACACTGGACTGTTGTTCCTGTTGGTCCTTGGCAAAGCATCCTTAAAGGGGCCCTATAAGCAGTCTCTGTCCATGCACGGTGGTGAGAGCACTGTGACATGGAGAGGAGAGTGTCACACTGGACGGTGTGCCTGGGCGGTGCCATGTGTGACAT
Organism: Taeniopygia guttata; assembly: GCF_048771995.1. Classification (NCBI taxonomy): domain Eukaryota; kingdom Metazoa; phylum Chordata; class Aves; order Passeriformes; family Estrildidae; genus Taeniopygia; species Taeniopygia guttata. The sequence goes on along the minus strand of NC_133028.1, from coordinate 33,187,603 downwards.
GGAAACACAAGAGGTGGCAGCTGTGTTTCCTGGGGGTCTGTGGTGCAAGGGGGACTCCTCTCTCCCCCGATGGATTTAGTATTGATTATGTGGAAGGGTGAAGACTAGGTTAAGGGTCCAAATGTATCTCGCTGTGGTTTGTTGGAGTTGGGTGGTGGGGGAGGAAGGTTTTGAAAGGTTTTAATTTTGAATTTTGTGTGTGTTTTTTTTCCCTTCCTTTTTTCTTTTATAGTAGTAGTGGTAGCTTAATAAAGTTTGGGGTTTTTTTTCCTTTGTTATTAAGCTTAGGCCTGCTTTGCTCTGTTCTCGATCGCATTTCACAGCATTCAATTGATAGGTTGCATCTTCATGGGGGCGCTGGCATTGTGCCACTGTCAAACCATGACAAGTTATTAGCTAATTTGTTGCATTTTCATCTTCAAGTAAAGATGCTGGAAACTTTTAATATCTTTTTCTTTCTATGAATACTACATTATCTTTTTATCTATACGTATGCCATGAATTTTCTGTGAACTTAGGGATTTTGTTAACACACAAATTTCCCACCTGCCAAGGGTTCCTGGCTTCCTGTAAAACCCTTATTCTGATCCACATCCTTGTGATCTTAACTCTACAGCAGCACATGAGGCTGCTCTGGTTACTTCTGAATTTCTCAGAGGTGTATCTTAGATTCAGACATTTGCCAAGTCTATTACTGTTCTAGTACATGGCAGTCTGGCAGGTGACAGACACGAAAAGATTAAAATTACTCGTGGCAATGTGCCATTGTTCTTTAACCTTCATTAACCTCAAATTTCTTACTAACATAAACTTGGATGCTTTGCCCAAGATATTTCTTCCTCCTACTTCTCCACCTCTAGTTGTTTACCACTCCCTCCTCCAATGGAAAAAATTACTAAAGAGCTTTTTTGGTTGCTTTAATGGACCAATTTTGTTTATTCCTCTAAGGAAAAAGTGTTTTCCCATTGTCCATTTTTTTCATACCTGGCACCAGTTCTGTGAAAGTGAATGAAATTATTTTGCTCTATTCTACCATTCTCCTTAATATCTGATAATCAATATTTCATTTTAATTTTCTTTTCATTCTCCTTACTATCAGGCTGCTTGTCCTCTGGAGGCTGCTGGATCTAGTATTTTTACTAGATTCATAAGAAATTTGATAATAAGCATCATTTAAATATAAAATGAAATTTACAAATGGGGAAGGTAGAAATGCTACATCTAATGAGAGCTTTCTTTCCCCTGCACTCTTCATTTTCCTGTTCTCCATTCAGATACTATACCCCAACACTGTCACAAATCTTCTCCCTGAATTCTAAATCACTCACTCTGCCTTTATTTTCTGTCATTTGATTCAAGGTGATTTCTTGTGGTCATTATCTGTCCAACTTGTCTTCTGTCATCTAGTATTCCTTTTAAAAAGCTTGTCTTTTCCTCAGTAGCTCTCATGTGTATTTGCTAATGTATTACATTTCTGTAAATCAGTTCAGTTCATTAATAATTACATCATTGTTCATGAAGTGAAAGCTTCTTTATTGCTATCCTACTGTTTGTATATTTCAGAAGGCTGCCAATGATTAAAACATAATTACTCTACATTGCAATGCAATCCTGTTTAAAATGGCAGCTTTCAAAAAACACAGAGTAGTCATAAAAGCATAGGTCTTTATTTTAAAAGGTAAACATTATACTTCTTATTTTACATATGAATACCAGAAAATGTTAAAGAAAAAATTAAACAAGGAAAAGAAGGGAAAATTTTCAATAGCACTCTCTGTTCTTGTAGACAGAACTCCTGTCAACAAATAGTTCATTAGTTATTTAAAGAAGGCTATAACTTTTCAACAAAAACTTTCAGAAATAGAGATACTACCATTGAAAAACATATCACTTAAAAAAAAAAGAAAAGAAAAAAATTGTTTCCTTGTATTCGATTGTATTGCTTTTAATTAAAATTCTGAATTGTCTTTTCTAATCACTTTGTGTTTTTTTCCCCAAAATTACATACTCAGAAAAAACATATTGCTTTTGACCAACACCAGAATCATTACTAAGAATGCAAAATTAATGACCTCGTCATTAGAATTTGAATATGTTCAATAATTTTTCTAACTAACCTGTAGTACTGAAAAGAAGAAAATATTGGTAAATATCTGTGGAAATTTTTATTGCTAAGCATGTAGTAATAAGATTCTGCCCCCATCCATGAGATAAAAGTAGTTTAGCAAGAATTGAATATAAATATTTTAATTTATGTAAGATTGTTTTTAAGAAAGTTATGGGAGATATATTGATAATTTTGCTTCAGGACATGAAATAATTGCCTCTGGAGACTGTTCCATTATCATGGTTCAGCAGTATAGGTACATGTTAGGCTTTTCTCTTAGGAGATACCAGTTAAAGTCACTGCCTGAAGCAAGGTGACAACCAGAATTGATGGGCCATCATAATTTTCAGTAATGTGCTCTGATTTAGCACAAAAGTGTTCTCTGAAGTAAAGAAAGATCACTGTGATCCATTAATCAGTTATTTTTTATTTATATCAGTTGAGTTATTTAACCTTACTAAGATAAGTCTGGTTCTGAAGTCGGTTTATGGACTGAAAGAAAGGAAATGGAGCAAGGCAAAATAAAACTGCTAAATGTAAACATCTCAAATCTCCTACAGATATATGAGCACTTTTACTTGGAATTTCAATAGTGGTAAAGTCAAGGGATTGGCTTAAAAGAAAACACATTATCCACTGCTTTGCATATATTCTCACTGTCCCCTTAAGAGAACTGTTTTTTGTCTGCTGAGGCAGATGTAAGGCAGATCTACATGTGATCCCTAGCTTGAGAGGAAATAATCTGTCTTTTCTCTCTACCCAAGGAGTAGACTTCGATTTTGTTTCTCAGAAATGGTCTTGCACTGTATCTGCACTGAAATCCCCAACACCCAAGTCGCGTGGTTTCTGTCTTCTGCATAAGATCCATATTAATTCCTAGTTCTCATAATAATGGCAGAAAGATGACCCAGTACAAAAAGTAATGGTGAAAGATGATGTAGTAAAAATCAGAGCAATTGCAGCTTATGAAATTTTTTCTTTTCATTACTGAGAGTTGTATGATTCATGTTGTTAAGACTAAATCTGTAAGAAATGTAACAAATAGCCTTGAAGGAAGTATTTACTGCCTCGTGCGGTACCTAGTTGGTACTTATTAAACAACAATGCTATTAGCACTAATTTACCTTTCTTCCCCTGTATCTTAACCCCCAGTACTCATGTTCACAGGGTTCCATGAAGATGAAAAGAGGAATTGTTAGGTTGATTACATTTGATAGAAAGAAAGAGAATGAAATTGGGCTTTTTTATAACCTGCATTGGGTGTGGTTTGTAGGAGTAGTGGTACTCCACTGAGTTTATTTCATCATCCCTTCAAATATTGCATGCATAAATATATATTAATGGCATTAAACTAAATAACTAAATATAGGAACTAAATATCTAAATATAGGAACTAACTCCTAAAAATTCAGCATACTTGCTATCTTACGGTACTTATATATACATATATCTATAAATAAACCTTAGTTATTGAAATTTTTATTACAAGATCATTAATTCCCCATCAAACAGTTATCAGTAGGCCTATTGATTCTGTAAAGAGAATGTCGATGTCATTTGCCCAAAAAGAAAGTGTGCAGATTTAGTGACAGTAGATGTATTTTAGAATTCTGTACTTCTATTGATTTGTCTTTTGAGAAGGAGACGCTTATTTATAGACCATTTATAGAACCACCAGAAAACATATACTTTGTTCCCCTTTGGTATTACATTTCAGAAAATTTTAGCACTACTACTGCATTATTATTTCTTCAAGTTAATTGGCAGTTTAAATAGCTGAGAAGGGCTGCAGTGCACTTCTGAACCAAAGAATTAGTTTTCTGTTGCTGAAAGCAGTGAGTTTTTTCTTAGTTTTGATTTATTTTAGTTTGGTTTTATGTCCCTGCTCTCTACAGTTTTCTGGAACAGTTGTGCATGGTTTTTAAAGTGTTGTCCTATATTTTTGTGCCTGCTTGTATATGACTTTAATTTCTATCCACTCAAAACATAAATACACTTACTCGTTATTTCAAATTTACTTTTTAGCAGAAAACATTTTGATTGTCTAAATTATTTTTACAGAAGAATTGTTGACTCAATTTTCTACATAATTCTTTTTTACTCAGCAATCAGGAAATGCTATGGGCTGGATTTATCTAAGCATACCAAATGATATTATGATTTCATAGCTTTACCAAATTGTGAAGAAGTTAGTTAATTGTCAAGTTAATGTTTTTAAAAATATGAGGATTGAGGGAGTCACATTATTTTGTAATTTATTTTAATTTATAATAGTCACATTTATTCATATATGCATGAATTCTTTTAAAAGAATTTGCTTAACCCTTTTACTACTACCAGTGAAAATAATTTTAAGTAATATTAGAGGAACAAAGTCTCTAAAAGCTATGTGGAAGTTTCTTTTTTTTTTCAGTAAGAGACAGATTTTAAGAGAATGCAAATGAATGATTTCTTTCCATCTGATTTGATACTTATGAAAGAATGCAAGTATTGACCATAAATGTATCAAACAACAACAGGAGTCATCACTTTCTCAATAAATTATTTTTTTTTTTTAGATTCATAGCTTTTTAAATTTGAAGAGAGTTTACTGTTTTGCTGGATTTTCTTTAGAAGTCTGAAAACTTAGCAGAAAAAAAAACAACTACACTGCAAATCTAGAGTGAGTTTATGCTTTCCAACAAATGCTGCAGGTTTGTCTCGAGCATTTTTGAATACTTATTCCCTTTTAATTAATTAAGTAAATTTTCATTTCCTTACCTTTTCGAATAATGCTCCCCAGGGAGCATTCTCAAGAAGTTTCATTTACTTCATATTTTCTGTTATCAACCCCATTCAGACTGACTAAAAGGCACAGGGAGTTTTGATTTCATTAAGTAATATAACCTCAATTGTCATTCCATGGAAGCTGTTATTTTAATAATCTCTGCTGAAACACTATTTCAATACTATTTATGAAACACAGTCTCTTTCATGCATCTCTCTTCTCAAATCACAGTTTATTATGAGTTTATTTAAATTATGTCTATGGTGTTTGTGTGCACAGGACTGTCATGTCTTGTCTTGAGCCAGGGACTAGGCCAAGGTGACCTTCAGATGTCCCTTCCAACTGCAGCCATTCTGTGATCTTGATAGCATAAGGCAGCAAGGGAGAAGTTGGCACCTTCTATTTGAATTCCCACATTTATAGACATTTACTTCATTTATATGAATGAATACTCTTTGCTCAGTACTCTTTATTTAGTATTGTTGAGTTAGATTGTGGGTACATCCTTCCTTACACACATATTGCAAACAGCTCTATGCTGCTTCCATGTCATCTGAAAAGTTTGGGATGAATATTTGGGATCCAGGCCATTGCAAAAGTTACGGTAACTTTGGGGTTTAAGTTTATGATAACCCACACTTATGATAAGGGCCATTACCTTAAAATCAGAATTCAAATGTATGATGTGTTAATGTACAGTGATCCAAATGAATGATGCAATTTAAATGTTTTTGCAAAATATATAAAATAGATAAAACTGCAATTAATCTAGTCTGAATAGTAATTTGGAAAGTCTTCTGTCCTCATGTCTGTGGAGACACTTGCTGGATATGCTCTGCTGATTCACTTGTCAGGAATTCAGCCTTTGTGCACATTTTTTATCTCAGGTTACAGATTGAGAGTAAGGGCTCTTTAGTTTGGAATATAGCCACTTAAGGGATCCTTCAGCTTGAATCCATTTTCCTCATTTCCCTCTTTTACTAAAGTGTGTGTTCACTTCTAATTCATTGACAAAATAGCCTTGGAGTCTGCTTTCGAAGATACAAAAATTAGTTGGCCAAACTTCTTTCACCTTCTGTACTTAATATATCAATTTTACTTAACAACAGATTAAATTTTGCGTTGAATTCGATGCTTGTAGTTTTTAAATGTCTCCATCTGCTGACCCATATATTTCTTACCTGTCTGTACTTCAGCAAGTATGCCTGACAAAGTATCTAATTTTGATTAATACTTGCAATTCATTATGACTGAAACTGGGTATGATGGCCTCCAGGGGAAAATTGTTAGCATGTTATGAGGTATTATATTCCAAAAATTCATCATTTAAAGGAATTAGCTTCACTATTTAGCAAGGCAGTGAATTCAGATTGTTTGACCAGATGGCCATTTGCAACAGCAAATATACATTGGTATTTAAAAAGCTTTGTGACCTCTGGAAGAAAAAACATGAGGCAGCCTAAAAAAATGGTAATTCTGGGTAATAAAGTCGGAGTTAGAAAAACCATAAGCAATTGCATTAAGAATCAAGAAAGGGAGTCAAAACAAAACAAACAACAAACAAACAAAAAACCCAGAAACAGTTGGATGATTTACAAAAATGTTTATTTTGCCATACTCTGAGGCTAGATAATTCCTAGGCATGGCAGATGCAATATCTGAATCATTTGAAATGCAGCATGCTTTATTTGAAAAGACAAAAATCATCAAAATCTTAATGGCACACTGAAAATTCACTGAAATAGAAGTACCAGTTTATGAACACTAGCAAATAAGTACCTGCATGCGCGCTGCACACTGAAGAACAAAACTCACCAAGAAATCAGGAAATCAACTGGACTGCAGAAGTCCACAAACTGTGAGCATTCTTAGTGCGTTCCTGGGTAAGGGATAATCCTGTCTGATTACACCTAAATTCATTGTTTTACCCAATGGCTTTCATGTACTAATTTTTGAGTCACCTAGCAATTTGGTTCCTTTGGCCTTCATCCTTTACATCTTATGCTCATACAATAATGCAGTATCTGACAAACACAGACATACAGATCTGCCAACTGCACTAAAGTATTATTTAAAAATGCTTAAACTTTACTTGCAACTTTAAAATATTGCATTTTTAAAAGTCTTGAAATTCAGCAATGATCCTGAAGCAGGCTGGAATCATCAGGAAATATCAGTTCTGGTAGACTGAGAGATGCTCCAGACTACAACAACAACAATTTAGTAGATTTTTACTGCCGTGGGTGTATGATGTGTATGTATGTAATGGCATTTTTCCTTTCAGTAGTCCCCTCTTGCAATCTCTGTACCACTGGCTTCTTGGGCTTTTTCATAAGTTTACTTGAACATATTCACACTCAGAAAAATTTTGGATGCCTGAATATTTTTCTATTCTTAAATCATGTTTTTCTATTCTTATAGCATGTTTTTCAATGTTTTTCTATTCTTACTTTCAAGTATTTTGCAGAAACAGCAACAGTTGAGACCACTCACCCTCTCCTTCATGCTTATTCAGGTTTTGAACAAAGGCATGATAGTCTATTCTATTGAAACAAACCTGTTGTTCTTATTATGCTCAGCCACAGATATTTAGAAAAGGAGGAAAAGAGCAGAATTACTTTCCTCAGCTTCCAGAAATCTACAGCTTAGGGAAAATTTAGAGCTAGAAGTTGTATATTTGAATTTACTAATCCTTCATCAATTTTTCTTCAATTACATTGCCCATGTAAGATTATATGTCCCTAGTATTTTCCGTGCTGTGTCATGCACATTTGGAGGGTAGCAGTAGAGGTTCCTTCCAATCTGATTGTTTTTATTGGCCTACTTTTGATATGCTAGTTACAATTTCCGTTCCTGGTTTAATGCACATTTATAAGATACTGTACTTCCTATTTTGAATTAAAAGAGGAGCAAGAAAAACTGTTAGCATCCGGCAACCACACCTTGATGCCCCCAGAGTCTTGGTATGGTGCATTAATTTTTCAGTTTGTAATTTGCCAGATGCATTTAATGGAACCAATTTTCATTACATCTGTTCTATGGTTCAAAGAGCTCTTTTAGTTGCCAAAGGGATCCAGCTTCACACAGATTCAGAGAGGGTGCTAATGCACTGTATCTTGAAGTATTAGATAACTACGGATGGTTTTATAGCAAAAAGATTATTTTTTGAGAGACAAATTCTATATTCATGACTTGCCACTATTAGAATTCAAATTTAAACTGCTTGTCTCTTCCTCAAGAAACCATATATTGATTTTAATGTAATTTTCTTAATAATACTCTCAGATTACTTATCTTTTTAAGCAATTTTATATTTCTGTTTATTGGAAAAATAAGATGTAGTTATACATAAGTAAATACTGATTTTAAAATAAGAATAGCTTAGTAAAGCTTTCTCATGAAATACTAAAAGATGTGAGCAGTAACATTTTGTAATTTTCAGCTCTAAGACAAGACAGTCTATTATACCAAAACAAACTCACATTACCAAGATAACTGTACATGTTGTGTATAATTTTAATCTTTGTAAAATGTGTAACAGTTGTATGGTATTAAATTCAAGATTTCACTTGACAGCAGCTTTCAATGAAAAGGTTTTTCCTCATGGGCTGAAGAAAATTTGAAATGTTCTACTACACTTTGAAGTTCTAAAGCATTAGCCATATGAGAATTATAAAGCATTAATCCTGAAGAGTTTCCACCTGACAGTCATGAAATAGCATACCTGTGTGAAAAGTGACTCAGTTTTACTTCCTCAGGCAATACTTTCCTTTTTTTCTGCTGCTTCAGAAATATCATGCATCATGTCGTAGTGAGAAGATGGTGTTGGAATGACTAGATCTTTTTGAAATTACTGAAGTCTACACTATCACTGTATTTATCTAAGGCATTTCAATGACATTTTAAAAAGTTTTTTATACTAGGAGTTTTATTTTAGTTTGATAAGTCATGTGTAAAAGTTGTTTCAAAAGAGTAATCAAAAGCTTAATTTCACTGTGCTGTTCTAGACAAATGTTGTTTGTAAAGAGAAAATCGTAATAGAAGGAGCAAATCTATTAGCAAGAGTTCATATGCAATTTAAGAACATGAAACATCTCCCAGCTCAGTCAGAGACTGAGATCAATCAGAGGCTTGCCATGTGAGCTACATTTAGGTTTTATACTCGTCATTTTGTCCACTTTTTTGGGCTTTGGGCACCAAACAGACACTTTCTCTGCTTAAGAGTGAAAAGATACACTACAACAACAAACAGTCCTCCAAGAATTTTAATCTTCTGTCTTCTCTCATTGGAACATGGAGCATAGGAAAAGGAATCGTAGCTTTATTATGTGCTCTGGCAAACAGCAGGACAGTGATGTTCCCCCTTCAGTTGCCTGCACCAGTTTGTATTATATACCAAGCTAATGACCACATTTACATTTCCTTGAAGTAAAAACAAGTCCTTATAGTGGTGGTATATTTTGTCACTGAGACAAACTGAAAGGGGAGTTGAATTTGAATCAGCTATTAGGAGGTAAAAATGCATGGAAGAAGGAAGGGACTGAGGAGGGGGGGTGAAGGAAGATATTCATTCCAGCTCTGTATTTTCAGTTCAAGATTTGCGGTTACAGAATTTACACAACCAAGAAAACCACAGAGCAAGAACTGCCTCAGAATGGAAATGAAGGGTTCTCAAGTATGTTCATATTGCATTAATTTTTATAGAGGAATACTTAATACTCACTTCAATTAAAATTCACAACAAAAGAAGCACCTTGAAGGTGTTTGTTACCCTGTGCATTGTCACAACTGGAGACTTAAAAATGGCAAAGAATTATAAAACATGATTATGTAAAATGAAGCCATTTGGGCTTTTCTGTAAACATATGCATTCTAATTTCCTTTTCACGTTACTGTACCTACTTTTTTCATTTCCTAGATTTTTTTTTATATTTAGATGCATTTGAAATTAGGTGTTTTTATGCAATAAGACTCATAGTATTTCCATTGCAAAGACAAAAGAGCTGTAGGTGTAAATTTATGATTGAAACTGAAAGAATAGATTGCTTTTCAAAATAATCCACTTATAGTCAGTAAGCATAGTAATTTGTAATGCTTTTTTTCTTTTTTTTTTTTTTTCATATCTGCTACTAAACAGAAACTGAGTACTTGGTAACATCAAAATTGTGACAACTTGTTTTTTTCCTGAGGTCTGGCTTTACTGCCAAAAAGTACACCATATAAACTTTTTGCCAGTGTTCCACTATGTATTTTTCCTTTAATTTCCTGGCTGGGAACTGCTTTTACTTCAGCCATTGAGAAGATCCCAAGTCGTATTTTCGCTAGAAACCATAATATTTCATAACAAAAATTAATTTGTAACCAGAAAGCAAGAGATAGCAACTACAGTGGAACAGCCTGTGTCATCATCAGCCCAACTTTGAAAATGCAGCTAGTGAAATGGAAAGCAGATGGACTGGAATTTTCTCATCAGTACACTAAAACTGACAGATTTCAGACCATAGATCTAGCTTCACCTAATGTCACATCCTGAGGAAATAATGTTTTAAATAATAAAAATCCCTCTAAGAATATCTCATTAACTCAAGTTTCAACATAAAATCTTTTTTCCAAAAAAATTCAGTTAATATTCAAAGTGCAAATTGTTAATGTTCAAATTGCATTTGGTGATTTTCCTGGACTTTATATTAGCAGGGATGACCTTTGAAACACAACAGGTTATAAAGTTTACCATTGTATTCAGTGATATATAAGTATTTTTAGGAGAAAACATGAAAATAACAGAAAGATATAGATATTTTCTCTAGATAGTACTACTTACTGCTAGGAAAATTTAGGTATTCATGATGCAGAAATAAACTGAGACTGAGGACTGAAAATGCTCCCAAGAGACTACTGTGTAAAGCACATGAAATCTCCTTGCTTTTGTTTTACTGTTTTATCTTGTGTTCTTTTCTGAGGTTGCCTCATGTATATGTAGGTCTATACCTGTTTAGGACTTCTCTAGTCTTGTGGAGAGCAAACCCCGCTGACTGTGCATTTGTGCTTAAGTTACATTTCCAAAGCACATTACTTTTCAAGGTACATACTTTTCCATAATACAAAGCTGCTTTCTTTATAACACAGACTTAGCGCATGGCTTAGTCCACATACTGAGTTTTCATGGCCTATCTTTTGATTATAATTAAACTCTTGTGATTTAAAATATGAAACAGGGCTGTTGTCAAACTAAGGACAGCGACAGTTGAAATAAATAAGTAAAAACAACTTAAGAGCTTATCTGCTGATACTAACAAATCAAACATTTGCAATAGTTTCTTATTGATGGATGTTGCAAATTTAATAACTTTTTATCATTAACTGGACTCTGGGCCATAATGAAAGGTACTAGATACAACCAAGTATTCAGGAACCTACACGGCAGACCTAAATTTTAAGTTCTTTTTCCTCTCTTTTGTAGCAATGCAAATTCCTAACGTACATCATGATAGTTTTTCCTGTCCGCCTTTACTATCTGGCCCCATCCTTTCCATTCTCAAACATGTAGATAGCTTTGATGGCTGTGACAGGACTAGGGAAGTGCAAAATTGAGATTTTTAGGCTCTAAATTAAACATCCAGATTATCATATATTGAATATTACACTTGGCTTTTTGTAAATTATGTGAGGAAGGGGGATGGGTAGATGGAAGCATTTTGTGGCACACTACAAGATTTTTTATAGTTTCTGTTTCATTAGTTCATTATTTTCAAGTCTTTAAAGAGTGACCTAAATTCTGCAGTTAGTCAAGATAGGCCACAGATTATGAGGACAGGGTATGTTCTAGATTTGTATTTAAAAAAATGCACACCACATATTTGCATTCATAGGAGCATTTTGGCATTTTTGTGTATTTATGGTATCTCTGGATATTTTAACAGGAGTTCTTGAACTAAAATGCACATACTTCAACTCTCATCCCACCTGAGGTGCCTAGACTTCTTTGATTTGCCAAATTGTCATTGTAGAGATTTTAAAAAATGCACAAAAGAATATGTTATATGTTATATATAACATATATATATGTTAAAAAAATAGCACCTATACTGTACATTTAATAAAAAGAGTCAGATCTGATGTAAGTTTTTAGTGGAATTAAACCAATTTTTTTACTCCAATTCTTTTGGATATGTGTTAGTTATAAAAATGCACATGCTGATCCACATATATTTTGGATATGACTGCAACAGCTTACTTATAAAAGGTTCTTTTGTTGCTTTTCAGCCCCTTCCTCAGCATTGGACTTTATTTTTTTTTAGGAAGCTGTAATCATTTTCGGTTTGAAATTGTACAGGAATTTAGCTATTGCAGTGTGTGTGCCTTTGACTTGGAAGCAGCCAAAGAGTCTGCTAGCAAAGACTAAAGTGAGCACAGAGCTGTTCAACAGGAGCACTATGAACTTCATTTTTTTAGCTAGATACCAAATGCTTAATCCATAATCTGTGTGTATTTTAGCCTGCTATGTTTTCAGATCATCCTTTACTACATTTGTATTTCTGTGACAGATCTGTAACATGACATCGTTGTGCCATGTGATTCTGATTCTGGTCTTATGTAATACCATGGAGCAGATTGTTTTACATGCATCACCAACATCAAATTTAAGAATCTCTACATTTATTTTTTTAAAACATTTCTTGAGAAAGAAATGTACTTAGTTTTGCATAATCTGTTTTATATAAATCAATATTATTTAATATTTTTACTTCTGTATAAATTAATCTCAAAAATATTTCATTATTCCAGCAATTTCCTAAACATTGAAATATCTACTTTTACTAAAGAGTTTTTGCTTTTTTTTTCCCAACATACTTTCATGTACCTTTACTCTTATGATACTTCATGTAATGTTAAGCATTAGGATACTGCTAAAGCTTTTCAGCACAATAGGTTGAATTTATTGGTTCTGCTATTTTTAATATGTTTTAGTGGTACAAAGTCTTTAATGTACTGTCATTTCCAAGGCTTTCTCGTTACTCCTTTTCTACAATTAATGGACTCTATTTTCCATTATGATTTTCAGTTGAGACTGAAACAAATGCTCTTTTTCAGAAATCCTTCTTCCATTTAGTGAGTTACTTTCCCTATTTCTTTTTCACTTTCATTGCGCTCCCCTTGCTCTTTGTCTGCCCAAATGGAGCCCAGTCCCCCTGCATTTCTTTTGGAATACACCCTTTTGTACCTTATTTGATACAATATTTGGCTTTTGTTAAAGAATGTGGTCTATGTAAATACTCCTTGGTTATCTCTGTTTCTTTTCTAACTTTAATTTCTTTGCCATTTCAAGTAGGTCTGCCAGCACAGAGACCACATTATAAAGTTCTTACAGCGAGATTGTGCCTGACTTATGACTAAAGTTCATCACTGATGCTAGCATAACTAGTTGCTGTTTGTGTTTCCTTTGTGCATATAAAATAAAGTACATTTTTCAGCAACGTCCAAGAGACTTGACAAAATTACTACCATGAATTTCTGTTCTGTTAACTTTTTTCATAAAAAATTTAAATTTTTATGAGCGTATTTAAATGGCAATGAAAGCAGTCATCTTTCTATATTTTTATTTATTAATAGTACATTTGCCTGTAAACAACTGTAATAATTATGACCAAATATGCAACAAATTCGCTTCTGCATAGCAATACCCTGAGAATCCCATTGACTTCAGGCAGTTAAAATTGTATGACAACCCAGAATCTGACCAATTAAAAATTAATTAGATTACTGTTAATATCGTTGAATAATGTTTCATATAAGGAATGCTGAAATTAAAAAAAAAATTGAATCATTGTATCGTTTAAAAAAATTAAATTCCGTCCTTCTTCATGGTGCAATATGTAAGAGTTGCTTTGCAATATTTTAGTTCAGTTAAATGCCTCCGTAAGAAAAATAAACATGCTGATTTATAAATTGCTTTGCAGAGTAAATGTTAATGAGTGAAATTTCACCGATGATTAAAATCCATTTTCTAAAGAATAATTTTTATTTTATGAAGGCTGAGTGCCTTTGTAACAGGCGTGTTTAGGTTTAAAATTATTATTTCTCTTACATCAGTTACTATTTAGTGTGTATTAGAAGAATGTTTTAATGAAATTTATGGAATTTTTCTTTAGTTTTAATATATTAACTATGCTATATATTTTAATTATTTTTAAAACTATTGGACTGCTTCCCTACAGCAGGAAGTAGCTTCCCCATATAGTATATTTTAGTTCTATAATTCACATTTATATATTTATGTCAGCTGAAAATTACCAAGTTATTTGCACTTGACACAATGCTAAAAAAATGTAGAATTCACATTTTATGCCATACTGACTCAAAGCACTTGCATATGTGTTTTGAGATTTATCCTTAATGTGAGCTATCATACATTCTTTTCCCCATAAAGAAAAAAAAATATATATAGTGCATGTGTGCGTGTTATATATAAATATATAATACACGTCTATCTATAAATTCAGATATCTCTTTATTTTGGTAGACCTATACCCCAGTCATTGATGAAATGCATTCTGCAATTAAGACTAAGGAGGTGTGCAAATGAAAGATTTTTTACACTATCAAGAAAAGAGGAATATTTAAATCTGTGGCCAAAGCCAAATAATTTCCCAGATATTTCTGGTTTCATTGTAAGAGGTACTGTTTCTAAGAGTCACAAGGGAGAAAAACATGGTGAGACTCTGTTTCAGTTTTTAGTTATAGGTAGACCATATAGCATTAAGGTTAAGTGTATTCAATTGCTTTAGTTTAATTTCCTTGTAATTTATGATAATTTTTAATTGTTTAGCCACAATTGTTTTCCAGTACAACCTATTTGAGTGAAGAGACAGATAATAAATACTTGAGAAAGATATAATGTTTTCTTGCATATTCTATATGTAGGATAGACTGTTCTACATTACTCTCTGAATGACGTAGATATCCAAATTGCAAATGATCCTATCATATAAAAGGTATTTGGGTTTTATCCTTAGTAGAAATGTGTGAATAATTATTTACATATTTATTAGTCTTAATTTTTTGTCATTGGCAGTTGCAACTGCTTTGACGTTACTGTGATGACGTTAGATGAGTCTTGCATTGGGTGTCTATTTTTCTGACATAACATGTATTATACTGACATCATAAGACACTGTAGGATTGGACAATACAAAATATATAGCAAGATAAAAAGCAGGGTAGAAGTTTCTTTTATGAAGAAAGACCAAAGCAGATAACAAGAGAACTCAAAAATATCTTAATAATTCTGGTCTATTTTTCACTACTGCATCTACTTATATATCCAGCTACTAATTTTACTTACACAGTGAAGAAACAGATGAAATAGATACAAAGGCTGAGGTACATTAATACGAACAAGAGGAAAAAAGCAGTGTGAACTTTGAGACACACCTCATGGTAAGAGCTATAGGGAGAAGCAGAATATGACATGCTGTAACACAGCATCACCAAATAAAAAAGTGTGAAGGCAAGTGGCATGAGAAAGAAAATAAAGGGAAGACATCTCTGCAACACCTACATATTCCTTATCTTGAAGCATCTATTTTCTGAGATTGATGAGGCAGAAGGATTTGCTCTACTGTACTAAAACACAAGTTCCTCTTACAGAGCACAGTAACAAAATTCAGGAGCTCATGGAAAGACCATTGAGGAAGGCACTTAAGTAGTCTTGAAAATGCCCAAAACCAGAGTCTTTAAATTTTAAACTCTCAATCAGTTATATTTAGAATTTCCAAAAATACTTCCTACTAGATGTGATTTCTGTCAGCTGAAAGCTTCTTGTAGTTGTTTAATGATGGTGAAGTCTGTTGCAGTTGAAGGCTCAGGGGTTCTCTTGATTGCCTACTTTAAATCCTGCAACTCCTATGCCTGCTAGAGGTACGCTGTAAGGGGTCTTGAGGGTTTGGTTGCTAAATCTTCTCTGATGACATGGTAGATGATAGGTAACTGCCTGCCAATATCAGTGCCAGCATCTTACTGATAGAAATCAGTCTTTACATGTAGCTTTTTTTTAAATTCAGTGTCATAATTCTCAACACTGCCATTTCTCATTAATTTTCCCATAGATGGCATTATTTTATTTTCTTTCACATTGTGTTGAACACCATTTAAAGGACATTGCCATTCTGAATGATATCTTTCCATTAAAACTTGGAGAAAAATGTGAACAAATCTTTAAAAATTGATCCATTCCAGGCATTTGGGATGAAAACTAACATTTTCTTTTTTGTTTATGTTTTAATCTTCAGAAATAGGTTTTCCTGTTTCTACAGACTATAGCTAGTAGTTACTTAAGAAGAACATGTTGATATTATCTAGATTGCAAAACCTGGGATAAAACATGGGGATTTTGTAAAAATCATAGGATTCAAAAAGTAGTCATATTTTGACAGACACACAATAGCAATACTTGTATGGAATTTCCTAGTCATTAAGAGAATAATGGGTACTCACATTTCCCAAACGCAGTCATCCAATGTTTAGAGAAATCTTTATGAAGAAAATGACCAGACATAAAAAGTTCTTCTCTTGTAAGTGCAGGCACTTAACTGACTGCTCTGATCATTAAAATAAATTAGACTTCATTCTCCACAACTCCCCATGGAACTTTTATCTCAAGAGAAAATTGTAAAACAATTCACTGTTGCAATGCAAAACAGAAAACCATGTTTTTCTATACAGTAGCTGTGCCAAAGTAAGCACATTTCTTTGTTCCATTGTCTTTGCTCTGTCGTCCCTTAAACCGTATTATTTTAATTGTATTCACTTCCTTTCTCTCTCTCTCTCTCTTTCTCTCTCTCTCTCTCTCTCCCCTTCTTGACAAGACAAGAGTTCAATGTCTGCTTCAATCCTGCTACAATATTTTGATTTATCAAAGTAATCTAAATTTTTCATGAGGTTTAAGAGCCATCGCTGGAGGTAACAATTCTAGTAAATTTTGCTTCCAAGATGCCACATCTTTTGTGACTGATTAATTACTTTTGCATTCCACATGCTAATATTGTATTTCTTCTGTTGAAAGTCTGTTCTGGTAATATAGTATAACTCACTTTGTCATCACAGAAAGCACAACCAAACAACTGTTGAGGTAACTCTTATATCCCTATTGGACCTTTTAACTGTGGGGCTTTTGGGGTTTTTGAGTTGGTTTTTTGTTTGGTTTGGTTTTGGTTTTTAATTGTTATAAAAGATTCCATGTCTTTAATTTCCTTTAATTTACTTTTCTAAGGTGATCTTAAAAACTTTCTATTCACTTTCTAGGTGCCATTTAAATCTTAGAAAAGCTGGCCTTGAAGGTATCTCAAGAGGTCATTTAATCTTCTGCCAAAGGCAGAATCTACTCTGCTTAAATCATTCCTCTCAAACATTTTTTTTAAACTGCTTCTAAAGACCTCTAACCTCTTCTGACAAACTTTTATGATGTCTTTCTGTAATCACAGTTTGAAGGTTCTTTGATAGTACATAATTTGAGTTTTTCTTGTTGCAATTTAAATTAAATAAATCTTACCCTGTTCAACAAGAGTGTAAAGAATATTTCTTTTCCCCTCATTCACGTATCTTTTAGCAGTCTTTTTGTTTTCCTAAATCCATGCTTCCTATAATTTTAGAGTTTTATCTTCCCCAAAGCTCCATTCTTAAAATTGGACCCAGTAAGCACCTGGTGTGTTGCCCGTGACATAGAGAATGGAAGACTGATTTCCTATGTATTGCAAGCTACCTTTTATTGCAGGTCCCAATCCAACTGCTGTTTTCATAGCAGTAAAATATATGTTGACTTATGTGAATGTGTGGTCCTCTGTAACCCCATATTCCTATCTACATAATTATCAACAAAATAATCCCTGTCATGCAGTTGATCATTCTTGCCTAAGTGCTGTATCAAAGGATTTGATCAGCTACTTAATCTCATTGCCTCTGCTCTGAGACATATAAATAACTTTAATCATGAACAGACACATGATCAGCTTAATATTTCATCATAGAACTTCTGCAAATGTATAATCATAGAATTTGAGCCACTGCCATGTTTGTAATTTAGATTTCTGGAAGCTGTGGTCTGTAACATTTGTGAATATTTTTTATTGGTTTTCAAAAATTCAAGGTTTCATTGACAGTTGTAAATAGATATGTATATCTTTATAGATATTATATATATACACACACAAACTATTGGTGTTTATTAGATCCTTGTCATACAGAAGTCACTTTAAAAAGAGGCAGAAAAAATGATAGTGTTGCCATTTGTCATTTCTTAAAAGACTGATTATCAAGCATCAATTTCAACTTCTTTTTCTTTTCATAATGTAATTATTTTTATTTTCATTTCATCTTTGGAGGGTTTTTGTAGCTTTATTAGTTTACTCTTAAAAAAAATCTGATTTTTGTACATTTCATAAAAAGATAATGCTTTATTGTGTCAAATTAATTACAAGGGAAAATAAACATGGAATATGCAATGACAAACCCCCCCCAGATCTAGATGATTGTGTAGAAATTGTAATCACAGGAATACAGAAGTGTGCCTTTTTGATGGCACAGTGATTTTATTTTATCAGAGTATCTTTTAGACTTCTTATACACTGTGGAGATCAATGAGTAGCTTTAAGATACTTCTTCACCTTCCCTCTCTTCATGAATTTCATCTCCTGACAAAGATCTCAATTAAAGAGTTTTATCGTTTTCATTTGGAAAGAGAAAGAATGACTCATCTTGGATTCTTTAAAGATATAACACTGCATTTTACTGTGAGCTGACCTCCTAAATACTTATGTCATGGTTTTGTTTTTGAGGATCTAAATTTGTAATCCAAGACAACTTGTTACATTTTTGGCTGTGCTCTGTTTTCAGTTTAAAATAATTCTTCTCATTATCAAATCCCCAAAATTCAAACTCTTCTAGGTTGACATCTACCAATAAAGCTAGGAAAAAAAAGTTATTTTTAGAAAAATAGGGTAGGGGGCTTATGTTCAACATGTATACAAACTGTTAAAGTTCCTCAGGCTATATTCAGCCACCTTAAGGTGTGCTTGATTTTGAACAGTTTACTTTGGCCTATCAACAGGAAGTTCTGTATTTAAAATATGACATTTCAGGGGTGGGTCTTGAATGTATCTCTTCAAATTCAGCAGATTTTTCTCTGGAGACTTGCTTAGTAGCCTATAACTTATAAAGATGTGGTTGTTCCAATACTGGATTTATTTGAAAACTTAATGTTGTTTAAATAGAATTGTTTTCATTACATGAGTTAAAAAAATATGTGCTTGACAGAACTTTAGAAAGGTGCATGTGATACAGGTGCTTATGTTTTGTCCCAGCTACAGATTCTCTCTCTCTCTCTGCAAAAAGAAGGGACATCATTCACCTCTCTTCTTCCTTTTCTCCCTCACTTACTTTTTTTTTCCCCAGCTTCCATACTGCAATTGTCTGCCCTTTAGTTAGCTACAGTATTTCTGTGATTCTTCTCTGAACCACTGAACACTTTAAAAAGGCAGAAAATTACTCAGGTTGAAGTTTTGCTGCCATTTTATTAAGTGCAACTTGCCTTCAAGGGGCTTAATGCTAACACAGTACTGAAGAGGGTGGAATACAGGAACAATTTTTAATGACCAGGAGTTGTTCAGTTGATTCAGCATTTTTTTTGCAGCTATTGTCGCACTAAGCTGAATAAAAATACTGCTTGTCCCTTCAAGTCTTGTTTTCCTTATCTCCATAAATGATCGTGTCTTCAAAATGATGATTGACAAAACTCAGCTTTTGTCTAACCTGTAAATCATTCATCCCTAATATATACTAATCAAGATGTACTTTTGTGTTGTCACAAACAAGGTAACATAATCACATAATCAAATAGAAGAAGTCATCAGCTACAAATAATAATTTAGCACTAGAAAATGAATGTTATTCCTTTTTATACAGCACAGTCTCTTTCTGGAAATTGAAAGAGGAGCAGTCCTTGAATTTATTTACACAAACATGCAAGGCACAATCCCAAAACACACATAGCTCAAATTTGCATTTAATTCAAAGGTATGACTAAAATTAACATTAATTAAGAATTTTTTGGGTTTTTTTGCATAGTGGATATTGGCAGTCAGGTTTGGTTTTTTCATGCCTTTCGTCTTCTGGTGAAGCTTTTTTTTATTTTTTTGGTAGGTTGTTTAGCTTAATTTTCCTCTTATTTCCTCTGCTCTTCAGGTGTTTGGAATTTCTTGTTTAATTTTGCATTTTTATGTGTGGTTTTAGTTCTTTATGGGGTGGCTGTTCTTGTTTGGTTTTGTGTTTTTCCTGATTACTTTTTTATTATGTTAATCTAAATTTTGGGTTGGTACTGACGTTTTCTAAGGATTTATGCAGCTAATAGTTTTTCTTACATTGAGCAGCTGATATGTGTAAAATTTGACATCCATTTTAAAATTTGAGGCATCTTTTTTGATTTAGTGACTAATGGCTCCATTTCTGTTCTGTGATCTCACTCTCAAGAAATTGCTAATAATAAGGAATTGTCACATCATACATCTGACACATGTCAGGAATAATGGTAAAGGAGATAATTGTTTATCGTCATAATCATTTGACTTCCAGCAGGGAAAAAAAAATGTATTTAAGTGGTATTTGTTATTAATACTGGTATACAAGCCCATGGTGACAAAACACTAATTTGGGCTGCCACTATAACACATGTATTTTGTTTGGGGCCCAAAACAACTCAAAATAAAGCACAAACCAAGCCAGTTTGCCCATTTTCAATGCAAAATGAGATATTATAGACCAGGTGCTTAGTTGCATTCTTTAGCTACACCAAACTTTTCTAAGGATAAGACTTTTTTAGAAGAAATGTAAATATGTGGTATGAATCTGTAGGTATTACTATATAGAACTAACTTGAGAGGTTATTAATGAAAACACACTTCCTTCAAATGACCATCCTCCGTACTTCAGTGACAATTATCAGACTTTGGTGAACATCAAAGAAATAAATCTCAGAGTGCAAGCACTCCAGATCAAAGAGGGGAAAACATATCTTTCAAAATAAGGACTTGACAGAAATAATGAATATTTGAACTTGAAGACTGAGTTAGAGTATTGAGCTAACTTAATGGCTACTCACTTGCATTGTCATATAAGATAGAGATTTTTGTAGTTGTTTTTAATTCCTGCACTCTTGGCAGACTCTGCTGGAAGTTACCATAAAAATGTTATTCTCTATCTCTAAAAATTAGCTGATATTGCTCACATATTTTCTTCTCTCATAAGAAGCAACACAAATTCATGAAGATAGGAGTGAGAAATTACTTTTGCTTTGGGAAAAATTGAAGTTTAAGAGGTAGTGGAAAAGCTCAAGACTTCACTTAAAATAAATCAGCATTCTGAGTTTATGGCTCAGAGCAGTGAAAACTTCCCATGATACATTTCATACCTTAGCAATAGATTTATTTTGCTTTTTGGACAGATTTTTCAGATCTGTCTAAAAAGTGCATGGAAGGGAACTTGCGCATATGATCATCTGTGTAAGCTGGATGAATCAGAACAGTCCACACTTCTACAGAATTTATCATGTTTGATGTGACCAAAGGCAAAAACAAATCTGCATTTCCAGACAAGATAGATATAACTGTAGTATTTAGATTTATGAAACCTGAAACATCACAGCTAATGTTTATGCTGGAGTTGAATCTGGTGAAGGATGTGAAATGCCATAAGAAGGGCTTCTACAGGTACGTAAACGGCAAAAGGAAGACAAGAGAAATCAGGAGCCTGATGATGTGTGGGATAGGGGCACAGGTGATAGAGTGTGGGGAAGGTTGAAGTACTGATTGCCTCCTTTGCCTCAGTCTTTACTTGTAAAAAAACCTTCAGAAATACCAGCTGGGAACCACGGGCTGAATCTGGAGCAGGAGAGGTGTACCTTTAGTGGAAGAGGATCAGTTCAGGGAATACGTATATAATCTGGGCATACATAAATCCATGAGCAGTGATGGGATGCATCCATTAAAGCTGATGGAGGAAGCTGATGTCATTGCAAGTCAGCATTAATTCACCAGTGAATTAATTCAGACATTAGCAGCATGATAACTTTCTGTAAAGGAGTGCTTGATGTGGTGGATATGAAGAGAGAGAAGTGGATTTTGTCTATTTTGATTTCAGTAAGTCTTTTGACACTGAATCCCATAATATTTTCATAAAGAAGCTGTGGAAGTGGGAGCTGGCTGAGCAGACAGTGAGGTGAGCTTAAAAATGGGTGACTGGTCAAGGCCAGAGTGTGACCAGTGGCTGAAGTCTAGTTGGAGGCCAGTAACCCCAGGCGTATCCCATGGGTCAAGACCAAATCAAATCCAGTTCAGCATGGTCTGGATGATTGGTTAACTACAAATGAACAGTAACATCTTTTCATGAATTACTTTTTTCATCTTTATAATGTTTGGACAAATTCTGGATGCCATAAATTTAAGAAAAAGATGGTTTATTGTCTTTTGATTCAGATGTCTTCTGTCATTTATATAGGCTGAGACTGGAAAGCAAACATATCTGACAAACTATTTCCACACTTACAGGAGCAAAGACAACAAAAACTTGACTGCTGCCTAAAATATTGGAGATTATTCTTAGGCTTTATAGATTCACTTTTATTTTTAGATGTATGTGGATTTTCCCTTTCCTTTTCCTTTTTCCCTTTTCCTTTCTTTTTTTTTTTTTCCTTTTTTTCTGTGGTTGTACAGTAATTTTGCTTGAGCTCATAATGAATTGCTTTTGATCAGCACTAAAAAAGGTCTACTGGTTGAGTCCTTAAATGCAAAACTTGTGATGAGAATAAACTTCAAGGTCTCAGAATGCACTTATCTGATCTACTGTATGAATAAGTGTCAGGTCCCAGAGCAGATTGCATAAATCTTTCTGGTTGAGCTTGGTGAGTGCAAAGCTTAATACCCACAGGCTTGCAATCTTTTTGAAGGTGATTATAATTCAGCACCAGCTTTGCATCCTGGATGAAGGTTCCCCTTGAACACAAAGTATGTTACATGCTTGTGTGCTAGTGATCAAAATACCCAAAAGGTTGCCGGTCTTGCAATTCTTAAACCTGCAAAATGATGTTAAAATGCTACATTCACTCAATTAAGCTGTAAATTCAGCTATTGTAGGTTGAAGGCACAGTTCTACTTCATATGTCAAAAATTAATTTCAATCATAGTAATTTTTTTACCATACTTTATGGTGCGGTGTAACTCAGAGATTTACTGAAAGTTTATAAGTGGTAAGTTTAAGATTTCATGACAATTTTTCTTATTTACACATTCAGGTAAGAATTACCACCTGAGGAAGCAAATATGTACTTAATTTTCCAAGTAAATATAGGTGGTAGATGTTCATCTATAATTTCATTTGCAGTCATACTATACAGAGTTTGAAGATTTAGTTGTTGATAAGGAACAATATATTGTTTTATGATCTGTTTGTTTTGACTCTTCATTTAGGTAATGGTCCCAAGCTTTTCAGTTTCACAATTCTGCTAAAATTTTTTACCGTGCTTTTTTTAAATGTACCATGAACTATGTTTTGTAATAACTGTCTTCAACCTCTTACTACCAAAATACTGAAGATAACAGATAAAAGAGCTTGTTATTGTAACAGTCTATCAAAAATACTCTTAAAACTTTATTAACCTCATGCAAAATATTCTCCTTATTAAACTGAGGAACAGTGTGATCTCAATTTTTAAAGAATACACTGCTGAAAATTTCCTCCCACTTTTACCAGTGCAGCATAAATCAAAACATAGCTCAAAAAAATTTGTAACATTCTTTTAGTAATTATCTTTGGTTTTGGGTGATTACAAAGTAGCCAACTAATCTGCAAAAGTCATTGGTACACATAAAGTCATGCTTCCAACCCTCAATAAAACATCCTTTAAGCCTACTTTTCCTGAATAATTTCATCTTCACTTGGCAGTAAAATTTTAAGATGATTTTGTTCCAACATCAGTATTTTCCAAGGAAAGTAATGTAAGTTTTTTTTCTTAGAAAATTATTCCCTTTGTTATTTATATACCTTATTGGGTATACCCATAGAATACCTATAGGGTATTTCTATGCCCTATATTGGGAGATATTACAAAACACTTCTTCCCTGGCTCTGTGCTCAAATCCAAAACATTGTCTATAAAGTCAAATGAAGAGCAAAATTTTTTATAAATATATAGACTTAAACTGCTTTAGCAGGTCAGCATGTAGACTCCCTCTTCCACTAAAAACAAACAAACAAAAATATTCTTAGAAGTTGTAAGCTATGGAGATACTTTTGGAGAAGTATACTGATATGAGTTAGAATGACTCAAAGTTTAGCAATGTCATACTGCTAAGTCCTGTTTCAATTTTATGTTGATTTCCCTGACTACTTACTG
Source organism: Taeniopygia guttata (assembly GCF_048771995.1). Lineage (NCBI taxonomy): Eukaryota > Metazoa > Chordata > Aves > Passeriformes > Estrildidae > Taeniopygia > Taeniopygia guttata. The sequence goes on along the minus strand of NC_133028.1, from coordinate 33,163,294 downwards.
TGTATAGTAATACAGCATCCCTATACTATATCTAATACATCACTGTTACATGGATATTAGGTGCTGTAATGTAGATAAATACCCATAAAAAGACCTTACCCATCATAGTGGTATCATTATAAGCACTTAAGTTGCACTTAAAATGTACAAGGTAGTAAACTAACTGATTTTTTGGGTAAACATCCTAATATGAACTGATGTTTACATTCTCAGTATTGCCTGCTTATCTCTTTTTTTGACATACAGATAAACCTATATACTCACACAAATATATGCAGTGATATGTACAGTGTATGTGTGTGTGTGTATGTGTGTGAAAATTTGTGCAAAAATGTGCTCAGGTTTTATTAAACCTTCCCTGGAAGTAGTACATTTTCAGTTTATGTGTAGAGTTTAACCAGAGGCTAGGAAAGGAATCATCACTGAGTCTCTTGTTCTTCAATCTATTAATGAAGCTTATGTATAGAATAAAGTTGTAGCAGTTAGTTTTAGACATAACAGTATTTATGTTGAAATCTATTTGGGATGCTGTAAAGAAGTTCCAACAAAGTTTATCATAGTTTTCATTCTTGTGTTTGTACTTAAATCAGTATAAATAATAGTTATACTGGGATAACACCAGTCAAACCAGGGACTGTAATAAGATCACTGTTTCCATAAAAAAACATTCCTATTGCTGAGTCTTTTAGAACAGTAAAGCTTATTATATCTGGACACTACTTTGGAGGTCATGTTGTTGTCATGCTAACAAGAAGACTGTATTTTAACCTAACCAGCAGCATTGAATAAGTCATTAATATTCAAAATAATTCACTACCTCTGTTTCCATAAAATTCTAAAGTTATCTGAAGTGATATTCAAAGCCAAAAGGACATTTTCCTAGATAGATTAATTTTATTCAACTACAGGAAATTATGATCTGTACAAAGTAAGGTTGTTTAGGGAGATATTATTCCCCCCTTCAAATTAGTTTATACTTTCAGACTTCTACAAGAAAGGATTTTTAAAGTTCTTTTGTTTGCTAAAAGTGAAACTCTGTTTCTCCTAAATGTGAGGAAACCATTTTTCAGTTATCAGGACTTCCAAGAGGGTAAAATTATTATTTTGGAAACAAGATAATGCCATTCTTATGCTCAAATTTTTATAATCTGTGGCTTTTTTGAAAATAATTTTATTACATAGGCTAGTTATCTCAAGGAGAAATATAAAAATATATCATAGATTTTTTTAAAAAATGAAAATTTCCCATGATAAGGAAAAATGAAAAAACTGGACCAGAGAAATACATTAGGTATTTAGCTACTTTAAAAAAGTTGGGATGAAGCACTAGTTGCTTGAGTCTAGCCATACCACAGTATTCAGGAATAATAATGAGGAAAACACTGAAATCATCTTTCAGGTACTTTTTTCTTTTCCTTTTTTTTATTTTATATGCAGAAAGCATAACCATTTTGCTGTGAAGGCTCAGGCAACCAAGGCTCCTTTCCATGAAAATAGGATGCTCATTTGACAGTAGTGTCCTTAGAAGTGTGAACTGAGATGCACCACTCCAGTGAGATAGCAGTTCCTAAGGTCACACAGGGCAGCAGAATTGTAGGTGCTTGCTGTCTCTGAACAGACTATGGAATGAAACTTGATTCTTACACATAGCTCTCTTGGCTCTGAATACCTAAATTCCACCTGAACAGCACTTCATTTTATCCAACATTTGTCTCAGTTTCTCATCTAATCATTTAATGAGATCAAAATCTAATGTATTTCCCTATTTCCCATTTCTGTATAGGGTTGCTACTTCCTCTGTTGTGACTTCAGATCCTATTGTTTATGATAAATCTTATTATCAGTTTTCTCACCAGGTTTTGAAGTGTCTGTCAAAATTTTAGGAAAGGAAACATTAGCCATGTGATCTGAAACTGCATTCCCTTTTGAAACACTTGGCACTTTACATCAGAAAGTTAGTAGTATTCTCTGTTTATTTTCATAAATATTTTTAAAGCATCTTCTCCTTTGAGAATGGCCATCAGTATATTTTTTTTCCCTAGCCGGAGATGGTGTCAGTAAAGGCATAGCACATTTACAGCCAGTGACAAGTTTTTGACTGACTGTATCCAGCAAGGGGTGCTTACGAATGCAACAGTCAAACTCTTTTCCTGAGAGACTGTGCTTTTGCTTTACAAGGTCCATCTTCTACTGACTTAGTGATCAATTTGATATGTTGTTTCAGAATCTCTGTTTTGAGCAGATACATTAGACAACATCAAACTAGCCCCCTCCAAGAAAGCTTGTTGTGTATGAATATGCTTGACCTTATGTGAGATGTTATGGATCTGGTTCAGGTAGCATTTTGTCGTGTTTTGAGGGCAAAATTGTAGTTAAACTTCAAATTTCTGACTGTTCTTGGAACATAGGTAATGTAGAGCCACTGAGAAAAACACAGAGGGGAAGGCAGAAGGGAATAAGCTGCTTGTAGCTCCTGCATCCTTAAAGCATACAGATTGGTCTGGTTTTGGTTTTTGTGGGACCTTTTGTTTTGGTTCAGTTTGGTTTTTTGTAATAAATGGAGTTTATTTCTCATGTTTTATAAAAACATCTTGTAGCAAAATTCACTCTTCTTTTCCCTAACTGATGAAATTTTATACTAGCATTTCTCCTTACAATAGCTGAATCTAACAGATGAAAGATCCACAGTGAGCATAGATGAAAACCCATGCTGATTCACCTGTATGTTACCAAATTAACACCTGTTCACCATAACGTTTCTCCACAATTGCCTCTTATCTAACTATGTATGCCCTCTTGTTGCCATCTCTGAGAATTTTTCTGCCTTCTTTAAGCTACCTTGAATGATAACAGTGATTTCAGCTGAAGTGTTTATCTGAAAATATACTTTTCTAACTGTATTCAGCATTTTAAAAAAACAACTTTTGTTGATCCTGATTCCTGTACCTAGACCACATTTGTCAAATAGGAACCAGATTTATTGTCTGATTTAACACAAAAAATACTGGGAACAGGGTTTCCTTACAGTATTTGTTACAGATTATACATATTTGACTAAATTTATAAGTAGAAGAAAAATGTATCTTTATGTCTGACATACTGGAATGCACAGATATACATATTTCTGTGGCAGCCCTTCAGTCCTGATTTTGGTAGACTGAAGATACCACTTTAGGTAAATGAAGTCAATTGGAACAATCAGGACTGGATTTTGAATTTCTAAGTTAATAGAGAGTCTTTAGTGAGTATTTTTTCACTTTGTTAGAGCAAAGTATTTTTATGTAGCCAATAGTTAAATTAAAATGCTAAAAATCGCATAATATTTTTTATGACCATATGGAATAAAATCCTTTTAGTGACTTCTGTATGTTTGGTCCATATCAAAACAAAGTAGCTTGTCAAAATAATCACTGTGATTGCAAATATTGGTTGATATCTATACTACTTCCCAACATTCTTTAATAAAATTAGATTGGGTTAAATTGAAACCAACCTATTATATTTTCCAAGGTTTGACCTTTAAAAATAAGGAAAATTGTAAAATTTGGTCTTTTAAGACACAAAGATCGACACTGTCAATATGCTTAAAACTTGGATATAAATTTAAAAGACATGCAGATGAGGGTAGTAAAAGTATTAAATATTTTTTGGTTTAATTGAAAGATTGGGATATAATGAATTTTTGTGTAGGAAATAAATTTTCCTGCTTCTACTTGGCTTGAAAATGATGAGTACTAGTAAGGACGTAAAAAAAAGGGATTGGAACCAGTCAGGCAGCAATTCCAATAAGGATGTGGGTCTAAGGCTTCCTATGAGTAGATTTCTTGTGACAAGTATAAACATGACTAAACATGGCAGACCTTGATGAATATCAAGAACAAAAACTGTGAAGTGTGATTGTTGTGAACAGGTTCACATGCTTCTGTAGCAATACTGAAACAGCAGGCACAAGGAATGTTCAGTATAATAAACATATCAACCTGAAGGATCCTTCATCTGTATCTCTGCTTATTATCCAAAATAGAGCATACTCGCTATATTTTCTGTGATTAAGTGATTCATTTCCTACGGATGCACAGTGAGCTCCACTTCTGAATTAATTAGTATATCTGAATATGTGTGTTGTATCTACAAAACCAGTTTTGTTGGTCAAAAATTACAGGACTCCTGAAGTCTTTCTCTAATCTGAAATTAATTAATACATAGTGTTGTTTTATTCACCCCAAAAAACAAATGGGACAAGATAATGACTAATACAATCTGAAGTTCTCACTACTTAGGGTTCGGTGAATCTACAGGCAGCATAAAATTCAGGGATAAGAATCTATAGCCAAGAATACTGTATCACTAATCCCAGAATCCAAGTTCTCATCATTAACCTCTACAAAGTAAACATGATCTCACCACTCCCTGTTCTCCCCTAGTCTGTCCTATTTCTATTTTTGAGGTATATAAACTTAAAGGCAGTGCAGGACATTTTCCTTTGATTACAGGAGTAGGTGTCTTTCTCTTTCCAGCACACAGTGAGGGTTGCTGTGGTTTAGGAATTATATTCTCCAATCCTGTGCCCCCACTGAGACTCTCCGAACCATGTGCTGCTCTGTTGCTCCCTGCTTTCCCTTCCCCCCTCCCCCTGTGGCAAGCTGGAGAGTGTCTTGGAGGTCCATAAAGTAAAGATCATGGACTGAGATAAGGACAATGTTTTGGGAACAGCAGTGAAACAAGAAAACACACAGTAACAGCAGCAACAGTAATAGCAGAGGGAGCAAGAAAGCCGAGGTTCACATGGGGAGGCCAGGATAATACACAGCTCACTCCACCACATTTACATTTACTCAGCTGGACAAGAACCCCTTCTCCTCAGAGAACCCCTTCTTCCTCCGCCCCCAGCAATGGTATGTGGTGGTATAGAATAACCTCTGGCTCCTAGCCATGTCCCTTTGCAGCAATTGTAATAAGTAACCCTGTCCTTTCCAGAACCAGGAGTGGCATTCAATGGGAAATTCGGGGGACAAAAAAACAGAGACAAGTATCCTGTATGTGGCTGAAGGAACAGCTACCACTTGCCATGCAGTTGGTGTTTGGCAGGCTAACATGTGTCCTTCAGATTTTCACACCATTGCTTGAGCAGTCTCCAGAACTTTGTCTGTACATTCTGGTCCAAAGCATACTGTGGTATGTGGCTTTGGAATCACAGACCTGAAGTCACTGTCCTCTTTGCGAAAAGGTAAGTGTTCTGGAAAAATATAGGTGTAAATATAGTTGTCTATAATTTCCCTTCTAATTATTTCCTGGTTTCTATGCTATTTTATGTATCAAGCTGAAACACTGAAATAGTTATCAATAAGTTTGGAGATTAATTGTGAAGGCATCATATTATTATTTCAATGTTTAAAAAAATATAATAATAATTTTATTAAGCTCAATTTTAATTTATAAAAGCATGCAGTGGAGGCAAGCATAGGAAACACATGCAATGCAAAGCATGGTGGTTTTCAGCTTTTACTTTGAAATATGCTTACCCAGGCATACTGCCAAAAATCAACTTTCATTGTAGCCAGTGGAATTTTGACACAAAGAACATCTCTAAGTAGGACGTAGGACCTCACAAGATCAGTCTCATGAAGAGAAAAAGAAATCTGTAAATAAGACTGGACACTACCTAACCAAAGGCTCCTACAACATTCTTGGTAAGAAAAATTAGACTATCAAGTGATGGGCTGTGACAAAAGTTTATATATTTAGCAATTTTTGAACAGCAGTGGATTTTGCAACACAAAGAGAAAGGTCTCCACCTACACAGGACACCGTCTATATTAAATGTTTCAAAGGACTCATTACAAGTTTATCTCAAGAAAAATACTTCTGTGGTTAGATGATATACTAATTATATGTATATCTATGTATTTATGTAATTCTATGTATATATGGTTCATATGGTTTATATATGTATATATTGTTCATATGCCATGGTTTAACCCCAGCTAGCAACTAAGCACCATTCAGCTGCTTGCTCATCCCCCTCAACAACAGGATCAGAGAGAAAATTGAAAGATTAGTAGGAATAGGTAGGAATTTCTTTTAAATATTATTAAAAAGTTTTCAAAATACCATTTCTTAAGCATACATTACAAGATTTCCCTTTTTCTTTTCACATCTCTGCAATACAATATTATGAACAGTAGAAAATGTTAGAAAGTTCAGGGCCATAATTTTACATCTTGCAGCTCAGAGAGTATGTACTGATTGTTTTCACATTAGCTGATCTACCTCCAACACCATTAAAGGATTAATATATATTCAGAAAATTTCATTTTCCATTATAGCCAAGCAACAAGCATAGGCTCTCTGGACATAGTAACTAAGAGTGGTACAGCATATTTCAGGAAATAAACTGCAAATTTTATACCATCATATGATTTTACTCTTCAAAAATATTCCAACATTTTCAATATAGTTGACTTAGATGTACATTTCTTAGATTCCTACCATGGTCCCAAGGCAAAGATTTCATGGAAGTAAGAATTTTCCTTGAAGTGGGCAATTAGCTAAAGAAAAAATAATCTATTTCTTATCACTTAGAGTCATAGAAGTTACTGTAATCGCTCATATCTATTTTTCATTTACATCTCCAAGTTATTTGCTAAGCATGAAGAGAAGTAAAAAGGGGAAAAAATTAAATCAACTGAGTATCTTATATCAATGAGAAGGTTTCTGCTTGCTGATGAAACAGGATTAGTACCCCCAAACAAGAAAAAATTGCAACAAATCCAACCTGCCTATTAAATCACTGGCCACTGCTATCTAAATAAAGAATAATATTTACATTTATCATTTAACTTTCATCTGAACTGCTCACAGAGTGGACTGATTTCATTTAAGAAAAGGATGGGTGAGAGTAAATATTTGGGAAAGATTTACCATCATATGTTACATGTGCTGTATGTTTGTTAGTGGAAAATTCATATATGTGTATACACAACATTAATGCAAAGCTACAACTAATTAGGAACATTGGAACTCCACAGTGACAGAGTTTTGGTGCAATTGGCTTATGAAGCTCTCATTTAAAGGCATATTCAGTCTAATTCATTTTAGGCAATGTCTTAAGCTCTCCTTCTGCTAGTTGCAATATGGGTGATCTCTTTTCCCTGCAAAGAAATGCATTAGGTAATTTGCCATATTACAGTTATGTCATCTAAGGTATCTGAAGCTATTTTGTAAACACTATTTCATAGAACCCTAAAATACAAAATATAAGAAACATAATAAGCCCTTTCCTATTGTGATGTCATCCTGCATTTAGTTCAAAGTAGTTCAGTTTGTTTAACAGATTATTTAGTTCAATTTGTCTAGGAGATTATTAATTGTGAAAACAAGTCCATATGCCTTAATCTGTTAATAAACTGTCCTAAGCATAGTTATTTTAAGTAATAATGATAAATAATAAATACCTCAGGATATCATTTCAATAATGTAGATTATTCAGAATTAAAAATTATTAAAATAGAAGTCAACATAATAATTTGGAATACACCAAAGTACATTCACACCAACATTAAGACATGGCAATGAAATATTTTATTTTGGTAAAAAGTTAACAGAAAAAAGGATTATATACAATAAGTCATAATGCAAGTGAACTGATATATTTAAAAAGCTTTTTGAGGTTTTCTGTTTAAAACAGGAGCTTTAATGGTCTTCCTACCAACCAGGCATTTTATAATAAAGAAGTCTCACATTCTAAATTTTCAGATGTCTCTTTCTCAGTAGAGATAAATTGTATGGTATTTCATTGTATTAAGCTTTAGCTATCTGGATTCAATTTAAACATGAATTATTAATCGCACCAAATGTATTACAGAATTTGCTTGTGTCAATTGAAATATAATCAAAAATGTTAGACGACAAACCTGAGAAATACTCAATAAATAAAACTACATTGTTCTGTTCTACTTGATACATATTTCCATGCAGAATTGAGTTTGGAGAAGCATTTCATAATTCATTGCTGGAAAAACCCTTGCTGGTTTAGTCAAGCAAGAAAATTACCCCCAAAGCTCACAAGATTCATAATGCTTAGAAAACAAAAAGGAAAAAATGGCAACAAAAGATAAGGGCAATTCAAAACCTAATGAGACATTTTAGGCCTCATTTACATCTCTAACCTGATGCAATTCTTCAAAATGTTTTTCTTACAAATTTGCATACTAAAAGCTTATTCTTCCCTAACCAAAATGATTATGAGATTTCCCACACTATACTAAAGTTAGCATTAGTTTAAAAGCTACTTATAGTCACTTCTAGATGATAACTTGTGTATAATTTTTTAATTCACACCTGTGTTAGAGCTGGTAGTGCAACAAAATACTTTTTTCTTGACATGTGATGCCTGTAAATTTAAAAGAGATTTTATGGATCATTACTACGAAGCATGGTAATTTTATCAGTGAACAGCCATTTTTTGCTAGACAAGTCTATTTTTTTTAATTAAATGTAAATTTTAAAAATATCCATGTATGTGGATAAATGTCTTGTGATGGGGTAAGCATCATCTGGTGAATAGTGTATATGTGGATTTCCAAAAGGCTTTCAATGAAAACCCCTTGTCAAAGGCTTTTAGGGAAATCAAGCAGCTTTGACATAAGGAAGGTCCTTGCATGGATAACTAATTGGTAGAAAGAAACACACCAGGCATATGTTCTCTGTAATCAGTAAAGCAGATTGAAAAACTAAGGTTCCCTTCACCAGAGGATAGATATCCTATGGGCTTGCAAATGTGTGGTTAAAGGACCCATCTTCTAGTTCTGTTTAGTTTTTGTTTTCAATCACAATTTGAATTTGAATTAAAATTTGGTATTTTCAGAAGTGGAATAAATACTGTTGTTAAAATACCAAGAAACAGAACATCTGTTTATTCTTCTTAGCTGTATATAATTTTTTAAATCTGGTTCAAAGTTTAAAATATTTCATATTAGATGAAATATTTGGGGCTAAGGTGAGAAATGGAAATATTTATTGCAGAAGAAAAATAATATAAATATGGAACGTTTTATGATATGTTTAAGAAGAGACAAACTTTAGGTGCAAATAAGAATGATGAGTGCTATCAAATATAAAATGATGAAGGTTATAAAATGTGAGCATGGTCTGAATTTAAAATTCCTTTTAAGGCAGAGCCGTTACACAGGAAAGTGCTTTTTAGGTTAAATGCTTACCTAAGAATTGTTAAATTTTTCATGCACAGCCCTGAAGCGAGAAATCTGTCACCTGAAATTTGCTTTGTGTGTTTTCACACTTCTGTTAACAGTGAACTGTTAATTGATACGCAGAGGAGATACACCAAAAAAAAAAAAAAGTAAGATTATGGACAACGTGCTGCCACTTTATGGATTAAAAAGCTCACAAGGTTTCCTGGAATAACTGATATTAAGCAACTTTTGCTTTTATATTAGCTTTTTACATCATGCTTTGAACACATCAAAAATGCTGATCAGTTTTAGACTGATAAAGCACAGGAATAGGAATAGGAATATGAAGTAAATTTCTTGAAAGTCCCCTGAAAATAGATGTTTGAGTAGCAGCGAGAGATCCAAAATTATATCCCAGTTCTGTAGAAGGAGTAAAATGAATTTAAATACATTATTGAAATTCCTTAGATATTAGACAGTTAGAATGAAGCTACATAAATCCTTTTATAAAGGTGCTGTTCATAGAAGTATCTGTTTCCTAAACAAATGAGATTACAATTTCTTAGATTCCTGTTGCTTTGTATCCAGTAACATTATGATCTCAGAAACTTATGCAAGCTTAATCTGAGCCCTTTGACAGGCATGATTACTGTCTTAGCTGGATGCAATAGAAACAGGTGAATACATAATGTTTTCTAACACTTCCTGAAACATATTTCTCAAACTATACCATGTTAAAGTATTAGACCAAGGTCTAGGGAAAGGGACCCAAATTATTCCTTAGGAAAAAATTAGGCTTCTATGTCCAGTGCTATTTTAGAAATTCCTCTCAGTAACTGCCTGACTCTGGAGGGGCCTTAACTCAAGTACCCTGGGCTTTTTGACATAAAATAAAAACAGCCTATATTTCTTTGCATGAAAAAATGCCGTGATCTTGATAGCCGAGTAATGTTATGTTTAGCTAATTCCTAGGTAATTTTAGGGATCCTGTGGTTTTGTCCAAGGCCAAGAAAGCAATTAGATCAGCAAAGCTTTTTGGGTTACATCTGCCTTCTTAAAGAATACTTCAGATACTAGATGCTACATGCTATTTTTTGATTGAGATGTGTAATTAGAAATTCTTCATCTCCTCCAAAAATGATATGCTGTGCAGAAGAGAATTCAAGGTCCTTTGGGCCAGCAAAATGACAAAAAAACCCCACCAAAATTAAATTTCTGGACCCAAAAACAGTACAGCTGGAAAAATAAAATAGGCTTGGCATTTACCACTCTTTTACCACTCGTGTTTTTCTATTAAATAACCACGTTAAAGTACTACATGTCAGCATCTTTACATTCCCTGTTACTCCCTCTACTCGTGCAATTCCCCTGAATAAACAGACACACTTTTTTCTTAACAGAACATGAATTAATAGAAGTGTAACCTCCTGAAATAGTACTGAATGGAAAAAAAAAAAAAAAAAAGTCTGCCCTCTTCCTCAATTTTGGGAAAAAAAATGGCTTATGGTCTCAAATTTTAAAGATGTTCTCAGAGATAAGATGCCAAGTTGAAGGAGGAGCCTCATTATATTCCTATGCTCTGAGATTTTAGGCCTCAGACATTTCAAATAGCTTGTCTTAGATATTGCCCACTCTCTGTCTGTAAATACCTGCACATAGACCCCCAAGTGACCCCCAGCTCCATCTGTTTGTCTTGAGCTTTAAGAAGCAAACTTCAACTGCATCAGCTTTCTCTTATGGAGCTCTGAATTCCACACTGAAAACCAGTTGTCGAAACATTAACTATACATTATTTAACTTTCAGCTTTGTTAGTCTCTTCTGGCTTTTTTGTTAATCAATGATCATTGTGAGAATGTAAGAAAAATTTTTCATCACGAGTAGTAAGAACTCTGTCCACTGCAGAAAATTCTCCCAGGACTTGAGGCAGGCAAAATACCTTCTGCAGGGACTGCAAAATGTTTTTCCTGGCTTCTCTTACATGACAATGACCTTTTGTTATTCACATGCTTTACAAACCTCTCTGTCACAGTTATTTTCAGTAGTTCTTCGCCCTTCTGTTTTTCTTGTCATCCAACTACATTCATGTTGGCGTGCAGAACTCAAGTTATTTTCTGCCCATATGGTCTCAGTGAGTTAATCCATTTCTAGATTGTTGTACGTCAGTGCTGAGCACTCCTAAATATTTTCTTGTGAATTTCCATCTCACCTCCTGTCTTTCTAATATATTTTTGTAGCAATTGCATAGATTCCTCAGAGCACATGGAAAATTGAAATTGCCCTATTTTGAATTATATTTCTTTTACTTTTCCTCTTTCTGCAGCACTGGCCACTACTGTATTATTGTCCCAGATGTTAATTGTGTTAATTAATTAACATTAATATTTCAAAGTAATAAAAAAAACCACATCTGCCACTCTCTTTTCCTTTAAAAGTTGTTTTTATTATTGCTAGGTGCTGGATAATTGAGAAAGGACAAACCTGTATATAGGAATATATCTATATAATATATTGATTTTATATTATTTATATAATATATATAATATATATATTAAAAATACATATATATTTGTTTGGTTCAAATATGTAAACATTTCTCGTTTATAAATAATATTGGGTCTTCACAGTTCACCCTCCCTTGGTTTTGGTAGTAATATTTTAATAATTTTCTAATTTAAACAAAGTAATTATTTTTAGTATTTCAGTATCTTATCATTATTCCTATTTGTGATGCCAAAGAACCAAGCATTTCTACTTCTCTCCTTTAAATAATTTTTTCAGAATTCATTGTCTCTAAATTTCAGTATTGTTCTTTTCAAGGATTCCAAAACATAATAGAATGTTTGTAAAGACCTTCATGTAAATAAGATGCGTAAAGCATGGTCCTTTAAAGGTTTTCTTTGTTATTCTCACTTTAATTACTTAATATCTTTCTCTTACTTATTTATAAAAGATTTAATTTTAAATAGAGGCAGGCATTTTTGTCTTTTCCAAATCAAGAAATCGTAAGAAAATATCCGTGGAAGTTATTCATAATAATAGAGATTTATTTACAATTTTATTTGGTTTTTTTGGCATTTCAAAATTAATTAAATGTGTTTACATTGATATCTATTTTTTATTCCTTTTTCATTGTGTACATTTCCAGCATTCTAACACTTAGCACAAGAGCAGAGTTAATGCATCAAGCCTCATCATTTGTCGATTATGACTATGAGAGCAGAGGAGAGTGGCTGCTTTACTTCTTTTGTCACCAGAGAAGTGATTTCTTATATGCTTCTGATCTGTGGATGATATACCAACCTTTTAAATCTGTTAGCAATCAACATAAACTGAATTATCTGCAGTCTGACATAAATTATACTGTGAGATCTACGGCAGGATGAGTAGTGGAGAAATGCAAAGATCATAATTGCTCATATCCATATTCCTTCGATGAAGGTTTTTAGTTTTCAGAACCTTTAGTAAACCCTGTAATTTTAAGGATTATTTAAAAATTATTCTGATAACACAAACCAGTTATAAATTGTAAGGACATGATTCCACAAAAATATTCTTTGAAGGGTTTTTCAAGATGTTTCTGTGATTTTTTTTTATTGCATGTCAGATGTCTATTCTACATAATATTACAAAAGAAAGCTAAACTTAAGCTGAAATACATCAAGGTATTGGGCACTTCATATCAAGTCACAAGATATTAAATTATTGCTTAGTATTACTGCAAAGTCCATTTTAGAAATTTATCATTTCCTTATGAAAATAAACTCTTCTGGGTATATTTATGGCTTTGCATCAAAGTCCTTAACAGAAGATAAGGTGAAATCCCTGATAATTTCTAAATGAGCTGAAAAAATAAGCAGCAAGCATCAAAAAAGCATTTATATGTCACAGAGTTTAATCAATACGATTTTGAATATAATCTTGACGCTTTTATTCTTGACAGTTCTAACAAGTACCTCCACTGTGGAAAAGCATAAGCCTCTGAAAGTATACAGAACTTTCAGAAAGCAGATGCAAAGGAAGATGTACCAAATATTTTTAGAAAAACTTTGTATCTTCCAGGATTGTCTATTAAAAAGAAAAATAATAAGCCAGCTATGACAAAATCAGTAAATAGGACAACCAAACAGGCAATGATTCAGGCTAAAATTAGCACTTAGAAAAAAGAGGAACCAGGGTATCTGCTGAATGACTGAAAATTACATGTAGATGGTTCAGCCTGTAGTCTTTCCCAAAATGTGCATTATTATACCTTTTGCCCCATTTCTCTTTTTAAAATACCCCCTTCCCTTCCCTTCCCTTCCCTTCCCTTCCCTTCCCTTCCCTTCCCTTCCCTTCCCTTCCCTTCCCTTCCCTTCCCTTCCCTTCCCTTCCCTTCCCTTCCCTTCCCTTCCCTTCCCTTCCCTTCCCTTCCCTTCCCTTCCCTTCCCTTCCCTTCCCTTCCCTTCCCTTCCCTTCCCTTCCCTTCCCTTCCCTTCCCTTCCCTTCCCTTCCCTTCCCTTCCCTTCCCTTCCCTTCCCTTCCCTTCCCTTCCCTTCCCTTCCCTTCCCTTCCCTTCCCTTCCCTTCCCTTCCCTTCCCTTCCGCCAGCACAGTGATGATCTATTTGTAGTTGCTGCGGAAGATACTTCTGCTACAGCACTATGGAGTTGCTAAGATCTATATCACTTCAGTTATGAATAGAAATATTACTAGTGTTATTGTAAAATCTTATCATTCTGCTAGCAAAACAAAAAGGAAAAGAATGTGCCACAAAGCCATGTTTTAAACTGTATTTTTCTGATATTAATTCTGAATTGAGTACTCAGTGATGGTCAATTGATGATCAGTGGAGAATAGAGCCATTACGTATAGTGCTCAAAATTTAATAAATTACCACCACCAAAAAACTAAAATCAGAAGCAAAAACTGTCAAGTGATTACCAAAGAATGGAAGGACAAAAGGATTTGGTTTCATAGAAAGAAGTGTGAATACTAGAATTCTGGTTATCACCTCAGAAAACCACCTGTACACAGTACTAGGTGCAACTTGGTGACAACTAGTGCAGGAACATGGACAATAAACATTCCATGTCCCTTTCTAACTATTGATCTGTGATTTCTCCCACATCCTGATGTAACAACATCAATATCTGGTTGCATGTGCCTCTCCTGTTTAAATGTACATATAATGGATGTTATAGATGTTGTCTTCTCTAGTGCAAAATAAGAGCTTTATGGAAAGTTGCAAGCCATTGGTTCTCAGATAAAAATCTTTTCCAGATGAACTAGTCAAGCCAGTTTAACTTTTTTTCAAAATTAGTACATAGCTGCCAATTTTTGCATGGTATTTAGCATTCATTTTTGTCACATCTCTAAGTCTATTTCATATGAATCCTAGCAATATTATCTTTGAGTAGTACAAAAATTTTTCTAAGCACATTTTTGTTATAGTTAAATGACATCTCTAAAAGGATATCTTCACCTTTTATATTTTATTACATTTGGATCAAATGAAGACGTAAAAATACTTAATGCACAACAACTTTCACATTTGGAGATCTAGTTTGCTTGAATATGCAGAGTAGCATTTTGGAATCAATAATTTCTCATAATTTAAAGAAATCTGAGTTAGAGGGCAACCATTTACTGCTATCCCGTTTTTCATACAATGACCTGGACTATGTCTTCTGCTTGCTAAGTTTTGCTTATTAGGAGGGGGGTTGTGGTATTTTGATAACTTCACAAGAAATTAGGCTGGAAAATCACTGATTTATTTATCATAATCTGGTAAGTAGCTCTCAGGTAACCATATCTTTTGTTAACTGTTTTTCACTATGAATTTGCTTATTTTATTTACATGCAGTTACTAGAATAATACATAGGCATGCAGAGTTCAAGCACCAAAATAACTTTGCAGAGTTAAGGCCTTGACAATGGAAAATTTCATTTCCATTGCTCCAACAGAAGCTGTGTAGTGATGTTGTATTATGGTGAGCAGGATCACGTGTGCTCCAGTGGAATTGCTGTTACTAAGGAAGAGTATCCAACAGCGTGATTTGCAGCATGCTGTGTGAGCCGCCTACACTTTTCAGCAGTTGGTTCTGTGTCTGTAATTTATTGCTCTAGAAACCATTATAATAATACAAGAAATGCTGCAGAAAGTGTGGAGGAAAGAACACATCACAGTCAGAGTGTAATGACTATTTAGACTATTTAAATGCATTCAGCTTGTTTTACATCAGAAAAACAAGTCCTTTTCAATTACCTATCTTAAGCATTTTACTGGGCTTTCTGGTCTCAGAGTGATTGAGCTTAAGCACACTATTACACATTTTAAGATATTTTATGACCATAACTGTCCAAAAACGCAAGACTAAATATAAAATGGTAAAATCAAAAATTGCCACTTTGAAGAAAAATGATAAAAGGTATGCTATTTCTTGAATAAGAAAGTGGTCTCATCCTCACATAAGTACTCCATCATGTATGAAAAATGTCTGATGTAATCTCTATGTATGTCAGCTGTGCAATTATTTGTCTTTTTGCAAACAAAGACATTTAATATAGGAACATTATGGACTTCTTCATTAGGTAGAAGGGACATAGTCAGGGTGGGGTTTTATAGCTCAACTTAAATATCATGGTGGGGAGGACCTACACCAGTATAAGAAAGAAATGCCTCAGTCTGCTAAGAGCCTTTCAGTGGACCAAACCGGGACTTCCAGCTGATGGGCAAATTTCACCTTTTCAGTCTTGATTTAAGCACAGGACATGGCCCGTAATTTTTGTTCTCTGGAATTTTTATCCTATATCTTTTAGCACACAGCTTGCTTTTGTGTTTCAACTGTCGTGGAAAATGAGAGCAATTTTTGTCAAGATTATTGTCCTTTTATATTCTGCAGGATAAAGCCAATTTTTGTAACTGCATACTTCTTCCTCAGGCATCCAAATTCTTGTTTTGACAGGAACAAATTATTATAAGCATTGAGATAATGTTCTGATTTCATTCTATGTCCTTCATTTCTTCTGACTCAGTTCTTTCCCTCTCTGTTTTGCATCTTTTTTCTTAATTTTCTAAGATGCATAATCTAGAGTAGAGGCGAGAAAAAGGTTTTGATTCTGGAATCCTTTAAACCTCTTTTGTTGTAGATTTCCATACTGCCCTTTCCACAAAATTTTCTCTTCTGCCTGTCACTCACTGACTCCACTCCAATGAACATTCCTTTTCTCTTTTGGCAGAGCTCATTTACAAATCCTAAATGTTCCTCTCTGTCAGTTTACCTCTTTGTCTCTTTTATTGCCGTTGTTCTTCATTCCCAGAGCTCTTTTCTGTCACATCCTTTGCTTCTAGCCTGTTACTACCTTTCCTTAAGCTATTTCTGCATTTCATTCATATTTAATGTTTCCACAGTTCTAACATCAGTATAGTCACTTCCTTAACCTCCCAGCATAAGTAATTTCTTCTGCCTGAAATATTCTCTTTTTGAAACCACCTATTGCTTTGCTACCATATGCCTACCCTTTTCTTGGGTATGTTAAGCAGCCAATGTACATTTGCTTCCTTTACATGCCATGTGAATTTATAGAAATCTTCATGTTTTTTTAGCATTCAGTACAAAAACCTGAATAGGTACACAGAAGCATGATGTACTACACAAAATGGTACTGTAGAAAACCCCCAGTATGGGGGATAACCATATGTTCCTTAGGATGCTGCTTTGGATAATTTTTCTTGGTTTGTTTACAATAAAACAATACCCATCAATGTCAGAGATAGGAAGGAATAATTGCTAGCACCAAACCTAATTTAATTTTCCCTGATACAGCCTGATGGAAACAAAATGTTTAAATGTGAAAGCATTTTCACCAACTCAGTAAGCATCTCTTCAGAAGAACAGATATAGTCATCAAGGGACTGACCAACTAGAAACGTCAAGGGCAAAATTGTATTTTCATCCTCTCTTTTGTTTGGTGCCTTGTTTATCTCAGAGTAGTTGTTTGGCTTTTTTGCCCACAGATTTATTTGTTCTGGTAAAAAACCTCACTGAATAGTCTATTTTCAACCCTTGAGTGCCTATATGGAATTTGAACATACTTTAGCACCTGTTCGAAATACATGTAGATTTATTTTCATAGAAGTATATAGGTATACTGATAGCTTTTAGTTTTCTGATACAATGTGTGGTAATTGAGTTCTTATTATCTAACTTGAGAGAAAATCTGTAAAATTTCTTATGGGTGCATTGTATTCCTTAACAAAGCCTGATTTCATAAAAAGTATTTTTCTTTTGAGCAGAGTACAATTAAGTAGTAATATTTTCCAGAACCGCTGGAAAAGTTTGAGAAACTATAAACAATAAAACAGTAATAAAATTGTTGACATTATTTATAATTAAACAGATTAACAGCCCACATTTTTATATTGGTTCGGTTTGATTTGGCTTGTTTTTTTGCCAAATCATTTGCTATTTATTTAGGAAACTACAAATAATAGTAATATGACAGTGCTAAGATATTTTTATGACCCTAGAGGTTTGGGGGTTTTTGCTCTGTATGCAAATTTTTTTAATACTCTCATAATTTATTTTTTTGGGTTTTTTTAAAATGTGTCACTGGAAATGTTTTCTTTCCTTCTTTAAATCACTTACATATGCTCCATAAAGAAGGTGCAACAGGCAAGGCTGTAATTTTTCCAAACTCTTGTTCAGTCAAATGTATTACTTGAGCAGAGATGGAATATTGTATTTCTCTGAGTTAAATTATTAAAATCTTATTTTTATGAACTTGTTAAAATTAGAAGACTTGATTTTCAGCAGTGACACCTTGCTTAGGATTCCTTGGTATTTTGCTTCTCTCTCCACACCAGGGAAAACACTTTTTATTTCTGCAGTGTGATCAGGTAGGATCCTAGTTATTTCATGTCAGAATTAGCAAGAAGTTCACATTTTGGTAGGGCTGCTTAAAGTGTAAAAACATCTGCACAGATCTAGCCTTCACTAGTCACTTTCTTAAACTGTTCTGAGTCAACCCATGAACTTTTCTTCTACATCAAAGCTTATTTCCAACTGGGCATTAAAATCAGCTTAAGCCATAACTGATCCTGCCTGATGTGGGGCACCATCTGCACCATTTCTAGTACTTTATTGAACTTCTTTTATTTTTTTTTATCAGTAATTTATGTGATATGAATTACAAGGATTTTAATTTCTCCCTCCCCCCCCCCCGCCCCCACCTTTCGCAGGCTACAAACTATAAGAGTATAACTATGTGACAATCTAATTTCCTATTAATGCTATGTCTGTTGCAAGTAAAAATATTTTTTTTATCACATACTCTACGGCATTTTATAAATCTTCTCAATTTATTCTACTACCTCTGAATGCTTACATTCATTACTTAATTGCATGAGCTCAGCTGCTCTTCCCTCTCGGACGTTACTTTGACTCAATGTCCATGCTGCAGCTGCAGACATCCTTCAGAACACTGCCAACACCTTCCCTCCATTGACACAGCCCTCGCTGCTTAGCCTTTAGTGCAAAGCACTAAGAGCTTATGAGCTTATGAAGATGAGGGACTTACGCCATCAGATATCCCTGTGCCCAAGATCAACAGGTGACTTTAGAGCTGTAGTTTTAAATGCAGGAGGCAGAGCCCTACTGTGCCTGCTGTCAGTGATGAGAAGGGCCTTCCTTCTCTTTTGAAGGAAGCTGACTTGCAGCAATCTGTGTTCACAGTCCTGCTTGAGATGCTAAATGCTATGTAGTACAGTGCTCTTGTTTAATGGTTTAATCAATGAGTCAGAAACCAAAACAATCCTGCAATCTCATTCAGAAGTTGCTATGAGGATGAAAACAGTTTACAAAGGAGTAAATACTGAATGTATTTCTAATTTAAAGTGACTCACCATTTCCACAGGTGGATAATCACCTTAATGATAAAACAATGTCATGATACAAGGCTACAGAGGCCACCTGTATGTCCAACCTAATCAAAATATTTTCATCTCAACCCATAAGTTTATTTGTGTATGTTTTTCCTTATTTGCTCTCTTTTTTTTCTAATCCATTTAATAACAATCAATAAACACTTTTTAAAAATCACTGGCAATCTCAGAGCAGGTCAGATGGCTTTTGGCTGACCCCGAAATATCTGACAAGTGGCAGCATATCTTATGTTTCTAGATCTAACAGGAGGAGTAAGCAAACATTTAATTTCCATCATGACAAGGGCCCAGATTTTTCATTAATTCTGTTGACAAAAAATGTCAAATACACAATATTTAAAGAATTTCCTTTAAATTTATTTATGAATCTAATATAATATGACAGTACCTTTTACAATACACTCCTTTGATGGTGTAATTTTATCTATGGCTAAGAAATACATTAATTTCACTATGCTTTCACTGTCTTTATGTTTTTTTCTTTTAGTAGGATTTTTTTTAAACTGACTTCTTTATAATGACCAGCATGAAATAATTGGAAAATAATTACCTGTATCTACGGATACCATTTTTGTCTCCAAGGACTAATAACTGCTATGTTATTCTGTAGCCTGTATGTCTCCTCACCTTGTGAACCATGCTATTATTGTTAGTTTTTGTAATGCAGCAATGTTTAGTGATCACTGCAAGTTTCAGAGTTCTTTTGTGGTGTGAATTCTCCAAAATCAAAGACAGCCTATGTACCAGAAAGCTTAATATCCATGCTAACACCACATCTGACAGGCAGAGCAGAGAGAAAACCTAATGAAACCACCTTATTTTTACTATTCAAACAGAATGTGACCAGTTGCCACCTTGCTCATTATATCCTGGTAATTTTCCACAAATATTACAATGAGTGGGCTCAGAACAGCTCTGTATGTACTACAGAGAAATGACTGCATGGGCTTTTTCTCTGAGCTTGTTTCATATACGGAGTTCAGTGGAAGCAAAGATACAAATTATTAAACAAAAATGATCAAACACATCAAAATGGACATATTAGATGATGAAATGCGTAATTAAGATACAAACTAAAAACCAAAACTGAATTTTCAGTGAGCGCCAGAAATAAAGAATTGTGACTTGGATGGTATGATGAACCAGGTCTTAGTAATGGAGTTTTGATTAACTGAAGTTACTCAGCAAATGGGGGATTGCAGCTGGAGAAGAACTGAGAATTTAGAATAGACAGATGAGAAACACCATATGAAACATAAGACAAGAGGGGAAAATGAGGAAGGGGAAAGGAAGAGAAAAATAAAAATTTCTTCAGTTTGGGAGAAGACATATCCAAAGTATGTAGAGTAAAAGGAAGTACTACTCCTATGAAACGTGGACATGTTAACAGTGCAAAAGAAAGAAGTGAGTGTCTGCTTTGGTCTCCACTAGGTTCGGAAGAAGAAAACATGGGGTTTTTTTAGATTATAGGATAATTTATGTGGAAATGGATGTTGGGAGTCCTTACTCCAACCTCCAGATCAAAACAGGGTCAGACATGATTTCAGAGGGTTTTTTTAATAATTCACATAAAAATTATATATAAAATAGTTTGTAATTATCTGACATCAAAAGATGAGATCCATTTCTCACAGTCTAGAAAATCTGTACCAAAATGTATGTGCCTTTTCTCTGGATGTGTTTGCATGTAACAACTAGCAAACATTATACCGAACATTTTATTATTATATTGTCATGTATAAATGACACAGGATTGCACAAGCAACTTCTTTGAGTCAGACTGCATGGTTGTGTATCAATGTCTTCAATTTTCCTGAGCTCCAAAAGGAGGCAAGACATCAGTCTGACTCTGTCCTGCTCAGCAGCTGTAAAGGAACTAGGAAATGACATGTCATATTCTGTTCTCTGCCTTCCTTCTGTATCTGCTTTATGTCTAAAAGCCAGAGCTTTATGACTACCGAGCAAGAGATGGAGGGAGAGCACTGGGAATATGGAAAGTTCAAGGAAAAAAATGAAGTGGTGGTCAAGGCAAGTCAGAGTCAGATGACAAAGTTCAAGAGGACAAGATATCAGTCACTGTGATAGTAATTGGCCTCAGACATTTGTAAACTAGCTATTGCCAAGGTTTTCTGTGCATATCATAGAATGTGAAAAAAAAAATACTTTGAACAGGATTTCTAAGAACGAAATGGTATCTTCATAGTACATTATGCCTCCTACTGAGACCTAAAGGATTTTTTGCAATAAATAACTACATTTAAGGAGTAATCCGATAACTTTCAAATGCTGTAACACTAACAATCTTTGGTTGTTTCACATTTATTACAGTAATCATCCAGCAAAATCACAAAATGGTTTGGTTTTTCAGCCTTAGCTCTGACTTAGAATATCCTATAAATTTGCTTATACTTCTATGTATCTTATCTTCCCCAGGTTCAAAACAGAATGATAGCTCTTTACTGACTGATTAACAATTGTAAAGTTCATTACTGTTTGTCAGGTGGTTTTGATGATAATCAACATAATTAGCAGAAACAAAAATCATGTGAAAATTTAAAACTATGCATTCTCTGGTTCAAGAGAACAATTGGCAAAATGGAGGCTGTTGGTCCTACATGGCGCGGGTATCCTATTACTAACATACCTAATTACATACAAAAATGATAGCATTTAAACTGTTTCTAAATGATTAACACTTCTAAAAAGAAAATTAGTTTTTCTTTTAACTATTGACCAAAAATCTCTTAAAGCCAAGAACTATTCACTTCAAATGTCATGGTATAAAAATTCAAACAATAAATGCAGCTATAAATGATATTTTCAGTTGAAAGTCCACATGCTTTTTTGTAGCTGATGGAGACAAACTGCTTTTGTTGTGAATAGCAGTCAATAACAATGAACTTTTTTGCTTTATTTGCTCTTTGGCAGAGAAACAAGTTTTCTTTTTTGTGTTTCATATCTGAGGTTTGTGCTTTAGTTTTGATTTTCTTATTTTTTTAATAGGAGTACAGGCATCTTTATTTTATGGTCTGCATATAATAAAGCCATACACAAATCACCACCACTGAGTATATAAAATATACTGTGTTCATGTGATAGTGCAATTTGGGATGGGAGACAACTAAAATAAAATAACAGCATAAAATCCAAAGAATTCTAACAGATTATTTTTCTTGATGCTCAAAGATAGCTATATAATATTTTTCTACCATTGGGGCATATTTGAGATGTGAGAAACATTAACAATGAGGAGGGCTTTAGGTCAGGATCGCTGTGCATCATAGATGGCATTATCTGCTGATTTAGCTGAGCTGAAAACTGCTGAAAAATAATCCTTTTTGTGCCCTTGTCAGTGGCTTTGGCCTAGAGTAATATAAAATCAGCTTTACCTGAGTCAGATAATCATTACAAAATTAATTTCATTTTTTTAGTCACAGAAATAATTGGGAGAAAAATATATTTCATAGATTGATTAATATTATTTTAAATTAAAGCTTACTGAGTGCTGCTGGTAATTGAGCAACTCTATGCAACTGTAAATTAGCTGCTTGAATTGAAAACAGATGATGACTAAAAGCACTTTTTCCCCCTAGAAAACTTGCAGTTCTCTTTTTCCTTAGCATTCACAAGGGGCATCCAGTTAATCATACTGAGGTCTCTCCCTTAGTGCTGCAGTAGCTGATTACCCAGCAGGAGGTGCAGTTCCAGTAGGGTAAGTCAGAATGGTGTTGGTTGTTCCCTAGGGAGGGACATCCTGTAAAAACACCAAGGTTGAGAACTGTCATATTCACAGCAGTAGGTGCATTTTCCTCAGAAATTAATGGAGCAAGCTGGGCAAAAATGTTTTTAAACTACATCTTCCCTAGAGTAAGATGCAAATTCAAAGCTCTTTTGAAGCATTGGAATGAAAGTTGAAGATAAGACTTTTTAGTTTTTGACATTGATGATATAGGCAACACTAGCACTAGGAATATTAAATTGAAATGGAAGATAAGTGGGGCAAATGTTATTCAAGCAGATCCCAAATGCAGTCCTAGCTGTTTCAGAGCTAGTTTAACTAAGGTGCTTGCAATTATGATTGTTATTATTGCAGATGTCACACATTTGCTTCCCTCAATTTTTTATTAATTGATAAATAGGTTGTTGCTTTTTTTTTCCTGAAACAAGAGGATTGGATGTAATCTTGCCCACTTGACTCCCATCCAACAAAAGAGAGTTAGAAGGAGTGAAGCTTTGAGATGCAGCTTTCTTTTTTCCAGCTGCAGTCTATGCTGTTCAGTGGTATGCAGCAGCTCTAGTCTGCTTTCTCAGTTGAAGGCAATGCAGCAAAGTGATTGGGATCTGTTTGCAGAAAGATTGTGCACAAACATTAAAGGCCTTTTTAGCTATGTCCTCTTGAACAAAGGCATAAGTGTCTATTTATAATACACAGTTTATACTTTCACTATTTCTTATTACCAGAAGAGAAATCCTCAACAATTGTCTCTAATAGATTGAAAGGGCTGTACAACCTGGTCACAAATTCTCTTTGCCACCTGTTTTCAGCCTCTGTGCTTTTTTCATTTTGTCTTTGCTTCAGCTCAGTGCTGCTTTTTTGTGCTTCTCATGTGATTCCTTTGTAAGCTCTTACACTGTAGCTATTAATACTTATAAAAACATGAATGGCCAGACCTGAAATCCACCTAGCATGGCACACCAGAGACCTAGATGAGAGCTGAAAAAAAAAAAAAATAGGGAGAGAAAATTAGAATAAAAAAGAAAAGGGAAAAATAATTTTCTCCATTAATTTATTTTTAGTCTGCAATAATATCTGGCTTGAGGACTTCCTGATCCACAAGTGATATCTCTGTGTGACAATATTCCATTAAGCTTGCAGAGTCAGTCTTTATTTCTTTAAGCATCAGGCCCTGCTAACCCTAACTGGAAATCCACTACCTAAAACAGAATTAAAGATAACCACTGAAAATGTGCAGAGACAAAAAGCTTGCAAGGCTTTATTTCATTTTTGTTTATGCAGGTTTTTATTGTATCTGTCCCATAATTACTGTCAAGTAAATACCAGTTCAAAGAGAAATTTATGACCTTTAAAATCATTCCAGTATAGTCTATAAGTCACTAACTTTCATCAAATACTACCATCAATTTCACTTTGTCACAATATCTGTAGCAACATTTCCATGTCTTTTTATTTAATGCATACATATCTAATAAACTGTAAATGAAACATTAAATATTAAATATATATTTTAAAATAGCTTTTATTTAATAGTTGTTTGGAGTATACCTGCAATATTTTCAATAGCTTTAAGTAAAATATAGCCTGATACTTCTAGAGAAAGGGGACAGCATACAAGATGACAAATGTGACAGGCAACGTCAATTAGGAGTTCTAATTTTTTGTGTCACAAAACAGTCTATAAAAACCGGTGTAATATCTCCAAAAGTCAAGTGACAGGGCCTTCATTGTTCCTTAATAGGACCCAGTTGTTCATGAACATATGGGAAGCTAGCTTATTAATAAAATTTTTCTTCCCTAGTTGTCTTAATTCTGCAAGATTGTAAATTATGCAGCCAGTACCAGACATCCTGAGAGATTTTTTCCATAAATAACTTAACATAGGAGGTTTCTAGCTTCTCTCTGGGCATTTTTTTAGTTAAATTCATTGCATTCTTCCAACAATGTGCTGAAGGACAAATGTTTCAAACCTAATGTAAAAAAACAGGAGATTGACGTGCTGAAACAAAAAGAATCTTAGTAGGCAGGAGATCTCAAGTATCTATTTAGTTCACTCACACAGGAAGACAGGTTCAAGTCAAAACTCAAAACTGAATATTACCCAGGCTCTGACTTGGTACATTTTGCAATGCAGACTTGAGCAAAATTTTGCAGTCTGAAATAATCTTTTTTAACACCTTCCAATTAATTCTAATTTCAGTTGTAAAATGCGTGTTTTATAAAATCTACACTCATGATTACTATGGACATTCACTCTGATTCACAAAGGTAAAGGAGTGTGCCCTCCCTGACAGCAATGCACTTTAATATATTGCGGTGTTTAAATTTAGATATTTGAGGCTCCCACTAGACAACAAGTTATTAAAACATCTGCCTTTCCATAAGCCATTCTGTTCTTTGCCATTCCACATGTCCTTTTCTACTTCACCAGGCAAAATTGCCCAATCTAAATTTCAGCTCAAGTGTTTGATGGCTTTCATGCTGAGCTCAAACTGTTAGTGCTTCCCTGAGAGAATAGAATTGAAACGGGATTTAATCTAAAATAACAAAATAGAATAAAGGTTTTACATATAAATAAGTAATGCCCTGTATATTTTTATGCACACTTTTCATTTCTGGATTTTGCATGCAGTGAAGTTAAATGTTAAAATGCATACAAAACCCAAAGCTGACAGGAAAGAAGATCAGTGCATGTTGCCAGTGTGCTCAATTAATGCCTATAATAAAAATATTTTAATTCAAATCCAAAATAATTGTCACTAAAAAATACATTGCAAAACTAGTATTTCTATTGCTACCTTTGTCCAAGACTCCTGTGTGTTTGTTTACTTTTAAGCAAATGTAGTTTCAACTAGCATTCCAAAACCATTCCAAGCATGCTGTCTAGTATTTTCAGTAACAATAGCTGGAGTTTTATATGCTCACTATTCAGGGAAGATTCATACTTGGAGCTAGATTTTTTCAACAGAATGTGAACAATTGCCTTGATAACCATAAAACAGAATTATGATCTACCTGTTACCAGTAGATATTTCAATATTTAATGATGGGGTACTAAAATCACTCAGGTCTTCTGCAGTAAAAATTATGAGATTAATTCCCACTACTAACTTAAATCATGTGCTTGATAAATGAAGCAGAACAGGGTCAAGTTACTGTCACTTACCTTGCTAATTTTTTTCATATCTAGATAAATGGCAATTAATCACAATTGCTCAGATAAAAAATATTTAGGTTTTGGTATTGCCTTGTAGCAGTGAAGGCTTATAACATACTGGGGAGCAACACAAGCAGCAGCTTGAGGGGAGTGATTATTCCTCTGTATCGTGTCCAGTTCTGTCCCCCAAGGGCAAGAGAGAATAACAGAGTGTGATGTAACAAGGGAAGCTGAGGAAAGTAAATGTATTCAGCTTGCAGAAGAGGAGGCTTAAAGATTTATTTCCTGCTTTTAGCTGTATCATGGTGGAGAATATGGAGCAGCATCTCAGAAGTGCAGAGTAGAAGGACAAGAGTTAATGATCAGCAGCAAAGAAAGTTCCAACTGATGTATTTTTTTCCACCATGCAGGAGGGGCTAAGCTGTGGAAGAGGGTCCTCAAATATTCAAAACTGGACTGGACAAAGCCCTGTGGACATGTTTTAATTTTGAAGTAGGAGATCTGCCTAGATGACTTCCAAAGATCCCTTCCAATCTAAGTTATTCTGAGATTCTGATCTGTAATTCATCAAACAAATGAATTTCTAAGTATTTGAAACCTTTTTATTTTAAAATTTTCACTCCAGGATTCACACCGTTAAGAATGTCTTCAGTTACTAATTCCCTTTTTTTAACTCCATGCTTCTATTCTGTAATCTACACACTGAACAATTTTATCTTCACTGTATTTAGGCTGTATGGTTCTAATTATGGGTATTACAGATGTTATTCAGTAATACAATGGCAAACTTCAAATATTTCATAAGGCAGTCATCTTTCCAGGTATAAAATATGGGCATAATTGTAGGAGAGTGTTTGCCTATACACTATGTGGCCTGATGACTGTCCAAACAATTAACTGCTAAATTTATTACAATTATACCTTTCCCATATCACCCAGACAGACATGAACTGAATCTTGAATGTGAAATAGCCAGCCTTCCATTTAACAAGATGAATGACAGATCTGAACACTGCAGTTCCAAACAGCTATAACAGTAGGAAGACCAGGAAAAATAAAAATTTCAATTTAATTTCATTGCTCCATAAGGTAGCAAAAAATCACGAATTCTTCACCATGCAAAGTGGCAAAGATTTTTGCAAGAGGCTGAGACTTGTTAACAAGTTGATTGTGAGCTGTCATTAAACTTTAAACTGCACAAAATTAAAATTTAAATCGTAGTTGTTGTCTGAAAGAAGTCTCCTATTTCACTAAGACACTTTTAAAAGAATTTCCTTTTATGTTAGAACTTTGATCAGTTGTGAAGCCTCAAGCCTATAGTATAGCCACTTCATCATATGTTAGCTAGTCCCTACAATTTTTGCATGGGAAAATAATTATACAGAACATGAAGACAAATTATCTCAAACAAAACCAGCTGTATCCCAGAAATTTATGCAATTTCCTAACTTAATCTAAATTCCAGAACTGGACAGATGAAATCATTTGCAGTTTAGAGAGTAAGACCCAAGTGGTGCCATCTCTTTATTGCTTCTGTTGACTTAAATAGGTAGACATTTATTTCAGCAGTCACTAATATTTCCTGCTTACCTTTGCTCCAGCCTAGAGACCCTGGAGGAGAGATGATTCTCATAACCTTAAAAGTAAACATGGGAGGCAGAACAGCAGAATCACATCAGGGAATATCTTGTTTTATCCACTAGGATATGACTGATAAGGTGGAAAACTGATAAGCAAAGGACACCTTATAGACATGAAGGACAACTATAAAAGTACTCTTTCATTCTACCATATATCCTACATTTAGCAATATACTATACATGCTGTAGGTGGTATAAACATACTGTATTTTCTGTTCTGGCAAGTGACACAAATAATTTTTTCTTATCTACTTTGGGGTTTTTTGCAGCTTTTCCCATTCATTCCACTTTTGTAAAACTCCAAATTTAAGTGAAGCATCATTTCCTTTGCAGTCAGTAATTTAACATTCCAGTGGACTGGTAAGATGAGCACTTCAGAGAATGGGTTGATTTTCCTAATGTGAAAAGCCTACATAGGTCACATGTAGTAAATTACTTGCTACCTTTGGCTACCATGCTCAGCTGATGAAGTTCAGCTCTGAAGTATTATTACCTTTCTTGATGACATGAAGTCATTAAAACATTCTGTGGTTTGAGATGTAATTTTAACACTCACAGGAAATAAGAGTTTCAGAAAGTGTGGTGCTGTCAGATTGTAAATTATCAGACACACGGCATATGTCTACAAACTGCATTGGCACTGTGTAACTTTGTGAGGCATGAACAGATCAAAGACCCCATAAAATGTGCTCTGAAAAAAGAAATAAAACCATAACTGTTCTAAAGAATCAGGTGGTATAATTGTATTCCTGGGAGAAATGAGGATAGTGGATATTGTTCTTGAAGGAGGATTATTATCACCTCTTTGTTATTTTCTAGTTTTGAGTTTATGTTCAGCATCTCTCAAGCACAAAATCATGAAAATTATCATTAATTTCCTTAATCTATGCCCTTTCTGAGCCTTCATGACAATTTTAATTTAATGGTTTTTAGTTTTGCAGTCGATTTTATTATTCTGCTATTTAAGTACATTAATGAAGTGCTAAGGGTAAAAAAATTTACCCATTGTTTTAATTAATTTTCTAAGGACATCTTAAGGCTATTAATATATTTTTAGTGCATATATTGAAATAACATAAGCAGGGAACTAGAAAGCTCTTAATAATCATATGTATGACCCTCAATATAGGCATTTTTGATTTTTCATTTTCTGTGTAACCTAGCATATTGCCTATTTTCCCAAATTTATTAATATCCTGTGGATACAGTGCTTGTTTGAAGGTGAATGAAAGTCCAAAAACTCCCAATTATTCTCAATTTTGCATTCGTTTGATTAGAGTGCCATTGTCTGTAATTTTTACACTTGTTTTGAGTCTTCAAAGTGCATGATTCATGCCTTGAAAATGGCTTGTTTTGTGTTTCCCAGCACTGCTTTTTTTTTATCCCTGCCAGTAATAACCTGATAACCTGATTTCATACTGTGCTTTAGCACAACAATACAGTCATCAAACTAAAGCAACACAGTAAGTGGGCACATTAGCCATCATTTTACTTGATCACTTGGGAGAGATTAAATTTATTCATTTTCAGAACAGATAATGAAATATTTAAAACATTTTATAGTAAACGGTGGCAGCATTTTGAAGCTGTGGCATGCTCTTTGCCAAAGCAATGTACTACAGACTGCACATGTAAGTCTCTTGTGCAGATGTTTAGGAAATTTCTGCAGGTTTTTTTTTCCTTAGGCTCATTTGCATTTAGTTTATCTAAAGTGAAATCCATTCAATTTTATTGAACTGTAATTCTGGTAATTTACAATATTTACATGCTGTGGTTAGATTGAAATCAGTCCTTAATTCAAATTCAATCTAAATTTACAACATAGTAATTAGGGCTTTGTAACTGACACTAGGGGCCTATTGATTTAATGAAAAACTTAACCTTACAGTAAGTGTTTAATTAGTTGCTGCAGTAGATTCTGCGCTGTCCTAAATTGTGGACTTTAGAGAATTAGGTACTAATTTAAATTACATTACTATATAAAGATCAGAACTATATTTTAAAAGAGCATGTAGCCCTACAGATGAATTAATTTCTCAGTCTTTGAAAAAGTTAAAAGAAGAAGGCAGTAATCAAAGTGATTGCCTGCACATCTGAATTCAGGTAAAGCAATGATAGGAATACTGGAAATTACTACCTACCTTTGCAAAATATTGATTTAAAGAATAAAAGAAAGAAAAAAAAAAAAGGTGATATTTTCTTAATGGAAATTTTCTCCAGGAGGCAAAATTTGAAAAAAAAAAAAAAATGTATAAATGATGTATAGATGTATATATATATATATATATATATATATATATATATATATATATATATATATGCATGCATGCATGTATGTTACTGCTAAAGCATCCTGGAGTAGCAGTGACATTGCAGCTTTCTGCCATGCTGCCCATATGGATCACCCTGGCCCCAGGAATCATAGAGTATTCTCTAATGGGTACTTCTAATTGGTACATTTTGGTGAGCTATAAATTTTATATCTCTAGAGCGTCATCATGGATCTCAGTAATTTTACTGTGTTTCAAAAAAACATTGGTTTTATAGAATTCAACTAAGCTCTATGTGTTACAGTAAAATATTCAATTATTTTGCTTGATTTCAAATGTACTGGGATTTTTTCCAAAAGTAGCAGGTTTTTCTTTTTCATGTCTTATATGAAAGGGTTTTAACCTGTCTGTTATCCTCTTCATGGATTTTCTGGTCATTCCATGTTCCTAAGTCTGGATGTAGTAATATTCCCATGAGGTTTTTGCACAGAAGCCAGGGAACTGACAAGTCTGTTGATACACTGTGGGGGTATTATGTCTGTTCTTGTAAACAAAAAAAGGGAAAATAAATAATTATATCATTGCCCTTTTTTTTGTATGCTGATAAAGAAAGGCATAAATAAAATAAAATACAGATACAAGAGAACAGATTTTGATCTACCTCAGTATTTGTTGTAAAAATTAATAATTACATTATTCTCTTTCATTATTCTCTCTTACATTATTCTCTTTATCAGCAGGTAGCTATTAAAATACATGAAAACAATTGTCTTTGTTGTAGTCATAGAGGGAAGCAAGAATAGAAAGTAGATGTTCTGGTCCTGGTCTAGGTCCTTGTAGGCTAAGCTATACTGATCCTCTTGATCTTTTATCATTTTATGAATAAGTCAGCACAGTGTCACACCAGACACTTTCTGTATTCAGAAATGATAAATGGCTTCTGCCTGAATTAGCATTACAAAAAAGTGACACACATCACCATCAAAACCAGTTCTCAGAGCTAGAAGTCAATGTGCAGTTTAGGGGGCAGGTCAAAATCTCAACTGTAACAAGCAGATTAGTTTCCAGTCTTGCTGTTTCAAGGAAAAGGTCATTTTATATATTTTTTCTTTTTTTCAATGAAAGGCAAAGAAATACAGCACCTGGAGATTTTTAACCCATATCAAGTAGAGTATATGTGAAAGAAATAAAGACAGGAAAGGGAAAGGAGATACTCTGCGTGTAACCAAATACAAGAGACCACAAAATAAAACAGAGGGGAAGTAGCACAGGAAAAGCACAATTAATGTAGTGAAACTTGAAGAATCATGTAAATGGACAGTAATATCAGAAAATTCACAAGTTCCATTTTTAAACATGCCATATACCTCAGCCATATTTTCCTAGCTGTAGTCATCTGTCATATATTTTTTTCCTAGAAAAGGCAGGCTTAGGCAGAGAATGTTTGAGGAGTCCTAGAACCACCCTCCACCTTCAGCACATTTGCCAGTGGCTGCAAGTTTTGATGAGTCAGCAGCACAGTTCATCAGCAAAAGCAGCTTGATTAGTCATTAAGATAAGTATGATTTCACTACGGAAATTTGCTATATATATTAGTCTGGTTTCTTACCCTACAGTATGTTATAACATAACGAAAGGATTGTGTAAGACTGTGGTAACCCTAGCAGTTTGCAGCAGTAAATTCAGCACTGCTACAAACCTTTGTTCGGCTTCCCTAAACTGCCAGATTAGAGGCCATATCTAATATTCCCATAAATAAAAACTTAGCTGAAGTATTTCTGTGTTCTAATTACCCTTAACTTCTAGCATATGCCTTTTTAGGAAATGCTGGAAATTGAAGAAAACTTTTTAATAGAAATTAAAAGTTCCTCAGAATGTAATGCACAAATCAGGAAGAAAAAAAAACCAAAAAGCCATCAAAAAAAAAAAAAAAAAAAAAAACCAAAACAAAAAACTGCAAGGAAAGGAAGGCAGTCCAAATTACCCTGTTTATTCCTCTATTGTCTGATCATCAGGCTGGTCACTGATATTTTGGAAAACCAAATCAATTTCCTTGAACACTTTCTTCCAGCTCAGAAGAATCTAAATAGGTGTTTACTCATTGCAGAGGAATACTCTGACTCCAGATTTTGTTGGTGCCAGTTTCACTTGTCCTTCACCTGTTACTTTTGTTCCTGCTGCCAAGTGAATGTAGACTGACTACAGATGAGTGCCCTAGTAACTGCCTTGACTTTGTGTCCCTGAATGTATCCAGCTTTTTTATATGAAATTGAATTTAAGTTAATAATTTAAGTAAACAGGCAAAACCAAAGAACCTTACCTAAAAACAATTATAAAGTTACAAGCTAGGTATGAGCAGATACTGAAGCCATACAGAAGTCTAGCAAGGAAGACAGTGGGATTTATGCCATTCCTACATTATTGGAGTACCATATGATGCCCTTGGTATGATCCATTTATTTACAAATCCTAGATCTTACAGAATAAGAACACCATGAAAAAAATAACGGGAAATGGCTTTTTTATACACTGTTATGTTAAAAGTGTCAAAGCTATTAGATCATCAGAAACCTAAGATGTTAGTACAATTTACTTCAGCTTAGGTTTCAGCTAAATTTTCATAAATTTCAATTCAAAATTATTTGAAACTCTTCATTGGCATGGAAGTTTGTAAATTTAAAATTCACAGTTTCTTGTTTTCTTCCCCCGCTTCTTCCACTTTGTAGTTTTCAAATGGGACACCCTGCAGTAACCTTCATTTTCTAGCTTTCAAATATAAGCCAGCTGATTGCACAAAGTTTGTGGAATTTTATTTGTTGTGGTTTAAAGTCTGACTACTATCTGCAAAGTGCCCTTGATATCACAGTATTGTTGGTATTGTCAAGAACAGTGCTCTGTTACTGAAAAAAGGATAATTTCCTTTATAGCTGTAATAAGTTTGTTGTCATGAAAGATCATTAGAATAACAAACATTATAATAAAAACTAACATACCCTTCTGCTGCTGCCAGTCTTTCCTACAAATATACTGATCAGTACTGACAGGAAAGTGAAAGCAAATGTGATATAATAATTTCAGAGCACATGGATATGTAATTCCTGGCTTGTGATAGTTTTCATCTACAATTAGGCAATTCTCTTGCTTTTCTAATACAAGATTTTGCCATTTAAATTTGCATGTGGCAAGTCAAAGACAAGGAGAATGTAACAGTCTCTCTACCATAGAATATAAAATATGTTTTCTCTGCCTTACAACAAGCTAAATAGTGTGAAGCTTTCCACAAGATCATGGGGTCTTACTTCAATGGCACCTGAAATAAATGAGATCAAATGATAAGACTGCTTTACCTTCTATTTTTAAGTTTGTGCCACTTCTGCCCAAGGCAGAACCAGCAAGCTTAAAAGTTCAATGCACGTAGCAGCAAGAAAGGTAGAGATATTGAAGAGCAGGTTGCTGTACAGTTTATGCTAATAGTCATCTGCTTTTGAACATCTTTTGCATTTTCCATAAATTCCCACCAGATATATACATATATATGTATGTATATTTATGTGTACCCATACATTTCCAGTTCCTTTGCTCTTATACTGGCATAATAGCTAAAAAGACATTGTAGTGTTTAAAATTTTATGAAGAAGTTTGGTTCACACAGTGAAATTCTATGAACTTATTTTACAAAAAAGCATTACTGAAATCATTCCTCCCAAGACAGTACTAAAATACATTCTAGATTTGCTTTCAAGAAACATGGTGTAAAAACAGTTAGTAATTTATTATTATCCACTGTCTTTATGTCATTGTCATTTCCTAGCTCCATGTAAAAATGGTTTTTCTTGTTCTTACATCTGCTTTTCTTCAGTTGTTTAATGCCTTTTTATTAACATAATACAGATGGATGGGATGGAAATAATACGTAATAATTTCTACAAACTCTACAGAGTGTTTACCTGTTTCTTAGCTATATCTTGCTTGTTTTGCCTAAGGTGAATCTGGTTAAACTTTTGAAAATAACAACAGTATCTCTTCAATAATCATTGCAGATATTTGAATCACCAGAATTTCTAAAGTCTTCTTTAATCTAAGAGTAAGATTATTTATTTGTTCCCTGTTCAAGGTTGTAATCATCCTATTTGCAAATTTTTTAAACCAGCATGGGATAATGACAAAATATGAAAATATTCCTCATGCCTCTTAATAAGGTGAAAAGCTTAGTATCCAAGTAAAAAAAAATTAAGGAATTAATTACAGGTCTAATGCCTTAATGTGTGATCTTTTCTGAACTGATTACTTTATAAAAGGGCCATCTCTAGCAACTTCATCTTTAGAAAGGCATCTGCATTTTGCAGAGCTAAACAAATAGCTCATTAAATTGCAGCAAATGTGCAGATCCTGATGTTAGCTGATGTACATGCCTAACATATTAGCTCCTGTAAAGAAAACTGTTTAGACTTGAGGTCAGCTGCAGTCTGTAAACCAACTGAGGAGATACATGGATGCTCTGATTCTGTGAAGACCAAAGAGCTCTGAGGGTGTCCTGCCTGCCAGGCTGACCTCCCAGGGCTGAGCAGGGCTCCTGGCTGCAGCAGCTGAGGAGAACAGGGGTGCCAAACAGCACCACAGTCTGTGGTGCATTCTGCCCACACTGCACACAGCTTGTCTGGCCAGCCAGGAGCCGGGGGCTGCTCACCTGGGTAGGTTGGGTGGAGAAACACGTGGCCTTCTACACTCTCACCTGTTGCCTTTTCTCTCTTCATTAACATAATAGGAGTACCCATGGACAAGAGAAAAACTTGTCTTTTACTCATGTATAGTATTTGTCCCCATTCCCATTTTCTGCCAAAGCAATCTCGGTGCCTTTTTCTGATATTTGGGAAGGGGAATTGCAAAGTGCTCTGAGGTTTGTGGGGAGGACTAGGGAGGAGAAGAAAAGGTTGCTTGGAAGGAGAAAGATAATAAGATGTAGAAATCAGAATAATATTACAATAAGAGAGAGCACAAGAGTATTGCAACAGTAAGACAGGATCTAGATAAGTCAGTGTGAGCAACCAAGAAACCCTGAGTATTATGAACTAGTGTCCAATAGTTTGTATCCTGTTTGACAATACTGAAAGTCTGTCTTCATGGAAACTCGTTTTTAAAGAGTAAATAGACTATTTTAATAATTACTTGGAAAAATGCTCACTGTCCAAATGTTCCCTCCCTGTTCTTACTGTATCTAGCAGTAGTTGTTTGTACAAGATACTGCACTATTCAAAGCAATATAAATCCTTTCATCTCCAACAAGAAGAAACCTTAAACCTCTGTGTGGTGTACTTAATTTAGTTATAGAAAAATCTGTGGATTTTTTACTATTTATACTAGTTTTATGCTCTGTCGTTGTCCCTGAAATTTTATAAATACTGTAGCACTGACACAGACATACAATGTGACTCCAAGCAAGTAATTTTTATCTTATAAGTCCTTCATCTATTAAATGGAAACATTTCTAATTGCTTATTCTTGCCATTTTTCCTACCTTGTTTCTGTAATTAGATTTGGATTTTTAGCTCTAGAACAGGGACAGCAACTAACTTCAAAAAAATTCAATACGCATACAGTGGAGCCCTTTGTATTTTTTATATAGCTGGATGGAAACATAGAGCAAATATCTAATAATTCTTAGTCAATTTTTGTCTATATCAACAGTTTCTCCACAGATCAAAATATTTATTCTTTTCTGGGTTTGGTTATACAGAGATGAGAAGCAAATAGTGGACCTAATCTTGAAAACACGTTGGGGTTTTTTTATATCTGTGATGATTTGAATCTCTGCATGTTATGCTGTCTTTACACCTAAATGATTATTTTATGGTTCATGTTAAGGTGCACCAAGAATTTAATGAGCTAAATCATACTTGAAAAATATTGTCTACATATGAAGGATTCTCCTAACAGCTGAGTTGGGAATATTTCTGCCACTGAAGAATCCAATTTCTTCATCCACCTTTCTCCAAAGATATCAAAGCTAGTATCTTTTTCGTGTAGAATACTTTGTGCATTGCTAGAGGTTTTCAATTCTTAAAACCTCAGAGGTTTCTGATAAACATTCAGATAACAATAAGCTTGCTAAATTCATTTTATAATCTCATTAATCTGTGACCATGTTTCCATTTCAGTTTGGAGAATGGCTGAGAGTACCACTGTGTTGCATTGCTTAAATTTATCATGTTTGCTTGTTTTCTTGATGTGAATAACTGTCATTATCTCTGAGATTTTACATTTTGTACAAATTTTCAGTTTTTGGAAGTTCATATTTAGATCACTCAACCTTCTGAGAAGTCAGGATGTTTTGTCTTGTATATTCTTTCACTCATTAATTAGGAAAGTAGAAAGTTTTGTAGAAATCTTTTCCAGAAACATTGTTTACTCATCTTTTGCACAAAATGAATCAAAAGTCCTATGTAAATCACATTGTAGAAGTATTATCCTGTCAGGATATAACTTAGAGAAGACCTTAAGCAAACTCATTAGCACACTAAATTTACACCTGCACCAACATTTGTCATTAGTTTGCAATGTAGGCAAGTACAAACCATTTGTACACTGAAACATGGGTGTCCCATCTACCCTGGAAAAGCAATTGCAAAGCCAGTTCCAGGCAGACAAGGAAGGACACTGCACAAAGGAAATATGGATTAACAGCAATGGGGAGTACACACCAAACTGGTCTACACATATCCTGTATTCTGGCATTGTAGAAGTGAGTCAGGAAGCAATGTGAAAACACTTTTCAGGGTTAGGAATTTTAGTCTACATTCCATCCCCCTTGGCAAAATGTGGTTTATTCAGAGTAGTCCTGATTTCTCTATATGCCAGACAGTTCCCTCTGCTTTTTTCTCTCGCTCCAAGAACTAATGAGACAAATATGTTTATTCACACCTGATCCTAGAACAACCTATAGTGGTTAAAAAAAGCAACCAACCAGCAACCAACCATACAGAAGGTACTGTCTGGCTCTTTTACAACTATTTAACTTCTAAATTCTTAGCAAACCTCTAGTTAGCATAAATAAATTGAAATTCCCAGAGACTGGCAACATGTCCAAATGCATGTCCAATTTTGCAGTTTTTCAAAGGGCCAATGACAAAAATTCACTGTCTCTCCCTTTAAGATTTCAGTTGCCTGCTTCTGAGAATGGAAATTGTCTGACAAACCTAATTGTATATATTGCTGCTCCATGGAAGTGTGAAACAAGGCTGACAATTTTGTGGTTTTAGGGGAAGGATCTTTGACAATAGGAAAGTGCTGGCTTATTGATATGTTCTTTGACAATAGGAAAGTGCTGGCTTATTGATATGTTAAGTTCTTTCCTCGAAAGTCATTAAGAAAATGATGACTTAAAGTTTTGAACTAAAGAGGAGTATAACTCAGTCATTGTTCAAATTAAATAATGCCTAATATCATAAAACATAGTTAGACCTCAAGATATGTTCTTTACTTCCAGGATATTAATGGCAAGTGATGAAGATTCAGCAATCATGCTTTTCCATTTAGAATATGTTCGTCATTCTGAGTATGTTACAGAAGGTGAGGGAAGACAAATATGAACTTTAAGCAGTACTACATGGCCAGACACTCTTGATTTGTGGTTCTGATTGATGTGTCTATATTCATTCTTAAAATAGTTTTATTCATTGGGCCTTCCTTGGAAATGAAAGCTCAGAAAAGTCTTGCGTGTCAGCAGCAAGAGTCTAGTAGACATTATTCTGACACTACTTCTTGAAGTAATGTCAGGATTATTTCCGATTGTTATGATATTCTGGATCCCCTGAGTTACTCTGTATTACGAAAATATGTATACTGTGTCTAATAAGTTTAAATCATTTTCTCTAGATTTAACATAAAATACAATAGAAAAACTAGAAACCTTTTATGGGAATCATTAATTGAAAAAAATCTCAGTGCATTACATTGCCCAGCAGATAGTAGTATTGAAACAAATTAAATCAGTGGGACCTCTTTTCTGTTTACTTATTTTTCAACACAAGTAGAGATGCTTGAAATGGTTTTTTATGTCACAGTTTTGGGTACCTTCATTTAAATTACTGAGAATCAAGAAGGTCTGGAATTGGAAAAAACATTAACCTTATATTTTTTGAATAACAATGCAAACTCTCTGAGGCAACCAAAAATTAGTGGCACCACAACTTTTTAAGCATTTTTTCAGTAAGCGTGGGCTTATTGTATGTGTTTTAATTTCGTTTACCCATACTTGATACTATAAAAGTATTTATGTAGTGCTATTGATATTCTCTTCAAGTGTAATTATATCTGAGGCATTCTGAATCCATACTTTTGTTAGTTTGTGTGCTATTTTTAGGAATGGCTTAAAAATTTCCTACAAATGTGATGTCAAACACCATAGTCCCATATTGTGCTAATTTAAATATCCCTTTATATACTTACATACAGGTTGAAATAAGTGTTTCATTTAGAAAATGGTTTTACATCAGAAATTCCTTTGGCACCCCTGAGATTCCCTTAATTTTTTGGGAACCAAGAACATATGAGGATTGTTACTGCTATCTCAGGAAGTCAGCAACTTTATGAATTATAACAGTAATAGTATTTTATTAGCATGAAGGATTTTCCAGTTTGAAGTATTTTGTCTAGGACAAGCTACTGAGTTGGAATTGTTGTACCACCCATGCATTAAATCTTTTCAGATTAACTGCTTGCATGTGACATTCAGAGGAATTTCTCAGCACCCCACAATTCTTGGAAGAAGTGTTTACATATAAGGGAGGGAGATGATTTCAACTGGCGCATTTACAGACATTATCCATATGCACAGCTGTAGGTGCTGAGCGCAGGGTAAGAGATGCAGCCAGTTCCTGCTATAAAACTGAACTCTCTAAGATGATAGCCATTGGCCACAGCACTTTTCACAAAAGCCAAAGATGTTTACAGGCTTTTTGTGGGGAAGAGTAAGCTGAACATATTCACAGGATATGTGGCACTAGGAGGTTACCAAAGTTCAGTGATGTTTAGTTTATTGCCTTAGAACAAGTTACTGCAGAGGTT
This sequence comes from Taeniopygia guttata, assembly GCF_048771995.1. NCBI lineage: Eukaryota > Metazoa > Chordata > Aves > Passeriformes > Estrildidae > Taeniopygia > Taeniopygia guttata. The sequence continues at coordinate 33,124,315 of NC_133028.1, read as the reverse complement.
CAGTACCATATGATCACTTGGTCATTTTTGTATGCTACGTTGATATCCAGTTTAAGCAATTTTTATTAAAGTATGTGCTTGCACATGCCGTGTGTAAATTTTGCTGAGGAAAGCACCCTTGAAAAAAAGTATTAAGTAAGCTAAAAATAAGAAGTTACAGAGAGAGAAACTATTTCAATTCAGGACATCAATTAACACTGATTTGCACTGAAGTGCGTTTGAAAGTACATGCGATATTCACATGCCAAATGAATTCATTAAAGACCAGTGTGATTACAGTGAATGTCAAATGAATTAATAACAATGGGACCTTTAAGTGTTACCATTAATTTCACAGTGTGTTGCTGTTTTATACTTATGGGCTCTGAAGCTAAATGACACTCTACAGTTGCCCTAGTAGATTAATTGTGCATTAATAATCTATGGGTGGGCCAGCAATCTGGTGGGCACTTACATTTCATTGACACTTGGATACTAAAGATCATAATTTCCAGTTTTCAGTCAGGAAAGCCATTTTAGCTTTAAAATATGCTCACATCATTTCTTCTGTATGAGATTAGAGTTCCTTAAAAGTGTTAAGTTTTTGAATTCTAGGTCTACAGTGAAACTTAAGTGTGATTAAAGAGGTAAACCTTTGTTTTTTTCTCTACACCTGTGAAATATGTCAGTGATTTCTGCCTGCTAGTAGACATCCTGGTCTGTTCAGGGCATTACTTTTGCTGCCTAATATTTGAGACTATTTCAGTTCACCTTAGTTTTAGATGAGTGTTTTTTGTTATTGTTTCTTTTTATTTGTCTGGGGGTTTGGGAGTGTTTTTTTAGTGGTGTTTTGTTATGATATTTAGATCTGTTAATTTTACACTTAAAAATTTGTGCTTCTATTTGGAGCTTAGAAAGCACATACCAGTTATACAATATTACCCAATATTTTTATATGTTATGCCCTAAAAGAAATAGAGCACAGCTTAAATGAGAGGTAAAAAAGATTTTTTTCACATATTTATAACTAGTAAGTTGTATGTTTTTATTCCAAAGTATTGCATTTTGTTGTCTTATAGGGAAGTGGGAAAATCTGAAAACAATATAGCCTGATATCAGTTCTTTATTAGTCTTTTTTTTTTGTTCACTTCCTTGCTAGTTTTTTAAGCCAACAGTAAGGTAATTGATCTCAGACTTATTTAGGAGTTGGATATGTGCATGTAAAAACTTATATTATTGGACATGACCCTTGTACAGATGTCTAAAAGCTCTTTTGGATGCTCTCATACAAAGGCAATTTAATCAGTCAATAATTCATCTAGAATGGCACATTCTCCCTTCATTTGTACATTTGTAAAGAAGCCAGTGTGTGCTACATGATAGTAGTCATTGTAAAAATTTGTCATAACTCATTGCTAATACTAAAAAGCCATTCAAAAAATATGATTATCATATAAGTCATTAATCTAATTTACTAATCATCTAGGTATTGCTTTTCTTTCTACCTCAGTTTTTAGAGTGAGATATACACACAATAAACAGTGAGATGTTCTATTTACGTCTCACTTGGTGTTGATAAATGGGCCATTAATTGCATATTTTAATTTAATACATTAAACACTCTTCACACCAAACTTTGCATGACACATTCTTAAAAAAGAGATAGGAATGCACTTCAGACTACTTTAAGTTTAAAATGAGAGAAAGTGTAGTAATCCTGAAGTTCTTTCTAAACCTAGGAATGTTCCACCTGTTAAACACAGTAGTTGGACTTAGACATGTTCCTTGCGTGTTAAACGCAGGTGAGCAGATAGTGCCAGTTTGTGGTGAGGTTACAAAGAATACACACACACAGTTACACAGTGCATAGTTTGGACTTCATGTTCTGAGACTGCATATACAAAAAGTGCAGGAAAGAGAAGCCAGATCATCAATCAAGCTTTACACCTTTAATATCTTCATTATCTAAACATTCATGTGAATTCCACTGTATAAATCAAATATTTATTGCATAACACTGGTGAATGACAGGAAAAAATGTAATCCTATCTTGGACTTTCCTGAAATCATCATATGCATTCACAAATTCCCTATACTTTGCCTGCTGAACTTTTATGCTCCTATATATTTACATTTGTGTTTGAGTTAACAAGTGAAAATTGTCACTTGTCCAAGCTCATTCAAGAAAAAAACAGAAGTGAAAAATACAATGTAATTTCCATGTTTTATTCTGAGTATATATGTAAATACACACATACATATATATATTCCTCTTGGTAGAGGAGTCTGAAAGTCCAGTCCTTGGGCTATCTGGATAGTATTTCATGTATTTGTTAAATTGGAATGGATTTCCCTTGACACAGAGATGCAGGATAATGTTTTGATTGGAAGAGGTTGTGTAAATGAGTTTTTCACCCATTCTATCATTTCATGACACATTTCTACATTTGGATACCATATGCCTCCAGCCTCCTATTCATTAGCAACAGCTTTGTGCCCACTCAGTCCCAATACCACTGACAGTGTGACAGGTTCTTTGGAAAATAAATATTGCTCTATATTTCTTGAGATTATTAGAAGTAATGGCAACTCTCTCTTCCTCTGCAGCTGATAGCAGTAAGGGAGTTCAACCTACTGAAGTTTAAGACAAGCAATGCAGGAGTAAGTTCCCAGTTTTCCCCTAAAACTGAGATCAGTCTTTTCTGTTTGTCTTCTGTTCCTTCTCCTCTGGAAGGTCACCTACCTTGTATCCCTGTCATCTTTCATGAAATGAGGACCTAGCTAGTAAAGTATCTGAACTACAGGTGTTGAGCCAATCTGGTATCTGATTGAAAGTTTCCTCTCATTTCCTCTAGCAGTTTGTAGCTCAGCAGTATCATCTAGGTAGTTAGCATGGATCTCAGTTTGGGTTCATCTGTTCATGGGGGATTTCACTTTTGAAGATCAGCTGCATCCTCTTTTATTAATTGTTTAAATAGAAACAATATATTTATGTTGCATAACTTAACTATTCTGGGGATGAGTGGGGAGATGGCTTCCTATTTAAAAATACTGGATCAGAACCATGTGTATATTCTAATGAGGGAGATCAGAAGCATTCCAAAGTACAATTCCATTTTAGACAGTTTTTTTTTAATTCTTTGAGAGTGGAAGGGCTTTAGTGCTGTTGGGTCTTTCAGAGTTCTGTCCATGAGTCACTATTCCCTCTGCATGCAACATGCTCATAAAAGAGAAAAAAATTAAAAGGAAAAAAAAAAAAAAAAAGAGAAAACTTGTCTTTGCTCCAAGGTGTGACTATCACCCCCAGAAAACTGTCAAAATTTTTCTTTTTTTTTTCTTTTTTCTACTTCACCATTTTCCTTTTCAAAGTAAATTCTTAAATAAATATTTACTGTTTGGAGTTTTCACTGCTCTATTAACTTGGAATAGATAGGACTTCCATTGAGGTAAATGGTTAAAAAGACATAAATGGGAGCAAATCTTGGCCCAGGATACAGGGAAAACATGGTAGTTGTCTGAAACATAACAAAGTTCAATATTTTTTTGAGAGTGTCAAGGAGAATTGGGAAAATCCTGTGTTAAACCTTCTATCTTGAGCTGTAAGAGATTTTTCAGCACATTGAACTACTAGATCATAGCAGAATGGACAAACTCAATGGTATGTGCATATATTTTTATCATAATTTAAAATAAAACCAGTCCTCATTTACTAGGAGGAGGGAGTATATTAACATAAAAGTATGATGCACAGAAAAAATATGCAGTATATTTAAGTGACTGAGTGAACTTGAGAAAAAAGAACCCAAACAGGAAAAACTTCCATCTTTTACAGTCATGAGAACAGACATGTGCAGCTCTGTTAGAATCTGGATACTCACCAGGGATGTTACTGGCTCAATGCATCAAGAAGAAATGTCTGTCAAGCTCCTACAAACTTTGGTTTCCCAAACAACTGCCATATGTCAGAACTCACTGCATAAAGGAACTATGAATCAAGCATCAACATTGTGAGATTTAAGGATGTTTGTAGATTTTCTTTAAATAAGGTTCCATTAAATCTTTTAATTTCATCTATTTCCCAGGCAGGTCACAACAGCAGCAGTGCTCAGTAATGCACATTTAATCCTTTATTCTTTTGGGTCGGTGATATTTTGCTGGTAGAGGAACTTCAGATCTGAATCTGATGAATCACAACATTTTATCCTATCCAGGAAGGCAGTAACCAGACTGACAGCTCTGCACTGCTACAGTACATTCTTACTGCTACTATTTCTTCCAATATGAAAAACAGTTCTCTGCCTGCTGCAAAGTATTATCATTAAAATGATACTTAAACAAGCTCCCTCTGCACTAAATGTCTTAATGCTATCAGCCTAACACTTCTTTGGGATTGCTGTAAGCTCTAGGGTGGAAGAGTGCTTTATTTCTGCCTTAGACTGCCAGACTTCAATTCCCACAGGCAACCAGCTGCACCCTCTTTGTGAGCCTGCGCGTCAGGCAGCCCATACAGAAGCACTGTGTCAAATGGTTAAATAAATAAATAATGTGCCTTGGGCCTGGAGCCAAAAACTCTCTCCCCTTGCACCAGTGTGAAAGGTAGTAGGAAAAGACCCTTCTGTTCTACTACTGATGAAAAAGGTGAAGGCAGTAAGCTTGGCATGTCTCTTCTCTAATACTACATCAGAGCAGCTCACAATGTACTGTTAAACATGTCTGAAATCTCCTTATTTTTCCAAGCCTGTTTACTGATGCATCCCAACACAGATGGAACCTTTCTTCCTGCACATATTAATTCATTTGTTATTTATGCACTTCTGATCTTTGTGACATTTTGTCCTTTGGCCTGCTACCAAGTCATTTTTTATAGATGTTCTGAGAAAAGGTGGCCCTTGCCCTGCAGTGAGCCTCACAAATCCCTGACACACACATATGCATTTTTTATTGTTCTCACATGTTGCTTAACAGTCTGCATTCTTCCTGCTTTGCAGCAGAGCAGATGGGTTCCTGCATAGCATGAAAGAGAGGAGATGTTCAAATCGATTTTTTTTATCAACAATCAGTTGTAGATAAAAATCATTTTAATGAGTGAAATTAATGATGTTTGCAAACATGGTGTTAATTAAAGAACATAGCTTGGTCTCTTTTCCCTCCTTTTTTCCCCTTGCACACAATTTTTGTTACCCATGACATCTTTCATTATTGACTCATGCCCTAAAGAAAAGACGATTAAAATCTGCTTTTGTTTGATGTAGCTCTTATTGAAGAAAGAAATAGATCTTTCTGAAGCTTCCTGGTGAGATGAAAGTCTAATTATCTCCACAAATGAAAGGAAAAGCTTTAATTAGGCCTGTGCTGAATCTGCGCACTGTGAATTTGTGCATTGTGATGGATGGAGCTCACATCTCCTCAGTGACTGCAGCTGAAATAATGAAGAAGGAGAAGAGGTAGCCTGGTCCCATGATTCAGCTGGCAGAGCAGACTTGGAGGTACACCTGTGTTGTGAGAGCGTGCCCAGAGCAGCTGCCACAGGCCATGTTTCTGTGCAGTGCATTCGGCTGTTTTACAGCCTCCTCCTGAGCTTTGATCTCTTTTCAGACAGCAGGGGTCCTAACAAATCAAGCTTTTCATGTTTCCCTCAGTTTCACTCTCTTTTGCTTCACCATTCATACTTGAACTCCAAAGAGGACGGATAAAATATTGTCTTTTTCTGAATCAATTTGATCAGCGGCAGACATGACTGAAGAGGGCATTTTGTCTTTTGTGAAGTGTTTTAGGGCCGACTGTGGGGTAAAGGCTGCTAAAGAATCGGAAATTGCATTTATTTATTTTGCCATTTAATTCACTATTTTTGCTCCTAACAACCTTTATGCATAACAATTGATTTGCTACACCCTTCTTTTTTATAATGCTGTAGTGTCTATCCAGTCCAAAAAGGTGACATTCTGGGATAGTATTATACTGCTAATGGTCCCCAGAGTGAAATCTGAATTATGACAAATACTGCACTATTCCACATTTTATAATGTTTCTGATCTATTTTTAGTGTGTTGCATACAGTTTACTCTGTCTTCAGGTAGTTCACCTGATATCAGGAAGGTCAAACCACTACTTACTCACTTCACTTGCAACCAGCATATTCTTCTTTTTGAGTCACAAAGCACCTTTGACATCAAGGGCAGTCAAGGAGTTTACTACCCCACCTTTGTGGGCAAGACAGCAATAAAAACAGGAAGATACAATTGAAGTCACAGTCAAATCAGAGTCAACAATCTAATATTTTACAATTTCTGTGAGAGTATTCTGGGTTGTTTAGAATGCATTGGCTTAATTGTGTAGTCTCTGGAACTGAGGAACTTAGCAGTCAACTGGAAGCATGCAGAAATAGAAGGATATGGGATAAATGACAATACATCCCCTGTTGATTTATTTATTTAAGGAAAGGAGGAATCTGAAAAAACCAGCAATGCTGTCTTTCAAAGCAAACATTTTGGAAAGTCTTTTTGTAGGTAGCTATATAACATCTATAAAGCCTGAAATTGTTGAAAGCAAAAGGTGCTGATTCTGAGTAATTCAGCAAAGCAGTAATATGGATTTTAATTTATACTGTGTGAAACAAATCTCTGGCTTTATCTACTGGTATTCTAAAATTTTATACATTAAATAAAGTTACTCACAAGCTGAAATCTTACTATGTAAATTTTCTCATATGTTTAGAGATCTTTAAGTCAGTTGGCACTTTTATTAGTCTAAAATACCTTGGTTTGTTCTATCTGCCACCAGATCCTTTCCACTGTTTCTTTGTGTAGATTTGTCTCTTTTGTTTATGCCTTTGTAAGGATCTCCCTAGTGTTAGCACTGAGTTCACAAAGCTGAAGTCAGAAAACCTGCTTTATACAATATTTTAATCCTTAGGCCATCAGTGCCGACATCCAAGTCTGGTGCCCTAGAATTACAGGGATGATGGTGAATGTATAAAGGTCCCAAAGCTCAATATAGGAGAAAAAAGCTGGGGGGAATACTGTTACACTGAGCATGGGTCTGAAATAGGGGCACAGCCAGGGGGGAAATGAGGAGGCAGTGGAAGTCTTGTTAGACTGCTGTGCCAAGATGAGGAGCAGATAGTAAATTAAGAACGAGCACTGCAAGAACACATCTGAATCAGACCCTCCAATTAACTGTTCTCTTTCCTTCTTTCAAGTTTCATTTCCTTTTAACCTTTTATTTTATTCTTTTGATCTCAGCATCTTTTTCTTTTTGTTCAAATGAAAAGCAGTGGTACAATAATTTTTGTTGAGAAGGTGCTTTCATTGTCAGCTTCTATTTTCAAGCACAGCAAATTATGAACAAGAGCTGGAAATACTCATGCACACTATCAGAATATGAGTTTGAACAAAATTTGTGACCTGGGACAATTTAAAATGAAAACTGTTCTTCCTCAGTTTGTAATGGTGTTGCCCCTATTGCTTCTTTGTTGTTACAAATCTCAGCAGATTTTATGTGGGATTTTGTGTGTTCATGTGTACACAAATACATGTTTATACCAATGAAAGTTCATGAAAGAAAATATTGTACAAAGTAGAAGCAGTAGTGTTTAGATGTTATATTCTGGAAAACAGAAAAACTGTTTGTTGCCATGTAAAGAACCTTGCAACATTCTCCTACACACCCTCTATTTAGGCAAAGTCCAAGCTGCTCCGTGAAGATCTTTGATTAAGGACAGCAGAGTCCCCATGGAGGACTGTTGTGCAGCCATATGACTGGGTGAGAACTCTGTCATACACTTCCGTATTAGTAATGTTAAAGTTTCTGCTTATTGCCTACCAGAACTTAAAATAATTTAATCCTTCTTCAAGGTGAGAGTCATTCCAACCTTGCGAAGCACCTTGAGGAGCTAAATCACTGCCCATCTTGTCACCAGGAAGAGAACTGTTGTCTGTTTTGAATCATGCCATATACTTCCCAAGGCTGTAGAAAGAAAATTACATTATAGAGGTATTCTTCTATTAACCTGTCATCAACAAAGTGTTGAAAGAGTTGTAAATTCCTGTAATAAGGCCTGCAGAACAAATGAGATCTGGGCTTGTGGTTGGTTGCTGGGGGTTTTTTTCTGAGCACATTACTGGATGACTGGTACATGCTGAGACAAACACATGGTGCTCTCAACTGATTCTGTGTTTATGGTTTTGAAATTTCCAGAGTCAGATAAATACAGACATGCTCACTTCATTGTGAACTTCTGCTGATTTTAAATTCTGGAATATCTAAATTGGCATGTATTTTACAGAATCACAGAATGGTTGAGGTTGAAAGAGACTTCTGGAAAGCATCTTGTCTGAACCTCTGTTCAAGCAGGACCACCTTGAGCAAGTTGCTCAGGACCATATACAGCTGACTTTTAAATATCTCCAAGGATGGAGAGTCCACAACCTTTCTGGATTCCCTACTCTAGTAGTCAGCAGCTCTCACAGCAAAAAAAAAAAAAAAATGTTTCCTTATGTTTAGACAGAGCATCCTATGTTTGTCTTTGCCCACCGCCCCTCGTCCTGTCACTGTACACCACCAAAAAGAGCTTAACTCCATCTTTGTATCCTCCTGTCAGATATTTGTATGCTTCAATGAGGTCCCCACCTGAGCCTTAGTGCGACTCCCTCAGCTCTTCCTCATATGAGAGTTGTTATAGTCCCTTAATGATTTTTGTGGCCTTTCATTCCACTCTGTCCACTGTATCCATGTCTCTCTCATACTGTGCACTGGGCACCGTGCTCCATACATGGCTTCAACAATGCCACCTCACTCATGCCCACAATTCAACAACCTTTCAAGAGGATCTTATGAGAGAAAGTGTTGAAAGCCTTACTGAAGTCTAGGAAGACAATGTCCACTGCTTTCCCCTCATCTACCAGGCAAGTCGATTTGTCATAGAAGGTTATCAAGTTGGTCAAGCATAACTTCTCCTTTGGGGAAACCATTCTGAGTAACCCTGAAGATGTTCTTGTTGTTCATGTGCCTGGAAGCGGTTTCCATTGTTACATGCTCTATCACTTCTTCAGGGAATGAGGTGAGGCCGACTGACCTGTAGTTCCTTGGGTTCTTCTCTTTGTACTTCTCGAAGACAGGAGTGACATTTACTTCTCCTGATCTCTATGATTAATTAAAGATTACTGAGAGTGGTCTCATCATAATATCTGCCAGCTCCCTCAGCACTCATGTGTTCCTAAGGTTTTCCTTAGGAGCTGCCTGAAGTGATCCTCTTCCACCAAGGCAATACCTACCATGCTCTGTATTTACCCCCTGAGTTTCCCAAAGGTCAGACTCCCTTGTAAAGACAGAGGCAGAGAAGGCATTTCATACCTCAGCCTCTTCCATGTGTTGTTGAACCTTAAGCAACAGGCATACATTTTCCCTTTTTCATCTCTCTACCTATAGAAGCCCTTCTTCCTGTCTTTAACATCCCTGGCCAGATTCAATTCTGTTTGAAACTCCTATATGCTACTGAGTCTATATATGCCAGGAAATCTCATAGAATAACTTATATGGAGTAATTTTATTTACTGAAGAGGGAAACATGAAGCATAAACAATGTTGTAAAACACATGTTGGTCCTTTTAAAAGAGGAGGGGAAGACAGCTATTATACAAGGGACTTGACATCAACCTGAAGTGTTTATAATGGGCACACCTTCCTTAAAAATAAGTGGATATTTTAGAAACTGTAGAGTTTTGAAGTGTCCCTAGTCTGATAATTACAAACTGAAAAGACCTGCAAAGGAATAGAGCAGTTTTTCTTTACTTCTCCAGCAAATTATTAGTGTACTTTCCCATTCTCTGAATATTACAGACAAGTCATTATTCCAGAATTTATAAGTATATTAAGATATTCTATAAATCATTTAAAACCTATTCAGTTGTAAGACTTCCAGTAAAAGATGTAATGCTACAAAGCTGTTCCTTTCATACAGAAAAAAAAAAAAAAAGAAGAAGAAGAATTAAATCAAAACTGCAGTGTAAAAGCCAAATTTTCTGTATATTATTCTATCAGGTTATGCACTGGTGTTGTCAAAATTACCATACAGGTAGGCATATAATACATGCTTCCAGAACCACTAAGATTTAAAGATGTTGTTGAGCTAAATCTAAGCAGCAGGAAACACAACATATTGAAGTTCCTAGAGATTTTATTTCTCTGATAGTCACACTTCATCACTGTTAGTTCAGGGTTTTCTAAAGAAGCAGAAGGTACCCAATCTGTAATGAAAATGACATTTACTGAATTTCAAATAAATTCTGTAGATCTTCACCTCACATTACCCTGGTATTTTGGTTCTATTGTCAACAGTGTAACATGCTGTTGTACTTGATCTCCTACTTGGTGTGAAATTAGGAAAACAATTTTTTTCTGCTCACATTGTCATTACACAAGTAAGTTTGGAGCTCAATAAAAGCCAAGGTAACTCTGTATTGGAGAGCCATAAAATTTTGTAACTAACTAAACTATGATCTTTATTAAGAAGAAAAGGAAGGAAGCAGTTATTTTTCACTTATAAAATTCAATTAATTTTCACTTATACAATTCACACAATTAAAGAAAGACTTTAATCAGACACTGTTCTCACAGGACAAACAGGTTTCATAGACCTTGATATTTGGTATTCCGAAATTCCCTTAAATCCCAAGATATGAGCGATTCAAAACCAAATTTTGAATTCAGTGCAATATTCCATTCTCTTGGGAACCATCATTGGCTCTCAAATCCAAAAAACTTGACTCAAGATCTTCCATTTGTTATTCATACTTTTTTCTTTCAACTATGCATTTTACCACAATTATAATAATATTTTTGAATTTTTTTTTTTCATTAGAAGGAATACCAAGCAACATTCTCCTGTCAGTTTCTGCAGTCTTTAGGATGGAACCGATACAGCCCACATGATTCCTTATGGCACTGTGATATTACAGGGAACCGTTTTCTTTCTCACAACCACCAGCTGCTGTATGAGAGCTGAAGGGTTTCTCAGAATCCCTTAGCCTTATGTTTCCTTATCTGCAGTTCATTTTCATGCCTGATTCCCAGAATTTACTTAACATTTTCAGAAGGACGTCATTCACCCACTAGTTGTAGCTGGATTTGGATTCATAACTCACTTGAAAAGAGATAGTGATGTGATTCTCCATGCCACCAACACATGATATTGTCAGAAGATAAATATTCTTCTCATCAAAATACGATGGAAGAAGTGACTTGTCCCATCCACCAGAAAACTCTAAACCAAATTAAGACTGAACATACTGGATGCTCTTTTACAAAGATAGGAAAACGGTTTAACCATCTGGCACCTCTTGAGGTTCTTTAAACACAGGGAATTTTTGCTGGAGAAAGCATCACTGTCTTCTGAATACTTCTAAGGGGTTTTGCTGTAGGAGGCAGGGAGTAGGGGTGCATGTTTTAGTCTGGGGATTTTTTACTGGATTTATACCATATCTCTGTACTTTAGATAAGCAGCCTTATTCTGACTCAATGCCAGGAGAAACTTGCTGGAGTTTTCTGCTGTCGTAGATCTTTGATGACTTGTTAAGGACTTGTTAACCATTCCATATGGCAGAGAGGCACTCAGCAAGGTCTAGGCTGCATTCATTGTAGCCTACCCACCTGTAGTTGTCCAGACTAGGAGCATGCTGGGATCCCTTAGTATTGGCCCTGTTCTGGAAATGTTTGCTGTCTCTTTATATGAGGTGCCAGCTTTTGCCTCTTGTATCTAGGAAGAAACGATTAGTGGTAATCTCTGGATTCATGTTCTGCTGTTAGTTAAGAATTCAGTGGGACCAGTGCTTCATTCAGGGAAGTGTCTTATGACACTGAAATTCTCTGATGTCTTCAGGAATTGAAACCATGCCCCCATAATTTTTGGTGCATGGTTGCAAAGATAACAGTCATAATTGCAAAATAAGCTGAGCTGACTATCCCAAATTTTTTTAATGTAGCTGAAGAACAGACCCTTTTTATTTCATGTTTCTTTGCAAATAAAAAACTTTATTACTTTTTCTAATGTTGGTCCTACAGTGGTTGGACCATACTGTAGTTATGGGTAATACTAAGTAGAACAAACTTCATAGTAATAAATGTAAGCCTATGACTAAGTATATTCTGTATAAATACAAAAATTAAACTTGCCATAGCAGGAGGCTCATGCTAATCAGGAGCAGCTGGAGGTCATATTTGAGATATTATGTAAATTCAAAACTCAAAAATACAGACTATGAAATAATAATTAATTACATTTGCACTTTGATTAAGGATTAAATCTCAGTATAATAAAAAAATCATGTCTTTGTATTGCCTGATATAATTAGGCACTCTCCTAAATGACCAAACTTAGAACTGCCTATTATGTCCTAGCAAACCTGTGGGAGAGCCTGACATGTGTTTAGCAATCATGGGGTTTTTTGTGTTCATCAGAAAAAATAATTTTAAAACAATGTGGGAGGGGCAGTCCTTATCTTTAAGGTAACTGTTGGATAATTGACCTCCTTTAGCATTTAATTTCTCAAGCCTCTAGGAAGCTTAATTTTGAACATCAAAGGGGTACCTGTGGAAGAAACTGTTCCAGACTGGTGAGTAAACAAATTAGAGTTAATAGGGTCATTAGCTTCTGTGGTAAAAATTCAAACTGGGTATTCCTCACTAAGGAATGTAAATGTCAATGTTTTTAAGTCTTCTAAAATATAATTAGACATGGAACTTGAATACAAATGCTATTTGTATTCAAGTATTTTGCTACATATCCTATTAACAAACAATGTTTGCCATACTCTGGGCATTTTTTATTGAACATTAGGGAATCTATTGTTCTGCTCCTATGCATTGCTTGCCAGACAATTAGACTAGAAAGAAAAAATGTACAAAGCTGCTTAGTCAATAGTATGCTGTAAATATCAAGGATACTGTATGTCTTGTTAGATATAAACCATACTAGCCTGTTACCTTTAGAGTAACAATTGATCCATTTAATGTATCTGTATGTAGCAGTATAAGAACTTAAAAAAAAAAAAAATAACCAACCCCCCCTCCCAAAAAAAAAAATCCAACAACTAAAAAAACCCACAAAAACAACTTACATTTCCTCATTTGGATGATGGATGATCTTCTCATCTGTACTTTCTCTTGATTCTATGGCTACATAAAGGGGTAATTACTGATTGAATTTGAAACAGAGAATCCAGCAAATTCAATTCCTACATTCTCTGATTTCACTTCTTGAACATTACTAAAGTCTTTTTTTTTTTTTTTTAATTATCCTTATATATGGTAATAGAAATACTGCTCCCTTCCTTCCACTAAACTGATAAGTTTCTAGTACAACCACATTTCCTCACCTTTGCCAACATACCTACTTGCAGGCTATGGACCCTGGAATATCCATTCACGTGAAATTCTTGCTGCTGGGTGTTCCCAGCAGCAGCAAGCTCCTGGAAGTAACAAGTTCCCCTTTTCATTTTGCAACCCTAGGAAATTTAAAGCTGTGGGGTTTATTCTAAATCTCTAGGAGGTCAGTACTCAACAATGACTTATTTTTAATCCAGAAAATCACCTGCTGCTTAGAAGTGTCATTTAAACAGGTAGAAAATAAAATTTCCTCATAAGGAACAATAACATTAAGTCAATCTAAGATTTTGTGGAATAAGGACAAACTGTCAACCTCGCAAATGTGTTTAGCATAGAAGCAAATAGAATATTTGCTAGAAGTGCCAAAGGAGAATTGCACAAAATATTTAGGCCGGAAAACTGCAGATGACCAAGCACATCCAGTGATAAATCACCTTCTCTCCGTGAAAACTGATTTATACCAGCAGGGTCTGAGTGAGTGCTACAGTGAATTCTACCCAAAAAAACCCAGAAGATGAGGGGGAAGAGAAAGGCATTTTAAATAATTGATCATAGCTATATCTGTGGTTACAAGCATAGCATTCTTAAGTCATTAACGTGAAGGAGCAAGGAGTTTAAAAAATACTAACTCTCCTTACTAGATAAAATCATGAAGTTTAAGAAAAAAAAAAAAAAGGAATGGGTGGGGTCCCATTTGTCTATCATAAATCTCCATCATAAATCTCCATCATAAATCATTTGGATGTGATCATTTTGTGGTTTGGGCTGATTTAATCTTTTAATCTTCTATTCTCCCTTAATGGCAACAATTTCTTTTTGCGTAACACAAATAAGAGTAAAAAAAACCCTCAAATGCTTTTTGTGTAATGTGAATCATGTTTAAGTGATGTTTTGAAAAAATCCTTATCCATTAGAAGCAAGCTTTTTGCACAAGGCAAGATGTTATAACTGAGGTTTTTTGAAAAGTGGTTCTAGTTACTGTTTATTATCACTCTCTAACGCTGTGCTTCAAATAGGAATCTTTAGTTTACCTCCATAAGTGCATCTCATAGCATTCATTTTTAAATAACCATTAGTTTTATTTCAACCTCCTACGGTGTTTTTGATAGAATGTTACTATTTTCATGCAATAATAATTTATTCCCAGTCTGTAAACCAGACTTTCAGACAAGTATGGCACCATTTCTCCAACTTACTAATTCTACCTGTGGAGAGAAAACAATATCAAATCAAGATCACATAGCATCTATGGCTAATTTGGGATCATATGCAGATGTCCTGATCTTACATTTTATGTGTATTCAAGGGTAAGACTCATTTAACCTAACTTAAGGCAGACAAAAAAGTGAAACATTTGGTTTTCCTCCTGTAGTCAAGGCCAAGAACATGTGCCTCCAAAGGATAAGTCAGCAGATCTCAAAACATTGACAAGGTTGACAAGAAAAAATAATGGTAAAAGTTTATTTGCCCTTCCACTTAAGTGGAAGAGAAATGCTTCTGCGCTGCTCCAGTAAAATGTTTAATGGTCCAGTATGTCACACCCATGAATGTAGAAAGAGAGTGCTTCTAGTGTGATTTTTCATCTTTTGATTGAAATCTTGAGTATGAAGTATTCTGAAAAAAAATGTTTCCACCCTTATTTTAGAACTTTTGATACTACATCACTCATCTAAACATAGTGGCAATGCTAGTTACAGCATTGTAAAAAACAGAATAAACATTGTGATCTGCATATTGGAATAAGACATTTTTATACACATTTGGCACTTACATAATTATTTTTGTAAGGAGTTAAATAATAGAAACAAGGAAGTATTAATTTCTTCAAAAGAAAGCATAAACCAGCAAACTCAGGATGTACTTATAAAAAAATACTGAACTATCCAATAGAAATTAAAGGCAGATGGAATTTATTCCAATGGCTATTAAAATGTAACACAAAAGGATGCCCTTGATTTAACTTGTTACAAGCTGTAGACTTCCACAGCAAGCTGGAGTGCTTGAACCATACATAAATGGGTCAAAGTTATGAGGAATGTAACTTTCTATTGCAATAACCGATTCCCAAACATGTTTCATTGCTTTTCTTTCCCATAACTGTTCTTGATCCCTATCTAAGCAGTTATGTCAGACCACACTAGAAAGATCTGACACCAGAGGGTGCAGAGTTGCTATTCCATGACTTCAGCACATCATCTGTAGGATAGCCTGACACATATAATCAGGAGAGGTGGTCTTGCATTAACCTTTTCCACTCTCGGAGGATTAAATGATAATGAAACAACAAAAAACAGATAATGAGGCAAGGATAGCACAATTCTTGTGATTATGGCTGAAAATGGGGGTGGGGGGAGTGCACAAACCTGAGCAACTTTGTGCAGACTTTCAATGAAGCATTACCAATTCAAATAATAAATGGAGTAGATATATGTATGTAAATGTAAACCCAGATATAGGCTGAATATCATACCTAGAACAGGAGTCTGATAAAGGAAGGCGTTGGTTAAGTTTGTTTTTATGACTAGCTGACACTTGGCAGCCAAACAACTTCCCAACAAGAATAACAAAATATATCATTATTTTGTGACTTCATTCAGTTGAAATCCTCAGGGAGAATGATTCAGTGAATCACCTGAAAACTCAGGATCTAACAGCTGTAAACAACCAGAACATTTGTCTTGTTCAACTTGGAGGAGACTGAAGGGAGTCCTCTTTGTAGTCTTCAGCACCCTTATGTGGGGAGGAGGAGGGACAGGAACCAATCTCTTCCCTGTCATGACCAGTGATGGAACCCAAGGGAACAGCACGAAGCTGTGTCAAGGGAGGTTTAGTTTGGATATCACGAAAAAGTTTTTGCACCAGAGAATGGTTGGGCGCTGGAACAGGCTCCCAAGGGAAGTGGTCACAGCACCAGCCTGACAGAGTTCAAGAAGTGTTTGGACAATGGTCTCAGGCACATGGTGTGACTCTTGGGGTGTCCCGTCCAGGTCAAGGACTTGGATTTTGGTAGTCATGATTGGGTCCCTTCCAATTCAGCATTCTGTAGTTCTACAATTCTATGATTTGCTTAATGCTGTCTCTGCTAAGACAGTGTGTGCAAAAGATACATGTAACCGCAGCCTGTAAAGGCTGGTATTATGTGGTAGAAGCAAAATGCGGAAAATGCTTGTTCACTTTTATCTGTGACTTTATAATCTGGCCTTTTTGGCGTGTTTCTACAATAAGAAACAACTTCTCCACAACAGTTCCTAGAAGGTCAAATTTTCAATGGAAGGACAGAGCAGATAACTAAAAAGGTACAGATTTAAAAGCAGCCACAGCTAAATTTGTACATACTGAGTTAAAAGTAGACAAGAATCTGGCTACAGTGGAATTTACCCCTGGAAAGAAGTGATGGTATCAGTTAGCTACAAGAAAGTAAAGATAAGAGTAAAGTAAAATTGCATAGGCTAAAGCTGATTTCTCAAAAGCTGGATATTGTGGAAATGATATAATGGTAATATATTTCCTTTGTTTTGTCCCACTGACAATTTGTACACACCAAAGACTCCATTTATACTGAACTTACTGCAGTGCATTTTGAACATGAAAGCCCTGGGCATCTCAGGAAGTTTTAAAGCTTTCCTCTTAAAATGTGAATTAAAGTCACACTTTACATTGTGCTGCATGTTTACTCATGTCTCTCTGGAGTTTTTAACAGCTCAAAAAATAGGTTTCTTCAATGGGAAGCATATGCCACTAGGGCCTTTTATCTGAATGCTTCAGAATCAATCAAAAGGCACGATTTGAGCAGCCATGGGCCAAGGCAGGATTCATCTGTTTGAGTCTCTGACCCTGGTAATATACTGCTTGAGTGACTCTACGGCACTCAAGCCATGTCCTGTAGGACTTACTGTGAATTACATTTGTGTGTGTCTGTTGTAACTCACCAGCTTTTCTTATGCCGAGTGGGGTTTATTTTGTTTTATTCTTATTCTTTTATATGACAGTTATATCACTTACTACTTTGAACAACAATATCTCTTACAAAGATCATTTCAAA
The DNA here is from genome assembly GCF_048771995.1 of Taeniopygia guttata. NCBI lineage: Eukaryota > Metazoa > Chordata > Aves > Passeriformes > Estrildidae > Taeniopygia > Taeniopygia guttata. The sequence continues at coordinate 33,106,914 of NC_133028.1, read as the reverse complement.
GATCTTACAAAGCTTTAGTATTTACTTGTTACCCATTACACAAATGACTTATGTATTGCTTGATTTTACATAAAAATAGTTTGAAATTGTTTTCTTATAAAAGCAGTTTGAAATTGTTTTCATATAATACTTTGAAATTATGTTTCAAAAGGAAAGAAACCTGACACAATGAAAGAAATTGGAGACTTCATGGAATGTTTTCTTCTTCAAGAAAAAAAAAAAGCACATAATGTGTACAAAATTTTTTTATATTCATAAACTGCACTGTGCTTTTAATTCAAATGGTGAAAACTGAAGTAGGCACACTACTCTGCTCAGCCATAATTATACTTCTTCTTGTGGATAACGGATATGGAAAGATTTGTTCGTATGCCCACTCATAATTTCACACAGGCTGAATAGCCAATATAAAAGGGTAATGTGGTCAATATTCACACAAATCTATTGTTCAGATTTAATCATGTCACACCTGTGTGTTTTGTCGTACACTGGAACCGTTCAGACTCTTCTGTTTCTGTTTCCTCTGGCACAATGGCTGGCATACATGTATTCTGTCTGCTGAGATCCTAGATCCTGAAAAGCTGGGTTTATTCCTGACATCTGGGTGCAATCCATCCTTCTCTAGCACTTTCTAGGTAACTTAATAGAGATAACTTAATAGAGACTTTCCAGAGCTAGCAAACTTTGGGACAATTCTGATTTTATATTTCTCTTCTTCAGAGATGATAGTGGAAAGAGGGAGAGATTTGAGCTTTGGATAAGTTCCAGAAAACTTACCACAGTATGTTTCACTTTTGTTCCTAAAACTCAGATATATTACAAGAATAATAAACACTTAATACTAAGCATGCTCCATTTTGAGAATTTTCATTTAAAGTAATATTCATTTAGAAATGAAACAAGAATCTCCTTGTTTCCTTTCTTTCACTTGGCTTTACCAAGCACAAGCCCCACCCAGGCTTCTAATTTCCAATTTCTTTTGTCTAGTGATTCCCTTATCAGATTAATTAGATAATCAATTATTTTGCTTATCCCACTCACATTAAAAATTCACTGATAGATCAACCAAACAGAAGATGTTTTATTGCTTTGCCCACGATCTGTATGGTATCTATTTTATCATTGGTACAAAAACACCTAAACATTCTATTAACCAGAGAGGCTAATTTCCATTTCTAAAAAGCTTCCAAAAATAACCCTCTCATGCCATAGATGAAAACATTACAACTTTAAATAGGTAAAACCAGTCACAAATGTTACTTGATAAAAGTAAGGTAGAAATGAGCTCAGATTCTCCATGCAGCATAGTTCTCTGCCAGTTCTCTTCCCAACAGAATGCTTTTCACTCCCTAATTTATAAAAAAAGTGTGGGGGAGATGTCTGCTTTTTAACTTAATCATTGATTGTGATTTTATATCAGTCTGTGTTCTGTGAAATCTACAGTAATAAAGAAGAGCATGTTGCTGGCCTGAAAACACAAGTTTACGGTGACAACATATGCATTCAGCCACTTAAATTCAGTTGTCACTGCATGGTCACAGGACCACAAATGTGTGTACTGTGCAGGACAGAGTTAAACTTTTGCAGTAGCTGGGAGGACGCATGGCTGGGAAGTATGTGGCAGTTAGAACATAGACATCATTCCTAGAGGAGGGGAAAAGCAACTCTCTTGCTTGCCAGGAGAGGGGAGGGTCCTTCCAGTGGAGCAAGCAAGGGTAACCACTCTTGAGCCATGAGGAGCAGTTTGGGCACCCTGGCTGCTGCCAGGTCAAACTCTGTGCTCTGTTTTGTGCACTTGTTATTAATATATTTGCCATTACCATCCATTTTCTCATCTCACTGCTATGGTTCTAAATTGTTCCTATGGTAACCTGTGATCTTTGCCTTTTGTGCCTCTAGTCCTCTTCAATTCTGTGCAGGAGGGAGGGGAAGGGGAAGAAGGTGGCAGAAAGGGCAGAGTGAGCAGCATCTGGTTTTGGAGTCATGGCTGGGGCACTAAACTGAGGAATACCATTTCTAAACCATGAAAGGGACCCCTCTTAAAAAATAGATGAGACCTGTGGTATGACTCTCTTAATCACAAATTATTTCAAACTGTGAGCATTAATTCCCTAAAATACCTTGACAGATCTAGGCTCTTAGGGACTTTCACCTTCAAGACCAGCAAGTTTGACAGGTAACACTGCCCCAACATTTCATTTGTTTATGAGGTTCCAAAAGGTTGAATTCAAGTCCTATGTTTAGAACCTCTTATATCCTTTCATTTAGGGAAAAGAAAAAAGAAAAAAAAAAGGCAATAGTATGCTTCCCCAAAATATTTTGTGTCATTATGATTGTCATTGTAGATCCATGGCTTTATTGAAATTGCCAGTTATACTAAGACATATGTTAATAGTTGGAGAAAAACTAAAACCAAGTGAAACTTTGAAGAACTTCATCTCAATTAATATACCACTTTGATTTTGAATTGTGAATAGCTGCAGCTGTGGCTGTTCAGCCCTGTCTTCCTGACAAGATGAAGAGCAACATACAATTAAAAGGCAATAAGCCTATAAGGTATATATTTTCACGGCCTCATGTCAATTTAGGTAGTAGCAATGCAAATTTCTTTATGTAGAGAAATTGTAACTCAAAGCTAAACTAGACCAAATTTCAAATATATTTATTGCCATATGAGATCACGTTTAGTGGTAAAAGTATTTTCACCTCTTGAGGACAGTAGGTCACAAATTTTGATCTCAACAGCTTCAAGGTGTCAAAGTCTTCCTTATTTACTGTAGATGAAATATGTTGGTGATGTCTGTATTCCCAGAACACCCAGTTTTATACTGCCAGTACCTCAAAACCCCTACCAGGGTGCTCCCATGCTAGTAATCAAGGAATGTATCAGGACTTTGACTCACTGGACTATGGAGACAGACATATGTCTTCAGCTTATAAGAGCGATCCCTGCAGGGGCGAACACACTGCTTTAATACTGTATAATTTGCACCATTCCTATTCATCTTTTGGAAGATTATTCCAATCCCAAAGCTGTCAATTTTGCATTTTTATAAGAACTAAATCAGTTTTTAAAAAGTCAGAAAGTTGCTTTCTCTGTTTCTGTCCTTTTGATTGATTATCTATGGTTCCACAGCATATTACGTGATCACAGCAATGTTCTTTGGAGATATAATCATCAAAGAGCATTACTCAGCTGGGAAAGTACATATGAAGGGTGTAAATAATGAAACCAAACAGGGGGCCATTAAATACATTTTTTTGTTTCTGTGCTTAGAGGCTTGTTTACAGGGTAGGGGGCATACTATAAAAAGGAATGTTTAAAAAAAAGGCAAAACTCCTAAACTGTACCAACCAATCCATCTGTTCAGATAGAGAGCCCTGCAGACCTGGCAAACCTTGAAGGTTTATCAGTGTTAATTTTGGTTTTGAAAGGTGTGTTTAGTCCCTGTGGCTCTGAAAGTTCTAGTTTGTGTGTTAGGAAATATATTCCCAAAGCAGATGTATAATTCTTTAATTTATATGGTCCTTGTAATCCTAGATATATAGTGCAGGGTAATTTATAAGGCCTATTTCTGTGTAGCACATCAAACATAAATGATTGGAACCATTAATTATACATTTGTTTAGAGGAGAAAGCAGGGCAGGAAGCAAAGTGTTGAAACATGCAGCCCCTTGACTTGTAGCAGTTACTTTTCAACTGATTGTGTTTGGATAATTGCCATGACTTAGTTTGGCAGATCCCTATTGTTATCAGAGCTGCAAGGCTGCCTCTTAAACTGTTCAAACATGGATCTCCAGCATTCACATCCAGAAAGGCCAACTGGTCTCTTAAAATTCATTGCTTGTTTGTTTAAAAGAAAAAGTGTATCTTCTTTCTGTGTCATTAATCCTGTAGGTTTTGGTTGGTTTGGTTTGGTGGTGGTTTTTTTTGGTTTTTGGTTTTTTTGGTTTTTTTTTTTTTTTTTTTGCAAAAATGGTTCTATAACTCTCTTTCTGATGCAAACTTCTGTAACTGATGTGAAGTGTCTTGTACTGAGTCACCTGCTACTGGCCTGATGTTAGTTTTATATCTGTAATAAGCATCATTAGGAGTAATCCGTACAGAAATCTATGACCCTTATTTGCACTATAGCTCTCCCTTTTTTTTGTCTAAAGGAACTTTGTGTACTACTTATGTAAAAATAAACTTAACTTGTCCTAAGTAAAAGAAGAATTTAAAAGTGAAAATTAGATCCATTAGAATTGAACATTAAAAATAGTGCAAGATCCAAATAAACATTACAGTACAGATAGCTGCTGTTTATATTGAAACTGTTTAGAAAATCAGAGAGGTATGAAGCCTTTGAGGATGCCTGAAAGCAAAATATGTAAAATGCAATAAATCAAATCCTTTGTCATCATTAATAAAAATAAGAGACTGGAGAAGTATGATGTGTTGATGTGTTTGTCTGAAACTAGCTATGTGGAAGTTTGAGCACATTAGTCTTACTATCATACTCATTATATTCTCTAGCCTCTGAAACTAGCTATGTGGAAGTTTGAGCACATTAGTCTTACTATCATACTCATTATATTCTCTAGCCTTTTCTGGGTGAGATTAAATTAGCTGAAATATTTATCTAAAAGATTTTATTGGGGACCTGCAATCTCAACCTTTTTTTTTTTTTTCTTTTTTTTTTTGGTCAGCCAAACATTGTCACTCTGTCACATTGTTTTATGTGATGTTTGAATTGTAGGTATGTAAAAAGGGTTTCAAATTCTCCAGCTTAATTGACAATAATTTCACATTGGGTTTTTTTGCTTTCTTATCAAAACAATAATGGCTAAATCCTAGATATCAAAAACTCTGACATTAATATAGATGATGTAGTAGTTGTTTTGACACATGGAAACTTGTACCTTGAACGGAGTAAGTTTAGTTGATGTTTTCAGATGAGTATGGCCACAGAACTTTTACACATGTACCATTTTTCTTACTAAAATGACACTAAATTGAATTTTTATTTTTGAAAACTGTAGATTTCACACAGAGTAGAGAGGTGTTTCAAAATAATAGATCAAAATATGTATCCTACCAATCAAGAGGCAGAAGTGCAAGACATGAGAAACTTTCTAATTTATCATAGAGCAGTCTCTTGTGCATAACTGCTGTCCTCTGATCAAACCATGATTTTTAACCTCAAACAAGGAGGGAAAAATGAGTCTTGGTAAAAAGTGCAGCTAGAACATCCTTTAATAGAGATGGAAATTACTTGATATAGAACTAAGAAAAACAAAAAAACTACAAAACCAAAAAGTAGTAGGCATTTTTTGGAGGCGTGGAGTGACAATCAGAAGCATCCTTGACTCTGTGTAAGCTCTGCTCAGCAGTAACTAAAACATGCCTGTATTGTCAACACTATTTCCAGCACAAATCCAAAACATAGGCCATACTAGCTATTGTGAAGCTGCTCTCTATCCCAGACAAAACTGTCAGACACCTTTATAGGGATTGTTAAAGAGAAATATCTTCTGAAGAGTATGCTTTTTCCACTACTCTAATCTTAGCAGATGTGGATGTGAAATTTATCCATACTAATATACTGGAAAAAATTCCAGCTTTCTTTTTTGTATCAAATGGAAATTATAATTCACACTGCTGATGGTTTCAAAATGTATAATTATTTAAGACAAACATATATCAACAGTACAGGACATTTTACTCAAAGTTTTTAACCTTATTGCAGGTGGGAAAAATAATGTACCTATATCAGTCTTGCTGCAGCTTCAAATCTTTGAGTCCGAACAAATATTTGACTGTTTAGAGGCCCTCTTAACAAGGCTAGAGGTGCAGGCTAAGAACCCGTGGTACTAGGCAAGGTAGAGTGACAGTCAAATTTCATTTAAAATGGTATTTTACTACTATTTCTTTTCAATTTAATACTAGTTTAGTATTACAAGAATACGGATGAGAAAGGTGTGTTTGTCCAACATGATTTTTCTCCTTGGGGAGAAGATTTTGCCAGGGGCAAACTGACATTCCTCTCCTCTTGAAATTAAAGCAACAAAGTTTGTAATTTTTGTCCTGCACTACTTTTGTATGTACCTTGAAATTCCTCATTTCCTGATGGCAAGCTAATCCAGTGGGAGACCCAAAAGATATAAACATTTGGCAAATAGCATACAGGGTTGAAAAGCAAACTTTTAAGGCTTTACAGTACTGAAACAGAAAGAATTGCATTCACCTCGTCTTCCTAGGACAAGAACCATTGCTCTCTTTAATAGTTCACAAACCTCAGCAAGTCATATAGAACATTATACACAGGTGTTTCCTTAATTTGACCAGTGGATAGGAAACAAATAGTGATTAGGGGTTTTTTTAATGCTTCATCCTGAATATGAAGGTAAAATGTTAATATATATTTTTAAGGAAGGACAGCAAAAAGGCTAAGTGACAGGTTGGGTAATAAATAAGATGGTTGAATAATTTTCATCTCTTACTGTGTGGGCATCAACAGATTAATTTTTATTAGTGAACTTATTTCCAGTAATGATCTTTGGAAGTAATCTCTCAATAATAAGCTGTTACAGTGAAGAGGAAGATTTTAGACTGTTGCTTAAATTTGTGCTAACTGTACTGTGCTTATATGTGTTCTATATGATTCTCTTCTTCAGTTGCATGGAAAACCAAGGAAGCACTAATTATGATCTCTTAAAAGCCCCTTCATAACACTGGCAGTTGGATAATTAAAAAAATGACCAATGAATTTTGAGCTGTCACCAAAGTTTTTAAGTTCTTTTTATGCTTTTTTAAAAGCATTTCAGTGTAAGCATAGCTTTTCATACCACAAAAGAGAATTTGATCTTTAGTGTCTATTAACACAAACAGGAAAAGTGTATCTTGAAATGCAACATTCTTTGTAAGAATTAAGCTATAAAGCCGTCCTAGAGAACTGGAACTCTAATTGAAAAAGCCAATAAATCACTGGAAAGCATTTTACTCTTAAGCATGGACATAGCTCATTACATTTTTGGGCCCTGGTTCATTATCTGTATCTAGTATTCTGATTGTTCCTACATCACCATTTCTATAGATGTTTTTGCTTATCAAAATCCTGTGTCTTGAAATCTATAATGTCTTCCACATGTGTAGATATGTCTAGGGAAAAGGTTTAGCCTACTCAAGTCTGGATTAGCACCTTCATATCAAGTTTTTTCAAATATTTTTTTTCTTTTTATGCTGCCTAAAATAAAAAAGCATACATTAAATAGCATAAAACCCTAAAAGTACAATTGAAGTATTGTATGCTTTGAATAGTATAGCTTACAGCATAAAGACTGTAATTGCAAATACTAATTGTTAGGTTTAAAAAGCCCTAGAGAAATAATTGCTGCTAGTCTATGTTTTATGAAATTTCTATGTTAGAAATTTTAAGGTAAAAGACATAACATGTTTAACTAAAACACAGCTAATTAGCCTAGAAGTAGATCCCTTTCAAAGTCTGAGATGATGATATACACAATAGAGCTGTTAACTTCAGAAAACTGAGTGCTGATGTAATCAAATAAGAAAGCTGTTTTTTTTTTTTGTTTTTTTTTTGTGCCTGTATTTCGAGAGATTCAGATCAATATGTTGTTTTATTTGATTCTTGCATTTTTAGGGTACACAACTCTAAAAGAAAAAAAAAAACCCTCAATCTAAATCTAGGAGTTCAGCCTTGTCCAATCTTTTCTGGGTGTTATTTTTTAAAATTAGTCTTCTAATTTTCATTCATAAAGTTTTCTTTTTTTGAGCAAATTGTTCTGAATTCCCATTTCCACCACTTTACATCAAGAGTTAAAAAGCAATATATTTCCCCTCTTGGGCTGTATTTGCACATGATTTTAATATTTTTGTTGAAGAGTCACGTTAAAGCCTTTTGAGAGAGCCATAAGGATCCTGTAATGCCAGCATGTTTGTTACTGACTACTGAAAGCAGTCACAAGCAAGATCTCTAGGGAGGAGAAGCCATTCCATTAGGACAGAAAAAGTTGGTGCTAAGGGAAAGCATTGTTGCAAATTCAGTCGAGAAACAAATAGTCAATAGCTTCAGTATCCCCTCAGTCTCAAACATGGTCCTTCTCTCATGTAAGAAATGAGCTAGTTTATTGCAAGAGTATATGAAAACTCAACCTCCCTTGTACCTGCTCATTAGCAATTTGATAATTTCATTCTTAATTTCTTACAAAGAAGACACATTATGTTGTGTTCTGTGAAACTTGTTGAAGGTATTTTTAACCTACTGGACTAGTAATTTCCAAAGATATCTTTCTTTATAGATTTTTTCCTTTTACAGTTTGTTTCAAGTTAGAGTCTTTACCAGGAGGGCTGAAATTTCCCCTTAATTTTTCCTCACAACTAAAGTTTTTGACTGCACTCTCATCTTTGTTATGACCAAGAACAGCAAAATTCTGAGACCATTATCACCAGTTTCTTCCTGGTAATTGCAGACTTCCCCTAGCCTAGCATGGCAAAGGAGAAGGCCTTTTGTACATTGTGGATTGTTTTGAGAATCTTAAGCATGTATGCATCCAGGAAAGAGTGCACGGAGTAGTAACCACAGATTAATTGGTACTTTTTCCTGTCCAGATCTCTGTATTTGGTATCTACTGGTTAAGTTGTAAGCTGCACATCTCTATCCTCACCAGCAAGCATTTAATTTCTCTTCTATTTTATTTGCATTACAAATTGACTTAGGGTTTGGTTTTTTTTTTCTGTAATGAGACTTAAGGAAGAGTAAAAAGGTAGTACAAGAGTAGTGGCAAAGGATAAACAATTAAGGAAAAGGGATTTCTCTCTACTAGAGCTATTAAGTAATTATAAACCCAACAATTTTCTGAAATGGAAATCTGTATCTGTTTATGTGAATCAAAAATTTGCTAAATCAGCAGATTCCTGACCACAGAAATATTGACTATGCTATCGTCACTATTGTATCAGAACATTTATGCTTAAAATATGTTTGGAGTATAAAAGATTAATGTCAAAAATCTCTTTAATAGAAAGAGAAAAATTATCATTTGTCCTTGGATTTATTCAGGAGCTGTAGTTACTATACTATTCTCTGTTGCAAAAGAAACATTAAAATAATTTATGGAAATCTCTACAGTAATAAATGTACATATTCCAAATTACTGTTCTTAACTGTACTTAATTATTCTTGTATAGTTATCAATAATATACATAGAGTAACATTAATAGAAATAATCAAAAAAGTAACAGATAAGAGTTAAATAGATTTAGCTGTTCCAGATTTGGTTTGAGACAGATTTTGAAAGAAAAGGTCTGAAATTATCAACAGCTACTAATAGAAACAAAAAAGGCAAGCCTTTATTGCCACTATGTGTGAGTCCTTTTCTCAGCCACCCAAGCTCACTTTAAATTATTCTTCCATTAACTCACTGTGCTGCCTACTTCTAGCCCTTGCTGAGCAAACATCAAGAGCTGCACCCAGCATGTGTCCTGTAGTTCAGAACAGGAGGCACTTTGGTACTCTGTATTCACAGGGAGAAATGCGAGGAGGGAAAAAGTCCACGAGGGAAAAGGAAAAAAAGTGAGAGAAAGAAAGAAAGAAATGCAGAAGGATAGAGAGACAGAGAGAGAGAAAAGGAGAGAAAGAGAGAGAGAAAGAAGAGAAAGAGAAAAGAGAAAAGAGAAAGAGAAAGAGAAAAGAGAAAGAGAAAAGAGAAAGAGAAAGAGAAAGAGAAAGAGAAAAGAGAAAAGAGAAAAGAGAAAAGAGAAAAGAGAAAGAGAAAGAGAAAGAGAAAGAGAAAGAGAAAGAGAAAGAGAAAGAGAAAGAGAAAGAGAAAGAGAAAGAGAAAGAGAAAGAGAAAGAGAGAGATAAAAAGGGAAGGGAAGGGAAGGGAAGGGAAGGGAAGGGAAGGGAAGGGAAGGGAAGGGAAGGGAAGGGAAGGGAAGGGAAGGGAAGGGAAGGGAAGGGAAGGGAAGGGAAGGGAAGGGAAGGGAAGGGAAGGGAAGGGAAGGGAAGGGAAGGGAAGGGAAGGAAGGGAAGGGAAGGGAAGGGAAGGGAAGGGAAGGGAAGGGAAGGGAAGGGAAGGGAAGGGAAGGGAAGGGAAGGGAAGGGAAGGGAAGGGAAGGGAAGGGAAGGGAAGGGAAGGGAAGGGAAGGGAAGGGAAGGGAAGGGAAGGGAAGGGAAGGGAAGGGAAGGGAAGGGAAGGGAAGGGAGTTGATGCATAGGTTACTAGTATCTGTTACTGGGCATAGAAATGAAGCATTATACTTATTATTAACTGAGGAGGACCTATTTCCTGAAAATTAGTTACTTTATTTTGTACTCTTGGCACTGTTACAGATGTATTAAATGGGTAAGTGTTAATACAATGTCAGATTCCAAGTACAAATGAACTTTTCCTTTGTATGTGCTTGATGAAACCAGTACAATTTTTATCAAATAGTTGTTCATTGTAATAGTATGGAACTCTTCCGTGGAGTGCAGGAGCAACTTTTACTTGACACATTCCACTTTATTGGCACTTTATTTACACTGGCAAATTGCATTTCTATGGTTTCATCAACAAACTCAAATTTCCAATCTATCTCTTACTCAACTGTGCAATATCTTGAACAGATATTTGGCCATTCTCTATTTCTTCATTGATTATATAGACAATGTAACTTTCTTGAAAGACAGTAATGCTGCACAACTCATACATTCACTCATACATTCAAATATAACATATTTTTCTCTGTATGCATTTTAATAATTTACAAGAAAGCATAAGCTTTATGGGGAAAAAAAAAGATAATCAGCTGGAGGGAAATAGAACTTACAAGTGTTTTTAGTCCTTTTCCTTCCTTAGTAAGAATATGAACATTTAAATATATGCAGCAGAAGCAGATGAAATTACATCCTCTGATACTTGTTAAGTCTGAAACAGATATGTGATTGATTGCAAGGTGGCGTAGCTGCTGGCATTTTTTGTTGACACATTTTGATGATACAGTTTCTTAGGTGAACTTCAGGTACATCAGTGACACATACAATGTTTCAGACACTTTGACTGATTTCAGGGCTAATAATTTATGAAAGCTTTTGGAGCCTGTTATTAGGTTTGTCTCAGAAGAGATTGATTTTTGTTTTAATCCTCAGTTTCTCACTATATATCCTGTTTACCTCACCTTATTTAGTTAGAAAACAAATTTGTAGAACTTTAATTTAGAAATGTCTTCTTTAACTACATGTCAATACCTTAACAAGGTGTCCTATATAAAATTTTTGGACTTGAAAATATCTATGTAGCAGATGAGTTTAGAAAAAGGTGAAGAATATATGGAAGAAACTACTACAGAAAAACATAATTTTAAAATAGACTAAACCATAAGGTGAGGGGAAAAAGGGTCTAACAAGAAGTTTAATGCCTTCTTTGTGAGACTGTTAGGCTTAGTATGTTAAAACAGTGGGACAGAGCAAATCTCATATCCTCACCAATGTAAAGTAAAACATACCTGACACTGAAATTGACCCCATTTATGTAGCAGGACCGTCAGGACTTCAGAAGTCCAACTCAAGTCAAACGGTGATAGGGACACTCCAGAGAAGTATTAGCTAATAAAAAGGTGAAGTTCTTTCTCTTTCAACATCCACTGTATATACAATACTGGATCACTTAACTGGAGTATTCTGACACATAACTGGAAGAATAGTAATGGAAGGAAGAAAATAAAATTAATTTCTCGCTACTGTAAATTGTGGTTAGAATGCAATGGGATATATTATTTTCAAATTATTTTATAAATATGGATGAACATATTCAACAACTCTAGAATGCAAAAAAAATATACTTAATCTGTGAAATTTTCGTTTGTAAGATTTTGCTACTGAAATTATTGCAAAACAATTATATGTCATTATATTTCTAGACAATTCAGTGGAAATTCAAGTTTTATTCAAAACAGTCAGTTGAATGATTTACTATCATGCTGTAAAATTTTAATTATTTTTAAGCAGACATACTCCACCATGTAGCTCTCCTATTCATTTCCTGAAAAACTCAGCTGTGCCCACCATGGAGCAGCGTCTTTTTGATTAACCAAGTAAAGCAACATTTCTCTGTGAGACATGGACTTATTTAAGGCAGGTCTAACAGCCTCCCTTCGTGGTCCAGTGAATGGAAATGTATTCAAAAATTTTACTACAAACATAAAAGGCATAGAGAAAGGATGACTAGCAGGTTATATTTCTATTTCAGTCAATTACTTGGGACTTGTAATAATATTGCTTGTATTATTTCTAAAGTTGGAGAGTCAAATTGACTTTTGGCCTAACAGCAGTGATGCTGGTAAAGCTGGTCAAGGGATGAATATGGCCCCCTGCATTTTGAGTCCAGATGTTCTAGAGAATTTCACATGTAATTGCTACAACTAGAATTCAGTTCTCTAAACAATGTGTAGGAAAATTATTCCCACAAGAAATCAAGCTTGTGAATGAGGAAAAATGGATTATCAGACTTGGTATGACTGCTAGAAGAAGCATTACTCTGTGGCAATGAGCCTCAATCGAAAACTAGGTGACAGATGAATTGCCCAGGAGTTGGAATGAAGTATGCCCATTTGTCATCTCCATAGTCCCAAAATACAAATCTCATGGCACTTCTTTTTTTAATAAATAAAAAAAAAAAAAAGAAGCGCTTTCTTCTCATTGTTTTGCATATAAAACAACTAGAATGCTTTCAAAATATTGGTAGAATAATTTCCAAATATTTACTAGAATTGTTGAATTTTTTAGGAAGTTGCACTTTTTTTAATTATCAAGAAATAATGTACAGTTATGCTTCCAGCAGATTTTAAATATTCCTTCAAAACAAGTTAAACTGAGCAGTCCCAGAAATCACAAAAAATCATTTGCAGTTGACCGACTGTTTGGGTTACAGAATATATTTTGCCTTTTTTCACACAGAATCTGGTTCTGTGTAAAAATCATGCATCTGGTTCTGTTAGTGTGTAAATTTAATATGTGAGCCTTATATTTTACACATTAATGTTGAAAATGTGTAATTAAAAAAATCAACAAGGCAAAACCAGCAAAAATACTGAGGACAGCATTGTGAAAAATAGATTCCACTTTGAAATTTCTGATTTTGTAAAATGTAGATGAGAAATATGCATGTGGTGCTTAACATTGGCTAGCACTCAGCTTCTCCTCATAACGTTCTTTTTGATCACGCTAATAATACGCTATGAAGCATCACTCTGTGGGATGCAGTTAAAGCCTATTTAAGCCAAAGGAACTGCTCACACTCTCCCAGGGGAAAATATCATTTTTATTTTTACCTCAGTCACTCCAGAAAACTTCATAGTCTTAACCAGAGTTATAGGGAAATAGCTACCACCAGTATGCCTCAAAAAAATGGGAGAGAAATGAAGAGTAAATGTGGTGCTTAAAAATACTGAATAAGATGATTCAGAATTAAATGCTTAAGACTTACTTGAGCTTAAGATGTGGAAGGTTTATGCAAATTTGGCAGTTAATAGATATTCTTGTCAGGGATCTTTGTAGAAAATGCAGATAAAAAAATTCCACTCTATCTCCTCTCCCCATTCTCTTCCTCAGCTCCCGAGAGCTAATTTTCTGCCATAGAGGCCACAAATTTAGGTCTCACTTTTTCAATATTTCTGTTCTCATAAAAAATTTATTTAGTAGCATTTCATGCTTAAAGCTACCTACTTTTATTTTATATTTTATAGTTGTGACTTTTAACCATCTTTTTTTTTTCTTTTTTTTTTAAGAGAACAATAAAATAATCAGCTGACATAATAAGAGATGGCAGATTTATTCTTAAGTAATATGTATAGAGTCCTTTGGATTTTCCCAAACTGGGTAAATAAATCAGGTTGAAAAATCTTCCCTTTTGCAATATCTTAGAGGGACAAAATATATGTAACTAATACCATTAGTAAAACAGATTCTTTTTTAGGCACTGAGAGACATATCAACAAGAGAACTGAACCACTAATATAATGAGCCTTGCTATACTGAAGTTTTAGTCCTGAGCAGAGTAATTAACTGCAGCAGAAAAATAGGATTGAAAATACATCTCTTTGTTCACAGGAGCCTATATCTGTTACTCAATAAAATTGTATAGCTTTCATAAAGAGATTAGACTCCATCTTAATAGGAACTTGCTTCTGAGGACTTTATTTTTCATCACCCCTACTACTGCCATCGGGAAGCTGTTCCAGGTTGTCACTGCTGTCTAATCATTAAGAATACTTTTGATCTCCTGCCTAATTTTATTCATGGACAATTTATAATATTTTTCTTCTGCCAACAGTGTCTTTTACTTAAGTAGACCTTCTCCTTTCATGGCATATAATTATTCCAAACATAATTATTTATAGGGAGTGATTATATGTCTTCTTAACTACAATAAGTCTTCTAAGCTATTATTTTGCTAACTTAAGGAGGATAAGCACTTTTGCTCATCCTTTGTATGATAGGCACTCTATTACTCTGATCCTCTTTTCAGCGCCTGCTCAAGCTTGGTTTCCCCTCTGCTGTGCTTGACTATATTGTATATTCCCCATGCAGATCCATGCAGAGCTAAAAGTTCCCAAAGAATTTGCAGGTACTGAATGGAGAACCAACAGAAGTCATCATGCAAAAATCCAGCCTTGACAAATTCTAATGTTTGTGGGTCTCATATGAAAACCTGTCATAATACTTATTATGCTAAATCTGACATTGAGCAGGCCTCTAGGCATTGTATTTAGGAATAAGAGACTCTTCAAAGTTTGCAGCTCTGAAGTTTGTCTTCCAAGGTTAGTGTCTTATCTAAACTTATCTTAAGTCTAACTTATCTTAAAAATTGATTAAGTATGTGATATTTTTGAATTAGTTAAGAGACTGAGAATGTAGTATTTCTCATTAGATGATGTATGGAGCATAATCACCATGTTTAGAAGGCTATAAGAGGAGGAAGCCAGCCTTAGGTAGGATAAATTAAACCGTTTGGTAGAAATGTTTATTATGCAGCTTCAAGGAAGAAAAGAAGAATAATGTCTTAATTTCCCACAGTAATGTGTGGTATTTCAGTGTTGTATTGCAAGCAATGAACATAGAAGCAGAGGAGGAAGTAAACAAGGTCCCATCATTATTTCTGCCTAGAAAAAGTAGAGGTGGCTTAAAGTGGCTGTTTTGGGGAGTCTGGTTGCTATCTTTAACAGGAGGAGCACAAAAATATTACTTTAAGAACACTTCAAGGTTTATAGATTTGGAGGACTTTTCAGAGACTAATTATGTTTCAAAAAATCTAATATCCAGCTGAGATGTATGAGCAGTCGAGGTATATCCTTATTCCTGAGGTTACTGTTTATAATGCATGCTGTTATTTTAAGTCAATAGTTATTTTAAGTCAATAATTATTTGAAGGTAAGCATATTCTCATATTCTTAAATCTTTTATACTGGGAAATTGAATCTGAGTAATTTGGTTCATGTGAAACACTCTATTCCTTTGGGTCACTATTTAAGGTTTCCAGTCTCCCTTGAAGTATGAGAGGCCTCATCATAGATTAAAAAATGGTCAAAATTTATCAAATTAATTTTCTGAACAGTATTCTGAGTTTCCAGTAAGGAAGAGGGAGAGCTGGAATTGAAAATTGCATTTCTGCTAATGCCTCACATAACCTTCTGTATGCAAATGCAATGATTAGAAAACTTCTGAGAAGCTGGTAGACAGATGTGAGCCTTCCACTCTCTGAGCATTGGTCTAAGTACCAGCCTCTGAAATATCATAAGACAGAAATGCTCCCATTGTCTTGTTTCAGATAATCTACTTTGCATGAAACTATTACATACCTATTAGCTCAGAGAGAATGCAGGAGTGTGAGGATAAAAATCCATCTTAATGGCTGAAGTTTCTGTACAGAGAGGGAAGCTGCTAGCTGCAATTTTTAGCAGAAAATTTGTTTATGCATTTTACCAATATTTAAGTGCCATATGGAACTTTTTAAATGAGCCCCCATAGTGGAAAGATTTTGAGGAGCCGAGCCATTAAGCTAGAAATATATTCTCATTCTAAGTTCTCTCTATCACTGTGATTTTTAATTTTTCCATATACAGTAGAATTCCTACAACAGGAAGTATTAAGGGTTCTTGTATAAAAATAGCATAGTAGATTGATGGTGATAGCTTAGGAGATGTGGGTTTGATAGCTCCTTGGCAGAAGACAAAATAGAATCTCTGTCCTGTATCTTCTTGCAGTGTGAGCTTTTAAATAAAAAGCAATGTGAGGAGATCATACATTAAGATATAGAAGAAGTCTATAAATTCCATATATTCACTGAAGTGCTTGATCCTTCAGGTATAGTCAGGATCTGTGCTTAGCACAATTTTTTTTCCCTTTCAGATTCTACCTATTTAATCATGAAACTGATGACAGTTCAAGAATACATGTTTTGAACATAAATAAAAGAATTAAGGTGAGATGCCAAGGAAAACTTTAATGTCAAAAAAAGAGATTCTAATAGTATTGATTTTTCGTTTTAAAATTATTTTTTTTAATTTTACAAATAGAAATTGTGATTACTTTATAAATTGTAACTTCTATATAAAATAAATACCAATAATAATTTTGCAATTTTGGAAAATTTTCACTATCACAAATATTTTCATAAAACTGTTATTGAGAAAATTAGATGTCAGTTTCTCATTTTGGTTAAGGATGACGTTTACTAAACTATGCAAAAATCTAAACTATTCTTATGGAAGAGAAAAGCAATTATAAAACTATTATTTGGTTTTAATAAGTCCCATAGAGTTTAATATATCAATAAAATGATACTTTCTTGACAAGTTAAAAAAAAAAAAAATCACTTCAAACACTGCATTTTCTAATTACTTTGCCTGGCACCCTGAAACCCTGCAGTGTGCCAGCAGCACCAGCCCCAGGCTTCTGACAGCAGAGCAGCATTCCAAGGGGCATCAGTACAGCCTTCACAGCCCCTCAGTGCTGGAAAAGGAGATACAGTTATGTTAAAGGATCACATGAACAAAATGAGGGATTGCAGAGTGATTCAGGAGCACAGACTCTTTAGATGGAGGTTGCCACTGTTAGAAAGCTCCAGAGCCTAAGACTTCTTGCTGGCCCTGTTTAATTAAATGGTAGAGGCAGTCTTAGTTCTCTACAGCCTTAGAACTTATCCCAAAGTGGCAATGGCTTCTAACCATGTCCTGCTATTGAAAACTTTAAGTCTTCGCTGACTTTTCAAGTTAATTTGGATGTTCTGTACATATTTAGGATGGTTCAGCTTTTGAAGTAACATCTGGGGAAAATATATATGAAAGATAGTTCCATGGCTCCTTTTTCATAGGAGCAACAGACAAATATGGAAATCTTTCTCTTGACACCCAATATGACTGTAGAGCCAAAAATATGTCAAGATTTTCTATCTTGAAAACAGAGCAGAAGTGGAATACAGATTTGAGCTTGCTAAGGATGAAATGAGCAGATGTTCTGTCAACAAACTGATCACTGTACAACAAATTTTAAAACAAGTAGAACCAAGACATGTACCACATTTTTACAGAAATCAGTTTTTTTTTCAAGCTGTAGCTGAGACTGCTCTCATGAGCATCACTTTTTTAAGCATAAAGAAAAATGACATTTTAAAAGCCAGAATTATTTTAATTCTAAGGTTCTGTTTAGAAGCAATAAGATCTTCTGTAGTCAATATCATCTTCTCTTGCTGAATTAGGTAAATGAGTGATTTTTATACTAGGTAAAAATACTGTCATCATGTAAAGACCTCATACAAATTTTTCAAGTCTATACATGTTAAAGGGAGTGGAGAATTGTGATTTGGGCAATTTCCACCAGCTTCCAAACTGTTAGTTCTGTGACTCTGTCGTAAATGTACCACAGCCTTGGAAGTAATCATTACAGTCTCCCTCTATGTCTGTATCTGCTGCTATAGTCTTTCAATAGGAATGTGCACCAAATTTTCTGTGGGATTTTAAGGAGGCTTAGCAAACAAGTGAACTGTCTAGCCTGTCTCCAAAAGAAAATTAGCCCAAGCTTTTGACCAATATCTGAACAGATCACTTTAGGTGCTGAACTAGGAGAATACGACAATTAAATTGGCACCAACTAAATGCAGTATCTCATCTGCATTTAATTAATGGAAACTGGTAGACTCCTGTATTGCACAGATAGCCTATGTGCCAAGCAATATACCTAGAGCTATCTGACAGAAAATACACCAGGACATTCAAGGACTTCTTAGCCTATGTTCTTGTGTGTCTTTGAGAAATTTCACACCTTGAAGTTGATTGCCTCTCTTACCAAAAATACTAAATTTACAGTCTACTGTATATATCATTGAGGTAGGAGCCAGATAGGGTGCTGAATTTACATTACTAAAAGGCAGTTGAACTATTTATTGAAAATTGAAGCTGCGTACACAGGTAAATGTGCCAGTTCTACTTACAAGTACTGTAAATGACATAAGATTACATTTTTATAATGATGGACAAGAAAAATCAGCAGGACATGTTCTTTCCTTAGAAAGTACTCCTTTATCCTTGAATCCAAACACAAAATTAAGATCCACTAATCATTAGTAACAATTAGCTTTTTTTATTGCAGACAGTTATTAGTCATTGATAGTTCTAATAAAGAAGGTACTATTATACAGATGTCTAGCAATCTTATGGTCACATTAAACAATAATTTGAAAGAACTTTACATTTTACTGACTATTTTTATAAACTGGCATTCCAGTTATTGCTTATTCACTGACAATTATGCACTTTACTCTCAGCATGTATTGTAAATTTACTCTGTAGTCTTGTCTCTTAAGCGGTTTTTTTTAAACTTCTATGTAGTGCTATTTTTAGAGCCAATCACAGAACCACAGAATGGGTCAGGTTGGAAGGAACTATAATGCGTATATGCTCCAATCTACCTAAAGCAGAAAAATCCTAGAGTACAATTGCACAAAATGCAAAATTAGGCAGTTCTTGAATATCCCCAGTGCAGGAGACTCCACAACCACTCTGGACAATCTGTTCCAGTGCTTAGTCACTCACACAGTTACAAAATTCTTCCTCATGTTCAAGTGGAACTTTCAGGGTATCATTTTCTGCCCATTGCCTCTTGTTCTATTGGTTGGCACCACCAAGAAGACCCTGGCTCTATCCTTTTGACACCCCTCTTTAGATTTATATACATTAATGAGGTCCCCTCTCAATAATCTTCTTTTGAGGCTGAACCGGCCAAGCTCCCTCAGAACTTTCCCTTTTAAAACTTAGATAGTCAGAAGTTAATGTAATACCTACATAAAGACTGACTAATTTATTAATATTTTGATTGTAATCTAACAGTTATATGTTCTTCATACACTGGTGGTTCTTATTTGCTATTTGTGTAAACCTTGTGTCAATGTGAACAATCAGTATGCTGACAGCCTTAAAAGCTTATAAAAATGAATAGCACTGCACTACAAAATCAGAAATCTTGTTAAAAATATTCTCTTTGAAACAGTCAGAGATCTGGCCTTTTATATAAAACTCCCAGTGCATGAAAGATGGAGCTCTTCCAGTGCTGCTTGCTATACTTTTGTTTTAGAATTAAGGGGCATTAGAACTGGGAAGGAAGCACAAAGGAAAACTTTCTGTGCACTGTCTTTATGAATATAGTTAAAGAGGATGCTTTCTTTGACCTATCCATATCATTTTAAGAGTCAGTTTAGGGAATGTTGCCAAGAGGGCTGTCCTTCAGATTCGAGTTGTCACTCCATTATTTTAAAAAGTTAATCCACTCTCCTGTCCCTTTCATATAAAGTAACAGTACCTTTCATAGAAACCATTAATACATTCAGCCCTGAGAAAGCCTAGTATCTAATTTTGTGTAGGGAGGATGTCAGCTAGAAAAAGGAGCTGATGGTAGTTGAAGCTCTAAGTGAAAGCTTCTGAAGAGCAGATTTTCTTGAAGTATTCTACCTGTATAAACGAATTTGAGAAAAGCTGGAGGAAGTTTGGTTACATGTTAAATGTTGTACATTGATGAATTGGTGCTGTAATATTTTCTTGTTATGTTTATAGTTAATTACCTATCACATGCTTGCTATAGCAACACGAGTATAAAAAACAGTGGGAAGATGGAAGCTGATGATTTTTATCTGTCATTCATGATGTAATCACACATGCCTTGCACTACTTGAATCCAAATGCAAATGAGAAGAAAAACAATGAGTGATACTCTGCCCTTTAGCAGTCTTGGAATCCATGGTCAAAGACGGACATTCAGCAGTGCCTCCATAAACAAGAGATGTTAAAATTTAAAAAGTATTGCAGAACATGCATGTGCCAGGTTGAAACCATGAGTCATGACAGCTCTGAAATGGAATAATACCAATGCCCACCCACTTTTTTTACAGTGGGCACAAAAAAAGGGATTCCATGAAGTTTCTGTTCTCTCAGGATGTGTTTTGTTAAAACATGCAGATTACAGATGAGAACAGAAGCAGGGTCTCTGCAGGATGGGCAGAGGGCAGACATGTGGCACTGCTCTGGGCCCACCCTGCCATCCTTGGAACACGCAGGAAACTGCAGGGAGGTAAGGACAGGATTTTCCCTTTGGGCTCCTGGGCTGCACCTGTGGCAAACAGGAATGGATGGATGTCCAGACAGGGAACTGATACCAGCTGTATTTTGGCAATCCTGGCCTCAGGCAAAGGGACTGTGGGGCAGCTCTGGAGGAGCAGGCCCTGCTCCTGCCACCCTCATCATGGAAGAGCTTAATGGCAGTGCAAAATATGTTCTGTGACACTAAACACAGAAAAGCAGTTTATTATGAGTGCATGCAGTAGGGGATTCACGTTAAAGATTGCTGCAAGTTGGGGAAAGAACGTCACCTCTGAAGAAGTAGGGAATGGGCACATGTGTCTGAGAAAAAGTCCATAAAATATTGCTAGTTGATTTCTGGTAGAAAGTTTTATAGCTGTAGTTAAATGAATTCAGGAAAAAAATTACCAAAAATGGTAGCATGTTTCAGTCCAACATCCACTGAACTTTATATCTCTGGCACCCCCACACACAATGCACAGACTTAGTTCTATTATTCTACCAATTCATCAGTCATTTGTGATCTTGCAAAGTTTTTTGGTTTGTTTTTTTCTATTTATTCAAATGCAGAATGAAAATTAATCACCCCGTAGGTTAGCACTGAAAATGCTGTACAATTACAGGATTAGTAGTTAGTTAGAGCCCATTGTTGTAGAGTTAGAACTCTTTGGAAAAGTTGAAAGTTAGAACTACTGCATCTGCTTTGGCATTAAGTGACCATTTTATTTCATTCATCAACACAGTCTAAAAGTTGTAGCAACCATATAATTCAACAGGAAAGGATGAGTTAATTAAATGCTCACACCCTATTTCCACTTCTTTTATTTTCTGTGGAGATGGAAAACTTAAAAAAGGAAAGTGAAGAAAAAGTTGTTTTGAAAATGTCAATCATGATGATGAACCACTTTTGTGGTAATCTACAGCTAGGTAATACAGGGGCATAGGGGAAATAGAGTGCTCTGGATCAAGCCAAGAATTCCTGAAAGTTTGAGGTTTTGGGTTTGGTTTTTTTTCTGTTTGTTTGTTGTTTGGTTTTGGGTTTTTTGTTGTTGTTTTTCTTTTATTTTTTAATGTGGGCTTTTATTATTACTGAATTTTTAAAATATTAATTCATTTTGTTTCAAATATTTATCCAGCTGCATGTTTTTTTTACTATTTAACAGCTAGTATCATACTTGAAAAAAGCATCATAGAAAATTTAATAAATGGTAAAATTGTTTTCAATAGAGACATCTTTTTAGAACAACCTCCTGAGGTATCAATAAATTTATTTATACTCTTTTACCCCTAGCCTCTTGGTCACCATTCTCATTCATTTGACAAAAAGAACCCCTACCTGCTAGCAGTGGTAAATCCAGCTTCTGCAAGGAGCTAGAAAAGCGGGTAGCTAGCCTTTTATTTTTCTGAAACATGCTGTTTTATTCTTGGATAATGTCTGGCTGTTGCTTCCGAATTCAAATTAGACACTATTGCAGTGTAGTTTAAACAACTCACAAGGGAAGGTAACACAAACTACTGTATTCCAAGGCTTATTTTCACCCATTTTAACTTCCAAGGGGAGGAAATGTCTGTTCAATTTGTTATTTCTCATTCTTAATCTTAGATCAATGGTGGGTTACTTTGGAAAAGTTATAAGGGGAATCATTCTGAGTGACAATGTTGTAAAAAATTTATATATTTCAGTTTTTCAGAAGTGTTGTGACCTTTTTTTGCTCTCCTGTATCTCAGAAGTATTTGGTGTTAAAAGTTCAAGCTTGTCATGCACTTAATCCTTGATGAGAACAAGTGCATGTGGCATGTCTGAAGAGATTTGATTTAGAAACAGAAAATATCCTTTTATTCCTATCCAGAATGGAAGATAATTAAGCAGTTCCAGATGCCTCCATGTGGCATCTTTAGCAGACATGAGACATATTCCTTCATCCTCACCAGTAATTCTATTCTGGTTTGCCCTAAGTTTAAAATGAGAAGGAGGGGGAAAGAATGTTACCTTTCCTTTGTGTTATGTCACGTACCAAAAAATTTATTCATATTTTACACATTTTTATTACTGAAATATCTTCTATTTATAGTATATGCTTACCAGAATACTTTTATGTTACATTTCTGGGGCAGCAGTAAGACTACACCAAATCAAGGTATTTTTTAATGCCTCCTGAAAGCATGACTTGAGGTATGTATGTATGTATTACTCCCAAAAATCTGACTTGATACAGCACTGTGTGTGAAAATTATTTGTCTTTAAACCTGGAGTAGGACTGTGGATCAACTGGAACCAAATCTGTTAAGACAGATTTCAAAAACACTTCTTGTTTCATATTACTCTGAATTAGTATAGCTCTGCATTTAAAATAGGAAAAAAAAAAAAAAGGCAAGAAAATTTCAAAAATTGAATTCTAAATAATGTACAATATTGAATCTTAGAGAAGAGGCGATGGAATAATTTATACAGAATTAATTAAGCATTTTCAAATTTCTAGCATGAAGTTTTCCTGCCACGAAGAATTAGACCCTGGAATTAAACTCTTGCAAACTTTTTTCAAAGAATTTAGGTTTCTTTGGGGTCACTGATTTGGGACTTACTGAAGGGACAGAGAATCTCTAGCAGGCATGACATTTTCTGATTTCCAGCTGCAGAATTGGGTTTTCTTCCTGTCTGTTGTGAGTAAGCAATTCTGGTTCTCAGGATACTGGGCTCCACACCCTTTTCAAAATTCCATAATGAACCGACATGAAGAAATGGATGAAGTTTCTTCTTGTATCTGTTTACAGATTAAAGAGTAGAGCCATAGATTTTGTTTTACCTGTTACTGGATCCTGAATTAAGTTATTCAAGTTCTTACTTTTGCTAGCAGAATTCTAAGCATACAAAATGACACATATCTTTTCATGTATTTATTTTTCTTTTAGATGAGAGTTGCTTCTCTGGTTATATTCCATTCACTTCACAGTCAGTGATAAGTCTATGCCAGTTGTCAACATAGTAGATTCCCATAGAACCATGCTGGTGGGAGAGTAACTGTTCCATCCAACTTCAGTTCTTCATGTCCTTTCCTTCCAAACCTGTTGTCCCCAATACAATATCATAGGACAGCTATTATTTTTGGTTTTTTCACTACTCTCCTTGGGAGGAAAAAATGTGCAGTTTCTATGACAGACCTACAGGGATCTTCCAACAGATAAGAGATAAAAGAATTTGAAGCATGAGGAATACTTGGACCCCTACTGCAAGGATGTCCTACCAGTATTGTAAGAAAGTAAATTAATCTCATTCTTCACTGACAATACAGCAGTTCAAAATCTTATTTGCAATGTGTAACAAAAACATTTTCATTAAGTAAACTGTAGCACAAGTGCGCTGAGTGTAAGGATGCTTTCTCAAGTTAGAGGAAACACAGGGATGATTCTGTGTGCCAAAGTAATGATATCATAGAATAGTCTCACCTAACAGTTTCTTCATTAGGACAATTGTAGTATATGTCTGGAATGAATATTGTGTAGTACACTGGCTACTTGTTTATTTACAGTTTGTAATGAAATGTGTTAGAAAAGCTAAAAATGGCCATTGTTTCTTTTGCTGATTAGCATTGCTCCTACTTATTTGTATGGATTACTTTTATATGAATAAAAAAAGAAGTGCTGCAATATCAGTAGGTATTCCTAAATACTCAAGTGTGCTGTAAATGTAACCATCCCTTTTATATTTAAATTAGGTATTTGATATAAATCAACAAAGCTCAGTGGTGAAAACTGACAACTCCATGCATAATGCTGTAAAGAGAATGATGTCTCAAATATTTACTGCATCTATAATTTTTTTACATGCTGGCAGAAAAAACACCAGCTGAGTAGCCCATGCATGTATATTTTATCTATTTTATAATTTGTGTCATTTTAATCCTCATAGTACCTCATTTTTTTCTTCCAGTAGACTAAATAAGAAATCTATGATTACTTACAGAGTCCTTAACAATGGGAGACTCTATTAAGCATGCAGAGAAAACAAATGCAACCCATGAATTTAATTCTAGTTTTCATTATCTTTTATTTGTGTATCACACCCTAAAGCTGTCGATTTTATTCTCATATTCATCTTTCTAGTAAAATGTTTGGAGGCAGAGGGGAATGCACTGAACAACTGAATTATTGATTTACTTTATGTGAGAAGAAATCCCTGTATTTTAAAAATTCTAACGTCTTAAGTTACTAATGTATTTATCCAATATTTGAAACTCTGGGAGTGTCCTAATTCTTGATGGTATGTTACTGTCAAAGTACAGTAAATATTTTATGCAGAATACAGTATCTTAAATTGAGAAATCTCGATAGCAAATGTACCAACTTTAGCATGACATCTCAAATTCTGTTAGGAAATGTTTCATGTCAGCATGGTGATATATTTGGCCTCTGTTCAACCTCTTGCAAACTATTAAGAACACTTTTCCCCCCTTCTTTATGTAGTTTCCTTCTTACACTTTTTTTTCCCCTCTTCGCCTGAGAGATAGCTTGGTATAGTTGCAGAATCTGGCTTCACTGAGGACCTGCTTTTTGTGGTTTTAAGCTGGATTGACGGATGCAGAGGAAAGCTGAATGGTTTGCCTGAGGTTGGCTCACTGGGGATTAGAACCAAGAATCCTCTTGCTCACAGCCATTTTTCTCTAAGGTGGAAACCTCATTGCCTTCATATTTTCCCAGCAAAACAAGGGGCATAGCTCACATTTAGTTTTTTTCCTAATGGTTTACATTCTCTTTTTCTTTGTTCAGATTTTCAGAGATTTTTTTTTCCCAGTCCATCTTATTTTTGGACATAGAACACAAATCCTTCTTTGGATTCATATTTCATTTATCTTTTCAGGGTATGTGGTACATAACAACATTTACAAATCAGTCTTTCTTTTAGTATATTTTTCCTGTTCAGCAATGGATGACTTCTTCCGTGCTCAGTTTCTTATAAGGAATTGTCAAAAAAACCTATCATGTACCATCATACCATCTGCATGTATACACACACACACACCCTGCAAATGCATGCATATTTGCACACCTGTATTCATGCACAATACTGTATTTTAAAACTCAAGTTTTATGTAATGGTCAATGATTATACCATATTTTTAGGAAGAGAGGCTTTAAGAAAACTTTTTTGTTTCCCCAGTACCAAGACATAAGACTTTTGGCCAATGACAGAATCTGTGGAAGTTCTATGCCTTCTAGCAATAAGTCTATTGGGTTACCAAGCTATAGAGTTTCCAATAATTCCCTATAGCAGTCTTCCCTCTTACTAGCAAAATCTCTAGTGCAGGGAGTGTACTTGTAAAAGAGTATATGCTGAAGCTGTTAGAATTTAGAGCCCAAACTGTGGCAGAACAAATTTTTCTCATAGTGCTTTTATGCCATAATTTTACTGGTGATGTTATTGTCACAGTTGTTTTTCCAATTTTGAATGCATAATTAAAGTGCAGTTTTCAAATCTGGTGGTAGAAGACACACTGGCCTTGAGGGATTGGTAATTATGAAGAGATTCCTAATCTATTATACATGACAGTAGGAAGAGGCAAAAATAAGAAGTAAAAGGTAGAGGACAACAACCTAGAGTTATCTGGGAACGGCAGGGAAGTACACAAGGTCAGTGTGTGGCATACAATATTTCCTTGCCATCTTAAACAAAAATATCTTAATGGAATATAGAATAAAATAAAAATATTTCTGCTTTTCTTCTTTCCTCCCCCTGCATAAACACAGAAGGGCTTATGTGTTGAGATTACTTGTTCTTCTGAGCAGAGAAAGAAAAACATGTATCACATGTCATATTTTAGTCACATTTCTGTATCTATCAAGTAAACATGCTATAAAACCTAAACAGAGGAAAAAACCTTTGTCTTGATTTAAAGAAAAAAAACCAACTATAATTGTACGAATTTTGGGGATGGACCACTCTGTAATCCTGAAAAATTTCTTTAATGGGTGTGTCCATATTACTAAGTCTTGAAGTACCATCAACTTCTTTGGGCCTCTCATGTTGCCAAGCCATTTCTCACTTCTATATTGAAGGAGACTAATGAGTTGACCTATTGCTTCATGAGCTTGTTCTACATAAAAATTACAGGTAGATTCACGGATTAGATGAAAGCTGAAAAGCAGTTTTCATAGTTTCCTCCATCACAATTTTAAAAGACATGCTCTTGACAAGTATCACATTGTAGTGAGTCAAGTGATCCCCATGCAGTCTCAGAGACTTCTTTTCAATGTTTAAAAATATTCCCAAGGATTCTTTAGGTCACTAGGAAATTTCTTAACAAATCAAAGAAAGGAAATAGCATAGGAACATGCCTAATTTGTTAATAATTTTAAAAATTACCATCATTCAGACCAATTCAAGTCTACTCCAGCTTGTGAGGCTTAAGGGAGACCAGATGGTGGTAGTACATTGGAAGGTATCCAAAATTGCTTTTGAGTTAATTGATATAGTGGAGAAGAGATCTCGGAAGAAGTATATATCCCCAGGTAGTTGATTGCTTTGGAATTCCAACAGAGAAGAAATGTGTCAAAAATGAGAAAGGAAACATGAGCTATTGAGTGGTTTTATCTTAGATTTAGCCCACTAAATTACTAGCCAAACATGCATTAAAAAAATTAAATCATTTGATAAATATGGAAAAGGTGGACCTTGAAGAACTGGATGGAATTGAGAAAATAGCCTTTAGTTTTTACCTTTTGTAATTACAGTTCATTTCCACTGTTTTACTGTATAGAAGTAGACTTATTTTTAATTTGAACCAATAAATTTCAATCAGAATGGCAACACTGGACCTTCTAACATTCTATTGTTACATACTGCTAAATAATAGGGTACATGTACTAAATTAGAACTGCCACCAAAGGTTGTTTAAATTCTCTATAAAACAGATCAAATGAAACTGGAAAAGTAATTCATAGCTAAAGTGAAACTGAAAATTAATATAGTTCTTTAAATCATAGAGAAATCAGGATCTATATAGTGAATATTTACTCTTCTTTTAGGGTTCCTATTTGAACTCTGGCATTGTGTATACAAAATCTTAAAATTATTTAGCTTGCAAAAGAACTCTAAGATCATTGAGTCCAATCTTTAATACGTAACAGACATTGAGTATTATCTTTGGTAGCTTAGTTTAGTTTTATTTTTTTTTCCTTTTTTCTCATTTTGTCTACTTCATTTTCTTTCTTTCATTTTTTTTTCCTTTTTTCCTCTTCCCTTTCCTCTTTTTCCTTTTTTTCTTCCCTTCAAATAGATGTAGTTAAATACATTTAGTTCTTAACAATCAGATAAATCCTTCAAAATTTTTATTAATTGCATTTTGGAAATATTTCATCAGGAGACAGCATTTTCTGGGCTTTTCTTTCACATGATGTCTTTCAATCTTTTAGTGTGCATTCCATTAGAAGAGCAGTCAATGTGACCTTCTTCTATGGGGTTAATAAAGGATGCATAGTTTCATAAGCTTGATTCAATTTCCTTAATGTGAACACACTGAATAAGTGACCATTATAGTATTTGTCTGGTTTTCTTTGCTTCAGTGTGCAGTTACCAACCTTTTATATGAATGACCACATCTGGTGTGCATTTGGCCACGTAAGGTGAGACAAAAGCAAAATAGATTTTCCTTAGTGTTAAATCAAATTTCCACACATTGTACACTCTAATGTGGATCTAAAATGTATCAAGTCATATATTATTTAGCTGTATTGTATTTTGTGCTTTTTTTTTAATTCCATCCCACATTCCCAGTTTTAATAAATGCATGATGCAGTATTTGAGCATTATATCTTAGAAATTCAGCACTTTCAACAGATTCTTCGAACTTCAAAGAATTTAATATTAGTATGATAAAAGGTCTTTTGAAGAATAATATTGGAACATAAGAAAAATGACTGCCTGAGTGTGCCCTATCATTTTGAAAGTGTTTTATTGCTTTAATTTCCTGTCTTACTAAAGTAACAAGCAGCATAATAGAAGATATACTGTAAGAGAGTTAGCAATTTATTAGAAGGCCTTAGCTGGTTGAGGACTTTATGTGATGTGAAAAAGAAAACCTCTATTTAGCTGAAAAATGGAGACAAGCTGCAACATTAATGTTGCAGCAGCTTTAAATAGAGTACTATCTTTGACTGATAAGTTGCTTCCAGAAGCCCAGTATGTTTGAATAGGATAAATCTGTAAATATAGGTCTCGCTCAGTCCCTGTTGTGAGTGGATAGCCTCCTGGAAATCTAATGCTATTTCATCCGTGAGTTGTATATGAGACGATGTTGCTTTGGATTCCATACAACAAAGGCAGTGTTGCAGCTATATTCATAGAACGATAGCTTGGGTTCAAAGGGATCTGAAGGATCATCTAGTTCCTACCCCCTGCTGTGGGCAGGGACACCCTCCTCTAGACTGGGTTGTTCAAAGCCCCATCAAGCCTGGTCTTGAACATTTCCCAGGATGAGCTTCGCTCATGTTATGCCCAACTTCATTTATTTCTTATACTTCCACATAAGTGACATGACTAAGTCTGGGCTTTGGCGACCTGGTGTAGTCAAAGTTTAGGCTATGCTAAGTTTTTTAAGTTTTTTACCTATTTTCTCTTTATAACTTGCAGGCTGGAATTCATTTTGCAGAAAGCTGAAAAATCAATTTTTAAAAATTATAGAAATGGAAGATGTGGCACTAACTAACCTGTAAAATTATGATGCAAGATTAATTAAAAAAGCAGTTATTGCCCTAGAAGGAGCAATGACTATTGGGTTGCTGTTTACAGTGTGCATAGCAAGATATGCAGGCGTCTGTATGCTTGTGATGGAGTTGCATGTTTATCACTGCAGAGCAAGAAGTACAAGAATCACAAGACATTCTTAATCCCACTACAGTTCTGCCACTGAAGGATTACAAAACAGCTGGTTGTAACAGATTGCTTGGTATTGCCAGAAAACAAAACAAAACAAAAATATGTAATATTATGTGAGCAACACCTTCAAAAAAAACATAAAATACAGTTTAGATGGAGATTTTATTGATAGCACTGTTTTTATTGAATTGCACACTGTGTGAATTGTTTAGACAATTTTATTTTATTTCTTATATTTGATGGGTTATTGAACAATGCTACTTCTGTTTTGTTTTGTTTTGTTTTGTTTCTTCAGTTGAGACACTCCTAGTTATGTTTTAAGAAGGGCAAATAGTGTAAATCATATAACAGAAATCTAACCTTAAAGATTTATCTATTGAATTGGCACCTTGGACACCTAGGGCCTCAAGAAAAAGCCCAAATATTACTGGTATCCCCTATGTTAGTCTTGGAAAGAATAATGATTTGCAAGGCTTATTGCTTACTGAAGCACAAAAGATTCCCTCTGGGCTTGCCACAGACAATCCTCAGGCACGTTAGGGGAGTCAACTAGAGTTAGTTCAAAGTGAATTACTCCGTTTTAATCATGGTGACTTTACCATCTCAGTCATGGCATGTAATATTGTCAGTATTTTTTCCCTTTTAAATGACAAATTTGGTCACTTTTTTAAGACATATTTTAGAGTGTTTGTGAGATTTATAGATTCAACAGCTCTTCAAAGAATTTCTGCTTTGCTTTTCAACCCTGAAATTTTCTATCGTGTCTATTTCATCACCTTGAGGCAGTTCTAAGTTAAAATATGTGGAGATGCTTTACAATTGAATGAGTTCTTAGTATGATATATAACCAATTATACAGCTGTAATGAGTCCTAATTTGAAAAAGCAAATAAAAATTGTTGTACTAAGGATTACTAAGGACTAACATTACCTGCTCTTTGTTTATTTACAAATAAGAGACAGGTGTATAACCACAGTATTCACAAATATTACTATCAATAAATTTAAAAATTCAGCACTTTGATTACTTTAATATTTAGCTAATTAACTTTGAAACCTTGGAGGATTGTGTGTATTTTCCAAAGTCAGTGCCAATTTCATAATTACTTCGATCACTTCCTAAACTGCTAAGTTTATCAGGATACCAAATAGTAATCAATGAATAAAAAAAGTGAATCTGGTCCTTTATCTTTTTTTTTTTTTTTCCTCAACACACTTGAGACAGATTTCTGCTTAGATACTTTTCTTTTTTATAGTGTAGCAGATTAATTACTGAATCTTCCAGGAAAGATTCATCTTTTTTGCAATCCTTTTCAAGAGGTTAAAGAACCATCTGGACTTGACTCTGAATTGTGTAAAGAGTAAACCAATAGACTCTATAGTTATACAGTCTCTCCTGTAGTTTTTTGTTAATAAAGATTATAAAACTACTGAGGATGATGGTCTTTACCTTAGCCCTTCCTATGTTTATGTCTCTGGTCCAATAACCAGAGGGATCATGGAGGTGTGGTTTATCTTCATTTAAGGCCTCTTGATATCATTTTAGTTCCAAAAGGGAAATCAAATAAGATACAGAAGATGCTAAACTTGCAGAACTCTCAGGTCATTAGAAACTAATTAGAAACAGCTTATGGATTTCAATGATCCTTTAGGTAAGGTGTGAGAGAGGGATCAAAAAACATTTAACATCTTCACTTCCTCATTCTTTCCAGACCATGTAGTAGTGTGTGACAATTTCTGACTTATTTTCATTGTTGCTTCTTTTACAATATAAACCTGTATTTTACAGAGTAAGTGAAGTGCAAGAAAATAGAGATACTAATGTAGACGATAGGTCTTTTAACTACAACTTCATTAATTATTATTCAAATGTTATAATTTTCTAAATTGATAAACCACAAATATCTACCTAAATTACTGCCCTTGTCGTGTATAATCTATATGAAAAGACAGATGTGCTAAGAAAAACTTGAAGGATGTGAGTTAGTAATAGACACACTGTTAATATTAGCAGCTCTATGCAAGCTCTTATTTATTTTCAGGTTTAGAATGCTAAAGTCTAGGAAGTTTGTAAATCTTAGAATAATCTCTGCTGTTATATCGCAATGTTTTCATATGAAATAGCTTTCTTCTCCAGGCTCATGAATTGTTTTGTGACAATATAGCTATCACAGATGTCCAACAGAGTTACAGGGGCTAAGTTGGAGTTTCTTAGAAGGTCTTTCTAACTGTGATTTGCAAGAGGTGCTTGCCTTGTCCCAAAATCCCACAACCTCTTTAGCTTGAGAATGTCTGTGAGCAAAACTGCTGACTATAGATGTCACTCACTGACATGCAAACCAAATACTTTGAGCTGTCCGTCTGAACAAAGCTGACAGTAAAACTGGAAACAAACAGATGTAGCTTGAACAAAGTTGACGCTTTTTAGCACAACAGAACTTCTAAATGCTTGTGCACACATCTAAGTCTAGCTGGAAACCATGAAGTAAATTAATTCTCTGTGGACAAAGCTGATATTTTGATATTCCAGCTGGCCAGTCCTGCATGTTGGGAGCTACAGAATAGTTTATATTCCAAGTTCTGCCAATCAGTAGACCTAGGATTCCTTTATTAACTGTTAATAATACTGGGATAGAAAGCATAAAAGACTTGAGGGAAAAAAAATAATTTTCTGAGGTATTCTTCTATGTTTATGCAAATTTTAGCTACATTTTCATGCCTTCTTTTCATGTTACTTCTGTTGACTTACAAAAAACTTCTGGAGCATGTCTAGTCCTTCTTTTGTAAACACCTCAGTCATTAGTTGTCTTGCACGTCCATGACCTGACCTTTGACTAAAGAAGGTATCTTTTTTAAATGAGGAACTTTTAACTTATTCTTCTCTCTAAAAGCCCTATCCTTGTTTATATAGCACTCTTTCTCTTACAGCAAATGTTCTGTATCTCCAGACACTCCCTTCTTTCCGATCAATCTTGACACAAATGTCTTCATTCCCAGGATGTTGTTTAGGATGGTTATTCTTTGGTTGTTGGAGTCCAGTTGCTAAGGTTAACAGTTCCCTTATGCATGTACACTGAAGAAT
The DNA here is from genome assembly GCF_048771995.1 of Taeniopygia guttata. Classification (NCBI taxonomy): domain Eukaryota; kingdom Metazoa; phylum Chordata; class Aves; order Passeriformes; family Estrildidae; genus Taeniopygia; species Taeniopygia guttata. Next base: position 33,074,359 of record NC_133028.1, on the reverse strand, counting down.
ATGTGTTACAACCTGTCAGCAAATGCTTGATCCACACCAAAAGAGAACTTCAGAATTACATAGGCTGATTCTCTAAATCATTCTGGTTTTAAGGCATTTTTCAGTAAGAATTCATGAAGTTTCATCTTTTAGTGCATCTAATCCAGTATTCTCTCACCATCAATTAAAAGCCTCAGATGTCTTACAGAATGAAAAACATGCAATAATTTAGCTATTATAAACAATATTTACTGGTTGTTTTCATTGTATCTCACATTCATCAGTGTATTTGGAGGGTCTTCTCATTCATTTTTATTGAGACTTATGCAAATATACAAAATATTTGATAGGCCCAACTATATTAAAGTTGTCTGTAAAAGGACACTATAGAAAGATTATTTAAATATTTAGACAAATACTTTCAAAATAACAATAGCTTCCAATACTTTCATGTAGTATTAATGATACCAAGTTAGAGGTGACAGCAAACAAATGTTTATTATGTATCATTTGGGAAATTGAGAAAATCCCTCATGCACAATGATGAATGAATAAGAACAATATGGGAAAAAATAGCAGCCCCACTACAAGGATTTTAATTAATCTGTTGAACTGTATGACATACAATATAATTCGAGAACAGTGAAAATTTTAGTCACGGTTTTCATCATCTGCATTAGTGCTGGGCTGGAATGCCCCAGATAATGAAAGAGCATAATTCTGGCCACCTGATTGGAAGTTTCTGGGCAGTACATCCCAGGCGTGGTACCCTTCTTATGAAAGTTTATTATTTTAGGAATTGCAGTAAGTCTCTTTATATAAATGTAGTGTGAAATTAATGCAGGGTCAAATGCAGTATTGTGGTGTTCTGGTTTCCTCAATCATTTAGGTGTGGAAAAATAAGAAGGGACTGGCCCCATAAATCTTGGGAATAAAATGCAGATGTATGTGAAGGCACTCTGCACATAACTGGCACCACCTAGCAGAGTTCAACAGTTTATTCCTAGTACCATAACTTAGTACCTAGTACTTTTACCTACATAACAGCTCACTGCACATAGTATTGCCATATTTTCATAGATGTGCTTACTTGTCACTGGGTACATAAACTGGCTGGTCTGAAACCTTAAAGACACAAGTAGCAGATAAGTGGGAGAGTTGTTAACACCTAAATTTAAAAACACTAAGGAAAAGGAGAAATTTCTTAACCTGGGAACATTTAAAAAATAATAAAGAGTATTCAGGTATGCATGAGCATCAACCTGAAGATGGCATAAAATGTAGCGTGGCTTTAATTTAAAGAGACACTTTATGGGTTTGGATTTTTAATAAGGCAAATGTGATAGATATGCTGCAAGGACTTCAAGACAACATTTGATGTATTGCCTCAATGGAAATGATCAGTAAAGATGGGATCAGTAAAAAACCAATAAAATGGTGAAGAGCTGGCTAAAGAAAGCTATTATTTGTGCTGTAAAGCAGTAGTATGAGTTTGAAGGGAGATTATTAATGTATTTTTTTAGGATTAATGACACTCAGGGATATTATTCTTCAGCCTAATCTGTCCTTCCTGTATAGTTCATAACTAGGTATTACATGGCTCTATTACTAATCTTTGTTGCTCCTTCATGCTCCCAAAATGCCTCTTCTGTGTAGTTTCCCTTTGTTATGAGTGTCCTAGGTGACTTCTATGCTATTATTTTTCTTCTGAATAAGTATAATATTTTATCTTCTAACAGAAAGCTTATTTTTATGTATTTTGGTGTGTTTTTTTCCTTTGGTACCTTGTTTTGGTATGATACATCCTATATGTGTTCACTGGGCATCCAAGAGTTATTTTGAACTCAGGTCATGAAAAAAATTCTTCTAGTTTCTTCTGGCCCTCTACTTCAACTTAGCAGCAACTAAAATCTTGGCATTACAAATAGGTCAGGATAGAATGGAGGGAGTAATTAAGAAGTAGGGAATATAGAGTTGTCAGAGCCTAGTAAATAACGGTAAGTGATTGTAAAGACGTTAGATGGGTGGTTCCAGGGACGGATCGGGGTGAATATAAGCGAGATCTCTGTGGTTGCTCTTGGGGGATGAGGTTTATTTAGGATGGAGAGAGGCCCTGCCTCCTGCTGTGTAGCAGCATGTGGCTGGGCCTGAGGTGATGGGGGAGGGGAGAGACAAAGGGGGGAGCAGGGACTCCCGGAGGAAGTTCCAGGAGGAGAGGGGAAGATCCAAGAGCGCATCCGGCCCCCCGGAGACCCTTTATCAAAGGGGGCTCCAGGGTGGGCTGGAGCAGGACCTGGGCCAATGGGGTCACAGACACCTGATGGTTTAGGGGAGGGTTACAGGTGGGGGTGAACCATAGATTCTGGGGGGTGAGATGGAACAGTCCATTTGGCTTTTGGACCCCGCTGTAGGTGAGGGTATTGTCCCACCAGTAGGGGGCGTTATATTCGTCCTGGCTGTACTATTGTGGTTCTTAATCATATTTATCTACCCTTCCCAACAAGTGATAATAGCCACTGCAGGCCTAACTCATGCTGACATGACTGGATTCACTGAAAGCTACAACCATATCAAATGAAAATAACACTAAAATGTAGAAATTAAAATGGGTGCTTCCTCTCTCTCTTCAGCCTGGCAGAATAGTAATTAATTAGTCCTTTCTTCAGATGGGAGGACCACCGAGTTTTGAGTTCTTACACTGGCAATTTGATAGATTTACTAATATAACTCTTTCTGCTGTGTCACATTGCAGAAAATAATAAATGATTGTGTCAGAGAGAGGAAGCATGAGTTTGTTCTGTAAGAATGTAATCAGAAGATGAAAGAGGAATAGTTGTGGTTTTCCAATCCTTATATATCCTCCACTGATTGTTTAATGTAAAATGAATAAATAGCCCTGGAAGCACAGAGGATGAAACAGGGAATTGTTCAAATCATGGAGTTCAACAATCTTTTTCTTCTTCTTTCATATTGCTACTATCTATATAGAGAGGAAAAAATGCTCAAATAATAATTTGATTACTCTCCTTCAAAGACAAAATACGATTTTTAGTTTGGGCTAAAATCTAGTCTCACCATATTTTGCTGAATGCTTTGCTTGTTGGTCAGTTGAGTTAGGGTGAAGGAGAATAGGAGAAGGAGAAAGAGAATACTAATGCTATAATTTACTTCTGTTCTGGGAATATTTTAATTGAAAGAAGTGATCCTTGTTCTTCTGAGAGGAGATAATTTATGCGTCTAATTTGAGGAAATATAGTAGTTTTTTACACCAGTCAGAAATAAACTCCAAATAAGCCACTCTCCTTTCTTCCCACCCCTTCTGGTAAGAGAGGGACAAAGGCAGAAACTTTGGGTCGAGATAACAATTTACTGAAATCAAAAAGCAATGGACTAAGAAGGGCACAGTGACAGCAGCCACATTAGTAACAAAAGTATGCACACAAAAGACAAAGTCAAGATAGCAGATGCTGCCCATAGGTTGTGTCCAAGTGGCTCCCAGGACAAAGATGGCAGCTGTTCCCCCAGCCAGCTCTCCTGTACCTGAGCACGAGACAAACCCCTGATGGACAAACCCCTGAAAGCTCAACTGTCCATGTCCTGCGTGCTGCTGCCTCAGCTGCTGCACTCCATTCTGCATGGCTGCTTCTGCCACCAGTGTCCCCACTCAGCGTCCTTCGGCTCAGCTCCTTTCAAGTCAGGCTGGACTCAGCTGGACCTGGGCTCAGCTCCTCGCTCAGGTCCACAGGGTGCTGCTCACACCACTGCTGCTTTCCATCACTGCGCCTTGGAACTGCGTCTGGAGGAACCAGGGGATGGGCAGCTGTAGCAGAGGACAGGGTCTGCAGGGATGATCCTGGGAGTATTCCTGCTGGAGAGAGGGAGGCAAAGCTGCACTTCTGGGGGTGTGCTCACCTTATGTTCACCCTGAAACCACATCCCCCAGCGATGATGTGCACGGTATAGAATAGCAGGCTAATCATCCCCACATGGTGCTAAGCTCCACCCCCACTCTGGAATCAGGGGTGCATCCTGAATTGCAAATCTTCTTCTGCTGTATGCACAAAGACTTAAAGCTCCCAGCAAGGTTTTATACTTATCTGTTGGTCTTCTGAGGTGTTTCTCTTTAAATTTTTTAAAGAGATCTTACAAACCTCATTTAGACTTCTGAATTTTGCAAACCCAATACTGAAACTTAGCAGTGGCACATAGGATCTTTATTTCTTTTTTGTCATGTGGAAGTTTTTATGGTGGCATTCATTTTTTTATTTCTAGTGCCTTGAAATAGCTGTTTCAAATCACTAGTTGGTCTTCACACATATGATAAAGTATTTATATTTATTGAATTAATTATCTTTTTTCTGCTGTTTGACATATCTAATGTAAAATAATTCACCTTGTAGAGGTCTATCTTTCTTACAATCAGCTACGCCCTGCCCAAAATCATGACCTCTGGTGGTTGTGATGCAAGGATCGAAGACTTGGGGATTTTGCTTTGGATACAAACAAATCTTTTTTTCAAGTAATGATGAAAATTGGACCTTCACTTGATACCTTCAGGGTCAAGCTAAGTTGATTCACTGTTGAAAGACACTAATGCATTTAAAATTAGTGTAAACAGAAAAACTAAAATATCTATTGACAAGAAAAATGACAGGTTGACCTCCAAGCTGGCAAGATACCGTCACATCACAATTTCTTGAAATTTAGGTTTCCTGAAATACATAGCTTTTGAAATAGCTTTTGTAAAAGGTAAAATCAATAGATTATATTGAAGGTAGAAAAGAAATTTTGTAAAAACAGGGAGGTTTAGGCTTTTGTTTATCTTTACTAAAAAGTACAATATACAGTATTTCTCAGAGACATTAAGGAGTTATACTTCACAGATTTATAACTGTTACAGTAACTTTGTACATTGACAATGTCCTGACTTTTCTGCTGCTCTCTTTTTGTGACATGGCATGTTTGTAGCTTTTGGTCTTTCCTACAGGTCTTGCTTTTAGTAGAGGATGTTGAGAAAGGTCTGTGGACTCTAAAAATGTGTCAAAAATGTGTAAAAAAATGTATCTATTCAGAATTAGAATTTTTTTTGTTTTTTTTTTAATTTTTATTTTGTTTTTTGTTTTTGTTGTTGTTGTTGTTTTTTGTTTTGTTTTGTTTTTGTTTTTGTTGCCTGCAACTTAGTGAACCAGATTTGCAAACTTGAGTGATCTGTACTGGCATTTTGTTTCTAGCATGTATTACAAACTGAACTGAATTTCTTATACTTCAGGAGATTTAAAGACTGTCATATACAGTATCCACTCTTTCCAAGTATCTAGAATATGTACTTCCAAGGTAAAAAATAGCTGCTTTACTAATCTAAAATTTTGACAGCCTCCTTGTGATGCACTTATGCTCTAGGTGTCTGAATTCAATTTAAAGTTGAGCAAATTGAGAGAAATTAGCTGCATAGCATAGTGAAATATAGCTTTTGATGAGGCCTCCAGAAATTATTCTTCTTTGAAGTAACTCAACAAATCATTTTTTTCTATATCAGTGTATAGGAGTTAAACAATATATCCCATGGAAGGAAATAATCTGTAATCAGTCTGAAACTTTCTATTATACTTTTTGTAGTCTTACATCTGAAGAAATATAGATTATAATTTTCTTTCATAGAAAACCTTGTAGCAATCTTCGTTCAGTCTTAGGTTAATGTGCAGAGAAGCTGTTCATCTGTAGTAGAAGACTACAACTTCCATTAATATTACAGTCATGTTTTAATTTGGGTGCTTACTTAATAAATTTTATTAGTATACTATCACTTAGTTATCATAAAATAATGCAGTTATGGTTGTTCCAATATTTTACTTAGTATAACTAGGTTTTTTTGTTTTTTCACATATCCATCAATTTTGCTTAACTGATGAAGCTATTTAAAAGGAAGCATTTATTATTAATTATTGATCATACTTGACCTTGTCTCTGTGGGCAGACAACCATAACATTATGAGCAAAACTGAAAGTAAGAGGAATGTACAACAATCTTATTTTTCAAAGCGTCACAGAAATGCCTTTAATGTTATAGGCATATAAAACAACTGGTATCTTGTATCTCATCTTGTCTATAAGTGGTATATCAAAATATTTTAATGAGATAAAAAATGCTCAAGAGCAGAGGAAAAGACAGAAATTCACAGATGCTGGAAGCTATTTTTCCCCTTGCAGGCTTCTACTGTTAAATTGAAGCTTCATAACTACGTAAGAGTTATCTCTGCAATTTAAGGGGTTTATTTGCCATTGATTCACATAGGATTTTCCACAGGTCAGCCACAGGAACAGTGCTGGGTCATGATGCATCTGCTTAAAGCTCCTGACACATCAAGAGCAAGATAGATGACTCTTGTCAGAGGGATACATGTTGGACAACTGGTCCCTAAGGCTCTAGTGTTCATAGTAATTGCTAAATCATTTACATCATAAATTAGCAGGAGCAATATAGCTACAGTAAATGACTCACATATCTGCTGCTTTGTATTTACTTTAGAGAGATGGTAACTGTCAAGTTTCATAGGTCCTGATAAAAGCAATACACTACTTTAATTAATCTTGTGTTTCTTCTCAATGTTCATATCTAGTAGAGATTCTTAGAAAAACACTATGAAATAAACCTCAAAAATTAACTCTATTTTAATATAATTGTCATGAAAATACAACATTTTAAGTGAATTCTCTAACATTTATTCTAATTTCAATGGTTTAGATCTATCTTGTAGTCTATTCATTCTTTAGAAACAAAATAGGGACATAATTCATGTTTCATAAAATGTTCAAGGTTACAATTTCTGCTCACTGTCTTAAGAGCTTTTGTTAAGAAGTAATAGATTTGTAAGAAAACAGAGAAATTACCTACCTTTATAATAGTGCCAGCTGTAAATTTACATATTACTTAGCAATTGCCTTTATAATTTTCATGGATGGAAGATGCCTCTGAAGGAAATATGATACTTCAGTACAATCATGAAATGTTGCTTTGTGGTGCTATTTTGCCTCTTCAGTATTTGTTCTAAATGTTTCAGTTTTGCTTACCTATGCTGAACAATGTAAAAGGTATGGAGAAAATCTCCAATTTCCATCCTCACTCCCTTACTGACAATACGCCCAAAGGATGTAGGAGCAAAAATACAGTAGCCTGTTCCTTATGGAAAAAGTCTCATGTAATGTTAGGCATAAAAAAATGATCTGAACACTAGGCTGGTGCTTACTGCCTAGCTGGAAAATAGCTGTAATCTGAGGTTTAGGGTTAGAAATGACAAATAGACCAAATATTAGGGGATTTTAATGGATGAAGAAATCATTGTGCATGTTAAATGTACATATTAATCATGTTAGTATAAAGTGAATGAAATGGCTTTGAATAAGTTAATTTGGAATGAAAGTTGTTTGCACACTGGAAATTCATAGGAACTAAAGGCTTTTACTGTGATCTTGAAGCCATTAATCCAAATTTTAATCAGAGAAGTGATGTAATGGAAATTATGCATTTCCAATGCCTCCTTGATCTCTGCAATAGATATTTCTTTTTTATTAAAAAACATATACTTTGTGTCCTCTGGTTTCTAAGAGTTCAAATTATCAAACTGCAAACCTCCACATATTCCTCTTTTCTGTATTCACAGGAGAGGTTATAATTAATGATAATTTATAGGATAAGTCCTCACTGAGTTTTTTATGTCTAAATAATAATATGCCTGTGTTTAAATGTGTTGAGTTGCAATTGTCTGTTCAGGTGCAGACTTCCAGTACTGCAAGAAACATGAGTACAGGCATCTGCTTTCACTGAGTAATTTCCAGGATCACATCCAGGAGCTGTTGAATCATGACCTAAGATGCATTAGCAGCTGCTGCATTTGTAATAAATGCTGTGTTTTCAACACTTTGCAGAACATAGACTAAAGCTCCCTTTTCTGCCATTTCCCTTCACTTAGAGCTGTGTGTTTCTCTTCAGGTAGCTTCTCTTTGTAGCATCTAGATTCTCTTCTTATCCAGAGAAGTGGATAGAAATAGTGTTACTTATACGCAGTTTCCAAGGAGTCTGAAAGGGTTTACATGCCAAATATATAAATAACAAGAGATAATACTATTCAAAGTCTGCAAAGCTGAACACATAGATGATCCTGATGTTTCTGAAGGAACATTTTGATGCCTGCCTAGGATAATTTAAAATTATTATTGAATATTGCAAGCCTGAAAAAAGCTCCTGCCATCCATACCTAGAGAACTGAAACAGTAGTGTGACTTATATCTGAATCTGAATTAAAAATACAAAATAAACTAATGCACAGTATTTTTTCATGTGAAGAGAAATAATTTTGTTCTTATGAAGAGGTCACTCTTGGAGGTTTTGATTTCCTAACATAAATATAAGTCACTTTGTTGATGTTAAATTTAAAAGTATAATTTTCAAAGTAATCTGTTACCAAGGTAAGGCAGGTTTCTTTTGCGTCTGTTTCAGTATTTCTGTAATATTCTGCAACATTTAGTAGTCTTGAGGATGATCCCTAGACTAAAAAAAGTGGGCTAGATTTCAGGACATTTTAAGGAACATTTCCTGTTAATTTTCTGCTACTATCACTTAGAAAGAACTAAAACATTTAATTACTTATTTCATTTAACTTTTATCACAGAAAAACATTTTCCAATCAGAATATGCATTCCAGTTCATATTGCTGAAAGGCATGCCTGACTGAAAAGGGTCAAACAATTTATAAATTGCTGCTTAAAAGTGAAATGTGAGAAAAAGCTGTCAAAAACAGAAGGTGAAGTTGATTCTTCACCTGCCAAGGCTGGATGCATTGAATTTTAAACAGAATTTTGATATTGTGTTATTCTCTCCTCTTGGTTTATTACAAGTTGCAAGCTGATATACTTTTATTCTTGTTAAAGATTTTAGTCATAAGGTAACAGAGCACATGCTGTGTAGCACAAGCTAAAGGGACAGATGCATAAACTGGGAAGTTTTCCAGATTAAAGGTACTTAACACTGAATGCATTTGATGTTCAAACACATTGTGGGATCTTGTAAATCTGTCATAAAAATGCACCAAGGCTGAGCATGAATTATGACTCCATGCATGCTGGTCTGCATCTTGGCCTACTAATCAACATATTGATTTGTTTCTGATCTATTAAAATATTTTCTTTTTTTACAGAAAGTCTGTATTTAGAATTTGTGTTTCATAGGAGTAGTGATATTGGGTTAAAATTTTATTGCAAAAATGATGCAAATATTTTGTTAAAAATTCTTATAGTTGAGGGGACTTTGTTTAGGATTATAACATCCTATTAAATCCAGATAATATTGCCAGAAATTATGCTCTCTCTCTCTCTCTTTCTATCGAATGCTATAGCCTTTTAATGAGATTTTGAAAGCATTTGAGAGAGTGGTACATGAATGATATGATAGTATTCTTCCACTATTTTTCAAAAGAGAGAGAGGGATTGAAATTATTTTGTCAGTGGTTCAGCAACCAAAATGAGAAAAATAGGAAGAAGTTGAGAAGTACATATGACCACTGATTTTACAAACAGAATGTACGATTTTTTGAGTATCAGTACTCATCTTGACCAGAGAAACTTTAATCTGCTATTTTCCAAATTCTTCATACAATTTAAAGAAATTTTCTAGGCCATTTTAAAAGACTATTTTGCTCTCGCAGCAGTTCTGTAATGGTTATGAACACAAAAACAAGCAATGTACAAAGCCCTGCACAGGACAACTCTCAGCCCTGCACAGGACCGTCTCCAAGAGTCACACCATGTGCCTGAGACCATTGTCCATACACTTCTTGAACTCTTGCAGGCTTGGTGCTGCAACCACCTCCCTGGTGAGACTGTTCCAGTGCCCAACCACCCTCTGGATGAAAAAGCTTTTCCTAATATTCAGCTTAAACCTCCCCTGACACAGCTTCATGCTTTTCACTTGGATCCTGTCACTGATCACCAGAGAGTAGAGATCAGTGCCTGCCTCTCTCCACTTGCCCTCATGATGAATTTCCTTGTGAGATGACAAAAAGCATTTGTTTTTAAAGATGCTATGAGGATAGGCTAAGGAAATTGTTATCTTTAAGCCTGGAAGCGATGGCTTTGAAGGTAGCCAATAGCAAGCTGTGCATACCTACAGGACGTTAGTGAGAAACTGAGGAAGGCTCCTCACAGTGGATGAGACAATGGTCATAAACTGAAGCAGAGTGGGCTGTGCCTTAAATTGAAGTATAAGGAGCAAATTACTAAATGAAATTATTTCATCCCCTTTTTCTTCTACTTTTTATGTATTAGGGCTTTCTGGGAAAATGGTACCTGCAATTACATTAATAGGATAAAATGGGTTACATTACAGTGACTTTTAATCCTTAAGGATAAAGGCAGATTTTTCTGGTAAGGTTTTTATTGATGGCATATTTATAGATATTTAGGGAAATTATGGGGTTTGTCGGTTGGTTTGGGTTTTTTAAATCTATTTAATAAATACTAGAGGGAAATCAGAAGCAGGAGTCCCAATAAAAAAAAAAACTCAAAGTCAGTATTTCACACATTTCTTGGTCTCTAGTGTGCTACAAGAAGATCACAAATTACCTCAATTTCCTAATTCTGTAACTGGCTATCCAAGATTGCAATGGGAGTTAGAGATCCATAAAAGTCTAAATTATTATTGCAATTGGAGTTCATAATCTTTCGTTTACATGGCTCTGAGCACTTTCAAGACCTTTTTCTACTGTAGGTTGTATTATACCCTTCAGTTGTGTTGTGAAGAGGAAAAAAATGAGAAGATTTTCTACAGCTTCCCAAGTTTTCTCCATCACCACATCTGTGTAAACACCTACCAAAGACCTGTATGTTCTTTCATCTTCCAATTTCATGTCATTAATATTATTAATTTTTATTTTTGCATGGAAAAAGGCCTCATTTTTCTTTTATATTTGCAAAGCACCTCACACAAAGAAAAATGCAAGTAGGCAACATAAGAAAACAACACCTGGAGAAGTTATATTCCTTCCATTCTGAAGTGTTCTCATAGTGGCATGTCTCCCTTTAATTTTTCATTTATTGAATAAATATAATTTCAAGTCTAGTTCTGTTAATGATAAAAAATTTAGCCTTCAGACTTAAAATTTGTGATGCAAAAGTGTTTTGTGTTTTACTAAAATCCTACCATAGTTTTTACTACCATAATATTTGTCTGTTCAGAAAAAAATGAAAAAAATATGCTGGAATCTAGCAAATTATTCGTGATTAAAATTGGTTCTTGGAATTTTTAATGTAGTTCAGTACATTTTTCCAGTTGTATTTTCTGTATCTGTTCTTTTAATTTAAACTTATTTTGATTAACATAAATACAGTTTCTTATGGCAACAGATTTTGAGACTGGGACGTGGTGTGACTCTTAGGAATGGTGCTATGGGGGGCCTGAGGTGGACTTGATGATATTTAAGGATCCCTTCCAACTCATCTTATTCTGTCATTCTGTGGTGTATTCCATCAGAACTCTTCAAGTCTCCTTAAAGCTGCCTCTAATTCTGCTAGTACTGATCTATTTTGTTTCTTTGTAATAGATTCTGCAAGGCAGAAGACAAATTTTGTTCTTGGTTTTTCATCTTTCAAATCATAATAATTAAACTCAATCAAAATAATTTTTACTTCATTTTCAAGAATGAAATCTGTCTTGCTTCCTTTAATGAGGAAGACCACAACATGGAGTCTTATGTCAAATCCAAAGAGCTCCAAATTTTATTTCTGTCATCACTCATATAACCTGTATGCATGACTGAAGTGGGCTGTGGGATGCATGGGATACAATTATGGAGTTTAGTTCTTTACATGGTGGTTTGTGCCTTCCCCTGTTTTGCACAGGTTTATGAGTACTTCAGTCCTGAGTCTGATTCGGAGAATCCCATTCTCTAATATTCCAGCAAATAGAAGCTACTTTCAAATTATTTATGAGGATAGTAGACAAATTTATTCCATCCTTTAAAAATCCTGAAGGTTAAAATGGACTGCTTGATGTCTTTCTTACTAAAGTTGTAATCAGGGAGGGCTGTAATAGAACTCTGCTGTCTACTACAATACAGTAGACACTGTATTAAAGTATACTGTAATACAAGTCATGCAATTGGAGGCAATCCTATACAAAATCCTGCTTATTGACACTGTCTAATTTACACTATATAGACACATAAAATTAATTTTAACTTTTTGAAGATTTTATATCTATGTAAATTCTGATTTTCACAATTTTCATTGCATAAGTTGTGTTAACAATCTGTTCAAGTTCAGCAGTGAAAATAGTAGGTTTCACTAATAATCAGGATTCAAAAATTTTATGTGTGGCTGCATGATTTTTGAAGTTGCTTGTCATTAGATCACAGTGCTTAGTACAGGCACTGTCTAGAGAAGAAGGCAGAAATTGCATCAGAAATTCATGAGGGCCAAAGAGAAGTTGCAAATTCTATGAGTGACGCATTCAGAGAATGTGTCACAGGAGACTGTAAAGCCATGGAAACAGGGAAAGCTTGAGGTTTTAGTTCATTTGCAATTAAAGTTTGTGTTCAAAGTGACATTAGCTTTTCTTGAAGAAGTGACTGAATGGCACATACATAGCCTGAGAATTTAAGGTTTGCCTAAAGATAAAAATATTGATAATTATAATTTAAGGCAAAAAATTATTTTATTTCAGTAGTATTGACTTTTCTCATTTATAATGCTTTATACTGATGTCTTGGAAAATAGGTAAAAACAAGCATAGGTAAAAATAAAGATTTAATCTTTTTTTGACCTAAAAAAAAAGCACTTCTTATGAAATGCTCCTTCTTGACAAAGGTACATATTTATGTTTTTAAATTTGGGTTATTCAGGGTTTTTTGGCAGTGGAGGTTGACTAAAATAATTATCAGTTGGATATAGGGAAGAAATTCATAGTCCCAAAACATGGAGCTCAAAGACTGACCTTATTTCACAGGTGTTGAATATTCAATAAAGACTTCATCTGGAAGTGGCATCCAAGGTCATCTCTTCTTACGAGAAAACAACATAGCTCATAATTTCTAGTCAGCTGTGGACATAAAGGATGTACAGAGATGAGCTAATGGAATTGTACCACCACTTTCATGGTAAGTTTAATGTCGTTGAATTGTGAAACACATGCAAATTTCTCAGGGTAAAAAGTGCCTCCTACTTCTCTCTAGACCCAACCATAGTGGGATGTCATGAAGTTTTCTAATTACCACTCAGAGGTAATTGAAGAAACACTCACTACTTTGGATCAGCTTGTAACTGTCCCATGCTGAGCAGAGGAAGAGTTAGAATAATAAGACATGCAGAAAACAAGCTTATATATCTATATCGTCTATCTATATCGTCTATCTATATCTATATCTATATCTATATCTATATCTATATCTATATCTATATCTATATCTATATCTATATCTATATCTATATCTATATCATATATATCTATATCTAGATCTATAGATCTATATCTATATGGTTTTACAAGGTGAATTTTAAATACTTTTTAAGTTGGAGGCTGTATGGCACCTGGATTTTTACTGTGGGAGTTTCTAGTGCTTAAATAGTTTTTGAGCCAGTGTGTGCAGTCTGGATAACACAAATGGCTTTTACTCTTGGAGGAGACAGTTCTTGAGAGGACACACTTCTGTGCTCTGCAAGACTGTAAGTTTCATGTGTTTAATAGGGTTAGAGATATTTTAAAAGATATATCTGAACAAATGGCTTTTGTAGGCAGAACTTCTTAGTTTTGCTGTAATTAAAAGAATAATACCAAAATGATTGCTGATGATTAGAGGCTGTAGAAAAACACCTCTTGACATGTGTCTCTCTAAACTTTTCTTTTGTTTAACGTTTTTCAAGTAACCAGTGATGCATTACATTGCAAGTTATAAAATCAAATGGGAAAAAATGTGAGCTTTTACAGCACTACTAGTGAGCAGAGACATACATTGTGTTTTCACTAGTGTACTGCCTAGTGACTTGGGTAAGCTTTAAGTGTAACGCCAGCTGGCGATCACTTTCCAAACAGCAATGCCAAATACGCAAGGGGAAACAAAGCTATTGTGAGATTATTTTTAAAAATTAAGCTAATGTTCTAGAAACATGCTTCTAACTTCTTGTTCTAATTGGAAACATTCTAATCCAATGCTGCCGAGTGAAGCTGATTGCAGACTTAATTGCTCTTATGTAACAGCTAATATCTGGCAGTAACACACACTGTAGAACACAGGCAGGTTTTGAAATCAGTTTGTTCCCTTTGCCCCTTCTTTCTTTGTTGTTCTGTTTACTGTGCCCAGTTAATGTGCTCTTGTGCCATAATAATCTCTAGCTAAATGGTAATTGCTCTATTGACAGCACTACTGTACATTTTTGACACATCATTATTCATACTTAACCACTTGACCTGGAATAAATGTTAAAGCAATTACTACTGAGAGCTTTTCTATGAGAAAATTGAGGCAAAGTTTAAAGATAATCAAAATGCAAAGCTGATCATGATAGCAACTGGAAAAATGGCAAATCCTATTAAACAGATTTTTATTAGCCAAGTTGATGCCAGTAGATATTATCTGGTAATTTAGTCTTATTAAAAAGAAAATAAAGCAGCTAATTGTTTACTATCCTGGAACTTATTCCAGCTTGCAATTTGCAACTGAAATTAAGCTTTATGTGGCTCATCTATTTTGTCACATTGAAATATGAAAATCATTTGGTACAAAGCACATCTGCTCAGTCGTTTCCATCTTCCTGGCAAATCCTCGTTCAGTGTGTTTCATACATGTTGAGGCATTCCATTCATGCATACAGCAGCAATATTTTAGATATTTCTTTCTTACAAACCTAATATCTTCAGATCTAAGAGTTGACAATTTTAGTACTTTTCTACCATTATAAATACTTTTTGCAAGTATAATAAACGTGTGAGTGTAAGCTGTTTTAGCTTGGAGACTTTTAAGGGAATTTGGAAAGTGAGAGGGACAGTTATTGTTAATGCAACTGTGTGAAAATTGTCCAAATGTCCCAGACCAGCATTTTATTTTGATAGTTAATTGCATATTTGCTCTAGTTGTGATTGTATTCTTAAAGGAAAGTAAATGTTCTCCGGTTTAGTTGTTTAAAAAGTGGCATTTACACTGATCTCAAATAATTTCAAAAGACTCAATTGCAGCACAATGCCTTCAGTACAGTGCTTACAGTAAAAGCTGTAATTATAAGAGAATGCCAAAAGACATCAAGAAAGCCTTAAAGGGATAGCATAAGCTTTTACTGCCCCCATCTGAACTATGAGACTTGCTTGAAAACCACCATTAGGATGCAGAATACTGATTGTTGATATGTCACTATTGCTGTCATGGGAGAACTGTTGTAAGGGCCAGAAGCTTACAGTGGTTTCTATATTAATGAAACTTTTCCACACTTAATGAAAGCGAAGAAATATTGGGGTTTTTTTAATTAATAAAATATTAAAAACTAGGGAGGAAATCTCTTTTCATGTCAATCCACATTCAGAAGAGCAATAAGGTTCTGCAGCTGTGCTTTATCAGGCAGAAAAATCTTTTGTTTTTAAACATGCTCAACTCCCTATAACTGCTTCAGTATTCTGTGTGCCTATCAAACTGATAATAGACTGTTCAGACGGCATTTAATAACTCAATTCTTAAACTTTTCATTCACATTATCACTTCTGATTAGTTTTAGAGGAGATTTTACAGTAAGTATAAAGGACCACAAATTGTCTAATACATTTTCAAAAGCTGTTACACCAACTAAATGTATCTAGGTCTCTCCTATTTCTTCTGTTATTTTTATTCACAGCTGAGAAATATCTTAGTAATAATAATTATATATAATATATAGATTATATACATATAGAGATATATCTTAATAATAATTATAAAGTGTGTATATATTTATTCTTAGAATAAATAGATTTTTTCAACAGTTAGCCTTCCAGTGTTGAGGAATGTAGGAATTTGTTTCAGGTTTGACTTCTCAGTTTTTTATTGAGATACGTACCTCAAAATTTAAGCACTGCAAAGCATTTTCACTAGATAAAACTTTCTGTTTGTTTGATTTGCTCTTAAAATTTCCCCATATTTCATTTTTTTTTCTGTGTCCTTTCCCATTAATGTGCATAATATATTAAACCTTGGGGGTTTTATAGCCATGGATGCAGAGACCAAAAGCCCTGTTTGTATGCTTTTATTTTCTGATTTCTTGAGGGTTTTTTGATAGACCATCTTTTTAGCTCAACAAACATGGATTCAGGATTTTAATGCATGTCTTGGGTGGTAATGGGTGATTATATCATAACTGAAGACCACATCTTGTTAATTCAGATAATCTTTCAAAAATGCCACTTTGTACCATTAACTGAAAGACCACACAGCCTATAGAACAATCAACAGCTTTATTTCAGTTAAGCAGATTTTACACAGTAATTCCAATCAGGCCAGGCCATTTAAAATTCTGGTTTTTCAAATAGACTTCTTTTCCCTCTTCTAACCAAACTGAATGAAGCATAACATTTAGTATGTGTTCATCACATACAGCAAAAGACAACTAGCACAATCAATATACTGTTTTTCCCTGTCTGACCACAGTTTGTAGCAGAGAGGACTGTACAGGTAAAGAGAGTAATTACTGTTGATAGGCTTCACTGGTCTGGAGAAGAAATAACAAGATTGCTTATTAACATCCTGAGATTTTTTTTACCACAGTTCATATTGAGAGTTGTTGAATTTTCCAGCTTTTTTTTATTGGTATATTGTGTCAGGGAAAAAAAAAATCTTTTGGAATTTTCATCCACAGTTTTCTGAGCAGAAAAGGTTTGGAGAAGAGGATCTAAAGAATTCTGACTTTTAGGGATTTAAGGAAATTGGTAAGATTCACCAAACTAATAATACATTAGTAACAAATAATTACCTTGAAAATACCCTGAATTCTAAACTATCTACTCTTGTTGAAATGTTCTACCCATGCCAAAAAAAGTTCTTGGATTGTTGGTAGCAACACGTAGCCATTACTGAATCTGATTTGGCAGATTCGTATGAGATTTATTCTGTTCAAATAAAAATTTGAACAGAAAAATTTGTACTGGGGGAAAATTTGTACTGTCTGAGACTTTGCTGCAACAAATAGCAGCAGCAAAGTATAGCAAATAAAGAGAAGAGGTAATTTCTCAGTCTAACAGAAGATTCTACAGAAACACATTCACACTACTGTATTAACAGTTCCTGCTGCTTTTAAAAATAACTGTTGGAAGAGAGTAATAGAGAGTCATGACAACAGGGAAATCAGGTTCCTCTCAGAAGAGGATGCAAGCACAATGGCACAGCTAATGCTGCTTAATGGTGCTAGACTTTATTGAGTCCGTTCTTTCAAAAGGTGTAGCAAATGTCCAAATATCATCTTTAATATTTACATCAGGTTCGATAAACTTTTCTAATATGTTTACAGGCTTGTAGATCACGTGTGAACAAGAAAGGAAATGTAGAGGCATTATCTTATGTAAGCTATAGATTCAATTGTAAGAAAAATGAAACAAAGTGTTTGTTTCCTTGCTCAGTTTCATTCATGTTATGATTTTTTGCTATGTCTTCCTCCAGCTCAAATATTTGGCTAAATTTATACTCAGGTGAATTATATACTTCTGTATGTAAGGGTATTTCTGGATCAAATCTGCTGCAGGTTTCAGGAAATGTTCTAGGCGTCAGTGAACACAGCCTTACTGGTTCAATAAAGAAATAAAACTAGAAGGGGGGAAATAGATCACAGATGTGGTTCTCTGCTACTTATACAGCAGAGCTGATAGAAGTAGATGCTTGATGCTTTGTTTGTTGTGAGTTAATCAAAGCCCTCAGTTGCACTCTTTCAAGGCTTATCAGCATAGCAGACAAACAGAATTTTTCCAGGCTGAAATAAAAAAGCTGTGTTGGTAGTGGGACAGTTTTAAATCAAAAGCTGGATGAGGATGGGAATGTGGCAGAATTTGGAAGGAAAATAACAGAGCTGTCTGCTTCCTGGCTAAAGGAAACTCTTGGTTAAGGAGGAATGGATATTGAGTTCACAGAACTAAAGACATCAAGAGAGCAAGACACAAATACAGTCCCCGGTGTTACAGGGAGGAGATCATAGAAATGCATGGGCATGTTAGATAAGGGGCCTTGCCTTGGCTTTAATGGGGTTAGTGAGTAAAAACTTAGGACCTCACTAGGAGGTGGATAGTATGGGCTCCCTCAAGATGGATAGGCTAGTGTCTCTTTTTAGGCTAGCTAAACATGTGTTCTAGTTTAACCTGACAGATGTCTAAACAGCTGCTCAATTCACTCCCTCCTACACTAGGATAGGAGAAAGAATTTTTAAAAAAACAAAGTAAAATTCATAGCTTGAGATAAAGACAGTTTAATAGGGAAAATGATGATGATGGTGATGATGATAATATTCAAATAGTTAGAATATACAAAACAGGTGGTGCACATTATCATTGCTTCACACCTGCTGACTGATGCCCAGCCAGTTGCTGAGCAGAGGCTACAAGACAGTTTTCCCCCTAGTTTATATACTAAGCATGATGCCACATGGTATGGAATTTGGCCAGTTTGGGTCAACTGTCCCAGCTGTGTCCCCTCCTAGCTTCTTGTGCCCACAGCCTCTTTGCTGGTGGAGTGTGGTGAGAAGATGAAAATTCCATGGCTTGGTGTAAACACTGCTCAGCAACAACTCGAACATCAGTGTGTTACCAACAATATTCTCATCCTAAAACAAAACACAGAACTGTACCAGATACTAGGAAGGAAATTGGCTCTGGTATCCCAGCTTAAACCAGGAAAATATGGTTATGAGACAACCTAGAAGATAGAAGACAAATCCAAGCAAAGATTTTCTCTTATATTCAGCACATACTGCTGCCTTGTTTAACTGTATACTAACACAAGTGCAGAAAGCTTTGGTTTAAAAGTAAGTCTCTGAAAGAGAGTGTAGCTAATTGATTTGATTGTGCTATCTGCAATGTGATTTTGTCTTGTTGTTTCACCATCTTATATGAAAGTTATACTAAAAATGAAAAAAACCCTGAAGCATAACCAGTGTTCTCCGAGATGGAGGGATTAGATATTTTTTTCACCCAGCAGAAATTTAAAACCCATGTTCTCCTATCATAAAGATTGCTGGGCTGGTGTTATCCAGATGAATGCCATATGGATCTGGACAAATCTTTGAATTATTTTAATCCCATGGAACATTTTCTGTGAAAGCAGATAAAATTCTTCCACATGCCTAATGCTTTTTAAAGTTTAAAATATGATGGTTTTTCATACTATTTACATGAAATTTCAGATGAGAAGCATTACTTACCAGCAACAGTAACTTCAATATTACATACATAATCATTTTACCCTTTATTCTCTCTTATGAAAATAGAGATTATTCCAGAATAAGAAAAATGGATTCTTACTTTATTAATTTTTGAAACTGTTGTATAGCAGGTGTGACATGAGTATTCATGTTACTGGATCCATTTGTTTCCTAGATTATCATAACGGGGTTCAGTTGAAGTGATATTAAAATGTTGAGTTGTGTTCAATAGCCAGAAAGTAAAAGTATAGCAAAAAACATAGTTTCACTGACATGAATGAGGAAAAATGTTGTTTTATGTATACTTCTCAGAGGACACTGCAAAAGAACTTGATTTTATCAACTTTGAAGAGCTAACTAATGCATTACATTCTTTGAGATTATTTTTTATTATGTCTTCTAGCAGTATAATTATAAATGTGCTTCCCAAAATGCTGTTCTTGATTGTTGAAAATTG
Source organism: Taeniopygia guttata (assembly GCF_048771995.1). Classification (NCBI taxonomy): domain Eukaryota; kingdom Metazoa; phylum Chordata; class Aves; order Passeriformes; family Estrildidae; genus Taeniopygia; species Taeniopygia guttata. The sequence goes on along the minus strand of NC_133028.1, from coordinate 33,054,519 downwards.
AGCTGGAAAACTACCAAATATCTTATTGTGCAGTTGGAATCCTGAATAAGGCACCTTGAGCCAATAGTACATTTTTAAATTTAGATACCAAGTGATTGGGTGAACACTGAAGGTGGCAGATCTGGAAAGCTCCAGATGTGCACATCAAGTTCTGCATGGCATGATTTCTGTCATTTTACTCACTTGCAGAGGTGTACAAAAAACTTGGAGAGGTGCCTGCAGATTGCTATAACAAACCTTGAGCCCTTTAATGTCTAAGGGTATTAGAAACAAGGGATGTAGCATGTTAATAATAATAGTAAAAAAACCTATGGGTTTTATTTTTTTTTAGCTATAGAATATGTAGAAAGCCAAAGCTTTCTTATAAGCACTGATCTTTTAGTTCTAATTCCCAATAAATTGACTGAATTCATAGATTTATACTCTTCATGAATGATGCATTGTACTCGTCTAACTAATGAGCAAGCATCTTTACTAAGCATGCATAAATACTCGGGTGGCATGTTCCTAAGTTTTATCTTTCAGTTTCTGCATGATGGTAGTAGTGAAGGAAACAACCAATTTGTTGCCATGTTTGCTTTCCTGATAGTTCAACCTTATTAGTGCCCCAAACTACAGAGTGATACTGATACATTAATCCCTCTGAACAGGAAAGAGATCTGTAATGTAATTTAAGGAGCATGTACTCTAGTCCTATTTTGAATTCATTGATCCTGGTTTTCTTATCACAAACAATGACAAGTGTTGAAAGTATGAAGAATTTATGAAATTAGAGATAAATTAATCAGGATACATTTTCTTTCTGTGAAATATCAGGAATGTTAGAGAAACTGCCTTGCTTTGTTAAAGTGTCAGTACAGTTTTCAGCAGAAATACAGGTCCAAAATATTTATTGGAATTCATTTTAACACATTAAATACTGAATGTGCTACTTCAGCTTTTAGCACAGATTTAGAACTAGAAACAACAGAGAGGCCAGTACAGAAAAGCTACCCCTCATTTTTCTGTATCTTCTGTGGTGTAGATTGCAAAACATTCACGAAGCTCCAATGTTTTAAAAGGTACCAAAAACAAGATCAGGACTTGCTCCATTGTATATAATGTAAGAAGAGCAAAGAGCTTAAATGAAAGAACCACAGCTGCCCTAGAGTGAATAAAAAGTAGTAATGTGATTATTACATTTATTTTATTAATATTGTGTATATTTTATAAAATAAAAGTATCAAAATAGTTCTAGAAAAAGAAAAATAAGAACCAATAGTACACACATTTAGCATGAACAAGTTATTTTTACAAGAAGATTCATGGCAGACTGTATAATTTCTTTTAGTACTTCACCTGTGACACTATAAATAATACATGTTTATTTAAGTAGAGCTATTATAGACTACTATTTATGTTGTACATAATTTATATACAGTGGTCTCCTAACATGTGTAGAGAATGTTCTCTCTAAAAAAAAAACAGAATAAAATAATTTTAAAGAAATGAAGCAGTTACTTAAACTGAATTGAATCAAAACTTGCATTTTAAAGGCACAGATTGATAACTTTTTAAAGAACAGTATTAATTTCCCTTTTCCACCCTGTGCAATATTTAGTGTTATAAATATTTTTTTAATTGGTGTGAAGCATTAGATAACAACAGAAAATATAAGTACTTGAACAGACTGATTACTGCTGAAACTTCAGAGATCCTGCTTGTATTTCAGATGATATTCAGGTTTCTAGTTAGAAATACATTTGTAGAATTTGTGTACATTTTTATGTAGGTTGAATGGAAACCTGACCCAAATTACACTGAAGTTGCAAGATCATCTTTGCATCTGTGACTAAATTCCAATAGGAAATTGTTTGGGAATTATGTGTTCATGTTTCCTTGGGGAAGAATCCTGTTAAGAATACCTTAGCCACTGTGCAGCCTGTAATAGCTGTATTTATTGACATCTAGAAGGACAGTGATTTCCTCCTGAGACAGCAGAAAAGCCTTTATATTGTAAATCTGTTCTAACTTTCTAATTTCATGTGTGAACACATTCCTCCATGTCTCATCTTTTCCAGGACAGTTTAGAAAATTACTTATATCAGTAATAAAATTCCCCATTCCCTATGCATGTGTTTTTATAGATGGTTGTCTACTCCAAGGTCTGGGATTTTTTCTATTTCTGACTGATGTTTATTTTACTGTTTTCTGTCTTTAGAAAGATGCTAGAGGTTGAATTGGCAAACTGTGTTGTGCACAGGACATCAGTTAGAAACAGTAACATTTTTAAGTTCTTTCAGTATATATTCTCTCTCCCACAGTTACACTGCACTTTTAAACTCCCAGGTGCTGCATATTTTTATCTATGTTGGCTCAAGTCTGGATAAAGGTATACAGAAGCTTTCTTTTTAAAGCAGCAGCTCTGTTTTGCCAGGTTAAGCAACAGAATAGCATTGAAATCTTTTTAGTGAGCATGAACTGTGTGTTATTTATTAAGGGACCTATCCAAAGTATTCTTGAGTTAAAGTTTCCTGTTGACTTTGTCAGTTTTGGCTCAGGCTCCAATGGCTGTGCTTTATGCTTTTGTTAGGAGGATTAAAATGTACTCTTTCATTAGTTAAGTGCAAAGTGAATTTCAAATGAGTCAGAATATATTTAAAGTATAACTGTCAAATCATTGGTATTGATTTAGACACTGTTAAACAGGGGCAGTGCTAACACACAAGGGCTTATTCTTTGTTACAACTTGCTTATAACCCCCATTGATGATAATGGGAATTACAGGCATGTCCTAAAGGGAATGTGCCCTTTGTAAATTCCCTATAAGCCTTAGATTAAGGAGCCACAGTTCTGTGACAGTTCAAATAATTTTTGTGTGTAGATGAAACTTTGTGAGCTCTCCTGTGTCCTTTCTTAGTAGTTCTTGGAAGGTAGATCTTTCAGAAAGAAATATATCCCAGAGCTGTTGTCTTGTCTTTCCTTATCTGACAGGGAAGATGCCAAGAAACTGTGCTGGGAAATAGACACGCTTTTTGTCCAAAGTGTGCAGCAAGAAAAGTTAGTCATTTGTACAGGGCTCTGACTGGTATTGGAAATTTCTAGTGTAACAAGGAAAGGTTTGTGCAAAACTGGTAGAAAAATATAACATGTACATTTTTTTTTTCATACTAATAGTGTATAAGTCTGAAACTAAAAGGATAATCAGATAATATTGAGGTAACTTCTGTAGCTAGTCATATTTTCACTGTAGTTAATGAGGATGCACAGTCTTTCTGAAGTAACCCATTGTCTTTCCCTGGTGTACTGTTATGTGAGCCATTTCATTCTTCAGGTACAATGCTTGCTGTCCAGATCAGATGCTTATATATTTATTATATTTTAAGGCATTTTCAGTTCACATAGCACTGTAAAAAGCAGTGTGAGATGGCATGAAGTTTGCCATCTGCATGCCCCTTTGATTTCTTCCAGAGCATTACTGCTCTTCCCATTACTGCTCTAATGGGACTTGAAGGGCGCACCCGTCATGGAGAATGTGTGACATAGGAGCCTGCTGCTCATTCCAGATTTCTCCTACACTTTGTGCTTCTGAAATTCTTCTCATGATCATTTTCGTATCATTTTCTCTCACTTCCATTCTTCTTTACTTGTAGGTTTGGGGCTTGATTCAACCTTTGTTTCTGTCTCAGTCCTACTGCTTATCCTAAACTTAGCAAGTTTCTACCTTCATCTTTTGCATATATCTGGTAACACCAGAAATTTTTAGGCACCTAAGTTTGGTGACTAAAGCTCCCTGACTATTAAAAAAAAACAAAAAAAATCCCCACATAAAAACCCAACCAAACAACAATAAAAATAAGCAAACAAAAACAAACAAACAATGAAAGAAAAACAAACAAACAAAACCCTAAACCAGAAAACGCCAAAAACCCTTGTGGGGGGAACATATAGGACTGGAAAATTGCTGATTCCTCCTTTTTGGCACTGGTGCCTTAGAGACACATACATAGCCCTTACTTTGCCAGGAGAATAAGCTATTGATTTCATTCTTGTTCTGCTAATCTTAGGAGAGGAAAGTGCTGAATTAAGATACACTGTCTCTTGGGTCACTGCTATAATGAGTAAGTTGTATCAAATGGCACTCTAACTTCTTTTTGTACTTTTAAAATGAACTTTCAGTCAGAGGCCTGTTGGCACTAACCAGCTTCACTGTTCCTACTCTGCCAACACCACCCACTCACAGGCTCAGGATGTATTCTGCTCTAGTCAGGGCCCTTGTTCCCACCCCAGTGCTGCCGCAGCCCCTCATCCTGCCCCCAGACACTTTCATTTTTCACACCAGTTATGGACTTGGCCAATGCTCTCTGGCCCTGTAGCCAACATCTGAGTTTCTTGGCCCCCTGTCCCAGCTGTGACTGTGCTGTTGGATGCATTGGGTGACCTGCTTTGGGAAGGAAGCCCTGCTCCTGCTGCCTCCCCTCACTCTCCCTCCTGTTACATTCTCTGGCAGATTTACTGCTGTAAAATTGCATCTTGATCTGTATGATGAACGTGCCCCTCTGGCCCCAGATCAGGTATTGAAGCCTATCTTGATTTCCAACACACTCAGGTGGCTCTCAGGTTTGTCCTTACCTCCTCCTTGCTTTGCACAGGAGGGTGGATGCTGAATTTTCTAGAACATCCTTAGTATTCAGCTTTTTGAATCTGACTTGGAAGATAAGTAATAGAAGCTGTGTACCTGCATCCTCTTGTGAATCTAGATATTTGTTCCAGATCCTATTTAAACAGTTTTGTCTTGAAGAAAGCAAAACCAGGTAGATGAGCTAGTCCAACGCAGTCTGTCCTGTAATGGTGTTACATCTCAGGCTTGGTTTTCCCTGAATCTCTCTAATCTGTCACTCCCTATAAGTAAAGACACCACCAAGAGCTACTCCTGAGAGCTTTCAGACTACTGAAAAAATTACATATAAATGTGTTTACTAAAAACAAAACCTGTTCAAATGCTTATCCCTCATAGGCATGATTCCAATAAAGAGCATCCCGCCAGACCAGATACAAACAATAACAACAAAAACAAAACAAACAACAAACAACAAAAAGAACACATTTGGAAAATCATTTATTGTGTCAAAAATTATACAAAAAAAACCTGCTCACTTTTAAACTCTATGAAAAGGATTAACAGTAGATAATTAAACACATCAAATATATTTAAAAATACATTCAAACAAAAAAAAGTGAATTAAACAAATGTTGGTGTTTACAAAATTATGAAAGTTAACCATCCAGTATCAGTGTACCAGAAAGAGAGATAATATGTACCTATGAGAATGTGGTTTTCAGCATTTTGTGACCATACCACCTGCATTAATTTAAACTCACTATTTTTTCATAAATTCAGTCTTTCTCAACAGAATGTTTACTTTTTCTTTTTTTTTTTCCTCTTTTAGTAGGTAAAACATAATCCAAAACTGTAAACATTTCCCCATCTGTTAGTGGGTCTTTCTCAGATGAGTTTTAACTTAAAATATAGTTTCAAGGGTATTGTTACCATTTGTCTGACTTGTTATGACATTTTAGTGATTAAGAGTTTTTGTTTTGGAGACAAATGAAAATCAACCAAGCAGAATCACTTTGCATATCCTGAGTCACTCTGCCCTTTGCTGTGTGAGGACAAACTAGTTTTACTGTTCTGTGCAGTCTCAGTACAATAAAGTCTACTGTTAGAACAGTCTTTTGAATTTAGTTGATGCCAAGTGGTGAAATGACTCAAATACCGATAGGCTTATGCAGAAATGTTGGCAGGCCAGCTCCAAATGACCAGCATTGTTCTGCAAGAAGTGTTCCCATGAAGCTGGTGAACTTCCCAGTGCCACACTGGATGCATTTTTATTGAAGTAAGTGTGTATACAAGGAATTCTTTTTCCCCTCTTTCCCACTTAGACGTAATTGAAGCAGCTATGGACTTCTTATAATGTGGAAGATTCTTTAGCTTTCCTACATACTGCGTCATCTCATTCATCATGGAATTTGTTTGGCAATTCCTCCCACATGACATCTTGCTTGACCTAAAAGGAAAAAGAAGCATGCTGCCAACATAATTATCCTTTATTTCCTGGTGCAATAATTTTAAAAAGAGAGTTGATACATTCTGTAGGCTTTCTGAAGGGAAAATAATTATATCACACACTCAAAATTAAATCCTCTTTTGAGCTTCTTATTAATTAACATCTCTATTTTGTGAGGAAATATACTCTAATAGAGTAAGTGGAACTAGTATTGAGTAATATCCTTGCAGAAAAATGATAAATTATATTTTCTGTAAGTTTTGAGTTATTAAAGAGGATTAGGTTTGTCCTTTTTTCTTTACTGCATGGATTTTCATGAACAAAATAAGGATTTATATTCATGTCTTTTGGAAATATGCTCCTATATTCACTGTTTGGTTAATCATAAAAATGAGGTTTATTTCCCTGAATACTATTTGATTAGTGGACTTAAAGCCAGAAATTATTTTAGTACCAAATGAGAAAATGTGAAATGCTCAGAGAATTATTACTTGCATAGATTTTGATATTTTCAAAGAAAAAAAGTGACTTTAGAAAATCAAATAAGATATTTAAAATATTATCAAAAACCATAGAGTATTAGAAAATAAGCCACTCATAATTCTGCTTCTATATCAGCAAAAAATAACCCAAATATATGAGAATTCAAAAATTAACGTGTAGTAAGTAAAAAGGAAGCTACTAATATAAAAGTAAAATCCATAGGGCTTTTTTTGTTTATTAGTATAACCTATAGGTTAAAAATTATACTTTTTAGTAAACCTATAAGCATCTAACACTTGTTGAAAGTGACCAGGGTCTGTAGAAAGCCAGTGAGAAAATTAAGTTGCTCATTTCCTACAGGATCTCTGAAAAGTAATATGTAGATTTCTCAGTTAGGCTCACAAAACCCTTTTGTCCCAAAATTGGTTTGAGGGAGACTAGTCCTAATGTGAGATGAGTTAAACACAAGTTATGTTCATTATAGGATAAAGATAGAAGAATTTGCCATGTTGATTTTTAGTCATAATTAAGTTAATTAAGTCCACCTGCAAATAACTTATTTGATATGATTTTAAAATAATGTTTCTTCAATTCAGCACTTTTTAAATAAACACCTAATCAAAACAATATATCAAAACTGAAAGCAGAGACCTTTTCTCCTGCACTACCAAGATTTTAATCTTTTGGTCACTTATTTTCTTTTTCTAAAATTTCCATAGGCAGCTTTTTGTCCTGGTTTTATGATCCCTTGATTTCAAAAAAACTGTATTAGGTATGGACCAAGGCTTTCATGAAGAGTGTTACAAGTAGTCTATTATACAAACCTGAAGCGATCAAATAAATTCATCCTGTGGACAGGACCAAGCAGCAAAACGCAGACTTAACAAGCAAGTGGCAGAGAACTCACAAGCTGTATCTCAAAGTGTCTGACTCTTCCAGGCACTTTGTCCCAACAGTGAAAATAATGCAAGTAAAATTCCAACACTTCTTTTCAAAATGGATGATGAAATCTGAAATCTTATTTTCTCTTTTCATGTTATTGATATCCCTGAAAGTTATTCTTTCCTCAGAAACAAACTGATATGCTGTATCCAGTAACAAATTTAAAAAAAAAAAAAAAAAAAAAAAAAAAGCTTGTTCAGAACAGTGCTTAGGGGTTTGCTTATAGGTGTCATTGTGTCTCACATCCCTGCTGTGAAAATCAGCTTGCATTTGAATGTGCATCTTGACCCATAAATGTCACCCTGGTCCACTGAGCATCTTGACTTCAACATTTCCTGTTGTAAAATGGACAATGGGATAACACTTCTTTTTCTGAAGGAGGGACCTGTGACAATGTGTGCATGTGTGCAGTCAGGAGAAACTGCAGCACTCGGGATTTAAAAGCATGTCATCAGCCACTGAGCAGGAGATCACAGGAGGACGAAGTTGCTGGACAGTTTTTGAAAAACACAAGGATTATCATTTCTGTTTCCAAGCCACTTCTCCTTTTCACGGCCCTGAATCTTTCTTGGCTTCTCTCCATCAATGGCTCAGCGATGTGTCCCATACTAGAGCAAGTCCAGCTGTGTGCTACAGCAACTGCCTTCGAACAATAAAGTAAGAAAATGCTGCCATTCCTGCACATACGTTGTTTATGTTGCCGGCCTTTTCTTAATTACATGCATTTTCTTGTATAAAACATCTTAACATTATGCTCATAAATTGAGAATGAACTGAGAAGTTTGTGTACAATAAAAGTATTTCCAGCTTTACAATGTCTTGATGATTGCATAACAATTTACAATTTCTTAAAGAAAAAAGTTTCCATTTTTTTAAAGAAAAAACATGGGTTTGCTCCAGAGTATTTTTACAAGTAAGTTAAGGTTTTTATGGCATTGCTTCATAACCAGAAAAAAGACCTTGATCAGATTGTAGCCTCAGCCCTTCAGTTTGAAAACCAAATGCATAATTCTATTATTGTAAGAGACAGAATTTCTGGCATACCTACTAGAAATTTAGGACTTCACAAATTTTTTTAATGTTAAATCTTTATAGTAATAGTTGTACACATTCCTGAAGATGCAGGCAGAGTACAGTGGTTTGGAAAATGCTCATGAGTAAATTCATTTGTCTCTGATTTTAATTAAATTTACAAAGAATGATACCGTCTTTTCAAAATAATACAGATTTATTTAACAGTCATTTAACTATATCCATTGCTTAAATGCCAGTTTTCACCCTAACTTAAAAAAATATAGATTATATTTTTTTATCATGGAGAATGATCATGAAGATCAAAACATAAGTGTTTTTTTCTTCAAAACATAGCACATATGGTTTGATTTTAAAAGTACCAAAAGGTGTCTCCATTTTATGCATATGTCTGCTTATGTATAGATAACAACCTGAATATTTTCATACCTTTTCTTGCACTAGAAATTCTTTCTGTATTGAGTGACCTTTTCTCCATGATCAGTTTTATAAATGAAAGAGGATTTGAATATCTACACAGGGAAAACCTTTATTGTTTGAATATGCATCATAAGTACAATATCTGGTGTTTTTCCAAATGTCTTTATTGGGACAGCAAGATTAGAATTTGATAGAAAATCTGATATAAATGTCATCTCTTATCAGAATCTAAAATGTGATGATTAACACCAATACCTTACGCACTGAGACGTTTTCACAGATATTCTCCAAAGAATTATTGAAGTATTTGATAGATCTCATTAGAGCACTTTGACGTCTCCATTCTTCATATTCAGAAGTAAAAACCCAAGTTAGGATACAGTTGCTTAGATGGAGATGGAAGAAGGTATTTAGGGATATATTGTTTATACCTGATTAGAGAAACCCACATTCAGTGAGGGAAACAGAAAGATATGATTATTAAATGTATGCAAGGTTTTAAACTATTAATTGTTTTTTCGTAACATGTAAGGTTATATTTGGCTATATACATACTAATTTAAAGAATATTGCTCATTCAGATTTAGAGGAATTAATCAGAAAAAGAAAGACAAAATACCTATAAAGAAAAAGGAAATAATTTACCAAGAATCACCAAAAAGTTACTGGATCTTGTGATTCATGTATTGTATAAAAACCAGCCTTTTGTGGATTGAGAGTTATAGGAGTAGGTGATAAAATATGCAGTATGGCATAGTGGCTTTTTACCATTAGCTGTTTTGCGTCTGAACTTAATCAAAAACTCAACAGAAGACTGCAGACCTTTTAACTGTAACAAAATTTGCAGGTTTTAAATCAAAAAAAATTATAATTTATTTAAATCAAAATAAATTATGATTTATTTCAAAATAAATTATATCACCTGTGCTTTTTTTTTAAATTCTGCTTTTTCCCTAAAACCTACGCACTACTACAAGCACGTTTCTTTCCTTTGATTTCTTTAATTTGCAGTTTTGCCTACTGAATAAGCATCCTAAATGCAATCATTGCAACACAGAATCTGAAAAACAGTTGCCAAATTATTGAAGAAAATACTTGGATTTGTCACAATTATCTCCAAAAATAAAACTAAAGCTCTTTTTCAATACTGAACATGACTGCAAGTCTCCAGAACTTGCAGGACTTCTAACAAGTTGTAGAGTGCCTACAGTGGCCTAAAAAAGAAAGCTAAAACTTTTGTGGCAGGAAATTATCGTAAAAAACAATGGATTCTAGACTACTGGGTCTTTAAAAAGACAATGTGTTTCCTAAATGCTACTGTTATTATATTTTTTAAATGTTAGTTGCACTTTTTTATTTTTCCATTTTGATATGATAGGATGATTGGGTTCCTTAGATAATAATAATAATAATTACAGGAGATAACTTGTAAACAAAATGTTGTCTATCAGAATAAAAACCTTCTAATCGATTGTAGTTCTGGAATAATACATAGAAATAGTCTACTTTTAAAAATACATCTACATGCACATTTTATGTGCAATGTAACATATTTAGTACTCCACACTCAATTCATTCTCTTGAAAGTTTTACTTCAAAACAACTTCATTGTTTTAAGTGACTAAATTAAAGCTTTTTAGTGTTTCCTGCAATCTCCCAAAACAGAAATAAAATCAGTTTTAATTTATTTTATTTGCATACACTGTGGATATAATTATTGCTGCAGAGTCTTTTTAATTGTTTTCAACTAGGTGCTTGTCTTTAAGTTGAAATAGACTTCTAATTCTACATTGTTGCTATTCCCTTGTTAATTTTGACAAAGCATCATAAATCCAGGTATTTAGGCTTATTGAATTTTGAAATTAGGTGATTAGTTGGAACATGGATGAATGAACTGATGCAAAGCAAAATGAATTTTATGATTTACAGTCATTTACAAGTTCCTTTGGAACTGTTATGCACAAATTGTAAAATGTATTAAGAGGTAAGATATCACAGTTATAATCAACAATGTAAATTTTTTTCAAACAAAAGTATTCAGGCAACCACCCAAAAAGAGTAATTGTTGAATAAGTGTTTGTTATACACTATTAGTTTTTATTGTAGATCATGCTTTTCCACTCCAACATTTCAGGAAGTAGAAAGGTATCTAAATAGACTTCCAGCACCAGTCAGTAACGTTAAACTTCCAAAGCTTTTACCATTACAATATGTTTAAAAATATTAATGTATATTACAAGAGGCATATTTAGGATTAAATATCACATTTATCATTTTTTAATTAAATTTTCTAATGGTTATTAGATAAAGTAACAGCAAACTACAATAATGTACTCCCTTAGTCTCTGGTCATCCATATTTCTATTATTGGGGGGTTTTGGGGGGTTTTAGTAGGTTTTAAATGAGAATAGCAATTCACTAATTTTGCCAGTGTGGTACAAATGCTAAGACATGAAAATATGAAGTAAACTGAGGATGCGTTGTGTTTTCTTTCCCATCAAATTCAAATTTGAGTTAGTAGAAAAGAAAGAAATAACCTAGATGTACTGTCAGAATCTAAAGTTCAAAAGCCACAGAACTCTACAGTTTTGTAATATTAATTTTAGTCACATTCTGAACTTAAAGGACTTAAGGGATAGGAGCCCCAAGAAAAGTTTGTCTTCATTTGAACTACAATTTGAAGACCAAACTTTCCCTGAAACTTGAATTAATTGCTTCAGGACTCTAGAAAGGGAAATTATGAGAATCCTGTGTAATGGTTCCCCAATGCTGGTGCAGGAAAACTTAAAATCAGGCTCTGGCTATTCTTCTAAGACCTGGGTTCCTCTCTGCTCTAAAGTGGAAAGTGGAAGAGCTTCATGCTTTCTTACTTCTCTAAACCCTGCACCAAGATCAAGATTTGGGCAAATCATTCCAAATTTGTAACCTCTTTTTTTCCTGCAAGTCAAATAACTCTAGATGAAATGTTATGGAGTGGATCTACTTCTAATCTAGAAAAATATTAAAAACCTCAGAATCTTGATGTGCAACCTTTGCTAATGAATTTCTCCAGGCATTTTACAGCCATTTGTAATAAGCTTTTCATTTTATATTTTAAGACTTTTGTTGAAAGAAGTCCCATATAACCATTTTTCATAGATTAATTTTAAAAGATTTTGCAGTAAATTTTATGCTTATGAAAATATTTAAAGATTTCCATACAAAAGTAAAAGTAAAATCTTGTTATTTAATATCTTAATTTTCAGGCTTTGTAGAAAAAATATATTCTTTTGCCATATATAATATTTCTAATTCTGCATTTGCTCTCTTGCTTTTTTCTTTTTTTTTATCTTGGTGTAATATTGTCTTGATACATCTGTCATAAATCACAAAATTCTGCATGGATGCAGAGTAATCTCTGAATGTAGCATATTCAAAGTCTTACATTGATTTCTGATATGAAAGATACTTACAATTTGATCTTCCTACTCACAAATCATAATATCTGCTTTCAGTACTTTTCTCTCTGAAAACAGAGAGAAGACAAACCTTAGGGCAAAAAAAAATTTCTTCTTAATGGTTCCATCTCTTTTCCTTGAATAATAAAATCATAGAATCACTAAAGCTGTAAAACATCATCAAGTCCAGCCTTTGGACTTATACTGCTATGCCTGCTTAACCATACTGTGAAGTGCCACATCCACCGGTTTTCTGAACAGTTCCAGGGATGATGGCTGCTCTACTTCCCTCAGCATCCTGTTTCAATGCTTAACCCCTCTTTTAGTGAACAAATTTTTCCTAATATTCAACCTGAACCACCCCTGGCACCTTTTGACCATTTCCTCTTGTCCTATCGCTAGTTTCCTAGAGAAAAGACCAACCCGTGCCTAGCCACATCCTTCTTTCAGGTAGCTGTAGAGGTTAACAGAAGTAAATTCCTTAGCTCTGTGTAGGATGGGACCAGAGATATAGCCTCATGTCTGTGACTTGCATATGCACATTAATTAATGCTACTGTAAACATTATTAGCTTGAAATCTGTGCCACCCTTACTCCCATCCTGGTAATTTATGGAGACGTTGCAGATAATGGCAGGGTTGTTTCTGTTTGCCAATTAGAGAGGAATCATGATAGACTAGTACAACTAGAGTATGTGGTATATTTCTTGAGAGTTTTATTGGACATACTGTTAGGACTTGATTTTATCCTGCTTTTTTTACGCACCATGTGATGAACTTCACTGAACCTGCAGCCTACTGCATATATTTAGATGGATTCTGGTTGAACAAACTGTACGGTTTTATGCACCTTTACAGCAAACAGTGTTCTGTTGGAAATGTCTGTTCACATACTTTGCATTCTTCCATTTCTGGTGTTAGGTCTTCACAGTTTTATATTTAATTAAAATTCATGGCAGGAGACTTACTTTGTGAGTATAAGAAAGGCGATGGTGTCTCTGCCTGATTAAATGATCAAATATATTTCCCACAGAGAACAAAGATGCATTTATGGGTGTGAAAACAATTATTCATAGTCTTGAAACTTTTTTTTTAAATTTAAATTTTCCTCATGACAGGGTTGATGTGTTTTCAGTCAAATATTACTTCAAGATCTGATTTCAAGATTCCATTCTCAATTTTACTTTGTCACATTTACCTACACTAACGGGCAGCTGATATGAGTCAATACAATAACAGAAATATTTAATCTCACTAGTGTTTTTATTTTATAGCTATTTACCACGAGGCTTATCTCACATTTACATGACTTTACTACTAGTGGTCTGATGCTTGTTCAGTTAGTTTAGTTGAAAACTTTAGATCTTATAACAATACATGTTTACAGCACTTTACAGGATATTGAGCCCCTCTGCTGTTTAGGGATGAAAATTAGATGTAAACATTACAGTTACTGAGCAATTATCCAGTGGTCAGTTGGGTACAAAGTTCCTTAAAAGCTGGAGTCTTTGGCTTATTCAAATTTACATTCTTAGTAACCTATGTGTGAAGAAAACAAGTTCCAGGGTTGTTTTTTAAACACCTTGACAGAAAACCGTTTTGAGGGGAAGGGAGGGGAGGGGTTTGTTCAACCTTTGTTTCAAAGGTGAAAACTGTATCATTATATTTAACTGGCTACCTGCAGTTCATTAGTGGAGGCATCATTAAGTAGCACTGGAACATTTGTAGTGGCTAATCTTTTAAGCATTTAGCATTCACGATGACCTCGTTAAAAGTAACAAAGGTCAGGCTTCAGTTCAGCAGAGTCACCCATTCACCAGGGCGACCGGCATAGCAAAGTAATCTCTGTGTGTCACTTTTCATTAATCATGCTACTTTCCTCTTCACGAAATTCCAGGAGATAATTGTTACTAAATGCGATTTGCAACACCCTGTGCTGTGGTTGAAGGACCAGAAATAGGCAAACAGATAAAAACATTGTTTAGCTTGCAGGCAGCAAGTGTTTGCTATTCAAAGGTATAAATGCATAAACATTGATTTAGCCATGAGCTGACATTTATAAAACATTTGCTGTTTCCAGAAAGCCCTGCAGTCAGGCTAAGTAATATCCAAGGGCAAGTACTTTTACCTGTATAGCAAGGTTAGATTCTATATAATTTGTCTCATCAGTTTTTATAATGTTAAGCAGCTTTAGCACTGCCATAGGTCACAATAAAGTGCACTAGATTAAACGTTTGCAGATGCGGTATGAAATGTGTTCTCATGTAAGTTTGCTGATGACTAAATTGAATAAATATTTGATTAAGTTAACAGTTTCATACTTTTACTTAATTCTTATTTAGTATTTTTTAATTTAGACATTTCCCATATCTCAGAAATTATTTCATGTGTCTTCTCTATGCTCTGAAATTTCTAGGATATATTTATCTTCATTTCCATCTGCACCTTGTAAACTTCAGTGAAAACTGAGCAGTTTTAGAAACACACCAATGGAATTCCAGACAAAGAGATTCTTACATGTTTGTTTCATGGCCCCATTTTGTTTGACACCTGGACAGATTCTGTTCTGTCACAAAAGTTAAGCTGACAGAGTTGCTATGGTGTCCCTTAGCATAAGGCAGAGTTTGATTGCTCCTAAGGGGATAGGATTGCATTCCTGTACTTGTGCAAAACCTTGATCTTACCGACCTGTAAGATCAAGTTAAGAGAGCAAGAACAACAGTGAAGTAAACTATAGTGTGAATGTTTAAGCTCCATCGCCCACATCACAGAACAACTAGTAATGGAAGTGTTTTATTTGCCAGTTTTTCAAATAGGTTTAACTTGGAACTTACAGAAAATAAATGAATAGAAAGTCAAACAAAATTCAGGACTCAAACCTACTCACGTCACATCTCAAATATGTAGCAAATGAGGATTTACAGCAATACAATTTCTTCAAAATGTGGTTTTCAAAGGTGACTGGAAATGACTGCATTTATTTTGGAATACTACAGAAGAATACCATTATTAGTTGCAGGCTTCTTCTGTTTAGATACAAGTAGCTGTTGAGTTTAGTCAATTCATGATTGTTCAGGGTAATAGTACATAATAATTCAGATAAAGCAAAACTATTGACAATGCAAAAATGTACAAATTAAATTCAAAGAATTTATGATGTGAGAGTGGAAAAAAAGATTTAACATTGCTGAAGAATCAATGTGATAAATTATTATGAAGAGTCTTCATTTAAATGATAATTACGTCTGTATGTATAGAGTGATCACTTGCCTTGAAAATTGTGAATGATGGTACCAGATCATACACAGATCAGGTGAATACCACTTCTGATTTGAGCCTAATTTAATATGAGCAATCAGAATTGTCAATAGAATTAAACATATCTAAAGTAATAGAGCTATGACACAAAAATACTGGTTACTAGTAATTCAAACATAAAAGAAGTTTCTTGAATTTCATAGAATATCATTTTCTCAATATGGCATTTCTAAGAATGTTTACAATACATTCACTTGAGGAGATTTTGTTTGTGTTCCCTAGAGTCTAATTTTCTGAAAAATCTATCCTTTTTCTAGTATTGGTCCATGACAGAATATGCATCTTTTTAGATGCAGATGTGCCTGTTTTCCATTCAGTAACCCTCACTTACAGGCTACTTTTTTTGTTATAAAAGGCATTGTATAATTAATTTCTATTCATGACTATGAACTTCTATCACAGTACTACTCAACCATCTCTTTTCCAGCCTGAGAAGTCCTGGTTTACTAATTTCTTGCATGGAAGCATTCATTCTTGAATAGTGTCCAAATGGGATACTATTGCAGTATTTAATTCCAACTTAAGTGCCATCTGCTAGTACGATATTCTCTGCCAGCATTTCTCACCACCACTTAATAAGAAAGGTAGTACTGTCTAAAAACCAAGAATGAGGTACTTTCTGGTATATGTCTCTTGGCTTCTCCAGCAACTGCTAAATTCAGTTTTACTCAAAGGGTCTACTCTTTGCTTTTATTTGGAGGAGTGGGATGTTGGAGGTTTCTATTTTGCAGCATAGAACATTATCTCTACAGTGTGTGAACTGTTTTCAGCATTCAACCTACGGTCAAGCAGCATGAGCAGCATTCAATAAAACATCGTGCTTCTAGGAGGAATTAATCAACAAAAATCTTACATAGTGTAAAATAGAGAGATAAGAGTTCAGAGAGTTGTTTTTTTATATCTTTCATTATGAAAATATCTGGCAATTCTTGCCTGCTAATTCTTCACAAGTTGTTGAGGTTAAAAAAAATCCAACAGGCACCAAAGCAACAGCTGACTGAATAGTTATACCATTCATTTATTGCTTTTGGCTTTATGGTATGTGGAAGAATGAAGGTTGGAAGTAAACTAGAAAGGGTTTTCTTTCATAATGGCTTCCATCATAGATTTCCTATGGTTAATTTAAGGCATTTTAATCTAAACTGAGGCGTTTGTATAACTGCCTACATCAGCCCTGTCCAGTGTGCTATTTTGCTATTTGCAGCTTATAAATATCTGTATACATGCATACAGTTCTACAGAACTGAACTTTTTCCCAGACAAAAATGCAAATTACAAAAGTACAGTACCTTTAAGTAGTATAATATAGCAGATGGAGTCTATATTACACGGAACATTTTCCCATGGATTGCTTTAGATACTCAATTTCTCTGTGGTTCAAAAAATCTCCTGTAACTTGCAGAAGGCTAAGAGCATCTTATAGGATAGTGTTCCAATGTTCTCACCCCACAGCTCTTCCACTCTTGGAAGCAGGATTCATGATCAGCTCTTCTTAGAAGACTTTTACTAGAAATGTAATATGGTAATGAATGATGTGAATTCATTTTTGCAGTGCTGATTTTTCTCCTTCATAGGTGCAGCTGTCACTATCAAAATTGCATTTCATGCTTCCCCTTATTGAACAAGCAGAGAATGCTACTTGTTAGTAAGTAATCTTGCATATTGACATCCCTGTTACAGGATGAAATTTGAAGGCATATAATAGGTTAACTTTGGAGTCTAACTTTTAAAGCTTCTAATGGTACATATGAAATTTTAGGTTAGAATGCAGAAAAGGCTAGTATGTGGGAACATTGCCAAGCCTGTGAACTCCACTGATGCTTTAGGGAAAATTTTATCTGGATTGTTTCCTGACCACAGAAATAATTTTATCTGAGAGGAGTTACATAGAATATTTTAAAAACAGAAATAGTGCTAGGATTTTGAGAAAGTGTAAGATGGACATGTGAACATATTATATATAAGGAGACCTGAAGCGTGCCAAGTGTCAAATATGTGCTCAGCCAGAAAATGCATGGCATATATTTAGTGCTTAATAAGAGGATTGGGATGCATGAAACAAACTTATGTTTTCAGAATGGCAATGATACTGCATCCAGGTGGATATTTAAATTAGATTTGGATAATTGAAAATTTTATTTAATTCTTCAGAATTTATTAAATATTTTTCTAAAATTGCTCATATTTGGAGACCCATGTGTTTTGGCAGGAACTATGTTTGTGCTGTATTTTGCTGTATTTTTGTTGTCCCTCTAAATCTTTCTCAGAAAGCAAAAGAGAAAGAAAAATTTAAACAGAGGCAGTTTGGCATTTTCTCAAGCTAAAACAAAGTAGCTGGATGTACTTAGTATTATACAAGTGTCAGAAATCCCATTCAGAAACTTCTGTAATGCACAACTGAAATCCTACCTTTGAATTTACTGATTGTCATGCTGCAACCATATTTAGACTGATGGCCATGAAAAAGAAAGATAGTCTTTAAATACACAAACATAATCTTGCTTACTATACTTCTGCTTATTATTAAATGCAGAGAAAGTCATAAAATTAATTATTTATAATTATACAAAAATTAAGATTTATAAGTAACTGGATCAATCTAACACTCATTTTTAGACACATAAGACTCCTTGACACTCTTTAGAAAACAAAAAATTATGATTTAAAAATTTGCTCTGAATTGTCAAGGACCTGCAACATAAACCCTTGAACTACAACCTTTTCTGGTTAAGTTCAAAAAACTGCAGAAGACTATGAAATTTCTCTCAAGACTTCTGGTTTTGAACACATTTTGTGTAGAAAATCAGTTTGCTTTACTCCAAATAGGAAATTTTATGGGTATGGTCCACAGAAGGAAATGATGACCACAGTGTTGATGGAAATGGTAGATGGAAAAAGATATTTCAGGGTTAATATGTTCTTATGTTTTTGATTCAGAAATTCAGAAGCAGAAATGCCTTTTTTAATTGTTCAATATCACCTGTTCAAAATAAAAGTAGTTATTTCATCATTTAGACTTCCTAAAAAACACATAAACATTTTGTCTATTAAATTTTAATAGCTGCTTTTGTTTTAAAGGGGAACTGTATGTGGAATAATCTATTTATATTCTCACTAGATGCTAAAATCAAAGCTTTTAATAAGTATTTAGAGAAGCATTATATTTTAGTATTTGAAGAAGCATTATATTTTAGTATATGAAATAATTTCTACAGGGAAAGTGAAAAAATATTAATTATTCTTTTTTTATCTACTTTTTTTCCCCCTCTATGCAACCCAAAGAATAGATGGAATTTTCATGTTCAGGAAAAATCAGTTGAATAGTAAAATAAAATCCTCTATGAAACAGCTCACATTTTTTATTTACCAGGTGGAATGTTAAGCTTTTTACAGTATAATGGCCTACCAGTGCTAAATCAATGATTTTGTTGCATCAGATCCCAGGACTAGGGAAATACTGCAGCTCTTTCTTTATTCTAGTGTGATACTCTTAGAATCATGAACTGTCAATGGCAAGTGCTCTGTAAGTTATCGGCAGACAGTGAAAACCTTCATGCCTTGGTTTGTCTCTAAAAATATGAGTCATTTCACTGCAGTCATATTTGGTTTTATTTCATGCTAAGGACATGTTGACTCAACTGGAGAACAGTCAGGTTTGTGTGACCTGCAGAGATAAAGTAAATTTAGAAAAAACAAAGCAAAAATGATAAAAGTTATTTTTCTGATGCACTTCTTTGTATGTGTTTTTATTTCTGTGAATAAAAACACATACAAAGAAGTGCATTGAGGGAGAAGCTAACTAGTCTATTTAAAAATGAAAAACAGATATAAATTGGCATGAAAATGGTATTTTAAAAATTAAGTGGTTTGCATATGCATTTGTAAACATGTACCAATAGTATTTATATGAAAGAAATATCCACTGAACCTGTACCTGGCTCTAATATTTATTGAGACTCTTTATTGATGTCCTTCGTAAGCGAGTTTGTGGTTTTGCTTCTTTTGTGAATTATAAGGTAATCAATAGCTTGTAAAAGTAAATAATGTCTCCAGTAAGTGCACTAGATAGCTATCATTTATCCCAGATCTTGCTTCAGCTATGAAATTATAAAAGGTGTACTACTGTAACAACTACAATAATTACTTTAATTATATTGTAAATAAAACAGAAAGTGCATAACCAGTTTTTCTATCAGATTTCTCTGAGGACTATAATGATATAAGGAGCTTTTACTATACAGTATTGGCATAGACTGTTTTATTCATTTAGAGCCTATACAAAAGACAACTGTAGAAGTAAAAATCCACTGTAAAAACATAATAATTATAGAATAAGCAGGTTTCCATCAGCAAATATTATAACATGATGTAAATTTTCTTTTCCCTCAAAAACAAATTTTTTTCAGTGTTTTTTTCAGTTTTGGATTATTAACATATATCTTTCCTAACTTGGGTGGATAAACAGCCTTGGCTTGTGTAGCCATTTCTGATACTGTGACTTAGAGCTTTAATTTGATTCTGATCCCTCGACACACATCAGGTGTTCAGGGATGCGTAAATTTGAATTTGGAGGTTGCCTGCTGACTTCTAAGTAAATAGGAATTTATGCAGGCACCAGCATTCTTATAATTATTTTGTTGGTTATCTTGCTGGATCACATCTAAGAAGCACAAGAATAATCTGAGAAGTAAGTATATGTGCAAATATATTACTGTAAAAAACTGTATGGCTGTTATCTCTGTGAACTATAGATTGTAAAATTGTTTTCATTATTTCAGAGTTTGTGGTAACATCTTTTTCTAGGACATCAGTAGCCTATCAAAGTTTTCTTTGTAAAAGTGTCTAAAAGATCAAAAGACTCCGTAACATTCACCCTGTGTGTGGCATTGCTTTCAGATTCTCCCCTTAGGTAATGATGATTTTATCTCAATAAAAGATCTTATCTCTGAAATCTGCAGGAGTTACAACTTCTTGGTTTCTGGTTCCTCCATAGTTTTTCACAGTTCTTTTAGTTCACTTTTGTTCATATGTCTGTTTTCTTCCATAGTAGAATCTGTTTTTCAAGAGTTTGTTTCCCATTGAAGCTGTGTGTGGCCCGAAAAAGATAGTGGCATTTGGATCCTCCTTTCCCCTGGCATAATCCCATTCTGCCTGCCAACACTCCTTTCTTTTCTGCATCCCAGACTCTGAGGTTCAAAGAAATATGCTCATCTTTTTCATGTTATCTTTGTCTCTTCAGTGCATCCTGGCTGTCTCTTAATAGAAACATACATGTTGCATGTTGTACATATGAGCTACTTAAACAGAATTAAAAATCTGTACAGCCAACTTCAGGAGTCTTTCTGACACATCTTCTAATGTTCACACATTGTTTTTACTGCATATTGTAAAGATTACAAGCTCATCTGCATAAATTCATTACCTGAAAACATAACCATTTTAGGCAACTATCAAACTGTAATAACAATAAATTGCTTTACCATTTCTCCATTTCCAATTACTTTTTGAACCACTTATTTTTTAATTTACAGCAGAAATCTCCCTTTTTCCATCACAACTCCTGCACACAGAGAAGCAAAAACAACAGGTACTATCATGGCTTATTCTATATTACTGTGATGTTTCCTCTCCTAAAGGGATTTCTCAGCTTTCTTTTAGGTAGCTTTAGTTCACTTACGCATCACAGACTTTGTTCAAAAATGCTTTAGGATATACTTTCTGCCTAAAAATTGAAAATTCATTAGTGAAATTTATTTTTTTTAAAACAAGCTCAGGGGTCATAATGACTTTGTTATATAAATAGTCCACAAAACTGATATAAGTAGCTTCTGTCATCTTGTCTATGACAATTAAAGACCTGCCACAGCTAATTATACCACATACCAATGATGTACAGCTTCTTTAGTTTCCTTTCTTCTTTACCTTGACAGGATTCTTTTAACAGAAACTTAATGTCAGTTATATTCTTTTATTGAACATGCTACTAGAACATGTATTTTCAGATTACTGAAAACTACTATATGTAGAACAAAGTCTTGTTTTATTTTATACAGATTTAGTGCTTCGTGACAGTGAGAAAGTCGAACCTTAATGTGAATCTGTTCAATGCTCAGTGTTATCGCTCTCATCCCTTTCCACCTTAAAATGATTTTTTTTTTAGAGGGCACTTAAAAAAATAATATGCTTTCTATACCATAAGATGCTAGAAACATCCCCTCTCATTGCTTTAACTATACATCTATTTCCCTTATATAAGGGGAAATTCTAATGCACAACAGTTTTATCACAAGAGACATCAACAAACTTTTTTCATATTAGGACATTAACCAATTAGCCCTGTGCATTCCATATGAATATACCCTGTCACTGGGTATAAATATAAAGTAGAAATACCATGATGTATACTGAAATCTTATCAGGCTCAAACAAGTATCCTAATTGTGCAAGTAGAAAGAACTGCTGCAACAAGGGGCATTGATGCCTGCAGGCAAGTCTTTGATTCTGTACCTTTCCATCTTGTAACATTGTGCACTGAATATCCTTGTAATCTTTCTCAACACAACCTGAAAAAACTCAAATAGTTACAAAAGGCAAGAAGAGTATCACCTTAGCTGCCACTGTACAAGAGATTCTCCTGCGGTGGATATCACGTAGCAATAAGGTGGACAATACTAAAGTAGTCATTCTTACAAAAGTAACTGAACATGTTTGAAGAAAAGAATTTATAATGGTTTCCAAAAAGGTGTTTTGGTAAATAAATCCTATCTTCGATAAAGTAAATACATTTAGTTGCAGAATAAATATTTTTAGAGTCAGAATCCTTAATGAGGTGTCAGTAAGTGACCGCCTGTTTTCATGACAGCCAATACAGCCAGAACACGCAATATGAAAACACCTCTGCAGGGTGAGCTTTAAATATAAGCAGCACTGCCCAATGTGTTTTGAACTCTTCGTAAGAGCAATATTATACTCATTGTGCTTTGATATTCTCATGGTATGCAGAGCAAGAAGAAAAACCTGACAGAACTCTCACTTCTTATTAGTTTTTAGCCAGTTTAACAAGTTGATTCTAAAGCCCTGAAGTGTTATGTCAATTTTAAAAATAATATTTCAGAATGTTGATCCTCAACTCTCAAATCTGTATGATATCCAGGTTTTTTCAGTGATGCCAACCAGATGCTGAATGACTTAATAAGTGTATCAGCTCAAGTGGGACCTGACATATAATGAGTTTGAACTACACTGACTAGTGATTAAAAACCTGTAGGTGTTTGACTGATAAAGCACCACTGCCAGTTCTCAAAGACATTAAAAATAATATGTCAAAATATAATTTTTTTTTTTTTTTTGAGTGGGGCAGGTTTTGGATTTTTTGGGGTTGGTTTTTTATTTGTTTTTTGTTGTTTGTGGGTTTTTGTTTGTGTTTTGTTTGTTTGTTTGTTGTTCTTGTGCAGCTTCTCAGAACATAGGAAGGGTAGGGGATTTCTACTTTCTTCTTGCTTGTTGCATAGGTGTAATGGGAGCTAGAACATGTAGAGCTATCTACGGAATTGTCAACAGAGTGAAAACAGTTAAAACAACAAAACTTCAAAGTTCCAAAATCAAGTGATCAGGAGTTACAAATGGCAGAATGAAATCTGCCCATGTAAATTTCAGCTAGGTGATTTATATATATCAAATGCTACAATCTTCAGCTACATTATTCTTTATTTTTTTACACATCATCCCTAGTTCAGACCACAGGAGCAGGCTGGGATGACCAAACAGCTTTTTCAATTACCCTGGCACAAAGAGTGGTCCAAGGCATTTTGGACTATATAGTCGTTACCTTCTGAGCTTTTGCATGATACTCATCACTATTGTAGGAGCTCCACACATGGCTATAAATTTAATTTCCAACCCCACCTGTGAGGCAGGAGATTATTATGTATAATTGTCACAGGAGCCAGAGCAGATGTATGGGGCTGGGTCAAAGACTCAGAAGAAAAATTATGATTTGCAAGGAATCCTAATATAGATTATTCACACTTATTCCAGAAAGTGCCATGTTTAAAAGTTCCCAAGTCCACTATGGTTTTATGAATGTGGTCTTGTCACCTCTACTGTGATTCTGATGGCATTGCACAGGAAACTGGCCTCATAAGAGTTTGACACTTCACTGCATCATGCTCTTGTTCTCTTTTGCTGGCAGCACCTACACGCCATCTTGATCTTCAGGTCATTCTTGAGTCTGTCTATTCACACATAAGCTAGTGAAAAGTTAATGCTTCCCTTTTAGCTACCTCACAGATAGAAGTATTTGAAAATTTTTAGTGCCTAGCTTGAAGTTAAAAACTTCAGCAAGAGTCAGAAGCTCAGGAAGCTATGCTATTTTAAGGCTATGCCTAAAATTCTGTGTCAAGTAGTCACAGGGACTAAAGTAAAAGAATCCAATTATCTGAGTACACAGTTTAAGACAATGAGCCCTATTTGTGCAGAGAATCAGAATCATATAGGTCTATGTTCATGACACAGCTTAATATTACAACCATGGAAATGTTTGAAGTTGTCAATCTCCATCATTGTTTAAATGGGCAACAAAATTTCAAGCCAGCTCCACAGACCCAGGAACAGGGAGCACACCACTTGGTATCAACTTTGAGAATACATTTTAGGGGATATGCAGTACCCTGTAGGAAGTCTATGATAGGATCTAGAATCCACTTCCATATAGCAAAAGTTTAATGAATGGACAGGTCCTACTGAAAGCAGCTGCTTTCTTTATTTCACATTTTACAACTTCTGCCAGAAATCTGAGAGGTCTAATGACTAACAGCACCCTTCATGAAGTGATCCCTATTAATGCCCAGAGCACATCCTTGCTCAGTGATACAGAAGAGTTTGGGGAAAAACAGTATAGGATCATGCAAATATGGAGTATATCAAAATGCAGATACCCAAGAAAGAAAAATCTCATTTCTCAGAGTTTGCTTTTACAACTGCAGTAATACTTCTTGCAATTATTTTTACTTTGGCTTGCCTGTTCCTACAAAAGAAAAAAGACACTGGTTAGATGGTGTTGCGAAAAATACTAGGGTTTTCTTTTTTTTTTTTTTCCCTACCCTTATCCTTATTCTGGTGGAAAGGGGCAGCATGTAAGAAAAAGCTTGGTTTCACTTCTAAGAGTTTCATTAAAAGATACATGATTACATAATGTCATAATCATGTTTTATTTCAGTCTAACTGTCAGAAAACAAGCTCTCTGAACTGTTTTGAGATCTGTGCCCTTTTTCACACACTAGTGGGCTTTGGTTATATTACAGTGACCACCAAATTCCTACTGCCATTTTAACCCAACCAATGACTACAGAAAATAAGCATAAAACCAATACTTGTTAATAACAATTACATAAAATTGATTTTGGTAATGAATTTCATTTCTGCTGACTTGCTAGATAACCATATGGTTAACTTCATAATCAATCAAGAATTTCCTTGGACTTTACTTAACAGGGTGACATACAATTTAAGTACATGAAGTGTGATAAATACAAGCTGTCTTGCTGAAGATCTCTCTGTTGACTTAGATAATGATTGAATAAGTGAAGTGTAATAACAAATATGTGCATAGATATTTTAAAATAGAAATCAAGCCAGCCTGTTAGAATTATCAACAGAAAGTTTAGTATGGTTAACACTTTCCTTAGTTACATACAGTAATCAGAAGCAGTGTCGTGCACACAGAAAAACATTAGCACTCTTGCTACAGGGCATAGGCAATCAAAGATAGTTTCATTATTTTACTACTGCTTTACACCCTTAACTGCTACAAATAGAAAGCTGAATGTTGTATAACTCTTGTGGTACACAAGGATGCTGTTTCTGTCAGACTGAAGACCCTATGAGTCTATTTTTATTTAAACTTTTTTATAAGACAGTTTACAAATTTGTCTCTAACGATGAGAAGATACTTTTGCAGATCATTACTTGGCTAAAAGGACAGTTTCACCATCATTGTTCAGATTCCTTTACTTTAAATCTGAAGAGTAAATTAGATGTTTTACTGCATTGTCTAGACACAGAGGTCTTTACAGAAACAGCATACAAGAAAGAAACACTGACATTCTAGTGAATATCTTCCATCCACATGATTGCTTTGCAACAGAAATTGTAGTGATGTGGTCCTTAATCATGACTCATAAAGTTGGGGTAGCCTCTGAACCAGAGGTGTGGTATTTGACTGTCAAGAACTGGGTTACTACTATAAAAAAAACTGCCAGGTTTAACTTGAACACTTTTCCAAAGTTAGGTTGATGACAATTTTTTCTACTTTTCCAAGCCTTCAGAAAACTCTTTCCCACTGAGCGCTGATGCTACAAAGACATAAAGTTTACATAGTACCAGTTTGACTTTGGGCTGTGATCACATTTATCAACAATAGGAAGTAAACTAAGCATATTTATGATTAGAAGTCATTTGAAAACAAATTTTTTAAGCATAAAATTTACTACTAGTTTGACAATGAAATACTACTCCCAAATTTTGTGGCATTTATGCGTATGAATAGAGGATGGTAATAATAACTTTACTCAAATGTTTCAGCTTTCCCCCTAAAGGATTAAGTTGTGTTTTGCTAAAGGATGTTCCTGCTGCCAGAGGAGAGCACAGTACTGCTGGAAGGCTGCATGCCAATGTCTTCAAGTTCCTTCAGTGCTCAGTTCAAGCACATGAGGGGAGAAAAAAACTCAACCTAGACTTAATTCTATTAAATTACTTCAATTAAGGTATTTTTCAAAAATCAAAGGGGATTTAATCATCATTGCCTAGACTAATTATAAAGGTAGTCAGTAAAAGTGGCATGTACAACTCTACACACTATGAAAATTAATAATTTTTCCTCAGTTTCAATACTCAGATGAAAATGGATTAAAAGAAAAATAGAGAAAAAGGGTAGAATTTTCACAGATTCTAGAAAGAGAATGTATGAGAGATAGATGTGGCTCAGAAAGGAAGATGGTTATATGCTCCCATAGATGCAAAGAAACCTGAAACCCTGAAATGCAGCTTGCAACTTAGAAAAAAATCCCCTAAGTGCCAGTTCATTTTTCATCACGTTAAATCAGCTGGTGAGCATCAGAAAAAGATGCTCACATCTTCCCCAACATCTCAGTGATCCAGAGAGAGATCATTACATTGCAGTAAATCACCCTATTGCGAAGTTTGGTGGGTTGTTTTTGTTTTTTATTCTTTTTGCTATCTGTACACACTCTAAGGGTATTACCCTAACCTGACCTGCATTTCTTGGTGAAGAAAAACAACTTTAATGAGGCCTTTACTTTCCTCCCCTTAAAGTATCAGCCAGCCAGCTAGCCCAAGAGGGAAAGTGCTGATTTGCTACTCTTCTCTAGTTTACTGTTGTTTAGGCAAAGCTCCAACAGCTGGTGACTTGATTCAGAGGTGCTAAATAATAGCATAGAAAAGCTGTGGTAGCCCTGCTTGATCTTCCTGATTGCAAAGCCAGGGAACCTTTCAGGTTGAATATCTTTGGTAAGTAAAGCTGTGTTCAACTTCATGCTTAAATTTAAGGAGGTGAGATGTGTTTATGTTTGATGACATCATATTTGTTTTGAAGGTTTGCTTATCTGTTAGAATATGATCTCTGACAAGGTGGTCTTCTTGTCTGTGAGGGTCATTGAAGGTAGGCAGCAGTCACTTTTGTGAAGTAGAACAGGAGCAGCTAGGCTAAAAATTGCAGTCTGATGTTATGCTATTAAGCCACATATGTTGCAGCCCACAAAAAGATGGTGTTGCAGAGAAATGTGCCAAGTTTATTGGGAAAAGAGCAGATAGTTATAGAAAGAGAGAAAGAGCTACTCTTTTTTAAGTTTATAGTTGAAGCTGCAGCAATCTTATGATTGTAGATAGAAATGCTGGTACAGGAGCTTTTTGCTTTTTTGTGGAGAACAGATAACAGGCAGATTTTTCTCAGGGTACCAAATGTGTTGTGGTCCCTCATATTCTATATATGTGAAGTTGAGGGGATTTTGAGTGTGTCAGAAGAGAGGTCATAAGGGAGAAAGCAAAGGAACTGGAATTAATTTCAGTTTCACCTGCCCACACTGTAGACTATCAGCATGGTACTCATAATATCTCTCAATCTATCTGTCTGCTTCTCAGAAAGAAATTTTACCTATAATTTATTTTCCTATTATGATGTTTAGGGAGCGTGCCAAGAATGCACTACATTATAGAGATAGTAGTAGAAAAATAAGCATAATGATCATCCAGATTTCTGATAAAATATGTCCTTTAACATAGCTTTTGTGTTCTATAGCAGAAAGAGGAGGATAGGTCAAGGCTATACCTCAATCCTTTTCTTTTAGCTGTAATTAATTTTGTCTTGTAGATAATCCCATGATCAGATGGATTTCTATATATACCCTGAGTTGCAAAGCTTGAGTGTATACCTTACTAGCAAGAAAAAGCTGATTTGTTTTTTGGGTTTTATGAATTTGCTACTTGCAGGGTAGATAATTTTTCTTACTATCCAACTTGTTGATATATGATGATTTGTTTTAAATAACTTTTCTAGAGAGGAATAAATAGCCAGATACTGATGTCTGGATCACTGCTTTCAGTCCTAGACTGCTGCAGTATACAGCATTTTGCACAGTCATCTGTTTTTCTTTTTTAAACTTATGTATCATCACTTATAAATCATTATTACCAAAATGCCCTTAAAATTCTTCCTACAATTTTTCCTGCACATTTACAGTGATGCTGCCTTTAATTATAGGACACAGACTATTCCTTACAAATCAGTGCTATTTCAGGCACTCTTTGTAACCTTAAATAAATGTGTAACATCTATTCAGTAGAGTATAAAGGACTTCTCCAGATGGTTTGATCATGACAGATAACCTTATTTATTGTTATGACAGTACAGGGGCAAGCTGCACCTGTGGTCTCTTCCCCGGTCTGTCTTGCAGGCTTCTATTTCAAGCAACAAACCTTACCAACACTTTGGCAGGATTGAAAATGGCAGCTGACCTAACTTCAGACTGAAGCCATGCTCTCAAATTCTTGCTCCAGTTTCATGTCAATCAATTCATCCTTTATAAGTGTTTTCTTCAGATAGGCTGTGCTGCCATTTCTTTTACTTTACTGTTCTTAGTCTTGATACTAGGACGCTGCTCTCTTTTCTAGTAGGGTGAACCTGGTGAGCCCAACTGTAAATTTTTATTTTGTCTCAGTGACACATTTCTGTAAGGTTCTGTGACAAAGATCAGAGTTACAAAGAGTATCTCCCTAAAAAGACATGTGTTATCCATTCCCATCAGAAACACATCACAAGTACAGGAAAGGTTGATCACAAAAGGTTCACTTGCCCAGGTCAGCAGAACATGCAGGTGGCTGAGCTGCAGGAGGTGGTGATAAGGCTATATAACATCAGGGAGGCTGAGAAGGAGTTAAATAGCTGTTTCCAAGTATAGTCTGCAGGGAACCCAAAGCCTGCAGCCAAACAGCTGAAAACTTCCCCCAACAGCACACACATTGTGGGGGGGGGGGGGGGGGGGGGGCAGTAATACATAACAATGAAAGCTTGCAATGGCAAGGACCAGCAGGAGAAAGAGACTTCCTTGAAGCCTGAGGTGCCCTTACAGAACCTGTTCACTGCTCTGCAAACTGAAGAGGAAAGACCCGTCGCCTCGGGAGAGCTGCTGGGGCTGAATAATGCAGTCCAACGTGCTCCCTGTGCAATAACCAGTGCAGCTAAGAAGAGGCCGCAGGTTGTAAAGAGCAGGTGACTCTTCTGAGAGCTATGGAGGCACCCATTTGGCAACCTAAAGTGGGTGCCCTCTAAGGAGGTGTGCTGCTCGCCTGCAGCTCGTGTCAGGGGTGACACCGAGTGACTACAAAGCCGTTTACTGACTCCTGGCTACTATCCACTGCCATTGTTCCATGTGGGCACCAGTGATGCAGCCAGAGCAGGATGAGGAGTATCAAGAAGGATTAGAGCCTGGGAAGCAGCAGTAAGGGACTCTGGAACACAGGCAGGTTTTTCACCAGTCCTGCAAGTCAGAGGAAAGAGGTTTGAAAGGGATGGTTGAGTCCAGTGAATTGACAAATGGTGACACAGCTAAGGCTTTATCTGTTACACTGTGGGACTCACTTTGAGAAACCTGGTCTGCTGGGGGCTGATGGAGCTCATCTGTCAGAGGAGGACAACAGCATCTTCATTCATACATTTGACAAGATGATGAAGACTTTAATTGAAACTTTCCAGGGAAGGGGAATTTTAATCCATTCCACTCCTGCCAGTTTGATGCTAGTGCCAGCAACAGATGCCCAGAAGCCTGTAGAGGTATCACAGGCCAGCAGGAGAGCATGTGAAGAGCAGCACAAAGGAATTCTAGCCACTTCAGCCAGTAAGTCAGCTTCACCGGGGACACAATTTAGATGCCTCTATGAAAGACCAAGTAGCATGAGTAATAGAGGAGGATTTAGACGTGCATGCCTGTAAGGATATGATCTTACTGACATCACAGAAATGTGGTGGCTTCTGTGACTGGAATGTTGGAATGGAAGGATATAAACTGTTTAGGAAGAACAGATATGGGAGGCCAGGAGGTGGTGGTGTTGCCCTCTCTGTCAATGACCAGCCGGAGTGCATGGAGTTCTGCCTGGGGGTGGATGAGGAGTCAGCCAAAAGCTTCCAGCTCAGGGTAAAGTGAGGGCAGGGACAGGTAATGTTGTAGTGGGGGTCTGCTACAGGCCACCTGAACACATGTATGAGGCCCTTTACAGAGAGATAGGAGCAGTCCTACATTCAGTAGGCCTGGTTCTCATGGGGCACTTGAACTACCTCAGTTAAAGGGACAGCATAAAAGACCATTAGCAATCTAAGAGGTTTCTGGAAATACCTTCCAAATCATAACTTCCATCTCTAAATGGAAGAGGTGCCAACAAGGTGTCCCTGTCTATGGTTGGAGCTAGGTGGTTTTTCACACCCCTTCCCATCTAAACCCTTCTATGAGCATGACAGCACACCCTTAGTACAAGCATGACCTTGGTTAAAACATATTATTCTCTCAAATTTAGGCAAGCTCAGGTACTTAATTTTTAACCTCAATTGTTTCTGCACAACCGTGTTTCATTCTCAGTATCACTCCTGCATCATTTTTCCAGTGCTGTCTTAATCCCTTCCTTTCTGTGAGTTTTTTGGTTTAGTACCTTTTTTGATCATAAAATTCCAACAAATGGAAGAACTCATTAATCAAGCTGAAATCAGACAGCCAGGAATTTTGCAATTAGTAGTCTTTCTATGCTTGTCTTATTAACTCCTGGAATTTCTATATTATATTTTATCTGTGGTGATTTTTTTTCTTGAAAGGTTTTATCCAAAAAGCTGTAATGATATCAGCCAACCTAGTTAAAAAACACAAAATATTTTTAAAATGTTGCCTCTCATGTTTCCCAAAATTAATAAACTTTTTTGTATTATGATGAAGACCATAATTTTCTCAACTTCTTCAATTTTTAAAAATGTAAGACTATAATTTTAAAAAATAAAAAAATTCTCAATAATGAAGAAAAAAAATTTTATATAATTTTTCTGTTTTCTGCTGTGGTCCTGTGAGTTAACATAGAAATTGAGATAAGGAAAAGAGAAAAAAAAGCTAACAAATAGAAAAGTTAATTGTGTACTAAAATGAGGCAGCAAAATGCTGAAAACCAAGTTATCACATACAGGTGTATCTTGTTTTAAAACAAACTCTTCTCTTATTCATTAGTCAGCAGTGGATTTGTCTTGACGGTAGAAAACATTGTGGTACTACTGTCTGATTTATAACTTCCATTTGCAATTTGGGTGTTGCTGACTACAATGGAATAGTTTTCAAAGTGACTCCAATGCTACATGATAAATTGATGGATTTCTGCAAGAGGCCTGGATCTGTAGACAGTGCTGGCCATGGAGAAATTGCTCTCCGCTTGTTTTTCTACTTCTAATAAATTTTGCTACTTCTTTTCAGTTAATTTTTAATTTATTTTTCTTTATACTTTTATATTTTCCAGTGACTTATTACACACTTCTGTATAGTTCTTGTATAAATATTTTTCTGTTGACACTACAGTTTCAGCAGAAACTACTGAAGATAAGAAATGTTCCATGGGGTTAAAAGCTATGTATTATGTTTATTGGCTTATCTCCACCCCTTGTGTGAGCACATTGATAATTCAGCTTGAATTTCAGATTCTTGTTATTTTTCAAGACTAATCATTTAAATGTTTCATCAGTTAGCAAAGAATAAATTGTGGAACTTCAGTTCCAACCCTATAGTCTGTTTCTAGATTGAAAGCTAAGTATGTGTGCTGTAGGCGTCTTGGCTCTGATCACACATTGAGGTTTATTTTTTTTAGGAGTCTAAGAAATTTTATTAAAATGTTAGTTTAACTGGAGGAAAGAACACATCTATGGTGATAAATTAATCAAAATATTTTCATTGTTCTGGTCTCTTTTTGAGGAAAGAAAAATAAAACTGTTAAAGCAGGATTAAATGATTAATTTTTTTTTTCCCAAAGACTGGAGTATTAACTATATGAGAGACAATAACTACAATTCAGTATAAATAGGAAAATATTAGTACTTTTTAGTGTTAATAATTTTGTGGTAGGGAGCAGGAAAGGCACTGATCAATAGGAATGAGGACCTCTGCACAGTACTGTCCATCAGCATTTGGCTGTTGTAGAAACTGTGAAATCCCTGCTCATATCTCTGGTAGCATCTAAATGTGCAGGTAAATGTTCAATGCTGCAGTGCAGTTTATTTATTAGACACCACTAAAAATCAAATTGTAGAATGCAGATTAAGTAAATACAAGTTCTCACCAACATGTCCAAGTCTGTGCTCTACACTCCCACTACAGGAAGTTACTGTAAAGATGGAAGCTCTTTTAGGTCCAGATTGATATCTGGAAGTACCTTTCCATTTATTTGTTAACCACAGGGGAAATTTCAGACAAGGCATCAAACTTTCAAACCTCAGTGAAGGGTTCAAAGTTGGCCAGGAGGATGCCTGAAGTAACTTTAGTATTATTCATCTTTTTTATTTTCTGTTCAATATAATTTAACTGCTATATAATATTTGCCACTGTGACAAACATTTTCTAATTGCTGCTTTTTGTTATTCTTATCCTGTGAATTAATCCAGCTTTAAGTTACTTTCATGACAATACATGATGCCATGTGGTTCTCAGCAAGTTTTGTGTCAAATATTTAGTACAACTGTGTTGACATTCTGCCAGGCTCTTGGTGAGAGCTGCTTGTAAGAAGTCTTGTAGTTGAATCTGATTCAGTTTAAGGCAGGTCACAAATCTCAGTCACAGTTCAGTAGATCACCCAGATTTTATTGTCTGAGTTAGCCTCTTTTATGGCTGGCTTCCAAAACAGTGTATTGGAGTGTGAGCTCAGAAGAGGCGAACCTGGAAACATGAAGGACTGAGAAGGCACCATGCTGCTAATATGCAATCTGTACTTTGCTAGTCCTCTGCTTCAGCTCTTGGCATTGTCCCTTATGAATAACAACAAATTAAACCGTTATAAAAATTGATATAATTGTACAGAGGAACAAAAGTTCTCTGTCTCTTCTGGAGTTTAGTTTATCTATTATCTCTTCTGTCCTCTTAATCAACAGAAGCAGCTGAAAAGAAATATGTTAAATGTTACTAGTAGGAAACCCCAGACAGCAAGACTCAGGACTTTACTTCAGAGAATACAAGTGACAAGCCCTGGATAAAGTCCTTTTTCTTTTCATTTAAAACAACCTACCCATGGTGCCAGCCAATATTAAACATGGCCTTTCCTGAAATGTGTTATCATGTGAAAAGTAACTTAGATCTACGGAGAAGTAAATACCAGATTTTGTAGTACACATAAATCCATAGGAGTAGCATATACTCTATTTCACAGAATGAAACTTAAAATTTAAGTGGCAAGTTTCAGTATTAATGTTCTCAAGAGTGCATTGGTGCGCACTGCCAGCATATCTGATAACCTGAAGCAGCCCAATGAAATCTAGTAGTAAATACAGTAATATTCCAAGTGAATACATTCTAGAGAGTGTTTCTGTGCCTATTCTCTAGAAAACAATTCTCGTCTGAAAAAATTTACAAGAAATAATTGCTTTACAAATATAAAATTTCATTTGGTCATTAAATATTAAAAATATTTATTAATGGCATTAACATAGCTTTTCTGAATGACATTAGCATAAATTATTCTCCACATTTTTTGAATGTCTTTAAAGACTGATTGCTCCCTCACTATAATGCTAATTTCACCACTCTTTCTTATTAGGATAACACAATTTAAACAACCTACCAGCAAGAGCTACTGCTTTTTTTGCTGTTAAATTCATTGCTGCTTTTCATTACTCCTCAGGTATATTGATTGAGAATTTATAGTATGTGTTTCTCAAACAACTGTTTCAGAAAAATATTTCACTTAAATATATTTACAAATAGTTTAGTAAAAGACCTTGAAACATAATAGCAATAAAGAAGGTCATAACACTTCTACTATTCGTGGATGCATAGTAAATCTTACTCTCTTTTTGACATACTTTCCCATTCTGCTCTTTTTCTGTTCAATAACCTTTATAATTATTATTCTTATTACTTATATAATTTTAAGTATATGTTAAATTGTGTCCTTCAAGAAACTAAAATATTTGTAAGACTGAAATTTTATGACCATTTTCATGACTTATTTTCCTTTATATTCATACTGGAGCTTGATTTTTTTTTGTCTTTTCTCATCCTTCCTAGACTAATCTGAGTCCTGTATTGATTTTTTTTTTTTTTATTAATGCATTATATTTCTTATTTCAGCCATAGCCAAACAAGGCTTTTTCTTGTTCTCTGGCATGTAAACTTATTTTTTCTGTAAGTTTTGCCTATGTTCATGCCTGAATTATTAGCTGACATTATTTTCCAGACCAGCTCTCTCTTTCCTACCTTTAATTTATAAGTTATATAATCAATTATTTACACTTTATTTCCCTAGAGAATCCTAGGCAGAACATTTTATTGTTCTCAGATAATTGATGCCAGGAGGAGAGATCTCTTGGGCATCTGACACCACTGAGCCCAGCTTGTTTGTAACCTCTCTTGAGCCCTGATGCGTCTCAGGCCAGGCAGAGCTGCCTGTGCTGTACCAGTGGTGAATGACCCTGGTGCACTGTGCCCGCCTCTGCCCCCTCTGCTGGGTTTGCCTTGGTTTCTTACATGTGCAGTCAGAGACGGTCTGGGCTAGGAGAGGGAGATACAATCCAACTTCAGCTGTGCAACAGCCTTCCCTCAGCATCAGCCTAGCAGCAGTAATTTCACAAGGGTCTAATAACCACACTGGCATTCGTATGTCCTGGCTGAAATCTGAGCAGTGTGCACTCCAGTTTTTCAGGCAGGCCTACAAATACAAGAATATTTCTGCCTTCTGAAGGGCATACAGTAGATTTATGCCCTTTGCATTGTTACTAATCAAGTCCCATAGCTGTTCATTTTTAACTAAAGAACTAATTTTATAAGTAGATGGCACACTGTCTTCTAGACTCTAATTAAAATTTATTTTTGGTCCTTAGGTGTAATGACTACTCTTCTGAGATGAGCTCTTAATTAATGCACAGAGATCCTGAAAGTCCCACCTCTCAATAGTCATGATTGACATCCAAGGATACAAAAATTGCACTAATTGAGCTTTCCATTTATACACTTTTCTGCAGCCAGCTCGTCAAAAAAGGTAGGAGAAGAAATGAGCATAAGAACAGTTATATTTTAGCCATCCATATTCTCCTGAGGGTGGAGAGGGGGGGAAATCTTGCGGAACTATGGAAATTTTTTCCCTATAGGAGTCAACTCTTCAGATTTCAGATGCAAGATTTGTTTTGCTATGAAAATTACAGAGTTTTTGTTGAAACTCTATAATTCAACATATACAGTTGAATAATGGTACAGTATTCAATATTAAAATACAAGGATAACTTAAAAGTCAGTGGGAAATGCTTTGCATCGCAAATAGTGTTGCATAGCAATATATACTTTCTGAGCAGAGGTTGTATGGTATTGAAATAAGATATTTCAATGGGTGAGTAGCAGCTTATCTGGAAATGTTCTCTTAATTTTGACCCACAGTCAGTATCAGAGATTTTATAATATTTCTAAAGTAATTATTTCTTTCTAGATTCAATTTAGTACTTCAATAATAAACTTCTCTTTGTGATTAATTTAACTGCATATTTTTCTGGGGTCAGTTAAGATGAAGTCACTGAATAATTTCCAGTATTGTCATTTGAGCTGAAGCACACAAAAAGGTACTGAGAAGAACATGGTAGATGACAAGAAATAAAGAGTGCTGGAAGGTATCAGAGATACTTAGCAGAACAATTGCATTGCAAGTTGTATGTAGGAAGTACAACAGGCATCTGAGGGGGGGAAAATGAAAAGGACGCCAAATATATGCCTACAGAAAGATTTATCTATGTTTTAAAAAGTAATCCAGGATACAATAGGAAGATATTCAAAAACTTTTCTGACAATGGTTTGGTTTTTTTGTTTGTTTGTTTGGTTTTTTTTTCTGGACAACTTAGCACACTTTAGCTTATTTATTCCTTATTTAGAGCTTTAATATCTGGTGACTTATAACAAATGTAAGTGAAAATGAAGCTCATTAAATAGGCATCAGATTTTCATGAAAGAACTGTTCCACTTCAATGTTTATATTTTGGATTTACTTGGTATCTTTGCTTGTTTCTAGAAATGGGAAGCATTCAAGGTGTGGGGGGAAAAAATTGACTTATTTTAGAATCTTTTAGGATTCTAAAAAGGAACCAGCATTTTAATCAGGTGGGTTAATCTTGAGGGCTAGAGGAATTAGACTTTCTTGGGGAATGTCCACACTGAAGAAGATTAAAGTATAAATGCTTACTGACATATGCTTAAAACTGGAATTGAAACAGATTTAGCTGTTTGTATCTAGATTAAGGGATCTATGGGAAAAAATGTAAACATGTATACTGTAGAGTCCAGGCTCCTTTTAACTTTTGAGATGTTTTAAACTTCAGCTGTGCAATAAAGGCTTTAGAGAAAGGGATTGGAAAGAAAACCAAAGCAAGGATTACATAAAGGAGGTCCTGGAGAGAGAGACATCCCATCAAAGCAGTACAATAATTTTGCAAAATCCCTTTAAGTGCCCAAAAAGATTCTGAAAATGTTTATTTTCTGTACAAGATTACAGAAGGAGGCAAACTGGGAGTATGGGTACAGAATGACTTGAGAATCCTAGGCTTTTTATTTCTTCTAATAAAAATATAAGGACAAAGTAAAACTTAAATTTAGAGTTAAGAGTACAGAGATGTAAATGGAGGCTGGGGGGGGAAAAAAGTAGGAATTAAAAAATAAATCATTAGAAAAATGTCTATTTTATATGCTCTTCATATCTAGAATAACTTCATACTATTAGGATTAGTGCAAAACTATTACCAGATCTTCTATGATAATGTTAATTTCATCTTTGTGAAATAGCTCTGTCCAAAGTAACCCACTGCAAATTTTTATATGTACCTATAATTTATGATGTTGCTGTGAATTTCCATATTGCATGCATGAGGAAAAATATCTAGGTTTTATGCAAATTTTCTTTAATTGCAGTTTAACTTTCCCAAATAACCAAATTAGAGTGGATACTATCTCCTTTCTAATTTGGCTACTTTGATAAAGATGAATTGTTTAAAACATTTTGGTAGAAACAAAAGATGTTTTAACTTAAGGAGAGCAAAGATGCTTTTGTACAACTTAATACAGCTACTAGCATGTCAAGGTCTAACTTCATTATCATGCCTTCAGATTTTGTGTATTTTTATACTTAAGAAATGGTAAAAACTCATTCTAAGTTTCACTAGACTGTATCTATGTAGAAATAGCTATTAACAGGAAATGCATGCATACATTCAGAGTGCTGGCAGTTAAAATGTATTTTGTGTTAATTCAAAATAATAGTTCTAGATATAAGAGTAGCTTTAAAGACCATAGCAAATGTCAGATCAACTTGAGGCCAATGTATGCCTCTTGCTTTTGGTAATCAATTAGACTTTAATGATAGGTATTTCATTTTGAATAGCTGCAACAATAAATTATTCTCAGGGCAACATGGTGGAACCTAGTCTCCTTTGGCTTTTGGAACCAGTAAAATAACAGAACATCAGTCAAGTTAATAAAGTGTGGCCTTATTACACATTCTGCATCTGTACATAAACTGCCAGCATATGATCAAAGACTGCAGCTGTTTCAGTTATATCACAGTCACATCATAGACATTTTATAGTTATAGTGGAGAGCGTTCCAGGGACAACCCAGTCACCTTGAAGACATACAGAGTTCAGTGGAACCTCATTAAATTGCACCTTGATATTATGTGAAACTGGTAGGACACCTATTAGGTATGGTATATACAATTCCCATGCTAAAATTGTTTTGTATGCATGTTTTATGCATTGCCTATATGTCTTCTCAAGAAATCCAGGGTTTTGTTCACACAAATCTTCAGTGTTTCATGTTTCTACATTTTAATTTTTAACTTGTAGTTGCCAAAACCAAAGGATTATTCATAGCCAAATGGCTGTGTTGTATTGCACATGTGAAGGCATTAATAAAATATGAATTAGTAATTAAAATATTTTGAATGCAAGCTGAAATATTAAAGTGTGTTTTTACAGCTGTTGACACATTTTTCCTTTCATTTCATGAACAGTGTTTTGCTTAAGTCAATGGGTTTTGTAATTGACTTTTTGCAAAAGAATTTCACCTAGTCAATTTTTAGTTATAATCAGATGTGTTTTAATAACAGATTCACTTTTCTTTATTATACCAAGCTTCAGTCTGAGAAATGCGAAGAGGGAGAGACCTTAGTAAAAAGTGATTGAAAGAGTTATTTCTGAAAAATATGATTTTCGTATTACATAATGTTCCACACAGAGTAGCTAACTGCTGTATTGCAACAAAATTAAGCTGGCAACTTCCTTGTCTGTAACTTGAAAGACACTGTAACATCAGCTGCATTGTTTCTTCAGTACCCCAGTAGAATTCACCAAAATAATATAACTTCATCATTTAGGTAGCTAAGCTCAACAATAAAATATAGGCAGCCACCTAATCGGAGACTTGAATCTTAATAGTTTTAAAAAGTGTTGTGGGATTTAATTCCCAAAGTAAAATGGAAAAGCATAAAGAAGTGCCCAAATTTACTCAAGCAATAGTTCCAGTAAAAAATACAACCTTATGTTGTTAGCTATTCTTCCTACACCTATTAACACTTTACAGGTAAAGACGCATCTATGTAATTGTTCTGATAATTCTCGGTACATATGCAAAGGAAATAAAGAAGAGCTGTTTTAAAACTAAAATAAGTTATGTGGGATAATAATCTATTATGGTAACAGTCAAATTGCTTGTCATGTCATGAAGGGTTATGCTTTAATTAAGCAATAAGGCGTGACAGGTTGTGAATTACAATGTAATAATTCTTGTCTAGTGTATTGTTAGGCAAGAGGCCAAAGGCCTAGTGCCACTGAATGCTGCAGGAATAAATTATTATGCTGTAATTTAAACAATTCAGTATCATATTGCAATAACTGTAAAATATTACATTCTAAGTTTAAAAAATGCGCATTATAATTTTCCTATACCTGAATGCTCCTCCAGTAAATGACTTAGTTGCAAAGGCTATCACAGAAAAGAGGCATTTTCTCTTTAATATGTTATGTTTAGATTTCTATTGTAAATCAATAGAACACAGATGTTTCTGAGAAATTTAAAAGATGCCATTTTGATACCATGCCTTCCTAAAATAAACAGAAAACATAAAGGTCTGAGGAACAAATGTTCCCTAAATTCTTACTTCGAATTGTAGTCTAATTGTTTCCCATGAAAAAAAAGGGCTACGTGAAATTACTCTTAACTGGGAGCCTTGCATTTAGTGTAGGCTTTGTTAACACCTTTACTTTTTGAAAACACATTTTTCACATTGTTCTTTTTCCCATCATTCCCTATTGACACTTTTTCAGAAGACATATTTATAGAGCCCTTCAAATTCATCTTTTAGATGAATACTTTTTAAAAAGTTTTATTTTATTTTTACCCCATCTTCAAAAGCAAAGTCAATAAGAAGATAAAAATACAGGATTGTGAAAGATCTCCCATTATATTCCTCTGCTAGAAAGCACAAAATCAAAGATACTGTAAATAGCTGGAAATGTGAAAAAAAAGTGATGAATATTGATACTTCCCTGCTTTTTCATCAGTCATATAAGTATAAAACCCCATGTAATTAAAATTTACAATGTAAAATATTTCCGACCAAAATATTATGCTAAGAAATCACACCTTATAGGCCATGTTGTAAAGTTATTTCACAATTTACATGCCCGACTGGAAAAAGTTCAGGTTCCATCCCTTAATTGGAAGAAGTTAGAAGCCTTATCCATTGATACATTTATTCGTCTGTAGCTGAATGGCATCAGTCATGTTAGTGGTATCAAAAAAAATCACAAAACTATTTCTTCACACTTGTTAATTCAATGGAACTGAACTAAAATATAGGGGCTTTTCTCATTCTTTTACATTGCTTTTGCAGCAGTAATGTAAATCAATATGTCTTCCAGATGTTGCAGGTCTGATGTACAGTACCGCTCCAATCTAAATCTCTGTGTGTTCTTCTTTCCTTTCCTTTGTATTTTTTTCTCCTTTGGTTGTGTTTTCTTGTTCAATCTCAAGCTGACTTGCATTACTGAAAGCCAGATACAGGAGAAATTTGCAAGTTGCAAGATTGACTCCTTAGCTGATTGGAGTTTGTTGTCCTTAAGTAACATCAGAATTTGCCAGCTGACCTAGTCACATTACAGCTAATATACTTCCTTTTAGTGTTGCCATGTTTGCTATGATAATACTTGCAAACCATGTTTAATGCTCCTTTTTTTTCTTTTTTTGTCATCACTTCTGTACTGTAGTGTAGATGTATCAGTAATAATAGACCTCATGTAAGAGCAGGGTGGGTGTTTCTGTTAGTAACATGAACAAAGAGACTTTTTTTTTCCATAACACTTGAATTACAAGCAAATTTGCCTTCAAAGGATTCTTTGTACACTGAGAAAATCTGTCACTATGACACAGTTCACAGGAGGAAACAATTGGTTTAATTTTCTCAACAGCTGAGTAGCTCCCTATTCTTCCCAAGTACAATTCATCAAAAAATAAAGTATGTTTCACTTCTGATATGCTTTACCCCAGACAGTCAAGGCATTTGCTTTTGTTTTCATAGTTATTAGGCCATTTCTACTTGTTAACTTTCAGCAGTTTGCTTTAATCTTAGACTGCAATCTAGATAAGAATTCACAGCAATTGTTCATCACTAAAATAATTTTAAAGCTTGTAAGTCCTTTCAGCTGATGTTTTGACTAACCTTCTCCATTTTTTAGTACACAAATCTGTATTAATACTGCATAATTTTAGCAAAAGAATCAAGCATCAACAAAAATGTTCAGGGCAAAGAATAATAAACTGCCATTTCAAGCTTCTATTTTCAAATTAGTAATGTTTCCGAGATGTGATTAGCAATGACATATTTTATGACAAAAGAAGAACAAGGATTTAGAAATGGAAACTAAAAATATTTGTGTAGAAATTTAATAACCTGGCAGATTTTATTCCATCTGTTAGGAAGAGTTTGAAAGCCATTTCCTGCTGCCATTCACACCACAGAGGCTTCAGAGTTCAGAGATGGAACCAAATACCTGATGTGAAAATCTGCTATTATGATTCATATCCAAAGATTCATATCAATATCTTTGCATAGAATATTTTTGCTTATTTATAAAAATAAAACTTGGATCGAAAGGTTTAGGTTTATTATTTATCTGTTTTATTGTCAATGTCACACCTTGAGGTAGAAAAAGTACCAAAAACATTTATTCCTTTCAAATGATGAAAATTGTTGAAACTACTCTATATGAGTGGACAATTCAAGAAACCAGGTTTCTTTGATAG
Organism: Taeniopygia guttata; assembly: GCF_048771995.1. NCBI lineage: Eukaryota > Metazoa > Chordata > Aves > Passeriformes > Estrildidae > Taeniopygia > Taeniopygia guttata. The sequence goes on along the minus strand of NC_133028.1, from coordinate 33,012,769 downwards.
GTGGCCCAGGATTCAAATTTTATGAACTTACTTTCAGGGTGAAATTACCATACAGAAAGAAAGTACAGTGTGGTATTGACTTGTCCTTTATTGTCATTCAGAACTGATAAGCAAATTGTGGGAACAGAACATCAGCCAAATTAGCAGACAGAAGGTATAAAGGAGAGCATGTGTAGTGTAAACCTGTAGCTGGTCAACTGGCATTGCAGTAAGTATGGACATGCAGTTTTCTGAGATGGTTTAGCTGAGCAGCTCACATCTATCTGTATTCAGCTGGATAGATGCTATAAATGGTTATTTCTAGGTGCTACTTCACAGGTGTTTGATGGATATAAGAAAACATAAATTACTTTTTGTCTTTAATGACGGAAAATCTGTAAGACTCATGGTAGTGTTAGTCTAATTGACAGTATCAAACTAGAGGAGTAAGAACAGGCTAGAAGTGTACATGGGTGAGTGGCACAAGCTGCTGTCAGCTCTATGAATTCATCTTACACAGAGAAGTGTCTTTTGCATTTAGTCATTCAGAGAAAGAATCAAGGGAACACTAAAACACCATTGGCAGCTGGAATTTGGTTTTGGGTCTTTTTTCCCCTAAGGTGGCCAGAAGAAACATAAATAAGTGTGTTTATATTTGAAAAAAAAAATCCACCTTTCCTTTAGAAAGAATTTTCATGAAAAATTAAAACCCTTATGTAATGCACTTTTACCCTTCTACACATTCTCATGCTCTTTGCAAGTTCTAAAATGCTCTGGCCCAAGATTGTTTTATTTCACCTGAAATACTAGTTAGAAATGAAAATTCATTTTAATCCCAATAAAAAAAAGAGTACTGGCAGCTCTGCCTGACAGTGAGGGGTTTTTTTATGTTTGTCTTTTAGAAAATTTAATTCCTATTGTAGGGACCTCTGCAGGTATATGATGAAAGCAGAATGAATATTTATTCTGACTCTGCAGGATGTGCACTTGCTCATCTATTTTCAGAACTGGGCTAAAGCAGGGATTTAAGGGTATAAATCCTTGTGCTAGGTTATTGACCCACAAAGTTATCTGCTCTGTCAAATAACTCATTTCCTGCCCACTCTCTGCAAAACAAATGTGATCATTACAAATACATGGTAATTGAAATAACACCTGTGTTAATGGTGATCTCAACCCTAAGAATCTCTCTAGGTGAAGACTCACACTAGCATCATTTATCAAGCCTAAGATTAGCCTGATGGAGTAATTGGAAGTCAAGTCTGTAATACTAGATTACCTTGCTAAAGCCAAACTTGCAATGGGTTAATATATTTTCATATTGCAATAATTTTCTTCTATCCAAGTAAATAGACTTTGAATATAATAGGACCAGCTCAAGCAAACAGATTTGTTGATGTGCAAAAATGTGCTTGGTGTGTGTTACCTGGGCTTCTGGATAGCTAACTAAGCAAAAGGACCCGAAGGGTTACTAGCACCATGATCTAACTAGCTGAGCTACTCTCAGTTGCTGATCCATGTGTCATTCAGGCTTTAAGTACAAATAATCTGGACTGCAGTCTCATAAAGGACATTTTTAAAACTATCTTGAAGATAGTTTTCATATAGAACATCAGTGAAATTCGTTCCTTAGATAGATCAGGCATATATGAAGTTTTAATAATTAATGCTAATTTGTATGAGGAAAACTTAAGTAAAACTTTTCCTTTGAACAAAGCTTATTCTAAGCATTCCTCTCCTTGCCCTTTGACTCAGCATTAAGATATACAAGGTATACAGGTATACCTTGCTATACAACATTTTCTTTTGACACTTAATTTTGGCATAAAAAAAATCAATTTCAAATGTGACACTCTTGCATGTATGTCCGTATTCTAGCAATGATTCCTAGAAAGAAATAACATTCAGAATTTGAATAACTGGAATTCATTTAAAAAGTAATCATGAAGTAAAATAAATAATTTAGTATTCCTAATGATGTGAAAATAAAAAAAATTATCTTGAGCACTGCTTGCATTATTATTTATCTAATTCTTCTACTTCCTTTGAATGGTGTGTTAGAAGATTGATTGACTCGGACCCAATTTTAGCCTTTCCATCTATAAAGCAAGGATTTTTGAGATCTATAACTGTGTGCTGCACACCCCAAGGTGGCTTGAACAGCCAATAGGAGTAATAGGGGTGATTAAACCTTGTCACAGGGGGTTAGATGCAGTGCTTTCTTCCTACATGACAGGCTGTGACAGTCAAACAGCGCTGAAGCAGAACAAACGACAGTGGCAGTTTGCTGTGAGCAGTGCTAGTGTCACAACTCCCACTAGAAAGCTAAACGCTAGGTATTCAGCTCAGGCAAGTTTCAAATAGACCATGCAAATTCTGGTTTCAGAGATTTCCCTGCAAATCAGTAGTGACATGCATTAACTGCAGAGTGATTGTGTTATTGCGTGAGTGATTGTCCACTGTCGGACGCTGGCCATGATCACAGTTTGAGTGACACCGCTGATCCATTTACATCTGCACTGAGCTGTTCCTGTTATGGGAAATCACCTTCATTTGAGAAGGCTGCTGTGCTAATGCAATTAGAATGAAGGTTATCATCACTCTTTAATGATTGCATGTGTTTGTCACTCTGAGTAACTGCGTACAGGAAGTGACAAACACCATGCACCTGACTGAGCCCAGGATAAAATCATATATTCAAATATAAAAGCTTTCATTCCTAAGTAAAAGAGACTGACTTTAAGATGACTACAGAAGAATAACTTTGAATTTTTAAGATTCCTTATATGGCAAAAGTTAACCAAGAAAATGCACCACAAAGTTCAGTCTTTTCAACTGTATCATTCCAGGCTTTGTAACAAAACAGGGGAGGGAAATTTTGTAAGAGAAGGAAGCTAAATATCTTAGTAAATTGCATAAGACAGAGGCATACTATGAATATTTAGTTTCTCATTTTAAGCTGAATTAAGGCTGTGTTCCAAACCCAGAAGAGTAGTACTGTATGCCCTCATATATTTGTATTTAATTATCTAAAGACTGATAGAAAGGGGTTGGGGAAAGTTCAAGAGAACCTCTACAAAATCTAGATAATATGGGTAAGAATATTTTCATTATTTCAAGATAGATCTTTTCTGCGACTAGAAGTGTTATGCTTAGATTTCTAACTGCTCTCACAGAAGCTTAAGTAATTTTGAACGAATTGTGGTTTAAAATTTTCAAGTTAACTGTTTGTTCTTTTAGCAATAAGATTAGATGTAATTGTCTCACCTTAATTGAAGGTTACAGCTGTGTAGTTGATGTTGGACTGAAAATGTCCCTTCTGAAAGGACTAAACCCCTCCTTTTGTATTCATTTATTTAAAATTAATCCAAAATTTTGCCATTTCTGTTTATAAGATGTTTTAGTCTTTAAATATTTTTTACTAATATTTTCTAAAAGGCGGTTATCAATTATTTTTTCAACATTTATTTTTCAGCTTACTATTTCTTTTGTTTCATGTAGCTGTAGATATTAAACAAAAAAAGATTTATATGTGTTTTCTCATGTTCTCATAAATTCATGTCCTGACAAACCTAGCATTTTTCCAATTCTAAAATCAGTTAAGAAAAATCCTGTCTTATTATGGCAAGAATGCCAAAGCTTATCTTTGATCAGGTCGTGTGCACCCACCTTCAGTGGGCTACCCTTGCACTGCCAGACATTCCTTCTTGCAGCGCCTGAGCTCTACTTCTCTACTATACCCAAAGCAGTAACAGCTGAGATAACATTCCTGATTGAAATACTGATATTGTGCTCTGCTCTTTCATTCCAGGCCATCTCTTTCACTCTGTTCTTTGGCAAACTATATAGGATTTTTCATGGAAGAGATCCATTCTGAAACACAAGTTCAGCTCCTCTGACATACCTGTCCTTTCCTTAGCCCTTTTATGCCCTTGTTCCTGATAGGATTTGAGACATGCTGGGAGGGAAGGATTTGTAGGCAAAAATGCCTGAAAAACTGTATAGGGAGCATTATTTCCATCTGGTGAACATTGTGTGGTTCGCCAGAGAAAAACTCATATCCATCTGTCTTTTCTGGGTATGTAAGGAGAGATTGCTCTCTAATAAATATTATCAGTGCTCTGGACAGTAGCAGGAGTGGTTATGAGATGAAGCAGGACTTTGATCATGCAGTCGTGAATAAGTACTTTCCTTTTGGAACACCTTTTCAGCTGCTGGTGTCTTTTTTTCTCAGTTCTCTTCCCAGATTTTTGCAGATCCTCAGAGGGTTGGCTGGGGAGTGTCATGATCCAGTGAAAATGTGTCACTGAGCTAGGACTTCAGCCTTGCAGTTCAGGACAGGAGCTTACAAGAGAGAAGGATGATAATAGCTGCCTGAAAATCTGCACTCAAATGAAAAAAAAAAAAAAAAATTAGTGCCAACCTCAACAACATTAATTTGTTTGCTTTATAATTTCAGCCCATTAAATTATATAACAAATATTGATTATTAGGATTTGAGAATCATCCTGAAAAAAACAGACGTAAATATTCAGTTAAGAAGCCTCTTCTATTCAAATACCAATCCAGACTATTTTCACAGAGAAGTATAACTTCTTTAAAAAATGCAATTTTTAAGCAAAAAAAGCTAGAGGAGGTGATTCCAATATCAATAAGAATTTTAATTGGTGAAATTACATTAATGAAATTGACAGCAGCCGAGAGTGATCCTGCTCAGAAAGCTACTCAGCAGTTTGTTAAAAATAAGTTGTTAAAGTCATGATTTAGTTGCTCTGTCTTGCTTACCCACCACATAAGCAGTTAATACAAAACATTCCATTTTACTGTTATGAAAGAAAAAATGTGGTTCTTTAAAATAGCTGTAAATTAGGTTGTGCTGGAAGCATCCATTTTCTTGCCTCCATCACTGCCAACTCCCACTGTTTTCTTTGATAAATGATTTGCAGACTACTATTATTATTTATGTGTTTTACAATTACTACGAATGACACCTCCCCTTCCTCAGCCCTAAGCCACAAATCTGAAATGAATAAATGCTGTTTATTGTGACAGTCTGCCTTTTGTCTGTGGAACAATGACAAACTACACCACTGACAGCCAGTTGCCGTTTTTAACTACTGCTCTCGAGCTCAGTCTTTGAGTGTTCTTCAGAACATGACAACAGTCAGTGTGGAATAAAATGAGTAAGATTGCATTGTGTTTGTTTAGCATGCCGTGACACCATTGTCCAATACACTGAGTAAACAGGAAGAATAAATTACATAACCACAATAGCTTTTAGTTCTCTGTATTTCATTGAGATTTGTACAACTGTGGTCATATAAAAATTAATATATTATTGTTTTTTAGCATCAATCATTTTGATAGTCATATAGAGAATTGGCTTCTCACTGGAATTAAGTGAGGGAGGAGAAATAAAGAGAGTGCTTTTAATTATTTGTGAAATCTAAGAACATTTCTATTTTCTGTCTGAGCTCTTCAACAGATCTAAAGGGAGCATGGAATGACTTTATCTGTATGAGTTTTATAAATGTCTTCTGACCTGCAGCTAGTCAGTTTTTAAGTGTTAGAATGACCTGTTTAATATCTAATTCTGCCTGGCAGAGCAGAGTTAGTGGGTAAATCAGTTCTTACGTTTCGACTAGACTTTGGTTTTTATCTAAATGCAAACTTGCAAATATGTCAGAGTATTTCTCTAATGTAATTTTCTCTCAGTGTTTGAACACTAATCTACTATTTCTTCTCGAAACTAGATGTTATCCTTTTGTTAATGCTCCTCCTCCCTTTACACACACCCGGTACACGTGTGTGCATGTGTATGCATACACAAGCATACAACAATGCTAGTTTATAATCCTTTTTCTCTGTATTTATGTGCATAAATGAGTACTGCATTGATGTTTTACTTGCCTGTCTAAACACCACAGCATCACAAAGGATCTTCTGACATTTGTATTACTTTATTAGAATCTTGTGCTATTAGTAATGGAATAGAGATGCCTAGTGATTAACTTAAATTTTTGTTCAATGTAAAATGCTGTGTCCAGTATCTGACCAAAAAGGACTCTCTTCCTGAATTGTATGCAGTATTCTGACCAATACAGGTTTTTTTAAAATTCTTCAGTTTACATGTGACATTCAATTTTTTTTCATCAAGCAAAGATAATGGAGAAAATGTAAGCAAATTCCAAGCCTGCATTGGTGCTGCCAGTTTGTAGAAAATGTATTTCTAATTGAAAAGACATAATCTGCAGCCTTGCTTGGAGTTTATTATAATTTTATCCATTAAAAACTGCAGTTAATTTTTATTGCATCTCCAATTAAAAAAAAAAAATTGCCTTCTCCTCTTCAACTATCTGTAATCCTTTCTTATTGTCTTTTTAAAATTCTTTGATTTCCCTTAGAAGTCTCCTTTTACTTTTTAGACTTCCTATCTTCCTCCTTGCAGGAGCACCTAGATTTGTTCTCACTGTAGTTTTCTAGCTGCTATTTTGTGGGATGCATTATTTTCATTTTTAAATACAATTAAAAGCCATTAAGCAGGGAGCAGGGTAGCTTCAGAGTGCACTCATTCTTGTCCTTGCAACAGTCATTCCTCCTGGACTGCAATTGCTGTACTTATATTCAAGAAAACCCTTCAACAAAATCCGTGAAGTAATGTAGGGTATTGTATGTCTTTGTATACTGTTTAAGAGATAATATAAATCCATACTCTCTTCATCTGTGAGACTGGTAAAGACAGATAATATTTTTGGTTATTTGAAAGAGCTTGTTTTTACAGACCTTTTTGAGGGTTAAATATAGTAAAGTACATTAAAATTAGTGTGCCAATATAAGCATCAAAATGTTTATCTAACTAGGTAGGAAGAAAGTGTGTGTTTTCTGTGGGCAGAAAGTCAGAGGTGCAATTAGCTTCTCTTACCAAAGGCTTATTCACACTGAACCCAAAAGAAGAATTCTAATTGCAGCCTTTTTAGCTTAGCAGTTTTTTATGGTGTTGGACAGCATATTCATTCAATTCATGAGTGAATCACATAGTATAGCAATATATAAAATAAAGAACAGACATATACATTGAGGAAAGAAAGCAATTTGAACATTCTCATCTAGGTATTCTAATCCAATAGAGAACACTTCATCCTCTTGCATTGCTTCCTGGCTGCTGAACATATTCCCATTTGAATAAACAATGTTGGCTCATTCATGGAGCTGAAGTATCCTTCCTAAAGACATAAAGTGTGGTTTAACTATTTCAGATAATATCTTGGTTATAGCCATTATCTAGGTATAATAAGCTACTTGCCATTCATCAGTAAAGCTATACAAACATTAATGAGTTCCTTTTGAATCTGGAGAGTACTTAAGCTTTCATGATAGTTATTCACAGTTGTATATTGATTTGGGTTTCTTTCACTTTCACTATGTATTTTACTGAGATGATTTAAGAAAGTCACCCTATTAGTAATTTCCCGTTTATTATAATTATAAGTTATTGATAATTTTAAATAACATTTTTACACAAGGACAATTGTTTTCTCTCATAACCTTAATACAAAGCATGTAGCACTGCTTCTGGTATTTAAGATTAAAATCTAACAAATGTGTTCAAATTAAATTAGTGCTCATTGTCATTTGAATGTATGCACTTATAGAGATAGATAAATGCTAATAAAAATGTCAGTAAAATATATGCAAAAGGTGCCTTACTGGTTTAACATAGAGAAGAGGTTTCATACTTCCTGGAAACTTCTGTTATCAATTACAAAAACTCCAGACTAGAAATAATTTGACGTGCAATTGAACTGCCCGAAGTTAAGCTTTCATCAGGAGTGTAACAGTGAATTTTAGTTTTCTTAGTTTAGTTTCCTAATGTGATTTTAAATGTTATAACCTATGTAGATATGAAGACTTACATGAACATAAGAATTTACTTGAGTTATAGTGATCTGGTTTCTATTTCTCAAACTGGTAGAGAAATTGCCTTTTCACATAAATGGAACACCTTTAAAGTAACTTGAAACAAGCTGCAATGGTGATGCTACTATTGAACAGAAATCTTTCTCAAAATTGTGAAACTTTGTTCAGGGTTGTTGCAGTCACTAGCAGAATAACAATCCATGGGATCTTTTTTTCAGAAGCAGAAAGGTTGAGGTCCCTTCGTTAAGGGTGCTGTGCCTCTTCCCCACTACTCTTGCCTCATCATTGTAGCTGCAAAAGCTGGAGCTGTATGTATTCAGCTTCTCTTTTCCCCTTTCTAGCTGCATTCATTGCAGAACTGGAAACCATGGGATCTATGAATGTCTCCTATTTAAAGTGACAATATATAAATTTTAAAATAGGAATATACAGCAATTTTGACAATCTGGATTTGGTATTCTAATATAATAGAAAAGCTTTCATGCACTAACATTGCCTCTTGGCAGCCTCAACAAATCTTAATCTGTGAGAATAGTACCATGCCAATCATATGACTGTGCTATTCACACTTCAATTTGGATATATAAAGCAGGTTTGCAGTTATAAAGGTATTTCTCTTCCTTGGGCCATATGGCCACTAGCGATATAAGCCAGGAGCAGTAACAAGGAAGCTGTAAAATGACCAAAAAAAAATGGACATTAATTCAGACACATGGTGGTAATGGATCAGTAATCATAAGATTGTTTTCCTAAACTACTCCTTTGAAGCACCCAGACAGGTAGACTATATATATATTTATTTTTCTGCTGCCATGAGCGTTCTCTGAGTGCTGCTCTATGACTCACATTCATAGATTTTACTGGAACTTTGGCATGTAAATCAACAATGAACATCAACAGACATCAACAGAAAAATGCAGACATCGAATTTGACTTGTGACTACCAGACAGCCTGCAAAGTTGCCTTAGGTTGCAAAAAATTGTGGAAACATTTTCAGAACTGAATGTAACTTTAATTAATACAGTCACCGAAATTACACATATAGAAATATCTCCAAAACTGTTGCCAGTGTTACTTTAATTCCTGATTTAATCTCTAAAGAAGTTACCACTTCAAGTATGAGCTAAGAGAGCAAAAAAACCTCAGACAAGCTGCCATGTGACTGAGAAGCAAAATGAAACAAAAATCTTGGAAGCTTTATAAAGTTTGCCAGAGATTTCTTTTTACCAACTAATTTTCTATAGAGAACATCAGAAACCATTGTGAAAGGCATCCATAGTTCTGGTTAAAGTATTGTCTGTATTGGTAACATATTGAGCATAAGCAATTTTCATTTACTTCAACTGTAATAGGATGCTAAAGTCAGTTTGTTTCCAAAAGGATATCTTAGAGCTAAATACCTGCATTCTATTGATGTCAGCATAAATGACTCAATATTCAAACATTTGCAAATTATTCTTCTATTGTCAAGTCAATGTTTCCTTCACTACTAAGGACAATTGCAGAACCTATGTCTATATGTGGTTATTAGAATTCAATTTAAAGAAATGTAATAAAATTCAATTAAAAGAAATGTCATTAGAAAGTTGAAGGCTTTAATAAAGACACTCTTTCTTTGATGAGTTTTCTATCAGCATGAGAGCTGACAAAATATTTAAAACTTGTTTTTAAATTCCAGTACTGTCTTCAGAACACTAGGGCGTTCTCCAAGCACCGGAGCAATGTAGAATTCCCAATGCCAAGAGATTTACTGATAAAATAAAAGAGATAAAAAGATTAGAAGTAAAATATATGCCATTTTTTGTAGACTGTACAATGAAATCCCTATTTACATGTAGTCTTGACTATGAAGTTTCAGCATGCATCCTTCAGACTTTGCAAAGGATTTTAAAAATTTTTTTGAGTAATTATGTACATATGCAAGGAAATCTCTTAGTTCCCTCATGTTATCTGGCAGAAGCTTACTGCAAATAGCAAAATAAATTAATGTCTGGAAGGTTGCTAACAATTGGTTTTCTCCAGAATATGCATTGCACCTGGTGCTGCTAAAAACCTAGAAGTGGGGAGCAATTTACCAAGAAGAAAGTATTAGCCAGTGGTGAAAGTTTATATGGATAATTGAAGACTAAGGAGAATTATGAAGAACACCATAAGAACCTGACACATCAAATGAAAATAAATTCAGCAGTGACTGATGAAATTCATCCTCCCTAAGAGGGAAGCAGCACACAGTGCAGTGAGTGAATTACTTTTATGTACTAAGGGACACTGAACTAGATATAGCCTCTCAGGACAAAGATCTAGGCATCACTGTGGGCAGCTCAATGAGGAAATCTGCTTAAAATGTATCAGAGGTCAAAAAACTGAATAATACTTGGGCTGTGTAGGGAATATTATGAAAAATATTACAATATTACATAAATTGGTGTACATCTTTACCTTGACTGTTAAAGTCCATTTTGGGCATCTCTTCTATGAAAATTGTATGAAGAGGAAAAAGGAAGGTTACTCAAGGGCACCTGTAGATTCCTCCTGCTTAGAAGGAAGAAAAGTAAAAAGAAATATGAAATTCTGAATAGTAATTAAAGTCTCGACTGGATGTTTTCAATCTTAATAAAGAGATTAGCTAGAGGCATGTTCTTTTATGAAATGTATTACTGTCTTTAGCACTTAGCGCCTTATATTTCTTTCAGTTGGCGATTTGTGGAAGTGTTTATTTAAATGCTATGAATAAGTTTTTTCTATTTGTAACAAATGTTTTTTTAAGAACAGGAAGGTAGAGGAAGAGAGTAACTTTTGAGGCTATTTCCCTAAATTTGTACTGTTTGTTTTTCAGGAATACTTTTCAGATTGTGATGGCAGAGTGACAATTCAGAATGCACTAAGAACAACCCAGTAGCCAAATGCTCCTGTAGAGCGTTTGCAAAATATATTTTCAGATATATTTAAATACCCTTAGCTGACTATAGTGATCAGAGCTGTTTTAGGCAGTGTCCACGCTCCTCACTTGTGTATGTTGTGGACAATTCACAGAAATATAGGTTAGTTATTTTAATGGCTGTTGGAAAATAATAAAGTTATCAAATGGTTTATTATTGTTTGATAGAAGCACATTATAGTGGAAGATCCTGTCACAATTATCTGCATGATTAAACATCAGAACAAAAAGGAATAAAATGAGGAAAAGGCTCAGAAACCTTCTTTCTACCTTCCTTGCTTTCTTTTATTTTCATTTTTCCTATTTTTTTCCTCCTCAGTGTTTCTCTTACATTTTTTCTTGGGTTAGAAATGTTATTTTTCCAAGGATGAAGTCTTTTTGATAAATTCTGATTTTTTGCACTGTCAATTTATTACTTCTACAGTATGTAGAATAATATGCCTCCTTTTTTCAATTTTCCTTGTCCTTTGTTCCTGGAAGAATTAATAGAGTTCCTTCTAGTCTTCATCTTCATCCTGGGAAAAATACTACAATCCAGCCACAGAGCAATATTTAAAAAGAATAAAATCTACGTAATGCCTTATGTTTACATTTAAAATTTCTAACAAACATATTCTTTAAACACATGGAAATGCAAATAAGAAGGATCATCAAGGGTAGGTAGACCTCAGGTCTATCTATCTTTAAACTATAAAATGAAAACATTTGTCCACACTACTTCCTTAAAATATTACGAGCTGAGTTAGCTAAATTTTTCTGACCTTCAAAAAGGTGTTGAAGTGGGAAGAAATGAAGCTCCATGCTGAAATCTTGGTAGAAAACAGACAGTCATAGGTTTCTGGGCATACAAAGTATGAGAAAAAATGTTGGGGAACTGAAGTGTGCTCTCAGATGACTGGCAAGATTCATCTGAAATGTAATGAATTTAGTTAGTGTCATGGGTTGATCATTAGACAGTTTTTGACTGCTACATTTGCAGTAGTTCTTAAATATCCTGAAGTACAAGTCGTACAACAAATCCATTGAGAGCCAAAGACTAAATGATTGCAGTTTCATTTCTAATGTCTTTTACGGCTATTGTATAAAAATTGGTCAAGAAATACTAGATTAGTTACGTAACTGATGTTTCAATTCATCTCTTTTACCATTGTATACCTGCCATAAAGTAATAAAAATATAAGGGCGAAAGTAAAAATTTAGAGTCATACGCATGGTAATGACTCCCTTTTTTCTGATTCTAAAATATACTATTTAACCACTGATTTCTCTGTTAATTATGTGTAAAAATGATTGTATAGAGTAAGCAAGATTCTCTGCTTTATCAAGTCATATATATCATTGAAGTCAAAATTTTCTATGTTCACAGTAAAATTTTTATCAATCAAATATGTAAATATAAGAAAAATGCAGTTTTGTTTAGATGAAACCTGTTCTTTAAAAACCCTTCTTGACTAACATCAGCTGCATTATATTCTTTCTTATCTTTTATAATACCTTTAAATTTTCAGTGTTTTACCTGGCATTGTTGACAAGGCCCCTGGCCCAAACTTACAGAGACTTTCCAATAGATAATTTCACAGATATGTTACTGTTTTGACTGTGGAAATTTAAAATTTCAGCCCAGTTAATTCCCACACATACTGGAAAAAAATTTGCGAACTCATCAGTTAATTCTTTCAAAACTCTTCTACTTTATCTGACATTCTGATTTTAAAATTATGGGTTTAAGAAGAGTGTTAAACATTATTTCTAGTTACTGTCCACAAGGAACTGATTTCATTACCATGATCACATATACAAGAATCTTTCTGCCTAAGAACCAAATGAAACTATATTTTGATAAGTCTGAGAGTTTTATTGATGCTGGCCATAGTATTTTCCTTTGTACATATTCCTCATAACTCTTTTTTTGTATTACCTGTCTCTTCTAATTGTCAGTTTTTCCTAATTATCATGGACAGTTTCATTTCAACTGCCTAATGTGTCATACTTGTGACTGGTTTTGATTTCATTGTTTATTCTTAAGGAACCAAGATATGTATATTTCTCTTTCAGACTTCGCATTTTGTGCCTGAAAATTGAATAGTCTACCAATCTTTAGTCATGCAGTCTGTGCTTTATGATTTACATGGCATGGTGAATGATCATCAACCTACCTATGCAATCATTTTTTTAAGACTAATTTATATTTAGAGCTTTTATTGTTTTAGAAAGAATTTCAAAGTGCAGGCAAGCAGAGAAATATCTTCAAAGTAATAAGATTTTTCTCAAAGGAGTAGAGTAGACTTTAGTGAAGATCAAAAAAATTCAAATCTATTAAAAGTGACTCTATGTGTGAGAAATCTACTAGAGAATTACATTAAAGTGGTAGGAGCAACTTCTGAAACATGTAAGATAACGCTGAAAAATAAGCTGAACCTCATACTGCCATTTATTTTCCAGCTTAGTGATGTCACTGTGGCTGTCACAAGCTGTGTTGCCTTGCACATGGTGCTGGAAGCCTCATACAGTAAATCCTTGTTCTCCCTTTGATTCCTCCGTGCCTTATCAGAAGAGAAATGCACACATACAACTATGCATAATACAAGGCAGTATTATTTAACAGAGTGCTCCTGTGACATATGCAAACCACTCATTTCTTGTTAATATGGCAACAGCAGAAAGTCTCCAGAGGTTTGTCCAGCTTATAATGAGAGGCCTGTGTTATATGCAGTTCTGTAGACTCAGAAGTGGCCATGGATTCATCCCCCGCTGTGAAGTTTGGCTGCTGCCTGAGGCCCTGTGGAAATCATGTTTCTTGCTATGCTCGACCATGTGCAAGCTTCCCTGCTGAGAAAAGCAAGGAAATTTGCTGAACTGTGTTCATCTATTTCTCTCCGTCACCATCTGAGACAGAGAGAAAAGGATCTGCAGGGCAATATTTCCATCCTGTTTTTTATTTCTGAGAGGAAAGTAGGATGGTCACCAATACATTCCTTAGGATATGTTGACTGATGAAGTCATTAAGGGACTTGATTTTTGGAGGACAGTCAGACAGACTGGGGAGATGGAGCAGAAAATCTCAGCAACTATGACCAGAAAAAGACAATTGAAGAAGCTTTGAATATTCCTTTCTCCTCAAGAAAGTCCAAGACGATGGTGTAGGAGAAAGAAGAAAATGTGTAAGGTGAATCATCCCCTCTTTTGTTACGATGTGCCAAATCAATGAAACACTAAGAATCACATGCCTGTTTTTATAGTTTATATATCTAACCTCAAGTAGTTAATGTCTGCCCCCTCATTTTTCCTCTGGGAGATGAGTTCCAAGAGCCAGTGAAATGTAAGGGACCAAATGCTGAAGAAAAGTCTGTCAAACTATGTATTTTAAAACAAAAAATCATTGCATACAAAAATGCTGTGCAGAAAAGGGTATTTTATATGCTGCAGTGCTGAAGTACTTAGGAAACAACAACAAATCAGAAAACTTACTATATTCCTCCAGAATGTACAAGGATTTGATCTCAAATAGGAGGTGTATTTAGTATTTGTTGGGAGCAGTCTGAATAACAGTAAACCTGGAATGAAAGAAACAGGATGTTAGATGAGTATAAATGGAAATTTTGAGGATGCAACTGATGTGATGGGCGGAAGTAAAGAAAATTTTATTTGCTTTGTGTTCTTCTTTTTCAGTCTAACGTTCCTATTAAGAACCTGCAAAGAGCTTGTCTGGCATAAATAGTAAGTGTATTGAAGTTAATAAAGCTGTCATAGTACATAATGTTTTGAACTGGTCAAAGAAGAGATAAAATGTTGTGGATAATGCTAATAGCAAAGTTTTAATAAGCATTCAAAAGACATGGGTTTTGGTGTTTTTTTTGGTTGTTTATTCAGTTGTGCTACAGAATTGGGAATAGCAGGCACCAAGACAAGACAATATGACTTGTTATGGTGAGAGAAAAGAAGGCACTATATAAATACACATTGAAGAGGTGTGTGCTGAGAATGATTTCAGATGGACTGAAGGGAGAGAAGATCACAGGAAGCCAGTGCAGAAGTTAATGGTTCCTTTCTCAGTGACTCAGAAAGGTGTGTCTGTTACAAAATAACATTCAAACAAGAACAAAAGAAAATTGAGATGTAGCCCCTACCAAAAAGTAGAAGATTGAAGAGCAACACAATAGGGATAATCAAGTAAAGTAAAGATTTCAGTTTTTAAATATCTTTTTTATATCTATATATTCAGCCATATTTTTAACATAAAGAAATAGCTACTAGTGTTTGCATGTGTGTGTATATATGCATGCAGGTGCTGTTAAGTGTAAATCCTTTGTTTATTTTGAGAAATAATAATGAAGCATAATAAATCTCGTTACCCATAAAATGCTGCATTTGCAGGCTTTTCTGTCATAGTATGTATATATACATACCTACACTAATATGGATCTTTTAAGTAGAATACTATGTTTTCAATATATTTTTGAAATATAGCTTATGACCTAGTTTCAGACTAATGAGTGGTAACGTTTGTGGAAATCCTGTAGAATTCTGTCAATTTATTACTTGTACAGTTTGCAATGAGGAACTACCAGAAATTATTTTGCCAGACTGCTGACTGTACCAAAACCACCAAAATCCAAACCAACCTCGCCCCCCAAAAAAACCCCACAGTAATTCATTTCATCTATTATCCTCATAATAATTTAGAGATAGAATATATAGAATTATGTGGATATATAATCAAACTGCTTTTGAAAACCATTATATTTCCTGGCTCACATGACATGTGGAAATACTTGTTTTAATAATATTCCCTCTTAATTATTTTTTAAAATCAGTTGATTATGTGAAATCATTCCTTAGAGTCGAGAAATTTTTTGTAGAAAGATTAGTTTTTCTTCTGAGGCGGGAAAAGAAATCTAGTGTATTTAAATTAAAAGATTTTATATGATTTGGATTTGGAATTGGTAGGTCAAACAGTAGGTCGATATAAATAGTGCAACTAATGTAGAATAGTCAAGTGCCTTAAAATTGAACTATACATATAAAGAGGGAAAAAAACTACTTTTTTTGGTAATTGCATGAAAGTGGAGGAAAATCTTCAAATATTGCTCTAATCCAGTAATTCTAGAGTATGATAATACAGCTGATATACAGTATTCTTTTTACCTCCCTAGAGTCTACTTCCTTCAGACCACATGAATGAAAAAACCCAAAACCTTCCTCATTAGGACTTAAAAGACCATTTTTCATCATACCAATTGTCATTTTGGCTGCATTATCTGGATTATATTTTACTTTGTTTTTTTTAATTGTTATAGATGACTATTCAAACACTATTTTAGCATTTCCAAATCTAGGAAGTTTTTTTCTTATTTTTAATATATATTAATATACTGCTTGCAATTCTTTATCTAGTTTTAAATTGCTATTTAAAATAATTTGCTGCAGTCTTCCTTAGAGAATTTTTGCTGTCTCAGGTGAATAATCTATAGGACTGCATAAAACAAGTAAAGGGTGTCATGTCATTGTGAGCCCTCCTTGTTTATAGTATTTGAGCTCAAATTTTAGAAAGAACTAAAGTACTTTTTAGGTCACAGTATAGTCTGTATTAACGGCTTTTATTTGTGACTTTGGGAATAAATTGCAATGTGGGAAAAGCAGCTGAAAACATGGATAAAAGTCGAATGCAGGATTATTGTAGACCCTGTCAAAATAAATGGTAGAATATTTTTTAGTATGTAATTAAATGTCAAGATTTGTGAGTTAATGGAATTTCTGTAGTCACATCAAGGTCAGACGAGCAATTACTGTTTATGAATTATCTGAAATCTAGCCTTTTCTAGCTAGTCTTATAGCATCTATTTATATTAGACATCTTTGCCATTTCTGATGTTTCTCCCCCATAGTTTCTGTTAACAGCAATGTGGTGCATTTTGTCAATTCTGTAGTTGTTTGCAAAACCTTCCTTTATTTCTCTGAAGTGCTTGCAATTAGCCCACTTCTCCCCATTGAGAAGCATCTTTGTAATAACAGCTTTCCTGGCAGAGCTTTTGTTAGGGAGATTTTAAAATCAAGAGTCTACAAAGGTTGGGAAAAATCCAATCACACAAAAGTTCAGCAAATCCCTTTCAAGGTCATATCAGTTAAGATTACATAGATTTTCCACTTCAGCAAACAGTGGAGTTTTTAATTTTTAGGGATGAATTCAGAATGATAGAATGAATAAAATAAACCTATTCTAAAAGAAATTGTTTGCTAAACTCAAAGAAAAGCCTGGCTGCATCACCCTACCCCCACCCCCACGGCCTTTAGTGGGGTTACCTATCTCCCCCATGTAGCCTCTTGTATCACTTCCTTTGAAGTCGTTCACAGCTTTTGCTTTGACAGCCACTGGGTGTGGGAAGTATAAGGCTATAGCAAGTATCTCCATAGCATAATCCGCCCAGTCACTGTTGGTCACTGATCCAGCTGCATGCAGCAGCTTAGTAGTCAAAGGGCATGGTAATTCCCTCCTTCTCTCTTTTCTTTCTTCCAAGGCAGAATCTTCACCTGGTGTTTTTGATTCATGCATTCTAATTATGATGGCTGCCATCATCAGCCCTGTGGGTGACACTAGAAATTCTCTGAGCCAACAGCTAATACCACAGCTTGTTAAGCGACCATGTCAGCCTGATTTTAGGGCCCATTTTGCTGTTCACCGCAGGCCTATCGAAAAGCATCAGGAGTCTCCGTCTAGCAGGACAGGCTCATTGTCTTTCTAAATGTCTCCTTCTGATAAGCAGATCCAAATATGGTTCATTCACTGTGGATTTGAAGGCACAGTGGGGAACTTGGCTCACATAGTGGATGCAACAAAATGCTTAATATTTTCACTTGGTATAGAGCTAAAGAACCCAATTTTCAATTTCAGGATACAAACATTTGCTCCCTGACTATGATCAAGAGTTTGAAATTTAAATCAGAAGTCTTCGAAAGCTATTCTAATTCTCAAAGGAGCAGGCTTTCCCATACTTAGTACAAAGAAGAAAATCCTTGGTTTCTATCAGAGTTTGAGCACACAGAATTCACATGATGACCAGAAGTATCCTTTGTTAACCAAAGATATTGTAGGAGTTTTTTTCTCTGAATAATTTTGTGTGAAGTATATGATTCTGGCAACTGTGAGGTTACTAACAGCACTATAAATGCTGCAGTCTCATCTGCCTTGCAAACTTTATTTGTTTTTTAATAATTGCTTCAAATACATATTTGTCTATGCTGCTCCATGTATTTCTTTTTAACGTTTCATCTAAAGCAAGCTCTGGCAGTAGAAGACAATAAATATCTTTCAGTTGCAGGAAATGAGAATTTTTTCAAAAAGTATACTATTATGACTCTGTATATTTAAATGAGTCTCTGATCTGCAGACTGCTGGTTTTTATAGCTAGAAACAAGGCTAAGTTTTCTCTGACTTCATAGGCATATTTTTAACCAGAAAACAAATAGGTGGCCTTTCCTCCTGCATAAATCCACAATTATAACACTAATGCAACAGTTTTTGGTCTCTAAGAAGAAAATCAGTTACTTACCAACAAGGTATGTAAAAGTGCTTATCTTGCAGAACTATCAGTGTGAACCAGTGTGCATATGGGAAGAGCTAATTTAAGATCTCCACAGGAAATTAGAGTGGCTCTTTTATTGTCAGCATCCATTTCCTAAATACTGTGTTGGTTTTGGCTTATATTCCATTGACCTATAATAATGATGCTGCAGACTTATTTCATCCCTTTGTAAGTTGTCAAACTGGCAGCCATGCCAATCTGTAAGCTTCCTTACAGAGATAACTAAGAAGTCCATTTTTTTTACAGAAAATTCTAGAATTTTGTAGCTCATGTTCACTTTAGTGATTGTGGTTTTGTTTGTAACATGCTTTTGGAAAACTTCTTCTCCCTTATTGTTCTCAAAGGATTTCTAGGAAGAGGGCATTTCCAATGTACACTGTAATTGTGCTTTGTCTGACGTGTATGTTTTTCTATGTTTGCAGTGTAAATTCACTGTTGTAACCAAGTATCTGAGGCAAATGTTTTTGGCTGCACAAGACAATAAAAAAGATAAAGATTTGATTGTGATAGATAGGGATAAATCTCACAAAATGTATGTAGCTCTCTAAATGTTAAATGTTAACTAAACAGGCAGAATTTACACTCTCCTTATTTTCTATCCACTTTTCCTCTAATGTGTCTAGAAGGCTTTTTAACATAGTATAAAATTGTGACAGAAACCCAAGTACAAAGTGGAGCAAAAACCGTTCTGGTGTAGAACTACACCAGCCTATATGACTTAAAATAATAGAGGCAGGGATAGATGTCTAAAATTAGACAAAAGGAAATGGATCACTCAGAAGGAATAAAATTAATTCCATGTGGAGCATACAGAAAAACTAGGGGATCAGGGTCAGCCAACATGGATTTGTGAAAGGCAGGTCCTGCTTGACCAGACTAATCTCCTTCTATGTCAAGGTGACCCACGTAGTAGATGAGAGAAAAGCTGTGGATGTTGTCTACCTGAGTTTCAGTAAAAGCTTTGTCATTAATTACCACAGCATTCTCCTGCAGAAACTGGCTATCCATGGCTTGGTTGTTTGTTGTGTTAAGAGCTGGCTGGATGGCTGGACCCAGAGCGTGGTAGTGAATGGAGTTAAATCCAGCTGGCTGCTGGTCACAAGTGGTTTTTTTCCTAGGGTGTAGTACTGGGGCCAGTCCTGTTTAATATCTTTATCCATGATCTGGACAGGAGGCTTGAGTGCACTCTCAGTAAATTCTCAGAGCACACCAAGTTAGGTGTGAGTGTTGGTCTGTCGGAGGGTTAGAATGATCTACAAAGTGATCTGGAAAGGCTGGATTGATGGACTTAGGCCAGTTGTATGAGGTGCAACAAAGCCAAGTACCAGGACCCATACATGGCTCTCAACAAGCCCATGCAGCACTACAGGCTGGGTACAAAGTGGCTGGAAAGCCATGTGGTGTAAAATAACCTGGAGGTCCTGGAGGTCAACAGCTGGCAGAACATGAGCTGGCAGTGTGCCCAGGTGACCATGAAGGCCAGCAGCATCCTGGTTTGGATCAGAAATAGCGTGGCCAGCAGGACCAGGGTTGTGATAGGCACTGGTGAAGCTGCACCTTAAATATCGTGTTCAGTTTTGGGTCCTTCACTTCCTGAAAGACATTGAGGTGCTGGACCATATCCAGAATAGGGCAACAAAGCTGAAGAAGTCTTATGAGGAGTAGCTGAGGGAGCTGGGGTTGTTTAGTGTGGAAAAAGGAGGCTCAAGGGAGACACTATTGGTCTCTACACTCCCTGTAAGGACACTGTAGAGAGAAGGGGTCTCTTTTCCCAAGTAAGCCACAGAATCAAATGAAACAGCCTCACACTGTACCCTCAAATTGAAGTTTAGATTTTGGATATTAAGAAAAATTTCTTCACTAAAAGGGTTGTCAAGCATTGAAACAGTTTGACCAGGGAAGAAGCTGAGTCACCACCCTGGAAGTATTTAAATTACATGTAGATGTAGCTCTTAGGTATTGTGTCGAACTTGGCAATGCTTGGTTAATGGTTGTTGGACTGAATGGTCTAAAAGGTCCTTTCCAGCCTAAATTATCTTTTAATATGAGATATTTTGTGGAAGTAAAAAGACAACAGTCGGCTGAGGATTCATTCCCGCTGCTGTGGTATAGAGCTACTTATGGAGAATTACTTTACATTGGATCTACTAATGCAGTTCATTAGCCTTAAGCTTATTTGAATTTATTGAATCTAGTCTACACAAGGTCATAACAGAGCTTAAACCTGAGTCCAGCACCATTTTCTCTTCTTCATTATCCTAAAATATAACACGTCTCTTCCACTTATCTTTTGTCACTGTAAATATTTTTAGATTGCGGTAAGGAGTTAACACAGTTAATTACAAAGTGAACTAACAAAAGAATTCCAGCATTGTTATTAAGGGATGAGCAAAGGATTTCAACTCCAGCCAGGATGCCATTACGAAGACCGAAATCCCACAATTATTATAAATCAGGTTTTTTTTAATTTGTTCTCATATGCAAACTCTTACAACTTGCATTAGCAAGTTTTGTATTTTTCCGTATGACAGAAATACTGATTATGATTTCAGTACTCGTGAACCAGTCTGTATGCTGTCAATCAAAGTATCCTGTCTGGACTTTGTTATCTCCCTCCATTCTTTGCAGCAGGCTGCAGGCTGCTCTCAGGTCTCAGAAGATATAAGCCTTTCCTTTAAAAATAACCAAGAGCTTAGCAATGAATAGTACTGCTGCCTCAATTCCTTCCATTATAACATCCTGCCTAATGCTTTTCACTTTACTTTTCATTTCCTTTGTAGTGCTGAGATCTGGGAAAATTAAGATCTGTGGTACTCCGTATTCAAGCACAGATTTGAGACTCGCGGCTTGCAGCATTCTCACATGGTCTCTGCTGTTAGTGAATGTAAAAACATTTTCTACCCATCTCCCTCTTCCAATTTCCTGAACTAATAGATCAGTAGGAGAAATTTTCCATGCATAATGTGAAGAAAGAGCAGCTTAGCTCAAAGATTTTTTTGGTTTACCATTGATCAGAGGAGATGAGGAGAATCCAGAAATTCTTTTTTTTTTAATGACTTTCTGCCTGGACTTACATCTCTTAAAAAAATATTATTGTGTTTCTGGTGGTACTGCTGGCAAAGAGCTATTAATTTCTTCTATAAACTTATTTTAATGACTTAGCAAAATGCCTGGATGATTGTTGAAGAATAATGTAAGCATTTTATAGGAAAACTTGGCAGGGGGAAAAAAACAACCATCAAGCAATCATTTGGGTACTGGTCAGCCACAGAAAGCTCATTATTACGTTAGACTGTTACCATTAAGGCTAATGAGTAGGTATCAAAGCTGAAACTAGAGATCAGCACAATACATGCAAGTACTAAGCCTACTATTCTTTGTAGAACTTCAGGATCAGAGGACATGACAAATCTTTGCAGTGTATACTGCTTTCTTGTAGAATACATAGCTAGCACTGAAGAATCAACTTTAGTATAAAGACTTTTTTTTTTTTAATATGTGCATGATCTCATTCTTCATCTGATTCTGTGTGGGACTCTTAAATTATCTCATTCCTGCTATTCATAAAATGCTTTTCTTCTTGTTGCAGAGCAATGTCACAGCACATGAACTATGTATCTCTTGATTAAAACAAAATTTGGAGATATTCTGGCAATATGCACTATCTGCTCCAATTACTAAATATTTAGTTTGTGGGGTCAAGACAGAAAACACAGATAGTCCATAACAGAGCCTGAAACATGTATCATGTGTGATGGGGTCACAGTATCCACTGCTGAACTGTACAAATCTACTCTAATGGAATCACACTAGTATGAAGATGTAGCCATAGTTTCTTCAGTTTTGTGTAGGTTTATTTTCCAATATCAGTAATTTTGTAACTGTCTTATAAATTGCAAGAAATATGGGAGAAATTGGAAGTGCCCTTGATGAGTGTCTCAGCACCCAACAGTACTGGGAAGAAAAGTTTTTGGAAATAAATCTTAGCTCTTTTCTATCCTTTTGTATTAATAACCATTCTTCCCTGCTGAGAAGAAATTGTTGTAACTGTGATGTCTATGTCAGAAACACTTTAGGAACTTTACTGAAAAATTTAGCTTTTGAATGTTTTGTCCTTAATTCCTTAACCTGATATTTCATTTTTACCCTTAGTATGTATTTAACAAGTAACATTTCAAAAATATTTAGAATATTGTAAGATATATGCAATGAGAAAGGAGGAAAAAAATCTATTCTTTCCAAATATAATGAGGTATGTAAAAAAGCAGCTCATCAAAAATGTAAATGTAACTGAATTAGTAAGTTCTCATTTTCTGAGTAGCAGCAATTAAATAAACTTGAAACTGGTGGCTATAATCCTCAAGGTTGTATTTCATTAATAAAACAAACAATAACCTGCTGATTTTAAGTAAAAAGCTGAGTAAATACATGTTGCCATTTTCAGCAATAAAGTAATACATTATTTAGAATAATTGTAATTGTCTAAAATAATAGTAGAAACAATGTTGAATACACTCAAAAAAAAAAAAAAAAGGATGTTAGATAGGATGGATTTCCATCAAATATATGCAGAAGTTTGGGTTGACAGATATAGTAACAAATTATTAGTGGCATAAAATTGTGCCCTAACTAGTGCTGCAATAGCAGTACTTATTTGATCAGAACATAATCATTGTTTGACAATTACTTTTAAACACTTTCCTAAAATCAAATAGATAATATTTGTACAATTGTAATAGCTGAGCTATGTAAGCAATTGAAAGACTTACAGAGCTGTCCAAGGGAGTAAGGACCTAAAAGAATTTGGCATATCAAATCATTGCAGTACAGTAACTAACAAAATAAAGCGCTCCCTGCTAATAGAATTGCTTGCATATTAAAGAAAGCAGAGAATGCTATTTGGTATCTCAAACATGAGAATTAGCCTATAAGAAACAGAGAAGCTGGTAGCCATGTAAATTGCATGAGATAATACAGACCATTTCCTTTCTAATATGGCACATTTCTGGAAGTGCTTCAACTCTTCAGAATATAGCAATGGCCACAGCAGATCAGGCAGTAGTTCTGTCTAACCTCTGAGTCGGTCACTAAGAGTGGCCAGGGATGGATACAAAAGGGAGGAGAGCTATGCAAGTCATGTTATTCACTCCCCAATATTCTTCCAATTTCCAGCTCTTTTATGCTTAGAACTGCATGGAGATAGATCTGGTTGTATACGTGTGTCTTGTTATTTGTGGGTCTTTCTTTTGTCTCTTTTCCAGTCTCCCCTCAAGTCCATGAAGACTTTGCATATGTACAGCCCTTCTCAGCAGTACCTTATGTAAATATCCTCTCCTTTGCTTTCAACTGTATCTGCTAGTTTCATTACTGGTCCCTAGTTCTTGTACGAGATGACCAGTCCCTATCCACTATGTCAATAAGACTTCTGATGTAAACTTTTGCAACCCACATAAATATATCTTTTAATAGATAAATGGACCTTAATCTATGCTGCTGTTCTTCACAAAACCATGCTCCCACTATTTTGATAGCTACTGAACTCCCTTCTGAAACTTTCTGAAATTTCTGAGATGGGGAGACACATGGTGTTCAAGGCATGGGAGAACAATTATTTTGGGTGCAATGAAACTAGTACAGTGATTTTCATTGTGTTTCATCATGATCTGTTCCTAATACTTGGATCACTTGCTGCTACTAATCTTGACCTGCCCTTTGTGTTTGAAGTCATTTGGAGATTAATGTTATCTCAATTTGATCAAGTTGTTATCTCAAGTGGCTCATATACATGCTCCACGATTCTTCCAAAGAGCTTCAGGGTTTGCCAAAGTTATGCTTTCCAAGTAGAAAACTTCTATTCATGTGGCCATTAATCAGAATATTCATTTACCTGGCACATACATCAAGATTACATAAAGGCATGCTGTTCCTCAGATTTCTCTTCCCATCCCTCATTTTCTTTGTAATCAAGGAAGATTTAAGGAAGAGATTTTATTAGTACTTACATTTCAACTCTGGGTTTTCTTAGAAAATCTAAGAATACCATCTGGCCTGAGGTGTTTATTGCCTTTCATTTTTTGTCACCACGTTCTCTAATAAATGCTACAATCTATGTAATGTCAGATCCTCTGATGAGTCTCTGTCAGACAGTGGTTAGCAAGTTTCTTCCACAATGAATGCAGGGAATTAACTTAGTTTTTCTGGAATGACCTTAGGTTATCTGACAAATCTTATCTGCCATCCTCATAAACCGGTGCTACAGAATTCTCAAAATTTATCTTTCTCCTGCTACATTTTAAGAAAGGTTTATTATTATTGCATATCTTTTCTACTGGTTGTTCCTCAAACTCCATTTTTAGACTGGTTTGGCTTTTACATTTAATCTGCCACAGTTTGTTGTTCTTTTTATTTTATTCATTCTAATAAGATCTCAAGTGTTTGAAATGTAATTCCTTCTTTGTCATAGCCTTTTAAACCTGTTTTTCAATTGGCAATATGCACCAGAGATTTTTTTTCAATGTGGTATCTTTAAATAATTTCCATGCTATAATTCCCACAGTGTCTGTAGAGCTTTACTTCTCTTAGTTGCCCTCTGTAGCTCCTTTTCAACAAGTGTCCTTAAATTTATTCTTGAAAACCTGAAAAACATGGTTCCTGAAATCTGCGTGAGGAAGAAGGATACTATTTCACAGTGAGAAGCTTATACCAGACATATTTCAGCATAATTTTCCATAATTTATGCTGACTGGGGTTATAATGACAATGTTATTTTTATTTTTCAATTCTCTAACAGAAGAATTATATCAGCATGTATCAGAAGGCTATTATTAAACACTTCCTGTAAAAAAACACTGCCTGTTTTCTGACCTTCATTAGAAAGTTTTAAAGTTTGATCGGGTACTTCCATAAAAAATCACTGATAACAGGAAAATACCAGAGTTGTTAGTGCAGCCTGATGTCTAACAAAGAAATCAATTCAGTTTTCCAGGTGAGATGTTTTAGTTTTAATAGTGTATGCATGCTGTCTTGACACCAGGGCAGCCATTCCTTCCTTTGCTTTTAAATTATGGCACAAACATTTCTCATCTATTGCAATTTTAGAGCCATTTGAAAGCTCAGATTTGGCCCCATGGTTTCACTGTGCCTATACAATTGAGAAGAATAACCTCTGTGATGGGTACTATTATGGTCATTGTGTCCCTGCGAGGTGGACCTATGTCTATGCTGAAGCTGAGACAAGTGTCTGCAGTCCTGAGTATTGCCAAGGAATTTCTGTGAACTCTCAAGATGTAAAGTGTGCTGTTTTTTCTGTTCCATGCAGGTTATGAAAATATTCCAATTTTTCAAAGATTGCCTATTTGTACCACTATAGTTAATACTTAATTTCAAGAACTAGGCTGTGTAAAGAGTGGCTTTGCATCAGGCTTCCTAAGTTTATGGAAGTAAATAATCATCCTCTGATGGTTCGAGTGTTTTTTAAGTGTGATTCTTCAATTGGGTGCTTTTTGCCTGCAAAATTGAAATTCACGGAGTGTACTTTTAAGTATACAGGACACCTATTTTGTGTGATTTATCATCTTTTATATTTAACATATTTTCCATACTTTGACTGTATATTAATACACAGAATTTTGAGGAACTGAAAGTTTCAGAAATCCATTTCACAGCAACTACTTGTACTGCTCCGCATACTATTAATATAGCAATATCAAAATAATATTTATTAGTAGCTCTTTCAGGATTTTATAAACTACAGACAGCTTTTCTCCTAAGCTCTTTAATCTCATTATTAATTATTATATGTTTATCTCTTTGGAGGTATTTGTCTTAGACATTAGTATTAACAGAACTCAAGATGTAACCCAAGAAAAATGAAGAATGGTTTATCATGAAATGACAGCCCTTACTAGTGATTCCCCATATTATCATGAAACCGTAGTATCCTAGTAAATCTGTTCTTGTACCTTCACGATCTACATATACCTTTGGCCACAGTAAAAGACAAAATCATTTGCTGGAAGAACTTGTGGTGTGGCTTTGCTCCTGAAACTTTAAATTTGTAAAATTTGCAAATACCAAATGACAGTAGCTCAATACTCAAGTCTGTTGACTAAACCGATGACCTATATTTTTTATTTTTTCAAGTACTTCAAGCAAAAATTACTTCTCGGCCAAGAAGAATATATTTGTTAAAAAAACTTGAAGTTTTCTGGAAAGAAGCTTTTATTGTTCTGCCTGTATGTTTCACCTTTAATTCCCCAGTCCTCTGTAAGAGAATAGAAGCACATGTAGTCATAAGCACTCTCAATTACTTCTGCCAGAGCAGATTATATATTGTGCCTGTTTTAGCTTTGCTTAATCCTTTTTGGAAAGTGTAGAACTTAATTCTTGTCAAAATGGGAAATAATTAACCTAGAAACATGGGATGGTTTAAAAAACCATTAGAAAGACTTTTAAAATCCTCTAGTTGCAGACCCCCCAAAACACCACCATGGGCAGGTAGGGACACCACCCACTATATTGGGCCTCCATCTGACTTGGTTTTGAATACAGATAAAGTGTTCAAAACTTGCCTGGCAGCTTGTTCCTGTGCCTCACTACCTCCTGAGTAAAGAATTGCTTCCCAACATCCAATCTAAATCTTTTCTCTTTTATTCTAAAATCATTCCCCCTCAGCCTATAGCCATCTCCCCTTGTAAAACCTCTAGCAGACATGCTCCTGTTGGAGAAAAAGCTAATTACTATTTGTGTGCATTCAGTGAACTGAATTGAGCCCAAATACTTCTTGAAGCTTCAGTTTTTGAGCTTGTTTGGATCTACAATTTGCTTTCCTAAATCTAGCAAGGGATCATCAACCTTCTTTCTAGGCAATTTAATAAAGCTCTTTATCTTCTAATTCTCCTTTATTCTTTAAGTAAAACTCATCTCTACCTGTAAAAGAAGATGGGGAAATTAATATTCTAAACTGTAATTATTCTTTATAAATTCCCAGAAGAATTGCTGTTGATAACATCTTCTATTAGGTAGAAACAGTAAGATGTTGGTGGTGTTCAGTTTTTCATATATATACTTTGTTCAAAGGAGTCTGTTATATTTACTCATGTTGCCTAATAGGTCTCTGTTGCATGAATTTAAAAATCTCCCTTTTACCCGTTCCTTCAAGATCTGAATGTAGTGATGTCATTCTCTATCAAGGAAATATTTAATCTCTTCTTTTATTTAGCCTATTCATGCATAATGACTGATTTAATGAAATGGTGTGTTTATTTCCAAGTTACTTTAAATATTTTTCTCTCAAATATTACTTCACTAAACATATTGCTGCACTAAAAATAATTATGTCAGTCTAAAAAGTCAAGGAAATTTAATAACTCATAAATAACTTCTCAAAGGTGGACATTAAATTGCTCTATTTCCACACTTAATTCAGATCTTTTTTCCAACTGTTAGCCAATTCACTAGTTACATAAACTAACTTAATTGATCTAGATTACTAGTTCTAGAAAAAAACTTAATAGTCTTAATCTAGAAAAACAAATAGAAAAATTATGTTTCTCATTTGGGGATGCTGTACATTTTTTTGTTCAAACTGCATTAATAGAAAATTGTATGTAGCTAAAAAGAACTTGTGCAACTTTTTAAAATGGATCTCAGTTGGTCTTATGATCTGACAGCTTTGCACTGTGTTACTACACAGTTTCTCAGAGTTTTCTCACATGTAGTCACCTTCATCTTTAGGCCACATTTACCCAAGGCCTGTCTGCAGGCATTCATGCAGATATGCCCTCAGCTCATCTCGTTCCTCCATCTTCTACTTTCCTTCTTTCCCTCTCTTTGAAGATCAGGCTATACACTCTTTTTTAATGAAGCATGAAGCTCTCTCTTAGTCACTCAGAAAAGGCTATTGGGAATTTACAAACTGTTGCTTTCCTAATTCCTATCAACTCAATGTTAATTGAAAGAGTGGATATTTCATTCTTTCACACAGAAAAATATACCCATATTATCATTCTGTGAAAGCAGTTGTTTGCTGCTCTCTAAAGAGACCTCACTATTTCAAGCTGCTTTCCACACACTGCATTTTCTAGGTCACTGAGACCTCATTAGGTATTTCAGAGCTGTGTTTGCAGATTCCTAATACTTGTAAGCCTACAGTAAGTATTCTGTCCAAATGCTGAGAAACAATCTTTAAGCTTCATTCAAGTGGCATGTAGTTTGCTGATATTTTTCATTAGACATTATTATATCTGTAAATCTGGAATTAGAAAGTCTAGCCAGAATGTTTATGGCTTTAATAAAAAAATTAAATCCCCAGATTATTACATTTTAGAAATATTCAAACCAGAATAGTGCAATTCAAAATTAATATACTCTTACATTGGAAATTACAATTCATCTTGATTTTTTAAAATAATTTATAATACCTTTTCTAAAGTTAATTTCAGTAAATTGTTTTAATGCTGAGGACACATTTGGAAGTAAGCTTTCAGTCAAAGACATTAGATTACAAATACAAGTTATAAACACTTTTCAGAATACATAGCAAAGTTCTGCTTCTTTGATCACTAAAAATACACTGAATATGCTGTAGTTTATGGGAGAATTTCCTTCATGATTGCACTTGCTGAACATTAAATTTAGACTTTAGATTATCTTCTGAATTTATATAGTCCCTATAGGATTGAAACTAAACTGTGTAAAAAATCTTCTGTATTCAGACTTTAATCAAAGATGAAAAAGGATGAAGCAAGCAATCAACATAGCCATTCAACAGAACTGGGTATTGTACACCCAAGAATGGCACCAGGAACCCCCATGGGGAAGTGACAGGAGGAGTCTAGGAAATGTTTGTGACTAAGAGGATACAAAAAGATCTTTCACTTTCTAATGTAAACAGGTTCAAATTAGGCACAGTATAGCACTTCCCCTGGTGGTCACTTGAATATTTTAACAAGAGAGTTCTAGAAAGAGAAATGAAAATTCAGCATGTCTTCTAGTGCCGAACAACAGGTAAAATAAATTGTTTACGCTTCCCTTAGTTTCAGAGGTTTGTAGATAACAATTTATATTTCTGAATTTCAGCATGACATTGCAAATGTAAGCTGTTTCAATAGCAACTTAGATTTTAGAGGCTGTTCAAAATAAAGTTAAGGTATCTCTTCATAGCACTGACTTTCAAATCCTAAAGCATATAAAAGGTTATTTGTACTACCTGCTATCATCAAAGAACAGAACTTAAACATAATGTCATTGTCAATTGCTCTTTATCCATTTTAAAGCGTAATTGGTTTTTTCATCATATTATATCACGTTGTTTTGGAAAGCAAACTGTGTTAATTCACAGCAGTATTTAAAGTACAATGCAGTATCATCAAATTTAATTTAACTCATCAGACTGCTAACTAACTTCATTCAAAATTTCACATATAATTATATGATCAGAAATATACATTAAGTTACATCTATAGAAAATACTTCAGTTATAAATATGGACAAGGAAATGTCTATAATTCAGAATTTTTTTATGCAATCTTGCATTTGAAAATATATTGACTGTTAAAAGCTTGTGTTCATTTGGTGTCACTTTGTAGCAATGGACTTTGTGAAAAGGAATTGGTATTACTTGAAAGTTCATCTATGTCATTCAAAGGAATGCTGCATATTCTGGAGGTGGTGAAAGGTAGCCATAACTATGAATGCACAGGTCTTTGAGCTTAAAAGAAGCTGGAATCACATCCAAGCTCTCAGTCTGTGAGTCTTGTATGAATATATAAAGTACAGATTCTATACTAAAGAAACAGTGCTCTTGTAAACACAAATGGAAATCTCTATGAATCTCATCTTGGTTACACACAAGGGGGGTGTATTCTCCACCGAAGTCTAATGGGATGTGCATCGAGGGGAGAATAATATGCACCATTGCCTTGTTCACTAACAGGTGAAGGGTAATATAGATGAAATTGGAGAACTAATGGGCAAGACAGTTCCATTAGCATATACACGGCGGTTTCACATTTTGCAGCAAGTAAAGGCAAAGTAGTGACATAAACCAAGGAAAGATTAAGTCTAAGACCTGCTGTCGATGTGATGAAAACAACTTGACATTTGAGTGTTTCAAGTGCTGGTTTATCACATGAGTGGCTCAAATGATTACTTTCTCTGTAGAATCTTACAATGAGAGAACCTGAAGGACCTGCACACCATATCAGATATGGTGCAAAAGAAATGTTGAACTGTATGAATTTAGAGATATAGCATGGAGTTGTCATTATTTTGCACTTTTATAGTAAATGACTGAAGGGAGCCACCTGCCTAAAGGAGTAGTGTGATTTTTTTGCTAAAAAATAAATTAGTCAATCAGTTGATTGATCAATATTTCAAAACCTGAATCAATTCAAGGCTCATGTCAATGATGTTTTAGCATTGTAAAATTCAAAGGTTCACAACACTTCCTTTTCTTCCAGTTCAGATGTAAAGCATTTGTTTCATTCCTCCACAGATATCGAAGGATTAATTGCTCTTAAATGAGGCAATTCAAATACATACCATACAATGTTTTAAATGCGTTTCTGAAACTTTTTAATATTGTGAATGGATATTTGATATCTTCCATCTGGAGAAACACATATTTTTTCAGTGTTCTCAGTTAAAAAAAAAAAAGGTTTTGCAGAACTGCTGATCAAAGATAATTATGCTCCAAAATTTAAACACCTCAAAATAGCATTATTGAGAAAACTATTATATATAGCTCTAAATATGAAACAAATCTGATGACAATAAAACCTGTTGTATTACTATTGAATAGCTCCAGAAGATCTTTAATCTCATTTTAACCGGCTAACAATGCATCTGTGAGAAATCGGATGTCTTTCCTTTGTTTATTGGAAAGAACAGAAAAACACCTGCATAGAAATCTTAGGATTCAGTGATACCAGCTAAAAGCTGTGTATTCTTTTCTGCTACAAGAGAATTTACAGGCAATCACCTTTTTTTATTATTGTCTTCTAATAATCCATTATGTTTTCTAGTAATGTTTTCTAGAGGTAACAAGAGGAAATGAAAAGTCCCTTGGTTGGACTAAAGGTTTATTACATTCAGTATACTGTCATTGTAGCAGTACTCAATTGTTCTCTTTCACTATGGGCATGAACAACAGCAGTACACAGTATCTAAAATATCTGTCTACTGTCAGGGTCTACATAGTGCATAATTATAATTAACACAAATCCTCCAAGTTGAATAGTCAGCATAATACAAGGTATATAGACCTATAAGATTGAATCTTTTGACTACAGGAGATCTGTTTTATGATTAGGTCTGATTGCATTGAGAGAATGACGATGAAGTAAATTCTTTTACAAAGTGAGTTTTCAAAAAAAATGTACTGATTTCATGCAAGTAGGTCTTACTCTGTTCCCATTAAAATACTTTTCATTTTAATATGAAAGATATTTTAAAAACCAGCAAATCTCAATCCTGATTAACACAAACAATTTTTATTAAGCTTTTTATAAAGACTTTAGAAATCCACTGTTTTTTAAGCTGTAGTAAGCAAATTCTTGAAACAAAAACACATTTAAAATCTATTTTTTATATTTTTAATTCCTATTTATGCTCTTATTTCTTTGCTAGAGGAAAACTCAATTTTTTACACTTTGCACAAAGCTATATGGGAGTCTTTTAATTATTAGGTTATTATATGAGGTTATTTTTGTGCTCTATTAAAATGTTTGCCAGTGAAAGATATGTTTTGCTAGATTTATGTTAACAGGAAATATTGTAATCTATATTCTACTTTCTTGTTTGAAGTCAGAATTATTACTGGGATATAATGCTGCAGAGGGAAGCTTGAACAATTGTTTTGCTCTATTACACAAAGATATAAGAGTTGTGAGGTAAAAAATCAGTGTTCCAGGGTAAGATTTTAGAGGCTCTAAAACTCTCAAACTGCATTTTATTTTTTGCTGAGCATTGTGGCAGTCCAGTTATTGCTGTGCCTTTGGACAACAATATGTTCATAGGTGTGAAAACCTGTTCTTTTGCTCTCTGCTCATGTAGCCAAACCATTTTCTTCATAGAAACTGAGGGTGCAGGCATTACATATCTTGATTATCCTTTCATGCTGAGAAGGAGTAGTAGATCTTTTAGACCTATGTGATTTGGACTTTCCAAATCACCTGTCTGCCTTTGCTAGCAGTATTACAAAATCTTTGTAAGCTTTCTGTGCCTAAAGGCAAATTGAACTTGCACACAACAGGAGCAGATTTTAGTCACCATACATCATGAAGGCTGAACTGGGGAGCATCCATTTCAATGCAAGTGAAAGTTTTACAATATTGCCAGGCTGACACCACTACTAAGCTGACTGCAGTATACAAAATTTCTGCTATTTCCATGCTCTTTTATTGATAGAAAAAAAGTGGTCCTTGTCATGGGGAGCAGAATGGGGCTATTGATGGTGGGCACTGAGCAGATGCAGGTAGTTGGAGTCATCTAACATGAACCTTGATCAAGGGACATCTGGGGAGGTGGCAAGGAATGAGATTCAGGGTAATGTTCATTCCTGGGGCAGTAGTATTTTTTCTCAGTCATGAGACCAAATGCTCCATCCACAGCATAAACTGCCTCTAAATGTAGTTTTCATTCCAAATTATACTGTTCCAAACTGGAAGCCCTGGTTTTTTTCAAAGACAATACAAGAATGCAAGGAAAAATAAAGAAAAGCTGCATGTATTTGTTAAAAGAAATAGTGTTTTGAACTTGCTTCCTTTCTATATGAAGTGCTCCAGGTTGCAATATTGTATCAAAAGTATTTGTGATTTTTGTGCTTCTTTTCCAGTGGCACTATGAACAATTTAACCAGATGACCCATATTTTCTGTGGGTTTTTTTCTTTCTTTCTTTTTTTTTTTTTTTTTTTTTTTTTTGTTTCTTAAAAACATTGTCACTCTAAATGTCTTTAATTTGTGCGTGGTAGGAAATATAATCCTTTCTGCAGTCAGAGAACTTGTATGCAGAGATAAAATAGACCACAGGTTTTCATAGTATGTTATTAAAGGAGAAAAAATCCTCTTTAACAAAGGTAAACACAGCACACTCATTGTAGTGAAAAATAATATTAAGATTCTTTAATTTAAAATAAATAGTTTTTAAATGCTCTGAAGATAGCATTATTAGAATTTTGTGAACTTAGACCTGAGATTTAAAGTGACATTGATTAAAAAAACAGCTTTTTTGAGCAAAAATTTCTCAGAGACAATGCATAACCTTGTAGGACAATTGCTATAATTATCTTTAAATCATAATTATACTGTCCGTGTACAAAATATTTTCACAGATTTTCTTTACATATCCTCTCTTGCAGCCTAGAGAGAGACAGGCACAGGCCCAATTGAGTGGCTGGATTTTTAGCTTCCTGCCATTAACCACAGTCCCCTGCTATCATGAGCATCCATGTCACATAATCCCTTTCATCAGTACAGAAGCTAGTCACAGTCCCCTTATTCTGAGGTCAGTTCTGCACCAGCACCATCCTCGATTAGAACAGCTGGGGGTAGAAGTGGTCTAATTTGTACCTTCTTATCCAGGCTCCAGAGAGGTTAGCCAGTGCAGCCCACTGTGGCCACCCCCTGCAGAAGCACTTCTAGCAACCCAACACGCTGTACTGAGCATAATAAAATGTGTTTCATAAAAAGACAACTTCTTCGTTGCTCTCCTTGCTCACCCTGTTTTCCCAAGCCAAACTGTGATTCTAGTGAAGTGAATGGAATGGAACTCTATGACAAGACTTGTGCTTTTTCTTACTGGAATATCTAATAACTAATATGAAACCTGTAGATCTCCTGATCAGTTCAGAAGGTATAACAATCACCTGAATTTCATTTGGAGGACGACACTTGGTTTTACTGCAGAATTACCTGCAATATGGCATCATATTTTTTTTTCTTTTCTAGTTTTTAAAAATGTATTAGATATGCCTATTCTATGAAAATGAACTTAGGAAAATACTTGTCAGAAAGAATTTTAACTGCCAGCATTCTGCCAGTCCCCTCTTCTGAGACCAGGGGCCATATTCATTCCTGTCCTTGCCCTGCTGACAGTCATTCATACATATAGTGTGAAGAATGCCCTCTGTTTAAAAATTCAACACATGTGGTTTGCTAAAGTACACCCTATTTCCATTTGCTCTGTGCAAAGTTGAATGGTTAAGGAATGTCAAAGACGTTGGAGACTTGCACTTCATGTTTTCCAGCATGTATTTCTCTTGGCAATTTCAGAGCAGGTAGTGTGGAAATTCACTAAAACAAACCAGAGTGTGAACTTATATAAATCTGTGGTGGTACTAAACTGGAAGGGTTTTCTTGATGTCAGCATATAATCTGTAAATAAAATTTAGCATATTTGTGTCTGACATTTTTTTTTCAAATAGCTGTTTTAAAAATTCTTGCATTTGTTGTTCCTGAAAAAAGGAGGTTTTTAAAAAAATAATTTGCGACACAAAATACTTAATTTGTTCAGATACTCACATACAAAATACTATTCTAATTGCAAAATTATAGAATTAGCTAGATTGGAAAAGAGTGAGCATTTCAGCTAGCTCCCTCAGTACCCTTGTGTGGTGCCCTTGTGTGGTCCCATAGATGTGTGTGTCTAAGTGGTGTAGCAGGCCACTATCACTGCATCTTCAATTATGTGATCTTCACTCTGCCCATTTCCCTGTTTTCCAGCTAAGGGGGCGGGGTACCTTTAGACCATCTGGTCTTACTATTAAATGCTGAGGCAAAGACATGGAAGTACTCTGCCTTTTCCTCTTTCTTTGTTGCTCTGTTTCCCTCCCCATCCAATAAATATGGGGATTCTCCTGAGCTCTTCTTTTGTTGCTAATTGATTTTTACTAATTTTTTGGTTGCTGTTTACAGAAGTAGCCATATTCAGTTCTATCTAGGCTTTGGCCATTCCCCTCTTTTCCCTGCATAACATCATGACATCCTTGTAAGTCCTCCTGAATTACCCACCCCAGCTTCCTGAGGTCACAAACTCTTCTTTTTTTCCAAAGTTCCAGCCAAAGCCCTCTGTTCAGTCAGAAGAGTTGTCTTCCCCACTGGCTTGCCTTTTGCTAATGGAGACAGCCTGCTCCTGCACCTTCAGATTTCCTTCTTAAAGACTATCCAGCCTTCCACAATCTCTTTGCCTTCCAGGACTGCTTTCCAAGGGACTCTGTCAATCAGTGTCCTAAAGAGGCTGAAATCTGCCCCCCAAAAGTCCAAAGCAGCAGTTCAGCTGGGCCCCCTCCTTCTCCAAGGATCAAAAGCTGTATCATTCCATGGTCTCTGTGCCCAAGATGGCCTCCAACCACCACATCGCCCACAAGTCCTTCTCTGGTCTCAAAAAAGCCTTCCCTAGTTGGCTTCCTCACCAGCTGTGCCAGGCAGTTTTCTTCCACACATTCCAGCAACCTCCTACATCACTTTCTCTCTGCCATGTTGTATTCCCAGCAGTAATCTAGTAATCTAGTAAATTGGAAGTGTTCTACAAGAACAAGGGGTAGTGATTGTGAGACTTCTCCCAGCTGCTTATAGAATATTTCATCTGCACCTTCACCCTGGTTGAGTGGTCTGTAACACACCACCACCTTCCCCTGATTGCACTTGACCATAAACACTTGATCTCTAGAGCATCATCAAGCTCTAGACAATCAAAACACCCCCAAATGTACATAACTGCCTGTACGTACTCTTCATCACTTCTCTTTCCTTTCCTGCCCCTTCTGAAGTATCATAAAAGGTATATCATATATATCTATAAATATATGTAAGCACACAAGGATGTGCTGAAAAGACATAACAAATGTTTAATACAGCTTCAGCTGTGAATGGCTCTGTGAATTTTTGTGATACCCAAGAACAGAAAAAAAAAAATTTCTTTGCTAGATTGAAAGCCTTTTTTAATGATGTATATGTTCCTTCAGATACTTCAGTCTTGTCAAATCCTAGATCTTAATTTTTCTTCATCTTGGCCTTTTCAGTGTAGGAGATGGCATGAGCTTTCACAGTGAAATGAAAAATCCAAACCTATGAAGAGACATATAATGCAAATAAGCCAACTCTAGAGGTCTTTTTATAAAGTATTATATAATATTTTATTGTTACATATAAAATATGTATATGTTATGCCAGTACTTAATCTTTGTTCTTTTTTAAATCTAAGATTCCAGAATTTCTATATTGAGAACTGTAAAATTAGTAAAATCTTATTTTGATCAATTTTTAAAACAGTTTTTAAGAATGCTTATATGTTAAGGGTATCTAGAGTTAGGTATTTACAATGAATGTTAGTTACTGTTTATTTATTTGCAACACATATAAAGGTCATGTGCTTTTCTTTTAAAAACAAAAAGGTAAAGACATTAAAAATGCTTATTCTAAATGAAAAACAATGAGAACTAAAAGATCTACATAATTTTTAAAATTATTTACATTATAAGATCAGAACTCAAAGTGGGAATTTAGCTTTATCAAATCATACTCAAATAATGAAGGAAAAATCAGGTAATGATTCCTCTTAAATTCTAGTTTTATTAAATAGTTTAAAATAAATGTTTTTGCACATAGCCAGTCTTGAGTGCAATTGCTTTAAAATGTTGACAACCTAGAAAATGTTGTATCTCTATCATATAGAATTCTTTCCATCAAAGCTTATTTGTCAAATACTGGAAAGGCCCAGATGCCAGCTCTCTCTTGTTTTATTAATCCTTTGGCAAGTAAATGTAATAGTTTTATTTTTTGTGTTATTTATAGATTACCACTAAAATAGAATATAATGGAAAGTGGGAAAGGGAAGAAAAAGACTATGCAAATCCTAAAGACCCTTTAAATTATTACTCAATGTGTTTTTCTTTTATTTTCTTTTTTTTGTGTGTGTGTGTGTTTCTTTTCAGCATAAACATTAAGTAATGTTGTATAATGTCACTGAAAAAATACAACAGCAATAACAGAATCAGAGATTAATGTCTTGAATGTGTGAAAACTTTAGGAAAGCTGATAAATAGAAAATAAAAAATAGTTATCACAGGTTAAAAATACAAGACAGAAACTTAAACAAGATTCAAAGGTCAGTTTAAAGCATATTTTTAAGGAGCTCTTTATCATATTCCTCATCGCTCCCAAAAAGAATTCAGATACAAGTTCTTTTTGTATCTTTACACACAATTCTAATTTCTAGTAGAAATGTCATAATCTGGTTACATTTTTATAAGCAAGAAGGTTGGTCCAGGAGAAGGCAGATAATTCAGATAGAGAAATTATTAACCCTGTTTATATGAAAGTACTTGTTGTATGTGTTTTACTTTCTCACTTCTGTCTCCCTCTTTTTTACAATGGAACACCCATGTAGCACTTGCACTTATTTTCAGCTAATTGTTCATGGTAATGTTGTATGATTTTGAGAAGTTACTGCTTTCATTAATAATAGCACTGCTCATTATGGAATATTTGAAGGTGGTGGATTTGTCTTGTGCTATTTCTCTTTTTTCTAGACATAAATGTCTGAACTTCTGAGACAAAGTTTTTACCATCCCTACCCTCACCTACCCAGAACTAAAATTGGAACAACAACTTTCTTCCTCTGTGATGGTAGCTCAGGAATATGGTTGAAACCATACTAATTAGAATGAAATTGGTGCTTAAATATTTGTTGAGTATAAATACCCTTACTTTCCATAATACCTTTGAGTAATTTTTCTACAATTTTCATTTTGTAAGAAATTTCAGCAGCAAAAGAGTGCTCAGCAGAAGGAAGAGATCAACTGCATCTGAGTATCTGTTTGCATCCTAGCAGGCCAGAGTCCAACCATCTTAAGGTCACACAGCCTTAATCATTAGAAAATTCATTCTTCCCTCAAACTCCTCAAAAAAATATCTTTTTCAGTGAAAAATCACACAGGAAAAAAAAAATTGCTTTTTTTCTTACATGACTAGATTCATAGATCTTACTACAGCTTATAGATCATGTCCTAGTAAACTATATTAAAGGTAGGTTAAGAGTGGTGCCTGGTGGAAAGGGAATATGACATTTTTAAGTCTACACAGATGAGCTAACACCACAAATATAGGTCAGTGCTCTGACATAGCCACTGTGTACTCAAGGTTGAGATGACATGTATTTTAGTCAGCTAAGTAATAAGCCCAGCAAGATACAGTCTGGGCAATGCTCATGAATTGTATCCTCATTAATGTCTTTTTCTTGCTCTGAGCTCTGACAAGTGGCTTGTTTAAATATAGTGCTAATCCAAGAGCTTTGTAGAGCAGGGAATCACAATGTTGTTCCCTCTGTTCTTTGCTAGCATTATGCTCTTTGCAGCGTGCTGCATAAAATGCATCTGTGCAGAGGAAAAAATACACCTTGAGGTTCCAATATTCTGTCTGCCTGAAGGATTCTTATAAATAGTGTAGTGGTTTTGAAAGAACAATTTAAATAGTTTGTCTTAAATTTTCTTAATCTTGAATGTCATTCTCCTCTATGCTTTGTGATTGTCATAATGAGCACAATGCATTTTTCATTTTACATCTTATGTCTTAGAACATGATCACTAAGTCTTCTTTTTTTTTTTTTTTTCTAGAGGGTCACTGGCTTTCAGGGTGAAGGAAAGAGTCTTGTTTTAATATTAGGTATAGGTTCCATTTCAGGTTTCTCAACTCTGTGTCCTTTCAATGGGAGTTATATGCACATATCAAAGAAAATAGGTACTTAAATACCGGTTTTGATTGGCTAGATATCTTTAAATAATTTATATACAACTGTAATCACAATGTTTCTTGTCTGATGAGCTTATATGCTTGATTCAATGATGGGGAAAAAAACCAATAGGCTAAGTTGTTGATAGTAACTCCCGGAGAAAATATTCTATACTAAAGGATTTCTACTGTAAGTATTGAAAATCTTGAAATGTTTGAAAAATTGAAATTATAAAACCACCCAAGGAAACTATTGTATGTAATCACCGTCGTCTTTTCCTCACAGCTTGACTCTATGACAGTTTGATGGGTTTATTGCAGTTGGCATGGATTGCTTTGGCTGAACTAAATGGCAGCTATCTCGCATGCCCTTGATTGTGTTCAGACTAATCAGACACTTTTGAAGTGATGGCTTTTGTGTGGTTTTGAGGAATGATGCACTTTAAAAACTGATATATCAAGACATTTTAAAGTAAAGGTATTCCACCAAGACCTGTATTGCCTAAATAAAACACTACTGGGCTCTACCTACCTCTCTCTTCAGTAACCCAGGGGCAAAGATTTGGTTATCTCTTTGTTATGGCAGTATGAGTCTTTGCTGTTTTTAAAAATTTATATATTGCTTAAAATTACCATTTTATTATAACCAAATTAATTCTAAGTCAGATCTGGAGATCCTCAGCACAAATTCTGCTATAGTGACTAAAATATAATTGGCTTAAATGACAGTTAAATAGAGACTGGGGATGTATTTAAAAGTGATAAATTATATAGGGAGAATTCTTTTATTAAGGAGGTTTAATGTATTTAATGAAATATTTGTTCTCCACTTTATTTTGATCTAAGCTTCTGCTTATAGACAGATAACGAGAGACAGAATCTATACAGTATATTACTTTGATAGCTACAACATACAGCATGTAAGAAAAGAAGGGGTTCCTCTCAGATACTTATTGTGAGATAAATTTATTGAATATCCTTTTTCATTGCCTGGAGGGTGACATATGTAGTCTCTCACAAAATGAGGGCAATATGATTAGTCATCACTTAGATTAATTCTTTTCCATCTATCTATCTATCAGCTTGAGCTGATAATATTTATGTGTGATGCACTTAGTGTCTGAAGTTTGTATTATGCATAGTAAGTCATGATGGAAAATTTGGTTTGCATTGTCTTCTTCTGTAGCAAAATGTTATAATATGCCTTAAGTTCTTAGTCCAGTGTGGCTATTAAACATCTCAGGTGATGAAGTATCATCTGTTGGAAAAAACTCCTGCTTCTTAATGTTTTGTGATACCTTCTTCTGTGATCAGCCTCTTTTGATAGTAGTGGAGGTAGGATGAGGTGCTACTGTCCAACCAACCAACAGACTGTCATTGGCAT
Source organism: Taeniopygia guttata (assembly GCF_048771995.1). NCBI lineage: Eukaryota > Metazoa > Chordata > Aves > Passeriformes > Estrildidae > Taeniopygia > Taeniopygia guttata. Next base: position 32,972,242 of record NC_133028.1, on the reverse strand, counting down.
AATTTTCCTTTTCTTTGTCTATAGCATTTAGTCAATTCCATCTCACTGTATTAAGATGTATCCCCTCTAAAGTACTTTCTATTAAAATATGCCTGTTTCTCTTCAGGAAATTCATGTAAGCAGTAATTAGGCATTGAATTATCATGAGGGGAATCACTTCACTAAATTCCCTTATTTCTGGAGTCCCTGATATATTACAGGCTATACAACACACAACCCACTTTCATATGTTCCCCTTGTACTAATCCGTTGCTTCTACTTTGTTCACTAGAATTGGAAAAAATCGCAGTCTTGCTTGCTGCTTCTTCTGCCACTCCTCAGTCTCCATAGTCCACATAGTCAAGGCTGTAGTGTTTTCTATTCTTTTTCTTAGATATCGTTATCGCTGAGGATCTTTGATGAAGGTAAGTGTCATGGAAGACTGGACTAAGACTTCCCTGGGTATCTGCCTTACTGTAAATAACAAGTTAAAATTAAAATATATACTTGTATAGAATATGTGATTGGATTTCAGTCTCTCCAGTGCTGGAATATTTCTTTCCCTCTTTGAAATCCCTCTAATTTGCAAAAACCTTAACCTACAGGTGACCTAATCTCTCTGCTCATGTCATTAGAATAATTCCAAATCTCTGCAGATAAGTCAAAATGAAGCGCCTATTCTAGTACTGCCAAACATTGCCCTTACCAGGTTATCTGTGAATCCATTTTCCCTGCTACTAAGAAGAATTGGCTACATTCTCCCTCGCTAGAGGTCAGATCAGAGTGAATTTTGCTAATTGATGCTCAGTATCAGAGCTGACAATGGTAAAAATTAAATGGGCAGACAGAAAAAGAGCAAGACACAGCAAGTAGTGAGCAAGTCTCAATGGCAATTATATCTTGGTTCCAGCATCCATTTTATTAAAGGTAATGGAAAAAACAGGGCAAGTGTTTAAGGGTTCAAATATGGCTATTACCTTTTTCCTTCTCACCCTAAAGATGTCACTTGGTTTACTTTCTTTTTCACTTTTCTTTATTTTTTTTCCAGCTCCCAGTGAATCATCAGTAAAATATGTTGAGACCATTTATGAGCCCCGTGTCTTATATTTGAAACAAGAGTAGAAAGAGTCTTCCATACTGTAGGTTGGAGATCATCATCCCAGCCTTCTTTGCCTCAATTTAGATGTCTTTAAAGGTGTGTGTTCATATATAGTTAGCGAACTGGAATTCCTCCAGAAGGAGATTTCATCATCAACCCCACTCAAGTGCAGGGTTTGAATTCCTAGTGGAATCTATAGTACTCTGACAGCCATAAGGCTGAGTAAGTTGCAAGGGTACATACATTACATACTGAAGTACCAACAGATACCTACCTCTTTAAAGGAAAAAAATAAAATTCAAATTCTACTCTCTAAGAAAAATTAGGTATTTACTTCTATAAATTATATTTAGGATAACACAATGAGATATATAATTATGGAAGTAAGAGTTATAGTAAGGGCTGTATCTAGCCCTTCAGCATGAGGAGCATGACTTCCATTTAGGTCAGTTATATTTCTTGGGGGGTTTTGTCAATTATGATAACTAAGACTGACTTTTTTTGAATGTATGCACTGAGATTTCTGTATCATCAAATTATACTAGGACAGAAGATCCTAGGCACGAGCTGTTAGTATCTCTGTCTGAAACTCTTTAAGTTTCTCTGGTATTCAGACTAGTCCTTATTGTGAGGAATCAAAAAAACAGAATACAGAAGAAAATTACAACCACAAGTTTTCCATGGATGAAGAATACATACAGGCTTATATAATACCTCTTCTATAGACTAGAAAGAACGTGTCTTAATTTAAGTTTGCATTTTGTCAGAAGTGAAGAAGGAATATAAATTAAGCATTCTATTATTATTAACCATTGAATTCTGGATGATACAGGTGCTTTTAAAGCATTTCATTGTAAACTCCTATATTTTTGTCATCTGATTTGAAATCTTCCCATCTAAGAGATCTTTACCCTTAGAAGACTGATCCACATTGTGATGTATTTCAGTGTATGACATACACTTTCTTTCAGTTAAGCTAGTTGAATTGCACATTGCCATTGAATGGTGGCCTGCAGGAGTGTTTATTTTACTCTTATGTTATTTGCTTAAAAGTAAATTATTGCAAAAAGAAGTTTCAACCAGAACTGCAGCTTTTGTACTCTTCTGATATATATTTTTATCATGAGAATATGAATTCAGATTTCATTAGTCATAAGCTTAGGAACATACTCTGACTGGTATTTAAGCATTCAAAAATTCCATCTAATCAGCTCTTCCCATCTGACCAAAATGCTTTTTCTGTCAGTAGTTTCTCTTCCTTTTCACTTTCCATTACCTTTCTCCTTTGCATGCTTCATTAGCTCCTTATTTGTTTATATCTATGTCTAGGTATCTTATCTTTGACACTAAAGTTCAGTCAGCTCCCAGTTATTTCCTTGACTGCCAGATTGACCGAGTTGTCTCCTTGCACAGCTGGTTCAGGATCAGCCGAGGTTATTGAGCGCTGAGCCTGCATCATGGGGATGTAAATGCATCGCTCCCAAGACCATCACAGGTGGGTTTGATTCTGCAAGCAAGGTACAGAAACTTCCAACTACTGCAGGGACAAACTGGGCTCTTGCCACATTCATAAACCCAATACAATGCTGTTCATGCTAGCCTTGGCTGACTTCCATAACCCTTGTTTGCCTTGTCTCTGTCATTCCCATTATTTTCTATATTCTCTGTTGTTTAGGATGTTTCAGCTCTCATTACAGAAAACCTCTTTCTCCTCTAATTGTGTGTTCTTTTTCTATATGTATTTTCTTTATATCTGAGCTTTATATACTGCATTTCTATTCTGTCAGGGCTTCTCCTTGTATCTTTCTCTTTTTCCATAGTTTGTCAGGATGGTCTCACCAACATCTTAAGTCATACTTAATATTCTCAGTATGATGTCTTTGACTAATAGAACTGTAAGAGCTATAGTAAGGAGGACCTAGTCATTTCTACTTGTACAGCACATTCTTATTGTATTTTATGTTTAATAGAGCATATTCTGCCTCAATCACCCTGCCTCTTCCAAAGAAGGAAAGGTGATAATTGTAAAACAAAAACAGATAAGGATTCTCTGTAGAGTTTTATCTACTCAAAAAATTTACGTAGTGCTTAGAATGCCATTTATTCTTTCTTGTATGGTACTTTATTTTTCTTTTTACTTTTTGGCTTGATTTAGAACCAGTAGCAAAATTGCGTCCAGTATAGATCAACTGTTACAGACTGAAAGTCTGCCTCACTACATCCAGAGTTGTCTTTTTTCTAATTTAAAGTGCTGACATTTTAAAGAATATACTGTTCTGATTGTGTATGAAGATCCAAGTGGATTAAATTAACATATAAACATATGTGCGCTTGTCATACTGGAGTGACTTACCAAATTGCCTGTAATATCACCTTTCCTTAAAAGAGTTAATAAGCTCAGTAGTTTGATTGTAAGTAAATTGTGGTGTCATTTTTTTCATACACTGTAATAACTTGAGCTTAGAAAACACTTGGTATTACACTTTATTATGATCATCCATTCTTTATGAAACCACCAGAGAAGCCAGTGTACAGATGCAATACAACCATGTATCATCTGAATGCAACATCCTTCTTGTACATAGTTTAATGACCTTTCATTGACTTTATTGCTGGGCAGTTTTACAGTTGTTAAAGTCTTAATTTCACACATTTTGGTTTCAGTAAAATAATTATTGTCATTATTATTACAGTAGTTATGGTAATAATGTAGCTCCAGCACACCATTGTAAAACTACTCTAAGGATGGTCAAAGTCAACTAGTTCTAACAACCAAAGCAATCAGTTTCTTGTGGTTCATTACAAGTTTAAAAATGCTATCTTCTGTATATTTTTATATCCATCTAAAATTGGCAAGTTTAATACAAACTAATTAGCCTTTTTCAAGGTTATTTAATAAAGAAAAGTGATATATTCATGGTTGCCTTTGTTGTGTATTGTGTTTGTTCATTACCTGCAACCATGAGTGTCCCACTGGTGAAATGGTAAAGTAATAACAAGATCTGAATTTATCATATCTTAATGCTGCAGTAAGTACAAATGCATCATCAGATGAACATGTTTGGGATATCTATATGGCACACAGATCTAGATCAGAGGCTCTGTTTTGCCAGTTTGAAAACAGCTCAGCTTAGCAGGGACTGAGGCTTGTTACATGATGATTGTTGTGTAAATTACTTAATTCACTTCCTAATTGACAGGTTGTTATATCCACAAAAGCTAATGCCACAAATGACACTCTAACTTGCACTATTGGTAGAAACAGTGAGCATTGAATGGGGTATATAGACCACACTGCTGTCTTACTGTCACAAATAGTAGTTCAATGGCAGCAATTATGTATGCCAGTGGGAAATTGGGGTAGCTTTTTTCTAATGAGAACAATGCAAGGCTCAGGATTTGAGGGACGTCTATTTTGGCCTTTCACAGAAGCAAAATGCTTTTCAAAAAGAAGAAAAATCTATTGGAAGTATAATTTATCATAATGAATCACCATATGTTTGGGGGTACCAAGTAAATATTCTCAGAGTTCTCTAAATGATATTTTTTAATCTATTTTAATGATCTTCAGAGCTTTCCCAGTGGTCAAGAGAGCTTCTGAGAGTAAAATAATGTAGTATACATTTATTGTACCTACATATGCTAATATATAAAATTATAATTTTATTATTTGCAGTACTCTCTCAATATATAATGCAGCTCAAGCAGAATATCTTGTATTGTGACACCAATTAGGGGGTCTGTCTTAAGCTTTAAAATAGCTTCAGGGTCCTGTTCTCCCTAAACAACAAGTAAAGGTTTAGCCTTAGATATTTTTTTTCACGTGGGTTTTCTTTTACTGCTTTACTTGACAGATTCATTGCATTATCTGGTATTCATATCTATCCCAAACCAGTAAGCTATTGATGGGTCATGTTTTTACAATGAAAACTATTAGGAGGTTAAAGAAAAATAGCTATTGAGATTATGAAATAACAATATTTAATATTTATATTTATTATTTATTATATTAGTTATAATATTTATTATATTAGTTACTGTTATTGGATAAATCCAGAGGGCCATGAAATTATCCTTAAACACATAGAAAATCTGAAGTAATATATATGTGACATTACTGCACTTTTTTGTGTTTACTTCTTCTCCTAAGCCTAGCAGTTACAGGAGCTGCAGATTTTCCAGTATTCTATTCTTCTGCTATTGCAAATATTCTGTGTTATGGTACAGGTCCTAATAAGCATGCATCTCCCATGAAAGTATTTCTCTCTCTCTCTCACAACTGATAATGAGAATTCAGCCTTTCACAGTCTAAGAAACTTGTTGGATCAAAGTTTTAGTTTTGCTCAGCTCTTGGAAGTAAGTGATGATTTTTAAATGCTGCTGATGAACTGGAAAAATTCCTGTGCTCTTCTTTTGAAGACAAGCCATGATCCTTGTTAAGGTGTATTTTCATTTGTGATTTAAGGAAAACTATTTCCAATGTTTTGTGTCTTAAAATTTGTCTAATACTTATTCTGATGACCATTTTTAAGGTTGTGGGAGGAAGTGGCAGTGAGCTGAAAGATCTAGATCCACTCTACTTTAGCCTGCCTCATTTATATTTTAAGACAGAATTCGATGAGAATATTCCAAAAGTAGATATACATAGCGTTTCTAAAGACTGGGGCTTGCAACGCTGGTCTAGTCTAAGCACAGATTCCCAATACTCTCTGGAGATCAAAGACGCCTGCACAGACGTGCACAGACCCCACCTCACTCTGACCCCTGCCATGTCACGACTCCTGCCATGGCAGTGGCTTCAGCAGTACTTCTGAAGGATCTGTGCTCTTTCTGAGTAAAGCAATTAAGGCACATTTTGAGCCCTGTTGGTTGTTATTTTGCTGTTCCTTCCCATGGGTTTTGAGAGAGGAAATGAACAACAGCGGCCATGTTGAGTTGCTGGTAACTCACTTGTCTTCTCTCACTACTCCCCTCTACTTAGTGAGGACAAGTAGGATTGCCTAAGGTGAAGTAATTTATATGTTATGTGCCAGATATGCTGATTTCTTCCTCCCTGCTATCATCCCATGGCTCATCATGGATCTACCATATCACTTCAACTCCTCAGTTTCCAATTTCTCTGTATCAGTCTCCTCAAGCCAGCACCAGCCCACTTACTTTCACTCTCCAAATGCTATATTCCAGTCTCGATGTCACCTCACTCATTTTTATGATTTTATTTATTTGATGAGAGAAATAGGGAATACTTTATTTTTCTTAGATCTACAGGGAGTTTCTTTTCATTCGGGTATCATTAACTAAGAGGCCAATTTCTAATATAGCCTCTTTAGAAAATGTTAGCATCCTTGTATCACATGTTGCACAGTGTGATATGAAGTTTATCCCAGAGGAAAAAAACCCTGAATACTAGCATCAGCATGGAACACTGTGGAAGTGCAATACTCTTCATCAATTTATGGTTGTTTGATGTAAAAGCTAGGAGTCAAGGAAGTTGTGAAATTGTGCTTTGCTGACACCCAAGAAGAAAATGGACCTTAAAAAAAAAAAAAACCAAAAAAAAAGACAGTTTAGGTTGTGAAAATACTTGACTCATCTAAAAATAAGAATAAGCCATGTAAAAAAAAATCCTAGCCTTGTTAGTGCTAAGTAGATTAATAGCCATCTGACCATAAAGTTCTTATACTATGCAGCTTGAGGAGCATGCTTATAGTTAGACTATAAAATAATTATTTCATTTCGGCTGATAGTGAGATCACAGCTGAACAAAGTAAACCCTAAACTTCAATATCGGCTAAACTACTGCTACACTTTTTGATGCATAAGTTGTTTAAGTATTTTATCTTTATTTTATGCTCAGAATTGCAAGTTGCACCTATATCTCATTTTGGTAAAACAAAAGTATGGAGGAATACCTTAACCTCAATTATTGTGATGAGAAATTTGTTTTAAATTGGTACCTATGTCTTTAACAGGGATAGGGCTATAAAATTGTAGGTCTTCGTTTGCTTCCCTGAAGCCACAAGATACTCGCTGAACTGTACTATGAAATTTTAATGCACTGTATCTTCAGTAAGATACTTCTAGGATGTTCAGAAGTAAGAGAAAAAACATTTTATTTGTGTTATTTGGGACTGTTTCCTCCAGGAAGTACTTAGGCTGTGGCATTTGGAGTTTTAAGAGCAAAAAAACAATATAACACGGCAATGAACCCACATTCCCTCAGTCATCCCACCTTTATATCAGGGAGAGCCTTGAGATGATGGAGTTTCTTGCACGGTTTTGTATTTGCTACATTTGCAAACAATTCCTCGGATCTCAACATGTGTAACTGCAATATTGTTTGCGCAGTGTGTACGCGAACTTTTGCTCCTAGCAAACCCACTTGCTGTTCAATTAATTGTGGCTTTAGGTTTGTTGATTATATGATGAGGTTTAAGTAGTAACAATCTGTCCTCAAAACTTTATTAATACAAAAATCCTCCACCATTCAATACTTTACATTTTAATAAACAAAAGACCCATCTGTTCCAGCTCTCCAGTTTTCTGGTACATAATTTTTCTGCAGGTTTTTTCAGCATTTCTATAAGACCTATATGCTAATGCAGCCAGAGATTGGGCCTACACAACTCCCAAGTGCAAAATAACAGCATTTAAAGGGCCTAAATTCATACACTGAGTTGAAAGCAATTGGAAGAAAAGAGCCATGCTCATCAAGGAAAATATTGGCTGCTTATAACTCAAAATAAACAGTTACTGTGCTACAATTATAATACTTCTTAGCAGACAAAAGTATTTTCTGCATACAATCTCAAGAATTTCACATTTGCCTTTTCAGTTCTTAATTTAAATGGACTTAAAATACATCAGATCTTATGGCACACTACAGTTTATAAAACCTTTTTGACTTATTTTGCTAGACAACATAAAATTTAATATTTCATTGGGAAAATGCTGCAAAAGTAAAAAATGAACATGGTGTAAATTTCCCCCAAATGTTCACAAATGTGAGAACTTTTCCTATCAGTGCATCGTAAAGACTTTAATTTTGTCAAGCAGGCTTGCTCCTTGAAAAAGGGCATTTGATACCAGCTACATTAAACGTAAGTTGATTCTTCATGTAGATGGCTTTGAGAAAATAGAATATCATCTAGCATATTATGATTTTGAAACATATTTATCCTTTGTGTTCATAGCTTTTAATATTTGTAACTCCCAAGAATTTTAAGAAGTGAAGCTGATTATGTATTACCTATCTTTCAGTGGAACCGGCAGGACTGTCATAACCATTGAATTCAATAGCAGTCTCAGGTATTACTTCCATATGTCTAATATTTTTACCTCTCCTGTTTTAAGTTCATAAACCATAATCTCATATGTAATTTAAATCTGTGTTTTCTGGAAGTTCATAAATATGTATTTGATGCAAGGGATAGACCAGAACTCAATCCCAAGATGCTGTTCGGGCTAAGTGGAATCTCCTTAGGAACCGCTTCAAAGATCAATTCCTTTTGTCCATAAAAAATAAGTTTAAATTGTCTTCTATGAACCTGCTGTTAGCAATTGTACTGTTACATTATGTATGATTCTTTGACTGCTCATTGCTTCAACAAACTGCACAGTGCTCCATTAGTGATTTTCAATTTCATGCTAAGCTTTGCAATTTATTAGTGTTGTTTAGGGTAATGTACTATTATTTTGCATATTTTATATCATATTTCATTTGCTATTCATATGACCTAACAGTTAAGTATTGGGGATCAATAAGGCCTCCAAATGTTGTCATGCTCATATTAGGAAAAAAAGGAAAATCAGGCAGGCAGCCCATTACATAGTCAATTAGAATGAAGTTGGGGTTTTTTTAGCAATTTACTGGTTTACTTCCAGTTTGCTTACAGATTTGACTGCAGGTTTCTAAACAATGGCATAATGGCCAGATGCACTTACTCATGAAAATAATTTGGTTTAGTAATGATCCCCTAATTGTAGGTACCTGGAGCATGTTCATGTGGATTCTTTGCCAGTATGCTGTCTGTCTGTATGTAAATACCAAGATTAATTCAGCTTAAATACCACCTACTTCCAAGAAGCAGGTGCAGTTCTGCATTTATTTTGATCTTGATTTTATCTTTCCCAGGGCTGTGCAGTGATTCAGAAAGGGGAATATTTAGTATTAGTCTAAGGAACACATACTTCTCCCTCCAAAGCTTTTTAAAACTTAAAAATTTTGTGTTCTCAATTGGCATATGTAGTAGAAAAGCAGAAGAATCAACAAGCATCAATTAAATTTTTCAAACTAGGTTACTTCAAAATTTTTGGCATTCCTTTTCTCAAAATGCAGAAAAAATGCAGAAAGCAGTACATTTACAAAAATAGACTTCTGAAAGTATTAATAATGTGATTTGACATGGAAACATATGTATGGTTTCCATGTCAGGTTTGCTAAAATATTAATGCCAGCAAGGAACAAAATATCAAGTATGACACTGTTGAGCCAGGGGCAGGCGAAATGACTCATATGATTTTAGAAGGCAAGTGAATGTTTATTCAAAAACACCTCTCTTTTTTATAGAGAACATAATGAACATTCATTGCATTGGTCTTAAAGTAAAAACCATTTCACTTGATTGGTACACTGGACTTAGGTCAGTGTTGGTAGAACATATCTATAAACAATATGAACGGAAAACAAAATAATAGATTGTTTACATTCCTCTTGGACTTTTTCCCAGGCTTAGCCTGGCAGAAATCTTTCTCTTTGTCTCTCTGGCTGAACTGAGAATATCCACATCAAGAATCTCACTGGTGCATTGTAAATAGGGAGTAGGACTTAAATTTGGAATGATCCTGAGGATGTGGATCAAGGCACTGCTCAGTAAATATTGTAGTAGAATCAGCATATAAGAGAGTTATAAAGTATTGATACTCCTCTTTTCCCTTTGAACATTTGCCCTTTGTATAACATTTAGCATATGTAGTTTTCCAACACTGATCCAAAGCTACAGGATTTTTTTTTAAAAGCAAGATAGGTATAAGTTGATAAGCAGTAGTTAATCTTACAAGGTTCTATTACTTTCAGTGGTTCAGATATTATACCTCAAATGCTAAAAATTCTGGGATTTTTGCTCATATTCAGTAAAGAAAAAAAATTAAGACCTAGTTTCATATAGAAACTTTGCATTTCCTCCACTATTTCAGCAACAGCATAATTTGTAAGTAATTTTTTGATAAAATTTTATAAATAATGAAAACTGACCTTAGTATTTTCATTTTTGAAATTTCTATATTTATAATGGAAATCCAACGTGCTTACCTTCAACCTAAGCAAATGTTTTCCCAAAATCACTCTGTTTATTGATTTCCAAAACCCATGTTACAAAGGAAGCTTAAAATTGGTCTGAAGGTCTAGGATTAGCAGGAGGCAGATTTAATTGCTTTTTGGAGCCACTGAGTGCCAGATTCTCTGCCTGGATGCTTTGGGGTCCTTTGCGTTCCCAGCTGTGGGCAACCAACACAGCCAGACAGCCCCAGAGGCAAGATCCGCAAAATCCCACTTACCAAACCTGTCTCCATGGGACTGATAAGAAATAAGGCCTTTTCCTCAAAACTCCATGTATCCACAAAGTATTTCTGGTTGGGCACTTCATCACAGTCAAATTAAATGTCGAACTGTATGAGGTCAGGCTTGTGTACACACACAGGCACAGAATTTTAGATATTTAAACCCAGTATCTTCAAAACTGTAATTGGAAAGTCCATTAGTTGTTAATTTATAAGCATTTTACTACTAGACTTTCCAGATCTATACCTTTCCCGTACTGGCTAATTGAAGTGCAACAGGTACACAATAACATCAGTAGTACAATCTCAAACTACTTTCTCTTTTATCCTTGGCTTTCCCATTTAGACAGCCAGTCAAGCTTCTTGGCATGTCAATGGCTTCTTTCTCTGTCAACATATGGAGAAGCTAGAGCTTCTTCCTACATTCCCCTCTGACACACGCAGCCCTCGTTGTACCCATCTGGATCTGCTGCTACTCCTCATAGACACCTAGCACATTTCTTTCCCAGGGCCAAAGTAGGGAAAGTAGTGATATATCACTGTGTGCCAAAATTCTTTCATGAAAACTAACGAGAGCAAAAGTTTCCTTCATAAGGACAGGGTTTTTTTCATGTCATGGTCTAAACCAAAGACAGTTGAAAAATGTCAGGACGGCATAAAGAGAATTAACAACATATTTATGAAACTAAATACTTTCTCAAAATCTGTGAATAACAGCAAGACCTTCAGCTTTGTCAGACTACTACTACTACTACAGAAAGGCTTACAAGTGATATGGCAATCAAAATAATTGCATTTGCAATAAATTCCTGGTCTAAACAAGGCATAGGTTAACTTCCATAAGTATTTAGAAATTTATCTGCAGTGATTAAATATCAACTTTAAATTATTATTTTGGTTGCTTGCTTTCCTTTTTGCTGAAAAATGTACACGTATATATAACAGTGGTCAAACAGATATAGACCATTAATGAAAAAGTAAAGCAGGCATCTGTGCTGAGAGATAAATGGTTGTGGTTCACAGCACTAACAATCTCTGCTGATGCAGCTGGTAGAGATCGTAAACCCCATGATGAAAATATCTCCATATCCATATTATGATGCTCTGAAGCACTGCAGGCACAGATGGCAGAACTTGTAAGTTCTCTCAGAAACATAGTTATGGTTCACAACATTTTCAGATTCTTCTGAAAGAGCAAATATAGCTTGTAAGCCCTGAGGAGAAGTTGATGGCACTTACAGACTATGCCAGTTCAGGTGGCAGACCTCGTAGACATTGGGAGAAAAAATAACTGTGATTCACAATGGCTGTCAGAGAAGTGCTAGCGTTTGCAAGCTCTGATGACGCAGTCAGCAAAGTAGAGTTTTGGCATGTTTATTTCAGGATGACATCTGAAAAAACGTGGGGGAAAACATCCCCATCACACAGCAAAGTGCCTTATATTTCTGGTTAGACATCTCAGGTAGATAAAAGACTAAACCAGTCTTCTTAGGACTTCACCTATCAGTCCTAGGCTGTCTCATTAGTTCTTCTTGTACATTTAACAACACATTCAATACAAAACTACACAGAAAAGCTTTATTATGTTATGCAAAATGGCAAGTTACATGAGATGTAAATGAAAGAACAGTTTTCTGTAATTAGATGTTTTCATCTAAATAATTTGTTTAGAAATAAACACATGGATATTTGTGTACATTTGGGGGAAAAATAGCCACATCACATGCCATTTATTTCTTTGAAAATTATTCAGAAGACTTCTATTGACTTTATTGACTTCATTGTGAATCGAATAGCATCTGTAAGTTTAAAAAAGTAACTTGCAGCAGTCCTACAATCATTTCTTTCTTAGTTATTGAGGAAATATTTGGATCTGGAATAGATATTTAAAGCTATAGTGATTAAGAAATGTATTTGAGTCACCAATACTTGCTGGCTTGCAGAGCAAGTCCAGAAGATTATTGAAGGCAGAAATGGGTGAAACCACTTCATAAACAGGGAATCCTCTGAGATGGGCAGTATTTCTCTGCCAGCAGACTTTACCTCTTGAGTGTAACCCAAGAGGAGATGCCTACCAGTTGGAAGCACTGAGGCAGGAAGTATATGTGATGTGAGAAGAGTACTTTTGATAATTTGGTGTTCTTGAGTACCTAGAGAGATATGAAAATTAAATACCTGTGAATTAACAAGTGCTCCTTGCCATGCTAAAACAAATACTTTAATTAAATTATTCAGAATAGATGCATAATATTTTTCATGTGTTTCAATATTTATTTAAAATATATATGAATGCCTGTATGGACCAGTGGTATTGAGCACTGATCTTACAGTAATAGGGGTACACAAGTCGGTATTACAATTTTTTTCTGATTTTCTGTTGTGTTTGGAGAACAGTATCTAAATTATTCAAATCTCTTCTTGTGGCTAAAAATAGATTGAAAATAAAAGTAATTTAAATCATTTTTAAAAAAGTTGAAGTAACTGGATGCATAGTCACAATAATAATTTCATACTGAAATATAGAAATAGGCAAAGAAAAAAAACCAAAACACACCCTCCAAAAAACCAACCTCACACACCAAAACAATAAATAAATGGAATATGTTCTCTGGAGGTGGAAAGATTAAAGTATAAAATAAAAGGGCACAAGTAGTACTGGCAAGTATTGCCACGATACCAAAAGAAATCATTTTAGAGTTCAAAATATGTTTCTAAACTTTAAATCAAATCCTGTCGTCAGACAAATTGAAAATTTTGAAGGGTGAATGTGAAAATCTTTGTAGAAAAATCGATGTTGAAAATAATTTATTTTCAATTTTCTAAAATACATTATTTTCTATCTTAGATGGAAGTATAATTTTTCAATTTTTTCAGCACTGACTCAAGCTTCATTATTATTATACAGTTTATATGTTGTTAGAAAAATATTGTGAAAGTTAAGATGCATTTTATCCTTTCATCATCAGTTTTCTGGCTTATTTACAAATGTTTAAGTGATAATGTGACAAAATGCTTGGCAGATACAGCCTCCCATATTTACCTTCTGGTGATAAAATTCTGGCCATGTTCACAGGCATAGTTGTATAGAGCACATACTGGTCTTCATCTGTGTATTTCATAAAGCATGAAGTAGGAGATCCTTTTTTCCACTTCTTCCAGTAGAAATCTAGTTTTAGATTCAATACAAATCTAAAAGCAGTGTCTTTTTGGGCACAAAGGAAAGGTGTTCACAGCCATTGGTATTGGGGTTTTGTGTAACACATCCAAAACCTAGTTTGAAGTACATTTCTTAATCTTTTTCTGTGTGCCTAGAAAACTCAAATGCAGAAAAGAACAAACTAAAGCAGGAAGGAATTATGACAGAGTTTAATCTCTATTGTGATTTTAATTAATAATGTGTGATATGAATGAAGCGATAGAAAAGTAAAGGCATTGGTAGTATCTAAATACACTGCTTGTCCAATGCACAGGTTCTGCTGCCATATAATTATGGCTTTGCATTCATTCTCTGAAAGATATTCTTCTGCTTTAATTTCTGCTCTCAAATAACATTTCTTCATATATTATTCTCATATTGTAATATTATTAAGGGCTAGAGACAAATAAAAAGATGTTTTAATTCTCTTCTCTAGTAAAGTATGTTCACATATTGTTTTCATATGAATGTGACATCTTATTAAGAGCCATTAAAAAAAAAACATTGACATTATTTCCCAAGGCAGTGTTCAGGATTCATGAGAGTTTCAGCTGAGATAGTATATAATACTTCTCAAGTATAGCTCAAGTACTAATTAATATACTTTTGCAAAACACATGTGAGTATACTAAGTAAATATTATTTTCTTTTTCTCATATATATAGAAACTGAGGTACAGCAAGGTTAAATGGCTTATGTAATGCATAATCAAAACATTTAAGTCAAATTGTTGCAACATATTTCCAAACATTCCTTTGATGCTCCAAGAGAAAATGTTTGTGAATGGAAATGCCTCTTGTTACCGAATCCTCTTTCTATGATAGTCACTACCCTCAGCTCTAAGAGATCTCCAGGGGAAAAGATTAATTAGGTTTCAATTATGCTACAGAAAAATATGCTTTACATACTTATCATCTGAAAAGCATTGTGGTTTTTCTCTAATGTGTTTAAAAATTCAGAAATATTTTTAAAAGCCACTTAAAAAGTCAAGCCAAACTCAGACTAATGGAACATGGTGTCATCCTCGAAAGTGATGTATTCTCTATTCTTCCAGACCTTCCTGTATGATATTGTCTGATTTTCTGTGGATCATTATTGAAATTTTTCTAGGAGATTAATCAAACCAGTTGATGGATGTAGAGGATAATTCCTGCAGCTTTGCGTGGCTTTTTAAAAGAAACAAGCTTCCAAACCTGAAACATTAGGCAAGAACTCACTTTTTTTTTGGTTCTATATATAAAAGTTGTATATTTTGTCTCAACATTTTATTATCACTTGCATTTTCTCACAAAGGTCTGATATTCTAGTCTATTTCTCAAGAGAAAATTTGACTTCTAGGCATTGCAAGTATAATTCATGACATTAAAGCAAAGTTACAGACAGGATGTTTTTGATTTCTTTTGTTGGAGTTTTAGTTTATCAGTGTTACGGTTTTTAATAAAATAAGTGTTTGGAGATTAGTCTGAAAGATCCTTTCTTGAGTTCTCTCACCAGTAGAACCACATGTGAAACAGGAGCAAACAGAAAATTTTTCAGGATTACCTTAAAAAAAGGCTAGTTGAGTAAAAGAGCATTGTGATGCTTTGTGTGGGCATTTATTCCATTTATTGCTGAAGAATGCACCCTGAGTTTGCTAGACTGACTAAGCATCTATAGTTTGGTCTTTTTCAAAATTCTGCACCAGGCCTGGCTGATCTTTTGTTCCCCAAACAAACATATTTATTTATCTGTTCTCCTTGTGGCTTGAAGCTCTTCTCCTTCAACAATTTCATGTCTCTATTATTCACCTCACCCAAGGGCTCACATCAACATTTTCATGTTCATCGGATATGCTTGACATTACTGGAATCTTAAATTATTGTTCAAGTGACAGTGCTGAAGTTCAAAACCTTTCAATCTCTTAGAAGGGTCAACACACTGGTACGTAAAACCAATGCATATACATTGAGTGGTTTTGATTTAAGTAGATCTCTAATCTCTGCAGATAATGAGTGTGCATTTGTCACAGAAATTCAGTTCTAGCCCATATCACAAGATATTAGAGAAGAATTTTTTTTTCCATCATAAAGAGAAAGACATTTGTTATGTCTTTATTAAATCATAGGGTTCTTTAATGGTCAACATTAAATGTCTTTTTCATTTCCAAGCAGTATAAAATCATTGGTATAGGAACTTTAATCTTTAATAGAAACAATACATGCTCTTTTTTTTTTTTTTAAAGGTTGTGTTAAATTTTGTTATCGATAACCTCATCCAAAAAGGAGTGAGTAATCTAAAGGCCAGATGAAATAAATAAGTAAAAGATCCCCAGGAAGAGTTGAGTGAAATAGTCCCTGAAAGAGAGGCAAGTTGTTGTGAACATTTGGGACCTTTTGGTTATATAGGTCTTTATCTGGTGCTCTAGTATAGAGGTCAATCAATTTAAATAGAGCTTTATCAAGGCTATCTAGGAGCTTAAAAAGATGAAGTACACTAAAACTCCTGGAATAATGCAGAAAGTTCAATGAAGAAAACCTCACCAGTGGCAGCACTGAATTCATTTGCAAAACATTGCAACTCCTTCAATGTTACAAAAACATGAGAGAATAGCGTAGAATAGATCATATCACTTGAGCAGGATCTACAATGATCATCTCACCCAACTGCCTGCCCATTTTAGGCATGTGTGAAGTACACTGATTTTTATTTTTTCATTAAAAAGCTTCCAAGCTCACCAGTGAAAACGTCCCACTAAGCTTGGTGCTGTTCTTAACAGTAGTGGATGGTTCTGTTTCCTTTACACAGAGCCCTATGTATTCTTATTACAGCAATTTCGAAATTTTCTCTTAATTGCTAAGAGAGCTGATCTTTGTATTCTTGTTAAACTCTATAACACTTCCCCGTCAAGGAAATGTATTTGATCCCTTCTGTACCCATCACCCTGGATGTACAACCCTTGCCTTGCAAATGCTTTCCAAACTGTAAATTCCTCAAATTGCATGGTGGCTGGCTCACTCTTTAAATTGTTGGGAAATTTGCTGAATTTTCTGTAGAATTTTAGCACATGTGAATCCTGAACAAAATTCAAATCATAAAAAGCTTTATTTTATGCAGTTAAATTATATTACTAGAATACAGCCTGCCTGTCTGCACCAGTGGGGTTAGCTGCCTACTGCTACCCATGACCCAAAACCAGTTCTTCCTTTTATTGTCTGGAGACAGGCAGAACAAAGTAATTCAACTTTTAACTACTCTTGTACTCATTTATCTTTTTGTGTTTATAACAGGACTTGTTATGTCCTGTCCCTTCCAAATTGCCATTTCACCTTATCACCTCTTAAGGAGTATTAAAAATATATCTATACTCATAAATGTAAATATTTGTTTAAAACCTTTCAACTCTTAAGTAAAATCATAGATAAGTTTTTCCTCATTTTAGCCAGAAAACATTTGAGAAAATTGCTTTGTAGTATCTATTTTCCCACTGCTTTAAGCCCAGAAAAAAAGCATTAATTTGTCTTTAGATTTTATGTTGAAGTTTTTGGAATAGTGCAGTGAAATTAAGCCCACAGAATGTTATATATTTTGTGGAAATGGGACAGCTCAGAAACTACAGATCAAAGTAAGATACTCTTTTTTATATTAAATGTGAACCTGCCATTTGGATACTATAAATGAAAAAGAGAGAAAGACAATTCTGGGGATGAGCTTAGCTGCAGCAGGTCAGTGTTACAATATTTTTAGTATTTTGTTCAGGTCAGCAAAATCCTCTGCTGTTGCAAAGGACCTTCTGCAAAGCCAAATATAATAAAAATTCTGTCAAAAACAAAGACAGGTGTTCAGTCCATCTGCTTTAGGTATCTAATTTGAGGTGTGTGTGTGTAAGTTAGCCTCACTAAGCTCTCCATAGTCAGTGGAGAGAGGGAGGCTGCTCTAGGAGCTCATTCCAGTGCTCATACTCTACCCTGTGTGGTGGCACAGACTGTCTCTTTCTATGCTGCCCGCAGAACTTGGCTCACAATTTAGAGACCTGAAGTTAAATGCATAAATTAGACATTGTGAATACCAAAAAGAGTACTTTCTGACTTAGTTCATATCCATGTTGCATATGTACATGTTTTAGCCCTTTACAGACATAAAGGTAACTGTGGCAATTTTTTCATTAGTGTTTTTTGTGTAGAAAAAGGCATATCATTAGAGAACATTTTTCAAATACTAGGTGCTTTTATATATGGCATCTTTCCCTCGTGCTAACAAAATAAAAAGCAAACCAAAAATCACTGAGCTATGGTAGATATTTAACAACACAGAAAGGAAATAAACATATTTTTGAAGCATCTAGTGGAGTTAATATGAGTTTCCTTGACAGATTACTTTACACAGCAAGTTATTTTGTTTCAAACCACAATGGCAAATTATGATGAACCATCTGATGAGAAAATTTTCATTTAAATGTTCCAATGAAAATATCAAATGTTTCTAGGGAAAATTTTTTGTCAAAAGTTTATTGCAGTCCTGGCTGATCTTTAAATGCTCAGAGCATGATATAGGTTGTTTTATTTATGAATCCTTATGCAGATTATGTATAAGGAATATCTTTAGAAATGCATTTTAAAATCACAGCATGTACTTCTGTCCCTCAGTTATCCAAGCTGTGTAACATCAGGAATAGTACCTTGATAAATTACCAATAGCATAATGTCTATGGAAATGGTCACTGACTGATCATCAGTCACACCTTATTTCATATCAGTGTCTCCAATTTGCAGCATGAATCAAAGCTCTTTAGCACAGCTCTTCCTAAAAAACTTCTTCTGAAGAGCATTGCAACCTTGTTGAGCATCATCTGCTGTGATGGAAACATTGCAAGGCAACGTGGCCTCAGGCAGCCCAGAGCAGTCCAAAGGTCACTGGGCTATCACATACTTATAGGAAAACTATTGGCAAAACACATTGATTTAGAAACCTACAAATGTGCCAAATGCAAAGTCTCTCTTTGGACACATAGAATATATTATTTTTTCCATCCATTTGTCAATAAATGATAGTTTCTGAATCTAATTTGCTTTTAAATTGCAAATAAATGGTCTTTTATACCTCTCAAACAGTTTCTGTAAGAAAAAATATGATTTGTACATTTTTGTGGAGGCAATGTAGTGTTTCATTATTTCTTTCCAACATATTTAATAATTGTAGTAATTTTAGGTAAGTGAACCCCAAGTAAATGACTCCCAGTGGTATTATTGCTTACTATTTTTCTAATTTCTAGTTCTTTGCCATTTGCAAAGGATTATCTACATATGAAACAATGAATAAATGCCCCATGGAAAGATTTTCTTTTAAATGGAGGTTAGGGGGGCTTAAGTCCTCATTTTCTTCTTATGTGCTACTTGAATTCAGCTGCTTTGGACCCTCTCCAGCTGATCTTCAGAATTAGTTTTGGAGAAAAACTTCTTTATTTTGTTATTTTAAAGAAAGATGAAGCAATTTCACTATAACAGATACCAAAATTTCTTTCATTCTAGAAGGATTTACTAGGAAAAAAGTACTAAAAAGCAGAAAATGTATAGGAGAGAAAGTTAATAATCTATTAGGAGCTTATCAATCCTCTTTCCACACAAAATAGTAATATTTTGTCTTTATTAATCAATTTTGTTCTCATACACAGCTTCAGTTTTGATCTCTATAGCTAACATATTTACACGGATGATAGGAAAATTTTATCTTCTTTACCTCATGGGGTTTTTTTTCAAATTTCCAAAATATAAATTAAGTAAAAATTTTTAACAAAATATCTCCTTTGCAAATCTTTTTAGGGTGTAACTCTTTTCTAAAAGCTCGGTAAAATCTTCCTGTGTTAAGATTCAGTTAGACAGCTGAAGACTATTTTTCCTGTATGCTCTCACCTTTTTGTGAACTCTCCTTTGGCTCCACACCTAACCTGCTATCTGACACAGGGAATGAAAGGCAGTGAAACAGTTCATTGTAGTGTTCAGCAATACAAACAGTCATGAGATATTTATCTCATTGTATCAGGTACAGAAAATCTATAATCATCAAAAATTATATATATTCAGTTCCAAGTTTTGCCTTTTTGGAGGTTTCTGAGAACATGTGAGAACAAATCTGAGGTCAGAGCATGGAAGAAAAGCTTCTGCTTCTTTGGTGCAGTTTTTTTTTTTGTTTTGATTGGTTGGTTTGGGTTTGCTTTGGAGGGGAGGGAGTCATTCTGAAACTCAGTTCATTGTGAAGAAGCCCAGAATACCAGTATACCAATGAAAAACTCAGTTCTTGTATGAACATCACTATCACAACTTTAAATCAAGAAAAAGTTATGCTAAGGAAATGCTTTTAAAATTAGGTTAAAATCTTATTCATTTCAAGGTTTAATTGGACTGTTACTACACTTTAATAATGAGGTTATAAGCATCTCAAAAGTATTTTTTCCCTTCCAACTCTCTAGAAAATGTCTTTCCTGTTGCTGGGTGAAGAATTTGCCACTCTGAGCCATGCACCTAATATCTTTGAATTAGAATAAAGAATCTCACTGTATCAGAGACTTAGTCTGTAGTCATAGATAGATACAGAAGATTTTTGAGCACTTCCACTACTGCATCTTTGCATATAAAGGCCATGCTTACTTTCAGTAAGCTACCATACCACTCTGGTGCTTTGACATTCAAAAGAATCTTCAATGCAATTAATGGATTTATTCTTAGCTAAATTATGAAAATTAGTTTTGATGTACATAACTCCATTCTTCTTGTTCTCCAGTAAAGTAAAATAGATTGTTGCATCTAAAGTAAAAATAAAAGATCCAAAATCAAGGGCATCTGTCCATAGAAGAGCAAAAATCTAGGTAACAGCAGATTATGTCTAGAGCTTTACGACCGTCTTTGAAAAGACATTTCCATCATAAACACAATTGTGATATCGTGACAGCTCTTTTCACCTAATAAATACCTGCCAAAAAGAAAAGAAATGAAAATAAGAAGTCTTTAAGAAACTGCAGGAAATTCTGAAGGCTCTTTGCAATCCACTGGGGACTTGGTTGTCACTATTCATTTCATGTAGGAGGAACTCAAATATTTCAGTAAGAGTAGCTGTCTTTAAAAGCAGTGACTTACTGATTTTATCACTAATATGGTATCAGTCACAATAAATATTAACTGAGACTTAAATTATAACCCATTATTCCTCTATGTAAGAGGAGAATGTTAGTTAGATATTATTAAGAGCATGCCCTTTACAAAGTAAGCAATAATAGGTTTTACCCAAAGCAAAAAGTGTGTCTAATCATACCATTGAATGCATCCCTGTCAAGTTGCATATGCATTTCCTGTGGTCAGTGGTATGTTAGTTATTCGTATTAAAAAAAAAGAAAGGCAAAAGAAGAAAAGAAAGGAAGTGCTTTATTATGGAAGAAGGAGACAAAAGTTTGGCCACTAGCAGTGTATTTCTGGCTTCATGAGCACAGCAAGCAAAAGAGTCAAAGAACTTTGCAATTTTCATGTAAGGTTATGGTGACTCAAAAATGGAATTTTTTGAGATAAGAAATAGGTGACTAACTGCAAGAGTTTCACCGTGCTATTCTGTTCTATTGATCTCCTAGTACAGACCAACTCTGCTTAGTCAAAATCCTGTCCTCTGACATTGTGTGTTGTGGTGCACATATCTTATTTACCAGTTATGTGGTAAATCTCAGTTTTGTCATATAACAAGAAATTAAATGTAAGATGATTGTGAAAAACACATTAAGCCTCTCATTGCCTCTGGTTAGAAGACCTCAGGAAGGGAGATGCCCAAAAATAAGCTATGGATCTCACTATTCTGGTATGTCAGAAAATATGTGGCAGGCACTCCTCTCCTGCAGAGCTTGGTCTAGTGTTTGAGTAAGCCAAAGAGGTGAAATGAGTGAAAAATGAACATTCATTTGGTAAAGAAATATCCCTATTTAAGTCTTTCTGGGAGCCTTTTTTTGATCTGAATGAAATGTGAACAATGGCTTGAAAAATTGAATTCACCTGGAAGTAACCAGTGTTTTCCTGCATTCTGGCCAGTCTCCATCAAGTTACTCAGAAATCAAGCAGCTGCACTTTAATAGTATGTTCAGTCTTTTTTCTAACTAGAGCCAGGAAAAACTTTTCATTCATCCAGTCCAGAGGTAATCATGGATAGATTATTCAAGCAAAAACTATATCAAGATTTTTAGGCATAATATCATAAGAAAGAAAAATATTATTAAACTTATAAACAAAGTGAAAGCAGTGAAAATTAAGGTATGTCATTATAGAGGCCCTTTGTTGAGGGTGTCTATATTAATGCTTTTGTTGAGATCTAGATGTGTGCTTTTGAATTAAGTCTCCTGATCAGTCCCACCCCCTGTTCAAATTTGGCTTGTATTCAGTATCTATTCAGTATG
Source organism: Taeniopygia guttata (assembly GCF_048771995.1). NCBI lineage: Eukaryota > Metazoa > Chordata > Aves > Passeriformes > Estrildidae > Taeniopygia > Taeniopygia guttata. The sequence continues at coordinate 32,950,009 of NC_133028.1, read as the reverse complement.
CCTGAAATGAATTAAAACTAAGCTAGAATATGCACCAAAATGCATCTGAGGCACTCCAACTGAATTGAACATTCAGTCCATGGAACTAATCTACAGCTGCCTCTTCATGGAATGCCTAATGTGGGCATTAGGACATGAGCACCAATATTTTGATTATGCAGTTTTCCTTCTGCTCAGCTGTTTTAAGTGCTGGTAGTGCTCAGAGCCCTTGAAAACAGCTGAAGCAATGCCCCCTTAAAATACATACAGTAGTGGATTTCTTGGCTGCTATGAAGTACTTTCTACGTCAGTGAGCACAATGTCCACTTCCCTGTATCAAGTTTTTGTCATGTGGTTTTCGTCCAACATACATTCCAAAACTAACATGAGGAAAGATGTTTTGAGTGTATGAGTCAAGAAATGCACAGAATGTTCAACACAAGTGGAAGCATAATGTTCCCTACCCAAGATTAGAGTAATTTTGTAAAATTGCTATAGCCTAAAGCATGGCACCATGAAGTAGAATTTCTTTTTTCTTTTTTTGTTAATCCAGATGTTTCACCAGAATTGTGGTTCTGCTGCCACCTGTGAATCCTGAAGTTATCACAAAAATGAGTCATCTGTGCAATGTAGCAATGTCTGATGTTATGACAATGGGAATGAAAAATCTTCTGTTGACTCTGGAGTCTTTGCAATGTCACCCACACCACTCCTCTGCCAAAGTAAATAGCAAAACTGAACCAATATAAGAAATTAAATTTGCAAAAAGAATGGATAAAGTGCTGAGCGTGCACCCAGAAATCCAAAGAGTATTGTGCTAAAGTTTATCATAGCAATTACCAGAATCAACAGATTAGATATTGTGTTGTGTGATTACCATTTATTAGTAGTACATATGTTTAGATTTTCATTGGCTATATAGATGAAGTGGGACTTTCTTATGCAAGCTCTTAAGCAACATCACAAAACAGTCACCAAATAAATAAATGATAGGTAGCAAGAGATACACATAGATTTAAGAGTATTATAGAGGTTTGCAAACCTTAATATTTGTCAGAGAATGCCATTTGGTTAAACAGTAAATAAATTATGCAATTGAATAAATGTTACAGTAGACATACCTTAAACTCCATGAGATGATTCTTAAATGAGACACTATAGCACATGCCTATGTGTGAAAAAGGAGCCAGCCACCAGAAGTCAGGTTGCATCATTCTGTCCTCAAAGGACATTACCTAGGTATTTTCATGTATTTATAGCTGATACACCTACCTGAATTTCATCTGCTTTTTTATGAGCAATCATTCACAACTAGCATTTGGACCAGCCCTCCCACCTACTTAGCTGCATGATTAGCAGCAGCAACAACAGCCAGTCTCAAATTTCAGGAATAGTAAACAGGAACTCAAACACCCACACAGAAAATTGGGGAAATTAAAATAGTTTTTCTGTTGCTCTGTCAGCTAATTTTCTTTCCTTGCAAATATGAATCAGATGGCTTAGCCAAGAGAACTTCATTGAAAGCAGAAACAAAAAGAACAGAAGGGAAACATACAATATCTAATTACTCCATCCCCACCACGGAACCATAACTATTTACTCTTCTGTTTGGTTTCTTGGTGAAGCAAGTGCTAGGCCAGCTGGTCGCTTCCTACCTCCTGCAGTAAAACCTCTTTTGCAGTTTGTGATTCTCAAGTTTCATGGCTTGATCTCTTATATAGATGCACTGTTTTAGCTTGCTGACAGATTCTGTTAATTAGTTTTTGCTCTTAAACAAAAAAAAAAAAAAAGAAAAAACACAAACAAACAAACAAACAAACAAACAAAAACCAAAACACCAAAAAAAAAAAAAAAAGGTCAGGATCAAGACATGTTCCTGTGCTCTACCACTCATTCACAGAGAACTTCCTGAACAGACTCTCTTGTCCATCCTTTTCACTATGACTTTTGTCTTTCCCTTTGAAGGTCGAGGGGTTGCAAGACCCTTGCTTGCAAGATTAAAAGAGTTGCTTTTATTATTCTATGTAAAAATATAGTGGTGGTTGAAATATTCCATTTATTTTACATTAGAATAGTAAAGCAACTTAAGATATACAGATCTATATTTCTATAGATAAATAGATATATGAAATTTTGTTATTTTGTTTGATAGATGAAATTTTTTATATGCTCCTCATCAAAATACATTTCCAGTCTATAGAACCAAACAAAAATCTGTATTTACTTTTCAAATATGAATATTAAAACATGTACAAATCTTAGTAATGTAAAACATGTGCCTGGTGTTCTGAAAGGAGGAAAGTATGTGGCAAATTCCAGTTACCAATGTTGACCCTTTCACAAAATGTTCACAGCAAATCTAGCAGCCTATTCAAAGAACAAGAAGGAACAATATTTGCTGTAACTTCATGTTGTAGCATAGGCTTTCCTCATTGCATGCCATTTATAAATTGCAGACTCATGCAGCCCTCCATGTTTTTTCAAGAGGTATAATGCATATGTATATAAGCATGCATAATTAGCAGTATACTTCACTCAACATCCAAGATTTGAACAACTACCTAAGGATATTTAAAGGCCTTTTAAGCAAAGTAACTTTTCAAAACAAAAAAATCTTGTATTAAAATGCAGTCTGCAAGTTTCAGCTCACTATTTAAAAGGTGATGTCTGTGATTGATTTGGGCATGATGCCACTGAGTAATTTACTTTGGCTTGATTTTTTTACCCTTCTCTTGGCTGCTCTGGCTAAGGAAAGTATTTATCACAGCACTTATCCCTTTGTAAGAAAAAGATAAACTGTGTTTTCAGGAATGCATTTTTAGACTATTTTAGAAAGTGTGGCATGACTATGCTGCATTTCTTCATCCACTAATAATGAGAAACAAGCAATTCAATGGCAAATGCAACAGAGGGATTTGCAGTAGCAGGAGGTTTATGAAACACATATGATTGTAAATGGGCACTGAGATAATGTGGTTTACCGGTTGATAACTGTATTCATTCAGCTTGTTAATATTTTAGTATTTTATCAAGGTTCTAAGTTTTTCTAAGGTTTTTAGTATTTTATAATGTTTGCAGATACAACAGTCCTACAAATTTTCATGTAAAATTCATAATACGATTTCTATGCTCCAGCAATGCTTTCTAAGTCTTTTTATCAAAAATTTTAGTTAGAATTTTACAAAGGAGCCTTTTTGTTTTCACGTAATTTTCAGGTTGTCATGCTAGTCATTATGTATGTATGAGTATCTTTGCTTTTCAGCTGACTTCAGAGATTTAAATAACATTTGGGGATTCATTTGCCTATGCTCTGTAAAATGTATACTCTTGGATACAAACAAAATATATTTTGAGCAGTGTCATTAGTATCCACTTGTCTTTAGTTGCATACTTAAAGATTTTAAAAATTAATAACCATCCCATTCAAAGTATTGTGAGATAAAATACCTCCTAAACATATGACAATTATCACTGTTGCTATTTGTGATTGTCAGATTTGAATTTACCAGTGCAAAATGCACATGATAATGTACAACATTTTGTCATGGTAGGTTGTAAACAAAGCCTTGCTAATACTGTTGTGATCATATGTGTCAAATAAAACCCTTTCCACCCTCCAAGAATAATAGTTTAATAGTCTTTAGAGCCATATAATTTTGTCCAGAGCTATTAGTGGCACTTTATGTCATATAGTCATCAAATGCATTTCTATGAAAGAGAAAAGAATAAATATTTCATGGCTATGGCTTTTGAAGAACACTCTGTCTTTCAGTGTTGGGCTAGTCTTTCAACATATGTGCCAATCAGAGATCTTTAGCAGTTGCAAAATGCATCTTGTCTTCTTGTCAGTGAAGAATGTAAAGATCGCAGGATGTATCTGAAATATTCATCACATAGGCAAAAATCTGAGTATTGTAAGGAACTGCTGAGCCCTGTAATCACTACCTGGCTGTTTGCTCTTACCCCCTCATCACTGGCCCTAAACAGTGAAGAGTGTGTCTACTCGCGATATTTTGTTTACATGATATATCTTGACAATCAGTGGTAGCATTTGGCATTATGATCTCACATGTTTTATCTTATTGCTTCCTTCATTTTGGACATGCTATTGAATGAAATCCTGTGTACATAATACGTTTTTAATGTTACTTCCACTCATAATTGATTTTTGGTAAATAACTTCTGCTTCCTGTGTTTCTCTGCAAGAGAAATATTGCTGACATAAATTGCATCCCAGTCTTCATTCATGGGCTAAAGCAGAATTGTTGAAAACTGCTAGAATAGATCCTACATGGTCTCTTCCTGTTACTCTACCTTTCAGCCAAATCCAGGGCTGATATAATCAAATGTAACTACTTGATGTAGTTGCTTGAAGTCATATGAAATCTGCTTTTGGCCCGTTACCGTGTGAGAGGGGTTATGTGAACCATGCCCTTAGAATGAACCTGTGACCTGCTGCTGTAATCTGGGCTAGCCACTCCATCACTGGGCACTGCTGGAAGCTATTAAATCTTGTGTTGCTTTATCTCAGTTAAACGTGGTTAAGTGAAAGGACATTATTTTAACTGTCTGCTGTGTCAATGGAATTGCGTAAAGCACTAGCTCACAGCCTTTCAGCTCTAACACCACTCTGAAACGTTGGGAAAGTTGAAGCATTAAAAAGAATCAAACCTTTGATTAAATGCATTAGTTTTTCAAAATGAAAGGAAAGGTTGGATTCTCTTCTATACTCCAAGTTATACACTTTAAATGGTATTTTAATGTCTTTTTAAGGCCTATTCATATTCTTTAAAATATGAAATTTCTTCATAGAGGCAAAAGCAATGCATTTTTAACAAAAACATGATTCATTCTGTTATATTAGTGATTTATCCTTACTAATACATTGATATAGAAACATGAAAAATTGAAAATAAGTGTAGAAAGTATGCTGAAAATTTTAATTTATTTAGTGAAAATTACCACAAAAAATGAACTGCTGAAATCATGTATATGGGAAGTTATATACATGTGGAAAATATGACACATTCAAATTTCTAAATCTACATTTTTCCTAAATGAATATTTATCAACTAAAGTCAGTAAAGCTTCATACATTTTTCTAGCACCTGAAAACAAGAAATCACAGAGGAACAAAGCTATTCCATGAGCATGACCAAGACAAGTCTTAATCTTGTTTCACAGCATACCTGTTTGTCTGCAGGTAACATGAGAATTTCAATATACTTTGCCTAATTATTTCTTAATTTTCAGGGAGCATTCTTAAAACTAGTGATTATTCCATTTAATTGAGAATTGGAAGATCTGAAATAATTGAGTCAAAATTATTACATGATGCAGATGGGAAAAAGAAAAGGCATTTTCTTCATGGAAGATAAGAACTTTGCCAGCTGGGAAAGAAAGAACTTGAAAACCAGTACAGAGCAATAACTGCCTGGAAGGTCTGGTACAGAAAGAATGAGATGCAGAGGCTGATTATGAGTCTTGGCATGACCAGAAAGGTAACAAAAGCTCTATTAAATATCTAGACTGTATGTATCAAGCAGACAAAATCCAGGTGTAAAGAAATCTAGGATCTAAGGAAGATGTTTATTTGAAGTGGATTTTGCTGATTACAGAATATATTAATTTAAATTGGAGTTTAACAAGCTGACTCTGAAAGGAGGCATGTGTGGCAGGAACAATTTTCTGCAAGTACTTTGACAGAAAAAGATTTTCCTTTGGGGCAAGTGTGAATTTCCATTGTGGCGGGAGAAAGCGAAGGGGCAGAATACTGAGTAAGCAGGTGGTAAAAGTCACCCTGAGACAAGGAGTTGAAGCGTATCTGTAATTCATTACATACCCTGCATCAGTATCCTCAGTTGGTCCCCTCTCCTTGCACAAGCCTTCCCCTTTGCTGCATTCAAAAGCCTCTCCTAAATCCCTCAGCTGCCAGCACATATCACAGGCAGTAGATTTCTGTGCCACTCAGTCTCGTTGGGCACAGTGCCCAACCTGCTGAAGCAATGCTCTGTGCTAACTTCTATGGTTTGACTGCTTTCCTGCTATGACAATTTTCCTGCCTGATATTTTAAAACCCAGAACAGCCATTTGTGACTGTCACCCTAATATGCTACCAAACAAAAGAAAAACAAAAACAACAACAAAAAACAAATAAACAAAAAAAAGTAAAAAAAAAAAGGAAAAACAAAACCAGAAAAAAAACAAACCAAACCTGTCCTTGGCTAACTGAATCTACATGGTGTAACTCATTTATTGGAAAAGCCTTAATATCTATGTTGAATTTAAATTAGATTAATAATTTGCTAATATTTGTTCCTTCAATACCTAAAACTTTTTTAAACACTGCTTCTGTTGAACCCTGAACCCCGTGAGTTAGAGACTGGAGTTTGTTAGGAAGCAAAGGAGTACTTTGCTCTTTTTTCTTTTTTTGAAGCTCTTTTACTTTATGGAAAATAGAAAAGACACTTAAAAGATAATTCAGCTTTGCTAACTATGTATGTGTTATGTTTTGTGATGATGAAAAAAGTGTCAGACAATTACTTTAGTGTTCTATCTCTAGTCCATAAATGCCTGAATGCACAATTCTCTTACTCAAGTTAACAATGGTAAAGTGATTCAGTATTTGCCTTATTGATCTAATCAGGAGTGACACTGATCAGTAGTTCATTAAATCTTTTAACACCAGAAAAAAAACCTATTTTCTTTCTATTTTAAGAGAAGTGGTTCCTGATTCCTGCATATTGCCCTTAATCTTTGGCAACTCCAGGATCTAGTCACTGTATTTTCCTCTAAGTTGTTTTTAGCTTGGCTGTCTAATGAAATTAGATTCATGTGCATGCGTTCTGTTCGTCCATCCATCTGTCAGTCTGGGCTCAAAGCAGAAACCCGTCCCATGCACTTAACAGTGTTCACACAGGGGAGTACTTTAGTGAGCCTAATGCACTGTAAACTTGCACTTTTCCTGATTAAAGGTAAGTTCTCCGTGTGGACAGTCCTGGTATCTGTGCTGCTCTGGGAGCCTCCAGATCACTGAAAGCTTTCTCAAAGGTAGAACTGCCTGACTTCTACAGAAGAAAGCTCATACACATCCTCTAAATCTTAAACAGACTTTTGATTTCAGGATATTAAGAATTAATCCATTTTATTTATTTGAAAATGAAATGTTCTGGGAAAAAGAAAAAAAATGTAAAAAGTAGTGTAGGAAGCCCAAAATACTGTTTTAGGCATTTCTCTAAATGTGAAAGTTTACTTGTTTATAAAAGTTGATGTTTCTTTAAGCCAGAAAACACAAAGGCTTACTATTAGGTCAGTACAAACTGAATTTTGATTCTTCCAAATTCATACTCATGTCAATTAATCTGGCCACACTGAATTAGACCCTATGATACTGTCTGAGTAAAATCACATCTTCTTCATGTAAAATAGGAGTACTGTGTATTATGTGTAATAGTACAGGGGAAATAGATAGTGAATTTTTTCTTTGCATGTTCATTGGAAGAACAAAACTAATTAGATTTGTTTAACTCTATAAATGAAAAAAAAAAATAACAGTGTTTTAACAATTTTCTAATTCTTAAATTCTTCTTCACAGAGTTTCTCTGTAAATTACGCAAACCATACTCATATATTTTTATTAATCACAGAAAGGTAGTTTAAAGGGACCTTAGTAGGTCATCTACTCCATCCCAGTTGTCCAAAACAGAATCAGCCATATCCTTGTCATTCTTGTTTGAGGAGCTCATAGTTGACTTCCAACACTTCAGACTTCAGAATGTAGTCTGTTCCTAATCCTTTCCAAAAGAATTTCTTTTTCCTTGATGCCAGAAAAAAATCTTTCCTACTGCAATTTAACTGAATTATCTCTGCTTCTATTGACCACATGAAATGAAGAACAGTTTCTTTTTTCCTGTTTGCAACAGCATTTTCGTTTATAAAACCCTTCTTCAGTCCCTCTCCTTCTCTCTTTCTTTTTTTGGTTAAACAATCCCAGTCTTCTCAGACTTTTCTCATAGATCACGTTTTCTAGATCAGTCTCTCTATTCTGAAATATTTCCAAACATACCTCTTTGCTTTTGTGCATGGCACTCAAATTTGAGCCGCCACTGATTCTGAAAGGAACGTAAGGAAAATGCTTGCTATCTTGTCACTCATACTGTTGTTCATATATCCTAGTTCTCTCATTTGCCTTTTTCACAGTGTAAGGTTGTTGTCATATTCATTACTGACTCATCACTTTCCACTTTAGCCCTGACATCCTTCTCCAAATAATTACTGCCTAATTAATTGATCCCCTTCCGTACTTGTGCAATTGAGTATATCTGCCTGCCTGTAATATGTTTCCCCTGTCCCTATTGCAAAATCATTTTTCTTCCCCAGAGCACCCTTCAATCTATATGAGACATAACTAAATTTTAATCCCACTCCTCAAGATATTTACAGTTTCACCCAGTGTGTGACATCTGCCAATGTAATAAATACACCTCCCTTTTATTTGTGAACAGTCCTGGATTTAGCATAGAGAGAGTGAAAGTAGACCAAACTAAGTTTTTGCTTTTTTAAAAACAGCAATCCATTTGCTCATTTTCAGTCCTCCAGCATTTCATCTATCTTCCATAATTTTTCAAAGACCACTAAGCCCTCTGAGTCCATTTTAATCAGTTAAGTTCCCTAAGATGAATTAAGTTTATCAGCATGGATGATCTGAGAATATCTATGTTATTTAAGCACAATGTAACCTTTCCTATTCTTGTTACATAGTGAGATCTTATATCTTTTTGCTGGTGTTAATTGTGTTAGATCGCTTGTTCCCATTCTTCTTGTTGAAAGATTGTTTCAAAACCTGATAGTGCTGATAGTCAGAACCTTCTTCTAAGTTTTAGCCAAAAATTTTCTCCAAAATTACATCACAGTGGTGGCTCAAAACTGTCTGATGCCTGATCCATTCATCCAAAACTTCCTCTTCTGGGACTGACAGATTATGACAGCAATTTTTGTTCCTTATCCCAGGAATTTTCTTTTAAAGGCACTCTTAGCTGAAGTACTGAAAGTGAGTATTCACTAGCCATTGAGTGTAAAGTTTAACTTTTAACAATAAGTGAATTATTAATGAGTGCAATACCATAACTTTTTGAACTTCTGTAATTATTTTTCATGTGAATTTCAGAAATACAAATCTCCTTTATCAAGCCTATTGTGTGTCAAATTCTTAGCTGGTTTTCATTAGTGATAAGCTTCTTAAAATTGCAGTTTATCTCTAAATTTTAATCTAACCTTAAGAGCATGTTGGCCAAAAAGTTCAATTACTTCTATTGTAGAATGTTCCACCCAGTTTCTGACCGAGGAGTTCATATTCTGAAGTGATATAGAAGATCAACTGACCACCAAAAAGGAGCCTGTACTACTAACAACCTATACTAGACTAACATGAGCTTTGCAATTGTATCAAGTGCTTCATATTTCACTTATTACTAAACTTGAACATCTCAGTAAAGAACAGAACACTTTTACAAAAACATTTCAAAAACTATACTTCAGTCATGAAAATTAGGTTCAAGCTGACATACAGGGTTTCATAACAGAGAAATGGCTAAAACATACTATTACTTGCAGTAAAATTAAATTGACCCATGTTACCAGTTTGTTCACTGCTGGGTGAAATAGCATCATTTACTCTAATATTTTCTTTTAACAGCTATGAAGTAATTTGCAAAATGGTATTCTCCTTCCCAGGACATGAGTTGCTAGAAATTGGAGTGCGGGAATACATGTGCAAGGAAAAAATTAACAAGGCTCTCAAAGGATCTTTTTTTCTGAGATAAACACATACTAGATGTTCATTTACTTCCATATTCTCAGCTCTTTCTGCCCTGTGACTCTGCTCTGGGTTAGGAAGGCGTCCCTGCAGCATCCTTCCCCTGTTCTGTTCAGGCACACTAGACTGCAGTGGAGGGGCAGAATATTGCCTTGAACTGGAGACAGATGCCTGCCATGGGGATAGCAAAGAGCTTCCAGGCTTTGCAGGAGGCCCTGGGGAGCTCTGGGAGATGCTTTCAGTGACACTTTTTCCTGTTCCAGAGCTGGCAAATTATGTTACCTTCTGAGGAGGGGGGACCAAAGATACACTTTTGTTTTTTCTGTTTAGGCAGCAGAAAAGCAAAACAAAAGAAATTGCAGCTGACTCTTAAGATTACAGGGAAACCTTCTTTACTAGTGATTTCATGTCGTTACATCTGCAAGTGGAACCATAAATATAAAAGCAAAATTAATATATTCATTTGAAAATCTAGAGACACTCCCTACTTTTCATTCTTTAAGTCAGATCATCTAAGGTTCCATTCAGTTTCAGCTAAATGCACGTGTACAGTGCCAATAAAACTTCAAGTGATTATTTGTAAAAAACACTTTCTATTAAAACAATACTGTGCATGAAAGAATGATGTTATAAAACTCTAGTAACTCAGCCAAGTGGAAACAGATTAACAATACAGAAGGTAAGAAATTTTTCTAAATATGCACCAAATACGGATTTGTTTCTTTTTATTTCTTTACTAGTGCTGGGTGGAAATTTAGAACTATGCAAATACTTTCCCCAAGTTTCTAGGTATAATAAAAAAAGCATTTCTCCCTCAGACATGTTTTCTTTAAAACATTCCAGCTAAATAAGACAAAATGTACAAAATTAGTTGTTCAAAACGACATCAAACATAAATAATTTAAGTCTGTAAAATTCCCTTTTATAAGGCAGTACATAATTGGAATTTTTAAAATCTAGCAATCTTTTGGGCATTTTTTCCTGAGATTTTGAGGGAGCCATTGTGTCATATACAGGGTTACAGAGAAAGAAAAAGGTTAGGAAGTTGACTGCAATATAGTTCTCACCTTAGATTGTACTTACAAAAAAACAAATGTGACAATTAACTAATGATAATATTGATAACAGATGGGCCGCCTCTGGTTCTATCTATCCAGTAGCACTAGTTGCAAATGACTGTTTAAAACTTCTCTTAGTATGAGGGTTTTGTTCTTAAAGCTGCTATTTTAACAAGGTGCCATCTAATTTTTAATTTGTTTTTTTAATTAGCTAAATAGGTTCAAAAATACTTCTCAGTTGAGAATACTAGTCTAACCAGTAAACTTATTAGAAATAGAAAGGGTATTTTTCAATTAGTAAATAATTAATATTTATTAGTTATGCATTTTTTTTATTTGTTCTTTATCATAATGCCCAAAATATTTTGCAAGAAACTTTAAATCCTTTAAAAATTACTATACATTTATGTTTGCAGAAATACAGATCTAAGGAAGTATTTTGAGGAAATGTTTACTTAAGTTGCAAGTTCTGAGTTTAATTATAAGAAAATGTGGGCCTTTCATCCTTTGTTTCTCTGTTGCAAGCATTTGATCATTAAGTATGTCATTAAAAAATACAAGCTGGGGGAAGTGGGTAGGTTAAACATTTAAGACTGACCTGTGTAGGTTACTTAGAGAAGGTGATTATTGTATTTCTGATCAAGTATTTCTGATTCAATCTTTCCCTTAGAAGCAATGTGATCAGAATATAACGGATTAAGCTAAATTAGATACATTTTCTTCAGCTGCAAACATTTAAAGCTATTCTTAAACTCAAAAACCTTTTTCTGTATTTTTCTAAAAATTCCTCTGTACTCCTACCAGATGGTTAAAGGAACCCTTGAGGGACTTACCCCAATGTCTATAAATGAGGTTTCTTCCAGTTGTTTGAGGAAGACCTCATCTACTTTTGTTTTCTGACCATGGTCTATAGCAGATACCAACCACAAGAGCAGACTATATTGGTCTGCCCAACCCCATTGTCTCTCTTGTGACTCCTGACCCATCCCAAAGCAGAACTCCATGCATTCCAGCTGCTCTCCATCACAAGGAGGGCAACTCTCCCTCATTGCCTTCCTATATCACCCTTCCTAAGAGCTGTAGCACTCCAGTCATGTGAGCCATCCCACCATATCTTCACAGTCCCAGCAAGGTCATAGCCCTGGAGCTGCACGCTGACTTATGATTCCTATTTGTTCCCCACGCTGCACACATCAGAGTACAAGCATTGCAGAGGAGCATTATTCACACCCAAGGGTTCCAATTCCCCAGAAAAAGTTTGAGAGGTTTCCCCATAAGACTGTTGGGCAGGCCTTTTGTTCTCTACTCATTGTTCATTGCTGGTTCAGACATGTATAAAAACTTCACTGCAGATAGACAATTATCCTTCATTTCTAATACTACTGACAACTGTACTTGTCCTCACCCTTCTTTCTTCCAAGATGCATATTTGAGAGTGAGCATCCAAATTCATCCTGAGAATTTGAAGGCTCTGGTTTTTTCTATTTAGGCAAAGATTACACCCAGGCACAGGTCTTCCTCACCACAGCTGAAGTCTGCTAATTTGTGCTATATTAAAATTCAGAAAATAAGTGAAAGTAAAACTCCCTCTGAGTGGGTAAGTGTATGTCCAAACTGAAAATTCACAGTACAGCACTAACAATTCTCCAAATGGGGATATAGTGTCATTAATGTCTGTAAAGAGCTGGTACTACACCAGGAGGAGGGTAAGTTCCACAGCTGTTGCCCAGCACATGCTGCTGAAATGTACAAACTCCCGAAAGTTGCAGGAGAGCATTCTCCTGACAGCAGCACACCACCCTGGCCATCTTTTTTTCTGTTGTCATGGAATTTGTGTCTGCCACTGCTATTATCCTCTACAGTCCAACACTGACTATGCTTTGGTTCAAATATCTGAAACTCTGTTCAACACAAACTGCTCTGGACATGGATTCTAAAATAGATAGCAAAAAGTAATGATTTTAACTAGGAAGATTATATTTGATTTTTCTTTTATTTGGTTTTTATTAGAAAAGTATCTAAGCAATATTAATTTCTCTTGCATGATGGCAAGGCATTGCTGAGTGTAACACATCTAGTTTCATATTTGGTATGGAAGAGAAATGTGGTCAGTTAGAGATTAGTCAGCAAAAGGCCAAGGTCTAAGCATGGCAGAACATGATCTGTGGGGGTAGATGTGTCTTTAGAACACAAAGGACCAAAGTATCTGCTTTTGATAATACCTCTTCATCTTTCAGGTAGTAATTGCTAAACCTATTCTTCAAGCTTTGCTTGTAAATAAATAAAAATAACAGAAGTCTTAAATACCTCTGTTATTCTGTTCTGGTAATTCAGGTAAAGTGATAAGTGTTTCATCAAAATTTTACCCTTTTATATTTGCATTTATGATTTTTTGATTTTAATATTGTAAATAACAACTGAAATCATCAGTAGAAAGGACCTGCTTCCTGTAGCCCCAAAAGACAGCTATTACCTGGAGCAATGTTCTTGGACAATTTCTGAATTAAAAAAAAAAATAAAACCCAACAACAACAACAACAACAAAAAACCCACAAAACCACAGAAAAAGCCATCAGCATGAAAACTTTAGTTGAAACAACATCTGTTTTCAAGGACTTCCTCAGTCATGCTGTTTCCCTTGCAAGGTAAGCTGGTGTATTCTGACTCCCCAGGTTGTGGTACTGCAACATTAGGAAAACCCTTTGTGGCAGGCATCTGTTCAGTGTAGTTCATACACAGGAAATATATTCTCAACTCCAGATATGAACTCATCAAGGAATTAGTCCTTTAAAATTTGTCAGGGAATAAACTATTTTAATATAGTTGTCACTAACTTTTTTTAGTTTTGTAAGTTGTTCCCAGAGATTCTTGCCTCAAAGTGTGTAATATTTATATTGATAAATAAGATGTATTTACTCTTTGAAAAATAGTTAAGATAGCTTTATTCAGACTTAGTACAAGGAGTTAAAGGTAGTATGTCTTTTGAACTGTAATGATTACCATATTATTCAGCAAGTGTAAAGTACTTATGATTGAATCTAATAACAAAATATTATTCATTATTAAATACAAGATTTTAAAAATCTAGGTAAATTGTGGTGGTTTTAAAATGCTGAGGGTATAAACATAATAGGGTGGGGGAAAAATTTTGGTACAAAATATAGAATTAAAATGCAGTCCCATTGCCTGCTACAGTGTGATGCAGGAGTTCCCTATAGCATTTCCTTCCTGTGGTTATTGCTTTAGGCTCACCATTCCAATGAAGATCTGAAAGCAATGAGATTTCAGATTTTAAAAAAATTAATTCCCTGCTTTTATTGGTAAACTTATGTCAACACAACATGAAAAGCAATTAATGAGTCTATTATACATACATTATCTGTTTACATATTTTTCATAGCTGATGTCTTTTGTTAATTTAGGAATATACACAGCAGATTATTTACCCCCGCAAAGGTTCATAGGTTGTACATGCGAGTTTCACAAACTGAGTTTCACAGGTTTAAAATTAACATATGTTCTACACAGTGTGTTGTAATGGAGACATTCTACTGTGACAATCCATTTGCAAACTTTACATTAAAAATACAAGGTAAACCATATTAGCAGTCATATTGTAGTAATTTAATTATTTTCAATTCTTGTTTAATTCACTAAGACGCTCCTGCTCTGCTGTATTGCAGGAGCCTTTTTGCTTTGTTTTTTGGATTCATATTTGACATTCCTCTCAGGAACTGACTTAATGCTGAATGTGTTTTTCAGTGATAGAGAGATTGCTCCCTTGAGCCAGCACAAATGAAACCTGAAAACTAGAAATATATGGAACTATCCAAAAGTACTTTTGACTAGTCAGCATGCTGAGTACTCTTCTAATACCTTACTGCACATTCTCTTGCAGTCTGCTGCAATAAACTGGGCTTGAATGGTTTATGTTCAGTCAGAAGTTTTGCTACTGCCTATCAATAGCAGTGCATGAAGTTCTATATTATGTCGTGTTGTAGGCATAATGTAACGTGACACATCCTAATGGTAAAGGCATGCAGCAATAACAAGCTGCTGCAATGGAGACCAGGAAACCGCCTACATGGATATAACCTGACAGGTGCAAGCTCACTTTGCCCAGCCTTAAACTGATGGGACGTAAGCCAGCTATAGTCAGGAAACCACGTAAATGTGTTGGTACAGAGATTTAAGCAGCAGTTCTGCAAATCAGAACCAGATTTTCTCCATCACAACTGAAGTGAGGTAAATCCAACTTAGCTCTGTAAACACGTTGCTGTCATTACTGTGGTCTACATGTAGCTATTTTTCATTATTTGGATAAAGCCCACATTTTTTGTTTGTGCGTGTCTGCTTCCCTTTTCCTTGGTTTAAAGCAGATTCCTGATGAAAATAATACCCACAACTTCATATTGATTTCACTGTAAGTTTGTATTTTAAAGTCTTTGAAGCCTTGTAAATTACTTTCTGTAGGATGTAAATTACTTTCTGTTCTTCCCAACATCATCATGTCAGCTTCCTTTTTGCATTGTCTCTTTCACAGTAAGGAATCAAAAAAATGACTAAGATGAAGAGAAATCTTTTATAAATACCTTCCAAAATATTCACAGTAAGAAATACAATTTGCATAGTTACAGTATGAACAAAATTGTAACTACTTTTCCGTGCATGTTTTCTTCCTTCCGTTTTGTACATGTCAGTAGGAACATAAATAAGATGATTTGAAAATATTTATATAGAATTCCTTGCAAAAGGCTGTGCAGGCTAACATGTTACAGTCTCATAGGAAAGATTAGTGAATGTGACTTTTTAAAATTCCATGTTGTTCATCTGTAGGATTCAGTAGCAGAATTTTCCTTACAGTAAAACCATTTTAGCAATTCTTGCTGGCTGTTTGTTACTTTTAATTCTTCTCACTTCCTCCTCTGCCAATGATTTCAAACGGGAGATCAAACCAACATATTCCTGTGACACTAATACTTTCTGCTCTATCTCTCCTTCATTCTGCTACCTATACAAAATTTTCTCTTTTATTCTTGCAGACACCACTTGTCCCAGTAATTTCATGTACTGTTGCCATCTAACATTACTCAGACCCAGAGGAAACTTTTTCTCTCTCTTCAGTTTATTTGTCTTTCTTTTCCACACATTGTAATAATAGTTTCAGCAAAATCAGAGTGAAAACTCAGCAACTTTTGTCAGGGTCTTCTGTCTCATACAATGTCCTTTTGACTTTTCCTTTTACACTCCTACCTCTTCTCAGTGCCTCCCTCAATGGTCTATTCTTCAACCATCTTTCACAGGAGCCAAAGTCTGTACATTTCCTCCTTCTCATTATTTGCCCCAATCTACTTTAGTGTCAGAGAGTCACAAACCTTGCTCTTCCATTCATTTAACTTTGGCAAGATCTGCATTTTTCTGTCCTATTTTTCTATCACCCTAAATTTTCAAAAAGCCCAACTTCTATTTTTTGTTCCAATTATTCATTCTTTGCCTCCAATAATGTAAATATCACTCTAATATACTTCCCACTCACCCAGGTTTATAATCTGGCTCTCAGGCATAATTCTGCCCTCGCTTTTACATGAGAGTCCTGAACAGATTCCAGTCTTTCAGGGACAAAGTCTTGTTTTATCAGAGAGGTGATAAATGAGCAAGAGTTACACATTACCAACTGGCAGGTGATAAACCTATCAAAATTATATCAAACAAGATTTGCTAAGGCAGCTCTTTCCAATTCCCAGATGTTGCTGAGTTCCTGATTCAGTGGTAGTTCGCCACCCTTGCTGGTCGCAGGGACATTGTCTCCAAGTGTGAAAGGTTCCTGCAGAAAACTCATTCAGTCCCTTTTTCCTCATTTTACCCACAGGCTGCAAGCTGACTAAAATGGTCCCTATATTTTTTCCTCCTTCTTATGCAAGAAATTCCAGCTTCTGGTACTCTTCCACTCACTTCACAGTAAATCTAGAAGCCAATTTTTGGTACCAAGTTAGCTGGCATAAAAATAAATTAATTGGGTTAAAGTAACTTGAATTTAAGTGCAGCAAAGAACAAGCCTAGATAAGAGGATTATGCTCACAGAGGCTCTCTTTGCAGAACTGGAGATTGTGCAACCAAACTCTGCAGAAAACTGTAGAATTTTGGTTGCAGATAGAGGCCAGTTTGATTCAGCAGTATCTTTGAAAGATTATATAGCATACTTGAACGTAGAAATTCTTTTATCCTGAATACACATTTTGAACCTGCTACTTTGTAAGTAAAGGATTGCTTTCTATTCCTAGTGTGCTATTGCATATGTATAGATTTATATTCTGAGATTATCGTAGATAACCAAGTCAGTTGGAATAAAATGCTAACTGTGTTGGGACACAGCTGTACTATATGTATATGCACAGATAATTGAATTTATATTTCATCTACAGGAAATTCTCAGTGCTACAAAATATCTTACACTAACCACATTTATTAGAAATCAGAAGGAGAATAAATATCAGTTCCATTCATTCCAATCTGTAGCTTAGAGAGACAATTTTGCAAAATTCTAAAAACTCCTCTTAACACCAGAGCATTCCTTATTGTGTTGCACAGATTCCCCATAATCATGCTCTCATTTACAGGCCTGACATTACTGATTTTGCTACAAAAGTAATCCATTATTGAATGACAGGAGATAAACTCATCAATAGGTGTAACAGACAAATAAGAACTATTCAAAGAGTAATGTTATCCTATTTCTGTCAGGAAGTGTGAGAAAATGACCAAGAGTTTATAATATTTACAAAGACGAGGACTGTTTAGAAGTAGATTTTTTTTAATTCTTCTTTTAAGGTCATTACTTTGTACCTGCAGCAGTGAATTTGACTTTTCATAAATGGTAGGTTTTATCAAGAATGTGGTAAAACATTTTACCAAGTTATCTCCCTCACATCAGTGACATGAAGCTAGAAGGCTGGAATTCTTTTCCCCTCTCATTTCCAATAACACATTTTGTATTTACAGTCATGACTAGATGGTGCCTGTACTCTTCTTGCCCCTCCCCTGAAAGACAACAGATAACAGTATATAACCATATATATAGCATGCATGTACGTAAGACAAGCAATTTACTTTGTCGTCTTATTTCAATGTGTTTTATTTTATGTTCCAAACATTTTTGCCTATATACTATTGGAGGTGATCAGTTTAAATGTACAGGATAATATTACAAAAAAGTAAAAAGCAAAGCTAAATAAAGATGTGGATAATTTTTAAGATTTTTTTTTTTTCTTACATTCAGTTTTAAATACTCTGATAGTTTTTTATGCAAACAGTTTCAAAAGATATGTAATGGCCTATTTAACATTTCCCCAGAGATTTCTCTGTAAGTGAAATGGGCTCAACACCCTCCACCCCATCTCCATCACCAACCCCCCTTTCCCCAGGGGCCAAAGCAAGTCTTCTTTACCACCAATTATATTGGGTTTTTCACAGGACAATTTTCTCACTTGGAATTCATATATCTTGCCTTTTCCTAATGACAAGCCTATCAATGTTTTGTTGTGAATTCTTTATGGTCCTGATGCCTATTTTTGACCACATCCTCATTCTCATCATATATTTGCTTGAAATGACAATTATTCACCACTCTAACTGTTGCTCTCTTCAAAGGGCAGATCCAGGGTTGTCATGGTATTCTCTGATACCTAGGCCATCTTCGTAGGCAAGGTATACAAGTGATTTTCCTTAACCTTAAGAACATGGCTTTAGAAATTGTATTTCCTTCTGCTATGCATCCTTTTCAGAACTGTCATCATTTTTAGGTTAATCATTGAGTCTGTCTCTGTTTGTATAGACTTTAGTGTCCTGTGGAGGGAGGGAGCACGCACATGAACTGATATTTATGTAAAATTATATCTATGGTCTCTTCTAAGATCTGCCCACAGAGACAGGAGTAAGCAACACAAGTATCTTTGTAAAATATGGTAAGAACATGACTTCTAGAATGTCTGCAATTAAACTTACATTCATAGAATCTCACGTTTCCTACAAAAACAATACAGGAATCTCTACTGAAGAGGAAAGAGTTAGAGTGCATTATATTTGAGGAATTGGTAGTAAGAGGTACAAATGTTGGCCAGCCTCTGCTAGTGGCTTGGGTGGTGGTTTCAGTGAAAGCTATGTTTGATTTGTATCAGGAGGTGCTGGCTGTTGGTATTTTAGATGTTGCTTCTATAATCTATCTCTTTCTCTTCCCTTCCCTCTTTTTCCTATTTCCTTCTATCTCCCTCTCTACCTGACATTTATCGCTAAATAAAAACCATTCTATCAGCTTCAGCTATGATCTCATTTGGACCTTAATTCAAGAAGAGACATCTCTCTAATAATCATAATAATCAGATCTTAACACTATCTCGATACATTGTGTAAGAATTTGAATGTGGTAAAATTCTAATTACCAAAGCCTTCACATGTTCACAAGAAACATATTTTAGAAGTGTAAGGCAGGGTGGCTTAAGAGTGCAATTTATTGTAAAGGTCCTCTGTTTGATGCCCCCACTCTATTTCTTTAGAAGTAGCACCTCTGTTCTGAAATGCCATGAAGCTATAGACTTGTACTATTTGATATATACTTGTAATGCAGTTATCTTACAAAACCAAAATAACAAGTTTTAAAGCAGTAAATACTAGAAGAGATTGGATTAGTAAATCATCTCATTCCAAAAAAAAAGGTATTTCTTACTGGCTTCCAGAAGACACTAGACTATACTTTCATATACTACTTACATACTATACATATACGTTCATATAGTACCTTTAAAGTTATATACAGTGTTATAGATACAAATAGACAGAGAAAGTGTGTTTTACTTTTATATGTAATACTACAGAGAAAAAAAAAATTAGCTGTGAGGACAGGTCTGATTAACTTCTTAAACTATATGTCTTATACAGAAAGATAATGTTTATGCATAAATTAAACATTATCAAAGCTGTGGTTTTGGAGTGCTTCATGGTAACTGCAAAACAGATGAAAAAATACAGAGAAGCTGCAAAAAAAGAAAGAAACTATTTCCTGCAAAATAGGAAACTTTCTTTCAAGTTACTTGTGTAGGAGCAGTCTGGACAGCAGGATAAAGTGTTTAATGACATGTGCTTGAACATCAAAAGCTTAAAAGAGTAATTGGACTCCTTATGCAAATTTTATAAGATCCTTTTGCCTCTCTGTCTCCAATCTTTCTATAGTCCTTATATCTCTCAGTGATCATGGCTTTACTCCCCACTCCATTACACTGTGTGCTACAAGGACTTCAGATGATTCCTTATGCATTTGAAGTTTCAAACAGGATTTTATTTTATGGACAGAAAAGTGGGTGAAAATATAAACAAACACACATAGATATCATTGTTATGTTTGTTCAATTTGTTCTCTTTATCTATTTAACAAGTAGAATACATATCAAAGTAGATTTGAATAAGTTAAATAGTGTCTTCTAAAGTATTTTAGGAAAAAAACCTAATTTTTTCAGCCCAGGCATAGCTATTGACTGATTTCACTATCTCTATATGCAGTTCTTTCCAGGAAGGCAAAATGTTTTCAAGATGGATACAACTTCTTTTCTTTTTCCTACTTACAATTAAAAGGCACAGATGCACACATATACATGTAACACCTTTTTGCAAAAGAAAAAAAAAGGTCAAATTTTAAAAGGGACATAGTTAGCCTTAAATTTTGTTACTGTCTGGATAATGTCTGACAGGAAGACACAGTGACTATCTATTCTATATTAAAAGTGAAGAGGTGAAAGAAAATAACTCTGCACCCAAATCCTGCCAGTTACCTGAAGATGAATAAGCTGAGAAACAGAATCCCTTCCTGCAGCGCCATTCAATTGAGAGCAGTGGAAGGTTTCATTGAAATTGTAACAGGTTTTAGAAAGTCTACAGAAGTGTGACTTTGTTGACATCCTTTTATATTCAGTGAGGAATATTCATGTCTGAAGTTATGCGTCACTGATTACAGTGTGAATGGGGTTATCTGTCTCACAGATACTCACAGAAGCCAGGCAGTAATCCCAAGGAAATACCATTGTTTTTATTTAATTAACAATTTTTATTATGTCTTGTAACTGTCTTGTAACCAACATTGTCCCCATAAGGACTTTCTGCCTTTTCAAAGAAAAATAATTTTGCATTATTTATATATGTGAGTGAAGCCCCTGCCCCTGGAGTCCTTTGTATGTGAATAGATTTCTGTACCCACATGCCCAGATTTATCCCACAGCTTCTGGATTTTGGCCAGAAATGTTCTCCATTCATGGAGGTTGCAAAGAGATTTTAATAGTATGTGCCACAGATTTGGCATAATTTCAATTTTAGAATTCTGCAGTTTCCAGTATAAAGCTTGCAATACATCTACACATGTATTCAGTGACACAAAGGCACTGCACACTGTATCCTGATCTTGTGAACACCCCAGACTAAATTAAATAATTTAATATTTGAATTTTAGACTGGGCAATATTTTCTTTGGTTTGGACAGCAGTTTTCTGATTAATGTTTTTAATTTTAAGCAAGGTCTAATACATACAATAATAAAAGTGACAGTTCAGCTTATAATGAGTTAAGGATGTTTCTGAGAATACACAAGAGGTTTTAAGAGACTTCCAAAGTTTATTTTTGCAGAACAGAAGCCCACAAATTAATGCAAATACATTTTTTTCATATTTTACTGTTTGTGTATTTCTAGCTTTAATAATCTCAACACTGCATTATGAATAGTGCTTGCACTTTCAAGGCTGTGTTCTAGTTAAAATAGTAAAATAACATTAAAAGAGTAAAATAATATTTGCAACCAGCTGCAGTGATAACTAGGAGGAAAGTAACACATGCAGGATTGGTAATGGTACCATTTCATGAAAGTTAATAACAAAAATACAAAAGAATGAAAGAATGTAAGTGTCCTATGTATACACACCACTGTTTTTATAACCTGCACAACTTTGATGAATGTCAGTGGTGCTGTTCTTCATACACAGAAACCAAAGGTCCCATTTGCACATGGTTTACACTTTATTGACACACTTTTTCTGACACTGGAGGAGGAGGAGCAGCCAGGATCCTTCTCACTCTTTTGTGTTGGCCTTAACTAATGTGGAGGATCTCTGTTCTGTGAGGTGGAGCAAGGCATTGTCCTTAAGCTTTCATCCCAGCATCTGTGTCTGTGCAATGCCAAGTGGATGAAATTAATCTTCTGCAGTACAAATAAGTTTCTTAAAAACAGTAGTCCAATAAAATTGTTCTGTTTAGTACTGTTAGGTTTACAAAAACAGCTTTTCAGATGCTAGACCTTTTCATCAGAGTTCACAGATGTCAGGGAAAAATAGCCTATGTCAGTGGAGATTGTACCTTGTGACAATAAATGTATTTAATGTGGGGTGGATGGAAGCCTTGATCCTCATGAAGAGGTAAACATAAATAGATACCCACTGTACTTTTTCTATTTTCCCTGTCTGACCTCCACTGATATAGCTGAGCTTTCCTCTTGTGATATTTTCCAGGTTATTTAAAAAGAGATTTTTTTTTTTTTCCGTTTGGGCCTCCTGGCTGAAATGATGAAACATAAAGCCTGTTCTCAGGCTGTGGAAGCCTGATGGATGTGGAACAGCTGGCGGGCTGCAACTGGGCTCCAAAAGGAAGCCTGAGAGATGCAATTGGTGTTATGGTTAAAAGTGAAAGATGAATAAATTTTTCTGCTTTAGACAGATGAATAGAAATCTGCACAATGTAAATTTGCTGATTCAAATATTTTTGAGAAGATATATAGAGGTGATTCAGTGGAGTGGAACATCAGAATTAGGTATTTTCTGGTAAATAGAATTGGCCTCTAACATAGAAAGGGAGTGATATGTTAAAAGAACTATAATATTTTTGCTTTTTAAATAACTGTTATCTGAGCTAGCCTATGCTGCAAATAACTGAGGTATGCAGATCTTGCCAGAAAAAAAAAAAAAAAATACAAAGCAAGTTACCAGGAAAGAAATGCAGAGTGGAAAGTGAAAAACTTGATATGAAGAGGACAGAAAGTAGAAGTCTGTGATGCAGCAAAGGGGTGGTGAAAGAAAATGAGGAAAAGCCACAAAATAAAGAAAGGAAGTGCTGCCATCAACAAGCACAATACAAACCCCCCCCAAAAAAGCTGTATTTAAATGGCCTAGATACAAATAACACATTACTGTCTGTTGGTTACTCTAACAAGATAAAAACAGTTTTTCTATGGGGCTGACTTCATAAGGAAAGGAAAGTAAGAATATGTTTTGAGGGAATGCCCTAAAAATTAAAAGCTCATATAGCTTTAAGAGCAAAAAAAATTATTTATGAACCTAGTGAGGAAAAGGTAAGACTTCTTTTTCTAAGGGGGCAAAGTTGGAAAACAGAAACAGAGAGAAAAATATTACTTAGGGAATAATGGATCATGAAAGAAAAAAGGATAAAATTACATAATTTATCACAGTTTTCTCTATTATTACATAATAGTCTTGGAATAAATCTGAGATTACTTCAGAATATTCAAATTCAACAGGCAGGTTAGAAATATAGAATTCTTGGCTTAAGAAATTCCCTTGAAAAGTTTAACCCAGTAGGTAAACTCAAAATGCAGATGTAACTGCGTCTTTCATTCAGTGAAATAATTCCATGACTTGCACAGCAGTTTCCTACGGAAAAATTGAATTTTGATTGCTTTGTATTAAGGTTATACTATTCCATAATGTCCCATTTTCTCTGCACATACAGAAAGACATTCTAGGAACAACCTTATAAGTGGGACTGAACCTTAAAGCATGACAATGTATTATGGATTCCCAAAAAATATTTCTCCTCTGTGGATTCTATGCATGACACAATCATGACACATCTTGAGAGGGCATCGATAGTGTCTCTTCTGTCTTGGTGTCTGGGTTCATGGGACATTTTGTAGTGTCTTATTTTGAAAACTCTATCTTCTCATCAAACTGGTTAAGAGTAGCCAAGAATTTCAAAAGTTCCTTTGTGGACACTACAAGACAAGTATAAAGGGAATATAATAAAAAAACCCCAATTTCTTGTAATTTGTTTAGTCATTTTTGTATGTAAAAAGAATTCATCTCATCATAAAGAAAACAGAAGATTAAAAAAAAAAGGGAGGGGTTGTATTTGAGCACATTTGCACATTTATATATTTCTAGTTTACCTAATGGAAAAAATCAGACTGAAGCTTGAACCATGTCTGTCCTGTGCATATTGTGTTAACAGCAAATATTTAACTTAGAAGTCTTAGTTTTAAAAAGAGATTCTAATATATTGCATTCCTAGCTTTCTAGCTTCATAGGTGACATGAAGCTGAAATAATATAGTAACTATTAGATATTTTAGAAATTATCTAAAGTATGGTTTATATAATCTTTATACAGCCCAGGAAATTAAAATCAAATTCAAGTAAAATCTATGAATATGTAGAAAATTATCCTTATGTTTCCTGTACATGTCCTTAAAATGACTTTACTAGTAAACTTTTTGAAGTGAATGCTTATATTCATATTGAAGAGTTCCGTTTTATTTTTTTTTTTTTCTATAATGCTGATATATAATATTGGGCAGTTGTAGTACTGCCTGGAACTGGTTTTAATATCATTCAAACTTGCATTGAAGGGTCGGGACGCAAACGGTGCTCAGAGGCGGCTGCAGTACGAGGAACGCGCTGCCGGAGCGGGGAGCGCTCTGCTCTCCCTCCGAGGCAGCGCTGCGGCCGCGCCCCGAGGGCCTTTGGTACCGGGGCCCGAGGGCAATCCCGGCCATCCCGGCCACCCCGGCCATCCCGGTCATCCCAGTCATCCCGGTCATCCCGGTCATCCCGGCCATCCCAGTCATCCCGGCCGGCCCCGGGGCTGCGCTGCCCTGAGGCGGCCCCTCCGTTCCCGTGCGCCCCGGGCCCGGCTGGCACCTCGGGAAGCAGACGCCACTCTCCTGGGCATGGCTCCGGACATCCCTCTGTGCTGTTAAAGCCCAGGGCTTTTCGCAGCAAGCAAGGGGAGAGCGGCGGGACCCACGCCTGGGATCCCTCTGGCGCAGCGGCACCTGCATCCCTCGGATGCCCCCGCAGCCACAGGTCGCTCCTCACCCGGGCCGAGCCTTTGGACCCAAGCCCTTTGCAGTTCTTATTGTCTCCTGAAGTGTGTGTGCCTCCTTGCATTGTTCTTCTGAAATCATAGCTGCTTGCTCGTACTTTTATATTCCAGGTCACTTTTCCCTATCCAAAATTCATATAACGGCTGGGCTTTTATAGACAGGATTGCTCCAATTCCTGCAAAAACTTTGTACTCTGGTGATTACTTAACTCGGTCCCACATTTTTCCCTCACGGTTGCTGACAGTGTAGAGAGACAACTGCAGTAAATATTTCTTCAATTTTTGCAGCAGAGAGCTTGGCATGTTAATAAGTAATGAGAGGAGACTTGCTCTGCTACGGTAGGGTACCAGCTGGAGAGTCTGAAGGCTCCTCTCAGCAGAACATCATGCTACACAAGACACTGCAGAGACATGAGGCAGTCAGCTGAGGGATTTAATGTCCTGAAATGTCTTAAAAGACTGAACTGGGGACAATCCTCGAAGCCCTTTGAGCAATCCTAGAGGGAAATGTTTCTAGGTATGCAAAAATATATAATATTAAGTAGTGCTGAAAAGAAATGTGTTTTATCAAAAAAGTCATAATAATGATTTGGGTGTATATGAATTGCCATTTTAAGCAGAGGCGAACAGATTGAACTTTTATTGTTGTGAATACAGAACATATTCTCATTTATATTCTTTGATTGAAAATCATTATTATTTTGCGTATAATTGCCATAATTTATCACATTGTTAAAATTTTCCAGTAATGGGGTACTATTTGTCTTCAGTTCCGCTCTAATTGCACATAATTAATTACTCACCTTGCTCCATTGCTAATTGCCTTTTAACATACACTTAAATATAAACATTAAAATACCGCTTCAAAGAGAACAAAAACATAGTTTGTTAAAGTTTTTATATCTGTTATAATTGTGGCTTCATAAAGTGAGTGGTAAAATTGTTGAAACAGTAGGTTGTGTCTTAGTAAATTATGAGGCCCTTGTCAGACACGGAGGTGAGCACTGTCCGCAAGGGTGATGAAAAAGGTGTAGGTAGTTTGTGCCTTCTTTACTTGAGTCTTTCACAGAGAGACCAGGGCAGTCAGTTCCCTGAGTTGGTCAGGGAACAGGGACAGGGAGCAGAATAAACCCCCTGCAATGCAGGAGGCAGTGGTTACACACCTGCTGTAACTTAGACACTCCCAAATCTGTGGGGCAAGATGGGATTCACCTGAGGCTACTTATAGAGCTGGTGGAAGAGCTTGCCAAAACACTCTGCATAGTTTGTCATTAGTCCTGATTAACTGGGGAGGTCCCAAATGACCAGAGGTTGGCCCATGTGATGCCCATCTACAAGAAGGGTTGTAAGGAGGATCCAGGGACTTGCGAGCCTGTCAGCCTGACTCCAGCACCAGGGAAGGCTACGGAACAGGTAAGAGTGCAATTGCATGGCATGTACAGGGCATCCAGGGGATTAGGCAAGGCTAGCCAGCATGAGTTTAGGAAAGGCAAGTCCTGCTTGACCAGCCTGATCTCCCTTTGTGACCAAGTGACCCATTTATTTGATGATGAAAAGACTGTGGAGGTAACGAGATGGGGTCCAGTCTCTTTACCCAAGCAACCAGTTACAGGACAAAAGGAGAAGGCCACCAGCTGTGCCAGAGGAGGTTCAGACTGAACTTCAGGAAGAATTGCTCCACTGAAATAGTGATTAAACATTGAAATGGGCTGCCAAGGGAGGTGATGGAGTCAGCATCCCTGGATGTGTCCAAGAAATTACTGGGTGGAGCATTAAATTCTAGGGTTTATTGGTGTTTGGTCAAAAGATCATAAAGGCCTTTTAGAACCTTAATATATCTTTGATTCTGTAAATTCCCATGCTTGGTTTCTATACACTTGTGTGTAGTTCAGAGCTATGTGACCAGGTAAATGATAGTGTATGAGGTGACAGCCTATCAGAGGAATAAACAAAAAATCGGGTTTAAGATGCCAATAATCTTATTCTAACCTCTCTGCAAATACAGTCTTTATTGTCATGAGGCTGAAGAGGGAAGGCCTCAACTTTGGCACACCACCACTTGATAGTCAAGGACTGATTTGCAGCACTGTCAGAGCCATGGTTTTCCCCTTTCTGGTGAAGGGATCTTGTATGACCATAGAGAAAGTAAAACACGTAATACTTCCTCAGTGCACCAATAAGCAGAAATAAGAGTGTATGATATAGCTCAAAATTACACCTTTAAATGCAATTCATAAAACCACACTTTGAAAAAAAAACAATAATAGCCTAAGCAGAAGACAATCTTAACACCAAAGCAGAAATAATTTTCCTGAATTCAGCTGTGTTTAGAACTTAGAAGTATCTCATAATCAATTAGTTGTTAAAATCTAACACATACCTGTTAGTCCTGGTGCACATTTATGTGCCTATGTATATGCATGTATGTGCATATTTCTAGACCAGCAATCAGGAATAAATTTGAGAGTCTACCCAATCTAGAATTAGCCTGCTGCACATCAGTAATTAGTTTGAATTACTAGCATGGGTCAGATATTAATAAGGGCTGTTGCAAGAGAGCTAGTTGAGAAATTTGGGTGGGTTAATTAGCTTAAAATACAATACCCATGTATGTGTATTTTATCATGATTATTTTGAGAACAATACTAACTGAAGAACAGAGTATAATGGATTTATAAATGAATATGAACAAACTGTACCTCAAAGGTGGTTGCAGCTCACTTAGGATTCAGAATTCCATCCCATTTTCATTCTCAGTATGAACTGAGTTTGTATTGTATAGTTTATAAATGATTTTCTTTGACTTTTTAAAAGGCAATATGTATTAATATTTTAAACTGAAGTAATTGCTTCTTGTTCAGCAATGGGTTTCATTTATGAGTGTTTATCCCTAGCAAATGGAAAGTATGGTTAATCTAAGTTAAAAATGGATTCTTTAAATAGCTCTAATTGCGTTCTGTTTATATTTGTATGTTTTAGACTCTTAAGATTTAATCAGTAGCAGTTCTAACAAACCATAATGTTTATTAGCTGGTTTTAAATTATTCTTATGGATGATAGTTCAATGAGAAAATAAATGATGGTTTGCCTACTATAATGCATGGTAAATAAAAGATGGACCTGCACAGAAAAGTGAAATTGTATATTATATCACTTGATTTTTATATTAGAATTACAGACAGAATGAAAGAAAACTTGGAACAGGAAAGGGAGCAGCTTCTTTGTCTAATTTTACTTATGCCGATTCTTTGTAATTTTTACATGTTTGTTTGGTTGAATCAAAACCTTGGAGCGTTATTGCTGTTTTAACTTTATTTTGCATCTTTCAGAACAATTTCTTACTACATACTGGCACTTTTGTTGATGATATTAACTTTACTCTCCCAAACCATACCTTGTATGAGGACTAGGTACAAAATTATTCCTGAAGCCTCTATGTTATCTTGCCCAAACACCTGCATGTAAGGAGATGAATTAATAGATAACCAGAAAGTTTTTCACAAGGAAGTGTTCATATCAACAGGAAGACATAACGCAAAGTATATAATAGAATAAAGTGTTCATCTGAAATCCTTTAATTACACCTGTCTAGATAAAACATAAGGACAAACTGAAAACTAATTATCTTATGCCTAACATTATATTATATATAATGAGATCACTTTTTAAAAATAAACCATCAAAATATTTTACATCAAATACTTTGAAGTGCAGTACTAAAATGTATTAAATGTTGAAAGGTAGAAGTATCAGTTCTTTTAACTAAAAAGTAATAAATCCAAAATAAAAATGTGTCTGGATTATATTGGTGTTATATATCACTAGGTATCCTGGATAGTTCCACTGTTCAGGGTAACCAAAACCTGGTTGCTTAAAG
Source organism: Taeniopygia guttata (assembly GCF_048771995.1). Classification (NCBI taxonomy): domain Eukaryota; kingdom Metazoa; phylum Chordata; class Aves; order Passeriformes; family Estrildidae; genus Taeniopygia; species Taeniopygia guttata. The sequence goes on along the minus strand of NC_133028.1, from coordinate 32,921,140 downwards.
ACACGGAGCCAAATTCTCTGGTTGGATCTGCAATGTTCTTGTGATTTCTGGAAACAGGTTAGAAAGAGTCTATTTCAGAACACGTTTGCCTGGAAGTGCTCCAAAAGGTTGGTCTGTTCAGGATTATCAAAAACCCTGCCAAAAAATGTCTGACGTACTATGTGTGAGCCTAGGAAGATGGGGGTGAGTGGGCAGGGTGTGCCAGCTCCAGATTATCTGAATTCTTCCACAAGGGGAGTTGTCAGCCATCAACAGAGTTGTATTTGCCTCAATAAAATATTATTTTGTTGATGTGGCTGAATTCTATCAATCCAAAAGTGGGCAGTGTTTCTGTATATTGATTAATATTTTCAACTGATCTTCTGTGGAAGTAAAGTCTTACAGTCACATTATGCACTTGTGGATTTCTCTCCACTTCTCTCCCACCTCCTCAATAAATTTTAAATACCAATGATTTAACTAATTTTGACAGGAGCTAGAGGTCTCAAAAATGCCTATGTTCTTACAAGCTCCAAGAAAAAGGAACACATATAATCTCTGAGTGCCCTGTTAGACAGAAAATAGGTAACAGGAGATTAATCCCAGTCTGACACTGGAGAATCCATTTGGGGGAAAAGAGCAGTACAAACCTCCTAACTGCAAGCAAATCTTCAGAGTTTTCACCGTCTTTAAACAGTTCAATCAAAAAGTCATAATCAAATGAAAACCTGATTTTTGTTCTGGTAGACTAGAGTTAGTGTGTTATGAACATTTAGAGGAAAAGAGTACCTCTGAGTCAGTTAAAAAAGCTAATGTTTAATTCTAACCTTTTCACTGGTGATACCGAAATCATACTTTGAAATACAGATTTTTTACAACCTGTGGCATATTCTGTTTGTTGCATATTTCTGTCATTAAAAGGAATAGCACTTTTCTCCTTGTTAAGCTTAGTTGATTGAAGAAAACCCAAGGTTTAATAAAATCTAACTTGGAATTAATTGATTCAAGCCAAGTCTCTTAAAATACGTGATTTTCCTCTGTGGTTCAGGTAATCTTTTCTTATCTTATCTAGTGTTGTTCAAAGCCATATGGAGATTTTCAGGTTACCAGTAGAATATAAAATTAATTTACACAAATTTATTTTATTTTAATTTCTCCTAATAAAACTGTAATATTCTGATTGTAAAGTAAGGGTTTGTCTTTGTGTATATGAATATTCTTGGGTTCCTTACTGGAAGTTAAGCATGGTAGTGAATTCTCTGCTCTAAAAAGAAGTGCTGGCAGAAAGTTAAATAATGTAGTTTTAGATATTTAGGTCTTACTTATTCTCAACTACAGAAAATATTAATAAAAGACAGTATTACAAAAACAATTATATTTTGTCCTTTTCTACTGTAGGGAGATATTTTTACTTACAATGAAGAGGAAAATTCAGACAGGATTCCCTCACTAAGATGACAGTGGTTGTTGAGTTGGAAGAGCTCAGCTTTGCTCCTGTAAATAAATATTCATGGAGGACTAGGACATTATATATGCTTCTTAAATTTAGCTTTGAATTTAGCTGCCAGCTATGTTGACGCCAACACCTTCCAAATGTGAAAGCCTCAACCTTGTTCAAACATGATTTTAGAAATTTATTCATCCTTTATATGTCAGATTTTCTTTTTCCCATTATAATAAAAGTAAAAACATACATGGAATGCCAAAGGTTTGGTCCACAGAAAACAGCACCTCCTGCTCAGGGAGACTCTGGCCAGTAAATTGCTGGAGACTCAGTCATCTGGAAAAAGTAATTCGGTACAACTGCCCCTATTAATGCCTAATACTGATAGCAGAACTTCATGCCAGGTCAAGTGTTGGTCTAAAACATAGTACCTAATTTTATATTGTGTTTCATGGTCAATATCTCAAAGTCTGTTGCTTTTCATTTTGCTTTCCGAATAACTGATATATATTCCCAATCTCATTGCAGAAGATGAAATCAGGAACACAAACCTGATGGAAATGCCTTAAATAACAGCTCTCCATCATTTGAGGGATGGTCTTTCTCACTCTCTTCATGTTAGAACTGTTATACATAGTATAAATAGTTTGTAGCCTGATAAATAGGGGAGAATGATTGCCTCAGTGTGTGTGGTACTCAGTTGAGGTGTTTGGTTATACTTAAGGAGAGAGAGAAGACTTTTAGTCCTTGCCATATGGTCCCTTCAATCACTGTCCTCTTTTATGGTTTTGACAGTCAGTTTCACTCTCTAGAAATTTTCTGTTTGGCATCAGGTCAGTTTTCCTGGTATAGGTGATGGTTGCTTCCCAACACAGGCAAGGTGCAGTTTTCAAAGACTTAGAGGAAGACTGAAAATCACTTGGCATCTATTCTTTTTTATTCAGAAAAAAAAATTACAAATGATAGATTAAGATTAGAAGTGTTAACTCTGGGGAAACATGTATGGGGAGAAGGAAACTTCTTGAATCTTCTGAAAATGTTGTGGGGTGTCACTGCACTTTTGTTGTGGGAGGCATGATAGTGCCCTTGTGAAGAAAAGGAGAGGTGGCAAAGAATTTGCAGCAGTCATTTATGCCATTTAGCTTAATTTCTATGAAGATCGTAAATATGTAAAGCAAACTGTACAATATTATTCCGTCTCTAGGTACTTATATTTAATACATATGGAATCTTATCTAGACAGAGGCTTTTTTTTTTTCAAAATTATGATTGCATTTCCCCCCTTTAGATTTAAATTTTAAAATAGATTCTGTGTACCCAAGGTCATATTTTTAAGTATGTCCTCCATGCCATTGCCCCAAATGACCAATGCTCGTGGATTCTGTATTGAGTCACATAATGACACTTTACCACACTGCTGTGTTTCTTCGATCCACCTTGGAAATCACATTAGCTCACTACAGATTTGCACAGAAGTTCAAATAGTTTTAAATTTATTCATATGCCCTATGATTCTGGGGATGTTTTCCTCTTTTGTTTTGCAAACATGACATTTGCTTTTCAATCCCTCAGCTTGAATAGATTTTGCAGTTCAAGAAAAAAAGTGAGGAAAACATGACTCTATTCCTTACCAGTTCTTTCTGGTGGTTCTTTCTTCTGTTGTTAATTTTGTTTGTCTCATGTTATAGAATCAAACCCTTCATCACCAAGATTAGAAATAACTACAACCTCCTCATTTTGACTCAACAGACATTGCTATGCCAATTTAAATAATTGCTATTATTTAAATAGTTTAAATAACTATTTAAAAAGTTATTTGCCTTTTTAAATAGTTAACTGCATACAATTAGTATTCCTTGCCATATTTGCCTGCATTCATATAATTTTGAGTGAAAAATGTTACAAGACAAAGACTTATTTTCAGCATTTTAGAAAGCTGTTCGAATAGTGCATTGATAGCATCTCAGTATGTGGAGGTCCCATGTGATTCCACCATTCAAGAGAACTTCTTTCATATGTGATTAATTCCAAGATCCATTTAATCCACTACATTATGGTGGTCAATTTGGGGCATCTGTGCTGATGAAAATGACTTTTGATTATGCCTAAATGGCTTTTACATGCAGTACTCTATGCCAGTTTACTCTCCAGCTCAAAGTGAGATAAAATAGAATCCATATTCTGGATAGGGCTTTTTTTTTTCCTTTTTTTTTTTTTTTTTTTTTTTTTTTTGCCTGGCTATGTCAGAATTTATATCTTATATCAAATTAGCTGTTTTGCAATGTGTGATTTAGAAATATTCCTAGATACTTTCAGGTATTCTTCCTTTAAAAGTTAGACCAGTGGCATTTTGATTTTATTTATCATCACTTTTTCTATGGTACACATCAACATTAATCTCTGCATTACTAAACAAATGATCCATCATTTACATGTTGGCTCAAATGAGAAATTCATGTGCAGAAAAACAGATGCACTGGCCAGAGAATTTAGTGGGCTCTCTTTTAGAAATGGGCTGCATGAAGAGACTTTTCTTTAAAGCCAGTGTGTGAGAGATTTGGCCTTATTCCTCACTTCCTAAACTGTAAAATTCACCCTTCAGCTGATTTTCAGTGTGCTGGACATCTGGGTGTGAAATGAATTGCTGTCTCGGCCAAGAGACAGATTGTAAAATGACTCTGGAAGGATTAAGCTCTGGGTGACTACCTGATAGAATGATGCAGTCAATCTTAACTGAGAGATTCATCTGATATTACTCAAAAAAAAAAGTGGGGGAGGGGGTGAGGGACGGCAAGGTAGATTTAAACTTAGCTTCCAGCTTTAGTTATCTAGTAGTAATTCACAGACTTTTCCCCCAGGAAATTTAGAGTCTCTCAGGCTTCTAAACAAATCATAATTCTGGTTGCCACTCTGTCTAAGGATTGGAAAAAAGAGAGAAAAAAGAAAGCATTTTTGATATCTTTTTGAAATTAGTAGAGGAATTGATAGTGTTATGTTATTTTATATTTTATATTTTAGACATAAAAAAAAGGCCAAGTGTTGCAAATTAATAAAAAGGTACTGGTATGTTTAGTTATTGAGAAAGTCTAAGATAAATTTAAAGACTAACAGTTTATTTTGTATGGTAATGACATCTGGAAAGTGTGGGAAAAATCATGGAAATGTGAATGCTAAGTCTACTAGGATTTTTTTACCTGCTATTAGTGGATTGACAGTTTATGATGAAAAGTTAGAATTCTGTTTCAAGAATAGTTAATAATTGTACATTGAGAACCTTCTTCTTCTGCACTTTCATTGTCCTGTAGTACTTTGAAACATATAAGGAGTCATCAGTGTCTTGATTGCTGGTGTTGATGGTTAATTAATAGCTATAAATTTTATGATTTCCATTCATACAAAAATAGATAATATCTGGAATGTCTTTGTACTTCTAATTTTGTTTTTCAGACTCTGATATAATCTCCTAAGGTTACCAAGACAGAAACTAAACCAGCTCTTACTAAGTCTTATGGTCATAGCCTATGAAGTATCCTTTATGTTTACCATATTCACTGATAGAAAGTAATACAGGGAGGAAATAGGATACAGCTCTCAATTACAATTCATATTTCTACTGCTTTGAAAAATAATATTGCTTAAAAAAAGTCCATGCAAAAACTCTTGCCATAGAGATCACCAATTACTGGTTACAAAAGGGAGTGAGTTAGTAAGTTCTTCCAAAAAAAAAAAAAAAAAAAGCAAAGATGAGAAAATGCATATTATAAGTATAAAAATACTTTAAAGTTTTTTATCCAAGACATCACAAAAGATTGCATGTAACCTACCATTTTGTACTGCAAAATGTGCAAGCAGATGACATTAATTGCAGCAAGACCACAGCAGTTTAAAACACTTTTATTTTCTTTTTTAAAGTCTAGAATTCTTCACTACTGGTAGGTTTATTTTACTAATAACATGTATTTGTTTCATTCTTGTCATTCGTGAATAAAAGTTGTTTGATGATCCAGTTGTTATGGTCAGTATTGTGATGAAGTCAGGGTACTCCTCTGCTTCCAGATAATCCCAATTAGTTTACTAAATGGCTTGAATGAGTAGGAGGCAGAAAAAATAAGACCATATCTTTTTGGCACTGGGAATTTGACAGAAAAGTTAAATTTATCCTTATATAAAAGAATTTCCAGGAGAAGTTAGGGCCTCCCTTTGAATTTCTTTGAAACTTTAAAACTTGCTCTTTCTAGGTTGTATACTTCTTGGAGAAGTGTCCTGTCTGAAAATGTACTTTCCCTTTTATTTCCACAAGCTGATAAACCCCATATGCTTGGTTTAGCTTATTAATTTTATTTTAAACCATGTACGTATGTGTAGTACCTTTCCAGTGAAATCCAGTAGCCTGCTTAAAAACTGACATCAGAAGTGCACCATGGAGGTTTGTTGGGTTTTGGGGTCTTTTTAAGATTATAATAAGGTATTTTTCTATGTATTTAAAAACCAAAAGTAACACCTTCTTGATCTCTTGAATATCTGAAGCCATTGTCTAGTTGGGCTTGTACTTTACCCTAGCATTTTTCTGGCTAAATAAGTTTTGAAAGTACAGCCAGTATTTTTTTTACTGACACCATAACACATTGTCCTGCTGTTCATTTTACTGCCTGGTTTATTGATACATCTAAACTATCAATGACCATTACATCTAATTTGCATTAGTAGACACTGTCTTAAGAACCATGAAATATTCTGTTTTAAGCCCTCTTTTGGCCTCTATGATGGCACCTGGGAGTCAAGAAAATTCAAGGGAAGTTAGAATGTCCCAGTAACTGATTTAAAAAACTGTATTTTTACTTTAAACATACAATGTGATGCACAAATAATGATGAAGGTGGTCCAGCCTGGATATGGAAGAGTAATGTGTTAGTATACATTTTGGGATTAAGGGCACAATAATAAAAGCAAAAAAACAGAAGGTGGAATAGGTGTTCATGTTTAAAACTGAATATTTACTGCCAAAATTAGGAACAGGAAATGAAGCCATAAGGGAATGTATTGTTTAACTAAATTCAGAAAGTTTCAAAGAAAGACATCTGCAGATCAAAAATTTTCTCATGTAAAATGGTTATGCGCCAGATGAACACAGTGTCAATTCTGAAACCTTATCACTAATATAAAATTTTCCAAGCCATTGTTAAATTAAATTATCTCAAGGTAATAAATAAAGCCAGAAGACAATATAAAGTTGTTCAAGTCAGAAATCAAATTCCTCTTTTGGCTATCTTGCAATAGCTGCCTTTATGCTTTTTTTATTTTAATAGGTAAGCTCTTTTCTGATAGTCTTTTCATTTCTAATGTTCTGTGGTCATCTTATTTCCTCTACGGTAATTAGGCTAATCTGCATAATTCAGCCAAACTGTTGTCCCTTGTATTGCTAAGGTAATAGCATGTGTTATTTTATTCCATCTCTTAACATAGTCCTATATTGATTCCTGTGTTATCCGGAGGTAAGCAATGGATGCAGACTTCCTGAAAAGCTGAAGATTGAGTGGTCCCCAGACCTGTATCTTTCTGTTCCTATTCTCTAATGATATATTCTTCACCAAGACTGATAATTTGACACCTTCGAGTGTGAGCACCCTCTGGCTATCTCCTCTCTGCAATCTCTCATCTCAAATTACCATTTTGCTTTCTTAACTCCTGCACTTGAAGACTTCATGATATTAGCCATATCTTTGTCTCAGAGTTTCCACTAGAACTCCACTGTTCCAGCTCCTGGACACCAACTTGGGACATTTGGCCATACAGTATGATCTCCCATAGACATTTGGTCGCATGGCCTGATCTATCTTATTCATCCAAAACACATTAAGTGTTCAGACACTGAATTTATCTCACAGACAGGCCAGGTTTAAGCAGTAGACTAAATAATGTTATTTCTACACAGTGACATTTAATTCAGCTTTACTAAAGACATTATAGATGACTCAATGCAGGTTAACAGGTAGGTTAATCCACTTCACTGAGGATTTTTTAAAAATAGAATTTATAATTTATTATAAACTTAATTGCAAGTATTTACCTCAAATATTAAAATTGAGTCATCCATTTCCCAAATATCAGCATGGCAGATGTGGAAACACAATGTTCTTTAATCTCTAACCATAAATTTGAATAAAACAGGAGTATTTTTATTCTTACAGATCTCCATCATCTAATCAACTGCGCCTGTTTTCCTGAATCATTTAATTTCATACAGATAGATGAATATTCTACCAAACTTAATTTTGTATGATCTTAAAACTGGAAAGTTAAAGAAATGTATGATTCTTAATCTTCTTTTGCATGCTCAGAATTAATTTTATTTCCTTATCGCGGGCATTTATCACAGGTACAATCTTGAGTCAGGGAAATTCACTTGATTTATTGCCAATTAACATAAGCTTTTAATCACCGATTCCAGTTGTGAGAAAGAGAGGAGACAAACAAAATGTTAGGGCAAACTCTTCACCTTCATCCACATAGCTCTCTGTCCCCCTTCCTCATCTCCAGTGTCTGATGTCATATGTTGCATTTGGTCCCTTCAGTGATGGGGCAGGTGGTCCTGGAGACTGGTCTGCAGCAGCTCTTTCCTTTTGCTGCTCTTTGTTTCCTCCTCCTCTCACCTGCTGTGCCATTAATTGTCACCTGACCTGCAGACCTTCAGGGCCCATCTGCCTGCTCCAGCATGGTTTCATCCATGGGCTATAGCTCTCCTTAGAGGTGCACCTTTATTCTGTTATAGTCACAATTTTTGGAAGAGCACAACAAAACGTGGTAAGAATGTAATTAGAAATGTGATATTTAGGTTTTTGTTAATACACATCTCACTTTTAAGACTTAAATAATTGGTACTTACAAATCCAAATGAAATAAGACTTTTTGATTACATTAATCTTTACCACCTTGGCTAGAATTGTATGTCAAGAATATTAAACATTTGTGGTAGATTATGGACTCCTGCGTCTGGTGGGTTAACAAAAGTGGGCAATTCTCTACTTGTTTTACTACTGCAGTGCACAGAAAGCAAATATTGTGGCAGTCAGGGCTTAGTGATATTTGCATACATCATTTGTTATTTGAATGAGTGGCACAAACTTGGTGCTTAAAAATCACATGCCACTCTCCCAAGATGCAATGTACTACCTGTGAACCCATGCTATCATCCTCTTGTTTTATGTGTGAGATGAAGTGGAAATCCTGTCCAGCTGCTGGTTTTGGAAGGGGCAGAGTTGGGGGAAACACCAAAGTTGTTTTTGTTACTATTTTGTTTCACAAAAAAACACATCCTTGTGGATGATTTCCTACTGGGGAGGCTGTTCATGAAACGTTTTTAACTTCATTTACCATCAAGCCAGCTGCAGCTCCATAATTTCTACATCCTCTAACTAACAGATTTTCCTACTGATCCTTGCAGACTCTGCTAGAGAAATATAATAAATCCGTAGGATGGACAGTTGAGACAGGTAGGAGAGGCAAACTTTATCCATTTTTAAATATGCTATTCAAAATTTTCCCTGTGACATCACCAATGCAAACACCAGTTACATCATGAAAGCCCAGGTGATTGCCTAGATTTGAGTGATTATGTTCTTCATGCAGCCTTATGGAGGCTATATAGGAGCATCAATTTTCTGAGGGAAAAAGCTCTAGTCTGGCGCTCCTGGCAGTGGCCTCAGTTCTCTGAAAGAGGTCAGTGGGACAGGCAGTGTATGCAAACAAAGGCTACTGCTTCATCTCTGCCTGGCTGTTGCAAAGCCAGATAAGTCTCTCAAGACTTCTCCAAGTTGTGGAATCATATAGAAAGTAAATATGTACATTGCATTTATTTGTATTAGTGTAACCTTAAAAGATAGCTGATATGGCTTGCTAAAGTAATGAGAAAACACTCTTTTACAGAATTTACTCACAGATTTCATAGTACATTTTCATTCTTTCTTCTGTTTACACTGTAAAAGCACATACATCCTATATGGAGAACACATACACTGCTGTCTGCAAAGTCAGGCACATACTCATTGGAAAACATTTATATTATAAAAAAGATAATGCTCTTTTTAGGAGTTCTTTCTTTGTGTTCTTCATCATATTGCACAAAATCTGGATATTGTTGAGTATAAAAAATTTAGAGTACAAAGGGTCTGGGCTGCCAGCAGTATCACACCCAAGTTAATATTGCTGTTATTTTTGCCCTTAGTGTGCATTCTTTTGTTTTAAAAAGCTGCTTCAGCAAGGTGCTAGATCAAAAATTGCAGAATTAATTATCAGACCCTAGTGAAGTCTGCATCTTTCATTTTGTAATATGTGTGATATATAAGAACAAAACAAACAAAGGCATAATTTTTGACTCTGTATCAAATGCTTAATAAAAGTTTTGGTTTTTTTTTTCCTTTTTTGTTCAGAAAGACAGAAATATGTCAATGCAATGAGTTAAATTTCCTAATATTTCACCAGGCTTTGGTGAAACAGATTGTAACACTTATTATTAGTGTGAAATACTGTGAATTAAGATGTTGATCAACTACTAGCATTTAAATGATTCAAGCCCATGTATTTCTTAGTACATGTTACAGTTTATGTTGCCATAAAAACTGTTTTCCCTGGAAAAACTGGAGTCCCTAAATCCACTAAATCCATTGGTCCTTTCAATGATTTTTTATGAAAAGTGATAGATGAAACTTTTTACAACTTCTTATGTTAATCTTTCCTCTTTATTCTGTCCTTCGTGGATTCAGATCCCAAATGAAATTCTAAATTGCAGTAAGATTGTGTTGACTTGTTTGGGGATTTTTTGTTATTTCTTATTAAGTGTCTTGGTTTGGGAATGGGAAATGGTTATATTACATTAATATTTAATTATGAAGGGCTTTTTCACTTAATATTTTCAAGGAAAATAAAAATTAACATTATTCTTCGGGAAATATTGGGAAAAAACCATATCAGTTTGATCTGCATTTTTCTGTGTGGTGTACAACTGTAAATTGCACATATCATTTAAAAGGAATCCAGTTTTCATTACTGTGGAGAAAGCACAAAATGGAAAACAGGTCATTCTTCAGTAAAATTCTGTCATACATCATATCATGACTTCTTGGTCTGATGGCTGTTCCAGATCTGCTAAACTAATGAGAGCAGCAATACTGAATTTTGGTCACTCCAAGGGAAATTATTGTAAGTGAAAATTAATACATTCAAAGGTAAATAACTAGAGATGGCTTATTGTTAATGTCTCAGCTTCTTGCCATATATTTTAATTTTTAAAATTGATGATGAATGTTTGATTAAATTGGATTTTGAAATTTTTCATTCATTTTTCATTTCCAAAGAGTTTTTTACATTTGTCTCCCAGTGTGGGAATCTTTGAGTAAAGTACAAGTATTTCAAAATGAGTTTGATCAGAAGGTTAGTATGAAGAGCAATTTCATTTGTATTCTGTGTGACAAAATTGAATTTCGTGGTCATATATATAAATTTATTCATCTTATTATGCTGCTTTGGTTTTCTGGCTTAAAAGAATTGTAAAAGCTATTAAAAAGTGAAAAATACAGACTTAGGTCTTTGCCCAATGCACCTCAGTGTTCACTGTGCACAGTTTGCTTTCAGTTCTAGAGATACTGTGATGGCAGGCTGAAGTATTGTCCCACCACTGCTTGTTTTAAGCATCCATTTTTCTGGAAGAAAGTTTGTTCTGTCTGTCTCTTACCAGATGCAGAAATTCTTGCTTTTCACTTTCTCTTCCAAAAGGAGGATAATTAATGAAGAAATCTATGAATGACAGTAGAGGATGGTTTGTGCCTTTTATGTTTCTAGTGCACTCTCATATATATGCTGTACTTTGGTGGTCCTCCTCAGCCCTACTGGATATCCTGAGGGGTAAAGGCCCATTTCCAGGAAACATGAAATCTTTGAAGAAGGGAAACTTAAAGGTGCAAAGAAACTAAGTCAGGCAACACAGTCGGTCTAACCAGAAATACTTGAGAGGCAGAAGTAAAATAATGAGGAAAAATGTCAGTTGCAAAGAAAGAAAATTTTTTCCTGCCACCCTCCACAGATGAGGTACTGAACCCTTTTATGTTACCTGCAAAGATGAATTCTAAATATTTGGGATATGAGGAAATGAATAGCTATGTCATTGACAGTAATACAAATGAAACAGAAAATTTGTAATTATTTAATGTGTTTCTGCAATACTTACATAGTTAAGGTCAACAAAAGCCTGCAAAAAATGTAAATCAGTTGCCCTAGAGGAGACCAAGGTAATGGACTTTACTGTTGAATACACAATTATTAGGCATGAGACAGGAGGCCTTTTCATTGGCAGGATAAACAAGAGCTGCTGAGGCGCAAGAGAGAAGAAACACGTTGATTGGAGCCATTATTTTTTGCTTCTCCTTCTTTCTTCCCTAGAAGACTGAGGGCAGGTGTCTTTATTGTGATGATCAGATAAGATATCATGGTGAAAGCACTGGGGCCTTGCAGTCATTAAGATGCTGATTGCCCAGTGTCACAAGCCTGATGAGAAATTGAACATCTAAGGCAGGTCCTGGTGGGTGAGTTAGAATCACGTTTTCCTGATGTGATTATGTTCTGCAGTAATTTTTAGAGCAGCAAATTGTGAGAAACCACTGTAAGCTTATTCTTCATTCTCCATCGTCATGACTACGATTGTTGTTACTATTATTAAGTTACCTCTGACTGTCCAGTCCTGTCTGTACCTTCTTTTAGAGCTACAGCTATTATATATACACTATATAGCTAGCTATTATACTATACTACCATATAGTATATATATATATATTATCTAGTGTATGTATACTATACTATTATATTAGACTATATATACTATATATATATATAGTATATATATATATATACTATATAATTAGACTATTATATACTATATTTAATGCTATTGGTCGTACTCTGGACTTAGTGCTACTCCAGTGTGTTGGAGAACATTCACAGCTCCAGGCACCTCAGCCAGGTTTAGGATTCCCCAGGAATCTCCAGGTCACTTATCCAGTAAGGAGCAGGCAGCAGGGTGATAGCATGTGATTCCAGCCGAAGAAAGCTAAACATGTCACTTTCAACAAATTGTTCCACTCTACAGAAAGGTGGTTACATTTTTGCTCCTAGGAAGTCTATGGATTTGTTGTAGAACTACATGTCTTAGTATGGTCATTTAGAGACCAGTCTTGACTGCTTAAGCTTCCAAGAAAGTCACTGAGGAATGTATAGTGACACCACTGAAAATAGCCTACTGTCTCAGCCTCTGCTATGCTGGATTTAATCACCCTCTGAGGAAACTAGCTTAGTGAAAGCTCTGAGAGTAAGTGGATCATTTGAGATTTTTAAATTTCATTCTTGCTCTGCTCACATCTTTCTCTTGGCAACTGCCCTTATTTAAGAATAATTACACTGAAACTGTGTCAGGGGTGGACACTGGAGAGCAGAAGTAATTTGAACTTCTTTCTAAATTCCTATTTTGCTTCTTTCCAAAGGACCATCTCAGGAAATTCAATTCGAATAAAAATTATGCCTTCTTGTACAACTTTTGGGAAAAAAATAAAACATTTTTTTAATCTGATCGATTTAGACAATCAAATTGAACAAAGCTGTAGAATACCCTATGAGAGCTGTTTTCTCTGTCATTGAATTTTTGGCAATTTTAGACTATTTCTTAGCTATGACTCTTCTAATGCCATAAAAAGCTGTATAGATAGAAATGTCTATGCATCTGGAAGGTGTAGTTTCAGTGTCTATGTCTTTGGGCTCTCAGAAGAGCATCAGTGGCTTCAGCATTTATGCTAAAGGTTGATTCTTTGCTCTGTATTGGGGAAATACCACACTTGTAAATATGCACAAGAAAGCCTGTAGCTATAGTTTGCTGCATGCTTGATAGCACCTTATGAATGGAAATAGAAGCTCTTCATTCCTCTTCTTTTTGTATATTTAATAGTAATGTTTCGGAGAAATGTTTTGCAATAAATAGAACAAACTGATTAAAATTACACATCCATTTCTGAGCGGTCTTTTGTGCCTTTACACTAATTTAATGATTTGTCTAACAATAGAACAGGTTTCCAAAATCAACCAGATTCTCACCATTTGTGATCAGCAGGTCAAGAGTAAGAGAGAACAGAGCAGGTTCCAAAGCAATTTAGTACATTTTATGACTGCCAACTGTTTTCTATCTATATATTTTCAATCCAAGTTGCAAGTAAACTGATTCTTGTGCCCTCAACATAGTGTTATTAAACAGTATGTATATTGCTGCAGATTTTGGCACAGTTAGGGGAAATTGTTATGGCTAAATGAGGAAAGCTAATATTTGCTTGAGCAGTGAGGAAGCTTCTCAACATCTGTATTTTTTTTTACTTTAACAGAAGACACCAGCTTCCATTCTTCTATGTGAATATTGTCTAGGAGCAGCTTTTATAAGAACCTGAGAACATCTGTAGATAATTATTGGTTTATTAGACTTTTTTCCCCACTGGTGTGTTATACTCCAATTTCTTTTTATACTGAAGATGGTTCTGCAGAATACCACCTGTTGTTTCCAGTTTTGTGAAAAATCTTCAAGCTTCTTGTTAGTTATGGCACCTTTCCTGTGAATATCATTCCAACAGAGTAATTCAGCCAAAGGGGGATGCAAAGGTCTCACCAGGAGGAAGTCATGACAGAGCACCAAGCTGTAGCTATGTATATATAATCAATTATCTGTAGCTGCTCACTATTTCAAAATAATTGGATCAACAGTGTGTTTTCTTTAAGAATGGAATAACTCTTATTGTTAGTTTTTTGAACACACATGTTTTCCAGTTGCAAGCAAGTTACAGGTCTTGTACCCAATGAAAGTTCATTACAAGTTCAAATGGGAGGTATTTGTGTATCTAATATGATGATTGTTCTTATTATAGATTACTTCAAACACATCCTATTATGGTTTTGGTATGCTGGATCTTAAGAAATATAACAGAATATAAATTTTCTTCTTCAGCAATGAAATAGGATTATACTGTTTGGCATTACTGATTTCTGGGAAAAAACCTGTGTGTGCTTCCGTTTTGGTGTATAAAGTTTCTGAACTCTCCCTCCAAATTTAAAGCTGACTTGCAAGTAGAATAAAATTAAAAATTTAATACCTTTGAGAAATTTCTGATTATATGTTGCATCCTTTCAATTATGGAGATAGAAAGAACACTATAAAATAAATTCAATTACATTTAATTTAATTTTTTTATATTTGGATTATCCAGCATATTGTATTTTAGAGACATATATACCTGTTCAGAGAGATAATAATTTCTTCTTTTTCAATAAGAAGAATTAAATGTATATTTCTCAAGATTATTTTCAGCTGTGTTTATGATGTCATTAATAATCATTAAAAATAGTAAATACTCATTTAGGTAGAGAATAGTTTAGTATAGTAACAACTATATGCTATAATGTTCCCTTTGCCACTGCTTTATTTTATCATCAAGAGAAGAGAGAGAGGATCTGGAATCTAAAAACACTGAATTATTTTTTTCCATTTTCTTTGTATGATAATAATTTTAGAAAGACTTAAATACTCACTTGATTTCCTTTTTCCTTTGTCTTCATGTTAATATGTTATAGCAGGACATAATGTCACTCGTTCCATGTACATATAGTGAGAACTACAGACATGATGTCTGAAAAAACTGTTTTCTTCCAAACTTCTCTATTCTAACTTTTCACTAGACATAGGTAGAAAATCACGCCAAAAATAACGTTTTTTTAACAATATCTAAAGTTACAGAATTCATATTTCTATCACTGTTTCTGTTTTTAAATCAAGAATCAAATCTAATGCTTTTGATCAGAATTTTAGTAGTTGGCTTTATTCCTGCAATGTACATTACCTATTTTGGTAACTGTAAGTAGTGTTATTACTGGTTGGTCCCCATGAGGGTTTGCCAGGAACTGGCACAATCCCAAAGATTTTTTTCTCAGATTTCAGAGGGATTAAGAGTAAGAAGCTGGTTTTTGCAACATTGCCATAAAGTTTATGCTGAAGTGAATCTAGCTGTAATGTGTAGTTGTATATTACTTTGTATTGCCTTCTCTTTTATCTTAAGAGAAGAATTATCTATTCCAAAATAAATTCAAAGCACAGAACTGAGCCCACACAAAGTACCACTGCTGTGAACTCTGCAGTGCTGACTTTTTGCCAAGCATATCTTATCTGTCATTCAGATGTCAGTTCTCTAATTCCAGGCACCTTCCTATTGCACAGGCCAGAAAGAGAATACCATGTGTGAAGCAATAAAACACTGAAAATACAAATACTTTAGGGGGGACCCGTATAAAATTATCTGAATATCCTTTGTATGTTTTTGTGATTATTATTTTTATGAAGAGTTAACTTATAATCAGCCAACTTTCTGCTTATTTTTCCAAACCTCCTTCTGATGGACTCTGCAGCCAACAGAAACTGTTTATCATAGAATGCTTATGATGTGTTAATCTTATTTTTAATTACATAGTTTTTGAAACTAATTTTTCGAGTTGTGGATTTGTTTTGCCATGATATGGTAAAATCACAATAGATTATTTAATTTGTTTTCCTCTAAGAGTTTCTTTCTGTGACTGAAGTTATTCTTTTTTTTAATACTATTTTACAAATTGTATATAAATGATAACTTCTAGTAAATGTTTTTTAAAATAAAATTAAAAGCACTAATATTATCCATAATATTATAAATTGTGCATATGCATTAATTTAAAAAAATAGCAATATCTTCATTTTCAATATGAGTGAAAGTTTAGCTTTCTCTCAATGGTATGTCCAATATTTTTGGTTGATTAGATAATAGCTTCTTTGTGGTTTTGTTCATTTGTGAGCATAGTGGAAGTGAAGGCAAATAGGCAAATAGACACTGCACCAAGATTCTTGTGGAAAACCTTTTCCAAGGAGTGGAGTCAACAGAACCAGCTCCTAGCTATCTCATCTTCTGCCATTTAAATCAGAACAGAGATGCATAAAATGCTGAAAACAGTACAAGTGACTATTAGAGTTGCTAGGTTTTTCTGTTTATTTACTCAGATGTAATTAAACAATGTGAACCACAAAAGAGAATTAAGTCCAGTAACCTCAACTGCAAAATTAGTTTATGTTGCAGTAACTATTTTTAAATAATAAAGGAACAACAGAAACTATATGAGGAAATATGATGAAGCAAAGTTCCCATTTGTCTTGAATAGTCTTTAGGAAATTGTTAAGGATTCAGCAAGAAAAAAAATTACAAGTTAATGGAACTTAGGTTTGATAAATCATGCCGTTAGGAAGCAGAGGCATTACAAGAACAGCATTTGTAAGGAAAATGTAAAACTATACCTGTCGTCATAAAGTTTCATAGTAGTTAGGCTTGTATTGAGCAAGACACTAAGATTTCAGGTCACAAGCTGCTGTTTTAGTTACCCATGCCAGGAACTTTGAGAGGATCCAGTGAAGTTTGAAGGCTGATCTTGCTATCCCTATTTCTTCAGCTAGTCAACCATGGTTTACATTTAGTTCTGAGTCTCATCCCTTCATCTGCTTGTTTTGGACCTGATGACTCTGTCTAAAATTCTGTGACACCTATTTCAGTCTGAGGAAATTGCTTGTTGGTGCTTTCTCTTTTGTCACTAATGTGTCTATGAAGAACAATTTCATTCCCTCTCTTTTCTCCAAGTTTTTTAACCACTGAAATCCAGGCAGAGTTTCTGAGATGGAACTATGAATGCAGATGTATATTTCCCCCCTTATCTCCATGAATTTATTTGGATACTGTATGCGCTGTTGAATGCTGTCAATATATGACAAGTACCAGTAGAGACTTAGCTGGCTTTCAGCTAGAAAACAAGCATTAGCTATAGGTCATGGAATAAACATAGATACAAGAAGAACATTTAGCAGGAAAGCATTAAAATTAAGATATATACAAGCACAACAAAATTTTATAAAGTACACATTTACTCTCTCACTTTCATTGTCCAGTGTGTACTCCTGAGTGACACAAGGGCCGGGAGCGATTTCATGACCTAAGTAATCTTGGAATCTTAACTTCTATGCAGCAGTGCTTTGGTGTGTTCAGGTTCTGCAGTGCTGGGTGTAATCCTAAATCTAGTAGTACATTTAGAGAAGTTACAGCAAGAAAAGGGAATATGAAGCGCTGCTGGAAGTCAGGAACCCTTGCAGAATACATATGCATGACACATCTTTTCTTCAGCACATACTTCCCTGGGAACAATGATAAGCTAACAAGGTTATAAGAATTGAATGATTATGTTCCACAGACCTGCTCATGTGTCACTTATAATTGATGTCCTGAAATGTCTAGGTTCATCCTAATATTTAGGAGTAGTCACAAGGAAATTTATCAAAAGCTGAAACTAAATCCAGACCAGCTTGTGCCTAAGTTGTTTCCTGGATACTTTCTTTCACTTGTGATTATTCCTGTTCTTACACGAGTGCTGCCTCATTTGAATGTGGCAAATAGAAGAATAGGTAAAAAGTTAGGAAAATACTGTAGCTCAGCTAATTTTTGCAGGTTTTCTTGAAGCATGATTCAAGACCAGGGAAGCAGCAGAGTCCTATTTAGGAAAAAACCCCAGTGTTAAATTTTACTGTATTTAAAAGAACCATTGCAGAAATCTAATTTGGTTTTTGTTTCTAAAATGTTCATCATTTTCCTAAGAATATTTACTGTTCCTCATTGGAAGGGGAGATAAAATGTCCTTTTTTCCAGAATTTATTTTGCTAAGGGTTCATAAAACAGGTAGCTGTAATTGTACAGTCTTTAAGCAATACCTGCCCTTCTGTCCTTTTAACAAATTTGTTTTTCTGTTATTAGAAAGATTGTCTATTAGAAGAGTTGCTTAGACATCTGAAATTCAAAAGATTTGTTATATGAACAGATACCAAGGTATTTCATGAGTCATGGAGAAAGCTCTGAGGGGTAGAGGGGTCCCATGTCCCAAGGATAGTGTTAAAAACTGCTTGATGTTAAACAGGTATATCAGATTCAAGGCTAAGCCTTAGGGAGCTCAGGTTTTAAGGTGGTATCCAGGAGATGTTTTTTTTTTTTCTTTTTACCCTGACTGTTGAGTGTGTACATAATATTTTTCTGCAGAGGAAAAGCTGGCATTACAGGTGGATAAAATGAAATTTGATGGGTTAAAGTTATATCCTGATCCAGATTTGCAGGGAGAAAAGAGAGGAACTGTGGTGCTGAAATATAAACATACAATAGGTCATTGCGGTTCTTATCTTTGTATTGCTTGTTACGCTCAGTATATACTGATACATCAACACACAGAACCCAAAGATGTACAGTTGGCTGTATTGCAAGACCCATGTGTATCGTTTCTCTCAGAAACAGTTTTTTTCCTCTAATTGACCACAGATGTTTAGATATTTCTTTTAGAACAGTAAAAGCCAGAAAGCCATAGCAGATTTTTCCCTTTCCTTTCGCCACAGCTTGCCTAGTTTGTCTGAGAAGTGTCTCTGGAGTTTTAGAGCTTTCCAATGCACAGTAACACTATCTAGAATTAACAAGCATTGCTGTATGGCAATTCTTTTATGCACCAGCATAGCAAACTGAGAATCAGCTGCAGTGTGATTCCAAACCGTCATTTATTTCAACTTTTTTTAGCCTTAGAAAAAGCTATGACAAAGAGTAATCAACTTCATCTTCCTTTTTTGAATCTTCAATTAATAGATCAGTCCAGTATTCCTAATAATTTCCCTTCATTATCAAAGAAATATGATGTTTGTGAAGTGGCATAAATGTGCTGAAGTTCAAAAAAATAGTACTATGTATTGTCTGCATATCTCTCAGGAATATTATAAAGAGAAATTTCAGCAATACTGAAAAGAGTAAACATAAATTTTAAAAAATAAGAAAGGAATCCAATGACCCTTAAGGAACCGAAGCTAGAAATACAGTAATAAAGACACTAGAGACTTGACTCAAAAGATCAGTTATACTCCTTCCTCTTCTAATGTTTTCCTGTGTAGTTGTAGGCAAATCTCTTTGTAGTTCCATTAACCTTCAAAAAACCGCAATACTGACTCCTCCTTTGTTTTTGTTGTTTACTTCTTTTTTTGTTTAGAGGTGTTGGAGGGAAAAAAAAATTCCATCATTTCCTGGCTTACTGTTTCTACACTAACTCTAAATATCAAGTATAGACCCTGCAGATCTACCAACTGCAGGAAAAGAAGTTGGGCTCCCTCTTTCCAGGAGGCCAGTTTGACAACAATTTTAATCACTTTATAACCCACAGTGTGCCATTAGTTGGGGAATGGAACATAGATCTGAATTAAATACAATGCCATTCATATTCAGGAGTCCTTTGGACCTGTTACCATTATAGTAAGTTATTTTTATTACTGCACAAATGTATTGATTTATGAGAACGTAATAAATCAAAAAAATAGGCAAATTTATAACACAGGGGAAAGAAATATGAGGAAAAGGAGAAATGTAAATTCCTCCACATTGTGTTTTTCAGAGTAGCCAATGTTTTTAATGAATAAAAGAAAATATATATCATAAAACTGAAATGACAGGTCATAGTAACTAGGAGTAGAATAATAGCATCATATAAAAAACTCCTGGAAAACAATAGCATTGAAGTTCTTAACTGCCAGATCTCATTTAAAAACACAAAATATCCTTTGTCTTTCATGCAGTTTATTGGAATTGCCTGAATGGTTCAGCATAATTCTACTCTTACACCTTGGTGCAATGTCAAAACAGAATTTTGCCTGCCCCAGACAGCAGGCTGCCATCTGACTGACATTTATCAGTATTGACCCTGTTCTTGTAAGAGTATTCTGAATGGAATTTTGGTTTCATGGAGCATGAGAGTTTTGAAGAACCATGTATCCGTTACTGACCGGGCATCCACAAATACTCAGTCTGCAGCTGGCTTTCTATCTGTACACAGCAAACCCTTTATTGAGGGTGCATTGGCACTGCTGCTCCCATTTAGCAAGTCAGAAAACTGAAACACAGACTGTGTAAGATGTTAAAAAATTTGCTGGCAGGATACAGCTCTTCTGTACCTGTTAGCAGAGCATGCTACTTGAGTTCCACCAGATTTTCTGGTAATAATTATAGCTTAAAAGGCTGACCTAGTAGCCTTTATACAGTATATAAATTATCACTTCAAGATAGGGATACAGATTTTTTTCTATCCCACTGTTTTCCAACTGTTCCGTCTTCATGTATATACACATCCAAGGTCTTATGAATTGTTCCATTTTGGATGGAAAATAAGTGAACTTCCAAATACTCTATTGTTGTCTGCTAACAATTCAGAAATCAAACAAGTACACTGACACTATATTGTATATTTATGACACTGAAATGAAAACTTTGAAAGGTCTTTTGTTTTCAATAAAAGTAAAAGCAATGGTTTACTCTAAAATATGTAAATTTGATTAAATAAAACCATCTTACAACTTTTCCTTGCTGACATTTGCTAGTTTTAGAAGAAATAATTTGGTTCCAGCGCTGCACTCTTAGCCTGTCTCAGCCAAATGCTACAAGGTCTTAAGTGCTGTGCAAGCCTTTGAAGGTTTCAGCAGGTCTTTAGTAATGCCTAGTCCTTATGCTGGCACCTAGCCCACGATGAATGTTACTTTTGATGGCAACAGCTGTGTATCTATCAGGTTTCTGAATATGAGCAGGGTGGGGCAGTCCCCGGGCAGCTGCCAAACGTGGGAGAAACAGAACTGCTATGCTGGGATCAGGGCTTCCGAGTAACAGGCACCAGCTGGGGGTTTTGTCCTTTGGCATGTGACCCTTCTCTTTCTGCTCCAAACCTTTCTGGCAGTTCAGGCACTTTGGAAGGCACATTTCTACCCTGTGGACAGCCTCAGTTATAGGTGTCAGTCCTAGAGTTGCAAAGACTGCCTCTTTTTCTCTTCTTAGTAATCCCTCTGTTAGCAGCAAATTGCCATGTAAATATGGCAACTAATGGTTGCATTTACAAGTCTTGAAAATAAAGAGATTATAAGAGAAAAACTTTGCAAATAAAAAAATTATAACAAGTGGAATGCTTTGAATATTGCAAAATCAAGAAATTACATCTCTAAAGCAATAAACAAGCATTTAAATAATGTACTAAACTTTTACGCTACACAGAAGATATATGACAGTGTGTTCTTATTATCATTATTATGAATGTTTTTCTTAATATTTTTTAAGATTCAGCTCTATACTTTGACAGGCTTTTCAAAAATGGACAAAGCTGAGATTTTTCTGCTTCCTAAAGATTTTAAAGAAGAAAGAGGAAACACGATGGGTTTCAGTGTTTCTTCTAATTTTTATTTTTACTGCCCAATTTTGAATAATGTCTTCTTTGATTATTTTGTCATGTGGAGACTGAGTAACCTAGTGACTGTTTAGTTACAAATAAAGTAAAAAAATAAGTAAAATCGGCTCTTTTCAGGATTATCTAGATTTGGGCTTACTTAATGAAAGACTGCTGATCAGCACACCTTAAGATTTTTCTCAGTGACTCATATTCCCTTCACACTGGCAATATAAACTAACACCACCCCAGAGCTGTCAAGAAGGGGGAGCCAGCAGCACTGCTCCCCATCCGTCCCTCTCACTGCACCACAAGCAGAATCTGCAGCATATCCTAGGTGTTGTCCTTAACACCTTGCGTTCATGTGCAGACAAACCTGGGAGCCCCACGGGTCTGGGAGCTGGGAGGTCTGTGGGAGGCGGGTGGAGGCCACAGGGAAGGAACTGGGACTTCGTTTTGTACCATGCAGCTGTGGCTGATCTATCTGCAAAAGAGCGCGAGTACGTTAATGTAGCAATCTCAGTTCAAATAAGTCAAACCTTTTTTGGCAATTGATTAAATAAAAAAAAAAGGGAGGGGAGAGTAAATAAAGGGAGCAATTATACTTTAAGTTAGACATTTGAGTGGTTTTAGGTGGTTTGTTTACAACATGCCTCTCCTTGTCTATTGATCAACATCCCCTGGGATCAAGATACCTTCCTGAAACTCTGCTCTATTTCCTTCTCCATCTGAAAAATAAAGATATAGCTGTATTGCACTGAATATCTCTATATAAGAAACTTTTCTCTGCATTCCACTGTCTCACCCTGTATATCCTAGAAATCAAAAACTCAGTGAAGTGTGTTAAGAATGGAATAGTTCCCCACTGCTGTAAGGCACCTCAGACACAGACTTAGTAATTCCTGAGCTCCTCTTACTTTCCTGTTTCCTGTGTTTCAGACCAACCTTTAAGATCAACAGACCGACATATTTTTATTAATTCCTTTTCTGTCATGTTTTATGGTTTTATCAATGGTACATTTTTACTGCCATTAAAATAGTACTTGTGGCCAGTCTACCTCTCCTCACTCTCATCCGCTTCATGTTTCTGTCACCCTCACAAAGTGTCTTGGGCTCCATATAATCCTTTCTCGCTTTTCTGAACTCTGTTTTGATCTTCCACCAGTTCCCTTGTGCTATTCCCATTATGTCAAGTCACTTAGAGAAAGCTTTTCCCTCATGATCTCCTTAGCCCTTGTCCTGTCTTCTCTTGTATGTAAAGGTTAGTTGATTGTCTACCTGAATTTTTTTCCAATAGAGACAATCAAATACACAAAACCCCATGACTGAGGAAGATCATTCCACTTTTATGATTTCCAGCAGCAATATTTGCGACCTTGACATTAATGTATTGGCTTTTACTGTGGAAGTTACAAATACAGTATTTGATTCTCCTTCCAATTACATCTATTTTAATGTAATTCCATTTGATTCAGTCAAGTTATTCTTAAATTAGCAATATAATTGAGAGGTTAATTGAATCAGGAGGTCAAAATTTGGATTTATCTCCCTCCAATCCTTTGTAATAAAAGATGGAATATTCCCAGAGAGAAGTTAAATAGAATAAATGTTACAGCTTGGCAATAGTTTATTTTAAATACCTATTTCTAAAACTGGATTGCAAGGATATTGTCTGTATATTTTTCTTCTTCCTCTTAGTTTTGTCCTTTCTGTTAACATAAATCCTATTATGAGACCTTTTTAAATGCTAGAGATAGCATATATTAGTTTTGGTGAGAATATTTTCTGTGGATAGATATGAGAAGAGAAAGTGAACCTGATAGTCGATCAAAACCTAATTAATATATCTAGACTGCAAAAGGAAATTCATCTGTCATCTTCACTGGTATCTTGTTTCATTCTCATAATTCTGCCCACATTTGTTCCACATAGAAACTCAAAGATAAAAATTAGAATCTCAAATAGCTTAAAATGTAAAAGTGGTTTCCAGAGTGTGTGCAATAGGAGAAACTTTGTACTGTAAGTCCTTGGATTTGTATTTTCCAAGACAAAAATGTTATGCTGATTAATGCAGATCTTTTCATGTCTCATTTTCTGCCTGTAATAATTCAATAAATCAATTTTTTTAGGGGTTTGGTTTTTTTTTTTAATTCTATCATCTGGAACAATCATGTGATGTAAGCGCAAACAACAGAAGTTGTATACAACTTTTTGGAATCAATAGAGTCTTCAATTCTGATAAGTTATAGGAAAATACTGTAGTTTCCACAATTTATAATATAAAACTAATTACTCAGATAAGCATTTATGTACAATAAGCATTACCTAAAAGGCTCTTATTTGGAAGACTGCTTGATAGAAAAGGCGATGATTCACAAAAACGCTTGATAAAAAGTAAATAAATGTGCAGCTCTTAAATGCAATATATGCTAATAGGTGCATTGCTGAGAGAGAGTTTAAGGGGAGAAAAGAAAGGAAAATATAGTAGATGCTGAAAAAGAAATAGAGAAGAGACAAAATTATGGAAAAATTCCTGTGGAAAGTGAGAAAGAGGGGAGGCTTAATAATAGAGTCAGCTCCATTTCTAGCATATTTGGTTAATGTTTTTTTGAGAAATAAGATTTTGTTCAAATAAAACTTCTACTCAAATAACATCGTATGAGGATGGATTCTGAGAGAATAGTGATAGTGCTGAAGACAAGAGGAGTTGCAGCTGTACTAATTACTAAAGAGTAGGAACAGCCTTGCCTTTAATAGATCACAGCTGTGTCCAATAAGGATGGGTGTTATAAAAGAGTGGGTCAGCTGGCCAAGAGTTGGAGTCTGTTGATTGTGCTGTTGTGGGGGGCAAGGGTTAGGTGGTGGCGCTAGGGACAGTCAGGGTTAGTGTGTGCTGCTAGGGACAGAAAGGGCCAGGCAGTCCTGCTAGGGACAGGGGGAAGTTAGCCAGCCATGTGGAGGGAAGAAAAGGAGTCAGTGTTGTGAGAAGCTGCTCATGAGAACTCACAGAGAGAAGGTATGAAAGATTTACAGTAAGATAATAAACTAACAGTGACAGTCAATTCCCATCCACCGTCAATTGTTGCCAAGCACCAATGCCAAAAATTGGTGGCCGTTAAGAAGATGGATCCCAATATAACATAAGAATGTTTGAAGCAAATTAAAATATGTTATTAAATGTCTGTTCCTACATTCATGTTCATTTTACTAATACTAATATGAAGATAGCTGCCATAACTAATACTAATGAAGCAGTTCAGGAATCAGAAATCTGTGGTGACCTGTGGGTATCTCTGTCCTCAGGTAAAAATATGTTTGGATATGGATTAAAAAGTAAAGCTAACTGGTGTCCTAGATGAATTTGGAATTAAAATTTTGCAATAAGGACCAAAATAAAGACAGTTACCTCATTGCAAAAACCTAATTGTAAGACTTCTTGACCTAATTCAGTGATAGACAGGTGAATGTGGTGGTAAATAGGCAGTTGCTTTATTTGTCTATGCTAGCTCTTTGGAATTAGCACACAAAAATCTCATTCCACATTTACTTAAAACCCTCTGCTACAAGTTTCATTAGTGAGTATCACGTTAATTGTAATGTCCTCTGATAGCTGAGGAGAAAAAAAAAAAACAATAGAGGTATATTTTATCTAATTTTCCCTTTTTTTGCCGTTTTGTAGTCTGGTCTCTTAAGTAAGCCTTGCGCATTGCTGACAAGAGGCTAGAATTTCCAAAGAGTCTGGAAATTCTTTGAGATACATTCCTACCCAATTCAATAATTTATTATGTGTATAATGATGCTCTAATTTAAATAGGCATATTAACAGACAGAAGAGCTACAATAGATATATTGTCTCATTAGTGCTGCTGGGCCAATTACTAATTCACAAATATTGAAACTAGCACTGATAGAGATAAATTAATTTCTCATAATTTAATAATGCTAATCACAGGAGCAGTGAAGACCTACAACTGTTGGCAGTAGAGCAACGTGAATTTTACCACAGAAATGTAAAGTCAATAAATTTTTTTTCTCTGCATTGCACAATATTATGTTGTTAAATACTTCTTTGGTTAATCTTCATTATTTAGCATTTTATCTGCTCACAGATCTTTGGGTCAAACTCTTCCAACACACAACCCAATTCAGCTAAAGTCATGGGTGGTTTTTTAGTTGAATACCAAAGAGATTTCAAGGTTTTATTTTACCCATTTTGTATCCCCAAATGGCAAAATACTAATGTGAATTGGTGTCATTTAGTCGTTCATCACCTTCTCTTAATTCAATTTCTTTATAAAACATAGAGGTTGCTTCATATGGGAAAACTGTGCCATAAAGCTTCTTATAATAATATTTAGAAAATTCTGATATGTTTGAAACATGAGACAGAAATTGGTTTTCTGGTCACCCATATAAGGCTAATGAAAATGAACTAATTTTGAGAAGGCAAAAAATGAGTGTCCTAATAACCTGCACTTCCCTAGCTGATAAAATGCCTTATTTTGAACATAGTGGAAATGACCCTCGAAGTCCAAACTTCTACTAAGAAGTTTCATTAAAGTACATAAATTACAACAACTGTCAGAGATGGCATTAAGTATTCAATAAAAGTAGACTTAACACAATTAATAGCAATTAAAATTATACTTTTATGATGTCAGCCACCAGCACTGTAAAGACATTATTGCCTGTAAGGACTTCACTAACAATATTTATCCTCTAAAACTGCCCAATTTATATGAAAAATGCCAAAAACATATCCCAAATGGGTACCATTATCTTCTTGGATTTTTAAAAGTGATCTGTCTTTATCCAGCCTGTGCACATTAAGCTAATTTACTTTAATTAGTTTTTTTCTCATTGTCTTAATAGGCATGTTGATAAGGTTTTATTGGGAAGGGAGAATATTGGTTGGCTCTTTTTATTTCCTCCTCCTGACTATAGATGTTAAAATTTATTCATTGAATTTCTTTAAGATTACCTGGAATCCTGACCTTAGATTTTCCCTGTTCATATTCTCTCTCTTAATTTATTAGATACAAACATACTGAATGATAAAATGTTTAGTATTTTTTTAGAAATGTAAGGCACTTGTACTTTGGCTGATTAGCTGATAATTAGAATGACATCTTAAGCTGTGCTGCAAAGGAAGTTTGATCTGGACATAACAAATTAATTACTTCCTAGAACAGTTACTTGTGTCTCTCGCATCAATAGAATATCCATGAAATAATGCTAGAGTCTTCAAGCAATATTAAGAAAAAAATACAAGAGTATCATCCACAGGTAGTTGTCTGATTTTAAGATCTAGGTTCAGTCTTCTAATTTAAATACAAAGTTAACTGCTTCCACCTCCTGATGTAATTGGGAGAACCTGTGTAATTGATAGCAGGGGGGAAGCTCCTCATCTAGGTCTTTGGAATTACCCCAGGAGATATATAAATCACTCTATTGGCTGTTCAATTGAGTTTCTGGTCTGTTATTGCTGAGTTACCTTCAGTTTGCATGTGTGAAGTTTAAGAGAGATTTTTTCTCACTCTGCTGCCTTCAGAAATATTATTTATTGATCTGACAAAGTTTGCAAAGGTATGACCAGTGTTTTGACAGTGCTCCTGAGGGGCTATTCTTTTATTCTGTAAATTTTCTTACACAGAATGTGATAAACCAAACCATTAGTGGGGTTTCAGCAGACTAGACTGTCGTTTGCTCCTTGATTTTCCAAATACGTTTAAGATTCAATGTGAATATTTTGCAATATACAAAAGACAACTTGTCATCTAATTTATGTTACTGGATGGATAGTTCAATTTGAAACCAGCATCTTCACACAGTCTAAGAATCAATAAACTATGAAGACTGCACAGAATAAGATTACATACAAATTTATGACAGTAGAAATATCCCTTCATTAAGTAAAATTGTACAAATATGGAGAGTTTTAAACGTGTCCAGACTTCTTCATAAATTAAAACTTGGCTTTTGATAGCAATTCCTCAGAAAAGCACGGAATTTAGTGATGAAAAAATAGTAAACTGAAGAATAAATCCCTGATTCAGAGGATTCAATTGAAAGCAAGAAACTTCAATTTCACTTTGGATGCTATTAAAATAACTTGATCTTACTTCTCATTCTTAAGCATTTACTTGAAGAATGCTATAAAATGCTACCTATTTTTAAAGTAGTTTATCAGTTATGCATCATGATATCAAGTCTATGTATTAGGTCAAAATTATTTTATAGTCATGGAATTAAATTGTACTCAAAGTAATTGTAAATAATTCTGGGTACCTAAAGTATTTTTATGAAACAAATCTAAAAGAGGACAGGATTTTTTTTTTGTCCCTATTATGGTAGTGTATTGGTAACTTTGTATTATATCATGTTAACATAATTATTCATAATTCAACCAGAGTATTTTCTTTCATCGAGTCTATACTTTCTGCTACAGGAAAGAGGTTAATTAGGTTTCAGACTACTGAATTACAAACCTATCCCACATGTCATTTTTCAGAAGGTATTTTTTAGTTTGCCCTCCTGAGCTGAACTTTACTAGGAAAATTTGTCTCTTTCTTGAACGTAAAAAAAATTTAATTATATAGAGAATACTCAATAACTTGTTGACCAACATAACAAAACATAAATGTTGAATCACAGACATATTTCATACTTTTAATAACAAAAATCAGCAGAATGTCAGCTGGTAATTTTCATTGCTGAAGTCCTTTCTTTCAAATGAAATTGAAGTTGAAACGTTGTTGAACTGAAGGTTAAAAAACTTTTAAGTTAGAATAAGTCAGGGAAAAACCATCCTATATACTGTGCATGAGTGTCCGTGTATGTGTGTGTAAATATGTTTTCATTACACTATAAAAATCTCATTTTAAGCTCTATAATACATGCACTTTTGAAATTCTGCTTAGATTATATTTTTCAATATTTTTTTTAACAATGGATAAGAAGAAAAATAAATTAATAAAATAACCCAAAAACTGTACATGTAAGACTGACAGTTCATACAGTTCAGTTTTGCTATGCTGAATTTGGTGTCTAATTTTGCAGAATATCTTTCCAAAGCCACTATCTGTAGAAGTTGCCACTATCTATAGTAGTAAGAATTCAAGAACAGAGCAAGTATGTACAGCCAATTCCATTAAATAAATCACATTTCTTGAGAGTCGCACCTGAGTTCTCCCTAGTTCTCACAAAATGTTTTGGGGGAACTTTCACAATTTTAAATGACATGCAAATGACATACCAAATTTATGTCATCTGCCTCTCAGTGGTGTGATTTGTAATTAATTTAGAGTTCTGCATCTAATATTTATTGAATAAAATCACTTGTCATAATGGAAATAACAATTGAAAGTGATGACGTTGAAAAATAAATTAGTGTTAGAAAATACGTCTTGGGATTTCCTCATGAAAGCAAAAGCATTCCAAGGCAAATGGCATAAGGAGCCATAAGTATTCCAGATGGTAAATTGTTTCTTATATAACATTCAGATTTATCTCTAAAAGATCAGCATTTTTTTATACATTCATAAGATCTGCCTTGTCTTTAGCTTTTCAGTATTGAAAAATACTTTTTTCAGGGATGGAAGTCTTACAACTGAAGAAGTATTTCTGAGATTTATATGCTGATTACATGAGCAAGGAGTTACTGGGTTGTTGATGACATTGGAGATGGTTATTTTGCAATTTAAAATTAGAAAATCTGAATTCTTCAATCTATGGAAGCTTCAGGATAAAACAGAGAATTGAAAGCAAGTCAAAGAGATTGAGAATTTATTAGCCTTTACTGTTTATTAGCTTTTACTGTGTTACACCAAGGTGTATGGTTGTCTTGAAATCAACTGTTATAATTGATTCTCCTCAGCTTTTTCCAGATGTTAAGCTTCTTGTTCCTAACAGAAATATTATTTTTATATAATCCTTATAGGTAAACTTCATCCAATTTCTATTACACAGTCTTCAAGGTCATCCACTCTTTCCTGTACGATCTGACAGTCATCTTCTGCATTGGAGCACCTCTGCTTACATTATATCATCAATAAATGTCATCAGCATGCTCCTACTAGTTTTCCTAGCAAGACCATTAATGAAAATATTAAATTATATAACTGAAAATTCAGGCTTTGAGAAACTCATCCATGTCTGGCTTTCACCACTTTGTCAGATATCTTGCCTTCAGACAATCCCTTACCTATCCAACCTCTATTACAGTAAGCTCCGTTAATGTGGCATCCTGTCAGTTTACTAATGGTGATGAATGAGGGCTACTGCATTTCCTATTTTGAGAAAGAAAACAGGTATTTTATTAAACAGAGGGGCAGGTTAGTCTAGCTTTTGATGCATGAGATACAAACACATTGGGTAGAACAAGTAAGAGACTTCTAAAGAAAGAGTACAAGAAGCATATCCAGGCAATTCCTCCCTGTGTATTCCTGTGTTCCTTCCCAGGCAGTGGCTTGGAACCTTGTTACATCAGAGGTCAGACTCAGGTTGTGCTCAAAGCCTATTAAGGAGTCCACTAGATCTTTTGAATTATTATTCAGGCTTTTGCAGTGTGTTGTCTTGTGATGGTGACTTGCACAAATTAATTGTTTTTTCTTTGGAAATCATTGTGCTTGTTTGTAAGAACCTCTCATGTAGTATTAGAATTGAAAGATTCCTATTCCAATATCATAGTAATGAAGACTCCCTTTATGTTGTTATATAGGCATTTATCAAATGCTTCTTCAGTTATCGCTTTTTCAAGCTGATAAACTCTGGTCCATTCTACCATCTTTTTATATGGAATGACTTCAGTCTCTGTCTATTCTTCCTGTGTGGTTTTTTTGTTTGTTTTTGTTTTGGTTTGTTTTGGTTCTTTTTTTTTTTTTTTTTTTTTGCCTCTTTCCTAGATCTTATGGGGTTTTTTTTTGATTGTTTGTTTTGGGCTTTTTGAGATAGAGCAATCAGAAATTCAGTCTTGAACATGAAGTGTGTAGATTTAATGCATTAGAAAAAAAAGTTTTCTTCTCTGTTTTATGGTTGCGTTGGTTTTTTTGCCCCTAGTAATTTCCAGTGTTCTAATTCTGCTTTTTTGACTGGGGTTTGAAACTGGTATTTTCAGAGAACTAGCCACAATTAGTCTCGTATTCTTTTTTTAAAGCAGAATTTACAATACACTGTTTTGAATGTATAAAAGGGGTATTTATTTCCACATGGACTGTGTTCTATTTATTGACACCATTTCACTCAATCTTCTGTGTACCATTCACATCTGTTTCAAACTAATAGATATCCCTGATGAAACAGCTTATCAGAGAGGACTTTTGAATTATGTGTTCCAAGAGAAATCCCTGATACCCCTTTTATTAAGGGGGTCACAGTACAGTAATGATGGACCTTTTAAAGTACCCTTAATTAGTAATGTTGAGGTGAGAAATGGTAAATTGCAGTGTTGTTGAACTGCCACCCTGATACTGCCACACTATGCAATTGAAATAAGTGATCTTTAATTTCTTTTCTTTATGAAAGGAAAAGAGAATATCTTTAAAAATCATCATGGTAAGGAAGGATGTGTTTAAGACCAGGTTGGATGGTGTCCTGAGCAACCTGATCTAGTGTGTGGTATCCCTGCCCATGGCAGGAGGTCAGAATTAGATTCTTTGAGATCCCTTCCAACCCAAACAGTTCCATGATTATATGGAATATACTTGGGACCTGGACAGTTAGATTCCATATTGCTATATAGCTGAACAAAAACTTGCCTACAAAATAAACACCGAGCACTAAAACTGAATTGTCTTCATTTTGATCCATCAGTTTTTATTCACTCTACTTTCTAGTGTCACCTGTTTCATAAACATGAATTTTCAGACTGCAAGTGATGTGAGGCAGTGTTGGTTTTCTGAGGGTTTTGTGCTGGTTTTAAATTTGGTAGAGTTGTAACATTTTAAGGACATTTTTTTCTTTTAGGACATTTTAGGACATTTTCTCTTTTATTCTCAGAACATTTTCTTTTTTTAGTCCTACATATTATTATATAGTTATGTCTAAGCAGTTTGTTCAGATTAGCAGAAAAAAATTCATTATGGTCAATGGAGAATCAAACTGATAATGAAAGATATGTTGTCTTTCCACATGAAGAAATTAAATAAAATACCATGCCAGTTATGCCATGGCATAATAATTGTTGTCTTTTGAAGGTGCCCCAAATCCAAGTGCATATTAAAGAATCGTCCAGAAATCAAGCTCTAGTTCTTCAAATACCCTTCTTACCCTTGTTTTTGGTAAGACTAAAGTACAAAGATCAGAAAATATACTAAATTATTTACCTTTAGTTATAGAAATCTCTATATTATCAGTAGGAAGATAAAATATATATAAATACATTATAATATCTATTAAAAGTATACGGTATATACGATCTTCTGACAGCACTTGACTGTATCCACCACCAGTAGTTCAGTGATGGTGAAAAAGTTTAATTTAATTTGGTAGAAATTGCCTCACTGACTGTAATTTCTTTGTTGCCGATGTATTTTCTGTATACCTCAGTGCACAGACACCTGTATTAGTTTTCTAATGCTGCATGTACACATAACAAGAAATCTCATCTAAAAATCCTTTGAAACATAAAGTTATTTTCCCACAATCCAGCTGAACATGTTCATTCTTGCCTGTATTAATTAAATGTGTATTGAAAAAAATTAATCAGACCTTGCTTTGTTTTGCAGGAAACATGAGTTTTTTTAACCATTTCAGACCAGTAAAAAAACATAAATTAGATATAGTCTGTGAGAAGTTTTTCAGAGTAGATGAAATTTTGCACTGAAACTAACACTATGTTCTCGCCTTCTTTTCTATTGGTATTTTACTCATGATAATGTGATTTGCCCTAGAGATGTACACAAGGTATATATGCCATTAGGAGGATAGAAATTCTGGCAGTAAAAATCACAATTCATAAGCAGAAGCATTAGTACTTTTGTGTAAACAATGAAAGTTGGTTTTCGGTGTTCCTGTCACTGCAAACTGCAGGAGGAAGGTGATGACTCCAGCCTGCCTAATGTGGCAGTGAGTGCTGATTTTTTAGCAGGTAATGTTGTTTTCTGATGAATCACACACATGCATAACTTGCTGTCAGCTTGCTCTAATTATTGTAGATCATCTTCATGATCTGCCACTTGCAACCTAATATATTATGATAGCTGAAGTAATAAGTTCTGGTTATAATTGGTAGCCCACTATTGATATGGGTAATAGATCTCTCCTGTGAAATACAAACAGTAACTAGATGCACAGCATGCAGGTGAGTTAAGTGCCTACACTACCTCAGAAGCAGCAGGTATTCTTCATGACTTAGTCTCCAGACATATTTTTTCTGGAAGCTCAGCATATCTCTAATTGCAATTACATTTTGTGTCCATCTTATCTCAGATCTTAGAAAAGGGGTTTCTGTGTATAAATATTTAAGTATGAAAGTAAAAGGCAATATCAAGCACTTTTATGCAGACTTATAGAAATACAACTGGCATAGATCTCTTCACAGAATTCCAATTAATATTATTAGACTTGGTCTCAAGGATAAAGAAAAGAAAGAAAAAGAGGAAAATCCAGTCTTTAACCTGGAAACTGTGAGTTACATTTTGATGTGGCAGGTCTTCATATTATATATTTAGTTCAGTGTAATCAATAGCATTAATAAATCAGTGCATTGGCTGAATTCTGAAAGGATTGTATCTCTCACACAATTAATTGATTTTTGTATTCTCCGTGTGGACACAGAAACACCATAGTTAAGTGCACAGTTGGTGTAATATTGACTTTTTTTTAATATTTAGTCACTAAGTGTCCAAGGTTGACAAAAGCAGTTATATTCCACTGTTTTCTATCAGTAATCATATTTTCCTTAAGCATTAGTTTCTCCTAAAGCACTTATTGAATTTAAAGGCCTACCCTATTTTACATATTTTATTCAAAACTTCCAAAATAATCTGGAGACAATATTTACATCCTTGCAAAGTACTATTAGAAAGTTTGATTTTAGAAATGTATGCTTGAGGTGTATGTTTGTGGTTCAGCATAAGCTTTTAAAATATCTCACTTGCTTTCTTTCAGTAAATCCAGTTATAGGTGTTGAAGAGCAGACCATCAAAACCTTTAAAGGCTTAGTCCTCATTTCTCATCCTCACTGATTTACACCTTCCTAAAAAGACTTTAAAAATAAAAAGAAGTGCAAAGGATATTGCATCCAAAACCACACACAGGTTTAGCCTAGGGTGGTTATCTTTAGGTTTAGTGAAAAGGTCTCATTTGACTGTATATTTCAAAACTAACTTAGACTTCGATATTGCTTTTCTGACATCCATAGCAAGAAATCTTTGAAAAGAATAAATTACATTCTACTGTATGGTATTTATTTTTATTTATTTGAGCCTTTTAAGTTACTTCTAAAATATGACAGCAGTTCTTAGTGAATTTTCTGCTCTAATTACAATTTACCTAATACTAACCTGATCACCTACCAGACAGTGATTATATTTCTGCATAACTTCCAAAATTGGTAGAAATATATGACATACTCCTAATTATTTTAAAGAAATTTGTCGTTCATTACAATTTATAAGTTTAATAGAAATAGTTAAGTAGCTATCACACAATTAATACATAGATAAAGTATAATGGGAAAATGATGCAACTTGTGAATCTGAAATGGAAGAGTTGGACATTTTAAAATAGCACTTAAGAGTCTGAATTAATTATTGTGCGTTAATATGTCTGGTTTAAACACAGGAACTGATGAAATCAATGTACCACTTTCAGTGATGCCAGGAGCTGGATTGAGGGGACAAAAAAAACTTAATGTTGCATCCTTGGGCTGGGGTCAGCATTGGGGTCTAATAGCAGGGATCCTGGTACTGCAAAACATGATTTTCAGCTTCTTGTCTCTTCTTAATAGTACTCTTTTGCTGAGCCAGAATTTAATCTCAAAATTTATTGAAAAAGTAATTATTTAACTAATCAGTGATGAAATAGAGTTCCTTTAAAAGCCAGACCCCACTGAATTGACAATAATTTGTGATTTTAGACATTTAGAGTACTAAAATTCTCTGACAACTGGCTTTCAAATATATTCTCTCAAAACTGCCAAAATTTATTCTGCTAAGCATTCAGTGGTAATCTATAGTCAAACATGCTTATCATATCATTCTATGCACCTTGGCTGTTCTCAGTTTCATGTGAATACTGATTATGATCTATAGAAACACAATTAAGGAAAGGGCAGGGCAGAAAATATATTTTTGCATTTAATTATTATCATGATAAAAATTTAAGTACAGTAAATGTAAAGATGCAGTCTTTATATTCCTCGACGTTGCCTTCTCATATGAAGTTCTCTTTTCACTTTTCAAGAATATATGTTGACTTTTGCATGTCCAACCTTGCCAGATATTGGTATCAGCAGCAAAAAGATTTGTATTCCACATAAACAGAAAAAAACATTCTTATGTTTAAGAAATAAATCCATGTAAAAAAGCTGAATCACACTTTTGGTGTATGCTTATATAGAGCTTTGTTGAAAAGCTAATAAAAGTGTACACATTATTGTAGTTTTGTTCACATTTAAATATCCTTTGTGTTTTAAAATTCTTTTGCATTTATCCTCTTTTATTCCATGCTTTACTCTTTATTTTCTATTTTAAAAAAAGTAGATATTTCATAGCAAGAGTGTAGTCTGTCTATGTGTTTGGTTTGGATAATGGACTTTGGGATAATGTGAAAAATTTTCATGGTGTGGGTGAACATATAATTGAGGAAAGAGGTCTTTTGTTCAAAAGAGACAGTATTGTAGCATGAACTTCATACCTAGAAATAGTTTCAGCTGTGCCAGGTTTGATATGAAGACGGATGCACAGTGCTCTAATTATTACACATATTTTCAACATATGTTTTCATTATATCACAGAGAGACCTGTTCTTTAATGATGCTTCTTCTTGTGTTACTTTTCCTGTGATACCAATTATTTTAAGCATGTATGACAGGTAGCTGGCATCTTCATAGCATCTCAGCAGGTTTTACCAGTAGCACTGTGAACATGAAAATAATATGTTAAGAATCTGTTCTGTGGAAAAGGATATCATAGACATAGAAAAAGCACTAAAGAATCTTTAAGAAAAAAACCCAGCAGTCATTCATAAGTGAAGTACATAGTTTCTAAGTAATTACATATTAAGGTTAAAATGTTGCATTTTCCAAAGCTGTCTTTCAAAACTGTTCAAATTTAGTGTCTACTGAATGCACATCACTGATAATAACCAAATTAATTAACAGCATGTTGAAGTTCCATAGAGACCATATAGATATACTTCTGTTGCAAGAGTTTTACTGTGACAAGTTGTAAAAAAATACGTGGCTACAGAGTGTTTGGTTTTTTTCACACAAGCATCAATGTAAGAATTTTGTACGGAACAATCCTGTATATTGTTATATATAATTGAAGATGTATAAAACTAAATTTATACAAATACAGATATAAATAACTAGTTATACATAACTATATTATTTTATACATGTTTTTCCATTTGTTTCTTCTATAAATTATATGTATGATTATAGTCCTGGCACCACTAGGATTATGGCAGCAGATTACTGCTTACCATGACAAGCTGTAAGGAACATCCATTCATACTGCATGAGGCTAATTCTGAGAACCTGGTGTTATTTATTCTCCACTGAACTGCAATTTTTGGCTGTTAATAATTTGTTTGTTACTAAGAACTTTGGGTCAATTTGCCAATGATTCAACTCAATAAACTAGTAAGTAAAAATGCTCTAGGTTATCTTTGGCTCAGGTCTTTTCCTGGGTGCATCTAGGAACGTGGCTTAAATACAACTTAGAGGACTAGTCACGGTAGTCAGGGTGCTTCTTTGGTTTGGTGCTCATTGTCTAGCCCTGTCTATTCTGTTATATATAACTTGTTCTGTGTGGAGGGTCCCATATTGTGAGAAGATGCTTACTTATTTCTGTGCCATAGATTGTTCTTAGATAACAACATCAACTCTACATAATGCTAACTCCTCAATTTACAAAAACTTGAGTCATTGTTGCTTTGGGTTTTTAAGAGTCCTTATCAACAAAGGCAGAGAAAGAATGTTTATATGGGAAAACTCACTACCTGTTTTTACCATCTCAACATATAACTTGGCAAAACAGAATGAAGTTGCAATTCAGTGTCCTGAAACTGAAAAATATTTTTCTGATGTGGTAGATATTCTTCTCCAGTTCAGAACAATATATGCTTTCTCTTAGATGTTAGCATAGCAATATAATCACTCAAGATCCAAGCTGGTACATCTTTAAAGTTGATAGTCAAACAGAATGGATGTGCTGGATCATTTCAGTGTTTTATCTGACAGGCAGCAGTAAAATTTTATAAGCTTTTTTGAGTCTTTTTTTTTTTTTTTTTACATGAAATAGAATTGATATTTTCCATTTCTTCTATCTTCAATTTTCTCCCTGGGATGAAAGGTTCCATCTGAGAACGTGTAATAAATATTCCACTGATAAGTGGTAAGCAAGAATCACTGGCTGTCTGCTAGAAACCAATGCCATTGCATAACTCTATGTGTTCTATATGTATTGAGTCCTGCTGCCTTATGGAAAGGCATCTGAGGTGAGGCAACTGTATTGCTGCCCTGTTACCTGAACCAGAGTCATATATTATTTTTTGTTGTCTTCTTCCAGAACCCAGTTAGGAGCAACTGGATGCAATTTTAATTTTCTTGTTGAAGATTGGCCATTTACAGGTTTTGATAAAAACAAGTTTGTTTTCTTACACACCAATACCCTCCACAATGCTGGGAGCCTTTTCCTGGGTCTGTTGTGAGAGGTTGTGCATGAGCTGAGCTACTACAGATAAACTACCAAAGAGTACATTTCCTTTTAAAACCAGCACACTGCTTAGTTGGACTGAATCAGGTGAAACTGATGAATTCCACATCTGAGCACCTTAGAAAGAGCTGATCAGGGATGAGACTGTGTTGGTATTTGTTGCATTTTGGCTGCTATTTTCAGTTTTCCTTCCCATGTTTCTGAGGCCAGAACTCTTTGATCATGCTCCAGTAAATGAAGATCAGAGCATCAAAGGGAGTTAAATATGTTGGCAGTGAGTGTCACCAAGCTTGACTTTCAAGTGTGCAATGCTAAGAATATATTCAGAAATGCTCATTAAGTGAATCAGGACAGTTAAGCACCTAAGAAATGGAATCACGAAGGGAAGACTTTTGAACACAAGATCATCTAAATCTAGAAAAAAGAAGTATTCAAGACAGCAGAGACAGACAGTTCTCTTCATTTTCTTAAATTAAAATACTTTTATTGACAGTTGTAAAGCCATAGCTTAGAACTTATTCCTGCAAGTGGTAACATAAATAGAAAACACAAGGATGAATATTTCAGGTTTGCCTTAAAGCTATTTTCTGTCTGGGGTTCAAGTGCAGGCTTTGTTGAGGTATATGGTGCAGGTACTCTGACACGGATAAGAATGCTTAGACACTCAGTTGGGAAGTTAGATACAAGTCTGTTTGTTTTGTAGTTGTGTTTATGCCAAACACGAAGTTTCTTACATGGTGTGACTCAATGATGCGGTAACTATTCACCACACATGACAACATTTTTAGTATTGAGCCTTTAGATTTTCAGTACCTTGCCCTTACATTGCTACAATTATATTTTTAGTATTTATCTTCTTTTACATTTATGTTGTCTGTACAGTCAAGCTGTGTATTCATTTGTATGTATGTCTGCACATATTTTAAAAAATATATATTTACAAGCCAGGATGTAGACTTAGGGGGCATATGTTGCACCTTAGTAACATGTGACTTTCATTACCCAGTTTTGTATTTACAGATAACATAGAAAATGTTTTTCATGGTTCAAATAGGACTTGGATGCACAAATCCAATATCCACCCACTTTTCAGGCTTTAGAGAAAATCAGTCTTATGATCTGATGGTAGTATTTACCCTTTTTTCCAGAAGTTAGAAATAGGATGCTTATCCTCTTAATCTCTGCCTGTGAGAAGTTTGGAGACAATATTTAGAATTGCTTTCCTGCTTGTTCTGGATTAACCCAGGTAGGCAGCCAAGTTCCATGCAGCCACTCACTGTGCCTAGGTGAGACAGGAAGGAGAATCAGAAGGGGTGTGATGTCTCATGAGACAGAGACAATTTAATAGGTAAACCAGGAACTGTGAGCACAAGAAAAGCCAAGTAAGGGATTCATTCATTACTTTTAATCAGCAGATAGATGTTTAGCCATTTGCAAGAAACCCAGGCTTCATCATGTGCAACAGTTATCTGGGAAGAGAGGATCATAACTGATCATCCTTTCCTCCTTCTCCTTCCCCAGCTTTTTTGGCTAAGTACAATCTCATATGGTGTGGAATATCCCTTTGGTCAGCTGTCATCTTCCAAATCCTTGTGTACCGCCAGAAA
This sequence comes from Taeniopygia guttata, assembly GCF_048771995.1. NCBI lineage: Eukaryota > Metazoa > Chordata > Aves > Passeriformes > Estrildidae > Taeniopygia > Taeniopygia guttata. The sequence continues at coordinate 32,881,871 of NC_133028.1, read as the reverse complement.
ACTCTCTAGACAAAAAAAGTACACTACTGCTATTTGGATTGTATTGATACCCCTCCTTCTAATTCCTGGGTCAGTCAGTTGAACACATACCTTTAAACAGAAAAAAAATCCCAGAAAATATTCAGCTTTTACACTTGATCTATTTTGCTTGAAATAACAAACTTATAGGTCAAATGCACCTTCATACCACATTTTTAAAATGCTGACAGCAAAATGAAATGAAAACATTTTGTCATGGAGGAAAAGTATTTACACAAATATAAGTGTGTTTTTTTTCACATTCCAACCATCATCATAAGTTGTTCTTATCACTTGCATAATCACAGATTCATTAAAATCTCAGAGAAAAATTTGTGTAGTCTGTTTGGATTGTTTGAAGAGGAGTTCTAGAAACCAAAAATTATGGCTGTTCATTTTAAGATATACTGTACCTTTTTTCTCCTTCCCTTTTTGGCAGATGTTAAAATGTGAACTTTATTGGAATGTGAGAGAGATAAGAGTGAAACAAGGTTTTCAGATACTTTTGTTAGAGACAAGAGCCACTATTTATTCCATATATTCATTTAATTTACCTAAGCTCCATCTTTATATGTGAAATACTCCCAACTTCCTGATTATTAAAATCGAAAATCATTTTATAGTTTACTCCAGAACACTGTAAGCTTGCAGTGCCTATGAAAAATACTATCTGAAAATAGCTCTTTGTGTATATTCTAAGTGCCATTATGTTTGTTTTTCTTTAAAAAATAATCATTATCTTTTCCATATGTTTTATGTTTATTACTGTTAAATGCATTGGCTTTGCAAAACTATAGCAGTGGGGTTTATAGTACATTTGCTGTTTTATACATCAACAAAATTGCAATTGAAAATTCATGTCAGCTGTGCTGAAGTTAGGTGGACCTTTCTCTTAAAGTCTCAGAATACATGATCTGTTTTCCACAGTGACAGAAAGGAAGGAACATTTTCACGTGTGACCTGAAGGAATCATATGTGCAAGTAAATGAGGTACAATGAACATGGATCTCCGAGATTTTTACATTTAGTATTCAACATGCAATCAACACTTCCATATGGTTCAGAGAAATAAAATTGCATTTTACAAGTGTAGTAACATGTCGGTCCAGCAGTAGCTGTAATAAATATTTTATTGCAGATAATCTGCATCTCATTTAGAGTTTAGGAAAGATACACAGTGTATGACCATATCATATATCACAATGCAAAGAGGAAAATAATAATGAAGGAAAAAAATTATCATCTATCATATCCTGTCTTGATTTTTTAATCTACTGAGATATTCTGTAATGATCATTAAAGAATAACAAAATAAAAATATTTGACCAAAATCTTCATAATCTGTTCTGATTGCAGGCTCCTGGCTCATTAGAGATCCACTCACATGGAAAGCTGAAGGTAAGATCAAACATACTATAGCCTCAAGCTCTGGTGGGACTTATGTAATGCATTGGTGTTTTAAAGTGCACACCATTGTCTAATGATGGAAGTATATACAGGTTTCTACTGACTTGTCCCCTTACAGTTTATGCTGCTGTATCTAGTTTATTGTTGCTGCAATAACAATGTACACCAAAACTAGTAGTAGGGAGAAATTCACAGAGCAAAACTTTAAGAGATATGAATACCTTGTTCAAGAAGGAATATCCACAATGATAAATTCTGTGCCTTGTTACCAGACTCATCAAGAATAGAACATAATTGACTAAATTAAAGACGTCTCAGAATAACTTATTAAATCTCTTGTGAGCATTCTCAAGTTTCCACAAGAAACTACAGCTGCCTATGTGTGCCATATTGTGATGCTTTTTGATGATACCCCTCTTTAGGTTAATAATTTGAAAGTGTAATTTTTAGCCATGATGTCAACTCAGCTGAAATCACTTAAGGTCCCAGAACTCTGAAATGCTGTCCACTCAAAAATGTTTATGTGACAGCAGTTTGGCTGTGAACAAACCTTAATCTGTCTGATCAGTATATACCTAGCAACTGCACTGTATTGAGCAAGTACACGAAGTTTGGGTTTTCTTCCTTTGGTTTTAGCTCAGTGATTTTTCTCAATGGTAACCAAAGTCAAGTAATTTATAGCTTGTGAACCTCACAAAAAGGGTTCATTTACAACCATATTCTGCATCTTGTGACACCAAATGGAGTGTGTGTTCTTCTATATGCCTACAAAAGATTTTAGAACAGTGATCAGAAATGTGTTCTGCTCATTAATGTTTTTACAGTAGCTTCCTTAAAAGAGCTACAGTTTCCTAGAGCAAGTCATTCAGAATTCAACTACACTCTTCAAGTTTAATAGGTTCAGCTCTTTGAGTTCCCCTACCTCCTCCTGATTGATGGTTTGTTTCTTCTTTTAATACAAAATTCAGTAAAATTTCCCACAGTGAAAAGGGTCTTTTAATTATAAAACATCAGCGTGTGGGAATGATTCAATTTACACATCAGAAAAGCTCAGTTACTTGACCATAATTTATTTTTTGTGCTGATCATTTACAGACCACAGATTCTTCTTCCTCTGGCCCCCTCCCCTTCTCACTTTCTTTCATTCTATGGAAAAGAATAAAAAACTCAATACCCTGTAAAGGGCTTTAGATATTGTATCACTTAGTCATCAGAACTAGAAGCTTCATTATCACACTTTTTTCTACCAGCTTTTATCCCTTTCTCATTTCCTAGTTAAGTTGTCACATTTAATTTAAGTGTGTTCTGTAATTGCTGAGTAATACAATTTTTTCTTGTATCTGACAAAAGGATGGCATAAGTAAGAAGGGGTATGGTATCTCACTCATGAAACTGAGATAAGAGATATTGCCAAGAAAAGATATTTGCAGTTCTAATGTTGCATATTAAACAGCCGACCAGCTCTTTTTTTTTGTTTTTTTTTGGGTTTTTTTGTTTTTAAATTATTAACTAATTAATATTGAACTTAAGGTCTGGAAGGGATGTAAAATTTTCATGTTTCCCTGTACTTCCTCTATGTGGTATTAGTCATCCTTATGGTTTTATTGTCAGAGTGTAGCTTAAAACTTGCATTGGTAGGTAAAAGAGCATTTATCAGCAAAGCTTTGTAGGTTCTAAATGTGATTTTTTTCTAGCTAAATCAGTAAAGTTAATCTTACTTTGTGCTTATTATGGCCATTAGAGAAATAAGCAGTAAAAATGTCCAAAATACTATTTATACAAATATTTTTAAATATACTTACAGATATGTTCTTAAATTTGTTTTGGTCTGAATCAAATATGATTTGTGACCATGTATTATTAGATTCAATTATGCTCATTTCAGAATGAAAAGTACATGTAGAGAAATACACGTATGCACCATTTGTTCTAGGTTGTATATGTAATTCTGGTTCAGTTGAATACTTAAGAGTATTTATTGGCTGGCTATTTGTTACTGTAGGCATATGATCACAGTATCTACACTACTGAAATACATTGCTTTCATTGTTTGCTTTTTTTAGTATTTAATTTAGTCTGTCTGGGTGTGGCAGGCTGGTCAGAGAGCAAGAAAACCAGATAAGTTTTCTCAGGATCAACTTGTGAGACTTTAGGGAGTTGCAGAGAAACAAGGATAGATTGCTATTATAAACAACCTACAGGTGGTATTTTCCTACTCTGTTTTCCTGTTGTTCTCAAATATTGTTTGATAAGAAAGAGGTTTTTGTTAATTATCCAGTCAGGTGAAATGTACTGACTTATGACCAATCTGGTCGGTCTGTATCAGAACAGTCAGAATAAAAGAGAATTTTGTAGTAAAGAGAGATGCTGTGCAAAACAGCCTTCTGGTGAGTCTGTGTTGTTTCTTACTCAACAGCAACAAGCCTGTTTTCCACTTTGGAAGGAATGTATGAAGGGTACTCTATTAAAATATGTGAAACTTGGGAGCAGCAGTCTAATTCTTCTAATTCTTCTTCTAATTCTTCTTCTAATTCTTTTCAGATATTTGAAGGTGTAATAATTGAATAAATAAAGGATATTTCCTTTACCCTGGAATTAGTTCTTAAACTAAAACAGTCAGCACAAATGTGTGTTTTGTAATGTTCCTATGTGAGATAAACTAAAAGACTATTTTCATAATATCTGTCTCTGCTGCTGTTTGGAATTGCTTTTATGTAGAAGCATAAATGAATCTTTGGCTTAGACCTGCAAGCCAAAACAAACCATGTTTTAGTATAGTGGACCAATGTAAGATGTTCTTTTCCATTGTCCACAGGTTAAAGGAATCCAGTTTGATTTTTAAAATCTAAATTTCCCCTACTGCAGCTTTTTCTAATTCACCTGTAACTTCCTGTATCCTGCTCAGTAAAAGGAATAATCTTGACCACATGAGAAAAGCAATATAGGCATGCATCTTAACACTAAATAAACTCAGTTTTTATTTCCAGAAGATAATTTTTAAAAAAATTATGATCCCCAAGGTAATACCAGGCCATTGTATCTTCCATCTGACTGTCATACCCGCTGAGTGAATGCTCGCATACAAGACCTCACAAATACTTATGCAGAAGACGGATTGTACTTCTCTTACACAAAGCTAGCATCAGCTATATACATCTATGCTGTGATTTATTCCATTCTTTTTTTGTTGTTGTTTGTTTGAATACAGTTGAACTCTTTTTTATTTCTACATCAGTAGACCTGAAGCCATGAATAGGTAATGGCTTCAAATGACTTCCAAGGCTGGCACACTATTAAAACATCTTGTTTCCTGAATGATGTGACCAACCCCTCAGTACTCCTGCTGTTGGTGCAGAGCTGTCCTGTGATGATGCACCTGGTTCTTCTTGGGGTTCTTTTGATACCCCCCATAATGGCTTCAAGGTCTGTTTCATTAACCAAGTAAGGCCCATAGCATTATTCCCAGTAAGTCTGTGTTTCTTCAGTTGTCGGCAGATCCCAATAGTGTAACTCCTCAGCAGAAACCTCAGCTGTAGGGAGTTAAAAAATGTCCTGCAATTTTTAATGTTTAAATCCCCGTTCTTCCAGACCTCTCTTATGAGCATTTACTATGGTAAATAGTAAGCTAAAATCAATAATTCCATACAGTACATTACTTCCAATGAAAGTCTTTGCTCACTGTTTTTATCATTACTTTTTTGTGATAATTTATTTTCAGCTTCTCCTTTGGCTTAAGTACTAGCATTTTGTATTGTATTCAGGACAGTCAAATGGTGTTGTAAGCTGTGTTAAAGGATGCATTTTTAGTAGAGATTTTGATATTTAATAGATGTTCTAATGATAAAGTTTTATGACAGAAGTTATTATTGACACAGCCTTTCTTGCTTTATTTTCCTTTCATAACAATGACATGAGTGTTGATTGTTTGTTAAGATTGCAACGTTCTCACCCCAATACAAAGAACTTATGGTTTCCACTGTGTTGTATAAATTTTTGGACATCTATGGATTTTTTCCTTTAGTAGGTAAGGATTACAGGGACTTACTCTCTCCTGTTGTAACTTAACTCTGTCTTTGCACTAAATATTACAGCATCCCAGATCTGTGCCTACGGTAGTGTTACATCAGCACAATCCAGGATTCTCAGTACTGTCTTTTAGGACCTTCTACTGTTTGGCAAAACTTGATTTTAGTTCTGTGGCTTCCTGACATTAATAGAGATGTTATTCAGTCTAGGATCAGAGAGTAAGTATCCCAGGTGCTAAAATCTAGAAAAAGAAAATACTGTTATTGCCCTTCTGAAAAAATTGATACTAACTGGATAGTAGAATAGTAATAGTATTGTTATAATTTCTATGTAAAAAATTCTGCATTTTTTTCAGGAAAAATGTTTACGGTTGAATAGAACTTTGGGTTTGTCAAATATTATTAATGCAGTTGAACTACTTAGGGCATGGGTGTTTTGAGTAGTGTACAAAAAGAACAATTATTTTCAAGCCAATGAATTATTGTTTCAAAAAAGCATTTTGTTATTTTCCTTCAAGAGATTAAAATCTTTATTGTGGTCTGTATATGGTTCTTTGAACAAATTTATAAGGCTAATTTGTGATAGATTTTGTACTGTGATTTTTTAGTATTTAGTCTATTGAAACCATCTAACTTGAATAGCCCAAGGGAGCTAAGTCAGGAAGCATAAAAATCAAGAAAACCTGAAGTTGGTACTTCAAGGTGAACCAGAAGCTACTAGGATTGAATTTTTGTTGAAAGAACAGAGTATTTTTCTTGAAAGAATAAAGGACTTTATTTTTTCCTGTAGCATTCTGCTTCTGTCTTAATAAATTTTGATTTCTGTATGTTTTGTGTAAAATACAAAACAACATTTGAATTTTTGATTTTTCAATGTAGTTTAATAATCTCTGTAGGAAAGAGTAGAGTTTTCTGAAAGGGAAATTTGACCTGCAGATCAACTCTGAAGAAGCTTGAGCCATATTCTTCATTTAACAGGGAAGGACATTTTCATGCATGCTACACTTCTGAGTTGACGGCAAACTGGTCTCAGGTTCAGATACCGACAAGAGGTTTTGCGCTGGCCGAGTGTGCTTGAGGCTACTGCATAAATTATGTTGTTCACAAAAATTCATTTTAACATTATAGCAAGGCAAGCAGAAAGGTGAGCAGAAGCTTTATGGATGTCAGTAAGGTGGTGATTGATCAAGGAGAGATCATCTGAATGATACAAGTCAATGAACCAGGTAAAACTTCCTAGAAATTAAGGGAAATGGTTGGTTGTATTGAGACTCCCCAATAATTCTTCAGCAGTATATGAATTAAGTACCAAAATCCAGATGTGCAAAACTCTATGTTAAAATTGTAATACACTTGATATTAGCTGTTTCAGACACTACAAAACAGCATATAATATATGCTAATTTATTAATTTGTTAGGAACCAGTCACATGGGTTATGCTTTTTTATATAAAATTAGGGATCTTCAACGGAGTCCTACTGAGTTTTGGGAAAGTGCCCAAAAATTGCAACTCCAGCACATGTGAAGCTCAGTGTGACTGCACAGTTCTATTACAATTTGGGGTTTTTTAAGTGGAACTTGATACATAGGATTTCACACCCCAATTGTCAGAAACAATGTTAACTATGCTGCTTTTTAAAAAAATAAATAAATAAAGTGAAGAATTGTATTTCCCTCCTCTGCTAAATGTACAGTTGATGAAAGTAGTTATGAATTTAGTGGCTGAGGCTGAACCTGCTGTAAGAGACAATTCAAGCTACCTTCCACAAATATCTAAAAATAGGATAACTGTGCCTGAGTACAGAAGCTCCAGGTGTGATTTTGGAGACTTTGCAAGTATTTCTGTTACTGAATACATATCTGCCATGTGGAAAAAAAAGGTCTAATCTCAGCTGTAAATGCTGAGAATTACATGCCACTTCCCTCCAAGCAATAAATGCTCTTTTGTCTATCTAGATTTTGTTATATGTTTTGCACAATAATTCCTAACAGTGCGGTATATCATTAAAATATCAAAATCCAGTAAGTCAGCTGGCAATAAATGGAAAAATAGAGATCCATAGCAAAGATTAGTCATATCTAAAAGTGGTTTATGGGTCCTAGTGGGATTCCTCCTTTTTTAACAACAAAGTGTAGAGTGAAAGAATATGCACAGCTTACTTTGTCTTCCTATTTCTTTTGATCTGAAAGAACAATCAGATAAGGCTGATTTCTGAAGACAGTTCAGAATGAACAGATCTCAGTTGCCCCCAGTGATAACCATCATTGTCAACAGGAGGCATTCCAGGTACTGACACTAGAGCCTTAAATGTTCAGATACTGAACATTTTGTCTTTTATTTTAAAAACTACTGCTGGGAACTCTCTTTATAGTATGCAATGGATGATGAGTATTTAGAAGAAGAATGAACCCTGAAGGAGAATAAAGCTCAAACCTCAGAGACCATCACTGAACACCAGAAGGACAGAATAATTTAAGGTTACGGTGGGGAATTTCATGCACACAGAAAACGTGAAGCTGTGAAAAATAGAATTATAGAACACAGGAGTTACCGTCTACAAAAAGAAAATTAAAATTATTTAAAGACCCTGGCCCTAATGGACTTTTGTCCAGGTTAGTGAACATTCTGTCAGAGTTCAGCAACACCAAGTGCTTTTTCATAGGGAAGGCTCAGAACTGCGATATTTTGCAATTATGATAATCAAAGTTGAGGAGTCTGGATTACACCAGTATGCAGAAATACTAATAGGAGCCTTCTGTAAGCCATATCATTTACAAGTGCTATCAGTCCATCTACATGTAATCTTCAGCTCTCAATCTTTGAAGAAAATATTGATTTTTGACAGGGTGTGACAGCTTGGTTTTACATGATTCAGGTACGTTGTAGAAGGCTCACTTAGCAAGGCACAATGCCAGGCAGTTGCTATGAAAACTGGATGTTTACAAATGTACAATTTATATTTTTCTAGTGTAAGGGTAATAGCACCACACCTGCTGTGCAATGCTGCTGATTTTTTTTAATTAGTAGTTAACTATCTTTGTGATTGTCTAAGTTAGTATTGATAGCTTAACCAAACCTCAGAAATATAAAAATATAGTATTATCATTAATCAATGATAACTAACTTTAAATGAGCAAGTGCTAATGAATTAATGGTCAGAGGAGTTTTTTATGTGCTTTTCACTGCTACTCCAAAATACTTGTGAAGTATTTTGCACTATTTCTCTTTTAAATAATTTGCTCTGCCTACTAAACCTGGATACTGAATCTAAACACACAATTCTAATCAGAATTGGTTGCTGTCCCCTCAATGGTGCCGTTGTTGCTTTCGTGGGTTTTGGATAAAGGCCTTTGTTTTTACGCTCATAACTTGAGAAGAGCTTAATTTCGGAGAGTTTCCAAATAGTAGCTCTACTAACATATATGTCCCCATGGCAGAGAAGAGAAATATGTATTTATATAGATTGAGTCAAACCATACTGTTATTTTTGAGCATGTGAGCAACATTTCTTTTGTTTAAATCTAAAGAAGTCTTAAAATTATATAATTCTTACTCATACCTGGCCAGATTGAGTAGAAGGTAGTGAATCTTGTAGTCCAGTAGAATTTACCAGTGTTGATAGACCAGATTCAGGTACTGATGAGTTGATGACTGTGAGTTGTTATTATGAATGTCTGTGAGTAATAAAGATAAATCAAAACATATATTTGAAAGTCACAGTCATTGACAAGTAGAATTAAAGGTCCCTTCTCTTCTTCCTCCCTCCAATACCTGGGTTTGTTCCTTCATCCTTACGCAAGTTGCTACTTGTGTGAGAAGTGCATGGCTTTTATGGCACATTCAGTGTGTCTCCTGGGGTTGGCTCTACCTGTAGCCGCTCTTGAGGCCACACTGCCCAGTTTCCTAAGCACACAGGAAGGCCTGTTTTTATCCCAGGTCTCCTTTGTTGGTAAGTTACTGCCAGTTCTGACCTGCGAGAAAAATGCAGTTCTGTAGCTCTCACATATATCCCTCAAAGTCGATGTCAGTCTTTCTGCAGGTAGATCAGAGCAAGTCAAGTTAGGAAGCACCAAATTACTTTTGGGAATCCCATGTGTGTCTCTCTGGCATTCATTTTTTCTATCACTCAGCAGTGATATCTGTCAGGTAATGCTCCAGGAACACAGGTGTAAACAAAGAGTTGTGTGCAATGGGAGTGTAATTGTGCGGCACACTGCACAAAAATGGTTGCAATGATGGCAGGTATGGAATATGATTTCTCATTTATGTATCTCAAAACCATTTTTTCAAATGTAATGTACCAGGTGAAAGAGTAAAATGAAGAATCGCTTTGGCTTGTTGTGTTTTACAGAACAGTTTCTAAATAGATGTGTGTGAAGGCAATTGAAAACACTGTGTAGAAAACATGTTGGGAATACTTGTACACTTTAAGATGGGTTCTAAGTTATATAGAATTCGATTTGTGATGGTGAACACATTTCAAAGAGAAGCACCTGAACTGTAAACCTGAAGAGACTGTTCTCTTTAAATAAGCATAATTCAAATTTAAGCCAGCTGGGACTTTAAGAATTTTGACAAGATTTGTGTTTATTGAGGAGATAAGCTTGACCATTATGCTGGTATTCTCTACTGTTAGCAGACATGCACCATTAGGTAACTGGAGATTGAAACTGCACTGTGGGCTTATATAAAACTAGAGAGCATCTTGCACTTAAAATATGTAGAGCAAAAGCCTGCTACTAAAACACATCCATATTTTCCCCCACCCAAAATGCCAAAGCTCTTTTCATGTAGTGAGTTTTTATCAATGACACTGATCTGAAAGCCCACCTTGCTGATATTTTTTCACAACTTCAAAGCCTGTCTATTGCTTTAATTTTTATGTTAAATTATGAAGTATTGACATATTCTGTAGCCCTTTTATGACAGGGCAATATGAAAACCTTTCTTCCCATGCCTACCAAAGAAATCATTGGGGTTAAATGACAGGGGTGTACCAGTGATTTTCCTGTCACAGAGAACTGTAAATTGCAGCCTGTCTCCAGGATAGTGTTTAGACACATTCTGAGATTAATGGTTTTGCATAGACACTTTGGACTTCAAATGATTTTGAGATAAGCTCCATCAAGAAGATTCTTCCAGTTAGAACTCAACTGAAAGTGCTTTGCATTTCAGCTATGTTTATATGTAACTTTGTTGGTGCAGGACAGAATCTGATGTAAAACTGAAATGGTGTCTCATATGTTCCAGACTACATAAAAATTTTCACCTCCAGCTTAAACTCTTTGTGACAGATTTCTTTTCTTATGGTAGTTCTTAACACTTTCAGATAACAGCACTGAGACATCTTATTTACTTGAATGAGCAATTTATATCTTTTCTCTTAAAGGATCTCAGCTAGGAAGGAAGGTCTGTATTCTAAATTTAGGGAAGAGGAAACTAAGGTGTATTAATCTCCTGGGAAATCCATTTGAGCATGTGATAATTCATTCACTTTTCAGAATCTGAATTAGTAATTGATATGTGTTCTGCAGCAAATGAGATATTACAATTCAGGAACTCTAACTTTAGACAAAGGTAATAAAAAAGTTTCTTTTTTGTTTAATGGGGAAATGAGAAAATGTTTGTCAGAAAAATGTAATGAAAGTAGGCATTCCTTTTTTGTGTGTATTCTGTAGTCTCCTGATTTAGGAAAAAAAAACCAAAACCACCCTTTATTATTTTTAATTGGTTTTCAGCTCTTCTAATAGGCACTAAAGGTGGTTTTCAGTAGAATAGTATAAAGTCAGATGCCACAGCAGTGGTGAAACCATGGCAGAACAAGCATTATGGACTAAGTATTTCTGTCTTAAGTATCCTAAAGTTCCTCTTTGCTACTTCTCCCCCTGCACTAAGAAAGACAATCCCCTATTACTTATGCAGGCTTTTTAAAAGATATATTGTATTATTGACCAGATATACACCACCAAACTGACAGTGTGACCTCGGGTAAGAATTTTCCTGTTGGATGGCACCCTGTATCTGCCTTGTTTACCTTAGGATCAGTGCAGTTGCATAACACCAGGTTTCTGAGTCATATCATGGTATTTGAGGAGAATTAGAAGGTCATTTCAGGAAAAAAAAAATGTAAAAGCTCTTCTTTGCAAAATGGTATGCATATTTTTTCAAACATTTATACAAATGTCTTCATGGTTTTTTCATTTCAGTGTTTAAGTTTTTACATATAATATCTGTGATTCTTATTTAAAATATGTGCTATTGAAACATTGATTAAGATATACAGAGGACCGAGATGAAAACAGATGGATTTGAATAGCAGGTTGGAAGTTTATTAATTTAATATACCAAATATTAGATTGGGTCAGTGCAGGAAGTTACAGGACTCCTTCCATAACATTTCGCAGTAGATGCATAGTGTCTTCTGACAGCCTGCCAGTGATTTGGATGCTCTTTCTCCCCTGTGTCAAGTAAATAACATAGAACCCGGTCACTACAGGTAACAAAGGCCTCATATTGCTAAAGGACCAGTATCCAGTAGGAGAATACATGAAAATTCCCATGTATGGGAGCAATTGGAATTTTTTTTGTAGTGGGCATAGGCCCCAGCCTCCTAGTGACTGATTAGCAGCCATACTCTTTAAAAGCCATTAAAAAAAAATTAAATCCCTTTGTAAGACAACTAGATCCAAACCACACCAAACTGAAATGAATTTGGATGTGACAACTGGATAGAGCTACAAGGCTCAGAGGCAGAGCTCCTGTAGCAGCATTATAGTTCAGAGTTTATGTAGCAACTAGAAGTGAGGGGCTTCTGAAGCCCTAGGGTGAAGCTTAGATGATGAATGCAGGAAATGAATGTGTAACCTCTATTTTCCTTTGTCAGAGAGGAGAAGCCATCTTTCAGGAGAAGTCAGTGTTGTGTTACTCCGTAACATGCGTGATTTTCTCCTTTAGAGACTGAGTTGCTCACATAATGAGGTAACATGCAATTGCCTTCACTTGCTGAAAACTGGATAGGCAAGTGAGTATTTCAGTTAAAAAAAAACAACTCAGAACTCCAACATAACATATTAGTGTCAAAATAATTCAACTGTAATAATAAACTTGTATGTTTTAATGCAGCCATGGAATGTATTTACACTTTTATCATTTTTAACAACCAGAGCTGAAGATCACAAAAATTATAAAGCACTAATAAGTGTATGTAAAAAAATCCTATTCTGAATGTTGATTAGTGCATGCCCCTTGCTAATGTCAGCAGTTATTTTTAGTGGAGAGCATTTGTAAGATCTGGCAGAGAACTCTTGAAATGCCAGGAGGGTAAGAGGAAACACAGCGGAAGCCAAATACATAAGATAAATATGTTAGAGGATTTTAATAGTAAATCCATCATTTTTTAAAAGACAAGATGCAGCTGTCTCAAAACTGACATGGTAGATCATAGTTCCCCTCCCATGTCATAGGTATTGCGCAGACATGACATAATTACTTCAATTTTAGAAAGAAGCTTGATATCCTTATAAAAGAGCTTGTTCTCCCTTTCCCATCGTGTTTACAAACAGGTGATTGCTAAGCAGCATATTTCACTCTACTTTTAAGAAGTGTGTGTTACACTTATGTAATTCTTTCTGACATAAAGATAATCAAGATTTGCCTCAAAATACTTAAGGTTTATATTCTGTCTTACATACCAAAAAATGTACCCATTCAAACTCTCCTGGAAACTGTAAAGGGAAGGGCAGTTCTTTTATATCATTTTTCCAGAGCTCAGGAACATTTTCTCATTTTATTTGATACAGCAATACCTGCATACTTGCCATGTATACTTTATTAATAATATTTTCCCACTGAAATATGGGTCAGATTTGTATGCAGCAGTATTTCAAGCATATTTTTTGTCTCAAGAGGATTCTTATTTTCTGTGCTGTTTCTAATAACTGATTATATATTTCTATTTGCATAAAGCCAGGAAAGTAGCCGAGTTGATAGTGCAAAACTTGATGCCTCTTAAGATTAAATAATTTAGCTTTTCAGTAGTGCAGGAATAGCATTTTCTCTTTGATAAACATTGCGCTCACAGATTTCATGTCATCCAAGCTCATTTTCACTTACACGTTATGCAGAGTTTTTTGTTTGCTGGATGGGTGTTTTCTAAAAGTCTCCTACCTAGTTCCCATTGTAAAGTGAGTCCTGTGTCCTCTACATTTAATCAGTTTTGGTGTCTTTGCATCAGAACTCTGTCCTCAGAAATTACTCTGAGTCCCTACAATCATTAAGCTCTCTTTAGGTAGACTCCAGGCATCAGGGTCACCAGGAATAGAAGCCTCCAAATACCCTCCTAGTATCCTTTTCACACTGGCCATTGAAAAACTTCAGGAACTCTACTATTTTAAAGATGTTACATGCTTCATTGGTTTACAGAAAAGGTAATTTTCATCCTTTGAAAGTAGATCAGGTTATGGAAAATTACACTCAGAGTTGAAGAATGGACCATCTAGGTAAACAAATGACATATTAATGGCCAAAAAGACCAACTCTAAGTCCTCTTCAATTACAGTGCATGTTCTGAGAATTAAAATATAGGATTTATTGATAGTCCAATTTGTTTCTGCTTAAAATAGAAATGACAGGACCATGGTGGAAAATGGAAAAGAATAGCTTACGTTTATGAATGCAGCCAGCAATTTTAAATGTGATGCATTTTTATTGTTTTAAAGCAATTTTTAGAGTAATTTTTTAACTTCCCTTAAAAATATACAGCAATTAAAAATTTTGCTTGCTGCCAAAACCTAGAGGATTTGAATAAAAAATAAATAGATAAGTAAGGTCAGTAAAAAAGCTTAAATAACACTATCAAATTTTAGCAGATCTAAAATTTGACCTAATATAATTTAAAACATCTATTTTTATATATGCTCTGAGCCTGATAATCCTGCCAAAATTAAAATTCCAATGCAAATAAAAATTATCAACTCTGCAGCCAGATCACATTAATGCAAATTATTTTTTCTGTTTGCCAGTAAAATGCCTTTTTCTGTTACTTCCTCCTTGTGCTAAATACTTCAATACATAAATACAATATTCTGAAGCCTTTCTAAAGTCTAAATTCCATTCCATGCTGTGAATTTCTTTTAGAGATTTATTTCAAAATAGTGTTTCTTTTTTTATATATAATTACTCTGTGAAATTTCAGCTCTTAATATCTAAATGTTTGGATAAATACTTTGGGTTTAAAGCCATATGAACTAAAAAGACAGGGGGAAGACAAAACACAAGACTATTTCTTTTTGTTGCATTTTATTCATACAGAATATTATGAATTTTATTGTTGATGAAGCCAAGAATGAGAGAAGATAGATGTCAGAAGGCAGATCCTTTTGTATTGTTGTGAAAGAAAAATGTCTCACATAAAAATAAATAAGCTTGGAACTATAAAAATATTGAATATAAAAACATTTTTTGTGAGAGAATATGAATTTATATTTTTTAATGGGGAATGGATAATGGTATAAGAGTGATTGAGAAATTGCTGATGTCAAAGTACTTTTTCAAGAGAAATTACCACGAGGCAAAACTAGGGCAGGGGTCTGAAAAATTAAGAAAAAAAGAAGGCAACCTGAGTGTAGGCTCTAAGTCCAGATTGAAACCTCTTTTATAGTAGTGCTGTTATTTGAAAAGTGCTTAGCACTTAAGATTTTTCCTTTGAGGTTAGCATTTTAGAATAACAGGGTCCTAGAAACCAAGTTTGAATATAGGCACCTAAACTGGAGACTCCTATTTTTGTGATGCTTGATTAGTATCTTGATAAATAACACAGTACAAAAGAAGCTAAGACAATCTGTAGAGGAAGGATTTGTTGCAGGGGAGAGCTGTGTTCTTCATCTCAATCCATGGAGAACCCAGAACAAGAGACTTTAGAAGATTTCAAGTTGGCATTAGCAAGATCTAGTTACCAGGAAGGAAAGATAAAAGACTGTCACTTCTCAAAATTAGTTGTCTTGGAAAATAAATCAGAGGTTAATTAAGAGGACCACAAGTATTGAAATGAGGCAGAAAACCAGATCAAGATGTGCTGCAGTCTGGGGAAGCAAGACTAGAAAAATGAAGACATTTTCTGTTGGGAAAAACCCCACCAGTATGCCGAGTTATTATGAAGGCAGAATTTGTTCTCAAAAAATGCTGGTTTAACACACTACTATTTGCCTATGTATTTTGAGTGCTCTGTGGGCCATGATTGCAAAATAGAGATATTTTTGAGATACATATCTGTGATATGAATGCATAATATTATAAGGAAGTGAAAGACTTAGGCCTATGAATCTCCTCTTTTTCTGTTCCATATGGCATTCCTGATCTTTTCTTGACCAAGTAAGTAGTGAATATATCTTACAATAACTTGAATAAATTAAAAAAAAATAGAAAAGTCTTTAAAAAATTTTATACGTAAATTTGTGGAATTTGTAGTATGCCATTTTGCAGTTTAGCAGATTGGCTTTCAAGGAACTCGGCCCACACTAATCTTTGAACCCAACAGAAAAAGAGCACTGCTGTTGCAGTTGTATTGCAGCACAGTGAATTCTCGCTAACAAGCTGGATATTTTGGTTTTTTTGAGAGAGTTCAGAAACTGCTAATAGCTTGGTAACAAAAAAATACTATTATAATGTTGTATAGCTTGTCAAACAAAAGGTATGCCATATCATTTAATTTCCCAAAAGAACCAAAATTATGAGACTCTGCAATCTACTTGTCCACATCATCTACCTGCTCTTCTACTCATTGTAATCTTTATTATAACTTATACATCTGTTGATTTTGTGGAACTAGAAAAATATGCTTCAAGAAAATGTAATAGGCAGTAGTCAGGTTCCTTCTGAGATGTCAAATACCTACTTTATTATAGTGAGAAAGTGACAGTCAATTTAAACCAGAATTTATTGAGAACATTAAGAGCTGGAAGGGCTTTGGCTAATCACTGTAATGTCCTCAACAAATGGTAAATGAAAGCATGAGGAAATTGAGTTAACACAAGTTAAAAGTTCACATACTTACTGAATTATATTAAAAACCCTATAACCTAATTAAATTATCGAAAACTACTCATTTCAGTCTGTCTTGTTATTCTAGTGAATTCATATGATGATATTTTCTTAAATGTGTAACAGTTGACAGCTTCAGCATGAGTCAGATGAAAAGCCAATGAACAAGATCAAATGATTACTTACAAATCTGCAATATTCTGAGTAGTTAATGATAAAAAGAATTTTGCATTGATGCTTCTTTATATACTTCATATTTTTAACTTAAAAGATCAGTATTGTCCAAACTTTAATTTGTGGATAAAATGTATCCATTTATCCTCTGAAATTTTCTGGGGGAAATGCAAGAGAGGATAAAAGAAGAATGTAGGATTTAGTATTATTTTAATATAGTCGTGTATTTCAGGTATGCTGACTGCAAAAGCTGTATTTTAGCTGGTTTGTGTACTATCACAATGCTTGACAAAGATCCTCTAAATGCTTAGATTTTACAGTAAGATAAAAAATTAAAGATCATGTTTTCTGAGTTTTTATGATAACTTACTGGAGAAAAACCTTTCAAATCTTTTGCTTTGGCTTTAAAATAAAGGAAGAAAATTCCTTCACTAGTATAGCTGGCAAATTTTCTGCAATTCCTCTCACAGCTTCAAGTTTTATTGAAAATAATAGGCAAAAAAACTTTTTTTTATTTTTTTGTGCTTTCAGCTTATGGGCTAGGTATTTGTACTTGAAAATTATAGGCAGATCTTCGTCTATGAGAAATTTGACTCAGTAGTCAGATAACAGCAT
Organism: Taeniopygia guttata; assembly: GCF_048771995.1. Classification (NCBI taxonomy): domain Eukaryota; kingdom Metazoa; phylum Chordata; class Aves; order Passeriformes; family Estrildidae; genus Taeniopygia; species Taeniopygia guttata. The sequence continues at coordinate 32,864,593 of NC_133028.1, read as the reverse complement.
GTACATGAAGTATCATTCTCAATTCTAGCAGCACAGAGGACTGTTTCAAGAGAAAAAATTTGGGTAGTGAATAGCAGAATTTTTTTTCAATTTGTAGAGTTTTTTGCTGTATATTAGTATAGTATATATATAATATTATATATAAATATATATAGTATTGCTGGCTCTGCTTCCCCGAAATGAAGAAAATCATGGAGGATACAGCTCATCCTTTGGCTAACCACAGAGAACAGAACCACCATTTGAATACCTTTTCCTTGTAAAACTCAGGCACCCCAGAGGAGTCACCTCTGTCACCTAACACACAAGTGTGTAAGGACAGTCACTGAGGATAGCACAAGAAACAGACAGTTCTCACCTCTAGGGAAAAAAAACTAGGAGATAGTGTGCCTGTAATTAAATATCAAGGTGGTATTCCAACAACATTCAAATTGGATGTATCCTGTAGGAAATTCCACTTTTTATTTTACCTTGAGATATGTTCTGCTCAGTGAAGAATGTTAGTTAAAAGAGAAAAGCAAATGTACAAATGAGATTGTTTTCCCACCATTAGATAAATTATTATTTTATTAAGTGAGAGGAGCTGTCCACTCCTATTCTAAGTGTTTGTCTACCAGAAGAAAGGATATAGTTGATAGTTTATTGCTGACACCAAGATGAAAGAAATTTTTTTTCTGTTGGACTCCCTGATTATTAGTTTAACATTAAGGCTTACTGAAAAATAAATTTAAATCATTATCTTTTTTTTTCCTTAGGTTTTTCATACTTTTTCTCCATAAAGAAACTTAAAGTGTATTAAATGTAATACATAATATGTATTTGGAATTAATAATTTTTTTTTTTCTGTATAGAAGAGAACTGCTAGTGTTAAAACTGTTTTTCACACACAAATACATGAAAAGAAAAAATCCTACACTATAAATAGGATACTTGAGCATTTCTGGGTAACCTGAAAGCAGCTTTAGGGAAACCTATGTAAATAAGGATAAGTTTACTACTAGTAAATGCAGAAAGAGCTTCATTTAAAATTGGGATATTTATATATATTTGAAAGAGAAAAAAAGTCCCATCTATTTTTCAGTCAGAAGTGAATGAAAAGGAAAAGTCTCTTGGAGACCAGCTCAGAAAGCCTACAGTCTGAAATGATGACCAAATCCAGAGCAACTTTCAAACCTGTAGTGTAATCTAAAAGCATGAAGAATTATTCAGGTGAATGATCACTTTGGAGTGCCTTTTTTTTTTTTCTTTCAATATGAAATGCAAAGAATTGTTTTAAACAAATGAGAAGAAGGAAAGGATAATATGTTATAGCTCTGAAGTGCTTTCTGAAATTCCAGCATTTGTAATAGGTAATCCAATTGCCTTCACTTTGGTGGTGAGCTGCCCACCCTTGGTGATGAATGTCGTGTATCTTTCGGTCCTGAGCCGTCTCTGCGCTGCGGTTCAGGATCTCAGTGAAATCAATGCGCTTGTGCTGATGTAAAGCTGGGCTAACAGCTCATGCAACGAAGGAAAATTCAAAAACTCAAAATTCCTTATGTGGCTCTCAAGCAAAAATAGAAACTGCTTTTAAAACTGTCTCACAAAAGACATTTGTAGATATTTTGAGTGGGATTTCCCAAGGTCTTTTATCATAGTACTTTTTCTTTAGATTGTCTGAGTGTAGGTCAAAAATTCTTCCACTTCACCCACAGTGGCATATGTGCTGTACCTCTTTGTGCTTTCACAATGTTATGCAATTGCGTTTGCTGCTGCTAATACCATGTAACACGGAGAAAAACATATTTTCTAATACATAGCTTATATTAAAGCAATAGGACATAGTATGTCAGATTACTTTGAAGTAAATTCTAATAATGGCTTACATAAAAATGAGAGTATTTGTTTCTCTTAGCTCTGAATTTAAGTGTTGCAAGATCTATGAGTATCTCTAATTGCTGCATAGGCATTCATCATGCTGAAATGATTTGCCATGCCCAAACAAGCTTAAACAATATGAAATTTTAAAGATACTTCTGTAAGCTCATTCTTTAATTTTAGTAAAATAATGAAAAACATATATTACTTTAGTTTGCAAAGCACTGAAATGCAAATCATATGAAATGTTTATTTTCTACACATGTGTGGTAAGGTTGTACATGGAATTAAAAGCTGTTCCTTTTTTTCATATTTATTTTTTCCATATTTATATGTTTTGCAATAAGATGCATGAAGCTGTTAATATTTTACCAAACTTTCTAGACTTTATCCACATTTTAGGCCATTTAATATACAAATATTGAGCATACTCAACATGAGTTAAATAAGAATATTTGTTGTCAACAGGCAAAAGTGAAACAAATAAAAATTAGAATATACATCTATGTGTGTTCAGATAAAAGATTAAATTAAAATAAGAAAATTTCACAACAAACTAGAGGCTCAAAATATTAGTAGGTAAATAGAAAATTTTAGCATAATAAGAACAAAGTAAAGATAAATTAATTTTTAATGCCTATACTCTAACAAAGGAAAACAAGTCCATCACTATTTATTAAAATCAAGTTACACCAAACTGAATTTTATTTATTAATTTTCTAACTGCCTTTTAGGCACATTTTTGCTATCCAAAATTAAAAATTCAATCTTGTCTTAATTTTTCTCAGAAATGAAACATTTTCTGTTAGCAAAGGACTATCCAGAGCCACTTCTATAATACTGAGTATGGCAATGAGTTTGATGTGAAAATTACTTTTTTAATATATGTTATAGCAGGCACTGTCAGGTTGCTCTTGGTAGGTTTCCATTCAAATAACATGTGGTTTCCAAAATCACCATCTCATCAAAGGGCTTTTTCTTTATTTTTTTAAATTAATATAGTTTTATATTTTTCTCCTTTTTTTTTTCTCCAGCACCTCTCTCACCCCTAGAGTGCTCTTCTGCTCTTCTTCTCCTCCCACTCACCTATATGCAGGATTAAGAGTATATTCTCTGTTCATGTGGAGTTATTCAGGTATCTGAGATCCCTGTTTTTTTTTTGTTTTTTTTTTTTTTTTTTTTTTACTTAATAGATATTCAAGGGAAAATGTTTTGAAACTCTGAGGAGTTTTTGGCTTTTTTTTTTTCTTCCCTGAAAGTACATCTAACATTGAAACACATAATTTATATGGATTTACACTGGGAATTGAATGATGAACTACTGCTTCTGGTTTGGGAATTTCTGTAAGAACATTCTAGGGGTTTGGCTAATAAATTCAATTACCTAGCTGTACTGACAGAAATGCAGAACACTGCATATGCAAAATTCCTCTAATTTATAAAAATAAGTATTCAGTCTGAGATGTTTATCTGCACAGATTTACCGACAGATTTATATATTTGTGCTGCTTTTAATGGGCCTTCTTGTGGGACTCAGGATTCTGCAGCACTAAGGTAACTAAACTCATAATAAACAAACTGGAAGCTTTTTAAGTATAGGGACTGCATTGCTGATATCTAAACATATTTTCTTTTTGTTCTAAACATACTACTGTTTTTAAAAATAAACCTGTTTTTCAAGTAGTAAACATCTGTCTCTATGTTGTGACTTTGAGATGATGGAGTCTGAAGAGATGTTACTGAAATAAGTTCTTTGTTAACATATCGTGCCACAGCTGTTGTCTGTGAGCAGTAACACATTGCAGAGTGTGTTTCATTCTCGAAACAAATGCCTGTTAAGCTCTGGAGCCCTTTGTCCTGTAAGTTCTGAGTGTGTACTGTACCAGTATGCTGTAGCTGCAGTTGACATCAATGAAGAATGGAAGCTGAGGAATAGTGACTCTCATTCTTTGCCCAGCCCCCTACAAGCTAAATCCATTAGCATGGATAGATCAGAATTAATAAACAAGGAGGACAAAATAGCTCTCAGTGCAGGGACAGTTTTGTGTGACCTTGACTACAATGAACTTGTACGTGGTCACTGTGATGCTCCGAGCTGACCTCTCTAACACTGTTAAATCTGGTGGAACTGTAGAGGAATATCACCAGTGCTGCACGCACAGGGTTTCAAGTGGCTGGGCTGTAGGGGAAAGAAATGTTGAGTTTCTCTGTATGTATATTGTTATGCTGATTGCAAAAGAGTTTCATCTGAGGATCTCAAGTGTAAATCTATAGAAAATTACTTGTCAGGGTCATTAGGGAAAACGTGCCATTTATTGCTTTGTAATAAAAATAAGTACTTTTGTGCTGTGATATGCATAAAGACAATACTGAATCAGGATCCCATTTTTTTCTGGATATCCACCAGGAGAATTATTTTTAATTGTTAAGGCTCAACATAGTCCAAACAGATTTCAGAATCTAAAGAATTATTCATCTCCTGATCATGCTTATACTTCAAGACACTGAGCAATTGCTTGGAGATTGAACACTATACTCCTGATGCATTACAGATCTGCTGAGAACAATGTTTTCATGAGTTTTGAGAGTTGCAAAACTTTCAGAACTCTTTTTCTTTCCCCAGTCTGTGGTTGTGTGTGGGGGAAAGGGCGTAGAAAGTATTACTGGTTCAATTCATTCCTAAGATTGCAGAAATGAAGCTTTAAATGTAGCTCCACATCTACCATTTTATCAAGTTTCTGTGTGATACTCCACAGCCAGGCAGAGGGATTATGATTTTTAAGTGATGTTTAAATAATCTTTGTGCAAAGGTTTAGATAGATGTTTAAATAATCTTTGTGCAAAGGTGCAGGCAGTGCATGGTGAGCCTAAAAGCAGGGCTGTGTGTGATCTGAAGTTTTAGTGCTAGCCTCCCTTCTTCCCCAAAACTGTTTCATATATATAGCTACTCTAGCAATTTTAAAACCCTACATTTCTAGTTATGCTCCTCTGAGTATATGCATTTTGTGTACAGCCTAAGAGAACTTGTTTGTAGTTGGAGTCTTTGACAGTCCTGCACTTCAGAGATTACCATGTTTTCCAGGAACTGCATTTCCAGTTTCACCAAAATCCTAGCCTGTAGCTTTTTTTTTTTTTCTTTCTTTCTTTTTTCTTTCTCCCACAGCAGCTGTATTTGCCTTTGGTTTTGCCACAACCCCTCCATGTTTCCAGAGTTGCTGTTGCTGGCTGATGTGGGGAAATATGGACATAGTCCTACTTCAGATTGCAGTGAAAACTTAAGCTATGATCTTTTTGGAGCAGGGGGGAAATGGAAAATCCTGCAGCATTTGTAACAATAGGTCTGTCACTAGGCAATATAGCTGGGCTCTGAAGAAATTTCCCTGTGTGTATTTTCCCTCTTATGCATTATTAATACTGCCTTTTAGATCCAATCTAGGTTTCCCCTCTTTTCTTTTTTTTTTTTTTTTCTTTTTTTTTTTTTTTTTTAGTCAATACTTCAGTTTACTTTCCTATCTGAATTCTAGCTAGCTGTTTTGGCTGGCTAATGAAGACTGCTGTTCAGAAACTCATCATCCCAGCAGGATAATTCACTTCCTGAAGAACCATCTCTGCTGCAGGAGGATGAGCAGTGCCCTTCCCTGCATTGAGTCAGCAACAGCTGTGATAAATACTTTTCAAATGAAAATATTTTTTATATATCTTCAAGTGCTTAAATGAATTTAAATTACAAAAGACAAATTCAGATCTAAAGAAAATAAGTGAAATGTCATTAACATTGATGAAATGAGACAGATAAATTTGGGTATTATGTATCCTTTTCATTCCATTCCAATCTGCTGAAAAATCTTAGTCTTGCTGTGGGGGGGGTAAATAGATAACTCAAACCACAAATAAATCAAACAACATAATAAACACAATAAATAAAACAAAATACCTCACTCTGTTAATTTTAAGCCATTTTAAATTAAAACCATGTTAACTTAATGAATACTACCTCAAAAGAATTTCTAAGTATTTCTCTCTGCGCTGTTTCTACTAAATGCTGGCTTTTCAACAAAAAAATTATCAGGAAATCATTTGATCCCATCTAGGCAGGAATTTGGTTGAAAAGATTCATTATGGATGCCTTGAGAAAGATCCTCATTCACAAAATTATTTGTAATGTATGCTTACCCCACCATTGTCATGTTCTCAATGATACTAGATGTTACCTTAGTAAGTCTGAGGCCTGAAATATTTTAAGTAAATACTGACTGAAAAAAAGGAGATAAACTGGAAGTCAAGGAAGAAACATATGTGAATTCTATCTCATCTAATTTTTCTGATTGCTATTTCCTTGAGTATAGAAACCTAGAACCTCTACTTAACCATATGTATGGTTAACAAAGTTCTTGTGTTAATGGAATGCAATAGATAAAATTTTAAAACACTGTTATAAGCAAGAAGGTCAAGATTGGGATCATGTATGTTAAGCAGCTGGAGTATAGCCCTTGGCTCTCTTACTTGAAACTGAAGTCTCCCACTGCCTATGTCCAGCCTCGCAGCTCTTCAGGAATAAATCTTCTGCCTAACAGATGATAAACTGCTGATCTCCCTTTCTTTGGGTAATCCCTATGGCTAAGGCTTTTGTGCCTCTCTGAAAACACTCTCCCTCTTGAAGCTGGTTCCTTGGCACTAAGAACTTCATAAGTATTATTTTACAATTAGGAATGTAATCATATAGAAGTACAATATTAGCTTGTTCATAATATGAGGATGGCATGAAAAATGTTATTATATTTCATAATTTTTTTAATCACTATCCTAATTCCTTACTGCGCAAAACACACATCCTTTTCTGCCCATTGTGTTGTTTCTGTTAGCAATTACATCAACTTAGGGGCTGTCACTAGTGGTTGTCTTTTGAGCAGCAGCACACCACAGGCTGTTGGAATTAGGATATTTCAGTAACAGTACAGCTGTGCCACCAAGCTGAAGTATGTCACCTTGGTAACGTGCTTAGTTTTTGTCAGCCTTACATCCTCGATTCGCTTCTGAGCCCAGTTTTAGCTGATTTTTGAATACAGTCCACTATAGCACAAGACCAGCAGTTTCTCCATTCATTTAAGTGAAATCCATATTTCTCCTCATGCTTCAAATAACCTGTTTTCTTGTCATACCTAAATTAGTCATGCAGGTACCACTGTGTCCACATTAGAAAAGGATATTATTCTATAATTATTTTATTTTTTTAGGCCCATAGATTCAGTGGAATTTTCTGAAGGATCTTTAAAGACTAATAGAGGTCTTCTTCATTCAGAAGGAACTTCCAATATTTCTTTTCATGGTGCACACTTGCATGAAAAATTGCTTCAGTTTTTCCAATACTTTAATGAAAAGAGATTGCAGAGGGATCAGAAAATATGTGTATCTTTAGCTATCACTTTTGTAGCTTTTCTTTTTAAAAAATGTACAAATATTATACAGGATATTTTTTAAATATAGCAGTTTTGTTCAGAGGGAAATTGATAAGAAATTTAAAAATCATGACTGGATCAGTAAGAAATTAACTTTTTTAAAAATTAAATTTGCAATTTTTATTTAATCTCTCTGTTCTTTAAAATTACACTATTCCAATCAGTCTTTTTACTTAAGAATTTTGAATATTAGCAGTAAAATTGGATAAAGCATTTCTATTTCCACATGGTTAATATTAATACAAGGATATAGGAGGTATATATTATGTAAAAGTAGACTTTCTTTATGTAAAATATCTGCATTAATGAACATGTATCTAGAGTGCAGGAATATGGTATTTCTTCACTTGGAAATTACTATGTAGGACTCTGGCATTAAATGAGACTTGATTAAAAGAAAGAACATAATGCAGTTTTTGGTTTTGTTATGATACAGAGCAAATAATTTCAACTAGATGTTAGCCTTTCACAAAAATAAGGAACATGTGAGAGCTACCAAACCCAAGTTCTCTTGTTTTATTGTAGGGATCAGATGTTGCTGTATGTAAATCATCAAAGAGTTTTGACTCTCCATTTTCAGTTTTCTGAAGGAAAGGGTAGGAACTGCAGAAGTTAATTTTTAAGAAAAACTGTATTGATGATTTTATGTGATAGGAAACTACGGTGCTGGTTTCTAACCTCAATCAGGGTGATATTAGAACTTCACAAGCATTAACTTTTTATAAGTAGAGATTTAAAACTTCATATGCAAAAAGTTCAGATCAACATCATTGTGTGAGAAAAGGGGTTGTATTTCACACTCTGTGAAAGTTGTTTTCTTATCCTGAGAGATAACACTGGCTCTGAAATTTAAATCTTTTGCATTTAACTTACAGATACACTAATGGCACCCATTTTACAAAAAGAATTATAAATATGTGACTGCATGGTTATAACAAAAATGTAGTAACATCAGAAAGGGAAATACATCTGGCAGACTCAAATACTAACAGGAGACAAAGATAAAAACAATAAGATGTTTTTGGTGTCTATGCTGCTGTATGCTTTGATTTATGCAATGATTTGCATTTGATACATAGAATAATGACTGATATTTTTAGCCTTCTTTTTTGTTTAAAAATACTTTTATTCACAATGTGCTAAAAGGATGTTGATTACTGTAATGCAATTAATCTGAGATGTGCATTGCATTACTTTTCTTATCTACACTCTTAAAAAACATCAGGTGTATGAATAATGATCTTTTTTTAAAAAATTTGTTTATCTTTACATAATTATACCTTAAATTTTAATGGTTAATAAAAACTTCAAATGTCCTGAATTGTGAGGTATTCCTATAAACAAAAAGTAAATGAGCTTTTACATTGGCAAAACTGATAGCAATCCCATTTTTCCATGAAATTCAGGGAGAAAACCCCTAATTTACCAGGGATCTGTAACTGAATCAAAAATCTTTAAATCCTGATCTTATACTACACCTCCATTCCCTTAAAAAATAGGTAAATAAAGGGGAGAAGTGGGAAAGGAGAGAGAGAGAAACTAACCTAAATCTTCTAGGATTAGTTTAGGATAATTACTGCTCTGTCATTTAGGAACTGGTAAACAAATTTAAAGGTGCAAATCCTATGAAACCTCTGTATTTTTATTTTATTTTGCTTCCTCCCCAAAAAGAAAAAAGTCCTTTGTTTTCTTTTCATGCTTTTTTTTTCACTTCAGAGTGACCAATGAACCAGTTACCAGTGAAACTGCTACTGAACTACTTTAAGAACTGCCAAGCCCAGGCAGTTCTTAAAAAGCGAGCACCTTTCACTTCCTACCTTAGGAGCTACTGGCTCTCCTGGGTGAATGACTTAAACCCAAATGTTTCCAGATTTTAAAAATATTACTAATCTAAACTGAATCATTAGACTGATATTCAACTATCATGCACAAGTTATGTGCATTTCTTAGATGAGCCTTTAAAAGTAACCGCTTGGGAGGACACTGGTTTGTGTGACAGAGCAGCTCTGGACATGGTTTCACTGCAGTCTGTGCTTCCAGGTGCTGCCTGGCTGAGCTAGACACCTTTTGTGCCCCAGTTTGAGTGAGTTTTTTGCCCACTCTGTATCATGATTGGCTGCTTAGTGAAATAAATATAGTAATATTCTAGCTATTAAGCTGTTTTCACAAACAATTCTAAAATGGGCTTTATATTCACACTTGATAATAGTGCTGGTAATAATCATAAGAAAGAGAATGTTATTATGTTAAGATAATTCTTTTGATTTTGTTTTTCTGGTCTGATAAAGGATATTCACATATATATATATAGTGAATCTGTGTCAGTGACTGGTTTTACTGAATCTATATTTATTGTGATCTTTGAAAAGTAAGTAATGAGAAGAAGTCTTCATATGTATTTGAATCTATGTATTAAAAAAGAGGCACAACTCATTGTTCAGTTCAGGTGAAGACTTAATTGTAAATGGTAATCAGCATCACAGCCTCAGGTGTGAATCTTAAAACTTGAAAGAATTTTTCTGGGAAATCATCTCTTTTTCACATGTGCTAAGCACAGCTGTAAAACCCTCAGTCTTGTCTCTTGGAGCAAAAGGACTAATTTTGTAGTATTGGCTCAAAATTTTATTTCCTGTCACTACAATGCTAGGTACAAAATTATAATAAAAAGCTCTTGAAATTCTTAGCAACTGATCAAATTTGATTACGATGAAATGTATTCTACTTTTTTATATGTTTAGGTGTGAGTCTAATTTTTTTTTAATGTTTTTTAAGCCAGAAAAATTAAAATTTACACTGGAAATACTGTCAGACCTTTGATCATAATAGCATAAATTCAAGGTGGTAAAAGATGGACCAAAGGAGTTTGCAAATTCCTGTGAGAGCTATGCTATGTACAGGACAGACAGATAAATGGAGAGACAGATAGGTAGCTAGGTGCATATCAGACATTATAATTGCCACAGAGCAAAGGAATGTGTGATATTAAATTAGATGCATGTGTTAATGAAGTAGGGAAATGGTATACATTTAAAGAGTTGTTAATCTTTCATTCACATGGATGTGTAAACACACAGAAAAATAGTACCTGACAAAGAGCTAAGGGGAGGGTTAACATCCAGTGTGAGGTGGAGTGTTTAATGGATGAACTTAAAAGCAGATAACAATATAGCATCCCATGTATACTTTCATAATTGTGCGTTCCCCCAGAGATAATGGATATCATTATCAGCGGCGCCTGTCCTAAGAAACTTGGCAAGGTTATGATTGTTTGTTACAGCTTTGGTTATATTAACATACACATTAATATTTATAAATATTTGATGTCATGTTAATTTTTCATATAAGATGATTTATGTAATGCTGCTGTGCCCTGTTAGAGGGCATTTGCAGTGTGCCTCATAAGGGAAGAGAATTGATGCATGTTCTTTAAGAGGACTTGCCTATGTATTACAGGGCTCACAGTGCATTATTCTGGAGAACAGTGATTTAAGGATAAATTATCTGAATTGCAGATACAATCCATTAACATTTTAAATAAAACATAAAGAAAAGACCACTATAGGAAATAAAACTATAATATCATTGTGGGGTTTGGGGGGGGAAAGGGGGATGTGTTCTCCTAGATAGTGAGGCTCTTTGGTTTGACCTATATTCCAAGACCTTTTTTTGTATATTAGGAAAATTAATAATTATATTCATGACATAGTTGTAGACATTTGGGCAGAAATTCTGCATCAATTTTGCAAATAATTGTTGAAGAAATATTAATTATAGATTATGTAGGTATGGGTATCTTCATCCTTTGATGACAGAGATAGGGTACTATAAATCCAACTGCTAGAAAATGAAAAATTTAGCTATGTCTAAAGCAGTAAGTATTACTTCAGAAGTGACAGAGATGTAAGTAATTACACTGTTCAACTGGACTATTGCTCACTAATAACTGGAAGCACAATCACAAATTGCTGAATCTGTGAATTAGTGGATGTACAAAGAAGTGCAATGAAAGGACAGTGTGTCGCGAAATGTAGGGGGATTTCTTTTGACAAATGTAGCTTCATTCTTACAGGGTATTTATATATACAATTAAGGGTGCCTAACAGGAAGCCTCACTGCTGCACATTACCTGCTAAGCCTTTGGGAAATGGGCAAAATCCCATTTTGTGCATTCCCATGGACTTGCAAGCTTATTGCAGAAGTATCACATAAATGTATTTGTTCATATATGTATTCTTCTGCAGAAAGCCATATTATTGATCAATATATTTTACTTTTTTATACTTGGATTATGAAACAAAAAGAATAATCAAAGGGTTAAAAAGAAATAAAGCTCACAAGAGTTGTTTATATTATTTTTGTTAATTTGTTAGCCATGTATATTAAGTCACTTGCAACTTCCAGAACTGCTTCATACTGACATGATATTTTTTAAGGTTGTAGATTATAAAAAAAAACCGCTAAGAATAACTCCCAAAATATACATGGAGTATATTAGTGACCTCTAATTGCAGTGGTTTAGGTGATAAGGAACTTATGACCATTTTTGATTTGATAATTCCATCATAATGATAGTCATTATTTGTCTTAAGGTATTTTGATTTTGTCTTTGGAGTGGTAGAATGTGCAGTTACCATGTGGTTGGTGGGGAGCAGTGACTCCAGATTTTGGCTCTGCCTCTCAGATTTTCTGTGTTATGTAAGGCCAGTTATTTAGGGTGGTTTTCTCTAACTTCATGTCCTATTTTACATGCATCTACTCATAATTCATCTGCTTTAATCTAATTGTGCGAACAACTTCTGTAGGTGTTACAGAAGCAGCAATTGCAGAAATCAGCTCATCCCTTCTGAAAAAGCTAACAGTGCTGCGACATAGTGCCCATTTTTTCTAGTCCTTGAGTGGAAGTAAAGTACAAAAAATCCAGCTACACTATGAAGTTATTTTGTGATAATAAAAATTAACTTTTGGAAATTAGAATATGCAGAGAATCCCTTAGCTATGTCATCATTGGATACCAATCCATTCTTTTCAGGTACAGTGATCCCACAAAAGTACCATCTTTTTTCCTGCTGCTTCTGATGGGTTTCCTGACTGAGGAGTTTGTTTCTCAATATCTATCACTAGGAAATTTTCAAATCAAGCTACAAACAATTGGGAAAATATAAATAAAGTATTATTTCAGAAATCAGAAATTACGAAACTGGATCTTTCAAAAAGTGGACATGAACAATGAATAACTTGTTTCTGAGATATGACCTACAGTTTTTCTTACTTGATAATTTTTTACATTATCATTTCTATTATAAATCTTTATTATTACATCTATAAATAGGTTTTTAACACAGATAGTGCTGTTTTAGTTGCATGTCAGGATTTAACAGTTGGTAGTCTGTTCCAGGTTAGTTAATCTGGAACAAACAATAATGTTTTGTATCTTGTGGTCAGCACCTGATCAAAGTAACAGCAGTATACAAGACCATTTGCCCAGGGGGAAAGAAAAAAACACGAATTATTTTATCTCAATATGGATGTTTCAAAAACCATGTCTTTATAACTTCATATTGAATTGTTAAAATATGTTATCTGAGGGACTTCTCTGGAAGATATTTTATAAGAAGTGTCAAAAGAGAGGCTTGTTATCAGTCTCAACAACAGAAAGCCAATGCATTTTTTTCACATCTGTGATTGTATGTCCTGTGTCCATGCTTTGGTGTAAATCTCTGGAATCTCTATAACCTGCACCACAATTACCCCAACATCCACCTTGGTAACTGCCAAGTCTTTTGGCTTCTGAAGTCAGATGATAGGATTTCACTTTAAATCATAGATGTGAATGAACAGTGTCTCTTGATTTTGGGGGCATCTGTTTTTAAAGTATTGCCTCTACTTGTCCTATGACATATGAGCACATCTTCAAAATCACATCTATACTATTACATAGACTTTTGCCTTTGAGAATAGTATTGGATGAATTTGTGATTGGAATTGGTCAACAAAATCTATAATCTTTTAAAATAAAGTAAAATAAAAACTTGGCAGCACTTTGACCCAGAGCTGGATTAGACAAGGTAGTGATGAGTGTTGTGTGAGATCCTATACTGAGAGTACTGGATTTAGGCTACAATTTCTTAAGTCCTCTTTTCAGTACTAAATGAGAATTTCATCAGAGTTAACTACTGTGGAAGGGGAGGGTGAGAAAAATTATAGAGAATCTCTGGGCTGGAACATGATTAAGTAGTTGTACAATACAATAACTGAAATGACAGTGGGCATTAATTGGTCTTCTCTGTGGGAAATGCCACTGTGGGCAGAGGATGCTGACAGTGAGAAGAAACTGTACATTTGTAAAAAATATAAGCACATATTGTCTAATGAAAGTCTTAGAATAAATTTGATCATTTTGAACATTAAGATTGATTTATGCAGGGTTTAAAAAATAAATTTATATTAGGATAAATGTTGGTAGTATTATTAGAAGATGATTCCACATAAGGCAAGTGTAAGGAAAAATTAACAAAAATATTGTCATTGGGTTTGTTGGACCACTAAAAACCCTTGTTCTCAATCACATGTTTTATTGATGAAATCCTAATGTTTGCTTGAAAGAATGTGCAAGGGCAACTTTTTATTAATTTTCATTACCCAAGTTGTGAGAAGTTCAAACAATAAACAAAACTCATATATAATGACAAGTATATTGAACAATCAGAGGAGGAAAATTGTAAGTAGATCTTGAGTTTTGTTAATACCAAAGCATGGCATTTGAAATATATGTTTGTGTGGCTTCTAGCCTTTTAAGTTTCTCAGTGCTGAAAGCCTGCCTGATGGGTGAGAGTAGCTGTGCTGGCAGTAAGAGGAGCCAAGGAGGCACCCTCTGTATTTTAGCTATGAGCATGGAAGCAAGCATCCTATGTTCTGTGTAGTGTGAAGTACAATAGTATCATTTCAGTTAGCAGCTAATTTCAGATTTTAAAAATTCACACATGTCAAGAGAAGTGAGTCATTAAGACTTTCTTGTGTGTATAATTTTTCTTTCTTTTTTTTTTTTTTTTTCAGTTGTAATAATGGATATTAGGTTGAATTTAAGATATCCAGGTAAGTAGCAGAGTGAACTGGAGAAAGGAATGCAATAATACTATTGATAGGAAGTAATTATCAAAGTGGTTATTCTGTAAGGGAGAAGTTCACCAACTGATGATACAGGTAGAATGGAGGTGATTTCCAGAAAAGAGAGGTCTGGAACCTGTTTTTAATTTATAAAATGAAAGGTAGGTTAAAATCCTATGCTATCCATGATATTAGACTATAACAGACTAAATGTTGGTCATGGTAATGAAAGGAAGACAATAAGTATACAAAATAGCAATGTTTTTAAGCAATGGGTGATTTTAAAAATTCATTTAAATAAAATAGTCTAGTGAATAGAAACACTTCAAGTGCTCAGTACTCAGTACAAATCACAGTAAAATACAAATACCAGTAAAATATTTAACATTTCATTATAAAATGGTAATATATACTGTAAAAATACACAAGCATGAGTTATTAATGCATTGATGGAAAGGCATGCATCTGTAACTGACATTTATATATAATGGCAACAAAGAAAGGTGACTAATTCCTTCCCATAAACTTAGGAAAAATGTTTTGAAGTAGGAAAAATAGTTAAAGGACCCATGGCAAAGTAAAACTAAAAACTGGTTCTTTCCACAGCATAACCTTTAGATAGGTTTTTATTAAGTATTTTTTAATGCTGCTGCTAGTACAAGTGAAGTAACTGGTACAAAGTGTAATTAGTAAAGCCATGCTATTTTATTCTAACCTAAGTGTTTGAAATTCTCAGGTAACTTATATTAGTTTTCTCTTAAACTGAATTTGTTCATTCATTTATTTATTCTAGATTTCTTTTCCTGTTTAGGAAGGGTTTGTTTTGGGCTTTTTGTTTTTTAGGGTTTTTTTGTAACAAATATTAAATATTGAGTTTCATGCTTGGTTTTCTGATATCTATTTGTTTTACTATCAGCTACAGCACAAATAATGTGAAAATTCAGACATAAGTGGGAGGAGGCCAAATTTAAGCATCGTTCAGTATAGTGTGAAAGTCAGCCAGCGTGTTGGTTATGACAAGGAATGTTTCCTCTAATTTCATCAGTGATTGTGCTCAGACTCACAAGTCAGCACAGATAATCAAAGAAAGCCCCATAATAAAACTTCCATTTCTCTTCCTTCACAAGCACAGGGTGAAGCAACAATCTGAACAAACAAAACTAGGAAGGAGGATTAGGAGAATAAAAAGCAGAGAGAAGGGTATAGCGTTTTGAATGTGTGGGTAGATACGTTGTTTTCAGGATTGTAAGTGCTGCTGATGCTTTTCCTTTTGTTCATTCAGGTCTGTCTCTAGATATTTTCATAATTATATAGAATATATATTATTCTATTTTTTATTTTCTATCACTTGTAGAAATAGCTAGGACTAGTGTATCTCATATAATATACAACATATTCTACAGAAAGTTTATGTCAGAATGGTGAGAGATTATACATAAAATATTCAAAAGAATAACTTACTTTATCCTTTGGTGATCTAAGTTACAAAGCATCTTTTAGAAAATGTGTAAGATGCACCAAACTAAGCAGTCTCAAATCTATCAGCTCAGTACTAAATGTTTGGCACAGCTGAACGAGAAAATAGCCTTAAAAGGTTTAAAACCAAATGGTTTTGAATACATTTCAAAAATTTTACTGTTTTCCTAAAATGTTTCTGTTCCTTTTCTTGAGAATTAAATTTTAAAATTAAGCCTGCTTTCTGCTAGCCACCTCTTCCCATTTTGCCACATTCAGAGTTAGGGCAGAAGAGAAATATTTTAAGTCACTTCTGTGTAGTTAAGTGAAGGCTAAAATGTCCAAGAAAATCTTCCACTCATTTTATGATTATTTTGAGTTAAATGGGTTAAAATGATGCTGCAAAGGCTACTCAAAGAGCCAAGATTAAATTGAATCACTTCACTGATACTGGTACACTGTAGAAACTTTTTTTAATGCAAACCTTACCAGCTGACAACCAGCAGCAGTGAAGAGGTACAGTGGAGCTAAGGACTGGATAATGTCCCCTGCTGGGAAGGAAATGTCTTCTTTGGAAGGTGAGGTTTCTGAAGATACTGTCTGGACTAGGTATTTCTTATTTAAAAATTGAAAAAAAATTTAATCTCAGACATTCTGTCTAGTTTCTGAAAGGACACTTGATGATGAGCAGTGGAATTTAAAATAAAAAGAGATTTCTTTTTCAACTGTAGTCTGTCTGTCGGAGCCAGCACAGTCATATTTTAGTGAGCCAATGCCCACACATCTCCTGTGGTCAATTAAAGTGTGAGACTGAAGAGAAAGTATTGCGAGTAAGAGAGAGCGTTAAGAGGAATTTGAGGTGGACAGAGCTGTGGAAAAATGTCCAGAGCTTAAGTGAGGTGGATTTGTGTCTGATATGTGTGAACTGGAGGGGGGGATGTACTTGGGGAGACGCAGTGAATGTCCTCGGGGAGCTGACTGAGTGATCACTGATTTAGTCTGATGTCCAAACAGAAAACAGAAAAAATAAAGAGAGAAGAGTACTGTTTCAAGTAGAACTGACACAGAATAATGGAGAGGTTTAAAGTTACCAGGGAAAGAGAGTGTGACTCAGTTTGCTAATGCAAACTTTTATTTTTCCCCAAGTCAAAAATGAAAAGCACCCTTCGATTTAATTGTTTAACTTTGGTTTAGCATTTTACTTTCAGATTTTTCCCTTCTTTTTTTTTTCCCTAAGAATGGTATTTCAAACTGAAATTTAGTATTTATTTTATTGTAACATATTCCCAAACTAAGCATTTAAAAGAAACTGATAGCTGAAACTGAATAGAAAGAGAATAGAGAGATGGTTCTTTTCATTAGTCTACCATCATATAAATGTCTTTGTTGATACAGATTTGTTGACCAAAGGCTAAAATTTCTTAGTACTTGCTGTGAGAGCTAATGTTTATCCATCGAATAAGTTTTTCATTTTTATGGTTTTTTGCTCATAAGTTATAAGCATAAAATAAATTAATTTTAAAATTTGCAAAACTATATTCTACAAGTAAGAAACAGCAAACTGTGGGTGCCTGTGAAATATTATTTCTGTGGCGGTGTTACATGATTTAATTAAACAATTGTCTCATGCACAGAGTGACTCTGCTACAGAAATGAAGCATCATGTGCCAAATGGGTTTTCCTTAGCATCTTTTCTCCTTAAGCTGGAAAGTATTACTGTATATTTGTGATGGATTGCAAGGGGAAAGGTGATTTCCTGGTAAGGGAACATAACATGTCACCTGAAGAACACAGCAATCAGTTTTCATCTGCTAAAAGTTTTTGTGTGGTTAGGGGTGAGTAGCTCAAGCCCACTGTTCCCAGATGGTTCTACTGGGCTAGGTATTTTCTAGAAGCACTGCCAATGCCGTGCAGCACACTGCTTTCTGTCTCAGGCCTACTTGTGCATTTCAAATTAGGCACACAAAATTTCTATGCTATCCAAACAATTATAGAATTTGAATTCTGGACCCCATATGTTTCTTTTCTATGTAAAATACTAAAATATCATGTCCACAGTAGCACGGAACTGCCTGTGACAGAACTGATAATGTTTCCATAGATTTATAGAATGCCCTGAGTTGGAAGGGACCCACAAGGATCACCAAAGTCCAACTCCTTTATATTCAGTGCATAATTCTGGTGGCATGTAGTAAGGAAGATCTGGCAAAATCAATGGATTGCAGGGGATAAAACTTAATAGTGATTAACTACCTTTCCTCTGAATAAGACTGGCCTCTACAAAAGCCAAGTATTTAATAATTAGAGTATTCTTATATCTAAAAGCACAATACAGAGTCACAGTTACATAGTCAGCCTTGATTATTAATGTAATTGGTTGATTATTGATGGATATAGAAATCTCATTGCTCTTTGCATATCATATTTTAGGGTGTATTAAGTATATGTGTCAAAATAGCTTGGAATTTACATGAGGATTAACACATCCCAGATGCACTTCCTGAAGCCAAAGTAGTCCTTACACATATAGAAAGCAGAAAAAATGAGGAATATTATCAGCAGAGACATGGACCCTATTATCAAATTACCAAAGGAAGTGGTGTGTGAATTTGATTATTGGCAGTGATGCTACTTATTTGTATTGCCATGGCTTCGATGAGCACTCAGACTGTGAGAGCTCTCAGACACGCTGCATTAGATGTAGCATAAATGGAAAAAGACTTTTCCTGCTTCCAGGGAACTTTACTATCTAAGCATTAAACAAAAGCAACAAGGCAGTGCAGCTAATGGCAGCACAGCAGCACAAGGAGTACTGGTCAGCACAATCGCAAATACTGTCCAAGCTTTTTGAACTGGGAAAGAAAATCTCTGAGAACAATTTCTCCCAAGCATGAGAGGAACCGTAAGGAAAAAAAAAAAGAAAAAGGCAGAAAGATGCATTTCAAATTTTAGGAGTTGGCAACAGCTACTGGTATCATATGCCAGGTTGACATGGGTGTTGAGCTCTTGACAGGAAGAAAGTGGTAACTGGCAGGATGGAAAAGGGCAATTGAAGGATTCTTAAAATGAGGATGAGTAGCTTAAGTTTGGTACTAGAGAAGAGGCTGAAAGTGGAAGAGGAAGAAAGTGCTATTGCCACAGTACCTGAAATGGCCAAAGTGGCAGGCTGTACAAATACATCTTTTGCAGCTATACCTGAGATAGTCATAAGCCACATAAAAACTGAATCAATCTGTGTTTTTTATCTATTTTTTAAAATTTCCATTATATAATTATTTCTGACAAATACTACATGTTTATTGTTCTGGGATTATTTTGAGAACTATTTATTTTATAGTGGAAAAATATAAATGCAGAGCTCTAGTGTTGCCAGCATATGAGCTATAGATTTCTTCTGCTGCTTCTTTATCATTTTCCATTTCTTTATGACTGGTGTAAGAACAGAAAAGCTGGATTTTTATAATGTGCATATGCAAAGGGTTTCACTAGTTTTCTACAAGTACTGAATATTTAAGAAAGAGGAACTATAGCTGTGTGCTTTAGAAAGGTTCCAAGAAGATTTGTGTTGTGAAATGAACCTACTTAAAACTATTTCCTTTTCCACTTTGCCTTCTTGCAAGTCCTCTTCACAGAATGGTGGTACAGCTTTTCGCTGAGTTGGTAAATGTTAGAATTGGCATTAGTGCTGAACTGGGATTTAGGTTTGCTAAGATTCAACCCTTTTGTCTGAATGCAGGCACTTGCTGTAAAATCACCAACACATCATAGGTGTTCAGTGGTCTAATGACAATTTTGGCTTTTAAAAGATCCTGCCATTTCGTCTTCTATTGAAAGATTTGATAAATGCACTATTGTGGATGTGATCTTGATCCAATATAATTCAGGAGAAGTAATGTAGAATCAGACATGCTCTGTGCAATTAGACTGCCATGAAATCAGCAGCACAAATATTGCACTGCTATGATAGGAGCTGAGAGCTGAAAATATGAAGCTAGGGAAAACTTCATATGTGTTTTCTGTTGTCATCCTCAATTCTACTTAATTCTTCTATATTTAAATTCTGGGAAAAGGGGAACTCATACATACATACATTTCTTTCAAAATAAAGAACTTATACATCCAGAAGTTGTGGGTGTTTCAGCATCACCTCAACTAATATAGGTTGTGTTTAACAGACAACTGAAAGAAAACACAAACAGAAAGTTGAAAGCATATGATGGGAGGGACTACAGAAGTCAAAATTTGTATCAGTCTCAAAACAGTATCAACTGTTGGTGGTTCTCTAATGCTGAGGTGAAATATGTAAAAGACTACAGAGACCCATTCAAACTGTGATATTTGTGCATCTGGAATTCATGTTCTGAATCTGAGATGAATATCACAGAACCCAGATTTACATCACTTTAAGTGGCTGAAGTAAATTCTGTTCTGAACTGCTGTTTGAGATCATAACTATATTGTAGATGATTTTTGTTTAGTTTTAAATTTTTTGTTTAATTTTTGTATTACTGAAGACATTTGTAGTTTCCCTATTTAATTTCTAGTGTTTTAAGAACTCTATATATTCAATTCCATTTATTTCCATTTTTAAAACAAGCAATCAAAACAAAACTGTATTTTTAATGTGTTGTGAACTTCTCTGAAGCCATAAGAATAAACACAGCTGAACAAAAAAGATTTGGAAACCCAGAATGAGGATAATCTGTGCATCCTGATATACAGTAAATTTTTAAAAATTGAGTTCTGGTCTAGCAAAGTTAGTACAAGGGCATCAATATTAGCATCTATGTCAAAGTTTTTGATTGTAATCTGTATTTATCAATGCTTTTCTGTGTCACTTCCTTGGTTTTCCTAAATGGAAATCTCTTTTGAAAGGGCTGGCTTTCTGCACTGTATTTCTTGTAGCTTTTTAAAAGTTAAGGCTGTTAGGCTTGGTGCAGTTAACATGCCATATTAACAGAACTCTTGGTTATAGCTGTCATCGTATCACTGGTCTGGCAACAGAGGGAAGGACTGAAACAAGACCTCTACCTAGTAAATTAGGAGTTACCATACTCTACCATCTTCACAAGTGGTACCTGGGCAGAGGTGTGGGTCTAGAGCTGACCTACCCTTTATCTGTGCCCTTGCTCCACAAAGTTGTAGCTAAGAAGGAGCCATGAAGCCTGGGGGAAGGGCAGCTTACATGTTGCTTTCTAACTAGCACTCCTCCTTTTCCTAAGTTCCTCCATCACAAGATTGCCCTGCTTTTCACAAATGGAAGACCTCATAGTTGCTAACAGCCACACTACAGGTGATTATACCAACATATGTAGCATAATACCATATCAACACTGGAAGTCAGCATTTTCAGCACATTCTCTTTTCTTTCCCACAAGAATCTTGTTTTGAATGCTTAGAGGTAGCAAGTCATTTCAACCACACAAATAATTTTTTTTAAAAAATCTTTCAATCAGAAGTTACATTCCACTGCCATGGAAACATATAATAAAATCTACAATGTTCAGATAGGAAATAATGGTGATGAACATACATCCAAACCCAAGGTGTACCTGCATACATTAATCCTTAACAATAATAGTAATAATAACAACAATATTAATAATACACCATTTGAAGTTAGATGTTCTGAGAATATATGAGAAGTGATTATTTTAAAAAAGAAAACCACAAGTACATAGTTCCTGCACCAGAATCCTCCATAAGTTATGACAGGATAGTGTTTCCAATAAAAAGTAAGATAACACTTGGCAGGGAAAGTGAATATATATGTTTATATTTTTTAATTTTATAAAGAAGCACTGAAACATCCAAAGTGTTTGTGAAGTCAAGGTGGGGAAACAGTTCTTTCTGTCTTGGAGCTGAAAAGACCCAGCAAGTTGTGAACTTAACTGGTATTTTTTTATAGTATAAAGTTCCATAGGGTCTGTGTGTACATAGAGAGGTTGTAGCCCCATGGTAAATGTGTGATGTGCCTGTGTAAGGCTCAATAATCCAGCTCTTCTGAGGCAACTCCTGTGATTCCAAACCTCTGAGCCACTTCAAAGAACTCCTGTTTTAAAAAAGTATCAAAGACATGCTGGGGGGGAAAAAAAATATCCTTTCAATAGAGGACAGTACCTGTCCAGTGCTCCCAAAGAAAAGTAGCTGGCATTGTATGGAGTAGGCAATATTTAGGCCACAACAAGTACTCAGTTTAGTATTTGCAGTCCCATGACATTCCAAGGCCTTTGTACTATTAGAAAAAGAAAGGGAGAATTCCCTCTGCCAGATACAAATCAGTGTTTATTTCTGGTGCTGAACATAAACACTGCTATTCAAGAAACAAGAAACCCTCTTCCCAACAACCTATAAAACACAAGACTCCAACACAAAAGTATCTTTACTCTTTCAAACAAGTATTAGAAAGCAAAAACAAAATTTAAAAGAACATATTATTTTTAGGTTTGAGTGTTTCTTTTTCTTGTGGAAGAAATACGCATGAGCTCTTTACAAGCAGACAAATACCAAGAATAGTTTCACAAGCAGAGTGCATGTAATAGTCCAAATACAATAGATGTTGTAACAGCACTCACTTGGAGTGATCTGCCCCACCTCCATCATGACTTTAATGTTTTGTGTATATCAATAAAACCAATGAGCCATAATATTGTGTGCTTTCCTTTCTGGAAGACAAGGCACCAGCATGAGTTTTTAATATATGTACATGTTTTTTATAAACAACACATACATTAGTGAAGATATTTCAGGATCTTGTGGTGCAGCCTTTCTGAGCTAGGGCAAAATTATTAGACTTTGAATTTCCATTTGTAGCAAAGTCCTGTAAACACCTTCAGCTACACTATTTATTTGTAGGCTGCTACAATTATGCGATATATGATTTGATTATTAGGGTTAGCAGGACCATGGCTAATGGAATCAGTATCATGGCTACAGCAAGCTTTGTGAATTCTCCCTGCCAGTTTTCTGCTAACTACACTTGTGTCACTCACATGGCACAGGAATACTCTAACAATTAATTGTAAACCAGAGGGAAACTTTTAATGGACCTCTTCTTGAGATCTCATGTCTAAAAAGCAAAGTTCCCATGAGTGAAGTATAAGTTAGCTTTTCTAGGGGGAAAAAAAGGAATGAATTACATTTCTCTTCTTGTCCTTTAAATGAATAGCATAGTTTGGGTGAAATTATCAGGCAATTGCATGCCTTTTATGCAGATAATGCTATTTGATGAAAGCGGTGTTTTGATCTGCTGAGGATAATACAGATCCAGGGTTGGATTCATTGGTAAGAGTAAAGCTGTCTTCTGTGATAACTTCATCTCAGCATGAGGTCAGACGGGGAAAACTGGGATGGGGGATTAAAAAATGACACAGTCGGAGCAGTATTCAGTTCCCTGCTGTGCTCCTGGCTGCACACTATAGCTTATGTTTCTGATCTGTTATGGTATTGTCTGCTTTTCTCTCCCAGAGCAGAAAGAGATTGCTTAAAACTTTTCTTTTTTCAGCTAGAGGGATTAGTTCAGTGCAGCTTTTTTAATTAAAGAAACTGTATATTTTTCAATGTAATTTAAGGCTGTACAAGAAGGCCATCAGCATTCATAACTTAGTACTGTTACCTGCAACAAAGCCTAGCCATTTATTTTACATTCAGAAGAAGAAATCACTGTTAAGATTTTTGAGGGTTAAAATATGATGATTGGCCCTGCAATTGAAAGAATCACAGTTACCCATTGTCTCCTGAGAGTTTTCTGTGGAAGAACTTCAGTTTTCCTCTTATTTATCTGGGCTTTCCTAATTAAATCTCTGATATTAGAATGGTGGTTAAAAATTCTGATGTGTGGAAATAGAACTGAGCATATTTTTTTCACAAAAAAATTAATGCAAAAATATTGCCAAATATTAAAAGGCATCTACAAAAAATGACTGTAACATCACCATGTCTGTATCAGAACAATATTTCCACACAACAGATTTTCTAGATATGTAACTAGTGCCTTTATTAATAAGTAATAATATGCAAATAACTGACACATGTTCATGATACCTAAAATGGTCAGTTTGTATGTATAGCTGTAGATATAGATGTATGTTTATGCATATATGTTTGTGTATGTATGTCTGTATTCATATAGATACACATGGATTTATATATTGATATACACACAGTTACATATATTTTTCAGCTCAGAGAGTTGAATTTACAGCACAATTTAAACAAGGTTAATAGCTAAAACCTTCAAATGTTTCAAATAAGGCCCATATGGTGATCACTTTACAAAGCATACAGGGACTGTGCTTAGGTTGCAACATACACATTTCCAACTAAATTCCATGCCAGATCAATTAGAAACAGTTCTCCTGAGCAGACAGGAACAAACACAGATTGTTACCACTCCACTGCCTGAACTCTTGTCTTCCAGGAATGAAAGCAGTCATCCTGAATACAACATATTTTACTACTAACAGCTTAAGATTTTTTTTTTTTTAAACTAGTAGTATTTTAATAAAATCTTGATATTGGCACATCAGAGCAATTAACATCCAAATTATCACAATAAAATAGAAGATAGCTGTTAGAGCTTTTGGTTAGAGAGGTATTTTTCCCAGACTGCATTTGTTAGTGTTGTCTTCTGCTAGAAGGCGTAGATAGCACAGGAGAAGAAGAAAAGGAAAGAACCAGACAACAGAAAAGCACTTTTGGTTTATTTTTTCCTCATGCAGTGTGCTTTTCTTTAAATCATCTTTTCTGTACAATTCCTAAATCTGAACAATTTTCTGGTGGAGTTTCTTGTCATTTTTTAAAATACATCTTTTAGCTAGAAAGCTAGAAGGGAAAACAAAAATGTTTATTATGACTATGAAGCTTAGGTAAAATAAGGCCTCTTTCTTCTTGTAAATATCATAAATTCTGAATGTGACTTAATTATATAAACTTCTGTATGTACATATAAGGTCTATATGTTGACTTCTGAATTGCTATAAATATTCTGCATTCCTCCTGTTAAAGGAAATTATGGATAGTCACCCCCAGATGTAGTTACTGGGAAAGTGTTATACCAGCAAACACAAATCTTACATTTTTCATGGCCTTGTGTACTAACTCACACAATGATGGCAATAACGGTGCTTTGTGATGGCTCCTACTTATGAATACAAGGTGATTAAAATGATTATGTGCTTCAGTTTAGGGCCATAAGTTTAGCTCAGGCAGTAGTTCCTAATGCAGTGTTAACACTATATGAAAGGCATTTTTGTATTCCAAATCGTATGCAAACTCCTTCAGGTTCTTTCCTGAGGACCCAATGAAGAGGGTCAGCAGTTTTGTGCAGCTGAAGTGCATCATTTTCACCAGAGGTCAGCTTCCCATATAGCTTTGTTTTATGCAGTGGAACACAAACTAATGTAGTGGAAAAGCATGACCCCCATTTAAAGGTTGATTTGTATGATAATCAGTACATTTAGTGGCTTCAAAATGAACGTGTGTAAGGCCCTATCTTGCTTTAATTAAGGTAATTAAGACATATTTCCCTCTGCAGACAGCTATTTAATTTTATGGCTTTGTCAGTGATCAGATTAGAATATTTGTTTTACAATTTTACCGCAACTCGATACTCGGGGAAAAAGTGCCTCTCGCTCTGCTGCTGGCGGTGAGACGGGAAAGCCGGCGCAGCCCTTCCCGCGGAGCGAGCCCAGCGCAGCTCCGCGTGTCCGCAGCCGCTCCAGCCCGGCACCCGCGTCCCGCGCACCGGGGCTTCCCCCTGACGCCGGGGCTGCACGGGCGGCCCCTTCTTCCCAAAGTTTCCCCGTTCCCACAGAGGAGGGGTGCGGGTCTCTCCGGGGCTTAGGGCAGAGCGTGGTCACGGCGGATTCGTCACCTTCTGACCCGGCCCCGCTCCGGTCCGTGCTTGGCGCGGCGCGGGGGCTGCCCGGGCTCAGCCATCCCGCCCGGGCAGCCGGGGAGGGGAGCGGGGCGGCTCCGCCGACAGCTCGAAAGCAGCAGCTCGAGCGGCTGCGAGCTCGGTCCCTTCGCGGGGCTTGCACAGGAGCAGGAGCCGCGCGAACTGATGGGGACAGTTGTTTCCATGTAATGACCAACCATCACGACTGAGTCGAAATTAGGACTTTTTTTTTTTTCCTTTTTTTTTTTTTTTTTTTTTTTTTTTTAATTAGAGTTGTGATTATGAAGTATCCTGACACAGGGCAATGCTGCTAGTTGTTTTCGTTACGTAGAGGCAATCCCTACCTAGCTGCATTAAAGCGCATCTTGACTCTTACCCCGAAGGAAAATGGATGGTTAGAAACAATTTCTTCCTCCATGAGCTGTAGATCCAGGACCGTTGTCAATGCACAGATCTTGAGATCTGTTTTTTTCAGACCTGCGAATATCCTAAAGAGCGTGGAGTCCTGGAACCAGAAAATGCCGAAAAGCCTGGCAAAGCCCGAGTTACCGTTCGAGTACGGAAGGACACGTTAAGAACAGTTTAGGCAGTTTGCAAAGAACGTGACAATGTCTTGAATGTGTGTCTTCTTTTGGAGTTACTGGTAGATTAGTGCAGGAGCCGGCATGTCTCGCGCCAGAGGACGTCCTGCTCTTTTCTCTCAGTATCACCTACCGTCCAAAAAGATTTACTGATAGTCCCATCTGAAAAAAAAAATATCCCTAAGTCGATGAGGAACGCATACCCTTTTGTTCTTTCTGTACTGAAGTAGTGAGCTTACTAGAAATCCAAAATAATCCAAATGAGTAAGGAATGGCTGCCGTGTAATTTTAGAGAGTTTAGTAACATTTAATACTTGACATTTGAAAGATAGTTTCCTACAAAGCTCTAACTCAGATGTGCCTGAACACTTTTCAAATTTGCTTAATCTCGGAAGGCTGAAATTTAATTAAATTTTGGTAAGCCTGGTAATGCTACTTCAGTGATGTCCAAGTTAAGAGCGGCAAAATAACTTGCTCTGAACTTCAAATGTGTATCAGTAAGTAGTTAACTTTTGTTGTCTATCCAGTAGGCTTTGCACAAGATAACATGATGTTATCTTTCTATTTATAATAAAGCTGTACCTTAACTCAGTGTATTTGAGGGCAGCAGAAAGTTCAAAATAGTACTAGATTAAAAGATTTAGCAAAGGTATTGCAAATGGATGAAGTAGTAGTGCAAAATACAGTGCTTAAAAATTGCATTTGCAAAACATAACTTTAAATATTGTGTTAGTACTGTAAGCCAAAAGAAAAAAATTGTAAATAAAACCCTGAGTTTACAAGATTAGCTTGTAGTTTAGCCAAAATGCTATTTTGTATAATATGCAACAACAATTACAGCATGTGGTGTATGTTCAGGTTTGATTGTTCCTGTGTGCCTAGCTATAAGCATTTTGTAACAATTAATTTTATGCAATTCACATTTTTACACTTCGAGTGCTGTCTTGTAAGGGCTAAACTCTTTGTAGGATATTTTATTTGAAATACAAGGTCATGATGATTCCAGTTCTACCTGTGTTGTCTGTGCACTTAGCTGCACAGAACACTCTCTCTCTAGGTCTGTGGCTCCTACTTTTTGAAATGAAATGCCACCACTTCAGAGCCATCCACAAATTCAATAGAGAGTATTCATTTAAATCCAATGGTTTAGTTGTTGAATCTTTAAAATACTTTTGCAAACCCCTGTTTAAAAGTAGTTACTTTTATTACAACTTTTCTGGGGATGAAGACACATCATTGCCATTATAAAATACATTTTTTTTCCTCTTCCTTTCAGTATGCTCAATATTATTTTAAGTCAACACATTGACTGTTGACTTAAAAAGGCTTGAAACATTTGTGGTTTTCTATTGCACTGGCTGTATAACGGTGCTGTGTGATGCTGGCTCTGTGTGTGTGGTACCTGCTGTAATTCCCACATGCTGACCTCAGCACTGTCGAATCAGTTTATATACCCAGGCACCTTGTCTCTCGGGTCGAGCCCAGCTAACTACAAATGCAAAGAAAAACACAGGAGTAAAACACGGGCATGTGAGAGAAAACTGCTGGACTGATTATAGATGGCTCCCTCGCAATGCCCGTTGGTTACATCTGCAGTAACGTTTCCATGATTAGGAGGTATTTCCAGTTATTTCAGGACAGAGGAATACAGGGATTTTCTTTGGGAGCGTTTAAGATAACAAAGTCGTGCATCTTTCATTACAGAGTCAGAGATGTGGTGGATAAAGTTAGGAAAATCAAAGTACTGCAGTGGGTAGCCGGCTAAACGTTCAAAGCTGCTCATCTGTCTAACTTCTCCGGGTGTTTCGCATCTCCTGTGTGAAACGCCTTTGAGTTTAAAAGGGAAGGATAAAGGCGTAAAAAGAGAGCGGTCCTAGATAGGCAGGTAGGTAGGTAACATCTCAGTGTGCGAAAAGTTACAGCTACTACTTTGAGCCGAGAGGTTGCTGAGGAGTCAGGGAGAAAAATAAGCAGAAGCGCCTTTGTACACCACGGAGAAATGGCTTTAAAAGCAGATGTTTAAGCTGTAATCAGGTCACTCGGCACCCAGCTCCCGCCCAACTCCGAAAATTGCCGGGGTGCGGCGGAAGGGCCGGGCTGGGGGGGGCTGCGTGTACCCGTGCGAGGGGCGGGCTGCCGGGCCGGGGAGCGCCGCCGGCACCCTCTGGCCTTGCCGGGCGGCCCCGCCGCGCCGCGCCCGGGCTGCCGGCAGCGCCGAAGAGCCTCGGCGGGCGGGCTGCCCACCGCGCCGGCTCTGCTCGGCCGGGCGCGGTGCGCTGCTGCAAGGGAGCTGCGCATTATTTCCCCAAATTCTTTCCCGCCCCATATAAAAATAAATAGGTTCCCGCGGAAAACAAAATGCAGCAGAGGGATGCTATATGCCCTGCCGGGTGGAGGGAACGCGCAGCGAAGCCGTGTAAGTTCATTAGTGTTTGCAATCAGGAGCACGCAGACACCCTCATCAGGGCAGACAGCGGCCAAGAGCCATTCATCAGCCTGAAGTGCCGCTCGCGGATGACCCCTAAATCACCGCCGGCGTCGTGGATGCGCTGATTAGACTCAGCGTGGGAGCCGCGCCACGGCACTCCATGCGAGCGGCGGGGACGGGGGGGCAGCAGGCTGAGGGTTCGCAGCCTGGTGGGTCGTGTCCCGGCCCGGGGTGGCGCAGGGAAGCACCGGGGTCCTCGGCCGGGTCCCCCGCGTTACGGCGAAAGTAGGTGCTGGCGGCGGCGGCTCCTCCCCGCGCTCCTCCCCCGCGGCACGTCGCTGTGCGCGCACCTTCGCCCTCCCCTCCCGCAAGAAGAGGGGCCAAACTCCCTGCCCGCCCGGCGGGGGAGGAGGCGGGGAAAGTGAGCTCCGCGGGACGCGTAAGCTCCCGCGGCGCGGGCAACAACTCGTGGCCCTCCCCCCGCCCGGCCCCCGGCCCTCCCCTCGCTCCCGCCCGCCCTCCGCTCCCGCCCGCCCGGCCTGACAAAGTGCCGGCGTGCGCCGCTCTCCCCCGCGCTGCTGCCGGGGCGCGGAGGCGGCGAGGCTCGCGGCGTGCCCGCGGTAAGTGGCGCGCTGCGCTCCGCGGCTGTCCGGCCGGCAGCGGGGCGCCGGGGCCGCTGCCCTCCGCCTGGAGGAGAGCGGGCTGGGGGCTGGTGCGCGGGGGCCGGTGGAGGTTTTTGCGGCCCTCCGTCCCTCCCTTCCCCGCCTCCCCCACGGTGGCACCGTTGGCGGCGGGACTTTCGCCGGGTGGTGGGCGGGAGTCGCGGGGCGCCCCGGGACGCGCGGCTGCGGCCGGAGCGCGGCCCCAGGTAGGGCTGCGCGGGTGCGGGGGAGCGGGAGGATGGGGCCGGGGACGCAACTTAATGTGGGAACTCCGCGGTGCCGGGCGGAAAACTGAGCGGGGGGGATGGGAGGGGTCTGGGTCTGGCAGCAGCGCTGCTCGGCCTCGGAGCGGGGTCTGGGGCTGCTGGTGTGCGCGCTCCCGGGGGGCTGAGCGCGCTCCCGGCGGCGCGGGGCGGCGGTGGGACTGGGCACCGCAGCAGTTTCGGCGCTTTCTCAAGTCGGCATCCTCACTTCTGGAAGATAAACCGAAGTGTCCGCACTTCTGTCCGGTGAGCGCAGGGGCGCGGGCGGAGGCGCGGAAGCTCGTCCGACCAAGTTGATGGTGGGTTTGGAACTTGGTGTTTGTTACCTCGGGTGTGCGGGCGCGGGGCGCTCCCGCCGGGTCCGACGGCCTCGGGCGGCGCGTTTGTCAAGCGGCGGCGGGCGGTGACAGGCTGCCGGGTGGTCTGTGCTCCAGAGCTGCTGCCGGGGCTCTACCTGCTCTCCTGCTAAAGGACGCGGTTCCTGAGGCTCGTATCTGTAATGGTCTAGTCAGTAAACTGCGGTGAAAATCGTGTTATTGTTCAGCGAAAACACATGGCGACCAAAGAAATTGTGTGTCACCGTGGTTTGGGGAGAGAAAGGGGTGGTCTTCCCCGCGAAATTCCAAACATTGCTGATGTCTGGTGGGATTTTTCTTCACGTGTACGTAGGAAGCAGATCTACTGTTTTGTGAACTTCAAAGTTTTATGTTATAAAGTTGCTTTTAAGCAAAGTAATGTAAAAAGAGAACATAGCCAAACTCCCATCTTGATGTGCTTACAGACTGTTGAAAGTTTTTTAATAGGAGCAATTTCCATAAGGTATCATGTAGATGTAGCCTCCTTTAAATATTTAGATTTAAAATATTTTTATAAGAAAACTTCGGCAGTTTTACTTTTCTGCTTTTTAAATATCATGTGTCTCTTAAGCTAAGTCTTAATTCAATACTTGTTTGGTTTTATTTGACTGTTACCCCTGCATTTTATATACACTTCCTCAGGCAAAGTATTTTGCTTCATACCACTGAAGACTTGTAATGATATTCTGTGGCCATGTGGATCCTAAAATTCTGCCTAGTAAAGAACAAAATGAAGTATAAATGTTGTTTATCTATGGTCTTACAGAAAAGTTAATTGTAAAACACTTGAAGACGGTCTCTCTAAAAAATACCACTGCTCTTCCCTTCTAAAATAATCCATGTGCTATTCAGAATTATTATTGCATTCACATCTAGGAGTTTAGTTTAATATTGTATGCAGGGAAAATTTTTCATAAAATGTACTTTTATATAATATAAGAATAGTTTGGAAGAAGGGCCCCAATGTAAGTGTGAATATGCATGAAAATTGTATCACTTAAATTTTGCAAAAATATAACAAGTTGAGAAAAATATTATTAGTAAATAGGGGAAGGAAAAAAGCCAACAGTACAGAAATATTAGACGAATACAACTGATTAAAAATGGAAAGGGGTTCAGTGGAGTGAACACTGAGATAAAAGATGCTGTTTGGTATAATAAATACTTGACCCTGCTGAGATTCTTTTGTTTAATATATTTTGAGGAAAAACAATCCAAAATAACATCATAATCCAGTTAGCAGGTTAAGACTCGTATTTCAGTAAAATCGCTTAGAGCTGGGAATAATTATTCTCTGTTTAAATGGAAAAAAAAAAGAGAAGAAAAGGATATATTAATAGAAACTAGACTTAAAGTTACAAATGAGCACACACACAATGGCTGCTGTAAAAAGCATCTGTTTTATAGAAGTCCCATAAAATATTAGAAAATAAAGTAATAACCTGGAAGTATTTTTTGTTATCTCCTTGCCCCAACAATTAACAGATTATAGTCTTGGCTCAGTAAGATACTCAGAACCATTACCTCCAGTTAAAATCAGTGAGCATTGTGCAGACTGATGTCCCTGTAGATGGATGCAAAAGCTCCCACTAACTTGCATCAGTTTTGGATTAGGCCCAATAAAAGCTGAGAGAGCCCAGCAACTCGGAGGATCAGGTGCTGTTTGTGAAGGGGCATTGTGCTTTATAGACATAAAAGACCAGAGATACTACTAAGGCTTCAGGTCAGAACTGTTCTTATATTTATAGTGATACTGTACTTAATGCTCTGTTTCTATTATTGAAAACTCATCTCTCTGTCAGTGTGCAACAGAAACTATAACTTTTTTATAGAGAAATCTTAAAATATTTTTTTTTCAAAATGTTACGCAAGTAAGTTGCACTTGTGTAAGATTTAAAGGCTGATTTGAACAATACTGGTACTACATATTAAGTATTGTTAATAAGATGAATATATCTATATGACTTTTTTTTCTTTTAAGAACTACTTTACTGTAGAAAATTAATTCTATTAAATGAATACATTGTTGGGTTTACTGTTTTAGTGGTATGTAGTGATAATGTGGCTGTCACCTGCAAGTCTGCACAGTATCAAGTGCAAAAAATGTTACCAAAAACAATTTTAGAGTGTTTATTAGAAAATCCTTGGTTTGATTAAATAAATGTTTTACCCTTGGCTAATTAGTTAAATGAGTAAGTCCTTTCAGGATACCTGCATGCGATTCTTCTTAGACTGAAGAGTGTCTTAAAATAAATGCTTTATCTTTTTAACAGAGTAGTATTATTTGCAGAGTTTTAGCATGTAGAAAACATTTCAGGGACTCAGAGTTAGGGTTGGGGTTCACACAGTCAGATGAACAATTAAAAGAAAACCCATAACATTTAAATTTTTGGAGGTAACAGAGGCTTTAAAGAAGTTACCATTGTAAAAAGGTGCAGTTTTAACAGCCTTTCCTTAGCTCTAAAACTGATTAATTGCTGTGTCTTATAAAACCTGATTTATTTCATACTTTTTTCATACCAAGCATTACCATTATGAAGCTCTCCTTATAAGTGAGATTAATGTTTCTGAGCAAAGAAGTGGTTTGGAGGGCTGCATTCATTTTGAGTGCTATTCTAATCAATTTTAGATACAGCATTTCACAATGTATCAGTCTGCATCCGAACCTGCCTTATTATGTGGAATTAACTTGTTAGTGATTGATAGGAAGCCTGCTCGATGGAGCAGGTGATTTGTTAGAAAACAAGTGTTACAGGTTCCAGGAGTTTGAGTACAGAGTCAGGCAACTCTGGTGCCCATTCTGTGGCCTGACTGAAGCTCAACAGAGAAGTTAGAACTAAATGCTGTGCTGGTTTTTTTTTAAAAGCTAAAAAACCCAACAAACCCCAAAAATCCTAAAACCAAAACTAATGTTAATGTTCCTTACAGTGGTATTTGGCTTCACAGACAGTCTGAAGTGACAGGTATGAGGCGCAGACAGCGTCTTTGTGCATCAGTATGTGCTGTTACAGTGCATGTCTCCTGGATTATTTGGAGGAATAGCTTTAGCATTTGAAATCAAAATTCAGAAGGCTACTTTCAGATGACAAGGTGCACACCTACTGGATATTGCTTGCATAGTTATTGAAATACATGCCAATGGTATTTTTTCTCTTTTAAAAGTAGCAAAGATTGTACTTGTTTGAATAGCTAGTGAAATATTTGCACACTCTGTCTGTGCACCTTTTGGTCTCAGCTTCACCACTCTTTAATTCTTAACCACTAGGCTATGGTCACACGCTACTGCTGGGTGTGATGCATAAACATTTAAAGATCAGGGAAAAATAATGCTTCCTCAATATTGAGAGAAAAATAAGTTTTAAAAGGCCAAATTTAAAATACATATATGAGAAACCTATGAAAATTGTAAACAATTCTAAGATATAGGTGTATGCATCTGTTATGAGGATAGTAATTTAAATCTAAATTATAGTTATTTGTGCTTCTTGTAAGATGTACTAATTGCATTCAGTAAATTTTTAAAGTTTGCATATTGTACTAATTACATTAGGCTTTTAGTTCAAGTGTGCATATAAACAGTAACAGAATGTTGCAACTGAAGCATTGCATAAAAGTATTTCTGGTCTTAGGTAGATCAGAAGTAATAAAATTACAAAATGTTTATGAATACCAGGTTCTAAGTGCTCATCACCTTTTAGTTCAGTCTGGCTTTATGGAATATACATTATTTGTACAGATTCATTTTAATATTACAACTGAAATAGCTGCTACTGAACAAATATGAAGGGAATAGTATCTTAAGCATAATAAAATGGAGGGTACAACAGGAACTGCATCTCTGATTGCCTTCTTAGATGCAAGTCTTTCTGTGTGTTCCGTACTTTCAACTTATGGGCAATTTACTCTTGTTTAAAATACATTTTATGCAATGCTGATACTTGGATGACACAAGGTTGAAAAGTAGTTTAAGTCTGGAAGTTTAAGTTTATGCTGTGAGTCTTGCAAAGAAGTGGATGTGCTTTTATAATTTAGACTGAAATTCAACATATAAGTTCAAACCTAGGTGATCTAATTATTTTGAATTTTGCAACTTAAGTCTGTAACAGATTGAGGTTGTTGATACTTGGTGTGTATTTTTGTATCTACAAAAAAAGTTAATTGCAAAAATTAGTGCGTAGATGTAATGAAAGCAAAACAGTAAACTAGAAACTGCAAAGTGATGTATTGAATTCAGCACTGATTAACGTACTCTGCAAATCCACTGAAATCAGCAGATTACCTGAATTGTCATGTACTCGTGAGCTGGGAGGCTGTAGTAGAACTTTGTGTTAAAATATTTGAATAACTGAAATGTGTGTTAAAAGTTATAGTAACTTTAGTTCACTTTTACATTAGGAGTTCATGAATGCTAATTCAGTCTTCATGTATAAAGGAAAATTTTCAACTTGAGAAAAGATGCTTTAAGTTATTTTTGGTTACTTTCCTGACTTTTACATTTTTATCACACTGCTACTAAATCTTTAAAATGAAAATCTTTACATGAACTAGTTATGGATTATAATTATTTGATAATAGTCTCAATGCCTCTTTTTCTATTCTCCCCCAACATACCTCCATTCCATCACTAGCAAAATAATGGAATGATTGCAAAAATTTTTACTTCAAAGTAGGTTTGCCAACTTGCTTTACTCTTTCAAGCAATTTATTTTGAAAGAAAGGAAAATATCTTTTATAATGATGGCCTAAAATCTGTATTCTATAAACCTTTAAATTTTGAAATTTTGTGAGTTAAGATCTACATGTGTCCTTTGCATCTGAATTACAAAAGTAAAATTGCAGCTTGCAAAAATCTTAAGATCTGACTTCAATTTTTCCTGTAACAGCATAGAAAAACATTCAGAAAAGCAGCAGTTATTATTGTAAAAGCTGTCTTGGTGTGGAACTTAGAATGTGTTGTGTTGAAATCACTTGTGCTGGTGGTGTTATTTTTCAACATTGTATTGAATTTCTGATAGTATTCTTGACAGCAGTTAAGCCAACGTACAAAGGAACAAATGTGTCTTATTTCCTTATTTGAGTCTTGACAATTTTTAGTGTCTTAAGAAAACTGTCAAGGGTAAAATTACTAAAATACAGATTTAAAACATTTTTCTTGGCAGGACTTGAATAGAAAGTTGCGTGTGAGAATTTTTAGAGGAGGGGGAAAGAAATTAATCACCTCCATGATTTATTATAATACAGCAAATAGATTCCTAAATCATAGAAGTCCTTGATACACTTTGACTGGTTCATGGAGGGGGGTGACTATGTAGTGGTTGAAGAAATCATCATTGCTAATAAGTGTTACTTTAGATTAGCAAATGAAAGACTGCATAGTCCTTCAAAGTCCTCATCCATTCTCATTATAATCCTTTGAACATTTGTCTGACCTTTCTAAAGAAATTCTACAGGAACTTTATGCTTAGGGTTCCACATAAATAAATTGACCAGCACTGGTCTCAAGAAGTTTGTTATCTAATGACAGGAGCAATAATACATCTTTTAAACAAAAATATATCAAGTCTTACTTCCACAGCAAATTCTTAATTTATTTTAAAATATCACAATGTAATACTTGAGACTAATGAGTGTGAAGGAGCTTTTTAAAAGTAAATAATATCACAGTTCTCTAACAAAAATCTAAAACCAAATTGTATTGCTATTTTTCCGCTCAGCTTTGTTATGGTTTATATCTATAGAAAGTTGGGGTAGGTGGAGTAGTTTAGTTTTCAAGGCTGAGTGTGTGAAGGTTTGTGCAGCTAAGACATGCCCAGTTAAAGTAAACCAGCATAGCTCTAGTCACCTCAGGGAGGACATTGCCATTTACCTTCTGGGTCACAACATGTAGAGCTATGCTCGTGAAACACTTGCAATTTATATTTCAATTTAACTTTTATTTTTTTTTTATGAGCAGTTTACTTATTTCCTTTTGTAAAATACATGGCTTATTTGAATAGGCTTTGGTGCCTCTCAAAAGCATCATGCCATAGATGGGTTTTTTCCATTAAAAGAAAAAGCCTTTTATTCTATTAGTAAACTTGGCAAAGCAGAAAATAATTCATTTTATTAAATCAATTTTTTTTAAGAATTACATTCTTTATTCATACTGCTGAATATATTAAAGTATTTGTCTCCCTACTCCTTTTCAGAGAGATTCTTGATTTCAATGTCAAAAGGTTGAGTGGCAGCATCCAAATCTATGCAACTGGAACTGAGGAAAGATACTATAATCCAACAAATCAGCTGGTTGAAATCTTGGTTACAATTTGGGAGTGTTTGTGTATTTAGCAACAAAGGCAGAGTCACTGAAGTCTTAACATTGAGGCAGCAGTTACTAAATTACCATTTGTTCACCATTGTTCACATACTGGAAGGCAGAAGTGTTTTATTTTTAAAGCAATGAAGGAACTGGAGAAATGCTGGACCTCTGCAAATGTTTGAGCTTAGTCCAGACAAATAAACAGGTAATCGAGAATGCTGAGGAGTTCTAGGTTGCATTTGGTGTATCAGACTGATAAATGCGAAATCCTCAAATTTGATTTCCCTTCATCCATGACTAGTTAGAAAATTAAAAATTTAGGCAGAAAAGAGCCCTTTCATATTTTATGGTAGGAAGTAATCTTTTCCATATCTTGCTTTGCAGGTAATATGCATACATGCACATATGTTTTGGATTGCTTAATCTTCAATATTATTACTTTGGGTTTAGTGTAAATTGATGGCAGATGAATGAAAAGCTTTCCTGGCAGATTTTTTTATAATATAGATGTATATCTTCATGTGCATGTACTTTGGCTATTCAGTACTTACTTAGTAAACATACAGTACAAATTTATAGGAGGATTTATCCTTTTTCCCTCATTTGTCTGTCAGTTGCTGAAGTTTGCGATTTCAACACAGGCCAGTGTGTTGGGAGGTGTCAGAAAAGCTTAGGGTCTGAAGTCCACAGTGACATCTCAGTGGGTGCTGGGAGCAGAAATGCTCATCACCTATCAAGAAGTTTTTCAGTCCTCTGTGTATTGATAGAGTATGAAAAAAAGACCCACCTAGTAATCCAATCTATATATCTAAAGGTATGGTGACTCAGAAATACAACTATGAATGATTGTGCGCTACAGGAAACCTGCAAGTAATAAGTGATTAGAAAAGCTGGGGTTTTATTTTCTTTCTTGAGTGAAGAGTATCTTAGCATGAAAATGAAATATCAGCTCTTACTTAGCATGAAACAGTTACAATTACATATAGAAATGTTATAAGTAGCTTAAAAATGCACAGCAGCTTTTATTATTCTTTTGATAATTTAATGTTAATTGTGGAGTGATATAGGGTTAATGATATAAAATGTTAGCACTTCTAATGATATGTTTAAGAGCAGTGCAGACATTAAATTCAGTAAACTGTATATGTGGGCCTCATAAATAAGTGCTGAATTATAATACAAAGCACACCATGACCAAATTAATTAGTATGTTTAATCTAGTGAATTCCAGCTAGGCTGCATATAATATGGACATGTATTTAATTTCTAAATTTAATATTAGCTGCATAAGTCAACTCTTACTTAATCAGTGCAGATCAGTAATAGAAATGTAATATATCTGGGGTTTTACATAAGCTTTTCTCTTTAAATAAGATTTTTTAACACCATTTGAGATTTTAAATATTGTAATTTTAAAAACGTATATGCTTCCTGTGTTCTCCCCATAATTTGTCGTCATCACGAGGTAGAATTCCTGAGGTCCAAAAAAAAATATTCATTTAGTCGAAATGGCGATGCTCATTAAAATTCATTCAAGGATCTAGGGCAGAATATTTTGTATTTGCTT
Organism: Taeniopygia guttata; assembly: GCF_048771995.1. Classification (NCBI taxonomy): domain Eukaryota; kingdom Metazoa; phylum Chordata; class Aves; order Passeriformes; family Estrildidae; genus Taeniopygia; species Taeniopygia guttata. The sequence continues at coordinate 32,826,668 of NC_133028.1, read as the reverse complement.
ATTTGATACAAAATTTACTGTTGGTTGCTTTGCTGTAATTATTGTTATAGCAGATTTTATTTGAGTTAAAATGCTAGTAGAACAATCTTGATTTTTCATTTGAAAGCCTTAATTTTCAAAGAAAGTGCAGAATAAAAGACTATTTAATTTTTTAATAACCTGTGAGTACTTTAGTTTTTTTCTTGAAAATTACAAGTATTAGATTTTTTATCACGTGAGCCAAAGGACATGCAGATTTTCTTGAACTCATCTTCTGAATTCTTAAATGTGAGTTTAGGATAGAAATAGGTAGTTGGGTGGTATTGAGTCCAGTTTTGAAAACCTCTAAATAATCTGTTCAGTTGGCAGTTTCAGGGATTTCAATGAGATTGTGTAGTGAATAGGCATTGTCCCTGTGATCAGTGCTCTATAGGCTTAGGTTCATTGCTTTCAGAGGAAAGTCTGAGAATAATCAGCATGGGTTTTCTTTTTTTTTCTTGATACAGGATTACACACTCTGCCTGTAACCTTTGGTATAAATCTACCTTTGCTTTGTGTTCTTTTTTGGTAAATACTTGACTAGAAATGAGTTGATGAACTGCTCGGTTTTTATGGAGAGCCCATAAAGCACAGAATGGGCTGACTGCACTCTGGTCCTCAGTCAAACCTAAATACATTGTTAAATGTATTTAGGTTGATTTCCACCCCCATTCCCAGCATTTGGAACAAGCAAATCCAATAACTGTTTATTTGCTGAAGCTCTCAAAGGAGAGCACTTGTCCGAAAGGGGGCCCAGTGAGGTTACGTCTGTGCTGCCATGCTAAACACAGTGCTGTCACTTTCCCACCTGCTGGGACACCGTCAGCCATGTGGCTTCATTCCTAAGGAGCTCCCTTATGGCATTTTCATCTGGACTGATTCATGGGACTCCCAGACAATTCTTGGGCATGGTTTAGCAGTTAAAACCAGAGATGTATTTATTCTGGGGACCATTCCCATTAAGCACTTTGCTTCCAGCTTCCTAATGTAGAGGTTAAGACTTGTTACTAGCATAGACATGATTTAATTATACTAGCTTTAAGCACAATTTTGGACAAGATGACCCACAGAAGTCTTTTCCAACCTACATTATTGTGTGATTCCAAGCCTTTTGTTTGCGCTCTTTGCAGTCCTTCTTGGGGTTGTTGAATTTACTATTTGAGTTTCACACCTGAATTCAGTGTTGCCAATGGTAATTCTATTGACTACACTTCCAAAAACAACTGTTTAACAGGCTCGGAAGTGAAATCATCATATTTGTGTTTTAATCAGTTTAAATGAACAAATGTTAGTGTTTTATAACCTAATGTAGGAGTAAGATTTTTTTTCCACCCTGCTTGTGTAAGATTGTTCCTATTAAGTTAAGAAGAGGATTTTTGGGAGTGGACAAGCGTAAAGAGGACTCTCCATGTTAGAATCATTGTTAGGTGCAGTACGTTTTCCCGCACTAGAAACTTGATACAATTAATTTAGATATTAAGTAAAAAGTAGCTTCATTTTAGTCTATACACCTGCTAATTATTGCATACTGCTAACCTGACAGATTTTTAGTTTACTGGTTTATAATAAGTGCAAAACAGGTAGTTATTTATGGGCAGCATCATGCAAGAAAACCAGACTAACAGCTTTTTTTTGTTAAGGTTTTTATTGTGAAACTGGATTAGAGATGATATCAACTCATTTATTATGAGAATCAAATCTGTAGGGGTTCTTAAAAGTTTTTATTTTCCTGTGGTTGCTTAAAGAATATACAAAAGCAACAAGTTACAATGCTTGTTTTAAAAATATTAATTAAAAAAAAAATGAAGTCCACTAACCCATCACTCCCATCACTTCTTGTCTGTGAAGAGGCTTTGCTTATGAATGCTACATCACCAGATATCACACTGAACTGTCATAAACCCACTTACAGTCCTGTATGGGCTGTAGTTCAGTGAGCCCAAGAGGCTGAATGAAAGCTGAAGGAGGTTTCTTTGCAGGACCTTTTTGCAGTGCTTCAGTGTCATACCCACTCCATGGAGGAAAAGGAACGAGGCAGCCTGTAAGGGATCTTGTCTGCCTGGAATCAGGCACCCAAATGGGCTATCTTTGTGAAGGTCTTTAAGGCATGTCATGACCTTCTCCCCACTGCTGTGAAAGCTGGACACTTTCTGCAGTAGCTCTGCTTTGAGATGCCTGAAGCGTAGTCTCACTTTAGTGATTTAAGTTAAACAGACGGCATTTCATACGTGCTGTCTCAACCAAAACTGCATCAACAGCCATGAAAGCATGTAAAAATAGTGTGGAAGCTATGGGTTTCTTTGACTGGAACTAAAGTAATTATTTTCAGGTTTTCTTTTTTAATAATAATTTTTAATTAATATTTTAATATTATAACTGAAATCACTTTATAGCTGTTTGAAAACTGTTGTTTTGTCAATGGTTTGTAGTTTGAATATTATCCCCAGGTTAAATAGGACCTTGACTTCTACATTAGCATACAGGAACAGCATATTAGAAGCATTTGATGCTTCAAATACATAGAAGGTTTCACGTTTTTAATATGGATTGCATTGATACTGTTTCAGGGGAAAAAGCTTTATACATTATTTGGTTATAAACAGATAAGCACTGTATCTACGGGCATTTCAAATATTTTTGTTAAATGCAATTCAAACAATTTTAAATTAACTCAATTTTTTAATATTTTCTAACTGCATATAACTGTTAAAACTGTTCTAGCTCACAGGTATTTTCAAAAAATGTAACTAGACAGTAGATGTGGACTTTTCCCCCCCTCATAATGTTACCAATATATTTAGTTTAATTTCATATCCTATGAATCAAAAGTACCAGGTTTCTAAAAGCTTGGTCTTCATATTTCTTCTTCCTGCTCTCCTGTGCCATTCACATAACTGCTTCACTCAGCCCTGTTACGTTTCTCCCTGATGGCTGAAAATGACTGTTAGATAGCAATTTCAGCTTGCAGAATATGGGTTATACAATTTTTGGGTGACAAGTGCAGGAGCTGCTTGTTCTTTCATCTCTTCTATGGTTCATAACTGTCTTAAAAAACAGTAAGGTGGTGTTTTGATTAACATTTTAAGTTTTTATAAGCTGTCAGTGCATCCTTTAGAAATAAAAAATGGCCATCTTGCATCCTGTCCTCTCTGTTGCCCTCTCCATTGTTGTAAACTCAGCTGTTTGCTTATCTGTATAGTGAATTCAAAGCAGCAGTATAGTTAAAAGCTATTTTGAATGCTTAATTTTCAATTTTAAAATTTTCATTTATTTTTTGCTATGTTGGTAGTAGCACTGACTCAGTTCAACAGACAGACACAGCATAGTGGTAGGTGTCGGGTTGGAATATAAGGATAGGACTGCATTTTTAGTTTGTTTTAAGAAAGGGAGTAGTACATCACCTACATTTTCCTCACTTATTAAATTAGAAACCCCTACAGGAGGAAAGTAGGTTCTAGAAATGAGTTTGCAATGTCTGTTTTTTACTGTCTGCGAATTTCTCTGTTTCATGCTCAGCATCACAGCAGAAAACCTTTGGGACTAACCTAAATAAGAGAAACCATAAATAAAAGAGAGGAAATTGAAATACAAGACTGCCTTTTTTCTTCCCCCCTCCAATAACTATGTGAATTTATATGGTAGGACCACATGGTTGCTTGGTGGGGTTGTTTTTCCCCACATACACCATTTTATAAAAGGAAAAGCAATGATACTGAGAGTCTGGAGGAGGGTCACTGAGATGATCAGAGAGATGGGCCACCTTTCCTATGAGGAAAGGCTGAGAGAATTGGGATTGTTCAGCCAGGGAAAGAGAAGGCTTTGGGGTGACCTCATTGTCACCTTCCAGTACCTGAAGGGATCTTGTAGGACAGTTGGAGTGGGACTTTTTACAAGAGCATATAGTGACAGAACAAGGAGGAACGGCTTCAAACTGAAAGAGAATAGGTTTAGCCTGGATGATATGAAGAAATTCTTTAATGTGAGGGTGGAAACACACCTGAACAGATTGCCCAGGGAAGTTGTGTATGCTCCATCCCTGGAAATCTTTAGGGCCAGTCTGGATGATGCAGCTCTGAACAACCAGGTCTAGTGGAAGGTGTCCCTGTCAATCACAAGTGGGTTGGAACTGGAAGTTAAGTTTCCTTCCCACCCAAGTCATTCTGTGATAAGTGACTCTATGCTTCCCTTGCTCTATATTCAAATTGTATTAATTCTCCAGCAGCAGGAGGTATGTCACAGCAATCACCACTTGTTTACAGAGGATGTAACAGGGCTGATTTCTTTAGCCTATGCACTTTGATATTTGAGTTTTTTGAAATAGCAGATGTTGTCAGTATTGTTAGTACTATCAATGCCTGTGTTGGTGGTTTGTGCTTTTTGAAGTTTTCAAGGAAAGACTAACATGGAATTGATTGCTTTGTCTGGGAAACAAACCTGAAAGAGAGGAGATGCAGCTATTTATATAGCTTTTCCCTCTGCCCACCCATTTCTCTTTCCAGACATGGATATATAAAGGGATCATAGGGGTTTTCACACTTTAACCCTTCCCTTTAGAACCAGCTGATGTGACAGCAGGTAATTCTGCATTCTGTGATGGACTTATGGTTATGCCTTGTGCAGCCTTGCTGTTTGGAGGCAGCACAATTCAGTTTCCTGGAGAAGGTCATCATCACTTAGCTATAGGTTATGATGCTGATGCTTTTATTTTTGCTGTTGGGACTGTTCTGTTACCCATGAACAACAGATTCATTGGATCAGAAGGGGGTGAAGAAGAGGGGATGTGTCATTGCAGCCTGATGATTAGGGCATGCATCCGAGAATAGGAAAACAGCTTCTTTTAATCTTCCAGAAGTAGTGTCCTTTTCTTTCATTCCTGGTGCTGACATGAGAGTTGGTATGCCTTTGGGCTGAGCCAGAATGTATCTATCTTAAAAAGACACATAGATATATACATACATGCATATATATATATTATTTCCCCCTGAAGTTAATTTTAATTTTCCCTTTTTTTTTTGAGTTAGTCTTCATTTGCAAAGTGTCTCTTGGTGCCACAATACAGTTGCTAGAGCTGGCATGCAAGAGGAAGGAATTAGTAGCTGAAGCTGGGAATAAGAAATTGCTAAGAGGGCTGGAAATGCACTTTTAAAAAGGATTATATGGTATTAAAACATGTATCTACAACACGAATGCATAGATACTGAAAAACTAGGATGGAAAAACATGACTACTTTCTGCTTATAAGGGTTGTTACCACTTTTCTAGTTCAAATCTGAAGCTAAAGGCACATGTGCCTTTTTGGATTAGACTTGTTTTTCTCTAGAGAAACCAGTTTGGCCTTTGGGTCAGATTGTGGTCCACATGGGACTAATTTTGCACATACAAAGGGAAGAAATATAAAATTAAAATCATGTGGCAAAGTAAACAGTTCCAAAATTAAATATAATAGATTTAAAAAAAAACTTTATTTCTCATGCTGTAAGTGCACAGTGTTTCTGATGTAATTCAGCAGATTACTTCTGTGTGCATGGGTACCTGAACCTGCCCTTTAATCACTTGCATGCTTGTCCCCCCAGTGAGAACAGAACTGCTGTCAGTGCAGGTTGATACTGATACTCCAAACCATTTCAGCTGATCAAGAATAGAAGTTACAAGTGGAGTTTGTTACGTGTCACAAAACCTGTGGAGTTTACCCTTTTTTTACAGACCTGAGTACTCAGGTAATGAAAGACAATTTGCTTGTAGGACCACAAGAACTTAAGAGCAGAGCTTTCGTATAACTTGATTCCTCCTTAGGTGGCATGGAGGATGCTTCATCTTCTTTATAGGCTTTTTTTTTTGTCTTGCCCTTAATTTTGACTCAGTGCATTAATTTGTCTGACAGTTTTCTGGAAGCCTATACTTCTGTATAAAGCGAAGTGTGTCAAGCTGTGGTTTTGAGTTTCCTGTCCTCAAATATGGCTGTGTTTCAAAGGGAAAGACATTTTTGCTCCATTCCTTCTATTTGAAAATCATCACCACTGTTGCTTCCTAGTTCCAGTGTGATTAAATTTCTTTGCAAAACTTTGCTGGGTGTATACGAAAAGACAAGGTGCTGACTACCCATATTTTTAATAATTTTAGGTGACAGGCTCAGTTGCTCACACATTTTAATACTATCAATTCCTTGCTGCTGCCATCAGTGAAAATGGTGATTGTTCTAAAGTGTACATGGTAGCACAGGCATGGCCTTAAATTAATCAGCCTCAAAAATATTCCCATACTGGTGTACAGTATGCCTTGTGAATATAGATTTGCTGCTTTTTTTTTCTTAGCTGCACCTTACCCTGTAAAGCTATAAATCAAAGATGAAGAAGTCATTGAGGAGAAATGTTTTATATCTAGACGCTGATGCTCATGTCCTTTAAGTTGGGTAGTAGATAGTTGACTTCACAGATTTGTATAGATCACAGTTAAAATGAGTAGAAAATTATCTTATTCCATTTTCTCAAGAGTATAAAAATATGCATTAACAACAATATGGACATATTTTACCAAATCCTCTAGTTTGGTAAAGACCTTATATGACTTGGCTTACCTTTTTGGATTACAAGCTTACTTCTGTATGTATAGCTGCTACTTAGGAGAATTTTGATGTTTTCTCAGAGGTGATGTAATTATCAAGAAAAAGAAGTATTTGAAAGATAATGATACTGACAGTATTTGGAGCTTGACCATACTTCTCTAGAAGGGAGCATTGAAAGAAAAGATGATGACATAGAATAGTGTGTTTCACCCACAAACTAGTGTGAATAACCTTTACAAAAGAAGACTAGACAATGATAATTCTGGCATTTTTCTGTTTTGTCTTGTGAATCCAAGCTAAGAGGTGTTCCAGTCTAGAGGTGTATTGTTGAGACCTAATGTGTTTTACCCATAGCCGTTTATGCACTGGACTAGTTAATGTTAACTAACCTGCTTTCAAACAGTGTGAGCTGAGCTGGGCTGAGTTGAAAGAGGCTGGATGGAGGTGGCTGAGCTCTTGGTTGAACAGTCCTGGAGCAGGAAGAAGATGGTGTGCAGTGCTTGGCCCCTTCAGGTCTGTACTGTGCATCTGTCAAAAAGTCACAGGGTGGAGGAAGCAGCTCACCAGACAGGATTATTATTCCGAAAGGGGAGAGCATTTCTAGAGAATTTCTGATCAGGTGATGTTTTCATTGTATGTTTAGAAAATTCTCAGATGATGACTGAAATGCAACAAGCATACTCAATTAGTGTGTAAAACATTTAGACTCCAAAGTCTCTTGTACTTCGTGAGATTGAGGACCGTTTACTTGAAAAGAGAGAATGTTTCATCCATCACCTTTCCCCTAATCCAATGTCCTTGGATCAACTTGGAAAAGTAAGGTTAGGGAAGTAAGATTTTTTTTTAGGCTGTCTTTGGAAAGAGAATCATTTGCCTGTAGTGAACTGTGAATCATGAACTGCATCTTTGCCTACTGCTTGGTCTGCGGGTCATTGTTAAGAAGGTCCTGGAATGATGAATCCATTGTCCTCCAGAAAAGAAAGCATTGAATTTTGGTTCTAAGAGATGTCCTTTCTTTTTTCTGTAAGCTCATCATTAACAATTTGTGGACTGAGATGGCTGGCTTTGATTTCTCCATAAGGATGGCTAGAATATTTTGTGGCTCTTCCAGTTTAATTTTTGTAGGCACTGACTCAGTGCTAGTTTGATTTAAACCCTTATTACTTTCTCCACTTTTTAGTGTCATTTTCAGCAGCCTTCTGATTTCTGTGTGCCTTTCTTATTTTGAAGTGGTATACAAAACATCTGTCTGACTAGTGAGTTTTTTAGTGTTTAGCTTTACTGAAATATTTAATGTAATTCCTTTTCCTTGAAAACATATGATATCTAGTGATCCTGTCTATCTGTTGTCATTATTTATTGTTTTAGACTTTGCCTAGAGAGAGGGGCTTTGCGCACTGCACAATGAACTCCCAAGAGCTGGGCTTCCTAACTGCTATTGCACAAGGAGTGTGTGTGTTCAGGATGGAGATTAAAGCTTGCTCAGTCTGTGTGGGGTTAACCAATGCAGTGGGCAGGAGGAGAAGTCATACTGTTCTGGTACTGATGCCAAGCAATTATATTGGATGGCTTTGCAGACTTACTTCACCAGATTTGAGGACCAGATAATTGAACCTGCTGACATCCATGTGAATCATAATGATGCAGCTCAGTCCCCATGATTTTAGTGAAACCAAAAGACTTCCTCCTGAGCTGAGGAATCGAGATGTTTGGCTAGATGATCTGGTAAAGCAAAAGTCTGACCGTGAGACTCTATGCCTGCTGAAATTGATATTGCACAGGTATGTAGGTGTTGGGGTGTCATTGCAGGATGCTGTGTCCTTCCTAAGCAATACAGACATTTTAGTTAAGCTGTCTGGTGTGAAGGTAGGCTCATGCCTGTGAGGTCTGTGTCACAGCAGCAAGCGTGCTTGGAGTAATATGTCTTCAACAGCTGACCTAGTCTGAACAGAGATGGGAGAGTGACCTTGCAATTGTGCATCTGTTCTAACTTTGATACAGGGGTCATGTTGTATGTTGTTTTCTTTGTAAATCAGGTTGCCTGTGCCTTCTGCAGAGTCTACATTTTTCTGTTTCAAAACACTTTGTGCAAACATCATTTTTTACCTTAGATTGCAGAAATACATGAGATATAGGGATAGATTGGATTTGAAAAGAAACAAAGCTAGTCTTTGTAATTCACCAGCCTATTCTTTTTAGAGTATTATGTCAATAAGAAAATGTTTTACTTATTCATATAGCATGCAAGTATGTAAACATTTAGAAGAAAAAAAGAATCATTTTACAGATATCTGTTCCACCATTTTGTTCTTCTGTTTCTTCCTCCAAATTGTTACTATGTATTACAGCTGGGGTGGGATATTTCAGATGTGCAAAAACCCCTAAAATTTAAAGATGGGTTTTTTTATCATGCTGTATATAGCATTTTGCCACAGGACAACTTTTTCCCAATGGCAGGGCACTGAACAGCTTGCATCTGTGGGAAAGTGGTAGCAAAATTGATGGAACAGTCTGTTCCTGACGATGTTCATTTCGATGCCCCAGAATACGGCTTTCAGCGTCTCTGCTGCCAAGGCATACCCTAAATTGATGGGACAAAAGGAGCAGCCTAGATCTTCCATGTGTTAAAGTGAGGAAATGAAATCTTAAATCTCATTTAGGTTTGGAATTAGGTGGATTGGCAATGCGTGTGGAGTTCAAATGGGGAAAAAGATGAGTCTCTTACTCCTCCCTATCATGCAGCTCTTTGAAAGGGGTTGGAAGTATTTAGTGGAGGGTAAAAGAAGACAAGCAGGAGAGCTTTTCTTGCAATAGCCAAATGTGAGATGAAAATGAAGGGAAAAGGGGAAGACATTAAAGTCTAATGAAAAAACATGTTGAATTTAAAATGTACCTTAGGAAATATTTAAGAGAAAAATTCTGTGTTATCTGCAATGGGAAAATATCTCTGGTATTACTTCAAGCTCTCCGTGTGATCTGCTGAAGTGCTGAACTCTCTGGGGCAGCCCTAATTTATCATCTCATTCTTTTGCAAGGGTTCACAATATTTTCAATCAGGTACCAGAAATCATGTTTGCTCGTATGCAGTTTTTTCTTCTGCTTTCCATTTTTTACCCACAGCAATGGCACCTAACTCTGCTTCCATTCAGGCTGGAGAGAAGCCTCCCATTGGTGTGGACAATTTAGGATCCGGCGCTTTGTATAAAAGAGATTCTTTTAAACAAGTGTAGGCAAGGAAACTGCAACATTACTTACAAACATTCTCTCCTACTCACCTTTATGTGAAAAGGCCATGAAATAGTAGGCACAGAAATGTGTATAGAACAGGGCTTTGAGACTTTTATATGTGCTCAGGAGGATAAAGTGTGTGGAGTGTGTGTACTTTCCTTCCTGGCTTTAGCACAATGCTTGGGGTTTTTCCTGCTGGTTGTAAGCTGTTGCTCTATTCTTCAGCCCCGTCACAAGAAAACTCAAGTACACAACTTTGCACTTGATTGCTGGCCTTTGCCCTGTCTGACTTAGGTGAAGACAGCGGCACAGTTTTGATTTCAGTCGTATGTGGGACATTCAGTCATATCAAGAACTCTTCCCAAGGAAGACCATTCACAAGTATACACTTGGATTTACTAAGGTGATACATTATTTGTATAAACTCTTTTTACATAAACCCACACAAAACTAAAACATAAAGGTTTCTTTTCTGTGATTGTAGAATCATTATTTAAAAATATTTTAAGAAATTGATAAAAATAAAGCTATCTAAAAATATTTTTGTAGCTAGAGAGTAAGTTAAATGTCCCACAAACCATTTGATATTTAAAAATACCAGTATATGTGAAATCCCAGCCTTCTCCCTAGCAGTTCTCCAGAGAAAGACCAAATACATTATCTTTGACTTCTTTTGTTTATCAGTGAACTAATAAGACATTTCTATTGTAGCACTGGTCTCAGATGTACCTTGCACTGTTTCTTGTTAATAGAGCAGGTTTGTTCCATCGGGGGTTAAGAATATTTAATCCTTTAACGCTGACATATACAACACACAGCCATGTCAGCTACAGCTGTTTCCAAACATCAGTAACAAAATTATAGATGGTTTTGAAGCTTCTGTGTTGGAAATGAATACATTTGAGGATTCAACTTGCTGACAGTGTTTATGTAATTTAATCTTGCCATCTGGAAGAAAGTAAACATTTTTTAGGAAATTGAAGTTAAGGTAGCAAGCCCCTTGTGGTTTCTGGCTGTTGCAAATAAGTTAAGTTGTACCAAGCTGATGAAAATCTTCAATAGGGAGGGGATCATGGTTATATTTTAAAGATTGTTATGCAAGTGCATTGATGCATAAAATTGTTTCAGAATATCTGCATTATTAACTTCCCTGCTTATTCAATAGTTAGATGCCTTTCTTCTGCTCAGATAAAACCAGCATGTTTTTTCAGTGAAATGTGATAAAACATGAGAAGCATATGCATGCAGAATGAATAGGTGTAACTGAAGCACTTATGTGATTGCTTTTCATCTCATATTTGTCTGTTGTTTTTTTCTCTATTCTTCCTTTTGTTTGTTTTTTTTTTCATTCTGTATCACATTTTGCTTTTCAAATATCTACTCCTTTTTTCTTTATTTGTGTGCTTTATTATTTGCTTTTAATTGGAATAATTTTTTCAAGGTTTTTGCTTAGTTTTCTAAAGAAACAGTTTACACAGTCATGCCATGTGTGTATCAGTCCCCCGTGATAATTTTGAACCTGTTAGTCACTTTCAAATAAACAGAGAGTCAGAAGATTCCAAAGGCATTGGATTTGCATAATGTGCAAGTCCAGGTGGCTTGGTGGAGAGGAGAAACAGTGCCCTACAGCATGAGCTGTGTGGAGAGAAAAGGGAAGACTAGAAATATCTTTTGCAAACCTGGGCTAATTAAGTTGTTTGTAAAATTGCTTGAATGCTAACCCATTCTCTTCTGTCTTCTGTTTGAGCAGTCTGATGAGACATTTTACATGATGGGGCAAGTCAAGATGCTTTTATAATTGTCATGGACTAGAACATTTATATAAATAAAATATAGATATGCATGATTTCAAGGGGTGGACAGTTTGAGCCATTTTACACATGGAACACATGACAGTTTAATTTGCATTTAGGTTTTGAGCCTTTAAGATCATCTTTATTTTTTGAAGGCTATTTGCTGCTTTTTTATTATTGTTTTATGAAATCTTTATGTTAAGATCTCTGAATTATGCAACATTTGTTGAAAATTATAGGATTTTATGAAAACACCCACAAGCACCTGAGCCAATAATATGGTGGTTGTGCCCTTGGGTCCTAAGGGGAAAGGGCAGGAAAAAATTAGCAGAGGTATGGACTCAGCAGAAATAGCTTGGTAATAGTAAAATCAGTTTTCAGCATTCTGGAAAGGGTCAGTGAAACCAGAAGAAAGGTATAGTCTGTTCCTGCTTAACTTTGGTGTCTGGTGGTTTCAGCTGGTTCTTTCAAACTCTGCTTTCTCTGCTCTTTGAGATTATATTCACCCTTCCTTCTTCATGTCTACATCCTCTTGCTTTGCTCTGTTGTGCTAAAGCATTGATTATTTACTTAGGCTTGTACAAGCATGCTAATGTTCTGCTAAAGTTAAAAATACTGTTGCCATATAGTAGCTCTTTCAATAATGGGATTTCAGACTGAAATATCTTACCTTCATATTCAGTGGAAGCTGCCTGTCAGCATTTTTATGGGTCTGAATAGGCTTTTTAAAAGGATCTAGCTCTAAGCCTTGATAATTGAACTTAAGCTCGTAAGTTACTTATCTACTTCTGAAATTTAAACCTGATCCATGTTGTAAAACTGCAGTGAAGAACTACATGAAAATGAAATAGGATGTTAATGGAGAATTTCTCATTTAGACTTGCTTCTTAGCAATATAAGCAACAATTTCAGGAATGTTGATTTGATTTTTATTCTCTTGTATATGAATTACTTTATTAAGTGAGCTATTCAGTGTCCAAATTGTAACACATTCCAACTTTGTCAGTGTGATCTAGGCATTGTCCTGGAAATAAATACACAGACTGGTGAGTTTGTAAACATTTATGGCTGTGCCCTGTGTTAAATAAGGACTATGCTTTATTTTCATCCAATAAAATTTAATTAGTTGTAAGTCAGGTTTTGCTTTAGTTGTAATTAGTTTAGCATATAATTATTCTGTCTAATACCATTCTGAAATCTGCAAGCATTTTGATCTTATTCCAAGCTAGAAAAAAGAAGCCCTCTTCGAAGTATTCAATCAGTATCTATAATAGAATCTTATTAGTCAACCATATTATAGACTGTATAAATCTTTAAGTGACTGAAGCAATGTTTTCTCTGATGCTTGTCATGTATTGCATTTAGAATATATATAAAAATGCTTTATATGGGACTTGCAACTTCTATATGATTTGGAAAAAAACAGTGATCTCTTTTTTTTTGTGAACTTAGTATTTGCTGGTTTGACTTTTAGCTTTTTTTAATTCTTATTTTAAAATTAATTTTAAAGGTCTAGCTTTTGTATGATAACTGGGAACTGTTTGTGTGAAAATAGTAGTACTTCAGTTTTAACAAACATACATATGTTAAATTTCATAATTTACACACAGATATTACTGCCTATTAAAGAGTATTATAATGATTAATGAGTACTTTTTGAACAATATCTTGTGTCTTCCATCTTTTGGATGTGATTGGCTGCCATTTCTAAAGAAGTTGCCCTGCCAAGGAATCTTCTGACAGCTCTTCCTATGGATTTCCTTATGGGAACAGCATTAAAGCGAGAGATAATGCAGAGTCTGGCATGTTATTAACTGCAATGGAGTGGTGGCAAGCACTTCCACCCTAACCAGCGTATTTTTTGCTAGCAGTGGTTTACAGTCTAGCTAGCTAGTAATGTTTTTCTAAATAAAATTTCACCTGTATTGTTAATTTTAAGGTTCTTATATATTTCCTCCATTAAAGTGCTCTCTCTGAGCTGCTCATAATTTCATCAGCCTATAGGTCAGGAAATTATGACTAATCAGAGCATAGGGAATAGCATTTTTAAAGGAATTGAACAGTCAACAGCCTTTTACTTGATGATATTTGTCTTTTTGAAACTCTGTGGTCTGATCGGAGAGATAAACGACTTCATAACTAGAAGAAAATTTTAAAAGGAATATGTACTTTAGCCTGGCAAAAAATTGCCTCATCTTTAAGGAATAGGATTTTCCGTTACTTCTCTGCTCTTCCAATTACCTGCCTTATAAAACTCAAAAAAGTAGATATTTCTGTTAACTCATATGATATTCCTGCTAACTTGAACTTGTCACTTTCTCTTCTAGGGTTGCTATTTTACAACAATGATTGGGGTGCAGTTCTTAATTCTGTTTCAGTTTTGTTTTGGTGGATTTTTTTCCCAGAGCAATCATACTGAAATTCTCACATGTTTTTAAAGTATCTTATAAGAACAAGTATGTATTTGTTGTAGTATTAATGCATACATAATTATATGTGTATAAATGCTTATGTATGCAGATATCATGTAATTATAGAGCTCAGTACTGTATGTGTAAGTGTGAATATGGGCATAATTCAGAATTAAAAGCTTAAAACAGAACACAGTTTTGTAGCATCTTGAAATTATTTTATTTGCACATGCCAACTTGTTATATAGCATTATACTGGGCCTCAGTGAAAGGCTGTTGTAAGCTCTAAAAACAATAAGTTAATCTCTAGGCTAACAGTATGGAAAATACAACTTTTCTTGGTGGCTTGCCTTTTTTTTTCCTTCCCAAATGAAACTATTCTAAAAATATTTGAATTATCAAAACAAAAGGGAAAAATAATCTTCCTGATAGCATAGTGGTATATATGTATTTATTTTTTGCTTCTAGTCTACTTTAAATCTTGTTTTAAAACAGCACTCTTTAGGCATCAATGGGTTGAAGTTCATTTGCAACCCAAATTTAATAATAAAACCAAGTCAAATACATTCCCATTATCACTCAAGATGCTGTAGTTAGAAGAAGGATATAGAAATGGCACAAAGTATCCAGCTGCTCTACATCAAAAACTAGTCCAAGTGCAAATAAACACTTGGAAATGTTTTGTCTTGAAATTGAAAGGAGTCCTGAAATAAAAAGTGATTCAATTCAATGTGACAAATGAAGTATGAATTCCATTTTGCAATAAGTAATAGGAAGGGTTTTATTTTTGTTCCTTTAACTATGTTTCACCCAGACATATGAATATTGTATTTAGTACTAAACAGTTTCAGAAGATGAAAGTTGCCAATTGTTGGAGCCTGTGCACATTTTCTAGGATGCAGCCACTGAACTGACAAGGAAAGCAGAGATGTGAAAATCTAGAATAATAGAAAGCATTCACATCTCATAAAGCTGAATTTCAGCTGGGTGCTTTAAATATGGAAAGGGCAAATATGAAGGGAAGTATCTTTTTTGCAACTCAGAGACAGCCTCAGAGGGTCTTCCTGCCAGTTGTTGCACTCCCTTTAAGGGTTTTATTCACTGTAAATACACATACACCCCCCCAAAAAGAAAAAAAAACCCAAACCAAAAACAAACCCAACAACAAAAAACCCCCACCAATTCTACAAACTCTTCTTTAGACTCAGTATGATCCTTATATTTTATGTAGTTTAAGCATCCTGTACAGACAAGAAAGTATTACATATCCACCTCAAAGAAGCAGAGTATAACTGTCTTTACTTTCATTTGTGTTGGGGTAGCTTTGAGCAGCACCATGGGAAATAAAATAGCTGTTTACCCAGGTGTAGTGTAGCAGAGATTAAGAGCAAAGTAGTGGGGAAAATCCTTAATTTTTTTTAACAGGTTTTCTAGAGTGAAGATCTAGTGATCTTATTTCCTCTTGTCCTATCCTTTGAGGCTCCTGGCCTGCTGTATAGTTAAATATTGAGCAAGAAGTATCAAGTTGATTTATATGGGCCCCCTGTTGGAGAAGGGAAGTGGACATTTCCAACTTGATAACTTGTTGGGGTGTATGTGTTGGGTTTGGGACATTACTTGCATTTTTATTGCTCCTTTCAATGTCTAATAAGTTGGGAAATGTTTCAAGGTCTGTTAAAACTTGCATGAGATTAAGAGATTATAGGAATATGTTAAGTTTTGAGGACTCATAGTAGAAAAGTAGGTGACCTTCTAGAGCTCGATGGCCAGAAAAGGCAGAAGAGTGGGCTGAGTTACTCGCTAGAGGAGGGTGGAGTGGGCAGCAGGTGGCACCCTTTTCCCATGGCCGGCTAGGAGCTGATGGATGGCAGCGCACCAGATCGCTCTGATAGGCTTCCGAAAGCTTCGTTTTGTTGCCATCACCAGCCTCTCCTCACAGTAGCTTCTCACTTATCCTGTCTCTTGTTTTGGAGTTGTTGGCTTTGGGTCAGCAATTTGGGAGGCAGCAGATGCTGCGGTGGATGTGGAGCTGCCAGGGGGCTGATGGCTTGTTGGTGACGAGCTGACAGGGATGGCCACTGGCCACTTCCCCAGAGCTGCCAGAGGGCAGAACCAGGCAGGTAAGCAAATGTCTGCATCAGATGGAGAATGTGTAGGAAGCTAAATGAGAGGATAACAGCAAAAGGATAGGGAGAAAGAAGGAGCCAGGATTTTATCAAAAAGGGGAAAATAACTGAAAATCAATTCTGTGGAAGGGAGGTAGCATGAAGAAACATATAGATAAGGATACAATATAATAAATCTGAGGAAAAGGAAATCATGTAAGGAAGAAAAGATGAGTGTTCCATCTGCTCCTATTTACTGGAGTTCCAAGAAAAGCACCTTAAAAAATTACAAAGACAGCAAATAGTCAAAAAGAGAAGAAAGAATAAGATTGAACTGATTTTCTCTTGAATTTTTCTTTATGGGCAGTTTCTGGAGAACCCACTTTAGGCTGTTGTGTGGGAAGAGAGAACAGACAGTTGAATGAAACAGAGTATTGGATAGCTGATTATATTGATGTTTCTCATTTTCCCAGCCTAGCTTAAAACCCTGGTTGTTCATGATTATAGAGCAGTAGCTTTTCCATCTGATAGCCAAGTTTGTACTCTTTAGATTTGCATCTACCCAATTTGAATGGCACAGTTGCTTTTGACACTTTTCCAGAGAGACTGTAAACATTGAAGCTGCCAAGGCAAAATGTGTCCTGAGCCTATAGTTAAAAACATCTTGTTTCCAGGTAGTGCTTCTTGCTGAATCCTGAAGCATGTAATGTGAATTGCTTTGGAAAGCATTTTGTATCCTTAAGATAGAAAAGCATATTTCAGCATCTGATAGCTATAAAGAAACTTTCAAGGCTGCTGACCCAGATGCTTTCAAATAGGCTTGAATTTAGTTAAATTTTATTTCAGGCTGCTTTTGCTGACCTTCGCTCCCCTTCTCCCCTTGCATATTCCCTTGGTGGTCTTTCAAAAGCCAGGTGTCTGGGATTGTCTCCAGCCTACTCTGAAAACACCCCAGGCCTTGGATTAATACATGAGGGCTGCCTTTTATTTAAGTCCATTCATTTACATAAGGCCTGCTCAGTCAAACCCACTTGCAATGTACAGCCAAGTTGAACCCAAACCTCAGCAGGTCACTAGTGCATGGTCCTGGATTTTACTGAATTTAACTTCAAGTGTTGCACCTTCTTGCAATGAAAACTGAGGAATACTGCAGAGGTGGTTTGGATTTCTGATTCACAGAGGAATGTTGGAGAAGTCTTTGATATTTGTGTGAAAGAACTAAAGAAAGAGCATTTTTTATTTGTAAAAATATGTTCCTGCTTAAAGGGTGTGAGTATAGATCTAATACCAGGATGAAACTTTCATTGTGTATACGTGGCATGAAATACATTGTTAAATTAAAAATACTTCCTTCAGCATATAGAACAGACTTACCTGTTCTGCATCAATTAAATTCTGTTATACCAGCTTTTCACTCTGAAAGCATTGCCACTAAATGAAAACACTTTGGGTCTCATTTTCTATGTGTAGTTCAGAACAACTGATGTCAAAATCTCAACAAATTTCTTGTTATCTTTTTCAAGCGTATCAAACTATAGATTTTTTGTGTGTGTGGTTGGTTGGTTTGGCTTTTTCTGATTATTCCAATTGTCAGCTTTTACAAATTGGCATTGTGTTTTACTAGAGTCCTTCTCAATCTTGTTGAAAGTGGGTCAGAGAACCTGGCTAGCTTAGGAGTGAAAGGAAGAGCTATGATAATAGTGAGCCCTGCTTAGACTGTTCAAAATATTCACACTGTAGTTTCCAAACAGGAAGTATTATTAGTGATTTTTTTTTTCTGCTAGAGGTGATATCTAAGTTCTCCTCCCTGATTAGCACTTGAATAGTGAATAAACAAAGTACAGACCTTTATGGAAATACAAATGATCGTGTAAAAGAGACATGTTTTAAAACACCTTTTTATCACAAGTGTCTTTGAATAATGTGATTTACTATGAATGTATTAGAACAGCATTATTTTTCCAGTATTGTTCTCTGCTACTTTTTGTTTTTTTTACATGGAAACACATCATTTGAGTGATCAGAACAATTTGAATCCAGAACTTAGATGTGTACTTGGTACTTACGCAATATATCACATCTTGATTCCCCTGATGACCAAATAGTTGTTCCCTCTACTTTATGTAAATAATTCACATCTTTATATATTTCTTTAGACTGGAGTGATGTATTAATAAACTCTTGATATGAGATTATTCTTGGTCTTAGTATCCCATGCTATTGTGTATAGTTCCTCAGTGACTTAAAAAATTATAGTGATTACTTTTATTACCATTTCTAGATTTTCCTGTTGACACAGGTATTTGACTTGCAGTTTTTAATTTTATAGATATTTCAGTCATATTCACACAAATCACAGTTTTCTGTTGCTCTCTTTTGACCCTGAATTATCTTTTTCATTTTGTAAGTTATAGGATTTTTCCATGAAATTCAGGAACATTTGGTATGTTTTCTCTAGAATTCCAAGATTTTGTTTGTGCCTGGCACAAACTCAATGAGACTCATTAGGAACGACTTAAGAACACTATTTGTTCTACAAATTTTTTATGTACATTTTATTGTATAATCTGAAATATGTAAACAGTGGAGTTATACTGAAAATTAAACAAAAAAAAAGGGAGCATATAAATTATTAGATTTAACGGCTAACCAGGTCTAATATGGGGAAGATAATTGCATGAAATTGGTGACAGATTGAGTCTTGTTTCTCTCTTACAGTAGATGGTTAGACTAAGAAGAAAAAACTTCAAATCTCAAAATAGATTATGAAAAGAGATGAATGTTTCTAAATGTGTGTGTGTGTGAAGGTTGTAAATACTAAGAGCAATACTTAAAAGGTTGTATAATAGTGACAAGGAAATAACAGAAATAAAAATAACTTGTGGGTTGGAATAAAAGCTCAGTGTATATTGTGAAATAGAAATATTTATTAGGGGAATTGTTATAACAGGACATCATGCTGTTCACTGATTTATGGTTCAGCATGGTGTAGAGTGGAAAGCATAGACTATATTGAAGCCCTTGGTGTTATTCTGTAGATATGTTTTTTTTTTCTTGTTTAACCATGCCAAAGATATCTCAAAGTATTATCTCAAAGGCAAATACTAAAGAAATTTCTGTGCTCTTTGCTAGATTTTAAAGTTACTGGAAAAAAAAAGCCCTTCAGGAAGGAGCTACCTCCTCTTTAAAATGTTCTGTCAATACCAAAAATGTCTGAATTACAAAATAAACAGCTTAATATTTTCATTATAGTTAGCAAGCAAGCAGGAATCTTTTCAAGCGCAAGAGTTGAAATAATAATGTAGATCAAGATTGGATGGTGATGCACCTCTTGTGTCCAAGGCAGGAGGGCTGCTTTGCCTTTCAAAGCACGCCACTTGGCCCACAGTTCAGTGCTGGTTGTATCAATGCTTTGGGTAGTCAGGGCCTAGTGTGTCCAAATAATTCCCCTTTGCCAGGGGCTTCTGAAAAGAGTTGTCTAGAGCTATTGGCATGCACTGGGGTGGAAGTTTTCCAGTGCATGATGGTGATGGCTTTACACCAGCTTTGGCCAGCATCTTCAGCACAAATGTTCTGTGAAGTTTCCCATTACCTTCTGTTAACGCTGAGGCCCTATTTCACTGCCACCTGCCAATCACAATGTCACCATCTGTCATGAGAATTAGTTATGACCCACAGTGTTTTATATAATACAGTGACACTTTACTCTTCCTATCATTTCTGCAACTTTTTCCTTTCCTGAATAGGCTGGTTGAAGCTTATCTGATACATCTTGGTTTGCGAACCTTCTCTGAAATAAAAAGCCAAGTACAGGTAGCTGATAGTGTGTTAGCAGAAGGTGGGTCCTGAGAACATGGTCAGTGTCATTTCAGAAAACTTAGACAATAACTGACCAAAAAAATGGACTTAGTTTATTACACCTGGCAATTTAGTTGTGCAACCATATTTTGCTGCTGCTGAAACACATCACAGTCCTGGTTTCAAAATGAACTTTAAAGAGATGAGCTTTTTCATTGTATTTCACTAATGTGTATTGTAGTTAAAACGAAACATTTCTGAGTTCAATTAGGTGAAAATAACTGCTGTAGAGTGTTCAAGGAAAGGTTGGACTTGTGAAGATTAGCCTGAGGGAAAGGACTTGGACAAAAGTTTGGTCATTTAAAATGTATCGATCAGAAAGAAAATGATAAACCGTTTTGACTAAAGGTGAAAAGGAGGGAAAAGCTAATAATAAATGGATCATTGATATTTGAGAAGGGAAAGTTTTTGTTGCTCATCTGGCAGATTCCTAGCTACCTTTAGCCTGATTTCATGGAGTCTTCAGTCAGAACCTCAAGAGAAGGACCCTTGTGACTAAAAAAATAAATGTTTGACCAAGTAGTTTGTAATTTGAGTTTAGTTGAAAGGATCACATCTAACAGAAATCAGACCTCTCTAAATATTTGGGATTTGACAGAAGTATCTTAAAGCTCAGAACGAATTAATTTTGTTTATTATTGCTTGATTATCTGGCATGTAAAGTTTAAGAGATGATGGGGTTTTTGTCTTTATATGTAATGCAATATAGAAATAATAAAGGAAAGGGCTATTAAAGTATTCTATTTTCTGGGGATTTTTTTGTTCTGTGTGTGGGGTTTTTCAGAGGTTTTTTTTGTTGTTGTTTCTCTTTTTTTCTTTTTTTCTTAACATGTTAGCACAATCTAATATTGGGAATCATGAAACAATTTTAAGTGTGAGTACTGTAAAGCAGGATCCCCAGTTTAAACACTTGAAAGGACATATATGCATTGTAAGCAGGAAGCTTATATATAGAACTGACAACAGCCAGTTAGGACTGCAGTACCAAAATTATCTATTTCAAAGGGCTGAAATGTGCACAAATGAAGTATACAACTTTAAACATTTTAAGTGGTTGTGTTTCAATCTGTAAAACCAATTTTGTTCCCAAAGTATGAATTCTTGATAAAAGGTAGGTTTTGTGATGTATTGGATTTAAATTAGTAACATTCAAAATGTTCTGCATTAACTTCTTATCTGTCAAAAAAAATTGTCTTCAAATAAAATTTATTGTAGCATGTTGCGGTTTTGGTGATATAAAAATTGCTTAGCAGACTGTGTAACAATATTTAATTCTTCTTTTGTGCTGCACAAAACTCAGTAATTACAAGAGGGTTTTTATAATATGTATTAATAAGGCATGAAAACTTCCTCCCTCTACCCATTTTTTTAAAATCTTTGAGTCATACTGTCAGTTTTGACATTTTCTTAAGCCTGCTTATGGAGGAGATTTTTGTTGTGTTTTGGGTAAGACAGGAAGGTCCTAGGGATACTTGGGAACCGAAAAAGTGCCAGTCTGTATCAAGAGCAGACTCAACAATATGATAGTGGAAGAAAATTGAGCTTATATTGTCCTGAGAATAAGTATTTTGAGATGAAGTAAACGTATGGAACTTCCTAATAAAGAAATCCTAGAAGCCAAGCCTGAGGAGGTTGGGTTGTTACTGTTTTTCTTGGCTG
Source organism: Taeniopygia guttata (assembly GCF_048771995.1). NCBI lineage: Eukaryota > Metazoa > Chordata > Aves > Passeriformes > Estrildidae > Taeniopygia > Taeniopygia guttata. The sequence goes on along the minus strand of NC_133028.1, from coordinate 32,805,034 downwards.
GTGTTGACATGGTATAGCAAATACCAAGGGATGGGTGAAGCCAGAAGTCATGGTACCCGAGTAGAAACTTGAGGTCAATCTGGTTTTTGAAGGATGAAATATAAGAAATAGATATTTCAGCATCTGCCGCACACATTCTGACTTGAAAAAAAAATCATTATGCTGGCAATAGACTGCATATTTTAAATATCAACGAAACAGTGATACAGTATTGCAAGAGAGTGGAAAACTGCCTTCAAGAAGTGAAATTTTGAAATACAGAATTGGTTAGCCGTGTTAAATGTTCTTTTGAAACAATGGAATAATTATCTGTCTCTTGTTTTGCATGGGCTGAGTTTATGTGTAGTATTGATCTCAGAGTAAAAACTAAATCTAATGGATGACTCACTTAGCAAAAAATAGCTGGATTTTTCTCTCTGCTGCACAAGTCTGGGCTTTATTTTACTTTCAGTTAAATTTTTTTTTCTTTTCAGTTGTAGTGGAAGTACATGTTGGTTATCAAGCCCTTACAGCTGAAAAGATTTGAACAGCTAGTAGGAGGAAAATACTTGATATCCCCTGTTTCAGCCTGTGGTCCTTTAGAATCACAGCCATGCATGACAAAAGAGCTCAGCTCTCAAACAAGGTTTGTGCAGGAGCAGGTGAGAGGACACAAGAAGGGACCAGAAAAAATATCGAGTGAAGAAATATGAGGTCCTTGGTTTGGAATAGAGAGTGTTGAGTGATATGAGAGTAATGCTTAGCTTCACCTTTTTACTGTTTACCTTTGCTAGGCAAGATTTTTAGAGAGCTTTTTGAAGAGACTAAAATTCTTTGTGACAGGTTGTTTAGTGTCTGAGTGTGTTGCTTATTTTTTGTTTATTTCGTAGAGGGACTGGGGGGTAAAATTGTTTCTATGCATGGTGGTATATTTTTCTGGGGGTCAAAGAGGTGCCTTTGTTATATTCCTTCGAAGTTGTTTTAGAACAAACAGACTTATTTTTATTATCTATAGAATGCCTAACTTTATACAAATAATACCATTATTCATAGTATTTTTTATGTTATTAAAAAAACTCTCTTGTGCCATCTCAGGATTTTCTGTCAGTGCTTAATTTTGGTGTATTTAGCAGTGCTATACATCAAGATATTTCTGCTCTATTTTCTATATACAGAATTTCACAATGCTAATAATCACATGTGGTTGTAGGTAACTAAGGCAGGTTTGCAGCTTAGACTGTGGAATATCTGGCTATAAGAGCTTTTTATCAGTTTCCAGTTCTTAAACTCTTCTGTTCACTATTCTTTTAATTTTAGTTTTTGTTCTTATTGTAAAGCTGTGTATCTGAATTGATTAACATCTCAACGGTGCTTTTGTACCGAAGATTAGCCACTTGCATGGAATAAAGCAGACTGCTGTGTGCACTTTTTTTTTGTTATCCTTTATGTATTCTGTAAAAACCTACTTTCATTTCTTTCATGGAAGTGAATACTAAAAGGTTTAAAAATGAAACCAAAGCACATGCCAAATGATTTGTTTAATTTGGTGACATTGTTTAAATGGTTACTTTAGCCAAGTAGTTGCTTCAGCCACACAGTACGTTCATATTAATGTATGTGCGTATGTATATATGTATGTAGTAATTTTCAGCTGTTAATTGAAGGTAATAAGGTTTAAATTGATGATACAGCAGAATAAACAGCACAGTCCACAAGCACTTGAGTTTTTGACCAGAAAGTGTTTTCCACCCTTGCAGTGATCCACTGTAGACGCCGTATCATGAATCTGACCAAAGCTACTGAGTCTCGTGGGTGGTTCTGACTTTCTGATCATAAGGGTCGTAGTTTGAGTGAAGTCACAGATAGCAAAAATACTTTCAATTTTACTGAGACAGTAAAGACCCCGTAGCCATTGCTGTGTAGTTAATGTTTTCTGAGTGGTCTCCCAAAGACAAAGTACTTCTTGGTTACAAATCCATTATTGCTCTTCCCCACGGTCTGACAGCTCTGTGCCCTTCAAAAGGAGGAGAACAATGAAATATGTCATATGCTGTAAGTGTCCAGTTGTTTTCTCTGACCAAGTAGGCGAAAAAATGATGATGTGGAAGATCTTAAAGCAAAATCCTTCCCTTTCAGAAAATTTTCTGCTTCTGTTTACCGAACTGATCTGTGAGTGAAACGTGCTGTGCGTACAATTTATGGTGTAAGATCAAATTGTCCAGAAGAAAATACTGTTTGCCTGTGGCAAATGTACAAAAATATTCAGTATGGCTTATCTTTTAAAAACAGCAATGTTTTCAGTATGTACTGCTGCACGAAAACAGGAGATTTGTTCAGGAGTTAGTAATCTGTCTGAGCTGTAAACTCTAAGATAATTAGAATAATTGGTGTCTAGCCCAACATGTTGCTACTACGTAGTTAGGTAATGTGAGGTAGTCATGTTTCTTTGGCAAGTAGGTGACTTAGAAATAAAATGTGTCAATTAATTTGGGATACTCTGGAAAAACTCTGGGTATGAAATTCCAAATATATAGATATCAAAGAGAACCAACAGAATGAACCAGTGTTCAAAAACATTCTAAGACACTTTAAAAGAAAAAATTATGAATAAGGAAAAAATCAAGACTAGAATATTAATGATGTAAATAAACATTATTTCCAATTTTAATTTTCAATTGTGATAGAAATATATTCCAAGATATACTGGGCAGCTTCTTTATTCAGTACTTTCACTGAACTGGTAACAGATGTTAGGCGTTTCAGGTAGAGATGGGTGATGTTAGGTTTATATAAAACTAATTCTGTTTAAGTGTTCCATATTTTGAAAAGCAGACTGGGCAATTTCAGGGTATTGTATTTCTTACATGTAGCACATTCTTCGTTTTGAGGTGCATAGAAAGGAATGTCAAATATCAACTCATTCAGTGTTTACTAATTATTTGGGTAAAATTAAGCACAGTTCAACTGAAATCTTTATAAATATTAAAAATGAAACAATTAGCATTTAAAGATATTACATTTTTCTCAGTAGAATATGGTAAAAGTATTGTAATTATGGACTTTGATTATTTTCATGCCTGCTGCTGAGTTTATGAAAATAACTTTTCATACTGGTTTTTCCATTTATGAAAAAGGAATGGTCCCAGTCCTGGTCAAATGCTCTGATGCTTGTGGAAGATAAATCTGCTCTGTGTGTGTGTTCAGTGTTATCCCTACGATATCAAGAATTCCTTCAGGAGTATATATTTGCAATGACAATTTTTTAAAAAGTTTGGTTACGTGGTCTTTATTTTGCTCCTTTGAATATAAATTTAAGGCTAAGATGGAGCTCATGTCCGCATACTATCTGATCAGCAGAATGCCCTCTGTTGAATAACAGTGCGATGTATATAGCACAGTTCCATAAATTGAGTAGAAATTAGTTGTTTGCTGTTTTGAATGTAGTTTATGTAGCTTTATGTTTTATATCTCAGTCCTTGCAATCAGAAATTTGTCTTTAATTTGCTTCTTATTGATGCTTTATTTTAGTAAGTGGAAATACAAATACCTTTTGTGTTTGATCGCAGTCAGTATTAACCTTCTAAAATAACACACTAAGCTTAAACCAACTTCCAATAAGTATGTGTATGTTAGATAGCTACTTTTAGATTTCTCCTTTTTGATGCATTGTTAGAGCAGGTATACTGAGGGAAAAGAAATATTCACTGAAATATACCCCAGAGATGAAAAATAGCCATATATAGGAAAAATTAGATTACAAATTACAAATAATAGTGTAAGAGATTAAAAGGTATTGATATGGGATGGAAAAACTATAGCCATGCTTAAACAATTATTTTTATCTGTAAAGGAAAAGATTTTAAATAGAAACAAAACAATAAAAAAAAAAATTGAAAAAATCCCACACCTACCTCTCCCCCAACGAAAAACCCAGCAAAAAACCACAATACCCAAGCAAATGAAAAAAAACTCCAAACCCCAAGCTTCACATACTCTCACATGGCCTCCCAGAAATCTGTTCCTGAAAACAGAGATCAGGAGAACTAAGAAATATCCTTTTCTGTGGCTGAGCTGGAACATAGAGTAACCAGTATCCAAGATGAGGAGTGGCTTTGGAATTCTTAGGTAGAAAAATCTAGTAGTTGATATCACGGTAATTGGTTTGGGCTACTGCTCTTGTATACATCAAGTCTTTAAGCTGTATAAAGCTGTGTGATAAGGAACTGTAGCTCTGAGCTGGAGATGTGAGCAGATCAACTACGTGGTTTTATCTTTCTGGCAGTAAATTACACAGTAGGACTGATAGATAAGACCCAAGGTTTGGGTGTTTTCTGGTGGTGGAAAAATAAACAGTGATAAGTTGCAAATCAGAAAATATGATAACCACTAAAAAAAGTCATTTTCAGGCTCCTGACAGAACTACTTGATCTGAAGGGGTCTTGGGATGTGAGGATCACTGGGTTGCAGGCAAATGTTTTTGCTCATTAAGTAACTGTCTTTAGATTTTGGAAAACAGTAAAATAAGGACAGTCTCTTTGACTCCTTAAAATACTGATAAGCTGTAAGATGGGAACAGAAACGGGGAAAAATAATATCTTTGTTAGCTAAAATGTTTTATAATATAATTGAATTTTGCTAAATATCCTAGCATGTTGTATTTTGTGTCAAGAGTTGAACTTGACTCCTTAAGACAGCTATCAACATAGGATCTCTTACCTGGTTCAACTGTATAGTTAGGAGAAAAATAATTAAAGAAAATCTGGCATGTGTATATGTGGTTTCTACAGCACAGAAGCTACCTGAACATTCTGAGATTGCTTTTTTTCCCCTGCTAATTTGTCTTAATTTGCTTCCCTTTTTTTAATATATGGAATTGACAAAATTAGAATGTGCCATTTGGGTCAAGAAAATGCTCTAAAATTTTAGCTAGGCGTTTATGAAGTATGGTACTTGTCTTATATAAATGATATCAATTCAGATGAGGATTGCATTAGTTAATGCTATGTGAGCTGCATGACATTTAACAAACAGAATACACAGAATAATTTGTTAATGCATCATGAGCAAAAAAAAATTTTTTTTTTTTCATCCTTCATAATTAAGTGTGCATAAGCAAGCCATGTTTGTTGTTCTGGACTGTAGATTTGCCTTTTCAGTCTTGCTAAGTTACAAATACTATTGATTAGCTGTACCAGTACCATATGTAGTATGATAAATGGCTTGGGCAGCATTCAAAAATCTCTCAAATGGGCTAAACTATATTAATGTCCTAACAGCAGTATGTTCTTATGGATTTCTGTGCACCGAGTATCCCACACTGGTACTTGCAGTAATTATTTAATCTGAAGCAGTGTCAGGTGTGCTTCTGAAGGGGTTTGCAGCTGAATGGGCCCTACTACTTGTCTATCCAAACAGCATAAACATGGAAAAATCAACTGCAAGTGCAGAATGGGAGAAAGTAATGTCTTGCCTGCTGTGATGCTCATGAATCAAGAGATAGTTTATGTTAATGATTCCTGTACTGGAGATGAGTATAGTAAGCCTAGACTTTTGTTTTGAAGGGTTGCTGGAATAGAAGTTGCTGGAATACTGAGTTGTTTCCTTCTTCATGAACAGATGTGGACTGACAGGTTTAATTTTGTGGAAAGAAAAATTTGTCATGTTAGTGCTAAATTTAAGGTATTGTCTCCTAGATGTATGTTTCTTTTGCTGTGTCTTTGTAGTCTAGATGAACAGTGGAAATATATTGATAGAAAATCTACTCGTGAATAAAGGTTTGCAGCAGGACTACATGCTACATAGAGAGTCATACAGGAGGCAAGAAAAAAAAAATTCACAGGGGAACCTAAAATATGGAAACATTCCATATGTATAACATTATAGATATTCCATATGTACAACATTCCATATGTAAAACATTACATATTTTCCATATGTACCAAGAGTGGTACTTAATGACACCCTAACATTTATAATTAGACAAAGCAATCAATCTGCTTTTATGCTAGCTTGGAAATTTCCCGGAGAATGGGACAGAACAAAAATGATTTCTCTTCTAATTAAAAATTAAATGAGAAATAATTGTTACATCACAAAAAAACCCAAAAAACAACATACCACAGTTGTCTTGAAGCCTGTTACCTCTCTGGATGTTGGTATCAAAAAATTCCAAAATGTCTTATTTCTGCTCTGTGCCAGTCCCTTATTAATCTTCCATGGATCATGAAGGCTGCCGTATTCTTCAGGCTACTTGCTCTGGCAGGAGTAAAGTGTGCTTCAATGAAGAGGTTGTACAACTAGAAAAATAATTGGTTAAAAATTATTCTCTGATTGTATATGAATAATCATTTAGGCTTGCAGGGACCTCCAGAGGTTTCCTCATTCATCTCCTAGATCAGCTCCAAGCAGGCTTGGTTAGGTTGGGTTTCTCCATGCTGTGTCCAGGCTGAGTCTTGAATCCTGGCAGGAAGGAGACCCTGTGACCTCTCTGAGCATCCTGTGCAGGCGTTTGCCCATCCCTGTGGTACATACTTTCCTGGTTTTGGATGAACTAGCAAGTAGGAATAGACTGCTTCATCTTTCTGTTGCTGTCCACTGAATCATTTTCCTGTCTTCCTGAACCTGAGCACAAACCAAAGAAGCTGCTTTCATCCTGCAGCTCTTGCTGGACTGCTTTCTTCTCCTCATAGAGGGGAACACTTCTTACACTGAAATAGTTAAAAAAATGTAGTCTGATTGTAATTTTGTGTTAGTGAGAAAGAGCACACTTCTGGTTGATTCTGCTTCAATAATTGGCTTTCCATTTTCCATAGGAGTCTATTGCAAGGTGAAAGAAAGTCTGTGAGACATTGGCAACAATCAGGCAACTATTTCTTTAACTTTAGAGGTAAGCTGTCATTAAGTGTGTTGTTTGATATTGTATTGGAAGGGAAGTGAAAGGAAACTGGAAAAATAAGAATAGTGTGTAAGAAACCTGGCATTATCATGTATTGCCTGTTTCTATGGATGTCCATAATCAGAAATATTTGTGGTTATCTTTTACCAATATTACTTCACCCACTGGAGTGCATCATCCTCTAGTTGGCAAGTATTTTAAATAGGTATTTCTTCCCTCTCCCACTAGCAGCAGAAAATGTACTTTAACTATTTGTTCAGTTATATAACTTCAATGATAGTGGATTTTATAGGAATGCATATCTGGGAATCTAGTTTTCTGTTGAGGCAAGGTCAGTCACAACTTTTGCAAGTACAGTATTTCCCTGATGTTTCTCTCTGTGAAAAAAACTTTATTGATTAAAGATGGGTTTCGCCTGTTTTCAAAATACTGGAGTGCCAGCCCCTGTACCTTAGTTTTAAAAACTGGGCACTCATCAATTATAGAAGGGTGGTAGTAACTCTCCCCTTACTGGGGAAGGTAGGGGCTTATCAAGAGAAGTATTGATTTTGTTTTTTAACATTTTACTTACTTAATTTTGTGTTATTCTAGAAATGAAGGAATATACTGAAATATACATTTTAGTGAGATTTTAGAGAAGGAACTGCGTAATATGTTACTGCACTGTGGAATGGTATAACTTACTAGGCTAAGGATATACAAAAAGGTTAATCATATGTTCTCTTTTTCTGAGGCAACTTTTTCTAGGACTAGCTGGTTTTGAGCTTTTCATTCCAATTTCTGTCTACTAGATTTCTACAATGAACAGCCTTAAGGAGCATAAACAGGAGCGTCTGTTGTGGAATGCAGTTCCTTTCTATTTTAAAGTGTCAATTAACCCTTTTTAAAACTTTCTTTTGATGTGACTGGGCAAAGAGACACTCATATATCCCCTTGGGATTTGCCTGCAGTGAACCTTCTTCAAAAATCATGACCTTGGCTGTCCAAGTGACAAGGCTCTCAAGTTGTTAAAGTAGATTTAAGTGAGAAGAAAGCATGATGCCAAACATGTGTTGCTGTAGATGTAGTGAAGCAGTACTTTGTACTAGCTGAGCACAAGTGAGTGCATCAACCACACAGGTTGTTGCTGACAGGATGGAAACCAAATCCACCAGCATGCAGTGACACATCTTATATCTGAACATGCAAATATTTAATACATAAAAATGAATACACATTATGCTTTTCTTTGTCTGGGTTTAGGAATATCTACAAAGTCTTTATTGGTAACAAGGACATTCTTTGGAATGTAGATATATGTATACCTTTGCCTTTACAGTCATAACAACTTCTTGTCAAATGAACTAAAAAGTCCCAAGTGAAACTTTCCCATCATGATAGAACAAGAACTCAATAACTTGTTATTCAAAACCCTGTGATAGAATACATTTCTGTCTTCAGAAATTGGGTTCTTTGCTCATTTCCCTGGGAAGAAATGCACTCCAGTGATTGTTTCAATGTATGCACTGGGTTATAAAGGGAGTTTCAGAGATACTGTACTTATCAGCTGCACATGAACAGTTTGTGGTTTGAAGAGGGAACCTGGGATGGAGAAATCAACCTTCTGAATCCAATTTCACCCAGTGGAATATGGCATTAAACAATCCTATTGTGTTTAAAATTTCATTTTGTCTGTTGGAACACTAGACCATATGGTTTATTTGGAGAAGCTTATGGATGGTTTTCTCATCTTTGTGTCCTGGTTTTCTACGTTATATATCAGATAAAATGATATATGTGAGAAAATTGTGAATGTCAAAGGTAACCCTTGAAGTTCAGCATGGTGTTAAACTATACCTTATGTCTTATTCATTTTATTGGAATACAAAACTTGTGTCTTTTTTATTTAGGTTGCACATTTGAACTAAAGTCAGATTGAGCTGACGTATGAAAATCTGGTAATTGTGAAATATTTAATTGAAAAAGTGTATGGATCATGTGTTTCACAAGAAGTAGTTGAAGAATTGAACAACCTCAGGAAAGATAATTTGTGAAACAGACTTGAGCTATATTTTCTGACTTCAACCAGTCTTTTTGAAATTTTTAGAAAATCCTAGTGGTGGTGTTTTGGGTTGGGTTTGGTTTTTAAATTTTTTTTTTTCCTTTTCACTGTGGCCAACAGTTATTTACTGGTCTTATTTTATACATTAGTTTTATACAATAGTTTACAAATGGAAATTTTTCTTAAGATATGTATTTAGGATATAGTATAGCTAACCAGTAGAAGTCCTTAAATTATGCAAATTTATATGCTGTGTGAGACACACTAGAAGGGTGTGTATCTCTAGTTATTTATATAGCTTTTAGCATTCCTGTGTATTGCAATTTATTTAGATCCATGTTTTGAGCATGTTGCATTGTTTCTTGCTTCTGAGAGTTAGTGGAACAGCCTCACAAAGAAATGCCCTTTGAAGATAAGATTGCAAAATAGGAGTGAATGAGCAAAAGAGGAGTATGCCAGACTATAATAATGTTTGTAACATTAATTAAACTGTTTGTTAAGTAGTATATTCAGACAGATGAGTCTTTCCCAGCTTCTACATGGCCCATTATGTGTTCTAGTAAATTAAAACTAGGAAACCTTTGTTGGAGTTATAGTGCTCAAACTGACATCTAATTCCCCCAGACAATAGGTACAAGCCTGCAAGCCTCTCTAATTCTTTCCAGTCTTTACATTTATTGATTCTTTTGTAAACGTGTTTCATCCAATCTATTACAAACAGCACTGGTTAGAAGTGTGAAGTTTACCACATCTGACCTAAGGCACATAAAAACCAGCAGCTATCTGCCACACAGCCATACAGTTGGGCATCCCAGATTTACTTCCAATCACTAGAAAATTTGGACCTTTAATGACTGGTTTGGTTCCTGCTTTGTGTAGAGGGACTGACATGTTAATTCTTTGATCTGTCTGGTTTGGAATTGAATTTATTTCAGCTATCAGTTGTATTCTAGGTTTTAAATGTTTTATTACTTGAGTTGGCTTACATAAGTAGTTTGTTTTCATTCAGGACTTCATTTTCCCCAGTCCTGAGTAATGTGTTGCATATACAAATGTATGTTTCTTACTGCAAAGTATGGATTTAATCCCTTTTTTTCTTAACTTGTCAGTTTTTTTCCATGTCTTTTTATTACAAAGTTACCAAATAATTTTTGCATAATCTCTGAATGGATACAGTAAACTTTAGTAAAATGAGTGCAATGCATTTTTATTATTTTCTTCATGTTATACTGTAAAACATATGTAATTAATAATTGACGCATCTTATTTTTTCCTACCATATTCATCACCAGTTTCAAAGCTTTGAAGTTCAGTAAATAATTTATGATAGTTGTTAGTGTAAGGAAATCTAACTGTACTCCTGATCCTGCTTGCTTTTTGTCCTTGTTGTTCTCAAGCATAACTGATTGGTAACCAAACTGAATGATAAAGAATGTATGAATATCTGATGGGATTCATTAAACAGATGAAAATTAAATCAGCTATTTTTAATTTTAAAAAAATTTAGAAATACATAATGATAATTTTATGTATCTTAATTTTTTTTAAATTTAGTGTGCAATGCATAAGACAATGAAGGCATGAATATTTTTAATACAAAGTAGAACATGTTTTCAGCCTGCTTTTGTTCTCAAAACTTCAATCAGGTTGTCTTTTAGCTTTGTTAAATATCTTGCTGAGATCTGCTGTATTTGCTGAGAATGTAACAAAAAGTGTGAGAGTACAAAAATTAAGAAATACATGGTTTTGGCCTTTACTGAAATATTCCATAAAATGTTTTAATTCCTTTGTTTTCCCTTGCTTGCATGGAAAAAGATTTTGGAGAAAATTTTAAGCATTGAAGAGATTTTTTTTTTCCAGGTCAGTCAAGCTCAAAAGGTTAGCTTTTATTTGTGTCCTTATAAAAGTTCTTAAATAATCCAGTAATATATTGTGAGTCTTCAAATATATTCTGACTTATCTAAAACTTTAGATAAAGCAGAAAAAAAACCCCATGACTTCAGGCAGAGAGGTAAAAATTCTCAGTAATTCTGTAACTTCCAGGTACCAGTTATGGCATCTCCAGTTTAACCCTCAAAACAGAGTAAGATCAGGACATAGCAAAGCAGTTTGAATCCATCCTCATTTGCTGCAAAAAGCAGTGCAGTGTAAAACCTCTCATGGAGTTTTGCCAGACTGAGTGGGGAACTGTGGTAGAAGTTTGTGTACTTAAAAATGTATTTTTTTTCTTTTCTTTTGAACATTGTGTGCATATAAATGGAGGTGCATGACAGTACTTGTGCTCAAGGCGAGGGGACTGCGTAGGAATCTCTGGCCATTCTGTCTCTGGGCAGGCTGCAGCCTGCAGTGCCTCCCTTGCTGTGTAGTTGTGCATTTGTGGAGCCCCAGGCCTTTGTTTCTGACATGGGTGGTCCGGGGAGCACGGGGCGTAAATGGGCTCTGTTTTGTACAGCTGTAATTACCATGAGGCATCACAGTGAAGCTTTAAAGAATATTTTCAATGCAGAGCTGAATATATAAGGCACTAATAGGAGAAGGCTGTTATTCCATGGTCTAGGGTCTTCTGGGTCTGAGGTTTAGGCTTGTTTGTGAGGCTTTCCACTTAAAGGTGATTTATAGGTATCATGAGCCAGATGTTGTGAAAATTACCAAGAATAGCAAGAACCTGTTATTGGCTTTCAGAAATTTATTGTTTCTTAAGGTTTCCTGTACACCACTTTTATTTCCCTTGAAATCAGTGTGGGACTTGCCTCGTTTTGGCAAGACCACATTAAGCTATTATTGTCATTAGTTCACTAATTTTTCTGTTGTGGAAGATGACAGAAGAGGAATGTTTTGGGAAGTTTCTGACTTTGACCAATATGGCGATAATTTCACTTGGCAAAGGCACATTACAACTTTCTCCCTATTGAGTAATAAAAACCTTCTCCAGAAAAGGAATTTGTTGGATTATTTCAGGGACCAAAAACAAAAAGGCCACCATCTTTTATAATTAAAAGAATTATCCTAAATATAGATGTTACCATTGACTGCTTTGTGTTGTTTGGCAGTGGCAAATTGTTTCTTTTAGAGGTCTGTAAATGATGTGATGAGCAAATATTCCATTTTCACTTAGTGGTTTTAGCTGCTTCATGAAAAGTACTTTGGTTTAGTTTTGTTCTAAAAGCTCTTATTTTGCTTTCCTCCCATGGTTTCTTTCATGCTTATTTTGTTTATTTTTAACTGCTGCACTGCAAAACCAGTGATAATGATAAGGCTAATGATGAATACCCATATTCTTTTGGAAGCTTTAAAATTGTTAAAGGATTATCAGCAAATAAAATTTCAGGAAACATGTGACTAGAGCGTGATCTCATGCATGTTAATCTTTCACTGCAAGAAGAGCCTGTATCTCTGGCTTCATAGATCACCTTGAAGGATTGGGGCTTGCTTTTTGTAAGGAACATGGTTTGCAACAATACATCACCTTCGTTTCTTTGCTCCTAGAGAGAATCTGCTGACAGCAGGGATATGATAGAACAGGCCACATCCACCATTGACTTTTTCCTTTCAGTGTCACCTTGGGACATCATGTCTGGTTTCCAAGTGATGATAATTTTGCAGTGGTGTTTTTGTAGTTAGCTTTTTTGCTTTTTTGATTGTCTTGTGCAGCCTACTGGCTCTTCAGGGGCTAAGCTCATGTGTTGCACAAAGTGCGTGCAAAAAAGAAGAGGAAAAATCTCAGTCATTTTCAGGCTGCCTTTTTTTTTTTTTTTAGTCAGGCTTTGTGAGCACTTAAAAATTGTGCTAATTTTTATTAAATTGTAATCTGTTTTTTTAAATATCTGGATTTCTTGGCAAGAATGATGAAGTAGAAAAGGTGGAGAAAAGACTGACTTCAAGGATAAAAGGAACCTTAACTAGAGGAAGCAGGTTAGGAATTAGGTGTACACTGGCAATGTTTGAGATGGAATACTGCTCACACACAGAGCTGAGTTATCTGCAGAACAGAGGAACAGCTTACATAACTCTCAGTACAGGAGAGACCCAATAGTAATTTTCATGACCCCTTGTAATCTTGTGAAATTGTGAGGTATTCAAAAATTCAATGCTTGGTTCTGTTTATTGAAAATCTTTGGAGTTAAATTAATAAAACAAAATTGTGTAGCTGTCAGTGAGTGCTTTTGTGAACGAAACATTCCTTTTGAGGTCACTAGAATTGCTAGTTAAACTATCAAAAGCAGTGTGCTTTAATTAAAATAATTATTTTTGTGCAAATCTACTTGAAGAAATAGGTAGTTCATAGTAAAAGATATGAAAATTGGAATCTGAAAAATGTGTATTTGTACATAACGTTCCCATAAGTACTGAACTCTGTCTTTAATGTGTATTAGTTGCTAAATCAAGTCAGATGTCTGAGGTGAGAACTGGAGAGCTGATAGCAAATATTCATAGTGGAATCTGATAACAGCCTTAATTAAGCTGCTGCTATCTTTCCATGATAAATTTAGAACTTCTCCATAAGTCATCTGATTTTAATGCTCCATTTGCATCCAGGAGTGTTTGATTTAGATCAGTGTCTCTGTTAAGAAATCTGCAGATGTCTCTTTGATAGCCCTAGCTGTCTCTCAAGAAGAGCCTGGGAGCTTTGTTTTCCTGTGTTGTAATGTAGAGAATGACCTAAAGCTGACCTTCCAGCATTTAGCTTTTTCAAGGTTGGCATACCCTGAGAAATACTTATTTATTTAATGACAAATGCTTTCTCATACCATTTCTTGAACCCAGAATTCCTTAATCTTTTTGTTACTGTACTTGCTTAACTCAAAGAAGTTTTACCATGAAAACTGGGTAAAAGGATAATTTAAAAATAATTCTAGAAGCCTGAGTGAGCGCAGTCCAAGACAGCTCTATTCATGTAGTGTTAATTGCAATTAAATGGAAATGTTCTAAGATAACAAATGATGTTCTGAGTTTTTAGAGTAGCAATTTAGTATTATGTCACCAGATTGTTGGATTTGTTGTCTCTGTCGATTTTGCTTTCAGCAGCTGTACACATTGTAAATGCCTTAGTCATCAATGACTGAAGTGTCTGAGACACTTCTTTTTATTTCAATTATTTTCATGGCAGGGAAGACTAACTTGATTTGAAAATTAATACTTCTATTAGAATTTTTTGATCAAAAAATAAAATGTGAACTTTTTTTCCCATCTAGAAATTCTGACATTATTTCTGAGCCAGACATTTTAACATTAGGATTCTTCTTTATAGTTAGAAAAAATCATGGGAGAATCCAGTGCTACTTCCTCACAGAGAGTGAGTATGCACTATTCAGAAATGGTAATTCTTACAGTTGTCTAAACTTGAGATAAAGTAGATCATTAAGTTGATGTAAATTATAAAAGTCATCTGCATGTTTGTCTAGAAGTCTGGTATTTATTATTTTGTGTGAAAACAAACACAAAACAAAAGAGTTATTTCACCAGAACCTGAGAAGTGGTGTGAGAAAAAGGAGCTCTGTATGAGAGATGTAGAGGTTCTGATGCATATGAGCACTTAGAACAGGCAAAAGAAATCAAGTGTGTTCTGCTGTATTCCTGCTGCCCATACTTGTATGCGCTAGCATTTTTCCCTAGCTCTTTTCTGCTTCTCATTTTCTCCTTTTTTTTTTTTTTTTTTTTTTTAAACATGGTATGTGTCTGGATGAATTTTTAGAATTTTAAGAGGACTCTGAAATTTATTTTGAATTTAATTCTTCTCCTGCATATGTACACTTATGCATCTCTGTTACTCTGTGATGCTGCTAATTGAGCAGCATTTCATAACTTCTGAGGTGTTAGGTTTTCTTGGTGTCATACCTTGGGGGCAGGAAGCAGAAACCGTCAAGAGATATGAGCCAATGTTACCGAAGTTGTTCCTTGGGCAATTGTCATTTGTGAGAAACTGATGGGAGAATATAATATTAGTAGTTTTCTTATCTATCAGTCACTAAGACAGTGGCCAGTTGAGTGGAATTTGTACCTGGAATAATAAATTTTTGAAATTACATCTCTGGATGGTTAGTATAGTTAGATAATTATAAATGTTTACATATTTTTTGTAGTTTTACATATATATAGCTAAATTGATTGATAGCACATGTAGTAAACTAGCTAATAATCTGTCAGTTACAAAAGTAGCTGAAAAATACTTTTCAAAGAAACTTAGAAGATAGTGTTTATACTTCTGTAGTATATAATTACTCTGTTGTGTTTGTCTACTTGTGATCAGATTAGTTGGATTTTAAGGAAATTGAAAACAAAATTGTAGATGCTTTTCTGTGCAGGGATATGTTACTCTGAGGTATGAGGAATGTTTCTGAACAAAATAAATATTCTGTGTGGGTAGTTCTGTGTTTCAGCAGGTGTAGGAGCATCAAGCTGGCAATTGCAGCAGATCCAAAACATACATGGGGCTTACATTATCTGAACAGATTCTCTGCTTTGTGATTAGAAAGGTGACACATGTAAGAAACTCTTACAGATGAGTGGGTATCAGTTTTGCTTTGTTGCCTCACTCCCCTCAGTTTACATACTGCCCTCTTTGCTGCAGTATTTGCAAAACACTTCACTGTAGAAGCTGTGTTTCCAAAGTGCTGCTGAGTACAGAAGCAGATGGCAGCTCAGTCATTTATCCATCTTGTACTATTTATCTATTATTTCTCTGGAAACAAATTAACTGATGTTTAGCTGTTGCTTCCTATCTCCTGCTTCTCCTGTTTGCTCACTTTTTTGTTTTTTAAGAAGAGAAGATAGAAAGCGTGTCTGGTTTCTGTTGATGGTTTTCTTTTATCCTTCTAGTCACGAATATGTCAGTGCTGTAATGAGAGGTCTTTGAAAAGCTGTGGAAGGTGACATACCAAAAGACTAAAAATTAACCAGGACAAACTAGTTTCTTCTGTTTCTAGAAGCACACATGTCAAGATAATGATAAGAGTATGTCTAAAATACAAATTAGAGTTGAAGTTTGGTGTGGGTTTTCTGGGGACACAGGGAGACGCCACCAGTCTAACTTCCTTCCATTTTGTGTCCTTTTGGGCAGTGTGGGTTTTTAAAGACTTCTCATGACTCCTCATATGAAATAAACAGCTACTTTCTTCTTCAGCAGAAATGGTGCCAGGTGGATTTGGCACTGCTTGGAGAATGCTGCTTACAAAGGTAACTATCATCAACTCATTGTCGACGTGGAAGGTTGTATCAAGTTAGGTCTTGTATGGTGACCTCAAACTCCACTGAATCTTTTTTTATTAGTTTGTTTTTATGAGATCATGGAAAAGACTGTAAGGTTTTTTTGTAATTAGTTGTCAGTCCTTTAGAATATGGTTAGAATGAAATAATTTTAACAAAATCAATTGACAGTCTGTTAAAAGAGAGCACTTTGCTCTTCAGAAGACACCTATTTGAAGTACTAGACCATCATTCTGTGGACACATTTGATTTCCATTACTGCTGATGGGCGGGAGGAATAAACTAAATAAAATCAGGGTGGTGAGCATGCACTCATTGTGACTGTCATTTCACTGAAGAAAAATATGTAAGGTAAGAGTAGATGCCATTGCCTTAAAGCTGAGGGAGAGGGGTTAACAAAATGTAAGCAACCTCAGGGCTGAGCTGAAGTTTATGTTGCAAGATCTATAAGCTAATCAGTACTGCAAAGACTTGAGCTAGAGTTGTGTGTGCTCTGTTGGAGGACTCTGCTTTCTTTAAGGAATAATATGATCACACAAGAGCTATATGGGTAGACTTAATTTATATGGATTGTGAAGTGTGGAGAAGATGGTGGGGAAGAGAGGCCATTAAAATGGGTTCCTGCCCTCACCTATCAGTTTGCATGATGGTCATACATCCCCCTCAAACAAGTTTGTGGAAAAGGTAAAGTGAGTGGGAGAGCCAGGAAAGAGTGTTGATCCATTGGTTTAAATAGTCTCTGCAATCTTCTGGGCATCTCTGATTTCAGCTAGCACACTGCCTAACATTGGTGCTTCCTGCTGTTTGGAATGCTTAGCTGGTGGTGCTACAGAGGAAGGCAAAGCTGACAATTAGCTGAGCTGTTACTCAGATGTCTGCATGGTGCTCCAGTTCCCAGACAGACTAAGGAAAACACATTTTCTGAAAAGTGGCTTAGTATTTTGTTTGCAAACAGTGTGAATTTCATCATGGGTTTATGTGAATGGGGCTACATTTTATTACTTTTTTTCTCTTTCTTTCTTCAAACCCAAATCCTTCCCTGGAAAAGGATAGGGCACAATCCTGGACTGGTTGCCTATAGCACAGTAAATGGTGAGGAACAGGGTGGTACTGTGCGACTTGTGTACGCCTCAGGGAAATTGAGATTCTTTCCTGGATCTGATATGCAAAGAACTGTGAATCCCAGAATAATATTTCTCATAAATGGCCCTACATTAATTTCAATTCTGTGTAGCACATGTAAGTGAAAATCTTGGAAATACGTTTGCTAAATCATGTGGTAAATGGTCTTGTTGATGACTGCAGAGTTGCTCTGGGGTTGGAGCTATTAAGCCCTTATTATGGGAATCCAACAGGGCAAATTAAGAGAAACCTGTGTGTGTGCTTGTTATTTTAGGACTTTTATGCTTTCTTTTGAGAGACCTCATGTAGGATCCCATGACCTAAAAAGACTTGATATCTTTTAGTCAGAGGTTAAGTTCTGAAATCTCAGTTACTGATCTATCAACAATGGAAACAATCACCTTCAAGGGAGGGTGTAGTGTTGTTATTCTTAAATGCTAAAAAGCTGAATAATGCTATTAGTAATACCTGTTAAAATAGGTTTTTTTAGCATTCTGCCTAGCTGTATGTGGTGTTTTCACTTATAACTGCATCTTTTGTAAATTGGGGGAAACAATTTCTGTTTCATTGTAAATAACTGCCCAGTGGGTTTCTTATTTGTTTGTAACACCATTGTAACATTCTTTAATCTGGGAGTGTTCAGATGCTATACATGAGTGTTCCTTGGAAATACTGTTCCAAGTACATAAAACCATTGTGCATGGTAGAATTTGCTGTTATAATAAATTCTATCATAAAAGAACTAATGCATGTTATTTTTTTGCAGGTTTTACCTTTTGCATTTCAAGGCTTAAATGTGCAATCCATTCAAAACAAGTATTGCTCCTGTTTCTAGTGCTTGCTAGATACCTCCCCAGATGCAGAATTTTAGAGATTTAACAATTTTTAATGCCAGTATATGAATGTATCCTTTTACATAAATTTCAAATTTCACTTTGGATCAGGTGAATCATCTCTCTCACTATTTCTTTTTCTAACTTCACTCAGCTTTCTCTGGAATATTACCTATCTGAAAAACTGTCGTAGTCTTTTAATGCCATTTTTGCCAGGATCATAAGTGTTTTCAGTAACGTTCATGAGCAGCATTACTGACAGAGCTTGAGTTCCAGCTGAATCAGTTTAGTCTTTTGATGGCATAATTATTTTGCCAGCCATCACTCATGTAGCAGTGGAACTCCCCTTTGAGGAAAAATGAGGTCATTCATCTTTTGTAAGATTCATACATGAGCTTTATCACTATAGTAATAAAATTCATTGCTTGGTTGGTAACCACAAAGGACTCGTAAACTGGAAATTGTAACCACACTGACATACATTGCCATGTGCACAGTTAGGTTGCTGTTAGAATAAGCACATCATAATGCACCTGTAAATAGAGAATGTGTGTTTCGGATTAATTTATGAAATGTTGGATGGTTTGAACAAAATCATAAAAATACCTGAAACAATACTCTGTCCTTCCTGCATTATCTCAGATTCCTTTGATAAGGCTGATTAACTTTTTTTCCTACTTATTATATGCATTTACAGCTAATATTCTAGGACCTTGTGTTGTCTTTAAATAGCATTTTCCCACCATCGTTGCCAGTTTGTTTATAAGGCTCTGTTATCTGCAGTTTGCACAGTCAGTGCTTAGATGTCTTTTCTGTAAATTATATTCTAACTATATATATATATATATATATATCCACTAGTGTTCACTTTTGTTTTTCATTTTCATCTTTGTGTTTCATTTGAAATATTATTAAAATGATCCAAAATTATTCTTACCTATGGTTACAGAATGATTTAATAATTACAGCATGTAGTATAGAGTCTGACTGACTGCATTGCCATTAAGGAATTATTTTCATTCAGCAATATTTTGGGAAGTTTCTAACACTGTGAATCAATGTGTTTGGCTGGGACCTGTGGTAGCTTTCTTTGGTGCATCTGCTTGTGTTGCTACTGTGAATAATTGTCACGGAGCACAGGGGAGAGGCGTAGAGCGCGGGCAGTGGCACTGCTTTACCTGCAGCTGCCAGCCTGCCCAGACCTGTCTGCTGCACAAACCACAACGTCCTCATGACTGCAAATCACACTGCCTGTAAAGCCTGACAGTGCAGGCAGATAAAAAGAATAACTGAAGTCTAAAAAAGGTGTGTTTAGGCTTTTTTCAGGCTTTTTTTTTTTTTTTCCTGTGGTGCCAAGCACTTTCAGTTTGTATATAAGGAAAAGGGTTCATAATATTTTGGAGGTGGCATGCAACAGCATGCAGGGATGCCTGGTAACAGCAGTACAGAACTTTCCACTTCAGAGGACACCTGAAAGGAATTTCAAAGGCAGCAACAGAAAGGATGAGCGAATGGGCTGGAGCAGAAAAAATTCCCTTTGTTGTGTGAGTACATAAAAAGTACTTTTTAAATGAAGATTATTAATGAATCCATTCTTGTTAATGTATCAGACTGAGGTTCTGCTAGGCTCATCTTTTTTTAAAAAATCAAGGTAGCTGAACACATGCATCCAATGTGCATTGAATGCTAAAGCAAATTCAAGTCATTGACTGCTCTTCTTAATGAAGAAAGTGCTGGTGATGGGAAGCATAACAGACAATGCTTTTAATGAAATTAAGTTTGCACATACTCCCAAGCATGCTAATATCTCTAGGTGATACCCATCTCCTTAATTCCAAGATTTCTATTATTTTAAGAGCTATAGGTATCTAAAGAGAAAAAGTAAAATTAATTTTATTTTTACTTTCATTTTTAATTTTAATTTTACTTTCATTTTTAACTTTTTGTTTTCCATCTCTTTCCCTCCTTGATAGAAGCTGATTTTTCAGGGGCTTATTACCCTTCTAAGTGGATCTTCTACTAGTTAAGGTTTTTAAAGCATCCCTGAGATCCTAATAAGTAATGCAAAAAGGAGAAAGCTTATCTTTCTGCAGACTACAGCTGCAATGTATTTCAGAATATTGTGTAACAAACCACTGCAAGCTATTCTTTACAAATGATGAAACTGGATAAAATACCTTATGGTGCTGCACAGTACTTCAAAGAATTATTTCAATATTATGAATAGGCTAAAATATCACATGCAGATTTATTCAGACTAATTGGGACTTCACAGTTGTACTGTTGTAAAGGAGAATGTCTGTGCAAGCTAAGTTGTGGGCAGGGGAGGTGGAATCAGACTATAGTACAATATAAGCTAGATGAGAATTAACTTTTCCTAAAATGCATAGCAAACATGATCATCTAGCATGCTGTTAGCAGCAGCACAGTAGGTTTTATGGTGCTTTTGTAATTTGGATACTCTGATTTGGAGTCTAATTGGATTCCTGGGCAACAGTGAATGGCAACATTCTTAAGTTGTGTAAAGACTATTTGAAATAATGGGATTGACATTAACCTTTTAAAGTTTCTTTTTAAAAAATCTGTTTGAAAAGATTAAAAAATAAGCTGCAGAAGAAGCTTAGAGATTTCAGGAAAAACAACTCTTGTGTCATAGACTACAGGCATTGATTCAGATTGGCTCTGTAATGGATACAATAGATTTGTTTGGGTTTTTTTCCTGATGTCCAACTACAAGTGTAAACCAAGGGGTTAAAAAACATAACATTCAACTTGAAAAAAACAACTGGCTTGAAGTTCAGCCAAAAAAAATTGTCATTTAGGAATTCAGTAAATACTTACAGAAAGCTAAAAATCAGGGAGGCAGAGTATATTCAATGATTTTGTGTTTCAGAGAGGAGATGCTGATATAGATGCACTGAGTACTTCTATTTTTGGAAAAAAAAAAAGGTGTAGTTATCTTTTTTTTTAAACTATAACTCACAATTGTGAGGTTGGTGTTCTATTGTTTAAGCAAAAGTAAGGCAGGGTGCACGCTTCTCTTGTATCCTTTTCAGTACTTATATAAAACAAATCAAGGCTGGTTCAGGATGCTGTGCAGAGCAAATATTAAATTTAAGCTGCTCTTATTTCCTTCAGTATTGTTACTTCTTTCTAAAACTGTGCACCTTGCAATCATTAAAATGCCAGTGCAAAGGAGGAATTCTACGGATATGGCAAAGGGGGTGGACAGAAGCAGTAGCGACTTTGATTTAAATTGTTACAAAATTCATTAACTTCATAAGACTCTGTGATACTTTTCTCATCAATGCGTGGCTGAAAGAATGCTGTCATGTGTCAGGTAATCTCATGTCTTCTGCATATTGATTCTGCTTGCTGCAAGGCTGTGGAAAATGGATGAATGTAGGGCTGAAAACACGACAGGAAATACAACTCACGAGTGATGGGTGCAGAACTTTTACCTGGCATAGGCCTAATGATGTCAATGTTTGCCTTTTTAAAATTATTATTAAAAGGAGCATCTTTTATAAAGGAATAGCTGCTGGCTGGACTGGTTTTTCGCATTTGAACTCAGAAGCAGTTAATAATCTTTTAAGAGATTTAGAAGACATTTGTGAGTCTGATCTACAGGTTGTGATACAAAGTGAACTAAGTATTCTAATGCGAGCAGTATTTCCCAAAGCACTGGGAAGTACCTGGAGAAAGGAGAAATACATTCAACATGGTCTCAAGGGAGTTGAGAATTTCCCTTAGGACAAGAAAAAGCTATGTTAAAAGAAGCTTGGATATACAAAATAGCTTTGGCTTGAGCAGTTTGTTCTTGCTATTGAGGAAACTGAGGCAGGCAAATGGGTGTGCTTTTACAGTTTTGTTTGTATGTGCATATATTTGTTTTAACATTATCTGAAGTAAAAGACATAATCTGGAATCACTGTGCTATCCTTTTCATTCATTTTCCTCATGGTATGATTGATTAATCTAGAATGCCTTCAGGTTTTGGAGCCTTGTGAAGCACTGCACACAGTGAACAGGATTTTATGAATTCAGACTCTTACTAGGAGGCTTAATCATCTCTGCTGCAATGCCTAATTTAAGGGAAGAATGGGGACGTTTGGCAGTGTGGACAAGGAGAGGGACTGTGCCAAAATCTCTTCAGATCCCTGGACCCCTGGGACCTGCAGTCCTTTCTTGTTAACCCTGTAAAAGTAGTGCATCTCTATTGGTTCATTGAAAGATATTCCATCTGACTTTTGACCAGTAATCACCTTTTCAGGGTAGTATATATATTTTTTTTCTTGTTTGTGAAACTCATAGTTCAGGTTATGAATGTATATTTTGTAGTTCTATCAGCTCTTGTTAATGTCTCATTAAAGGGTTTTCCAGTGTGTGGTACAGTAAATTGGGGAATAATTGCAGTTGTAGGGGTATTCCTCAGGTCATCTAGTTCAGCCCCTTGCTCAAAGCAGGGCTTCCTTCAAAGTGGAGTCAGGTGGTTGAGGGTGTTGTTAAGTCAAACTCAGAAAATCCCCAAGGATGAAAATTTCACAGCCTCTCTTGGCAGGCAGTTCCAGCCCTTAACCATTCTCATTATGAAGCTGTGGGGATGCTGGCTAGGGTGTCTCATTTTTTACTTCTGGGTAAGATGCAGAATAATTGAACATAGCAAGCCTGTTTGTTTTTGATCTAGAGCTTTTAACTCATGCTCTCTAAGAATTCTGAATTGTTTTTAAATCAGTGTTAGGATTTTACTTGTTGGTATCTGTTTTGATATATTGGAGCTATGAGGGAGTGTTTTGTAACTCATAAAATGTTGAGTTCTGTTACCTTATAACACAGTTTACATACATTTATGTTTTATTTCTCCAGTGTGTAATGGGAAGCCACATTCTTGGCTGAGATGAGGAGCTTGCATCTCTCTGGCTTTTGCACCTATCTCTATAAAAGGCTATTATTTTCAGCTGTCTTTAGGAAAAAAAAAAACAACAATTGTTGTACTGTGTACATCAAGCTGCATAGCTTGAGAATTGTGTTATTCTAAAGAGAATATATACTCTATAGAATATAGGGTCTGAAAGTAGTTGATAATCTAGTTAAAACATGAAATTGCTGTTATGTGTGTTCTTGAAGGGAAAATAAAAGGAGGAAGGTGTGAGGTTTTTCTCATGTAACCTTCTAGCTAATCAGGAGCTTCTAAAATTACATAGGTCATTGAAGATAAAGTTATCCAAAAGGTTATATCACTTTTCATGTCTCTGGAAATTATTTATCTTTCTGTATGAACACTGCTATCTTTTGAAGAAAGGGACTTGACTGCAGTGCTAATGAAGTGTAAAGAACTAAAGCTGTCACTGCTGCAAATGGTTTTTTCAGGAACAAGAAGTTAGTTTACTTGATTCCTCATAGCAAATGTCT
The DNA here is from genome assembly GCF_048771995.1 of Taeniopygia guttata. Taxonomy (NCBI): domain Eukaryota; kingdom Metazoa; phylum Chordata; class Aves; order Passeriformes; family Estrildidae; genus Taeniopygia; species Taeniopygia guttata. The sequence continues at coordinate 32,781,549 of NC_133028.1, read as the reverse complement.
TCGAAAGTCTAAGGTGCTGTCTGTGTGAATTACGATGAAAGCGTTGAGAGAGGAGGTGTTTATGTGGTCTGTCTGGTATGTCTTTTCCAAAATATATCTTGGGATATGTATTTTGGGAACATATTTTTAAAGCAAAACCAGTGTGTTAAGTACACTTCCCTGACTTAGGGGAACTTGCAACTGGTGAATTACATCAGTCATTCCAAACACGTGTCAGAAAAACCTGTCTATGTACTGTGCTCTGCAAGTTTTGACCAATTGACTGAGAAACTGCTTTAAAAATATTGTAAGAAATATTCTAACGTTACTAATTTTATATATTTTTAGTGAAAAATTTGTGACGTATTTTCTAAGACTTCTTTTTTAAAATATTCTTTAATACCTGTTCATACTAGAAGTAGAAATTAAGTCTTCTCTGTACTATAAACCTAGAAGCTGGAATGGATTGTGGTGTAGTGAAGTGTTACAGCACTTCTGTTCACCTAAGGTTAACTTGGTAGATCACTAGAACACCGTTGCATGGGACAAAGCAATCAACAGCTATGTACCTGGTGTACTTAGATTTTTTTTTTTTGTTGGTCTCTGATCCTGTTAAAAGACACTTGAACTCAAAGTGCTTGAACTGAATCACCAAGCATGGACTTGCCTTAGAGAATGGGAGCACAGCCCCTATTCAGAGTTTCAGTAATCTATTGTCAAGAGACAAGGGTTAAGACCCTATTAGGTAGGAATCAGGCATTTGGACTTTTGAGAATCCTTGGATACACCCTTCTGATATCTGCAGGACCTTGTGTGTTTGTAACAGTCCTGCTGCTAATCGTCTATCGATTCTTACTTTTTTAAACTTTTTTGTCAAGTACACGAGTATCTATCTGTTCATACACAGTGTTAAAGCGAAATCTAGCACATGAAGGACTCCAACCAGCTATGTGAGTCCAGGCTGAGAAAGGTGGAGTATGGCTTGTTAACAAAACCAGTTGATGATTTTAAGATATAGCTGTATGAAAAAATTTTCCTTTAGATAGTCTTGGGAAGTACACTATTGCCAAAACTTTTACTGAATACTTAATTGAATCTGAAAAGCTGAATAGAAATACTTTTTCCTGATAATATAGTATTATTTGAATCTTAAAGGATATGCAAATAAATCCTCAATTTATGGATAGTTTTGGTTTTATAATGATGTTTCTTGAAAATATGAGTAGGTGTGCCGATCCTGCCTCCAAAACTCTTCAATATTCATCCTCCCTACTTAGTCATTTAACGCTAGGGAAGATACTTTACAATTGTGTTCACAGTAATTGGTTATCGATTGTTAAAATGCTGCATAGTAATTCTTTATAGGGTTAAAATCTTTTTTGGCCATTTGTTCCAGAGAGTTAAAATATTGACTCCAATGTAAGAAATTGAACTCTACTTGGATTATTAATATCCCCCCTGACTGATGTCTCAAGTGAGAGCATTGTCACTTAAAAGTAGTGGGCTGCTTTAGCAATATCTACTTGTCATGAACTAATATCCACAATAGAATTGCATGTAATGGATAACATCAGAAATTTGGGTGGAGAATTAATAGCTATAATTTACTTTCTGGTTATGCTGCCTTTTCTTTCTGAGAAATAACACGTGCTTTGATATTTATTGTGGATGCACATTCTCAAGTGGCAATTAAGTTATGTTTTCTTTTTGTGTGTAAAAAGTAATAAATTTAGTGGAGATTCACTTGGCAGTGTGGGAGGGAGAAAGCAGAGTTCTAGACCTACATTTACTTCACCTTACCCCATCTCCTTGCCACCTGCTCTTCAGCCATGGCATTGAGAGCTTGCCCTCCAGTTTGCTGTTGTGACTTTGTCCATAGTTCCAGCCCTACGTGGTGGCTGATCTCTGCCCATCACATCCCACCTTCCATCTCCTCAGTCAAATACCTCTGTTTCCTTGTCTTGAAAATATCTTACGGCTTAACAGAACAAGAAATCAATCACTGGAGTATCCAGTACCCCAGTACAAGATCAAAATACCATTCTGAGTCGATAAAATTCACTCCTCTGGCTTTATTTTTTTTTTTTTTACTTCCCAGAAACAGTTTTATGTTGACGTGCGTGTCTTTTACCCATTCCATTTTGACATGGTGCAGGACAGAATTGTCTTTCTTGTACTTGCCTAAGTTCACTCTGGCCAGTTTGGCAGATGTAGCAGTTGTTTTTGTTGAAGTCAAGTTTGTATGATTAGACAATAGAGCAGGACTCCTCTCTGCTGCCACAGTTCAGAGAATCACTGCCTTGTTAGCCTAGTAAACATTTTTAGTTTGAGTGCTGGCAGCTTATCATGTCAACCATTGACAGAGGTAAATTTCCCTCTGTATTAATGCAGCAGGAAAATGGCCAAGCAGGCATTTTTCTGCATCCTTTTTTACAGCCACCAGCAACAGCTACAAACTGAGCCTTTTGGGTGTATTTCTGTGGAGTTGGTCTTAGAATTTCTGAAGTGATCAGAAGTTATGAATTCTAAAAACAAATACCTAGATAGACTAAATTAGAGGTATTGTAACAAATTTAAAAATATTTTTTTTTCTGTAAAAGTATAGAATTGATGACAGCAAACTGTTTTATGACTTTACTGTACACTGTGTGGTTAATGTAAGTCAGATTGTCTGGCTGAACATATCCATTGTATGTTCTCTTGGGACATTCCCTGTTCCCTATGTTTTATAGGGCATGTGGCTTTACTGTTTAGGGAAAGAGCCTGTTTAAAGTTTTGCAGAGGGAATATGAATTGACATAGTCTAGAAAGTTTGGTTTGTCATTGGGTGTTGTTTTTTGGTTTGTTTGCGGTTTATTGTTTCATTTTTGTTTTTTCATTTTCCCTCTTGCCCCCCCACTCCCCCCCACCCCGACTTATTTATTTCTGTGAATCACTTAATTCCCTTATTTGTGTCATATACTATATGCCATAATTAAAGAATTAATCCAGGGGAAAAAAGGAAATGCCTTTGCTTTTGGAGACTTCCTTTAAATTTTCAGTCACTGATGTAAAGATTGGCATTAGTAGTCAAGTTTAATAGACTTAGAAGATACCTCCTAAGAACTGAAACATCTCCTAGACTGAAAACCACCTTAAAATCTCATTTCTGTTATTTATGTATACTTTGTTTTGACAGCATTAATTTTTAAATTACATAAATCCTACATGTAATACATTTAGATATCAAAATCAAATACAAAGTATTTGACACACAAGGTTTAGGGAATGAGAAAATGAGAGTGATGGTGGCAGATACAGTTTTGCTACTGTTTTCCTATGGTATCAGTCATGGACTCTGTAGCAAGCACGTAATAAAGATTGCACCAAAATGTGTGAAACTTAAAGAACATTTACAAATACAATTTATGTATTAATATTTAGCTTTAAATCATACACATACACATACACATTCCATAGCTTTTTAATGGTCACCTTGCAGCTTGGATAATGTAGCTTTTGAATGTGGGTTTTGGACTCTTTAATTCCTCTCCATTGTAGGAGAGTCTGCCATACAAACTGCAGAAATATTTAACAAACACCTGGAAAAGGATGACAAGTTTAGATTCAGGAGACATATGTGCTTGAGAGATCTAGTTGAGTCTGCTCCTTATTTCAGTAGTTTGGATGACCTCTGTTACTTGAAGGGCTCCAAAACTGGATTGGCAGCACCATATGTCAGACTGAGTGTCTGTTGCCTCAAAGAAAACCCTGATTGCTGCAGGTGTTAACCCCTAGATGCAAAGAAGGTTGCTCTTTCCAGTGGTGCAGACTTCATACTTGTGTTTTAAAAAGCATAGTCTCTCTCCTGTCCCTGCAGCTGTGTTATTTACACTGTTAATTGATTTAGGATCCTGGATTGTATCTTTAAGGTGTAGTAATCGTGTTTGTGGAATATGTCAGAATTTTACTGACCAAGGCATGAAAAAAGTCAAGGTTTCTGACAGGTTATATGGAAATTAGCTCTTAAAGACCTGATCTGAAGAAAGAAAAGATACTTCTGTAGCTTGAGAGACTTATCCATTCAGAATTTCAAAGTCAATCTTAACCCAGTGGATCTATCTTTAGAAAGTTGCCATTTTAATTTACTGTGACACCTGGTAGGCCACCAACACCCCACGTATTCCCTTGGTATGCTGTTCCACTTTGTTCTGTCACTGCAGGAGCAGATTCTAGCCCTCAAGTTGGCAGAGGATCACCTTTAGGAACAAATGGGAGTCATGTATAGCTGAAATAATGGCTTCTGTATCACTTACACTGTTACCTTTGGTTTTGATATTTACCTGATAGGAAAAAGAATATTCTTAAGTAGTCTTCCTTGCCATAAAATATTTGGTTTTCTGCCATAAGTTAAAAGTTGTTTATAAGGAATAAGTGTCTTAGCTGCAGCCATCTGAACCTCTTGTTGCTATTGGTCTGATGGTGTAATAACTCTGGCAAGTTCTGTGAGCTGGTAAAAATAGTGAATGTCACTTTATGTGTAGACTTTTCAGTGTATTGAGAAAGTTCTAGGGACAAGATCAAATTCCATTGTTTAAACAGATTTTAGTAGTACATATCACTGAAAAAATTTTCAGTATGATTTTTTAGTCTCACTGCAGTTTCTTACTAATGTGTTTGCATTCTAATAGATAGTTTTGGTTGGAAATCAGTGGGGAAAAAACCATATTACTCTGACTTAAGCATTTTAGAAGAGCTATTTCTACCTTTAAAAGATAAGTAATTTGAGAAAACTGTAATTTTACTAGTGCTCTTTCTCATGGGAATATGTTTAAAGATAAGTATCAAGGATAACTAGAATATGGTGCAGAAAAAAGTAATCTGAGAACTGAGAATTCTGTTCTTTCTTGGCAGCATCTAAGCAAGTCTGACCAAAAGCAAGACTACTCTGACCATCTAAGCCAGTCTGACCAAGAGCAAGACTACTCCCATAGCCATTGCTCTTAGACTGTTCAGGTCCTTGACAGCTGGAACATTTACTGACCCTTCTCTTCATGGGATTTCTTCTGGGATCAATCACAGCACTGCCATGCTGAGCATTTCCCAAACACAGGAGGACTGAACAAGAGACAGACTTAGATTGACGACTAGATTGATGGTAAGCAGTGCAGAAGGTTCAAGTCTCATGCTAGCATAAAATCATTTGACAGCTAGAAATATTTGTTTATAAATTGAAAGAGTAGGTAATAATAGTGGTTTTTTATGATTACATTACATGATATTTTGTGATTACATAGACTAATAGCTAGCAGATGGCAGAGTATACATTTTACTTGTTTACCAAGTTGATGGATGGCAGTGATTGAAAAACATTTCTTTCTTTGTTGCATTACTCTAAAAGCTTGTAGTGGACAGGCAATTTACAATATGAGTCAACAATAATTTGTATCTGCTCTAGATTTTGGGGGGCATCAGTTATTCTCTTTATTTTATTTGAGTTCTCTCAATTATATTTTTATCATAGAGGAACGGCAGAAAAATGAAATCTACTTTGAAAGCCAGGTCTCTAAAGGGATGCATGTGTGCTTACGATCTACATATACAAAATAGTATTTATTTGTATGAAGAATAAATGGTGGGAGGTTTTCTCCACTGTTCTATTTCAATGTTTATCATATTACTTGGACATTTTGATGTAGAGAGACATGCTCTGTCTTTTGTTTAGGCACCTCAGCACAAATCTACATTGCTATATTGCATGCTACCAAGAGAGTTAAAACTATCCAGTCACAATAATAATTGCAGTGGTTTTCATCCCTTCTTTTTAATTGGTATTGACTTACTCATATTATCTATGTGTATGTTTTAGATGTATCTCCTCTTCAAGTGTTGTTTGTTTGGTTTTCTTTCTTAGGTGCAATGACTTGGGAATACTCCATAACTGTGCAGTTGTTTCATGAGTAGTAGACCTAAAACCTGCATTTCTTATTAGGTTCATTCCCTAAGTATTTTAGTCGCCACTGTCGGGTGCCCTAGCTCACTGCTGTGTTCCTCAAATGTGCCATTCACTTTATTCTCTCTCACTGGTTTTTGGGTGTGTTAGGAATGTCATGCTTGTGGTTTCAACAAATAGAGCATGAATTTTGATTAGTAGTAGATTGTCTTTTCTTTGAGGGAAAAGGGGCAAAGCTGTGGTTGCTCTTCCTTCAAGACTCTGTTGGGTCCTATTTTTTCTGTAAGGTTTTAACTTCTGTGAAATTAATATCTGAGACATCTAGTATCTTGCAAAATTTGATAGGACTTGGACAACATTACTCAAATATTATGATTTTGTGTTTAGCCATCTCATAATAACATTTTTTTCTGGAAAAATCAAGCTAAAACACTCAGATGGAGCCAGAATGTAATTTCTTCTTAAAGAATCCAATAATACCATGGATTTTTTTCCCTTGGTAGAAGAGGAAAGGAAATCATTGCAAGAATTACTGTGACTGGACAGGATAAAACATAACTTGAGATACTATTTTCAAATAACAAAACTTGCCTTTCGGCCAGAGGACACTTCATAATGTATATGCCTATTTGTAACAGAAATACTGAATCTGTTTAAAACCGTCCCTTGAATTCCCTCTATAAATTTACACACATTATAAGACCTGAAAATACATTATTAGTACTATGTTCAGTTTTATATCAATCATGGATAGATCCACTAAGCCTCTGTAATTCTGCCTTACAACTACTGTCTCTCAAGGGGTTTTTATTATCCCAAACTGCTAGTGGCCTTTCAACAGGAGGAAGCCTATGATACTGTCTAATCTTGTGTAATGTGGGGGGGGAAAAATATATTCAGATAGTTGCTGTTTGTCATAGGCCCTATTCCCAAAGTACACTTTTTTCCTGGGCAGTAAGTGATCCATTTTTTATTTCCTTCATCTGCTTTTCACCACTGCATTCATATTTTTGTGGCAAATATATATGTACATATGTGTCAACAATTACCGTCTTGTTCAGCTTCCCTATCCTTGACTGAATTTTTAGTTTGCATTCTCCACAAAATCCAAGTTTCAGACCAGTATGATAATGTGACATTTTCTGGCTTGTATCAGTAAAGATGAAATGCCTTTGGTAGTGATGCCGAACTCTGGTTGCAAAGAGGAGAATGAGAAATAAACAGTAGAAATCTAGCTACCAAGGCTCCAAATTGATTTTTGCATGGACTGAATGTACTGAATGTTGCTGGTAAATGCTTCAGGTCACCAGTACAGGAGAAGAGCAGGAGTAGACAAGAAAGAGCAATGCTTGTCTGTCCTCTGTGCATTTTTATGGTGCTCTTGCTGGGAGAAGATGAGTGCTTCAGCAAAAAGTGACTGTAGAAACTGAAGTGAACTGAAAAGTGACTGAAGAAACTGCATCAGAAACAGTTTCCGGGTCTGGATTCACTGTGCTTGCTTGCTGGATTCACACGATGAAGGCAGGTTATGGGGTGAGGATCACGGTTTCATGAACACTCAGAGTCCCTGCCCATGCCTACACCTGCCTGCCTGAGTGTTAGAGGGGATGAATGCAGATGCAGGCAGGGGAACAGACCCACCTTAAAATTTACTTTATGAAAGTAAATATTTAACTTAGGCGAGCCTTAGTAACAGGGACAACCAAAACTTTGGGATGGGACAAGGAGCTGGGCACGGACCTGGCTAGAAGTAGCAGAACATAGGGTTGCTACCCTTGTGTAAAGTTTCATGAAAACTAATCTGAGTCCTATTGTGGAAATACATATACACCTTTCTGGTTCAGAAGATGACAGTGATTGACGTGCAAGTCCTGTTAATGTGCAAATCCCAGAGTTTTGCCAGGATTATAGATAATAAAGTAAGGGATGGGTCGTAATTAAAGGATATGTAGAATGTACAATTTACTTTAGTTGTCTTTGCTCAGATTTTTGCTTGCAACATTGATTCTTACTTATGCATGTAGTCTGCAGACTCTTCTATCAATGTAATACTTCCATGAACCATCATCAGTATTTGCAAACAGGAGATTCATTCACATTGGGTAGCAAATAATTAATTTGTTCCTCAGAACTGTCTCAAAGAATATGTTGTAGCTTTTTTACCAATTAATCTGATGAGTAAGATGATGTAAGTATTGATCAAATTTCAAAATTGGACCTCTGTATTTGGGGAGTGTAGTGAAAGTTAACTACAGACTGTCATAACTGTTGTGCTGCATATTTAGTTACTGAAGTGTGAAGGCTTCTCTAAGGCTATGAACTTTTACCTGGTGTTTTTCCAGAACCATCAGGAGATGGTTCTAGGTAAATCTTTCTTCAAAAAGCCTTAATGGCTAAGGAAAGTTCTTAGAGAGAAGGCAAGTGCTGTTGTCTGTCGAAAGCATAAGCTGCTGTACATGCTTACTCCCAGATTTGCCAGCATTGGTTCAAGTACCTGCATCTGCTTATTTGTGCGCTGCTACCGTGAGTGTGTCCAAGGAAGGTGGTTCAAGTGTATCTCAAAATCAGAACAAAAAGATTCAGGTTTTCTAACAAAACCTGTCTACCATTCATGATTTAGCAATAGATTTTGCCTCTGTATGGGAAACAAAATGGGTTTCATAGTGATTTTTACCTCTTAACTGTTTACTAAGTGATACAAGTAAAATCTGTTACTTTTTTCTTAATTTCTGTTTTTACTTTGGTTTTTAGAGAAGACAACCTATTTTATTACTGCCTCTGTGCCAAGAAGCATGCTTTATCTTCTAACCAAAAGCAAAACTGAAGGTATTTTAAATGGTGCGCTGCTCCATCATTGCTTTCATACGTCACCGTATCAATCTCTTCTACTTTGTTTAGGGTGATTGCTCTTCAGATTTGTAAATCACTTCTTCATAAGGATAGCCACAACAGTTTTGGGGAGGTCATAGAATTGGTGGGGTTTATTTTGATTTGATTAAAAAGAAGCAAAAACCTGTTGTATCTCTTTAGCAATTAAAAAAATGTACTGCCTGGGATAGCACAGTGTTTAAGTGCCTGATTCAGTTTAAAAGAAATAATTTACATGTAGCTTAATGTTATGAAGTTTGGAATAGAAATTACTCATATTCTGTTTCTTAGTCAAAAAGCCCTAGGTTCAATACTGATGCTAACATAAGGCTTTGAGATGGTATTTATGAAGGGTTGAGGGAAAACAAAAAAACAATATGAGAAGAAAAGTAGTTCATATCTGCAGAAGATATATTTTTAGTAACAGAAACACTTCATTCTTTTGAACATTGTGGTTTTTTAGTCACTTTTCAAGACTAGGCACTGCTATTTGTGGTAGATTTTAGTGGAATTGGCATATTTCATGCAGAAAATAGAATATATATGAAGCAGTGTAGGTATATTAATTTATTACAGCAAATCACTTTAAATATGAAAATTATACAAATAACACTCAGCCCTGTGCTTAGAAAAAAAGTGATTAGAAGATTCTACTGCTGTACATCCCCAGGAGTGACTAGAAAGAATGGAGGAAAAAAAAAAAAATTCCCCCTCTGTTTGTGTCATCTGTGGTCTCCAGTCCCTTCTCCCCTTGACAAATGACACTGATTTGTTTATATGTTTTGATTAGGAACCCAGGCTTTATATGGTTCATGTTCTAGATGCTGTTGTTTGTTAGATAGGAGCAGACATCTTGCTCAAAGTCAGAAGAAGCAAATTCTGTTTCACCATACTGAATATAAATTTCTTTTCTCTCCCTCTTTACCCTGTAAAAAGCTTGTTTGGAAAATTGAGTGGTATCCATTTGTACTCTCAGTTTTCTGTGAGAAAAAGTTCTTATAGTGAAAAGTAGGATATTGATCTGGCTGTACGTAAAACATTCACTGCCATATCTTCCGTATTTCCAGTCTATCCCTTACAGGGGAGATCACACATCTTCCCTTTAATTAAGAATAAATAATAATTTTAAAAAGCACTCTCTCCCCTCATACGCACTCTCACAAATGATTGACTGTATTTGTTTAGATCAGTTGCACTGTCTTGGGGAAGCTAGAGGGAAAATTGGAAATGCATCTACTGTATCTCTTGTGTAAATTAGTTTTTTGATCGTTTTGATAGAAGATAATTGCTTAAACATGACAGTTAATTTGTGTTGTGTTCCAGTGTAGAAGCTTCAGAGAAAGTGTGTTACAGCATGTACAGCTGACTTTACTTTCAATTTTCTTGACTTTATACCAGAGGCATTTTTCTCTGCTAGAAGTACAGTACATATTTTTTTCAGTATGCTAATATAGCAATCTGTGCAAGGAATAGATTCTTGGTTTTAATCTTATTTTAGAAGTTACTGTCAGTGACCATGTCTTTGCTAAAAAATATTACGAAATTGGGAAAATGTAATGTTTAATGCCTGACCCTTAGGGTCTTGAAATCTAGTTGAAATCAGCTTTTCCAAGCAATGAAAAATACACTTAAATCTATTTTTTATCAATGATTTATAGGAAGGTGAACTTAAAAGGCTTATTTTTAGCACCTCTATATTGAATATATTTATTTGTTATAGTACATGGATAATTAAAAAATATATAATTTTTGCTTCATTATAAAGTCCCTAGTATACTAACCTGGGATTATAAACAGGCATTGGCTTTCGATGAAATAGTGAGTGAATAATCATATTGATAGTTCTGGCTATAAAAGAAGAAATCCAGGTGTTCACTATTAGTCTGTCCAAATCAGTTCTCAAATTCTCATGTCTGATGTAAATTGGAGTGAAGCAATTGAATTGTAACATAATGCTGTGTCATTACACTTCAGTCTTAAACTGTGCTTGTACTCAAAGTTGTTTGAATAAACTTGGAAATTTCTATGGAATTGATGTTGTTATTAATGAGAAAGTAACAAATCTCTGTATCTTTGATCGCACTACGGTGTGCACAAGAAATGGAACAGGAAAGAAAGTGTTTGAAGGAAGCAGAACAATCAAGGAGCTTCTGTGGCATTTATTTGTTGTAGAGGCTCTGTGTCCCTTCTAAAAAAGATGTGCTGGTGACATTTCATAGCAGCAAAAATCTGAGAGGATGATAATGTGCTGATGACCAGACACTGACTTAAAAGGAACACTTTCACTGCTGCTTTGTTATAAGAAACATAGCCAGCCTTAATTTTCTTAAGGCCTGAAGCAATTGCATGAAGAACAAGTGTAAGGAGAAGTGTTAGGCTTGATAACTTGTTTAATGTTCATGTTTATGTTTAATGTTTAATGTTCATCAGTTTGGATTTGTGATATATACCATTGCCCATAATGCAGCCAGTGACTGATGGGACAGGCTGTGGTGCTTAGCCCGGCTTGGGTTCCTGGCAGTTCAGGGCTCCTGATACCTCATCATCCTGGGGTAAGCCTGGTGCCTCTTCCTTCTCTCCCCTGCCCACAAGTGAGCATGCAGTCAGCAGGACACGCTGAGGAAGGACAGAGCACTTCAGCATTTGGAGAATAAGCATTACTTACCCTACTTACCCTTGCTGTGCATATCTTCAAATTGCTGCACTTGTGAACAAAAGCCTCAGTAGTGGATATAATGTTATTTTATAATATCATAAAAAGAGTGTTTAAACTTGATTTGTTTGCTGCTGTGGCAGAGTTAGTGAAGCACCACCTCTGCTTCTTTTCTGGAAGAAATTTATTCTCAGGTAGGTTTTGGTTCCTGGCCTGAATACTCAGTGCAAATATCAGAGCGGTGCTCTATATTAAAATACATCATTATTGCTCTCAGTACCATAGGATGATAAATATGAGGTAAAAGATTTTAAAGGTACACATATATCTTCCCAAGAGACAGATTTTTGCAAATCTGTCTCCATTTACTCTCATTAGTATTAAATCAGTACAATTGATAACAAATGTCAGACTGTAATGTTTCTGGTGAAGCAGACCATCTGCCTGTTTCGTAATATGAACATTTATGCTTACAATCAGTATACTTCAACAACTGGGCTGGAAATGCCAGGTAGTAATGTCTGTTACTTGAGGTCTCTGAATGCATTGTGTACATTGGAACCATAATTAGTTCCATGCGTTCTAGCAAATGTAGTTATTAAAGCAGATTTCTTTCTGTGGGCTGCTTGCCTCCCTTGAAAATACCATCCTCCTCTTAGCCTCTGTTTTATTTCTCTGTGATTGATTTTTTCTTGCTAATGTATTTACTTTTCAAGCTGGTTTTCTCTCTTTGAATAACTGGAATTTTTGAAGGCTGACCACCATCTAAAATAATGTTGTGATATTCAAACAGAATTATCTTGCCATCGACTTACCACTTTGTTTTGAAGGAAAGTTTTTGATTGAAAACAAACAGTAAACAAACTAAAAATAAAAATATCTGTCAAATTCCTCGATTAAAGCTTTCACGACTGAAGAATAACTTTATTTTCTTCTGCAGGGAGGAATGGAAAATGAAAGATGACTTATATTTCAGATGACTGTTCAGTTGTCCTTCCCATATGGAGGGCGGTGCTTTTATTGGGATGAGTGGGTTTCAGTCTCTTTGTTTTTCCATAAATCTGATTTCTTTGTCAGCAGTTGAAATCCATGTTTGTAGTCAGACATTAGCACTTCTTGGCTCACACTGCCACTCTGCATGCTGTGTGTTGTGAGAGTGGAGTGAAGCCACCATGTTAAGGAGAGCTGGGCTGGGAGTGTTCCTGTGTACTTTGGGTCATGCAGCAGGGATGGCACAGTGCAGCCACAGAGGCTGCTGTGGAGCAAGCAGGAAGGGCTTTAGCACTGGGCCATTATGGTGCTAAGCTGCCCTGAAAACAGGGAATGGCCATTTGGACAGTCCATTTGATTAGTAGCATGGCTTCATGAAAATCACTGGCAGAAATGAAGAGAAGATGGGAGAGGGATATCTCTGCTGTTCCAATTTTTTTCTCAAGCTTTTTTCATTGAAGAAGAGAGTCTTAGATGTCTTTGACTGTGGAACCTATTGAGATTCTGGTACAAAACAAGGAGATTGGGAGCTTTTCTGAGATAAGCCTTATTTTTTCTGAAAGGAAACTGGAGAATTGTGGTATATTTATAGCAACGCTCTATATGTTATGCAGACATTTTTTCAGCAAGAAACATTGTAAATAAAATCAGTGAAAAGATGTTAAGATGCATTCTTTATTCTGTTTTACAGTAACCTTTTCAATTTGAATATGGAACAGTTGTTAACGTTATGCACTTATAACAGACAGAGAAGATTTGCTGATTGATTGCTAGTGGTACATACGATCCCTGTACTTACTAAATTTATTTCTCCATTGTGTTTTGAGAATTAAAGATAATTGAGTTATTCTTTTGTTTTTCAAGATCAGCTGACTTGAAATAATATTTGATAAAAATAAATGGGTTTTATTTGTCATTGTGCTGCTGGTTTTCAAACACTGGCAAAGCTTTCCTATTTGTGGCATATGATTCAATCTGTGTTTTTAACAAACTTTCCCTGTTTTGCTGGTTTATTCAGTGTTTTTAGAGCAATATGTTACATTCCCAGCTTTCATGTTTGGCTTGGAAACCTGCACTCTTTAAAACTTGAAAATAAGCACTATTCATTCATTCATCTTGGTTTTTAATTTAGTACTGCAAGATTATTCTTAGAGTATTATGTCTTGGCAGCTACATATGTAACTTGTAGGCTCTTATAGATAGAGTATATTCTTGAACATTTATTTATATGTTAGGTTTTTTCATAACTACTTAGCACATGTTTGTCTTTACAAGTTGAGGCAGGGTTAAAAATCTGTCCTGTAAAATACAAATGTCTATATTCTGTAACATACTTGTATTTCTGATTTATCCACTGAGTCTTGGTCTGACAATACAGCAGAGATGTCTTGTGTACTGAACATTAACAATTTTTAGATGCTTCAGAGCATCAAAATTTTTAAGCAGAGGAGTTCAGACAGTGAGAAAAATCAATTGAACAAAAACTTTGCTTGAGATTACTGCAGTATTTGATGCCATCATTCTAAGCATAAGGTCTGGTAATGCAGCTATAGTTACAATCCTACAATAAAATCAGAGCCTGCATATTCTGCCAAGGCTCTTAGTAAGTAAATATTCTGCAGAATCTATCACTTCATGTTGAGGAATGGAAGAGGCAGCAGCCATGCAAAATTGCAGCAGGTTTTAAAGCTACAGAACTTCTTCAATGGAATTAAAATGTTTTAAGTCACAATGTATCATACACATATGCTTATAGAGCACTTAAGTGTAGTAATATTAGGATGTTATGTATTTACATGCTCTGTAATGATGTGCATGTGATGCATCATTGTGATTTAAAACCTTTAAATCTTCATTTATTTTTTTATCTCATTTTTGTTTTTTTCTAGTTATTATTTCAATCCTCCTGATCTCAGTAATAAAAGGCAGCTTCTAGTATTCTGTTTTGAGGTAGATTTTTTAGAAGGTAAAGTTTTGGCAAAAGGATGCAGGAGTTTCCAGGTTTACAGGCATGCTTGTTTAGATGGCCTCTGCTTAATTCATGTAGGAACTGCAAGACTGGAGAGACCAATCCCATTTTCACCTCTAACCTGTGTGTAGGACATACCAAACAAACATAAGCCATAAATGGATGTCACATGCATCTGTTTTCCAGGCAGTAAAACATCCCCTAAATATTCCACCAATATCTACATAGTAAAAAAACAAAACAAAAAAAAAAAAAAAACCCCACCAAAAAACTAAAACAAACCCCCAAAATTGTTTTTACTGATATGTTCTGTTAGTTAAGACTTCTTTCTTAACAAAACAGATACTATTTTCTTACTGTTTTTAGTAGGTTTGAGCAAGTTCCAAGTAGTTTGAGCAAGTAGTCATTCAATTTTCTCATAAACTTTTTTTTACTATTATGTGATTATATTGTATATAATAATTAACCATTATGTGTTTCCTGTGATGACAGTTTAATTGCTTCAGATATTATGCATATTCTATCAAATCTTTAGTTTCAGAGAAGCTGAAGGAGATGATCTATAAACTGTTCAGGCTCTGAGCAGAACCCTAGGCATAGACTGAGTTGCTAGTTAGTCAGATGCTCAGAGAATCTTCTAGTTTGCTCCTGAAATGTGCAGCACCATTTGTAGCTGATATGTGCTGACAAGTGATATTCTTGCCTTACAATTTTTATCTAGTTAGGTAATTCAAATAAACAGGTAAATGTGCCTGGTACCTGGAGAGAGCTATTCTGCCTGCTGATCTGCTTTCTAAGAGTTGGCTTAGATTGCTCAGTTAATAAAAGTTTTAGATGTCATGTCTCTAGAAGGGCCAATATAAAATTCCTCCAGCTAAGGAACATTTTTATCATGAATTGTTTCATAGTAAAAAGAGAAGACAGTGTTAGACTTTACTCATATTCTTTTCCATAATAGTTGTTAAGAAATTACATTTGAGATTGACCTAACTCAGGATAATGATGACTGCTCTGAAAAAATATGTACATTCTCTGTGCAGGTATTATTTCTTTCATTTCCTTCTCCTTATATAACTGCTATATTTCTTCAAATCTCTCATCCAACTGCCTGCCCTATCCTTTTATTGCTGACATTTTTCTACACATCTCTTAAAAAAGAAAAGGTGTGTATTTGTTAATTTCTTACGTGACAAGACCCTTACTCTCTTGAGTCCTTCTCACAAGGGTCACTTCTTGGCCATTTACTCTTACTTATACACAGGATCTAAATTATGCTGCTGGCCAACAATTCTGTGCTTGTGATTTTCAGCTGTATGTATTCCTTGACACCTTTAATGACTCTTCTCTGTTCTCTTTGCCTGCTGGTTCTGACTTTCCCTCTAAATACTTTGCATGAATGTGTTTCTCCTGGGGACAAATCAAGTGTTCTTCTTGTATAGTTGCTATTTAGACTTTCCATGAATAACCTTGGTAGTGTGTTTGATCCTGAACTTCTCAACTGATGCTTTTCCTCTACCTGGAAATGTCATTTACTATATATAACTTTGGCCTTCTTTTTAGTACCCTGTGGTCTGAACTTCCTGTCTGGACAGTTTCATTTCTCTCCATCCCTTCTTTGTGTTTACAGTGTATGAAAGAAGCATTCATTCTTTTTCTGACTGTTCTATAATTTGGCTGGCTTCCAATTAATTTCACGGATCAATATGAAACCATTCTCTCTTACTCATAATCTGAATATGCTGTCTCGTATATTTTACTTTCAGTGTTTTCATTTTAGCACATCATGAGTCAGTGAATGAGTTACATGAATCAACTGAATTTTAATAGGAGCTCTTGTGTCATACATATTGCTTAAAAATATTTTTTAGGCTCTTTTCTTGCAGCTACTCTATCATCTTTTTTGGATGAATAAGTTTCTTAAATCTTAAGTTGTTTGTGATTGTTCTCATTGGTTGGATTTTAAAGCATAAGTGCATTTACTGTGATTCATACATGACATTTTGTACAGTCCTTCAGCATTTGCATCTTGCAGTAGGGTGGGAGCTGCCAGTTTGCGCCACGAGCAAGGTGCAAGAGACAAGGGAGCAGCTCCTCAGCTGTGGTGCTGTGGTAGCCCTAGAGCTGAGCAGCAACAACAGCTCTAGCTCTGAACTTGAGTCTTACCTATATTGCCACTGTATCAGCTGTCACATCTGTAGAGCTGATATAATGTTCCTACCATCAAATTCCAACCAAAAAAAGTGTGGGGCTTTTTTTGAAGTGTCAATGGTTGATGCATTTCGGGGATTGTTGAATACAGGCAAATGGTTCATTAGCATGTTGTTGCTAGCTACAGCTGCAGAACTTGGGAAGAGGTGATCAGTTATGCAAAGGTCAGAGCCTTTTTGGAGGCTTGTGTTTGTTTCAGTCAAAATGTTTTAGCTTCAAATGTGAACTAAGGAAAACCAGTTCCTTCCAAAATGGTGTTTACGTGTCATGACAAATTTACTTAGACTTCACTGACTGACCAGAGAGTAGCTCTGAAAGCTATTATGTTTTGAAGTTAATTCTGTCTAAACCTTTACAAAGTGTTAGCAAATTTTCAAGTACAAGTGACAAATTTTATCCAGAAGCCTTTGCGAGACATTAAAGTCTCTTACTTTATTTGAAAGTTGAAAATTTTGGTTTTTGTTGGAACATTTTTCCACTTTAATGTTTTGTCTATTGTATGTGGTATTTCAATATTTTATGAGTATGCAGAGACCTGGATGGGTTTTTTCAGATGTAATTTAGTATCTCCTTAGTAGCCACCATGCAGACAGGTAATTATTAAGAGAAGTGATTGTTGGGATTAGTTTTCTAATTTGCAGAATGAATGTTCTCCTTTTAAATAGAAAAGTAGTTTAAGCATCCTTAACAGAGATCCTGCAAAGTTCTGACAGTAATTTCTTTATTATTTAGATATATAGGAAAGAGTGATAAGTTATCCTTAGGAGCTGTCTTGGAATAGTTGGGGGTCAAAAATTTCTGTCATAATAATAGTATGAAATTGTGATATCTCTGTTAGCATAGACACAGTTATTATTTTCCTTAAGCTTACCTGAATAATGACTTACTTTGCAATAAAATTTTAGATTTAATATATGACTAAGATAGTTTGTATTGTAATCTGGAATATTGGTTTATGTTGACTTTATATTTTGAGGTAAAGGGGAAAAAGCAATTAATTTTATTCTGTTTTCACTATTGGTCTAGGATGGGATATTCTACACGTGAATACTGGTCTAGAGGAAGCAGGCAGTCATTAGCTGAATCTCCCTTATTCTTTTCTGGAAATTGGTATCTCTTGCTCAGTGACAGCCCTTTTTTGTTTCTGAGTTTGGGTTTTTTCCCTCCCCTTTGCTGAATTTCTGGCTTGTTCTTGTTTTATTTTCTCACCTTACTCTTCCTTCTTGCTGTTTCCCTATGACAGTTTTTCTGACAGTCAAGGTAGCCCCCTCTCTCTGTGGGACTTCAATACAGTGGTGGATGCTCAGCTTCCCTGACTACTTGCATTGCTCCTACCCAGTGTCTGCTCCGTTCTTGGGAGCACATTCTCCCTCCTCCTGGTTTGTAAGTGGCATATTGTAGGTGGCAGGGTTGCAGACACCAAGCTTTGCTCCTTGCCATCACTTTGTCATCAATAGCGGAAGCATCTTCTCAGCTCTAGAAAAGCTGCTGTTGTCCTTCACTCTCTCCTCCACCCATGAGAGCTGCTGCTACAGCCAGCAGCTGTGTGCATTGCCTGTGTTTCCATCCTCTGGAAGGTGCTGTCACAGACAGGATCACTGAAGAATCTCCAGCAGCTGCACTCAGAGCAGTGCTCTGCCTTTGGCAGGTGTTACTTGGAGCACTCCTGGCTGAAGACAACTCAGTATTTTTCAGATCCACAGAGTTAAAGGTGCCAAATGACTGTGACATACGTGGTGGGGGCTGATGTGGCTGGCATCCACAACTGGGCATCTGGGATCTGAAAGTAAGCAAGAGGAATAAACTTCCTCCAGTCTGGACAAAAGGATGTCGGTAATCTTAAGTGTTCTTGCTCCTTCTTGCGATCAATGACTACCAAACACTTTGTGTTGATATTGATTACTACCAGATTTACCAAAAAATAGATATATATTCCTGGAAGGTGTAAAACTTTTATTAAATATCTTAGGTGATATTTGTATTTCATAGTTATGCTATTAGACATCCACAGGCATTTTTTTAGAGACTCACACAGACTCCTCAGCAAGCATCATACAGAATATAAATATAGAAGTATTTCTAGTATGTAACATTTCTAGTGTATTTATTAACAAAGAACAGAAAAATACTTTTATTAAAGCAATCATTAAGCTTGGGGAAATTAAAAAAATAAATATGCAGTGTTTCTCACCTAGTCTGTATAGGCATCCTTTGCCTAAAGGCTGTGGTAATTCAAGTATTTTCCTAGATTGTTCATACAAAATAGGCATCTCTGAGTAAGTTCTGCTTCAGATGTGTGTTCTTCTGAATATTCATGAAATGAAGAAACTAGAACTGATGCTTTTCATGCTGGTAAAATTCTACTTGGTCCCCCAAATCTAAGAATTACTAATTTCAAAGGGAGAGAACACACATGTTTCTCTTAAACCGTAGTATTTTGTTTGTTCATTTCAGTGGCATTTCTCCTTGAAACATATTTAGGCAGCTCAAATGAGATAGAGCAGTCCTCTGTCCTTTGTTTATCTCGTACTGAATTTTTCCTTTAAGGTTAAAATTTGTTTTTTAAACTCCAAGTTCAAGATGCATTTTGCAAAATATTATTAAATAAATTAAATCAAAATGCAAATAGATTGTTGCAATTGCTTAGTTTTTATTTAATTTTCTTTTAATGTGTGCAGTTTTTCTATTAGTAGTAAAAATAGTACAATACTGGAAAAAATACTCGAGCTAGGGTAGATGTGGAGACACAATATATCTGAGTGGAAGTATAACCTTGATGCAAGCAGACAGTTCACAACACAGTTCTCTATCTTAGGAGTAGGAATTAATACAGTGACTTCATCAAAATATATTAATCAGAGCTACAGGTATATTTGCTCTTTTAAGTTAGGTATTGATAAGAATCCAGCACTTAGAAATTGAGGGGTTTTTTTTAATCTTACACCATTCTCAAAATTAAGATTGATTTGATCTGCCAGCATGTGACCTTTACAAATCACAACACTACTTTATCAGTTGATCCTATTTCTGAGGAAAATCTACGTAGATAACACAGCTTCCATTTATTATTATTTCAAAATCAATACATTCCTTGTAAAATTCTCTGCTTTACAGAAGTTGCTGTAAATAAAAATGTTTAATATGGAAGTGATTTCTTTAGAGCAATATTTGTGAACATAAGATTTGATAAATATACAATATTTGAAGCAAAAAATTAGATTTGAAGAGTCATCTCTTATGAAGAAGTTACAAGCAGTAGATTTTACTTCAGAAGTGTGGAGATGGAAATATTTTTTCAGTGGATACCTATTTTTATTCTGTATGTCTCAAATAATGAGTAGTACACAACTGTAAACCAGCAATATTGTGTTTTAGATAAATATGCTTTTCAAGCTAAACAAAATATTTTCTGCAAGTGAATAATCTTCATTTACCTATAAGTTTTTATGTTTTTTCAGTTACATTCTAGTCTTCATTAACTTCCCTGACTTTATACAGAAAGTTCCTGGTTTATGACTATTATAAATAATTTTAATAGAGTTTTTAACCATGTTCTTTCTTTTATATATGCTGGCATGTAAGGAACCAAACTATATAGCTTGTCCACCACCAAAAGAGACTTTTCCCTGAACTGCGTAATTTCCCTCACTTCTCACACCAGCTCTGGGCAAATTCTTCAGTCACCCCCTGTGAACCTGTGTGAGTTGAGGAGCTTGCAAAAATATATATTTATAATCTCCTTACAAGAAGGTAAAAGTTATGAAATTTTGCATTTTTCAACTGTTTTTTCCCAACCACCTGCTTGCTACTTGCATATCTTGTAGTTTTTCACAGGACAGAACCTTATTCTAAGTACGAGTGTGAAATTAGACGTTTCCCCCCCCTCATATACTGCTTCTGTGGACTCATGAAAGACAAACCCAGCAAAACCAGTTGGCTGATTTTCTCTCTCATCCTAATGTACAGCTGTTACATAAAGCACTGCAAATGTGTGGCTTGGGTAGAAGGGATAAGGGTATCACATTTGGCAGTGGCCCTTTGCAGTTTGAATTAAGAAATGCTGTAGATGGTACTGCTGTAAAAGCATAAGAACAAAGGTAGTGGTTAGCCAAGCATTCAGCTAGTTCACTGTTCTGCTTCCTTCTATACTCAGTGTGAAGAGGCATAAAGAAGTTGCTGTTTCTTTAGTTGTAAGAGACAGTGAATAGTTGCATCTTCAGTCTCAGGTTGGTGTTTTTCAGCACAACTCTGTGGGACCTTTCTCCATAGAGAAAACATTTATTTGTACCTTATTTGGTTATCATCTGTCTGTTGCTTTCTCTCTGAGAATATTTCTCCAATTACAGCACAGCAACTTAGATTTTTGAAGCCTATCTTTGAAGAAACTTTATTAAATGTCCCTTTTGTCATGTTCATTTTGCTTCTGTAAAAAAAATGTTTTAGAAATTTGAAAGATTTAGAAGAGAGAGAACTGTAAAAATGTCTAAAACCAGAAGTTTGAGTATTCTCCATTGCATTAACAGAAATAACAAGAAATATGTATTTCTTGTGTTTGTGTGTATGGATAAACAAATAGTACTTTCACCATTCCTTGGCAAGTACTGCTACTTTTTAAAAATCTGAGTTTGATCATTGTAATTCAGAGAGCTACAGAGCTACTTTGGAGTCTAAGATCTGAACATCTTGTCTCTAAGGCAGCTCTCTGACATAAATCTCCAGAACTTCTCAAATGTTATCAAATTTTTGTGTCAATGGGAGAAAAAAAATCCTTCCATGGGCTGAATTCTGATTTTCCCAGTAGACAGTGTCTATGCTTGTGCTTTATTGTATTTACAGTCTAACGACTTCCTAATATTCTCTAATAGTTTTTAGTCTGGAAGGGTTAGAAGATAATTAGGCATGAAAAAAATTTATTAGTCTCCTTTCAGTTATGTTATTGTTCCTGTTTGTGATTTTTTTTTTAAGGAATCTTGCTGTGTGTAAGGAAGAAGTAGATTTTCCTAAGGTAATATTAATAGCTTTGAAGATCTTCTAATATAAACATTGTAAAATATTTGTTTTGCTGATCAAAACATTCTGAATGAAGGAATAAACTTTTGGGGTTTTTTTCAATTACCCAGAATACTCAGGGCCAGGTGATTGGTCTGGTCTTCAACTTTATTTTCAAGAAGCTGATAGCAAACCTTAAAAGTCACCTTTTCTGCCCCCAAGATGAGACACAGTAACTATGCCCATGGTGTTAATCTTCTCAGAATATGATCAAAATGGGATCATTCAGATCTTATGCTTGGAAGGGAAAGGGAAAGTTTGGAGACCACTAATTAGAAGGCATACATTTTTGTAAACTGAGCAAGCTTTATATAGGAGGCAGTGAGGGATATTGAACTCATCAACCCTTAAACAAAGACCACCTTCTCAACAAATCCGTTGGGTTCTGTGTCTGTAATGTAGGCCTGGAATCTTTATGCTCTTTACCTGAGTGAAATTCAGTAGTCAGTAGTGAAACCTGGAGAGTGCATGGAGTGGGAAGAGCTGTAGGAAGAGAGAGTGCTGGCAGCCCCTTTTCTGTGAGCTTGGCTTTGGGGCTTCTGGCTTGCAGCAAACCTTGACCTGTGCTTTCCTTGACCTTGCTGTGAAGGAACGGTGACAAACTCTGCTTCCTCCAGCTGCTGCTGCTGGCTCCTGCTGGGAGAAAAATCAGTGAAGGTGGTATATAAATTAGTAAAGATTCCAAGACTGGAAGAGAAAGGCTTCTTTTGGTACATAAAGGTAAATTTTTATATATTTAAATAGTTCACCTTTTCCAAGAGAGTGCTTCAAGTCATACTTTACTCATTGCTTATTTTAGTGAAGGGTGTGATTTGTGATTGTTCTCTCTGTTTGAAACATGGGTTTCAAAGCATCATGCACCAGTGGAGCTTCACTGACAACTATTTTTTACTCTAAATAAGCTAGCTATTATGTATTCTGTATGCAGTTTGTAAGATAACTTCTAAAAATTAAAAAAAATGCCATAAATCCTAATCTGTGTTGTCTACTAGGTTTGCTTTGTTGTCATGAAGAAATATGTTTGGAAAACTCTTGAGAAGCACCTTATGAACATGAGCAGCTAGGTATAAAAATGTTATGGCAGTTGAATGTTTTCCTACAATCCTGTTCAAGATATTTTTTTGGTAAAAAATGCATAGTTGGGTGTGGATTGTAAATTATTATAGGAGACAATTATGAAAGAAACAGCTTTGGTAATTATAGGTAGTTTCCATACAGTATGTTACAAACAGTGGGTTTTTATAGTACTCATCACAGATTCTGAGATTCTGACTAATCACTCTAAGGTGATGTCAAAGCTTACTTAAAATTGGAATACTGGAATGTAAATCATTCAACAAGAAAAACAAATTTTTCATAGTGATAGGCTGACTCACACATGTGTCTGACCTTGAAAAATGTATGTGTAATTTTGTTCCAGCCATTAGACCCTTCAAAGTAGTAAGATTAAGTATATATGTAAGTGTTAGCAGGTTTAGTGGCATATGGCTATGTACACACTCAAAAAAATGCATTTGGTTTCATTTTTATTTAATGTTTGTTTTTCTCTGAGTCTGGACCCTAGTACCCTCTTCCTCCCTCCTCCACCCTCCAATAAAAATTAATGAACAGTGTTTTTTACTGCTACCAGTAATGTTTAATGATCTTAGTGGAAGAAGCAAGCGATGAATTTTTGGAAATTCTTCCGGTTTTTAGCACACAATTCACAGTATGAACATATTAGGAGGAGAAAATGGAAATCTCATAAATAACAAATACATTTTTAAGACTTTATGTTGATAACACATTCACAGAGCTTACAAACTTTAGAGCAATTAACAGTGCAAAACTTTCATGTAGGTATTTTCCATCATTCATCAGTGTTTTCATGTTACTTCTATACTTAGGAATGAACCTGAAACTGAGAGGATTTAATTGGTTTGATTTCCTACAGACAGTTGTATATATCTTTCCTAGAGGTTTCTCGCAATCAGGCAATAATTTAAATACAAAAAACTTAAAAATTTATAGAAACTGATAGTGTCTTACATGAATGCTTCTGTTGTATGCTCTGGCTGTGTTTTAACAACAATTTAGAAATATTTAATGATTTTTTTTTTCTTGGTGTAATTCACATTGGCACTTGTTGTGCAGCATATGACACAATAAATGTATTGTACATGGCTGTCATTATAGCAGTTGGTATTTCTTGTTTACAGCTGACGATAAATTCTTAGCTCTCCATTTTTGTTTGCCTTCCTTTTCAATATGTTATGCCTTGAAGATTACAGCTGGTAAGCAATTCCAGAAAAAAAAAAAAAATCCATGTTCCTAAGCACTGGTTGTCTGTGTTCATCACAGCAGCCCAGAGGGCAGAGATTTGAATTGGGCAGGTAAACCTAATTGTATAAATTAATTTGAATTAATTGCCTTGAATGAATTATCTTTTTTGATCTGCTGCTCAGGTTTCTTTAACTCTTTACCAGCAGAAGTGTAGGAAACTCAAACTTTTGACTTCCTTTCCAACATGGAAAATCAACAGCAATTTTACAGAGCACAGTGATGTTATTGCCTTGAGACAAAACACAAAATAAGAGAGTAATTTCAGTATCTTAGTTAAAAGTTTTGGTCTAAATAGGAGTTGCTGTGCCTAATGATGAGTTGAATATAGTCTATATTGAGCTTTATATATTTTTTTTTGTCTTTAGTTTTATCATCTTTTTTGTTGTTTAGAAAAGCTCAATAGCTGCAGTAATTTGTTGAACTTATGGTATGAATTTCTAGGTATATCTTCTATATACTGGTCATCTTAGTCTGTCATGGCCTTTGGGGGAAGTATTTTGTCCTGAAGAGGCAGGCTGGCTTCTAGGGCTGAAGTATTTGTTGAAGATGAGAATCAACAGTTTCAAGTTTTAAGTAGTGCTGGGAGTGTTTAGCTTGGGTATTAGGACAAATAATTTACCAAAAGGGTTGTCAAGAACTGGAAGAAGCTGCTCAGGTTGAGTCACAATCCCTGGAGGTATTTTAAATAATGCAGATGTGACACTTGGGGGCACGTTTTTATTGTGGACTTGACTTTGGACTCAACGATCATAGAGGTTTTCTCCAACCTGAGTGATTGTATGATTCTGCAGATTGTGTGGCAAAGGAGAGCCTGCAGCTGCTTTTGTGATCAGCAGCTCATCTGATTCCCATTTGCAGGTGCAGTAGCTGCTCTGTTAATTGGTAGGAGAACAGCCTAACAGTCCCCAGTATTCTCTCTGTATGTAGGATGTTCAGGAAGAGGATGCCTGTCTGAAGGGAAAAAAAATTCCATTTCTTAAAATTGCTGCATCATTTAGAATTAATGGATATGTAGA
Organism: Taeniopygia guttata; assembly: GCF_048771995.1. NCBI lineage: Eukaryota > Metazoa > Chordata > Aves > Passeriformes > Estrildidae > Taeniopygia > Taeniopygia guttata. The sequence continues at coordinate 32,756,563 of NC_133028.1, read as the reverse complement.
TTCTACTAAAAGAATAGAATAGGTATTTGAATTGCTCTCTTTAGCAGACAAAAAAGAATGTCTTGTTTTCCTAGAGTTGTGAAAAGGAGCTTGCATGTTTATTAGAATCTTTTAGTACCTGACATAATCCAAAACTTCACGTGGTAGTGATGCAATTTTTTTTTTTTTTTTTGGAGAGATGCTGAGATGACCATAAAAATGATCAAGAACTGCTTTATGATTGTCTGGATTACTCTGTTTTGCACAGGATGTTTGCAATGGGAAGATAGCAGACATACAGCATTTGTAAGGTGGGAAGTTTATAACCACTTTTGACTCTTTGGCATGCTTGTGATAGTCTGTAGAGACTTGAGATATATAGGGATATTTTAAATTAGAAACAGAGGCTTTGTCCTGCTTTCAGAATGACAAATACCTATTCTTGGTATTTTCTCTCAAGAAAGTATTAAAACAAAATTTATAAGTAACTGCAAACACAGGGGGAGGGTTTGTTTGTTGGGTTGTTTTTTTTTTTTTTAATTTTTGTGAGTTTGATGATTTTTAACCATGTTTAGGGGAGGTGATTCCTAGAGAAGGACACTTGGGACAAAGATTAACATGTTCAGGATGGAGTGCTACTCTTCTTTCTGCTGAAGCCTGAGAGAGCAGTTCATTGATCTCAATAATGAAGACATTGAAAAGTCCTTCAGCAAAACCAGGAGACCAAATTTGACATTGTGATGTATCTAAAGTTATTTTCTGAGGAAGAAGGAAATGGGGGAAAGATGTCAGGTAACAAGCCATGGCCTGCTAGACCTTATTTGAACACTAAGGATTTGTGGAGTAGGTTAGTTTGTTCCCTGCAGAGAGTGTTTGGGGTTTTGATGGGTTTCACTTTTTATTTAAGAAGGACAATGTCATAATCTTTCCTTTGCCTTTAGGTGGTCATCTCCCTTGACAATTGAGTTGATTTCAGTCAGAGGAAGAACAGAATGAAAGAGATGGGCAAAAATGCTTAGGGTCAAAGGATACTCTAGTTTTTCTCATGGTTAAACACAAACTTGTGGGTCAGTGCATGTGGATGCATTCAATACAATGTCAGATTTTTAGCTCGTCTTTTTTGAAATATGAAATATTCTTATAATATCCTTTGTGTATGTATTTAAAATAAGCTTGCTTGAGAAATAAAGGTTATTTAAGTGAAGGGAGGAGAAGTTTCAAATAAACAGTAATTAATCCCTTAAATGCTATGTTGCATGAGTGCGTCTTACTCTGACAGATATAATTTTCAAATAAAACTGCATATTGTATGTGTATAAATTGACAACCTTCCATATCCTCGTTAATCACAAGATTAAAGAGGAAGTAGAACTGAATTTAAAGCCTTTTCAAAAAAAGGTTGGAGCAGTGAGTTTTCAAGTGTTAGTCTTTGGGAAAGAGGTGATTATACTGCTCATACTTTTGTTTAAGAAACGTTTATCAAGTAGCACTGCTTCTGTTCATCAGTACCAGATTGCCTGGTTACAATACATATGCTGGCATCTGTCTATTTTGTAATTAAGCATTAGGCTTACTGGACATCAAATATCTGAAATAGCTACTGCAAACGTGAGTGCTGCTACTCTGTGTGTAAGTGCTGAAACTTGTCAGTCCTTTGTGCTCCTGTTATTTCTGGAGTCGAAGCTAAACAGAATAACTGCTGCTAAGAAGCTGTCAGGGGATGCATGTCAAACACTGGGTGTATCATGCGATCAGACCAGGGCTGGGATACATAAGTCAGTGGTTGGAAGAGGGAAAAAAGTGACCTTTTTCTTTCAACATTGTCTTTACACTGAATGGAACAGATGAGTTTCTGAATTATTCACAGTACTGGAAGCTTATAATCGTTAGTAATGGTGGCAGCAGCAGACTATGGAGACAGGTTTGAGTATTTTGCTAAGTTCCTTATTCTGAAGCTCATCAAATGATTCATTTCACAAAACAGTCTCTGGAAATGTGTGTATTTAAGATCTGTGGGAGAAACAACATTTTCTTCCAAAGAATCGAGAAAGAGAATATTTTCTTCTGAATTTTTTAAGGATCAGTGTTAAGATAAAGGTTAATATTAATTACAGGTTTTGCACAGTAATGGAACAAAGAGTGTCTGTGAAAAGGGTTTGCTATTTCAGTGAGTAATCCCAATGAGTTGCTTAGTGTTAGTAATAGAACAGACCTTTTGACCCATAATGTAACTACTAGATATATGTTACCTATTTATATAAACAAATAATTTAATATCCACAGTAGCAAAATGAACTTGAAACAAAGATAGTAAGATTGTCTTGGGTATAACTGATATGTGGTGGAAGGTAGGCCTTTTCTTGATCTTATTAATAGTTTTGCCTGCCTAAAATACAGACTGTTTATAGCTTCCTCAAAATTGTTAGCTTCTAATGATACAGTCTTTAAAGTTGTTTTGTTTCAGCAGGTCAAATTTCGTACCGTATTCTCTAAAGTTTCTTCTTTTTAAATTCTGTAATCTATTAATGCTTATTACTATAAAACTGGAAAGTAGGGACTTGGATGCAGTGTGTAATAATTATGCCATGGTTTATCATGTCATTAGTGTCCTATAACACATTACTCACCAGTCAGATGCTATTGTCCAAATGAGAGCTTGTGTGGCTGCATCTATCACTGCTACTATCTAGTGTGAGCTCCCAAAGACAAAGGTTTTGCATATGGAAAAAGTAGGGGAAAAGCAGTGAAAAGGGACTGGAAAGTTAATGGCTGCACCTTTCAGGAAGCCAAGTTTTTAAAAATCTTTCAAAGCTTTTACAGTTCTCTCTTTACTTTTAAAAACTGTTCCTCGTGGATGGGAAAGTGCTCTTTGTAGATACATTCTGAACCTTCTTAACTTAAAAGGCACATGCCATAGATAATGAACTGAGACTTTCCTAGTGGTTCAGTTAATATTTCAACATTTTTACACTCCATAGAATATATAAAAACATATAAGTATCTGTAATAATACATTTAAGAGTTTTAAACAGGACTTCCAAGTGCCTGCCATTTTTCGTGTTAATTGTTCCTCTGGGTTGTGAGGGTGGAAATAAAATGGCAGGGGGAGAGGTGTTTCCATGAAGTCACCAGAATTCTGTGCCTTCCACTACAGAGAGCACGGTGTTCACAGTGGGTCTGGCATCTTGATGTTGGTCCACTTAGGACTAGTTTTATATGCTTTATTGCAGCCTGCTTCATTTTAAGCTTTGCTTCAAAGCCTTCCCCAGTCTCAGGTGGCACAAAGGGCTCCTCCTGTTACCCAGTGACTGCTACAGGGTGTCAGACGTTCCCTCTGTGTTTTGAGGGTCAGGTCAGGCAATAATTGCTCAACCACCTGGCAACTGTTAAAACCAGGCAGGTGAAGACAAGGCCAGACAGCTCTTGAGACCCTGTGCTGTCCAGTCAGTGCAAAGCCTCTGGCCTCTCACCAGCATTGACAAGAATCCTATTTATTATGCTACTTCATATATAGAAATAAAATTAGATTAAAGCTTTCTGAAATAATGAGCATCTGTCTTGTATTTTCTGTCTGAGAGAACTGTGTCGGTCAACACTACCAAATGCACTCAAAACAGACTGTCTGAAGTCATAGCTGCAGGTCAGAAACTTAATAAAATCTGGCTAAGAAGGTTTTTTTTTCATGCTAAAGCAAAGAAGATACAAGCAATAAGCTAATGCTGTACTGCCTGTAAACCCTTCCTTGTTGCTGCCCCAGCCTCAGAACCATCCTGTGAGCTGCACCAGGTTCAGCAGGAGAGGGGTGGGATTGTCCCAGGGGTGCTCAGGCCCATTGGGCTGCAGAGCGCCAGGATCCAGGGTTGGTCATCTTGGATGAGGGTTTGAATGAGAGCATCTGCAAGGGAGAGAGACGGGAAGAGATGGCTATTATAGTTGCTGTTGTTCCTCTGTGCTTTTTAAAAATAACAGCTTTTCTTGTTTATTTTATTTCTTTAATTTTAAATAAGTTTTAAACTGAATTTCTTGTAAGCATCTGCCAAACTCAGTTTGTCTCGTCTTCAGTCTGTAGGGAGAGCACAGACTCCCTCAAAAGACTCCCAAGCCTTTTTTCCCCCTCTGGTTACATGAAGACCCAGATTCTAGAATTTTATCACCGGGGTTCTGGAAAATGGTACTTTGTGACTCTGAACTATGTCTTGTTTCACAAAGCCAAACTGCTTCATGATTTATGGATAAGGCATTCAGAAATTCAATTGAATTCAGAAATTGAGACTGACAGACTGCTTTCTAAGGAAACTGCATTGTGTCCTGTCTCAAGCATGGCAGGGACTGAGCTGGTCTGTGCAAGTGTTCAGGACTGATATCCTGGTGAGGCAAGGTGCTACCTCATTACTTTTTTATATTGTACCTGTTACTGAGTCGCTGTGGTACAATCTCTAATTTAACAATTCTGCAGGACAGTGAGTGCTCTTAAATCAGAGTCATATACCAGCACATAGTGGTTTTGCTGATCATGCCACGTTTTTGTGAAAAGTAAATAAATGCTTTAAACAGGAGATGGAAGATGCAGAGTCACAGCAATGTTTTTGACTTGCTAATAGTATTTCTCAGGCAGCAGCCCCTGATAAATCTGGCACCTTTGCCAAAAGCTTCTAAGCCTTAGGTACAGAGGAACCTAGCCCTGAGGGAATAACAGGTAAGGAAAAACAGAGCAATACATAATTATCAACATTTCACAATTTTTAGTGATGCTGGTTTTGTTCCTGTAATAAATTTTATTTTAGTTGACTAAATAGATAAAAGGAATTTGGAAGCAATTAATTTTATGTTTTTCTAGCTTCAAAGTCCAAAACCAGCGTAGAATTTTTCTCCTCTGTGGTATTTTGCACATTTTACTAATGGTTTTGTAACCTATATTTGAAAATTTCTTTGCATTATTTTTTTTTTTTTTGATGGGGAGGATCTTCTTTATTCTTCAGGGGAGACAGAAGAGTAACTACTGAAAAACTTAACTTACACAGGTGTAGGAACATTCCTGCCTTGTGTGGTCTTGCTCCCTGGTGGTCTTGATTTGGTCACTTTTACCATAAGTTCGTAAAGAGACAATTTATCAGCATCTTGGTGGTTTGGAATATACAGTTGCTGAAAGCAAAGGGGAGTTAGATTAGGTACCTACACTTCCCAAGCTGTCTTGAATTAGGTTAGCTACATAGTGGGCTTTGTTACTTTACATTTAGGAGAGGAGTACTACTAACAATACTTTTCCCATGGCATTGCTCTTTCATTGTGGTTTTTATTCATATATATTAAACATCTATCTTTATATGTACATATATGTGCACATGCACATTTCACTAGCTTTGTAATGTTCAATTAAGCTTTTTAGGCATTAAGTAAGAGCTGCAAATGGGATAAGTTTTGATGGGTATCTGTCTAATTATTCTAAAGAGCTATAAAGTATCTCTTAACTTTCCAATCTCTCTTGTACCTTCTTTGCTTTAGTCTCCATCAGTACATTTCAAACTCTCTGTAGAAGTCTGTCTTTCTCATTTACATCTGTGGTCTTTTCTCTGGATTTTGTTTGTACTGCTTGCTAATTGTATGGAAGAATTCTTTGATTACATATACTTCTGTGGAGTTATTTGGAGGCCTCAACTGACAAAAATAAATATTAAGATTTCCTTTATCTCTTCTTTTCCCCCATATGAAAGACAAACTCTCCCAGTACCAGCAAAGGACCTCTGTTAAATGTTTTTCTTTCTGAAGCCTGCTTCTTGGAAGCCTCAATTAACTTCAACAAAAAATTGTATTATTAATCCTACCTGGCAGTCTGGGTATCAATCGAAGGTGTGGTGTATGTAGCACATTCATTGTTCTCAACTGAATGAGCCCTCCCCAGAAGATGAGTATGTCCAGAAATTATAGCTGAGCAGTCTGAACCCCTTTATTCACCCTGCTGGGTGTGCTCATCCTTTCACCTGGGTGCGTTAAGAGCCTATGATATTAATCAGAATGGCTCCAGTCTCAGAGCTTATCTACATCAGTGGTTTTAAAAGTGCACTCTTCTGTCAGCATCGCTGCATCTGCACAATAGATATTGCTAGCTTAAGCTATGACTTCTAGTAAATTCAACTGTGCTGCCAGAATTTTTCAGTACAGACCAGATCTCTCAGTACTGCCTATTTAAGCGTGTTCTTGAGCTGTGCAAATACAAAGACAAGATTTTGGTGCCACCAAGTTCGCGTGCAGGTGTAAGGGGTTTCCTTCTTTTCTAATGCCTGCATTTCTTCAGTCCTGGACCCCCCTTCAGAATCAATTTTTTTATTTTTATAAATTCATCTGAACATAGCTTATGTAGTTATTTTACCTTGGATTTCTTACTATTTTGGAGTTCTTCACTTTAGGAGGGTCATGAGCCCCTCTACTGCATCAAGAAAGTTTCTAGACCCTATCTTGTCATGGAGCTCATGATCTCTTTTCCACAAAAGTGATCCACAAAAGTTTCCACAAAACTTTCTCAAGTATCTAGACAATTCAGCAAAAAGTTAATGCTTGGAAGTGCCTATACTGGAACTGATGTTTTTGCCTTTAAATATGGAATAAGAAAGTCACAAGTACTTTCATATTTAGTATAAGGCCATGCAAAAAGTGGATGTTTCACTTTGTCTTTCATATTAAAAAGGAATTAGAAATATTTGAAAGAGGTTAGAAATTAAACTACCTGCTCATCCACCCATATGGACTTGTCTGAGGCATCTTGACTGTCACCATAGGAAAGATTCTCTTCCTTCTTCTGCTTGTGCCTTCTGTGTCCTGTAAATGAGTGGAGCCCTCCAGTATTTCTGGCTTCGGCTTGCACCTCTGCTTGTTAAACTTACTTGATGAGAAATACAGTTACATATTGTTAATTCTAGTGTGAATGAGCTGTGGAACTGCTCTACAAACCCCTATTTGGGTCTGAAAAGACTTAGTTGATAATTGGGAGTTATTTTAATTATTCAGTTACAGTTAATTGTGCATGCGTTTGGAGACCAAATTTTCATTTATGTTGTTAATGACAGAAATAGCCCATTCTTAAAAGGTCACCTTCAGATCTGTTGCTGAAGTAGATTGTTACTTTAATTAGGAGGATTTTTAATCAATGTGTGTACTGAAATATACTGAATATTATATGAAGTGGTAATTTAAAGAATTTAAAGAAATAACTTCCTCCAAAGCGTAATATGCAGGTGCTCAATACGTCCTGTATAAGGTTGTGCTGGTTTTGCAAAACTGGAATAATTTGGCAATGAAGCATATTTTAAAGTTGAGACTTGGTTCTCTGACATGTGAGTGCAGGTGCTGTCACTGGGCTCTCCAGCAGTAAGTCAGCTTCATCTCTATGCTGAAATTTGGCAGCATGTGGAAGCACAGCCAGGTGCCTTACCTATAGGTAACACAGACCAGGGAAGGAGGGGGGCAGCAGGAGGAGTTTCTTTGTCCTACTTCCCCAGCTTCCTGAAGGAGGCTTTGAGTTATTAAGAGTTAATTGTTCTTTAAGTAGTTAAGTAGTAGAGAGGGTCTTGGTTGGTAGTCAGGTAGGGTCGTGCCAGAGTAGGCAATGTGCTCCTTTGAACACAATTGCTAATTTTGTGGGAAATTTTGTATTTCACATAGTTAGCCAAAGAACTGATTTAAAAACTGCATTATCCTTTTGTTTGCCCTAATCAAAGTCTTAGTTCTGTTGAAACTGGAGACAAAACCTTGGAGGTAAGAGTGGAATGGGGTGATTACAGGACAAAAAGTTTTTGTATGACCTTTAAGGTAAGGCTAAAAATCTGATGCAATGAAAGGGATGCTTTGAAAGAGTTAGAACAGGGATTACAGAAAGGAAGTGATCCAGCAGGGCAAACAACCTCCAGCCTTTACTGTCTGCTGATGTTGGATTGTGCTAAAGAAGAGACAATTAGAGGTTGTGACAAGAGGACACAGCTTGTGCAGAGAGGGAAGCAGGAACCTGGGGAGTACAGAGGAACACATGACAGCTGATACCATCTGAATAGATAGGATAGTTAAATACAGCAATAGGCCTTGCTAATGTGAATATAATCAAGTTGAGCAGTACTTTACTACGTCTTATGGTGGCATTTGTAAATAAGATTTTACACTACCGTATTAGGAGTACTAAGTGAATGTTGTTACAGTATAAATATAGAGTACTCGTTTCTGTGGGGATTTTTCATCATGTTTGGGAATTTTGTTGTTTGTATCTCTGTGGTTTTGATTTGTTGCTATTTGAGAAAGTCAGTCATGGGAGCAAGGGGATAACTTTGAACAAAACAGAGTTCTTGAGCACTAAAACAATTGTCAGTATGCCTTAAAAATCTTACACATCATTCTTTATAGAGATGAGTCACTAAATAATTCTCCAGGTTACCAGGCTGCAACAGTATCCTCATTATAATGAGACTGGGACTGAAAAATCTTATTACCTGTCAGATCATAATGGAAAGGAAAATCTTGTGAATGACTCCTGTTTATGTGAAATTTCAGTTTTCACTATGAGAAGCTTAACTTGGAAACCAAGGGTGATGCTGCCTGTGTATCCTGTGTCATGCAACCAAAGCAATAGCTTCAGCACCTACACTTTTTTCTTCCCTCTCCCATGTGTCTGCAATGACATCCTTGTTACAGTTTCCTCAGTTTCTCCTTTCATTTCCAGACACCTTCACAGTAATATTTTCAGCTCAGCCTTGTGACTGTATGCCCAGCTCTTGCATGTCACATGTAATATACTTCATTTCCCTTATAGTGACTTGAGAGATGTATTGTTTTTGAAACCTCACTACTGTCAAATTGTTTGAAATTAACTCTGAGTTTTTGAAGGGAGGCTTGAATGATTGACAGCCTCTTCAGATGGTGAAGCTGACATACTGATAGCTTTGTTCTCCGAACAGAAATACAGAAATGTCTGTGCTGTGCTCCCTGCTTGGGGGCACAGGGACTGTAGCACCTTTGCTGATGTTCATGGTTTGTTGTATGTTGTTCTTGTGTCAGAGTCTCTGTTCCACTTGTTTTAGTTTTGAAAAATCTCTCAATTTCTGTATATTTGTTCCACAACAAAAAAAGGACTCTGTGGAAGAGCTCTGAGCAGGTGCAAAAGTAGATTTGGGAGACATGATTCAAGAATGAATTATGCTTGCATATATTAGGATACCATTATAATAGGTTGAGTAAGAGCACAGTGATGGAAAAAGAGTGTATAAAAGATGAGAAGGGAAGGAGATGATGGCACAAAGGATGATTTTCAAGTTTAAAGGAGTAGAGGGAAGTTCTTGGGCCTTATTAGTTGCTGCTGAGTAATGAATTGCCCAGTGCTGACTCTACTCTGTGCTGAAGTAAATGAGCCACAAAGCCCTTACCTTCTGAAGTTTTCTTTGTTCTCTTGTTTTTTTTCTCTTAAACTCTTTCTCTTGCCAGGTTTGCTGTGTCGCTTGTCTTCCCCAGTGGTGCCATAATGAGTGCTATGAGTGCTTCTTTCTTCTCTTTGTGTCTTGAGCTTGTTTTGTTATTCATTTTTTCTTCACATCACGGCATTTCTGCTCACTTAACCTCCTTTCCCTCTGTCTTTTCATCACATGTTCTCATCCTCTTTTTTACTAAAGGAGCACACTATATTGTTAGGGTCAGTTCTCACGTAGCTCTTTCAGCCCTTGAAATAACACACTTTTTATACAAATTCCCCAAATTAGTGGTAGATGCTTCTTCTCAAGATCAAGGTTAATGATAGTCCCTCCAAAGGAGGAATTGAAGCTGTCAGGGTAACCCTGGTCTGAATTCCTCTGAAGAGTCTGTTCCAGTTGGTTCAGTGTCTCAGCTCTTTTTCCTTGCAATCTCCAGATTTTCTGCTCGGTGACTTAATAACCAGCACACAGCCCAGGTTGCATCTGTGTGGCCAGCTTGGGGTTATTTCCAGTTTTGTCTTAAGGTTTGTAGCCTTGCTGTGGAGAGGCTCCTGGAATGCAGAAATAGCTGTAGCTCCATCTCAAATGCTGTTCTATGTCCTCATATCCTACCAGGAAAATGCAATCCTGAGAAGTCCTCCCTTGGCTCCATCATTACATCTTTCTGCCTATATGAGGGAAAGGATTTAAATTTTAATTAATGTCTCCAATTTTGTTATACAATCATCAATGTATGTGACTAACCAAGATGCTGCAAAACTCTTTATCTTGTTGGTTTTCCTGACTCTTATTGCAAGAAACTTCCGTAATGAACATAGAGTACATTTATTTGTTGTTTATTCTGTCTCTAATGTAGTTAAGATTTTTAGATAGACTGTATAAAGTAACTTTTATATTAACATTACATCCTGTTGTGATAGTAGATATGAGTGTTCTGTTCCCCTGGCTGATGTAGAAAAACACGAAATAATTTTACTTGTCTTACTTATTACTCTGTTTTTTGCATGTGTGTTTTTGTTAGGTTTTTTTTTTTTTTGCTATGAGTTTTTGTTTGTTTGTTTTTAATTTGATTCTAAAATGTAGGGTTAGTTGGTGACTTCAGGAGGGTTCTTTTAAATTTTAGTTTGTGAACTGTCTGACAGGCTGTTTCTCACTCCCTCTTAGGAAGGCTGACTTGGGATACATTCTGTCTAATTTCTATGCTGGAAGACAGACTTTTTATATTAAGAAGTGAGTTTCTAGATATGATGACCTGAAATGTTCATGTATTAAGAGTCATCAGTTTGACTAATGGCACACCATGGCTACAGATCATCCTAAGCACCTCTTCAAAGTGTCATTTTTCCAGCTCAGTTGATTTCTGACATATCTCACTTTATCAGCCATTGAAGTGGAAATTTCATCACTCTTTTATGCTTTTTGAGTTTTTCTTAGTATTTGTTTGTAATAGGTTTTATGGGTGATTAGTTGTGCGAATTGTGAAGGTTTTTTTTGTGGACAGAAGATTTTCTTAATTTTTGCGTATTGTCCTAAGTTTTTAATATACCTGTTAACATATATCAGTTGAATTTTGCTTTGTTTTTCTGCTATTAAGAGGCTGTGAAATACTATACTTAGTCCAATTTGTAACTAATTTAATACTTACACTCATTTAACCTGGTCAACAATTACAGGTACAAAGGAAATTATTATTAAATTAAAATAATGGCACTTGCAGACATGTATCTGTTGAACAGCGCTTAGATGCTATTTTCAGCAGCTGTTGTCAATGCTGAGAATAGGCACTGTCTTAGCTTGCAGCCTGTAAAAGCCTCTGCTCTTATTCCAGACAGAAGCTCAAGTCTGCTACTTTTCCCAGAAATCTTAGGGTTCTTGTACTGCTTGAGTTTATGTGGAATCATGAAAGCAGATTTGGTCTCCATCTAAGCAAGTGGTCAGACTGTGTTTTCACCTAGGAGTCAATGTGGAAGGATCAATAACTCTTCATTTTTTATAATGGTAATTAATAACAAAAATAACAATAATTCAATAATAATGTAGGTCTCTGCAGCTGGGAATACTATGATTCTTTGGAATGTCTAAGTTTTCAGATTGAGATGTTGGGAGGGACATTTGTGATATGTAAGATGTAAGTTCCTTCCATCTCTCAACTTTCCTGGCCTCGGGGAGGGAAGAAGAGCTGCGCTCCAACAACATGCTGCTTTCCTTGCTGCTGCTTCTCCTTGAGACTGAGGAAGAGTTTGTGTTCCTTTTATTTCAAACAGTCTTACTGTTCTTCTGTAACAGAGAAATGTACAAATTTTATCTCTCAATTTTTGAAGATTTTCTATTCCAGCTCTTTATATATTAATGACTCTCATTATTCTTGGAACTAATTCCAGTTTTGCTTTGTATATTTAGAGATGTCTAAAATGGATATAGATGTTGAAAGGGACTATAGTAGATCCATAATCAATCCAAGCAGTGACATAATCTTTTTTATACAATTATCTTGTCATTTTGGCAACAAACACATTTTACTTCTTACCTGTTTACTCCTTCATGTTTCTGTAGATTTTTAGATATTAAAGGACATAAAATACTGAGATATATTTAGGTTTCTTAGGTACATTGATGTTCATTGACTCATGTTTAATGCTGTGAGAAGTTTCTCCAAGTGAAAGATGGGGAGGGAGCACTCTGTACCTTGGGCATGATTGCCATCCTGCTGCCAAACTGCAACAACCCTTTGAGGAACTCGGAGTTCAAGGTGTTGAATGAAATGCAATCATTTTCTGTAACATTTAAATGCCTGCAGGCATGCTAAAGTTGTACCTGGATGTTTTGGATAACTCTGTAGCGTGACCTTAATGTCTTTTTTTATATCTTACCAATTTAAATATGTCTGTAGTACTTTTCTGTGTCACAGTGTACTTAAGTATCAAGTGCTTTTTCTTGAAAAGAGTTAAGTAACTGTGGGTTGGTTTTTGGTTGGGTTTTTTGTTTGTTTTTCACTACCTTGACTTTATTTTATGTTGCAATAGATGACTAAGAGAAACTGATGAAGGCTGTCCTGATAAATTTTAAATGCAGTGTAAAACTTGTAACAGACATCAGCCAACTTTGTCTGTGTCTGAGACATCAGTCATTGAAGCTCCTGTGGTAGCTTTGACACTTGTGTGTGAACATGCCTTGTGCTCAGTTGTAGTGTTTGCACTTGGTGTCTTTACAACACTTAAAGTAAAAGGAGGAGTTTTGATTGCTTATTTGTTTTAATTATTAATTGCACATAACTTACCAGACTTGATAATTAAATATTTTTTGTGCTAAAGGTGTTAATGATGGCAGAGGTCAACAATGTAGCCTGACACACAAGGACTCTTTGATCCCAATGACCTGATCACAACAAGAATTATTTCTCTGCTTCTTCTCTCCTTCTAAATTAAGTTGAAAGAAATATTTAAATATTATTTTTAAAATGGCCATCTCCTCATTATGGTTTCAAGCTGTTTTTAAAATTTGGCGTGAGACTGGAAAGTCGATTCTGAGTGTGCAATCAGCTAAACTGTGTTGAGAAATGGGCTGAGTGTGACTGTATGAGAGCTGACATGTCAGCCTGGTGATCAGTGAACACCCTCCTGTGGAATTCAGCCAGGAGCCCCTAACGCTGCAGAGATCACTGAGGAGGTCATGGGAGATCCCAATGCTCAGCAACACACACGAGCATCCTCAGTTTTTATACTTTCAAAAGTATTGCACAGAAACTTGAAGTAGTGGCATGCACCAGTGAAATTTTTTTTTATTTTCTGCAGTCCATGCAGGCTGTTTCATGTTAGCATTGCAATATAACACATGCAGCATATAGCAGAGCTGAACTGACATCCCTTTGTGAGTGTTAGTAGTTCAATAGCTTTGTAAATATTGCTCTGTGTAAATGACTTCATTTAGCTGGGGTGAAGCAACCTGATAGACCATAAATATTGACATATGGGCAAAAATTCTTTGCAGATGAAAGCAAGTGTTTTATAATAAATCTCAAAATAAATTTAATTGTCCTTGGTTTAAGATTTTCATCTGATTTTTTAAATTAGTTGCTGTGCATTTGTTTATCCCCACCAAGACCCTGAGATGCAGCTTTAATATTATATGAAACAGAAGAGAAGAAAAAAAGGAAATATGATCAAATCTGTGCAGCAGTGGTTAATTTAAATCTGTGAAGATGTGAATGGGAAATCTTGTTAGTATTTTAGTAGTGATCTTTCAGAGAAAGGGGCTGAGTAGATGTAGTAAATGACAGTTTGTTTTTTTATTAAAATAATTTTCTCAATAATTGAAAATATTTCTCTCATTTGGGTATGAGAAGTGTTTTCTAGGGAAGAAGAAGGGGTGATTCATAATGTATCAATGATTCAAGTAAAGATGTAGTAAAGCCATTTGCAATTCTCCTTTTGTTTGACTTGTCACTGCTGACTTACCCTACTTAAACATTAATTATGATATTTGTTTCTGTGTTCTGCAAATATGTTTGTGTTCTCCCTTTCTGCTTGTTATCTGATCACAGTAAAGAACATTTATTTGTAGACAGTTCTTTAAGATAGCTTTTATTCTGTCTTCTATTAGATATGTGTATTAATTCACTGATGAAATAAATTCAGACACAAGCCTGAGGATGTTGTTTCCTAAGACTTGCTAAAAGATACTATTAATTTTTAAAGTTAAAGGCTACTGAAAATAAACAGGTGATTTGTATAATGCCAGATTTAAAAAGATCATGTTCTTAAAACCTAAAAGGTTTGTTTTGTTGTTTGTTTTGATTTTTTTTTTCAAAAATGCCTACAAATAATCCAGTAGTCCTCATTATTCTATCAGGATAATCACTGCTGAAGTGTCTCCATAAAGTGGTGCTGTTAAACAGCTTGTATTTTTTTAACCTTTTGATTCTTTGCCCGGAGAGGCATTAGATAATCCAGAGAACTGCTTTTTGAAATTTTATTGAATTCATTGACTTCTGTGGGAAGCAGATCAGTATTTCTTCATGCTACAGTATAGATTAAATATTTGAGAATTTTAGCTTGGTATAGTAACAATGTGTTGTGCAAATAAGAGTTTGGGTTGTTGGTTTGGCTTTTATTGTGCTATTTTGTTGTTATTTTTAGTGGTTTCTTGTTGGGGTTTTTTTAACATTATAAAGGCTTTTGGAAACTTGGATAAAAATAAAAATCATTTCTTCTTTGATGGTGAATAGTCATGATGGTGAATAGTGTGTGTCAGTTTTCCCATGGTACTGTTTAAAGACACTAGGAATTAGTGGCCCTTTAAAGTTTTGACATTCTTAGATGAAAGGGGAGAATAGGCTTTGCACTGCAAAGGAATTCCTGTGTGTATTTCTTAATTATTTTTAAACATCACAATTCAGTTTAGCATTAATAAAATACAAAGTTTATAATATGTCTAGTAAACTGACTTTTCCTGGACAAGTGCATTTATTAGTAAATCAAATGTTTATTTAATTTATTACATTTATTACATTTATTAGTAAATCAAATGTTTTAAAATCTGAGTGTTTAATATGATCTAAAAAGATGTGCTACATGGGCATGCAAACATCTAAACCATCATCAATTCAATAAAATGTTGTGTTGTAAAACTTTCTTTTTTTTGATCATGTAAAAATTTCAGTTAACCACTTAAAATTTGAAAATATGAAAGAAGATTATTTCCTTAAATGGAAGTATTTGGAGCTTTATTCTCAAGTCTAAACTGCACTTCACATAGGCCAAGAAATGCAAAAACCTTTCTGGAAAATTGCAAAACAAAATGATAAAGGACTCTCTCTCGTTCACAAACTTGAAGTATGGCTCTGTAGCAAATTAAATACTCTCTAAAAATATTTTAAGGAGTGACAACTAATTAGTTTGATATTAAGTGTTTAAATAAGTGAAGAGTTGTAAAGCAACCTTATTTTTGCTGAAAAGAGTGCAAATGGAGTTTGCTGTTGCTGTGTGATATGTGTTGCTGTGTGATATGCATATGCTTCTCAGCCATTTAAAGACAAAAATTATATTCTTAACTTTATTTTAGCACTTCTGTTTAAAGAACAAAACTGAAATTTCCAGGCTTTTTTTCTGTCAGAAATGTAGATATTTTGGTTGAGGGTGCAGGACCCAAGAAATTAAACTGAGATGTCTTGTTTTGAAAACTGAGAAGTCTTGTTTTGAAAGCACATGAATGAAATATTAAAGCAAAATAAATAGTAATAGTAATATGATTCTTAGTGTAATATTACTTTAAAACTTGAGGGAAAAAAAAAAACTATTTTTGACTGTCATTTGCAAATCAAATATTTTCTTGCCTTCTAGCACAGCTTGCATAAAATATACTGGCTTGGATAAACCTTCCTGTACATCACCTGTATTGTTTTTGTAGCTTGCTGTGAAATGTGTACATGTTCTCTGATGAGAATAATTTCCTATAGAATAGCAATTGCAAAAAAAAATTATAGAAGTCTAAAAGTCTGCAAAAAAGTATAAAACCCCAAACATTAAAACCATAAGTTTCCAACAAGCAGAAGAAAACCAGATTTGCCATTTAAGCATGCAGGCTTCTCAGAAAAAGAAAAAAACAGGTTAACTTAGAAAACAGATAGACCTTAGGCAATGAACACATTCGTAAATATGAAAAACTACTATTTTTCCAGGCTGTTCTCTGCTCCATCACCCTCTGCTTTTGATCGTTTAATCTGTTGTACAAAAATGAGTAGTATTGTGTTGATGTTTTTCACAATTTTTTTTTTGCTAATGTTTTAGATCAGGGTAGCTCATGCATTGAGCTCTGGCAAGTCTTACAGAGCTGCTTCTCACCTATTGCTGAGCAGATCTTTCTTTCTTTCTTTCTGTTCCAGACAGTTAGGGATCAGTTACAGCCATTAGAGATCATTGTAACACATCAGTGGTTGTCTTTCTAATTTTATTATAGGTGAATGTAAGCTGAATGTAGAGAAGACTTCCCAATAAGCTGGACTGATGTGCACAGAGAAGGAATGAAGTATGGATGTGAAGGAACGTAGGCCTTATTGCTCCCTGACAAAGAGCAGACGGGACAAGGAGCGTCGCTATACAAACTCTTCTGCAGAAAATGAGGAGTGCAGAGTGCCTACTCAGAAGTCTTACAGCTCCAGTGAAACCTTGAAAGCTTTTGATCATGATTCCTCTAGGTTGCTGTATGGAAACCGGGTAAAAGATTTGGTCCACAGAGAAGCAGATGAGTATACCAGACAAGGTAGGCAAGATGTTTGAATTCAGAGTGTATAATTCATTAGCTCCAAGGCATTCTTGCTGCAGGAAGGGTATGTTCCATCCTTCCAACAGGAAGGAAACCTGTTCCATCAGTTTTGGTAATACTCCACACACGTAGTACACTTCCATTGTAGCTCTGTAAATGTTTTACAAAGATGGGGAAGCATTGTGTACCATCTTTGGAGTAAATAATATATGACGCACAGGAAGTAAACAGCCTGCGTTGGGCAGTGGATCAGTGACAATATTGCAGAGCCAAGTGTGAAGCATGCAGGCCTTACAATTTAAAAATAGACCCCCAGTTATTTGGCTCATTAATAGGTTGCCCAAAAGTTTGCCATTCTAGTATAGCTAAAAATGTAAATAGGCTAAAAATTAATAAAAAAGAGATAAATACAAGTGTTTCAAGAAGACCATACCCTATTAATAGATTTGTGGAAACATAGTATGTCTGGATGAGCATTAAAATAATTCATGAGCTCAGTGCTTTTATATTTTAGCTTACAAGGGCAGTAAAAGAGCACTGCTCAGTGAGTAAGGTAAATTAGTTCACAATTTGTGCGTTTGGGTGTGTTAGATTATTTTTTTAGTGGTTATCTCTGATACATATAACCAAATAGTAATAGGTTGCTAAAACTCACTGTTGAGTTTTTCAGTTCAGGACTGGAGAGAGATAAGTCTAAATATCCATCAAGATGCTCAAAACTTGACTTTATATGGTTCTCTTGCACGTTACTGTAGTTGACTGTGCTTGAGCATAGGGTTTGGACAAGATGATCTCAAGAGGTCCCTTTAGATCTCAGGGATTCTGAGTGATTGAACTTGGCTCCAATTAAGGTCCAGCTCTTATGCATCACTTTTGGATTCAAAGGTGTAATGTCTGGAATTGACACTTCTACATTTCCACAACTAAGCTACTTAATATAAAGAGAAAAAAAAATATTATGAAATGTGTAGAGTACTTCAGCCCAGCTATCTAAAAGGATAAAGCTAGGCCAAGAGCTGTGTGAACATATGACACAGTTTTCTGTTTAAAGCTATCTCCTATTTTATGTGGAAACAAGAGTAGATTTAGAAATCTCACTCCTGGTGAGACAGTCCTGAGTTTTAATTTTAGAATATCTAAATCATTTTTTCCACTGATGTTTTTTTCTCTGTTCCATTTAGAATAACTTTACATTAAAATTAGAGCTGGGCAGATGGTGTTGACTTCTTTGCCTACTAGTGTTTGCACACTTATGCACATTTAACTGAGGCTTTCTGCTACTCTACTTTCTGCTGTTTATTTTTGGTTTCTGTGATGTGTTGAAACTTCAGGTTATCACCGTTTTCCAGTTTTTAAGTCATTAGTCACCTTGACATCATTACTTTAATGAGGTAAAAATCAAGAGAAAGTTTTCTAAGATCTGTACTGTAGACGCTGTCTTAGTACTAGGGTTGAAATTATGCCAGAACAAGCACCACTTATTTAATGAATTCATAAACTATTGCCTGACTAGAATATTATTATTTTTTAAATAGTAATAACAAACTGGAAGAAGTTATATGGTCTGGCATGTCACATATGTTGGTGCACTGGAGCTTCACTTTTATTCCTTTTCACTTTCTTCAGAAAAGCACACAGTATTTAGCTAATACACATTACCTAATATGCAATAAATTGCATGTCTATAGGCCTCAAATGGCAGTCTAGGATGGATAATACCCTCTTCACCCTTCAGTGGTCTCAGCACTGTCTTCTGTGCCCATTTAATTTCCCCCATTGTCCTTTCAATTATTTTTGTATGGCTTGTTGGCTTCCTGTACTGCAGACCGGTTTGGCCCCTTTGGGGACTACCTGCAGGTTTGATAGGGTCAGGTAATAAAGGGCTTGGTTCAGGTACTGTATTCCATTGATTCATCTTTGACTGAGAATTTACAGCTTCTGGCATTGGAAGTATTTTGTGGAAAAGGTCATCAAGGTAATTTCAAAGGTTTTTAAATAATATATAAAAGATGCTTCCGTGTTATTTTTTTCCTCTCTGCCTTGAAATAATATGAGATATATGGCTTTATTGACAGTGTAATGGACAACCTCCTAATTCAGCAGGAAATTATTCTGTAAATAAAAAGGGCAACCTTTAATAAATATCTTTAATTGGGAATGAATTTAAAAAATTAATCATGATCAGTGTTTCACTTTCTGTCCTGACTGTGTAAAGCAATATGAAATTTCCAGTGTCAGCTGGAAAGTTACTGAAGCAGTTTTGCAAGATTCTCAAATCTCTTAAATGTGGTGGAATTAAAACCTTAAAATTATAGACTCTTCTGAGTTGGAAGTGACCCATCAGGATCACTGAGTTCAACTCCTGGCCTTGTGGAGGACACCCCAGGAGTCACACTGTGTGCTTGAGTCTTATCCAAACACTTCTTGAGCTCTGTCAGGTTGGTGCTGTGACCACTTCCCTGGGAGCCTGTTCCAGTGCCCAGCCACCCTCTGGGTGAAAAATCTTTTCCTAATTCCCAGCTTAACCACTCCTGACACAGCTTCAGGCCATTCCCTTGTGTCCTGTTGCTGATCACCACATAAAAGAGATCAGTGCCTGCCCCTCCTCTTCACCTCACAAGGAAACTGTAGAGTACACTGAGGTCTCTCCTCAGCCTTCCCTTCTCCAGGCTGAGCAGACCAAGTGACCTCAGTATGGCTTCTCCTCAAGCCCTCCAACATCCTCTTGCCCTCCTCTGGATGCTCTCCAACAGTTTAACACCTTTCTTGAGTTGTGGCACCCAGAACTGCCCCCAGCACTGGAGGTGAGGCTGTCCCAGTGCAGGGCAGAGCGGGACAGTGACAACCCCTTGCCCAGCTGGCCATGCTGTGCCTGATGAAGGACAGGGTTGGCCCTCTTGGCTGCCAGGGCACTGCTGACTCACATTTAAAATGTCAGTATGTTTTTTATGCCTGATATTTTAGGGTAAATCCCTGAAAATCTTCCTGCTAGTGAATCAGAACTTTCCTGTCTCTTCTTCTTGAGTTATTTCAGTACATGTCTTGTGCTTCCTCTTTCTCAAAATCCAGTGGTAGGAATTCAGAAAGGGATACTGCTGTTGGAGATAGGTGTGCTTTATTTAGTGGTAGCTTTATTCCATTAGATCTTTTCTTGTGGAGAGGAGATTCGCCAATTGTTTGTTCCAGTCTAATGATATTTTTCCTCATGAGTTGAATTTCTGTTGTTTTAGATTAATTACATAAAAAGAAACATGAGCCCAAATATATATATATGTTTTTACTACATAACTACATCTAGGCAACCTACTTTCTGTTATCTACATCTAGACAATCTGCTTTCAGTTAACATCCATGAGAGATAAGACCTAGTGCAGTCTTCTCTTTTTCTTCATCCCCTTCACCTGTTGCAAAACTGGTTTTGTTTTAAAAATTTTAGATGAGGATTATTTAGCCTACTATTTTTAGAACTTTTAAATTAGTTATTTATTTTCTCTTTCTTTATAAACCTCACAGAAGAGCCATATAAGTGAATGCCATGAGCCTTTTTTCCTTAAAAGTAGTTTCAAGAAAGACACTCAATTTTGTATTGCTTTGAGAAGATACCTAATCTCATGCTTGACAATAGCTGAAGCTCTATGAAAGGCTTTACTTTAAAGTTGTGATGATATGATAGTCTGCTGTTTATGTCTTAGGGAAGAAGATGACATCTGTTTTCATGTACTTTGAAGTATCCAGCTATATAGAGCAGCCTGATTTAAATGTGCTTCTCTACTTGATTTAAATGTACTTCTCTAATTGGATTCAACAACCTAAATGCTTGTAGTTAGAGCAGGGCCATTGGTGAGGGATTGAAGCTAGATCATTTTTAAGGTCCCTTCCAAGCTGGTTCTATGATTGTGTATTGCATTATGCCCAAGTCTTTTACTTAATTCAAGATTAAAGCTGACAGTATAAAGTTCAATTTCTCTGTTGTACAGAGAAAAGTTCTGTGTTTAGAAATTTTATGCCACTTCCTGTATGAAGTGATATTAACTACATAGGAGACTGCTATGCAAAAATAGCTGAAAGTGTGGCATGACTGCAATGTGGGTGGGAAGGACAGTAGAAATACAGAAAGGAGGCAGTATTTTTTAAATTGCATTTGCAAAAAAAATATTGAAGTACTATTTTAATAATATTCATAGAATTGAAAAAAGATCATGAATCAAACCTGGACTCACAATAACTGAAAAACTTTGTATTAGTTTAGTAAGAAAAATGCAGGCATGCAAAAACTGTGTTTTAGTTACCATTGGATACATGTTAAAGGGAAGAGGGGACTATTAAATACCTCTCAAGTAGTCATTGTTCCATTTCAAAGACTTCTATAACTGCAGAACAGCGTAGTGATCCTACAGAGAGATCCATGCATCATGTCAGTGAGGTTTTGCACAGGAACAGAAGTTGACCCACAAGCACAGGTGGCAGAATTCAGTACAGGGTTGTGCATGTTCATATTTTCTTAAAAAATCGTCACAGCACTGTTTGCAAGCTGTGTAAACTGGAAAACTGAGTTGTAGGACACCTTTGTCTATTAGAAGACCCAAAGAGGTAGTGCTGGTTTTGTTAATTTTTTAATTTTTGAAAGTTTGAGTCAAATATGATTTAGACTGCGGGTAAAGTTATTTGGTCTTCTTGGATGGCAGTTAGAGTGACTTCACTGTGTTTATCAATCAGAGCAGTTCACTGTCAGCCAAGTCTCAAGATCAATTTAATTGCATTCTATCCCTTTTAGTTTTGCTGGAGAAACCATTCCTATGCATAGTTTTATACCTTTTCTATTCTGGAATACTTAAGTGCCTAAATTAGATTAAATGCCCTAAATACGTAGAAGAGAGGGCAAATGTACCAAATAAGTAAAGAAAAAGAATTCCTTTCCTTCACAGTATGCTGGACAGCTCATTCCTGGATGCTAAAAAGTAGAGCCATATGCAGTATGTTACAGTATGTGGGTATATCACAGCTATTGTTCAACTGCTAATCCCATGAAAATTACATTTAGGTACTAGAAAAATATCAGCATTCAGTGAAAGAGGGACCTGAAACAGTGATATATATGGTTTGAGAATTTTATTTTATTACATAAGATATTAAACACTGTCAAGGATACATTTTTAAGACCTTAGAAACCAGTGCCTTAATTACAAGTACTATTCCAAAGTATTATGACTTAAAGTCTATTGTTTTAAATACTAGCTGCCCAAAATGAGTTATTTGGATAGCATAATACTTAAACTTTTTAGTCACTATAAATGTCAGCTGTAGGATGAAAGGATTTAAATGGTCATGTTTTTAAACCTAAGGGTTGAGTACTTTTACCTGTCTGAAGCAGTGGAAGGATAGGTACCTAAGAATGTCCTGTCTTTCCACTACCTGGGCTTTCTTGATGAGCTCATTTTGCCTATTGGCTAGGCAAGTGCTTCTCAACAGAACTGAATCAGCTTGCTTTGCAAGGTATTTATATGAAAGTATGAAATAACATGTTAGTGACTTTGTGATCTCCCAATGAGCAAATTAATTACCATTCAGTAACACAGCAAGCGCTGTCTCTCAAAATCCAAAGCAGATATGAGAATTAGTGTTTTATGCTTCCTGGCTCCAGTGCAAGATGTGTCCTGATTGTCATCATGACAGATCCTTTTTTGTTACGCTGAAACATGGCCACCTGCAGTGTTGCCTGATTTCAGTGGGTAACTTCTGTAAGCAGCATACGGTGCCAGTATGTTCTGGATAATTTTGTGGCCTTGAGCTAAGCACATAACCTTCTGCCAGAGGCATTTTTTCTTTTTTTAACTTGTGTAATACAGGAATAATAACACCTACCTACCTCACAGGCATTTTGGGAAGATTAATTAGTTTATGTTTGCAAAATGCTTTGAAGATGAAAAGCACTGTAAGAGCTAAGTAGTATTATAATCTCTCATTGTTATACTAGAAACTTTTTAAAGCAACAATAAGAAGTTAATTGGTTTTTGGGTTCCAGGTGATAAGGATATGTTGACTTTTAAAGTTATTCTATTAGCTGCAAAGTGGTATGAAGAAAAACATTTCACTTCTATTTGATTAGGAGTATATTTAGTTCACACTCAGTGATATGCACACATGCTCTAAGGTATTCATCTAGGTGAAATTGGCCCCTTGTGGGTCATGGCCTGTAGATGAGCTACAGATCTAGAGACAAAGGGTAATTGTGATTCTCCAGGGAGAAATCAGCCTTGGTTATTGGCAGCACACTGCTTGTTCAGGCAGTTCTACACAGACACTACAAATCCATAGAGTAGAAACCTTTTCTTCAACTTGCAAAATAGGAGAATTAAGTTCTTGATCATAATGATTAAGGATTTATAAGGTGACCAAGAGGCCTTCACAAGGATTTTCAGCCTCATGGTAAGGAAGATAATGTAGAGGGTCTGTAACTGCTTTTATACCTTTCCATAGCTCATATACTGAGATGTATGTGCTGCTTCTGTTCATAATAAAAACTAAACGGTGTACTGGGGAGATGAATGGATCCCATGCATGGCTATAAAAGATGACTTCAGTTTGTTAACATCTACAGAGAGGATAAAGCTGGAGCACTGTGCAGTTAGAGATGGGATGAGGGGAGGAATGAGCAAAGCTGAAGAGTCCTGTCTCTCCTGTCTGTTGATTTAGTGCTTAGGGCTGAGAGTCAGGGCTGGAGGCCAAGCTGTGAGTGATTGCTTATTCCATCACTGGCAAATAAATGCATAAAGTGAAGCAGAGATGTAAAATGGGGGTAATTTCTCAGAAAGTTCCTTGGTGCTTTCTGAAATTAGTTTGTAAAGTGTCAGCTTACAGGCTTGAGAGCCAGTACTTGGTGTTACTGAGCTTATTAAACCCAAAAGAGGAAATGGCAGTCAAGGGAGCACATTTGCTTCAAGCTTTGTTTTTCTGCCTTTTTTTTTAGTAAATATTTCTGAGTGGTAAATCTTTTTATGTCTTCAGCACAATGGACGTATTGCTAGAACTACTGAATTAAAACATTGGTACACTACATTTATTATGGGGGTTCACAGAGTGGAAAGCCTTTTGGGGGATTGTGATGAGAAAATGTGAGTGATAGAGGGAGTAAGAAGTTTGCATTTCTGCAGAAATTTTTGGGTCAGTATTCTGTGTTGTTGCTTCTGTTTAGTTTCAGTGGTGGTCTGAGCACTTCATCCTGTCCATGCATTGAAGAATCAATTCCCATACCTGTGGAATACTTCTGTATGAAATTCCACAAAGTGAAGTGTATGGGTGGCTTCAAATAGGCACATTGGGTTTTTACTTGGTGTCAGTTCATAGCCTGTAGAACTAATTGAGTTTTCTACCATGGTGAGAGACCTATCCCTCTGGGTCTGGTCCATCTGGTCACTTGTGGCAGAAAATCTGCTTTTCCCTCATGGAAAGGCATAAATAATAGTAGAGTTTTCTCACACCCCTGTATGCAGGAATAGCAGTAAACCTGAGCTCCAGTTTGTGTGCATGTCTTCATGCTGCCTCCCTCTTCCTCACCCTCCTTTCCCATTTCAAGCCGTATGTCATGTCATTAGCACCGGACTGGCCCTAATGTGGCAGTTCATACCTGTCAGATCTGTCTTTGTAGGCTCCTTGCAGACTGGATATCCATCATCTCTACATTGCTTACCCTTGGGTCATATTTTCTTCACATCTATCAAATTTAGGCTTTTTGTAATTCTTATTTTGTAATAAATGGGTGATCAAATGTTGATGTTTTGGTCCCAGGATCCAAAGATTAAGATAGAGTCCTAAACTGTCTATACTGTCATTCTGCTTGTGATCAAGATGTTGTGTTTTTTGCTGCTCTTGGAGTTGTATTTCTTTTCTAAATCCACAAATCCTTTTTTATTCACCTCTTGCAGTCCATGATTGGAACAGCTGTGCCGGATTCTCTTAATTTAGTGTGTGTATTGTATAATCATAGTCGTAAAATCAGATTTTAATATAAAATCCCCAAATTTTGAACCATAATGTTTAAATTATTAATTCGTTTAGTGGAACATGTTTGCTTCGCAGCTTTGAATTGTGCAGTTATGAAATTATCTTCAGCTGGCTTTAATCTTACTCTGTGGTAACTTCAGATGGGCTTGATGAACAGCCTTTTATCCTTATACTGGTTTAAGAAGTGCTTCTTATATTCTAGTTTGAGGATTAGGGCTGTAGGTCTCCCCCCACCTCAAACCTAACAGGGTATAAAATTATGAGTTTTCCATACTGCACAGGAGAGTCTGCGTGTTTGAACCATCATTTGGTAGACCAGTGACAAGAAAATAATTGTGTTTCATAGACATAAATTCTTTCCTCTGAAAATAAAAACGTTCCCAGGCTATCTTTTCAATTAATGTTTCCTTGTGATTTTGTAGTAATAAAAACATGTATCAAGTTTGAAATACTGTATGTCCCACAAATATGCAAATATATGTGTGACTTTTTACTTTTTTTCTCAATAACTGATTTGGGGTTTGAGTCTTGCATAAAGCTCTTCTATCAAGAGTAACACAATAAGTAGAGCTCAGAGAATTCACGGTATCTGGCTCTAACCTTTTCAGAAGTCACCAAGACCATGACTTATGTCCCCTAATGCTTTTAAAAGTCCATAAGGAATGTGAGAACTGTGATTAATATTTATTGAGAATAATGAGCATTTGAAAATTATATGCACACTTGATGAGATTTAATATATTTCAATGCTCTTTGTTATTATGTAGTTTACTGGATATATTAGAGAAGCAACTCTCTTTCATATGAATCTTACAGCTCCACTCTAAATCAGATAATGACAAGAAGAGGTTAAGATGGAAAAGTGAATAGAGCAGAAAGGTCAAGAAAAAGAGATTAAAAGGTGACAAGGAAGATGGTTGTGATGAGTGAAAAGAAAAACACGGGAATTAAGAACAGGAGAAAAATGTGATACAGTGGATTAGGATGGTTTAAATTTCAGAGATAATTTGCACAAAATCAAAAATCAGGCTGAAATAATAACAACAAAATATTACACCAAATCAAAAAGAAAATGTTAGCATAGGCAAAGCTCATTACTTGTCTGTCTTCACTGCAGTTTCTCACATTCTAGTGAATAGAATTCTGCATGTAAAGCTTTGAAAACTCCCTTTTACTAAATATATTGTGAAGCTTGTGTGAAGAATGGATGTATCACATCTGTTAGTCGTTCTCTCTTTTGTGCAATTGCATTCTACCCACCTAAAATTCTGACTTCTGGAGACAGTGTTTTACACTCCTTGTCAGAATATTCTAGAGCATCTTAAGGTGTCTGTTTTGCTATTAAAAAATCTTTATCCTTTTGTTTTCAGCAAATTTGCTATCCTACTATACATTTATTTTCACATTCTTCCTCTCAAGACATTTCCTTACAAGTGACCTTATTCTAAGTGTGAGCTCTGGATAAAGAGCTTCAATAGGTTAAATGTATCCCTTACATAGTGTCTAAATATGAAATAAAAGGAACTTTTCCCATATCAAAGTAGCAGAAAACAGTATGGTCCTTGCAGGAACTCTTTGATACCAGTGCTGCTTATACAATAAGCTTATATAATAAATGCTCTATTATTGAGGATGTATTTGTATGCAGCAATCTGCAGACAGAAAATAAAAACTAGAGAACAATCTTTTCTCTCTTTTGCTTTCTAAAGAAATGAAACTTACTTTTAATTAAAAATAAAAATTAGGATTAAGTAGCAAGTCAAGGAAATGTGAGGGAGAAGTTTGGTTCTCCTAAGGTCCATGATCATTGTTTTGCATCTGTACAGCTTTAGATGTTTCACAGTTTTACCAAATTTGGTGTTTTTGTCATGCATTATCATATAGTGATTACAGGGAAAATGTGCTTGGTTTTTGAATGGCTCAAATGTGTTCAAGGCAGGTAGAAGAAGGTAAAATACAAAGGAAGAATAGATTAGAAAGGGGACTGACAAGTAATGAATGATGCAGATAGGCAGATATGGTGAGAAACATTATCAAGAGCCAAACTGAGTAGAATTTAAAATACGAACTTGGATATGCTTGGGACCTCTGCCTTTTTGGTACTGTGTCCATCCTGTAGGACAAAACCAAAGTCAGCAAAGACACTCACATCTAATTCCTCTGTTTAAAAGCTAGGGGAGTTGAGTGTACTTTTATGCTAACTAGGCAGGTGCTTTGGAGGCTTTTCAGATTTTTTTTCCTATGGTCTATTGTTGCTAAAACCTGACTTGTCAATTTATCAGTGGTTAATTAATTAGTAAGGACAGTGCTGATGGCTGGAGATGCTGACAAATTTTCTTTTGGCAACTTTTGTTCATTCAGTGTGTTTGATTCTTTCACATTTTCATGGTTTTTAAGAGAATATCTCTGTGTTTATATTTAGTATAGATCCAACTTAAAGTAGACACTGACGACTGAAGAACCATGGGACCTTTTCTTTTGTTTAATAGTTCTCTTCAAAAACCCATTTCCACAGATAACATTTCCAAATTGAAGCTTAAGTTATTATGGAGGGCTTTGAAGGACTTCCCCAAAATAGGGCAGGAAAACAAATGTAGCACAAGAGCAACAAGTTTCCATTTAATTCCAGCTTTTAAGTTACAGCTTTATAAAGAATACCATTTTTGCATATGTCAAACTTTCTTATAGAAGTATTTGATTAAACTCAAAAAAAAAGAAAAGCATATTTCTAGTTGATGTAACCTCTATTCTTCTATTTCTCTCTGTGATTCTGGCAAAGAAATATATATATGCACATTATCTTTTAAGACTAATAAATAGACTTATATGTATTGAAAGTACATTGGAATCCTTTTTTGCATAAGTGATGTAGTTAAGGAGGTGCACCAGTCCTACATGGATCATTGCTTACACAGAAAGTTGCAACATAACAGGTAGGCTTGTATGCTGCACAAGCTTTGGGAAGTTATTTTAGAGTTATTAATTAATTAGTTTTGCTTTTGTCTGCACAAATGGAGGGTGTCAGCAATCCTCACCATACCCAGGAGAAATGCAGCATCTAATAATTGAGTGGTAGTAAACAGCATTATTGTCAGTTTTTAAAACTTAACTTCATGACATATCATCCCAAATAGTCCAAACACTCAAAGGTATCTCCAGAACAAATTCTCTTTGAAATGTTATATCTAATTTTGTTTCTAATTTTCACTTCATACATTTTTTAAAGGAAAGGGAAAAAAACCCACAAAGCATTATGGTACCTGTTTATTCTGTATCTCCATTTTTTTTCTCAGGAATTGGTTCATTACAATGGCCAAGCTGTTTTTAAGTCTTTATGAACTCTTGAGGCACTTACTGTCAGTGGGAGAAATTGGAAATGTTAAGTGTACGAAACCCTTGAGTAAATCCCTCACATGGAATTCATTCTGGAAAGATGAATTAGAAACTCTGAACACAAGAACATCCTCATTTCATGCTATTTTTTCTCACTGAGCTCATACAACCCTTTTTTTCAGCTTTTAATTTGATTTCATAATGTTGTCCATTATCAGGTAAAAGCTCCCAACTAGTCTGCTGTCCACTAGGACTGCATCCCAGCTGTATTCAGTTTCCCCTGGTTTCCTGGTTTTATTGTTCAGAAACATTAAGACGATATAAAATTTTTCAATCACATATGTATGATTTCCCTTGGGATTTGAATTTTTGAATTTCTACAGGAATAAACTTTTTTTTTTTTTTTTTTTTTTTGTGTCAATTTATGTGTTTGGGTTTTGTGGTTTGTTTGGGGTCTGTTTTGTTTTGTTTTTTCATTTGTGTAGGCAACTTACATGGACTACAATCCTCTTAGTGAAGCTCTTAGGAAGGCTTTAGGTCAGAAGATTATATAGCCTGATGATTCTAAAGCTGTTACAACATTTCTGGGCTATGTTGTAAAACTTCAGAGGGTAGTGAAAAGCTCTAATATATTGAATGGGATGAGAGGGCAGTATTCAAACCTGCCCCCCTTTTCTGTTTTGACTGTGCAATGTCATCTTTTGAGGTTTTTTACCATTCACAAGAAAGGGAAAAGAAAGATATTTTACATGAGAGAGGACATTGTAAACTTCAAGTTGAAAATCCATGCCTGGATGGTAGGTGGTATGTTATTCCTGAGACCAAGTCTCCTATAAAACTCCTGAAGATGTTCTGGAATGCTTCAGATGGTTTCACTTAGATGCTTATGACGAAAAAAGAAGTGTGTATGTAACAGTCTTTTCAAATTGCTGTGCCTGAGTGCAGGGACGTTTTTGCAGTGGGGGGAGCAGGGGCTGTGTGGAGCAGGCTGCTGGGGAGCTGCAGGGTGTGATGCTCTCCTGCTGCTGCAGCTGCTCTGACTGTGGCTCGGGGCAGTGGCTGTGTGTGCCTGCATCCTTCCTTGCCTTCATCTCAGCCCCATCAGCCTCTGGGCACCACGGCCCTAACACCTTGTCAGCAGCAGTTTTGTTACTGACTCAAGTAACCTTGTCTTTAGACAAAATGCCTCTTTCCTTTCCATTTTACTTCTCAAAATGCTCTTTTTAGAATAAATAAGGTGCTGCATGTGCAACCATGTTTACACCTTATCTACTCCATATGTGCGTAGAGACACCTGTATACATGTGCACAGAAGCTTCTTCTGTAATTGTATCTGTATTGTGTTTGAAAATGTAGATTCACATAGTGATGTACCAAATACATAAACCAGTGTTCTAAACTGTCACCCTTAGCATATATCTACACAAATGCAAAATAATAAGCCTTTTAGACACTACTACTTTCAGCTCTGACCTATTACCACTGGGCGGCTTGTTTGGCCTGTTTCCTTCGCTGATTAGTTTCAGCTTTCATAAAACCCAGAAATTCACATGGCATGACAGCTTAAAAAATTACAAGGTACTATCAGTGTGCATGATAATCCCCTTTCTTATACCCTTGACACTGTTCAGACATAGTCATAAATATGCTTACTCCTTTATATTTACCTCCCCAGCTATATTTTCATTCAAGTGTCTATTCACAGCTGCATAATAAGTAGTTTGATTTGTACCTAATTGTAGTAATTGATTTTCATTATTTATGAAAGTCATTGTCAGAATTCATTTATGGTTCTGACTGCAAAGAAACTTGCAGTAACAGCTTTAGGTCACTGCAGGAATAAAATAATTAACCTGATCACTTTAAAAAAGTCAATGACCAATGTATTACTCTTAATATTTCAGAAATTATTTGCACTTCTGTATTTGTATGTTTGCAATTCTGTTTCTTTCTCATGTATAGAATTCTGTTCTTGACGTATTATAAGCTTTAATTATCTTGCTAGTGTGTTTTTACATTAAATGACTAATTATGGAGAAATTAAGATGCCTGTCAGATTCCAAAATTGAATGTGTGTCCTAATTTGTTCTCAGAGCTGTGAATTAATTGTGGGCTAGGGTGGAAAAGTATTATAGATATAGGTATGCAAAGGAGTTTGCCAAGTGTCTATATATCATAAAATGTCTTAAATCTACAGACATAAAAGTGGGATGAAGACACAGCCATTAAAAAGGCAGTAATTTTTGAGTGTCACGTAATTAGACACTCTAAGTTATTGAAGTGTCACAAGTTTATTGCACCTAATTTATTAATACAATCATTGGGATTCACTTATGTCTCCTGCTCTGCCCCAAAACAGGCTAAAAGTCTATTAAAATGCACAGACTCTGCTTCAACAGTAAAAGTGCAAAATGCTTCTCAAAATACAGTGACACAAAAAATAACAATTTTACTGTAAAACTTGCAGGTAACAGGTGGCCGTGTTTCTGTTTATTTGTATTTTTGTGTACTAAAGTAGGGCAGAGAAATCAAATAAAAACCAGGTGAATTTTGTTCCTGTTTAGCTTTTCCATTACCACATTAGGTGACATTTGTATGGGGAAAATAGCCTCTTGCTTTGACCTCTAACAAGGACATAAAAAAACCACCCTGCCCGAAACCAATCAAGTAAAAATTCCGGCAAATACCTCCTTAAGTCCTTTTATGCTTAGAAAAATATTTTTTCTTTGAAGAAAGGAAAAGTTTATAATTTTTTAAAAATCCTTCCATGTACTGAATTGGTTTTTCTTAGTTAGGAGGTTCTGTTTTGTTTATTTGCTAGCCAGGATCACTTTTGATGCATTTAAGCAGTTGACAAAACACTGCTGAGGAGAGCTGGAGACAAAAAAAAATCCACTTGATTGTAATACATGTGGAGTTTTGACAAGACACCTTATGTGATATCTAAGACAATTATACACATGAAGAGTTTTTACTTTAAAATTTTTTAAAATAAAGTAATTAAAAATTTCTCATCTTTTGTTATCTTTTTTTCCCCTAATCAGGACAGAATTTTACCCTAAGACAGTTAGGAGTTTGTGAACCAGCAGCTCGTCGAGGACTGGCATTTTGTGCGGAAATGGGGCTCCCCCACAGAGGTTACTCTATCAGTGCAGGGTCAGATGCTGATACTGAAAATGAAGGAGTGATGTCTCCAGAGCATGCCATGAGACTTTGGGGCAGGGGGGTCAAATCAGGGCGCAGCTCCTGTCTGTCGAGCCGTTCCAACTCAGCCCTCACTCTGACTGATACCGAACATGAAAACAAGTCCGACAGTGAAAATGGTAAGTTCTTGTGCATATGCCCATATATAAATGAATGTTTATTTGCTGTTTTGGCTGACACTAAGTAATTTTAAATCATTAAAGGAGTGGCCTTGAATTATTTACCTTCTCTTTTTTTTTTCCTCTCCTCTTCTCATAAAAGTCAATATTCACTATCAGTCCTAGCTAATGCAACCTTTGGGTGTGATGCTTTAACTGTAATTTTGAAAGAGTTTAATCACAAAAAAAAGATTAGTTCTGTGTTATCTCAGGCCATGTCACCTGTTACCCTCTGGGGAACAGCTAAGTGGTGATAAAGTAGCTCCCCAGGCTAGCTCACATTCAAAAGTTTCATTGTAAACTGTTCTTCAAGACATCTTGGAGAAGTTGCAGAATCTTAGAATGCATGAATGAACTCAAAGAATAGCTTATTAACAGGGCTCGTGGTTGAAAAAGAAATTTGATTGTGCTTTAAACTTCTTTAGCTGATGAGAGCAGTTGGAATTGCGGTGAAGAGGGACATGTGGCCTTTGATGTGCCTGGGGGACTGGATTACTGTGCAATTAAAATCTGCAACAAAAATCTTAGCAGCTTTGTAGGATGTGGGGTATGACCATTTTATATTAAGCCTTAGAGTTTAAATGAAAATAGGTTAATGCAGTTGACTGATTCATTTTTAAAACTTTTCAAAGTTTTTTTTTACCTCCTCTTGAGGTTATAAATAGAATCTAATGTGGTGTTAAATGGTTATTGTACCAATTGTAACTTTTATTTGCAGAAGATTTTCAGCTTTGCTAGAATTAAAACAATTCTATTAATTTCATGACTTTCTATGTGAAAAACTGAAAAGAGGAATAAAAAAAAATGAGTTACAATGAAAATTAGTGATGGCTATTGACTGCATGTCTACATGTCATTTTATTAATTTCTTAAACCTCTCTGCTCGGCTGTACAAAAATTAGAGTAATTTTATTGCTATCCTCCGGCAGTGACTGTAACTCATGGTGGGAAACAACTATGTAGGTATGTATGTATGTAAATGCTTGAAAAATTAATGCACTTTTATTTTAAACTACAAGCAATAAAGTTTAGTTCTTCCTGTTTATTATTTTAAATTTGGTTTAAGAAAACAAAACAAAAGCTGTAATTTGCTGTTATTCACACTTATTTTTCCACTGGTGACTGTTTCTACATAAAGATTTCTGTGCAAAACCACTATCTCAAATGGGACCCTCCTTTTGTTTTGGATATAATGCTACATGGTACCTGAGCAGCTCTCAGTGTTTACAGGTGTCTTGTGTCATGCTTGGAAAATCTGTTTTGAGTCTGAGGCAAGTTCTGAAAGAGGACAACAGAAGAACTTGCCTACCACCTTTTGGCAGTGGAGTTTCTGTGTGATAAAGCTTGGTACTTCAGCTGCAGGACAATCTAGAATAAGTTGTTGAGCTGTCCTGTGATTTTGAAAGGTCTGTGGTGAAACAAATTCTCTTGACCCTTTTGTAAAACCTTTGCTAAATGATCTTGAAAACACATTTTTATGTGTACATGTATGCACACACTATTTCCATAGGAAGTCATATCTTTACATTACTGAAGAGGTGACTGCTTCAGAGGTAACATAGGCTTGATATACTTTTAAATAAATTTTATACTTACAATTTTTTTAAAAGGAAATTTTCTGATTACAATGTGCCAAAACATCCTCCATTCAGCTGAAAGTTAGAGTGTTTTGTTTTTTACATGTGTGAGAGGACCGTGAATGTGTTAAAAAATACATTATTCTTCAGTGATTAAAATTATGGAAGGAGTTTCATACAACTTCAACAAAAAGTTTAGCCACTATAAAGGATTACAGTTGATTTATTTATTAATAGGGAGGCCAGCAGTCCAATTTAAGAATCTACTGGGACTGCTGTGAAGCTAATGAAATTTTGATGGCTTGAGAGTTCCCTAGGGTTATGAAACATCTATAACCTGGACCATGTCATGGGTCGCTGTTTCAGTGGAGATGTTAAAATGGTGAAAAGCTTAATCTTCTTTGGTATTTTTTCTCTGGATTTTTGTTTCCACTGAACATGGAAGACTTGGCTGAGAAATTACTTTATACACGTCACTGGAACTCAGTACATTTAATGTTCACAATAGAATAGAAAATACAATTTAAAGCCAGGGAAGCGGTATCGCCCTGGCAGGCGCAGGTGCTCTAATCAAAGGACTAAACTGCAGGTGCAAGTTTTGTTAATTTATGGCCTCAAGTTAACAGCTGTGCCAGTATACTGTTGAAATCTGACAAATCTGATAAGTCTTTGAAACCAAAGTGAGAGTTACAAGTCCTCTGTACTGCATCCCCCTCTGCTGTGTGGGAAAGATTCCTGACTGTATTTTGATGGAATTGTTTTATAAGTAAATGCATTTCTATGCAGCATGTTTGCCTCTAAGGTAAAAAAGGAGCAACTGGTGATGATGAGCAAAGCACAACACCACCAGATTGTACTTCCCTCACCAGTAAAACTATTCACTGTTTAAATAGTCCATTGCCATAATCAGGCCTTATTTGAGTTAATGGGACTTGTCAAGATGATGAGAACTTTGAGTCATCGTACAGGATTATGATCTCAGGATTAACAATTCACTGAATGTACTTGGGGTTTTCTTTCTTGCCAATTAGGCAGGAAGAGAAGCTCAGCATCAAAATAGCATTTCCTTTCCTTCCGTGCAACTGTTAGGTACTTGCTCTTCTGAAATAGTTGTGGATTGCATATCCCTCAGGAAGGCAAAACTTGCAATTATGCTGCATAATTACAATGAGCAAGAAGAAATAGTTTGTTGAAAATACTAACCTTCTATTTGTCAAAGTCTTAGTAGTATGTTTCTGAAATAGTATGTTTCTGTTTAAAGTTTTAAATTATCTTGGAAGGTTTAGAGTTTTCTTTAAACAAATAACATTGCACACAATCAAGTTGGAAAATTTTAAATATACTAAGAACATTCTGTGACTGCCAGCAGATTTTTTTTTAAACAGAACACATATCAAACATAGGGTTAATAGATGTAATGTCACATCAAAGGTTGTTTTAGGATATTGCTCATTAAATAATTATGAAAAGAAATATTTTTATTTGACTTCCTTTAAGTTCTATGTATGACTCTTGGCATCATATTCTGAGAGATTTGTCATGTCAGCCTGCCTGAAAGAGGGCCTGCATCTGCTAATCTGGGCAACCAACCAGTGTCACGTACAGTGTGATGTATCAGCTGGAGCACACTGAGCACGCACATGCTTTTTCAAGCTTTCTTCTCCACCCTCATTGCAAGTTATTTCATAAATGCTGCATCAAGAAATTTATGTTGGTAATTGTTCTAGGAGCTGTTGCTTTGAAATACAAGCTGGCTGTCTCTTACAAGCTTGCCAGTAATTTTATGTTGTTAAGCTGTTCTAAGATTGCTAAAGCTTGTCTTTTAAACTGGATAAATATTCCAGGAGAGTATGAGCTAGAAGCCGTAGTTAGGCTTCAAATGGCCCATTTGCTTAAAGGATCAATATATTTTTAAGGTATCTTAGAATCCACTTCTATATTTAAATTATTTTTTAAGCCCATTAAACTGCAATCCCTGCCTTAATGAGACATCAGAAGGTTAATAAACAAAATATGAAAGTTAATTGAGCAAGTTATTCCAGAAGTGCAGCACCTTTTATTTTAAAAAAAAAAAAAATTTATATATTCCTCCCTGTAAAATTATATAACTGGTTTTGTTTGTGCTTTTTGTGTGCTGCTGGCCTGAAAGTCAGGCTGTGGCAATGATTCTGACTGGAAAGTTACTCATATAAGACCACAGTCTTTGTTCAAGTCCATGTCACCTTCTACTCCTTTGGAAGCAGTAGTGATGGTGCTTCTGAAAAAGGGTGGGCCACTCCAGATAAATGCATGCCACATAGCTGACTGCCACAAAAATTACCTGGGCACACAGAAAGTAGTTCTGATGGCATTAGAATGTGGGGATTTTGTTGTTGTTGTTGTTTAGTGAAAGTTTTGCACTGTTTGTGTTTGTTAAAAAACCAGAGGAGATCAGGATATAGCAAAATAAAAAGAATAAAGGGAAAGAGGGAGTCAAGTTCATGGCCTCAGGCAGTCATTCTGAATTGGTTAGATAAATGGTTTGAAACTTAGACCAATTTTTCATGGATACAGAAAAGTAGATATTACTGGTAGATTTTTTTATTGCTGAGGGCTCATATAAGGAGAAAATATCACTTTATTAACTGCATGGGCACCTACTTGCTTCCTCTGCAACTCCAGACAGTTTCTGAAGATAGCATTCTTGTGAGCCTAATACTGTCTTGTCCTTCCAGAATGATGAATTTACTGGCAGTCAGATCTCTGAAGCCCAAGAAATACATTGGTAACATACTTGTCAAGACATTTTAATCTGTTGTCTCTAACCCAGTTAATCTATAATATATAAATCAACTCTGCATTATTAAATAATGCACATAATTCAGGAAGTAGTGTCACATGCTTTCACCCATTTAACATCTTTCTTTATGCTAAGGCACAAAACTTGATTTAAATGAACCCTATTGAATAGTAGCTGCACCTGCTAGCCAAATGCTGAGTCTACTGATCAAATCCAGCCACATAGCTGGTGAATTAATCCTCATCTTACTGCCATACCACCAGTTACAATTTCTTCACTCTTTCCCACAGATCTCCATCGAGCAATTGTCTGCTCCTCATTAAACATGCCAATATGCCTTAAATCTTGCTTTGCTGTCAAAAAATTTCATGACCAGGGAATCAGTCTGTTTTATTTTTGACAGAAATCAGCTCTGAAATAATATTTAATATTTAACAGGCATACAGATTTTTCTTTGGTTATGGAGATATGTAACAAATCCATAAACAAAATTAATTATCTGGTTTTCTGAAGTATTATAAGTTTTCTATAGTTATGCCAGTTTTCATATTCTATTATGATAGTAATAGAAATGTGGATATATTTCAGTTAATAATCTAATTGTTAATGCAAGTGAAATTCAGTTTCATAATTCCTTTGGCTAGTGGTAGCCAAAGAAGCAACAGCTGACCTTTTTACATTAATTTTGTGTGATCTGGGTTTCACAGATCTGAGTGTCACTGAACTTGCTGTTAAGGAAAGGCATGAGATCCCAAAGAATCATCTTAATTATGGTGGAGTCTGGTGTAGACTGTCAGGCCAGGGGATGAGGCTCTTTGGCAACACTTGTATAAATTTTCTGATGTGCAGGAAGTGTAGGTTTAGCAACAGCTGACACCAATGAAATTAGAATCGGGATCTGCAAAGAAAAACAAAGCAGAAAATTTCAGAGAATTCATTCTTGGCTCCTAAGCTTAAAAATCTTTCTAGTGTTAAGGAGTGGTGAAAGAGCTGTTTAAAGACCAACTCTCATATCTCAGGATTTCTCAAAAAATTTGAATTTTAAAGGATAAAACACCATGCAGAAAAAAGAAGGAAAGTCGAATTTCAGAGGATGAGCTTATGAGGATGTTTCAGGAGGACCTTGGGGAGGTCTATACATACAAATAACATTGAGACAAAATCAGTAAAAAAAAGTAGAGTTGTTCAGAAACATGAATACTAAGAAAAAGAGAGGGAGTTGATTTATTATATAGCAATGAAAGAAGACTATATTGCTGATAGGTTTTCTTCTGGTTGTTTTTGTTTTTCAGCATTTGCTACCTGAATAACTGATCACAGAGCTAATATTTATACTCCTAAAGAAATGATTAGAGGTTGCTTAGATAAATAAATTTTGTTCTGCATGTATGGTGTACATATGTCCTACATGTTCTGGGCTGTTTATGATTCATGCATGAGAAATCATTGATGATGGATATGGTTCTGGAAGGTAAAAACAAACAGAACCATTTCAGAAGTGGCAAAGAGAAAGGAGGAGAAACATTCCTAATCAGTTAGCTGGCAAGCACCCCAGGAAAAAAGACTCTTAATAAAAGTTTATGCTTTATAACAAGCAAGAAGAGACATTCTGCATCATCTCAGGGCAACTGTTCTGGTGCTTAACCATTTTTGTTGTTATTTTTTTTTCCCCATTATGTCAAATTGGAGTTTTCCTTGCTGCTGCTGTGACCATTGCATTGGGTAATGGAAGACCAAAGTTAGATTTCTACCTTTTGCCTGTCAGGCTCACTGAGCTTCTCCTCAGTTTGTATGCTTGAGCACTCCAGTCACCATGGGCAGTCTTCACTGAATTCATTCCAGTTTATCAGTGTTGTATTGGCAAGCCCCAAACAGAATGTTGTCGTCTAGATGTGGCCTTCAAATGCTGAATAAAAGGGACTAATCACTTCCCAGGGTATGCTGGCTCCATTCTCCTGAATGCAGCCCAGTATGTGGTTAGGCTTATTGTTGAAAGGGCACACTGCTGAACTTGTCCACATGGGCTGCCCAGCTCCTTCACTACAAAGCTGCTTTCCAGTGGGCTCCCAGCTAGTACTGTTACTGTGGATACTCTGCCTTTGGAATTCATGAGGTTTTTTCATGAGCTGCTTCTTACAGCCTGTTGAGATCCCTTCAAAAGGCAATCCTGCCCTGCAGTGTGCTGATCAATCTTTCCAGCTTGGTGTCATTCACAAACTTGCTAAGGGCACATTCCATCTTACTGATTCTCAAGATGTTAAATGTAGTATACAAAAACATCATCCCAGTATTAGCTCCTGATGAATGCCATTAATGTTGACCAAGAATTGCTCTTTGCACTACAAAACACTACTCTTTCAGCCTCTTCATACAACCAGTTTTCCACAAGATGTTCTTTGCAGCTCACTCATTCAGTCCATCTCCCTGCAGCTTGGCTACCAGGATACTATGGGAAATCAGTCTGAAAACCTTGCTTAAGTCAAGGAAAACAGTATCTACTGCTTTCCCTTTATCTGCTGAGACAATTAGCTGTTCGTAGAAAGCACACGGGTTGTTTGGGTATGATTTGCCTTTGGCAAATACAAGTTAGTTTTTATCATTCACTTTCTTTTCCTGGAGGCCTATCTCAGCATTTGAAGAATAACTCCAGCAGTATTTGTTCTATAATCTTCCCTAGGAGACCAGGGTGAGGATGACTGCCTCTGCTTTCTCATATATTCCTTGCCCATCTTGAAGATAACATGACCTTTATCTTCTACAGAGTCATCAGGAACTTTCCCCCATTACCATTACATTTCAAGGAATCAGACAGTGGCTTCCAATGACGTTGGTCACCTCTGCCAGCACCTGTGGATACTGCAGGTCTGGGCCCCTGGACTTGTGTATGCCCAGCTTGCAGAAGTGGTGCCTTACAGCTCCCACTTTCTCTGCAGTGCAAGGACTTCTCAACCTCATTGAGCTTTGGCTTCCCCATCCCCATCCTGCGTGTCCAGGAAACATTTCTGTTTCCTCCTGGGCAGCCATCCCCTTGGGGTCTCAGTGGTCATTGCGTAGTGGTGTTTGCTGTGGTATGGGAGGGTTTCTTCCACAAATTTATCATGTTTCTTTGTACACATATATAGTGCTACTGAAAGAACCTGGCTGCTGCACTCAGTGCAGTGCTAAGACAGAAGTGGTGTCTCCATAACTGGTTTGGGGCTACATTCTGAGCAAATACCAGCCAATTGGAGGCCTAGAGCAAGGTTAACAAACATAACCAGAGGTTCTAAATACAAGACACTAGAAGAGACTGGGAGAGAGCTCAGCCTGTTGCACCCAGTTTGTCCTGTCTAGATACTGCAGCTGTTACAAAGGCCACGAATGGCAAAAAGGACCAGAAGCAATCAGTGCAAATAGCAAAAAGCAGAAGTTAGCTCAGACAATAGCATTCCTAAAGAAACTCAGAGAAATAGATTGCTGGAGATCAAGTGGATATTTAATCATCTAATGTATTTTCCAAAACAATTTTTAAATGCTGCTGTAGTTGCTGTCAGTCCGCGACAAAGTGGGTGTAGCACAATAGAAATTCTTCACTTCCTTTCTGGTTTTGATTTTTTGTGAGTCAAGTGTCTTATTCAACCCAAAAATTAGTCAGCAGGAAGCATGTTGATAAAATTAAGGCTATAAA
Organism: Taeniopygia guttata; assembly: GCF_048771995.1. Taxonomy (NCBI): domain Eukaryota; kingdom Metazoa; phylum Chordata; class Aves; order Passeriformes; family Estrildidae; genus Taeniopygia; species Taeniopygia guttata. Next base: position 32,717,162 of record NC_133028.1, on the reverse strand, counting down.
AACGTTGCTCTGCAATTTAATATAATAATAATATTTATATTTTTTTCTCTTCTAACTGGAAATGGTTAACTTTTCATAGACTTTTTTCTGCTTACTTTAATTTTGATATAAAAATATTGCTCTTCATTTCCTCTAAACCACATGTGTTCTTCTGGCTGTGTGAGGCTTTATATGTGAGGTTGCCATAAGAGTAATGTATGCTTTGCACATCTGTAAACTGACGATCTGCTGTTTTGATTTGGAATGTGGTTTTGATGTCCTTGAAAAATCACAGTGGTAGCAGTAAATTGTTTTAATTAATGAATTAGAGAGCAACAAATTTGATGAATCAGGCTTATCGACGTAATTATTACTGAAATAAAAAGGAGAAAAAAAAATCTGTCAAAGCTCTGAGGTTATTTGGTTATCATTAGAAAGCAAGTTTCTCAGCTACTTCTTTCCTAATTTCCTGTATAGGTATGTTGATACCAGGATGGGAGTATGTATACACACAGAGATATTTGTATATTCATCAGCTAAAACCAAATGAATGGCAGAGATAAAGTCTAAATAGTTGTGATCCTATATAAAAAGTAGGCTTATTCATATTCAGTTGTTTTAAAGGTGTTTCTTAGGCTTAATCTAATTTTGATCTGAAATAAGATTTTAATTGGATATCCTTGTATAATTATGTCATATTGAGAAATAATCTTAATGATTTCAGCTTTAAAGTAAATATAAGCTGTGCAATTGTAAGAGTATCAATAATAATTATAGGTAACAGCATTTGTATGCTGGTCAAAAAACAGCTGGAGAAAATTTGTCCAGATTTTTTTTTTTTTTTACAAAAAGCTGCAAAGGCTTTTGTAATAGACAGATCTTTAACTCCTATTAAAACCATGTAAAGACTTCGATGTTTTTTGGATAAAGGTTTTTTTTTTCCTTTGATACAGATGAGAATTCAGTATAAAATTAAGTTTCAAGCCAGAACTGTTCTGAGTCTTGAAAATATGCTGTCTGATCTGTTGGTGAAATTTAAGCTTTTTTTTTTTCCTTGATTTAAGGTAAGAGAATGAAGTCTCAAATATCAGGAAAGAAATGCTTGTTAAGAAGCTGTGGGTTTAATTTTTTCCACACTCTTCTCCTCCTTCAGTATACTCTTTTCTTCCTAAATTATGTCAGGTTGTTTAGCTATCTCTTGTTTTCACCTGTATGTTGCAGAGAAGAAATATGGTTCTAGCTCACTCAAACCAGGAATAATAAATGTTGGAGGTTTTTTGCACTCCATCTTAGAAATCTTTCAGTGGAAATGCCTTTGATACCACTGTGGTGTAGTCCAGGTTTTTGTATAGTACATGGAAATTTGCAAAGTTCTTACCACTATCTTACTTCAATTTCTTGTTCTTTGTGCTTTTTGTTTTTTTGATTTTACAATTATGAACACACAGCATACAGTTGGGAAGGGTGAACAATGTAAACTAATTATGGATTAAATTACAAATATGCAAATGTTTAGTAGGTATGTATATCTCATAACTGCTGCAATAACATCCATAATAGATGCTAGTTTTCTCAGAGTTTGATGATGCTGTGCAGCTGCTATGCCAGATCCATCCTGCTGCTGGGGTACCCTCCCTGGGGTACTGTGGCTGCTGACTAGGTACATCTGAGACAAAATGTGAGCAATTCCATCTCTAGTGCAGTATTCACAATAGAAAAAGAAGCTACTGATCTGGGAAACCCAGGTTCTGGGTTGTCAGGCCATGACAGAGTAGGCACGGACCACAGGCTGTTTTTCTACCTGACTATTTAATGGTTGCTTTTTGTCCTTGTGGTGGAGCAGATTCCTAAATGTGTGTACATAGCCATATATATATGCAGACATAGTCATCCTTTCAGGACCTTTTCGTACACAGATTTTTGTCATACACATAGTCTTCTTAGAGTAAACATACAGGGCTGAGGACCAGTTGTTTCTTCTCCAAATGTCCTAGAAACTTTGAAGCATTTTCAGAGTGAATACATGTGCAGTCATGAGCATGAGCAAGGGAAAGTTATTCTGGTATTTCACATCTGCCACTGAATTACTGTATGCTGGAGAGATTGATTTTCCTCCCTCCCCCTCCCAGTCACAGGGGTTTTATTAATGTAATATTTCTATAAACGACTTTAAAGTTACGAATAAATTGCTTTGGATAAGTGCTGATGACTAATGCTATGGAGTCTCAGTCTGCACCTGTGGCAGACTGTCTAAAGAATTTAGGTTGTTTTTTTTCTCTACAAAACTTTATTTTTTTTGCAGTGAGTTTCACTGAACTGTATTAGTCAGTTGTGCAGTTTGGAGAAAAATAGCAGAAGTGAGAAGTCTAAGATACTTTGAGGCAAAATTTAGTTCTTTTAGAAGATTTCAAAAGTCTTTTCTTCCTGCTGTTAAAGATGAATATTGAATTTATTAAGGTATTTTATAATCTTCAAATTTCTTTTGAATATTCAAGGTTTACAAGATACCTGGGTCAAAATTACTTTGAAAGAATATGGGCTTGGTTAAATAGATAGTATCCTGTCTCCTTCCATGTAGATGTAACTAGAATTGTTCAAGCTGCTAAGTTCTTCATTGCGTGATCGCTGTATGCTCTGTAAGGAGATTTATTTAAAATTGCTTGAAAGCTGCACTCAGTGGGGAATTCTGCTGCTCGTTCCCTTAACTACTTTAGCTGCAGAGAACATATGACGTCTTATTCATTAACTGTCTTTGCTGCTTGTTTGCTTTCAGTAGAGTTCCAGGAGATTGTTATATTGTTTTGTAAACTCAATATTGCTGGATCCTGGCTGCTTATGGCAATTGAGATGAGATTAGATGCTTTTGTTAACAGGCCCCAGACTTTAAATTTATAGGGACTAGGCACCATCTGTTCTCAATTAAAGGTCCTGAGCTCTGAAATTAATTCCTTCCATTGGTCCATTAGACTCAATCTTTTGACCTGAAGTCATGATAAGGTTATATTAGCCTCTCGAGTCTTGCAAAAGTGAGGAGTTCACACAGGGGCAGTGCTGAATATTCCTTTTAGTCCTTGTATCAGTGTAGTTAGAGGGCAGAAAGCAATGATTGTTTTTCCATTTTACAGGTAGAGTGAGATTTTTTTAAAGTCACCCTGGAGATTGAGAGCTCACATCCTCGCAAGTTGGAATAGGACTTGAGCTTCTAAATCACTGAAGTGATATTGAAAATATTTCCCAGAAAAAAATCAAATATAGAGAATGTTGACTAAATTCACAGGAAGACTTGATATACAAGTGGGTTGAGTGTAAAAGTCCATTGTTCCAGGCTCATTAGATTAGCTGTGTTGTGCTTCAGCTGTCTTTCATTGATTCCTTCTGCAGCTGCAAAAGGTTGGGGATCTTACCAGAAGTCCCTGCCCTAAAATTGTTCAGCCAGGGCATTTATTGAATTTGTATCTGTCCTGTGTGTGTAGAAGTTGCAAAGGCAAAATGGATGGATGGACAAATGGGTTCACATTTTTGTGGTTCTAACTCTCCCCTTTTCTCATTTGCTTTCTGCATTTTACTGAAAATTGAGGTTTTCTCTGTGAAAATACAGCAGGACAATACTGTGGAGTTAGAAGAAACTTGGAACCATGAGATTTTTAGTTTCAAAGGAAAAGCTCCAAGTTGTAAAATAGCTATGCTGGTTACTGGCTGTTCCTATACACATGAAAATGTTTTAAAAGATTCAGGATCTGGTAGTTCATCAGCAGACTTTAATTTTATTTATACTGTGCTAGTAATCCACTGGAATACAGTTTGTAAGAGTTTTTGAGACTGAAGGCTCTTCAGTGTCCTGTGAGTGTTCCTGTCTTATCCCAAAATGTAAATTATTAGAATGTCTTGGGATCTGCTGGCCATTAGGCTATGAGTAGAAATCAGCACAGAGAGAGTTCATATGCCTGTTGTTATTCCTATGCAACAATCTCCATGACATAAAAAATACAGCTAGGTAAAAATAATTCCTTTGTCTCCTGCCTGCAATTAGGAGTTTATAAAGATTAGTAACTTGGAAGTTAGCTGTATTTCAACATTACTTAAACTAGAATAATTTTGGAGTCCCCATGATACAAGGCAGTATTTGTCAAGTGTGGCTTAGATGGCCCTGTGACAGGTATATAAATTTCAAAATTCATTTTCAGTTGTTACAAATGCGCAGATCCATTTTTGAAAATATAAGTTAGAGTTCTTACCTTTTTCCCAAATGTAACATATCATTTAAAACTATTTATGGAACTCACCCAGAAAATGCTGGTGTCCACTTTGTAAGCATTAACAACATTTTCCTTATCCAGAGAGTCATTTTTGCACTTCTTGGATTTAGGGAACACATTTAAACTACCCTAAGAATATTGAAAATATGGTTACAGAGTCTGTGTACTTTTAGTTAGTAATTTGCTTTTTAAAAAAGTTCATTTCTAGTTTCCTTACAAATTCTTTGTTCTTTGCAGTATCAAATGCATTGATTTTTACAAAAAAAGTTAATCAGCTTACCTTCATTCAGAATGGATTTTTGTTCCTCTGATCAGCTCTACACAATTGAATTTTTCATCCTCTTTTCTGAGGTATTTCAATGTTATAAAAAGCATTAAAGAGAATTCTGATAAATTATTCCTTTAAAAATATTCTACTGCAATGTACTTTTGTTGAAGCTTGAGAGTTAATTGAACTGAGGGATTTTTCTTTTGTTTTCGATGATGAAGGTATCTGTGCTTGGTAAATACAAGAGACAATCTCTCATGGGGAGCTGGTTCCCTACTGATTCTGGTTACCCCAGAATTTATAATGTGAATTTGAAGTAAGCATTTAGTTTTGATTATTTGAAAATGCAGTTTTCTTTTTGATTTTAAAGTAGAATTAGTACACTACAAGGTATGGAAAGAAATATTTCCTGGTCATAAAAAAAAAAAAAAAAAGGCTTTCTGAATGTTTTTCTATCATGCTGTCTGATTCTGTTTTTATGGAGCAATGGTAGTTCTTCCCAGAACCTTTAAAAAAGCCAGACAATGTAATCTGTTTTTAACAAAATGTGTGATTATGGTGTTTTCCCGTAAGAAACAAACAAAAAAATTTTTAAAAAATTTTAAAAAATAATTAAAAAAAACACAAAACCACAAAATAAGTCAAATCCTTTCCCTCCCAAAAACCCACAGTCTTTTTTTCCAGTGTGGTTCTGCTATATTTTTTTCTTGTTAGCTCAAGCTGACCTAATCTTTTATGAGTTGTTTTTGTGTCTGTATTACCTCAGGCTGTGCTCTCATCAGACTTCACAAGCTAAGTGGACTTGAGTTTTGGATAGTCTGTGGAAATAATCAAAGAAAATGTACCATGCTCGTGGATGTGATGATAATGGCTCATTATGTCCATTAAATTTTGTCCTGAATCGGTGCTGTGTACTCTGCTGTGAGTTCCAGTTAGACCTGTTAGACTCTGTGTGCTGATCACTTGTAATTACTAAAGCACAACAGTTAGCTCAGCTAAACTCCAGTTCCAGTGTCTTTCATTCTGCTTATCAATTTCTTCTGAACTTTATACGTGGGAAGCCTTCAAAGCATTTGCTTTGAAGTAAAAGGCACTTTAATGAAATCTTGATTTGGTCACTAATTTGCTGTATCTGCATTTGCATGCGGTTTAATTTTTCTGATTTTGTTTTCCTACTTATAAATGAGCATCATACTGCTTATTTTCTATCAAATTTACTAAATCTGCCTTTTTAACTTCTTGAACTTGAAACAGTTGGGAATATTGTTTGTGTATATATATAGGGGTGTGTGTGCATAAATATATATAAAATCAAGATATATTTGCAGTAACTTTACAGAGGGCCTAACTTGTATAAATTTAGAAGTGCTTCTGAATCCTGCAAATAATCTCTCTAAATTTTATACAATTAAAAATACCAAAGTGGGTACAAAAACCTAGAAATTTCTAGTATTTTCAGATGAGATGCACAAATTATAAGCATTTAAGATGCTTGTGTGTGCACATTCTGAATAAATGCAAATATTTTTGTATGTTCTTTAAGTGTATTGCTATTGCTAATTGCTATTACTGGAAATGTGTTCTTTATCTACTTGTACTGGAATGAAAAAGCAGAGGTTGCTGTCCCTTCTTCGGTTACATGGGCACCTCCCATTACAGCAGAGTACAGCTGAGGTGGTGTCTTTGTAGAAGCTTTGGCTAATTGCTATGTACTTCCTGGATTAATTATTTCGACTTTTGATTATATCAGCACTCTTAGATCAAGTTCTGATATTTTTCACACTCCTCTTCAGTACCATTTTTACATTTTCTCTTATCTCTTGTTCAGGGCTCTTCAACCTGAGGCTTCAAATTTTATTGATTCATTCACAGATTAATTTTCTTTTTTTGGAAAATGGGCACAAGTGTCTCCACCTCTTGTTTTGGAGAGCTGCACATAGTGCCTTGCTCAGTGTGCTTCATATTTTCCCATAGGATGCACAAAGCATGAGGGAGAGGAGGTGAAATCAACTCCATGGAAATATCTGAACTGGTCTCATCACATCTAAATGAAGCACTGGCCTTTCCTCCACTCTTCTCCCATTCCACCAAAAGCATTGCAACAGTTTATCATCAGGTAGACAAGCCAGATTCCATTCTTACACAAAATGAACGTGCCACATTATAGTCAGCCGCTGATTCTTGGAAATGAAGGCAGATGCTTGCTCTTTTGGAGTCATAGGTGGGTATCAGGAAGAAGAACACTCAACCTGCAGGGACATTGGATGGAGATTTACTCCTTTCCTGCAGTGGATTAAGGAAGAGGAAAAGCCTCCAAATTCCACTGGTGACAGAAGGTCTAACTTGGCTTGCATTCTACCAGCCATGTAGCATTGGGGCAGCTGAAGCAGCTGCTGGCACTAGAATACCTGCCATTATGTGTGCTGGACACGTGTGTATCGCTGCAGCCCATTCATGTTTGTTCTCTCTCCCAGCTGAGTTGGTCTGTTGTAGAGTAAGGAAATGTCTGCCCTAAATTTGGTAGTTGGAGCTGTGGAAAGCAAACCCAGGGTTAACCAGGTGCAGGTAGCAGTCCTGTCTGGTCAGAGCATTGCCTTTCTTTGCTCTCTGTTCTGACACCATACTAAATGTGTTTGTCATGTATTTTCTCTGCAGTATCTTGCCAGGAGTTCCTCAGAGCTGGCTGTAACCAGAAGTGGCCTCATTTGTTTTGCAGCTGTGAAGGATGACACAGCAGAATTCAAGAGAATTCCAGCAATGTCAGTCAATCTGCATAAGGATTTGGTCCCTCCTCAAGCACATTTCCAAAAATGACACTTTGTACTGTTTAGCTGTCTGGAAAATCCTTTTATTCCTGTGTCCCGTGTTACATGCCATGCAGTGAAATTACAAATGGAATAATTCTTGCAGAAGCGAGCCTGTTAGACTCTGTATTCATAGTATTTCCTCATTCTGAAATGTGGGATGACTTTAGCCTGTCAGGTGTCTGCATTTGAAAAGAGTCAATAAATCCATTCATTTTGGTGCTTCCATTCTTCAGACACCTCTGGTGCTCTGCAGTAGCTGATGGTGAAACTCTGACGCCAGGTATACATAGGAATCTCTCTCAAACAAAATTGGAGACAACTAACCTGTGGAATACTGTGCTTAGTACTTTTTTTCCTAGAGTTTGCATTTTTGAAGTAATATATATGGCTAAATTAAATGTAAAGACAATGGACTTTTTTATTCCATTTTAGGTCTTACTGCTTTCCCTGAAAAATTCAATTAAAATCAGTAAGCATATAGATAGATTTGAAATACATCAGTTTAAAGCCATTGTGCTGAAGAACTTACAGCTAGAAGTCTTTAAAGTAGGCAATAGACTATTAAAAGCCTAAACAAAGTGCTGACTAAATTCATTCAGAAACTAAATTATTCAGCAGTATCCAATACACATTGTCATAGCATGAATTTATAACTACCTACTCTTCTTGGGAGCATTTTGTGTAATTGCTATAGTAGGAACTATATTATTCAATCACTTCAAACTGATCCGCAGAAATGGGATATGCTTGCCTTCAAGTTGCTGGCTTTTTCAGGTGGATAGAAAGTATTCACATGTGCAGATGTGAATATATGCAGAAACTATTCAGTTCTGTAGCCTATATGAATTTCATGATGTTTGCATGACAGCATACTTTGTAGAAACACAAATATGCATTCTAAGATTTGGACAATTCCTGAAGGGTATTTAAAAATTAGTATCTACACCTTATTTTATTCAAAGACCTGAAATAGAATTATCTTTAGTCTTTTAGAACATTATTCACATAACATACTACTCTATTTAAGGAATTTTAATTGAAAATCTTTATAGAAAGCATTTTGATATGTCTGGATATATTAAAAACTCAATATTGAAGAATGCATCTAGGAGTAAAAAAGTTAGCAAAGCACTCCCCTGTGCTGTGATTAATTTGTATATTATCAAGGTCTTTATTATGAATGCAGTTCCTAATGTAGGCCTGTAATAAACAGAGTGTAATTGAATTTTCAATATTTTGCCATCAGGGAGTGATTTTCTTACAAGACCTCTGCTCCATCTTCTGGTTAATTGTCAGCAGTTACTCAGTATTACTGCATTAATGTCACCAAACAGTGAAAACAGAAGTTACCCGCTTCCATTACATGAAAGGATGTTCCAACTCTTGCCTATTTACTGATTTTGATTAGTGTGCCATTATTACTTGCACCTTTATTACCATCATGAACTTCTTTGCAATTCCAGCCTTAGAGGCAAACCAAACTTCTCATAAATTTGTCCTCATATAAAGTTTCAATCAATGTAAGTATTCCACTTAGTAAAAGCAGAAGCAGCCATGACATTGGGATTGGGCTCTTATGATCTGAAAGGTCTTTTGCAACTTAAATGATTGAATAGTGAGGATTTTCAGATGCACTAGGGAGAACAGCCTTTTATGTAACAGGAGTGAGTGTTTTGTGTCTTAGCAAATGGAGTGATAAGTTTGGGAATTTTAGAGCATACATTGCCTTTCACTTCCATTGCATGTTGTGTTATACCGCAAACAAAAACAAACAAAATTTTGTTAGGAACAACAAAATTACAGACTGCTCTGTATGCAGAGGAAAGGTGAACGGTCTACCAGCTAAACAACCAGGGGCTGAAGTCTTGTGGAGATGTGGGTTCCACTCCTGGTCAATATTTTCATGGATATCTTTGAATGTTTAGAGTAGTTTTATTAACTTTTGCTAGCAGTGCCAGGCTAGGAGGAGCCACAAACACTTGGATGGAAGGGATTAGCATTACAGTCTTCATATACTGGGCTTGTGAGCGTGAAACTGCAGTTAATAAACTGCAATTCAGTTTTAAAGTAGCAATATGAAGTCATACCTTCAGGATGGGAGAACCACTTTTCTCTAGAAAAGAGATTAAGTACTGCAAGGGATTGTTCATAGATGTGAATCCACACAGTAATAATTTTTTGAAGAGAAAGAAAAAAAGAAATCTGTTGGGATGCAAGCCTGAGTGTCATATGAAATAATTATAAAGCAATTCCCTCTGCATCTCTCAGCACTTGTAAGGCCTCACCTATAGTGCCACTGGGATTCACAAACCAATAAAATTTTGGACCAAAGACATTGGAAAAGTAACAGAATAAGCTTAAATCAAAAGTGCAGAGTGTTTCCTCTGAAGGAACAACAGCCTAACTGCTGGACTATCTCTAAAGAAAGGAAATTAGTGGAAAGATCTTGTCCTTTTCCTGAAACCTACGAGACTAATGGTAAGGAGCAGGGAACAATAGTGTGGGTCATTCTTTCAGCAGGTCAAGAAATAACGTGTTAATTGTTGCAAGCGAGATGTTTGGGCATTAGGGTAGCTAAGCACTGCTTGAAATGTCTTGGGAAGACTGTGAAATCTGTCTCCCAGAGGTTTTCAGACCAGGTTAGTGTTTTATTAAGAATAGATAATTCTTCTCGCTGTCTTGTTCATTCCTGTGAATCTTATCCCTACAGATTTCTATAAATAATGTGTAAAAAAAAGTCATATTTTGAAAGCAGACAGAAGTAAAATGTCTAGCATATTTCACCTGTCTTGGTTAGCTGCTCTTAAAATAGTGTTTAATAACAATGCATATATCTGCTATTTTTAACACTTTTGCAAGCTGGGCTGTTGAGAATTGTTTTGATAATTTATTTATTTTCTCAAACACCTGCTGGTTTGAGAATTTGCCAGGTTTCTTGGCATCCAAGTGCTGTATTTTAGATTCCAGCCGAAACTTCTATGTTAACATGAGAAAAAAATAATCCCAGACCAGCAGATCTTTTTTTTTACAGGATTCTACTGGCAAATATGCAAATGCTGCTCAGTGCATTTACAACCTAACAAATGAGCATCAGTAACTTTCCTCCCACTTCCTTCCTTGCAGGGGGAAACACAAAGAAATGTGAAGACAGAGAAAGTGCTAGAGCAGGAATTGCTACGTATATTGTGCTACCCCAATACAATACCCCAATATAATCTCTTTCCAGTGCTTTTTCAAGCCAGCTACCATTCAGAAATACTATACTGGGGCAGGAGCAGTGAGATGAGTGCTGAGAAAAGGGGCATAAACAAAGGGAGAGACAGAATTAATTGGAAATGCTGCCCAGGTGGTTTGCACCATTGACAAAATGGGGGCTGATACATGTGCTTGAAGATGTGAATGGGTTCAAAACTCAGGTAGGAGAAGTTTTAAGTATGCACAGTCCTTGAGAAAAGTAAGAAACTCAGGCATGTTTGTAAGATAAGAAAGCTGACGGTTCTCTTTCTAATGAAGAATTGGAATAATAACTTCACATGTAAGTAATCAGCAATATTATATTATGGTATAGTTGTTAGGCTTTTATAAAATATTAATTTACACAAGACACAGACTCATAGCTGGATCATAGCTGTCATATCCTTAAAAATGTGTCCAAGGTAATTTTGAAGGTCAGAATTAGGTACAGAGGCCACAGTCTATCTCCTTGTCATCCATTAAGAATTACTTACACTTTGTTATTCAGTATAATCAATATAATTGTAAAACATGCGCCTGAAATTCCATGTACCATATTGTAATTGTACCTGAGCTCTTCTTCCAGCATAAAGAGTCTGCATGCTTTGATTCTTTTAGATTATTATGCAATGAATATTTGCCCTGAAAAGACATTATAATAACTCTATAGCATTCACATGCCTCCTGGAAAGCTTACAAAAAGTTCAAAGTAAGGAAATGCCTTCATTTCCCCGTGGTCTCTTTTGGCATGAGCACTAGGACTCTGCTTTTTATCAGATCTGTCAAGACTCATGATTTCAGTGGGAGACTGATTACCTCAGAAAGGTTTCTCTGCCATTGCTTTTGTATCCCCCGTACAGGAAAATAGTGCTGGAACATCTTATGGTGCTGTAATGCCTTGGCTGATGCCTACCTTTGATGGATAGGATTCTGTAACAGTATTAGAGCAAGTGAAAAGCACTTGAAATTGTGTGATCCTCTACTTTGGCCTTGCATGGCCATTCCTCTCCCCTTGTTACATTACTGTAATCTGCCTTGTATAAGGGCTGGCATGTTTCATGAGTTTCATCTTTTAGATTGCTTATAAATTCTCTTCCAAAATTTCCATATTGACAAACACCTTTTCTGTTTCATACCTTTTATCTGTGAGTGTTAAAGTGTTTCTAAACCTTTTTTTTTAAGGTGTCACAATTCATCAGCATTTCTACAAAGCAGGTGATGGTATGGCCCTTCTTCAGATGTGCAGCAGAAATGTAAATACTGGTTTAGTAATTTGGCCAGGTACTTGTTATAGGGAAAGCAAGTATATTTGAAGTTAAAAGTATTGTCTTGTTCAGGTAAGATGTTTAGAATTGCTTGTCAAGTAGTACACAGACAGGTGGAAGGCACATGTGAAGATAAATGTGAAAATTTTAGTATCTGGTTCTTAGATTATATGTGCTCGCTGAAAAATGGAGAGTGATCGATTTCATTTGAGATCTATCCACTTATCACCAATAAGAAAAAAAAAAATCAGTAAAAATCACTGCAAGGTTTTGAGGTACATTGCTACAGCTCCTCAGCAGCAGGATGGTTTTGGTAGCTAGCAGGTAGGCAATAATTGGACTGAAAATTGGACAGTGAGGTCATTTACGATGACAACACATAGAGTGAGAATTACTGCTTTGGTTGTAAGTGTACAGTATAGTTTTTGAGACAAATGTAAATTGGAAGAAAAATTTGCAAGTGGTCAGAGGTTTTAAGTGGCTCTTGTTTTCCCAGCCTGTTTCAGTTCCATGAGTGGGGGATATGTCAAATCTGCTGGGAGTTTCTGGAAATTCTCGAACTATAATTATATCCTTGAAATGAATTTGCATAGCTCCTGTTGAAATAACAAGGACATGCAAATATCAGTTTGAGATTTAGATGTGTGCTGGGTTTTTTTGCTTTTCAGGTGGATAATGAGTCTCTTTTGGCCCATAGGCTGAGAATACCATGATATTTAACACAGAGCAGACAAGATCAAGCTAGGAGTGAGGTGCAGGTCAGGGGAATAGCTGGTCTCCTCAGGGCCAATGCTTTACAATTTAGCTCTACTGTGTGTAAAGGGACATGACAAAACCCCATTTAAGAACTCAAAATGTAAAGTTCGGCAGTTAAGTGAATATATTTTTTTTTCCAACACCACTTAAAGCTGCTACAGATGTAGCACACAATATTTACTTGGTATTCAGCTTCTGGAGCAGAACGTATATCTCAAAAATTCTCAGTAAAATGTAGAAAAAACCAATTCTATAACAAATAATCTTGCCTATTGAAAGCATAAACTGCTCTTTACTTGTCATTTTTGAGGGTGGAAAAGGTATATTGAGAAAATAGAGTATCTTGAGAAATCACATCTATCTGTTTCACTATATTGTTATTAATAAATACACAAATACATCTTGTGCATTTCTTGATTGCCTTAAGAAATAGTGTTATTAAAGCAGTAGTGAAACTGCCTTGAAAACAAAAGCAGTTCTGTCTGTTTTCTCTGTCTCCTTTGTTCTTTTTTTTGAGGAACATGTTGGTGTAAGTGTAGTCTGTGTTTTCTTTGTTTTAAGGTTTAAGGTGTCAGTAAAGATCATGTATATTTGAAACCACTTTCAGTTTTTTGCATTGCTTTTTCCCAGTCTTTTTAAATACTATCTTATTCTCTCGCAGAATCCTTGAATTGTATTGTTTTTTAGGTCTCTGAGATCTTGTCTATATTAGCAAAGTACTTCTGATAGATGTTTTTGTTTCATATGCTTAACTAATGCTTTCCAAATGTATTGAAGCAAATGGTTGTATTCTGTTTGATTTATAGGATCAGTATAGGTGGGATTCGTGTCTCTGCATGAGTACTCTGTTAATTCTGTCTTCTTCAGCAGATATTGTTAGAGGACCCCCCACACACACACCCTTTTTGTTTTTTAAGTAATTTTTGTCTTTTCTGTGAGTATGCAATGAACTGTGATCTTCATATGCTCCATCCCTACCACAATAAATAGACTAATGGTTTTTTGGTTATTAGGTTTATGTCAGGTGGTTTGGGGTTTTCTTCCTTATTGCTATTGCTATATTGTTTTTTGTTACTTCAAAAAAGAAAATAAGTGATTTCTTTGTTTTCACATCCGGAAGTACTTCACAAATATAAGTTCTCCATGCATTAATGTCAATCTTATTTGGCAAAATTAGTTCAGGAAACATTTGTCTGAATGGAATCAATGCATTCATGATCAGTGAGAGGAGCTGTAGAATGTGGATCAAGTATTTTGGGGCAGACGTAGATGCCAAGGTTGATTTTAGGTTAAATGTTTCTAGCTCTGTGTGTGTCTTTGACTGTAGAGAAAGCATTTAAAAAACCATTACACCTGAGTTTAGTTGTGTGTCTGTACTACCAGGATCTTAAGTCAGTTCACTGGAAATACACTTTTTTTTGCTTTATTTTTCCTGGTGTAAACTGTCCTCTTTTTCTTATGTGGACAAAAAGTTCCTCCGCAGGTTGATTGCGAAAATGTGATGTTCAGAAGTTACACTAGATGAGCTGAAGAAATCTGTTTTTAACAAAGTGCAGCAAAACCAAAGAAATGAACCACAACCCTTCACCCTTAGAGCACCACTGGCAAAAAAAAAAAAAGAGAATGCTCCACCTGAGAAAGCTGCAGCAAAGAAGGGGTTAAAGGTAGTACTGATACTGAAGGGAACATGTATATTTTGCAGCAAAAATATTATTGAAATGTAATTGTTTCAAAGACTGAAAATAGCAAAAAATGAACAAAAATTCACATGTACTGTAATTCCAGCAAGGATTACTTCAAAGAAAGCCATTAGTTTGAAGTCTTAAAACTTGTAGTGGTTTGAAGGTGTGGTCTACTGTCTTTCACATGCTATTTGTAATGTTGACAGCCCCCAAATAGAATTAAATATAGTTTTATGAGTGATAGAATAGAATTGTTGTAGTGTTCAGTATGAAATGGGAGACCAATAGAGAGCTTTTATATCTGTGTACAAAGTTATCAGAGCAGTATTTCCAATCAATTTGGTTTCTACCACCTGGGAAATGTAAGACACTAAACATTGCTGGAAATGGTTTTGTAGCCATTTCTTTACAAGACGATGATTTGGGGCTGGACATGGATCTTCACCTGCACAAGTACATGTGCTGCTGGCACCTTCAGCATGTGACATGCTTCTTTCTCCTCTGGTTGTAATTGCTAAGGAATTGAAATTTGGAACCCTGTGCATCATGTCCAAGCTGAGAAAGAACAGTTTGGATGGGTAGGTGGGTTGTGGCTGTGGTATGGCCAATGACTTTTCAGGTTTTTAGCTCTGAGAGAGAGTTCTTTCTGAAATGACAGTATTATAATCAATGTTGTTCCCATCACACAATATTAGGCAATAGGCAAGAGTCAGGTCTCCTGCAAATATAGTATTATTTGATTTTCGTTTGTTCTGCTTTGAAGTATGTTTCTAGCTTTTTTGCCTTTTTTTTTCTCTTCCCATTTTTACTATGTCATTTCAGAAACATAACCTCCATTCTGTGTCATACACATAGTTTTTCCTTTGGTACAGTCCTAATAAAAATTTCTATGTTAAGATCCTAAAAAGAATCATGGTTGGTTTATCATGTTCCTCATGATAGTATCCGTCAAACTCAGGCTACTGTTCTTTTAATAAAATAAGAAAATGGATTTGATTGTTCTACTAACAAAAGACTTAAGAAAATGCTTTCACAGGCAAGTTTGATTTTTAAAACAAGCCGACAACCCAAATAAGTTTCTAGGCTTTCAGTTGTCACTGAATAATCACTGACTGCTATAATTTTAAATTAGTCACCTTAGCAACTAATACCTGATGTGCTGAAGTGTGAAAATATGAAATGCAAAGAAAGCGCAAACAAATACATACGTGCCTATGATAGTTCAGCAGAAAGAGTGCCAACACAGTGCATGTGTGTCATTAGCAACAAATCACACACACCAAGGTATTTCTGCAGATGCAGGGAGCTGTAGTTAATTTTCTATCAGAAGGTGACTGTTTAAAGGTCGTTTCCCAAAGCATAAGTCAGATTCTTTGGGGATGCATCCTTTAGCTTAATCTAATGTTTCATTGACTGCATAAGCATTAAAGTCGGTGAGAATGACAGGCTGTAGTAAGTGGATCCCAGGTGGGCCTTGGGATCTGCAGAGGCAGCTGTTCCCCATTCCCAATGACTCTTTCAGGTTTGCAGATCCTTTTGCATCTGACATGGCATGCCAGGCCCTTGCACTGCCCAGTGCTGATGTTTTAAAGGAGACTGGCTTAATAATTTATTAACTGCTACGTTTCCTTTGGGCTTTATCTTTGTGATGCTGTTGAGTCACTGAGATGTGTAAATAACACAAGTTAACAGGACCACATTTTTAAAGAAAGGCAAAGCTTTTAAACTTCTTTTTTTTTCCTTTTTTCCTCCCCTTTTTTGTTCTCTAAGGAATCCTCTGAGAATTTATTGTTGGTTTTTCTGTTGTAACCAGGTAAAAAGTTCTGCATTGTAGATCTGGGCTGAAACACATTTTGAGCTTGTTAACATTATGCCCTCCTCAAAATAATGATAATTAATGGTATAATGACATTATATTTTCCCATTTATACACATTGTAAGCTGGTGATGTTTTTTCAACCTACTACCAGTATCAGTCTTTTTTAGTATCTATCTCAGCTTGTAGTGTGTACATTTATCAGTTTTTCCCCTTCAAATTCATGAAGCATATTCTTGTCCATTACCTGTGCCTTTGTAATATGTTAGTATAGATTTTTGCCAAGTTTTTAAATCTCTCAAAGACCAACTGCTCCACAAATCTAGAAAAACATGATGAAAAAACCATAACACTTCTTCAGCATTTCTTGGCTAAGAGAAACAAAACTCTTTCTTCTGGTTCCCTGAATAAATACAGTAAAAAATGCCTAGAAATATTGCATTTTGATAGTTGCTTCTTTAATCCCTCCTACCCACTTCTGGAAAATCAAAGCATAATGCAGTCTTATACATGCATACAGATCAATATCCATTTAAATATCACTCCATATCTTCTGTTCCATATTTAAGACTTATGACACAGAATTACAGAGTTTGATATTACTATTTTCAATAGTACTACTCTCATAAGCTTGAGTAGTGCAATAGAGAATTTGAATCTTTGCAATATTTATTGGTCAGATACAAAACCAGTATAGTTATTTATTTAAAAAAAACAAACTAATATATTTGTTTAGATATGTAGCATAAAAACCCCCTAAAACTAGAGGTATGAAAGCCTACCTTTAAACAGAGTTTTATGTCATTTCTTTTCCCATATGTTTAAAAAAATACCAGCTAGAAACTTTTATAATGTTCAGTGCCTCTTCTCTTCTATCAGGACTCCACTTAAACTTCATGGAGGCACCAATAGGTATTGGGAGGAAAGGTAAAAATTCTCCTACAGAAGAAGCAAAAGATTTGGGCTTTTAGGTTTGTGAAAATCAGTCAGAGAATATCTGTATACCTGAAAATACGTGGTAGAATAAAATGCTAGAAGTTTTATGCTAGAAGTATATAGAATAAAGTTATATGATATAATAGAATGAAGTAATATGCTATAAGTAACTTCTACCATTTTATTCTAGTATTTATCCTGATATGACTGAGTTTTCCAACTCCAGCTGGTGCAGTCACTGTCTTGTTCTGCATCCCTAAGTTTGGGGACAATGCTGTGCAGATTTTCACGTGCTATTATACTGCTTTTATTTCTGTGAAATTACCGATGCTTCATTACTAAAAAAAGCTGAGATAATGATTATGGGGCACTTGCAGACTTTATGCTGACTTGAGAATCAGGATCTGATAGCATGAATTGTTTTTCATCTGTTCAGCAGCATTCAGGCTCCATGGAGGCTGAGAGCATTGTGAAAGCTTTTCATATCTCAAAAATAGTAGACCAGACCTGGTAAGTATCAACATTGAACAGAACTGGTTCCTCACATAAAGAATGAAACATCCTTTTCTTTAGATCAAGCAAGTGAACAAGTCCTGCCATTGAAGACTCTTCTGAACAGGCTCAGGTGTCCTGCTGGGGGTTTGGTGTGTAGCTCCAGTGAGGAAGGGGCTCTGTGGAAATTACTGTTTCTGACTCAGCTGCTGGGAGCTTTATGTGTGCTTACAGTTCAGATTAGGAATGGCAGTGCTGATTTATAAAGCTTTTGGTCTTGCAAAGTTAATATAGCTTTGGATTACTGAATTATGTATTGGTCTGTCCTGGTCTTGCTTATTAATTAACAAAATTAGGTACCTTTAACTCCTCTCTTCATTGCTCTCCCAAAGGTGTTCTCAATGGTGTTGCACTGATGCAGCTGAGACAGAAGTCACTAGAAAGAACAGATCTGATTTAGATCCAGGAAGAATTTATAGCATTGGTAGCTATAAAAGATTTATTCTTTGTAAAGGCAACAAATCCAGCATTGAAATTATTGAAGAACAATTGGTAAAGAATTTAAATATGCATCTTCAAACCAAAATAATTTAATCTCTTTTTTTTTTAAACTCACATTAGATTATTTTGGGTTTCCACAACTACTAACAATATAATTGTCTTACAAACACCCAAACAAAAATAAAAAATAAAACTGTCAAAGAGATCATTACTCATTGATTCATTTGTTATTTGTGTTCAAAACTTAACAACCTTTTTTCCTTTGTGAATGAAGTTTACAAAACAGCATTTTTAAAATAGATTTCCAACACTGTTAGAACAAACATCACTTAGAGGAGATTCCTCCTACAAGCATGTGTCTCATACTACCTCTCACCAAAACCAAATATAAACTTGGTAACACAATTAAAGAGCTCAGTCATTTGTGAACTTGAAGCAATTTTTAACTTGAGGCAAGTATTTGGTTTGACTCCTGAAGAAAGCAGCAGTTACTAATTTTTTCATATGTAAATATTTATTTACTTTCATGAAGTAAATAAATTTTAATGCATATTAAAATTGAAAACTGTGCATGTACGGTAGGGAGTAAACTATAAAAGAAACTGCTGGCTGATCACAGATCAGCTTGCCCAGATAGTTCTTGGACAGAGAAAAAAAGAGAATGGAAATAGTGACTCTTTTCTCCAGAATGTAGGCATGTTCCAGTGGGGGAAAAAGCCACCATAACAAAGGACAGTACTTTACTTCTACTGAAGTCACTCTTTGCTTCAGTAGCTTTGCTACTTTAAAAGTACTTTATTACTTACGAAGTATATATGTTTATTTTGTAACTGTAAGTCAATCTCACCTCATTCAGTAGAAGACTTTAATTTACTAGACTTTAGATAATGTTCCTATCTTGATGTTTCTTAACTGAGCCCCTTAGAGAGGTGATAATTATGGAAAAAAATTATAAAAATAGAATATACATTTCTTTAAGAAACTAATTTTTCTCCCTTTTGTTGTATCACCTACAGATTATTAGTATAAATAATGAAGCACAGGTGCACTCATTAAAAATTAGAATTAACTAACTAGTATGTTATGCCTGGATATGTCTACATATACCAATCTCATTGTCTCTCCTGGGAGTGATCAATATACACTGAATAACATAATTTGGTCCCTTCTTATTTATGTTGCAGTAATACAATTGTGTAAACCAGAGAAGTTGTTTTGTCATTTTTAATAACATTCTGTTTTGATTTAGGCATGCTTAATTCTATTCATTTCTGATCCATTGATTTGTAACTGGGCAGAAATTAAATACACTTATGAAAAAGAAAAAGTTTTCATCTTAATCACTCAAGCACAGCCACCTCTGGACCACTTGGCTTTCCTACTCTACTACCACATCAGTTTTAGTCAGATAAAAAAATTTAATTAGCTCAATGCATAGGAATTACTATGAGAGGAAAAGCAGAATTGTAAAAGCACAAATTTAGAAACCATGGTTAAGATTTTTTTGTGGCTTTTTAGAAATTATTTCAGTTAATCTACAAAGACAGAGTGGATGGAATATCTGCAGTAAAGTCCAAACATCAGGCTTTTTCTGACTAGTTTAATGTTAACAGATCTTAGAATGTTTCCTTGATAAGACTGGTTGGAATTTTGTGTCTTACACATGCTAATAAATACTACTGACACCTTATAAATAAAGAGAAATAGTCTCAGTCAAGAAAAGCATTGTCCCTAAGCAGGGATGCTAATTTAAAAAGTCCAATTAGATACCTTGAAATAAATGGACAGAAAATTGTCCTTGAAGTCAAGCATGACTCTATGTTCTCTCATGATTTGGAGATTTACTCTTAGCAGGTAAATCAGTGATATTCATTGTTAATTGTTTTCTGTGTGTGTCCCACCATGCTGTCATGGGCTATTTGCTAATTTATGAGTTCAGCTAGCACTACCACATCAACCTTAGCACATACCTTCAAAAATTCCTGGGTTATGACAGAAGGCATGAGCAAAAGATTTGGGTGATCTCTGAGGTCTTAATGGTCTTCAGCTCCATCAATCTTGGTATCACTATGTGCTTATTATATTGATTTTTTTTTTTCTTTTGTGAGGAAACAAATACATTTACTTTGAAAAATAAATGGTAAGATAATTTCTTAGCAAGTCTTAAAGGTACATCACTCTGATGGGGTTTTTGAGCTGACCAGATTTTCAGAGTGTTTTATTTTCATTTTGTTGATTAGCAAAAGCTTTATTTCTAGTCACCTTGCCACTGTTGTTTAGAAATGTGTTTTTGAAAATGGAATTGATTTTTTATTAAGAAGCCTTTACTTTCAGCTACGGATAAGTCAAATTGACAGAGAATATTCCTAAAACATATGCAGCGGATTGTCTGAATTGCTAAGCTGTCTTCTCAGGTACTTTGCTAATGTGGCATTGATCAATCTACAGATTCCCAAACTGTAGAGAAGTGATAGGAGTATTGGCCACAGACGCACCACAGGCCACAAAGATAAATTGTTTGGGTTGTCTTTTTGCAACTTTAAGGTCAAAATTCATTCATCTTGTTACTTTTCTGTATCCCTTTAGTGGCTGCAATTGCAGGATTAAATATTGAATGGTGGCAGATCACTCAATATATGGCTCTTCCACTTTGGCATTAGAAGGCTTTTCATGCTTAAAATGGAACATTGTGCACACAGATTGCCAAAGGTAGTCATGCCGATGATCTATTCTGTAAGATTAATCCCACAACAACATTATCAGGCAATTCTTAACACATCGATTTATTCCTGATATGACACTTCTGAAACAAATGGATAAATGCTTGGCATATACTCAGCATCCTAGGAGAGAGAATGTGTAATTGAACCCTCTACATAAAAGATCCATATTTTAAATTAACCCCTTGAAAGCTTAGGAAAATTTTAGAGTGAAATTCATGGCCACTCTTGCAAAGATGGTCTGTAAGAACTAAGAACAAGGTAAGGGAGAGGATTCTTCTCCAGAGACCGGATCGTGGTCTGCAGATTTGCCACACACCTTGTGTACAGTAGTAGTTGTGTCATTATACATTTCAAGTAGAGGAATGCTTCATGTTTCATGTTCTAGTGCCTCTGCCTTCCCTCAGAAAGGCTCCTCTCTGCCCCCCTGCTGGGCCCTGCTCCAAATCCCCCAGAAAGGTGCACAATCCCATGCAGACCTTTGCCACACAACCCTCCTCTTACAGCTGGTGAGCAAGGACAGGCTTTGCAAGGCTTTTCTTTAGTCTTCTGCACTGGTAAAAGGAGCAAGAGGATTTTGCCTCCAAGGATTGTTACATGTACAAACTGCATAAACACCTCTGTGACTTGAAAGAATATTACGTATGGAATGTGAAAAGCAGCACAGCTATTGAAGGTGGGTGCATTTGCAGGTTTTCCAACTAGTATTACAATCGTACTACAAACCACCTAAAGGGAGTTCTCTTGATTCTAGCTTTAAAGCTGTTTTCCATAGGGTTTCAAAATTGGCATAGTATTTTGCATGTTATGGGGTTTTTTTGTTAAATTTGTCTGCTAGTTGAGTGAGAGGCTGGAATTCAAAAGCACATGATAACTTCAGCAGGTAAGAAGTATCTTCAGAAGTGTAAATTTAGTTATGCCTTTTCAAATTATATCTAATGATTAAATATGTGTTACATATGAGTTTGGACAAAAGTGAGATTCCGTTTCAGTCCTGCATTGGGTGGAATCCAAAGCCTCAGGTTAGGTGCCTGCACTTCCTAACTGTGTATCAATATACTGCCTGCACAGATGTCTTATGCTGATATTCACAAAAGGCTGAGCCATCAGCATCACTCATATAGCCAAGAGATGCTGCAGAAATAATATCCAGGAAGGAATTTGTGCCCAGGGCTGTAAGGTGACACCAGAACATTTACATTTATAATAAAGGACTTTTTCCTTTGGATCTGAGTGTTCCAAGCATATCTACATTTCCTTGCAAAATTAGAAAGAAGTGCCCTTTCTGATTTTGTCTTTTATCATCCGTCAAAAGTGACCACAGGTTATTGACACATAGATACATATATCTAATACATGTATATATTAAACCCCTCTCTTTCCAAAATTATTCTTTTCAGGTATCTCATTTAACAAGGAACTTTTGAGACTCCTGGAGTAATTCTGGCAGTGATTTGGTGTGGATATGGAGGAGTTTGCCATATGTGACTAAAAGTTTTTTAGGCAAGAAAGAGCAGTTTTAATACAGAAGGCTGACAGAGACTTGTCCAAAGATGTCCAGTGTGGTAGTCAGCCCATTTCTTGGAAGTACATTTCTTGCAAGTCAGTTTATTTTGTAAACTTTCATAATTAAATCCTCACCAAGAACCATTCTTGTGCCATGTAAGTGGATAAGAAGGATCCTCTCATGCACTTGTTTATGATTCAGTTTGTGTGTGTCCAAAAGTGAAGCACACCCCTGGTGCACTTCTCAAAATATAAGTTTGCCTTGCTAAACAGATGAGTTTAGTGACACTAGATGACTAGAGATGTTAAGACAAAATTGTTTCTGAGATTTATTCAACCATCAATTTGAGTTGTGGTCTTAAGTATGAAAACCATACACTAGGCCAGTTTGGGTTCTTAGTTGGGTGTTTTTTACTGTGTTGAATTTATAGAAATATTAATATGCATGAATTTTGCTTGTCTGTCAGTCAAAACTTCATCTGGATATGGTTAATAGATTCTATGTTCATATGCTAATGTCTGCAAATATTCAGGCTAGCTAACAAGACTATTGCTTTCTTTGCAGTTTTTTCATGTAAGTGATTCTTTATACTGCCCATCTTAATACATTTGGATTTTAAAGATCTGCTAAAATGAATTACTAGAATGGGGAGTAGAAGCTTTTTGATATTCAACATTTTTTCTTAACGCCACTAAAATGTTTCTGTTCTCTGTAGCTCTTTTTACAGTTTGTTTTTATCTGGTAATTTGTTTATTTCATGTGCCAGTAAAATAAAAAGCTTACTTAGCAATGTTTTTTTACTGGAAAATAGTGTGTAGGAAATGCTCTAAAGCTGACCATTTGAAAATGTAACCTGTGTGTGAATAGTTGTCTTAGTTATGAAATCTGGCATCTTGATTCCTCTGAATTTGGTGACAAATTATTACATTCAATGATTTGTTACAAGAATCACAAATGGTCTTGAACATGGAATGAAGAAGATACATATATTATTTGGACATTTTTTTTCTTTAGCCAAAATCCTTGTTTGTACCAATGGGATATTTTAATTAGTTTGGCTGCTGTTCACATCATAATACCATCAAAGTCAAAATGAAATATGATCAAAAGGTCCTTTTGGGACATTAGGAGTCTGTTCCAGTATTTGTGCTGTAGATCATTTTTCCTACTATCCACCTATTATCATGCAGGATTCTTTTTGATCTCACAGAGAATTAGACATAAGAATTACCTGCAGTCATGTAGTAATTCAGATTAAAAATCAGAATTTCTCCTTGGTGTTCGAAATACATTTTTTTTTAATATCTTCTGTTACAATTGCATTCCAGATGAGGCCATTCTTACTTAGCTACATGTGCTCCCTAAGTGCATGCTTACCTCCAACAAAAGATTGCAGACAAATTGCTGCATAGGTGTCATGATGTAGACACCACAAATTTTAATGAAATTCTTTTTTTAAATTCGTGAAAATATTACTCCTGGGCTTGAAGATGAAATAGCAAAGATGAGAAAAACAGCATGTTACATTCTTAAATCTACAGGATGATAAAATCACCAATTACTTGAAAAGTTGGCTGAAATTGTTTTCCTTATTTAAAAAAAATAAAGGTTAATTTTTCTTTTTACAAAGAGACTTGATATTTGATTTGAGATGCTCATTTCCTCTTCCTAGATTTTTTTTTTCCACTGTAAAATTAAGAACTTCATTATCACATACTCACTGGCCTTATATGTTGTTTCATTTTTGCCTGTTAGAGTCATATAAAATTCAAGGTGCAATTTTGTAGGTGAAAAGCATCACTGGCCTGGAGATTTTGACTTCTGATATATTTGAATATGTGAACCAACATCCCTCTGTTGATAAGCAGTATATGTGACCCATGACGGGCAGCTTGCTGTTCTGGTGGAGCAAAATGTTACAGCTGGACCATGCAGGCTTCTGCTCCACTGGACTTGGAATGGATTAGTAAAATATTCTCCCAGCTTGAAGAGTTTTTCTTTGGGTTTTTTTTCGCCATGATGGATAATAGATGAACTCATATGCAAGTTTATTGCAAGATTCCTTTAAGGCCCCTGGCTTTTTATGAATGGAAAGGTCATTTATAAATGTTCACCATCATTGTATTTTATTACTTTTCCCATAGGACAAGATCAGTGTGTTTTCTGTTAGAGACTGCAATCAGATTTTACAACCACACAGATTTAATGTTGTACATATTACTTGTGTTCAATAACTGAAGACTCTGTAATGAAAAATACTTTTGATTTCAGCCCATGGAGGTCTCTTTTATTCATACATTACAATCTTCAAACCGGAACACAGACTTTAACGAGGTCAGGAGCCTCCAATTCAAAGTTATTGATGCAGGGTCAGTCTTTGCCTAGACTATGGTTTTCTGTAATGCTAAAAACTTCTATGCAGTTTTCTCAGAAACATCTGATATTTCTTTGTCAAAGTGGCCTTGAGGTCCACTATTGGTAGATCTGTATTTGAACCATACGTTGGTCATATTGATGCTTGGTTTGGTCACTTAATTATACTTCATGTTATACTTCATAGCACATCTTTTAGTCACTATAGCATCTAGTTTCATATCATCTATTTTGAAAGCATTTATGTTAAGTAGAAAAATCTTTACCCAGGGAAAGTCCAGGACTTAAACATGTGTGGCCACAAACTGAAATCATTATTGCAACAGTAAATGTCAATTAGTAAATTTGAGAGTTAAAGCCATAAAAACAGCTCTGTGATCTGATAGAGAGATTCAGCATCAGGCACTGAAATTCTTCAAGCATTTTTTCTCCGGTTTAAAGCTCTAAAGGCAACTTGGATTTATTTTAGTAAGGCGTGATAGCAAGCTCTGTCCCTGAATTTGCATTATCACTGTCTCCAGCAGCCCCACTCTCAATCTCGTACCAGAAGAGACACCATTTCCAACTGCAACGCTTTCAATCAGCATTTAAAGAAGAATCACTAAAGTTTAAAAGCAGTTTCCCAAAATCTTGGGAAATGCATAGGAGTAGGATAAGTTCCTCATCACGGAGTATTTTGCATGTGGGAGAGGAAGAAATCTTTCCATATTCCAAATCAGACAATTGATGAGAGCCCCAACTTGACTTAAGAATGCTTCTAAAAGACTTGTGTGGAATAGGTTCTCTAGCATGCAGGTGTATCAATGAGAAATTCCATGTTTTGCATTTTTTACACAAAAGAGAATGGCTGGAATGCTTTCAAAGTCCAAGGTGCAGGACTGTATTTCTGCCTCAAGGGAATATTAAATTCAGAGTTGGAAGGAGTATGTGAAGTGGCTCACACACATCAGTGTGGGAATAATGTGCAGTTCAGACTCATGGTATTTCCTGTTAAAAGGCTTAGGAAAGATAGCTTCTCTTAAACTAATAGGTGTTTTTGTCAGTTGTGTACACCTGTATGAAGTACCAACTTCTCTGTAAAGCATTCAGTGGCCCATCTAAGAGGCTTAGATTTGTAGATTCAGCTCAGTGTGTATTGTTGGACACAGATGTTAGGTAGCTCTATCATATTAGTATTTAATTGGTACATAGGTAAGACTCGTAATACACTTTACCAGAAGCATCGAATTGGTGTTTTGACACCATACTATTGTGCTCAGCCTGCTCAAGACCATATTTTTGGAAACTGTTTAACACAATCTATTGGCCAAAAAGAAGTGAGTCTGCTGTTTTCACAGTGGGGTCTGTTATTTCACAAGGTAGTACAGTGGTTCCTTGTTCATGTGTTAGTGTTCTAGGACAAGTTGATTTATTACCCTGAAGGGAGAGCATTATGGGTCTGTAGTATATTTAATAGGTTCAGAAACATCACCTTATCATGTACAAAATCTAGTAGCTCTTTTCTCTGAGAGGTGTCTCCAATTTTTGTGTCAGTTTGGTAAATACTGGGGGTAGATGAGGTTCTTGTAAGCACTCACAAAAGATTATTTTGATGAGACATTCTGAACCTAAATGATTTTGAGGTATAGTTTTAGAGTAGTATTGGCAATGAGAGCACAACGAGATCAAGGCAACTGTCAGTTGGCAAAAAAAATCGTGTTATTCAAGAAACTGTCACAAGTCAGAACATTTGATAGGGATAAAATGAACTGTTTTCCTCCCTCCTATGCATTTTCCTAGTTTATTGTCATCTAGCAATAGACTAGTTTATGTTTCCTTTCAAAGGCCTCAACTCCACCTTGCACACAGAGAAATGCCCATACTGTTTTTTCCTAGTAAGTATCTTGAGTAGACAGGATATTTAACAGCCTTTTTGGAGACTACAAAGAATTACTGTCCATATTCCCCTGAAAATAACATGGTCCACTTTCTGAATAAGGATAGCTGGCATTCATGAGAATGTGCAGGATAAAATATATGTACACATGCATGTATTGTGTGTCTGTTTGAAGAAATCCATGATTCCTCTAGTTTGCAGTTTATGTCTTCTGTCTTTTTAGAACCCTCAACTGTCAATATGGGCAGATATACAGTGGGCTATTACATTGCAAATGTGTAAGGTTTTTGTTTGCTCTGGTACTTGTTCATGTTGTTGCACAGAGATGAATATGGGAGTAAAAGAGAAATTACATTTTGTGTCACAGCTTAGTTTGCATGTTAGTTACCATCAGACTTCTTCCTGTCTTTTACTCTCTTTGTCTTCCTACATACTAGTGAAATTTAGATTTGTTGTCTGGAGAGTTTGCTGGGGAAGTGAGCTTTACTATGGAGCAACTTTACATATGAACCAGACTGAAAGTTCAGGCATGTAGTGACTGTGTAAACTCTGTCCAAAGGTGGTTCAACACCTCCTGTGTGTTGTTCATCCGTGTGCTGTAATAAGACCATGTTAGGCAGGGTTCCTCCTTAACACTCCCTCGCCCTAGGTAATGTCTGTTTTAGCTCTGGTTTTACAATTCTCTTTTCTGAAAGTCAAGTTGTAATAAAACCAGCCAAGGCTTTCTCACGTAGTTCAGCTGCTTCTACAATGTACCCCTCAGGACTGCTGATTCCGCTCGGCAGTCTGCGGTTTTCAATTACTGGCCACAGATGACTTTTAAGAGAGCTGGCAAAGCTAACCAAGAAAATTGAGCCTGGCAAGATTAAATTTGCTGTATTGGAATCTTCATCTTCACAAAAAAAATTCTTAAAGGTTCTGTGAAGGAAAAAAAAAAAGAAAAAAATTAATTTAAAAGGCTGAAAACTACACATACCTCCTCTAAAAGTGACTTTTATATCATGATAGTTAAAAAAAAAATCATCTGGTCTCTTGCCACCAGCATATACAAAACTTTGGAAGGTGGAAGTAAAGATTCTTTAGTATGTTATTAGAGTTACATTTATCTCAGTTACATAGGTTCCGTCATTCTATATGAATTCATGTCAGCTGAATTGATATTCACTAGATGTTAGCTTGTTCTAAAACTGAGTAGCACATTGATGCATCTTATGTCTTAAGGTGAGAAATTGTGTATCTGAAACATGCTTTGTCTCCCTTGCCCTTTCTCACTTACAGGTTTCTCATTCTTAAAATGATGAATATAAAAACTGCTGTTCTTTCTCAAAGCATTTATGCAGCTATTGTGCGTGTGGTATCGGGTTTATGGAGTGTATCCTTCGGATGCTTCTAAACTAGTGACATGGTCAGGTTTTACATTTTTCCATTAGTTGTTTCCATGACTTGTCTCTGAGCTATTATTACAAAATACAAGAATATATTTTGACAGCAAGGCTGCAGGAAGTGCAGCTTGCAGCTTATAGCAGAGATGTAGTGTTTTGCCCTAACTGTTCTAGAAAATTACATTCCCAGAAATCAGCAAGTGTAGTCAGAATGCGATTTGCCTACCTACAGAAAGCTCTGCAGTTGTTTTTTTCAACAGCTGGCAGCCTGAATCATTATGTCCTCTTCCCTTCCTTTGTCCTTTGTGCCTGAGCTGCCTTGCTTGGAAAGCCTCATCTCTGTAACACCCAGTATTAGTACCTGCTTATTTACTGGTTCCACCAGTATTAGTCACCAAAGACTCTGGTCTACCATGCTGCTGATCATCCTATTTATATTTATAGCTCAATGTCACTGAGGCACCTACAAACTGAACTTAAGATACCCTCAGACACACCTGCCTATAACTCCTGAAATATCTGAAGTGGTCATTGCAAGACTGTACAAAGTACCAAGAGAGACATCTGTGAAGTCCTGAACCATGATCCAAATAGCAGACCCCTTCACAGCAGTTGAAATACAGGTTGTTGTAAATATAAAATCAGGTTGTATAGAATTACATTTAAAATGTAATTTTCCTAATCTGTGTGAATACTATCTTTATTAAGTGAAATATGATTTTATATAAAAGAACTCATAAGTTTTATTTTAAATCATATGTTCAACTATCAGGAACAGTAGATGCTTATATATTATATAAAATAATATCTTTATTCCCCCTCCAGTTAGTGTCCTAACTAATTGGCTTTTTGTACATTCATATTATTGTACTTGAAATTTAGTATTTAAACTGTTTAACATGCTAATTGATTTGTAGAGAACCAGACCCTGCTGCAAGTTTTTATCATGTAATTTCATAGAGCTATCTGCACCTAGTTAATAATTTTCTTTTGTGAATCCTATCCAATTGTTTATATTTGAAATACTGGTAGTTCCTTAAAGGCACAGATTTCCAGTGGAGATCTATGTTGGTTAGATCTCTTACTGGTTGATAATTCTGGTTTTTTTTTTTTTTTTTTTTTTTTTTTTTTTTTTTTTTTTGGTGTGGTATAGTCCTCTAGTCCATCAGGGCAGAAGATGTATGAACTAGGGCAAATTTAACTAGCCAGACTTACTTTTGAAACTGAAAAGGATTGCTGTTTCACAACTTGGTACCATCATTCCTTTCCAAATATTGTAAGCCTTGAATTCCAGCCCTAAACTTAGCAAACTGTTCTTCTCTAAAAGAGCTCATCATACTTTTCAGGCAGTAAGTCGATGTGAAAGCATTTATGTGACTTCCTCCTCAATTAGCCCATTAATCTGTCTTTGGCTGTGGATTTGCTCTGTTAATATGTCATAGACAAAGCAAGCAGGTTAGTAATCAGGAGGTTAAAGGTGACTTTGTGAAATGGAACTACCTAAGCCAGACTTAATGCAAGAAGACAAAGTAAAGCAGGGAAGAGGCAAAAGAGAAAGAACACTAACAGCTTTTTTCTATGATCTGTGGAGTGTGGGTGAGGATAAGCCTGCATGTTCCCAGCCTTTTTTTTGGTCCAGTTTGCCGTATTTCAGAATACCTGAAATAAAACATATCTATTCCAGCATGGGTTATTTTGCTAGGCCCAGCAGCTTGTGCAGAGCCCAGCTGATGGATCTGTGTGTTCCACAGTAACACTCTGCAGTCGTGCCACTTTGGGTGCAGAAGTCTGCCTGCATTAGCCAGGAGCTTCACCCAGACTAATAGACCTTGTCAAGGAGTGCAGCACAGTGCTAGTAGGCTTTGATGTTTTGCAGCTCAGAGGTACTTGCAGACTTGCCAGGTCAGGTATTTCAGCATCTGTATGAAGACATCCATCCTTAGATGTGTATAGTTTGAAAGATGTTTATATAATAAATAGAAGGAAGGCATGTCCTCATTTTACAAAATAGTAACACATTCTTGAAAGTAACTAAGTTTTTTGTTAAGCAGATTGGTTGTTAAACCTGCTCTGCTTTTGAAAACAAAGAGTAATCAAGAAATTCAACAATCTAGATATGAGTTTCAGATTCTATTTTCAATACCATAGTTACTTACACATTGGTTATATAGTAATTATTGTTAATTTCCCACTGCTTTTACCAAGAAATGAGATTTGTTTTCCTTGTAGGAATTTAATAAAACCCAGCCTCTTAATATTCAGAACGAAAAACACTCTTACCCTTTTTAATATGTGATATAACATTATTAAATTAGCACTCATGTAACTAGTGTCTATAATATTTTTTCAGTCATTAAAATCATTATGAGGGAATAATGCATTGTGAAAAGCATTATAAAACAATCTGGAGCCTTTCAAATAATTTCTTTCATGTTATTTCATTCAATTTAAACCAGTTTGACATTGTCCAAGTTAACAAGTTACTCTTTTCTGTTCAGCACCTGCTGGTGGCAACCCGTAAATCAGCATCTCATCCAGAAGCATGAAAGACCTCATTAAATCTAATTTTGTGTGATCTCCAAATTAACCCTTCTTTAAAAACAAAATGTAATAAGATAGTAAAGGTCAGCCTTTTTGTATAACAAAGTTTGCTGACCACAGAGTTTTTCAAGCCTGATGGCACATTTGACTGCATGGTTGTCTCATCGTTTTGGCAGTGATCTGTTTGATGCCAGTGAAGAATGCCAAGACTCTCTCTGTCTGAAATATATTAACATATACATTTTATATTTTTTAAAATAGGAAATAAGAGATAAAAGAAAGTATTTTTTTTTCCTCAACAGTAGTAAATCATTTATGTCAAATGACTATTGCTAACAATTTATGGGGAGTATTGCTCATCACTCACTTGCTGGCTCTGAAATGCAGTACAAACTCACATTCTACATTTGATTTATTGTGTTATAATTATCTTTATTTCATTAATAGTTAAATACAAATAAATATATTTAGACAGAATAGTTGTAGAAGGGCTAAGAAAGCCATGCCTTACTTGAGCATGAACTTTTAACAGTTTTAAGAAGCAAAAAATAAGCTCATATATGCTGATAGACCTAATAATATTCAGGTATGTCTGAAGATGAAGGGAAAATTTATTTTAAAGCTATTACTTTTTGAGTATAGAGTATAGAGACTAATTTACTTACGACAGAAATCACAAATGCAATTCACCTACATTAGATATTTCTAAACATTTCCAAAATTGCAAATAGGAATGCCTATAAATAAAAACACTTCAGTAACATCAAATAAAGGTAGAAGAAAAAAAGACAATAAACTATTAAGAAGAAAAATGAATATGCTAAGAATGCAAATAGCATTTTAGTAGGAACATTATTACAACAATATCTATACTTCATAATTTAGCATGTCTTATAGGGAGCTACAATCTGATTATAGAATATGTCAAGTAACACACAGTGCAGAGTGCCACTATTTTTAGTAAGGTGCATGACAATTTATTTATTATATTGATTAAAATTACTGTCTCACTGAACAAGCGTTAGTTTTTTCTTGTCATTTTTATTTCAGTTTACACAATTTAAATAACATATAAAATGTTTCCATTGAGAGTGCATTGTGTGGCCAAGCTGAGTTTTTCCACCTTTTTGTCACTACCTAATAGAACATGTTAACATTAGTTATAGTATTTGGGGTTGGTTCTGAAACTCTGCTCGGTGTTGAACTTGATCACGTATCTATGACACAAAACACCAGGGGACAATATGACTCTCTAAGAACCTGCCTATAATATGCAATAGGAGGGAAAAAAAGTATTATCAGGGAGACTAAATGTTCTATATGGCTTATGCTGACAGTACTAAAATTATTCAGACATTAGAAAATAATCATAGGTATCTGAAATATTGATGCAGTAAATTCTTTATTAAATGTATATTGATGGCTAAAAAAAGAATAAAAGAATCACAGTTAGTATTGTCTTAGATAAGTGAACAGATTAATTAATGACTCCTGCACAGACGAAAATGAAAACCAGGAAATATTCTCTGTATGAAAAAATGTAATGTGAAATCTCTCTTGGTAAATTAAAAACACACTTTACAAGCTCAAAATAATATCAAATCCCAAACTGAAATGATTATTTCAAGTTTGTGTTGAAAACTGCCTTAGACAGGAAACAAAAAGCCATGTTAAATAAATCAGTTTGAGAGGATGTGTATTGAAAAACAGCTGAAGGAAAGCATAATTTGATGATAATTAGTGTGTACCAGCTGAGAATTTCAGAGCACTGAAAAAGCAGAAGGAAAAATTAGAAAGAAAACCATGACCACAAAGTTTGGTGGCTTTTTTTTTTTCCCTCTTTCCTTTAATGGGACAGATGTTTGGCTTCTTGTTGTAGCTGTTAAAATGAAATTGAATGAATACCAATAATATTAACCAAATCTAGACAAAACCAGAAGAATTCCCCAGAGTAAGGCAGAAAATGCTGAGGTTTTCAATATTTATCTTATATAGTTAGATGGAGGAAAAGGTGGCAAAGAGACTGTTAGATCATATGATAAAATATTTACTTTTCCCATGGAAATATTAAATTGCAGCTATTAGTACTGGATGTTTTCAAATGTTCTAGACAGATAACTTCATTCGGGAGTGCAAAAATATGTAGTGAAACAATAGGTAGACATAAAGCAGATGAGTTAAGACTGCAAACATTGATGCCAATTTATAGTAAAGTTCCATTAAGGATATTAAAAGTGCTGTCTCAAAGGCTCTTGCAGTTGTTAATGTTGACTTCTATGCAGTTGTCTAACATGGGCAAACTTTTAAAGAAATGAAGTAAGACAGTGCTGTTCCCCATGCTCTATAAATACTGACTATTTATAATTTTACAAGGCTGACTTTTTTTCTTGCAAGATGAGTGACTAAATGATGTAGAAATCATTCATGTAAATTTTAACGTGAACATTTTACATTCAGTGGCTTTTTAGCATCAAGACTAATTAACCAGTGAAACCATCTCTGTGGTTTTATGAAAGATTTCCTACTGCCAGAAATTTTAATCATTATCTTTTCTCCTAAAATGAAGTTAAACCAGAAATTTAACTAGTGGTAGCTCTGTGGCCAATGTTCTCTGTGCTTGCAAAGGGATCTTTTGAGTCTTCATAGTCACATGCAAGACTATGAACCTGCCAAGGTTTATGCCATGTTAGAATTGAATTCTTTATTTTAAAATCTTCATGAAGAAAGATACTAGGAAACTTTTTCTATAATGTCTTTTATTTCCAGCAGCTGTCTGTAGGCTGTTCTTTTGCAGCCATAGTTAGAATAATTGATATAGAACCTTTTGAGGTGGTAAGGAATGTGATACTTCAGACCATCTGCAAAATGGTGGCCTTGCAGTAAAAATGAAATGAATAAAAGAAGCACCAGGTACTCACTGTATTAATCTTTTTTTCTCTCTCTATGATCTTCTTTCTTTTACCTGTAATAGAGCTCTAACCTTTAAATGTTCTTTGAGTTGGACAATTTTTCATGATCCAGCTGTCTCAGGATTGTTTTAGTTCAGTTTAATATATCTTTTGATACACTGCTGGGTTTTGGTTTTTTGGAGTTATTTATGAAATTTAACTCCTTTGCCAGATAAAGGTTAATAAATCATAATTTGAATAATTACCAAATTATTCCAGTTGAATAAATGAATAAGATCTCATTAGAAAAAACTCTTAAGGCCACTGTTTTTTTCCAACTATGATCTGTTTAATGTTACTTTTCCATACCCTTTCTTACAATAAAACATACAAAACCTCTGATTCAAGAGATTAAAAAAAAAAAAAGCTCAATTGCATATTGATGTTTTCTTGATCTATTGATGTAACAATTTTTCCCCCACAGTATCCAGTCCAATATCCATATGCATATTGAAAGGGGATGATCCCATCCCACTTGACTCCAAACAAAGGCAGGGGCCATTTCTTTTGCAGACTTAGCACTTAATTGCACAGACACAGAGGCTGTCAGTTCACTGGATGATCCAGGAGTGATGTCGATGGCAGTGTAGGCTGTGCTGGGGCTGCCTTGATCCTGAGTCTTGTTATGCAGTGGCTGTTACTTCTTTGTACTGGGACAGGCTTTCATCCAAATTCTTAATGATCTAGCTGAAGCCATTGAGCTAGCAGAGTATTATTCCCTGATCCTCTCCCCACCCCTTCTACCCCCAAATTCTTTGGATAGTTTCCCAAAGATTTAGTGTCTTGAACTTGCTCCCTGCAGAGTCAGACAAACAGCACGGTTGACAAAACACAGGAGGCAGGTTTTGGAGATGGACGTAACTGCAGCAGCACTAAATATTTTAATGTCAGCTTTAATGGAACTGTATCCTAACCCTGAAAGAAATTACTTTACATCACCAGCCAGCTGAACCAACTCATCCTGCAGCTGTACAGGCTGATCTAACAAAAGGGATGGAAGGGAGGCAGGCATTTCCCCATTTGGCAGCTTTAGATTGGCACAACTGCAAAAATGCTTAAGGTTTACTGAAGACTTGGAGTGTGTAATTTAGTTTTACATAATCTAATTTGTGCTTGTAGGTACTTTCTCGTTGCATTTTGTATTTACATGACAAAATTAGTTTTGAAGCAGAGAAAGGAGGAAATTAATTCAAACCCAAAATTTAAAAGTGCAAATAGGACTTTCCATAAATAATTAACCAGTCAAAATATGCATGTAAATTTATTTTGCATCCCCAAGATCCCTGTGCTCCGTCTTCTAGTACACCAAGGTTATTGAACATTGGTACCTTCTTATTTGACCTCCCTTTCCTAGGGAAATGCACAAAGCATAACAGGGATTCACTGTCTGTTCACTTATTTGTTCCACCTTTTTTTCCCAGCTTTCAAAAACTGGGTCTCAAGTTCGGAGAGAACAATTTTAGTCTGGTGCTCGGATCAAGAAGGAAAGAGTCATTAAACAGGAGGGAGCAGGACTATTCATTCTGATTCTAGTTTTTCCTGCTTGAGGGTGTCATTGGTTTCTTCTTTTACTAATTCTCTTTTGTGTCTGTTTAACCATGGTTCAGCCATTTCAGGAAGACACCTTTCTTCCCACAAGCTTTCTTAGCACTGCTGATGTCCAGGTTGGCTCCCAGCTGAATGGGCTTGCTGTCAGACAATCCAGATGTCCCCACATGTGTGAGCAATGCATTGGACTTCACAAGCTATGTTCATTGAAATGTGCCAGAGTTGATCTGCTTTGGGTAAATCTGACGGTGTCAGGAGAGATCCAAAGAAAAGCAGCTCATTCTGTTACCTTGTTTTTTCTGGGTACACTTATAATTTTCTAGCCATGGAAAGAGTGGCTGACTTCAGCCTAGTCTAGCTCACAAGCTTTGTCTGGAATAAAGTATCTTTCTGACCAGGTTATACAGAAAGGAACCTTTTATTAGGGAAGGTGAAGAAAATAAAATCGCTGGAAATTATGTCTTCCTATCCAGAAAGCCTTTAATACGTAAGTTTGTAGCTTTCCAGGTTACTTCTTCCCTGCCCTGGCAGATACTGGAACACCCATTTGAGAGGTGAGATAGCTGTATGTTGGTCATCCCATATACATTGATGAATTATGAGTCAATGCTGCATCATCTAAAAGCAGCCATAGAATTTATGAGATTATTAAAAGTTGGTTTGTTTCCTTCATTGTTCATCACAAGTGTGAGTAAGGAGGGAGCACATAGTGGTTATTTTACTTTCAGGTATCTGAAATTTCAGCCTCAGGTTTAGAAATTATTGGTCAATATTATGCTAAAATAAGAAGGTCGCTTTACAACTGAGAACAAATAGTGTATCATATTAAAAATAAACATGTTCTACTGTAAGCTCTGTTCAAACAATTTTACTTATGGTTTTGTGAGGCTTGCTGGGATGTGCACCAAGTCCTGTACCTAAAAGATAATAGTCACTTACTCTCTGGAGAAATAATGAATTACTGAAGAAATAATGTTAAAATTATTTATTCTCTGCTAGTTTTGTCATGCCACAATAATTACCTATATTTCACCAGACAGCATTATTGCTTTTTCCCTAAGTTTTGACACCATGACAGGTTTTATAGTTAGAAAATTCAATGCTCTAGCTTTGTGTTTTTGAGAATGAAATGTTTTCATTTGCCTTAAGTCTGTAATTCAAAATTAATAGAAACAAAATCAGTAACTTCAAAATTAGTAATACAAAATATGATTCAGCAAGTGATATATTTCTGTCTCCAGTCTATAACAAAGTAACAAATTCATTAGTACACTGCTGCAAATATGACCTCTCCTCTTATGTTTTTTAATTTAAATATTATTGCTTTATACATTTTATTTTCTGCAAAAGTGTTACAGTGATGTACAGTCATTATATATGCAATTGTTAATATCACTGCTGTAAGGGCTTCACACTGGTAAGATCCTGACAGTTGGTTAAAGGACCAGGCTTTTGGTGAACTTGGATTCTCCTTTTCTTCTCATTTTAGGAAGGAACAGTGAAATCTGAGCTCATCCTCTGGGTTAGGCAGTAGCATATCCACCATAACTGCATCATCTTACTATTTTCTCTGGATCCCATATTCACCTGCCCCTGCCTGTGGCCTGGGCAACTATACCCACAGAAGTGTTTCTGCCCTTGCCGTGAGCTTATATGGTGAAGGGACTTTTCTGCTAGTACTGAACTGCAGCAAGAGATTTCTGTGACAGAAAGGGATGATGTAATTCACTGAGGAAAGGAGTGGCAACAGTCTCAAAGCAAGCAGAGTTCCATTTTTACTTGGTTATGTAAGGGTACTCCAGGGCTCTGGAAATAAATACGTATTTTTCTCCGTGTATATATACTTTTAGCTGTCTATTTGTAGCTAAATGAAATGTCAAAAGAGCAGAAGTGTTTGCAGCTAAAAATCTGGCTATGAGCTTTCTCAGTTCTGTCAAGTAAGAATTCTTTTCAAATGCTGTGCACCTGTATGTGCTTGTAAACTAGTAGAGCTGAGATAATTTATGCTGCCTGTCACTTAGCTGTTTTTATCAGTCAACCATGCTTTGTCATTAGTTCTCTACATACATCACTCAATATGGGATTTTTTTCCCCCCATTTCCTATCTTATTCACAGGAAATGTAGGTTTAACCCACTAAAGAAGAGTACTGTTACTCTTTTACATAGAAAAAAATAAAATTAACATTCACATTACTACAGTCCATATGCTCAATTAAAATTAAACTTTTCACTGGCAATTTAGCACAACACAAGGAAAGAGGCTATAAGTTTATCTGCATGTAGGCTATTGGTTCACAACTAGATTTATTTTGCTTTATTTTGCAGTTCTAGCCACAAATACAGTAGCTTTGTTAATGCACCATATCTTTTAAAAAAACCCAAAACCTTCCAAATCAGTTTTTGTTTCTCAGATCACTTTAGCACCACATAAATGTTTATAAGTATGCAGGTAAACAAATTAAGAATATTGATAGCAGTGACTGAACTCTGTATCTTGTTCTTTTTTTCTTCTGCATGTATGGTATTTCGTTTGGCAAGATAATTAAAGAAGAAATGGTAATTTGTGGATGAGAAACAATGACTCAGGATGCAGAGCTGTGTCTCAAGAAGAGATTATTTGAAATAATTTTCATCAAGGAGGATCCCAATCCCACCTCTTAGCTTTTTTTTTTTTTTTTTTTTAAACATCCAGAATATCCCCTAAAGCAGCTTGGACCCACTGACTCTTATGTTACACTAAGACATGAAATAACTCACACAAACAGGCTAGATATAAAAGGAAAGAAAAAGAACTAAAAAAAAAAAACTTTATTTTCTGACTCCACTACATATAGAATAGCAAAAGTGGCAGTGGATTGGAGGGTGAAATTACCACCTCTCTTAACTACACTTGTCAAACCAACAGTCTATTGATTCTCTCCACCCACAAAGAAGAACGCAAAACAACCATTGTTTATATGAACAGTGTGAGAAAATTCAGTAGAAATTTGTAAACATTAAAAAGCATACAAAACTTTTAAAAGAACTTTAAAACTCTCAAAAGAATGAGACAACACTCTTGCTCTCTTGTTCTTTCACAATGCACCCCTTTTGAAGAGAGTACCTCCATCCTCCCACTAAACTCTTTTTAGGTACTAGGAGACCTTTATTACATCCCTGTGAGTCTTCTCTTCCCTGTATTGCCCAAATCCTTTCTTCAAACTTCTCTTTATGTGGCAAGATCTCCAATCAATCTCAGTGACTCTTCAACAGACTTCCTCCAGTTTGATCTGGAGGGACCAAATTGTTGATATTTGTTTACAGTCATGACCGTGAAAATATTTGAAGAGAGCAAGGTATATGAAATTGAATATGAAGCTATCATTTTAGTGCTTCACTTTTTGTGTTACCATATACATGGTTTAAACTGTTGTTTTATGTAGTTTTTATATAAGAGATTGCATTAATTTTGTCTAAAGACACCTATGTTTTGTTGCAATGTTTAGTAGCATGAAAGCATCTCAGTTATATATGTCCATACTCTTTTTCTTTTCTACTTTTTCTTTTCTACTTTATAAGGCATGAGTATTATGGTCTGGAGAAGTGGAGGATATAGATGTTCCTTCTTTTTATTTTTTTTTTTTTAAAGAAAAAATAAAGGGAAAAAGTATTAATTTGCTCTTTTATATTTTATTTCCCACAATGCAAAACTGGTATTGTACCAACAAGTGCTGAACAGTGAGTGGTGGCTTTAAATAATCAACTGCATAACTGAACATATTTTGAGGCATGAATATAGCATCTGTAGGGTTGTGTACTGGAGTTGAACTGTGAACTGAATCCCAGAAGTAATAGAAAATATTTTTTTTCAAGAAAATCCAACTATCAAAACTGTGCTATTGTCTTAAAACAATGACTGACAGCATTTGTATTTTTTATATATCCTAAACTCTAATGTTCTCTGACTCACATTAATCTCTTTCACAAGGATCACAAATCTTCAGAGGATCTCCTATATCTATGTAATTTACTTTCTGTCAAACATACAGAACAAATCTCAGTGATACTTTCTGTTAGGGGAGGAAAGGAACTCTATGGCCCTGGCAGTTTAACGGTCCTTATGAGCCAGATGTGAAAATCCATGCTTCAACACATAACCATAGTTATACTGACTCTTAGTTAAGTGCATTAGCTCATAGACTCTGTATGTTGTGGGATAAGTTTCAGCTTTTTTTTTTTTTTTTTGTTTGTTTGAATTTTTTGAGAGGGTGGAATTATCCTGTCACAAGACTGTTAATAGTTACTTTTTTAGATTACATTAAATAATCTGGTGTAAGATTAGACAATAATTACTTAATCAGATTAAGATTAATTGTTTAGTTTTAACTCCCTTTTAAGAATAAAATCAGCAAAATTCCTGGGCAGTAAAATATTGTTGCTCTTATTTCTTTCTCCTTGTTGTGCCAGGCTTCACTTTGTAGCATATCCTACTTCAGTTATAGTTGTAGCTCTCCCTAATATCTTCTCCATATTTCTTTGTTTGTAATGCAGATCTTTGCTTCAGAGTATTTTAGTTTTAACTTCTGGGTTCTTACATGATGTTAGGAATATTTCTGTATGATGATTAATGGTGCAGGTAGACATTTTATCTGTCTTCTTGCCTATGAGCTTATTTTCGTCCTTTTTGCTATACAAAAACATATCTATCTTAGCCTTAAAATGTAATTATTTTAACAATATGTTCATCCATCGTTTTGAATCTCACTTTGTTGACATTACAGAGTAGAATTTGACAGCTGGGTAAGTCCTATTTAAGAACATATTTTGCTAGGAACTACTTCCTGCAAAGAAAAACAGAAAATATATAAGTCGCATTTAAACTGAAAAACTGAAAAAGAACAACACTAGCTTTATTAAACTTCCTTTCCAATACACAATAAAAACCTAGGAAAAATCATTTGGGATTACACCCATAGCTTCATTTGAGACTGCTGCTTTTTTTTTTTTTTTTTTTTGCATTTTGGCTGCATTAGGAGGAAACCTGTGTTTAGATTATGACTAGTTTCGGGAACAGAGCAAGAAGTAGGAGTCTCTCCCCACTATGAGGAGCCCGGTTTACTGCCACTGGCAGCGAGTCTGACCTGTGTAGAATCCAGCCTTTAATCTCAGCCCTGCTTGGTTACAGTATCACCAGACTAATTATAGCAACATCCAGGCTTATCATAAGGCTTGGCAGGGCAACATCTAGAGCTATTCACTTACCCTTGATGTTTCAGTAGCTTAATTTTGAGAGTTCTGAAAACAATCCCGATGCTGCTGCTGTTACTGTAGCTGGGTGGTGGACAAATGTAATTTTAGTGTCTGATGCTGTTGCTCTGGCATCTTTCAAGAGCAGGAATTGTATTATCTAGAAATTTAATCTGTCTGCCATATCTTAACAGGGTGGTAGTGTTGAACACAATGCTTCTTAAAAAAGAAAAATCAAAATTGTTGTTAGAAGAGGCTTAGGGCAAAGATTCCTAAAAAGCTGTTAACTCTGAGAGGACAGACTTTTGAAAGCCAGTGCACAGTGCTGAACTCTTGTATTGAAAAGTTCTGGCTGAAATACTGTGATATATAGATAATACGGTCTCAGAAATTTTGCCAAGGAGACTGCAGTCAGAAATGTAGGAAATTGTCCAAGATCAGGCCTCAGACATGCTGCATTCATTACCAGCAGCTGTGCATATATGAAGTGTTTCTTTATACCACAGAATCCAAACCACTGTGGCCTGTCACTGTCATTTTTATAGCAATTTGCTGACTTTTTAAGAAACAGGAAAACATTTTGCTAAAACAGAAGTTGAAATGACTGACAGAAGATAATTTAAGGGAATTCTAATGGCTACTGAGTGTGTACCTTAGAAATGTGCTGAAAAGCACATTTATTTAAGACTTTATGTAATAAAACTCACTAAGAAAACAAAATTATTCTAATAGTAGTTTAATGTTTCTTGAAGTCACAGATACCTTAAGAGATCCCTTAAAAAGCCAGAAAAGTGAATGTGATATAACAGTGGTATTTTTTCTAGCAATAGGATTTCAGTTATTGACATTTTCTTTTAAGATAAATTCAAATATGCATCCATTAGGGGGAGTTACACATTCATCACTAAGTGTTTTAGATTTTCAGACACTGTTTCATATGATAGATTTTCTTGGATGGTTTTGTTAACTATTAAAATACTCTCTTCCTAACACTTCCCTTTCTTCCTCTGTAGTGGGCCATGTTTTTAACTTGTTTAATCAGCATGCAAAAATTTTTGAGGAAAGCAGAAGGTCCAATTTTATCAAATTCTGAATGCTTCAGGGAAAAAAAAAAAAAGCTATTACAATAGTGAAAATATCTCTATTAATTGGAGAATTTTCCAGATTGAAATATAGATGAGAGGATTTAGAAAACCTGAAGCCAAATTCTCTCTCTCAAGCAGTTTTTCCTTTGCCCATCTTTTTTTTTTTTTTCTTCCATCTGTGAAACAGCTTCTGCCTCAGGGCAGTTCAGGAAATCTATCAGTGTCAGGTGTGTTTACTCTAGTACAGGAGGGTTTTAAACAGCAATGTGACCCTTGTGCTGGATGTTAGTATGAGTGTTCACAAAAAAAAGGCAAAGAATACTGATGGACTTCAGTTGATAAATTCTTGTACCAGGCTTTAGAGTATAATAGTTATAGATGAGGTAGTGAAATCATGTAGTTAAATGCCTAAGCACTCTCCATCTAGCTGTCCTGTGTAACGTGGATAGCAACAAATCCCTTTCCAAGTATACTTGGTATACTGGGTTCTGTCTGGAGGACTGAAAACCACAACCAGTTGAATTCTTTCTGGAATAAGTCTACTTTGCATTTCCCCTACAATCACAGCAAGTGCCACTGTGCCTCAACATAGCCCTTAGAGTATTTTTTCCAGTGCCTGTGGTCCAGCTGCAGGAAGCACTGACTCCTGGGAAATTTCATAAGAATTTCTGGGAGGCCACATAAGTAGAAAAAAGGATTTCCAACACCAAGATTCCAGTATACCACATTTGAGGGTCTGTCTCAAAATTCCAGCATCAGTGCTCTGCTCTTCAGCACAGACCTCTACTGGAGACTTTCTGTATCAGCCCCGCAAAGATATTGCCAAGGTAGGTGGACAAGATGGGGAAGGGCAATTCAGGGGAGGGATGAACTGAGGGCAGCAATTCCTGTTCATTTTTCAACAATCACTGCCTTTGCCTGGATAAGTGACTGAACTATCTATGTATACATCACCCCGTTGTAGAAAAAAAAAAATTTGGGTCTCTGGGTGGAGGACACAGAGATATGAGAACAACACATCTACAGAAAGTGAAGTGAGACCTTAAATGTGGACTTTCTTGTAATAAAATTAACATTTTTTTGCTAGATTTTAAGACTCTAGCAAAAAAAATCCAATTTTAAGAACAAGCTGTTCTCCGTACTTTTCTACTCTTTTGACCCTACCAGCCAAATACTAGGCAAATGCAGTGAGATCAGAATTTCAACTTTCAGGAAGCACAAGCATTCCCAGAAAAAAAAGGCAGGGAAGAAGGAAAGGAAAGGAAAGGAAAGGAAAGGAAAGGAAAGGAAAGGAAAGGAAAGGAAAGGAAAGGAAAGGAAAGGAAAGGAAAGGAAAGGAAAGGAAAGGAAAGGAAAGGAAAGGAAAGGAAAGGAAAGGAAAGGAAAGGAAAGGAAAGGAAAGGAAAGGAAAGGAAAGGAAAGGAAAGGAAAGGAAAGGAAAGGAAAGGAAAGGAAAGGAAAGGAAAGGAAAGGAAAGGAAAGGAAAGGAAAGGAAAGGAAAAAGGAAAGGAAAGGAAAAAAGAAAGGAAAAAGGAAAGGAAAGGAAAAAGGAACATCCAGATTCTTGAGAAAAGGCTAATAATTCTTCTTGCAGTATAATAGATAGCAGAAAGGAGCAAAGGCAAGTTGAGTGCATGTGGGAAAAAACTTCAGGAAACACTGCTATAGAAAGCAATGTGGACACAGAAACACTGGTTATGCTGTATCTGCCCAGTTACCAATACAGGATAGGTTTTATAAATTCAAATATCTTCAGGAATTTTGCAATAAAAGTTGCATTTTTACTGAATATTGTCCTTATCTTTTAAATCTTTTAATTCTCCTCTAGCAGGCTTGGCTCTGACCTTCTCCAATTTTTGGCCTCAAAATTGATTCAGTCACATTGGCGTTATCAATGCTAAATGCAGCTTCTGTCTTCCATGTAGTTTTTCATTTAGGGTTACACTTTGCATGCTTTGCTCCTAAGTCAGCATATGGTGGGTGGGGAAGGGAGGGGGAGAGGGGGGTCTTTCCTGTGACTTGCACAGATTAATCAGGACTCCAAATACCTGTGTCATACCATTAGCTTTTGTATGCCCTCTGTATATACGTACTATATTTAATTTCTTGATTTTCTTTGAGAAATACTTTTTAGGCTGAATATTCTACCACTTGTTTTAAGGGCTCTTTTATGAGAGAATTCAGCTGGACTTTGAGTTCCTTCTCTTGGCAGACAACACCAAAGCTTGCAAATCTGGCAGTGCTTGTGGGAAGGTCTTTAGTAAAATGCAGTTAACAAAATCATTTAGATGATGGAATTAGGAAATGATAGTGATAAAGTTGGCTGCTGTGAAAATAGTAACTGACTGACAGAGCCAAACTGTGATTTCTGAAGCTGTTGAACACACATGGATCTGTGGCAGTCTGACATCTATGCAGAGGCATGCCAAGCAAATAAATAGAGTATGAGGAAGAAAGTGAGAAGCAAGACTTTTGGGAGTATTGCATGTGATAATTTCTATGTAATAGACTATGTTCTGGAAACCTGTGCAATGGTTAGCCTTGCTTGAAGAAAGTCAAGCCCAAGTGATTCTTGTAAGACCTGTGGTACAGCCTCATCCTCTGTGTGTGAGCACAAACTATTACGTAAAAATATTTTCTTCTCCCTTCTTCCCTTTTAAGTAAATAATAATTTTAAACTTTTAGAAGTGTCTACACTCTGTTTCTGAATATGCAACACCTGCTGATATAGGGAAAAATCATTTCACTAGCAGTTTGGCATGTTGGCAAATAATAGATGTGTTGGGTAAAATGTAGAAAATGATCACCTTCTCTCTAGGACAATCAATATC
Source organism: Taeniopygia guttata (assembly GCF_048771995.1). Classification (NCBI taxonomy): domain Eukaryota; kingdom Metazoa; phylum Chordata; class Aves; order Passeriformes; family Estrildidae; genus Taeniopygia; species Taeniopygia guttata. Next base: position 32,673,132 of record NC_133028.1, on the reverse strand, counting down.
CAACCAATCACTTCAAGGTGTGCCATAAATGCAATTCTAGATGCCCTGCAGCACTTAGTCATGTGCCTAACAACTCACCTATCACCAGGCATTCATCCTCTGCCTGAATGTTTACCACGGGAAGGTTTGTTTATGTACATAGTTCTGAGTGGACTCAAAGTGCATATAAACCCTATTCTTATGCCTTATGAAAACCTCATTTTTTTTCCTCCAAGGAAATGTAACGAAGTGTCTACTTAACAGCAGCACAAAGTGGTTTTCTTATATATATAAAACCAATTTAATATTTGGAAAGTATTAATTTTATTTTCCATTTATGATTTGTATAACCATTTTGTATAGAGACTACTTGCAGGGGTATGGCTCATACCAGGTGTCAGAGGAGTGTGAAATAATTTTTATGCCACCTTTCCAAGGCAATAAATGTCATAGAAGCATACCGAAGTGCAGATAGAGTACTTTTAGATGAACATTCTCAAACTGTATGTAAGAAATCTGTTTGACAGACTTACCCAAAGGATGACACTTTTTTCTAATCTTGCCAAAGCAGCAAGTGTAAAAAGAAAATTTGCTCGGTGGTTGGGGTTTTTTTCCAAAGAGTTATGATGTAAAGGGAGCGAGGAGAAACTGTAATTAGGAGAAAATAAATGGTTACTTTCTACTGGGCAAAAAAGAAATTTCTAAATGGCATAATTTTAGAAATTGCAAAATGACATAGCAAGTTTTCAGTCATCTTTCCTGTAATACAAAGACAAAATAGAAGATGGACAGCAGCAGCTGAACCTGCAGTCCCAGCCACATAGTTTGTGTCATGATCAGTATAATGCTTATTCCAAGAAATATGTGAAATACTTTTTTGTAAGAATCACACGGATATTGATTTTTTTGTGTATGTGTGCCACTGTTTTTAAAGTATCTTTTAAAAGATATAATTTCAAATAAGTACCTTGAATGTTTTTTTTTTCCTTTTTTCTTTTTCTTAATATGATCAGGATACAAGTTAAAATTTTCTAGAGGTATAAAATTCTAAATTTATCATTAAGAATAGAGTGGTTTTTCTTAAAACAGTAGGATTGCCCTACTGGTATTCTTTACCAGTTCTAAGAGATTCACAATAGGGTAGTTTATTCACAAAAGCCAATTCTTTTTGACAGACCTCTATAAAAAACTATTTTACTCTATATGGATTGTTTCAAACAGCCTGTACATACCTTTTTTATTTTTGTCAAAAGATGCCCTGTATCTCATGAGTTTACATACCAAATTGATCTCTTTCTTCTTCCAGTTACATTTTTATGTCATTTTCATTTGCAGTAAATATCTTCCTCTTTTTCTTTCTGAAAAATGTGTAAATTTTTAATTAAAAAAAAAAATCTAGTAATCCAGAGGGATTTAGAGCTATGGACCCAAGTATAAAATGTAAACCAAAACCTAATCAGTTAGAAGCTGCTGAGTATGAAGATTAGACACTCAGTCTCCAGTTCAGAGCATTAGCTGTGGAAGCAACGGCTTCTTTGCCTTCTTTTACGGACCAGAGCAGTGAGTAGCAGCTGCTGATAGAGGTTACTGAGAAAACTGGGAAAACAGTACAATAAATTGAGGAAGGAAGGGATATCTTTCAGGGTCCTGATGATGTGTTGAAGTGAGTCTTGCAAATACAAACAGGTTTCAGATTTGTAGAGAGTTCAGTTTAGAGAGAGATATATAGGGTTCAGATTACAATTGGATTTTTCTTTCTCTAGTGAAGGGTTTAAACTTGTCCCTAAATTACTACTGCCTTTTGTTCAAGAATTAGGTAAAATTACTTGAAAACATTAGAACATTATTTTTTTATAATTTAATCTCATTACTATTATTCATATAGCAGTTCTGAAAAAAACAGAATTAACTTTTTTTTTTTTTTTTTTTTTTTGAGGGTAGGGGTATTTCTTTCAAAGGGCTCATTGATACATCATCTAATCCCCCAGAACTTCCATGAAAATGCCCTTCTCCTCCTCCTCACTTAGCTGGATTATAAGGAAAGCATGTGTGCTTTGTGCTTCCAAGAGCTGTGTTAATCATTCAAAGCATATGTGCCCTTTTTCTCTGCTAGCTGGCTGGTACTGTAGGTATTTGAACACTTAGGTAAAAAATACCTAAGAACTATATAAGTACTATGAAAAACATCATGATTAATGATGCTTTTATATTTCTTTCAATATGTCTTTCATATTTCAGATTTTGGAGATCAAGGTATTCCATCTGTAAATTTGTATTTTGCCATGACACATTAGTGTAGAGTGGGATGGTTCTTCTAATCAGGGCAGTCTACTGTTAGGGGGCAAAAATCTAGGTGCTGATAAATAGAAATATTGTGTATTTTATACTTGGCCTCACGCTGCATTGAGCTTTCCTGGAAATTTGACAAGGAACAGAGGAACATTATTTACTACAATATATGAATCTACAGCACTCAAAAATCACAGCACAAATGTACAGTGGGTAGTTTTGGGTTGCTTCTGAGGAAGAAAACCCCATGTTACCTACTTATACTCAAGAAATATGTCATAATTCAATCTCTATCTTGAAAAAAACTGTATTTTTGCTATCACTTTTGCCCTACCCCAGGTACATCTACTTGTTTACAATTTCCACTTGTATTTTTAGGGAAATAATGATCTGAAACTGCAAAATTCTCACTGCACTCTTGGAAAGAGTTATAAAAATAGAGTTACGATTTATGTATCTAAATGAAAAGGGAAAAAAAGTTTATTGTTTTCAGATTTGAACATAAAAAGGAAAAAAGTTTATTGTTTTCAGATTTGAACACTGAATCTGTGAGCTCATTATGGTCTTAGTCTGTTCTAATTTAAATCAGCGTCATTACTGCATGAAAAATGGCCCATCTTAATCCTCACTTGTGAGAAAAAAATAGTCAGTGTAGCATAATATTTAAATGCTTAAGAACTACAAGATGTTCTCCATTAAATACATGTGGGCATATGTGCTTTCTCATGGGAACACATTATACTGCTAATCCTGTTGATATCAGATAATATTCCTAAGACTAATTTCTAGACATGAATTTGCCCCTCTTTTTTTAAAGATACATTTCCAGCCAGAATTGCAAAGCTATATCATAACTATTCTGCTTGATCAAATCTGTTTTGTAAAACAGACATGAGAATATATGTTGCTGTTATAAATTATACCTTATCTGACAAAAATCTTTCTCTTAGGCATTGTTTAAATTTCATAACTTAATACCCTGTCTTTTTGTAGGGTTGTAACAAAAACAGGTTTCCAAAGTGATACACTGATGATGTGCAATTTCAGCTTCTAGGTGGATGCTCCATTTTTACTTCTTTGTAATGCAGGCAACCCTATCTCTATAAAATACACCTAACATCTCAGTAGAAGTAGTTGTAACACTAATTAAGTATTTATGGTACGATGTCTTAACAGGGCACTTAGGCTGCTACTATTCAAACAGGTGAATGAGTATTTGGCTAAAAAGGTGTTTGCTCCCTTTTAATAAAAGTCACTGATCATTGTGAATGTTGATAAATAGCTGAAATGATTATTTTGATGAGAAGAAGAAAAGCTAAGTGATTAGGATAGGCCCCAGAAAACTATCTGAGGCATCATGTTTTCCCTCGCTCATGGTACTGTTTTTGTGGCCTTGACAAGTCACCTTTGTGCCTTCATTTGCCATGTGAATAACAGGCACAATAAAGCTTTCTTCTTTGAGAAAGCTTTGACACGATGGCACTCAGAGAAGGTAACAGTAAGGACTGAAGTGATACGTGCTGCAAGGAGCACAGCTACTTGTACCTGGGCCACTCTGGTCTAATGACTACCCAGAGCCACCTTCAGTGGAACCTCTTAAATCCTTTCCAGGTGTCAGCTATGAGTGATGGAACGTGTCAGTTCTCTGTGATAACACCTACCTTTATCAGAGAGTCTATATGTTTGTTACTGCCTTTAAATTCCTGAATATCTGACCAAATTCAAATGCAAATATCAGAATTAATCATTGTGACTAAGCTGCAATAGGCCTCCTTCCTCAGACAAATGCAAACCAGCCAGTTTAAAAGCTGAAGCACAGCCCTGCCTCCATAAACTAACCACATCCACAATTCTCTTGTTTTCAGGCACTCTGGAAAAATATGAACTATGCGACATGCTATGAAGGCCATAAAATTTGAGCTCTTCTGGATCAGGCAAGGGGAATCAGTTCCAAAAGCTTTGACTACCCACAAAGAACATCCTGTTGGCAGTTCCTCACCCTTTTATACCAGCAAGGCCCCTAGCTCACTTGTTTTCACTGATCTAAATTGTGGCAATATGACAGAGAGAGTGTGAGAGTGAAAGAGAAATTCTTTCACATATGTCAAGGCCAGCTGTGAGGTACCTTTCAGTTCTTTGAGAAAAAGGTAAGTTTTTAGGTGACCCTGCTGGTGATCTGAAAAGGCCACCATGATTTGAGTTCAGCAGGGGATGAGTGTTTGTTGCCCATGAAATGCAGCTTCCAGAAAGCAGAGTAAAAGTGGCTACCGTAGTGATAAATGTACCTGCAGATAGCTGCATGGATTAACATGGCTCTAATTTATTCCACATTAAGAAAAAGGACTATAATGAGTTATTAATAAAGAAAGACTAAAGATGGGTTCAAATTCAATGGTTAATGCTCTGCATAATTTACTGCAATAATTCTTCTGATCAATTTTTTTTTAAATGCTTCTCCCTTTTTTGTATGAATGAAACACATATGCTATTCTTCCCCCAGCCCTTACAGCAACCCCCAAGGTTTTGTTTGATCCTTCTTTCCACTGTTTGGCCATGAGCTATGTTGGCATAAAGTGCAATATCTGTGTTGGAGTTTGCTTCAACCCCCATTTGTCTACTCAAAAGAAATATTTTCCTAAGCAAACATTTATGTTTGAGATGTCTTTAGTGTTGCACCTAATAGATTTCATAAATCATTTCTGCTGGCATTAATGGGACAGTGGAATCTCAGCACAGGGGGCACCATAGCAAAGGAAAATTCCATTGCAGCTGGCTGAAAATGGAGAAAGTGGATGCACTGCAGTGACATCCAGGTCCTATTTTTTGATAGGGTGCAGTCTTCATTTATTGCATGTAGAGTGACATGTTTGTAGAAAAATAATACAGAACATATAGTGTGGATCATTTTCCTTTGAAAATAGGGATTATCTAAATATGTCATTTCTTCCATAGTATTTGGCTCTTGGAGGACCCAATATCCTGCTTCCTTCACAGGTCCATGGCAGTCTTCTGTAAAGGCAGTGCAATTACTGGTGCTCTCTGAGGGCAGAAATTCAAATGTGCTCTAAAGCTCTGCACAAGCTGACTCTAAGCATTCAGTTCCCCTTCCTCCTCCTTTTAAGATTTGAAAGGATATATTCCTGAAGTAATGAATTACTTAGTAGGTTTTTCAATGGCAAAAGTGCTTATCCATAGGTACTCCATTTAAGCAGTTTGGAAAAGCGTATTTGTGTGATCTAATACCCTATTTATTGCAACTAGACCCCTTGGAAGAGACTCTGAGAATATGAATGTTGCTGTGGAATTGCTAGAAACTTGCTTCATTAAACTGACTATATTAATTCATTATTTCATCTCCTACCTTGTAGCTATCACAGATAGGAATCTGCCCAGAATTTGAACTGCAAAAACCCTCCAATCTTTATCAAACTGCCCCCAGACCTGAGCAGAGTTTGTCAGTGGTGACTATATTAAATTTTCTCCCTTGTGCTCTATCAAAGCACACATAGTCTGTTGCATATGTGACTTGAAGAGCTTCGGGTCAAGATGTAGTATTAGTGCATTTTTTCAGGATTTTTCCCCACTCCCAGCCACGACTGCCCTCATCAGGATCTGGCTACTTAGACCATTACTGTCCTGCATTTCTCAGAATTCTACTATTTCAATCTGTATAGTCTTTGTTTCTATAGGAATTGTGTGAGCTTTTTTGGATGGTATTAAATTTCTTATGAATAATACATCTGAAATATGTGGTTTTATTGCAGCCTTCTACAGAACAGCATTGAAAACATATTCTGGAATGGTATTATTTTCCCTGGAAGTATTGTATAATCATTAGCAATGTCTTGATTTGATTTTTGGCAAAATGTGGCTTCTGGGCAGCTGCTGTGATAACTTGGCCTGAGTCAGCAATGGATCTTGTAATAGGGTGAGAGAGAATTAAGTTAGTTGTTATTAGCAAAGGTCCAAGGTGAAAAGAAAACCGTATTAGAAGTTTTGTAGGAATTCCTACACACCCCTGCATTTTCTAAGCCAGCTCAGAAGGGTCTTTGTGTAGTGATGTTAAGAATGAAGTTGGAGATATCATTCCCATGGACATTTTAAGAGTTCCATGTTCCAAAAGGAGGTAGTTAAAAAAAAAAAAGAAAGAAAAAGAAAAGAAAAGGAAAATAATATTAAAACTCTGTTTCTTTTACTAAAGACAGAGGCATGAACTTCAGTCTGGTTACCAGCTGAAAACAAATGTTTTGAATGAATAGATTGGTAAATGTATATTCTGTAGGCATCTAGTTCCTCTTGCTCTCTACAGCATTTCAGAAATTAATGGAGAGTCCTACATATACCGTATTTTGTAGCTATTATTTGATAGCTTTATCTAATAGCTATGATGCATCCAGATCAAGCTGGAACTCCAAAGGCTTCATTAGCAGAGGACTTGATCATAGATTGCCGAGTGTTTTGAAGTAAGCAGAGTGTATTATATTCATGCCTCTATAGACACGAAGAAAAACTGTCTCCTACGGCGGTAAATGGAGGGGGAGGTGTTTCTATTTCAATTAAAGCCCAGGTGGTGCGTGATGAGGGGCCGGTGTCACATCTGCGCGCTCACAGCTGCGCTCTGGTCCCGGCCCGCTCGGGCTGCTGAGCCGCGCTGCTCCTCGGGCGCCGGCCGCGGCCAGACGCGAGCGCGCCTCCCGCCAGCACCCAGCGGAGCTGCTCTCCCCGCTGCGGCGGCGGCTGGCACGGGAGGGAGCAGGCAGGTACTCTACGCTAATACCCCACTACCCTGCGCGGCAGGGAGTTTATTTTCTGTCTCGGGAAACCCCCGCTTTGCGGTGGATGCCCGCGGCCCCGCGCTGCCCGTGAGCCGTACGAACGGCGCCGCGGCAGCGGCTCCGCGCTCTCCGGGAAGGCTCCTTCTGCCCTTCCCCGGAGCCCCGGGCCGTACGCGCTCGCAGCCGCTCCGAGAAGCCGCCGCCGCGGCCCCGAAAGGGTTACACGGAGCCGGGCCGGCCGCCGCGGGCTGTGTGGGGCCGGGCGCGGACGGGGCCGGCGGCGGAGCGGCGCGCGCGGGCCGCCCGAGGTGGGCGCGGGGCGGGGCGCGGGCGGGCCGGGCCGGGCCGGGGGCGGCGCCGCCGCCTCATTGCGCGGCTCGGGCAGCGCTGCGAGGAGCCGCGGGCGGCCCGCACTGCCCGCCCTGCCCGCCGAGGGTGGCTGAGCCTGGAGGGAGCCGCTCGCGTCCTGCGTCTGGCCGCGCTGCTGAAAGGGCCCGACCTGCTGTCTGGCTGGGATGCGGTAGGAGAGATTCGCGAAATCGGAGATGTAAGAAATGAGAAGTTTTTGCGTAATTTGCATTTGAGGTATCGCGTCTCGCTGCGGAGTGAAGCCTTCGGGCTCCCTCGCTCGACTCTGTTATGCTGGCATAATGGGAAAAGTATGAAGTGCCTCTGATTATCGTGCTTCCTAGGGGATGCGATACCTGCTGCACTGGGGGGGGATGTGGAAGAGGTTGTACTCGCTCAAAAGTCTAGAAAGAAAAATGTAACTTTACAACAGTGCAAATTATGCAAATAAGAGCACGGGGGAAGAATCATCACAGATTACTTTCTAAAGGATTGTAAAATCCTTCATTTAAAGCTTAGTGTAATCTTTGACATTTATGTGGGCACCTGAAAAAAAAACCAGCCCTAGAGCAGAGCTTTGGTGTGGAAGTACGGTGCTGCTGTGAGCAGACACATTTCTGTCTGCTTCTCATTTAAAGTGCCAGCTCCTTCTTTTTTGTATACCTAATTCACGATACGCATGGAATATACAGCTGTGTCACAAAGTCATTCTGTATTCTTAAAGCTTAATATAATCAAATTCATTGCCTAAAGATGGTGTAGTTGAAGATTTGATCCTTTTTCACTGAAGTGGAAATACTTTCAGTAATTGAAAGCAGATTCATGTCTGGAGTTGTGCAAGCCAAGGTTTTCATTTTTAAAATAAACCTTTTGTTCTTCAGCTTTAAATATTTCAGTGAGCCATCCGGAGACCTATGTTAATTGCTAGAGTAGACTTTAAGGAAGGATTGAGAAAAAAAAAAAACCTGAGAAAGGTATGTCAGCAATTAAATTTACTTAAAATAATAATGTCTGTATTCCAGTGCATGAACATACAATTGCAGTTTTTGTTCACACTCTGTTTTAATTTTCCTGTTTATCCATAGAATCTGAATTTGAGCTATCTCTCTGTGGAGTGCTTTATTTTAAACTTATCTTCACTTATGTTCACCTTACTTAGCCCATTTGCCATTTTTAATGAGTTTATTAAACAAAACAGTCTAAACTTTGAAGATCTGGGGAAATACTGGTCTGCTCCAATAAACAAACCTGACACTTTGTGGTGATAGCTGCCCTTTGTTAACTTTGTGTCTGTCTTCTGGCTGATCCTGTGGAAAGCTTTCAAAAATCTTGCTTTTCTTATATTTTAGCAATCAGAAAAGAAACTTAGGATGTGAACTACTATACTCCCAGACAAAGACTGAGCTGCTCTGGAGCTGTTTGTTAGAAGCTTTGAAGGTAGAGAACAATGGAGGCAGGGGAAGGGAAGTACCTTCTCTCCCCTAAGATCTCTAATCCACAGGGTAAATTCACTGAAAATGTGTAGAAAAATTACTGAAGATGGCAAGACTCCCCTGTCAATTGGAAAGTGTATTAATTTCTTAATAGACACAAGGATTTAATTGCCTATGTTAAGTACAGCCTATCATTAAGATAAGAATTTGTAATTTTTATAAGGCACTAAATAGGCTGGATTTATTCCCATGAACTTCTAGATGGTGTGCAAGTAGCTGCTGGAGTGCACTTTTCCTTCATTCAAAAGGTAAATCTTTCATACATCCTCAGTAAGTTCTGGTGGAAATATTTGTGTAAAACCCAGGAAGGAGAAAGTGCTCAAACAAGAACAGAAAAAAACTAGCTTACTTTTTTTTTCATCTCTCAGATTGGGGTTGAAAACTTTCAAGCAGCTCAGTAACTAAAAATGAGATGTTACAAAATTTTTTGATTAATCATTCTGCGTTCCTGTGTGGAGAGTGGTCTCATCTTTCACAGTATAAGGGTATTTTTCCTTTCAAGGAGTTATAAAACGGTGTGTTACAATTTAGCAAGAAACCTACAGCAATAGGACCTTTAAAAAAACCTTTTATGTTTGATGGCTTTGTCATGTCATTTTTACTTTCTAACCTTTCTGACACAAGACGTTGCATGTCCCACACAGCATATAGGGTATATATTTTTTTTCCATTTGGAGAAAAGCAGCCGAAGTGGTAGCATCCTAGGAAAAATTTATAATTGATGCAATAAAAAAAAAAAATACAATGTCATGTCAGGTGTGTGTTCATTCTACAGGTCCACAAGAAGAATACTGCCATACACCTATCAGCTTTTAAATCTGATTTTTTAAATTAGAGATAGCAGTTAGGGACTAAACATTGAAATTAACTTTTATAATAATGGCAAATTTTAGTACTGAAGAGTTTATCCTTTGGTTTGAGAGGTATAGAAATATCTGTAAATATCAGTATATGATGCAAATGGACCCCACTTAGGGAATTGATCTTGAGCTGTATTCCTTCAGTTCAGGCATGCATCTGTGAAGATTTAATATGACTTCTCAAAATACCAGAATGGTCTGATAAGCAATTTTGAGGTCAGACTTCATAACTTCTTTTCCTATAACTTGTATTGCTTCCCAGTTCACTTGTTGAACTAAACAAGGAAAAATAAAAGGTCCTAATATGTAGGCTTTGTTCAACATAGGCAGTTGAGTAATGATACAAGAAAATAGGGCTTCACTGTATTGTTGTCCAAAATAAGAAAAAAAACATTAGCTTTCCTATCCTTTCTGCAGGTGTTCAAAGATCTTATTAGTGCTTATATGCATTCTAAATATGACTATAGGCTATGCTTTTTGTGGCTTTGAAGGACTTTTTTCCAGAGGTAATTACAGATTTATGCACTTCAGAATAGCAAGAGGGCTTTTGTATGTTCAGTAATGTAAGGACTATGATGCTGTGAGCTGGTGACCTCGCTAATGGTTTGAAGATGTATATATCTTTTAGGTTTGAAGATTTTTATACAAAACGAGATCAGGATGAAATAAAGCAACTGTACTAAAAAAATGTTTATGTAGTTTTCCAGTTAAGTTAACCTTTTTAAGTGTTAGGGACAAGTGGAAAAAATGGTTCTTATGTTCCTTTAAAAAGCTTCACCCACATTAAAAACTCTGAATAAAATGAGTAGGTGGCTGAAATACTCTGAATGAGTAGAAATAGCCATTCATCATCTTTTTGCAAGATTAAGGAATTCAAAGTGCAATTATACATGAAAACTTGAGCACTCACTCAAAGTAACAGCAAGGTGTGTAGTCTTCTTTTGAAATTGACTGGGGCCACCATTTATCCAAACTTGAAACGAAACAATTGTTTTGTGTAAACTGCTGTAAAGCAGATTGTTTTTGAAGCAAGTCTTTTAGATGTAAGAAAAAGGTAGGCTTCTCATATCTGGAAACAGTAAATCATTCTAGCTCAGAGTGAAAGGCTTATTTGTGGCTGTTATTTACAGCAGAAAAGACTTCGCATGGTTTTGATATATGAATCATTGCAAACTTCATGGTTTTGGTACTGTAATCACTGATTTTTGTATTTACTACATGAAAGTACCTTTACAGGAGGTTTAACTTCTGGTGTATTCAGTATCCAGAAGTTGAGTCTGCATTAAGAAGTGCGTTAAGCAAAAGATTAAGCCAAATACTTGAACGTGTTGAAATTTGCACAAACTATATCTACAACTCAAAGTAATGGTGGCCTGACAAAATGGCAGGGGTGGATTTGCTGTAATTTCTGAAGAACTGCACTGTGATCAAACTGATTAAAGACATGTGACAGGGTTTCTGCATATTTAATTTTCTGTGGCAAAGGAGCAACAATTTTGGCAGTAGCAGTAAGCTAACATATCTAGCATCATGTCAGCATTGAGTTATGTGTTTATCTTTCTGATACAACTTGCTGTTTTGCCACTTACTTTCTTTTGAAGGGGATTCAGACCTATACAGCAATATTTCTAAGATGATTAAACGAAAAATAGATTTAGAAGAAAAAAAATTAATCTAAAATAAGATCTCTTGCATCTCTGCATAACTAACATCCAGCTGCTTTACCAGCTTTTTTATTCTTTTTATTCTGTTTCAGTTGTTATTAGTCCAAGAGCTATTGCCATGGAGCTTTTTTTTTTCTTGGTATCAAGAAGAATTAGTGTCCTGGAGAGCTATTTGGAATATAAGAGTATATATTAATCAAAATTTTAAAAAAAAAAAAAAAAGGAACTACCATTATAGAATGATATTATTTTGTTGGTTTTCATAATTGTAAAAATCATTAAAATGCACTACCTTAAGCTTTCAAATTGTTGTAACTGCCAAACTAATTTTTAAACTGCTTTAATTTTCACCTCTAGTACAGTTGCTGACCACACACAAAGGGGGAAAAAATGGAATGGAAATGGTTTTTTAGAGCAGCTTTTGGTTTAATCATATAGACTCGCTTTTTCATAAAACATTATTGTACCCTTGTATGAAATATAACCAGTTTCAAATCTGCAGAAATTTCAGAGTTGTTAACTTTTGCAGAACATTTTTCCTCTTAAGTCAGAAACTGCATTAAAGAAAAGACTGTTGTCCAGGGAGTTGTAAAAAGTAGCCTGGAAAGCCTCTTATGTTCTTTCTTTTAAATAGAACAGAATTGCCTTACATAGCAAAGTTAACTTTGTTAACCTTTTATAATTATTTAACCATTATTTCATTTTACCCCCTGCTTAAGCATTGTACATTAATGCAATAGACACCTGGCTGTGCTCTTAAAAGTTTATTTGTCTTTCAATTCCTGTGATAGTAGGGGGCAGTATATCTCTTTAATTATCTTTGTTCAGGGAAATGTTGAAAGGCCAGGGTAGTTAAACAAGGCCATTTGGATTTGCAGTAAGGTCGAAGTCAGATGCAAGGAAAGTGGTTAAATGCATTATCATCTTATTGAGCACATCATCAGTAAAGTGACCTTGATGGAGGTGGAAAAAGCCATTTGGCTATTTTATGACAGCCACCTCTCTGCTGGCTTTATCCCTGCCAGAGTGTACTTCAAATAGCTTTATCACAGTCTTACTCTTGTTGCTTTGAAATCTGATTTTTCATAATTACAGGTGATGAATTAGAGGCTGAACAATGAAATGAACTTTCTAATAATGGCCAATTTTACTACTGAAGTGTTTATCTTTTGGCTTGGGAGATCTAGAAATATCTCTAAATTGACTATTAAGGTGACCTTTATGTTAATTATTATAAACCTGCCTTTAAGGATTTCATTAGTAATCACTGGTTTTTATTCATTACTCTCCTGCTTTTTAGACTTTTTTTTAGTTACTATGAGGACAAACAAGCCAACTTCCAGCCTTAGCAGCAGGAACATTATTTGTTTGAATGTGTGGGTATTTATGTTTTTATAAAGATACTCAAACCCTGGGAGGCCTGTGGCTAAGCTGGAAACAAATAGTTTAGAAAATATATAATTAATGGTTAAATATCTGTCTCATTTGTGTTTTGTAATGGTAGTCAGTATTGATGTCTTAAAAGCTTATAAAAGTATAGTTCTAGTTATTGGATGTTAATATGAGTATTTAATAAAAATAATCTAAACTGTCCATCTTCCCCTCTTTCTTTTTTACCTGTCTTTTTTCATTCAAGAAAGACTTCTTTCATTTGTGTAAAACTACATTGATTTCAAGTAAACAGGGTAATTCTCAATTTTTGGCCCTTAAAAAAATTTAGTGATATTTCTTTTTATAGTGCTCCCTGCATAGGGATTGGCATAATTGTTAAGGGAATTTAAAACAAATGCACAAAATACAAGGAAAGACAATAACAGGAAAACTGTATCCAAATTTGACCACCTGAAGGTACAGGTTAATTGACTGAGACTCACAGCAGAGCATTAAAAATTATTGGGGACTAGAGGGAATGATTTATAAGCAAAAATGAGAAGAAAGAAAAAAAAATGCAGCATAGTCACATGGAAGAACCACTTCAAAGATTTTTAAAGACCTTGTGGACTTGGATAATGTATCTAGATGCAGTAAGATTAATTAAAGACCAAAAAAATGAGCTGCAGATCAAGGCACATTTTGTAATGGTAACATTCTGGAGGCTATGGAAAATATCTCAACACAGTTCATAGAAGTTCCATTTTTTGAAATACAAGTATTGTTTTGTGGTAGTGTGTTGAGTGGCTGTTACACCATTTGTTCCTAAGCTTTGATTATATGATGCCATTTTGAAGGTAGATGATTTTAACTTCCACTTTGCAACCTATGAGCTCATTTTCTTCAACACATAGGTGATCTCCTAACAAAAGAGCAGGGTTCTTCTTCCCATTATCACTTTTGTCTTTGGAGCTGGAAGGCATCTCATAGCTGTCTTCTCACCAGTTTTATATGTGTAGTTTTATACATTACCCTTGGGTTTGCAGTATTTCTCTGAGACACATTACTTGGGGCAGTTAAGATTTTAAAGTTGCCAATTGCCAGCAATGTTTTGGTGTGGTTTTTAGCACAGGATCATGGAGTCAGAGTGTGTTCTCAGCATGAGGCAGCATCGTCCAGATGGATGGAGTATCTCCCCTTTCGCTCATGCCAAGTTCCCCTAGTTCCTCGCATACTTGCTATTGATCTAGTTAGCTATATGATAAAGTGCCCTTTGCCTCTGTAGTCTAAAGAATTTTCTTACATTTTTCTTTGTTTAATTATTCTTGCTTCCTCCTCAGCTCTCTCCTTGTACTTGTCAATCATATTCTGCAATAAAGCAGAATGTATGTGTGTGTGTTTCCATATGCCCAAGCAGAAGACAAGCCTTTTGAAGGCAGACACAAGAGTCAGAGTTTGAAAATGTAATTCTGTCAAACTGTCTTTTTCATCAGATGACTTCAAGAAGGTTGCCAAATAGCTAGGCCTATCCATTGTCTTGTTATGATACTGAATCTTAGCATCTCTCCTACCAAGCAAGAGACAAGCAGAAAGATGATGCATCTTGGGCTGAAGGAGGTCTCACTGTCCCTTGGCAAGCATGCTGAAAGTACTGACAATAATGAAGCCTTTTCTGTAGACTGGAAATACCTCCAAGAACTTTTCCTACCCTGTCTTTCTTTTCTTTGCCCCTGCTTGACAATTTTGGTTTATGGAGCTGAGCACATATTTTATTGCCAAGAGAGTTTCTTTTCAACAGCTGTCCTTTCTCCAAATAATACAGTAAGGTTTGCAACACCAAATGAGTATCTTCAGAACATTTCAGACAGTCTTATTCTGCAAACCATACTACTCCTCATTTGAATGAGAACCCAGTGTTTACCACCCTATTTTCCCCCTGAGGTCAAGGACTCTTAAACTGACTTTTCAGTCAGTGGGTTCCTCTCTGGATGTAAACCCTTCTCCCCTGATGATTTTACTGTCAGTGGCATTTGGATAGTATTTCGAGTTATTCCTCAGCAGTTCTGCCAGCTTTTCACACAAGAGACCTGTGTATTATTTATCAATTCTCTTTTCTCATTTCTGCCCTCCAGCTTGTACATTACCCCCTCATCCTAGTTCTTTCCACCTAATCCTAATTTACTGCTGATCAGAGCCATGGCAGCAGAACCAGTTACTTGAGGTAACTGAAGTAGAGGTAAAAAGAGGAATAAAAATAAAGCCTACATCAGACAAAGTTATGTTTTTGCCTTTGAGGCAATTGGTTTTGCTTGCAGTGCTTTTGGTTACACCAGGCAGAGCTGAACATTCTTCATTCTGGTTGTATATTGTCTGCTTTTGTTTCCTGTAGTGAAACTGTACCTTATAAAATAATGGGTAACAAATTGTTCATTTTGAGTGTTGGGTTTCACTTCCAGTGTACAGCAGAGTTTCTGCTAGAATCAGTTATCTGATTATTTTCGCCCGTCTTTTTTTATGTAGTTTTTTATGTGTGTGGAGTTTCCAAGTGTGTTCTTGAACCAGGTGTGGTCAGTATGCAATAGAGTACATGAGGATCTTTACTAAGAAATACGAAAATGTACTGAGTCCTATGGCAAACTGTATTGCCATCACTTCATGGAAGTAGGTTTATTTGGTATAGTCCGTACAGAAATTTTAGCCTTTATTAACATTATTTGTACACTGAGCTGTATTGGTCTGGACCAGCACATGCGTGCATGTGTATAGTTTGAATTTTAGCCTAGGGAAGAAGTCCCCTACATTCATCTGGCTGATGTTCCACTTGTGGTCATGGCTATAACACAGCACCTCTTTAACATTCTGCCTCAGCATTGACATGGAACAGGCTATGGATGTTGGTAAATCCAGAAGCCTGGCAAAGCAGTAATACTTGAGAACTATTACCAAGTATCATTCTGCTTGCCTACTGAAAACTGCCTGCAGTTCAGAGTGCTGTGCTGCAGGCTAGCACCTATTGCCATGAGATGTTCCCTCCTTTCTTGGGTTTCTCAAATTTTGCAACATGGTGGAAGAGGGCAATGAAAGGGAAAGAAGAAACCAGCCCAGTCCCTTTTTTTTTCACTGTAGAGAGAAAAACTAGATTGTAGAGGAGAGATAGTAGTGTTTGTGTACAGTAGCAAAGGGAACAAGCCAAGGTCCATTTTCTGTTACAGCTCAAGTATCACTGATGTGCACAAGCACTTCACCAGCAGCCTGGGGACCTCATTCATTCAACTTCCTGTGAGCAGTCCATGGTTCATACCCTTCCTTGAACTGTGTGGGTGTTAGCTGGGAGAGCACTGGTTGTTAGACTAAAAGTAAGGCAGGAACAATACTATCAGTTTCAAATTAATGATGATTTTTTGCCAGTGTTTACCCTCAAGCTTGGACTAAACTGCTCCTGTTGAATTAGTGCAGATATAAGCATTGAGCCTGAGGCTCGTGGTAGGGAAGAGAAGGAAAGGGTAAAACAAAGGACACATCCATGTCTCTAAACAAAATTGTATTTGACAAAAACCACTTC
This sequence comes from Taeniopygia guttata, assembly GCF_048771995.1. NCBI lineage: Eukaryota > Metazoa > Chordata > Aves > Passeriformes > Estrildidae > Taeniopygia > Taeniopygia guttata. The sequence goes on along the minus strand of NC_133028.1, from coordinate 32,656,791 downwards.
TAGCATAACATTGCAAAATTAACAGCAAATTCACCCAGGATATTTGTTGCAGAATATTTTTTACATTACCATTTTAGTTAGGTCTGGATGTCTTTGTTCTTTTTCTGTGGTGATTTCTGTAAGGGCCTGTCAGGCCAGGGCAGGTAAGAACCTTCTAAAAAGTGATCCTAAAAACCTGGAGACTCTGTTCTTAAAAGATAGAAGATATCTCCATTTTACTAATTCTTGATTCCACTGATTGACTTCCTCTGCTAAGAAAATTTAAATCATCCTTTTGCTTCCAGGGTTTTTTTTTTGTCATATAGCTCTGAATTTAGGATAATGAGGGTCTTGTTTTTAATTGTTAAAAAAAAAAAAGAGAAAACCACACAAAAATATGAAATGTCAGCTCCCATTCAGCACTCAGCCTAGCTGGGAGGCTGCATGCATAACTACCATGCATGTACCTGTTCTTGCCAGATTTGTTGCTCCTTTATCAATGAAATCAGCTTGAAAAATGTTCAGCTTTGCCTCATTTTTATGTACATTTTCACATTTTTTGAGACAAATAAAAATACTGTAACTCATTTTAGTGGTCATACTCCATTGAAGTGAGATAATTAAGAAACAAGACATGTTTTGATGTGTTTTCTGCTGGATGTAAATGTATGCAATATGATTTTTTAGTTCACATAAGTAAGTTCTTCCTGTATGCACTCAACATTCTAAAAATAATAAACCTGTGTATCATGATATTCCTATTGCTGCAATCAAATTTTAAGTTAGTTGAAAGCATATAAGTAGTCCCCTTTGCCTACCTATATGAAGAACCTGAAGAAATGCACTTATCCCTGTTGTAAGTCAATTGTAACTCACACTAAATGTCTTTCTGTGGCAGAGGAATGACCTAGCTAGCTTATGCTTTGGATGGAAGTACATGTCCTTTTGAAAGCCACTGTAGTTTGTTTAAAGCAAGTGATTAGCACTGATGCATACAAGACAGATTTTTTTAAAGTAGTAGACTCTGCTATCTGATCTGTTAATCCTTAATCTGTGGCTCTCCCTTTCACTCAAATGCTGATCTGAATTCTACAGACAGACCTTCTGCCTTTCCTTATCATAATTCTGGAGAGCTCTTCTCCACCTCAGTAGGATTAAAATGAAGCAGAAAGAAAGTATTTGTTTACTTTTCACAAACAGGTAATAGGCAATTCACTGTCACTGTGACAGTGTCATGCTTTGAGGTGACCCAAGGTCTTTCAATGAGGCAGATGTGTGTGCACTTGCACAGTTAATGTGCCTTCTGTTCAGACAGACTGATGTTTTTAAAGGAAACTTCTGTGGTAAGTTTCATGGACTTAGTTGAAAAAGGATTATTTTGCTGGTCTGGTCATTTGAAAAAAATGCAACAGTAACATATTATATATAGATATGCAAATTAGCAATAATATTGTATACTTTTCTCTGAAATACCTGAGTTTTGCAAGGATCTGTGGTGTAGTGAGTAAAACAAATTTTATTAGATTGCTGGGCTCTTCCACATGGTTAAACTTGCTTCTTTCCTTTATACACAGCATAAGTTCATGTACCAATGCAGGGAAACAGAATAACCTTGTTGAAGAAGAGCATAAGCTTAATCTGTAATAAAATGTATAGAAAATTTTAGAATTTTTAGTGGTGATAGTATATGCAGTGTTCATGGAAACAGTGTAATTACACATCTGTCATATAAGCAAACCAGGATCAAATCCATTCATATATATGAATTGACAATGTATGTATGACAATTGCATATATTTATTTCCTGATATTTTATTATTGTACTTTCCTGAGTCATGCCAAAAAGAAGACAATGAAACATGTTACTGTTAGCTACTTGTAACTTCAGATACCCACACTTAAATATTTGCTATTGAGTATCTACTGACAGCAAACCGAATGTAATCTACATAAAACCACACCAAGGCATGGCTCATAAAATAAAGAGTTCTTGGGTTATTCGGGCTACACCTAGAGTTCCAGTGAGCTTAATGAGCTCACTGTTGAATATAAAAAGTGATAGACATTATTAGAATATACTGTATGTGTTTATACTTTGGGGATATGTTACAAGTTATTCAATATATGTAATAAGTCTTGTCATAATACTAATGAATTAAGTGGCAGCTAAAGTTCCCTGTGCAACCTGAATTAAATTAAGAAACCTGTTGGAGGTCACAGACAGGATCTGAAGTCTGAATCTCTGGAGTTTCTAGATCCTATTGCAAAATAAGGATTATTGCCTCCCAGAATTATTTCAAGATTATTTCAAGATCATTGCAAGATCTGCTCTTTCCTTGAGAGCCAGCCCTATTGCATTCACATGTCTGCACAGATACCCCTCAGTGTCCCTAATTTCACATGTCAGCACAGAGCTACCGAAGAAGGCACAGGGCCAGCATAGTCCTGGTACAGTTTGGACTGGAAACCACTAATCCAGGCTGTTAGACATGGCCTGTTGAAAGGCATGGCCTATTGAAATAAAATGTTATTCATAAATTGAAATATTATCAATATTTATAAAATATCTTGGACCGACTCACAAGGAAGAAATCCAAAGCTTTTCATTTCCCCCACCTCTTCAGAGGAAATTTGTATGCAAGCTGACTAATGCACCAAATTTCAGAAAGCTATGAATTAAAGCCACTAAGTTATGAATGCCTGAGAAACGGAGTACATACTAGAAATGACAGATGCAGCACAGGAATGCTATAATAACTTAATATAATAAATGCAATAAAATCAGAAATCAGCACCTTTATGTTTCAGAAGGTGATTACAACTAGACACATTGCTTTTGTAGACAAATTCCCTGCTATGTGGCAGCTGTAGCACTAGCAGGTCTTTACATGCCCACAAGAGCAAATCAGTCTTTAAAGAGGTAGTGCATTTGAAACTAGCAATCAGGGGTTTTTTATTTTTATATCTTTATTAAAAGCATATGTAAAGTTTGAAGTGCTGTCTACTTGAGCAGAGTTCTCTGGAACCGATATCTAGTGTGTGTCAAATGTTTAATACCTGTATTTGCCCTTCTTAGGTTGGGAACTGTTAAAACCATAAGGTAACAAAATGTTTATTTATTTATTTTTGGTGTTATGGTGATGTTAAATGTGGGTGCCTTTCAGATGACCAGCATCTGAGAACTGTTATTCTTTTCATTCTATGAAAGCCTTGAGAAAGATAAAAAAGCCACTTACTGTGAGACCTGTTAGTGTTCTTCAGAGGCATCCTCTTGTCTTCCATGCTTTGTAACTGGTTACAAGCACACAAATGTGGCGTTGTGGTTTTTTGCTGTCATGAAACACTCTTGAAGAAAGGATTTGGAAAGCAGGTTTGCAGGAAACCAGGTAATGGGAGTATTTTAAACTCCTAAAGGCCTTCATTCACATAAGGGAAAAGGGTGTTTCAAGTTGTTACTTGCATTGTAATGCGTGAATAATAACATACTATAAAAACTATTAGTCAAGTGGCTGCAAGCTAATTTTATTTGATAGCAATAGATTACAATGGTGGTTGCATTTCAAATCACAAATATGTACAATATTTATGACAAGAAATACATTGAAAACAGTAGTCTTGCTATGCCTTAGATGATATTGAATAGTTTAATCCCAAGAGACTTAGAAATTCAAGTATAATGGGATATGCTTGATAGGGAACATACTTCCTGTATTTCCTACAAAAATTTAAATGTCATTTGAATAGTGTCTTTCCTACTTGTCTGTGACTGGTGTTAAAACTTATGTCTTACATGATGTGTTAAAACTCACATCTGTAGCTAATAAAATAAATAATCTCTGATAATAGGAATGGAAAATTGGTAAAAAAATCATGTTCATTAGCAATTAACAGAATTTAAATGTGTAGGTCTCCAAGGACCAGAAAAATATTTTTCTTTCATCATTTCTAAAAAGGTTTTGTGTAATGCCAAAATTCCTGCATGAATAGGTATAAAAAATCAGCTAATCAGAAAGTCACACTAGTCAAATGAATATTTTGAGTAGACAATATTTTTCTTCTTGGATTCTTGAATAGATCGTGAAACAATCTTAAAGTTGTTGAAGAATCTGTGATTTAGTATCCTATGTAAATTTGCCTCAATACTGCAATATTATGTATTTGCTACTATGTGGAATAACAATTTTTATTACAAACTTATAAATGTGAAAAACATGTTAAAACTCAGGCACCTTTTCAACCTGTAAAACCACCTCACTGGCTACTGCAGATATATTTTCATAATGAAGCAGTGGATCATTTCTTGTAAGAAGTTACAAGGTTAGAGCTATTGCATAAAACATGTTAAAAATGAAATGAAAAAAACCCATAAGCTGCTTGCTCTCACTTGTGGTAGACCAAGGCTGGGACAGGGGCTTACTTTTACTTACAGGCTTACCTTTTCCAAATATTTGCAGGAGTGGTTGTGGGTGTATTGGCATGCCCTGCACCCTGTTTACAGTGGTAGAAGCGTCTGTTATTTCAGGGAAACTATTTTGGCTTCTGTTGTTTTAACTGAGTTCTGCTGCTGATACAGTTTTATCTGTGGTAGAACATTTACTGGCATAAATGTTTGTTTAGAAATGTTATTAGAGTGTTTTCCTCCATTTCTATTATGAAAACTGGTCTATCGTCAAATGCATGTTTATCAATTTCTCACAGTTTTTATAACAAATAATAATCTCTGAGGTGTAAATATGTTGTCAGCTATTTCACATTATTATTTTCCCTGAGAACTCATGGTGGCATTTTTAACCAAGAAAAAACCTAATTGGCTGCACTAAGAAAATACTGACAGTAGCCACATGCTGAGACATTGTCAAACCAAAGAGGTATTACCCTATCCTCCTTACATGTATTGAGTTTGCTGTAGGGGTGCTCCAGTGACTTAAAACAGGAGCTTGCAGAGAGCAACTGAGCATGTTACATTTTCTCCTGCATGCACTATACCAGTCATACACAGCCCTGAAAGTCTTTCCTCCACTATATTGGCAGCTCAAACGGAGTCTTGTCCCTAAGGCTTTTCAGTCTGAAAAACCATCCTCTGAGCTAAATCCTGGTTTAACTCTGATTCAGCTGGCTTCCTCGGGTAAGGTGGAGAGTTGTAGCACATGGAGGATGAGGAAGAGGAAAGCTGAAGTTTGTACTGCTGTGCTGTAATAAGGGTGAAGTATCTGGGTTTAAAAATGTATCTAATGGTGATCCATGGACACTTGTATTGCTGCTTTGTGTTGGGCATGCTGTTTCTCGGGGTGGCTGGCTGAGAGAGGTGTTGCTGAGATACTCTGTTTCAGATATGTTTGGTGTAGGCATTATGAAAACATTTTCTTGGCAGGATTTGTCTGTGTTTGATTTTTTTAAATCATTGTTTAAAAAAAAAAACCTAAACAAATCAAAACCAAGACAAATCCAAATAGCTGGAACAAGGTGCTGTTTTAGAGATTGTATAATTATTTGTAGCACAGTGGGCTGGTCGCTATTCGTGTGAAAATTGTTACAACATGTTGAAAATGAGAAGAAAGTAGCAATATATCTGGAAGTTAAAGCCTCTTCCCTGCATGTGGTTTGCACATTGAATGTGATAATGTGCTATGCATTCATTAATGTAATACAAAAACACCATCTGTATAACAAAGATCAAAATAACTTCTGTATTTTCTTCATATTGAACCAAGTAGTTTCCAGATACCACACAGCAGGAGGCGCAAACACCTTACACCACTTCTCCTCACCTCTGGGGTACCATTTCCTTTTGTATTCTCTCTTTACTGGTGTCTTACTGGGCAGGGGGACGTTTCACTAAGGGGCAGCTGACTGTGTGTTTCTGAGCTGTACTCTGCTCCCTGATTGCATTTTGCTGACTATGCTGTCCATTCTTACCAGTGTGGAGGGATAACCTCTCAAGAGGAGAGGTGCCACCCAGCATTCTAGAAACTCACTTGAAATAGCCTCATGGCAGAATGCTTTTTCCCACACACCTTGTTCTGAAATCTTCACAGTTTTCCTATCCCTTCTTATTCATATCTGCTCTGATTTGTTAATTCCTTATTTCTTTTCCCATGGACTTTTTTGTTTGCTTGCTGAGCTGTGTTGTTTTGTTCCTCATGCAGACTTGGGCTTCTTTTTGGTGCTTCTTTACCATCTCAGTGAAGCCAGCTGTGCTTTTGGCTTTGGCTTATCTGTGGCTGCACTGAACCACTTAGTTCTGGTTTAGACTAGAAATATACACTAAAAAAAAGTCTAGAAATATATTTTTGAACTAAACATATTTTTGAAGCAATCTATGCTGGTTAAAAGGGAGAAAGATGTGGAGCACTTTGAGTTTTAGGGAGATGTGAGCATCAATGCCGCCTCTCCTCTAGCCTGCCCCTCCGTTTCTTTCTTTCTTAGTTGATAATCACTTTTTTGTTAATTTGGTTCAATCTCAGTGAAAACTTGAGGATCAGGCTCAATTCATTTTCAGAAAACTCCCTCAAGCTGCGTTTCAGTTCAATGCTCTGCTAGAAAACAGACTAATTTATGGAACTACAGAAATTCACATAGACCCTGGCTTGGGTGCAGTGCATGTCAGCAGACACTGAGAGCAAGCCATGCTTAGCCTGTTGTGTGAGAGTTGTACACACTGGCTTCAGCAAGAGCAGGACTGGTTACAGGATTAACTTTAAAGAAATTTCTCACTCCTTAATCTGCAGTAGCTGCTGATGAGATGTCTGGTGCATCTCCTTTTACCATTACTGGTCTTTTGCTCAGACCTGGCCTTTCCTAATCCAGAGTCAGTATTGGTGTGGACAACAAGGTTAAAAAACGTCGATTTAGGAAATGAAAGGTAGCTTACTTGCTATCTTAGGGAACCAGGACCTTGGCAATTCACACTGGAACTTGCATTTTTATTCTTTGCACTTTCAAGTTGATGTGAGAGGAAGGATCAAATCCTTTTCAAATTTCAGATAATTACTAAGTAACTTATTCTAAGATTAAATTTTCATTCTTACAGGAAAGCTATGAACCTTGCAATATTTCAATTAGTAATACTTTTTGACTTCAAAATGCTTTTGAATTGCCCATGACAATATCTGAAGACATACTGTGGACATTGTGACTAATTATGAGATCTGCATGTTAGCATTGTAACCGGCTAGCTTTGCCTTCCTCAAACGAAAAAAAAAAGGATTTCTTGCAGAAAGTCTGCATCTGTAAAGAGCAATAATCATAAATGATTGGCATGTACCTGAGCAGTTACCATTTTGGTATCTCAATTCCAGAACTACTCTGTTGTTACTTCCTTTTTTGCTTCAAAACCTGACTTTAGAGCAACAGACTGAATTGCATAAAATATAATAATGGAGCTTGTTTCCAACTTTCCAAATGAAGGTTGCTGATGTGCTGTAACAAGAAGATAACCCTTCAACAAGGGTTATCAAGAACTTCACTTCTTCCCCAAGTAACTGCAGTGTTGCATAGATCTGAACAAACACCTCATACTTCAGTATCTTTGAGGATATTGTTTTAAGGTGGCTTTCTTTTAGTTTCTAGATGGCTATTTACTCGCTTGTAGCTGCTTTTCTAGCTCGTCATCCTCTGCTTGTAGTTGCTCCGCAGACATGCGGGCTGCCCAAGGCTTTAGACTGACCAGGCACTGTCCTGTTACCCTGTCCTGCTAGTTGGTAACATTAGTTAGGAATTACGGCTTCTGCTTACATCAAATTTTAGTAAAGACCCTACTTACACTGGCAGTGTAAGGAAAGCAAATCACAGGGACTGGTACTAGAACAGACAAGTTTATCACTAACCCGAATTTGCAGGGGCACAATTTTTGCAAGTGGAACAAGATCTTATTAAGGATTCAAAGCCTTTCCATTACACAGAGGTTCCCAATGAATGTAATAGACAGGATTTTCAATGATTGTATTCAGGGAGAGGAAAGAACAAAAGTAAAATTGTTCCTGCCACTGCAGCTCTAAATCTTGGGGTAGAGTCATTCTCTAAGACTGTAGCCAGTCTTAGCCAAAAGTTCACTGCTCCAAAAAATCTTAATACAGAAGGAAACAGAAAGAGGGGCAGGGAGGGTGAGGGTGGGGAAACAACATAGTTTTCTGTTGGGTTAGCAGGTCAAATCAGTTCCCCATGCAGATAGATGGGGAATAAAGGGTGGAGAGGGGGAGTTGGGAATGGCTTGCTAGAGCAGGTAGAATGTAGGGTGGGGTGGCCCCTTTTTGGTGGCAGGCAATGTGAATAGCTCAGCCTCAAACGACTACTTCAGCCTTTGTAGCACTGATGTAGAATACCTGTGATCTTCTAAAAACCTGCATCCTGTTTTGCAGTATTTTAGCATTAAACTGAAGTATTGGTGGTGGCAGACTGGCTTGAGTTTCTACAGATAGGTATCTCATTCTGTGCTCCACCTAAATCTCCTGTTCTTTAAGGTGTCTTCCTTGCACTTGGGATGTATATAGGGCACAGATATATTAGTTAAACATGTTAATTTGTGACTGCAGTATCGGTAAAAGTGAAGATTTCAGTGCTGACTTGCAGTGTATTTGCCACTCACTTACTTTTAGGATACCCAGTGGGATATGAGAGTGAGCTTGTCCTGCTCTTAAGCAAGCCTCAGTATGCTTACTATGCACATTTGTGCAGTTGCTCTGAAGAAAATATCCCTACAGTAGTCAGTAAACCTAAGCAGCTGTAGTGGCTTTCTCCACGGAAAAATGAAAGGATTCTACCCCAGACACCCTGTGAGTTTGCTCTGAGTGTCTTGCTGTAACTGTGCCCTGGCAACAAAGGAGCATAGTCGTGCCTGACAAACATGCTGCAGTACAATCTGGACTGCAGTTGGTCCTACCCAAAGCTCTGCTGCTCAGTCTCATTGCCCTCCTTCTCTCAGAGACTAGTCATTCCTTAGAAACACCTGTCAAACAGCTGCACAAGGTGCATGCAGGCAAGCACTTTTAAATAATACAGCTCCTTTAATAGTTAGTCTGCAGAGAAGAGCAGAGTGAGCTGAGCTTTTTGATTTTCACAGAGCTGAATGTTTGTCAGTTCTCTGTAGCACACACTCCTATGGAAAAGGACAGTCTGCAATCACTTTGGCAGTGCTAGATGCCATATGGGTGTCATACAATATCCAGTGGTGGTTACTCACAAGTTAGAGATGATGAGGAAGTATTTTGAAAGAATAAGAATTTAAAAGCCTGAACTTTATCTTAAAAAACAAAACAAAAAAGCGCAAACAAACAAAAAAAAAACCCAAAACAAAACCAAAAAACTCCCACCAAAACATAACAACAAACCGAACACAAAATACTGTGCTCTCAGTGTATGAGTCTCCTTGCTGTTGGGTCCTCAGCTTCAGTGCTATGGTGATTTTATAATCTCTTTAACAAAACAGGAGAATGATGGGCAAAACTGGGCAGCAAAGTAATAAAGAATTCATTGCTGATTTTTTTTAAGCTTTTTTTAATAAGCAGAAAGGTTTATGTTGAGTCATCCCAGCTTTCTCCTCATGCTTCATTTTGCATGAGTTTGCAAAGAACATGGAGAGATGCCAAAATTCAGGGAGGAGGTCCCATGTAATCTTGTGGTGTGCCAGAGAGGAAAGGCTGGGCAGAAGGATTACATGTGCTCCTGATGTGTTCATTTATCGTAATGCAGCTTTGCTATTTGCCAACCAAATGGATATTTAAAAGAGGAGATGATTAGTGGAGAACATCAGCTCAAACCTACCATGGTTGTTTGAAATAAGGTATCTCATAAACAGTATTTCTGTAAGGTCATGCTGCATTTTAGTTGTTTAACTGCTGGCTCTTGCTAGCTGATTGGAAACTTCTCTTATGAGATCAGGTTTGTTCTGTGGTTTTTTTAAGTTAGAGTGTTAGATGTGGTGTGAGGCCGTACAGCCTTTTTGGGCAGCAAATCCCTGCAAAAAGGCCTCACTGACATCAGTGTCATAGGGATAGGCTTTTGGTGTGCACGTGTAGCCCTGGGGGCAGGAGCAGCACACGGCCTGTGGGCACTGAGCCTGTGCTGGTGCTGGGCCTCAAACTTGCTTGACTTTTGAACGAGTGCAAGAACATATCCATCCTCAAGTTCAGTTTGTTTCAAAATAAATAATGCCCAAAGAAGCAAATTTAAGATATTGTTTAGCTTCCGCTATTAGTTTTATTGACAGTAAAGAAGTGAGTGTGATATGTCAGCATGCAAGCTAATTTTTGTTTTGAGAATGTATTATTAATAGTATTAAGAAAGGCATTGAAATACCTGTCCTAGTTTAGGGCAAATTTGGGGAAAACCCTCTGAAAGGAGCCCCCAGGAAATAAACCCCCACGGCCCCTCCCCACCCACCTGGTTCAGGGAAAAATTTCCTCTGAGAGGGAAGTGGAAAAGAACCTGTTTATTCAACGAACAAAGCACCGCCCAGCACCAAAACAATTAACAACACCAGATGACAACAAGACTCTTTCACCACTCTGAAGAGATGAACAAATCCAGAGAGTCTTTCCTGGGAGTGGTCGCCCGGGTCTGGACGCTCAGGATTGCTCTCCAGCACTGGGGATGGCTGCTGCAGATCACAAAATGCAGGCTCCTGGTGTTCCTTGGTGTTTCCCAGATCCCAGTCCAGAGCAGGTTGGATGGTATTCAGGAAGAGGAAAGGAAAAAGCAACAGTCCAGGGAAAGAATTGGTCTGCTTAGCTAACCTAACTAGGAAGCAAAGGCAAAAGCAGAAGCAAGCTAAGCAACAAAGCAAAAGCCAGCCAGCCCTAGCCTTTTCTAGACAGCAGACCATGGGGGGAGGTGAACCAGATGATAACAAGGCAAAACAAACCTTCACTTTCAGAGTCAGTTCTGAAAGCACAGAACATAATATCAAACGTAAACAGAACACACGATTGGAGATACAAACACATTAACGTCACCCTAGGACAATACCTGATGTGGATCCCACTTCTGCAAACAGAAAGAGTATCTTTGGTGCAATATTTGCATTTCATAAGCTTTGCTGAGATTCATATCAAGTGTAAAGAATATGGTAAACTGTTTTGCAGAATTTAATAGGAGATAAACACCAGTTTGAGTGCATGGAGAGATGACTGTTCATGATAAAGCTAAGATTACTATCAGCAGATAAAATTTTGTATTTTCCACAATATTTTTGTTTCCCATGTTTAATATAAAATGCTGTCAAAAAATGAACTTAAAATGTAACTTGATTCATCTTGGGGGGAAGAATTAGGAAACAAGAAAAAAGTGTGGTTTTTTAATACCTTATTTTTTGTTTAATTTGTTTTTACTGACTGTTGGTTTGTAGTGAATCATCCACTCTGTTTCTCAGTAGAACATAGATATTAACTCTTGCTTTTAGTGGGATGCAAAAGGCAACTTTGTGTAAAAGTTAATTCTTAGTAAAACAGGAGATATTTGTAAAGAGAGTAGATAATCCAGATAAACTGCAGATTCACAGTAGCCAGCCTTTTACTTAATCTTTGCTGAGAGTAGATTAGGAAACCAGATTAAATCAAAGAAGCGTGCTTTCATTTCTGAGGCTTTGTTCCAGGCTAACACTAAGCATGCAAAATGCTGGTTGCCATTTCATGGAGTGAAGGTTGCCAGATCCACAAACTCTTCCCAGACCCTTTTGCTGGCATATGGAGATTTATTGGCAAGGCAGCATTTCAGAAATGTTCCCACATCCACTACATGAAGCATTTAGCAAGTGCCAGTGCCCCTTTAGATTTCTACATGATAATTTTTGGTGCCATTTTTTGTCACCAAACCTAATGTTATCTGAGGAAGAATCTCACAAATTCCCTGTCATAATATTTTACTGTGCTGTAGGTGGTTTCACTGCTGGTTCCTAGCAGCTTTGCAGAAGCAAACCTTGCCCTCCATTTTGAGAGGAATGCAGCATCTCCTTGAAATGGCAGCTCTGGAATTGATCACTTGGTGTGTTGTCAAGCCACATTTAAAAGGGAAAAAAAAAAAAAAAAAGGTGGGGGGTTCAGAAGCTTTCATAGGCTCAGTATGGCCATATTGTACAGAAGGTGGAAAACCTGTCCAGACAAACATTTCTTTAAGGCCTTTCCCCATCAGAAAAATCTTAACATTTTCCTGCCAGCACATGGGATCGCTCAGGCAGTGTCCGTAGCCACCTCAAGTCTGAGTGCCCTCAAAAGGCTTTGAATATTCCCTGTTGTCAGTAGGAGTGTCTTTGTACATCACTAGTGCCTCCATGGGCACTCCATGTTTTTTTGAACACCAAGTGCTGCTGCTGCGACCCCAAATGGTGGTGAGGAGTGTAAATCTTGGGCTCCACAAGTGCTCAGCAGTATGCAGGCTTGTGAGGTTCGTTTTGACACGTAACCTTCATTATTACGTATTCTGAAATTATTTTGTGTTCTAACTGTGTTAAGTGTTCATCTTACGGGTTCAGCACTTTATGAAGTTAAGTCTCCTAAAGCACGCTGTTGTGACATAAATCCACAGAGGGAAAATGCGTGTCAGCAGGTGTCATCCTGTAGTGTTTGGTAAAGACCTTTTTGCAGGACCAAAATGTTTTAGTACACAGGTAAAGTAAGGTGAGTAATATGGAGAACTCTAGTCTTGTTTCTATTAACTGCCCTAATTGTAGCATGTTTAACAGTCAACAAATTTAGTACTCCTTTAAGAAGAGCTTATAGGTGCAGTGACAGAAGGGTATGACTGAAAGATGGAATCATTTTGGGAAACCTAATTATAACGGCATCATTTTGCTTTTCTATTATTGTTGCACAATTTTGTCATGCTCCTAGTGTTGCTATTAATGTCTTCCTAAATGTCAAATTCAGACTGCTGATGGTGATCATCTCATGTCATATTGCTAAATTTACACAGGCTGTTGAGAATGTCTGATGTAAATGTTATGCCAGACTTTCTACATATGCATATTAGAAGACATCTTATGCTAAATACCTGCTATCAAATACCTACTTAACTATTTTCTTCAGTGGTATACAAAACAAATTGAGAGGTTTTTTTTTAGGAATCATCATGCTATTGTATTATTTTAAGTTATCTGTGATAGGAAAGATCTCACTTGTGAATGGTTGTGACACTAAATGATGTTAAGTAAGAAATTCCAGATACCTCTTCACTTTCAACTGAAAGCTAATGTCATTTCCTTATAAATGTTTCTCTGAGAGATCTGAATGCATCAGACTACCACCTAGCAGTCAAATGAAGGAAAGCAAAAAATGCCTGAGGGACATGCTTAGTGAAACTTCCTAATGTATTAAAAAAAATGTTCCTTCTAGTCTGGTAAATTCAATACAACTTCAATTATTAATGTTAAATAACTCTTTCTTTTTTTCTGAGTCATTTTGGAAATGAAAAGTCACTTTAAGACATAGGTTCTTAGGGCCTTTGAATTAGTTGGCTGCATGTGAATGAACACTTACTGTGTGCAGTGTAAGTTGTATGTCTTGGAAATACCTTGTGCAAAATTTTCCTCTGATATATATTGAATTTTGTCTGTTCAAGCTATTTAAAGTGTGCAATACTTGTAATTTGGATTGAAACATAAATTAAATGCTGTTAGAGCTGCTCTTTAAATGCTTTTCTTTGTAAGAAATTACCTGTAGCTTCACTGTGTAAAGAAGATTGCAAACATAGCTGAAAAATTAGTTAGTATCTTGTTGCTGCTGAAAATGGTTGCAAATGACTGTGAAGATTACATACCAAGGGAATAAGATTTCACCTTTATCATGGTTTTGTGATGTTTCCAGTGGCTTTTAGTATCTGCCATTATGCTGTTTTCATGGTTCAAAAGCAAAGGGTTGAAATTTTAGAATTATAAATGTATTTATTATATTCCCCACATCTGCCAAAAAAAATTGTCTGAATTCTAGCACATGGATACATAATTATGGGATTTAAAAGCGCCTGTATCCTGTTAGAACAGCAAACCTTTGGATATCAAATTTGAAGAAATGAGGGATGCCATTTGATTTTATTAAACTGGGATTTGAATGTTTGGAGAAAGCATTGGGGGAGGCATTTCTTTTGGAAATGGGAGTAATATTCCTCATTTGTGATAGTAAGAATGTTATTTTTGCCATAGTCACAATCTTTAGTAATAAACCTAGGAATATGTGCCTAAATCAAACATGCATATTTTCTATTTTTACTTATAACTTTGGCTTTTTTAATTTTAATTTTCAGGGTCTTTTCAGTGTAACACCAAAACCAGAATTGAATATTCTGCTGTCTAAATGTGCCATTGTTTTTTTGTTGTTTTTTTTTTTTTTTTATGGAAAGGGCAGTGTATTGATTACAGAATACTGAGACATTGAAAATTCTTTATTCTATTGTCAAGTCATAAGGGAAATTAGTGAGTGATGTTTTTCAGTCAAGCAACTTCAGAATAAAGTTAAAACTAACTATTTTAGCTGACCACAAACAAAGAAAAATACAAGAATAAAAGAACAAACTTGTAATTCCACCACTTCCTCCGTTTTTCTTGATTCAATGAACATTTTTTCATCTTTTGTGCAGCATTCCACTCTTATCTGTTTGCTTAGTCACATATTCCAAATACCAAATTTGGGGTTAGACCTGTTTTATATCCCAACTAACTTTCTTCACCACAGGAAATTTTAATTCTTTTTGTATTTTTCAGTGTCTTACTTTGAGGCATTTTGTACTGTTTCTGTAATTATGCTTATGAAGTGACATTTGGGGAACTCTTAGGGACTACTGAGAATCATTTTTATAAAGGTTACTGTTCCTTATAGGATGGGGGAAAAATTAGTTCTTTCATGGTGGGTTGTGTTTCTTTACAAGGAAATTGTATCCTACATTCAGTAAGGTAAAGCCAATGCACTCTTCTTCATGCAGTAATTGTTGACTTCCAGTATAAAATGAAGTCAAGAATTCAGTACAATTTATTTTAACTCAGGCTTATAATATTAGTGCATTTTGTGTTCATGGTGAATATGATTATTCTTAAAGGTTGTCCTTGAGATTAAGGACAGCTTTATGAACTCATCGTTATAATTGTTGGTCTTCATTTTAATGTCTTGTGTTTCACCATAAGCATGAGGATGATTTTGTTATGAGGGATTCTTGCAAGAAGTCCATATGCTGAAGAAGATGTAGGTAGTGGGGTGAAACTGGCAATACAGAGGGATGCAATTAGCAGAAAAGGAAAAAAAAAATCTGAACTGATATATATCCAGTAATAATAGAAATAAGGGAGAAAATTACAGTATATATTGAAAAATGTGTAGGTTGGAGAACAAAGAATAGCATTTCTCTGGAGAAAGTTGTCTAAGTCCTAAATTTTTTTAATAGTAGATTGGACACAGCACTGAGAAATAACACATATAAAAGCAAGGAGAGGAAGGGGGTAATTTAGTGTCTTTCTGCCTCTAGCTTAGAGCTGTATCCTCTCTGTGAGATTTCAGTTGAACATGGAAGCTGTGCCGTAGATTTAAGTGCAGTATGCGCTTTGCCATATCCTGAACTGTGAACCAGGAGCAGCTGAGCATATGATGACCCTCTCTCACTTTGGGTAGATCAAATTAGGGCGTTAGTAACTTCCTTACAGTAATTCAATATAAAAATGTTGGTTACAAATGGGGAGGGTTGAACTAATGGTAAGAGAGTGCATACCTAAAACTTGTAAGAACCCTTTCACTAGAGTATATTGTGCAGTTGAGTATAGGCATTATTTTCCTGTTTAATTTTTTTGAGATGTCCAGTGCCAGTGCAGATCTTGTCAAGCCTGCATTTTGTAGTGTGAAATACAGTCAGTGGCAGCTGCCATGTACAGCAGGTAGTGTGCCAAGAGGACCCTCCTCCATGCAGGTTGGATGGATCTACAGGCACGAGTGTCTGAAAATCCAGTCTTTCATCTTTCTGAGCATTCCTTCCCTTGCCAAGATTACACCTATGACAGCCCCACAGAGATCTTTGCTGCTGCCCTTGATATTGTTAATATTAAATATTAAAATTAAGTATAAAATATTAATATTTTAGTAGTCACACAAGTCTACACACATCTTTAGAAACTCTTTGTACTAAGCAATTTTCAAGCATGTAGAGGCATAGCCCTATCGTGAAGAGCTTGTAATATAAAACAAAGGATCTATGAAAAAGAGGGAAGGGTGACTCAATCACATATCTCTATAACATCTTTTGATTTTATGAGTAAAATTTCAAATGTTCCTGTTTGCTCTTCAGCCAAGCTATTTTGGCTGATTTGGAAGGAGAGACTGCAAGTAGGTATGGATTTGGGTTTGGTTGCCCTTCCCATATAGTTAAGCATATTTCTGTAGCTTATAGAAGCTTGTTGCTTCACTTCTAAATTAAAATAATCATTTCAGTTGCAATATTTAAAAATATTAAAGAGAATGAAATTTATAGGTCATGTTCCTGGCTGCCCCCTCTTGTGTTTTACCATCTAAAGAGTATCCCAGTGCTACAAATACGCCTTTTGTAGCTAAAGTTTACTGACTTTAGTCAAATTGGCAACGGTACAAATTGATTCCAGACTGAAGATCCAAATTTATTGTAACTGTTTGAAAACAGATGTTGATTCAAATTACTGCATTTAACAGCTAGAATTAAAATGCCACTATCTGGTGGTAAAGTGTTGATTTGGATGACTTGGGGTGTGGAGTGAACTGCTCCAAGGGGAGCCTCTTCTGTGCCGTTTGTGGCTGTGCTGCGCAGGAGAGGCAGTGGGGCCAAGGCATGCGGAGGAGGCCATTGCAATAGGATGACCCTGCCAACTGGCTTGTTTTGAACAGTGGGGCCTTGGGAAGCCCCATCCAGGGGGGAGGCTTTGTCTGTCAGGGTAGACAGGCAGAAGTTGGACTGTGTTTGCTGGCAGTTGCACTGACCAGGAATAAAATTTGTTTAGATAAGATTAACTGAGGCTAGCCAGTTTTTTGTAGTATTGTCTGAGCAGAAGCAGTTCTGGGAAGAGAAGTTCTTTATTTATAATGACTTGTGAAGATTATTGTGGTCTCTGATACACAAATGCTCAGAATACACTCTGATGATCAAAGATCTCTGTCATGCAAGAACTACTGAATTCAGTCATACAGAATATACATCGAGTAGAAATCTATACACCAACATCAGTAAGTATCATAGATTGGTGGGACATGGGCCTTGGAAGGACAGCAGAGACTGGCTTTCATTAGGATTTCTCCTGCTTCTGAAGGAGTACCAGAATGTACAGAGATAGGGAAAACCTCCTGTTTGGGCATCTGGCACAGCTGCTGTATAGAGGTGGGTAGATGAGTCACTTACGCATTTTAGCTCTAGTTGGCTTTGTTATTCAGCCCACATACTCTAGTGTCTGCTTCAGTGTGTGTGTGGTTTTGAAGGTTTTGTCTTTCTCTGTCTCCTTTCTTGGAATTCCCTAAAGAACTTCACCACCTCCATTAGAAAGGGACTCATTCTACTCCATAAAATGAACAGGAATGCAGTTTGTTTCCTTTTGCATTTTTATGACAGTATCAAAAGTTGACCAGTTTCCCTGGCTTGCTGGCAGGTGTTTGTATGCACTGGTTTGTATTGCAAACCAGTTTGCAATACGAGATAAATCCATGCTGCTGGCTTTTCTGTGTGCTCTGTTGACTGTCATGTTCATTTTCTCCCATTAACCTTAACCTCTCATATAGGTGCTGTAAAAGTTGGTAATTTCTTGAAATGTTTCTGCTTTCTGGGAAACCTAAGTATGGAAAAATGGTGTTTTAAATACGGTGTCTTATTCTAGCTACTCTGTATTTTCTACATGTTAGTCTTTCAGATGTTGTCTGGTTTTGAATGGTTTTAGGTTTTTCTTAATTTTTTTTTTAATTAAAACAGACATCTCCTATATATAACAAGTGCACAGTGGCATCACCTTTTTCATGAAATATATGTCAACATTTTGTATTCTGTGCTCAGGGATAGTATCTTCAAGAAAACATTATGTAATTTTTAAGCGCTTTGTTTATTTGGGGCTTCTAAGCATTACGTGTTTTATAATCTAGTTGTTTATGGTAACATGAGACTGTATCATTTTTAAGATGTTCTACATGGACTTCCATACATACATTATTGCAAAATATAGTTTTGTGATCTCTGTTTTTACTTCTCCAGTCCTTCAGATGAATCACTAAGGAAATAAGGTTTAATGGTTTAAACTGCCATGCTTTCAAATTGATGTCTTCTCAAAGCAGAAGAGAGTCATGGCCATTCTGTCCAGTGAAGCAGTATGCCACACTAGTTCATCATGGTGTCATTCTTCCTCACTTCTTCGCTTATTTTCCATGACTGGTTGTCATCATTTTATTGATTGTTAAGAAAGTGCATGGTCCAATCTCTCTGGCTCTTTTCATCACTCCTGTTACTGTAGCATTACACAATTCCATGGTGGCCTTCATATGCTTCCGTGTATTCTTATCATCTCAGAATCAACCAGTGTTACAGAGCTCGCTGGAAACCCATCACACCATTGTAGCTGTTGAAGAACAATGTGTTGATTTGCCCCAAAATTATTTGTGTCTCAGGTTGTTGCCCCTTTCATTTTCTCCCTGGTGGAGTCTTCCTCTAGCCCCTTCCTCACTGTTATCAGTAGTAGAACGTTGTGTTCATGTATTTGTTATTAGCTTGAACGAGGATCTATAAAACAGTTCAAGTGAACTTTTTGCTCCGGACAGTCGCTCGCTCACTAGTGCCCTGAGGGTTATCTTCTTGGAGCTTTTGTTTCCCTTTTCAGAGCTAATCAGAAACATAAAGGCTATTTTGTCCTGAAACCTACAAGCACTGAAAAGCAACAAAGGATCAGCACAAGTCACTAAACTTCTCAAGGCATACAAGACTTGGTCATCTCATTAAATACTTATCTATACTCTTTTTTTTTTTTTTTCCCTGCACTTTTCTCAGAAGGGACAGAGTACCTTATCGCCACATCCGCTTGTTCTTATGCCTTTTTGTGAAATAGCAATGGGAAGCTCAATCTTTTTTAGTGAGTCAGACATAGAAAAATTCTTATTAGTTTAAGCATTTTTCACTTGTGTAGGAAAATCTTATGGGTGAGAGCTCTTTTAAGTTCTGTTTGCCTAAGTATGGCAAACCTTTGTGGTACCTAAACCCTGTGAGTTTTGTTTTGGTGTTTCTATTTGGATTTTTTTTTTATCTCTTTGGTTTGATAGGGTTTCGTTGGGGGCAACATTGTTGTTAGCCTTCTAGTCTGCATCATTAATATAGTTTAAACATGTACATAATGAGATATTTCCTTTTTGCAGTCTTATTTCTTTTTTGAATAAAGGATTTCAATCTCTGGAAATAATTTATGCCTGATTTTGTACTGGTCTGTGCATCTACTGCATGCAGGTTCCTGTACTCTTCACATTCTATTCTTGATTTTGGGCATCATTGCAGCTTTGACTGTTGCCAGTGAGTGCTGGCTCTTCTGCCATCTGGGTCACTGTGTGTTTTAAAAGTACTTAACTTCAGTATGTCCCAAATGGAGAAGTGAAAGTACAGGTCTTGGAACTTCACTGCAAAAAGGAGCTAAATTTGTCTACCAGCAAGATCTATATGTACTGAAGATTTTTTTTTAACTTGTCCCCATAGGGTGAAGTATTTAGATTATGTTTTCTGTATTATTTAGCTTTTGAAGGTCAAAGCTCTGCTCTGTTTTTCTATGTTACTGTGCATTGGAATGTCTGGCTTTTCATAAGGTATTCTTATATGTATTCATGGACTTTTCTTGTTTTCTTTTAGAAAGCTTAGAAAAAATTTTCGAGAACATGTATGCCAAGCTCAGTATATAATCACAGTATCTTTTGATGCAGACTCCAAATTAATAAAGCTTTCTCATGCTTCAGTTTCTTTGATTTTGTTAAGAGGATTGCCGGCTGCTCACTTCTGTATGTTGATGTGAACATTTCTATTTTGATAATATTCTGTCCAAGGTCTGGTATTCATTCCCTGCTACAAGTGTTTCCCAGCATTCCTTTTATCCTGTATGATTGAAATACTGTGTTTCACTTTGTGGTGTTATACTCAATATGGCTCTTGAACCTCTCTGCTAAGCTACAAGTACAAAATTTTGATCATATTTTTATGTAACATCTCTGTGCTTCAAACTGCTATTTTGATGCATAGCAACTATTAGGTAACACAACTATTAAGCAACTGCATTTAAAATCTCTGTAACATTGCTATTGGCATTAACTTTTTATTCTAGTTTCTTAAGTTCGGCCAAAATTTTACTATTTTTGTATTCAAAAGAAGACATTTTCTTGTGTTTTATCATTTGACATATTTTTAAAAATTATTTTCTGTTTGAATTAATTTATTCTGATGACTGATACTCTGCTTTCTGTAAATTCAGTGAGTACCTTATCTCAGAAATTCACAGTACAATGCAAGTAGATGAGATGATTTCTCTGAGTAAGCTGAGATAAGTTGAATAGAGGAATATCTTTGTAAAAGAAACTTGGGAGAAAAATTTATATCTGAAATTGTGAAAGACAGTTTCAGATGTCAGTTGTTTTGAAGAAAATAAAATGTTAAGGCCAGAAAATAAAGAAAACAAGTATCAGCAGTTGTTATCATAAAAGCTTGTGTGTGATTCTGCTTTTTTTCTTCCCTCTTATGTGTTGTGAATGTTGACACTGGGCATAATACAAACATTTTACAGGAGTCTTACCAGAACCTTTACCAATGCTGAAAATTTATTTCCAGAGTTGTTGTCTAGATCCTCTGTAGTGCTCAAGTCATTAAATTCTCTAATTTGGTGGCAGGTGGGTGAAATTAAATTAACAGGACTTCAAAATATGCTTAAACGTAACGCTAAGGGTGAATTAGGTCCTGTGTTCTGGACACAGTAGACTTGAATGGCTCCTTTGAAGGAATCCTACCCTAGAGGGCTCAGCAACTTCATGCTCATTAAAACTAAGAATCATAACTTGGCCTTTGGCAATAGATTCTGTATGAGTTAGACTGTGTTTAGATGAGGCAAATAAATACAGTGCTTTGGATGCTGGTGCAATTCATATGGGGTAATGAAAGAAACTTGTTTCCTTCTACGTAAAGACATTTTCACTCCCTGTGTTGCTACTACACATTCGGGGGCACTGACGTAGAAAAGAGTGTCATTACCGGAGTCAGCAAGACCTTAGGGACCATTGTTATTCTAAGCAGCACGACAGAACACGCTCTGAACAAGGCAGAGGGCAGCAGTCTGGAAGCTTCTCCTCGCTGCCCCTTTCCCAGGCGCGCAGTCGCTAGCGGGAAGCGTCGCCGGCAGGAGTCGGTGGCGGCCTCTGCAGAGCGGGACGGCTGCAGGCAGCTCTAATTATTTGTTGAAGTCTGCTGATGGCACAGCAGGTAGTGTCCCTAACAGTGCCTCTCAACTTCACAATTTGCTTCCTGCTCAGAGGTGAGAAGGGCAATTGAACAAGAGCTGTAGGATTATTGGAGGTGTTGAGAGAAGCTGCTGCCTAGAGGGATGACTGTTTTGTAAAGGTGTTTTCTTTTGAAAGCACATTATAGCAACCATTTCCGTATTTACATCACAAAATATTTGAAACTGTATCTGTTTTTTCAGGTAGAAAATGTCAATAAAGTAATTTAAAGATATTTACCAAACCTTTGTTGGTTTTCCCTATTCTTTCTTTGTCCTCTTTTCATCTTCCAAATTGCATTTTCTGGGAATTAAATAGTAATGGGTCTGTTTTGTCAAAACTCCTTAGGCACTGCAGTTTACAGCCCAAAGAGAGTGTGGGAGCCTTCTAACAGTACACTGAATTTTTTTGTCTGATAATTCAGGAACCAAAGTATTATTTCAGTTGCTAAAATCCCAGCTGCCATATTTTCAGGTAATTACTGAAAAAAAAAATTATCTTGCTGTATGATAAATGGTGACTAAATGTACCCTTATTTTCAAGTACAAGTAAGTTTAGAGAATGCCTCATATAATATGGGTATCTGCTGCTCTTATATAATCTTTAGGTTTATACAACAGTCTTTTTTTTGTTATCTCATCTCCCTATTTAATTTGTGAGAAAATTTCGAAGCTTTTGTCCTGTTGGAATGCATAATTGAGTTTTCACAGCTATAACTTAATTTTATTGGGTTTTTTTCTTGCTTTCCTATTCTGTTGTATGTATACAGTCATTACAGAAAGAGAATTTATGGTATCTTGTAGTGTCTCTACACCATGGTGTGCATAATACCACGAACAAACAACAAAAAGTCAGATGGTGTTTTTAGATGGTGTCATACTAAAAACTACTGCAGACATTAAATAATAACATTGTTATGTGCCTCTGATCTTGACAGATACTTGGTCAAAATTGTAGCCTGTCTGCAAAGATTTTGTATCTCATATTTAAGAAATAAAACATGGGAAAATCATCAGTGCACATGGAATTATTTTGTTTGTTTTAATACTGTTAATACTTGTTAACATAAACTTTGCTGCTTACCAGTTTTGAAACTTTTTTTTTTTTTTTAATTCTGGTGAAGATTAGCCATAATTTTTACATTCTTGCAAAAATGAAAAAATAGAAGATATTATTCTGATTTTGGATTGGCATGGGGCAGTATTCAGATCCAGCTTACTTTGCTGACTCATTTGCGGGTGTCTTCTGACTTTGGGTGTACTGTTTGGTTTTCCATTCTCCCAAAGCTTAGGCAAGCAGCCGCAACCCTCACTTCCTCTCCTGTCACTGACAGTTCTCTCTGTAGCATGGCAGGGACGTGCTCTGTCTTACTGTCATTTTAAGGTCCTACAGATTTTGCATTTAGCACTGTCTTAAGTGTCACAGCTTTCATTAGGTGGAAAAGGATTTCTTTGAATAATTAAAAAGGGTCGTGTTTCCTCTCCTGGTGCTGATTTGAACGAACAGGGAATTGTGCTGAACTGTGTCATTGGCAGTGAAGGCTGCAGTCAGACAAGTACTGCTGGCAGCGGCAGAGCCACATAAGAGGTTTCTGCTGCCAGCTGCTTGTCCGAGCCTTCCTCTGTGTGTGCCAGCTAAGTGCCCAGGTAGCTGCTCCCTAACCTTGGCTGTCCAGTCGGTCCCGCATGCATTTCCAATAACAAAGCCGTTTTAGCCCGTGATTTTGACATTGGGGGTTAGGAAATGAGTGTGGTGTTGTGATGTTTAGTGGTGTTACTCCCCGCCCCCCTCCACCAACTCCCTGGGCATTGAGCAGCTGGAAGCAATGACCTCTTCACCCCACTCAGATGCATCCAGGGCAACACATCTGCCGACGGCCTCAGGCAGTCGGAGCTTTCTTACGACTTGAGACCCTCAGGGGATTTTGGTCAGCCTCATTTGTGGGTAGCAAATGGCCTGGAGATGCAATGTATTCAGTAAGAGCGAGATAAAGATAATGCTAAGATGCGGAACTCTGGAACCTCTTGCAGTTTTGCTGGTGAAAACTTGGACCTCTGTGAGTTCTCATGCATGTAGGGTAGGGGTTTTTCACACTGAAGTGCAGAAATTTCCATTGTAAGCCCATGCAAGTTTTTAAGGCTCTCGCCTGAATCGCAATCGTACCAGGTGTATAAACAGGTGACTTAACCTTGATGTAACTGTGTGCCTGAGGTATATACTTCTAAGCAGATTATACTGCAATTCATTTTCCTCTTCTTCATTACAATTTGAAGTGTGTTACATAATTATCAGGCAACATAAATAATCTGAATAACTATTCTGACTAGTAGTAAAGAAAAAATAGCTGTATGGTTTCAGGAGGAATGCTTCCATTCCAAATATATAATTTTGAAATTCTTTGTTTAAATTATATAAAATAACTTGTAATGCTGATTGCATTACACTTAGAATCAGTATATTTTAAACAGGCAAATAGGAGCCTTTCTGGGATATTTCAGACTGAGGAATGCTTTGGAGTGCACAGCTTTGTGGCACCTCCAGAAAGCTTTGTAAGTGAAGTGACTCCTCCAAAGGTAAGGAGCTCTTGAGGATAGCATTTTGGACTTTTAAATCCCTTCTGGAAAGAGGGTTTTGTTACAAAAAACAAGACAGGAGTATTGCAATGCCATTCTTTTAATATAGGAGCACTTCAAAGTACACAGTCTAAAGCTGCAGATTCACAAAATACTGTTTCAGAATATGTGATGTTGGGTTGATTGGCACAGAAATGGGTCCATACTGGGAAAAAAAAAGGCATATTTAATATTGTTGCATAACTGAAACTTGATAATTGCCTTTTTGTCCTTCGCTTTGCTCCTCCATTTTTAAAATTCTGATTTATAAGTATTCTAAGTACAGTAATATAAAATTATACTAAATGCATCTAAGGTAAAATGTCTGTTCTTAAAGCAGGCAACATAGATTTAGCATCACTTCTCTTCTCTTTGTTTTGGACTGTAACAAAGCAAAACCGGTCCCTTCTTTCGTGGCTGTTGCAGAGTACCTTTAACAAGATGATGTTACGCGAGAGGTGCACACTTGCTTGTTACCTTCAGAAACCACAACTGAATGCTGAGGTGAAAAGGAAAATTCTTATCCATTCATTTCATACATTTGTCAGTTAGAGAGTCTCCTTTCATAATACTTAGATGAGTGCTTAGAGAGGTCACAATACACTGAGTTTCAAAGGTTGAAACCAAATTTATGTCAGCGTGTGTTTGCATCCATATAGGGAATAATTTTGATACTTTGGGGGAGAATTTCAAATAGGAGCATAATACTGTATGATTTCTTCTTGTATACCAAAATGTACATGTTTAAAAACAAAAGCTTTTTCTATACATTTCAATATAATACATCAGATTATTTATCTAAATTCTGGTTTACTGAAAGAAGAAGAGGAACAAGGGAAAAGAGAAAAAGGCATTTCTGCTAAAGCTGCTCTCTGAAGGGAGGCTATTGCTGCAATTTCATATTCAAGCTTTTAGCAGTGCCCATCAGTGTTTGTTTAGGTCTACTGAACCTACAGTAACAGTCATTTTATCCAGTATTGGCATTGTCTGACAGGCTTATGGTATGGCAGCAGGCTAGTGGCTTCTTGTGCCTTCAGGTTAAATCCTAGAGTAGCAATATCCACCAGGGTTGAGTCAGTGTCAGACTGAGCCATGGCCAAAACTTTTGTTTTCCTTACTTGCAGAATATTGGTCAACATTAAAAATAATGATTTACAGGTAAGAAAATGTAAAGTATGTTATTTTTTTCCTAAAATTATAGGCTTCATGCTTTGTTTTAATACCCAGCTTTTTTGTCAACTGTATAACAGAGGAATTTGTTCTTCAGTTTAACAAGACACATCTGTGTCTTTTCCATATAAGGCTGTCGGCAGAGCTGATCAAGATAATCTGAACCTTTGTTTTTAGTTTTAACAACTTGGCCACACATGTCTTCACATGTGTGTTGGTAGGAGCTGGTGGGGTAACTACATGGCACTAAAAAGGCAAAAAGGAAGCAGGTCCATCTAGACCTGCTTTTTCAGTTGAACAGAGCCCCTGTCTTTACACCTTTACAGCTTCTGGGATTTTAATGACAATAAAATAGTTCTCATGCATATGATTTCTGTGAATTAAAATTATTCTTCGGTCTTCAGGCTGTATTTATTCACCAGAGAAAGTAAAGCAAGCGGTGAACTTCGCAGCAAAGCAAATCCTGTCAGAATGAAGGGTTACAGACCAAAGAAACAAATTTAAATCCTGAATAATTACCACTGCTTTCAGAATAAAAAATTCACTATACCTACTCACAAGAGCAGTGTTTTTTCCTAGTGCTGCAAATGATTTGCTAGTCCTTGCAAATCCAGATCTTTGGCAAATGGCTTGAGGAAGTAAGTGGAGAATTTGAAGTCCTGAGCTTTAAAAGACAGGACTAGTGGGTTTGAGGAAGGGAAGGACAGGAGAGTTTTTATTTTGTGTTTAAATTTTTATTTTATTTTTCAAAATACATTGACAAAAAGAAAAGAAATACAGTCAGTACATCTCAAATGGCTACAGCCGCATGTAACCCACTGAACTAACTGGAGTTCTCTACAGGCACCAAGATCTGGGCACATGGAAGAAGATTAGGGATTGACTCATAGTTAGATTTAGAATATTTTTTTCTTGTTACGTTTTTGTTCACTGTATTTTTTTCATTTTCTTTGTGCTCACACCCACATCTCCCAGGATTCCTTTTTCCTCTAAGTTAGGATGTTAAGACTGTTACTCAGTCTTGTGAACAAAGCTACAATTACCTTGTTAGAAGGAGATGATCAGTGTGAGCATACATGATCAGATCTTTGAGCATGTAAGCAAAGGTGAAGCACGGAGGCTCACATATGCAAAGAGAAATTATACTAATGATTTCTGAGAGCAGTATAGTTTTCTTCTGATTACCCAGTGTTTTTTATTCTGATTATTGTGTTAAGAAATTTTATTTGAAGTTGAAGAGCTGAGTGGAATGTGTTTATATATAAAACAGAATCTCAGATCTATCTGAAGAATAGAGGAGAAATTGTTCTGCTTATGATTGAGGCAATACTGCTTTTGAGGCTTTTTATTTCCATTCTTTTTCCTAGATTTATGCCTGACTTTTATAGTTTGGAAAGCTATTTTTTCTTTTCAGCTGCACTTTTTAAAAGAATAATTTGTTAAAGCCTTGAAGAACTTGTGTTTTAGACATTTACAGTCCATTCAACAGAAACGAACATAAAATATTTTCTGACTATACTCTACCTAAGATGGTAAATCCAAACTAATGAGACCTTGAAAGTAAACTGTTCTGTTCTGGCTTGCTGGACTAAAGGAGACGAATGAGCACAACCAGGCAGGCTTTTTAGCCTGCTGAAGAAAAAGAAAGTAATCTATGTTTTTCAAGCTTTATCATCTTGTCTGGTCACATGGACTGCCAGGCTTGCTGAAAGCCTTGTGCTTCCTTTGCTTTCTTCCGTGGATAGGTAGAAATGTGTGGCTTAAAAAAAAAAAACCAACAATGCTCCATTGATGATATTAATGAAGCCAAAGAAAAAATTGATGGCTAATCTTATCAAATATACCAACTTCCAGAAGTATAATTAAAATTTAGAAATAGCAAGCATAGTGCTTAAGTACTATACTATTTCGGTTTGCTTTCTTTTGGTGTTTTAATGGAAATCTGTGTCTCCTGCAACATTTTGCCAATTTGACAGTATGATCAAGTAGTGTAGGAATGTGCAGGGCCAGACACAGATTTTTTTTTTGAGCACAGTCCCAGTATAATAGTTTGTAGTTTATAAATGTCTTTTCTGCCCAACACATCACAGACATGTTTTTTTTCAAACAAGAGGTTTGTGTTTCAAATTTATATTTTAATTTAAATGCAGTAAGATGGAATGTCTTGGAGAGAGTAGAAACATTTTATCCTTCTCTGATTGTGAGGGGGAGAAAGGAAAGCGTATTATTTAATCAGATGTATTTTTAGCAGGATTTCATAATTGGCATGAGACCCTCAATCTAAGAACTTGTTTTATAATGGAGATGAGCTGATCCTTTCATGTTCACTGGTTAGCTGGAACACAATTTCAGTTCACACAAAGCTTTGATACTCTCTCCTTTAGGGGCTAGTGCCTAAACAAGGTCCAAGTCTCTAATATTATCAATTCTTATGAGAAATTACATGCTTATTTATTGTGATAATTGCACTACACTATATAATTCTGCTATTCTGGTTTGAATTTTTAAATTAATTTTATTTCTCTGTCTTACTGTAGAATCATTAATTTAGTTTAATTTATTTAATTTAATTTATAAACCTTGATACATTGTCTACCTTGATGCTGCTTCTCCACACATTGCTACGCTGAGTAGACCCAATTAGTGCTCAAATAATTTGGTGTAGAGATACCCAAGTTACTGCCCCAATCCAAAGTAATGCATCCATATGAGCTCACTCCAGTGCCTTGGGTAATCAGAAGCAAGACCTGTGCTCAGTACTGCAGTGAGGTACTTAAATTGATCCCAAGATGCAAAGTACTGCTTGCACATTTGGCATTGTGACGAATTGTAAGAATACACTGGCTCCCTCCAGCAGCATTTTTTTACTGTTTGTGCTGCAGCCCTGTGTAATGTAGAAATTATCAAAGATAGTTCAGACAATTGTTGCCTACTGAGAACATTCACCTCCATTTTAATATTTAATTCAAGAGCATGTAAATATTAAAAGCTTCACAGTTGTGGTCCAAAATAACTGTTTTTTGATTGAGAATCTGATCTGTATTCTGGCAAAGAAAATGTAACGTGTATTTCTATTCTAAAAGATTTATCTTGTAAACCAGAAGTTCCACAGGAAAGTGTCGTTTCTTGATGACTGGCTGAAATAAGTGCAGCCCATGGCTGTGTGTTCATCATGCATTCCTAATAAGAAGCTCCATATTCACTGTCAGACTAAATTAACATGGTTTGAGAAGTGTCTTACAGGTTAGTTTTGAAACATTTGTCAGCCACTACCACTGTTGTCTCATTGTTCATTTGTCAGCCACTACTGTTGTCTCCTGCTTGCTTCTCAACCTTTTAATCAAAACGAGCTCAAGCAGAGTAATCAGATACTACTGTGGGTGATAGTGACTCAGGAAACCCTCCCCAACTTTAAGCCTTCTTAGGAGCTTTAGCAAAGAGCAAGTGAAACAACTGCACCTCCCTTGGGTCTTTGAGACTTTAGAGAAAGAGGCTATTGGACTTCAATACAGCAATGGATAAAACAGAAGCACTACAAGTTTCTAGTGCATAGGGTTTTCTGGTTTTGTGGGGGCATTTTTCTTGTTTGGGACAGGTTTTTTTGATTGTCACCCAATTTCACTCCAGTTCTCTATGTGGAGTGGCACCTTGTTTCTTACTGAACTGCCCCTATTTCTTTGATCCACTGCTTTTGCCTAGATATATGGATGATAACTGGACAATTGTGTGTCCAACTTTAGCAAATATTGTCAGTAGCATTTTTCCAGGCTTAATGTTTCTTAATGCCCTCCACAAGGGTTTTTGTCTCAGCTTCCCAACTCTGGCCAGTGGGAAACTGACCAAAATAACCACTTTGAACTAGAAGATGTTTGCTGCCTTCTCTGACAGGTAGGAATTCTTAAGTTGCAAATCACCTGCTTTGCTTTGAGATTTGATATGTAGTCTTCTCATTTCGGGGCGTTTATTTAGGTTTTCAATTAGGGGGGAAAAAGTTATAGTACAGACATAGGGCAAAAATACTTTCAGGCAGATTTGTGTGCTTTAATCTGAGGTAATGCACCAGAAGTAATAAAAGATTAAATGGGCATAAACTTTAATGTCAGATTTAGTAGTCATTAAGAACTTTCAGGTATTCTGTAATCATTAATTCAGTTCTTGGTTCATTAAAAAAATGTAGTTGTTTAATTTGCAATTGGAATGGAACTTAAGAATTATTTTGTTAGTTGCAAAACTTATATGTATGTCTGTGTGTTAGAGGTGCCATTAAGCATTTTCAAATGCAACCTTATTTACAAAGCACAATCAGTCTTTAGAAGTTCTTTTTCAGAAATAAAAAGTGCCACTAAAACACCTGCATCAAGAGCACTGTACAAACTATGGATTTCTGTCTGCCTGAGAGCAGACTCACATTTTCCCAATTTCCTATTTTCACTTGCACAAACCCTGGAATGATGCAGTGATGTGTCAATTTTTTTTTTCCCTAAAGATTTTGCAAATTACCTTTTTGTGAAAATATCAATGTAAACTTGCTGAGGACTAATATAACTGTTCATATTACTCTTGTTTTGAATAATATCTTGACCAGGAGTTCTTCTGGGTTTCTCTTGTGTTGTATTGTCTAGCTATTGAAGGGTAAATAAGTTAACTGAATATTCAATGCAGTCAGCTGGGTGTTCTATTCAGGTAATCGTTCGATCAGTAAAGTCACAGAGGTATTTTGGAAAATGTTGTGTTTATTATGAATGTACACTAAAGAGAGGATCAAGCAATATTTTTTTGAGCTGATGCACAAAAGGAGTTTCTATCAGGTACATACATTTCCTAGTACATTGTTGCTTAGAAATCCAGAGTACCTCTTGAGTGCTCTGAGCTGAAATATGAGACCTGAATTTAGAGCTAAAATACCTGGGCTTGCAAGACTTATATCACTAATTCAGTTTTAGTGTAGTGATTTAATAGATTTTTATGCCATATTGATCTGAACATTACGTTGTACCCACACACAAACACAAATCCCTTTCTTCCATGTTTAAAGTAAATTTGAATGAGGAAGAGCTTGTGAAGGTACAGCAGAGTTGCATAGATACTAATACTTTGTGTTTAAAAGCAATTTCTCAGACAGGTAATCCACAGTAGGTAGAACATGCCCATACATTTGGTATTAATAAAAACCAGTGTGTTTTCGTGTTATGATGCAGCCACCGTGTCTTGGAGATGGAAATAGTCACACAGCTGCCAAAAATCCCCACCTTCGAGTAAAACAACACTTGTGTTTGATTTTGGTATGTCTCTTGGAATTTCTGTAAGCTCTAGGAATCTTATTTTTAGAGTTCTTTATTTCAAATTTCTGTATTGTTTTGGGTTTGTTCTTCAAAGAAACACATGGTGATCCATGTATATACCTATATGAGTATTCTTATTGATTTATGTGGTTAAAAATATAAAATATTCATACCTTAATAGAAACTAAAAACAGTCTTTATTGAGTTAAGTTGTGAATGTGGACACCAGGCTGCAGAAATGATTGATGGTTTTCTTACCACATGTAATAGCCTAACAGGATTTCACAAAACCTTTGTTCACACACTTAAAAATTACCAGAGCATTTCCTTAAAATAAAGAGTGGCTAGTATAACCTTAAACTGCTGCTTCAGAGACATTGTTCTAAACGTTGCTTAAAAAAAGAGGTGTGAAATTTAAGGACTCTTTAAATTTATTTTTTTAATAAATAAGCACTGTAGATTGCAGTTGTATATAGATTGATATATGTGTTCGTTTTTGTTGGGTCTTTTTTAACAAGCTTTCCAACATAGACATTGGAAGTAAGTTTAATTATAAATTACAGTTCTATTATATTTTTTTGTTTCTGTCTGAAAATTACCTGGAGGTATATTGAGAAGCAGTTGCAGTCAGATTTCACCATATATTTTATAACCTCCTAAACCTGCAGAGATGCCTTTTCCTGTTAAGGTCCCTGGCAGTAGAGGGCAGTTCCTTGCCCTCTAGTTTACTAGAGTGAACTCTGAGCTCACCGATGATGTGCATCCCCTCTGATGTGCCTACTTTAGCTGTGTTGTAGTTGTTCAGTAGTGAAACCCTTAAAACACAAATCCCAAGGTCACTGGGTTCTTGGCAGTGGCTGCTCCACCCAGCAGACCTGCTGCTTCTGGCAAGCTTTGCTTTACAGTGTGTCGTGTAGCCATGACCTCTGAGCCCTGTGTCCCTGCTTTAGGGGGACCTGCTTTCCTGCTACCCCAAGGTGCTTCTCTGCTCCTCCAGGTGACTAAGATCCTGGAAAGAGGTGCTTGAGAGGGGACTTTTTAAACTGGGTACCAGTAATTCATGTCACCTGTTGAAGTGGTATATCCATGTTGTATGCTGTGATCACTGTAATTGAGGAATATACTATTATTCTGTTGTGGGTAGCACCCTCCTGATATTTCTTCCCTACCACTCGTTTTTTAGGCTTGCTAATCCTCAGGAGTAGAATTATTCATGGTCAATGTACTTACTCCTGTATCACCAGTAATTTACTACAACTTCTCTGTTCCTTGTTCCCCTTTGATTGGCCTCTCCATCTAGTCATATAGCACATAACACAAAGATGGATTGTATGGCATTCTCTGCTGGGGAAAATCAACACATAGAGCAGGCTCACTGCCAAGATGCTCATAATTAAACTGTTGCTATGGACAGGATTACATCAATGTTTCTATCAATCATTTGCTGCAGTTTTGTGGCTATTTGTATTTGGAGGTTTGGTTTTTTTTTTTTTAGGTTGTAGGTTTTATCATCCTTTTACTTAGTTTTCAGTTAAGTGTCACAGCATATAGAGGGAGATATAAATAAAAATAATTATTAGAAGATCTAGGGGAAAAAAAGATAAGCCAATTCTATCATTCAGAGATTGTGTTTGAAGCCAATATCTTTGTGAGGTGTTCACAGTGTTTCAGCTATTAGAAATGGCCAGATGCAGTAATTTCCATTCAGTGGTCCATCATACTGTTGTGACCTAAGACTGATGCAAAACTGCCATGATGTCGTAACAGTCTGTACAGCCAGAGTGTTAGAAGTTTACCTTAAAATGCTGCAAATTCAATAAATTAATAGGTGTAATAGAAAAACTGCAGCAAAGCAGTTAAACCTTGCATTTTTCTTCTGTCCCCCATCCCCTGTAATTCACGTGCAGTAAGTTGTGAGCTGGGCTAATGACACAATAGCATGAAGTACACTGATGGATTGGAACAGCTTGCTTGTTCTTGTTTCACCTGCTGCTGTATCATTGCTACTGTTATCCCCTATGGTAATGGTCTTGTGGCAATTAATTCCCTTCGGTAGCACTCAAAGTGTTTGGTGTTTTAGCTAACTAGTGTACAATGCATTAAATGTAGAGAGGTGCGGGATTAGAGCCAAAATAAGGTAGTCTGAGTGGTAACAAATGATATCAAGTGCAGCTGAGATCACTGTAACGAGATAAACAGTGTGGTGTCACAAAATTGTCTCCCAGTTGACAAAAAGATCCATATTTTATAGATTACCTTAAAAATTGAAGTATGGAGTCAATTATAGCCAATTATGATGCTACATTTACTGGAGTAGTTTTTATATCCTTTGGGGAGAAATAAGGAAATGTTCAAGGCAGTCAGAAAAAGCTTTTGTATTTGCTTCCCTGTTTTGTCTAAACAGAGTTTTTTCCCATTTCTTCAGGTGAAAACTGTGTATGAAAGCTGGGACTGTATTATCTTTAGGAAAAAGGTTTGGGTTTTTTTTTAGTTATTTTCACTTCTTCATGTTGCACTAAAAATTATGATAGGTAATATGGCAAATAGAAGAGGAAAATCGAACATCAGCTCCCCCTAGTTATGTTTGGGTTTGCTATAAAGGAATTGTAAAGGCAGCTTTGTCATGGCAAAGCCTGCTTAGTGCATGGTGACATGTTGAATTTGACTTGTTTCTTTCCCAAAAAGGAGCTTTCATGTCACTGAAGAAACACCAAGCAAATACTGCATATTTTCGTTGTCAGTCTGTTAAAGTCAAAATAAAGGCATGAGACCATGAAATGGTTTGCTCAATTGTGCTCAGTGCTCAATTGCAGCCCACAGTTGCTTTTTAGTGAATAGATGTAAAATGGGATAAAAAAGCAGTGTATTGAAGATGGACAGGCAGACATGCATGTTCTTAAGAGATCTGAGATGTTGCCTAAATGGCTGAGAGGCAAGCATTTATTTAGTGGCATTTACTCTGTCATTTAGATTATCTCCTGCCTCTGTTTCCATTCCCAAGAAGCGTACTGGGGAGCTGTGCATCCCGTCTATCTCGTGCTGTAGTACTGACCATGAGGAGCAGTTTCCCTTCCCTAGCAAAGCATGCTTTTGGTAATTAGTGGAAGATTCAGATATATAGGCAAACGTGTATTGAGAGATGAAAGCTGATAATAAACAGGTTGTTTTAGTAATGTTTCAAAGTGTTACCCTCCTCCTGTGTTCAGGATTTCATTCACCAGCTAACTTCAGAGGGTGACCTAGTACATGTGCCAATGACAAAAGCTACTTGTAACAATTCAGATCATGCTTTCTGCTTTATGAAATGGGATTGTAAAAATCCTCTCAAAAATGATATCTGAAATAGCATTAAAACACAATTTCCCTTTGATAAGGTTTTAAGGCACTCATATGAAAAGTGACACTACTTTGAGTAGCTCTATGTCAGCATTATGCAATGTGTTGCACATAAGTGACATTAATCTATTAGGGGTGTGAGGGTCACTTATTTTTCTCATGAAATCATTAAATACCTTTATTGATTTCTGTTCAATCAGTTGCATTCTGCTCAAATACAGCAATCTTGAGACATGCTAATAGAGCTGTTTCTAATAATGTTTATAAGCCACAGTTTTAATGACAGATATTGCGCTCAAAATAAATTATCATGCCTAAGTAAAACACAAAGAAGCTTAGGGAAGCAATAATATTGTGCTGTTTGCAAATTACCTGAGCCCACTTTATTGCAAAAAAGAAGATTTTGTGACACAGATATTCTAAATTCATTAATTAACCATTGTCAGTACATTCTTACTGTGTTACTAGATTATTTTGTTATAAGAAGCAATGTGAGTGTATGGAAAGCTAGTAGATGACATACATGTAAGAGTACCTTTCTTCATTTTTTTTCATGATGGAACCAATGTCTTAGGAGGAAGTACATGAGACTCAGTTAAATATAACAGGTGCTGTATGAATGGATGCATACTAGAAAAAGAAAAAAAATTAAAAGTAAGTAATTTTCTGTCCTTCCTGTTTGGATGCCATCCTAATGACTTTATCTTGACATTCGTCTTGAACTTGTTTTCTTTCCTTGCAGATAACTTCAGCTGTATTTTCTATGTGATGGAAGCCTTGTGATAGTCTTGTCAATTTTTTCAGTTATCTGATATTGTAGTTGTTGCTTTTTACCACACCTCTTCTTGCTTTTTTCCCTTTGGATGCAAACAGTTCCTCAGAGTAAATTGCCAGCTTTACCCTGAGTATAGCAAAAGCAGACTGGTACATTTATCTCTACAGCTGAAACGTGAGGGTTTTGCTTCCAAGCAGCGAATTGCATCCTGCTGAGGAATTACTGTTGGGGTTTTTGAGTTTCTTCACTAGGAGCCTTAAGGGACTCTGACAGGTCTTGTCGAATAGCGTTGGTCATCCTTGTCTCAGTCACCAAATGGTGCCAAGTACTGGCAAGTTTATTGCATTGTGTCTGGAGAAGCTGTTGTTCACTCAGCATTTTCTTCATAGGATGCCTGCCTGGCTTCATTGAAGGAAACCTGAGCAAGGCTGTGTTATTAATGAATTATGACAAGCCTTTCGCCTGTCAGGCAGAGAGGTTCCTGCTATCTCCTTTTAAGACAAAAACATAATGGAAGATGCTCAGCTGGGCAAGCTCTCCGATGATACTCCTTAAGTGCTCATCCCAGGCTGATGCGAAGACGCAGAGAGCCGTGAAGCTGCAAGTGGCAGCGTTTAATACCATCTCCCTCATAATGCCTGAATAATTTTCCGGAGAGCGATCGCCGCAGCTGCCGTGAACGTGGTTATTTGTTTATTTTTCACCTTGTCCTGGCGGGCTGCTGACCGAGCTAATCTGCTCCCCGCGCGGGGCTGCCGCCGGGGGGGCGCGGCGGCGTTTGCTGCTCCAGCTCCGGCGCTCTCCTGAGCCTGGCGGGATCGGCAGCCGGAGCCCGAGCACCTTCCAGGGGCCGGCTCCCGGGGCAGCTCTGCGAGGGGAGCTGAGCAATGCTGGCGAAGGATGGGAAGGAGGCAGTGAGGGAGCCGGCTTATGTTTTTCTTAATGGATGTTTGTGAGCAGGAAGGAGATGGCGTGGGCTGTCGGGGTGAGTTACGGAGCGCGGTCCGCGATCTCCCTCCGGTCGGGCGGCTCATTATGTTAAACAGTGCAGCTTTTAAAGTGCCGTCGCTCTCCTTTATGTGCCTTGGCCTTCATTTGCTGAAATGCTTCAAGTTCACAGTGCTCAAGTAATTTTGGAAACGGGATGTAATTACGAGGGTTTCTTATGCTTACCAACAGCTTTTTTGAACCAGTGTAATTATCATTACTTGTGGATACTGTAAATTGAATATCCCCTTCCTAATTACATTCAACTCAAGGGTTGGCTGCTTAAGCAACCAAATAAGAAAAGTTCACCTGTTACTATAAATAGCAAATTGTTCTTTTAATTCTACTGACCTTTAAAACAAAGTGCTTTTCACGATGTTGTCAGGTGTACATTATAAAGATAGCTTGTAATTAGAGCTGTAATGAGGAATTCTGTTAGAATGGCTTTCTCAAAGCTTCATCTATTCAGTGTTTTCTAACTGCATGACAGAATTAAAGTTTCAGGGTGCTTTAGGACTTTTAAAGGGCTGGCTGCTGTTTTGCACCTCACCTGTTCTGCTGGTGATCTGTAGCTGCCCAGTGCTACTGCCAGTGCTCAAAGGCAGCAGCTGTAGCTGCAGCAACTTAGCCCTGCCCTTGGAAAACAACATGGGCTCAACAGAATGATTTATCTAGTGATCCAAATGATTCTGTGATTAATTAATGTTTCTTCTGTCACTTCAGGAGACAGATAGTTACTTAATTTGTTGTGGGCAGTAGGAGAGAAAGAGAGAGACAGTGGTGGTTGCCTGGTTGGTGGTGGTTGATTTTGGTTTTCTTTGGTTAACTAAAGTGAGCGCAGTCTTGCTGAAATGTCGACTCATCTGATAGATGGACATGGAGCTTGAGTTAGTGAGGTGATGTGCCTGCCTTGAGTTCAGTCTCCATCCTGTCACGGCTTCACCAGTTCTATGCCTTGTCTTAAGAATGCTGAAGGCATTTCTGTGAGAGGTTGGATTGACTCTCATTTATTTGTGGTGACTGAAATTTTTAGTGCATTGCTACCAGCTAATATTTACTTCAAGTTTTTAGTTCTACTTTAATTAAAATCATCCTGTTTATTCCCGTAGAAGCTTTTCTGTTGGTTGACATAACTTATATTTGTAGAGCTCATCCTGCTGAGTGTCCTTCATGATCTGTCTTTAAAACATGCTTGGACAGCACAAATTGAAAAGTGCTTTCAAAAAAAAAAAAAAAGAAACTTCAATTACTTCAACAGTAGAAATTACAGCTGTAGGAAAAGAATAAAAAAAAATCTTTATTTCATAGTGCAACAATATAACATTTGAATAGAAATTCACTAAGGGATTTTTACTGAAATATAGGGCTAAAACAAAGGCAAAAAATAATTTTCATCTTGGTCTGTTTTAAATGTGTTAAATTAGTCCATCTGCAGCAACTCTTAGCTAACAGTTTAAGCTAATTAAATACCCTGCGTAGCTTCATTTCTTGTTGAAAAATACTTATGTTGATATTTGATACATTTGTGAGTTTAAAATTAGGTAATAATTAATTATCACAATGCTGCTTTTTCTTCCAATATATTCTCTCTTTTTCTGTATTTATTCTATTACATAATAGGCAAAGCAACTGTAAAGGTTGGTTATAGACTGTGGTGAGAGTATATTTCTCCTATACACAAGAGTGGGATTATGTGAAGTAAATAGATAGTATTTTATGCAAGTAAGGAGAGGGTACACTAGGTAGCTGATACTGATAGACAGAATTTATGTCTGATGTGTAACAATCCAAATAAAAACCAGAACATTCTCATGGCTCATGAAATTAGACAAAGATACAAGTAATGCCAGTCCATTAGCACACAAACAAGCCCTTTCTCATAAAAGCAAGAATTAGGTGTTGTAGTAGAGATGTGTAGAGATTAGCTAGAAATCTGAAGGCCTAGACTTAATTTAGTTGTTCCTTGTTACAGAACATAAGTAAGTGAAAGTGATTTTGTATTGTCAAACACTAAAAGACTGGATCCAGCGGTGTCTTGAGCAGGCTATCTGATAGGGAAGAAAATGAGGAAAAGAGAGCAGGGAGTAACACAAGACTTTGAAGATTTTTAGTTTAAATTGTTTTTACTTACCCTTTTGTGGGCACTTGTACCAACCCTTATGGCTTAAAACCTTGTCGCTTCAAGATGACACGGCAAAATTAACTT
The DNA here is from genome assembly GCF_048771995.1 of Taeniopygia guttata. NCBI lineage: Eukaryota > Metazoa > Chordata > Aves > Passeriformes > Estrildidae > Taeniopygia > Taeniopygia guttata. The sequence continues at coordinate 32,619,022 of NC_133028.1, read as the reverse complement.
TTAGTTGACTGTATGATGCTGGAGTAAAGGCAAATCTTCAAACTTGTCCTTTCCCAGGGATTTCAAGTACTGGGTGAAGCTTGTGCACTTAGCAGTAGCTATGCTTTTGATGTATAGCAATGCCTTATAATAGAGCTTGTTGGTTGTGTGTGTGTAATTCGTCAGCCTCTTTTTTTGAATGGTTTATCTGCAAGTGCATAGAAGACCCTCTCTCCTTGAGTTTTAGATACAGTCTCAGAGAACTCTTGTGAAACTGAGATGCAGTGTTGAAATTGCGTCTTTGTCCCCCTAATTGCAGGTCAGTCTTCTGTTTTAAGATGCATTCTGTCTTGCTCTAATCTTTTTAAAAATAAGCAGTAAATATTCAGTGACAAGCATGTCCCTGAAACATATCGCTGGAAGAAGAGACAGTGTATGAACTGAGTGACATTACAAAGTGGCATAATTGTGTTCTCTTCTTTGCTTCCTGTTCAGCTCCTAACAATACCTAATATTTGGGCTGCTTTCTTTTGGCAGCTGAGCACTGAGCTGACATTTTGATGGTACTATTTATTGTAACCTCAAGGTCTCACTCCTGCGCGATAATGTTCAGCTCAGAGCCCATCACTGTACATGTGAAGTTAAGGTTATATTTTCCCATGTGCATCACTCTACACTTATCCACACTGAATTTAATTTACCATTCCATTGTCTAGTCACTCAATTTCATAAGGTCCTGTGATTCTTCACCACTTGCCCCTCATCCGTACAGCCATGAATAAATTGGTATCATCTGAAAACTTGGTTGCTTCAGTGCTCAGTTACCTTTCCAGGTCAATTACAGGTATGGGAAGGGGAGCATATCCCAGTGCAGATCCCTGTGGTATTCCACTGGTAGGCTTCCTTCACGATGCAGGTTTGACCATTTACCCCTAATTTCTGGTTATGTCTCTTAACCAGTCGTGTTGCTTTGCAGAGAACTCTATTTTGCCATGGTTGCTTAGTTCCTTTAAAAGCCTTTGGTAAAGTACTTGTTAAAAGCTTTTTTGAAATTGATTGATTGGATCACTGGTTTCACATGTTTGTTTGAGCTATTCAAAGAATTGGGTTAATTTTGTAAGGCTTCACTTAATGAAAACTGAAATTCGATTCTTCTTAGACCCCACTTAGGGCCCACTTAGTCTTTTTGCTATTATAGTTTCTATTAACTTCACTAGCATATAGATGTCAGGTTTGCAGGTTGCCATTCCCCTGGAGCTTCTTTGGAACCTGTATTAGAATTTGGCAGCACATTAGCTACGTTGGAGACGTCAAGTAGCAAGGCACTGTGGAGAGAGATGTTCATTAGTAATTCAGTTATTCTCCCTTTTCAGTTTGTGCTCTCAGGTGAATGCTGTCTAGTGCCAGCCATTTCTTACTTCATTCACAGAAAAATTTTTGGTTTTTCCCCCATACTTCTGTAACACCCACCATAACAGAGTTCCTTGTTCCCACTAACATAATAACAATAATTTTAATCATAAATTAAAGCCAAATCAGTTGTTAAAAGCTGGATTTAAAAAATGCAAGTCTTCTGCTCTTACTTGCAAGTAACATACTAATACATTTTGCTTTGTTTGATTTTGTATATTTTCACTTCACTTTCTTGTATTTGAGAGAATGATGCAAATAGCTGAAGGAAGGGCAAGATTTCATTTACGGATTAAAAAAAAATATATTGTGAAAATTTATAGAGTTGTTATTTCAGTTATACAAGTCTGAGATGTTATTTCAAACGATGGTCCTCTAGAAAGGAAACAGTATTTTTAATTTGGAAATTTCTTTTTATTGAAAACACATATGTCCTCTCTTAGTAATTATCAATCTTAAATTACATTAGACAAATTTTAGCTCGTGGGTAATAAGTGTGTAACAGCACCATATGTGGTTTCTGAGTGAAGCTTTTGTCATATTTCATTTTGGGGGAATATTCATTTGACAGTCCTCATTACACAGGTCCCATTCAAAGCTGTATAAAAAATGTGACTGAAGAATACTTTTGGGGTCATAATCTGATATATCATTGGACAAAGCTGTTTCAGTGTTTGTATTATATATTCAGATTTTAAGGATTTGGAAATGGATTTTAGTCAAACTAGGCTTAAACTTTGAATCTATCAAATTCCTGAGCTCTTAACGCCCTTAAGTGGAGTTCTTACTCCTCAAGGCAGAAGAATATTGCAGGCAAAATCCTTGAGAGCAGGTCCTTTTGCTTCTTGAAAGCAAAGAGCAGTAAAGCTTTTCAGGTATCTGCGGAAGCGTAGCCATAATTTCACTGCAGAGCTCTGCTGGGGACAGCTCTGTCCCACTCAGTCCATGGAGGCAGAGCAAGAGATTGTTATTTTGTTTTTATCTTACAGAAATGGGCTTTGTGGTCCTTTACAGAGTTCCATGTGATGGAAATCCTGGCAGCTCTGATGCTCCAGCTTCACTCTCTGTGTTTCACATCCTGTTAGTCCTCAGTGGGAGAAATGACTGATTCCCTTTTTCTTCTGCCATGTGCGTTCAGGGGCATGAGATGTGATTCATCACAGACACACTCCTCAAGCTGATACTGCCATTATGCTCGTATTGGAGGAGTGAGGAAAGAGTACTGTTGTAACTGGGATTACAGCATTTTTCCAGTTATGCATAAAGACTTTGCCAATTATAGGAAGAAACAATTTTTGTATTGGCATGTTTTCAGTTTGTCAAGGTGAAAGTCAGTGAAGTGAAGAGAGAGAAAAACAGGGCAAAAATCACAAGGTAATGAGGTAAAATGAATTACAAGTAATACATGGAACTAACATGATGTGCATTTAATTTAAACAGTTTGGCAGCAAAGGTTAAATGAAAATTTACCTGTAGAACTGAAAACTGTTTATGTGGGACTCATATAGAACTGCTTGATGGTGATTTTGTTCCTGTTCTTTCACTTTTGAAAATTACTGTGGACAGACCAGAAAACTGAAGTACCATCATAATTCTTCACTAGCACAGGGAAGTAGTGTTTAAAAGAACTGCCAAGTTCTAATTCAACCTTACTTTTTTTAATGATAAGTACATGCACTTTACAGAATTACAGGTTTCAGGAAGACACCCCAACATCTCTCCCCACTGTATTCATAATGTCTAGGGAAATATTTTTGGTTTTGCCTTCTGAAAGATTTCTTTGGCAAAGTATTTTGGCAGTGTCAAAATATGGCAAGGACCAATTGGATATCAGCGCTCCAGTTTGCTTGGACATTGGCAAGACCCTTTTGTCAGATTTTGTATTGAGGACAAAAATCCCTCACAAGCCTGAATGACAAAAAGCTTTGAGGCCTTTCATCTTAGGTTGTGCTTTTAGGCAGCATCACCTGCCAGGATTATAGAGACATATTGCAGCGATGTTAAATCTAGTTCATTACAAGGTTCTTGAGCATTGGTCTCCTAAGAACCAACATCTATATAAAAATAATTTGAAGAAGTGTAGGAGAGAAACTGTTTAATAAGAGGATTTTTAAAGTTTGCATCAAACAAAATAGATATAGAGGAAGTTACAAAGTACTTTAAAAAATCCTGGAAAAGTGGAAGTATGGATAATAAGAGGCGTTATGTAGAAGATGGTCTGGTCTTTGGGAGATTTCTTAGGATATGCCAGGGGCAGGCATGAGCTGTTGATTTGTGCATGCCAGCAACTCATGACAGCTGATTTAGTACTTTTTGTATTCCTCTGGGAAATGGTTTTTTCCTCCCCAGAGACCCCTGTAGCTGTAACCATGTTAGTTTAAACCTTCTTTCCTTTCTTGACTGAAGTGGCTGAGAGCAAATTATCTTTTCCTGAGCAGGAGTATAGATAAAGCCCCTGTTCTTCCTTGTTCACTCTCTTTCTCCCCTGGAAACCTTTGAGAATAAACATCTTGGACTACATCGGGGTTTAGAGCCTCTTTTGGAATCTTTTCCCTTGCCCCTGAAATATTCCCCCAAAGCCCTCTCAGATCTGGGCTAGTCTAGTAACTCCAGGGAGCTGCAGGGGTAATTATTTCAAGCACTAACATTGCCTTCTTTGTACATAGCATATCCAACATAAGACTGTGCGATCCATACATACTTTTTCGGACCTGCATGGAATTTCACTAAGACAACAATGTTGTTGATCTTTAGTTCTGATACCAGGCTTGATATTTTCTGGCCACAAGTTGGCCATTTGTACTTCCTTTCTAAGTATATAATCTCAATGACTACAGCAATAATACTGAAACATTGTGGATGGAATTGCTCTTGGAGTTTCTGTAGTGAGTAAAAGACGTCAAGATAAACTTGGTGTGTTTTCAGACCTCCTATGGAGAGAGCAGCTACAGAATGCACAGATAAACTGGGAGTGACCGTAAAATGATTTCAGTAGGTGACTTGAAATCCATAAGATAATTTATGTAGGGATTTTTTTTCTGTGTGTTCTCTCAGGGAGTTTAGGAAGGCACAGCTCATAGCCTATGTGGCAGGAAGATTTTCAGCCCCATGGTTAATTCAGTTAGTTGTCTACTGCCCTTTAAGGCCTGGCTGAAGTCTTTTGATGATTGACCTCCTTTCCTCAAGCTCCCACTTGTTCAACGCACAGCAGCAAGGCAGCCTAGCTCACAGCCAGCACGCTTTCTGCTCCAGAAAGGCTTTTGGTGAGGAGAGGGTAACCAAGACCAAACAATGTGAATTATTCTTCAGTCATAGTCTATTCCCAGCTGTCCCCTTTCCTGGCAGCAAGGGAGCAGGCAGGGACTATATTGGGCATAAATCCAGAGGTAGTGCTCATGCAGACTAGCTATTGTGTGTGTGTTTAGTAAATCCAGCTTTTCTGGATCCACCTTTATTGGCTGGATCTTTACAGCCTGCAGACAGTGCTGCTCCTGCTGTGGTCTGGAGCTGAACCCCACTGTGGTAGCTGACATGGCTTGATGCACGTGTTGCCAAATGTACCATCATTTCACTGGTGACACTGAGAATAATTTCTGAACTTCACTGGTGTAGGCACTGTGTACTTAAAATGTAGATTGGAGAAACAACTAGCAGATTCCTCCCTTTTGCCTGTTTATTTTAGGTCTTAATAGACTTAAGTATTTCAGGACTCTGTAGTAAAATAAATGCCTGAGGGAATCTGAAATGTTCACACATAACTAGGGCTGGCAGGAGAACAAGAATTCAGTGTCATGAAAAATTTAGCGGGCTTGGCATTCATCTTGATGAGGAACTAAACACAGTTCTTCAGAGATTTTAATGAAAAAAAAGAGGGATAACAAGTTGCTCTCTTATTAGCTGCAGGCTCATTAGCTGAGGCACTCACCTGGAAGGTAGGAGACCCAGACTTAATCCTCTGGCCTGAATCAAGCAAAACATTAAAATGTCTTTTCTCTGGTTAGCTGCTGTCTCTCCTGGTTTGTCACCCTTACATGGCCCCAAAGTTGGGGTTACCATCTGAGATGCCTCTTCAGCAGCAGGTGGGATCAAAGTTAGTTCTGGGTGTCTTCTGGTCTTGAAGAGTCTGCAGTTTGTATTGGTGAGTAGTTGTGGGACAGTCCATAAGAACTGCTCGACTGTCTCTACTTTGTTCATTGTTTTTTAAACATGTCTTGAGTTTGCTTTCATGAAAAGTAAGCAATGACATTACCAGTATTACCTGTGTCCTTATGTTATCCCATGTACACATCCTAAAGTGCTGTAAATAATTTCTACATTTATTTTAGTATGCTAGTGGTTTGGATTAAATGGCATAAATCATTAGCTAGTGCTGCAATCAACATGCCAACATGTTCTTGTCTTGATAATTTTTAGTGGAATTTTAGTGGAATAAATTAATGAGTTTGTAACAGAAAAGGTGTCTGACACTTTTTAATTGTGATGTGAGGGAAAATAAAGAGCTCCCATTAAGTAAAGAAAAGACTAAGGAAAGGTAAGAGGGAAGAAGGTAGAGATTTCCTTAGCTGTAAAAGGGAAGGCCAAGATACTGGGAAGCCTTGTCTCTAGGAGGTCACAGGTGCAGGTGGCACTGCCCTGACTTCACATATGTTGTGCGGCTCTTAGAGGTTTGTTTCCTGCCCAATTTGCAGCATTCAGTTCATAACCTTTGCAGGGGATTGGAGACATGCAAGATAAAAATACAGTATTTTGCAAAGCAAACAGGAGAACATGCATTTCTGCCCTCAAACTGGGATCCTGGTAGGAGATGCCTGAAGTAAGAAGATAATTTGATGCACTCTGTCCAGTAACTTTACATTCAATTCACATGACAGCCCCTCCTTCAAAGGCTGTTTTTTTGTTTGGTTTTTATGGATAACATCAATGAAGACTCTTTTGAGCTGGGGATGGGAGGGGAAGAGCTGAATGCATTTAATCCAGTAGAATGAAAAGAGACTGTGACCATAAAACCATCAAAAAAACAGTTGGGTATTATTGTTTATGATTAATTGTTTTCTGCTAATCAGGCATTTTCATAAATGTATTTTCCTTACAAATTGATATGTTGTTATTCCAATGGGGAAGCTGTAGTAACATACCGTACTGCATGTTAGGATTTTTTCTTTCAAATGGAATGATGTACGAGTCACTTATGCCTGAAACATAGTAAAACTTACTATGCTATCGTTCATACCACATCTTCTGATGTAGATAGATCCAAAAAGACCCTTGCAGTGAAAGTTGGATTCCTGAGAATTTGTATAGGTTGATAAATTTTATGGGCTGATGCATCATTTTTATTCAGAAGAAATTTGTGTATGGTTCTTAATATCACTGCCTGCTCACCTCAGCACGCATATCTTAACATCAGTGAGGCAGAGGGCTTTGTATTAAACTGCATTGATTAACAGCCTCCTCTAGTCACAGAATCTGACTTTGAAGTATCCTGTGATTTGTTTTCTGCTTGTGCATGTAAAGATTCTGACCAAGAATTCACTTTGCAGGCTGTAACTGCTTCAGAAATACATAATGAATGGTAACTGTGTCAGAAAACATGTAGAGAATGAATATTTGTACCACTACTATATCTCAAAAATAAATAACAAATACAAACAAATTACCAAAAAAAAGGCATCTCAGATAACTGAGCAAGAGAGCTAAAACTATTCCTTTATTTCTTCATGTAGAAGTCATGATATTTCAAGTGTAGGAGGCTAATTTAAGTTATATGTAGTAACAGCAACTGCAGCAGAAAACTGCATGTGTGTTAGACATTAGCATGCCAAAGAACAAAATTAATGAAATGTGGGTAAACCTGATTTCAGTTCTGTGTTTCTTTTTTTCTTCATGCTTATAAATTGCATTTTATAAGGTCTGATCCTTTCAGAATGAGCATCTTTTAAGTGTTCCTACATAATCTCTTCCTTGCATGGTGCTGCTTTATCAAGCATTTTATAAAATTAGTTATTTTGTGTTGATATGAATGCAGACCAAGTCAAGCCATTAGCTGGGTTTTTCAGGAGCTGCTCTCATAACTGGTTGCATTACACCTTTTCATAAAAGAGGTATTGTGTGAATACAAATGTAATCTTGGCCAAGAACCTGTTAAAAAGTGTCTTTTTCAGAGAGGAAAAAATGTAGTCAAGTAAAAAATTTGTTCATGCTTTTTCTTATCAGTAAATACTTTGGTAGATGTTTTGGCAGTAGAGATTCATGAAGGTTGGTGGGAAGGCATAGATAGTCTTGGAAAGCACATGCCGTAACATATACATATGGGGAATTTTAATTTTACAGGACAGGGCTTCCAGACCAGTTGTTCTAAATGCTTTCTGTGTAGTAACTCATTTTTATCTGGCAGCTTTTACTGGTAATTGGGGGGGTATCTTGAAAGTAGAATATGTCAAAATTAGTATTTTTTCCGGATAGCAGAGACTTGTACATCTTCTACTGGCAATCCTGCTGTTTAGCTGAAGAGCAGTTGTTTTGGAGTTTGCAAAGCACTCAGACAGCAATTTCCTTTCATCCCTTTTCAAAGAGATGGATAACCTCTGCCTGCTGGCAGATATGGATGGCCCAGCTGGCATGTCCCTTGTCCCTGGACCAAGGCCCAAGGATTCTGGAAGCAACCTGGTAAAGAGAGTTTGTTACCCTTGGCTCCACTCAGGCATAAACAAGTATTTTCTCTATTTTGGAATTTTCCTTCAATATTTTGGTCCTTTTCTATTTTCTTTGAGATAAAACCTCTTTACAGTAACTGGTGTGGTTTACTTTACTTTGGTTTTTACTATTCTGAAATGGTCCAGTTGGCAAAGAAATAAAGATTATGACATGACTGCTGGATTTCATAGCTAATATTTCATGAAACTTTATTAGAATGGACTTTTGTTCATTAGCTCATAACTTTATGAAAAGCACTCTTGGACTGAAATTTTCTGTGTTTAGTCTGAGGCCAAAGGTATTTTTTCAACTCCATTCAGCATTTTCTGACCTGCCTAGGCTAATGTGAGGGATTTGTATATTTGTTTAAGAATTGCTAAGTCTGTATTCTTTTGAACTTGAATGGATAACTGACCCTATTTGAAATTTATGGTTTTAAATTTTACATATTGCTAGTGCATTTATCCAGTCCTGCTGAGTGTAAATGCAGATAAAATGTTTAAAAATTAAAAGCTATCAAATATAAGGTTTCTATACTAGTCAAAATATATTCTGTTTTAGATACCAATAATTTCTTATAGTGGAAGAGTGACTAAAGGTGTGAAACTGTGTAGTGCTTCATAAAATTTTCTGATCAGCTGATACGTTATTGCTTATATCTTCAGTCAAAAATAAGGTTTTTGTTTAATGCTGAATTTCCAGAGACACCTAAATAGAGAGTCCAGCTTTCTCTCAGTTCTCAGTACCTTATAGGTTTTATTGTTCTCAGTTTTCTGAATAACTCCTCAATGAGGCTTTGTCAAAAATCTGGCCCCAAAATGCCACCTCTGGCCCATTTCAACCCTGCTGCCTTAGCAGCTTTGGTAGTGAGCTGACTCCAGTGATCATGCAGTGGGTTTTCATTTAAGCTTTCCAGCTTCTTGCCTGTGGTAGTCTATTTGTTTCTAAAGTAGAAACATTTTCTCCACATGGGCAAAACTGATAAGTTCTCTTCCAGCAGAGAAATAAATTACATACTAGATGTAATGAGACATCAATGTCCAGTAAATGTCCTGTTGCTTGTAAGAGTGGTACTGTGTGAGACAACAGTCAATAATTTTCTGGTAATTCTCTAATTCCTCCCCTCCCCAAAATTCCTTTGTTAAGGAGTTACATTTAGTGTAGCAGAAAAAAAGCTCTAACAAGAAATAGAGCTTGAAAGTGCTGTAGGAAGGGAAGGGCTTTTGATAATGAAGCAACAAGAAGTAACAAAAATACCTATTTCAGTGGTGTTACCTTCAGACCCTTCCAGAGTTCACTGCTGGTTAGGTAAGTTTGATGTTGCATTGGCAGGGCTGCTTTCTCCTTTCTCATTGCTAAATGTGTGCTTTTGTAGGCATGGCGTGATTCTTTAGTGTTATGGGAAATTTTATTGGTTTACCTCAGTTTATTGGGAGAAGGCAGGGAGCAGCAGCATGGTGGTTTAGTGCACATGGAAGGCTCTGGCACTATTGCTGCTCATTCTGATGGCTGCTCGACATTGTCCTGGTCTCTGCAGAGCCCTGAGCTCATGGGGGAGCGTGTGCCACTGTCTGGGGCAGCTTGCAATCAGAAGCTGGTAAAGGTGGCAACAGTCATTGTATCCTTCCTTCTACTCCTGTTCTTTTGCAATGCCATGGCTCCGGTCTTTTGAAATAGCCACAGTCAAAAAAATGTAGCTCACAGGGATATAAATAACTACTAAAAGAACTAATTGGTTAGAGCATAAGGTCATGGCTTTGATCCCCATTTACTTGAGATGGGCTTGGTGATTGTGATCCTTGTGGGTTCTTTCCAAATCAGAATATTCTGTGATTCTTGTGAATACTAAAAAATAGGATTGTTTTTGTAAGGTTGATAGAACTATTTTTCAGCAGTTTGTTGCTCTTTGTTCACATCTATCAAAATCTCTTTAAATTGCTATGTTTCCTTCTGAGAAAACAAGTCATATTCTGTGCTCTGCAAGCATAAGCAATTTGATGTCATTAAGAGGTTCTCCGGATGCTTTTTTCGAATATGTTGTTCCCTTTATGGCAGATTGCAAGGCAATGGCCACGCTGGTAACAAAAGTAGGCAAAACTGGTGTCCCTGTCATTGCTTAGACTGCTTTTCTCATATAGGACCCAGAAGAATTAAGAAAACCAGATTTAGTTAATTAGTATTTGATTTCACTCCTCTTTAAACTGCTTTTTACAGGGGTGGGAGGCATGAGGGTAGGAAATTACCTGATTCTATAAACTGAATGATTTTTGAATCATTCTCAGAAGGTTTATTTCCTCATTAAGAATCCTCTCTCCCACTCCCTTCCAAAAAAACCTTTATGTTGTCTGGTGTTCTTCAATATGCATTTCCTGTCCTGTTCAAAAAAGACATTTTCTTCTCCCCCTGATTTAGCCCAAAGCAACTGTGAAAATACAAAGTGCATCGACTACCACTGAGTTATGTTGGAAGAATGATAAACCAGATGTGACATGGCTCAATCCATTTCACCTCTAATAATAAAAAGTCATAGATAGGAAGAACAAAGAAGCATTTCTTCAAAGGTTATTTTTATAGGTGATTAGTCTTTATGAATTGCCATCTGAAAGAGTATCAGCATCCAGAAAAATTACAGTTTTTTACAAAGGTCAGGATTGAGAGTGGAAACTGGTAAACACTTTAGCATCATTCCTGAATGAATGTAAGACAGACTCAGAGTGGCTATCCTTCCTACATTGATTATAGTATCTGCCAGCTGCTCCATTTTTGATGCTTGATTCCATTTCTGGAAATGCTGGAAAAAGAAAAAACTCTGGTGGGTTTTTTCCCTTTTTTTAGCTTGTGTCTGTGGTGTGTTTATAGTATGGGTTTTTTGAACATGAAATCCTGGCAGGCTTTAAGGAAGGGCTTTTTTTTTCCTCACAACACTGTGTAATGCTTAGTTTGGTTTGCATGTGAATTGATGAGTAGTGGGTACAGAGGGTACAAGCTGCACATTCCCCCTACCCGAGAGATCTCTGCTGCCCTTTCCCTGCCCCCGTGTAGTGGTCAGTGAAGCAGTAGGCCCAGGCAGATGTGCACAGCTATGTTGGGCTCTGACTGAAGCAGAAGTGATTGGCCATGCACGGGTGCCTTGCATTGCTCAAGTGCAGAGCTGTGCATGTATGCCTGCATGTGGAGCAACCATGCATCTCTGCCTCTTGGCTGTGCTTGAGCAGGCACCAACTGCTGTGGTAGGAAAGGGCCAGGTCTGTGGCCAAGTTACACAGGAGCCAGATGGGGACCCAGGAGCTTCCCTGCATGCACAGTCCAAGTGCTACCAGCCCTTGGAGACCTTCTGGCTCTGATGCTCCAGCTACTGTGTGCTGGCTGCCAGGGCCTGCAAGTCGGTTGCAAGTGGTACTTGGCTGGGCCAAAACTGCAAGTGTGCCACTTGTACAGCTGGGTTGGTGGCTGACCTGGTGTCTCCTTGTCCTGGCTGTGCTGTATGAGACTCCCATCACACGGCAGAGGAGTCTGAATCCCAGCAGATGCTCTGAATGAAGAAGTGATATTTTCATGTGAGAACTTCTACATCTCAAGTGAAGATAGGAGTTAATCGGAATATTTTGCAATCTGGCATTGATTTTAGCTTGTTTCTGTCCAAAACTGTGCCCCCAGCCCCTGAAAAAAGATTAATGTTTTTCTAAAAATACAGAGACCTATCACTTAAAATTATTTTCTGAGTAGAATGAAGATTTTCACTCTTCTTGGAATAGCTCTCTGTTCCCTTCCAGTATTTTTCATGCACACTTTTAATTAATATTGGGGGAAATAAACTGGAAGATTCAGTTGAGCTGAGCAAAGTAGCTCCTAAAAAATAAGCCCTGGATGCTAGAGATGCTTGAGGTTTTGGTTCAGCTTGAGGTTTTGGTTCAGCTTATGGACTTTGTGCCTAGGTGAGTACATGTTTGCTCTACACCTGGCTCTGAATTTATAAGGCAAGTCCTTTTGAAAATAATAATAGTAAATTTTTTTTTTTCTGTAGTAAGAAAGAGCTGTGCATTTTGGCTAGGATACTCTGTCAGTTAAGGCTCAGATTCTGCAATTTCTTTACAGACAAAACTCCCATTTAAAGCAAAAATAAGCACTGCCTGAACTCAGGACTGAAGACAGAGCTGTTGTGGTCATGCAGTCTGACCCCTATAAGAGCAGGGCACTCCTTTTCATTTAACAATCTGCTGAGCAGCAGCTGTTAACTTTTTGAAACAACCAAAATGCTTCAAAATATCAAGTGTTTGCTTCAGAAATGTGTGTCAGGTCTAAGGCATAACCATTTTTCTTAAGAAATCTTTCTCTTTTTTAGAAGATAATTGCCCGTTTTATATTACTGAGTCTGGTTATTATACTATATTTCCAAGAGAGGAAAAAACCAAATTACATTATTTCAGGCCATAATTTGTCTTGCTTTCTAATGGATTAATTTTATGTTTCAAATCAATGTCCTTTGATTATGGTCATGTACAGTTTTAGCTTTCACAGTCTATAGAAGTAGTTGCAACTTTGTGAGTTAGAATACATGTCAATACATCTGTTTTGTTTAGAAGTGCTAACTTTTTGACGAAATATAGGAAAAATAAATGCAATTTATGTTTAAAGTCTGCATCAAGGCACAGTTCATCAGCACTCAGAAGGATTTGAAACTTCAAAAGTACAACTCCCAGTTCATGTGTAAAAGGATTATTATCCATTATGCTTACAAATAAAGCAAAACACAATGGAAAATCCACAATAGATCACAGGCATCAGTTCTATGCATTTGAAAGCATTTATTTTTAAGAGAGTTCTTGGCATGTAATTTCTTCTCACTGCAGTGTTTTTCACTGTAGATGGATTCATACAGTCTTATTTATATGTGTGTATATATTTGGAAGACTGTCTATGCATGTATTTCCTTGGGGAGGTCTTCACAGCAGCTACTACAGTGGTCAACTGTAATAAATAGATAAAGAGAACTGTTGTTTTTAAATAATTGTTCTTTGTGTGCTATACAACAGCACTTTTTGGTAGTTCCATTTGCGTGTAGAGTATTAATTAAGAGATAACTGTCACTGCAGGTTGGCTGCAGAAGGCTGCAGGATCCAGCAGAGAGATAAATGCCAATGCCAAGTCATACAGGTTGGAGAGCATACAGGAAATCCATAATGAAAAAACTAGTTTAAAATTAAAACTCACTTGTTACTAACTTACTGTTTTATATGCAGAGATGAAAAGGTCCGAAATGCGGTCAATTAAAGGTTGTACATACCAGGTGCAGGGGCTTGGGAGTTTTTAGGGGCTTTTCTGGGTAAATCTACATGTGATACACTAGAAATTGAAATTTTGGGATACAATCAGTAAACTTGTTAGGAGGGTATAGGTGCCCTTTTTAACAAGAGTCTGTACAGCTTTCAGCACACTGGGAAGTCTTAGAACAGATTGCAAAGAGTCATCTCAGCTTGATTCAGAAGGCTTGTAAGTGTCCTTCATGTTTGAAAGTGTTTTGGTTTCTAATTAATTTAGCCAGAAGACATGTTATTTCTGACCTTCAAAAACCACTGCCTGTCTCATCCAAGTTTTACAAGATCCTTAAACTATTAAAACAAAACAAAACAAAAACAACCAAAAATAAGGCCAAACAGCAACCTGCCGTATCCTGTTGTGAGCAGCAAAGTACAAAATAGAGATATATAGCTATTCTTAGTAATCCATTATATGTATAACATGTTTTTCCACAGTATGGGGTCTGGGTTTGGGTTTCTATGACATAGTAGTGCCATTCAATATAACATGAAATCTTAATTTCTATTAACTCACCAGCCAAAATCCCATTAATTTCAGTAGTGAGATATCTACTTTGCAAATTGTAATTTAATACTATTTTCTTACTGACATTGAAGTCAGTAAGAATCTCTTTACCACTTCAAAATAAGACTCTCCTTCTGTGTGCTTGAGATGTAGATAGAGGAATTTTTTTTTCTTCAGTCTCAGTTGCAAGGACTGCCAACACTGTGAATGGGAAAATGCACTGTTCTGCCATAGCTAAACAGCCTGAACAGAGCTGTGTACTGTTGTATTGCTTTAAGTAGCCATCAGAAATTGTACGTAAGTTTTGTACATAGGATTTATGCAACAAGATTTGAGAGTAAAATAATGGCCCTTCAAAATTTTATAGTGAAATTACTTTTTCAAAGTATGTAACTTGCAATGCATCTTATGGAAGTAAGTCGATAATGCCAGGTTTTTAGGGACAATCTAGATATACATTCAGCATTAGAGAAATTAATGAAGCAATGAAAACTTCACATTTTTAAGATCATGTTTCATCTCAGGAAAGTTTTCGTTGCTTCATGAATTACAGTCAGAAAAAATTGATTTATAATAAGAATAGAAAATAAACAAGTTTTTTTTTTTTCTTTATTCTTAGTGTCATTGCCTGCAAAATCTCTCTGCTTTAACAGTTTGAATCTGGTGGGAAGATTTCTTAAGTGCACATGGTCATCTATTTCAGCCTGCCCACCCTGCAACAGCAGGTCATTACTATTGCTTCTCTCCCATCTTACTTTTCTCCTAAATGCCATTTCCTAAAAGTGTCTAGCACTACTTTCTCTGAAATACATTTAGTGGAGATGGAGTTCATCCAAGCACTCATTGGTGTTGTTGAAGCAGAGTGTTTCTGTAGCAACTGGTGACCTATTGAGGATGAGAGATGAGCAGTTATTGGGTTCATTCTTTGTAATACCATGTAAATAAGCTTAAATGCTGCAAATACCTTATATATATATATATATATATTTTTTTTTTTTTTTTTTTTTTTTTTTCCTAAGGGAAGGCAGCTTGTACATAACTGTAAATTGGGGTTGTGGCCAGGTGGAAGTGCCTGAGGCTCTGGCATTGAAGGCACAGCTCTGCACTGCTCTGCCCCCAGTCCTTCCCAAACTCTGCAGCAGCCCCACTCTCTTTCCCTGCTGTGATACCTGTGGTGTTGGGCAGCACCAATTGACAGAGGCTCAGCTTTAGACTTAGTTAAGCCTTAATATACTTAATACAGAAATTCCTGTACATTACTACTAGTCAATTGTTGCAGACTTCCCTTTGTTTATTTGCTATCTTTTTATGGGTTACACTTACCATACTTGTCCCTTTGAGCTTTTGGATATGTGGCATCAGTTCTGCTCCCAATTTTTAATTTGTGCCATGTTTTAGATCAGTGCTGATTGTGGCAGAGAACACTGTCCTTTTTTTTTAAACATAATTACCTTGTATATATGTATTTAATGTATCCATTATTAGCTCAGGTGTATCTATTTTTTAATGTTCTTCTTACAGCCTATTTTCTTTGTGTTTTACTTTCTTTGGGGACTCATATCCTTAGCAAATGTATTCATCTCTTCACATATTGCTATATTGAATCTGTTCTTGCTGGAGTTTGGCTATATTTTGGATTTTCACGTAAGATAATTTTTTTGAAGTACATAAAGATCATTTAAAGTCATATGTTTTCAATTATGAAAATGCTAACAAAATAAAGTGTTTTTTTTCCTCCTAACTGACCTAAAACATGAGATTTAAGTACTCTTAAGTCCAGCATGTTTGCCTGTGAAAAATATCTTACTGTTGAATCAAGTTCACATATTAAAAACAAGAACTTTTGCTTTTTTTAAATACGGGCAAGAAAGTCAAAGTAGAACAACCAAATGTTTTGCTATGTGGGCACCAAAAGATGCAGAATGGAGAGAAAATCAGAAGTTGTATTTTTCTAGGTTTTCTTAGAATGAAATATTCTTAGTGTAGTATACTTGTAAGCTGTGTGGGAAAAGTGTTATTATCAATCTAATTGGCTTTTTTCATAGTTAATGATTTTTATGATTTATAAATGAGTTTGTTACGGCTTCAAGAGGGGATATTGCCAAATATTTTTACATGCCTTTCATTCCATGTAAAAAAAGAATTGGAAAGGAATATGCACATCATTTACAATTCCTCTAGAAAGTGTGTTAAGTATTTTTTTTTCTTAATGTGTAGCTTATTCTATAAATGGCAGTATAGATAGCTATCTCTCTTTTCACTTGGAATCAAAGAGGAGCTCACTGCAAAAATCTGCCAGTTTTGGATGAAATTGTACAGAAATAGGTGTCCCAGCTGGTTGGCCTTGGGTTCTTGTGAAAAATTGGCTCACATATTACAGCTGGCTCCCCTTTCTCTGCAGACCATGTAACTTTGTGACCAGAAAGCAACAAAAGAAGGGCTAAGGAGAATAGCCATCCTTTATTGGGTGAAGGAGGAAAATACAGTGATGAAGGATGAGAAAGAGTCTGAGGTAACTTAATGCCTTCTTTGCCTCAGTCTTTAATAGCAAGACCAGCTGGCCTCAAGGTCCCCAGCCCCTTGAGCTGGGAGACAGGAATGGGGAGCAGAATGAAGCCCCTGTAAAAGAAGCAATAGTCAGTGACCTGCTATGCAACTTAGACACCCACAAGTCTATTGGGCTCAAGCCGGGAGTGTGAGTGAGCTGGCAGAAGAGTTCAGCAAGCCACCTCCAGTCATTTACCAGCAGCCCTGGACAAGTGTGGATGTCCCAGGCGACTGAAGTTGGATAATGTGACACCTATCTACTGGAAGGGCCAGAAGGAGGTTCCAGGGAACTCCAGACCTGTCAGCCTTACCTCAGTGCCAGGCAAGGTGGTTTCTGCCGAGCAGATAATCTCAAGAGCCATCATGCAACACGTACAGGACAAGCAGGGGATCAGGCCCAGCCAGCAGGGGTTTACAAAAGGCAGGTTCTGCCTGACCAACCTGGTCTCCTGCAACAAACTGACCCACTCAGTGGATGAGGGAGAGGCTGTGGATGTTGTCTACCAAGACTTAAGTAAAGTTCTTGACACTTTCTCCCACAACATTCTCCTGGAGAACCTGGCTTCCCATGGTATAGCTGGGTGTCCTCTTTGCTGGGTTAAAAGCTGACTGGATGAGTAGGCCCAGAGAGGTGGTGGTGAATGGAATTGCACCCAGCTGGTGGCTAGTCACTAGAGTTCCTCAGGGCTCTGTACTGGGGCTAGTCCTCTTTACATATTTTATCAGTGACCTGAAGGAGATCAAGTGTGCCCTATCCAGCTCACAGGTGACACCAAGTTGGGCAGGAATATAGGTATGCTAGGGCGTAGAAGGTTCCACAGAGGGGTCTGGACAGTCTGGATCATTGGAGTGAGACCAATTGTAGTAGGTTCAACAAGGCCAGGTTCTGGGTCCTGCACTTGGGTCACAACTCCATGCAATGCTACAGGCTCAGACAAGAGTGGCTAGAAAGCTGTCTGGCAGAAAAGGACCTGAAGATGCTGGTCAACTGCCAGCTGAACATGAGCTAGCAGTGTGTCAGGAAAGTTTATCTTGAATATTAGGAAAAATTTCTTCACTTAAAGGGTGATCACAGCTTGGAACAAGCTGCCCAGAAAAGTGGTTGAGTCTCTCTTCCTGGAGGTGTTTTACAGACATGTACAGGTGGCATTTAGGGACATGGTTTAGTGGTGGGCTTGGCAATGCTGAGTTAAAGGTTGAACTCAATGATCTTAAAATTCTTTTCCAGCCTAAATGATTCTGCAATTGTAAGACCTGCCTGCTAGAATTCGGGTTATTTATAAAAAGTTGGATAATTTCCTGATGGTCTTACAGCCCTAATCAACTGATTTTTGCAGTAGCAGAGATCTGTCCCTGCTGAGTGTAGTGGTGGGAGTTTTGCTGATACCCTTGCACTTCCAGCCCACACCTGACACATGGTGTTTTCTGAGCTGAGAAATTCAGTAAACCAGGGCACCCAAGTGGTGCATGTTCTGGATGGCTACTCAGCAGTGCAGTGCAGTGTCAGCTAGCCATGCACTGAGACAATTAATAGTTTTGAATAAATGAGGGAGTTTACAAAACAATTAAGGAACCTTGGACATGACACATTTTCAGGCAACGTGTTTTGTATTATGATTTGTGCAATCAGGGCTCTGTTATGCCTGAAAGGTAATGAGTGTAAGTTGAGAAGGAGAAAGGAAGCATATTGAGAAGTGTTATATATTGTAAAGTCCAAAGATACTACTGAAATGTTGACTTGCTTCAGACAGTACAATACATCTGGAACATATTACTTCAGCTCTCCTCTAAGAGAGGTCCAAAGCAAATAAAGGAGCTTTATTCCAAGATTAAAAAAAAATTACAAAGCCCCCTACTTTTTTTTATTAGAACTATTCAAAAAATGAAATATAATGGCTGCCTAAATCAGTTTAAGTATATCATAAATAATGCATTAAATATTCCATCAAGAAATAACCACAAAGTCAGGTTACTGAAGCAAGCAATGGGAAAAATCAAGGTGTAGCAAGAAAACCTGTTGTCATTTTATCTCGAGCTACAAAATGTGCCCATTCCCTTAATCTAAATTCACAAGTTGAGCCCTGTAAAATGTTGTTCCCCCATATTTTTTATTTCCCTGATTGTAAACCTTGGGTTTTACACAGGAGTTACTTGACTAATAGTAAGTGCTCACTTTCCTTCCAGGACCAAGCCTGCATCTTAAATTATAATAATATATATTGTGCTGTTTACTACAAAAAGGGGTTAATGACATGTGGAAGTATTAAGTGAATAGTTTGTGGTGAGGCTGTCATAGGTTTCTTCCCAAGGAAACCAATTGATAAGGTCGTAGCAACATGTTTTAGAGCTATTTAAGAGTGTATAAACTGAATGTGAAATAAAAAAAAAAAATTATAATTAGCATGATTCTAGCACGGTACAAGGGAGGTGGAGGGAAGGTAATTCAAGCTACTGGTGCCACTATGATTTATTAACATTGAGAAGCACAGCACCTCTGCAGCATAACTATACTACTAAGTACCATAAAACCAAATCATTATATAATGAAAAAAAGGCTCTTTTCCTCTAATTTAAATTTAGATTTATAGTTATGAATTATAACCATGCAGATTAATTTAATTTTGGTTTTAACATAAATTATGTAATAAAGCTTCTTCCTATTCTGGCACATTCCCCACCTACAGGCATCAACACTTTATTCAAAAGTATTCCAGCAATCCTACTCTGAGTACGATCTGTGCTCACTAAAGACTATAAAGAACCTATATATTCACAGGGTGGATTAGATAATTCTATCTCTGTTGCATTCTGGTCTAATTATTGTTTAATTGAAGGACTACATGCATTGTCATGATATCCTAAGGCTTTATTTAAATCTTTCTTCCTCCATGATGACTTTAAGATACTTTCAAGATGCAGGAATGGCATGTAGTCATTGTGTATGCATGTTTTAAAACAACTTGTGCAGATGGACATAAGTTTGACAGGTGAAACATTTTGATAGGTTTTAAATGGCATTTGTCTGAGAAACACTGCTGAAAACTAAAAGTTCTGTCAGAGAACTGTGGTAGAAATTTACAGCAGTGAGTTTCTCTGTATATGTGAACTTGGAAAACTGGTCCTGTTTCTCTGTTTCTGTGCCTGCTTATTTGTATTACTTTATTGCACTAGAAGATTTTAGGCAGGAGTGTCCCACTGAAAGAAGCAGTCCTGTATGATAAACACTGTTCATTGAAATATCAAGTCATGGCATTAGCTTATGGTTTCTAAAACACTTAAACCAGTTTATTTCAGGCAATTGTCATATTTTCTTTGTCCATCTTTTTTTGTTGTTTGAAGTAGAATATTCATCTTTTGGTGATACAATAAATAAATTATTTGTTTTTCATGTGATATCTTGACCCATATTTTAAATGCTTTTTATTTTTTTATAGGTCCTCCCATGCCATCCTCTTCATCTAGTCCATCAGTTACTGAACATTTACACTCCCCTCCTCCATCACCCAATCTCCATGACAACCAGAGGTGGTTATTAAGTAATAATGCCAGCCAGCCAGTTCAGGACTCTGATACAGATGAGGACTATACTGCCGGCTCATATCTAGTACAGACCAGTGATAATCCAGTATCTGTCCCAGGTCATGGTAAGAAGAGGACACTTTGTCCATAGTTTAAATACCCTTTTGTTTTCCATCTTCTTAAGAAATTGTCTAACAAAACTTAAATATATCAAAATGACTCTGTATTTTAAACTGATTTTTTCCATATATGCTACAAATTGTTTCTATTTTACTGTAAGAGAAGCAAGAGTAGAAGATAACTGCTAATATAGAAAAGATCATTTAAGTCATTTAACAGGCAATGCTTATGTGAAGCAGTAGCTATTAATGATTTATTATGTAATCTAGTTTTTAGCAAGTGACTAACCTTTAGTTGTACTTTTTAAAGGGTATGCTCAAGTTCGTTAAACTGTCATGATATTTAGCTTCAAATAATGTAAAAGTTGTCTTTTACTACCTCATCAAGTTTAGCAGGTTCCAGCCGTTCCTTTGATTTCCTAAGGGAAGGAGAGGAGGATTTTTGGATAGGGCATTCAAGACTGTGGAAGAAAGCTCTAAAGAGAGCTGTGGGATGACAGGAGGCAGTGGTGGCTTCTGAGATATATGTTTGCACATTTCTCTTCTTTCCAACTGGTATCAGTAAGCTAAAGGAGTGACATACTTTAAACACCAGTGCCTGCTTAAACATTGTGCCCAAAGAAACCACTTTTTTTTCTTTATTTTTTTTCTTTTGATATGAGAAAATATATTAGCCACAGGTTTCCATTTTTGTTGCATGACTGAACAGATTTTCTTGATATAGGCATAGGCAGACTGGAAGAATTTTTTTTTTTTTTTTCATTCACAGCCCTTTTTGGGTAGATCAGCAAAGCTTCGAACAAGCCACTTCAAATTCTAAGAACTATTTCTGTCTTTTGATTGTTAAAATCTCACCTACAAATGAACCACTAGAGGGGGTATGGAGAAATATTTTTCTGCAGATTGCACATCAGCTGATTGGACAGATTTATTTTGTCAAGCATAACACTAAATTTGAGCTTCTCTTCTTAGCTTTGAGTGGAGTTTTGGTGTCGTGTCTAAAAGGCCCGTCTGCTAAGAGCACTCATGTATGGGAATTTGACACATTGGATTAAGGTCTTTAAAATTAATGATAACTTTATTTTTGCGTGTTGAACTTGCTCAGTATTTAATCTGTGAAGAATTCAGAAAATGGCCATGCAGTGTCATAATCAGGGTATGCTATCTTTCTTTTAGTTCTAGGAATATGAAATCTGTTAGAAAATATGTCCATTATCCAAAAGATAGCCGGATTTAGTTCAATAAGTCAATATGTTTAGATTACTGTATCCTACAGCCCTTCTTTTATAAATGAAAAATGCAAAAGTAAGACTAAAAATTTTGAATAGTTGGGAGGATCTGCATGCATCTCTTAGGAAGCTAGTAAATGTTCATCATTGCTCTAGATTTTAGTCTTTTTGTTGCTTCTGAAATTTTGAGCAGTTGCTTGCCAGTGAGTTTACCAACCTTCAGGAATGTTCCTTAATCTGTTTCATCCCAGACAAGCTAAATTATTTTCATCTGATCCTGTGTCAAGTCAAGTCTCGGCCTTTTAGCAGAGCATCAGAGTGGTTTTGATTACAAGTAGGACAGGAGGTTTGTGTTGAGACAGTTGTCCTTTGTAAGACTTTTGCTAAGCAGAAGGAAGACACAGCATATTCTGCAAGTATGTGTTCTTTTTGCTTTTCCCTCTCTCTTCCCACTGATCTCCCCTGTATCCTCTACCTGCTGATGTCTGATACTCACTCCTTCAGCATGTATGTGTGGTAGAAGTGTTGGCAGTTCCCGCTGTCAGATGATCTTTCTCTCCACAAGATTAGGCTTGATTTTAGAAGTGCCTCAGTTTGCTAACCACATATACTGTATGTATGGTGATTGCCATAATTTGAGTCAGGCTTGTTGCTTTTCTGCTGGTTAAGGAGAAGATAATAGCTCTTCAGGTAGTGGACTTCCATTTCCAGAGTCAGCTGCAAAATGAGGGTTTGTGTTACTGGAAGAAAGATTCCTTTCTCTCAGCACATAAATGACTATTGTTTGGATTATCTACTTGTTTTGCTAATGATTGGTTTCTCAGAACATATGCTGATGGGCTATTGGTAGGGAAAAAGTATTTACAGAAGTTCTTTGTAAAACAGGGAAAAGCAGAATTTAATAAGTTAGCTACAACTTTCTTCTACTTGATGATATGCATGGTTGTGTAGCATTTCATTGTAGTATGTGGCTCTCTCAAATTCTATCCTATCAAGTCAATATCATTTAACTGTAGCCTTTAGCATGCTATTATTTGATTACTGCATTTTCTTTAGCTAAAATGGTAAGTAATGCAGGATGTGTAGCACTTTCACAGAAAGAAGAGGTTTTTTTTCACCAGTTGTCTTTTCTTTTGCATCTTCATGTAAGCTTTCAATGCTATCTTATCTTAATGGGTTCAAAGTAAATCCAGTGTCATATTCCAGGTGACTTTGTCCAGTGTTTTTGTTGGCAGAGGGTGAGAGATCACTGCTGAAGCATTTAGAGATAAAAAAGTGCTGACTAAAACCAATTATATTATTGAACTGTTTTCAGTTATATTGACTTTATTTGAATAGCAAGTTGAATTAACATCTTCTTAGTCTATTCAAACATCTGATTGTTTTCCTTTAGAATTAGTTCATTTGACCAGTGTATTTTATTTGATTGGCTCAATCTGAATATGTGTGTAGAATTATATTAATCTCTGATGCTGGGTTTGATTAGCTTGTTTTGTTAACCGATGGGAATTAGCTTCCTTTTCTGGAATTAGCTTAAAGAGCAAAGAGAATTAGTAAAATGAGTTACCAGATGCTTACCATGAGAAGCTATGGTCTACATGGAGGTATTACTCATAGCTTGAAAAATTCAGATCAAGTGAGGACTGTTGAGGACAGTTTAATAGGAATAATTTAGTTTCTCTAAGAGCAGTGTGTTAGTAAGTCATGAAATTCAGGAGGAGATAAATTTTGGGACTATCAGTTGTAACTCTTCTTTTACATAGCATCTCTGATTGATTCTACTTGTTCCTCTTCAGGGTGCAGCTCAGTATATGAACTGTTCCAGCAGTCAGTCTGTTTGTTACTGCTATCAGAACAATTTATTTATAACATTTATTGTTTTTAGAAAGAACAGCAAAATGGTTTATAATAAACAGGAACATCTGAATACATATGCAGGGAAATTAAACAGTTGTTAAAGTGAGAGGGAGAGTAGAGTGAACTGGGAGCTGGGAGGAAAGAATTCTTGAATGTGATTGAGTTGGAGGGTTTCATTATGTCATTTAAGTCTGCTTATAAAAAATAGAAGTAATGTAGTATCTGTATTTAGGCATTTTGATAAGTTTCTTAATATTTTTCCATGAAAAGTTATAGATTAGACAAAATTTGGAGGGAAATTTATTGAAATTAGTAGCAGCTTATCTTTTTAACACAGAATTTAATATAATGATAAATAAAGTGCTAAATTCTTGGTTTAAGCAGAGAGCATGAAGACAAGGTATAGTTAATATTTAATGCTTACTGCTGACAATGAAATTGAAGAGTCTAAATTAGGAACTCAGATTTGAGAATTTTTACCCCTAAATTTGAGGTATTGTGGGAGAACCAGAAAATGCAAAACAGAGAAGGATGTATTTCACAGCAGCATTGTATAGTGCATTTGAACATCAAGGTTCTTGTGTTTCTTAATAGCAATTTGTGATGATAGTTAATGTAATGGGAAGATCTGAAACAAATTCAATATAATATAAACTGGTTTTCTGTTGTCCTTGATCAAGGATCTGCCAGGTAATGCACAATAAACAAGATTTTGCTCCAGCCACATGGGAATTGCAGATTGATGGGCTTTTCAGTTCAGAATGGCTAAGCTTTCCTACAAATTTGGAAATCTAGAGCACAACTCTGAATTTAAACTTGTGAAAGAGAAAAAATAATGTAATAAAGCTGGTTGAATGAAAAGGTATCTGAACTCTGCATTCGGAGGTCTCATTGTAGGACATCTCACTCTACAGACACCAAATGGGCTGTGGCATAATTCTCCTGTAAATTAAGGACTTTAGTTCATGATGATTCATTAGAACATGATGGAAGAGCTTATACCAAAGTATATCTGCCATACCAAAATTACTGTTTTTATTATCCCACAATGTCAAGAAGCCAAGGTCAGAACCTTTTGCTTTTGTACAGGTACCTGAGGGAATAGGTGCCCAATGCTCAAGGCTGGCACTAGTAAAGACCAGATGTAACACATGTACAGAGGATAGATGTGAATTTTATTAGGAGTTTGTTAGGGGCTAAACTCTTCAGATTTTCCCTTCATCTCTTATGTTTTCTGCAGAGATACCACAATTCATATATAACCAGCATAATTTAACAATCTGCCTCACTTCCACCTTTTTCTTGCCACCAAGAGCAAAATGAAATGGAAGTGTGATTGGAAGTGCACACAGGGATTTGTGCTATAAGGTAGTGGAAGATGCTAGTGACTTTTAAGGCATCTCTTCTTCTCTTGCAGCTCCTATCAGGGTGGGAAGAGGAAAATGGGATTTTTCCCTTCATACACAACTGGATTGTGAGAAGGTTGGAAATAACTTTTGAATATTGAAAAGGCCCATGGCAAATTAAGTCGTAGCCAATGTGGAAGTACCTTGTGTGGCTTTCTGGTAGGCCTGCTTTAGTGCCTACTAAACACTTCCCTGTCCTTACTCCATCTCTGCTTTGCCATAGTTACTCCACAAAGGAAGTTGCACGTGCTGTTGAGCTAGAACTTGGCAGCTAGGCTGTCATCTGCCATGTAATTTCACAGAAGGAGTTCTTTTGATATCCTAGAATATTCTTAGTAGGAAGAGACCCACAAGAATCATTGAGGACAACTTTTAAGTGGATGGCCACACACGGATTGAACCCACAACGTTGATGTTGTTAGCACCATGCTCTAATGAACTGCATTTTAGTAGTTTAGGTTATTGGGGAATAAAAGGAGAGGGAAGGGGGTGTGGGAGTGTTCTAGGACACAGGGAAACAGACTTGAGGTAATGAGATTAAATGCTTTAAAGCTCTTCAGGTTTTGTTCAGTGAAGTATATATATTTACTTTGTTTCCTTTTCATCATTCTCAGAACTGTCAGTCATGTGGACTCTCTGAGGGTATCCACATGCCTTGTTTTTGTTGTTGTCTTACACATTGTTTAATGAGATTTTTATCTCTTATCTCATAATTCATGATAAATTAAATTTTGTCATTGTTGTATCAGTGCACACAATTTGTCCTCAGGTCTGACACTTGTTACTTTAAAAATTAAGTCGGACCTGTTTGGATTGAAATATTCTGTGATAATAAATTAGGATTAATGGTTCAAACTAGGAGGAGTTGTATTGAAGAACATCATGGGGATATCCTATAATCTTGGATTTATTTAACATCCCCATTATTTATATGGATGACATAGTAAAAATGGCACTAAAAATTTCCCAATGGTACTAAATAGCAAGTGTTCTGAGTGCCAACTAGAGACAAAATGTTAATAGAAGAGGGCAAGGAAAGATCATTAATTGTATAGCCAAAAACTAATAAAATGAAATTAGGACTGAAAAATACAAGCTGGTCTAAAGTGCAGTGTATTCAGGAAAAATCTAAGGAGAAATTGTCATAGAGAGCTTTAATTAGGCATTAATCTGCAGCATGGTCTGACTCATGAATACAGTTGGAACTGCATATACAAATATATCAGCAAAGAGGGATTCCTAGACATAGCATCAATGGAATATCAGTTTGGAATTCAGACATCTTGCTTCTTCAAAGTTCCTGTCAAATTCTCTTATTGCTCTTTATTTTACTGTTCAGATACATGTGTATGGAAACAATTATGAGGTTGGAAATATTACTACATGGGAGTAGGTAAGAGATTAAACCTTGGCTCAATACGTGGCCTAAGCAATAATTAATTGCTGGTAAAGAGAACCTAATAACCAAAGATAGAATGGAACGTTGCATGTGGTGTGGGGATACAATTAAAAGTAATATGATGAAAATGAGGCAAGGAAAGATTAGGCACATGGTTAGGAAAAAACTGTTTAACAGTAAACTACATTAAGATATGAAGGTCTGTCCCAAGGAAGTGACAGAAGCTCTGTCACTTTCCAACATGATATTAAAACAAATAAAAATGTAACTCTTACTTCTGAGAACAAAACCTACATTCAATTAGGAGAAGGTGGACTGAGGTAACCTCCTGGAGTTTTTCTAGTGATACTTGTGTGCATTTCAAATCAGGTATATGTGAGTTTGGAGTTCATGACAGATTTTCTTACTAAGCTATGGCTACTCCTGTTATGTTGGCAGCCTGCATGTTGAAATGCATTGCCTGTTTAAATGTAACAGAAAATGATTTGTCCTGTAGCCCACACCTCACTCTGAAATTGTCCAGACCCAGACCTTCCACAATAAATCATTTGCAAAACATGCTGGACCGTTCTATATCCTGCAACATTGCAAAATAAGATTCCCAGTTCTCAGTGAAAACTGCCAATGTCTTCTGGGCATGCACATACTCATGTAAATATTTTGTAAGCAAAAATGCTTGATACCCATAAATTCACAATGCCCATGATGCTGAATAGAGGTACTTGACAAGCTTTCTGTAAATACAAAATAAGTTCATGTTATAAAAATACATGCTGACTTTTTTTTCGGAGGCCAGAGACAGTTTTGTTTCAGCCAGTGTGTCGCAGTGTTTGCAGCCTTCCTTGGTAGTTACAGAAGCACGTAAATCTTTTATGGTCCAAAGTCAGATATTGCAGGAAGGCAAATATCTTTCAGGAACTACAGATCAACAGATTTAGCTTGGGGCAAATGTAGCTGCCTTAAAAACTTGAAAATTGTGTCTTGAATGCTAGTCAGTTTATTTTTTATCTTTTTGTGATATTTGATTTCAATTTCATGAATCCATCTTTTTATCCTCTTTCATTGGTTTTTAAGCCAAAATTCTGTCAACATTGTTCCCTTAATGTACAAAAATGTACATTTGTTCATTTTAATTAAGCATTCAGTCTGTTTGCCAAGAGCAAATTACAGTTCCCCAATCTCACCCTCACCCTTCCAAAATCAAATTTTGCAAAGTGGTAGGCAATTACTTCTCATATCTGATTGTTTTAAGTCATGTTTTGCTCCTAAGAGATTTTTGTAGTTTTCAATCTCGTACTATGTTAATTAATAGAAGAGCCAAGACCCAATTATTTCTCCTCAGATTGTGGCCTTTGTAGCCTTCAAAGAACAGTCTCCCCCACACCTCCTGTATCATTAGCTGCAAAATATCTTTCCAGAGATGATTTTGGCCTTTTCACGAATCAAAGGATTCAGAGTGACAAATTATCCATCTTATACTCGAATGCATGCCAGATGGGACAACCTGCCAACTGTGTATCGTAGTGCGGATATGATCCGATGTGGAGACATTTTCTCCACTCCTTCTTCCCCATCAAAAATCATATTACAGAAAATCAGGCAGTTTAAGAAAATCTGTGAAGATAAATTCATTCTGAAATACAGTGAAACATAAAAGCAGAATATCGTTTTACTGAAGGAAGAATGCTGCACCCAAATGTCAGCTCACTTGAAGTGAACTAACGTGTACCTGGCGCGATAGATGAACATAAGAGTCAAAAATGCATCTTTTCCTCTTGCCAGTGCTTGCACACACATAGTTTCCTTTGACTGATTGATTACAGAACAGACATTCCTAATTGCACGATAAGGAGCTTGAATTTAAATTCTGTCACAGTTTAAGGGAAGAATCCTGAAGTTGCAATCAGGAACAAGAATGTACTGCTCTTATGCAGAGAGTAAGCTGTAAGAAATTTATGGTAGAAATTCATCTGTAATACGGAAGGCAAAAGGACAAGGAAACAGTCACATAGGGGGTTTATTTGCATTATAAGTTACAAATCTGAGGACTTCACCCAGGTACTGCTTATGCTGACTTCCAGAGGAACAAATGTTTTGTGAGTGCACAGCAAATAACTTGTATGACATCAGGAGCAGATGCAATTGTCACATCATCACATTAAACTCTTATTTTGATTTTTTTATTATTTTATTTTGGGGAAAGGTCTAGTATTTTTAACTCTGTAATGCAATGCAAAATCTTTTTTAAAAAGCCATTTTTAGAAAGGGAGGACTCAAGATCTTACACATGTTTCCATGTGTTCATCACTTGGTGGCAACAGTCTGAATTTACAGTTTTGCAAGCCCTTCTTATGAGCTCTAATGCTCACCAATCCTTGATGGATTTGTGAATGCAAAAGTTCTTCTAGAAACATAGAATGAGTTGGAGATTGTGAGTTTTAAATAATTTGGTTTTGATACCTAGTTCCAATGATTACTATGGCCTGATTCTGTGCTTCTGAGGAATTGCTGTTGGGTTAAATGGAAGTTACTAGTGGAGGTTAATACAGAAATCTGGTCACTGTGATGCAACTGCAATATACGTTTTATTCTATAGTGTTGAAAAGTTCCTGTAGCAAAAAAAAACCCCAGATCATTTGACAAAAATCTTTTAAAATTCTGATTTGTCTTATCATTGCCTTTTGGTTTTCATTTGAACTCTGTTCTCAGTAGATGTTCTCAGTAGATGTAAGTTGGAGGATCATGTTTCAGTGCTTTAAACATGCTGCTTGCTGAAAGTAAACAGGGCTCTCAGAAATTCAGCTGGCAGATTCTTCTTGTGGTCTTTCATAGGAGGAATGCTAAGGATTTTGTGTTTGAGTCACTAAGCAAAAAAAAATGTGCATTGGATGATTGTGAAAACAGCTTATCTCAAAATTTTTTTGAAAAGTGAAAAGCTAAACATTTGTCACCTTTAACATCCTTTATATTTTTAAATATTATCAATAGTTTTAATAGCCTAAGGACTGTGCTTGAAACATGAGTTTTCTCCTCTTCTCTCTCATATACAAGCAATTTTTCCATTTAGTATCTTTCTGCGTCTGACGTAGCATTGACATGAATTTATTTGTCACTAACCCATTAGAAGTACACAGGAGTAGTAACCCTGCTTTTTAAGGATGCAGAGATCTGACTAGAAGGCACATCAGCCTTCCTTTCTCATGCAAGGCCAAGGATTCCTATTGTCAGATGCAGTGGGCATGAAAGCAGCAATTTTACAGCACAAAAACTCCAATAACATTTACTGCGGTTGGCTGAGATTGCGGAGCACACAGGCACTGCTCAGTCTTGGTTGCTTAAGCACCAGCTTCCCTTGGATTTTTGCCAGCCTGCACGCTCCAAAGAGACAAGTCCTTTAAGGCAAAAGAGTTTTCCTTGTAACTTGCTTTGGGGTAAACAGACCATTCAGGCATAGTTTATTGCATTACATACTTGACTATGCGTACTGGAATGCAGCAAAGTAATTGGTAGAATTATTTTAATCGTTAGAATACATAGGTATGAGATACGTTTTGTGAGCCAGGAGGGAGGGGAAAGAAAAAAGTAAGGATGTTTCTATCTGCTAAGTTGCTGATCATTTATTACAAAAGACTAAAAATATTCTCTCTGTGGGAATTCTGTATGTTTGCACTACTATCCCTGCTACACTTACAGAAAACAGAATTAATTTGCCTCTTTATTGCTATTCTTCTCTTGAAGATAAATCCCATAACAGTGAGCAGCAAGATGCAATGTCAAAGAACAGTTCTGTTTATGTAACAGGATACTTTGTTGTCATTAAAAAACCAAACAAAACAAAGTCCTCAATTTGGAAATACTGTAATCACAGAATACTCGCAAAATAAAAGGAAGTCAGTTACTGTAAGTTTTGCCATTCAATCCAACTCATCTTTGTGTTGAAAAGTACTCTATTTTGTAGTAATCAGCAGTAAACTTATCCCATTATTGCCATAACCTAGAGACTCCAGATGAAATGGTCTCTTAAATATTACTTTGTATGCATTTCTTGAATCATCAATTTAACGCTGCAGTAGCTATTCAAACAACATACAATGGAATTTATTTGTAATAAGCATGTTATATATGAGTATACAGGAGGCTGACTTATCACTGCGTACAAAATATCAGGTTGTGTCTTTTAGTTCATTCAGAAAAGAATTCAGTTCAAGGAAGAGTAAAGTTTTCCCTTGGCTTTGTTGCTAGCAGTTGGTTTGAGGGGGCTTGTTTTTCTGTTCATTCTTAAATGCAAAGAAGCCACAAGCGTTTTTTTGTTGAATGCTTCCTTCATTCTCCCAGCAGCATCCTACATTGTGCTCAGGAAAGCTTTAAAATACTGTCTGTGATATTTCTTGAATCTCTGGGTTACTTTCTGCAGTACTGCGCAGTGGTGAAAAGGCGAGGATAGGGGTGACCTTGCACCCCCATCTCTGTGTACACCAGCTTCTAAATGGCTTCAGAAAACAAGTGAAGCACTTCTAATGAATTGCGCTTTTGATTCTTTGAATCTGCACAGCGTCTCCATCGGGTTTTTACAGCTGGACTCTTCCCGTAATTGCTACTGGGGTGAGATGCACAACATGGGGTTTTGGGAGCTAACTACTTACATTGTTTTATTGGCCAAAAACATATAACATAGAGGGAGCGACCGACTTCATGAAATTCGCACTTATATATCTTCATGTTCTTCGCCCCTTTCCGACATGCTGCTGATTTGCCAGCAGGCCCTCTATATGGGGATTAAAGAAATGGAAAATCTAAGTTACAGCTTCTTAAAGCAGCAGTGTATTAGTAAATAAGTTGTTTGTTGTGTCTGATACATGTCCACATATCTGTTTATTTTTATTGGTACTAAAAAATTAGAAAGAAGCACTTCACTGTTTTAATCTTGTTGACATCAGAATATATAGCAATGCTCAGAAAAAAAAGGTATCCACCAATAGAAACAATAATTGATACCTTATAATTTTCAATTTCCAAGTACTTTAGATCTTAATGTGTCTTCATATATGCAGCATTTGTGGCATATATGCCTGGATAATTCAAAAATAATAGGCCTTTTTTGTGCATTTTTCAAGCAATACAGTATAAAGTTGTTACTTACACCTTGTAATGTATGGTTCTCAAAATTTCAAAATTCACTGCAGTATTTTTCTTCAGATGTCCTTGTTGATCTATTTCCTCAAGGCCTTTAATCAGTGGTGTGTGATATGGAATATTTTTCTGTTTGTTTATAGTTTTGTATGAATAACTCAAAGTAATTGGTATCAGAATATACCACAGCATCATTTATGGATCTCTTCCTTGCTCAAGTTGAATTATTTCTTATTTTAATCTAGTCTCCCATTTAAAAGTCTTTGATGTCTCTCCTAATTGTAGTGAATTCTGGCTACTTGTGTACCTAAGCCAGTAAACAGGAAGGTAGAGATGGAGGATGGGTTAGATATTTTTAAAACTCCTTTCTAGCTTCTAGAAAGCCCTCCAGAATTAACTGCTTTGCAGGCCTTCTGGACTGGAGGCCCTGAGGGACATTCCTAGGCAGGGTGGAGAAATCAGACAGTATACTTGCATTGTTTTGAGCCTGAAAGGAAAATACTTCCTTGCCCTATTACAGAGATTTATACTGTTAGCTAGACATTTAAAATTGCTGGGTTTTTTAAGAGAAAAACCAGCAGAATAACAATCAAGTTAAACAGTAAATTTGTTGTTAAACAGTCAAGTAAAACAGTACAGCCTGCCCAGATTCATCTAATTGCTTTACCATTAGTAATACTCAGATCAACATTTCTGTTAAATAAATTTATCTAGAAGTTCTTTTGAAAAAGTCTTAAGCTCTGGGTGCAGCTTTGCTTCATTGTCATATAATAACTTTCTATGATCATGGCCCCAACAGACCAGATTTTTTTTACCCCTCTGTCTATATAAAATTCCTTGAGAGAGAGTTAAAAATCAAGCTAGTAAAGAATAAAATGTTTATACTTAAGCATTTAAACCACCTATGTCTAAAAATAAGTACCCTGTAGTACCAGTTCTGTGTTAGGGAAGTTGAGTTAGCTTTCATATCCTTCATGCTTTAGCAATGTTGGTGTTTTTGTATGGTGTGCTGCCCCAGATTTAATCTGTTCTGTCATATCTTAGGAACAGAGAGTGGCTATAAACTTTGCACCTGGAATCTTAAACTACTATGTATTTATATATTTTTGAGTGTTGGAGAGAATACTTCTACAAGAAGTTCAAGAAATTTGAAGGCAGAAAGAAAATCCAGAGAATGATTAAAAGATTGTTCAAGAGGAGGTTGTGTATGGTTAGTAGTATATAATTTTTCTAACACTAATCCTGAAATAATCAAATGTGAATACTAAATAGTCTATAAACAATGCACTAACTTTCATCTTAGTGATTATAATTAGTGGTTCTCAACTTGCACAAGTGCAAATAATGTCTTATATCCTCACAGAATTAAGTTGTAGTTAATATATGCTTATGTTTCCATTTCCTGTTACTGCACTCCCATGATTACAACAGAGCTGAAAATGTATTTAAAGAAATGTGACAAGCATATTCCTGTGGTTACAAAGACTTGAACAATTCAGTGGCATTTGCAGACAGCCTTTGGGAAAACCTCTTGAGAGGTATGAAGTACAGGAACCTCTAGATGTAGTGCTCTTTCATGGCTGCTCTAGTGCTGTTTGATTCTTTTGGAGATGTTGAGTAGTAAAGGAAAAAAGTAGTTGCAGATGCACTATTCTACCACTCAAAAACATGCTCTCTGCTGATGTAAGTACCAGACAACTCCTTTGCCATGATTTCTGCCTCCAAGTGCAAAGCTCTGTTGCTTTGAGGGTTAACAGTCCTAAAATGGTGTGCTGTTTCCACTACACTGTCTGAAACTCGGAAGGGAAGGGCACTGCCCCTTGCCATAGATGACTGTTAATAGTGACCGTGAAATACGAGCAAAGCCAAGTGGTGATGCAGCAAAGCCTCTGATTTGAATCCACAGAATACACCAGAAAACTAGATCCCTTTTTCTCCATGTATTTGTTGTTTGCCCCAGTAGGAACAAAGATTTCCATTGCTGCTGTGGAATATCAGTGGAAAACTAAATGTGCAAATAATGGAGACTGCTCATCTGCACCCCGTATCAATTTCTGACATTGTTCAGATGGCTTACTGAGGAGCAGGCATGACACCCCCATTCCACTAGAAGCATATGCAACTGATTAGGGGACATTTTTTTCTAATACCATGCATCATCTTAGGAAAACAAAGGCAAGGAGACATTCTTTTCAGGCTCTTTCAGACCCAAACTGCTGGTGGCCATCTTGAAGCAAAACAGGAAAGAAATTAGTGTAGATGAGAAAGCAGAGATTGTCCTGGACTCTTCTGTCCTTAACTTCATCCTTCATGACTCATCTGTTTAATGCCCCTTAAGTAGTCAAAATTGCTGAGGAATGGCATATAATCAAATCTACAATTAAACAGATGCAAACAGGCACGAGCGTTTAACTCCCTGAAGTGATCTGTATGCATGGATGTGATTTTTTTTTTGCCTTTTCATTATTTGCAGAGGTTGGGTATTGGGTTTTTCCCTCTTGTTCTTTCTTAGTTTTAATCCTTCTTATCCTTTAAGTATGCTCTTTTAATTTCCTCCTTTCCCTCTTTTTGCCCTTCTTTGAAAGCATCTTTTTGCTTATTAAGTTATTTAACCTTTATTAGACCATACCATGCCACTCCATCCTAGTTACTACTTTCTCTTTTATCCCTTCTTCTCTTTTTTAAATGGACTCTTTTCATATCATTCTCTCCTTGTGCAGGCTTCCTATGTCCCCTTCCTCATTCCCTTTGTTGTTCTCTCCATGGGACAGGTATATCTCATGAAAAGGTGCTTTGTTCAGAATGTATCTGCCTTGGGGCAGCTATTTAATGAAAAAATCAGCTTCCACCCCATGCTCCTATCCCTCTGAAGCCCGACGCAATAAATGCCAATTACAGTTCTACATAATTAAAGTAACCATGTCATATTTCTTTTTTAATATTAGTGTCTTCACATTAAAGGAATGCAATGCTATGCAACGTGTATGGGTTTTGAAATAAAAAAGAATTTTGCTTCCAATCCATATTACAACAATTGTAATCTAGAATTTTCTTTAACCCTTCTTTTCTGTTCTGATGATAGTCCAGACATCTGTAGAAGGATCAGCAAAAACACAAACATGAATACTTAAAAGTGTAGTTCCTTTATAACTGGGGATGAAAACTAACATCTTGCCTGCTTCTGATCCTTCTTACCCTCTTGTGGCAGGAAAGCTATTAGAAGATATGAAAATTGATTAAAAAAAACATGCAGTCTTTTCTCTTGATGGCTGCTTTGGCTGTTGGGAGAATTTTCAGCTGCAGAGAGGCCAGAAGATACAGAAAAGTATCAATCTCATGTGGTTTTAACAGAGCAGGATAATCTTAACCTTTTGGGTGCTACTACTCATCTGCCCCAGGGAACTGAGATATTCCTGCATACCTTAATAGCCTTACAAGAGGATTAAAAGCAGAAGTTATTGAGATGTTGGTAATGGTAATGGCACTAATTTCCACAAATGTGACCATTTTTGCTATAAGAGTAGTTGGTTTCAGACTTCTTTGTGAGATGCTCCCACTTGAGCTGAAATATTGGAGTCTTTAATGTGTGTGTTTGATAAGAAGTGGCTCTTTACACTCACTCTGTGGAAGTTAACATCTGGATTTGTGCTTTTCTCCATCTTTTTTCCTTCCACTTTATACAGTTTGGTATGCCTGCTGTTAATGCACAATATTGTGCAAATGGCTAGATTTTAATAGCTGAAGCTAACAATTGGTGTAGAAAAAAATATCTGTTCTAGAAAGAAGGATCTTATTCCCCCCAAATGTTGTTAATATTATTAGGTTGTATTTTAAAACTCATATATTTAACAGACAAATGTCAAGTTTGGAATTTCAAATTTTTCTGAAGAAATTAGTGATATAAATGAACTCCTGAAGGCAATATTAGAAACAGTGTTCTCTGTAGTGTTTCATGCTCACTTCATCGCATTAGAGAAAGTTTTTTTGTTCAGGAGGTGAAAGGCAGTCAGCAAGCAGGACTTTAGCAGAAGTGCTGTGTATAAGAACGCTTTTTGCATAAGTGGAAGGACATAATATTAGAGTGGCATCAGGATATGATTGCAGTGACAGTGACACAGTTGTATGTGAGATGAATGATTAACTGCTGGACAAAGATAAAAGAGTTTAAAAATGCTAGAAAAAACACACAGCATTTTACCTACAGTGTGGAAGTTTTTACCCAAAAAACTAACCTGTCTGGACACAAACCACTACCTTAGTGAGTCTCATATCACACACAAGTCAGCTCACACCTGAGGGTGTTTTCCACCCCTGAAGGAATGCATGTCCTCAGAGAGAGCTCAGCTGCTTTTTATCCAGCAATTAATTCAAAAGTTACCTCCCAGCACCCCAGCTGGTTATCCAGTAGCATCTGAGGGCCCTGTGCTGCCTTCCCAGCTGCTCTGGTTGCTTCCTCTTGGGTGCCTTTGTCCTTCCCTTTTCAATCTTTTTACTCCATTTTGTTTTAAACATTTCTCACCATTCTTTCTTCAGTATTTTATCATTCTCTTGCATGATAGCAGAAACATCTTCAGCATATCTAAGTGCTTGTGTCTGCCTATTTGCCACTGTGCTTTTTTTTTCCTTTCTCAGATGTTTGCATTTTTAAGGGACTTCATTACATAGGGACTATTTTTTTTTAAAGGAAAGAGGGCAATATTTAAATTGCTTTTCTTAAGGCAGAAGGAAAGTAACTTATAATTTTTTTTCATCTCCTGTCATATTTTAGAAACTTCTGAGAATTTTACTTGTGATTCTACTATCAGTTTATCAGTCCAGTAAATTCTCTATCATATTTCTTTACCATATCTTCATTCAGTATGTATGTCATTATTACATGTATGGTGCAGTAAAATTCTGTGCAACAGAACCATGTCAATTACCCGGAGTATATTAAGATTTACAATGAATCACATAAAGAACTGTGGGGGAGAAAAAATAAGTAGTTTTCTCATTATTATAATCTTTCAAATCTGTATGAACCTTTAACTTTTTTTAATTATAGATATTTTCTCCTGTAGTTTCCTTACTCAGTATATAGAAAGCAGACACAATGACACTACAGAAATAACTACCTTGTAAAGACCTTACAAGTGTAATTGCTGTTCATTAATACAACATTTTGAACTGATTAATGAGACCAATATAATTTTGTATCTCTGAGCTAATAGCTTGAATTTTTTTTTTCAAATTTGTTCATATTTTATTGGCTGTTTATTTTTTATTATTTTACTTTTCAGATTTATGGAAAGTACTTGTAATTATCATATCCTTCATTTGATGCAATGAATATATTTTACTGGACAGCTTTATGCATTCAGTGTTACGTGTTTTGTTTTGCAGCTGAAGACCAATGTCTTAATTGCTCTTGTGCATGTTTTGGGGTCTTTTTCTAAGCTGCTGTGATTTTTTGCATTTGCATGTTAGATGTGGGACTAAATCTATGATTTTACAAGTTAAAAGTCTCAAGCAAACTTTCATTAGCTCCTCTTGTAGTTTGAAGATTGCAACTTGCCACTGCACCGTATTCTTGTAATTGAATTTTAAATAATAATTTCTAGGTCAAAATCCAAAAGCTGTTAGTACAGAAGCAAACTTTGTGGAAACTTTTCCAAACTATTAATTGGAATTTCCTTAGTACCTCTGCACTGCTAAGAGCAAGAGCAAGAAAGGAACACTTTTCTGCCTGGGGCTTTTGTGATCATATACCATAGAGATAGCAGCTGTATACAAATTTAACTTTGTCTTTTATAGACAGCACTTCGTGTGTAGTCTGAACCCAAGGATTTTAAAACATCATTGTAGGAGTAATTTTTCTCTTGCAAGTAATAAACATGCCACATCCTTAAAAGACAAAGTGTGAGACATAGCTGTAATTGCTCAGTTTTGGTGCCAAGAATAAGTGGTTTACAGAAAGCTTAGCACCCTTATCCCTAGGGAGATGTAAATTCTTACAGGCAACACCAGACACAGTAAATTCTCACTTGTATGCTGCTAAACAGTAGGGATGTCACAAGTATAAAAGATATTCATAAAGTAATCAAATGTATTTCTGACACGTATTTCTATTTTTATTAACAGTAAGTTTGTATGTATATGGACAAATACCTAGAGTATGGTTGGTGTAAAATATTCATATTCCAAGAGTTGTAACAGTGCTACAAGTATCAAACACAATATGATTTGGTTTTCGTCTGTAAGAGCAGTTGTCTTTCCTAGAGCTGGGCTCCTCACTGCATTCCTGTGTGAATGCAAAAAGCATTGGGAGTGAAGAGGAACCTTATTACTGTAGTAGTAGTGAGATTGAGCCCAGTAAATACCTTTCTTGAATGTTCTTTCTTGATGTTTACTTTTTAAGTAAGATTTTATTTGCTCAGTAATGATTCTTGTGTGTGAGTTTCCCTGTTTCCACCAAAAAAAGGTAAGTAAATGCAGTAGAGGAATGGTGAATCTGGTTAAGCTCAGGCCCTAATTAAATGGACTAATTGATAGTGAGGATACTTTAAATGGGAACAAGCCCATCTGCATAGAAACTAGTCTGCTCTTCTCTCTTGTTCTGTGTGCACAAACTGGAAAACTCAAAGTGCATCTCTGTTTAGTGAAAGTTGTTGCTGATGTAGAAAACACACAAACCAACTAGGGTTGACTTTTATAGCTTAAGGACCAGTAACCAGAATTACTGTGGTTTTATCAGTAAGAAGAAGCTGTTATAAAGCTGTTTAAGACTACTGGTATTAGCAAAAGCCTCCACTGTTAAACAAACTACTGAGCACTAACTGTAGAGGGAGTAAATCTGGCATCTTTGTTCAGCAGAGATCTGTACCAAGTACAGTGCAATTTGGAGTATCTGGAGAGTTTATCATGTCAGAGGAGTTCACACATCCTGTTGTACCTGATGAATTGACCAGCTGTGACTATGAAAACTGACATGAGATTAGCTGTACATGTAACTGTTACAGAAAACAACACTGGCATGAGCAGCAGCACATCAGCCATCGAATTTCTTTCTTGGGATTTCCTAAAGAAAAGGTAGCATAATCTCTCACTTCAGTATATGAGTCATTTATTTTGATGGCCCAAACGATTTTCATCTGTATTCTCACAGTGTGACAAAGATTCAGTAGTGCCCCCATGCCCTACATTTGGGTGAGGATTGAATATAAATAGTCATAAAGCAAGAGTCATGCCTCTGGCAGATGTGATGTTTTTCTGCAATTTAATGTTTTGGAGACATGATAAATAATAATCAAATGACATTTACTTAAAGAAGCTACAAAGCTCCTACTGGAAACAATGAACAAGATTTATGTCAGGACTCTGAGCTTGAATGAGGAATGGGCCCAGGGGCATTGCAAGTACCTTGATTTTATATACTTTCCTACTAGTCTGACTCACCCCCCAGGTTATTGTCAGAGCTCGTCAGAACCAGGACATGTTCATCCATGTGGTTATCTGCTGGCCAAGGGTAGACTTTTTGCATGCCAGCAACCTCAGCCAACTGGGTTCTAGAAAAATTATATCCATTGTGATTCATGGGATAAGTTTCTTCTATCTAGACTTCCAGCATATTCAGGTCTGGCTGGTTGCTGCATGTCATGGTTTAAACCCAGCCAGCAACTAAACATCACACAGCCACTGTGTGATCCCAGCAGGATGGGGGAAAGAGAATTTGTAACAGGAAAATGGAGAAAACTTGTGGGTTGAGACAAGCAGTTTAATAATTGACATAAAATATAATAAGAAAAAATAAATTGTAATAGAAAGGAAAATAAAAAAGATAAAGATAAGTAAAGCCCATGAAAGACAAGTGATGCAAATGAAAAGGATTTCGCTTATCACCGACCAATTGCTGCCTGTCCCTGAACAGTGGCTTCCCAGCCAACCTTGCCTCTAGTTTATATGCTGAGCATGGCACCCTATTTTATAGAATATCCTTTTGACCAGTTTGGATCAGCTGTCCTAGCTGTGTCCCCTCCCAGATTCTTGTGCCCCACCCCCCCAGCCTCCTCACTGGCAGGGTTTAGAGAGGAGCAGAGAAGGCCTTGCCTCTCTAAGCACTGCTCAGGAATAACTAAAATATTGCTGATTTATCAGCATCATTTCCAGCACAAATCCAAAGCATTGTCCCCCACCAGCTACTGTGAAGAAAACTATCTCTACCCTGGCCAAAACCAACAGACTTGCAGCTTCTTTTTCCATTTAAGTCATGTTCAGGTCTCAAAAATTTCAATATATCCTCATTAACCATGATCCCCATAAATCCTCATATAATCATAAAACCATAGAATGTTAAGGGGTTGTAATAGACCTTAAAGATCATCTAGTCCCAGTTCCCCCTGCCATGGGCAGGGACACTTCCCACTAGACCAGGTTGCTCAAGGCCTTATCCAACTTGGCATCGAGCACTGCCAAGGCTGGGGCATCCACAGCCTCCCACAGCAAACTGTTTTGGTGTCTCATCCTCAAAAAAAAAAAAATTTCTTCCTATTATCTAACCTAAATTTCCCCTCTTTTAATTTGTATCCATTACTCCTAGTCCTGCCGCTACAGTTCCTGATGAAGAGGCCTTCTCTGGCTTCCCTTTAGGCCTCATTCAGATACTGGAAGGCTGCTATGAGGTCTCCACACAACCTTCTCATCTCCAGACTGAACTGCCCCAGCTTTCTCATCCTGTCTTCAGTGCTCTTACCAACCTCATGGCCCTCGTCTGGGCTTGCTCTAACAGTTCCACATCCTTCTTATGTTGGGGACACCATAACTCTACATAGCATTCCAAGTGGGATCTCACCAGAATAGAGTAGAGGGAAAGAATCTCTTCCTTTGACCTGCTGGCCACACTACTTTTGAGTCATCCTAGGGTTTGCTTGGCTTTCTGGACTGCAAGCGCACACTGCCAGGACTTGTTGATTTTTCATCAATTACCACCCCCAAGTCTTTCTCAACAGGGCTTCTCTCAACCCAGCCTGTAGGTGTGCCTAAGAAAACCCAGGTATAGGAGCTTTGATACAATATAGTAATACGATTGCTTTGGTCTATAGGTCACCCCTGTGAAATGTCTGTAAAAATTCCATAAATATCCACAAAGATTCAGTGTTTTCCTTTAGTCCATGATTTGGCACTCCATCTGTTCTAGTGGTCACTCAGGACAGGAGAGGGGATGTGCTGCATGGAGGTATTGGGCACCAAAGGCAACTCTGGTCTGATCACTGCTGCATTGCAACAGCTTCTTTTAAGGCTTCTCCTTCACTGGTTTGGTTTACTAATACTATAGTAATTCCTATAAAACGCACTCAGATCATAGGTTACAACAGTTTAAAGGTATATACATTTCA
Organism: Taeniopygia guttata; assembly: GCF_048771995.1. Lineage (NCBI taxonomy): Eukaryota > Metazoa > Chordata > Aves > Passeriformes > Estrildidae > Taeniopygia > Taeniopygia guttata. Next base: position 32,578,540 of record NC_133028.1, on the reverse strand, counting down.
CTCTTTACCCCTGAGCCTTTTGGGCCAGCATATAGGCTTTAACCTTGCAGTGAATTCCTCCCGTTGCTTCTACCTTGCCTAGCAACAAGGGATCCCAGATAGAACAATTCCCATGACATGCCAAATAAATCACCATTCAGTTTTCCCAGAGTCTGGTGCACGATAGGGGATGTAATATGTGGAATGACACAATGCCATGTGTCTATGGGATTGTTTTGGAAATGAGTCTTGTTTTGTGATTCAGTTCTTCCAGGATGCTGTGTGTGATCATAAAACCTGCTTTGCAAGGCCCAGGATAGTATTCCAACCAGTGGCATGGGTCACAGAGCATGTTTCCAACCACCCAGTGTTGCTTCCACCATTGTATGCACATGGTTAAAAAGCTTCATGGAAGTGTGGTGTAATCAGTCAGACTTTCCTATATTATTTCAGCCTTCACCCTCTATATCAAAAAGGCTTTAGCTGCTTTACTAGTTTGATTATGGGGTATGTTTGACATTCTTGGATAACCTGTGCAATGACATCAGTACTTAAGTTCAACCCTTTGGCCACAAGCCCATCTATCTGTTGCATGCCTTCCTAAATGTCCTGATGTGTCATCAGGACATTATTATAGCCCACCAAGCTATAAAAATAGCCCACACTTATGTTCCCAGTCCAGCTCTGTCTGAGCCACTTCAATTCTAGCAGCTTGATCACCTGTTCATTCTTTCAGTGTTCTTCAGTGCCCCTGCTCTTGTGAGGTACTTTTAACAGTCACGATCTCTACCTGAGCAACAATGTCTTGCTATAATTCAGCAGCCTGGAGGGGTGTATTACACCACTATCAGTTGGCCTGCTTCCATTGCTGTAGCCACTGCCACAGAGGGCTTGCCATCATCCATCCATGAGTCAGTACAGAGATAAAGACTGGCCACTTTTCTTGTTCAGCAATATCTAAAGCCAGCTTCACTTCAAGTCATTTCTGCAATCCCACTTGATTCACCTTGTCCTTCAGCACTTTTTGTGTCTTGTCATGTAGGACTCGACACAGTCAAAACCAGCATATAGTAGGTATTTTGAAGATAAATTAGTCTCTGTCTTTTTCAGAAGTTCTGTACAGCTAGAAAAGGTTCTGAATATATACCACTGAACATGAAAACTTTTGAAATTTTCCATTTGTCTCTAAAGAGCGTATAATACATGTAATGTGCTATGAAGAAGTCTGTACTTAGCAAAATTCAATAGATCTTCACCCAGATTGTACTGAGAGCTATAAAATATTTTGAAATCTATGCTTGAAGCTTGTGATGTTATGGAAGAATATTGCCATGCAATCATCTTATTTTGTAACTGTTCTAGCAACTCAAAATAGCTCTTAGTTTTGGTTCAGTATTTCAGTGGTACTCAGAGATTTGAAAAGTCTTGAGGAGGCTATCTACAAAGTCAGGTTTTTACTCCTAAACATTTGAAAAAAAAATTCAAAGAGCAATTTGATTAAATTATTATTATTAAACTATAACAATTAAAAGAGGAAATCTTGGAGCTGAAACACACCTATTTAAAAATAAATATTCACACTACTCTGTTTTCATTGCCAGTTTAGGCTACACAATTAATCAGTGCTTCTGTTATCTTGATAATCTGTCTGCTTGCTGTTGTAAATAACTTACACTTGCTGGTGAAGTTGCTGACAGCTATTTAGGCTTTCAGCTTTCAAAAACACTTCTAATTGTACATGTTTGCAGCTTCTTAAAAGCATTTGCTTCTGAGATAATTTTTGCAGCTAATGTACCTCGAAGTCTTCCTGTTTGTTTGTATTTATTTTTTTTAGAGTTGAATTTCCAGAGTGTGAATCCCTCTAATAGATTCAATTCACCTGAAATTATAAAGTGACCCAGTAGCTTTTCATGAAAAAATGTTACCTTGTTTGTGAGATTGGTGGGTTATCCTTGTGGAAGACAGGACATTCTCCTGTAATGCCACATGTAACCCATGAAACCTTGCACCTTGGGTAAGGATGTGCAGATGAAATTTTCACACTAATACCTGGATGGAGCCAGGAAATTGGCCTGCAGGGAATTCTGCAGGGAGCAGGTGGGATGGGTTACATGTGCTTCCCTACCCACAAGTGGTGGAAACTTGACCTATATCAGAAAAATTCAGTGTTCTGATTATCCCTTCCCATTCCCCAATCTGGCAGCAGTGTGGAGTCACCCCTCAGCAGAACACAAAGCCTACCATTCCTCCACCTCTCTGCAAACACATTTGTCTGTGCACTTCTCATTGTAAATGTGTTCTAAGAGCAGAGGGCATTTACACATAGAACATCTACCATTTCAGGAGCAGCAGAGAGCTGTTGTGTACATAATTGATTTCAGCAACAAGACCAGTGGACATACAAAGGTTCTCGGTTGCTTGTGATCACACCACTGGCTATGCCAGAAATAAAAAAAGAGATTTCCTGACATACTCTGCTGCAATCTTACCATGAAACAATTCTTCCTCCTGAAATATTTGGTTTTAGCCCCCGGTGCTAGTTATAAAAGCATGTTAAATACCAGACTTCTCAGCTTGAGACCATCTGCTTCCCTTGCAAGCACATACCACCCCCACACATGGGTTCTTTGTCACCAGTGTTACAGTTTCAGCAGAAGACAAAAAGAAAGGTATTTTCCTATATGATAGTTTAGGCAGAAAATGGACCTGGGAAACATGTTTAGGTGGAGAGGGTGTGATTATGCTAGAAATAGAGGGGTTTTTCCCCACAAGTGGAAGGCAGCAGGCTTTCAGGGAGTCCAGTCATTCAGATCTCTGCTGGCTCTGTGCCTGTGTAAAATCTTGTCCCACTTTACTGGGGCATAGCTTGCTTCATAAATCAGCAGTGTTACATGGTGAGCAAGCTGTCTTTGCAAGTGCTCTCCCAGCATACCTAGAAATGCTTTTGCCAAATTTGTTACGAGTGAAATGACAGCTCTTAGGTTTAAAGGGAGTTTACACCCTTCCTCTACATTAAGTAATTTGAAACACAAATTCTGCATATGTAGAAATCAGGTTACTATTAGGAGGTTTCAGATAAATCTTTTTTTAGGAACTAAATAGTTTTTGGAAATAATAATGCTACCAGAAGAACATAAAATTGTAATAAATAATTTTTTTAGCCTTTGCTTATCCTAGAAGAGGCATCACCATCTCTTTTGCTGCTGAAGTTACTCGAAAGTCAGAAGTATCATGGGATGAATTCAGCTTGAATTTCCTAAGGGTATATGGGAGATTTCATCACATTTCACTGCACCATGGTGGTGATATTCTTTGTGCTTATTTGTGTGTATTTGCCATTGTTTTGAAAACTTTCTTTTCAAAAAAATTACTTTAGCTCTGCTCTTCTGGGATCTTTTTGTGCATACTGTCTAGTTGGCTATTGAAATCAAAGGGGGTAGTAGTGAGCTGTGATTTCTCTACCTTTTATTGGTTCTGTCAGTGAATAGCAATGCTATTAAAAGGAAGAGCTTACTATGACATGAATAAGCCATGTTTTTTAAAGGAGCTTGGTTCAGGCAAAAAGCTGTAAAGTTTAGCTGGAAACTGATGTGAAAGATCATCTGCTGGAATCTTTGTAGCTTTGTAGCAGCAACATAACTGGGACATAATGAAAATGCATACAGGAAAGACAAAGCCTACAGTCATTTGTGAAAATGTATATAGAATTTAATTATAAAAAATACTGGTTTTCTCATTTTTCTTTATTTTATAAATTCTTCTAAAAATTATGAATTTTCACCCCTTTTTGTTTAATATTGAACAAAATTGTTTATTATCATTAATTACAATACAGTCTGCTTAAACTCTTCGGCATACTGCTGTCCCTCACAGGACTTGCACAATAAATAGTGAACACAGACAAATGTTTAATTAAATCACTCTCCATGTCCACTTATAATGTCTGAATTTATAGCTGTGCTCGGTAGGGGAGAGTTTTGTTGATAAGTAATATGAACTGAGGCAGTCATGTTGACAGGTAGTTTTTGTTTCAACTCTTATCAATTCAAAGTTGAGGTTTGATTTGAGAGTTAATGACTCAATCTTGCTACTGAAAAGGGAAGCAGCTGTACTGGAAACCCAGAATACCTTTTAAGAAATTTTTTGCAGTAGATTTGTTCTTTTGATTGATACCTAACTAGGTTTGATTGTCATTAGAATAGAATAATATCTTACTAAAATCAAGAGCGGTTTTGTTGGGTTTTTTTTTTTTCATAAAGAGGAAGAGCAAAATTCTAATTCACATGTAAGCCTAAAAAGCTTATTTAAAGTCATTAGAGAACAATAGTTCTTTAGTTTGCTCTTGTGGAGGCCTCCCCCTATTATGCGTTTCTCTTCATTGACACAGTTAAAAGAAAAAGTATTTAAAAGCTATTTTGGAAGCTTGGTTCCCTATTCTTTTCCTGTCTTTCATAATCTTCTTATTCCTTATACTTGATAACCAATCAATTAATTGATTCGGAGACAAGAATTCATCTAGTGATCTACTGCTTTATTTCCCTCTTGCTCTAAGGCCCAAGCTGCAGTCTGTAAAAATTTTTACTTTGACTCTAGAGGCCAGAATTCAATTCCTTTTTTAAAGTCAAGCCAGGGTAAGCATCTTACTTCTATGTTTTCCATTAAAATTTGATTATTGTGATTTTTCTAATGAAACTGTATATGCTTTCTCAGTTTTCTCAGAACTTTTCTCTCATCTTCTCACTTTTGTGAGGTCTCCTCTGTGTATTATTCATTCATCCCCTTTTCTGTGCAATTCTACCATTTTCCCCCCATGGATTTCTTTTCATGTCACTGCCCCTGTTCCGTTTTCATTTCCTCCAAAGCAAAACATGAATCCCTCTTATCTGAGTTCTTTCAAATCTGATGAAACAAACTCGCCTGTTTTTGCTTAGAAGTTTTATATTGTGTTTTCCCATTCCTGGCTTATCTTTCTCAGATTTTATTAGTATGGCCTTGTATGTACGGACAAGGATTGAGCATGCAGAAATTGGTAAAGAATTTAATTGTTTATAATGAACTCATTTTAGCGGCCTTTTAAACTGCTTTTGGATTTGTAAATATGCAAAATGTACAAGGGTTGGCATTAACTATTGCAAATCCATGACAAAAACTTCAGTTGACCTATTTAATGCAGAATTTTTCCTCTGGCTTTTGAATTTGAGGAAGACCAGGGATTTGCTCCTTCTTCATGAATGTCAGCCATATGTCAGTAAAAGTCAGGTTTAATAGTAAAAGAACCTTTAAATGCTATTTTCTTTATTGGGCAGAAAGGTGGGCTTTTGCAGCACTGGTTGTGACATCTGTAAGCATTACATAATCATGACTTGTGAGTGTATTTTTTCAGGTTAAAAGTTTTAAGAGTTTAGGTTTTCTTAACCTGTACAGTAGTAACTATGCTTCTAAAATGAATAGTTTTGGCAAATCATTTTTCTTGGAAGTGGTAAGAAATAAAATCAGAAGACAAAGGAAAACATACATAAAGCTCACTCTGGATTAATGAGTTTGGATAGGAATCAATATTATCTAACTCTTGAAAATGCTAAGAAATCTATTAAGAAGCCATACATCAGACTTTGCAGTGGGAGCTGCATTTAACTCCAGCTAATCATGTGGTGTGAGACGAGTACATGTATTACCACACTATGACTGAATCATTGTAGAACTTACCCAGCTTACAGCTGAAGCATGGTTCTTTCTTTTGACATTTATTTGTAAATCACAATTTTTGCAGTCAAAATTGTCTGTCTGTATTTGTTATAAGCATAAAGTGCAGGGTGAGCGCCTGGGAAATGTGATACTCTGAATCATTTCACCTGTGTTTTACAGACAGGTTTTGGCTATGTACTTCAAGGTTTTTCAAATTAATTCCAGGCCCCTGTCACCATTTTGGAAAGCTGAATTTTTCTCCCTGTACAAAGTTTTTCAGCTGGACTTCTCCATTTTTGTTTCATGTTTTGTTTTCTTTCAATAGAAACCTCAATTCTCTAACGAGTTAGCCTTCAATAATTGCATAACTTTCTCACTTCTGACTCTAAATAAGAATGAAAAATGATTTAATTTATGAAGATGAAGCTAGATCTGCTCTGATTAGAAAAAAAACATGACTAAGTGAAGCCTGTCTCCCTCATCACAGACTACTTCTCTGGGAGACTGCTATACCCCAGTGGAGGGGAAAAACCCCAAGCCCACAGTCATGCAAAATATCTGAACCCCACTGTGGAAAAGTCAGATCAGGAGCAGCACACCACTGAAGGCTGCATTATTATATTTTGAATCTCTGGATAATATAAGCTGAGTGTCATTTTAGTGTCTCAAGTGAGCAAGCTTTTCTCATTTCTCACAGTGTAATACCAACTTTTCCCAGTTTGATATCCAGGTGAATTGTTGGAAATGAGTCAATGACACTTTACCAGTGGAGGATTTTGTTTGGTTTTACAGACCTTGGGTCCTAAAAAGAGAATATAAATAAATGTCTATTAGTATATCTACTAACTACTGTGTGGGTTAGGCTGGGGTGGAAGGAGATGGCATTTGAGAACAGCAGGATTGGAAGTACACTATTGCTTCTCATTCATCCTGTGTGCATAGCTGCCATCCTGGGTTTTATATCCTGTTTTATTTCATTTTCTTGTAAAGCAAAATCCTAAGTATGTTACCCCAGCAGGTTAAATTTCAATTTACTTTAGCAGAATTTCTGTATTTTTTCTTTTTTCATCTTTCTTATTAAATCCCTCTGGGGATAAAGAGGCCACTATTAGAAAGATTGTCTCCTGAACTAGTTTCACTAGTGCTTTTTTCAGTGAAGCTGAAATATGTATCTCAGGTTCAGTTTTCATAAGGTGATTAAGCTTCCACAGTTCAGTTGAAAACCAGCAAAGTCCAGTTTATTTTGTTGCTGTAAATGACTGCCTTAAGCATGGAAGCATCAGTGTTTTTCCTTGATTGAGATGGTATTTGTTTTCCAAATCTGAGCTCTTTACCGCACATGCTTTTGTAACTACTTTTTGTTAGCTGGGCACTTATGTAGGTACCAGATAAGAAGTCATCGTCTCTTTATGGCAGTTAAATTAAACAGATTTTGCCTGCCATAATATTGACTGTGTGTTACATATGTATTGAAGGGGTAAATGGAGTGGTGTTTATGTTGGAATGCTTTGAGAATCGATTCCAGCTAATGGAAAAAAGTGCTTTAAAAGTGAGTTTGTTCCATTCCCACAGTGAACAACATTTAATAAACCTTTCAGAAATAAATCCTGCCATTTTTCCATTCACCACCACCTGTGGAAGAAATGCGCACTTTTTCTCAATGGCAGGATTTCCTCCTGCAGTGTATTTCCCTTACTCTGTTAGGTAACAAGAAAAAGTCTTTGGACAAAAACATACTAGAAAAATGAGTTTTGCTCATGTGTCATCTAAGGCCTAAGTTTTATTGACTTTGCAGATTTTTTGCTTAAATGGCAGGTTGACCAAAAGTAGCCAACCTTAAGATTCCTTCTCAGCTGCCCCTAACTATCTCGTTTCCAGTAAATTGAAGAAATTTGACTATATGCATCTTGTTTTACAAATATAGAGGCTGAAAATTAAGATCCTTTTTGTACTTGGATTGCAGGGGAATGTTGCATCTTCTGTTCTACCTGTGTGCCATCTTTATTTTAAATATTAGGGCATTTAGAAGATTTGGCAAACATAACCCTTTACTTATGAAATTAAAATATTATTACATTTTTTATTGTTCGGAGAGTTTTTTACTCTAGAGTTCTCATGCAGAGTGGAGGGGCTTACAGTAATATTTTTGGTTTGCTAATTAAGATTATTATATACAGATTTAAGTTAAGTAAGAGTTTTGTTCTATTGATAAACCCTGCTGCAAAATTCAAGGTTTATTTTCCATTGAGAATTGGCATGATTTTAAATGCAAGGCATATTTGTTGTGAACCATGAACAGTCTTTATGAGACCTGAAGAAGATTTGTGAAAACAGCCTGTAATAAAAATCACACATGCTTCATAAAACACTACTTGATAGATATCACTTGCACCATTAAGAACTAAACGACAAAGGATGTAATTTCAGTTCTGGCATACAATATTAATCGAAAAGCTTTAAAGCATCTTGCTGATGGGAACTGTGACAACATGACATTGAAGAATAACAAACTGAAGACATCTATCTTAATCAGATTTTCAAAGTAAATGTCATAAAATAGAAAGTTATGTTATCTATCTTCATAGGGTCACATATCATACAGGGTACAGCTTTTCAGCTTGTTTATACTAAAAATATCAGGGTCAAAAAAATGTGCCTTTCAAATAAGTTTAAAGCTCAGTTCATATTCTTGAAAAAGTTTTTGGGAATAGATTAGTAACTGGTGCTTTCTATTTCTGCAACAAGGTTATAAAACATTTGGGAGAGCTGAATTATAAAACAGCTGAGAATGTACAGGTATTATCAGTATGAAGATGTGGAGGGGAAAATATTATGCTCAGTGGATGTGAAATAGAAAGACAAAGTTAGAAGTGTACCTTTAAATGGAAGTATAACACTCCTGTAGATAACACAAGCCAAAAGACAATGGTAAAAATATTTTTTCTTCAGTTCCTAAAGCTTGTGGTTATTTTGTACAACTTGTTTCTTTGTCTTCCTGTGTATATTTAACTGGTAAAGAACAGTATCCTTATAGCATGTGGGAAATTATCAACATGTATTTTGTGGTTTAAACATCAATGTTGCATGTTAGGGACTCCTACTAACCTCCACGGAGTTCCAGCTACTTCTCTCCAGTCGTCATCTGGTCTTAGACAGACACCACATGAGAACCATGGGATCATTTTGAGTTTCTCCACAGTCAAGTCTTTCTTCCCTTTCAGGACAGAAGTCTTTATTTGTCTTTAAAAAGTAAAGTCATGTTGCAATCTAAAGGAAAAATTACAAAATTAAGGTTTCCTTTATTATTTCTCCCAAATTTAGAATCATAACCAAGGCAATTCAATCTTTCAGAGCTTATCCTGCATTAAATTCACTGGTAGTTTCTCAGTCCCAGATAGCTTGACAGGTTTTCAGACCCTACAGGCATTGATTGTACTGATGAGGAGACAAACACTGGCCCACTTTGATCAAGCTACTTGTTTGACTTTTGCCCCTTTTATATTATAATAGCATACACAAGGTGCATATATAGATCAAAGTGTCCTTGTCACTTCTCCTTATGCCTGTCACCATGTATCTAGCACAGGAGCACAGGAGGAAGTCAGCAGCAGTGCCTACGGGTTAATTCTGTTTCCGTCTCTATGTCCGGTAGGTATAAACCAAGCAGAAAAGGATGGGCAAGCTGACAACAAATCAGAGTGAAAGTACTCTAATGGTAGCCAGTTTGTCACCTCAGTCCCTAGGTTGAGTATGTGGCTTGGATCCTTAAAGCATTTGTCATAACAGAGCCAATTTGGATGTGAATAAGACTAAGCAAATACTTGTGATTAACCACAAAAAAAGCACATACAGCAACTTGTCTTAAATTACCCTATGGCTTGTAGTAAATTATCAGAAAGGAAGCTTTGAGCCTCACACATCCTGGCAGGAAAAACTGAACTGAAGCAGCGGTTTATTCAAAAGACAGATCTGCCTAATTACAAGTGAACACTTAAACACTCAATTTTTTTTTTTTCTGAACGCATAACCTTCTTTATGTTTTCATTAATTAAATGTGGCTTCTCATGGAAGGTGCTCCCAGATGAGAGACTTATGGAGTGATTTGTTTTACTTGCCCGCAAGATCCCTGAAGCCATGGCCAGAGCAGTGCAGGTAGCCTGTCTTACCCCTCTGTAAAAAAAGAGCTCCTTTGGGAGCTCTAGGAATAATTAAGCCATAATACCCATTCTTTTCAATTTGCAGGGACTTCTGAGGTAAATCCCGCTACTGCTTACAGTACTTTTGGAGATATGACCAAATGTCAATTAGGTTATATTTCAAGTCCATTGAAGGGTTTTATTGAGGAAGTCAAACCCGTTCTTATAGAAATTACTTTTTACTGCTAGGCAATCAAGGGCGAGCAGACCAGGGACCAGTGACCTGCAAACAAAAAGTTTTTTTTTTTTAAGTTTTCTAAACATTTAATGTGTTTTCTAAAACATTCAGTCTATTCCAGAGTCTTAATTCTAGTATGTATTATGGATATTTCGTTTACCATGGCAGAGACTTTTCTAGAGACAATAGAAAAGGAACAGCCTGGCTAGTTAATTAAGACTCTCATAGACATAGATATTAAATAACATTTTGTTCACATTTGAAATGTTTATTTCATAATGGAAGACTTTGCTTTTTTGTTTGTCATGAGAACTCTAAGTTCACATTAGTTATACACTGTTTAAAAGCCTAATCCTTATTAAATGGAAATCACCTCTCTTTTTCTTAGATGAGTAGCTAGCTGACAAGTCTCAATGATCTATCTGTTATAGAAAGACTATCACACAAAATATCAAACAAATTGCTCTTTTTCATGGATACTTGGTCTGCTTTTCTGCCTCTGAATTACCCCCTTTCCCCACATAGCTGTAGGTATCATAAATGTCTCTACTTCCTATGCTGTTCAAATTCTGTAACAATTAAATTATAAAATTAATTAAATGTAGATTACTATTTGAAAAATAAAAGACAAAAAGGTTTTGTAAAAGGCTGCGGAGCTGCGTATAATTTACGTCTGCAATTGAAATGGCTGCTTTGCTTCCCTGTGATTCCCTAGGGTAAATAACATTTTAAGTATGTTTTGAAAAAATCATGTAACTCTAGTAAGACAGCTTTCTACCCAATTTCATGTGACTTTTCTAATTTCTGTGCATATGTCCACATACATAATTATCTGATGTTGACTTACTCAACAAATGCCTTAAATGTGTGGGGTTGGTTTGTTGCACCTGAAGATCTTTGACACACTGGTTGCTGGACCAGTTTGTGTTTACTTCTTACTGCAGAAATCTTCTCTTGAAGATTAACGGGATTGCTCTACAGTCATTAAGGTCTAAACCAAAAAGGAAAGTTATAATTAAAACTTTACATCTTTAGACCTAAGCCTACCTTTACCTACCTGTGTCTGCTTAATTTTAGTGTAAATTAGACATTCCCATTTAGATTAAATCAATTAAGATAGCATTTAAAATCCAATTTATAGCAAAGCAACTGTACCTCTCTGGAATAGTTTTTAAGCATTTCAGCCCAGTTGTTCTTTATCAGATTTGAATGCTTTTTCTTCTAATAAGCAGTTTGTTGTGAGGGAGCAGGCCAAGTCCCAGGACTGCTGTCTTTTCAGTAAGCAAGGGAAGATGTATTTCCCTCTAGAACTGCAATGGTTGATAGGGAGGAAAGTGGAGTTACAGAGTCCTGACAGTCAATATTGCAGCACATGGAGGGCTATTATTACAGGGAGTAGTGTCCAGTGCTGCAGAGTTTATGAAGTGCATATCGTGTCATCCCACTCTCTTTATAAACTTCTTAAGTAGAAAAAGCAAGAAAACTGGAACTATTCTAGCAGTAATGCTGATTTTTCAGGAGAGCAGTGTGAATCACTTAACATACATGCCTCAGGTTCCCTGCATGTACAGTGAGAATATTTTCAGTGTGACAGGGATGTTGAGAGGTTCTTACTCCGTGACTGATAGCTTTGTGTGAAAGCCTCAGTAATACTGAAAATTCTTTTTTAACTTTTAACTCCTGAAAAGAGTAAAAATGGAAATCTGGCTCCAGCGTAAGAATGGTGTTCAAAACATTACTATTGTGATGATTCTCTCTTCCTCACAAATCAGTGGTTCAACATTAGGGTTTTGTTAGAAATTGTGCAGCAATCAGAAGAACTGTGTATTGGGGAAATCTGCCAGGTTGGAGAAAAGATCCAAAAAGCAGTCTTCAGTGATCTCTCATTCAGAATTACAGTGTAGGACTGAGTAAATTTACAGCAGTATCGATTTTAGCTCTGTTGATTTATGAAAAATCTAACCTCTACCTGTAGCTTTTGCACTATTAAAAAAGAAATAAATCACTCCAGATTTTTCAGGCATTTTTGATTTTGAGGAAGCTGTAGATTTCCTGCGAATTTAAGCCACCCTCAGACACAAGAAAGTGTCACTTGTCAGCATTCTGTAAAGAGAGAAAATGGGACTGGAAGACAAGTGATCTTTGCAAAATCACACTTGCTATGGCCTTCTAGCTCCCTTCTAGCCTGTCTTAATTTCTGTTATATGTTGCTCTGTATCTTCAGTGTCAGTAATGTTTATATGTTATATAGCAGAATGACCTTTTGGTTCACAGTAAATTTATAGGGAAATAATCTAAATCCTAAATAGTGGCCTGCATAGCTGGTCTATGGCCTGAGTAATCAAATTTCATTATTCTAGCATATTTTCAGAGTAATTATTAAATCTGTGCATCTATTTGTGGAGTGTATATAAATACCCTTTACAGAACCTTCACTATACATCTTCCTCATGAGGTAGAGTGTGTGGGAAAGTTTGACATCTACCTGAGACAAGCCTGGCACTTACACCCTCTTTTAAGCAAGAGAGCAATGATGATCAATCCTCTGCTTTGTCTTTAGCAGAGAATGCTGTAAGACCTTTAGTACTAAAAATGATAGACTGAAAGATTGATTTTCAGCAGAAATTGTAAATGAGAAGAGAAATTAATGAACAAAAGGGATGTCAGGATAACATTTCAGCTGGTAGGAGATGCAGTGAAAGAGGGTTTTGCACTGATCATGGCAAAAGGCTAGGCTGGTAGGAGAGTCAAAAAGGGGTTTAAAAAAGAAAAGTCTGATCCTAAGAACAATTTTAATTAATTTATCTATCAGATTAAAATAAATTAATGTGAATTACTTCATTCCACCTGCTATTTTTCTGTAATTTTTGTAATTAATTTAATTAATAACTTATATTTATATATTTGCATATACATGTGTGTAAATACTTAAACAGATATGTGCACATATATAATTTTTTTATATACACATGCACCTATGTATTACAAAATATAAGGCTACATTTAATTTTGCACCAGCTGATAAATAGCTTGTTGTCTAAATCAGATAAAATTTTACATAAATATGGGGAAAATTCTTTGCTCTAGTGTTGGTCTGTTAACTTTATTTAGCTGGCTTGTTGAAATGTGGCTTAAAGCCCTTGGTAGTGATTGTAATCACATGCAGTGACAGCCTTTGTGTCAGTGTTGGTGAAGATAAAGCTTATCAGTTGTATCCTACCTGGACTGGAATTTTGCATTAATGCATTAGGGATTTGGTGTTAAAATCTCACTGGCAGTATAAATGCTGTTTGGTATTGGTTTTTTGGTTTTTGTTTTTTTTTTTAATATATCTTTTAATGAGAAATTCAGCATTGCTGTTGTTTGCAACAAAAGTCATGTTGACTACACAAAAATCACTGGAAAGAGCAATGTGGTTCTCAGAAAGGAAATTATTCCAAAGACTTGTTTTTTCTGTTTAAGTCTATTTGTTAACATTTTCATGTTGTCTTATGTTCACAACCTCGGAAATTGCTCACAGTTAGGTTAATTTTGTAGCAGTCGCCTGTAAGTTATTGGAAACATTTGTTTCAACAGAAAGACTTTTCCTGTGTTCTCTGTACCACAGTTTTACTTTTGAGTTTGTAACAATTTGCAATTATAACCAGTTCCAAAAGGGAATTCCTTATGCAAAGCAAACAATAATTGAAAACTACCTGAAAGCTTTTGCACTGTGAGAAAAGTGCATGTCCTGTATCTTCTGCTCTACTTAACACTTGCATTTATATTATGAAGTGTGTTCTGCTACATTAGTGTAAGAAATAGATTGCAGTTTTAATTACATAATTGTTAAATGTTACATATTTAGGTGTCATCAGTCGTTGCTAAATTGTGCTTAATTAAGTGTCAAGGTTTCTTTAGTTTTGTGTGCATTGTGCTGTAAAAGGTTTGTCTTATATTTATGACTTATTTGCCAGTAATTTTATGGAACAGATTGTGAAAACCTAACATTGATGGAACTATTTGATTGTAGGTTTTGCTGTTCTGAGGTTTTGAGTTTAAGCTTTATGGGTGTTGTGTGCTTTGGTTAAGTCAGAAAATATTTCCTTTTGTTTCCATGGCCTGGCTCTCTTATCACCTGTGACTTCCTCCAAGCTGTATTTATATTGCATGGTGTGAAATTGGAAAATCTGTTCTGTGTGTGTTCTAATGGATGTGACGGTCATTAAGTATATGAGTCTTCTGACGTTGTAATCAGATGTGAATCAGTCTGTTAAATATCCATGAAGCAACATCTGCTTCACAGAGTGACCTTCTGCTAAAGAATACTTAGCATCTATTAGCAGATCATAGTGCAGATCTGCCTTATTTGAAATGCACTAAACTAGAGTAGTCTACTGCTGTTTAGCAACTAGCTTGTAATAATTTATTGCAGTTAAATAAAGCTTAAAAACACCATTAAATAATTATAGGGATTGTATGCATTTTGAAAACCTTTGTGTTCTACTGAAATTACCCATTTAATTTCAGGGTTGGTTTGTTAAAAAAAAGCTGAAGTCTAAAGGCGCATTAGGGGATCTGTCAGATGCTATTTTCTGTAGGTGTTAATAAAACCAGATTAAAAAAAAAAACTGAAACAAATTAAAACCAAAAGCAATTTTACCATCTGTTGTGTATTAATTAGAACTTGGTGTATCAAGGGTAAACTTGCTCTTACAGAATGTCACTGAATGTCTGCTAATAGAATAATATGCAAATATATTAAATAATAGGATTATATTGAATTTCTCATTCTGCTTTGGTTGTAGCAAATGCCAAGATGTTGTATAACGAAATTTAATTTTCTTTCTTCTTAGAACAACCTCCAAATAATCAAGGCCAGTCGACCCTGCAGCCTTTGCCACCTTCTCACAAGCAACATTCAGCACAGCATCACCCATCCATCACCTCACTTAACAGAAACTCACTGACAAATAGGAGGAATCAGAGTCCGGCCCCGCCGGCTGCTTTGCCCGCCGAGCTGCAAACCACACCTGAGTCAGTCCAGCTGCAGGACAGCTGGGTGCTTGGCAGTAATGCACCTCTGGAAAGCAGGTAATTACTTAGGTACTACTACAGACTGTGGCGATGCTAAAGAAAACATTTAACATAATGACAATTGATCTGCAGCAAATACTTCCCCTCATTCAGCAAGTAAACCTGAGAAGTTGTCAGTCCTGAAAAATATGTCCTCTCTCTAAAATCTTCAATGGCACTCTTCCCCCTTACAGTCCTATTCCAGAGTAATTAGAGTATATTAATTTTTCCAGACAAGCATTTTCCTTCATTTTCATAATCTGTGACTTTTGCATTACTTTTGTTTGAAGAAATTTCTTGCCTTGCTTGCCAGAAATGTGTCAAATATGTACTGTCATACAGATCAAATGTCAAATAACATTAAGTAATAGTTTTAACTCTTGTACTTGGTACCTTTAAAGAAATACTTATGTGAAGCTAGGTATTTTTAAAGGTGCTAGATTTGGTGAGACAAAAGAGAACTCAGTTCCAGTGTAATGATACATTTGTCATTGATAACTGGCTCTAGGAAAGAAGCAGCTAATATGAAGAGTGACACTAGCTGTTTTAGATGCAGAATAACCTATAAAAAATTGGTGGGACTTACTGGCACAAAGCTGATTTTACCTACAGTGATTAATTAGTACTCATGTAACACTCAGTCAGCACTGATTTTTTATTAAGGAAAGCCATAATATTCCAATTTAGTTATTAAACTGAGCATTTATTACTATATTGAAGTTGACAGTAATTCTTGGAAGTGTTTATGAAATTTTTTCGGTTTATTCTTTGAATCCCTTTAAATTATGTTTAATAGCAAAGATAAGATGATTTTGACCAATGTAGAACATACATGACCTTAAGATTCTCTTCTAAGTAGTTTTTGTTGCCATAAATATTTCAGGCAACTCCTCTGTTAGACAGTTTGGAATGGCTATTCCTTCTCCTAGTTTTCTTGGACTCTCTTGTGCTGTTTGAGACATAAGCACTGTGAAACAGCATTCCACTGAAGAGATTTCATCATTATATTCAAACAGTTTAGTACTTTAAGAAAGAATTTTCTTATAGAACAAATAAGTTTGTAGTGGGAAAAAAGATGTTTGATGTTTTCCTGAGAGTAATTAATCTTAAGTAGATGGGTAAGGTCTTTGATGTTTGCTTCTCTTGCCATACATGTTTTGATTGTCTTTATAAAGGTGTAGGACTACATGAATGAGAATCCCACTTCCAACCTTAAGTATTTTTTGCAGAGTAAAATATTTTCATCTTTTAAACATTTCTGATGAAAACCTAAGGGTATTTTGAGTGTTCAAGTTTTGAACACTTGTGAATGAGGTAAAATGTAAAAATTTAATATAAAAACTGACAGAGCCCTATGGCAGTGGTTTTTCTCGTAGTCTTACTTGGTTGGAACTCTGGAGGTGTAGAACCCCCCTTATTTGTCATTTATTTTTCCCCTTTTGGTTAAGGTTCTCTACTGAGTGTGATTTTCAGGCTCAGTATAAACTATATTAACAATTTTGTGGTAGGTCTCTTCCTTCACCCTTTTCTTGGACTAAAAAAAGTTTGTCTCCTCTTTAGCAATATTTTAGTTTATGCTTATTGTTGGGGCTTTTTTTCCTTCTCTCTTTTTTTATTATTTTGACTTATATGGCAGCCATTTAGAGGTAGAGAATGTGAATGCCAACCTAGATACACAACTGTCTTTCTAGCTGTATAGACTCGTACTGATGATGTGTGGCATAAAAATGGCATACAGTTTGCTATTATGTATAGCTGGGCAGTGAATTGGCTGTGTTTGTGTATGTGCATGTAGGAGAGAGGGATGTATTTCCAAAGCCTGGGGGAGGTTTTAGTCCCTATTGCTCTGCAATAGTAGTGAAAGTGATTTCAAAAGATATATAGTCCATAGTATTGGATTCAGTTGTGTTTGTAATAGTATATACTGCAATTTGGCTCTGTGCAAAGTACTATTACAAGAGCTAATGGATTTGTGTGAAGCATTACTGTTACTGGCTAAAAAGATGAACTGTGAGGTTACAGATCAATGATGTCCAACAGAAACTTCAATTCACATTTTTTAAATATAAAAATACTCTTTGCTTATATGTTTATGAGGACCTTAAACTGAAACTTGAATAAATTGAATTATGTGAATGCTTCTTTAATCTTGATGCCGCCTTTAAATGACAATGAAATTACCAAGCAGAGAAGAAATTGTCTTCCCTCTATTTGGGATCGGTGAAATGTACATTAACAAGAAATACCCAAGCCAGTAGTAGAAGATTTCTTGTAGGTTTCCTGCCGTCTGCAGGACCTTTCCTTGAACATTTAATGATCTTTACTATTTGACCGTTCCCTAGCCAGATGTAAGTTAGGTTCATTTGTAGAGCAAATAGATCTGCTGGAGGAGCCGGCACTAGAGAATAATATGAACTTCTGAAGAAATCAAAATTTTTGCATTTTGTTCTTTGAATAACTGGTTGAACAACCAAAGTCATGTAAATATATGACTACATCTTAGATGTCTGAATATGATAAAAGATCATTTAGTAATTAAATGTTAGTGGGTTTTTTATTATGATTGAGCTTTAAGCTTTTATTCAGCTACTAGTTTTAGTAATGATTTCTTGATTACCAGTATCAGTAGTAACATTCTCATGACGTTGAGTTCTAGTAGGATCTAAATTACTGATATTTAAAAATACATAGTAAATCACTTCTTTAAATGCTCTCTTTGTTAAATATTGAATGTGCAGATTTTTCTAATGCACAGTAAATTATGAATATTAGAGATGCACACAGGAAAAGTACGTTATGAGTTCTACGAGTTCTATATCAGAACTCACACATTTGTAGATAAAAATAAGCTGGTAGCATCTCTTAGTGCATTTCCTTGGAAGTATCTCATTAATTTCAGTCATTGAATCTAAAAGATCAATTTGTTGGTAAAGGGAAATTTACATATTCCAATCAAGGAATAAATCTCTGAGAATATTATGTAACTTTATTCAGAATCTCTGCTAATGTGCCAGTGAATAAAAGAAGAGCTTTGCTTTTTCTTACTAGATTTGCTACAAAAAATACCTCATTTGAAAGATGGCTGCATTTTGTATGATGGACTGTGAATTTTTTATAGAAACTAGCCAAGAAACTAATATATTTTTCATAGTTTAAACATCTTGGTTTTATTTTACCACTTAGTATTACATGTGGAGTCATAGGAACATTACTGTATTCAGCTACTTAGCTACTTATTTTGCCAAGAAAAAAATACAGTATTGATTGAAGAAATACTTGATGACTAGAAAATATTTAAGCATTTGGAGGGACTTAATTAAAGTATGGAATACCTCAGAAATACTATAGACAAAACATTTGCTGGTATGTGTTACTTCAAAACTGTTCTGTAAACTTGATTCAAAGTTCATTTTAGAATGTGAAGACTTTAAAAACTCCTAAAGTGTGATGAACATAACACGTGTCATTATTGGGGTGGACTGCCAAAGATCCAATGGCCTTCAGTATTGATTAAGGTGTGGAAAGGGTGTTGATAGTTTCCAGGGAAGTTTTAAATCAATTTGTGTAGAGGCTGATTGATTGTCTGCAAAAGCGCAGTGTTGCTGGAGGTTAAAGTGCTCAAACCACCTATTTTACACATTCCACCCACTAAAACAGTGCCTTGTTTAATCAAATTCAAATTGTTCTGATCTGTAAGTCTTCCGGGTTTTCACACATTGACTTGCTTAGAGATGTTACTCCTGTTGAGAAGGTGCATGGTACAAAATAACGGCAGAAACTGGGGATGGAGTTGAAGTCCTGCTCTTCTGAAGACTCTGTTAAGCACTATGCTCACATTGCTGATCTGCAAGCTGAAGAACAGGACTCTGCTGACAGCATGAATGCATTTGAAAAATTGACATGCTGTAATTATGGGATCATTATATACAGACATTAGAAATTAAGTATTGTTTTCAGATACTTAAGTCAAAAAAGTTCTGTTGCCGTCTGACATTCTCTTACTGTCAGGTTCTCACTGAGCATCTGTTTGAATCCTAAAACACCAAGCCCATATGCTTATAAGCTTTCTTTGATGTCAATAGTGTCTTGCTTTAGATTTTTGCTTGATCCCTCTGGCATCTTTCCTGCTCAAATATCCCTTGCTGTCACCATAAGTACTTGGAGTTTGATCATGCTGTGTATTTTGTCTCCTGGCTCTTAGGCAAGCACCAGTAGTCCAAAATTCAGTAGTATTTGCACATGTTCCTTGAGCGTATCATTCACGTTTTCAGAGGTACACAGATATTGAAGAATGGACCCAAGTATTTTTTCCCCGCGTTAATCATTCCCTGTTTTAGATAGGACAAAAGAAATATGTGGTTCTAAACAAAATAATAGTGGCTTACTTAATTTCTCTCCCTCATTTCCTCATGATTCCCGGAGAGAACCAGAGACTCTGATGCTTCCTTTGCCTCTCCTGCTGCTGTGCTTTGTCATTTGCAGAATGTGAGATCCCCATTCCCTCTAGTAGCCAGCCCGCTGCATGTTTTTCTTGCTGACTGGCTGTGCCAGATAGCCAGCAAGAGACTATCTTTTAATAGTCTCAGTTCAGTTTTGTTATTATAGTTTTATTATCATTTTATTATTTTTATTTTATTCTATTTTTATTCATCCCTGGTCCAGCCTCGTCAAGTAAACAACATCCCCGACTATGCACTGCTCAGTCCTTAAGCCTGCCTTGCCACATGCAGCAGTCAAATTTTATTCAAGACTTGCACATAAATAAGGGATCACCAAAGAGTAATGACCACCTAAAGGCAGCCTTATAACAGCGGTGTCTTCAGGATACAATCCAGCATGTAGTTCAGAGGACAGCATGAAAGGCAGATAAATCCCACATTCAGTTTTGCACAAAGTTGCACAACAGAGTTAGTATATTCTTTTTTGTGGGATCATCCCGTTCTTTAATTTGAAATTGCACCTCTAATTTCATTTTTTTGTATCTTTATGTATAGAGAATTAGAAAGTCAAGCAGTCCTTGCAAATGGTCATGACAACCTTATAGAGATGGATGTGTTTTCTCCAACATATCACGATAGCAGTTATGGGTATGTGACTCTTCAGTGTTTGCATGATGCTAACTATTGACACAGAAGACAAAGTGTGATTTAAAAAAAAAAAATATTGCAATAGGAAAACATCTGGAAGAAATGTACTCATCCTTATGTCTGATTTTTAAAAAAGTAGTCTAAATAATTTGTCATACTGACTCATAGCAGATATGAAATGGTAAGCTTTGACTGTCAAATCTTGCTTGCTTTGACTTAAGACAATAAGAATGCAATTAACATTGTATTGGTTCTCTGTGGCCCAGTTCTGCAGGCTGTTGTAAACTATTTGCATGATTACACATTCACCAGATCTGATCCTCTATTTGCAATGTATGTACTGCTTGGCAAACATTTATTTTAGAAATATTATTACATACATTATAGCATAAAGAATGACCAATCAAAGAAGTTAACAGGAGTTACATACCTAATCTCTAATATTTTTGCCAGCTAGTTTGAAGTTGCAACTGCTGATAAATATGTAACTGTAAATAGAGAATTCCATATAAATAATTATTTCAATTTATTTAAGTAAAATTTCTATTTTAGAATTGTTCCATATCTACTTAACTTTTTCGATAATCTGTGTCTGATTTTTGAACTATGTCTTGGCACTCTTATGCCAAATTAATGTAATCTTTTATGATCCACACGCAGAAAAAAAATCCTGACAAAGCAGTACCATTTCTGAATTGTTAATCATAAATCTAGCTTTTTATGTTAGTTTATTTATACTTCACTAAAAATTATAGTTTTATGTCCAAATTCTGTTTTGTTAATGGTAACGCCTAACTCCATAAAAGGGATAATGTGCTACTTGATTAAATGAGGAGATATGCAGTTGCCTACTAATTAATCTGTAATATATATTGACAAAGTACATTGATCTGCTTCTCCCAAAAACTCTTAAGCTTTCACTTAGCCACAAATTAAAATCAACAGCAGGAAGAGAATGGTATGTTAAATTCAATTAGTCAATCATTATCAGCAAACTCAAAGATAGTGCAGATATTTGCCAGAAGATCCCAATATATTGTCTTCAAAGTAAAAATGTAACCATACTGTATTAAAACAGCACAAAGCCAAATATTATTGTTCCTTATAGAACAATTACCATACAATACTGGTTCAGATGCATAAATGCTGTAGTATATAATTATAGAACTATGCCTGGTTTGTGCTTTCTATGTTTGTAATAGGATCAACAAATGTAAGTATTTTAGCAAATGGTGTATGTTGTATGAAATTTCTGTTAGCTGAGACTAATTCAGGTGACAATACAATGAAATTTATCTTGTTTGTAATCCCTTCATTTTTAAAATTATGCTAGCAGGGATCATTTCCTGGTGTGAAAGTTGTCCAGAGATAATAATACAACTGTTCCAAAGCATAATAGATTTGAGACTACAACATACTATCAGCATGAAGATTCAATTTATCAATGTCACTAACATACTGTGTCACTAGCTAGAATCATTATATATTTGTTTCTTTGCTTTCATGTCATGCATTATGATATACTGTCTCTTAATTTGTATGGTTTACGAAGAGAATATTAATCTAATCAATTTGACAACTTTAGTGTTAAGAATTATTATAGAAATAGAAATTTTACATAGAAATTCTAATGTTTCATAGGCCTAGACCTAAAGAATAGTTGTTTATAGCTTCAAGAGATGTATTCACTGTGCATTAATTATCATAAAACAGCTGGAAATCTCAATGTATTTTAGTGGTATGTACCGTTAGCTTTTTTCTTTTCTCTAATGTACAAATCTATGTTACTGTTTCCCTGTTGACCAATCAGCTTAGTTTGAAGTGAGAAGTCTGTTTCCCTTTTACCTAACTTGATAGTCCTCTTCCCTAAGTTACCTTGGTTTCAAAATCTGAAAATATATAAGATTCACTATCAGCAAATGACTGTATTATATTACTTCTAGATAAAGCTTGCTAGTATTTTTCATTTCTGTATTTTTCTATATTCTGTATTCTCTATTTTCTGTTGTCCCCGCATATTTCATACTTTTGCAATGTTAGAAAATGTTTGTTGTATTTAAGTAGGAATTCTTTGTGAGGAGGTTGATTTGGGATTTTTGTCATCTGGGAGAAAGTTCAGGAGAGCTGAGTTTAGGGCATGCTGTATTAAACTTAAGAGTGGTGGAGTAGAAAACTGAAAGAGGCTGAGTACAAAAGGGGTAGGAGTGGGTGTCCAAATGGGTAGATGGAGTAGTCCAAAAGAAGAAACTGAGACTGGTTGGTTAAGCAAGGTAGGAGATAGAAGAAATGCTAGAGGACTAGAGGCTGAATATATACAATGAAAACAGAGATAATTTCTTGTCCTTTACTGCTTGTGGTTATTTGTGAAATCTTTTTGAATTGGATCATCACCTATGGCACTGACTCAGGATGGGGATAAACCTTGGCTACTGGCATACGCTCTACTAGTGACAGAGTAGTCAATAGATAATCAAACTATAGATTTTCTATCTGTGGTGGCCTATGAAGACGAGAAAGCTTTCAATATGGTTTCTAAAGTTTCTTCAAACTTTCTTAAGTAAAATCACCTTAGTAAAAAAAAATCATAAAGCTAGCACAAAAAAACTTGCAAAATAAAAAGCTAACTTCTTTCTGCAGTTGCTTGGCTGCAGCTGAGCTTGCCATCCCAGTAAGTGCAGGTCAAGTTGAACCAGAAGGGGGTTTTAAAAGATTCTGGAGATTCTTTCTGTCACATTCAAACAGGTGAGGAAACAATACCAAATGTCATGGCAAAACAAAGACCTGGATGACTGTATAGTGCCTGCATTCAGTGTCTCTGATAAGGCTGATTGCATTAAGAGAGGACCATCTGCAAAAAGGCATGTGTAAAAATGAGTACCATAAAATATAAAGCGTCACCCTCCTCTGGGCACAAGATGTAATCCTCTGCCTTTGTCAATACATGAATGGTGGTCTCTCAATTCTGTGAAATTTGGCATGTTGCATATGAGAGACTATGCTCAGTCAGTCCAGACAAAATTTCAACCTTTGATCCAACTTCTGAATAAATCCTTCATTACATAATGCAGTTCTGGTCCCTCTTAAACTATATTTCATTTTGAAATACTCTCCATGTGCCTTTTGAGACATTTAGAGCAATTGTTCTCTTTCAACTTTATGAAGACAGCAAAGGTAGTAAAAAGATTGGAGGAGTAGTATACTCTGCATTCCTTTGATTTTCTGCTTGGAAATTGTAACTTATTCAATATTTAATATAGGAACTGGCTACGGTGAGAGTGCCTCATCTCAGAGACAACTTTTCCTGACTGTCTTGGTAGGGGGATATGATTTGAGAGAAGCAGAGAAGATAAGGAAGTGTAATATAAATCCTTACTGCTCACATAAGCATTTCAGGTCCTCACTGCAAAATTCAGATGCTTTCCTCTGCTTGCCCTTCCTTTGGAGAGAGGAAGCTGTAATAGCAGGAATATTGTATCAGAAATACTGAATTCAGTATAAGGAAGTGCAGTAAAGGGCTGCCAAGTTCGCTCCCAACTGCTGCCTTCTTCAGAAGTAAACATCACCAACAATATCAAGAGCCAAATCACTTACTGTAACATAGGTGGAAGTCTGTGTAAGTACTAGTCCTCTGAGAGACCCAGAGGAAGCCTGTAAGGCAACAGAACTACTTTATATTTTTTCAGCAATACATAGGTCTAGTTTCACTCTCATCTGGAAAGTAAGTAGTGGGACAGTCCTGCAATGAACTGTATGAGTAGCTACAACTGAGCCAAGTTTATTTCCTTGATCACCCAGCACAAGGCATTCTTTGCATTGGACTCTCTTGCTCATTTCTGCAAAGCGTGGCTTAGCATTGTTTGTTCCCCTTGTTCATCTTCACAAAGTGCAGCATAGCAGAGGAGCACAAAGGAGCAGGCTTGGCTGAGCCATCTGATTATCCTGGTTCTTCTGATCCTAGATATGCAGATATTAACTACTCCTTCTCTGGGCTCCAGAGCTAGCAGTCCAAATCTGAATTTGGAGAACCAAGTAAGAGGGTAACAGATGCTCTTTCCATCCTGTACCACTGTATTCTTTCTTGTACCACCAAGAAGGTAGCGGTGATGAAAAGGAAGATTTACTCTAACACACTGAAGGAGAAGAAGTCTGGGGCTTTTGTCAGCATTCAGTCCTTCAAGTCATGTCGTGGTGACTTTCACTGCAGATTGGAACACTGTCTTGTCTGAATTGCTCTTTGAAGCTTCAGCTGCAAGTTGCTATGCCTGACTTCTCCATTCTTTTTTCAGCAGCCAGCAGTGGAGCTGTAGCCTGCAGGAGACAGAGGTGGAAGAACACACAAGCAGTAAGGAAGACACTTTAGCCCTAGTAGGGCTTTTGTTCTTTCTTGGATATCAGTGTTCAGTTTGCAAAAATTGCAGGTGCTTGGTGTAAACCCAGCCAAATTCAAGCAAGTGTTGCCATATGTAAAGTGCTTTTCTGAAACATTTGAATAATCTGGTAGAAGGGGCTTATCTCCATTTCCCACAGATGTTTCCTCTGTTTTTATAAATGGGTAATAGCTGGGATAATAGCCATCTTCTCTTTCTTCCTTTCTTTCTCCCAAACTTTGATCATCATTTGATCTGCTGTGATCTTGAAGCTTTTTCCAGGATTGTGATAGCATTAATAATGACTCCAAGGAAGTTGAAATTCACTTTTATTTCTTCCTAAGCAATTTTTTGATTGCAATTCTGCCCAGAAAATAAACTAAGACAAATTCACAGAATAACAGTTTCTGTGCTGGCTTGGAGTTATGTTTTATGCAGCCATATGGTTCTGTGGAAGTCAGTCATAAGCCTGTGCTAAGGGCAAACACCACCAGCTACAAGGTTTCATCTCAGAAAAATGTTAAAAGAAGATGAAGACAGGCATAAAGTGTTCACAGAGCAACAAAAATCCAATTCCTGCTAGAGCCTACTGGGAAAGCTTTTCTCATGCATCAGTGAACCAAAGTTCACATGAAACCTAGCCAGTAATTTCTGTTATCTTTTACATCTTTCCTATGTTAGTCAGCAGAGATTAATCTTTTCTTTCTATCTGTTTCCTCAACTCAGTGCAAGGAATTGTATTTATTGATGTGATCTATCCATTAGTGAATCAGGCAGAGGTCTCTAATGTCAGGTGGCAGGTGAGGGTCACGGTCTCTTTCAAAGAACCCAGTTCAATCCAGTATGAATAAGGTCTGTCAGGAGAGAGAGGGCACACCAGTCATTAGGTACAGTACTCTGATTGATCAGGATCTTGGACCACCATTTATTCCATATTTAATGGTTTCCTCCTCGTTCTGACAGGAAATGTATGTCATAGGACTTTTTTAACAAACAAAAAAGCATGATAACCACTCCCAGGAGGGAAAAATTCAGCTGGTTTGCATTGAAGTAAGTCAAGGAGAGACAAAACCAAAATCCTGAATGAGAGAAGCTGGTGCAAACTAAAATAGCTGCAGCTGGATTTAACCCTCCTTTCTTTAACTTTCTTAAGATAGTAGACATCAACTAAATAATAATGTTGCACAAAGTAACAGTAGCTGCCATTCAATCTCACTGGCAGGGTGATAAAATATGATGCATATTCTGATAAAATATGCATCATATTTTAATACAATTTTGCTGGGCCTTATTCACAATTCCGTATTTAGTATGAGTTTTGTTAAAGTCCTGTGCGACTTTTAATATGGTGTGACATACTTGTCATGTGATTGAGCACTCTATTGGCAGGGTTATGAAATCATTTAAAACAGAAATAAAATGCTGCCAGAAAAGTTTTTTTGAAATTATAAGGTAGGCTTTTTTTGCATCTTTCAAGTATTGCAAAGCATTCTATATATATGATGCCCAAAATTAGAGAAATTGTTCTTTAGCAAGGTGAAGCAATTTCAGCATAAGCTAAAAAAGTCATACATGTAATGTAAAAATTACATTAGGAATGCTAAAATTATGCAATAACTCTATTCCAGTTGAGACCAGTCTATTTATAAAGTAATGTGTAACATTCCTTTTTTGCTTGGTGATAGTTTATTTATATAAAATCTCAGCTTCTGGCAGTCTGGAGTCTAGGGTTTTCCAGATATGTTTATATAGTATTGCATTCATTGATGCATAGTATCTATTTTCTTCTAAACTGCGGTCAAAAGTTCTTGTCATAGATCCTTTTATGAAGAAAGTTATTCTAAATCACATTTATGTTGTTGGACACCTAGCTATCTTATATGAAAAGTACTCAGGCTTCTGGGCTGAGTCTTACTGTCCTTGAATATTTTGATAGTCTATCTTTATTTCTATAAAGAAACAGTTTTCAGTTAACTTAATCTTTCTGCTAAACTCATTATGGTTTTTATCACTTTTTTGCCCCTTATGTTTTTCTATTTACTGAATGTAGTAGAGAATGCTTCAGTTTTATTTTCCACAGAGGAAGTAGCAGCACAAAAAAAAATCTGATTTGCTGTAAGCCCTCTCTCCCCACCAATGTGAGAAGGAAGAAACCAGCTGCATGTCAGCCAGTGCACATCAGCACTTGATGCTCAAAGAGTACTGAGTAAAATTAAAAACATGATTATTTTACTTTTATTTACATGCTTCTGTTTTCTGAGCTGACACCTTTGAGTTTTTTGATGCTGTATTTCTATCTTTAATGGTAAGGGCAAAAGCTTAAGTAAAATGTCTACCATTTGTGAAGTAAGAGTACTTCCCAGCTGTCTTTGCATCCAAAGATTAGTTTATGGTATAACTTTGTATTTTTTAATTTAGATTTGTTAGGTACTGAATACTTCCCACTAAAAATGTTAAGATTAGCTTGCTTTTTAATAGCAACATCTCTTGAATAAATTAGCAGATATATATATTGAATAAATGTAGAAGTAGAATAATATTTGCTTTAGAAGTTGAATTATTTAATAATACAGAACTGGCTTGTCTTGTAAAATATTAGCATGATTCACTGGAGTTTTGTTCTCCATAGCTTAATAAAATATTTAAAGTGCTGCTTATGTGAAGATGTAGCAAGTGCATGTTATGTGATCAATTTTGAAGGGAAGATACACTATTGCAGATGCTATAAGCTCCCTATGAGATGAAATATAGTGTAATTTCCTGTAAGTCAGTGCCTGGTCAAGTTGTGCAAACATTTTAGGCTTTAGAAATTAGCTATTTGAGTTCCATAGTTTGAAAAGACGAGGTAGATAGATATATAGATAATTTAAATCATTTGTGGATGGATTATATTTCAAGAGCATAAGAATTTCACCATTATCTGGAAGCAGCCTAGATTTGTTGTCAGATGCCATATCCTTCCAAGAGTCTCACAGGAACAGTTTGGCATGGCTCAGTGAGGCAGACAAGATGTGCAAGTCTGATAGCATTACACTTTAAATACTTATCACTCGGAGTTAATGTAGCAGGAGAGTCTCTGACAACTTTGTTAGTAACTCCACTCATTAGAAATAGAGATATCCAAACAAATTTTCTAAACCCACATGAAGATGCCAGACTGACTTTTCTGTCATTATTTTTCCCTCAGTGTTCAGCCAGATGGTGCAACCACTCTGGCATTGTATTCATGGGATTCAAAGTAAAGGCGAATAGCTTAAAGTGAGGAGCTGTGCTGTGTGCTGCCTGAGACAACATATTCCTGAATTCCTGCTGCTGAATTCCCACAGCTTGCTCCTGGAATAACTGGCTGATCATGGACAGGTGCATTCTTCACTGGGTAGAAAAGTGGCTGAATGGCCAAGTCCAGAGGGTGGTGAGTGGAGTTAGATTCAGCTGGTGGCCAGTCACAAGTGGTGTTCCCAATGGTTTAGTATTGGGACCAGTCCTGTTTAATTTCCCAGTATCACAGAAGAAGCTGAGTTGGAAGGGACCCACCAACATCATCAAGTTCAACTCCCGGCCCTGCACAGGACCTTCCCCAAGAGTCACACCATGTGCCCAAAAGTGTTGTCCAAACACTTGCTGGACTCTGTCAGGTTTGGTGCTGTGACCTCTTCCCTGGGAGCCTGTTCCAGTGCCCAGCCACCCTGTGGGTGATGAACCTTTTCCTAATACCCAGCCTCAACCTCCCCTGACACATCTTCAGGCTGTTCCCTTGGGTCCTGTCTCTGGTCACCACAGAGATCAGCGCCTGCCCCTCCACTTCACAAGGAAATTGTAGACTATGATGAGGTGTCCCCTCAATCTCCCCTTTTCTAGACTGAACAGACCAAGTGACCTCAGCTGCTCCTCATGGCTACCCCTCAAAGCCCTTCACCATCCCTCATAGCCCTTCTTTGGATGCTCTCTAATAGCTTTATAACCTTCTTATATCATGGTGCTCAAAACTGTGCACAGTATTCAAGGTGAGGCCCCAGCAGTGCAGAGCACCTCCCTTGCTCAGCTGCTGATCCTTTGTCTGTTATCAACAATCTTTATCAATGATTTATGAATGGAGAGATTAAGTGAACACTCAGCAAGTTCACAGACACACCAAGCTGGATGGGACTGTTGATCTGCTGGAGGGTAGAAGGTTCCACAGAGGGATCTGGACAGGCTGGATTGATGGGCCAAGGCCTACTGTATAAAGTTAAATAAGGCCAAGTGCTGGGTCCTGCACTTGGGTCACAAAAACCTCCTGCAGCGCTACCGGTTGGGGCAAGAATGGCTGGAAAGCTCTCTTGCAGAAAAGCCCTGGAAGTGCTGGTTGACTGCCAGCTGAACATGATCCAGCAGTGTGCCCAGATGGCCAAGAAGGTCAGGTGGCTTCCTGGCCTGCCTCAAAAATGGTGTGGCAGCAGGATCAGGAAAGGATCTTCCCTCTGTACTCAGCACTGATTAGGCCACACCTCAAGTGCTGTGTCCAGTTCTGGGCCCCTGGCTCAGGGAGGATGTGTCGGTCCTGTAGCAGGTCCAGAGAAGGGCAGTGAAGCTGGTGAAGGGTCTGGAGCACAAGCCTTATGAGGAGCAGCTGAGGGAGCAGGGCTTGTTTAGCCTGGAGAAAAGGAGGCTTGGGGGGGTCTTACCACTCTCTGTAACCACCTGAAAGGAGGTTGTAGCCAGGTGGGGGGTCATTCTCTTCTCACAAGTAACAAGCCATAGGACAAGAAGAAATGGCTTCAAGTTGTACTGGGGAGGTTTGGATTGGATATTAGCAAAAACTTTTTCTTTAAAAGGGTTGTCAAGCATCAGAACAATTTGCCCAGGGAAGTGGTTGAGTCATAATCCCTCCAGGTTTTAAAAAATGTGTTGATGTGGCATTTAGGGACATGGTTTAGAGATGGACTTGGTAGTGCTGAGTTAACGGTTGGACTCAATGATCTTAAGGGTCATTTCCAACCTACATTTTTCTAACATTCACATATAACAGTTACAATTTTCTTTCATTACCTTTATGCCTGAGGTGGACTGTCAGAGTTATGATAGTTCACACCATTGCTGTCATCTCTGGAGTTTATCTATAGGATTAACTCCTCAAACGCTTTGAGAATATGGATTACAGTCTCTAGTAGTCTCTGGTCTACCAAAGCCAGCATCAATTCTCACTTTCTTGGAGAAAATAAAAAAAGGAAAATATCAGTGGCAGACTGTTTTATTGCGCTATTTTCTTAAAACTTAAAGTATATTGGAGTTCTAGTCAAGTGCTCATATAATGCCAATTCCCATTTTTTGTCTGTTGAACCTAACAACAGAAGAAGGAGGGTGTGAAAGTCGCAGGCTGGTCAGGCAGCTTCTTATTTTTAACAGGAAGCTCATGTATAGGAGTAATGTATCTATTGTATGGCTTTTCTTCTGTTCCCCAAAACAATACACATTGCACATGGAAAGGGAAACAGCTACCTTTGTGTTTGGTGGGTTTTTTTTGGGATCTGTTTGTGAAATATACCTGGATATAGTGTTTACCATATATAGCCAGGATGGAAAGAGCAATAAAGGTCAGGTGGATAAGACACTTATCGGGACTTAATGAATTTACATGATTCTCTGAATCTGTACAATCCAAGTAATGCTGTTGTAAATATTTTTACATAGGGCTAGTTATTATTTTGGTCTTTGCTGCATTGCAAATGTCACAACTTTTAATGAAGTGTCTTCTTAGACAGGATTTAAGCTACAAGAGCTTTGTCTTTTGAGACTGTTGATTGTGCTCAGAGCTCAGAAGCTACAAAAATTTGGGATGTGCTGTTGTGTACCAGTAGATCTAGTGCATAAGCTTCTATTGTCGCTGCCATCAAGTTTAATATTGTTCAGAATGAAGTAACCTATGTAAAATATTTAATGGAATCATGTTTGTAATGCAAATATTTTCAAGTAGAGGGCCTATGCCAAGATGTTGTAATTCATCTGTCAACCTCCCATAGCAAAATCACCTGTAAACAACAAATCTTGTTTATCAGCTGCTGGTATTTTTCTCAGGCTGCAGTGGGGCAAACTAATTTCTAGTGTCTCTACAGTGTAAATTGGTCCATTACTATGCAAGAATCTGAGCATGTGTTCCAGAGAATCAAAGTCCCATCAGCTAAGAAGCAGTTCATAGTGCCACATGGTATAACTAGAAGGGCTTTTCCCCTGCACATCTGGCTCAGTTAGTGCTGGATCCTCTGAGCTGTGCTGTATAAGTGACAGGCAGGAGGCAATTACAGTGTAGACATGCACTTACCTTCAGGACGACCTGGGTATCAGCAATTCATGTGTCTCTTAGCTATGACAAAACCCAAACACCTTTCTGGTTCTGTTTTTAGCTGTGTGTTGGTAAGTTCAAAGTTTCCACAGTATGCTTTCTTACCAGTTTCAGATATAATGTATTCATTTTGTTGGGCTTAATTAGATCAGGGCAAGCCATATACTACAGAGTTGCCAGCATAACAACTTGGTGGGAGGCCTCTGGTCACAGACCTTTCTTTGAATGAGGTGTTGTTGTTTGTAGAGTTGTGCATGTGCATCTCAAGAAAAACTCCAGGTAGAGTATGCCATGTTTAGAGACTCTTTCAAAGTAATTATGATTGCATGAACTGAAAAGAAAAGATTCTACCATATAGAATATGGTAGAGTAATATTTCCTTTGGAGACTTTAATTGAAAAAATAAACTGGTAACTCACAGTGTGCTTAACTTTGACTTTACTTTTCATATCTGTTGTTGGCTTTTGGTCTTCTTGAACACTTAGTAAATATATTTCTTTAGACTACTTCTCCTGAGCTGTAGCTAGCTCCTTGTATTCATAATCAGATCTTTTTATGTTAGGAATATGTGCAAGTAGATGTGAATTAGTGAACTAAGTACTAGGACAGACCCAAAAGAAATTTTTAACTGACTGTTTTTGAAGAAGTTGCCAAAAGTCTGTAACTGAAAAATTGCTGTTTTCTTTGTACTTAACCTGGGAAAGCTGTGATAAGTAGTGTGGACTGCAGTCACATTGCTCATTATTGACTTTTTAATGGAGTTCCCTGTAGTCTGTTGCAGAAGCCAACACAAATAAACAGCAGCAGAAAGCCTGTCCCTACTTGTTGGATAAACTATGAGAGACTTCCTCCCTGCTATACTGTATTTTGGGTAGTTCTGTTTCTTGTCTGGATACCAATGTGTTATTAATGTTAGGGGGGCTTTGGTCTTTACTTAAAGGGAGAGTGTCTTTTTGCATGTGAGTGTCACAAGAAGTTATTGCTTCTATGACCCTTTGTAGATTGGATGTTGTTAGCTATTTGAAAAATAGGCAACATCAAACAAAAGAGTTATGATTGCCTGTGCTCCAGCTTGATTTACTTTTATACTTTACCATATGCTCTTTCTTTCACAGGCATTTCCTATTCAAAACAGGAACAGGGACCACACCGCTGTTCAGTACTGCAACGCCAGGGTACACAATGGCATCCGGCTCTGTTTATTCCCCTCCTACTCGGCCACTACCTAGGAACACTCTATCCAGAAGTGCTTTTAAATTCAAGAAGTCTTCA
The DNA here is from genome assembly GCF_048771995.1 of Taeniopygia guttata. Taxonomy (NCBI): domain Eukaryota; kingdom Metazoa; phylum Chordata; class Aves; order Passeriformes; family Estrildidae; genus Taeniopygia; species Taeniopygia guttata. The sequence continues at coordinate 32,546,402 of NC_133028.1, read as the reverse complement.
AAGTACTGTAGCTGGAAATGTACTGCACTCTGTGCTGTAGGGGTCTCAGTGCTGCTGGCAATACTGCTGTCCTACTTTATAGGTGAGTCCCATTTTTTATAAGTGTCACTGTGAACAGTGGCATCTGATGGATTGTACTTGGACTGTAATATACTAACCTTTAACTAGCCAAGTCTTTGGTAACACTAAAAGCCACAAGGATTTAGTGAAAAGCCACAATTGTTTAGAGAAATTAGAAAATTTTAATATTTTGGAAGCATTCTGTGACTTGATGTTCAGTGAATTAACTTCAAAGAAGTATGTAAACTACAATTAAATTATGTGGGGTCAAGTTCTTATAAAAGTATGAGTAAAATATAGGTTGTAAAAATTCCTTGATGTGAATTATAACTTTCAGCATATCTTTTGAACTCTTTTCCTCTCATTTTACTAAAATATTGCTAATCAAATCTTTAGGAATGCTAACTATCACCTATTTCATCATTATGTCCATGTATGTTTGTGTGTAGAGCTGGAGCAAAAGTCTAATACAGATGTTTGATTGCAAAATAAGGAAAATAATTGTCCAAAAGACAACATGAAGTGAAGATGTAGGCTTCTTCCTCTCTTGTGGGTTGTTTTTTTTAATTATTGTCACTTATCTCTATTTTTTTCTTAAATTCCATTTTCCAAATTTTATTTCAGAAGATTTTCTTCATTTCTTCATCTCCTTAATTATTTTCATAAATTTTCACTATAAATATAATGTAATTTGAGTTTTAGGCAGTTAATAGGAGCAGTGGTTGGCTATGAGAAAATGTCCTTGACTTTAATAAGGGAACATAAAAGGATCATTTTGTGCTCCTAACTTCCTTTGCATCTTCATCCAGATTACAGATTTTTTCATCTCTTGAGACCATGAATGGTCTTCAAAGACTTCCTTTTAACTGATTTGTTAATTAGAAGTTTAGGTCACCACAGTTATGGAAATATAAGTATAATGGTCTGGGTTTTGTTACTGGTTGGACACAAGTTTAGGGTCTTGAGGAGTGGAGGAAAGAAAATAGAAAGAAGAGAGTCAATCTCTCTTTCCTTCCCTCTTTTTAAAATCAGTGTTAATTTATAATAGAGCCTAGAAGGCCTTAAGATCCTTAAATCTTCATTGTAGTTGTTCAAACAGCCTTGTTGCATTTCAATGCAAGACACAGCATAAGCTCTATAGAGCCTTTGAAGTAGTTCTTACTGAGTTGAATCTCTTGTGAACAATGCAAGAAACTGGGTTGCTAAGTAGCTGGAGAAATTCCCCTCTGACCCAGCAAAGCTGAGCTCCCTGAGCACCCTTTCCACCTCAGCTGCCAGCCCCAAAGAGTAAGAGACATATACGCAAATGGAGGGCTTGCCACTGCTCTTCAGCTTCCTTCAGTCATTGGATTTGTGGTTATTTTGTGTGAATGTGGAAAGGAGTTTAAAGGTGTGGTTTAGAGTTAAGTTTTGACATGAAATCTTTTTTTAAGTAGGATTTAAATAATCCCACTTATAAAACACATTAATTGTGCTCAGTCTCTGTAATATTGCCTCATAAATCATCAGAAGTAAACATCTGCTACTAAATAAATGCATAAATATGCAGGAAAGAATTCAGCATGAAGTATCACTGTCAGAAGCCGGGAAAAACAGCCATACATATAGTAAAACACTGGAGACCTGATTATGAGCTGAGCTCTACACTTTGCTATCCCCAAAGAGCCAGATTACTTATGAATCTGAGGGGCATGGGCAGAGAGCTGTACCGGATTATTTCTCCCGCAGGCACATTAAGAAATATAAGCATGTCTAATGTGCCTCTATTCCTGTGTTCGGGAAAAAGAACTGAGCTTTCTAGTGAGCGAGAGCTGAAAGCTCCACACATCATTTATTCACATACCCTGTAAAGAAAAGATAGCTGTACAACATTTCATTTCGTGGGTGCATGCCAGCTCACATCCTAGCTGAAATAATGCACAACAGCCTTCCTCTGCCCACAGTCAATAGGGAGCTCAATGCCTACTGGTGATATTACACATATTTCAGCTAACTCAGCAATCTAAATGTAAAATTCAGCACTCAGAGATGCTCTCCAGAGAACTTTGTGTCCATAAAATCACGAATGGATTGCACTCACTCATAGATGTGGTTTTCCCATCTCTGCAGATGTAATATCAGAAATATTCCCTGTTTAATAGTCCATCCAAGTATAAATCAGTAGAAATCATTAATGTAAGATGGAAACACCCTTCTTCTTAGTTGACCATTTCATAGAATGGTTTGGGTTGGAACAGGTATTTAAGATCATTTCATTCCAAACTCCCTGCCATGGACAAGGGACACTTTGTGCTAGATCACGTTGCTCAAAGCGACAACCAACCTGACCTTGAATACATTCAGGAATGGGGCATCCACAGTTTCTCTGGGCAACCTCTTGCATTGTCTGACCACCTCACAGCAAAGAATTTATTCCTAATATCTAATCTAAACCTGTCCCGTTTCAGTTAAAGCCATTCCCCTTTCTCCTGGCTTTGTGAGAAATCCCTCTCCAGGTCTCTTTCAGGTCCCCTTTAGATAATAGAAGGCTGCTGTAATGTCTCCCCAGAGCCTTCTCTAAACAACCCTACTTCCTTTTAGTCTGTCTTCAGAGGAGACATGTTTCATAACATAGGTGTGAAAGGGAAATGACTGAGTAGGAAATTGGTTGTAACATAAAAAGAAGGGAAGGATTGCAGTGTTGTGTGACCCCTAGCACACTGTGATATGCTTCCAATACAGTGGTCTGGAATCTCTGCTGAAGCTTACAGCAGCTGAAGTGGCATGTCACATTTGTATAGCCAGTTTGAGACATGTTTTGAACTTCACAGAGATATATTGCCACAAGTGTGAAAATGCTACCACCTTGTAGCGTTTGCATGAAAGAATGAATTCAATATGAAGTATCACTGTCGAGAGCTGGGAAATCACCTGTTTTGCAGCACAATTGCAGCAAAATATGCCAGTACACGTTGATAAGGTGTGGCTGATGTCCATTGTGTGACTGTGGCAGCTGCAGACTGAATGTCTAATAGACCGTTCTTCCAGTGAGTGGTGGTGTGACCCAACCCTTCTCAGAATTGCAGAGATGAACATGTCATGCCCAGGCTTATTTTAGTTACAGTGAGTATGGGGTAGAGAAAGTGACTTGTGATCTTGCTGCCTCTGCTCAGGCGACATAAGGCAGAAGAGACAGTTTGCTAGACTTCATGTCTGCCTTTGCAGAACTGCTCAGTCAATTACTGCTCTGTCAATTAGCCCAGCCAGAGGAAGGAGCTGCATCAAGAGTCTGGTATGTCTTGCACTTCTTCCATCACTCTGACAGGAAAGACTCCTACGTTTACAAAGTCTGCAAAGATGAGGTGAGAGCAGAAAGTGTCAGCATGGGTAGAGACCAGAGCAAACACTCCACTCTGAAGTCAATGCAGTTTTGGGGATCACAGGGAATTGAAAATGTTATTTCAATCTAAAGGGAAGTCTTCCCATGCTTTCTTGCATTTCTAGCCCTCATGGTCTCTCTCAAGCATTCTGCAATGTACAAAATATTTAAACTTACTATTCCTATGAATTAGACCTGCTAAGAGAAAATAGAAGGAAGTTGTTGAAAATGTTGGTCCTTTGCTTAGAGGCTTTATCTACTGTTAAATGGTCGAGAAAGAAGTAAAGCAGCAGAAACACGCAAGTGCTGAACCAAAAGATAGTGTAGCAACATATAGAAGACAGGAATTAAAGATAGCTCTAGTTTAAAGTCAAGAATTCAAGGAAAAGCTCCCTGAAATAATGGATTACAAAATGGGGAGTCAAGAATTTAAACTGCCTTATTTTCAGATCAAGTTTACACTGGAATTTCTTTAAGCTGCTCATTTGCTTAACTTATGTTTGTAATCAGATTTGCAACCAAGGATAAAAAGCAACCTTTTTTTTCCGACATGAAGATTTTCAAATCTTTTTCCTTGTTTGGAAGACTAGGAAGAGCAGTATTAAATATAAACCATTAAAGAGTAAGAAGAATGAAGTTGCCTTTGTTTGACCTCTTTCTATATAGACATTAACAGTTTTAACCAACTTGGTACATAGTCCATGTGAAGCTAGAAATAGAGTTCAGTTTTACAGTGTGGAGACAACACTGAACTTAGTCCTTTGTTTCCCCATGCCTTCCTGCCTCCTTCACCATCCATCACTTGCAGTGAATGAATGAATAAAAGGAAAGTTTCTGAAGAGCACCTTCTAGGTCAAAAATGAGCACCAAGTCAAAGTTTCATTAATAACCATCATACTTCAATTCCACATTTTGGGATTTTCCATGTCCATTTGGGTTTTACTAAGCGAAGGAACTTAGTTGTTCTTGAATGTGATTTTTTCCTAACAGAAAAATCCACTGTGCAATTACAGAGAACTAACTAGTCAGAAGGAGTTGTTTCCAATATGTTGCTGCATATCACAGACTCTGACCAGCTGTATTAACAAACTGATTTGTACTGTACTAATTATTTCTTCTATAGTGTGGATTCAGCAATTAATGGATGAAAGTAATGAGAATTTGGGGACCTCAGAACCCCTCTTTCTTCCCCAGGAGTTGCTCTAGCAATTGATTCTCCATTGCCAATAGCACTGTCTTGACGTTGTCTAAATCAATACAAGAAATTACTGCCATTTTCACTGTACATGGAACTGAAGAGGGGAGCAGTTCAGCTCCTCAGTCAGTACTGGAATTGCACAATACCAGATTCACTAAGCATGAAGAGCTGTACACTGAAAAATTGCAGGCATCTGTCATGAATTTTGTTCTGTGTCTGCTAAATAAGTTTCCATGAACATAAAACATCATTTGAATGCACAGTAACACCTGAGCTATTTAGTCAGGCCTTTCCTGTCCTGACTGCTTCACAGCAACCTGTCATACTTTCAAGTCATTGAGCACTTCACTCTGTGTAACTTGGGATTGATCATTTTGTTAGCCTTATCTCAGCACTCAGTGATCAGAAGAAGAATATACACCAGTCAGCTATTCATTGTCATAAAGCAAGTATTCATATGTTGGTGAAAACAGAAGGGCATCTCTTCTGTAGGAAGAAAAGAAAACCAAAAAAAACCAACCAAACCAAAAAAAAGGTAATTTTATTTCATTTAAAAGGACACATGATTATTTTTGTTACTATTGCCTTCATTACTTCACCTCTTTCTTTATCTATCAGTACTTTTTTCCTACTGAAGCAAATTCAATTTGGACAGAAAAGAAAGCTAATATTTAGACTTAACAGATGAAATATCTTATGGGAAAACATGTACTTTAGTTGGTACTTTATTCTGTGGGAAACAGAAGAAAAACTTGGGTTCTGCTACAATGCAGATAACCATACAGTCATGATGGAAGTTTCAAATGAAATGTGAATGGAAAAGATACCAGACTAGAAAGCCATGTTGATAATTACAGATAATTAATATTTTCTACACTGTATAAAAATAGATGCATTGTGCTTGTTTTGCAATTATTATAATAAGCACTTGTGCTTTTTGTCTGTCTAAAAATATTACTGATTTATCATGATCCCAAAATATCAAAAATAAGCTGAACAATATGTGCAAATATATTTCAAATAATGGATAACTGTCTTCAGAGTTATCTCAAAAACTTCCTGAGAATAAGAACAGAGCAACTTAAGGGGTTTTTAGGTAGAAAGAGAAGAAAGAAGTGTCCAGGAAGCAATCAAGTTTCATTATTAGAGGAGAATGACGCATCAGAAGGATGTGAAGTGTGAAAGATAGTGTGTGACTGTCTGAGGTGAGTTTTAAGTAATTGTTAAAAATTATTTAATTGTCTGTTTCTGTAGACTGAGACTAACTTCATATGTCTTCAGTGCTATTTCTGAGTTTGATGTCGGTGGTTCTCCTATATTAGTCAGGATTTAGTGTAACAGGTGCTGGCATTCACAGATCTTCCCAGATCTGAGACCAGCTGCCCTTCCTATTAGGTTCAGTGGCAGAAGTCATAGTAAGGCAGACTCACTCTCCATAACTAATTGATTTACAGCCATGGCAATTACAGAACTGAATTTTGTGACTAAAGCAATGACTAAATATGCCTAAGAATCTATTGTACTTTATCAATAAAGACCAATATAATATTTCTTTTTGATTGCAATGCCAAGTTAACATTATTCTGCTGTTTGTAAAGCTCAGTTACTGCCAGGAATGAGGAAAACAACTTAATTAATAATGCCATTTAAATGGATTTTTTATTGCAATACCCAGCATAGGTATTGTAATGAACAGGCATGAGGGAGAATATGGTTTAATTGCCATTAATCACCTTACCTTTCATTATGCGTTTATAGAAACTGTTTTTCTTTTTGACATACATCTAATTTTGAGTATTGTAATGATGTTGTCACTGAGAGTTTCATCAAGAACTTTTGGCTTTCTTCCTTCTCTTCCCATTTCTGTCTGCTACACTCAGTTTTGCTGGGACCTTAGCTATGTCTGGAGCTTCACTGAGGTGTGTGGGTTGAAAATATGTTCCCTGTCTACAGATATGTGGCAGATTTTTATAGTTAGCTAGGTTTATGCTCTCAGCCAATTTGTTTTTCCAACAAAATAAAGCCATGAGGTAAACTAATACATTTATATATCTGATTCTTTAAAAAAAAAAAAAAATTTTTTTTTTCTTTTGATCTACTTTCATCATCAGAAGGAAGCACTCTGAGATTTTACAGTTTACCGAATCTACCTATCACAATATATTCAAGCTGCCATGTAAAAATCTACAGCAGGGAAACTTCTTTTATGTAAACCTTTCTGAGAAAATGTGCCAGCTATCTAAGCACAGCTCTTTAGCATTGTCTGATTGCACCACTTAGCAGAACCACATTGATGTTCGCATGTTTTTGCTCACTGTGTGCCTGTGTCTGGATTTGTGAAGACAGCCAGTGTCTCCAGCACTGTAGAAAGTACATCACTTGTTCCAAAGTGTAGACTGACTACTCATTTTAGCAATGCATAGGGATTTTAGGGAAGGTTTCATGTGTCTCTGGCGCATTTGGAGGCAGCAGCAATGTTCCTTGTCATCTTTTGTTCAAAATTAGAGCTAGGTAGAATTTGGAAGTGGCGGCCTGTCAAATTAAGAATCTTTGGATTAGGTACATAGTGATGTTTCTCTTCTATCCAGAGTGGATGTTTCTAGATCTGTCTTAGCTGCAAGTGTCAGGGGCAGCCAGAAGCTGGCTGCCTCTGATGACAGGGCCATGTGTAGGGCTCTGCCTTCCCAGCACATGTGGCTCTGCTCTGTGCCTGACAAAATCTGCATGCCTGCTGTTTTAGACATCAGTGCCACATGTTGCTCTCTCCTGCTTCAACTGGACCTTCAGTGTGAGGTCAGATACCCAGCACAATGATTTAGCAGCTAGAAAACCACCTCCTGAAATTTCTAAAGGATTTTAACTCCTGAATGGACCTTAGAATAGTCCCTGAAGTCTGAAGTACTAACCTCCAGCTTCCACTTCAGTACTTAAACTCTTTAAAAATAGCATCACAAAAGCCAGACAATTGATGAATGTAGCCCTTGCCTTACTAATAACTAATACTGGTTCAGACAACTCTTTTCATTCACTCCTGACATGTGCTTGGTAAAGGGCAGTATTCAGATACAAATGTAAATTTCCACACTGTTTTTTTGCTTTAAAATGAGGCTTAATATTACAGCTAGTACTTCCATGACTTTGAGCATTACAGGGGTTGTCAGCTCTGTCTAACGTGATCAAATTATTTTTCTTTAGGTATCCCAAAGCTATGAATTTTAGATAACTGCATGAGTTTCATATAATGTTTACAGCATTGGTGATGAGCTCATTTGGCTTCCTTAGAGTGGAAGTGTTTTGTAAATAATAATGTAATTTCTTATGTTCACCACATTCTTTCTTTCAAGACTGGGAGACAGAGATAGCATGACTAATCCAAAAATGAAGTTATTGTGTGGTAAAGCCTTATTGGGCTGAAAGTGTTTTTAACATATTTTTTGAAATAGTACAAAATCTAAACATGTTGAACATCTGTCTTGAAGGATCAGCATGAAATATACTTTCTTGCCTCTTGCAAGAATATTGTTGTGGATAATGTCTTTGGCTGATGTTTTTAAAGCAAAGGTCTCATTGCTGTGTTCCAGATCTAGTGCAAAGCATAATATTACTGTTTCAGGAGTGCAGGGAATTCGTACTTGGTTGGTGTTGTGGATGTCACTTACTATTATTGTTCGTGGCACCGAGAATAAAACATTCATTGAGAAAGATAATCCTCACGCGAAAGGATGTAGGAACATGTAATTGACAATCAAAAGAGACTTGACAAGATTTCAAGGGATTAAAAAAGTTAATCTGTCAAGGCACACCTCTGCTCCAAAGGCTTGTATTCTAATTAAGATTTATCAGCAGCTTTTTGGCAATAGTCCTGTCACCCTTGCACTTTTACCCACTGGAGAAAATTGAAACTCAGTAATTCCAGCAATATAAGAGGTGTAGTAATAATCTGCAAGATGACATGATGATGACATGTCATTGCCTGTAAGTCCCATCATATTGTGAAGCAGGGTGGTGTTTTCTCAAAATCTGGACACTGCTTTCAGGAAAACTGAAGTCTCTTGCAAGCAAGTTTTGTAGAGATGTGTGTCCTGCACTCCTGTTAGAAGACTCAGAGAGTCTTCTGGCATCCTCTCAAATATTAGCAATTTTTCAAACTAATGAGATATTCACTTGAAATGCACTGGTTTTTGGTTGAGAGCAAGCTTTTACTTGACTTGTTGTGGAAATAGGATTAATCTTCTCTTCTTTGCTGGTAGTTTCAATTAATTTCTATCTCATGCCTGTGAAGAAAGAAGCCCACTCTTAGATATGTACTGTCTGCTTTGATATTTGAATTACAATACATGTATTAAAGCTGGTGGTTTTGTGTATAAATTGCATCTTTTATGAAAACTGCAATATTTTCTTTGGTGTTGGTTTTTTTTTTTTTTTTGGTTTTTTTTTTTTTTTAAGAGAACTGCTTGTTCTCTTTTTGAATGCTTTTTAAAAATCATGTTGTTAAAACTGTCTGACTTAGATGAGACTTTGGTAAACATCTTCATACACAAGCACTATAGAATGAAAAGGTCAAGTACGTGTGTCCAACCTTGCTACAAGCAATACCATTTGATACTACATTTATGGCTGAGATCACAAGAACACATGGGTTTTATATGGGTGTAATTACCCCACTGCAGGGATTAATTATGGATGAAAGTTAGATGTCCTCTGAAGTAGACAGGAAATTGATGCCATTTCAGACAACTCCATTCAGAAAAAAATACTCCAAGCCCACTGTCTCTTAGGAATTGTCACCTTTAGCAGCATTTGTAGTTTCATAATCCAGGAAAAAGATATGTCCTACAACTGTGTCAATGACATGGACATTGGCGTTTCAGAAGCTTATTTTTCCTCAATAATAAAGCAAATAAAACAAAACCAGAGTGGTTTTGACAATATTTGATAAAATACAATCATAACAAATGAGTGTCTTTTACTAGTTCCACAGAAGCAGTAATGTTGGGGGGGGTGGGGGGAGGTAATAGGTATATAAATGTATATCAGTTATTTGGAAAATTATTTAGTTCCAGAAACCTCTAAGTATAGAAATAGGAATTTTTCCTCTAGGTTTTTTTGTTTAAAAATACTTCCAAGTTACCCTTCTTATGGTACAGGAAGAGTAGTATTTTTGTTTCAATAATACTTATTGAAAACTAAAACAATATCTAGCTGCATGGAGTTAACCTACCGCTAACCACTGATTTCCTGAGGTTTAACACAGTAACTGGGTACAATAAATTTATCTTTAAACTTATCTTTTTTGTGGAGTCTCCAAGCTTATCTCTTGTTTTACGTTCTCTTTCATCTTTGAAATGCCAAGTCTCACAATCCTTTTTATTGAGGCAATTTTGCCAGACAGTGGGTCCTCATTTGACTCACTCGAAATCTTTTCACACTGCTAAGTAAAAATTACTTATGTTTTCAAATTATTTCCCAGGGTTTTAATTATTTCTCCAGTGCCTTCTTTCCTGCCTCCTCTTAGTACTCTAAAGTAGAGAGAATGAAATTGAGGTATCCACATTTGAAAAGGAAAGATGCAGTCCTTACTGTTATTTCAATTCAGCTGTAGCCAAAATTAGAGAACAATTTTAAAACACATTCTTTTTACTGATCTAATGTCTTTTCACACATTAAAAGGAGTAATTGGTTTTCTCTATCAATTTTATAAGTGACCATTACTTTAGAGCTAAAACTGGCTGTTCTTAAAATCACCTGTAAGATTTTTCTGTGCAGTGTTGTGGTTGATTTACCTTTAAAGGGAAAAAAATCAATGTGAAACTGTAATCCTAATTTGCTTTTTCCAAGGCTTAGATAATTGATACAAAATACAAAGTGGTTTAGAAACTGACTTGCAAGCAATTCCCTAGCTTTACAAACAATTAACAGTAAGTTTGTCTTTATGTCACAGTTTCCTTTTTAAATCATGTGTGGTAAATTGGTTTTTCTGTTGATAGTATTTTTCCTGTACCTACAGTATAACTTTGCTTACAGGAATAGTTTCATAAAAAAACACATTTCAGCTTAGTGGAGGAACATGATGTGTTATTCCAATGCACATAAAACGTATTAATGATGATATTATAAAGGATGTCCTGTCTATTAGCCAATCCCTAGAGTGGTGGGGATGTTTCAATAAGAGGATGACTGCAATCACTGAGCTGTTGCAAACCCTGGGTTTTTGAACCAAAGGTTTGCATGAGATTATTTGCTTATGCAGATAGCTAGTGGCTTTCAAGTTTACATTGGAGGTGTTGAGGTACGGCAGAGTTGGCCCCCTCGAAGGTGAACTCAGCATGTTCATTCTGTTTTTTAATATGGATTGAAGAGGAAATTCTTTGGGATTGCAAGTTGATCTGCATGTATTGTGCTGTTCAGGTAGGTGAGGGGTAATTACCATGGAGAGGTCTGAATCACCGTGAAGAAGTTTTGTAAAGAGGTTATAGGCTATTTTCTTTTGGCCTCAATCATGTACCTTTGATCTACAAGTGGACTGCTGTAATTGTGATATCATGAAGCCTGAAAAACAGCAAAGGATTAGAAAACCTATATATTGACTTGCACGTTCAATCAACTTGCATATGATCTCAGCAGGAAATTCAAAACAAAAGCTAATTTATGGAAAAATATGGAGTTCTAATCACAGTTTAGCTCTGTGGGGTTCCAAATAACATACTACAATCTCTACATGCAGATGCTTTCATCTTACGTTTCAGATTTGGTGACATTCCAAAAGTTCTTATCAAGCCTTATTATCATCTTTTATTAAAGCTTATTACATTTATCCTTATTGCATGTTTGCTGTAATATTCTGTCATTCTTAATATGGAATAAAAAAGCTTTGATCTTTTTTAGCCAGTCATGAGATGGAAATATGCAACACAAGTGTTTCACTATATAGTATAAACTCCCAGCTCGGTGTGTCCTTTGAACATTGCTTTAATTGGCTCCTGTTTCTTTATCCTTTGATTCATAAATCTTTTCATCAGACTGCATTTCTCTGTGCCATCAACATGCAAACAGGCTGTGCATGATCATATAGTGCCACTTAATTATATCCCTCAAGAGGTTTGTGGTGGTTTTGTTGGGTTTGGGTTTGGGGAGGTTGGTTTCTCTGTAATAAATAAGGCTTTTGAATGGTTGGATCACTTCATGAACCTAAGAAAGGTGTTTCCAATTAATTTTGAGACATTATATTGTCATTGCTCTTCTTAACACTATGGGGGTGTCATCTAAAGGACGAAGAGAGACTTCTGTTGGAATTGTGAAAAAAAACTAAAATAGATAAAAAAAACCCGTGAGCTTCAGCTCTTTTCTAGAAAGCAAATTTATGGAAGAAAAGGAAAAAGTTATAGAACAAGAAGCAATAAAATAATCTCTGAAGGAATACAGAAAAGTTATTAACCTGTAGTCTAAACCTGGTCTTGAAACGTGTAGATCAGGGAAATTTTCTTCTCCCCCATAATATTTAAAATCATTGATTATGACTATTAGATGGAAACCCACAATTTACAGAATGTTTTTCCTACCTTTGTATGAACAAAACAACCCTTGCTTCAAATGAGTGAGCAATCCAGTATGCACTTCCCATCATTTCTGTACTTGTAATGATTTTTCACCATCTTTTTAGACTGAACAGCATTAGCTGGAAAAAAAAAGAAGTTTTGTTGAGGAAAAAGCCCAGGATAATACTAATGCCTGTCTAAGTATAGTGGAGATTATTACAAAATGGAGTAAGTTTGCTGTTCGTCAGAATAAATGGGCAAATCTAAAAAAAGACATAATAGATATATCTTATTTAAATAAGAGGCTACTGAAAAATTATCTTTGTTTTTGTTGTAAGAAATGTGGATTCTCCCTTAAGCTTTGAATGTGCCTTGCATAATGGAGTTGACAGAATCAGACCATTGTTACATAAAGGTCTCTGTCTTGAGAACTGAAATGACACATCTGGCCATACAAGTTTTCAGAGGAATAAAGGTTCCATCTTGGGGTGAATATAGTAAAAATATTTACGCCAAGACTACCACACATCTTTCTTAACAGTTCAAATGCAACAATACTTTAAAGTGCCATGTATCTTTGATTAGCAGTCAAAGAGAGTAAGTTTATCCACAGTAGATAGCTGACACATCGTTGTTGCTATATTTTAAGGCAAATTTTTTGATGTTTTGCAAATTCATTGTTAAAAGGTTCCAAGAGAAAATGACTAGACAAGACAGGTTGGATTTTTTTTTTTTTTTTTTTTTTTTTTTTTTTTTTTTTTTTTTTTTTTTGCAAATGAAACAGTAAAATCAATTGGCCCATTCAACTGTTCAGGATAAAAGTGAAAATACCAGTTTTTTTAGTTACTATGTTGATCTTGATAGGTATTACTAAGTTTTTCAGATAGCACTCTACTAAAATGTTTTACATTCAGTGTATATGTTCATCAACTTTCATATGATGCTGCTGGTGACTAATCATTTGAAGGTGCTCAAAAGCATGAACTTGAAAGTTATTTTAAATTTAGAAATAACAGCGATTTTATTGATTTGAGAAAAACAGTAATAAGTAAAGAAATTGTCTTTGTAAATTTTAATTCACTTTATTTAAGATTTTAATTAACTATTTTTAATTCATTATTTGATCTGCAACAACATCCAAGGTATCCTATTATCTTAGAAAAGAGCAAAAGAATGCAAATCACTGACAGTTCATTTGCACATCTTCTGGTCCACTTCAGGTCCTTCAGAATAAAATAGGTTTAGTTTCTAATTATGTCTGCAAGAAAAATATATGGAAGATAATTTTAAAAACCACTTCAGTGTTCAAATATTTCATTTTAAAATGTATTGCCAACAGGGAGATGAACTAAAAGATAATCCTTCAACAAGATTGAGCAATAATTGCAATTTGCTTAGTTTAAATTATAATCTTCTTTGCATTGCTTTAAATATAAATTATGTTCACTTTTCCTTATGTTCAAGTGTGCCTAAAGATTTTTCAATTAATTCTAAGGAAGCAATTTTTAAAATTATGGTTTCAAAATATCAGCACCCAGAAATATGTAGCAGTGGCAGTCCTGGAACATGAGTTCAATAACTTAGCGAGGGCTCATCTTCAAGCAGAGCTTCATGAGTAATAAGACTTGATTTCCATACCTTGTAAAACACACAGGAGAAGGGAAGGAGGGTCGCCAATATCATTCAGTTCCTCTTGCCAACTTCCCCTACGGTGTTGGGTTCTTTCTGCTCATAAAACATATGCCATAGGCCTTATCTCCAGAGGTTTTGGGGAGATGCTTGCTCTTTAGAGACAGGCAGTGTTTTTTCTTTCTGCTGTCTAGTGTTACTTTTTCATTTGTTGCTATTCTAAGAAAAGCTGGAGCAGCATTGCAAGTCCATTTCCCAATTTAGGCAACTCTGTTTCTTCTTCTTTCTACTTAAAAGAATCCTCTTACCTGTGAATTAAACACCCTTTGTCACCTTTACAGTTCTTTCCTGCAAAAAACAAGTTGCCATATTCAGAATGGAAGGTCTTGAGTTGCTGGCACTTCTGACTGGTACTTCAGAGGGTTTGCCTCTTCCATTACTGCAGGACTGCTTCTGTGAATAAAGCCTCTGCTTGTATGTGTATGGTTTTGTTTCTGCATCATTATGATGTGCATTTGGGATTCTTTCACCTGCACAGCTCACAGGGTGTTTGCTATGCCCCTCATGTTTCATGTGAGCATATTTGTCACTTACAGTACTTTAGAAAAGGGTGTGGTTGATCATGGTGAGTTATCATAGAGACAACCTTGAATTTTGATGAGAACAATATGTAAGTTTCTCTTGCTTTTACTGTATATTGCTACCCTTTTCTACAAAGAAAAAAATTTCTGGTAGCCATACACCCCAGAATTGTGTGTATATTCACATCCAATCTAAACTTTGTTTTCTGTTTAAAGCTACACTGGATACTGGATAATGCTAATACCATATTTCCTTTATGAACTAGCTGTCCTATCCTCATAGCATTCAAGTGTATTGAGAAGAGGAGAAAAAATTCAGACAAGTCCAGTTCGTGCTAAATGGGAGAACAGGTGCATTAATTAGTGTTCTGTTACAATTCTTTTTTGTTCCTCTCATAATTTTGGCAGAAGAGAACTTTGAGAGATTGAGCAAGGCAGCAAATGCAGCAGGTATGTAGTCAAATGCAGCAGGTAGTTGTCAGCCCTCACAGTTCTAGTTCTGTCACTTAGTTACATGAATTATCCATCTTACACTACCTACTAATAAAGGACTGATTTCTTTTTGGATGCAAGAAAGTCCTGGAGAGTGTTTTGAAGTGATAATACAGTGTATTTCTCAAGAAAGAGTTTCTTGTAAAGGTAATGCTTAAAGCACCGAATTACTAGCTTGAGAAAGGAGCATGCACAACAAATGGGAAACTTCTTCCTGAAGATTATTGCAAAATGTTTTACACAGTGTTAACTAGTAATGGGTTTTTTTAAGTGTTTGCTGTGAAATGTTTTCTCAGTTGCTATTTTAATTATTGAAGGAAGGCTTTGTAGACTGATTACAAACCAAAATAACTAGACTTCCGTGATCTCAAGATCAACCAAGCTTGAAAATGCAGTTTTAAGATGGTTCAGAAATTCTTCAGTGAACTGTGTGGTGACAGATGGCAAAATTACCCAATTGCCTACAACAAATGACAGCATTTTTATGTTAGCATTAAGGCTGCTGTTGGTACAAATGCACTCTTTTAATTTGAGCTCTGAATATTTGAATGTTGCACTCCATTGGCAGGGTGAGGGAGAAAGAGGAGGGTAAGGGCCCAACTGTTAATTTGGTTACTGCTTTGATGTTTGGGATTTGTTCTGGTGAATTTAGTCATATTCACCAGCACCACACACACACACACACACACACAGGCAGTGATACTATATTCATGCCAAGAGCAGCCCAGATCCAAGAGAGTTTTCTCATCTCTGATGCCTCTTCTTTCCACTCTGTTAGAGGGAATGCACTCCTCACCACACTCTAAAGGGTGGCCATGCAGTTAATTTGTCCATTAGCAGTACAAATGTCACCTTAAACAACTCAGTCCAAAGGTAAGTGCTAGCAGAGCTTCAGCAAATGAAGAACTCTTGGTAGCTAGAGATTACTTTGCAGAACAGATGTAGGATGTAGTGACTGAAACAGCAGAATAGGTAGAAGAGCCTAGAATCCCAGGTTAAAGATGGTAGTTTTTTTCATAAATTTAATTCAAATTAAAATTAATAAAATTAATTAAAATTAAGGGGTTTTTTTTTCAGTTTACAAAAATGTAACTATTTAATCATAGGTTGAATAGTTACAAATGGAAACGACCTTTAAAATCATCAAGTCAAATTGTCAACCATGTTCACCATTAAACCATGTGCTGAAGAGCCATAGCCACAGTGTTTTTGGGATGGTGATCCTTCCAGGGATGGTGACTTCACTACTTCCCTGGGCAGTCTGTTCCAATGTTTTACAATCCTTGACATGAAAACATTTTCTCTTAATACCTAATCTAAACCTCCCCTGGCTTAATTTGATGCCTTTTCCTCTTAGCCTGTTACACGTTACATGGGAAAAGAGATGGACGCTCAGCTTACTAAAACCTACTTTCAGGTAGTTGTAGGGATCGTGAGAGTCTCCCTGAACCTCAATTTCTCTGGGCTAAGCAACCCCAACTTCATCAGCTGCTCCTCATAAAATTTGTGCTCCAGACCCTTTACCAGCTTCATTGCCTTTCCCTGGATGTGCTTCAGTACCTCAATGTACGTGTTGCATGATGGCACTCAGGATCATCTGCTCCATGACCTTTCGCAGCACTGAGGTCAGGCTGACAGGACTGGAGTTCCCTGTAACCTCCTTCTGGCCCTTCCTGTAGATAGGTGTCACATTATCCAACTTCAGTCAGCTGGGACATCCACACTTGTCCAGGACTGCTGGTAAATGACTGGAGGTGGCTTGCTGAGCTCTTCTGCCAGCTCCCTGGATGCTCAGGTGAATCCCATCTGGCCCCATGAAGATGTATGTGCCTAAGATGCATAGCAGGTCACTGACAATTCCCTTCCAGATTATGTGGGCTTCATTCTGCTCCCTGACTCTTGTCTCCCAGGTCCAGAGGCTGGATACCTTGATGACAACTGGTCCTGTTAATTAACAACTGAAGCAACAAAGGCCTCAGACTTTTCTTCATCTTTTGTCACTGTTTTCCTGAGAAAGGATGGAGGGTTTTGGCCCTCCTTTTATGGCTGATGTGTTTGTGTAATCATTGGTTGTCTTTTATAGCAGTAGATGGATTAAAGTAGGCTTTGGTCCTCCTAATTTTCTCCCCACATGGCCTCACAACACCTTGTAGTTCTGAGCTGCCAGTGCCTTTTTTCAGGGATGATAAACTCCCTTTTTCCCGAGTTCCATTCAAAGCTCTCTGTTCATCCAGGATCGTCTTCTTTTCCACCAGCCCACCTTTCAGCAGATGGGGATGGCCTATTCCTGTGCTTCTAAGATTTCCTTCTTTATAGCATGTCCAGCTTTCCTTGACTTCTTTACCCCAGATATCATCGTCTGTCTTTCTGCTTAATAATGGTCCTGTTCCACAATGGAAACAATCATCCCAGTCTTGATACAAGTAAGAGAAGGCTTTTGTTAGCATTTGTGGGCACTTTGGAATTGTGACAACCCATCTTTTCTCCCAGCCTCTGAGAATTCATCTATGCTTGCATGCTTGCAGCTGCAAATTATTTTGGATTGAGTTGTTGTGATCCATGACCACAACCATCGCAGTCTGCCTGCCTTGGGGTTGGAGGCATCTGGCATTCTCACACAAGTCCTTGCTGCCATGAGAGTTATGCCAGTATTGAAATGAAAGTCATTCTTGTGTTGGTATCCCCATATATTTGGCAGATTCAGAATTAATGACTGTAGAAGCATCTCTTGGCTTCATTGTCATTCTCTAACACCAAATAAATTCCAAATTTATTATTCCAAACCAGACATGACAGATTATATCTAATCCAAAAATCAAGAAACTTTTTTACATTAGATTTGGGACAAAAATAGCAGCAGGAAATAATGAAATGCAATTTGTTCAAATGTGCTTTAAGTTTTGCTTTATATATCAAATTCTTTATGAAAAGAAGTAAACCTACTATTTCTCTGAACATAGTAGAAACAGAGAAGGCAATTGATCTCCTACATCCCCATCCCAAAGCTAGAAGAAGGTATGCATCCTTTTCTAGACCAAAGGAAATCAGACAAACATGTACACCTCTGCAGTGTGATTGCATCATTCTCCCTTTGGAAATTCAGAACTAGTCCATACCATTTGACTGGAGGGTCCCAGATATCCCACTAAGGTACCAGTCCCAGGTGCTGCTAAACAGATAGTAGCATCAAAAAATTTTATCAGATGCCTCAATTTCCTTATAAAACTGATAAGGATGGAAAGTTTGCTTTTATATTGCACAATAGTGCCTGAGTTTGTCTTCATCAGTCAATTTAACCATGTTCCTAAAGTTCATAATTTCAAAATAAATTCTGTCTTGTAATTTGATACTTTAGCAATAAGCCTGTTTCTTTCATGTTGTTTTCATGTTTGTTGTGAAAGGAGAATTCTCTAAATTCCATAGCACTAGCTCAAGAGTGAGTGTGTGGTTGAATTATTTAGTGTATTAGTGCACACTCTAAGTTTTGTCATTGGAATTGTCTAGCAACAGTTTTGTCTCCTTAAAAAATAATCCTCTATTCCCAGTCTGTGAAACACCTGTATTTATCCATCTGTTCACTTTCATTAAATGTATTGAACTTGTTTCTAGTTCATTGTCAAAGCTGAGAGAGGAATTGTATATTTGCGAGATACAGCTAACACTCCCAGTCTTTGACAGTAAACTACAATGGGACTCACATCAGTACAAAGACAAAGAAAAGGTAGTTGTCACTTACATTGTAGTAATTGTGGTTATATTGATGTAGTCAATATAGATCCCACAGTACTTGCCTTTGAAGACTTCAAATTCCAGCTGTTTTGAATTACAAGGGAATGGCTAGAAGGTCATGCTGGAGCTTCCCCTTCTGATCTCCCAGTGCATGGAGAGGCATAGGGCTGTACATAGCACCAGCAGATGTTAATGATGTTCTAAGCTCCTGTTTTTCTAGAGTTACAAAATTAATGTCATTTTCTTTTCTTTTCTCCAGAAGAACTAATAAAAGGGATAAGAAGACAGCAAAGTTAAGGGAGGTGATTTAGATCTCTGGACTTGAAAACAAGGAATGTACTGGGTTTAAATCATGAAATATTTAGCTATTTGCAGTCTTTCATTGCTGCCAGTGAAATGAACAAGTATAACAAATTGTAGACTTTGACCCTAGGGATTTTATTGAAATATATTAAAACAGATACACTCATCACGTGATTAATACATAAATAAGGATTTCAGCTGATGTAGGGTCAAAATAATGATGGCTAATTCTAGTGAGGTATCACTAGAGATGGTGGTGGTCAGATTTATGATTTAACAAGAGTTGAGAGGGGATAAAAGAAAGATGTTTTTAGGGTCAAGGAACATTCTACATTATCAGACCTTGACAGGCAATTTAAAGTCTGGGAAAGAAGTGTAATGGTAGAGTCAAGGACTTGGAACAAAGAGAATATGTCATCTGTAGTGAGGATTTCAGTCTCTGAAGTAACAGGTCTTTAGTTGCGTTCTGGTTTTTTTGTTTTTTTCAGGTTAAGGAGGAGGCTTTAAGGCAAAGACCTGGCAGACAACCTCTTAATTTGGCAGTTTTTGTTGCCTGGCTAACTGAACTTCCATTTATGCCTGTTCATCTTAAGTAAGGGTTGCCGTGATCAATACAGAGAGATTTAAAGATCAGAGATGAAACCAAATGGATGAAGAATTTTTTGTCATTTGCATAGAGGGAATGAATAAATTATTAATGTTGACTATAGCAGTAACTTTGATTCAGAGAGAGGGAAGTAGCAGAAACAACAAAGTACAGTGAAATATTTTCCTTCTATTTTGCACTAATAGTTAAAAAACATGAGTGCAAATTTTTTTTCCCCAGTGTATTTTTATGCCCTAGTAGCACTGAAAGACTGTTTTAACTGCTTTGCAGAGAACTGTTATCATGGAATGAGCAAACCTACATTACCCCAAGCGCAAACTAGAGTAATTACAATAAAATGAATTTTGGTGGCATTATAGAGACATTGTAAGAGAAAAAAATAATCCAGAGACAGCATGAAATTGTATGCGAGTATCACAGTATAGCACTAAGATAGGGTTTTTTTTTTTTCCATATTTTTACTCTAAAAGTTTAGATGCTGGTTTCATTCCTTAATCCCTGGTGATCAAGGTTCCTTAAAGTTCTCCCTAACACCATGGAAGGTTGACTCTGTTTCATAATTAACTCAGCTAAACTCTTTAACATGGTATCAACTTTCAAATGAACATGGTTGTGGGGAATTAAGTAATTCAGAAACCTTACTTATGCATTACCATTATCAGAGCAAAGTGCCTCAGTGTCCCTGCCTCTGCTCATGGTCTTGGCCTCATTTAGGAGTGTGGGGAATGGACACATAATGGGAGGTTTTGCAGGGTGGTGTTAACAGCATATGAAGTGCTTGTGTCGTAGGTTAGCCCTGCAACACCCACAGCACCCTCCTTCCTCTTCTCCTGTATTTTTTTTCCCTTTCTGGCTAACCAAGACAGATCCATCTGCTGGGAAAATAATTTCTTTTAGTAGGTCATTTAGAAGTTCACTTAAATGATTTGTCTCTTCAGAAGGATCAAAAATGAAAAAAAGAGAAAGAACATAATTACTGCCTATCCTTTTGAACATTGATTTGGGACCGGTAAAAGACTCAAAATGAGACTGGTGAGCTTTCTGTCAACTGTGTTCACTGAAAGCACTGTATCATTAAAGGACAGTGGTAGTAATTGCTTTGTGCTATTGCTGAACTATTAGTCTGCAAATGCTTGTTCATGTAATTTAATTTTTTTTTATGTATGAGTTGCTATTCCACTGCGAAGCATGGAAAGTCATTACTTGTGCAGTTCGTCATTGTGGTTAAAAGCATCAAATAACCTGTATCCTCTACCTTCAGCAATGCATCTGTTTGGCCTCAACTGGCAGTTGCAGCAGACTGAAAATGATACTTTTGAGAATGGAAAAGTGAATTCTGATACTGTGCCAACACATCCTGTAACAGTTCCTGCTGGAGACAGTGGTAAGTGAAATGGGCACCTTTTTTTTTTTTCCCCTTCTTTTGGAACATTTCCTTCCTTTGTGTTTTACTTACATCATCAAACTTTAACCGTTTTCCTCCAAGACCCTATATGGAATGCAAGTACAGAGCATTTGTAAGTAATAGTAATTTTAAACAGATAAGCAGGAACACACAGTTTCTCCTACCTAGCATGAGAAGGGGCCTATGGATCCTGAGCAATAATGCTGATCTTACTAGGAAAGCTAACTGTCAGCCAAAATTCCCCACAGGAATTTACATATGATATTTGATGAGGATAGGACAGCTCTCAGCATATCCAGAGAAGAAGAACCTCTGTTTACTCTAAAATACATGGTAATATTTTTATTGTTGCAGTAGGGTCCCCAGAGATAGCAGGAGGGTGCTAAAGCTGGCTCGGACCATCCTGCCTTAGGGGTCTCGTGTTGAACAAATGGCCACAATAAAGCCAGGGGCCCAAGGTGTAGGGACACACTGTTTCATAAGGGGCACCTGATCCTAAGAGTCAATGTTTGGCACTTTCAGCAACCTTTCAGTAGCTTTGGACAAAAGATTACATGTGTGTGTTCCATCGTAATCACTTTTTCTGAAGTTTTTGTTCCAGAAGAGGCACTTCAGGAATGATTTGCGTATTTTTGAAGCTTCTCTCTTAGCTATGCTTAGAAGGCAACTCATGATCAAGGAGCTTTGTGTGGCATGATGACCTCACTATGGAATATCTTGGATTTTTCTCTACAGAGATTGATGTTTTCTTTTATCTCGTTTTAAATTTCTCTCTGAAATTCAATAAGTCAGATAGAATATGTACATTTGTTTGCTAAGAAAGTCTCTAGCATATAATGTTGAGTCTGAATCATCCAACCAATATATAAAACAGGGGGAGAAAAAACTATCTTAATTTTGTTCTGAGAGCTTTTAAAATACAAACCACATAAAGGGATTATTTTTTTATCGACCTTTTTCCATGTTGCCCTTTAAGATTCTCAAAACATTTAAGAGCTTGTGCACTTTTGGCTAACAGAGGCTTCAAAATCAATAGGTTTTGAATAGAAGACTTGATTTAAATGGTTGATGAATGCAGTGTTTGTTTCATTACACAAAAATCCATTTTCCCATTCACAAGGTACATCTGACCTCCTTACCCCTGAAAACGAGGAAGCCTCTGCCAGAAATTGACATCTTGAAAATTTTTTCAAATTATCACAGATCCAAGTCATAGAAAAGTTATAGCTCTGTTCCCTCCTTTTGTCATTTTTCAGTTCCCTCCTTTGTCCTTTTGCCTCTGAAACCTCTCCAGCAGGATATTTTCTTCTCATTTCCTTTACCTTCCTGCCATATTTTTTTTTTGTAGAGAGTCATTATCACTTCCTGTTTTCTTAATTGTTTTGAATGAAGAGCAAAAAATCTGCTCTGTGGTTGTGAATATTGATGCTGCAGTGACAGCTTTTCATCCCATTGTCTTCTGCATTCAGTAGCCATATATACTTTAATATATACTTTATTATATATATATAGTATATATAAAGTATATAAATACACTTTATTTTATAAAATATATTGATGTTTTTGTAAATATTTTATAAAGACTTACTGGGTTTTTCCCTTGGTAATTTTTAATTTTTTTAACAAACTAAAACCTGTTATACACTGCCTCAAAAATAAAAGGAAATAACAAGGATTTCAAATACATTTTTGCTTCCTTATGTCCCTAATTACTGTTCAAGATAACAGGGTTAATTCCACCCACTTGAAATGCTGTCCTCTGCAGAATATGGTATGTGGTCATTTATCAGCATGCATCAATAGTGAACAACAGAAAGACCAGAGAGTACACATTTTAAACCACAAAAGAGGGACCAGTTAGGCAGAAGGGAAAGTGTGATGACTAGATGTGAAATGTGAGAAGTGAGGCCTCTGTGCTATCCCACTGGTTACTGAAAACTGTAAGGAAGAATCAATGAAGCCTTGATTCAGATACTTTGACAGCTGAAAAACTTTCAGTACCACCCTTCTCTAGTCCCCTGGTAATGTCCTGATCCTCTGATTTGGATTTGAGAAATTTCAACCACCTTAATAGTAAATGTGTATGAACATAACATTTCATGTTTTGGTTTAAAGCAGTGTGTAAGAACTGTTATTGTTTAGAAAATGGAAAGGAAATTATAACACTATGAAGATATTTCTTATGCTCGTTGAGATACAATAGAGAACAAAGAATAATTAACACCCTAATGTTAGGGTGACAAACAGCTGCTGACAGCTTTGAGAGAGGTGTTGGGGTGCTAAAGGGGCATGTGGCTACAAAGTAAAACCAATTTTTTTTCTGTGAAGAACATAGGAGTGCTTAAGTGTATTATCTACTGAGTGTTGAACCCCAGAAACAGGCATTCCTGGGAAGTTGGTTAATGTATTTGATAAACAGCACTTACTCAAGCTGTCTAGCTCATCTTTTCAGTAGTACAAGGCAGTTATTTTTCATTTGAAATGTAGAAATATGGGAAGTTGCAGATCAATATGGCAAACAAGTGTTTATTGTTTAGTGATTACCCATCATCAGTGTGTGAATTTGTTCAACACAATATGTTTAAATTTGAAGAAAGAAGTAAAAAACAAATGCCTAAATAAACTGAAATAGTGAATACAGATCCATCTTCTAGAATAACACACAAGTATTATAAAATGTTAAGTCCAAATTTAGAAAAGCATTAGACTCATCCTGAAAAGTATTTAAAAACTAGTGTCTTCAAGATCAAGATATTTCACTGTCTCTTCTCAACAGCACTCTGATCAATGTGATAATCCTGTGAAACATTTTCAGTGACTGCAATGCCATTGTGACACAGCTCTGATGATGATACAAGTTCCCACTCAAGGCCTCTCAGCAGTGCTTCCGTACCTGTTTAATTCAGCAGCAGTCTCAGTTCATCTTGGATGCACAATAAGTGGCAAGGATCAATGTGTGACCTCACCTGGCATTTCAGATTTTAATCTAGTTTTTTTTACAGTCTAAATGTTTGCAAAAAGGTTGTGTCAGTTTGTTCCATCAAATGATGAATAATGTAGAATTTGAACGTAAAAGACAAGGCGGAATTGTCAGTTCTTCAGAACACTTGTATGCAAACAAGTGAGCATCACATGAACATGCTTATCACATGCAGATGGATTTAGTTCAAACTTTATAATAGACTAGCAGATGAAAAAAATATGAATTGGTAAAAACACAGCAAACTCCCAGACTATAATGACAGTTCCATTTTTCTTTGTATTGTTTCATTCAAGCCTCACTTTCATGTGCCAGCTGCTTCAATACAGCATTGCTTGCTTAAACAAAACCAAAATTAGGTAACCAGAGATGTAGGTTTTGTTAGTATTGAATAAATGCTCTGATATTTAATGTAGAAAATGATTATATTAGTTCTCTTGACTACTTTTGTTTATGTATCTATTGCTCTTAAAATCCGTATGCTGCATTTTGCTTTTTCTTTTTTTTTTTCTTTTTAATGTGAGATTTTATTCTGAGAAACCCCTGTTAAAATGCTAGGGGAAAAAAATACAGTTTAATGTAGATTCTAAACCACTTCCATAATGGTCCTTCTTAGGGATGCTATAGCATTTTTAGTATTCAGGTATTTGTGGTATCTTTGCCTTTTTATTTCCAAATCATTGAATTCCTGGGATCTTGTATTCAAAAAGGTTGTCAGATAACATTTTTCTGAAGTAATTCTAAATATTTGAAGATATATATGAAGGATTTAAAGCCAAAAAGGAGCACTAATTTTTTATCTCATTGTTCTAAACCATCAGGAAAATTAGGAGGATTTGCACAAGAAAACAACACTATAGATTCTGGAGAACTTGATATAGGCCGAAGAGCGATACAAGAAGTGCCCCCTGGGATTTTTTGGAGATCACAACTCTTCATTGATCAGCCACAATTTCTAAAATTCAATATATCCCTTCAGAAAGATGCATTGATTGGAGTATATGGTCGAAAAGGCTTACCACCTTCACACACTCAGGTGAGAACTGCTTGCGTTTAAAGTAGCACATGATTGAAAACCATGATCTTTTATCTTTTGTAGCTTTTTTATCTCTCAGGATTCTATTCTTTTCCATTTTGCTGATTTTTATTATTACTGTTTATACTTCATTGATCTCGTGTGATGACCAGAACATTGGTAATACTCTGTGTTGGTATCTAGAATGGGGGTACATGGTATTCTTATTTATGAGCTGTTTTATTGCCTAATCAGTGATTCTTTAGATATGGAGTTGTTTCATGCAGAATTTATAGCTACTTTTTTCTATTCTTTGGTATATTCACATATCTTTAAAAACCTAAGCAAACTAATAGAGAATCTTACGGCCACACATAAGGTGTGGTTGAGAGTTCCTGCCAACAGCACATTAACCAAATTTCCAAACAAGAAGACAAGCAAATACTACAGTATTTACGGCTTGTTGTCTCACAAAATAAAAACATAAAAGAAAAATTATGTAATGCGTATTTACAAAGATACAGTGAATTGGGGTTATAAAAGTGGCGGTCTTCACTAGGCATCTAGTGTCATGAAACTTTGATCTTTAGTGTCCCAGAGGATTTATTCTGTTCCACCCCTCAGAAGATTTCTAATGACACCTTTTATCGCATATGGTCACACTTCCTAGTAACAAAAAGCCACTTTTTATCTGTAGTGATATGGATATGAACAGTTAAAGTATAAAAGAATGAACAGTCTTCTGGATTGGCAGGAGAAACAGAGAATCAGTGCCTCAGATGGTATTTTAGCATTAATTGTAGTCATATTAGTTTTAAGATTTAAAACCCGCCAAGATTAGGTTTCTTTCAGCACAATATTTGTCCAAGTGCTGTCTGAGATCCATTTTTCCACCTGAATAGGTATTTTAGCTCATTTTCTTCTACCTCATTTGGAGAAACATCTTAGTGACTTTTGAGTGTATGGGTTTGCTGTGGACACAAATCTAAGTATAGCAACCATATGGTATAATTGTATCAAAGCTTGACTGACTGTGTGTGATACACAGTTGTAGCAGCAAATCCATAGGTGCAAAATTCATATATTTTAATACAGTCCCATTTTTTTAAATTTGAATTTTATGCTACTGCACTATTTAAATTTTTTTGGGTTTTTTTATTCAGATATAACTGTTAAAGTATGTACAATATAGAAATACGTTACTAATATATTAATAATTATTACACCTACTTAACAGATAAAAACTACAGAGAAAGAGTAAGCAAAGCAGGTAAAGTCATTGAATGTTACATTAACTTTATTTTGTAGTTTAGTTTCCATTTAAGTAGAAACACTTTACTGAATGCAGAAAGTGAACTTTGTTTACTTAAAAATTTGATCTTCATAATAATGATTAAATGGATTTTCTTCAGACCTTCACATATGAACACCCACCCTCAGGCTGACAACAACCACATGAAATTCTAGAGTAGAGAAAATTGATTCAGAAAGTTATCAGCCATTTGAAATAGGTGTTTAGAATACAAATGCCATCTCAATGATAACAGTAACAGGAGTTAAGGGAATACATGTGTGGCATGAAGGAATAAAACTGAAGAAGCTGATCTAGACTATGCATTTATATGAGAAGTTATGCAAGTAAGTACATCTATTAAAAAATTATCTTTACCTGATTCCTTATCCTGTCAAAAGTTTGAAACAGGAGTGCCCTTTATCCAAAAACACAGAGACTACTAAATCTGTTTCCTGTCCTCTGTATTACACAGACTCCAAGTTCTTACTAATGTTTAGGTAAGATATAACAGAAATAATCATATGTGAGTCCTGCTTGACATTTTGGATATATTGTCCCCAGGGTATAGGTCAAGATTTCTTGTCCTATATTTGCCTGGTATATAATTAGAGTATTTTTAACAAATCATTGACTGACATTTGATTCATTGAAAAATTAGGCATGCTTACTTATCAGTGCCCTAGTGAACTTATAAGGCTGCTAAAGCTTCCCAAGGGTACAGGTTTATCAGAATGTTTGTATAGCCTTGAACCCAATGATGTCTGGTTTAAGTGTCTGAGATAAAACATGTATGTAATCTTCTGAAAATGCAGTTTCAGTAAGCAGTTGGGTTTTATTTGCGACCATGCTCCTTCATGTGGGGGAAAAAATGGATTAAAATACATCTTGATAGTTTAGGCCTTTCTCCAACAAAGTCCTAACACAGGACTTTGGTGAAGACACAACTCATCCTGGTAAAATACATATTTAACTGAAGTAGCTTATGTAAAAAAAATAAGGTATTTTGGCAAAAAATACATTTCTTAGAACACTGAGGGGATTACAAGCATAAGTCCATTTATTGCTTTCTTATTTCCCCTAACTCTTATGGCTTGTACTGACAAAAGTTCCTAACTGCAAGCTGGGCATAGGTAGCTGGGACAGACTAACAGCTGATGTTTGGCTTCACTGCATCCTTCCATTCCACTTCCATCCTTCACTTCCATCCTGTCCATTAGACAAGGCAGCTCACTCATGTGGCTCCAAGTGTCACAGGAACATAGCAGACAAGCACATAAATATCCATGCTGAGTTTGGTCGAAGGCCCATCTAGCCTTCTGTCTCTGATGGGGGCCATGAGCAGAAACAGAGAGATTAATAAAGCAGCATGATAATATTGTAGTTATTGTAGCACAATATGCTTTTGGCCTCCAGAGTTTTAAGGCTGAAGGACTTTGCTGAGTCAGTGATGCTGTCTTTGATTTGTCTACAAATCTTTGATAGATTCTTTTTTCCTGTGACTTTGCATAGTCACCTTTGGATCTATGGAAGCTTTTAGTATCTGTGACATTTGCAGCAGGGCTTAACTACATATCTCACACTGTACTCAGTGTGTTTTGAGACAGTAGCTTTTGTTAGACACACTGTTGGCAGTGTTTTGGAAGAGGCAGGGCAGAAGGTCTCATTAATTTCTTCTCCATGCCACCCTTGATTAATGGATCTCTAGTATTATCAGAAAGGTGTATTTTTTCCAATCTGTCATTCTTTTCATGAAAGCTTTTTCAGTCCTTTGGTTATCCTTTTCTGAATGTTCACCCGTTTTAATGCAGCCTTTTCAAGGTGTGGAGACCAGAACAGCACAGAACATAAGAGGTATTTAACTATGATGACGTCATCCAATGCCTTAATGATGTCTGGCTTTTTTTTTTTTTTTTTTTTAAATTATTGAGCTCTTATTTCCATAATCTGTCTACCATAGCTCAAAGATCTCATCTTATAATGACAAAAGTTGGCTCAGAGCCCATCTCTGGATGTGTAAAGCTAGGGTTGTTTCATAAGGACTTCGAAACGTAGCATCTCACTCACATATATCACTTCATGTCTGTGTCTCTTAAATGCTATCTGCCCTTATCTTCTAGTCACAGAATGACAAGTGCTAATAACAAAATTTATGGAAATGAGCAACTGCTGCTTGTTTCTCAAACGTCAGTATTTGAATTTTCAGATCTTATGTTAAATAATGGAGAACTTACTACATCCTGCACTCTGCCAGCATTTGTAATGTTGCCTTGTCACCTGTCCTCCTCCAAAATCTTTGCTCATATGCCTGTGATACCCTACATGTGTAACCACACAGCACAATTTTCTTTAGCTCCCTCCTTACACCTTCGATTTTTCTACCAATGTGTGTCTTTGTCACCTTTGACAGTAATGCAAAACTTGCCTTGTACAATTGCCACCTTGTTCTCCACTTCTCTCCTGTACCCATTGCCTGTGTATCCACCTCTTTTTTGTACCACCTGACAGTGAGTAAGAGGACACTGTAGTCAATATCTGTCCCTAAGTGCACAACCTCTGGTGCCAATTATCCTTTTATTGCAGGGGACAGAACAAAAGTATGGTAGAAATAAGCTTGGGAGAGGTTTCAAGAAGTCTTAGTTTACACCCTTGTCTTGTAATAGAATAAATTGTATATAACTATTCCTATCAATCTTCGAAAATTCTGTTAATTAAGCAGTAACAGTATGCAGAAAGTTTAACTCTTCTTCTGTCCCATAATCCAAAATAATAGGAATATAGCATGTAGGAAATTGTTTGATTTATTGTATTCAGGACAGAATTTTTGGTTGCTTTGCTGTATTCTCTTTAGGTGTCAAAATTAGTCTCAAGCACAGCTACTATTAATGTGTGACAGACTGATCTGAGATGCATGGTTCTCTTTCTGTGGAATCATAAATAAATCAACCAGAAGTAATTGTCGGTGGCTGTTCATTCAAAACCCAATCAATGCAAGCCTGAAAGTCTTTGTGACACTTTCTAAAAATGTCAGTTCCATTGCAGCCAGAGAATCAATATGTTTATTTAAAGAGACTTTTAAGAATAAAATAGACTTTGTTTTAAAGCAAAACTGTATGGTATGGTAGGACAAAACATCATATTTAGACTCAATGTAAAGGAAATTAATTTATCCTAATAGGAGAAAAATAAAATTAGTATGGTTTTGCTTATGAAGATAATTGTTTTTCCAGTCTGTTTTTGTTGCCATGTCCCAAATATAAAAAAGCAGCTTTTAAAAGGGTTTGTTAAGATCAATTGGTTTTTTTTCTGGGGGACAGAATGAACAGCTAATTCCCTTCTGTATTGCTTTTTAAGTGTAGTCTAAAATGGTGTTCTGATAAGAGCATATGTCCTTATTACATTACAAATAGAAAATCGTGAATTGTATTGTGCTTGTCAGCCATTAGTGGCCAATCAAATTGTGTAACCACTTGTTCCTGTATCAAAAATACAGTTTTAATCTGAAATCGTCCTTCTTCAAAAGTGGTCTCTTGCCATATACTAATTACTATTGTCTATGAATGACCTGTTAAAACTCAGAACCTTCCCTTTTTAAAAATCTTATAACCACCAGAGAGGCAGGAGTGAAAAAAAGCCAAAATTGTTTTTCTCTCTCTCATAAAATAAGATAAATATTTAATACTCTGACAAATGAGAGTGTTGAATGGTTTTGAATAATTGCTCTCCCAAAATGATCACATTCATTTCCATGCAGTGCAGCACATACAGAGCTGCCGAGGCACCGGCTTCTGCGCATCCTAATCACATTCTGTTCTATCCTGCTCATTCAGACAGAGCTGGAAAAGCATCTCAGGTGTTGATAGAGTCGTATTAACTATGCATTTCCTTCACATCCTGCCTGGTGGGAAAATGATTCGGAATACTGGGACAAGCAATCTTACAATACCAGTGAATTTTGGCCTGCAATTTCAAGAAGAGAACATAAGTACTTAAACCCTTTTTCCAGGACAAAGGCTATCATATTTTCTTTTGTCTCAGGAGCAGTTTCTGAAGGTCACAAGTCATGGTGGAAAAATCACTGATCCTGTGGTCCTGGGAACTGATCTTATCCCAGATCTTGTGAATCAGTGGTTCTACATGCTGGCCTTTAATTTAATGTAATTTCATTTGAGAGAGATCTTCAACACATGGAAAGATTGAAGGTTTATGTGCTAAAGTTCACCTCATATGATAAACATGTGTCACAGTAGAAGTGAAACTTTGAACAGTCTTAGCAATAAAAGCAGAGAGCCTCTGCCACAAGCAATAATGCTCTTCAGTTTTCTTACCAGTTTAATTTTGCTCTATACATACTGATCTTTACATGTTCAACATGAAGAAAACAAGTTTCAAGCCATGAGAACAGACTCCAGATAGTGTACAATCAGTGTAGGGCCTGGAGCAGTTTTAGCCCTCCAGGTGCTATTAGCCTAGTTAAGGCGCATAAACATGCATAACATGCATAAGAACTTGTGTTGTAAGTTTGCTTGTTTTATCAGCTGAGATGCTGCTACATTTTTCCAAGCCTCATGTTAGTTGTTAAAATACAGTATGTGCTGTCCATTGACCTGAGGTACCATGGGGCTTGGTCAGTTTGTAATTTTTGATAGTTGAAATGTTTTCTGATTTCCTTCTCCTGTTTTGAGCTGCTGTGATGAGAAGTAAAGCTCTTGCTCTCCTTCCTCAAAAATTCCAGACTGTACAAAAGGAGGATTGAGCAGTTAATCCTTCATCTGAAATTAAATAAGGAAAAGTAGATTATGGGTATCTGACATTATTATTTTTATTAGCCCATATGTATGTAACACAGTTTGAACGTTAGCTCTTACCTGTAATTAAGGTGCCAGTCATGACTGCAGACTCATTTCAACTGCTATTTTCTTCCCCCAGTGTATGTAATGGGTTAATTGGCCACTTTCTACTGAAAATGTCTTTCCAATAAGCATGAGACCTTGTTGGTAATTTTATTAGAATGCTTAGCAAGGAGCAAAGAAGGAAGAAAGGGTTGGTTTCAGCTCCTGATTCCCTGTTCCAAAAGGAAACTCTTGGTCTAAATACAAGCATATTGTCAGGGTGGTGCCATGGTCAGCCCATGACTTGTCAAGCTCCCGTGTGTGCTTCGTTGCAGTATGACTTTGTGGAGCTCCTGGATGGCAGCCGGCTGATTGCAAGGGAGCAACGCAACCTGCTGGAGTCGGAGCGAGCAGGACGGCAGGCGAGGTCTGTCAGTCTCCACGAGGCAGGTTTTATCCAGTATTTGGATTCTGGCATCTGGCACCTGGCCTTTTATAATGATGGGAAAAATGCAGAGCAGGTGTCTTTTAATACCATAATTATAGGTAAGCATAATCTTTAAAGCTCTTACCAAATGCTAGCTTGGGGTCAGGTTTTTGGGAATTCATAGATCGGTTTTCATAGTTAAATGAGATTTTTTTTTTTTGCATGTTTTCCATTTATGTGTTTATTTTGCTACTCGGAATAAAACACAGAGTATATATTTTAATTTCTTGATCTAAGGCATAAGGGTTTTAATTTCCTAGTCTAAGGCATAAGTACTTCTAGTGAAACAGTTCTTGAAAGGAGGATGCTGTTTTGAAATATTTATTAAATGGCACAGGACTAGATTTAAGTATGGAGCTCATATAGTTTTACACTTGTAATTTTTTCCTTTTTGTTGGAATATAATGTCCTAAGATACTGGGGACATCGACAGTAGAAAATCACAGTTATCCATGTTCTTCAAACAAAACAAATGTAAACTCTTCTTGCAGGGAGAGCAAGCTGTCAATTTGTAGTGGCTCAAATGATAGCTACTTCATACAGTGGGCACCTGTGAATTATCCTTCTCTTTTTCCTTTTAGAGTCTGTGGTGGAATGCCCCCGGAATTGCCATGGTAACGGTGAATGTGTTTCTGGATCCTGCCATTGTTTTCCTGGGTTTCTGGGCCCCGATTGTTCAAGAGGTAAATCAACCCAATGCTTTTCTCAAGCCAGTTTAAGTGAGCATGAAGACAAATACATCAGAAAAGCAACATCTCAGATGTTCTTCTTTATAAAGCTTTGGTGAAGATCTTTATTTTGATTGTTCTGCTGTGTTCTTTTTCACAGCAGCCTGCCCAGTGCTGTGCAGTGGCAATGGGCAGTACTCCAAAGGACGCTGCCTGTGTTACAGTGGCTGGAAGGGCACTGAGTGTGACGTGCCTACGAGTCAGTGCATCGATCCCCAGTGTGGGGGACGGGGCATTTGCATCATGGGCTCTTGTGCCTGCAACTCTGGGTACAAAGGAGAAAACTGTGAAGAAGGTAAATGAGTAAATATTTTTGCCAGCACTGGCTGTTGTTGGTCAGGTTAACAGCTGGCACATCTGGCTCTATAAATTTTTCTAGATTTAGATCTTATGCACTAACCCTGTTTCTTCAAAAATCACTTTACAATACTACAAATCAAGTTTTGGAATCACTAGTATCACTGAATCCTACAGAATTATTGTACTCTATTTATTCTCAAGTAAGCAGTGGGAAAATTCAAAGTAACGTGCATGTAATGTTTTTGCTTGCCAGTATATATGGGTTTCATCTGGCTGAAGTCAGCTAAGAAGAAAGCACATGAAACACATATGTAGGAATTCTTATTGAACTTTCTAAGTATAGAGTAATGATTAATTTATTGCATTTGTTAGTAGTCTTTTCCACTGACCAGATTGTGCAAAGTGCTGATTCAAATGCATTGGGAGAAAAATGATGCATTATTCTTGTATTCCAGAGATATGCATAATAATATTCATTCTGGTCTGGTTCAAAATGTGGTTCATTTTCCATTCTATTTTTTTAGGGAGTAAAAACTGCTATTTTCTTCCCCAATCAAATTGATTTTATTGATCTCCACGTACAAAGTAATGCAATTAAGTCTCTGGAATTAAATTTTCAGGCCATTGACCCTACAAGTGTAACATTTTATTGAGTCAAATTGCTAAATTAAATCTCATCATCTAAAGCACAAGTGAATTAAGACAGATAGACAGTATGCAACTCATTCATTTTTGAAACAATTTGGGTCTCCTGTGTAGCTGTCAAAACTGTATGGCAGTGGATTGGGTCAGTTTTACCAGGGAATAGTGCTGCAGAGAATCCAACACTTACTACATTATGATTAGGCAGATTTCTTGCCCAAGACCCGAAGCCAATCTTGCTCTAATTCAGTAAAATAAGCAAACCTTGAAACATTCTCCATTGATTCAGTGGTAACCTGTAACTGTCTTGATATCAGTTATGTGCATGCACAAAATTTACAGGATCAGAAAGTGTTCTTGCAAGGAAAATTGCAGGTATGTAAGAAGTGACGACAAAGAGTGATTTGCCTTGTAGCCAGAGAAGGGAGGCTGGCACAAAGAGCTTAGTCCACTCTGTCTTTACCTCATTCATTGCAATGAAAGAAAGGTGAACTTCACAACTTCAGCCTACTAATATTTGCTTTCAAGATGAGTGCAATGCTGCCTATTTCATAAGGTCTTGAAATGTGAATGAAGCCCAAAAGTGCCGTTGGCATTCTGGGTTGATTACCGTTGTTAGGATTGACAGCTTTAAGTTGATTTTTCTCATCTCCCTGCAGCGGATTGCATGGACCCATCCTGCTCCAGCCACGGTGTGTGCATCCACGGCGAGTGCCACTGCAACCCGGGCTGGGGGGGCAGCAACTGTGAGATCCTGAAAACAATGTGCTCTGACCAGTGCTCTGGTCATGGCACCTACCTTCAAGAGAGTGGTAGCTGCACCTGTGACCCCAACTGGACAGGTCCAGATTGCTCCAATGGTAAGAGTTAAAAGCACTGGCATTTTATAAAATGTTGATGTCTTGAATAGCAGCATTTTAATGACATTACTGTGTTAGGACCTGACCTGCTGAGCTGCTTGATCTCTTGGACTTGACTTCAGCATGAATTGTAAATTGATTCAGATGTTCAAAATAATTGATGAGTTTGAAGAATTGGAAAATCAATGTATTTGTTTGTACATTTTAACTGCCTTCATCTGGTAACTTCAGGTATTTCACAAGCAAGCTCAGAAGGTTCTTTGCATGATATGAATATTTCCTAATACATCTACTTAGAAACTTAAAACTACGGTAGTGAAACCAGGGGCATTCATATTTCAAGACTCTCTCCAGCTAATTTGAGGTAATTTTCCTGAAAAACAGATAGCATTCAAGTTTGAAGGCAAAGAGAATGCAAGAATGAGTCTTAAACAGTTTTCGAGGCAAGGTGCAGGCTGCCAGGGTGGAAGGAATTGGTAGGAGTGAAGAAGCAGAGGAGAATTTTTTGAAATATGGAGCTGAGTTTATTAAAACCATAGTCTGAGCTTAGAAAGAAAAGGAGAAAACTAGAGGTACTGCCACAGAGACCAGAATCTAAATATTTATAAAGTATGACAGCAGCTTTTTGACAAATATGAGTTTTTAGAATCTTGTTTGGTAGCCACATATCAAAAAAGAAATCATGTCTAACTGTGAGACATGTATTTGTCTAAACCAGTTCATCTAAGAACTCAGACATTTTGTTAATGAAAACTGAACACATGGGCTAGCTGGGTTTATGCCAGCTTATGAATAAATATAACTTTTTCATGAGGAACCATCTTTTTGAAACAAATGTACTTCCTGACCAGGATCTGTGATAGTTCATAATGGTTTATGCATACAGGAGTGATAGAGTTCCAAACATGCAAGAAAAAGTGACAAAGAGAAGAAAATGTTGTCTTCTGTGACTTTTGTTTAGAAGAAAAAATCCTTTTCTGTTTCTAGCACTAAAAATGGCTATTTGTGTTAGACCCTGTCTAGTTCTAGGCAAAACATGGATCCCCTATTTACTGACATGTCCTCTGCGCTTCTTTTGATGACAAGTTATGCTCCATCTTTTACCTCTGTTTCATGGAATGATTTGTCATTAAAATAACATCAAATATTTCTGATCTCAAGTGTGTCAGACTCACAAAAGAATGTTTCTAAGAACATGCAGAGATTATTTGCTGAAGCTGTGCAAAATGACCTTCAGAGCAGTACACTAAAAAAAGTAAATTTTACCCATAAACATGTTGTTAAGCTGTTAGATGAAGAAAAGAATGAGTTATTTCCATCAGAGGGTTTTATAGGTTTGAAATCAGCAGAGCTTTCCTCTATCTTCATCAGCAGTTTGTCCGTTAATTAGCCCTTCAATTCCACTTCAATTAAATTAACTCTAATTAATAAATTCATTACAAAGATTGACGCACCTTGCTCAAAGCTGGTGTGCTAAAAGCTGATAAACACCTTCACCCTAATGAAAAATTGATTAGATTGAAGAGAAATAAACCTTTCTTTCTTGGAGCTGCAGTGATGTTTTGTGACTCTGAAGTTAATCAAACCATCTTGCATCTTTTAATCAAAAATTTAATTCAAAGTAGATATAAAATGCTATATATTTGGCAGGGGGGAAAGGAGGGGAAAATTACAGCTGTCTTTCTCCATAAAGGTTTTGGCTGTTTCTTAAGGGAAATGTCACAGCTCCTTGATACTGTGTTTAATGCTCCACAGCACTTTGAGGCAACAGAGAAGAAAAACACTGTTGATCAGGAGACTGGAAACCTTTCTTGCACTGAATGCGAGTTTCTTTTGCTGTTAAAAATAATTTTGATCTTTTATTACTGAACTACTTGCTGTCTTTTACAGGAAAAAAAACAACTAAATTTAGTATTTCTATGAACCATAAATTACTACAGACAGCTGTACACCAAGGAACTAAAAAGTCCCCCAGGCTGTATTGTATCTCTTTGTTTTTCTGTTTTCTGCTTAGCAGAAGTAAAGTTTGCTGGAGTCTGACTAAATGAACCAAAATAGTAAATGCAAAATCTGGCAGTGTAAATTATCATCTTGTATTAGCTGAGACTTAATATGTGTTGTTTGGCCTTTGACTACCTTTGGCTGTTAACATATTTTTCAATTATTCTATCAGATAGAAGATCCTGTTACTATATGTAAATGACAAGTTCAATTGCTGTATGTTGATTTATTTTTTTAACAAAGTATTATTGAAACCAGACTGTTCATAGCTGTCAGTGATACAAATTTACTGAAAGTAAAAGAGTAAAATGATCTTTTATACTTTACAGATGTGTCAGTGTGTCAGAATAGTGCTAATTTGTCTCACTAAGGCTGATTCTTTATGATGAAAAATGTGTCAGCAATGCCACATTTCAACTTTGAAAGAAAGCAGGGAGAAGAGTATGGAGGGGAAACCTTGCTAATTTGAACTTAGTCATAATAGATTTTCACTCACCACAGACAGTGATCTAGATATACCTTACATTTTGTCACTGTGAGTACAGTGTAACTTCTGGTAGGTATGAGTGACATATAATCTAAGATACAAAAGGTTACTCTTAAGACATATGTGACCACAAAGAAACATGCTTGAAAATTACTGCAAGCTAGCAAATGAGCTGTCAACACTTAAACATCACTTAAGTCTGCCAGCTAACTAAAAGAGCATTAGCAAAGAGATAAAACTCTGTGTTCTCTATTCTGTTGAATCTTACGTGAATATGTCTTTCACATTAAATTCCTTTGATTTAACTTTCAAAGATTTTGCCTCTCTCATTCTTCACATGTTGAATTAAAATGTAGCCCATCTAACTCCTGCATTCCCTGTCTCCCCCCTGCGCTCGCCCTTCCCTTTCTCTGCAGAGATCTGCTCCGCGGACTGTGGCACGCACGGCGTGTGCGTGGGCGGCACGTGTCGCTGCGAGGAGGGCTGGACGGGCGCAGCCTGCAACCAGCGGGCCTGCCACCCCCGCTGCGCCGAGCACGGCACCTGTAAGGACGGCAAGTGTGAATGTAGCCAGGGATGGAACGGAGAGCACTGTACCATTGGTAGGCTGCCTATGCTTTACCCTGTCCTCGCTGCAAAGTACAAACAGCCAGCGCCGCTGGCCGCGTCTGAATAAAAAGTGTATTGCTTTGAAGAATGTTTCTTCAAAGCGAATATTTGCATGCGTCAGTCTGTGAAAAAGAGTTGATATTTTAAGAGAGGAAATGGTTATATAATGGATGATCAGCTCTTCATACTTAGTTTGCCATGAAGAGAAGGTGGAAGAATTTCCTCTTCAATCTTTTCCCTTTAACTGCCTCACCAGGGGGAGGTTACTTTTGTTTTTAACGGTAAATATACTATTTGATTTGTGCTTTGCTCTTTTTATGTGATAGCTTTATGTCTTTTGGAAATGAAGCTTCCTATTGTTTTTCTTTCTTTTTTTCTCTTTTAAGGAGAAGGAGCACTAAAAAGTGACTCAACTACATAAAAATGTCACTTCCACCATGTAAAAAAATGTGATCTAACTGCCCAAGATTATCTTCTTGACAACATAATGTTCTGTGTTAGAATACTATAAAATTTCTTACGTGTCAATAATGTAACAGCAGTTTAATACAGGTGATTGGGAAGAAGTCATCCTTATTACAGCTTATGTGTTTCTGTAACCGAGTTAGTTCTAGTGCCTGAAAACCTTTGGAAGTTGCTATACCATTATTAGTGGAGCTTTTCTTACCCAATCATTTATAGTCCATATGTCCCATATGGAACAGGATATCCTTCTCTACTACATAGGCTTTGACAATGAGCTAGCATGAGAAACCATGCAAGTGAAGAGGAGGAATAAGAAAATGTGGAGCTGTAGTGCTAAGAAATTCCCTTCCACACTAAGGAAGATGCTCCTTTGTGGAAGATGCTGCAGGTCTGTAACAGTGGAGTAGAGTCCTATCCAAACCGTTTTTATCTTGGCAGAACCACATAGAAAAACTTCTGCATGACAACAGGTGGAAGCACCGGACAAGGAGCTGGCAATGCTCTACATATAAGAGATAACTAGTTTGTACTTTGGTGAGTGGAGAGCATTGCATAAAGCTTGTTGGAGGCTGTGCCAAGACTAACCACGCAACTGAAGTATTTATGGGGCACATCTCCCAAGTATGAGAAGCATCATGGTTAAGGACTTTGAGGTGGATTGAACTGGCAACAAAAGAGGCAGCCACAGGTCAGACAACAGCAAGCATAACACTGAGTGATGAGGAAATCATGGATAATCTGAATAATCAAAAAAAGTCCAATAAGTAAAAAACCCCACATGGTTCTATGTTTCGAGAGATGGAGGAGAGATGGTTAAAACAGGTGATGTAGCTGAAGCAACAGGACAGGACAGTAAGTCTAACTGCAGTGGAGCTGATGGATGTAAATGTACTATGATTTGCTTTTGCCACAACCTAAAAAGAGCCTGAAGAATTTTAACTTTCATGGAAGTTTTGGAAGGGCATGAATAGGGACATGAATATCTAGAAAACAGCAAAACCCAAGCTGTGCTCCCAGGTATTTCACAGCCCTGGTGGTGCTGTAAGAGAAGCAGTGGTAAGAGCTTTAAGGGTAGGGAAAATGAGGGCCTATTACAGCTGTGTTATTTAATACCCACATCATTGTGCCCAGAAGATGAGGCAAGATTTTCTTTTTTAGAAGGGAGTCAGGTGTGAAAGTAGTAAGATTGACTTCAGAATCATTTTTTACAGCAATCACAATTGATTTTTAAGGGTTGGTTGGTTGGTTTGGGGTTTTTCTTAGTTACTAATGAAATTGCTCAAACATATGAGGGAGAGGTAATCAAGATGCATCTGCAGAATCACAGGAAGAATCAATAGGGTTAACGTTTTTGAGGAGCTTCCAGAAAACATGCTGACAAAGAGAGTAGAGAGGTGGGGAGAGAACTGCTTTCTGAACAATAAAAAAAGTAAATATTTAGAAGTCGGATAAAGCCTTTCCCTTGACTGCTTTAACTTGCCAACGAGCAATTACTCAGCAGATCACTCTGCTGTTGGTCTCACTGACCTTGGCAGCATTTCAAGGGTTGTAGTTATACACGGATGAACTGCTCTTGAGCAATTTTTCCAACATATTAAGCACAAACAAGTTTTTCCTCAGCACTGGGCAAGCAGGGCTCTCTTCACACCTGTTTATTCTTTAAATGGGTGTTTACTTTCTGGCTGCTGCTGTAAAGATAGTTTGATTTGTTTGTATTGCCCTTACAGCCTCCAAGGCAAGTAATGAGGTACAGGCTTTAGCTTGCTGTTACATTTGGTTTTTTAGACCTGTTTCTTTCCATGTTACAGAGAATCCAGATCATTTTATTGCTCATTTCCAGCAGTATTTTGACTTAGTGGGGGAAAAATTGCTGCCTCCTTAACTTGGCAGATGAAGAGTCAATTTGCTTTTCTCTCATCTACCCCACAGTAGGTAGTAGCTCTTTCTGAGCAATACATTTCAAAACACAAGGGACTTCAGAATGTTTCTCTATGCAAACCAATTTTTTATTGTCACCCTCCATATGTAATCCAGGCATACAACTCTTTACTTAATAGCAGAATATTTGCATAATTTGTGTTATGTGTATGAAAGAAGCCTACTCATTCCCCCTTTATATGTCTAAAAATAAACAATTGCACCCTTCGTATTTCCAAAAGTCATTAACTGTTTAGCTGAGGTATTGTGAAGTATTTTAGAAATGCAAATGTGTTTCTTTGTTGCAGCTATTAGCTGGAAGCCCTATGAAGTGCAACAGCCAAAATTAACAGCTTCTTTGAGAAAGGAATATTGCAAAGAAACTGTAAATCTTAAGGGCAATTCACTTTACTGACTTTTTGGGAAAGGAATAGCCCTCCAGATTTCTGGATGGATGTACAAAATGGGGCAGATGTGAATGCATTACTCACGGAGGCACTAACTGGAATATATACTGAATCATCTGAATCCATAACTCATTTGACCAAAGAATTTATGGTATTTTTGTAAAGCATGAATGCTGTTCAAAATGGTAAAAAAAATGTTTTGTACCTCAGTTGACATTTTTTATGTCTTCTTAAATGATAATTCTCAGTCAGTCCCATTTTCAGTTAGCCCCCTGTTTGTATTGTAAGTTGACATGTGTTAAAACATAGAATGAAGGAAACAAACAAACCTGTCTCCTTACTAAAGCAAGGTAGTCCTTAGTTGTATTTCTCTCTAATATAATTTAAATCTTAGATTGCTTCTTAAACTATGCCAATTTTTACATATACTTCAAAATATTTAAATGGAATTTAGTCAGAGGAAACTCTAATTACTCTAAACTGCCAGATACCTATTTCATTGATTTTTATTTTTATTTCAATACTTCAGAATGTTGGGAAGAAAAATTGTAGGTGATTACAAAGGTTTGCTTTTTGTGTTCAGAAAAAAAATTCAGACATCTGCTTATCTAGGTTCAACATCAGGGTTTCCCTGAGGCTGAAGATGACAGGACTGGATTGGAGAAATAATATACATATGTAATTTATATACTTTGATTTGTGATAGAGAATAGAGTAGACCAAATAAAGCAGGGAGGAGGGGAGGTCTGTTTGTTTGAAGCAATGTGTATAGTAAGGTGGACAAGATTGTTTGGACTAATGCAGTTAACCTGCTGTCTATTGCTGATATCCACTGTTCCGTTATCCACATCTTCCTTGCCTTTGGCACAGGGTAGTTCAACTTCCATACCTCACCTCATGTCAGCCACACTTGTGAACCACTGCCTTTGCTCTGAATGCATACTTCCACATATTTATGTCAGAGATGTTCAGAGATAAGTACATGCTCACTATTTTGATGAATGAATCTAATAGGAATGAGCAAAACTCAAAACTTAAATAATTTAAAATTAAAAATTAAATAATAATAAATAGGCTACTGTTTAGCATCTTAGAGGTTTGAACTATATATAGGCAATGTATATTTCAAGTACTAAACAATTTAAGGCACCTAAGTTGCTTATAATCTCTTCCCTCTAGAGAATTGTAGTCATAGATCATGGAATAGTTTGGATTGGAAAGGACCTTTAGAGGTCAACTCCCACTGCAGTAAGCAGCATCATCTTCAACTAGATTTGCTCAGAGCCTCATTTGCTTAGAACCTCATCCAGGCTGGCCTTGAATGTTTCTAGGGCATTCACCACCTCTCTGGGCAGCTTGTTCCAGTGTTTCACCACCCAATTGAACAAAACTTCAATAAGTCTAGTTTGAATCTACCCTCATTTACTTTAAAACCATTATGCCAGTGCCTCACAACAGGCAAAATATTTTAATGTAATGTTTTAGAATTTCCTGTGTCCCCATGAGAATGGGTTAAATCAGCAGCAGAGCTATGGAAAATCATCTGTCAATTGTTTATTTGGTCTGCAAGTGACATTCATGGGTCTGAGGTGAGCATCCATATATTATTTTTTGAAGCTCAACCAGCATCTCAATGGGATACAAGACAGCAGATGCACAGCTGGTGCCCAGGTGATAGCCTGGATGAAAATCTGCTCTGTAATTAAGTTTTCATAACCAAGTTGTGCCAAAGTATGTTTTTGTTTCCTTTCTGTCCTGGCTTGCAATGAGTTCAGTGACCCTCTCCTGTCTGAGTAGTTGTTTTGTGAGATTGGAACAGATATTATTTCAGAAAGTCTATTATTTTTTGTGATATAACTGTCATGTACCATGAGTATATAAGGTAACTGTCATAGGAAGCCCATAAATATGAATACTTTTCCAGCTGCTTTTCCATTAAACTCTGTTAGCTGAATGAAATTAGTAAATAATTATGTTGGTGGGGAACCTGCTATATCTATGTGCTGTGTAACAACTCACTTTTACAATGCAGCCTAATTTTTTTCTATAGACTAAATTAGTTTTATCATAATCTAAATTGCAAATTTACCAATTTGCATTAAAACTATGCCTTCTTGTTCAGAATTGTCAACACCTCTTTTTTAAAAGTCTTTAACATTAAGCATGGGTGGGTAAGACCATCTGTTTATAAAGCTTGCCTGCAGCTCCATTACTTAACACAAGACAGGTTACAGCTGTTTAATTGTTATCATGTTGAACAATTATCTTTCAATCCAAAATTAATATTTGTATATGTATGCATGGAAAGCATATTGCTAAATATAAATGAGCTAAATATGGATTAATGTCATTAAGCATTCATATTAATCCCTCAGGAGGGTTAAAGCTAGCATCATGGTACTTCCATGCTACTTTTGAGTGCCACATGAGGCTGCTTTACCTGGTATGCAGAACTGAAAATCAAGTCCAGTGGTAGTTCACTGAGAAGTGTGCAGCTTATGTTTATATTCCAGTGAGAACTGGGATCTAATTGGTTTATTTTCTCAGAATTTCCCCTAAAATTTAGTTGAGAAAAAAATAACAAGGAACAGCAAATTATTCATTTTAACCTTTTTCTTTGCATGAAAAACAGTAGCATGACATTCAGATCAATCAAACCAAAAAATTAAATTTTCCTCAGCAAGGGGTTTCTAGCTTCATCTATTTTAGCCAGAAAATCAGGAATATAATCTAGTTTAGATATTCAGAATTATGAAAAAAGTAAGTCTAGAGCACTTTCCCATAAGTTTGTTTCCCTTAGCACAAACTGTTCTGGTGACTGATTAAAATGGTTTTCTGGCTGGGGATAAACGCGAAGGCATCAGTGTGCTGATTTTCCACGTGACCACGGTCAGATCAGCATAAGCACTGATGTACAGCAAGTGTTGAGGAGTGCTGAGACAGAATCTCCTCCAATAAGTTATATGGCCTGCAACTGTTCCCTTCAGCACGTGTTTAGCTTGGGGCTCCTTATACTACAGATTTCAAATATGACTGCAGGGAAATGACACTTTATCTCCGTATAAAGATCAGAGAGCAAGTAAAGACAAATGTGCTCCTTCAGTTAATTAAATGAAATGCTTATAGAAAACTTGATACGGCTGTATATCATTACACGATACATTTTTGACACATGGGCTCAACAGAGTAAGTCATGAACCAGTTTGAGGGCTTGATCTGTATTCTCTACATTTGCATGTTAGCAGCACAGATAACCAGTATTATGATGCCCCTGTCATTTCAGTGCTGATGCTAATTGCCAAGCATGGCTCACTTTTCTCAGAAGTTTAAACCCCTGACAATATTCACATTTCAGGGTGGTTTAATATGTTACATATTTATTGTACCTTATTGAATGCACAGGAATTTCCATAAATTTTATTATTTTGAATGTTTTTGTCCCTCAAATTATAATAATTACTTCTGTATGAATGTATTCTGTAATTATCAAAATTCCTAAATTTATGGTTTTCTTTAGTTATGGTTTCATGGAATCATACATGAAATCAAGTTTCATTTTAAAAATAGCACTGTATCTGAATGAAGGTATGACCTTTGACATTCAAACAGTTTTTATCAGATAAAATCTGATAAAATAT
Source organism: Taeniopygia guttata (assembly GCF_048771995.1). Classification (NCBI taxonomy): domain Eukaryota; kingdom Metazoa; phylum Chordata; class Aves; order Passeriformes; family Estrildidae; genus Taeniopygia; species Taeniopygia guttata. The sequence continues at coordinate 32,502,846 of NC_133028.1, read as the reverse complement.
TCAAAACTAATTATGTCCAGTATCAATTAGTTCACCACAGTATTATGAGTGAAACCCTAGTTTCAAAACACCTGACTGCTTTGCAATTGGGATTTTACAACAATATGTATACCTATACCTTCAATGCAAAAAGCCTAAAAGGAAGAGATGATGACTTTCTTGACATCCAGAGGAATGATAATCACAGTTTAACAAGATTTCATGAAATTTAGAACAAATTTGGGGTTGATATTTCCTGTGCCTAAAGGGCATGTTATTAAATTGCCAGGCCAAGCTTTGAATATGCCAAATATTTTTACATTTGGTAACCATAAAAATACTCAATTACCAGGTGAATTTAAGATGGAGCATGCATTTTTGGAACTGTGAAAGAAAGTGAATTATTGGTCAGGCCTTAACACATTTCAAGACCAAATATCTCAAATACACGTTAACTGTTAGCATACTTTAAATTGCTAATTGGTTAATTTGCATTTAAATGAGGACCACATGTGAAGTTCAAGTTAGGCACATTTTCAGAAAGCAGCAGAATCCTCTGAGATGTGAAGAATTTTAAAGCCTGTTGTGAAGCTTATTTGAGCTGAAGTGGCCAGAGAGTAAGTGGTTTTGTATTGTATTGTTGCATGCTGGTCAGACCACATTCCATAAATACTTTCAGTCAGGGAGAAAGATGGAAACAATAATGCTTCCAATCCTGATCCATGCCCTAATGGGTTTTCAAGCTAAATTTATCTTTCATGCAGTTCTTAATGTAAGTGTCAGGTTTTTGCCTGTATCTGAGGCAGGTCTCCACAAGTTCCTTGATTCAAATGAACTTTTTCAGCCTGTACATGTGGGATAGTTGTAACCCCTTAATGACATACACCCTTTCTTCTAAATCTTCTTCTAGCTAAACTAACATTAAGTAGGAAACAACACTGCTCATGATCTTACCAGTAGTCCCAAATTTCCTATGTCTACTACATCCTTAAAAGTAACTGAACCTTTTATTCTCATACATTAGTAACTTTCCAGTAATAATGTTTAGAAATCTTACTTTACAGTAAAATTGGGATGGTCTCCAGAACAAAAAAATCTAAAGGATAATGAGCTTGTGTGCCTTTGTATACAAATCTCAAAAATGATTGCTGCGAAGAACAGTTGCAGTTTTGGCAAGGGATAAATTGCAGTGAAGTCAGGCCTTTCTGCAAATATTTAAAATGCATAAATGATTAAAAAGATATGAGTTCAGGGTGACAACAGTGTTTTGGCCTTTGTAAGGAGGAAAAAAATAAAATTGTGTGAAACTATAATTCCATCCATGTGCTCTCCTTTACAAGAAGGGCAAAGGGAAATTTAGGAGTAAAAAGGATCAAAAGAGAAGGATGTTTGTAATCCTCCTCTATTGGCAGCAATGCTCTGAACATATGGTCTGTCTAAGACAAGGTTCTTACCAACTCAGAGAATGGGTGATGACTATGAGCTGCTTACAGTGGAAGAACATGTGCTTTCAGTACTGTTCAGTGATGAATAGAAAGAATTGCATTTGCAAATTATACCAGAGCCTGCTGCCCCCAAGCACTTTGGAAGACAGGACAAGAATTTCAAATTACTTCAACAAATAGCACAGACTATGCAGAAAAATAAGGTGCAATTCAACAAATGCTGGCTTCTATGCTTAAGAATAATCAGCTGCACAAATCCAAGTTAGGAAGCAGTTTGCCAGGCAGAAAACACTATGTAAGAGTTGCTGAATTTGACATGAGCAAACCTTTCTAAAGACAGGCTACAACAGTGGCTTTAAAATTTTGTGAATTCTGGACTTTTTTGGGTTTTGGTAGAGGCATGGAGCTCCTCTAAATTTGCATATGGATGCATGCTTTTTTTAGTCATTCTTTGGGAGGGAAAGCAGTTGCCTGAAGGAATCAGTATGCTATTCCCCAGGTTTGCTGTGGGTAAGAAATACCCACATAAGAATAATAAGAAATTATAAGAAATGCAAGGTTTAAATATTACAAGGGTTATTTGGGGTTTTATGTTCAAATGGTGGTTTAATTGGCAAAATAGTTAAACTGTGGGTAGAAATGAGAGGAAACGAGGGTGATCTGATAGCCACATCAGTAGAAGTAAACCACCATGGACTGAGTCTTCAGTAGATTAGAGAAGTCAGACCAGAACTGTCACTCCTGAGTTTTGTTCCCGCAAAACAAGCAACAAAACTTGTTTACAAACTGCATTCTCCCTAAAGTTTGCAGTAAGTTTTCTCTTCTGCTGCCAAGTGCCTGTGAAACCACTGATAAAGTGTGTGCCTCATCCCCTGCCACAGCTTGGCTGCACAGGGAGTCAAAAATAATGTTCATAAGAGACTGGTGCACAGGATGAACAGGTTAAGGATGGTTTTGAAGACCTGGATTCCACCCTTGATTCAAACATGTATTTTCTGTTAGTTGCTCACAAATACAGACTTTAAAGAAGTTCTCTTAGATTGTTCTTCACTTTCTGGGAACAACATTTGCACATGTGTGATTTGCTTAAAATATTGGTTTGTGTGTGAAATACTTTATAATCCAAGTATTCCAGAAAACCACATCATAGGTGCTTGTAGTAAAGTGAATGGAGATTTCTCACTCTGATGTTTCAATGCTTTAATTACTGGTAAAATGAGGTAAGAACACCAGTTCTCTTCACATCAGTAGTATGAAGATAGTGTGCTAAATAATTGTAACTTAGGGAGGAGGGTGATAGGAGAGTCTGAAAGAGAACTGTAGCTTCTTTGTTTAGGTTAGCACAGTGTGCCTGCTACTAGGGCATCAGCTGTTTGCTGTTTGTGAGAGAATGAGTGCTGAATGAGGACTGTGAGCTCTGCACATTCACAAGGGAAGAGGTGTATAAAATTTGCTTAGGTAGCCATAAACCCATCACTGCCTAAATTTTGGATGCTTGACATGGCCACTGTCATGGTATTCTTCTAATGTGTTCAGGGTTTTTTGGCATATGGATTGTAAACAAAGTTTTATACAAATACTAAAAATTATTGAAAATAAGTAAAGATATTAAAACTTTCTACCTCTAAACAAACAGGTTAATGTGTTGAAAGGCTTAAAGGAAACAATATGGTAAAAACATAGCATAGTTTGCTTCCAGTCCATTTTTAGTCCAAGAAAAACCTGCTGTCTCCCTGTATGACACTTGATGCAAGGTTATGTAGAAGTGTAAACGTGACTGATGCGAGGTATGTCCTTCACATGTTCCTGTAGAGCATGGGTGTCTGAGAGCATGAAGTTTGTGTGAGCAGTGGAGATACTTACACAGTCATTCACCAGGGAATGGGAGCTGCAATAAGGAGTTGTGGGAGATAAGAGGAAACAAAGCAAAGCTTGCTCTGAGAGGAGCAGAACAGTGTTCTTCATTGTTGCTAATAGTGAAATTATTTCTTCATAATCTCTCCTTTCTTTTCTTCCCCTCCGCTTTGGTTCTCTTTTCTCGTTTTATTTTCTCCTTCTGTTTTCTTTGAGAGGAAGAGGCTGTAATGCAGTAAGGAAGGGAGAAAGCTGATTATATTAGTGGAGAGGAGGCAAGTGTTTGACTCACATTTTCAAGGTGTTGAAAGGGAAAAAAACCACTTCAAAAAAACTAGTGTTTATTTAGGCTGACGTAGGTCAATATGGCTTTGGTCATGTTCATTTGTGATTTTGCTTCATGTCTGGTGGTGCTATGATGTTAAATCTGCTTTTTCAGCAAAGTAATTCATGACTCTTGAGCTATTGAGTTGACACTGTAACAGACCTATGCATACGTTACAAAACCATCGGGCACGTTACAGTCTAGTGTACTGTAGATTACAAAGATTATGATGGGTGAAGATATCTGATGGAGAATGATGATTTAAACTAATACAGATATAAAATACACTGTGCAGCATTTAGAAGCATGTTACCATTGTAATCCCAAATGACAGAATAATCAGAATAAAGCAGTGCTATAAGGACCAATTAAGGAACATCAATTCAATGGCTATGTGACTCATGCTGATTTAAATGGGAGCTGATTGGAATAAATGGATTTAATATGTATTTTTATTCTTAGGTTATTCTGTCATACCTGGAGGAAGCAGTATATGAATAAGGAAGACACTGACTTACATCTCTGATAGGAGACTAATGGGAGACATTAAATAATTTTTTTAAAAGTCAGGGTTCTGTCTGGTTAAGAAATATGCTGTTTTAAGTGTGAATTTGCCTGACTGTTACCATTTCTTTATAAAATCATTTATCTGCCACATATTTATATAAATACCCACACAGATTGATGGCACCATTTCTGTTTTATTTTGTATTAATTTTGAATGCCACTTACATCTTCTTGGGCTTTGAGTAGCCTAGAAAATCTACAAATCTTTTATCTTCATTTTTGTTTTTCTTTTTTCCACTTGGAGTTATACAAAGTCCTTCTACTTCTGGAGATAATAGCAAGATTTAAATGGCACAGTCTTAAACTCTGCAAGAAAATTCTTTTCGTTATGTTGTCTGGTCTGTAATTAGACATTTTAAGGACATAAGATAACGTTTATGTGCCAGATGTGTAAATATCTTGCCAAGGAGCACCTGCTGAGATGCTTCATCCTACTGAAGTGCTCCAAATCCCACCTGGAATTCTCTGTACAGAGAGGGGAGGTTTGTGTTTTGTATTTCCACACAGGTTCATTCATCTTTCAGTTGCAGTGCCATGAAGATAAGGAAGACAGCATGACTAGTTAAACTTCACTTCAGAGTTAACAATTTTTGGTCATTCATTTTCTGCTTTGTGGTTTTTCTACAATGCTGCATATTAACCAAAATAGTTTCTAGCATTGTTTTTAATGTTAACAGACTGTGAGTAAAAGGATGCTGGAAGGTAGAACTTGTTTTCTGCGAATTAGTTTTGTGGTTTGAAACTGACTTCTTATATGACTGCTGGATTAAAAAAAATCTTAAAAGAGTATTTTCCTAATCTCTCTTGTGTTTCGGAGGTTTGTTTGGGGTTTGGTTTGGTTTTGGGTGTGTGTTGTTTTTTGTTTGGGGTTTTTTAATGAAGATTGGATTCTGAAAATAAATAATGTGCGGGGCTTGGGATTACAGGGACTGTTTTTAATTGCCTAGGAGGTTTTTTTAATGTTCTATTACCTATTCTTACACTTGTAGAGGCATTTAATGTTTTACTGGTGGATAGATTAATTCCCCAGACAGAGCTGATTGCTTTCATTTTATGAAATAGAGCTTGATTTTTCCTCCACACATACTGCACAATGTTTTAAGCTGTGTAGGAGCAAAAGGAATTATACTGGATGAGTAAGAGAAGAATTTGATCCACCCTGAAATGTAGCTGTATCATATTTCTTTTTGTTTGTGGCTAATGTGAAAAGTTACCTAGTTTGTAGCTGCTGCTCTAAATGTTCTGTAATTGATGTTTTCATCTTACTTTGTCTTGCACTAACCTTACCATTATAGGGAAAAAAAAAAAAAAAAAAAAAAGCTGTGTAGTGGACACCTGACACTTTCTTCAAGAAAAAGGAACTAGAAAATTTCCTCCTCTTAGTTGTAGCAGTGATTGTGCCCCCTGATATATATATCGCCTCCCTCCTTGGAGTCCAGAGCATCTTTTTTCTTTTGATCCAAAGTGGAGGAAAGGCTATAGCTGGAAAGCCTTTGTTACCCGTCCAAAGGGATCCTAACCATGACAGAGGACTTGCCAGACAGGGGCCATAATCCATCCGGGATTTAGGAAAGTCAAATTTTAAAGGAAAGAGGGCTGTGAGGGCTGTGTTGAGGGACCTTGTCCCCAGCAAAACCAGGGGATGGAGTCCAACGTTCCTGGCTCAGCTTGGCCTGTTCCCCACCGCAGTGGTCTGTAGTCTGCCATCTCCCTGGGCGTGGGTGGCTGGCTTTGGTAGCCTGCAATGGACCTGGTGGCTTTGCTGTGTAATATTAACCCCTTTCACACAACTGCACTTGATGTCTGTTTCCTGGAAGGAAGGAGGGAATATGTTACCCATCTGTGCTGTGTCTCATGTATTAAAAGTAGGCCCTGCTGCTTGAAATCCGTCTTATGTTCTGTATGTCATTCATCCATCTGCCTCCTCAAATCTTTTGTGAAATCTTAAGTGTCATAACTTACAAAAGGAAGTCTTGCTATTCTTGTATATACCATCTTATTTATTTTTATGTATCTAAAGCCTACGTTTAATTTTCACCCGCTTTTCAAAATGAAATGGATCATCACATTGCTAACCCCACTACACCCTCTTCCACCTAGTATTTACAATTCAGCTTATCTTACATACTTGGTTTGTGTGCTTAGAAGAATAACTGTGACTGAATTGAAGCAGAAGGAAAAATCCTACTAAAAATCCTGTTAATCCATTGAGAATTAAGATAGTGTGCTGGTTATGCTGTCAGAGTCATGAATGACCTGCAAATCAAAGATCTTCCTGTGTGGTTAGTGTTATAAAGCTCATATGCTAAGGAATTGCTCTTATCTTGTGTTGAAAATCGAATTTTTAAGCTAGCTTTGATTATATTTTTGTTATATAAAAAAAAATCAAAGCATGTGAAGAGAAGTAAGAAGAAAATGTAGTCTCAGAAATGTAGCTTCCCTTTAGCTTCTGCAAGCCTGCTTTCCAGAACAGTTTCATTGATTCATGACGATGCTTGCTGAAAAGAGAATTTCTTGCATTTTTAAAAGCCTTGAAATACATTTTCATTTTGTAATGTAAGACCTCTCATGTCAGGTGCACCTGCTTAATTTGCATGTGAATTCTGAACAATTCTTGTTTCATGTGACACTTCTGAAATGTCTGTCTGTTTTTTTTTTCTTTTTAATTCTCAAGCTCACTATTTGGATAAGATAGTGAAAGGTACTGTATATTTGCTTTTTGACATGCCTTTATCTACATGTTTGGGTTCGGTTTTTTCAATATTAATATATAGTTAAAAACATACTAGTCTGGGCAAAAGAATCTTCTCTTACATTCCATGGATTATATATATAACTCATATGGCTTTCAACTCATCTCAAAATTTTGCTTCTGTTGTATGGTAACACTTTATCAGTAATTATACATTTATGAACAAACTGTATACATGTATTAGATTTAATCTGAACCAATAACTGAAGATAGTATTCATTTGCTGTTTGGAACCTTTTTTTTTTTGTTGTTAGTTTTGTCATTGGACCTCTACCTACAAAACGCTAAATATAAAGGAAGCCAAGCAAAGTGATACTCTTGTCACAGAACAAACGTCATTAGTTCTAAAGAACAGATTTATTACAGAGATGTGTATTTTTATATACTGACATATCAATAGAATTCCTTAGACTTTTAAGCTTCTGATTATCTGAATGTAGAAAATCCATAGGAAAATATGATTTGTATCTTGTATAACTAGAAAAATATTTTATAGTCTATGCAACATTTTCAGGTAAGAGGTTCAAGGATGCAAAAGCCTAATATGAAACAGCAAAGATTCTTGTATCTTCAGTTACGGTGAAAAATTGATTTAGAAAAATGTTTAAAATATTCCTACCCCTCTTTCCCTGAGTATCTTCCTCTATTCCTTGTGTTTTTTCGTTAGACTATGGCAATATTGATGGCAATATCCAGGCTTTCACACAATAAGTCTTGAGTGCACCCAGTTGACTCCTAAATTGCTTTGTCAGTATTGCAATTATATATGTAAGTCTTTCATAAGTCGAATAGAAGAAATACTAAGAAAAGATCTATCTCGGTACGTTAACAAATGCTATTAGCAGCTGCAGTCTGAAAGAATAAAAGTAGCAAGACTAATTTCAGCCTGCCATGATGGCACAACATCCGTAACTGAGCATCCCCATCCTTCCTTACAAGAGGTTTTCCTGATTCTTTGTCTTCTAAGAGTGATTTGACAAGAGTTAAACACCCTTTATAACTTTTTATATTTTAAGCACTTTTTATAACTTTTTTCTGTGTGTTTTAATTTGGAACTACAAGATTGGAAGGAGTCAGTAAATTCAAAATTCTTTAGAAGAAAAAAGCAGCTTGCTTCTGAAAAACCACTCTAAGCTTAAACAAAATGGATCAGTAGGTTAGTTGACAGATAGGTGTTCTAAAAAGTAAATAATTATTTGCCCAGTTACTTAGGGTTTTTGGATGAAAGTTTACAGATAATTGTTTTTTCCAGAAATATCTGATTTGTAGCCACCTTCTCATAAGATAGATAGTGCCATATCTGTACTTGCTTCTGTCAGTGTCTTATCATAGTCATAGATAAGGAAGCACCAAAATCTACATATTTATAGCGTTGTCATTCTCATACAGATCATGTTGGCTGCATGCCAGATTTCATCACTAGGAAGTGACAGATACTGTTTTTTTAATGTAATGTTAGACTGAAAACAATTATCGATTTTGGATATATTAAATTATGTTAATTGTTTCCCAAATTTTCCCTCCTTGGCCATAAAAGCAGACAAGATAGGATATAAAGGTAACAGCACAAAAGCCTTAGGGAGATTGTCACAAAAAATCACTCTCTGCTATCTGTCTTGAAGCACGTCACTACCGTGTTTTTGTTCAGTCTATCAATGTTTATTGTGGTCCTTATGGTATTTCATTTTGTCCGTCCTAAGTAATCAAATACGCACAGCTATTACATTAAGTTGGAAATCCTGTTGGTCCTGTCCCATCCGTATGCAGCCTGAATCCTAATGTTTGTTAGAATAGATGCTAAGCTGCTTCACTATTCCTGGGCTTTGCTTATTCTGTGAAAAGGAATGTATTTTTAGCATAAAGTATAGTCATTAAAACTGGCCTATACTTTGTGCAATTATTTAACGCACTGTAATTTCACATGAATACACGGCAACTCTCAGACCAGATAAAGTTAACCTTCTCTTTTATTACTCGCCTAAATCATACCCATTTTCCTGCTTAAGAATTTGGAGGGATTTGTTCATAGTAACAGGGAGCTTAATCATTTGTGCCAGTAATTAATCAATACTGCATAGAGCAAATAATGAACTATTCTATGAGCACAGAAAAATGTATCATTTTACACAGCTGTGTTTGCACTATGCACTCATCTCTAGTTACTTTGAAAAAAAAAATTTAAAAAACCAAACTTAATTTTGTCTGGCCTGCAGGTATTTAGAGGATTGGTGCATTTATTTCCTGCCTGTACAGGTAAGTGGTGTCTCAAGTGTCAGGCCAATCAAAGATGCCACTTTGTAAAGAATTACGTTCCCCGGGTAATGTTGCTGTTCCAGTCCATGTGCAATTACAGTATTTGTGCTGTTCTTAAGGCCTGTTCCCAGTAAGTGTCCCTTGTTTGTATTTTTTTTCTTTTTATATTGTTACAATATTTAAATCACTTGTGCTTTTTCTTTGTCTGTTTCAACAGAGGGCTGCCCTGGTTTGTGCAACAGCAATGGGAGATGCACACTGGACCAAAATGGCTGGCACTGTGTCTGCCAGCCAGGATGGAGGGGAGCAGGTTGTGACGTAGCCATGGAAACTCTCTGCACTGATAGTAAGGACAATGAAGGAGGTAAGAGCCACCAACTGGATCTTTAACTCTGGGAAGAACATGTTGAGGAACAGAGATTTTTCAGTCAGGTGATTAAATACTGCCATGAGAACCATACATGCATTTGACTCTCTCTTACATCGGCAAGTATATGCCATGGTCTTCAGTGCTTCTTTATGGCATATCAGCAAAGCCTAACAAGCTGCGTGTGACAGGTGAGATGTGTACTTAGAAAAAGATAAGTGTCACCTTTGTTTCCATGCAGTGTTCTTTTATACCAGAAAAAAACATAGTTTATACTCAGTGAACTGTTGTAGAGGGGAAAAAAAAGAAGAACTTCAAAATTTCAGTGACCTCACAAGGAAATTGTCCCAAGAGAATAGGCCAAACTGGGAGTTCACATTTTGAACTATGATACAATTGCTGGAAACAATTGGTTACCCAGCCTACAGAGATCTTATCTCTCTATAGCCTTTGACAATCTGCAGTGAGAGGCAGGCAGGACTGCTAACCTAAGGAATCAATCTGTGATTACTGTTGTACTCTAGGGAAGCTAGGGGGGCTGTGACTTAGCATGATTCCAGAATCACATTAAAAAAGCCCAGAAAAACAAGATTTAATGTGAATGCCGTCCAATATTAGATCAGCCTAATGCTTTTATTGTCTGTCTTTCTTCCCCTTCTCTCATCAATTCTTTTTGCTTAACACCTCCAGATTCAAAGAGATAAAAACTCCATTAGGGCCTCTGGATGATGATAAAGTCATATGAGACTTTGTCTTTCTGTTTTAGACTGCATATGCCTCTGCAATTGCTGGTTGACTGTTTGCTTTCATATCCCTACTTCAGCTGAGATCTTAGACATCACGAACTATAAATAGCAGCATTTACTTCCTGCGGAAAATAAGTAATATGGTTAAAACTATGCTTCTGTTTATTACTGTACACATCATTTGGCTTGTTATCCTTCTTCATTATGTATTATATATTTTGAGGCAGTTTTCCATATTTAGGGGCCTAAACAGTCTGGCCCAGATTCCAGCAGAAATGTGCTTGTTTGGGGAATTAAGTTCAGGTGGGCCAAGGAATTACAATATAAAGTAAAAAGAGAAACCTGCAAACATGAACAAATCAGGGAGAAGGAGAAATTAGGTAGAAGCATAAAAAAAAAAAAAACCTTGGAGAAAAAAATAGATTATGTAAGGGGAGAAAAAGGGAAAATACATTAAAAGTCCAATAGTAGATTCAGTAAATGTTAAAGATCATATAAGAATGTGACAAATGACAGGAGGAGTCAGAAGCAGGTAATGGAGCAGTAGGAAGAAGAACAAGGTGAACAGGAATGCATGTAAATGGAGCAAGAGAAAAGAAGTTGCTCCTTCAGACAGAACAATAATAGCTTTTTGGGGAGGCAAAATGAACAAGGAATTGGAGCAGAACAATCTAACAAGGTGGCTTAAAGAAGGAAGAATGATTTTGAGGAAAATAGCTAATGCTGATATTTTGTTGTTTTCTTCTCTCTCTCTCATCTCCTTTTTTCATATTGCCTTTGTGGGCATCATTATGCAGCTATGCATGAGGAAGGGGGTGTCCAAGCACTTGTTTTGCTGTGATTGGCCTGTATAATGCTATTTGTCAATGGCATTTCTCTTATTTTAATTGATATACTTGAATACAGTGCATAGTCACTTCAGTCTTTGACTGTGGCTGAGGAGAAGGGTTAAAATTTTACAAATCAAATTAATATTGAAGTATCCCTAACAAAACTAGGGAAAGAAAGTCTCCTTTGTAAGCTACCTGGAAAGAGAAGAAGTGTTTATTCCCTTTCCTGCAATCAACCCACTAATCTCCAAGTAAGCCATTAAAATTTCAGACAGCTACAGGGAATGGCACAAGTATTCTTCTGCTGTATTTGTTTATCATGGGAGATTAGGTTATCTGAGCACTTGTGATGAATTTATAGTATGACTGTGGGTTGTGTGATCTACATCTTACTAGGCTCAGTGGTTATATAATTAAAGTTATCTCAGTTGTTGTCTGTTTGATATGCTGTGGTTAGTGTTTATGCTTTATCCTACACTGGGTAGAATATATTAATATGAGCACAGTTCATTAATAAAAGTGTCTGCTGTTCCTTTGATTCTTAGCTCTTTCTGGGACTGATTATTCAAATTCAGTGAACATGAGCATCCTAAGGATCCCAATGGGAATATTCTCCATAGGAAATCCTAATGGCATCAAGGCATACCTGAGTATTTTCCCTTCTAGATATTATTGACTTATGATTGGATGATTGTCGTTTATCTTCCTTTTAATACAGATTTTTCAGTCTTGGAAATAATTTCTGTTCTCTTTAAGGATCACTCTTTATTTTCCCCTGTGTTTCACTGGATTTTTCTTTACATTTTAACCCACAAGGAAAGAGTGTGCATCAAGCAGATCTTAGACTGAATTAAACTCCTAATGACTTTGTGAGGAGAGCTGTCTGTGGGTAGAATAAGCCTAACTTCTTGGGAGAAAAAGGTGTCACTATTATACTTGAACAAAGTGGGCCATGCTTTGTTATCACTGTAGGAAGAATAAGAAACAGGAAGAGTTGCTGTTTACTCTTCAGTTTCGGTGGATCTTTATTGAACAGATTTCTTAGTTAAGTTTGCTTTTTATTAGCTCCTATTCAATCATCTAGAGTAGTTACAGGTTTCCACAAGCAAGACTTAAGGGAACATTAATATTCTTTCTTTGCTGAAATGAAAATAAATACTGTTATAAAGCAAAGCATACCTCACACTACTGTATTTTTTTGATTACTTGCATCGTCTAAGACAGCCTGTTTCTGGCAGATGTCACAGGATAGTACACATTCAGCCTAAAGATTGCCCAAACCAGGGCCTCTTCTCTGATAGTGGCTAATAGTTGTTGCTTAGCAAAACATTATAATAGGGTAGAGGTGAACTTATATTTTCTTTGGTCTGCTAACAGGCTGCAAATTAAATGCAGAATGTTTTGAATGTCAGAAGAGTTACTAAGTGCAAAGATAACCCAAGCTAAGGAAATCTCAGGAAGTATCTACTTGAACTAGGAGTTATACAGTGGCATGCTTAGGTTCTCTGGCTTGTGCTCTGTCACTTCCCATTATTCTTCAGCTTTTTGATTGCATCTATGGTAGCTGGTGAATGCCAGGTTCGTATACCATGGGACTTATACACAGTGCCTCCAAGATTTCTTTCTGGAGTGAGAAGCCATTTGGAGCCCCACATTTCATATTTTAGGCTTCTTCATTCAACAGCAAAGCTGAATTTCAGTCCTTGCACACTGTTCAGGAATAAATCAAGGGCTGTTTGTTCTTTTCTGGCTTTTCTGATCAGCTGTTCTATAAGCAGTCATTTTGATGTATATGATCAAGTCCATTAATTATAGCCTGTTGCAAAAACGAGGTACGTAAGGATAACTGAGATTTGGTTCTTTCCTTTCCTGTCTCTTGCCTTAGTTTGCCAGTCACCAAAACTGTCCTGGTAGAATGGCCAGCATCATAGTTCCAAAACTATATTTTTCCAATGTAGGTACTGAATTTCACTCCATGAAGATTTTTGTTACCTAAATCTATAATCAACTATAATAAACAACAACCAAGAATAGGATTTATGAGGTCCTTGACTACCCTCTCCCCTTGACACTGGTAGATCTTTTGCCCAGGAGTTACTTTGTCCCTCTACTTTTCTTCCTTCCAGCACTTTTATTCCATTCAAAAGCAAGCAGTCCCACTGATACATCTTATTTTTTAGACATGCATTGTGGGGATCCTCTGTCTTGACTCCTCTCATTTAATCACATAACGAGAGCATGGAGAAGAGAGGCTGGGTTGAAAGTGACCCTTAAAGATCATCTACTTTCCAATCCCCTCTGCTGTGAACACCTTTCACTACACCACAATCCTAAAAATACCATCCAACCTGGTGTTAAATACTCCCAGGGATGGTGAATCCACAACTTCTCTGAGCAACCTGTTCCAGTGCCTCACCTCCCTCACAGTAAACAATTTCTTCCTTATGTCTAATCTAAACATGCTGTCTTCCAGTTTAAAGCCATTCCTCCTTGTCCCATCACCATCTGCCCTTGGCAAAAGTCCCTCTCCAGGTCTTGCAGGCCCTCTTCCGGTACTTGGAGGATGCTACAGGGTCTCCTTGGAGCTTTCTCTTCTTCAGGCTGAACAGCCCCAAGTTCGCTCAGCCTATCATCATAGGAAAGGTGCTACAGCACCCAGTAATCTTCCTGGACTCCTCTGGGCTCACTTTTAACAGGTCCATGTCCTTCTTACACTGGGGGCCCCACAGCTGGACACAGAACTCTGGGTAGGGTCTCACAAGTGCAGAGTTTTGATGGTTTTATGAATCTCTCCAAACTATTTTATCAACAGTCCATGCTCCACTGCAATTCAATGCATTTTGCAACAAAGGCAAAAGTAACATTAGTGAAGATTTTTACAGCTAGACATTAGCTTTTGAGGAAGAAAACAATAAAGTAGTCATTACATCTCTTGTATATAGAACCACTTACATCTAGAACAAGAAAATATAAATAGCCTTCTGAGACTGACAGTGACTGTCCAGCTGCCTGTAGGAGTTTCTATTTTCTTTATAATTTCACTGTCATATTTGAGTGATATAACTGACAAGGTACTGTTGAGCTAAGTCCCATATTTTTCAGGCTAAACAAAATTCATCAATAATTTTGCAGAGCCATTTCAGAAAGGAAATTTTACTGTGCTTCACACAGTGCAATAGAGTACTTGACTTAGTGGTACTAGATAGCTCTAGCCACATAAGTACAGAGAAAGAATGAAAAATGTTTTCTCAAGTTATAAGGAGCCAGATTCATAACCATCCGTCACTTGCCTGGGTAAGTTACTGATAAACTCCACAGGAAAATAACAAACAGCATATCCCTGTATCTTGGCTGGTGAAAATGAGATTCTTTCTCTGACTGATGTTAGTGGAGAGGCTTGTAAAAATGCATTTCCAGCTGATTAGTTCAGAAGGTGTCAATCTCATGCAGTTTTATGACCTGCAGACTATACTCCAGATGTACATTTGCTTTTTATAAACTAACAAAGATGAATGGAGAAATCTGAGCATTTCTTTGGCAACTGCACCAGATACTGCATGGGGGACCATTCAGATAAATAAACCCCCAAAATAGTCTTTTCACTATCAGTACCCCCAGCTTTTACACTGATCCAGGCTTCTGGAGTTAAAACCAACAAGGGAAGTCAGTGCTTCAGCTAGGAAAGGGTTTCATATTCTACAAGAATGAGACTAGAAAATCACAAGAGTCACAGCCTATTTGAGGTTGGAAAGCCTCTGGAAGCCATCCAGTCCCCTCCCCTGCTCAAAGCTGGATTAGCTAAAACAGGTTGCTCAGGTATGTACCCAGCTGGGTTTTGAATGTCTCCAAGGATGAAGGCTTCACAACTTCCCTGAGCAACTTGTTGCAGTATCGAGACACTTTCACAATAAAAAACATTTTTCTGCTGTTTAGACCAAATTGCCTGTGTTTCAGTCCGCATCCATTGCCTTTTTCCTCTTGCTGGGCACCGCAGGAAGGTGCCTTTTTTACACCCTCCCATCAGGTATGTGTATGCATTGATGAGATCCCTCCCAACTTTTCTCCAGGCTCTGCAATCTCAACTCTCTCAGCCTTTCCATGTAGAAGAGGTGTGTCAAGCCCTTAAGAGTCTTCATGGCCCTTCACTAAGCGTTCTCTAGTATGTCCATGTCTCTTGTACCAGAAAGCCCAGCCTGCACGCAGAGCCGTGTGCTCCTAACACAGCCCAGGATGGTGTTGTCACCTTCTTTGCTGCAAGGGCATGTTGCTCATGTTAATTTTGTGTCCATCAGAACTCCCAAGGTCTTCTCCACAAAGCTGTGTTACGGTGCAGGAGGTTGTTCCTCCCCAGGTTCAGGACTTTGCACTTCTCATGTGGAAAATTCATGTGGTTCCTGTAAGCCCATTTTTCCAGCCTGTCAGTGTCCAGCTGAATGGCAGTGTGACCCTCTGGTGTATCCTCATCCCAGAAAAAATCAGTATTCTTTCTTGTCTTTTAAAAATTTTTAAGCTTTGATATGCTTAATGATGCTTTTTTCAGCCCTTTTATTTTCCCTGAACTGATTTCAAAGTCAGACAAGTTAAATAAGAATTTTAGATGTGTGAAAGAACAGAAATCCCACTCCTTTACTATTTTGCCAGTCCTCTAACTGATCCACATACCACAGCAATAGTTAGAAGAATACCTTTAGAAGATCTCTGTTTACTTACAGTCTTTCAACATATGATTGAACAAAAATGGATGATATTTTTCTTTCAGAAAGAAGTTTTACTTTAAAGGCAGATTCTTTTGTGAAACAAGCAGTCATGGGTTTCCTCTGAGTGCTGCATTGGTATATTTTTCAGTTCAGTGCAGCAAGCAAGCTAGCTCTCTAATCTAAATGGAATAATAAAATGTTTGAGCTATTTCAGTCTCGCTTTTCTTTTGGGGAAACAATTATCAGCTCTGTGATACCAGATTACATTCATCTAGAAATTTTCTGGAGCTGACGTTTCCAGGCTCATTTTCCTTATGACTTTACTTACAGCAAATTAGTAGTTATCAATTTGATCTTGATTTTAATCTTTGATCAAATTAGATTTCCGGGGATGTGACAGATATAATGTTCCACATATGGGAATATTTCAGCACATAAGCATAAAAGCACCCATGTGTTTAAATCTTGTTTATACTGGCCAGCATTTCCCATCCATTTATTTGGAATAAAATCTAAATGTTAAATACAGATTTTGTTCTCTCATACATTTTCATGTAAAAAACTTGTGGAAATTGCCTTGCCACTAGCAACAAAATCTTTCTGCCAAGGTATAAAGGAATCTACCTTGATTCATGTTGTGAAATATTTAAAGCTACTTGAAGCATAGATATTACTAACAAAACTTGAGGAAAACAGCAGTGGGAGTTACTTGTTTCTTTTCTCTAGCAAGTCAAATAACCTCACAAAAAAGCTAATTAGATCCACCTAAAATGTTTCATATTTATAAGTTAACAGTGTATGCAGAGCCTGAGTGCCTTCATTTTCTGGTTTGTTCAACATATTTTTAGAAAAGTATTGAATAAATAGGTTCATTTTTACATGATACTGAGTATACTGATTATATTCAGCTTGCATGGATTTCTGAGGGAGTTTAAGAGCTCAGTGGAAACAAACTCTCTTTCTTTAATTGAAAGTGAATTCATTAAAATCTTAATTATGAGTATTCTTTCATACGACATAATTTTTTTTCATATCCCTGCTGGCTGGCTCATTGCAATGCACAGAGGCAGGAGGAAGAGTTTGTTCATTTGTGTGACTTTCCGCCAACAGATGGGCTAGCTGACTGTATGGATCCTGACTGCTGTTTGCAGAGTTCTTGCCAAAACCAGCCTTATTGTCGTGGACTGCCTGATCCCCAAGATATCATCAGCCAAAGCCAACAGTCACCATCTCAGCAAGCTGCCAAAGCGTTTTATGACCGGATCAGTTTCCTCATCGGAGCAGAAAGCACCCATGTCATTCCCGGGGAAAGCCCTTTCAATAAGAGGTGAGCATGACCCGTCTTGTACTCATGAATACAGAAGAAACTGTGGAGTGTGAGATTCATGTGAGGGGAAGATCTGCTATGACTGCAAATTTCTGGTGTGGATTTTGAGAAAAGACCTTTTTGCTTAATATATCAAATTGCTTGTTTTGTCTCATTTCCTGCAAAATTCGATTTACCACTGCCACTAGGTTACAGAAGGTACTTGCCATGCTTAGTATCTGTATTCTAACAGGGCACTTCATTAATGATTAAATAAATCTTTATTTAACCAGTTGATTTGGGCTAGCACAGTTGGAAATATATCAAAGCAATGAAAACACTTCAGAAGGAAAAGCAAAGCTGCACTTTTTAAACTGAGCTCACTAAATAATATAAATTATGAATTAATGTAATAGAACTGTTAAGTGCACGACAGTATAATTGCATAAACTATTTGACTGGTGCTCTATGAAGCAGTAATGACCTGAAAACAAGCCAGTAACAGGAAGCAGGTGTCTAGGATCTCACTGAGTGAAAGAAGATGATTTACACTAGAACTACTGCGTTTGCAGTAATTTAACAGCATTAATGTGTTTGGGCACAGCAGTTGATTAAAAGTTGTTGCAGCAATGTTCCTTATTGCTCTTTTAAATTTTGTATTTCATAGTCCCTGCAGTTTTACAGACTGCTTTGATACTAATTGATAAGTACATTTTTCTTTAAGAGTCTGCAAGAAATATGACTTATAGTGAGAACATATAGAGTTTATAAGTTCTTAAAATTCTTCAGTTAATTTCTGGTCTTAGTAATACAGTACAGACAAAATAAACCAAAGTAAAATCAACAATACTGAATCAAAATTATTATCTGCAGATTCTAAGGCATTTGTTTATACAGTGTAAATTATGTGAACTTGTAAAAGGGTTAGAATCTGAGGAATGTTTTCTAAATGATAGTTGATAGCTTGTGGAGAGGGGTGGATGTGTGTGTGTTCACTCACTACCTTTTATTCATGCAAAAAGAACAAAAACCTCCAAATTTGTAATTTGATCCTGCATCTTTTTCATAGTCTTGCATCTGTCATAAGAGGCCAAGTATTAACTGCTGACGGAACACCGCTAATAGGAGTCAATGTTTCCTTCCTACACTATCCAGACTATGGATATACTATCACTCGCCAGGACGGAATGTAAGTTCCTTTTAAAGCACTGACAAGTCATAAAGACAGCAAAGATGTTACTGAAGAGCTGCTTGTAAAACTGAGATAATAAAATAACAGGGAAAAAAGACGTTAGGAAACTGACAAAAGTTGTACTTTTCACATTCTTAAAATGTAAAACGTGCTGATTATTATATACTTCAGAAGTAGAAGGACTTGCTTAATTTAAACGCAGCATCCCAAATTCTCTGTTCTCTCAGTGCAGTATAATGTAATGTAATTTAATTGATTTCTCCATTGTTCCCAGTAGAGCCATTCTGCATTCAGAGCAGTACAATGGAATGAAGAATCAATCAGTAAAATAGAGGCTGTGGATGGCTTTGGGAATTTGCTGACTAGCTAGCCCTCTTGGGGTTTTTCCTAGGTTTGACTTGGTAGCAAATGGTGGTGCCTCTCTGACACTGGTGTTTGAGCGATCACCGTTCCTGACACAGTATCACACAGTGTGGATTCCCTGGAATGTCTTTTATGTCATGGATACCCTTGTCATGAAGAAGGAAGAGAATGACATTCCCAGTTGTGATCTAAGCGGATTTGTAAGGCCAAACCCCGTTATCGTGTCATCGCCTTTATCCACTTTCTTTAGAATTTCTCCTGAAGATAGTCCCATCATCCCAGAGACACAGGTAAGGTGTGCTTCAAATAAACACAATTTTATCCCAGACTAGTGTTCAGCAACCAGAGTGAAAACCATGCACTGCTGTTCAAAAACAAGTAATTCAGAGTAAGTGCTAGGAATTTGCATAATGTGAGTATTTTCAGACCAATTTATTTATTCTGTGGGATTGTTTTCAAAATCTAATCTGAAAATGGAAAGTAAGAAAGCTGTGTGTACATCAGGACATTAAGTTTGCAAAACTTAATTTACAGAATGTGTTTAGCGTTCAAGCTCTGGCCCATAAAAAGGGTACACTATAGCACATTGGCCTTTTAGCATTGCCCTCTTTTTAGAGGTCACCTCAGAGATTGAAAACAAAAGGTGTTTTTCCACTGTGTCCTGAAGACACACACAGTTTAAATTATCTGTTTAGTCCTAATAAATAGCATGACACACAGATTTTTATAAAGTAAAAGAACTCTCTGCAATGCTAAGGACAAGCCAGTGAGCTTGTGGTCTAATCACCTTCTTCAAAATTTATAATATTGAAAGTAAGACTTGACATCCAAACCTTGATTTAAATGGAAAAAACTTCAGATTAAATGGGAGGTTTTTAAATTTTTTCCAAGATAGGTGTATTAGATTTCTCCATCTCAAATAATAATCACTCATATAATGAATTGTCTCTTAACTCTTAAAGCATTTCAGTTGCATTTTAAGAAGTAAAATGTCTTAATGTTGATTTTCAAACTTTTCCTAGTGAAACAGTCCTCCTTCTGCCTCTTTCTCTCTCTTTCTCTCGTCTCTGCTTCCACAATGTCATAATTACATAGAGCACTCTTTTTCACATTCACTAAGAAATGTCCTTGCCTCTTCAAGAGGAACACAGAAAATGTATTCAAATGTTTTCCTGCAGAGCTCTTAAGAAAAGAGCTAAATCATTAAGCAATTCATGGTAGGTGCGGGTTTAAAGGAAAGATGTAAGAAAATTACAACTAAATACTCATACAAATCGAGACTGTGCTAGGAAATTGTTGCTTTTATCCTCAATATCATTTCTGTGCCTTTGATAGCTGCAAGTCAATTAAAAGAAAGTATTTGCAAAACAGAGTCCACTAAAAAAACAGCTCTGATTTACTTGTTTTGGCAACAGATGATAGATTCAGTTCCTGAAATTATGGAAAATGGCTTAGCTAGATATAAATCAACAGAAAAGTTATGATAGAAAATGTCAGAAAATACCAATTTTAGAAAACCCCTTGTAGTGTCTAGGTAAACAAGTTACTTCATGAGCAGTGGGACTAATGAGGTCTGGATTCCAACTAATTCCCAACCACTGCTGTAATTCCATCTGTCTGTCACATCCAGTCCTTCCCCACAGGCTCCATTCAGCCTTTTCTTCTTTCTCATGGGAGTCCCAAATTGACTACTTCTTCCCTACTGGACCTTTTTTTTTTTTTACAAACACAAAGGAACTGAATTATCTTTAGAGATTTCTACTGTTACTTAAATTGTGATTGAAATTGTCTACCAGGCTCAACATTTTTGAGGTGGGAGGTCTGATAGGCAAGACTGTTGGGTCAAGTTGTCTCCCTAGGAAACCAGCTGGAAGGAAGATATTCTCAGTGGATCCTAGGCAGTGGGTGCTGCTGGGTGATTTCTGGTGAGGGAAAATGTTACTCTTGTTATATATGCAAAAATCCAGTTTAATACTATGTAAGAAAACATTAAGCAGTGTTTTCTTCTATGTTCTTTGCTTATCCCACACATAAATTTCCCACACATAATTTTCTGCTTCAGCAAGTGGGAACTGCACAACTGTGACTGGCATGTACCCCTTCAGGTCAAGTTCCCCTCAGAAATGCATAATGCTCAACAATCTGTCACCCAAAAAAAATCATTCCTCTCATAAAAGATGGGCAGAACCAGGTACTATTCAAAACTGTTTGTTCAGCTACAGAGGAACTGCTGCTGATCTTGTCTTATAAAAAGGGGCAATGCCAGTTTAAAGTCTGTGAGCCTGGAGGAGAGCACAGAGAAATAAGTCGTTCCCCATGTTCTTGCAGTCAGTATTAGCCACCCTGTTTGTGTGCTCTGACAGCACTCACTAGCACGTACTGCAGGAGAAAATGATGAGCTGCTGTAATCATCATCCCTTGAAGTGCTTCATCATCCCTTGGAGATAATGTTTCCAAGAGTGTACTTAGTGGCTTATGAATCCCAAATTGATCAGAGGGGGAATTAAAGTCTGTGCCAAAGGAGCAGCATGAAAGAAAATTAAAAAAAAAAAAAAAAAAGAAAAAGGGCAAGCAAGGGGAAAGAACAAACACAGTGGGTAAAGAGGTGATCACATGATCACAGACCCAACAGATCATTACTCAAGAGGGTTGATAATAACATGTTAACTAAATTTGGACTGCTCGGGCATGATTTTATCTACTACTAATTGTAAGTTACCATGCTTTGCCTAGACTTAAGTAGCTGAGATTAATCGGTGTTGAATGAGGCAATAAACTGCATGCAGATGAGGGAGTTCAGGTTAAGCTGGAGCTGCTTTTATGCATTAGGTAATATTGTTACTCTCTTTTTGCTAATAATTTCCTGAAATGTCTGTTTTCCATATATTGCCATGTGGTCTGGCAGAAGCCCATGTGAGTCACAGTGAGCACTTCTGAAACTGAGTATTTGAGGGTTTCCCTTTCCTAAACTTCTGTTATCCACTGTTCCACATGCTTGCAAAATGCCTTCTTCAGGCCCTGAGCCTCTTGTTTCCATCACTTGAAGTGTATAAGAGAATGAAAACTGAATGTTTTCCTTGAAATTATATATTCAAGGTTCTTCTCCTCAGACTCTCTCTCACTACTGGCAGTAATGTGGCACAAGTTGGCAAAATTTATTTTCCCAGAGGAATTCGGGATAAAATATGAGCCTCATTGACTTAATAAAAATAATTATTGGTAGTTTCAGGGTGACTAGATTTTCAGCAAAGAAATTAACCTATTTTAATATTTAAATTAACAACATAATAGGATATCTAAAAATCTTAGTATGCTATGGATGCTGCACCCTAGTTTCATCTACCTAAAATCTTCAGAATTTCAAGTTCATACTGATAAAAAAATGGAGATTATTTGTAGAATCGAATATCTCCATTTATATATCTCCTTCTTTTCCAGCACATTTTATGCTTTTCTTCTCTTTTGCTTTCTGTTTGAGACTTTATACACACTTTTTTCTTTGTTCTGTTATAGATATAATTTTATATTTCTACATATATGTGGCTTTTTCCTACTCCTCTTCTCTGCAGTACCTAAACCATGTTTTAAGCCTAGAAAAACCAAGTATTTTTACCCTTTTTATTTCTCCTTCATTTAAATGCTAATTTGAGAGCCTCAATTGTAGGAGAACACTTTTTTTTAAAAGGAAAACATTTTTTCTGTCTTGAAATGAGCAGTTTCAGCTTCCACTTAAAGTATAATTTTGGTACTCCTTAATCTCAGTCTTTATATAATAGCAGCAGTTGCTAGTATCTAAAAATGCCATCTTTACCCCTCTCAAACCTAGATCATGTTACATTTTAATGCAGCAGCTCAGCTGTTATTTCTCAGCAAACAACCTTTTTCTCACACTAGGACTAAAGTTTGCACTCATTTGTGAGATTTGTCCTCAAATCCTCTATTGAATTTCTTCAATTTGCCAAAAAAAAAAAAAAAAAAAAACAGCAAAGCAGCAGGCGTTTCTCCCCCTAACTGAATTACTTATTCAGTGTTCTGAATACCATCAGAGCATGTCGGTTGAATGATATCATATTTTGGAGCAGAAAAACATTCTAGAGCCTGGACAGCTTTAGTCCTGCTGGCCATGAAAGACCAGGAGCCTTGCACAATTTCTGTGACTCGGACACTAGCCCGAACTCTGAGAACAACAAACCCTGTGAAAGTTGAGGTGACCCTTATCTCAGTCCCCTAAGTTAAATATTTCACAGCTGTCCTTAGGAGAAGCTTGATCATCAGTAAGTAAAATGTCAGACATTAGAATTTGGTGGTTGGGCAATAACTCAGTCTCCTTAGGGTATCAGCCTTTCTGAAGGTAGTTTGATACTCAGTCTGGAAAAGGTGAGGTACAGACAGATTGGTTTTGTTGGTGATTCCTGATGTGACTTTTATTCCCGGTGACTTTCCAGATTGCTTTACAATTGATGTGTTGTCATGGCTCCCATAGGAACTCTCTGCTGTGCCTGCTGACTTACCTTTTTGGATGAACATGAAACTGTTTAATTCTCTTTGTAGTGCTTGATTATGGGAGAGAGATTGAGTTGCATAACCTTACCTATACATTTCTAAAGTTCTCTAGAAAATAAGTTACTACAGGGGATATTTTATGGAAAAAAGGAAGTTATAAGTCAGATTTCCAGCAGGCATTTGAGGCTTCTGCAGAAACTAATAATAGGGGTTTAGGTTTTCTTTTAAACCTCACTGAGAACTGCATGAGTGTCCTAGTTTCTAATTTGATAGTAATCCAAATACACAGTGGAATTTCTTGAAAATTGAAACTTCAAGGTGTCCTCTTTATTGCCTGTTATCTCAGCCAAGAGGACTGGAAGACCACCTATGTGTTTAACACTGCTCTTCCACAGTTGCAGTTGTAAAAGAAGCAATGATCATAACAGGAGACCACTGAAGTCCATTAAATTGTGTCCTATTACAAGCATATTATTTCTTTTGCTCCTCTTGCTTACAGAGACCTCCATCTGTTAGACTAGCTTTAATATGCAGTATATGAGAGTCCTGCTGGTGTCTTGAGGAGGAATTTGTCTTTTGTTCCTGGGTGGTTTGTGCTTTTCCTTCAAAGTCTCAGAAAAGGAATGTACTCACAATCACATAACTCTCTAGAGAGGTGGTTTTGTTCATGTAGAAAAGATTTGCCTGTTCTTTGGATTAGACAGTCTGTGTATTGAGCTGAGGGAAAACGGACTAGATTTACAAAGAGAAATGAGGCCACACTCACCTCCTTCAAGGTGACTACTTGTCATTTCTTTCCAGCCAGATTCTTGGTGTGGAACAAAGAAGTATTCAAAGAATAAGAATTAATAGTTTAAAAATTATAATTTTATTTGTCTTGTATCTTCCAATTCATAATTTATCTCCTACAGCTCTATTATAGTCTTACTGGAGAACATGTATCAGATATAAAAAATTATAATGCCAGACAATGAGTCAAAATAGTATTTCTGAAATTTTGTTCCTCTTATTGGGAAGGAAGTAGATATAATTAATTCTGTATAAACCTTTCTGTAGATCCAAGAAACAGAACATAGAGGATGGTGTAGCATGTGTTGTCCTCCTTGAGCATCGTCCACATCACTTCACCCTATTCGACACAGTCAATTTTTTAGAAGCAGTGTCCAAGGTTTCACTGGCATGGAGAACTAGCAGCACTTGTTTAGTAGCCAGGTTTTGATCCCACTGAAGTCTTAAGCCTAGTATTTGTGACAGGGTTATTCCTGAAGTCTGCTTTCCACTAATACTAAATATTGTTTGGTCTTCACATCAAGACCAGGAGACAGAAAAGTAAAATAAACCATTCTTAATTTACTGCCCAAGAGTGTTCCTGTAACACCACTAAGGTTCTGGGCTCATACTTCAGCATCCTTTGAACTCTTCTCTAAAGAAACATTACCTTTACAAGTGTGTCTAGATGCATTTTTCTTCTTTTGTTTGTTTCAATAAATCAAGATACCTGGTAGCTGTTCACTCCAAGTGCTGGCTGCAATGTATATTCCGACTGAGGCATAGAACAATATAGGCTGCTTTTATCCACATTACACAGAAACATTTCACATCCATCCATCACCCACAAAAGCTTCTCAGCTCGGAGGAAATGACAAGGTAGAGGAGGGGAGGAACCTTTTAAAAATAAAATTGACTCATTCCACCTCTCAGAAATGTGAAAGTGATAAGCTGATATCTGAGTAGTGAATATTGATCAGAAAATCTGGAAAAACTTCCCCTAAGGCATTCTACTTATCTGTCTTCAAAATAAATGGAAGAATGATCTAGTTTAAAGTATTTACAATCCACTGATAATGCAAATAATAAGATACCTGGGAGTTCTTCCTGTTCTTACAGGAGAAATTAGACATCCCAACCCAAATCTCAAGGTTTGCTCTCCATAGAGTCTCCACTGTCTTTATTAGACATGTCTTTATTAGGTGGGACATAGGTGGCAGCACAATAAGGGACAGTTTTCACTTAGTTGAAAGATACTTTTTTGCCTCTTCAGGAAAAATCAGTTGGGAATGTTTTCTCATGCCTCCTTAGCCCCCATAAAAATAAAGGAGATAATTTTGAAATGCTTGCGCAGAAAGTAACAACTAAGCAGCTTCAGTATAATGAAGAATTTAGACTTGACTTTTTAGAAAAAGTGTGAAATGTTGTTATTTATTTATGGGTTTTTTAACCATGGAGGCCAAATGCAGATGATATTTCCTAATGGATTGTCATGTAATATGTTAGACAGCCTTTTATGATAGCTTCATTGTTTTGTCTAATTTCCAAATAATTTAAATACTGTATTTTTCTCTTAACGATGCATAGGTACTTCATGAAGAAACAACAATACCAGGGACTGATTTGAAGTTATCATACTTGAGCTCCAGGGCTGCAGGATATAAATCTGTACTGAAGATTACTATGACCCAATCTGTTATACCATTTAATTTAATGAAGGTTCATCTTATGGTGGCAGTGGTGGGAAGACTTTTCCAAAAATGGTTCCCTGCATCCCCAAATCTAGCATACACCTTCATATGGGATAAAACTGATGCATACAATCAGAGGGTCTACGGATTATCTGAAGCTGTTGGTATGTGTTACAGAGGATTTTGCACTTCTAGTGTTGTTTTGAACATAGGGGAGCACACCTCAAATGCTTGTATCCATTAAGTATAAAATTGCAGAATAAAATTACATCAGTGGATATTAAAACTGAAAAATACTAATCTAAGCTTTGAAATATGAGAAAAAATTTCCTTCAGGAGGAAAAAGAAGCCATTTTTCATTCGCATGAAAAGTAACTTCTATTCCTTCCCATGAAGTAGCTCTCAGCCTAATAATAATGGAGTTTAGTCTGCACACTCTGTGTACTTTAAGTAAAGCACAATAGCAGTATGACTTACATCACAAAATGGATTTCCTCTATAATTGTCTTAATTCTCTTACTCTTAATAACTAAGATATATTACTAACCTAAGATTCTGCTTAGTATTTTCAACATGTCTAAGAAGCCATAGGAAATTTCATGTGTCCTAGGAGAGCAAAACAATGTGTGTAGTTTAAGGAAATCCCATTCTTTAAACTCTTCTTCAGAATGAGATCTTGTACTTAATGAGGACATGTGCTGTTATTTCAGTGTCTGTAGGTTACGAGTATGAGTCTTGCTTGGATCTGACTCTCTGGGAAAAGCGGACTGCCATTTTGCAGGGTTATGAACTGGATGCCTCCAACATGGGTGGTTGGACATTGGATAAGCATCATGTATTGGATGTTCAGAATGGTAAGGAGTTAATTTTCTTCTTGTTAGTTTTACTGCTCCACTGTCCTGCAGTTCAGGACTCTCATTCAAACTTTTTGCTATTCTCTATTATTTTTAAAAAAACAAATTATAGAACATTTTTCAAATGGTACAGGCTTTGTACTTCCTGGCTCCCCGTGGAAGTGGTCGCATCACCAAGCCAGTCAGAGTTGACAGAAATTGTTAGGGCAATGTTCTCAGACACACAGTGTGATTCTTAGGGTTTGTCCTGTACAGGGCCAGGAGTTGGACTCAATAATCCTGTGTGTCCCTTCCACCTCAGGATATTCTTTGTTCCTATGATTTACATAGAATGTCATGCTTCTGCATCCTAAAAATACATATGCATGAATAGATTCATCAGTCTGTATTGGATATGCTGTGGTGGGTTAACTCTGGCTGGACACCAAAACGATCCAGTCACTCCCCAGCTGCACAGGAGAGAGAAAACAGAATGAAAAGCTCATGGGTTAAGATAAGGACAGAGACAGATCTCTCAGCAGCTCAGCATCCACTGCCATG
The DNA here is from genome assembly GCF_048771995.1 of Taeniopygia guttata. Taxonomy (NCBI): domain Eukaryota; kingdom Metazoa; phylum Chordata; class Aves; order Passeriformes; family Estrildidae; genus Taeniopygia; species Taeniopygia guttata. The sequence continues at coordinate 32,475,814 of NC_133028.1, read as the reverse complement.
GGCAAAACAGAATTGACTTGGGAAAATGAACATAATTTATTACCAGTCAAATCACAGTAGTGATAGCAACAAAGAAAACCAATCTTAAAAACAACTTGCCCAATCCTCCCAGGCTTAACTTTACTCTTGAGTTCTCCACCTCCTCCCTGCCAGTGGTGCAGGGACGCAGGGAATGGGGGCTGTGATCAGCTCATCACACCCTGTCTCTGTTGCTCCTTCCTCCTCAGGGGAAGGACTCTTCACACCCTTCCCTGCACCAGCATGGGCTCCCTCCCACAGTAGACAGTCTCCATGAACTTCTCCAATGTGAGTCCTTCCCACGAGCTGCAGTTCTTCACAACTACTCTAGCATGGGTCTTCTCTGTAGGGTGTAGTATTTCAGGAATCAATGGTTTCAGTCCTGGAAGCAAACCTGCTCCAGTACATGCTCCTCTCTCCTTGTGACCAGAGGCCCTGCCAAGAGCCTGCTCCAACATGAGCTTCCCACAAGGTCACAGCCTCCTTTGGGCATCCCGTTGCTCTGGTGTGGGCCCTCCAGATAGATATGTGCTCCACCATGGGCGCCCATGTTCTGCAGGGGCACAGCTGCCTCACCATGGTCTTCTCCCATGGACTACAGGGAATCTCAGCTCTGGTACCTGCAGCATCTCCTCCCTCTCCTTCTGCAGACCTTGCTGTCTGCAGAGCTGTTGCTTGCTCATATTCTCACTCCTCTCTCCAGCTGTAATTTGCTGTTGCACAGTAACTGGCATCAAAATGTATTTGTCGAGCATGCTGCTCAGCAGCTGTTTGCAGGGTACCATGCTAAGGAAACCTCAGCTCAACGCTGAACAGGAAGAAATTTAGAAAAACTTGTCTCAAATCATGTAGGAAAGGTGAAGTAAACAGTCACATAGCTTAAAGTTGGTAGCACTTGGTTTTCATGCAAGAGGGGAATCCAGAGTAATTATCAGGAAGATTGTTGCTTCCACAGTACTTCATGTCCCATGAAGGACTCCCCATAGTAGACAAGCTTATTATGTGTAACACAGTAGTCAGAACCTAAAGCATTGCTTCTGACTGGTAAGGAAACAAGGTAGGCAAATCAAGGGAAAAGGTGTTATTGTACCTAATTTAAAATTAAAATTTAAAAAAAAAAAAAAACACCAAAAAATAAAACCCAACAAAACAACTGTGCAAATTATTGTGAAGTAATCCATCTAAAAATGCAAAGAGCTATAATTATAAATATATATGTAAGATTGATTCTGTTCACTGTGTAAATTGATGATGGCTTTAAATTATGTTGAAGAGTACATTTGACAAGTAATGACTTTTCAGAGTGTCATGTGTCTAATTGAATAAACCAAGTGGAGAGTTGTAATGACAGAGTGGATGAGAGGTATAAATCTATTCAGCAGAGAGTGCAGACAGTGTTTGCACAGAAATCCAAACTACTGCAGTAAATAGTCTAATGTACATCTTTTACTCTGTGATAATAGAGGAGAAATGTGAAGGACCAATTTTTCAAGGTAATGACAGAATAAATCAGATGCAATAGTGCACTGTGCTGACTTCTAGAATTCCTCTGATGAAAATTGTAGAACTCAGCTATTTCAGGCAAAATTATAGTGCCATGATTGTCATAAATGATGTAATCATAGGAGAGGGGATTTCTTATACTGTTAATGCATTCTGGCTTTAACTATTCATGAAAAATACATTCTTCCTCTTTTGATTTAGATTACTTATTTAGATTACTTGCCATTAGGTTTCCATAAACCATTTTCATTTTTTCCAATTTATCATGTTTCCAATTTTATCATATTGGTTTTACATTTATAATCTCTTGCATTTTATAACATTAAAGGCAGTGAAGACACCTTAAACATTTAAAGAGGAAAGCAAAGTATTTTTTCTTCATAACTTTCAGTACAAATCGTGCACTTTGGGAGTGAGGAGGAAAAGAGAAATTCATCTTAAATTTCTTCTAAACTTCTCAAAAGATTACTGTATCCCTCAGCTCCAAATTGCATGAAACTCTGGGCATGCAATCAATAAAACCCAGATCTCTATACAGTACAAAGTGACATGTGGTTTACATGGATTATACCATGGAAAGACATATGGTGACTTACGAGTAGAACCGTAATAGCTGTCCATTTGTAGAGGACACCTTAATGGATTCATCATGAGATTGAACAATGAGGGATGAGGGTCCTGGCAACACTTTAACATACATTTTTTTCCCCACAAGATGGAAGATTTAACATAAAGCATCCATTTTTCCTCTCAGATTTCCTACGTAGGCTATAAGGAAGAAAAATACTGCTGGCATATTGCTTTGTCTTCACAAAATTATTGTTTCTTTCATGCCTCAAAGCAGAATTAAGTTTCAGAGGCAAGTTGGCCTGGCACCACATTCTTTTTGTTGTTTTGACAGTTTTAATAACTGCCTATAACTGCAGACATGGTATGGAGGCAGACTTTGTTGCCAGAGGATCACTTTTGTTGTAAGCTAAGTAAAGAATATTTTACAATGTAAAATTGAGGCAATCTACAACTTTTTGAAGTGGCTCTTTAATTAATATTTACAATTTGCAACAGTAATCCTCTTCAGATTACATTAGACATGATACTCATAATTATATTATACTAGGACTTTAGGAATATAATTTGCAAATATACTTTTCATTTTGTATAAAGTACTTCAGAATTTCAGTCCTGTCTGGACTATTTCAAAACTGTAAAGATGTAGGAACACATATCTTCCTTCCATTAATATGCTTAACATTTCCTTCCGCATGACAATTTTTATAATTATAAAAATCATTAACATTTAAAAATAACAACTTAAAACATTTTGGGGCTTTAAGAGCTACATTATTTAGTGTTTCTACTAAACCTTATGGACAAGATAATCTAATGTTTGCGTGTTTATAACCTAAATATAACTATAGATGTTTTAATAAAGTTGTTATCTGTAGTGAGGAAAATTTGGTGGTGAAACAATAAAAATTCATTGAACTTACACTAACTAGCTAAAAGAATATTTACAGTACTTTTGCATCGTTTTATGTGTATACATTCATATTTTTTATAAATGTTATTGGGTTTTGATTTGTTTTTTTTCCTATATTGTCTGGCAGGAATCCTCTACAAAGGGAATGGTGAAAATCAATTTATCTCTCAGCAACCTCCAGTTGTTAGTAGCATTATGGGCAATGGGAGACGACGCAGCATCTCCTGTCCAAGCTGTAATGGTCAAGCTGATGGTAACAAATTACTGGCTCCGGTTGCCTTAGCCTGTGGGATAGATGGCAGTCTGTACGTGGGGGATTTCAACTACGTTCGGCGGATATTCCCATCTGGAAACGTAACTAGTGTTCTGGAGCTAAGGTATGTCTTTTTCTCATGCTGGACTTTTGTAGTTATAGATTACTGTGGCAAATTAAAGTATTGAATAAATTTCTGACATTGTGTAAGCTTGAGTTTGCGAATGCTTTTGGAAACAAAACAGAAGTTGAGTCAAAAGATTTTAAAAGTGTTTAAAACTGAAATGAAAACATTTTACCCTCATAAAATATTTTAACTATGCTTATCTAAATGTGAGAATTTAATCTAAAAGTAATAATTCAGCAGATTTTAAGAGTTAACATCTGTGATCAACGTAAGTGGACAATGAACAATCAATCATTCAACACTTCACTGATGATAGATGTAAATGTTGCCTTCTTCTCTCTCATCTTTTAACATCCTTTCTGAATGTTTGTCTAATAATGTTTTTCTGTTCTTTTTTACTTGCTCCCACCAAGAAATAAAGATTTTAGACATAGGTAAGCATTCCTTAAAGAAGATTTATATTTTTCTAACTGTTCTTCTTTCTTTTTTAACAAATGAATGCTTATAATGGGCAAGTCATTTCTGAGATGTATTACTAGAAAAGAGAAGTATTTTTCAAAAATAATGAGTTCATATGTTTTAGTTATGTCAACTGTCAGGCTGTATCGTTCTTTCTGATGAGTTCCTCTTTTCTCATCACTCTCTGTCCACAGTCAGGCTTCTTGTTATGCTTGTGTGTGCCCTCCTTTGCTGTTCCCTCATCTCTGCTCACTCCTTGCTGGCAGCTCTTTTGCTGATCCTATCAAAACTCACTCATTAATCAGGTACACCAAATATGATGAGAATGGCATATAAAAGTATCAAGGGAATTCATTTCATTAGCCCTTTGATGTTGAATCTTTTCAGGCTCTCGTTTAACAGATTTGTTTCTTTAAAGGTGAGTTCTTTTAATAATGGAAGTTGAAATAACAATAACACAACTTCAGGAGTTAAGATTTTAAAATACACTGAGACTCAAAAAATTGGTCATAGAAACAACAGTAATCAGAGGATTGTAGTACAACATTCATCCATCCTAGCATTGCTACAATAATGACAAGAACAGAAGAATAAGTGGATGCTTAGAATTGCTTTGCCACAGCAGCTGGTGCTGATAAGAAAGGAAAAAACAGAGTCGTGCTAAAATCTTGTTGCAGACATAAAACCCTGCAAACATTTTTGGCAAAACTCTTAAGTGAACATCTTAGCAGGGCCACTGGTACCTTTCTCTCCTTTTTGCTGCCAGTCATTTTCATTCCTTGTTTTTAAACAAATCCCAGAGTCATATCTCTGTTGTCCTTGTTTTTTAAATTCACTTTTCTTTGGACATCCTTCTGTATGAGGAAGGGTTTTATGTTTTCAAAAATATTTTTCAGATGTGTTAGGCATAAGATTCCATGACTAAATAAGGTGTCTGCATCAGTGCTAATGATCAGAATTGGATTTGTGGGTTTTTTCACAGAGATGACTCGAAGGCAGTCTCTTCTGTTTGGTGGGTTTAGGGTTTCACTATTGCAATTGGTTTGTATGTGTTCCACCACTCTTAAAAGAATTATATCCCTTGTGGTATCACAAAGTTGTGATTGAAGCTAGATAAGACATTGTCTTGGCAAATATGTAGAATGTGGAATAATACTTAAAATGAGCATGTGGAATGTACAAGAAGGGATTAAAGAGTGGATGCATACTGAGGTTTGTTTTGCTGTGATTTGGTAGTGTCACCCTCTCCTGCCTCTGGCAGAACTGTGGTTACAGCCTCAACTGCAGTGTATCAGAAACTGGATCCCTGCATGTAAGAAAAGCTGGTGAGGGAGAATACTGAAGCTTTACTGTTTTATTCATGCCTAAACATGCAGAGGCTCCAGGTAGCAAACCTGCAGTCATACCAAACAAATTAGTGTAACAGCATGGGCCCATATAGCAGCTGTGAAGTGGGGGTTCCTCCTGGGGCAGAAGAAGACACAGGAGACTGTGGAGAACTGGCCCTGCAGGAGCAGTTATGGAGCCAGTAGGCAGGAGGTGTGGAGCTCACTGTGCAGCCCAACACAATTTATTATGAGTCTGAGTTTTCTCTTACATCATACATTTTCCTAGTGTCCACTCTCAGCCTTAGAGATCTGCTGATGAGAGACTTCCAAGAGTGGGATCTTGATGCTTAATATCCCCTGGCAGCTTTTTATTCTATTAATTTCTAATAATAAATAAAAAGCAGCTGTCTTTTATTTAATATGTGTAAACTTTTAGGATCTACCAAATCCTCTTGCCATGAGCTCTCCAGCTAAGGACACACTGTGAGACCAAATACTTATTTTGGCTGCATGAATTCATGCAGAGTCCTGTGAAATGCTGCAGAGGGAAGCACATCTGCTTGGCCTGTAACAGGAGAAGGGAGCAAATGTCCAGTTTCACTGGCAAGCCTTTCAGACTGCTGAGGAGATTTCTACTTAAACTGCAGTTTGGAAAAAAGCCCTCAACAGACCACTTTGCAAAAGATAATTGCTAAGTATTAGAAGAAAATGCACTAAAAATGCATTCCCCAAGTAAAACTACTGAATGAGGCTAAATGCTAGTTCAGTTCTCTTGTCTATTCAAGCATTCACCTTTCCTGGCCTATAAACACAGTGCTTCAGCACAGTGTGATGTGTCTCCTACCTCAAGAAGCCTGTACTCTATTTTATAGAGAGTGAATGCAGATCTAATTTCTCCTCTCATGTACCAATGACCTCACATTTTTTTCAGTCTCAAAGCTGAAATGATGTCTTTATACACACTGCTGCCTGTGGGTGATTAATGCTGATAGACATTCATGGAAGGAATCATTTTTAGAAGGACTTTGAAGACAGGGAGGTCTTTTGTAGGCTATGGCACTATCCCAAATCTATAGAGAGCCAGAAAAAAAAAAAAGTCTAACAAAATATAAAAACAGCTTTGAGGGGATATATGGTTTAGAGGGCACATAATGAAGGCAATAGAGACAGGGACTGAAGCAGGGGAAGGATTTTCAAAAAATCTGTACATGAAGAATAGTCCAGGGTATCTGACAGCTGAAGAATTAAAAGATCGGCCTAAGCAAGATAAAAGCAAAGGGAAATAGATCGTTACAGCTCTGTGCACGTGTGTGCACACTTTCAGTTCAAAGCACTTACTATTTTTCGGCATAGACAGAACAAGTTAATTTGTAGACATTTGTCTTTACAGGAGCCAGGTAACTCCATGTTTTGCAGGCTACTGAAAGTGATTTGGCAATACTGAATGAGTCAATAAGTCACGGGCTGGGGATTTCACTTCTTTGCATTCGTTGTTATTGGTAGAAGGCAGAAGCTTAATTTCATTTCAGGGTACAATGAAAGTGCATAAACTCTGCAGCTTTCCAGCTGCTGGCTGCTTATCCCTGTACTATAGTGCTTATGGATGTTTTCTGGCTAGAAAACAAATGTAGTTTTCACTTGACTGTTATTCAGTTTCTCAAATTGTGCCTTTCTCCCATAAATTAATGGGGGTTTATTTTGGCTAAAGCCTCCTCGGCTGTTCAACCTTCACCTGAAAAGAAAAGCTGAGGTTAAGCCTGTTGTATAAGCTCAGAAAGGAGCCGTCAGACATCTACATATGGCAAGTTGGAGAGTTTCTGTTGATTCAGTAGTAATATCCTATGCACTTCAACACTTTAATGAAATAGGAAAATACATTTAAATTATCAGGTGTATTTTTTTTGTTTGTTTGTTTGATGAGGATATGGTACTTACTGTGAGAACCCTGATTTCTTTTTTGCTGGAATTAATTGGAATGTACATCTTCATATTTATGAAGAAAAGAGCTTTAAAATCTCTTTTTGGAAATAAATAATTGTGTTAGGCATAAATTACTTACTTTTTGATTTGATAACTTCTTATTCCAATGGCTGAAAAATATGATCTTTCAGCAGTGTTAGATGGGTTGAAGATAGGTACTTTAATTTAGATTTCAGTAGTGTAAGAAAGAACTTTATTTTAAATTACAATGAAATAAAATTTAATTGCACATTTCACATCTTGCAATGTGTTTATATTTAAAGTGTTTGCAAAGTTTCTTAAAGACCAAAGTAATCATGTAAATGGGTATAATTTAATTTGCCGTCTATGGAGGTATAAATAATTCGTACACTACATAGTGATCATATTAAATGATTGCTGGATAAATTAAGGCTTTGAAAATACCTTCCAACTATTTAGCACATTGGCAATAATAGATTTGTAACAGACAGAAATTTAAAGTAAACCTACATTTGATTGTACAACACTCAGTGCAATAGCAGAGCTTTTAAAGAGATGCTAATCACTGTGTATTTGATTTCATTAGTCTGTTTCACTTGGTTCACTTCGTTCTGAACCAGCATGTTAAAAGTCTTAAAACCAAATAAAATCCTATTTATACAACACTTTTTTTTCCTGTGTTTTTGTAATTGGATGGCTATAAAAATCTGTCCCTGCTAAAAGACTTAATTGTTCACAAGTTGTTCCTGTTGGTCTCTGTTGCATTTTCCAAGTGGCAGTACATAAAAATGTGTTACATTAGTACAGTTACATATTTACAAAACGTGAAGTGTAGCATTCTGTGAACAGATGTTTGGCTACCACCAGACTGGTAGATCTGTTTAAGCAGCGCTTTTGCAAACATCAGAAGTGACTGTTCTGACACTGCTTCAGTCCATGAGGGGAGCATCTGAAATTACCTCATGTATTTACATGACCTTATTTCAGCTCTTCATGCCATAAATTAGGTCAGGAATCCCAACTGCAGTGGGTTAAGTTTCTACATCATAATATATCAACACAAAAGGTAATCTCCAGGGCTGGTTTTTTCACCAGCAGGGAAGAAAAGACAGTAATTCTCAATTATGTGGCACCAGTGGAGAGGCAAAATGTACAGTTCTGGGAAAATGGTTAGCAATATATATTTTCACTGTAATGAAGACTGTGCTGGCATAGTTAGCAGTTTTCTGCCAATGTGTACAGTTATTTGAAATATGACTCTGACTTAAGAATAATGGAAAAGCTCTGCTTGGTCTCTGGTGGAAGAGATGACATTTCCTAATGTGTTAAATCATGCATATCACGCATTTGAAAGCAGTAGATTAAACAAATACTTATGAATGATGTCTTATCTCTTGCCTGTGAACTCATCATTCAAACTCGGTCTTATCTGTTTATGAATTACATAAACCATGAACCCCAGCAGCCTTGTATAAATTATAATAAAACAGGATAATACCAACAAAGTGTAAGAGAGGTCTGGGATCCTGCTGCAAAATTTGGGACTAGATCAAGGTTCCCAGAACTCTCAAAAGGTTTTAAACTCCAATATTTTTATTTGGCCTATAGAGAGATATTTGCAGTCTCTAATGAGAGAGCCTGAACTGGCGTGAGAGCATCGAAGACAATGGGGACCTTCTTCTCTAGAGGATTAATCTAAATGGGGCTGCCTGTGACACAGATGAGAAATGTGGACCAAAACAATTTCGGGGCCATGACCTGTGCTGCCAATGCATGGAGCATCACCATTGACTTTAACTCTGTCTGTGTTACTGCACACTGCGTAGGAACTAAACTGTTTCCTCCTTGATCCAATGTTAGGTGCAGCTAACTACAGCATATGCAATGTGTTATTCCATTTTGCAGCAACAACCCAGCTCACAGATACTACCTCGCAACTGACCCCGTGACGGGAGATTTGTATGTTTCTGACACGAACACACGCAGGATTTACCGGCCCAAGTCACTCACTGGTGCGAAAGACCTGACCAAAAATGTTGAGGTAATAGGAGGAACAGGGGAGCAGTGCCTGCCATTCGATGAGGCAAGATGTGGTGATGGAGGCAAGGCGGTGGAGGCAACCCTCATGAGCCCTAAAGGTAAAAAGAGTTCTCCCTCTGTGACATTCAGAATAATACAGAAGTTCAGAGCTGGGGGCATGATCATGTTTAATTACTGAATTCAATAGTTGGCTCAAAAATTGGGGATTTGAGTGATTTTTTACAAGTAGAAAGTCTATAAAGGAAGAAAGCTACAGGAGACTGGTTTTTTTGAAATCAATTAAGGTTGATTTTTTAGGAAGTATTTGGCTTGAGTGGTTATTGAGCATTTTTAAACACTCAATAAGAGCATTTAGATTATGTGTTTGGCAGGCAGCAGTGAATATCTAAAATGAGCATTGCTTTTGGTTCCATTTATCCCATGTTTAAAGTTAACTTAAAAGCTAGTCCCTTCCCAACACACAAAAACAAATGAACAGCAAATGCAATCAACATTAGTAGCTTTCATGCTGAATGTTGGTTTGTCATGCAAAATACATTAACAAGCTGTATTATTACCTATGGCCTGAGATCAGATTTTCTGCCTACAATTTCCACTAGATACATAATAATAATAGATACATGCTACCTATTCCCCTAATTGTGGATAATATATTCACTGGTAGACAAAAAAAATAATATTTGCTTCTAATTTTTATTTGCTTCACTGAAGGAATAGCAATAGACAAGAATGGATTAATCTACTTTGTTGATGGGACCATGATCAGAAAAGTGGATCAGAATGGAATAATATCGACTTTGCTTGGCTCCAATGACCTTACCTCAGCACGACCTCTAACCTGTGATACCAGCATGCACATCAGCCAGGTACTTTTCAGTTGCTGCTAATTTGGAAAGCTGAGCTGGGGATAGAAACTGAAATGTAGCTTTCGTGGCCCGTAAAATAAAACTGGGTGGAGTGTGATGGATATTTAACAGCAGGTTTGGGGGAGAAAGCAACCTGTTCCATGGGCATGAATTGCACTGTATTCTCTTAGCTATAAACGCTGCTGTATTCAATTTTTCTGCCCATAAAGTTCAGTTTGGTTTAGAACAGCAGAACTATCAGCTGGAAACATTAAGCCTGGTAGTAAATACTGGGAGAATGGCATATCTGTTAGGATTATCTTGGCATGTTGATGTTTTCTGAATTGCTGACATTCTTAGCCGACTAGAGTGAATGAAAGGATTTACACAAAACCCCTGTATTTTCCTATTTGTCTTAAAAAACTTGTGTGAGTAGGAAGGGACACATCAGTAGTGGTATGTTCCAAAAAGGGAGTACGGTGTTTCACAATCTGGAAGGTAATACGTTATTTTTGCTGCTACAAGAATAAAAGATGAATACTGTTGACAAGTATTTAGACAATGATATCTGCCTCTATAGTTATTTATGCATTTGTGATACAGAAAAGTATTGAATTTATTGGAGGGGAAACTCAGCCTGTATTATAGTTTCAATGCAACTGGCTTTCTTTTCAATAGAATGGATGCCTGAATATTGTTCCCCTTGCCTCCCTGAAAAGCTTTAGTTCGCTGCATGTATTCATGCAAGTTCTTCAGCCATGATTGCTTACTGCAGATAGAAAATATCCTTACAGCAGTGTCTGAAACTGAAGGTTAATTAATTAATTTAATCTGCACTGGTTGACTGTTGAACAAAACACTTCTATTTGTTTAGGTTCGTCTGGAATGGCCTACAGATTTAGCTATCAACCCAATGGATAACTCCATTTATGTTTTGGATAACAACGTGGTTCTGCAGATCACTGAAAACCGTCAGGTTCGCATTGCTGCGGGGAGGCCAATGCACTGCCAGGTGCCTGGGGTGGAGTACACGGTGGGCAAACACGCTGTCCAGACCACGCTGGAGTCTGCCACCGCCATCGCCGTGTCCTACAGCGGGGTGCTTTACATTACAGAAACTGATGAAAAAAAGATAAATAGGATAAGACAGGTCACAACTGATGGAGAGATCTCTTTAGTTGCTGGAATACCCTCAGAGTGTGATTGCAAAAATGATGTTAACTGTGACTGTTACCAGAATGGAGATGGCTATGCTAAAGATGCCAAACTTAATGCCCCTTCCTCCTTAGCTGTGTCTCCAGATGGCACCCTGTATATTGCTGACCTGGGAAACATTAGGATACGGGCTGTGTCAAAGAACAAACCCTTAATGAATTCAATGAACTTCTATGAAGTTGCTTCTCCAACTGACCAGGAGCTGTATATCTTTGATGTCAATGGTACTCACCAGTACACTGTGAGTTTAGTCACCGGAGACTACCTGTACAATTTCAGCTACAGTAATGACAATGATATTACAGCGGTGACGGACAGCAATGGGAATACTCTTCGGATCAGGCGGGATCCCAACCGAATGCCAGTAAGAGTGGTCTCTCCTGATAACCAAGTCATCTGGCTGACCATAGGCACCAATGGATGTTTGAAAAGCATGACTGCACAAGGGCAGGAGTTGGTCTTATTTACCTACCATGGCAACAGTGGACTTCTGGCAACTAAAAGCGATGAGACTGGATGGACCACTTTTTTTGAGTAAGTACATAAAATAAAGATAGATGCCTTATAGATTTATTGAGTTCTACAGGACCATTTGAAATATTTCTGGGTAAAGTAACGAGGTAAAGTTGACCCTTGATAACAAATATTTCTGGGTAAAGTTGAACCCTTGATAACAAAAAGCACAGAAAGATACTTTTAATTTCCCATGCTGTCTTCCTCTGTCTTACTTGTCTGACTTCTTCTGAACATTATTTCTGAATAACTTTGAATTCATTATTTTGAATTTCAGTTTTATATATTGAAATAACAGTGAGACAACATTTCACTCTTGTCAAGAAATTTGTAACTCAGACAACCATGGGTTTGTAGATTTGCATCAAAAACTAGATTTTCATCCTACTTGCGCATTAGATTGACATTCTTCTGCTGCAAATACTGACAAGAAATTTGTCTTCGCTGCTCTTTTTTTTTTTTTTTTTTTAAAGCAAACACATTTCTGCATGGTCTTCCGCCCAAAAATAACATCTGGGTGGGTAGTTAAAGGTTGTGTTTCACTGAGTGGCAAGTAGGCAGGAAGGATTTCCTGGACAGCACAGCAGGCTTTCACATAGGTGGACCCAATTGGAGGAAGCTGAGAAAAGAAATATGGGCCATGGGGGAACTGTCATTCCTGTATGAATAAACTGAAAACACAGAAACCACCAACACCATGTCATGTACAGGTGCAAGCACAACAGCAAGAGGTATTACTGGAACAGTAGGACTTGTAATTTTACCAGCCTCAGAAAAGATCTTTTCAGTGAATTGCTTTAGCCTGTGTTACACTCATTAAGTCATCAATGCCTGTTCATAACAGACAGATTAGCAAAGCGTTTTACAGAATCCTCAATAATATTGACTAAGGAAGATCATGACAATTTATAGATAAACTAGTAGAACCAGAGAATTCACATACAGGCTTTATTGGCAACTTCATCTCCAAATGATCTGAACTGCCAACTGATATGCTAAGACAAAACATAACAAAAATGCAGCTTAGACCAGAAACCATTATTTCAAAAAAGGTCAATGAAGAATTAACACAGATTTTTTTCAGTTGTCTCTGCCAGCTGGAAAAATATGTGTATTTTTAACTCACATGAAAGACATGAGAGGTTGGGTAAGAAGGTATGTATGAAGGAGTGGAAGATACAGTGTTAGTGTGATAAGTAAAACTGTTGAGGCCTCTAGTTGAACTATTCAGGATTACAAAGGGCATCATGAAAATTCAGTGAGTTCCTCTTCTTTTTATTTCCTCCTCTTCTTTACTTGTATCTTTATGATGAAATGCAGTAGCAACTGCTGCCAAGGTCAGAGCTTAAAAAAAAAGCTTTCAATTCAACACACATGATAAAGAAAATAAAGTGCTAGTGTCAGGCAGTGGCAGCAAAGCCAAACATCTGTGTTCTGAGATAACTTCATATTTCTGTCAGTGTACATTTGGCTGAGGCAGTGTGCAGGAGGACTCTGAGCACCTGTATCTACTCTCCAGCCTTTACAGATGCCCATCAGAGACACAAGAGCAGCAGGTGCTGCTTCACTGCATATTGTGTCCTGAAGTGGAGACAGGGCTAGAAATGCTGATCCCTGACAAAGACAGCAGGTGGGATGCTACTGCTGCCAGTTTTAAGGTATTCTTGCAATAATCTGTAAATTGGCAGCGCTTTGGTAGCGGGCACCCTCCCAAAGCATTAGCACACATCTGTAATATTTAATTGTGCTTTGGTGCATCCGCTGTGTATCCTTTTAGGTCCTGCCAAGAGGACACAGAAGCACAGCAAGAGTACACAGAGGAATGAGAAAGTGTTTGATTGGGAGGGCAAGTGTTCTCCTTCTCTTGAGTTAGCCCTGTCCTGAATGCTGACAGACCAAAGCACAGCTTTAGGGGTGCTGGCAATAGCATCCATTTCCACAGAGTAAAGTCAGTGTTGAGCTGTGACAGACACAGCCACTTGTTTCCAATAGGCAAGCTGGGCAAGACAGTCAGTTTGGGGGACAATGAAGTCCTGTACAGAAATTAAGGCATCTGCTGGGTACAGCAGGCACTTTAAATCATGCTGGCATTCATACTGGCTAATTGAGAACCTAGAGTTTTAAACAGAGCAGTAATTTCTCACCATGTTGGCTGTAGTTTCTGTGTAGCCTACTGTGGTGTCCTGCAGTAGCTGGTGGTTCCTGAATGTATCTTAATGGCATGTATCTTAATGCCATCTGCATGATGGCAAAAAAATTGGATATTATATTCACTATTCTGTGTGAGATAGGCCTGTAGTTTTCATCAAAGGGAGAGTCTAGGGTACTGTGTGTCATGAAGTACACGGCTATTTCCTGAGTCTGGAAATAGCTGTCTTTCACACCTGATCTGCTTTCATGCAGACTTTCTGGTCTGAGTTAGGTTATGTCCAGCTGACTTATGGAGAGCCCAAAGGGCAGGCTATTCCCCTCAGTAACTATTAGTATTATTTCCAAGCTGCTGCTTATGCACTTCCTAAACAATTACCTCCAACCAATGTCTTGTTAGAATTCCCAAGCTGAAGTAATTAGAGAAAAAGCTAGGCAATTTCACTCTCCCCAAATTCGCAAGTGTATGAGACTTGCAGAAGCAAAGATATTTATCTCCTCCCTGTAGCCATGGTGAAGCAGTAATCTGTTTAATTGCAACAAGGAAGATACAGATCAGACATTTGGAGGAACTTCACAGTGAAGATTTTGGAGCCCTGGAGCAGACAACAGTGATAGCGACCCCTTGCCCTTCATAGACTGTCTTTAAAAACAGATCAGACATCTTTCAGGACCAATGCAGGAAGAACAGATCCTGCCCTGGGGTAGAGGTTGGACTGCATGACCTCTCAAGGTCCCTTCCAGTAATGTTTTCTGTGATGCTCTGTAAAAGTTAAAACCAAAAATAAAAAATTGTACTGATTATGTGAAGCCACAGGGAATAAGGGGCAGGAGGAAGGCACTGTGTTATTTTTCTTGCCAAAACAGCATTCTTAAAAACATCCATCAGTCATCATAGCTGCTTGCTTCTTTTGAACATAAAATTCCCATGCACCAAATCCATGTATCTTTCCCTTTTGAAGGAAAAAAATAATTTGAACACAACTCTTTTGCCATTGTTTTATTATAAGATCAAATATTATTGTGACATTTTGGTGATCATGATTTGTAACATTAAATCTGACAACGCCAGACTTCGAGAGGTTTTTGCTACCTATTGCCAAAAGAGGTGGAGACTGTGAATTATCACAGATTCTGAGTTTGTGTGGGGGTGACATGATGTACAAGAGTGTATCTCTCTCAGCTTCTGCATATTCATGTTTGTGGGTATTATGGGCTAAAACATAACCAGGTGAAATGTTTTCTCTTGAAAAAAAATGAAGCCTTGCTAAAATAGAAAAGTATCCCTCAAATATCAATTGAGGAATAAGAAATTCTGAAAAGAAATAACTCTGGCTTCATAGCATAATATTTCAACCTCATTGCTGAATGCATTTTCTTTTAATATCATACTTTATTTATGTATTTCATTTACTGTATTACTCAAAATCTCAAAATATTTTGAGAAAAGGATAGAATTTATATTCTGTGGTGAATCCAGACTTTCTTCCCACTCACAGTTAAAAATGTTAAACTGTTTGAATGTTCAATGGACCAGAAATGCCTTTTGTCAACTAGTTTTGGGTATAGCTGGGTTTTTTCACCTTTTGATTGTCACACATCTGTTTAAGTGGCTAAAGGAAAAATACTGTCCCTTTAGTAATAAAAAGTTCATCCTTAGGAGCAACTCAGGAATAGCTTTGTTAACTATTCTGTGCAAGTCTGGTTGTATAAGTGGAGCATGAATCCAAATAACTTATTTCAACTTATTTTAACTCAGTGGTTTGAAAGCAGGTTTATGAAAATTAGTCAATCTTTCTTTTTTCCTTTTCAGAACTTTTCAGTACAAAGGGGAAATATTTGCAAAAATATTGCATACCAAAAATTTGCAGTCACTGCTCTAGCACATACTAAAGCATTTGGTCTTGTTTCTTTTCATATCTTACTTCCACAGTTTAAATCATACTAATATCAGGTCCAGAAGAAATTTACTTTTTTATTTATTTTAGCCTGGACACTAATTAATCTATAGTTTATTTTATTTAGTCTCTTCTTTCCCTGAAGAAGGGAAGGACTGACACACAAGAAATATTTTTTTAGATTCTTTTTTGTTTTTACAGTGAAATTGTAAGTACTAGCTAGAATTACTTAGGATATAATCTGTTTTCTTTGTTTACAGACTTGGGGGATTTTTAATATCTTTATGGCAAAATGGATTTGTAAATTTCTATTTTGCTAAGGGTTATAGTTTACTGATCAAAACTGACACATTATATTTCAGGAATGAGTACTTTTTTTAAAGCACTGTTGGTCAAATTCATAGTAACTATTATCTGTTTTCAGAGGTCCAAAAACTTGCTGAATAAAAATTATGTTAACAGAGCATTTACAGAATCGACTGAAAATGCATGCATACTAAAAAACCAGTGGAGCCATATGAAGCTAAAAGTTGCTCAGATTAGGTTTTATAATGAAATTATAGTATTAAACAAGGTATAAAAGTAATCAGCCTAATCAAATTCTCTTACAAAATTCTGAGATATCTGAGCTGGAAATTATTAACTATAACTGCATATATGTATGCATAATATGAACATTCAAACAGATAAATCTTAAAAGTTAAAATAATTATCTGCATATTATCGTTTTGGAAGTGACACTTCCAAGCTAGCCTATATGGCATTATTTCTATGCAGCAGTTTCCATTCTGACTTAAACAGATAGCTAAGCCAGGTGCACAAAAAGAGCATTTTCACTTGACCTAGGTTTTGAAATACCAGAAGCAAATGCCTAAAAAGCCTTACAGGTGCCCCTGTGCAGCCACCCAGCCCCCAGCCTGCAAGGTCTCCATCAAAGCCCTGGCATTCCAGCAGTTGGCAGGCAGGCAGCCGTGCCAGCCTGTGGCTGCTTTGTGCTGCTTGGGTTGCTGGAGGAACTGGCAGCGGCTGCTCTGCCAGGGAGAATCCTCCAGGCCCAGCAGCCTGGGCTGCCCGGGCAGGGCTGCAGTGGGTGCGCGCTCGGCACCGCACCCGTCTCTCACAGACACTGGGCCCTTCCCTTCAGCTGCGCTGGAACAAGTCCTGCTCAGCCCAGACTTGGGCGTCTGTCCCTCTGCAGTCACAGCCCAGGGGCTTCTGCAGCCTCCTCAAGCTCTTCTGGAAGGTTCAGGCTGCTTGTGCTCTCCTTAGACATGAAGTAAGCCCAGCAGCCACTGTTCCTTATCTCTTTTCAGCTTTCTCTCTTTTTTTTCGTCTTCTTTTAGAAGCGCTATCAGCAGGCAGAGATCTGTTCCAGACTAAAATGGCTCCTCCTCTCTGGAAAACCACTGCCTTTCTTCCATTAGTCCATTTTATTCTCCAGACCTCCTACTTCGTTTCCTTACTTTCTTACCTTGTGTCTTGCTCCTTTCCACATCTCCCATTATTTCCCTAAGGGGTGTTTAGCTTTCCTGCTTTTTCCTTTCCCAGCAGTGAATTTCTTTGCAGTCTCCTCTTGTATCTCTTGTCAGTCCATCCAATGTTTCCCCTGACACTTCATGCCCTGAGCTTATTTGTCTTCTCCTTCCCCTCCTCTCCCTCCCACTCAATCCATGTCTTCAAGGCAGTGCAATAGGAAGCAAAGAGAATGACATTAGCAAGCATAGTCTTATAAGTTTACTTTGCTCCCACAGTTAACTTAACGAGCTTTACAGCTATTCTGGAAAGGTGGTGAAATCATGCAGAATGCAAAATCCTTACAGTAATTTATGGGCTCTAAAGAATTGCAAGCAAAAATCTATTTTCACTATGTGCTGCAGAGTTTGCATATTATGCTTTTATTAGCAACGCATTCAGTGCTGTGGTTTCCCTAAAACTCTGTGATACAGAGTCAGATATTGCCTCTGGCTTGGACTTGTTTAGTTTCCCCAGGTACCAGGCACATCATCTGTAACTGCCAACAGTTGGCAACAGAGAATAGAGTGTGTTCTGCAGTTTTTCTTTTGCTTCGTCTTAATATATTGCTTGTGGAGTCTGACTTGGAAATACTGAAATTTGGCTATGGAAAGGTCTATGGAACTTATGCTGAAATGCAAGTATTTAATTTGATCAGATTAAAACCCTACTAGTGTCAGTTCACTTGGACTTTTACTGTACATTAAGAGGTTCAAAATCCAGTTTTCATAATTACTATTTCTGTACCATTTCAGGTCACATTTGTGGGGGGTTATTTGCCTGTAATATTTGTATTTCTGTTTGTGTTCATTTTTCTATCCCATTTATACTTCAGTACTAGGAGTATCTAAAAATACCTAGGGTTCTTGTTACTTTCAGTTTTGGGGCTTTCATTCTAATTTGATTCTGCTTCCTTAGAAATACCAGAACTTTGTACAATGTTGTAATCTGGAATTTTTTATCACTACTAAACAACACTATCTTGATATCATAGTGCTTTTTAGGTATTTTTGTCCTTTTACTATCAACAAGCTTCGGTACCTTCTGCTTTTACTGCTGCTGCTTCTTGCTTCATCAGTGTAAAATGTAGTGGCTATAAAATAATTAACCATGTTCATTCAAACACTTCTGTTTAGCCAAGTACCATGTTCTTGCATTGACTTTTGTGGAATCACATGAGCCCTTGATTGCAAACTGTGACATACAAGTGCAATGTCTTCAATCTTCTCATACTATATATACTCAAGCAACAAAAAACATATTCTCTTCATTCTTAATTGTTTCCAAACTGTCTTTCTGGGAATAGTTTTGAGATAGCCAGTCCATAAGTGCCTCTGTATCCACATTGCCTGGCACAATGCAGCATTCAATACAGATATTTCTCTCTTACAGCATATTTGCTTCTCCTGCTGTCAGTATGACACAAATTCAAGATCTAGTAGCCATAACCCTCTCTCACATCTTCATGTAGACCCTTGGGGGCAAGGCTGGCCAGAAGGCAATTAAAACTCTTACTCTCTATTTAAACAAGCTAAGTATGCTCCCTACCCAAAGAGAACTTGTAGGGAAAAATATCAAGATGACATACTTAATTTGGGGGTTTTTTTTAACTTTACACTGAACACATCAACACTACACAAGTATGTAAGTGTTTCATGCAACATGCAGTTTCTGAGAGGAACTTGATGATGGCTGTGCTTGCTGACAGGACTTACCATGTTTCTTCTTAAGATAAATCATTCAATATTTTTTTTTAAATTTCTATCTTCAACTTTAAGGAATAGAGGTTATGTCTCACAGTTTTCAAAATCAGAACTGTAACTCAGCGTTACAGTAGCTGTCATAATACAACATTATATTATTTAGTCTTATAAGACTTGTGCGAACATTGGACATCCTGCTTAATAAAAAACAGCCATGTTAAAAAATAATGCATTAATATATAGATTATAATATATGCATTAGATACTAATGTGAAATTTTTTTAGAGAACTGCAGTGTGTCCCCATATTGTCCTGATAGCATTAATATGTCTCATCTAATAGACATTTGCCCATTTCTTCATTCTTGAATGTTACTGTTTCTTCTCCTTAGAACTAGGCTACATAATAAAAGCAGACCTGAGAAGCCATTGAATAGATAATAATATCATTATCAGAATGCTGAAGACATGTAGCAATGTTATTACTTGTTACATGTATGAAAAAGGAAGAATTGCTTTGATTTATGTCAAGAAAGTCAGCATATGAGGTTTCTGTTTTCAGAAAACACTTGGAAGTAAGGATAGTTCCACAAAATAAACAGTTTTGTTTGTATTAATGAAATAAATGTCCTGCACTGTCAATCCAGTCAGCTATGCCAGGCTCCTGAAAGTATCTGAAACTTCTGGTTTATGAAGGACTTCACAATACCATTTGTTTAGTTATTGACATGTTAATAATCTTGTTCCATGGTTTTCTTTGTCAAACAGAAGTAATGGAGGCTAGAGTCAAGCCAGCTCACCCTCCTTCACACCCACTTCTCAGGGAACCTGATGTGGTAAGGGTGGAAGAACTGCTCAGGACTGCATGTGGGAAGGCTAATCTCTGTTTTCAGTCATGCTGTATTCAAACGTTTGCTTTTCAAACATAATGTTATTTAAGAAGTTGATTTGTCCACTTTTTGTGACCCTGTAAAAACAGCTTTGTGGAGTTTTCACCTTTCAAAATAAAAATTAAATTAAATCCCCACCCTACCACCAAATAAGAATTAAGGGCAGGAAAAGCAACATTACAGATTATTCTGCAAACAAAATGTCTGGCCAAACAGACCAGCCTAACATCCTTTTTTCACTAAAGGCCTGTACACTCAGCTCTGACAATGTAAGCAGACCTTGCAGCAAGGAACAATATGTCACACAAAGTATATATACACCAACATTTCTCTTAGTTGAAAGGCCATACTCTGGTATGTATCTCCACAAGGCACACAGTTTATTTGTGCAGTAATAGATGAGCTAAAAAGGTGGGGGAAGTGACACACAGACAAGGCAGCAGCCCCGAGGAGCCCTGAGGTTAGGGAAGCTGCCCACTGGCACACCCTAGCAAATCCAGAAGCCATCATCTGTGCATCCCACAGAGCTCAGGAGCAGTGCATTCCTGTTATAGAGAGGTTGAAAAGTGAGGGATGAGTGTTGAGGTCTTGTAGATAACAGCCTAGCTACTGTATTTAGTCTCATCTTCATAAGATGAGCCCCCTTGAATTGGCTGCACTCAGTTCAAAAGAGTGAGCTGCTGAGGCACACCCCCAGCCCTGGGAAGCTGCTTTTTTCCTAACAATGCCTCTCATGTAAGGCACACTGCCTACATCCCTAACAATGCCTCTCATGTAAGGCACACTGCCTACATCCCTAACAACGCCTCTCATGTAAGCACGTTGCCTACACCCCACTGCTCCCAGTGCACCCCTTCCCCAGGCACATACCCTGAGGTTGTTCTTCCTGCTCTTCAGAAAGCAGTGGCTTCATTAACACTGCTCATTTGTGCAATTTCATGTGCATGTAGGGTGCACGTCAGATATGAGTACAACTGAGAGACTCCTTGGTTTTGTGGCTCCTTATGAGAATATACATGGCAGGTGTTTGCTGCAGCAGTCAGCACAGCATGGAGGACTGCAGTACCATACAGCAGTGAGTGAGAAGTTTGGCAGTACTCTGGCAAAAAGTAAAGCATCCCCAGCATGGTAAATTCATGTATTGGTTCTTCTCCACAAAGCACCACTCCCTCAAAATACCTGGCTCCAAATACCTGGAAGTCATTTTGGATTGGGCTGTGAAAGTGGTCAGTCTTACACAGCACAAGCACTGAACTCAAGCTTGTTTGTCTGGTTGTGCAGTGAAGTGGAAAATGAGCATCAAAACCTTCTCCGTATGGAAGCGAATGAGCTATCATGGGAAAAGGTGTTGATTCATTCCTTTGAGCTCCCTTTCCAGCAGACACATTTCCTGCAGTGATTCTCGTTTAGAGTGTGCCTGTTGTTTTGCAGATGAGTTATGGCTGTCAAGAAAGGCCTATTTAAGTGAATTGTTCACATCTGGTGTGCTGAATGTCAGTTTACAAAAAAAGACTGAAAACTGTCCTTTTAACATTATGACAAAATAGACACACCAAATAAAAAGCCTCAAGAGCTGCAGTTGTAACAGGAGAAGGTGAAAAGAGAAATTGCCGATCACTTTCCGGCTGAGGAAATCTCTTCATTAAACCTGGACTAAAAATTTGTCCTGACCACATTGCTAAGATAAAAGACTTGAATTATTTAACCAGCTTTCAAACAGTTTTATAAGACTTCCCCAGATGAAAACAAGGTAAAGACCCTTTCCCATGGAAAAGCCATCAGATAAAGGAACAGGAAAAGCTTGAGTTGTCTGACAGTTGGTTGGACAGGACAGAGAAATGTAGCTGATACTAATACTTCTAATGATCTTCTAACTTCTGTGGTTTTGTGAGTTTGCATTTTCTGCCCAAATTCCATTAAAAAACAAGTAGGCATATAAATTTCTGTCCAGAATTGGGATTCTGACTGTAATTTAATTTAGCTCTTTCCTAGATTCACTCCTGGACTTATTTTCTGTAATTTCTGTTTATCCACTTTTTTGTCAGAGATAGGCATAACAGAAGGGAAAAGGAAAATAAAAAGGGACAGGTGAAAGGGAAAAGGAGAGGGAGAGAGGAATGGAATAAAAGAGGAAATAAAGGGAACATAATTTTTTTTTTCATATATTTAGAATTCTGTAAGATTGGAAAGAATATTGCTTTTTTCATAAAATCATAGAATATTCTGAGTTGGAAGGGACTCACAAGGATCATCAATGTCCAGCTGCCAGCCTTAGCCCAGCACAGAACAGTTCTAAAGAGTCACACCATGTGTCTGAAAGTGTTGTGCAAACAATTCTTTAATTGTGTCAGTCTTGGTCTTGTTACCACTTCCCTGCATAACCTGTTCCAGTGCCTGACCATCATCTAGATGAAGAACCTTTTCCAATATAAACCATATCCATCATAAACCTCCCCTGACAAAGTTTCATGCCATTCCCTTGGGTCCTGTCACTGGTTACTACCAGTAAGAGATCAGTCCCTGACTCTGCACTTTCCCTCGTGAGGATGTTGATGACCACAATGAGGTCTCCCCTCAGTCTCCTCTTCTCCAGGCTGAACAGTCCAAGAGATCTCAGCTGCTTCTCATATGGCTTCCCTCAAGGTCCTTTACCATCTTCCTTGCCCTCCCCTGGATGCTCTCGAACACCTTAATATCCTTCTTACACTGTGGTGCCCTGAACTGTCCCCAGCACTGGAGGTGAGGCTGCCACAGAGCAGAGCAGGACAATGACAATCCTCTCCCTTGCCCGGCTGGTGATACTGTGCTTGATGCACCCCAGGACTGGGTTGACCCTCCTAGCTGCATTTAACAATATTCCAGATAAGAAAAAAAGAAAAAATGCTATCACTTCTTAGATAAAACAAAATTTTAAAAATCCACTTGTCACAATTTATAGGCTACTAATATATATCAAAATGTCATTTGCTTTCTTCTTGTTAAGCAAAACAAAATATTAGGAAGACATATCACCATATTCTTTATTGTTTGGGATTTATTAAAAAATTTGTTATATCTCCAAAGGCAGTCATACTTTAATATTTCAGGTTTCCCAGGGTAATTGTAGTGTGAATTCACAAGCAAGATGCTAAACCTTTTAAGATACAAGTACAAATGTACTGTGTGGAAATAAAGGAATATGTGTGGGTTACAAATGAGTAGTTATGGATCCACTGCAATGTCTATTTCAATCAGACTAAATAAATTAAAAAAAAAAAAAGGAGAAATCATCTCTGTCCATGCATCTTCAGATTGTTTTCACCTTTTTCATTCTCAGCAGGCTCATTCAGTCTCTCTTCAGGCATATCAAAAGAAAAACGCATATCAAAATGAGGAAAGCAATGTAAAAATTGAGTAAAGGAAGAAAATGCAAAATTCATTACATTCAAGTTGAAAGTTTTTTTCTTTTTTTTCTACAACCCACATAATGGTTAAAGGTGACCAAAACTAGAGCTTCCAGTAACTTGCCATGCCCAATTTTAAACCAGTGGGGAACAGGAGAGTTCCCTACAGGTGAAGAAATGCTAATAATGCTAATAAAAGTGATGGTATATGAACGTGGGCTTCTTTCCTTTTGATGGGCAAGATAACAATTTTGATACTGATGGAGCATGCAGTGAAAGTGCTACTAGAGTGGCTTTTCTTTACCATCATTTTCCAACTTTGAATTCACTTTCATTTGGGAGGGACTAAACCTGCAGTGTGCTATGGAGGCTGAAAACAAGTGAAAGAATGTATTTGGAAACCAAAATTCTGTCATGTTGAAGACAGCGCTCTTCTGTGTAAATGTAGCTTAAATGGCCTCGACAAGCCAAGGGAGACATTTCATTGCCAGGTTAGGACAGATTTTCCAGCATATTGTCAACATGGTATGCACCTAAAAAAAAACAACACATTGCACTCCTGAATGTGAACCTTAAACCTTCTGTTCTCACCTGCCAAGAAGCAGCACTCTGGTATAAAAGGCTTCCCATTAATAGTTTGAAATAAGTAGGGTAATGTTCCATAAATTTTTCAGCCACTCTTAGTAATCTGGGATGCAGAGAAAATGCCTAATGTGAGTTGAGTGAAAGTATAACAGTACTTTTCTACTGTCAAAATTATACATGTCTATATTATGAAATGTATTCATGCTTCATTTCTCTATTACAGTATTCCAGCTAATAGTATAATCTGTAACCAGTCTTAAATACTTAATATGCATTTGGACTGTATGTCTTGTTATCTGAAATGTGCTGGAACTGGTGTGCCTTGCTCTTCAACCTGACATGTTTACAACAGAAAAAATAAAAAATCACGGAATTTATTTCGGTGAGGGATTGTGCTGCAGAAGTCTGGGGAAAAACAGTATCAGTCATAACTTAGCAATTGGCTTTAGGTGCAGCCTTTACTATACACTTTATTTCTACAGCTCCCTATTCTATATTGAAAGAACTTTTGATATAAAACATTAATAATGCTCTGCAAGTTGGGGTTGAGCTAAATGTGCTACAGACTAAGATAAAATACACTGGAGAAACAAGTCAAAAATAAAGAAAGTAGGACATTTCCATCTGTGGCAAGGTTTACCAGGAAGTTATTACTGCAAAGTGAAGTGTCCTACATAGCCTAGAACAGAAAATTATCTGGGAAGGCATATAATTAAAACTGAATGAGATGCGCAATGGAAGAGAGACTTCCAGCAGGTAAAGAGCAAAAGGTCGAGAATCTGGGAAGCTGATAATCATTATCTCTGAGAAATTCTCACTGCTGAAGTGGAAACTATCTGGCAGTGGCAGCTTGTCCTAAGGAAGAAAAAGGATTTGATCTAAGGGTAACTTCAGCTAGCGGTGGTGGCAGCTGCCCCCACTGCTGCCTTCGTAGTTATTGACCAAATATGAAGATTGTTGTGTTAATGCCAACAGAAACGAGCTGAGAGGATTAAGGCACACAAGGTCACATCCAGGGAGCAAGTTTCTGGTTTAGATTCTTGAAAAGTTTATGTGAGACTCACTCTTCGGGAACTGAAATGGTTGGTAGAATGGCTTTGCCGTGGAGCCAGGCAAAGGAGAGAGATCAGAGGGCTTCGGTAACGTGTGTGGCTGAGCTTGTGTTTGGATGAAAAGATCAAAGAGGCTGTGAAATGCCAAATATAGGCACTCACCCTCTAGACTTCAGATACCATTCCTTCTAGGGCAATTTCAATATTAGAACACTAGGCAGATAAAAAGAAATCTTTCAGTCTAAAACTGACAATCTTGGATGAATAAATTCACCTTGGCAGCAGAATGCAAGGATATTTGAATGTAATAAGAAAAATGGCCACAGAATGCCCAAAGGTATGAGTGATGTTGCTATGCTGTGCATTGATAAGGCTTTGATTGTGGGCAAGAAGATAGCAAGTATAAAATAAGTTTAGTATTCGATGTACAGTGAACAAAATGAAGGACACACATAGCAGTCTGTCATCAAATGGAATATGTAGTGAATTGTAGAAAGGCCTATTTCCCCTTTTTCTTTTTGTTCCTGGCTATAAAAGTATGAGAAATCCTATTCTTACCTTTCACATCTCAGTCACATTTTCTTCTTGCACTCGGATGCCTGAACCAAGCAATCATGGCTTTTAAGATTCTTTCAGCTTTAAAGTCATGTTTTTAAGAACATTTATGTGTAACATGATTTCTTGCTGGTCTTTGAACTCTCCCCCACTGTAATATTAACTGCTTATCTCAGGCTCATGATGTGCCTTCCCATATGAAAGATGAGACCCGTTCAAGAACTATAGACACAGTCAAAAACTAATAATGTGGAAGCAAGAATGCATAAAAGAAGGATAGCACAGTTCAGTGCTGCGTACTGCAGTGAAACCACACACTGCACTGAATACTACTGATGTGTGGCATTTTCCAACTCAGGTGGTATACTGAGAAATATGGTAATTAGTTTCTCACTGATACTGTGAGTAAAACAGCAACAAGTTCTTACAGGGAAATCTTACTGTCTGTGGTTTAGTAAGCATTGTTTGAAATAAAGACCAGTATTTGACTACTGCAATCAAAGGATAGAAGTAATTCCCAACAAAGTAATTTGGTACCATTTTCAAACATAAAGCAGAAAATAGAAAAGGACACTAATTGGACAATATGTGCTCCCCAGGGAGTTGTACATGAAAATAAAATAAATTCTTGGAACTGAGGCATGAGGCTGAAGGTCATGAATAGGTTAGCAGTCACATTCATGCACAAGGAACTTAAGTATGTTTGTTTTGGTCTCCTGCGTAAATGGAATATCTCAGCTTGCCAAGTCCAGTATTTGAAAAAGAACCACAGTTAGGGACAAAAACACACTGGAAGAAACCCCATTATCTTGAAATGTACTTAACTTCAAAAAATAAGTTTTCTCACTTGACTTCCCTGGCTTGCAGTATGGTTTCTGATTTTTAAACATTCTTTTCTCTTGCCTGTTGCTAAGTGAAAGTCTTGTATAAACAAAGGAAATCAACTGTGCTAAAAGGATGGAAATGACTGTATGCAAAAAGCTGACAAATCTACAGAGTAAGCAAACTGGAAGAAAACATTTCTTAACTTAATCCTTTCGGTTACAGCAATGCTGTGCAGTACTCATGCTGTTCAAAGAAAGTTAGTGTTGTGGGTTACAGCTGCTAGGATTAATTCTCTCATTTTAAGAAAAAGAGTTTCTGTAGCCTCCGTGATATGCTTGGGGCTTTTGGGAGGCTTTTTTTGGTTTTGCTTTTCTTTTCCAGTAGGAGTAATTTTGATGATAAATATCAGCATGAAATGTCTAGCACACTGTGAGGACCTGCAGGGTCATGTTCCAGTTACTTTAAGAGACTAAGGCGTTGTTCAGCTTCCCACTACATGGTCACAGGAGAGAGATGGAAAACTGAGAGCAAACAGGTCATAAGTGGGCATAAAATCATCCTTTGGATGCGTTTTTCTCTCTGTTGCAGCTATGGGCAGGCTATACTTCAAAACAAGGAGCTTCAGCTGAACACCTAGGCTGACAAATCAAGACTCTAATACTGGAAGAGCTAATCTTAAAGCCAAGCTTTATGACACACAGTGCTTTACCTTTGTCTATACTGTGACCAAAATGAATGTCTGAATTTTAATTTGTAAGCATGGTCTCCGGTCATGTACCAAGATCTACTTCTATTACAAAAATTCTATCTACCTATTCATATTAAATGGATATATAGCTGTTGGTTTAAATAAATGTCAGCAGACACAGAAAAAAAAATCTCATGGTTTGTGTCACAATTCTCAAACTATGATCTGCAGGCAGCTAACAAGTTAGAGATGCTAGCTGTTCTGGTTTCCAGCTACAAGCAGCTTAAGTAGATTAAATATTACCCTATACTCTGCTTGTAGTAATACAAGGGACGTTAAGCACTCAGGAGTACAAGTGTTCTGCATACTCATTGAATAGGAAAGACCCAAGAGACACTCTTAAGATACCCTTTTTTCAAAAATGTTGAGGATTCCTACAGTAACAGCAAAATCTAGTCCAGTAAATGGAAGTAAGAATGCTACAGAATAATATGCTTCCTTTGAAATGGTGAATTAGATGTGAAGCAGGATCTGGTCCCACTTCAAAGAATAATATGCAGAGCTGAAGATCCATCTGTTTGCTCTTGCTATCACTATTGAGGCTGCTGTATGTTAAGCAGTCTTTTGAGTACTTCAAAGCATGTTTGAAGTCTTTGCAATGCCTATACCATGCACACAAAAAAAAGCAAAAGTGTCTCAACAATGTGAGTAGCTGGTGTTTCTGTTCATTTTAGTTGTAAGTGAAAACAATTTGTTCCTGCTGTATATCATTTCTGCACTTTTTTTTTTTTTTTTTTAGCTATGATAGCGAGGGCCGTTTAACAAATGTTACATTCCCAACTGGAGTCGTCACTAACCTTCATGGGGAAATGGAAAGGGCCATTACAGTGGACATTAAGTCATCCAGCAGAGAGGAAGATGTCAGCATCACTTCCAACTTATCATCAATCGATTCTTTCTATACTATGGTTCAAGGTACTGTACACACAAGATTTCTCAGCAGATACCGGCCTGAAAATTGTTTTCTTGTGGTACAAGCAACTCCAAATAGAAGTGAAACTTTAGGGGCATAGCATATGGAGGAAGGGGTGATACATACACGCTTTTACACCTATACAGAAACGACTGTTCAGGAAAAGCAGTAGTTACAACAAAAGTAGCATTAAGTAAGTTTTCTAACCAAATTGGTTTTGTAAGCAGCTGTGGGAAGTAGAATGCTTACTTTATATTAAAATCCCAGCAACCACATACTTGCAAAAGTGAATAGTCATATTATGCTTAGGATTAGGCAAAAAATGCCTGTGAAACAGCAGAAAATGTGTTTTGTGCCAGTTGAAAGAATATACAGTGAGGATGAAACTTTCTTGGGTGTTTAAGTAACTTTGATGATAGGTCCTAAAGGCATTTTTGCTCCTCTGGGATACACTTATTCTTAACAATCTTACCTTGGCTCTTTATTACCATTGGGTCAGTTATGTGAAGTCAAGGTGCACATATTTATAAAAGTGTCCAGTACAAAGGCAGAGTCTTAACCCGTGTAGGTAACCTGTAATTCTCTTTTTGGTCTTCTCAGATCAGTTAAGAAATAGCTACCAGATTGGTTATGATGGCTCACTGAGAATCCTGTACGCCAGCGGCCTGGACTCACACTACCAGACAGAACCACATGTCTTGGCTGGCACTGCCAACCCAACCATGGCAAAGAGAAACATGACCCTGCCGGGGGAGAACGGGCAGAACCTGGTGGAGTGGCGATTCCGGAAAGAGCAAGCCCAAGGAAAAGTCAATGTCTTTGGCCGAAAGCTTAGGGTAAGAGAGCACAAGCACGAGTGGCATCTACTGCATTCTCATTAAGGAATGAGGAAATGTAAATACATCCCTGTAGGTATTGCCATCCAGCAACTACAGAATATTTACTGTAGACAAGCTGACCATAGATCTGGAAGTACTTGTTTTTATTACTTTATTTATTGGCTATTTTATTTATTAATTGTTCTTTTCTGTGTGTCATGGTTTAACCCCAGGCAGCAGCCAAGCTGCTCACTCAGTCCTCCACCAGCAGGATCAGGAAGAACTGGAACAGTAGAACCCAGAGAACTTGTGGGTTGAGATAAAGGCAGTTTAACAGGGAAAGCAAAAGCCACACACACAAACAAAGTGAAACAAGGAATGAATTCACTGCTTCCCATGGGCAGGCAGGTGTTCAGCCATCCAAAGGAGAGCAGGGCCCCATCACACATAACAGTGACTTGGAAGGACAAAGCCATCATTCCAAATGTCTCCCCTTTACATACAGAGCAGGATGCCATACGGTCTGGAACACCCCTTTGGTCAGCTGGGGTCACCTGTCCTGGCTGTGTCTCCTCCCAGTCTCCCACACACCCCCAGTCTGCTGTTCAGTGTGGCAGTACCAAAAGTGAAAAAGGCCTTGGCTCTGTGGAAGCCCTGCCCAGCAATAATGAAAACATTTCTAGGTTATCAACCCTGTGTTCAGCACAAATCCAAAATATAGCCCTGTACTAGCCTCTGTGAAGAAATACCCCAGCTAAAATCAGCACTCTGTGGAATTTAAACTGGTTTAGCTTGGAATGGCTAAAAATAATAATTTTCTGCCTTCCTTCACTGTTTTTTTTTTTCTGGTACTGATTTGGAATCCTGTTTTAAATTATTCTACCATAAGTCAGCACAATTGCTGGGTTTCATTTGTTTTTTTTTTAATTTTAAATTAAAATTGTAGTAACTTATTCTTACAGTAGAAAAGGTTTAACTGTGTGTGCATGAGGATGGCATATTCCTCTAACGTATGTCTTTACCATTTTGTTGGCATTCCTTCTTCCTATATATAGTGAGTGAAATACAAGTAGGAAGCAAACTATGATTTATGACAGCCATTTGGTAAAGACAACACAGATTAAGCATTTAAAATCGTGTTGCCAGGAGACCATTTTAAGATCAAAGATTTGACTTACTATTAGAAAGGAACTCAATTCTTTAAAATAAGGCCTAGGCAGTGTATCAAATGAAAGTAAGTAATTTCAGACCACTTGACTTCTTGCTATTTGAAGTCTTAAAATGTTTTGTATCTTCCATTGGGACAATAAAGGAGGGGATGCTATTATGCAGGTTATAGTCCTCTCTACTGCTTTCTCTACAAGAGTAATGGGGTTTTTTTTTTCTGAAAAGGAAGAACAATTATGTACAGTAGCACTGCTTAAGAACAATATATTAGTAACTACCTGTGGCAGCTATCTTACACTGATAAGGAAGAGAAAAAGGAAGATGTAAATCTGAAGCTCATCCTTGTGGTTCTGGTTCATAGGCATGTCATTATATACCACAGTGGTATAATACACCTGCCAAGTCATTTGTGAAAGAAGCCCAAGAGAGCTTTGGCAGTGAAACAAATCACCACAAGCGTAGTTCTCAGAAGTGACACTAAGTTTTGGCATTCAAGTGCAGAGGAGGTAAAAGTTAAAAAGGGGATGTAAAGTTGTCATGGACAACTTTAACTTAGAAGAATTAACACCAAAAACAAACAAAAAAAACCAACAACAACAACAAAAAGCACTAAACAAAAGGGGAAGATTTAACAAGATGGAAGGCAAAATGAAAGATTACAGATTAGCATAAAATAATACTCATTAAATTGTACCTAATGATGGGAGAAGTAGGGTACGTGGAGAATGAGCTAAGAGACAAATGCCTCAAAAAAAAGGAAATAAACTTGTCAGCAATGAAAATGAAAAAAAAAATTAATGTTTTGTGAAGTTGATTTACATGGAAAGATATTACTGAAATGTCAGTCAGGGGTGGATGGGGGGATGGAGGAAAGCAGAACAAGAAAACAAGAGAAAGAAGAACAGGAGTAATTTATGGAGCTCATCATTTCTATGTACAGACAGATATGTCATCAACATTTTTCTGCAAAGAAGACAAATGTAGACAAGAAACAGTGACAAAATGTATTGCCAGTAAAGGTATTCATCTCTGTGACACTCACTGTGTTATTTTTATGCAGTATCTAATGTTAAAAAGTGCACTGTCAGGTACCCTCTTGGTTTTCTATCTTGTATTAGTTCTACCCAGTACTAGTAATCTTTCTAAAAAAATTAATTAGTAATTATGTTGCCCTTCCTCAACAGTCTTCAGTCAATCTCGCTTTTGTTCTGTGACTTGGTTTGTAATTGTTCAATAACTTAGTTCTTCTCTGGAGCTGTATGTTTGGTCTATAAGGAGGTTGTAGGCAAAGGTCCTGCTAGTCCTCTGCATGAAAGAACCTTTTTAGGGCCTTTGTGCTGAGGGCCTCAGAGGTCTCAGATAAAAGAGCTGGTATGAGCTCTGTCTCAAGGGATGCATCCAGAACACACAGGTGACACAGACAAGGGAGCTCACAAGGAGTCTCTTCTTGAAACCTGACATACTCCAAGCTATGCAGAGGTCCCCAGTTTTCACATTACCTCTCGAATTTCTCTGTAAGACACAGCAATATATTCTTACTCCTAACAGAGGAATCACAGACAGATTTCATACTTCTCACTGGAAGGAAAAACAGGAATTAAAGTAGAGGAGGATAGATGGAGACATAAATTACTGAAATGTATCAGGACACTAGGTAAGGACTGTCAAAAGACTCAGTTTTATGTCATTAAGTGTTTCTTCACTGGAAATTTCTTTGAGTACAGTTTTTATCATCATGAAATCCAGAGACTTCAAATGTATTTGGAGTGTGGTTATCTTGGACACAATAAAAACACTCAACTTTTCCTCTTAAAGTGTTTTTCTAGCAGAGATGTTATTAAGAAGCACTTTAGAGGAAGGCACTGCTTTAGCTGAGATGTGTTATTCCAGCCCTACACTGCCCAGTGAAACAAGCTATATCACAAAAACTCATTGTTATTTTAATTTCCATCTCTATTGTGAGAATAGTCAAGCACAACCAAAATTTCACCAAAAGCTCACATGCCTGAATGCAAGAGCTCTGTCAGCGAAGTCTGAAAGCATGAAACTGGCTGGAACAAGAAGTATTTCCTTTCCTTCCCCTCATATCCTGCCCTTACGCAGACCAGACAGACGGGAAGTGAAAACGCAAGGACTGTTATAATCCCAGGTAGCAGCTAGGGCAGTGAGACAGCAGATTAAGTACTTTGTTGCAATTTATACAGGAAGGATGTGCTTAGCCAAGAAATTAACCACAATTGCTTGGACAACCGCCTTAACCATAAAACCACCCTTCTTTCTTTGCCAGTATAGAAATCAGAAGATTCCATTTTAACCTCAGTGTCTAATCCCGAGAGGTGGACAAGAAAATTTATAAAAATCTTAATTAAATGTAAAATGAGGAAGGAGAGGTGGAGAGAAAGGGAAGGAAAAAAGTCAGAGAAGCAAAACAGGCAGGGACATGCAGAGATAGGGCAGGCAGGCACCGGGGAAAAAAAAAGCCTGATAAAGAAAATTTTTAAATTAATTTAGGTAAATGACCTAATATTAGATGATGGAAAATTTTAAAAAAAACTCCCTGAAAACAAGTAAAAAAATACATTACAAAAAAGGAGTTGAATGGAAGTACTTCACAGCTAAGTTTAACCTACTTCTAGATTCAGTCTTGTAGCATTAATTTTTCAGATTATATTTAAGTAACTTTTGATGGTTCATTAAATAGGTAAAACAGCTTTTCTGCATATGCTAGACGTAGTGTTCTTTATTTAGGAGATTTACATGAAAGTGTGATTTTTTTTTTTTCCTAAATTGATAGTGCAGATTCTTCTCATCCCAGTGATTTCATATAAACAAAGAAAAAAGTGTTGTACATAAATAGAGAGACAGAGCAAGAGAGAGTATTTGGAGGAATTTTTTTCCTATTTGCCTATGACCTATCACCAGCACTTTAGTACTTTTTATACCAATAATAAAGGATCTAATTTATATTGATCTTTCAGAAGCTTATAAGCCTCAGCATATACATACCAACATCCATGACATATGGAGTTTTGAACATGCAGCCTGAAAAATGCAAAAGTCTTCCTGCCATTTCTTTGGTGTATCCCTATTTATTCTCTTGTTATTTTCTGAATGTTATTTAGCCATCTTTGTTCACCCTTTGTAATGTATGTATGAGGTACTTGAAATGGAATTTGAAAAAATGCTTAATACACATAGCTCTCTGTCCATTTCTACCCTACTTCCCACATGTTCGCATAATACAGTGTTGAAAAAAATCTGTTATCAGTTTTTCACCCCACCTGGAACAACATTAAAAAGACACAGCAGATACAGAAATGGTTTACAGATGAACAAAGAAATATTACATAGAAATCACTATCCATCACTGTAGATTACATATATCAATAACAAGCTTTTCAACATAAGTGTATCTATGGCTTTATTTAATAAAGCCAAGGCTTTATTAACAAATCAAAATACTTGTAAACTTCAGAGCATTTTTAACTGTTTTTCAATGGTCCAGTAGTCTTCCAGTCATTTATGGCTTTAGGTGGTCAGTTAACTAGGAGAAAGATATAATCCTCTGCTAAGGATTTCAGCCTTATAAATACATTGCAGCAGTGGATAGTACACCGAGTTAAATTTCCATTTGATCCTGAAGGGGAATGCGTATGTTCTAAAAACTGTTTAAACCTCCATTTGAAGATCTAACATGCTTTTTAAGATCTTAGTCTTGATTTACTATTTTGAAAAATACTTGCTGTGAACGACCGTGATTCAGTTCTTTCTTATCGTGATAGTTATGAATTGGAAAAGCAGTTGTTGGGAATATATTTTGACAATAATTTGCTGGATATACTTCAGACTGCCTACAAAAGAAGTAGTTTATATTGAAATGACCCCATTTATTACAAAAGTTTTCAGTATGCATCTTAACAGTTGACTAAGCATCAAGAAAGAAAACATTGCAACAAATTCTGAGCCCTCTCTTCATATAACCTGACCTTCTAAGGTAGATACTATTATTGTGCCTTACAGTTATATGAAGAAGTTGCTAAAATACTTTACAGATACAGCAAATCAATCACTATAAATGGTATTTAAAGAATAGCTAGCTTTGTGGAAATAACAGGTGGCTGGGGTTTGAACAGCATGATTTATTGTGTCATTTTGTTTGCTTTAAAAAGGTTAATGGCAGAAACCTCCTTTCAGTTGACTTTGATCGAACCACGAAGACAGAAAAGATCTACGATGACCACCGTAAATTCCTGCTGAGGATTGCCTACGACACGTCAGGGCACCCCACCCTGTGGCTCCCCAGCAGCAAGCTGATGGCTGTCAATGTGACCTATTCATCCACAGGTCAAATAGGCAGCATACAACGAGGCACAACTAGTGAAAAAATAGAGTATGATGGACAGGGAAGGATAGTGTCTAGAGTGTTTGCTGATGGGAAAACCTGGAGTTACACATACTTGGAAAAGGTAAAGAACACTCAGGTTTTTTAAAATGCTTGGAATGTGCTGAAATTCTGCAGCACCTCACTGCTGCATTCAAAGCAAAAATAAGTAGTAGAAGCACATTGCAATTTTCTAAGTATCAACATGTGATTCCAAGGGGAATGTTTCATTCCACAGATACGTAATCATGCTGTAGGTAATTGCTAGGAATTGATGTGTTTTTAAATTATTCAGGCCACTGACTAACAAGAAGCATCCACATTTACCTTTTATCTTAACACTTAAAATAAGGTACAGGGACTATCTGCAATTCAGTTCAACTGAAAATAATTTGTTTGCTAATGCTCCACTGTTGTGGGCTTTTTTCACTACCAAGAAAAGCTCTTTTTTCTAAATAGTTACAACTGTCAATTTGTACTTGCTATATGTTGTAGCATCAAAATAAGGGATAGGCAAAAGATTAGGAAACAATACATATGTAGCAACTGCTGAATGATAGTTCTCCTGGAAGTATCTGTGAAAATCACCCTTGTGAGATATGCAGAAAAAGAATACATTTCTTTTAGGGGTTTAAATATATTTCTGTTGACGATGTTGCTCAGCAAATACTGTTTACTAGTTACCACAGACATAATTTAATCAAGGCCTATGATACATAATAGCCATGCGTTAGGAAAATGTCAGAATAATTCAAGTAGCTCCTTTTGATATGAATAATCAAACAATTGTTTTACCTATGTCTGAAAAGCTTACAGAACAAGAGCACAGTATTCAGAGATCTCAGGCTAGACAAATTCTTCAAAATCATCTTTAATTGTAGGGAAGAAATTGTATCTCCCATATGTTGTTCTCCTCGTGAGTTAATGGCTCTAAGACAGTTTTACTTCTTCCCATATTAAACATGACTTATCTGAATCCATTGACAATCTGCTGTTTAGCTGTGAATGCTTGATAAAAGAGTGATACAGTCATAACAAGTAGCAAATTATGAATGTGGAACTACTAATTGCAGAACCCCTTACAATTAAGCATACAAGTAAATTAGGCAGGGAGATGTTAACAACATGTAAGGTCAATGATAACTCTAAAGAGGAGATAATTTTCTCAAGTGGGAATGTCACATTTTTGTGAAGAAATAGTATCAGTATATGGTGGGAGGGGAGATACTGCACCATTTGTCACATGATAAAAATCTGTTCTTAATTTTCAGTCAATGGTTCTTCTGCTCCATAGCCAGCGGCAGTATATCTTCGAATATGATTTGTTGGATCGGCTTTCTGCTGTCACCATGCCCAGTGTCGCTCGTCATACCATGCAGACTATCCGCTCCATCGGCTATTACCGGAATATATACAACCCCCCGGAAAGCAATGCTTCTGTTATAATGGACTACAACGAGGAAGGGCAGCTCCTTCAAACTGCTTTCCTGGGGACAAGCCGGAGAGTATTATTCAAGTACAGACGGCAGACCAAGCTCTCAGAAATTTTATATGATAGTACAAGAGTTAGTTTTACTTATGATGAGACAGCAGGAGTCCTGAAAACAGTAAACCTCCAAAGCGATGGTTTTATCTGCACCATTAGATACAGACAAATTGGCCCATTGATTGACAGACAGATTTTCCGCTTTAGTGAAGACGGAATGGTAAATGCCCGATTTGACTACAGCTATGACAATAGCTTCAGAGTGACTAGCATGCAAGGTGTCATCAATGAAACCCCATTACCTATTGATCTCTACCAGTTTGACGATATCTCTGGCAAAGTTGAACAGTTTGGAAAATTTGGAGTTATATATTATGATATTAACCAGATCATTTCAACAGCTGTAATGACATACACTAAACACTTCGACGCACATGGGCGCATCAAGGAGATTCAGTATGAAATATTTCGGTCATTAATGTATTGGATTACAATTCAGTATGATAACATGGGACGAGTGACAAAAAGAGAAATTAAGATTGGGCCATTTGCCAACACCACAAAATATGCTTATGAATATGATGTAGATGGTCAGCTCCAGACAGTTTATCTGAATGAAAAAATAATGTGGCGATACAACTATGACCTGAATGGCAACCTGCACTTGCTTAACCCCAGCAGCAGCGCCCGTTTGACACCACTTCGGTACGACCTGAGAGACAGAATAACTCGACTGGGAGATGTACAGTACAGGTTAGATGAAGATGGATTTCTGCGTCAGAGGGGTACCGAAATCTTTGAATACAGTTCAAAGGGCCTTCTTACTCGAGTTTATAGCAAAGGCAGTGGGTGGACAGTGATTTACCGTTATGATGGACTTGGACGACGAGTTTCCAGTAAAACTAGCCTTGGGCAGCATCTCCAGTTCTTTTATGCAGACCTTACCTACCCAACCAGGATAACTCATGTGTATAACCACTCAAGTTCTGAAATCACATCTCTATACTATGATCTGCAAGGACATCTTTTTGCCATGGAAATTAGCAGTGGAGATGAGTTTTACATTGCATCAGACAATACAGGGACACCGCTGGCTGTTTTCAGTAGCAACGGTCTCATGCTTAAACAAATTCAATACACTGCCTATGGAGAGATCTATTTTGACTCTAACCTTGACTTCCAGCTGGTAATTGGATTCCACGGAGGCTTATACGACCCACTGACCAAACTAGTCCACTTTGGAGAAAGAGATTATGACATACTGGCAGGCCGGTGGACAACACCTGATATTGAAATCTGGAAGAGAATTGGGAAGGATCCAGCTCCTTTTAATTTGTACATGTTTAGAAATAACAACCCAGCCAGTAAAATACACGATGTGAAGGATTATATCACAGGTAAGAGAAGGTTACTTGATTGCAGCTTGGGGATGCTGGATCTGCAGGCGTCCAATTTAGACTGTAGGCAGGAAGGGTCCTTCTGTGATCAGTTTAACACACCGGCATCACAGCAAATATTCACTGGAAGTTTGTCGATATTTTCCAGTGTAGACTTTTGCAAGGCTGCTAATGTAAATTGCTCAATAAGCTCCAGGGCTAGCAAAAAGTAATGTGTACACAGCCAGGTGCAGGAAAGGAGGAGTAGGATAGTACAGAAAGAGGAGTGAACTTCTCTTTTGGCAAAAAAAAGGTGCTAACATGCTTAGTTTCATATCTCAATTCTGAGAGAACCTATATGCTTTTTGTTGTTCTAGAGTTAGTGATGTGTAGTGTTTTCCATTATTCTACATACCAAAAATCTGACTGCATGACACCAGAATTTTTGGAAAAATATATGGCTCTGATACATTTGATTTTTTGTATTTGAATTAAATGTAAATAACACAAAATATACAGACATTGCCAGTCTACAGGAAGGGCTCAGCCCCACTTACTTAGGAGCTGTGAGACTACCACTTAGAAGACCCTCCTGGGAGTCAAGTGGGTTTGCATTCATTTAACAAACAGCAGCTATTAAGTGGGTTGCTAGCAGGCTGCCTGGGAGTAAGAATAAAAACAGACCTCTGAATCTGTCCTTTTTTAGCAGCATGTGCTGTAGGGCATGCAGTTGGAATCAGATTCCATGTGCCATTTAAAATCATGCACTTAGTTCAGAAATTGCCCTCAAAATACAGTTTTGGTTCTTTTCTTAACATCTTTGATGTCTGAAATGCACAGGCAGACACTGCTTATATAATGGTATTATTATAATTTGTAATTTGGCTGACTGGCAGTTTTAGATGCAGCACCTCATGAGGTATAGCATTTATTTGGAAATGTTAGAAATTATTTTAAGATAAATATTTTTTATTCTTTTAATTTTTGGAAAAATCTGCTTCCTTATGTCACATATTGTGAGCTTTCTTAAATAAAAATTATTAGGCTTGGTACGGAGCACTCTGCCAACCTCTAAGCTTAGTTTTTGTGGAAGAGAGTGTAGAAAAACAGAAACAAGGCAGAGAACTTTTTCTTGCCAAACAATTGTTAACTGAACATTGGCACCCCTAATTTATTTTTAACAGAACATAACATGTATCATAAATAATGTTATCTAATGATAATGTGGTATCCTGTCTGCTTACTGATGCATTTCCTTAGTTGTTCATTTTATCAATCCCACATCATCTTGATGAGGAGCAGATTTCTCTTGAATCAACAAAAAATATCTGCCAAATCATTTAAAAGGTAATTGGCCATATAAGTCCTATTTCAGGAGTAGTTTGAAGTCATTACAATGCCACACACCAAAAGGACTGGATGTGCTCTGCAGTACTTTTTTTTTTCTTGGCTTTGTTTAAAAGTATTGATGATAAAGGTATGACATAAAGCATGTTTAACCTGACCATGAAATTGCAGTTAGTTTAGGCTGTATGACAAGGAAATCTCCCCTTAACTGTGCTGCCATAATTGTTCTGGAAGCTACCAAGGCTGTCAGAATCTGATTGCTGAACTCTGCAATACTTTTCAACAGAGTCTAGTGCAATTCTTATATAGAATAGACATTTTATTTTAAGTTTAGAACTCTAAGCTTCCTGTATAGTTTTGCTGTTTCCATACAAAAAGAAATCAACTATGCCAAAAGCTATTATATGTAAAAATGGTGGGGTTGCAAAATACAGAACAATTCTAATATTTTTCTCTCTTTTTCTTCTTATAATTATTCCCTTTCAGATGTTAACAGCTGGCTGGTGACATTTGGCTTCCATCTGCACAATGCCATCCCTGGCTTCCCTGTTCCGAAATTTGATTTAACAGAACCTTCTTATGAACTTGTGAAGAGCCAGCAATGGGAAGACATACCAGTAAGAAACAAAACTAAACATACGAATTGAACAAGATAGAATGTTCCCATCTATTCAGATGTTATAATGGATAATTCTGACAGCCAGAGTTATTTGCTAAGTTCAATCTGAACTTAGTACCTTTATCTAGTTTCAAAAGAATTTAAGAAATTACAGGTGGAGGGTTTATTACAGATTTGCTAAATTAGGTACTATTTTATATAAGATTTTGTTTGCTTTTAGCAATTATAAAAATTTTAAAAGACAATAATCAATGAAAAGTTTAAGATGCTCTAAAGATGTCTAATTTTCATAGCAGAAACTACAGAGACTATATTTGTACTCACATTCTGCCTGAAAACAGTAACTGAACGCTGTAGTAAAAAGAGACAGTGAAATAAACAGAAGAAGAGGTGACATAACATACCCATACCAGGCACCACTATAATTTTGCTTCCTTTTAATATTAACCATGTGTTATGGACACAATGTGTTATATGTAAAGATAAAATACTGAAACTGAAATTACCTGAGGTAAATCCTACTATATCACATAAAACTCAGTTTTGCTGAGTTTATGAAGTTCTTTGAAAGCAAAAAAAATGAACTTTCATCCTGAAAACCTGCTGTGGTTCTAAATAATGAAAGAAATGCATATGGAAGTTAAATCTAAGTCTGCTATTTAAGAAAATTGTATTTACAAATTAGGCTTACTCAAAGATCAAATACCTATGCCCTCAAAAATCCTATGTTTTTTGGTTTAGAAGGAAGAATTAAGAGACATGAAAATGGGTGATCCCATTCAAAGCAGTCAAAGAAAAAATCTCTTTTTACAAGAGTCATGATAGAGAATGTTACAAAAAAAGATTATACAAACTTTAAAAATCCTACAACCTAATGTAGACCAAAAGTCCTTAAGAACAGTGGCCAAGCAGAAGGAAACATATGAAAGCTAACTTTGCATTCAGGAAGTTAGTCAGTTAGCTAGTTCTTTGGTTGGTTGGTTGGTTGGTTGGTTGGTTGGTTGGTTGGTTGGTTGGTTGGTTGGCTCGTTCATTTTTAACAGCAAGGAATTGATTAATAGGGAGAGACTTTAGAGCCCAGCATGAGACTAGTGTCTCCCATGAGCAACAAAAGCAGTGAAGGAGGAGCATGGCAAGCACTCCAGTTGTATTGGGAGATAAGAGACCCATCATCAGGCATGGCTGTGAAGAATGATGAATGATCAGAGGTTGTTTAGGTCTCAAAGTTAGGTCTCGAAAGCTAAAGAATTAAATCATCCACCAACACTAGCAAAGTCATACCAGGAATAGAACCAGTCTGGTCAAAAAGATGACGGCAGAAAGTTAGTTGTCAAAAATCTTCAGGAGAGAGCTCAATAACATGAGGAATGCCAGGAGCACATGATATGACAGAGCAAGAAGCACTTGATAGGGAAAGAAAGATTCAAAATTCTCATGTAGGAAGAAGCTGCAACTCTGATATTCACTGGTGAACAAGCAAGTGCAGAAGAAGGCAGAAGTAAACACACAAACCACTTGGTATTTTGAAACATTCTGGAGTGAGTAAGCTTTGCTGAGCTCTGATGATACGTGTGAAAAAAAAAACAAACTTTGTCATAATAGAAGTTGCTATAGCATCTTACTGCTTTCACTGATGATTGCTGTCTACAATATATTTTGTGCTCAATAGCTTTCAGGTAGGATTTACAACAGCTGAAATCCATACTCGTTAGCAAATGCAGACCAAAATCTGCCACATTCAATAAGAATGGAGAGACCAAGTTAATTCATAATTCCCTCAGGAGTTGTCTGCTCCAGAATGCTACGCTTGTGGCAAAACAAAGAAGCCTTTGCAAACTTTTTGCTAAGTTTTGACCAGCAGCAATGCTGAATTAAGGTTGTATGAATCTTAATGAGTCCTGTTTGGTCTCCCATCCAGAAATTTAGGAAAACAAAACAGGCTTTTGACTCATTTGTCAGCAGTGAATCAAGTGGTTTAAGCAGTATTTTACTAAAAGGAGAAGGGGTCAGTTGGAAGATAAACTGGATCATCATCAAAATCTAAGTACTCATTTTCAAAAGTGCAGCCAAAGCTATTTAAATCTTTGTTTCCTGCTGAAGCAACTGCCAGAGCAGCTGTATGCTCCCCACCTCTATCAGTACAGCTCATTCACATCTTGTTGCTGTTAAGGCCCAGGGTTAGATCAATGTGTCTATTCTGCACAGTTGTGAGATCACAGCTGACCCTGTGATTTGAGCTGTCCTGCTTTCTAGGTGCACTAGCTGACCATTCCTGCTAGCTGCTCCTGCTCTTCCAGCCGTCCAGGCTAAGCGCTGCAGTTATGCTGACAGGTCCTGTTCCCCAGCCATCCTCTCTGTACCAAGAGTGCATAGGAGGCTACACACAGCTCTTCCATGACATGCTGCTATCCTAGCTTTTCAATTACACTGGCTTGTTGGTTCTTTTCATTCATTGCCCCTTGTCTTTGCCAGCTATGAACAAAACACGGCTGTATTCAGAGTGGCACCTATCTAAAGCTGTTGGGGAAAAGCCCTTTTAGCAGGAAGCTGATACTTGAAGTGAAATGGAAGGTCACACAGCCAGATTGGCCAGAGTCTTTTCACACATCCCCTTTTATCAGTTTCTGCAAGTACTTGCAAGAAAGGGTATGAGTCCCCAGTATACTACCTCACTGGTCCATACCATTAGCTTCCCTCTCTTTTACTGTAAAGACTGTCATTACAGTTTGATTTCCCTCATTTCTTTAGCATCTTGAGGGATTATGAGAGCCTCCCTGCAGTTTGGTCTCAGGCTGCGGCTACTTGAGAGACTCTTATCTCCTGACTCAGCGTAAAGAAAGGCTTGTTCCATTTCTAAAGCACAGCTTCATGACCTGTAAAAATGTCCTCAGTTTGACTGGACTCATGGTAGATAGGAATCACAATTGAACAAGCTCAGAGGAAGAGATGACACCATAGTAAGATGACACTGTAGTAAGACAGCTCTTACCTGTATTACAATGGCATAGCCTGGCAATGTGCACTGGCAGCCCAGAAAGTCAATCCTGTCCTGGGCTGCATCAAAATCAGCAGGGCCAGCAGGGCAAGGGAGGGGATTTTGCCCCTCTGCTCTGCTTTTGTGAGACCTCAACTGAAACACAGCATCCAGCCCTGGGGCGCCCAGCACAGGAAGGACATAAACCTGTTCAAGCAGGTCCAGTGGAGGGCCACCCAGTTGATCAGAGGGATGGAACACCTTCCCTATGAGAAAAGGAATTGGGATTGTTCAGCCTGGAAAAGAGAAGGCTTTACCTGAGGGAACTTACAGAAAAGATGGGGTAAGGCTATTTACAAGAGAAGGTGGTGACAGGACTAGGGAGAACAGGTTCAAATTGAAAGAGAGTAGGTTTAGATTACATATTAGGACAAAATTCTTACTGTGAGGGTTGTGAGGCCCTGAAACAAGCTGCCCAGAGAAGTTGTGGATGTCCTATCACTGAAGGTGTTCAAGGCCAGGTTGGATGAGTCTTTTGAGCAACCTGGTCTAATTGAAGGTGTCCCACAGAAGGAGGTTGGAACTAGATGATTTTCAAGGTCTCCTTCCAAACCAAAACATTCTAATTCTTGTGGTTATGTATTGGCATTGAAAGTCTGTCCTGTGCAGCCCAGTAAGTAGCCTCTGAAGTTAAAGCTGATTTTTGTGCAGGAGATTTTTGTGCAGGTTCTCAGGAAGACAAAGAGTAAAAGCAGTAAACATTAGCAAAATAGTCTTGTAACTCAGCAGAACTAGCAGTATGCAGATCTAATTAACTCCTTGGCACTGTCAGTTGTGGCATATCCTGTTGTCCACGGGCAGCACACCAAGAAATCCTGGCTGTTTGGCATTTAGGGGGCTACAGATGGCTGGTAAAACTTCTGTCTGTTCTTGTTTACAGCCAATTTCTGGAGTGCAACAACAAGTGGCGAGACAAGCAAAGGCTTTCCTTTCCCTGGGAAAGATGGCAGAAGTGCAGGTCAGCAGACGGAAATCCAGTGGAGAAAAGTCGTGGCTGTGGTTTGCCACGGTGAAGTCTCTGATTGGCAAAGGGGTAATGCTCGCTGTCAATCAAGGCAAAGTGCAAACAAACGTGCTCAACATTGCTAATGAGGACTGCATAAAAGTGGCAGCTGTTTTGAACAACGCTTACTACCTAGAAAACTTGCATTTCACTGTAGAGGGAAAGGACACGCACTATTTTATCAAGACCACCTCCCCTGAGAGTGACCTTGGGACACTGAGGCTGACAAGTGGGCGTAAGGCCCTGGAGAATGGCATCAATGTCACTGTTTCCCAGTCCACCACTGTGGTGAACGGCAGGACTCGTAGGTTTGCCGATGTTGAAATGCAATACGGTGCTCTAGCGCTTCATGTCCGCTATGGCATGACACTTGATGAGGAAAAGGCCCGGATACTGGAGCAAGCCAGGCAAAGAGCTCTTTCCAGTGCCTGGGCCAGAGAACAACAGAGAGTAAGGGACGGAGAGGAAGGCGCCAGGTTGTGGACAGAAGGAGAAAAGAGGCAGTTGCTAAGCGCTGGAAAGGTACAAGGATACGATGGGTACTATGTACTCTCTGTGGAGCAATATCCGGAATTAGCAGACAGCGCTAACAATATACAGTTCCTCAGACAAAGTGAGATAGGAAAGAGGTAACACACTGGCTTAGCTCAGGCTGCCAAAGAGACTGTGTACCACTGTCTTCTAAGAAGGAGACCAAACTGTTTTGCTGCATTACTACTTGAGCCTAAGCTTACATCTTTGCTCAGATTTTTTTCTGTAGCACAATCCAGACTCTGTAACAAAAAGAGCGCCTTCCAGAAGAATGATACTGCTAATGACAAAACTTTTTTTTCTCAATGACCTTAAAGGTGATCTGCTTTAAAGAATATGTTTACATATGCATATCGCTGCACTCAAGTTGGACTGAAAAGTATTAAAAAAAAAGAAGAAAAAAAGAAAATAAAATGGCCT
The DNA here is from genome assembly GCF_048771995.1 of Taeniopygia guttata. Classification (NCBI taxonomy): domain Eukaryota; kingdom Metazoa; phylum Chordata; class Aves; order Passeriformes; family Estrildidae; genus Taeniopygia; species Taeniopygia guttata. Next base: position 32,431,699 of record NC_133028.1, on the reverse strand, counting down.
ACAGATTTTGCAACAGGCTGTTTCTTTGAGGCACTGTATTTAATTAAGATACAGACCCATACAGTGTTTCCAAATAGTACTGAATTGTTGACCTTTGCTTACAAGAAGTAGTCTCTCTCTTTCTCTCTCTCTTTTTCTCTCTTTCTCACTGCATAGGATGTGGTATATATCTGTTAATTTTAAAACATGGGGCAAAAATTACTGTTTATAGACAACCCAACTGCATTAAACTGTGCTGCTTTCTAAAAGGACATTGGCACAAATGACTTATGCTACCATGGGAATTTAATAATGGATTTTACAATGCTAACATGGTTTGCCTTGGGGGGAAAATGGCAAGTAGAATCCTTGTTGCATATAAGCAAAGGAAACCCTGATTTTTTTGTAAATTATGTGAGACAAGTTGTTTATGGATTTTTATATGAATTACAATTTACTGTACATCAAATATTAGTCTCAGAGGAGTTAATTTATGTAAAGTGTTTAAAAAAGTTTATACTTAAAAATAAAATGATAAAAACATGTGCTGTGTGTGATTTTTTTTAAAGAAAAAGGAATTGCACCTTTTATGTTATAGCTGTACAGTATAAAGGATTATATTGTAGAGATATAACAGTGATGACTAATGTCCAAAAGTGTTAATATTTTTGTATTAGGTTTAAAGCTGTGCATCTATCACTCTGCTGATAGGATGGGACACTCCACAAAGTGGCTGGCTGAATCAGACCACAGCTCCCTCCCCTCCCTCTCCTGTCACCCAGGCCAGTGCCACTTCATCAGTCATTGTTAGAAGGCACAGTAACCAAATAAGTCTCATTTAGTATGATGGAAGACTTTAATAGGTTGGGGTTTCCTTGTCTTTTTCCAGCCCTAATGTAATAAATGGACATTTATTCATACCAGGTGGGGTTTCTGTTGGTTTTTTAGATGCTTTGTTTCACAATGGAGGAATAGTGTCTCAGGTGCTTGGCAAATTGTATGTAGAAGAAGAAGAAGAAATTATGTAGTTTCATCCAGTTATGTCAACTTTGTCTTCTGTATAATACAGCTCTTTTAGGTGTTAATAACTCCAGATAGAAGAAGCGTACCTCTGACCTGATGCTACAGAATTGCTCTTTAGGGCAGGCAGGCTGTTAGTAGGTTCATCTCCTGGCCTTCAGCTGGCAGATCAAATTTCATTACTGTGAACACAACCTGGAGATGGAGAGGAAGGTCCAGTTCTAGTGCCTAGACTGCATCTCCACACCACTGCATAGATTTGGCATGCTCTGCTCCAAGGCCCAGTATATTTGCTGCAGGAAGAACTGAAGTGTGCAGCTGGTTCCTTATAGGAAGCCTGTGGTGGCATCTATGGCATCTGTTCTACATCTTGGCTGAAACCATTCTTAGAGCTTTAGTCTCATGAGCACTAAATTCAGCCACAAAAATAAATATTTTTAAGATGAGACAAAATTGGGGGTTTTGATGTTCATTGAAATATACACAGTATTTCTATCCATGTATTATAATGACAGAACATAGTAAGTGAACGTGTCTTAACTATGAATGGTTCAAGTGGATGTAATAAAAATAGTTTTCTAACTGCTTTGTATTCTGAGAGTCTATGGTATTACATACTCTAAATTGCACATTAGGATTGTTTGATAAACAGATTTGAATTTCTCCCAGCCAAGTCACTACCGAATCTACAGTATCAGTGCTATTACTGTATGTGTGTATTTGGTAGAACATACAGAACTAATTACACATATAATGAATGCTAATCATCTATTAGAATTAAAGCACAGATTAGTTGTTAGTACTTTTTCCCTTGAAGCTTGAGGGCCCTAAATTTAGAGAGGATGGTATTTCAGACCCCAGAGGTGTGTCATTGAGCTACGTATTCTTTTTAAAAGATGTAAAATGCTAGGTGTTTGCAGTTCTGTTGGGTGGTTCTTCCACAGCACTGTATTTAGCATGCTGTAAGTGCTCTCTGTTGAAATAGGCTCATATTCTAAATTATGTCCAATGTTTCTGTTCTGTTTGAATATGAAAAGCTTGTATAACATGTCAACATTGAAATATATCTTCTACTTGGCGCATACCAGTCCCTTCTCCTTTGTTCTGGCACCAATAAACAACAAATTAGAGTATCTGTTGGTGATCATTTTAGATACAGTCAAATCAAGCCAATTAGTGGCCTTGTTAGTAGGTATAATGAGCTTATTTCTTGCTAAAAAAGACTTGTGATCTGGACATGTTCCTGCAGGAAATAGTGACCTTGGGGAATATAGAAACAAAAGATCTTTTTAAAGAAAAAATATGCATAATTAAAGAAGCATATTACAAAACTAAGAAAAAAAGAAAGGAGATTCTAAGTATTTTAGACAATGCCAGTCAAAATGCTATCCTGATATTTTGAGATGTATATTTCGTCTGATTTGTATTGTTCTTTTAATTTGCCTTCTTAACTTTATATGTGTCCTGAATTTTCCACAAATTGATAACTATAGATTGCATCTAGGCTTTCCAATAAAAGCCAACCCAACATGTGTGTATGTGTGTGTTTATATTTAGGTTTTTTAAACCTGTATGTCAGATATTGTATCTGTGCTACCACTTTTCTAGTATTGAAGTAACATAGTGATCCCCTTGCACTCGTATTGATTCACTTGCTTCACAGTTGGCAGTATCTTTTTTTTTTACTCTATCCAATGGCTTCATCTGCTAACTCAGCAAAGTAAATTACTCCATGGGATCTCTCAGGGGAACAACTTTAGAGAAAACATTAAATATACCTCCACAAAGCCAAATCTTTCATAGATAAGGAAAGACAAAGAACAAAAATCACTTAGGACTGTTTTCTCTCTTATCCTCCTGAGTAAAAATATGAAAAAAAAAGTACTTGATTATAAAGAATTAGATTGGCACTGGTAGTTACATATATACACAGAAGAGATCCTTCAATCTGCATTTAGGCCCCCTTTGCAGAAACTGCTGACTTCAGCACTGCTCTTTGTCAAGAGACAGCTTTCATTTTAGTTGGAACAGGCAGACTTCACCACACTCACTTTGTAGTGACAACCTTGAGTTGGTAACATGTTAATCCAGCACTAATCAGGTCACTGCTTCACTAACTATGGCCTAATTTTGTTATTTAAAAAAAAAAAAACAAACAAAAAAAAAGGCAGTAAGAGATCTTTGTATGTTCACACTTGGGAGGTGAGAGATTTGCATTTGACAAGGGGGGGGGAAATGCCACTGCCACTCTTCTGAGGCATTTTTAAAGTGATAGCTGAAAGACTGTAAAAGAAAAAACACTTCATAAAATAACAGTTAAAGTTGTCTATGAGTGAATAGGCAGAGAATCAGATGACAAAATGCTTGAATTCTGTTTTCAGGAAAAAAAAAAAGGGAAAAGCTTCTGGAAGTGTTGATAGCTTGGTATACTGCTATGGCCAGAAGGGCAAGCTATGGCTTTACATACGGGCAGCTTGAGAACCTTTAAGAAAAAGAGGGAAGAAACTCGTGCATAATTCTTTGGGGATGGCAAAGCAGAAGCACTTATTAGAAACAGCTCCTAAGCAGCTTATTAGAAGCTGCTTATTTGACACTTATTAGAAGCTGCCAAGGTTAAAAATAAACCAAAGCACAGAGCATCATCCCACAGCATGAACTGAACAGCACAGACACAGTGATAGCATACCCCTAACTGCAAAGCCACATCCAAACCCACCAAACTAATCAGCTTTTCATCTACAATCAATCAGTCCTAAGGACTAAATAATAAGATACAAGCCTAATAAAATTAAATTGATCTTTACAAACACAAGTTGCTGGGACTCAGTGATACAAAACAAAACAAAAAAAAAAACAAACTAAAACTGATTAAAAAGGAAATATAAACCAGTTAATTGATGCATATGTGCCAATTCTTCCCCCTGAGAAGAAAGGAGCACATGGTCTATAGCTGTCATGCTGACACAGCTTAAGACTTCATTTTTTACCTCTGAAGTTTTTAGCTTTGTGACAGACCGACCACATAAGGCAAATTTAACTGTGTGAGTACCTAGGCTAGACCTATTCAAAAAGTTAAAATAATACGTGAATCCCTGCTTATCCTCCCCCCAGCCCATTTTGCAGCAGAAGTAACATAAATAAGGATTCCAAGTCTTAATTAAGTGCACCACGGAAAGCTGAGAAAATGCAGCTTTTCTGTTCACCCATCCCAGACACATGAGTGCTTGTTATGGACCACTAAAAGTGCCTTAGGCTTTTCAGGGTGAAGAGATGGTGGAAAGGTTTGTTTGTTATGCCATCTCCTAATCACAAGATAGAATAGTGGCAATTGCAGGCGGCACTGTGAGGGACAAGAACATGCTGTCTGGTGCTCTGGCACGATCTGCCCTGCTTTAATAACTAGATGTGCTGGGGACAACAGAGTAGAGAGAGCAAAAGGGAGTTGAGCTGCCCTTAAGTGGTCTGAAACACAACAGTGAGAATGAAGTCACCCAGTGCCACACAAATAGATATTGCATTATCAATTGCAATATTCTTTGTATGCATGTCTTTTTTTAAAAAAAATCTTGGCCTGATTTATAGCATCATAAATGTATGCAATTCTGAGTGCAAGCATGACAGAAAATGCAACAATAAGATAAATATGCTAAATATAGGCCCCCACTTCTAAACAAAGCAAGCTACGCAGTAACACCATCCCTTTCTTTAGTACATGAGAGACTTATATGCAATTTAAAAGGTGAAGAATAAGCATAATATGATGGCAACTCATTAAAGTGACATGTTGTCACAGAACCTGCTTTATTGCTGGTAGACTCTCTTGCTGTTAATTACTATAACTTTGTAGGTAAATTGAGTAAACCTTTTAATTTCCTAAGTTAAAATTCCATCATTGAGGAATATAAATTTCTAGATATGCATGCAAATTTTCCCTACTATTAAATAAGTCAATGCTATAGTAACATAATTAGGCAGCTTAGAGTTAATGGTTCCCACAAAGCTGTCTTAATAAAGCCTTTTGGGATTCAGGAGGGAAAGGAGGAAATTCAGAAACTAAGAACAAGGCTACAAGGCAACAACATGTTTCAACTGGCTCTAGTTACTCAATCACACTTAAGCTGTCTGAGACAGCAGGGTGAGTGCCATGCATTACAGAGGCACAAGGGAAATTTGTTTTCCCAATGCAATAAAATATTTCCAAATTTCAAGCCCAGGAATCATTTTAAAACTGAAATTATAAGAATAGCTATCTAATGAACCAATTAAAGTTACAGCAATAATAAATAAAATTAAAACAGCATAAAGAAAGATAATAGAGGGATCCGTTAGTAAGGCAAATCTGAAAGTAACTCTATATAGGCATGTTAAAAATGCTGTAAAAAAAGTATGAAAAAGTTCATCCATTGCTTGCAGATAAAAACCACTATGGAAAAATGAGCTGGGGAGGGTGTGGGCGTACAAGTCCATAATGCCGGAACCAGGTATTAGTCACCAACTTACACAATGATGGGGAAGTAAATATTAAAAAAAAAAAAAAATCAGTCACACCAATATCTGCAGATGACAAAAATCAATGGAGTGGTGAATAATGGCTAGGACAGAGCAGTCATACGGAACAGTATGGATCACTCACTGAAGTGAGCCCATTCAAACAAAATGCACTTTAATACAAGCAACTCCAAAAGTAAAATATGTCAGAATAAGAAATGCAAATCTTGCTATGAAAGGTACATAGCCGCCTTTGAGAAAGCACTGACTGGAAAGAATGAAGAGTGCATAATAGATAAATAACTCATTGTGAGATTTCAGTACAATAGTGGTGGCAGTGAAGAGCTTTTAGGGGTGGAGAAGCTTAATGAGATTACTGGCCTTGTTAAACAAGGGGAATAGGAAGGCAATGTTATCTCTGCATATGGTGAGAGCAATACCACTCTTGCATACAGTCCTGATGCATTCACCATGAAAACCCTGGAGAGAGCACAAGGAGACATCACACATAAATCTGAGTCTTGGAAAGATTTAAAAAAAAGCACAAAAGGATGCCATCACAATTGTGTCTAAATGCTCTCAAAAAAAAAAAAAAAAAAAAAAAAAAAAAAAGAGCAAACCACGTTTCTGCCAAGTGCTTCCAAACAGGAAGGAGGGAAGAGAAAGTGGGTGGGAACGCCATTCTGGTAACTGACTAAACTGACTATAGAAGTAGTTTCCAAAAGCTTTTGGCAAAATAGGAACTATTGGAAGTATATGTAATGGATGCAGGTGGGATGCAGGTGATGTGAGTTTAAACTAGATTATGGGACCATTCATTTAGCTGCACAGGAGAAGTCAAAGTAAAACCTTTATAACTCTGGTAAATTCCAGGCCAAAGGGTTTGGGTTTGTCTTCTCCTTATCATCTCCCCTTTAACAGCCCTGAAATATCCAAATTTAGTAGACACAGACCGACACCAACAAACATTACCCTAAAAGTTTCAGTTCTTTAAACAGCGAGTGCAAGGCTGAGGCATTTAAAAACATCCCTTAGTTTGCTCAGCAGAGATATATTATTCTATTGCCTTCTATAGCAGCTGATTATTAAAACTAACTAAAACAAACCTCACTCTCTAATAACATAGCTGGAACCAATATGCCCGCATGTTTATTTTTTCAAGTCATCCAGAGGTAAGTGTTTAGGTTAAATAAAAAATCAAGCAAACAAACAAAAATTTTAAAATAGTAAAACCTTGTCTGCGCCAGCTCTGCCCGCACTCTGCCCTGAGCGCACCTCGCCCTCAATGACCGACACTCATTCCCCTCCCAGGTGTTTCACGCTCCGCCAGCTCCGGTGCGCTGGGACACCCGGTCCTTAACCGGGAGCTGCAGCCGGGCTGCCGCCCTGCCTCCCCGGGAGCAGCAAACTGCTCCCTGCACGCCTAACCCTCCCCACAGCGCCTCAGACCGAAGGGAAGGGACTAAACTGCGCTCTCAGCCGCAAGCGAGCCGCTCCCCGCCCCGGCACGGCAGCCGGCACGGTGTCCGCCCGGGACCTGCACCAGCCTTGACCCCTTCGCCGTCAGCGCACCGCCCCTCAGCCCCGAACGCGGCAGCGCGGGCCGGGGAGGCGGTGGGCACGGCTCCTCTCGCTCCTCCGGCCAGGCTGTCCCTTCCCCGGGATCGCCTCGCTCCTCGGGCCGGGCTGTCCCTTCCCCGGGATCGCCTCGCTCCTCGGGCCGGGCTGTCCCTTCCCCCGGGATCGCCTCGCTCCTCGGGCCGGGCTGTCCCTTCCCCGGGATCGCCTCGCTCCTCGGGCCGGGCTGTCCCTTCCCCGGGATCGCCTCGCTCCTCGGGCCGGGCTGTCCCTTCCCCCGGGATCGCCTCGCTCCTCGGGCCGGGCTGTCCCTTCCCCGGATCGCCTCGCTCCTCGGGCCGGGCTGTCCCTTCCCCGGGATCGCCTCGCTCCTCGGGCCAGGCTGTCCCTTCCCCCGGATCGCCTCGCTCCTCGGGCCGGGCTGTCCCTTCCCCCGGGATCGCCTCGCTCCTCGGGCCGGGCTGTCCCTTCCCCGGGACACGGCACCGCCGGCCGGCCGGGGCTCGCGCGCCCCCTGGCGGGCAGGGGAGGCGTGGCAGCGGCCGGCGCGGGGGTCTTCGCCGCCATTTTATGGGCTCGGTGGGGCCCGCGGAGCGCCGGGGTTCCAGCAATGTAAATAAATAAATAAATTGATATGTACGTACACACATAAGTACACACATACTGCCTTAAGGTGCAGTGTCCCCTAGCAGCACCTCGTGCCCACCCGCAGCATGGAACCCGGCTGACCCGAGCGGGGCAGGCGCGTCCTGCTGAGGCAGTGCCACCGTGCCCCGCTCCGGTCTCCCTGAACGCGCCGCTCCCGCGGGCCGGGCGCTGCCAGGGCTCCACAACCACAGTGAGCGCTGCCCCTGGTGCTGCCCGGCGCTTGCCCAGCCCCTGCTCCTTCTCAGACCGGAGCCCTCCCCGGGCAGGGCGGCCCATGGCGAGCGGTAGCTCAGATCACCTTGTTCCTTCTCAAAGGTAACCAAAGGGTGCCAGCTTGACTCACACATGCATTTGCTGAAATATATGAGAGGTTTTTTTTCTTTGTTTTTAACTGCACAACAGGTGTTTTCAGATGGATTTCATCTGTAGCCAGTGAAATGTACCAGTGTAGGGAAAAATTGTTTCAAACAAAGCCCAGCCTGTTTCTCGGCCCGCGGGCAGTGCCACAGCTCCGCACCAGTGCTGTGCTGGCAGCTCGGCCAGTGGCTGTGGGACAAGAGCCACCCAGCCAGGACAGAGAGGAAGAGATCGGTCTGGCATTGTGCAGCAAATCATGTGTGTGCACATGCCTGGAAAGTTAATTTGTAATTTTTGCTCCTTAATAAATCAAGACAGATGCCCCTATAAATCCTGCTCCTCAGGAAGGAAGCAGAAGGGCAGGAACTGCATGGAGTAGAGAATAGGGCTATTTTTCTTTTCACTGCCAAGAGCTGTGCTGACACAGTGCTGTGCTGGGTCAAGCCTTCACCCTCTGCTAAGTTAATACCAACAACTCCTTCGTCTAAAGGGCAGATAGTAGCAGTGAGGCCCCCTTTGCACTTTTCTGCCTTTCTTTCCTCTCATTGCAGTAGCAGTAGCCTCTGAAGGAGCTGCACTAATTAGTTGCTATTACACTTCTTGGGTAGCTGGAAGAACATACTGCCTCTGACCTCATGCTTTGCAATGTACCTTAAGAGCTTATTACTGCTATTGCATGGCAGCAATGGTTCATTTTATAGTTACTTTGAAAGAGCCATTCCTCCAGTGCTGAAAAATAATCTAAGACTAATGCACAGTCTCTCCAGAAGACTGCTGTTAAACTGTCTATAACCAAGTGTCCAAACGCTGTACAAAGCTGTTTCATTTGCTTAACATCAACTCACTAGCAATTAATATGCCTGACATAACAGCACACTACAAGGCCCATAAAATCTGTAGCAGTAGGGGAGTGAAATGATTATAACTTTTTTTCTTTTTTTCAATAATACCAGACTGCAATTTGGGCACTGTAATCTTTTCAAAGCAAGAAGCTGAGCTGCATTTGAACAGCTGTTGTTTACTGAAGCAATAATTAGCAAGGAACAACTAAAAATACCTGCTACCTTCCGCAGCAGCTCAGCAGACACTTGTACCCTGTACCTGGAAGCAGAGAGGCTATCAGCTTCATATGTAGACTATACTTACTAAAAATCTCACCTAACTACTTTAAAAAAGGAAATACTTATAATGGCAGCATCTGCCAGCCTTATGCATACAAGTAATCCCACTGAATTCATCATGAGCTGGGAAGCACAGACCACAGCTCATACCAGATGTCCCTGACACAGTGGTTTGCAGCTGGTGAGGGACGGCACATGCTGCATGTGGGGGGGAGGGCATTCTGCAGGTAAGGTGTTGGGCACAGTCCTTCTCAATGTGCTCTAATGGCTCCAGGCAAGGTCAAGCTGCACGCCTGCTCCTGGGACTGAAACCTTTGGGGAAGTATGTCTGCAGAGCTGTTTGCAAGACTCCTGGTCTTACAAGACTTTTTTAGGTTAGCTTGACAGAGCAATGGACCAGCAGTAAGAGAGAGCAAAAGGGCTGCAGAACACAAGGGAGCAAAGCAGTAGGCACATTGAAAACAGACCTCCTGATTCCACATCTGGATGAAAGCTAGTGATCTCTGTGTTGGCAAGCCATCCAGAAGCAGCACTTTGTTTCTTGATGAGGTCTTGCTGCTGGTGCACAAAAGTTTGCAACCAGGAATGGAGCCTGAGTGTTACATGTTTCCAGCTCACATGCTTACCACTTATTTACTGGCAACAAGGGTATATGTATACATTCCCCAAGACTGAATGAAAACATCCCAGGTAAGGCTCTAAAGAGGCTTTAGGTAAGATATTGTAATTGTCTGCTCCTATCTGAAAGGATAGTCATATCCCTTTCACCCACCTCTTCCCAGCCAAAGTCTCCCATTGCTTGTGCCAGCTCTTACATACATCTGAATCTGTTAGATCCTAAAACCCTGCTTCCTAGAGATTCATTCTCCATGGGTCTTATCTCTCTGGTATGCCTTCAAGCATGACTCTGGGCCTAAGAAGAGGATAGGAATGTGCAGTCAGGCTTGGTGTGAAAAAGAGACAGAAGCAGGATCTCACTGACCAGAACCAGTTTAAGCAGCTGTTCCATAAGAGTTTCGGTCACCTGCTCCCTCTGTGGCCCAATAAACATTTAATTATTTAGTTAAACACAAAATAGAACTAACTCAAGTTTGAGTTAGCCATACCTCATACTAGCAGTAGCATTCTGGAGTTCTCCCCATTGGAGCATTAGAGAGAGAAGTTTAAGTCTCCAGGCTGTCAGAGCACTGGAATCTCCAAGGACCCAGGGAGGACTGCCAGCTGAACTAGAGGAAGTGGGACGCTCTGCAGATAGACGTCTGCCCTGCTCCAGAGATTCATCCTCCTGCGTGAGAAGACTCGCCTGCCAAAACTGATAGGTACATTTCCACTAACAGTTGTCAAATCAGTGACTCCTGACTAGAGAAAATAAAAACATTTTGACAGAAAATGCCTGACCAGCACTATACAATAAGCCAGAAGCTGACTTAACTCATTACACCTGTAGTGCCTTAGAACTCAGTTTTCTGGCTAGTCAAGGTGTCCTTTTGAGATGGAGTGCTGATGTTAGAGAGAGGGAACTGAGACAGTCAGCCATGAGCTTGACAAGTTTCAGTTAAATGAAAGAAAATACACTTCAAAGTAAATATTTTGTCAGAATTACTTTTTTTTCATATTATTAATAAATTATAGCTATCACTTCTGTCATTGGAAATCCAAATAGAGTCACTGAGTAGAGACCAGATCAAAGACCAGTACAGTTTCACTGAATGAGCTCAGCAAAGTAAGAAATGGCAAACAGTGGCCATGATTTTAAATAAGGTCTTCCAGATTTAGATGATAGGAACCTAACTGTCCTTTCAGTGAACTTTACCACCCTAGAGCTGCAACTGCAGAAGTTCAGTCATTTTAAAATAAACATTGTATAAACATAAATGTAAATAAAATCAAGTCACAGCATGCCATACCTTTCAGGCCTATTAAGACATGCCTCATGTGGTGCTGCGAGGCACAAGGCCAAATGAGTTGAGCAATCCAAGAAATAAAATAGTGCCCTCAAAGTGGCTGGTGTGCAAATCTGGAAGCAGAAGGAATTTGTATTTCCTCATTCCTGTTGGCATGTACATAAAACACTGCAATTATAAAGAAGCACCGCTATTTTTTCCAGAGCCCTATTTCATTTCTCAGTCAGAGCAGACAAGAAACGTTGAGCCAAAATGCTATGAATGTGATGTTAGGTGACAAAGAAAGGGAGATGTGGAGCTGGCAATCCATAGTTAAGAAAGGCTGCTGAGCCTGGGTCTTGCAGTCCACACATTGCATCAGATCACATCATGCCTTAGCCCACCAGAACATGCAGCCAGATGAGCTCAATTAAAAGCTTATCTTTACACAGGAGGTACAAGCTGTAATGGTGCTGTAAGAATTCAGGTGGTACAAGTCCCATCAAAGGGTTCATACAGGTTCAGCTGCTGTGACTAATGGGATTTATGCAACCTTTGATCAAAACAGTTTAATTGCCAAAACATTTGTACTGTACAAAATTTGTAAGACAAATTAGGATATGACAAGCTATCCACTGAAATTCATGGATAGAGTTGCAAGGTTAGGAATTAAAAAAAAAAAACAACCAAAGTTAACTGCATATTACAGTCAAAACCTTCCATTATTTATCAGTTAACATGAGCAGTACAGTGGTTAATATTCAGATATATCCCAACTCAATATCCCCACCAGAAACTGCTTGTGTAGTGGATCTTTTTAGTCTTCCAGACCAGAAGACTCTTACACATAAGGGGAAAAGCCACCCAGTTTGACTCCCTGGCTAGAGTGACTCATAATGCTGGTGCTGGGGGGGAGCAGTTTCTCTGCACCACATTGCAGGCTTGGGACTTCAAAAGACTTTGCTCTGTAAATTTGCTTCAGGGCTTGTCTGGGAAAAACTAAAATCATTACTCAAGATCACGCTGTGGCATATGCACCGAGCCATGGGTCAGGTGGAAAAACAGAGGATGTATTAGAGCTGGTGACACACACAGCCTAAATAGGAGAGGGAAAGCAAAGTGGGAGAAAAACCCAAAAGTTCTAACTAAAGGAGATGCCATTGATTAAACAGAACACCAGTGGCAAGTAAAGGAGCAGGAAGAAATCCTCTGTACTTCAGTGTAGAACACAGGAGGCAATGTCACAAGGGCTGGAGCAGAGAAGGATGGAGGCCCTGATCTTGCAAGCAGTCATGTACCAAACAGGACCTCCATCTGCCCCCAGGCACTGCCTGCTCTCCCTAATATATCTCCAGAAGATAAAAGGATAGGCAGAGGTTGAAGATCAGGGGTCACTGATCTCCATTACTCTGGCTATAACCAGAGTTACAAACTTCTGTTTGTCATTTCCAAGCAACTTTAAACCTCCATGGAAATAACAGAGGGACAGAGTCCTTTTTTCCAGTCTTCAGACCACCAAGCTTTTCCCTTAAGTGCTTTGCAAATGCCTGAGAAGACCTACATGCACTACATGCTCACAGGAGCAGCAAATAAATCTTGTTAATGGTACCTTGATAATCTGCATGCCCAGAAAGAGCACTTATTACTTCCTCAGGCTAAGAAGCACCATCTAACAGCTTTCTTCTCATTTATTTTAGGACATAATCTCTAGCTACTCTTCTGGGGAAAACCAAGGTGAAACTGGTTCCCTCCTACAAATTTCTAATTCAGGCTGTAATAACTCTGGAGCAGTATCTGTCTGTGGTATTACCCTAGGCCTAGGTGGAAAGTTTCCTGGGGTGAAATTATACAATTACCAACCCACTGCTCCCACTAGGCAAGCTGGCCCCAGAAACAGCAGTGAGAGGCTCCTGGGACTGCCCTAGGCACCTTCCAAGGCCACAGCTCTTGTAGTACTTCATACCACAAAGGCAAGGAGGAGGTGAGAACAGCAGAAGTTCCTAATAAAACTTTGTTCTTTTGAAACATTTCACTTTGAAGTGCTCATAACCTCGTACAAAAAGAAGCCAAGCTTTATCCCTCTTTTACTGAGAAATGATAAGAGTTACAGGCACAGCAGGCCAAAAGCAGAGTCAAGAAACAGATCTCAGGTCTCCCAGTTTCTACAGACCTAGTTGTGGGAACAGGGTATAGTCATGGAAATCATCTCATAAAGACACTATCTCCAGAAAGGCTTAGGTGTTTTAGCACTAATTCCAAAAACATTTCCACCAACAGCAGTGGGACACTTGAATGCTGATGTAATTCTCATGGAACTTAGGTTTGAAACAGGATCCACAGGTCCTTGCAAGAGCCTCAAATGTTAGCTTATATTACAGCTGCCTTTCAATGAGCATTCAAGCCAGTTTCCAAATATCAGTTTAGAAGCTTTCTTAGTGAGACATGTCTTCAGCCAGTTAGCAGATGCTCTTGGGAAGCTTTCCACTTATGTGAGATCCTCTGGACAAAGAGGAGGTCTTCAAAGAGATAGCAGTGTCTACTTCTGATTAAAAGCCTAGTTTAGTATGACTGAACACCACTGGGGGCATCCTGTATAACACATACTGCTCAGCAGTGCACTGAACATTCAGAAAAAATAGTTTTCCTGTTCTGTTAGGTGTTATGAAATTTAGTATTTTCAGTGGTTCTTTACTAAAACACAAGCATTTTGCAGTCAGCAGGCAGCCCTGGACTGACTGTTCAGAAACAGCCATTCCTGCTCTATGCCCCTGTCCCAAACATACAAGGAGTCATGGCAAAGATCCTCTAGTTTTCCGTTGTGGTTAGAGTGCTTGGCAGTGGCTAGCTGTCAGCAGCTTCCAGAACTTACAGCAAGTATTTGGGGAAGCCCAAGTCAGATTTTATTGTCAGTGTTGAATGCACTGCTGCATTTACACCTCTCCCATTCAGTGCTGCACCAAAAGCTGTGCCACTCTGGCAAGAGACCAGGTTCCTCACATTTCTGAACAAAGGTTTGAAAGTTGACTCAAACCACATCATAAAAGAAGTGACCTATGCTTCTGTATTTTAAGCATCAGATGTGATTTCCTTGTGAGCTGCCACCAAAGTCTTCCTGGTCTCTTAAGTAACCTGCCTACCTTGTTCTTCCACAGCAGAAGCTTCAGTGCAATACCCTGTGCAAAGGGTGCCTTGTTTCATGTCTCTGTCTGCCCCAAGGTTATCAAGAGTCCAGCCAGATCCCCACATCCCGCAGCAGTGCTGACTTCCTGAGTGATCTGGGGGCCTGTTAGCAGCCTGCCTGCATGTTCATGTAATGGACTGTTAGGAGAGCAAATCTCAGATGAAGCATAGCTGTTTGTTTTATTAGCACAGATTTTTGCGACACTTCTCTGGGGAGGAAAGTGGGAAATATCTTCCCTGCAAATGTGTCTACTATACAGACTAAGTTGTAAGAGCACATAAAAGCTGCTGTCACTGCTTAGGCAAAAATAACAATGGTCTAGACATGAGAAGCCAGGAGAGACATTTGGTACACAGTGAGACTTGGGTAAGCTACAGAACCTGACACCTAATAGAGAAAGGGCCAATGAAGGCAAAAAAAATTACCTTGGGAATCTCAGTGTTGCTTTTAAACTAGAAATGTTGCCTGTTGCCAGTGGCCTTTGGTGTAGTGTTCACTGTGTTCATATGGTAGCTATTCATTGTTGGGTAATTATCTTGTTTTATTTTTCTACTTATTTATTGAATAAATCAAACTAATACAATTCCAACCCACGATTGCCATGGGAACACTCCAACAAGGACAGATGCAGTCTATAGCTGCAAGGAAAGAAAGCAGACTTCAACATTATTAAATTATCCACAAGACAATCAATACAGTTTAACACAAACAGCCCTTGCAGGCTCTGAACTAACTATCCAGAAGGCTCAGCCAGTTACTTTAGAGCCTCTTGCAACACCAAACCTTAACAACCACCATCTCAAGTTTCTGTAAGGGCAAATGCTCCAGAATGCAGTCCTTCTTGCCTTTCCCTTGTGTCCTGCTAAAGGGAATCAAAGAAATCATGTAGTCTAGTTTTCCACCCCATAGAAATGACAGGTATTTTTCCCTCCTTAAATCCAGTAGATGTGTTGAATCCTTGTTCTAGCATTTCCAGAACTTTCATTGAAAATTTAGTCCTAGTGAAAATAATGCACTTAGAAAATTTCAAACAGTTTCTGAAAGCAGAAATCAAATCAATTGCAAACAAATCTAAAAGGCTGTTTAGTTTAACTTGGTCACTGTCTCTGCAAAGATGGATGACAAGGGACAGGAAAATAGAAAGCAGAGAGAGGAGAGGAGATTAAAGCGATAAAGCGCCTACAAAGCTCATAGCAATTTTTTCCCTTAATTTCCTCGTATTCAAGGTAATGCCACGGAGAGGAAGCCAACAAAAAGAATTACATGCACTGCCCAGACTGTGTTTGTAAAAGTCAGTCTCATCAGTCCCGAGTCTTTCTGTCACTGCCAGTGAGGGCTGTCTTTCTGAACACTGCAGAGAGAGAAGGTGCCAGGCATTTGATTAAACCAGATCACAGCTGGGAGCCATCTGGCAGAAACTCACTCTGTGCAGGTCATCCTTTCTATTGCAATGCCTTCCCACCTGCCAGAGTGCTGTGATTATCCTCCCTGCTTACATACCCTTAAATTTGTCCCAGCAGTGCTGACAAGACCCCCTCACCCCTCATTGCCAAGTTAGGAACCAGACTCATCTCCTTTCTGCACTGGGAATCCTAAGCTCTCTTTATTTCTAGTCTTCTTTGCATGACAGTTTTTCAGGAATCAGCTGTATGATTGAACAATTCTTATAAAAACTTCACAGAGTGAAAGATAACATTCATTTCCTTTGCTCCCCTCACCCAGACTCTGCCTGGTTCTGGGATTCACTATTTCATTTCCAGTACCTGCAAATATCATCTCCAGTCCCTAGTGACTACACTGTTTCTGCATGGCAGAACTGCAGCACCAAGTGTACAACTTCAGAACAGGAAGACACTGATCTCCCCTATTTTATTAACCTTCCCATTCCTTTCCTCTGCCCATGTTCTGTAGCAGCAATTTGATGATCATGTGGCAAGATACACATTTTTATACCAATTTAGCTAAAACCAGTGACTGGCTCAAAGAAGGCAGCCTGCCCTGGGAACCCTAGGAAGGTGCTTACTTTCTTCATTGCCATCAAGGTATTTAGTTCAAATGAGGTTTATCAAGTAGATCAGAATGCTTGTAAAGAGCAGAACAGAGCCAATAATAGAAAGCACTGTTAAAGGGCTGTGAAATTTGAGGAAGCGTTGATCTGGAACGTAACTTTACAAGGACTTCTAGCCTCAGCCTGGAACCAAAACCCAAGCCCTGGAAAGCCTTGAACTCTGCAAGTTCACATCTGGGTCCAATCAGACCACTCAAGCCCTTTTCCATGCAGAAGCAAACTGAAAGGCATGTGGTGTGCTGGGGAGACAAACCACAGATGTTTATTGTACTCTTGTGCCCTTAGCAATTGTTTTAATGGGTTGGAGCTCCTGGGAGGCCATTTGACTTCTGTTCCTGTCTGTGCTGTTCTCTTGTAATGCTGACTGTGCAGAAGCCCGAAGCTGTCAACGATCTGCTTCCAGCGTTACTTCAAGCAAAGGAAAGTGAAGTGACATCTGATCTGCTGAGAGAGGATGGGGAGAAGGGGTGTTTTTAAAATATAAAACAACAAAAAATCTGCATGGAATCAATATTAGAGTCGATGCCTTCTATCTCTGGAAAGCACAGCTTAGTATGAAACACAGGTTTCCTTTTTCTCTGTTGCAACAACTATATATTAAAAAGACTCCTACTTTGCCAAGACCACATTGTCAGTAAGTGTTTTGAAGCTCTGCAATAATGATTTTTGTGCAATATTGCATTTTAATAATTCAAATAAACCGTGGAACATTATGATCTCTACAGCTAAGTAAATACTTTGTTGCAGCTCTAGCCTTGGAAAGCATCATCCATTTCAGTGGAATGGTCTCTTTGCAGAAAGGAGCATTTTGGAACCACTCTTTAGCCTTCACAATGAGGAGCTCTGTCTGCTGCTATCTCCTCCAGTCTGTGCAGAGGGGAGAATTTATGTGTGTGAAGATCATAATCATGTGAGAATTTAAGTTGTTTTCTTTTGCTGTCCATTGTCCTGCAACACCTGTGCAAGCATACATTCATACCTGTCAGGCATTTAGCTCCTTTACTTTATTCTTCAATCACCATAATACAGTTTGGAACTAGAACCCAGACAAAGCCTACAAGAAGTACCTGGCTGTTCAGGCAGGAATGATATCGTGGCATTTAATTTTTTAAAGGATGCTACAGGACCTTGGTTTTACACAGAGAGTATGAACTGTGGAAGTTTCTGAGGTGAGGTATTAGTTCTAGCCATGAGTTTCCACAGTTCTTGCATCCAAGGGTCAAACTGGGCAGAGAAGGAAAGAGCCCCCCTTCCTCTATAGAACAAAGCCCAAATGGTGAGAGACACTTTTTAAAGGGCACTAGTGAAGGATGAGTGGATCAGGAAGAGAATAAAGACTCAAGGACAGTGGAGGTGACGAAATGCTACAGTTTCACAGGAATAAGTAGAACCTTCCGGGAAAGAAAAGAACTAGACAAAATTAAAAAATAAAATAGAGGTCAGGGCTGTAAAAAGAAGTGTGATTCCTCAAAGGAATTGGTTTCAGGGGGAGAAGAGTTATAGAATGTATTGCTTAGGCTAGAAAGTACACTAGGGAAGGCTGTCAAACATGAATGTTAGCTATGTAAAAATATACTGTTGGTATTGTTCATCTGGACTAACATATGGCACACAAATTCCTGGATCTCCCAAGTCACTGTGAATTTGACAGACTGCTTGAAAAGCATGAGGATTTCATTTAGTGTTCACCTTAAACACAACCCTTTAAGGCCACTGAGATTTAGATAGCAATAAAACTGCAAATTCTCACAAAGTGAAGGAAAAGGTTTTCTCTTACTGAGGAGAGAATTTTTTTTCAGCTCTTACACAAATGTGACAACACAGAGACTCATTTCTCTATTTGTACTCTAAAAAGTATGTTCTACTATTATACTACTAAAATTTGGCAAGGCTGTCTGATCTATTTATAATGGAACAGTAAAGACAAAGGACATTTTCTAATCTGCTAAATCATGTAGCCCAAGGATCTCTCTACTGTTCTGCGTGTAGTTTTCTACAACCAGCCCTCAAAAGATAAGGTTAGATTAGATGGAATATTATCAAAATTAGAATCACTAATGTATCGCTAGAAAATGAAAGAAGTTGCTGCCAGTGAAAGTGTTACAAAACTACTAAACTGGAAATGGGTGGTTGGCTACAATAAATCAAAAATTAATAAGACTTCCAATCCATATAGTTTTTTATTTATAGCAGAGAACAGAACAAGCTAATATTTCGCATTCAAATTTACATAAAAAGGTTCTTTACTGACTGCTAGGACAAGCAGAGCCCTGGTAGGTACAGACTTAATTCCCCTGTCTTCTTGGAAGTCAAAATAGCCATGCTTTTGAGGAATGTGTTGCTATGACAAACAGCAGAGTCAAAACTACTTTGACAGGTAGAAAATTTGCATTTCCATTAGCGGGGCCTTTGTCAAATGAAATCCCTAAAGGCAGTGAAGAGTGTTTGTGGAAGGAAAATGCAGTGTATTAATTTACCACCCCACCCCCCCACACACCCTGAATAGTTCAATGAACCATAAGTTAAGATAAAAGGTAGGAGGAAAATATTTACATTCCTGATGTTCATGCAATAAAGGGATAGTAATTTATGCATGATTTTGCCACCAGATAGCCCAGAAAAGAAATTATGTAGAATAGCTTGGCTGAGCCACTTTTCTCTTCTAAAAAACCTGGCCTACATGTCCAAAAACTTGGAAAAATGAGTCAAATTTTTACCTTTTTTTAAAGTTTATCAAAATATGGACACACTTCAAAGGATAACACCTAATCTTTTTGGCTGATGTCTTTTAGAAATTAATTAAAATATTATTGATTTTAATGAGATTCCTATTCTTTTATGCTCTATGAACTCTGGTTTTCATGGTTGAAATGCTTACTAGAAATTAACAAATCATCAACGGAATTACAGATAAAACAAAATACTATTTAATATGAATAAAAATGTCATAAATTGGTTCTAAGTTTAATTTGGCCAGCCTTTAAAACACATCAATACTTTACATACATACATACAACTAACCCTCATCATTTTAGGATGCCTATATCATCCTGCATTATATAGTTCTTCATTTATATCCAGATATTTATCATCAAAAGTCACTTTATTTTGAGACCGATGGAATTAAATTCATGGATTTAGCATGAGGAATACCAAAAGAGAAAATACTTTATTAGTTAATGTTTGAGCATTTCAGAATAATATATGCATTATTTAAACTAACTTGAGAGCATACAGAATGTATGTTTTCAAATCCTACTGGTTTATCAGCATGTTCTAGCTCACACAGCCCATCCCATGAAGAATTGGCCCCTTCCTCAGCACTACTTTCCCTTCTGACACCCCTTCCTTTACGCTGGTGCACATGGCTGTACAGCATGCTAGCTGAGCTTATTGCAGTCCTTGCCAAAATTTACTTTAGCTTATCTACATTATTGTTATCATGCCACGCCAGCACTTTGACTGAACTTCTGCATTCAGATGTGGAAACAGGATCCCAGCTCTGAGTCATTCAGGGAGAATATTTTTCATCTGTGAGCACTGTCACTAGCTTTAGGAGAACCTGCAATCTCTTTACCATTTCAGCTAGTGAAAGTACATTTCTTTCACCAAGAAGTCTTTTCAGAAACAGCTCGGATATTTACATGCTCCTTTTCATGCAAAACTCCCATAGTGACTCTATTGATCACAGCTCAGAGAAAAAAAATGCCAAGTAAAATTATAGTAATTCTTGATCATGCATACTTCTAGCTTATTCCTCCTCCTGTATACAGTCATGTTGTGTTGGCACATGCCCCTATGTGGTGCTTGTAAATCATTCCTTCAAAAGAAAATCCCAAAACTTCATCCCAGTCATATTAGAAAAAAGATTACGAGTTAATGGGCCTCAGAAGCATAAGTCTTAATATCTTCTTCTGCAATTGGATTTCTGCTGTGAAGTCATCTAGGAGCTTTCAAAAAGCGTTTTTCTTGGAATAAATGAATATGTTGTGTGACCATCACATCCTTCTCAAAAAATCACAACCCTACCAGAGTGACAGTGCATTTTACAAGCTGCAATCAGTATGTCTATGATGGAGATGTACTTTCTTCATGCTGTATCTGCCTAGATGAATTAAAGAACTGAGAGACCATGCACATTGGGTAGGGTAGCATCCTATTATCTATTTGTTCAGAAACAGGTGCAAATTGGTTTCATTATGTTTTTATAAAACACTGGGGTTTCTACAGCCTCTACTAAGTATTACTTTCTGCTTTGGGCTCTTTCTGCCTCTGTACTAATTTATTCCTGCCTCACTAACTTTATTGATAGCAAGGTTTTTCAGCATTTCTTTGTTAGTTAACTACCCTTTTCATACAGCAATAAATATTATTCAATTCAACAAATACATACAAATGATTTCCATTAGAATTTTAATCTACTTTCAAAATGAAAGAAAAGCTTTGTATAAATCTTTTCAAATTACTGGAACATAAATTCAGACAGGGACATCTCCACCTAGGTTGAGCTGGGGAGTTCGCAGCCTGCTGTCCTCATTCAAAAATTAATTGAGGTCTCTAGCTGCTGTAAATGAACAGTGCATCCTGCAAAAGATCCTATCTGTCAAGATTGCAGATTGGTTTCTATCAGAGTTTGCAAAAGTCAGAGCTCACAATGCTTTCATTATGTCTATGAGTATGGCTTCCAAACCGGAAAGAAATGCGTTTTGTTCTGTTGGGACAAGATTTACAGAAAGCAATTTTCCTCCATGCTCCAGTTGTGACAAAACTACTGAAAAATGTCATTTTATGATTTCTTTTATTCAGTCACTTTTTTACTGACAAATATGTATTTTTTCTGCTCCATGTGTATGCACCAGCTGTGACATTTAATGGCCAAGGGAGGTTAATCACAGGTGGGTACATAATCCCCCTTGGATATTGCAAGCTATACTGCATTCACTGCCACTTATCCATTATAGAGTAAGCATGGCTTTAGCTGACTCACACAACTACCTGTTTTGTATTACAAATTCATACATTTTTTAAAAGGCTCTGTAGGATTCAAAACACCAAACAACACATCCATGAATACCTCTTAGACATCCTAAATTACATTAGGGTCATGACAGTGTGAGGAGAGTCAAAGGCAAGGTGGAAAACACCGAGTCCTTAGTTTCTTTCCCTTTGACTTTGCATTGTTAATCTGGAAGCATGTAAGGGGTGGAGTAAAGAAAAGAGAACATCAGTTCACAGAGTTTGGGAAGCAGAGATTGATTTACTTTTGGGTCTTTTTTAATTAGTACCATATTTGAGAATTATGTCAGGGACCCTTTACACATAAATACCAGTTTGTAAGAGATTGAAAATTAAAAGGAGGGTAAGACTGGCCAAAAAAGCTCTTAACACAGGTGAGTAGAAGAAAGGTCTATTTCAATTTACAGGTAAGGTATTAAGCCCCAAACACAGTACATGCACATATGCCCTTCCTCGCTTCTGTCAGCTGTGCTGGACCTTCTCTCTTCACAGCTGAGGCTGTAGAGGAGGAACCCATAAATCACCTGAATGCCAACTTTCACTTCTACCTCCCTAAGAGAAGAAAAATTTCCTTGCTGGGGTATGCGGAGTATTGCCCAAAAACTGAGCATGACTCTTCTCTGGAAGCAATAGAGAGCCATCAAGCCATCATACCAGCTCTTAAAAGCAATGGGGAGATTTGGTACAACCACAAACACCGGTCACAGAGAGGTCCTGGTGATCTTGGTACACAAAAGAGTAGTGAGGAAGGCCTAGAAGGGGATGCTATGGTATTTTTTTTTTAATACACATACAACCTTTTAAAGAATGCAGATTATTTACATGCTAAATGTTCACCTGCTTGTTAATCTCTGTTCAAAGGCTTCTGCCTTAGCCTGATAGTGCTAACCAGTGAAAGGTGGCTGCCAGCCACAAGAGCTAAATACATACTTGAAATTAATTACTTACTTGGCAGGGTCACCAATCAAAACAATTGGGGCAAAGCAACTGTTTTATTAAATACTCAGTATTTCTGACCTGTCATATGAGTGACATTTGGCATCCCAATGTCATGATGATGGCCCCTCCTACCACAAGACCACCACACTGTCAAACCCTTCTCCAGGGAAAATACTTTCAGGTGGAAACATCAGCAGTTATCCTGGTAATGTAGTTCATAAAGCATTTAAAATAAGTGTTTTAAATGTACAATTGCTTTGCACTGGGACCAAAGAGCAGGAGGAAAATTTCAGGCTAGAAGTTTTATTGCAACAAACTGCAGATGCTTGAAGATGTGGATTGGAGTGGAAACTGTAGTAGTATGTTCCATAGCAGAGATAAGTCAATACGGTGCAAAAAAAAATCTCTCCTAAGCAAACACTCATGGCAACATTTCTGTTTTATCAGCTCATGTCTGATATATACTAGCATATAGGTATGTACAATGCTCCACTGAACAGCAGCAGGAAAAGGAATAAAGGAAGAAAAAAGTCAAATCCTCAAATATTTGTTAGTTTGGAATACAAAATAAAGCTAGAGATTTTTGTACAACAATGGTTTGGTCCCCAACGCTGTGTTGCTGTTACAGGTTTGCAGTGACACTCTCAGAATAAAATTCCTCCACATATTTAATTTTCCTCCTTTTTTTATTTTACCATACTTAGCCCCATAGAAGTCCCTTGTTACAGGCCTCTGAGCCAAGTAGTCGCCTTCTATAACTTCAAATATGTGAGAACACCTAGTGCCATTCAGGCAACATTTAAAGGGGTTACCCATTTTGAGTTCGCCCCTCAACCTGGGTTCCTAATTATCTTTGCACTCTCAGTGTATTACCTGAAGCACAAACTGCCCTAGACAGGACCTTAGCACCTACCAGTGTGCAGGATACCTTGCAAAACAGTCCTGTGAACTTCTTTCTTCTCCATGACATAATCCAAAGTCACACTTGCTTTCTTAGCTACTGAATCCCCTTGCAAACTCATCTATTGTGTTCCGTTGGCCAACTCTTACGGTACTTAATAACCTTTTCCTATATTTCTCCCTTACAGAAACTTTCAGTGTTTCAGATGTTTTTTTTCTCAGATGCAGTAATTTTCTTCTCCCTTTTATCAGTGTAGAGAAGAGTGGTTATGGAGGCTTGCAGTGAGGCAGGGCAGACTTGAGGGAAAATACTTGTGTAATTGCCCTCAATTGCCTGCAGCAAGACCCAATCTGCCCAACTAACTCCTCATTCATGCTGGAAGTTCAACACAGCTGAATGTGATACTTTCTGCAGACACAGCTGATGAAAGAAACGATTGCTCTGGCACACTTTGGACACATTCGTCTCATGTACCACTTTGGGTAGAAGTGTTTGACCTTGATTTGTCCACAGCCTAAGAAAAAGGGGGAAAAGTCAGGGAGATTTAATGACCTTCTTTCCCTCCCTCTCCCCTTTTCCTAAGGATTGGCTGTGAATATTTTTTGTATTTACCTTCAGGTGACTAAGTTGCATCTTAAATAGACCAAATCAAACTGAAATCTTGAGACAATCAGTGGTGATGAAGGATAGAAACCAAATAGTAACTGCTAGAGTTTACAGGAACATAATCCCAGTAATATGCTGTTATATGTTTGTTCATCAAACTGAGGGGGAAGTGTGTGTTAATGGATACAACGCTGATCCCCATTAAAGTGTCCACTTAAAGGTACCAGAAGTGTATTTGATTAGATTGCTGACAGTTTTGATGGTCCAGACAACTCCCCTAATGAAGGCTGTGCCTACCAAAGGGATCAAGACCCCATCAGCTCTAGACCCTGGCATCAATCCCTTCCTACCTTTGTTTTCAGCAACAATCTCATGGTGATTTCCATCTTAGTAATTCAGAAGTTCTAATGACCACAATACAGAGGTAAGTACAGAGTTATACATAAAGCAAGAAATTAGGTCTATTTTTTTTTTAATTCAGAGGTAGTTGATGTGACTACCATGACATTTTTATTAAGTTCTTGCTAAAAAGGCCTTAGAGGAGAGATGTAAGAGGAGAGCACACACATACAACTGGTGTGTGCGGTTTTTGTCCTTATAAGCATTCTTTGAAAGTGGCAGAGAAAGGGATTTGAGGATCTTGATCAGTAAAACAAAACAAAACAATAAATTAAGGAAGAGTGCTTTATGCATGTGTCTGTATAGGGTTTGTGTGACAAGGCTTTGGTAGTGGGAGGGGGGCCACAGAGGTGGCTTCTGTGAGAAGCTGCCAGCTTCACCTCTCCAATGGAACCAATGCCAGGCAACTCCAAGATGGACCTACCACTGGCCAAGCCTGAGCCTATCAACAATGATGGTAGTGTCTCTGGGATAACAAAACTAAGAAGAGAGGGGAAAAACCCAAAATGACAAATTGAAGCCAGAGAGAAGAGGGAGATATGAGCAAGCAACAGCTCTGCAGACACCAAGGTCAGTGCTGAAGGGGGGAGAGGAGGTGCTACAGGTACCATTACTAAGATCACCCTGCAGTCTGTGGTAAAGACCATGGGAGGCACCTGTGCCCCTGCAGCCCATGGATATCCATGGTGTAGCAGGTATCCACCTGCAGCCTGTAGGTAACTCCATGCTGGAGCAGGGGAATAGCCAAAGGAGGCTGTAACCCTATGGGAAGGCCATGCTGGAGCAGGGTCCTGGCAGGACCAGTGCACTCATGGAGAGAGGAGCTCATGCTGGAGCAGGTTTTCTGCCAGGACCCATGACCCCATGGAGGACTCACACTTGAGCCATAGTGCACCTCATGGAGCAGACCCACACTGGAGCAGTTGTGAAGAACTGCAGCTCGTGGGAAGGACTCACATTGGAGAAGTTCATGGAGACTGTCTACTGTGGGAGAGAGCCCATGTTGGAGCAGGGAAGAGTGTGAGGAGTCCTTCCCCTGAGGAGGAAGGAGCAACAGAGACAGGGTGTGATGAGCTGATCACAGCCCCCATTCCCTGCGTCCCTGCACCACTGGCAGGGAGGAGGCAGAGACTTGAGAATAAAGCCTGAAGAGAAGGGAGGGGTGGGGGAAGTTGGTTTTAAGATTTATTTTTTTTTCTCATTATCCTACTGATTGTCCTGAGTCAGGTCTCTTTTGCTCATGATGGTGACTGCTCCAGGTGAGTGATCTGTCCCTATCCTTTTCTCAACCCATGAGCCTTTTGTTCTGTTTTCTTTCCCCTGTCCAGCTGGGAAGGGGAGTGGCAGAATGGCTTTGGTGGGCACCTGGTGTCTAGCCAGGTAAACCCACCATGGTACCCTAGGAGTATTAGAGGGATTCTTTGTTCAGGAAACTGAATTTCTTTATGGGACATTTCCCACTATTGCTATCTCTCTGATAACATCATCATAATAACATCCTCTTCACTGAAGCTCCCATCGAGAGTTTTCAACAGAAATAAGATTCAGGAAGCCAAATTTAAGAAATTAATCTACACCCTTGGCTGCAGATAGACTGGCACACCATCCCACTTCAGGAGCCTGCATTAAAATGTGCTAGCAGTAGAACAGAAAGCAAATGTTCACATCAGTTCACATCAGTGCAGGTAAATTCTGCAGTTTGGAATAAAATTACAAGAGAAAGAGCAGTTTTTTTGCACTCATTTAAAAGCAGAGAGGAATGTAGAATTTTAGTGCTTTATTGAGGGAGCATGTAGACCCAGCTTTCCTGTGACACAGACTACACTAATCACCAACATCCAGCTCCTAGCAAGCAATTAATCTCTCTCACAATCTAGCTTTTAAATGGAAGGTGCTTGCTCCTTCTAAAGTTACTGGATTGTGTTCTGACAATAAATTTAAATTACATAAGGAGTATCTAGAATACTTCCACACAAAATCAATGTGCATTATTTTATATTTTGCTTTCTCCCTCATACCTTGCATACTCACACACCAGTCTATGAAAGTTTGTGTTCAGTAAGAACACAATTTCAAAAATCTACTTCTGCCTCAAGGAAAATACTGAAATATATTCTAAGACAGAAAGAATTCTATTTATCATTTTTCTTCCTTATCTTTTTGCTATTTAGAATATTTGCATGAAAATGGGATATTTATTTCCCAAGAGTTCATCAGCTGCTCCTGATAAGATATAATTTCCATGGATACCAATTGTATGTGATGTTGCAAGCATATGATGAAAGGGTATGGAATAAGGAAGAGAAAAAATCAACTTCTTTACTCTTTGATTATGCTTTTGAGTAACTCCATAAGCAAAACCTAAAACTTTATCTAATCAACTCATCACCCACAAAATAACCTACTCAGTCCCTCTTCCTTCCAAGCCCTCTTGGCAAAAATATCTGGACATATTTAAACATGTTTAGTCTGTCAAATATTATCTGCTACTCAATGAGAACAAAACTTCAGAATTTAGAAGGTGACAGATGAAAAAAAATTCATTTTAAGCTAAATTTTAAAACTTGTTAATTCAGAAATTTAAATGTTAGATGTCTCCATTAAGAAGTCTTGGTAAGATATTGCTTTCAGGAAAATGACTAGTAACAAAGAATTATTGTTACAATAAAAATCTATCTGAAATATCAAAAGCAAACAACAAGTTTCAAAATATATTTGTTTCATCACTAGGTACAGTTATTTAATGCAATGTGCCTGATCAACTAGAGAAGACTGAGTTTCTTCACTGTCTGATGAAGATTTTGATACCCATGTCTTTTAAAAAATATTTTGAAGACTATGTTATCTTTTCTTTAAAGCCATTTCTTATAACAGGTTTTAGATGAACAAGTTTTCTCATTTTGTAACTATACAAAAAACATTATTCAGTTAAGCTTGATCAGACTATGACCCTGGGATTTCAATTTAGCTGAGAAATGTCTAGAAGCAAATGGCAGAGTACAACTGTAGTCTCCATTTATCCAAGGAGCCCCGATGTTACTCACATGCAAGACCTTGCAGTGTTTTGATGTAGTGGTACTGTGCATGACCCATACAGACGCAGGAAGAGAATCGTAACTATAAAGCCTTCACCATTTTCTATGATCCCTCTTTCCAATATCTCAAAGGAAAGGAGTTGTTTCACAGGGAGGGAAACACATACATAATGAGATAAGAAACTGGACAAGAGCCAAAGGCAGGGCTGGAAGCAGAGGGGGGTCCCACCAGAGAACACTAACTGCTGAGGCACAGTCCTGGTCCAAGGGTGGTCGGAGCACTGCAGACAGGAGCACCAGGGATGTCTCAATGTGTTTTTCCAAGCCCTAAAAACATCTCACCCAGCATCTCCCAAGTCACTCCTTAGTTACACTTTGCAAACAGAATCGAAGTTCTCTGTGAGAAGCTAAACGTCACCAACCCCTCGGAGTCCTCACTAATTTTGATGCTGTCTATCCCAGGCTCAGGCTGAAGGCAACCACAACAAGCCTCCTTGTAGCTTGCAGGGTCCTGCCCAGCAAGGCCATGTAGTAGCTGAGAAGACAATGATGAAAAAAAGCACTAGCAGAGGGAGAGCTTTCCCCCCTCTGCCACAGAAGGTTCACTGCAGATACCAGGCTGGGGCAGCACAGGATGGCTGCTGCTCAGCCCCAGGGAAGGCATGGTACTGCAATTTTGTAGTCTCCTCCCAGAAACTGAAAGTCAAAGTAGGCATGTCCTGCAACACATGGGGACAAGGCTCTAAGTATGCAATTTCTATTCACTCTACTTCCAGTGGTCTTAAAATCATCTCTGGGTTAGAGATAAACTTTTTTTTTTTTTTTTTACTTTGCTCATCTGTCAAGTCTCATTGCCTGACATCAAGGAGATCAATCTGCCTTCCTTAAATACAACTCCTGGCTCTTTTGAGAGGCTTCCCTTTTTAGATGTTGGCCTCCTAAGTTCCTCTCCACAGCCTGTCTCCCCTGCTGCATCCTTCAACAGATTTTTTCAAA
The DNA here is from genome assembly GCF_048771995.1 of Taeniopygia guttata. Taxonomy (NCBI): domain Eukaryota; kingdom Metazoa; phylum Chordata; class Aves; order Passeriformes; family Estrildidae; genus Taeniopygia; species Taeniopygia guttata. The sequence continues at coordinate 32,403,484 of NC_133028.1, read as the reverse complement.
TCAGAACAGACAACCCAATGTAGGCTGACATGCTTTTTGCAGCACTCGCTGCTCACATCTGAATGTTGCTGCCCAATCTGCAGGCATTCCAGGGCAGCACAGCAGAGGACAGCAGGGACCAGAGGTGTCTGCTACATGTGTATAGGCAAGCACGCTGGAAAGGACTCTTTTTTCTTTTTCTGTAGTCAGTAGAAACCACACGGGTGAGGAAGTTCCTAAGCATTACTGCCAGAGATTTTTAAGTACCAGACACTGTCCGTGAAAAAAAAAAAAAAAAAAAAAAAACCAAACAAAAAAAAACCCCAAGAAAACCAAGAAGAGACAGAAAAAAATCCTGCAGATGTTATCAGAATCTGCCCTCTGTGTCTTTTGGAGATTTTTCTTTAGAAAGAAAACACATTTGGGTGTGTGAATGCATGACCTGCTCTCCCTTGAATGCCAAATTTTCAGAAACATCATTCATCTTACTCAATATTCCTCCTCTGCCTGAGGTGAAGTCAGTCAGCTCTGCATGCTTGATATTGGTACTTTTGCCTTAACCTTAAAAAGTGGTTGAAATAAAACAAAAGTGAAGCTCCAATTCCACACGTATTTTGACTTTATAGGCAGTTTCCCATTAGAGAAAACTATGACCTGAAACAGCTCTCTTTTGCTCTTCCCCAGTCCATTCCCAGCCCTTCTGGGGATAGGTGAAAGAATACCTTAGTTACTTCAGTCTAAGCTAAAAGTGCATTTAAAATCAATCCTGGTAATGTGTAACCCCACTTGAGGGCAGAATCTCAAATTAGAATATTTATTACTGAGCTGTAAAGCTCTGTTTTCTCAGACTTGTCAGAAAGGAGATATTTGAATGCCAATAGGGACATCAGGCTCCATCTCTTTATAGACCTTGGGTCAGGAAGGAATGCAAGTACATCATCAGCTTTAGCCCCACTGACTTAAAGGATAGTTAAGCACATATTTTTTCTGTCATGAACAGGAAATGTGTAGTACTATATTCATCTTAGCTGCAAGGGGACTATCCAAACTCACTTCTACAAGCTACCTAGCTCACAGCAAAGGGTAGGTGCCGCTTTTCTTGCACTCTAAGCTATGATCAACAGAAAAGGATCTGGCCAGAAGTGAACAGTGAGCAGCCTATTGAGATTTTTGTTCAACCCAAATGTATAAAAGTACCATTTTTTTATGCCACACAGCAAGAACTATCCCTGGCATTTTTCCTGGTGGAAAAGGACCTGTAGATACTGAATGACATCTGGCTGAACATGAGCCAGCAGTGTGCACAGGTGGCCAAGAAGGCCAGTGGCATCCTGGCGTGTGTCAGAAATGGCATGGCCAGCAGGACTATCTCAAGCTCTGTCTTCAGTTTTGGGCCCCTCACTGCTAGAAAGACACTGAGGTGCTGGAGAGTGTCCAGAGGACAGTGAAGCCGATCAAGGGTCTGGAGCTCAAGTTTTATGAGAAGCAGCTGAGGAATCTGGGGGTGTTTAGTGTGGAGCAAAGGAGGCTCAGAGGAGAACTTCTGGCTCTTCACAACCACCTGAAAGGGGATTGTAGCCAGGTAGTGTTTTGTCTCTTCTCCCACGTCATAGGTGACAGGACAAGAGGAAATGGCCTCAAGCTGTGCCAGGAAAACAACATAGGGGAAATTACAGAAAGGGTTGTAAACCACTGGAACAGGCTTCCCATGGAAGCGGTGGAGTCACCATTCCTAGAAGTGTTCAAACAATGTGTGGATGTGGCACTTGAGGACATGATTTAATGGTGAACATAATGGTTGTAGTTCTAGGCTGATGGTTTGACTTCATCATCTCGAAGATCTTTTCAAACCTTGGAGATTCTGTGATCAGTGACCTCTAGACTTGTCAGTCCTAGGGTACCTAGGAGTCCAAAGGCACAGGCAGATGTATCTTGCTGGGGAGTGATCTGGCTCACCCATGCTCATACAGGAGCATTTCCAACAGGAAAATGAGCCAGCACGAACAATGAGGGGAAGAGCAGTAGGGACATCCTATTTCTAGAGCCATCCCACCTCAACCACAGTGTTGCCCTAGAAGAGGTGTCCCTCAGATGGAAGTGCTCACCATGGCTCCCACTATTCTCAGCACAACATGACCCTGCAGAGGCAGCTGTAGTGCTGCAAGACCCTGTATTTCAGGGAAGGGCAATGAAAGGAGCAGAGACCTACAGCCCTGCCAGGTGAATAATAACTGATGGCAATGCCACTTCTGCCACAGTTCCCTCTTGCTCACATCTCTGTAGAAATCCCTGAAGGGAAAGAGGCTCTGGAATAGATGACAGGGTCTGCAGGAAGAGACAATGAGAGGATGTAAGAGAGCAGGGAAGGGAGGAGGAGGCTGTAGTCTTCCATACACCTGGAAGTCACCAGGGGCCACTGCACTGTGGAATCCACTGGTCAGTTTTATTTTCAGGGTAGAGATGTGGCCCTCGGTGAGATACAGCCACCCTCCTTTGCAGTTCCCGAAGTCACTCTCCGTGGGGCTCCCTGGAACAGAGGGTGTAGTCCAGCTGCATCCAGCCTACACAGGAATTTCAGTGTACACCCACAAACCAACCACACACATGCTCTACAGTGATCTCTTGGTGACCAGGCACACTAGGAGCACTTATGAAGCCTGTCCAATTCAGAAGAAAATTAATCCAGCTAGCACAAGAGAAACAGGGATTTGTGGCATACATATTCCCTAGCCACTTTGAAAACTCCTTCAGTTTAGAACATGATTGTCTGACCTACTCAGACTCTCCACTCTCCATGTTACTCAATTTATTTTTTACCAAATCACAGGGAGATTCTTTTCCCCTACCCTGTTTTCAGACAAGCTTCCTTTGGCCTTGCAGAGCCTGACAGGTAACAGACCTGTGCAACCACACGCTTCTTTTTCTCTCTTCCTTTCACCCCCAGACTTCAACATCCCGTCACACATTTATTTTGCTGTCTAGGACTTTCTAGTCTCCCTGTCCTTCCCCTCAGGGCAAGTCTCCAAGAACCGACCAACACTCTTTTCCTAAGTGTTTCCACACCTAATTAGCGCCTGGTTTTTCTCCTCTGGAAGCTAGATAAGCAATGTTACAGTAACAAGTATAGACTAAAGCATGCATGATATGGCTGTTTGTTACAGCGTGATGTCTCCAGTTGTCAAAGAAACATTTCTTCTCCATAAGATTAAAAACAAAACAAAACAAACCATATCCAATATAATTAAGTACAGTCAGTCACCCTTGAAAAAAGAGAATACATGGAAAACAAATCCTGGCATCTGAATGTGAAGCTCTTAAGCAAAACTTGTCAGTGCTTCAAGAAATAAATATGAAAACTGTACCACAAAAACACTAGATGCATTATTAGTAGTATCTTTAATAACAAGAAAAATATTAAAGTGCCATATTGTTTACAACACAAAATTAAAATTTTAATTTTAATCAGTCCTGTTTACCCAGCAACATTCTGATTAGCAGTCAGAGTTGATTGAACAGTGGAGGAAAGAAAACCCTCTCACAAGAAGATATGCCACATAAAAGACTTCTGCACGAGTCAACAAGCAGCAACAGCAGAGTTACACAGCCAGCTAAAGAATGTACCCCGGTCTCTGGCAAACCAAGACACAACTTATGCCTCTGAAGCAGAAATATATTCAAATTTCCTTTCCTCTCCTTTGGTGCGGGAAGCCTTCCTGAATATTTGCATGGCAGAATTGACATACACAATAGCTTGAAACAATAAAGGAGTGGGGAGGTACAGAACTGAGTAAGAAATCCCAGGAAACTGTTAGCAATTTCTTCTTTATTATGCATATTTTGCTGCTGGAGCACATTATGCTCATTCTCCACAGGGCAGGGTTTTTTAAGAGCACAGTATATAATGTCAACAACTAAAAATCCAGCTCATCGAGCTTGATTTTCTGTCTTTTGCCTCATATTTAGCAGGGGGAGTGCCCTGGGAGAGGTAAGATTTTCCACCACAAATCTTGAGGCATACAAGACAGAAGTAGTAGTTTCCCATTCCAACCCCTATGCCTTAATTCCTCCTAAAAAGAAAAAAAAAAAAAATTCCCAAACAGGTAGACACACAAAACAAATGATGGTAGTTCATGTACCCTGTCACACATATCTATCCCCGTTTTAGGTGTTGCCCTTCTGCTGCTCAGTTCAGAGCAGGATGGTGCCCTTCTTGTTCCTTATTCGGAGTGACAGGCAGCAGCCCTCCCACCACAATTATCTGGTGGTGCCTTCCAGGCATGGAGCTGCCCAAGGCACCTTCCTCCTGGGATACTGCCTCAGCAGGGAAGGGGTTCAAAGCTCAGCCGCATCAGTGTCTTTGAAGCACTCAGACGACATAAATCCACTACTCCTGAGGATGAGCAATGTTAGGAAGCAAGCTGCTGCGATTAAGCTCTTACTCCAGCAGAAAAAAAAAAAAAAAAAAAAAAAAAAAAATCAAATCAAATGCTGCAATCTTCCATAGCTTGATTAACCACATGCTTCATTAAAGCTTTCACTGCTGTTAAACTAAGCTGTAAATGCCAGGAAGGCAGTGATTTTTTTGAAAGAGACAGAAACCATTCATGAATTTTCAATTTTTTTCCCCTCCTTCTCACCCCGCGACCCCCCCACCCCCCACTTTCCTTTCTAACCAGAAAAAATAAACAGGCACATTAAGTGTAATAGGAAGGGAACACAGATTTAAAAGTTTCATGTAGGGTTTCTTAAGACAGTCAGCTCTGTCCATGCTTTTGCACTGTGCCTTACAGTAGCTCTCAAAGCTAAAACCATGCAGCACATGCAGACTAAGCACTTGAAACAAATTTTACCACTCTGTTCTCAAATCAGAGAGAGTTTTACATTAGCTAAAACTGGCTTTTAAAGGGAAGGGAGATAAATCTGCTAAAAGAAGCTATAGTGGTACAAACCCTTTGAGCCAACACCACTGAAGAGAAAAAAAGAGTTGGTACCTCACAGTTTCAGCCCTCTATTATATAAAACCTTTTCTTACCCACAACTGAGAAGAAACAGCTGCAAATAAATGGCCTTTCAGCTGTGGTCACTTCTGTACTTCATTCTTAAGTGCTCCCAGTGCAGCAGCAACCTAAACCAACCCTGTTGCATTACTAGAGCACTGCTGCCTGCTCCTTTATGAGTCTCATGCTGCTCCACAGCCGTTTCCCGGCTCCCTATAGCCCACCTGCTCCCCACAGCCCCAGCTGCAGCTCATAAACTTATCCCAGGCACCAGGTGAGAATTGGTCCCAGCCTCCTGCAATTGCTGCTTCAGGGCATCAGGTGAGGCCTCTGTGCTAGCCCCACCTCACTCACTTGCATGAAGACTCCTATGACCCACCTCCAGAGAGAAAAACCAAGGGTGGCAACCCAGAATTTTAATTCCTTTTGCTGGTTGTCAGCATCTTAAAATCCTTGCAAGAGTCATTTTGGTAGCTGATGAACTACTGCAGCTTCTGCAGTTATGTACATGGAACTTTTAGGTTGAGCTATTGCCACTGTTATCACAGGCTATCTGAGAAATCAGAGCAATTGTACTGGTCATAACACACTTTTTGTAATCTTTGTAAAAATATTCCTAATATACAAAGCAATAAAATGCAGTCAGTGATCAAAGTTCCAAAGATGCAGATTGTGCTTTTACTCAGTATGCCAGGCTGTGAAACCACCCTTTCTTAAATGAAATTTATGTAAATAAGACTGTCAGTTCCTTGGGTTTTCTGACAAGGGAATGGTCTAATACTTACAAGGAAAATCTAGAAGCTGGCAGGATTTCGATTTAACAGTTAATACATTATACTGACCTGGATAGGATCTCAGCATTGTATTGAATGTGACTTCTTCCAGTTAATGGTACCAAAGTAACTACCAAAGTGCTCCCCAGAGTCTCCTTCCAGGTTGCTGCACCAAGTTTTTCAAGCAATCCCTACTGAGGCCTGAGCCTGCAGCCAGCTCCCCTTCCCAGCAGGCTGGGGGGTGGCTGCAGTGGGAGTAGTCCTGGCAGCCACAGAAGGACCTGTGCAGTTTCACGTGGGTGAACCATCACGCTCAAAGGGCCAACAGTTCAAAGTCCAGCTGGAGTAGTGGCTGGAGGAATGAACTGATGGAAACTTGATGAAGTCCTGCACCAGGAACAGAACAACTCCCAGCTGGTTGAGTGCCCAGTGGATGGAAGACAGCTTGAGAGGTCAGGATCCACCTGGATCCCTGCATGACTGGATCCTGTGTCACAGAAGAGCAGAATCAGTGAGCATCAAGAACTGCAATGGCTGACCACAAAGGCTGCAGAATCTCTGTTCTTGCAGACACCCACCTGGACAAGGCCTGAGCAACTGGATCTAACCTGTAAATCAACGGTGCTTTCAACAAGAGGTAAGACTAAATACCCTCTAGAAATCCTTCCACTCCAAATGGTTGTATTCACCGCAACCTTGAGCTTCCGCAGCAGAAATACATTTTATTATATTTAGCCATTTTCTTTGTTTCCTCTACCAAGTGCTCTTTATTTTGAAGTCAAAGCACTATCTCCTGAACCAATGAAACAAAACAAAAACAAACCAGGTAAGTCTACAGAATTCTGGACATGCACAAAGTAAGAATCAAAACTTCTTTAGGATTTTCTCCAAAACATTACCCTCAAACTAAGCACACAGTATCTCAAGAGTTGTACGTATGCTTTTTCCCTCTACATAGAGTTGCCCTGGAAATTAGAGTCCTCTTACTGGCCTGAGTCAACTGACCATTACTCTGATATCTTGTACATGCGCCTCTATCAGATCAAAATCTGATCAGAACTCTAAAATCCTATCCTTTTCTCCAGTACTGCTTTTTTGTTACACAACTAGGGATGTCCTGGGAAAAAAAAAAGTTTATAAAAGAAAAAATACTTCCCTAAAAACATCTGGACATTGGTTCAAAAAACTTCCAAGTTTTTACACACGTTACATATTCACAGTATCCAAGGCTTAACATGAAACACTACAGTAACTCGAATCACAATGCATATACATTTTAAATCTGAACTTAGATTAGCAATTATATATGAAGAAAATAAAATAGTAATTCTGCAGCAAAACCCAAAAATTCCGGTTCTTCTCTCCCCTCTGTCCTATTGTCAGACATGGATAAGTCAAAATGCTTTTACTTATTAATTCAGACCAAAGAAAAAGATGCGCATAAACTGTCTTAGTGACATTTTATTAAAGTAATTTTTCAGGTTTCATGCTCCCCCCACACACATATGTGCAAATTTCTTCTGCTGGCACTAAGCCACAGACCAATTTTGACATGGAAAACAGCTGTAGGAAAAAGAAACTCAGAAATTATCTTATAAATGGACACATAATACATTACAGTGATCCCTTTAGTAGTCAAATGGTTCATGACCATTATATTTTATGTAATATCACAAATGCACAAAATATGCTTTCTATATGATTGCAAAAACAGCAGCACTCTGGAGCCAAGTGCATGACTTAATATTATAATAATGAGTCTACTTCAGTGTAGTGGATTTTAATAAGACTTTAATAATACTGGTATGAAGCCAAATTGCATAATGTCCCAACATATGAAACAAAGCTTTTGTAGAGAAAATAAAAGCTCATTGAAGTACAACCACGTTTAAAAAACCAAAATAAAACAAAAAACAACAAAACAAACAACCACCAATGTTATCTAAACAAAGCCATTAGGCATACTTAATTTTTAAAAATCAAATTAGAGAAAATGAACTCAAATCTATTCCCAGATCTCAAGATAAAATTTAAAAGGATATTATTTTAGGCAACATTTATGAAAATGAAGGTACTATGTCAGCACTGGGAAACAAGCTAACACCATAATTACATCTTTTGGCACAGAGAGGGATATGGGTTGAATATCTCCAATTTCTCTCAAAGGACAAAAAATTATTCAGTTACCTTACAGGTGGGGTTTAAGACTGAGCTATGTAGGATTATCTAAGAACAGCTTAGACCAGTAAATTTATTTTCTTTTACACATGAAAACAAATTCAGTGTAAAAGTCCCAGAGGTAAAGCACCAAATTATTTGCTCCCTCAAGCCTCTTCAATTCTGGAGTCTTGAGGAAAACAAGGATTTGAAATCACCTGTAAAGCTCACTCAGGCATGGACAATTCTCAGAACAGCTTTCTCTCTCAACCCTCCCCAGGTATGGCAATGTCAGATAGCAATTAAAAGAAAAATCAGCATTTCATTTGCTGGGCAACAAGCAGAATAGCACACATTCCTAAAGCTGTAAAACCTTTAAAATATTTTAGTGTTATGCTAGTTGGAAGATTACAATTTGTATGGATAACATTTTTTGTTCTTTATTAGGGTCAACTGTGAAGACCCACATATCCAACAGAGAGATCAACATCTATTAGCATATTCCACCATACTACTGGTTACAAGTTGTGCTGTTAAACTGAGGCTAAATCTATGCTGACAGCCCATCAGAGCATGTGGTGATAAATACAGGAAGAATCAGAACAGTTTTCTTTATTTACATTGTTTCATCTATGTGTCTCCACTTTTTAAGCAGTTTTGATAAAGGCATAAACATTTTTCAAGTAGATTTAGATTCCACACGACAAGATGAAGTGAATAGGACTTAGATTTCTTATAAGTCTACTTTAGCTACAGAAACCATTAAAAAGTTGCAAGTAATTTTAAGATGAAAGGCATTAGCAGCTTTTTAGAAAAGGATAATCATACTCTTCTAAAGACTTAATGACACATAATTCACAGAAGCTTTTGACTTGGTCTGCTGTTAATTGAATCAAAGTCAATGATGATCTTGTTACACTTTGGCTTGAATTCCCTAAAAAAAAAGAAAAATACAGATATTAGTTAGTGAGTAGTTAAAACATTTTGCTTGCTTTAGTTCTAGCTAAATTTTTGAAGGAATAAAAAAATCCCAAAAAACACATCCTTGGATTCTTGTAGTTTTCTTCTCTATGGGAGCCAATTATAGTGCACCACACTGAGAGAATCCTGGACAAGAAAGACTAAGACAAAGAGACACATGGGGTGGGTTACCCTGTACATTCTTCAGCTATTGGAATTTATAAATTACCCAGGAGTCAAAGGACTTCTACCAACTTAGCTGCAGGTGGTGGCATAATGTTACCAGGTCTGTGATTTTTGTTCATATATATTAATATTTCAAATATTTTTAATATATATTTAAAGATCTAGGTACAGATATAGGTATACAGAAAAAAATGCTTAAATCATCTGTAAATGTATGCATATAAAAAAAGATATGTGGAATACATTTTGATAATATTGATATTTTGATCAATTTTTTCCTGCCAAGTTTTAGAAAAACACTTTCAAGCTTTGTGTCAGCATAATAGAATATTTTTTGTGGAAGGGGAATAGATCACATTATGCCATACTGGGTAAAACCCAAACTAGTTAAGAGGGAATAATTTAAAAATTGTAACTTTAGAACACTAAAATTAATACTGCTGCAAAATGTTTCCTTTTATTATCATTACAGCATCTGCTACAGCAATTAGCAAGGAAGGTATACAGGGACTGAGCATATATTTTCCACTCTACCAGTAAACAAAAGATTATGCAAATAGTGTGGATTTAGTGCCTAATTAAGTTCTGCAGTTCAGTTCAAGAGATTCATTAAGTACCACCTACATCCTCAGCAATCGATACAAGGATAAGTAACAGTCAACGCAGGAAAGCACATGCTGCTGACCACAGAAACTCTGAATGCTTTGTTCTGAATAGCAACCTGAAATGCAAGAAACATTTCTCACCTTGGAGAAGTTACAAGATTTGACTTGCAAGAGAATGATATATGCTTCTTAGTCAAATAGTCTTAGCAGACAGGAAATACACCAAAGGACTAAAACTGAATTTCAAGTAGGACATAAGGAATATGTTATGCTGTGTTTTTCCATGGATGTTTCTTAGCCCAGTAGGTATCTTTCATCCTAAAATTTTATCTGTCAGAATTGTTATGTTTGCAAATTTTTCAAAGTCTTTATATTAATAGTGTAAAACTTTTTAGAGTTGCAAAGCCTCCCTGACTACATAATTAGCCTCACCCACAGCATGCTGCTCCCATCAAACTCGCTGTTGAACAGATTGTCTTTAGGTATCTCTGTCAGTGTCTTTATAAACCCCACTCTTGAAACATTTTTCAGGTTATCATTACTCTAAGGCAAATATTCCAAGTTTTACCCTTTTCTCACCTAAAAGCTGACCAAAGAAGATGAACAGCTATAATTACTAGAATTAATTATGGGCGGCTTGTTTGAGACTTTCCCAAATTGACAGCAACAAAAAGACACTGAAGTGTCAATAAAGATGGAGTAATCCACAAAACCAACGAAAAATGAGTTGGTTGTTTCAGTCCAACACATATGATCACAGGATAATTCAGGTTACCCACGACTTCAGGAGATCATTTAGCCCTACCACCTGCCCAAAGCAGGGTCAAGGAAGATTCTCTCGAGTACAATGTAATAAATAATCACCCCCTTGGCGATTTCGCTTGCATTCCAGTAACAAAATGTGTCATGGACCATTTTCTCATACAAACGTTTCAAAATTGAACTATGACCATACACAAGACAAAAGAATGGTGCAACAGTCCTTCTACAGAGCAAGCCATCTAAAAACACTACAGAGGAACAAAATGCTCCATGCTGTAAGAAGAAGAACATTTGCCCTAAAGTTGGTATCTTTCACATCCCCCTTTTTTCCATTCTAGAGTAAAAATAAAGTTAATTTTCTCACCTATATATAATACCTGCCAAATCAAACATCCGCCGTGCAGCTGTCATTTCTGTAGTGTCATGATACTTGTCAGACATGAAAATAACTTCCTTTATGCCTAAAGAAGTCACACAGAAAAAATGTTAGAATTACACTGAAAAAAATAGTAATGTCTGGTGCACAAAATCAGAAGTGGCAGCATTCATCCACATGCTCTACAACTCCTTGGTACACCTCTACTCACAAATGTATGCTGTGTAAAATTGCTGAAAGATCTTTGCCTAAATCACTTAGGAAGGGGAGAAATATAAAGGCTTCAAAAGAGAATTCACAAGCATTTCATAGCTGATCAACATCTTCCTGTGTTTGCCAGACAGCATGAATATAAATACATTGCAATTTAGCAGTGACCTAAGTGCATAAAGAAAAGGATGAGTGACTACATTGAGAACAAGCAGCCAATCTACCTCGAAGACCATTTGATTTTGAGTCTCTAAGTAGGAGAACTGTATGAAGCACAAATACAGACTACCATCATCTTTCCCTCTTCACCTGTGGCAGCAGCTCTCTGGCCACAGAGAGCAACAGGCACAACTTTCCCAGGCATTGTCCTGGGGAAGGCTGTGAGAAGATCAGAGAAAAGAATGATAGATAAACAATTCTTATCTTCACTTGCTGCACCTGTTGTTGTGAACATAAGGAATATGTTATGGAGATTTGTTTACCAAAGGGTGACTTCTTAATTGGCCAATGGTGATGGTGTTTAATTGAAGGACCAATTAGGTAAAACTGTTATCGGACTGTCTGTAAGGGTGATGGGTTGTGAACGAGTACAGTATAATAAAGTGATGGATCAGCCTTCTGCACTCATGGAGTCAATGCTGATTATTACTTGGCCGGGGACGCGTGCTACGACACTCACCCCTCTTGATTGCAAACCATACTTAACCAAAATAAAGAAGTTTTCTGTTTACTGCTTTCTTCCTATACTCCTGTGGCCATTAGTAGTGAGAGACACTCCCCAGAATAGCAACCCATGCTGGGACTGCATGACTTTACTCAGTGAGCAAAATACATGTTACTTTAAGCAGAGATTTTTACAAAACTGAAGCCTGCTGCAGATACTCCCTAATCTCAAAAAAGGAGACACATTTAGGTCAGCACACTTGCTGCAGTGGCACAGATTTATAATAATTGTAATGAAAGACATAATTAAAGTAGGATCATAGAAATCTTATGACATTTATGAGCAAAGATATTTTAAAATCTTCAAATATCTACTATGCATCACATTCAAATTAAAATTTCATGTATATATTCCCAACAGACCTTTTGTCATGCAGAAGTTTATTTCTTTCTGCCCTACTCTATTCAATGTGCCAGAGCACAGTAAAATTGACAGTAATTATATGCAAAGCCTCTGTTGTTCTTTGGCAGCTCCTGGTCTAAGAAGTTACAAACCTAAATTAGAAGCACATTTAGAATCACAGTAGATGCAATTAGCACTGGAAAAATTTGGCACCATTCAGATGCAAAAAACCCCCACAAGTAGCATCTTCTGAGGTTGACAGTGCAATTAATTTAGATCTAACATCAGCAATTAAACATCAAATACATCTATTAGAAGATGCCAATGAGCAGGCAGCATTGCAACCCTGAAAAAGTAAGCTGGCACTACTGCTTACCTGCCTGGATGATGAGCTTTGCACATTCATTACATGGAAATAAGGCAACATACATGCTGCAGCCTTTCACATCAGCTGAGTTTTTGTTCATGATGGCATTCAATTCGGCATGGCACACTGATGAAACAAGGGAAGAAACAATTAATAGTACTGATCATTAAAATAAATTGGTCAAACTAAAATTAAAGTGTTACAATATAACTGCTTGCATTATTTTCAAAGGCAAATAGCTTGCACAGCTTATCATAAAGGGCAGAGAAAGAAATAAAAGCAGAAATACCAAGATCAATGAAGGTCAATTGTTCTGACCAGGCTGCTGATTAGTAATGATATCATTAAGTGCATTAGCACTGCCATTTGCTAACACCTATTGCAGGCAACAAAGCCGTAGGCTCTGGGCCAAGCCATTGCAACCACCCTTAGTGAAGCAATATCTCACAACTTCACAACTCTCTGGAGTATCTAACTGCCAGTATAAAACAGCTCATTTATGTGTTTACATGCACAGATAGGAACAGTCTTATGGTTGCAGAAGCGTGCTGTGCACTCTTAAAGGCAGCAGAATCGCCAAGTAAAACCAAGCAACTCTGTCCTCTGGGTCTCAGAATGGCTCAGCATTGCTGCAGGATTCTCCCACCCCCAGAATACACAAGATACACTCGGCCATAAAAACATCCAGCTTCAATATTAGAGTGACTTTACTGCTCATTAAAAGGCGCCAGACTTCGTAAGCAGGAAAACAAAGTCCTGTATTTCTCCATGGATTTGGGATAGGCCAGGTAGCAATGGACCATCCTGCCTTACTCCACCATAACACAATAGCACTTTCAGGACTGACAGCACCAGTGTTTATAATGTACACATGAGCAGATTATCTAACGTGTTACCAATACAGCTGAGAAGAGCACAGTTTCTGTGTTGGCCACAATCAAGCTCTGAAAAAAAACCATCATGATCTCTGTGAGAACTTCCTGTTTACTCCTAGGAATAACAGCAAGTTGCATAATTTATATACCTACCTACTAAGAAACTGCCTGCTGCCCTGACTTCCTAAACAGATGCTGAAGTGTGGTGTGGGTTTAAGATCATTTAGAGACCTGCATGTGCAGACAACTTGAAGAGGTTTTCCACTGCTTGTTTTGAAGAACAGATTTTTTAAAAAGTAGTTTTTTTCTCCCTTGTGCCCATGTGCCCATGAAAATTAAAACAGACCAAGTTTCACAGCACAACTTCATAGCAAATTTGGTGCTATATGCTGACCTCTGGGTGAATGATCTCATCACACAAATAACTGACTGCAGTACCTTCAGCACACAGGAATCATTGCTGAATGGAAATGGTTTCCATATGTGCTACATGTCTACATGGAATTTTCTATACAACAGCTAATGCACTACAAATTTACAGCCTAACTTACAGCACACAAACTTTCCCATGCAAGCAAGTCACGAAGGACTAAACACTTGCAAAAGAAAGCACAGTATTGGCTTCTACCATGCCCATGTTATGCTATCCACATACCTTCTCATAACCAATAAAGCCAGAAACCAACACAAAAAATAGGAAATTGAAAAAGAAAAAAAAAACAACCAAGAGCCAAGAGCCATCACATTAAGGCTTCTTTCATTATTTTTACTCTTTCCATTGCAACTGTTACTGGGTCACACTGTATTTCAAATATATGTCGTTAAGTGTATGAGAAATGCAGTTACATGAATCTATACATTTAGAAAATTTGTTGAACTCCAAGTACATTACTAAGTTGCACCAATCTTATAAAGCCTTTACAATAAATAATCACAGAATTATTTTTCTGGGGCTACGGAGGATTGAGTAAAAGAGTGACATAATTTCAACAACTGGAAGTACGGGTTATGTCAACAGGACAGAAACACCACTTTTAAGTTTCTTTGAACAATATATTTGTGTTCTAGGCAGCAGTTTAAAATATGGAAGGCATCCAGAAAGAAGGATATTTTCAAAGGCTCCCAAAACTAAAAAATAAGCAAAACTAATTCCTTTAGTAAATATTTTTCCTTCACTAAAACTCAGAAATCTCCAGCTGTAAAACCAGACAAGTTTCATTATTAGTACTGCAACAAGTTTCCTTCCTACACTAATGAGAGAAAAAGGTTATTTTGGCAGGCTTCTACTAACTTTCAACAACAAACCTCTTCCCAAGCAAAAACAAGATCAGGCCAAGAATAACTTATAGAAGATAATCAGCAGGAGCAAGGGAAAACCATAAATTTTGCCTCTTGACCATCTTCACACAATCTAAAATTTAGAAAAATTACAACTATCCCATGTGGACAGAAGACGTAGAGACAGCAATAAGAAACAGAAAATCATTCCAAGACAAGAAGTACTTAAGTCTACAACAAACCCAGCAAGTTTTCATTTCAAATTGAAAATGAGGGTTTTTTTTCATGTGCCTAACCAAGTATTTCTTACTGAACTTACTGCAGAAACTAGTACAGGACCAGAACCTTGCACTGATTCCAGATATCATAATTTTCCATCCATTATTACTTTTTTAGTCTACTGGGCCATTAAATACCAATGCCTCAGTTGCTGTGATTTGAAAGTATATTCTGGGGAACTATCATTACACATGTCTTTGTTTTATACATCTCCCTAGACATGTGCTACTTATAAAGGGTTATTATGCTAGATGGTTCTTAAGAAGGTGCTGGCATCAGAAAAGTATTTTTAGGCTTTGTCCCATCCCTCTTAATTCCCTCTTACTCATATTCACCCCTCTCTGACAAATAGGCATTGACCAGGTTAAGATAGGTCTATTACCCCCAGATTTTTGTTACAGACCTCCCCAGTCTTTTTTTTTAGAGACCGAAAACAAATCCAGATGTCCAAAATCCCTCTTTTTAATTACTAACTAGTTTAGATTTGGGGTGTTATGAAGTTTTCTAAGCTGTTAAGAGCTCCTACTAACAGTAACAAATTGTTCTCTCTGAGATAGTAAGAAGCCAACCTAAAATAACCTTTCACAGGTGCACAGTATTCAGAACTCTGAAAACTGTATCTTTAAGCAATTCTTAGTAAAATTAAGAATTTTTACAATACCCTATGAGGGACTCAAGAGCTTTGGTTTTTAAAAAAAGAATATTCACATATAGCTGACATAATATCAAGTCCACAACACTGGTTTCCATTCTGGAGAAGTAGCTTGAAAAGTATTCTCAAAAGGCTTCATTAGCTGAAGAAATAACCATGCAACGAGAAGTTAAGTGTGTGCTCTGACATTCCCACCACCTGCTACTAGGTTCATGAGAGTGAAAAAAAAAGAAAAAAGCCAATAAATGACTGCTTCATTACTG
Source organism: Taeniopygia guttata (assembly GCF_048771995.1). Lineage (NCBI taxonomy): Eukaryota > Metazoa > Chordata > Aves > Passeriformes > Estrildidae > Taeniopygia > Taeniopygia guttata. The sequence goes on along the minus strand of NC_133028.1, from coordinate 32,387,699 downwards.
GTAGTATTAACTGCTAGTGTTTGTCTCTTCTCATTGCATGCTGCTTTGTGTTGTATAGCTGAGGTAGCACTCATCCTTAAGCTCACCTGTAAACTAGAGACCCCTGTTTACCCTATAAATGGTAATTTTTCAGAATTGAACACTTAACATGAGCATGTTCCCAGTGGGTTGCAGAGTCAGAAATACTCTTCCTACATTTATAAACGTGTTCTGACTAGCAATTTCATGAGAACTACAAGACTAGTCAAGGTGTTTAATACAGTTTAAAGGCTTACATGCTTGATGAAGAGCATGCTAGACCACCATAACTTTAAAGACCTTTTAAAGAAGCAATCAGAGGAAGGGCTATGGAGAAAGACTTTTTAGTGCTATTAATTACTAACTGAGCCAGACTAAGAAATTTGTTATCCTTTACTTGCTGGAACTCTGACACTGAACACACCAAGAATCCCAGAAGGTATCAAAACATTAATTTAAGGAATGCAGTCTGGAGTGACAACCACTTGGGGCAGTGGTTGATGGAGATGGAATTTGTAGAATAACATCTATTTTTTTCAACCTTTTTGAAAGCATAGGGATGGTTGCTGTTCACTTCATTAAGGGCAGGCAGGACACTGATGGTGGGCTGGCACTGGCCTCAGCCCTTCCTGCTGTTCTCTCTCTCTCTCTCTCTCTGTGTGTGCTGGAGAAGCAGCTGGTGTGGTCAGGGCACAGAGGCAAGGATAACAGCAGCAGATTTGTTAGGAGGCCTAGCCTCTTTAGACTGCAGTAAGAAAAACAGAACCCCACCCTCACTGCTTTCTTCCACAAGAACTGGGAAGTGAAGACGGGAACAAGTCAGCCCATTTATGAACAAGACAAAACTTACTGAGTCAGACCAGAGAAACACCTCTCAAAATGTGAGCAGCATTAGCTAACCCATCCTATTTCAGTTTTTCCCATCCTGCTCCAAGTTGGTTCTAGTCCTAACAGAACACAGAAGTGTTTCTTAGCAGGGAAGTAGAACAAGAGGAATTTTTGTTTCTAAATCTCCAGACTTTCTACAGATTTGATGTATGATACCAGAATTGGACAAAAATCCATGCAGGATGAGAGTGGCTGTAAGTGGAGACCATCTCCTGTAGATCCCCTTCCCAGCTGAAACCTCATCTTTGCACTGCCAGTTGGAGAGAGAGCATAACACTTCTTCAGAGTGCCTTATCAAATTTTGTGCTGTCAAAATAACAGCTTCTACAAAACTAACATTTGCCTGAATATTGTTGAGTGTTCATTTCTATGAAAAATTGACAAAAATCTCATAATCCTAACACAAGGAAATGTTGATAACAGTTTGTTTCATTTTACACAGCAGGTACTGTTCAATTAGAGTATACTTTTTGCTACAGCACATATTTTATCATATTTGAACCTGTATAAATATTTGTAAGCATACTTACTCAATATTTTCTGTATTGCTCAGAGGTTTCTAAATTTGCCAGTCATTCTAATTTAAAACCCTTAATTAGAGACTGGTTGTCAAATGGATGTTCTTAGATTACAGTGGAGACAGAGGGCATAACAGGAGCACAGCAACTAGATTTAGTGGGAAGATTTGTGTTAATAGGACAAAAATGTAGTATTTTAAATGACTGGTGAGATGAAACTGAACATCAACAAATCCTCAGATTCATCTAACAGAAACAGAGGGCACATTTTTGACTCTGAAAGACAGAATTTTGCCTAATTACTAAGAAGCTTCTGCTCATAGTACTGAACACAATGCTTCGGGAAGAGCTTTTAATAATATCTTAGTAAAACTGGCCTTCCATTTCTCTCATGTGCACAGACACATCCCTGCTGCTGTTACTGACTGGCAGCCTGGAGCCAGTCCCAACATAACAATGACATTTTGATTTTGTGCTAGAAAAAGGGCACTCTGCAAAACACTCTGTGCTTTCTGATATAACAAGGCTATACTGTTCAAACATACACAACTAGAAGGAAGAGCCTCCATCCACTTCAAGAGTCTCATAAGGAATGCACACTACCAATACATGTGATCCATGTCACTATTCCTGTGATATCCAAATGCCTAGGGAATGTTTGCATCCTCTAAGGAAAGGTGAACACTGGCTACCACATTTTGATGCCTTCTCGCAGTAGCAGCTCAGGTTACACCTGGATTTCTTAGTCAATCACAACACTGCCCCTAACATGAGCTGAGCAGAATCCACGCTTGAGGGTGTGAGATAGATACATACAGTATCTTGCAGCAGACATAGGTAACCAAGCCAGTGGTGAATTTCAAACCAACAAGTTTCAAGATACAGCAAAATTCAAGAGTGACAGGACTTGTTTAACCTCACAACAGAAGTTCAAAAGGCAACTGTTATCAGTTAGTGCACAGGGAAGGAGGAAGGGTTAACCACAGTCAACAAGAAAAACTAAAATAGCATTGCTAGCCCATGCAAGAACCTGAAAACTAACCACAGATAAATTTAGGGTGGAAATCAGAAGATTTTTAGCCATGAAACAGTAAATCTGATCAGAGATGTAGGATCAATGCATCCATCAGCTCTTCTGGAGTTCAATAAATTTGTTATAGGATCACCTAATATCCTTCTGCAAAGATCACCTCTGGGTCCAATGCCCTGCTAAGTCTGTGCTGCTAAACACAGACAGGGCCAGGGACTGACCCCTGGCCCTGAGGCCAACTGGCACAGACTGGTTCATGCTCATCTTAGGGCTCCCTCAGCAACACACTGCCCTCAGGCCTCAGTTTCCTCACGCTCCAGAGTCCCGTGACACCACACAGTTATTTTGTATGTCACAGTTCAAAGTGCATAACGAAGTGAGAAGACTTTTATGCAGCTCACCAGAGAGGAATTTTCAAAACATGAAACAGAGTATGTGTTGCATATCTGCCAGTACGCCTGAGGGAAGGAGGAGGGTTAAGTACACCATCTCAGCAGGCTTTGCATTATAGGCCTATACCTGATGACTGTTTTCTTTGCAGTCTTTTTTCCACCCTGCCCTCTGGAACACCACTGAAGAGCAATACTGAAGCTTTGTTCTGGAGAGAGCCAGTAAGAGTGGTGCAAAACACAGGGAGTGAGCGTAAGCATTTACAGCTAACCCACAAGAGTACCCAGGACCAGGTGGTCAGCACTCAGATCCAACCCCAGACCTTTTCTGTAGCACTGCAGATGCATGAAGTAGCTCCAGAAGACATCTTCCAACTTAATGTGGTGGTACATGCACAATTACCATCAGCTTCAACTAATAAGCTACATTGCAGTGATGAAAGTGCCATCATTCCTGTGGTTAGCTAATGGAGCACATAGTAAGATTGTATCATCTCTGAACAAGCCAGTCAGGAAAATGCAAGGATAAAAAGTTCAATTTACACAAATGCTGTGATGATTAGCAAAAGGAGAAAGGAAAAATGACAGTTTAATGAGATTTTAGCAGCAATTCTATGTGTCTCTGCATCTACCAGAATTTTTTTAAGCAGATTTTTTTTTTTTATATATACTTGTCTGGTCTGTCAACTGTGCTATCAAGATTAATAAGAAATTGCTAGAGTTTAAATGATCTGTGAATTACAAAATAGGTTGTTTATTCATCACAGCAGACACTTTGTGTTACAAAGTTGTGATTTTTTTAATGAGGTAAAGACTAAGATAATGGGGGGAAGGGCAGTAGTTAGACCAACTCCTGGAAATCAACTCAGCACTCCAAGCTGTTACTAGTATGCTCATTTTTAAAACATCACATGCTCCACATCTTCTGCAGCCAGAGTTCACAAAAAGAAAAAATTTCCCACATCATCTTGGACAAAGAATTCTCACAGTAATTTTAGTATAAACTGGTCAGCTTAGATTTGAGTGCCTGGAACATGCTCCAATGCCAGAGACCACCCACACTGATTTTAGCTCAGAACTGAGACCTTACAGCAGCATAAAAATTCAACCATAATCAATATTCTGTTTTCAGTGCTTTTATTTAATCAATGGGCTAACACTTGTTTCCTCACCCTATAAATAAAGAGCAGTCATACTAAGTTGTAACATTATGGTCACAGCACTATGTGTAAAACCAGTGCTTCAGAGCAGACTTCAAATTTGGCAGGAGCAGACTTCAAACTTGGCCCTATATTGGGAATATACCTCTTACAAAAAATAATATGAAATGGTCTCAAGCTTAAGAGTTACCATTAGAGGTTTTATAATAAATTGGTGAAGCGAACAAGGACAAAGTACTGGGGTTTTAAGAAGTCAAAAATATCGAACTGATGAATTATGTGCTGAGCCACTGCATATCATCTTTCACTTCAATGCTATAGAAAACCAGAAAATGGTTTTTAGAAAGAGCTCCGAGTGAGCTCAGGCTATGTCAACACTAATGTAAGTTTAATTTCTCTATCACACCAATTGTTAAACTTACAAGTAAGAAACAGAAATAGTAGGCAGAGATAAATACTGGTCACTGGAAAAGGGTTAGTATTCCTCTGCAAAAGGTGAACTCTTGTGCTGACTTTCCTCAACCCACGCAGGGAGAAGGAAAATTTCCCAAGGCTCTGGTTCTCTCTTTTGTGGTTCTCTGCCCTGCCATTCCTGAGCTCAAGACAGGCTCAGATGCAGCACAGGATGAAGAAGCTCTTGGTTTTTCTGTGCCTGCAGCTTTTGCTGCATTGGTGTCACACACAGAGGTGCAGCAGGAGCTGGAGTGGGGACAGAAAGACGAAGGGGGACTTAAAGAAACATAGGGACTGTTTGGTCTCTTACTAGTTTTAACCAAGGTCTCTTACCCACATAGAGGTCACAAGGCAGCCCAGTCTCCTTGGCTCCTGCAAACCACACCTGATCCAGAAGAGTCATCCCTGCTGATAGGTCCACCAAATTTAATGGAGGACCCTTTTAATAACACTTACAGAAGGCCAAACTATGCCTACTGCAAAGGCAAGATCCAAAGCAGCACTAAACAACATTTACTATGAAACCATCCCTGCTCTTCATTCCTTTTGGCCATTTAGTAAATGGGAATCAAATCAGAGGCTGAAGTAAACAATGAAAGTCACCTCACCCATGGAAGGTAGACCCACAGCACACAGACTTCACGCCAAAATATTCAGCTTCTTCACAACATACACAACCTATGCCATCAACACCTGAAATGGAAATTTTTCACAACTACTGGAGTTTATAATTTTAATACCTGTATTTTAGACCCCATTACTTGTTTTGCATATACACACACTGTAATTTCTGTGGAGACAAATACACAGAAGCAGCAATTGTCTGTGTGCACTGCAACTGTGTGCTAATGAGCTGCTTCATATTTACAGGCTTCCACTACCCAATCCAAAATGGCTAATATTTATGAACCTATTTCACCAGGAAGTCAGTCTTTCAAATAGACTGTGATTTTTCTCCTGGTGTACCATATATGGGCACATTAACGATATCAAGCGAGTGGAATAAAAACTGATCGATACTTTACCAGCTGAACTTTCACAGACACAGACATCACAAGTCTAACCTGTCAACCACAAGAAGTCTTACCATAAGGATATTTTGTGTCTAGTCTATTTGCTCCTGTTCTTGTCCAAGGTAGTACATCATCACTGCAACCATTAGGCATCCCATTGTAGCCAATTCCAACAATCTTGTTTTCTGAATTTACAATGCAGGCACCAACCTAAATAAAATCAGATTTATATAGTATCAATAGCATGCAAAAGAATGTGTCAACAGTCAAGATGAGACATGAATAGTCAGTCCTATGATTTTCATTTAAGAGATACAAGCTTCACTTAATATATTAAGTCACACCATCTAGTGAGCAGGGCTACAATTGTACCTAACTGGTGGGGCTTTGAAATAAGTCAGGGCAGATGTAACTCTGTTAACCCTTTGGTCATGCTGTTCCCATCCAGCCTGCTAGCACTGTTCCTTGTCTGCTTATGAAATAACCTAGTTCAGGGAGCAGAATCGGCACTGAATGAACCCCAGTAAACACCTAAGTTCAGCTACCCAAATTAGCTTTCCCAGCAGCAGTATGAGCAATGAGAGCAAAAGAAAAGTTATGAAAGATGTAACAGAAATACAAGTGTTGGCTTATGCAGGCCTCTCAAGACTGTGGCTTGTTGCAAACATGCACTAAAATTCCAAACCTTTTAACTCTCACCCTTTATTGCTTCAGCCTAAGTCTACAAAGGGACTCTTCTTAAAGAATGATGATGTGTTGCATTTTTGTTTTCTGCCCATATTAGCTGTTGAAATTGTAACAGTACTAATTTTAATTCACCCAATGTGTTTATCAACCAGTCCTTGGGTAACTAAACTTTAGCCCCAAGTGAATAATCTTCAAAGAGCTAAGTGCTGTAATGTACAGAAGGAAGTGAACAGATTGTTTTTCTGGGATTTTCTTCCTGATTTTTTTCACACAAAGGAAGTCTAACAGGATGACTGGATCCTGCAGAATAGCATGTTTCAGGAGCTGTATCAATCACCTGAAATCAATAATGAACAATATTGAACAGAGGCACATGAAACACATGAAATAATTGAAACAGACACTGAAGACAGGGAACGGGATCCTGAGGGAGGAACAAACTAGAAGAAAACTCCAGTCAACTCAATAACAAACAAATTCTCTTACAGGTGAGGAAAAGAAACTTGTAAAATCTTGTGTCTTAAAAAATTACAACCTAAATCTTCCAGAGGAGTTTTATTTTTATCCTCCTCTAAAAGCGACTATATTTACTGGAAAAGGAAACAAAATGCATGCGTCATTTTAACTTCCTGATGAAAAGATGATTTATAAAACTCCAAGCTACAAATGTATACAGAATTATACATGTGAGGTCAGGCCCAAAAAGAGAATTTCTGTAACAGAAGGTGCTGACTACGTTAAAAATTGAATAGCTATACACTGAAATAACTTTTATTAAGAAATTCTTGAAATTGCTACATGTACATCTGATGTGATAGGCAATATAGATTAGGTTATCTTATTATTACATGTTGCCTTCTTACCTGAGAGCTTGGATCCTTGCTTCTTTGTGCTGACAGAAAAGCTACTGCCATAAAATATTCAGGCCATTCCAAATAATCCTCTCTTTTTTTGCAGGATGCTTCACTGCTGAAACAACAGTTTATAGAAAAAAACAGCCATCAGCAAACACCACAGCCCTAGAGTTACTACAAATTGTATTATTTTAACATGCACAAGATTAAAGCAACCAGGATCAGAATGTGGCCAAGACCACATATTCACCAATATTTTGATAGTAAAACCATCAGTTTTAAGTGCTTTCCAGGAATTTATACATGCAACATTTCCTTTCAAGGAAAAGGCATCCAAGCAAGGTTGCAAATTGTATTTTTAGATAAGAAGGCTGAGATATTCAGAGCACTGAGCAATTCAAAGACAGAGCAATTTATCCTTTATAGATAACACCTTGTATATTTCTAAGGTTCGGGTATATCATGTACTGCCATTCTTCTCACCCAAACAACATAATCTTTTTTATGATGACTGTGATAACTGCCAACCTCTAATCTAAGTTATTTTGTACTTCTGCCTACAACAAGTGCTCAGTAGCTTCCTATTTGGTAACTTCCTCTGCAGGCATTAATTTCTGACCATACGGTTATCACTATAAATTTACCTCTTGTTACAACATTTACCACCAAAGATCTGAGGCCATTCCAAGAGTTCCCTGCTAATTTTCTCTTGAGATAATGTCTTACAAAGCCTTGTGGAAACTGACAGGAGACAGGTTCAAGAACTTTTCCTTTAGATATAGCATGTAGAAGTGAGTGCCACAAAAGCTTGCTTCTTTCCCTGCCCTGCAATGTAGATTTGGGGGAAAGAAGACGGAAAAAAGGGTGATACATCATTTTCTCTTGCTTGCTTATGGGTGAAAGCCTGCTCAGACAGTGTAAGACACAACAGGGGGATTTCTGCACATTTCAGCTCGAAGAAAAGAAAGGCAGACATCTCTCTCTCCACACATACATTTAAACTTTGAAAATTTCAAACAAAAGATCAAATTGAAAGAAATTTCTCCCAAACTCTCTCCCCTATCATTGCTACAACTTGAAATACAATTATAATCTCAAATACAATTATCAGCCTATATATCTTAAGACCAAGATACCCTTCTTGTGATGTACAGCCATGCAGAAAAATACATCACAGGTAACTGCAAGCAGCAAGACATCTCCTGACAACACTAGCACCGGCACTTTCAGAAGACAAATATTAGAAGGCAAGTGTTTAGTTAATCATTATTTTTATAACTAAACCCATGTATTAGAGGCTTGCAGTTAGCTTGTCATAAAGAGGTTACACTCTTTGAGTGAAAACAATGATAAAACTATACTTTAGAAACCTACAATGCGCTATTTACCAAAGATAAATTGCTGGTTTTGAATAGTCTGTATGTGGCACATTACAAGTTAGCAATTTTGGCTTGTTCTTGGAATTAATGAGTATCACCTTTAAGGCCACCATCCCAAAGTAAGGAGGGAAGAACACACAATCCTGATGTAACCCACACACCTCTCTCACACTTCGACAACATTGTAAATAGTGCCCAGAACTATCAGTTGTCAAAGCAAACACACAAATCAAGCATGTGATTCTAAAAATGCCCAAACTGACTTGAATCACGGTAACTAAAGGGTTGGGGCTATATCCTACCAAGAAGGAAAAGTGCTCAGAGAAAGAAGAGATTAAAGACATACCCTCACACCACTCTGTGCCAAACTGAACTTTGACAGGTTAACTAAAACATCAAGAAAATGTTTCAGCTATACAATTATTTAAAATAACTCCAAAAAAGGGATTTACAAAATTTAAACCATAACTGGACTTTCAATGATTGCTCCTGGCTAAGTGACACTCACAGTCATGTCTTTGGAGAGGGATAAAACACAATATAGAACTACACTGAATAAAATATTCTGGGAAAAGGGCCCCAGAAAGATAGCAGTACTCTGAACTAAGAGGTCATGAGATCTCCTTTTGTTAAATTATTCCCTAGCAACTCTACTTATTCAAAACATAACAAAAGCTAGTATTTACTTTTCTAATAAATACAGAACTGTATGTAAGGGGAGGTCCCTCAGAGCACCAACTTCACAGGGAGAAGAGGATATCTAAAAAATAAGGGGAAGGCTTACATCAAAGAGAACATAAAAAAACCCCCAAAGCCCTCACTCAATTACTTCTACTTAACATCACTGTGTTTGGCAAGACAATTCCCTCATCTCAGTGCACAAGAACTCAAGAGTGTGAAATGTGTATAAACCACTTATTTTCTGATTGAGCAGAAGCCAAGGCCTTGGCTACCAGTCAAGCACACACACAAAAAGAAGTTTATGGATTTGGGGCAGCTGATAATCTTCTTTATGCTCATTTTCAAGCTCCAGAATTGCATGAATGAAAGCTACTCTAGAAAATACTATAGCTAGCTGTAAAACAGGCAATCAATGCTTGCCTTAGCATAACCCCTAAGAACTTGTGAACAAAAATAACAGAAACTGAAAGCTTTGAAGAATACTGCTAAGAACAATGGGGGAAAAGAAAAACCTAAATTTTAGAATAATTAGTAGTCTATAGAAAATGTTGTAAAGATTATTTCAAGGGAAAATAGAGAAAAAGATTCTATTACTAGAGAACACTGCCTCCCTTTTCACGTCTTTTTCATCCATCTAGGCTTCAAGTAAGCTGTGACACCTTCTGAAAAAGGAACAAATGTCATTCAGCTACTTAGGAAAATGGTCTACCATAATGAAAATTTCTTTTGAGAATCCTATAACAGAATTTATAATCTCAAATTTTTTCATACGACAATCATGACCATAAGCTATACAACAATATTGTACAGCTGGAGAACTGAGGGGTATCATATCAACCTCCCACTTTTTAAAAGTTTTTCCTCTGCTTCCTTATCTTTGATATCATCTGCATTATGTTACAACTCTATACGAGCAGCATTATTCCCCGGTATCATGTATACTACTGAAGACAGACTATCAATACCTTGGCATTGAAACCAGAGGTAAAAAAAGGAAGCCTGTATTAAAAATAATAAATAAACATCCTCAGCTAAGGTCTTGTTCCCCAAAAGCCAAACAGGATATGGGCTCTTGATGACCTTTAATACAAACTTCCTCTTTAAATCTCATATTTTATGATCATTACTACATTAAATGAATGTGGGATTTCCTTTACTTGAGGCTTCTCATTTTTCCCCTCATATAGGTGCTGAGATAGGGTCATTACATATTCCGTACTAGGAGGGAAGGTTTTCAAAGAGAAAACGCCATATTTCTTACAGAAAAACAATACTCAGTGCATTGCAAATTAATTATAGTCACGGTTTTCTTGGGAGATAACCCATCAAACCTGTAAAGATAAACACTGTGTATGAATACCGAGCCTCAGTTAAACAGTGTAAGAACACTTCCCTTCACTGAACGTACTTCACTTTTACAGAGTCACTTCTGACTTTAATTAATTGCCTATTACTCACGCAGGTCCCCATTTCCGGATATAATGAACACAAGACACCCTGCCTGCTCTTTTTCCTGTGCCAGCGATTAGGAAACCCAAGTGAAACAGGCCATGCCCCCACCACGGATCCCTTAGGGGCTGCAGGAAACGCTTGCCCACCGGGACGGGTTCCTCCGGCACGGCGACGGCCGGCGCTGCCCGGGGAGCCCCCGGCTGCGCGGACCTTCCTCTCCTGCCTCTCCCTCCCGTCCCGGAGGATTCCAGCTCCCCTCCCTCCCGTCCGAGGATTCCAGCTTCGCTCCCGCCCTCAGAGGCTGGGCTGGCCGCACGGCGCGGCCGTCGGGCCCCGCCGCCAGAGCTCCCCCGCGGGCGGCAGCGGCCCGGCCCGGCCGGAAAGTTCAGTCGGCCGGCGTGCGAGGGAGCCGCGGGATGCCGGGCGGAAAGAGCGTGTGAGGCCCTGCACTCGCGTACCCGTTCCGCTGCTGGCCGGGCTGGGGGCCGCTCATCCTGCCGCGGCCACGCCGCTCTCGCCGCCTCAGCGCGGGCGGGCGGGGCCGGGGCCGGGGCCGGGGCCGGGGGCGGGCCGGGCGTGCCGAGCCGCGCCCCGAGCGGCCCGGCGGGAGCGGCACTCGGTGCGCCCGCAGCGCCGGGAGCTGGTCCCGCTGCCACCTCGGGCTGCTGCGAGCCCCGCGACACTATAAACCAGCCACTTGAATGTCTGATCAGTTTTCTGACACGTGCTGCTTCTGATGTTATGCTTTGACACAAGCACGAGGGTTTTCGCCCTGCTCACGCTCTTGAGGTAAATGCTATTTATTAAGCCTTGCCATTAACATATTAAAACGTCGAAAAATCTGAGGTTTTATTTATTCTCTGGATATAAAATTGATGTGGAAATTGAGTTATGGTTTATTTATTATGGTTTATATACCTCCAGCTGTTGCTAAGTCGTAGAAGTCTCCCAGGATGCACAGGTAGCTGAACACACACACAGACACACAGACACACAGACACACACACATATCCGATTACAGTGCAAAATAAGAGGCATGATAATAAATGTGAAATGTTCGTATGGTGTGTTTGTGTTCCTTGTGTGAGAAGCTGCCTACCTTAGCTGGCTGGCTGCCACTAGGGCTTGCCTTTGTGGAAGCACTCAAATGGGAGCAAGGTACACGTTCGCTCCACGGGGCTACGAGGCATCAAGTGAAGACTGCCCAAACCCAGCTGAACGTGACCAATTCTGTTCCCACTGGAGGCAGTGACAGGGGCAGCGAACTCCATGATGGACAAAAGGAAAACGCTTGCCTTTGATAGCATCCCCAAGAGGAGTTTGTGAGCGCAAGCCATGGGTTCGCACTGCATGTGAGCTGCACCACTGATCTGAATGTGGTCAACTGACTTGGCTGAGAGAATGGTTTCCTGCAGCCTGGTCAAAAATCTTCCTCTTCATCCAGGAGGATGCTTCAGGTTGGAAAACAGGACATTTTTGGGAAACTGGGTACACAGCAGTCCCATCTCAGGTGGACTGACCATATGCACACCAAATTGCATAAGTGGGTACCTTACTACACCAACATGAGTGCAAGAAGATGGCTAAGCCAAGGAACCTGCCATGCTCATAATTATTTTTGAAGCTATGCCAAATCAGAGATCCTGCAGTGATCAACACAGAAGAGCATATTGCTAATATGTTTTCATATTAAGATTGCTATATCAGTCAGCTTTTTTTTTTTAGACAACTGACAAACTATCAAATATGAGAATGTTACTTAATTTCACAGATATTCCTATTCAGTTGTAACCAGAAAACTTGGCAAAAGCAACCTTCAACTGACAAGTTTTCCAGCCCTCAGAGTGGGAAAACATAGCTATTTCAGTTTGCAAGACTTCTATTGGCATAATTTCTTATGGACAACAAATGTTCATGTATGGTTTGTTAATGAATGAAAAGGAACAATTTAAATGCAAGAAAAATAAAACAAATTTAATGAAAGTAGCATCAATCAGGAAAGCATGAGCCTGAAGATGAAATGAAAGGCCTGACAACAGTTGATCATGAAGACAGTTAAAGAGCACTCAATTAATCTGGAGAAAAGAAAATAACATAATTCTGTTCAAAAAGTTCTCTACTATTTGTGTGTCTGTTTCTGCACTCTTGAAGTATGAATAAAAATTGTAGCACTACAATGATTCATGCCAAATTTGTTACTTTTCATAATTAGGATTCTGAGGATAAACCCATAACATCTTCTAACTACAACTACGACTTATGATACAGCACTGATATATGGCCTGAGGAGAAAAACTTCTGGTGGCATTTTAGTTAGTAGACTCCTATAATGTTGCTAAGTGACACATCTTCTGGAAACCTTGTAACATTTTTATTTCCCCTAGTTTTTTTCAAAGAGTTATGCTGAAAACTTCTCTTGTGGCCAAGTCATGACTGTTCCTCTGACAATGCACTATTGTACCTGACGTAACAGCCTCTTTCTTTAAGCACACATGGGGAGAAGGGTACCTTCTTCACCTGGGCTAGGCAAGATATAGGTCAGGATCCTGTGTTCTAAACACAGGGCTGTGCTGAGGGTAGGTAGCTTGACTTAGTACAGGTGTGGGGCAAAATCATGCTGCCTGGCAGGTTCCATAAGACTTCTCTGGCTGTTGCCTGCTTTACAAAAGCAGAAACCACCCTGGATCAGCTGTCTGAATCCTCCTCTCCATTAACTCTGAGATCCAGAAGCTTATTTGCACTTTTCCGCTGCCTCAGAACAATTCAGATCTCTGTGACAGAACTAGAGGGCTCTAACTCAAAGCCCCTGTTACGACAGACAAGAATTCAAATAGGCCAAATTTCTTTTGAATTTATATCTGAACTCTAGTCCTGTGCTTGCACATTCCTCTCTTGTTCCATAGAAGGAGGATGTATGTTAAAAAGCTTCAAGTATCTCAGGTAATCTTTCATAAGATATTTTTGTTTGTGTCTCATTTCCTAACAAGGTCCCGAGTGTGGACTATCATGACTTTGCTGGATAGATGTCAATAAACAATCTTAGCTGATTACAAATACTTTAGATGCTCTTATTAACGAAAAGTGATACAAGTTTCAAAGACATGCTTAATATATAACCATCTGTCAAGTTGCTTATATTTTTAGCTTACTTCTTATGAAACATTCACATCTACCTTTTGTCAATTTTGATAAGACCAAACTTAGTCGAGTTTGGGGAACCCCAGTTTACAGACACCCCCTCCCCCCCCCTCCCCACACACACTTTCTTGCTGCTTGCCAACAGACTCTTTTAACTTTGCTGGCAAGCAAGATCTCTCCCCAAATGTACCATATGTATAAGTTGTTGCTCAGAGAGTAATGTTTGCTATTTGGCAGAATATGAAGCATGAAATTTGATAGTCCACCCTGAAGTCAATCTCAAAACTTAAGGGAAAAGTAAAAAGAAATTTCTAATGAGCTGTTGTCTTTTTTTCTAATAGAATGATTTTTTCAGGAACTAATTACTAAGTTTGAAGAGAAAGACAAATAAATATGACAGTATGTCTTTATATCTTCTCTATCTTACAGAGAAGTGATTGCTCTTGTAGAGAATAATTTTCACAGCTAGAGAACATTACTTTTTAGGCAAGACTAACCTTCTAAATATTTTTCCGAATAGGAATTTATACCTGAGTTAAACTTTTCCATCCATACTTCCTTACATTCTGAGGAGCACATTAAATACAAATGCAGCTGCTGGTATATGCTGGAGTTCTGAATTTCTATAGATAATCTAATAAAAAATATGAAGTTATGGCTTCCTCACTGCTCAAATAACATTTGTTACAATGTCAGGCTTTGTACTGTGAACAAAGTCCTATTTTGGAACCCCCTTGCTGGAAGACCTAAACAGGGTTAGCTGCAGAAACTTGTTAGCAAACCAGCCCATTAATACACTGCAATCAACTGTTATATTTTTATATTATATGTTTATATTATTATATTAGCACTTTCTGTAGGGAGCATAAGTATGTCAGAATTACTATAGGATTTTTACATTTAGCATGTAATTTTTTTATACTATGCAATTTTGGAATTACTTATTCATAAAGATGGTAAGAAATGCAACTTATTGCCAGCCTTTGATTAAAACCAAAGAGGATGATATAATTGTAATTAGGGTGCCGATAGAAGCCTGTTGCAGATTTTCAAAATCAGATGCCAAAATTCAGGACATTGAAATCTGTGTTTAAATGCCTACCTTTTTTACAGATTTATAAGCAGTGAATGCCAGTGATTCTTGTGCATGGTTGAGTACCTGTCAGAATCAGTCAAGCCAATATGAAGGTATTTTTATGCTTTTCATGTCCTAATAGGAAATCATTACTCTTCTCTATTCTTGGATTTTGATGGCTGCTTTATTAGGTTACCCTTCTATAGTATCTTTTCCTTGAAAACTAGAGTCTAGTGTTAGATTTCAGTTTTCTTCCTGTCCAAGTGAAATACTATTTTGAGTATCACATTCTCAGTCTTCCAGAGAAAAGTCTGAAAAATTCCCCAAATTCAGAATTTTTGCACTTTATTCTGTCTGGGATCAGAAATGAGTATATAAATTATTCTCTTTAAACAGCCTTCTGATTAATCTTTAAAAGTACACAATTTTTTATGTCACATAAAACTTTTATGGACATATGGTGATTTCCTAATTTTGACTGTTTTCTTGTTTTATTCATACTTATGGTTGTAGTTATAGGTAAATATTGTCTTTGCAGTACCTTGATAACCTCGTTTTTTCCTTTGGTATCAGTAAATTCTCCAGCTAGATTTGCTCTTTCTGTATGCTGTGTGTTAGTTGCTGATGTTTTCTCTGTTTGTTTTTTTCCTAATGTTTGTATCTGTCTCTGACCAGCCCTCTAATTTTGAAACTCCTTTTGCATTCACACTCACCCTTGCATCTGAATTCCCATTTTTATGCAATCTCATACAATTTCAAACCAAATCCAAAACACAGCACTGTACCAGCTACAAAGAAAAAATGTAACTTCATCCCAGCTAAAACCAGGACAACAGGACACAGAAAGGTGCTGGAAAAATGGAAGATATTGCACATGATCTTTTTTCCTATCTCCATCCACAACTGGAAATCACAGATAAACTTGCTAAGTTGTCCTTTGGAAAGTAAACTGAGACACAAAGTCTCAAACTGCAAGTCTTCTGGAAATCCTAGTGATTCCTTCCAAAACATGAAATATCTTCTTCATCCACCCATACTAGTCACAATCACAGATACTCCCTAGTTAGAAGCGAGAAATTAATTTTCTGCTTTCAGTATAAAATTTCACTTTCTTGGCATGCTGCTTCTGGACTCAGCAGCTGCCTGCATACTTCACAGCTTTCTATTTTTTCTGTTACCTTCCCCTTATTTTTCAAGGCTATTTTTAATATCTAAGAAGAATATCTTCTATTTTCATCCCTTCTGATTTGGCAAGATTTTCCTGTGATGATGTAGTAGCTTTTCTCACTACATCATGAATTTTTCCCAAGACCCCAAATCTCTTGAAGTGTATCAACCTGCAAGAACTCCAACTGGAAAATAACATTATCTGTAATCATTATATCAGATACATTCTGAAGACAGAAATTTTTACTCTTCCATACAAATGATATTGAATACACTTATCCCTTCATATCTGGGCAAAGTAGTTTGCTGTTAGTTTTCTTTTCTTCTCCTGATACAAATTCCACTTAGACTCATCTTTTGTAATTCAGTGGAACTTCTGCCCAACCTTCTTTTTGTTTATGATAAGCATTAGAATTCATCTATAGAGAATTTTCCTATTTTTCTGTATAATCTCCTGTCATATATCTTAACTGTATCTTTAGATTTCATTCCTACAGCGTGTTAATCTTCATATAAGAGCTGCTATACAGACTCATTTTCTTACATCTTTTATGGGATTTAGCATGGAAGGTTTAAAGTAAATGTGCTAAATCTATTCTGTGGTAAGAGATGAATTACCCCTTCAGCTAACCTGTGGATTGGGGCCAGGGGGGAAGACAATATCTCGGTATTCTCAGATACACTGGCTAATTAAACTAACTTAAAAAAATTAAAATGAGCTGTTGCACTCTGTGTTTGCCCTGTGTCTCACCTCAGCATAATGAAATCCCTTCAACCTAGTTGCCTTTCAAATTGCCAATACACCCAATTCCCCAAATTAGCATCAAATGCATTTTCCTTCCTCAGTGGGAGGATAACTGCTCTGTCCCTAGGACGTAACACCAAGAGAACAGTGAGACACAAGGCACCTTCATTTTGTAACATCCTGAGTGTTAGTTTGGCATCAGGGCAGAGGGAGCTCAGGTGCCACTATCATATTATATATGACTACTTTTCATCTCTTCTGCATTCTGGCTGTTTCCTAACCTCATTGAACTAATTACACAAGGGCAGTTAACAGCCACACTGCTCTAACCTATCAATAATGAAAAGTGAGCTGGAGCTGTCAGGAAATACATTTGACATCCTTACTTCGAAGAACAGGAACTCTGTGCTCCTGTAGATATGAGGGGAAATATAACCATTAGTAAACCTAATTTATTTCATAAGCAGAGTTGACAGCATGATTCCTTTTCAATATTTCCTGGCACTTTCCTATTATGAGATTCTGCTTTTAGTTGTCTACATCAGACAAACATGATTTGTTCAGACTGAAATAGCCCAAGCTGAGCACTTGCTACTACTAAGATTATTTTTTTATCTTTCAGTTTGTATCCATACTTTTCATGCTATTGTAACTTTAAAACCATTATAAATAAAAACACATTACATTAGAAAGACATTGACCCAGGCAAAGACAGTATACAGTAAATGAGGAGTTTTAGCATGGAGCCACAGCAGCTCTGAAGCTATACAAAAGAGACGATTAGGTAAAGAAGGCAAAGAGCCGGATGTGATTTTTGAAGTAGGGATCATTAAGGAATTCAAAAGTGAATGGGCTATAGACTGTGGAAAGGGAAGTCAGACATTAGCCAAGATTTATCCAATTCTTATTTCTCAGAATATAACAGAATGTTTTTAGGGTTCAAAGTACTGAAGAAAAACTGTCTTTTGAAGCCAGCCTTCACAGCAGCCTAGGGAGATAAAAAAAATTAAATAACAGATGTGCTTTATTTTTTTCAAAACTGAGGAAGCAAAAGGGAACTGATATACGATTTTCCTTTACAGGAAAGTAAACTAAAAAACTCCCTATTATTTCTACAAAAACTTCAATAGGTTCTATAGGGACAGTAAGAAGGAGAACTCCAAATCACTCTGCTGGTATATATGTTCTCTGGGTGAGCATTTTTATGCAGAAGATGAATGCCTTAAACAGGCAAAAATAAGAAACAGGCCAAAAATCCTAAGAATTTTATGAACTTTGTGAAAACTGGCTACTCTTGTTAGGACAACTTTTTAGAATAAATATGTTTTTTATGTAGTGTCTGTTAAATTGACTTTAGAGGTCTTTTAAAGGATTAGGGAACAGAGGATTCTTATTGGAAGATATTCTATGGGTTAATTTCTTTGTGCATTTTATGTTAGAAAATTCTTCAGTGTTTTGAACAGCACTTCAGCTGATCTGCAATACAAGACCCTGAAATTAGCACACCGAGATCAATATCGAGCAATATTTTGTCTCTGAAAGAAATTCACTCTGACAGAGAAGAGTAAGAGCAGTGTAAGGAAATGGAGACTCTGGCTAAAAAGCCGAATACAGAAATCTCCTACAAAGCAGTACAAATTAGTTGATGTCACCGGAGCAAGAAAACCATAGTGACAGAACAAAATGCTATCCAGGTTCCAGAATACTTTATTATCACCACCCTAGGTCACTAAGCTTCACAAGCTATATCCATCAAATTTGATAGCAGCATATATACTCACACCTGAAGCTAGAAGGTGTAGTGCTTTAATGTGCTAACGATGTACATTAAGACACCTGGGTTCAAAGTCAGTTTATGACAGGAACAAAATGAGTTTGTTGGTCTCAGCCTGCACTCTAGTGGACAATTGCACATAAACCCAATCCTGAGAAGAACCCCAAGAATTACACTTGTTGGCCAAAACATATGGTGAAATTCATATTCTCTGTACATTACTAAAAAGAATCTTTGCTCTTTGTGCTATTCTGAAACACTGCAAGATGAGACTTCCATCAGCATGTCTTTAATACTGTGTTCAGTATTCTTGTTACCAGGATTTGAAAGAATACAACAGAAGGTGAAACACTACAATGGAAGGAAACAAAGGCAATAAGATGCTTCCATGTTAGGGGGAGAATGGAGATATGCTGACATACTGCCATAGCAGACATATATAATGTTTATGAGTAGGTAAAATATTTCTCTTTATTTATCTTTTTTATAATAAAAGACACTGAGAAACAAAAAAAAAATTGACACGTAATAATGATAAAAAATATTTTCTTGATACATAATTAGCCTGTAAACTCAGGTCTGAAAGACAGCTTAGAGGCAAGACCTAAACAAAACTTTAAAAAATTTATGGTGTTACCTGAATAATATGAATAGCAAGGTAAGATAGTATTAAAGGGACTCAATACTAATATGAAGGACTCAAACTCTCGTGATTCAAGATATAAAACCCATTGCCTTAAGCATGGGCAGAAATTATACCCACAGATCTTTTATTTCGTAAGTGTATTCCATACAATGTTTGCACATATTTTGGTGGGCAAGCAGTAGAATGCTGGAGTCTCAGATTTGTGTAGTCTGTGGTATTTCCTATTCAAAGAAATTAGCTGCAAAATGTTGTCTGAAACTCTAACACCACTTCAAGTTATTGCCCTTTATATTATTTAACTTCTTATCAGTCAAGTGAACAATATTGATACCCAAGCATTTACAATTAGAGTCATATGTCAACTACAGAGGCAAAGTAAAAAAAAAATTATTATCCTGTCTTTTCAAAATTTTATTTAAATATAAAAAAAAAGTTTGTTATCACTAGCTTAAAATTGACCATTACATATTATATATATTATATTAATATAAATATAAATTATGTTAACACCATTTTTTAGAGTCTTGTGATCTGTACTAATCCAAGCTGATCTTTCCCTTATTTTTCATCATGTCATCTACCTCATTCATTTTTCTGGAGTGTCTGAACACTTCTACAGCTTACAAGCCTACATTTCAATATCAAGATAAATTGAAAATTCTTTTTTTTATATAAATAAAGTTCACCTTATGGTGGGCTACAGTTTAGCATGTTTAGAATTCTATATTTCTAGATTTTTCATAATTAAAAAGCAGTCTTTGTCAGTCTTTTAATGACAGAGCAGTCTTTCTGACTGTATTCTGATTCCAAATTTAGAAAGTCATCAATTTTTGTAAAGAATAATATTGTTCTCAATTTAGTGAAGAAATGTACCTCCAGATAAACTTTAAGATGCAGTTTATCAAATATGAATTTCCTATGTCCTCTCAGTTACTATTATACTGTTTGTTTATCAAAACTCTTACTTCCATGGTGCTTTCATAATTACTACTTCTGATTATTTTATTTCCAATCTTCTGATAATTCACGGTTTTCCGAAAAGTTGAGCCAATAAATGTTAGTGTGAAAATATGAGTTGTCATTTACAAAGCCCACACTCTTTTTCTAGATTTTGTAGATAAAAAGTGAATTTTAACTACTTTTTAAAAAGTGAATGAAGTGAATCTGAAAGCCTGTAAAGTCACAAGGCAAACAAAGCCAAATTTTAATCTCTTGTGGAAAGGAGCTGAACTCATAAATTCTGCTTATGCAAAGACAACAATATGCTTCCATGAGTAAAATCTTGCTCCAAAACTAAGTTTTAATGGAATAGCTTGACAAGAATAATTTCTTTGAAGATAAAAAAAATAATTAGAAATGTTAAATAGGACCCAAATTTGTCAAGCATAACACAGAGGAATTAAACAGCTAATGCTCATATAACTTCAAAAGAATTTGAATTATGCACTTAAATTCAGATTTGTGGCATGAACTAAGATAATTACCACGAAAACAGAAGCTTTTGCAGTCAATAACAGTCATTGGATTCAGTTTGTCAATTTTTCTGAGCTGACAAATGAAAGGTGATAGCTGCTGAAATGAGCTGTGGATTATATAAGTACTATGGTCTGTAAGAGCTAATGGTTTTATTCTCAAAGCCTGAAGCTGAAAAAATATTAATAAAACCATTTATATCTAGCTAGTTTTAATGCATCAAGTACCCAGGAAAGAAAAGTTTCTTGATAGAGGTAGTCTATGTTTACACTTGGCATTAAACTCAGCTTTCTAAAAATGTTTTTCTGCTCTATTCGCCTGAAAATTCAACAGCAGTAGGACCAAGAAAACCTTGTCAGAAGTACCAGCTGCTTGCACAGCAATTTCTGTTGTACTCATGACAACCCGCTGGCAAATACTAATGCACAGAACAAAAATAAGTAAGATAGCTAGAGTTCAAAATGGATAGTGCTGGAAGTGGGATATAGCAAGTGTACAGACAGAGAAGAAATCCCACCCATGTACTAGTGGTGCCTCACTGCTACAGAATAAATAAATAAAACCCAGTATTTATGCTATGCAAGATCTTAATCTTTATTTATGATCTTACAAAAGAGCTTAAAATCCTTTCCTTTCTGCAGAGCAGAGATCTGTGCATACTAAAGGAGGAACATACTGTAACCATGACTATATATTCCAGGGATATAAACCACTGAATGACAGCTCAGGATCAGTCAAAGCTGATCAAAGCCTCAGGAATTTTATCTCCCCAAATTCTGTGGGAGCCCACTGTGACAAGCTTATCTCTTTGATCCCAAATTTAGAATATGTCAAAAAAGGTTAATCCTACATGTTTATTTTCACACTTGACAATATTTTTAAAATTAAAATGGTAGGCAGGACCCAAGCTTTCAATTTTCAATTTTCTCACTGGTTTCTTACTTTCACTTGGAAAGTGTCATGGCACAGAGAAAAGTTCTTACTTTTGAATTTCACCTTTTGGCTGAAGTATTTTCATCTTTTCCTAAGGTCTTCAAAAGGTTTATGAATTGGTTTTCAGGGAAATATGAGTGTTTAAAAACCTTAGAACAAAAGTCTTAAAAAGTGCCATGGAAAGGAAGTGAGAAGAACCCTCTCCTGTTACTATTTTTACACCTCATTATTTTGAAAAGTTGTTGTTTTTTTAATGCTGTAATTGAATTTTCTTAGCCGTGGTACAGATATGGTACAGATTTCCCAGACCATGGTACAGATTTCCCAGACCACCTTGGGTACAAAGGTATGGTGCATCCAGACAAGCAGGTCATCACCCTGAGCAATGCATCTTCCTACGAGCCTGACTGGCAGCTGAGTTACCCAAGGCTGATACTCCCTTATATGAGGCTGATGAGAAGGGAACCCTACACTTTCCTTCTGCTCATTCTTGTAATCATTCACTGCAATCTCACGGTTACTTCTGCACAGAGGCCTCGATACTGAGCCATTCCCTTTGGCTCTGCTGGCCCTGGGTATGCCAGACTCGTGACACATCTGGGTCATGAGGAGTTGTCCCTGGTGCTTTAGCAGGGAAGCTCAAGGCATATCTACAACCTGACTGTGCATATCATCACTTTCACTACAACTGTCATTCCAGACGTGACAACAGTAAGAGTGACACAAAAATACGAATGGGGACAACTATTCGCTAAAACCGATAGTGCTACAAGGGAGGGAAGCACAGAGCAGCTGCATGAATTAAACAGCCATAGAACTAGGGGAAAAACAGCAAGGGCAAGTAAGCACACAGAAAGTCCTAGAAGAGCACATATTTTCCCATATCTCCCCACATTTTATTTCTTTCTTCTTTACAGACTCAGCTCTGAGAAAAGGAACCCTGCCAGAAATCTCCTTGAAAAACCTCTAGATTAATCATGGTCAAGGAACAGCTAGGGGCTCACATCCAGGCACTTCTTTCCTACAGCTCTGCTGTAATTCAAAAAAGAGTAACAAAGTAAGAATGAGGAAGTTTGCCAAATGAAGAGAAGGGCAGCTCAGAGTCTCAACTCTGTACAGGCACCCACTAACCTGTTTAAAGATGTTTCAGTTGAAGTACATACTTTCTCTTGAGAAAGACTTCAGAAAGGGCAAAGGAAGCTGGTGTAACTAACCAGCAGGGTAAGTAAGGCTGTTAGAAGCAAAAATCTATCTTTGAAAAGGCTGAAGTTATGTTCAAGTGACACAAAGAGTTACAAACTCTGCAAGGTTAAATGTGAAAACATAATAAGGCGACCAAAAAGCATCTGAACAATACCTAACAAAGGAATCAAAACTAATAACACTTTTCATTACAAAACACATCAGGAGCAGGAGGGCTGCCAGAATCTGTAAGGCTAGTTCGTTTTCATGGCATAAAGAAGTACTCAGAGAAGTCAAGGTCATTGCAGAGAAGCTAAATGAACCCTTTGCATTGGTGGTTGCTGTGGAAGGAACTGGGAAGATTCCAAAATCAGAGCCCTTCTTGGCAGGGAACTCATCTGAAGAGCAGTCTGAAATTGAAGAGATTATGGAATAAATAGATAAAGTGAAAATCACCAGGAATATATCGTATACACTCCAAATTTCTAAAGGACAAAAGAGCTGAATTACTCACTGCAGGGTTTAACCTATTGCTTAAAATTGCTTTGCTTTTGGAAGGCAGAAGATGCAAAACCAATTTTTTAAAAAGGTTCCAGGGAAAGTCTGGAAATAGTAGGAGTCTAAGTCTGATGAGTACGGGACAAATTACTAGAAACTTTGATAAGAAACAGAATCGGGAGACACCTGGATATATCTGATTTATTTGGGAAGACTTAGCATTCTGTTGAGGAAGACACTGCTTTACAATTCTGATAGTTTTTCAAAAGAGCCAAAAAATATGTAGATTATATAGACATGATGATATTGATACAGCATACTTAGATTTAAAAAAAAACATGCGTTCAGGTTAGAATTAGGGTTTTCTAAACCCAAGTGCCTACAAGGGTGGTAAGACTGAGGGTAGGAAAAAAACACCACCAAGACAGGACTTGGGGATGCTGGTTTATAAGGAGCACATTATGTGAGGGCATCCTAAGCAAGTTCAGCATGGTCTGACATAGGCCTTGGGACAAGACTAAGGAAAAATTACTCCAAAGAGCATGGCTTTTGTTCTCAAATAAAGGAAAAGACATAGAAAAGCAAAGGCAATGATAAACTGTGTTGTTATTTTCAGTGCTTTCAGATGTAGCTCAGTAAATAGGATTTTGTCAATACAAGTAAAAGGCCAGACACTGATAGCAACCTGATAGTGCTGGGTTTCAGGAGCGGTCTGGGCTCGTCTTCACATAGGCTGATTTTAATTTGGGTTTTCTTTTGTGTGTGTGTCTGTGTGTCTGTGTGTACGGCAATCACCTGGTGGTCAAGAGGGTATTGCCTACCTGCGTTGACCACAGTCTGTGTATACTTTATATGGTAAAAGCACAATTATCCCTTTGTAACAGTGGCTTTTTACATTGAAAGGAGCTGTGGGGAAAATTTCAGACTTGAGAATCATCCAATCATCCAATGAGAATGATGCACTGCTAGTGGATGCTAGTAAGAAAACCCAAGTAGATTCCAAATCAGAGGAGAAAGAAACTCCTACTGTGAACATTGAAATCTTTCCAACAAAGGACCCAGGAGGCCAATGACATGTCCATTTCTGAAGGAATCTTTTTAAGGAAGATGGAAGTTGTTAACCTTAGGACCCATTGGGACATGCAGAAGGTGAGTACAGCCTCACAGAAAGTAGGAAAACCAAAATTTATAGGAACAATTTCAGCTGTATTGCTAATGTACTTTTTCTGCATTAATGTGGTAAATTGTACCATTAGATTATTAAAACATTAATAGGATTAACATTACATTTATACCTCCTCTTTTAAGGCATGATCCCTTGGGCTAAAGAGCCCATAGGATTTGAAAGTAACACGAGTACAGCCTCAGGTTACGGCAAGTCATAAGGTCTAGGTTTAAGGTTTGAAAAACTAGAAAGTTTACAGAGGGTGATGAGGCTGAGGGTAGAAAAGGGACTCCAAAGAAATGCAGGACATATGTCCAGGAGATTCCTAGGTAGAACATTATTCAAGGGACCTTAAGCATGCCAGGAGGCTTCAGCCTAAGCTCAGTGTTAGCCTTTGAAAAAGTTCAGAAAAGGTGGTTGAAAAGAGTTCTTGATTCAACGTGGAAGAAAATGACTGGGAAAAAAAGACCCATCACAAGTTATGAAATGTACGTATTTATCTCAGAAGCAATATCTGCTGTATTGCTCTTTGTAAAGTCACAGAATCGTCAAATCATTTAGGTAAGAAAAGACCTTTAAGATCATCAAGCCCAGCCATAAACAACTTCCAGATCCACTCTTTGAACCTGAGCTCTGGCTAGGCTATCATTAAGGTTTATTTCAATACAATCCTGACAGGGATGTGGAAGTAAGAACTAGAACACCCTGGGAGTAGAAGGCAGGCTAAAGGACCCTGCATCTATCTAAACAATAATAGCTTAAAAAGGGAGACTTCCTGCATGGATAAGTAGTTGGTTAAAAGATAAAAGTGAGAGCATCAGAGTAAATGGTCAGTATTTAATGGTCAGTAAAAGAGGTCAAAAGTGGAGTTTCACAGTGGTCTGTCTGAGATATGTTTTCATGTATTTATAAATTATTTTGAAATGAGAGCCAATAATGAGATAACAGTGTGTGCTGGTGATACCCATAAAATTAATACTTTGTGGGACAAAAGTTTGTTGGGAAGAATTGCTGCAGTGCCAGAGACCAGTGAAGCCCCTAAACATACAATACAAACTGTGTCTCCTTTAGAAGGGAGTGAAAGAGAATATGCCAAGAGGGACATCTGCTGGTCCAAGATTATGTAGAGGAAGATACCAATTCTGTCACTTCACTATTTGGCCCCCAGTTACAACTCCATCTGGTAATGGGTCAAGGGGCTTTGGGCTTACATAGTCCAAGAGATCAGTTGTCATGATGGAAGTGCCCAGGGGCCAGAAAGCCTCCAGAGCAACGTTAGGTTGTATCAGTCAGTGTGGTAAAAGCATTAAGTCACATGAATGGCTGGAGAACCAGCCCTCTAAGGCTCTACCAACTTGTGCAGCTGGCTGTAGTGCTCACATTTATGAAACCATACTTTTCACACACAACACAACTGTCTCTGCGCGGAGAGTCACAAACTCGGGCCTTGCTTTTTGGATTTCAGGAAGCCAACAATGAAGATGCTTACATTTTCCTCTTTATTTTTGTAATTACTTAAAATCTTTATTTTTGTCATTACTTAGAATCTTTATCCACTAATAAATCACAAGGAAGAGAAATACAAAGTATGCAAGGAAAAAATTTTCACTGACAAAGTTCTATATAACCGTTAATGTGTCCCCAAAATTTTCAGTGAAGTAAAACACAGGATATGGCAAAAGTCTCAAATCAGACTTCTTTTCGCCATGAATCACTGTGGAATTCATTGGAGTTTCAGTCGCAAGACTTCTTAAAGGAATTCCAGTTTTAAATATATAACAGCCTAATAGGTTGGAACAGTGATTCTTCTTCCATCAAATTTAATGTGTACTTTTTAGATTTCATGTGTTTGTGACATTTTTGCAGACTCATATTTCTTTTGCTATTTTCACATTGCAACAGAGTCACACCCCAGGGTACTCTTTGAAGCTGTAACTAATGTAAAAACTTGACTGGCAGATTTTCATTCACAAAATATATGTTTCAGGACATTTTAAAGTATTTTGTGATAGAATCTACTTTGCTCTCTATTAGGCTGTAGTTCATTTCTGTTATGTGAAAACATATTTTTGTATTGGGTACAGTACCAAACACATTGCTTTATGTACTGTCTGCAAAATGTTAACTATTGCTTATGGCACTATGACAGATATATAAAAATACAAGAGGAACGTTTCTATTTTGGTAAACTGCCCAGATCTTCCACACAAATAGAATATTTAATAGTTTGGTGTGAAGATGACCAAAATGGAAATAATGCAAAACAAACTAGCTTTGTTTCTTTGGAAAATGACAACAAAGGCAGACAAAAGTAAAGAAGCATGTATTATTCACTTGGATTCCGAGGAAGCTTTTAATCCAGTACCAAATATGTTATTAATGAACAGGGTAAGAAGTAAGGAAGTAATTCTCAACTGGACAACAAACTGGCTTGCTTTCAGAGTAAAGGAATGGCCATAAATGTGAAATGAAGATGACCAATGCAGAGAGCTTAGCATTAGATCCACATCTTCATTTCACTAAAGAACTGGGCAACTGACAGAGCTTCAAGGTGTGCAGTTTAATGTGTGAGGAATACAGGTAACAGCTGATCATGAACAGAAACAAGGACAACATAGTTCAGATTCAGTGGAGGAAAACATGTGGATATGTGTATGCTATAAAAATGAAAATTTAGAATGTATAAAAGTAAGTATGTTAAAAAATAACAGTGATTATGCCCTAAATTATGGGTTATACTGAGCATGTCAAATACCTTGTGGTGTTCAATAAAAAGCTTACAACATCAGGTAATTAGATAAGTAATTATATTAAATTCTGTTCAAACTATTTGGTAAAAATGTACAATACCATTAGTCATTCAATATCTATAAGCAGCTAGAAAGAACAAAAACTATGTACAGAAGATGGAGAATGCTAAATCCTCACAGTACAAAGGAGCATGGCAAGAATTGAAAACTACAATATTAGTTTGAATCTGTTTCAGGAAGACAAAGATTAACACTTCTTTCCATCAGTTTACTTGTTTGTCTATGCAGTGTACTGGTAATTATGCCAGCAGGCACATCAGTGATTGATGGAATTGCAAAATGCATTTTACTCTGTGAATTTTCTAGTTACTGCCAAAAAATCAGAAAGAGTAACAGAGGCAGAGGACAGCCCTTGTTGGAAGACTGCTGTGACATTTCTGGGAATAAAGAGAGATTTAGTGCACTATATTTCAAAAGTGCACTAAAGTGCACTATTAAGCACCAAGTGATGTTCTTTGTTGCTATACTCTCTAACCAGTCCAGTATATGCTAAACTCATCACTAGTGCATATATCCTTGAGTGCTGCAGTGTGAATTCCCTCACCCTCAAAATGTGTATTCAAGAACAGTGAGAAGAGGCAGACCTGTTGCTACTAAATCCTCAATTCCCTTAAGTCACATGGGGATTTTGTCTCTCACCTGCCTTTTCAGTTTCCACATGCAGAAGAAGAATGAGTTAGACAAGATGGCAATAAACTAAAACATATGAAGTTCCACCGCAACATGGGGAAAAACTTCATTACATTGAGGGTAGCAGAGCACTGCCCAGGGAGGTTGTGGAGTTTCCTTCTCTGGAGAGGTTCAACCCACCTGGATAAGTTCCTGTATAACCTGCTCCAGGTGACCCTGCCTTGGCAGTGAGCTCAGACCAGATGTTCTCCAGAGGTTCCTTCCAACCCAACAATTCTGTGATTCTGTGAAGATAAGGCAAGAGCAAGTGTAAAGTACACTTCACATATAACCATACCCATTAGAATCAAGACAGCTTATTCTTTGACAACAGCTCCTAAATAAATATTTAACTGAAGCTGAAGCAAAGAAATAAGTGATGCTACTTGAGGGGCTCACAGAGGCACTAAGCCTATTCTGAACGTAAAAAGCAGTAAGTGGCCAACTCAGTCCATAATTATGGATGGTTTGTGGATCCTTGCATCTTTGCATCTGGGACTAATGCTTGCTCTCAGGTAGACCTCTTTGTTGAACTGCACTAGATAATCATCTTGCTTTGTTATTCTAACTTCTGTTAACTAGATTACAGCAAGGCAGAGTGAAACCTGCACCTTTCCAGATGCTCTAGCCTGTTTCTCATCTTCTGAAACTCAGAGTCAATTCTAGTCACATAAAACTCATTCTGCACTCTTCCCACTGTTTATTCATTGATTTGTAATCTGAAGATCTTAGATCCCTGTATTCTGCAGTCTCAGGCCAAGCTAACTGAAATCTAGAGGATGAAGAATATGAGGTTATGGCTTGAAAGAGATGCTTCATTGCCAGCCTCTGTCAAAATAACATCTACCTGTATGACAGAAAATTCTGGAGGGAGAGATGTAGGAGAAAGAAACAAAAATATAATCAATTATTGCAGGGAAAAAAAAAAAAAAAAAAAGACACCTGGTCACTACCTTCAGCTTCATCTGCAAGATCAGCTACAGCATAAACCAGACCTTTCCTCAAGGACACAAACCAAAATGATGCATACATATTTCCCCAGTATTTTTAGGGCAGAGGTTAAATGATACCATACCTCATTATTGAAAGGATTCAAATACCAAGATACTAAATGCAGCATAAGAAAATAAATAGAATAGAATAGGTCTTTTTTTCACAATGAGTTCTAACCTTCACTACATAGAGCAATCAGTCTTGCTACTGATGTCAGATACCTATGGAGAAAATTAGATTGAAAGCAGTGATTGTGAGGGATCCTTCCTCACAGGTTTTTTTTCTGGAGATCAAGGTACTGAGAAGAAAATAAACATTCTCCTTGTCCCATCTGAATCCTTCTCACAGCAAGGGCATGAACTAATCTCTGCCATGCTGGTGTTGGCCTTTTTTAGCTCCTCTATGTTGTTAAACCTATCTAAGTGGATATGGACGACACTTGTGGTTTTCTTTTATGATTCTTTTGAATTAGCCTGTGGCTGTTCTTGCTTAACTCTTAACACATCTTAGATATTTTCATCATCTTACTGGGTGATGGTAATAAAAAGGTGCTGTCAAATGTTCTGATGAATCTTAGATCTATATTTAATATCTAATATTTTCATAAGGAATTTTTCCTCTAAGACTTTCAGATATCCACCTTCAGTAGGTTCCCAGATTTAGTATCCACACATTAAGATGCAAACTATCCCTATTATCCCTCCTTAAAGCAATCTCCTAACGCTTCTTTTCATAATATTGTCAGCGTCTAATTTTTGAATGCTCATTTTGTAATACTAATAACCTTTTTTGGTAGAATATGTAAAATAGAGCAATTTGCAGTTAGCACAACTGGCATCAGTGGCATTACTCCTACTCTTGGTGAATACAATGATGAATACAAATAGGCCCAATGCATTTGAGAATAGTTTCTTGGGATTCTGTTCTGGACAATTTTCCATTTAATTGTTTGCTTTATGAAGCTTTCAAGATATCCAGAAA
This sequence comes from Taeniopygia guttata, assembly GCF_048771995.1. NCBI lineage: Eukaryota > Metazoa > Chordata > Aves > Passeriformes > Estrildidae > Taeniopygia > Taeniopygia guttata. Next base: position 32,357,928 of record NC_133028.1, on the reverse strand, counting down.
TTTTTTATAAGTCTTCCTAATAAGTTGGAAGACATATAATAATATATTTAATAGGCATGTACTGAATGAAGCTATGAAATTAAATTAGGGTAGAAGCCAAAATGGAAGCAATCTCACCACTGTACAATAAAAAAAGGGACTTACTGTGTTTTATGTTATTATATTGAAAAGATTTAATATATTATGTGTACTTACTGGTAGCTCATTTATAAGTAAATGGTCATCAGCTATGGTGGTCTTAGATTATTTATGATTCTCCACATCATCCATGTAAGCCTTAATCAATAAATCATCAATACCTCACTTCTTTATTCTATGGGATCTAAATTATGTAGCTTTATATACATACATACATATATACATACATATATATATATATGTAAAATGCCCAGCCTTTCCAAACCCATCAGAAGTAAACTTATTTCTAATCAGTAGAGATGCATGTATCGCTTGGGAGCCGTGACTAGTTCTATATACAGAGTAAGGAATTTTAATAGCATAAGATAAAATGGCAGAAGTTGTTTATGCATTTGAACTTTGCAGCCTTAGAGCTTCAAAGATGAATGGAACTGGGTCCCATATTTAGGCAATGGTTTTATTTTATTTGGAATTGTGCTCATGTGTCATGAGAACAGAGAATGCTCAAGATCTCAAATTTTAGAAGAGAAGAAAAATGCTGTAAGTTAAGTCTCTCAACTTACATCTGTAAGTTGATTCTCTCTGAATTCCTGCAGTAATTTTAAAAGGATAGAATTATGGAATGTGTTACTACCACAAAGTATCTTCTCCTTCTTAAATTTGTTTGAAATGATTGAAAGGAATTATAAAACTTAATAAAAACAGTTTTTGTTTTTCAATAAACTGCTTCCTTCATGAAAGTGAGATGGTAACGACAACACTAAATGCTGAATGTACAGCTTGACATACTTTCTGTAGTGGAAGTCATGTTGGGCTTATAGTAGGCCTTAGGCTGAATGTTTAAGTAGAGCCATACTTCACCCACAGGCTTGAATGGAAGTTCAGTAATTTAACTTTATTTCAAACCACAGGGGAAAAAACCCAACCTTTAAGACTTCTTACTATTACCCCTAAACTTATTTTAAAGGTGTCTTTTGAGAAGAAAAACTAATCCATTAATCTGAATGACAATTACTACTGTTCTCAAAATGAAATCACTTAAAGAATCTGGGTGTTCTTATGGAAAAGTTTAAAACTATTATACTTCAAATTAAATTTGAATGTATTACATACTGAGTTGCCTTTTTCTTTTCTCCCAACGATTTTAATTACTAGTACATTTGCATGAAAATAGGATCTTTATTTCTTGAAAGCTCACCAGCTCCTGCTGCTTATTCTTCATTGTAGATATCACATGCAAGGGTTAGATCTTTAGGTGAGGTAGAAGCAAGAGCAGATGTGCTTAGAAAAAAAATTTTATGCAAATACTATTTTAAATAAAACAGAAGAGGATAAAAAGTGAAAATACATGCTCTGAAAGCAAAATTCCAATACCTCTTCCAGGATATACAGATGTCCCTCCAAACAAAATTAATCTCAAATTTTAAAACTAAATATAAAACATGAAAATATGAAACCCTAAAGAATTTAACACCATTGCTTACTCAAATTTCTCTTATTGATACTCATGCCTTTATTGTACAAAAAGGAAACAGGAGACCCAGGCAGACAGGTTCATTTAAACTCTCAAAATAAGATTTTTCCTATAAAAGTTTCTAATTTTTGTTGGTCCTTTCTGAATGGCTGATTTCTACCTTCATATTGCAAAAACCAGCAGCCAAATGCTTATTGAAAAAACCATGAGTGGCCAATACTGAATGAACAGAAACTATAAAGTAGTTATTGGTTTCTCCATATGCAGATCCACCACATGTATTTAATAGCATATTTAATATAAGACCCCTGTTTCTGCATCTTGATAATGTAGCTTGATTCCAACTACAATAAAACTGAGCATGTGAAAGAGTAATGAGAGTCTGAGCTGTAGCTGAGAACTACAGGAAAAGCCATCAAAGGCTCATACACTGCTCTGCTTTAAAAGTGCTATTGTGCTCTACTAAATTTTATTGAATATTAACTGGTCTTCAGATAGCTCTGGCTATTGAGATAATAAATGTGGCAATTATGTTTGACAATCATTGCCACTGCCTGCAGCCTATCTGGGAAGCACCCTGAAGTTCATCACACTCCAGGCATCAGACTGGTGATGACAGTAAATGAGCTGTTATTCATCAGGTATTCCAAAGCTAAAAAATCTGGCTCTGTAAATGTTTTGGAATGACAAAATGGCATGAATGATTGTTATGGCCAGATCCCCAGCCTGTGTAGAGTAAACTATGGGCACTACTGCCTCTCTGATAAAAGAGGGCACCACTTGGAAGGGGAAGGGAAAAGGGAAGGGGAAGGGGAAGAGGAAAGGAGACAGGGTTGGGTTTATAACACAAGTTCTGCTAAGAAAAATACGTGTCTGTCAAAGCACTGGAAGTGGTATTTAGCCTCATTTCTCGTGGTACAGAAAATGGCAGAGAGGCAGAGGTAAGGCCCAGAGAGTATTTTACCTGCAGCCAAGAAATATTGGCAGTGCACTCAGATACTTGGATTCAAATCTGCAAAACAAATGAATTGCTACTAATAAAAGCAAAGCACAGAGACCCTTTTACATTGTTTTATCCTGTTTAAAAGACAAACATTTGCACGCTGCAAGCCTCAAATGGATAAATGCTACCATGAGAACTTACAAGCCATCTGCTAGCTTCCTAATGAAGCCAGTAACTATTATTGTTTACAGTTGAACACCGGGGGTCATGTGTATTTGCTGTAATGAAAGAATCAATGCATCACTGCAGATGCTAAAAGAGAACTTTTTTTATTCCAGACGGCTAATTATAAATACAATAAAGTATTAAATAAAAAAAAAATCTGTTCATTTCCATAGAGAAATAGTGCTTGGCACACCAATTGCAAAACACAGCACTGCTCTGTTTTCTAGTAGTCTCCACTCGACAGGCTCAGTGTACAGAAACAGAATCACAAGAAGTTACTCTTCAATACTTAACAAATAGCTGATCACCAAGGGGTTCTTAATGCTCCAATCTTTATAAACCTCCTACATTATTTAATTGTATTGTTTATCTGAATGTAATGATGAAGTGTGCATCAGCAGATATTGCTCTGTTGCTGTTTCACTCTGTTTTTCTTGCTCAAAGACGACACATGATAGATGAGAATTTATTTGAGCTATTAAAAACATCCTGAAGTTTCCTGGCTTTTTCAAATGTTTGCTGAAGAGAATTGATGCACAGCAGTAATACAATTAATTTCTAGCTTATGATTTAATCATACAAAAAATAATACACTTAAAAAATCTGACAAACTAATATTAATTCTAAACATTTAGCAAAACCAAAAAATTACTAACAACTGGACCTCCATACATTACAGAATTCTACATTTCATTGAAAAAAGCCATTAATTTAAAATTTTATTAATGGCCTTCATTTTCTGTAAAAATATTATCTTAATTTCAAGAAATTTCCTGAAGCCTGTGAACCAAGAGACCTTACTTGCCTTGCTGAGTCAAAAACCTGCAAGAGACTCCTCATTACCCTCTGATACCACCAAGGCCATGACACAGCCTTCTTGCAGTTTGTACTCTCCTCATACCACTTGCAACATACAAAGACTGACATATCTATCATATGGGTAAAATGCAGTATAACATAGTGGCTAGATGGGATGCAATAAACAGGAAACCGGCATTATTGTACGCCACAAATCAATAAACCCATAGGAAAGAAAGGGAACAAATAATATTCCACCTTTACAATAATAAATACTAGCAGGTTGTACTCAAGGCAGAAATGAAGCAAGCTGTCAACAGGACAATTCTACTTCTTTTTAAATTTTGTCTTCATATTGTGGTGATGGCCTAGGAGAGCTAATACCAGTAGAGCAGAGTGGGAAGAGTTCATTAGCGAGGTCAGAGAGCCCAGAGGAGCACCACTGTATGGGAAGCTCTATTAAGTCTGATGCTTGGGTACACTGCTGCACCCTCCTGCATACCACCTGCTCCCTGCCTCACATGCCTGCTTGGTTGGATGGCACTGACTGTGGGAGGTGCAGGGCTGGGAACCCCAAGGAGAGAGACCACTGAAAGCCCTTGCTGAGGTCCCCTCCTTGGCCAATGGTCACACTCTGGGCCCAGCACATGTGGGCAAACCTGTTGTGTGAACTGCCACGTGCTTTCCTGAGGAATGCACGTACACTAGCACGTGGCCTGAGATGCTGGGTTAAGAGAAGATGGAGGGGCCTCCTGAGTACCCAAAGCTTTGCATTGCTTTGCACTGCCTTATTTTGCCTTGCCTGACTTTGCCTTGCTTTGCTTTGCTTTGGCAGACCTCACTGAACCCTCCCAGACAAAAATCAGTAAAATTATCTGAGTGACTGGAGCAGAGAAGAAGATGAAGAGAATAACTTTCCTAGTTTCAGCTGGGATACAGTCAATTTTCTTCCTAGTAGCTGGTACAATGCTGTGTTTTGGTTTAGGATGAGAATATTGTTGGTAACACACTGATGTTTAAGTTGTTGCTGAGCAGTGTTTATACTAAGCCATGGAACTTTCAGCTTCTCACCGCACCCCTCCAGTGAGCAAACTGGGAACAAGAAGCCAGAAGGGGACACAGCTGGTACAGCTGACCCAAACTGGCCAAAGAATATGGCATCATGCTCAGCATATAAACTAGGGAAAAACAGGACAGAAGCCACTACTCAAGAGCTGGCTGCACATTGTTCAGGATAAGGTGAGCAATTGTACTGTTCATCACTTGCTTTGTATGTTATTATTATTATTTTCATAGTAATTATTATTATTATTTCCCCTCTTTTTTCTTTCCTATTGGACTGTCCTCATCTCAACCTATGAATTTCTTTTTTTTCTCCCCCAGTTCTCTCTCCCATTTCTGTGGCAGGAGGTTGGTGAGCAAGTGTCTCTGTGGTGTTTGGTTGCCTGCTTAGTTAAACCACAGTGCCCCACCCAACATGGGGCATAAAGGGTAGATGTAACAGGAGATCAGACTAAAATGTGTTAAAACCAATTTCCTATAAGCATTTATGAAATTGTTTAATAGTTGCTGGTCACAATGTTGACTTAATTCCTATCAGAGCTGTTGCACTTATTCTCAGAATTGTGTTATATACCACTTTATTTGCTGTGTATGTTTCCTGTTGTGCTGTTTATCACCTCTGGGGCCTGGATTAAGGGTATAATTTTGTTATACTTTGTAACACTGGCTTATGATAGGATAAAATTACTGGCCATGAAACTAATCTAGTATTTTTACTCAGCATCATCTCAGTACTTTGGGAGCCATCTCAGAACTATTAATAATTACACTCTTTACCTCTTCAACTCAGAGCGCTAATCTGTGGGAAACACAAGGGAGGACACTTTCCCCTGCTCCTCCACCTGCCCTTTCTCCTTCACCTTCCCCTTCTCCTCCAGGCTAGTTAAAACAGCTCTTGAAAATTTTTTAAATCCTCAGGATGTTCAAACCAGCACATTCCTGTTGATATGTCTCCTGAATAAGTTTCAGGTCATGTTTAAACAACTATTTAAGACTACCACCCACAGATCTTCCCCAAGGCTGGATAGTTATGAGTGGCAGGGTATGGGGGATAGTAAGAGCAAGTACCTTGGACAGTGCAAACCTCCAATGTTTCAGAATTTCACTTCTGAACAAGTGGAGAATACTGAATAATTAGTAAAATGTTTGGGAAAATTATGCCATCACCCTGAGCATTCCAGGGAGACACAAATCACTGCAATATGCTGGGGACTGGCCCAGGCCAACCAAGCCCTGCTCAACACTACTCAGCACCTGCAAGGGGAAAAGAAAGTGATTGGATCTCAGGAGAAAACAACAGGTCTTGCAGCTACTCCAAGCCCCCTGACAGGCTTGAGTAGACACAGGCATATGGCTACTCCAACCCCCATGACTGGCACAGCTACTCCAACCTCCATGACAAGCACTGCAGCTGTACTAGAGAGCCAACCCTTGCCAGTATCAGCTGCCCAATACACAAGAAGAAATGCTGGAAGCAAAAGTCAACTCATGTAGAAAAGGAAGAAATTCTTCCCTTACTAAGGGAAAAAGTGACAATGCAGACTACTCCAGAGCAGGACCATCAGGAGAACTTGAGAAAGATGCAGAACTCATAAAGGAGAGGGTAATCTATCCCCAGGTGAGATGCAAGATATGTGAAAAGATTTCAGCCCTCATCCAGGTGAGTACATTGTCCCCTCACAGCTTTTTTGCTGGGATAACCCTGAAATTTGAGGGTAGGAAAGCCAGGCAGCTGGGATCCTTTCTAGGGAAGAGGGCATCGACAATGCAGTAGGAAAAGGGACACAAGTACACAGCTTCTGGAGCTGACAGCTGTCAGACCCTATGGAAAGGTATCACTTTAAGAAAGCTGTAGTATATCACCCAGACAAATGGAGAAAAGTATGTGTGGAAGTTTATACCGATCTCAACACCATCCTATGCCAACTCATTGTCAGCAATGACCTGGAGAGACAGAGAGGGACAAACAGTGTCCAGCTCTGCCAATACAAAGTAAGTATCTCTGCCTCATTAAGGACCTATGCCTCAGTGGTGGAGAAACTGCCCAAAAAACTATCCTATGAATTCCAGCAATTAATATATTCTACTCCCCACCACTACAGACCAGTATCTCAGCTACGAGGACTCTGCTCAAGAGACAGGACAGAGCGACTACACACCATGGGTCACCCTGTGGATTTATCTGCATGAATTCAGAGAGGACACAAGGAAAAGCAACCTCAACCCTAGAGGGACAGGTAATGTGAGTTGCAAGAGTGCCCAGTATATAAACTAGGGGGAAAGCTGGCCCTAGGCCACTGCTTGGGAACTGGCTGGATATCTGTCAGTGAGTGGTGAGCAATTGCATTGTGCACCACTTGTTTTGTATATTCAAAGTCTATTATTATTATTATTATTATTATTATTATTATTATTATTATTATTATTATCATCATCATCGTCGTCGTCGTCGTCATCGTCATCATTATTCCTTTATTTTCTGTTCTATTAAATTGTCTTTATCTCAACCCATTAATTTTACCTTTTTTCCCCCCAATTCTCTTCCCCATTCCAGTGGCAGGGGGACAATGAGCAAACATCTGTGTGGTGTTCAGCTGCCTGCCAGATTAAACCACAACAATAATTTAATTTCAGTTCCTACTCTGGCAACATTTCCATCTTCGTGAATTTAGGTGAATAACTTAATTTATATGTCTTAAGTCTCTATTTCATAACATGTATGAGATAATATTTTCTTCCCCTTACCAAAGGCAAATGTCTATGAACATACTTGCTTCCCCAAGTTACAGGAGAATAGTTGCAAGAATTAATTAGTTAATGTTTTCAAAGTGCTCTGAAGACAGAAAGCACTCTATAAATGCTAATTATTAAATCAAAGGTTTATCTGACTTTATTAGCAAACCACTAACAAAATAAGTTACATAGCTGTTGCAGGTTGGGAAAAGCACTTTTACTGTCTAAAAGATATAAAGGTTTTAATTAGCAAATATTTTTAATGCACTTTGCTGAGGAAAAAAAATGCTAACTGTTAATACAGGTTTTCCCTAATGTAAATGGCTACAAAATATGAACTCCTTGATGCTACTGTAACTTCTGCATATATTATCTAAAGTTTGTCCCATGGCAACAATATTTTTATTTAAGACACAATTTTTGTAATATTATGAAAAAAATCGTGCTTATGTTTGTCAAATAAATGTTTGGATGCAGCAAGAGATTAAAGGTATCATTCTTAGCAGAGAATAGCAAAACCTAATGTATTGTCAAATTATACATATATATACTACTTACCATTATTTTTTGCTCTTTAACTTAAAATCATATTTTGCTAAGTTTCCAAGCTTCTGCTGATTCACAAGGCTCAGCTCTTCCAAACACTGTACTGTACCTGCACATGCGTCCTGTTACCTACATTTGATCACAGCACACACCAAAAAAAAAAAAAATCTAATCGTTTTAGCTTAAAATCTAAGCATGCAAACAGATTTGAAAACTTTTCTGTGTAGGCAGTTAGAAAGACTGAATTCTGAAAGTGTCTCAAACCTTCTGAATCACTGTAGATCTCCAGCTCTGCACAGTTTGAATCCTGCTAGGAGAAACCTTTTGCTCACCTGTTTGTGACACTTGTTTCCCCTCTGGATGTAATAATATAAACTTGGGTATAATAATAATATGTTGATTTATTGAGTGTAATAATTAATGTACTAATGTAACTGTAAAGGGTTCGGATGCATCCCTTTCCTACACACATTTTTAATATACACTTTCTTGTAGAACCTTCCAAAGGATGATATTATTATTTCAAAATTATCAGATAGTGATCAGTATTTCTCAAGTACCTGGACTTGTGGTTTGAAAAGAAATTTGAAAGTAGATCATGATAACATGCACTACAGCTACTCCAACACCTGCAGTGTGCACTACAATGTGCATTACATTCCCCATTGTAATGTATGCCTGTGATTGTAGAAAATCAGAAACCTTGAGCCATAAGAAAAGTCCTATTAGCCTGTTTTGCTGAAAGAGAAGGAGTGTGACAAAATCCTCCCTACTTAAAGCTCTGCTGATTGCAGGAGGATAAGGATGCAGCCAGCCAGGCCCAGTGAGTGAAGCAATGCAGCCTGGCTGCTGGGGCCCCTTTCTACAGTCCAGGAGACAAAAAACCTCCTGCTGTTCCCAGTGCTCTCAGCAGGAAGGAGAGGTTCAGGTGTTGCTCCTATTGAAATCAAGGGTCTGCAGCTTTCCAGTGCCACAGCCTGGTGGCTCCAAAACACCCAAACACCCCTGGGGAAGGCGGGAATATGTGTTCATTAATTTGAGCCATGAATCAGAACTTCATATAGCAGAAAAATGTCCAGAGAATTATATGCTGCAGAAAAGGGTTATGTCAATTTCTGTGCTCTTACTATAGCTCTTCCAGGCAGATGGGAAGTCAGAGCAAGAATGTCAAACCTTTATCTTGCATCAATTTGTCAAGCTGTCCCTGAAGGAAAGGTGACTGAGATTTTCTGGAAAGGAGGCAGGGTTCAGGGTTGGGGACAGGAAGGGCCATCTAGGAATAGATGGGAAATGAAAAGTGTCCAGGAGATTTGTCAAAATGTTAAAGGGGTCCTCAGCAAAACAAATTTAAGATTACTGAATTTCTCTAAGCCCAAGGGGTTTTGATTGTGTTTTCTTGGGTTGCAAATTTACTTTATAAACCAAAAATTATGATAGCTTTACAAAACAATTCTAGACTACCTAATAAAAAGTTCAAATTATTTTGTGGTTAGCCAAAAATTGCACATTGTGAAATAAATTGTCAATGACATAAAGCAAGACCAGTAGGGCTCAAGTAAGGTCTTAATGATATTTTTGTTGTTATCGCTATAACTATTAGCCCTTATTTTTAAAAAAATCACAGAAAATTGCAGAGCCATTATGGAGAAAGTTTATGGATTTTAAGATTAATGGATAATATTAGGAATATACTAAAATTTGTGAAAAAATAATAAGAATCCCTTTAAAAAAATGCTAATACTACATTAATTAAATCAAAATGGATTCAAGTAAAATAAATGTATACACAAATCCTTGCTTGGAAAACCTTAAAATGTACATCAGCTTCCTCAGAATAATTCTGATGGTATCAGAGCTCAAAAATACAGGTCTACTCTGAGTCCTGTGTTTTGACTTTGTGTAGTTTAGGTTTTCACATTCTGGTATCACAAGAGGCATTGTTCCATTCATGAATAGCAACAACAGAATCAGACATAATGTTGAGGAAAAAAGGCAGAAATACCAATGGTCAAGAAATATTTCTGTCTTGTAGCCGGGCACATTAAATATTAATAAACAATGCTGATAAAATACTTCCTGACAATAAATTATGAAACAGTTGGAGATGGCACTGGAATGGGCTGAACTTTGGAATTTGATGCCAGGAGTAAACAATAAGAATTCAATAGGAAAAAAAAAAAAAAAAAGTGTTATTTAGGGAAGAAGTATGCAGGTTATTGGTAGAGGAGGGTGCCCTTTGTCCTGGGAATCTGTCTCAGAAGTGGAGCCTCCGTCACAGCAGCAATTTTTGCACACAACTTCGTCCCATGAGATGGTGTAACAGAAGGAATTAATCCAGTCTACAGCAGAATAAAATGGAAACTGTTGCAGAGGGGAATAGATGCTTCCTATCTCTGTATCTGGTATTAGTGTGACTACTCATGGGCAGTTAATTCTACTTCTGACATTCCAAAGAGAAAAAAGCTCCTTTAACTGGAATGGAGTCAGAAGAAAGAAATGAAAATTATTAAGTGTCTAGGAAGTGGGCTTTACAGGGAAAACTTACCAAAGAAGAGATTAACAAGTTATTTGATCATATTATATACACTTGCAAAATAGAAAAATTCATTTCCAGTTTTTCAGGATGAGATTTAAACGCATTTGATAAAATACAAAAGTGAAGAATTCTGTGATGGAAATGGTATTAAGCTTTGCTTAATTCTGGTACATAAATATTAAAATCTATGGAGGTTTTAGGACGCAAAAATCCTCTGCTTGACTTGTTTCAATTAAAAATTCAACAGTTACTAACATTCAGCTCTTTGGGTTTCTTGGAATCATTTGAAGGCAACTTTCCTATTTGGTTTGGTATTCATTACCCTTGCTTAGTTTAGCAATGTACTTATCTTTCTATTGGTTACATGTTTGCTTTCAAGAAAGCCTGCTCCTGTGACTTGTGCCAGAACAATTTGCTTATACAAGTACACATTAAATATATGAATAGCCTAACTACACATTGAGATAATATCAGATTTCAGAAATCATGTGTAACAATCCAAGTAGATTATATCCCAGTGCTGGTCAGGAAAAGCAAGGCTTTCCAGAGGTGAAGGAGCCCTGCTGCACCCTGGAATTGACACAGTTTGCACTGCACCCAGGCTGGATGCCATTAGGAATATGGGATCAGGTTAAGAATTGAAATCACTGGACTAGCAGGACTTTGCTTGGTACTGCAGAAGTATCAACTGTCAGTTACTGCAGCAGAGAAAGCAAAGTTTTGACATGCTCATTACCCTTTGTCCTTCATTCATCATAGCTTGACTTTGGTTTTATTCACTTTTGCTATTTCTTAGTTTTCTGAAGGTCCTTTAGTTCAGTATTTGACATGGTTTCAAAAAATATGACATGACAAAACATCATAATTATTCTGTCATGATGGTTTTGTATATTTAAATATATGAATCCTCTGTAAATAAGTAAAAGGTTATGGAAAAGAACTTTAGCTCTGCAGTCTGGTTTTTTTCATTTTACTTTAATTTGGAAATGTCATGGTTCACTGCAAGCTGACCAGAGTGAGCTTAATGGATTAGAATATATTATTGAAATGAGACTGCTAGAGCAGTATATTGCACAGATGTGGAATACTGTGAATGTGTTACTGTAAACTCTGCTGCATTAAAAGGCAATGTACCATTATTTTTTCTTTCTTGCCTTACAGGATTATGGGCAGGAACAGCACTGCAAGTTCACTACAGCAGAAAAATATTACCTATTTTCAGTTTTTCTTCATTTATGTTGATACATCAAAAAAGAGCTCTTAAAGATAAATACATAAAAGCATTACTCTTTCATGTGGTATTATGGACACAAAATGTGCATATATGTGCTTTTGAGATTTTTATGCTATTTTTTGATTTTTTTTTTTTTGTTTCCTGGAACATGATTTAAGGATTTACTTTATTCAAGAAAATGTCTTTTCATAAACAACTCATCTTCTCCTTCATTGCTTCAGGGTATTTCCTTGCCTTTTCTTCCCCAAATAGAAGCTTGTGTTTTAAAACCATCTAAAATTTTTAAAATCTGGTTTTAATTGGACAGATCTTGATTTTCTCTCACCAGCATCTTGGCACCTGTAATTAACAATGTTACACATAGCTTGAGAACAGCTCGTTCCCTGAAAACAGTGTAGAAGGCACACCAATGGGAAGGGTGCCAGCCCTCAATCTCCAGCTGCTGCTTCTTAGAGTCACAGAATAAGCTGAGCTAGAAGGGACTCACAAGGATCATTGACTCCAGCTGCTGGCCCTGCACAGGACAACCCTGAGAATCACATTACGCATCTGGGAGTGTTGTAAACGCTTCTTTAACTCTATGGAACCACCAAGTCTTCTTCCAGCTCTCACGGCTAGAGAGTCTATTGGTGATGTTTTGAGGCCACTGCAGGATGTGTAGCATATTCCCCTTCACCTAGAACCTTTCCCGAGCAGAACCCAAGCTAAGAACTCCTGTTTTGACTTTGACTTGTTTTTCTGGCAGAGTGGAATGGTTTAAATGACAACCCCAGCCACTGACTCGAACAGCAGATGTCACTGTTGGCAGTATGGTCCTTTGCTGCCTGCGCACAGCAATAGGTAGAGCGGGACTACAGCCACTTACAAGACTTCCAAGAAGTGGGGGCGTGGGGATCCTCCAGAGAAGGGAGCAGCAAGATTGGTACAGGTATGACAGTACACACTGGGGGCACAGTGACCATCAGTGATAGATCAAAAATCACCATGGATCCTGGTTTAATTATAAGGGGTGAAACTAGATCGAAGTTGTACTTTGTAACTTCTGTATTTTGAAGATATATTCCACTTTATTTCCTTGGGGTGGAAGACCTAATTCTGCAATCTAAAAGAAATGCCCAAACTTACTGTTTCTGTGTTACTGGAGTGGGAAGCACACTGTTGCATAAGAGTATTGAACTTCTTTCACATTTATGTTTGGGGAAAAAAAGGTGTCCATGTTAAGTGATCAGAGAATTTCTGAATCAGTATGTGAAAACAATATTTTTCTTCTTTATATTAACCCCCACACAGTTCAATTTGTTTCAATTACTGAACATGGCATATTGAGTTGTACAGTCATGTATTAATGCTTCTGTAGAAGAACCAAGGTCTTTTATGAGTGATGATGTCCACAACACCACTTACAGCTGCAGAGACCACCATCTTGAGATAGTTTATCACTTGTTCTGATTGTCCAGAGAGACTAAAAGCAAAGCATCACTGATTCCAAACATCTAGTTGCTTGCTTGCCAGGGAACCTCTGACCTACAGTTCAAGAAGCCAGTTTGCAGTTCAGCAGTTTCTTTGGTTTGGTATGTTTGATTTAAAAGGCAATCTTTTCTACCCTTTAAAGATGTGGAGAAATGAGCAAACAGAAATCTCATGAAGTTCAGCAAAAAAAGAAAATTGCAAGGTCCTGTACCTGAGGAGGAATAACCTCATGCACCAGTACACACTCCAGGCCAGGGTGATACAAGGTGACGGAAGAAGGTGATCCTTGTCCTCTACTCAGCACTGGTCACATCTGGCATGCTGAGTAAAATGTTGGGCTTCCCTGTGCAAGAGTCCAGCAAAACACCACACAAGGATGATTAAGAGACTGGAGTACCTCACAGGAGTAAAGACTGAGCAAGTAGGATTCTTGAGCCTGGTGAAGAAAAGGCTCTGTTGTATCTCATGAATGAACAGAAATGCCTGAAGGAAGGATGCAAAGGAGATGGAGCCAGGCTCTTTTCAGTGGTGCTCAGGGACAAGATCAGAGGCAATGACCAAAAACGGAGACAAGGAGTTTCCCTCTGAACATCATGAAACAACTTTTTCCTGTGAGGGTAACCAAGCAGTGGAGCATGTCGACCTGAGAAGCTGGGGAATCTCCATTTTTGGAGATACTACAAAGAATGCCTGGATATGATCCTCGGCAATTATCTCTAGAGGGCCCCGTGTAACCAGATTGAACAGGATGACCTCCAGGTGACACTCTTTCAACCTCCATCATCCTGTAAACCTGTGATTCCTTTGGTATAAGCATCAGCTATATATCCTTTTGCTTTCACCTTTACAGAACAGCTGATAATCAGCAACACCTCTGACATTTCATAGCCCAAGGATTATGCATTTTTTAATACTTAAATTTTGCAGACTTTGCCTAGATTCAAAATATTTTTTTAATTCTTGCTCAGTGTAATCTTTTTATGGTGTTGGAAGCTGTTTCTTTATTAGTGTGTTTCATTTATGAACACACAAGTACAGCCAACACCAATTTATGCTTTTGTTATGTTTTTCCACAAAGTCAAAGGAGAGAATTTGAAATTTTGTCATATGTCTTGTATGTAGATACAAACATTTCATTACACATGCTTGACCATATGAAATTGTTAACTTTTATACATATTTTACCTGGGAATAAGATACCAAAAAAGGAATTTTTGTATGAATTATGTTTTCCTTGTGATAATAAAGTTTACCCCAAGCATTTCTGAGACCACATACTGAAATCATAAAATTAACATAATTCAGTTCAATAGACTCAGTTCAGGAGCTGAAAGCACCCAACATTCTAATACCTACTCTATTTCATATAGGTATGTTTTACTCCATCATGTCAGTTAACAGAATTCTTTTTTTGATGCTCACTGAAAAGTGGACATAATAATATCATGTTGTGTTCTTCAACCTGTTTCAGTCCTCCAAAAAGTACAAACATTGGGATTCTGGATAACCAGACTAGAATGAAAATTACCATGAAATGATTCATACAGTTCAGTAACATCTCTAGCAGTCTAGAAGTGTTAAATCATGATATAGATGGGATCAGTTCCATTTTTGCTATAAATTTGCAGAGATTGATTTTATTTTTGCAGTGTGCAAGTTTTTTATTTTAGCCTCATTTAGCAATAAGATAGGATTGAGGTTCATTTGTTATTGGCTAGGTCAGACATCAAAATACTTCCAATTCATGCAAAGAAACTGTATTTTTGAGGAGAAAGAAGAGATGAAAAGTGAGTAAAGGGGAAAAGAAGCACTTCTTTATATTAGAGTGTGACAAGTCCGTACTTCTTTGCATTTAAAATACAATTTTTCATTTCTTAGAAGAAAGGTTCCCTAAGCCTCTCCATCAGTCAGAGAATAATTTTTTCTTCTATAATGCAGATGTTAAATACTCTATTAGTCCAGTCTACTTCATTCACTGCACAGTGCTCCTGAAAATACATGGATAATATAGAGAAGAAATGTATTTCAGGTTGCTATTGCTAAAACACAACATTTCATGTTTCATGTGTTTCTCCCCTTAGATACAACACAGCAAACGCACACTAAGTGCTTTCTTCTGAGGTGGGAACACTTAACTCCTTGCAACAGTAGAGAGGGACTGTTAAAAGCATTAGCTCTGTAAACTTGTGAACTTGAATACTAGTTTATAAAACATCTTTAATACTTCAAGAAATTAACTGTTGTTCACTGCCAAAGGAGCTGTTATTGAGAAGTTCCTCCATTCTTCCCTTAGTGCCAATGAGTAGTTGTGGCAAGCACATTTCTCTCCCTCTTAGGATTTTTCATAGAGGTGTACAGAGAGAAATGAAAGAGAAAACCAGTTCTATTTTTGCTCTTTGTTTTTTTTATGTGGAATGTGTTGGAGAATTGTTTACCTGGAGTGAGTGCTTGATTAAATTCTAGTAAGGATTGTTTGAACCTGATGGCCAATCCAATCCACCTGTATCTACACTCTCGAGAGTGGGTCACGAGTTGCGTTAAAGTCAGAGAAAGTAATATGTCGTTTTAATATCCTCCTTTTATATAGTATATTCATGTATTTTAACATAGTTATAATGAAGAAATAATTCAGCCTTCTAAATTAAGTCAGACATCGTAATTTCTTCCCATTGGGTTCACCTACATTTACAATAAGCAGTACTCCTCTATTGCTGGCCAGCTTCTTTCTTACATGTGGCCAAAATAGAAGACCAGGCTCTTGGGACCCTTTTTGGCTAACCAGACATGCTCTGTGGTTTTCCAAAGCCATTAGGCAGCAGGGAATATACAGAGTAATTCCACAGATATGACGAAACGTAGGAAACCTAAATCTGTGTACAAGTATCAGAAATACACAAAAGATACAGTGAGACTGTTACTATGGGAGATTTAATACCAAGACTGCATCAAGAATCTTTTGAGAATATGCATCAGACACTAATTTGAACCTCATCAGCCCTAGGGATTTTGGAAAAGCCAAAATTTTCCATCTTCTTTTCTCTTTGTCCACAGAAATTTCAGCAGTATGAATCAGACTTAACAGAATTGAATGTAAAGTCAGGTTAATGAATGGCTTGGGGGGAGTTTGAGAAGATTTTACCATGAAAGCATTGCTCACATTTCCATAGCTAATTTTGAGACAAAGCTCATATCATATAATTTCCATTCTAAACTTTTCATTTTCTACTCTAAACTTTTAATCAGACTAACACTAACTTGAAATCATTCTCTGCGCTTACTTTCAGATTAGTATGAAAAAAAGAGGCCAAAATTCTGGGAAAAAAAAAGGGCTAGTATATTAATTTGAAGCAGAACTTGGTATATTTTTTTCCACTGATACTCTGGGAAATCTTTGTAGAACTGTCTAAGCAGCAAGCTGTTCAAATGGATGTAAGTGGATAGAGCAGGCTTTGGAAAAACAAGAAAAGCTGGACGTGCACAAACATTATCTGGCTCCATCGATTCTGCAGAGCTTCATAAATTCAACCAGAAACAGTATTATCCAAAGATCTTTTACTGTCAGATGTATACATGCATCAGAAGCTGACAACAGTAAAAGCAGCACTCCTCCTCCTTTCCTCTCTCATGCATATACAGAATTTTTCTTTGCAGGACTTTTTAAACACTTTTTAAAAGTAAAAATCTCACTGCATATGGGAGAATTTTTTGTGTGTGCTTTTGTCCTCAAAAACATAGCTGTCAGATAAAAGTCACTGTTATTAAATAAACAAATATTTATAATGCTGAAAATGCTGATTACTTTTTAGAGTTCCACAGTAGCTGCATGTGACAGAACTCGGACTGATTGAACATATTTGGTGGTTTAAGTGTTAAAACAAACCCCAACGTAACCAATATATATTTTCAAATATTTTTGTCAGATGCTTCTAGAAATTAATTCTGTTGCCATACTTCATAATTCATGCTATACTCAAAATCTGTGCGCAAGCAGTGAAAGCTGAAGTATGGAAATTTTCAGGGAAACTGCTGCAGCTCGTGCTTCAGAGCCATTTGTGGATAGTACAATTTAGAGCTGTAACAGCTGTACATTTCACCAGGGATGACACTCCAGTGGATCAAATTAAGGGAGTCCCCTATTAGGGAAGGACAAGGTACAAACACAGGTTTATTTGATCACAGCCAGTCCCAGGAACAGCCTTATTATGAAAAGGCAAGCAGAGAGTACCAGGAGATTAACTACATTAGCGAAGACTGGAGAGGATATGTTTCTTGTTATGTGACAGGATACAAGTATAGGCCTTTGAAGATCTCCTTTGGATACAGCCATTTCCATACTTGTGTTCTGAATTTTCACATAGACATTTTTTCTTCTAGTCAACACAAAACAGTTATGATTCTAATTCCCTTTACCTCAATTCTTTAACTACTCACTAATTACCATGGGAATGTCTTCAGGCCATTTTTGCATATGCAAAGCATAAGATAGGAATGATTAGCTCTTGTTATTTATCATACTTTTTGACAGATACTTAAATCATGCCACAACTAAATTATTCTGTGCTTTTGGACACCTCCTTCATATGAACCCCTCTGTGTTTTGAATAAAGCATGCGTACATCTTCTGAAGTATGCTGTCTTATGTAATTAAGCCAAACAATCTGTGGTATGCTGTCAGCTGACAATGTCAGCACAACATGCTAGGCAGGTTATCAGTTGAAATGCAGGAGTTATACTTGAAAAAATACCTTTAAAACTCCATATGTTCTCACTGGCAATATTAAAGGTCTGTTTACACAAATAATACCTACTTTTTGTCCATCTGATGTCAAGCACTGTCATGTCTAAGTAGTCCTAAACTGGCATTCCGGACTGTAGACTCTAACAGTAGATGTAAACACAATGAAGTATTCAAACAATGGAAAACAGAGGGAGGAAGGGGAGAGCCTAACACCATGCAGCAGTTTATACTTCAGTGTAAGCACATCTGTACATAGACACACAAGCATATGTGTAAAAATTAGACAATTATGCAATGACTTCAGTGTAGTCATTTCCAAAATTTAAGAACTACAATTTCCATTTATTTATGAGAATAAAAATATGGATGTCTTCTTATGAGAAGTATTACATTGGTAAAGATGGTTATAACTCAGATCCACATCCATGTGGATCTCATCTTACCAATAATCAAAGATGTGGGTCTGCCTGCCTTGGTGGGGACAGAGAGTAGGAACTGAGTATTCCCTTAGGTGCCATGACTACTGTTGCTACTACCTTCAGAGGAAGTATTGACACAAATGATGTTCTGTCTTGGTATTACAGATGTTCTAATTTTATTCTTTCTTTTGTGTGAATTATTTAGATACTATGAGTACAGCAGGCCTGCTTTTTCAAGATGAAAAAGGCTATATTGTTATAAAAGCTCCTGGTTAATGCCAAAGGTAAGTAACTGGCAGTTGGTTTCAGAAAGAAATGTATATCCTCTATAGATTTTTATCAACTTACATAAAATGTCTTATTGATAATGCAAACTGAACTTTAAAACGGAAAAGGAAATTCAGTTTATCCTGTCCCACAACCGCCACATGTAATTTCTCACTATGGGGCAACATCTATAAACAAATTATAAAATTGAGTAGAAGGTTTAGAAGGACACAAACTAAATGCTTGGTAAATGTGGGGGTGGTTTTTTACTGATGGACAAGAAAACTGTCCCTTACAAACCAAAAAGCTCATTGAAACAATATTCTCACTGAGAAGAAATGCATCTGTCTCTTTAATAGGCAGTGATCCTGCTGCATTCCCAAAGCAGCTCAACTCTTATGGATATCCAGATGTTAGCATAGCTCAGTTTTTCTCCACTGTTACCTACCAGGACCTTACTTCATGTATGAAGTACAGTTAATGTACGGTTTCACTGCACATTACCTTAATATAAGAGATGTCAAAATCTTCAAAAAAGTCTGGAGAAGGGAGCCATATGGGTCATTTGGAGACAAGATGGCAGAATAAAATATGTAGAATGACTAAAATAATACAGATCGTATGTGTATCTGACAATTAGCTAAATTAAAATTGTATCTTGGTACATTTTTCTGTTTAGGAGCAGACCCAATAGTAGGACTTACATAACTGCAAATTAGTTACTTCAATGCTTGTCAGATACGTGGCCTCTCAAGTGGAATCCAAAAACTTGTGCACAGAACAAGTCCAGTACTTAATAAGTTTAAATTGCCTCAGAAGAATAATTTATAGAGCTGAATACTAGAAAGCTATAATGGAGAAGATAAACAGACATTAAAAACAAAACAAACAAAAAACCCCAAAAACCACACCCCCCCAAAAAAACCCCAACCAAACAAACAAACAATACGAACCGAACAAACCCACCACAAAACCAGCTCTGGGTTTAAGACTTCCTCTCCCAGGAAAATCTTGTTACTTAAAACCAGTAACTTTAAATGAAAAGAAATAAACCATTCTAGGAAACAGGGACTTGAGTTACCTAGGAGTTCTAGCTGCTAAACTAAAGAGTCACATTCCCCCATTGATGCTCTACTTCTGGTGCCAGATCTTGGGAATCAGATACACATGCAAATTAATAGAGCTCATCAAGTTACCTTCTATCAGCTGAACCACGGTAACCAGCCCGGGGTACTCTTCTCCTATGGCAAATGAGAGGTAAACACTCAGTAACTCACACCTGGTGTCTATACTTAATGCGACTTAGCTGCTTGCTTTTCAGGCCACAACAGTCCAGGGCACTCACGGCATGCACATATTCCTCACTGGTTCTGTTAAAAAACCCTAAACCAACAAACATACAAAAACAAAACTAAAGACACTAAGTTCAGGTACTTTCACGGTTAAAGAGGGGTTCCCATTTGTATTTAAATTTTGAACTCAAGTATTTTAAATAACAAGGTCCTTTTTAGGAACCCTTGAACCTTACTGGACTTTAGCGAGAGTTCCCAAGGATGTTAAGGGACGCAGGCGAGACCTGAACGGCTGGGAGAGGGAACTCGACACCGCCCCGACTCGGGGCATGGAGGCAGCGGCAAAGCTGCCTTTTCCCAGGGCACGTTCCCCGCGCTCCGAGGGCCAGGACATGCCCCACGACAAAGTCTCCTGCGCCACCCGATGCAGGGCCGCAGCAAGTTCGCAGACAAAGAACGGGACGCGCCGGTGTCCGTCCTGCCGGGGCGCTGCTGTCCCCGCGGGGCTGCAGGGACGCGGCCGGAGCGCCCGACCCCGCGGGGGGCTGTCCCCTGCCCCCAGGCCGGCAGAGCCCCCGGGCAAAGCTCGATGGAAGCAGGCGGGCCCCTCTCGCAGCCTTTCCCCCGCTCCTGCCCGCCGGACGCTTCCGCGCCGGCTCCGCGGCCGGGGCCTGCCCGGCCCAGCCCGGCGGGCAGCGCGGCCAGGGTTAACCCTGAGGAATGCGGCGGGAGGAATGTGCATGCAGATGAGATGGATGCTAATCTCATGCTAATGAGCGGCGGCCGTGGCCGCCCGGGGCTCAGCCGGGCTCCCCGCGCCCAGACGGCAGCTGGGCTCTGCCGGCAGCCCTGACCCGCCGCCGCGGCGCGGGCGAGGCGGCAGCCCGGGCATGGTGGACTGAGACCCGGCAGAGGGCTTCCCTGGGCTCCCGCGAGCCCCCGCTCCCGGCCCCTTCCCCGGCCCGGGTCGGGGCTTTTCCCGCTTCCCGTCTTTCTTTCTGTCCCTATGGAGCAGCTACCCCCGCCGTCCGACCATGCCTAGGAAAGCGGGGAATGGGCAGCTTCCCTTACCCGATGGCTGGGAGGAGGCGAGGGATTACGACGGCAAAGTCTTCTACATCGACCACAACACCAAGCAGACCAGCTGGATCGACCCCCGGGACAGGTGGAGCGCGGGCAGGGAGGCGGCGAGGCCCGGGCGGGCGGTGGGCTCGGAGCCGGCAGGGACGGGCGGGGGGCGCGCCGGAGGGTCCCCTCGGGACGGGCAGCGGGGGGCACAGCGTGCCCTCCTTCCCACAGGCACAGGTACAGGCTTGTTTCTGAACCTGTGGCTTGAGTTGGTGTTGGGGCGGGGAGGGAGGGAGAAGCCTGTGGAGCTTCTCTGGGAGCGGCCGGGGGGTTGCTGGCATTTGGGGAGTTCCCGACAGGTACCAAAGTTTGCGAGTCCCTCCCAGACCGGAGGCGCTGGCTCCTCACCCTGCGTCTTCCCCGGGCGCTGCGGAGCGGGGCCGCCTGCCCCGTCCTGGGTGGCGGAGCATCCCCGGCGCCGGGCCCTGCCGTGCGGCCCCGCTCCCCCGGCCCGCCGGAGCGGTGCGGGGCTGCCGGGGAAGGAGCCGGGCCAGCCGGAGGCCTCGTGTGCTCGCTAGGCCTCAGCCAGCCCAAATCCGCTCGGCCCCCGCCAGCCGGAGTTTGCTGCCCCTCCCGTGCTGAGCTCCGTGAAACTGCTGTGGAAGTGCTGCAGCGAGGGAAGCGCCCTATGAGGAGAGGGCTGCTCGGCCCGGAGTGCCCGTGGCAGCTCTGCCGGCTGGGCACGGATGCTGGCTCTGTGCGTCGGCTTCAATGACTGTTTTTAATAGCTGGATTTTTAATAGTTGGATCACAGGCGCACAAGATACCTAGTGCAAAACATCTCTTCTGTCCCAAGTGGTGCTGAAAAGCAATTAAACGCCAAAACTTTGTGCATATTATAACATATGATGTTGCAATTGGAAACAGTGCAGTCTTATTATCTAAAAAAAAAAAACCAATCCAACTTCTAAATTTATGAAACAAGCAGCACTGAATTATAAATGAAGGCCTTGTTTTCTATTTCTCAGGTGAACTTAGAAAAGGTGGTTGTGGTGAAGCTTGCTGGCTGTAAGTTGCAGAGGGAAGTTTTGACGAGCATCATGTGCTGTGTAAGGCCTACTGCTCAGTCTTACTTGCTATAATAGCAAATTCCAGTAGTGGCAAACTTCATGCTTAAACTTCTCTGTACTTCACAACATGTTAATTACCTTGTAAATATCAGTGAGATGATAAGTTGTACAAGACAGTGTTATTTATTGCACCTGGCATTCTTGTTTGGTTGGTTGTTTTTTTTTTTTTTTTAATGCAGGCAGTATAAAACTTCTATCTTTACTGTCTCTAGAAATAGTGGATATGAAGTTTTGTTCAGTTTTAGACCTTAAATTTGTGTTTTCAAAGCAGAATAGAAGATGGTGTGATTGAGATAAAGCAAAATGTGATATGGAATGTTCTAATACTGCTTCAAATGAGTAGACTACTAATTTATTCTGTACTATACTATACTACTAATACATTCTGTAGTCCTGAAAAGTTCAAGACTATTCATATTTGATGGTAAAATTTGAGTTTTCACTCTCATTAACAGAGTAGACAGTGAAATAACACTTGTGTGTTTGCCATCCTGTAGGGATAGGATAAATATTGTTTCACTAATACCTTACAGGTGAAAGGGAAACCAAGTCCTGAGACCTTACTCCTTTAGTTCTCATTACAGATTATAAAGACCTTTTTTTAGAAGAGTAGTGTTTGAAATAATTGTTAACCTGTGTCAGTCATGCAAAACAAACAAAAAGGGATTTTGCCCTAGGTACCTAAGAGAATCTATGCTTTAGTGTACGTGGCTCAGCTGTGAAGCTGAATTGCCTGCACAGAAGAGAGCCTGACAAGCTCATTTGATGTGCAGCTTGAAGTATTTGTATTTGCAATATCTCTGTTTGCAGTCTGTATTTATACTGGTGACTTGTTTTGGAAAAGGTAATAAGAAATTCGTTAAAGTCTTGTGATGAATTTGCTTTAGATTCAGTTTTATCTTCCATGTATTTAGAGAATATTCATTTGGAAGCCATACAGAACATCATTTGAGCTTGCTGTCAGAAAAATTGAGAAGTGATTTTCCAAGTTTGTCAATACAATAAAATCTGGATCAATGTTGTTCTAAAACTTACAATAAATTGTCAAAATGAAAGTAATGGATTATGAAGAATGACTGAAAACATGTTGCGTTGTCTGGTGATACTTTAGGACTTTCTTTTCCCCCAACTATTTTTTCTCAAAGAGATCATAATGTTTTCATGATGCACCTGTGGAATATTATAGTACACAGGCTTCTAAAATGTTTCATTGGTAAAGCAAGTGTAAAATAGATAAGTTTTTACTGACAATATTCCTTCTGCTCTTGTTGCACTTCATTCCCTGGATGATTACATAGAAAAGTCATGTTTAATGTTCTAAAATAATTTTTATCCTCTTTGATTTAGAAGATACAAATACTGAAGACCAGTGCTGTGAGACGTTAGCCATATGTTTGTAAATTGCCAGGTGTATTTGAGCACAGTCAGGAACTTTGTTACCTTATACCAGTATGTGAATTAATTCACCAGATGTGAATTAATATTCACATCTAGAAATAAGAAAGCAGTTGAAAATGCCATATTTGAAAGCTTCTTGGAAAATTGTGCTTGTGGTTGTTATGTTTTTTAATATTTTTTCTCAGGTTCATTTCTAGAACATGCATTTTTTACTGCTTACATGGTGCAGGGCTGTTAATACAATTATAGCCTTGTGTACAACCATGCAAAAAAGCTTACATCAGCTTCAAGCTTGGGACTCAGTTTTCAGTTTTGCCCACTTTATGTATCTGAATAATCCCACTGATGTTAGAGAATTTCACACTTTCAACGGCAATAGTGACTTAGCTTGTGTTTTGGGAGCATTGTGGAAGCTTAAGGGTTTTTAATATTTTGCAATGTTCACCAGTGATTTTTCTCTCCAAACACTTACTGTTCTGTGCTGATTTGTTTTAAAGGCTAGTGGCCCAAAAGAGAGGACTCTTTAAGATCTATCATTCCGATAGACTGAGAGACATAAGGGCTAGAATGTGAGAGTTGTAGCAACATTTTCAGTCACTAAATATATAGATTTAATTCCTCTGTTCATGACTCCCTCAAGCTACAGCAAGCTGAGAACTTGCTGGTCATGACAGTTCTTCTGGAACTGGCTTATTGTAAGCAGGGAAATAGCGCAAAGTATGAATTTTATCCTCCTACTACTTGACAAAAATATTAAAACAACTGTGGACTGAAGAGGATGAAGCAGATGAAAAGGGGAGAAAGGGTTAGAGGAATGCATAATTTTTTTGAAGTTCCCTTGAAACTCTTTCAAGTTTTGGAATACTGAGTAATTGTAAAGTATTGCTTTGGGATTTTTTTCCCTGATAATTAATAGGGGCTAGGGGTGGGACAGGAATTTAGAAAGGAATTTTTTTTTTCCTGTCATTCAATACATTTTAAGCAGTCTTCATGTTTGTTATATTCCTTACTGGAACCAATAGAGTAAGCATCAAGGAGGAGTGAAATGGCAGATGGGAATATCAGTACTCTGAATTTTTCAGCACTTGGATGATGCTTGGTTGTCTTACCATGAATTCAGAGCTTCTTATATCTTGGTTTCTACATAATAAATATTTCAATGCACACTCCTGATCACCATTGACTCAAAACAGATGTTTTTTTATAGCTTGCCTATAATGAGTTCTGTGTCACAAATTCTGAAGCTTCAAGTGATATTCATTTAAATCTTTATCTGCACTCCTGTCCCACTCCTGTCAGTGGTAAGGGATGAGATGCTATGAAAACAAAATTATCCTTTCTGTTCTCACTTTGCTTTCCACTGAGGACTAAAATATTTTAAAAATCCATTTGTACATTTGAAATAGTTTATAGTATACTTCTGCTAAAATGTTTTGAGAGTACTTGCTAACTGTATAACTAAGAAAGTGTTTGAGAAGCATTGGATGTGCAGAAAAGCAGAGAACTTTACAAGTCAAGAAATTGTGAAAGTTTGTTTTGTGAATAGGGAATGCAGTTTCCATTGCTGCTTTCATCTTTTGGGGAGGTGAAAACACTACAAATTTTAGCATCAGATTCTGTAACGTGTGCTAGTTTGTCTGAATTAGAAAATTTACTAGGTTTCAGCAATTAAATGTCATTTGCCCTTTTTCCATAGAAAAGAAGAGCAGTTTATTCCTTACTTTTTTGCTGAACTTGCTTTGTCTTGTCTTGTGGACAGCAGAGACTGTAAGGACTGAAGGTACTGAAGTTGAAGTTATTTAAGCATCCTGTCTCTTTCCTGGGCATTGCTGTAGCTCAGGGGTGCATGGTAAACAACTTTCAGTCTTCACAGCGTAGAAGACACTGGGCTCATTAAAGGTAGCAAATAAGAGGGAAGCAGAAATGAAATAACATGGTGAGAGGCATCATCAGAGACTCAAAAATACATTTGGATTGATTTTTTCATGCATGTAAGAAAGCTGTGCTGTGACAGATGAATAAAATAATAAGTGTTAGTTATTACAGTTTGAAAGGGATTGATCTTAATTCTGTTTTAAGTGCTGACCTCAACACTGATCATTTACCACTGCAGCAACTACCTGATAATAGCCTTTCTTTAGTCTGCTGCTTGCTAAGAACTAATTTAATGGCAAACTGTCACTGCTTTCTCACTTCATTTCTCATTCCCTTTCTATCTTTCCTTCCCTTGTTTTCTAGTAAGTGAGGAAGGAATGAGGGTTTCGTGTTTTTGATGGTGTGGAGCTGCTAAATAATTGTTTCGACATACTTTATGACATTTGAGCCTTAATAAGCAATGGTCAACTTACTCTTTTGAAAAATCAGTAGAGAATGAATCCTTTTGTGGCACTCCAAGATGTACAGCTTGAAATAATCCTGTAGTGAGATAGGGCAACAATTTTTTCCCTAAATATCTTTTTCTTCCCTGTTTCATCCTGTAGTATCATTTGCTGGTTTTTATCCCAATTCCGCCTAATTTATTCCTACATCCTTGTCTGCTCAGGAATGTGCATGCTGCCTGTAAAACTGTCTAGTATCTCATTCTGATTTCACTGACAGGTTGAGGACTACTTTGACTTAATTGATCTATATTTATTCAAAATAAAACCCATGATGCAAGTGCTGAACATGCAATGAGAGACGAGCTGTGTCTGGAGTTCTGACATCTTTATTTGTTTATCCAGTGTAAAGTAGAATTCTAATATTGCAGTGCTACTATAGCTGTGATAGTATCAGACAGTGTTAAAATACAAAGTGATTGTGTATGTGAGTTTTTAAACCAGTCTGTCATTTGCATGGGGCTGTGTGTTGTTGATTTTAGCATTAGTGAAAATGGCTATGCTAACTCCAAGATAACGCTTTTATTCTTTATTCCTCTGGAAGTGATAGAGCTGCACCGTGTCTTTCATCTCGGGGCATGTGAAGTTAACAAGTCAGGAAACGTTGTGGACTATTTGCTTATGTGTGCAAAGTATGTGCTGCTGGTCACAGCCAAGAACTGTGACCTGGTATGTGAAGTGGGACAAGTGCTATAGGCTGTGGTTTTTCCAGACCTGTGTCTGTAGTACTTGCCTACTAGAGCTATTTCAATTAAAACCTATCTCGACTTACAAATTAGTGTTACAATGGTTGTCATGCACAACATAAGACTTAATGAGAAGTTGTACACGTGAAGGAAAATAGTGAAAGTTAATATATACATCAGATATGAAAAATTATTTACAACTTTAGAGATCTGTACAGATTGCATTAGGAGTTTTTGATTTTTTTTTTCCAGTTAAATAACCTGTCTTCAACTGTTTGGTTAAAATTCTGTGCTTTGAATGTGATACTAAGGTTAGTCTAATAAGATAAGATGATTTCTCTACTTCCACTTACGAATGTTTGTAACATCAGTAGATAAGTTGAATTTTGTGAAAATGGTCTTATTTTGGTGTTTTGCTACCTTCTTCTTTTTAGCCTAAAAAAGTGTTATAGATATCTGTGATTTAACAATTTATACATCACACTGATGACTGAAAACTGGACTAGTACTCCTGGAAGTAATGGAAAAGATTGAAAATGGATAAACAAAAATTTACATACAGTAGTATTTCCATGGTGATACACTTTCAGAAAGGCATGAATAGAAATTATGCTAAGATTCCACAACTGTTATGCAGTGGTGTTTAAGTTCTTATGGATTTAAGCTACCTGGAAGGAGAGTAGAAAAGTATTCCAGGAGCATAATGCAGCCTACTGACTCCAAACTGGCATGGTTCTGCTTACATGTCCTCCTACTGCCACCTAAACTGAGCCCAGGAGATGATTTGGCTAAAATGAACCCCATTGTTTTAGGGCTGTTTTCAAGCAGAATCAGTGCGTTGTGTCGCTGATTGGGTACTAATGCTAGTGTGAGCCAGAAGGCAAGTCCAGAGCTGGGAGCACAAGGGGGCAATGGGCCTGCAGAAATCAAGATGTAAGTCAATGTCTTAGGTGTCCATTTCTGTTGTTGGGTGTCTCCATTGTTTTCTTGTGCACATCTTTGTGTTCATCTTTGCTGGGTGAGCCAGCAGGAAAACTGTCACAGATGTCCTGATTCTAAATATGTTTTCTGCAACCAAGAAACCTTTATGATGTTGCAGAATTTTTTACTGACCTTTTAAAATTTTGTTGCTGTGAAGCTTGTGTTGAAGAGAAATTTTTTCGTTGTGTGGTTGCAGAATTAGAAGCTGTTTTTTGGGAATGTGCTGCTGTTGACAATATGCTTATGAATAGCTAATTTCTACCGCTTATGAAAGAGATAAGAAATTCTTTGATGCATTTTTTTTCCTAATTATTAATAAAATGTGTTTTATGCTCTGGTGCAAAGTGTGTCACCAGAATGATGGTGTAATTCAAGATTTTTAATGTCTTATTGTGTGAAGCAAAGGGGAGCCATTTGTCTTCATGTCTTTGAGGTCATCATCTGTATGGACAACTTGACTCGTCCTTCATTTGAAAGGAGCAGCTAGTGGCTGAAAAGAGGAGTTATGCCTTATAGTTTTCCTTTTGTGTTTCTTCAGTAGTTTGAAGGGACTTGCATTGTGGATGTAGGTTTTGGGTCTTTTAAATAGCACATACTGAGTATTGACTCTTGCTCTTGCTCTTCCCAGTGACTTTTTCTGTGCAAAAATGTTAGTGATGGTGAAGTTCCTACCTGATGAAGTCAATCTCTGACTCTTGTTTTTAAAAGAGCTTCCTGGGGGAGAGATTCCTTCCACCCTTTGTTTAAGCATACCTTTTGAAAGCTAATTTGCTTTTGGATGTTTTTGTTGGTTAGGACTTGTGGGCTAGAGGCAGTCTGTCAGTTTATTCTGTGAACTGAAACGATCATTTGCATCTTATAGAACAAAATCAGATGCTGTCCTTTGAACTTGGATACTGTTTGTACTTGAAGAAAGGCAACTTTATCTCATCAACTCTGAATACATATTGTATTCAAAGTAATTGTGTGGGTATGTAAAGACACATTATCTTGGGACAGCAAACTTGAACTTCTGTATACTCTTGCTGTGTGCAATACAATATTTCAAGTTGGACCTGCTTTGATGTCTGTGCTGTTTTTCTCAATTCATGAAATACAACTTCAATCTTTATTTGAAAAGCAAAAAAGAACAACCTACTGGAGTGCCTACTATAATATGCTGATTGATTTGGTAAACATGCTTTCAGTATCTAGAAATATCAGTATTTTTTGACTTTTAGTACAGGGGAAAAGATCTAGGAGAATCTGTATTTTGACTAAACTCTGTGAGGACACGCTTTTTATATCAGCAACTTTCTCCTTGTTAACGAAGGAATAGTACTTTGCACACCTGTTGTTTCTTTTTAAAGTACTTTTAAGTGCTAAACTGCAATCTTGTCCATATGAGCCTTATTTTAAGGCTTATCGATCTGACCAGTGAAGAAGAATTGCTCTGATTCAATGCCTGGCCCTTTGATCATAAGAGATTACTTCCCTCATAGAGATAGTAATGTCTGCCTGAGAATTGGGCTAGGTTTAATCAGATGAGATGAACTTTTGATAGTCTGCAAGTTCTGTACAAGCACATCATGCCATATGGCAGAAAATATGCCCAATGCATGATGAATGTCGCCTGCCTTTTAGCTAAGTGGCAGGCGTATGTCTTAGTAGCATCTTGTCAAGATGGGTTTGACCAAAGCACAGGTGTCCCGTCGTATAGCTGCATGGCAGTGTTTTTATTGGGATCACACTGTGGAGGAGCAATTCTGGTCTCTTCTGCCTGTCACTCGCTAGGACATTTCTGGGCCAGGTATTTGCTGTGTCGTTCCCTTTCTGCTTCCAAAAGAGGAGATATGACCCACTTTAGCTAAAAATGTGGGCATTTTAACTTTGCTCACTGTCTGTGATGTACTGCAGAAAATTGTCAGGGAAAGACATTTATTCTTGATAGAGAAACAATGGGATTTTTCCCTTTGTCTAGTACTGTCAATGGTTAAACTGCAGTGTAGCCCAGAAATGTCTGTATCATGAGAGGCCATGATGATCTGATCTACAATGAGTACTCTTATTCAAAGCCCAGTCGCTCCATTCTTAATGCACGTTTTCTGATTATGCAAAAAATGTCAATGTAGAGTTAAACTTTTTGCCTCTCCACCGATGTTAACAAAATGTCTCTGTGAAAAGTCTTAATTCCTCTTAGAAAAGCAGTTAAAAATCAGTTTGCATCAGAGATGTGATTCAGATTTATGTGGTAGATTTTTGAAATGCTGTTATTAGCCAAATAACTGTATTTTTTAAGTGCTGTTATTTAGCAAGTGATTACAGTGTCATCCTGTGGTTTGATTCATGTTCCTGAACCATTTTGACTGTAGCCTGAGCAGAGCCTGACCGAGGGGTTTCTGCTTTTGGCTTCTGTTCCACAAAGTATACTGCAGAGACCAGTCACCAGTGGAGAAAGATTTATAGTGCAGGAAGGCTGAAACAGCTGGGAGATGAACTACTCAGGGAATATTTGGATGTTATTCTTAGTTTTGGGAAGGCGATGGGAAAAGTAGGGACATCCAGTGATATCTAATAGACTTTGCTTCTATGAAATAGACTGTAGTCAGTACTGCTTATGAAGCTTCCTTGACTTAGATTTAGTCTTTGGTGGGTTCATAAGAGATGCTAGTGATACCATGTTTCCTTGTGAGATAAGTGACATTTTTCATAGATTATCCACCACTCAAGTGTACTTCTGTTGTCATATGTGTGTTGTTTCTTGGGATGTGATTTAAATTTTACGACATTTTGTCTGTCCTGGTTTGCATTATAAATACCTATCTTGAGGTATCCCTGCATACATTGTTTCTTGGTAGAGCGTGAAATAATCTACTTTTATTTCTTTTAATTATTTTTGATGAGAGACGGCAA
This sequence comes from Taeniopygia guttata, assembly GCF_048771995.1. NCBI lineage: Eukaryota > Metazoa > Chordata > Aves > Passeriformes > Estrildidae > Taeniopygia > Taeniopygia guttata. The sequence goes on along the minus strand of NC_133028.1, from coordinate 32,327,520 downwards.
AAAAAGTCTTTCCTGAGAAACTCAGGAGACTTCAGAAGTTTAGGAGCTCAAATTTCATATAGGAAGCATTTTCTCAGTAGAAATGTATTAACACATTACTTGTGATCTTAATTTATTGTCAAGACTGTGACAGAAGTCATGATCTGCCTAAGGGCTCTAGGAGGCTTGATAATGGTTTTGTCTACTCTTGGGAATGTACTCCCATGTGTATCTAAGCCCTCTGTCCATCCAAATCTGATCCCCCTATCCCCAAGACCCAATGTGTGTTCAGTGTAGTCACATATTACAGAAAAGAAAAATCAAGTCCTTTTCAGTTCATTCTGTTAGTGCTGTCTTAACATATCCTCATCGTGTACAGTCATTTGTAATAAATTCTAAATTATGACCTTGAAAATGTTATTTGTAACTGTATTTTTTCTGAGGTTTATTTTACTTACATTCCCAGTAATGGAAAATTTTATTGTGTGCAGGATCTAATTCAAATGGTATTTTGGGTCTTTTGTTGCTTGAGACTTCTAGTGTGAAGTGCAAAGTCTTGCACTTAATCCCCCTTTTTAGTTTGGATGGAATTGTACAGTGGAAATGAGTTCTAGTTTGGAGTGCTATGGACTTCTCTCAGAAAGATTTACAAAATAAGTTATGGTATGAGTTTAAGGCACAAAACTATTTAGTATTACATTCAAGAATGAACAGTGACAAGCTGACAAAACTGGCATTGGGATGTCCATAGGGTTGGAGTAAGATTAAGAAAACTGAATAGTCCTCAGGTGATGTGATCTCTGAGGGTCTGACTTGAATTTCACCAGTTTCACCCTTCTGAAGTAAGTTATAGCGTTCCCTTTAATTTATGGATTGAGTAATTCATTATTTGGTTTGAAAAGTAGACATATGGAGAAACCCCAGAAATCAGTGACTTCTTTTCTGTATTTTCGTGTCTTAGTGATTCTGGCCAGTAGGAGTTTTGTCAAAGTTTCTCATATTTCCCACATTCTTTTATGGTTTGCAGCTATGTTTTATACAGAAGTGCCTGGCTGAGGTGGTGCTTTAATGGGCTCCAGTGTGAGGAAGGATTATTTGGATTTGAAGTATAAAATATTTAAAATATATTTGGCTTAAGCACTGAGGAGTAAATGGGCATACATAAGAAAATGCAATTCAAGGCAGCAATCTGATGGGGAATTGACATGACTTCTTTCTGTTGCAATGTTTGAAATGAACTGCTAACACATTTACAGTCATTCTAATGAGTAGTAGAATGCTGTGGATGTGAATAATCATATGAAGCCTCTACAGGACATTCCTGAAATAGTGTTTAACTGACTAGAGATATTATGGGATGCAGGAAAGTATACAAATACCATAAGCCTTTTAGTCAGGCTAGCCTGGTCAGTGGTTTACTACTGCAGCAAGTAAGGCTGACTATGCAGGATGATTTAGTACACAGTAAATAGATGTTCTGTTCAAGTTTCTGATCTCTGCATATTCTTTTCTGGTTTTTTGCTTGTTGTTTTTTTGTTTGTTTGTTTGTTTTTTGTCTCTGCTATTGATAATCCCTAGGCTCTCATTTTGTATCTACTCTTGGAGAGAAAGTTAGTGAACTGAAGTTTGAAGTTTGCTAAGGGGTTGTTGGTTAAGCAGCTGTTGGCTAAATTAATGATGCTATGGTCTAGAAGATGAATAAATTGCTGATAGTAAAAGAAATCATTATGGTGGTATGAATTTTGGGTTTTCGTTCTTGCTTTAGTCCTTGTTTGCTTATGTGGTTGTTATTCTGGCTCGCTTGCTAGCATGACTTAGAGTGATGTAAAATGAGCCACAGGCTTCTATGCTGTAGCAGGTTGCTGATTTGCATTCAGGACCTGGCTGGCCTGTTGGCTCATGCATGAAAGACATCAAAACTTTATTTTTCCAGGCAAGATTTTGGCAAGAAAATGAGCTTGGAGGACGAATGTAGAACAGTTAGGGATTTTTAATGCAAAGCCTTTAGAACCTCCTAGATTTGATATTTCATGTCCTTTTTTTCTTTTTTTTTTTCTTTTTTTTAGCCAGGTTTTGGTGAAAAATTGTAATGTATCTTTTTGCTGGCCAAAGTTGTGGTGCCTAGTATTTTAAAAAATGTATGAAGAGTATTTTAAAAAAGAAACAGCAACAAAACAAACTCAAAAAATGCCCTGAAGTAATGTTCCCATAATCAACACTTATGATTAATCATTTAATCAATTTAATTAATTTTTATTTTATTCTGAATTTGGCTGTTGTCCTAGTTAGTTAAGCAGCTTCATCCAGCTGCCTGAAATTCTTGAAACATTTTCACTGCAGGTGTCTGATGTTGAGGGATGACAGTATTTAAAGAACCCTTCTCGTGGCAGAACTTATTGAGGTAGTAGGTCATTGCTTATTAAGGTAATAGGTTTCTAACAGATCTGTTGAGAATAAACTCAAGTTTAAATAGCTATTTTGTATAAAATAGCTACTTTGTAATACTGTATTTGAATTTTTTTTAAATGGCCAGTGTTAGAACTTTGTCCAAATGCCCTCTTTTTCTTAGGTGTGGTAGGTACCCATTTGTTTAAGACTTGCTGAAATGTTTAAAGCTGATGTTGTACTGATGATGAACACAATAACATTCAGATACCATGAAAGATCTCATATGGCCTTGATGGTGGTGATGTCCTGATGAAGATTTTGTTTACATAATAACTTAGTGCTTAACTTTACACATGAGATCATTGGATACTTGTAAAATTTTTTATGTGCAAGAAGCTTAAAGAGTCTCAACTTAAGAATGGTTGCATCTAAACAGAAGTATGAGCACCTACCCTGGAAATCTAGTCCCATGGTCACCTGAACTGTAGTTCTGAGGAGAACAGGTCATAGGTCTCTTTTGGACCAGCTGATCCAGAAGTCAGCTTTGAGAGCTGGGAGCAGTACTTGAGCAAGTTTCACTTCATTATAGTGTCCGGTGGCCCAGGAGGTTGGAAGCACTCTGAAACCACACTTTTCCCTGTTGAGATGTACCCAAAGAGCATTACCTCTGTATTTGTCCTTGGAGTATCTCCTTTGGCTGTGAATCAGCCTGACATCACTTGATGATGAAGGGGAAAAGGGATATTGAGATGGTAAAATCTTTCAAAGTGCCCATTCCTATACTGTGTGATATTTTGTCTTTTCAAGAATGTTTACACTGAAGTCATAGAATTCTGATCATAGCATTCTAATCAGGGAGCATAAATAAGCTTCCTGATGCAGTGTACAAACTCATCAAGGTCCAAATGAGGCAATTTAGGGACAAATGTTTTCCTCTAGTGTTAAAACCTTTGGATTAGCTGTAAAACTATCCTAAGAATATACCTGGTAATAGAAATCAGATATTAAGTTGGAAAGCAGGAGAGTGGGCAGACAGTCTATATGATGAATAACAGTCTTTATTTTTAATATTTTTTTAAAATAAAAAGAAGCAAGCACAAAATTTTACAAAATCCATGTTTACTGTTCTATTTCAGAGAAACACAGTAGTTCATTACTGTTCTACCTGTTTGCTTGAGATATATTTGATTTTCATGTGAAAACATACATTTCTTTCAGACAATAAAATGTCTTTCTATGTGTTACTTCTGTTTGATGCCGGTCTTCAGTCATCAGTACAGATCTATTTGTGGAAATTTGTTGTGCATCAGAGTAGAAGGGTTTAAAAGCAGCAAGAACAAAGATGAAAAAGATGCCATTAAAGATCATAACAAAAGTTTGTAGTACTTCTGCATCAGTGAAAAGTCAATTTACCTTTTTTAATAAAAGTTATTCTTATTTTGAGAAGTTTGATCACCTGAACACAATCCCTGCACATTGTGGAGACAAAGGATAAATTAGGTATAGAATGTGTACCACATGAATACTGACTTTGGTCATCCATACAAATGTTGAAGTAACAGCAGGCAACTGATTAATTTTTTTCAATAGAAACCACAGTCTTAACTGTAATACTATTCATTGTATTGAAACTGATGGGCCAATGTATAATCTAATCTGCATCCCAGAAGAGCTTTATAAATTGCAAATGGAATTGCAATTATTTACTGCATCAGAAAAAAAATTGTCAGTGTAGCCTGGGATTTGTGGGCCAACACTAGAGTAGGTTGCCTTGACTGCTTATGGGTATGACTCAGAGCACCCTGTCTGGTTTCAGAATTGTCCTGCATTGGGCAGTAAGTTGGGCCAGACAACCTTCAGATGTGCCTTCCCTTCATTTTTTACAAGGCATATGTGGGTAAATGCAGCTTTATTAGTGTTAGATCATCTAATTAACTAGATATCATATTTTGGAAAAGGATACTAGTTTTAGCAAGGTGAAGTGTTGATGTAATCTATGTAAATGCAAGCAAAGTACTTCTTACCCTACCCAGCATGAAGTCCTTAATCCCAAACACCTTTGCCTCTAAAGGACAAATGACATCATCAAGTAGCTGTGGGACAAGGAGACTAAAATGTGCTGTATTGGAATGGGAATTAGGAGGGTGGTTGGAGGTTTTAAGTGCTGTTTAGCAGTGTAATAGAAGTAACTCAACCACTTCAGTAGTGTCTAAAAAGATTTAAATCCTCAATTTGCTGTAGCTATCAATTCTATAAGCAAAAATATAGAAATTAAATTTCTTTGTCACTTTAAAAACCAACTCTGCTGTTTGATATCAGTGTAGAACTCTAACACCCTGGAGTTACTGTGTGAGTTCCTTGGTGAGGAAAATATGGATTACATGTAATGATTGGCTTATTAAAGATATCTCTGTGTGGGCTACATAATTTGCAGAATAATGTTAAAGTTACTACTAAATGTACTAGAAACATCTTATTCCTTCAAATGTGACTTTGGAAGAGACAACCTTTTAAAGTTTGTTCCAGAAGGCACTTTGAAAGATGGATGATTGAAAACAACTCTCCTGAATGGCACCTTGCTGTACTTCATAGATCATAACAGCTTTTATTCACCACTGTGATTGTTTTTTAAATTACTACCTGTGGATGAATACTTGAAAGAATTGGTCTGCTGGCTACATACTTGGTTTGATTGAGGGCTATCTTGAAGTTGCCTTTAAATTACATGGGGTTCTTGATGATCCTAGCATTTTGTAATCTTTTTTGTACTACATGGTCTGTTTTGTACTACATTGTTTCTTAAATTCTTGCAATTTTAGGAAGAATAGTAATTATATCTTTAATTAATTTTTGTTTAAAAAAGGGTAATTTCAAGATAAGATGTACAGAAAATCTTCTTTAGGAAATGATAGTTGCTGCTTATTTTGCATCATTCTTTCAATGGAAGTCATAAATTATGTAATGAATAATTATTACACTAATAGCTGCTGATGGTCTGGAAACTGTTTAATTTATAGGAGATACATTTGTTATAGGGATAGCTCCAACTGATGTTCAGAACAGTGGTGTACAAAAGCAAAACTGCTTTCTTAGTTTATTGAGAGTATCAATAAGGCAGTAGCATGCTGTATGGATATTTCATTGAACTGTTGCTAATAAACCAGGCAGAAGAAAAAAGAAAAAATGAATGTCTGAAGACAAACTGACAGTTGAAGTTGGTTAAAATATTTAAATAAACCTTTTTTTTTTTCAGAAGTTACAGTGTTGATAAGTCTGTATAAAATGTTCCATTCTCCAGTTTTGATGAAAAATTTGTGTCAGAGGCTCTTTTGGGAATGTAAAAACTGGGAATATTTTATTGCTTGTTAGCCAGTGTAGTGGTCAGGACTGTGAAAAAGTCAGATTCCAATTCCTTTCTTGACTCTGAATGGCTTGGTACTATTGAAAAAACACTTTCCCTGAATGAATGAGATGGAAGAGGTACCTTAGCATCCCAGTTCTGTTTCCTGAGCTCCCAAGGCAACAAGAAAATCCAGTTTCCAGTTTTGAAAATGGATCAGTTTGAACAACTTGAGGGGGGAAAAGCAGACAAATAAATAAAAAGAAACAATGCTGTTGAAATTCCTGTGGAATGTAATCATTGTCCCCTAGATAGCACTGAGAGGTGTGCCTCTCACTAGAAGCTTTTAGCCAATCAAGAACTGCCTGTGATCTATGTAAACTCCTCTCAGATTTTTATCAGCTTCGGTTCCCTGCTTCGGCTGCCACGTCCAGAGTGCCCTCTGTTCCTAATATTTGATCTTTTCTCTTTACATTCAGAAAAAGCTGGAGTGAATAAGCAGCAGATAGGGATGTGATGAAAAGTGGGAGTCTTAGCCTGTTGGAATGTATCACTCTGTGTGAATAGTTTGGAATTAATAAAAGGTAGGTTAGGGTGATGGCAGCTGGAGAATGCAACGTTTTTCAATGCTTTGGAATCCACAGTACATTTTAGCTTGTTGGCAGCTTAACAACACTACTAAGATTGGTAGTGACTGGCAGGAGCACGGTTTGTGCTGTTTGGTTCTTGCTAGGTCTGCTTTTTGGACCGCAACAGCAAAACAGAAGGAAACAAAGACATAAAGGTCAGGGCTGGGGTGTTTAAGTCTTTGTATTGTCCTGGTGGGGAGTTTGCAGGCTACAAACATCTCTCTCTCCTAACCTCAGCTGAGGGATTTCCCTGACCCCTTTCTACCTCATTTGCACCTAGTGGCTGCAAATCATGCTCTGCAAAAAATACTCTGTGCCACTTTGCTCTTCTAATAGATGGACTCGGCAGCCTTTCTGCCTAGTGTGTGTATCATAGGAGCAGCACGACACATGAATCTTCTTGCCTGTGTCCCTCCTGTCCCTGCAGTTATCCATTCTGTGGCACACTCAGCCATCCAAAAGTATTTGGGCCATTTATAAAGGAGTTTGGTTATAGCGTAAGCATAGGAAATGTCAGTACAGTAAAGGCCCTTTGGACATCAATTAAACTTCCTAGTCAGGTTTGTGAAAGGAAGAGATTTTGTCTTCCCAAAGCCCAGTGAAAAAAATCAAAAAATGCTAGAGCCAGCTTTTTTCAGCTGGCACAGTGGATTGCCATGCTCCATCAGCCAGACTAATTCTTTGGCTGCCACTGAGGGTCACCAAGCACTGCTGCTTCCTTGTGTATCTCCCAGCAGCTGGCTTTAGAGAGACAGCAGGAAGAATAATCCAGGCATGGAAAAACAAGGAGAAAAGGCTAGTTACTTTGCAAACTCTCTTTGTCTCTGTTGCACAAGGCCATACATTTCTTCTGCAGATTATTGTCCAAGAATATTGTTTTCATTAGCAAAAGTTATATATGGTGGTGCTTGGGATTGGGTGGGATTTTTTTGGTGTTTTTTAGGATTCCAGATAAAAGATGTCTGCTGATATGAATGGATTATTGAAAGCAGCAATCACTCTAAGACAGAATGTCTTGTATGTGTGGATGCAGAAATGCTAATTATTACTGAAATACTGTAATGTTAAAAAATAATCAGCTCTCTTTCTCCCCTGGTACCTGGAGACTGTTCTGGTACCATTTGATAGAGGTCTCTAGTTCTTGTTGCTATTTCTGTAAACGAAACCAGAGACCTTGTTACAATCTGTTTATTGCAAATGCAAATGATAGAAGTACAATGAGTTTAATATAGAGAAAGCAGTATGGTGAAGGAGAGGAAATGTGATGGGCAGAATGAAATCCTTTTTGTATATGTAGCATGAAGCAATGAAGTCAACAAAGAAGACAGGACTTGGACTCTTTCACTTGGACTTCTAGTAAAGAGCAGAGTTTTCCCACTATTTCTTCAGGGTGAAAAAACGATGAAACACAGAAGTTGGGTTGGGAGAGAATGAATTACCATATACTGAAAATATCAGTGAAGAGCTATGCAGATTGCATTTAAGAAGGAATGCAAATGCTTTATTTTATTACAAATCCTGCCTTGCTTCCTTATTGTTTTTACCTACAAAAATTTGGTTCTTCATAGTATGGCCCAGAAAGAGGTGCCTGTTATACTGACAATTCAAAGCATGATTTGATCAACTCTTAAGTGGGTTAAAAATATTTTCAACCAAATTTAAAAGAATGGGGTTTTCTTTAAGCAAGCATGTAGCTTAACTTCTACCTTTTCAAGAACTTGACAGAAGATCAGATCTCTCTTTTTATGGCTGATTTAAATCCATCATTATTCTGTCCAGCAAAATTCCAAGTCCACCTTTAAAAACTCTTTTGAGAATTATACTTCCCTACCCTAGGTAATATATGCCAGATCAGGAAATTCCAGCTTCTTCTCTTAAATTTACTGGGGAATTCCTGGAATCTAAAACTCAGAAAACAGATTTTTACTGGACTGTGAATAATCACGGTCCTTTCTTTCTTCCGTAACCTTTCCTAACCACATACTTTCTAAATTAGAACTTTAGCCATGCTGGGTGCCTGCACATAAACCAAAAAGGAATTGCATGGACTCTCACGAGCTTGGAAATCTGTCCTCTTGTTAGTTAAACTCCATGCTCATACACATTCTGACTGAATGTAAACTTTCCTTATATTTGTTTTCTGTACATAGCATAGAAAAGCACTAAAATGCATGCAGATATCCAATGGTATTTTCAACAGATGAGAAGTTTGACTCTTAATTACAGTGTGCCAACTTTTAAACTTTCCAGTGCTTCTGAAAATTGTTTTAGATGACTGATGTTTATAGGATGAGAGTCAGAAGCCTAGCCTCCAAGAAGATACATTTTATTTTAAAAGCTTGAATGATACATGAAGTAATTTCCTAAAGGAACCTAAGGATATTATGTAGAATTGCAGGAAAAATAGTAGCTCAAAGCATTAATATTTATGTTAAAGATTTTTCACAAAAGCAACTGATGTAGGTAGATTTATGAGAGATAGTAAGAGCCTTCCATTGATAAATTGAAAGAGAGTACATAAGTAATTGGATAGTAGAGATTTGTATCTGGACTATCTCTTAAGAGCAATCTTCTCTATTCAGTTTAAAAGAATAATAAATGGAAAATTGAGATGTAATGGTTATCTTGGCAAGGAGTGACCATATTTCCACTGGATGAGCTAATGCTGAGGTTTTTTCATTACTCAAACTGTATAAAAACTTTACATCTAACAAAATACTGAAAGTGATTTTTATGAAGTATTCATTTAAAAATACTGTGTCTAAGAAATTCCAGAAGTCTAAAATTGCAGCGTCCTAGTTCAGCTGAATTTATTGAAGCACTGCTTATATGGCAACTTGTCTCTTACAGTACAAAAGATGCATACAGTGTGGGAGATTACCATTAAATCAATTGTTTCTGCTTAGGTGTTGTTTTTCTATGAAAGTGCCTCTGCTCAATATTTGAGACAGCATTGTAGTTTTTTGTGTCATTGGCAATTATTTTTAAACTCTCTCCTTATGAGCACCTCATTATCTTAAAAAAATGGTCAAAATGCCTAAGGTGAAGGCTCTCGGAGATGGGTGAAATATTTTTTTTTTGTTTTGTTTTGGCAAGCATGACAAAAGTATTAATCACATACAAAGTTTGCTGTCCAAGGCAAGGCTGCCTTTGACTTCAGTGTAGATATTTCCTTGGTTTGTCCTGTGAAGTTTTGTATCCTTTGCAGGATTGGGCAATTAACTGAGTTGCATTATTCCAATTTGAAATTCAAGTACCCAGTAGATCAAGGTATTAGAATAAATAGAAATTTTCCTAACTGCCCAAGCATTGCATGTCATAATCCAACAGCAACCAGTTAAGATTCATTGTTAATCCAAAAAACCCTCATCCTACTAAAATCAGCCTCCTAACATTTACCACATGAAAACTTTATGAAGCAGGTAAGCATTTCCCCAATTTTTTTTTGCTTAGTCCTATCTGTCTTATTCTAATAGCTGAATCATAAAGAGGAAGAGGAGAAGGTGGAATCATGTATGTTGCAGCACTGCCTTTGATCTTCATCAAGAACAAGGGTTTCAATGTCTTTTAGGAACTCTGCTGTTTCATGAGCAATTCATACCAATCTGAATTCAGACTGCAAGTGGTTCCACCCTTTTTCTTGTATTGGCATTTTTACTGTTATGGAACTGGTTAGGCAGGTAAACTGGTTAAAAAAAAATTAAATTCAGTTTTTCCCCCTAGTTTTTTTCCTTTGAACTGACATACTGTGGAGTCATAAGAATGCCAGAGAAGAGGTATGAACACGTAGCATGGAGGAAAAGCAGAACTCTGACAGCCAGGTTACATCAACTTAAATTGTTATGGAACTGCAGTATTTGGTGTGGCATTAGGATGGTGCAAAAAATCATTTTTCTCTATCAAGTTACACAATGATGAAATTTTAAGCTCCAAGAAACAAAGGCAATGCAGGAGTGAGTACACAACTCTTTATATGTGTGCATATGGTTTGGAAGTGTGGCAGTAGCAAAGATTTTAAAATTATATGGAAAACACATGGTCAGGCGTGAGATCAGTTACTCTCATACAGTCACTCCATTTAGTTTCTCCTACCACATGCCTATCATCATGGTGAATTTTTTGTCATTATATTCAACTTAAACTTGTTTCAACTCATGTCTGTTTTCTCTCATCCTTCCACCACCTTAACCCTTGCAAAGAGCCTGACAGTCATCTCAAAAACTTCCTTCTAGGTAGGGGCAGGCTGCTGCTGCATCCCTCTGAAGCTGCCTCTTCTCCAGGGTGAACACCCCTCAGTCCCTCAGTCTCTTCACTTCAGCTTGGTGCTTCATCTCCCTAGCATCCTGGTGGCTTTCCCTTAGACTTGCACCAGTTAGGTTTGTTGATGTTTTTCTTGCCATAGAAGACCAGAACTGGATGCAGTAGTTGAGATGCAATCTAGTTAGTGTGGAATAGAGGAGGTAATCTCTTTCCTTCATCTAGTGGCCACACTCTTGCTGATAGGGTAGGCTGTTGGCATTCTCTGCATCCAGGGCACTGGTTCACTGACAGCTCACTGCTCACCAGGGCCCAGAGCTGCTCCCCACACAGTCCCAGCCTCTACTGCTGTAAGGGGTATTTGCTTCCTGGATGCAGGACTTTGCATCTGTTGATGAGTCTCTGAAGGTTCCTGTTGAGCTATTCCTGTAGCCCAGCTCCATCTGAATGATGTTCATGTCTTGACTATGTTGATTGTTCCCACCCTGCATGGTGTCATATGCAAGTCTAATGCCTTTTCCAAATCATTAATACAGATTTTAAACAGGACAGGTCCCTCCAATAGCCCCCTTTTTAGTGGCTTGCAGGTAGAATACAATCTGTTGACCACCAGTCTGAAAAAAGTCAATCATGATGTGCATGCTGCTGTTGCAAAACTAGGACAGATTAAGAGAATTGGGACTGTGTTTTTAAGCAAAAGTTGAGACTAGCTATGACTTCTTTCTTACTCAAGATGGAACTCAAACTTGTTTGTCTCTTGACTAAGTTAGCTTTCCATTGTTAGTAAAATTCAATTTTGACCATGTATTATTTGCCAGAAATAGGATTCATGTGAGTCTAAGAAATGTCAACTTGAAGAAATACTTCTAAAACAAAATTCTTTGTGACTATAATTCAACATAAGCAAAAAAAAAGTTAGACAAAGCTCTAGTGATTCGTTATAAATGGGTTCAATAACTAAATAGTTGTTAACTAAGAATACACTGAAGAGACTTCAAGGATATTTTTGCTTATTAGTTAGTGATCACAATATTCTCTGTAGTAAGACAGTTTTAAGAATACTTTCTAATAAGGTCCAGTTTGAAGTATGTGTCTTGAAGCACAAGACGAAACTCCAGTAGGAAAATGGTTGTATCTGGAATATCGTATTTACTGTCACTGTGAATCTGTTCTTTGTAATTTTTGTCAAATCTCTTTTTGAAATCAGTTTTGATTTGATTTGTTGAGTATACTCAACAAAATGCAGTGGCAGTGAGGTCCAGCTATGATTGTGCATTGTGCAGAACTTTGTTTTGAGCCTACTCTTCTGTAGGTGTTTCTTCTTTCTGCATGTGTTTCTTGTAGCATGAGAAACAGAGTAAATGCTGCCTGTGCCTTTCATGGGTTTGGTATTTCCACTCTTTAAGCAACTACCAAGATGAATGGCATTAACCTATTCAGTTATGTTACATTCTATACCCTGATTGCCACTGCCCACTTTCCTCTGTATGTTGATCTGTAGTTTTACTTTCAACATGATGTCATGGTGCAGAAGTGCAGGGGCTACCAGAACTGAATGCAGTATAAAAGGTGACCACACAACAGTTTAATTGTGTGGTGGTATTTTCTGGTTTGTTTTATATTTGTTTCCTCATAAATTATAAGTAAGCTGTTCAGTATTTCGTTCAACTTCTGCTAAATGTTCACCTGATTCAAAGAGCCATCCATGAGAAGTTGAATGACTTCCTCAGTGGTGCTGGCAAAACAATTGATGTCTCTTAGGCGAGTACAGTGGTACAACATCTCCTCGCAGTTTTTTGTAAAAAAATTACTCCTTTTTTAATTTAAGTGTTAGCTTAAGAATTTGAGTTTGAAAATATGTAGAATAGCCTCATTGTGTTATTCTCATCTTCTCCCTTCTCACATATGTTTTTACTTTGAAAGAGAGGACTTGTAAAACATGGCTGTTACCTTCTCATAGACATTTTTTGAATATTGTTTTGATGTTTGCTTATTTGAAGAAATGATAATTTACTCTGTGCTATTAACAACCACAAATAGGGATGAGGTTTTAATATGTACTATATTCTCAGAAGTAATAATTTAACCTGGTCTAGAATAATCTTTTTGAATCAGTAATGCAAACTACTAACAAAGCTGAAGGGAGTGCATTTCATATTTGGGAAAGGTAGGCAGCTCTATTTGAGTCAGTAAGTAGACTATTAACTCATCTGGAAACTCCAGGTTCTCTTTTATATAATCTCAGATAATTTCTCAGCAGTCTTTGCAAATTAGTGCTGCCTTGGAAGTATTTCCCCTGCTCTAAACAACTTTGTGCCAGCCACACTTGGTAAAGAGGGATGTGTGAGAAGCAGTGATATGCTGAGGGTAGAGGAAAGGCTTGTAAGTGTTCAGGGAAAGGGAACCAAAAAGGATAGCTGACCTGAAAGGGGTTTAGTCAGTTTGATGTGAAAAGCAGGAGCTGATTTTTTTTTTTTTTTTCTTCCAATAGTAGGCCGTGCTTCAGTAAACTGTGTTTGTGCTGTGCTTCTGCTAGGAACTGCTAGAAAATTTGCTGCCTATGTTACAGGTTTTGGGGTAGTTTTTTTCAGGCAGTTTCTGGGAGTGGGTGTGTGCAAAGGAACTCACAGCAAACGTAAGCATTTCCTGTTGGATAAATGTAACATATTTCCCATTCCTCAAACCGTGCTGACACTGGGAATAAATTTGATCTAAATCTTGAAGTCAATTAATATTGTGAATAAAGAAATGTAAAAACAGTAGAGAAGCTGAAGGAACTCTGCATTGATTTTGTTTAATGTAACCCTATTTTCTGAGTATCTCGGAGTATATGAAGAAAGGCAGTTTAAAAAAAGGATTACGAACCAGAGTTCTTTGTATCAAAATTATTAGTGGGAGGGATTACATGTAGGCTAGAACATATATCTGAAATCATCTTATAATGACAATTTTACATTGCTGTAATCTTACAGTACCCTGACTTCATTATCTTGCACCTTTATGTTAAAGGTTAGATTTGAATGAAACAAATGTTTGCTACAGCCCTTACTTGTTAGTTCAGTTTTGTGCAGTTTTACTAATATATGTTAGTCCCTGACTTCCATCACTCTGTACTCCAGAATGATTTTCTAGAGTCTCTTATCTGTGCAAACAGCTGAGTTTGAGGGATCTTTTTGAACCATTTGCACCAAGGGTTGGCAGACTTTTTTATGATCTCTTATGAACATTAAAATACAAATATATTGTCCTTTTTCTCTTTAGTATTATGTTGCTTGCAATTTTATAAAATCAGTGCTGTGTTTGTTCATTTTCCACATAAAAAATTGTTGACACATTTTTAAAGATTTCTCCTATAGCATCTGGAAACAGTTTACCAGAGACCAGAGATCTGCCAAGTGATTGTGTGCCATTTGAGCTCTGATCTAGCTCAGTCTTTTTGCAACAGGAGCTGCATTGTACTGCAAAACACAGAATGTTTCATGAAGTATGCGTTGAAAATTGTTGCAAGTGGTTGGATGAGAAGCTGGAATCAAGATATGAAGAATTCAGTATTGAGAATAACAGAGTGGGGTGCAGTTTTGGGGTCTGTAGCTGAACTGCAGAGACATTGGACATATTAACTTAAGTTTCCTTTTCCCTGCTTCTGGAATGGTTGGTGTACTTGGCTGAAGGGCTTCACAGTGCTGAAGTCGAATGTCTGTGAGGTTATCTCAGATGTTCAGATGGATAGTACTTTTTGAAAGTATTAGATTTAGGTTTTCTGCTACTGAAATTGGTAGCACTCCTGCTGGCTTCAGTGGGAGGAGAGTTAGGTGAGGAAAGTCTTTAAATATCCTCCCTATAAATCCAAATGTCACTTAAATGCAAGGGTTTGTTTGCAGAAGTGGAGTTTACAGAGCAAAATTTTCAAAATAATTTTCTGTAGCTGGTGAGTAGTGGGGTGATTTGGACTAGTGTGTGTGTATAAAATTACAGAAAAGAGGAAGGGGGAAAGTTAGAGATTGGGAAGATCTTTTAATGCTGATATTAAATATAACAATTTTCTGTGTTTTGACTGTGTTTCTTCTTTGAAATACATTTCTCATTCTCATATTTCATTATCATAATACAAAAATGTCCTAAATTTAGCCCTAATGATATGCCATGAAAACTGCTTTTGGTATTTTGTGCCTGACAGCCAAGATGACAAATCATTAAAATTAACAGAATAAATGTTTAAATCCTCTATCATTAGTCTATCTGTTTTGATTAATTCCTATTAAGGTGTTCTAGTCTATAGACATTTTCTACCTGTAGTTTGTTGTATCATACTTCTACCAAACAGTACACTTTTTGTTTGTTGTATGGATTGGTTGCTCCTATATGCATGTGGAAATTCCTGCAGAGTTTGTGCCATTTTTTGAATTTCATGAACCAATGCTTGACTGGATTTTTTGTGGTTTGTTTGGTTTTGGTTTGGCGCTTTTTTTTTTTTTTCTTATCTTGAGTATTCTTAAGAGTACATCTTCCTATTGTAGGAAGAATATTTGCTAGTAAATATGCAAAATGAAGAGCAGAGTGGTACGTGACAGTAAAGGAAAACATTTCAAATTCAAGTTTGCACCCAGAGATTGGAGGATAGGAAACACTTAAAATTGCTCAGAAAACAGCATGGCGTTTATGTAATTAAATTAAAACGAATAGCTCCGTTTCTTAACAGTGCTCTCAACCAATGATAACATTTTCCCTCTAATAACAGTGTACAGTCATGTATATATAAATAACCTATAGCAACTCTGCACATAAAAGCCTTTTCATAATGTCACTGCATTTGAGCTTTCCAGGGGAATGTGCAAAGGTCATGTCACTGGTTTATGGCTGTGGAATTATCCGTGTGCCAGGGTATGGTTATCAGACATTCCTCACATTCCAGGTGTCTAATATTATAGTGCTTACATGCCAGTGCAGGACCAACTGCTGCGTCAAAGAAACAACATTCATGGTATTACCCATTTCCATTTCTCTGCGGTCCCCTTTCCCCCCTAACCTTTCAAAATGTCATCTTTGCATTGGACTTGGCAATGTTAAACAGATAAATGAATTACAAATAGTGATTTGGTTGGAGGCTTTGCCCTATAGAAACAAATAGCTGGTATGGTATACTGAGCTGGCAAATATTGGTTCTCCTTTTCACTTTCGTTGCCTTCAATGGTGAAATAATGTGGTAAAATGTATAGCTGAGTTCAGTGTGGGTTTTTTTCTTCATTGATGGCAATTGTGAAGTGGAAAGCCAAAACAATTTATCATAATCAAAAGGAAAAGGAAACAAAAAACCAAGCCAGCAGGCAGTTTGACCTGGTCCTGCAACCAGTGGGTGTGGATCCCTTCCTTCCCAAATGCATTCTTCCTTTTCTGGGTCACAGCTATTCAGTTCATTTGCCTTTTCACAGAAGCACCTGTGAGGGGACAGAGTGAGCTGATACTGAGCTAATGCCACCGCTTTTTAACTGGGAGGAGGCAGTTATGCTCGGTTTCCTTGCTGGTAGCACATTTTTATGGCAGTCATTAACATGCACACAGCATCTCATGGCGAGCTGGGAGGCAGAACACTCCCTCTGTACTCGCCTCCCCATGTCTGCTGCCTGCTGGACTGAAAGGTTACCTTGTGTGTTCTTGCTTCCTTCCTTTAGAGCGTGTGTCTGTGAGAAGGGCAACTGTTGCCCATTTTGTGTGGGTTTTTTTCTGTGGAGGAAGCAGGCCAGGTCTTTGGATGACCTGAAGATTTTCATCCTTAGCTTTTCTGTATTGCATAAAGCCTAGGGAGTTTGGGGATGTGTAGAACTTTTGAACATTGAGAACAAGTCTTCTAAAATAAGTAAAAAAGGTATTAATTTTTGTTAATATATTGCACTTCATTTCTGATGTTTTTACCTTACACTTGCAAAACTGCTAAATGAAGTAGGAAGGTGTTTTTTGGAAAATAGACCTTAGGGACCTTAAAAACCATCCAGTTTCAGCTCCCCTGCCATGGACTGGAACACCTTTCACTAAACCAGATTGCTCAAATCTCTGTTCAGCCTGGCCTTGAACACATCTAGGCATGAGGCATCCACTATTTCCCTGAGCAACCTGTTCCAATGCCTCACTACCCTCACAGTAAAGAATTTTTTCCTAATATCTAACCAAAACCTACTTTCTTTAACTTTGGATATGTCTTTTACTTGTCTAAAGCTATAGCATTCATTCTGTAGGGGTTTTGTTGTTCAGCTATTTTTGCTGTCAGGTTTTACTTTTGAATACTTGTACTGCTGTTAAAATAAGTAGGTTCAAAAACTTTGCAGTTATATTTTTGTTTCAAAGAACTTGCTCTCTATGTCCAATACAATTTTTCTAGTAAAAATTCGTAGCTGTATTGGCTTAAACTGGTTATGCATAATAGATATTGGAAACTAAGAACTTTTGTCAAGATTCCTGGGTTTTCCTATATTGTTCAAGTTTAGAAAGTTGTGTATAAATATAGTGAATTTAAGACTTTTTATTGTCATGTGCTTGCAGTACAGTTTGTTGGTTTATTTTCATCCTTGCCCTGGCAGTTTAATGTTTAACTGAATCAAGAAGAGCTGAAAAACATTTGAGGAATAGAGTAAAGTTTGGTACTGTAGTTAGTGCTTGTCTCCAAACCCCATCATTGGTGAGGTGCAGACTTGTTACTTCTAAGCAGGACTTGCTGAATATGTTGAACAGTTTGTGCTGTGCTACAGCGAGGAGACTGAGTTGGTCTGCAGGAGGGCAGCAATCAGAACTGATGATGGGCTGATATTGCCACTTTACGTGGTAGTAGTAGTACACTTGTCTCTCTGGAAGGCTGACTGGAAACTGAGACACTCTTCCGCACACTGTCCTTTTCAGCAAAGCATTTCAAAAACACCTTGAGTACTCTGCCTAAATTACAGAGAAGAAACCACTTATTCAGTACTCTAAAAAGGTTTCTTAAAATCCCAAACCCTATGAGGACATAAAAAGATTAGTTTTAGTTGGACCTTGTGTGCTTCCTGAATATAATATTCTGTTTACCTGTGTTGCTAGCTAGCTAGACAAGAGTCCTTTAATGGAAAATTTTGAAATTTTCAAAATTTCAAAAACACCTTGAGTACTCTGCCTAAATTACAGAGAAGAAACCACTTATTCAGTACTCTAAAAAGGTTTCTTAAAATCCCAAACCCTATGAGGACATAAAAAGATTAGTTTTAGTTGGACCTTGTGTGCTTCCTGAATATAATATTCTGTTTACCTGTGTTGCTAGCTAGCTAGACAAGAGTCCTTTAATGGAAAATGTCTTTTTCACATGGATATACCACGTCACTGAATGTGGTATATCCATGTGAACACACATCTCGCTTCTAAATGGGAGTTATAGTAAATCACTGTCAGTAAGTTCAATACTGGAAACCAAGTTTTTGAACTTGTTAAATAGTTGTGAGAGCCTGTTATCCAAGTAGTATGTACTCCAATAATGTCCCTCCATTCTGGGTAGCTGTGAGGTAGAGAAATAATGTATGTCACTTATTATACTTCTCCATGTGCATGTTTGTACATTTTTCTTTACCAAGGAAACTCTGTAAAACCAAAAAATATATTTCTTTAAGGCCTGCTCTCTGCTGTAAGTATTCAAGGACTTAAAAGAATCACAGGATAGAAATTAAGAGCTATTAAAAGTGGTACTATACCTGTATATTTTTTTTAGAAAACTAGAGTCAGTGCTTATTTCAAGTTTCCATTCTTATACAAATTTGAGTGTTCTACCTCTCTTTGTATTACCAGGAGCAAAATGATGTGAAATCTGGAAAACAAGTGACAATTCATGCAATATATCCAGGAAATACTTGCTGTTGGAGTTAATAAATCTTTGTCTCCAGAAAATGTATAACTGCTGTGAGTTCAGAATCTGCAGTTAGTTTTTGAGTATCCAGTGGTGCAAAAAGGTGAAGGTGCAGTACTGTTGACTGTTACATACCCATTCTAGCCAGGAGAGTAGCTGTGAACAGTTGACTATAAACCCATACTGTTGTGTGCACGTGTGTGTAGTACAAAGCAAACACATTAGTGGTGCACATGCTAGTGTCTGCAGGCATACATTCAGTGCTACTGGGAAGTTTAATTTAATGTTATTGAGAATGTCTCATCATTAAGAAACGGGTTACATTTATTTTGAGCTATTAGTGATTTTGTTTTGGCATGGAAAAGGTAACATGCATGTTTGCTGTCTTTTGAGCACAGGCATTTGTTGACATTTGGTTGCACACATCTTGTGAACAAGGTAAACATGCATGACCTTATCATATTTGTTTATTTTACACCACTATTTCAAGCTGGGACTGCGACCATGCTGCTTCTTGTTTGATCTGTTCTACTCTGGTATTGATGTCCACTTAGTTACTCTTTCAAAATAATACCTGTAATAACGTGGCAGTATATCTTAATAATACCCTTATTAAATGAGAATGTACCTAAACAATTCAAAGTTTGTACATAATGTCTTGGCCTGCTAACTGAATGGGAGGCACTACTGTGTTAAGAACATGGTGTTTAGCAGCAGAAATCCTGTTGGCAGTCTCATGAATGAGGTTTTTCAAGAGAGAGATTTTGTGTGGGATCTGCTAGTTCATAACTTATAGAATTGAATCAACAAAGAATATGGCAAAAGGGTGTTTTGTGGGCCAATTCTGCCCCTTTTCACAGGTAAACACCCTGGTTACCACTTTTTAAAGTTACGAAAGAGACTACAATATAATTAATACAAGTAAATGCATTTTGTCACAGCCTTGGCCACTATAATTTGTAGAAGAGAAAACTGTGTTCCCTATACAATATAATTTTCACGCTGTTAGTGACCTTGGCCATAGGGAGCAGCAATGCCTCTCTTTAACTCTGACCTGCAATGTGGACCAGCAGCTGCATTTCTTTTGCTATTCTGTGTGCACTCTGTTGCCTGCTACAGAATTCATCCCACTTAAATTTAGTTACCTTTGCACACGCTAAGGATTCTTGCATTCAGAATCCTGTACTCGCTAGGGAAAGAGGGAAACCTTCAGGTATGAAATAGATGTGCTGACTCTGCCTCTCTAGGGAACCTAAAGGTGTAATTCAAGTTTGGTAACTGGCTTTTTGAAGTTAGTGGGATTAATTGCACCCCTGAATTTTATATAAGAAATTTGTCTTGAATGCCTGAAATGAGTAAAATCCACATTTGTAAGCATATTTAGTATGAGATTAGAATGTGTGTTTATATACTTTTCAAAGTAATAATGCCTATAGCATTTGAAAGTTGGGTAAGAATTGAATTGATTTTGAGATCCAACTTGAGCGCTAAATTCCGGAGGTTTGGTGAAGAATTGAGAATATGTTTCTCCTTTAATTGATTAAAAGTTTACATTTGCTTCTCTCAGGCTATGGATCAAAATAAGAATTAAATACTTGCACTCATCCTTTTACAAAATAAAAAAAAATAGTTGATGCTGATTTTATGTTACTGTTCTGTGTAATTGTGCTGACTGAAAGTGCTTGAAGAAAACTTTTTGTAAACTGTTGTATTGGTGGGTATTACTGTGGATAAACCATCTGTACACCCTTTTGTAATGGTGTATGGATTCCAGATAAATGTGCATGCAATTCTTCCATCACTGGATTTCTTCTCTTACATTTTAATAGATTGCCCATTCCTGCACACCTGAATAACAGCTTATGTTTTGTCTTGTCATTTCCTTGAAGTTTGGAGAAGAGGTATATTTTCCAGAAAAATTTCTGTCAAGAAAAAATACTAACAAGTACTGCATTATAAAAGAACTAATGTGTAATATACATCATCATACATGAGAAATGAATGAAATTTATTCTGTACAACATTTCGTATAAGTGTCACACAGAATCTTGCTGCACAACAAAGCACATGAGTTCATTTTGGGTATTTGGAGAAAGTTCTAAAATGCACATTGAAGTTGCTATAGAAGTTGTGCATTGACCCTAGTTACAGCTGAATTCCAAACTACAAGTCTTGACTGGAGGTCAAGTACCACACAGCAAAGGAAATGGTCTTGGAAGTAATTTTGAAAGGCATTAAGATGAACCTGTTAATAATTCTCAGGTATTTGTGTACCTCTTACAAACCTGTGTTTTCTTCCTTTCTAACTGAGGAAAAGTAATTTCAGGTTTGAGTGGGGTGGGGTTATTTTTCATGTATGGGTCTCTTGCCCCCTGCCCTCCTCTGCCATTTTCTGGCATCTGCCTACTGTAACCTTCGTCATTTTTCTATTGATAAAGTGGAGTACTAATCATGTATAACTTATGTTTCATTATTAGTTTATTTAATCCTGAATGGATTTTTGAGAAAACAAATGAGTCAGAGAAGGAATGCAGCAGAATCCAGCATTTCTCTTGCATAGAACAGTTTGTTCAAAGTAGTGTGTGTGTATATGTATATATTTTTAAGAACATGCGTCCTGATATTCTCAGATCACAGAAATGGAAAATATAATGGGCTCTCTGTATCTCGACAGAAATATAGTTTTACTGGTATATGTAATAAATGTCTCATTTTTTGTGGACCCCACTCTTGGAAATAAGCCTGTCTTCTATGTATTCCTGTGATCTGGGGACTTCAAAATGTGATTTACATCAAATAAGAAAATTGTCCAAATGAAGCACTATTTCTGCACTGACAATCCATCAGTCTGCAGTTATGGTTCCATTTTCCAGTGTCTTCACCCTCATTTTTTTAGAGCATGCTGCTTGTAACACCAAGATTGTGAGTTCCATCCCCATGAGGGCCATTCCCTTAAGGGTTGAATTGATGATCCTTGTTGAGTCCCTTCCAACTCAGAATATGCTGTGGTTCTGTGATTCATTATTGACTTTAGCTGCATGTACAGACTTAGTCTTACAGACATGGCTGTAGAAGCAAGAACATCTGTTAATGATAACACATATATCATTGCAGAATCTGCATTTTAAGATCTTAGCCAGCTAACTCTGTATTTTGAAAACTTTAAAGAAATATGTGGATTTTATGTGATAATAGAGGTCTTCAATTTGTAAACTGTATTTGTCTCCTTAGTCTCCCCAAGCATCTGTAAAGTGATTAACATAATCATGCATTGTTTACATAATGGAATTGCAGAATGCTTCCTGGTTTTCCTTAAAATAGCCACTTCTCCTCACACACACCTGGCTCGTGTTCACTTAGGTTAAAAAAAAGGCACCCCTAGATGAGAATACTTAAACTTAACGATACACATTAAAGAAATCCAAGCCTTTTATTAACTAATTGAACTTCATTGGATACTAAATGTGGACTTTGAAGTCATCTTTAGAGTATTGACATTCTTTTAAGAACATCTAAATGTATGGCTACAAACTGAAACTAAGTATTATGAGCTACCCTTAGAGTATCAGTGCCCAAGACATGCAGCATTTAATCCTCTATTATGGTGCAATAAGCCTCATTTTTCTTGGATGACATTTAATGAATGTAATGGCAGTCCATCATAGGTTGCTTCATAGGTTACTATATGTCACAGATAATGATCTTCACACAGACAAGATTCCTTCAATCCTTGTTCCTGGATATTATTTCCTGTCCAATTACATCTAGTAATTCTGCTTTCAACTTCTGTCCTGCAAATTTCCCTTGCTTCATGTTGTGTTAATTTCATCCATTTGTTATATGTATTTTGAAAGTAAATAATGGTTATGTTGAGTTCCAAGGGCCATAAGCAATCAGGTATCAATCACCTTGTGCTCATTGCTGTTTAATTGTAAAATGATGCATCAGGCTCAAAAACTGTGTGCTATTAAAAGACTCTGGAACAAAAAAGGGAGTCATGGGAATGTTGCTCTTTTAAGTAATTGTGATATTATTATGTACAAGCCTTCTCATGTTTAAAAAAACTACTCTGGAACAGTTCTGACATAGTTCAGATCTTAAGGATGCAATGTTCAAGCATGAACCAGCAGAGCAGGATTCATAAAACAAATTGTCCTGTACTGCCTGTCTTTTTGGACCTCTGTTTTCCTCTTCTTCTCATTTTGTTTAAGGTCCAGTGCAGGTCACTCAAGGACTTTTCCACAGTGTTTTAGTGTCTCTTTAATTTATGGAGTGTCTGGGATGAGAGAATGGCTGTTATTCATTCCCATCATATCTGGTTTTGGACAGGTGAGAGCACCTGGACAGACATTTGCATGATCAGAGTCAACTGTGGTATAACCTAGAGAATGTGCTGTTTATAGTACAGAGTATTTGATTAAAAATAAAATCAGTATAGAGTGCAGATGAAAAGTCAGGGTTGTACTGGGCTTATATCCCTCCTGTAGAGGTGATCTGAAAATCACGTCATAACTGTTGTGGTTTGTAACTTTGGTGAATGTATTGAATGTTTATTAAAAACCATCTGCTGTGCTCATATGAATTTGAGTTCATACTATGATTTCTATGTTGCTACATGGCATTTACAATACTTTTTCTACTTGAACTACATTAATAGAATTTTGAGTTCATATTATAATGTTAAGGCTAAAGATGACACTGAACTTTAATTTTTATTCACTTTGTTTCACAAACATCTACACTTGTAATCATATTTGAAACAAGACCTTTTCACAGGTAGGTGTGCCCTTGAAGTTGGCACATCTTGTTCACATGACTAATGAGACTCACAAAGCACTGTTGCTTTTACATGATTGATGCTTCCTCTGAGCATTAGTGGCCTGGGAACTCTTTGACATGGATGCCCTGTATTCAGCCTGCTGCATGCTGCTTGCCTGAAATTGTGCTTGTGTTTATCCTGGATTTGAAAGGCTTCTCCTGTTTCCCCAAGAGCTATCCCTTTCTCTCTAGCAATCACTATTTACAACAGAACAGTAATCTTTGAAGCAGTGCTGGTAATTATAAGTAGGCAGCATTTGGGCAGGTGTGCTTGGTGTGGCAGCATTAGGCAGCTGCAGCCAGAGGACCAGCTGTTGGCCAGATGTTGGCTTGCTGAGCTGCACAGCTGGATCCTGCCCACGGCAGCACGGCTTCTGCTGCCCAGAGAGGAGGGGCAAGGTGGCAGGTCAGAGCTGGGGTTTCTGGGGAGTCCTTGGAGCAGCCCCACTCAGAGCTGTGCCAGTGTCTGGATTTAAGGGTGCAGATCAGCAGTGTGAGAGGATACAATACATAGGCTTGGCTTGCTACAGACCTTCTCTGGCTCTGGAAATCACTGGCGAGTTGACAACCTACTTGTGTTTATTTATAATAAGCATTTTTGTATCCTGGTGATCCAAATGTAATTCCACATTGCTAATTTCATCTGTATTTTATAATAGTTTTGGTGTGTTTAGTTGTTTAACATAGCAGTTTATAAGTGGCAATAAATTAGCAAATTTGTGTTATACTTGCAAATTTGTTCAGAACTTTAAATGAAGTGTTAGTAATCTTCACAGGATTACAATGTAAACTTTGGAGAAACATGAGGAAGTAGATCCATGCTTGCAATTTAAAAAACAAATTGAAAAGACAAATTGAAAAGGAATCAATATTCAAAACGTTTTGAATCCCAAGGGCCTTATTTGTGATTTCTGCAACCCTTGGTTGGAGGAATACTATTCAACTTAAAGAACTGATAGATCATATCATTGATGATGATGATATAATCCTTATTATTAAATAAGGATTATAGTGGGGCAATGATTTCTAAGTTTTCTAATTTGTGCTACAATTTGCTTTTCACATATGCATAAAGAATTCATATTTTTGTAAAGTACTTCCTATCTGGTGTTTTGTACACAAAATCCAATTCACTTTGTAAAAGGAAAAATGGACTATTCTTTTCTCTTTCTTTTCTCACAGAAATGTCAACAAATCTGTTTCTTTTGGTCAGGAATTAATAAGGAAAAAATCCTGAAACATATGAATTAGCTTTTTATTTTTATAGAATTTTAATGATGAGATGAAAAAACAGTTTTAGGTGATAAAAGTTAATCAGCAATGAGCAAAGGAGTGCTGCTTGTGTGTCCCACAAACTGCTCTTCGTCATGTCACTCTGTGGATTTTTTTTTGCACTCTAGATATCTACTTAATCTTATTGTCACTATGGCAACAATAAAACCTTAAATCTCTTGTTCTTCCTATTAAATATATCACTATGTTAGAGATGGCATTTATCTGTGAATTTATCAATAGGAAACTCAATACTAATTTCTTTTTTGAAAAAAGGACCAAAAGATGATCATGTCAGCTTTGTCAGCCTCAGCTGGAAAAGAGTCCATGTATTATATTTATCACTCTAGTTCTTATAACAAATAGGTGCTTTATTATTAAAGTGAAAAATGTTAATAATCTGTCTTCCTGCAAAAGCAACATGTGAACATTGTGTTACTTGTAAAATGTCTACTCTGTGCACACTGCTGCTTGTTTTATTCAAGTGCAGGGGTTGATAAGTGCTGCTAACTGCCTTTTAGGTAGCTGTATTCTCTTTCCTGACTTTCTGTGGTCATTAGAAACAGTGATCTTGAAATCTTGTGCTCTCTTCACTGACTCAGGGTTGAAGGGTCCTGTTTTCCTGGGGACAAATAGGAATATATATACTTTTTTTAAAAGCTGTTGGTTGTTGTTTAGTTTTAGACTGTCAAGTGTGAAGGGTGTTGCAGTGGATTCTCACTCAAGTTCCTGTACTGAAAAATGTTTGCAATGATATGTTCAACTTTAAGAGGAAAAAAAACCAACTTCCTCTCCTTTCTTCCTGCTATGTTTCTTTAGCTTCTGTCATAATAGCAATTGATATGAATAAGAGATATATGGCAGAGAGGAAAGCTGTATCATTGGATTGTTTCCTTGTTGTAGGTTAACAAAGCCCTTGTCATTTGCGGATTGTGTTGGGGATGAATTGCCATGGGGATGGGAAGCCGCGTATGATCCCCAGATTGGTGTGTACTACATTGACCACATAAACCGTAAGTACTTTTTGGTTTGCCACATTGGTTATAAAAGACAACTCATCTTGATTAGACTCAGAATTCTTGATTAGAATCAAAATGCTGGGGAAAATTTGCCCTTTGGTATAACATTATTGGCTTTAAAATGTTTACAAGAAAATTGGTACAAAATGGCTATGTGTGTTTCTTTGTATGTTTCTAATTGCATGGTAATTATGTCTAAACCGTGTAAAACTAGCAAAATGTGAAATACAATGCTACTTAGGCCTACTGAAATGAATATATTCCTGAAAGCATTTCTATTTTCTCTTTATATATTTATTACTCCATATTGATATGTTTTTCTATTTTCCCAGAAATAGTCTTTAACAGCACAATAGCAAAGGTTCTATTTGAGATCAACACCTGAATCTAGGTATGTGCATCTGTGCTAGCAGTACCTATACTTAACTAAAAATTAGAAGGTATCTACAGGCATTTCAGTGCTTAAAGTTAGCAGAGGCAGCTGCACAAGGTCAGTAGGTGTGGCATGGACAGTAAGAGACCAGTGGCCTTCTGAATGGCATCTGAAATGTAAGGGCAAGTGAATCCACCCTGCCTTGTCTAAGCCACTTTTGCAGTCACTAGATCTCTAGTCAGTCCAGTTGGTATAATATAAAATGTGATGTAGCTGACTGGTTTCTATCTGCTTTGCAGATGAGATGATTTAACCTCCTTTGGATGGGTTGGACTAGAACTCTGATAACTAGAATGGGACATTAGATATCAGCTATGCTTGTTGAGCACCTGCATATAGACACCTAATATTGAACTATATCCCACCCAATAATCTAATTTGTGCTCTTACTTAAAAAGCCTTGCTTTGCAATGAGAGTCCTCTGATCTTACATATAGTATTAAGACACTCATGAACATTTAAATATATAAGCATCCTTGGTTAAATTCAAAAGGTGAAGAAAGTAAAGGATTTTCTTCTGAATCTAAACGCAAATATCAGCTTAAACTTGTCTCTAAATTCTGCTTTGGCCAAAATTATAGGGCATATACAGTAAAATTTTGAGAGCCAAATTGCATTTCTGGGTGTTTTGAGAGTGCTTTTAGATCACTGTGCCCTGATAATTATGCTCTTTTTATTTTATGTATGTTGAAAATTTTTAATTCGTTCTAAAAACCTCTTGTAGCTTTGTTGCCAGTTTTTTTTTTGGTTTTTTTTAAAAGAAAGAATTTAAATGCTTTCTTTACTCTTAAATGTTGTTCCTATGCATTGAAAGTGAATTCCTTAATATTCGTGGTTTGAAATTTTGGGATACTTAAAGGTAATTTCCATCCCTTGTTTGTTCAGTAGTGCACTTGATCCTCTTACATTAATATACGTATTCCTTTGTAGCAATTTCAATGAAATTTATTTCATAAAGTGCTGTATTTTAGTTTTGTACACTGTATCTTGCACAGTGTTTTGGTGAGAGTAGTCTTCAGTTGCTGGGTGGTAAACTGCCTAAGAATCTTACAAGTATGTAATTTGTTTGATGCACCAGATATGGAGATTATAACTTCTACTTCATCTGACTAGAGTACATGCAATGTTTTGATGCTATTGAAATCTCTGGTATGGAGGTCACTTGAAATTAGTGGAGAAAAGCCTTTCTAGAAAACAGTTTTTGTGTCTGCTTAGTGCTTTATTAGTTTTGTAACAAGGTAGATGTGCAGAGTATGCCTTTTTGGATTTGAACTGTTACAATTTCCTGTCAGGACAGTGGCTGTGTTAGAACAAGGAAGACTCTTTTACTCTTTTGGAAGTGGTTTTGTTAATTCTCTCTGCTACTGGACAAAGAAGCCAAATGAGGGAGAAAAACTGTACCTACTGCTAGGAGGAATAACAAATGGATAGATGCCTGAAAAACAGGTTGCATAAAGTAGAATTTCAGGACTCATAAACAGCAGCTTGAGGGATAGCACCTTGGGAAGAAATCTGCTCCCATGTGTTAGGTAGGGAGAGGTGACTAACGATGCTTCATGTTCACTGCTGTCTGGCTGGATTTATTTCAGCAAAATGTTTGAGGGGTGGCCCACTGAGTCTCTCCTTTTGCATTCCATAATTAATTATTCTGAAGAACTTCTCTCTTATCTGTCCTTTTCTTCGTTTATTTTTCTAGTGTTGTTCCTACTGTGCGACTCTGTACAAAGCTACATTTGATCCAGCTGTGAAGTTTCAGGTTGTCCGCAGGACTTGGACCAGTTTTACTATGATGTCTCCAATTTTGTTGCATTTCTCAAACCAGCCCAGTGAGCTATGGATGAGCAGGTTGTTACTCATGGTTGTCCCCTCCTTTTCTGTAAAAATTTGAGGTTGAAAATGTTAAGGGTGGAGTTTCCATTAATGATCAGATAGGTACTTACTGCAGTGGATATTGACAAAACTCCCTAATAATTTAGAGGAAGCAATACTAGACTGCACCTTGCAAAACTACTACTGAATTTTTATAAAGTAATTTTTTTTTTCAAAAAGTATGTGAATCAGTGTGCATATTATTTTTTTCAAATTTTTTCAATTTTTTCAAACTTTCCTCATCTGTGCAATTATTTGTCTTGATCTTTTTTATTCCCTTCTCTCACATAAACCTGAGAAAAGCCTACTCTTCTCTTCTGCAGAGGGTTGAGAGTTGTCTGTGAGGAGTTTGAGAATGTAGAACAATCCCTCAGATTCTTTTGGTGTCAATATGTTTAAGGATAATTTAGTTTTATTATAATCTCACATTTTCTGTATTTTCTATATTTAATTTTTTCACCCCCAAATACAGTTTGGGTTTTTCAACAGCCTTAAAGCTTTCTCATCATCCTTTTGGATGATGTAACCCACTTTGAAAAGTACTGACTGAGGTAATTATTTTATGAATATATTACCCCAATTAGGAGTTTTAATGGGATGCCTTCAGCTTCAAGGGAGACCAGATTACAGGCCATCTGGCAAGGCAGAACATGCATATGATCTGGGTAGCTAATACTGTAAGAACGTAAATACTTACCCTGTGCCTCAGTAGCACCCTTTGTTAGAGGATGACTGAAAGGATATTACTTGGTAGGCAGGGCCTGAGGAGTTTGTTTTGTGCAAGATCCTTATTACTGTGGTTTGGGAGAGGCCAAAGGTTTTACGATTTGTGCTGTTGACTCCTATAATCATTATTGCATACCTGTTCTCATGTGTTCATCTATTTCAGCTAATTTGCTAACATTTACTAATTTTTGTAAACAACATAGTTAGAAATGCAAGGCAATACTAAAAGTAACACATAAGTATTACTCCACTTTATTTCATATATCTGCAGGTGAAGTCATCACTTTCTAATTTTTTCTAATTCTTCTGCAGAGTTTTCCACATCAAGCATTAAGTGTCTGAGATGTAAACATTTATGTTTTCAGAGCTTGGATTTGCAAACACCATTAAGCTGATATAATCTTTGAAAGTATTGGTCCTGCTCTATTGTTACCTCTGTCCTTTTGTTCTGTCTCTGCAATGTTTTTGCTTATACTGCCATGAACACTTGCATGGCCAGACAGTGAATCAGATCAGGGAGCCGATTCAAGTTGAAACTAATCTGGTATTGGGGAAAAAAAAAAAAAGTTGCTATTTGTTCTCCCTTCCACACCTCTATTTATGCAAGCACAAAAAGGAAGGTGATCTGGGGATATGAATGAACAGTCAGGTGGAAGACATGGAGGATAGCTATTTTTCATAGTAGCAGTGGTTAAAGTTTTGAAATTACTCCCTTGAATTTTCATCTGTTCCATGCTAGAAAACAGTTTTGACTTTGAGGCTGTGATTTCCAGGTGCACTTCTCAGGTGGTGGTGGCAGCTGAAGTAACAGTCATTGCTTGATCCAGTTCCTGTCCCCACATTGTGTCCGCACGAGGATATGCAGTAAACATGAACAACAGGGAAGTGCTCTTATCCCTGAGGTGTGAGTTGTTTTCCACCTCCTCTGCCTTCCCCCAGCTGCTCAGGTTTTCTGATCTGGATCAGTCTATGTATATTTAGATGGACAGTTATGGAGGTAATGGCAGAAAGAAAAGGAAACTTCTGGTTTGATGTGCATGGTCTCAGGGGATCCCGTACTGCGACAAGTTCTGCCTTGCCTTCAGTGGCCTATCTGTTCCTAAATAACTTACCCCATTTACTTTCACTTCTTATCTTCTCAGGTAAGTCTCAGGAATAACAAGGCAAATGGTTGTTTTCTTCATTGCATTGATCTAGTTAACTCATAAAACAAATACTCAGCTGTTAGTAACGTTTAGTGGCAAAGGTAGCAGAATGGCAGTGAGTGACAGCATTTAAAAGATAATGACAGGAAGGAGTAGTTTTTCCTAGCCCTGTACTAAGTATGATGATTCTTCTCTCTGAACTCCCCAGCAGTTTTTTTCAAAATGGAGTTGGACAACTATTTTCTCTGCTTCTGCAGCTCCTCCCTACTTAATTTTAACTGTCCCTTTTGGAAGCATGAATGCACCTTTCCCAGAAATATCCTTCTATCACTGTTTAATTCACAAAGAAAAGGAAAATTAAGTCAGTCATGCTAAAAACAAAACAACAAAACAACAACAACAACAAAAAAGTGAAAATACCAGCTATTTACACTGTTTCACACTTGCAGCACAATGTTTTAACTATAGCAGTTCTGTTTCTTGTTGTAATCTTAAAGGTTTTCATGCTAGTTTGTGCTTGTGCAACTTGTGGACAGACTGCTCCAGCCTGGGAGTCTAGTACATCTGTATCTATGAAAGTAGGACAAATTGATTTTCAGAAAAGGAAGAGTGTGAAAATCCCACCATGAGTCTGTAATTACCAATAGCTTGAGGGAGTCAAATGGCATATCATCACAAATGTGCCCTGTTTGTTCCCATGACCTACCACCATCTTCTAAGCAAGTGTTGGCATGCAATCAATTGTGAAGACTCTTTGCTGTCAGCAAATGCACATGGCAGACACACAAGTGTGATATGTCTTACCCTGAATCTTTTTTGTAGGTATTTTCTCTGCATTCTGGCTGTAGGAAGGAATTAGAGTAATCTCGTGTATGCTGTCTACAGAAGGAGGCCTCAAGTAGTGAAGGCTCTGGATAAAAGATGGCTTTACCTGCTGGCATTTATGTAAAGATCATATTTGCATCTTTTTCTTATGTCTTTGTCCTGCTAGCCTTAGCAGCAGAACATTACCTGCTTGCTTGATAATGTAAAACAAAATCCTCAAGAGTTTCTACTGCGTTTCACTTTGAAATATATAATCATATTCTGCCCAATTTCAAGAGGAAACTAATAGTAAAAATCTTTGAATTAATCTTTTTTGGAAATCTGCTCATACTTGGAGAGTATGGCTTGAAAAAGTTCTCATTTTCTCTCATTGCCCAGATTCAACCACAAAATTATTTAATGGAAAAGTGAAGAAAGTGTCTGGAAGAGAGGGGTCACTTTTTGTGTGAAAGTTTGATGGCAGGAAACAAACTGTAGAGAAGTCAGTTTTGAACATACTCTAAATAATCTAGTTTTCATCCATGTCTCTCTTTAGAACCCCTATTATATTTAATTATGTGATAGAATGTGATTTTCTTTGAGTATCCAGCAATGTGTTAAATCATTTTTAATATGTCATCTTTTTGGCTTGCCTGGTCTTACTAAAACTGCTGTCTCTGTAATATGCAATTCTTTATTTTTTATGTACCTATTGAACAAAAATGTCAGTATGAAATGATGCAATAGTTACTTGTGAAACCTTCCACAAATTTTTGAGTACAGATTGCTTTTGTTGTTGTTTGAATTTTAATTGCAAGTATTTTAAAAAAAGGGGGGCGGGGAGAGGGAAGGAATAAGAAAAAAAAAATCAGAAAGCATTTGCCATGTAAACAATAAAGTATATTCCTTAAGACAGTCTAGTAACACTTGGTTATTCTCCCTGAAACTAGCAAAAGTACTGGAGGATTGAAAGCCAGTTTGTTTATCAAGTAATGTGAGATATACTTGTAGAATAAACATATCCATAGTGATTACATAATGTTGTTGATAAAATTGCTTTCATCAACTCACTTAGCTAACTTATACCATCCTGTGGTAGCTGGTATCCAATAACATTTTTCCTCTTTTGATATTATATGTCAAAGGGTTGTTCTTGGTTTTGTTGTACCATCTTGAGACATTTTTGTGTAAGTTACCATTAAAATGTTGTTTCTCCTTTGCTGTGCCTGGCCCTAGTTTGGTTTGCCTGCACCCTTAACTAAGAGCTTGCCCTTAGGATGCAGTAGGATGCTTTGAAGGTATCTCCTTCTCAAACCACCTCCATGGAATAGGATGTAATCCTGCCAAAGCAAAATTCTTGAGGGCTGTTGAAAAACCAGTCTGTATTTAGCTTGCACACTTTCTTCAGCAGCTAGGTTCAGGAGAAGTTCCAATGATGAGGGATCCTGAGTGTAGTCAGTCAGCTGTTGTGTTTAGGGGTTTGAGGTCTAAACAACTCCCTTGAAGGTGATGTTTGTTTTGCTGGAAGGGGTAGTCCTGCAATTATTATGCAAGATAACCAAAGATGTCAGGTGTAGTGGAGTTATGTTTCCATCACTTACTGTTTCAGGCAGAGAAATTGCCACCTTGACACAGAGTATCGAGCTCAACCATGACAGGGAGCAGTTCTGCACCAGTCACAGCTACCCTTTTCAGTGCTCAGCCACTGCAGTTCTGTTGCCTCCTGACTGGTGGTCCAGATTTCCAGGTTTAGGAATATTCCTGGAAGTTACTATGTCAGGGAGAAGGTACACAGTATTGATGAGTAGATCCATATTTAAGAATGCAATGAATTACTAGATCTGTAAGTAGGCTTACTGATGCCAGAAAAAAGATCTTTCCCCAGCTGGGCTGTTCTTTGTACTTCGTACTGGCTCACTGGACCTTTGATAACATTATTTTTGATAACATGTCACAACTCACCCAACTTACTAGCACATGATGTATCTCCCTTCATGTAATCTTCTAGACACAAGTAGTGTTTGGGTGGGCTTAGTACGTCAGATAGACTGGTGGATTGAATAAGTACCAGACTGTGTAGAGAGAACATGTGAATGTCTAATGGTGGGGATTGTGGATTTGATGTGACATGGTAGAAACCATCACTGACAAAAAAGAGAGCTATTACACAGCTCCAGCTGGGGCATGCAACTCTCTCCTGTTCTCCTTCCTACAGATCTTAGGTCTCTGGTCTTCATTTCTTGCCAGGTCAGCTGATTTCCCTTGGAATAGCCTCTCTTCTGAGATGGTGATTCTCCAACAGTTACAAACTGAAATAACGTGGGCATATATTTAAACAGATGAGAATTCTCTCTTAAAAATTAAAAGCGTATCATTGTTTTGTCTCCTCTTGGCGTATATGTGCTCTCCTCAAGTAGCAATCTAGCATATCTGGCTTGTTTTTTTTAAAGGTACTTCTTGAGAGGATTTGTTCTCTAACTGTGTTGCCTGAATGCAACTGTGTCTGACTGAACACAGCTTACATGTGTGCTGTTCTAGAGCCAGTTGACGCTGTTATTTTTTTTGCCAAGGGGAGATGTTGGAAAACTATTGCTTCCACATATTGTTAATCCTGTAGTAAAATGTCCAATTCTCTTATGTCTAGCAGTGGGGCGTCAGGGAGCCATTCCCTTCCCAGTGAGATTGTCTAGTGGGATTTTAATTCCATTTATTTTAGGGAAATAAGATGTACTGCTGATAAAGTAATAGTTTCCTTCTGTTTAAGTAGACTGTAAAAATTTGGCAGAACTTCTTGATAGCAGACTGGAATGTAACATGTGAAAATATCTCATTTTAAAAAAATTGGCATGTCTGACTCTCACCTGTATCCAATGTATAATATATATCCTATGTGTAATTACAAAGACATGCATAATATTGCTGCCCTTGAGGCATGATCTTGCCAAAAGAACAAACAAAATTTCCAAGACATAAAGTCAGTCCTGACATTTTGATTTTGAATTAATTGTTCTGGCCAGATTTTTTTTTTTTTCCTGAGTGTAAGTGTATCAAACTTTGCTGTCAGTGAGCCAGGAAGAGTGCATTTCATGAATAGCAGTGTGATTAAAGCCAGCACAGCTTCCTCTTCTATGTTACAGGGCTGTGTTCATTTCAGTGACAGGAGTGTCCTTGGGTGGAGTGTGCCATCTGCCATTTGTGTGGTTCCACTGGGTGAGACCACAGAATTTTCCCCCAGTGTGGGTAGTCACCCAGACCTTTAAAAATAGGAGGAAATAAACTGCTTGTTAATTTGAGTATTTTAATAAATTTATTAATTTATGCACTTGCATTAATTTGTTTCAAGTTTAATTAATTGGTTTTAAATTAAGTTGTCTTACTATAATTGAGTATTTTTGCTTTGCAAGAACCTTTGCTTACTTGATGCTATATCCAGGTCAAATTAGAAAAAAGTAACCTGAGTATTATGCACACTGTCATCCTCTTCTTTCTGTTACTATGGATCATTATTTTTGCATTGTGATTGGATAGAGAAACTTGATATACACAATTGGTTTTTTAATCTAAGTTGTGCTCTTCATAGAGCCTGATGAAGCCTAATTGTTTAAAGATCCATTTGAAGTAGATTCCTTTAACTCATACCTAAGTTTTTGCAGGAAATGTTGGAGCGGCCCTGCCAAGAGAAGGTTGTTTGTTCTTTTTCCACTGTTGATTTTTGAAGTCCAGTTTGCATTTTCTAGAACAGATGCAGCTCTACAGCTCTGTCTAGCGTTCATTACCAATGCTCACTCCTTACCTGAGGAGCAGAAATAACATCTGTTCTTCTGGCTAGCTGGCAAACTGCTGCACTATTCGTATCTGCTGCAGACAGGGTTATAGGGCATCCTGTTGCAGTCACCAGTGGGAACATTTATCTGCCTTAGAAAAGAAATGAGATCTCCCTGCTTTATTTTACATTAGCTGTTGAATAATAACAGGAGGAAAAAGTTTGGATGTTCTTTGTGGTTTAAATCTCACTCTGGTTTAAGCATGAAAGGCTTCACAACTCATTTTCAAATGTTCAGGAAACTTTTCCCTCAATTACTTGCATATAACTATCCCAATAATATTCTTGTGTGTACAAGTTTGACCTTAACAGCAGGTGCTTGAAACATTCTTGTCCAAGGAAAAAAATCCTTATCTTTTCTGAGGCTTTACTCTGAGAAGTATAAATATTTGTTTTTGAAAGAGTGTTTCTTTAAAAAAAATTATTGGCTCTTGGAAGGTATATGTGCTTAAATGAACATACTTTTCAGTGCTACATTTTAAAATGTAGTGCTACAGAACCAGAAATATCATCCATAGTTCTGTCTTTGGGGTTTTTTCCCTCTATGGAGTAAACCTACAGAGATAGATGAAAATAGAGATAACTGAAAAGTATAGATAACAAACATATGGTGTTGTTAGACAGGCACATGTTTTTACAAATATGTACATACACACACACACACACACACACACACACACATATATATATATGAACAACTTGCCAGACAAGAGAGCAAGAGAGATGCATTTTTGGGTTTTCCAATTCATATATTTAAGAAGAGTACAGAGTAAAATTCTTCAGAGTCTTCTCTGTTTGGTAAAAGTTGAGTACAATTCTAGGACAGTCATTCCATACTGCTTTGCTTTTTCCATGGTAATGTATTTTCACAACTGAGCACTTGTTCCAGAATAAATACATGCAGTTAGAATTGACTGAGAGTAATTTGACCAGCATGTACTTACACATGCAAATACTCAAACGTTGGTATGCTGGCTAGTGTGCATTTTTTTTAAATGCAGGGTCACCTTTAACTCATTTATGACTGTCAGTATAAAAGACGCTAGCTCATATAATCATAGTATTGTTTTGTACTTGCAGCTTGGAGACACAAAAAGGAAATGTTTGTATTTGTCAGCAATGGCAAATAATGTGCTGTTGATCAGCTTTGTCCTTCTCTTGCAGTCACAAGGACAGGGCATCTGTAGGCCACGCTTTAGAACTCTGCGGGCTACGTTTGGTCTTTGGGCTGCATGTTGAGCAATCCTCACTTAAAACCTACAAAGCAATTACCTACAACATGCTCGAAGATGAGACCTTACAATCTTGTAAGATTATTTGGTGTCTGCTGGTTGTACTCTTAAAACACAATCACATCATTACATTCATCTAAAAAACCACCATAACTACATTTATCGTATTTGATCACTGACCCATGAGAATTCTGCTTCATGCTCTTCAACCTGCTTCACAAAAAAGGACAACTCTGGAAACCAGCACTTCTTATCTTGTGTAAATAACTGTGAATGTGCAGTGTGTTAAAGCACAACAACAATAAGTGGGCACCGATAGGAACATGTGTTGACCATTTAGGAGAGAAAACGTATTGATTTGCTTCTTTATGTGCTCAATATATTTGTGTGAAAGAGCAGGTGGCTACAAGGATGTATGTGTGTCTGTAGCTATAGTTAGGTTTTTTTGAGAGAGTGTTCCTGTTGGGGTTATTGGAAAACCAACTGTGTATAAAGCATTTCTGCTTTAATCTTTTATGTGCCACGGTTGGGTTTATATGGGTTATACTCTCTATGCATTCATTGTGCACATCCAAGAAATGCCTTTCCCAAGTAGAAATGTCACATTTTTAAATGGTGGAGGGAATGTGTTTGTGTATTTAATTGTTTTTAAATGCATCAGTAGTTCCATAGAGATTGTCAGTTTAGGATTCTACAGGGTTTGTTTTATGGGATGCTGCTTTTTCTTTGTATGACTTTCTGTTATTGTGATATTAACAAGAGAAAATGCTTTTGAAAAACAGGTAGTTAGTCACTATTAGAAATTGTTATTAACCAGATCCTGTCCTTATCAGCTTTTGCTGTTACAAAATATGTTTTCTTACGTGAAAGAGTGCCTTCTTCCAAGAGTGCACTTCAGCTGCAGTTTAGAGCAATCACGTTGGTTCGGCTGCAGTTCTTTTTTCTCACCACATCTTCAGCCACTTGTTCCCATTTCCCCCCCTTCCTTGATTCCCACAGTAAAGCAATTCAGAGGACTAAAGTGGCAGAAATCTAACCCAGAGAATAAATGTGCCTCCTACTTTTGCAGGAAAATTCTGAAGCAAATACTTTACACTTAAATATTTTGGTACTGAATGTTACCTTTTATCTCTGTAGATCTATGCATATTTACAGCATGTAACTTAGGAAAAGTGGTGCACATTTGCATTTAGATTTCAGACTTCTCATGGCTATGCCTTATGAGAATATTTTTGTACATAGTACAGCTTTAAAGGAAGAATATTTATCGTACAGCTTCAAAAAGTGCTGAACCAAGTCAGGAAATATTGACAAGTTTGAACATTCAAACCATATATAATCCTCTTAGTATGTTTGCATTAGAAATAAAATCTAAAAATCTTCAGTTAGATCGATATTATGTCACATCTCTGTTATGTCTGATCCTCTTGTCTATGTATCCTGTGCAAGTCTGTGTTGTGCATGGCTGCTGGACTTGAAATGTTACCTGAAGCTCTTTGTAAATTAAAGGCTCGATCCAGCCTACTCGTTTTAATTACCTGAGCAGTCAGTGAAAAGAAGGATGCACCTCAAAAAAGCAGTTTGGTCCCACATATCTTGGGCACCTGCCTTCGGGAGCTGGAAGTGCTCTCTGAGGGCAGCCCTGTCTGTCTATTGGCCATAAAAGACAGTTGTGTGTTGGATCAGATGTCTAGCAGGCATAGGGACACAGGTGAGGTGGGCTGGAGAGTTAATGATCTCTTAGTTCCATTAGAGGGGGAAAGATAAAATTTATTTTATAGAGTGAAAGGAGAGAGAAAACCACTAAAAACATGAATAACATATGACTGGAAAAATAATGAAGTGGGGAGGAAGGGAATTGAAAAAATGTAATAGCTAAGATTGCTTTTCGTTTTTGTTCAGAAATGCATTGTTTAGGATGGTGTTGAAAGACTTTGTTGATCCTATTATTTCCAAATACTCTGATGCAAAAGATATTTTCTTTTTGAACTTTAGGATGTTGCTAATACCAAATTGACAACAGGGGAATGATCTGCATAAGCATTTGCCTTTTTTACTCTAATTCCTAATTTTGCAACTGATCCCTTGAATTCTGTTTCTTACATACACTGTGGTGGCAGAGGAAGTGAAGCATCTGCTTAGTAACCAAAGGCAAACTATGGTTTAGACTGCTCTAACTGTGAATTCCAGGCAAAGAAGCAATTTTAGTTGTCAATGGGTTTCAGCAGAGGTCTCTTTAAATAATTTCTTTCTCTCCTATAAAGAAACAACACAAATAGAAGATCCCAGGAAACAATGGCGGCAAGAACAAGAGAGAATGTTAAAAGATTACCTTACAATAGCCCAGGATGCTCTCAGTACCCAGAAGGAACTGTACCAGGTGAAAGAACAGAGGCTAGCACTTGCACTGGATGAGTATGTACGGCTGAATGGTGCCTACAAGGAAAAATCAAGCTCTCGTACAAGCTGTAAGTACAGTAGAGAACACAATGTAACTTCTTTGATCCCTGCCTTGCAGGGGATCCTGTTTCTCTTTAGGAGAACTTTTCAAGGTTTGCTAGGACCGTCTTGTATACTCCGGCTTTTTTAGAGTTAGCATCCCTACATTATTTATTTATTTAAGATAAATATATTCTGCTGGAGATAATCCTCTTCTCTCTGATACAATTGAACTCCTTTGAGCCATGATTTAGAACAGTTGGCTCTGAAATGTATTTTATCATGCAGTTTGTTGAGACAAAGCTTTGCCAAATCTACATTCAAGGTGAATAGGATCTCTTGCCTTCCTGGCTGCGTGCTGAAGTGACCCTTCAGTGTTGACAGGTGTCTGCAGTAGACCAAGAAGGAAATGTGTTTCTGATTTATAAGAAGAGCAGACAGTAATTTTGTAGCGTGTGTGCTGTGACCAGGGGTGGAGGATAGATACATGTTGTTGTCCTGGCAGGGAATCAGCATCTGGAAAAGCACTGTCAGAGGCCTGTTACTGGCCAAACACCTCTGTTAGCAGTAGTGTCTGAAAGGAGCATGTACATCTGTGGAAGAACTGAGACTTCTGAATAAATCATCTGGTTTCCTGAGATCTCCTTAGAAATTATAACTTTCAGGAAGAAAGTGATTGCAAGATGGCTCAGCTAGAAGAATAGGAACAGAGTAAGGAATAGGAAGTCAGGGAGAATGAGGTTCTACTTAAGGATCCTGGGATAAGTAAAGGGGGAGAGATACCATATAGTGGTAGGGGGTAAAAAGGGGAAAATTTTGATTATTCAGTGATTATTGCCATGCTGCAATGATGACTACTCTAGAAAAGGCTAGATTTTAAAGCATTATATGTTTTTGAGAATATTGTAGGGTTTTGATCAGTGTGGATTCATCAAGAAAGGGACTAATTAGTGATCTGAAAGTAGTTAAATATTTGTCCTTTTTATCTTTTTTAAAAAGTGTTTTCAGGCTCTTCATCAAGTACAAAGTATGACCCTGACATTCTGAAGGCTGAAATCTCCACTACAAGATTAAGGGTGAGAGTCCTTAACTCATGTTCATTTGAATTCTGTCTGCCAAGTTTATGATTAAAGAATAAACATAGCTTGAACTAGCAGATGTATCTTGTACCCTGGTATTGAAACCTCCTCATATTCTAATGAGATACCATTCAGAGGTTTAAAATTAATTTTTAAAGCTGTGTCTGGTGCTTTCAGATAACACTTTTTCGGGAACCTTTGACAGATATTCTAATTAGATGTAGGTTTAAATAAATATTATAATTATTTTTAATTGTATGCCTTTGTTTTCTGAAGGAAGAGTAAAAATAGAAAAGTAGTAGGCTGCGGTGAGCTGCAGCTAGATGACTGTTTTTACACAATCTTTCTTCTATGAGAAATGCATCATTAGCTGCTTGAACTGCCTCAGAAGTTTCTGTTGGTTTGAAAAATAATTTTCAATATTGGTGCGAAACCCAAAATGGAGCAGTTCAGATCAAAGGATGAAAGTCTGTGTTTCAATTTTGAAATTGCTCTTGAACACAAATCCATAGATTTGGTCAGCTATGTTCAGTATGGTCAGTAACAAACTCTATAGAAAGAACTTTCATTCACAGGTTAGTCCCTAGTGAATTTATCTTGAATGGGGAAGAAATGGTGTGGAAGACATTTAAAATATTTATAGGAATTTAATTTATTTCAGCTGTGGCATATAATGCTTTATGGATAGTCTAAACTTTCTGTAATTAATAATGAAAATAATTAGATCAAAGCTCACATGTTAAAAAGATAGCACCTCACAGCACAGTTCTCCCATGTGGGCTAAAACACAGACTCTGGGGGAGCAGAAGCAGCACAAGTGACAGCATTTAGTCAGCTCTTCCTTTGCCCTCTTCTGGTTTGTGCACAGAGCAGCACTCACAGAAGCCTCAGAGAGTAACATCTTCCTTCACCTGCAGTAAGAGTTGTGATTAGGAAGCTAAACAATTCATGTCTGAAAGGAACTGTCGAATAGCTCATTAAACTTTTAAAACACAGTGTAAATCGGGGATGGAATGTACTCAAAAACTCATGTCTGGATGTTGCCCTCCTGACTACACCTGTTTATCCTTACCAGTCTCAATTTGTAGTCCCTTATCCATTAAGGCAAAGGAATGGTGATCAGTGAAGGAACTTACTGAAATACTGGAAGTGGGAAGAATGTAAGCTTAGTAGGGGGAATCAAAGGCAGTAAGGACCCGATCAGGAACAAGAAAGAAGAAAGAAGGCAATAGCTTCTTTCTAAAATTAGTGGAGCAGCAACAGATATTTCCTTTGGCAAGGCAATCACTGGTATATTTAGGAAATGGACAATATTGTTGAAGACCAAAACGCATGATGAAATTTATAGTCATCTACTTGTCAAGTGGGGAAAATTCGGGCATGGTCCTGTGCTCACTTTTTCCCATTAGCATTGACTGCAGATCTAAAAATTGCTCACCAAGGTGAGAGTCAGGCTTGTTTATCACAGTAATTAGCTTTTTGGAGGTGCTTTCCTCTCTTCATTGTTTCTTGAGTCAAGGAGCCTAATATCTTGCTGGTTCCCAACACCTGATTTATTGGCATTGCATAGTCCTGCATATGTGCCTAAAATAGGTGACCTGGATCTTGTCTGCAGAGTTTAGAAGGGTGCAGTCCAAGAGTATCTGTATCAGCATAAAGTGTGTGGTCATCCAAAGCCACTGGATATGAAAATTGAGATAAGAAAAAGTGGAACCCTGTGATGCTAGGGCTGGAGATTGGTTGTCATGGAGATGGCAAGAGAGGTATGGCTATTACCACAGTTTGCCCTTATTTGAATGTTTGAAGATGCTTGCTAATGTGCTAGCTTTGGGCATTTTGCAGTATATGCATGCATGGACCTAATGAGAAACAAAGTCATTAGTAAGCTGCCAGCCAGCTACTTAGATTTTGCACTTTGTTAGATCAGTTGTACTAAACCTATCAGATACTAAACAGTATCTGAGGCTTACTGGTATCATCAGGTTAATGGTGGCTGGAGGAGGAAACAGCATTCGAGGAAGTTCTGAATTGGCCTTTGGCCTTTTCCTTGTTAGCTCTGTGTAATAGCCATGTGTGTGGAGCCTTCTGGATACATAAACTGCCTGTTGTGCAATATGTCATGGAGAAAATATGACAGAAATCAGTCACCTGTTAAATTAAATGAGAAGAAATATTTTTCTCACCAGACTAAAATTGTGGGATTGCATCCTGCAGTAGACATTTTGAGTGGGGCCATTTGGGGTCTTAATTAGCAATCAGCAAGATAACTCAAACAGCACTAAGCATATGTGATCACAATACATTTTATGCACATGCAGCAAATGAGTAGGAAATGCACTTTTATAAAATAACAAGGGGTGGAGGGGCTGGGGAAGATGGCCATGTTGTTCCATTAGGATTTGAGTGCAGGGAATAGAAAGGGGTTAGCACTTCACTGCTTGAAGATGTGGTTAGGAGTAGGAAAGACAGATCTGTCAGATGACTGAAGATGATGTGCAGGTGAGGGTGAATGTTAGAACAGTTGAAGAGTGGTGTGAAAAAGGAGGAATTATATGAAAGTTTTGAAGGAGAAGACAAGGAGCCTAAGAATAGTTTAATGCAGGGATGATGCAGTAAACACAGAGGCTATATTACGATGTAGGTCACATCCTTCTAGGATAATGCACCCAACTCACATTTCTTGATAGTGAAATGATGATGAAGAACAGCAGAGGACACACAGAAGATGATCTTGAGGAAAAATGTAAGAGTTTGTGAGAAATCCAATCTGAGTTGAAATCAAGTATGCCTTCTGTTATTAATATAAATACACGTTTCTGATTTTGAAGGGGATGGAAAAATTCAGACTTGTTTCATATTTTACACATCACTTTAGCTGGAACACAGAGGTGATATCTGTTCATTTTCCTTAACCTTCATCAGAACACTTGAGAAATTATTCTTTGAGTTTTCATACTAGTCAAGGAGAAAATAGCTGAGGAGCACTGAATGTATACTTGGAGAAATTGTCTATTTGTCATGCTAACTATTCAGTATGGTCAAAATAAAAACAGTTTTCTGTCAAATAAAGCAACTAGTGATGATAATATGATAGTTTCCAAAAGCCTGAACATAACTTCTCAACCAGAGAACAGATTTTGCTTTGAAGAAAATGGAGATTAAAAGCATTTTATTTCTGTCATAGAAAATACATTAGCCAGAAACTGCAAGCTGGAATGTTGAAGTATCATTCATAACCCCCTACAAAGAATGAGTAAATCACTAGTTATTTTAGAAATGTAAAGCATTTTAAGTCTCTTGGAGAGCTGCAGCAGCTGCTGTTCCTGAGCACTTTTAGTTATCTGGCATGCTGGGAATCATACTTTTTTAAAAGAAATTATTCTTTTAAATTATTATTATTTTTATTTGAAGAATATCAGCAAGTAGGAAGTCTAAGGGGATATGGATACAAAATATCTTGAAGGCATATTTTCATATTCATTTCAGTAAGTTCATTATATTAGTATAATAAATTTTTCAAGAGTTGAATATCTGAGGAGTTTATAAAAACAAGCAAGAATTTTACGGAGGTGACAACAATGGACTTCTGGCTTTTTCTTTTTTCATCTTAATGATTGGAAAATTAGAAAGCCTAACAATATCTGGCTAGTATGTAGAGTTGAAATGAGCCAGCTGTAGATGTATAAATACCAAAATCTTGGACTCCACGCTTGAAGGAGGCATTTGTCTCTATGGGTATGTTGATGATTAATTTGTGTTTAGGTACATTCATTTTTAGGTGGTTCCTAAAACTTTGTTTCATACATTTGGGAAATATGACATTGAAAATTAAATGCAGGATTTTTAAATTTAATCTTGATTCATAAATATTTTGTAATGTACTCATATCTGCTGACATCTCAAATAGCAATATTAAGGTTAAGAAGCAATTGACCATGCACATTTAGGGAAAGAAGGGAATATCTTTCCAAAGACATTTTTATTAAATAGGCACATATATTTGTGATTCACATGTCTTTAGTGATTGTTGTATTTGGATTAAATAAGTGTGAATTATATATTTTGGGATCTAGTGTCTGTAAAGCTTTAAAAGAATGGATGGTTCCTAGGGAAAAAAAGAGTCCATTTTGTCTTTTACAGTGCAAATGACTGAACAGCTTCCAGGAATTATAAAGTGAAAATATAATAAAACTAAAAGTAAACAGGCATGTCCCTGTAGGACAGTTGGAATGCATGCTTAACAAGTGAGAAGTAAATTACTTGTTAAAGTTCTCTCAGGTTTAATAACACAGTGTGG
The DNA here is from genome assembly GCF_048771995.1 of Taeniopygia guttata. Lineage (NCBI taxonomy): Eukaryota > Metazoa > Chordata > Aves > Passeriformes > Estrildidae > Taeniopygia > Taeniopygia guttata. Next base: position 32,284,113 of record NC_133028.1, on the reverse strand, counting down.
TATCAATACAAATAAGGAATGTGATTTAATCTGCTTGTGTCCCTTTAATACTAAAGCATGTTGCCCATAGACATCAGGAAGAGATAAGACCCTTTTTTTTTTAATGTGTGTCAGTAGAGCAATTTACTCTTCTTCTCTCATCTGATGTAGTGCATACTTTAATTGTTTAAAACCATGTGTTCCATCGTTTAACAAGAGGAATTTTCTAACTCTTGCTTTGATTTAATACACAAGGTTAAGAAGCTGAAGAGAGAACTCTCTCAGATGAAGCAAGAGCTGCTGTACAAGGAGCAGGGCTTTGAAACACTGCAACAGTGAGTAAATTAAAATAGTAGAAATTGACGTAATTCAGTCACCTGATTTCTTTGGCATGGAATTGAATCTGTTTTATCTGAGAGAATTATTGTGGAGAAAAAGGAGACTCTAATAACTCTGTTAGGAAATGGGAAATCTGCAGAAAGGGCAGCACTTTTGTGCAAGTTAACATAAGAAATTTGTCTCCCCTCATTGTTTTTTTCATGAGGCAGCTTGTGTTACAAAGAGGCAGAAAAAAGGGCAGTGGTCAGGGGTCCCAAGGACAAAATTAGCTGCTTTGTGTGTCCGATTTAAATTTTTTTTTTAATTTTTGAAAGGTACTTAGATCTTTCTTTCCTCCTTCCTCACCTATGAACTCAAAAGAAAGAGAAAGGTGCTGCTCTTGGAGGTACAAATGATACACAACTCTGCAGGGTTGGAAATTAGCCACAATTTGAGGATTAGAGACCCGCCTTTCTTTGTTCCAGTTGCTGGGATGCCTGGTGTCCAAAGGGCTGATGCTGAACTGGGTGAGCTTTCTGGGTATTTAACCACTTAGATTACTAGGGAATTAATTTTTTTTTTCAGTCTAAGAACTCCCTGCTGCTCCTGCCTTACAACATTAGGCCCTAAAATATTAAACATTACTGCAACTGTCACCATAAAGAACTTGCTGCACAGGAAACCTTGCTAACAAGTGTGTTTTCTTAAGTAATGTGCAGAGGAATTTATTAATGCTAGCTGTTTTCCATGTTGTGGTATGCACCCGTACACTAGGGATACACTGCCACAGTAAAATGCTGAGCTGCTTGCCCTTAGTACACTAGTTCCAATAGCAGAAGCAGTTCTCAGCACATTAGGAAGATGCCAGTTAAATCTCTATCCTCCTTCATTTTGACTAAAACAGAAATGTAAGTTTTGCCTGTTATTTAAATATATACAGGCCAGCAGGGATAGTTGATTGAATTGAACCGTGAATCAGATCTCATTTGTAGTAAAATTTAGAAGAAGAAAGACATATTGATTCTAAAGCTTAAAGTAATAAAAACTCATGCTGCTGTCCCAGGATTAAAGGTTAGCCAATCATGCTGGTTTTATTATATTAATTCAACAATGAAGTATTGTTTTAAAGCAGCCTGCTCACAAGCCATTTTGATAGGAATCCAAAGCTTGTTTCAGAAACTGTCAACAGCATTCGACAGAAACACAATGGACGTTTTTAAAATTCAGTCAGCCACTTTCAAACAGTACTAATCCCATTAATTTAAAGTAGGATGATGGAATATCTTATATATCAGAGATCCTTCTTGTCTATTTTAATTATATACAGAATAAAGCAATTTATTAATCTACAGAAGTAGTAATTTGAATGTGGTATGTCATATTACTAGACAGCATGTGGTGTATTACCCAACCGTTTATTCATGATCCCAGTTGTTGGTGTATCCTGTATCTATTTGACCTTAGCAGCCTGGTAAGTTACCAAAAATTGAGAGTTGTCAGACAGTAAGTGCCTGCTTATGAAAGAGTTTGAGGAACTTTCAAGCTAAAATAAATATATCCTTGAATAGGAATGATTGCCAAGTCACAGAGGTAATTTCCTTACACAAATGCCATTTAGTTTTCACAAAAACTGGAATGCAGAGAAAGGAGAACAGACACGCTCACAGCTTTACAGACTACTTTAGAACTTGGATATTTTTGTGACCAAAACTTTAAGAAAAATAGAATACAGTTACAGGTGTTTTGTGCAAATTGCTGTTCTTACTGGGGATGCTCGTTATCACTTCTGGTTTGTTCTTTCCTCACTCACAAGGCTGTTAACTTCCAGCAAAGATATTGCATGATGATAAAAAACAGAAAACCAATTGTACTATACAAGAATGTATTCTCTACTAAATGCTTGATTTTTATCAAGATGGCTGTTGGTTGGTTTTAATTTTTAAAGCACAGCTGCAATCATTTCCATGATGCTATGAAATACTCTGTTAAACTAGAGACCACAGAAATGTGTTTACAAATTGTAGTTCTGGAAGGAAATATGGAAATACTAAAATTAATCATCTTTTTATCTCTAAGTTTAGAGGAGCCTTTTATTATTTTCAGGTTACAGTTCCTAAAATCATTGGTAGTTCAAGAATTTAATGAATTGTCCAATCTATGACATATGGTATTAATTATCCAGAGATTTTGTGCATAAAGAGAGCCTGGTGACTGGCTAAGCAGAACAGCTGTTCCAGACAGTTAATGCTCAGGATTAGGGTGAACTAGAGGGAAGCTGAGACAAGAATGGTGCTGGTTATGTTTCTGCTCAGAAAGACTGATTAGTACCAAGAAGCCAGCCTGTCTGCCTGTGTCCCAGTGTGGGTTTGAGTGGAAGGATACTACTTGAAATAAATTCTGCTTCTGTAAGGAGCACAAACAGTTATTACTATGAAAGGTGTATCCAAAAGCTGCTTTATGCTACAGAGAGTTATGGTGGGAATAGGAATTTTGGCAGTATTATCAGCAATAACTCTTTGACATTTTTGCCAAGGATTAAATTGTATTTGAATGGGGATTTCAATGTCATTTTTCCTTTCCATGTCTGTTGAAAGAAATGGTATCTCACCTCCTTCCCTTCTGTTCTCTAACTCTGCTTCTGCCTGAAGTAGAACAGCAGAGATATTAGTATGGTTTCCTCTATCTGCTATTAATATTCTCTCCTCCCACAGAATTGACCAAAAAATGTCCAGAGGCCAGAGCGGGTATGAGCTGTGTGAGGCCAAAGCCATCCTGAAGGAGCTGAAGTCCATCAGAAAGGCAATCAGCTCAGGCGAGAGAGAAAAACAAGATTTAATGAAGGTATTTGATTGGGTAATGGAAGTTCTGTGTCGATTTGTTTTAACATGACTCACTTCCCTGATGATAAATACTTTGCATTTTATACTTTTAAGGGATTCTCAAACCTCTTTGAGCCAAACTAGTATTAAAATTAATTTTCTGAAGCCTGCAACATTCCTACTTCAAAAAGCTGCTCTGTGTCAGAGTATATAGATTTTTTTGGAACTTGAATGTAAGGTACAATGCATATGTTACCCCTAAAGCACAATTTAGAGTAATGGACAAAATTGATATATTCTGAGATGCCTGACCATTTTGTAAATCAATGAAAGTTTTCCTAATCTAAAGTGTCTTATTTCCATTTTTGAAAGCAGATTTCCTTTTCGTTTTTTGGTGGGTTTTTTTTCAGAAAAAAATCATAATTGGTTGATAAATTAAAAAACACGAAGTCCCAAAACAGACACAAACCCAAATGAGTAGCTTTTACATTTTCACATGTGTTGGTCACCCTTAGTGTCACCTACCAATGGCTTGATTAAAAGGATGGGTGGCTTAATATGACATAAACCCAGAATTTTTATTGTGGAGTCTTTTATGTAAGTATCTTTTGGAGATAAACTGGTATAAACATGGTAAAGTGCAAATGAACTTTCATGCCACTCCCTTCTCTAATTCCTGGACAGAGTCTTGCAAAGCTGAGGGAAAAATTCAATGTTGACCAAACCACTGAAACATCTGAACCAGACTTGAGTTCCAGCTCTGTAAACTCACAGCTGTATTTTCCTAGACAAACTCTGGATGCAGGATCTCAGACTGACATTTCTGGTGAGGTGAGCTTTTTTTAAATTTTGTCCAGTGTAAAGAGAAATCTGAATGAAGAGGAAATGCTACTGTTAATGGAATTGGAATCAAATGGTTGTTCACTGCTGCAGATAGCATATATATGTATATTTGTTTCACAGAATTATTTAGAATCACTCACACTTGAATTACTTTTCTGATTTTTTTGCCCTTGAATTTTAAATCAAGATTCAGGTGAACTTTATACATTTGTCATGAAGCATTTATGAAAATCTGATTTAGTCAAATGGTTCCAGTACAGTGAAGATCAGGAGAAGTGGATAGTATTTCTTTTTTTTTGGTCTGTCTATAGGGTATGTTTCACCTTACAGACCTATTAAATATGAAGATTAATTAAAAAAAAAATTCAGGAAAAAATATCTCAGAATTTAAATGCACAATTTGATTTTACACAGCTGAAAAACTGTTCATGGAACTACTTGTTCAGTGATTTAGTAAAAACCCTGTTTCACTGATATTATATTTTACATACACAGAAGGCTGTTTAATTTTGATACCTTCTTTGAAGCTAAGTTTGTAAGAGTGCACAAGATTTTCCAGACAGAGAGTTTGCCTATGTTTTGTAACAGATTTATTAAAATCTAACTTTGAAATGCACTGACATAGTTCTAAATTTTGAGTCCAACAGAATTCGTAGTAGATCAGAATTTTCAGTGCAGTTGCTGTAAGAATTCTTTGAAAATGCTCTGTCTTTACTGTGATGGAATATTGGTGCTTGATAGTCCAGCAGCTAAAAATGTATTCAGCGGCTCAGAAGAAAACAGCACTGTTTTGTACAGCAGGGTAGATGAGAACTAGGCATTTAAGAGCAAGTGTGGGGCTGGCTGCAGGGGCAGGGCAGTAGTTTTATTTTTCTTTAAGTTGTAATTTTTCTAGCTTCTGCCTGGGTTTTGTTGGTTCGTTTAAAAGCTTTGCACGGTAACGAGGCTGCTTTTTTTGTTTGGTTGGTTTTGTTCCCTCAACAGATTGGATCAAGAAGTAGATCGAATTTAGCAGAGAAGGTCAGACTCAGTCTGCAGTACGAAGAGGCCAAGCGGAGGTAACGGGGTCGGTGGGAGCGTGCGGCCACAGCGCTGGGCCGGGAAGCTCCGGTGCCCGGGAAGCTCCAGTGCCCGCGGGCAGGGAAGCTCCGGTGCCCGGGAAGCTCCGGTGCCCGCGGGCAGGGAAGCTCCGGTGCCCGGGAAGCTCCGGTGCCGCGGCTCCAAGGCCGTGCTCGCAGCGACATCCAGCGGGCGGCACCGCGGCGCGCCCTGCCGGGGACTGCAGCGCCCGGGAACGCTGCGGCCGTTCCTTAGTGCTAAACTGGATGTGTTATGAAACAAAATTAAAACACTGACAAATTACTGGCTGTTCCAGGATTAAGGGAATAGAGTGAGCTGGCTTTCTGAGGAAAGCAGTCGCCAGGTTATTTATGTCCATTATATCCTTCTTCATGATCATAATTTCACTTTACTATACCACTGAAGGCTCATCAGTTTTAGAGTTGTTTCGGACTTCCAGCGCAGATTTAGTAGGCTTAATTATTTCTTTTTTTCCCTTGGGACTTTATAATTTAAAAACTTGTTGTCACTATGGGTTGGCTTTTTTTTTTCATTAGTTTAACTTGAGGAGAAAAGAAGGCAGGAACTGCTCTGCTGATGAATGTGGAATGCCTTTCAAACAAAGTTCTGTGGTGCTTGCCCGTGAAAGTGGTGCTATCTTGATGAATTGCCACAGCACTGAAAAATGGGCATCAGAAAGCAGAACATTCAGGGTTCAAATGACATCTTCTGGTGCACCAGAAGTGCTGCATAATATTGGGGCAAGATTTACTACTGGGATACTACTGGTGTGTAGTATTATTTTCTAATACTTGTCGGCAAATTATTTGTCAGCTATTCAGAAGCCTTCCTGCTTTTGTAGTGGAGGTTCTTTGTAATTTCAGGGAAATAGAAGTCTAGGCACTATTCTGCACCCAAAGTTTTGGGGTTTTTTACTATGAAAAACTAAACAAAGCAACAAAATTAAAAATAGCATTTTTCCCCGGATGAAAACTGTGCCTAGAATGCCATTTAATCTGAGATTTAAATATTATTTCAGTTGGAAAACTGTGGTGTGATCATTTAAAAAAATACAAAAATAAATTTGCAACTTAGAAGTACCAAGTACTGGCTTAGTTGTTTATAGATTTTAAAGGCAGGAGCCTGCATGACTGTTTTTTTGCCTAATTTCAAATGTATACTTCCTTCTACAGTGTAGTAGATGCCATCATTACCAGTACCAACAGTAATCCTTTATATGCTCATCATGGATCATAAAACCTCATTGTATAATCAATGCATTCATCAAAGAACACCAAGGCTATTGTGTTTGTTCAACATTGAACATGTATGATTTTGGCTCAGAATCATCACATACATAATGTTAATTGTCAGGTGGTCACTTAGATGGAGATAGGTGACATTGTTTCTCAGCATAATTGATCCAAAACCTGATAACCCTCTGTTTTGGCTGTGTCTTAATACCAAGAAGTCTCAGCATTGCATTTTATCTTTCTTTTGTAGGAACAAAAAACTTCTTGAAGTAAGTCAGTTTGCCACTTCTATTTGGGGCATGAGAAAAAAATAAAAAAGGAGAAACAGTACAGTGCTCAGAGTATGGAGTACTGCAGCACAGGATCTTTCTTTCTCACAAATTACATAGCCAAGAAGATGTGTTGAAATTTCAGTGTATGTAACTTAGAATAATGAAGATACATACCAGTTTGCACATGAAGTTCAGTACCTAATTATACCCCTCCCCCAAGTATTGTGGGCAGTGTAACCATCACTGTAATTTAATAAGTGTTGACCATCTTCTCTGAAATACTAAATGTGCAAATTCTCAATTATTTTGTGGTAAAATAGCTAAGATGAAGAGAGGATCTTGTAAAGAGGATCTTGTAAGTGAATATCTCTACTTGAAGATTATCAGATAATTTTGACATTGCTTAGCCATCAGAATGTCTTGAAGAGGTAGAATGTTCATAACTATGCTGAATTCAGCTACAATTATTATTCAAAAGGATCTGACACAGCATGCTGACAATCATATCCTGATGTAGTGAAGATCTGGCTAATATTCCTTTTTGGCCAGTCCCTGACCTCCTAGGATTAACAAGTGGTGATGGATTTTGAATAGGGGTAGGATGAAATTGTAAAGGGAGAGAAAAGAAGAAAGAGCAAGGAAACAAGCAAACATCAACAGCCCTGGCCCCAGCATCAGTCCATCTGATGAGGCATTCAAGGTCCTGGGGCACCTGTATGGGTACCTGTTTATAGCCAAGCTTTCCCTGCCCTGGAGCTAGATTTCTCACTTTATATGCAAATTAGCTGTCATGAGCTGTTCTTCCAGACCTTTCTGGAAATGGGCTGAGGGCTTTAGGAGCTTTGGTGGTCTTGACCGCCTCCCCCCCCCCGCCCCACAATGGGAACAGCAGTTGCACGAACTCAAACTGTTGAGTTCATCTCTTTTCTCTGTAGGTAGCTACTGTTGGCCTTTTTCTTTAATTGTGTAGAAGAGCAATGCTTTTGTCTTAAGATTTGCTGAAGTGAGCACCTTGCTGTGATGCACATTCTTTCACCATGGCCGTGTCTGTTTCTGAGGAGCCATCAGCCTCCCACAGCGCAGGAGAAATCATCATACTCATGAATGAGTAAAGCATGGTGCCACTGCTATGTTACCAGACAGATTGCTTTCAATAAAGCTTTTAATACCATCATGACTTCTACTTGAACTGGAATAGGAGCAACTAATTTTTAATGCATATCCATGTTGCTGCTGGCCTTGATATGTGGCTTGATTCTCTGGCATATCTGCGTTCTTGTGAAACAAAACTAAAAGTAGGGCCTTGAGTATAAAATGTTGTTATATCCTGATACACTTCAAAATACTGTATCACTTGTCTCTTTCCTGGGCTTTGTGTGCTGTGCTGGACTCAAGTAAATCTGCTTGGTTTTATTTTAGCATGGCTAATTTGAAGATTGAACTCTCTAAGCTAGATAGCGAAGCCTGGCCTGGAGCATTGGATGTGGAAAAGGAAAAACTGATGTTAATCAATGAAAAAGAAGAGCTTTTAAAGGAGCTTCAGTTTATTACACCACGCAAACGTACTCAAGACGAGCTAGAGCAGCTAGAAGCAGAAAGGAAGAGGCTTGAGGAAGAGCTGGTGTCTGTGAAAAGCACACCCAGTCAAGCACTTGCTGAAAGGTAAGTGGCTGCTTTTTGCTAATATTAAATGCTGCTTTCTGCAATCGAACCTTTGTACTCATTGCAGGCCTTGAACTATGCCTTGATGGGCTGTTTTCCTTCAGTGACTGTTCTATGTAGGTCTTAATTAAATTTGTTATTAGCCCAATGGGCAGAAAAACAAAGAAGTCTTCAGTACTATGAGAGAATGTGAATACCCTGTATCTGCTCTGCAGTATCAGTTGCTCTGCATTTGTTACCAGCATGAAAAAATGCCTGTGACAGATGTTAAATAACTGAGGAATGTCAACACACCACGGGAAGGCAATACATCATTCACTCGTTTCTGATAATAGCTGTAAACTGTTTGAACTCAGGTTACAAATATTATCTTGACTGTTGTAATATCTGCGCCTTTCATTGTGAGTTTTATTATGCATAAAAATGCAACCAAAAGGGAGAAAACCCCAAAAAGTTCAGATGAGAAGAATAATTGCTGCACAGCTTTCCTAACTTGCTGCTACCTGACTAGTAAGTGAAGCTACTCTCCTAATAAATGGTTTTTAGCCATATTCGGAGTTTGACAAAATCAAAGCTGACTGTCACAGATGGACTTTTCATCAGCTCTAAGTGGAAATAAATTTAGAGGCACCTCTAGCCCACATAAAATGCAATAAACACAAAATGTCATTGTGTGTATCAGTGTAGTATGCCTTACCTGAAGTAATACAATCAGCATTGTTTGGCTTTCTTACTTTCCTCTATTAGGGAACACCTGCTGTTGCTCCAGCATGCTGTATGGCCAGATTCCTTTTATAGGGTTAGAAGCTGAGTCCTAAATTATAGCTGAGCAACAAGGCAGTTTTTTTGTTTACGAAGTACAGCTGTATTATGCAAGATTTTTTAAAACATTTGTACACTTTATAATAGTTTAAACTGCACTATATTAATAATACAAGTATGTTTTAGAACAGGGGGAGCTATGTTTTCACAGGAGAAGCTACCTGTCTAAGGTAAATTGAATCTAAGATTTTGATAATATGCTGTTGTATAGCTAAATCTTGACTCAAGCTATAGTTAGCTGGTGTCTGAATCTTGTGGTTGGGATTTGCTTCCATGCCAGAGTAAGTTCTGCACCTGACTGTTCTCCTATGTCAGATGCAAAACATGTAAGGTGCTGAACTTGGAGTACCAAGGGCAAGTAAAATTGTCTCCCATTGTCAAGAAGAAATGAATTTTCCATGCATAGTGACAGAATGAGTTGTTAGAGCTTCCTTTTTCCCACCTCTCTTTTCCTCAATCTTTTTTCCTTTGATTTTTAATCCTGAAAATATGGAATGTTTGGGCTTTATTTCCTGAAGTTAATGTACAATATGTTGTGCACTGTTGGTTGAGGTAGCACTCACCTCAACCACCAGCTGGATTGATTCTTTGCTCTAGCTTCTGGATCGCTTTTTGTTATTCCAGTGAATCTCCAGTGAATTTTTAGCTTCAACTGTTTATATTAAAACTGTCTCCTTTGATTATTTCAGAGCACATAAATTCTCTCACATGAGGCTATTTTGAGGATTATTTCTGGTTTGTCTACTATAAACATAAAGTAAATCTTTTTCAGAAGGATTCAGATGTTGAAACTTTTTCTGAAATGTTAGTTTTAAGAAAATACATTTAATTGTATCAGATCAGTCAGCAGGATTTTGTTTCTTGGAGATGAGGGGGAGGTTCTCGTCTGCATTCTCAGTGGAGGAGCCATGCCATCTTCAAAATATTGTGCTATTGTTACATTACCATTTTCTTCTATGATGTTTCATGAATGCCTTCAGTTTGCAGTGTTTTCACAGGTACTGATAATGAAGCAGCAGCATAAGAAGCTGTGGATTGTGCCAGAGCTTAATGCAATGAGGTTCTTTCATTTGGTGTAGTGGTTTGGATTTTTTTATTTCTAAAGGAAAAGAAACAGGAGACATGCTCTGACTTAAAACAAAAACATTATAGCGTAGCCCTGGGGTATTTTGGAGCAGGATGCTGAAATTGCCAGGAGTAGATGTACCTGGATTCAATTTACAGAAGGAGGGTGTAGATCATAACATATCAACTTCAAAAAGGCAGAGATGGGGCATACTCTGGCTGCTTTAAGAAGCCTTAAAGCAACTGTGTAGAAATAACTGGATTGTGGAACTGTTGAGAACTACTTGCTACTTTCTTGCCTTTGAGTTCCATTATTGCTTTAATCCTTGGCAGTATGTCTCAAGTAAACACAGCCATTTGAACAGGTCCATGATTTAAGTATTTGATTGTGCTGTTGCCTGCAAAACTGGCACCTGCTCTTGTGCATGTCACAAACATGTCCACCTAAGTTTGCACTGAAAGGTTAGGTATGTGCACTTTTATTTTTTATGTATTTTCTTTAAAGATTCTCTGCCCTCTCAGCGAAGTTACAATTTAAGATCAAAAGAGAAGGATGTCTCACTAACACTGAAGTCCCTCCTACAAGGAGGAGTAGATTAATTTAAATAGAAGTGGTGCACACAGGAGAGACCAAGAGAGGCCTGTGTCAGAACAGATAACACAATGATTGTTTAGGTGTTTACACAGGGGTTTTTGGATATTATAGTTCCTGCTTGTGCTATAAAGAGGGAAGGTTCATTGTCTGAAAGTTTTGGAAGTGGGGTTGTTTTTTTTGGTTTTTTTTTTTTTTTTCCAGTTGGCCAGATGTAGAATGAAAAAACTCTCCCTGAATCTCAGTTTGTTGTGAGATAATAAAATTACTTCCTGCATTTCCTCACACTCCTACAAGTGATTCATCACTTTGCTTGTGTTTGTGATTTAGCATCTTTCTGACATTAGCCTGCAGGTATTAAGAATTGTGTTTAATTACTAGATCAAATTACTTCCAGGAAAGAAACATTTTTCAGATGCTAAATTATAAGGAATAAATTATGTTTATCAACCTCCTTAAGAAAGTAAAAGAAAACAAACTGTTAGTTGTGCTTTTGAGACAAAAAACAATGAAACCTTTTAGTTCAGTAGTACAAATTCAGTTGCTATAGTGTCTGTCTTGAGGTGGCTGTAGGTGTGTCTTTTGAGGACTTCAACCAGAGAAATTCCTAAGCTTTTAATTTTTTTCTAGTCTTCTACCATTAGTAGTTGAACACAGAACAATTTCTTGCCTCTTTCTTGAGAAAAAAATCATAGTTCACTACTGAAAATCCACAAAAGAGCTAGGGATAAGCACTCTTGCTTGGGAAAAGCAGGATACATTAGGCTTTAAAATAAGACAGAAAGCATCAATAAATAGTAAAATTATTGGAAAGAGTCTCTGATACGACAGATGAACATAGTTCCTGGTGTGGAAACCTGTGTGTATGTCTTCCTGAGCGAAGAATGAAATACTGTGTATGCTTTTAACAGCCTTAGCAGGTATTGGCAGATGAACACATCACTGCAGTGTGAGAGCACATGTGGTGTGGGCAGTGGAGTGGAAGTCACACCCTGGCTGACCTCAGAGTAACTTATTGACTTTTGCATAACCCAGATTTGCTCGCTGAATAAGCATGGGTGTAAGCAAGTGCTTTTCATGCTTTGCTGAATCAGGGACTTAATGTCTTTTTGCTGCTATCTGATGTTCAAAGGGAGTGAATTCTGAGCACTCTTGAGTATCTAATTCAGTTAATTCACTTTGTGTAAGAAAGCAATGGTTGATGTTTCTTGTTTCTCAGATTAGCGGCTGGAGAGCTTGTGACATATCAGTTGACTGAGCAAGGCCTAGAGGAGAATATAGTAATCCACTACTACAGGAGGATTTTAGCTGAATCCATGGAAAGAAAGCAATTTATTTAGTGTAAATGGAGTGATAAAAGGGAATTAAAAGAGGGGGGGAAATCACTCTAAAGGTTAGTGAATCATTTCTCCTGGCCGAGAGGAATAGGAGAGTTCCCCATTTTGTGGCTTTAGAGCTGTTTAGATAACAAAGCAGGAGACAATAAATCCTGCTTTCTCATAAAGGTGAATTGATGATGAGCATTACAATGCTGTGTGGCTCTGAGGTGCTGACAAAGCTGTTGGGAATGTAGAAATCTTTACCAAGGACTCCTAAATATGGTCTATAATCTCAGAACCATTCACTGAATGCTGCTTTGATTTGATGTGCTTTATCCCTATATAAAGATTCTGAAATTAAAGGGAGTGCTTTGATTTTAAACTTCAAATTATCAAAACTGGTATTACTGGTATTAGTGTTCTTTTGGTTTTCCTGGTTTTATTGGTGGTTTGTTTTTTTTTTTTTTTCTGGAACTATATTAAGTGAGGAGGGAGTCTGCAGTATGGCTTTTAAAAACTGTATGAGTGCAGATCTTATTATCCTGAAGTTGCAGCTATTTTCCCAGTGCTCATTTGTTACTCTTTTATTGGGTGTATGTTCCCCTTGGTACAGTGTGAATGTCCCAACCCTGTGCTTGCTTGTACACTCAGCAGGTTTGTTACAGTACTTGGTATTCTGCAGGTAAAGTCACTCTGCTGAAGCACTTGGGGTTTTATGATCAGATCGAGACCTAACACAGAATTTTGGATTTTAGTCACTGGCAACCTGATAAAAAATTAGGGATCTTCACTTTGTTTCTTTTTTATCTATAAAATGTTCTAGCCTATTCTGTAATGCTTTCCTGAAGTAATATGTACATAATTTTGCAGATTAAAATTGGAGGAGAGAAGAAAAGAGTTGGTACAGAAACTTGAAGAAACTACAAAGTTAACTACTTATTTGCATTCACAACTTAGGAGGTGAGACTGTACTGCATGATATAAAACCTATTTTGTATTAGACCTGGATGTCTCAACTTCGTTCTTAGGTTTTTCTCTTAGCTGGAAGCTCAGCAAAATATATTAAAGTAAGAAAATGCAAATGTAATAGCTTCAAGCATTTTGTCACCATGCAAACCTGGTGTACTTTTATAATTGCAGCAGATTTTCTAAGTTGATAGTTCTGTTATTGTTCAGTAAATATATTTTAAGTGTTTAGAAGGACCTGCTTGAATTATTTTTCCTGACATTTTTTCCCAGCAGTCCTCCAGAACCAAAGCAGTGACACTCAGTTTCTCTGGCCCAGCAGGACTCCCTGTCTCTTGTTATTAACAGGAGAAGATTGCATATTACAGCCTTTGTCATAATTTCCATAGTTGGATTTACTGGGCACGTGGAGCGCGTGTTGTCACGCAGATGGGAAGCAGTTCTGCTATAAGCTGTCTGTCTGGCATCCTTCCCAGGTGCATGGGCCTAGGGTAGGCTGCGTGAATTGCTCTAGAGGTGGCAACACTCCTCTGCTGTCATAAGCTCCATCTTGGGGATCCCTGTGCTGTCACATTGACCACATGAGTACCCATATCAGAGTGGAGCAGGTTTCCAATGGGATATAACAGCCGAGAAGGCTGCTGTTACTGCCAGACCAGTTTGTCAAATCTGCCGTCTTCTCCAGAAGAAATGGGGTTTTGGCAGATGGACAAAGGCTAGGTAAATTGCCCTGGTAGTGTGCAGGTTGGGCACACTCAGCTAAGCTGAGTAAAGATGCTTAAAAAACATAATGCCCCAAGCAGCTTTTGGCTGTAATCTGTTACAAGGCAGTTTTAGTCAAGCTTCCTTCTCTTTGTTCTGTTTTGTGCTGGTTTAGTGCAATAACATCAGCATGTGTTTGTGCTTTCTTTGCAGCCTCTCAGCTAGTACGTTGTCTGTGTCTTCAGGGAGCAGTTTGGGATCCCTGGCATCCAGCCGGGGATCTCTGAACACATCAAGTAGAGGGTCGCTAAACTCACTCAGCTCCACGGATCTCTACTATAACCAAGGCGATCAAATTACAGATTTGGACTATCAATACAAACTTGATTTCATATTGCAAGAGAAAACTGGTTACATTCCTTCAGGGCCTATCACTACTATTCATGAAAATGAAGTGGTCAGTTCCCATGGGAGACTCGGTTACAGTGACTCTCCTTCAGCTGCAGACCACCCCAAACTGACTGAACCTCCCAAATCTGTGACATCACTGTCTTCCAGATCCTCACTCTCCTCCTTGTCCCCACCAGGCTCCCCTTTGGTTTTAGAAGCTGCATTTTCAGTGTCAGCTCAAAATTCTCCTCTGCATCACCTCACTACGGACTTTGAAGACTCTGACCTTTCAGGTGATTTTGCAGGCATTAGCTTCTGCGAGAACCAAATATTATTGGACTCTGAAGCCAGAGCAGGATCTCAGACTCCTACAGATGAAAGACATCTAAACGTTAGGCAGCCTCTGCATTCTCTACATGAAGGAAGTTCAGGTAATTAAAAAAAAAAAATGGAATGTCAAATGTATATGTAACATGAAAAGTAACAATTGGCTCTTGAAATGAGGAGGTACCTACCATGTGTTACTGAAGAGTATCTTGATCAGCATGCACTTGCATGTTCTCAGATATGTTACCTAACTTCTAAGTAACAGAGATCTGCAATCACCCTGATTCTGTCCACATTATAGCTACTTTAGAAAGTAAGTTCATGTATTGCAATCTATCATGAAAACAATAACACAAAAACCTGAAGCTGGATTTTGAAAGTATGGAGGATGTATGGTGTTCCTAGGTTTTATCAGGACGTATGGATATAGACGAAATACCCTCTCCAGGTTTACTGATAACTTGAAATGAGATACTTTGTTTCTCATTGAAGAGTAAGTTACAAACTGACATCCTCAGTAAAAGAGGCTTCTGGACTGTAAATTATGTGTTATGTGTATCTAATTGTTTAAGCCTGCTGTCACTGAAAGATGTGCAGTTCATTTTGAATTGAGAATGACAGGTGACTACATACCATGTAAGTTACAGTGAGAGTTTCCCCATTTTTAACATGGATTTCACAGCTTTTAGTTTTTTATCCAAGTTAAAACAGAGCTCCTAAGTGAGTCTAGGCTCCTCTTGCAGTCTGTGGGTAACTTCCAAAAGAATGAGGCATCTTGTCCTAAAGCATACTTCCCTTTAAGGAAGAAGGGATGAATCTCTGAGTTATCAAGGTATCCTTAGTTTCCAGTTAACTTTAACTTGGAGGTGGCTAAATTATGTGTGATGAATTCTACTCCTGATGGAAAATCCATGTGACATACTTAATCATCTTGTATTGTCAAACCCTTTGGCAGAGTGGGAATTTCAAAAATCCCAGCTGTCAAGATGGCTTGTGCTCAGTCTTGGAATGCTCACTTTGCTGCCTTTTGTTAGGGTTGACAATATGTTGTGCTCTCTCTGCACATTTATTCTTTTCTAGTGTCATTCTGTGTCATTGTCTTCAAGTATGTTGCAAAACATTCATGTTTATGTTACACTCTGTTTTCTTAAGAAGAACTGAGACAGATTTCCAGTAGTGCTGAGCACTGGCAGCCCTGTTTGAAACCTGGTCAGTACCTGGCATTTCCAACTGTATTTCTGAGCTGGTAGGGAAGCAACTAACTAAGGAGTTTGGTGTTTTAGAGAATAAACATGGCCTAGCTCTTGAGTATTGTCCGGATTTGTTACCATGTTTGAACACTTATGCTTAGAGTTTTCCAATTTTTAATAAAAGTACCATGTCATATTCGTTATATATTTTAATGAGAAATTTGCTTTTATTTTTTTAATTCTCTCAAGGAACTGTTGTAACATCTGTTGTCTAATTAGATTAACTTACTGCAGTACTGTGGTAATTTCAATGTTGGCCAGAGCAATGTGGCACCAGAAGAGAAAGGTATAGTGTGCTTAGTACAAGCTGGGAAGCCCCACTCTGTTTCACTGTGTAGAAAGAAAACAAGAAATTGACTGATGTCCTAGTGGTCTGAACCTGTAAAATGCAAAGTTGAAAAAGCATGGAAAGGGAATTTGTGGGGAAGGGGTCTTTTTGTCCTTTGTCTTTTCAGGATAGCAGTTTTGTCCTTTGTCTTTTCAGCACAGAAGTTATTTTACTTTAGAGCCATATTATAAAAGATTGAAACAATAATTAATTTTCCTGCCTGTATTTCAGCAGCATATCCTTTCCAAATTAACAACAATTTTCAGTCTGTCTTTGCAATCTGTCTGCAGCTCACATAGTTGGAAAACTGAATTCAGAATGGCTTGGAATTTGAGAACACTTTGGGCTATGTGAAATCAGTATATTTTAAAAAATTATTTGTATAGATCATTATTTTCAAAGGCATTGTGTGGTTCTCTAACATTTTTTCACTTTTTGAGGACCTCTTATTCTGGATATTGTCAGCTTGCCTTTTAAGTCTATATAAGTAGTTATGGTTTTAAAATGTAAATTCATTCTGTGATTCTTCATACTGATACTTCCTCATGTAGCACCATATGCATAGTACAATTTGTCTTTAAACTTGTATTAAGGCTGCCAAAACAAGTATTTGAATTTTGAATAGCCAGGTATTAACTAATTACACTCCAATGCCTCTGGTTTCCACAGTAAAATAGGCCTCATGGTGAGACTTCAGTAATTAACTGTGAGACACAGATCTGGGGTTTGCTCAGTGTTTCTACTCCAATTTCATCCTTGAAACTGCTGTGATACTGAATGGGAAGGCTTGAACAAACTCAGCCAGAGGCACTGAATCTGTATTGAAAAATTCAGCCCACACGCTTAGGTTTTTACAGGACTACAGATCTGAATACTGCTGAATATTAACTTGGGCATAGACAAAGACTCAAAGGTAGTACAGCTCCTGTTGTCATGTAATCTGCACTAGATGCAGTGTTCACCTGCTTCTCTGGCTGTCTCTGACTTTTCTGTACAGGTGAACCATAGAGATATTTGCTCTTCTGCACATGTCCCTGCTGTCAGAAACAAAGTTGGAATATCTTGTAGTTCTTCCACAGTCAGTCTCTGTCATTGTCAAAGTCAATTCAGGCTGCCGTGGTAATTCCTACGGGTAATCAATAAATCATGTCATCACCTTCACCCTTCACATGGTGAGGGGGAAGGGAAAGAGCACTTCATCATCAAGGAAAAAGCATTCCTACTGCCATAAATAAAAGCACAAATGCAGCAATCAATCATCTAATCTAGAGCCTTAAATTTTAACATCTTAACAGGATGTAAAGTCATGATTCAGAGGGGGATGATAATGCATACCAATATCCTCACCCCTTGGCAGATAAAAGGACTGTATAGGCCCTCAGCTTGCTGTGCTGCAGAATGTGGCTTCATGGCATGACACTCGCATATGAATGCAAGTTGAAGATTAAAGCTAAGTAGTCATTGAAAGCCTGTAGCATAGAATGTTTTTGATGATAGTAAACCAGAGAGGATTTTATTTCTAGCAGTTCTATCACTGGGGAGAGGATATCTGTCTGACTTTTGAATATTTAATAAACAGTAGGCAAGCACTTGGCATGTAGCTGCAGTGTTACCACAGTGCTGAATGTGAAGATGGCAAACACTGGTTTAAAGATCAGGAAAATGAGGGCTGATAATGAAGGATAATAACTAGCTCAATGCATAAAGGTGATCAGAGGAGTCTATGTCTCTGGGAAGAAATAATAATACATTTTCAGGTTCATCAGCCTGGTTATATCTGTAGCCAGAATATGTAGCAACAGTAGTACAGTCTCAGAATGTTTAATGATATGGAACAAAACTACTCTGTGATACTCAGCTAAGGGTCACCGCTTTCAACGTGACAACTTTCTAAGCTCTGCTCATCTCTCTTTCTGACTATGAATCTCTTGGACTAGTTTTCATTCTTTTTTCTTTTTGTAGGTGGTGATTTACCAAGAACAGTTGGTCATCTGCTTGAGGAGAAAACAGCTTGTGTATCTGCTGCTGTGTCTGATGAGTCTGTAGCTGGAGATAGTGGTGTATATGAAGCTTCTGTGAAACAGTAGGTTTGAGTAATCGTGCAAGTCCTTCCACCAAAAATTTAAATATATCTATGATCAGTTACACAGTACCTGCTGAAGTTGTTAATCAGCCCTGCCTTTTTATAGAAATAATTTGTATTTTCAGATGGAAAGGAAAGCATATTTGTCAAACAGTGAAGTCTGAATTGGGTTATTTTTTGTGCTTGTATAACCTGGTTGAATAGCATTAATATATTTTTTTATAATCTTGGAGTTTTTTCCTTGCTAGAAGCATTCCCAAAAGCTTGATTAAAACGATGCAGGTTCTGCCATGTGACTCTATTGTCAATACTCAGAGTTAGTATTTTTAATTCTTGTTTTGTTAAGGAATTTTAAGATTGCATAGCAATTTTTTTGAATGTTTTTATTTTTAAAAAGATGTTATAGAAAGGACATGAAAAAACTCTGTTGTAATGTCGGTATTAAAATAATCCAAATTGAGGCTTACTGTTCACTGCAGTGATTAGGACATAAGAAACATATTTGCCATTATTTTTTGACCAGACAAATTCTATAGGATTCTTCATACTAGTTTATATGGTATTGCCTGTAATCTTCAGTAATCAGCCTCAAGCCTTTCTGAATCATTGCTGCAGTTGTCAAACTATTCCAGCAGCAAGTGTCCCTAAAACAACCACTGCTGATGTGTAGGCTCTGAAATTCTTATTTGGAGTGCATACTGTAATTAAATTAGCATGTTTAGGAGAATGGATATATGTTCTCTGTATGCCTATCTTAATAATTGCTGAAAGCTAACTGTAATTTTCCAAAATTTGAGTATTTGCCTGGTTTTCCTAGACCAAATGAAACTGAGGACACCATATATAGTGAAGACGATGCAACAACTCTAGAGGCTGCTCAGGTACAAATAGGACTCAGGTGAGTGACCAGAAAAGGGAATATTTCTGTTGATCCATTAATGTGAATAGTAAACTTCCCTCGTGTTATCCTTTCTTTAACAGATATGACCACAGCAATTCAAGTTTTGTGATAGTCGTGGTACGGCTTAGAAACCTTCCAGTGTTTCCTGTCCCCCTTGGCTCTAAGGTGTAAGTCAAACAATCACTGAAGAAGTAGTGTTGAAATATAAGAGTATAATAATAAATTCTAAAAATTCTCCAAAGGAATTGGTTGATTTATGGCTTAAGAGCACTGAAATATGTACAAAACTTTTCAAACTGTTGTAGGATTTAGCATTGTAGTATTTATGTAATATGTAGTATTTAGTATTTGCATATTCCAGCAATGCTGCAAGAATAAGATGTTATTGGGAAATTTGCACATTCCACTAAACTGGAATAAAAACGATTTTAAAATGGTGTTTTGTCTACTGATTCAAAACATTCCAGCTTTGTGAGTGCAAAACAGCTATGCCATAGTTACTAAAACCATTCTTTTGATACTTTGTCATCCTTTCAGCTCAGAATGTTGTCTTTTTACATTTATGTATCTTTTTGATGTAAAATGGTATTTCAAGCAGTATTTGTCTTTTAAATGGGCTTTTAAAGGAGAGGGGTAATTTAATAAATTGCAAGTGGACAAGCATAGTGGCATTGAGATACACCATCCCTAACTAAAGCTTGGGGGTCTGTTAAGAATTAGTTCTTGGGTCAAATTGGACTAACATGCAAAATCTAAAAGTAAATTACAGTTTAAATCATATGTAGAAAATGAACAGAAAAGCCTGTTACCACTGAGTTTCTAATCCAAAATTCTCATCTGTATAGATAAGTACAGGTTGCCCTGGGGACACTTGAGCAAGCTTTTTGTGACAGACTGTAAGACTGCCTTACCCTGTTGAAAAGCTTAATAAGATTGGAGTAGGATATAATCATTCCTTGAAAAATTTGGTTTTCTTGCTGGTTCTTTTTTCCTTTGTATCCATTGCCTTAAATTTGATTGGCAGATAAATAGGAAGCCACTGGATATGGAAAGGATGTATTAAGGATAGAGGCCCAAGTGCTTGCTGGCATTTTTTGTTTGTTTTTTGTAAATAAGAAATGGTTGTTCTACTACTATCCTTCCTTCTCTGAACTAGTCTTTTTCTGCTGACCTTCAAAGTTCACTAACATTTAGCACAAGAAAACAGAAAAACTATAGAAGAATAATTGACATAGGTGAGAGGAAAAGTAGATAATGTAGAACAGCAAAAAGATGGTCAGTTACATACAGCCAGATCAGAGCAGGCATCTTTTCAGGAATTAGAGTGTGAAGTTATAATTAATAGTCAAGAAGTCCTGAGCTGCTCCTGCTAAAAGATTTGATGAAATTAAAGCCACACAAAACAAGGAGGAAGAAGGGGCAGGGTAAAGGCAGGACCTTTATAAATAGCATTTTTTCTGTCACTTACACTTGTGTACATATATGAATAATCTGTACATATACATACAATAATAAAAATTGGGTCTGGAAAAAGTTGCTATATTACAGCTGCATTTCCTAGAACATCAGTTGAAAAAATTGGTACTTTACTGAACCTTTACACATGGAAGAATAGATTTGACATGAGTTGTTATTGATACTGTAAAAACTGCGCACTTTTAGCCTAGTTAGAGCACAGTTGAAGTGTTACTGTGTCAGGGTAACTTCTTCATCAGTTGAGAATTCATAGGTTTGTCACAGTAAAATCTGATTCATTGATTAACTCTTTAAGTTAATTAATTAAAATGAAAGTGTCCGCTCCTGTACAACAAAGTGAGAGAACAATTTCTTTCCCAATTTCTTTGTTTACCCTTCATTTGGCCTAAGGCAAATGAATTGGCAAACATTTGTTAAAAGAATGTTCCAATGCACCACCTTTTAAACATACTTTTGTTATGCTTTATCTTCTATTCCTACATTTTTTATAAATGTTTTTAAGTGCTTAGTCTGTTAAAATAGCTGTTTTCAATAGATTGCCAGTTGCTCACCTACACTTATATGAATACAGCAGCAGCATTACTGGAGTTACAATATGGTACCACTTCACCTCAGGACTGGCATATCAAAATGCTGGATACCTGCTATCCGGGCTATATGTGTGAGCCAAACAACCTAGATTTTTCTCTTCATTCTAATAAGCTTGGCATAAGGGGAAATAAAGTCTGTGCCCAAATTCAAGTTAAAAAATTGTGTTTCTCACAGACCTAATTTCTTTTAACTAATGAAAAATTCAGTTTTTAATAAAATTAACAAAACTATACATGAAGTTAGAAAATATAGTAGTAGTACTATAAATTTTGAGAGAAAAAGTATTTTTCAGAATTATTTACATTGACCCACTCTTTCTTCTTGTTTTAGCCAGCTTCATTGCATTCTATTCTCCAGTGAATGCCATTCATCTTTAAAGCCAGTACCAGAAACAGACTAATAGATAGGCACAGAAAAGATGCCAAACTATTACTAGGCTCATCTGTGTGTATGAGAAACTGTGCAATAGGTAAATAGCACATACAAATTGCATTAAAAATGTCTTTACTGTGTCAAGCTGCTGCTAAAGTGAGACCTGCAAGTTAGCTAGTACAACTTTTATCCACATGATATCCATTCCTACTGGTTGTATGAAATGAATGCAGTCTTGTAACAATTTCAAGTTACTCTCTGTGCTTCAGTTTAGGCTTGCAAGATGCATTCTTCCAAGTTTCACTTAATATGTTATGACTTGATCTCAAGCAGCTATGGCCCTAGCTATTTTCTTCCTTGCTTTCCTTAGTTTCCTGCTTTCTTTGGAAATTTTGTTTGATTTGTTTTCTTAAAAGATTAAAAGACATCACTGTTTTTCAGTGCTGCTTGCATTAGTCTAAGAATTTAATTTTGACATCCACTTCAGTTCTTCTAATTTTTTAAAATTAACATTAAGGATATGTTTCCTCCCACCTGTGACATGCTCTTCATTGTTTACCGTACTAAACTTGAATAGAGTCAGAAACTGCTACCTCTCTTGCTACTACTGCCTTACCAGGCACAAAAATTCCTTCTTGGGAAATGTTTCTGCTAGGGACAAGAGGAGTTCCTTACTCATCTTTGTCACCTCTTTTCCATTCCACTGATAAGTTACTGTTCCATTTTGTTGCTATGCAGTCCTTAAGTTAATGGGGTGAAACTTCTCTCATGTATCACCAGCAAGTGCCAGTTTAAACAGAGTAAAGATTTTGTTTTGTTTCTGGCAGGTATATCAGAGTAGCAGTCCTTCCATCCTCCACTGATATCAGCTGTCTGTTCCGCACTAAAGTTCATCCTGCCATGGAAACCATTTTGTTCAACGAGATATTCAGGGTAGCCATTGCTCAAGCAGCACTGCTAGAGAAGACACTGAGAGTAGATGTTTGTGCTGTCAGTAGAAGTCATCGGGAAGAATGCTTGGTATGCTGTTTTATTTCTGGGGCTTTTTTGGCATGCATTTGTTTATAGTGTACCCTCTTATTTTGATGGTCAAGGCTGCTAAAATTCCACAGCACTTGGAGACAAAGTCTGGAGCATAACTTAGTTGTTGCTATAGTACCTAGAATACTGCCTTTCTCTGAAACTACTGATACAGAATCTAATCCTGGATGGAAAGTGTTTTGATAATTCTAACACTGATTTAACCCTTTAATTACAGATTGATATTCCATCTTTGCCATTTTATATATAAACCCCCTATGAGCTTCAGTGCAACATTATTTTAATGCTAGATTTTAAATTAAAAACTGAAGAAGAGCCACAGTAAAAAAAAAAAAAACGGGAGCAAACCCTCATTATCACCACTTATCACAAAGAAAACACTAAATCACATTTTGGACGTTATTTTAGATTATATGATGGAGACCTTTTTGGTCTTTATGATCTGTTGAAATAAAAAAGCATGACATTTATAGATCAGCCCATTGGAAGCTGTCATTTTAAATGTGTTGTTAATCGTAGTCATCACTGAATCAGTGATGCTTCATTTACTTTTAAATTGCTTTTGCATGGTCTGGTACAACTCAACTCTAGTTTTTCACCATGAGGGCATTTAGTAGCACAGTGAGATTTTTTTCAATTGCTACACACTGAAGAGATGCTGGAATCTGCTGGGGTTCATCTGCTCTGACTACTGTGAAACAGCCTCGCTTTCAGAATGTAGAAGTTAACTTAATTCCTGGGGAATTCCTGGAGAATGTGTTGGCCTTTTTCAATATGTAAGAGTTTTCCCCTCAAGGAAAGGGAAGAACAGCAGAACAAAAATGCAACCTCAGGCAGGATAGAAAGGTGAAGAAAGGACTCAACAATAACAAAAAAACCCAACGAAGACAAGGGTTATTCCAAAGATCAAATTAAAGATTCGGGAGTACCATCCCCAGCAGAATACTCTGGAAAACAGGACCAGAGTCTTGGCAAGAGCTATGTGTGCAGTCCAGTAGCTGTGGAGATAATATGCTTTGCCAAAGAACAGAGGATTTTCATCTCCAAGACACAGCCCAAACATGAGTACTTCAGAAGTTTTCCCAGAGTACTAACTCAGTGGATGCCAGCGCTTGTCCAAATGAAAGGGTTTCTTAATCTCTTTTACTGGGTTTTCATCTCCTCCTTCCCTGGTTAGAGCAAGCACGGTCATCTGATCCGTTATTTGCCATATGCATGGGACAGCTGAAAAATCATGTGACACTTGCTGTGCCACGAGCTGGTGCTGCACAGGTTTTCATTACTGAATGCTCTAGAGCAGGTGTGTGCAATACTGTGGTATGGTGTGGGGTGTGCGTGTGGGGAGACATTTCTACAGACTGAAATAAGAGATGGCAGAATGGACAATATGAAGGACATTTCCATGTACTTCTATTTGTCTATTTTAACTGGAACTGGAGGGAAATAGAAAACTGTACAGTTAAAAAGGGAATTAAGGTTCATGTCAAATCTTGGCTGCCTGTTTTCATGATGAATTCAGTAGAACATTTTGTAGGAAACAAAACAAATTTAAATAACTTTTTTCCCCTTTTCCCTTTTCTTATTTTGTACAGGCTGGGACTCAGATCAGCCTGGCAGATTTATCACTTTCTGATGAGACCTGTACTCTGTGGTACAACCTGTTGCCATGCAAGCAGAGTCCTGGCAAAAAGCCCAAGGAACAAAAAGACGAATACATGTTTCTGTTAAGCAAGCAATCACAGTCATTGGACTCACTGGACTTGGTGAGTGATGAGTTGGCTATTACTGTGATAGCAAGAAAAAAGCCAGAGACTCCAATCGTGCCATTGCATTGTAGTTATTTGAATATGTGAACTGCCATCACTGAAGGTCCAAGGCCTTGTTTTACAGGCATTTTTGTCTAGAGTGACTTTGTGTGAGTAGAGGCTATATGGGGTCTCAGATGGGAGTGGGGATATGGCAGATGCTTTTTACTGGATACAAGATTGCACTTCTATTTTGAAACCCTTCAGCTATGTTTCTTTTTAGAAATAATGTTATTGAAGAGCTTCCTTAAGTGTGTAATTTATTTTCATATCCATACATTAAAAATTGCTATTTATTAAGTATTTGAATCTGCACACTCAAAGCCATTGCTTTGAGCATGCTGTTTATGCAAAACATACTAACTCTTCTGGATAAATAAGCTTTTCTGCTTTAATCCCTTTTTAAGAGAGCTGCATAGAAAATGTAACTTTGAAAAGCACCCTTTTTTCACCTAAAATATTACAAGTATGAGAGGGAAGATGATAAAATACATTGAAGGATGACAGGAGAATATTTGATTACATTGTAATTTTAAAACCAATTGTTTTTCGTTGAGATTTACTCTGAATAAAAGTAATCATTCAATGTACTATAAACTAACAATTGAAACCCCTTATCCTTGTGATCTGGGGGTCATTGTGTCCACTGACATCAGGGAGCAGTAGGGTAATGCAGCCCTTGCCAGAGTTGTCATTTTCCTACCTGTTATGTATCATTCAACTCTGGTTTCATCTTTTTCCTTGTGAGCAGGATGCTGTGTCAGCTCTGCTGGAGAGGACATCTGCTGAGCTGGAAGCAGTAGAACAAGAGCTGGGTGAAGATGAGGAGAAGGAACAAGAGCAAAGGGCCTCTGAGGAAGACTGGTAAAGACACTTTCCCTCCCTCACTGTTCATGCCTGATTGATGCAGTTCATTCTTCCTCTTAGACAAACAAAAGGGCTGTACTTTTGGAGATCATAGATTCATAGAATGGCATGGGTTGGAAGGGATCTTTAAAGATCATCCAGTCTAATACTGCTGCCATGGGCAGGGACACCTTCCACTAGACCAGGTTGGTCAACACCCCATCCAACCTGGCCTTGAAAATTTCCAAGGACAGGACATCTATGGCTTCTCTGGACAACCTGTTCTTGTGCCTCATCACCACTAGAACTGGAGTAAAGTCTGTTCTCTTGTATGATCAATTTATTCACATTCTTTTAGGTTTACAGTCTCTTGGCTGTTCTGTGAACTCCTACTACTAATGCTCCTCCATTCCAAGTACATCTTCCTGTGCAGCCACCTGGGTAATGCAGCCACTAGAAGTGTAGCAAAGTATGAAATATTATAGTTGCATTAACTCCAACAGGCAAACAGATTTAAAAAGAGAGCTGCTGTCTGATAAAAGTCAGTGTGGGTGTACTTCCATTGATGGTCTTGTTCTTGAAGAAACTGTGAGCTTTCCCAAGAAACAGATTTCTTGCTAAATTGCTATTTGAGTTCTGTTATTGTGCAATTTCTTAGCTGCAATGTGGAAGAAAATACATGCTTTACTGGGGGGGAGGAGCGAGTGGCTTTTTGTTTTATGAACTTATAATGAAAGTCCTTCAACATTATCAACATTACAACTACTGAATATAGTGCAGTGCTGTCATAACAACCTTGAGGGTGAACTGTAGTAGTGCTGGGTTTTGCTGGAGGCAGCAAATGAAATGGGCCTTCACATGAACTTAATGGAAGCATTTGTGTGATAGTTGTTTTCACTGTCAGGAAAATGCATGCCTTACACACTGGTGCAGGTCTGGGCTTTCTGGTATCTTTCTTTGGTGAGTTTTTTTAGTTTCATAATAAGCCTGGGCTACTTCTGTTTATGCAGGCTAGAGATGCTCGCAGAGGCCTCTGATGAAATTGTGGATGAAGAGGAAGGTGGCATTAAGCTGGAAGTAGAAGGCGACTGTAATGATGACATGGGGTTACTCATGGATGCACGAGAGATGAATGAAGACAAGAACAGAGAGAACAATAATGAGGGCCAGGAAAGCCAGCAGGCTGCTGTAGTTCTAACATTGGTGAATATCTTAAAATTCACATTCCTGAAATACCTTACAATGTCAAAACATCTATTTCTGAGCAATTAATATAGAAGTCTGCTGCACCTAGGCATTTACAATTGGATGTAGCCTTTGCTGTAGCATTTGTCAGTATGTATGTATAACAAAATTGGTGTGGTCACTTCTGAACTATGAAGAGGACATTGGACAGATATGCTAAGTAGGACTTCTAAGATCAGGATAATTAAGCAAGACGCTCTATCTTCACTTTTTTTTTTGCATATGGAGTACATTCAAAATACCAGAGTAGTTCAATAGCTTCAGCTTGTGCATATTTAAAATATTTCTGCACATCTGTTTCATTGTTTCCTTTTCTTTTTTTCTGATTTGTCTGCTAAACAGGGAAAAACACATTACAAGGGTCAAGATCTTTAAGCCAATGCAGGGATTTCCCTATTTTTTCCCCTAATTTTTGGGTGAGAAATACAAGAACTGTCTTAGCAGAAAAAAGGACAAAATATGAATGAACAGAAAATTCCAAAATGTGTATTAAAACTGTGTGTACTTTTGAACAATTGAGGGTACTGTTGTACCCACACACTGCATAAAGCAAATTCTAATTCCAAGTTCTTGGTAACTGTTGTTTTTTAAATTATATTCCACTTTCCTGAAAGCACTTTTAGCAAATGTTTAGTAAACATATCCCTGATGTGTAGCACACTCTCAAAAATAAAATTTTTAGAATATTTCTGCATCTTAATAAAAACACTGTTGCATGTTTTAAACCCACAAGTTCTATAAAATAGCAGAAATGAAAAGACAAGGAGTGACATCCTGTTCCTTCAACTTTGTGACAATACAAAAGTTTAACATCTCAGTGGACTTGCTGGAAACTGTAATTAACTTCCAATTAATGTGGCAAGATGCCAAATGAGCTAAGGCTGTGGTATTAAAAGGACTGACAGTCTGCTGGGTAGCAAGTAAATATAGATCAAAGCCCTAACTCGGCAAGGGGAGACGGCAAGGACGACATGTGAAGGTTAGACACGCACACAAGCGCTTTGCTAAGCCTGGGCTGGGTGGACCCAGACAATGAGTGAAAGACAGCAGTCTGCACTGCAGAGCCAGACACAGCATAGATCTCTGTATGCCACATGCTCTCGGGGATGCTGTTGTGCTATTTAGGTGACTATTTATCACCTGCACTGTTAAAACCATGAACCTCATCAAATTATCCAAGTTGAAGAGAAAGTCCCATTGCACATCAGTTACATTGAATGTTCCAGCTGCTGCAGAGCTTGGTCTAGCCCAGCAGCCAGGATGATTGCAGCATGGAAGTAAACACAGGCTGTGCCACCCCTGAGGATGGGGCCACTTGAGGCTCCCTCTGGCACATGTGGGACAGCTCTAGTAGGCAGTAGGCTGTGCTGAGGGACAGCAGCCAGCAGTGTCTTATCCCTGGGTTCCAAGGCTGGTGAAGCTCTGGAGATCGCATAAAGCAGACCTGCTGCTGAGGTTTGGGGATGTGTGGCAGTACATCTGGAAGGACCTGAGCAGTGTAACTTTCCCAGCTGCCCCCTTTCAGTGTGCACAGGCACCATCTCTGGCATGGCAGCACCTTGCTCTTCTGCAAATACCAAACAAAGTAAATATAAATGTGCAATAATCATAATGACTGCAAATGGCAAAGCAAAACACTACTTGCACTGTGTTTGCATCAAACCATCTGCCAAGCAGCAAAGGCCTTTCTGCAAAAGCTTTGGCTTTACTGGCTACAAAGAGTACCTTCAAAGCCTCTCCACACACTCTTAAGCCTCTTGGGAATTTTGCGTTTCTTTACTTAGGATAGCTTCTCTGTAAATGCACAATGCTTTTTGCCACTCGTCTTTTTCCATTCACCACAAGGTAATGAGGATGCTTGTGAAGTCTGAAGGCACAGAAACTATGTGGGGGCACGTGTCTGGTTATAGTAAGTCTTTTCCATTAAATTCCTTTTCATAGGTTGATAAAGAGACTAACACTGAGGAACTGGTTAAAGAGAGCACAGCAGTCCGACCCAAGGACAGAGCCAGCTGGAGCTCCAGACAGCGTCCCTTTGTCAGGAACAGCATGATAGTGCGCTCCCAAACCTTCTCTCCAGGCGAGCGGAACCAATACATCTGCAGGGTAAGAGGAAAGACACTTGGAATGAAGAGCTATTAACCAAAGAGTCATTTAGCTTCTTGGGAATGAGCACTAATGACACTGAGTCATGTACTGATTTTCCCTGCAAGAGGCAGAGCCTGTGCTTTCTCTAGAGTCCTTCCCTATCTGAGCTGATGTATAGTAGAATTGACTTTCAGCAGAGTTGCATACTCTTGCAAAACACCTCTGCTAGGGCAAAAAATACATCCTATTGGAGAGAAATAACACAGATGCCTATGCTGGCTCTCTGCAAAAAGTGTTTCCCTGCACGTCAGCAACTCCAGCACTCTCACAGCAAAACAATTTGTTACAACATGAAATAGCATTCACTGTAAAATGCCATTGCATTACCATATTTTAATAATGCAACCATTTAAGGGTAACAGTGTGGAAAGAGCTCAGTCATCAATTTTAAATCTTGCTTTGTATCTCAACTGGTTTTAAACCTAGGCAGCCCAAATCCTGCTGTAATTGCATCTTTGAAAGATGTGCAAACACTGCCTCAGGGCTGGGTTTTAAACATGGATTTGGCAGCTAAGTTCTCCAGTCTCTCTAGATTTACAGTAGCATGGAAAAAGAAAAAAAAATTTGAATTGTAAGTCTTGCTGCTACTAAACTAACTATGAAAATCATACGTTTAAAGATTTAAGCCTGGACTAACAGCTCTATAGATTTTAATTACAGATACCCTAGAAAAGGCAGTTTATCTTTAGTTTCTACAGGTTATTCATACAAGTATGGTTTTTTTTTTTTAAGTAATACTTATGCTTTAATTCCCCAATTCAGTTAGAGGCATTTGCCTTAATCATTTGAGAACATTAATGTTCATCACTTCTCTGTGATTCTTATTGGCCTAAAAAAAAATCTTTAGTCAATACCTACATACTTAAATAACTATTCCATATACCCTCCAGAATGAAATATAGCAGATTGTTTTCTAACAATCTTTACATAATTTGAATACATTATTGGATGAATTCAAAAGCTAGCCTTCATCTTAGTTCCTGTGCTGGAATTTATTATTGACAAAAAAAATCACCTTAGCCTGCTGCCTATGTAGGTCTTCAACAGGAAGTAAAACAAGTTGTTTTAGTAGCTTGATTAGTGTAAACTTGAGAGGGTTTTGCAACTGGAAAAGCATTGGGCTTTTGTAGCTTTGAACACTGCTACATACCTGCTGCCAAGAGCCAGAATAAAAAAAAAAAATTGCCTTGAACAAACCATTCTGTTTCTCATTGTGTGTGGTATTGCCTGGAAGCAAAGTACCCTGTGAAAAGAACATGTTTGCAGATATATCATTTACAGTGTCAGAAACACTTGTTGCCCACTGCTGGGGGCTCCAGAGTGGGCACTGTAGCTGCATCCCAGTTCACAAAGAGGGCTGAAGAGTCCCCAGTCCCAGTCCCCAGCTTGTACCATGGGCATATCCAGCCTTCCTTGCATTATGCTGCTGTACGAGAGGAAAGCGCCTGTTGGACACACTCTGGTGAAGTGCCAGCTGCTCTCTAATCAGAAGAGATGGCCTGGCTTTAAGAGAGCACCTCTGATGTTACAGAAAACAGAGATCTTTGAGGCCTAATAGACAGAACCAAAGTCTGTTGGTGCTTTGGAGAATGTCCCTTGAAAAGTGCCTAAAGAACATTAGTGACAATGGCCGCCTCTCTGTATCAAGGAGTGAGCTCCCAGTAATGGCTCATTGTGAAAAGACGGATTGTCTCTCAAGAGGTGTACTTTGTATTGCAAGTGGTTGTATTTTTGACCCCCAGCTCCCAGTCAGCCCTATGTAAGCACACTTTAGGGCCCTGCCTTTGCTTACTGAAATGTTAGCAGAATGATTCCTTTTCTTGTCCTTTCCTGAAGAGTTAAAATACATATTCTGCAGAGAGATGCTTCTGACCACCTATTGATGCTAATACACCTAAAAATCATTCTGCACTGATGTGTATGAAAAATAAAGTTATGAAGAAGCTGCTGTCGAGCTGTGGCACATAATTTTAAGAAGCAAGAAGTGCTTCTGAAGGAAGCTGTAGGCACACCTTTGCTTGTTGCAATTAACAACAATACAAAAATACCACTTGTTGGACAGGTGCATGTCTACAGTAATTTACCTTCCCTGTAGTAAATTTGTTAAAAGCCTGCCCCAGGTAAGTGAAATCCCTAGTTTGTATCTGCAACCAGACAATGATTTGTCAGTACTTAATAACCATAGTTACCTTCCTTGCATTCCTAAAGAGCCTTACTATTCATTCAGTAAGGTCAATGGTTGTCTTGCTGTAGGATTCTAATTTTAGAGTAGATGCTTTTTCTAGTTGCAAACTTGTTAACTTTATACTAAGAATATGACCTACGTGTATATAAAGGCTGAGGTTCCCTGACTGGTTCTACCAGTGCAGGTGTATTTGCATATGAAGGTGCTTTATGTCTGTTTGTTGTGTACATTTTGGCAGTTGAATCGCAGCGACAGCGACAGCTCCACACTAGCCAAGAAGTCGCTCTTTGTGAGAAACGCCACAGAACGACGGAGCCTGAGAGTTAAACGGGTATGTGCTGTGTTACCTGGATGCTGGATGTAGTTTAAAATGAAGTTGGGGGACACTGGGAATACCAAATGACATCAAGGATATACTTTATTTCAAGTATTTCAGCAAAAGCAACACAAGTACCACAGTTCTGCCCTATAGTTTCATGTTGAAATATCAACATAGTGGTCTAAGTCCAATGTCAGCTCACCTCCAACAAAGCCTGTATTGTTTTAGTCGTGGCTTGAAGCCAGCAGCAAGATGCTGATGCTCAGCATCATGGCATTTCTCGTTGAACTTGAGTTACTGTCAAAGGGATCTGTGTTAAAGAGCGCGACACAAGGTGGCCTATGCTGCACAAAAGTCAATACCAGCAATATACATCTTAAGTAAATTTGGTGAAGATTTCAAGGATTTAGATGTCCTTTTAAAGGGAATTGATGTTCCACCAAAGTATTCAAGTAGCAAAAGGATTGAAGGACAAGAGAGTAAGATTCTCTGGTATGAAATTCATTCTTACATGAATTTAGAGAGTTATATTTTAATCTTAATTGTAACTAGAAAAATTGTCCTTTGGAAGCCTTGTTACCAGGACGTAGGATACATTTTGCATAAGAAAGAAAGTCTGGGATACTGAATAGTCCAAGATGGCTTCTCCTGCCTGACTTACTTAAGTGAAAAGTCATTGTGAAAGGACAGTAAATAATGTGAAATATGCTGAAGAAGTGCATGTTTACGGAGTTTGTAACATTATGTGTTTGGTTAGACCTTGAAAAAGCAAATATTTACAAAAATAAATAAGGTAGTTAACATCTGTGGGGAATTCCGTGTAGTGTTGTGTCTCCCAGCAGTGTCACCCCAGGGATCAGAACGGGTTTTTCGTTTTTAACCTTAAATATATCATTGTGCATTTGGTTGGAGCATTTATTTTTAGCTAGTGACTAAATAAAAATTCCAGGATAGGTGAATTTTTTTACTTCAGAAAAAAAGACTGATAAATGCCACTCCCGCCCCCCCCGCCCCGCAATCCTCAGAATATTTGAGCTTTTCTAACTGCAGTATGTCAAACCCTCCAGCAGCCTCTCCAGGTATTATTTTTTACTGTTCTGTTTCCCAAACGACTCAGCCTGTTTGCCAGCCCATCATGCGAAGAGCTGCGCAAGAGTGCCCCATGCGCACTTCCCTGGACTTGGAGCTGGACCTCCAGGTGTCACGCACAAGACAGAATCGTCTGAACGACGAGCTCCGGGCCTTGCGGGACCTTAAACAGAAGCTTGAGGAAATGAAAGGTAGAGGAGAGGCAGATCTTCCTCTGTGTGTGCTAGAGGATGAACGTTTCCAGAAACTCTTGAAACAAGCTGAAAAACAGGTATGAGCAGCATTCACATATGTGTGAGTAAGTATGCCCCTACCTTTGATATAAATTTGTTACAGAATTTGTTCAATGATGTTAAAAGGTTTTTACAGAAGCTCACATTTGACTAATTATATCTCTGAATTACACAGTGTAAACTGTTTCTTTATTGATCAATACTGCAACATTAAACGTAGAATTTGAGGTAACATTTTCCTAGTGCCCTCTAAATACTTCAATAAGTCACATTAGAAACTCTATTATTTGGAGTTATGGTTGGTGTAGTAAAATAGCATTTACTTAAAACTTAATTTAGAACTCTCACATCCCAGCCATGCTTTTAAAGACTTGGATGTACTTTCTGTCCCTCAGCATCAGTTGCTTTGCAGTCTGCACAGAACTTGTAGCCAAAAGATGCTTGTAGCAGGTAGAAGGGGCAATTGCCTCTACTTAAGAGTGGTTGGGCCATGGGGAAAAGGCACTGGCTTATTTCTTCATGCAGGACATACTTGTTCTAGTTTTGGCAAAGGAAAGCCAAATTCTGTTCTCTATATGGTGGTCTCTCAAACAGTACAAGTATAAATGCACTGCCATAACATAGTGGGATGCTGCCACATGATTAAAAGACAAGAAACAGGATAGAAGAATGAGATTCAACAGTAAGAAACTGGAACATGGAAAATTCCAATAAGATACATAAAGTTAGATGTTGTGGGGGGTTTATTATGTTTTTTTGGGAGGATGTTTGGTTTTTTAAAGCATTATGGAGATCATCAACTGGAATAGGGCCCTGGAGAGGTTGTTGGAGGCATTAAAAACTCAACCAAGTAAAAAAAGTAAAACAAACCCACCCAACCTGCACAGTTGGAGGTATTCTAAATCTAACTGGTCAAGACCCTGACTACTCAGCTCTGGCATCATCTACTGTGAACAGGAGGTTGGAGTAGACACCTTCTGGAGCCTCCTTCCCATCCAAGTCAGTCAATGTACATCATATCAATGAGGGAAGGTTGTGAGTGACTGCCAGGAGGGATCTCTGCTCCTTAGCTCTTTATGGTTGATAGAGACTATTGTTTTGATACACCAGGTTATTCAGAGTTGTAAAAATTGAATGTTTTAACAAGGTGCAGAGGCCCTCCTCAGGTGTAAGCATTAGTTGTTGGTTCTGTTATTTTGTTTTTTTTAAACTAAATGTCAGTAAATAGACTTGTGCAGATGAGGAAAGGATGATCCTAATATTTACATTTACAAAGCTTAGCTCTTTGTTAGGAAATGTTAGGAATTAGGTATTCCACATACAGAGACAAAGCAAAAACATCACAGGACCAGCAGATGTCAAAAAGCAAATAAGACAGGAATTGCTAAGAAAAATACTTGGAACAAAAGGTATCATTGCCTTAAGGTCTAAGTATTATTATGCTACCATAAACAGTTCATTTCTAGTTTCTCTTTCAAAGTGAATTATGAAATGACAGAGAGTCAACAAGGATGGTCAAGGGAGGAAACAACTTCTGTGTAAGGAACAGCTAAGTAGCTACAACTGAAGTCCATACTAACCATGGTCTTGTATTCTCCAAGAAGTAGCAAATTGAACAGATGGCAAGTTAAATGCAAGCAAACATAGCATGACATTCAGAAGCTGTAAAAATGTTTTCAATAAAACACTGAGTGCTGCAAGTTTGCATAGGTTAAAAAAATTATTAATTTATGGATTGGCTAAATTCACAGTAGAAAAATTCATGTAATGGCACCACATATTTCAAGAAGTCCTTGACTGATACCATAGGAAATTAAACTTCTCCCCAGCATGCTCTCCCAGTTCTACATTTATGTCCTGTTGTGTCTTCTGGGCCCTCTTTTGGCATCTATTTTTGGCTATAGTTAGTGGAGTACTACAATGACTATAAAACACTAGCAGAGTTTAGGGTGAACACTGATGAGTGTTCTGAAAAACATTGGACAAAATGGTGGAAGATAGTGCATGTTTAAACTTAGTGTAACTGTATTGGTTTTTACCATGTGAATTCATTGTATTAATTTGATCCAAGCTTTAACCCATAGAAATAGTAACCTATAGAAAAGAAGCATAGCTAAATTTATGTGGAATTTCATAGTTTATGTCTAATACTGGATGCAGGATAGAAATTATATTTTCTGAGTGTTTAATTTAAAACTACTCCCATTCTGAAACCGTTCCCTCTAGAACAGAGTATGCCTCTGCAACATTTCATATTATGAATCCTTTGGATTTGTGCTTTATTTCAGCTAGCTCTTCCAAGGCAGAGGGTAGGTTTGTCACATTTTGTATGGCTGGTGTCAGTGATCAACACTGTTACACACACTGGTGAGGGATAAGGGTAATAATACACATTCCACACATTCCTAAAATATATGCAGGCAGTAGCACAGCATTTAAGTCCTCCTTCCCGAGGTAAAAGTCAGAACAATGATTACAGTCACTCCACCTCTTTGAAGGGTGCTTACAAAGTTTCTAGAAATATTTCTACCCTTAAAATCATTGCAGCCTTTCCCTGCGGAGCAAAACAACCCTGAGAGTTCTGTACTGTGCTGTCAGTGTTTCCCCTTGGGTTAGCAAAACACAGCAGCCTAGAGAATATTGTCATAGATTATTTCTTAGATCCTGCAGGCATTATAATGGCACAGACTAATGCAGCAGCTGGAAACGCCAGAGAAATTGAGAGAGTCTGAAGTGAAAAATGAAACTGCAGATGTGGGGGATGTTAAAAATCAGTGGGTGCTTGCTAGCACAGTTAGTTACTCTGCTTGAAGCCAGATCCACAGACTCCATACCTTCCCTCTCATTCCTTCCACACCTTCCTAAGTGCAACAAGCATCTAATGCCCACTAATACCTGCAGATCAGAAAGCAAAGATAATTCCATGCACCAGAAGCATTTTCTCCTGTTTACATTGGATGTTTGTGAGAAATCATAGTGTTTCAAAGTTTGAGTCTTAAATTCTCATACAAGTAAGTTTTTGGACACCTAGTGTCCTCTGAAGTACTACTGCTGTTTATATCCAAAAAAGATTCCTGTAAATATCTTCTTTATTTCTTTTTAGTACATCATTTATATTGAGGTAATATATAACCATGTCATTAATTCCAATAAGTATGTCCTTGTCCCAGTGATTTTGTATTTAGCACAGTTAGTTTTTCTTTGGATTCAGTTTTTTCTATACAAAACCCATGGAAGAACAAGGCAGGAAATAGTATTTCAGCTCTAATTTTGATAATGTTTCTTCTTTGTCATCTTAAACTAACTTAAGCTTAAGCTAAGCACAGAAAGAGAGATTCCTATCTGACACTTACATTTGGTAGATAAGTGTAATGAATGAGTGTTTTCAGGTCATTTACAGAATCTGAGATCATGCTGTTGCCAGGGTGGGGGGTACATCACCACAAAATGTGCCAGATTTGAGGACTTACTGAATGTCTGGCCCTTGTATTAGTGTGATTTTCTGTATTTTATATAAACTACTGAAAAAACATAATGTAAATATAAACCTGGTCATGTACATACCTTCTCATATGCGTATTACTAGAGACGCTGGGCTGAAATCCAGGTTTCTCTTAGAGCATCCTGAAAAAATTAATGGATTTAAAGATGAAAAAAGAATACATTGTAATAGGGAGTATGAAAACAGGTCATCTATGCTTTTAAACCTGAAACGCAGTAATCACAAGAATCTCATGTATAGTTAGGGAAATAATAAAATTAGAAAATTTTGGAATATTGTATGTTTAGTGCTTTGATGGTAAATATTAATTAGGGAAGCTAGTAAAACATATGGCCAGTGACATCCATAAAATTAATTGAGACATTACCAATTGTAGATTGCAAATTTATGCTCACTAACTAATAAAGGAAACAATATTTATAGATTAATTTAATTTTAAAATCATAGCTATTTTTGAGTTGGAGACTGAAGAAGTTAACAGCAGTACAAGCTGACTGGATTTTGAGTGAGTTTTTGAAAGGGTGGTTCTCTTTCATGTAAAATACTTTCATATAGAAACCAGAGTGTGTTTCAACAGACAGAGGGTACCACTATCCTGCTGTGAGCAGCTTTCTTATAACTACCCAATATGAAACTGATAGTATGGAATAGCTCTTTTGAATTAGTTGGTTTTGTTGTTTAGGAGTCTACTGGGTTGAATTCAGAATTGAAATATGAACTTCTAAGTCATAAACTAGCTTTGAAGATTGCTGTTTCAGGCTTGCAAATGTATTTTAATTTGAGGTAATGAACAGCATTTTCAAGTCTCTGAAGATCAAAAATTAAAGTCTCTACAACTTTATAGCTGTTTAAAAATGTGAACTGCTTCTATCGAAATTTGATGGCTGACAAAATTCAAAATACAATAAATAATATTTGTCTGACAGCCTCTGCAGTCTAGAAAAGCACTGTCCACACCATGGACCCCACATGTGATGTGGGTGACAATGCATTTGTTATAGAACTCACCTGTGTGTGAGGGGGAATCATTTATCTAAGAATTTCAGGTGGCTGCCCACCTAAAAAGAGTCACTGTTCAAATTACTGGATATTCAGAAACCCTTGATAAAGTTTTTAAAGCCAAAGCACAGCTATTAATAGCATTTTTTTTTTTTTTTGCTGAAATGGTGCATGGCATAGCTGCAGCTGTCCTGTTGATGCTTCGTAAAAACATAAGTAATAGAGCTGGCAATACTGAGGTACAGAAATTCAGTCACTTACTGTGGGGTATGGACTCCTCAGCAGTGCTCACAAAAGACCTTTGATCTCTTGTTACCACTGGTGTTCTGTTCACTTGCCTTGGCTTTTACACCTCTGCAATGCAAATGAAAGAAGTTAGTCTTGTGCAAAATAGGTTCTATGTCATGAATAAAGGCACAGAAGTTCATGTTCCTTGCTAACATGGTCAACAAAACCTGAAAATGTATTTTGAGAGCACACCTACCCTATTTTTTTCTGTCAGTCACTTTAGAGTAGGTATAGGCAACTTTCCTGAGAGTTTTTATCAGGAAATAAAAGTATTTTATATGGGATGAGAATCAGTGGCTTGCAGTTCTAAAAAGATGCTTGGATAAACATGTGCTCATACAACATTAGGTATTGTCTAACTACAGCTCTAAGAAATATCAGTATTTACAAAACCTAGTAGCCACCTGTGATGGCACAGAATTTGCTCTACTTATTTTTAGGAAAAGCCCCATTATCTTATTTTGCAGCCATGGCTTAGGCTTGTAATATCAGTCTTTTATCTTGCTGACCTTTTACATAGGGATTATCATAGATTCATTTAGGCTGGAAAAGACCTTTAATATCATTGAGCCCAAAAGTACTGACACCGCCAAGTGTTTTCCTTGACACAGAAGCATCTCACTTCTTTGAAACAAGTAATTGTTCATTATTAGCAAAATACATTTGTTTTTCTTGATACAGGTGGAACAGTCAAAAGAAGAGCAGAAACAAGGTTTAAGTGCTGAGAAATTAATGAGGAAAGCTTCTAAGGATGTGTGCCGGCTACGGGAGCAGAGCCAGAAAGTGCCACTGCAGGTGCAGTCATTCAGGTATGGCCTGTTCTGCTTTTCATGCTCTTTTTTATGTAGTGAAGTAACATGAACTGTTTCTAGGTATAATCAGACATGTTCTGTAGTATTAGTAAAACGTCCACATGGCTTTGACTTGCCAGAAACATCACAGATTTCTAATATGGCTCTAAGTTGGAGTGTCAGAGGGCCAGGCTTCGGGGACCTGCTCTGTGGCAGTTCAGAGGGTGGTGAGGAAGCTGAGTGGAATGTCACACCCCTGTATGACATCTGCTGTAGGCAGGTATGTGTGTGACTCTTGCTGTAGCTCACCTCACCCACAGCAGGTTGACAGTGAGCTTTAAGTCGTGGGAGCTCTTCCGATGATGGCAAGGGCCTGAAACAAATCGCCACTCAAGGAAAAGCAGGACAGGATACAGCTTATCAGGAAACTCATTAGCCACTACTTGTGCCTTGCTCAAGACTTAGTATTTAAGAAAGATCTTGAATCCCTCCTCTGTTTTGTTTTCCTTCTCTTTTTGGTTGTGAAGCAACCAATTAAGTGTTCTTGCTTAGCATAAGACAGAACGAACACTATTTATCTTAAACCATAATTCTCACTGGTCTAAATTGCTAAAAGACTGGGCAGTAAGTGGCAGGGCTTGCAGCCTGGAGGCTACACTTCTATATAGAAATAAATCTACATCTAATGATGGAAAAATACAGTGCCTGCTCTTGCACATAGAAACAGTACTGCAAGTTATTTTTGGTTTGTTTTGTCAATTACCACACATTTTTAAAGTTTGAATTTTGGATTCCTTTATAGGAAATTTAAGTCAGCTGCTGTGACTTTCTTCTTTTTTTTTTAACCTTCTTTTGTGAGCAGTTGGAGAAATACATAAGCAAGTAAGGGCCTGTGAGGCAGCATGTATTGCAAACCATAAATGCAGAATCAAAGCAAGATAGAAAGAAAAGGGGTTCCTCAGCTGTGTTACAGCTGAGTTATTTATCTTCAATTTGAAATTCAGAGCATCCTGAAGATTTCACTTTTTGTGTATGTCTCGAGAAAGGGTTTTGGTCAGTGCTGGTCATTTAAGAGCCATCACAGACTGACTGCTGCCTAAATCTACAAGAACATGTAATAGTGCCTTAAAACCCCATTCAGGGTATCAAAAGGCTCTATTTTTCTTTATTTTCTAGTCACCACACAACTAGGAAGAGAAAGCCAATTTAGGTTGATGTTGCTCTCTGAGCTACTGTTCTTCAGAGCTCAAGCTTCTCCACTGGAAAACATGGTTTAGTCTTCTGCATAAATACTTACCTCTGGATGCTGAATTGTGCATGTCTTGCTAGTTGGACTTGTTACAGTGCTGTGGCCTCAGACTAATCACAGAGAGACATTTTTAAAACTCTCAAGAAGAATGACTCTTCTAAGCTTTAATTTTTTAAGCCCCCAATACTTCTCTTCTGCTTTCAAGTCTGCTGCTAGGCAACCCTGTGTAAACTTGTTATGCTTCAGTAATGTCTCAGTTCATAGGTGACAGAGACGGTAACAGCACAGGGGAAGCAACTGGAGAATGGGTTGACAATTCTGCTTCTCTGAGTTTTGCCCAGACATGACTATTCCCCACTTGGCCTTTTCCCATGTCAGGATGAAATTATTTATTTTACCTTCTCATCCCCCTACTTAAAATATCATCATTGGAAATGCAGTGACTGGAACAATATTTCAGTCTTATTATTGCAGTTATTAATGAAATACTGGTATTTTTTCTCTTTCAAAATTGGAACTGCTCTTTTCATAAATCTGCATAAGAAGCCAATTTTGTCAGAATGCCACATTTGTTGTAAATAAATTTTCTGTGTATTTTCCAAACATGTGTTTTAAAGAATTATGTCTTAATATTAGCAACTCTACAGCAGATGACATTGGAATCATGCCACAAATGGTAAAAACAATCCCTTGTTTTCTTTTCTCATTTCAGGGAGAAGATAGCATACTTCACAAGAGCAAAGATCAGTATACCAGCCCTTCCAGCTGATGATGTATAATTATACATTTTCATTGAAGTGTTTTTTCCACTTGTTCATCTTTTTTCAGATGAGCTTTGTAGTTCCAGTGATGTGCTTTCAAAGATCTTTTATTTTACATTCACTATTGATATGTTTATTTGTAAAATACAGTGAACTGAATTGTTGTAAGCTTAAAAAATGACAAAAACCCCCAACAAACAGAAAACCAAAGTAGATTAATTTTGGTATACTGATGCTGATTTTGTACAGTTTGTGTGTATCGCATCTGTGTTTTTATTTTGTAAAGATGGAACAAAGGCACAAAGGCAGTACTAAGCATGTATCCTGTTGAACTGCACTGCATTGAGAAAAATTATGTTCAACAGACAATTGTTTATCTTTTCACTATTTTCATGTGAGCAGACTGTGAAAATGGCTGTTCTGCCATGCAATACTTTTGTACAAGAGTGTAACTTTTATAATTTAAAGTTAACCACAAGCTCTTTTCCAAAACATCCAGGCTGCCTCACAATAGCTGCTGATTAGATTCATCATCCACGATGTAATTTTGTTTCTGAAAATAAATTTCTTCTAGTTTTGTTTTTTAATACTTTATAGGAAGACACGGAGTTCAGAATTTAGTTTTGTGAATGTACAGTACTTTAACCTGCACTAAAAGGTTTCTTGCATCTGCAGGAGAGTGAGAAAGGCAAGGCAGACAAGTAACCCTAAAAACTTACCTTGAGACTACCAAAAGGGGCAGCTGCTTTCTGAACAGGATGAATTGAATTCATAATACTACCATTGAGATTGGAATAGTATACCCACTGTGCTCTTAAAACAGAGAGTTTTTCTCTGTTAATTGTTTGTCCGAGGGGGCTGTCTGATTGCCAGCTAGGAATACATGAAGGAGTGTGCTAGGTTTACAGATCTGAAGATGCATCATGAAAGTATTTATACCAGAAAAAAAATCTCTGACATGCTAACTTAGATAAAAGAAGTCCTATTGGTAAGGTAAACCCTTTTCTGAAAAAGCTTCTTACTAGAAGTCTGCATGAATTTTGGTACAATAAATAACAACTTTTAAAATACACAATTGACCCTGCATGCAGTTGGGGGTGCACATATTTAATGAATAGATGTGAACAGCTTGTTTCAAATATGGCTTACATGCTTCTTCCTAGCAGGCTGCTTCATCAGAAGGCAACTTGGATGCCTTCTGTTAGAAGTTCAGAACATTGGATGTAGGTGTTCAAGCAGCCCTATCTTGGTAAAGCAGTTGGGTCATCTTCTGTGGATACTGTGTAAGTAGGTGGATATTGTAGAGAACAGAAATATTTCATTTTCTACTTAGTATGTTGCACTCAGATGTATTTCATTCACTGGCTACAGTTTTCTTCCCCAAGCAACAAGTCACATGCATGAACTTCATCTTTCAGAAATGTTGTAATTACTTGCTGAGCAAATGGAAACAATATAACCACAATATGGTAGCAGCTGTCTTAGATTCAAAGTGACAATTCTGTAATGACAGATCTGTGTAACACCCAAGGGTTTTCTTATGCACAGATACATCAGTTCATTGAAATACAAAGCCAAACATGCTATTTTGAGCAGGATGACTGATTGAACACCCTTTATGAATGCCCCATTTGTTTTTTGTGTCTTGGGTTTGAGATAACATTCATGTTTGAAAGGTCAATTAAAAAAAAAAATCTGGAATTATTTAATGTAGAGGTAAAATGAAGGTTGACAGTTTCAACTTCTCAATTTGATTATATAAGGTATATGTTTGTAGGATGATGTTTAAGGTCTACTTTATGATTTTTCTTTTATTTATTTACAGTCTTATTTATGTTCTGTTTAATATAGTTCAGTTCTGGCCATAAAAGTATTTGTCATTAAGGATGCTATTGTGAAAAATACTTAGAGGTGTTTAAATTCTTGCCCAGTTAGCTGGTTTTTCTCAAATGTTGAATAATTTTCAAAAGAAAGTATTACTGTCTGATTTGTAAGCATAAGGTGAAGTCAAAACTTGAGTATTGCTGGCTTCAGCTTACAAAACTCCTTTAAAAATGAGAGACAGACATATTCATGCTCTTCATTTTCCAGACTGGTAAAGTTGAACATATTTACTGGCAGCTTTTAACAATTCTGGGTTTGGAGTTTGGGGTTTTTTTACTAATTCAGTGTGTCACACTTGAAACACTCAATAGAATAAGCTAAAATATTACATACAAATAAACTCCCATCAGTGTAAAGTGATTAATATTACTCTTGAAATGAAATTTACTCTGCACAGCAGTGTATAGCGAATGTAATCAGTTGTATTGCCAGGTACCAATGTCAGTGCAGTTGAATATATCAAAAAGTAAATATTACTGGTACAAGAATATTTAGCCAAATGAGCAAAGTTTAGCAGAAATTGTAATAGAAAACAAATAATTTTAATATTATTTTTCTTTTTACTATTGCTATGTTTATACTGTATTAAATATCAAATGCTCAGGACTGAACTAAATATTTAATCAGGTTATATTCTGAATGTGTTTCTGTTCTAATTTTGTCTGCAAGAGTATGCAAGTACATTACATAGATTAACTTGTCTCTGCACTTTTCATGTGTTTCAGTGATTGGAAAATACATTTTTTAACAAAGTTCTTTTCCAGACCAGTGTTTTATTTAATTATTTTATTGCTTTTCTATCTCTCTATATGGTCTTTGCAGAAACAGATGGCTGCTACAGTTTTGTCAATGTAAAATCATGGCAATTTATAGCAAGTTCACATCAGTCACTGACAGCTGTAAGGATAAGTTATATGGAAAGTAATTCATATACTTGAAGTTTGTTCTTTACATTCATGAAGTAAAAAATACACCTGCAATGAACATTGTTGAGTCTCCTCCAGACAACAGCTCATTATTGCCCAGAAATACTGGCTTTCCATAGAGAGAGAGATTGGGCAGGGATAGAGGTGGTCGTATTCTGTCTCTCTCACGATGGAGTATCTTGCATTACATGTCTGAGAACATTTAGTTTACTGTAAATTATACAGGCCAACAAACTTCATTTAAGGTTGAACTGCATTAGGTTTTTGTAGTGCATGGTGAACTGGTGATACAAACTCTTTCAGACTTCAACTAACATTTTTTTTGTAAAAAATACATAAAGCAGCCCCAGTAGGAGTTCTGCCATTTAAAATATGCTCATGTCTTCATGCAGGCCTAGAGATTAAAAATTTTATACTCACTCCCCCAAGTCATACCACAAAAAACAAAATCTGCCATTGATCAGACTTGGGAGAAATACAGTGGTGGCTTAGATTGCCATAGCTCATCAATTCATGTAATTAAAAATGGAAGTAAGGAGTGATTAAAGGAACTACTTGTTAAGAAAGAATCCCACCCCCGCTCTTGTAAACAGTAACCTGTCTGTTCAGCAGGTCTTTGTCTCTTAC
Organism: Taeniopygia guttata; assembly: GCF_048771995.1. Taxonomy (NCBI): domain Eukaryota; kingdom Metazoa; phylum Chordata; class Aves; order Passeriformes; family Estrildidae; genus Taeniopygia; species Taeniopygia guttata. The sequence continues at coordinate 32,240,786 of NC_133028.1, read as the reverse complement.
TGTAATGCAAGCAAGATGTCAGAAAACCTGATACCTGCCCTTTTTTAAGTCTTCCATTTCTAATTTCCATATGCTGATGGGCATCTTGTATATCTGCCATTGGATACTGCTCTTGTAAGTGATGGTCAGGTGATAAACAGATTGTGGAGAGGAGTAGAGATTCCCCTAGAATTAGAATAAATCCACCAAACAGAGCACTGAACAGTGCATCCCCTAATTCCTATCTGGGCAGAATCTCTGGGATGCTGTCATTCCAAATCTCCTGGATTACAGTGTAAGCAAGGGACAGGGTCTCCAGACATCACCTGGAGTATTCTTCCAAGTAGTAAAAGCTTTTCTTATCTTCTGCACTCTATCCTCTATCTTTAGACAGTTCAAACTAGGACCAGAGATCACAAGGCTCAGGAGTCCTAATCCATTTTATGTAGCTACTAAAATAATGGACATCTTGAATTCTAGGAAAGAATATAAATCTTTACACTGTGTTCCTACATCATTTGCCAGAGTCCCGTGCTTCAAAGCTCTGGTGCATTTCTGTCTAAGTTGAGATTTTTCCAGCCTGGTAAGTTGTTACAGGTATCAGTTAAAATCATTCCTAGCACAGACAACAGAAATCCACCTAACAGCTGTTAAGCAGCCTGTGTTTGCTTGCCAAGTTCATTTTTTGCAATCACAGAAGCACCAAACCATTGGCTTTTGCAGGCACTGTGCAGCTCAGTTCTTTGTCATACTCTGTCATACATAAGCACAGGTTAAAACAATGCTCTATGAAGCATGAAATACTTCTCCCCTCCCTCCTGCTTTGTCTTGCTTGGTTCCCTGTGCAGTGTTTAGAGGACTGGGATATGGAGTGGTAAAGCAGTGGCAGAATGGTGTGGCCACAGCTGGGCTGACTTGTCATTAGTTTTTGGTTTGGTTTTTTAAGAAAAGCATATACTTGGTTTTCCATCAACCAGTTAAAGCATTACAGCCATTTTGCTGATTTTGGCATTTCACATTTTGTTTTCAAGTTCTAATATCACATTGATGCACTTTCACTTAGAACAAATTATACTGTCTGCTTTGTGGACAGTTAAATGTCATATGTTTAATATCAAATATATAGCAACATGTTCCAGACATGACTGAATAGAACTTAAGGAACCTTGGATAGGATGCATAACGACTCAAGACCTGTGTCAGAGGAAGATAGGCTTTCAAAGCAGTATTTCTGGTTTTTAAAGCAGCATTTCTCAGCCTATTTTTGGTGCATAAAATATTCAGGTGCCAGCAACACTTAGAATAACTTGTATGGGCAGTTTAATGTGGCAGACTGGAAAAACACAGCTTGCTGGATCTAAGCACCCACACCATCATACCCCATGCACAAAAAGACAGTTGCAAAGCTTGCTACAATTTCAGAAACCTGCTATTTCCAAATACACAGAAAAACGATTTGATGCAATGCAGGTATTCAGACTGTTTAGGATTGGAAATCTCCTCTCAGTTCATATGTCACTGCATCAGTCAAGTGGAAAACTGCAACAGGGAGTCAAACTTTAGGGCTTATTTCACTGGCTACATAAAAAAGGAAGCACATTTTGGTTAAAATCCAAGCTGTAAGACAACATGCATATTCATTTTTAGGATTTTACAGTGCAGCTAAGAAAGCAAAAGCACCTGTTCTTTGCAGTCTGTGATCACTTCAGCATTTTGCTGCGAAACAGTTTTAAGCAGTTCCACAGATGAGAAAACACACCATCTTCCAATACCAGTTTATGGTGAAAACAGACATAAATTTAGGAAATCGGCTGGATAACAAAGAGTCCTTTGGATTACTACTGGAACAAGCTTCTGGCTTGCACTAGGGTTTGGAAAAGATAGGGCAGTATTGCTGTACTGCTTAAAACCTCCCATTTTAAGGCCTTGTTTCAGTTTCCAAGCATTGACACTGATCCTGCTGTTCTGCTACTGCATAATGGACCGAAGACTGATGGACTTCAGTAGAACAGATTGTGCAATTAAGTAGGGATCCTCCTAGTATAAGACAAAATCCAGCAAGCCAGCCAACAAACAACGCTTCCCCAAAATCCCACCTGGGAACAATATCTGGTATATTCTCATCCCAAAATTCCTGGACTGTGGAATGGGCAACCCACGAAACTGGGACAATAGCTGTAATCCCCGATATCCAGAAGAGCATTCCTCCAAACAGCAACAACCGTTTCTTTTGTTCCTGTTGTCCTTCACCAATTTTCAAACAGTCCAACCCAAATCCTGAGAGCAAAAGGCCCAAAAGCCCTGATCCATTGGAAAAAAACATCAAAATCCTAGAAATCCTGAGCTCTGGAGGCAACGCTAGGAAAGAATCAAAGTCCTTGCATTGCATTCCGCCTTCTTCCTGGACAACACAAGCTTGCCAGAGTCCCATGGTCCAGATCTCCAGTTCATTTAGTTCCAAGTTAAGGTTTTTCCACTGGGGTAGGTAGGTGGTGAGACAGGACAGAACCCATCCCAACAGAGAGACCAATATGCCACTTAATTGCATCACTGGTTGATAGACTAAGGCCATTGTAAGAGCAGAGTCCTGAAAGCTTGAGGAGAAAGGTCTCCCCAGCAGTTCTGTACCAACTGCTACCTTAAGTGATGGTGGAAGCTGTGATGATTTTAGGTCTCTGCTGCCCCAAATATAAGTCCTTGTTATTAACCCTTTGCAAGCTCTGAAACACTTTTTTGTTCTTCACGAATATAAAGTTTCACATAAAGGACGAAGGACTTCACTAAACCATGAGTTAGGCTTTCTGATAAGGATTTGATCTGTTACCTTCCAATTTGCTTGGTAAAATTATATCCCAATGCCTGATGATTACAAGCCTGAGGATGAACAAAGAGGGCTCTATGACCCCTCACCCTAAAACACAACAGAAATCTTTGTGCTTCAATACGGATTAATTAGATTTTAAGTGGTGATAAAAAGGCAGCTCTGTGTGCAACAGGACTTCATTGTAATAGCTAAATTTGAGATTTCAGGGATGTAAATCAAGGCCTTGTAAAGAAAGGTAGACTGTTTGCCCATAATCTTTATTCTTAGGCTTCCTCAACATACATAATGGCTTATCTTCCACTGCCCTGTTTTATGTACCCAGCACTGTAAAAGACACTTTGTAAAAGATCCTTATGTTTCACATTTTCTACATTCATTTCTTTTAAAATGGGCTTTGTTTTGACAGACTCTTAAGGGGAAAAGGAGACGGGCATGGTGAAAGTACCGTAGAAAATGAAATCCTAGACATCCTCTCCACCATAATGAACCTGGGCAGATCATAAGCCAGCGTAAACTTTACCTGCCCCAGGATTTCAGCAACACCATGGTAGCAACTTACACCAGCTCAGTGTCCCCTTTCCTAAAACCCATGTCCCAGATGGCATACAGAGTATTCACTTAGTATCTTACAACATTTGGCACTCAATGCTCCCGGGGCCAGGAATGCCTAGCACACCTTTCTGATCAAAGCAAGATACCATTATGCAATTACCCCATTAGGAAACCCTACTTTTCCTGCTCTCATGTCAGCTAACTTTGTGCTTGTCTACAGGGTCAGAAGGAGATCATCTGTTTGCTGTTTCCCTTCCCACATGTAACAACAGCACAGCCTGTCTGAGAAGGAGCTGAGCAGCATGAACACATCCGCATGAGTATGACCCAATGATGTTTTCCAGTCTTTCTTTATTTCATTTCCTAGATCTGATAAGTTATTGATCTGTGTATTTTAATTCTCAGTTGCTCAAAATGGGTTATGTGATGGGAAAACATAACACTGATTTTGAAGGTTTCCAAAATCCTGAATCATTATTGTGGGTATCATTAAGGGTATCATTATGAACTGCCACTGTGAGATGATCTCTTCTTCCTCATTTTTATACAGAGTTTAGAATTCAAACCCTTGGTTTTTCACAAGTTGCGAAGAACCAACAAAAAAAAACAAAAACAAAAAAAAAAAAAACAAAAACAAAAAAAAAACCAAAAATAATCTATCTCCCTTTTTCTTTTGTACCAACCCATTAGTTCAACAGCTTATACTTGATCAAAAAATTGCTATGCACTGACAACACTGTGAATAAAGTGTTGCAAGCTAGCCTGTAACTTTGGCCATCCACGGGGCAAAAGAAAAATAAGACAGATCAATCCAGCATTCATTCATTCATTCTCCAGACTCTATTTTCATATTAGGCAGTGCTGTTTCTGTCCCCCTTTTCTGTTCAGAGCAGGAATGCTAGTTCTGGAAATCCTTGTGACTTTCAATGAAAACCTCCATAACACCCTTTGAATAATTTTTAAGAGAAACAACCATGACTTAGGAGTGATTCTGCTTCTTCAGGGGCTACATGCTTATCTGACTTTAAAATCACAGCTACTGAAAGACTATTATGGGAGCCTGTTGCACTTCTCTTGACTCTGAACATTTAGTATTTTCTTCTCTGCTCTTAATTCCAACAGTCCATATAGTCTGAAAGCACAGCATCCAGTCTGTGAAGCCTATCCATTTTGCAAATGCTGACTACAACGGGCACAATATACCAACCTTTAAATTATTAGTAAGATCTGCCAATTAAGTTCTGCAAGTTACTATTAACAATGCACTAAGTTAGAGCAGGAAAAGCTTCCTTAATGCTATTCTGGTTAAGATTATATGCAATTCTTGTTCTTTTGGAGGAGAGGAGAAGGTAACACTCGCCTTGGCACTAGGATAGTAAAAGGGTCTGAAATGCTTTTCCTTTGAACTTACAGATCTTACAAAAAACCACAGCTGAACTATGTACATTCTTAGATCAGTTACTGCCTTAGTCTTATCTCCCTTGTCCTTCTTTCACACTTCCCCACTGTTCCTTCTTTTCTTTACATCTAAAAATGTCTCATTCTCAGAATAATTGTATTTGGTGGACTTGTTCCTACGCAGAAGGTGATGCGTCAGAGTTACTATAAAGCCTAAAGCGATAGAATTGAGCTCCCATCAGTTTCTGTCCTACTGCTCAGAACAACTGGAAACATAAGCCCAGGATTTAAGTTACAATGCCATGACATCAAGCATCTGCATGGCCTGAAACACATTATCTCAGGGGGTTTCAGTGGAGATGGCCACTGAAAGATGGTTCCCAGGCCAGCAGGGCAGGAAAGTGCCTGCCAGGAACTTCAGCAGCAGGAGTCCAAGGCACAAGAGAGCTGCTCCAGGACAGCTCTGCCCCTGCTCCCCTTGTCAGCCTCTGCAGCAAGCACTGTACTTGTGCAACACAGGCTTGTCAAGAAGAAAATGAAGAGCGGGTACAGCTATCACTGACCAGTGTGCTTTCAGGTAAGGAAGTGAGGATGGATTTAGAGGGAGTTTTGACTGGGTTTTGAGCATTTATTCCCCATTCCTTTTTCTGTATAGAGTTTAAAGTCTGAGGTATGTAACATACAGGGATACCAGCCTACAGAGGCCTATGCAGGTAAAATAATTCCTGAAGAATACAGCACAAGTAATGATCGGGTTCATACAGCTTCAGCAATACTTTTCAAGTACCGGAGATCACATCATTCATTCAAACTAGCTTCGAGCATCATTTTGCAAATTGATTTTGACTAGACTAAAGCAGAATCAGAGTGGTCAGTGTGCATATCATTTATGTAGTTAAGTGCATTAAATTTTTACTCCTCATAAAACCATTTCAGGCTGAACACAAGGATTCTGAATCTCACTGCAAGTGATACATACTCTCTTTAAAAGCTACATTAATCCTTCTGGGAACCTCCGTGGCCAGGGGTAGATACACTAATACTTTAGCTCCTGCAAAGAGTAGTAGAGAATTGTTGTCTTTACACAGTTCTGGAGCCCACACAATTACCCCAATGTTTAATGGTCAGCATAAGTGAAAAGAAATACAAGGTTTACCACTTTGTAATCTGATTAGGCAATTTAAGCCCCCAAAAGTAGAATTATGAGACTTGCTCTTTCCTACACTTTCAGTTCCTTTGTAAAGCATGTTCATGTTGTGGGCTTGTTTATTCTTCTCTAGTGGTTCAAAAAGTGTGTTCATCTGAAGTATGATTGTCCCCAGCAGCATTGTCCAGACACTGCTGTTGTTTTGCTAATTTGAAGACAGTCCTGGAGTTCCCTGATTTTGTTGTTGTTGTTGCTTATTTAAATATCAAGTATTTTCTTGAATCATTCACAGGTTCTCAATTTTAAGATTCCCACCTTATAGACATATATGCAAAAGATGGAAATAAGAGCTAGTGTATAGATTTTCTATGGCAGAATCTCAGTTACAGGCAGTAAAACAGCTGCTGTCAGAAGTTGGCAATGTAGTGTCTTCAGCATCTTAATAGGAATGATGTAATTCATTCAGCTTGGCAGTCTTTTGCTTTTCACCTTGAACTGGAAGTCCTGGGAGTTAACATTTCCTTACCCATCTAGGAATCCATTTTTTGTGAAGCTAGAGCATCTTTTGGGTTTTTACAGCAAATGTGTTCTTCAGAAACCACAGAAACACCAAGCAAAGAACACAACCCATACTGCTATCCATATGGATTTACTCTAGTCTGCATTTAAGTGACATTTGACAAAAATTATTTGTATTGGTAGAGCTTAAGGTTTCAGGGTCCTTCAGAGAGCATCACGGTACAGAAGTCGACTTCTCCCTGAGTATATATCTGTGTGTCTCCAAATCTTGAGAGTCATAAATTTCACAAGAGAGTGACAGGAGGTTCCTTTTGACCTCCTAATGATGAGGACTAATCTAAATTTTATTTATTTATTCCTAAAGTTAGTATGGTGGTTCTTCTGTTTGAGTTCCTCTGTTCCCTCATTGGAATTACAGTACCAAGTTAGACACAGCCTCACACAGAGCTGGAAGGGTAAATGTAGTAATGTGAGAAGTTCAGTGAATCAAAGCAACACAATGTCCAGTAGTACTCCCCACTCCAATGTATGAGTGGCTTCTTCTTGCAGCCTACTGCAATCCACAACAGCAACCTTTAATTATGGGCACTTAGAAGCCATTATGAGAGTACGTAAGAGGCAATATAGAGAGGGGTATGCCAGTTGTGAAGATAACGACAATTTCTATCTTGAAAAGGGAAAAGAGTAACTTTAAACACACACAGTTAGCTCACGGTGTCATTACACTTCCACTAAAAACCAAACTCAATACTTAGAGGTGATGATTTATAAGATGACATTATTTGTTTCTGTATTACATTTGAAGACACTACCACTCAGTGAATGCTAGGACACTGCTAGAGCAAAGTCATAAACCCAAACAACTGAATATTTTGTGGATATGTTAGAGCAGAATGGGACAGTCCAGCAGAGACAAAGAAAATTATCACAAAGGCCACAACACTTCTTCTGATCCACCCCCACCAGTGCAGGCAGCAAGGACACCCCAGCAGTGCAGCCCCTGCAGATGGTTCCACACTGCCAGGGCCACCACAGAGACAGCTGGGCTGAGCACAGCAGGAGAAGGTGAGGACACAGCACCTTCAGGAGAGCCAGGAAGGGGCTGCAGAGCCCTCTCAAGTGGGAAAAGGGTACAACCATCACTGTCCTGGTTTCAAAAGAGCATATTCCCTGCTTTTCAGTATTGTAGGGACTTTCCAAGCCTGCATACCTTTCCTCTTCAAACACTGGTTGTAGTTCATTAAGCAACTTTAGCAAGAGCCAGTTACGCATGCAAAAGAAATGTGCTTCTGTGATTGAAAGACCTTGCTAACAGTTTCACTTCTGTAAGATCAATCAAAAGCTTGAAATAGGATGTCACGTAGGACTAATGGTAGTTGCGCAAAATCTAGAAGGGAAAGGCACTGAAAGAGTCAAGCACAGCAACATGAAACTGCTGATTCCTGCTTTAGGGACTTATTCAAAACATTGAAATGAGAGAGGGTAGATTTGCCATCATTACACTGGAAGAATAAAGAATGCTTTGAGGCTCAGTACTTCAAACTTTGTGAAACTTTTCGATCACCGTCCCAGTCCAGACTTCAAAGTGAGGGTGGACTGGGTTAGAAAATTAGCCTTATTCTTCAGGGAATTATTTTAGATATACTGTCAATATAGGAGATTACTGTAAGTATGAAAACTCATGTCAGTTGAGCAGTGATTGGAATGTGATTGTTTGAATGATGGAAGTCTAAGAAACTAATTTCTGAGCTGAAATGTATGGGCTTATTTATCACCATGCATCCCTCATTGGGAGATTCTGGTTTAATAGAGCGTTACAGATATATATTTCTATAATGCTTTTCATTTCACATCTTCAGGCAATTATTATAATAAGCTTTCTCTCATTTTTTAAGATATGTTTCTTATTATCAGTAAACTTATGAGAAATTACTTATAGTTCCCAGGTGAACTTACATAGGAATTGCTATTGCATGACAGTTGGGATTACAAAGGTGATACAGACTTGCTGACCATAAATTAGAAGACTGCAAACACCTTTTAACATCAATCTAGCCAAAATGTAACATAAACTGTAAGTCAAGGAAGTGTGGGGAACCTACATTTTGCTCATCTGCCATATCAAGACTTGAGGGGAAGGGAAGAAAGAACCTGAAAAAAATTATTATTTATTATTTACTGAAATATGATTATTCCTTACATTCTAGGAGATTAAATTGATTTTGCTCTTTACCTTTTAAAGTTTAGAGAGCTAGGAAATGCAGAAAGGGAAGATCTTTCCTAGCAAGCAATTGTTCTCTCTCGCATTGCAATATCTTTTCAGTTTAAAAAAAAACACCAAAAAACAACTCCAAAAATCAACCAACCCAAAAAAAAACCCCAAACCAACAACAACAAACCAGCTTTTCTTCCCTTTCCTCCCTCACAGGGTTTCATTGGAATTTAAGTATTCCCTCAGTAATGAAATCTATCTAAGCAAACCTATTGTTTAAAGAGTCCCTGACATCCTGTCATTAACAAATTAAAGCACTAATATTTTCAGTATTAAAGCTTAAATATACACTTTACTGTTGTCCTCTGCCACATTCATCCTTACCTCCTTCTCTCTACTCCCTCCCACCTTCCCTACTTTACATCAAGAAAAGCTGAAAGGCTCTTCAGGTTCCTTCAGCAGGGCAGTGAGGAGGGAGTCAAGCCAAGGTGCCCATGGCTACTCTGGTGGAAAGAATGGATACATGGAAGGAGGGAAAGCAGAACAGCATTTTCTCCCTTCACTTCATCAATTGCAGCCACTGAGCAGCACCCTCAGAGTCAAACACTGCCCACAGAGGTGAAAGGGGTGAATCCACCAGTGTGTGTAATGCCCCATGTACTGCAAAACTGGGTATATCTGAGACAAGCAAGAGTACAGGAGTTCCAATGAATACTGCATGGGTAAATTGAGACAATTTCTACCCACGTTTCATATCAGCCCAGAGAGAGAGAAATCCTGGAGACCGCTAATATCATGCCTCTGCAATGGTTATGGGATAGTTGTTTCTGCTTTTACTAATTGATGATGATTGTGTCTTGGAAAGGTACTAAGCACCTGCTGCAAAGTATTCACACATTTTCCAAACATGTTTGCATAGAGGTGAAGGCTACTTCCATCCAGGGACTGAAACATTTAAACAGAGAATGCTTCATCCTAAATGAAAGTCAGTGAAGACGTTTAGGTTCTAACTGCAGGAAAACAATTATGAAGATGATTAAAATTGGTATTCCCCAATATGAAGATAACCTGTGTTCACTTGAGCAGGCACTGCTTTGATTCTTTGGCCTATCACAAGACTTTAAATTTACACAGTACTTGACTGAGAAAGTGATTATTTTGAAATACACTCAAGTTTTTGTATTATTTGTACAAAATTCCACGTAAAAGAAGGAAGTAGCTGCCTGAGTTAAAGGACTGCACAAAGACATGTTACTGAGTTTGCTATACACCTGCAAAGCTACATTCACTCATACAAGAATAGCAGTACTATGCTAGGACAAGCCAAAACTTTATCTAGCTCAGCAGAAAAAGAATATAAAAACTTGGTAAGGATAGATTGCTGTTGTCTCCATCCTACAGTGTAAAAATCTCCAAGTCTGGAATTCAAATCTAACTTTAGGACAGAAGTTTCATTTAAATCTTCCCTGAAGCTGAAAATATTGTGAACAACACCCTCTTCTTGGTATATTGGCATTTTGGTGTCTGGATTTTGGCATCTACATTTTGGCAACAAGATTCTAGCCCTAAAAATAAAATGGAAAAAAGTGAATCATCTCAACAGTGGTCTGCTTGAAATCTAGTATCTTTCACTATAAGATATGATCTAAAGATCACTTTTTTTTTCCTTAATAGAAGGATACACTCCCAAGTGAACGCACAAATGAGTTTCCTGTAATATTCTGCCAGCTGCACAGATGGCATGAGATGAGGAAAGTGCTCCTTGCATCAAGTGTGTGATGATTTTCATAAAGTACAGGTTCAGTGGTTAGGAGCAATACATCTGTACTCATTTAAAACCCCTTTATACTACGGCATATTAGCATGCTTCTCTTTATCTAATTATCACTTCTCCACAGGACAATGATCACAGAATTTTCTGCTATTGTGGTAAATGGAAAAATGGGGCATCATATCCCTCCAAGAGTGCAAGTGAATTACACTATCTGACCCATATGTCCAATTATACAGACTGTAACCCACAGGAACACCATTGACAGCAGGTTGCTGAAATGCTTTTAACCAGGGGAGTTTCTCCAAAAAGTAAATTTTTGGAGAAACTCCCCTGGTTAAAAGGTAATTTGGAGAAAGCTTCCATACAAATTCAAAGAATCAATAAAAGTCACTTTTGTCCATCTCTGTCTTACAAGACGAAATGAAGCAAATGACAACTAATAGACAGTTACTTAGCTTTCCTTAAAAAAAAATCTCTGCTGAAAGAATAAATGCAGCCTTCCTAATAAACCTGTTCTAATGAAGCACTGGATTATGGATTGTATTTCCTATGGCCATGTTCATGTTCTCACATTTGGTCCTCCTTTTGTAAGCAACACTGAGAATCAGAGGGATGTGCACTGTCAGAAGGATGGACACTGTCTGCTCTCTTACAAACAACTTTCCTCTTGTTGCAATCCCTTAAAGGAAGTAGCATTTTTTGGTTGTTGTCATCATTAAATCATATTCAGTTTATGATTTGCTGTAATTTTTAATTCTGGTCTAATATTCACATTTCTTGCAGCATGCATGAACCCTCTGATGATGTCGATAAGACAAAACCCTTTCTCAGCTCCTAGCAGATGTATGGAAGATGGGGATCATTACCCTTCCTCTACTCCCTGCTAGTATCCCTCCATGTACCATGACAGAAAAACCTTTGTCTCTCACCTCTGCAAGCAGTCACACTTTTAGAAATGTTCACTGAACTCCTTATTGAACTCTTACTTCATCTCCACAAATGCCAGCCTTTTTGACTTTTCTGAATCAGAATTAAACTATGTCCAAATTGTGAAAAACTGGAAATGAGGTGGGTTGAGAAAAGGACCAGAAAAAGATATAGCCTGGGATCATCCGATTAAAGATCTGCAGCTGAGTTCCTAAATACTGTGAGGCATAGTGCATATGAGAAGGAAAGATGTGTCAGTATGTAGCTGTGGTACTTTTCGCCACTTAATAAAAAAGTAGTTACATCTCTTTGATTAATTTCTAGAGCACAGAAAATCTTAATGTGCTCAAATGATCTCACACAGAACATTTACCTTCGATGTGGTCACATCATGTTCCACAAAATACAGCAAATAAACTCCTCAGGCTTGTACAGGAGGTTTTACCTCCAGCCAGTCTGGGGTAACCCAAAGCCAGGAATCTTCACAGGGCTGAGGAGAGCAGCTGCAATGAAACTAGTCAGAGGAGGGAACAGTTTTTATCAGAGTACAGCAATCATGCTGCACCACAGCCCTGAACTCTGAATGCAACAGGATCTTTTGACACACTGCTGACTACAAAGCTACATGTTTTGCGCAAGACCAGAAGTGGGCCATAGAAAAGTTTTCATGTTCCCATGCAAAAAGATAACAAAAACCCTGTCTCTTTTGTCTTTTGTATGATTTAGCTTTCTATCAGAGAACAGCAGGACTGAAATACACTGATAGAGCCTGCTAAGTGACCTAAACAACCAGTAACAGAAAAAGATCTTTGAGTGTGATTGAAGATACTCAAGTTTCAGTAGATGGATCTACAGTGTCAGGTACTGCAGCACAGCCTGGGACTGCCACAATCCCCACTGCCAGTTGGAACAGGAATTAAATGCAGAAATGAATGACTCTTGCAAATGAAACAGAAGCGACAAATGCATAATTTGGGAGTTCCCAACAGCTCAGGGAAGAAGCAATGACTGATAGAAAGCAAAGGGCTGCTGAGAGCAGCCTAGCATTTCATCAGTAAAGGAAGATTTACAGTCAGCTGGGCAAACTGGGACAAGAAACTGTCTATGGGAATGTGCCTCACAGAAATGCTGCAAGCTAAAGCATAAAAAACATCTTTGAAATGCTATGTATATGAAGCATTAGACAATTAATATAAAAAACTTCAGACTCTGCAATGCCATGTGCATCTGAACCAGATAAAAACCTAATTTATAGAGACATATCTAGGGCCCTGGAGGCAAAAAATAAAATAATTTAGATCATAAAGCAAAGAAACACTGGTGTTAGAATTTGGTATGAGAAGTAGTTAAGGGAGGGGGTTGTCACAGGATTCATAATGCGGTTTGTATCTACATACATCCTGAACTGCCTTTGACTACCTTGCTTTACTTTGATTTTAAATGGAGTCCAAGGGTGTGGGTTGGAGAATCAAGAACTCAAAGAGTTTCAACTGAAAACATATTGACAGCCCCAAGCATTAAGAAAAGTCTTCTGTTACCCAGACACACACAGGACCAAACCCAAGAAGCATTAAGAGCATATATTACAGCCATACACCAAAGCACTGCTTATCCATTGTCCTATTTCTGTCATGGACTGGCAGAACAACAAGGTAAGGAGATCATGCTATATCATACCCTCAATACCTTTTTCAGCTTTCACATAAATGCAGGTCAGCGGCTTCCTAAGTCTAAAGGTTGTGTCTTTCCATTTAATGGCTTGCTCATCAATTGTCCAAGCACTTACTGAAATTATGTTTAACTAAAAAAAAAAAATTTATCTCAGGCCAACACTGCAAAAAACTCTTGCCTGTAGAAATCTTAGTGAAAGATGGTCTCTTCCCCCTCTTTTAAAATCAGCACCTAAATAAGTTTTTCTGCTTATTTCCCTTTGAGAGACTAAAATATATTAGACAGCAAGACATAATAGGAGGGCTTTCAAGTTCAGATATCCTAGAAAAACTATTCAAGCTTTCACAAAAATAGCCAGAAATATATATTTAAATAATGCCCAAAGAAATTAAACACTTAAATATAAACAAGCATATTCCTTCTGGTATTTCATTTATTAAAAAGAAGAAGATGCAAAGCTGTTCCAAATTTCTTTTCTTTTTTTTTTTTTTTTTTCTTTTTTTTTTTTGGTGAATCTATGCATGTGCTTTACTTTCAGAAACTGAATGCTGTTTCCACTAGCCTCATCTATCCTTGAAACATATAACTTACAAACTCTTTCTTGGTGTTCTGAACAGTACTTTGTGCCTTCTCTTTGTTTTGTTAGGTGCAAAGTAAACACTAATACCCCTCCAGACAAAGACAGACTTGCTGCTTCTATCGAAGTGACAAGAAACTCAAAGGTATCATAAAGTTATTGTATAATAGAAATCAGAACCATAAAGTCAAGTCAGTCTTAATCCACGGGAAAAATAAAAAATATATATAGGTAAATAAAGAAATACATAAATAAAAGCATGAACAAGTAAAGTTTACACAGCTGGCAATGAGAAGACCTGAGCTTAAGCTTAGACCTCCACACAAACTGGACCTCTGAGAAATCATCACAGTTTACAGTCTGGATTCAGTGGCTCTGTAGACCAAGGAAAGCAGTATGTAATGCACAGAACATGGAAGACGACCAATGGCTGGAAGACAAACTCCAGACTTCTTAACTCTGATAATGGACATATTTTTAAGTAGCAATTTAACTACATTTTTTGCAAGTACTTTTTTTTTCGTTCACCTATAAAAAGGTGACCAGAAAGAACAAAACAATTACTGTGAAAAATACTTGTACAAGAAGAAAACAAAATATGCATATTTATAAGGCAAATAATTTCACTTTCAAAAGAAAAAAGGCTATATTGAATGAACAATTTATTGCACAGTACATTTAGCAATAAGTCTGGCAGTGTCAGTATTCTGATGAGGAAAGTGGTCCTAAGGGTAGATACATCTAATGACTATAGGAGAACTGATAGTATAAGAGAATTCTTTGATGTTTTATTTAAAAGTTTTGCTCAATAATTCAATAAAGAGATCCATTATAAATCAGGAAAGAGTAAGAACATGCCACAAGTACAATCCAGTAATGAATAAAAATCAAACCTACACAAGGATAGCAAGTATCAGTAATTTAGGCAGCATATAATTCACTGCTTAAACTTACCAAATTAAGTTATCTGGGGTATAAACCAAGATGGATCTAAACAGTATCCCTGCTGTAACTGCAAGAGTGAATAGATGAAACGTACACAGCAGCTCCAATATTTTCCTTAACAGACATACAGTGATGTAGTTTTTTTGATCACCTACTGATGCCAGATTTTTTTTCAGGATTCCAGGTGAGGCAAACATAAAAAGGAAAAACAAGAGGTATGTGTTTTGTTTCTTATATCTTTTTTACTCATCTCCGACCAAGCCCTGGCAGCTCAGATAGGTATCCAATGCCTATTAATAAATCAAAACCATGTTTTGCACAAATTTCAAGAACATGAGTCATCCCAAAAAGGGGATATACCTTTACTTTGTAGAAAAATATGTTGCTTTATTGCTCCTAAGTTTCAAAAAGAATATGCTACATAATAGGATTAGATATCTGGAATGTCTGGTGGACACACCTTCAAGGACAACTCATTTTCCCCTTATGCTGCCTGTGTTTAGTCTCACATACAGAAGATTAAAAATACTAAATTCTTACATTCCAATATATCTAGTCATTCTGTACTTCCTAGCAGAAACTACAAAATTATTCTGCATAAGCTCACGAGGAATCTGCGAGCATCAAAGAAACCAAACCAAATTAGGTAATTAATTTCCACAGAGTCTTCCATCAAAACACTGCAAATATGGACATTTGCAACAACTCAGCATGTTGCTACATTGCCATTTGCCCATAAATTCCAATAATACATAGCTCTGGGATCCCACTAGAATCCTAGAGAGTAAATAACAAGTGAGCTATGAATCTCAAGCCCCATAATCACAGTCATTGTTACCTATCCCCTATCTTTGAATCTTAAAGATTTTTTAAAATTGCATTAGCTGTTTTTATTCTTGTGCCAAAATAAGCAATTCTGAATGAAATTACACCTTTTGGTGTCAGCTTCAGCTGTAACCCTGTTATCAAACATCACTCTCTGTAAACAAGACCTCCAGGTAGGGGGAAAAAAAGGAAAATAAAGAAAAAAAAACCAACTTCAGGATCTCCTAGTACAGCAGCAACACCTCAACTAGATATGGAGGGCTAAGCACTCTGTGCTTCCTTCCCACAAAGTAATATTGCCAATGTTTATTTTATTCCAGATGAATACATCATAATTGGTCCCAGACACTCCTCTGTAGGTATTGATTAATAGTAATAATAGACATCTTTCTTTCTGACTCTGGTACCACTGAAGCACCCAAGGTCAATACCAACACAAACCAGAACTTAGGAGGACATGACAGTGGTAACATTTGCAAGGATACAAGATTTTGTTTTAATCAATCTCCTACTACTTTATATTCCTAAGCTGAAGACAAATGCCACTAGGTTGATATGTCTTCAGGTAAAGAATAGCTGCCTCCATTTTATTATCCTAACAGGATTGTGGGGAAAAAAAATCAATTAAGAAAATCCATGTCTCTAAAAGATTACTTAGGAACAAGCTCTGAGAATTGTATAAACCTTCCTTATGCTACAATGTCAGGCATAACTCAGAAGCCAGCTAAAATGAGAAACATAAGCCTGAAGAACTAAACGCAAGTGAAGCAAAATTAAACCTCTTGCTAAATCTCTATTTCTTCTTATTTCTGTAAAGTTATAGTAGAACACTGTTCTGCTTACATATATGGCAATGGAAGTTAGCATTTGTTATACTTGCCATTACCTAAATTCCTAAAAGTCAGATCTGACAGTCATCTAAATTGTGTTTAGAAGTTCAAAAATAAAAAAATTGTGTTGTAAAGGGTTGTGGTAACACCTTTGAGCTTATTAAAACTCTAGTGTTGGGGGTTTATGCTAATGTTGTTATTGTATCCAGATACTCATTTTCAGGAAGGCTGGAATAATTTACTGTACCATGAACTAGCTCTGACTTGCCAGATTTACTTCTTCTCAAGCAGACCTTGTTCTTTTAAACAAATCACGTGCAAACATCATTCATATACACAATGTCCTCTGTTGCTACATATTTGAGCAAGCAAAGTATAAAGGCATATTTCTGCATAACCATGATCAATCAGTAGTAAAGTGATGAGCAACCATTCCAGGCGGTTTGCCCACAAATAAGTTCCCTCTCCACTTAAATAAGAAACAGTTAGGAGGTTATTTCCAGTTACAGTTTATGTGTATTCATAAACAAAACCAAAGTGTTACATACCTCAGAGAAAGTTACAACTGACATTAACACTATACTTACCTCTCCTACATTACAGTTTCTCTCATGTCATGACCTGAGCTGAGTGTTTTCAAAGATTTTCAATTAAATGCAGTTTGACTTCTTCAGCATCTGAGAGACCAACATCTGAGCACCTTTATTACGTAGCTTAGAAACATTTTATTGCTAGTGCAATAGTGTGCCATGAGCTGATGGTTATAGCTCTAACATGAGAAGGGGCATATGGGCTCCTGTCAGACTATCCAGTTTATTTCATCCTTACAGCTGTTATGGAAGCAAATAGAAATTTTAGGTAGAACTCTCAAAACTTAAATTGGTTTCTGGATGCATAGCTATTTATGCTAAAAGCTTTCATTTAAACAAATACCTTAGTGCAGTTGGCACAACCAAAAGCAATTGAGAGTTTGTTTTCCCTTTCATGATACAACTGCTCAGTGATCCTTCACACAAATGCAGCAGTGCTTTGAGACATGCTATGACAACATACAAAGTGTTAGTGCCTGATCCTCAGGACTTTCAAAAAGAAAAGATTAAAATCTTCTGTAACAGTTTCCCCGAGGACCTGATGAAAAAGCCACATTTAGTATTATCACCAAAGTTCACTGGGGCTCCAACCAGTGCACAATAAAACTGGATGTTGTGCTAAGCAACAACACTTGCCTCAGCTTTCTCTGGTCTTAAGCTGGGTCCCCATTCCTACCAGGAGCACAGCCCAGGATCAGATGGGAAGCCTGGGGCTACTTAAAGAAAACATTCCTTCTCGTCAGCTTTCTGACAGCTTTTAAACAAGCAGATTAAAACTGCTTCCAACTTTTGAACATTAGAAATGGTCTCAGCAAAAACAGATCTGTAAGGCACAGAAGGCTGCTGGCAGTGAGAAACAAGTTGAATCAATGAAATTCACTGCCTTGCCATCTGATGGAAGAAAACACATCTCTTCAGACTGTAGCAAATAGATGCAAATATGTTTTATTCTAGCAAAATATTTGTTTCATCGCATCTGGAAAGATTATAGCATTGTTCCTTTCCTTACCAGCAAATAAAAGCAGCAGCCTGGTAGTACAGGCACAGAAGATTCATGCCTGGAGTACCAGCTTATGGAATCCTGCAATTTCATCCAAATCTGTGCTTCCAGTTTTTGATCAAACACAGCAATGCATGCCCAAATGCACAGAAAGCCTCATTTAATTGCTTTAACAAACACATACCTCTTCTTCTCTGTGCCTGGGTTGTAACCTCAAGCCCACTGCTAGACCCACAGGATATGCATGCCTTCCAAAAATGAGCTGTATACATCCCATGGGCTCAACCAATGGGCTCTTCAATACATGCACTATGTTTATCTACAGTAAAGCCTACTTGCTATTGCTCCCAACACCACTCTACAAGGGCATTTCCAAACATAGAAGGGCTTCACAGCTTGACGCACAATTAAGCTTTTAGGATAGAATGCTCTTATGAATTGAGGGTGCCCAGGAAGATTCTGGGTGCACTTGTCATCAGCACATATCTAGCAACCAGACTCATCCTATGAAAACACATCTGTGCCCAGACAGGAGTATTAATAACCAGGAGGAATAAGTGTGATTCACATTTCTATTAGCAAGGTATTAACTTGCTGTAAATATTAACTTTGCTGTAGTTTAGACAGCTAAATGCAAATTAATGGAAAGCTTATGGGAACATAAAGAGACTATGCTCTTAATGATCTTCTTAATACTATCTTTCAGCATACCAGTGGGAATTATGGAGAGA
This sequence comes from Taeniopygia guttata, assembly GCF_048771995.1. Classification (NCBI taxonomy): domain Eukaryota; kingdom Metazoa; phylum Chordata; class Aves; order Passeriformes; family Estrildidae; genus Taeniopygia; species Taeniopygia guttata. The sequence goes on along the minus strand of NC_133028.1, from coordinate 32,222,285 downwards.
TGCATTGTGAGATATTTCTAGTGCCATTAGAGCCTTAAGACACACAGATAAAAGTATAAGATGACATAAGTATGCATAAGGAGGATTTTAGTAATTCTTAATAACTTCTTAATTATAAAAGTGTTTCTAATACAATTGTTTCCAGCATGTAATTTAAATTTAATGTTTAAAAGGAATAGAAGTAATGAGCTGGTTTTATTAAGATTCCTTATTAGAATATGTCAGTTCTGCAAATTAGTAGAAGCTAATATTTCAGTATCTGCCATGGTTGAAGATAAATGGTTAGAAGACAAACAGCAATGATTATTTGTTCAGCTATGTTCTGGGAGAGAAACCAAGCACCTTTTCTATTATATGCCACTTAGAAGCATTAAGAGTGAAGAAAGAAGAAAATTTCCATTTATAAATTAGTAGGGGAAAAGCAGCTGAGAGTAACTTTATACGGTAAGACAACATATGTATTTTAGCTATAAGGGAGACCATTTTGTTTTTGCAAAAGAGATAATTGTTCTAGACAAGAGTGGGATAGATATTCTCTAAGTAAATTAAATGCTTCATTTAAAATTACATCTAAATTGAACCAGAACCTGGCAAAGTTCCACCTGCTAACATGCAAGTTCAAAACAGTAGCTGCTGAGATTACTTACGTTGCCTAAATTTAGACCTGTCCCATGCAAGAGTTTTGTGACAAGGTTCAGCCTTTACACCACAAAAGTATGATGAAAGACATGCTCTGTGTCATGGGCAATAAATTCTACAGCTACAAAAAGGCCCAGGTAACCAACAGACTCCCTCACAATGCCATTATAGAAACAACTCATTAGCTTAGAAAAGAAAAACGTACATAATTTTTGTCTCTTTTAGAGAGTTGAAGATTGTTAGAAGTACGTGGACAGAAAAACCCCAGCTCTCTTACTTGCACTGACTGGTGAGGTACATGAGGAATATACCAATAGACCTTTTAAGTCACAAATTCCAGGTTCCAGTAGGCCTATGAAGCAAACAAGACAAAAGTTCCCAGTGGTAATGTCAGCTAAGTTTCCAGTCTGTCAGCTATGTTTCATGTATCTCTTCTGGAAAGCAGAGTTTCAAAAGCCTCCATCTCAGGCATTAGAAAGAAATCCATAAGCATTCATTCCACATACCTGGGTGGAGACAGAGAGGATACTGTTTATGAATGCCAAGAAAAAACCAAAAAAGAATAGTCTCAGAAGCATGAATACCAAAACTATGTTGCATCTACTGCCCTGCCATAGGCATGCATGTACCTTGCTACATCTTTTTTTTTTTCAGGAAGGAAAAAAGTTTAATGCTATTTGTAGGGCAAGTGAACAAAGGTATCAACCTCTTTCCAAGAAACCACTTTTCCCAATCTAATCTAGTGCAAACAACAACTTTCCACACCAGTGCTGCCATACAAATCCTGCTGGACTGCGCAACTGGAGCCTCAGTCATGTTTTAAGTGCAAGCATCACAAAAAAAAAAGTGAGCCTCCTTCTGGGTGCCCACTGAGGCCTTGCTGCAACACTTCTCACAGGGAAGCACAAACTTCTCAACTCTCACACCCCTTAGCAAACACCACTGCAGATCAAGTAGGTCTGCTCCTCTCATGGCACAGTTCTCTGCAGACCCCCCATTTGAGCCCAGCCTTTCCTTACTCAAAGCACAAACTGCAAAATTTCAGCTCTCAGTTTGGTTCCTCCAGCTCCCTGCTTCCTCTCAGTTCACGTGGATTGTGATTTTCTTGCAGCCAAGCACTATCACAAACTACTACATGAGTTTTCTTCTGTCATAGGTCTTTCCCGCCCACCTCCTCAGCTGCCTCCACAGGTTCCTCAAACCCCCAGGCACAGCTTAGCACTAATGAGGCTAACTAGGCTCCATTAATCTCCTTCCTGCTAATTAAGGGTTATACCTCTGCAGAGCCAATGCCACAACAACTTCCCATCCCTATTGTGAAAAGAGGGCAAACTTCAACCCCTAATGTGTACAGAAGACATTAAGGAATTCTTAGGTTGCATTTTATGTGGAAGAAGATAGAAAACAGTGGTTTCAGAAAAACAAGGGGTTTTGCTTTGAGATGGACTCGTATGCTTTAAAAACCTACAGGAATAAAATCAGATAGATCTGTTCATCCAGAAGAATAAATAGTTTTGGTTATTCAGCTGAGATCAAAGAGACACTATTCAAACTGATTTTTACCTCTGTCCCTTAGATTTCAAATGAGCATCCCAGTTGTTTGTATACGCTTACACATGACATGGACTCACTTTTGACTAGGAATGCCATTTACACTGGAGAAGTTTCCAGTGAACAGCTATGTTCTTGTGGAAACTGCTGAGTTACCATACTAGCCCTCCCAACAGCAAAGAAAACCACTTCCCTCCCCAACAAAACATAAGATTTTTATCTTAAATCCTGCAAAACTGAACACAAAGTACTCATGCCACCACATATCACTAAGTTCACAAACAGCAGTGAGGAGCTGCTCCTCAACCCAGTATGGAAATACGCCATTGAATGACCCAGTTCTTAATTTTTGCATGTAAAGGAAGTAACCTCTACAGCCTGGTGGTTAGATCTGCTCAAGGAGGGGGCACATGGATTTCAGTTCTTCTTTGGGCAACTATCCTATGTCAACTATTTGGAAGAACCAAGCTCCCTCACCTTCCCTTTTCTTTGGTAGTCCTCTCACCATCAAGTGACACACTCACTCTTCCTGATCCAAACCATATTTAATCATTTCATGTAAAACTTCAGTAAAGGGAATTCAGTAAGCAGAATATTTGAACATTTTATAGCCTTTCAATTAAGGCATTGCATTTGGAATTCCTGCAAGCAGTAAATTAAATTGACTTTGTGCTCCTACTGCCTGCATTAATGCTCCAATGATTAAGCCGTTGGATAAACAAGGAGACAGTACAGGCCACTCTTCCATTTTTACTACCCTAATAAATAAAACTTTTCTATGTCAACTTCATTTTAAACACAAACAAAAAATGCGTGAAGCAAGTCAACCCAGCAAGCAGCAAAATATTTTTTCTACCCTTTCTCTACCTGACCCTTCAGACCACTGTGTAGGAATGTGCCTGTGTCACATAGGGTCACCTGGATACCCACACCCTCTGAACATCCATCCCTTCCAGAGACACTCACTTCTCTTTCCAGACTGGTATTAAAATTACACAGTTAAGTATGAGTCAGACACCCACAGATTGGTTTATTAAGTATTGTGGCTGTTCTCCCTGCCCTGTAGAATACTCCTTGCTCCCTATTTCCTCTCCTAAAAAAGTACCACTGTTCCTGAGCTACTGTGTTTTACATGGACCTTGAGATCATTACATACAGAATGGTGACAGGATTAATTTCCAGTTATGAAGGAACATTGTTAAACATCATTGGGACCTATATAGATGAGAGAGCTCTCCAGCACCACTACGTCTGAGACACCCTTGGGCATAGCACATGGTACATGGAAACTTTTTATCAGAGAAGCAGCACCTGTGGGGTATTGGTCCTTCAGTGCAAAATTTCAGTTGAGTGCAAATTTTAACATCACATACATAAATACCACTAAAATCCATTGGTAGCTCTAACCTTTGGGCCTTTAACAAAAACCCCAACACTTGACCTCAGCATGTGTATTTCTCTTTTTGCTGTTTTGCTTTCCCATCTCACCTGGAATTAAAAAGACATACCCCACTGGAATGAACCCCAAATTTCTTTGGCATTTATCCTTAAAGCAAGCTTGACAATGGGGCACGAGGCTGAAATGCTCAAAGGCAAAATTGTTCTGAGATAATCGGTTTATGCTCATTCCCAGAGCGTTCCAGTCATTGTGTGCCCAGCACAGACTCCCTTCCCGTGCTAAAGGACAGCAGGGCTCTGGACGTTCACTGCTCGTGACTGGAAGTCTCACTCTGCATCAAGATATAAGCCAGCAAATAATAAGATATAAGCCAGCAAGTAATGAATCCATGCCAGTGCATTACAGTGCAGGACAAAATAAAAAACAATGCAGACTATAAATTCATAAGATAGCTGCTTGCCAGATACTGAAAACATCTAAATGCTAGTTTCAAATCTGTGCAGCAGGCTCCTTGACTAACACTTGGCTCTCAATAAAGAGATTACTGTGGGATTAAGCTTTACCTTGGGAGGTAGAAAAGAAACAAATCTCTAATTATCTCTGCTCTTGTACTCTGGCCATGATTTCTCTTTCTCTGGGGAAAAATAAGCTTTGTATTCTCTAAAGGTTAATGTGTGTATTCTTTCAGTTTATTTTAATATATTTTAAACTATTAATAAGATAACTTGTAACTTTTATCTTCTAGTTTTTACTTTCTAATAGGAATCATTTTTGTGATTGTTCTTGCAGCATATACACATGCTCATGCTAAAAAGCCCTTTCATAAATATTTTACTCTGTAACCTGAAATTCCCTTTTATGTATGGCCTAAACCACTTGAACCACTGCAGGAGAAGGAATTTTCAATTTGCAATCATGCAGTTTACCTTTTGTTACTATTTAACCAAATTATTGACAAATATTTGCAAGGCAAACTGTCTGTTAATGACTAAACACCATCAAGAACAGAAATAACCTTACTCATATAGAGAGGAATGCCATCCAAGAGGCAAAACTACTATCTTGTTCTTCCTCCTAGGGGCAAAGTTGAAGCTGGAAGAAAACTAATTGAGGAAAAAAACCCACAGGAATCTTGATCTAGAAAACTAAAATTATGGCTATGCTGAGTGAAGAGGGAAGGAAACTGAAGGACCTACTTTCTAATAATGTAAGAGAAGATTCAGTATGTGATTCTGAGATGAAAATTAGAAGTTAACATCAGGCTGGAATTGCAGTTTTAAATAACATTAGAAAAACACATGAGAGAGTGCTTTTGGTAGATTTGATGAAGAGGAATGAGAAGTGCAGAGAAATGAAGGTAAAGAGGTATAGGAAGATAGTAAGGAAAAAACATCAAGAAGATGTGAGAGAGAAACGTGGATTGTTGCATAAGACAGATAACCAGTTGCTGCACATGCAGAAAAAAATAGAATCACCAGGAAAATTTACTAAGCTAAACTAAAGAAACAAGCTAGAAAAGGAAAAAAACCAACATGAAAAATATAGAAAATACTAAGTTATCTGTACTAAACCTAATATAAATTTCACAGAATATTGTTTGATTTAGAGGAAGTTGGGAAGGTTCTACAAAATGTTCTGCTTTGTATTTCCTGGGAAAACAAAGTGTCCACATCACAATTTGCCTGAACTATTTCTATTCTGTTAGGAAAAGTAGAACAAAATCTATTATGCTGAATTAAATTGATTTGATGTTTAGTTTACCTAACCAATCAATCCCCTTATCTGGGGTTAATCTATAACTAAACTTCTCCTGGGTGAATTGTTGCAGAGTTTCTAGGGAGTTATTGTTCAACTACCGCATTCTATTCAATGGATTAGTTTTTCCAAGGAGAATTGCAGCTTTCCATCTGCCAAAACTGTTACATTATACAGTACTTGCAGGAAAATCCATGTCATGGGACATATCACCTAAACAGACACCCAGTCTAAAGATGAAAATGGGTATAGGCCACAGAACAGTTTCTTTCATAGATTCCCCATTTCCACTTGTAGTCATTATTTGCTTCCAGTCCACAGCCTTATAATGTTTTTCTATTTCCTACTCTCACATCCTTTCACACCCAAAGATATTTTTCTAGGCTCCATGCTCTACACCTCTTTCCACATTTCTTCCACTTCTTTCTGTTCCGTCCTTTATTTATTAGACACTGCCTGCTAGACAGCCTAATATGTCTGCAATGAAAAGTAATACGCTCTCCTTGGAATTTTGGGCACATCAGCCCGTCCAGGAGTCTTCATTCTCAGATGGCTGTTACTCAGAGCCTTTTCACGAGCCCACAAAACAGGCCTCCTGGCTGATGCTAATTAAAGGGTCAATAGAATATGTCAGTAAAACATTAGGTCCTTGGTGTATGCTGGCACAGAGCACACATCTTCATAGGGTTTAAAAAATAAAGAAATTACATTTTTCAATGATGTGTTGTGATGTATATACCCAGGAATGTAATATGTATGTATACCTGATGTATACCTGTTGATGACAAGTAATGCTTTCAGCTTCCACTGATATTTCCCTTGTCCTTAGGACTTGCTGCAGATGTAAACAGATTTCCAAAAATCTATTAAAAAAAATATAGCATGTACAAAAGAAATTAAGTGTTGGATCATAGATCAATTGTAACTAAATTTCTTCTGTTTTGTTTTCTTTTCTTTAAGCAACTTCATGTATTTACAAACTAAAGAAGCCTACATGTAAAATTAACTTTTATGTATTGCAAATGTATAAGTCATTTTAGCCCTTCCTTCTGGAATAAACAAACCTCACAGGAAAAACCTTTTCAAAGCTTCCCTCCAAGGAACATTTGTGTCTGAATTATGAGAGACCTAAAGGATGAACAAGTCAAATGTCTTCCAAATCCTGAGTAAATCAGCTTTGTGTTGGGGAGGAGTTGTTTTCCACCCCCACAAAGGAATTTTAAAGGTGTGAGTTACTCAATGTACTTGCATTTTTCAACAGAAATAACAGATGTTCTCAAGTTTCTCCAAGCTGTGACTCCAACTGTTGTGCTGAAAAAAGTCATGACCTAGCTCCCACAAACATATTAAAACTGATTTTTTTCACTTTAAATTTTATTAGCCAGTTGCTTTGCCTATTTATACCTTTAAACATGATGATTTCAACGACAAAGGGACTCATCACACACTAATTGAAACCAATGTCAGCACTCCAACTGAGTGCCAGAGTCCTTTACAAACACTGCCAGGCATACTCAATGAACTCATGTTTTACAGAAGTCCAATCTTTGCATAAATTCTAATGTTCTGTGGTATTGAGAGTACCAAAAAACAGGTATAGGAACTACAGAATTTAATCAAGGATCTGTCCCTTTCTAATTATACCTCAAAACTACAAGATTAGACCTGCCTTCTCCTTATTTTATAAAAGGTATTATTAGATTACATTATTTGAGTAAAGCACATATGAACCAGTGATGCAATCATGGTATAAATCTCATTAACTGCTAATTTAGGACTGGACTAAATCAAGTTCACAGTGGATAAAAGCCCTTTTAAAAATACACAGCTATCATTTCATGTACATTTTAGTCCACCATGTCCCCTACCTTTGAGCATGGCAAGACATAACACATGATGTGTAATTTCTGAGTTAGACCTATACCAACTGGTGACCTAGTGTATCTAAGGAAAACGGCAATAGCTGAGCCCCTTCCAAAACCTTTGAACCATGGGAACCCTCATGTGAGCTTCTCTCTACCCACCTCTCCACATTCACAAAACTTGCAGGATTCCAACTGGTTTTGATATTTAAAAACAATTTTCTTCTCAAACTAGACATAAAAAACTGGTAACAATGGATGAGAAAAAGACTGTCACTAAACAACTTTTTTTTGCCTCAGTCTTCAATGGCAACCTCTTTTCCTACACCCCTGGAGTGGATGGACAATGGGGGAGCAAAGTCCCTCTGATTGTAAAGATCAAGTTCCTTCTGAGGAGCCTGAATGTACATCAGTCTGTGGGACCCAATGAGGTACAACCCAGAGTCCCAAGTTGCCACAGCATTCTCCATGACATTTAAAAAGTCAAGGCAGTCAGGTGAAGTTCCAGGTGACTAGAAAAAGGGAAACAATACTGCCCATCTTTAGAAAGGGTAGAAAGAAGGACCATGGGAATGCCCACCTCTGTGTCTGGGAAGGTCATGGAAGAGATTGTCATAGAAGCTGTGCTAAAGGTACATGGAAGACAGGAAGGTGATTTGAGACACCTAGCATGGCCTGACCAAAGGGCAAGTCTCACCTGACCAGCCTAATGGCTTTCTCTGATAGGGTGACTATATCAGTGGACAAGGGAAGCTTTACAAATGTCATTTATCTGGAGTTTTGTAAAGCCTTTTACAGTGTCTCCCATAACAGAATTCCCTTTAAATTGGAGAGAGAGGGATTTGATGGGTGGATTAAGAATTATTTGGATGGCTGCAGGAGTCCTTCAGGAGTCCATACTAAGACCAATGCTATTTAATATCTTCATTAATTACATAAATGAAGGGATCAAGTGCACCCTCAGCAAATATGCAGATGACCCCAAGCTGAGTGGTGCTGTTGACACACCTGAAGGATGGGATGTCATTCAGAGGGACCTGGACAAGCTCCAGAAGCTTGGCCATGGAAATCTCATAAGGTTTACAAGACCAAGTGCAAGGTGCTGCACTTGGGTTGGGACAATCCGATATCAAAACAGGCTGGGGGACGAAGGAATCAAGAGCAGCCCTGCCAAGAAGAACCTGGCGACGCTGGTGGATAAGAAGCTAGATATGAGCTGGCAATGTACAATCATAACCCAGAAAGCCAAACATGTCCTGGGCTGCATCAAAAGCAGCATGGCCAGAAGAGCATGGGAGGTGATTCTGACCCTCTCCTCTGCTCTGGTGAGATGCCAAAACTCCACCTGGAATGCTGCATCCAGCCCTGGGGTCCCCAGCATAGGAAGGACATAAACCTGTTGGGAATGAGTCCTGAAGACAGATGCCAAGATGATTGGAGGAATGGAGCACATGTCCTATAAGGAAAGGCTGAGAGAATTGAGATTGTTCATCTTGGATAAAAGACTCTGTGGACACCTACTTGCAGTCTTCCAATACCTGAAGGGGGCTTACAAGAAAGCCAGAGACCTTTTATATGGACATGTAATGATAGGTGTCCTAGTTTAGGGCAAATTTGGGGAAAACCCTCTGAAAGGAGCCCCCAGGAAATAAACCTCCACGGCCCCTCCCCACCCACCTGGTTCAGGGAAAAAATTTCCTCTGAGAAAAGTGGAAAAGAACCTGTTTATTCAACGAACAAAACACTCCCCAGCACCAAAACAATTAACAACACCAGATGACAACAAAACTCTTTCACCCCTCTGAAGAGATGAACAAATCCAGAAAGTCTTTCCTGGGAGTGGTCACCCGGGTCTGGACGCTGGGGATTGCTCTCCAGCACTGGGGATGGCTGCTGCAGATCACAAAATGCAGGCTCCTGGTGTTCCTTGGTGTTTCCCAGATCCCAGTCCAGAGCAGGTTGGATGGTATTCAGGAAGAGGAAAGGAAAAAGCAACAGTCCAGGGAAAGAATTGGACTGCTTAGCTAACCTAACTAGGAAGCAAAGGCAAAAGCAGAAGCAAGCTAAGCAAGCAAAGTAAAGCCAGTCAGCCAGCCCTAGCCTTTTCTAGACAGCAGACCATGGGGGGAGGTGAACCAGATGATAACAAGGCAAAACAAACCTTCACTTTCAGAGTCAGTTCTGAAAGCACAGAACATAATATCAATCGTAAACAGAACACACGATTGGAGATACAAACACCATAACGTCACCCTAGGACAATAGGACAAGGGGGAATGGCTTTAAACTGAGAGTAGGTTTAGACTAGATATTAGGAAAAAAATCTTTACAGTGAGGGTGGCAAGACATTGGAACAGGTTGCCCTGAGCAATCGCAGATGCACCATTCCTGGAATTGCTGAAGGTTAAGTTGGATGAGGTTCGGAGCAACCTGGTCTAGTAGAAAGTGTCACTGCCCATAACAGGGGGGGGGTTGGAACTAAATGATATAAATATTTAAGGTCCCTTGCAACCCAAACCATTCTAGGATTCTAGAATTCTATGATAAATTGGTCCATATATTCAGAATTTGCTATGGACAGGTTGATAGACAAGTAGCATGAAACCAGGTAAAACAGTAATGTTGCACAAAATTGATGCAGCCCATTCTGCCTGACAGACAGAGCCTAGAAAGTAATTACGATGGTGAAATCATTAACTAGTACTGTGTTAACTCTGGGGAGCTCTGCAAACAAAGATTCTCTTTTAGTTTGTCAGAGACACAAGAGAATAGTATCTTTCTGTTCAGGATTTATGGGCTGAAATACTAAAAGAGTTTGTTATCCAAGTCAGACAAGCCTATAACAGTAAAGCCTTCACTTAAAAGCTCTGTTGATAACACTAGCCACTTGTTACAGACATATTCACAATCCAAAGAAACTTCCTTTAACACAATTCAGGTTGCACTTTGTTACTTTAGGAGATATCAGATTATTACAAGCCACTAAAAAGTGTATTTAATTTTGTCTCTCATAGAAAATAGTACCATTTTTAGTTTAATAAAAATAAATACACAATGCCTGTATTATTATAGTACTGTCTCAATCAAAATATACTTTTGAAGAAAATGTAATGTTTTGACTGATGACAAATGAACAGATCTTACAAAAAGTAATTCTGTATTGATTCGTTTCCTACACTCACCAACCAAATATTCAGGGCCCCAGCTCTCTACACATTCATGACTAGAAAGACAATAATGTGTAACCTTTGAGACTTTTTCCAGTACAGAAGGAGAGAGCCTTCCTCACTTGTAGCCAGAGATTTTGTCTGTGTGATTTGCTCATAGAATGTGTATGTCATTTGAATGACTTAAGTCAAAGACCTTTTCACCATGTACCTGGTAGAATCAACACTTAATACCCAGATGAATAATAGGGTTTGCAGCTTGGGAATCAAGTATTCCTGAACACTAGAGTCAGCTATCTATAGGTGATTACTGGGTGTATACTCCACCTTTTAAAATCATAAATACTCTGAAACTTCATGGCCCGTCATCTTCATTAGCCAGACTAGTAGACAAGTAAAAAGACATTTTATTATCAGTGCTATTTGTTCCTGAATGCTAGGGAAAAAAAAATTCTTTTGCCTTTCACTGCCTGCATGGAGAAATTACTAAGACATCTGCTGAGAATTGTACTGACATCAGAGATTAAACTTTGTATAACTTAGTATCAGTGAATGGCATCAGGGACTCATCAAGACCACAGAGGAACTGAAGCTCTCTTCTCATCTTGCATGTTCACACTACTGAGGGCTCACTCTTATTGGGGGCTTTAAGAGTAGTTTTCACCCTTTCACTATTCAGTCTACAGATTCTCTTGTGATTAGTCCAACAGCATGAAAATGATAGCTGGATATTTTTAAAGGTATATTTATCCACTGTGCACTGGATAGAGTAATGCCGTGCACTGGGCTCAGCAGTTCATGAGCTTTATTGCATGGTTGCATCACTGATTCGTTCAATTAGGAACCTGATAATACTTATTTTATAAAATACAGAAAATGTGACTACCTTAGAGTTTTGAAGTGTAACTAGAAAAGGACAGATCCTTGACAAACTGGTTTGGTTCCAGTGCCCATTGTTTGGTATTCTGAATACTTCAAGATGTTAGACATTATGCAAAGACAGGGCATTTTTAAACTACAGGCATTATAAGGCAATAAAGTAAAAACACAGAAAGGAGGCAGGCATATTGCAGGGAGCTGTGACATGGCAAACAACCATATAGAAAAATACTTCTTAAATTTTTTGGTTCCCATACATCTCTTCAATGCATGCTGCCACACAGAATAAAAAAAATGTCCTACATAAACTAGTGTATTATGTCAATAGAGTCATGTTTATCAAATTTACTTGTAATCTTGCCAAAGAACAATATGAAAGCTATTTGACAAGACTCATTTTTCCTGAATAAAACACACACTTTGCGGTCATGAATGAAAATGTGATCTTCTAGCTGCTAAATATTGAAAGCATGTAGATCTCATTTCTCTAGCTCAGTGATATCTTAAGTCTCTAAGAATCTTAAATTGCATACCCTGACTATTATTCTAATTAATAGAATTAATTAACCCTTTAAAGTGGTTTTTGAAAAGTATAATTTATAATATAATATCCTTTACTCTATATTATTTACTTTACTCTACCTACACATGAGATGACAAAATAACATAATTTCCAAAAGAAACAGAAACAAGGGGAAATGCCATTTTATATTACCTCTCCATAAAACAGAATTTTGCAGAACCACTCACAGCTCCATACTAACAGAAATGTGGCCAGATGTTTGTCCAGGCAGCACTGTGGGTGACTTTGACTATGATCCTGGTAAGGGACCTGTAAATCACATCACCATGCCCCCATGGCTCCATGCTGAGCATGGTTCTCACTGAGTGAATCAAACAGAATGACTACAGCCCCTCAGGGTGCATTCTGGTAATTCTACTAAGCCAGTAACAGTCATCTGTCAGAAAAGGCACAGTTCCAGTCCCCCTCTTTGTCTCTTAGTCCCTGCGGCAAATTTACGCCTGGAATCCACAGACTTAAGCAACTTTAGTATGGCAAATTAAACAGCTTATACTGAAACTACTCCCTGGAAGTACCTTGCAGACTTAGAAACAAGACAAATAATTTGGTTTACTGTATTTTTGTTGTTAATGCTACTCTTAAAATTACACCTAAACCCATCCTCACTGTAGCTTGCACTACAGACATGAAACCAACAAACTATTTTGCCTTTGAAGTGCCTTATAGAGAGAAGATGAGCAGGAAGAGGTTATAACTGATTCATATGAAAAAGCATCTCCAGCAAAAGAGTTATGTAGCCATGCTTGGGCTCTGACAAAGCTTGAGGCAGAGACTTGATGGTTGAAAAAGCAGAGAAAGAAGGGTTTAGGGGTATTACACAGATTTTGTGCTATGCATAATCAGTAGCATGGGTGAAAGCATGAAAGTGAATGTACAATACTGCCTTAAAATACTGGTATCGCTTGTATAATGGCAATGAGGGAAACTTCTTGGTGATGTAGATTAGACATGGCTTGAAAAGTAAAGAGAAGTCATCTGTATCGTATATATTTCATGCAGTGAAGAAATGGAGCCAATGGCATTATGCAAAAAAAGAGGAGTGGCAGGACCGGAGCAATGAGCTAAGAAAATGACTTTTGCAATTGGATAGAAAGACAATGAAAGTGTTGTTAAGTGCATATATGTTATGCATATAGCTCCTGGCAGCTGGTTTTCTTGTGGGGGTAGAGCGACCATGGCAGCTGAGAAGAGAAGGTAAGCCAAGCATACCTGAAAAAGATAAAAAGCATTAACAGGACAGACATCAACTGTTGAAAACAAAGCACAGCCCACAGATTAACAACTTGAACTGTTTTGGATGAGAAAAGAGACAGCACAAGTGCATCTAGCATTAAGTGGACTGTAATTAAATGTTAGAAATACTTGTAAGAAATTTATACAAATCGGAGTCTGCAGTCTGGAAAACAGCAGTTATGAAGACTATCTCAAAAACAGTACCAGTCCTGACACACTTAAGCACAACTGAATTCAAGGTAACTCAGACAGCTCTTGGTGTTTGCTTTCTTAAAACAGAGGTGAATCTCAATTGAGTTCAAAGGAATTACAATATATTTTCTGTCTTTCTCCCAGTGTCTCTACAGTTTCCCACTGGGACTAAAAAACTGTGAACAAGCAGAGATGAAGGGCAAGTCTTAAGAAAAGGCTTGTCTTCTGCCAGAACCCTTGAGCACTGATGTGGGATACAAAGAAGATGTGGATTTGGATTAGCAGGCTACCCATTGATTCTCCCAGCATACTGAATCCCCCTGGATTGTAAGGGCCCGGATATAGTATAAAGAGTAAAGGAGTTCCTGCTTTGTCCAAGAAAAGAACTTTTATTTTCTCATTCTGTCCAGGTGGTGTTCTGCCATGGAAAAGGGATTTGCTGTAAGCCTTTAAGTGTTGTACACTGACCAAATTTTTCTATTAAAAAGTTCCATGTGGACAAATCAGACTACAGCACACATTTATGAAGACTCAGGAGACTTACAGGAGTACTTTCATGCAGTGATAGCAACAAATACTACGACAGCTAGCAAAATTCAGCTGTGAGCTGCTAATTATTGTGTGCTCCAAACATCTTTCACAGACTAAAACCCTCTGCAGTTGGAGCTCTGCAGTCTCCAAAAGGCTTATCTGGAGTTTAGCCTCTGGAGGCTGTGGGGAGAAAGGGAGTGATCCTTCCCTGACTAATTATGTAGCTTTATCTGCCCTCTCAGATAGAAGATGAAATGTCAGTTTTGAGAGCTTTTATATTTTGGGGGTTTTTTTCTTTTTCATATTAAAAAAAAATAGTTACTTGGTTTTGCACTTATTTAAAAAAAACACAACTATTTAACATATAGGGCTCTAAGAAATGATCCATGATTATTTTCCCAGGAGGAGGAAAAGTTGCCTGTGGGATAATGAAGTGATTGCATATAGCCTGATGGTGTGAGCCCAAGCTGCATTCAGCCTGGGAAGAAATAATACCACTCCAGGTTGCCTTATAGTGGGGAGAGGCGCCATCTTTCTAGCATGGACTGTAAGGAATCAAAGACAGGATTACCTTGTGATACTAGCTCACAGCACTAGTAAGATTAAATAGTCCTGTAAATCTTTAATATTGTACATATTATACCTTGTTAGGGTTTTCCTCCTTTCCTTTTCTAGGACTGGCATAAATTTGTGTTTCCCTCTGATCCTCAAGTTGTGAACACAGCCAGCAGGTCTTGCAATTAGACAGCTCTTCATGGCACTCCGTCTGGGTTGTCTGGCAGGCTTTCACATGACACTGTCTTCTCAGCATAGTAATGTTCATCTGGTTTTGGTGGAACACAGTTCCTTGTAATAGCTTTGTTTTCTACCTGCTAAATGCATTTACTGACCAACATTTCTCTAAATAATAGCATAGCTCTACATTGGCCTTCACTTCTTGCCAACAGATTCCCTTTCACTGAGTTATAGTATTGTCACATTGTTTTAATTCTCTCTACACTGTTTTCAAATGTAATTTTTTTTTCCTTAGGAAAGGGGACTTTGCTTCTACCATCTTGTTTAGGTTAATTCTCATAATTTTTAAGCCACAGTTCTGCATTTAAATATGAGGACAAGAGAAAAAAAAAGGTACCCTTATACAGACTCGTCAGGAGTTTTTATCTTAGACATATTTTATTGTTTTACTGTATTCAGCAAATAGAAAACCACAAGCTGGGGTATCAGCAGTCAAGTCTGTAGCTTATAAATGGAATTAATAACATCATAGCCATAAATTTAATATTTTGCTTGTGTTGTTGCCAGTTCCCTGATCTCTGTGCACTCACTGTAGAAACAAACCTCTGGTGCTGGCCCAGAATAAGAATGTGTTTGGGTTTTGCCCCACTGTTAGGTTTTGAGTTCCTGTCTTTGGTAATTAATTATAAACCATTGCCCCCAGGCCTTCCTCTCTATTTCTGTTTTTAAAAGAGCAGCTCCTGATTTTGTGTATAGGATGATTATTATTTCTTCCCAGGTGTATTACCTTACATTTATCTATATTAAATCTCATTTATCTTTCCTCTGTCCATCTCTCAAAAGTTTTCCCTAACTTTATTCTCCAGTGAGGAGAGATGCTTTCTCAGAGCTGCTTTGTTTATGCAATGCATTGCTAGAAGTGCATAATAGGTAAAATAATTGTGTATCACTTCTAGACTTTTCATTTCCTCTTTTCTGCATTCTAGTTCTGCTCCCTCTGATGTAGTCATTGACTTCAATTCAATCAAGAACAAGCATTTAAAGAGCTGGCCCATTGTTTCGATAATGGCAGTAGTCCAGTTACTGAAATTTCTTAATCCTTTGTTTGGATTAAATTTCTTGTTCTCTTCTGAGACAAGCATGGGGAATGAGAGAAGAGATTAAACTATATTACACTGCATCCCAAGCCTACAAAAAGGAGTTCATAAAAGTGATTTGTAAATAATCTCAGTGTCTGCTGGTTTTCTGCACCTGAAGGAAGTTGTGTAATTTCATGCCAGCACTTTCATCTTGGCATGTTTGGATTCATTTGTGTCTCTGCCATATCCAAGTTTGACTTTTAGCTGACAGATACTTGGTTCTGGGCTAGCTTTTGGCAGAGCAGCCCCAGTACTGTACATCACCACTGATTTGTACCCTGACATCTCTCAAGTCTTCTATAATTCTCTCTACATATCAGCAAAATTAAGATGAATTAGCTGAGAGCAAGCCTTTGGGTTTTAGATAGCCTTTGACAAAATCTTGCCCAGGAAGTAGATTTGCCTCGTCCCAGCCAGAAGTCTAACTGAATCTGAGCAAGGTCTTCATACAGATGAGAAAGTGAATCTTTTCTACCAGTGTCACTTGAAATGTTCTTGAAATGCTCTGTAGATGACAAGAGTTGCTGCAGTAGTTTCTCAGGGGTTTGGGAGTTCATGCTCCCTTCCTGGCTTTGGCACTAATGATCATGCAGTCCCGCAGGGAGCCGGCTCAGCAATGGAGCTAATTAATTACTGTAGACAGGAGCTCAAAATCTAACATTGTTGAAAAATCAACTGCCTGTGCTGTTTTGTCTGCAGCTGGTCTCTAATGGCTGCATTTGGGGAAAATCTTTAGCACAACTAAGAGGAAAAAATGCTCTTTTTCTTTCTCTCTCACTCTGCTGTTAAACTAATACAGCAGTGAAGCATGGAATAGTACCAAATGCAACAAATTAGAAAGTGGCTAACTAATGTCAAACTAAGAAAAATGAGTTCTTAACAGTTTTAACACTAGGGTACTCTTAGCAAAAGTACAGCTAAAAATTTAAGACTGAAAGAGACCATCTCAGTCACTGCGTCAGTCCCTGCAAACCCAAGCTGTCATTCAATAATCACTGAGTCTAGAATGATCCATAGAATATTGACCTTGCATGTTTACATACAAGACAGGTCTCTTTCATCATTTTACAATAATCTTAAGACTTACTGTGAACACAAAAAGTCACATCAATAATATGCTTCAGGAAACGAACAAATGAAATCATGGACATTGTCCATGTCTAAGGACACAGATTCCCAATCCAGCCTTTTTCCCTTCCCCTTCTCACCACATTTACCAGCACACTAGCATCAGGCCACATCACAAGTTTAAAATGCACTGTATAAAAGAGTGATTCATTATCAGACACATCATCTCCCTGAAATCAGTGGAGAACAAGCAGGATTTTTTGGGGTTTAGTTCAAGCTTAGTTCTGGGCTGCCAAACTCCCTCGGCCAGACTCCTGCTCAGCTGCAAAAATACCAGATATTTGACCATGATAGCTCTGACTTAGATAAGGATAAACTGCTATGGAACAGTACTTCAAGATGAAATTTCTCATTGCAGCAAAGCCAACTAAATGGTTAGCTGCCACTGAAAAGAGCAACTCTATACAAGTCTGTCCCAACTGGCACTGCTATTCAATAAACTGTTCAGTAATTACTTACTTTTTATGGTGAGGTTTGTTTTCTTCTAGTTCAGCTTGCCATGGCCACCAGAAAAATGGAAATGCATGGCCAAGGAGGAGAGGAATGATCTCACTTTTTTTTTGTACTGATAAACTACAAGCATTGTGGTTACGTTAGAAAGCTGTGCTGCATAAGCAGTTCCCCTTGAATGCTCCTATCTGCTCTTTTACCATTTGTGTGACAGCATCCAGAGTCATATAGCCTATGTTAGACAGGATCAATGTCTAATTAAACCCAAGAAAACTGGAGAAGTAAAAGGTTTCTCCTTCCTGATGGCAGTGTTCCCTGATTGAGCTCATGTTAGAGCTGAAAAAGATTTGCCTGTCTGATAGTGCAGTAAGAAAAAAGATGTGATAGATAAGGAACTGGAGGAGCTGTGGAAAAAAATTTCACATTTTCCAGAGAAGTCCATTCCTAAGTGAATGTTGGCAACAGCGTGCATCAAGCACAGAGCTGGACTAAATGATTTGCACATATCCTTCCCAAATATTTCCATGATTTTATAATTCTCTACCACAGGAATTAAAGTCATACACCTGTACTCAGAGCAGATTTTGTATATGTGCCAAATTAGATAAATAAGTGCATTTTAAACTTGCACAAGCTATTAATGACAATGTTTTTCTTACCAGCTTTGTATGCATCCAGACATAAGCCAGCCAGCTCTATTAAATTTCAGCTTTTCTTGGGTAAAACTCCTAACTGGGTGCTATTTCCACTCCCCTGCTGCCCAGAAAACTAGTCACTCAGAGCTTTCACAGAAGTCTATCATTATGTTCTCTGATTGCTTCTTCACCCTTATTCCTCTTTTATATCTTCTACTCTGTGCACAGCAACAGAATAGTTCTCTTTCTAATGTACAACCTCTCCTACAGGAAGAAAAAAATGAACTCTTCACAATGTAGCCTTTCCCTCTTTATTTAGCGAAGGGGAATTACAATTTCTATGTATTAGTGGGATTTATAGCTCATCTAAGTAGAGAAAAGGAATGCTGTATGCAGAAGGTCTGACAGACATTGCTCCTTTAATCCAGGGCATGCATTAGGTAGTGCAAACACACATGGAGAATGCAAGTGTCAGACCTCCACAGTTCTACCTTCTTACCTTATCTACCAATCTATTGACACATGCAACGTATTAGCAAATGTCAGCTGTAATACATAATAACTGATTTTCCTCTGTATGAAAAAAGGGAGTAACTATTAGGATATGACCTTGCTCTACACATAGCATCAGAAAAAGCAATGCCCATGATTCAAGAAAGATATATAAGCACTAGAAAAAAAAATTCAGGGGCAGAAAAAACAATCCAGAGGTTGAAAAATAACACCTAAGGTATAAGGCTTAAGACCTCTATTAAATCTGTCAGAGAAGAGTGGTGACTGAATCACTGCACCCAGATATACACATATGGAAAAGGTACCTGATTGCAGGGTGAGCTTTTCAGTCTTGCAGACAGAAACATAAAAAGATATAATGAATGGAAACTGGAGTCAGACAAATTCAGGATGGAAATTACATAATTTCTTAGCAGTGGGGGTAACTAGAGATTGGAACAACTTACCTGAGGAGGTGGTAAGTCATCATTGCTTGGAGTCTTTCAGGCAAAATGACGTATTTTCCCAAGAGACATATTCCAGTCCAACCTCCAGGAAATCTCCTGAAAGAGATTAGGCAAAATGATCACTTGTTTACAGCCTACCAGACAGGAAGCTTTTTCATACAAGTCTATAAATGTACCCCAACAAAGTGCCTGCTATGCTGTTTGAGCTGGGGAACTGAGGCTGGGTCTACAGTATCAAATTCATAATGTTCTTTCTGAAAGAAATAGTGCCCTTGTATCCCAGGCACAAATTTGATTTAAATATTTATCATCTGGTAGCAGCAGATGGATTTTAAAAATAAATAAATAATTTTTTAAAAGAACAGAAATCAAACATATACTGCTTATAAATATTTACGTAGTTTTCATGGATAATGTTGGCTTTTGTGTTTCTCTCTTTAAAAGCATTTTGCCAAGTACCATGACTTTAAAAGTCAGAGATATCTAGCTGTGCATGCATATATTTTCCTGGCAGGCACAGTGAAAAAAAAAAAAACTAATTGAAGATAACATCAAAAAGAATTTAAAAAAACTTAAATACCCAACTTTTGATTACTTACTTTGTGTGTGCCTTTTTCTAAGCAATATTATTTTCTAAAATCTATGTTCCTGTTATGAAGTGTTCACTATCACTGCCGTATCTCAAATAAGAAAAAATTGGTTGATGACATTATAAAATTTATAACAATTGCTCAAATCTTCAGATAAATGGATCCCACTCTGTGACATTAAACAATCTACAAAATGCCAGGAGCAACTATACCAATATCAAAAAGCTATGAATTCTCATAATTTTCATGATTTCACAGGTGTCGTATCTTAATCCATTGTGTCCAAGTATATTATGCAACATAGTTGCTTGCTGACTTGCCATGGGTCAATTATCATAGATTACAGCACTGTTTGGGTTGGAAGGGACCTTGAAGATCAGCCAGTTCCAGCCCACATGCCACACACAGAGACACCTTTCACTAGACCAGATTTCTCAGAGCCTCATCCAACCTGATCTTGAACACTTCCAAGGTTGGGGCATCCACAACTGCTCAAAGCAACCTGTTCCAATGCCTTATCACCCTCTAAGGAACTTTTTCCTAATATCCAATCTAAACCTAACCCCTTTCAGTTCAAAGCTGTTCCCCCTTGTCCTATCACTACATGCCCCAAAAGTCTCTCTCCAGCTCTCTTACAGCCACCCTCTATATGGTAAAGGCCACAATCAGGTCTCCTCAGAGCCTTCTCTCCTCCAGGCTGAACAACCCCAACTCCCTCAGTCTTTCCTCATAGGAGAGGTGCTCCAGCCTCCTGATCATCCCGCTCTCCTCTGGACTCACTCCAATTGGTCCATGTCCTTCCTATGTAGGGGACCCCAGGGCTGGATGCAGCACTCCAAATGGTGTCTCATGAGAGCAGAGTAGAGGGGCAGAATCCCCTTCCTCGCTCTGCCAGTCATGCTGCTTTTGATGCAGCCCAGGACATGTTTGGCTTTCTGGGCTGCAAGCGCACATTTTTCAGCTCGTGTCAATCTTCTCATCCACCCATACCCCCAAGTCCTTCTCCTCAGGACTGCTCCCAATCCATTCCCTGCCCAGCCTGTATGTGTGCCTGGGATTGCCCACACACACACAGCCTTGCGCTTGGCTTTGTTGAACTTCATGAAGTTTGCACAGTCCCACGTCTTGAGCCTGTCCAGGTCCCCCTAGTGCATCCCTTCCCTGCAGTGTGTCAACTGCACCAGAGTTTGGTGTTGTCAGCTAACTTGCCAAGGGTGCCCTCAACATCCCTCTCTATGTCACCTTGCAAAGGTGTTAAACAGTGCCTGTCCCCATACCGACCTCTGAGGAGCACCACTTGTCACTCCTCCATTTGGGCATTGACCACAACTCTTTTGAGTGTGACTATCCAGCCATACCCTTATCTGCCAACTGGTCCATCCATCAAATCTGTATCCCTCCAGTTTACAAACAGGGCTACTGTACAGGACAGCGTCAAATGCTTTGCACAAGACCAGGTAGATAATGTCAGTTGCTCTTCCCTTATCCACCAATGCAATTATCCCACTGTAGAAGGTCAACAAATTTGTCAGATTTGCCTTAGTGAAGTCATGCCAGCTGTCACCAATCACTTGCTTATTCTCCATGTGCCACAGAATAGTTTCCAGTTGGATCTGCTCTGTGATCTTGCAAGATACCAAGATGAGACTGACTGGCCTCTACACCTTCCTTTCCCCCATTTTTAAAAATGAGGACTACATTTCCTCTTTTCCACTCAGAGGAAATTTCACCAAACTGTCACAGCTTCTCAAATACAATGGATAGTGGCATAGCCATTTCCTCTGCCACTTCCCTCAGGACCCGTGGATGTATCTCATCTGGTCCCATGAACTAGGGCACCTTCAGGTTCTCAAAACCTGATCTAGAGCAGAACTCAATCTTCTTTCCTCTCCCAGTCCCTGACTTTGCCCACTGTAACTTGGGCACTGTGGCTGGAGCACCTGTCAGTGAAGACTGAGGAAAAAAGTTGTTGCATACCTCAGCTTTCTCCATTGTGGCAGCAGCTCTCTGGCCACAGAAATCAGGCACAGACCTTCCCAGGCATTTTCCCAGGGAAGGCTGTGAGAAGAGCAGGGAAAAGAATGAGACACGATTCTTATCTCCACTTGTTGTACCTGCTGTTGTGCACATGTGGAATGTGTCATGTAGGTTTGTTTCCCAAAGGGTGATTTCTTAATTGGACACTGGATGGTGTTTGGGTTGATTGACTGATTAGGTCAAAGCTGTATCAGACTGGCTGTAAGGGTTACTGAGTTTCTTAATAAGTGTAGTATAAAATAGTATAGGATGATTATAATAAAGCAATTGATCAGCCTTCTGCAATCATGGAGTCAATGCTAATTATTCCCCATCTGGGGGCCTGTGGTGACACTCCATATACTGAATAACCATGTCCCATTTCCTTACATATAGGGTCCACATTTTCACTAGTCTTTCCTCATAGCACATAGCTTTCCTCATAGCTACTCATAGCTCATAACATTCTAATCAAACCTCTGTCTCATCTGTCTGTCAAATGGAAATGAAACAACAGAGAGAAGTTGCCAGAATGACTACTTGAGATCCTTTAAAACATACCAAAAAAGGAGAAAGATCTTGTAATACCCTTTATCCCATAGGTCATTCTGAACATTGCCTCTTGAACAATGCTTCTTCACCTTACCTTATTCTTACAAATAAGCACTAACCTTCCTACAAACATCAACTTGAATATTCAAATTTTGAAAGGATGCTATATTTATAGATATATTAAACAGTTATTTAAAGACAGTGATCCTGCAATCAGTGCTTTGGGGATATATTTGCCATCCAGTTATATAGACACAAAATTTATGTTCTCGTCATGATTGTATCTCCAACCTGAAACATAGCTGTGTCTCACTGAAGGGGGAAGGCAGGTCTCCTGATAAATGTACTGGAGGAGAATGTGCTTTGCTCTTTGTCATACTGCTGTCTGCCTCCATGACCTTGCAGCAGATATTCACAATTTCTATAAACTTCTGGTGACTGAAAAAATTACCATCCCCTTCTTTCCTGCTCCTCTCAGTACTTACGGCCTTACTTAGGAAGTAAAACAGAATGGTTTTAAGAAGCAGCTATGTTGGATGCCCGTTATTTCACAGCAACAACTCAGAGCCTGAAAAACACACTTAGAAGTGCATCTTCTGTTTTTACCAAGAGGGAGGTAAACCCTGGAACAAAACCACATCTGACACCTGTATGTGGCAAATGCATCTGTTACTGAAGCGAAACCTTACAGGGATAATTAACAAGAGGCCACGAGCAAACAATTTCTCTCTCTGGATGCACGCGTATGGCCTCATGCAGCAGTTTGTGCGGAATCCTCCAGCCAGGTATGAGCCAGACTCACAGGCACTGTGTATTTGCATGACCATAGTGTTGTATCTGACCTAATTAGCACCATGTCTAACCTAATTAGCACCACGTACCACAGGGTTAAGTACTTTTGGTGCAACAGCACTCATAGACAAGTCTACAGCTGCTGTCTCCTATTTCACATGTGACTCTATGAATATATGCTAAGTTCTGTGCTCTGTTGCATGGTGCAGAGGTGCCTCCTGTCATGTTTGTGTTGCTTGTTTGTTTTTTTTTTTTTAATAGCAAATACAGATATTTTTATTTTCTTGCTTCCAAGGCAATATGCTGCTTTGCTCATTGCTGTTATTCTATACCATTTCTATTTAACTGAATGAGAAAAAGCATACTTAGCATACCAAGATACTAGGATGAAATATGTTTAGGATATGCTTCTACATGTGTCTAAAAAGAACCCAAACAGTAAAAACAGCAAGGTGAAAAGAAATCCCTAAATCTCTATGCTCAGCTGCCCATGTAAGTGCTGATTCTCTGCTATCATATCTCTGGGGCACTAATTTACAATTCTGTAAGATGTTACTGTAAACTGCTTAGTAGCAATGCTATGTCCATTTGCACAAGCATGAATGATGATCCAAGGTGTGAAAGCAACAGAAAATAATCCTCTGATGTTTATATATGACCTTAGGGAAGTACATCTCCTCCAGGGCATAGCATTGGGAATTTTCTCTCTAAAAAAAAATTCTATTTAATCCCTTTTAGCTTCTCAAATAAACTGATAGACTATGCCTGTTTCAAGTTAACACATGGACACATCAAGTGTAGTAATGAAATCCAAAATTCCTACAAGCAACTAAACTGGGCATTATCTGCTGGCAGTTTACAGTATGTGTCATGGTAAGAGAAAACCTAGAAAGATTTTGAAAGATACAGCAATTGCTCCAGAGAGTGTATTCCATATGTTGAGGGTGACCAAAAGGACATCAGTAACACAGCTATGAGAAAAGCAGATGGAGCAGATATGGAGACTGAGAGAGAAGAAGACAGGCAATGACAGGAAAAGACAAAATTACAAAGTTGTGAAGTGCTGTGGTGTAATTGAGGCCCAAGTTGAGCTGACAGAGCACCCAGCTGCTGCTGAGTGAGTGGCCTCCATGGGCTCTTGAAACAATAGCCAGGAAAGCCCCCAGAAGAAGTGAGTGCTTCTGTGCTGGGTTAGCTCCCACAGCTGGCTCACTTGGGTGAGATAAGCACCTGTGTTGGCACAAGGGAAGGGACAGGAACCAACCCCTGCTAGGGGGTGAGGAAGGAAGTGCAGCACCACCCTGGTGGCAGCAGGCAGCTATTAGCTTGGCTTATCATCAGAATCAGGTCACAGCCTAACAGCTGGCAACAGCCCTACATAAACCAGCACAAGCTATGGCTGCTCTGTAACCCTGCATCTCTCACCACTTGTCCCTGCTGCAGACACAACTGTCTCATAGCCTTGTCTGGAGAAATAAGCTGGTTGTAAAAGGCTCCTCTCCTCCCTCCCCTGTGCTATTTTTCAGCCAAATCGTGTTCCTAATCTGGGTTATCACACAGTTGAACAAAACAACTGTGCCAGCAAACCAGCGGGCATATCAAAGAGACAGGCATGGATGGCTGGGAGCAAAAACTGTCTTAGGCCAGCACAGCTGCCAAAAAAATTGTCAAACTGCACTCTCAGAGGGCTACAGGGTTTGCAGAGACAGGGAAATCTATGGAGATACACTAAAGAGGTAAGTACAAAAAGGAACCACAGAAATAGGCCAGGGAGATAAGTGCAAGAATAGTGTTTCAAGGGACCTTTTTGACAGGTCAGGTCAGGCCTGGAAAAAAAAAAGCTGTCATAAGCAGGATGAGAGATAACAAAAGCCTAAAAAGGCTTATCTGTGATGTGAACAAAGGAAGATACTTTAGAAAAGAAAAGGAAATAAAATTCACATACTTCAAGATAAACAGGTCAAAAAAAGAGTGAAGTCAAAGATGACTCCCATGACTCCTACAGGTCTGACTGACAGACTGTAATTGTGTATTTTCCAGACAGGATTGCAAACTCCTTATCCAAGAAAAAACACTGGTCCTTGTGTAGGGCCTGCAGATGGAGTTTCAACTCAGGAGGTTCTCTGAAACACTATACTACATTTCCTCAACAGGTGGAAGCTTTTAATCCTGAGTGCCTTCCTATGTAGTTTTTTCAAGTTAGCTTGAAAATTAAAATACTTGCACTTGCTCATAAGGATAGAAATGGACAGTATCAATAGCATTGCCATGTAGGACAGGGGTCAAAAATTTTCAGATGCTTTGTAAGCCTTTACTTAAGAATCCAGAATGGGCCAAAGCCACTTCTCTTAGCCTTTACCTTTGTTGGGGAAGAAGGGGTATTCAGATTCAGAAGCCTTGACTCTGCCTCTACTGTAATTTTGCTATTTGCTACTGTCAAAACGTAGAACTGCAGCTAGGAGTGTTCAAGAGCTGATTTTGATGACAAATTATTACATCAGGATGGAAAATGAGTCCGCATTTGTCTGTTTCAGTAATGGAATGAAAAAGTAAGCCACTCTCAATTTTTTGAATTATACCCAACTTCTAGAGATATATCCATGCAATCTTGTCTCCTTCAGTGCCATCCAGTGGAATTAATGTGAAATATCACTCTAATGCACAGGAAGGATATACAAAAATACAACAGCACAGAGCACACAAAATAGCTCTACATTTTCAGGAGGTGCTGTTCATACCAGGTAAATTGCAGGTTGTCAGAGATATTGGTATAACAGTAATGAAAAACAGAACCATGATTTCCAATAGCTGTAATTCAAATTAGATCTGACATTGTTGCCTGTATTCTCAGGAAAGCTCCTTATATAATTTCTAAAATAGTTATTTGTGTCTGCAAAATATGCAGGATTTACAAAAGTCATACTGGTATAGCATGGTATAATGATTTAACAGCATCTGTTTGTGTAATGCTCCTATCCACAACTCAAGCCAGCAAAATATTATTTGTAATTTTGCTTCTCCTCTGAGGTATGAATAACTTGACTGAAGGGGCAGCAATATCTGGATTTACACATGCTCACATTATCAATAATACAGTATTTTTAGCACATATTCACATACATCTATATTGTATTACATATGTGGGTGTATGCAGATATATATACCTGCCGTATACATATATACACACACACACAAATGAAATGTAGTTAAGTTGTAGCCTCACAATAGATTCTCTTTTATGTAAAAGCTCCTTGCCCTTTTAGAACTTTCCTGAATCCTCTCAAATTACAATGTGCTCATGCCAATATTTGCATTAACATTCCTAAGGCCATTTTTCTGCTTTTTCAACTCCAGGTTACAGCTGTGTGCCAAAGGCTTAAGGCTTCCTACCTAAAAACTCTTTAAAGGTGGCTTTCAAGATGGGTTTCTTCAACCAAATGGAGGTCTACCTCTTTTGTTCCTTTATAGGACACAGAAGAGACAAGAAAATATCTTTTACTAAATTAAAAAGTCAGAATATTTTCTTGGTTTTACTTACCCTAGCACATAACTATTGGAAATGGAAGAAAAAAAAGTATTTTTTTTATAATTGAAATTTTATATAATTATAAATTTTTATAAATTGAAATGCTAATGTCTCTGTGCTTGTGAGTTTTAACTTTCCTTTAAGTCTCTGTTCAAATCCCAGTGGTTCCTCTGTCAATGCTCCCCTTCCCATCACAGCCTGTCCCTTTTCCCAGAGTTAAGATGTGATTCTGTTTGATTTTGTCTGCTCTAGCAACGTGCTCTCATTCTTCTGGTTTCCTTACTGGCCTCCACGTCTACTCTCATATAGATTCCTTGTCTATATGTACTTGTTCCATTGCCTTGAACTCATTCTACATTTCTCCTTGAGAACTTGATTTCCTTCCTCACCTAATCCTGGTGTCCTATCCCTATTGCTCTCATGTTAAGGTTTTCGACTTCCAACAGTTTCAGTCTTGCCTCCATACTTACTGTTTCCTTCCCTTCAGTCAGGTCCATGTTCCCTCACCCTTCCAATAAGACACACTCAAAAACCCATGAAAAAGAGAAAACAGCAGATTTTGGGGAGCACAGGGGATGATTTCCATCATCCCACTCAGTCCAGATCCACCCCAGCCCATAGTGGCAAACAGAGGTCTCTTTTGGGCCCACAACAGGGGAACATTTGACTGCAATAATAGTAAGGATGGCAGGGACACATGCTAATTCAGGAATGTGGAAAATTACTTTCTTCAAGGCTCATAGATTATCCTCCATGCAGTTAGAAGACCAGACACCCCAGTTCAGTTTTTTCTGAAAAATTCCAAGTTTGCTCTAGAGTATAAAGGCATTTAAGAACCTCAAATATAAGATCTCCACAATAATTTACCCTAGAAAAAGCCCTTTTTTTCTTAGGTCATATTTGATAGTAGTGAAGTCATCCTAAACTTTCATCCTCAATATAGAAAATTTCATGCCAAGCAGTGGACTGTAAGCAAGTGGCATGTTATCTAAGGCACAGTTCAGCAAGAAAAAATTAGCACATGATATGCTACCTTTAGCTGTAGTTAAAGTTTAACAAACTTAAAGAACAACTGACAAACCTACTGTAGGCAGTTATATATGTAAAGTATAATGGATTACTAAATGTGAAATAGTATTTAAGTTAGTAATAAGAACATGTACGTGTAAAATAAAATTATTATGACTTTACCTTCATTTTCACTCTTAGTTTATATACTCTGTAATTACTCAATACATTTTCCTCAGCTGAGCAATCTCAGAAGAGTGGATGATTGTGTAATCCAGAGCTGCTTATGGTAGCATAAGAACAGTTGCATGACTGTAATGAAACAAGAAAACAGATCTACTCTAGTTTCCATTGACAAGCCTAGATAGTAATTAATGCTCTGCTAGCAAAAAATTTATTTTATTCCAAGGATTAGTTTACTCAACAGTAATGACTGGCACACACAGACACATCTCTGTGGAAGTGCTGTCCCTTGCCTGGGTAGGAGAACTTCAGTGATCTGCTCTAGCAGAACACATAACATGATATCAGGAAACAGCAAAACATCTCTTCCCCATCCTTCTTCAAGCTGCATTTGTAATGAGCTTAAGCCAGAGCTCTCCAGTAGTTTACTTATTACTTATAGCAGGGACCAACCAGAGATGGTGTCCAGGGGATTTACTGTGCTAGGCAAATAAGATTCCACTGTTACTACCTTTCTGTGGAAATAACTCTGAGCTCTCTGCATTGCATGATGTTAAGAGCACAGTTCTCATATTAAGTTGAGTAGGGAATGTCACTATATATTAAACTTAACTGCACAGAACATAATTGAACTCAATGGGAGATGCTGTCCTCTATGTTTCAGTGGGACTTGACTTTGAAGAAATAATAATTCACTGGTTTATAAAGGCATTTATAAACTTATTATACAAGAAGTGCCAGTGCAATACTGTGATTTATAGACACTGGTATGATTCACCTTGAGATTTTTGTTGTATCTTGCCAAAAGCAGCTATTATCAAACCCCAAATGACTCTTAACAACACTACTATCGACATGGCATTTAGAAGTTCCTTCCCTAGTGGGAACAAAACCATCTCTTTTCTTCCAATGTTGAAAATTAAATGCACAGCATTAACACCAACAGTGAGGTGTTTAACTTCAAAATTGCCTTTCCTGGTGAGAATGAAAATAGTACTTGCTTTGTTTTTCAAAATTAACAGCAGTGTTTTTCTCTCTTTTCTAATACACATACTTATCAACCTGAGACACAGTTATATCTCTTAGCGCTAATAGAGTACTGCAGGTATACACCTATGCTTGTCTGTGCACAACATCCCATACTCCAGGAGTAGGATTTATCCTGTTCCAATGTGATTCAAGCACACATTAATAAAGTAGAAAGAATATGACTGGAAAAAAAAAAACGTTAGGGAAGACAAAAGGCTCGTTTTAAAGTCATCTTTGTACCAGCAACAACACATTGATGCAGTAGTAACACAAAAGAAAATTAACCCAAAATTAAAGCATAAGGTTCCAGAAAGGCATCAGACCAGAGACGTTCCTCACTACAACCAAAACCTGTTGTGAGCCATTCTACATGTGTGCAAAACTGTTCCTGATTTTTCTTCAGATGTCACCAGTATTTGTGTTCACACATATAGTCAGCAGGTAAAGAGATGAAATGGCTCTCAGTTAATTTGTCCTCAAAAATTGGACAAGGGTAAATTCTTCTAATCAGTCCTTTAGCCACTCTAGGACCGGATGTGCTGAGTCTCCAACGCTTCCTAGAACAATTCCTTTGTAGGAGCCCAGGACTCACAGGTGAGTCCATATAATCTTATGCACACAGGGTGACTGGAAGCACTCACAAAGCCCTGAGGTGTGGAGTCCTGCCTCTGTGGTTTGGCTGTCATTAACTCAGCAACACCAGAATATGACTTCTGGAGATCCCTCTGAGTATTTGAAATGTTCTTATCACCATCCTGTGGAATCTAACCCTCCCCAGCTCCCACTCTTAACTGGTATATGAGCAGCTCAACATGGGCTAGTCCTTAGTCCACTTGGCAACTCAGATGCTTGTGGAGGAGGACAGGATATTCTTGTCTGTACTGCTTGGTCTTCTTCTTCTACAAGAGTACAGACAATTCTACTGCAGCCACTCAGGCTTTATTGAATTCCTGCTGTCTCTGAGGGGCAGATCTCAAGCCCAGGTCAAGTCCCAACCAACTTCATTAGAAAGAAAACTGTTTCATTGAAGAGCATAAACAGGCTGGCAGAATGGATGATCTTAGCTGAGGTGCAAACTCAAGTCTACGTTTGCCAAGGATTTCATTCACCTTCCCTTCTAAGGTCTGTATGGACCTTCATGAAGTCAGGAACTGTGGTATCACAGACTTAGAGGTCTAAGAGACAAGCCCACTTCACCTCTAAGCAGAATCCCTAATGTGACACATCATGCCCTTTCTGTATTTGAGCCTATATTACAGGATAACCATACGTGGGTCTGATACAACAAATGCCTGGAAATACATGTGGTGATTACACTTTCTAAACTTTCTGACACTGTTTTGTAACAAGCACATTGCTCCAAGCCACCCACAGCAGAGAAGATACAAACTTTATGCCCTTCTCTTCCTGTCAGTCCCATCCCATTCATTACTGTTCCCTTGCTCTCTGTCACTGAACTATTCTTGCCAATGCACAAGATAACATTGTATGGCCTAACCAGGAAAGCAAAGCAAAAGCACTTCCATTCTAACAATGGAAAAATAGCAAAAGAAAAAAAAAGCATTGGACTTCTTTTTTCTGACTTCATTTCCTTAATCCCTTCGTTTTTTCTCTGTAGAGGCACTCTTAGTTAAACCACTACATAACCATTTCCACAAAATAAGACATCTAGGTCATTAAAGATAAATACTTCTTCTTTAAATGCAATCTGTCCTGTAGTTCAGTTCATAATGACATGTAGGCGTTAAAAATTGAAAACTTAGGCAAACCCAGACTTTTAATTCAGGAGGAAAAATCAATACAGCTCTCCAGGGACAGCCCTTCGGAATTCAAAATTCTTTCCTCTTTTGCACTGACTCAGCAAGCCCTATCTTGGCAGACTGCAGCTTGTGATATTTTCACAGTGTGCTTATTACTTTTTCACAGAGAATTGTTCAAATTATGGAGTAAGATTTTGCAAACTAAAGACAGCCTACAGAGCTACAAGAGCAATTAGCTGAACCTTTTGTAGGCAGCAGTCCTCATATAATGCTTCCTCCAAAAAGCTACAACAACCCATGTCCTTTCCACTACCTTTCTGTCACATGCCAATGTTTAAACCTGGAATATGTCAAGATTATTTTAAGTCAGGGTAAGTCTTTAGTGCAAGCCATCAGGAAAGGAGACCTAATCAGGGGAACAGGCAGCATTGCTCAGTCAAAGACATCTAGGAACTAAGGCTTTAAGAATGGAGCAAATCAAGGCGTTGATGTACATCTATGTACATCATATATTACTTGCTAACTTGGCAAGTAATCAAGGTCCATGTATCCTACACCTGAACTATCCTCTTATAATATTAAAATTCGTGCCTATAGGTCAAAATACCCCTGCCCAGGTGAAGACCCCTCCCCAGAGCATTGGATAGAAGTTAGCTGGGGTTACATAACTTGTATGGAAATTACAAACCCATCATCATAGAGGTAATTGCTAACCAATCATCACAGAAATTCCAGAGGGGCAAACCTGATTTGTGGAATACCACTGAGAACCCAGGCTTGTGCAATTCTGAAATAAATAATCATTGCCTCTCTTAATTATTGTCCAGGCAACAAATCCGATTGTATGGACAACACTGAGGAGGAAAGGGGGAAAGGACCTGAGGGTCCTTTTCCTTTCACCAGTGGAAGATGATCTGTGGGTGCTGGTGGAACATGAATCAGCAATACATGAGCCAACAATTTGCCCAGGTGGCCAAGAAGACCAGCGGCATCCTGGCCAGGATCAGAAATAGTGTAGCCAGCAGGAACACGGAAAGGATTGTCCCTTTGTACTCAGCACTGGTGAAGCCACACCTCAATTGCTGCATCCAGTTATGGCCACTCAAATCAGGAAGGCTATTGAGGTGGTGGAGCAAGGCCACAGAAGTGAAATGAAGCTGGTGAAGAATCTGGAGCACAAGCGCTACCAGGAGCGGCTGAGGGAGCAGAGGTTGTATAGAAGAACAGAAGCTCAGGGGAGACCTCATGTCTCTCTAGAATTACCTGAAAGGAGGCTGTAATCAGGTGGGGATCGGCCTCTTCTCCCAGGCAACCAGCGACAGGATTAAAGGACACAGTCTTAATCTACACTAGGGGAGGTTTAGGTTGAACATTAGGAGGAATCTCTTCACAGAAAAGGTTGGGAAGCATTGGAACAGGCTGCTCAGGGAAGTGTGGAGTCACCATCCCTGGAAGTGTTTAAAGGAAGACTGGACGCGGCACTTAGTGCCATGGTCACACCGACAAAGTGGTGCTCGGTCAGAGGCTGGAGCCCAGGACTTCGAGGACTTTTCCAGCCTAAGTGATTCTGTGATTCTGAGGTAAAACATAAACTGATCCGCCACAAACTCCGACCTCAGCAAGCCTGGAAGAAACCAACCCGTACAGCAGAACTTTTGTTCACGCTTTCACCAGTCACAGTGCAGGGTTGTAGCCGAGCCCAGAGCACCTCTTTTCCTCGGCACCCCGAGACGTGCGGGCGGGACGGGCCCCACGCGGCTCCGCGGCAGCGCCGAGGCCCAGCGCGCCCCGGCGCTGTCCGTCCGTCCGTCCGTCCGCCCCGCCCCGCCCCGGCCCGCCCGGCCCACCCGGCCCATGCGGATGTGAGCTCACGGCGCGCCGGGCGGAAGCCGCGGGGCGGTGTTTCCGCGGCGGCGGCGATGGCGGGGAAGGCGGCGGCGGCGGCTGCGGCGGGCGAGCCCCTCGGGCGGACGGCGGAAGAAGCGGCCTGGGCGGAGACGCTGCGCGGGGCCTGCGAGCCTGAGCACCACTGGCGGTACCGCCGGGAGTTCCTGCTGCGCAACGTGGGGGAGCTGCCGGCGGCGGGCAGCGCCCAGCTGCAGCGCCTGGTGTCCCTCTCCATGGTGTGGGCCAACCACGTCTTCCTGGGATGCCGGTGAGTCCAGCGGGACGCGCCGGGGCACAGGGGGCGGGGAGGCGCGGCCGTCTGACGAGGCCCCTTCCCTCCTTTCCTCTTGTCGCCCCTCCAGGTACCCGCCGCAGGTCATGGAGAGGGCGCTGGAAATGGCCGAAGGCATCCAAGTGACCAACGCGCCTGTCCACACCACGAGAGACGAACTGGTTGCCAAGGTGAAGAAAAGAGGCATATCAAGTAGCAATGGTTAGCAGATCATAGCTGTGACAATACATAGGAGTCTAGAAAATGCTTGTTTCTGAATGTTCTCGGTTTGCCTCGGGCTTAGAAAGTAGTTGAAATCATTTACTTCTTAAACTCCCGCTAATAGTTTCCTCTGTCTGTGCTATTCTTTTTCTAATATGTCTCTAAAATGGACATAATGCGTAGATAGTAATTTGGTAATGTAGAGCTGTTGTTTTGAATTTCTACAACTGGTGCACTTTAATCTGACAACTTGTGCATTGTGATATGTGCTGCTGTGCTCCAGCTTAAACACGTTCTTGTTACTTTGCCATTGTCGCTGTGTAAGAAACTGCATTTCTAAAAGTAACTCTCAGACTTACATTTTAAAGATGTTTTGTGACATTAGTAGACCAAATACACTTTCTTTATTTTTAGGTCAGATAACCCATTTAATGTATGTTGGCCAGTTTTGGTCTGGACTTCAAGAATAGAAATACATATTTGGGTCCAAACCAACATCTAAAATCTTGCATGAGTGTATGCCGGATGTTGTCCAAAAAACTCAAAATTCTGAAATAGTAGCTTAATACTTGAAATGACAGTTCAAGGTGTATTGCTAATATATGCCCTTTAAATTCACAGAGAATATTGCTAGGTTTTAGATTATTTTTCTCTACATGGATATTTCATAGTGCAGAAATCAAAGAGGATCACATATTTTACCTGTTTTGCAGAAGGGGTAGAGGAGCCCTCCAAGAGACAAGCTGTTGAAAAAAGCAGAGACTCTAAAGATGTTGGAAAGAATGTGAAAACAACCAAGGCAGAAGGAGCAAAGGAAACAGAGAGCACCTTGCCCAAAAAGCAGGAAAAAGGTATTAGCAAAGATCCAGAAATTTCCCAGTCAACTTGCAGTTCAGATCAAGAAATGGTCACAGTCTCAGACACAGAAACAGAAGGAAAACCTGCTAATGCTGAAAGTACTGCTGAGCAAAAGCCACCTTCATCTGAAAAAGAGCCAGGAAAGAAGCCTTGTTCAAGCCCACCCAAGGAAAGCAAGTGTGAAAATGTGCCATCACCTGAAAAGAAAACTACAGGAAGTGTAGCACCGCTGGCTGCTGAAAGCACCCCTCAGGTAGCAGCAGTGGTGGTGGCAGCACAGCCACCAGCTTCCAAAAGCACCCCACAGGCAGCAGCTGCGGCAGCAGCAGTGCCATCAACCTCCAAGAGCACCCCACAGGCAGCCGCTGTGGCAGCAGCAGTGCCATCAACCTCCAAGAGCACCCCACAGGCAGTAGTGCTGGCAGCAGCAGTGCCAGTGACCACCAAGAGCACCCCACAGACAGCAATGGTGGCAGCAGCAGTGCCACCAACCACCAAGAGCACCCCACAGGCAGCAGCAGCAGCAACAGCAGTGCCACCAACCACCAAGAGCACCCCCCAAACAAGTGCTGCGTTGCTGTCTTCCAAAACCCAGGTGGGTGCCCCAGCATCAGTGTCCAAGAACGGTGCTCAGGTGAGCAGCTCACTGCTTCTGGCCCCCAAGAGTGGTACTCAGGTGGGCACCTCCCTGCTGCTGGCTTCCAAAGGCCCAGCTAAGGTGAGCTCCCCGCTCCTGGCCTCTAAGAGCAGTGCAGAGGTAGCTGCCTCTTTGCTGGCCGCTCGGAGTGGTGCGCAGCCGGGATCCTCAGTGCTGGCTTCCAAGAGCAGCGCTCAGGTGGCTGCTTCGCTGCTGGCTGCTCGGAGTGGAGCTCAGCAAGGGCCCTCCCGAGGTGGAGCTCAGGCAGGTGCTTCCCAGCTGGCCTCCAAGAGTGGCTTGCAGGCAGGTGAAAGCCCTGCAAAGGCTTTGTGCAAACCGCTGACCAGCGAAGATGCGAAGGAAAGACAACCATTTTTCAACAGACTCTACAAAGCTGTAGCCTGGAAACTGGTTGCTGTTGGAGGCTTCAGTCCTAATGTAAATCATGCAGAACTTCTAAATTCATCTATTCAGTCTGTAAAAGCTACGTTAGATGTTGCTTTTGTTCCTCTGAAGGAACTTGCAGACTTGCCTCAAAATAAAAGCTCTCTAGAAAACATAGTTTGTGAACTGAGGTGCAAGTCTGTCTACTTGGGTACTGGCTGTGGTAAAAATATGGAAAATGCCAAAGCAGTGGCTTCAAGAGAAGCTTTGAAATTATTCCTCAAGAAGAAAGTTATTGTGAAGATCTGTAAAAGAAAATACAAAGGTAGTGAAATTGAAGATTTGGTGCTTCTGGATGAAGAGTCAAAACCTTCAAATTTGCCTCCAGCTTTAAGAAATCCTCGTGAGATCTTGTAGGGGAGAATCACTGTTTGTACTGTGTATAATATTTCAATACAAGGACTGAAGGTTAATTTTGTACTTTGAAAATGTAGGCTTCCAGATATTTTGTATTTCTTTCTCAGTTTTGCAAGACAATGATAGTTCTTTCACTTGGTAGCAATTGTATAAAACTTGTTAGAGATGACAAGTGCGCATTTAAAGGTATTGCCTTAATATACAGCACACTAGTGTGCTGTTGTATTTGCAAAATAGTCTACCTAACTCTTCTATTTTTAATTAAACTATTAAGGTACAATTTGCTGTTTAAAACCTGACGTTTTTGTAATTCTTACAAATTGATGGTAGTGTGCTCAATTGTCTACCATATCTTTTCTAGGCTTGTAGAAGTGTGTACATAGGGACCATAATACTTGAATAATTGAAAGTTGTTTAAAAATTTCAATCAAAAAGTTGAATTATATGTTTCAGGCTTGTTGATCATAATGTTCACTGTTGCTCATACTAGGAGAGAAAGTAGTTGGTTGACTATTTTTATGGGATGTTTTCATAACACTTGCAATATAAGTGACATCCTGATTTCATTTAACATTATGCTATCAGGTTAGACCCCATTTAATATCACATTGACAAATTAGCAATTAGCAGTCAAGTTACAGCTATTTCGGCCACCAATACTGTAATCATATTTAATTTATATGGTGAAGTATCATTTACAGTTTTGTTTGGTACTTTTATTTCCAAATGAACGTGGATTTCTATACTAAGTATATTTTGACTGCTACTAAAACAATAAAACCTCTGTGATAAGTGTCTAGAGTATTTTGGTTTTGGCTATTAAATATTCCAGCCATTTCAATAACATTGTAACACCTTCAGTAAAGCTTTACAATGAGTGGCTTCAAGGTGTAATCCCACAAGAATGAGTTGGTTTCTTTAGCTGTCTAGCTGAAATACTGTAAAACTGATAGAGGGGACCTGTAGAAACTGTTGTAACACCAAGGTAAGCAAAATGAAAATGCTGCTGTCTGCTGGAGACAGTGAGTGTAGTGTAAAGCATTCATTCTAATCAAGCCCTTCCTTTGTTACATTTTTACTCCCTGTACAGAATAGTTTGAGGCAAAGAAAGTGTGAGATTACCTTATATTTTCAATGTTGCTGAAATACCTGCACAAAATGCATGTTTTGGTATATTGGATAATGACATGTAATTGTAAAATCATAATGTCTTCAGTGCTATTTTGAATTAATCTTGTCCTGTTACAGTAGTTAGCATCATTTAGTGGTGTCCTTACACTTGACTGACAGATCCATTGATCAAGTGCTAAAGGAATGAATAAGAATTTCTGGGATCTCAGTAGTGCATATGTCCACTTTCAGTTATTTTGTAAGTTTTAGGTCTAAACCACAGTGGTGTTTACGCTGTACCCTGCGTGCTTTTGAACAGCAGTGGCCGTGCAGTCCATAACACCAGAAGTCTACAAGGCGCTCGCACTTCCCGATGGCTGGTTGAGAACTTCCTCCAGCTGACCCCTGTGCTTCTGTGCCCTCGGTCGCCCTTCACCTAGTTAGATTTCTCAGGAGTTCCCCCTTGGCATTCCTGGAGCACCACCTGGCGTTTGGAATGCGGTGTGCTAAATTGCGTCTTGGTGCAAGAATTGGTGTCTGCTTCTAGCACAGGGCTACCTTCGTGCTGTGCTTAGGAGCTCTGGTATTCATGATGGGAAGGGTGAGATATGTTTTCAAATCCTTACGCTGCTCAGGTAGACACACGTAAGGACTGTGCTTGTGAGGCAGGAGTTGCGTCCCGTGCCCTCTGCAGCACAGTTTTCTCTGCTGTTAATCTGGGCATCTCCAGATCTCTGGTTCAGAATTGCAGCACATGTTGTAATGTGAAAACCTGTGTTTCTCGTCTGTGAAGCAAAGTTCTCAGTATTCACTGAATTCAGGGGGCTGTTAGGGCAACTATGTTAAAAGGCTGAGGTGCTAGATGCCTTTTTAAAAATACCTGACTTAGAATTACTTTTTTAAGATTTTTGAATGTTATTCCTCTTTGATGTTTGGTTGTGAATCATTAAAGAACAAGTCTGTAGCTACTCGAAACTGAAACTGAAAGCTGAAGCGTGTTATTTTTATTTCACATTCTGCATGGAAAGCAACTAAACACATGGATTCACATACAAGTGAATAAGCACTGTTTGAGTATTCGAATGAGAATTTATTAACATTTCATTAGCCCTAGAGGAAGAAAGCAATTGAAAGAACTGTCTTTGGCAAGAAGAGTCTGTGCAGTCCTGTCAGTTCTAAAATCCCGTGTCTCTCCTCCAGGTACTGTCCTGGTCTCTAGGGACTGGGATGCTGGTCTTTAGCTGTCAGACCCTGCTGGCGGGGGCGAGGGAGAGCACCTGTACTTACACCGTAGGTGTGCAGAGTTGTCTCAGGGGGACAAAGCCAACCAACCAACCGAAAGGAAAACTGACCCCGTTTTTTCTACGGAAGCACAGGAAATCGCAGCCATCAGAAAGTGACTCCCGTTTCCTCTGGGCGCTGCTAGCGCAGCCTAAGCACGTAGGGCAGGTCCTTGCGGCCAGCCGCCCTGGCTGCAGTCAGCCGCTGCCGGCTGCGGGCCCGTGCGGGTGCGGCACCGCCGCCCCTGCTGCGGCCTGCGGGCGCTGCGGCGGCCACAAGGCGGGGCTGGCGCGCCAGCCCGGCTCGGGGCGGGGCCGCGGCGCTCTATTTGCATAACGCGTTCCCGGGGCCGCTCGGTTCCTCCGCGGCCGCTTTCCGCGGCCACTCGGGGCCGTAGCGCCCCTCGGGGGGCGGCCAGGCTGCCTGCCCACTGTGCGTCCCTGCAGAGACCAGCTGGGAGGCAGACGCAATGTAAAACGACACTCACCCTACCCTTGAAGTTGTCCTATCTACCGTGCTTTATATAACGTCACTGGGAAGGAAAGCATGCCGGGATGTTCTGAAGACCTGCTCGCTAGGCCACGCACGGAGGACTTCCGTTCCTCATGGGCCCCGCGCCCGCCTAGGGGAAAGTCCCCGGACCGCCGGCAGAGAGTGCCGGGCGCTGCCGCGCCCCCGCCCGCCGCCGCCTCGACCCTCCCGCCAAGACGCCCGCGGGCCGAGCGGATGAGCGCGGGGCGGGCTCTCGTCACGGCCACAGATACGCAGGTAGCGCGGCAGGCGCGCCAACAGAACGGGGCTCACTCTCAGGTCATCCTCTTTTGCCGGCGGGGGTTCCGCAGCAGCGCGTCCCACGGGACGCCTCAGGCACGGGTGGTGCCTCCCACGGCCTAGCGTGGGCACAGCAAAGCGTGTGAGGGATCCGCTGCTTTCCCCACAGTGGCGCGCAGGACAAGCGACCCGCAGCCCCCCTGCTGCTCGTACCAGCGGTGCTTCAGGTTTCTCCTGGCGCGCAGAATTATTTGGGTTGGAAAAGACCTTTGAGATCATCGAGTCCAGCGTTTTACTGAAAACCATCTTGTCAGCCAGACTAAGGCACTAAGTGCCATGTCCAGTTTTTCCTTAAACACCTCCAGAGACGGTGACTCCACCACCCCCCTGGCCAGCCTGCTCCAATGCGTGACAATCCTTTTGTGAAGAAATTTCTCCTATTGTCCAACCTAAGCACATTCAATTGGGGAGGCACTTCGGGCGGAGCACTTACCTGCTTGAAAAGGCTTTCCCTCCTTCCCTGCCCCGGGAAGTCGCCAGAGGCTAGATGGAAGTACTCCGCTGCAGGTACTTGGACCCGCAGAAGCTCGTGGTGCACCAGCACAGGAGGGTTCGGTGGGTACCTGAGCGTGGGCACAAATGCTGACACAGCACCGAGTACAAGCCTCGCTCTTCCAGCACAGCGGCCACTTACCCAGGCTGTGTTGTGCGGGATGTACCTACCCCCGGCATCCCCTGCTCCACCTTCTCCGCAGAGGGGAACAGTGCATGCACCAGTGTTATTTGCCCACTTTAATTAGATTCTCATGCTTAAACTCCCAGGGACTAACTCTGCAAGATGCTGCTGCCCTGCTGAAAACTGAATTAATTTCATTGTCAGTGCCACTTTTGCCTCTAGTATGTCAAGCAAATAGCACATCATCATGCTCTATTGAGACCTCTGCTGTACTACAGTCATGTCTGGGGTTAAAACATGACAGAAGAGCACTGGCAGAGATCCCCAAAATAACATAAAATTCTGGCATCTCAGACCCAAACCAAATGGTTTATTACCTCACCCAAATTATCTTTGTTACTTTACCCTAAAAGCCCCCAAGTGGCCCAGAGACAATGCTTCCTTTTGGTTCATTCTGTCTTGGTATTTTTGAAGTTCCTGTGGTGAACCCAGGTCTTTCTCTCTGGCTGAGCCTCAGACATGTGGCCTATATGCAGGCACAGTACAGTTTGTAAACCCTGTTAGTTTCCAACATCTGCTGTTCCTCTTCCAGCAATATCCTCATGGTGACCTCTTTCCAGCCATGTCAGAGCCCACGCTAGATAGAGGAGACCAGTGTGCAGAGTGGGGAGCACTTCTGCAGAGTTGGTGGTGTCAGCTCTGACTGCCTCACATGAGAGCCCTGAAAGGGTGTGCAAGGGGCTCAGAAACCACCTGGCCTGAGCTGTTGTTTTGGTTGCTGTCATAGCCACTTGAACTACTCGAGTGTCTTTCTTTTCTCCTGTGATCCTGCATGTGATCACCTATATGTATGTGGGGAAAGAGAGATTTCAAATTAAAATGCTATCAAAGAACCCATCCCCAAAGAAACAACTAAACTGGGGCACAGCTCTATGAAGTCTTGTTTTTTTGGCCGAGAAACTGTAATGAAATCTCAGTGTCCCAGTTTCATCTACTAAAAGGATATATCTAAAGCTGTATGAAGCACCTGCTATACAGGCTGAAGACCACAGTCAAGCTTGTGGAGACAAGCTGAAGCTTGTGCAGTGACTAAAGTGTGCTTGTTTTTCTTTTTTGGCCCTAAAATTGCACCACAGCACCTTAATGACTTAATTGGTTCTATGCATGTGTGAAGAAAATGGTCTCACTTGTAGGTTATGGTAAATCTTGGATCGACTTCAAATTTGTTAGTAGGAGAGAATACATCAAACATCAAACTTCTCTTGCCTATAGGTTAAATTAAGCTGACACAACATGGTCTAGTGGTCCAGAGACTAAGGGAAAAAAGCACACATGGAAAGAATTTTGATGCTGTCTCTCACTGGGCAAATTTGTCACCTAGATTGTAAGTTGCAAAATACAGAGAAAATAAAATCAATATCTGTATTTTTGAAGTTTTTCTTTCAGCTAAATTTTCATTTTTGCAATGTTTTTGCCTAAGGTATAATATGCCATGCTCTTTGTTCAGGTAACAACAATTGATCTGTGTTTGTGTATGTGCCTTCTAGATGGTTCTGTTAGTTGCCACTGCCACAGCAAAGGTACTGCCATTGGGTAGGTTAAGCATTTTTTAAAAAATGCTGTCATGAAATCTGCTGTCAGGATGCATCAATTTCTAGTCTGTGATTAATTAACACTCACTCACAGATGAGCATTTAGGAAAACAGGTTTTATGTTGATATCTAGTAACAGTTTAAAATACGTAGCCTAATTATGAAAATGGTGCATAATAATTTCTGAACACTACTGCCTGTTCCTAAGGTAATGGAAGACTGAGTTACAGTGGCTATGAGCTATGTATTTTCCTTCTCTAGTAACATTCCTGCAGCTAAAAAAGCATTGTTCTGCTCCAGCATCTGAGCCTGCAGCCCTTTAAAGTTTTCATTGCCACTGGTAGTCAAGTAACATTAACTGTTAAGCCCAAGTGCAAAAGGACTTCTTCTCAATATGAATGTAGAGATGAATCACATTGGGCAAAAGATATTTTGTCACGAGTAAGAAAACTGATCTAACCAATGGATTTACTAAATCCTCTGATGTTTTACATTTTACATTTCAAATCTTCTGGTGTCTAGCCTGGAGAAGAGACAGCTGAGAGAGGATCTTATCAATGTCTTTAAGGATCCAAAGGAAGGATGTCAAGGGGATGGAGCCAGGCTCTGCCAGGTGGTTCCAAGAAATTGGACAAGAGGCAACATGCAGAAATGATATATAGGAAGTTCCACCTGAATACGAGGAAGAATTTATTTACTGTGCAGGTAACCAAACACTGGAACAGATTGCCCAGAGAAGTTGTGGAGTCTCCATCTCCAGGCAGAGAAAAGTGGTTCAAAAGCTGTCTGGACACAACCTGTGGAATGTGCTCTAGGGGACCTAGCCTGAGCAGGGAAATTGGACCAGATGACACACTGTGGTCTCTTTCAGCCTCACCTATCCTGTTATTCTGTGATTTTAACTGCAGCTAAATTCTATGTTCAGTCAGATGCTGCCTATATTTTGACAACAGTCTTCCAGCCTAAAGCCTCCTTTAGTTTGAAGTAAAAGCCACGTTTCTTATTATTTTGGGGAAGAGGATATTTGAGAGGCAGGAATTTATTCATCTTGTTTAACCATTAATTTTTCTCACAATTACAACTGTATAATAAAGCAAATGTAAACTCTGTACATTAGTCATATACTAGTAGTAAAGGGATAATGCCACTTTTTAGTGACTTGGAGTAAGTGATGGCACTGAAAAAATTGCTTAGCAGAAGCACTGCTAGAAAACCCCTAATGGGGGTGATTTGGTGCTATAGGTGAAGCATCTCTGCTTATTTTGAAGATATGAAATTACTCTCTGGTGCTATTTGTGGTGACTTTTCAGTTGCACTAGAAATTAATAATTTCTACTAGGTTAGGATAAGCAAATTCCAAAGGAGAAAAAAAAATCCACACTAGGAGGGAAATAAAATGAGGTTTCCTCCTGTTTGTTGCAGTTTTAATGACATATGCCAAAACTCTGTCCAAGTGTTCAGGGAAACTCTGAAATTCAAAAATGGTAATCATAGGCATGTAATTACTCATTTTCACATACAGAGTGGAATTCATTTCACTGACTTCTGTGACAAGACACCTGGGC
Organism: Taeniopygia guttata; assembly: GCF_048771995.1. Taxonomy (NCBI): domain Eukaryota; kingdom Metazoa; phylum Chordata; class Aves; order Passeriformes; family Estrildidae; genus Taeniopygia; species Taeniopygia guttata. The sequence goes on along the minus strand of NC_133028.1, from coordinate 32,180,321 downwards.
TCCCCTTACTGTCAATGGAGACATTTTTAGAGCAATACCTATTTATACTAAGATTCTCACGCCATATATTTAACTGGACAACTCCCACCTTTATTTCCTGAGCTGGAAATCTGCATATGGGAAAATATTATTAATGTCTTAAACTATCACCTACTGAAATTTTCTGCAGGTGCACTGCCTGCCCTCATTTAATAATCTTGATTACAAAGGTGCACTTGTGTGTATTTGTTCCTCACAAAAGGAAGAAGAATGTGTTTTTCACATGACCTGTACCAAGAAGCAAAACCACAGAAATGCACCATCCATGTCAATAGGTACCTCAGGCAAGAACACACAAAAAATCTTTTATTATGCAAAAAAAGGTCATGGTTATTTTCCCATAAATTCACATGGATTCTTCCACTTACTAGAATGAAAAAGAATCAGGGTTCAGGGCTGAGGTAAGACAAGAAAGATGGTTGCTAATGCAGTAAGATTACCTTGTTACTATTTCTAACTTGGCTTCCCTGAACATCATCTGCACACCTCCCAAGGTTTTTTCACATGGTGATTGGTTCTAGAGCTGGAAACCAAATCCACTGATCATTTCTGCTTTGCAATAGTAGCTGAGGAAGAGGAGTTACTGTCTGAAAGCAATTTCCTGGAGACAAAGACAGGGAAGTGTTACTTGAGACACAAGTGGACAGATCCAAGTTGTAAATGACAGGAAATGATCCATGTGGTGCTCTCATTGCAGTGGCCAGATGCTGCCCCTCAGCTGATCAGCAGTGTCCCCCTCCTCTAAGAAGCTGCAGTTCCTATGCCAGCCAAGCATGTTCCATAGCACCTGTGAGAAGCTAGTATTTAAGGAAAACAGAAAGCAATGTCTGGCATTACAGGGAAGTATCTTTTTTGGATGACCTGCTGTTAGAGAAGCTTTTGAGAATAGCTTACCTGGTCAAACACAGTAGTATTATTATGTGAAACAGGACAGGAATCATCTGCATTTTGAGGATGTAAAATCAGGATTATGAAAGATGAAAGGCAAAACTTCAATTGGGGAAAATAAAAGTTAGATTAAATTTCAGGAAATAATTTTATCTTAGTAAAATCTGTAACATAATGAGATCATCTTTCACAAAAAGAAGGGGAATACTCTGGTTGGAACTTTAAAAACCTATACTGGTAATTTATAAAGAAATAAAAAATGTTGGTATCTATTCTCCCTGAAAACTGGGATTAGTTTAGATTTATTTCAATTATTTTAGCTTTTACTGGGATTTATTTATTTTATAAATAAATCTAAATAAACTGAATATTAGGAACTCTCTGTGTTACTTACCCTTGGTGGACAGCTACTGAGATATGTTTGATGCAATACATACTAATATCACATCCCTATGTATATCAACCTCAAGCTGACAGTTTCACATTAGCAGAGGGTTGGTGGAAATATATGATTGTTCTGCCTGTCCATCTCTACAATTAGCAAGGTTTTGCTCTACCATGCCTGTTCCCATGTCCAGATTCTTCTCACATACAGCCAGTGAAAGAAGGGACATAGTTGGTTCTCAGAGCTGTCTATCAACCTGCAAACTTGAGCCCAATACATCCGAATTCTCCTGTGCTTGCTCCTAGCAATTTTGAGGCATGAGCAAAGTGGAGAATTCAATCTGCCATTCTTGTTTTCCTTTCCTCTAAGGCTTCAAACATGCAGCAAGCTAAGGCTTCTTTTTTCCTAGGGAAATCTGATCCAGTGACATTGCTGTGTTCTTAAGGTTCCCCAAAATTTACATTTTTATTTTAGTGTTTGAAGCAGCAGACAACACTTAAATTCAGAAGTCATTAGCTATTATCTGGTGTACCTTAGATACTGTTTCCCCCATAGTGACAAACAGCAAGCTTTTAGCACAGAACTGCTTGTTCATAACAAATGTTATGAATTATTTTCTTGGCTCTTTCTTTACTGACAGTGCACACAGTTTCTTGTGAGAAAAAAAAAAAAGTTATGCCAAAATGTTTGGTTTAAATTCATACTTAGTAGTAATTAACATTTAATTTTAAATAACATGTTAATTTTGAATGAACATTTTTGCTTTATTTTTAGTGCTCTGTAGGGGAATCTCCTATTTCATAGCTTTATTTCTTCATGAGATGGCAGAATGTTACACCCATTCAAACTTACTATAAGCAGAAACACAACCCCTCAAAAGAGCCAACAATTTTCTCAATAATATTGTATCAATTATATTAATCCAAGTTCTTTTCACTGGTATACAGGTAGTGCTTTTTGCCTGTACAGTAAGTGTTATTTGTTAATATTATGTAAAAAAAATCCGTCTTCAGTTACTTCAGTTACTCAGAAGTGACAGCAATGAATGCTGTAAAGTGCCAATGGAAGCCAAGTACCAAAGGCAGTGAGTTACTGCCAATGGAAGCCCAGGTAACCAAGTTATTGCCACCTTCTAAATGAGGCTTCATTAACCTGAGCTGTAAGAGTGGAAAAAAAAAAAAAAAAAAAAAAAAAAGGCAGCTGGTTTTACAGGTGTTACACTGTAAATTAAAACTGTTAATTTTAAAATGAAGGTGCCCTCTTAAGAACATGAACACACAGAATTACAGACTTCCTGTTTTTTTGGCCAGAGTGACATCACTGTAGTGAAGGATGTTTTGAAAGTACTGTCTACAACTTTGTTTTCATTCATTTTTATGACCTTGCCAACACATTGCTGACTTGGGCAAAGCTGACTGATTGCAGCTACAATTACTCAACAGCTAGGACGCAGACATATGCAAATCCCTGCCATGGAAAACCCCCTCACCTAGGGGCTGCGTGACTTGGAAGTAGGAATGTTTAAATAGTTCTGTGAACTAGGGTCTTAAGAAAATAACACTTGCAGACTGCCATCATGTGAGATACTAATTTTCCTGTACGAATAGCCATGGAGCTATTTGGCATAGACCACACAGTGACAGAATCACAGGAAAAAGGAGTCTGGATGGGATCACTGGGAGGCCACCAAAGCAGAGACAGCTTCACAGCCAAATCAGGTTGTGTCAGGCCCTATCCAGAGAGCTTGAAAAATATCCAAGAATGGAGATTATGTAACTCCTCTGTGCAACCTGAAGCTGCTGCTGCTTCACCACTACTCCAGATTATGCCATCCTGAAATGCTATCTACAAGGTAAGTCTGGGTACTCTTTTAGTGCCAGCTACTCAGCTAGTGGTAGGAACGTAAGACAGAAGGGAGTTTGGGGATTTGAATTTACTTCTTCTTTTCAATTTTATTTCTGAATTCAATAATCTGATTTTTCTTTGTTTGGTTAGTTTTTTGCTGCATTTACCATATGCATTTTCCCCGGATATCTTTTTGTATGACTAAAATATAAATGAAACAATGCAAAATATACAGGTCCCTGCAGGATGTTTCAAGATTTGACAAAACTAATTTTCTTTTCCTGATGCTTACCAATTATTATTCATGTACTAAAAACCTGAAAAATATCCCCAAGAGAAGTGGAGATGAAATATCAATATTTTATAGTATAGATATATACATTTGTAGTATAAATATATATATACTTATATATATATAGTCAGAAAGTGTAATTTAACTTTTGTTTCCTACTATAATTGTTGTGGCAAACATTTGATACAAATTCCGCAACGGGAATGGGAAAGACATGGATACTCTGTCAAATTTTTGAGATGGGCTGTTTGGCGAGTGGCTTTTAAAGGCCAAAGCTCGTTGATACCTTATTTAAAATACTCTTGAAATGATTTCTCAGGATAAAAATGTCACTGAGCTTCCCTAAACAGTAGCTCATCCCAAGTCCTCTTTGCTCTTCTTTCGAGATCAATCAGGTGGCTCTTACTGCGGGCAGGAGCATTCCGCGCTGTCCCGCGGGAATCTCCGCCGGGGCGCGGAAGCGGCGGCGGCGCCTTTATGGGAGGCTCCGCCCCCCGCGCGCGCCCCCGCCCCCGCCGCGCGCCGGGCCAATGGGAGCGCGCGCCTGGGAAGGCGGGAGAATGCGAACCCCTGGCAGCGCCGCCGGCCGCGCCTTATAAGGGCAGGGCCTCGCGCATGCGCGCTGCGGGGAGGGGCGGGGGCGCCGAGCGGGGGTTTTGCTCCGGCGGCGGCACCGCGGGAAGGGGCGCGCGACTCGCGGGACCCCGCGGAGGGGTGGCCGCACCCGCGCGGCCCGGACAGCGCTCACCGCCCTCCGGGCGCGGCCGCCCGGGGGCAACGGGGCGGCGGCAGGAGGAGGAGGAGGAAAAGAAGAAGACGGAGAAGGGAGCGGGGCCGTCGCAAGGACCCCGCGCCCGGTGCGGGCGGCGCGGCGGCGGCGGCGGCGGATGTGCTGCTGGCGCGGGGGGATGATGCTGGCGGGGCCACAGCTGGTGGCGGGGCCGGCGGCGCCGGGCGGGGAGCGGGCCCGGCTGCTCTCGCTCTACGTGCAGGACTACCTGGAGTGCGTGGAGTCTCTGCCGCTGGACATCCAGCGCAACGCCTCGCTGCTCCGGGAGATGGACACGCAGTGCCAAGGTGGGCGCCGCCGCGGGGCACCGGGCGGCGGGGAGAGAGGGGAAAGGGGACGGCCTCCGCCCGCCGCACATGCGCCCGGCGCCGAGAGCCGGGGCCGGGTGAAACCCTGCCGGGGCCCCGCGGGGCTGAGCCTGCGGCGGCGCGGGGCTCCCGGCGCCCGGTCGGTCCCGGGGAAGGCCGCCCCACGGCGGGGCCGCGCCGCCCGGCGCTAGGCCCCGGCTCCGCCGTCTGGGGTCGCTTCCGCCCCGCCGGGCTGCCCTGCTGCCCGTGCCCGAGCCGGCGGCGGCGCCGCTGGAGTTGGGGTGCGGAAATCGGCCTCCCCGCAGCTCCTCCCGCCGCGCGGGGCCGGGGGGCGGTGTCCCACGGCAGACCGCACGCACGGCGGGGCGGGGATACGTGAAGCGCAGCAGCGTTCACTTGGGTCGTGGAGGGAGGCTGTGGAGCGGGAAGTTGCCCTAAACCTCCTCCAGAGGCACGGCTCCTTCGGGAGGCAAGTTCAGTGCCGATTAAAGACCGTGCGACCCCCCCCCGCCACCGCGGGGCACGGGGGTGCCCGGCAGCTGCCAGCCAGCCCCTGCCATGAGGGAGGAATTTGATCCCTTGGAGTCGGCACTGGAGCCGCATCTCCCTCCTCCGGCGTGGGCAGGAGGGGACCACGGGGACCGTCAAGGCCTCTTAGACGCTAAAGGGCCACCTCAGGAGGCAGCTGTTGTGAAGGGATTCTTTCAATTATCTTTCTAATTACCCAAGAAAACACATAAGAACAGGCTTTTGTAAGTTGCCTGGGATTTTAAAGTTTAAATGGCATAGACTTGCCTGCAGCATTTTGAATTCCTAGTCAAGGCTGGCTCTTTACCTCCTGATCCATGGTGACTAGCCAGCAATCATCAGACTTTATTAGATCAAATATTTTCTTTAGACTCTTTATTACTGTGTATTTATCCAGCCACCAATACTGGGCCATATAAAAAAATCTGTTGCTAATTCTAACCAAAGCCTTCAACTGTTTTAAAAAGCAACAATAACAAAAAATCTTCAAAACCCTAAAAATGGGTTAAAAATATTTTAGACCCAAGCCTGAAAATGTAAAAGCAATGCCATATTATTTCAGTTAATTTAAAAGGTAGGGATGGTGTGTGGAGGAGGGAAAAAGTCACTCTTGTACTTAGAAAACAAATCATTTTAACTTTTATTAGCTCCACCAAACTTAATCAGATTATCTGTAATAAGCACTTGGCCCTGATTTGGGTTGGAGGTTTTTTTGTGGGTTTTTTTTTTTTTTTTTTTTTTTTTGGTTGTTTGTTTGTTTGTGGGGTTTTTTTTGTTTTTTTTTTTTTTTTTACGGAGGTTTCAGAGCTGTTTATTAGGGTGTATGAATGCCTTATCTCATCTTTGGGGATTCACAAGAAGTTTGGTAAACTTTAGTAATCTCTGTTAGTCCAAAACGTTTTTACTCTCTTTAGTGGATGTTGATCCGTGTAAAGTTCAGCATATCTTCACAGGCTGCATCCAGGCAATAACCGACGTAGGGTGAATGTTGTTCTCTGTCACAGTATGAATGAGTGAACAGCTATTGTTTGTGAACGGTTCTGGGTAATGCATTCCCAGTACAGGAAATCTATCTAATCTATCTGTACCTACACTCCTGCCTCCAAAAAAAGAAGTCTGGGTGGGAGATAGTGTGGTTGTACAATACTGTACTCTGGTTATGCCTTTCTTGTTCAACAGCATACAAAGTACCCTACTCCATGCTTCTCAGGAGCTGAGAGTAAGATTTTTAAAAATTTAATTTCTCTTGTCAGGGCAACAGGCAGGGGATGCAGCTGAAGGTACAGGGAAACAAAGCTTATGGTTTAAATGGTAGCTGGAATGCTGGTATTAAAATACAGAAAACACAGGTTGAATTACTGGACAGGCTAGAGAAGTGATTTTTATCTTACCTTAGTGAAAGTCTGGAACAGAACAAAATGCAGTTGGCTCCTGTTGTCATACAGGTTTCAGAATTTATAGTAAAAAGCAGTTGGTCATGCTTAAGCTACTGTTCCAAGATATCAGCAGGAAAACAAAATATCACTAGGAATGATTTTGAGATGACAAGCTTGAATTATTTACAACAGTGCAGACAAGTTATTTTAAAATGAAAGCAAATTATTTAAATGCAGGTCTTTAGGAAGAGGTAGATTGTACTACATAACTTCTGTTTTAGAAGTAAATAGTTTAATACCATTTATAAACTCCCTTACCTAGTCAAATAAAATCCTAAGTTCTAATTGAACCTAACACTGTACATCAAGTTCCACTGTCAGCTCTTCTCATTATTTCCTTCCCTTTTTGGAGTTTCTCTGTCCTTAATGTGTAGATCTAGTGTAACATTTGGCTTGGAAAAAGGGATTTTAAAATCCAGCAATGTAGAACAGCAGAGTACAAGACTAAGACTGATTTATAAGACATTTACTGATCTCATATTCGGGTTCATTAAACTTGCTGCTTAGAACTAAATTTAGTAAAAGATTCACAGCAACTCATGCAGTTATTTTGCGTGACTTGGAAGAGGGAAAGCTTGAGAATCAAACTGTGAGGCACTCATTTACTAGTTGCTTAAAAATATCCTATGATGCACTAAAGAGAAGGTCACCTATTCTGAAAAGTTCAACCTTGATTTAAAATGCAGCTTGCTGTAATTTGTTTTGATAATCGGCAAAGTATTTTGAGGGGTGTAAGTTGATTTTCATTCTGATTGTAAATTTGCTATTATGTAACTTCAGTTGTCATATTCCTTTTATAACTACGTCTACTTGAAAATGTAATGCCAAACCTTGAGATGCTTAAGAGGGGAAGGCAGAGGACCTGGATAAACTAATTCTGGAGTGTTATATATCATGATATATAACAATTCTATGAATTTCAGGATTCTTCGTGTGATAAAATAAGCGATTGCTTTGGTTTGCTGGCCGAGTTTTGGAATAACTGTGGTAAGGACTCTTAAGAGAAACTCCTCCTGTTTCAGATGGAAGGAGTATCTGGATTATCCATGCCTCAACAACTACTGTGTCCCCTCTCTTTTGTTTTCCTTTCTTTTTCCAATGGCTGAAATAAGCTTGCTCTTTCTTAGAATATGAGAATTTTTTCTTGCAACAGATTGTGACCTTAAACACTGATTTGATGACCACATGCACTTGAATGATATATTAAATCTAACCCACTGGGGTATACTATAATCAAGATTTGTACTATTTCTCATAAGTTAGAAATATATTTGTTTTCTTGAGCATGTTCCATCTTGTGTAATTATTCCTATGATTATCTTTATTTTATAGAAGCGTTAAAAGAAATAGATGATGTCTATGAGAAATACAAGTCAGAAAACGATCCTGTTCAGAAGAAACGCTTGCAGCAGCACCTTCAGCGTGCATTAATCAACAGTCAAGAACTTGGAGATGAAAAAATTCAAATAGTTACTCAGATGCTAGAACTGGTAGAGAACAGAGCCCGCCAAATGGAAACACACTCTCAGTGTTTTCAAGATCTGTCTGAGAACGAAAAGCCCCTAGAAAAGGCCAAGATGGAGTCCTGCCAGCCAGAGAGATCCTCCCGTAGACCTCGTCGCCAGCGAACAAGCGAAAGCCGTGACCTGTGCCACATAGCGAATGGTATCGATGACTGCGATGACCAGCCACCTAAAGAGAAAAGATCAAAATCTTCCAAGAAGAAAAAACGCTCCAAAGCCAAACAGGAGAGAGAGGTTTCACCTGTAGAATTTGCAATTGATCCCAATGAACCAACTTACTGCTTATGCAACCAAGTGTCTTATGGTGAAATGATAGGATGTGACAATGAACAGTGCCCTATTGAGTGGTTCCACTTTTCCTGTGTTGGACTCACGTACAAACCAAAGGGGAAATGGTATTGCCCCAAGTGCAGAGGAGACAATGAGAAAACAATGGACAAATGTACTGACAAATCAAAAAAAGATAGGAGATCGAGGTAGTGAAAACAATTTGTTTTAAAGAGTTGATTCTTTTATATTAAAATATTTCATTTCCAGAGAACATTGTTTTAGGAAATGCATAAGACTATGCAATAATTTTTAATCTATAATATTAATATTAAAACCTGTTATGCCTTCTGTGATCTTTAACTTTCTGCACTGAATAACCAAATAATTGAAACAGGGTGGCTTCAGACCTTTCACAGAAGACATTACAAGCAGATGGCGCTTGGTTTCAATTTACCCCATTAGTATTTTAGAGAACCTTGTGAATCATGAAATAATGGTGGTGGGAAAGATACTGAAGAACTTCTCATGTTATGGTAAAGGGGTTGAAAGGCCTCACATTTCTGCTAGCATCTTAACAACTGAGTTTGTTCTTTATCCCAGGTTTTACATTTTCCGGTTTTGTGTTAACATCACGTGTTTGGAGTTAGGGGTTTTGAATTCAGCTGTAACTGTAAAAGTCTTCCGAGCTATAAGCAGATCTCTCCAGTGACTTTCATATGACCAGTATGTTATTGCAAGGAAGAAAATACCACTAACTAACTTTTCTTTTTTGCCAACATTAAACTCTTGTCTTTGTGACTATACTTGGGAGTCAGTTTTTGGGTATGATATAACTATAGTATATACTCAGTTTTTGATAATAGGTTTTGTCAAGCATCATGATCTCTACAAGCCTTGAAGTGGTAGAAGGATCCCTTGAGAAGAAGGGATATTAACATTTCAGGGAACAGGAACTGGAAATGTGATGGAATCTCCATTATAATCCATCTGTAGAGAGCTGAAACATGACTGGTATTCTCTGGGGTGTAAACTTTGCCCTTCCTTATGTAGAATTTGTGTGTGCATGTGGCCAAACCTGGGTTTAGGCACAGCACCAACGTTCTTGGTGCCTAAAAAGTCTGAAGGCAAAAGCTTTCAATAAAATGTTGATAGATAATTAAAAAAAACAAAACACACACAGCCAATAGACAAATTGCTGCGGGTTTCTGACAAGTGATGTAAGAGCATCATCCTGAAGTATGCTGGTGGTATCTAAACACTACTTGGGTGGTAGTTAAAAGTGAACTTCCTCATTCCCATGCCTTAAAGGAGGTGAAGAAAAGATGAAAACAGCTGTTTCTGCTCCTTTGGAATGGGAGATGCTAATGGAGAAGTGCATGGAGTACCAGAGCTCAGTCCTAGAGTTCCTGCTCAGCAGTGCTCTTTTGAGACTGGAATTGGGGTGGGCTTGGCAAGGCAGGCAGCAGCTCTGCAGGGGTTTGGGGTTACCTGAGGGTGGGCTGCAAGTGCTCAGAAGTCCCTCTACGTCTCTGTCCCTTGCTGCTAAGGTTTCTCTTGACAGTACAGAGGGAAAAGTGACACCAGCTCTGGCCAAGCCCGATTAGAAGGCAGTTGTGCGGAGCTGAGAGCAGCCCAGAAGGCAGGCAGATGAGCAAAAGCAAGCTGGGATGGATGAATGCCATCAGAGCTCCTTCCTACATCTCCTCTAGAGGGCCGTGCCAGCTGGGGCTCGAGGGTGGAATGTGCCGTGCAGGGCACAAAGCCTCCGTGCTCTCAGACCAGATGGCACTAATCTATGCACAGCATGGTCAGTATTATAAGGTAAGTAACATGCCAAGCCTGTTCTCTCAGGCATGATCTGATTCCATAGCAGGATTGAGCATTTGCAAGTCATTAACATGTACCAGGGGAGTGGAAAGGCAGAGGTTTGAGTTTTTGCTCTAAAATTGGAGGTTTATGAAGTGGAGTAGTGCTCCAGTATGGAGACCCATACCACAGTGAGTAACCAGCTCCTGCAGGAAACCCCTGTAAGGACTCTGTGACTGTCAGTGGGATAGGATAGAGGGTAAACCTTATCCCTACCTTGCTTTCCGGGCCTACTGGCTGATCTCAGGTTGCAAAAATAGAGTTGAGGGGCTGGATCATGGCTATTGATGGAGAATGATCAGACCAGTGTTGGAGGTAACTGGTAGTAAGTTGTCTTCTGAACATTTGACTTGTTTTTTTTTTATTTGTTATGGCTTACGGATTCTCAAATTTCCTTCTTGAAAAGATTGATTGGAAGTCTTGGGTTGAGGATTATATGATCATCAATGTTTACCTAAAATGGACATGCTCCCTCGTTTTAAAAAACAAACATTGCTTAAGTAAGCATTGAAGTTGCAGAACAAAGTACAAGTGAAATTGTAACTATTAATGTCACTGATTTATCTGGAAAAGTATTCCTTGAATTTGTACTGGATAAATCAAGAATACTTCTTTCCAATGCAGAGAGGAAATCTGGGAGCCTTATATAATTCATCTGAAATAATTGCTGAAGTAGGAAGTGTATGTTGGGGTGTTAGAGAAAGGAAATTTTAGATCTTGAAAGTGGTCCAGATAAATATCTTTAATGCAGGGATGCTTTCTTTTATGCTAATGACTCTTCTAGTAGTGAATAGGAATTCTCAAGGCTTCCAGTGAAGATAGGGCTGGAGAAATGGGCACTTGCTTGGCTTAATACATTAAATTGCTCAAATGTAGCAATAGTTCAGTCTATATTGCAAATTAGCAGCATGCCTGAAATATACCAGGTGCTTCTGCAATTATTTCTTTTAAATGCTCTAGCTAATTTATTGTTAAGACATACATGAGAAAAAGTCTGATGTTACCTGGCATCTAGCCTTTCACCACTTTATTTAACCGAACCTAAATTTTGTGGGTTTCTGTCCATTCCCATAGAAGATCAATGGTAATTGCTAAAGATGCACATAAGACACTAGTATGAAATCAGAAAGGTAAGTAGAGAATTCTTAATGTTGAGTTACTTTTCTTAAAGTGATGAACCTCACTAGTGAAGTCAAAATGAAAAGTAAATACTGTTAAACCACTTCATCTTCAAGATATGTACTGTCTCATGAAGTAAGTCCTATCTTCTTGCAAAATAAAATTAATCAGGATGATGCATACTTTGGAAGTTGATAATAATGTATGTGACTACACAGTTTACTGCTTTCTCATTTGAAAATCAATGCTGCATTCTAACTCAGCCTAGTTACATCTTGTTTTCTTGTAGCTTTTGAAAAAATGGTGCACTTCTAAGTTCTTTCTTTTTGTCTTTCTGTTTTGAAGTAATGCAAGTTCATCAGCAGCAAAAGGTCCCCATAAGCTATTTAAAAGAAATTATATTGAAGCAAGAATGTTTCTTGATCACTGTCCTGTGGACTGGTTTGATTGATGAAATGAGCTTTAAAGCAAAACACAAATACACATAAGAGAAAGCATACTGTTTTGAAAGCAAAACAAGCAATTTAATATTTGCCATCTATATTGTAGAGCCATCTTGATATCTGCAGCACTATGATAATACTTCTGTATTTAAACTAGTTTTAACTGTATTTCACTGCCAAGCTCTAACTAATCTACATATCCAGAAATGGTAATGTGATACTGACAGGTTTTGAAACTGGTTCAGAACAGAGGTAAGGGAAATGCCCCTTTCTTCCCTGAATTTATATAAGGATTTTGTTTTGGATCTTTTTAGAGCTGACATGGGCCTTTATAAAGAACATGGCATTTCGTAACTTTGAAGACTCCTCATTTGAAAGTCGCTAATGTCAGCTTTAAGGAAACTGCTATGGTTTGTCTGAATTCATACTTAACATGAGCTGTTCGGCCACACCAGCAAGTTAAGGGCTTGGACTTCTTTCTCTGTCTTATCTGCATATATATTTCTTTTATTAAGAGGTCTCATCTCCAGTAGCTCTGCAAGTCTTTGATATTAACACCTCAGACTGAAAAACATATCAAAGGTCTTTGCATTTGATCCTCTGAAGTTGATGAGCAAGGCTTTCATTCAAACCTACAATTGTTTTTCTGCCCAATGCTAGTTAGGTAATTTTGCTGTCAGTGGTAGAAACTGATGTTAATGTGCAAGTGTTCAACTTCTACTTACATATCGTAGAAGGGAAAAGATGCATTGTTTTTCTATTATCATGCCTCTTTTATAATACATGCCACAAAAGAGTTGAAAGGAGTTTGAAATTCTCTCCTCAGACAATTTTCTGATTGCTCTGCAGTCTTTGGAACAGCTTGAGGATTATGCAGTGCCACTACAGTTGAGCAGTAAACAGTTGTATTTAGTGAAAATTCTGGGAAATTTTTCATCAAGTGAAGCTGTCATTTGCTTTTGAATCCAAGTCTCAAGGTCAAGTTAAGATTTCATCTGAATTCTTTCTAATTTTTTGGTGGGTAACACTTCTAAAAGCTCGTTTTAGCAAATCCTTCTCTTTTTTTTCATCTAGATTGGCATTCTTTTAATTTGTTCAGTTTTAAGTGCATGTTTTTTTTAACTGCAAGTACTAAACTGAATTGCATTTTTGTTCTGCTGCAGCTGTGTTCCAGCAGAGCATTACTGGCTATAGCATGGCCAATTTTGTACTGCTCAGAGATGCACTTCATGCATTGTATGCTTTTGGGGTTTTTTCTTAAATATACATCAAGGAAGCTATAAGTAGCACAGACAGATTCAAACTGTAATTTCTGTTTCAAAGGCCTGTTTTCCAGTGTAGAGATTAGTGCTTAGTGTGTGCATAGAAAAAATAAAATCCTCCCTAAAGCTTTGCTTTCATATACTTACAGAATGCCTCCACTGAAAATGAAAGAACTTGTGAATGAATTTCATTGCAGTGTTTAGCTGTGCACATGAAGATTGGAAGAAAGTTACAGTTTATAGTTGAAGGAATGGAGGGGAAGCAACTTGGGTACTTTTTGGGTTGAATGTAGTGTGGTTTAAGAATCTGGAAAGAAAACTTTCATCTCCTGAGAAAGAGAAGAAAATAGAATGAATTCTAGAACCTTTGATACTAATGTTCAGCAGAAAAATTAGGATTAAATCCTGCCCCAATTTGAATAAAATTCCATTCAGCAGGGTTCTACCCAGCATACTGATTTCCAGCTTCCTTTGACTAAAACCTAAAAAAAGATTAAAGCTCCATGGCAACTACTATTCTAACTCCTGACAGCCATAGTATAAATTACATCTTGTAAAAACCTAATACTGAAAAGTTTTATTTAGGTCACCAGTCAGGCTAGGAAATAGAAGGCCTGTAGATGCCACCCCAAACTTCTTTTGTCCCTGTGAGGCAGAGATTTTTGTGGATGGCAAATTGGATGCATATGCAGTATGAATAAAAATCTGACATGTTTTAGGTGTCCAAACTTGTTTCATACTTCTGAGGGAAAGACTGCAATTTACTTTTGACTGTAAACTTCCAGTACAGAATACAGCAAAGTTCAACTGGGAGACAATAGCCCAGACAGGGACATGATGTTGTCACAATAGTTGCATTTGCTGGCAGTGGAGGAACAGTACTGAATTGGGATTTTTTGTGTTTAGGGTTTTGGGTTTTTTTTGTTTTGTTTTGGGTTTTTTTTTTTTGGGGGTTTTTTTTTTTTTTTTCGCTTGGTTGCTCTTGGGTTTTAGTCTTTTTGGGTTTTTTGGGGATTTGTTTGGTTTTTTGAGTGTTGTTTTGTTTTTGGTTTGGGATTTTTCGTTGGTTTGGGGGTTTGTGTGTGTTTTTTTTGTTGGTTTTGTTTTTTTCTCACTTGTTTTTAAAGGAGAGGGGAGGGAAAAGGATGGAGGTTGTGAATTCATTTGCCCACAGGTATTTCAGTTGTGCTACAGAGGCAGAGACTCAAGACTTGTGTGGAGATGCTTTCTTGTTGTTCGAGGTTGACAAAGCATAGGTTATCAGTGGTGGGAATGAATATAAATGGACATTAAAAGTCTAGACTAAACAACAACAATGCAAGCCCCCAAATTTCTATTTGCATGAAGATTATCTGGTACTGCTTTTTATTTAGTTCCATTTTCTTGTTTGACTATTTTTGACCCTATCCTCTCTGGACTATGTGTTTTTCAGGCCTTGAAGAACGCCTTTGTCTGAGCAATGCTTTACTGGATCCACTGAAATAGCTTGGATTGCCTGGTGGCTGACACAGGGAGGGATTGGTACCCAGGATCACCAATCCTGCCCTGCATGCAGGGACAAAGCAGGGCAGAGGGGGTGGTTTGCATACCCCCTAACCAGTCAGCTGCTGCTAGGCAGACAGAACTATTCCAAGGCTCTTTTAGACCTCATCATATAGCAAAGTTTAAGTCCTCAATATTCTATTTAAAAGGAAAAAAACACCCATAATTTCTCAAATATAACCAAGATAATATCAAAATTAGAGGCATACTAGATATGTACTGCTTCCATTCAAAAATGTACTAGAGTTACAGCCCACTGCATTACTGCCTATGTAGAAACTTTGCATTGAAAATGTTTAATGGTATCATGCCACCTATTACTGGAGAAAGCAGTGCCAATATAATCAATTTTACATGCCTGCAAGTAGGACTGCTTTTGCCTTTTCCTCCAGGAGTTTGATGATCACAGTATAATGAACTTCTTCATAAACCGGATAAATTGTTTGCTGATGTTCAAATTAATCACAAGCTTTTACTGTGACAGATAACAAGAATGTACTCAAATACAGATAGGTAGTAAAGCCTATTAAAAACTAAATATGTTTTTTCCCCAAGGGTGTGTTATTGAGATGACAAACAATTGTCAATTGAACACAGTAAGTTGTAAAAGGTAACCAGTAGAGCTGGGACACAGGAGATAATGTCACAACTACATGGCTTTTGAGAGGGCTTTAAAGTATGGTAAATGATTTTTTTTATTTCTGAGTATCAGATCATCAGAATTTCTGCATCAGTGAAGAAGTATTTGTATTAATTTCATAAAACTTGGAAATGTTGAATAATAGTTGAAGTTATGTGGAAACAGACAATTGAGATATTCTAAATTAAAATACATACTTTGGCTATGACTTTAAATGCAGTAATCTGCAATCTAATGATTGTATGCACCAGCATGGCAAATTCATCTACAGCATGATTACATTTTATGTAGTAATAGAAGGTAAGAATAATTTTGAGTCTTTCCCCTCTTACACAATTAAAATAGTTGTAGTAAACTGTAACAGTTCTTCTGGATGATTTTGTGTAAAGAACATGCAAAGATTTGGTGATTATCATACCAGAGTATTCTAGACTCAAGTTCAGAAGATGGACTTGCCCCTTCCCAAAGCACTGCCAGACCAGGTAAGTTAACAGAGATGTGTCCACTCTTACGCTGTGCAGCCTTTGGCTGTGCTCACTGTAGGGAGGGTCTTTAATACATTATCTGATGAAGCTTTACAGCCACAAAACTTGTTTTCCTGTAAACATGCTCTGCACTTTTGAAACCTGCTTAAGATCATGGTTTTTTGAAAAGTGACATTTTAAGTATATAAACTTTTTTTTTAGAAAAATCTCAAATGTTTTGTCACACCCTTGTGGCTGTTGCCAAAGAGACAAAATTGGTTTGGGGGAAGCAGGTCAGACATAAGTCTCATATTTAATAAAGTATCTTTTACTCACAACCCTCTGTCTTGTATTTAATGACTTTTCACTTGTACTTGCTGGCATGAGGTGTAGTAGCAGAGAAGAAAGCATCCACAGATTTCAAAGGCTTGACTTTGTGAAGTGTACTAGAGTAGCTGAACTGCAGCTTCAGTAACTGCTAACTGTAAAAGGCTGTTAAAACTTATGAGAATTAAATTAACTGAAAAGAAATTTAAAACTTATAATAATTCAAATCTTGCAGGTTCCTCTGAAGAGGAATGGCCTGACAGTACCCAGAAACATTCCTGCATCAATTCTGTTGCTGGATGAGGGATGTTTAAAAAAAAAAAATCTCCTGCTATTTTAGGAATACAGCTTTGAGAAAGAAATTTATTCCAAAAACTCAGTAAATTGTTATTGAGTCAGGGTCATGTTAATATGCTTGCCATTTGGTAAAGCTCCTCCTTGAGCTTTACAGCCAAAGTAAATCTGCATATAAAGATACATAAAATGTGCTCCAAATATAGTTCTAGTTTTCCTTTTTACTAAATTAGGCACAGATTTTAAATGGAATTATGTGATGAATATAAAAATGACATTCTAACATTCAATTTTTTATAGCTGAAACTAAGTTCCTTAGGCTGACTGTACTTTCAAACACGTTTTACTTTCCCAGTTATGTTAATTGGTATAGTTTTCTAAGAGCTTGTGCCTCTATAATCTGCACCTTTCTCCAAAGGTGGTGTGCAGACATGTTCTTCATCAGGTGCTTTATCTCCTATTCAATAGCCTGTAACAGGTAAGATTGAGGTGAAATTTTAAATTGTGGCCTTGGCAAAATACGGAATCTGCACTTAGCAGCTTCTGTTTCTGTTCAAAGACTGGCTCTATCAAAAAAAAAAATAATTAAAAAGCCATGAATGCATAAAGATGTTGAAACTGTGGGGTTTTTTTGCCTTGAATAGCAAAAACAAGGAGAGACACTGGCTGCAAGCTCCTGAACTAAAGCCAGGCATGCAAATACTGCAATTTCTGCCATGCTTTTGAATGATGTAGGCAGATATTTAATGGAATTTTATGAGTTTCAGTTGAAGGTAGTGTTGATATAAGACTATATAACAGTTTTGCCATAGTTTTATTTCAATGTATCATTTCAAGCAGTTCTCTGTTTAAACCCTAAAAAAAGCCCATCAGAGAGCACCATGTCAGCTGTTAGGCTTGTCAAGATCATGAAATGGTTGACTGGTCTTCCACTAGCTCTAAATAAATGGCATTCATTACTTCTCTCAGCTGCCTCCCATTACCGTTAATGCATTAAAAATACTAAATTTCTTCTAAGTCTTATTTTGATATGAATATAGTCACTGGAATCATGTTACCCTCTACTGGAATCTCACTGGGAGCTGGGGATGGCTGGCTGCATTTATCACTAAATTTCACTAGAGCCCTTTATTTTATTGGAAGCTTGTACTTTCTTTAGTCCAGAGTCTCCCTGTATTGCTTGTGTCACAATGGTTAGATTTTTAGTACAGAGTGGAATGATCATCATCAACTTCAGCTGGGAAAAGAGGGGGTCATTCACAAATAGTTGCACCTAAAACCAGAGTCCCATGCATTACTTACTAAAGATGACACCAAAAAAAAGCCTAATTTCAAATAAAAAATGCAACTCCTCATCAATGAGAGCCCAAAATTCCTGCTCATTTCCAGTTTAGAAGGTGAGAACATGTAAGTAGAAACTAATATATTTGTACCATTACTTAAAGTAGCAAAAACTTGGCAAAATGACTGACTGTGGTTTTATCAGAGTGCAAGGATGCAAATCAGTGGATGAAAATTATATGGGAGTAATTTTGCTTAAAAAGATAAGTTGAAGTAATTTTTACAAACATTATAATTCCTTAGCTTATTGGCAGAAGCACAAAATCTATTACCTTATTCTTTACATTTCATGTAATTACCTTATCAGCATTAGCCAGCTTCCTCATTTTTCCTTTTTGACCAAGTCATATTGTAGAAGAATGTGATGGTTCTGGAGTGTACCATTCATGTAAGAAAAAAGAGGAACACATTCAGGAGTTTACCTATTTTCCATCATGACTCCAAACCCAGTTCTCCTGATGATATGTAATTGTCAAGCAGTACAAATCTGACTCATTCTTCAGTAATTTTTAAACTTAAAATTTAGAAAAAATAGTAATTTTAAATGTTTGTCAGATAAACATATCTAGTATTAATTTGATACTAGTGTTAAGGAACAGCACTTCAATGATTATTTAATATAGTACAATCATCAATGATAAAAACCCCTAGGATGTGAAGAGATTGACATGTTGCTAATTTTAGGCCGTAGCAAAAAAAAATATGTAAAACCCCACCAAATCTTATGAAACTAATAAATAGGAATTCTGTTTTCAGATGTTGAGTAATTATAGGCTATTTAGTTTCGGACACCACAAAGGTGGAGGGAGTTCAAACAAACAAGATAGAGAAAATTATGAAATAGATGACAATGACTTCTAATGATAGAACAGAGTCTAGAAACTAGAGGACGGGTCAGGAATCCTCAGTAATGTGAAAGTTTGCTTTCAAGAGGAAAGGGACAATCTGTCTAAGTGAAAAGGATAATAATTAATGGCCCTTGGATAGAGCACTGGAAGTTTAAATAAGACACTAGGGAGAAAAGAAAACAAAAAAATGAGCTGCCCAACCATAGTGACAGTGAAGCACTGGAATACATTACTTTGCAAAGTAAAGCTTCCACAAGGCAGGCTAGACAACTATGTTGACATTGGTTTAATTGTAACTGATCCTGCTGGCAAGGGACATGGATTGGATCAGGAGTTCTTGAGCTGTGGGAAGACAGTGACCGATCCTTGGAGGCCTAGGTAAAGCTCCAGAACAACTTAATTTGGTATTTCTCTTTCTTCCAACCTTTTCTCTTTGAAGTACTCTCAGAAGGTCAGTTGAAGAACGTTATATTTCCTGTCAGTCAGGAGGACAGGAAGGGAGCAGAGCCATCATTTTGAGCATCGCCAGTGGCCAGCTGGGGGGACACTTGTTCCATGTTCACTGCATTCCCTCGGCAAAAGGGAACTGAACTGTGGTGAAGGTTATGCTACCCCAGCAGCTGAAAGTCCATGTGGGCTGACCCTTTCCTTTCTAATGAAATTCAGATCCACAACTGAGGAGCATTTGGAGGCATAGGATGTGAGGAATGGTGTCATTTCCCTGGGGCATCAAAGCTTGGGTCAGGGAGATGAAGTTGCTATTGACACCTGGCAATTCAGACAGCGGCTGCAGAACACAACTACCCAGGGACAAGATTTTAGCTACTGTACAGAAGTAACACCTACTTGCTGGACTGAAAATAGGGAGATATGTATGTATATATGTATACAGGGCTTGTATATATGAAGGACCTATCCCATTACAGTAGAAAAATAGGCCCAATAATAATAAATTTCAGAACAACTGAAATAAATTACCTCCTAACAAGGATTTTCAGCTTCACTTTCTACTTGCTGCACCTAATTGAGAATAAGAAAATAATTATATTATCTGCAGTTGTAAAAAATTTGATGTTCAGGTATCTTAAGCAGCAATCCTGGATACTTTGCTTTGGTTTCAAGCTATTCAAGAAACACTGGAATAACAGTTCACAGTATTTTCTTTGGTAAGTGTTAATTTTTGGTAGAGGGAACTGGCAAAATGAGGTTACGAATTTTTAGCAACTTATTCAGATAAGAAAAGTATGTAATCTTTACTGTGCTAATAATTTCTGAGTAGTTTCATGCAAATATTCACCATCTAAACTATTTTTATAAATACAATGGTCACTTTTCAATATGAAAAGTGTATTTAAACTTAGAAAAAGTAATACTTTGCATTCCAGTTTCTATGTTTCATGGTAAGATACAATTGATTTTCTCTTCTTCAGTATAATCAGGAAAACACCAGATGGGGGCCACTGTAAGTCAAGACAGTAATGTTAGAAAGAGAATAGATGGGCTGGTTTCAAGAAGGCAGAGTTGGCACAAGGCTTGCACACTGAACTTAGAGACATGGTGCATGTGGAAAGGCAGATCATGTGGCAAGTCAGTCACAAGCTCAAAAACATTTCTACCGATTTGTCTGCACTTTTCCATCTCATTTATATCTAATTTAAAATGTGTACCCTTTTCTCAATCTTAGCATATTTACTTACATGATTAGTTAAGTGGCATTGGTGGTGGTCAATGAACCTTAACACCAAATAAACCTCTAGGCATAAGTCCTTTCACATGGACATATAAATTTTTTGTATATGTACACATAGGCACTTGTAGTAACTTCTTAAGCTGATCTGTCTGTTGACCAAATGCAGTGATGGCTTAGAAAAATCAAAGTGAATCATGTCAAATGAACACAGGGCTGAGAATACCTATAGCAGCTCAGCTAAAATGCTCATGGTAAAGACAAGCACAGCCCACTAGTGATATAGGCAAGTGACAGTAAGTAGCAAAGATTATTAATAATCTTTTCAAAGTTGGGAAAAAATAAGTTCTGCTTACAAAAACGAAATTTTAAGATTCTTATTGCAATTTAAACTTGATCTTTAGGAAGAAAAACCAAATTTCCTGATTTTAAATTTAATCATCAGTGTAAATTAAGCAATTAAAAAGTGGCCTTAATTATGGTTAAGACTCCAAAACACTTACCTATTTTAGACCTTTCTGACACCAGATCATAATGGAAACTATGGAG
Organism: Taeniopygia guttata; assembly: GCF_048771995.1. Taxonomy (NCBI): domain Eukaryota; kingdom Metazoa; phylum Chordata; class Aves; order Passeriformes; family Estrildidae; genus Taeniopygia; species Taeniopygia guttata. Next base: position 32,159,635 of record NC_133028.1, on the reverse strand, counting down.
TGAAATCAATATAGAAATAAGTGGCATAATAATAAAAAATGGAAGACAAAGTTGGACAAAATAGCTTCTCAGATTTCTAACAGTTGTAACATAGCATTCATGAGTAAGCAGAAAATATTTTATGAGCTGAGAGAAACTATCAGCTTGATCCATTAGGATATTGTTTTACACCTTTTCTTCTTCACTAAGCAGGAAGGATGCAAATTTACCTAATATGTCATCATTACAAATGTAAGGCTTCTGGAAAACCTGCCTCCTTCTCATCTTTTGTGTATTGTAAATACATGGTGGCAAACTGCATCTAAAGTAAGCACTGTGCATAGCAGTGGGAGATTAAGCTAAGATATGCTGTCTGTAACTCCAGACTTCAAGACGTGAATGGAAGTAGTGAGGAAAATTGTCCATGTATTTACCTCCCATTAATCCAGGACTGCCTTGTCAGTGAAGAAACATGGATGACAGATGGAAAAAAAAAGATTGGAAACTACCAGTTTAGACTGATGTCTAAAGAGACAGTAATGCTATCCTACTGAAATAGTATTTGAGTGAGGTCAGCCAAAATCCCTCCTTCCCACTTCTCAGGCAGCTTGAGTCACTAATTCTTGCAGTTGAAGGAATATAATAATTGCACATCAGTCTGGTCTTCATCTCTTTGATCTGCCTGCTTCAAGACAAGGAGAGTCTGGCTTTAAGAAAGGTTACAATGACCTCATTTAGTTATTCCAGTAATTCATATTTCAGTTTAGATCCATGGCCTGTTTCAGCTCTGCAGTGTTACAGAAGTCAAAATTGTCACTTGTCTTTCATTTGCTCATTGTCCAGTTGGGTGGAGCCTGCTGGTGCAGCTCCCTGGGGGCCTTTGACTGAAGATGGCTTGCCAGAATAGGTTGCTCAGGAGTTTTCTTTGTATTGCAGCTCAGCCAACTCTTTGCAAGCCCAGCCTCTAAATTCCCAATGACAAAAACGTCCCTGGCAAAACATCAGGAATCTCTGATACCACATGAACCATGTTCTGGGAACAGCACCAAAAGATCTTATCCAAACATTTCTCACAGACCTCACAAACACTAGGGAAAACCAACTCAGTCTAACAGGCCCAGGGAAGAATGAGCTGCATCTTTCTGCTCCACTGAGGTCTTTATTACTATTAGAGGGTTTTATCTCCAGGAAGCAACTTCTTTAGTCTCCCTCTATTTCTGGAAAACAGGGCCTTAGCTTCATTTCAGATCCCACAGTAGCTTTGTATCTAAGAAGTAAAGCTGACCTTAACCAGACTTAAAGTTTCTACTCAATTTCACAATACACCATAAAGAATTGCTTATTTTCAGATCTGAACTTTGTTTAGAGACTTCCATGAGTATCCAATGGATTTTTTGAACCCTTTATGCTAATAACTATTGTGACTCAAGAAAATAAAATTAAGATGGTTGACTGAACAACCATTCTAATTCAAAGTATTTAGCAGTTAGTTGTATGGAGAGTGAACATATGGTTTGTTCTATATATAAAACTTTGTGGATGCTGCAGTCAGTGCCAGAGACAAACTCCTACCTATTCTGAGAGAGGCCAAGCAGTAGTCCTTCCTCAAGCATCCTGTACTCTTTACTTTGGCAAGGAACGATGTAATGACCTGACTGTTTCTTCACATACTTTTTCAAAAGGTCGTAAGTTAATAGAGTCTAGGAAAAAACATATTTTAAAAATGCCTTTCCTTCTTTGTGCAATTAATTATCTAAAGCCATGTATTATTTAGTTAGATTTTACAGAAATGAAAAAAAAAATCTATAAGCATGCACATCCCCTAAACTTACTTTCTGAGTAAATTTGTGTTTAGTACCTGAAAAATGAGCATTAGAGAATCTGGAAGAGAGGCAAATCCCTTGTTTGCAAAGACAAAGATTTTTGTATCCCTCATCAGCACAATTTCAAAACTTTCTATGTTTTCCATTCTAACAGCATGGCACTCTGATTTCCCTGTGCTTAACACTGTAACCACTGCAGCAATGAGGTTCCTGCATACATCTCCAAGGCAAAAAAACCCCAAAACATTCATAATTTATGACTAGTAATTATTCTGCCCACAGAGTTGTCACCATTGTGTTTTAAAGTTTGATGTGGCTTGGTTTATGAATTTTCTGAACAATTCTATGACAGTGATTTCCAATTCCTTAGCACAAGTGTAAATGTATCCAGTTGCAACACAGGGCTGAAATACTGGCCTCACTGAAAGCAGTGGGAATCAGGAGTTCACTGTTGGAGTTCTGAGCTTTCCTAAGGAAAAAAAAAATCCTGCTTTTTTGCTGTAATTTGGCTGAGACATGGCCTAAAAAAGTCTCCTCATCAAAGTGTTGCAAGGATGAGTCTTGCTTTATGTTCATCTCTCTTTCAAAGGAGATTACTTCAGCAATGCTCAGCATTGCGTTAATCTTTGTAAATTCTGAATCCACCCATTTGCAGTGTGAAAACAGGCAAGGCAATTCAGGCACAAATTGCAGAAAGCAGTACCTTTTCTGTGTCCTTTTTGGCAAAACCACCTTTTAAAGGTTTCAGTCATGTTTTCAAAGGCAACATCACGCTTTTCATGTTGTCTTGTCAGCTACCTGTCCTCATCTGAAAGGAAGGCAATGTTTAAACATCAAATACCTGTGTATTTTGAACTTGCCTGTAACAATTTAGTATAGCCACAATTTCTCAAATTCCATTTGTGTTTTTTGCCTGTTATTGATCTTTGCAGCCAAGTTCCATTTAAAGGTAGTCTCTCCATCACAAAAAGCTAAACAAAGAAGTTCAGGAGAAACACATACTTCCAATTAAACTGAAAAAAAAGGCATTTGTAGCACAGCAATAGAATAGTCTGCATTTAACACGTGTCTGTGGTTGTTCTACTGGGACTGCCTTGGGAGTTTGCTTAATAGTCTGCTTGAATTCTGCTGTCCATCTTTTTGGTAAGTACACAGAAGTCAGGTACACCAATGCTTGCATTGGTTTTGAATTGCATTCACACTTTCTAGGTGAAGCACAGGGTGCTGGTCACTATGTGTAAAACTTGATGTAATCTGGTTTATAGAGAAAGTAGAAATCAGCAAAATTTTCTCTCTTCAACTGTTTAACCACAACAGCTGTGTTCAGAAGGAATGTTTCCAGGTATCTTTTTCTGAGCCAAGCTGCACAGGACATTTTTAAAAACATGCTACGGTTTTAAGATATTAATGCCATCAGATGCATGTCTTAATTTCTTATTATTTATAAGAAGATCTAAAATATATATTCATTTATAGATCTTTGATATCAGCATTGAGTTTACTGGTAAACTATTGAGATGGAAACGGAAGCTTGAAGTCAGCACTGAAAATCATACCTTGGTTTCCAGAATGTGGAGGTTTTTAGGATTAGAATACATTAATTGATAAGGAGCATTTGTAACATTTGGAACTTCAATCATCTTAAAATCCCACCAAAAATCCACATTAAATTTGGTTCATATCTCTTCTATTCTCACAAGCCTGAATACACTTATTCACAATTTAAGCCCATCTCCTTTGTCACATGATTTATTCCAGAGCACTCAGGTCACTTGGTATTAATTTCATTAACCAAATGGCATGCTGGTTTTCATTGCAACTTTGTTACAGATGTTTATGTAAAAGAGTAGAAAATGTGTATGGTAAAATAGAAGAGATTATTGAAATAGAATATGGGGCAACAATTGCAACAGTTTGAAATTCCATTTTTCTTAATACCTTCAGCAATTAATCAAACCCAAAGAAACAATTCTCCTTTTCTAATAAATGGCAACTGAAATGAAACCACTCACCTCCAGGGTGAACTGAAAGTAACTGGGCCATATGCCTGTGGTCTTCACATCTGAGATTATTATCTCAGCAGTGTCTGCAACATGGATTAATGCCATGAGATGATGGCCCAGACAATTAATGAAGCAGGTGCAAATAAAGTCATGGCAGCAACCCTGAACAGTGTGAGAGTGGAAAAAGGTGCTAACACTGAAAGGCTCTACTTGCTGCTCTGTAAGGAACAGCAGAGTTGTTCATAGCTGGAGGGAGGCACTTCATAACAGCAATTGCTTTAAACTTTCTAAGATTATATGAAAAGAAAACATGCTCTATAAAGAATATTTAAGGGTCAAACTTATGTAAGGGAAAAGTAAAGGCAGCCCTGCTAACCCTTCTGAAAGTAATGGAATACAGGATTTGCTCTTGGAGCAACTGCTGGGCATGATAGGATGCAGGTACCAGAATTTGGAAGTTGAGTGGAGGTGTAAAAGAGCTGAAACCTCCTGCCTTCAGAAAAAACACAGCTGCATGAAAAAACTGTGGGCAAAAGCTCAACAACCTACCGTTGCTGAAAAACTTCCAGTGTGATTTTCAAAAACTCCAGAAGAATTTAGAAAAGATGTCCTTGAAGACCTCATGGGCCACCACCAAAATATTTTTTTTTAACTGTGCACTACTTCCTTTTCTGAAGAAGCAAAAATAAAGTTTCTAAACATTTACTAGCTAAAGATCACAGGGAATTAGTCATTAGGTACAGCTTCTCCCTGAACAATGGCCACAGAATCCCAACATATTAATTTAACAACCACATCTCCTTTGCTAGCACTGAATACCCTGGCTTCTTTTCTATTTCTGTACAAAAGAAGCTTTAACTCAAACAGAAAAAATGATATCTGTAGCATTAAGGTATCACACTACTAAATAAAACCTGGAGACTTAAGTGCATGTAAAGAATGAACTGTTTCCAGATGTGTATGTTCAACCCAGTGCAAGAGCTATGTGACAATGTCATGTCTACACTGCAGTGACAGTTCAGGCACAGAAACAATTACATTGCTAAATCCTCTAGTTAACTGAACATTTTAATGCTGTAAGATTGTAATGTATTGTAGTTGGGATTTTTAATGTGGTTTGATTTTGCTATTTTCAATAAATTTTCTCCATCTCCTGTCTCTGCCTGCACTGAATCTAGATGCAGCATTCATTATGATTTGCAGTCCTCTCAGTGTCATCACTATATGCAAATCTAGTTTTATATACTTCAGATATTCCAATGATAAAAACCAGGACATAATAAGGACACCAGCAGACACTTTGGATGATTCCCTTTATAATCTCTTGTATGTATGGTCTATTGCTCCCTTCCTTTTACATAAATTTTCTTTCTAACACTTTGTCTTAACTCCTAGAAATTAACTCCTGGATTTACCTTTGCAAATTATTTCTGTCTTTGATATAGAGTATTGCCAGTGACATTTGAAAAATCAAATTAATGTGAGTAGCAGACACTTGTCCTAAACCTCATCATTCAAGTCCTGTCAAACATACTGCATAAGTAATTACAACCATCCTTTCCTAGCATTATATGCTACAGAAGGGGTCACCCTTAGGAAACCTATCATTTTCTTACATTACTACAATATTTACACAGCAAAGATTTATAATGAACCCTGAGCTGACACTGGGAATATGACACCAACTGAGAGAACACTCCTGCACTACATTACCACAAATCTAGTTCTCAGAAAATTCAGTTTGACAATCTCAATAAACATAAAGTTGCATGCCAGACTGGTATATCAAACCAGGAAATAATGACCTTCAGATTATGTTTGGAAGAAGTACTTGAGTAGCAGTTTGTTAGTGGAAGATATAGAAGGTTGCTGAAGAGACGAGAGAATGCAAACCTACAAAATTTATCCTTGGAATCCCTTATAAATTTGGATTTGGTTTCTATAATGACAATATATCAATTATACAGCAATGGAGTAAACATAAGGAAATTATTAACAGACCTGACTTCTCAAAAAAATAATGATGGAAGGCTGATATTCAGTTGAGTTATGAAGAGGAACTTTTTAATCCTGAATTCTCAATGGGGAAAAATACTTTCTACCAGTCTATAAACACATGGAATATAATCTTTCACTGAATTTCCTGATGTAAGTATGGAGAAATTCCTATGTATAGTAGTATCTGCTGAAGAAATGAGTATTTCATGCAGCAACTGGCATGAGTCCATCAGATCAAAACCTTGAAATAATAAAAAAAAAAGATACAGAGCTGAGTATATATCCTGAGTTTGTAGCTGGCATGTATTCCTTTCCCTTTCCTCACCTCAGAATGAAGTATGAATAAAATTCTAAGGGGAAGGAAAGTCAAATAAGAAACAGAGAATTGAAAGTATAACCCATATACAAAGCAAAAGAGAAAAAAAAATCCAAACAAGAGAGAATTGAAACAGAGATTGAAATGACAGCAGGAATGAAGTGCAGAGAGAGAACTAAAAAGATGTCAGAAATAATTAGGAGAAGCATAAAAAGTAATAAGAAAACCCTAAAGAAAGCAAAGTGAAGGGTCATTTTATAGCTAGTTAACTTCTGAAAGAAATGATAATATATCTTCCAAAAGAGTTGTGGAATTTTCTCCTGTTCTATTTTTTCAATTAAGAAAATCCTTAAGTAGACATACAAAGTGTGCATAATTTATCCAACAGCTACTGCTGAGAGACACAATTATAAACTGCATAATTTAAGGTTTGTTTTGGTTTTGAAATTAATGAGTCTCCTGCTAATATTTTTTTTTTTAATTTTTACCTTTCTCATTTTATTTTCTACATTTGACAAACTTATTCCCATTGAAATTTTGGAAAATACCTATTAAAAGTCCTGGCAAGTTATCCTATTATTAACTAAATTCATAAGCAAAATAAATAGAGTAATAAGTTCATCTCTCTGAAATGCTGAAAAGGATAATGAGCCCTTCATAAGTTAGGCATTTTTAAAAAAAGGTATTAAAACTTCATACTCCAGTATATAAGGCAACCTCCAACTGAGGAAGCCATTAAGTAAAGTCTATTAGACAGTATATTAGTAGTATAAAGAAGTCAACTCCACCGCTTTCTAAAGACTGTTTTTGTTTGTGTGGTCAGCTACAACTCAGAAATGGTATAAAAGGCTGGTCTTGATCACTTCTCACTGCTAATCTCTATGTCTCTACATCTACTTATTTCTCTGAGGATGACTTACTCCAAGTGCAGAAAGAAATGTGTAGAAATTAACCCATTTGTCCACGAGGATCAGCACTTCTTCCATATTCTAAATCAAAAGAAGATTTTTTTTTTTTTTGGATGAAATACAAATTGATTATAATTTAACAAAGTAGAACTAGAACAATAAATCTCTTTTCACCTTGACCAACTCTTTACCAAAAATAAACACCCCAAGATGTTCCTGCTTCATTGCCTATGTCAGTACTGGCCTACTGTTTGTAGTCAAGAATTTTGAGATTTCCTTTTAAAGACTGAGAACCTATTCACACTTGCTTCTACCTGGCCTAATTTTCCTCAGGATGACTAGTTTATTCTCAGTTATTCCTATTTTGTACAATTCTGGTGTCTTTATTCATATTACAAGAACAGCATACATAAAAACCAAAGAATGATGACATGTATATCACAAGGTTTTGCTTTGCCTGCTTTGACACTGAAATGAGGGTTCCCAAAAGAGGTAATAACTTAGCACAGGGAGACAAAATTATTTCCTACCTGGTCACCACCTGCTTCCAAGCTAATTTGAGGACAAATGCCCAAATCCAAAGCTCTGTGAAGTGTAAGAGATGATTTTCACCTGGCAACCTCCTGGGTGTTGAAAGTTGATCCAGAGGATGGCAGATAGAATTTTAGAAAAAAATTTTTCAACAAAAGGGTTGCCAAGAATTGGAACAGGCTGCCCAGGGAAGAGGTTGAGTGACCATCCCTGGAGTTATTTAAAAGACAAGTAGCTGTGGCACTTAGGGACATACCTTAACGATGGACTTGAGTTTATGGTTGGACCCTGTGATCTTTCAGGTCTTTTTCAACCTAAATGATTGTATGATTCTATGAAAACCAGACTGCTCTTGGCTTCAGCTCCCTCTGGTGGGTAAACCATACCCCAGAGACCAGCAATTACTGCTAAAGGTAACCACCAAAAAATGAAAGAAGCTGAAGGTTGCTATATTTTTCTTAAAATACAGATAAATACACTGGATGAGCAATGATTACAACAGAGATCAGAGTTAAAGCTACAACTTCACACATTTGTACTGAGATGTAGAAAACACAAAGTTCCCATCAGAACAGAACTCCCTTTGAATTCAGAGAAGAGATGGGGGTTTCAGTCCATGCAGAAACTGATTCTCAGCATCTAACACTGATTAAAATGAAGAACTAGTTAAACACAATCTGTTTTTATGAGAACATTCACTTCGAGTTCTTGACTGATACTTTGAGCTGTCCTGGTTTCAGCTGGGATGGAGATAATTTGTTTCCTGGTAGCTGGAATGGTGCTGTGTTTTGGATTCAGTGTGAGAATGATATTGATAACACACTGATATTTGGTTGTTGCCAAGCAGTGCTTACTTGATTCAAGGACTTTTCAGTATCCCGGGCTCTGCCACTGATGGTGTGCACAAGAGGCTGTGAGGGAGCGTCACCAGGACAGCTGACCTGAACTGGCCAAAGGGACATTCCATACCATGGAATGTCATGCTCAGGACATACATTTGGGGAAAGCTGGTCAAAGGCCACGGATGGCTGGTCAGGGACAGGCTGGGCATTGGTCAGCAGGTGGTGAGCAACTGGACTGTGCACCTCTTGTCCTTCTTGGGGTTTATTACTCTCTCTCCTTTGCATTACAATTATTTTTATTTTTATTATATTTCATTATTTTTCAATTAATCAACTGTTCTTATGTCAACCTGCGAGTTTTGGGGTTTTTTTTTCATGATTCTTTTTCCTCACCATGGGGAATGGGTGGAGTGATCGAGCATCCGTGCGATACCTAGTTACTGGCTCGAATTAAAGCACAGCAAAGGCATAAAGGTTGATGCCCTTTCTAAAAATAATTTTGTTGCCAGGATTCAGAAAATATTCATCATTTGGCAAATCTCACACCCCAGAGTCTTCAATTGTTAAAATGAATTTAGTTTCGAAGAAAAATAAAACTATGTTTTTAAATCCATGATTATCTTACCTATAAAACATGTATGCCCACCTATTTATCTGCTGAAATAACTGAAACTTACAGTGTATTTTATAGTTTATATACTTGGGCACAAATCTAAATCCATCCACAAGGACAATGTGCAGACTGTACGGCAGTATCCCAAATACGTCAGTAATGATAATGGCAACTTGTGATAATTCTTATGTTAAAATAAAATCAGTAATTTCTCCTCTATAAAATAGTACTTACATTTTGATTACCTCAGAAAAATGCATGGAAATGTTGCCAACATCAGCAATCTGATAGAAGAAGCTTAGAATGAATCGTACTTTTCTGTTCTCTTTTCTGCCATACAATAAGCAACAATAAATCAAATGTTAGTTCTTGCATCTCTGTGTTGGCTCTTCTTTCATTCAGAAGCTTGTTGGTCTGAATTACATACCGAGAGTTGTTTTGGAAAAAAAAAAAAAAAAATGTTCCCATCAGAACACTGCAGTTGAGTATGAAAACATCTGGGATAAGAATGGTCAGGTAAATTCATGTTCTTCAATGGACCACAACTATACATTTCAGGCTGAGGTTCGACTTAAGCAACTGTACAGCCTATTCATTACACTGCTTATGGAATTACATTACATGTGAAGACAACTCAGTGGATGAGAGCTGGACATGACCTGGCAATGTGCACTGGCAGCCCAGAAAGCCAAACATGTCCTGGGCTGCATCCAAAGCAGCATGGACAGCAGGACAAGGAAGGGGGGTTCTGCTCCTCTGCTTTGCTCTCATGAGATACCACCTGTAGCCAGCTGAGGTCCCCAGCACAAGAAAGACATGGACCTTTTGGAGCAAGTTTAGGAGGGCCACAAAAATGCTCAGAGGGCTAGAGCACATCTCCTCTGAAGACTAAGGGTAGGGGTCGTTCGCCTAGATAAGAGAAAGTTCTGTGGAGACCTGATTCTGGCCTGTCACTACTTAGAGGGGGCTTCTAATAAAGATGGAGACAAATATTTTAGCAGGGCCTATTGTCCTAGGACAAAGGGTAATGGTTTTAAACTTAAAGAGCATAGATTCAGACTGAAGATGGGGAAGATTTTTTTGATGGGGTTGGTGAAACATAGGAACAGATTGTCCAGGGAGGTGGTGGATGTCCAGTCTGTGGAAACATTCAAGGTAGGATTGGATGGGGCTCTGTTCAAGATGTCATCACAGGGGAGTTGAACTAGATGACCCTTAAAGGTCCCTCCCAACCATTTTATGACTCCTTGATAACTAAGCTGCAGGCATGTGTTTTACATCACAACTTTCATTGTGAAAGAAGCTGCAGAACTTACAAAAGACATTTCTTTCTCATTAATATTTTTCTCCTTTTAAAAAAGGATACCATCCAACTTTCAGGTACAAATAAGAACTTGATATCAGAAGCTCTTCACAAGATATGTAATTTTAATTGTAATTCTAAGCAATGGATAAAATAACCGAGAAACTTCTTCTAGAATTATTGTAATTAGCTCCTCTCCCCTTATGCTGCTTCGTATGTTTGCACTTACATTAAGTAACATAAGGCTTTTATGAGGTGAGGGGCTTACATGCAAGTCATATACAGTACATAGACAGACATGTCTGTAGACATGTAGGACTGAATCCTCCATGTGGTGGAGGGCTGGGACAGAGCACATTTGTACGAACGTGCTTACAATACTCACAGTTCTGTGCTAAGAAAGAACTACTAAGTGACTTCGTTAGTTCTGATGTACAACCCCTTTGAACCTCAGAGAAAATACCTGATTTTCCTTTGTTCTTAATAGTGAACCCAGAAAAGATTTGTTTTAAGAAGCTCATGAAATCTGTGGCTTTGCTGTTAAATTATTATTGTGTTACTAAGACTACTCTGCAGTAGTCATTTTATTCTCTGCAATTAAATAGCATTTCACAGCATGTGTTTTATTTTGTTTGGCCAAACTCCAGGCTTTCTGCTCCTCTAGTAGAGCCCAGAGTTGCCTGCAGAGCAAGGCAACTGCCTTTAATGTATGTAAAAAGAGTTACATACATTAAAGTGGATTAAAAAACACACTGAACAGGAAAAGGCATTTAAGGGTTATTGCGAAATAATGTCTATTTTACATGTTTATTACAGTGGTAACCCTCTCAGTAAAGTATTGCTTGTCCTACCACAAGATTCTGAGGCGTGCCAAAACCCATAATATCTTCTAACTTATTTTATTACCAAAACTAATCTGTCCCCCTCTTTTAGGAAATAATGTATTGCTGATCATTCTGGCTGAATGCCCTTCTCCTAGTTTTGGGTTTCTAGTCTCACCTGTCTCCAGAAGCTCAGCAGATGCTTCCTCTCTAAGAGCAAGTGGAGCACACTCCTGGAATCTGTTATGCAGTTTCTGGAAAGTGCTCATCCGTTTGTTCTTCGCTTGCTGCCTGTGCGCTGATCTCTGCTGAAAATATCCCTGAAAAATGTGTTCCGAACATCACTACAAGACAAGCTGTGAGAACACTGGGAAGTCAAGAAGCTGCTCTAATCATAAAACATGATTAAAGAACACCATTACTTGAGGTAGGTGCAGCTCTTGCCAACAAGATTGCTGCACAGTTTGGCAGATGGACAGATGTGGATTTGAGACTTATTACCTCTGTTTTAACAAGTATGTATCTCAATTGGGAAAGTTTCACCATCTCTAAGATGGGGATAAAATCTCATATATCTATTTGATGACAGTGTAACCAGCATCATCAATAAAGGCTCAGGGATTATTTTCCTTCAGATAATATCTTCCAGTGCTGTACTTCATGCTCTATTGAGAAAAGCTCTGCTGCTCATTTAAATATAAAATTCATTTGCACAATAAAATGTTGAAGGAAACTCTTCAGACTCAGTATTTTTTCATGTAAGTGCTTAGCAATTAGATTTCCATTGATTAAAGAAGTGAATCACGTTCAGATTAATGAAGAATAAATTAATCTCCTTAACAGATTGGAAAGAAAAGCATATTTACTCCTTTACCAAATAACTCCTGAACAGAGAGAATTCTGCACTCACCTGGTAGGCTGCAGTCTGTAAGTATTTGCAACAAAATGGACATGAGAAGAGCAGATTTTGGGTTACTCAGGGAACTAGTAAGTGAAATCTGGGAAAATGTTTTTGTTGGTGCTGGGGTCCATCAATGCTGGTCACTTTTTAAAACATCACCTCCTGTGCTCCTAACAATTCCCAAATATCAGAAGTCAGACAAGGCAGAAGGCTCTTTTGGCTGAACAGGGACCCTTTCTCGCAAATAAGGGGAAAAAAGGGAAGGTGTATGCCCAGTGGAAGCAAGGTCAGGTGACATGGGAAGAATACAGAGATGCTTCTTGCCACTGTAGGGAGAAAATTTGTGCAGCCAAAGCTCAGTTGGAGATGAAGTTGGCCAGAACTGTCAGGGACAATAAAAGGTTTTTGGCAAATATATTAATGGCAATAGGCAGTGAAAAATAACATTGGCCTGTTACAGGTTGAGGATGGTCACTTCACAAACAGGGACAGGGACCAGGCAGAGGAGTTTAAGGTGTTCTTTGCCTCTGTCTTCAACACAGATGAGGAAAGAAGGGGATTTCAGTGCCATGAGATGGAAGACCAGGGCTCATCCCAGTTGATCCTGAAGCTAAGCGGAATCTGCTGCTTCAGCTGGATCCCTAAAAATCTACAGTGCCTAATGGGATTCATTTGAGAATCCTCAAGGAGTTGGCTGACATCATTGCAAAACCTGTCTTGATTTTGAGTGGTTTTCAGAATCCAGAGAGATCCCAGTAGACTGGAAGTTGGATGATATTGCCCTGATTTTCAAGAAGGGCAAGAGGGAGGACCCTGGAAGTTACAGGCCTGTCAGTCTCATTTCAATACCAGGTAAAATCATGGAAAAAAACTGTTCTGGAAGATACTGAAAAACACCTGAAGGACAATGCAGCCATCAGTCCAGCCAGCACAGCTTTATGAGAGGGAAGTCCTGCTTGTCAAATCTGATTTCCTTCTATTTCAGCTTCCTTCTGGGAATGAAGATAACACATTAAACAGATCCTGCTCATCTGAAATGTCTGAGTACAATTCTCTCTTAGAATGAACTCCATTTTTACTTTTGATGATTTGCCAGTTCCCAACAAGTGTTGAGTAACACCTGCTTGATTACCATCTGCCTCCACTGCTTTTTTGGTCAGAATGATCTCTTTTGATACCCCATGAGACACAACAGAACAGTGTCTGTTTTTGCATTATGTCAGTTAAATTAATTCTTCTAATTATACCTTTAAGTAATTATAAGATTTTCTTTCATAATATTCCTGAGATGATGGGATTATCAGGCTTTTGCCCCATCAAACCTGAAAACAATGGGAAAAACCCACACATTCAAGGATACAAATACAAACCTAATCTACACAAAAAACTAATCTAGCACAAATCTATCAAGGTTTCTTATGGTCTGCATCAGTCAAGACTTAGTATTACTGCTGCTTCCTCTTTTGCATTCTAGATTTACAATATGTCCTTTCTTTACATACCAAAACAAATAATGCACTTATTGTACCGTAAAAGTATAAATTCAATAGAATTCCAGAACTAAAAACAAGTATCTGGAAAACTTTACAACAAATCTTCGATATCTCATCTCTGATCCTCCCTCAAAATTTCCAGAGGTAGTGAAACATGATGGTGATAATTTCTGACACTACCTGGAAGCCCCCACTTCAGGTCCATCAGCTGGAGTTACAACCTCTTTCTGTACAGTAGTTGTGTAATTGAGGAAAACATTCTTCCATTAATGCATTTCTTTTTGCCTCTGATTCTAGCACAAATAAGCATAGTGAGATCAGGTTGTTGTAACTTAAAAAAAGAAATCATTGCAGTTTTGATTATTTTGCTGTGATTGATGGCAGAAGCTTTGAATGAGTCAGAGGATAAATATTTCTCAAATAAGACAGATACTCTTACAGATAATCTTTGTACGTTGACACCTGAAGTGATATGATGTAATGATGTACCTTACCAAGATTGTGTTTATACATACATGCATAGCAAATCACATTTTAACCATTCTGCTTACAAGACACACATTTAACTGGAGATTTAAATACTGATGAGCTGCATTTAAATCTGCCAAATGTACAACTAAATCCAAATTTTATGCACTCCCCTTCCTTCCAGCAGATAAAATTCTTACAACACTTAAAATATTAAGAGCTTACAACACTTAAAATATTAAACTACTCAGAATCCTGCAGAAAAGAGGAAGTGAGGCTTTAGAGTTGTCTCCACTTCTTCACATAACAGAAATTGCATTTGCTTGATATACAAGAATCCCACAGCTTCAAATAAAAATTTCTAGATTTTTTCCTGGTAACATTCTTTCCTCTCCTCAAGGGTTTACTAGTAACACTTCAAATATATTTTACCATCTTTTAAATTACCTTAAGAGATATTTTAATATACAGAGAAACAACATATGTTTATCAACTGTAATTTTTCTAAGACTAACCAACCAGGTTCTTAAGGCTCCAAATTCAAGATCCTTCCTCCTTCTTCTACTCTTCACTTCTACTATCATCTTTTCTTCCTAAACAGATATCCAAAGAAGTTGAGTATTTGCTTTTCATATTTAGCATGTGTCTCCTCACAGAATATTTTCCCCATTTCTTGATCTTGCAAGACAATGACATGCCCTGCTTCTTCTGTGTTCATCAGTACAGCATCTAACAGAGTAGATCTTGTGTCTGTGAAACAAAGATCATTGTGATGATCACAAGGAGATTCTGCTGAATTTTGTCCAGTCAGAGATTGTAGTAGAGGTCTCAATTACATACATTTAAAACAGGAGAAAATAAAACAGGAGTGACACATTGTACCTTGAGCATTATATTATATGTGACAAGACACAGATTTATCTTAACTCATTCCAGGTGTGAGGCATAAATACCACACAGTAGTTTCTATTTTCTTCCTCCCCACACACAATACACCTTTCTGCATAAAAGCTAAAATAATTCATAAGCATTTATGAGCCACAAATCCACCACATGAAGATAGACTCTGAAGCAGACTAAACCACTCAGATCCAGTATGTTTTATTAAAGCAAATTAATTTGCCTCAATACCTGGTCATCCTGTTCAAAGGTCCACTTTGTTTCAGGGACAGCTCTGTTACTTTATTTGCTTTCACTATGTGAAAACTTTTTTCTGTTTTCAGCCTTAGGAGAGTACTAAAACTCAGATTTTGTATTGCTTTCCCACCAACAGGGACACTAGGAAGAAAAGCACCAACCATCTGTTTGGACTCTACTGGGAAAAAAAAACAACCCACAAACAAACCCAAAAAAACACATAGTCACAGAAAGAAAATCTTATTTTTTATATAAACATCACATAGCCAGCTTTAATTTTGGCACATCCTTACTTCTGAGCAGGATTATCTCCTTTCCTTTAGCACTATTTTAATTTTGGAAATAAATTTCTATATGACATCCTGTACTTTTATCATCTAAAGACATATGGCATGAGGAGGGGAAAGGAAAATCATAATTATGCAATATACCCGTTCACTAAAACCTGGTAATACTCAAGTGCTGATCTTCACAGAAAAATATAAAAGTGATAATGCTGGAAAATTTTGTTAACCATCTACAGAGGCTGTCTATGTTTTATTGATGGGCTGCAACCTTTTCCCTGAGCTATTGTAAAATCTGTGTCTTCAAGGCCAATTGAAGCATCATTTTCACTACAGGTAGAGAACAAATGGTTCTCTACAGTGGAACAGCAGCTCTTCACATAACAATGCTTTATTCACATTTGTTTTACCTGCAGGAAATCATAAAATACATTACTGACAGAGATACTTGATTTAAAGATTCTGCTCTGAAGAGCAAATTCAGTCAAGGCTGTGTTTATTGTCTTTTAATGACGTTATAGCAGGTGATTGTTTGAGAAAAAGATTTATTTCTTCCTTCTATATCGCTTCTTGAACGGTATCTTCCAAACTCAGAGCAGGCAAATTTTCCCTTTCTGACCATTAGCAGTAATACAGACACTGCAGAAGCAACTCTGCTCTCAGAGACACCCACACACCCTCACTCCCCTCCAGTAAGGCTCTGTAGTTACAGCTTGGCTTTCCCTGTCACTATGATCTTAATCCCATCTCAACATAAACAACTTGTAGTAGCTAACCACAACAAGAGTTTTCAAATTTCTGCCCTATTTTTAACATGAATACTTCAAACACAACATCTGTAGGAACCACAGGCATGAATGCTCAGACACAGTAGCAAGAGACAGCTATGCAACATTCTCAGTCTGACAGGGCACCAGGGCCTGGATGCAGATTTTCATGTCTTGTGTAATTAAGACATTTGGAGTCACTTCTCACTTTGCTCTGAATGAAGGAGATATAGGACAAACAGTTAATGGTTTTCCAGGGTCTAGTCCATATGCTTTGTCTTAAGTTATTTCTGAGAGTACACCAAGCTTTCAGAGGCTGCTTACATGGGCTGAGAAAGAGAGTAACAGGAAACATAACAGTCAGGCAAACAGAAATTCTTCTCACCGCCACAAAAACAGACCCATTCTGAGATGAAGCCAAATCCATGTTGGTGAAAGAAACCAGAGCAACAGAAAAACATCCTTTTGTCCTTTACCATATCCCAAACTCATGCCAGAATTTGTTTTGTTGTATTGTCCTGCAGCAGTGAAAATGTATCTCTTATGCTCTTCTAGTTTTGCTTACAAGGATGTTTTTCCCCATCCACTTCCTCCTCCAATCCACCCAGAATCCTCACACTTCTGGTATTGTCTCTCTTGAATGAACATTTCCTCCCCACTTCATTCTGCTGTTAACTGCAAGAGCTTAGAGTGCAATATTGTTGAAGAAAACGATTTCCAAAGGGAAATTATTTCTGGTTCAGACCAGTTCAAAGATTTTCATAGCACAAATTTCACAGTACAACCCAAAATCATTTGTATTGCCTCAGATGAGAGGAGGATAGTATCCTTACATTTGTACTTTTGCCACAGGTCCTCTGTGGAGAAATGCTTTTTTTCTACTGGCCTTTTACTCACCAAAATATAATTGCTCATCAGTTGGACACTCTTTATCTATCCACACCACATACAACCAGTCAGAACAGGACTGCAGAAATTATCAGCCTTGATTTCTGTGTACCTGTGTCAGGCTGACTGCAGGGGTGAGCAGGATATGCTAGGCACACACTGCTGACTGATCACCTCTCTATTCAACATACTTAAAGGCAGTCTGCATTACTCCCTGCAATCTGATACATTAGAGTGCAATGGGGCATCTTTGGTCATGGTACCCACAGCATTTTGGACATTTGCTACCTTTTATTTACTGTTACTAGTATTGACACTTGTCTTCTCAGGCCAAACAAAGATCTACTGCAGAACTCATTAATTTAAATAGAGGGTATAGCCATACAATCAAGAGACTATCATCCTGCTGAGTAATCACTGATTTTCCACTACCAGTAGGTCTTTGTGAAAAAAAAAAAATTAAATAAAATGGCAGTAGATTTTTCAACAGTGTTTAGAATTCCTTCGGGAATTCTAATGTACAATTTACAATTATGCCTTGCTTAATAAGAATCATTAGATTTTTCCTTACTCTCATTTATCACTGCTCAGGCCTCTCCATAATATCAAGTACCCAGATTCTTTAAATGATCGTGTTCCAGCCATTGCAACGTATCATAAAATGGTTTGAAAGACACAAATTACCTATCACAATTTACACAGAAGCAAAAAACGGGTATAAAAATTTCCAATGCAAAATATTTCCTGTGAAATTAGACTTCAAAGTAATTACATTTACTAACAGAACCAGAGAAGACTCAGGTATCCTCATGAAAGCATGTGATTTACAGGCAGACTAGGATCTGAAAAGACATGCATTTCAAAAGGTTACCAAGTTACACACAGTTAACACTATGGAAGGTGAGATGCCGTTCTGATTTGTCCCTCCCCCACCCTCTCATAACTAATCTATTCAGATAAATTGTCATAGCAACTTGACTTATACACCAAGGATATGTGTCAATTCCCCTTGGAGAACTCATGAATAGAGTCCTGCCTATCCTGGTGCTGGCAGAGACTAAAACTAAATGCCCTTCCCTGCTACAGGTTCACATGTACTGCCAGACCAACTTCTCCTGGCACTGGAACTCTGTGCCTGGTGCTCTTGCTCAGACTGCAGCCACGAACCTCCAGTTTATGCCAAAGGCAAGGCTGCATTGCTCAGAAAAAGTCCTCCTTTCTGTACTTCACAACGTTTTACTACATGAGAGTAGAGCTCAAACAGAAGCCAGACTTTCTGAAATGATGGATGCTGTACACAGTGGAGTACACTCTTCCGAAGGGACACTGGACTTGCTCTGTGTGTACTGAACGCAATGGATACTGCCCTGTGCTCCTGGTAAGGTGACTGACCCTCCTATCAATAACAAACACAGCCACCCTGAAGATCATGTAAACACATACCACAAGAGGGAAAATAGAATTCTTCCAGCAATTTTTAAGAATGCTTTCTTTGTAACAGAGTCCTTTCCAGTTCAATTTTGCAAAGTGAAAAGTGCAGTAGGCAATACAGAATTTAAAACAATAAACACATACCACAGCAGATAAATAGGCATTTATTAAAGTTCATCTCAAAACAAACAAAAATAATAAAAGACATTAAGGCATCTTGTATTCAATAACAGTTCATACAGTAAAGATGACTTCTCCTTATACAAGAGAGCAGATAAGGAAAAAAAAGAGCTCTCACAAAGAAGTTCCCCCAAAACGTTTGATGGATTACTGATTTCCACCGGCCCACCACTTAGTCAGCAAATCCCTCCAAAGAATGCCTATTTCTCCAATGAAACAGCTACAAAATCCCAACACTCATTGAGACACGTGCAAGAAAGCACTTTTGCCCCTCCTCAGACCTCCCACTGTCTGTAAACATGGACACTGAAGAAAGACCAACAGATGGGATATAGTGGAGAATAAAGAAGCTGCACTCCTGCTATAACCATTCATTTTTGAGCAAACTAGAATATTTGGCCTTGCTTTCACTAGTATTTAGTATTTCAGCCAGCAACTAGCGAAAACGAGACCACAAGCTCTACCCTGTTTTGCAATGCAACAAATTGTATGTTCTCCTTCTGGTTCAGATTAGATAAACAAATGACAAAGTTCTTACTTCCATGGAACAATTTATTTTGATGAATTAAGCCATCAAGCCACCAATCACTGTTATAGTGCTTTTTTCTTCAATTGGAATAAGAACATCAAGAAATGTTTACAGAATCACTGGTTTCACTATAACAGGATTTTACTACAGACTAAATATAAATTAATAAACACTTCAGCACTATTCACCACACTGGCTCTCTATATCCTTTGTCACATTCTAACCTTCATTTAAGGCAAGTTTGTTGGTTGATTTTTCTGAAGATGACCACATGGTCTCTAGACAAGCTTGTGTGACTAGATTTACAAGTTAGGAAATCGAGCTTTATAAAATGTTTACTTCAACAAATATGAAAGTTATTAAGAGAGAGATGGTGAGCCAGAATTGCACTGTATTAAAAGGTGGAGCTTCCTTGTACCAAAGTCCTTTATTCATCATCTTTAGAACCAGTTTTGCTTAACTATAAAAGAGACACAAAAAGAAAGTATTCAAAGTTTAGACTGTCATTCCATTTATTAGGAAACAAGAACATTATTTCCATCTCACACTGAACATGCGTATACTTAATTAACAATACAGACTGACTTTGATACTGTATCAAAAGACTGAAAAACATCAAAAATTAATTCTTAAGCTTAAACACTTATTTCCTGATCATGAAAGTTGAAATAAAAAAATTAAATTAAAAAAAAAAAAAAAAACAAAACACAAACAAACCCTAGAAAAACCTCAGGGCACTGTTTCTATTTAATTTGAAGGGTTTATCACTAGCTCTCCAAAAGAAAAAAAAAAAAAAAAAAAAGATGAAGTAATGGAACTTTATCTTCACACATCTCTGAGAGAATTCCCATACAGAAATTTAAACAATATAAAAATAGATAGTAACATTAACTTAGTATTTCTCACCTTTTAAAGCTAGGCGTATAATTATTAAAAGTAGCATGCCTATCATGAAATCTATCTGAAAACCAAGACATCCACTATAAACAGACACTTAACTCAGAAGGACTCTGCCCAAACCTTCATCATTTACTTGCTCTTATTCAACGACTGGAACTGGTGTTAGGTCTTACAGTGAAAATTACCTCAATTGTGTAAAATAAAACACTTTGCTTTCAAAATTGTCAATCAGTGATTTTCACTGAATCAGCAAAGAAAAGAGGGTGGAAGACATCAATACTGAGGGAGCAAGTAGAAAAGAATTATTCACTGGAAGAGTTGCAGCAGAGAATGAGGCTTGTAGGAGACAGCAAGGTGCTCCCACCTGGGACAGCTCCCTTTTATGTCTTACTTATCCACTGCCTTCCAGAACCTGGCAGCACTACTAACTTTATTTTAAATCTTCTTGTCACATGAAGACAGAATATTTGCAATGCATTTGGTTAGCAAAGTCCTCTTATCACAAAATTAAAATCTAACTGCTCAATAAATAAAAAAGAAACAAATGAAGTTCAAAGAGTAAAATCTTTCAGACAAATATTCAGAAGAACTAGCATTTTAAAGCTTTTGAGAAATTTGTAAATTAGAATCTAAAATAAGAAGCAGTTCTTACTCTTTCTTATAAAGCTTTCAAAGAAAAGAGTAAAAAAAGAGAACTTGAAAATACTTACATGCTGGACACATACAGATATTAATCAGACATCAAAGTCAAATCCAAACATAGTTAGGAAGAAAAGCAAGAAAAAAATTATCAGATCAGTTTTCTTCAGAAATAAGTATAAATAATTTTTAATTTATATACACAGCATGTTCACAATACTATATATAATACATTCACTTTACCTTTATTACGTCAACCCAGTTCCATCCTCGTGGAAGCTCTCCTTTGTTATCTGCAGAAAAAGGTTTTAATTTCAGCACACAAGCTAAGGGCAATATTTCTCTTTCTTCAAAATTGACCCACAAAATGTTAAATATCCAAACCCTTCAATATCTGCATTCTGAAGCCATGAGAACAGAAACAGATTTTAATGTCTTAAACACAGTGTTCGTCAACCAACCTCAAAGTGAAAGGAGGAAATGAAATGGCCTTAACCCGTGCCAGAAGACGCTCAGATTAGATTTCAAAAAAACATTTTTCACTGAAAGAGTAGTTAGGTATTGGAGTAAGTGGCCTAGGAATGTGGTGGAGTCGCTGTCTCTGGAAGTGGTCCAGAGGTGTCTGGATGTGGCACTTGGGGAGAGGTTTAGGGGTGATTATGGTGGTGATGGGTCGACAGTTGGATAGATGAACTTGAAGGTCTCTTCCAACCTTGGTGATCCTCTGATTATGTGATTCAAAGTAATTCAGTTTAAATAAAAACACCTCAGTTCACCTGAAATTTAGTTTAGAAGGTAGCTCCAATATGAGCTGGGCTGACCAGCAATGATGAATTCTGTCAAAGAATTACATTTTATGCAGCTTTTCCTCTATACAGTTAACATTAAGCTTGCCAATTACACATTAGGTTAGGTAGATCATATGCAGAAATCACTATCACAGGGTACAACTTATTGCTACAACAGGATAGCATTATCCAGATCATTATTGAAAACTGAAGGTGAACATGAAAGGCTCATCAGCAAAATTAACTGAAGTAATCAACATTTTCAATCAAAATTCTTCTATTTAATTGAAAGCATTAAGTATCTGCAGAAACACTTCTGTTTCTAGAATGCAAAATAAATTAGATGCTTTATTTTGGGTTCCTAATAAAATACTTTTGTTTAGAAATTTCCTTTT
Organism: Taeniopygia guttata; assembly: GCF_048771995.1. NCBI lineage: Eukaryota > Metazoa > Chordata > Aves > Passeriformes > Estrildidae > Taeniopygia > Taeniopygia guttata. Next base: position 32,137,698 of record NC_133028.1, on the reverse strand, counting down.
TAATAATGTGAATTATTAAAATGTTGATAAGAGCTCAGCAACAAACTGATTTTTTTGCTGAAAGTAAATTTTTAGAGGTCCCAAACTGACTCCTTCCACAAGTGTTTTTTGGAAATTTATTTTTGTTACCAACTGAAATAAAATAAAACAAAAGAAAGATGTCATTAAATCATAACTCTATAGAAAGTTGCTGTCATCAGAACTAACATCTCAGGCAAGAATTACTCATCTAGAACAAAAAAAATGGAGACCACAGACTTAAGAGTAGTTGATCTAATAAACAAATTACTAGTTACTCTTTTTCTAGCCAGCTGTCCTTGCTATAAAATCTGGATTTTCATATTGATCAAAGCAAAGATTAGTATAACAAACAAACCTGTTTTATCGGCTAGTTTTCGTTTCTGGGTTTTGGATAACTGCTCCTTTTTCTCTTTTTTCTTACTTGGTGGCACATCAGGAGTTCCAATTGAAATACTATTGCTTACTGAAGTCTGAGAAGGAAAAAAGTGGTTGTAAACATTTTGCATATTAGTTCCACGGATATCCCTGTGTGATGTGATTACTGAACCTGACATACTGAAATACCTTGACTGTCAGAAAGAAGCAATGCTGTCAACAGCCTGCAGCTTTTAATCCACATATAATCAGGGCTGTACTTTAAAAAAAATGTGTCAGAAACTGGAATTATTCTCTTCCAGTTGCAAAGGGCACCTTTTTCACTTTTAAAATTGAATCATAGAATGTGCTTTAGTCTGAATGGATTCAGACGTCACACAGAGAAATCATTCCTTCCTCCTCAAAGCAGATCTGCTGCACCATCATGGCAAACAATGAACTTACAGAATCCAAAAGCCACAAACTGATCCAGCCTGACTACGTTAAGACCCTGGAGGTGCACTTATACAATCCCAAGAAGGCTGCAATAAATTGCCAGCCCTCCAATCCTCAACAGACACATCTCTGTTTCAGCTTCCTTTTTTTTTGCTTCTGCTCAAAGTCTCTATTTTAATGTTATCCTGTGGGACCTAACAGCAGGCTGCAAATATTTTGGTGTAACAGCAAAGTAGCTATCAAATAGAATAATTACCACCACAGAGCATCAGAGAGCATTGTGGCACCATACTTTGTGTGCCACTTTCAGCCACTAACATGTATAACCAATGAACTGATTTACAGCTTAGAACTCCAAAGTATTCAGGTTATAATAATCAATATATTTTTTTTTCAGTTTTAAAGGCACAAAATTAAAAACTGAATTTATCTACATACCACAGTGTTAACAGGTTGATTTTCCATGAACACCTCCTTATTGTCTTTGGCATATTCAAAAAGTGTGTATGTCATTGCAGTTCCGAGATTTGCTTCAACTTCTACCATTAACTTATCCAATATACTTTGCTTAATAGCTGAAGATCTAAAAGAAATCATTAAATTCAACTGTAAACTAGACAGGTGATAAAAAGCCTTTCAAAGAAAGAGCCCCCACCAGAAGGCCAGAGAGTGAAGCTGTCCCAAATACTTACATTGTGTTGTTGAAGAAAGCATCCATTGATATGACTGGTGCTGTTTGTGGATATGTTTCTGGCCAAGAAACTTCTATTAGAAAGGCTTTGGGATCTCCACTTTCTCCTATCTGAAAAAAGAAAAACCCCAACTTTATAAATCAACAGTTTCCAGTCACTTTCTGAGGATTATGAAGCCAATACAAAAGTCTATTACTTCTTTTAGACCATCAAAATATCTTGAGACAACTACTTGAGACTTATCAGCCAGAAAATAAAGTTGTTACCTAGAAAGAACATTAAGTTTTAAACATCAATATTAACATTGACCCTGCAGTTTTTTCATTCTAGAAGAAGCAGCAGAAACTGTCAAATCTCTTTTTATGGTTGGTTTTTAAATTCCTTTGCTTAAAAGCTACTTTGTAATATCTTCAAGCCAAATATTATACTATCACATATGAACAGAAAATATGAAGCCTTTCCCCCCCTCCATGCATCTAAGCACAGAGCAACATGAAAACAAGCTACAAGACAGGTTTGAAATAAAGATGATAATAAACTAGTAACCTAAGATTGCAAAAATAATGGGTAAGAATATCAATATTTATGTCTTATACCTACAGGTATTTTATTTCCCAGTATGAAAGAATGAGCAGTAAAAGACTTAAGAAGTCAGTAGAATGAGTCTGGATTTAACAAAAAAACAAATTACAGCATACTACTGACATACAATCAAAAATAACTGCTTTACACAAGGATTTGGAAGACAAGCACAGTAAGGCTTCTAAAACCACCCAAAATTTTCCCTTATTTGCCTCATTATAAAAATCAGCCTTTCTCTAACTATGTAGAATAAAGTGCGTCCACAAGAGAAGTCCTAATCAAGGTAAGGCTATGGTTCTTTAAAATTAAAAAAGTAACCAAAAAATTGCTGCTTTCTTATTTACAATATCTGTTTCAGCAGACTGGACTGACATTCAAAACCACTTGTTTGGTGGTAAAATAAGTAAGACTTTAAATCAAGAATCTGCAACTTTTTCAAGGCATTTACAGTTCATTTCCCACTGCTACCAAGAGCAGAACTGGCTGCAATGTTCACAGGGTTCCCTGAGGAAAGCACTCTCTATGCAGTGCAAATCCTACAAAGCCCCACAAATTCTTTCTATCTTCTCATGCACTTACTTGCATTATGACTTCTCACATTACAATTTTTTCTTAATGGGAAAGATGTATTATTGACACTAAGTTTTATTTTATTTGAGTTATCCTAACTTTTGACAATTATTTTTTGTCTAATAAAAATCAGCAACAACCAAAGCTAGTGAAAAGTACAATGACACACTTTAGGCTTGTAGGCATGTCATATTTCCCATTTTAAAGAAATTAAATTTATTAAGAATGATCCAATAAATGAAGAAAGGCTACTCTTACACAGCTGGGATTCCAAGTGCAATTAATTAATTGAGCTGATTCCCATTACAATTAGTGACATTATTCTTAAGTTACTTGAGAAGACACAGAAAGCTAGTGAGAATTTCATGCCAGAATCTAGTTGTGTACCTTAAGCTTATGTCATGTCCCTGCATGTCTGTTCTGGTAAACAAGACATGATCAGTAATCTTTGGACAAGAGACTGGAACCTTGTAACTGAGCAGTTAACAAAGGCTCCAAATTTTACATAGAAACATCTCTATACATCTCTCCATTTCTGACCTGTTAGGGTAAATATTACACAGCAGGTTGGCTCCTACAGAGAACTTGACAGTTCTGGCTATGCAGGGCACAGACATGCAAGTGGGATGCCTGGCTCAGGGACAACTGGTTTATGCTGCCAAGCAACAGGGCAAGAGGAAACCGGCAGAAACTGACAGACAGGAAGTTCCACCTGAGTATAAGGATGAATTTCTTTACTGTGCAGTGACCGAGCACTGGAACAGATTGTTCAGAGATGTTATGGAGTCTCCCTCGCTGTAGATTTTCAGAAACCATCTGGACACAATCCTGTGCCCTGTGCTCTAGGATGACCCTGCTTGAGCAGGGAGGTTGGACCAAATGACTCACTGTGGCTCCTTCCAACCTCACCCGTTCTGTGATTCTGTAATAAACCCATACTGGGAGCAGGTTCACATACATGACACTGTGCTATGAAGCACTGTTGTACCAAACATCCTGAAAAAACGCCCTGCGGATCTATCCTTTACTGCACATCGGACACCTCTTTGGCTTAGAAGCTCCTAGTGTGGCAACTGCAAGGCAGCAAAGTAACTTCAAGGTGCAGCTTGGCCTTACCCTGTACTGGAAGGACACCGGGCTGAGCTCCCTGAAGCACAGGTCTCCCTCGTAGATGGAGCGCAGCGCTTCCAGCTCCATCTGCAGCCAGGGCCAGAGCAGAGGTTACCGACCGCGGCCCGGCACGGCGCTCGCACCGACGGGCTCCCTGCGCGATGTCGCCCCAGCCCCGCCGCCGCCCAGCTCCCTCCTGCCGCCGCCTCTCCCGCACGGCTCTCTGCCACCCTCCCGGCCCTGGTTCCACTCTCCCTCAGGCAGCGGGGCCCGGAACTCACCTCCTGGTCCTCGTTGGCCGCCATGGCCGGAGCTCCGCGCTCCCAGCCCCGCTCCCTCGGGCCCGGCCCGGCCCCGGGCTGGGCGGGCCTGGCTGGCGCGGCCCCGCCGGACTCACACGGACGCGCCTTCCCCGAGGGCAGCGCGGGGCACCGGCGGGCCCCGCCCCCTGCCCTGCTATTGGCCGGCTGCGCGTCCCCCCGCGCTTCCTCTTTCCGCTCACTGGCTGCTTTGCAGTGACGTCACCGCGCGGGCGCTCCTGACTGGTCCGAGGGGGCAGCGGAGGGGCCGATTGGCCGCTCGCGCTGCCCCTCTGACGCTGCCCGGCGCTCGCTTCCTGAGGCGGCGGCCCGCCCGCGCCGCCTCCCGTGACCCGCGGCCGCTCCCAGCTGGCGCTTCCCGGCGCTTCCCGGCTCCATCCCGCCGCGGGGAGCACGGGCGCGGGACAACGGGGTGCTCTTGTGGCCGGCTTGGGCCGCCCTTCCGCCGCCGTCCCGTGGCCTCGCAGGCCGCCGTCCCGGGCGCAGGATGACCCCTCCGTCTCACTGGGACTTCCCGGTGGAGCTGTGCTGCCGGCCCATGGCGTTCGTCACGCTCACCGGCCTGGACGTGGTGTACAACGCCGTGCACCGCGCCGTGTGGGACGCCTTCTGCGCCAACCGCAGAGCCGACCGCGTCCCCATCTCCTTCAAAGTGCTGCCCGGCGACCACGAGTACCCCAAGTGCAGGACGAAGGTAGAGAGCGGCGCCGGCCCCGGCTGCTCCGCGTCCTGGCGGGGTCCTCGCCCGCTGCCCCGGGAGCGGGACCCGGTGCTCCCTGCGGGCAGGGGCCGTGCTCCGCTCTGCCTGGGCTGCGGCCAGCTGGCACCGCGCTCTGCCGGACCTCGGCTGCCTCTTCCCCCGATCCTGCAGGGAAAGTGTGGGGGCTTCAAGTTAGGGCGAAGGAGCAGGCGAGGGCGTTGTGATGGAGTGCAGCTTGTGCATAGGAAACCTAGGGATGCCTTAGCTCATGAGCCAGAAGCAGAGAAAGCCCGTATGGTTTGCTTTTTAAAGTACTTGCTACTCTTCTACATAGCATTAAGGTACCCTGTAAAATTTGATCTTTAATGAAACCCAATACTCAGCTCTGGAGAAACTAGATAATATATTCTGAAAAAAAAACAAAACCCTAACCTAACCTATCAAGCTTTTCTTTTACAAAACATGTCACTTTAACTGAGTGAAACACAGCAGAAAGAATATCTCTGCTATTCTCTCTGCTTTGCAGTGGCAAGTTAAGAAGCAATGTCAATGACTTTAACTATTAGGAAATTACATAATTCCATGATGCTGGCAAAGACAAATAATCTAAACTGGTTTTGAGACCATTGTGTTCAATTGAGCCTAGCATTTCATGGCAGTGTATGAGACTTGCTCCTGAACTTAACCCTCCTCTCTAGTTTTCCTGGTATCTGTTGTTCTTTGCTGCTAATATCAGGCCCTGATTCCTGAGCTGTTGAGGGAAATGGCTTAATAGGAAGCAAAGGCTTGAGGGGAGCAATGTTAAAGGCAAGATGACAAACATATTTAGTGACAAGAATGTAGAGGATATGCCATTTCTTGTGCTATAAATATTTATAAATGGGTTTTGTAGCTTGCTTCAATATCTTCAATATTTTCAGCGGACATCCTATGAGTGGTATATTCCAAAAGGAATCTTGAAGACTGGTTGGATGAACAAACACCTGAATTTGGTTCCAGCACTTGTGGTGGTATTCTATGAACTGGACTGGGATGAGCCACAGTGGAAGGAAAAACAGCTGGAGTGTGCTACTCGAGTTGAAATTGTCAGGTAGGTTTTTTTCACTTGCTTCATAATGTGCTGCAAGCTAATGTAAGCGTGAAATGGAGAATCTGTTTGTATTCTAGAACATACAATATTTTTTTCTTAAACATGAGTTAAGGGGAATTTGGAACTTTGCTTTGTAATATACAACTCACAGTAAAGAACTTTTTTAATGGTTTATTTGTAAAACTGTTACTTATTTTACTTAAATAAAAACAGCCCCTGAAATTTTACTTGCTAAACTCAGCACAATTATTCTGTCCCAAAAGAAGGAAGACCGCATTCTCTGAATGATTGAGCATATTGTGTCATTTGGGTTTTTCACCTTTGTAGCATTCTTCCAGTGCTTCCATCTAGACTGATTTTTTTTTTTTTTCTGGTTATTCAGAAATAAGAAGTGGAACCTTGACACTGTACTATGTTGTCTTTATTTTAGGCAGAGTTTGCAGGGAAGAAATACCAAAGTTGCTGTGGTTTTGATTCAGAAAAAAACACCATTGCCTCCAGGTACTTGAAAACTCTACATACAGTTGTGGTGTTTTCATTTTTCAGAAGGCCCGGTGGACTGAGCTGACTTTGGGTTGTCACATTATCTGTGGTTCTTCATCTGATGTCATCTTCATTCATTAAATGCACTGTGATTGCAGAAAGCTGTAAGGATAAAAAGAGCATTCTGGACAGTTGACCCTAAACATTTGATGCTTTTATCCCTAACTTCTTCCTCTTAAGTCCAAGTGCATTTTTTGATACACAGTATCACAGATGCTTTATGTGGTAATACATCTGACCTGCCTTCTTGTTAGCAAGTTGCATTTTAAACATTGCTTGAGCTCAGGTAAACCAGTAAAGCATTGAGAACTTAGAGTAAGAGTATTTGGTACCTACAGAGATTTTTTGTCTTAACTAGTTTTAATCAATAACATTTTAGAGCCATGTGGAACTGTGAAATGTGATACACTTTACCTTTACATTTCTGTAGAGCTACTGTGTGCTTTCTAGTGTCTGACAAACCTTTTTTTTTTTTTTTCTCTACCTGCTATATGTGTTTGTCTTTCCTGGATATTATGTTATTTCTCAAGACACGGGATATTTGATTCTGTGAGAGATTAAAAACTTACATTATACTTGTAATTTTTTGTTTAAAAACTGCTAGAAAGTTTCTGTACATGTTCTGTTGGATGAAGCACATAGTACTCTGAAAGAAGTAAGACAGAATGTGCTCTTGGTTTTATCTTTATTAGATTTTTCAATACTGTTTAGATCATTTGGTCTACCTAAGGTTCATAACCTGCCATTTAAACTTTTAGAACTAGTTTGACATTGCAGCACCACATAGGCTTACTTGTGCTTTCCTTGACTTCACTAGGGGAAGATGTTATTGCATCAGAGAGGGCTGCAGCTTTATGTAATGCTTGTGACCTCTCTGGAAAATCACTCTTTGTACTTCCCCACACGGATCATCTTGTTGGCTATATTATAAGGTAAGTGACCATAAACCCCTGTCTTGCTCTGTTTGCAGTCTGTGGGTTGGCTTACATGGCACCTAGCCTGCTAGCAGCAGGTGGTGAACACTTGTCTCAAAGGGGAAGAAGGATCTGCACACAATAGTTAGCAGAGCTTACTGAAGGGGCTTTAAACTAGACTTAAAGTGGGAAAGGGATAAAACCAGTTTCACTAAAAATAAGCCTCGGGTCAGCATGCCAGTGTTGGAATACTGGTGTGCTAGCAAGGGCCTTCATTCTGCTGGCTCAGTGGAGATAGTGGATGGAAATCCATGCAGTTCTGTGTTCATGCAGTCCACTTCTGGGCACTTCAGTGCAAGAAAAATATTGAGGTGTTAGAGTGTGTCCAGGGAAAGGGCAACAGAGCTGGTGAAGGATCTGGAGCAAAAGCCTTATGAGGAGCAGCTGAGGTAGCTTGGGGTCTTCAGTCTGGAGAAGAGGAGGCTCAGGGGAGACTTTATTGCTCTCTACAACTCCCTGAAAGGAGGCTGTAGTGGACGGTTGGTCTCTTCCCCAGGGCTTCCCTTCAAGCTGTAGGGTGAGAAGAAATGGCTTAAGTTGCATCAGGGGAGATTTAGATTGGATATTAGGAAAAATTTCTTCACCAGAGGAGTTATGTGTTGGAACAGGCTGCCTAGGGAAGAGGTTGAGTCACCATTGAAGGTGTATTTAAAAGATGCATATATTCTGCTTAGTGACAGTAGGATGGGCTTAGTGATGCACTTGGTAATAGGTTGACAGTTACATTTGATGATCTTAAAGGTCTTTTCCAATCTAAACAATTCCATGATTCTAGTGGAGAATTTGAGAGGTCATAGGTTGAGATGAGTGCTATGTGGCACACTGATTGTAGACTAGCAGTGAATGTTTTACGTGTTCGCTGGAATTCTTCAGGTTATTCTGATGAATTCCACACAATTTCATTTCTCTGTGAGGTTGAGTAATGACAGTCAGAGATGTTGCTTTTAAAGAAATATTAGTAGATATCCCAAGATATTCCTCAGATAGAGGTAAAGTGGGGTTTTCTACTTCTACAGTGGTTTTGGCCCTTCTGGTTTGAAATGATTTTCCATAAAAATGTTTTTAGGTTTATCTCTTAGCAGGCCTTTGGTTTTTCCTCCCCTTCCACTTCCTGGCCATGTAGTTCTCTCCTGTTTATGTTAAGTGGCATCTACCTGGTTGCAAATATTATGTCTTTGCCATTTTATACATTTCTTGTGCCTTCTGTTTTGATATTTACATGGACTACAACTTCAAATAATCTAGGAAAGCCTCTCAAAAACAGACTGAGGAAAGGTAGACACTTTTTCATAGCTCTGAAAAGACGGGTTCAAACTAAGTCAAAGCATGTTTTACTATAATTAGTTTAAATTTTTCCATATATCCTCAGGGAGAGGAGGGGTCACAGTCTGAAGCTAACCCTCATATTTATATATAAACAGAATAAATGCCAACATAAATTAATGCTGCTATTGTATTCATGCTGCTCACAAACTGCCACTGGAATTGATCAAAATAAAGTAACCATTACTTCTAGCTTTTCATATGTTTTTTGGTGCTAAATTGAGATTATAAGAACAGAACTGGTACTTCAGCCTTTATTTCCTGCATGTGTCAGTGCTGTTGCATGTATTCCTCTCCTGGCTTTTGATCTTGTTCTAATTGATTTTACTCATTACAGATTGATCATAAAACATATGCTCCTTAGCTACTCCTCAGTCTCATATTGTATTTGGTGTTCTTGTCCTCTTTGTCCTCTCTCCCTGTGAGTTGCTGTGGGCTATCTCTCTTCAAGACAAGTTCCATTGTTAACTCTGCAAGAGGTAGCTATTGATGTTTGGACAGAATGATGAGACCTAGTCTGTATCCTCAAAATTTTATTTACTGCTATTTTTTTCCTTTCCACTCGTTCCCCCACAGTCCAGCAAACAGATGCAGTTCAGACATATTCTGTGAGCCTCTGCAGGTTTTTTTTTTTTTTTTTACTTAAGGGCATCTTTCATCTTTCTATTACCTTGCAAAATCAGAACAGCTTATCCTGAGATTATCTTAAATTAAATACTAGAGTTTGTTGTATGAGAAGTTAGTATATTAAGCTCTCAACTTACTTGTCTTACTTACTACTACCCCTTTTGTCAAAGGTTTTTGTCTGCAGACTCTTACCCTGTGTGGTAACTTAGAGGAGTTTAGTAATACCACAAGGTCCTTTGCCAACAGTAAAACAAACATGATTAAAAGTAACTTATTTTGAAGAACTTAAGAATTTCTTTGTATGTGGGAGAAACTTTGTTAAACTTATGAGCAACTTTTTTGCAGGTTGGAAAATGCTTTCTATGAGCATGCACAAACTTACTATTATACAGAAATAAGAAGAGTTAAATCTCATAAGGAGTTCTTGAACAAAACCACTCATCAGGTAACGTTACCCTATTTTTGAAATACTGTGCAAGCTATATTGCATGTTAAAACATGAAAATAACTGTTTGTTACTTAAATGTTTTTATTCCTCTCTTCCAATTTGAGATGTCCTCTCTTAGTATAGGAAGTAAATCTGATTCCATTTTCTGCAATTTAAACTTTTATTTTGATTTGTTTTGTTCTTACATTTGTCTTTCTCATATCTTCCTTGGAAGACCTGCAGGGCAAAATTAAGTTCTCAGATTAAAAAAAGAAAAACTTCTAATTTATCTACTGGTTTAACCTATTTGAGTGTGGTATCTTAAATTGTGGGATATGTTTCCCTTAGATATTTTGTACTCAGAATTGCACTTGATTTCAGTTTTTAACTTTTGCTTTTCAAATGCACTCAGACACATTATGTTCTGTTGCAATTGCCAGCTTTGTCTCTTGGAAGCTGGAATCCAAGTGGCGTGGTCCAAACCACAATCAGCTCTGTTGGCATAGAGATTTTGGGGTGTTACAAAGCCTCTCCCTTGTGCCAGGGTAACAGGCTTTGAGTAGATTAAATCTATTGAAAGATCACTCTTGCATCATGGTGGCAGACAGAACTATTAGGAAACAGTTGCATGGTCACTTTTTTAGGTAAACTGTTATGTAAACCTCTGAAGTCACCACCTGTATCTCTTTGTAGGTAACAAGGTATGTTTGGATTTTGTGAATGATGTACACTGGTTGTGTTTTGCAGCTTTTGTTTGTTAGACACCAGTTCAAAATAGCCTTCTTCAGTGAGCTGAAACAGGATACACAGAATGCTCTCAAGTAAGACTTATGTTATCTTCCCCACCCTCTCTACCCCAAATTACAGCTAAGCCATAAACTGACAAATACTTTCCTGAATGCAAAATTATTTAAACATGTATGTAAGGGGCAAGTTCTTCACTGGGAAGAATGCTCTGGTTGGAAGGCTGTTTTTCACTGTTGGCAGTCCTTTTATAGAACTTTATTATCATGTGTGATTTAACTGTAATTATTACTGCTTAGGAATTACAGAACTGCATATAATCTTGTGCATGAATTGAGGGCTCATGAAACAAACATGCTGGAAATCAAGACCATGGCAGGATTTATAAATTACAAGGTAACATCTGTATTTCTAGTCTTTGACATCTGTTACTTAAAAGAAAAAGGTTGATGCGCCTTTAATGGGGAAAGTTGTAAAGTTCAGTTTTATATTGTTTTTACAGAGATGGATTAGATAGAGTTAGCATTGGAACACCATTTATGCTCAGACTTACAGAGACTTCTGAATTCCACACAAAAGAAAGATCCTTCGCTGAAGTTTGGGATTATCTTGAAGGATTTGAGTTCATTTGAGATGCAGTCTTCTGAAAGACTAGGCTCTCTCACTCTGTGCTGGGAGAATGAACACCAAGGCTGCTTGTTCCTTGAATATTTTTGTCTTCTTGCAAACCTTAGGCCAATATAGTTCACTTACTGCTTGTTAGGGGGAAGAAAGTAACTCTCTAAAAATCAGTCCATACTTTTGTGGTATTTTGAGGGCTTTTAGGTAAAGCAAAACTATCCCACCATTTACAAGAATCTTGGAGTTGTACTCCATCAAATTCCATTTGTGGACTGCAGGCTTCAAAATAATAATCTTTCTAGAAGCTCTGAAATTCTCTGTTATGTTTGGCAGTGAGTTATGCACTCTTCCATTGATGGCTTGGGCAAGAAGGGGATGATAAATAGTATTAGATAAAGTAGAGAACCACATGGTTTCAGGTGTAGTACATTATGGTTTACAGATGCAAACCATAAATTTTTCTTCCTTTGTTTTTTTACACAATTTTGCTCTTCAGAAATATGTAGAATTAGTTGGGGGACTGGCAGGATTGAGTGCTAATCCTTAACAGCCTAACAGTGGTTTTTCACTTTATTTTTATCTATTCCTAGATCTGTCGCCTCTGTTTTCAACATAATACTCCACTGGATGCTATTGCACAGTTCAGGAAGCATATTGACCTATGCAAGAAAAAAATAGGAAGTGCAGAACTGGCTTTTGAGCATGCTGCCTGGATGTCTAAACAGTATGTTTTTGCTTAGTAGTGTTTTAGATAAACAGTGAACTTCAAAATATTTACTTGTCTAGACAAGATACAAATTCTTAGCTCTCTAAAAGATACACAAGAACGTAAAATACACTGTTGTTCTGTTTTGCATCGATCATTGACTACTTCTGTCTTTGAATGAAGAGAGTATGAGCAAATGCAGCCATAGAACTTAGATGCTAAAGTTCAGAGAAATATTATCTGTCTTGAGTAACCAGAACTTTTTTTATAGGGTATGTTTTAGTTCATATTGCTGTTCTATACATAATCTTGGTTATGATTTTTTTTAAACAGGTTTCAGGCTTTTGGTGACTTGTTTGATGAAGCAATTAAGCTGGGATTGACAGCAATTCAAACTCAGAATCCAGGGTTCTATTACCAGCAGGCAGCCTACTATGCACAGGAACGGAAACAACTAGCAAGTGTGCTTTGTAACCATGATGTAAGTTGTGAGGGGAAAAATGCTTTGTAATTAACCAGATAGTGAATTCCCTAATGTAGTCTTAAGTGGAACAATCTGTAATACGTGTAAATGAAATCTGAGGAAAAGATATGTGTCTTTGTGATGCTTGTTAACATTACGTGTATTTGTAATGTATGGATAAGGTTGCCCCAGGACAAATACATTAGTATTTATTTATTTACAAATTAATCTGACATGTTTTAAGTTTTTTTTTTAATATACTTGTGCATCTCTGGATACTTGAAAACTCACTTTGTTTTTCTACTGTGTTTATATGTGCACTGTCTCTGGTGACTTACAGGAAGCAGAGAAACAAGAGCATTGGTACTAGGATATGGGGAGGGTATTGTTTTAGTATTTTCCTAACACTTGCCTGGCAGAAAACAAAACAGGACCCCTTTTAATTACTATACTTGAATTTACAGTCCTCTGTGACGTATCCCAATCCAGATCCCCTGGAAACGCAAACTGGAGTGCTTGACTTTTATGGGCAAAGACCATGGCGGCAAGGAATATTAAGTATGTTTGTCTACTGCTACAGAAATATGAGCCTATTTATGAATCCTTACTTGATATCAGATTAGAAAAGGACTAATTTGTCTTAACATATACACTTTAAATACTAAAATATGCAGTATAAGGACTAGGTGGTTTTATTGTAATTTGCTGATTTTGGGTAGATTCTTAAAAGCATGGGGAAAAATAATTGTGTTCTAGAATTTTCCTTCTAGGGAGATGTAGCTGCCTGTGAGGTAATAGAATGTGTGAGTGTGTTTGAGTTGAAGCTTGCATTGCATGTTGCTCATGGTATAAATTGTTCCCTTTGCGTCTGGACAGAATTCCAGTTTCATGGGTTTTTTCATTGTCTTATGCAGGCTTTGATCTTTCTGATCCTGAAAAGGAGAAGATGGGGATTTTATCCCTACAGCTAAAAGAGAAAAATGTTCTCCACTCAGTAAGTTTTATTCTTAAAAAAAATAATAATAATCTGTTGTTTTAACATGACCCTAATGTTTGCAAATATAATGATATCAATAATGGTTTTATCCACTAGGAGCTAATAATCACTTTGTTGAGTAATGCTGTCGCACAATTCAAGAAATACAAATGTCCAAGAATGAAAAGTCATTTGAGTAAGTATAGATAACCAGATAAATTTTTAAAATTTAATTTTGCAAAGGCTTTCAGTAGTGATTGGGATTTTTTTTTCCAGTGGTTCAAATGGGAGAAGAATATTACTATGCTAAAGATTATGCCAAAGCTTTGAAGTGAGTATCATTTATGATTGCTTCTTTTATGTGCTGCCTTCTCACTAAGATCCCCATGTCTAATTGCTATGGAATAATGTTGGAAGCTTGTATGAGATGCTCCTTGTATCTGGTTGTGATTGAAGCACAAGCTATTGAGTCTATGAACCCCACTTATATAAATGAAACTAAAACATATGAGTCAGTTATTAGAGCATAAAAACTTCCTGCTCTGAGCTGTCGTGGGAATTTGCCATATTGGCAAATTATCTATATCTAACTCACTGATTGAATGCTGTCTCTTTCTTTTGTTTGAAGTAGGAGAGATGTATTTACTTGTTAGTAGGTGACTGGACATTACATGGAAGAGAAGATAGGCTAGGATAAGCAGATCAATTTGTGTCAAGCCTAATTGCTCTATGAACAGGCATTTTTTTGTTTGTGTTAGGTGGCTTTTTCTGAAGAAGGCAGAAATTCTTGTCTTAAATAGTTGAGAGGAGTTTAAAAAAAATCACTTCTCTGTTTTGCTAGTAACAGCAAAGTGTGTTTGGAACATATTATGGTGTGTGGTTTTGCCTGATAAAGATTGATGAATATGTTGTGGACCTTTGAAACCCTTGTAGGGGGATGGGAAGTAGGAGAGAAACGAAACTGTTGGCTTAAGGAACACTAAATTTCTTGAGTTTGGAAGGGGACTTTATTGTGGAGGTTTGGTTTCCTTTTCTAAATACTTACTGCATATTCAATAGTAAGGCATATTTTTAATGTGATATTGGACTAAGGCACTGCTGTCCAGTTGCTGTTTTGCTACTTCTTTATGTGAAGACAGATGAGTTTTCTTGTTGTTCTCTTATGAAAAATTTTCTATCTAGAAATAGAAAATTCAGGGAATAAATGTTTCTTTATCATAGTTCCATGCTGTTTTCAATAAATCATTGCCTTGGATAAACAGTAGACTTTAATCTAGCATTTGTATTAGTGAAGATGAATTTTGTATTAATGATACAAAAAAAATGCATGCTTCTAAAGCATTTTGGTAAGCATAACTTGTTTCCTCTCAACTTGACTGTTTTGCAGGCTATTGGATTATGTTATGTGTGATTATCGCAGTGAAGGATGGTGGACCCTCCTCACTTCCATATTGACAACAGCACTCAAATGTTCATATCTGATGGCCCAGCTGAAAGATTATATCACATACTCTTTAGAGCTACTGGGCAGAGGTAATTGTCTATGAATATTTTGAAATATGACAAATCATTGTCAGACACAGTGCTTACAGTACTTCAAATTATTTGATACAAAATAACTGTACTTGTGCTGGATTTTCACTACTTTCTGTGCTACACTGAGAGTTGAGTTGTCTTTCTTCAATTATAAAATTCATTGCATTCAAATAGACTGTGTCAGGATATCAGAGACGCAGAGCTTCATTTGAGACTGTTCAAATAATGTAACAGGAACTTCTGGAGCTTTGGGAAGGCAAGGAACAGTAGTACAGCTAAAAGAGAAAAACATTTTTCCTAGTAACAAAGCTAACATGATTTTTCTGGACTTTAATATCCCAAATATGCTTCTCCAAGAATCTTTACAGAACTCTGATGAAATATGTACGCGGGGTGTTTTAGGGGAAAAATGTGGCATAGGGTGGCTCCACGGTAAAAATGCAAACACTCTGGTCTGTGTAATGCCTGCTCCCTGACATTGCAGAAATAATCCTTTGGGGCCCTAAATTGCTAATACCACTATTAGTGCCCGTGGTAATGGGTTTGCATCTTCCTAGAGCTAGTCAGGCAGCTCTGTATTGAAGAATAGAAAATGATGCAAAACCACCTTTATTCAAGAAAAGAATGCTTATTTTAAGTAGTCCTTGTTTCTTCCTATCACCTTCTGTGAAAGGAAGGTGACAGGAGGAAGTTTTTTTTGCAGTTGTTTTATTCCAGTATTATCTGAGCTGGCTTCTTTGTGTTTTCCAGACTTGTCTATGCTTGCTTCTGTTTTTAAACATAAACAACAAGGAGGTATAAGCATTATTCTTCTGAGGCTTTGCTCCAATAAATTACAAAATGCTTATCTAATCAAAAAATATTTTACTTGGTTCTAGTGAAAGTAAGAGGAAACATTTAAAATGGGAATGTCCTTTGTTATGGTAGATAGATGTTAGAATTTTTTCCCTCTGGAATGTGTTATTTCAAAGATGCAATCTGAGAGCAAGATTTACTGTTAGGAAAAAGTAGAGACCCTTGCTTCTGTCTTGTAATCTTTGTTTTGTTCTCTTCATTAGCATCTACTCTTAAAGAAGATCAGAAATCACGAATAGAAAAAAATCTCATAAAAGTTCTGATGGTAAGTGGCAGACCTCCTATTACCATTTCAAATAATCCTAAGAGTGGTCAGTGTCTGGTAACCTTCTTTTATTGTTCTTTGTAATCCTTTGCCTGCCTGCAGAATGAAAGCCCTGATCCTGAACCTGATTGTGACACTGCTGCTGTGAAAGCATCACAGAAATTGTGGGCTGACCGTGTTTCCTTGGCAGGCAGTAATATTTTTACAATAGAAGTCCAAGACTTTATACCATTTGGTAAGTAAGAAAGAAAATTTACACCAGATCATAAATTTGGATGTAGTTAAACCTTGAAAAAACTAATTAGGCTGAAAATATGAAGGATGTATTAAAACTAACAACAGTGCTACAGCCTTGGTCTGCTCCTTGTCTAAATCAACAAGATAAGAAATAATGAGAAAAGTCAGTGATCTCTTATCCCTAATATGGAATACTGAAGAATTCCCTATTTTTGTAAGATTTCTGATATTCTGGTGTGCTGTGAAGTAGGATTCTGAGGAAAGAGGGTAGAATGTGTGCAGAGTAATACTTCCCATTGAAAAGGGGGCATGCATGACATCCAAGAGTACGGGACTATCTATTTTATGCTCGACATCTGCATCACCTCTCCTGTGCAGAGGTTTTGGTCAAGTGCTGAAAAGTGGCTTTCTGTCACAGTGTTAGTTACCAAATTTGTCCACTTGCAAAACAGAGTTGTAAGAGTATACACAGAACAGTTCTTGCCACAATCGTTTCAGGAGTGTGCTTCTGGAATTTAATGTTACAGTTCATGTTAACACCTACAGTTCATGTTAACACCTACTTCTTGTTTCTTTTTGCTTTTTCTTTTCTTTTTTAATTCCAGTACAGTGCAAAGCAAAATTTCTTGCTCCTAGTTTTCATGTTGATGTTCCTGTGCAGTTTGATGTGTACTTGAGAGCCGATTGTCCTCATCCTATCAGGTTTTCTAAGCTCTGCATCAGTTTCAATAATCAGGTACATGTGTTCTATATATCTCTGACCTAGTGATAGAAACAGATAATAAGAATGGAATAACATTTTATTAGTTTTAAGCATTAAAAAAAAGATCAAAAGTTTTGCCAAAAATTATGTTAATTCTAAACTGAAAGATGCTTGGGTTAATGCATTATCTATTGCTTTTGACAAATATATTGGTACTGGAATAAGACTCTGAAATGCAGTTTGATTAGTTCATTTGTCATATCTATCATCATTAGTTCATCTCATTAGTTCATTAGTTCATATTGTTAGTTCATCTGTTTTTTTATGAAGCTTGCTGAAGTTTCAGAAGGATAATTTTAATGTCTTATTTCTTCTGATTCGTGAAGTTATATTAATATAATGGATATCTTGTGTCAAAGAATTGCACTGTAATTACTTGCTAGTTTAACTGTGATATTGTGAAAAGTAGGAAAAACCCATACAGTTTGATCCAGTAACACAGACCCTTAATATTTGCTATATTGCCATTACTTTCTAAAGATGTCTTCTATCTGACCGAATCAACTTTTTTCCCCACTTCTCCATTGTAGGATTACAACCAATACTGTGTTGTAGAAGAAGCCTATCAGAAAAGTGATATCCTAGAACAGTCATCACAAGGAACAATGTGCTTAGTGCCTGGCAAAACAAGAAAGTTCTCTTTTAAATTCGTTGCAAAAACTGAAGATGTAGGAAAGAAGATTGAGGTTTGTCCATTTGTTTTGTACCCTTCTTACTGTTACATACAATGAACTCAAACTACGATGTGCCCCTAATCTAGCAGCAGTTAAAAAGTAACTGCAGTTCTGAATGTCTGAATTTGTGAAACTATTGACAATGACAAAACATGAAGAAAGCCACAAAAATTGAAGAATTGTTTCAAGAAAATGTTATCCTTTTTAAAATATGCACAATACTTTAAAAGTGAGTGCTGGTATACTACTATGGGAAGGTAGGAAATTGCAGTCTATTATGCTGCTTGCACCTGAACATAAAATCCTGGGGTGGTGGAGGTCCTCAGTCTCCAAGCTGTCAGAAGCTTTTTGATGGTACATGTGTTTATTATGTCTGTCTATGTTGGAAAACTATATTCCTACAACAGGTGATCAGAAGACTCACCAATGGGTGTTTAAATTTGTGTCTGTCAGATCACTTCTGTGGATTTGATCCTGGGAAGTGAATCTGGCCGCTGTGTGATTCTGAACTGGCGAGGAGGAGGGGGAGATGCTTCTTCATCTCAAGAAGCATTGCAGGCATCACGGTCCTTCAAGAGAAGACCTAAGCTTCCAGACAATGAGGTGCACTGGGACACTTTGACTATTCAGGCAAGCACGATGTGAGTAACTGGGGTTCCAGACTAGTCTTTTTTTATTGAGTTGTTCCCATTATGCTGTTTTTCAGGAGTCTCACATCTCTTAGTTTGATAGGCCACCAATTGTGGGGACTTTCTTAAACAATAGGGTGTTTTAGCCTTCTTTAAACTAGGCTTAAAAGCAAGTTATTTAAGAAAGATACAATAACTGAGTCTTTTCTCTTAAAGGATCATTTCTAGAGTGCCAAACATTTCTGTTCAGCTCCGTCATGAACCTCCTGCCCTGACTAATGAAATGTATTGTTTGATTGTGACAGTCCAGTCACATGAGGAGACAGTGGCCAAAGATGTCAAGCTTACAGCAGGTTTAAAGCCAGGTACTTGGGGTTATTTTCTTTTAATCCAGCAGTCTCATAATTGACTCCTTTTTGTGGATGCAATGCAGAGAAGTACAGTAAACTGTTTTCTTGCAGTAATTAAAAGCCAAACCAACATGAAAGTTGGGAATGATGAAATACCAGTGGTAAGAACAACAGCTGACAGACTCATTCAGTTGTGATTATTTTAACCACTGCTTGTCTGTGGGGCTTACATGGGTATTTTTAGAATATAAATCTTTACAAGTTTGAAAGAAAACATGAAAGCTTTTATATTCTTTTCTAAATTTTTATTCATTTTGCTTGTAACTAAAGTTTTCTTCTCCCCAAACAGAAATCTTTTTCTTGCTGAGCTGACAGCTCAGATAAATGTTTTCTAAGTATAGACATTGTTTTTTAGACTGGGTTTTCTCTCACACCCACTCTGATTTTTTTTTGTTTTCCCTGCCCTGGACAGCATGGTTTGATTTTTAGACATTTGGGGAAGAATGGAGCACTGAAGCAGTATTTTTTAGAAAGCAAAGGAAAAAAATGCAAATATTGTATGTCTGAGTCCTAGCTATCTCCATGTAGATATTGCTGACAGTTTTCAGTGTGTGAAGCCCAAATGTTATACTTAGTATTCCTCTTTGTAGCAATTATCCAGAAAGACAAAAGTATTTTTTAAGTCACTAGCCTATAGGATGCCAAATGTTCTGTGTATTCTGAAATAGAACCCTGTTTTCTATGGAGTTGTATGGTTCATTAAAGTCACTGGAGTATTCTAGAAACTTGTTTAATTGGATGTTTGGCCCTGGCTCCTGAAGCACTGTTTAATAGATGGTCTGTGTTTTCTTGGGTTTTTTTTTTCCCTTGCTTGATCTTATCTCTTTAACTTGGGATATGCAAGGTCAGTGTGGGTTTGCTTATTGCATTAAAAGAACAATGGAAATCTGACATTTCACTTGTAGGGAAGGTGATGTATTTTCCACAGTAGTAACTCCTTGGCAAGGTGTGGCTTGTTTTGCTTTGAAAATTATCCCATGTAATTGCAGTAATGCCATTATTCTAGTTAAGCTCTGACTGAAGAATGGTGTCATTTAACATATATACATTTCTTTTAATTTATTTTCAACACCGACTTGAAAGAAAAGTTTTTAAAATATGTGAAATCGTTAAACCATGTTCTTGAAAACAAAAGAATCACAGAACAGTGAAACTTCCTTTCTACTTCATTGTAGAATATCAGGAAAAACTTGAATCACATAATGCTGTTGTATTACATATATGATAGGGAATATCTAGATATGATTTCTGATTTTTGAGATTCTTTTTTCCTGGCCCAAAGAGATGAAACAATAAACTTGCAAGGGTACAAATGCTTCAACTTGGAAAATTTTGAGGTGTTATCAAATCTGTCTTCTGCTGGTACTTTTGAAAGATTCTCTTGACAAAATGAACTGTGTTAATTCCTCATGCATTGCTTTTAGAGATTTTTTTTTTTTAATTGTTGTTTTCATGTTTTAGTAATGTAAACCTGTGTGGATATGAACACTGTTTTTAATCCTAGGGCAAGATGCTAACCTGACTCAGAAAACTCAGGTGACTCTTCATGGAACAGATGCATGTGATGACTCTTTTCCTGCACTGCTTCCTGATATCCCTGTAGGAGACTTGCAACCAGGGGAAAAGGTCAAGGCTTAAAACCTTACTTCTAGATCACACTCAAGAAAATAGGGACCAACTAATAAAAGACTTCCTTAGACAAACTTTAGTTTACTTTCTGGTATCTGAACTAATTCATGAAATGCTTATGGCATATTTTGCCTACTGTTTACATGTAGTTTAGTATTCCTTTAATGAGACTGTCTTTTAGACTAGGTTGGATAATCAGATATGTTCTGGGTTTGATGATACAGCAAGGAGATATGAAATAAGGAGGCTACCTTCAGCTGCTAATGAAATGCACTGCTTAATGGACAGTAGATAATAATCAAGTGTGATTCAAGAGAGTAGAGGATCAAATATGCACTAAACTGAAGTTGTGACTAGTTAGTTAGAAGTTGGTTATGTCATATATTACACAGTTATGGTTCTGTTTTTGCATTGTTAAGTAACAGACTAGCGTCTGGAACAAATTCGGTGAAGCAGCTGGAGTTGTGCTGCTCTGGTTAAAATAATGTGCTGCATGATCCAGATTGTGCTTTCTATGAGATACATTATGGTCAAAATAATGCCCATTCTATTGTTGCCCTGGTGGACCAAGTCAGATGATTAACAGCTTTGGACAACTCTAGACCTAATTAGTACAGAATATAGTTTATCTATAGCTCACACAGTCTCCTTTATTTTGCAGCTGGAAAAACCAATATACATCCGTTGTGGAACAGTTGGTGCAAGAATGTTTCTGTTTTATGTTTCTTACTTAATCAACACTGTTGTTGAGGGGAAAGAAATCCTCTGCAGGTGTCACCGGGTAGGTTTTAAAGATGCGCTATTAGCATTTTGTACAGAAGAATTTGTGAAATACAAGAAATATTCTAAAACCTGTAATTTTGAGTATCTTGGAACACTTTCTAGAAGATAGAATAAATGCTAAGTCAGCAGTATGGTAGCCCTTTTTAGCATGAGCAGTACTATAACTATTAGCAGAAGAAAAGTTTTCTTTATTTGTTCATAAATATCTTTAAAGATACATTCTTCCCTGGGGAGGACTTGATTAAAATAATGATTAAAAGTAACTTTATATTAATAATATTTGACTTCAATAGCCAGGCCTTAAGCTGAATATAACTTTTTTTCCTCTATTCTTCCCATCCCTTTCTTTGCCTCTAAAGGATGAAACTGTAACCATAGACACAGTATTTCCTTTTGATGTTGCTGTCAAATTTGTCTCCACAAAGGTATGTGTTTGAAAAGTTGTTCGTGTTTTGGAATCACAGTACTTTGGAGTCACACCCTGTTTAGTTAGAAATAGTCAGAGCTTCTGTGTGTCTTGACAGCTGGAGCACTTGGACAGAGTATTTGCAGATATACCATTTTTACTGATGACGGACATCCTGAGTGCCTCTCCTTGGCCTCTCACTATTGTAACAAGCAAGTTACAACTGTCAGCTTCTATGACCCCAGTAGATCAACTGGAATCTTATGTGGAGAATGGTAAGTTTTCTTAGAGTATGTTCTCTATCAGGAGGATACTTTTTGCATAAATTGGGAGTAATAAAGGGAGATGTGTTAAATAATGTTTGCTTATTGAACTGTAAGTAGGAGAAAGCTGCTTAGTACTCTAGTTGCTTGCTAGAATACAACGTGGACAGCAGCATGCTTTGGAATGTAGTTCTGCTTCACTAGGTCAACTAAATAGACTTGAATGATGGATGGTAAATAAAATTCTAAATATAATAGACATGAGGGAAAGCACCTGAAATGCAGCTTCTTAGATATCCGTATCAAATGATACTCAGTATTTCCAGTGTTTCTGGGCCATATATACTTTCTGGAATCCGCTTTACCATGTGATAGAGGCAGTATCCAAAGGTCAGTGATCCATGTCCATGATTGCAGTCCCAAAGTGAAAAATGTGAAGCTAGAAAGGGTAGGTTATAAAGAACAACCAGTAGCTGTTCTTTTTTTTTAATATTACCACAGTTCTATAACCTATTATTTGCATTTAAAAAAGTTATCTTGAAGATCTCAGCCATTAAAACTGCAGTGTGTTAGCTTTGAAGTTAAATAAGTGGAGTACTTAAAAACAGAGCTGATCCAAAATCTTCCAACAAAACATTGTCTTTGCATTTGTGGCATCAGAGGTGTGAATTATGTGTTCCTTCAAAACTGTGGATGCAGTGAGGTGTTCTAGGTGGCTGTGTTCTGCCTGACTGTGGGGCAGTCCACTCCTGTAATCAAGGACTTCTAAGGCTCTGCTTGCTCTGTTGATTCAAGGGTTGCCTGGCAAAAAGCAGTTATTTCCCAGATCCTTGTCTTCAAACTATGATATTTCATCTTCAGCTCTGGCACCTTGTGCTTCATGGCTTCTGAGTGATGCTCCTAAAGAGATAAGTGCCAGGACATATGAACCTGTAGGGCTATCAACTGTTCAGCTGTCCCATCTTTTGGTTGATGTTTTTTGAAAGATCAAAGCCTATTTGCATAATACTTTTTAAAAATCACTTCCTACATGTAAAGGCACTCTATTTTTTTAGTTTATTTGAGTAGAGAAAAAAGAAAAGAAAAAGTGAGAACTCAGTTTCACTGAAAAGCCAGTAGGTTTTTCTTGTATTTCTTCTCTTCCCCTGCTCTCATCCATTTCAGAGGGAGAGGGGATGTTTCCATGTTAATTTTAATTTTCAAGCATCAGGGGCATCTTATGCTGATGTCTTGGAATCTGCTGTAGAAGTGTAGAATTTGAATTGGCATTATTTTGCTTTTTGTGTGTGTTTATGAACACTAAATTTGCAATGAATCATTCTTGGTGTACATTAAAGATACCATAATGCTGTTCAGAAAGTAAAGTGGCATATATGTTACCCTTTCATGTATTAGAATACTTCCCAATCTATTGGATTTATACATTAGGTAGGTGTACTTTGCAGAGCACTTCAAAGGCCTTTCTGCCTGAATGCTTGTGTTTGTGTCATATTGCATTTCTAGACTTGGTGGCTTAGGTTGCTGTTATGCTTTGATTTTAAACAAAATCTTGCTGATAGTTGTTTTACAGACAGGTGAGAGTGCCAGTGAGTGCTTTTGCCTTCGATGTCCTCCAGTTACTAATGCTAGTGGAGTGGCAACTGGATGTTATATCATTTCCTGGAAGAGGTAAGCATTTCTTGGCCTTGATAAGGAGAGGAAGTAAGCTGATTTTTTTTTTAGGAATGATAGTGAGATGTTGGGTTTGGGATTTTTTGGGAGTGGGGAGGAGTGCAAAAAACAAACAAAAAAGTTTTGTATTTTCCTGTAAGAAGCACTGTTTAGACTTTGGATCTACTAATTACTACTTAGTTTGTATACTTACTCGATACTTTATGTAGTATAATATTCAACACGGTCTGCATTTGACTTTTTCTTGCAGAAGTTCACCTGTGGAAAGTGTACCTGTTGTTAACACAGTCATCACTCTACCACATGTGATTGTAGAGAGCATTCCCCTCCATGTTAATGCAGGTAATATTAATTTGGTAACATGACCAAACATACATGTACTAATCAGAATTTTAAAGACTACCACAATTTACAGCACCCAGAGTTTCAGTTTACTGTAGTAAAATAAAGAAAAATGGTGCTGAATATTATGGAGCTAGAGAAAGAAACTGCCTCAAGGCTTGCTCTTCTTTCCCCACTTGAAGGGAAAAGGAGGTAGGTAGTTACACAGATGTTCTAAAAGCTGTCAGTGGAGCTGAAATAATACTCAATCTGTGTTATGCAGCAGCGTAGAGACTGGAGTTAGCTCTGCTGATGCTGCCTTCCCAGTAGGTTTCTCTAGATGCCTATGGCAGCAGTTGTTCCATCCGCCCACATTCTGGGTGCATCCCAGGAAGAAACAGACTGAAGAGCTGGAGATGCTTGCTGGGTGAAATGTTTCTCTTACAGCACTTCACCTGCACAAGAACAGAGGGGGATTGAAATGCCCACCAAACACACATAATTTCAATGCTTTCCTCTGCTTGGTTTCATATGTACTGAGATTCTTCCACTGTCCTCTTATCGTGTTACACTTTGAAGGAGCTTCCTGACAATATGTGATTAGATTTTTGTAAGCTGAAAATAGTCAGCAGCAATGGAAGTGACTTCCTAGTTAGTATTCTTGGGCAGTGTTAGCAGCTGGGAGGTTTGTAACTAGATGTTGAAATATGATACTGAAAAACTGTAATGAAGCTGTGTTCTGTTGTTTAATCTGTTTCTAAAGAAACTTGCCAGAAGGGTTTAGATGCCTAGTTCTTGTATCTTTTTTTATTAACTTTTCACTGCTTTTTGGAATAGACTTTTTTTTTTTTTGTGGAACTTGAAGATGTATTTTGTATTTGAGATAACTTACTTTCTTTCCAAAGATCTGCCATCATTTGGTCGAGTCCGAGAGTCCTTACCTGTCAGGTATCACCTACAAAATAAGACCAATTTAGTCCAGGATGTGGAGGTGTCCGTGGAACCCAGTGATGCCTTCATGTTCTCTGGCCTTAAACAGGTACAGAATTGCCACATCCACTGATCTTGCTGGTTTATCTGGTAGTGAAGAATACATTGATTAGACTTACACTGATGTACAGAGGATAAACTCATTGTTTTTTAGATGTTTAAAGTATGGTAAATTCTGTCTAGAAGAATATATGAATGCCGACTCCATTTTAAAAAGGGCTAGATGGAAGCCTGCCTAGAAGCTGTTTGTCATGTTGTTTATGGTGTTTCAGTATAGAAGCAATAGTTTAACTAGAATTGGAAATTAGTTGCATCCTTTACAGCTTCAGAAAGTAACTAGTGCATAAATAGAAAGTAGGCAGAGCTTTTGGATGCAGAACTTACCTATGGTTGTGGGTTTTTTGTCTTCCTTTTTTAAGATACGGCTACGAATCCTTCCTGGCTCACAGCAGGAAATGTTATACAACTTCTATCCTCTGATGGCTGGCTATCAGCAGTTACCGTCTCTTCATGTTAACCTGATGCGATTCCCAAACTTCACCAATCAGTTGCTCAGACGTTTCATACCAACACACATTTTTGTAAAGGTAAGGCAGTGAGGAGTGACTTGTGTTTCAGGGCTCCCCTTGGGGCTGCGCAGATTCTGGGGACAGCCACCCCAGCTATGTTCAAGGCTGAGTGTCTCTAAGCCGACTAAAATGTTCAGCTTGTAACAGGGTTACTTGCTTTGAAAAATGTTGTGTTGTGCATTGGTGTTGTCAGCCCAAATCTTTAGAAAATCTGTTTCAGTGCAGTATGTATTTGGTTACCACGAGGTGAACTAACTGAAAGTGCTTGTTATGTCTCTGTTGTTCTATTCCATGTCTGACTCTGTAAAATGAGTTTTAAAATCGCCTCTATTTTGAGCATAGTAGAGCGAGCTAAGTAATCAAATACTTTTAATACCATGATTCATAGCACTTCTGAAAAAAGTGTTTGAGCAACACATATGACTAGGTTCAGAGACACTGCAGCATCCCACATCTCCCTAAATAACTTCTAAAAACCCATTCTGTCAGTGAATCAGTCTAGATTTTTTTTCATAGGTGGTATAACTCTGAAGACTGTTCAGTCATGCCATGAAAAACAGATCTTTTTACTTCTTAAGAATCATTTAAATCCATTTGCCCAAAACAGTGGTTTCTCATTCCACTGCTGCTGTCTCTGGAATATTTTGTTCACTTTTTATTCAGAATTTTAACAAGCAAGGAGCCCAAAGACTTGTTTATATTATTTGAGCTGGACTTGTTCAGACATCTGTAATCATGTTTCTAGGAAACGGGTCTGGCATTATTTCAATTTTGTTTTAACCAAAAGAGATAGGCAGAACTTACTTTTTGAGTATGCTGGCAGTCACTGGCTCTTCAAGACTGGTTGTCAGGGTGTCCTCCTAAGTAAATAGAAGAGCATTTTTTCTCAAAAGCATGGTGTTCATAAAACTCCAGTGGACTCTCAAGCTTCAGAATTCTTTGCTTTTGCTTTGGAGTTGTCAGAACATCAAAAAACCTTATTGTAAGGATGCTTTTCTTCTTTAGAACTACTTCCTTGCTCTCTTCTATTTCTAGTGATGTTGCTAAAATTTTTCCAAGAAATTGTCAGTCTAATTCCTGTTTTACAGTAATAATTATCAGCTTTCTATACTGCAGTAGTGCTCGGTGCTCTGATCAGCCAGGCCTTGTCTGAGCTGTGCAGATGTGTGTGGAGAGGGCATTTACCAGGGCAGTTGAGGAGCTGAGGCCTCTAGGGGCCAAACTGAAATTTCAGTTGGATGTCCTGTGTGCTTGTGCCACCATTGGAAACCTTTAGAAGTAGGATAAGCTTAATGCTACACTTGGGTACCAGAGCTACATTGACAACACTATTTTACTGCATTGTAAAATAGAGTACTGCAGAGTTAGTTCCTAGTCTATCATTTTTGCCTGGATGTGGGTTTTTTGGTTGGGTTTGGGTTTTTGAGGGGAGTTTGTTTGGGCAGCTTGTTTTGTTTTGGGTTTTTTTTTTTTTTAATTCTCTGTCTTTATTTTCTTAAAGCCTCAGGGTCGTCAAGCAGATGACAACTCAATTGCAGCTGCATAACTTTGAGACCTGTACCTCCGCACTTAAAGAAATGGGATGTTGCACAGAATATGTAAAGCTCACTTTCAAAACAAGGCTTTGATCAAACCATAAGAATTAAATTTTATTTTGAAATTACAACTCTTAGCAGAACTAATGTTTAAAAAAAAGCTATTGTTTCATAGACTTTCTTTAAGGAATAAACACGTGGGGAAATCTTGGTGCTTTATTTAATGGGAGCATTCTTTTGAAGTAAATTTTAAATGTCAAACTCTTAGAAGTATTATTGAGGCATATTAAATGTCTTGAATATTTAAGAAATGCTAATTCATTTGACCAAACCTGAAAGATGTTTTCACAGTTAACAGTGCGAAGTGCAAAGTTTGTGTTTACTATTAGAGATTTACAACATTGAAAATTACCATTTTTTTACAGAGGTTTGTCCTGTGCCACTTGTGTTGAAGACACAGCAGGTTGTGCAGTAGCACTGTAAATTACAAATGGCTACATCATGCTGTTGCAATTGAGCAGCTTACTAGTCCTTTAAAACCATAACTCTCAAAAGGCGCTATTTCTCCTGGGTAAGCCATACATCCAATTTTGAATTCAGCAGCTAGTCTAAAGAAGAGATTCAGTTGGACTATCCAACCTGGAGCTGGTGTGGTTTGGGGTTACTTTTACACACAGTTTCCAGATTAAAGACATGTCTTGATATTCTCCTGCTGTGTGAATTTTAAAAATAAACATCCTACTGTTGTACAGCTCTGGATGAACTGGTGTGTAAAGTGCAGTAAAATATGTATATATAAAAAATTGCATTGTGAAAAATTGTGTTGTTTAACTTTCTAAATAATTACCTTTTGATTGCTTGGGAAAAACCTTATTTATTGTCAAAGTGAAGTTCTAATAAACTGCTTGTGACAGTACTTCTGAAACTGTCCCTAACTGCATTGCTTTCACAGTTCTTTCATATCTCTGATCTCACTTGTGGACTGACACTTCCATCTATGGCATTGAGGTCCAAAGTAACAGGTGTGATACTTGAAGGAAAGCATGAGTGAAGTCCTGAAAAAATATGTGTGAGGATATACTGTTTCTCCACGGAGTGCAGAGGTAGTTGTATTATGAGGATTTTTCCAATGTATGGATGGGGATAAGAAGATGACTGACAATAATTAAACATTCCTTATTCTTTGCTTAAATGTACTGAACTAAGTGTCAGTCATGGAATAGGTATCTTATCTTTCTCTGTCTCTCTCTTTTTTTTTTTTTTAGAGTGGAAAATGTATTTCTTTTCCAGATATTTTTTCTCTTAAGTAGTCACTCAGATTGCATCAATGCTGGCACCTCTGTTACTGCTTCTTAAAAGACATGTTGATGCAAGTAGTGTAAGTGTTTGTTGGAGAATTGGGTGCCTTCCCCCACCCCCAAAACAGTCTAAGAGTGGTTTTTATCCCTTTCAGAAAGGGGATGACATAGAATACTTCCATGGTTACAATAATGTTGAAGTCTTAAGGGAATTGTGTAAATACATTCCTACTTAAAATTGTGAATAGTAAGAATACTAAGGAAAAACAGAAATGCAGGCATATCCCACACCATGGAAAAAGCTTGCTACTTTGCCATAGTCACAATTCCTGTTCTTTCATTTACAGAGGGAATCCTTTCTTTTTTCATACGATCTTATTATAGCTGTAAACACTACAAAGCAGATATTTTTTGTGCTAATTGTCTCTGAAGTGCTAGGCACACCTTTTATGCTATGTAAATTACTGATGTGAATGAAAACATGCAGCAAGCAGGAGCCACCTTGTTAAAAATGCTCGAGAAGTGATTAATGATGACTATCATTCTGACTCACAAGATTCTAATGCTGAGGAGAATGTTTGTGATTCATAACCCAAATCCCTTTGGAAGTCTTAAGGAGATATATTCACATATTTCAGTGTAAGTGCAATTTTTTTATTATTTACTGTAGTTTGATAAGCACCAGTCACACTCCAGTTTATACTACATAAATGTAGTCTATTTTAATTGTAACTAATTAAGTATCAAAGAAAAGAAAAGCTACATATAGACTAGTTTAAAAATAGCTTTCAGGGGGAAAAAAGATTGAGATGGACATGCTCAAACTGCTACTGAGCTGGAGACCTAGCCCTAGCACTGTAATTTCCTCCCATTTTATGCTACTTGGTGTGAGGGGGAGATATTGTCCCATCTCAGTGCTTGGGAGGGGAAGAACACTTCTCATCCCCTCAGATCTGGCCTATAGCAAACAATGGAGTGGAGAAAGTACTCTGTTCCTTCTTCATTTCTTCCAACCACTAAACTCTAGTTATAGGAAGTTAAGGAAAAGTGGAGGTTTAAAAGGAAGATTTTAATTTTAGCTTCCTTTTTAGGGTCTTACATGAAGTATTCTCAGATTGTTGATTCATAGAGGAGTTTGAGGTTCTAACCAGCTTCCTTTTTGGATGAACAAGTTGTTTCTCTTCATGCTTTCTCTGTCTTCACCTGGAAGATTGGAAGCCCCTTGGGGGTAAGAGTACTTCTGCTAGGACCCTCCTTCAGGTTTGAGGTTACTGTGTCTAAAGTAGGAAGAACAAAAGAACCTCAAAGGCACCTCCTTCCTTAAACCTCCTCTGCTGCTTCATTTTCCAACAACAAGCTCCTGCTCCTTCATGTCTTTTCAGGGAAGAAGTTAGACTAAAGGAGAGCAACATGGGTATTTTACACTGAAGTACCTTCCCAATCCTCCCAATGGTTTTGGCAAGAGACTTCTGGAGCTAAGAGGAGCAATCTCTGCTGTATTCCAAGGATTAGGCATGCTACCTGTTTAACTGGAGGATAGGGAACTGTGCAGAACTTGTGACTGTGTTTAGCTCTCTCAGGTTCAGGATGCCCATGCAGAATGTTTTGCATATCTCTGCTTTCAGTGTATCAGATGTGCCATGACAGACACTTGAGGCAGCTCCTGCTCATCAAGTAGCTTTGTCCTATTGCCTTGCCACACTGGGTTGTAAAATAGTTCATGATTATAACACTTCTTACCTCACCAGGAATGTGGTTCTTGAGCAGCTGTGAAGTGAGTTTTGTTGTCAATAAAAAATAGTGTATATTCCAATTAATCATTGTGCTTAAATGAAGTTCAGAAAATAAGTTTATATAATGTGTAAAATAATTACAGAGAGTAGTTTCTTTAAAGCTCTGCAGGGATGGTTCTGGGTACTGTAGTCTGGTAGAACTAGATAAGGGGGAATAGTAGTTTCATCTGCTTTGAGGTTTCTGCTGGAGTAAACCCTAGAAGAGTTACATGCCACCTGGAACCTGTTTAATCCTGCTAAATTTAAGAGCTAGCATGCAGCTGGGCTACATCCATCTGCTTGCAAAAATCCACAGAGCTGACTTCAGATAACACAGATTCATCCAGACTTACTGCAAGCTGGTCAAAACTTATCCCAGCTGTTCTCTGCTTTTGGATGTCAGCAATCTTATCTACTGGCAAGAATATAATCCATGCAGAATGTGACTCTCTGCCTTTCCCCTTGCTGCCAGAGAGGGCCCAGGAGCAAGCTCACTGCTTTTCAATAAAATTGTTTGAAGGTTCCCTTCACACCCAGGCAGTGGCCTTCCTGCTTGCTTGCTTGCCCATGCAAATAGATCCTGGCTTTCAGAGGGTACTGGGGCCTTCTGTTTGAAGTCTGTATGTTATTGTATTTCTTGACACATTTTTTTCTCAAAAAGTTCCGCAAATTTCCTCTAGAATGAACTCTGGTTTCTGCATTTAGTCATGGAACTAACAGGTCTCTGCCTTTCCAGGGCCCCAGAACTCAGCACCTTGGATGCCACACATGCTTCAGCTTTCTGTTTGTTCAGGGCAAAGTACTCCTGCAAAAACCCTTACTTCGTTTCTACAACAGATAATTTTGGAACCTCCTGTGAGGTTGTGCCCATGTATTTCCATAATTAAAGCCTTCTGTGAGATAGCTCCCTCAGTCTCAGACTAGGAGTGAATACTGCTTGGCATTGTCTCACGTGGGAACATGCATATGCACCCTTCTGCTGTAGAAATACCTGGGCATTACCCTGAGCCTGGTGCAGGGCTCAGGGAAGTTTCCAATCTTCATAGAACTCTGAGATTTGTCTTCATTTACCCCACAGAGTATAGTGCATGCTATGACTGAGCAGTGCAGCAGGATGAAGTATGGGGACAGCAGCCTTTGTGAAGCTCAGTTTTAATTTGGGGTAGGTAAGGAATAAATGTTGCAAATAATAATAGGAATGAACAAGATTTTAGGACACTAGAACTCTATATGTCTCAGTGTTTTTCTTCCAAAGATGGCAAGTGTTGGAGAAGTAAACCCAGGCATTTATGTATTTGAATAAAAGTTTAAAGTACCCAAAGATTTATTCAAGACAATATTAATTCCCTTACCTGAAGAAAATGTAAATATTTTATTCCAGTTATTTTAAAAAAAATTATGTCAAAATTTCCATGGCAGATCTCTGTATAATTTGCTGAGGAACACGTTACTGTGCAAAGGCAATCAAGTTTGTACAGCCATTCTTGTAGGATGTGTTGTATCAATGCAAAACTATGTTAACTATGCCTGTTGGTTGCTATCATCTCAATTTGCCAGTGGCATGGGAAGATCTGAGAGTCAGAAATTTACCCCTGGAAAGTAACTTAAAACTTGTAGGTGACACTTTTTTGCCTGCTTTTAGAAGTTGCTAAGAAGTATCTGATTCCATTGGGATGTTCAAAGTTGACCTTAATGCTGGAGTTTCAGTTAATCTTTCTAGAAGTCTAACTGTTCCTCCTCCAGCCGTATATTTACTTTAGAACATGTGCATACTTTCCCCCCATAAATTATTTTGCATAGAAAAAGTTTAACTTTTCTGTACTCTTTAAAACTGGGGGTTTAATACTTTATAGTAGGTAAGGGTAAATCTTGAACTTGTAAATTTTTTTTACTTGATTTTTTTTTGCTAAACAGTATTTAAACTACTCATTTCCCAAGCTATTTTAATAAGTAATTAGCTGAAATATGTTAAATCCAATTGGTTCTCATTATGTAGCTTTTATATATGCATACATGTATATGTACTCATACCTTTGGATACCAGTGAAATAAATAAATTTCAGTAAAACAACAATGAATACCTAAATGAGGATAAAACCTCTTATATTTCAGTTCCCTGTCCTACACAGAAGACATTCAAGCTCAATGGGATGAACTTAGCCTGATTTTTCTTACGATACCATAATAGAAATGTTCTTGACACCTGTATTCATGAGCAGCAGAGGTGGGGGTGGCTGTCTTGCACCCTCAGCCAGGGGCATTCCAAGTGCCTGCTCTAGCCATAAAGTAAACAAAACCATGGACCTGCTTTACAGCAGCCAGTACCTTGTCCCTCCAGAGTCACCAGCTGTAAGCCTGGCATAAGCACATAGGTACACATACAGATATATAGATATATACACCCTCTGTTTTGTAACTGACATCAAAGAATCCCACCTCAGCATCTCCTGGAAGCTTGGTACTGGGACATATACGTTCAGTAATGGATTGCTTTTTCAAAATAGTCTACTAGTGACTATGTAAACACTTGTAATGATAAGTATCAAAACATATATGATAATTACAGAGGGAAGGAAAATAGAAATGTACTCAAAGATATCAAAATGCTCTCTATTTGGTTTTCCATACAATGGTTTCTCTGTGCACCTACATTAGGAAGTTATAAAGCAAAATAAAGTTATTTTAGTCCAGTTTTCAAATACCAGCCTCTTTCTAACAGGAAAAATGCTAATTCTCTACCTGCTACAAAAATCACCTTATAAGATGTTTATAAGATATTTACCTGGCTAGGAGGTTGCAGAGAGGTCAGACAAAAGTTATCTTTAGTAAAATCTCACTCTCTCTTAGGGTCACTGCTCTTCCATGGAAGACTTTCATGTGGCTAACATAACAATTGCTTGCATTAATTTATGACCCCAAAGATACTCATCACTTAGAGTGGATTTGGACTTGAGAAACTTTTAGTTCAAGTACTCTTAAAGCCCAGGAACAAAGGGATGCTGATAAGAACGATTAATGCATTCAGTGAAGGAGTTTTTAGGTAGTGAGAGAGGAATGTTTTATCCCCTCAGCCATATATTACTGTGTACACCAGCTAATTTTAATATAAATGTTTTTCTAATTCCTGGTTATTTTTCCCTAAGGAGGTCATGCTTTTTGCAGGAGCAACCTGATATTGCTCCACTGATTGGAAAGGAGCTGTGCCCATTTGCAGCTGGGGGGAACTGGCACTTTGTGCCATGGTTACTCCATGAGATGAAGCATGCACTGCTAAGCAGAGCACATGGGATTTACCTGGTATTTCATTGCTAGAGGAAAACCAGGATTAGTTACGTGCATGATCAGTTATGAGCTATCCATGATGAGCAGAGGGCATAGTGTTTCCTGAAGGGAAATAGAGATGTACAGCTATGATTAAGCTTTGTGTTTGTTACTGTAATGCAAATCATTGTAGCGAATTTTGGCTTGTGATTGCTCTCCTATTTCTAGGTAAATTAATTTGATGTTTTATTACTTCATCCATGTGAGGAGATCTACAGATGCAGGCTGTTTGAACTCTGCTGCATGACTTTACTGGAAGTAACCTGCCTTGTTAGGCTGTAAAACCAATGACTGTCTCCTGAAAACCACGATCAGGATCTCTTGGAGTTTCCTCTATCCCATTCACAAAGGATGGAAGGAAGATTGGTTTGATTGAAAGATTATTGCAGGGAAAAACTGAATGCTGAGGTCTGTAATGGTTAAACAGCATGAAAGAAAAACCCAACAGGCCATGGAAAGAGGACTAGGCAAGGAATCCCGAAAAACTGTAGATCAGGAGTAGTGATGACCCCTGACTGTGAAGTACTCTGAAGAAGCCTCAAGAAGAGGGCTGATCCAGCCATCCCCTCTTTGCCCTGGCCTGGATGCCACCTCCCTCCTCCCCTTCTTATCCTTTGGCAATGGAGAAGAGCAAGTTAATGAATGGAAGCCAAACTGCTAAGACTACCTAAACCAGCACTGCTGGAGCAGTGGGTCTGCCAGGACATTCTCAAATGAACTTCTTCCATCCTTGGCTTTCAGTGCCTGCCGGGTGTCTCACTGATGTTCTGCTGTCAGCCGTACCCTTTTGTGCTTTCAGTTTTCCCCCAAGAATCCCACAGCTGAGGATGAAGGGCAAGACACAGTGCTCTCTGCCTGAGCCCCCACAGACTTCATGCACATTGCTCTGCATGTCAAAAAGATCAAGTTTGGAAAAAAAGGCTGCTGAGGTTCAGATTAGCAGCAAACCCAACTGTTCCTGCTCTGCTCCATACAGCACCATCCAGTGGCACCTGCTGAAGCAGGATTGCCACAGCCATCAGCCAGTCAGAGCAGTGTTATCTCGAGCTCTGCTCTCCACAGGGGTCTTTCCAGGTACACTGCCTCAAGTGTTTTGTACAATGAGTTAGTATGAGCTAAAAAGGCAGCAAGGAAACCCTAAGATTTCTTCTCTCCTTCCCCCCTTCCAATGCCTGGGTTGGTGTGATCCTCCTGGAAACCATCCAGCCTTTGAAAGCAGCAGTAGGTTGGCCGCAAAAAGGGTCAAAAAGTCAAGTATGGGTTGACCGCAGCTGGTTGCTTCAGCATCTCTGAATGTGCCCTTTCAGTATGTGGAAGCAGCTAATACAAAAGGTGGCTGTTGGGTCTGTAACTTGCAGCATTTCCTATGGCAAAGAGAAGGAAAAGCCTAAGGAGTTTTTTCTAAATTTAATGCATATCCTGGCAAAGCTCTTCCCTTAAAACCCATGATAAAAACTACTCATTCCCACTGCTTCCTTGGAAATAAATGATCTGATTATTGGTTAGTAACATACAACTCTCTTCTGCACAAATATGAAGCAGTGATGTGTCCATTTTTATACAAACAGGGAACCTCATTTCAAAACCAACACAAAATTAATTTATAGGCATCATCTTCATTACCTTAGCAGGAAACTGTATTTTATCCTGAGTCTGACAAATGCCCATTGGTAAATAACAATGGAGTGGTCTGAGATTTAGTTGCTGAAATGTGTGTTGCCAAAGAAATAACCAAGGAGAGCTTACCTGATGTCTCTTATGGTCCCACTATTGAGCTCTTGAGCTTTTGATGACATTTCCTTTCTGAACTCAACCTTCTTATCCTGGTGAGACTGAGATCTCTCCCCAGAACCATAGCACTGCTGTGGTGATTGAGGTCAGCCCCTGCTCTCTTCTTCCATAGTGGATCTCAGCTGCATTCTGGGAATGGCAGGGAAATGCATGGTGGTATTGCACAGAGGTCCCTAGGCAAAGCATGAAAATGGAGGGAGGGGAGAGGAGAGAAGAAAGACACTGCCCACCATCCCTGGGATGTTTAAAACAGTAAGCTGATAATGGCTAATAGAAGAACAAAAGCTAAACTTTCTGATTTAGCCTGGTGTTGAGTCCATGGATAATCTTCAAAGAGGAGCTATGAAACTTAAAAGGAATTAAGCTCTGGGAAATGTTAAATCTGGCACATCTGGTTTACAAAGGGGTTTGTTGTTTTTTTTTTTCTGGATGCTGCTGTGTTTTCATTTTTTGTTGGAGTGCCAAAGGCAATTCTCTGTCAAACGTAGACTCTTGACCTTCTAGTCAGGATGACAAGAAAGACATCACAGGGTGTGTCCACACCTGTCAGACAATATTAGGCACAAAATAGAGCTGTCTGTCTTCTTTAGCTAAAATGGTTTCACAAATAGTTCATAAATGCCTGTCTTCACAGAAAAGTGCCTTATTTTCCTGGAAATATTGCACTTAATATTGAGATTGATGACAACTGGGGTCATTGGTCAAACTGTCTAATCTTGGCAAGCCAAGACAAAGAGAAGAGCCAGGAAAGTAGCTTGGTAGCTGCTTAAAATTACCTGCAAGAGAGATCAGTCCTGAGAGCAGACAGAGCTAGTGAGGAAACTGGCAGGTCTTTGTTGTGACTCACCCTTTATTAGATCCCCACTGCGTGGAGACACTGCCTCACAGACATGGCTGTACTTGAGGATCAACACTTGGGACACTGGGCAGGTTTACCTCAGCTCCCATAAAATAAAAGCAGAGCTTGCAACTGTAATTACAGCCATTATAGAAAGCTAATACAAGAGAGAAATGTTCAGGATATGGGAGCCAAATTGCTGTTTATGCAAAAGGCTTAGCTATAATGAAGGGCTATTAAACCAGGAATAAAATCTCTTACATCCACCCCACCACCCCTTTCACCAATTCCTTGTTGCCAGAGGGGACCTGAAGGTGAGCATCTAGCCCATCAGCCTTCATATTTGTCCCTTTGCTCTGAGTGAAATGAAAATGATGGAGGAGAGAAGCTAGCTGATGACTGGCTAACATTGTAACCTGGATGTGTGCCAGTTCTTGGCACTCACCTGACGGGCACAAAACCAGTGCTGGAAGAGCTGCGGCAGGTCCTGTTGGAGACGGGATCTGTTACCTCCTTCCCTGTGCATGTGAACATTTGCTGGGCTATTCCAGCACCCTTCACCTGTTAAAAGAGCAAAAGAGAATGTGTCACAGCACAGTGTAACAGGTATTGGTCTGTTTTTAAAAGTAATAGTTGTTTATTGTAGGCAGCTGTAATTTATTTTTCAGGGATATTTTGTCCTTTCCCAGAGGCATCTGTGTCAAGTGAGGAAACACCAAAAATTGGTATCCTGATCAAGAAAAAGCATAGATGAGTTAAAAGCATGTTGATGGGTTGGTAGTGGCTGGAGAAGCAGCAAGAAAAGCAGAGAATCAAAACCCACGGTGGGCATGTTATCCAACATTCTTTGCTGCCTCCAGCCTTTCCCTACCTGCAAAGACATTGATAGGGGTTAGTTCTGATCCCCACAGGCATTTTCCTATGCTTGATTGTAGAAATCCTTTTCCTGCAAAGCTCTGTGGGAAAGACAAGCCTTTGGTTTAGGGGGGTCCAGAGGGAGACTGTGAGCCTGGGTCACATCTTCTGAGCTTGGTCACGGTCGGTGGATCAGTGCACAGAAAGTGGGAAGATATCACAGACTGGGTACAGAGAGCAAGCCCATCATTCAGCCTCTGCTTCCCAGCAGGAAGAGCAAGAATGCTATAGCACAGGTAGAGCCTCTTGTATCTTGATATATTGTATCCTTGAGCTGTGTATCAGTATGGGTGTCTGCCTGTCTCTCTGAAAAGCAGGGCAAAATCTCAAAGAGCTTTTACCTGGAACTAGCAGCACCGGTCACTTTCCTTTTGCCCAGTTAGAAAAGAGAAGCTGCCATCCAAAAAACAAATGACTGTAGAGCTTTCCCATCTGGTGATCTGGAAAAGCCACCCTATGTTTGTGCCACCATGGGATTCTCACCAAAGCAAACATGCACCAACTTGTCCTTCAGGCACCTTGTGCCAGCTTCCCCCATGCCAGTGGGCGCCAGTGAAAGCTCTCACCTCTGCCTGCAGGGGTGGACTGTATGGTTCCCAAAAATGCAGTTCTTTATAGCTACAGTTTGAGTTAGAGACATGGTATTCCTACCCTTTTCAAGCTCACATCAGAGCTGTTCAGCTGAGACCAATGTCTGCTTGTCACCCACAGCTCTGCCACCAGGGCAGAGCAAAGGCTGCTTACAAAGCCATGCCCAGCTCTGGTTCTCTTACCCTCTGTGCTGATCAACCTGGCTGCAAGGTGCCTTGTTGTGCAGAATCCTGTTTTAAATTTCTTTTTTGCCACAGGCGGGCATTGTAATAGCAGCCCCTGATTAAATTCTTCTGGAAGGTAGAAGAGTTAATTTAATTGTTCGTTTAGAAGTGATTAACTCTGCCTGCCTTGCTTTCTTGCTTAGGCACAAAATGTACTTGCCAAAATGAAAATGTGGAGTCACAGGTCAAGGATTGAACAAGGATGAACAAGGATTTCCCTTCATCTCACTTTGCCTATGTATACCATTTACCTTTGCATACTCTTAGGGTATAGGTATCTCACTGGAATTTTGTTCTGCAGTTTTGCACTACCCCCAACACCTAGAGGACTTGCCTTGTACTACATGGGAAGGGACTAGGAGGAAAGCATTCTATTCAAAGCAGAGAAAATTCAGATTAAACTGCCAAGGCTGGGGAAGAACTTCTGGTCTCCTTGGTCTGACTTTGGCATCATAAATTTGGCAATATGAGAACTGCCAGGGATCAACCACATGCCTTTGCTAGGCTGGCTCAGGGCACAGGCTGTAAAATGAAATATGAAAAATGGTAGAGAAATAGATTTTATTGCTCTTTCTTCCAAAGCACTCATGAAAATTAATGGCCATTTCATTCACAAGCTCTTTCTATTGCTAGTAGGGGAATAATAAAAACAAACCCTAGTTCTTTTTGTGTGTCAGTGCCTGAGCTGTCTCAATGTTTCAGTAGTTCTCCCAAGGCAACATGACAAGCACATATTTTTAAAGGCAAACTGGTGTGCCATTTCCATAATTAAAATTGTATGTTTCCTCCAAGTATTGAGTCCTTTATGGCTTCAGTAGTGTACCATTGCAGAGTTTGAAATAAATCCTGTCTTGGTCAAATACATCACCTAAGCCCCTACCTTAGTGTCTGACTGTAATCTGGCCAAAAGCAATCATCAATACCATAGCAGGTAAGGGAAAAATATAGGTTGGAAGGCACATAAAAAACATCTTTAGAAAAAAAAAATTAGAAAGTCAACATATAAACATACTCTTCTTTTGCCTTTATTAATTTAGAGTCAAGAAGTCAAGAATTTCCTGTGCAGAAAATCTATTCTGGCCCCTTTAACCTCACACTTCTGTTGTCAGCTGTATACCTTTTTTTTTTTTTTTTTTTTTTTCTTCAAAAACATCCGCAAATCTTGTTTCCCTCTTTGCAAATTCATACATAAATAAAATTAAAGAGCTTTCCAATCCAGGTGTTTTAGTGCTATGTTACTTGCATGTCTAAACATAGGCACCTGAGTTTCAATGTGAGAAACCTGTACTCTGTATTGTGAGTAAAGCAGAAATTTGTTTTCAGTGTCTGCTGGGAGGTGATTTTCCTCCTAGCCAGTTGTAACTTCCCCAGTATGTGTAGGCTATTGTTAAGCAGACAATAGATAATAGCCTACCTACTAGCTCACCTATCCAAGCAGCACTCACCTAGCTGCAAAGGTTTAACACTGTTGCCAAAGATTTTCCTGAAGAAGAAGATAGACATGCCTGCCCATAACCTGGAATCTCCTCTCCTCCCTTGGGTCACATCCTGCCCCTAGGATCCTTCTTGATGCCAGTGTCTGAGTCAGGTAAAAGCACAGAGCTTAAAAATGATGCAGTCAGCTATTTCCTGCTGTGTTTATTAGTTGAGTGTTTAGTTTGGACCCAGCTCATCACTCTACAGCAGGAAACTCCCGTTGACTTCACTGGGAACACTGAGCAAGGATTTCTGAGCAGGGCTTCTTGATGGAGGATGGCAGGACAGGACTGAACACAGAATTACTTGGCCCCTACCAGAGCAGAGACAGATAAACAGCCATTCCTGATTTTTAATAGTAGGCTTCAAGGGACTTCACAAATGTGAGATTATTATCCCTGTGTTGCAAAAACTGGTTACCAAAACAAAAGGGTGAAGCTACACATGGTATTGTTTTAGCAAATCTGGGTGGCAAATAAGTGTCATCAAGTGATGCAAACTAGGTGAATGTAGAGCTATAGTTACCTACAAAGGATGCCACATTTCTGGGAAGAGTTTTAATGAATAACTACTAGTATGCCACTTCCACCATTTTACTTTCTTAGGTGGAGGTCCCCACCACCACTCATGATCTGCTGTTTTAGAACATTCACTCTTCTAAGATTGCTCCTGTTTTTTCTCACAGTATGATGAGAAGAGCAGCACCCAGCCCATGTGTTACCAACACACCTGCTCCTGGTTATTCTTCTTCTGCACCCCTGCAGCAGCAAAGCCAGACCCAGTTTACATTGACTCCATGTCCAGGAAAGCCTAGTCAGGCTCATGTGAGTCTCAAATGGGGCAGGAGGAGGGTGTAACACTTGTCAAAATTTATTATTGAGGTCTGCATTCTCTTGTCTCGTTAGGGCTGTAGTCAGTGCCATTTTTGACAACAGCAGTTGCACAGCACTGAGCTGTGCGACTGCACCACCAGTGCGAGTCTCAAGCTTCAGTCAGCCTTCCACATGGGAATACATGCAAGTGTGTTAAAAAAAAATCCTGTCAGAAATATCTTAAAAGACCATCCTGTAGCTGGCAGTTTTGTGCCAAACATGCTTCAACCACCTGAAGATCCACACAATGACAAGAGAAGCTTCTTCCTGGGAGTGAGTTGACTGGGCTGGGAATTATCCAGGACTGTCATGACAGGTGGCAACGCTGAATGGACAGTGGGAGGGAAGGTACCATTTCTTGTATAAAATGACTAGAGAGATTTTAAAATAATTTTCTGATGGGAAAAAGTCTTTCAAAACCTCTCCTGGAGGGCACTTGCTGACGTACTGCTTGAGTACTGCATCTGAAGCAGATCACTTGCTGACATATTGTGTAGGCTGTGAAATTCTGTACCTTCCCTTATTATGTACAATCCAGGGATGCACAATCACTATGTATTCTACCTCAGCCTTGCTTTTCTGTCCTGTTGCCTTGGATGAATTCTGGGGGAATACCCTTTTCTCAGGAAGTTTTAAATGGGACAATGTTTACAGCAGAGATGCCACTCCTGAGCTATGGGTCAGTACAGACAGCCAGAGAACACAGCTCTGTCGGGTTTGTTTGGCTTTCTGCTCCCACCCAGAATGAACAACACCATTTACTGCAGACCTCCTGCACCACTGATGCATTTCAAAGAGATGTATCTAAATCTTCAGGGGTTTTGTCCTGCTAGCAACGTAAATTTCTGCCTTTCCAAACACTTCAGAAGCAGTTAGGAGTTCCACTTCACCTCTTTCATAATTTGGCTATAAGAAGATTGTGGGCTGTCTTCTCTCTTATATTTCTACTGGGAAATACCAGATGGGCTTTAGTCTGGCAATAGATGTTGATATCTTGGAACAAGACCCTTGAAGTGAATAAATGAACAGGGAAGACATGCTATTCAACATGAAACCCACAAGCAAAAAAATGTAAGTAAACAAAAATAAACCAAACACCCCAAATTCTGAGGATAAAAAATGTTTGGCTCAATAAGGAGATGGAAAAAAAAAGGAAGTAATGAATGATGGGCAGTTTACTCAGTTACATATCTGTTGTCCACAGCCTATCCCCTGGCCCTGGGCGTTTCTTAACGGGGCCCTCAAGATCTTGCTTAGGCAACCCTGGCACTGGCTTCTGTGGGGACAACACCTAACCCCAAGCACACAGTGTATTTTGTTTTGTGCTACAGCTTCATCTGACAAGTGTTGGACAAATTATTGCATGCCCTCTTTCATTGCCTTGTCATCACACTTGTGTGTGACACTACATTTGTGCAAGCAACAGAGAGACAGCATGCTGAAAAGGAGAGGAAAGGTGGGAGAGAGGGAGGGAGGAGGGAGGTCCAGCCTGTGAGCACAGAGGCCTGAAGTGGCATGAAGGAAAAGGTGCTGAAAGCAGGGTGGGAGAGGACTAGCAGGCTGGGGACCAGCCTTTACAGGAGGTAAGAGGTGACAGCCCACAGACTTTAATGCAAGGAGGAGGGAAATGACTGTGTGGCATGTTTTCCCACACCCATTGCTTCACAAGTCAGTATTGAAGGGAAAAGGAGCTCAGCTAATGGAGAGAGCTACACTGATGCCATGACCAAAGGCTGACAGGCATGCCACACTGAACATGCGTTTATGTCAGAGGCAGCAGAAGGATCACAGATTTGGCTAGCACTTGGGATTTGGGGGCTGTAGGCAAAGCCTAAAACCAGTTAGAGGTCTTAATCTGGCTCCTTTGTTCTGCAGGTAGGAATAAAAATGAAAACTCTTCCAAGCACTGAAGTTACCTGGTGACTCTTTCCAGCAGTTGACATGTCAATTTGATGTGCTGCACATAAAACATACACAAAGGTGGGCCCTGCCCAGAGAACTGAAATGCCAGTATGATGGGCAAGATAAAAAGCTGATATAACGCAGAGGAGGAAGGCACAAGGTAAGAATAACATGAATATGACAAGATCATGACAGTAGTTTCAGCACAGTAAGACTAGGTCTTTTGACAGACAACCAGTGGCTCAGTTGAACGTTGGGAAGCATTTTGGAGGACAATGAGGGTGCCAGGGGGTCCTCTTGCAAAGCTTAATAAAAGCGCTCCTTTGAAATCCTGACAGCAGCAACATTAAAACTATTCCTGGCTGCGGTGAGATGCTCTTGAGATTTTGCTGCGCTCGAGACTTGGGAAGGAATAGACTTGCAAACTGAGTATTAATACTCTCTGCTCCTGGCTCGAAATGACTTACAGGATAACTTATTTAACCTCTGATTTGCCCTTTGGAAACATGAGTTTCATACAACTTGTTTCCTTGTAAAACTCTGAGATACTGGTGAATTTGACCTTCCACGGTACAGTGACAGCACTGAATGAAGCCCAGAGAAGGAATTGGATGAAGTCAGCTGGCAAGCGGCACAGGATTTGAATGAGATTAGAACCAAATGGGTGATAGTTTAAGAAGGCCAAATAGGTCAAGGGATGTTGATATGAGTGAGCTCAGAAGCAACAGGTAAAACATTTTAATTTGTGCACATCATGGAGTGCGGCTGTAGCAGCTCTCATGCTGCTGCCTGAAGAGTGGCTGCTGCCTGCTCTCTCCTCTCACTCACCTCTCTTCTGCCTCCACTTTTGCCCTTGCTTCTCTACAGTAGATTTCTTCCTTGTATAATTTGTCTTTCTGGTGTATTCTCATGCTTCACTGCCCATGGCCCAAGTGCCATGGTGCCCTGCTCCCTGGGGCAAGGTGAGAGTTGCTGCTGAGGCCACTCACCTTTCACACACCACCAAGGTGTCCAACAGCTACAGACCATTCAGAAATTCAAGAATCTTTTCAGAACTGAGACTCAGTTTTGCTGTGGGTTTGAGGGTTCCAATAGAAGATAGAAGTGAAGTTCCTAAATCTGCCCTCTCACAAGCGTGACAAGCACCTTGCTGGCAGCACCTGCAGCTCAGCAGCCACCTACCACCTTGATTCACAACCCAGCTGCCAGACTTGCACTGCCAGCAAGGACCCCTCCAGTTCTTTTCGCACCTTGCTCAGTTTTCCTGAGCTCTCCCTTGAGCCTCACAGGCAGCTGGTGATCCAGAACACAGAGGATGCAAAATATTAAATTGCTGGAAAAAAGCTACAGAGGCTAGGAATGAACCTTACACTTGCTCCACATTTCAGTACCACTAAGACACAAAGTGACTCAGGATTACAGGGAGTGAGGAGAGAGGTGTTTGGACATGGCAGGGTCAGTGCTACTCACTGTGTATGTTTCTTACAGATGTCCAGCCACTGGAAGAAACAAAAGTATAAGGAATTATAAGACTTGCTGGGATAATCTGGATGTGGCTAGGGAATGCTTCACTAGTGGAAAGGAAGGGTGAGGATCTCCCAGAGGTGGGGAGAGGGGATGGTGCCGGGAGGCCTAAACTACCGGCCGGGGCAG
The DNA here is from genome assembly GCF_048771995.1 of Taeniopygia guttata. Taxonomy (NCBI): domain Eukaryota; kingdom Metazoa; phylum Chordata; class Aves; order Passeriformes; family Estrildidae; genus Taeniopygia; species Taeniopygia guttata. The sequence goes on along the minus strand of NC_133028.1, from coordinate 32,094,210 downwards.
GGATTGGGCTCGTTTCCTCTCTAGGGACGGTGCTCCCGTGCTGGGACAGGGAAGCGTGAGGCGGGGAGCAGCGTGTAGCAGGGCGTGCGGACCTCCCGGCCGGGAGACAGCGGCCGCCACCCGCTGCGGGACCGACAGCGGCGGGACCCCGTCCGCGCCTCGCCCGCGGCACCGGACCGCGCCGGGGGTGTGCCGGGGGCGGAGCGGGCCGGGCCGGGCCGGGCCGCGGCGGGGGCGGAGCGGCGCGGAGCGCGGACAGCCGGCCGCGGGAGGCAGCGCGGCCGCGGGGAGCTATGTCCGTGTCCGTGCCCGTGCCCGTGCCCGGCGGCGGGCGGTGAGCGGCCATGCCGCGCAGGGCGGAGAGGTGCCTGCAGATCGCCCCGCACTCCCTGGCCATCGTCCTGGACGCCGCGGCCGGGGGGCGGCCGGGGGGCGACGGTGCCGGCGGTGCCGGGGCCGGAGCCCCTGCGGGGCCGGCGGCGGAGCTGGGCCGCCACCGCATCGGCTACGAGATCTTCGCGGACTTCAAGCGGGAGAACATGCAGCACTTCTGGGACCGGCGAGCCACGGCGGCGGTGGCCGAGACCTTCTTCCTGGGCTGGATCGACGAGCAGGTGCTCCTGGTGCAGGGCAAGGAGGAGCACCTGGAGGTGCTGCGGCAGGGCTGGGCGCGCCGCTCCCTCAAGCCCCCCAGCGGCTTCCACATCAAGTGCCTGGGTAGGTGCCGCCGGGCCGGGCCGGGGCCCGCGGAGCTGCCCCGGGCACCCGCCCCAGGTACCCGGCGGGGTCCGGGAGCGGGGCGGAAAGCAGGGCCCTCCCCGCCGCGGGGTTTTAGCTCCCAAAAGTGGGTGTGCGCGAAGGGGGTGAGCCGGGATGGGAGCGGTGGCATTACGGGGATGCGGTAAGTGGTGCTCTCCGGGAGAGCTGCCGGCCACGGCTGTGCGGTCGGTTGAGAGGCGCGTTCCCCCGTTCCCATTAGCGGGCGAGGGTGAAAACATAAACTGGAAGAGTTGGAATATACCCCCTGCAGGATGAAATGCCCGCCGGCCTCCTACGGGCCGGCTCCGCCCGCAGCGTGCTCCCGGGGCTGCTTGGCTCGGGAGTTAAAAGTTTTGTTTAGTATTTCCAGGTGTGCTGAAACAATATTTTACTTTATATTCGGCTCTACGTGCTATATCAAACTTGTATGCCAGCGTTGCTGTGGAGGTGTCTTTCCCAGCGAGAAGCAGTAGTAGGAGATAAGTAACGTGATTTTTTTGAGGTGCAAGGCAAGTGGCTTTTGAGGCTATAAAGGGCAAGTCTGTTATGCCGTGGTGGGCCGAAGTTTCAAGTTACAGCGTGATTCCCTAAGGGAATCCCATGAGTGTGCAGTGGCCTAGGACAAAGCACACCTCATCCTGAATTTTTTCTGGGAAGCGAAAATATCCTTGCATAGAGAGCGAAATTGTTTCCGCACTTCTTTTGACATGAAAAAGTAAAAACAACATGGCCAAAAAAAACCAACCCAACCCCTCCACCACCAGCCCCAAACCCTAAGATATAAAGCTGTGGCTATTTGGTGGGTAGAGAGTTGTGAAGAACAGCAGAGCAAAAGTTTTTCTTAAGATTTAAGGCAACTAAATATTCATCACAGCTTGAAACATGCAGCTTCTCTCGTAGAGAGAAGGAAAATTGTGTGAATTTGGTTTATTGCTGGCTTAACTACTTCCCGTGGCTGCTGCAGTGATGGTGAGGCAAACTGTCTTTTCCTTGTGTACAATTTATAAAATCTATGTCCTATGCAGCAGGCACCATGAACAGGTCACAAAGCTAGAGACGCTCTCTCTGTGCTGGCAGTTTCAGACTCTTAAAACACGATGCATTTCTTTAAAAAACAAAATTAGCTGAGTAAGGCTCCTGAAAAGAATGGAACATAAATATTCGAGGTTTCCCGGTTTCCTGTGTTTAATCTGGCTTTCGAATATTTTTAGCTGCCTTTGTCCTTTTGAACAAGCAATGCTAACTCATATAATTTCTAGTTACTGGCAGTCTTGTCTCTTGCAGAGTTGTCAGACACTTGTCTGTCACTCACTATTTCCCCATCAGACTTACTTGAGTATTACCATTTTTTTCTGAGCTGAGAGGGGAGGTCAAGACAAGTTGCCCTGTTTAAAATGAACTGATGGACCTTTTTTCCTCAAAAAAGCAAATTTTCCTTTGAACCTCAGATGACAAGACAGTGCTGCAGAGCAGGTGATAGAAAAGTTTTGGGTGGTCCACCACTATCTGGAGAAGAGAAGAAGTCGGGCTGTGGTTAGAGCTACCTGCTCAGCCAAACTCATCTGGGCTTTTTGGCTGCAGTTGGATGGAAGATGAAGAGCTTTTGAATTGGCATTGTCACCTGATGGAGTATCAGGGTCAGTGTTTGATTTTTGGGGTGTTGCTGGACCTTGCTCATTGAGTGCCATTCCTCGGCCTGCTGCCCAGGAGGGCTGTGGAAAGGTGCATTCTGACCTTGACTTTACTAAAGCCACCCAAGGAATGTAAAGAGGTCTTTGTGGTCTACCTTAAAATATGGAAACAAAACTTTTGCTAGAACTTCATGTTAATAAGTAAACTCACTGGTGTGCAAATAATATACATTCCTTTGGGGGGTTATCTTTGCTGCAAATTTACAAAAGACTGGAGCCAGAGTTTCATTTGGCTTTAAAAATAGCAAATGCCTCTCAGCATTTGATTAAAGGCTACGAAAGAAGAGCAAGGACCTGTTGGAGTCTTGCCTGTTGTCTAGTGCCTTAGCTGTGCTAAATATGATAGAAGGAACTGATTGACTTTTATTTTTTTTCCGCTGTTTTTTTTCCACTCCCAGACTGATAATTCAGGTCTTGTATCTAAGTAGATTCAACTTGCACTTACTGTAAAGTTAAAGAATTGTCAAAATAATGGGCTTGGCCTGTGGGCATGAGCATCTGCTTAAATGCATGTAATTGTATTTTCAGCATAATTAGGTAGCTAATGTGTGAGTGACTGTGACTTATTGAAGAACTCACTCACACTTTATTATCTACTTTGTTTCATTAAAGCAGCAAACAACACACAGACAAAAAGAAAAAGCTCCAATGCTTTTTAGCTTTAAAAAATGTGGTTGGTATCTTAGGCTGATAGGAAAACCTGCCTGCTGGGAGTTGCAGAATAGTAATATTTTACTCCTGTTAATAAATAACTGGTAGGGTCAAGGGGGGAAAAGTAGCACAGCATTTTTGATGAAGGTGACGTTGTTTTCTCTTGCTCTGGTCCAGCTGGTAGTCCCCATGCTGTGGTGGGAATAGGGGTTGTCATGCCTGGACAGTGGCGGGGGGGGGTGCATGGGGGGACTGACCAGGGGGTCTTCCTCTGCACCTCAGGGCCATTAGAATACCTGGACAATGCTGTGATAAGTTGTTGGGCTGGTTCTTGTCTGATTTCTCAGCTGTCTGTCTCTTTGCAGGCAGGTGGGGGTGCCTCACCTGCCCCTGGCATCCAGCTGGGATGGAGTAGCTGGACGACCAGCTGCCTGCCCCAGGGTGGGTGTGGGGGCAGCTCCCAACCTCCTGATACTGTCTCGCATGGGACAAGGGACAGAAATGTCTCCTCAGCTGCACAACCTCCATGCAGAGGTAGTTGGACAATATTTCCCCTATATTATGTTCAGTGCTAACATGACCCAGAAATCACAACTGCAACCTGACTTTCAAAACTCTGCTGATGTTGCTGGTGGTTTTTTTTTCACTGTGGTCCAGAGCCTTGGCTCTGGTAGGTTGTGGTGGCTGTGGAGATAATATCTGGAGGAAAATATAGCTGGTGAGGAGGAGGGAATATTAGATCTCTAATATGCATAGCATGTGTTCTGCTGCTGGAATTGTATAATGTAAACCAGGAGAGACTCACTGCTGAATAGTCTTCCCACCTTTAAGTCATCCTGGCTTGATAATGAAAAGTTTATGAAAGTATAATTTGTAGTTAGCAGGGATTGGACAGTCCTATTGTGCTCAGTGCAGGTGTACCTGAGCCACAAAGTGAATAGATTAAAATCCACATGAGATTCTGAAGATTTGAATTATAAAATTAGACCTTAGAATTAAATACAGGAGGAATATGAAGCGCATGAGAAATTTGCTTATAGCATTGACATCTTAGGGCTGGAGGGTATGGCGGGTGAAGTGATTCATGTGTGACTTTTAAACTTACTCCTCTGGCAGTTTTCTTGAACTAAATGGTTACGCCATAAAAGCCTGCTCAGTTACCAGTTTTGCAGTGATCAAAGTGATTCGGATATTAGGAAATTGTTGGGTGTATCGAGGTTTTAAGTTGGCAGATGGGAAACTTTGGGAAACATAAGTAGTCTTTGAATAAACAGAATCCCCAAACCAGCACTTGCTTAATATGTTGATTTTGGGGGTCAAGGAAGCCTTATGCAAATCTATAGGTCCAGTGATGCAATTCATTGTCTTCGGAAGTTCTCGTGTAACTTTGCAAGACTTTTGCAACTTAAGTCTTTAATGAGCGTTAGTATTTTAATTAGAGTTCTTTTTTTGACACACCTTCTATTTGCACTCACAAATATTTGTCTTCCTGAGAGCCTTTTTTTTTTTTTTTAAAAAAACTTTTCAGCTCTTCTGTGTTAGGTGCTGTTGGTGTAGCAGGATGGTCCACCTAATTTTCATGTCTTCATCGCCTTTTGTGTTCCCAGATGAGACTTCCTTCTGTATCTCTTGCTCTTGATTTCTGTGTCACGGACAATGGGCATCTTTGAGAGGTTTTCATACACTTCACAGAAGGGCCATGCCCTTTTGTAAAGATTGCTTGAAAAGAAATGACCAAACTTTATAATAACCCTTTGGCCATGCCCAGGGCAATTTTTCCAATTAGAAGCTGAAGTTCAGATGGAGTTTTTAAGAAATGTATGTGCAATAATTAAACTAACTAGCAGGAGTTATAATTCAGCAAAGTCGGCAGGGCTGGGCTGTTGTGCATTGTTCCTGCTTGGCCAAGCATAGGGGGGAAACTTTTTTTGCCACGCTGGGAGTTGGAGCTAAGTGCTCCCTTTCTTTTCTCTCCCTGCCATATCCTCTCATGCCACCAAAAAATTAAATTAACACCCCACTAGTTTAGGTTTGGTAATTTTCACAATCAGTTTTGCAGTCATTAGTGGATGATTATGGTGAAGTGTAGACTGTTGGACATTAAATATTATTCATCTATAGACACTTAAAAATAATGAATTTCTTTTTTCTCTGCCAGTTATCTCCTTTATATAATGAACATTTCTTCTCAGTATCGGGGCATTAGGTTTCATGGTAGTAAAACCTCCAATGACTTTACCACACATTCAACTACACCTTTTGTATGCCTTGTGATATTGCCATGAGAAATTTAGTGGATTTAAACAACAATTTTTTTCTCCTTCTCTACAACTCCAACATAGAGCCAGTTAGAGATTCACTAAGCACTTTTTATATCTGTGAGGTGGCTATTGCAGCTTGAAAATAAAGGGTAAACTTAAGCTTATGGCCAGACTGAAGTACTTATGAATTTACTCACAACTCTGAGTAAAGAACTTCATTGCTCACAAGTGTTGGGTTGGGCCTTTAATGTAATTTGTAAAAGCAGCTTTCAGAGGCTGGGGAGACAGAGACAAGAGCTACATGAGTATGGACTGCATATAAAGTGCCTGATTTCTCAGTATGTGGTTTGTGCTTGTGTTGTGGGAATGAAGTCTTAGAGTCAGAATTGCTTTCTGCTCTTTAAAGAGAACTGTGAATGGCCTGCAAGGCTAGTGCTAGTCATCAAAAATGTATTGAGAAAGTAAAAAGAACACAAGGGAAAGAAAGATATGGGCTATTTAGTTTCATTTTTTTCACACAAAGCAGCTTCTCTTGAACAAGCAAAGTCAAATACACAGATCTGTGGTATTCATTGTGCAGCTCAAGGGAAGGATTTATAAGGTTAATAGCCAGCTAGTACTGTCTCCCCACCTCCTTCCTCCCCACAAAGGGCGCCATTGTATAGGAAAGCATCTTTTCTGGTGGCAGATAAGTCATCCAGCCTTGCAAGTTAAGTGCATGCTCTGTGTGAAAAGCAATGCTGTAAGGGAACTGTGGTGGCCAAGAGCAGCCCTTGGCCATGGAGCTTTGACAAAGCAAGAGATCTCTCACTCTCTCCATCTGTTTGTGCATGAGGGTCTGGTCTTTAATTAAATGTTCCTCATTCCTTCCTCAAAGGGCCCTTGTCTTTGCCAGGGAGCAGCACAGTGGGTGTGCACTGAATGAAGCCCTTGTCAGGTGTTATTGCCAGCACTTAAGTGGGCTTCTGGGCTTCCAGCATCATGTGCCACCAGACCAGTCACTAAATCACCTTTCCATCTGTCCCACTCTTTTACATAGTCATTTTTGGACTTAAGAAGACTGAGGTGAATGAGGTGTCCAGGGGCCATGCAGTGGATAACCATGGAGCAAGTCACAGGCATCTCCATCCTGCCCACTCATTTTTACCATTTTGTGGCATGAAAACTCAGTTGTGTTTCCCCTTTTGTCCATCTTTGTAATTTACTAATAAGAGTCATGTTGTTAAATGCTTTACTTATCAAACTGTAATGATTTTAATTGACAAAGTACAGACCTTCTATGTGTGTTGCCACAGTTCAAAATTTTGCTTTAACTGAGTTTTGATTCATAGAATGGCTTGGGCTGGAAGGGACCTTAACAATAATCTCATTCCAACCCCTGTGCTGTGGCCAGGGAACCTTCCAGTAGGCCAGGCTGCTCAGAGCTCCATCCAATCTGCTTTTAAGTGCTTCCAGGGATGGGACACCCATAGCTTCTTTTGACAGCCTGTTGCAGCAGCTCACCACCCTCACAGTAAAGAATTTTGTCCGAGTATCTATGCTAAACCTTCTCTCTTTCAGTTTAAGGCCATTTCCCTTGTCCTATCACTGCATGCCCTTGTGAAAAGTCTAGCTCTCTTCCCGGCCTCCTTTAGGTACTGAAAGGTACTAGAAAGCCTCCCCAGAGTCTTCTCAGTCTGTCTCTGTGAGACAGGTGCTCCAGCCCCTGAGCCTGGAGAAATGTGCATTTAATGCACAGAGAAAGGTGCTAGGAAGGGTCAACTGTGTCTGAAAATACTGCTGTCCCTGGGCTCGGCTGGCAGGTTTTTATTTCAGCTCTTTTGTAAAGGCAATGATAGCAAAGTTGGCGCTCTCTCACAGCAATTCTGGTGCTGTTTCCTCAGGCCATGCTTTTGGATGGTAAATCTCTCCTCCTTTCTGCAGGCCAGGAGAATCACAGCTTGCCCCCAACAGGATGTGCCAAGGCATTACCATATTCTTGTCTGCATTTTAGACACTCTTTTGGAGAGTGTAGCAGAAAAGGTGCAACCCAGATGGACTGGGTGTCCTCCAAAACTCCTGGCATTAAAAACTGCCTCCCAAGCAGCATCACTCCTTCCTTTGGCTATGGCAAACATGATAGGCAGGCTTCTCTTTTTTTTAGTAGTCAAGGGAAGCCTAAAGTGTTCAGAGAAAATAAAAACTGCAACCAGATGGTGGTTTCCTCTGCAGAAACTGAGGCTGTGAAATGTTAGGATGGAAGGAACTTCTTAATAGTTTTTTTGCAATAACAGAAATTTAACAGAGTTCTGAAAAATTAAGCTGTCTCCAAACTTTTTCTTCTTTGTTTTAAATACAAAAACATAAATATTTTGATTATTTTCTAATGATGTTGACTTCTGGGAATGTTATTGCAGTCTCTGGTTTCCGATATTGAAACTGCTCCCTGGGTGGGCCAGATCTGGAGAGATTTTTAAGGCTATTACATGCTTGGAATAAAATCCCTTCACCTAATATGTAAGTATGCTTTCTTCTGTCTGCTGTACTTGATCCCTCTATTTATGACTTGGGATTTCACCTGAGACTCGTGATAAGAAGTATCTGAATGTAAAGAATGTACAAACACATATATTTTGATGAAACAAAGTGTTTTCATGTTGATATTTGAGCAGGCCTTCATGCCTCCTTTTTAAACTGGGGTCCTGTTCTGAGCTGCAGTAGCATTTGAGTATACATTCAAAGGTAAATGACTACCCTGAATCTGAATAGGGGTTCTTTTAGTTGCATTTTTCCTCCTGTAACCGAAAAGCAATGGTGTGATATTACTATCAACACTTGCTAAGCTATATTTGATTTTCTTATGAAAGCAAGTTAGTGTTCTGTGCACTCAATTAATGCACAGAGCAATGACTTCTGTAGTGTCTTTTCTGGAGTTGGATAGAATTCTAATCCATGTAATATGGGACTTTGTTGTTTTTCTTGCACATGAGGACAGGATGGGGTACCAAAATAGAGAAGTTGGAGTAAAACACAGCAGCCTTTTAGATTAACCTTGAATTCCACCATCCAATAATTAATAAAGAGACATGCAGATGTATTCAAAGATTGCTCTTTTAGAAGTGCAGACCAATTCACTTAACCCCTGGGAAACAACTCCAAATTTGATTCTTTATGGTATATTGTGACTGTGTAAAATGCTTCTACCCAAGTGCTTGGTTTGGGTATATTCCAGAAGCTTTAGTTTTAAAGCAGTTTTTGGTGACTCTTAGTGCTTCAGAGGGTACCTATGCTGGCTCATGCATGTCTTTGGAGGAGGATGAGAATGCTGAAGGACCCGTTGCTGGCCCCAGTATGGGGAATCCCACTGAGAGCAGAATGGGCTCTTGGATGGTGGCCCAATGGCTTTCGCAATTATGTGGCCAAAACCACAGTGGCCTCCAGGACTGGGCTGGCCACGAGGCAGGCTGATTCCTCCTTCTGGTGCCAGCAAAAGGGGAATAAAGGTATGTGCTGGGGCTGGTCTGTGGCTGAGCAAGTGTCTCTTGTTCCCCTGCATTGGTAGCAGGGCAGATGCATTGCTGTGTCCATCCTCATCAGTAACTGCAGCTCCAGTAACTCCTGCTTTTCTGCTGCCTTGCAGTTGCATGTGCTGCAATGTCTTCTCTCACTGGGTGTTCAGGGGCTCCTGGGAAGGAGTGAAACTGCAAGGATTGTGTTTTCGCTGCAGCTGTAAAACTTGCAATGTATTATTAGCATTAGAACAAGCTGGGTGCTGCCAGTGTATTTGAGATTTGGCAGCAGAGTCTTAGGTATTATTGAGAGGCTGTAAAATGAGTACTTCTTTTTTAAAAATGGATTTATTTTTTTTCTTTAAAAAGCCCTATTGCAAGTTTAGCAAAACTTTTAGCTAAAGAAGAAAAATTAATATTAACTTTTTCAGATTGTAGTTGTATTTTCTGCTCATAATATCCATGGATATCTTTCTATATGTAAAGAATATAGAAGAAATAGATTTCTGGATGCAGCAGCCTTTCTCCAGGTCACTGGGAAAAAGGCTTAATTGTCTAATAAATATATCATGTCTACTTACCTTGTGTTAACAGTATCCTTGGGTGCATGAGGTTACAGAATTCTGCTACTGTGCCAGTAACAGGGCATACATTTTATTATTTATGTCCCTTTACAAAGAGATAAATTTGACATAAATAAGGTTTATCACTGCCTGTTAATTTCTTGTGTTTGAGTTCTAAAGAAGTAACTGAAGTCCTGTAAGCTCCGTGTGACGTTGCGGTGAAATTCTGTATGTTTGGTATACTTTGTTTTTTTGTATTTTCGGGGTAGGAGTTGGGTTTTTTGGGAGGGTTTTTTTTTGTTTGTTTGTTTCTGGTTTTTTTAATTGCTTTTCTTTCAGGGGAGTTTTACTCAAAGGATTCATATTGTGATTTTTGGGTGCCAGTAGTCCTTAGCCTGCCATTGAGCCTTCCAGCCACTCTTCAGCACGTGTAGAACTGGACCATGCCCTTGACTCCCAGTCCAGCAGACTGACATTAAATGTTTGCTCTCCTGCTTGTGCATATTGCAGGGCAATATGGGCTATGGCTATTTGGGCTATGTCCAAACAAGTTCCCTTTTCACTGACAGATGAAATAACAATACCTGGCATTAAGAGAAAGCTGAGTGTTTTCTTTGGGTTTCTGTGAAGGGCCTCCTTTGGCAACACGTACACATTGCTAAATCTGAGGGTGCTGTTGAGATGCTCTGGCTGGTGAAGTCAGGAGTAGGTCAGCACCCATGTGAAGATTTCCATCCACTTGGTGTGCCTGCTACTCCTGGTAAGGCTTTCCAAGTAGTCCCTGTCTAGTGGGGTGGTCCAGGCTGATGTGGGCAATCTTATGAACTCAAGGGCAAATATCCACAGCACTGGGAAGGAGAGTAGAGGAAGGAGGTTCTGGTAGACTGCCCCTTACTCAGTGTTTATATGGCTCAGAGGAGGAGAAGGTTATAGATGGTTGGATGAACCTGAACAGATATTTACAGGTGCCTGGTATCACCTGAGTGGCCCTGGTCCAGCTGTGGGAAGGCAGCAACTCGCCAGGGCTATAAGGATGTCCTAGTTAGTCACAGGTTCACAAGGTGGTTTAACCAGTTGAAAACCAGGATTTTAAGACTGTTTTAAAGCAGATGCAGTATCCAACATACTAGACAATATTAGCAGAAGGGGTTATTGAAAATAAATAAAAGGGAGAAGGAATTTTCTCCCTGGTTTAATAATAATAAAAATAATTTAAAGGGGCACATTTACAACTGTCCCTGAGGTGTGGAGGGAAAAAGCTTTGAGGACTCTACACTTCACTGCCATAATTGCTGGTTTATCACAATTATCCTACTGGATTAAAAATAAAATCTTACTGGTGTTACTGACTGAAAATTCCTGGGTAGCTTGAGGTAAAAATTACAGTTTTGTGAGAAGCTGCAGAGAGGAAAAGTCACAAAGGACTAAACAGTGGATAAAAACAGGTGCTCCAGCCCCTGAGCCTGGAGAAATAACTCCAAATCTCTGCAATCTTAGATGTTATAGAAAAAATGTTTTTTTTTCAAACAGTTATCTTCAGACCAGATGTCAGCCTTGTAGGGAATCCTCCTTTATGAAAATGAACCCCTGAAAAGAGTGGGAGACCAAAAGAGAAGGGAGGCCAGCCAGCCTTTTAGTGAAATGACATTATCTTGGACATAATGCTTCCAGTGGTAGGGAAGCAAGGTTGATAGGTGTCAGGTCTCTTCTGCTTTTATGAAAAATGAAAACTTTAATTGTGCTTGATGCATTCTCTTTGGGGGTCTAGCTACATGGTATCTCTATCTTTCAGGAGATTGGGATGTGTCTGTAACATGAGGATGGAAGAAGATGGGGCTCATAGGGCCATGAAGCTTTGTAGTGTTTGTCAAAGAAATTTTGTGTGCATACGTATTCCCTGCTGGAAACTTAGGGGAATTTTCAGCTGGGCTCGCTTCATGTAGACATGTGTGTGAGGGTGTATGTAGTGTTTTAAGTGCTGTATGAACAGAGGTTTTCCATTACTTTGAGTAGTTTTGATTCAACAAGGTACAGATCCCCACATGTGCTTATAGTAAGTTAAGTCTGAGTCTAGTGGAGGAGTCAGTTTTTGAATATAGGCATGTCATATATTCTTGCATTTGCCTGACTGTTGTTAAGAGATTTGCCAGAGGAATCTCTTCCTGGTTAATCCCAGAGCGGGTCACCTGTGTCTAAACCAGGAGCCCTTTGAGAATTTAGCTTGGGGGAATCCAAGACTGGTATTCTTTGCATTTGTATTTTCCATATACATATACATATTGTATATGTATACAGTACTCTGAGAACGAAATAGCAGAAGATCTTACTCAGCTTTTATAGGTGACTTCAGGAAAATATGAAGAGGAAGTATTAATTTATACTTCAATAAAAGTATGAAGAGGAATTCTTAATATTCTGTCAGTAGAGACAAAGTCATAAAAAGTAGGCAACTTAACGTACAATCATTCTGATTTCTTTCCTTGTGTAGGAATTAGTGACTATTGTCTTGTCATTTTTTATTTATGGCAGTAGCTTGTAGCCTTTAGCTTATAGATTTCTTATTAATTCAAGGTCTTGGGTTTCATTTCCAAGGTATTTTTTTATTGTTAGTTTGTCTTTGCTAGAGGTGTACAGATAGAGCTCCTCAGTGAAGCTGATGCCAAATAACTGTTGGAAGGTCTGTAGGGACTTGCTTCTTGGCTGTCTTTCAAGTGCAGTATGGCTGTAAAATGTTTTAGTGTCAGAATCACTACATCTATCATTGCTCTGCTTCTCTCTGTCAATAACTAGTCTCATTCAATGACATATTTGTTCTTAAAGGGGGAAAGCAGATTCATCTGTGTGCCAGCACATGAGTCTTTTCAATTTTTCTGCTTGGATAATCATTGGGCTTCAGGTTTCAGTGGTTACTTAAATTAATCCCAGTGATATCTTTCCAGTCTCTTCAATGTTTGTGTTGAGAGAAAGGCCGAAACATATCCAGTCTGTTGGGAACTACTATATACCAGTCATCTGGTGAGATGGAAGAAAAGTGAGTGCAGTCTTCAGTGTTGATTTTTGTGATGAGTGACTGGTGTAAAAAGGAAATAATTTTGACAGAACTTTTCCCACTTCTTAGGACAATATTTAACAACTGGGATGTTTTATTTCAATTTTTCCTTTCTTTTTGTGCTGGGAGCACTTTTGCTTGTTGGCTTGCACACCCATTTGGTCGTTTATGCTGCCTCCTGTCCTGGTGAGTAACAATCCACTAGTGTCATGATCCTCACCTTTCTTTAGTTTGCAGATTGCTGAATTTCCAGTGAAAATACAGCAAATGTAAGCAGTGCTTTTCACTTTTATCTGTTTGTGGATCAAATCACTTGGAGACCTGCAGACCCCAAGCTGAAAACTGACTTCACCAACCCCACCATTTTACACCTGAATGGACAGGTATCTACACAGCTGAAGTTTGTGCTCCCCTATGAGTGTGCTGCAGACTTACCAAACTGTCCCTTCAAATAATTCACACTTTATCATCTGTGACAGCTACCCGGAACCTCTGCACCTTTTCCTCATCATCTTTTCTTCAAGGACACCTGTGGTTGTAACTTTTGGAGCAGCAGGGATGACTGGGAGTTTGACTGCAGGCTGGAGAGCTTGGTCCAAGCACTGTTCCTTGCCTTGTGTTTGAGAGCACAAGTCTTGGGGCAGAGAACTTGGTGACTGTCACATTGATGTGCGAGGCACTGCAGTGCTGAGCTGGGGCTAAAGCCCTTAGGTGCTCTCACAAAATCTTATATAATAATACACACATATGACGTTAGTAGTGAATGAGAGGTAATCTGTAAATAGGCAGCCAGGCAAAGAATTCTTGCTTAAAACCTGCCTGGATTTGCTTTACCTGTTTTCTCACCACTTGGGCAATAGTAATTACTTTTTGTGGCAGTCCTCAGCCTGCTCCATTAATGAGTAGCATGCATAAGTCTTGAAGGCTTTAGTAGAACTGTGGTGAGTTTGCAATTGCAGATTCTTAGATATGTGTTTGGCTTGAATCTGGAGCCATAAATGTGTAATAGTTCATAAATGGCTATCCTTGCTTTATTTGCTCTGGTTGGTAAATAAGAAAATTAGTGCAGGGCCCAATGGGTCAATAGGTGTAAGAGGACACATGTCATACTGTCCCAGTCTGTGGTCTTGTACTCTTGGTATATGACCAATATACCATATAATATGGTGATTACACAGAAGGGAACTGGAACCTCTCATGGTTTATATGATGTTTCTTTTAACAAACTGCAAGATAGTAATTCTTGTGTGACATTATCTGTATCTTTTAGTACTGTATATGGCTTCTTGCAGGCTTGTTCTTTCTAATTGTGGTAAGAAAATACAAAATTTGCCCCTCAAGGCATTTCTGCATCTTCTACTGAAGCATGTTTGTCAGTGCAGTCCTTTTAAGGTTTGTTGGTAGGGTCTCCTCTCTGTGGCAATGCCCAGAAGTACATCTGAGGAAGTGACCTACTTTTGTCCTGGAAAAGCAGAGGGGAAAGAGAAGTGGTATCTTGAGGGGTATATTTCCTTTTGCTTCCTGAAACCACAGGTCTCAGTGCTTCTGCAGGATGACTAAGGTTTCTTTCAGCCTTGGGCTCCTTGATTTTTCCTGCATGTGTTTCAGCTGAACATAAATATATCTGAGCTAGTTTTGAAGTAGCCAGCTCAGGTGTAGTTTGCATTCTTCTTCAGCTCCAACAATAATTACAGTTTTCAGCAGTGTCTAACTCCCCTTGCTGCTCAGGGAGCCTGTGATGAGCTGCTGCAGTAAGAGACTTGAGTTCCTAGATTAAAGCCAGCTTGGGCTTATCCAGACTGCAGTGCTGGGATATGGTAACTCTCCTTTACAAACTGAGCTATTGCTGTGAATTCCTCAGGGCTTTTTGCTTTCTGCCTTTTGAATTTCTTTTTCTGTGAACTTAGCAAGTGTGGCTTTTACCTTTATCCATGACTGACTTTTTCTCAATGCTATCTCTCTGCTTAAAAGCTCATGCCAGCATGTAAGCTCTTGTCATCTTCTCCAGCAATGGCTTTGTGCCAGGATCACACCAGTCTGATAAAGTGCCCTGAACAGCCTATCCCTTCTCAGCCTACCTGCCTCACTGCTTGCAGCATCATCATTCTTCTGTTGGCTCTGCTCTACATGCTTCTACAAAATCCACCTTCTTCAGAGACCTTCATCTCCTCTTTCCTGATGGCTCCAGAAATTCCACTGCATTTGGTGCTAGCTGGGGCTGAGCCTTCAAAAGTTGGCTCTTGAGATGGATACAGTGATACTATGCTTTGAAGTCAGACCGTGTGTTTTGTGAAGGGCATGTTTTTGATCCTTAAAAACATGAGATGGTTAAGGCAAGGCATGATGCCAAACAGTGTGAGAAAAGTGGAGTTGAGAAACCAACCACTGGGACTTATTAGGTAGATGTGGGAAGTGCTGGAGTTGATCTGTGCCAGTGCTATCCTTAAGTTGCCTTTTTTCTTTCTGTTTACACTTCATTGAGAAAGGCCCAGGTCCATTTCCAGATGTTTCACTGCAGTACTATAGCCCTCCTTACACTTAGCAGGAACTGAACTTCCCTCTGTATCTGCACTGCCACAGTGATTTGAGCTGGTGTGGGTCAGCATCAAGGAGGTCACACAGCCTTTGCTCTGACATGGGAGCCCACAATGAGCCATCTCAAAGGCAAAAACCTAACCTGGAGTGAGGAGAGAGGAAAAGTGAGTTCAGGTGCCTTATCTACTCTGTATTATAGTCCTCAAAAAATATGAATCATAAGGTAATTTTTATAGGAAGAGACCTCCATGGGTCTCTGGTCTGACCTCCTGCTTACAGCCATGACATTGGGTAAATTGTTCCCATCATCTAAGCTGTAATGCCGTGCTGAAGACAGCAGCTCTGGTGGATCTTGTGGATGATTTCCCCAATTCCCACATGTTTTGCTGTGGACAGGTCCTTTTGGAGCCTTGGCTCCTGCCTAACAGGTTCCCCTGGTCCTTCTGCCTCTGCATAATGGGGGACCCAGGAGCACCCAGTGATGTCTGGCTGTCTCTCCCACCCACACTGTTTGGACAGTGGCTTTCTTGAGGCAATTCAAATACTTTTTTGAATGCACAGCTCTGAACGGGATTCGGCAGCTGTTGCCTTTAGTTGAAATGTGTTTCTCTAAAAAAAAAGAAGTGTAACTCCTTCCCCAGTCGGCCTCAGATATAGTTCAGTGTTTTGACAGATCCTTAAGGTGATTGACAGACCAGTAGTTGCCAACAGCTTTTTATAGAAGCTTTTCTTACCATGCTTGTCTTGGGAAATTTTTTTTTTTAACATTTAATCCACGATTTAAACTTTTTTTTTTTTTAAGTCCCAGCAATAGCTGCTTTAGGTAATCTTGATAGATTTTTTTGAAGTGTCCAGAAACCTTGCCCTTTCTTTAATTTTAAATGGTGAGAAGTTAGGTTTTAATGATTTGGTGACTGGAAGTTATGGAAAACAAATAATCAAGTGCTTTTTCTTCCTCTCATAATGTCATTTTCCCACTTTTTTTGTGACTTTTCTATCTGCAGTTGACCTGCTCCTTGTGCAACCCCAGTCTTTTTACTCAGCTCATTAAATCTTGTTCTTCATCAGAATTTAAACTCTCAAACTACTCTTAGACAACATTTCCTTCCTATTGCCATACTTTATTCTTTCCTCAGCTGTGGCAGAAAGCGCCTAATGGAGGCTGCAGACCTTGAAGTTGGTCTCAGAATAGAGGGGAGGAGGAGACATTGACCATTCTTACTATTCTTAGTGTTTCTGCAGTCTGACAGATACCCTTTGGACTACAAAAGCGTGGTTCATTGACTTGCACAGAATTCATTGTCTGAATAAGCAACTTACTAAAAAAAAAAAGAAAAAAGAAAAGTACCCTAGATATATCTCTAGATATATCTTTTTGCATGGTAATGTCAGTAAACCCACAGAAAACATACAAAGTTTGTGAGCATTTTGGCTCATCTGGTACAATTTCTAATACAACAGATCTATTAATCTTCTCCTGGTGAGATTGGCTGTGTTCTGTGTGTCTGGTCAGTGGATTTGAGCACCTGCACCACAGCAGATCTGAAAAGGGTCTTATTAAAGGAAGACGCAAAGTAGATGGATGACCCTTGTAGAAGCTGTTACTTAAACCGTGGTGGGTTATTGGAAGAGGCAGGCTTGGGAGCTATAGACCTTCCCATCCTTTCTTACATGAAAGATCCAACTTTTATTTCCGTCAGTGGGAATTTCATACTGATAGTAGGAGTTAGAAAGGTATTTTCAGTGAAATGAGAAATATAGATGCCTCAAGCTAAGAGGAGCACAGGAGAAAAAGAATATATGAAATATAGACCTTGCGCTTTGTCTAATTCTTTCTTTAATATCCATTTCCTCACTTTTCTATTCTCTTTTGCACAAACTGTAGTTTTATTTGTGGTGCTGCAAGTGGCTGTTTTCAGTGAATTGTAGAAGGGACAATGGAATACAATCAAGCAATTCTCTGCTTATGTGTCCTAGTTACTCTGTTTAACATTTAAACAATTGAGAAGTTTATATGTGCAAGCGAAGTTTGCTGCCAACTGAGCAAGATTCTAAACCTTTTCTGATGATGTAACTTATACAAAATACACTGCCCAAAGCATTGCTAGAAATGTGATATAGTGGCATTTGCAAGCCCAGGCAAATACGTACAAGATTTTCTGCATTTCTAAATGTAGAATCTAGAGCTGCCTGTCTGACTAATACATTGGTAAGGGCATGCCTGACTTTATTAGATAGGAGTCTGTGTTTTGGCTTTATTATATGGCAATTTTTTTTTCCTTTTTGACTAGCTAGCAGTGTATGGGCAAGCTATCTCATGCTGTTAGCTCCTGACTTCTTGAAAGTAAAAGCATCATTCTGTTTCTTTGAAAATTTGCAAAATTTATTATTGTGCATTGTAAACAAGGAGGGGAAAATATAGATGTTATGTTAAAAGGATTATTGTTGATACAGTTTATATTTCCTTCTTTCAGTCCACTAGCCACTCATTTAAATAACTTCCTTCCCCATTCCATGTTTGTGTTGGATATCAGGTTGTCTGTTATTGTTTGTTGTGGTGGCCTGGGCACCCACACTCATGGCATTCCTGTGCAGGAGTTCATGCTGATGACTGGACAATGCTGAGAATGCAGATGCACAACAAACGCAATTGAAATGTCTTTTTTCCTTTCAAGAACATGCTTGCTAGGTATATTTAAAAGCAAGGGTGTGAATCACCTTGGTAATTGCAGGTTTTTTTTTTTTTTCTTTGAAGGTCATAGCTTTTCCATTGCAGAAGTTCTAGTATTTATCCTGGCTGACCAGATAACTGGGCCAAAGGTTTTTGCTAAGTCTTCTTTAGGCAGCAAAGTACTTGGACATTTTCTGTCTAAATAATAGGAAATTATTTGACAACATATTCGAGTTGATAACAAAAAGATAAATAGAATACAAATAAATAGAACAAAGGCACGAACTTAAGCTTCCTCTTTGAGTTTTTGAAACTTAGTGTTTTGCCAGTTTGGTTTGAACTTAAATGTATGCTCAGGAGTTTTTTTCCAATAAACTGATGGTTTAAGAAATAGGTAATAAAATGGAAGGTGGTAGAATACCAATTTTAAAACGCAAGAGAACTAGAAAAGATGCAAGGACAGGTATTCTTAAGGTTTGGAGAATAATTTTTGCAAGTAGCAGCTATATTGTGGAAACTGACTGAATTATTAGTCCTGGGAGAAAATGAGCTGAGCAATTATATTTTTCCTGTTTTTTTTTTTTTTTTCCCTGATGTAAGGATTTGGGGGCATCAAAATAAAATATCAGGAGGTAAGTCTGAAACAAACAAAAGAGCTGTATTTTCAGAAAACCTAATAAACAATGAATAAATAATGTCTTAGACTTTTTGTATCCTCTATATCTTACATGAAAGATTTCTCATAAAAACCCAGACAACAGAACAGCCTTTCCCCGCTCCAAACCTGAAGCTTTTCTCTTCAAAAGTAACTGGATACATTCACAGAAGAAAAATTTAGCATACACAAGAACTTCTTTGTGTGCTGCCAGGCCATTCCTGGCTCCCCCTGTGACTAATTTGGGGCTGGCTTTTGTAGCCACAGGTGGCTCCCAGCAGAGTTCACAGGAGCTGTGTGAGGAGATGCTCCCTTTTGTGCTCTGTGTTGTGCCAGTGGCCACTGGATCTCTGGCCTGCAGTCTCAGAGCCGTGCGGGTTTGGCTTGGCTGGGAGGTGGGCAGGTGGCACAGGAGACAGGAACTGAAAAGCAAAGCACGGGTGCACTGAGCAGAAGATGCCAGCCTGGAAGTGCTGGTTTGAATTCCCATAGTGGGTTGAAGGGGGTCAGTGCACTGGTATGCCGCCTATTATATGATCTTCCTTCTACTTTTACAGACGCATCGCTTTCTTCATCTGATAATTTGCTTCAAGGACCAGAAAAGTGAGTTTAAGGAATTTGCCCCTGTTGCTGAAAGAAAAACCTGGGGACCTCCCAGGGGCTCATTATAGAGTTGTAAGGACCTACATGAAGCCAGGGGTTCTTGGTGTCAGGGGCTTCTTACAAAAGGAGATATTTGCTCCAGTATTGATTTCAAAATGGGCTGTTTTATTTAAAAATGCTAATCTTGGAACAAACTGAGTTCAGCACATTAGTGGTTTTTGGTCTCTTCAAATGCCAGAAGAGGAGATTAAGTGCCTCTTCATAGGGATACTTATAATGACTGTTGTGTTTACTCATGTGAATATTTTCCATAGCGTGACCATGAAGTACCATTTGGAATAATATGCAGATCTAGGGAAGTGTAGAGAATTCTTTTGTCATGTCTGTTGAATAGCATGAGCAAGACAAGGATAACAGTTCATTAACACCTCTGATAAAAGAAAAAAATGCTTTATTGCTATGTGTGTGATGTGAAACTTTGACAATTCAAAATATACTTGCTGAACTTCTGTGGAATGCAGGATCTCACACAGACTCGCATTAAGGATTTTTGCTCATGTCTAATTGTTGCTTAGGAATTTTTTGTTTGTTTTTGGGTTTTTTGTTCTGTTTTTCTTTATTTTTTATTCTTAAAAATTTTCCTGCTGGAACAGTTCAGCATGGCAAATGACATAGCATGGAGCAGTCATAGTGGTTTTTTTTTTTCTATTGGTGTCACTCCTTAAGATTGGGTCAGCCAGAAAGAATGACTTTCCAGTTTTGGCTTGTTGTACAGTACCGTATGCAACAGGTAGTAGGAATGACAGAAGTAGCTGGGCCCTCTACAAGTAAATATTTCCAAGGAGCAAGATGCTCCCTTGAGAGAGACCTTTCTTACACCATCTCATGTGATGGTTTGAAAAGTAGTTACTTGGAAATCTTCCTCTGCCCAAATCTGCTCAAGGACTGGTTGAACAGGATGTGCTGAGCTGAAGCGAAAGCTTTTCGGTGTGCTCCAGGGACTTACCTAGAGCAGCCACAATCTATAACGGTGTGTCCCCAAAATTTACTTAGCTTTGCCAGCCCTAGAGCAAACAAAGCTGAGCCATGCATATCCAAAAATTCCAGGTATGGTGGAGACAGATTGGGTGTTGGCAATTTGTTGGGGTAGCGAGAGGGGAAGCTGAGCATGTTGGGGACTGCATTCTTATTCGCTGTGCTTGTGTGCAAGACAGACTTAAAACACCTTTAGGAACAAGGCTTGCAGATGTTGGTGTGGCAGACTGAGGAGAAAGAAGAAATTCTGGAATGTTTATTCCTTTGCAGTAGTTTTTCCTTGCTGCAGTGGCTTCAGCATTATTGAATAATTTTCTAAAAATCTTTACTTGTACCTGCTAGTTTGGCTCAGCCAGACCAAGTCCTACAGTGGCAAAGCACCTTGTGTAATGCTAGATCCTAGGAGAAATCTTTAAATCCCACGGGTGCTTTGGGATAATCATTCCCTTATGCTTCAGTCTGCTGGGCAGTGCACCAGATTGTTGACAGAACATTTATTGCACTGATACCTGCAAACAGTAAAAAGTAAGATTGTATATTCAGGAGGATTTATGCTGCTATTGCATGCAAGGGAATCTGATCTTCAAGCTTAAGAAAATGAAAACTTTCAGGAGCAAATCCTAATATCAGAGCTTAGTCCTTTGTATGATCAGGCTGGCCCAGCCAACCAGATTGGTGGCTGAGAGACATCATCATGGTATGGGTTACATCTGGTGTCAGTGCTGTAGAGAACAGAGGGAAGAATGAATGGAGAGAAAGAAATTGGACAGAAATAGTAAAAGTGAAGAGAACATCTGTATATTATAGATTCATTTGGAGAGGAAGTGCCATGTAGGTCATCCTGTGGGTCTTGTACATATATTGTGTTTATATTGTGCTGTGATGGTGGCAGTATGTCCTGATTGTGGCTGGGGTTTCAAGGCTTTGGCCTTTGTGTAAATAGGATGTCAAAAAGATTCTCTGTCTAGAAGATTTAGAAGTAACCTGTAAGTGTAATGTGATGTTAGATATAGAGTATTTATTGATCGAAATGTGAACAGAATAGGCAAGAGTGGCTTCTTGAGGAGGTGAGTTTTATCACTGCATTTTTGTTTCCCATTCTTTTCTTCTTCCAAACTATTCTACCCCATTAAAAAGTCCAAATGAGGTAAGATGCATTAGTGTGCAATCCAGTGGGTTTCCTTGCCATTGTGTAAGGTTGCTTTGCTGCATTTTTTGGAGGATTTATCCCTGTAGTGTTCTGTTGGCATTATGGTACTTGCTCTCCACTTCTAAAATAGTGTCAGAATGTTGTAAAGAGGCCTTTATCTTTCCTGTGGGTAAACTTGTTTATAGAGCAACATTCCAGCCTGCATCTTCACTTGGCTGAACTGCATAAACGTACTGGTTTCACCCTCTCTCTTACTTCTCTTGTAGGCTGGACTTGATCTTGGAGGTCTTTTCCAACTTAATTGATTCTGTGTTTCTGTAATGGCTTTGTCCAGCTTATTAGTAGTCTTGTGGAAGCAAAGGTATGTGTGTCTTGCTGGATGACTGGTAAAGCCTAACTCATTTTGCTCTAAGCCATTTTTTGGGTTTATGTTACAAAAGGCAAACCCCTTTGACGCAGTGCAGAACAGAGGGTCGGCTATTATGGGTGTAATTATCCCAGTGAAGAATGCAGGGTGGTTGAGTGCTGCTGTCAAGCTGCAGTGTGTTTTAGACCTATCTGACGGGTAAAGAAGGCTAAGAAATAGTTGCATTTTTCTCCCATGACCTTGTTTAAAGGTGATACTTCTCCTGCTTTTTCTCTCCTGCAAAGTACACATACTTTAAGTGCTGATCCTATAGCCCTGTGAGCAGTTTCAGTTTGACAAGGAATGCTTGATGTAATCTTCTGAAATTAGGCACGTAGGTGTGTAGTGCTTATTAGCCTGCTAGTGGCCATTTAGCTATTTTATCTCGGTTGTAATTAAAAGTGTTACCAGGAAAGGAGGAAGAGGAGGTGGGTCAGGAAGCTGAAGCTGTATCCTAGGCAGGATGTATTTGAGCCTGTGGATGGGCAGTGTCTGGCAAAGATGTGCCTGCAAGCGTCTTCTAGCTATCAGACTGCGTTTATACTGAAAAAGGAGATTTCTGGTTCCAAAACATTCATTTTGCACTGTGATTTGAAGAGGTTTCTTGTCTCTTGGTGCAAACTTCTGCGTAACTCTCCTCAAATCACCCTCATTAATGCACAGGGTGTTTCAGTCAAACCGAGATAAAGCATTTTTCTCCTATAAAATGTTTGTTTTCCCATACAGAGAGATGACAAGGTGCATGGAATTTAAATGTGATCTGCAAAGCTTATATATTTGATTTAAAGTGCATTGTTTTAGCATCTCACACAGATGCTTTACATCTTACACATATTTTTCCTTGTGTATTGTGACTGACTCTTCAGGCCTTGGGAAAACAAACCATGCTTTTGTTTCAGTCTTCTTCATCTACAAAATAAAAATAAAGTTGAAGACCTTGCTGCACGTCCTTCTACTGTTACGGCATTCCCTTGGAGTGAATTTAACAGGGATGTTGTTGGAGGGCTCTTGAAAATGGCTGGTACTCTCTGGCTCACTGTTTATACACCCCTGGAGGATCTGCAACTAAGCCAGTTCAGAATTGCACCAAGAGATTAAGAAATACCTTCTGTCTAAATTAGTGCATTTGGAGTGATGGAAGTTTGTAGGGCTAAAATGACCACCCCTTTAAAAGTAACTGGTAGTGTAATCAAGGGAATGGTGTTGTCGCATCTGGTAGTGATGAGGTAGTGATAAACCAAAGCTATCCTTGCAGAAAACATGCAGAACAGTCGCCTTTGCTGTGCAGAAAAACAGACAGCCTTGTGTTACTTGTGATGGGCCAGACAGGGCCTTGTGCCAGAAATTAGTGATGGTTTAAAGACCAAAAATTTTCTTCTGAATGGGGCAATAATTGCGTAAATGAGATTTTTGATTGTTTAAAAAATTATTTTAACAAGCGCCAAGTGAATTATTTTCTTTTGATGAAATTGAGGACTGAGTTGTTTCTGGTAAAAAATGAAACCCTATTTCTTTATGGAGGGGGAGGGGACAGAGTGAAAAACCCATAAAGATTGGACCATCGGCAGGTCTCTGGTGAGGAAGGAAACTCACTGTAGGTGTTGTCAAGGAAGGGGTGCTGCTTCTCATAACCCAGAGGAAAGGGTGTGAAAAGTGGTAATAATTGTAGGAAATAATTGTCGTCATTGTTCTGGCTGGACTGCACCCTACACAGCAAAGGGAAATAAACACCGATCTCTCTGAATCTTGTTACTGTGCTGGTTTGATTTCATGGTGTAGTAAGAAAGGAAATTATGAAGTAAAAGGGATCTTAGCAGGCTTTGGTTTTCCTCTGCTGAGGGGTGGGAAGGAGAGCAGAGTTTAATTGTACCCTGTAAAATGTGTATGTTTGGTCTGAGGTATTTCAGGCTCAGGCAGAAGGTAAAACACTTGTATAAACTTCTGACTTGTGCCTGTGGGTTATGTCTGTTTGGGGTTCTGATATCCCTGATATATAAAAGTTCTGGGGTTTTACCTCTGTCTTCCCCACAGTTTTTCTGTTGTGCATGAGGAAATTTTTCTCCTTGAACTTTGACATATCTTCACATCTCTTGTCTCAACACCCTTTCTTGGCCAGGCCACTGTGACCTTTTGCCATCTGTATTTGACTACTTTGCTTTCAACTCTCCTCCTTCCTTATCCCCTGATCCTCACTGACTTCTCCAGATGTCTTGTTGGCCCTTGGTTCAGTTTTCCCTGCCCCTTTTCTGGGCTGTCCTGCAGATTCCTATTGGCTCTCACCAGTCTAGTCCCTTGCCTCCTGTACACAAGCCTGCATGGTCTTGGCTACACTTTCCATACTGATCACCTGCACTCCTTTGTTCATTGCTTCCCACTTAGCCTTTCATTGCCTTTCTCTTGACACTCCTCTCAGTAGCTTACTGCTGGTATGAGCCATTTCCTTACCCTCCCTACCAAACACCTTTTCTTGATCCCTTCACAATTTTTGCCTACCCTATCTCACTTGGACACAAAGTGAGTATTTGTTCAGTCTCTTGCTCATCCCTTGCGTCCAGACTACATGCAAAATCGGCTGCTGCAAACTTTTGAGGAAATCTAATTCCATTTTTACGAGCTCCAACTTTTGCAGGCTATAATTATCTCTTGCCATCATCACTGAGACCTCTTTCCTGCCAGCTCACCTGACGCAGGCACACACACACGTGTACATAAACCACGTCCCTGTTTCCCCCAGTTCTTTAGCCTGTGCAACCATTGGCTCACCTGCACTGGAAACTTGCTATTGCTGTCCTTGGCACAACTCTTTCAGCTGCTCCAGGCTCTACCTCATTTTCCTCCTGTCTACCAGGTATTGTTTCCTGTGTCACCCTTGCCCATCAAGCTGCAGAGGAAGGGCTCTCCTGTGTGTGTCTGCAGTGTCTTTCTGGGTGGGCTGGGCCTTACTTTTGCTATATTGAAATACCCATAGTGGTTGCCTCCACTGGATACCTTCATACCTTGGTGTGGGGATGCCATTTCTGTAGCATGTCCAGCCACCTTTCAATGCTCAGCCTCAACACAACTGCTCTGACTTTGTTGTTCTGCTTAGTTCTTGTCTGTCCGTCTTGGTCTAAAGCAGGTGGGCACCTTTCTACATAAGGGTGCTTCCACATTTTAGTCTAGCCTAGGAGATAAACAGCATCCTAACCTGGTACTGAAATATTTTTTAACAGCTCTGGTAAACTTATCCTTATTGTGGCATTTCCTTTCAGTGAGGTTAAATTCTTATGCTGACCTTTGTAAGAAAGGAAAAAATCACAGCCACTTCAGAAATTACTTGCAGGTTGTCTGCAAATTTATGGAGGATGTAAAAGGTAAGCTTTTGTGGAGAAACAGCCTTTTGTCGGTGTACCTGCTTTTTTTACTCCTGGATGCATAGAGTAAAATGGGTAAAATGCCCAAACCCTTAAAATAAAGAGGAGCAGAAGCCCCTGGATGTGAAATATGAAGTAGTGTTGCTGCATCCACTCTGGTTTGGGCATGCTTGTCTGATTTCAGAGTCAGTGGAGCAGTCATGGTATGTCCTTTTGTCTTCTCCTTGGAGGCTTTCTGGCAGGTCTTCAAGGGCAGAACTTGCAATCCAGGATTGCTTGATTCAAGATTTGAGAGCAGAAGCCCAAGAAAATGTAATTTTAAACATACAGAAAATCTCTGCATATCCAGCCCATCAGCACAGGGCACCCATGTAAGGCTTATCTCTCCTGCCCTACATCCCTTGATTAATTTTCCTCATTTCTTGGTGTACATGAGTTCATCTGCTTCAAGCAGTGGGGCAGCAGAACAAAGCAGTTTTCAAAGGAAACAAAGGTCGTTTATATCTGGTTTTCATTTCCTTTTTCTTCTATTTGGTAAACTGTACAATATTTAATAATAGAAGGCTTGCTCATTCTTGTGTCTCAGACTCTGAATTATTAAATCTCAGAATCTCTGATTCAGATAAAGAGTAATTAGTGTGTGCAGTATCTTCCTGACACGTGCTTGAGATGTAATCAGGAACTAAGGTGCTCGTAGCAAATCTTTATTAAAGTAAAGTACCATCTTACCAGGAGTGGAAAGAGCTTACAGTCAAAGGTAAAAAAAACCTCTTGGAAGCTGAGAGCTTTGGGAAGGTGGGATCAGGTGTATGTAGAGTTAGAGACTCATCTGCTGGGTTTATCCTTCATTAAAGTTTCAGCATAGATCCTCATAACATAGTGTCAGTAGAAACGCAGGCAAAGCTTAAGGGATTACACTGATTAATATGTGGATGTAAGTTTTGGGTTTTATTTGTTGCATTAGAGCTCAAGGAGTCATTTGGGTGCTTTGCTTGGACTCATGCCCACATTGAGCCATATGGTTCAGCAGTTGATGGAATGCAGATAATAACTTCGTTTTCTTTGCTATTTAGGTTCAAACTTGTGCTAACAAGTCCCCTCCCAAGCTTTGTTCCAACCCACTAGGTGAACCTAATAGGGAAATTCATCTCTCCATGCCTCAGTTTCCCTGTATAGCAAACAGCAATAATAGTAATAATACACTGCGTCTCTTTTAATGTGTTTGGAGTGTATGGATGAAAAGCACCAAATATAAGCTTGCTATTTAATTATTTGGCCTACTACTTGTACTCAGTTTGTCTGACCATGCAGAGGAACACCCATGTTTGGGAAACTGGACTTCCATATCTATCTGGGCAGTGCTACCAGCCTGCCCAGTTGGGATGTGACCTACAGTATGGCAAATACAACTGGCATTAGTCAGCTGGCCACTTCAAAAGGTGAGGAGGAGAAGGGAATGAAAACTTGCAGGGGGAAACCATGCTTCAGACCTGAATAAAGGAGCCTTTTTCTCTTTTGACCAGGGAGCCTGGATATACAGGCAGTGCCACTTCCTAGGTAATTTTAAGCTGTATTCATATTTCAAAAGAGAAGTGAGTCAAACCAGCTAATCCATGTAAGCTGTTGTCATAGGTATGTGGTGAAATACACATCTGTCAGCCCTGAGCAGCTGCTGTGTGGGTCTGGGTCAAGGCATATTAATGCCTCTGTTTCCCTGGGTGGTATGGGAAGCAAGGTCACAGGGTGTGGGAATACCAATTTCTCTTTCCCTAGCAAATTAGTGGTGAATGACTTTTCAGATCTGGGGTCTTTAAGGCACACTCTGTGAGCGTGGATAGCATGTTGTTACTGCTTTTTACAGGATTAAATTTATACCAGGAGGAATCTGCTTTGGAGTAGACTTGAAAATTTGGAGGCAGGCCAAACCAGCCCCAGAGGGTTGTGTGCTGTCCAGAGGTGTCCTGACCTTCTGAGAACAGGTATAGATATATAGATAGACATGTAATAGCTAATATATCTACAATATTGATACCTATTTTAAATCTTCCAGTTTAAAAGGAAAATGTTTAAACCTTAAAAAAAAAAATCAGTAGTTTAGGAAAAAGTATACTATGGAGCAATTGTACTAAGAATTTTATTGTGCCATAGCATTACACTATTTCTACCAATGCTATAGGCAAAGACTTATGCCTTGGACTTGAAGAGTATCAAATGTGTCCTGGTCTCACTCTAGAAACCACGTGTAGGAGGAGACAGTTTCAATATGCAAGACTTGCTGTCATTAGTTGTTCCTCAGTCTCCTGACTCTAAGGCTGCCCCACCTGAAAGCAGCTGGCAATCACTTTAAGGGGTGTTGGAGCTGATCTTCAAAGTTGTGTGATTTTTGTAATGTTTTTAAGGAGCAATCTGACTGCAGAGTCACATGTTACTCCATGAAAATTTTGGGGAGATAATAGTGGTCCAAAAGTTCTGCACAGATACAAATATAAGCACAAAGGTAAAATGAATATTTAAGTGTAAGTGGTTCTTAGTGCCCCTGAATTTACAAGCAAATAAATATTTGATTTCATAGCTCTTACCCGGTTTCTGCCAATAGCAATATCTTCCAGTAACAAAGTTATGGCCTCCAGATTGGAGAATACAGATTTCTCTTTTAAGCAGCTGAAATAAAATTTTTAATGCGATCTGAAAAAAGTCTGACTATTGGAGCATACCAGCTGTCTGTGAACTAGTTTTAGCCTAGCCATTTTCCTGTGTAGTGTGACCTACCTGACATATTATTTGCTTTTCCCCTTCTGCTTTTTTATTCTTTTCTAGTTTCATTGCTGTTTCTCCTGTTTCATGGAGATGATGCTAATGATACCTTTTCTGTGTGTCTAAGCCACCATCTTTTCTCCTTCTGCTCCATAGAGCTGTTTTCTCTTCCATTGACTGCCACAGCTTTTATGTGAAATGGAAGTTACTAAATGTAATGGTATCTCAACAGCAATTAGAAGTTTGAGTAGATATAATGAATTTGGTTTTGCTATAAAAGAACAAGATGGAAGTGACACTGTATTTTGTTTTATGCCACAAGCAATTGCTTTTTTATCTGAATGGCCTGAATAACTTAGATCTAGATTTTGCATGTGGTACTTAGGTTTTGAGAATTATTTGTGCACCAGATAGTTCATGATGATCACAAAGTTTTTGTAGGAATGGTGTTAGAACATTTTGCACTAACTTTTTCAAGTACGTAGCCTACATACTGTGATTCTTTTTTTCACAGTTACGCCTAAACCCCGAGCCCAGAACTTGTTTTGAAATACTGCCTAAATATTTTCTTGGTGTGCAAGCTGTTTTACTAATTCCAACTGAAGTCACTGTAGCTTAAATCACAGTGCAAAAAGCCAGAAATATGAAGGATCCAGGCCACAAGTTGTACATGATGTGGGGGGGAAAACCCTGCACCATCCCACACTTAAAGTTTCCCATTCAGCAAGCCCTCAGTTTAATACCTGATGTCCTCATTTGTGTTATGTGGGAGACAGTTCACATGACAAGAACTGGAGCGACTCGCTCTGGTCTGTGATTTTGACATTGAAAAGAAAACATCATTTCTGGTTTCTCCCAGTGAAGTGAGTCTGGTGGCAGCTCTGTGCCTTGCTGTGGTCTAGACCAGATTAGTCTTGGCAAATGCTTCCCACTGGTGTTAGCAATGATGAAGGTGAGCATGTAAGCCAAGCTTACTGATTTCTGCTCTCATCAGTCATGTCACTTAGGTTATTACTGCTGACCTCAGGAGCTCTTTCTTATCCCTGCCAGCCACCTCCACCTCATGGGAGAGGTATGTTGGGGAAGTTGTAAAACAGTAGGGAAGAGGCAGTCTAGGCATGTACTAATTTTAAATTTTTTCCCCCTACTTAATACCTTTTCCAATACTTTCCAAAGGTCGGGAACTGCAGAATGCTTGCTGTCAAGCTTGCACTTGCTTTGCTGCTTTTGAAATCTGAGCTGATTTTGCCTTTTTCCAGAATTTCTGAATGACTGCAGGTCTTGGAGGTTTGATGCTTCACGTTACTGGGTAACTTACTTAAGTAGCAACTTGTGCTGTATTAATCCTGACTTTTGGTCATTATTCTGCAGCCTTATTTCAATGTCTGCTCTGTTTCTGGGGGTCAGGAGGCAACTTTGATCCTTCTCTGGTACGAAATGTCTCACATGGCTCTTGGTGATGCTGTTGGGGGCTTGGTGTGGCCATCTTGGTATTCCTCTGCAGGGAGAGTGAGTGAGGAGGTAATTGCCTTTTATCGTTTTTAATGGTTTGGAGCTGAGTGAACACACCCCAAGCTCTATGCCCTTTCAAGTCCTGAGATCCTGGGAATGCTGCTGTGTTTACATACTGGGAGTCCTGTGGCATCATGGCAAATACCATAGTCTCTGTGAAATGCATGCAATAATGTTTGCAGCTTCTGCATGCTCTGATCATGACAGCTCTGGCAAGGTCTATGATAGGTGTTAGCTGCAAGTAGGTCTTGTTACTTGTGGAAAGAAAATCAAATGCCACTGTGAAAATCTTTTGTAAACCTTCCTGTGTGTCCTTAGCTTGGCTGTGCCTGGCCTGCTCTGAAATTCCAGAGAGAATCCATGAGAATGGATCTGGAGCACAGACTCTGCACATATCCATGTGGGTAGTGCTATGACCATGACCCTTAAACACTGCTGTTTCCCTGCTCTTGGGTGTCATTACCTACCAGGAAACAGGTGGAAAAATTGTCCAGGAAAAATAGACCAGGCTTTTGCAGTAGGCAATTGGGTTTTGGCAGCTGGAGTGAGAAGGCCAGTTTCCATTGAGCACCTGTTTCAATGTGAAAAATGGCAGGAAATCTGTTTTTTCAATCCTTTTGACACTTGTCTATGCATTGACTCAAATGCCCCAAATACTTCACAGCTGAGATAATACCAATAACAAAAGAATGCTTAATTTCAATGTTGCAAATATCTGAAGCAACATTTTTTTTAAATTGCCTCCATCCAGAACAAGCAGTGCAAAACCAGCACTTATGTGTAGCCCTGCATCATGTGAAGTGGTAGCTAGAGAAGCCTCATCCCCTGACCTCTACGCATTTGTATTTGTTATCTGTGTCCCCAAGTAGCACCAGCTTCCCTCTATCTTCATGATCTCCTGCGTGAAAGTCCTGGGCCCAGCTAACCCCTGCAAACCAGTTTGGCTTTCCTTCACAAATTACTATGAAACTCTGATGCAATACAATACAAAGGGCCACACAGCTTTCTTTTCTTCAAGACCAAACCTGGACAGAATTTTTCTTCTTAAGTGTTGAAAACCTGCAAATGTAACTTAAATAAAGAAAACTATTTAAAAGCAATTTTAGCTACTTAAAATCTATGAAACCTTCACATTTTCAAAATGCACAGTGTACAGCACAGGTGCACTTCCAATGTCAAACCTTTTTTATAGTGAGGAGGTCAGAGCTCTCCTACAGTTTCCAGCAGGGCTGCACCTTTCAGTACACATTTTTCCACCCCATTTTTTTAGCTGTTTGAACTGCCCTGGAGCAGAGATGAAAACCTTTAAAATGACAGCATGAAAGAAATACTCCACAAGTGAACAATCTAGGATTAAAAAAAGAAAACTATTTTTCCCTCCTTGATTGACTGCAAAAACAGCTGGAACAAAAAGAATCCAGCTTCGTGTTTAGAGAAAAAAAGTCTTTGTGTATTTCATCAAATAATTGCGGCAGCTAAGATTTTTAGCTGGCTGTAGGGCCCTTTGCTTTTCCTGTGTTTGTACTAGTCAGTCTGGATTAACTTCAGTATTTATGGCATGAACTGAAATAAGAGGCTGATGGCAGAGCCCTCTTGCAGAGGCTGTGGGTGTTTGCTGGGCCTTCTAGTGCCACAACCTCCTCTTCATCCTTCAACACCGAGGTGCCTGACAGTGTGTGGTCATCTGCGTGGCTTGCAAATGACAGGCCACTCCTCTCCAAAGAATGAGCTCAGGAACACCAGCCCTATTGTTTTATTTTCATTGGCATTATTAGGAAAATGACCCAACCCCAAACTCTCTGTTGTCAGGATTTTCTTTAAATAGTCAGTTCTGGAAACGGGAAATTCCTTTACCTCTGGAAACAGGAAACAGATCTGACTATTACATACTGGTTTTAAATCTTTCAATTATCCCCTGCTGCCCATCACCTCTGACTTTCTGCTACTCAGCAAAATTCACTATTTATTTTTGATAAGCTAGTGTCTGGGGATGTTGTGCAAGACTCCCGTGAGTAAATCAATGTATTTTGTTTTAAAGCTGGCAGAGCTGGTGTTTTCTGTGTCCATCATATCCATTATATATATGAACACAAGAAGTTTTATTCCCTGTAGTTTGATACAGAGGTGGACAATCTGTTGACTAAACAAAATAAGAAGGAAGAAAATGAGAATTGGCATCACAGAAGTCAGTGAAGAGCAAGATTTTTTTTAAGGTTAATAATCAAAGCCTACTGACAGAAAAGGGCATACCAGTGGAAATGGAATACTCTTAAAAATTCAAGGCCAGAAGCAACTTAAAGGTGTCTTCTAATCCATCTCCTTGCCCCTGAGAAGGCTAGATGCTTATCTTCAAAACCTCTGATGAGGGTGACTTCACAACTCGTCAACAAATTCTATGTTAGGCCTTTACTCTCCATCTTTTCATGATATCCTCCAAAATTATTAGGTGTATAGTAAGGTTTTGTTCTTTTTTGTGTAGTAGAACAATTGCTGACCATCCTTTTCAAACAGTTTCCTGGCTTCGGGTCCCTATATTCTCAGGATGTATTTGCCACCTGTGTAACTTCTTAAGCATCTGAGCTTTTCCCTATAAATCATGATTCCAAATGTTTTTTGGCTCTTGTTGCTTGCTTCTCAGACTCTAGGCCAAATGTGCCTGCCTTTTGTTTGAAAGGGTTATTTCCCAGATTGGACAAAGTCTCCATCTGAAGCCTCACAGCTGATAGCAGAAAGAAATAGCTGCCTTTTGAACTGTGCCTGTGATACCCTCCAGCTCTGTGCTTTGGGGGTCCTTGCAGAAGCTATGTGTCATTGATGCCTGACCCATTTCCAAACCTGTGCATAACTTCGGTGGCACTGCTGCCTCTCTCTTTATTCCACTTTTGTTCCTGTGGAGTCCTTCTTTCTGAGCAGAGCACAGAGCTATTAACTGTTCTGGGAATGTGTTGGCTCTTAAATAATCACAAGCAGAGGCACTGTGCCAAGTTTTGGTTTGGAGTAACTGTTTTTTCTGCTTCCAGACCTTGATGTAGCTCCAGAGAAATAAAGGTGTTTACGGATGCATTATGAATTGACACCCTGATTGCCAGCCCTTTGTAGCCAGGTCCCAGCTCTGGCTGGGTGCTGTGACACCTCTTGTGCTGTGAACATGCTTGTGCAGGTGGGAGTCTCTCCATTGATCTGTCGTGTTTGTGTACAGATTGTCTCCCTGTCATGGTGCACTGGGTCATTCTCAAAGCATTTTGTAGCCTCTTGCACACAGGGTGAGATTCATCTTTGCTGCTCCAGCCCTGCTTCTGCCCTTGACACTGAATTCATTACCTCCTGGCTGTTCCCTTCAGTGCTGGCAACACATCCGTGCCTCACAGCCTCTTCCCAAAAGACTCCAAGAAGTGCAGAGCTGCAGGGGTGACAGGGGATTAGCAAGTTGTATCTGCTGTCCAGCCTGTGTGATGTTGGGCTCTAGAGATCTCTGGAATTAGAAGGGAGGAGGGCTCCCTGCAGCTCCCCAGCACTGCAGCTCACCCTTGCAGACCCAGGACACAACATTCGTATCTATATCATGCACTCCCTGTTTATAATCATATGTGATCCTTAGCTGACTTCCTCTGCAAGTGTCTCAAACAGAGACAGAGAGGTAGTGGTTAACACCAGCTTAGAAATGACCTGCTGCTGATAGATGCAGCTATTGATCTCTGTACACCCTCCTGGGTAGCCAAGAGGGAAGTAACTAACCTGGGGAAGTCGATCTTGTACAGTAAGCAACCATCCTAAACTTTAATTCACTTCTGGTCCATGCTTTAAACATCACATCTCTGCCAGGCACCACACACTGCACTGCTCAGCCCTGTAGTTCCACCTGATCTCTGCCACTGGTCTGGTCCAGGACTCAGTGCTTTTGATCTTAACTTCATTAGCTCTCAGCAAAGGGTAGCTGCTCTTGGCAAAGGATCCTAAAACAGTCGACACATTAGTAATGAATTAAAACAGACCTGAAATAACTCTTTGTTTTAATTCCAGCATAGCATGTTGAAGCAGTTCAAGTATGCTTTGGCATACTGAGTAGTAATGGAGTTTTGTTTTTTTTTTTTTGTGTTGGTTAGTTCAAAAAATAATGACTGAGTGCAGCTGAAACAATAAAGACATGTCTTCCAGATCAACTGTAGTTCTCAAAGAGTCTGCACTGTTCACTGACTGTTTTGATACCTTCTTGGTCTAAATAAGTGTGATGGTTTTACCTTTGAAATATAACTAATGGGGGAAAAAGAGTGATTAGCCTTTAGTTGGGAGAGAGGCTTTCAAGTGATATCTCAAGAAATGTATGGGAAAAGAACAAGAAATTACTTTTTTTTCTCATCCTAAAGAGTAGTGATATTCATTTTTGTCTTCGTCGAGTTTCTCTTGAGCCTGTCATGGTGTGTCCTAGAGTTTACCTGAGGTCAGTGGGAGCCTTGCTGGTGATCTCATCATATCCCCATGCAGCTCTGTCATGGTGACAACTCATCTTTCCAGCTCACTTGGAGAGGAGGCTGGAAATCCTGATTCTGATGCAGAGGAGTGGAATAGTCAGCTAACCAGTCTGGCTGGGTGGTTTTGGTGTCAGCTTCCCAGATTTTAAAAAGGCAGCTGAATCTATTTTTTTTTTTGTGTCCCTGAGCTGGGGTGCTCTGTTTGTGCCAGCATTTAGGTTGCATCTCTTGACAGTGTCAACTCAAATATGTGTACAAATGTAATTTTGTGTGGAGCCTGGCTTTGCTACTTATGCAGCAGTGACTTGCCAGGGCCCCTGAACATGTACAAGAGCTGGGCTTGCTCTGACTGGCACCTCTAGCAGCTCTGCCCAAGGATGTGGCTTGTGGCTATAGCAGAGGAGGACTGCTGCAGCAGTAATCTCCCAGGCTGGCCAGATATGCCTCCTGTGCTTTCTTCACCTGGGAGTTGTATTCAGAGCTCATAATATTTAATTATCGCTGTTCCTATCAACATATACAAAGGTCCTAATCATTCTTGTAGCATTCCCAAGTGCTGTGCACTGAGTACAATCTCTGGGACTGCAACGTGTTATTTTCTAATACGACCTTCCTGCAAATAATTTACCTGCAACATATGGTCATTATACTCCTGTTAGTGTGTGAATCAGAAGACTCTTGGTATAAAGCATGCTAGCATTTTGGAGCATGACTTCTCTTGAAGGCATTAAGTTTTCAAGGAGTTAAGCATGTTCATGTGTATTTCACAGAGAGCTAAGTGAAAAATGGTAAGTAGGTTCCCTCTGCTGCCTTGAAGGAGGGTTGCTTTTATTTTTTTTAAACATAGATGGCCTCTGCTGTCTGCCTTTCCTTTAAATAAATGCATAGCTGGTACGTTTGTTGCCTTTTTGTTGGAGGGCTATTGAAATTTGGACCTGTGGCTTCACACATGTATTTTAAGCATTTTTGTTACTTTCTGTAAAATATGAGTGGCACATTGTGTGAAACAGTCAAATGGCCGGGCTTGTGATTGCCAGGGGCCTGGATCATGTACCCTGGAAGAAGAGACTGAGGGACAGGGGTTTGTTCAACCCTGAGGAGATGGCTTTGGAGGAGACCTTACTACAACCTGCCCCTATCTATGGGAAAGTTGATGAAAAGATGTAGCCAGCTCCAAGGAACAAGGACTGCAAACTTGAGTGGGATTTTCTGAGAAAATATTAAGGTAAGACTATGCCCATGATAACTTATCAACTGTGAATTGATAACTTGCCTAAAGAGGCTCTAGGAGCTTTGTTCTCAGAGGTTTTCAAGGCCCAGGTAAACCAAGCCTTGGGCAACATCACATGAAGTCAGGGTTGGCCCTACTTTGAGCAGGAAGTTGCAGACTTCCCAAGGTCCCTTCCCACCTGAACAGTCTTATTTAGTGACTTTATCCATAAATTTAGGGCTTGGAAGTGAGTGGAATGCAGTGGGGCCTGGGCTTGCATTCCCTTTGGTGTGCCACTTCTAAATGGGGTTAAACAAGTGACTCTAATGTGATTGTACTGAACTTGCTGTTAGTAGGAAATTCTGTCACTGCAAACGTTTCCATGAACATTTGACTTCTGCCTGAGTGCATCCCCACGTGGGAACACTGGCAGGGTCAGTGGGGTGTTTATCTGTGATGCAGCAAATACAGTCCTGACGTCATCCGAGCCTTCAGCCTCACTGTCATC
Source organism: Taeniopygia guttata (assembly GCF_048771995.1). Lineage (NCBI taxonomy): Eukaryota > Metazoa > Chordata > Aves > Passeriformes > Estrildidae > Taeniopygia > Taeniopygia guttata. Next base: position 32,058,887 of record NC_133028.1, on the reverse strand, counting down.
CCCATTTTCCAAATTATTGGGTGAATGTTGATATACTGTAAGAGTTGACCCAGTTAATGCTGCAAATCCAGGTTTCATTGCAGGAAATGGGAAGAAAAATGAGATTAAAGTTATCTGGGCTGCCTGTAGCTTGCTCACCCCAAGCATGCTGGCCGTCCAGTTGTTGGGGTGCCTCTTCCAGAGGTCAGGGGCTGGGCCATCCATAGCTGGGGATGGCAAACCCTTGGCAAGCACCAAAGCTGCTGTCCGGTGGGCGCGGGGCCGATGGCAGCAGCGTGGGTGACAGCCGCGGGTCGCTTGGCATCCTCGCCAGCACCGCCTGGTTCTGCTGCTGCGCTTCCAGCAGCTCCGGCAGGCGGCCCTGGGAAGCGAAGGGCGCGGGTGGCAGGGGTGGCAGGGTACCCGTTGAGCGCGGTCCCGTGTGGGCGCGGGCGGCCGAGGCGGCGCCGAGCGCCCGGCGGGAGCCGCTAGAGGCCCCTCCAGGCGCGGCCATGGCGCACGGCCCTGCCGCACGGCCCTGCCGCGGCTCCGGCGGGCGGCGCCGAGGAGGGGTCCCGCTGTCGGAGCCAGCCCATTTAAAGATAAAGATCGTCTCAGCAGCGGCAAAGAGGGGAGATGATTCTGCCCCTCTACTCCGTTTCCGTGAGACCTCCGCCTGGAGTGCTGCATCCAGCCCTGGGATCCGCAGCACAGTAGAGCCGAGGACGTGTTGGAGCGGGTCCAGAGGATGGCCGTAAAATGATTGGAGAGCGAGAGCACTTGTGTGGTGACAGGCTGAGTTGGGGTTGTTCAGCCTGGAGAACAGAAGGCTCTGAGGAGATCTTTGAGCAGCCTTCCAGTACCTAAAAGAGGCTTAGAAGAATTACAGAATAAGCTGAATTAGAAGGGACTCACAAGGATCATTGAGTCCAACTCCTGGCCCTGGACAGAACCATTCCCAAGAGTCACACCAGGTGCCGGAGAATATTGTTCAGAGGTTTCTTGAGCTCTGTCAGGCTTGGTGCCGTGACCACTTCCCAATACCCTATGGATGAAAAGCGTTTTTTCTAATACCTAACCTAAGAAAAATGGGGACAGACTTTTTAGCAGGGCATTTATAGATAGCATAGGTGGTGGTTATGGTGGTTATGATCCTTGTGCTTATGGTTTTAATCTAAAAGAGGGATTTAGGCTGGCTACAAGGAAATTTTTATGAGGGTGGTGAGGCGCTGGAACAGTTTGCCTGGAGAGGAAGCAGATGCCCCATTTCTGGGAACATTCAAGGTCAGGCTGGCACTCTGAGCAACATGATCCACTTGAAGATGTCACTGTGCATGGCAGGGATTTGGACCTTTAGAGGTCCCTTCCAACCCAAAGCAGTCTATGATTCTGAGAAAAGGGAGGAAATGCATTGTGGCCCTCTATTTTTGTGGGATCTTTGGCACCAGTGGATCCCCAGACAGACCCCATAGGAGGTGAGCTGAGCTGAAAAAATCAATGGATGCAACTCTGCCCCAGCAGTGGACCAAGGCAGAGTCCTTTCCAAATCTGATCTGTGGCTCAGCCTCCACAGATCCCATGTTTTGCACCAATTTCTGCGAGCACCCGTATTTCTGCTCAGACATGTGAGATTATAGAAATGCAAAGTTGAAAGTATTACCTCTGCCTTTTCAACTCTGGATTGTTTTATTCTGCCTCCGCTTGTCATATTCTCTGGGAAATCTGTGCCACTTCAGGTCACTGCTACTTATTCCATATTTTCCTTTTTGTCCTGCCTCTCTTCTTAGTCATGAGAGTTTTAAGGTAGAAATTACTGGTGGTCTGAAGACTTCAGCTGCATAAATTCATCATATGGATTGTGTTTGACCATTGCAAAGTATGTTTGACAGTACTAAGGTAAGAGGCTAAATGCCTTGGTGATTTATAGTTCACTTAGGGCACAAACATAATTTTTCATTTACCTCATCAAAACAAAGTTCAGCATTAATGAGGGCTGTTCATCACAGCTCAGCTGCCCTGATGTAGTTTGAAGCTCAGGGATCTCAGATGGGCTCTGGGAAGGGTGCAGAGAGCAGAGCCTGAGTGCTTGGTGTGTTCTCAAGCAAGGTTTTGAGGTACTGAGCAAGGGTGCTTGCCCTCTCCTTGCAGCCTGCTCCATTTGGCCTTACAGTAATTGAAATGAAAGGGAAGTATGTTTTTTTCCAACATGAATAGTCCTGGATATATTTTTACAATTTTTGGGTACTATTCTGCTAAGTGTAGTGTACATAGTCTATATAATAGCAAGCATTATGCAGTTAAAATCTGTCCAAAGTTGTTTTGGAATGTAAGGTAACCAAACAGCATTGAGGTACTCCTTCATAGTCAGAAGCTTTATTGAATTTTTGGCAAACACTTTTGTGAAAATGGTATATATGTAGTCACTTAAAAACAAGTGATACGTGATCAGCTGATGAAAAGTATGTTTTATACTGATGTTCCTTTTCTGCATCTCCAAATTATATCAGGGTGGGTTTTTTTTTGTTTGGTTTTTTTTTTGTTTTTTTTTTTTTTTTTTTTAGTTTAGAGGCATGCCAAATCAGCCTTTTTAGTATAGAGGCATTATTTTTATAACCTTAAGTACAACAGCACTGGGAATGTAGTTCTGGGCTGAAACTTGAGCTCCCAACTTTCTGCCTTGCAGTCAGATTTTGTATTTGCATTTTTAAGCTTGTGAAAACTAGGGAGTTAAAAGTTGTGCAAATGGTGCTTCAGCATGTTTCAATAACACCAGGGCTGCAATGCCTGTCTACACAGCTCACCCCCATATGCCTATCTGTTCCCCTTTGCTTTTTTTCTTCTTTATATTGTTTAGGTTTGACCGTGCCTAAGCAACAGGCTGGCTACCTATACACAGTATTTTCTGCTATTTTAAAGTGTAGATTTACAGTACAGAAAGACAGGGGAAATGCTTCAGAGGTGAGGAGAATGGTGAAAGGGAGGAAAACCCTTTGTGATCTGTGACTTTTAAGGGACAAATGGGAGATAAATTTCTGTTAGCTCTACCTTATGAAGATTTTAACACACCATTTCCCATCTTCTTATCATGGGAGGTCTAGAAGAAAAATTGACCTGCTCATTCATCAATCCATCAGCAGTAACCTGGTTGTTTCTTTCACAATCCCAGCTGCTCAGTCTACAGCAGATGGCTTGCCCTTCCTCAACCTTCTTTGTTCTTTTTCCATTTTTTAGGGGTCAACTTCTGTTTCCACCACACCTCTTATTTCAAAGCTACTTTTCACTGAGCTGTCTGTCTTCATTTTGCATCTTGTCCTGCTCTGTAGCTCTCTTGGATGTGCAGTGCTCTATAGCTTGTTCCTGCTCATATCCCATGGTTGTGCATCTTGTTCCTGGGAGGGGGAATGGCCACCAAGATCCAGTAAGCAGCCTGAAGGAGTCCAACCAGCACACAGCCTGTTACCAACCCGCAGGTGAGCATGCAGTGTCAAGCCAAGACAGCAGGAATGAAGGGCAGGAGGTGTGATGAAGGCAGCCAGGTCGGTGGTAAGAACTGCCAGGTTCCTGCAGCAGAGCTGCCTCCTTACCCTCAGGTGTGGTGTCATCCTGGGATGTGGCACTGATGCCTGTCTGAACCTCTGGAGGCTTGTCTTAGCTTCTGTGTAGCAGGCTGAGACATAAATGTGCAATGGGGAAGAAAGAAGACATTTTGAAAAGTTTCTCATTGATTATATGGCAGCAAGTCAGAGCAGACTTGGCCTGGGGCTCAGCCCTGATATTCCAGTAGTCTTTACTTTTTAAAGCACTAGAATAAGAAACAGCAAAGTGTGCAAGAGAGAACATGACAATCTCCTCTCCCTTTCCATCTCTCTGTCGGTGCTTTTCTTTGGTCCTGGGAATGTTCCTCTTTGACCAAAGAGGGTATAAATTATGGGATTTCCTTCTGAGCAGCTCATGGAATAGCCTGGGGCAAGTTATTCCTAGAAGGTGCTTTCCTCTTCTTAAATGGGTCATTAACGTTTGCAGCTAAATACAGAAGCAGGGAGAGGAGAGAAACAAATGGGGAAATAGTTTCCTGAAAGGAGGAAGAAAGAGCTGTTATTCATATTCACTCACCAGAATGTTCTTAGATGTGCGTGGGAACAAAGCCTAACAAAAACAGGGGGATAGAGAGAGGCAAGCCAGGTGACGGTGATGTGCCTGGGACAGTCCTGAGGGAGTTTGAGCCATGTCATCCTTAGGCAGTGACCTGGTAATTCTTCCTGAAAGAGGTTTCTTCATTTCCTATCTCGGTCCCCTTCTTCCAGTACAGGAAACTGTAGGAAGTGGAGGTGTTTATGAAGAAATTCATCAGTTTTGGTTGCTGCTGTGTGAGTGTTAGTTGTGCTATTGTTGTTACTCTGGTGCAGGGATCTCAAGGGAGGTGTTGTGATGCAAAACTGATCTCAGGTTGCTCTCCTGGAGATCCCAAAGTGTTCATCTGCTCCAGTGTGCTCTTCCAGGGTGGCAGGATTGTGCCAACAGAGTGGGGGCAGTTCTTGTCAAAGTGATGGGGAAAATGTGTCTCTGAGAGACCTGAAGAAGCACTCTACACAAGGAGTTTGTGTAACCTGTGGGGAGGAGAACAAACTCCCGAGGGAGCTGGTTTAAGGTTTGAGGCAGGTCAGCAGAGGATTAGAGCTTGCTGCCTCTCTCTGTTCCCTATTGTCAGATCACTTTTGACCCTAGTCAGATTTCATTACTCTGGATAGGTAATTAGCAGCCACTCTTACTCAGTAATTAGGGGAGTGTGTGATTATAGTGCTAAGGTAGGGGAAAGTTGTGCCTGCAAAGTCCAGCTGGCAATTCTGTTTTCATTTGTGTGCAGTACCCAGTGGTACAAGGTCCTCATATCCCTGCAGATCTTCATTCCCATGGCAGCAGCTGTAGGAGGTATTGCTGTAGACCACTTGGATGTAGGTTTCACTCTTTTTTCGCCGCTGGCCATCTGAAATGAAAGAGTGATAAAATAGATTTTAAAGGATGATATACAAGATAAGCAGTTTGTGGAGACTGTGGAAATGCTGGCATTGCTCTGCATGGTTGGCAAGGCTAAGGGGGGTGGGACGGGTTGTGGTGAACTTCCGTGGCAAGAGAACATGGGCAGTTTGATCGTCATCTCTCCAAGCTTTCATAAAATACTAGATCTTGGGCTACAGTGGCAGCATTAGGATTTAAATGCTGTGTCCATTGTACTGTAGCTAAAAGGAGAAAGTGTCTTAATATGTAGCAAGGTTTTGCACCTGCTTAATCAAATTATCCTTCTTTGCTATATTTCACTCCTGTAGATGCTTCTAATAGGTGCTGATGGATCTACTGTGGCATAAGAAAATAACATTTGTGTTGCCTGTTACATTAATTTCCTAGATGAAATGAGGCTACCAGGATGACCCATCTGACTCCTGTGATATTTCTATAAAGAACAAAATTGAGTACTGCTGTTATGATTAGTGTATTAAAAGTATTAGGTTTGTTGTCTTAGCTGTGCTGTGTTTTCTCATGTTCCCTCTCATGCTGATTGCTAGTGACAGGCTTTGGCAGGAGCTAGCCTAGGCAGTCCTTCCTGTGATGGGAACCAGATGGATGGTTTTGCTTGGGCTGCCCCTCCCATTGAGCACCAATAACAGGAGGAGGGGGAGCCCTTTTGGGAGGGAGGGGGACTTTGTAGAAAACTCAGTGAGTGGCAGAGAACCAGTTCTTGTCTATCCACCACTTCTCTTCCCTTGAGGCTCCCAGTTTTGCAACTTCTAACCTCACCCTTGGCTTCAAATTCTTGGCTTTCAAGCGATTGTGCTGTATGTTACATTTTCATTACTGGTAAAATTGATGGAAAATCACATTTTATTATGTGAAAAATGCAGTGTTCTTTACTGTCAAAGCTCCATTCAGCTGGAAAAAATCTATGTGAGGCACTCTTTTATATTTCATGTATTTTGTGCATTGGCTGGAATGAAAAAATAATGAAAGGCTGTATTTTGTCAACTTTTGCATCTGTCTGACTGGCAGCACTGACTGATTTGTTTTTTAAATGTATTTATTTCTTGCAGTAAGCACTATTATTCTCCACCCTTTCACGACAAATGCAAATAATATGTGGAATGTGCAAATAATATGGGAAAAAGAGAGATGCAAATTATTCCGTCCCTCCAGGTAGGTCTGAGAAGAAGCTGGAAATGTGACTGCAGCGTGAAAACGTGCTGTCTTTATACCAGCTGCAGCAATGATAACAGAGCTGCTGTCTGTCTGTGTTACAGGTTTCCGTGGACAAATCTGTTGTATATTTTTAAATTTGTTTTTTCTTCTTCTTTTTTTCTCTTTCCTCTCCTACTGTCAAATTTTAAATTGGATCTGGGATCTGAAGTACATCACTCTGTTCATAAACCCTTCTGCCCCTCGTGGGACCACTGCTGCTCAGGTGTGGTGAGCCCAAGCTGCTGAGGCTCTTGGGCTGAGCGCTGGGAATGAGCTAAAAAAACCTTGGTGTTAGGGAGGACAGGTGGATACTGCTCCTGAGATCCAGGCTGGAATACCTTTTGGCATGAGTCAAGCTTCCCCTCAGGGGAGAAACGTGGCTTCCCTTCCTGCACAGCCGTGTGCCCGCTGTGTTGGTACGTGGGCATGAGTCAGATGGAAGGGAGCCAGACTGACTGGCATTGTGAGGTGCTGAAGCTCTTGGCATGTCTTTGCAGCAGGAAGAGGTTTTGTTCCTGCCTTGCAATGTCCCCTAACCTTGCTCCTGCCCAGGAGAAGTTGTCGTGCCTCTCTGCACTGCTGAGCAGTGGGGATGTGGCCCTGGGTGTCTCAGCCAAGCTCTTGAGCACTGTCTGAGGGAGGAGGGTGAGGTGCAGCTGGCAGACCCATCCTGCCAGCAGCTGCAATGTTCTCAATGGATCAGGCACACCTGTGATCCAAGATCACCCTGCAAACTTAAAACGGTGTTTTCTTTTACTACAGTTTTTTTTTTTTTTAAGTCAGAATTGTTTTCCTACTTAGATCACTGTAATTGCAATTTCAAGTGAAGAGCCTGTGAAAAGAGGTGTCAGGGTGTTCCTTCTCACCATTGTTTCATTGTTGCCATGTGTAAAATTCACTCCCAATTCCAGTAAAGATTTTAATGTGACAACAAATTTTCAGTTATTCTAAATATTTATAAAGTTATATTTTTATTCTTGCTTGTTCCATATAGATTTTTCTAACAGTGTAAAAACACAAACTCGTAAACTCTACAGTAAAAGCTTACAGATAAAGTGGTAGAAGTTAAAGCTTATGGAAAGATCCAGAAAATCCTTCTTTATAACTCAGACATTGTTTATTTCTGCACTTTTTGACTCCCAACCCTATATGTGTTAGGAGCTCTTCAGTGTGAGCTATTAGTCATTAGCAGAACCCTGGTCTGGAGACCTTCCTGGCTGGAGAAGGGTACCTTCCTGTGCTTTTGTAGTTAATTTGCTCCAAAATCCTTGTGAGGGTGCTGAGCTTCTGAGAACTTGCTGGCTGGAGAGTCAGTGGTCAGCAATGCATTTGTTTGAGTGCAGTCAGACAGAAGAGGATTCCAGAAGTTCCTTCTCAGAGCAGTGCCAGCTGTGAGATCAGGCAAGGTTGTTCGAGGCTTGATCCAGGTCAGGAGAGACTGGGCCAGAGGTGTGGATTGCACATCTCTGTTGGGCAACCTGTTCCAAGAACCTCTTGATATTTTCATGTTTGTTACCACGTGGCACTCTGAGTGGTCAGAGGTAAGTATATGGCACTTACCATCTCTGTAGGTGATATTCCTGAGACTCTTTGTTTAGGAGGCAGTGTAAGTAATGACCCCACAAGTCTAGGACATTTCTATGTGATGCTCCCTGCCATGAAGAGGTGGGTGCAAGGGATGGGGCCCTGCTTTGTCCTGTTTTGGGGGTTGTTATGGGGCAAGCAAAGCCATCCTGCCGATCCAGGCAGCGAAAACCAGTCCAACCCCTTCTATCACTGGTTTTCCTTTACCTTTTTGCCACAGCCACATATAAGTGATGCAGTAGGCATGGTGGTGCTCCTGGGCTGTCCTTTCTCCCCAGTAAGTGATACATCTGTCCTGGCTGAAATAGTCTGCCCTGGACTGGCAGCCTGGTAGCTGTCACTGCAGTTAATAGCAGGGCTGAGCCTTGGTGTTCACTGCTGGCAGAAATTATTCTCTCTATTTGTGTTCAGATACAGGGCTGGGACATGGGGATATTGTAGCACCTCACTCAGGGTCTGAGATCCCCAGTGTAAGCCTAGAGAGAGATGGGCACCTCCTGCAGCTTCAGCTGGGGATAGAAAACCAAGCCTCACTGGCAGGATGAAACCCAAAAGGTGCCTATAGGACTCATAGCGCTTTTGCATTTTCTAATCTGCTGCCTAAAGCATTATCTTGCTTGCTCAGACAAGTCATTCACCACATCAGGAACATGTGGGAAAATAACTCAGTCAGGATAACCAGAGGGAAATAAATGGCTGTGTAGTTGGCCATTTGGAGCTGAGCTAGCTTGGGAATTTTTTCTTTCAGCAACACCCTGAAAAAAAGTAGTGTGAATGGGTGTGAAATATAAAGAGAATTTGCTTCCTTCTTGCATAGGCATATATCCAAAAAAAGACAAGAGTAAATATAGAGACATCTACTGCTAAATGCTTTGGTAGGGCGTTAAAGGATCTAAAGGCTCAGTGTGCTTGACTGGTAGGACATCGGATCTTCCCCATTGAAATGAGCTTTGAATACAAGGGAAATCTCTGACACAGCACAGAGGAGAAGCCACAGTGATCACCTGGGGTGTTTTAGTGCGCTGCTCGGTCACCCAGACTCTACTTCTCCCCTTGATTCTCCATTTGTGCTTGAGGAGAGGATTCCAGACAGAATGTAAGTACAGAGGGGGAAACCATGTCCTATGTTATGGGCAGCAAAATCAGACTGCAGTGGGTCAGATCCCAGAAGGCACTGATGTTTATTAGGGGGGTGCAGGGAAAAAAATATATCCAGGCTACGGCACTTCTGAAAAATGCAGAATTACTTTGCTTCTGTGACATGTAAAGTGGATTTCACAGCTACTGTTTCTGTTGCTATTTAGGAGACATCAGTGAAAAAGAACAGGATAATGTCTTCTGCTACTGTTGAAATGCCAGTGTAGATTATTTATTTCCTAATTAGTAGACATTGCTCTAATGATAGAGATGTTTAACAACAAGTTATTTGTATCATATCAAACCCTGTATTCTAGAGATGGTTTTTTCCCTCTGTTGGGTGTTAAAGCAGTTGCAGGGATTAATCACACTATAATGCAGCCAAACAGCTCATCCCTGCTTGACTCAGGGAGAAGAGGCTTTTTGGCTTGATATACACATGAGGAAAATCACATCCTAGTTCTACAAAGTATATTTTGAGAATAAAAGCTGAAGTTTAATTAAAAAAAAACCCCTAAACTAAACACCTTGTTTTTCCCAGCAAAGGAGGTCATGCAGCCTGATTGCTTGCCCATCTGTTGCTGTTTATAAGTATGTTATATTTTTTAAGGCCAATATTAAATGATATTATGTAGTTATCTACTTTTTTTTTTTTTAATTCCTCATGGCTTGTCAAGCACTGTCATTATACCAACCACTGTTCTTAAAACAGGAGTTTGGTTAAAATAGCATATACCTGCCATCTGGTTGAAAAATGTAAGCTTCCTACACAACTGAGTGGAGTTGAACTACAGTATTAGGAATAGCTCATGTTCTCTTGAAAATAGCAGCTGATGGCAGATTGCAGAAATCAGCCAGTTATCAGTTGTCATTAAGCTATTTGATATCTGACACACATGGAAAGCATGCTATTTATAAGTGTGCAATTATATTATAGAAGTATTAATTTTTTTTTTTTCTCTTTCCCTTTACTCATTTAAATATATTGGTTTGACTGGACTGGAAATCAAAGTCTCCCTTTATATTCACAGAATAGATGTGCTGTAGACTGAAGGTGCGCCAGACTGTTTGTAACATTTCTGTCATCAAAAAGTGATCTGAGAGGGGTATAGAAATAAATATGGTTCCTGTGCTATATAGCTGTAGGTGTCTAAAGAGAAATATCAGCTACAAAGAGCCCAAGAAGCAGAAATATGTGGAACTAACTGGTAGAAGATTGTAAAACTGGAAATCGTAATGGAAAATATGCATTTTACTTTAATATGTATTTGCATTTCTGCTAGCAGGAGAAAACCACAACCTCAAGTCTTAGAATCAACTAAGGCAGAAACACTAAAAGCATAATTATTTGCTAAACCTGGGCAAGGCACCAAAGACTCTCAGAAGTATAGGTTAGTCAGTAACATGAAAGCTTAATGCTAACCACTAAGCAAGGACTCGTACAGCACAGGGCAGAGGGTGCTGCTGGAGAGGACCGTGAGGCACGGTGATGCTATGACCTGTTCCCTTGTCATACCTTGTGAGGATGATTACAAAAAACAAAGCAGAGCCTGCTCAAAAAGAGGGATTAGGAATTATTTTTTGAGTGGAAATGTGAACAAAAAAGCAGTCAAAATAGGATGGGGTGCTTTAAGGCTAATAATTTTATTCAGAGGGGGTGTGAGGAGGTATTATTTTCATGTGGGCTGAGGGTTAGACTGTGATTAATCTGCAGCAATGACATTGAAAGCTTGTGAGCACATCCTACAAGATTTTGTAAAAAATAAATATATAAATATATACATATAAATAAAGTATAATAAGAAATAAATTAAAATATAATAATATATAGATAATATCAGATTAGTCTCACAATTTTTTTTGTTATATTAGACCAGAAATGTTTTGAGCACAATGTTGACCCCACTGAAAAAACCCCAATCTCTTCTATATAAATGTTGTCTGGAAAATTAAGGTCTTTGGTGTTTTGGCTTCAGCACAGTCTTTCTCAGGTCTGAAACTGTTGGGTTTGAATCTGAATCCTCTTGCTTTTCAAATGACATATGAGATTCTGGTTGTGAAAGGTCTCTAGTCATTTTGCTTTTGAAATTACTTCACCCATAACCATCCAACCATAATAAAAATGTGTTCAGCTTCATAATTATAAGTTTTAGGTTTTACAGTCAGCAGAGGTATGTTCTAACATAGAATACAGAAAATTAGGCAACAAAGGTGTAGGTCAGAGGTTGTGGTTTTCTTTTTATTTGTTGACTTTTCCTCACCAGTGTTTTTGAAAATTTTATTGTGGAAACTCATCACGTCTCCCTTGCTTCAGGCTTTTGCAGACCTTCTTAGGCCATCAAAGCAGCTTCAGCAGTCTCAGCATTTTGGCACCATTGTAACTATCTTGACCATAAAAAGACTTGTAGGTGGTGCAGAGAGCACCTCCCACAATGGAAGGTTTGCAGGAATGAGGGACGCCCAGGAGCGATTGCGGCTCTCCAGCGTTCCTTTCCAGGTGTGTGTACCGCACGCCAGCTCTCCGTGCTTTCCTGCTAACCTTGCTGGTGTTCCCAATGAAAATCAAGGTCTGCAGCTGCTGGGGAGAAGCCTGCTGCTGGCACACAGGAAAGGCTGGCAGAGGAGGCAGGGCCAGACTCCCTACAGAGTGAAAAGTGCAGATGTTTGTCAGTTCAGGGCAGTTTGATAGAAAGCGTCTCTTCCTTTCCACTTCCCAGACTGCATACAGTTATTTGCAATTCCAAGCTGCTTATTCTCTAATTTAGTAGCTAATGACTCATCTGCCCTGGTGTGCTCCTCCTTCCCTCCCAAGCCACCAGCTCTCCCTGCTCGCTCACTTGCTCACCAGCGGAGTGGAGCAAACCTGCAGCCTGCTTTAGTTCCCTTTGGCTCGGCCGTCACAGGTCGTTTCAGCCTCCCCACCCTGGCAAAAGGTTAGTGAAAGCCCATTTAGCTGCCTCTCTTTCTTTGATTTGTAATTTTTTTCGTGGGTCTATCTGCACAACAGATGGCTAATAAAAAAACCCCAATAGAATAATCTGAGTTTGTCTTGTTGGGGGTGGTTGGCAGAAAAAATTGGGAGGGAGAACAAGCACTCGTGGATCAAAAGTAGCTGTGTAGGCAAATTTTATTTAAGGACAGAACACAGTATTTTATTTTGCTTCTCACATTTGAGGAAAAAAAATGTTAAAAATGCTGACTATAGTTGAAGAAAACATTTTTTATGTGTATCAGAACTTGTAAAGGTGAAAAGGAGTGGTCCTTGGTAATTAGGGTGAGAAGCATCCTGGAAGACAAAGACGTTTCTCAAAGGAGCTTGATGGTTTTGCAACTGCATAAAAAAAATTTCCTTTACACTGTAGGCAGATGCCAAAAGTACTAGATATGGTGGCATGTTACACCTAGCATTTTTGTAAGGAAGTTAGGAAATGATGTAGCAAAAGGTAGTTGTTTTTTTTTAGCATGTGTTCTGAAAGTATTGCATGTCCAAATGAATTAAATGTCAGGTGTAAATGTGAGAACTTACTCTCAGCAGTCCTGAAGTATTAAACTTTTCCCAGCAGAAACTTGTCTTGGAAATGAGCTTTCTAGGACATTGTTCTGGTGTTGTTCTCAGGTTAATTATCCCAGGTCAAATTTTCTTGTGGAAGCTTAAGTCATTTTCTCAGCTTCTCAAATTCTGACCTCTTTATGTCAGTGGGGAATCTGGTAACAACCATATTTAGGCCACCAGATGCACTGCATTCTGAGCATGTGGGGCTTTTCCTTTTTTTAGGGGAAGCAGGAGGTGAGAGAGAGGAGCTCTAAAACTGGTTTTGTTTGCAGCAGCATATAACTTGCTTTTGGCTTAAGGGAGTATCTTTTCTTTGACTTGGGAAGTTCTGCTTTTACTAAGAGAGAGCTAGAAAATGATAATTTTCTCACCATGGCCTACATTCCATGAGAAACTTCAGTTGTGTTGGAAAATATGTGCTCTGTCTGACCACATAGCCTTTAAAGTAGCAGCAGCCAGAAGGGTTCTGGGATTGCCTAAGAAATGGCAAGACTAAGGAGAACTTCCCAGCACCCAGTGTACACCTCAGGTACTTTGCTGAAGGGCACCAGCTGATAAAGCCATCAGTTCCAGCTGGGAGCTGCCCAGGAGCACCCTCCAGGCCTTTAGTGCTGGGGATGCAGCTCTCTCTTGTTCCTGCTTCCTCACAGAGGAACCATAGTCTTCCCTATCATCTCATGTTGCTCAAGATGAGAACATGTGTGCTGAAGTTCAGGATCAAGTTCCATGGGCAACATCCAATATAATCTGTCTAATCTGAATTATTTTTTTAATGTAGTTTAAGTTTTATGTCACATGGTGGTTCTGGTGCCAGTAGGTATTTTGCATATATATTACCGAGTATATAGCACAGAAAATTAGTGTTTTGGGTTAAGATCAGGAAAGAAGAAAGAATAACTTTAAAGTCTGTAAACTTGGCACAAAGCACTCTTGGGGGCAAAAATGGTAGAAGCAACATTAAGCCCATCAGGGCAATATGTTGTGAGATAATGGCTTTCTACAATGTAAGAAAGCAGATATTTAGGGTTGTATGCATGTAGTGCAGGATGTGGATGTAATTAACCGTCTTTCTATTTTTCTTAAAATACCTTGGAAATTTATGTGCTGAAACGTAAAGTTAAAATACCTGAGGGCATTCAGCTTAAGAAATAGCAGGTATTTAATTTCTGGTACAACCTAAAGTTCTGATACTCTCCTGCCTGCGGGTTGTGATGGACAAAACCTCTTTTGGAGTATGTATATGGACTTTGCTATCTCTGTACCAGAATATATGTGACATTTTTCTGTCTCTGTGATCACCAAAGTCCTTTAGGGAGGGATATGTTATGGTTGCCATTTTACAGCTGAGAGCATGACAAAATACATGACCACATACTATGTATTTCTCCAGGGCTTCTGTTTCATACCAGCTACACAGGGATATGAGGGAAAATACCTGGGGATTCAAGTGAGGGATGCTTGAATCTGGGCTGTTGTACTGGAAGGGTGTCCTTGTCCACAAAGCAATGCACTTGGGGTATTATTGCATCACCTCAGGGGCTCATACATCTTCTTGGCAACTGGATATTTTCATAAGAAGGTACAGGGAGAACTGGAAACTAACATGCTTTACCTGAAATTATGCAAGGATCCTTATTAAATACTTTCTTTTTGCTGTAGGGGAGACTTGCTTCGTGACTGTGGTTATTATGAGCAAAAATAATGGTTGTGAATCACTCACTAAACCCTGCTGAAGAGGATGGTTTTGGGGGGGTGGGGGGATTGTTTCCCATGGGCTCAGGAGGCATTGTGCCCATGTCTTTGTGATTTCTGTACTGTTCAGTGTGAAAGAGAAGTGTTTCTGCTCTAGATGATATAAAGAATTATCAAGAGCCTTTAGAAGAACAATGTCCTTTGGACTTTTTAAAAATGAAAGCATAATAAAAATGTTTCCTTGACTACAGGAAAGATGCAGGGATTCATGTGTACAAGTGGATCATTACATTACCTTCTCAGGTAGCAAGCAGAAGCCCACACAATGTTCTACTTGAGGACTCATTTGAGCTGCCCTTGGATCAAGGTCCTGTCTAGATTAAAGGCTCGAATTGAGTCATGTGAGGTGCTGCAGCTGCATGCATACTCTTTGCTCATGACAAATGTAAAGTTATTTGAAATATTTGGCATCCCAAGTAAAAGCCCTGGGGTTAATAGTGTAGAGAATGCTCAGCTGGTGCCTGGTAGCATATTTATGAATTGACTATTGAGAAAAAAGCAGGAGTGTTGGTTTGTATGCCACTGGGTTGGCTTCATTGTGCTGACCACTCCCAGGTAAAGCCTTACTTAGCAATGAAATGCAGGTTAGCTCGTTTTAAACAGGAACAGGCTGACTTCAACCAGCCAACACAGCTCTAAAGTAGACTTGCCGAATTCTTGAAGATTGCCTGATGCATGATGCTTCTCAGCCCTGATTTAAATAGATGTTTGGCATCACCATTGCTCTACTGCTGTCACCCAGCAGAGATACCATGCATTCAGCAGGGCTGCAGGATGAGCTGGATGGAGTGGCTTGTGACCATGGAGCAGAGTCCCAAGCATCTTGTCTCACTTTGGATCATCAGGGGGACTTGCAGGAGGCAGGAGTGATGGCAGTGATCTTTCCTTTCCTCCACTGAAGTGCCTACCATGCTCTTTTTGCTTCAGACAGACCCTACTGGAGACCCATGATTTCTAGGAAAAAACATACCAAAAGCTTAAGACTGGACTATCTGGCACAATCCTGGCTTAGCTCCTGGGCAGGAATGAGAGAAGTGGGAAGGACTGCTCCCTTGCTTTCCTCCAGGGGGAAGGAAGGTGGACAAAGGAAACCAGTTGCCTGTACTTCTCTTTTCTTGTCAGTTTATTCAAAGGAAAAATAAAGGGGAAGCCTGAAACTTTGCCAGTTACATAGATTCATTGGGCGGGACCAAGCACAGCAATGATATTAACTGTCTGCCTGTACTCAGTGTGTGTAAGATAGAAAAATGATCTATGAATTAATTCTTCCTCCTTCTATGAAAGTTTCCTTAACCAGGCTAGAACAAGGATTATCTTGGAAGTTTGGAAGAAGTTTTTTTTAAGAAGAACTTTACTGCCATAACATCTTCACGCGAGTTTTGGTTCCAGTACAATGTGGAGACCTTGAATGCTTCATGTCTCATGCAAAATTAGATACCTTATGTTTTCACGTTACATTTTCATGTCTGTGCACAAGTTTAATGCAATCTGAATGCATGCAAATGACATTTTTTATGTCCTCACTTCCTTGAACAGGTTTTAATTGTGATCAACTTTGTTGATTTGATTTTTAGTAGAATGCTAATAAACTATTTAAAATGCACAATGGAAAATATTCTTAGTTCATGAAATGGATCAGAAATAATAGTCAGCTGCAAAAGATTTCCGTTAATCTTCTTAAAGGCAGGAGATAAGATTTCAGAATCAGATCAAATATTTGTATTCCACATTAGGAGACCTCCTCAGTTCTGTCAGACAATTAATCCTTTTCAGGGTCGCAGTTGCTCTGGTTTGCTTTTACCTCTTTCATGTTGTGCATGAAGACCTTTTATAGACTCCTAATGCACATTTATTTGGAAGTTTAAAATTGCATTGGAGGCTTGACCTTCCATTACGTTTGTTTGTCTTTGTTTTGTTTCTTTTAGCTGAGAGCAGGGAGAGATGGCACTTCCCACTCCCTTGAGTTTCGTAGGAGTGTCAGGGGCGGTGTGTAGACCTGGTCCCACTGAGCTGTTCAGCTGTCATGAGCATCTCATGATTAAATCTCATGCTGAGGGTGCCGTACACTCCCCCCTCCCAGCATCTCGACTCACTCAGCATGAATTTCCCACTATGTAAGATATGGGAGACGAGGTGACAGCTTGCTTGCAGGCAGAGCACAGGATACTACATGGGAAGAGAGAATGTAAAAAACACCTGCTTTAAGCTGGTACTGAAGATATTTGCATAATTTATTAGTATTTTTAGAAAACAAGGGCAATTAAGGAAATAAATATTTGTCATGGATGCAACATATCGAGTTAATATCAGATGATGTCATTGTTCAGTGATGCTTTGCATATTACTTCTGTATGCAGCAGAGGGCACTAAGCGGAACTTAACTTCTGAAGTACAGGAAAATTCTGCTTTTTTTTTTCTTCATTACCCAGATTTCTGCCTTTAAAGTACTTCTCACCGATCTCAATTACTCACTACTACTTTTTTTTGTGTGTTTTTGTCATATTCATTACCTTTTGTCTTCATAAAATTTAGAGAGTCGGCCCATCCAAAGGCAGTCTGTCAGCAGGTTTACGTTCTGGGGAAAAAAAATAATCAAATATTATGTCAACTCATTTTCTGAGTTGATTTGCAGTCATCACTGTTGTTATGATTCCTCATAAGTTTCCAGGCACCATCATCGTGAAACTGGGGAAGACCAAGACAGATTTCTCATCCTACCGTGGTGATGTAGATGAACTCCCAGAAAATCAGGGCTAAAGTCTGAAGAATTTGCCAACCACCACAAGACTAGAGACAGAAGTATTTTGATTATTTCAACAGCAATGATATTTTGCACAATGACATAACCACTTATCTCAATATTAAAATAATCTAAACTTCTCTGGAAGCTGTATGATATAAAAAGTGTGTGTGATGGTTCATTACAAGTTTCATAGCTCTACACTAGAAAGTAGTGTATATCACTACCATCTTTTGAGTACATTCAATTTGCCTGGTTAAAAAATAAATTAAAATAAGGCAATAGTTTGTTGCCTGTCAGGGGTGGAAACATTCTTCATGGTAAGAGGTGAGGAGGTGAACTGCTTCTTCAGTTAAAATAATTTGAGGGGAAATAAAACTAGAGGGAGATGGATTTAAAATGAATGGAGGTGATTCTTCATGCCAGAGGCAGAACTTGCAGGACTTCAGATGATGCTGTGAGTGCAAAAACTTTACACAGGCTGATGGAAAGACTGGGCAAGCCTTTGGCAGAGAAGCCTCACAGAGGTTACTCAATAGATGAACCAGAGCAGGCACAGGGAATCCTTTGAGCTGAAAATGGAGTGAGACAGAGACTGTTACGAGAAGGTGTAAGTGCCACCTTATTCTTACCTGGCTGTGTACTGCTGGCTTCTTTTGTATACTAAATATTGGACTAGATTGACCTGGGGATTGCTGGGGAGTTTCCTCTATTATAAGGGACTTATAATTAACATCTTAAAAAAAAATCAGGCTGTTGAAAGAGTTCTTGTGCAAATGAATCACAAATGTAAAGCAATTTCAGGTGCATGACAGACTACATTCATTGCTTAGCTGTTAGACTATAAATCATATTTATAAACCCCTGGCTCTGGAAGAGTTCTGCTGTATTTATTTCAGATGACTTTCGAGCCTCATTTAAGAATGTGTTTCTTCAAATGTTTCCAAATGTTACCTTCTTGTACTTTTTTTGTTGTTGAATGACTTCCTAAAGTGGTTTGAACCAAATAATTGTGCTCTTTATGTTTCATCCCTGATCTCACATATTCAGTTGATTCACTAATATATCTCTAGCATGCAGAATGTTTGATTAGTAAGGTGAATAGCTGCTTTCTTTAAGGTCTTATCCTGACGGTCTTGGTGTTTGAGCTGGTTACAAACACCATCTGCTATTCGAATGACCAAAACACAGAATTCTGGACTAAATTAATGTGCATTCATTGCACAAGTCCTTTGGCCGCAGTAGGAAGTCCAGCCTTGTCTTCTAGCGGAAAGGCAGCCAGTCCTGGCAGGGAGTTGGAGCTGCATGTGGCACACGCGCTGTGTGTCTGTCCAGAAGAGCAGTGCCGGAGTCAAGGACAGGGCCCGACACCTTTGTAGGGAACCTTTTGCTCTGTCTTGTGTGCTCTCTCCTGCCCTGGACGGGCTGTTCCTGGCGGGGAGCCCATCTCACACAGCTGCGGCCCTTGCTGGGGCTTGCACAGGAGGACCGGGGACCAGCCTGTTGCTGGGCTGCTGCCCTGCCCCAGCAGTGCCCCTGCAGAGCAGCGTGTGGAGATGCCAGGGGTGCCATAATGCTGTGCATGCTTGGAGCAAGCAGGCGCTAGGGGCGCCTCATTTTTGCCAGCCTCTGGAGGAACATATTTTCCCTTGGCTGGGCTTTTTCATGGCTGGCTGCCCTGCCTGGGCTTGGAGGTGCTCACAAGTACACATTCAAGGTTTGATCTGCATTGCTTTAATCATCCCAAACAAGCCAGTCCTGTCCACATGCAAATACTCAAACTGAAATCCTTTTGCATTTAATGTAACAGTTTTGTATTTTTCTGTTTGGCAACTTCTGTGTCTTATGAGAATCAGAAACAATCCCATTGCTTGGAGTTAGTGCATTTGCTTGTTTGCATATGCAATTTCACATCAGCATCAGTATCTCATGTTCTACTTTCTCCTTCTTTCTAGCCCTGAGCAGAAAGTGCCCGTGGTGGGCCTGCTGGGATGGTCTAGAGACATGAAAGCATGCCCACTGGGAAGGGAGCTGAGATGGGGCAGAACCAGTTTTCAGACATAAGCTGATGGCAACTTGAGCCTGGGGCTGGTGGGGTTTCCTTTGACAGGTGAAAGGTTTTTGTGTGGTGATCAGCTCAGTGAGCTGTTTTCATTCTTCCTGCTTTAAATCACTGCTGTGTTAAAAGTATGTTCCTTATTTTCCTATGCCCTTCTTCCCCATGTCAAAAAGAACAGTTTTATCATGAAGTTGAGCAAAAATTTAAATCCTTTAAATTATTTTTTAAAAGGCATTGTACAGGTATTTTAGCATTCAAAATAAATGAAAGATTGAGATAATTTGTATCTGTGTGTGTCAAAAGCTACCTTGTCCTTCTATCTGTGCTTGTTTGTTTAGGGAAAGCAGATATATAGTCCACAAGCAATAGATGCATGAGGAACATGTTTTTAATCTCTTGTTAAGGTGTAGGGTTGGCACTAGAAGATGTGAGGACTTTTTATAACTCTGCTTCCAGGATGGTGCTGGGTGAGTTCCCTGGAATGCTCTGGAGAGCAAGCAGTGTGCCGGGTATTTCTCTTTAGGACTCTCTGTTGGAATCTGCTGGGAACTGATTTTCTGCTTGTTTTTTTCCCTGGGATTCTGAAGCCTAGTAGGAGCCAAGTGGTCATTTTTGCAGTTGTGGCACTTTGGACTTCTGTGAAAAATAAATTTTAAAATATCATCCTTAAAGATACTGCAAATCACTGAACAGCTTTTAACAAGAGTGTGCCATGTTGTTGTGTGCCTCTGTCTAACTAGCTGTCATACCTCCAAGAGCACTGGGGGGCTATTTCAGCTACTTGCATTCCAAGCTACAGAAATCCTGTAAGTAATATATATCTTTTCTATAATTAATAGACCATACAGTTGTGTGTGATTAATAAACCACAGTGGCGTGACACCCCAAGTACTTGGATTTTTTTTTTCTTTTCATTTTGAAGTGCAGATGTGAAGTTAGTGCAGTGTAGTTAGTGATTTCACATATTTAGGAAAAAGTTTTTTCCTGATCTGGATGGAAGTTTTTATTGTGTTTGCATTAATGTATGAAATTTAGTGTTCTTTTTTGTAGTAGAATCAAGAAAGGTACCATGGGAAAAAAATATTGTCTCCTCTCTGGCCTTTACATTACTGCGCAGTTGTAAGTATGGCATGTGTTTATGCCTATTAATTTTTATTGAAATAGGAGTTTCATGCTCCCCTGGAGTTTTATGGGATTTTTTTTCTTTTAAGAAACACTGCAAGCAAATCCAGTTAGAAAACTAAAAGCAATGTTATGGGACATGAAAAGTATATTTTGACTTTTTTTTTTGGTTCTCGGCATACAGACGTATAAAATGTAGGATTGTATTAGTGTGCTTAGACCATCTCAGAATTCTGCATGCTGGAGGAAGGGAGTCAAATGCCACAGTTGAAGCAGATGGTGTTCTTGAGTCTGTCTGTGCAGCACTTCCTACACCAAGGAGTGGGTGGAACGATGGGAGTAGAATTCTCTGCACTGTCACACAGCTCAGATGCTGCACCAGATACAGCACCAGGCTGTCTTGCACCAGATGCTGGTGGGTCAGAAGGGAACATCCTGCTTAGAGTTCAGCTTTCTTTCACTGTACCTGATTCCTTCTTTTGGGTTTCAGTCTCCAGAATGCTGCTGTGGGATCTGCTGTGCCTGTGGTCCCATTCAAGCCCTCAGGACTGCAGGGATATTGTTGCAGGAGTTGTTTGGAAGTCAGCTGTTTATTTAAAGACACTCCCGTGTCTATCCCCATGGTAATATACCTATGAAGAGGATCTGATCCTTAACCAGCTGATAAATGCAACCATCCTACGTCAATCTTACCAGCACATACTATTCTGTGAGGGTGCCTATAATATATTCTTCATCACATTTACATCCTGGCAATTTGAAGAATCTACTGAAAAATATCTTTTTCTACTTTCAGGACTCTTCCAGTACATAAAATTACACTGACTACTTTGAATCCTTTACTTACTTCAGTTGCACCACAAGAACACAGTGAAACTTTGCTAGTGGGAAAATAATGCAGAAGTTCTTTGTCCATTGCCTGCTCTTTGCAGGCTAGGAGGTGATTATCAGTTGCCTTTACAATTTTAAGGCTGATGGTTAACCATAGCTGAGGGCAGTAGCATTCTTCTAACTGCAGCTAGAAAATACTTTCTGGTGATTACCAGGGAGTTAAGTGGTCACACACTGATCTTTCCTGATTTTCAGCAATTTGTTAGCTAAAATATTTTAACTCTTTTCCAAACACTTTGTTTTTACATAATTGGATTTAATGTCCTTAGAAAGGCTGTATTATTTTTCTATGCCCAGAAGATAATGAGAACAATTAAAGTGAAGATAATGAGATCAGTCCTAAAGAGGGGGTGAGATGATCTAACAGGAATCTGTATTTTCGAGGACGGTTCATTTGACAGGACTCAATGACACACAAATGTTGTCTGTTGCTTCAGGACCATATGACAGTATTTTTGTCATGCATCATGCAAGGTTAGCATGGGGGTTGCATCAACAGGGAGTAGTGAACATAGAGGTAGCAGTTCCCAAGTAGCATAAAGGATATAGCCGGTAATTACAGACTGGGTGGTGTCAAGGGTACAGCCAGTAATTACAGGCTCACTTCCTTGCCCCCGAGGACCTGAGCACTTCTGTCCTATCTCCAAGGCAGTGAGAAGGGCAGCTATAACACTGAGCCTCTTTTAACCCTTTCTTGAGCTGTGGTGTTAGACATCATTCATTTAACTCCCTGGCCCTGGGAAGGGTCAGCATGACCTTTGTGATTGCGGAAGAGCCTGCAATTAGAGGGTGAACACCTGATACCCCCTGTGTTGTGTCTAGGTAGAAATATGTACTGTGTATATAATACACATAATATACAATATTGCTGCTGCTAACATAAGGAAAGTTACTTTTTTGCAAATATGTGAGTAAATAAACAAGTTGAGCCCACATAAGTCATGAGATCAGGAGTGATAACTCACTGGCCATCTGTTTCTCTCTGTGACTCTGTTTTTGTTGCTTGCTCTTTGGATACAAAAATGTATCCAAATTAAGGTGCTTCAGCTTTCCATCTTCACATAGTTCTTTTGGTGCAGACATCCTTGGGAATGTTGAGTGTCTATGTTTTATTTCTGACTGTGAAAATCATGATATCCAGAAAAAAAAACTACTTCAAAAATCCCAAGCAAAACACGAACATTTATATATGAATTATGAACATGATTTATCCAGTTTGTCTGAGTAACTGTTTTGTTGCTGGAGTTACTTAATTTTCATCCAGAATGAGTAACCCCCTTTTCAGTAAATATGAAACCCTACCTTGTGCAGAAATATCTTGAAACTTGCGTAAACATAATTAATATGAGCATTAAGTATCTGATAACTTGCCTCCACTATTTCCGAGGTGTTGCTGCTTTCAGTTCTTCTTGTAACTTCACATTGCTGTATACATCTCTATAAATGACTCTGTGCCTCTGCTTTGAAAAGGGATTAGGCACTTCTTGCCATCAAAGGTGCATAGTATTATATTTTTTCCTCAAGAAGGCAGAGACAATGTTTTCTGAATTTGTTTTTGGTTTTGACCACTGAATTTACTAACAAGAGACTTAAGCATACTTGAGTTGGTATGCTTAAGTCTCTTGTACATTATTATATGAGTTATAACATTTCAGTTTCTTCCCTGATTGTTCTGGGGTGCTGGAATACTGTTATCAGAAGTTGGATATGGTGAAATTTGTGTTTCTATATGCCTTCTCTTGGTCTGAAATCTATTGATTCTGAAATCACCAAGCTTTGCACAGATTTTCAAGGTGTAGCAGTCAGGGAAAATGCAGTTTTCTGAAATGGTAAAGATAGACAGGAATATGTTCGGACATCCTCTGAACCAAGATCTTGCCACTTTTGAAATGGCCTGCTCAACACTACAGTTCACTAAAAGAGGAATCTGCATTATTGTAGTCATATACTCAGAGATCAGTGTTCTTGTTTGGTTTAGGTTTTTTTTTTCTTTAAATAGGAACAAAATAAAATGTGTTAGACATTCCTTTGGTAACACAAACAAGAATACAATTTCATACAATTATGAAAAGATCTTACTTTTATAATGTTTGTGGCATAGGTCTCATAAAAATGGACAAGTCTTACCAGAAAGATGTGATTTTAAAAAACCCCAAATACTGTTTCGTCATCAACATTCTTTTGCAACTAATGCATGGTTGGTTGCTTTAGTTGAGCACATAAGAGAACCAGGAGTTTAATTTCATACTGAAATATTATCTTTTCCTCTTGGATAAACCAAGCAGACTGATGGTAGTTGATACTACATGCAATGTGAGGCAAGGCAAGACTGAACTGTGTCTGTTGAATCATTGCTTCTCATTCCTAGGAAGTTCTATGGATCTGATCTCCTTCAACAATAAATTGCTTTCCTACTAGGGTTTCTTTAGGGATGCCTTTTTAGCTGTATGCTTTGCTGAAGCCTAGGTTCAGGTTACAGCTGCCTGGGGTTTGTTATTACTTGTTTTATAGGGGTAAGGAGTCCAACAGAGAGGCAGAGATCACTGTGTATCTTGAGTTGATTCCTGCCATGAAGAGTGAGGATTGAATGCAAGGAGCATTTTTGGCTGCCAGGGCTACAGCCAGCAGTGCCTGTTCTCCAGACACTTCAAAGGCTTTGTGCTGCTTCACTGGTCTAAAGCAGGGAGTTGGGGCAGAGCCTCTGGTTCAGAAGACCCTCATCTTCTTTCAAACTGTGGAGAGCCAATACTGCCTGTATGACTGAATTACTGAGGCATGTTTCTCTGTGTGCTAGTTTGGCATGTCATAAAAGATGTCTGTTTTCTGTAATCATAGTTTCTGTGCTTGTTTAATCATCAAGGAACAATAATTCTGCTCACCCTTCTTTGCTTTTCATCTTCCTCTGTCTCACCTTGCCAAAAGCATGTGATGTTCCTGAGCTTGCTGTAACCTTTCACTCTTTTTGTAGCTGGAACATTTCTGTCAACAGGCTTTCCCTCCTGTGAAGGTTCCCCAATATTATACTGATGTCAAAAGCAGAGAACTTGCTTCCATTAACCACTTCATCTAGTTGGAGGTTTTAAACTCCTGGTACCTTTCATGACACTGAAGTCCAAAGGCTCCTCAGACTGTGAACATCACTATGACAACCAGTTACTTTTCTCCTCAAGTACACAATTTGTAAATTTGGGCAGAGATGTTTTTGTGTATGTTTGATGGAACAGCTTGTCAGAAGCTAGTATGGATAGGACTCACAAGACCTTATGAGACAAGCAAGCCAAACACAAGATCTTCAAAATGAATGTAAAAATGAATGTAAAACTCATTTTATCATTGAGTTTATGATACCCAAATGAGAAAGGAGAGACATTGAGTGTTCAGAGTGAGACACAGGACAGAAATAAGGCTCCTATCATCTGGTTTTCCTCCAGAAGAATGGAAGTGGACAGGAAAATGTAACCACCTACCAACAGTTTTGAACCACAAAGCTCATTGCTTACAGCTGGGCCTCATGTCAGTGGCAGGGCATTACTGTGTTTGCCTGCTCCTCCACACTGCAAGCAAGTCTCTCAGAGTTTGAGGTGACAGTACTTGACAAAGCTGATATGCTAAACTGATTGCTTTTTTTCCTTTTACCTACCTTGAAAATCCCATCCTGCATAATTACCTAATTTTGTTGAGAAAAGTTGCAGTGGAAAAAAAGGCTTGTTAGTTTATGGGATAAGAGGGGATAAAACAGGTTTCTCAATCCCTGTTCCTTTTGTGCGTGCTAGAAGGCTCTTGGCAGAAAGATGGCTGGATTTCCAGGGCAGCAGGGAACCACACTGGCTTCTATAGCAGTAATTGGGCAGATGCTACAGAAGATGATGCAATAAAACCTATATGTTACTTCTTCATGGCTGGACTTTTAGTAATTGCTATAGGACCATTTATTAGGTAAATAATTAGTTTTTCCAGGATACAATATATCTATATATAGGAGAGATTTATGATAGCTAAAAGGTAACAAATTCATATATTGGCAGCTGCTTATAACACTAATTTGTGTGCTTTATTTAATTCCTGAATTTTATTTCAAAAGCTTCAGACAATGCAGGATTGAGAAAATGGTAGCTGGAAGCAAAGCAACTGAGAAATGTATTTGAAAAGCCTGCATGTGATATCCATTGCTTTTGTAAAGAATATTTCCTTTATGACCTCCTCCTGCTTTGTATTTAACATTTCAAAGAACTTTGGGGGACTCTCTGTAGGCTGTGTCTTCATGAAGCCAGTAGCCAAGGATTTAAAGTATTGTCAGTGCTGGCCCAAAGCTGAAAACTGCAGGCGGTTTTAATCTCAGGGTTGGGGGTGGGTGTTTAAGCCCAACCTTTTGTGTTCAGATTAGGGAGTGCAGGAGGATAGACTTAAGGGGTGTTAGTGAGAATTTTTTCACTGGCAGTTCAGTAATAGCATCAGGCTTTGGAAATACTTTTTTCCAATTCTTTGTTATTTCAGTAATTACTATGCGGTGGGTAGAAATCCACAGGGTTTGTGGTTTTTTTAAGTGCCTCAGCAATGACATGGGGATATGGGCAATAAAAAGAAGTACTTGTTTTTATAACTTTTTACTCCTTGGATGACTGTGGGCACTTAAATACATTTTCAGATAGTCTATCATTGTTTCAGTCCTGATGTCTGTGTTTATTTTGTCTCGGTTCCATCAGCTGGGATAATAGTAAGATCCATCTTTAGAAAGGAAGGAAGACAAAAACAATTTGACACTAGCATCATGCTCTGACAAATCTGAACCCTGCCAGATTGCCTAATTTACTTTACACTGAGAGATGGTAAGGTTAATAAACATCTCCCCCATTAAGAAAAAGATCAAAGACAAGTCGCTGAGCACCATGCACTTGGAGTTTCTTTTACTTTATACAACAATCTATGAAACGTTTGTCCTGAGTATTTGCTGATTCCTGGAATAGCTGGGGGTACAAAGCATTTGAAATTTTTATGTATGGGAACATGGTGACTCCTTGCTAAAGTTTCTGAGATGATCACCATAACTAATAAGATTTACCACAGTTGGATTGTGAAGGTATTGAGTTCAGCTCAATAGTGATCAGTTTTAATGAAGACTAGAGTTTCTAGCTCTTAATTTTGTACATGATTCTTCTAAATAGAATTCTAATGCTAGGAAATTTTACTTTCACATAAATGGTCTCACTTGAGATGTTTGTTTCTTTTGAGAAAGATATTTTTTGGGTTTTTGAAAATTTTAAATGTCAGTGGTTCTCTGTGCCTTACAAAAGTTCATTGTAATACATAAAGCATTTTGAAAGAAATTTTATCCTATGCTAATGCCATTCATGTGCTTTAAAGGATGTAATACGGTTTTGCGGTAGATTGTAATATGGTTTTGTGGTAGAAGTGAGGAGTGCACTTTTCAGAATTACAAAGGAAATTTCTGATTAAATTTTCTAATTTGATATTAATTTATGTCTCCTAATTTCACAGTTTATTTTGATAATCACAATGATACTCCTTTGTCATAAGGGAATTTTTTTCTTCATAACATCTACACGTTTCACTTGTTCTTATCCTTGATCTGGTCAGAAAGTTATAGGTTGAAAAATTCATACCAGAAGTGTTCTTGTATCTGGTGTGACACTTCAGTGTTGTGCTAGAAACATTTTGCTAAGGTGAGGCTTTGGATGCTGCTCCCTTCTGCTCAGCTCCACAGAGGAGTCAAAGATCTTGCCCTGCAGAAATCTGGTAGGTAACAGTGCTCTCCTGGATTTAAGCCTCTCTTTGTGTTTAAAACCATATTAATTAATGACAAAGCAACTGACAGCCTCACAATAATATAGAAGGATATATAGAAAAATAAAGTAGCAGAGCTGCCTGTGGTTGATACTTTTGTTTTAGCAGATTGCTACTGATGTGTAGGGTGACACTTAGTAAGACAAAAATTATTTTGTTGCACTAGAGCGTTGAGGAAGAATTTAACTTTCTTACAAGGTGGTGGGAGAAGTTTGAGACCTAGTGCTATAAAATGTCTTTTTCTTGTTCCTCTACTAGAATACAAAAATCTCTGCATTCAGGAGAAGTGCTAAGAACAGCTTCTACAGAGAGGCAAGTGCAAGTAGTACCTGCATAAACCTTCATCTGAACAGGGCAATGGGAAATTGTCTCTGGTTACACACAGGTGGGTAATATCAGAACTTCAAAAGCCAAGTGGAGGATGGCAACAAGCTGTAGTAACCAGGTGTAGTCAGGGTAGATGTCCCAGGAGTGGAATTATCCTTCTGATGGGTGCTACTGCAGAATCAGAAGAGAAGGGACAAACTCCAAATGACCAAAGAGTATTACCTTCACAGGCACAAACTGATTCTGCAGTGCTGCAGTCTGGTCCAGAGAACAAGCAGACTGATGATTTTGCATTGATTTTCCAGAAGCCTTTGAATCAGGCATCTATAGAGTCATGTAATTTTTGCCTGTTCTTATGATTCCTCTCTAGACTTTTTTCATACCTAAATGTATGTGCCAATGAGACAGCCTCTGAATCTGAGAATATAGTAAAATATCTAAGAAGTGATTGAATTATTTTTCTGTGAGGTGAGAAATTGGAGCTTTTTCATTTATAAGTTTATCCTTGCTTACATTTTTTCAAACTTATGGGTAAAAACCATACATTTTCAGTACTAAACCACTATTTTGAAAGCCTATTTAATTTAGGCAGAGTTTCATGCACATATGGAAGTAACTGAATGACAAGAGGTTGTTTACAAAGGGTGGAGTAGCCTCTTTTCAGGAGGCTACTCCCAGTTTTTCTAAGGTTTTAAAGATCTCTTCCTCTTGTACATGCTATATATATGCATCTATAAAATACACTCACTATATTGTACAGCTGTATAAGCAAGAATTTTGAGAGGGCCCTTAGTACTGGGTTATTCAGCAAATGTACTGCAGTGTTACAGCAGCTGCTGGGATTTAGTTCCTTTGGTATGCTGTTTTTAGGACTGCCCATCAAATACATTCATTGTCCTCTTTGCAGGGCAATGCAAGCCATGCAAGATGCAAAACACTGCAACACTGCCCACTTCTTACTGCCAAGGGCCTTCTTTTCTTAGTGGATTTTTCTTTAAAAGATACCTGCAGAATCTCCTTGTTTGTGTTGATGTAGCACCCAGAAGTTTCACAAGAGCCCAAGGCCTGCACATGCATGGTGCCATCTTTGCAACATAGGCTCTGTGGAGGAATGGGAATAGAGAGACATAGAGATGTGGGAATTAATCTCTAGGAAGATAATTTGTGATGGCTTTTACTGCTGGTGGGATCTACACTGGCTGTTGACTTCTTGCTCTCCATTGTTTCAACTCCCAAAGCAGAAGGTTAGGCTGTTATTCTAACTTACAGTACAGCTGGTCCCCATATATCAGTATGTTACTTAAATACCAGGGTACTAATGATATGTGACACCAGTGGAAAACAAGAAAGTTGAGGCCAGCATTTTTGGCATATCTTTTACTACTATGTCCTTTGGAAGAACAGCCGGTGAATGAATTGACTTGTGATTTGAATTGCTGTAAGTCCACATCTCCAAGTTTTAGAATTCTGTTATATGTGAGAGGAAATTTGTGCAGGATTCATGACTTGTCTCCCTCTCTCGTTGATTTTGTACACTGAGGAGTTACAAGCCCAGCTTCCAACCATTTTATCTAACTTGCTTTGTTTGAGTCAGTGATAATAGAAGAGGAAAAGCGTCCATCAAAACAAAAGCTGCATCCTACAAGTGTTCCTGCTTGTACACTAGCTTTTAGGTAGATTTGGGTATCCAGATCCTCTTCTGTGCAGAGGAAGCACAAATGCAATCAGGTCTGGCACGAAAAAAAAGAACAAAAACAGGGGAGCCTTTCTTCTCATTTCCCAGACAAGTTTTTCTGAAATTTGTGCACATTAAAATAAATACCACAGCACATAAGGCAGCACACAGAAAAATGAATCGGTGAACTACAGCACGTGTGCAGCAGCAGCGCTGCATTCCTGTCATCACACATTCCCAAAGCATAACACTGAGAGAAATATGATCTGAAACTAGTTTAAGAGGTGCTGTAAGTAAGCCAGGATTACTACCATGGTATAACCCAACCTGATAGCAAGACTGAAGACTTGCTTGTAATAGGCTTTGAAACATTTTTCTTTTTTTCTATTTGGAATTTTTTTCACTTATACCTTTGCCCTTGGGATTTTTTTCTTTCCCTTTTTGGTGGAGTTTCTCAAATGTTCTCTTCAAGAAGAGAGTTGTCTGGGCAAGCCCAACTTTTCCCTTGCCAATAAATCCATCAAGAAAGGCTGCCTCTTTTTGTGACCTGGATCACAAATATGGGTTACAATTACTTAGCTTGTCTTGCATATTTGAGTAACAAGTACTAGTGAGAGGTAACAAATTAATAGTGTTAGTGTCAGAAGTCTAAGGACTGATGTGAAAGGCTTTGAGTGAGTTTTCTGGTTTATTCTTGCTAGTATATCTACTTACAAAATTCTGGAAGAGAAAAGTAGTGCTTCCTACAGACAAAGACAATTACAGTGTATTGCCAGATCTCCTTAACCCATAAAGTATTGCTTAAAAACTTGTCTATTAGAGTCTGAGTTCTTAACCTTTGTTAATAGAGAGGTAAAAGAATCCACACATGAAAATGGTGAGTTTCTGACATGGAAAACTTTCTTCTTCATGGATTTATAATGTTAGAGATTCTGGCAATGTATTTTCTCAGGAACTCTATTGTGCAGAGCTGTAAATCTAACAAACCTATAGATTACCAAGGCCTGTGATGTCATACATAAGCTTGGGGTTTTTCACAAGTTCATAATTACATTTTCCCCACCTCTTCTCACACTCCATTTTTCATCCTTCTCATCTCCTTTACAACTGCTTGTACTACAGGCTTTTTTCCCCACTTTATTTTTTGTTTATTCCTTTCCGCTCTCTCTCTCCTGCTTTCAAAAACCCTGCAGTTCCTTCCCAGAATCTCACAGCATCCTATCTCCCCCTCTTAAAATGTTACAGAATGTGATGGTTTTGTTTTCATAGGCCACAGAAGGACCCTCTGCTCTGTTTTACCTGGTTGCCTGTGACTGTGGCCTTCTTTAGTGCAAAGTGTCCCGTGTGTCCCAGTATTACCAATGTTATTTGTAGTGCTTGTTGCTGAAGCTGGACATGGGAAAAGGACCCGTGTCATAGACCTGCAGTGTGATGCCACAAAACTCTGTGTGGCACTTGGCATCTTGTGAGTGTTAGCTCCCCCAGTGGTGTTGGGTGCTTGTCAGGCACCAGCTCAGCTGACAGTAGTAAAGTGAAGCCCTTCTAATTTCCTCCGTGAGGCAGACAGATCAGGCTGTGTGCAATAGGCAAGGTAGTGACAGACTAAGGGAGAACCCAGGCTTTGACTGCATAGTTTGAGAGAAAATTATTTTAGAGGTGTAGCTTGTCTTAGTGAAGAGGGAGATTGATTTCTTCCTTGCATGTCCTATTATTTTGCCTTTTTTTATTTTAGTATTTGTCTTGTGTGCTTATTTAATTTGACAAACCTCATGCAGTTAGTCCCCAAGTCAAGGAAGTAGCTAAGGCAGTAACACCAGCCCACCCTCTTACTGAAGCTTGCTGCTGTCCCTATGGAAACTTGTTTGTCATAGGGAGGACAAAAAAAAGGTAGTCCCAGCTGAAACTTGAAATACAACATTACATGTGAGCAATTGCCATATACATGCAGAGAAATATATATACAGCTCACCGTATTGTACTCTGCTACATAATTATTTTTCAGATAAGGAAAAATAAACCTTGAAATAGGAGCTGAGGTCCCAAAGTTTTAACAGTGCATTTGCCACTGATTTCCTACAGTTTTCTTGGGCAAGTTATGTCCTTTTCTTTTATACATTTTCCATCTACAAAATGGAAACAGGCCTGCTCAACAACTAGTAAGTGTTTATGAAGATCACATGCAATAGATATTCTTAGTAATATTTGTTTTTCTAAAAGATAAAACAGATTTTCAGAAGCAAAGATTTTGAATTTTTTCTCCAAAAGACTTCAGGCTCCTTATAAACTTGGACTGAAGGAGGGTTGTGTTTGAACATATAAGAATCCTTTGTAATGTCTGACATGGAACTAAGCTTCTTTTTTGAGATTCATAATGTTAAATCTATATTTTTGAAATGTACTATTATATTGCCAATTCCTGATAAGGTTATGAATGAGGCAGGATGCCTAATTTTTGTTTAGTTCAGACCTTTTCCCCATGATCTCTATGGTCTCTTTATCCAAGCATCACCTTTCCCTCTAATAATGCAAGATAGAGATGGTTCCTGTTGGACTTTAAATACCAAATTATAAAAATGAATGCTTTATCTGATTCTCAATAAAAAGCTTCTGAGTTTAACCTTTCCCTTATTAAACAAAAAATCTCCCCCAAAACAAACAAACAAACAAAAAATCAAAACCCAAACCAAAACCCCCTCCAAACAATTAGGGATGAATAAAAAACCGCAAAACTACCAAGCTTTGCCACCATCTCAATTTTTCTCATCACTACCAAGTGTTCAGATTCCTATTACTATAATTCATGCCTGAAAGAAGAATTTTTCCTTACTTCTAGCAAGGTAATAATCTATTAGATGATTTCCATAGCTGAGAATATTTTCCTTACTCTGCTCTGACATAGCTATATGAATCCAGAAATTTATTTTCCTTTATTTAAAAAAAAAAAAACAAACAAACAAAAAAAAACAAACCTGGAATGTCTCGGAATAAAATGTTGTGGATTTGTTTGCTCTTTTTGGTTTTTTCTTTTTTTTTTAAGCTCTCAAATTTTATCTTTCAGATCACATGAAGAAAATAGTTTTATTTCAGTTTGGCCACTGAAGCAAAAAAATCAATTACACTCAAAGTTCTAGCTCTTATTCCAAACAAAACATCCAAAACTTAAACTTGGTCTTTAATTATATATTTGATTCATCCCAGTAACAACACTTGACTTCAAACAATTCAAGAGCAGGAGGAAACTTGCTCTGAATTCCTCTCTTCAAAGAGGAGTACTATTTCAGATACCATGTCAGTAGACTTTAAGCTGAAACCAAACAAGATAACTGTGAGAAGATTTAATAAAAGGAACTATAGCTGATCACAGGAACAATGTCTTAATACTGAGACATTTTAAATTTGCTTTTAAACAGATTTCCCCACATGTGGGAAGGGAAAATTGGCCTTGCTAGATGGTCAAACCATTATAGTTGCTTATTTCTCATTCCCTCCTCCTTTCATAGTTGTAGGAGCAAATTATTACTCATTTAAAATTACCACACAATGAAAATGGGTCATTATCTGTACTCAAAACTATGAACCACTCTAATTCCTACAACTGATAAGTAGACGATACCATGTGTTAATTATATGTAATGTATTACTCTCATGACAATTCATGGAAGTGTACAAATTAAGTCAGTTAAAGCCACTTGAAAGACTTCTGTGCACTGTCACCAGTTCATTAGTGCACAGCAAATTGCTTGAAAAGAATTGGGATGTGTGCAGATGCAGAGCCATCGGATCTTTTTTTATTTGATACTTGTTAGATTATTTTAGTTGGGAATAATTATACAGAAAGCCGGTGTAAAGATCACTGTGGTCTTGTTTGTTGTTGTGAGTGTGTGTTTGTCCTGCTTTGTTCTGTCTTTCTATTTCGACCTCATTTTTCCTCCTCATTGCTGATTCCTATTTGTCTCCTGTCTCATGTCATCTCTTAATGGAACAGATTGATATCTAGAGCTGTGTCTAGACTAGCAGAAAAGTTGAGTTTAGCTCAGCAATAAGTTGAAGTTGCTGGCCAGCTATATTCAACCACTTCTTGACTACTGGAAAGGCAAAGCCATCATTCATTCAATGTTCAGATAGTGCAATGTGAATTTATACTCCTAGATGGAATTTAATTTGCTTCTATATCTGGTAAAATAGGTAAATTTTTTAGATTTGACTTAGCTAGGTAGTGCAAACCAACCTACCCCAACCTCAGCCTTCAAGGAGAAAAATTGAATGATTCTAAAAGTTCCTATGGTTTTTCTGGTCTGAGGGTGAAAACGTGCTCTATTATAATCTTTGCGTAGGCTGATGAGTAAATTGCTAGATGAGTAAGTTTCATTATGGAAAATCTTATGTTTTTATTAGAGGAGCTCTAGGCCATCTTTTTTCTCATCTTAATTTTTTCCTGTTGCTACCAGTATACAAAGCATCAGTGGAAACATGTCTTTCCTGATAGCTTTTCACAGTTGGAAAAAGATGAGGCTGAATGAGAAAGAATCCCGTAGCATTTAGCTTTCAACTTTCTTGCTGAGTTTCATTAACTTATATATTCTCCTATGAAATGGACTGCTGTATACGAACACTTGAGTAATTCTGGGGCGTGTGTGCTACCCGCAGTAGCGTGGCCAGATGGGCTGAGGTGGCTGCTGAAGTGACTAACCCATAGCCAAGCAGCAAGGCAGCTAAGGGATAATATCTCATGGTCCACTGGCTTTGGTGTTAAGTTTGATCACTGATGGTCATCCTTTTTCTGTTTCACCACTATGGAAAATTGCCAGTTAGAAAATTACAGTCGTGTGTTTTTCCATGCTCTTAGAAACGTGACACAAACCACTGTAAGAAGGATTAATTATAAAAATGTAAATATATAAGTAATTTAACAAAGCTGCAAAAGCAACATTTTCACATCCCTGCATTGCAGTTGTCCCCGTTGATAACGGTGGCAGCACCTGACACCAAGCGTGCTCAGAGCTGTCTTGCAGAAGAGGAACCGAGTCCCTTTGCACGGTTCTGGTTAACTGGAGTTCATAAAAATGCCCGGGTGGCCAGGCTCCACTCCAGAGGGTGCCCTGGGAGCAGATGTGTGAACGAACCACTGTGAGAGGGTGGGAACCCCCTTCCCGCCAGTGAGGGGGGCAGCCCGGGGGTCCTGGATACCCCTCGTGGAGTGTGGTGGGTTTTCAGTGTGGCGGTCTGGCTGACTGGGCCCTCCTGCGAGAGCCGGTTCTTCAGGCGCCGATGGGGGAAGGCGGCGGAGGATGCGCGGGTGAGCCCCGCAGGCTCTGCGCAGGGGTGCCCCGGGGATGCACATCTGTCCCGCCGCCCTTCCCTCGCTTGTGTCCATTCGCCCGCGCCTGGCCCGGGGCGGCAGCGGCGCCCGAAGGGGCCGATGGCCAGGCCCTGCCCGCTTCTATCCGTGTTCGCAGCGCGGCGGTGAGGGGTACCCAGCGCTGCGCACCGGCCCCGGCGCTCCGTCGTCCCTGCCGCCGCCAGGCAGGAAGGAAGGAAGGACGGGCGGAAAGGAGGCGGAGCGGGAGCGGGCCGCGTCCCTGCCGTGCACGGGGATTTTGTACGCGCGCGGGGGAGCGCGGGGCCCGGCGGGAGCAGCAGGGGCCCGGCGGGAGTGGCATGAGCCCGGGCGGCGGCGCGGCGCCCGGCGCTCCGGCAGCGGCGGCTCCGTGCGCGGCGGGGCGGAGGGCAGGCGGCGGGCGGGCCGGGCAGGCGGGCGGAGCGGCCGGCGCTCTCCCCGGTGGCCTCCCTCCCCGCGCCGGCCCTCCATAGCGCGGAGCCGGCGGGATCCAGCCCCGGGGACAGGCGGGTGGGAGCCGGCGCCGACCATGGCGAGGCGCGGCGGTGCCGGGGGCCGCGGGCCGCCGCCGGCCGCCCGGGCGCCGCGGGCCTGAGGTGGAAGGAGGCGGCGGTGGCGGCGGGTGGGGGAGTCGCGACTGCATCCGCTCGTCCCGCGGCCCGGAGAGGCGTCTGTGGGCCCGCCCTCTTCCTCCTCTCCCTCCTCCTCCTCTCTCTCCTCCTCCTCCCTCTCCCTCCTCCTCCTCCCGCCGCTCCTCCCGCCGCGCCGGGAGCTGCCGCCTCCTCCCCAGCGCCGGGCGCGCCGCGGTCGGGGTCGCAGCCGGCGGCCGCGGGATTTTCCTCGTTTGCTTGGGCCTTTTGTGTCGGGGCTCACAGTTGGCTAAGCACGGCCGGGCTGAATTGGGCCATTGTTCGGGACCCCCGAGCTCCCACGCTGCACATCTCTCGTCCCCAGCCCCCCTCCAGCTCCCCCTCCCCCCCATTCCTTTTTTTGCCTGAGAAGCCACATAACGTGCCTTTCCTCCACGCAAATCTGGGAGCTGTAAGCCGGACCGATTGCAAATGAAGTGTAATGCATTGTGGGACGTGTGTAAAATTGGATCATTCGAGGGAGAAAAAAAAAAAAAAGGAAGGGACCTGCGGCTGGCGCCCTAGAAGAGGGAGCGGCGAGATGCGCGCAGGTTGCGCCCCGGCGGTGCCCGCGCTAGGCTGATGCCCGGCAGCGCGCACCCCTGACCCCTGCTGCGGCGGGAGGAGTAGGCTCGGGCATCCTCAGCATGAAGAAGACGCGGAGTACGACCTTGCGGCGGGCCTGGCCTAGCTCCGACTTCTCCGACCGGGCCTCAGATCGCATGAGGTCCCGCAGCGAGAAGGACTACCGACTGCACAAGCACTTCCCCCCAGCTTTTATTTCCCAGGCATCACGGGGCTACATGACATCAGGTTTGTAACATAATTTGTGCATGCGAGAGAGCTTTATTGCGAGGCTGCTTCGCGATGTGTATCTGCCCGGGAAGGCTGTGTTGGTGGGTACGGAGGGGAGCCTGCGATCGGGAGGCTGAGTTGTTAGGAATAATGCAAAAAAAAAAAAAAATAGCATACATCCACCATTTTGTACGTCTGCAAGATTCACAGCGGTGTACTCGCAATATGGTGTTTAAAATCTATTAGTCTAGTGAAATAAAATGTATGAGAGAAACGGTTGCATCTATGTTGTGGAAGAGCAGACAAAAATGGATGTGCGGAGCATGGAGCCCTTTGCGCCTTTTGTGCGTAAAAGCATGTGCTGGATATTTACTGCTCTCCCACACATTCCTCTTTAAATGCAGTTAACTCTAGTTAACTCATCAGGTTTTCGTGGTTTTTCCATTTTGGAAAGGAAAAGGGTTACTTGTGGTTGCAAATGCAGTTGTCTTGTTACAGACTCTCAGGCTTTCAGCTGCATGTTTCTGCAATGGCAAGGCATGTGTTGGTGAAAATGACTGTAAACACATTTGCATTTGCTTTTTGAGGTGTAGAAAGAGACCGGACCTGTGTATGTGGTGGAACACACACGTGCATGTATATTAATTTGTCAGTGGCTTTCAAGGAAGGCCGTAGGGAAATAATGGACACTGCACCAACATGTTTGTGCATGGGAAAGAGAAAGCACAAACAAAACAAACAGCACAGGGAAAGGCAGGCATCAGGGAGAGGCTTGGCCTCCGATGGAGTGCTGGTGAGATTTTGGAAAGCCTCAGTACTGTTAGTAGAATCTGCTCCATCCAGAAATACATCTTAATGGCCTTGGAATTAAGGCATTTCATAAATACTCAAAAGAAGACTTGGGAAAATGTTGGTGGGGAGGGGGCCGGGGACAGAAAATCCTGGAAACCTCCTTTGTTGTTCTGCTGCCTGTTTATTGTGGTGATAGGACATAATGTTTCATTATTATGATGGCAAATTCCAATTTATCACAAAGGCACGTTTTCCCTCTGAGGCACAATTTAGGTTGAGTTGGCAGATTCCTTTAAAGGAGAAAACTAAGGTATTTATAAAGCATTACTGAAAACGTCTCCAGCCCTGTACTGCTGTCCCCTCCCACCCCATTTCTGCTGCAAAGGTTGAGCCAAAGATTGTGGTTTTCAGTTATATGTTCACTTTCCTGTCTCTGGCTCTAATAGACATATCTCTTCAGTCAGGATTAGTTTTTCATGTTTAAAAAGTGCCTCGTGACTGTTCTTTTCTTTAATGCCCAAGTACAAGAGAAATAATATGAATTTTCAATTTTATTGAAAAATCTGCCTGTGTAAGAGTATTGTGCCATTTTGGCAGTCAGTGCTCTGGTTCCTGGGAAGTCACATAGTGAGTGGAAACAACAAGGATAAATTATGCTTGAACAGCTGAAGAAGAGGAGGATGGTTGTGTTGGTGGAGTGGTTGACTTGTTCCGTTGGTGCTGCAGGACCTGAAAGTGTCTGGAAAGCTGAATCTGGCAATAGTGCAAAGATTTTTCTTATTCTGGGTGACTGTCCTGGTATTCCCATTGTAAGATACTCTGTGTCAGATCTGTTGAAGTCAGTACTTTTTAGGCCTTCCTTTCAGTGTGAAAGCCCATATTTAAAAGAGAAGGAGCTTACGTGAGCATTTTGTGCCAAGTGGTGTGGTTCTTGCTTGTTTTTAATTCTTCAGCAAAGTGTTCTGGCTCTGTGAAAGCTTTATGTTGGCAAGATTGGTACAAGCCAACCAGACAGTTGAACACCAGCAATCTGCAGAATCAGATATGTCATCCTGCATCTGTTGGCAGATACTTGTGTCCTTGAGAGGTAGGTGGGGGGCACAGAATTTCAATCTGCTATAGATTTTTAAAAGTAATCTCCAGACCAAGAATACTTGTTTATGAATATAGAGCGTACTGATTTCAATTGCAACAACTGAAGGTGAAGAACAAATGTCAAGTTTTACTAATTTGCTGAAGTTTTTGGAGGGAGAACACAATGAAAATTAAGATCAGCAAATATTTGTTGGTTTTGTTGGGTTTTTGGTTGTTGTTGTTAGGTGTTTATCTGGAAATGTAATTGTTCTCTCATAATAGATAGTTGCCACATTCATTTATTTCTAAAGGATCCTTGTCCACTGCCTTTCCAAATATTAATTTTGGGCTGAATAGCTACTATGTCTAAACACTTCTCACTATTTGAAGGAAACTCTCTTCCTTGCAGGAAATTTGTAGGAAGTCCACTGGTGTAAAAATTGTGGGGATGAGGAATACAAATACTTTCTTTGTCACCCAGAGTGTTGTAGG
This sequence comes from Taeniopygia guttata, assembly GCF_048771995.1. Classification (NCBI taxonomy): domain Eukaryota; kingdom Metazoa; phylum Chordata; class Aves; order Passeriformes; family Estrildidae; genus Taeniopygia; species Taeniopygia guttata. Next base: position 32,020,918 of record NC_133028.1, on the reverse strand, counting down.
GGAGAAAGGGTCCCGAAACACATAGGCTTTTCAGAGGGCTGCATTCTGTTTATCCAACCATTTAACCTCATCACCATTAACATTGTTGTGGTTATCTTTTAATTAAATGCCTCATTTCTTGGAATGGGGGTGGAGGCTGGGAAAGAAACCTTGGGGTTTTGCCTCAATTACTGTGCTTGGGGAAATACGGAAATGCGTGCAATCAAACAACCTTCAGTATGATGCTAAAAAGCTTGAAATGTTAATATGCAATATGCCTGAATTGAGCATGGAGAAGCTATATATATTTCTTTCAGCACAGAGAAATACTGAGTAATGCTGCTGCAGTCAATGCCATGGTGTTTTGTATGAGGAAAATACAGTCTCTAAGCAGAAGCATATTTATAATGGAAGTGCAAACCTCATGCTACAGTGGTGAAGCACATCTGATTTTAAGTAGCCTTTTCAGTAAAACTGAGTAAGGAGCAGTTTGATATTTGCTTGATTTGAAGCAGTATTGGTGGCTGGCCAGTCACATTTTCAATACTTGGGGAACAAACTGCCCATAATTATAGAAAATTGATGCAGATGCAATTCATATGAAATCTAAAGATTGTTTGACAGATGAATGGAGATGGAAGTAAGGAGGGAAAAAAGCAGACAATTTAGAAAATCACACAGTTTTGCTTCTGAATAATCTCTTGATACGTGCTATTAAATAGGCTGTACTCCAGGGTTTCTTTAGGCCTCCTAGCAACCGCTAGGTTCAAAGGCCATGCAAGGAGTTCATTGTTCATGCAGAATATTAATTTCCCAATGGAGGACTGTCTTGGAGAAAAAACACTGAAAAAGAAAATTACAACAATGTAGAGCTTCGACCTTGTGTGAAAAGAGAGGCTGAAAGTTTGAATCCAATACAATTCATCTACATGTATATAGTACCTCTTACTGAAAAGAGGGAAGTATACTTGAAGTTTGCGATATATTTCTGCTTAATTCAAGGGAAAATAAAAAAATCATATGCAACTGCCAAGCAGGTTAAAATGTAATGCAACTTAGGAGATCTCCAAATAGTTAAATGAAATAATATATATAGCTTTTCAAATATTGGAAACTTCTTGCTATTTTTTTTCCCTTTTTTCCTTCTAAATACAAAAGCAAGTTCTGGATTTTGTTTTAGCAGAGAGAGGAGCTGCACCCTGTGATTTACCCAGCCATTAAATATTACCAGAACTGAGTAACGCTCTTGAAAGAAATAACTTTTCCTGCAGCCTGCTTAATTTACTTTAATTGACAATTTTGGTGTTGGAGGTAACATGTCAGTTTGAGATGGAGGTGATCTAGGGTGGCAGTCACAACATGAAGGAATGTCTGAAGAGCTTTCTGCAATGGTAAAAACTTATTCCAGAGCATGGTTGTTTGGAGGTTATCTTTGAAAAGTGTGCAGTTACTTTACTGCTCTTTGCTTTACATTTTCTGTGCAGAGGTTTCAGTCCTTCAGAGTTGAAGAGTAAAATTCAGTGTCAGTATTGCCTGCTGTTACTGGAGTTTGGTTACCAAGTTCAAGTAGAAGGGAAAGGAGAGAAGTATGTAACCCTGCTATCCAACTGATGGTATCTGTATGCAAATTAAAATTGTTAGGAGGAAAAGGTAACCTCATTCTCTCTTTCAGCAATGTTTGATGAAAGGTCTAGGACAAACTCTTCAAGCTCCTTGAACAGTAAGGAGGACCTTGAGAGTCATCTGAGTAAATTTAAAAAGTCCTAAGTATATTTTTTTTTCAAGCTTGAACCTCTAAGTCTAAAGATTAGTATTTGGAGATAATTGCACATTAACTGAAGAACTCAGTTTAACATAATTGAGAAGTGCCAGATACACACAAAGCTCATTCTGTTCTCCTGTCCCTTAATTCAGTTATCTAAAAGAAGATGTAGCTTGAAAGCAGCTGTATTGTAATTAATATTTTATGGAATAATCAGTATTGCATCACCTTTTTTTTAAATGTGGTATTAAGAAACACCTTCCTATATATCTTCTTAACAGTAATGTGATCTCTTTGCTTCCCTGACTTCTGAATACTTGTGTGTCGTTTTATGCAAACCCATTGCTGGGACAATAAAAACTGAGAGTGTATGGGTGTCAATGGCTAGTAGAACCAGCTTTACCTCCTGGATCCTGCTCTGTCTCTTTTGCTTCAGTCTATGGTGAACTGGTGAACCCTGAAAGGGTCACTCTGTTCAGTTAGTTCAGGGGCTGTGCCTGCTTTATTGCTTGGGAGGTTACTACTGGGCTCACTGTGTCTTCCCAGTCCCTTTTGGTCCTGTGGCATCCACTTACCTTGACAGAGGATTAGGAACTTTCACTGACTGCACATTCTGATACGGGGGAAGGATCTAAGTATGCTGTGTCTTCAGACCACAAACTTGGTTCTAGTTCATGGACCAGTCATTTTTGCACAGTTTCTACTTCATTTTATTTTCTCCTCTGTTTCATGACTAAAAGAATACAAAAGACAAGTTCTTCTCTCCTGTAGAGCCCCACTTTTCATTCCTGCAGTTGTATGTGTGGTATTAGCTCATATACAGTGCTGTGCCCAGGCCTGTGTTTTATGTCACATGTATGCCTGGTCCTTGCCCACCAGGTACCAAGACATTTTCTGCATACCCATGAGTTCACTGCTGGACCGAGCTGGGGGCGGTGTCCGGAGCACTGCTTGTGTGTTCAGCTGACCAAACTGCAGTTGAGTACCCCTTGCTCTTCCTGGTTGTTGTGACCTATGAGTGTGGGGATCCAGAGTGTCTCTTTTCTTCATGGCACTAGGAGTAAAATCAAAAAAGAGAAGACTGTGTGTGTGCCTATCTTACCTAGACATGTTCACGTTTCTATCTCAGTTCAAACCACTCATCTCTCAGGGCTAAGTTCCAGGTTATTTTTCCTTCCTAGCCCCTTGTTCTGCTTGCATTCAAAGTCTCCATGTTCTCTCTGCTGGTTTGCTTGGCTCTTCGGCCAACTTGAGGGGCACAGACATGCTCCAGGATTGAGTCACCAAAGGCTGTCATTGACATTTGTATTGGAGTGTCAGTCTGCATCTGAATACATTTCTAGTTATGTTTTCTGGTAGTGCAGTGACTGAAGTAATTTTTCTATATGCACACTAGGTATCATGATAGACTACTGAAGATACAGGAAGCTCCTCTTTCAAGAGTAGACAAGGGTTCAGAACACAGTACTGATTCATTCCACTCTTTCACAGGTGTAGAGGTTATGCCCTGTTAGCAGCACTTGATGAACCTGAAGGGTGTTGAATATCTTGCCATTTTGGAATTGAATAGCAGCCACATCTTTGCAAAATGCATTATTTGTTGGAGGGGGCTGAAATGTGAGGATTCTGCAGATCACCTTGGGTTAGCTTGATGACCTGTTCAGTTGTGAACAACAATAGGTCTTCATTTGTATGCTGGAGAGTTCATTCCAGAGTAAACTACTATCTTTGTAACATTCTTTGCACAGTTTAAAGACATTTAAGTACAATTAGAAGACCAGAAAGATTCTGTTTTACTAAGCATTGTAGAAATCCTCAAAAATTTGGGGGTTTCTTTTCAGTTTTCTGGAAGGTTCTTTAGCATGACTCTGCTTTATATCCTATAGCAGGTTGCAGAATATCTCTATGAACAGCATTAAAACAAATCCAAATTCTGGGCCATGACTCAAGTAAAGCAATGCTGAAAAAATCTCAGGTACAGTTCCTCTTGGATCCCCCTAAGCATGCTTTTACATGCTTTTATGTATGCTTTTTCTTATTGGAAGTGGCTAGACAGTATCAGTCATGACCCAAAATTGTTAGCTAAGTTAGAGCTTGTGCAAGAACTGCTAAATAACACAGTATTAATAGTATTTTTTTTCCCTTGAAAAACATTATACTTTCCATTAGTTTAAATGACAAAACTACCACTGAATTGCCAAAACTGGATATCTGGTGGGTTTGGTGGTGTAGATGTAAATCTCAGCTTAGAAATATAGATTGCCTCTTGTAAGAAGTAACTAATTAATATTTCATGCAATTCTGTCCAACCACTGGGTTTAATTTTTATCAGAAGAGTTAAAAAGGATAATGACCATTGAAACTGAGACCTGAGTGCCTGAACTTGTACTCTACACTTTCATTTATAGGTTTTTTTTCTAGATTAATTAGGTCAGGAAGCAGAAACAAGGGTTAAAAGCTTTTCTAAGAGTTTCAGAAAATTGTGCTTCTGTACTTGTTCTTGCAGAATTTTTTGTATCAAGGCCAGTAGCAACCAGAGCAGTCCTAGGGAAAATGCTTGAATATTGAACTTGCAAAAAATTTCCCAAACCAGAATTTGTTGCTCCCAAGTGACTGCCTGTAGCTATGAAAATGTATGAAAATAGTTTATAGCTACTGGCTTCCTTTTTTCAGCATATTTTATTGAGTTGGCTGCTCCACTGATGCTGTTTTGTTTCTCACTCTTGGATGACATATAGGTGCTGGAATTATCTTGCTCAAATTGCCTGTGGAGGGGGGTGGGGAAATAGAAGACCTGGCTTTACAGCAAGTATATTTGGGTGTTCAGCATGATGGAGTGGGTAGAACAGTCTAGTTTAGACAGAATCCTGATCTGTATTGGCAGCTTTTAAACAGGCTGCAAAAGGTAACTGAAAGAAGAAAACTTGATTTTCAACAGGCTTGAATTCATTATAAAGAAGATAGCAACTTTCCTTTCTCCTGCCCTCCAAGAGAGATTAAAATCACTGGGTTTGAAAGTTAGTAGGCGAGGGAGGTATTCCCAGTTGTATCACTCATTGACTTTGTTTTCCTGGCTACTTTTAACTGCTTCTGCAGTTCTCTGCACTTCTGTTTTGATCTGTTCAGTAGGAGAATCTTTTCCTTTGTTTTATACTGTAATATTGCCCATCACAAAAGAAGGATCCTTTCTCAACCCAGGCTTTGATTTGGTAATGGTGTGTAAGAACAGACATCCAGTAATAGGTGTGTTTAGTGTGAATGTAGCAGTCCTCGTTATGCAAGTGAAATCCTGTGTTCAGATCAACACTGTGTTCTTAGAATTTTCCATCTCACTTCCTGCAAGCCAAAAAAGAGATCCTCTTTATAATACCATCAGTAAATGATGTGACATGAGTGTTATTCGGTACTGCTATCACTACTACCTTGTCAATCAACTCACAAACTGAAAACAGTTCTGTTTTTCATCAAATTGTAGATTATGTGATTCCTATAATTTTTAAAGTATAAGAGTGTTTCTTGTTGCTTCAGTGGGAAATACTATCTGCAGAAGATAGCTACAAATGCACAATTCACTAGAAATTTCAAGCTGTGATACTGAGAAAACATATCTCAGTGTCTTTATTGAATCTTATAAGGTGTAAAAGCACCAGAGTAAGAATGAAGTTGAACTGCTTTTATTTTGTGGACCTTTGTGGACCTTATGTGCATGTTTGGGTATTGTGAAAAAGAAGGTATTTTGATTTAGGAGGAGCAAGAAGAGAGACAGCAAAGTTACTCTTAACTTTTGTTTCTGTGTGATACATTAAAGGTATAGGCAGTACAGTGCATTCAGCTTTCAGCTCTAGACAATTAAGCAGTAACTGCTTCTGTTCAGCAGTTTTTCTTTTCAACAGTTGTCCAGATAACCTAGATGAACTGTAGCTCTCTCTATTCCTATGCCTTACTGACCAGGGGTTTTATTTTGAAAAGCATGTCTAATGCGAGAGTAGAACAGGCACACAGATATTACTTGTCATCTTCTCAAACATGATCAAGGTGCAGTTTGTCTGGGATGCTGGAACTGAAGGACTATGAGAATGTCTTCCTGTGTTTGGGTGGTATTTGTCCTCACCTCTTGGTCTTTGTGTCAATGAATGATCATGTGCACCCATTGTTGAGGTACCAGTAGTGATAAATCTGCATTTAATGATCTCAAAACACATTTTCTAGTTACTATTTCCTTTCCCGGCTATACTGTTTAAAGAAAAAAAACCCCAGAATGGCTCTTTTTAGTGAATCTGACCTCCACATTTTGAGGCTTAGGGAGTATAATAGACAGTCAGAAATACTTACCTAATGCGGCCTGGAAAAGGCAAAGTTCAGTATGAAAGCTGAGTTCATCATAACACAGGAAGCTGTGCTGGGAGAACCTAGATTGTATAAATTAGTTTCTTTGCCCATTTGTGTTCTTTTAATTTCCTCCATAATTTCCTATGAATTTCCTGTTGGTGACCTGTGACCTAGTTTGTAGATGACCTTCTGACAATATGTGATAATGTTGTAAATGCTATAAATTGGACTGTTTATCCTGTAAGCCAGTAAAGATGATGTACTAAATTTCATTGTGATACTTAACTTTGCCTCTTAAATTTTCAGAGCATTTTAGAGTGAAGTAGTATTCTTCATTTTCATAGGACAGTCTAAATTCTGCTTTTCTCAGAATTTGCATTCTTAGACCATGCTGTGGCCTGTTTCACAACATGTAAGCCCTTAAACTAAACATTTTTTTAAACAGAGTGAAACAGAAATATTTTTTTACAAGGTTTTCTTCAGATTTGTATCCTTTTAGGTGTAATTACTGCATTGCTGGCTGGGTGAGTAGAGTGGCCAGAAATTTCAGAGCTGAAGTTTATTGCCTATAACATGAAGTTTGGAACAGCTGCAACCTCCACTTGTAAATTGGGTGTGTCTGCAGTACATCTGTTTTGAGAGATGGAGGACAAATACCAGTGGCCATGGAAAGTTCACCCAAGACCCGAGCAATCCCTCAGCCTCTGGCTTCAGGGCAGTTTCATGGATGAGGAGGTGGGAGCAGATTGGCTGGCTGTTGGTCTGTGCACTGACCTACTCCCCTTGCACTAGGCCAGTCAAAGACTGTATCTTTCTCTTTAGATACAAATGTTCCATAAGCATTGAATTTCAAGAGTGAAATCATAAAATAGTATTTGCATGGGATGTCTGCATAGGAATGGATTTGACTGAAATGTTTTCACAGAACAGAGAAACAAGAAATGGTTTTCTGCGTTTTTCTCCTTCCAGCTTTAATGAAATCTCAGTTTCTGAGTAACTTCCAGTTTTGTTGGGAAAATATGTAGGCATCTCTAAATGAAACATTTTGCAGTTTTTGTTTTTTGCTAGCATCTTTCTCTGAATCAGTCTTAGGTTCAGTCTGTGTAATTATTTTAATTGCAGAAATATTCTTCAGCAACCATAGGTGTAAAATTCAGGAATGTTTTAGAAACCTTGCTTTAAAAATCCTGTTCTTAACTACCTCTTTTCACAAGAGGTTGGAGTAGCTATGTGAGGTATTGTTTATATTAGAGCCACATACAATAACTTTTCACCAGATGTGACCAGCCATATTGCCTGTTGTGCAGCACAGTCAGATATGATTTATGTAAGTTTATTTAATTTGATATGTGGTGAGCCTGTGCTCTGTGTGCGTGTGCTAATGGTTCTACATGAGAATGTACCTTAAGGCCCCAAGGGTCCTTTAGTGGGAAAAGTGCACAAAGTTTTGGTTGACTGTTTAGATAGGAAACTTTAACACACAGCAGTGCTCCTTCCATGAACAATGCACGTACCCATCTCTCTTGCACATATTCTTTGCCTACACAGGAGAACTGGAAAGGTTGACGAGGATGTAGTTTAACTGCTGAGTAATGCTACCTTTTAATTGGGGTCTGCCTTTGAATTAGGGCCACAGATTGGACAGCTAGAGAAACTGGGGCAGGTTTGCTAGAAACAAGGGTGGGTATGGTGGCAGAGCGCAAAAAGAGGAGTCATGGGCAGAGTTGCTGTTCTGCCAGAGAAGGCTGATGTTGTGTTCTGGTCACAAGAAGTATGCTTCACTTTTACCAGCTCACCCTTAGATTTCAATTTAAGTCATTAAACTGGCTGTATTTAAATCAGGACTATTAGTCCTTCATTTGCATGTCTCTGAGCTCATTTCAAAATTGATACATTTTTTCTGCCTACCAGATGATAATCTTACCCAGTTTTCATGGCAGTGATGATTGTTCGAAACAAACTAACAAGCTCTACAATACAGTACACTTGGCTTTTCATGGTTATTTTTTTATCCTAACAGTGATCCATTTTTCACACCCACAGCAGTGTACTTAAGTACAGTGAAGTGTTTCACTGTAGATTGCAATTAGAGTTAAATCATGAAAAGATAAGTTAAAAGAGTTGAGGTAAAAGGCTCAACATGCCTGTTTCATCATAATTCATTCACTAATTAATGTTGCAGTTGAATAGGATGGTGTGGATCGAGTGGTGAGAAAGCAGATAAAAAGGCGGTGATACTGAATTTTACTAGTGTGTTGGTGTCAAACCAAGCTTTGTTAGTATAGGTGTGTAAAAATTGTCTGACAGCACAGTTACCCATGGGAAATGTCATTTTATCTCTAACAGCAAACTAGCTTCAAACCTGTTTTTCAGATCAGAGCATTTGACCTCTTATGTACTCCTGAATAGGTGGATGCATGAATGTGATTGCTGTGCATAACTTTGGGAGGGCTATTTTGCTATGGGGACCAGCAAGGAGGAAAAAAAGCATCTAAAACCTCCTCTGGTATATGTTGCCATGCAATAGCACTTTTGGATTGTGTTTTTCCAGCAATAAGTAAGAACCTGAGAGTGGCTGTGCCAGTTAAGACCCAGGTCTGTCTTGCCCACTCTGCTGTGTCCAACTATTACCACAAACAGGTATCTAAGGAAGTGGAAGGAGAAAGCAAGTGCGTGTGGTGCTCCCCCCAGTGTGCTTCCCATCCTTTGCCAGCTGGTTCAGGCAGTAGCAGTCCTCATGATGTTTTGCTTGTAGGTACACTACAGGTACACTGCCTGGTATCACTGCCTCGTATCACTGCCTGTGATTCCAGGCAGTGTTAGGGGAGTGACAGCTGCTTTGCTTGCATGAGGGGAGCTGCACTGTGGCAGCCTCAAGTTGTGTGCATTGTCAATACTAAACTGACATTAGGTTTCACCCAGTCTTCTTTTGCTGCTTTTCCTAATAATGAGGAATATATGCACATGTGAAGGAGGTTTTGAGGTTCTTGGTATTTTTGGTGGTAGAAAACCAGCAGATAGCTGTTAGGTCAAGAGGCAACATTAATCCCATCTCTCCAAACAACACAGACATTGCAGATTCCTGTAACTAGGATATCAATAGGATTCATGTCATCACACATTCTCTTCTGAAGTTATGAAAGAAGCATTTGTTAATTATTTCTGTAATTTCATTTACTCCTTTCATGTAGTTTTCTTCTCTCAGTTCCTTCCTTTCCTTTCCCTCTGAATTCTGGGCCTCATGAGCCATCTGACCTTGAAGGTGACATGCCTAGATGAAAGGCTTGCATTAAGCAGGACTTTCTTGTATCAACTCTTGACATTCCAAAAATGTCAACTCCTGATTCAAATTGCAAGCAGGCTCTGGTGCCAAGGCATTAGTTGTTTCCAAGTCTTCTGCTTATTGGTAAAGCGGAACTGCTGTTTCAAGACAGCTGTTGACCTGAGAAAAGGATGCAGAAGTGGGTCCTAATGTATCATGTCTCCAAGGTATCCCTTTTCCTTATTTTGGAGGCATTGGCTGGCTCACAACATTAATCTTGGTTCAGCTAGTAGCTAAAGGCCATAACTTTACAGCATGGCTTCCTGAGCTTATGACACATTGTATATCTCTGTAAAAGTGGTGTTTTTTACAGAAGGCAAATGTTCAACATCTCTGAAGACTGATGCACTGCATGGATTGCAAAATCCACATACTTCATATGGGCCTGAACTAACTCTATCCATGTACTCAGTGGGTTGCCTTTGAAAACACTGGTGAAGTGTAGAGCTGAATACAGTCACCATTCTCTCTGCAAAGCTGCCTAAGTATCCATCAAATTATGTCCCCAAGCTCTGTCAATTCATAGACCAGCGTAATAGAAATATGCTTTCTGAAATAAATTTCAGATGTGTTGTGTAGAAGTGGATGGAGACAACTGTGTGTGGTGATTCTTCCAGAGATTGTGTATGTACTGCAAGTGGTACAGCTCTCCCAAGAGATCCACTATGCACATTCAGTGATGCTCACAGGAACCATCTTTTTGCTTTGTATGTTCAAAATAACTTTGCTTCATGTGCTGAATGCCATAATATATTCATACATGTTTATATAATTTTACTTTATGTATGTATATTCATATGTATGTTCTTTTTAAGACTGCCCTTTTTATTCTCCACCCTTCTTCTGATGGTTCTATATATTACTTGTTAATGTAACATCAGAGCACATCCATTTAATATGTTTTACTTGAGGAGGCTGGATTTTATACCAATATGAGTGTATTTTGTTTATGCTTTCTGTACATGTGCAGGTGTTTATTTAGATGTGCATGCTGTTAGTAATTGTAATTGATGTTGGAGATGTGTTTTCTAGCAAGAGTGAGATATAAACATTGAAAAAACAATGCAAATGGTAGAAAATATAGGATATATAAAACAGTAACTATGATAAAAAGTGATGTATTTCATAATAGACTTCAGTTTAAAAAAAATTGAAGGATTTCCTCTCAGCAGTCTTTGAATTTGTCACTTATTGTTTTGTTTGCATAAATGTTCTTAAACACCATTGTAGCACTGAGATTCTCACAGGACATTGGCTTTCATCCACTCCAGTCCAGGATCCAATCTGTCCAGTGGGTGCTTAATCAGAGTACCTCCAAAGTCCATGATTTTAGAGTCTGAAGCTATTATTCCACGTTAAAAAAATAGCATTTTAAACTCTAGTGCACAATGGAAACATATCAAATGTCATTTGCAGGATTTGAAATCTTCTTTTGTGAACTCTTGGAAAAAGTATGTGCTTTTAATCTCTATTAGCTAATTTAGAAGCAGCAGCAGCAAAGGTCAAATGTTAAATGTTTAATTTGGTTTCTCTAATTGGATCATTAAAAGTCACCTAATAGACCATGGGTCAGATTCTTTTGTATACCAGCACAATTCTATTGATTTTTACCTGAGTTACTGCTAGTTTATTGTAGCATGAGAGCAAAAGCAAGACTGTTGAGTCCATTGCTGGTGACTGTAGAATGGTTTCTGCAGACAGAGCCAGGTGACAAAACTGGATTTCTCTTGATGATTCTCAGGGAATACCAATGATCATTTGCAGTATGAAAACCATCAGTCTTTAGTCCTGCATTTATTAGTGGTGTTGGTTTATTCCTAATTGCCTGATTTAAAGGAAGATTGCACTGCCATGGAGTAATACCATACCTGTCTTTGCAGTAGCTATCATTGAAACGAGTGCTGTCACTACTGTGGCAGTGGTGCCCTCAGTGTGGTCTCCCATGTGCATGTAGGCTGGCAATCCCCTGCTTGCACAGTGGTGAAAGGGAGGATCTACAGCTCTTGGTGCTCAGGTAGAGGGTGGGACCCTGAGGTACTTACGTCAAAAGCATGTAGGTGACAGAAGGGGAAGATCTGGAGCCAGTATTCTGCAGTCAGAATACTGCTGAGTATTACTTGTAGACTGTCCTAAAATCAGGGCACAATGCCTGGTTTTGTGGTGAGATGTCATGCCTTGCTGAAATGTGTGCTGGTGTGACATCACAAAGTTTGCCTTTCCTTCCCATGATTCTGACCTGTGCTTTGCTGTCATTGCAATATAGCAGTCCCTCCCCTTGATTTTTCAATAGAAAAGCAGGCAGAAAAGGGAAGTATTCAAAGGGAGATTTCTTTGAGTGGAGGCTGCAGGACTTTTCCCTGCTAGTCACAACCAGCTATTAAAGTGGATAAACAGAAAGTCTTTGTGAGATGTGTTTTCCATCCCTTTCTCTCATTTTTTCCTTCTAGGTAGTTTGATGTCTCTTTCTATGTTGGCTTTGGCTTCAGTCTTACCTCAGTACACCTTGTGGTGGGTCACCAGGACTTTTGGGAACATAAGACTTTTGAGGCTACTCCCCCCTCTGTCAAGTGTGCTTGAGGCTGTCCAAGAACTATGATCTGGAAGAACAGTACTAAGAGAGACAGCAGTGTCAGACCACACATTCCATTATGAAACCAAACTGTCCAAGAAGTCTACAAACATGTCTCCTCTGTGGGGATCTTAATTTCAGATATATATTATATTTACTTAATAGTTAGGTTATAGAAAAATTGCAGTTAAACCCAAAGCATTTTACTAAATACAAAAGCTATCTTTAATCCAAATTTCATGTTCTCTTCACAAATTAACAAACACATTCTTTTCCAATTTTCCCCTTTCCTCTTTCAGCAGTGGAGAGGAATAAGCTAGGTAACTGCTAGAAACCTGTAGGCTATGCCCTCTGTTGTAAAGTGTAAGTGTTCCTTCTACTTTGAAGCTAGGATAGTATATTTAATTCGGCATCAGGGGGAACATTGAATGTGTAAATATTACAGGAGCAGACAATAAATAAAGCTGGAACATTTAGCAGCACTTGACAATACTGAAATGAAATATATGAAGTGCAATGTTAGCAAATGTTTATATAAAACATGCTACAGTATTACATTGGACAATTAAACCTCTCTTATCTCAGGCATTTATCTCTAGCTAAAGCCAAGTGGCTTGCAGGTTTAAGTTGCTCAGTATTTTTGAAGTCAGTGTGGTAATGACACATGCTAAGCAGCTGCATTTTATGTGTGAGCATTTTGGGTATTTTTCTTGGCCTGACTACTTTTATCTTTGGAGACACAAGTGTCATCAGAAGGAAAAGGCCAAAGTCTAGTGAGTTTAATTGCAAGAACTAATGTTGGTAGTTGCATTTAAATCTTCTCTTTAGTACTTGCATCTCAGCTTTGCCATTTTTTGAAGTCTTTTGTATAGAAATACTAATATGAGTGTAAATCCTCTGCCAGCCCTCTTGTCACCTCTTTCACAGCCAAAAAGGGTTTGGATGATACAGTCATGGGTGGGGTGTTGAGTCTCTGAGACCCCTTGAACTGAACTTGAACCTTGAACTGAACCCCTTGAGCTGATGGCCCGCCACCAAGTCTGTCTGACCGAGCATTTGTGAAAGGATGGGTGTAGTGCAAGCTAATTTGTTGACTATTATGGCTACTGTGGTGTTGAAAAACTGCAAAAGCTGCCTGAAACCAGTTCAGAGCAGCAGTGAGAGTATATAAAGAGTATACATATGGCTTGTTTAAAGTGATCTAGAAATCATAGTTATGCTCAGATATTTCTTGGTATGGGTGGGTTTGTTGTATTGGTTTTGTTCTTTGAAATGAAAAGACAGCCTGCTTTTGTAGCTAAGAAATTCACATTTGCTGCATAGTTTTTTCTTTTAGTGTGTGAATCACAAAAGTTGGAATCTTATGTTGCTTGTCATGCATTCATGATTATAGAAGATGACCTCATTGTGTTTGCAGCTATAATTTACATGGAAGAATTGCATTAAGGATCAAATTAATGTTGAATTGATAGCTTTTCTTAGGATAGTTCATCAAACAAGACCAGCCACTCTTCTTGTGACGTTAGCAAACCCTGTGCCTTGCCAGTACTGCAAAGCTTGGAAATACTGTGGTCTGGCTTTGGAGGTCAAGGATGGGATGTGCTTTCTGGTGATTCTCAGAGCATCAGCAGTACGGAACAAGTGAAGCCAGAAGTACTGATGTGTGAAGGGATTTATAAGCTGGTTTTGGCAGGATTTATAGCCATTTTTTCTCAAAAGGTCACTGACAAATCTTTCTCACACCAAGGAAACAAGTTGTATTTCAAAGACTGTGTCACCAAGAGAAAGAGACCATTTTTATTTGTGTCCTTTGCTGTTATCTTGTGGTGTCTTCTTAAACACCTTCATACATCTTAGGACTTTAGGTGATCTGACAGTGTCTATTCATAATTCTTTTCAAAATAAAATGTTTTACCTCTTCATGTGCACTTTACGAGCAACTTTCAGATAGTTTCCTGTTGCATTTGTAGACAATTTGACCTGTAAAATGTCAGCAAGTATGAGGAGAATTTCAGAAAAACGTATCAAACCACTGATTTTGAGCTACTGGTATGTCTGCTTTGCTTCTGGTTCTCAGAGATGAGAGTCCATCTGTGCAACAGCAAAACATTTTTGCTTCTGGCCTTTACCTTGAAACCTCCTACTTTTATCTCACCCTCTCCTCTTCTGGGTGCTTGGTCCCACCCAATGACCCCACTTTCAGAAAAGCTTCCTTCCCACAACTTTGCTTTCTACTGTTGTGAAACACAGGCAGAGCTAGAAGTACAAAGCAAGACCAGGTTTACTTTTTACAGGGGACCCAAAATAGAACTCTGACTAATTAGCATAAGTAAGGTATCAAGATCTATTTGATTTGGGACTACAATAAATTTCTTTTCATGTTGAAGAGAATAATACTGTGAATAATAAAATACTGTATTGGAAGAGAGAATATTTATGATTTTTTTATTATTAGGTGGTGTACATTTATATATTGTCTTTATGTAGATTCATTGACTTATGCCCAAAAGCAGTAGTGCTTTCCTTACATATAGTCCGGATGTTTTTTTACTGGGATGCAATGCAGTGCAAAACATTGTCTTCTCAGTAGAGATCAACAAGAAGTCATAGTAAGTTCAATCTATTTTGAGGTTTTCTTGCTATCTTTTTATTAAAAACCAGCTTGATTTAAAAATCAAATATTATGCACTGATCATCAGCATGACTAGTTTTGTGATTTGTGGGTAAGTTGTTTTGTTGATTTTCCTCATTTGAATCTTTATGGTTTGGGGGAGAGATAAGGTAGTTGTATTTATTGTTTGCACAAGCAGTGTGGTATTTTGTCTGGAGATGATAGTGGTATGTTCAATTAACAGTTTAAAACTACTTAAATAACAGTTTAAAAATACAAAATACCTGTTAGGGAAAAGTCACTATCCAAAAGCTGTAGCAAAATGATCTTGAATTTTTTAACCTAACTTTATGTAGCAGGTAACACCGAAACTTAATCCCAGAAATATAAATTCAGATGTAGCATCTGGGATGCTATTGTTCCCCCATTTTTAGGCCATTCATTAGAAAGAAAGGAAATAAAAAAGAAACCAGGAGTGAAAGCCAAAATACTCTGACTTTCAATCTAGTCATTCTTCTGTGCAAAAATATTTTTTTTAGATCACGTGGCTCACTTAGGTTGCACTTAAGTTCTAGTGGCAAAAGTACTTGTTCAGGATTTAGTACATTCAGGATTTTAAAGTAGTTGACCCAGACTTTTATATTTGAACTAAAATAAATAGGCATATGGCAAGTGGAAGAACATATAACTACTCTGCTGCCTCAAAATTCTTTTGAGGTCAAGAATTTGAAAACAGGGACCTATAGTGCAGTTTGTGAATACAATAGGAACAGCTGGTGCTCAGCACTTTTGAAAATGAGGTCACTTTATTCTTGGTTGAAATGTGCAAAATGGGTCATCTGGGCATAAGCTTAAGACAAAGGCTGAGCACGTGGTCATTTATAACCAAGTTGTCCATGTTTCCAGAACTAGTTAGTTAAAAGGATTCAGTGAAACAAGGAAACACTGCGATAGGTCTGCACTTTCCCAACTTTTGGAAGCAGAGCTCCTAATCGTCTACCAGGACAATAAATCACTGCCACGTATTTTCAAAGATCTGCTAATGCTGAGGATGACATCATCCATATTTTCCACAGTCACCCCTCCCTCTGATGCCTTTCTGCTCGTCCTTCACATAACCTACTTTAGGAAACACTGCTCTATTGTACAGTCCTTGGGAACACTGCCTCTCCACTAGTCTCAGCCCTGGGACTTCCCTGGTCCTGCCAGGAAAACAAAGGAGAAAATCCCAAACATGCACAAACTCTATAGCATCACTAGCAAAATCTAACAATGCATTAAGAAAGATAACAAGAACACTACTTAGATCTGATTTTCCATTTTTCATTATAAATATTATATTTAAAATATACATAAGTTAATGGCATTAAGGCTACGTTTTACACTTTTGTTACTTGAACAGCTGTTGCGAACACATCCAAGATGATAGCATAATTCATAGGATACAGGTATAGCTGAATTGGCAAATTTGAGACTGATACTGATTGCTGTTGAGTGTTGTAGGACGTGGATAAGAAGTTTGCCATGAGAACTTATATTAGATTCAGTAAGAATGTGCAGGCTCTTCCAGACCCTGCCTCATCCCAATAGCCTGTACAGACTGCCATCTGACCGAACACCTTGAGTATCAAGATCATAGGAAAAATTCAGATTGGAATGGATATCAGATGATTGTAGTCCACCCATGTGAGGCCACACCATTCTTCTCAAGAGGATTTGAGTCTTTGTGCTCAAACAATGCTTTTTAAATCAAAGCAAATTCTATTAATTTACTTGGGGAGTACTACATTCAAATCACACTGGCTTCAAGCGAAAGTTTGAAGACCATGCTAATGTAAATTGCATTCTTAATTCCACAACTACTCATTTTGTCATTAATCATCTTACCTAGTAGAATATTTTGTTAAATATAGCCATTTATTGCTTTAGTTGCAAAGAATAATGATTTTATTGATTGCATAACACTTCTGTGTCTTTGTTCTCATTTTTCATGCAATTTTGTAACTTGTTGATGTTCCTTTACCCAAAAAAGTATGTAGTTACATTGGCAAGAATAAACAAAGCAGAAGGGGAAAACACCACCCTGTTCTCAAATCCTGTGTATTTTGTCTCTGAAGGTGGAGTTGTGCTGGAATTATTCAGGGCTGCATCTCATAGCTAGCACCACATTGCAGATGAGCCCATGGGAATGCTTCTCATTATTTTCTTATAACTGTAAGTTTAATTTACTGAGGCAGGCTTGAAGATTGCCTTTGTATGAGTGAGGTGATTTGCCTGTCTAAACCAGGCTTACGTTTTGTCTAGTCTTTAACAAGAACTGTCAAAATGAGCATGGAGGTACACAAAAAAGTGGTGATAGCAGCAGTACAAGGAGTTCCGTATTGGAAAAGCAGAATGCAATTAGACATTTCCATGGCTGGCAAAGTGCAGTGAGTACTAAGCTGGGCTATCAGCACACATTGCTCCAGAACAGAAGAGTGTTGCTTCTTCAGTGGAAGGAAAACACTTTTCAAATCCAAACGTATAACACACATGTTGGATTTGGAAACTGTTTTCCTTCCATCAAAGAATCTTTCATTGAACATTGATGTGATAAATGACAGCTAAGTACTTAATATGAAGATGCATAACAGGTTCGGTTTTTTTCTCTGTACCACAAGGCAGTCAAAAATACAGAAATGCTATCTTCTGATACCATGTAGCTTTATTACTTTCAGTTTTACCACTGGAGGGAAGTGCTTAAAAAGCAAAGCAGAAGATTCCCACAGTGTCTTTCTGTTTCAAGGGTCCGACCTGGATGAATTGCTGCACTGAAGTGTAATTAATCACTAGCTGCAAGATGGAACAAGGGTGGCTGGCATAGCAGATAGAAGAAGAATTGTCTGCAGGATGCACAGATGAATGGGCCATGTCTGGAGGAGCACTGGTGTTGTCTGGCTTGTTTTCATTACATGAATTGTGTCTCTTTTCTGACTTCTTCCCAAGTTTGAGTAGTTTTCAGGTAATGAGGGAGGCTGTTCCAGCTTTTGCAATCACTGTAATTGATTCTGGTTTTGCAGAAGAGGTATTTAAAGAGTTATGGTAGTATTTAGTAATTTGTATTTCATTTCATCCTCAGTTGAAACTGTTGTTGAATTAATAAATATAACACTCTCTATGTTACTTCTCTATCATATCAGGTGTAGTCTTTTAAATCCTTGTAGAATTTGCATGCTAAAGAAGTCACATTAATGTGGATTCCACCTAGAAAAGTACAGTTTCTGGCATCCCTGCAGTATCTTCTATGTGACCATATTTTTTTTATTAATCAGAGCTGAAAGGTTTGTGCATGTGTTCTGTGGATAAAACTCTGTGTCCTACAAAAATAGAGTAGTGATTTAGGAACTTGGTATTTTCCTTGAGGTGGGACATTTTCTTTTAAACTTTCTGAGCAGCCAAGACTTGAAAGCAACCCTTCAGAAAAGTGTAAATATCAATATAGGTAGGTTGCAAGCCAATTCTAGTTCTGCTGTAAATATTGTCATTGTAAACCTTTGAACTGCATGTGTCCACTTAGTGTGGAACAAGAGGAATAGGGCTGCATTTCAAAGCCTGTGATCTGCTTGAAAATAAACTATCCTCAGCGCAGAGACCATAAAGCACTTTTAGGAATGCCATTAGAGGACAGTGCACAAGCTCTGAGTTGGGTGACTATTAGGGAAAAAAAGGTGTGTTCTGAGACAAGACTTCTGCATGCATCTTCAGGGAGACAGTTGTGATCAAACCTTTCTGTGCCCACAGAGCAGGGCAAGGGGAGAGGCCCAGAGGCAATCCAAAGTTGACTCCATCAATCTTGACATTCTCTGGTAAGCAGCAACAACAGGAGACTAGAGCATAACCTAGAGTGCTGGTGCCTGTGCTGCAACAAGAAAGACTGTAAAATCCATTGCCTTGGATTGTAAATTTAGGCATTTTAAGCATAAACAACTCACTGCCTACCAACTGCTTAGGTCAAACTTAGGGTGCTTTACTTCGTTAAGGTAATGACGGCATAACAGCACTGATGTATTCCCCTGTGAAATGCAGTGTTGCTGCTTGCCATACTCAGTGTTGGATGATTTGTCAAACCCCTTGATTCGAACAATATTCAGGGTGTAATTAGCATTGTCTGCAATGTTCTAGTATTGGCTGTCATAAGAAATATCACTGAACATTTTACCTGTGCTAAAATCTTATTCACATGCTTCAGATCTCCCCCCCAACACTTATGTTGACTGTAAAAGAAAAGTTTTTTTAACAAGTAATGCATGTTTGCATGTATGTGTACATATCACAAGTACACAGACATGTTTGATGCTGCACTTTTTAACTTCTCCGTGCATTTTTTGTACATTCTCTACTGTTTAGTTTGTTTCAACGCACCTTACTGAGAAACTAAATACTGCATCTCCTTTGTTGGGTTTTTATAGTATTTTCACATTTTTATTTGAAAGCTGTGGGAGCCTATATAGATTCTTTGTCATGCATATGAGCACATCATGGAGGCTTACTTTATTCTATCTCCATGAGTCTTGTTTTAAGTTTTTTCTGTCTTCTGCTTTTTATGCTAAATGCATGATGCTTTTGATTTTGTGGACAGATGACTCCCACATTCTTGAGGCCCCTCATGATTCCTCTTGTCATTATGAATACATATATCAATGTGCATTTTTAGAAGTGTTTACTATTCTATCAGCATATCAGATATCACATCACTATGTATCAGCACAAAATTTGCTTGCAATACTCTTGAAGAGTATGCACAATGTTTTGTTTATGTTGCTAGAGTGGATTTTCATTCTTACTTAATTAACCAATTTTATCGCAACAATAATATTGTGTTCTTCAAATGTTTGGTGCAGATGCTTTTGTCTTAGTCTTTTTCAAGGGTATATTGTCCAACAAACTTAATTTTTTTCTGTTTTAAATTGATTTTCAGAGTAATTCTTAGGTATCTGTCATATTGTAAAGATACTTGTTGTTCGATTCTGAGGGAAACAGTGGGAATGACCTAAGAGACAATTTCTTAGGATGCATAATGACAGTGAAGTTTTGGTTTAGCCTGACCTCTGCTGGGTAAGTCTTGGACTTGGCTCTTCCTCACTATCCCAACACAACACTGCTCTCCTTTTGTATTGTCAGTGATCTGTCAATGACCAGCAATTCAAGTCTTGACTCTACAAGCACAGAGGCTTCACCTAAATTCAGGTGCCTGATGTGTACCTGAGGAGAAAATGCCCTTCTATTCTTATTGTAATTATTCATTTTTTATTGCACATAAAATAAAGGACTGTAAATGCTGCGAAACCTTAAACTGTATGTCCTGAAAGAGAAATAAGATGCAAAAGAGATGGAGGTGCAAAATATATGAAGAATAAAATATTCTTCTACATTTTATACTGCCAGTAAATTCTGCCAGTGAAATAATAGTGCAGCAAAGAAGAATCCAGATTATTAACTATTATGTGCAAGAGAAACCTCACTTTGGAATTTGGGTAGTGTGGAATAAATCATCCTTTGGGAACTTTTATTCACTCTTTCTTGCAGCAGAGCCATTACCTTCCCAATCCCTGTGTGGAACAGCTGAGTTAAAAACAATTTCTATAAATGATACATACATGGAATTGATTCTTGTTTTAAAACTATCAACAAGGTAAAAAGAGATAGGAGTAATTCTGATAATGAGAACCTGTGTGTGCATGTGCGTGCATTAGGGAGTGTGTGTATATAAATGGAGAAAACTGTTGGTAAAATAGAGCCTGTCCACTCTGAAATGAATAGTTCTGTCAGCAGCAAGGATGTAGGATGGTGTTTGGCGTCTAGGTCACCTCTTTCTAGTGATTTGATGTTAATTCCTGTTTTCCCAAGACACTGGAAGAGCAATGGGCATTGCCTATCTGCCTCCCAATCATTGTGGCTACCAGAATTGCCAGAATGGTCCTACCACGGTTGCAGGCGAAGTCCCTCATGATTTCTGCAAGGCAAGACTTGGTAATGTTTGCCTGAGGACTGTTCAAGACAAAGCTGGTTTACAGACCTGATACCTGTCATCACTAAGGATGGGAAAAGGGGAAAAATGGAAATGTGGGGTACCATATTCTCGCATCTCAGCTTGACTTGACTGAACAGTGCTGTAAGGGAAATGGTGTGCATTTGCTGTTGTGGCACATGTTCAATATGGGTCACTGTGCTGGGTGGTGGGGATGTAAGTGATACTTGTTTTATGAGGTATTATGGAACTTTGAGAACTTGTTAAAAGCTATGACTATAACTTGCTAATCTTTTTTTTCCTGAGAACTAACACCTCGAGACTGTGAAACAAGCTTGATTTGTTAACAAGTTAAAACATTGGAAGGGAAAAAAAAACCCAAAACCTTTTGAGGTTAATTCTAGCTGCTTGTACTCAGTTGTATTTTTCTTTAAATCTAAAGTAGAGTAAGGGATGTCTTAGTACATGGGGAAATAGGGCTTCTAATTTCTAACTAATCTTATATTCCTTGTCTGTAGGTATAAGTTCTACTATGAAGAGAATGGGGTTCGTGGAAGTAAAGTGTAATACCTGGTTGTATATTCTCAGGAGACATTATGCCTGTATAAAAAGCAATAGAGATTGGTAACCCATGGAGGCAACCACTGGAAAATTAATTTACCTCTCAGGTAGATTACATGCCTAGACTGGGAGAGATTATGGATAGATATTAACAGGATGTTGAGCTGATTGCTGACACAGAGCTGGTTCCCTTTCATTCTTAACTTTGAACCTTTTTACACCCTGATAGTGGACCAAGAAAGAAAAATAAAATATAAAAACACATTCAAAATAATCCTGCAGCCCCCAAAGCTCACCCACCCACTCCAAACCAACAAACAAAAACCTGAAAATGACCAAACCTCCAACTGCCACAAAAGTTTTTGAGAATCAGCTTTGGATAGTGGGTTATGGGAATGAAGGGAAGGTGCTGCTGCCTGGAAGGAATTATGACTTCTGCCGTAAACTGAGCAGAAATTCTTCCTCTCCACACCACCAGGTTATCCTGTGATTAGAACTGCTGAGCAGCACTTGGAGGCTATGGTTTCCACCCTGCTCCCAGTCCTGCCATTTTCCAGGCCAGCAGCAGAGGCCTGTATCCAAACAGATGCTTAGAAAATGTGTTCAGGATGCCTATTTAGCAGTGGTTTACATGTGCCATCCACAATGGGCTATCCCTTCATTCCCACAGCCAGCTGAAGAGTTTGTTAATTCTGTCTCTTTGGTCTGGGTAGCCAAGAGTGCTGATGCTTGTTTGCTTGTAAGTCTGCCATAGTCATAGATTCTGTTTGCTTTGAAGGAAAATAGTTTTTCCAGACACCTCCCCCTTAAAAATCCAGGGCTTCATAATGCATGGTATCAACATATACTGGAAACCTGCTCAAGATAGGTCTCTCTCTCACCTTTTACTTTAAATCTTTTGTTTATTTGCTTTTTAGCTTAAATTTTTAAAATTACATCCATTTCCGTAAAGCTGTAGATGATTTTTTCTCTCATGAGTTTAAAAACTGTCTCTATTTCTTCTTCATAACTGTTTAGATCCCTTCCTGCTCCCTCTCTACCCCTGCATCCTTCATTTTCCATCCCATTCTGGAAGAGCATTTCCCTTTATTATATCATGTGTGCTCTTGTGTGCTCTTTTGTTGTCCCCTATCACTATCAGCCCTCCCCCCGTCCTTTCAGGCAGGATAGAGAACACTTCTAGTTACCTGTACTTTTTATCTTTTTTCTGATTTCTCTGTGTGTTCTGGAGCAGAACATGCCAGGATCAGGATGGGGTGAGGCTGAAACTAAAATCACGGAAGCAATGATTGAGAGTCATCTTGAAAGTAAAAAGTTAACTTTGTGATTCATTATCTTCTTTACAAGAACGGGAAGGTTCTTTCCATGTTTGTACATTTAAAGTGCTTGCATTTCGAATGAGCTCAGGAGATGATTTGAAGATGCAAGGTGCTGGGAGGAGAGTTTCAAATGCATTGTTCGAGCACATTTATGAGCATTGCAGTCTGGCATTTGTCACATCAAAACATTTAAATTGTTCTCTGTTTTTTTGGTTTTGTTGGGTTTTGCTTTGGTTTTTTTTCCTCTTTTGAAAGGGGTGCAGGGGGGTTAGTCAGAGAATAGGGATAATGGCTTTAACAAACGGAAATAGTTTGTGTGAATAATTCCTAAAGCAGGTCCTTATTCAAGCGTTATTAGAAACACATTTTAAATCACTTTCACCCATATATTATTGTGTACATCCTTTGAGTTTATAATAGAAAGTGGCACAAAATCAACTCTCAATATAAGGAATTCTCTTTCTGAAGAGATTGCATGGCAGAATTCCTGAAAGATCATAATTTTATTTTTCTTTTTTTTTTTTTTCATCTTTTTTTTCTTTTCACATGCTCAGAATTTACCAGGATTATTGTGGCAGCTTTCTATAAAAGTACAAAATCCAGTTAGATAAAACAGTGGTTCAGGATGGAGTTGCTAGCTAAAATAGTTTCTGCTTCTGAAAATTTATCTGTGTCTCAGTTTACTGCACTTTCGGAAAGTTGGTGCTACTTTTTAATGGACATTTTATTTTTTTCAGCTAATAGCTGGTTAATGAATAGCCCTGACTGTTGCAAAGTTACAAGAATGATGCATCCAATACAAGAGAGGCATTTGGAACATGGGGACATTTCCAGTGGTATGTCTGCCTTGTTTTGTGAGACACTATTTAACATTAAATTGACATTTAAAACAGCTGGTGTTAGGTGCTTCACTTTGTGAGGGGCAGGAATTATGTCATAGGACTTGTCTCTTTTACATCTTGGTAATAGATAATGCGTATCAAATGATGCTATTAACGATCTGGGGCTCCAATAAGAGGCAGTAGAAGGACTTGCAGATAATCTACTCTTGTCAGCAGACCTCAGACATAAGATCACAGAAATTACAGAAAAATGTATGAATGTTGTGTTCAAGTTTCAAGAACCTGTCCACCAGTTGGATCCTCTTTTCACAGTGCTTGTTTATAATTGCTATTTGGTATGTACACAAGCAGTGAGAAAATGACAGTATTTCATGGCCTTTGAGCATTGATGAGCTTTAAGATAAAACCACAGCAGATCCTTAGAACAGTTTGGGAACTTCGGCCATGCAGCAACAAAAACTTGTTTTCCCAGAATATTTTTGTATACTTTAGAAATGGGTGATACAGAATGCTTTGCTTAGTATGATTTGTTCATACTAGAAAGGTTACCCTCTTGGGTCCCTTGAACATCAAAGTAGGAACAAACTGAGAGCTGGCAGTCCCTTCCAACCGAAATGCTTGGTTAGGTGCTCCAAATCTTAATCCCAGGAGCAAATTGTCTTCTGCTCTCAAGACTTCCACCTCTTTCACTGAAGCTGCTTAATCTGCAGCATTGTACTAGGTCCAGCCTGACCTGAAAAACCCTGCTAGCTTCACATTATTCTAGCAGCAAGACTGTGTGGCTAAGCTTGTCAGTGTCTCTCGGAGCCGATAAGCAACTTGAAAGGTGGGGAGGATGAAATCATGCTCTAGACAACATTGCTATTCTGGTTCCTTTGCTTGTGGCATGATGTTACTGCTTCAGAATCAAGATGGAAATTAAAAAAAAAAATTCAGAGCAGTCCTACTTCCCTTCAGGGGTTTGTCTCGATGCTTGCTCCTTTGTAGCCTGTTTTCCAAGTATTTAGATGCTTTTCCAGGTAACATCCTTCCCACAGCTGCCTTCTGGTAGGGGCCTGATTCTGAAGATAGATGCACTTGGGGTCTTTGAGTCCCACCTCTTGCAACTGCTGCAGGTGACCATTTAACCTTTCAATAAGTGGTCAATTTTTAAACCAGATTTTGTCCCCACTGTTCCTCTTAAAATTGCTGCCATTACTCACTGCTGTCATGGCTAGCAGTCTTGGTCTCAGTTCCAGTCTGGATTTCCTGTTTGCTGAAACTGCTGTTTTCTGGGTGACGTATGGCAAGTGTCTCCCCCAGTGCTGGCTGACTTGGATCCTTACCTTTCGTTCTACCTAAATGCATATCTCAGCTTAAAGAGTAGTAAACTTCTGTGATGCAAAATTAGGTACTTTTTAAGGTTTACATTTTAGCTTAGAAGAAGGATTGTTGAGACGGTCACATTAGATGCCGAGTAAGTTTTTGGAGAGAGTCAGTTCTATAGTATATTAGCGGTTTCCTTTTGGTTTATTTTCAGTTTGTTTTCTCTGTGAGTGTGATGAACAAGATCTCTGTGTCAGACTTAAAATATTCCTGCTTTCTTCTTGTAACATTTCTCCAAGCTTTTTTTTTCCTTCTTGCATGCATGACGTACTTAATGCCCTCCATCTGCATGAAAATGTTTTGTATATAATTCTAAAAGCTCCCTTAGGACTGTAGACTTTTTTAAATGAAGCAATTTAAACATTTTCCACACAAATGGGCACTTGGGGCAAATGTCATTATAAAAATCATAAGGATATTTGTTAGATATTTTCACAGTTTATTGTTGGGGGTTTGTTTGTTTGTTTGTTTGTTTTTTCTTTCAAGACTTGCCTCTCCCAGTCACAGTAGAAATTGCAAGTCAGAGAGAGTCAGCATGATTTATGTTACTGAAAGAGCAGTAAGGCATTTGTAAGGCTGGGAAGGCAGACATTAATAAGGAGGAGAAACAATAGACAGTATTCTCTGCTTCAGTCAACATGGTGCAGGTGTTGAGGCTGATGTAATGCTGTTGCTGCATTCCTACTCTGAGTTGTACATACATATTTATAAACACATGCAAGTCAATCAAGACTTGTGTTCACAAGATAAATTAATAAAACACAGATTGAGATACAGAGCAAGGCAAAAACTCTTCAATCCGGCTCAGACTAAACAAGAGTTTTCATTTTAAACTAATGTGTTAAGATTCTCAAGTTTCACATGAGGAAATACATGATACTCGATATTTTTTTAAGGACATATGTTGAGACTTGTTTTGTAAAATTTGAAGCTCGCATACAGTTGACTAGTAGATAGAGGCTCTATTTTGTGGAGGTTTTGGGATTCTAAGGAAATTGTTTTCCGATTTGAAACAGACCTCCAAAGTAGACAGATTTCATGTGGAAGAAAATCCAAACCCCCATATTTTTAGATCACATAGAACACTTAATTCCAGCAGGGTCAGACTGGTTTGTTTCAAATTTGACTGTTTAAATATTTTAAATATTGCTCTACCTAATGCAGTCTTTTAGAACAACCTAATTTGAAGGGAGAGAAAGAAACAGTTCTTGCAGGAATGCCGTAACAGGAAGTTCTGACATTTGTCAAAATATTTCTCCCTCTTTCTAAAATTAATATGTAAAAAAGTATGGTTTTCTAATAAATTTTAGTATCAGTGGAATTGTATTCTACACAGTAGGATGTCTGCCATTCTTTGAGACTATGTCATCTGTGTTTTGGGGAGATATTGCAGCAGTGCATGGAGAAATGCAGGATTCTTCCTGTGTTCTGCATGTTATTTTCCACTAGAATGGTCAATATCTGATGTCTAATAGACCATATTCCTTGGGAAGCTCAGTTATTGCAAAGAATGTTTTTTACCAGATCTTTGGAACTACTGATGAAAATGGATACATTCTGTCTCTGTAAGAACAGCACTATTTTAAAACATATTCTTGGAATGTGTGCTTGCTACTTGTATCCTTGTTTATTCCAGCTGCATGTCTTTACTTTGTTTAAGTCTTGATGGTCTGTCAGATATGACAAACAAAGCTTGATTTTGCAAAACTTGCCCTTTGTAGTTGAAACCAGTGCTGATAGACCTGAATCTGGATGCCATGAAAATGAATGGAATTTAGCAAGCCTTTTTAAAGCCCTTTGAAAATTCAGCTGTCACATGGACCTGCTGTCAGGATGGTGTCTGTGTCAGTCATTTTAGTGGTGAGTGGCCATATTACTATGCAGTTTTGTGATAACAGAGCAGTTCTTACCTATAACTTCCACCTCCCAAAGCTGGAGGTCCTGCTTCTCCACTGCCTGTGGCAGACTGCTTCCTACTTTGCCCTGAGGCAGGATCTCCTATGTCTTTAACAGGTCACCCAGTCAGAGTTTGGCATACAATTTTTTTTTTTTTTTTTTTTTTTTTTTTTTTTTTTCAGGAGTAGCCTCCTCCTAGGTTAGCTCCCTAAACTAACTCATGAGAGCAGATCAAGCATAAATGTGGGCTGGCCTGTCCTGGATGGGGACAGCAATGGATGGCCTTTAGGTTGGGTAGCTCTGTTGTGCAGTTAGGCATCTATGATGAATACACAGACAAATGATGACTTGTCTGTGCAAGGATTTTCATTTTCCTGTGAACAAAGGAGAAGTACCACAGAATACCACCAGCATGGTGATGAATTCCTCAGGCCATCTGAAGTAGCAATTATGATATCCAACACTATTTCCAGATTTTCTTGTCAGGTTTTAGCACAGATGAGTACATAATTTCCATCATACATCTGATGTGAGTGTTTCAAGAATGGGTATGTTTGGTCTTTTTATTTCCTGTTTAACCCTATTACTCTCTGATAAATGAAGGATTTCTGGCATGGGAGATACCATTTTGCATGAACTCGTCAATAAGGTTTTCTAGACACTTAAATTTCAAAATAAATGAAGTCTGAAGGGGCCAAACATATCTAGGATATGGCATGTACTAGGAGCTGTCTAGGCAGGCCAGAGTTCTCTCTGACCTGGTCAGCTCTGTTAATGTGAGCCGAGTAACTGCTGAACCACAGTGTTCAATACAGACCACAAAAACTATGTGAATTGGCCAGTGAGCTTTCCTACATGGGCAGAGTGAATCTGATGCAGATACCTTTCTCTTACTTCCTGTCGCAGCACTGAATGCAACACAAATGTCTTGAGTAGCTTTCCAACATCTTGACTATCCCTTCCTTTTGAATCAAAGCTGTTTTCCTGGTGCTGCTAACTCCTGCAGGAGTTAGTAGTGCAGAGTGTGCTAGATCTGTCCTGGAGCTTTTCCTGGTGGCTGGAAGAATCCAAGTCTGCTGTTTGAGAAACTCCCAGAGTTCTTACTAGTAAGTGTAGGGTCTCAACTTTGGTTCTTGATGTAACTAATTTGCTTGATGATCATTGGTTCAGTTCAGGTTGACATTTTTAAACCAGCATCTAAGAGGGGTAAGATGTTGGAACAAATTGAGTGCCTAGTCTAGTTAATCTTTGCCATAATCTTTCCTGTTTAGCAGTGAAGGAGAAAAGAGCAAAAACACCTGTAAGCTTACAGCTTCAGAGTTTTAGTATCTTGGCAAATCCTATATATGGAGGTAGTAATTAGATAATTCCAGGGTTTCAGTTAACAGAAACTGTGTGGAGAAAGCTCAGGGATTCTTTACTTTCAGGTACTGCAGTAATATGTGAGCATCAGATTCTTTTGTTATTTTATTTAAATGCAAACAAGATATGCCAATAAAAATCATGGCTATTGATTATAGCTAATATTCATGGCACATATTCTATGGATGGTACAATTTGGTTGAGCAGTTGCTAGTTCAACTGTAAGCTATTGTCAGTCAGCTTGTCTTCCCTAGTTGATTGCCAAATTCTTCCTCCTGTACTTGAAGGAAAAGGCAATCATAAATGTTTAATAACTGAAGGTAGGTGATTGGTCCCAAAGTCATACACCAAAACTGATAAATTATTTTGAGCCTTGTTTTTTTTCAAAGGAACTTTAATAATAGCAGTAATTGGGGAGTATGTTAAGCTGAAGCTTGCAAGGAGGAAGTGATATTATTGTTTCCATGGCCTCAGAGATAACCATTGTATCTGAAATATGTTGGCTCTGTCTGAGCTTGGCTGTGAAGTCCTTCAGGACTGCCAGTCTTCTAGATCTTGTACAATGCCAGACAGAGCTGTTGTCATCCACTAAAGAAGCATTTCCTCATATTTGACTTGTAGAGAAAGCAAAGGATGTCAGTGACATTAGTGAAGGAAATACCATTGCCAGCACGTAAAGGTCTTGGAGATTATTGGCAAACAGAGAAGCCAAAGCAATACTATGTGAAATTGATGTATAGGTTAGGCACAATATGGTCATATGGCTTTTGAAAACAATTTTGCACTGTCTTCGCTTGTAGCTTCTATGCTGAGTGTTGGCCTGGGATTTCCTTTATGCCAGAGGTTGCATGATCATAGGAATCACATGCTCTTGCTCTTCTCTACTGCCTGGCATGGGGAAATTTGATTTACAGAGGAGTTGTTTGGTTGGTTGTTTTTTTTTTTCCCACTCAGCTCTTCATTTATTATGAAAGGGCAGTGCCAGTGGTCCTGTGGATATTGTTTGTGCATTTCCAGTGTGTAGTTGCAGGGTGAGGGAGATCCTAGCACTTGTGCTGCCATCAAGTAGTTCTCAGTCTTGCTTGGAGGGATTGGCAATTGCCTTTCAAAATTGGTATTACTCTGCTGAGTTACCTTCTTGATCTTTTAAATCCATTGTTCAAGTGGAAAGTTTCTGTTTAGTTCACCTTATCTCCAGTAGTGGTTTGTATGTAGAAGTTTGGAATTAAAGCATTTGTTCTTTAATGTGTGCATTAAAGCACAAATTGTGCATCTTCCTTAAGTACTTAAAACAATGGATAAGCTTATAAAGAGAGGAATATTGAAATTCAGGCAGAATGAGTGGTTAATTGGCTGCTAGTCCGATCTCAGGTCCCTCTGTGCCTGAGCACTGAAGGAGGATGAGGTCATGGTGCTGATTCTTGACCACAACACGCTGCACACACCTCCTGTGTCTTACCAGCGTTTGCCCAGCTGTCCCAAACACCAAATTACTGTGACTATAATACTGCTTCAGCTTTCTTCTAAATATCCATCAGCTAGGTGTGGTTAGACTGTGTATGTTGCTGATGCCTGAGGACCATGAGATGGTAAATGAGATAAAAATCAAGATGCACATTTGTGAAGAAAGTCCTCAGCCCAGGTTCAGAGCAAAGTTCAAATTCATCCTCAGGATCCACAGGAGGCACCTATTGTTACCCTGTGATTTGCCTTCATAAACTAATTCTCCTGCTTGCTTTTGATGGAACCAAGGGAGATGGACAATGTGGTTTGATTTAGCTTTCAATTTGCTCTATAGCTGTGGTTTTTAGCACGTGTGCTGATCACTGTTTTGACAAACCATATTTTGGTCATAGAACCTTCTGCATCCATTAAAAATAGAAGCAGTGGGTCTTTCTAGACTTCTTGTGCAAAAACTTTTCCATTATGCTTGCCCTTTTAGACAATAAATTCTTTCTAAATATAGGTGGCTAATCAGCTGAAGTTTTTGCACAAGTTCAGATTCTACTCAATAGCAGCCAGAGAGGACCATTTTGGTGTTGGTCCTTTGACCCCCTTAAACACTAAAAACAGAGCAGCAAAAACCTTGGATCAATCATGAAGCCATGTTGAATTGAAAAGTTGCAGAAAATACTTGATGGGTGTTTTGAAGTACTTTTGAAGTGGGAGGTGGATTTAGTCTGTTCAGATTTATTTCTGTCATCAGCAGCACGCATCCCATCACACCACTGCCCTCAGGGAGGCAAAGATGTTTTCGTTCCTGTAGTGCTTTTTTAGAGTACCAACCCCAGGGTTTCTTGTGAGGACAGAGTGTTTGTAGATTAATAGGATGGAAATCTGCTTTACCATCATGTAAAATCAACAACCTCGAACAAAAACACAAAGCCCCCCCAACCTCCAGGCCAAATAAACCAATCAACAAAACCCCCCTTCTTCTATTTTTATTCCTGAGTTCTCCCTCGCCGGGATTTTGGCCGTTCCTGAAGCAGCAGCAGCACACAGGGGTGCATGTCCTGTGGGAGTTGCTCATGCATCCAAAATGGCTGGGGCGTGGGTGGCCTTTGTAGAAGAGAACACTGTGCTGGGTTTTGGTTGAAAATGTCGTGTAAAGGTGGGAGTAACGTCCCGTCTTCCGACTAGGTGCATATTGCTTTTTCTCCCTGTTTCGGGGACCCTAGAGCGATGGCAGCTTTCCGTGCTGGGTTCGGGATGGGAGGTGCGGGGGGACCGGGCCCCGCGTTGCCATGGCGGAGGGCGGGCTGTGCGCCTCGGCGCTGCCGGAGGTGCCGCGCCTCGGTACCCGGGAGCCGCCGGGCCGGGCCGGGCCGGGCCGGGCCGGGCCGGGCCGGGCGGTGCTTCCCCATTTGGCTCGGTTGCCCGCCTTGCTGCGCGTTAAAAGCTTCGGCAGCAGCGCGGGGCGGCGGGCGGGCTGTGCCGGCGGGGCTGCGCTTCCCCCGGGAGGCGCGGGTGGTGCCTTGCCCGGGTACCGGCATTAGCGTGGGCCGGCTGGGCTGCAGCGGGCCCGCAGCGAGTGGCGGTGCTGGCAGAGGCCGAGCGTCTCCGCAGCGCGGTGCTTCGTGTCCCACGGCACGGCTCAGCCCGGCCGCTCCTGACAGCCCTAGAAAGCTGCCGAGCTCACTGGCAAAGCGAGTAAGTCTGGTCTGTCTAAGCGCTTCCTTTGAGGTTCTTTATTGCTAGTGCTGAAGGGCAAAAGAAACAACGTTTTTAAATAGGTTGCAAAATTTCAAAGCCTATTTAAAACATTGTAAAACATCTTGTCAGTCCGTCTGTGTTGTTTTTTCTCAACGTTTTTAGTAGTTTTCCTACTGCAAAATAGAAATATAAAATTTCCAGACTGGTGGGTGAGACTCCAGGTGAAGCCTTGATCAGCTGCTGCAAATCTGTCCAATATTTTCTTCAGTTCTAGAACGGAAATTGGTATTAGTGATGACACTCATAGTACTGGAAGTATCTCCTTCCACCTCCTGCAGGGCCTTAGTAAAGAATCTTCCTGAAGTTACAAGATACTCTCACACTGTACAATTGATTGTACTGGTTGCATCACAGGTCAGACTGAAAATTACAAGCCAGTCTCTTTTAGGATTTTTAGATCTTAATTTTAAATCCTGGGACAGTCCCTGAGGGATAAATTATGCATACATAGTACACCTGATGTGTTGGACCTGCTGCACATGTGAGATAGGACTATATGCATATAGTAGCTAGTTTCCAGACATTGGGCAGCCTGAGTTTCCAGGCATCTAGAAAAGTGGGTAATTACTTCAAAAATATGGGAAAAGTCTGCATCTGTAAGCATGCATTTGCCATAGGATTTCTGTGAATAATCTAATAAGTCTGTTGTGATCTGATATCTCCCTTCCTTTTATCCCTCCTTCCCCCAGCAGATATTTCCAGACTTCCTTTTGTATTTTTTTTTTTTTCTAGTCGCTTTGTGAAACTTATTACTAGCTTTGAATGCTTGTGAATAAACTAACCAGCGGACCCTTGAGGAGAGTGGTCTGACTGATGTCTACACTTGCAAAATCAAATGACTGAGGAGTTCAAAGTTATGAAAGTTGTTTCAGAATTCATCTCCCATATAATAGCTCAGGAGGTAGCCTGCAGATCATTCCATTACTTAGGAGCTGTTAATGAAAGCAATACCTTATTTTACATTATTATCAAAAAAAGGATGTATGCCAGACAAAGACAATTTACAACCCATTTATTTTCAGCATTCTCTTAATGCCCATTATTTGGAGTAAAACCCATCTGACAGACCAGCTTCTTAGTTCCCTTAATCCTGCAACAAAGTGATAATCCTTTATTTGTGACCTCATAGGCTGTTGCTGCAGAGAATGTTGTGATATCAGAAAGCCAACGCTGTGACTTCACTGTTGGTGGAAGCCAAAGTTGAAGATGACCCACCTTGGAGGCCTGGGGGGCAGTTAATAATCTTTTGGTATTCTGCAAGTGCTTCCTAAGGAGCAGTATCTGGCAAACAGAATTGCATTATATCTGTCTATCTAGGTGATGAATGAGATGATCAGAGGCTGCAATGTGAATGGAAAATACGTGGTGATATGTTTTCAAGGTAATTTTTGCCCTTGAAAGAAATTATGTTATAAGGAAGAAAACTGTCACTGGGAAGCTACGCTAGGTTTTTGTATCCTCAGTCTCCAAAGATATGAAGAATACCAGAATTTTACTCTGTAAAAGCAAGAACTCTGTATGGCTCTTAAGAATATGATTTTGTAACCCCCAAACTTTTCTTGGAAACAGTAATTACATCAAAACTTCTATCAAAAAATGTTTGTCGGGAGCAAGGCAAAAGAATGTAAATCACATCCAAACCCCTATGCCTTCAAGTAGACTTTTAGGCTCTTGTTTGTAAACTGAAGTGTGAAGGAGATGGGTCCAAGACTTCCAGGTATTTCCAGATATCAAACATGCCTGGATTATTTTTCCATTTGAGTTTGAGCTTCTGTGCCATGTTCCAGAAATGAGTGCGTAAAATTAGGCTTCTCAGTAAGTCTTGATTGTAAGAAATACTGATAGTACAGTAGCACTCAATGGAGATAAAGGGAAATGAAAATCCACATCAGGTTTGAAACTCAGGCTGTGACTATTAGAAACAACATATGGCAATAGAAGCCACATTTGGCTCCTTTACTATCTCTGCCTTTTTCCATAGCAGGAAGATGTTAGAGAAATAGTGCTTGCGACTCTAAATGTCAATGGTTATGTACTCTTGAAGACTGAAGCTATCAGAACCCAGAAAAAAAATACTAGTAGAAAGTTAATTCATATGTTTAAACATTTAGGTTTTGAATGCATCATGATCATATGATTAAATAACAGGAAGACATATGCTTGCCTGTAAAAAAATTAGTATTTTATTTTTACTATTGTTTATTCAATTTTTAACTTTCAGCTTTTTATGCATGATATAAAAGGTCATGCAGATGAATTTAGCAGGATTGTTGTGCATGTACTACCAACCCCACTGATAAAACTTCTGGAAGTTGTGCAAGCTAAATTAGGTTAAACAAAACACTCTTACTCCAGAATTAATGGCTCTTTGCATAGGTATAGTTACACCAAGATAGTTCTGACAGTAAATTAGTCTTATAGAACAAAGCCCTGAGGTGAGTTTCCATCTTATCCCTGTTACACAGATGTTCTCCAAATTATGTTCTGAGCATGTATCAAACTGGATACTGCATAACAAATCCATGTTGGAATAACTCAGTTAAATGCAGTACCAGAAATTAAATACCACTTTTTAAAGCAAAAATTCACATGCATTATGCGTAGGCTTTGCAGACCATGCATGACACCCTTTGGGTAGCCTTATATTTTCAAGTTCTTGTGGTTTACACCATCTTTGTATGAAACTACAGATGCATGTGTGCTTTTAAGAGCTGCTCATAAAGCAGCAGAACACTTCTAAAGACAGTATTGGTGATGACATGCTGAACTGCTTTCACATGTTTCTGTTCAAACTGCCCAAACCATTAACATACTCCCTTAGTGATGTTGTATGTGTGTCTTATTAGCGTGCACACTACTAATTTACTCTCAGCTTTCTTGACTGTCCTGTAAGCTCCCACCCTTCCCCTAGCTTTGATCTTTCATCATAAAAGCTTAGAAGCAGCCTTTTGGATATGAAGATAAATGTTCCTTTTTAGCTATTCTGCCTGTTCCAGACATTGGGAAGGGAGGAGGGCTCTTTCCAAGGCAGTGCAGTAATATGTAGGTACCCTTGGCAGGATCTTGGTGCTCTGCTGGGGATGCTGCCTTTGCTGGGTCGTTGGCACCTGGGCTCAGGCTTGGGTCTGCAGCACAAGATACATTTGTTTTTTCGGGCTTTTAATTGAGACTTTGAGTGAAGGCTTTCACTGAATCCTTTATGTGGAGGGGGTGAAGATCAGCCCAGAAAACAAAACAAAGGCAAGCACCAAGTAGATGCAAAGCACATGCAGATCAGCTGTCACAAAACAACTGACCTTTGTTCACTTATTTCTTCAGTGATACATGCAGCCATTCCCACTTTGCTTATTCCAGCAATTCTGTAGATCCTTATTTTTTCCCAGCCTTCCTACGGCTGGAGGTACTAATTTTATTTCTTAGCATTTGGTTATTATTTCTGCTTCCATTTAGCTGTGCTAAGCATTTAGATTGTTTTAACAAGTCTTCTTTCAGAAGTAACATCTCAGATGCTGCATTGCCTGCTTTAAGAATCAAACAAAAACCAGCTCTTTCTTCACATTTGCTTTTAACCTTTCCTGTGTTCTCTCTTTCTTATACTGTTTCTTGTTTTTCTCTCCTTTCTTCTGCTGCTGCTAATGCAATCTTTATAGCCTAGGTTTTT
Source organism: Taeniopygia guttata (assembly GCF_048771995.1). Classification (NCBI taxonomy): domain Eukaryota; kingdom Metazoa; phylum Chordata; class Aves; order Passeriformes; family Estrildidae; genus Taeniopygia; species Taeniopygia guttata. The sequence goes on along the minus strand of NC_133028.1, from coordinate 31,986,120 downwards.
CTTTGAGTAGCCTCTATATAAACTCTTTAAAGCTTGTAGTTATTCAGATGGGAAGAGCAGCAGGGGTTTCAAAAAGTGCATTCAGAATTACTTGCATCCCCTGTAGAAGTTTCTGGTCTGTGCCACAGTTCCAGCCTCACAAAGCGGGTGGCCAGGTGAGAGAGGGGCATGTCCCATCCCCTTCACCATGTGCAGTGCCATGTTTACTGATAATCAGAAATGCTTTTGCAGCAGAGAGCCTTCTCAAGCTCTGGTTCTGACCAAGACATTTTTTTGCCTATGTAGAAGGTGCCCTCAGACCCGTAAGATCTGGGTGAGTTAAAGTACTACCTGCGGAGATTGCTTGTTGAAAGAATATGGTGGTAACTATAAGGCCTTTTTTCTTATGACCAGGAGTAAGGAATTACAACATGGTGATAAGATATAAGGAATTACTTACTTTGTTGTTTTAATGTGTGTTAGAAAATTACTATCTTGCTAGAGCATAAAATGTTGTAATTCAGAGTTTGAGTTTATTATCCTCTATTATTTGATTTCAACACTTTTTTGATACATTACTTTTTTCTCACTGTGTCCTGTGGTTACTTGTGAAATCTATTAAAGAAGTTATCTTGATTCCCCTTTTGCTAGCCTTTTGGTTTAGTTCAGTTGAAGGTGAGATCATCATCAGCTCCTGAGATCATCTTAGGAATCTAGCCTTGATATCCCAGTTTAGGTCTCTCTATACTGACTAAGAGGGCAAAGAGACAACTATTTTTATGTCTCTCATCTTTCAGAAAAATGGGTCATAGCGACACTCAGGGAGCACAAGAACTCCATGCTCTAGTGCTTTATAAATGCTTGGTGAAAGTCCAAAAGAGAAGTCTTGTCAAGCTCAGTTTAGTATACAGAGGAGAAAAAAGAAGGATGACCACTTCTGGACCCTGTAAATGGTTAATGGTGCTTTGTGCAGCACAGATCAATACCAAATGTTTGGTGTTTAATAGCTACATGAAAAATCTAGAATGGATAATGAAGTGGTAACCCTATCTGTCAGATCACAGTTGTTCAGGTTCATTAAGACTGCTGAGGAGGTTTTCAGAAGGGACTAGCGACAGCTGAGTGAAACAGCTGAACAATTCTGCAGAGTAGTGACATCAGCACTGTAGTATAAAGCAGTGCAGTGGGCACTGACAAAATAGTGCTTAAATTTGTTAAGTTTTGTGCTTTTTTAGGAGCATGGTCTCTGCGTGTTTCTGGAGTTAGTGGTGAATGTGTTAGATGAGTCAGGAGTGGTAATTAAAAGTCTAAACTTACGACTATAAATGAGGAGGTATGTAAGAAGTCATGCAACAGAGGTTGCTCTGTGAAACTGGTAATTTTATCCTTTTGGATACTGTGTTTGGTTTTGTGGCTCATGTACAAGACAATTTTCAGATTTCAGAAAATTTCATTTAAAAATAGTAGAGTAGCAGGTAGAGAGGTATTACAGTTTTAACAGTAGTAGAACATCTGTTGTAGGTTTTAATTTAGTGCTTCCTGTAAATAAGTGCTCAGTAAGATTCAAAAGTAAAAGATTTGTGAAATGGACAGGAGGAAATATTTCATCCAGTGAGTTGTTTAATTGTGGGAACCCCTGGTTCCAGGTACTGTCATTTATTTGGGGAGGTAGGTTTTGATTGCTGCATTTGGTTATAGTTATACTCATTGGGATAAAAAGTCACAATATGCCAGTCCCTGAGGATCTCAAAAGAACTGTTTCTGTCTGGAACTAGAGCATTTGCCTTTAAGGTGCAGTATACACTGGTGGTGATGTATGCAGTTGGATTTCTAATGCTTCCTCTGTAAGATGATTGATGAGCATGAAGGAGGCAGCAGATTTGGTGAGTTTCTGAACTGTTGTGCCATGGCATTTCCTTTGTTCCCATCCTCACAGCTAACCCCCACACAGGTGAGACCAAAGGACAGACTTTGAAAGAATTTTGAACCACTGTGGGGAGCAAGGGTCATTGCATGTACCTCATGCAGGTAGAACATAGGGACAGAATATACTAATACTTCTTCATGTATTGAGGGGTAAAATATTTCAATTTCACTTTAAACTACATATTCTTAAAGGTACTCCAGCCATACTGAAAACTCTGCTCTCGACCACAGGGAAAAAAATGACCCAGTAAACTCTCAACTGCTAAGTCTTTGGAGCATATAACCTTTTCTTTTTAAAAGCACTTTTGCACTAATTTAATTGATTCCATGCCTGGCCTTTTCATCAGTTCTCTCCTAGCCAGGAAAAACTGAGCTGTTAAAGGCTGCTGCAGTACCATGGGACTTGTGTTCAGTGTTGCAGGTTCTTATTTTAACCTGATGTTATCTGCCAGTCATCACTATTGGTTTGAAAAGCTGTAACCACTGCAGTACTGTCTTTGGGCTAAAAATCTTTTAATGGTTACAGCAGTCAATATAAATGAGAGAGAGTGCACTATGTCTTTGGGCTGTGTTGCTAATTATCACTTCACCTTTCAAGAATTTTTTCTGCTGACTAGATTCTTGCTGAATGTTTGCTGCAGCATCTCCAGCCACACTGCATGTATTCTGGCTAAACTGAAGAGGATAGTGAAGAACATGTTGTTAAGACCTTCAACAGCCATGTTTTGAGCTTTCAGCAGTGTTTGGAAAGGAGTATTTTTATCTGTGTTTTTAAAATTTCTATAAGAATACATCTAGGTTTGTCTTCGTTTGTTGGGTTTTGTTTCTTTTGTTTCTCATTTGCTTACTCTCTCTTGCCAAACCTCCTCTAGTGTCAGATTTTTTAAATGCTTCTATCTTTCCTTGTGTTTGCTGCCAGAGAACAGGCAGGCTTTGTTTTTGAGGGGGTGGGGTGTTGGTGTGGTTGATTACAATATAGCATTAACATGAGTCAAATTAATTTGATAATAGCAGATTTCTACGAAAAAGCCCCAAACCCTTCTCCCTTCTCATTTTGTCCTAGCGACAAAATATGTTACAGAATTCTTCTGTGTGGTTTAAAATATCACATACTTTCCAGTGAGCTATAATTTAAAGAAGCCTCATTTAGTAGTTGAATTCTAAAAAGACACAATTGTTTTACCTAGTGGGCTTTTTGAGGGAGGGAGTTGTATTGGTTGCCTTGGTTTAAGACTTGATGTTTTCATTCAAATGCTGTTTCCTGGGTGGTTGTATTAGCAAGTGTCACACTAGATCATGATTCTGTCCTGCATTAGGTAACACTTGAAGCATTGTTTTTGGTCTTAGGTTCTGAGATTCTTTTTTAGAATGTGGTAAGCAGACATGGTTAGAAATGGATAACAGCTGAGAAGAATTGGATGATCAAAGACCCTTAATCATATCCGCAGAATGAGCTGTTGAAGATCATGGTCTTGGGAGTTAAACCTAGGGATATTTGCTTCCAACTCACTTGCAGTCAGCATAAAAAGGTTAACTGGAACTGCTTGCTCTTTTGTAGGGTGACAGTGAGCCACCACTAAAATACAGCTGTGGGGAAAAAAACCAGCGTGTAAGGTATAAGGTATACTAAAAGTAAGGAAATTCCAATTTCTGATGCAGGTGGGAGGTTAGCTGGAACACTAGAATATGGTGCAGAGTTCTGGTTGTTACTTTTAAAGGAAAGTTACGTAAGTTAAAGTGTAGAGGAGTCCTCTAACAGGATTAAAGGGACAGGAAGGGCAGACATACAAAAGAACACTAGAAGAGTGTGATTTTTAAAAGCCAGTGATCTGAGATCTGAAGGAGGGGAGGTGTGTTCTCTGCTAATAAACTGGGTGTAAGCAGCAGGAGTAAGGAAAAAACTAAGGAAGGATATTTAGTTCCTAGACAACATTAGCACAGAAACAGATGGGCATTACTTGTTGAGATTTTGGTGAACTTTATACCCTGATCATGTTTCCTCTTGTGATTTCTTAAAGAACCAGGAGATTTGTTCAGGTAAGTCAAGCGGAACTTATTAGCATACTGCAAGTAAGTTGTTGTTAGTGGAGCACTAATATGTCAAAATTCCTAGTATTAAGAGATTTCCTAAAGAAATGGAAGTGTAAATTGGTATCTTTCTGATGTTCCCTAATCTAGTTTCTTCTGAGGCCACGGGGTTCCTGGGCTGTGTTCCTAGTGTAGTGTCTGGGTGGTTCCTGCTTTGTGAAGTTCATTCTTGTAGAGGTGTTCATGATGACCAACACTGAAATTAGCTCAGATGGTTGGAACATGGTTCTAATAACATTAAGGTTGCAGGTTTGGTCTCTTTATGAGCTATTTACTGCTGTTGGACTTGAAGATCCTTGTGGGTCCCTTCCAACTCAGAATATTCTATGATCCTGTGGTAGATGACTATGGTCTCTGCAGCTACAATTGCTAAGCACTGATGGCTGATTTTAGCCACTGAAGTTTGGGTAACTAGTACAGGTGAGACAGACTTGCACCCTTGATAACCTCTTGGCTTCTTTTGACCATGTTCTTTTTTAAGCTTTTTTGTTTTCTCTCATGTGTTATCACATGTGTGGGTCTGTGTGCATGTGTTCCCATTTTAGCATATTCCTTTCCATCTCTTGAGTTTCCCTCTAGTGACTGGGAAAGGGCTGTGGCAAAGCTGGGGAATCCCAGGCCCCGACTTGCGAGGACTGAAGGATATATGCAAGCTAATGTAGAGTTTGAGAAAGGAGTGTGTGCAAAAAAAGAAATTGGGATTTTTACATCATCTGCTTCCTCAGTGTGTGATCAAGATTGATGTTAGGCTATACTGTATTTTGTACTGGTATATTTGGATGCACGTGCATGCATGGAGTTATACAGAGAGAAGTATGTGGTGTGTTTGTACTGTGTGCTATCCATAAGGCAGCTTTTGTTTTAGTGCCAACCTCTGTTGGGCTGTGGGGGGAGATGTGGAATGGAGGAACAGAGCATTTGCCCTGGTTGGGGAATGCCTGTGGTATTTTGGCTAGGCCTTCCTCCTGTGAGGCCACACTGCTGTAACATCACTGATGATGGCAGCACTGGTTTGTCCATCAACTTAAGCTCTTCTAAACCTTCTCAATTATATTTTCCCCACTGCTGGTCTCTCACTTTTGCTCTCTGCTATGTTTGAGGTATCAGATACTTCTTGCTGTTGTTAATACTGCTTAAAGGGCTGTGTAATAGTGCTGTAAACTGATGAATTTGAGTAAAGGAATGCCCAGGTGCATGCACATAAGATGTCTGTGTGTGCTGGATGCATTCCAGGTATCCACAGGCATCACACATACAAGAGGAATTGTCTCACTGAAAGAGCTTGTAGTTGTATTAGTCTGTTCAGAATACTTGAGTTGATCCTGAGCATATAATATGGGTTCAAGTGCTAGAGAAATTTGCTAGAAAGAATAGATATTCGGGCCGAAGTATTACTATTAGCTTTCTTCTGCCAGAGTTTTAACTTTGGTGTTAATTGCAAGACTACTGCATCAAGAACCTGTGCATGTCTGTGAAAACAGTGCTGCATGCATGAGCCCATTTAGCTTTGTGTGACAGTTGTCTAGTGCAAAGGGGAAGAAGATTGGAACTGTTGTTTATGCTTTCAATAAGTGCTTGTTCTAATTCACTTTTAATTTTTTCTTCATGGAGTGGGTTTTGTTGCTGTAAAGTGGGTATGTACTTAGTAGACAAACCAGAGTTTCTGAAGGACAATCCTAGGGGACCCAAAACATTGTAAATGTCAAGCTGGATTCATTAGAGGTGTTGTGGCTGATGCTGTGGCTCCAGAGAATGCAAAAATTCTGTAAAGCTGAAGGAAGATTTCCTGGAAGGAGGCTTTTCAGGGAACACAAAGATTGTTGACTGGGTGTATAGCAAGCCCCCAGCTTTTAATGGAGAGATTGGCTGCTGGTGTAACTACCAGTGTGGCAAAGCATGCCGTTAACCTTACGCTTGTAAATCAATCTGCTATATGGCTTTGCTGCCTAACAACCACCACAAACCTGTAACCAGAAGTGATATTTGTTAGTATAACAAACTGTAGCTGTATAACCAAGCTATTTACTTGTCCTCTTGAAGCACTCACACCTGTTTTAGGCTTGGTTGGACTCTTCCACTGCCCAGGGTTGTTGTAGGGCCAGAGAGGTAGTGACTTTTATATTTCATTCAGTCCTAAGCACCTGGTGCGTTCATTTGGTGGAACACGTAGGAGAGCTGCCTGTTCCAGCATAGCACAGGTGAATCCTAAAGTGCCGTGTTCCAAAATTTTATGGATTATGTGCCTTCTATGCTTCAAACCATTTCAGAATGCATGGAATGCAGGAACCTTTAAAGAAGTGCTTTGTGGCATAACTACCTTTTTCCTTTTGCACCTCCATTTTGGCATAGTGGTCTGATTTTGATGATTAAGTCATGACTAGAAATAGTTCTTTTTCAGTAAAGGCAATTTTAAGTGTTTCCTTCTTTTAAAAGAAAATCAGAACAGCTAAAAATGTTCCTCTGAAACAGCAGCATCTGTCTCTCATCTCATATAATATTCCTATTTCTTCAGTGTTTTCCTGATACTTTACCTTAGCATATCCTCACCAAGTAAAGGAAAACCTAGCACTGGGAGTGAGATCCTGACACAGTGACCTCATTCTGAGCATTACCTTCTTTGTCAGCGGCAGCAGAAGCCGAAGCAGCTCTGCTGGCCCTCGGCACTTGGAACAGTTTGGCATTTTCTGTCTGGCATGGTTTCAGGGCTCACCTTTTTTAAGCCCAAATGGTGAATGGGATAATGAAAAATAAGCTTACAAGAACTTGTCCACTGTTCTGATGTTTTGATTAGCATTTCACAGCAGCACAACTTTGATCTAGTGTACAGCAGAGCTGCTTCAGAGTTACATTTAGATCTGCAGCATTCTTCAGGACTGACAAAAGAGTAAATCTTTATTTTTAATTAATAGACCTAAAACTGGTACGTGTCATGAAAAATAGTGAATAGCTAAAGAAAATACTGATCTGTGTATGTATCTGAATGCCCACATATGTCTGTGCATTTGTTTCTGTGTGTAAGGGGGAGATGTGCCTAACATCAAGAAGATATGTTAGGGGTGATTTTTTTTATCTTGACTAGAGGGTTAAAGCTTTAACTTGTCTGTGCTAATGCATGTAAATAGCCTTCTTGTCCACTTAATGAGAAGGCTGGCTTGTTATCCTGTACAGTGCAGCTGGGCACTGTTCCAGAAGCATAGGCACTTCATTTCAAAGACAAAGAAGCCAGCGCAGACACAGGGAGAAACCTGGAACATTGCGCTGTGGATTTTTTCAGAGCGATGACTCATTTCAGTTCACAAAGGATTCTGGGCAGGGTAGTGAGAAGTCAGGTTGGCTGATCCATTCCTATGACTTCACTTTGCAGAGAGCCAGGGAGAAGAGGAGTGACACTGCAGAATCCTGAGGCACTGCAGTGGAGAGGTGCTTTGCAAAGACTGTGAGTGCCTTCGGAACAGGGGGTGGTATCAGAACGTGATTTCAGCCATTCCATGGAAACAGGGCAAAGAGAGAGAGATGTTTGCAAAACACTGCGTGGGAGTTATATTTGTAGTCCCTTTTAGATTCTTCTCCACCTCCTTTGTAATTTCTTAACCATTTATTTCTCATGCTTATGTGAGAATTGTGTGAAATAGTGTTCGTTTCAGTGGACCTACATAGGTAACTGCATTTTTTTCTTCAGTATGTCCCTATTTCCTGCTTTAAGAGGTGGGTGCTCAGCATATTAATGCCTAAAAGCATGCTTTGTTTTTCTTCTTTTAGGTCCTGTGGCACTGACCTATGCTGCATTCAGCCAGCTTCCACAGTGATATAAATCCCCAATATGCACATTGTTGTTACATCACAGCTTCTCTGGATACTGTACTGGAGCATGGAACCAGACCATAGGGGTTCAGGTAAGTCCCCCTTTTTTAACATATTGTGTGCCAGGAATATAGACATGGACATTTATTAAAAAATGCATTTGAAAAATTTTGTTTGGGGAAACACATTCTAAAGCACACAATATATTAAAAAAAAACACAGTCCCCCCACACCTCCTTCCCAGGATAAGCAATGCTACAGAAATCTCCTCATCTGAATCCTCTGGGAAAGTTCCGTGCTCCAGCAGAAACTTTTTATGATCATAGTTGTAACACGTGCTGGGATATCACTTTGGATGAGGAGGCAGCTGGCCACAGGACATGAACAAAGAAAAGGAAAATTAAATCACAGGAAATACACAGGATGAATGCCTGTAAGACAAGTCTGCTGACTGCGGGTAATTTAGCACCTGTTTCTGAAAGTTGGTGCCACTTGGTGAAACTGGAGATCATGATTTTAGCTGGGTCTGAATGATTAAAAAGATCAATTTACACAGTTGAAGTTAATAACTAGTAAGGAACTAGAACTCTGTTAAGGTTTGTTATATTGTTTATAGTAAGTTTGATGTGTTTTCTTCAGGCTGTGTAGATTTGGAGTCGCCACATTCTTGGAAGTATTCATTATTTATTTTGGTGGGTGTGCATTTCAGAGATGCAGAAGGAACTGGCTGGTTAGTGAATGAATGTACTACTGCATTTGTTGAGCCTTTGTTTAAGCTGCTCTTAAACAGGAATAAATGGAAAAATATTTTATGTATTTTTTGTTGTTATTATCAGTCCTCTAATATGTTATCTGTCCAGTAAAAACAATCCACAGCTTTTTTCATAAAATACTCCAGGAAATGTAGCTTAAAAGGAGGATTTAGGCTATGTCTGGAAACAGCACAAGCAACATTTCTTCTAATTTTCTTTGTTTCTGATTGTGTCAGAGAAATGTGATCTTTTCTGTGTAAGCATGCTAGTGCAGATTCAAGGTACTTCACAGTAGTCTGGTTAATACCAATGAAATCTGCATATTCTTCTTTTCCCTCCTTTTGTTCAGTCAAATGGGAATGTCTAACTTAAAATGGCAATTATATATCCTTGTTGTGAATTCACATCAGAATAGGTTTGCTACATCTACTTACAAAGTATTCTTTAATTAGCATAATTCAGTCAGGTTGGGGTTTGGGGCAAAAAGGGGTAATTGCGCAGCTCAGGCCAGACATGTAAGTTCTTCAGCATCTGTCCCTTCATTAAGTAAATCTGAAAGTGTACTTTTCCTAGAAGAGACTTTTTACATTCAGTATTATTGGGGAAAAAAATAATATTCTAGGCCCTCCTTTGCCCATTACAAGTAGTTTTGTTAGAAAATTGCCTTTCTGTAGTTCTTCCCAGGGTGAAATCATAGGCAAGTGTTGGTGAGAACAGGCTGTTGGCAAGAATTTTTTTGTAGGGGATTTCTGTTGCAACAACCACTATAATCATGAGATGCCATGGAGTTACTGTGCTCTAGATTGATGTTTTCTGATTAATAATGTAGTTCTGTAAGCAGCAAAAGTAGTGAAGTCAGATTTCCCTTGTCAAGTGTTTTTTGTACTGAATTCTGTCCTATTTGGTGGGAGGTTGCTATGCCTAAAGCTTTGTATAGATGTAATGTGTAGAAAACACATGTTTTAGAATCACTACTCTTGTCTAGGGAGGGTCAATCTCCCTGACACATACAAATGCACAGATTCTGATTGTGCAAGCCTCATTTTATGTGGAAACCAGGCTAAAAATTATGTATAAAAGTTGTCTTGAGCCATAAGAAACAAAAGATTAAAAAGGTGTTGAGAATCTGAAGAAGTGAAACTGGGCTTTGACTTGCTGTACTTTACAGGATGTAGAATGTAAATCAGAGGGTCTCCTCCCTATTTCAGAGAAATAGGGTGTATAATTTCTAATATAGTATGATTTTGCACTGTAATTTCTTTAATTCATTTACAATGGTTGTGCTGAATTGGTTCCATTTGTAACTCAAGAGGTGATTTTTCAAGTAATCTTTATGCAAAGTTCATGAGACAAAGAGTTTGACTTCCAGGTCACTTCTTTCCAGCAGTGGAATCACTAAGAAAAAGTCTGTCATGTAGTTGATAGTTAATTGCTGATACATGGTACAGAATGTAGTCTGCCTCATTTTCTCTCAAAACGGTGTTACCCAGACTTGCAGAGAACAGACACACTAGATAAACTAGCGTAGGAAAAGTTCTGGTTCATATGGGTTCAGGATGTGGGAATTTTTATATCCAGCTGTGTTTGACCATCAATTTCTCATCTGTATGTTAAGGATAGTTATGGTTCCCAGTTTTTCAGAGGGTTTGAAAACCACTGAAGAAAAGTGCTATGTAAGAGCTAAGTGTTTATGTTCTACATTATCTTTTGTTCTAAGTAATAAAAATAATTTTTCCTCCAGGCTGGCAATACAAATCCCCAAGGCATACATGAGTACAATTCCTGTTCACTGTTTCTTATGTGCTTAGGCATTCTTTAAAATGGAATGTTACTTAATACAATAAGTTTAGAAAACTTTTTATTATTTTGAGAGAGATTTGGAAAGACATTGCAGAAACAGAGCTGGAGCTATATATACATGTATATTTCTTATATTTAAACAAAACATACAGTCAGCTGGTGAAAACTACTCTCTGAGCTCCAATTTTCATTTAATTGGGAACACAAACATATGAAAGTTGAGGCTAGTAATTTTATTTCAAAAGAAAGCTGCTTGAGACAAGCATCAGTCATAGCTAACAGGACCCATATGCTAGATGTTTTATGTAAGTGATGTGGTCTTCAAAAATTAGGAAAAGCATATTTGCTTTTTTTTTTTTTGAGCAGATCTTTCCTGAAGAAGTCGTAGTAAACCTTCTGTTCAACAGCCTAACAGTATTTATGTGTGTAATTGATTTTAATGTATTACATTATCTCATAGATGCAAGATATTTGCTGTTACTGTTCATCAAAGAAGTTTGTTGACTTAACTATAGCCACAGAGTTCCTGTGATTTCCCAGAGCCACAGGACAGGCAAGATAAAATCTGGCAAGTTAGAGCTTCCCTGAGTGAGGGGAGTTTGGCTTTCTATCACTAGGTCTGCTCAAAATATGTGCTAGCCTTTTTAAACAAGAGCTAGTAACTATCTCCAGCAGCCAGTTATGAAGAACAAGCTATAGAGATAATTTTTTCATGACAGACGTGAAATGACAGTTTCCTTGTCATAATGAAGAGGGCTGAAGAGCACTTGGTGGAAAAGAATAAGCCTTAACTCACAGCAGTCCCTTATATACCAGAAAAGCCCTCACATAAACCAGTATTTTTTTAACATCTCTAAATAATTTAAAGCCACTTAAGTTATTATTTTATAGGCAATTATAGTAATCTTTGTAGTAAATTAAATGGTTGTCAAGCTCCCAAATATTTGCAAGCAGGATGTGTGTTACCCTGGTATACTAACTATAACATGCTGTTCTAGAAATTGTGTTAATATTAAGGAATCAATACTAAATGTTTCGTGTTGAGGAGTTATATGATATATAGTCAGTATTTCAATGGAAATTCCTGGCTTGCTCCTGGTGACAAGAGTCCTACTGGCAGGGGGTCAAATTCAGCACAGACTGAATGTTTTGTGTTCACTAACCTAGAAAGCAATTCCAAGCTGAAGGCCTACTTTAAAAGGAAGAACTGTGCAAAGTTACTAAAATCAGGCAAATTTTATTATTTCTTAGCTTGTACTTAGCCAGTTTTAAGTTAACAAGTCCTGACTGGAAGTGATCTCAGAGGTGGATTTCTGCAGGCTCTTGGCAGTCAGGGGAGAGGGATGGGCTGCTCCTGGGCATGAGCAGAGCAATTGGTTTCTGAGTTCTTGTCCAAGCATCCCTCTGGGGGCAGCTACAAGGCTGCAGAGCAAAGGTTCAGTATAAAACTCCTTGAGTCCCTTTCCCACTTCAGGAAGCTGATTATAGTATTATGGCTCCTTCTCTACATCCTAAGTTTCATTCTGGTTACCTGTGAATGGATCATTCCCATGCAAGGGAAAGAAAGAGGTCTTTCTCCTGCTTTCCCATCCTGGCACCTGTGTGCAGGCACTGTGTGCAGTGAGTGCATGGCTGGGAACAGGCATAGGGATACTCCTGCCAGGCTGCTTAGGTTTGAGAAATTGCCAGGTCTTTGATACAGATAGAACAATTAAGAAGTTGCTGCCCTTTACCTGGACTCCCTTAAAGCTGCTTTAACCCGGGCAAAACCAGGACACCAGAGAGCCCGTTTTAGCGCCCTGTGGACTTGATAAGATTAAAACTCAGCTGTGGCCAATATATGCCAATCTGTGTGACATTGCACTGAACTTAATTTAGTAGTTCTCATAAGGATACCCATGACACATAATCTTTGTGTTAAACACAGTAGTTTCTTAAATTAGTTAGCTAAATCGGTATAATTCTTACCTTAATTCTGATGCTTCTTAGACATGAAACTAATCATTAAAGAAACTGATCCTCTTATACAAAGTGTATGGTGATTGGTGATCAAAGGTGGTAAATCTGTGTGTGGCTGATTACAAAGATTTGTCTATGAACAAGTTTAAACTGACAGCAGACATAATTATTAGTAAAGCAATATAATAACTGTGAGGTTCTTTATCCGTACTCAAATGATGAGGGAACAAATGGTGTTACTCCCAAGTCATATGGAAGCATATCTCTCATGTTTCCCTGTAAGCTGTGTGTCACCTTCCTTGCCGTTGTCTGTAATGCATGTGGCAGGAACTCTTAGGTGTATTTGAGTAAAAAATGTCCAGAGAATGTTATATTTTAAGGTTATAATTCTGTGATGAGATAAGAATGAGTAGGATCTTGGTCTTCACTGTGTTGAAGGGGGAGGAATGCTGCTGTGCTGGGAAGGGAATGCAGCATTGATATGGTCATGCCTGATTAAGCAAAAGCAATCAGGAGATAGCATAGCACAAATGTGTTGTTTTAAATCATGCTTGTGTCTTGGGTAACGTGTATCACTGCCATAGAGCAGATTGTAGAGCTTGTGATTGAAAAATATTGCTCATAAGTCTCGCTGAGACAGTTATGCAGTTTACTGCTCTCACCATTTTTTTCCCACCATAATGCCTGAGTAAATGCATTTTGATAATCAATTTTAGAAGCTGCTGCTCTTTTTTAATAGACGTAATAGGAATACAGAATTAATGGGGCAAATACTAGATCTTCTGAATTGAGAATGAAAATTTGAATTTGAATTAATTTCTAGTAATTTGATTCATTATTTAATTACAAGATGTTGCTCTGTGACACCAGAAATAGGATGATTTTTGTGACATTTCAAAGCCATTTAGGTAGAACTTAATCCCTGGCTATTGACTGACCTGTGGCCAGAATAGGATTCAGACTTACGTGCCCTTTGTTCTGTCTGTTACTCTTTATGACTCCTTTTCCACTGGAAAAGGAAAATATTTTAGCCTGTTGAGTTCCTCTCTTTGAGATCACTGGGGAGCTGTTACCACTTCAAGAAGAGTTACAGAGCAGAATCAAAGATTTATGTGGATAAAGTATGTTAAAATGGGCTTGTATATGTGTATTCATGCTAGTATTGTCAAATTGTAATTCCTCTCATAACTTTAAGATTTTTTGATGATTTTTTTTAACTGTAGGTTAATGAATAGTCTGTAAGGCAAAATGAGAAAAGTTACAACAAACATAATATTCAGGCCATGCTGAACCCATTAAAACTTCTCTTCTAAAAAGTACATAGTTTGTACAAAGACATTTGACATGTAGATCCAGGAGAGGTTTATTCAGATTATCAATCTTAATGTGTTTTGTTGCTTTTTGGGCCTCTAAAGAGTGTTCTGTGCTTTGTCAGCTGAGTTAAAATGCTATTCATTAACTTAGCAACATTTTTTATCTTTGTTGCTGTTAATTAAAAATACTGTATCAAATGGAAATGGTGGGTGATCTATACTTTGAAAGAGGAGTGAAATTTCCCCTTTTATGTCCAGAGAAATATTTGCAATTATTTTGTTTGTGCAGTTACCTAGTAGGATGTTAAAAGGAGGTTTTGCAGCCATGAGTGCTAATTTATTGGCATTTTTCTGAGTCTGTCAATTATACCCTTTGAGAAACTGTGTTTGCATGGTATACATCTCCCATTTTCCAAACTTCTCTGTGTCTTAAGTTTTGAAATAAGCTGACGCATGGTTCTCAATTATAAGGGTTTTATCCCCAGCTCAGTACAAAAACCAGAGATCTCTGAATTTTCACCAGCTGTATCTCTACCTCTTTGTCCTATGAGCCGATTTTTAAACAAAATGCTTCATTGCACATCTGTTGTCTTTTTACAGGTGATGTATCACCCATCAGCATGTCTCCCATCACTCAGTCACAGTTTATTCCACTTGGGGAAATCCTTTGCCTGGCCATCTCAGCAATGAACTCTGCCCGAAAACAAGTCACACAAGAAGCACTAATGGAGCACCTAACCACCTGTTTCCCAGGTAACCAGTCACTAATAAATCATCGGTCGGATGAGCACATGTCTGTAAAAAGGCAGTTAAAGAAGTCTCAGTACCTTTTGAATGGGAATATTGACTAATCCTGACATTCTAACTAAAAGTAAAAGGAGACATTAGGATTTTAATCTTGGAACTTTTTCTTTATCCTTAAACATATAGAGAATTGAGTTGTGTTTGATAAGACCATTCAAGTGAAATGCATTTTGCAGAGCAAATTCCTGACTTTATGTAAGTAATAAAAATTACTTGGAATACTAAACAACAAAATATTGGCTTGTTTCTTTTTTCAGACAGTATCAGAATAAGCTTCTTTGTGATTTTTCTCACAAAATAACCTTTTCTATTGTCATAGCCAAAGGAGTGCAGGGCTTCTTTAGTAACTATGGAGAACAAGGCATGATGTGTCATAGCCAGAACAAACTAATTTCACCTTGTGGCTTTCAAGCTAGTTGTAGCTAACTCATAAGGGTTCTGTTGACATCATTCAGTCAGTTCAAGTGTCATTGTCCAACCTCCAAAGAGGTAACCTCATGGAGGTCTCTGTAGAGGCCTCTCTTCTAAAGACCAGGTTTCCCACACAGATAGCTGCATGTTCCTTCACCTAGAGCAGGCTCTCAATGTGTGGCCTGATGCAAGGAGTATAGTTCAGTAACAGTTATGTGCCTGTGTTGGAGGGAGGTTATATTTAAAGTGAAAGGACTGTGTCAGCCTGCTTTCCAGGAGTTCTCAGATCTTTCTTGGACACAGTTCTGGCTTTTGCTTCTTGCTTGAAAAACAACAACAAAAAAGGACATCTCTCTCCATGACTAAACGAAAAGTTTTGGAGAGCTATAGATACACTTGCTATATTCACAAATGCTGGTGTACTCTTCAGAAGGCATTCTTGTCAGCATTTGATATTTATCAAATGGTAAATGGAAATCATCTTGAATTAAAGATACTGTAACATCACAAAAAGGGAATCCTATAACAAGAATGTTCTCTTGAACATGCTGCTTCTCTACTGGCTGTTTGTGTCTGGAGTGGGTGAATCATGCAAAGTGCATCTTGTTAGAGACATTTTTGCATTGAGGCGCTAAGATGCTGGGCAGAGGTTTACTACTCAAGAAAGCAGAACTTTTTCTTTTGTGCTTTGTATGATCCTGGGCAAGATGTTTATTCTGTGTCTGAGTTTACAGTTCTCTAAAGTAGTTGGGAAACTTCTCCATTGTACCTATTTATAGCTGCAAAATGTAGCTAATTAAAAATGCCTCAGTAGGAAAACTACTGATGCGTTGGTTTCATCTAGGCAGCCTAACCATAGCCATGTTTTGATGTCTGGAATTTTTTTGCTTACATTTTAGAGCAAGAGTTACTTCAACCCTTGAAATTTACGTGTCTTTTGCTATAACTGATACTGAATTCTGAGAATTTAAAATATAATTATCAATTGAGTGCTATGTTTGGAATAAAAAAAATTATCTGACATTTAATAATTGCACTTTGAAAAAAATACCATAAGCATATTTTGGAAATACTGGCTTTGTCTCCCTATTCGTAATTTTGTTTATCAGGCTGATTTTAAAAATAGTGGTAAAATTTGTAAGTGTTGGAATGCAAAGAAGGCAAAGTTCACAATTGTAATTATCTTAATTAATTTTGATGATTTTTTCCCAAGTTATATTTTCTATATTTTCTATATATAAGCTATGTACTAGAAGAATTTCATAGATTGCAAGTATTTTTTAAATTATTCTATCAATATTTTTATATAAACATTGTTTTATTGTGGAAATGATAATTTATTGGTGACATCCCTTGAGTTTCCTGAGAGCATGATTATCAGTTCACTTGGTGTGTTGTGCTATTCTTGTTAGACAGAACCAAACACGAAAAAAATAATTCAGCTGGCTGGATTATTTTGTAGACATTGCTCAGACGAAGCCTGAGGCAAGTTAGCACATAGTCTCTTGCTGCCTTTTTTTTTTTCCACTAGCCATTAACATGTGAATTTCTCAAGTCTGAGATTTAGAAAAAAAAAAAAAAAAAAAAAAAAGAGTGCCTTACTTCCCAAAATGTAGAGAAAGTTACTTGTAGAAAAAAAAATCCACCCTCTGTTGACCAATTTTTCCCCTTCATTAGAGAAATGCCTTTCTCTCCCAGCCACGACATATTTAATATAGCAAGCATACATGTTCTCTCAGTGTATGAGGATTATCCAAACATTTTCTCCTTTCCAATATAAAGAACTTGTGCTGACACTTTTCACTTTTCTGCCCAAACCCCTATGATAAATCAGCTGTAGCTTTTTGAGTCTTTGTATTCTTTGTGGCTATTGTAAAATATCTGATGTCCTCTCATATTCTGATAGTTTATTTTTCCTAACTAGGGGCTGATGCTCTGAGGGAGAGAAGAGCATTACCACTGTAGATGTGTCTGTTATTATCACATAACCTCACTGTATCTCCTCCTGTAGCAGCACTTGTCTGCCTGTGTTGTTTGTGCTTTAATGAACAGATGCTTCACTGCGTTTCATGGTGAAGATAAATTTCCTAGGACCCCAGATGCTATTCTCAAAAGTGCCTAAGAATAATAAACCGTTTTCCTCAGTGCAGGGTCTTACAGTTGCTGTCTAGCCCTCTAGTTTGCTGAGCCATTGTGCAGGCATAAATCTGGGCCATGGCTCTATCTGAAATAAGGTATGCTAATTATTTATAACATCACATAGCAACCACTCCACATCTTTAACTAGTATTTCATGAGCCAATCAGAGTATTTCTTTTATCCCTTGTTAAGCCTTAGCATCAGCTCAGGAGAAAATCATTTTAGCAGATTTAACACCATTTAAGTACTACTTCAGATGCATTTTTCATGAATTTATTTTATTCAAAAAGTTTGTATTGATAATGTACATCTTATTTGTGGTTTTTGTTATTTGTAGTGTTTTTAAAAAAGCAAGAGGGCTGCTCCTGCACATGCTTCCATTATTCTAACTTAGAATTAAACTATGAGATGTTTGAACAGCCTTGCTTTGTAATTTATTGACCATGGCTTAAATCCCATACATTAAATGTAAATCTTTGAAATCCAGTATAAGGAGCTAAGAATGTAACTCCTGTTCTGTGTTTGGCAAACAGACCCTCTTATCTGTATGAGCCTGGATGAAGACAACACCAAACCTTAGTCTGTGCTTCCTTTAATAAGGATATTTGTCTTTTTTTTCCCCTCACCATTTCTGTCCACATATATATTTAAATAATTTTAAGACTTTCAAAATTTCAGTGTAGAAAATACTTGTGTATTGGCCTGGGTTATTTTTGAAGCAAGCAGTTTTCTGAAAGCTGGAAAATTCCTCTTACAATCACCTTTATAACTTCACTCTTTAAATATATGAATTATATGTGTAGTACTTAAAAGAAGTGTCTTACATTAACTGAGTTCACTCTAGGTCAGTGCTCTTTGTGAGTAGCAAACAAGACATAATCGTCTGTCTGGAAGCTCAGTGGATGGCCTAGTAGACTCTCTTGAGATACAGAAAATGTACATGTCTGATGATTCAGTGTCCAGACAGTTTCTGCTTTTGAATTATTAAACCACTACATAATCTTAAATAACACTACTGCTGTCATGCAATATTTTATGGGCTAGAATCTGTAAGCCACTGGGGTTTTTTCCCTTGTTCCTATTTAATGGAGGAAGGGAGATCATAAGGAGACCTTTGAATGCAGGGGGGTAGGTTGTGTAGAGACGGTATGTGGGCTTTAAAGAGGAAAGTCTTGAGAAAGCCAAGAAATCCATATTCACTCTGTATCCCGTTGCCTTTTTTTTTATGTCATTGCTCCTGTCCTGCCATGCAGGAAAGCGTGAACTGAATTTGGGTCTGTTTCTGCTTTTGTAAGTACCTAAAAGAGCTTGGAATAAAACCCATAGCTACCCTTAGCTGACAGTGCTGAGCTTCCAAGATCTGTATCTGCTGTCATCCCTGCTGGCTTAGTGAACCACAGCATGGACTGTATGCTGGGAGTGATAAAAGTGATAGGCTTCACCTCCAGAGAGGAGGCTGACGCAATTGACTTTACAGGATCATTGACTGCCAGGCATGCTGATTTTTTTTCCTTGGTGTTTATCTGCACATTCTCCATTCACAGGAGTTACTCAATTAATGTAACTACTGTGCATCCACTGTTTAGAGACTCACCCAACACAGTGTAGCCCTTATGGTTTACTGGGTGAGAAATACATATTATTATTTTTACCATGTGTTTGCAGTGCATTTTTTTCTAAATTGCCATAAAACATCAGTACATCCATTTCAATCTCTTTCCCAAACTTTTTTTCAAAGTTCCCAGGAGAAATATGTATGTCCCTTTTATTTGTGTTGTGATGCTTTTGAAACAGTATGTTAAGAAAAGTCTTTTTAGTACAATAAGGTAAAACCAGGTTCTCACAAGGGTAAGTACATGTTGAAGTCTCGTAAGCTTGCGAAAGTGCGATGGATGGGGCAGGTTGTTCATGTAGAGGAAGGAAGAGAGGTTGGCTGCTGCAGAACAGGTGCACCTGTTCTTCATGTTCCTGTGCGCTATCAAAAGCTCATGCAGAGGACAGCCTGCTTTGCCTCATAATCCACAGGAAACCCACAGATTGTTTACTTAGTCCAGAGAGATTCAGAATTCTGGGCTAGGGACAAATAATCCTTTTTTTCCCCCCAGCTCTCTGGATTTTAGCTTTTCCCACCTGTTGTTGTTTCTGTCATAACTCATCTAGAGGTTCTGGGGATCTTTGTTACTCTCACTCAGATTATTACAGAAATTGTGGACACCTGCATTAAAAGGGAAGAAAATGCAAGCTCCCGATTCTCCATATCTTTTTCCCCAATTTTCAATCTCATTTATGCTCTCAAATTATATTGTATCTTGGCCTCTCGCTTCCTGTGTCCACAGTGACCCAAATATTTCAGCCCTATGGACTGTGGATGAACTATATTAACTCTACCCCAGTCAAAACCAGCACATATCCCCGTATAATTCTCCCTGGTGCCTTTTGTATTGTAACTGCTTTCACTCATGTCCATGTTGTTCCTAACCCTTTGCTGTTTCCATTTGAAGATTTTAGTTATGGATATGAGTAGTATGGTCATGTCTCTAAGTTCAAACAACACTCAAAGTCAAACATAAGAATATGTTGCCTCCAATCCAGTTGCAAGAAACAGGATGAGTTAAGGAATTAGTCCAAATTCTCTTTTTCTTGTTGCTTTTAATGGGTGTTGCAGTCACAAGGAGATCCGTGAGCTTACAGGCTCCAACTGTTGACATGTTGGAGGAGAGTTGGTGACCATACACTGTGTGCTCCTGGAGATACTGTGTTTGGGGCAGGTACCCTGGCTGAGATTTCTCCATTAAGTGTTTTTGTAAAAAGCATATTCTTCACTGAAATGTTTTTGCATGCATTGAAATTCTATTCTTCAAGACAGAGTTTGACTTGACACGGTCCTGATCAACCTTATCTAAATTGGCCAGGATTTGAGTAGAGGTACTGACCAGATGAATTCATGAGTTCTCTTCCAATCTAAGTTGCTCTTTGTTTCTTCTTTATTTTCTAAATTACTTTTGTTTAAAACTAACACCCCGAATAAATAATACTTTTTCTGTTCAAATTAGAGCATCCAAATGTTTGGAAAAAAAAAAAAAAAAGTCTTTAGCTCTAAAAATGTTAACCAGACTAGTACTCAGAATTAAAATGCATTTCAGTTAAACATATTGATTGTAGATAGCTTTTTCCACTTAAAACATGGAAGTATTTTAATTTTTTATTCAGCATAAACAAGCTTTTTAAAACTAATTTGTGGACTACAGTTCTTTTTTTCCTTAGCTCTAGATGGAACTTACTCCTATACATAACATGCAACTTAGTTTTTTAGCTAATGAAGTATTGAAGACTTGGTCAAGCACCACTGAATCCAGCAGGTGCACTGGTAATGGGAAGGATCTGGCTCACAGTGCCAAGTCTACAATGTGCCATAGATGTGGGGTAGTCATACTTGTCTATTTCAGTATGCAATACATGCACTTACATAGTGTCCCTCACATCTCACCTGAAAGAAGAGGAATTCTGAGAAGCAAATTTTTGGGAGCTACATCTGTAATTTCCAGCCTAATGGAAAAGACTTTCTGGGGAAGCTGAACTGTTTCATTCAGGATGTCTCTGTTTTGAAGCAGCTTATGTAGTTGAAGCATATTTTAATGGGGGAGCTTATCAGTTAAATCAGGTTTGTGATAAAGGGACAGTTTGAGGAACTGCCTTTTTTTTCTGTGTAGTATTCTGTGGGAGAAGCAGCTTAGGCATCCAAAGTAACAAATAACTACTGCTTTATATGTGACAAGGCATTTTAAGAATAGTTCTGGTGAATTTGGATATAAATGCTTTGTTGGAAGAAGAATAAAAGTAGAATATTTTTCTTGACACTCTGATTTTCAGTGATTCCATCTTGTAGCTTAAGGTCACCTGCACATTGGAAGTGACTAGAACTTCTCTTGGGGTTTTTTCTAGCACTTTATTAATGGCCTACTAGTTAAATAATAATTGATATGTCTGAAGTGTAGGAGATAAGTGGAGAAATAAACAGAGAAGAGAATACCTAACAAGACGCTTTACTGGAGTTGTTTGTTCAGCATATTCCAGGCTGCACATTGGCATAACTAGCTGTTTGCTGGGGAGGGGGAGACCAAAGAGTCCTACACAGTTTTATGCACTTCCTGATATGTGTTTACTGTTATTTCTAGGAGTTCCAACACCCAGTCCAGAAATCCTTCGACATACTTTGAATATGCTTGTACGGGAGAGGAAAATATACCCAACTCCGGATGGTTATTTCATTGTAACCCCACAGACTTACTTTATAACACCATCTCTCATAAGAACTAACAGTAAATGGTACCATTTGGACGAGAGGATACCTGACAGGTCTCAATGTACCTCTCCACAACAAGGAACTATAACTCCCTCCACCTCGGGATGTGTCAGGGACCGAACACTACCCAAAAACCACTGCGACTCCTGCCACTGTTGCAGAGAAGACATGCACAGCATGCATGCATCTACCCTACAGAGGAAATCAGCAAAAGACTGTAAAGACTCATACTGTCCTCCTTCATTATGTCAGGTCCCACCTACTGAGAAAAGTAAAAGTACTGTCAATTTTTCATATAAATCAGAGACGCTCACAAAGCCTAAGGATGTAGAAAAGCAGTCTAAGAAATTTGGACTCAAATTATTCCGATTAAGTTTTAAGAAGGATAAGACAAAACAGCTGGCAAATTTCTCTGCCCAGTTTCCTCCAGAAGAGTGGCCACTAAGGGACGAGGACACCCCTACCACTATACCTAGAGAGGTAGAAATGGAGATTATTAGGCGCATTAACCCAGACTTGACTGTGGAAAATGTCATGAGACACACTGCACTAATGAAGAAACTTGAAGAAGAAAAAGCTCAACGAAGCAAAGCAGGGTCTTCAGCTCACCACAGTGGACGAAGTAAAAAGAGCAGGAATCACAGAAAGTCTCATGGGAAATCGAGGTCACACAGCAAGACCCGGGTGTCCAAAGGAGACCCATCAGATGGCTCTCATTTGGATATACCTGCTGAGAGGGAGTATGAGTTCTATGATCCCTTGACTCGATCCCCACGGGAAGGCTGTTTTATAATAGAACACAAGGGAGATAATTATATAATGCACAGCAATCCTAACATGATTGAATCTCACTTTCCCATGACACCAGAGTGGGATGTGTCTGGTGAACTGGCTAAAAGAAGAACTGAAATGCCTTTCCCTGAACCTTCCAGGGGAAGCTCCCACTCCAAGGTCCATCGGAGCCACAGCCATACGCAGGATAGAAGATCAAGGAATGAGCGGTCCAGTAAGGCTAAAGAAAGGTCTAGATCCATGGATAACTCCAAGGGACCTCTGGGCTCAGCTACGTTAGGTACACCTGAAGATATAGGTGAAGGCTGTAGCCCAGATGACCAAACAACTAGCCAAACCTACATTGATGATAGTACCTTAAGACCATCGCAGTCGCTCAGTCATCAAAGGGCTCTGATTTCATCCGCAAGCTACAAAGAGACTTGCATCCCTGAAATAGCTGGTGGCAGTGTAGAAACCCCCAGTTCTTGTAGCCTATTGGAACAAGGCAAGCCTACAGAGAATTTGCCATCATATAGTGAGCTTAACTCCTGCACAACAAAATCTGCAGTTGATGACTATTTTCAGTGCAACACATCCAGTGAGACTGTGCTTACTGCTCCATCACCCCTGGGAAAGAATAAAGAGGATCATGATACACTAACAGGGACAGATGGGCTAAAAAAAATGACTCCTACAGAAAGACAGTCTCAACATATTGCTAGGGAGCCTGGGGTGCACAAGGAGGAGTCCCCAAAGGGCCCAAGCACTGGTTCAGTGATTGCTGGCCAAACTCCAGAGGTCATTGCTAACGGGCGGCTGGTTCAACACCATAGCACTGAATCAAGCAGCCTTGATAAGAGGAAAGAAATATTTAGCAAGGATACACTCTTTAAGCCTCTGCACAACACTCTTTCTGTGAATAGTTATCATAAGTCTAACACACCTTTGCTAAAGCCCCATCAAAAGACCTCCTCTGACACATTGCCCGTCAGATGTGAGAAGCTTGAACAAGCGATGGTCACCTCAGTCACACAAGTCATGCCTGTTTCTCAGAGACAGCAAGAGACAACCGGGAACCAGGAGGCCTCCTTTGACTACTACAACGTATCTGATGATGATGACTCAGAGGAAGGAACCAACAAAAATGCCGAGGAAGAAAAGAACAGGGATGACGTTGGTACGATGCAATGGCTCCTAGAGAGAGAAAAGGAAAGAGATCTACAGCGAAAGTTTGAGAAGAATCTTACTCTTCTCACCCCAAAGGAAACGGAAAATAGCAACAACCAGAGAGCCACCCACTCAGCCCGCCTGGACAGCATGGACAGCAGCAGCATTACTGTGGACAGCGGGTTCAACTCTCCACGGTAGGACTGTCACATTCATTGCAGCTTTACAGACTAGGAAGTTCCATTTATGGTTTTATGGGTGTGTGATATTGGTGACAGAATGTAGGGCTGTATTAAAAAATTTCACATGTTTTCAGACTGTTTTTTCTACAGCTCTGGAATCCTCTATTCAGATGTATGGGTTTCCCACCACACAGTAAGAAACCAATGACCATTTGCAGCACTGACTCTGTATTAGTTCATTTTCTGTTTGCCGAAAACCTCCCTGTATGCTTTTTTTCTGTATTAAACTTGTATTTGCTTTTAGAATAAAAGGGATGAGCTCCTGCATACTCTTCCCTTCCCTTTCTCTCTAAGATACCATCAACAAGACTAATGAAAAGACTAGGCGTGACCAGGTGACATAATCTTTGGCTCAGACAAAAAGAAAAACAAATTATATTGTTTTGTGTCTGGGCTTCCTTGTTTGTTTTCTTCAAAAATTTTGGAAGTGTATCTGGTCACCATTTCAAACTGGTGAGACTGGAATAGCCACTCCTCCTACAAATTAAAAGTGCTAAGGATATTTGAACTTCAGATGTGACTTAACACTGCTGAGAGAGAGGTGTCTTGTCTAAGATACTTGGAAAGAGAGTCCAGATGTTTGTGTGTGGTGGTACTGGTTAGTAATTGCTGTTCCAGGGATTTCAGGCATCGTGGAAGTCTCAGTGTGCATGAAGTCTTACAATGTAGGGAGGAGAAGGAGAGAGTTGTTGGTGAATTCCCTGTCCTGGAGATTTCAAAAGTTCATTTCCAGGTTAAGAATCCTTTATGCTAGCCTTCTTCCTTGTCTGTCTGACCTTTGGCAGTCCTAGGTCCTTGATGGAATGGAGCATGATGTGTTTTGTTTGGCCTGCATAGCAACTCATCAGAGTTCAGAACAGTGACTCTAAGAACACAGAAATAATTTACAGTAGTAATTTTCTTAGAGTGGCTTACTTGAGCTTAAATTATTTATTGCCTGTGTTTAAAAATAAAACCTTTGAGACTGATTTTGTATTATGTGAAAAAAATAGGGTGGGTTTTTTTTGGGTTTTTTGTCACTTTTTTTATTTTCCCCTGTAAATGGTTTTCTTGTTCATCAGAAGTATATATATATATATTTACATCAAGAGCAAAGGCACTCAGAAAGGCACATGAAGGATTTCCTGTTTCTATGCAGGACTAAATTTCAATTTCAGTTGAAGTCCTGTCACTCTGAAAGAAATTCCTTTGGATTTGATGGTTACTCAGACTTATGTTAATGACAAGACAGAAATTAGAGAGCCTAATGCAGCATGCAGTGATGTATCAAACTCAGGCGAGATTCTAGCTAATGTATATTTTTTCTGAGCAAAAAACCTGAAAAATTGTTTGAGTAAATCATACCACTAACACTGAGTCTACTCTAAAAAAGAAGCTTGAGAAGGCTTTGAATTTATATTATTGATTGTTCTGCAGATGCCTGACATCTTTCTCACACAGAATTGTTGTATGAAACTGTTTGCACTTTTCTTTTTTAAATGGGATGTCTTCCAGTAGTTAAAGTGCTATACTTGCAGTCAGTTTTTGTGGGGGAGTATGTTGTGGTGTTTGCTTCTTGCTCAGCCTGTCTCACTCCACAGAGTATGAGAGTCACCTCCAGGATAGGGTATCAACTGGATTGAAAATCGGTTCTTGGGCTATTGTTTTGTATGCTAGCTAAATATCAAACTTGTGTTTCTGATTAATGCAATGGTAGACATTTTCTTCCCTAATTATTTACACAAAAGCTAAAATTTATGTTAAACTTAACTAGCAAGAGAACAGGATGTGGTGAACATACTGGATTTAGTGCTGCTATACCACCTTGTTTAAATCATAAGGGAAACAGATGAGCACCTTTCAATTATATTTGTGTTCCACATCCTTTTTTTTTCTTTTTTTTTTTTTCTTCTTTTTTTTTTTTACTGTTTACTTATTAACAAATACCATTTTTTGGCAAAGTCACATCAAGTAAGCTTAAAAAAAACCAAACCCCAAACCAAAACATTCTGTAGTGTATTTTGTTTTGGGAGACTGGCCTACAGATAGGATAGAATAGGATATTTCAAAGCTTTTTCATAAGCTTTGCATCAAAATGATTAAATTTGGTGATTTTGCTAAGTTTAGGTTGCTTCTTTGTATAAGTCTCCAAAAATAAATTGAGCTGAAGGTGAATTCAGCCCTTTGGCTAAATAATAATGTTGTTATTATTATCCTACCTTATAATAAAAAATGTACTCCACGGCCTTTTTCCCAGAAATACAAAATAGCCATCCAGCATTTGGTAAGATTCAGGTAGGTGTGACACTGTCCTTCAGCAGATGCCATGGGAAGAATATAAGAACATGTTGTGCATAAAGTGATGTTCCTCAGGTATGTTCTTCTAGCTTCCACTGGTGATATAACTCTGCTTCCTGAGGTGGGGTGGTATCTTTTAATTCAAATTGAAGTATGCAACATTGTTTGGGGAACCAAAATTACCAATTTCACACGATAAAAGAAAAAAAAATATTTTTAAACCTGATAAATTGAAAGAAGGACAGTGACAAAAATTTAGAAAGAAATGGCTGCAGTTAAAAAGATTAGCAATGGGCATTTGACTTGCAAAATGTGTGCAAAATGTGTGAAGGTATTAATCACCATTGGGAAAAAAAAAGCCTCACAATATTTCGTGCATTGCTTTTATGCAAGTTATATATAGTAAATGTTAGCTGTCAAGATTAAAGTTATTTCTTTATTTTTAGAGTTTATATAGTACTGTTGCTCCTGTCACCTAAAGGAAGCTAATTTTGGCACTACTCTGCATGCAAAATTTTCAATGCAGTTTTTGTGTATGCGTGTTGTAATGGTTGGTTTGTAATACCAGAGTTGAGCATGTCTGAACATCTGGAATTGGTGGTCCCAAAAAGAATAATACAATACTAAATAATCTCTGAAAACTAAGATTTGCATCTATTTTCATTAAAAAGCAGAGGGAGAAGAATAAAAAATGAGCAAGAGAAGTGCACCATACATCATTGCAGCTCACAGGAATCATTTACTCTGTGTGTTACCCATCATAGCTCTTTGGAACTCTGGACAATAAAACAATCATTGGCAGAAAAATATCGGTACTATCCATTTTGGTCAGTTTAAAAGATCTGTGAGAGTTTTCCTAGAAGCCTCATTGATTTTCCAGACTCAGTCAGTTTAAGATTATTTAAATCTGCCCTGATGACTAGGAAAAGGTTTTTTTTCTTCCCTTATGCTATGCACTGACACATTTCTCCCCTGCCACATCTAAAGCTGTGCATTCCTACTTTTCCCTTGATGCTAGCACTAATGTTGTTTTTTGTTCTTAGGGCTAGTATTTAACTGAGAGCGGTTCCTGATCTGTCTGGCTGCCTGCAAGTCAGGGAAGCAGCAGAAACATGTGGCAGGGTCAGGTCAGGTCCACACGAGGCAGGCAAGAGCTACCCCTTTCAGTGCAGGTAAATTTAGGTTGACTTGAAACTGACTATGAAATTTTTGTCATTAGTATCCTTGTTTCTAGTGTTTATTTAATAACTGCATTCAGTCCTCTAAATGTATTCTGCAAACATCTCCATAGTAAGTGGTGATGTTATTTTACAAAGAAGTAGGGGTAGAGGTGAAGAATACATGACCAGGGGGCCACATGGATATTTAAAAGCAAATTTGCTCCTGAACAGGCACACATTATGTAGAGATCAAATATTTTTCAATAGTGTAAAGACAATAGAAACAGTAGTACTGATAAAAGTACCCTTAGCATGTCATGGCTGAGCTTTTTAAAAGCTGTAGACTAAAATACAAGCTTCTCTGCGTTCATAATTAGATGTATCATTACAAGGCCTAATCTTTAAAAGTGTTAAGTGTCCTGTAACTATTGTGGTTAATTGATACTTTAGAACTAAAGGAACATTGCCCATTTTCTGAATGAAATATCAGCAGTAGTTGTTGTCCAGGGCAAGATCACAGACCAGGCAGTTAAGATTTCTCATTGTCTTGGTAAGTTGCAATCATCTCAGCTGCAAAGCAAAATTGAAACGTTATATTTAGAAGCATTGTGGGTTTAATGTACGGTAAAAATTTTATTTAATATTTTGTATACAAACACATAGGTAGAAGAGGAGACAACAGAGGATGCTGTGTTACATGATTGCTGTGCTAACTCTGTCTAGACACAGAGCTAATTTGATGGAGCTACTTTGTGCAAAACTGCACCAGTCAGGAAAGAAAACTAGCACATTCCAAGTGCAAGATGGAAGCTATTTCCTTGAGTGAAAAATCCAGATGCTTGATACTGGTTCAGCTTACAGTTCGTGTGACAGTTTCAGCTGTGCTTAGTGCTATACCTGTGTTATGGTATGATGACTGCTGAGCACCTCTGGGACGCATTTTGGGAGTAACATATGTGTACTGTCAAAATGCAATGTTTCATTGATGTGACATTACATACAAACAGAGGAAACCTATTATAAAACACTCTGTTCTCCTTTCCTGTCTGGTCAGTAGATATATAGGCATGTCATATATGAGTGTGTATATATATTTCTTTTCCATTCCAGTACTCGTGAGAGCCTGGCATCCAACACTTCAAGTATTGTTGAAAGCAACAGACGTCAGAACCCCGCTCTGAGCCCTGCACACGGTGGCGCAGGCCCAACATTCAACTTCCGAGCCACTGTAGATCCACCCACGAGTGAAGCTGAGAAACTGCAGAAACCTGGTAACTGCCTGCAAGCTTCTGTCACTAGTGTCTGATAGTCAGCCTGCCTCAGATCGTCATACAGCAAAGTTTACGACACTGGGACTGATGTTTACATCTTTGGGGAAAAATAACACAAGCATCTCAACCACAGTTTTAGTGTTCACTTAAACTGTGCTGCTATGTAGACTAGGGGCAACAAAGAAGTCTTTATTTCAAGGTATTGCTTTTCACATTTGCGGCTCTGTAGCAACAGAATAGCAGTAGGGATAATATGTACACTTTTTGCTTCACTTAATTGTAACTGAGCACATATATGAAAGTCTAGACACTGTAAGTGTAATCTGCATTTTCAATGTCCATGCAGTTGCCAACTTCATTTAAAAAAATGCCACAGATGTGTGATGCCCCTGGTCAGAGGCTAAACTCTGCTGCAGAGTTCATAATTTTTTTCTTCAAAAACTGAGCCACTGCTGAAAGTAACCAGCCAGGATCACCATGAGGAAAAACAATGCCAAACATGACAAGTCATGACCTCAGCTCTATATGTGAATTATTAATACTAATCAGTCATTTTCACTGTGCATTTTTGTGACACAATTTTACAAATACCTAGTTAAGCAAGTAAAAGGAGGTTTGGGGTTTGTTTTGATTTGCTTTTTTTCTAGGTATGGAGGGTGGGAAGGGAGGCAGCTTCTCCTTTTGTTTCAAAAATACAAGAGATGTTTACTTAATGAGACTTGTTACTTGACCTTCCGTAGTCATCTGTGAGGAGGTGGGCCTTTGCAGAGAGGGGGGAGTGGGGAGGGAAGGGAAAGATGTAACTGTCATGGAGCCACAATGTGGAGTGACACAAAATATATTAAATGTCTTCAGTATAATTCACTTATTTTAGAAAGATAATCTAATTCTTGTGTCACTTCTGGTATTGCAACTTGCCATTAATAGAGAAATCAGGATAACTAATTTCTTGGAACAAAAATATCCTTTATGATATAAATGACAAGTATGGCCTGAAGAATTGATTTCTTTCTAGTGGAAGGACATAAATCTATTTTATGTAGCTTATTAAATAGAGTGCCTAAATTAGGCTATTAAAATAGCATACAGTGTAATGATTATCAGAGAACAAAATTTAGAGAATTATAAACTTCTGGCCTTTTTATTCAGTGGATGTTATTTGCAATTTATCATTTTATGGACATGTCTGGTTTCTAGAAATTCAATGTGTCCACTTGGTTTGCAGTAGAAATCTGAGTCCTGCAGGCACGGTACATCTTAATTGCTCTCCCTAAACTATTACTTCAATGTAGTTAGTACTATACTAATTACTGCAGAGTAAATTCTACAGATAGTTGAACTCCAAGAGTAATTTTAGGTATAGGGTCACATTCTGCTCTGGTACTCATGCAACCTGGTAGTGCAACAAACTGACTTTTTTTATCAGAACAGACAAATTGGTGGAATAATAAAGATACTAAAATGTGCAACAGCTTCAAATTGTTTCATAGAAAAGGGACATTTACCCTATCTAGCTCTTGTAGTAAGCAGGTATGACACCCAACTGTACATATTAAACCCCAGTATTTTCATCAGGTTCTGGTGACATTTATTACTCTGTATACAAAGTCATTTGAGCTTCACTTATGTTCTCTATCGTCATTGGAATTCTTTACTGACGATTCAGCCTTATGTTACACCATCGGATAGAGATCATTTACTTATAAAACAGCTTTCTAACTCTGGACACAATCAGTTCTGTCAAGAATACACAGTCAATGCACAGGTCTGTTTTCATTGATTTCAGTGTATAATTTCCATTTCATAGGAGCAATAAGACCTTTCAGTGCACATAAAGGAAATTATTGTGCTTTTGGTTGGTTATCAAAGTCACTTGGCCTTTAGCCTTCTGCCTTATCATACCTTCCAAGATGTGCTCTAATTACCATAAAATGCTTTGCATGACGCATCTTATTATTCGATGTGTAACTCCAGCCGTACTTATTCCATGCAAACTGTAGAGTCAGAGTTCTTGTGGGGAATTGTCATATACTATGCAGTGGCTGACTGTGATTTTGTTTCTGAGATGAGCTCTGACATCAGTAGTATGTATCAATTCAGTAAATAAAAATGTCAAAATGGTAAAAAAATTTACAGTGATGATCTGAAATACTAATGGCAGTATTAAAATGTGAAGAGCAGAAACAGGTTTCACCTTTGAAGAAATAACTGTTTGTCATAAGCTAATCAGAATTTGTGCAGGCAGCTGGTTGTACAGAAGGCATAATTCCAACAAAATGTGATAGTACATACCTATAAACTGTATAGTATGTTATTTCTTAAAGTTCCCAGAGACCAGCAGACAACATAAATGTCATATTAATGTTGACATAGCATTGTACCAATATTAATGTGACTCTTTGAATATGGAATGTAAACAGAAGTTTCAGATAGAAACGTTCTAATCTTGATTTTTTTTTCTTTTAAAATCAACAATGGAAAATAAGAAAATTCCATCTTGAGGTTCTGGTAACAAAACCACGAGAGTGGAGCTTGAGTGCTTTATGTCACCCTAATCCTTTGATGAAATCATAGCCTTGTATTATGTGGTTGCTTATCTATCATTCTTCTAATGTATCAATTTAAAGGTTTACAGAGTTAGATTAGGTTGAATCTGTGTTGTGTTCAACTGTAAAGGGTCAACACAAATCTGTCGGCATTTTGCACACTTAATATGTATTATTATAATACAACATGTTACTTTTATGGTAATTTTTTTTACACATATAACTACCTCCATGAAGTTGATGAAATGCAGCAACATGAAAAGTGTATTGTACAAAGCAAGGTTAGAAACTTTGAAGCATTAGGTCATGGCGTTCTCTTGTGTGTCAAAGCTTGCATATGAAGTCATCGTGTTTCCATTGCCACAATTTCCTTCTACAATGTTAAAAAGATGGCTTTCAGATGAGTCACTTAAAGACTTTGACAAGGCTGCATAATTGGGATAAAAGTGAAAGGGAGGCTGAAACCTTCCATCCTCTCCCCAGTTACTGCTAAAATTTTTGCCTGGTAGAACTTGAAAATGTATTTGTAATTTAGTAAATTAGAAACATCTACAGTCTATGAAATATGATTGACAGTTTGGGGTTTAACAGAAGACACTCTGGGTATTTTCTTGGCAGCCTTCAGATACTTGGGGCCCTATTTTGCCTCCATCTTTGTCAACATTAGTACGTCATGGTTTCTCTGAACTGGCAAGGGTGTTTAAACAGCTCTTCCTTTAATGATATGCACTCTGGTCTCTAGATTGTGTGCATCTAAAGCATTTGCTCCTATAGAAATTACCAACAGCCTTTAACTGATGTTGCTGGGAGCAGTATTAGGGTCCCTACTCGAGGTATATGCCTATTGTTCAAAGAACATGGGCAAGCTTCCAAGAGAAATTAAGCTAGCTTTTGAAAAGTAGCCAGCTGCAGCAAGCCACCTTTCAAGAGGAAAGATTTTTCCAAAAACCAAAGGAAGAAAGTGGCAGTTGAACCTAAGCAGATCACATTATATACACCGACTTATGAACACCTTTCAGCAAATCTAGTACCATTATCCTGATGCAAATTAATATACAATCATCAGTTGAGCTAATTTTGCCATTTTAAGTACTTCAGTTAAAATTTAGAAGAAATCATTAGCCATTTGACTCCCAGCACCACTGTAAAATGACTGTTATATGCGAAACAGTGTTCACTCAACTTTAAAAATAAAAATGTATTGGAAAACAAATATTTTAATGAAAACCGTGGCCGATGTGTTTGCCAGCAGTAGTCATTGTTAGGAAAGAGAACAAGCAAACCAGTATTCAGAGGCCATCTTGAACACAGATAATACTTTGCACTTAAATCACACCTTTTTGCCTGAGGGTCTCGAAGCACTTGCCTGTGAGGTAGGCAGAGTTCACTGACCCTGCTTTTTGTCTGGGCCCATTGGAAAAAGCAAAGGCTAAGAGTCTGCAGACTAACTTATTAACTAGTTGCTTTTTTAAAAGCTACTGAAGGAAGTTTAACAGTTAACCAAAGTGTTTAATGTCTATATTCTGAAATTATTCTTTTGACACATTCAGTTTGTTTAAGTAAGAAACTGCTTTACAGCCCCGTAGACACTCTTGGACTAGCAGTTCCAGAAACAATTTTGCAGTTGTACGAGTACTGGCAGCAGTGGTTTTAGAAACAGTCATGTTAATTAAAAATTTGTTTTTCAAATACATTTTATAGTGTTTTTCCCAACACAATTATTCAAATTGATGTGCTGAGAAAGCAAATAGCACTCCTGATCTGGTGTCATACCCACAGTTTACAATTCTCTTTGCTCTTCTGAAGAAAACTGTACAGTATTAGAGAGAAAAGTTCTATTTTTTACAAAATTCTTTAAAAAAAAAGGCTATATATCTAAAATGTTTCCCCCAGCATAAGTAAAGTGCATCATTGCTGCATGAGACACATGCAGTGGACCCACCAAAAGCCAAGCTGGTGCTAGAAGAAAATGGGACTATCACACTTCTTTAATAAAAGAAACGCTCTAAACATTGGTTCCAGTTATGTGAGTGTAAATCTGGCATAACTCCCCTGATCTCTGAGGATCTGAGAGAGATGGGAATGGGTCGTTAACTCCATTGAAGCTCAGGTCTGAGCTGAGGGTTTCCGTGTTCCTCCCCCTGGCCCCGAGACACTAAACGCAGAGCAGGAGCAGAAGGCCACGCACCTGGCTTTGGAAGGGCAGCCTGGGCTGAATCCCTGCTGAAATGCACAGCCACCCAGCCGGGATCCGTGACAGCCGCCGGCGTGCCCCACCTCGGAAGGGTGATTTTCCATGTGGTGCACTGCCCTCGTGTTGTATATCGGTTAGAGTCACCCAAAGGATACCCACCCAGATGTATGAAAGGGCCCTTGGAGTAATTGGCACAGATGTTACTTTTATGTGTGGAGGAGATTTTAAGTTTAAAGGGATCATAATTCTGCAGGTAATTTTCTGTGAGTGACTGAATGTGGCTGTTGCATTAGGTTTAAATGAGTTAATAAATGCAAGTGGGACTTACTGTATGTTAGAAGGGAGTTTTGCAGCCAAGACTGCCTTGTATAAATGTGTTTGCACTGAAAAAAAAATTTAAAAATTACTTGGTCTCTGGTTGCTGTAAAGGTCATCCAAGATGGATGTTCTGTTTATATTGTATAGTATTTCATATGAAATAATTGCAGTTCATGAAATGTCTTCCCTAACGTTACTGATTTATAACAGCACATTTGTAACATGGTTTTTATTGTGTCAGTGTACCATATTGTAAATGATGATTACTTGTCATGCTTAGTATAATAATTTAAAGGGAAAAAAAGGACAGGGATTTTTGTAAGTCTATATTTGAAAGTCCCTCCATATGGTAATATTGTGTTCATGTTGTTTATGTAGTGTTGTGTGAAATATCCATTTTGGATTGTGTTACTTTTTAAGATATTAAATAACATTTGGTTATATGTTCTAAGTGGATTCTTTGCACTCATCGGTGATTTTTAGAGAGTATACTTATATTTCCATTTAACATGCTGTTTCTCTCCCTCACTTAGGAAACTTTGCACAACAAACCAGAAATCTTAGATAAACAAACACTGTAACAACTTGCTGTGTTCCCCTATGCTTTTTTGGGCTATAAAGGTCTTTGGGCCATTAAGAGTGCAAGGGAGAAAACACACCTTTTTTTCTGGCTTGGACTGGATGTGAAGTTAACAGCTGCAGGAGGAGTGTGATCTCCACTGAATGGGAGTGTCCAGCTGAGATGCACCCAAGCTCCAAGAAATGAGAAGTCCATTAGGACCTCAATGCCAAGGGCAAGAGGTGTCACATCCCTCTTTTACTCTCCTCTCCATCCTCGTGAGCTAAAGGAGGACCCAGTGCACCCAAGAGAGAGGGTTCTAGAAAGGAGTTTTTTTAACATTCTTCAAGAAAACTGATAGCTGCTGATTGGAAAGGCCCAAGTGGACAATGTAATATGCAAGTGCCATTTGCCAATTTTCCACCACCACTTGGAAGAAGGTTTGGGGGAAGTTTAGGGTCCAGGAGATTTACCAGAGCTGTGCCATGAGAACATTTACAATATTTGTAAGACAAAAAACAGAAAGAATCTCTTGGAAATAGGTGTTGTTTTGAGCACCTTGGCTTGTCACCTGCTAGTGGCACAAACTAATACCACACTGTTCGTAGTCTTACCTCATTACCCTTCATGCATCTGCTTCCACTTTAATCCATATTCATGAAATCGTGCGTTTTGAATTACAGGGGCAAAAAATCCCAAAACCAGATAGGATTTGGTTAGGGCTTTATGCCAGCATTAGTGCTTTGCACAGGCAAAGTCAATTTGAGGTTTTGGTAGACTCAGACTTTCGAGGCCTTTTCAGTATTACTGGAGAAG
This sequence comes from Taeniopygia guttata, assembly GCF_048771995.1. Lineage (NCBI taxonomy): Eukaryota > Metazoa > Chordata > Aves > Passeriformes > Estrildidae > Taeniopygia > Taeniopygia guttata. Next base: position 31,951,521 of record NC_133028.1, on the reverse strand, counting down.
TTTGCAAGCACTATTTCCTCCTCACAGAGCACTTTGTTTCTTTCTTTGTGGTATGCTTGTATTTTAGGTGCTAAATTAGTCTAATCATTAATTAGAAAGAAACTACTGCTGTCCACAGTTACCACACCATGCAGTTTAAAACTTGCTTGCAAGCCTGGCTTGAATTCTCTTTATACTTACTCTGCTGACAGGTAAACTAAAGATCTTTCTCAAGTGACATCTTTTTGTTCAAACATGTCCTGTAACATACTGAAAGTGTCTAGGGCCACTGCTTGGCTGAAGAGCTACTCTTGCTGTTCGGTCACACCTTTCTGCTGAGAGCACTGAGTAGATTTACATTCCTCAGTATCTGTGGGTATCTTATATCTGTATGATAACTGTTTAAAAGATCTTTTCTCCAGATCTTTTCGCCATCAGCCTCTCAGCTGTTTCTTTAGTCTCTTGTTTTCTTTATAACTTACTTTCTATAATGTCCTTCTATTGAATCCCCTCATGTTCTGCTTCTTTTTGACATTTACTTTCCTTCAGGTTGGGGGAGTTTTTTCCCTACATGTTACTTAACATGACAGTTCTGGCCCGTTTCTCATCCTACCCTCTCAAAACATCATTCTGATCTTAAGAGTGTCTTTTTCCCACTTTCCATTACTTTTCCTTTTTCACTTTCCCTGCTCATCAGAAAGACCTTAGAGAAGAAAAGGTGGTTAGCTGCTTCAGGAAAGGTGCAGTGCTCCTGTCAGCACCCCTTCAAGTCATGCTGTTGCAGTTTTTAATTTTAAAAATGTTTAGGAATGTAAATATAGCCCCATATTTTTGTCCTTTCAGTTCTCTTCCTCCTTTTGTCTGCTGTTCCTGTTTTTATTAAAAGACTATGTGCTATTCTGTCCAGCATCTCTGTGATTTGAGGACTCAAAGAGAAGACACAAAATCCCTAACTGTACTGGAACACCAGGTCACATCTGTCTTCCTCAGGGCATCAAGCAAGGCCTCAGGTAAATGCTTAAAAAAGCAATTTATTCAACTGTGCTTTGTAGACTGGATATGAAGAAAATGGCCTCTACTTACTAGCCTTTCCTAAACTCTTGGAAGGAGCCCATGGCTCAGACACTCGTGCTCACTGTAGCTGGTACTTGAAGAGAGAAGGGTTTTGAGCAGTCAGTGGTGCTGGGGCTTTGATAATTGTCTACAGTTTTGTATGGAGATGGCTGAGCTTGCATTTATGAGCAACTTTCTTCTATGCCCATAGGTCCTCATGTTTAGCAAAGTATTTTTAGCCCATCTGTCAAAAAAGTGATGAATGAGGACAAGGAATGGGAAATCCCAAGTACTTTTATTTAACATCTTTTTTCTTCTCTCTCATCCTAATAAGCACATAAAACCTAACCCTGTTCTGCCAGCTATATGAAAGTAAGCAAAGACAGTAAATAAATTTACCAACATGGCTGTGCATGAAACACTGAAATAGTTACATACTTTGCTTGCTTGCTTGCTTGCTTGCTTGCTTAGGGAAACCTGAAGCCTTTTGTTTTGAGTTCTCTCCATCTCTTTCCTCTTGTCCCTGTGTTTGTTTCCGGTCAGATTAGGCCAGTTGCCTTCTGAGTGCCAAAGAGGGTCACTCTGGCAGGAAACTGCAAAGTGGCAGCTTCCAGTGTGTTCAGTAGTGTACCAGTAGTGAGAGGACAAGCCAGAACCAGGGCCTCTCCTGTGGATATAGGCTTTCCTTATGCAGAGGTCAAAAGGTACACCAGCACTGGCACTTCAGCTGCAAGCCCTTGTTCCAGCAATGGCTGTCCTGGGTGCCCCCACACACCGTGCTGCGGTTCGAGTTGCAGTCTCAGCACAGATGGGCTACACCACTTGCTGATGAAACTTCTGTACCAGAGGATGCACATCTGGAGAAGAGTCACAGCACTACAGCCTTTTTGGATCCTATTAACTGGGTTTTGGAAAATGAGAACCTAAGTAATTAACTTTACAGGCCAGCTTGTGCACTGGAAGAGTCTGAATGCATATCACACCCATGACCCATGTACCTGGAGCCTGCTGTTGCTGTCTGCACCACACACACACTGAGCGTGTACCACTGGGCAGTGGCTGCCAGGAGTCGCCAGCAAGACTGCAAACTTAAGGGCTCACAAGTACAAACCTTTGGGCTAGGTGTTCCACAGTGAGGTTGTCCTCTTCCCTCTGCACCACTGTTCCTTCTCAGTAGCCTTGAACCAAATCCCCAGACTCAGCTTCCTCTCTGAAAAGCTGTGGGGCCCCAGCCCCTTGCTGCCACTCACCCCCATCATGGGGAGGCTGTGATGAGCGAGAGGCTCTTCTCTGTCCAGATTAGTGCAAGCCTCTGGCTTGGGCCCAAGGTGAAGCTTTCAGAGAAGTCTTATTGTGCATCCTGCTGCAGTTTAATGTGCTTCTTTGTGGCACAAGCTGATGATGACTTTAGGATACTTGTAACTGGTCCAGCTGTAAAATGCACCTAAAGCATGACCCTGGCACTGCTCAGTAAAACAGCAACCACCTATTATTTTTTCCCTCTTCTTTTTTAACCTAGACAAAGCGGTATGTTTTTTCTTCTAAAGGAGTGCTGAAAATTCCCAGGGGACTCTGAAGTCTGTGGCAGAAGCATCAGCTCAGGCAGGAGGAGAGGGCCAGGAACCATTTCTGGGAGATAGGTAGACCTTTTTTGATACAGAAACTAATGGAAGATTATTGCCTTAAAATATTTAGACCGTTGCCGTTTCAGAACTGTTTGTCTTTCTAAAAATTAGTTGCTTGGGATGTTGTGGAAGAGGAAGCTGCCTTTTTTGACACTAGATGAGTAGCAGGTCATCTGGTCCAGTCAGCTGAGACCACCGGGTTCTCAAGACAGAGAAGAGCAAGGGAGTTAGGGAGTTAGTCTCCCCTGCTGGCTTTTTTTTTTTTTTTTTTGCCTTTCTTTCTTTGTAAAAATAAAAAGAATAGTATAATCTCTAGACTATATTGGCATGTACTATGTGAATTCTGTGTCTCCTGACTGCTGTCTTGTGCCATGGATAATGCAGGCAGGGATTCAACTCTGGCATGGGTCTCCATGAACAGATGGGTTTGCAGGTTGAAGGAACCAGCTTCTGCACAGATTTCTTCCAAACTGGGATCTCTGCAACACAAAGGGAAGAGAAGGAGAGTGGATACCATTCTCCATAAGGAAAATGAGGCAACTGGAATATTAGGGCTTAAAATCCTGAGAGAGTCCACCAAAATGAAGAAAACTCGAGGGCAGAGGAATGCGAGTATGTACTTCTGTAACAGGGGATTCACAGTTAGGACCAGCAGCTGGAGAAGGAATATCAGTTCAAGACAGCAGAAAAAATTCTTTGCATTATTGGGAAGCTGGAGGATCCTGAACTCCCAAAAGCCAGCTGAGGTGGGGCAGGCAGGAGGAGTGTGTGCCTGCCTTCTTGGTTTATGCAGACTTAAAATAAATAGCAACTGATACTGGAATATTCTGATGTGTCTGTGGTTGTACTGTAAGCATGTGGTGTCCCTGAGCGCTGCCCAGCCGGGGCCAGGAGATGGTGCAGTCACTGAGGGCAGTCACGAGACACCACAGATTACAGGAGGAAGATGGATGAGCACCAATTTCTTCTCTTGTCCCTTCTTGGAGGCAGGGAAGTTTTGCTGTTGGCTCTGTTGGCCATGCGGGTGCATGAAACCTTTTAAACATCACTTGAAAGCTTCTCCATTTCTAGCTGTGATTGTCAAAGGAACTGGAAGGGGGATGCGGAACAAGTTCAGATCATTCTATAAGATTCACCATAATTCTCTTTGTTTGCCTATTGCCAGTTCCAAATTAGCCCATTATCATCCCTTTGAACAGAGGAGAAGTGCTGGCTGAGATAATCTTCACTCTGTGGCTGCTGCTGCTGGTGTGCTCAGTCCATCCTCAGGCTGTGTTCATGGCTCTCTCTGTTTGCATCCTTTCTCCCACCCTTGCAGGGTTTTTGGCAAAGAATTCCAGCTTTTTGAGGCTGGGTTTGCTCTTGGCCAGCTGGGGCCCTTGTCTCTGGCTGGGACCCTGGATGCTGAGCTTGTTATAAAATAATTTATTCAGTCTTAGGGTGTGTTTATCATGTGAAAGCTGTTAGAGAAGGTCTCTGTGCTGCAATGACTATCTGTGCCCAGGTACTGAGGTACTGTGGATGGTACTTTCATACAGTGAAGCTGCCCACCTGCCTTATTATTTGCCATTCTGGCTAGGATGGCACTGTTAGGACTGTCATGACCCACGCTGGTGGCAAGCAGCAAGTGTTGGAGGGGAACACAGAAAGAGAGCTCCTTTTACACAGAAAATTTCCTATGCTTCAACACTGTGCTGAAAATAGGGGCAACAAAACAAGACTTTTTTTTTTTTTTCAAGAGAGAAGAGAATACTCAGCTTCACAGAGTCAGGCAAGTGGCCAAGCAGCTCTTCACTAGAGAGATCTTTTTATTTAGAGGCTGAAACTAGTAAAGGACCTGTCCATTCTACCCTTTTATCAGCAGTCTCAAATGAAATGCTGTTTTGCTCAGCTTCCTGGAAGGATGCCAAAGCTTAACATTAACAGGAGTACACCTTTCCTGTGGACAAGGGGGGGGAGGAAAACAACAAAAAGGTAATCTATAATGATCTGTGCTGACAACTTTTTTTCTGAGAAATAGTCCATGTAATTCACAAGGAATTACATGGACTATTTCACAAGGAAAGAGATTTTTATCAACAAACTAGAAGAACAGACTGATGGGAACAGTCCCCCAGCTTGCACTTTGGTAGAGGTAAATTCTGTCCCAGTGATGCCTCATACACACTAGATGTGTGGAGAGAAGCAGGGTAGGAGTAGATGTGTGAGGAATAGCACTGAGAAATTGTATTAAAAGTCATGGGGATATAATTTTCCAAATGGGATGAGGAGCTCTGGCTTGTACTGATACATAGTTTGTTTGCATTGCACTATTTATAATTTTGCTCACACTTCCTAAATGGTACCCCTAATGGAAAATAACAAATGCCTTCTAATCATGTGTCTTAATTATTTGCTGTATTTTCAATGGGACAAACTACCATTTTCTTGACTGACTCAGAACAGTGAACACTGGAGACAACTGACCAGGAGCAATGAAGCACTGTATGTGAAACCTGGCTACATACTACCTGTTGGATTGGAGCTCATTGAAGCTGACTTGGGAAAATCCACCCTTGACCTCATCCCTTGCCTTTTCCATCACAGGGTACCGCAGACAATTTCAGATGTGCCCAAGCCATCTGCTTCAGACATCCTTGAATGCAGCCTTCCCCTGGGCATCAGGGAAAACTGTGTGACACACAAAAGCAGCAGCCTCTCTGGTTTTTGGGGTCCTGCAGTGAGAGATTCATTTGAAGCCTGTCTGTGGCAGCTCTCCAGGGCAATGGGGATATGTGGCTGTCACCACTTTGCACATCCCACACTTCACTTGCCACGGAGCAACCCCCTGTGGAGAGCAGGTCCTGTTTCTATTGCCTCGGCTCCTACACCATTTATTCCTCCATCCTTCTCCTTTGTATTAATTTCCTGAGCTGGCCTGGCTGTCACATCTGCACAGTTACCAGCTGGTTTCCCATTTTTAATTGCCCTCAGAGGGCTTCTTCAAGAGCCACACCTGCTTTTGTGGGGGCCTTAATTTGTCACTGTCCAAACTGGAGCAGCAAGCATTTAAAATTCAGCCTCTATGAGCATGTTGTATTTCTTCAAGTGCATGATTAATTGCCAGGTCTTTACAGGCTGCACTCAGCTATTTCTGCATAGAAGAGTTTCTTCTGCTGGAAAGCTCCTCACATTATGGATATTAAATATCTTCTTCTCTACACATAGGACCTGGGTTTGTTCATCCCATTTGTTTTTTACAAAAGAAGTTCTATGAAATGCAAAGAAAGCTCAGTGCCCTCACAATTTTATTCTGTTTAGAGAGGGGAAAATAGTTATTTTTCTTTGTCAGACGTGTTCTTGCAAGGAGCCACTTGAGATTAAGGAATGAGGGGACGTTTCAGGATGTTTTACCCAGCCCCTGCAGCAGTGTAAGCAAGCAGTTTGTATAATCCAGTTAATAAACTGAATGAATTCAGTTGGCTAGAATTCCACCTTAAATGCTTTTTTTTTTTTCTTCTTTCACAGCTGCTATTTGAAGACTACTACAAAATCTTAATTTTTAAGCCCAAAATTATTTCCTTGTTATAGCTATGCTTGGAGAATCCCTCCATGGATGGGCAAGGGCTGCTTTTGCTCTCTCTTACAGAATCTACTCAGTTGGGATGTGGTCAGCAGGGTTACCTCTAGCTCAGCCCTTGCACTCTCATGGACAATGAATGAGCTGTAAGATGAGAACCACATTGCTGCCTACTCTGAAAACCAAGGACGCAAAGTCTTGCCCTCCAAAGCTCCACCAGTATGGAATATATGGAAAAAGTATCAAGGGATAGTGCAATTTACAGATGGATAGATTGATACATTGGGAGGCAAATAAGCCCTTCCAAAAAATTAATTTTTAGTTTGTCAGAGCCTTCTTCTGCCCAGAGATCATGTGTGAGGCACATCTTAGAAATCAGAAGCAGGAAAGCAGGTTCTTGCTGAGTCACTTGGTATGGTCATGTCCTTGCAGGGGTAAAACCAACCTGAATAGGGGGCACAGTGAATTCCAATGCACTGGTTGTTTTAGTGATGTAAGATGGGCAGCACGTGGGACTGCTGAAGAAAGGTTAAAGCTGCCTCTAATGGACACATGGCCCAGTTAAATACATTTATGTGGCCAGTAGCCTTTGCATGGAGGCAGCCCATGAGAGCGGAAGGCTGAGTGAGTGTTCAGCAGGTATTGTGGATGATCCCCTGCAAGCCTGACCTGCATTCCAAAGACTTTGCAACAGCTGATGCCACCTTAGCCTCCCTTTTTCTATCTGGCAAGGAAGCAATGGCAGGGTCTCCATCCAGTTTTGAGGCCTTCATTGATCCTCATCAAACAATTAATCTAGGTGATGAGTAATGTTTTACTGTATTATTAATTTATTGGGAAAAACAGAAGGCTGCTCAAGAGCTGTCAATGCCCACTCTGGCAGCCACAGAAAATTGGTTGTTTATGTGTTCCCAGCAGAGGACGCTGACCTTTTGGGGCTGGCTGCCTGCAACCCCTTGGTGAGGGACAGAGGAACATCTATGCGTGCACTGGTGTCCCTTGCTCCTGAAGTCAGATAGAATCCTGATACTAAAATGCCTCATTTGCTGTGACCAAGGGAGGGTCAAAATCAACTCCCTGGAGCTCAGCTAAGCCCTGATCTGTGCTGGTGTGGAAAGTGGGCTCTGAATTTCCCCTTCCTCAGACCACTCTTCATATCCCTCCTCACCATTTATTTGCTACCTGTGGCTGTTTTAGTCGGAGTTCTACTGCACTGACAAAACTCAGACTTCCTAGTGTGGGAACATCTGTCCCTGTCCTAGCAGGGACATCTGACCCAAGGATTGTGCGTTCAACTTCGAGCCAAGCTTCAAGTGGACATAAGTAGAAGAGCCTTCAAGTGGACACAAATAGAAGAGCTACAGGTGCATCACTCCCCCTGCTCCCCTCCCCTCCCTACTTTTGTGTTATTTTGTTCCCCACCAGTGGGATCAGACTATAAAGACAGCAAAGGCAGCTTGAGATTCAGCCCAAGTGCTGAGAGTGGGGATTACATCCCGCTGGTTCCTCTCTTGGATCGTTTAGGGCCACGAACACACAAAGGTCTTGCTCTGCCCAGTCTTCCTCCTGTGGGAACAGGAGCAGGAGCAGCTGGGAAGCTTGCTCAGAGTGCCACGTGGGGGCAGCAGGTTTGGGTGAGGAGGAATCGGCCCTAGCGCAAAGGGTACCGGGAGAGTTAAAGGAGAGAAGGGGGGAAAGCTGCGATGAGAGCGCAGAAGGAAGGAGAAGTCCCAATGCTCCCTCTCCCCACGGAAGGCAGGGATCCCGTTTGTCCCAGGCGCGGTTTGCGGGCGGGCCGGCAGGGGGCGCAGTGGGCCGGCAGGGGGCGCGGGCTCCTCCCGCCGGGCTCCCCCCGCCCGCCCTCAGGGCCGCGGCCGCCCCGCTCCGCCTGGCGGGCGGGAAGTGGGCGAGCGGGGCGAGAGGCGGTGTGTGGGGAAATCTGTGTCCCTTTCTGGGCTCCTCAGTGCAACAGAGCCGGGGAGCTCCTGGAGCGGCTCCAGCGGAGGACAACAGGCTGGCAGCAGCCTTGGTGCGGCGGTGCGGCTGCTCAAGGCGTTCCGCATCTCGGGCAGACCCGGCTGGGCAGACAGGGCAGTGCCTGAGCTCAGAGCGGTTCCTGATGAAACTGGGCTGGCAGAGCTGAAGTGGTGTAATTGATACAGATTTGGGATAACGTCATACTTGTTTTTAAGTCCATAGCAATTTCCATGTGTTTGAAATACCAGAATAATCCATACAGTCCATACAATCCATGCAGTTCATCTCCATGAAGCTTGAGAATTACTGTGTCCAGCCAACTGCAATCCTGAAAGGTTCTTATTTTTGAACCTTCCCTTAACTTAGATGTGTTTTGATACACAAAAAAATCTTTTCCTGTGTGTGTGAAAGCTGTCTTTTAAAACAGCTGTTAAAGACATATTGTGCTAAAATAACAGGGTTTCAAGCCTTTCTCATCATTAAGCCATGTTTTCTTAAAAAATTCCAGTTGGATTTGCTGCGACCTGCCCTCTCTGCTACAGCCCTACAGGGAAAAGAAGGTGAGGATATGTTACACGGAGCTTTCCCAATGCCTTTCACTTCCCAGTGGCCAGAGTTCATCTGGTCTGCAACTCCCCCTGAGGTGTACATCACCAAGCCTGACAGAATTCAAGAGGGATTTGGACATCACTCTTGGGCTCATGGTGTGATTCTTGGGGATGGTCCTGTGAAGGGTCAGGAATTTGACTTGATGATCCTTGCAGGTTCCTTCCAACTCAGAAGACCTGTGATTTTGTGATGTGTTATTTAGGAGACAAGGAGGTTGACCAGCACCACAAAACCTTCTCATTCACCCCTTATTTGCAAAGTCTCTGTACTTGTGAAGGGCGCAGGCTGGTGTCTGGGCCAATGACAAAGTGTCTCCATCCACGGGGCTGCAGTCTGTGCAGGCAATGCAGGCTGCATCCGGCTGCAATGCTGGAGGGCTCACCCGCTGAGCTTAGCCAGCCATGCCACTTGCATGGCCACCAAGGTCATTGGTAAAAAGGGCTCATCTTATTTAGCTGTGAAATTGCCATTTTTGGCACGGTTATAGGGAGCTGACTGAGACTTATTCCTGTGCAGGTAGTCCCTCAGCACCTCCCTTTTCTGAGGACCCATATTCATGGAACATGAGGGGAGCATCTCTGGCAGACCTTGGCAGTGCTACTGGTTCAGAGACAGTCCTGCTGGAAATTAAAGGACCTGTTGGTGTACCTGCACTGGTCCTCCTCCATCACCACTCCCTGCTCTGTGGTCAGTTAATATAGGAGATAAATTCTACTGAGTAGGCTTGGAAACTTCTATTAAATTAGTCTCTTCCATAGACATTGTTGGTTTGTGGAGCTTAGAGTGGAGTAGGGCCCTCTTGTCCTTGAGGCCTGTAGCACTGGTTTTCGAGATCTTGTTGACATTTGCACCATCTCCCACTGGGAAAGGGGGGCTCTGGATAGCCTCATACCAGGGACAATGTTCTTAATTTCTGTGCAAGCATCCGATGTGATGGTGACACAATAGGCTTAGAAAAGTGGGTCTGGAGAGAGCATCCAGGGCTCACCTCTCTTCTTAGAAGTGCAAAATGTTTTGTCATGTCCACTGCCTAGTGGGAATGACATGTTCAAAAGGATGAATGGATGGATGTTCAAAATTATTAAATAATGAAATACATCTGGAAAAAAGGACTGCATATACAAGCTACATCATCTTGTGTGATGCATTTAATGTCCTTAATTTACATGCTGACAACTTTGCCATTTCTAAACAATGTTATCATTCGTCTTTCTGATAATTAATCAGCACAAGCCTCAAACACTGTTTATCACACTTTGATGCAGCAATTAGACAAGAAAGGCAAAGTGCTGAAGGGAAGGTTTTGGGCTATTTTTTCTTCAAAAATCTTACAGTATTTACAAATAAGTGCTTTTTCTAACACCATTTTTAGAATTACTTACTCATTCACAATCAGTCATTGTATAAAAACATCATTCAGAAATAGGTTTTAAAATACACCCACCTCCATTGCATAGTATACAGAAAAATAGGCAAGACTTAAGACACTTGATTTTTGAATGAGAACATGAATTGATTCAGAGGTATGACATTTCTGAGGAAGAAAGATGCACTTTCCAAAAAATAATGAGCTGTAGTTCGCCTGAAGCTAGTGAGCTTCTTGAAGGTCTGCCATCAAATTTTGCTTTTACAGACCAAGTGTCTTTTACCGTACACACAATTCTTGCATAAAGGGCAAACAAATCATATTGCAATTGGATTTGCCCTTCAGTATTTGCATGTGAACACTGACAAAAATGAGTTACACAAGTACTCACAAGGATCAGTTTTGATTTCATTTGTCATACCCCATCTGTGGAACAATCAAGGGACCAAATTTGTTATTTTCAGTTTCTGTTTGTAAAACTGAGGAGCTGAATACTTTTACCCTTATACCTTTAGAAACATTTATTCTGTAAAAAGACCTTTGCTTCTCCTCACTGGTAAGACTTAAACTGACGCATTGTGGAAGAGTTAGCAGGCACTGATGGCATCTATCCTGATGATTTTCAGACAAAACTTGGTAATTTAGTTATCTTGTATGCTGACTTTTTTTTAAAAAACTTTTCTTTTAATTTTTAAAATTTTTTTTCCTTTAAAAATGTGCTCCAGTGATTTCATTGAGCCTGGTCCATTAAAGAGCAACAGGGAACTCTGAACAATAGGTGCTTGTTTTACAGCTACTGCAAATGCTTCGAAAGCACTAAATTGCCTTTTATACTCAACAGTCTAATAACAAAGCCTGATTTTTTCCATTTTTCTCCAACTGATTTGATGGTTCACTTGAGCTTTAATAACACATTACATAAATCTTTACAGCTATTACAGAAGTCTTTTGTGAAGTTCAATTTGGTGTTTGTTTTTTTTCCCCCACAGTGTAGTCATTCACCCTTAAATGCACTGTAGCACACATACCGGGATCGTGCTTGTCTCTGGATCCAAGGAGTAGTAAGTTCTAGATGTTTGTTTTACGTGGGAAGGGATCTCAGTCCTTCCAAAGGCAGTTTGTTGCTGAAAGCTCCTGGTTCAGAGGTATGTCAGATAAAGTGCTGTGCACTCCTGAAGGCAACTCTGGCAACAGCTCTATCCTCTCTTGCTGTTTAATTTAACTTTGCTCTTACATCTTGGCTTGTGCTTGATAGCCCATGGTGGAAAAAATCACCAGGATTAGCTGGAAGGGTGGGAGATGTATCTGTACATCTCCCTGCTGCAGAATAAAGGCACCTGCTGATCACCAGGCAGAGGTATAGAGAACAAAATCTGATAGAAGAGCAGTAAATGTTGAAAAAACTATAGAAATTCAATTGGGTATAAAATATCAAAATATGATCAGAGGATATTATCTTCACCAGGAAAAGCAGAGAGGCTGTTAAATGCCAGGCTTCCTCATCCTGTGTTCTCCTGACCCTTGTGTGTCCAGATGTCTGTTCATTTTTCCATTGGCTTTGAAGTGGAAGATTTGTGTGACTTTCTTCTTTCCCAGCCTTCCCTTCCACTGTGGTCTGTGAGGAAAGCCTGGCCCTGGAAATGGGCAGAGACAGTACTCATGTTGGTGAAAATAAAGAAGGAAAAGCTGAGAGAACTATGATGCTTTCACTGCTCTCCTGCTGACCCACTTCTCTCAGCATTATGGTCCCTCAGCAAAGCTCCTGGCTCTTTAAAGACTGTGTCTGTATAGACGGGGCTTGGCTGATGCTGTTAGGAGAAGATGGGGCTCTGCTGCTGGTGGAGCTGGAGATGTAGGGATGAACCAGGATGAACCCAGCTAAATGCAGAGAGGTTGGTCTCCACTCCTGAACTTCTCAGTATGGCAAACCAGAGTGAGCTCCTCAGTGAAAGATGCTGGGGCGAGGTGTGTTTGATGCTCAGAGATCCCCATGTGCACCCACCAGAAAACTTTGTGGATACCCAGCCAGGATTCTGCCCTCACTGGCAGTGCTGTAAATCTAGGTGAGTGACCCCACTGTCCCTAGGTGTGTTTGGAGCAGCACAAAACCTGGCTTCATGTTAAAGCCATTGTAAATGCAGGATGGGTCAGATTCATGCCTGGTGGAGCACAATGGAGGAGTAGGGGACAGCACTCTATTAATGAAGCTGTTATTCAAATGAAGAACTTTAAAAAAACAAACAGAGAAGGATGGAGTTGCTGGTGACACTGACTGACATTGTTCAGGGATCACAGTAAGGAGATCTGCCTGGTGAACAGGGAGAGCAGAACTAGTGCCAGGACACAGCTGCTGCATGGTGGGAGTGGTGCCAGGGTGGCTGTGTTTCGGAGCATGCACTCCACCCTGGACCAGGAGCCATTGTTGGGCAGTGGCTGTACTCCTGCCAGGCTGCACATGATGTTGTAAACATCCACAGATCTGATGGGAGGCGCTCGGTAGTTGGATCGGAAATCTGCAGGCAAAAGAGAGGAGTTAGCATCATGCAACCCTGGAATGTGGGGTTTTGTGAGGCAGGGGCTCCTTTGCCTTTCTTGGGACTTACCCACCAGGCTGGGATGTGGCATGCTATACAATTTAGATCATAGCTCAGCAAAATCCTTAATTTAAACAAATTTATTAATTATTTTTGCTTCTAGACCAATTTTGTTCTAAAAACTTAAAAAAGCCCTGATTTTTTAAGTACAGGAGCTACTTTAGTACATGTGCTCGATAGACGTAATGGCCTGACATAATTGTATTTCACATTCTGCTTTCACTGGTGCAATACAATTAGCCTGGTGCTCTACCTGGTGCTCTGCCCTGTTTAAAGGGCCCGATGAAGTAGAAACCAGGACTTTTCTGTCTGCCCATCAGACAGGTGGGTGAGGTAGACTTCCCAAAGAAAGTGCCCTGGTGTAGCAAGTCTGAATTCCCTGACAAGAGCAGGATTCATGTGTTTCAAATAGAATTGAAAATTTAGGCCAAAATTTAGGAAAACAGGGCAAAGAGTTAGCAACTGCACTGGGACATCACAGAAAGGCTGACCAAATCCCTTCACATCTCTCTGCCCTGTTTCTTCAGCTATAAAATAGATGCAGTGCAACAAACCCTCCATAGTGAGGAAATCCTGCCATCTATTTGTAATTTTTAGGTGTTGCAGAGTGCTTCATTGGGGTCCTGATGTGCCAAGGGCTGCAGGGATGCAGGGGTGAGAACCACGGGGCTGCAGGGGAAGTGGAACACCAGGAATGGTGTCACTGTACCTGGTCCATATGCGAGGAAGAAGCCTCTCATGTCCATGAGCTCATTGTCGTAGCCATGCCAACCATTCTGCCAGGCTTCCTTCCTCCCCGTCCCGTTCTCCCAGTAGGGCAGCTTGTCCCTGCTCTGGGTGGCAACAGCAGATCATGGTTAGTGCCTGCCTGCTGGGCTGTGCTGGGGCACTGTGGGTTGCTGTGTTGTGTCTCCATGTGCTGTACCACCCCTTCAGGCCCCACACTGTGCTGTGACCTGCACAGGAGCTCATGCCCAGGAGGGGTGACCCCTCCTGACAGGCTTTGCTGTCTCAGTGAGTAACCACCTCCCAGCTGGGAGGAAAGGACAGCTCATGTAGATTCCTGCCACAAGCACAAAGTACAACAGTCATCTGTGACATGTGTAAGGAAGGTGCTGCCCTCTCCCCATGCCTGCAGCACTGCTCACCCACCCAGCGCACTCCCGTGGGTTTACTGGGGTGTTGTTCTGCCCCATATGCCATTGACACCCTAGAAAAATAAGTAATTTTTTGCTCCATTTGACTAGTCATCCTAAAAATACAAATATCACCCTTACTAGATATTTTCTAATTATTATTTCTTCTCCCTACTTGTTTTCATATAAAAGCAATGAGGTTTGTTCCAGGGAACACTGGCTCTGATCTGAGACAGTCCCACTCTCTGTGGCCTATACTCTGTTTTATTTCCTTGCTCAGTGGATCTGTGCTTTATTAATTTGTCATTATAAATCTTGTTCTTCCTCGCCCATATTGCACTTAGGCTGTATTTTCAAATTCCTTCCTTACTTTCTCCTGCTTTGTATTAACAGCTGTTAACAATAGTGCCATATCTGTCAGAGCAGCAGTCCCTAGGGGCTGATCAAATGCTGGACCAACCTGTCCATGGGTTTCTCCTGCCCCATGCTCCTTAGGGATAGCAGCAGACAGATGTGGCACTCCACATTACCCCAAAACTATGGCAGGAATTTCACTTAAACAAAGAGCATCAACTGACAGTTCATCAGACCCATGACATTAATTTCTGTGATAATTACAGAGAAGGAGCTGCACAGTCCTCTAGAGTGTCCAGGTCTAGCCTTCACACTCGGGCACAGAAGGACGGAAGATGCCCCAAAAGAGCTTCCCACATTGCCACTTGGGCAAGTGCTGCAGCTCCTGCAGGTGGTAAAGCAGATTAAGTGAGGATCCCTTTCCTTTTATAAACATTTATTTTGTCTGATTTTTATCTTCTTCCTTAAGAAAGAAAATGTAATACTCAGCAGATGTACCAAATAATTCCAGAATACTACAGAATGGGTCAGGTTAGAAGAGATCACAGTAGATCATCTGGTCCAACCTCCCTGCTCAAGCAGGATCTTCCTAGATCACAGTGCAAAGGATTGCATCCAGACAGTTCTTGAACATCTCCAGTGTGAGCGAGTCCACAGTTTCTCTGGGTAATCTGTTCGAGATTAAATTAAACTATTTTAGCTAACAAATATATTTTCTTGTCCTTGTCTATTTTCCTGCTCAGAGCAAGCCAAGGAGAATACCAGCTCCTTCTCCTCTTCCTGCCATAGCTCCTCCTTATTCTGTAGCTCCCCATGATTCCTGGGGATTAAGTGTGCTGCTTGTCATCAGGCAATCTGCGCAGCATTTGCCAGCATCAGCTTCAGACAAGCGAAGTCACATTTAAAGTTCTGGTGGTTCCTTGGCAGGAACATTATCATGACATTGCTATACCTACACCCCTCCATGGTCCTAGAAGATGTCCTGGACACAGTTTCTTCCACAGAAATATCAAATGCAGAAGGAGATGGTGTGCTTTCCATAACCCACCCAGACATCAGGAGACACCTACTCGCAACAGAATGTGCAAAGGCACAGTAATTACCATCATTTTTGGTGCCAGTTGAGTCAGAAAACGTACTACTGACTTCCATAACTGCAGCTGAAGTGAGAGCTCATGAAATGGAACCACTAATGACAGAAGCTTGAGGGACAGGGCTGTGCAAGCATCCCAGCACTGCCCTTCTGGAGCAGCAGGCTCTGCCTTACAGCAACCCCCAAAAACTCCTGGGGCTTCTCTGAGGCCAGGACTCTGGCAGCACACTAGTGTGCCTGCCTGGCAAGTCCAAATGGGATGTAATTTTTTCTTGCCCAAGATGTAATTTTTCATAGTCAGACTAAGCCTGGGCTAGCAATCCTTGTCAAAGATGAAACAGGCATATCTGAGACTGCAGACCATGGACTTTTCCCTGCATGTGCATGTTTAGAAAACGTGCTGCAATTGATCTAGACGTTGGGAAAGTACACTGGGATGGGTACAGAGTGAGCATGCAGCCCTGAGGGCTAACACCATTGTTGCACACAGGAGAGCAGCTGCGGGATCTTAGGCCCAAAGGATGGGGACCACTCACTTGTGTGAAGGGAACAAGGTCATATGAGCAGATCACCTTTGATATAGCACAAAATCCCTCCTCATCCTGCTTTAACAAAAACATAGATGGGCTTCAGTTCCTATGCTCCGTGATGAGGAAAACAACTTTCCAGATACACCCCCTTTGTCTCTTTCAAAAACCACCAACAACAACAAAATCCCCCTTTTCAAACAGCTTTTAGCTATCCACTAGCTAACGGAGAGCTTAAAAACCCTGGGAGCATGAGAGAGAAGAGCTGCACATCCTCTCTTCAGTGGTTTGGGCAGGAAGTATAATAGAAGGCTCAATAATGTCTTTAAAAATATGACAGGAAACTTTCATTTTCACATCCCATTCACAGATAATGAAAATGTACCAAAGAGAAGGAAAATCTGATAGCATTAATGAGAGGACATTCTTGAAAATCAGAAACAATAGGAAGGAATGGGCAGAGAGACAGAAATAATTATCATAGCAGCAGTGTTTCCTGCACTGTTATTAAGATTTGTCAGACTTTCAATGATTTTTAAGTTTTTTTTTATTTCCTACAGAATATGTAAAAATGTTCTATTTTGAACTTTTGTAAGAGAGAGTTTAGTTGTATTTTTAAAAAATAATTTTGGAGAAAATGTTTCAGATTCCTACTTCACCTGTCTAAATCTTAACTCTGGCTTTTTATGCCTTTTTTTTTTTTTTTAATCAGAAATGTGGTACTCACCCAGCTGTATTCAAAAGCCATCAGGTTTTTTTAGAGGTGCATTTTTATTCAGCTGCAGAAACTATTATGCCAAATTCATGTTGGCTAGTGAGAAATGTTGTAGTGTGGACTGAGCAAAGCTTGGTGAGCAGTACCTCTGAAGGCCATGAAAAATGCTCAGCTGAGTTACAATAACCTACAAGGCAAGGAAGTGCACTATGCTGGGACACGAAAGAAATCCAGGACTCCGTGGTTCTTTTGCCAGCTTACTGACTTCTTGTATGTCCTTGGGCAAATCACTTAATACCACTGCTCAGTTTACCTCCTTAGAAGATACACAGTTGTCTCACCCTCTGAGCTGTGCTGAGATGCAATTAGTATCTGTAATGTGGAGGTGCCCAGTAGTGACACAAGGACAAAGTAACAACAGCAATTAAAAGTAAGAAAATAAGTTAGTATGAAAAATCTCTTCATATTGGGTTCTCTGCTTAACAAGTTCCCAGGTATTCAGTGTGTGCACTGGGAATCCCTGAGGAGTAAATCTGAAAAGACCCTTTTCAGACTGGTGGGCTTGGGAGAAATGGGGCATTTTTAGAACAGTCTGGTGGGAGAAAAACCAGGCAGAAGCAAAAATTGCCACAAGGTACTGCTGAATGGAGGAAATAATAAGGACTTGAAATGGAAACACTATTTTTATGTCTGAAATGAAGGTAGATGGCAAGGGGTGAAGAAGAGTAAGGCAACAAAATTGGAATGTGAAATACAAGAACTACTGCTTTATGACAACAAAGAAAAAAGAGGCATCTTGACTGTTTAACTGTCTGCGTTTAGGATAGCTGCAATACCGTTAAGTTCTTTTAAGCACACAGCTGAATTTGACATTGGTTTTGTTGTCAGCCCATTGACTTTAACTCAATGATCAGCAATATATTGCCCCTTTTCATGTTCCTGTCTAAGTATTTTGCTTCTATACTTTACCTCTACTATGAACCATCCTTCTTCAGCCACAAGAGTTAGTGGAGACACAAATTTTCCTTTTTTGTAGAAAAACCTGTTTGGAATATCCTGTATATTATAAACATCCATGTGTTCCACAGCTTTCAATTTTTGATATATCTGCAAAAGAAATGAATGTTAGGACACCATGTGGCTGTAAAGGTCATAAATACACTAATGGGTACATGAAAACACCTGGATTTGCAAAATGCTAATCCCCTGTAATGGCTAATCATCAGCACATTCACACCAGGACTTTGCCTGTCCGAAGATCATGGCTGGACATGGCTGCTTATGTGCTTTAGGAGATTCTAAAAACTTGGATCATAAACACATAGGAATTCATATATTATGTGTATTTATAATACACAAGTTCATAAATGTATTCATGTGAATGCACCAGCCTTCAGAAACAGACCAGGAGAAACCACACCTTCCCAGGAGGCAGCAAGTGAAGTGGTGGGACACTCAAAGGTACCATGTGGACTGTGTACAGGTGTGGGAAAGCAATATTGTCTTCAGCATCTGCCACTCATTCCCTCTTTGTGCTCATGAGTGGAGAATGAATGCCACCTCACCTGTGTTTCTTGTACTTACCCAGTCAATCACTATCAAGGGATTGATAGTGCTCAGTTATCTGCTTCGTTAGTTATCTGATGTGAGATTAATTAGCCAAAGCCTGCAGCTTTGAATCTGCACAATGCCATGCAAGGGGTTTATTAATATTAATCATACTGTCTGAAATATAATCACACAAATGTCATTACATCCCAAATTATTCAGAAAATAGATTTTAAATGACTGGAAAATATGTTCATGTGCCAAAGAGAAGGCAGCTATTGGAGTTCCCAGACTTTATAATGTTCTTTAACAAGTTAAATATTAATAATCTTCAGGAATAAATAGCTCAGTTCTTCAAAGAATGAAAGGTTCTTCACTAGCCTTTCAGCTAAGTCACCCTTGTGCATGTATGTGTGCCAGATATGTGCACTGACGTGCAGTGACCATAAGGACAGCATCAGAGTGTGATGCACAATTCTTCCCACCATGACCGGGGCTAGAGAGTGGTCACCAGTACTTCTGGTGCTTTGAAATGGGGTAATTCTTAGAGATGATAACCTCTGTGCTATAATACACTCCAACTCATAAACATAGCTCTTTAAAATTCATTAGAAATAGAGAATCTAGCTATTGGGAAACTAAAAATCAACTTTATTTTTCTTAAGAAGCAGACCTCCAGTAAGAAATCCTGAAAAGAGATGAAGGAAGGAAACAAAACCATAATATAAGGCATTGTACTTTACTCTCCTTAGGAATATTAGGCTGTTTAATGAGAGAGAAGCATGTGCTGAAGAGCTTTGTCAGATGAAACCCCATGGTTGTGTGAAGTTGCAACTTGCCCTTATTGCACAGGCTACAATATACTGTAACTGGATAAAATATAATGTAGAAACCAAAACTATTTGCCTGGGGAACAGTTTGCCCATTTTCTACATCCACTCATCTATATTCTGAGGACAGCAGTAATGACTTGAAATAACCAATGAAATGCATTGGTTTTATGTTAACTATAATATACTTGTCTGCTAGTCAGAGAAACTACATTTTGATTATTTTCAAGTGATTTTAAATTATTTTCTCTATTGTTTTAATTTATCCCTCAAAACCTTGAAGTTCTAGCATTGAGCTTTTATGGTTGACTCAATCCAACATGCTTCATCAAAAATTCCTCCAAGGACAATATTGTAAAAAATATTTTTTGCAATTCTGGTCTAATGGAGTTGGTTTCCTCAGTGGGAGTTTACTGGAATATGAATGTCTGAACCTGCTTCAGATGATTTCAAGATCCTAGCTAGAGTGTCAATAAATTGACTAATACATATAAAAGCCTAAAAGTACATTTTGAACTAAAATCTTTTAGCTATTTATCAGAAGCTAATAGGGGTGGGGTTTAAAAGCATGTGTCCTTGCCATGTAACAATGAAAGTTCATGCCTTTTAATTTGCTTGGTGTGACTTTCCTTTGGAAGCCAGCGTCACAAGGGTGTCACAGGATCAAAGTCTGACTCCTGATAAAAGCTGATTTTTGCACATATCTCTGAGAGCAGTATTTGGATGTTAAGAGAAAACACAAAACTGAGGAGTACAACTAGGCTGCACTCACCTCTGCATGCTTCTCTGGAGCTGGCCAGAGGCTCACAACAGGACCTCGGTCTTTCATTTGTATGGTATCACTCATATTGATATATTTTTTCAGCTCAATCACTTTATCTGCCCAAGAGATGTCTGTCATCCCATGATCAGAGAAGAGGAGGACATTGATATCATTCTGAAGGCCTTTGCTCTGTGAAGAAAGTGCGTGACATCTTTTAGGGCCATGTAAGAGCTTTGCTGGAAAATTTAAATCACCTTTTGACCTCCAGTGATTCTATGGAAGTCAACCAGAAGGATCATGCCCATTAATGCCCTGCAATGTGCTTTGCCACCACCCATAATGGTGGACATCCAGTTTTACTCGCTGCTCTGGAAGAGTCTGAGAGGTTAGCACCAGAGTTTTCCTAAAACAAGTCCATGCAGCAATTTTGCCATGATGCCACTTGTGGAAGAGGTGTTTCTCTCTTTCCCTCCCAAACATGAGCACTTAGCATTAGAGTTTTTAATATTTAGTGAAATTGAGATACATATTCCTCTTTTCACTGAAACACATAAAAACTCCAACAGCATTTATAAATGTCAGAAATATTCACAGAATTACCATTTACCCAAAAGATTTTCTCTCTGCAAAATCATTTCAATAATGCTTTTTAAAAACCAAGTTTAAAGTACAGAGATCTGAATACTGTCATAAAAACCAGTATAAAAGGTAATTGTCTGATTCCACAAACCTTAGGAAACACACAGTTTTGATACATTCACCTACAATGAAGTTCAGATGGTAACACAAGTAATGAACAGAGCAACACATATATTGGTTTGTGGCTTCCTGGAGCTACTGGTATAAATCTACCAGGAGGGTTATAATGTCAGTGCCCATTTAAGACCAGTTTTAAAAGCCTTTTCCAAAGGCACCCAGGAGCTGGGTTTATGGCTGCCACTCACCTTGATGAGTGAGATCATGTTGCTCAAGGCTTTGTCCACTTCCTTCAAAGCTTTCTTCCGCTGCTGGGACGAAGGGCCGTAGTGGTGGCCTTCCACGTCAATGCGCTCATAGTACACTGCGGCCATCTCGGCACTGTTGTTGCTGGGTGTGGGAGAGAGGGCAAGGAGTGAAAGGCTGACACACATGGAGACCTCCTGGCTACTGGCATTTTTGTCTTCACAAGCATGTAGAGCCACAAAACCCTGTTTTTTGTTTCCAGCCTATGCCATCCATCCTACTACCTATTGCACTGTTGGGCTCATTATTCACACCCAGAGTCTCCTGAGTTTGCCTGAGACTCCCATCAGAGGCAGCAGGTGGAAACTGCCATGTGGAAGCACAGGCTGGCCTGGCAGTCCTTTGCTAACCTCTTTGAATTAGGAGGGCAGCTTTCCCTTTAATAACAAAGAAATTCTGATTTCTGTGCTGAATGCCCCTATTAAAAGGATTATGGGAATTACCAGTCAAATGTGCTTTAATTAAAGTTTGGCACTTCTGGCTTTCTCCTCTGTGAGGTCTTCCAAACCACAGAGGTTAACTCGGGATGTGCTCTACCTTACAAAACACCAAGCAGTATGAACAGGGATGAGATTTTAGAAGAGGGTTTTATTCAGGAACATGAGCAAGGGAAACTAAGGTAACTTCAGAATTGCACAAGTTTAGCTGATTGCACTTTTCTGCATTGATTGCTCTCAGCCTAATTACTGGGGATAGCACACACATCAGTGCTTAATTTCATTTTCATGATCACTTTATTGTTCACTGCAAATCTCCCTGAGAGAAGCTGTGTGGATGAACTCACAAACCTATACTACTGAAGTTCAAACCCAATCTTTTAGTGCTGTACTTAATATATGGCAGAACATGCCATCCATATTACATGCTCTCATCCATATGAAGATCCCAACTAAAAGACTTGTTAGTCCAGCATCTCTGATTAAAGACACCTGGGTAGTCTGGTGTAATGAGTGGAACAGAGGAGGAAAATCAGAGGTGAGGGACTGAGTGAATGAATTACCATCTGTCATTTGCATTTCTCAGTTTGTAGAAGGCCTCAGAGAAGCAGCCCTGAAGAACAGAGTTGTTTCTCACTCCTCAAGAGTTTAAAATAATTTAAATGAAGTGGCCCTCCAATCTCCTCAGTTTCATTTTAAGCATTACTTTCCATCTGTATCAGGCATAAATTACTTTCTAAAATTTAACCCTGCAATTTCTCTATTGCATACACAGTCATTGAACCTACTGAAATAGTTCTCTTCTGCAGCAGTGCCTGTATTATGAGCTACTTAAACTAATTTATGTCTTCTCACATATAAGTAAATTATAATTTTGATCAAGATAGAAGCTAAGAAAGAGATCTATCGCATAAAACAAGTGATCTCATTTAGGCTGTGGTGAGATTTCTCTATGAGGACTCAATGCTGTAAGGAAGAATATTAAATTACTTCAATGGGAGAAGCTCCAGTAATGCAGCACGCTTAGGAGTTTGCAGGATTTTGTACAGGATGTCAGGAGTTTCACTTTGTTTCCATTTTTGTCTGTTTTTTTTTTTATGGAAAAAAAAGAGTTTTCTAAGAAAACCCTTATCATGGTTTGCATAGGAGAAGTATTTCTGTCTTTAGATAGAGGTATTCTGTTAGTCCTGTCTTCTTCCATCACCGCTCTCTTTCCAAATAAATTACTTAGAAAAGATTGCTGAAGAAAGTTGGACAGCATTGATGGCAACACCAAAAAGTATTTCATATTCTACCAGCACACTTTGCAAGTACAATTGCAGACTTGATGACACTTCTCCAGGAAGGTAGGTAGATTACAACAGCCCATAAGTTACTGAAAAGATTCAAAGGGAGATTTAGTTTCACTTGCCAAAAACAGATGCTTTGTTTTGAGTATTCTTAGTCCAAATACTGGTCTTGAAGCACCTGTTTGAAAAGACTGGAGAACATTGCTGAAGGATAATTTCCTTTGGTTGCAAGAGAAGCTCAGTGTCTCCCTGATGAGTTAGGTACTTCTCTATCCTGGAGTCCCTGCAAGGTTTGCTAATGCTGGGAGCCCAAGTGCAGTTCTTTAACTAATACCTGCCATTAGGGCTACTGAGCAAGGCACTGCTCCAGGCAACAGACTGCCCTTGCCACAGGCCATAGCTAAGGGCAGTCTCAGCCTAATGGGCTTTTCCAATTACCTAGGGTGTGAAAAGGAAACACACTGCATTTGCCAGTCTTTGAACAGGTTCAAAAGTCAACAGCACTTGTGAAAGATATAGATGACAAGCTCAAGACTCTTCTACTTGAGGATGCTAAATCCTGCTAAATGAATATGTCTGCAATAAAAGGATTTCAGAGGCTTTACTTCTTATGGGCTGGCACAGCAGCATGGAACTTCTTCTAAATCTTAAAGAAATAAACAGAGGATGAATGAGAGAAAGAATAAGGAAAACCTACCAGATTTTTAATCTGTTCATTCTCTACCCTCCCTTCTTACTTTAAGTCCCTGCAGTATTTACACCCAAACCTGATTATTAATTTTACCTAAGATCATTCATTTTTCCTCTTTCCCACCTTGTTGGAGACAGGGCACTTAGTTTAAAGGGACAGAACTCAGGAAGAAATTCACCAGGGATGGTGCGTAAACAGGACCAGCAACAGGACCTCCTGCTGCACTGCAATGATCTGTAGGATTTGGGCACTTCAGAAGACTGTAGCTGTTATTTATGACATCTTGGTGGCAGGGATATACACTTTTCTTGAAATCATCAGCTTTCACCTCTTGCAAGTTGTTCCACCAACACTATTGTGTCCCTTTCCTTTTCCACCACAGACAGCAACAGGCAGCCTTGTGGCTTGGACAGAATTAGCTAATGAAACTCTCTAGCTACCCAAAATAACAGCTTGAAGGGCTGGCTCTTTTAACAGTCTGTGCCTCATTTTTAACCATGTTCACAGTTACAGAGCTGAAAAACAGCACTGAGCACCCTTATACACTGTGCTTCATGGAAACCAGGCAAGAAACTTCAAGTATATCTTGACCCATCCCAAAATTATACGAGACCAAAAATCTTTCTACAGTGATTCTGGGTTTCCACTAGAAGTCAGAGCCAATTTCTGTATTACATCTTCCATTCCCTTTTTTATTCATTGAATTAAGAGCATTGCAAAAGCTCCAGAAAGCCTCCTATGGCACATATGGCTTCATGTCACATGCAGGTAACTTTCTTTAAATCTAAGCTAAATAATTTCAGGAGAAACCTCTCACATGGTCTCAGAAACTTTCTGTCTAAGCCCATGCTGCAAACAACCCTTATTTGTGAGCATCTGTGCAGCAGGGCCCAGTGTGCAACTGGGAGCAACTTTTCCAACAGCGCTCTCATCATTTTGGAGACTTTATTTCAAGAAAAATCAACACTCAGCACCTGAATACAAAACTTTTTGGATACTAATTGCTACGGCAGTTGCAAGTATTAAAGTAGAAGGGTTTCCTAGGATTGGATTAATTATGGAACCAACAAGGCTTTAAAAGGACGAACTTAGTTATAGCCAAAGTAAGGTATTGGTGCTGCATGTGGTGGTGCAATCTTCCCTGATTTTACACCCTGTGTGGAATTGTCCCTTGTAAATGTTTGGATAAGAGGTGGTGGAACTTGAAAGCTGGGTCTGGAGAACACATTTTTCCTAGGAGTTATCTGAGATATATATTCCCATCAGTTGGACTATATGGTTGTTGTAGGTCCTTTCCAACTGAACTCTTTTATTCTACTCTAGTCTATACTCATATTTGCACAAAATTAATGCCCTTTCAAAAAATATTTTGCTTGAGGTGTTCTAAAATGAAGAAAAAGCCAAAGCATCAGTCTCATAAACAAGTGACTTGAGCTGAATTTCAGAATTTCCAAATTCCCTCTCTAAATACAAGCATTTCAAAGACTTTTCTTGCAGGTCAGTGAATAGACATGCACAGGCCCATCCTGAAGTTGTTTGAAACAGCAAATTAAAAGCAGTTAAATCTCCTCCTTGTTGCAGCCTACAGAGAAACAGAGGAGCACATCTTTCCCTCCGCTCTTAATGTAAGGGCCTATATCTGTTATGGTGTTGTTCCTATGATGATACTATAAAGCCTATTTCTGTTACGGTGTTGATCCTATGATGATACTGTAAGGCAGTCTCAGCCCTCATCTTCCTACCTGGAAGCCCATCCTGAAAATCTCCCTGATAGTAAATCCAAATACTTGTCCTAGGGAGAGGAATCCCCACACCGCCAAAATCTAGTGACGTACCACAGAGACTCAAGGGCATCGCTGATGGCGTCTGCGAAGTTTTTGTCTGTTGGGACACTGAAGTACTCGCGGCAGTAACTTGGTCTGACTCCAAGGATTTCGACCTCACAACCTACAAGCAAAAAATGTGGTAAGCTCTGCTATTTCACCTTGATCACAGACCTCACACCCTGGTGTCCAAGTTGAGGTCTGTAAACCTCCTGTGACATTACTTACCTTATGCCTTCCCTGCAGGAAACCATATGGTTGGCAAAGGAAAAGGGGAGAGAGGTTGGTTTGACAAGTGATTGTAGCAAACTGTACATTGGACCCTTTTATTTCCCTCTCCAAAAGGAAGGTCTCTGTGTGACCTTCCCACAATAAAATGTTTGATTCCCTCGTGGCAGACCATTTCCACCTAAATCACCACCTGGTTTATATTTTAACTTCTATGGCCATATAACCTCATTTCCCGGCTGCCAACATAATAGGTTTAGATATTGTTCTCTGAAACTTCAGCAAATACTTTCCAGTTAGACACGCTGTATCTTACACTGCAATATCCTCTATAAACTGTATTTTATTATGTGATACTGGCTCTCCACTATTGTATCTGTTTCCCAGGAGGTCTTATTAAAACAGTGTAAACCAATTAGCTCTCTTGGTAACTTGCAGCCTTTCTTGCAAAATAAAGTCTGTTTTGTGGCCTAAAAATTTATGGCAACAAATCCTACAGGAGAACATGGCCCTGAACATAGAAAAACATGTTTTTGTGAGGTTTCTTTGCCCTTTTGCTCTCCAGTTACTGTGCTGCTGAATAATATTAATATTTAAAATAAGTATCCTTCCAGAAATACTGGATTAATGCAAATTATCATTCCAGAACCCCAGAGTCCTTCCATCACAGTTAGGCATTTTCTGATGTATTCAGAAACACATCAGAAAACAAAGGGCACAAGGAGGCATCAAAACCAAAAAAAATACCCCACCTTTTGCAAAATGGCCTCTGTACACAGCAACACAGTCTGGTCAAAAAGGCATCTCTAAGCCAAAGCCTGAATCTGTACATCTGGGTCCCTCTGCTTCTCCTCTGGGAGGAAAGTGAAAGGCATTAAGGACTGTCATAAGTTGACTTGTTGCTTGGGGCATAAGAAGGAGGTGTAAGTACAGAGAGGGCTCTAGAGCAAGCAGAGCTACTAGCAGAGGTGATTTACAGTGGTTTGCTTACTGGGACACTCAATAAAGAGAGTCTGTCTGTCTTGCATCTCAGCTCCCATGAGCTCACATCACTCAGGTGCAGTACTGGGACGCAGGGAAAAGCACACTGCTTGCAGGCCAAGCTGGCTAAGAGTCTTCTGATGTGATGGTTCAGGAGTACCATGAAAAATTAGAAAAACTTAAATGCTTAAGCTTAGGAAATTTTTAAAACCTTAAATGATTTGCAGAAAGCCAGATAAGTCAGATGGAAATTATCCTTTCCAAAAGATAAAGGGCAATAGCACACATAACAGATTCAGTCTCTTTGCCTGTGGTAGCAGCTCCCAGGTCTCCACATGATTTGTGTGTTTCAAGTGGCCCCATCTGTTATGATTAATTAATTATTTGCAACAATAAACATCAAATATAGTCAACTGATTTCTTTTCCTGTAAAAACACATTTGCCTACTCTTGAAGCTATATCTAATTTTTATTTTTGTAAAATTGTGGGATGGTGCTTATTTTTAATTCTTCCCCTGTTGCACCAAACATATGATGTAATCTTCCACTTTTTGCATGAAAATACCTCAGCGTTCATCCCTCCACCATGATCCACCATGAGCTGTCTGCAGCCTGGATAAACAGCCAGCAGATGACTTGACAAAAACTGACTGTCTAGATCACCCCACAATAAACTCCTATACATCTGCCCACAGCATCCCCAAGAAATTGCACTATGCAGCAGAGATGGGTCCAAGCTGATACTTAACCAAATAATCAGAAAAATGTATTCCATTAATGGCCTGAAGTCGTACCCACAAGTCCCCTTTCCTGAAGGCACAGAGCTCCAGTCTTTTGTAGGATGTTCTGGGCGCTACCATCAGCAAAACAAGGGCTTTCAGCTACCTCAGATGCTAGAGGTGATGTAGTTGTCCTCTGTGGGCTTTGCTAGTATTTCAGGACTGAATTGGAACTTTGGAGTCAATTTCTCCTTTCATAGTTGAGTCTGGCTCAAGATTATCTCCAAAACCAGGTAAGAATTTAAGAATGCATTTGAAAGTAGTTAGAAATACCTTGTGTTTAACTTCAGGTGGATGACTGCTCAGAGCCAGTGACTAATATGACCATTTTGCCTCTTTTTTCTTCAGATACTGACATCAGATTGTAATTTTCTCAAATAACATTCCTCAGAATTACTCATGAGATAATTTTAACTAGGAGCATTAACCTCTTGGGGATCTGGGATATTTTAGTTTCTGAGATATCTTTGCTATTTCTAGATTGTCAAGTGATGAACATGACGTAAACGACTACAGGGTAGCAAGAATTAGAAATCATTTAATCATTTTGGCCATGAAATAGTGGTCTTCAAGTGTGCGGTTCATTGACGTACCATTGGAAATTCAAGACATTTAGACACCAAGAGCTTCCTTTTCCTTTTTTTATCTTTTTTTTTTTTTTTAACCTCTGTGATGAATAGAACTTAAATTAGGGTTTTTAATGTTAAGGTTTGTTACAAGTCCAAAATACTGGCCATGAAGAAAGGAAGGCCCTTTAATACTTAAATTTCATTTTTTCATTTTGATAGAGGCCAGGAGAGATGGTAAATTTTCTCTTTTCGATAATATGGGAAAATAAAATTTAAATAGATTTGGAGGCAGCCAAAGGGAATGCTAAGTTTTTCTTGGTTAAACTAAATAATTAAGCTGTATTTACTAAGATGTAATGCTAGATACTTTTGCATCATTTTGTATGATGCTAAACCTTTATTTAAAAACCTGAACTATTGGAGCAGGAATAAGGACTTCTTTCAGAGTGATAAACCCCTCTTTATCTATCTCACATGCAGACCTGAATCTCTGCCAGCTTTAAATTGCACTTCTAAACATTTATTTAACAGTTGGACACTTCATGTCATAACAGAAAATTTTGAAAATTTTCCAGACTAGCTGTGTGGTCTGGTAAATATTATGTTTACATGGCAGAAGTTGAGTTTAGAGTATTTTTATTCCCCCCTCTGTCTCTCATTTCAGTGTTTAGAGAAGTTGTCACTGCACTTCAGCTAAAGTAGTTGCATAGGCTGCTGGCAAACGAAGGAGCTTGGGCATCTGGGATGACGCCTCTTACTGGGCTGAGGGTGAGGACCACTGGTAGATTTTGACCTCAGTGGTACTGCCAGGAGGCTCTTGCACTCCTCTGAGCATTCTCCACCTGCTGGAACAGCAGTGCTTTGGACAGGCAACCTGGATGTGAGAAAAACGTCCCTACAAGGCAAGGCCATATGTTTTGACAGAATTGGTGTTTGGGACCCCCAGCATGGCAATAGTTTGGCTCCTCTGCTTCTAGAATCAAGAGATCTCAGATGCATTCTGCCCATGAGTTGTCTTTGCTGGGTTTATGTTAGGCTCACAGATAAAGCTGTGTGGTTATTCACATCTGAGAGCTCTCCTATTGTGTTCCTGTGTGCTGGGGTCTGGATTTTTTTCCTTTAGGCAGTGATTATACATGAGAGAGGAACATAGGGAAGAAAATGAAGCAGCAGATTTTGGGTTCAGACTTTGCAAAGCTTGGAATTGACTCTGAGGAGGAAATGAGGCTGGTAAAAGCTAATCCTGGGAATCAGTACTCTGGCATTTCCAATGCATTCCTGCTATGGTTCATTGACCTTGTTTGTCTTTATTGCTGTCTAAAGAGAAAATAGCATCCTTCTGAACAAAGTGTGATGATTTGGCTATATATTGCAATACCTATTAAGAGTTTCCCAAACTTTTCCTGCTTGAATCTTTATCATAATTGCAAGATTCATTACTAAGCAGCAGTGTGTCCTTAGGCTGGAAAGCTAATCACTAATAGCAGATCATATGCAGTGCAAATATCTGTGGGACCTCTGCTCACCTTGGTTATTAAATCTCAGGGTTTTATTTTCATTTTGTTTGGTATCGCTCCCCATTCAAATGGCTTGTTAAGAATTTTGCTTTAAAATTATAGATCTAGAATTTTTAGAAAAGATTCTGTCCTTGCTATGGAACAAAAATGGTTGGAAAAAAATGGTATAGGGAAAACATAACAAATGCATTTGGAGTGACTTCTGCTCACTCCAGTTATTCCTGGAGTCCTACTGCAGCCCAACAGCCTTGTATTTTAGTTCAGTAGCTCCATATTTCAGTCTGCCTCCTGTGTCTGATCCTGTATGGCCAATGTGTCCTTTGAGACTATGAGTACCTATAAAATAAACATGTGCTTCAGCTTTTGCTGAACTGAAGCACTGATGGCTTTGCCAAAGGTCAGCCATCACAGATAAATAATTAAGGACAGACAGAGGTATATGTCACAGTCCACAGCTAAAATGCCAGATCCATGCAAAAATTCTCCCTGTGTCATAAGAGAGTTCAATGCATACATTTGGGAGTGTAAGCAGTGGGGACAGGGCGTCTCTTTTGTTCCTTGCAATTTTCAGCTAGAAATTGCAGGCAGAGTGAAGAGGATATATATATATATACAGGGATATATACATATATATATATATATATATCTAATATGTTTTCTCCCTGGGAAACACTGCTCAAAGGGCATCATGAAGGAGCTAGGTAAAGTCCAAAGGCAGTTAATGGGAAGTGATACTGGTTTTTTTTTGATTTCAGCAGCTCTCTGTAGGCTGTTACATCTATTCAATACACAATTATACCTATTGAGAGCAATTACAATAGTAGTTAAAATGGAATAGTCTATAGAAAGAGATATTTTTGTAAAATTTTAGAATAATTCCTACATTCTTGTATAATTTCTATATCCTACTATTTGCCTTGCTGTTAGATCACTTAGACGTCTTCAGTAGGAAGCAGTCTTTTTTCCGGCTGATGTAAACTCTTTGACTGCCTCTGAGTCCATAAGGCAATATTGTCACCCTCAGATCTTTTTGCCTTTCAGTACTATAGAAACACTTTGGATGGCTTTTCAGTGTTTTTCATCTTGGTTCACACTTTCTTCCTATTCCTGAGAATCGTGGGTGTTTTGCCAGGACACCCTTAGCCACATTGCATGGAAAGGCTGTGGCCAGGCACATGTGCATTGGGCTGCAGAGACAAGCTGGCCAGGAGCCCATGGCGTGAGTCAGCTGCCCCTGCCCTGCTGGCACTGGCTGTATTCAGAACAGCTCTTCTACCAGCGCACTGCTCCTCCAGCCTGCGCCTGCACATTGAGGATATCTGCAGACTGCTTAGGGTAGGTAGCAGTTACAAGGTGAAACAGTTGAGAATCTGGGTGCTTTGCAAGGGATTTGGTCTGGCTGCTCAGATGGAACATCTATTTCCATGTGAGTCCCTAAATGTATAGCCTAAGGGGATACAATACTTCTGTTTGATATAAAGGACTCATTATTACACATCCCTAGTCATTCCACTGGTCTAATATCTAACAAATGAGGAACAGAAAGGCCAAGTCCCCCCAAATGAATGGCTCAGACTCAGAGCAACTGGGACTACAGAGGAATTAACAGTGAAGGAGGACTAGAGGACAAGGATGCTTTGCTTTCAGCTGGATTTTCTTGTCCTCACACAGCAGATCATCTTCAGCTCTCAGCTACTAATTTCCAGATTAAAACCAAAGAAGCGCTGGGGGAGAGTGGTTACTGTTTAACTTTCATTGGACCATGAACCATTCATGGAGCAATCACTCAGCATAGCAGAAGTTACAGGTGGGCAAGAGGAAAAAGCAGTTGATGGAGGAGGGGATACTCTTCAAGCCAGCACCCTCCTGAAACTAGCATTTAGTGGAAAGCTGCCTCTAGTGACACTTCAGTCTTCTCCTTTCTAAGCATTTGCAAATGATCATGACCAAAGAAAAGCTAATTCATTTCTATGCCTGGTTAGTAAAGCACATAAAATTCCTATCTGTATTTCAGAACTGTATTAGAGAGCCATTTCTACAGCATGTGGAGTGCTCAGATGTCAAGGCGCATTGTAGCAATTTTTCACATACTAACCTGGCCAGTAGTACATGGAAACGTTCTTTTTAGCTTTCATCATTGTGACCCACAAAGGCTCTGATCCATTCCACCAGAGAGGCAGCAGGCTTTCTTTATTCACACCAATATCAAATGATACATTTGCCTTCTGGTCCCACATGTAGTTTCCAGTCATCTGATGGACCTCGCAGTGGCGACCTTCAAGAGTGGAGAAAAAAGCAGCACAATCAGACTGGTGTCCTTCAATAGAAGGATGCTGGTAGCACCACCACCGCTACTACTGGATCATCCAGCAAATCAGCTAAAGTCCTGTCATGAATTCAGGGATCTTTTACCTTGCAACCATTCATAAAATCTCCCTGACTCTTACCTTGCACTGAGGTGCTCCAGTTTGATTACTAAATCCCCCAGTTCAGACACCCAAAACTTAGTTGCTGAAGTTTGTCAGCTCCCTGTGTTCCTTTCACAATCAACAGATAAGAAGAGTCATGTCTAGAAAGCTATTCATGCTACCCTAAGATAGGCATCTCAGGTATCTGGAGGTGCATATGCTCTCAATTATTGGTAGAGAAAGAACACAGCTTTTTCCCAGCTTCAGGCAGCCAAATTTTAGACAGCTGAGGCCAGAAGAAACAAACCTTTTACCCCGTGTCCTGCTCAGCATTTCAAACCCAGCCCCACACAGAAACTATGTCAGCAGCAGCCCAGGGGTGCCACATGTTTGCCTGACTCCTGACTCCTTCTACACACCCTACACCTGCCAAGTCTGAGGCCATTTTAAGGTACCCATGCGCACTCACAACCAGAGGGCCGTGGAAGCAAGCTGTGAACAGAAGGTGGTAAGAGCACAATCTCAAAACATAGAACAAAGATTGAGAAATTTGCATTTCCCCTTCCTTGATACATAGGGCACATTGTTTTTATGCAAACAGGCAAAAACTAGGCAAGCACATTTATATATTACTGTTATTTTCCATTATTGTTCATTTTTCTTTTTTCTTTTTTTTTTCTCTTGTAATGATCATGCTTTGTTCTTGCTTGTGGGCACAGCAATAACTTCATCAGACATGTTCAGGCCTCTTCCTGTACTGAGGGATCCTTGGGCAACTTTGTATTACAAGAAACTAGTATATAATAACTGAGAGATATCTTCTACGTCTTGTAATTGTACAAGAAGAAAAGATGCTATATTTTAATAATTATTCTGAAGATGAATTAACAGAAATGGGAAAAGAAATGTTGAAGAATAAGTTGTACTGGAAGTTCCTTATTTACATATCTTAAAAAGCAATGACTGAAGCCTGTGATAGACTGTCCTCATTAGCTGGTGAGTCATGTTATTGCAGGGATCCAGATAAAAGGATTTGATTATTTTGAGCCTGAGCATGGTGATCAGAACTGAAATAACCTTGGTATTCTTGTTCTGAAAAGATGTAATTTCAAGCAGAGGACTGTGTATACTTTGGGGGCATGTGATCTTGAAATGGACTTTGAACTCTCCTTCCTTACTAAAAAGTATTTCAATTATGCAGAACATTTCCTCCTTCCCAGAGGAAAAAAGTAGTCTCAGTTTGTGGCAGTCAATACTTATCATACTAACCCAAACAGGTTTAATATAGGAGAACTGGTGGATTGGATGGGCAGTAATCTGTTCTCTTCAGGCTGCTAAGTGCTCTCTTTCTGTAAGTCTCAAAAGAGATAGAAGGGAAGTCTCTATAGTGCATCAAAAGCACAGCTGTACAATTTACAGGACAACCTCAGCTTCCTAAAGTTCACAAATTCCTAAGCATCTACCAACACGATTAACTGCAGCAGGCAATTTGTGCCAGCCTTGGAAACTTACAGGTCAGTGCCGAAGCTCTGTCAGCGTGAAACCTACATATTAGGGATTGGTGTGATGTATAGCGTAGTCTTCATGTAGAATTAATGAGCTCTAGCTGCTACTGATCCTATAGGACTTAAGGTCTACTGTTTGTCCACTTTTTTAAGGAAGAGATCGAAGATTGTTCTTTGTAGTATTGTTGGGAAAATTAATTAACTCTTTGAACTAATACAGAGGACAGCGTTCTGTTCTCCACATTAGATTAATTCAATTTTCTATGGACTCCAAATCCTTTTTTTTTACTGTGGAAAAACTGGCCTAGAAGACTATAAGGCATCAGTTTTCACTGCAGACATCCCTGGTTCACAGGGTCAGAAAGGAAGATCAGGTGAGCAACACATCAAAAGACATGACCATTTAGTGTCATTCATGTCTGCTTACCCGAGGCCCGTGTCTCAGAAAGACCCTAGACCTCCTTGGAAGACATCAATATATATCAAGCAATTAACCTTTTCCTTCGGTTGCTCCTCCCAATATTTGTCATCAGTTAATAATGTTCAAAAGTATGCCTGATGTCTAATTTTATTTTTGACCCTTGTTAATCTTCAACCATGGCTATTCTGATCCTTGCTCACTAGATTGAAAAGCCCTGGAATAACTGGGATTTCTGCACCTGCCCCCTCCCCCCAGGATACTTGTACACAGAATTAAAGCCATTTCTCACGTTTCTTTTGGGTCATCCATCCAACCCTTTTTCTTTATATCCCATTTTCACTTGTTTTACCCAGCCTAAGAAAATTACCTTTAGTCTACTTCTTTTGAATCATTATCAAAATAGCAACATGGTGTTAGAGAGTCACCATAACATGTAGAATTTATTATTTCTTTCATTACTGCAGCTTTCCTCTGTAATCAAACGTTATCTTAAGAGTTTCAAAAATAGAAACAGGGCAGAAAGCAATTTCAGCATACAGATGTCACTATATAAACTCACTGTAACTGTAGTAAAAATTACTCCTTCCTCAAGCAACAGAGGAAAACAAAGAGAGTATAGTTTCCAAGAATATGATAACTGCTGTATCCTTCTGGAGGAGAGCCAGCAAAAGCATTTGCAAGGCTGCATGCTACAGCTTATTTGGACACTACACTTCATACAGCATTTGTCTAAAGTACATTCCCATGTCTCCAGGCACTTTCGTCAGCCTTCAAATGAATCTCTGCAAAACAAAGACAAAATTTAAAAGGCCAGCAGAACCCACAGCCACTGGGCCACCCACAGCAGCAGCACAGTAACGCTGAGTGCTGAGTGCTGAGCACCCTGCCCTGGCTGTGTGTGAGATCTGGAAACCAGTGTGTGTGCTCCTGGGCCATTTGCCATCTCTGCACTGAGCAAATCCGATCTGTCAGAGAACCCAGAGTGTGTGTATAAACCATATTATATGGTTTATACATATGGTTGCCAATGCAGCAAAGGCACCATAATCTGATGGTGGACATCAGTATATGCATTTAGCTCAGTGTGCTATGCAATATTATATATATGCTTGCCACTATGGTGAGACCTTTCCTCGTGTCCCACCACGATATTCCCACTCTCTGGAAAGTGACAAGAGTCGGGGGGCAGATGCAAGCACAGGCTGCCGCGGGGCTATACCCTCTGGGGAATAGTTAAGCTCCTCCATGCAAACAGCTAGAAGACTTACCTTGGGAAATGCTCTGCTCTGCTCATGCTGCCTCCCATAACGATGAAGAAAGCAGGACTTAAAAGTCACCAGCACCATATTCCTGTTCTGGAGCAGATAAAGTGTTTGCTGTCCCCAGGAACTAAGCTTTGATATATGCACTGCTCACCTGTTCCCCTGATGGGTCTCACCTGCTTTGACAAGAAAGACCACAGGGTAAAAACAAAACCCACGTGCTAAACCCTAAGTAGCCTGGAGAAGGCCAGAGTTATGAGAATTCTTGGGGGAATGTTGGCCTGGCAAAGTGGCCTTGCCATCTTCAGACCCCAAGGTAAAAACAGTACTTGCATGATGTGCATGGACAATTCATTTTCCAAAGGAGTTTGCCGGCAACGTCCAAATTTAATGACCTCTAATACTAGACAAAGCCAAAGTATGGACACGTTAGTCTGTGTCAGGCAAGACTTTGCAATTCAAGTAGGATCACATCAAAAATCACATTAAAAAAATCCCTGCTATACACAGCTTTATTTTTTTCCCCCTTAATGGAATTCATTTAGTAAGAGCTTGAAACTCTTAATTCAATGCTTTCATCATGGGGCCAGGGCTGAGTTCACAAAAATTTCTAATAAATCACCCAGCTGAGGCTTTGCAGATGCTTTCTTGTGTGGGAAGTCAGATCTTGTGTCCCTGAAGAGCCAGAACTCTGAGCTGTTGATTGTTCTCCTGAATTGTGGCGGCTCAGGGACCACTCTGGGACCCCTGAACCCCCAGAGCTGGATGCAGCTTGAGGGCACTGAAGCTCCAAGCCCTGGGCAGAACAATGGACAAAGCTGCTGCCTGCATTATGAGACAGAGTATGAGTCTCTGGCAGTGACTGCAGCTCTGGGCTAAGAAGTACCTCGATACGTGAATGACTACTTAGCTAACAGCTGGTAGTAGGTACACTAGTTGTGAGCTGTGAGATTGTAGCTAATAAGGAGGAAAAAACTCTGTATTTTAATTTGTAGCACTGTGAACTTTATGTTAGAAAAAAATTTCTGTTCTACATTTTAAAAGTGTTTCCATTTTTTAACTGGTAGAAAGCAAACACAGATTTTAGCAATATTTTGTGTGTGAAAGAGAAAAACCTTGACGCTTGGCTTTGCAACCTTTCTGCAGGTGGTGAGTAAACAAAGTGAGAGGAAGAATGTGAAAAAGGAAATTCTCCTTGTTCCCACTATCTTTTCCAGCCTATTCTTGCTGGGATAGTACCCTTTCTCTGCCAATTAACAGTGTTACCACAGCTCATGCTCTTTTGCTTCCCAACACAGAGTTTTAGGAGTGGAAAGCTAATGAATTCAAGAAAAGGAAGAGGCTTGATTTCAGAGCTTATGTCACAAATAGAGTCTTTTAAATCTCTGCTGCTCCTGGCATCTGTAGCTGTTTGAGAGGACCAAAAATAAAAAGTAATTTTCCATTGTCACTCATTGTACACTTTGTGCCCTTCTGGATTTTTTCTAGGCTTGTAGAGAGATAGAGGTAGTTTTAGTTCATGTGTTTGTAATAAACTTCCCTGTTGTATTCCTATCCTTCCACTTTTTATGCCTCAGAAAACATGCAGGTATTACTTACAGAGTTAAGAACTTGCTTAACTGCTGAACAGAAATTGTCAGCATCTTTTTCTGGACCAGGCTGGAGTCAGGATGCCACTAGCTGTGCAGCAGAAAAGAGGCATCTGCTAGAACCATTGCCAGGCTGGGCTTCCCTCAGGTTCTGAGTGGAAGGAGCCTGGGGCTGCTGTGCTTTTAATCAGGAAACCTGTCGCAGTTAACAGTAAATATATGAGTATGTGTGCACATCAGCCAGACTCCAGGGGATTCCAGGGTTGGGAGCCCAAAGGGTATTTTCTCCCAGAAAACATGGAATAAATGGGGTGCAGGGTATGTTGATTTGCTGTGCTCAGGGGGAACAGATGTAGACTGTTTGTTAGACTTTGGCATCATCAACCAAACCCCCTCAGCAGTTAAGTATGCCAAAATCAAGAGTGAGGAGTGAAAGGAAGATTGTTGAAACATACAAGATGGGTGAAATCTTCAGTCTGGCAGAGTGGACCTTGATGTCACCTATCTGTGGGAGCTCTGCCATGTCACCCCACTCTCTACCGCTATGCAGAGGAAGAGGTGATGGCATCTGTAGGGATGAGCTGCAGTGGCTGAGAAAACACCACGCACCACCCCTGTATTTTAGACAATGCCCAAACGTGTCATCAGTGTGTTACAGTGAGTCTGGGCACCCCTGCAAAGGCCACAGCCCTCACTCTGGGTGCAGGAGATTGCAATGTCCTCTGGTCTACCTTTTCCCCCACCCCTCAAACTTCAGGGGACCTCACAGCCCCTCTGCCACTTATTTAAGATCAGAGTTCTCCAAAGAGGCTCATGGAGGCTCCCTGCTGGCTCCTCTCCAAGCAGTTCTCCACCCATCTCTGCAATCAGGGGCTCCCTTTGCTTCCCATGGAGGCCAAGTTAAATATGACTCTTGGATGTGGGGCTGCACAGCTGACCAGGCAGCTGGCACATCCACAAGGAAGACCTGCCAGAAGGACTTCATTTCTAGTTACGATCTTGGAAAATAAACCCTTTCTGGATTATGTTTATGCTGGCTGGAAATGTGAGGTGCCCCTGAGTGCTCTCAGCTGGGGAGGACTTCAGGAGAGCTGGGCTGCAGGGAGCCCTTCATCACCCCTCCAACACCTGCAGGTTGTCAGGTAAGGGAGACCCAACCAGAGCATGAGCAGCTTTTCTTGGCAGATGGCACAAAGTGCTCTGAAGCAGTAACTCCTGCTTGTAGTGGTTACAGGGGAGACCTCAGACTTTCCACTGAACTTGGCATGAGAGCTCCCTGCAGAGCCAGGCCACAGCAGGGAAAGGGAAAAATTAAAAACTCCCCACAGGATAAAAACCCAAGATATCTTGTGGTCTTAATTCCTTCTTTTCCAAAACAAACAGCACATGGTATGATTAAGGGAGCCTTTTAGAATGGACGTATTTGGACTCCTTCTCACCTCCCTTGCCAAGCCCACAAAGAGTCCTGCTCTGTCACAGCTGCAACATCTCCTTTTAACTAATTCTCCGTTTCATGTTTTTCAGGTCAACAACTGCAATATTGTAACTGCACCATGGTGAGCCAGAACACCCGGTAGGATTCATTCTCAGAAAGCAAACCAGAAAGCATTCTCAGAAAGCATCTCAGAAAGCAAACCAGCCACCTAAAAATGAGGCTTTCTGCCACAGTAGAAGCCAATACTGAGAAACACAGCATAATGGAAGTTGCTAGAGAAGACTGCTTTTCAAAGAGTTGGATTTTAAGCTAGCACATCCTTGAGCTACCTTGCACAGCACCAGGTTTTTGTAACAAAACAGCTTCTCCGGTTGCTTGCCAGTGAGATCCCCTTGCACCAGCCCTGGTTCAGCTTTTGTTTGATGTTTCTTCAAGCAAATAGCAGGTCCTGATGCCACGCCCTGGCTTGCAGAAAGACTGGAGCTTCATCCCAAACTCTGAATTACTTAGTGATTTTACATTTTTCTGTGCCTTGGTTTTCTTTCTCATAGTTTGGACAGGAAAGGAAAAGACATCTAAGCAGGCTCTGGGCTTTGGGCTGAGGCTTTCTGTGTATCTTGGGGAAACTCCAGCAACTATCTTTTCACAGGTTAACAGCTGCAGGAGGGGATCCATGAAGATCTCTCCCATAGCCCTGCAGCACTGCATGACCACAAACAAGTCACCTCCCTTCCATGTTTTCCTTCCAAAATTTCACCAGACTGGACCCTGCTCATCCTGTTGTGTCAGTGCTTGACCCAGCACCCGCCTCAGCAGAAAGGAGTGTGGCTCTCATAAGTGTATGTTAGTTAGCTGCTGTTAGATATGTGGCTTTTGGTCAACAGTTCCAGTTGCATCTACTTGGCATCTGCACTGAGAAGCTCTGGGGCTGATGCTGCTGATCTCCATAACCTCTGCCTGCAGGTCTGGGCAGGAGGAGGAGGAGGAGGAGCTGAGTTCATGTCTGAGGAGACTGACCAGTCCCAGCAGTGATGGTATCTGAGGGGCAGAGTCCACTGTCCTCCTCCAAAGCCACAGAAACGAGAGAACCTCTCTCATTTGGTAACAACTCAACTGCTCTGGAGTCATGACAGTTGCATGGATGTGAGGTGAAAGGCAGTAGACAGGAAGGAAAGGATTTGCTCACAAGAATGGAGGCAAGTCAGATACACACAAACTGCAACACTTTTATGCACATTGTCCAAGACCTGGCAGCCATGAATGCTCCTGGATGGACGTGGAGCCATAAGGCCTTGTGAATGAGCAGAGAAAGAAGGGACAGGAGTATTTATCAAAACAAAAAACAAACAAAAAAACCAAAGTGGGATATCATGAACAAGCCAGGGGTGGGAATGTGCGATTTCTTAAACTGATTTAGCTGAAAGACTTCAATATACTACGAAGATAGTATATTGAATATACTACAAATACAATGTTTTCAAAGTTAAAATGTGACTTCCTTAGCAGCGCCTGAAACAGCTGTGTAGGACAAGACATGAAGAATAATTTGTTGCCGATTTCTCAGAAGAAATTATGGCAGCATTTAACTCCCAGACATCCCAGTCACAAACAGAAATAAAAGCAGTTGTAGTTGTGTCTGCCTGCAGCAGAGGGGCTGCATGGCTGGGGAGACAGGATGAAAACTTCCCCGTGCTTATACAGCAGCAGGGAAACAGTAGCTTGCCACTCCCTGAGCAGGTCATTATGGCATGATGCTTGTATCACCCTGCCATGCTGAATTTTCTCCAAAACCTGTCCCAGCTTTGCAAATTTAATGGATGCAGACTGAACACTACATTTGCCACATGCTCTGCACTCCTCACCCCACTACCCCATAAAATCTCCTTTCAGTGGAAATGGCACCATGTCCCCAAAGGGCAAGAACAGTGCAGATATGAGATTTACCCTGCTGTCAGGCCAAGACACAGTCACGGGGTTCACTAACACCCCAAGGGCTCAAGGGCAGTCTTGGATCTTCCTCTGGGCAATGTTCATCACCTAAACTTAGTCCTCAATTGGTTCCTGACCTACTTAACACTACTGTGACTCATGTGTTAGGGAGGTGAATTGCTATTCACAATTAAACTGTATTTGCATTGATATCCTTATCATAAAGTCTGGGAGGCTTGCAAGAAGATTGAGTTTGGTCTCACAGACTATCTTATTGCTTCAGACTGAGGTGCAGGACTCCACTAAAAATATGAAAAGTCCAGTAGTGGTGTTTCATCTCTTAAAAAAAACTTCTTTGTGAGTACAAAGTAGGAGGTTTTCAAAACTCTTCAAAAGGCTGATAATAGACTTCACTTTATGTACAGACACTTAATAGGAATGATGACTAAATGTGGTGAGGAGTGAAATGTCACTCACTCTTCTTCTCTCTTTAACAGCTCCATCCAAAGATTTTTTGCTCCTATGAAGTGTTAGGTCTGTTTGCCTATGTACAACTAAAGAACATGGCCTGGAGTGGAACACCTCTGTTTTCTATCATGACATTTATTCTGCATTCATATATTTGCACCAAATAATGAAAAAAGAATGGAAACCAACCCTGTGATGATTTTATACTCTTCTCTGATCAGAGATGAGCAAGAAAAAAGTGTTTCTCTTTGGAGAGAGGGAAGAAGGGGTTAAGCAGTTTCAAAACAAGCTGGGCACAACTGATGTCAGATTTTTGTCTTACAATGGCATCTATTTGCTTTCCCAGCAAGCAGTATATGAATCACTGGGCACTGCATTGTTCCAAGAATAGTGGAAGATGCCACATATCTTAGGAGAGGATGGATTATTTTAGTCCTCCTCATTGGCTGGAAACTCCTGCTTAGTCAATAACTTTAGAGAAAATCCAACTAGAAACTCCAGAAAAAAAAAAAAAACAACAAAACAAAACTGTTTTGTTGTTTTTTTAAATTTAACTTTTGCTTCCTTGATGTCTGTCTCTGAAGGAAATGGCACAGCTTTACTCTCTGTACCTTCCTAGTGTCACTGTAATCAAGTGTCCTCCACAGAAGATTAGAAGCAAATCAATATAATGAAATCTATGACTGTCCTCTCAATTTTCTGAAAGCCTTCCCTGGACATTCTGAAAAAAAATTGCAGGGGAGGAAAAACAAAAATTCTGACTGTTTTTCCATTTGGCTATTTTGAATTATTACAGATATGAGGACTTGTA
Organism: Taeniopygia guttata; assembly: GCF_048771995.1. Lineage (NCBI taxonomy): Eukaryota > Metazoa > Chordata > Aves > Passeriformes > Estrildidae > Taeniopygia > Taeniopygia guttata. The sequence goes on along the minus strand of NC_133028.1, from coordinate 31,910,649 downwards.
GCAAAGTTAAGAAAACAGAAAATCTACTAAGTTTAAGAAGAAATTTAATCTGGAACTTGCCAAAACAGACCTGCTGACTGAAAATAAGTTCTTAGTGTAACCACACTCAGTTCACATGCATTTTTATTAAAGCCCCTGAGCAGTCTCTGTATTCACTTTCCATTCAGTCCCAGTTGTTTCTATGTTTCTTTATATATGCAGAAGCCCCATTGGTGCTTGCACCAGGCGAGCTGGCCATAATGCTGAGATAGCAGCAGGTAGGGACCCAGCTACACTTTGGATGAACAAAATGGAATTTAAAAAATTTGTTCCAGGCAGCATTTCCAAATTTGGAACACAAGTCAGAGAAACAATTCTGGGCTGTAATGCCACAGTGCTTTTAAACTCCCAGCTAAAAGCACGACTTGGGTTATTTTTATATCTTTGGAAGAAAGGGAGCTGCCTTCCACCTTGGCACGGGGAGCTGGCAGCTCTGAGGAGCATCACAGCACAGAAATACAAGTACTCACCCGTCATCAGTGTGTAGTAATTTGGGTAAGAGAGGCTGGGGAAGTCTGGGGTCATGTAATCCACCTTCACCCCCATGTTCACAATGTCCCGAAAGCCCGGCAGACCCTCTAGCTCGCTGTCATCAATGTAGTCGAAGCGAAAGCCGTCGAGCAGGAACACCAGGAGCTTGCGGTGCGCCGAGGATGCGGCGGGAAGCGGCAGGAGGGCGGTGAGCGCAGCGGCCAGGAAGGCGGCGAGGAGGCTGCGGCTCTCCATGGCAGGCAGGGCGAGGGATCTGCGGCAGCTCCGGGACCTGGCACTGCTGCCCCCCTCCCGCTCCCAGCCCGCGTTAAAGCTGCAGCGCTGCTCCGCGCCGCGGGCGTGGGAGGTCACAGGTTAATTGCAAACAGATGATTAACTTCGAGCCGGGGGAAGAGCTTGGTCCTTCCCAGATGCCGGAAAAAAATGCTTCGCAGCGATGGGGAACACCCAGTGTAAAAGTAACTGGAGCATCCCGGGACGCTCCGCAGACGATCCCGAGGCAGTGCGGGCACGCTGCCCGCTGGCCCCGCCGGGGAGGGGCCGCCGCGCCCGGAGCGATCCCACCGCCGGCACGGAGCCGAGCCCAGCCCGGCACAGCACAGCACGGCACAGCACAGCACAGCACAGCACAGCACAGCCCAGCCCAGCACGGCACAGCCCAGCACGGCACAACACAGCACAGCACAGCACAGCCCAGCCCAGCACGGCACAGCACAGCACGGCACAGCACAGCCCAGCACGGCACAGCCGAGCCCAGTCCAGCACAGCCCAGCACAGCACAGCCCAGCACAGCCCAGCACGGCACAGCCGAGCCCAGTCCAGCACAGCCCAGCACGGCACGGCACGGCACAGCACAGCACAGCACAGCACAGCTCCGCGCCGGGGCTGCGGCTCGCAGGGGTCTCGCAGAGAGGGGCTGCAGCCTTTGAAACACAGCCTCACATCTCCAGCAGCGCGAACGCGGGCTTGCTTCACATCTCTCCGGCAGCGGCTTCTGATAGAACTGAGAGTGAGCTTAAGACAAAGCATCTCCGCAGGTGGGAAGTACAGGATGTTGAGTTGAAGTCCAGCATTTCCATGGCATGGCAGTATCGCAGAGCTCCAGCTGAGCAGGCTGCCCTCTCTCTACCTTGAGTCCCTGCAAAGATCCCTGTCCTCTCGGTTTCCTCTGTGCTGCCCTGGGACTAATCTAGCTCCTGATGCACGAGCACAAAAAAAATCTAGATTCAGCTAGATAACAATTGGCTGTTGATATTATTTAGATATTCAGTGCTGGATAGTGCCTAATTTCATATTAAAACCAAAAAAAAGTGTTCACATTTTAGTTACCACCAGGTTCTTCTCCTTCACGGAAACCTAACTATACTTCTAATGCAATGCCAACACCTGTTGCACACCATAACTGCACTTTAGTTTCTTTCTTTTTCCCAAATAAAAGAATTTCATAGCATTCATAACATTGTCTAACTGTGGGAAATGCCCTTTGCAGATGTTTCCACCTGGGAAAGGCTGCAATAGCTGGCCACCACCCCACTGTGGGCATCTGAATTTCTCCTTGCTCCTTACAAAGCTCCCCACTGCACATCCAGCACACCCAGTTACCTCTTTAGCAAATACTGGGCTGGTGCCCAGTATTTGGTCAGCAAGGTCAGCAAGATGGCTCTCAGGCCCATTTGCCCCAAGCACTTATTTAGCCCCTTGCAAGCCCCCTCATGTCCTGACTTGCCTTCTGCACAATGTTGCACTGGGTGCTGGTGCTCATGAGCCAAAGCTGCTGCCTGCAGGTCACCACTCCCAGAATATGGCTGGAGACATTCTGTCCATGCCCTTCTCCCACAGGGCTTCCACCTCAAGAAAGAAGATGCCCTGTCAGGGAAGGGGTGCTGGGACTTTCTGTAGGAGGTAGTCATCCCAAGAAGGTGGAAGAGGACAGAGTAGGAGCGCAGCTAAGCACAACTGCTCAGGCCCTTCAGCTGCCTGTGCTTGTGTTCACCGTCTCAGTAAATTTCCTTTTGCTTTCTCCCTATCAGTGGGCTAAATTGACTCTTCATGGACATCTGTCTCTCTGACATGTGCCCAGACACTTTTTTCCCCTCTTTTTCTTTTTTTTTTTTTTATGTGCCTCTTTTTCCATTCCCATCTTGGAGTCCATCACTTGGGACATACCCCCACATCAGTTAAACCTGAGCCAAGAACTTGGAGCATTTCTAAGCTCCAGCTCAGGCATCTTTAAAACAACATAGGGACCTAGCCATTCAGGGCTTCATCCCTCTTCATATAACATTTACTTTCAAAGCCTTGCATTGCTAGCTATCATCATCTTGACAACTTTAATTTTATATTTTGACTTCCCCTATCTTGCTTGGCTGTAGATAATTTATTTTCTCACAGTAAAGCAGCAGTTTTCTCAGCAAAAACCAAGCCAGGGTCACACAGCTGTGCCGCACCTTGTGTCAGAGACAGCTGAGCCCCTGGGACATCCATAAAGCTTCCTGCCCACGAGAGGGAAACCTGGACCATGGTCCCATGGGATGATAAAAGGTCCTGGTCCTCTGAGCAGACATGGCCTGGGAGAGCCAGGCACTACTGGCATGCTCTAGCCGGAACGTTGAAGGGAAGCACAAATCCTGCCGTGCAAGGGAGAGCCGCGGGGCTGCGTGACCCAGGCAGTTTCTCTGTGCTCTGAGAGCGTCCCAGCCTGTGCAAGGCTGCCACTGCCCTGCCCTGCCCGCAGGGACGAGCTGCAGCTGCAACCAGGCTGGGCGACGTGACAGCCTGGGCAGCGCTGTGGGCAGCTGCCTGCCTGAGGGATGGCACGTGCTGCCTGTCACACCTATGGAGAGAGACACCTCTCTTCTCAGCCATCTCCAGACTCCACAGGGTCTCAGCCTGTGGATCTGCCACTTCATCTGCCTCCTGAGGTAAATGTGCACATCCTTCTTCTGCTGCCCCTGGCTGGACTTCCAGGATGAGAGGTAACCCTGCAGAACTTGTGTTCAGAGACAGCACTTCTACTAGTGCTCACTGTGGATTTTCACTATAGCAAAAACTGTATGTTATGGGCTTGGAGCCATCTATAGTGTCACGTCTTGGCCAAGCCACTGTGGTAATTTATTATGTCCATTCTTATGTTGAACGAACTCAGGAACATGTCCAGAAATGGGGAGGGAAATATTATTATGCACCTCTTGGCAGACCCATGAGGTCACTCACACTGATGCCTTGGCTTGTCCTCTAGTGTATGGCCTCTGGGCTTACCAGCAGGGCTCAGCAGCAACAGCAGCTACTGCCCATGAAGGAATGGGATAATAAAGGAGAAACAGTAAAGTGTCTGAGATGGACTCTCACCTTGAAAGGATGACCAGGTTTTTGAGGTGGTTAGACCAAGTAGCCAGGCTTCCATCATGAGATGGTACAAAATATGTCTTCTTAACATTTTAAGGCAGTATTAAATAATGCCTTCCTTTCAAAAAGGCTGCAATCTTTTATTTAACAGCCCCTTAAGAGAAAGCTCTGTCTGAGCTGACAGTGGCATGAGTGACAATTGGTGCAAGGTACCAGAGCTCAAAGTCTGCCTTAAGAATTGGAATTTACAGGTTTCCACTCAACAAATAAGAGTAAGGCAGGCCCGAGAGGGGTTAAAGGACTAATGAGCCACGTAACCATGATGCTGTATAATACCAACTTGTGTTTTGACAGACAATCCCCCTGAAAAGTGGGATTGGAGCCAAACAGTCTCTAGCTTGGCAGAGACAGATCCTAGCAATACATTTTATTCATGCCAAGCAATGTTGATTTGCTTTGGTTCACATTCATTTGTAAGCACCCTGTCTGCACAAAGCCCCAGATGGCTGTGTAGACTCCAGCAGAACAATATTTTGATACAAATGCTCTTACAGAAGCTAACAGAGCCTGAGCTGGTGTCTAGGGACAACAGTCCTCACTAGTTAACTGTTAGACAGGGTTTAGGAAGAAGCATACATAAAGGAAAGAAAATTCCTCAACTCAAATTGAACATTGATCCAAAATTGTTTGAGAAAAGCCTCAACCACTTAGATTATTCAAGAAACCCTCTTGGCAAAAACTGCCTCCAGTGTCCTTGAATTTATCTTTTTTTTTTTTTTTTTTTTTTTTCCCAGTCCTACAGAAATCACAAACAAACAATAGAAATGAAAGAAAATTCTCTGGGCTCACACCAATAGCTCTATCTGTCTTGTCAGATACACCAGCCTTCCTGGCAGTGCAACTCTATCTGTGCTCTTAGGTTCAGGAGCACATGCAAGAACAGCAGCTGCTAAAATAAAACATCATTTACCTTTTCCCCAGTGAACAAGAAAATCTAAGAGGAAAACTTGTCCTTCTTTGTCTTCTGAAAGAAAGAAATCATAACATGACTCATTGGCAGCTTATAATTCATTTTCAGCTCCTGTTCTCCTTCACAAAAAGGAGTAGTTGAACACTTTGGCCAATACAGCCTGACTTGTTTAGTTGTTTGTTTTCTGTCATTAGAGAAGAATGCAGGCCACATCCAGACATAAAATCCTTGATCTGCTTGCATTTCTTTGAAGAAGAGGTTTTATGACAGTCTGAAGTTCTAATTCTGCAAGTCTAATGTTCTTCTTCTTCTTCTGCCCACCAAACCAAGATAAAAAAGTCACAGGTGGTACTGAGCCCACTGCTGACTTCCACAGAAAACCTCTGGCAATATGTGTATCAGCCCTCTGAGCTCACAGAAGGTCTTACCTTGGTAGAAGTCATTGTCTGCAGGAGTTTTGTATCAGTTTCTTTGCTCCTGCCATGTGCATTCTCACAAATGCTTCTGCAAGGGGGTGTGCATTAGGCAAGGCATCTGCTGCCCCTTCAGATCTTCCTGGATGATATTTTATGTCAAGTCAGTTATTTCTGTGGTCTTGTGGTATGCAGTAGTTCATCCATGAGGAATTCAAGACAAAAGAAGCAGCTTGCTCTTGCTGTCAATCATGTACAGATAATAAAATCACACACTTGTTAGCTACAGAGCATTTCAAAGCCAGAAACTCCAGCTTTCCTGGAGGAAAGCAGGGATCTTTCACTGTTTGAGGCAAAGTTTTCCTCTAACCTAACTATCTGGTATGGGACTTGCCTTACTGAAAACATTCACGTGCTGAATAAGGAGTACATCAAAGTGGGACAGTGACCACCCTGATTGACAGCCAGGGGCTATTTAATGTTCTTTGAAGTGCCTCAATTCAGGCAATTGTGACATTTAGAGAGCAGCTCTCCAAATCTCTTACTCTGTCCTTCACTACAACAATCACAGGTCATATCAATAACTTTTCTATTTGAAGAATATCCATTGGAGATGAAGAAATTCAATGAACTAGTGGACCCGTCAATGGCTCCCAGTTTCCTTGCAAGGAGCTGCATGTGCTTGGTACATGATTGTCAGCACTGCTCTGTGAATGCTCCCTGACAATGGTGTCCTTGGGGAACAGGCTGTGCTTTCATGAAGTGTCACTAGAATGAACAAAGAGGGTGGCTCTTTGCACCATAGCACTATTTGGGTGTGCAAGGCCTTTTCCCTGGAGACTCTGACTGCTAAAAGCATTGGTGGGACAAACTCACAGGAAGAAAGTGCACCCAGGGCTGGTAAACACAAACAGCCCACACTCCAGCCATCCCAGAACTTTCTGTTCTTACAGAGAGTGAACAGGAGTATTTAATCACTGGGAGAACCTTTCAAGTCTTTTGCTTAGCACCTCTCTTAACCCAGTGTTATATGATCATTACCCAGACCTCCAAGAGAACCTTCTCTTAATGGCTTCTCTTGGGCAGTAATTGCAGCTCACTCTTGCCCACTTTACAAAGATACCTAAACTGCTGCAGGGGCATTCATAGCTGAGAAGAGAAGAAAAGAGTTGGGGGGCCAGCAGCAGGGGTGATAAGTCTCCAACAGGACTGAATCCAGTCAGCACTGCCTGATGTCAGCCCCCTATATCAGTGGCTGCACTTCCGCACACCTGAAGTGGGAAGGAGAGGATGCAAATTTCACTTCAAAGAAGCTCCCAAAAGAGGCCCCTAAGGAAAAGCATGGCTAGTGTGGGTTGGAATAACAATTTTGACCTGAACCCTGCACAGCCACAGAGGGTTATGAGTTACTTCCTAGCAGTCGTGAAGGCAATTAAGAAAAAATAAACAGTTCACCAGTGGGCTTAAACTCACTCCACAGGGAACCTCTGTCACTGAAAGATACGTAGGAGCTCAGGTCAGGGAACACTGGGAAGCCTGCACCAGCCGATGGTGGCGTGTGACACAAGACCAGCTCCTCCCTCACCCCACAGTGTATCAGCCTGAGCACAGGGCTGTCCAGCTCAAGGGGAGGGCGTCACTTTCTTGGTCTGAAACTAGTCTTCAACCCTTCCAAAGAATTTTAGTTTTGCTTGGATATCAGCCCATCTCCACCACCACTATTTCCCCAACATTTATAACTCACATCTCTGCAACATCACTACTTAATTAACCCAAGACTGTGCTTGTCTGAGCATCGGTGTTCTGTAACACAGAAGTTTTTATCTCATTGAGGAAACCTTGTGCAATGCATTTCTCTGTTGAAGTCAGAGAAGTTAAATTTGCTAGACAGCAAAACCAGATAGTCACCCCTAAGCACCTGGATACTGTATAGCACCTGGATACTGTATATTCTACTTCATCTATACTGTGTGGTCATTTCTCATATCGTGTGGGACTGTGGTGAAGATTACTGCTGTTCTAGAAACTGGTGTTAACATGTAATGGTGTGAGTGGGGAATGAAAACTTGGCAAGCTAAGTGGGTTTATGGAGATTTTTTAGTTTATTTAGTATAAAAATACAAAACTATAATCAACCAAATAAAGCAGGTGTTACTAATCCTGCTATGTTGTGACACTAACATGTTCCTCAGCACTTGAACTCAACACACACATTCATATGGTAGTGGCTCCTCCAAGAAAACAACTTGGTATTTTGCATATCCACCAGTGCCTTGCACAGCAGTTCCTGCCAGTTTATGATCTTGCTTAAGCATCAGCCTTAAAAGATAAAAGTATGAGATTAAAGTCTAACAATCTTGCACAATCTTACGGTCATCTAGTGCTAGACAAATGTAGACCTATTCAGCAAAGTATTTGGGTTTCAGGTTTTCCCATTAAATGAAGGGTAATTTGAGAGGCTAAAATATCTGGCAAATAAGTATTCCAGTGCCACTTTCCAAGAACAAAAAAATATTCTATGTTTGATCTTTCTGTTAGATTTCTACATGGAGCACAAAGAGACTTAAAACATTAGCTGGAGCTTAGTATACCTACAAAGTAAACTATCCAGGTTTAGCATAAAATGTCATTTTAAAACTAAAAAATATTTGGCATTTGACATCCTTTATAGCCCAGAGGTTACAGGGAGTTCAGCTTTAACTTTTGACATTAGTGCTTAAGAACTGAGGGAGTTGGGCTTACATCATGATCTAACAGAGAAACAGGCCTTTATTCTGACAGTAGTTATTTATGCTAACCTGAAAATATTTATAATTAGGTGCCAAATGCTGGCATCTGACAGGCTGCCTGCAGCAAGCATGCCCTGTGCTGCAGAGAGTTTGCTGCCTACAATTGCCCTTACTTTTTTTGGTGTGCCACCGCAAATTGTCCATCTTGGCTTTCATATTTTTGATCTCGTCAGTCCTGGTTTTTCATTACTGTATCTTATTCATTAGTAAGGCTATGCTGGAGGTTGAAATCCTTACCTGGAGGACACAAATTAAAGTCTCAATTTTGCCCATTGTTCAGACAGTGCAAGTGTCTGGTTCTCATCCTGCTGACTCCTGAGCCACCCTGGGGAGTTTGCTCCCCCAGAGAAGCTCTGAGTAAAGAAATATTCTCATGATATCTGTTTCCCAGATTTGGGTGTTTCTCCATCAACAAGCTACAACTTCTCAAGCAAAGCCTTATCTACATCAGATTCTCTTACAGGCAAAGTCTCATCCCTGTCTAAGCACCATGGATGACGTCCTTCCCTAGAGGAAGGCACGGTCATATCTGGACATCAGGATCAGCCTTACATTCTCTCACCAGCTACGTGCTCAGGTTGGGAAATCCTAACATATTACCTATAGCTGGAGCTGGTCTCAGCCATGGCAGGAATCTTTTATCTGAGGACAGGAGCTAGAACAGCCCTCAGTCCTGGCTTATCTGATCTGATTTTCCATTTGAGTACCCAGATGTCACCCTGTCCTTTTGAGAGTTTTAAAGTTCTTCTAAAAGCTTCTTACGCCTTCTGATGTTTACATATTTCTACTGCAGTTCCCACACACTGTTCATATAAACAATGATTGTTTTACATTGTTCTTTGTCGGGGGAGAAAAGTGATGGACTGTTAGTTTGACCAGTGTAGTTAGATAGGTGGTAATTTCACCCTCCAATCCACTGTCACTTTTGTTATTCTATATAATAGTAGAGTCAGAAAATAAAATCTCTCTTTATATTCTTTTCTTTCCCCCTTTGTATCTAGGGTCCATGTGTGAGTTATTTCATGCTGTAGTGTAACACTCAGAGGTCTCTGTGTGAGACAAAGTCCCTTGATTTCTGTCCTCGTTATCTCTTACTGCAAATCAAAGCAGACTTCAGCAGGATTTTAGTGGGATCTGGGTGTTGCAGATAGGATGTTTCCTCTGCTCTGAATTCACTGTGCCAAATCTGCATCTTATTTCTGTTACCTTGACTTTGTAGCTTTGTATTACTGCTCTTCTCCGCAGTACTGAGATTTATAATCACATCTTTCAATTCCAGTAGTGAAGACAGTCTGTCATTTGACATTCTTCTGCTCTCTGTCAAGGCCTTTATCATAGACTTGAGTGAACTCATACCTTTCTTTTCCCTGAATACGCCCCCAGTGTGGAGGCTCCTATTTAGTGCTCTGTAAAAATGCTTTTATCTTTCTATGGACATGCTGAAATCAATATGTTTTCAATCAATATCACCATTTCTAGAAAGCAACAGTTCATGCTGCCAGGAGAAGCTGAAAACCTGAAGAGCTCCCACTTTCCTTTTCTCCTTCTTTTGTAAATTACTCTGGATTCCAGGGGCCATCTCCTATCTGTAGAGAGACCTCCCTGCCTCCAGCCAAGGGGATCCTGCTTGTCCTGCTGTTTTACATATCCTCTGGTGGCACAGCTTTTCCTCTAGCCCAGATAAGCCCATGTGGACACTGTCAAACAAGCAAAGGGGAGCATGTGTGAAGTGTATCTGTACGTGCACACTGTCGCCCCTTTTGCCTGAGTGACTGGCCACTGCACCGGGCTGCTCTTGTGTGCTCCCTTCAGCTGGAATGACTCAGAGAAGTTAAAGCTGTAGGTAGTTTTATGGTTTTCTTGGAGAAGAAGCTAAACAAAGCTCTGATTACCTGAACTGAAGAGAAATAAACAGTAGGAAGGCTTATTTCTTGGGCAACCATCATCCCAAGGGATCTCAGAAGTCAGAGTGCTCTGCATTCTTTCTGAGAGGTGCTTTTCTTCTGGTAGACCTCCAACATCAGCTGCCTGATCTATCATCTGTTTGAGGGCAAGGAAGGTTGTCATGAAGCCAAATCACTTCAGACTCTTGTTTGCCCATACTGTTCCCTGTAGCTATACCTGTGGCTGGCACTGGGCAGGGAGGAGTGGGATGGGCTGGAAGGCACCACACTGACCACCAGCAGACAAGCAGGTGAAAGTGTGCCCTTTCCCCTGCTCAGGATAACCAGTAAAAACTTTTATTTGCCATCCTTCCTCTTTTATCACCAAAACAAATAGCACACAAAAATGGCACATGCATCTTGACAAAATGACGTGCTCTCACTGCCACTTTAAGTAGGCACCACAGAAAGACATGGCAAAGTAGCTCATGTTCCCAAGGTTCATTTTCACCTTGTTTCCAGGAATCCTGTGCTGTGCCTGTGGGTCCTGGGTGCCACAGCTGTTTCCTCTGATATAGTGTCAGAAGTAGTCAGCCCCCCTGCTTCACCATGCCTTTTGAGTGAAAACCCATTTGAAAAAATGGCTTCTTGTTTGCCACAGGTCAGGGCTGACCAGGACTGTGGTACTGGGTTAGGCATGTCCCTGGCCACCTCCCATGCAGAGGGGTGGAAAAGCATGGCTAAGGCCACATAGGCAGAGCAGAGGCAGCTGGTGGCCCGAGGCAGAAATCACGGGCGGTTCCTCCAGCACCAGTCTGCTGGGGCAGCCTGACGCCAACCAAGCTCTTCACTCAGTCTGCTTTAATAGCACGTGGCTCATACTTTCTGTGTTTTTCCTTCTGACATTATGCTGATGTGTTAATCCACAGCATGGCAGCAAAAACCGTCTGAGATTTCCTGCAGTGCTGTCAGCTGCTGGAACTGGACACCCTGTAATAACCTCCAGGGCCAGTGGCCCTCTGCCTCCAATTTCCAATAAGGACTTATTTTCCTTGGTATGACCAACACGTGCAAAACCTCATTCTGAGGGTTTTTTGAAAGAGAAAATAGGTGGCAAAGTGCTTAGCTCTTTCAAGGAAGTTTGGAAACGATGGAGAGCAACTATGTGAGCAGTGAGTGTGGTTGTCCAGCTTCCAGCACAGAGTTGTAAATCATCTCCTGAATGGCTGTCACAAGCACACCAGATCACAACAAAGAAGCTATTTTTCTTTCATCAGGGCTGCTCGTTCAGGATACAACCCCACTGCTAATGCATTCAGCAGGTGCAAGAAACATTTGAAATGGATATCTTTTTTCAAAAAAATAAGGTTAAGAGCTTGTTTGCTCTGCTTGTTTGGAGTTTGACTTATTTTGTTATACTTCTCCACAGCTGCAGTTTTCTCCACAAGCTGGAAATGGTTGCACCAGAGGTAGCAGAGTCTCAGGAAAAACAGGAATATTTCCAGTACTGCAGGCAGGGATTTACAACATCTTAAAGGGAGCATCTCAAACTGTGTCTTACCCTGGCTGGACTAGAGAAGTATTGAGGTCCCCACACCTGGGTTTGAAGCCCAAATCCAGGAGATGGTCCTTTGCTGTGGAAGCGCAGCCTGTGCCAACATGCTGTCCATGCTTTGTGCACAGTACTGGAGTTATCCACTCCCTCTCCTGGGGGAAAGAGTCAGTGTCACTGTGGCTGACACCAGCTTGAGTCTCTCTGATGTGGTTTCCTCTCATCTGAAGGCCAGCATCTCACACTGCCCCTTGTCAGTCTCTGTGCCATTCCCCAGGCACTTCCTTGTGCCCAGGATCTTCAGCATCCTTCAAGGCTCTGGTAGTCTGGGAAGGTGATTTCCAATTTCCGTTCTCCTTTGGAAACTAGTATTGCACAGGGGCCAGGCACATCCCTGGGGAGTGCCATGGGGTGCCACCCCCTGCTCATTCAGTCCTCATCAGCATAGCACTGCTGCCATGCTGGAATATGCCACATGAATCACCTGCAAGCGGTAGATTGGACCAATACTTTCTAAACATTAATTACAAGCATGTTATTTTAAAATGTGTGACATGAGCATCTATCAGCAAGACTCTGGATGAATAGTAATCAAACTGATGACACTTGAAGCACATCTGAAGCCGAAGAAACTGAAAGGGAAATGCTGCTCATACACCAGTGTGAGACATTTTCCTTAGAAAACTGTCTGAGGGTGGCACAGCATTGCTGCCACCAGCCAAAGGGCGAAACTGAAAAGTGCCCTGGAAACAAGTCAGCACTTGCAAGCAGCCAAAACACTGGACTGAGCAACTTCATCTGTGGGATACTGATCAGAGGAGCTTGGAAAAACTCTTCTGAAGAAGAGAAGAGAAGCACCAGTCTCTGAACTAAGTTTCATTCTGGATAGCCCATAGGCAGAAACTCATGATTACTCATGCAAAGTAATTGTTTTTTATGTGGCCCTTGTGCAGCTGCTAGTAGGCCTTTCCTCAAAACAAGACCATTACATGGTTTTATGAACTGTGAAACCACTAATGCTTTATAGCACTCACTCTAAAATAATACATTGTAAAAGAGTAGTGGGTTTTGTCTTCTTCTTAGGAGGCAGCACATCAGATTTAATAATTGAGGTGTGGCCTCAAAACAGCCTCTTCTGCTGTGGTTTGCCATGGCAGAGGCAGTGTTTGCCCAAGCAGGTACCTCCAGCAACAGCTGGCTCAGGAATAAGGCTTCTGGAAGAAAACTCTTATTCTCCCATTGCTATGATGGCCTTGGTATGAAACCCCAAACCCTTGCTACTACCCTTGATGTATATTGTCTGTGCTATGTCAGACCATTTTCTCCCTAGAGGATCCACCATCCAAACCCCCTAACACTGTGGCTGAGCCAGGAGGAAACCTGTCACTAAAGGATGCTTTCAGTGACTGCAGGGGTTTGTGATAGGCTTGTTCCTCTCCAGGGGTTTGTTTTCAGTGGCTGTTTCTCCATGCCAATATGAGGGACTATTTTGTCCTTAAATGGGCCAGAGTTTAATATAAGGTGTCTCTGTGTACATTCTGAAGTTCAAGTGTGTGTACGGAGCAAACAGTTTATGGTTCCACAAGATTCCCTGCACCATCTGAACTTAAGTATGAATTCTCTGGTTGCCTGGAATGGGATATCTGATGGGAAATCTGACAAGAAAGGCCACATATTTAAAGGTTAAACAGCAACAGGAAACTTCCTGGGGAAACTTCAATGGCAGGATGCCTGCTCTGTCAGGATGATGAGATCTGCTCCCTGACTCCATCTGTCCCTTTTAGCAAAACCAACTCCTGCATAAACACTATGGACTTTGACCAACAGGACCTAGGGAACCCTCTTGCACAAGAATCCATCCCAGTTCTCCGGGGAAAGTAGAGCACAAACATGTTTTCCTCTTCCTTCACATACTTATAAGCCTGAAGTCTGTTTCTGCAGCTTCAGGTAAAATGCCTGTTACAACTTTTTTTTTTTTTTTTTTTTTTTTTTACTGTACTGTATGGAAAGGTCAGAACCAATCTAAGTCAAAAATAGAAAAACACAGGTGAAAGGTGACACAGGGTGATAACTGTCCAGCCAGTGAACAACTGGAAGACCCCAGACCCAAAAATAACCTTTGGAACAGGTACATAGACTGTAAGGGTGCAAAAGCCCAGGGATTCCTTTGTTTGTGGTCCCTTCCCGTGTCCACCAGGCTGAGCTGTTCCTGTTGCTGTACCACTCAGTCATCTAATGTTTCCCCCTGCTGAAATCAGACGCCTAGCGCTCTGCTACAGGAAATCTGGGGTAGAGAAGTTTCCTTAACAATATTTATTTCCACTTCTGAGCGCTCTATGTTTATTTTCTTCGGTCTTTAACGGAGCAAAGATACTCGCGGGCTTATGGGTCAGGTCTCTAACCAGATTGAAAGTACTAATCCAAAGCAAAATCCTCTTCGTTCCTCCTCGCAGACGACGGCGGGCACGGCGGGAGGGCAGGCGGTGCGGACGCTAGATGTCAGCCCAAACCCGCGGGAGCGGCTCCGGGCTGCGAGTGCTGGTGCAGAGCCCGGGGAGAGCCCGGGGAGAGCCCGCGGAGAGCCCGGGGAGAGCCCGCGGAGCCTCGGGCCGGGCAGCGCCGCCTGCCCTGCGGGGAGCGGGGCTGGAGCATCGCCGCGGCGACGGGGAAAGGAAGGGTGCTCTCCTTGCACAAAATCCCTTTTTAAATAAACATGCATTTTTGCATTTTAAGGGGTGAAAACCTTCAGCCGAAGTTCCTGCCCTTGTCCCAGACGTGCCAGAAGGCAGCTAGCATCTCCTGGAGACCATCAGCTGCACCTTCCCTGCTCCCCGCCGCCCCAGGCTGAGGCTGACCTGGAGAATCTGCCAGGGAAGACTGAGAGGGCGAGGTTCCATGGCCATTGAGAGGGAAGCAGCTGAGACTGCTGCCTTGAAGCAACTACGAGCTGTGGGCTCTTTGGGAATCCAGGGCTTCCCTCTGGCTGCCCTGGAGGGCCTGGGACCGTGGTAGGGGGTCAGGAACCCCCCTGTACAGAGCCCCGAGAGACACTGTCTCTGATCTCTGTCCATGGAAAAGTGTTTTCAATTTTACTGGATGAATTACAAGCTCTGAGTGTTTGATAAGAATAATAATTAAGTGTTGCATGGGTGCAAAAGTAAAATTTTAGGATTCTAGATTAGGGGTTCAAAGGGGACAAGATGGAGGAAATTGGGTGTGTCTTGTCCTTTTCCTCCTTCTTCATGCCCTCCATGTTTCACTGTAGTGTTGGCATTTTTCTATTGGTTTAGGCTGGGGACACACTGTTCAACGTAGGCGATAGATATTGGCACATTATTGTAAATATAGCACATGTAGTTTCTGGTATATAATGTTTGTACCATCCCACTGAGGGGCAGAGCCCCACACACTGCCCTGCAGGACAGAGCTGCGGCAGGGCAGCAGAACATGTTAGAGATAAGCAAGAATAAACAACCTTGAAACCAGCACAGACGAATTATGGCTTCTTCTTTGGCAACGGGGCAGAAAGACAGAGACTTTTTACAATCTCAGAATCATCAATACCTACAGATTCCGACAGGCTCTCCTGAGCTCAGCCTGACATGGGGCACCTTGGGTTTTACAGTGGGTGAAAGTAGTGGCAAGGAAACAGCACTCACCAGGGTACTTTTTGCAGGTAGTTTAAAGCTCCATTAATGGCTTTTTTCTCCTCACAGCATTGTTGTCCCAGAGTGTTTAGCTCACAGACACCAGTTACCAAGGTTAGTGTTGACTGAAAACCCTAAGAGGAAAAACAGAAAGTGCCCAATGAAAATGTAGCATTTCCTCATATTTCCACTCAGGGGACAGAGGCAATTTCCCCTTTCCTTGTTTAGAAAACAGCCTTTCTTCCCCATTTCCCTCTCATTCTCCCAACCTCACTCTCTGGCAGCCTGGCAAGGGCTACAGGCTACAGAGGTGAGATGCCCTTGTGAAATCCAGGGATTAAAGGCTGGCAGTTAATACTTGCTCCTTCACCTCTGTTCCTGCTTTTTCACCCTTTAAAAAAAAAAAAAAAAAAAAAAAAAGAAAAGTGAGAGTTTCCCTGCTGGTGCCTGTCTTTCCTTCTGTCCTGTTATGCAATGAGAGGCATTCAGAAATCCCCCAGGCAAAACCCAGCTGAGTTGCAGCTCCATAGGGTGCAGTGTACTTCCCATATGCTTGTCTGGGGCAGCCCTGGGCTGGCAAGGGCTCACCATAGCAGGGATGAGGTTCCTCCATCTGAACTGGCTGACACAGAAAGGGCTCAGGCATCCCTGCACCCAGGCCTCCGGCTCCCTTGGTGAATTTGCCCCTCATGGAGACAAACCTAGAGAGACCTTCAAGGTTGCACACTTTTAAGAATGCCTCTTCTTTCAATGAAGGGATTTTCAGCAAAGCAAATGCAAACAACTCTGGGTCGAAATAACAAGTATTTAAGCAGCTCCAGCCTGGCATCCTGCAGTAGGTAGCCTGTTCTGTTGGCTTAGCTGCTCAATCAGATGTGTTTCATTGTCTGAACCACTTCCTCAAAGAACAACTAGATGAGTGGTGGATACAATTTGTTCTTGATTATTGCTGGGGGAAAACACAGTAGCACAAACAACCACATGCACTGGTTTGAGCAGTGACTTTTCAGCTGCTGGTCCTCGGGTCAGCCGTGGCAAGGCTGAATTGCAGGCAGCCAGTGTGGAAAAGTGTGTGTGACGCCAGGCAGAGGGAGTGCTTGGATTTCATTGGCTTGACATCATGCCTTTCCATGGTTTGATTTTTTTTTTTTTAGTTTTCATTTCCTTTACGAAGCTCTGCTCCTGGCCTAGATCCTGGCAGCACTTCATTACACAACAACAGTTGCCATGGCCACTGAAGTGGAAGCAGCAAGCAGCACTGCTGCAGTGCTGGCAGGAGCTGCTGTGGCTCCCCGGGCACACAGACTCCTGGTGCATGGGAAGGTGGCTGCATGAGCATGCAGGTGAATTAATGCACTGCTGCATGAGTGCATGGGGGTGGGAGTGCATGGATGCAAGGGCAGACATCCCACTGAGGGCCAGCAGCTGGGAGCAAGCCATGCCTCACAGAAAAGGTCTGCTGTGAATGGGCTGAAATATTTTGCACGGGCTCAGTATGGGTATCTGCAGCTTCATGCCTGCTTTAGAAATAGGGATGAGTGCTGGAAAGGGAGGGGGTGGAGCTGCAAGGATGCTCAACACACTGCCAGCTTTCTGTGCATGTGCAAGCCATGAAAGTGATAAAACAAAAATAGGCACTCAGTAGTTCAAGAAGTGGGCTACTCTGAAGAGGCAGCCCACCCCTCCTGTTGGCCTGCTCTCCTGCTGTTCACAGGGCTTGTGAAGGAGTGGGAGAGATCAGCTGAAACTGTTGGGGCCTATGGTTGTGTTGGTGCACTGCAGGTAGTGCAGCCAAAGAGGAAAGCAGTGCCCAGCAGCTGCTGCTCAGGCAGCTGTAAGGAGCAAGTGAAGTCGTGTACAGTGCACACTGGAGCTGGCAGTACTCAAAAGAGGGATTCTGGTATCCGCCACCAGATCAAGGTGTTTGCTTTTATTAACTCACCTCCATGCAGATTTATTGAAGACACCCACAGAGAATCTGCTGATGTGAGTTACTTACAGCAACAAAAAGCTCTTGCTGTGAAAATTGCCAACCACTGTTTCTTCTTCATCCTTGTTCTGCTGGAGATACTGGGGCAGGAACAGTGGCAGCAGACCTGCACTGGCCACCCAAGCTCACCCAAGTTTGGTGTGCACTTCTAGCCTTGAAGAAGTGAGGATTTAAATCCACCATGCAGGGGGCTGCCAGTGGAGGGGAGGCTACACTGCCTGTCTTGCTGCTGCTCCTGTTGTAGCTGAGATGCAAGAAAAAGGACTGGTAACTTAAATCAGTGCAGTGAGACCAGCTAGAGTTAATTCTGCAGAGCTCTTTGTTACTCATGGCACATTACTTTTGTTTATATTCTGTTCTATAAAACTAAATAGTTCCTCTCAGTTGTTTTACAGTCTCTAAAGAGCTCCAGCCCATTTCTCATCCCATTTTACATTTGTTTGCTTGTTTCTCAAGCCAATTCTTCCAGTGTCTCCTAAATCATGTCTACTGTTGTCTGAATCCCTTCCAGTTTCTTGCCATCTGCTCAGTGCCAAAATGAACAAAATATTCATGGTTCACAGCAATATTCACAGTGACACAGAAACAGGAGCCTTGTGCATCGGAATTTCTGGGCCTCTCCAGCCAAATAGCATAAAGATTAGTGCCTTTGTGGCTATAGTGACTGTACCTTTTTAAGCTTTTAACTTAAACCAAGTACATAGGATTTCCTTGGATCAGATTTTAAATCCTCCCCTTCCCCTCCCCCTTCCCCTCCCCTTCCTTCCCACCCATTCTTTTTCTGGAATCCAGGAGTTGCACTTGTTTTGCGTTAAGAACCCACAAAGGCAAAGCTTTAAACCTTAGCTCATTGCCTGTTATGCCACTCCTGATCTCCGCAGCATGATCCCTTCCTCAGGCAGTGGTATTGTGCTCTTCAGTCTCTTAAATGTAACACTTTTTCATGGCTTCAGCCATACAGTGCCCTGAAATCTATTTCTGACCTCTGTGGTTCAAAATTCCTTGTGGAACTTTGAGCTGTTCTGGAGTCACATGGGGTCCTGGTTTGTTACATTTCATATTTATTTTGTTGTCAGAGTCCCAAGAGAAGATGTACCCCTTACAAAACCCTGAGCAAGTCACTTTTTTGACATGTTGTCAGTCACATTTTACTCTTCTCAGATGTCCTTAACATAATGTTCACAAAAATCAACCTAGCTGTTCTTGGCCATTCATCATTAATTCCTGGAAACTTTTTCCTTTAATCCAAGAGTGAGAATTCTCCCCAGCCTTTCCATGTCCCATTGTGTTGTGAGAAATCTGCTCCAGAGCAAGACAGCCTGTTGGCAGGCTCCTGATCACCACAGCACCTTTCCTGGGAGGAGGAAACACAAGCCTTCAGACATCACTGCTCTGACTTCAGTCAGCCAGGTCATATTCTGTAGATGAAGCTCCTCAGCCACACCAACCCTCACAATGTGGTGTCAGCTTTTGGCACACTTTGTGGCAGGGAAAGGCTGACCTATCAGACACAGCAGCTTGGAGCAGTCCCTTCAAGACACACTGAGCAAAAGCTCCAGATTTTGCTTTTCTGGTAGTTTTGAGTTTCATAGCTGTTGCAACACCAGGCAGAATTCTCTATAAATGCTACTGTTTGCTGTGTCTAATTTATTTCACAGCAAATAAAAGTGCACATGATAGTTATCCATTCCCTCAGAGAGTAATATAAATTCTTGAGCCTTTCCCTCACTTAGCCAAGACTTTTCCCCTCTGTTGCTTTAAGTGTGACATTTTTCTCTGAGGTAGGTGACTTTACAGCTCTGTTGGCTAACCTTGGTAAAAACCTTTTCCCAGAAGTTTGATGATGATTCACTGGCATTATCCAGAGCACAGATTCTCCTGTTTAAGCAACTCACACAATTTCTGTCAGCAGCATGTCTGAACACCAAAAATTGCCAAGTGATGACAAGCCTGAGAAGGGCTGGTGTTGGCAGAGCAAAGTTTTTTCCTGTCATGTTGAGGTTACAGATACTTTAGTGTGTCTGTTCTGGATGCATAGCTGTAGATCCCCTCAGGAAGCACTTTTTCTCCCCTGTAAGATCATATCAGAAAGAAGTATTGATCAGAATAACAGTGAAGAGATTAAAGCTGTGTTGCAGAATGGGGTGTTGAAAGAAGCCTCAAGTGAACATCTGCTATTGTATTCAGGTCCTGCAGTCTTCTGCTCTTGTTTCCTCCTGTCTTCAGCTTGGCAAGTGAAAGCGAGGTTCAGTGCAAACATTAGACACTTTGTTCCACATATAGCTTCACATGTAGGTGGCGAAAGGGCTAAGGCTGAATTTGTTCTCTTCTAGTCTCTATAAACAACCTGAACATCTTGCAGCTGTCAGAGCACAGACCATCACATCTCATAAACCATCTGCAAACCTTTATGTGATATGGAAGATAGAAAGAACAGGCGGTGTCTGTAAGTTGTTCTCATTAAAACATCTAATTCAAGTCAGTCTGATGCAAAGTTCAGTTTTTCCAAAGTGTGTACTGGTTTTCACGTATGCCAGTGGGTCATGGGGTAGTCTCACACTCACATGGCAAAACAAGTACCCTCTGATAACCTTCCCATGGGAATATGCATTGCAAGAATGATCTTAACACTCTCAGCCTGCTAGGGAGTGACAAGTAAGACAACCTTGGGCTATGGGACAGTAACTTGGTTTCTGCAGAAGTTTGAGCATCACAGCCTGAAAACAGAAATGGTAAAAATGCTTTGGTGGAGACAGGGGAGGAAATGCCCCCACCTCAGGGCAGCCATACCTGATTCTTCCTTACTCCTCATCTGAGGACTCCTGGAGAAGAGTTGTTGCTGCTGGGGCTGTCTCTGCTCATCAGTGTCACATTAATTTCTGTATATTCTGGTCCAGGCTGTGGCACACCTACTTTGCATCTAAATCCACTTTGTCAAAGAGCTTGCAGTAGTGCAGATCTCAGTGTTTCTTCTTCCCTCTACCCTTTTGTTAGAGAGAAATTTCAATTCCAGAATATAGATGAAACAAATCCACAGCAGTGGTTTCACTGGCACCCTTCAAAGTATCTGCAGAAACTAGCTAGAAGAAGTTGCTCAGTTCATGTTCTACTGAGCAAAGCTCTTGCCTCCATGACTGTCACAGCCAGACTCAGACACACATCAGGGGATGGGAAGCTTGGGCTGGCACCAAGAAACCTATTTTTAAACTGTCCCTGCTGCATAACATAATATGAGATTAAATTGCATGATGCTTACTCCCTAATTGCTTAACGTGATGCCCCAGGAGGCCACAGGGGTGGGTCTGGGGTGTTCTGCCCCCCCTGCATCCACCCACTGCCTCCCAAGGGCTGCGGGAGCTCCGTCGCCTCTGAGCTTTCGGGCATGGTGACAACAGTCAGACTTTCAGGCTCTGCCCAAGAGCAGGTTTTTCACTTTCTAAGGCATGCAGTGACTTTTCGGCAAGGTTTTCTGCATGGCTTGTACTTTCTAAGAAAGGAGCTGAAGCGAAGCCCAAGAGTCAAGAAGCAGCTCTGTTACTTGCCCCAGGGACAGCAGCGCTATGTACATGCTCAGAAAGAATCCCTGCAGATCAGATAGAGATGTAAAACCCCATCAAACCACTTGAGTGAGGGAGTGAGAGGTTTTTTACATGAACAACTTGGATGAGATCTCTTTTAAACTTAGCTGAAATGAAAGGAGGGTGGGGAGTTTTTTTATTGCTACTAGAAGCGTTTTTCAGTCTGCCCTAAAAATGACATGAAACTCCAACTTCAAAGTAGTTTATTTACAGGCCTGGATTTAAAGAAATCTCTGTGCAAGGGGGAAAGCTTATTCCTCAGCCAGCAGGCAGAACTGGAGCTGGGGGAATGGCTGATGATTCTGGCTCCTTAGGTATGAATTAGGTGGGATTGCTGTTAGTAACAACAGCCAAGAGTAAATATTTGGGTGAGGGAGCTATAACTAGGCATGTCATCTAACCAATCATAAGCTGGGTCTGGACATCAGAAGAGAAGAGATTTGGTGTCTATCTTCCCATGGATACTAGGGGGATTAAACTGCTTTTTAAAACAAATAGATGATATAACTGCTTTAAAAATTTATAAAAAGTCAATGTGGCAGCATGTTTGGAAAGCTAAAGACGGGGTAAGGCAGGGCCTTATGGTGGTATGACCTTTCACAGAACTAATAATAAAATTGGGGTTTTGGACTGATGTACTCTACTGTCTATACCAACTAAGGGGAAAGAGTTCCAGGATAACACCTGGAACTCTGACCTGATGAAAACAAATCAGCAGAATTTTTCACATATACTTTCATTTAAATGGAGGCAAAACTGTGTAAGAACAAGGCCCCAGGGCCCTCGGATGAACACACCAGATGAAGCAGTTGTATCCCATGAGGTGCTACCCCAAAATTGTGGGGTTGGACTGACACCATGCTCACAGAGGCACCATCGTCCCCGCTTGGCTGCCTATATCTCTCTGTGTTCATGTGTTTACATTTCCATTTAAATTTACCTGCAGTTCTGATTTTTCTAGAGTTTTAACAGACTTTGTTTTGATAGATAATTGCTACAGTCCTGTCATATATTTTACTTTTGGAATTTATTAATCTGCTTCCAGATATAATTCCATTTTAGCCTAGTTTTGTCTAAGAAATAGGAAATGTTTTCTTATTCCCAGAGCAACAGATGTGAATATCCTGAGGATGGGAAGCTTATCAAGTGCCCAGTACAGTATTTTTCAATGATATTTCAAGAAACTCTTTATCCTGAGTCTCTCTGAGAGGAGACATTGCCTTTTGATCCCTGCATCACAATGAAGTTTTACTTTATGGAAGACGTGGGGGAACATGCCATAGTTTTCATTTATTTTCCCATGGAAGTTGTAAATCTGTGCATCTTTCATGGATTAGTCATATACACTACAGAAAAATGCTTGTGGTAATCCCATTTTTTCCCCCTTTTGTAATCTGAAAAAAAAAAGGTTACCTCTTTTGATCAAAATTGGTTTTGATCACATCTGGGACATGCAATGATGAATCAAGAAGAAATACCAGGGTCCTTTTAACACTGGAGCAGGGTTAGCAAGTGCCTGGTGATACCTGTGTGGTCACTAGTACCTGCAAACATGTTGTCTTCCTAGAGTTTAATAGGATTACAAACTAGATTTGCACTAGAGTTGATGCTAAAATCTTTCTGACTTGCCATTCAACCTTACCACCTACCCACTTTTGAAAGTCCTACTGGGTGTGAGTTCCCACTATACTGCTCTCAGTCTTCACAACTGAAAATTCTATGAACCATTCGTGTGAAGATCAGGCCCACATTTCTACTGTACCAGAGTTTTTTGAGAGATGCAGGCACCGAAAAATAGTCAAGGTGCTGTTTCTTTTTTGGGCTAGGATAAGCATGTAATATGTCATACTAACCACAGTGGGTGTAGAAAGCTGCTCCTACT
This sequence comes from Taeniopygia guttata, assembly GCF_048771995.1. Classification (NCBI taxonomy): domain Eukaryota; kingdom Metazoa; phylum Chordata; class Aves; order Passeriformes; family Estrildidae; genus Taeniopygia; species Taeniopygia guttata. The sequence goes on along the minus strand of NC_133028.1, from coordinate 31,888,069 downwards.
TTCATCTAATGCTTCCCTAGTAACTCAGAAACTGAGACTTTAATACTTTTTTGCTAAATTTCACTCTAGAGGTAGTCTGAGATTTCCCTCTGCATTAGAAGACACCAAGAGAATGTTTCATATAATGCCAGCTGGTAATTAATACAAATTGGTGACAGGAAATATGGAGCTGAAACTTTTGCACTGAATCAAGCCATGCCTCCACAGACTGTAACATAAGAACTGCTCACTGCGAAGTTAGGAAGTTCAACAGCCTTTGCTAAAAACAGTCCCTTTTACTTAACTTTCACTTCTTCTCTCAGTTTTGGGCTGATGTGATTCCAAAGAGAAGTTCCTGTTTCTCTTCTCTCCTCCCTTCCATTCAGCAGGTCTGTGCAAAGGGCTGGAGAGATGGAGGGCGAGCGCGCTGCGCCTGTCCCGTGCCATGCCCTGCACTGAGCAGCTCCAGACACGGGTGTTGGGAGAGCTGAGCTCTGCTCCTCACCCCTGTGCTGGCCTTGCCCCAGGAGCCACTTGTCAGCAGACAGCCTGGGAGAGCTGCTCCTCCTCACTGCCAGCTCCCAGGGCCACACGGAGCATCTGTCTGGGCACAGACACCATGGCCAGCCTGGCTCAGCACACACGCACACCGCTGCCACGGAAGGTGAGGGTGCGTGGTGGGAACTCTCCCCACATTTGTGAGTAATTCCTGTGTAATGAAGCAGCATTTCATCCACAACTGCTCTGAAATGGTCAAAGTATTGGTGTGGCAGTGAGATGAAATAAATCTCTGGTTAAAACTGATTACCTCTGTTTATTTCTTTGAAAACCTGTGAATAAGAAGAAAATAATTGGATTCTGCCAGGTTTGTGGAGAAGCAGGTGGCATAGCAGTTAGTAAATCCTGCTTAAAAGCTTCTCAACTCAGTGGCCACTTTCACTCAAGTAGGAAAGAAAGGGTAGCCAAAGAGAAGGACAGAGAAACAAGTGAGTATTACCTTCCTCTCCTCCCCCTTCCCATCCCTGTCAAGTCTAAGCTTTTGGCTAAAGCTTATGGGGCTCCCCAAGTACAGGGTGCCATGTGCAGCCCGTGACTGACAGTGACACTTGTTTCCAGGCCCGTTTTGTCACCAAAGAAATCTCTCTGTTATCTCTGTTTGCTATCAGGTAGTAAAAGGTGAGGAGAGCCTGCTGGCCCTCACGCTGCAGGGACAGCCTGTGCGCAGGCACAGGTGGGCACAGGCATGAACGAGTGCCCCCCATGCCCGTGGGCTGCCAGGGGAAGGGGCTGCTGCCCACGGCCACCCCGCAGGCTGGGAGGGTGCCCGGCACACACAGCTCTGCTCAGCATGGCGCTTTCTGGATCCGGCAAAGTGGGGCCGAGCTGCGGCCACAAGCATCCTGCAATTCCCCCTCACTGCAAAAAAATCCTTTCCAAGCACCTGCTTCCTCTTTGAAAGAGAGTAACACTCCTCAGTGAAAACCAGACAGTGGTCTGAAAGAAAATATTTTTTTAAAAACTCAAATATATGTTTGTTGATTGCACACAATGGGCTATTTTCCTTGCATAATTGGAAATACCTATGTTCAAGACATTTGCATATGCTGTCTCTTTGCAGAGTGCCATAGCCCATGGTTGGGCAGGGAGCACAGTGGCAGGCAGCTCCAGAATGCTTCCAGAAGCAGCAGGGATGGGTTTCACAGTGGCTCGTGCTTGGCTGCTCAAGTTTGAAAGTGCTGCTCATGCCAGCTGATGCTCCCTGACCACCCTTCTCCTGGGAGCACCGCTGAGGAAGGACAGCTGCTTGTCTCCGTTTGGTGACCCAGGGACTCGGCAAACCCAATTGTTGTAGGTGTCATTTGGGCTCCACCAGTACTGTGTGCCCAGAGGGTGTCACTGAACACTGTCTTTTGCTAACATGTTTGTCCAGGTAACTGAGATTTTACCTGTGCCCAAACCACATGATTGCATGGTTATGGGAAATGGGAACATGTAATCACTTTCTTAGCCTGTATATCTGACAGAATCAGAATGCTTGTTTTATGGTTAAATTATCAGGCAATTGCTCTGAAGGAGTTGAAGAGCAGTATTTTTTTACACAATATATATCTGGATGAAGAAAATCGTTGCCAGGGAATATCAGAGAGCCCGTTTGTTCAAGGTGTGTCCATTGGGATCAAATAATCATTTGGATACAACCTCCAGCTCACAAACTCTCCAAAATGTTGATCAGCAAATGACAGGGGGCTTACCAAGGACAAATTCACTCTGGCAAGGCAAATTCACTTGCCCTGGCTCCAATAATCTTGTCCAAATACTTATCCAAAATCTCAGAGACAGGATACCGGTCCATTCAGGCCAGCAATCTGACGCACATCCCCCGTCCTCCTGTTGTAAAAACTACGGCATGGCTGTAATAATTAATCAGCTGGAAACAGCCCAAGCCCAAAGAACAATGTCATGGCACCGAGTACATATTTACTCAGTCAGGGAAAGCAATGAAAAAAGAAGTTTGACTCCAAGCAGAGCAGAAACACCTACCAGAGATATACAAAAGCAGAATGAAAGTGCAGGCTCAGTGGAAGATATGGTTGGACTTTTGCAAAACTGCTGCCCAGTTGTGACAAAAATGGAGTTGACCTCAATGCTGTTGCCCATCTGACAGTAACTGCACCCATATTTGCAGGAGACAAACAGTTAGGCAGGATTTTAAATAGAAATAGGGTCAGAGACCCCATTAAAACATTTCATTTTTTAAAGAATTTCTGAAGTATTTAAACAGGGTTTTTTTTGTAGGCATGAAGGTAGGCAGCTTGGGAGCAAGCTCTTCCCTGGATCCTGGAAAGCAGAGGTGATAGACAGTGTGGGGTTCCCATTGTGAGTTTTCAGAGCAGCACTGTGGCAAAAGCAGCTACTGCAATTTTCTGGATGCATAAGAAGGTGTGCAGATTGTCAGCTGAAGGACTTTACTGCCTGAACAAAGGATAGTGAACTTTGTGAAAGGTGTTGTTGTTACAATAAGAAGCATGTAAAAGATCTTCAAATGAAGCTGAAGTCATGGACACTACTAAGAGTAAGGCCTTCATCAATTTGGCCTCTGCCAAAAATCAAGAAGAACTGGCCACAACCAATGCATGTAAATATTAATTAGACAGATAAAATTCTCAGCATAAATTGGGCACAAATCTTTATTCAAGAGCATGATTTATCCTTCCAAAAAAGAGGGTCCCCACTCTTTCCAAAGTGACACAGCATTCAGAAGGGTAACCTGAGCTTTGGCCAAACAGACCTGGTTTGCTGCAAGGAGGGGTGTTTAGGGAAAATGCAATTGGCTTGTGAATTACAGCAGTTCCCACAGCCTGAGCCCTCTGGACATCAGGGTATGGCCATACAGGCCCTGCACCCCAGATGCAGAGGTACCCCAGCATCTGAGCTGATGTGGGGATATCCTGGAGGATATCATTGCTGTCTCTGTCCTAACAAGGATACACATGACAAACCATGTTCTGGTCTCCAGATCAACAAAAGCCATTGGGAAAAGTGGCAGAGGTGTTGGGCAAGATGTGCCTCCCCAGATCCCATGACAGCAGCTCTCTAGAAACCCTCAAGCACACTTTTCCTCCATCCTTGGTCTCCGGGTGGGTACAAATCCATCTGGGGGCTTTGGAGCCATACCTGATGCCTTCAGCTCTTCCACTGGGGGGCAACTGGCTCAGGGCAGGCAGCTTGCTCTTCCTCACACTGCTCTTTGAAGCTGAAGCCTGTCTTTGTAACAATTTACTTCAAGTTGGCACATGAAAAAACATCCAAAGGAGGACCAAAATAACCCAGGCAACTTCATGCCTGCTGAAACCAGGCTTTCTTTTGTAAGGTAATTGAATGGCTTGGCATTGTGTGTCATTTAGCACAGGAGAAAAAAAAGCACCTCTTGTCCAGAGGGTGCCAGCTGCTGTTGGACAGCATGCATCTGGCCACGGGCACCAGCTCCTGGCGTGCTGCTGGGGATGTTTGTGCTGCTGCCAAGGGAAGGGAAGCCAGTGCACATCCTGTTGGCTTCACCTGAAGTGACCCGGCTGGGACATTGTTTCAGCTCGGCGGGACTGTGGTGATTATGTGCACAGGGAATAAGAGGGGTGATAATTCTGATGAAGTGGCCTCGCATACTGCTGTCCTGCACCTGAATGCTCTGGGTCCCACAGAGCAGCAAGAAGCTTCTTTACACAAGAAGATGGTGTTTGGTTAATTAAAGCATCTAAATAAAAATTGCATCACTCTGACTTACTGGGATGGATGTTCCTTTAGCTAATCCCCTTTTTTTTCCTTCATCAAGGCTATGTTACCTCAAATTAGCATTTGCTGCAGACAGTCAGAGTGGATCAGTGTGATGGGATAATTTGTTCCTGCAGCTAAGCCTGCAGTGAACTTGATTTATTATCATCTCTGTGCTTTTAAAGACCTTATTCAGATGGAAACTTAAGAGATTTAAGTAAAACAATTTAGAACCTAGTTAACCAGATTCCCATGAATAAATGCAGACTTGCCATAAATGTAATTCCCTACTATTTATCTGTGCTGGTCTGGTTTTGCTTTTCTCCTATCCCATCAGGAACCTAAAAGTATAAACCCATGAAATGAAGAAGCTCAGGTGAGGATAACTTCAGCAGAGGTGGCCACTTGGCTGTGTGAAGGAAGCCCTGCTGTCCCAGTGTGGGGAGCTCCCCAGCTCACATTAACCAGCTGCTGTGCCAGTTGTGAGCACATTGGCTCCGGCTGTGGCAGGAGCTGGCTGGGACATTTGGGTGCATTCCCAAGGGAAGGTGTATTCAGCCTGACACAGTTCATGCGGGTGCCCAGGCAGACTCTTCCAAACAGCTGAGGGGGCAGGCATGGCAGGGTGGGTTGTTGATCTTTAGGTAACCGATTCTAAATTGATATTTCAATTTTTTTCTTTCAGAAAGCTTGCACTTACATTTTAATCATAGAATCATTTACTTGTAAATCATCAAGTCCAACCATTAACCTAACACTGCCAAGCCCACCACTAAGCCAAGTCTCTAAGTGCCACATCTACACACAATTAATTGTAGAACTATTCATTCTGTTAGAAAGGCCTTGAGGGGAAGCTGTGTGAGGAGTGGCTGAGGTCTCTTGATTTGTTCAGCTGGAGAGCTCATCGCGGTCTACAGCTTCTTTGGAAGCAGAGTCAGGCAGTGATGTCTTCCCTGTGGTGACCAGTGACAGGACTAACAGAAGAGGTAGGAAGCTGTGTCAGGGAAGGTTTATGTTGAATATCAGGCTTTTCACCCAAAGGGTGGTTGGGCACTGGAACAGGCTCCCCTGGGAAGTGATGACAGCATCAACCTGACAGAACTCAAGAAGTGTTTGGATAATGCTCTCAGGCACATGGTGTGACTCTTGGGGTTGTCCTGTGCAGGGCCAGGAGTTGGATTTTGATGATCCTGGTGGGTCCCTTCAACCTCAGGAGATTCTAGTATTTTATATAATTAATTTTATATAATTCATTTTAGAAGAACACTTTGAAATGCTCATCATTTACATTTTCCCTGTAAATTTTCCTCTACTAATAAACACCAAATGCTCACAAAGTCTCTCTGTGATACCAAGAAACTTGTGTCTCCAAATGGGAGTAGCAATATTCTCCCGAAATGCACAGAGCCATGGCACTGTAAGGCCTTCCAGCAAAACAGGAATTACCTCATTTTCTCCAGAAAAGTATGGCAAACGCCAAAGGAAGCTGCAAAATGTTCAAATACAAGGATGAGTCACACAGAATGTGCTGGGGCAGCGGAAGCCTTCAAGGAAATGGCTTTTAGGGAAAGCCACCTTGAAAGGCGTCATCTGCAGGGTCCTCTGTCCTCATGGCAGCAGGGATGTGGCTGGGCACAGTGGGGTACCACAGCACCCCACGGGAGGATGCAGCACCCCCAGAGGCACTCGGGCTGTGCGGGCAGGGGGTGAGCCGCACTGGGAGGAGCAGGGCCGTGTTTTGGGGCAGGGGAAAGCCCCACACTGGTGACTCAGGGCTGCTCCATGCCATTTTTTATGTAGTCCGTGTCAATTGGTTTATCCCCTTCCATAACATGGCTGTCCACTGGAGGCAAAAAGGCTTAGGTGACACAGTGGGCAATTTTGGTTCAAAATCCAAAACATAACCTTCTCCTACTACTGTGAAAAAATCAACTTAACCCCAGCCGAAACCAGCACATCCTCCACTCCTTATCCCACACCATTCATGTCATGCTTAGGTCCTACAGTATTCAATACATCCTAATTAACCATCACCTCCTTCCCATCCTTTGAAAAATACACATATATCAATCCCTGCAAAATGTTCATAAAATGCCCATAAAGTGTCCACAGAATGTCCATTAAGTTAATTTAGTCCAAGACTTTGGGCCCAGCCAAAACCAGCACACTGCTCCAAGGGTGGTACAGGATTGAAGTGTTCCCTACAGATGCCCAGAACACTGCTGGAGGCTACTTAGGAGAGGATGAAAGCACCAAGTCACACCGCTGGGGAAAATTGGCGGGTGAGGCAAGGGAGGCTGGCAGGGCCCTACAGACTGATGCAGGGAGAGGGCAGGAAGGCAGCCAGGGAGGAGGGACTAAGGAGGACTAGGCTGGAAAGGATATGAAGCAAACTCCAGCTGCAGGACTCACACAGTGCACGTGTGAAATGGCTAAAGGAACCAAAAATGTGAAGGGAAGTGTTATGTGTAGTAGATATAATTCGCGCCAATTTTAATATGGTATATGTAATATTGAATATTTGTTGAAGCACACACGTTTGTATTAGGAGTCCCCCCTCACCCTCGTAAGTGAAACATGGCATATGTTAAAACCCGATTTACAAGTAAATGGATGTGGCTGGTCTGGAGATGGGCACTGCTCATCGTCAATGACCCGAGACTGATATCATAGAAATCCTCCGGGCCAATACATGTGAATGCCATTCCCATACCTACACAAGGGGATTCATCAACACCAGACACTGGATTGTTCCACCCCAATGCCAAGAAAAGAAATTTCATCAATGTGTGGGACTCTGAAGGGGAAGAAAAGGACTGATTGCTGTAACCCTGGCCTCGGGCAGAATTTTCCCTATAAAAACCGCTCGTACCAGGAGGGAGGTGTGTGGGCAGAGGGAACCTCTACTGAGGCTGACTTATTGTTGCACACCTGATCCCGGGCTCGGCACTGTTCCTTCCTTGTGGCTGGCTAGATAGAATTTGATTGCAAAATGAATATTTTATTTTCGGTTTTAATTTGGCTGGATCAATTTTCATTTATAACAGAAGCCAAATGGAAAACAAAAATGAAGGCAGGAGGAGCTGGGCTGGGCTGCAGCAGTCCCACAAATCCCCGGGCGGCTGAATGTGCACACAAATGCCATGACCACCTGGAAGCTCGACACAGCCTCCGGGGCACTGAGACTGGCCCCACCCCAGGCACTAAAATACTCTTTAATAGCCATCAGCTCTTGAGGGCTTGAACCAGAAACAAGCCTACACCCCTGTTTCTATGTCCATATTTTCTTGCCCTCAGAGAACTGTATTCAGAAAAGTATCTCAGCTGCTGTATCTGACAGACCTGTGCCTTGTCATGTGCAACAGGAACAAAAAGTGGCCTTTAAAATGTTAAGAGTGACTTGTGTGGCAGTAATATTTAAAGTTCTTAAAAAATCAAAAAAAGAAAGAAAGAAATTGCCCGAGAGTAAAAATACTACCGAAAACTGAAACTTAACACCACTGACTGTGAGAGATAATATCTCTAAACGGGCACATAGCACCCGCCCAACTTCCTGCTGCTCCCCCATGTTTCAGGGCAGCACCTTGGCAAATCCCAATACTTCTACCTGGTTTGGACACCTTAAAAGTTCACCTTCTCCTGAGAATCAGTCTGGAGAAACATATACAAAGGCACTAACTTTAAAGGACAGAAAGAGGGGTATAAATCAGCTGAGAAACCGTACCTCAAGAGTGGAGGGAATGAAGGCGCTATCAGGTGTTCTCCAGAGAACAGCTACAGCACAGAGGCCTGAGAGAGGCGCTCCTTACAAAATGAAAATAAAATCAGTGATTCAGATTCCTCTCCACTGTCTCTACAGCAATATTAGCCTGTATAAAACAAGGAGCTATTTCCACTGACATTTCACCTTCTTACAGCAGTCCAGAATTAGATCTGAACACAAGTTCACCAAGAAGGCTGGGCAGTGCTTGGAGTTTTAGTGGTGAGAAGCTTAGCAACACACCTTTTAGCTGCTGCTGAATTATTTAGATCATGGGTGTGTAATTGAGAGCAGAACTAGCCCAAAGGAGCGACCTATCAGCTACTCATCAAAAAGTAATATACCAAACTTTGATAGGGCTTTCTGTGCCTTTGCTGAGTTATTTAAAGCTGCCACACACAGAAGAAAACCTCATTTGAAAAGCTGTAATGAACTATAGCTGAATTTTGTGCATCCCAAGCCTTTGTGCAACTGCCTTTGCCTCCTCAGAAAGTCTGGGGTCCTGGGCAAAGCACTATTTGTGGTCCCCATGGTTTCCTTCCTCCCCACTACTATTTTCATTATTGTTGACAAAAACATCGTGCACCTGCTGCTGTTAATGCAGAGGTGGAAATCCCCCTAAAAGCACTCACCAGAAAGGTCATTGAGCTGTTTCTTCTGCTGTAGTATCAGCAGGGAGAAAGTGCACCCTCTCTGGTTTAAGAAATACCCACACATGTGCCAGCACTCCCCTCACTAGCCCCTTGCAATAAATCCAGTCGGCAAAAGTAATTAACAGACAGACGGCAAAAGCAGCTAGCCTAAGGCAGCAGGGATGAGGCCAACCCGGCCTGCCACCCGCACTACCAAGTGGGATGATGCCAGAAGCAGCACAGGGGCAGGGAGTGTCTCCTGAGGCATCTAAGGACGTGAGGTGTAAGGGTGTACCGAGCATGGGCAGTGCCTTGCCCACAAGCTTTGTGGTAGCTGCACACCGAGAGCCCGGCCCTTACCTGCCTCCCATCAGAGATTCTTGCAGGCATCTCAGCTGAGCACATCACAGAATTGCACAAGATTAACTTGGTATTGCTTGTAGTGCTAATGGACAGGCACCTGGATCTCAGAGTTTCGGAGGTGAATTGGCAGTTATGCTATTAAAGGCTGGATGGCTTTTATGACTTTGTGCAAGCACAGGTAACAGATCTCCCTGTGACACAGCCATTTTTGTGCATGTGACTGTGCATCAGCCCAATATACTCTGCTCTCAGCTCACACACCTGTCAGGCTGATATGAGAATGGTAATCACATCTGAAGGGCACTCTGTCCACATATTTTATGTACCTGAATCAATCTGTGTCACACCCAACAGCTTAAAAAACTGCAAAAAGGTGAGTGCTCTCAACTTCTGCCTGTGCCAGCCCAAAGTGTAGAGTGCTTTGCAATGGACACAGCCTGCCCACTGCCACAACCACGTGTCATTGTGCACCCTTACTTAGATACACTACAGCTTTCCAGGAATCAGAACTTGCCATCATGCAGTTATGTTGAAAGCCCTGGACAATGCTAACTTGATTTCTGATTCATTCCATTAATTGGTTGAGACTGCAAAATGAAATTTTTCCAGATAAGGAAGCTGCAAGCAAGCCACATGGGGATCTATGAGGAACAGTGGAAGTATGGCTGATTTTGACACGATCCCTTCCACGAGGTAACCTGTTCAAAGCACAGCCACAGAATAACAGCTGAAGAGATGCCCCAGTTCCCAACCTCTACATTTGAGGCCAAACTTGAATAAGTCACCTTTCAGTCCTAGTTCCTCTTTCCACCTTCAGCTGCCTCAAGCACAGCACTTCCCATCCTGTTGGATGGGTACTCCAGAAATTGTAAAGGCAGCTTACGCTAATTGCTCACTGAGAGGTCACATTCACCTATCAAACCCATGCCATCTGGGGCTTCTGAAAGATTAAAAATGAGAGACAAACAAGAGGATTATTAAAAATTTAACTATATACCATATTTATTATCAATCCACAGGATAATCTGATTGCTACATGAGCTCATAAAAGCTATTTCACCTTTACAAAATTAAAAAAAAATGTGCCACAAGGATGTCATAACTGCTGATAACCAAGGACTGAATCTTAAAATTATAAATTTTGCTGTAGAAAAGATTAAAAAAAATTATATTCACTTTAGAATTTTACTTTGAATAAAATATTCCCCTGTATAAAAAATAAAAAAGCTTGCTCTGGTTAGAATTAGAGTATTTTTCTTCTTTTTTAAATCTGGGAATTTGCATAATATCTCTGTAATAAGTTTCTTTTATTTTTTCTATTGTACCACGCGGCATTCAAGCATAGCAGATTAGAAACAAACATGATGAAAGCAGTCTCAGAACGTATGAAATCCACATGGAAAGTTTTAGTTTCCTTTCCCTTCCTCTATTCTTTAAAGACACTTCAGCAAGAATAGCCTTGGAAAAGAATACAGGTGGAGAGGGACCTTCAATGTGCCATTAAGTAGAGCAAGGTAATAGAAGGCCTTTTGTAAGTGCTTTCTTAATAAGGTGCAGAAGCAGACTGCAACTTTGCTAGTACTGCACTATGTACAATATTCACAATAGATTTTTCTTTATTTAAAAATATTCCAGCTAGTTCACATTTTCTCTCCCATTCTGAGGCTTTCAGTTCCATCACAGCCTTGACAGCAAGAAGTGCAGCAGCACCACTTCCCTTGTGGTCGGTTGGTCCTCTTATGAAACACTGGAACCTGTGAGTGGGCCAAAGTTCTTGGGTTCTTCTCCTATGTAGCAACCTTGGAAATATGGGTTCAGGTATACACACTGACTGCTGGAGTCCTGAGTTAAAAACAATCCGGCACTGGAGTCAGACACTGCAATGTTTATATTGCCAAGGCTTTACCTTAGGGTTTGTCTCTGTGCGTCAAGGGATGAACCTCTCCTAGAGAAACATAAAATACAAAACCAAACAAAACAAAGCTAAAAAACCACACTGTCAAAGGCTTAGCAGCTCTTGACTCTTGACTGAGTGATGTCTGACGTTTTCTTGATGACGCTGGCCCGTGTCTCACGGTCTGGCTGGCTGCTGCTTGTGGAGGCTGTGGACACTACTTGTGGCAGAGGGATGTCTGGGAAAGGAGGCCAGGAGCTATTGTAAGGCAGTGGGCAGCTTTCTTCTTTGATGGTGACTTGGAGGTCAGGCTTGTTGGCTACAAAAGTTGCCATGCTGGGAAGCATATGAGAAGTGTTCCTCATTCCTAGATTGCTGAGATACTGTTTGCCTTCAATGTTTTTTTTCTGCCAATGAAGTCGTCCCTAGAAATGGGGGAAGAAAGGAAGACTGTGTAAGAGAACACAACTTTGTGAAGTACTCCAAGTAACAAGATGAATATAGGAATATCCACATATTGCATGGGAATTATTGCACCTCTAGGAGCCTGAGCCTCTAGTCACTAGCTTAGGATAACTTTGCTCTCAGCCATTTCTCCTTTTCTGACATCATGTATGGGCTTAAATTTTGTTGGCTCTCCACCACTCAAGAAGCACTATCTATAGCTCCTCTGAATGGAAAATAAAGGCCTTATTCCCAGTATGCCAGAGACAAAAATGGATGCAGACATTTAAAACTCCAAACGGTAGTGTCTCCTCTGTTACCAGAGAGGCAGGCACAGAGACCCAACACTACCCAAGCTAGCAATACAGGTGAGGCTGCTGGGAAACCAGTGTCACTTGACAGTGCATCCCTCATCACAGCGTAGATGATCATTCAGTTGTTTGCTCACCACAGATGCTGCAATGGCATGTTCTGTTGAAGGAGGTCTGTGGAGTCACTACTGGCAGTCTACAGATGGGCACCACCCCAGCCACGGCACCAGAGACCATGTGGGTTAGCCATGTTGTTATACAGATGCATAACCTCTAGTCCTCCAAGAAGGAGGATTTAGAGAGCCTTTGGTGAAGGACACAGCAGGAGAGAGCTTTGCAAAAGGCCTTATGCAAAAATACAGCTGGAGCACAGGGCATCCAAGAGCCCTCAATGAGTTTAATTTGGCTTTTAGGTACACATAGAGATTGGTAGGTCTGGCACGTTGATGGCAGCACCAAAATAAAAGGCAAGGTGTTTTTGTATATGTGCAGCTCAGGTTATTTTCCCCATGGATTCCTTTCACCCAGCAATATCCAACTGACTGCTCAGGAAAGCTCTCTGCCCCATCTACCTCAAATATTCTAGGTTCATTTCAGTCATAAGTGTAAGCATTTCCTCCAGTTATATGAGTTCAGGTGCCATTTAAGGAAAATGAAGTGAGCGAGCTTTCAACCAAGATAAAATACTCACTACCCAGCAACATCAATGCATCATGTTAACATACTAGCTGGCACTGTTGATGGCACTGCAGAACATATTATTATGCAAATTAATCTTGTAGTTTGGACAGACAAGGAGAAGTTAATTTGTAGAGATATTAATTCTCTGACAATCATCTGTCTCTGACAATCGTCTGTATCCCCTGAACCTTCCTGGACTGCTTTTCTTCCCTAGCTATTACCAAAATGAATATTCCCCAGGTAGACAGAATTGCAATAGAGAAGGGAGTTAAATATCTCAGGGAGACCTTGACCCAAACTGCTAAAAATCCAGAAAGCACTTACCTCTGCATTTTCTTCATCGCTTGGAATGCTGTCAGTTGTTTCACTTTCTGTCAAACAGAATAGAAACAAAAATGAAACTCATGCTGTTCTATCTATAGGAACAAATTCCAGCTCAGGAGGACTGATGTATGTCCAACAAGTGGAAGCAAACAGAAACAAGTCAAACAACCAGAAAACAATGGAGAGGCATGGAGACCCTGCCACAGCAGGATTAGACAGCACAGCTGCCTTGAACAACTGGGGTAAATTCACATGGTTATCCCAGTTAACATGTCTATTCTGGAAAAGACAGTAATAGAGAGGGAAGAAGTAGATTTGTGCTTTCTGGGAAGAATCTCCAGCAAGCAGGGGATGCCCCCCTTCCCTTGCCCCCTACAGCCACTCCAGGCCCTGCCGTGGACAAAGTTCTGTCCAAATCTTTATCTCCTGGCAAAATCAGTAACAACTCAATCCTAGAGGAGATAAATGTGGTTTTGTTTCATGAACAGTTATTTCAGCCTGCCACCTCAAGTGCTTGTTGTCACTTCTGGGGCTTTATTACTGTTGATAGACTCTGGTACAGTTGGTATAGTTTTGCTTTTGCTACCACTCTCCAGCCTGTTTCTTAACCCTTCATCACTTGAACCAGAGCACAAATAGAGTACAGTTCCAATGGGACAGCCATTCTCTTGCAGCTGCAGCCCTCCCTTGCAGAAGAGCCCTAAATCCAGGAGGTTTTATTGTATTTTTAAGCCTACATGTGCCTAAAGACACATCCCCTGCTGTCTGAGGGTCAGGTTCCTGGTCCATGAGTGGTTGAGACTGCTGTGCCTCAGATACCTCCGAGACAGGGCAGAAACCCCTCTTGTCAGTCTGCAGTGATGGCTGCTGCCTTTAGCACAGACACTGGTTCCCCAGACTAATCCAGTGGAGGCCTGGACTGCAGGTTTACTTCAGCTTGTGGGGTTTTGAACCACAGTGTCCTGTTTCCTGGGAGGATAACCCTAGGCATCTATCAGGATACCAACACTCCAAACCCCACAGCAGGGCTGCACAGACGGGGCTTATCCAAAGGAAGACAGAAACCACACAATTCAAGGAATGATGTGATGTATTATCATAGCAGGCAAGAGGGCTCTGAAACCCCAATTTTCACTCTCAGCTCTGTGTTATGTATTTTAGTCCATGCAAACTGCTTTGCACAGCCCGTGCAACTCTGCCTTCCCAGAGACCAATCTCATGCTCTGCACCGGACATGAGTGCTAAGAGTGCATGGATCATGCCTAATGGATTGTGCCCCTGCACATCTTCAGAGAGACTGGCAGTACCTTGCCATCCTCTCAAGGTTTGGCTAAGTATTAGGTTCAGGCAGAAGACTGTAAATAAATGGGCTGAACCATTGTTCAGACCCCAGGATCTAAACTGTACTCGAAGTCCTTTTACTCCAGCCCAGCTACTGCAGACTGCTGCTTCCAAAGCCAGCACCTCTCCTGTGCCAGAGTCTCCACCACAGTGTGCAGTAAGCAGAGGAACAGTCCAAAACATTAAATCTAACTGCAATGCCCTGTGAAGTTAATGCACTGCAGGGCTTCTCCTTCACTGACCCAGGCAGAGAAAGTTGTGTCAATGTGAGCTGGCTAATTAAGCCATACTGGGGGGAGGAGAAGGAAAATTAATTTGCACAAAGGAGAAACAGCCCTGAAGACAGAATCAATAGAATGAATCCACATAGAGACAAGTAACAGATATTCCTTGACATGAAGAAGCGTGTCACAACAAAAACAGAGTGATGCAGCTGAAAAGGAATCCATCCTGGGTGTTTATACATAAAAAAATGCTGAGTAAGAGATAGCACTATAGTTAGCAAAGCCAGGGAAGCTGGCCGTGAAGGCATGGAAAGCTAGAGAGGTTATTTCTATCAAGAAGGGTATTTGAATCAGTGTCAAATACAACAGGTATCTGACAACAGCCTCGGTAATAAAAACCAAAAGGACTTCACAGACATCAGTGGATATATGAAAAAACTCACATGGGTGACTCACATAATTTGCCTGAGTAACCTCAGAAAAGAACCAGAGGTGTTTTGAAATAAACCAGATTTATGTAGGACAGCTGACATATCTGGCTACTTTTTTTGGTTGTTGTTTTAGAAGAGCTCAACTAACTGTTCCTGTACAGCTGTTATGATCATACTCTTTCCTGCCATTCAGCCAGTAGCACCTGACAGAGGAAACCCACAAGTACAAGGCCAAGGTTCCTGTGGTTCTATACAGGTCTGTGTGGAAAGCAGAAATAGTCACAAGAGTGTCGGAGAAATTTCAGGGCTCTAACACACAGACTCCTGTCCTCGCTCCGGCCTCGAGAGCAAATACATCCTTAAAAAAAAACCAAAACCCAAAAAGTGGTTCACAGAACAAATCAGGCTGGAAGGGACCTCAGAAGGTCTACAGCCCAACCTTTTGCTCAAAGCAGGGCCAGCTACAGGATTAGATTCGTTTGCTTGGGGCCTTCTCCCTTCAGTCTTCAAAACTTCTGAGGATGGAGGCAGCACCATCTTTCTGGGTATCCTGCACCAATGCCTGACTGTCCTTGTGGTAAAACAGGTGATACTTTTTCTTATATCCAGGTGGACCATGTTTTTTGGTTTCAATTTAGCCTGCTGTTTCTCATCCTCCTACCATGCATTGCTGTGAAGTGCCTGGCTCTGCCTTCTCAGGAACATTCTTGCAGTAGAGGCAGCTGCTATGAAGTCCTCAAAATCATCTCTTTTCCAAGCTGAACAAGCCCCAGTCCCTCTATCCTCTCACAGAGTGAGAAGCCATACCCTACGTAGCCCTCCTCTGCCCTTGCTCCAGTTTGTTTGTATGTTTCTTAGTCTGGGGAGCTCAAGACTGGATGCAGTACTTCTAAAGTAGCACAACTAGTGCTGAGTAGAGGAGGATAATCACTTCCCTAGATCTACTGGCCATGCTCCTGAAAACTGGTGGCCTTCTCTGTGGCTGAGGTGCTCTGGTGTCTCACACTCAGCTCACTGCCTACCCACCTTTCTGCAGAGCTACTCGCCATACCATCAGCCCCAGCCGCTATTGCTGTAAAGATCTCTTCCTTCCAATGCACAGGACTTCACATGTGCCCTTGCTAAACTTCATAAGGTTTCTGCTGACCCATTCCTGCAATCTCTCCAGGACTCTCTGAATGATGGTTCTGCCCTCAAACATATCAACTGGTGTGCACTATTTGTTGTCATCTGTGAAGTTCACAAACACGTCTCCAATATATCTTCTGCTCATCAATACATTAAATAAGACTTGTCCCAGGACTTGTCCCTTGCAGTACTTCACTTCCATCTGGCCTCTAGCTACAGTAGCCAGGATCATCAAGAGCTGTCTTGAGATGTACTCAAAAGCGCACCAGTGGCATGAAACTCTGCTATCTGAGTTTTGGGCTAGCAGATCCAGGTATAAGTTAGGACAACTGAAGACCACCAAGGTACTAAGACAGTGTAAGGGGATATCAGAAGTACTTCAGTCATCCTTCATTTTCCTTATGCAGGCTGGTTGCAATGACATTAGGGCAGGTAGGTCATGATTTGCTCATGTCCAGGTGGTCAGCAGACCACCTTTCTCTATCATTACAGTCCAAGAAACCACTATGACTTCCAGACCAATACAGTGACTTCTGTTTGCATTTCTAGAATTTACATCCTATAGCTGAAGATAAAAGATTGCGTCATTGTCATGTTTGCATAGATAGAAAAGTTTTCCAAGACACATTTGTAAAGAAGAAAGATGTTTCAAAGGCCCTTGTCTCCCTTCTGTTAATAAATTTATGCACTCTCATATCTCCCTGCCTTATGCTTTGCAAAGGTCTCCTAAATTCTAAATCTTTGGTCATTGCAGACTAAACATTTTGGGAAGCATAATCATTTATCAACATGTGTGAGAATAACAGTGGAGACAGTCCAAAAGAACATCATACTATTCACTTGGTCCCAAAGATAAAAATTACTAAATACATACTTTATAAAAATGTGTCTGGAAGAAATTTCAGTCTAATAAGTCAAAGGCAAACCCACGTGTAAAATAATAAAATGCATGGCGAACTATTAATACTTAAATTTGCCTTAAAAGGTGACATTTGTGTTTCTACCTAGTTTCCTAAAGCTTGCAAATTAGCACCATGCTGAAACAGAAAGGAGAGGTTGGATCTGAAACTTCTTCTACTTTCCAATATGGCTTTGTCCTGCTTCCTACGAAATAAGACTTATATGATTGTGCGAACTCTATACAGCATTTCCACGAGTACATTTTCGTCTGTTCTCCCCTAGAAACTTCTGAACACACTGTTAGACTTGCATAAGGGATAAATGAGTGCCAAAGACTTCCTAACAGTTATATGAAAATAAGAGGCCAGATGAAAAGGGAAACCATAACCACCCTCACAGGGAGTAGGGGGAAGCCTGTTATCTCATCCTCTTTTTAGGTATCAGAGAATCCAGATGGCAGGCAGACGTTAGAAGCCAGATGTCCACACTCTGCTTCTTGAAAGATCACTTGTTATCAGTCACTACATGCCTCTTCTCGTCTGCAGCAAGACAGACCCACTCCCCGTGGGCCCTCAGCTCCATATCTGCATACATACCATTAGTGCAGCCCTTAACACTGCACACTGTGCTAGACACTGAGTAAACATAGAGCAAAAAAGACTTTGATCTTTAGTAAGGCAGAGGGCATGTCATTTGTACCACTGAAAATCCCCCTCTAAAAGATCTCTGCATTATACCCAAAAAAGTTCTTTTTCCATTACTCACAGGTTAAACCTGTAGCTCACATTTCCAAACTCAGATCTGCCAAGTTGTTTCCCAAGGAAATGGGCAGAGCCTGTGCATTTTTGAGTTTCATTAACAATTCAGAAGGTAGATGAGTATGCATTTCTGAATCTTCATTAGTTAGCCTGGCAGAACCCTCTTTCCCCCAACAGCATCTTCCCAAAATTTCCAGAAAAAGGAGTGTAAAGAAACACCAAGTTGCTTACCTGCATAGGATGAGACAGGGGAGATCTGTAGAGGATACAGCTGGCTCATGCTGAGGGGCTGTTCATCACTTTCTGTTGTCACCTCTACCACCTGACAAACATCAGGAGGGTTGGCAACTATCACCTGCTCCTCACTGCTGCCATCAAGGTGTGGATGTCCTACAACTTGGGATTAGAAACAACAAAAGTGATTACTGATAGCATCTCAACCCTGTTGAACCTCTAAGAGCCTGCTTGGTATCTGAGTTTTCAATAGTCTCAGCACTTTTTTCCATGCACACCACCTGCTTTCTGGGGATATAATTTTCAGAGACAGTTCTAAAGGAAATCTGCAATCCTCAACAAGCAAGCTGTAAACCATCCCATAGTCTCTGAATGCTCTAATATAAATTATACAACAGAAGGCCAGAACCAGCATACAAAAATCAGTCCACGGGGTCAAGCAAAACATTGTGGGACTCTGATGTACATATGACATGAATCTATGAAAAATTTCTGCTCCAGTTATATGGCTATTGTCACTGACACTCACAATGCTATTGATGGTATGCATAAAATAAATTTGTACCTGCAATCCCCACGATCTGTGACAGAAAGCTACAGTTTGGTTAGTTATTAACAGAGGGGTTTCCTATTTCCCCAGGTACATGATATTTAATACCAAAAAAGTATGTGAAATTTCATGTCAAAGGAGCATTACTTATTTCTACAAAGTGAAGCAATCATGGATGCTTTCCAAGTGTCCTGAAATGCCTTGCAGATATTAGTTGTTCTACACTACAACCTTTTGAAAAAGGTTGACAAACCAAGGTACCAAGAAGTTACTGAGCAAAGCAAAAGTATGATAAAAGCCAGAATCTCACTCATCTGAAGCTGCTTGACAGAATTTCCTCTGTCTTGTACAACTCCTCCTCTAATCCCAGCTGTATGAATACATGATAAATGCATTAATCCAGCACAGAACTGAAAGCCAATGAGTTAGTTCAGAAGAATGCACAGGGATGAAGCTATCTCAGAGGATGGCTAACCTGAAACCATGGTTACCCAAGAGAAAGACTAAGATATTTCTTCACTGAACATAAAGGAAACAATAGGCTAAATTCTGTACAAACATAATGCTGTGTTGTTCAAACAGCCCATTTTTTCATAGACCCATGTGGGGAAAAACATGTAGGCAATGAAATACAACAGATCTTGCAATTTTCCAGCTAAGTAACCTGAATATACTAATTATTAAATTTGAAAAGTCAAAAGATAGCATCTATTCCTGCATGAACTAAGATAAATAAACAAGAATGCACATGTCTATACAGACAATCCACTCCTTCATTCTATCTTTAGACAGGGCTTTTTGAAAAGAAAAGTGACAGGTGTTTTTCCCAGGAAAAAGATGCATATTATTTTGCCTTGTGAAGTGCCAGGTAACCACTGGAAAATCTTCAAAACTTAGATGTGTATTTTAAGAAACAATGCCAGCATAGAAAAAATTATATACATACCAGATAGAGTTTTTTAAGTTGGTCACTACAATTATGTTTCATATATTTAATTTCCCCTTTATTTCACCTTTCCTTGTTCTGAAACAACCAGATTTTATTGAGTGTGGTGAGAGTGGTGCAAGAGTACACACAGTTAATTTATCTGGGAGAGACGAATAATATTGCACAACCCGCTCAGGGTATGAGCAGGCCATCTGCACTGTTTTATCTCTTTCCTCAATACCTGACAAACTCTTACCCACCCTGAGAGATAAAAACTCACAGCAAAAAATACTGCTCACTTGGGCAATATGCCACAGTTTTCAGTGAGCTGCACATATGTCAGAAACTCTGCAGGTGCTGTTTGCCTTTCGTCTCCACCAGCTGATTTCCTGTCTCTCTGCAGAACAATTCTATTTTACCTTTTCCTCCCTGCTTACATTAAAATCCTTCCTGCAATCCTAAATATCTGCTTCTTTCTCCAGTCTGGATAAGCAGCACACCTCACATCTCAATCATTAAGCAACAATGGATGACAGCTCCCTACCCGATCCTCAGTCAGTGAACAGGAAGCACTAAGAGCACTATGGTGCTACTCCTTCAAGCTATAACAGTAGGAGCATGTTCTAATGTTCTGACAAAGCAACAGCTGATTAAATGAACTGCCATAAAGAGAGTAAAACTACTCACAAACTCCTCAGCTACACAAGTACTCCAGGGGAATGACTATGCAAAGCCCTGTGACCTAAGAAATGAGGATTGAAAATAGTCACTGCAAATGATTTCTGCCATCTCTCCAAGCAGAATACTAAAATATTTGTCATATTTAAAAGTGGAATTCTAGACAAAATGGGTCATACTATTAGGAGTTCTTGCTGCAATGACAACCTTAGCCAAAAAAGAGCTGTCAAAGCCCAGTCCAATTATTCTACTGAGAACCAATTATTCACATGCTGAGTTGACAGCTAATTTCTAATGTACTGTTATCTAAATGCAGTCTTTGATGATCCTTTTCGTTAGCTCAGTGATGTCAAAAACTATCTCTGCTATGGAGGTGTCAGTGAAAAGAACCAAGTTCCTACATTTTGCCTGCTGGATTGAACTCCCAAATAAAATGGTATTCTATACAAACCTCTGCTTTAAACAATGGGAAACTGCCATCTGACTGCAGTTTAACTCCCATGTGACATTGGCTACAGTCTCCTCATGGCTGAGGACTATCCTGTAGAGTAAGTGCCCACCCTGAGAAGCCAGCTAAGAGAACCTGTAAGTGCTTTACTCTCAAGTCAACCAGCCCAGTGGCACAGTCCTGCTCACTGTCTCTGCAAGGTGGTGGGGCTGGCCTGCAACCACAGTCTTCCATGGCCCAAGCTACTGAGAAATGGGTCTACCTGACTCCAACCATGGCATTCCCTGAAGTGCAAAATGCTGATGGAAAGACAAGTCTGGCAGACCAAAAGGGTTTTGAAGTCACCTGTGTGCTTAATATGTAAAAAAAGCATAGCAGTACTTACCTACAAAGTTCACTGTACTGTCAACTTCATTTTTTATACTGGAGGACAGGAAGTAGTCAGAAGTGACAGCATTTAGCCCATTCATCCCGAAAGATGATTCAACTGGCTCTTGCTAGAATGAAAACAGTACAGTTGGGTCAGGATTGCTTTATTTTAGGAGATAGTTCATCTCTTTGTTCTGAGATGGTAATAAATCCCATTACTTCTGCCTGCCATATACCCCCTGCTCTCTGCAAGACACTGTCTTAAAACAAATATTTCTCTGAGGAGAAGCCCGAGACGAATTAATTTCTAAATCTTGTTCTTTGAAAGGAAAGC
This sequence comes from Taeniopygia guttata, assembly GCF_048771995.1. NCBI lineage: Eukaryota > Metazoa > Chordata > Aves > Passeriformes > Estrildidae > Taeniopygia > Taeniopygia guttata. The sequence goes on along the minus strand of NC_133028.1, from coordinate 31,867,089 downwards.
GATTTTTAATTTTCAAATTTAGAGTAAGCCTTCTGAGAGCAAGGAAGTAGTAAGCTATTTACTACAAGAGATGAACATTTGAAACAAACAAGGAAGAAACACTGCTTTAAAACAGTATTCTATTTAACATTCATCCTCACTCCCTTCCAAATATGCTCTATCTCTTTGCACTCTCTAAAAGGAAACCTTGGTTTCTAAGTACAGCAATTACTAAATTCTAGCCTTAATTTTTCTCTATAGCGAGCCTGAAAGCAAACCAAAGTGTTTACACTAAATACAGCCTTTTAGATCACATCATAAACATTACCACTGGGCAACAGCATTTGCAAAACACCACCTGTTCTACACAGACTGAGCTTTCCATAAGATGCCTCTCTGTAAGCCTGATACACTTGAGTGGGAATCAAAAAAAATCCCTTCAGAGTAGACATCAAAAAATTAATTCCATTAACTCAGGATTTCTTTAAAAGGATTATTCTACATGCGCAACTTCCTGTCTGGTATTGACTCTCTCACATGTTTATTTGTTACAATGTCTAAAGTCTTCTGTTCTCACTCTACCAGCCCTGCAAGGCTGCAAGTTGTCCTCTGCTTGCTGGGGCAGAGACACCCCCAGAAGTGCAGAGCTGTCCATGCCATGCTCATTTTCACTGTTCTAAAGCATTTCATCAAAGGCAGGGCAAAGGTAAGCCTCCGGACCTGCAGTGCCAGCCCATCCCAGTACTGTTGAACTGTTATGTTTGGGACAAAATACTGGGGGCACTGTGACAGGTTTTTTTCTGGATGTCACATGCTGTGATTGTGATCTACTCAAAAAGCATTGTCGCTTCAACACAAGCACCTTCCCAGACACTAAAGCAAGGCAAACATGCACCCTGTTGCAACATTCCTCTGCACTTCAGAAGGGTGGAGAGTTAAGTGTTAATGGCAACTAGGTCTTTGATGAGATGCGCTAGTTGTGCTGGCCCATAGGTCAAAGACTTGGAGAGCTTGAAAAGATAAAATTAGCTGCTATTGATCCATTGAGGGTCACAACTGCAGAGATAGATTAGGGCTGCACACTGGAGCCTTGAGTATCTGGTGCTGTTTGCTTTAATTCACAGCAAACACAGCAGCCCCCATGGAAATATTGTGCATGCAGCACTTCCTCAACTCTTTTGATGATTGATTACGGAGAAGTTTATTTAGTAGCCCCTTTCAAGCTTCAGAAACAAATATGCATCTTAGAACTCAGGTGATGGTGCCAGACCCACAAAGAAACTTGGATACTGGCACAGTTGGTGTTAAATCACCTGAATTTTCAGTGTTCAGATGTCTAACCTAAGCTAAATGCATAGAGGAAGCTGTTACTAGGATTTAAAAAAATATCTCTCAATGTGGAGCTGCATGGTCAAGAGGATACATCTAGGATAAGGTAGAAATTCAGCCACTGCAGTTACCAGGAAAATTGTGGAGTAGCCTCCCATTGGGCTCCACTAAAAGACATTTATCGAGGTAACTGTGAGGTGTTCAATTCAAAACATGCAACTAGGATCTCAGGAATTCTCATCACCAAGCAAAGCAATTCTAAGAAGCTTTCATGCTCAGAAATGTGCATTTGCTTTAATTAATTTACTACCCTTCACTACTACAGCCTTCAGCATTCAACAGTCAGCCTAATAGTGGCTGAGTATGGGAAGAACACCTCTTCAAATCCAAGCTAGCCACTGCACACATCTGTCACAATGGGGCAACAGACAATACTACCTGGCCCCAGCTCAGAACCACAAGAACTAACAGGAGGTATCACTGGTAGGTAGCTGTATGTGCTGGCACATTGCTCTGCTCTGTCCAAAGCAATTTTACTGACTCCCTCTGAACATCAGCTACCACTTGATAACAAGCACACGTGGCAGTATGAGCCAAGCAGGACAGTTACAGAGTGGCTCCTTTAACACAATTTAAAAGTCACACCATTCTGACGCATAACTGCACAAGTCACAACTGTTGTGGCAGCACCGGCTTTCCAAACCGTTTCAGTGGAGGACTTTTCCCCACATTTCTGGGTTCACCTGGCCCAGAGAATCTCCTGGCCAGAGGCTGCAGAGCCTGAACCCAGGCATGAATGGCACAGCCCTCCACAAGTGAGCAGCAGGGGACCAATCTGCCCTTGCACTGTAGACACAGCTGCTACACACAGCCCAAGGACACCAATTTTACTGAAAGCTTAGAGTCTGAAATCTCTGAGGTTTGTTTTTTTTGTTAAAAAACTTGAAGGTGGACTAGCTCCTGCTGATATGTAATACTGACCACCTCACCGAGGCCCTTGGCAGAGGTGTGAAAGCCAGGAAACACCATGCCTTGCAGGGACAGCAGACTTCAGTGTGGGCCCACACTCTGAACAAGCAGAAATCCCAGGCTGCAGCTGAAGAGCTTTACAGCTGAGGCCTTCTAACAGACAAAGCATAAGCACAAGGTGCAGCTCTGACCCTTGCCTAAATGAAAATGAATTTCCAGTGCTTTACACACAGAAATTAACTGCTCCAAAAGGTAGCTCTATTGTTCAAAAGCATTCCTTCCCTAATTATTGTATTTCTCCTTACAGAGACAAACAAATGGCAAATATATTGCTGAGACTGCCAGTTTTCTAACCTCCAGGCATTGTAACACAAGGGCTGTGTCCATTGATGACGTAAGTCATGACTTTAACAGCCTTCACATTTCAAAAAAAAACCAACCCCAAACATCCTGGGTAACTGTAGTTACTTAACCAACCACAAGCATTTGCAAGTACCCACCACAACATACTCTTGGGGCTGTTAAAAAATATTTGCAATAGACTGTATTCACAAGCTCTTGCACCATTAAACAGACACTTCTTACCTTAATTTGTTTGAATTTGTCATCCTTCTCCGATTTTGTCTTTTTTCCTGCAACAACAGAAGGAAGATTTCATAAAGTCCTGTGTGCCATGAGTTATCCTTCACAGTTTCTATATTCACCAACAAATAGCCCCAAAATGAGCCTCAAAATGGCAGGACTTCCTAGCAAAGGGAGAACACATTTTACTTAATTTTACCCTTCCTTTAAGGCCTGGGCAGCAAAAAACCACCTTGAATGCACTGGCTTTGTGTTTCTTTTTTAAAAGGCTACAAAAGAGAACCACAGTGGGACCAAGGAAAGCAACTGCAGTCAAAAAATCAAAGTGAAAATATGGAGGAATGACAAATTAAAAAAAAAAGGCCTGTTAAAAAAAAAAAAAGAAAGGGGGAGAAAAACATTCTTAAAGGGAAGAAAAATCAAAATATATGCCTCATCACATTTCTGACATTTTCTCTGTAGCTACAGGAAAAGGGAGATTGTTAATTGATTGAATGTGAAAAGAGATCATAATAAACGTCAACCAATATTTTTGTAAATAGTTGCAACCTGGTAGGGAAATACATATTACAATTCATGCAAAAGTGGCTTATGCAATCATGCTGGACTTGGAAATCCCAAAAACCATACTGCATGTGACTCTCACAAAATACTGTGCACCTTGGCAGACCCCAGTGCTGCTGCCCCTGCTCTGACCTGATGTAGAAGCTCAGACTTGCTGGTGCAAGCTCAGCTCTGCCGCAGTGTTAGCATAGATGTGTCCCAGGAGCTTTGCCCATCTTTACTACATGATACCACAGAAAATTAGAAACGTTTGCAGTCAGATTCTTTCGCTCCCACACATGTTTAGCCACATGACACAAAAAAAGGGCATGTGAAAATATAGATGAGGCCCAAATTATGTCAGGGTTTTACAGTAACTGGACTTTCTGCATAATCTTCTCCTGCCACAGGCCCTATTCCGAGAATCTCAGCTTTAAAGATGAACTTTTCTATCTCCTACACAAGTCTACTGCCAAGAGATATGTTATGGTCCAGGGGAACTGGCCTAAACAAAATACACTATTGACAAGAGACTGGAAACAGTTTCAAAATAAATGTTCTACCTTTTGCAGATTGGTCTCCCTTTCACAGTACGATTCTGCCCCAAAAATGCCGTGGTTCATAATTTCCAGTCACACTGACCTTAAACTGAAAATCTGCCTTTCACTTCTCAATCTAAGTAGCAAACTGTAGCTACAGGTGTTAGAAGAACACCATGTGTTTAGTTTATAGATTATCTTTTCATCCAAAATTCTAGACTGCACAAGACACCAGAGGACCAAGGAAACCATTGTTCTACTGCATAAACCAGTAGGGAAATGTGCATTTGAAAGCTCATGAGCCCTAAATAAAGCAATGTTTCTACTTCAAAAGAAACCAACAAGATTGACCTGGTGTTAGGTCTTCTCCTGGCAGGCAGGAGATTTATTTCCTAAATTTGGGGATTCAGACACTTTCCCATTTCACCATTATCATGCTCTATGGGTTGGGTTTTCATGGTCTTTGTAACTAACAATGTGGTTTCATGGTTTAATGTTCTGAGTGAGTGTACTGCTCTCACTCAGCTCAAGACAGAGCCAGTTTAATTGTACCCTTGCTTGAAAAAAGCTACCAAAATGTCTGCCACCATATTCTGAATGACCCCTACCTACTGAGTTAAATGTGTTGAGCTTTAATACCCCTTAATCATGTTCCTTGACTGAAGGAGACCTGGGACTAGATCTGAACACAACTCCATCAGCTTTAACAGACAAGTATCAACAGCTTGGGGGTATTGCATCTCATTGATCCTCTCTTCTGAATGCAGCCCATTTTTCATACAGTTGTTCCTAGGTTTCAGTCATTTCCCAGCCAGACAGGGCACCATGTGTAGCCTGCATTAGTGGCTTGTTGCATACTGAGCTACCTGCAGTAGGTGTTTTTCTCAACACAATGCCCTCAAAAGCATTTCATGTTGAAAAGCTCTCCCCTCTACCTTTTTTGGAAGGTCTTTCAGATAAGGGCAGCATCCGGTACACCCTGAAGGCATTGTTGCCTTTCTTTATACTTTTGTCCTTCACTTCTTCTATGTCAGGCAGGGAGTTCATAGCGCAACGGAAGTTTGCCTTCCATGTCTTTGGATCAGGTTTATCTACTCCTGACTGGTATTTTCCTGATCAAGAAAAGAAAAGTTAGACACATATGACATGTGATTGAAGATTTGAGGCAAATCAATAACAGCATAGGTTAGCTTCAAGGTATCAGCCTTTGGTTCCCATGACAAGCATTCTAACAATAGTTGAGGTTGCAAGAGAGTGCTATGATCTCATTCTCATGCACATTTCTAGGACAGATGATGAACGGTTTGTGCTCAAGAAAGACCCAGGGCACTGCAGATCTGATGTGACTCCATAACAGCATGGAAAAGCTTGCACAGCATTTACCTTTATTATGTCTGGCTCAAATCCATAGAAAGGCATAAAAAGCCTAAAGGCCTATGTCTACAAAGTGCTGACTCTGCACTACTCCTGACAGTTTTGAACCCAGTTGCTAACATTTAAATCAATTATGTTTTACTGTGTTTCTCAATGCAAATGAGTTATGGCACTTCAATTAAGCTGGAGAATATCATAGACCTTGAAAAAACACTTAGCCTCCCACAAATCTGGAAACTTGAGTTCACTCTCTGTTAGTAAAAGCAAAGACAAGACATAATGAAAATGGAACTTTAAAAGGGAAAACAATGTGAAAATCTGTCCTGCAAAAAGAGAGTTCCAATACCTGTGTGAATTGCCCAGTTTCTAAATAAGGGAGCATCTTTTTCAACATCCCAACCATGTCTTGCGGCATGCATCCAGGGAATCTGAAAAATCTTCTTCTCCTGGAAGGGAAAACAAACAGGAAATGCCAACACTGATAGACTTGAGGAATCTTCTGATGATTTTAAGTCACTAATTTATAAGCACAGTTTCAGCATCTCCAAGTGTTTTGCTCCCTTCTAGCTCAGCGTCACAGTCACTGAAATCAACAGGAAAATATCCATTGGCATCACCGAAGCAGAGCACAGTCCAAGTGTATGAAATACTCAGAAGCCACTTCACGGAAGATGAGCCTGGCAGTTTTCCGAGCTGACACATGGAAAAAACATGCAGTACTACACATTTCTAGGCTTTCATACAAAGTGTTGTTTTGTCAGCACACACACTTTTATTATTAGCAAAAATATATCTGAAACTAAACAACCATAGGAACAGAGCAAAATCAAGGGATTTAGAAGTCAGACAGTAAATACTAGCATGGTGAAGAAAAGAGATCTTGCAAATTTGTATGCCAAGCAAAAGAATATATCAGCGGTAGACATCTCTCCAGTGGGGACAAAAAAAACAGACACTCGTGAAGAAGTGCATTGAAGATATCTAAACACATTTTAGTTCAGAAACTTTAGACCAAAGTAAAGTGCATTTAAAGAAATGCAAAGAAAGATTTTTTTAAAAATCTGTTTTTTAACACACAGCTAAATCAGGGCATGCCTTACATGGTGTCGGTATAAACTGATTCCCCAAGGGATCATGGAAGATCCCTGGCAACTATTAAAGATGATAGTTTTAGGATGTAGCTCCAGCTCTGGGGGCCCAATGACTTTCAGAGCTTGAATAACATGTTTCCTACACTCCTTCTATAAGCACTTAGCACACAGGATACTGGGCCCGAAGGATACTAGATCAGATGTGCTTTTATGTCATACAACACAGTAATGAATTTCTTTGTCCTGACCTAGAGGGCTGCTTCAGAACTCTTCACACTGTTTTCTGCAAAGCCATACAAACTGAGCTTGTTCCACAACACTTGTTTTTTCTCCCCTATTGGGAAGAATACTTATCTGGCTTCACATGCAGACATATTGCACTATAAACTCTGTCACTGCAGGTTCAGATCCAATTATCAGTCTATGAAGAGAAAAGTACTTCCAGGGCAAAATGCACCCTCCTCCTGCAGCAGCCACCTGAGCTATGCTGCCTGAATTTCACCCTAAAAGAGCCAATTTCTCTCTACAGACTACATACAACTCTAGACAGGCAGCTCTCATTTAAATGACTGCATTGTAGATTCTGGCCAGGCGAGATAAATCTTTCACCCTTTCCCCTTTCCCCAACAGCCACTGTTCTTCCTTGACTGTCTGGTTAATATTTCACTCATGCCAAGGCTCCATTTATTTCCCTTCCTTCCCATGTGATCTTTCTTCTTCTGAGCCTGTGTTTTGTCCTTCAACTCGTCTTTAATCCTTTCTGTCGTATTTGCTTGTTCAGAATTGCATTCTTCCCTTCTTGCTTGGCTTCATCTTTAATTTGGTGCAAGCAATGTTTTAACATGTTCCTCATTCTCTTCAAGTCCTCACACTCAATATTCCTCTTAATGTAATTCCATCACTTCTGTCACGTGTCTTTTGCCTCTTTACTCTTCCCTCTACATATAAGTAAATCATCAACAGAGATACTTCTTTCCCCAACTCAAAGCAGTTAAAAGAAAGCCTCAAAGCCACTATTTGTGGTCCATAACACTACTGTATTCATCAGACCTAAAATAAGCTTTTACTCTTTACTCAGTCTGCCTTTACTCTTTCATAGACTATAATAAGCATAGGAAAAAAATCATCACTTCAATAGGAAACAGTTTCTATCAACAAGAACTTTTAAGAATAGACCAGATTAAAATAGACCATATGATAATTCAAAACCTAGCAGACTGAACAAGACTCCAGACATAGCATCCTGTCATCATCGACTGTACTCACTGCTTCAAAAGAAGCTGCAAGGACACTAAGCAGCAGTCTAAGTGGTCATTAAAGTGATTCTGTTCATTACAGAAAGTTCTTTCCAAAATGTCTTCAAGCACAGGAATTATACCAAATTATAATACAAAGAACAAACTCACAGAAGCTATGTGTATTATAATTTTATAATGCATATATAAGTTTACCCTCTCATACAGATATTACAGATTATCTCATCAACTACGAAATATCTAATCTTCCCTGAAATCCTGCAGACAGCTGATTACACCATGTAGTAGAGTGCTCTGCTCTAGTTTGCCTGGATACTTTCTATTTAAATAATACTTCTTTCTTTCACACATTATCAAACATTACCTATATTCTTCTTCAGCCAGTGCTGCCTAATAATGACCTTAACAGGAAGGGGTCATCAGTGCTTTCTCTCAGACTTGGAAAACCATGTGCTGACTGGTCCAGCATTCCATCACTGGACTTTTGTGTAGAAATCTCATGTTTCTGTTAAAAAATTAGCCTCACCTAAAGTCAAAAACACAACCCACAAAAACTTTGCACTGTAACAGGAATTGTTACCAAATTCCAGTGGGAATACTAAAACGGAAGAGCTGTGACATTCTTAGATAGGCATGAAAAGGAAAGTAGATCAAACCTCAGCTGGTAACAGCAGCATGGTGCTACTAATGCCAAGGTTGTGGTTTCAATCCCTGCACAGGCCATTCACTTAAGAGTTAGACTTGAGGATCCTCGTTGGTCCCTTCCAACTCAGAATATTCTGTGATCACTGGAAGAGCTCTGGCACTGCAAAATGCTTGGAGCATGAGACCATATACTAGCTACAAAGTCAGGACAAATCTTAAACAGTAGCATCCAACTCCAAGATAATACTCCAAGCATCCATCAAAGTAGTAGGTTGCCTCTTTGTTACAGCTTGGAATGTTTCCTTTTCCAGATCCATGAGGAACACTGACCTCTCCTACTCCTCCTCCTGACATCCCCTCTGCCCTCTGCTGAACTATGTTGTTTCATTAACGCCTCCCAGTTTTGTCTCTCTGGGAAGGTAAAGAAAGGTAAAGAAGGTAAAGGTATTTAGGGAAAGTAAAGGTAAAGAAAGGTAAAGGGAATTAAGAAGAGAAAGCAAAGAAATTCCCTTCCTACTTCATGCCACTCAGAAGGATAACATTTTCACCAAAGAGGTACACAAGTATTTATGCTTTAAGCCCTATAAGAAGGGGTTTGTTCTGGAGGCATAATGATGAACTGACAGTAGAGGAAAGAATTATGTGTCACCTGTACCTGATATGTCATTTCTAACTGAGAGAGATTTAATTATTTTTTCAGTTCAGAAAAAGCCCCCAAGAACAGACAGCCAATGACAACCCAGAATGGTAATAATTTATTTAATATTTAAACCTTATTTCCTTAAAAGCTGTGCACACACATGAGTTTCATTCTCTTGATAATCTGACACACCTTCTTATCTAAACTGTGAAGTATCCTTTACCAAACTCTGATTAAAATACTTCAGCCTATAAAGTTGATTCTGTGGGTACAGAACAGGCTGCGGTACACATGACACTTCATTGATTCCATGCATAGCTTTGTTTATGGTCAGGATTTACAGTAAAAATAAAAATATTTTTGGTTTAATGATCGATTGTTGGAATGAATGTGCAAACATTTTTACACAGAAATGCTCAGGAGTGCAATTTTCTTGCTAAACATAATAAAGGCAATCCAGGCTGATGCAAAATCAGAAGGTAGAAGTAGGGAATCAGAGTTTAATAAACCTCAAGGTAGAGAAATTATTTCAGGATTAGGTAGGAATGCCCAGCAAAGGACAGCAGACAGAGACTGTCAGTAGGAAACCTAACACCAAAATAGAGATATTCAAGGTGAAGGACCCGAACATGGGACTCAAATTACAAAGACAACAGTAAAAACCAGTCTCCTCTTCAGCTATGACCCCATTATGCAAGATCAAGGACCTACTCAAATTCACAGTGCAGCTAACTAGGGAATGGATAAAACAATATTTATTTACCCAGCCACAGCATGAGAGTCACTGATGCAGGAAGTTACTGAGAAACAAGGTTCATAGATGAAATTTAAAGTGCTCCTGATAATTTCATAGTCATGAGCATTTCTACCTTTGAAAGCTGAAAGAAAAGGCAGCAGTTTCAATTGCCATTCTTCAACTCTAAAAATGAGCACCCGAGTACCACAACTACTACTGCTATAGGGAGGATACCAGACTATTTGGCTTAGTGACTTAATCAGACAGGCAGTTCCTGTTTCTGCCCCTGATTTTTTGCATTTCCACCCATTCTGATAATAAAGTAGCCTCTGTAGCAAAAACAGCTTCATGCTTTTCAGTGTGGTGAGTTACTCTCCTGCACAGTGCAGAAAGCATGCAACATTTCCACAATTCATTGCTATTTAAAATCTCAAATACACTCCTAGGTTTTACTCAACCAAACAAAATAAATTCAAATTTGGCACTGACACTCTTTTGCTCATGATTGTGCTCTCAAAGTGTCTTGAGCACTTAGCAAAAAGAGCTCAGGACCAGGGATATTAGGTTTGAGTCTGGCAGGCAAAAAGTCACCCTATTTTCTCCTGAGTTGAGAAGTGTCAGAGAAGTCACACAAGTCTGAAACAACAGATTGTTGCTTCAACTCAGCCTAACACAGAACATAGTCTTCCTCCTCAGGAGGGTATTTTGAACACGTGCCTCTGATGCTACTAGTTGAACAATGTGCTCCCAGGTTAAAAAAAAAAGTCCAAGCAGAGTCTTCATAAACACTCACTTCAACAACAAAGAGTTGGAAAATGCTTTTAAATGAGCCACAAATCTACCAGGCCAAAGCAGGAGGATTCAGATCTGGCAGACAAGACTGGAGGAACAGGTTCAGCAGGAAGCATTCAGCTTTGCCCTTCCTCCCCGTCACCCCTTTGAAAACCAGGAACGAGCTGATTTACCTGTGCAGACCTCAGCCACTGCTATCAAGTTCCCCCTCAGCACATGCATGCACATCCCCCCTTACCTTATTTAGCCATTTCAGCCCCGGTATTCTGTTAGAGTTGATTTGTTCTTCCAGCCAGGGCCGCATCCGCATCCTTTCGACAGGCATTGTCACCCACCTGGGAAGGAGCTGCAAGGAACAAGGGACAAGGTTACTTGTTTGCCAGGCAGAACTCCCAGGCAGCTCCTCCACCTCTACACAGTACACTTATTAAAGCTTTGCAGGCTGAACAATTGTAAATATAAACATTATTTTAGATCTGTGTGCGAACCTCCCTTAAAGCAACTGAGATGATAAAGTCTTCTTTGTGGCAGAAAATATTTTTCTGGTACACGTCTGTTAGGAAAACCTTCATCTGAAGATGACATAGGATACCAGCAAAAGTTTGTCTGCTGATACAGGTGGAATACCAGAAGGCACAAAGAAAAACACTTCCATTCTTGGAGACACTTTTTTTTGGTCCACATACCTGCATTTGCAGAAGACCTTTTTTTGCCAAGAAAAAATTATATAATGAAAAAATATCACAAGCAGGAGGCATAATTGTACTAGCTAAAATGATGCTTCTGCTAACAAAAGGGCTTTCAAATGGCAGTTTCAGTCCCATGAACTTGACTAGGATTAATAAAAGTACATTTTACATCATAGCAATTTAGCAGAGCACTTTGATTCTGGCTGAGTAGTTTCATCCCCTCCCTCCAGCTTTGTCTGATCAATCCACTCACTGATTTTTTAGCTGTTATTTTACATTTCAATGCTGTTCAGATATGAAGTGAGTGCTTCACACACTCCTCAACTACACTACACCACCTTTTATTACCCAGTTAAGACTCAAACTGGCTTCTTTTTCTGTCTCTCTCTCTCTCTCTCTCACATGCACACATGACCTCAATGCCACTTCCCTGTTTAGAGCTGTAAATTATTGACATAAGAGTCCAAAGTCTTGAACCTGAGGCAGAAAATTTTAAAAACATTAACCAACTGGCACTAGAGGCAGATTAAAACACCACATTAAATGCCTGTTAAGCACCCTGGAACCCATCATTTCCACATTCAAGTACTTGCATTTAGGCTGCTGCTTCTCCTTGCCCCCTCTGCACCAGGCTCAGCTCCTTCCTCTCTCTTTTGCTCTTCACATCTGTGTTCTCTGCATCATTCTTAACTTCTCTGCTCCACTATTCTTGACACCTTTGATCTTAAAAATAAAAAAGAGAAAGAAAAATTTGAAAGCACACAGCAATGGCACAACTGCAAATGGGTTTGTTCTCGCTTCCTATGGGAGTACAGGCATGGGACAGACTAACAATTAGGCAGTATCAAGCCCACACCCAGCACAAGAGGAAGAAAAACGTTCAAAGTTTCCTCTCATTGCTCTGAGGACATGTATTTCCTTGAAACTAATAAGGAATTAAAATCTGAATGCAACAATAAGGTTCTTTGATGTGTTCAGAGAATTTACCAGCAGCCATGGTCACACCAATCTTTTAGCAAACATATTAGTATTTTGTTTACTACTGCATGGAGCTGGACACTTGTGCTTCAGCTGCAGCCTCTTGCAGTAAACTACAAATTTCTAAAATATCTCAGAAAACAGTTGCAATCCTTCAGCTCCCTTTCAGGTTCACTTCATATATGAAAAAAACAGCCAACCGCAAGAATCCAACAACAGACAAGCCCTTGTGCATACCCCTTCTCTGTGTAAGAGGGAAGTTGTTTTCTGGGCAAGGGTGGTGTGGGTTCAACTTTTTTCGTCCCCAGGTTGGTGGCAAACAATGTAGTTATGCTGCTGCACCCCTTTCCCCCTTGGAACCAACAATCCTCATCCAGGTTGCAGAATGTGTACAGGAGATCTCTACCATCTTCCCCTACTACAGTCTGAGTCAAAGCTGAAAAATGCAAATGGCAATGTAGTAAAAACATGAGCAAATTTTTATTTGTCTGACAAGACAGAAAGAATTATCTGCAACAAATGCATTTCTTTGTAAGGAATCTTTAAGTATGCATGCACTTTGAGCAAATTCCTGGAAACACTGTGCATTAGGTTCAATACTAAATATGATTGATCCCATTTAGCTGTTGGACTTGTCTTTCTGGTAATGAGCTCCTCCGACAAATTTCAAACCATCTGAATGAACAACTTAGACAGAAGGCAAAAAAGTCATCTTGAAAGTAGCAGCAATGAATCCCACTTGGGACAGGCAATATGGAAGAAACAGAAACTGCCTTTGCACCAAAGCAATATATCTCAGGAAACAAAAAAGCTGCCAACAATCGCTACTACAAGGAAGCCAGTCTTGCCCAACATGCCAGAATTGAGCCAACCTGTCTTTTCCCTCCCACATTCCTGGGGGCTTCCCCAGCTGCTCCCCTACAGATGCTGTGGAGAGGTGCTCCTCTCCTTTTTGGCATGCTAGGATTTGCAACTGCAGCTGTCAGCACACACCTTCCCATCCATAACCCACACCAAGACAAATTAATCCAAGGTAATCAGGAGAAAAGTTTGGTTTGTGAGAAGAGAGGAGTGGCTCCCAAGACCTGTTCATCGGAAAGTAAATTCAAACCCAGGTAAAAATAGTCTTACAATGATGTTCATCTGGAGGGAACAGTGAGAATCTTCTGGAGTATGTCCTTCACAAAGGAGCAAGCACAGCCGTGCTTCTGCTCATCAAAACAAAACCCCCACCCATGCTCCTTTTAGAGCACATGCTGCTGAAAATAAAGCTGGATGTCTTCAGAAGACATTCCCAGATCTGTCTGCCTCAGGACAGCAATGACCACAATGGTGCTAAAATGTAGCAGGGTTTTTGTCAGTTGCATGTCAACAACACCTTTTTTATTGAAAATACCAAGTCAACTCTACCAAATAATTGTGTGTGAGAAATGAAGGTGCAGTATCTCCATCCAGAGCTGTCAAATGCATGATTAATTTGTATAGAAAGAAACATCAGCATCTACAGTGCCTTAAAAGTAGCTCCTGTCTGTCCATAAATGGCATTACTGGGTGCACTTGAAGCCTGGCTCCAGGTGGGAGGACCTGGAGTCCGTCCATCAGTGATTAAAGTCAGATTAAATCACCTGACTTTAAGAGTCATTCCAGTTTGTAAAGACATTTGAAATCCTCCAAAACAGGCAGCAAACGCATGCCTATTTCAAGTTTCAGGGGCCACTGCCTAACACCATGCCGGCTTCACCATCCATCAAAATATATCAATTGTAAAACAAACCTACGAAGTCAGAAACTAAGGTGAGCCCTACAAAACAACAGGTATGCCAAGTTTCTTGCCAGCCTCTCTCCAGTGTTTACCCAGCTGAAAGTAAAAAAGCATGAACAGTCAATCCTTTTAAGGACAACAAAACATCAACATCAACATTTATCATCTGGTGCTGGCTGTAAAACTAGAAGCACTTACCCACTCATCTCGCACTCCTGGTCAGCCTCAATGTTGCACTTCCCCTGAACGTTTGCACCTAGAAGACGCTACATACAGCTGATGGTGTTTTTTGTACCCAGGGAAAGCGCATGTCTAACAGTATTTTCAGAAATGCCAACGCATCCAGGTCCCACCACCATGATCTCCTGAGCTTGGGTACCCATCTGCTGCCTAAAGAAACCTCTCCAGAAGCCTGGTTACTTTTGACTGCCTGAACCTTCACACTCTGGTTAATCAGAAGAAAAACGGCTTAATGCCTGCCTTGTGTCACTTGACCCCATCTTCCTCCACACTGCAGGGATCATGGATCGAGCCAGGGAGAGTAACAGAACCAGCTGGGAGGAAGGAAGGAGCAGAAGAAAGGAGCAGCACCAGCTACACCAGTGGCAGAGCACCTTGTACTCCATCACTCTTCGATCCCATCCCAGTTTTGCTGCATGCTAACACTACTCTTCCCATAGTCAGCTTTCTGAAGAAGTCCAGGAACTTAGCGGGCTTCACATGAAAATGATTAATATTCCCAGAGACCCAAAGTTGAAATCTTTCTGGCATTATGTTGAAAATAATTCCTGTTTGTTTTTTCTTATGCTTTCTCATGATGGAGGAAAGGAAGACTAATCACCAAGAACACAGTCAACTGCAGATGGGACCTCAGAAAGCATTTTTCCACCTATTTGAAAAGAGGAGCTCATTCAAACACTGTAAGTAGGACTGCCTGCTAGGATATCACTCTATGATTCTTAGTAAGGCATTCTTAGTAAGACAGCCAGTCTTCAAAAATCATTATTTTTAATCATGCCTCCTACAAATGTATTAAGACTCATAGCTCCAGGAATGTAATTTCCTTTTTCTTGCTCTATTTTTACCACCTGTCTTAATATTAGAGGGGATTACAGTCAGGGGCATTTGCTGTTTTGGAGGTGGGTGCTTAAATGTAACCATGGACATGAAGACATCAATAAAATTATTCCCAAACCAGCAGCAGGTGGGCAAGACATCAGCCCCAGCTCACTGGGATTTGCATAGAGGGGGAGGTCACTGGGAACCTGTGAAAAGCCATTCCCACACAAGAAGCATGGCCCATGGATTGGCTGCCACCACAATTTATGAAGGGATTATTTTGATCTTCTTCAAAGCTTTAATTACTGCACTATTCATGCTAGTCCTGTGGTCAGTTCAGCCTATTTTTTTGCAACGAGAAACTTCAAGAACATGGCAAAGGCTACTCCCCAACAAGGTGTAAACTTGTTGCAATATGCATATACACATATTTTTACTCTGTAATGATTGATAAAGGGCTTGTAGTCCCTCCCTGCTCGCCGCAAGAACATTCTAGTAAGTCTGACTTGTTTTTTCCTTCACAGAGATAACACTCCTGCCATACAGAAAGTGTAACCTTTGAGAATGAAGAGCTCTTCACTAGAATTACAGCAGCTGTAGACAGAAAGTGAAAGCAATGGCATGGCAGGCATTACATCTGAGCAGTACACAATGTTCTCTTTCCTTCAGTTTCACTCTGGCAGCATCTGGATAACTGAAAAGGCACAAAGGTTATCCCAAAAATACAAGCTACTCTGTGTCTGTGGGTACTTTCTTAAAAGTATATTCCTATATATGGAAGAAAAAAAAACCCAAAAAACAAAAAACAAAAAACCTCTGGAAAAGCAGTTCTTCTTTCCCTGTCACAAAGCATCTAGTTAAAAGATTTGCCAGTATATAGAAATATTACTAATGGTTGTGAAAAGTTAAGGTGGGATAAGATCTTGGAGGCACATTTGTGAAGTAGGTCACAGCCTTTGCTCAAAGTTGTGGAAAAACATCTGTTTCTCAGAGGGTATGTGCAGAATATTGCATGGTATCAATTTATTTTTTCTCTGCAAATACAGAACAGGCAATATTATTTTTTAGAGAAGTTATCTTCACTTGTGCTTTGCTGATAAACTTTTAAACTATTCCCTTTGTTTACTAAGGCTGATGCAGTTAAGAAAAGCATCAATCACCCCGTGTGACCAAAGAGATATGCTGAAATGAGACCATATGCTAAATTTAGGATTCAGAGAACTGGGTTCTGTATTTGTGTCTGTGCCAAGACTGTTCCAGCATACATGGAAACATGATCTTTTTTAAAAGAACAGTACTTGGAGCAAAATTCTGCTCTTTGGTCACAGACTGAACTCTGCCTTCATATAGGATTTTGCAGTATGACAACTTTTTCAGCTATTCTGCTGTGAATACCAGTTTCAAAGATTTCACCATCTGTACTCTGAGGAAAGCCCTGCTTAGAAGTCAAACTCATCAGAGGAATAGAACCTAATATCAGGTAAAAAAACTTGTTAGACTCATCTGCCCAGAAATACTTCAGAAATGTGAGATTGACACTGCAAGGAAAACAGAAGTGCACTTTACTCAGCTGCTTTGACTGTGGACACCTGAATTCCCCCTGCCTGCAGTGTGTGGGGAGACAAGACCTCTGCCTGGTACCTTTCCTATCTGCCATGAGGTGGAAGAGGATCTTACCACAGGTGCTGCAGAACATGCCTTCTTTCTGATAATCCCAAATTATGCAAATATCCATATCTTTTTTGGAACCAACAACAAAACACTTCATTAAGAGTAGTAAACAAGGAAAAGTAGGCATTGCCATTCCTAGAGGTACAAGGGTTACAGATTCAAAGTGAAATCCTCACTTAAATATGAAGCAAGAAAACCCATAAAAACCAGTAACAGACTTTCTGGACTCATAGCTAGTTAGAAAGCAAAACTTATGCTCTCTGGTCTTTTAATTGCATGCAATGGTGCCTCCCTTTCCTTACCATTATTTGGTCAGTGATACCCTGTTGAACAGGGAGGGATGAGGCAGACATCACTGGCAGATTTGTTTCTAACTAAGCACCTCTTACTGTGAGCTCTGTTAGAGTATTCACCATGGCCAGTCTGCTCCACAGACCCAGCTCCTGTGCTGGCTGTAACACTTTGATCTGCATTGTAGTAACAACAATATCTTTCCTGCTCTTTCCTAACGTTTTGGTGGCAGCAGGAAAGACTATGTCCTTCCTGTCCTTCACCAAGAAAGAGTTCACTGCAGCCAGGAAAGGTGGCACCTTACTTACTCCAGTGCCTGCAGGAAGGAGGCAACTTCATCAAGAAAGGCCAGAAAGCCAAGAATTGGGGAGCAGGCAGGATGGGAGAGCACAGGCGTAAGTGGTGTAAGGCATGGCCTGGCCATTAAGAAGAACCTCTACAGGCAACCACCAGGCAATACTTCACCTGCTTCCCTAGGTTCCCAAAAGAAATGTGGCAGGGCTACAACAGGACTATGGCTGCTAAGGGGAAAACTTCGTGGAGTGAAACACCTGGAAAATCAAGCTGCTGCATGACAGATTCATGCCAGCAACAGCTAGCTACCTAACCTTTCAAGGCCCTGCAATGCAGTGTCCGGGTTGTGCCCACCTCATTGCAAGGCAGATGGAGGAGGAGGAAAGCATTCAGCATGTGCTCCTCTCCTGCTGCTGTACCCAAGAACGATACACAAAGTAGAATGAAGAAAAGCCCTTTTATCCTCAAGCAACAGAGGGCAAAAAGCAACCAACCTGACTTTCCCTGAAAACAAAACAAAAACCAAAGAAAACAAATGCAAAAGTAACTTAAACATGTACTGAAATCAGCATTACACACTGCATGTTAAACACGCCCAGGAAAAAGTTCTGTGAGAACTCATACTGTATAAGGAGTGTGTTTCATCAGCCCTATAGCATTTCTGTTCCACCCAAAGGGTGTTAACACACTCTGGCTGGGATTCAGACGTTACACATCAAAACAGACTCTTTCATTTGGTTTCCATATAGAGCTTATTCTCCCTCAGCAGCAAAGACATGAGGCGTTATTTTGCAGTGATCTCAGGCCTCATTAAAGTTAGCCCTTGGATTTGCAGACTAGAAGTTCACTGAAAAAATCCATCTTATTTTAATACAATAAAGCCAGAAGGTTGTTCTGTTTTTGCTTCTGGACTTAGCCATAATGAAGCAAGGTTCAGCCTCTCAATACCCACAATGAAATTTCCCTTGTGATGGCTCCTGTGTTGAACACCATCACACTTGAAGAACACAATGTCTGTGGCTGAGAACATCCACTTCTCTGGCATTGCAGCAACCTACATCAGCTGGGAATTTGGGCCAGGCTTTTAACAGATTGCTAAAGATCATCTCCACAGTATCCTTGCCACAATGCTCATCTGCACATGCATGGATGTCTGCTAGTCTGGTGGCAATCCAAAATTATTGCTTTAGCTTCAGCTTTAAAAGAATATTTTGTTTCCTAGGGGTTTCTTTCATTTTTTTTTTCTCAAGTCTTGCAGGGAGTGAAGACAGGAGATGCCAGATTCTGGTGGCATCACGATGGCAACATATCTTGACACACAAGAGACACTATCCCTTGCCACCTCCTTCAGCAGTCTCAAAAGCAGCCATAAATTGATTACTTACAATCAGTCAAATATATGATTTGTTTTCTTCTTAAGCTTTGTATTACATCTGATTACTGACCACGATTTGTCTTCAGTATCTGGGATTTCTAAATAATTTTCTCTCAAATGCTGCCTAAAAGAGAGGTGGTAACTTTCCCATACTTCACTCAGACAAGTTTGGGAGGGACTTGTCTGGGAAAGTGAAAACTAGAAGGCTATTAAAGCTCAAAAAATTATAAACAATCACTTCACTGATGAATCTCAATGGCATTCTCATGAGCTCCATGACTAGGTTTACAGGAGACATCCCTAAAACTTTTAACAAGCACTTTTGCCACATGGATCCCTCTGAAAGCAGTAGGAAATTATGCATGCACATACTTGCAATAGCTGAATCTTAAACTGTGAGAGTACCTTTTAGAGCTGGGCAGTCTTTATCTCAGTGTCCTGCCTAACACTGCTTTGCCTAAGTACAGGGTGAGTGCTTTATAGGGTGCTATACATTAGAAAAGAGCCATTGTAAAAGAAAAGTGCTTAAGCTCACTGTTCTCACAATGATGACGGCTTGTGAGGTTCAGACAGGATTGCAAGAAGTCAATGACATTTTAGAGGCACTCAAGGATGCAGAAAAAAATTATTCCAGATAGCAAACACTGAGAAATGTGTTCAAGGAAGAGTTTTCACATTCACTGGCCATGACCTGCACCTGATATAATCCACCTTGCTTGGACTGGGCTTGTTTCCCACAGCTACCTTTGTTTGTATAACATACTGTTCTGCAACACACAGCAAGAACTATTTGCACACTACACTAAAGTGTGATTTAATATTTGCTTAAAGCTTTAATTTTATTGTCTGGATAAGGGCAGTTTCTACCACTGAAGTTAATAGCTAACCCACAACTACACCTTTGCTACCTAAAGTTCTAATTGTTAGCACAACACTCAGATCCAGCAGCAAAAGACATAAACTACCACTGCCTAACCTCACTGAGAGAGGCAAAAGTGGCCCTTTCAGCATAGCAATTTCTCCTTTACTTCTAAGAAAAAGTATTCAAGAAAAGTATACACTATTTCAGATTTAAAAAAAACACTCTTATGATTACTTAGTAGACACTTTCTTTACAGACAGATCATGGCAGGCACAGACTTGGGGGCTGGAATCCTCTGAATCACCCACTGTGAGCTGGAAACATGTCTGTCACATGAACCTATTTACAGTTACAAAAATAGCACCATGAAATACACACATGTGTTAAGCATAAAAAATAAATGGAATTAATTATTACAGAGATACTGCTTGACACTGGAGAATTTAAGAAAGAAATATTTTTCTCTTGTACACGCAGAAAGTGTACTAAGTAATAAATGCTTGTACTTACGCTTGTTGAAATGATATGATCTAATGCTCTTTTTTCTAGAAATGCTACTCTTTCCTATGCCACAGGACATAAAGGATATGAATAGTTAATAGGATTGGTTACAAAATGTGCTTTTAATTTAAAGCTTTTGTGTTGACCACAGACCAACAGCAATTAGCCTCACTTTGTGATTTGCAGCAGCTATTTCTATCTCAGAAGTTTCCTAAAATACTATTGAGCTAGAGTGAGACAACTCAACTCATCCTCATTTCTCATCTAAGCTGCATAAATATCATTAAACTTAACAAAGTTAGACGTCTTTGGATTCTCTCATCAATCTCAAATCTCAGAATTCTTCTGGTATCTAAAAAATTTAGTTTTTATATGCTTGAATGCAATGTATTCAAATGTGTGAGAATTGGACCTCTGGAATTAAAGTTTTTCATTTCACCCAGAACAGCTTTAGCGCAGCAGAGATTGTTCAAGCTTCTCATCAACACACAACCTTTTTTTCAGTACAGCCCAGGAGCATGCATCTCTAAATAGGAGAAGGACAAATGAAATCTCAAATCTAAACAGAAGAAGGAGAAATGAAATCTCAAATGAATGTATCTCAGATTACACAGCCATCCAATGTTTGTCCATCTTTTGACTAATTCACCAGGTAGTTCTCAACGTCACAAAGTACATTCTTCTAGCTGTTGACTGATCTGTGGAAATTGAGTGAAACCATTCACAGTAATTTCATGCCATCAGCAAAGCTGATACTGGATTACATCTTTTGGCTACCATTGATCTGCCTCCATCTAAGTGGGCAACCCCAAAGGTGGAATGCAAAAAAAAAAAAAAAAAAAACCCAAACCAATCATGTATTTTATACCCAATTCTATTAGCAACTCGAATCTCAAAATGACTAAAACTCGAGCGCTCAGGCCCTTTCATCATCCTGGATGTCATCACTTCCACTGTACTCTGTGTACGTGTTTGTCATGGCATTTCAAAACAGCACTTCTGTGACTGAAGAAGATGCCACTTCCCATATTGCAGGGCCTTTGCCCAGACCTCTGGCTGTGAAAAGTGGCACCAGGATAAAACAGGAGTGCAGCCCCTACCCTCTGTTGTGTAGTTTGCTAAGGGAGTACTGCCATGCAGCCGTCTAATTTAGACGACACATTAAATAAATGGTAAAACTGAATTAATTTTTAAACCTCTCATGCTTCTTTCCTCTGTGCTTATTTCATTTTTGCCAATTGGGAAATGAAAACCAACGGAGCTGGTTTCACTTTTGTTTATATTTGGTTTCAATTTTATCCTCAAGTTTTGCTTTCATCTTTTTCATGTAACACTGTTGGGATTTCAAATGCTACAGGCAAGCTGTCAGTAATTTAAAAACATTACTCTCCTATCCTGCCCATTTTCCTATTGGAGAATTATTTTTATTTTAGATAAACTTTTTAAGATGTTGTCACAATTGTAGAAAGTGTTTTGGGGTGGAGCTGTTTAGTTTTGATTTTACAGATTTATATGCTTCATCCATTTAAATTCAATACTTCACTATTTTCCCCTTGATTAACGTCTCAGTTAATCATATAAAGTCCTGAACACAGGATTCAACAAAACACCTTTAAAGAGCAGCCAGTACACCAAATACACAAAAGCCCACATCATGCACCAAATGTGTTACACATATATGCATGAAACGCACATAAAGAGCTAATTTCATTTCTACCTTAATTTATTTAACAACAAAGGCAGTATCTTGCTTAGATAAAGCTGTAAGAGGCTTGCCTGCTGTAAGCCTCCCTTGCCTGGGAGGCTTGCTGTGAATATACAATATCAACAGGAATATTACAGTACAGGCTTTGTCTTCTGTGCACTTATCTGGCCCTTCAAGTCACATATATCCCTCCATACATACCAAAAAAACAGAACTTAACCACAGGTCACACTTTTCAAAACCAAATGCGTAAGCAACCCTTCCTTCTTTTGTGCTGTATTAATCTTAAGTATCTAAGTCTTTTAAAAGTACTTAAAATAAAAGGGAAATGGTTGGACAACATCCACTGTCACATGCAGTTCAGAACAAAGGACAAATTTAACCAATTTTGACACACCTTAACGCCATTTCTAACACCAGAAATATGCTGGAAGCTACAAAACCAAGCCTGTCTAGGTTACCTGAAAAACCGTGATCTGCCCCACTCTTTAATACACAGCAATATGAAAATTATTACTTCCAAGCTTATCCTGAAAGATAGCAACCTATATATCAACAATTGCGTGTTAAATTAACTAAGAGTTAAAATTTAAATTCTGCACCTGGGGTGAAACAATATGCCACATGCAGGCAGATTTACTCCTAGATCTGTGTCCAAACTGCAACAAGATAAAATGTTGTCCTGAAGACTGATTTAATGCAATCTGCTCCCAAGCAAATAAAGGAGTCAGAAGATTTCTGGCATACAGAAAACTAGGCTTGCAATATATTACTAATTAAGAAATCAAACATTTCTGTACTGCTTACCACTTCTTTCTTTCTTCTCTAGGTCATTCAAAAATTCTAGGTAATTCAGAAATTTTACATGAGCTTCCAAGAGATTGTAAAGATATCCAGCACTAACTTTAAGAGCAAATTTTAAAACCTTTTCACAGTTTATCAATAAGAAGTATGTGCTGGACAATGTATTATTTATGCTACATACAAAATATCTTAATTTTAAGTATTTATATATATGTAGATATGTACATCTGTCTATATATATTTACATACACAGGGGCTGACATTAAACTCTAATTTATTATTATGGATTCAATTCCACTAACTATTAATTGTTTATTTCAGTTTTTCTTTAATGGCTATTTTAATCTTAACACGAGTTTACACATAGTCAATACAAAGAAGAACCTTCATACATTCCAATAAAATTTATGAAATAAAACTGAAACCAAAACAAAAACAAAAAACCCCAAGAGGAATTTATTTAATTAAACCAAACAGTATTTTTCATAATGCTATTCATACATGAGGAATATGCAAATTAACAAATCCGTTCCTCTCCTTCACTGTATCCAGAATCTTTTAAGCTTGCTTCTTGTTTTGTTTTGCACTTCAGAGCTCAAAGGACAAGACAGAAAATGTTTTGCACTAATCACAGTTTATAGCAGCACTAGCTAGAATAAAACTTCTGTAAACACTGCCTCATGGTTTATGCCCTCAATATCACAATCATTACAGACCTTTGAAGAATCAGGTTTCAAAAGAGCAATCTTTACAAATGAGACACAGAGATAAGCAGGAGTAACACATGATTAGTTTCGTATCTTTACCTAGAAACGGACTATGACTTTTAATATATGATGCACAAAATAGAAGCTGAGGTTCTGATCCTGCAAATGTCGGAGGAATTTTGCAGGGGTACCGCTCCAATGCAATGTTAAATGCATACAGGATACACTTAACCTGACTGTAACCGTTGTCAGGTTAACAAGGGCTGAGGTAGCAAGCCCAAATTAAACAGGATTATCATAGGCTAATTTTTTCCTGGAAGTTGATAAAATCTTATGCTATAAGTTTCGCGTAACAAAGGGCAATATGCGGTCTTGCTTCTCTCTGTTATCTGCAAATGGATTGTAGCTTATGCTTCTCACTGGAAATTTCTACTAGCAGTTTTCAGCAATGATTCTTGATCATCATCTGCAGTAATTCTCTGTCAGCAGTCAGTGCCCAAAATTTGATACTGAACTGTCCTGACTGCTAAATTGCACAGCAAGTTTCTCTCCAAAAGACTGACTAATCACTCATGAACCCGAGTAAACTCCTGACATACACGCAGTGGCTGTGAGCACCACAATTTATGTATTGCAGGACAAACATCTGTTTTTTCAAAGTTGCCTCCCAATTGTTTTATTTGCATCTCATTTATCTTGCCTCTTCACTTTCTTCATGACACTAATGATTTTAAAGAATATCCCCACGGTCCCTCAAGTCACTTCTTTTCCAAGTTACTTACTCTTTCACAAAAGCTCCTTCCTACCCTTCATCATCTTTGACATCCTCCTCTGTAGCTCAGCAAATTTCACTACTTCCTGAATCAGGAGAGGGGAGCAATATGGATTTGTAGTGGCATGATAGTGCTCTCTATTTCTTTTTTTAACTCCTTCCTAATAATTCCTAACCTGTCCTGTCCTTTATTAGCCACTTCTTGGCACAGAGTTTATATTTTCATTGGATTATACAAGTTTTATGATTCTTTTCCTGAGTAGAAAGTCAGTTCATGCCTCATTTTTGTGTGCAAAAAATTAGGATTGCAATCCCTTCCATCAATATTACACTGAAATTGGTCTGTACTGAACTTCATTTGCAAACTTACCTCCACACTTTCAAAGTAAGATTTTTCTGCAGACTTTGTGGTTTGGCCTTTGGGATTTTCATGCTCCAAATGAGTTAATACAACCAGCAAACTTGTCACACTCCCACCTATCCCTTCCTCCATCCCTTGAATGGCATGGGCCCTGGCCAGACTGAGGGGTACAACCTCTCTTCACTGAGCAAACTGGCCACGACTACACAGCCCAAAGCAAACTGATCCCACTTTGAAACTGGCCCTGCTTTAGTAAAGACTGCATCAACCAGACAGCAGCTCAGCTTTACCTTTAGGGAACGCTGGAAAAGCCATGACACTCAAGTCCCTGGCAACAGAAGTCAGGCCTAGTCTTTGTCACTGTTTCACATTTATACCCGTGGTCACTAGTCCCATTCACTAACCCTTGGCAACCAACCAGCCAAACAAAAATGCCCATCCTGAGTTCTGAGTCTCCACAGAAACCCTGAAAAAGGGACAGCTCATTTATCACATCCCACTTCTGGAACACCAAAGCAGGCATACTCAAGGAGTTACACACAAGAGGCAACATATCAGCAACTTTCCATTTAGTTGTTTCAAAACTGCAACAAGTATCACCTCCTGCCTTCTACTTCATCCTTCCCAATGGTTTGTTCTCATACCCTCTCCCACAGACACTTCACTTTGGAAAATTCCTTGACATGTTCACTCTTTAAAAAAAAAATGGAAAGCCTCTTGCAAAAGAATCTCCTTAAACTCCTTCTTGGTGAAGCAAGGCTTAGAGAATTTGTTTCACTCTTCCACTGACTTTATCTTCCTTGGGCACTCCTTCTACACATGGATAACTTATCAGCAAGCTTCCTGGGTTTGATGAGCTTCAAAGAGTATATTCTAATTGTTCTCATGCCTTTAGTAGCATGACTCTTTGGCTTACTTAATTGTGTTTGACACATTTTTAATGTTCTTCTCCACCTTTCCCATTTGAAGACAAAACCTTAACATTTGAAAGATGTCTTTTTACTTGTACTGAGCTGCTTTACTTTGCTTGTCAGCCTGCTCAGCTTTTTGGTATTTTTGACAGGTGACATACAATTGCTTTGAGCCTTTACTATTAGTGTCTTTGCAGAATTACATGAGACTTGCAACTGTTTTACACTTTTGGCTGCCTCTCACCATTTGATTAATTTCTTTCCTCGCTATAAGAAGAACTACTTTGGAAGAGTAAACACTGCCACAACAACTCTTGCCTTTGCAGCTCCTAAAACAACATTGAGTTTAAAGACATTATGATCAGTGTCATGTCAGAACTGGCGGGATTTTTAATGAAAAATTCTGAACTTAATTCTTGCTGGGCAGTACCTTGTCCAGAGTTGTTTGCCCCAGTGTATCTGTACAAGCTATACCCAGAAAGTAGGGGTTTTTGGCACCTGGGCAAATGTCATGTTGGATCATGACATAATCTACATGGGGGCAACTGAGGCCTCTCATAAACAATCATATTTCCTACTCTTGGAGTTTCTCTACACTCCCTTAATATAGACAGTTATTGTCAACATCTAGGTTGGGCAGTCAGTCACATAGCCCCAGTCTCTCTACTCTTCCTACACAGGCCTAGAACATCAAGACATGGGACCCTATGTTACTTCCCCAAACAGCTACTTCCTCTTTAACAAAAGGTTTCCCACATCATGCACATGCAAGCTACTCAGTCCTCTATATGCATCCACAAAGTTTTTGATATTCCAAGTATTCTATCATGAAGATGTTTTAACACCATGAAGATGATGCACCACTTCAAGAGAGAGAGTCATGGCAAACTTTATAATCCTTATCCATCAGCCTTTCCCCACCGTTTGGTTTTTAAACATATATTAATATAGATACAGTATATATAAGCACATGTTTTCATTGAAGGCATACATAGCCTGGCTGCAAATTTATTTACATAAAACCTATTCTTCTAATGTAAACTCTATTTACTAAAAAAAAAAAAAAAAAAAAATATTATTTTCTCTTGAATCTTAGCAGCATTTTTTTTCATCGTTTTCTCAACTCTGTATTAAAACTGCCCCTAACTCCACTTGGTCCCACACATTAAAGACCTTTTCTCAATGGAGAAAGGGGTCTTTAACCCCCGCTTCCTAACAGCCTGCATGTTACTTCTCATACCTCTTGGCTACCCATTTCCACACAGCATGGCCTGTGATGAACAGCTCTTCTCTAGAGACTGACATCTCCTAAAATCTGTCACTTCTGTCATCAGCAAGTAACTGGGTAGCAGTGTTAATATATGTGCCAAACAATAATAGTGACTGACTGCTCTACCTGCATCTGCCAAGCTGCTGGGACCCCCAGCCTCAGGGAGATAACACAGGGCTCAGCAGGCTGAAGAGCTGCAGTGTGGCACATGATGTGATACTGTGCCTAAGGAGCTGGAGCTCTCACAACATTCATCATGTTTTCCCAGCAAAAAGGGGCACATGAAGTAATTCCCTGGCAGCATGTTACAAGCAGGGGCCTAAGAAGGATACTGATGCATCTGAAGGGGCTGGGGGCAAAGAAAGATAGCAATTCAGCTTGAGACCATCTGCCTCACGCATCAGTTCTGCTACTTTTGTGTGACTGTCTCTGTGTTACGGTGAATTTAAATGTTGCTGCTCCACTCAACTCTCTTTTTATAGTACGAACAGGCATTCTGCAAAGATTGTTAAGACTTAAATAAAATAACTGTAAACTTAAACATGTTGTATTTCATCTCCAGAAACCGAAGTTTTCATTTACAACTGCTCATACCTTCAAGAGAATGCTGTCTGCAAGACCTTAGCACGGTAAGGCTGGTTATAAATTACAACTGTACACTTACCGGAAGGAAAGTTCTGCACTCCGGAATTCCTTTATCTGAGCTCTGTGTCTAACGAATTACGGTTAAGACACAGACTCTGCTGCTTAGGAGCTCACACTAATCAAAACAAGAGCCAAAGGCCTAATCACCTCTGGGAATCTGGACCGAGGGATCCAACCCTTCAGCTACTTGCAAATTCGATCCCAGCCATCGCAAGACGCTGGAAATTTGACCCTGCGTACTGCGCACAAAGGAAATCCTTGTTCCTAACTTCCCCCTGGGGTTTGACGTCCAGCGCTAGGCTCCCTGCTCAGGACAGAGCCCGCAAGGGGCCGCGCCGCCGTGCCCGCCCGGGAGGCCGCTCCCGCAGGGAGCCGAGCGCCCGCGCCACTTCCTCCTTCCGCCGCTCCCGCGGGGCCCGCCCGCCCGCGGCCCCGCTGCATCGCCCCGCTCCGCGCTGCCGTGCCGTGCCGTGCCGTGCCCCCCGAGGGTGGGATGCGGACGCCCCCGGCTCCCGCTCCCTCCCGGCGCGGCGGGCGGCGGCGCTGGGGCGGGGGGCGGCGGCCCCGCCCCGCCGCTTGTGTAACGGGCCCTCGGCGAGACGGGCTGGGCCCCGCCCCTCCCCGCCCCCGGCCCGCGGGGGCAGCGCCCCCCCCCGCGCCGACCCCCGCCCGCCCCCCTCCGCCCGCGCCGCCGCCGCTCCCCGTCCCTTATCGGAGCCACCGCAGCCGCCAGCCCCGCAACAAGTGCGGGGGCCCCCGACCCGACCCGGCCCGGCCCGGCCCGCGGCCCTCCCGACCCAACGCCCCCGCCTTTGTCTGTGCGCCCGAGCTCCCTCCCCACCCGGGAAGCGGCGGGTACCCCCGTCCGCTCCATCTCCGCCGCGGCCGCGTCTTCCCTTCCCCCCCCGCCCCTTCTCAAACGTAGCCGCGGAATCGGGCTCGGCCCCGGTCGCTGTAGCCCGACCTTTTGTTTTTAAAACCGATGCGTATCTGCCCGGGAGCCCCCGCTGCCCCGCACACGGAAACGGCAGCAATGCGGAAAAATAAAATGAAAATTAAACACGAAGAAAATAATAATTATGAAAAAAAATATAGCAAATAATTCAAAATTACCTTGCCGGCCCGTTTTCGCGGCCCTTATATAATTCCTCAAGGTTACCGCCGTTGCCAGGGGACGCGAAATGGAAATGAAAACAGGCGCTGAATAATCGCGGGAGCAAAACTAAAAGTTCAGTGCCTCCGCCCGGGCGGAGAGAGGGCCAGATCGAAAGCAAAACAAGGAGAGGAAGCGGCGAGGCCGCCGCCGCTTGGAAATCCCCCCGCCTCTCCGCCGGGCCGGGCCGGCCGCGCAGGCGGCGGGGGCAGGGCTGCGGCGGCGGGCGCGGAAGCGCTGCGCCCGTCACCGCCGCGCCGGGGCACGGCACGGCACGGCACGGCACAGCGCCGGGGCACGGCACGGCACAGCACGGCACGGCACAGCGCCGGGGCACGGCACGGCACGGCACAGCGCCGGGGCACGGCACGGCACAGCGCCGGGGCACGGCACGGCACAGCGCCGGGGCACGGCACGGCACGGCACAGCGCAGCGCCGGGGCACGGCACGGCACGGCACAGCGCCGGGGCACGGCACAGCGCGGGGCTCCGCCACCGACCCCCGCCCGGCAGCGGCTCCCGCTGATCCCCGGCCTCCCGCAACACGCGCTGGGCCCGCAGGACTGCACCGAGAGCTGGAGCCAGCCCCGGGGAGCGAGAGGCGAGGGAGCACTGTTCTGGGACAAACCCAGCGCTCAAAGCAGGTTTTGCCGGGGACCAGAGAGAAATCCCTGCCGCTCAGCTCCACCAGCACGGACTGAATCGCTTCTTGCGTCTCTAGCCCCCCTGCTGAGGTGGGAGTCTTGGTTTCGGTCCTCTACACGCGCATGCTAGAGCTGTCGTTGCCTTTGGAAAAGTACAACGTCGTAGTTTCACAAGGAGGACAATTATAGATGAGATCCTTTGAACCCAGCGAGGCTCAAGCGGCTGGCTCACTTAAAGAGACGGCTCTTGGATTTCAACAGATTTTACAAACTGCCGGTAGCTGTGGAGTCAATGTAGAGACCAAAGCTTTCTACAGGATTTTGATAATCCCGATTCAAACTACAGTAAATAAAATCCATTGAGGTTGCAATGTGCCATTCCTAGCCCTAGCCATAAATGATAAAGGAAAAGAGCACTTGGAGGCTGGAGGAAATATGAAATGTAGTAATTTCAAAAGGCTGTATATGGAGACAGACAGGTGTATATATCTCCCTCACACACATATCTGTCTGTATCTGTGCTGTATGCACACACATACAAGGTGTTCAGGTAGGCAAGCAGTGCAGCTCCCTGTGCAGATACATGATACATGGCCGGCAGCGGTGGGAGAAGTGCTGGGACACCGGGGTTGTTCAGGGAGTGGCACAGGAGAGTGGTTAAGGAGCTGTGTGCTGTCCAGCTGTACAGCAAATGGAGGGGGAGCTGTTCTTCAGGTGCTGTGTGCTCTGAGGATCCTTTGTGGCAGCATCCCTGGATGTGCAGAGGATACCAAGCTAGCAAGGGAGTCCACCCTTGTGGGTGATGCGACCTCCTGTTGTGAAAAGGCTTTCCTTGCACTGAGAACATTATCACAAAATAAATTAGGTTGGCAGAGACCATAGATGTCAGTAATCTAACACCTCCAAAAAAACCACTGCGGCCTAGAAGGTGTCTGTGGTCCACATGTGCACCCCTGAAGTAGGAAAGGTCAAGGAAGAGGTGTGGGAAGCAAGACATAGGGTGCCAACTAGGACAGTAAAATCAAGCATCTCCTTCTAAGCTTCTATAGAAACATTCCCAGCAGTAAGGAGAGGTCTACATTCATGTGGAGGGACGCAGGTTCCCAGAGCAGCTGCACAAGAGAAGCAAGGAAGGTCCTACTCACATGGCTAATATTCCTAGATACTTCCAGAAAAGACTGATTTCCATGAAGCCACAGAGGAATGAGAATGAGGTTTATGGGACACCTGGTTCAAACTGGCATTTTGACTGTATAAATGTGCAGGGAAGGAAAATATTCAGCAAGACATGGTAATGACAGACCACAGCTTATGTAGGAGAGTCAGACTAGGCTGTGGCTATAGGGAAAGGGGCTATGAACTACATGACAAAAGAAGCAGCAAAATCAGCAAACTCCATTAACTAAAGCCAAATTTTCACAGACTTAAGGTCTAACTAGGATAATGGTAGGGTATTAGTGCCCTCTGACCAGGTTGGAGAGGGTTAATATGGCCGGGTTGGATTAGAGAGAAATAAACTGATTGAAAGTGAGACATTTCTAACCAATTTGTTCCCACTCAGAAATAAGATCTAACAGTTGGATAAGAAATAAGAAATAACTAATGGAAATGAAACTTAGAAATAAGATCTAACATATGGAAGAACTGGTTCAGAACTCCAAAACTATCCCAAAGCTAGTTGGAGATGGTAGGGTGAAACGCAAAGAACAGAATGGGGAGGGCTGCAACATGCCTCCTGAGGATGACTCTGGCCATGTGTGACAGAAACAGCAAAGATCCAGAGAAAAGTAACAAACATAATGAAAAATACGGAGCCACCCTAATGTTAGAGTGATTCAAGGATTTAAGTGACCAAGATTATACAGGATGGAGAAGTGATAAACAACAGAAAACAGTCAGACCAGAGAAAATAACGAGCAGAGAGGCGTAGGTGTGGATTATTTGCTTTCTTTTCTAATGTAAGAACTAGAGAGCATCAAGTGAAACTAGCAGGTGGCCAATTTAAAACAAACAGAAGGAGGTGGATCTTCAAGCAGCAGGTAATTAAACAGTAGGACATCTTCCTTTGAGGTGCCAGTAGTTCACAAAAAAGCACCTGTACACATTCACAGAAGAAAAAAACTCCATGAGTTCTATTAAATGTAAAAAGACCAACTCTGCCTCAAATAGCCCCCAAAGCCACAAATTTCTAGGGACTAGAACCTCTTTGGTACCCTTCAAAAAGTCCTGAATAGAAATGCCTGCAAATGTCTCAGGGCAGGAATGCTACTCCAACACCTCCCTCCAAGCAAAGAGCAGAGTGACTTGGGCTGGCTTTTGCAATACTCAGTAGCTGTTATTTTTTCTAGTATGTGCTTTGAATCTGTTTGCAGAATAAGCCAGCTGTGAAAAATACTGTAGTTTATGTATCAGTAAATATTGGGTAGAAAAAATACCATCATTTTAATAATTTAATGTCTCATTCAGAGGACACTATTCACTAAGTGCCATTGCTGTGAGTTACATTAATTAGTTTTGGTTAAGGGAAACAGTGAGCTTCCCTGGGAAATGCTAGCCCAGCCATCGGGCAGAACTTGCAGCTCACTCTTGCCATTTCCTCCTACTACCTTCACCTGATCTCAGTGGAGCACCTTCAAGGATTGTGACGCATTCTATGCATTGACAAAGGCCTTTCCTGACACATCTCCTAGCACCACAAAATCAGAAGTTATACCAGAAGTTAAATCTTCTGTTGTGATTCCTTTTTTTAATGCTGAAAGGGAATGGGAATGGGAGCTTTAATTTTTTAAACTTAACTTTCATCAGTGACTCATTCCCTCCAAAAAGAGACTTTAACTCTTGTGATTTTGCTGTTTCAGGGAGATATGGCAGCTTTAAAATCAGAGAGTTTAACCCAGAAGTGTCACTTATCCACAGCCTTTCCTCAGCAGAACTGCCAAATTTTGCAACTTATTCTTTTAACCATCTTCTTTATGGATCTGGCTACTGGAATTAGTTGTTTCCACTAGCATCTTGCCTTTCCTTCACAAATGAGTCTGTTTTCTAGTCTGGAGTTCATTTCTGTGAGAAAAAACCTTCAAACTGGGAATCCCTTAAGTTCCAGAAGGTAAATAAATGTGCAATATGCCAGCCATTTTGGTGTGGTTTTTGGTTGGTTGGTTTTGTTTTGTTTTATTATTTTGTTTTGTAAGTTTAATAATATTTTTGAAAAGCTAAATAACATTTATGACATCTTCCCTTTTTGCTGCTTTTATTTTTCGTTTTACCCTGTCTTTATGTGGAGCTGATTATACCATCATTTTGGTTCTTAAAATCACTGTCACAGGCATTGGGACTATTCATATGTAGAATTGGAGAAGGTGAATTTTCTCATGGAGCTGAGACTCAAGATTACCTACTTACCTACAGGGGATCTGTTTATTTTTCTGATACATTAAAATAAGAAAGCTAATTTTTGTTACAAGCCAGTATTAAGAAAAGAAATAAATTGCTAGAGTCTTATAGTTTTTACTTTAATAGTATTACCCACATCTTCCTGAGTGTCTACACCCATTTTTAAACATGATGCACAGTTAAATTTATTTTCAGTTTTAATTTGTTCTGTGGAAAACATTCTGATGGTGATGTAATCTTTTGCACAGATATTTTTAGATACTAGATAATAATGGCATCTTTCTTCTTAAAAAAGTGAAAAACAGACAAAAAACCTATGAGATTTTTAGGGCTAAGAATTTAAAGTATTTGCATATTAGTGTAACACAAATAATCACCCAAAGTATAATGGAAAAGTGTTGACTAACCTTTTAAGAACTTCTATGTAATTTGTCCTCTGAAATCAGTTTCATTTGTTGGAGGGTTGGTAAGTTGGGGGTTTCTTGTTTAATTTACTTTGTGTGTGTACTGTTGTAAATAAAGGGACTGTCTGGGCTTTGGTTTTTCTGCATCGTTCTAGAAGTATTTATGCTCATGTTAAAATTCATAGAAACTAAAGCTTGTTGCTAGAACACTGGAGATACAGCTGGGTCTCTTCTTCCTTACCCAGCCTCTGAAGGGAAAAAAATTAACTCACTTCAGTCCCAATTGAGCACATAGTCTCTTAAATAAAAGGACATGAGCAATTCCTCTCGAGTACAGGGAGAGCCTTCATGCATCTGCAGTTAATATGCACACAGGAGTGTGGATGGGTAGAACCTCCCACCTCTCCTTCTTTGCCTTGATTTAGTCCAGGCTCCTTAACTCAAACTTTTTGTGGTCTTTCCTCCCTTTTCCCTCCACTCTAATGGCTGCAGGGAAGTGTGCAGCTTGCTCGGGCTGCTCCTATGGGATGCTCCTATGGTCCTGGCAGGGCGCAGCTGTGTCACCTCCAGCGGCAGAAGCCCGGGCTGAGCCCTCCTGGCTGTGCCATTCACACAGCACAAAGAGGGAATTCCCTGAACGGGTTTCGGGGCAAATTCATCCGTGGGATATTACCTTTGGTTTTGTTTGGGCTGTGCCAGCAGGGACAACTACCTGTGAGAGGCTTAACAGGGTGTCTAAACTAGGGAGTACTTCTCAGCTCTATATTCCAGCTGTGCTGTTCTTCTGACTGCTAAGAAATGAAATGGTGGGAGCGTGGTTTTGTTTGTGTTGGTAATAATTAAGGTAATAATTACAGAAAACTGTCCCAGATGGAAAAATCTATTGACATACATATCTAAAGAATAGCCTATCTAAACTGCAAAATAAAACTTTTCCATTGCAATTCAAAGCCTTTTGTGCTTTCAGGGAAGCCAAGTGTCTTCACAAAGGTGTTGTTTTATCCAGCCCTTAGCAAATTCAGTCAGAAAGAGCCGAGAGACAAAACAATAACCTGTGACAGATATTATTCTACTAGGAAATTGTTATGCCTTCCCAATCATAATGGTCTGGCTGCAGCCAGGTGCTGCAGGAGGACAGGTAACTGAGAAGAGCCTGTCTCCTGAGCCCAAACCAAATAGATGACACAGCAGAACACTATTGAGGACTATTGTGCCTATTCATGTTACTTGTCACTGTTTTTGTTTGGCTGCAGTACTTCAGCCCATCACTCTGCCAGCTCGTCTGCTGCACACAATTAGCTTTATTTAATAGGAGAGAAGAAAGAGAACCAGGAATTTGCTTAACAGCATTGTGAAATAGTTTTGGTTACACACATCTCTTGGCCCACACAGCAAAGTTTAGGGAGGAAAGAAGTCCTTAAAAACACATACAGCAGCTTGACTTTTCGGGGCTGGAGTGGAGTTTGGCACAGACAGCCTGGATGGGAGGCAGGCTGCTTCAGCAGATCACACCTGAAAGTAATCCTGCTTAGCCCAGCTTCAATAGAGTGTTTCACTGAAGTGGAAGCTTTTATGGCAATATTCCCAGTGAAACTGAGGTAGAAGATAAAGATAAGTGTTATGTTGCCCATTGGCTTGACAAAGCAGAATGAATATGTTTCTTCAGCATAATAATCAGGTATTAAGAGCTTTGCTTCATATAATGTATAAACACATCCTTTGATTTATTAATTCAAAACTTATTTATTGTTAAAAACAGCTCAATTCTCTTTGTAGAGGGGAAAGACACTTTTCTCTTTTCACCTTCCTGTTTGTAGTGGATTTTCACATTAAAAGGAGACTTTCCAGGGATATGCATTGCAGAAATGTTCACCAGGCACATTGTCCCATCAATCACTCTCCCAAGCAGATGATATTCTTCCTTAAATCCTGTCATGGTCCCATGGCTTTGTGGGGAGAAAAGTTCCCCCCCATGATAGGGGTGTTTTCCTCCTCTCCATAACTGGAGGACAGGAGGACAGAGGGAGTCAATCCACCCCTTGGTCTTGCCCCAGACCACGCTGGGCATCCCCTGACAGATGTGCCCACATGGACAAACCAGCATCCAAGCTCCCATCCCCACTTGCCATGGTTCATGCCAGTGCACCCCTTTGCTGGGCAGTAGGAGTTGTCAGGGGCCATTGCCCATCTCAGAAGGAGAGACAAGAGGTGCTGGGATGTGGCCACCTCACTGACCTCTCAACGGCGGAGGAGACTTAGGGGTGTCAAAAAGCAGGGAGTCCTCCTCAGGAGGTTTCCTGCTGACAAAACAGGAAATTCTCTGTGTGTCCCCCATCTTGTGTGACCCTGCAGCAGCTTCCTATGCTACAGCTTTGGGAGGCTATTTAAATATAGCTCCAGCCTTTCCTCCTTGGTGCACTCTGCAGCTCATACTGCAACACCACCCAACATGACCACAAAAAGAGAAAAAAAAGAGGGACTCAGTTATAAACAGTTAATTTAAGGCTTTTCTATCTGAAGTTAAAATGGCCACTACAAGTTACAAACCTGTTTCCAACTCACCACTCTCTTTAAAGCTTTGGCTCTTTCACCTTTTCTAATCAGTGTTTAATTATTAACAAAAGAGTAATTTTTGTATAACAAGTCCCGTCTGCTGACTGTCTTCATGTATACAGTCTGGCAGCACTGATCTCCAGAGTTCTTCTCCATAACCTCTGCACATCCAGCTCACCATCCTCTCAAAGCAAGAGCAGATGCAGCATCTTCTGGATGCACTGTACTAGCTGAAGCTGAGCTCCTCTGCTGCACCTTCAGTGCTAGCTTGTCGAGTCCAGCAAGTTAATTTTCTGAAAGGCAGCAGCTGGCCCTGCTGAGCTGTTTCTGGAGTCCAGCTCATCCATGACTCATCTCTCCTGCAGCCCATCTCACTGCACTTCTTTTTTGACAAGTAATTTCTGCCACTCTGGCCGTTGCCCTGCTCTCAGGTTTGCTAAGCCCATATAACTGAGGCTTTCAGAAGTGAGTGGATAATCAGAGTCTGAACAAGGAACCTTTCATGGCACAGTAAAAGCTGACATCAATTTTAAGTAATCTATTCCCAGAATCTTCCATTGCTAGTGACATCTTGATAGCATTACAGGGACATTATGTGGCATATTTTTGAGGAAACTGCCTTGAGTTCTTCAGAGAACTGCTGTAATGCAGATGGGAAAATGCTGAGTTGGTGTCTGAGCGCAAGGGATCTCAAAACCATGGACAGGGCTGCTTTATCACTTTAAAAGAAAGAGGCTGTGGGAGGGTAGGGTGGAGGAAAACTCCTGGCTATTAATAAAGAACATGAGTAGGAGCTTTATTTTGAATGGCTTCTTTAATTAGTGACATGCAAGGCAGAAGCAAGGCTCGTGATGCACTCTACCTGCTGGCTTCCCAAGCACAGATCAGAGAGAGGCAGACAGATAAAAGACCATTGCCATGCAGGGGAGTTTTGAACAGGCTGAGCTAAAATGCCCAAATTAAAAAATAACCAGGAGATCAATCAACCTTGATCTTCAGAGGGGCTGTCTCTTAAATTAGGCTAGTGGAGTCAATGCCAGCTCAGACTCAGGAAATTTGTTACCTTCCCAGTCTTACCTGTCTGCTGTGAGTTTTCCTCATTACTTTTATTTCTCTCAGACTATGTGGATGATAAGTTCCAGAGATAACAGCTGTCTCTTCTTACTCACTGTTACAGTGTCTAGTACAAAAGGGTCTCTCCGTCTCAGGCACTGCTCTTGTGCAGTGCTACAAGAAATAATATTGCTTTGTATGGTAGTTTTCCAGTAGCACAATTTGTGTTTTTAGAATTTCAAATAAATCAACAGCAATCAGAAGCAAAAATTTAGGCAATTTAAAGCTAGGAGAAGGCTTGCTTCCTTTGCTCTGTAAGTCATGGCATGACACCTGGACCCATGAACCCAATTGGATTTCAGTAGTACATTATGACAGTGGGACTATTTTGAAAAACACAACTCAGGTGCTTGTGATCACTATTTGCACCTTGCTTTCAGTAATTGCATGTGGGGTGGCAAATCCTACTGAAAGGACTACTCCACAGGCATGCATGTTGTGATGCCTATAAGCAGTAACCAGCCCTGCAGGAAAGTTTTAGTATGCAGATACCAAAAGCAGAGGCAAGAGTAAACAGCCACCAGGCTGAGGCAGAGTTCCTTCTTTCACAGTAAAATAGTTCCATGGGAATGCTGACTCACCTGTTCCCTGTATAATAGAGGCAGAGAAAAAGCAATTATGTATAATTTCACTGCATTTCTTTTCCTCCTGCACTGCCATTTCACTTGTGGAGTGGATGTGGGTGAAGAGTCAAGAGTTCTCTGTATGGGAAAGCCTTATAAAATTATGCCTTAGGCTGGATATGTACAAGTCTGATAAGCAGGTGTTAATAGTTCCAAATCAGCTTTAAAGAAAGGGTTGTGTTTCACTGCTTGGCAAGCCAAATCTTAATGCACATAAACCTGTTGTAAATAGTTTGTTGAATAGTTGCAGAGAACATTTACACAAAAGCTGTTTGAAGATCTGCTGGTAGTGTTTGTGCAGACTTCCCCACTCTTTTCCAACCGAACTGTGTATTTAAGGTTTTCATTACATTCTCTCCCCTTTCTTCCCAACTGGGGGAATCTTGTTTTTCTTGAAAAAAAAAACATTTCAGCTCATCTGCAAGTACTTGCTCATTTGCTGGTACTGGTCCATGACCAATTGTCCAAAGCAGCGTGACTTTTAGAACCTGGCACTCAGCAGCATTTCACTTCACCAGTTGAGAAGTCACAGACATTGTCCAGTGAATGACTTCCCTCCCTTGGCCAGAGCCAAATACCAGTGCATCAAATGGTTTCATGTGCAAAAGGGAGCAGACATGGAAGATAGCTCTGAGAAGAGCTCCACTACCTGGCCTATCATCATTCTGACTACTCATGTCAAGAACTTCAGCTACACTCTTGCTTTCCTGTCACTCAACTTGACAGCACAGCTAAACCAGAGCCAAACAAGATACACTATTGTTTTTTCTCCTTAAGTCACAGGGTCTGAATTCATAGAATCAATAGAATAGCTTGCGTTGGAAGAGACCTTAAAGATCATCTAGTTCCCACACCCTTGCCATGGGCAGGGACACCTTTCATTATACCAGATTGCTCAGAGCCCTATCCAATCTGGCTTTGAACACTTCCAGGGATGGAGCATCCACAACTTCTTAGGGCAACCTGTTCCTGCCTCACGACCCTCACTGTAAAGAATCTCTTCATACCATCTAATCTAAACCTGCCTTCTTTCAGTTTGAAGCCATTCCCTCTTGTCCTGTTGCTACATGTCCTTGTAAAAAGTCTCTTTCCATCTCTCCTGTAGGTACCCTTCAGGTACTGGAAGGCCTCAGATAGGTCACGCTGAAGCCTTCACTTCTCCGGGTTGAACAACCCAAATTCTCTCAGCCTTTCCTCATAGGAGAAGTGCTCCATCCCTCTAAACATCCTGGTGGCTCTCCTACATATTCACTCCATGTCCTTCCTGTGCTGAGGACCCCAGAACTGAACTCAATAGTCCATGTGGGGTCTCACCAGAGTGGAATAGAGGGGCAGAGTGACCTCCCCTGACCTGCTGGCCACACTGCTTTTGATGCAGTAGTTATAGTAGTCCTGATGAGCTGAAGACATGAGGAAACGAAAAAAAGACAGGTTGCTCAAAATGCCTCTTTGTCCCACTTTGTTCCTGGTTCTGGTGAAAATATGACCTCTCGCTAAAAGCCCAGTGCTCTTGAGATCCTCATCTCCCACTTTGTGCCAGAACTTCAATGCTGTTGCTTGCACACTAAGGCTAATTAATTTGTTAACTTAAGGGAAATTCACAAAGGACAAAACCCACAGGGCTTGGAGGACTCATTGAGTGTCCATTATCACAGGACTGCTGTCCACCTGCCTTTGTTATCTCTGATTGTGGAAAACTGGGAATAGTGGATGAACAGCCCCCAGCTCACCTGACCTAACATGTTTGTCTGGATTTTACCAGGCCAAAGCCAGCTAATCCCTGCTGGAAGTTAAACTTCTGTAAGACAGCAGGGCTTGATGCACTGCCAGGTACCACAGCAGTCAGGGGGGCACACGGGTAAGACCTCAGGTAAGGCCTCTCCTTGCTGCCCAACACTGCATCTATGGCAGGGCTGATTGTGCCTTAAAATGCCTTTTCTCCCACCTCCCCCTTCCCACACAGCCCCCACTCAGGATCTCACTTTATCTCATTAGATCTGAGTTTCAGTTTTCCCATTTCCCAACCAAAATCCCCATGAGACCTCAGTGAGTTGAGCTGCAGAGTTTGGCTGTGACTGTGCTACTGTCTCCCATATACGCCTCCGAGACGCGGAGCAGAATCAGCCTGGAAATGGGCAGCACCGGCAATGCTGTTGACTTTTGCCTGCAATCAGTGTTTGGAGTGTTTTGCAATATTTTTCAAGATGGCAAAACAAATGACCCTCTGTTTTAGAAAGGAGGTAAATGGTGAACTCCGCTACAGATACCTTATCTCCTGCAGTTATGGAGTGATCAGGACACAGTTGAAAAAGGAAGCCTGAAGTAGAGGAAGCTTGCCTCTGTGTTTTTTACACTTTTCAGCTCTTATTTTTGGATTGGTTGCATTTTGCTCCAATCTTTTGTGGGGCCCTTGCCCAGAAACATCTCATTGCTCAGTGCCACATCTGCACATACATCCATGCTGGAATCTTGTGTCCCAGCTTTAGTGTGATACCACCATGGGTTTTTTGACTTGCTATCATGATTCAACTGCAGGTGTGATTCCAAGGGACGCAGCTTAGAGCTAGAGTAAGGCCAGAGAGTGAACTGGCTCCCAGTGAATCTCCCCAAAGCTTCATACTTGTAACCTAAATGCAAAATAGTAGCAAGTTTAGTGGGGTAATTATCAGTCCTGTGAAATGTAGATATGTAGATTCTTTTTAAATCACCTTAATTAAAATGAAGGAATAGTAGGAGGTCACAATGTCTTTGTACAGCTTTCATTCTGCTCAACTGCACACAGGTTTCAACACCCTGTTAATCTCAGGCGCCATAAATGCCTGTGATCAGTGCAAGAGCAAATCACTCTCAGCAGCTGTTGCTCACCTTCTCCCTGGTGAACAAACATACTCAGGAGTCCTTTGCCACAGGCACCCAAAAAACCCTGATAAGACCTCACCCCTTCGTATGTGTGGCGTGAAAGGAACATAAACAGGAAGCAAAAGCCACAGGAAATTTGACAACTGAAGTTTCTCTGTTCATAGGGTTTGGGTTTTTTCCTAGTTCTATTGCTATGTCTTATGTCAGTAAAGAGTGTTGCTTTCTCACTCTGTTTAGACCTTGGGTAAGAAACATATCCAAGGTATTATCTCTTTAAATTATGGATTGTTTTTTGTTCTACCTCCCGTGGTGTTACAACCTGGCAATACCAAGCTCTGAAGATTCACACCAGGTGATGCTGAAACTGAGCCATAGGGACACAGCTTCAGCCAGAATCTGGGAAGACTGTATCAATGGGAATATTGTATTGATTTAAATGGGTTTTAGAGCTTGGCACCTGTGAATGTTGCTGCTGTCACTTGTGCATGCACTCTGTGTCGGCAATAAGAGAGCCTTCAGTTGCAGTACTTGTTTCACTAGGACAAGGCTGGTAACTACTATTTTGTTTTAATGGAGGGAAAGGGTATGTGCTTTGTAGCATCTCTCAGAGCACTCTTTTCAATCCTTCACAACACCTCTTTTTCTGCTTCTCTCAGCAAAATTCTCCAATCTGAATTTCATAGATGGGCTGTTTTACTCCCAAATACTCCCAACTTTCAGCAGTGAATGAGGAACACTCCATGCCTTTCTCCTCCTTTTGTCCTGACTCACATCTCCTCAGGGATTTCTTTTCACAGACACAAACTCCATTCCATCCCGTGTGCTGCTGATCCATTATCCTGTCAAACTGAAACCCAGGCTATCCTCAGAGGCAGGCCAGAGTGAAATGTGAGCTTCCAGGTCGGTTTGTCCTGAATAATCCCTCTCTCTATTGGTCTGCCTGCACTGTGAGCTGGCCGGGAAACAGCACATGGAGACCTCAGCACCTTTCCAAAGGTGGAAGCAGCGTGTGATGGACACCAGCAGAGCTCACCTTCCCTACACCTGCCTGCAGAGGATCCATGACCCGGCGTTCGCAGGGCATCCTCACAGCTGCAACTCTTGCTCAAGGGCTCCACACTTTGGCTGCCGCCGGTGCTTTGCCGGGGCTCCCGCAGGTTCTTTTCCCACCGACAGCTTCCCGAGGCGGCTGCAGTGTTGGTTTTCCCAGCCCACCACTGGTCATTGCTCTATTCCTCTTGCATCTCTCTGCTGCTTCACTGTTCTCTTCCAAACACGGCTTTTTGACACAGCTTGCTTGTCTGTTTTCAAGGCCTTTCCTGGCATCTTTGCCCCACTCCTCCACTTTCTTCCCAGCTGCCACTCTCATTTGGATGATGCTCTAGAGCAGAATCCTGCAAATCTCCTGGCATCTCTCCAGTGACTCCTAAAAATTCCTCTATACTAACTTTAGAAAAACCCACCACAGGTCTCTTTCTACACTGCCTGGCATCATTTCCTTGCCTCCTTTTCTGCCCTGCTGGTCCTGCCTACTGTTTCCTTTGCTTGTGAAGTCACAGAATCATTTAGGGTGGAACAGACTGTTAAGACAGTCAAGTCCAATTCCTGACTGATTACCGTATTACACTAGATCACAACACTAAACACCATGTTCAATCTTATCTCAAACACCTCCAGGGATGATGACTCCAAAGTCTGAGGAGTTTGAGTTGGATGACTCCGAAGTTTGAGGTTGCAAAGTTTGGGCCTTTCCAGGGATCTTTCCTGGAGGGTTCCTCAACTCTTGGAAACAGTACAGGTTTAGCAGCCACTGCTGCTCAAACTCATGGCTGATAGAATCAGCTGCTCCTGGGTACATTTTGTGCCCATCTCACAGGGCTGGGCATGACTCTCAGCTACAGCAGGTGCCTCAAGCTGCTGGTCATTCACAGCTTGCGCTTCATTAAATGCTTCCACAATTAGCTGAACACAATTAGCACTGATGGTTTACCTGGAGGTTTTTAGTGCATTCCCTTACTTTATTTAGTGCATTCCCTTACTTTTATATTATGCTGGTTTAGCCTTTTTTTTATTGCAGGTTATTGTTGTGTTTTAACTCCGAGGTAAAGCTGGCTCATGCCTGGACTGGGATACCTCTCAGTGACTGTCCTCCCTCCTTCTTAATTTTCTCTGCTCCCTGGCCTGTTCTCCCTTGTCTCTCGCCCCCAGTTTTGTAAGACAGGCTGCTTCCTCTTTTCCCTCTCCCTAGGACCATTTTTGAGTATTTTTTTAGCGCTTCCCTTTTCCAGAGTTGCTGTGAAGCCGTAGATGATAGAGGTACAGCATCTTTAGCAGACACCGGAGTAACCCTCCGCTTCCAACTGCCTGTTGCAGCACTTTTAATCTCATCAACAACTGCACAAACTATTTATAATCAGCTCTCTGATTACATTCCTGAGGTCAACATCCAAGTTAAAAGACTCAGTGTAGCTGATACACTGCTGCAAAGCCTCCTCCCTCCCAGAGGTTTCCAGAGCTGCTGGTCAGTAGTCCAAGGCTGCAGTCAGAGGTGCCCCCTTCTGACCTCCTGATCAGGTCTCCCACCTCGCTGCTGCCCTTCTTGCTTCCCCTGCCTTCCCCCCTGCCTCTCACAGTGGTACCTTTGGGAAAAGCTGATCAAAATGTGCCTCTGTTGACATGGCCCAGAGGGTAAAGCCTGCATTCCGTATTCCCCAGCTCATCCAGCCTGTGTCTGGCCCTGAGGGGACTCAGCCCCTGCAGCACCCAGCTGGTGATGTGGATTCCATTGCCCTGCTGCTGTCCCTCCCTGCTGCTCAGGCTGTTGTTCTGTCATCACCACAGAG
Source organism: Taeniopygia guttata (assembly GCF_048771995.1). Classification (NCBI taxonomy): domain Eukaryota; kingdom Metazoa; phylum Chordata; class Aves; order Passeriformes; family Estrildidae; genus Taeniopygia; species Taeniopygia guttata. The sequence continues at coordinate 31,824,373 of NC_133028.1, read as the reverse complement.
CCAGGACACTTTGAGCAGCTAAGGCACCTGCTGTTTTTGAGCTGATTTCAGCATGACCCAGACTCTCACTCTTCTTTTGTGGCTTACTGGGAAGCCCCATTAGAGAAGGGTGCTGGCCAAGGAGGCTTATACATCACATGCAGGCATAAAATATGGGAACTAGTGACAGGGGTGGAAGAATCTGGTTTTCATTTTGCCTTTGGATGTGGGTTGGTCAACCCAGTGGAGGGAAGGCTCCAGGATGACCTTACTGCATTCATTTAATACCTGAGGAGTTCTAAAAATGTTTAAGAGGGACTTTTTACAAGGGAATGTAGTGATAGGACAAAGGAAAATGGCTGCAAGCAGAAAGAGGATAAATTTAGATTAGATAATAGGAAGAAATTCCCTACTGTACAGAGAAATTGTGGATGTGCCATCCCTGGAAGTGTTCAAGGCCAGGTTGGATGGGCTTTGAGCAATGTAGTCTGGTGGAAGCTGTCCAGGCCTGTGGCAGGGGGTGTTGAAACTAGATGGTCTCTAAGGTCCCTTCCAACCTAAAACATTCTGTCAGTCTGTGCTTTCACCCAGCAGCATTTCAGCAAGCAGAAACTACCAAACATAAGGCTGAGCTCCTGTTGTGCTGCTGGAGACTCAGTAAAGCTGGATCCTTCTTCTGATGCTTGTCCCATCTTCCATAGATCTCAGGAGACAATTTTATCATAATAGTGAATTCATTCTTATATAGAACCCACCCTGGGAAAGGTTAACCAAGAATTATGGACTCTTGGCTTTAAATGTCAAGCCTGAAGAGCAGAGAGATCAAAGCCCACTTGGGGTTTTTTATTGGCTTCCTGAGGTCTTAATAACAGGCAGGCTGAAAGAAGAAAGCAATACCTGCGGGGTCACCAGTCTTATCAGCAGTCTGGGCAATGGGACACATGTCAGGTGGGGAAGCCACAGTCTCCTGAGTGCATGTCCAGGCTCAGGACCTTCTGCAGCCACAGCACCCCCATCACCTAAAGGTCATCCTGCATCCAGAAAGTTCACAGCCTCAGCTGAGGCGAGGTGGGGGTATGCTGGGCACAGGGAGCCAGCTGAGGATGAGGAGGCAAAGAAGAGTGAAAAGGCTCATCAGGAAAAGCACTCTATGCAGAGAAGGTTCCTCCTGCCTTCAACCAGCCTTTTTGCATTGCATCATGCAGGAGAGGTATGAACTGTGCATTTGAGGAAGTAACTTTTAGCTGAATGGAATAAAAAGGAACACAAAATGTTCTGTGTTCAGAAATAGAAAGAGGAAATGCTTGCATCTGTTAAGAAGGATCTTGCAAATTTAAATCACCCTGTTAGTGTTTACTATTAATCATGTTTTTATGCAGATGTTGGTAAATTGCACAGTGATGGCTCTTTCCACTACTCTTTGTAAAGGTCTTGTGGTTAAATAAATAGAACCAACAATGTTTAATGGTCATGAAATACTGTGGTTGGTACATCAGATACTCTCAAACCACTTGGACAATATTACTACTGCTTTATGCATATTCTGGAAAACCTGTTACTGGACATTCTTCAGTAATGAGTAATGAGACAGATTTACATGGTATTTTTCTGTATACAAATTGAAACCAGGAGGACCTATTAGATCATCTAGGTTGGTCTTCTAACACTCCATCCTATGGAATTTTATCAGGTAAGTCCCTGTAAAACTCATCATGTTCAACTAAACAGAAATATTCTGGTCTTGTGCTCAGCAGCAAAGGCAGAGCATCATTGCCAGTCCTTTGACAGTGGCGGCAGCACTGTGAGCTATGTAACCTGATGCCAAATCTTGCCTGCAAACACTAAGCAAAAGCACTTTTGGAAAATGACTACTGAGCATCTTGTTTTCTTTTGAGACACTTTAATTATGCAACTGTCTTTGTGACAGAACATCTTGGTCTCTAGGAAGAAAAGAACTTTGCTTCATTTGTTAGGAGAAGACAGGTCCTAATTTTTTTGTTTGTGATTATGCAGGAAAATCTGAACTTCAGAATTTGATTTGAAGATATAAAATTAAAATTAATAGCTTACAAGGTTTGGTTCTCTCTTTTTCCACTAATTGACTGTCATGATGCAGGCAAAGCAAGCTATTGCACCAGTCTTGTTTGAAGACCATCACCACAGAAAGAGCAGAAACCTATTTTGTGGAAGTGCTGTGGATTTTTGAATTAAATGTAACAGGACTATCTGTGGTATGACAGGTATCTGCAGAGGGACATGCTCCATAGTTGGAAGTATTCGCTGTGTAAGCCTAGGGCAGCAAAGACAACCCTTTTTGCCTCAAAATCAGCCAATTCTTGCTTACTCTGATATGCAATAAGACAGTGTGGCTTTCTTGGGAAGCGGCAATACGATGCTCTCACATACTTTGGGATGCAAGACCCAGGATGCAATAAACACACAAGCTGACAGCAAACAACCAGTGACAGCTGTGAAAGCGTTGCTTCATTCAGCAGGCCTTTGGATTTTATTGTGCATGCTCATTAAGGAGCTTTGGAAATTATTGTGCTATCTGCAGTGACACCCGGTGGTGATGAAGCAGTAGTTTACCTCTGATCGCGGTCCCTCAGAAAGCCCGAGTTCTGTGACTGTTCTGCTGTCTGCAATCAAAAGCAGGAGGAAATACACAGCCGAAAGTTTGTTTTTCCTGATAATGAGTACCACTCCTTATAGAATATGAGGTGACAAGTCTTAATTTAGCTGTTATTATTCATACTGCTAGTACTTCTAATCACTAGATGTGATTGCATATGCATACTGCCTGGCTTTAACAAAAACTAACTAATATTATAGTTAAAAATGTGAATTGCATGTGATTGTATATAATCCAGTCAATGTATAGTAAAGCAGTTTAAAATTTAGGGAGAAACCATATAAACTTTCAAGAGCAATGCATCAGGCATAAAAGGAGACCCAGTACATGTAAATACCCACATCATCATAGAAGCAAAGAATGATTTGTGTTGGAAGGGACCTTTAAAGGCCATCTAATCCACTGCTTCTGCAGCAAGCAGGGGTACCTTCCACTAGACCAGGTTGCTCAGATCCTGTCCAACCCAACCTTCAGCATTTCCAGGGATGGGGCATTCACTGGGCAACCTGTTCCTGTGTTTCACCACCCTCATAATAAAATAACTTCTTCAAATTTAGTTTGAATCTACCCTCTTTTAGTTTAAAACCATACTCCCTTGTCCTATTGCAACAAGCCCTGCTAAAACCCCTTTAGATACTTACATGCTGCCCCTAAGGTCTCCCTGGAGCCATTTCTTCCCTAGACTGAGCAACCTCAAATTTGTATTTTAAGTAAATTCTACGGGTTTTCTTATGGAGCAGACTACTAAAAGTGTGGATTTTGTTCTCAAGGAAAGACTGTTTCCATGGGGCTTACCATCATTAGTGTCTGATTACCTTTTTTTGTTTTAACAGACTCTTTAATACTTGAAATGGGTACTCTCAGAGACTGTTATAAGAAGAAGGCAGACTGACTGCATTCAAAATAAGGGTTTGCTTAGCTAGAAGGGAATATCTGACCTGCTGTAAACCAGACAGCATGAGTTGACTCCCCAGTTTCAGCCTCCTTCCATTGTTTAACATTATAAGTTTTTATTTTAAAAAAATGGTGCTGGTTTTATTGGTTTGGTTTTTTGTTTTCTAGAAAACAGTAAAAATAGTTAGGTATCTCATATGCCTTATTTTTTTAACTTCCTAATTGATTTTTTGAAAAATTTGTGCTTCTGCTGGCTTTTCAAGTCAGCAAAATACTAACATCAGACTTCTTCAAAGTCCTCTAGACATGATTTAGCTGGACTTAATGATCCAGGTAGTCACAGACCTTCAGGTGAAAACAGTTGTTTGCTTTCCAGCTCAGCTTGAAACTGCAGCCACACTTGGCATGAAAGATCTCTCTCATGGAAGTGATGAACTGTTCCCACCTGGTAGTATACTCACTTTCATGGAAGTGTTTTCACCCAGCCTTTCACCTGACTTGGCTTGGCAAGGAGATGGTGAGTTAGTGAGCTCACGGATAATTAGGAAAATGTGATCCAGTAAAAAGGTTGAATTTGAGTAGGAGGCAGTGAGATGAAAGATTATTACAAGCAGAGTGTTTAGGAAAGACATGAAAAAAATAGGAGAGACAAGTAAGACATGACAAAAAAGGATGTTATCACCTCTCCTCTTCCTTCTTCAACAGGTTCTGTCTCTACAGGCAAGTCCTACAGACTGAAACACCATCCCTCAGAAATATCTAGATGCCTCCTCGGCATTGTGAAGGAATCTACTGACTTGGAGTAAAATGTGGCTCCAAGTGGCTGAAGACTTGATGGGAGTACCTCATTTCCTAAGCCCTACCTCTAATAAATGATTGGTACTTTGAATATAGAAATTCAACAGAAAATAAACTTCCTTGCTTTCCAACCAGTCCTCAGAGATCAGAGGGGCTGGATGGGACTAGGTTTAATTTCTGATTATAACCAATTCAGCACTGTAAGTCTGGCTGTGTTCAGTAAGATCTCAGATGCACAATGTGGGCTACATTCTAAGCCTGGTCTCATTAATGACCACGTTAACAAATAGTGCAGTTTACTGGTGCAACAGGCAAGCTAACAGATTCTTGTCAGATTGTCAGAGATAAATTCACTAGACTTACATAATTGGAGAGTACAACACTAAGCACAAGTACTTCCAGGCATACTCTGGTGCAGGTGGAAATCTTACCAGAGATGTCCCTGCTTTAGGGAGGAGACAGGATCAAGCCCATCACCTTGTCTCCATGCTGGTCACATTCTCATCCTCTGTCATGGAAGATTTCAAATACATTTTGGAGAAGTGAGACTGTAGTCAAGTATCCTATTACTGTCATCTTGAACTGTGGGGTGGTGCAGCCACTTTATATACAGAAGAGGGATATGGAGAGAGTTACAGAAACTCCAAAGACTGTGGGTCATGCCCAGGGTAGAACATGTAGTATCACCCTCACAGAATCACAGTGATTCTGTATCTCAAGGCTGCAGGCATCATTTCTCCAACTGGCTACTCATTGTAGCCTAGCTTTGGTTTTCTTTTGCTCTATTTGAAGGACTATTAGAAAAGCTGTACAGTAATTTTCCTTTAAAGGAAAGGGGAATTAAGACCTGAACTTATTAAATCTAAGAGAAGAGCAAACTCTGTGCCAGGAGTTTTTCATAGCAAAATAACTAAGAACTCAAGGAACACCCCTATACTCCTTTACTCTGAAGCAGATAAAGAGAAGTCTGGTCAATCATTTACAACATGTAACCTTGCAAATGCTTGTTGTAATTCACAACCTACAAGAAGAAGAGGCCTATTTAATTTTTCAACAGGAGCATGAGCAAGAATCTGCCCAGAAGTGAAATTTCAAGGAGTTAAAATAGAGCTACCCTTTCCCACAGAACATTTCTAAAAGAGAGAGCCAGTGTTGCTCCTATCCAGCAGGCAATCATCAGGGAACTCACCTACAATGTTAAAAATTGCCTCCTCTGCATCCCCTTTGAACCTGCATTTCCCATGGCTCAGTCACTACTCTACTACCTGGCCATACATGGTGTATAGCCAGGTAGTAGGGTAGTGAGTGGCATATACAATGGCATACAATGCTTTAAAGTAGATTCTTTTCAGTTTCAGGTGGTAAAGCTGATGGGGGAGAAAGGACAATAGTAATTTGAGGAAAAAATTATAGAATTAAAGTTAAAATTAATCTGCAAAAGCTACCAGAGCCTAAGCAAATAACACACACAGAAAAGCATGATACAATCCAGTAAACAGTATTTAATTTTAAAAAAACAAGTACAAAATACTTTGTGCATTTTGTGGAAGTGAACATCAATTTGCCTACACTGTTTTTGCTACACAGTTTTAAAAGAGTTGCAAGTCTTGTTTTACAAGCACCTATAATAATTTAATATTCTGTCTTCCAACGATCTTAAAAAGACTGTTGCAAGTTGAAATATCAGCAAAAATGTTTTGCAATTTTGTAAAAGTCTGTCTCACAAAATTCAGAGTCAAGAGATATAAATTTACTATTTGTTAACACATGAAATTAGCATTATGAAGTGAAATTTCTCCAGTACCACAAATCTAGGTTTTCACACAGATTTCTTGTGCCACGCACAGAGCCAACCCATTCTTATTTAAGGCTAAAGAGAGGAAATCAGACTGTTAAGAATGCAGACTTCCTTTTGCACTGGTTCTTATAGCCCTAAATATGCCCCAACAGCTCTGCCCTTAGGGAGCTGCAGAAAAAGACATTTTGGAAGACTGGTTGGTCCCTTGGGCACTCAGCTTCAAGGTCAGAATACAAAATTTCTTTTGAAACAGCCACCATGTTGATATAATTGTTTTGTCTAATATTCCATGTACAAAGTTAGTAAACTATCACAAATTATCAGGAAAAATTGACTGTACTCTAAACATGCTTCATAATTGTATGCAAAAATATGAAATGGCCGTTTTCCACAGTTTATGCCCAAAAGTGTAAAAATAGTTTAGGTTCATTTATAACCTAAACTTAAAGAACTTGAATTAAGAAGAAATGTATGACAACACTACTATCATATTACCATCAATGACATTCTGAATCTTCTTTGTAAGATATAAAACCAAACTATTTACAAGAACTGTTTCTTTTCTCTGCCCCTTCAGCAAAGTGAAATGTAGCACCAAATATCTCCAATAAACGATCTGATTTTTCTTCGGTCTCCCCTTCCCAATTTTTTGCAATACTCAGAGCACTACTTTCAAATCTGCTTCAGCTACTCAGCTTTTTTGCATTTCTACACAAACATACAATGTTTTACCTCTAACAACAGACATATATCTAACTTTGAGACACTTCATTGTGCCACAAACAGTAGTGAACAGTTATTCAGATTTAAAAGTGGTATTTTGAACTAATATTGCATATAAAATGCAGATAAAAATGCAGAAAAAATATTTTAGGAAGGGAAATAAAATTCTTTGGTGAGCATAGAGACAATACATGGAATCTGCTTCTTTGCATTAAAATCCTGTCGAGTTGAGCAGGACTCATACTCTGCCACTCTGCGATTGACACGCGTTAAAATCTGCATGAGTTCAAGTTTCCTTGCATGTTCCTTCAGCATTTTACACAGTGACTGAATAAACCACGAGCCTTCAGCTGAATTCCTCCAGGAGTAATAGCCTGTGGAAGAGAGCAATGTCAAAGTGATCAAATGGAGCAGACTTTGATACAGGACAGGTCAGCAATTAGGAAAACAATGCATTGTTTCCAATAGCAATCAATGTTTTAAAGTAACAACTCAAAACCATGAACCAACAACATGCAGATTATATAATCTCCACAAATTCAAATTCAAAATTTTTTATCTTTTATAATCTAAGAAAACCTTAAGAGGAAGAAAATCAAATGTCAGGAAAATTATCTTCTGCTGCAGGAATCTTAGTCATCAATCACTTACTAATTTTCATGGGGTACACAAATACAAAGAAGAGGTGACAGTATAGATGGAAAATGGTTTATTGTGTCATTAGTTTCACAAATATGTGCAGAATTAAATACTGAACCTACTTCTGCTAAGTGGAAATAAGACATATGAAGGGCTCTGCCATTATCAATTTTGCTTACTAAAATAATATGCTGGTACTTATCATCCAGTACTGCGTATCTGATTGTTTTGTTCTCTCAGAATAATATCCTTTCCTCTTGCTGTAAATTATTTGCACAACTCAAATTAACTGAATTTCCAGCAGATGAACATTTGAGGGTTTGCTAGTGAGAAGGATATATTCAGGGTTTGGTAGGGGTTTTGTAGGAACTGAGAATACCAACTACTTCCATAAGAAATCAAGTCAAATTTTAAACAAAGTGATTGAGTGAAGTGAATACTTATTTCCATGAAAAAATGTATTGGGTCTGGCTGAGCAGGAGTTCATAACACCCAGTGCTTTGGCTACTGCTGAGCAGTGCTGCCTCTCTCAGAAGGAGCTGGGACAGGGCAAGATGCTGTGAGGGGACACAGCTAGGGCAGCTGATGCAAACTGACCAAAGGGACATTCCATACAAGTGACAGCACCCCTGACTGGGTCCAGCTCCAGGTTGTAATTTATAGCATGAGTACAGGCTGACAAGGATGCAGTCCCTCACCTGGAGCTGTAGAATAGGCATACAGGAAGTCTGCCTCTACAGGTATTTTCTGACACATTGTTTCTTCTGATCCACTGTCTGTCTCAATACCGGAATCTAATTCTGTCCCTCTACAAGCCTATTTGGTAGAAAGAAGAATGGAAAATAATATTAAAATAGAAAAGGCAGTGATCATGATAAAAACATTGATATTTTGTGTTTTTAAAATTATAATATAATGATTAAAAAACTGCAAAAATAACAAGAATTTATGTGTCATATTTCCATTCAACAGACTCAAAAAAAATAGTAACATTTGTTTAAATCAATTACACAATTTGGGTAAGACAGATATTAATTCAAAATTGCATTCAGAAACTTATTAAAATATTACCTAAGATTTTATTTAATACATAGAATTAATGCAGCATCAGTTGTTATAAATACAGCCTACCTAACAGGGAAAATTGTGCCACTTTCGATCTGAAGAGAATATTACTCTGAAAATAATTACATTCAAATCTATTTTAGATTACCTATTAGGATTAACTTTTTGCACTAATAATTAGTGGAAAATGGTATTTTTTTTAAACTATCTGATGGTCATTGTTCAGCCGTACATCACCTGAATGAAAAAGAGCTTGGGTTTTCCTGCTAAACTTCTGCACCTGTCACCTCGGAAAAGGCTCGTTAGTGCTTTCAGTTCAAGAGGCCCATCTGTACCATAGATCAATCCTTCGTCACCGTGGCTTAGCAACACGCAAACAAAACTGCTTCGCTTGCTGTGATCTTCTTCAGAAACTTCAAAGAAAAAAGAAAATTATCTTAACTTCCTGTACTCTCTAAAAATTTGGAACATTTGATCCTTCCCAGGTTACAGAAATCTTTCAGAACTAATTTGCATGTTTAGAAACCTCCAAAGAGTTTTCACTTCGGAACACAAGAAGCCTGCCTACTTTACTTCAGGAGGTTGGGCACAGGAAACCCCAAATTAAGGGCTAACCCTACCCATTGCAAGACATAGCCACAGAGCTAGGCCAGTAATACTGTAAGGAGCCAAAAAGGGTATTTCCACAGTGTCTCAAAGTCGGAATGATACACCTCATTCATGCAATAATGGTCAGTCTCATGATCTGGGATTGGGCTGATGGAATACCCTGGGTTTTGGGAAAGAATGGATGACTTGTTCAAATTTATGAAAAATACAAACAAGGTTAGAAGAAAGGATCCAAAAGAAATGATGAGTGGTAATTCAAAAAGATGCAAGAGTTTGTAGATGAAAAATAGTAACAGTCCCTAAATCTGAAGTCTTACTGTTTTGTGCTTAACAAAATACTAAATTTCTGTTCTGGAAGCAATTGTTTCAGCTTTACTCAAGTAATGTACATTCAGGCATTTCTACAATTTATGGACAAGCACTGCATTTAGAAGAGTCACATTTTCAGCTATTGTCAATAGACCAGCTGCAACAATACTAATGAATTAACCATGTCTGGGAACATTTTCTGGCATAAATATTAACTGGTACTAAAGACCTACATCTATGTTAGTTAGCAAACACTTTCATTAAAAAAAACACCAAACAAACAATCCCAAACAACAAAACCCAAACAAAACCAAACACAAAAACCAAGACCAGGATTGCTGCAGGCTAACTGCTGTTGGGAATAACCACTGGAACACTTTTACTGTTTTAAGTATGACCTGGAACAGTCTGGAAGAGCACTGGTGGGCATGAGGCCCAGCCATGGCAGAGAACCTTCCAACACTTAACTAGAATGGCCTGTGTTTCAGGGCTACTGATACCTCCAGGCACCATTTAGTGTACAGGTCTAGATGTAGCCAAGTCCAAAGAAAGCAGGACTGACACAGTAATACAAAGCTTTCACTTGAAAGAAGGGTGTTTTGTTTCACAAGTTAAACAAAACTTGAGTTGTTTATCCAAAAGAAAATTCGGTCTACACACCTGCACTTCTGGTCCCTCAGTCAGAACCTCTCTTTGGGACACACCACTAAGCATTAAGCACAGAACCCCTCTACCCAATCAAGCAGTTTTCTTTCCAACTCACAGAGCTTCAGTGATCCCAGGGTCAGAATATAAATCAGTCTGCATTTAAGTTTCAGCCTTTTTTCCATCCTTCTTTAGAAGATGAGAAAGGATATGGAGACAACAGTCATGGCATAAAAGACAGAGAGACAGCTAAGATGAATAAACATAGAGACTATGAAGTACATGTCATCCTTAGCAATAAATCACCACAAGGTGTTAAATATCATCTAAAGGAACCAGAAAGAAGAGATGTGAGGGCTAGAGATGTATTTGGAAACAGTGGTTGACTTAATGCACACACACAACATATAATAACTTACCATTTTTCAATAGATTAAAAATGCCCTCACATGAAAGATCATTGTTGATCTTTATTTTATATCCCAACTTCATAAAAACTTCTCTGACACTTGCAGCATCTGCATCTGTACCTGAACGGGGCGACATCCCTGTACACAAGAGAAATGTGTTATTTTTTTATATTATATAGATGGCATGGTCTGATTGAGCCAAATTATTTTTCTTGTTTATAGCTGTACCAGTCTGAAATATTCCATTATTCCAGATTCACTGTTGCAGAGACAACATTGCATTGTTACATGGGCACACCATCTCCACCCTCTGTACCTGTATTGCAGATTTATCTGCATCTTATTTTTATATCTATTTATCTATTTAAGGACATAAGAAGAATTTCATTTGCTAAATAGAAATCATGACTAAAAGATAAGACAGACTTTTACTGCTGATCAGTTTCCTCCTCATTACTGCTACACCCTAATGTGTTCCCTCTATGCATATTTGGAAGAATGGACTGAAGTGAATCACACCCATTACTTAATTTTAGAGTGCAACCAAAACTGGTCTGCATATTTAACTTTGAAGAGTAACACACAGCACGAATGTATCTAAATAAAGGAAAAAGGTCAAAAACTTGTGAGTGGTACCTGTATATCTATGGAAGTTCTTATTGTTTATAATTATACATTCCCCCATCTCTGGATAATCCATTCTGTAACTGTAGTCTGGCAGAATTCCAGAGTCCATAGACTTGCTAGCAGGTAGGTTCTTTCTGTATAGAAACCAGACAAAATTTAGGCGTTAATTTCTGATCTCTTTTTACAAAATAATGACAACAACAGACCATTTCAGCAAGCCCAATGAGTTGTATTTGTAATAATCTTCTGTGAAACTTGCAAAAAACTGGAAATGAAAAGAATCAAGAACTGTGTTTAAAATTGTAATGCCTCTGCACAGAACTATTATGAAAACTATGAAAACCTGGTTTAAGGATGCCAATTACTGTCAACAAAAAATCAGTTTAACTCTTTTTCTATAATCTTTTGAAATCTATGTACCTGGAGGAAAGGTTAGCTCTGAGAAAGCAAATCTTTTCTCAATTCTAAACAGAAGTTATTACCATTGAATTTTCACAAGAAAACATTCAAAACCTAAAAAGATATGGCAGATATGTGCTCCTTTTCTGCTTAAGCAATAGCCACCAGCATGGTGGCTACATCTGGATGAAGCTGGACTTTGGGGAGACTGCTAACACAATAGCTAAGAGCTGTAAGTCTTTTTCAACATCTAAGGGCTAGCTGAGCATGCACCATCCCAAAATATGGCTCATATGCAAGTATGTAAGTCACTTGTCTTACTCCAGATACAGCAGGCTGCACACCAGGATCTCCCCTCGAGCAGGGATGCCTCTCTCAGTTACTCCTTGAGGCTGAGAGATCCCTTGCCACAACAGCTTCTTGCTAAGTAATTGATAGCATGCTAAACTTTAAAATCTTAGCTCAGTGATATTAAGGATTGATTCTGCACATATAATCCCTTAGACATAAACTGCTGACCAGACTTAAATTGAAGACTTAAACCAAATGTATCTCACTTACCCTTTAAAACCTGGAATAGATTTTGCATCTGCCAGATCTTTCCCCAGATGTGCTCCATCTCCTATGTCTGTCATTATTGCTTTCAATTATCAGCTTGAAAATGCAAGAAAAGAGAAGTATTATGACAGTTCCCAGAACTACTTTAGTCTAGAATATTAGTAGGAAAAAAAAAAAAAAGCTGTCTGAGTAATCTCTACACATATTTTATATTTGAAAGAAGAACATTAATTATTGCTTTCTAAAAGGACCCCAGGAAAATGTCTGCAGATCACTATGACCAAATCATTCAAAAGACCTACAAAAAGCAAGGTAAGAGAGAAACAAATAAAAAATAATCTTTAAAATATTCCAATGTCCCCACATGCACTAGAAATGAAGAACCAAAATCAATACAAGTTATTAAATATGTGCAAAGACTAACATAGATTAGAAATTAGGTCACAGTAGTTTGAGAAATGAGTAATTTCTCTGCATTCCATTTAAAATGAAACATCACTGCATCCCATTCTAACTGGTTGTATATGAAGGCAATTGCAATAGTAGTGAAATAAAACCACAACAATAGAACTTAAATCAGTTGATGAAATGAACTCTATGCTGTGGGCTATTTACTTTTATGAGAACAGAGGCCAATAAATTATAATGGATACCAAATCAGAAATAATTTTAAAAGCATTAAACCTGCTCCTTAGTTACTTTGTATATATTCATGTAACATACTACCAAAAGTTACCTTAAACTCAAGTTTCTGAAAACTATTCAGAAAATTATGCATCATAAATTTAAACCACCAGACAGGACAAAGTAATAAATGCTTAGAAGTGCTAATAAATGCTTAGAAGTGCTGGGACCTCAAGAAGGTGAAACAAGGCACAACAAGGAAAGAATTTTGCAAAAACTTACTTTAGCAGATATATTTATGGTAAATAAGAAGGTGTAAGTAACCAGACCAAGTAGCAAGATTTGCTGGCCAGATATGATGATGATTCTTATTTAAGGCTCAAGTTCTTTGGGGCAAACTATATTTGCCACCTTACATCATGATATTATTATTATCATATTAAGCCTCAGCTTTACTCATCTCTACTCTTGTTAGTACAACACAAACACCCATTTTTGTGGCAACAATTACTGATGCATCAGAAGCACTAATTTGGTTATGTATAACCTTCTTTCTTAACTTCTTTCCAGGAAGACATTTACTTACATTTTTAGTGGCTTCAAAAGATCTTCAATTTTACTCGGAATATTATTTCAGAGCACTGATGTAATTAAATCTTCTTCTTCACCAAATGATTCCACAACTGTATTATGTAATGCAGCAAACAGCAATTTTCCTGAAAATCAAATCACCAAAGTATTAAATAAGCTTAGTATTTTAGAAATAAAATGTCTAAAATACATTTTATCATTTTATTTTACAAATTTACTTTAAAGGCAGTATCATAAGGTAGGAACTAAATCTACAATGCTGAACTTGACTGCCTAGCATCTTGATCTGGATTCACTCATCTGAACATCAAAGTCTAATTCATTAAAAGTACCTTGTGGGAAAAAAAGGCAAGCAACTTCCAAGGACAATTCAAATACCTCTGACTGTGGCATGACAGTGATCCAACCCTATGCCCTAGGGAGCAGGGAACATTAGCACTGCCAGCAAAGTCTAGTCTACAGTGACAACTGGTGTGTGCACCCAGCCCTAACTGAAGAGCAGAGCTTCTGATCCCCAGCAATTGGAAAGAACAACTTTCATTGACAAGGAAGTTCTGCTCCAGCACAGCCCAGCTTCAAGAGTTTCTATGACTTTTCAACCATCCCTACTACAATATCTTTGGGTTTGGTTCTCAGCTTTCCCGAGCTCTCAGCCTGAGCAAAATTTGTAGGAAAACATCCAAGCAGACTGACCTACTATTCTGATGCCACTCATACTCTCCTTTCTCTTGGAGAAGAACTAGGTGCACGAGCAGAACCCAAACCCTTCAGTGTGGCTGGGATTAATAAGAGAGACAGGGAAATGGTTAACTTCCTTCATCTGTTCTTTGTGTCTCAGTAGTAATAAACAGCCACACCATATAAAAAAGCACAGCATCATGTGTCAACTCTATTATCAAAACCAACTAGCAGGTGCACTGACAGCAATGTAGCCATGTCAGCACAGAAATCAACTTTTGCTAAACGCCAAGTGTTCATCCCAGCTGCATGGCCCTGTGAAGTTCTGCAGTGCCTGTGCTCCAAGTCCATGAAGGAGAGAGTGTAAACTAGTAAATATGTGCCTCCATAAGCTGTGGCCAGCTCCTGTTTATCAGGTGAGCCACTTGAAGAAAGACTCAGCAGAAGCACAGGGAAAGCTAACGCTCTCTGGCTAACAGATGAACGCTTGGAATCTTGAGGGAGCTTATTAGGCTCTCCCAGGTTCACATCAGGTGCGCTCCAACCAAACTGCTGAACAGCAGCAGCCTTAACTAAGCAAACTGCAGACCCCTTCGAGCACTGAATGCTGCTTACAACGTAAATGTTAAGGCAGGATGCAAACACTAAGAGAGGTCTTCAACATTTAAGTGACCTTAAAATAAGACTTATCTCCTTGACCCTTTAGCAACCTGCTAAACACGGTGCTAACTGCTGTTCTTGATCCAGCACCAAAGAAATTTCATTTCCAATGAAATTGGAAGAAGTAGCTAGCAAAACCTACAATTCCAATAAACTATATTAGTTTCTTTTTGAAAAATTTAAATCACAACTTGCAATACTGTATCATAAAAATACTTCTTACTAAGGCCTCTGCAAGCCCAGTTCAGAGCCTACAGTTACAGCTCTTCAATGAAGTGTTAGAGCTTCCTGCACTCTACTTCATCACAACTGAAGCTTGTCTCAGAGACTTTACAGAAGCTATAGGGATTATCTAGAAAAACTGGTTATAACACGTTAAGTATTTGAAATGCGCATGGTTTCTCTTCAGAACAGAATCTGTAACTCACTTTTAATATCCATCAATTCCTGAGCACCCTCAGGCACCAGGTCACCTGCACTTCTTTAAAGAACAAAAGACACGCACAAAGAGATAGCTCTTCTGTTGCTAGGCACTCAAATGCGTGTTTGAATCAGCAGGGCATTTTGTGCTCTGAAGCAGGGTCACAGCAATGCTCTCTGGAGGATGCTGCTGATTCTAACAGGCCAGTAAGAATCGCCTCATCTTGCTTTAGGTAATGCAGTGATGCCATGCATTTCCCTGTGGAGGATGATCTCATCCTGGTGGGGGGAGGTGTGGGGGGAAGAAATCATTGTAGTGCTTTAAAAATTTATTACAAATTTTTATTCTGCTCTTTGATATTTTCTCTGAAAGCTTAGGTAAAATGAGGTTTCAACTGTAAGGGAATATAAACAAGTTCTTAAAAAGAGCAACAGCATTTTTATAATCTAGCAAAATATATTCTGTAGATTTTAGGAAGGTTATTTTATAATAGTGAATCTGAAAAAAATACAATTAAAAAAAAACATGATACAGAGACAGCAAACATAAAGGTGATGCTACAATGATCTTTACATATACTAAGTAATAAGAAATAAAGTGGCTCAAAAAGGTTCAAAGCTATGTTCTGCAAGCTACCAAGAAATGACCAATTCATCTCTGTACAGCAATAAGAGCAAAAAGATTTTTTCCCTACATAAATGCAGTTATGTAGGATTTACTTATTCTACCTGGACTTAATGAAAATAAATTCACATCATCATGTGTTACCACATGGTTACTTATGGTGGCCATAAGAACCACCAGGTTTTTCTTTTTAAAGCAATATTTATTTGAAATGAGAACAAACAACAGAAATGTGATAAAAATAGATAGTGATAAAAATACCAAAGCTTCTGAGATGGGAGAAAGCAAATAACTAAACTGTCTTTAGTTACCAACTGGATCCTGAAATATGCAAACCACAGGAACCAACACATGTTCAGAATATAGCTGTTGCTACAAAGCAATGAGTAAAGAGTTTTAGCACTGCTAAAACATGCTCAAAACAGACATCAGCAATGTAAAACATCTTCTTAAAGATAGGAAAAGGGCAGTTTTCTACATCACATGAATGCAAGAGAAAATGTCAAGCATTTAAAGAAGGTATTTTTTGTAGACGAACATATACATGACATATCATGATACTAATGCAGACATGCAAATTAAGAATCTTCCCCTCTAGAATGTATAACGCTAAACAACAATTATCTGACTAATAAGAGAAGGAAGATACAGAAGCAGACTATATGAAAAAACTAAAAACATCTGAAATACAGCATTACATTTTCTGTGAGACACTGTCCCCCTACTAAATACTGCTACCACAGATGGAAGCAGGCCCATACAGAGACAGCTTTTCCCATTGCTTCTGGTCTGGATGTAATTGCTGGAAAATCCTGACACTGGGCCAGCATTCTGATCTTCCACAACAAACAGACTTTTAGGTACTCAGCATGAAGCTGTAAAATCAACTGAAATTACTCCAAGTGTAGAAGGGACCTTGGAGTTATTAATTTACCTGTAGCTATTAATCACATCACCACTGTTATAAGCAACAGCCATAGCAGCTCCTTAACATGAAGGGCACGGTGTGCTAGTTTGAAACCTACCCCATGGCAAGCAGATACCTGAAGGACAGAACTCTGAGTTACAGGGTAAAAGACAGACGATAGATGGCCAGCCCTATCCTTCAGCCCAGCAGGGAACAGACAGGACACAACACACGTCGGGCAGGGCGTGTTGCCTGCTACCAAAAGTTAGCCACAGTGCCTGCCAGGACCCCAGGCGTGCTTTTCGTCAGTACAGACGAGGTTTAACACGCTTTGTTTCGGAAGATACTAACACAGCTTCTGACCCCGTGTTTCCGGTTAATGGTCCGCCGAGTGGTCACCAGAGAGCAGCTCAGAATTACAGAGCCTTTTTTCCCCCTTCTCTTCGCTCTCTGTTTCTACAGCGTCCCCACAAAGACAGGCTGAAAGGGAACAAACTCGCTACCTTAAGCTTCTGGAAAGCTAACACCTGAGGCCCGGGCTCTGCCACCGGCAGGGGAAGCGGCGGGCGCTGGCATTGGTACGGGGGGCGCTGGGATTGGCACGGCGGGGGCTGGGATGGCACGGCGGGGGATGGGATGGCACGGGGGGGGCTGGCATTGGCACGGCGGGCGCTGGGATTGGCACGGCGGGCGCTGGGATTGGCACGGCGGGCGCTGGGATTGGCACGGCGGGCACTGGGATTGGCACGGCGGGGGCTGGGATGGCACGGCGGGGGCTCTCTCCCGCCTGGCCCGAGGGCAAGGCCGGGGCTCACCCGCCCCCAGCACCGCCCGACCGCCGGGCCCGCGGCGCCGGGAGCCCCACGGGCAGACGGGGGAGCGGAACGCTCAGCCGGGCCCGCCCCGGCGAAACGCGGCTCCCCTCCTGCTCCCCACTGCCGACTTCCTCCGGGAGTAGTGTTAGCGGCCACGCGGACCTGGAGAGCCACAGCTTGGTCCACCCCCCACCCCCGGCTTTGTTCGCCGCCGCCCCGCCCGCATCCCGGCACCGCCGCATCCCGGCTCCACTGCCGCATCCCGGCACCACTGCCGCATCCCGGCACCACTGCCCCTCACTGGCTTCACTCACCGGCTGCTCGCTGCGCTCCAACCTGCGTTTTCCCGAGCGCTGCCCCGAGCGGAGAAAGCCCCGCCGCCGCCGCCCGGCCCGCCGGCGCCCCGCTAGCCCCGCCCCGCGCAGGGCGGGCGGCGCGCAGCGGCGGCGGCGGGAGCGGCGCGGGCCGTGAGTCGGGGCCGGCGGGAGCGGCGCGGGCCGTGAGTCGGGGCCGGCGGGAGCGGCGCGGGCTCTGCCGGCGGGCCCGGCTGTGCGGGCTCTGCCGGCGGGAGGGAGACGTGCGAGGCCGGGCTGAGGAGGCACGGGGTGGCTGCTCTGCTCTGCTCTGTTCTCCTCTCCCGGCAGAGCTCGCTGGGCCGGGCCCCATGGCGGAACACTGAGCCACCGCGCTCTGAGCACTGAGCCGGGTACGGCTGTCCTGGCTGCTCTCGGGTGTGAACGGCGCGCTGTTGCTTGAGTTCCTCTGCCTGCTGAAACAAATGTGCCATTCTAGTATATTACACTGTGTTGGTGCGGCCTCTCATGAAATGCTGTGTGCAGTTTTGGGCACTCTGAGGATG
This sequence comes from Taeniopygia guttata, assembly GCF_048771995.1. Taxonomy (NCBI): domain Eukaryota; kingdom Metazoa; phylum Chordata; class Aves; order Passeriformes; family Estrildidae; genus Taeniopygia; species Taeniopygia guttata. The sequence continues at coordinate 31,806,109 of NC_133028.1, read as the reverse complement.
GTGAAGGGCATTTCCTCGTTGGGAAGCCATATGAGGAGCAGTTGAGATCACTTGGTCTGTTCAGCCTGGAGAAGGAGAAGCTATGGGGAGACCTCATTGCAGTCTTCAACATCCTTGTGAGGAGAAGAGGAGGGGCAGGCGCTGATCTCTGTGGTGACCAGTGACAGGACCCAAGGGAACAGCCTGAAGCTGTGTCAGAGGAGGTTGAGGTTGGGTATTAGGAAAAGGTTCATCACCCACAGGGTGGCTGGGCACTGGAACAGGCTCCCAGGGAAGAGGTCACAGCACCAAGTCTGACAGAGTTCAAGGAGCATTTGGACAACATTCTCAGGTACATGGTGTGACTGTTGGAGGTGGCAACTCAGGCTGTTCTGTGATTATGATAGAATGGTGGTTTGTAAAGGAAATGGCCATCTAGAGGAATCTGTGGGGACAATTACTAAATGAGCAGCCCCCCTCTTAACCTCAGTGAGCGAGATCCCCATGGATGAGCTGGTCTGTACCATGGCAGGACCTTCCCTTGGACAGGGTTTTCACCCACCTGCATGGTGGCTGTCCCTGGCTGCCCACAGACCTGCCTCACACAACAGCACTCTGTCGCTGAGGCCTGATTTTGGCTTAATCATCAACTTTCAGGTCAGTTAGTTTCATATTTGTACATCGACCTTCAGTAGCAGATGTCAGATAACATTGGAAGCTATGTATTCCAGCTTCTCATAACAGGTACTAACCTACTTTTTCAGTCTTATCACCAGGTTTGAGGTACTGAGTTTTGTACTTGCAATCTTAATTTGAGGAACATGTTGTCTAGAGGAGTTGTGGAGTCTTCCCCACTGGAGATACTCAGGAAGTGACTGGACACAGTCCTGTGCCATGTGCTCCAGGATGACCCTGCTTGAGCAGGGAGGTTGGACCAGATGACCCACTGTGGTCCCTTCCAACCTGAGCCACCCTATGAGTCCGTAAATGTAGAGGCCACTTCCTCTATTAGGAGAGCAAGATGAACATTTGTTATTGGGAAGATGAGTGGTGTTTTTTAATGTGACATTCATCAGCTGAATGTAAGGATAGCTAATTTTCACTACTGTTAAGGAATTTAATATGTTCTTCTAAGGCTGAATTGGTAGCTGGGAGAAAATCTCAAGGATTTATTTGTGTCAAGGACCATGAATTCTGCCACAGAACTATGTTGCATGGTACACACCAGCCAGGAAACAAGTGTAATGTTATTTTGAGTAGCAATTGATTTGCATGTCTCAGCTGCAGGTGTGTGTAATATGTTTTGCTGTTATAACAAGTAAAGGGAGAAGTAGTTTTCCATAAAATAGTGAAAAGTAAATAGCAAGTTATTCAAGTCATTGCTCAGGAGACATTTTTCCAGGCTCTCCATGCAGTCATCCTGCTGAGTCAATAACACTGAAGTCCAAACATGTTTGTGACAAGATTTCTTTCAGTCAAGTCAAACAAAAATAAGTACTGCCCTTACTTCTGGTGGGACATAAGAGAGGAAGATGAAGTGAGAATTTCCCAGTGAACTCAAAAGGCTGATCTGTGTTAATAGTATGTGCTCTAAGTAGATTTGTTGTGTTATAGCTCACACAGGAATTGAAATTGCCTTGAAAAGACTTGACATGTTGGACTCTTGAGAGATCGAGTGTTTGGACTGCAAGAACCATGATAGTTTCAGTTTAAAGTAAGGGTTATCACTCTTCTCCCAGGTTCAGGTCCTCCCAGCTGTGTTTCTGCAAAAATATGGCCTAATGTAACTAGAAAGTTTAAAATTAATAAAGAATTATGGGGCTTCTCCTTTGCTTTCATTTTTTAATGGTCACCTTGTGGGAAAATGCTGATGTAGGGATGTCTTTTGCACCCAGTTAATTTACAGCCAGCAGCATCAAAATGAAACTGAAAGTTTGTTAGCACTTCTGAGAAATGCTGATTGCTATCTATAATCTAACTTTTCATTCCCAGAGAAGAAACTAAGAGCATAGAAAAGGTGTGAAGAAAATGCACAGGTCAGAAGATGGACGACGGGGATAGAGGTAATATGTTTGACCCCTGTTACAGGAAAAACGTTCTGTTACTTAGACTTCATTCAGGCACTGATTATCAAGACATTGGCAGGCTTCAACAGTGGGCAGAAATGTAACTGTTCCAGGAAGATTTGCTATGGAAAACTTGGAGCGGGAAATGAGAGGATCTAAAATTTGGGCTTCAGGGCTCCACAAGAATATTTAAATACTTAAATTTGCTTTGTGGATCCAGCTTGTTAAAGGTTTGAATACTTCTGAGTACACTCAGTTTCATTTTTATCTTTCACTGCAGCCCAGGAGCTGTTAGAAGAACAAAGTGGTTATGCTGGGCAGAACAAGAAGATTCCCCTTTGTGTTTGTTACTTCTTGCCTCTCTTCCTCTGTTTCACAGTTTCCTGGCAGTGCTTTTTACCAATTTGCTGGTGTTCCACTTACCGATAATTGCACATATGTGTGTTTATGATTTACTACATTACTCTGCATCATTTGGATTACTTTATGGGACTAGAAACTTAAAGGTTGCAAGATAGCAAGAGTTACTGCATGATTATATTTCTTGAAAAGAGATAAGATTGCTGTTGTGAAAAATACATGAGCTTTTAAAGCGGGTGAAAGTATGAGTGATCAATAGCAAAGGTCAGCATGGAGAATGGAACTCTCATTTTGGATTTCAGTTCTTATACTTCAAGATACAGAGCTCAGAGCTAAAGTCACTGAAGTCTTAACTCCTCCTATGAACTTGAATATTGTACTACCCATAGAAATTATCTCCTTTGCCTCCCCAACCATAAAGGAAAAATATTTTTTTACTTTTAGTATTATTTTACTCCTTACTAATGTTATGTGCCTAGTCAACAGTTTGTATACTTTCTGAGGAGTGTAATACCATTCTGTAGACAGAAATGAAAATTCCTAGGCCTTCTTTCACTGTCTTTATTCTGTTGTGTTTATCTTTGGTAAGTGTTAATATGAAGCTTTTTGTACTCCCAAAACAGTGTAGAGACATTTAATATTAAAATGAGTATCATAGCAAGGTTAGGTGTTGATTTGGAACATTGGCTACTCCCAGTTAATTAATAAATTACATTCAACAAAATCAGAATCAAAAGCAGTGAGGAGTACAGGATAGATTCAAATTAAAATTGCCTTGCAAACAGATTGATACTGATTTTTGCTTTAGAAGAAATGAAGAGAAAATGGCAAGAAAGACTGAAGAAGGTGGAAGAACTAGCATCTCACTATGAAAGAAATCCTCTTCCTACAGTTTATAGACCAAGACTGTCCAAACCCTCTATGCCATCCTCTGTTTGGAAAATATTTTCGCGACAGGCTGAAGCTTTTTCTTATGTAAAAACCTGCCAAGAGGTATATTACGTGTTAAGTGAATGTCTCTACTCTTTATATACTTTCAAGATTGAACATCATTTTAAATTGCTGTTGGGAATGAAATCTTTATCAGTTTACAAGATCTTTTTATTCCCAATCCTGAAAGAGCAAGTTTTGGGTTTTTTTTGTCTTTGTAGGTCATGTTGCACTGGAAGTATCTCTAAGAAATACTAATTCTGTTCTAACATACAAGTTGATATGTGGTGTTGACTTTGAACAGTAAAAGTGCTTTTTTGGAACATTGTAGTGATAAATTTGTTCCTCCTCAAGATGAACAAGCTGTCAGGGTGGGCAGGAGAATGGGAAGGTAGTGAGAATGAGTAGGAAGAACGAGGAGGAGAAAAATGATAAAGAAAAAGAGATAAAGAAGAGGCAGAGACTAAATAAAAACAATACAACTCTCCAATGGCATCTGGGTAGCAAGTTCAGATGATTAGACGTGATTAGCCAAATAAAAATTGTGTGAAAGGTATCCTCTGTTTTCAGTTTAACACTTTTTAAATTGATTGCTCTTTTAAAAGAAAGTATTGTGTTTTTCTCCATACCTGTTTCAGGTATTTAAGTAATCCTGACAGCCTGTTTTCCAAAATGGGTTCTCATTGGCTTGGCAGTAGGTTTTTTCTATTTTCTTATCAGATTTCCATTTTTGGATCTAAACAACATAATGTCTGAAGAATATTTGCCCATAAAGCTTATACTGCCATCATGTCCATGAGGCTGCTCCTTTCAGGACATTGTTCCTCCTCCCTTTAGATGCGCTTGATATTGATCAGAAAGAAACAAGAGTTCAAAGAGAAAACCGTTTACATTACTGCACAGCAAAGAAGAGCTTCAGAGTTTTACCTGTGTAAATGAAATTAGAATGATGTTCTAAATTAAAACTAGATGCTACGGAGCATGGAAAAGTATCTGTTTATAGTTCTCTAGTATTTACTAATCTTTAACTGATGCCAAGCAGGAACTTAAATAGATTTAAACTGGTTTTTGAAATAAAATGAACAAAAAAATTTCCATGTTTCTATTTAAAAAGGATGTTCATGTGTTTGCTCTGGAAAAGAACACACAGACTGGACAGAGGTTTTACCTTGTGACATCGTATGAAGAGCTTTGGTTTTATTACACGTGAGTATTTGAGAAGGTGCCATGTGTATTAGTAGAAGTTAGTGGTATACTGGATATCACAGCTAGTAAGAGCTATCACTGGATAGGCATTCCCAGAAATGATCTGCTGCTCTGAGTAGCACAGAGCTGTAATGGGTTACTTGAGGTATCATCTTAGCAATGGGAAAAATCTTCATGAGGACAAAACAATATATTCTATAGTGGGTTTCAACTAACTTTTGAGTAGCAGGTTGCCATTATTTCCTGTGAATTAAGTACTCTGTCTACTGGACTGAAATTTATTAACAGAAGATTTGCTTTTGCTGTCAGCTTTCCTCAGGGGATCATACCAACACATGACAAAAACATACTTTTCTGACTAGTCATACACCAGTTTCAGTGGGTGTTAATGCAGATGTCTGGAAACTGATTTATGGATTTGCATTTGCATGATGTAGTTCCAAGTACTGACAATTCAGTCATGTACTGAACTTTTTCTCCCATTTGTTTCTTTTACAATAAAACATTTGGCTATGGAGTGAAAGAAATCTGAGTCAATTTTTATATTTAAAGCCTGATCTTTTTCTGAAACTGACAATGAGGTTAATTTTTTAATTTAGTTAGAAAAAACTCCATATGTTTGTGCTAAAGACATATGAGTGATGACTTAAGTTTTTTACTGTAGTTTTCATAGTTCCTTGAATTCTCAGCATTTCTGTATGTATTGTAAGACTGGGGGGCCGTGGAGAGGAGAGTACTCTACAAAATTAAAAGTCTAGGCCAGACAATCTTTGCTAACAGTTGATGCTGATGTTAGTTACAAATTTTTCCAAGCAATTATATTGCTACTACATTTTTAACATATGGATGATTGATTGCAGAATGAAATATGTGGGATCCTTGTTTGCAACTGATAAGCCCGTTTATCATGCACATAATGTTTATCATGAGAGGTTGTGATTTGTTTTTGTTTCTCCTTAGCCAAGGTTGTAAAACAAGTCTTATGCATTGCTATGAAGTAATTCCTGAAAAAGATCCTTGCAAACTTTATTTTGATTTGGAATTTTACAAACCAGCAAATCCTGATGCAGATGGCAAGAGTATGGTTATGAAGTTAATAGAGGTAAACTGGAGTAAAGTCATGCTGTGGATAAATATGAATTTGTTGTTAATTTAATATGAAACCAAAGTATTTACTACTTCATATTGACAGTAAAATTAAAATAATTGCAAAACCAGTTATTATTTTTAATTAAGTAAAAATGCTATTATAATTAAAGCAAGGGCTTAGTCTAAGTGAGACAAAAAATTTAATTGAAAGACAAAAATAAAGAATGATGGCTGTTGGACTGTTTTTATTCGTGGTAGGTTTACTGACATGGTAGGTTTGCTTTTGAAGGTTGTGTTATGTGCTCTGCCACTTCAAAGCTGTAAAACTGAAGGAATGTTTAGGTACTCTTTAAAGTAGCATCAATAAAAGTTCCATTCATATGTTCCTCAGTTCATTCCCTTTGCCTAATGGTGCAGTTGTGTATCAAAGCTTAGATAAATCTCTCCTGAAAGTTTCTTTAGATGACAGTTCATTATAATTTAGTTAAATGATGATGTAGAGGGCATCATGTGACTCCATTTACCAATTTGGTACTTAAATACCTTTACTAATTATCTATTTTATTAAATAGTGCAGTTTCTATTTTATTGCAATTTTTTTTTGTAAATGAGCTCTCTGCAAGTTCAATATGGCGTTCATATGTTTTTAGAAGAATGTCTTCTGTTTTAATAAGATCTCATTGTCTGTTTGTGAGACTTCTGTTACCTACATGTCTCTAGCTAGAAGTGAACAAAAGTAAAAGATTATTGATGTAATTCCTTCATAAAGAGCCCTTAATTGATACAGCATCTGGAGGGGTTTATCCATTGTGGATCAACTCTGAAATATAGAGATTCCTCAGGTTAAGAAAAGGATTTTGGATTTGCTGGGTGGGGGATCTGAGCTGCTAAAATCCAAAGCTTCCAGATCATTAGGTTCTGAGTCCCAGTCCTAAACATGAGTAATCACTAGCTTGGTTTATGAAAGCTGTTTTTAAGAGCTAATTTAGAGTGAAATCTGTTTTCTGCTTAGTTATTGTTCATTGGCTCATACCAATGAATTAGCTAAATCATAACAGTGAATTTGCTCACCAGTCCTTATGTCATGACAGCCTCTATCTTCCACTCCTGGTGAGTCTGCATTGCAAACATTGTCACTGTGGGTGGGAACTGCTTTGTGGTGGAAAACAACCTGCAGGGTAAAGCCTCCTAACCAGACTTTGACCTGAGAAACTGGAAGTCTTCTCAGCTTATCACTGTTAGTTAAGTGTTAAGTGACTTGCATATTTAAGGAAATAAAGTCCATGTCAAACTTGGTTAAAACTTGATATGGGTTAGTTTGAATTAAATTATTTGTATGCTCAAAATGAGGAAAAAAAAGACCTTGAGAAAAATGTAGAATCTGAATTTGTGTTAGGTTTTATAGATACAACTACTAGAGTAAAACAACATAATTAATGTGTATAATTTCAGCTTGTCAGCCAAAAATTAAAAGAATTTTATGATGTAAATTGTTCATCAGAAGATGTCTTGAACTTGGATTCCAGTACTGATGAAAAATTTAGTCGGCACTTAATATTTCTACCCCAAAAGACTGTATTTAAGGATAACACTCATATTGGTAAGTATGTTCTTTTCTCTTACACCTAGAAATAAAAGGTGAGGTTTTGACTTTATACAGTGCCATCTTCCATATGAGTATTTATTTTAATGGAATTATATGTGGAAACAAATATGTATTCCCAGCATACACATAATTACTATTTCATTAAGCCTCATTTTTTCTCATCTTCTACTTTCTTTTCCAATAATTAGCGTGTGTTTGCAAAAATGTAATTTTTTGTGCCTGTATGTTTTATTTACAAAAATACGGATTTCTATGAAACTGGCAAGTCTATGACTCCCTAATTTTCAGATTAATGTCACTCTAAACAATTAAAGCTGCTGGGTTTTGCTCAAAATGCAGTTAATTTCTGCTCAGCACATTGTCAGAAAGGCAGGACAAAGATGATTTCAAGCCACCTGTGCATAAACATGCTTAAGAGAAAGCTGAAAGCAATTTAAATTGCAACCCCAACACAGAGAATTGCCAGTTTAAGGTTGTCTTGACTCATTTGTGTGCCCCAGTAGTCCTGTTATGAATTATGAAGATGATGATTTTGATGCTTGATATGCCGAGTCATTCCACTGATATGTAGCATGGGAGGAACAATATTTCATATTCATTCATGTTCCCTGTGGAAGCTTCATCCAACAAGTGCAGAAGCATCCTTGCCAGTATTCCTTCCACTTTGTAGTTTTTTTCCCCACAATACAATGTGCTCTATTTATTCTCTTTGCTTGCTTTACCCTAGCACTAATTTGGCCATGGTTTGTATTTGTCTGTCTTTGGTTGCCATCTAGCAGAGCCTGGAGGTCCAGTGGGAATTGAATTACAATACTAGGAGTTTGAAAAGTCATTACAAAATACTTTTGTAAAAGTAATTTGTTGTTTGAGTAAGTTTTGGTCAAGCTCTTACATCAGTAAATACACCATGAAGCTGCAAGTAAACATTTCAATAATTCTGAAAGTGAAATTAGGGAAAGCAGTAGTGAGGGGGACAATCACAACCTTTTTAAAATTCTAAATCTTAGCTTGTTAGTATTTAGGGTTGTTTTTTTTCTTAAAGACATCTAGTACAAATTCTTGTGAGGCATTGGTTTCTCAGTCACTGGCCAGAATCATTTTACACAGTGGGCTGGTCAAAAGATTTCTTTTTAAAAATCCAGATGGGCTAAAAAGACACCAAACTTTAACCACTTCCATCTTGGCTGTTTTGAAAAATGTTTGCACAGAAACTCTGTATGTTCTTTCTTGACTCATAAATGACGTCACCTGCTTCTGACCTTTTTTGGTTGTTTTTAAGGTAACTTTGTGAGAATCATTTTGCAGCCTGCCATAAGATTAATGGAGGGCAGGGCTGTTGTGATTCCAACAGAAGAAGCAGGGAATGTTTTCCAGTGTTCTGCAGGAGCTGGATTAGATGGTTCTCTTACAAACCTCACAACTGTTGAAGATGATTCTAAAGATGGGCCAGCCATTGCTCATGAAACAAAGGCTATGGAAATGCCACACCAGGGAGAAAATTTTGATTTTTCCTTCCTAATAGTAAAGGATAAAGAAGGCAACAAGCAGCTTTTTGTGGATCTAGGCAAGTATAAGTGTTTTTAACCCTCTTTGGGATGCAACAAAGGTTAAGAATGAAATGTTCCTTAATCTTCAATTGCTGTTGTCCCTATGGTCAGACTTTAAATGCATGCTGGAACTGTTATCATAAGTGCTATACTTTAAAGGAACTTTAACTTCATGGTCTATGGAACTTCTTATATTACTACATTTAATTATTTTGTTCTGAAGTTTAAAGTAATTCTTTCCACACAAGACTAATTTTTTTCTATCCTTAAGGCTTCAGTGCTCCAATTTGGATTGAAAAAGGATAGCATATACTGCATTTTTGTTATTTCAGTTGAATTAGAAGCTGCTTAACAAAGAAACAATTCTTACAGGCATTGCTTTCTGTATTCTCCTACATGTATGAATTGAGCCTTCTTTCCCTGTTTGGAATGGCAGCTGTTAGCTTTCAGTGATGGAATAATAGAAATTTTGGGTTAGGCACCTCACGGTCCAGCTGGGGATAGCCTGCTCAGGGTATTAAAATGTTACAAATCTTCAGGAGCACAACACCCATAGTCAAACTAGAGTTTAAAAGTTCCGCCCTTTTTTGACTCCCACCATATCTGGTGGGTTTTTAAATTTTTTTTCTTTTTGCCTTATCTCAGGAAAATAAAAATAGCATGCTTTTGCATAGCAGTGTGTTACATATTTCAGGACTTTACTTTGGGTTTTTTCTTCAGACTCTTCTGAAGAACCCCCATTCCTTCAAATTTTTCTCATAATATTCAGGATCACTTTTATTGTGGGCCTCTTCAGTATGTCTGATCTACTGAAGTGTAATCCCACAGTTGGCTACAGTAGGCTTTCCTGTTACTGAGAAGGGTTACTGTCACCTACTGTTCAAAATTCTTAAAAGCATATTTGTGAATGGAATTTAAATAAAAACAATCTGTTTCCCGTCTCACTTTTTAAGAATTTGATGTTATTTTCCCATAATTGACCATCCTCAATATTTATGTTATACACATTACCTCAAAATTGGAAAGCTAAAGTCAAAAATGCTGAACTCCTGAACTATATCGTGAGGCTGCAGTGACAGAAAGCTTTGTGTTCTTCTTGTATGAGCTCCGTAAGTGCTTCTCTCTTCATGAAAGTCAAATGCAACCTGCAAATAAAACTCACTTTCTCAATCAATCATTAGATAGATTATGCAATGTTAAGATACCTGATCGTTGTTTTGCTGTTTGAGATTGGAATTAATCTTTTCTGATACATACCTCAGACAAGTTATGAAGCAATCCACAGAAAACAGAAGGTTTGATTAAGTTCTTTCCGGTTAAAATAATTGGGCAGGTTTTTGGGCTCAGTTGTATTTCACAAGGTTATTGTGAAAGAACCAATTCCTTGTACTGAAGGGAAACTTCTAACAATTATGTCAGAATGATTAAAATGCCTATGTAGAGGTGTTGAGCATTTGTCTTAATTATTCTGTAAGATAAAGGTATACATGTGTGCATGATCTTGCTTTGTTGCATCTCTTTTATGGGCTATGAGCCAGTCAGTAACAGACTTTGTCCATTCATTAGACTCTTAGCTGGGCCTAAGGAAAACTGTTTAATTTACAAGTGCTCAGTATCTTAGTTCCTAGCCAGCACTGCCCTGTTAAGAAATATCTGTTTTCCTACAGGAGTTTATACAAAGAATAGAAATTTCCGGATGTATAAGTCATCAAAAGCAGGAAAAAATGTGATTCTGAAGATAGCAGAGGATAATAAGTTTGTCCCCAACTGTGAAAAGGGTGTTTCCTTGGAAGAAGCATATTTTCTTTCCTCTCTAATCTGCAATGTTGGGTAATTACTTAATTCCAGTCAAATGTACAGTATTTTTAAATATCTATTTTAATGATAATTCTCCTGTAGCAGTTGCAAATAACTATTATGAATAAGCAGTAATTCATTCAGCATTGTTACAGTGTAATTTAGGAGTTCCTAGTAGAATTTCTTGGTTTGAAGAAAAAAATTTCTTGGGAGTCTTGTTTTTTCATTAAACCTGCCTTCAAATGTGTTACAGCCTCATTTCTCTATACACAGTCAAAATGCCAAAACATAACCATTATTAAGCTTGGTCAGTTTCTGTGTAGTTCTGGAAGCAAAACTTAACAGATTTCTAGTCAGTTAAATATAAGAAGTCTGAATAATTTTCAAAGTAGGATAAGAAATACAAAGGGTTTCTGGCTGTGTTTTTTTGCATACCAGATTTCCCATTTGATACAGACCCCTCTGTAGGCTGGGTACTTGTACAGACAATAATCAAGTTTTCTATATCTAATCTAAACCTCTTATATCTTATCTTAAGAAGATCCTAATCATTTGCTGTAGCAAAAAGGTTAAAATAGTATTAATATTTTTATTGAAAGCATATTTTTGTTCTGACTTCAGGTTTTATGTCCTGAAATGTTTATTATCCTGAAATGATGCCAGTAAACCACAGTGTATTCAGATCATAGACATCAGAGAAATTCAGTTGTGTTGAATTTAGACTTCTGTTATCATCTGGCTTCCAGTTAGCATTATAGCAAGGAAAAGCAGTTCATTGTAGAGAGAAAAAAAAGAAAATGAAACCTTCCAAAGGGTATATTTGCATAAATACTACATCTAGAGCACATCCTGCTGTAGGAGTGTGGACCAGCAGCTGTTAAATGGGTGGGTCCTGAGACCTTGGCCAGGAACCAAATGTTGCTGTTGGGGAGGAGGAACGTCTGTCCTTTGGTGGGAATTAGGGAAACTGCCAAGGCCAGATGGGAAAAGTGCTCCAGGAACAGGGAAAGGTGCACAGTGACTCATAGGCTGGTGAAGGTTGGCAGAGATCCCTGGAGGTCTCCTGGCCCACCCCTGGGCCCAGGGCTGTGTCATGTTGTGCACCCTGTGGGATGTTACATGGAGTTATATTGTCCTGTGTTATGCTGTAAGAATAATACTCTTTTCCTTGTATCCTTCCTTTTCTTTAGAGCAAGTGATGACATAAAAGTTCTATCATCTGGCTTTTCAGAGGAGAGAAAAATGTCTGCTTTTTTAAACAGTAAAACTACCAGAAGCAGCAGAGGTACCTCAAACCTTTTCTACTGCATAGGAAAAAAAAAAAAAAAAAACCACCCAAACTTGCAATTCAGGTGTTCTGTGACTTGTACACCTGGTAATTTCTAGGAGGGCCCTTCATCAGCTGCCTTTCTGCAGGAGGCAGCGTATATTTGCACTGATGCTCTGCAGCATCTGAATGTCACTGACCCTCCCCTCCTGTACCCACAGCTGTCTTGCTTTGTCCCAGCTCCCTCTGCACCTTGGGGGTGGGGGTGGCACTTTAAAGATCTACGAGAAAGTAACAGTGGCTTTATCCCTGCTTTTATTTAAGAGTGTGATGTGATTCCTGTACATTTTCTGCCTATGGTCTATATAAAGTGTAAGTGTTACAATGGCATATTACAGTGGCAAACCCTCTAACAGTGTATGTTTGTGACCTTTGGTTTAACAGATCCCATGGAAGGTTACCAGGGTTCACCATATCCAGAAATTGATAATTTTGTTCATTCTTTGGTTAATAAAGATGGACTACAAGGAGGTAAAGAGACCACCTTACTGTTTACAAATGAGTCTTCTGCAGCACTATTTCAAAAGAATTTAAAGAATTTTTTTTTTTTTCCTCAGGGATACGACAATGGAGTTACTTCTCTCTCAAAGAACTACTTATTTATGATATTTCTGGTTACCGTTGGTGTGAAAATATCGGAAGAGCTCACAAAAGTAACAATATAATGTATGTTCTTTAACTATTCAGTTTGAAACAGCTTTAGTTATTTTCCTGTTCAACTGTTATTCTCTAGAAATGCTGAAAAAACTGTTATGGATAGAATCAGCAACTGTTACAATTTTTACTGCCTTGCTATGTGGTAATACAATGTTTTAATTACAAAAAAAAGCCCACAAAACCAAAGAAACACTTTATCCCCTCCGCAAGTTTACTTTGTGATAACTGGACTTTTATTTCTAATAATTCTATGAAGTAATCTTCGCGATATTTAAAATATGGGCCCAAGGATGCTAACATAAAAGTCAAAGTATGTTAAAGCTATTAAACAGTACTATGTTTTGATACTTCCCAGCTAGGAAGCTGAAAAATAAGAAAGCAAGCAGACTGCTTATAAATTAATTTACAGTGCTTTCTAAATTACATTCTTATGTTATTCAAATTACTCTGTCATTTTATAATAATTGCGAATTGCTATTTTAGAATGGTAATTCCTGCCACATGAATCAAGATGAGTTTTGTTAGTGACTCTACAAGGACTCAGACTTCCTATAGTTTTAGCAAAATAAATGATGGAAAGTCAGTTTTTTAGATGATATTAGAATTACAGTATATAATTAGTATAAATATTTTAACTTTAAAATAATTTTATGTAACATTTTAAATCACTGAAACATAAGGAATGTGTTTCTGAGAAACAAGGATATGCAAAAAACCCCACAGCTGGATGAACTTGCTATTTCTCAAGTGAATTACTTGAAGTTGGAAAAAGCTGGGTGGCCTAATCAGTTGACAGAAAACAGTGATTTTATGTGGCTTTTATAATGAAATTATCTGTAACAGCAGCAGCAACAAAATCTTAAGAGTTAAGTCCCATATAATAATCTTAATTTGATTACTTTCTCTTCCAAGCTTAATGTAATGAAATTGACTAAATTTCACTTTCAGATGTTAGTCTTAAAAATTTATTTCTTTAAACTTAAGAAGCCTGAAGTTTACTAAAAATCACACAAAACAAGTATGTAGTAAGTATGCCAAGAATATGAAAGCAATGTCCATAGCTGAGGACAAACAAAACCTGTTTAGTATTAGAATTTCCTACCACATGAATTCACTTAATTTATGTACTGTTACTAAAAAACGAAATAATTTCATTCTTAGGATTCTCGTAGATCTAAAGAATGAAGTCTGGTATCAAAAGTGTCACGATCCTGTCTGCAGAGAACAAAACTTCAAATCACAAAGTATGTAGCCTGTGATCTCAGTTATACTTAGTAAGTTTTGGAATGTTAACTTTAATTAATGTCTTATATTTGATTTAGGTTTTCCATTGCCACCTGGGATATGCCTCCAATCTCTTTTCAAAGAGGTATGTTTTTGTCCTATTGAGATGCTCAAGTTCTTGAGAGGCTCTGGAAATCCATGGATATTCCCACAAATATCCCACTCTCTGCTGGGAGAGTGCCACACACTGTTACAGTTGTATAGAGGTCCCCAGAGCAGCTGTGCTGGTGTGGTAGTTTCATATATTCATTTTTAAGGTCTCCAGCAATGCTAAGTTACTGGAATTGTCCAACTTCACCTGGAATTAAAGACTTGCTGTTCTGATGTGAACAGGAGTTCCCAATGTCTAAGCCACAAGGCCACTCCAGGTGCAGAACAGAAAAACTGCCCCAGTTTAGCTTTCCTGTGCATGCAAGGTAAAACAGAACTGGTTCTGGAACTCTTGAGTCAGTCAGAGTCAAATGTAAGTCAGCAACCCTCATTTCTGAAATTCATTTATCTCCATTTTAGTGTACTAAAGGAGTATGTTTCCCCAAACAAGCAGAATATTCAAACTGACCTGATACTGCACCTAGACTCTATGCCCTCAACATACAAGTTTTTCCAGTGCTTAGGCAATAAGAATTGGTATTTTTTCAACTTTTAAATTTAAGTGTACAGCTCTAAATAGCATACAGCAGAATGGCACATTAAGCTCTACTCAAGCAGTTCATCAATAGCTATTAGTTTTCAGAAAATGTCACTTAACTCTATTTTCAGGTCCTGACAGTATATTTGAACAGACACTTAAGTTAGTCTTAACCTTGTATTATTTTACGAAGCTGTATTCAACAGGCTACTTGTAGGGTGCTAGAAAAACAGTGGATTTCTACTCCTATTAAAATAGGCTTCCACAGGTTAATGTGACTATATATGAATATGCTGGAAAATCTTTTAGTGTTGGCCAGCTTTCTGCAGTGTCCATTCCATGTGACAGCACAAACTTCAAACTTGCAGAGCAGTTGAAGGTATCAAGAGATTTGCATATGGAGTAAGTGGTGTTCTTGTCTCTCAAAGGAAGAAGAGTCCACACTAATGGATGACAGGGGGCACACAGAAGGAAAAGTAAATCCACATTCTAATGTGTCAGACTTGTCAAAAAGCTCAGTATCTCCAGAGAACAGCTGGTCTCAAGACTTCCTGTTGTCAGACAGTGAGTGGGAAAACACAAGTGACGATGCCCGTTTCCTAGAAGCTGCTGAAGATGTGGAACTAGCTGAAGCTGCAGATGACAGTCTGAATTATGGCATGGAAGAAATCCCAGATGAAGTTCTTTTGGAAGCTTTAAGGAAAGAAGACCCCTACACTAAAGAAGGCAGCTAAGCACAGTTGGCTACCAGTGAATGACACTTGTGTGTTGCATGCTGATGTGGAAGTTCCTGCAGGGTGGTTCACAAGCACCACTCCAGAGCTGTAAGACAAAGAATGGAGTGCCTGGATGAACTTCAACAGGCATGAGGAGATCACGGAAGATGACGTGGGGGCTGAAGAGACTAAAAAACTTCTTATGAATGCTGCTCCAAGCTTAGCACTTTTAATGTTCTTTGTTGTACAGTTTCTATTTTATTAGTTGTACATCCAACTTTTATTGAGAAACCAACAATTTATGGACTTATTTCCATAAATAATGTGAAATAATTTATTTCAAATGGAAATTTAATAAAAAGATTTGTTTATTCATCCTTGTTCAACTTTTGTCTGTGTTCTCTTTATGAATATATCCCTCTCAAGATTACTTTAATAGGATAAAATTAACACCCAACATTGTTCAGAGTACAGAAAAGTTTTATTAACTGTGATCTTTATTTCCTTTCTTTGATATTGGACTATAAAAAGATAAAATCTCTAAGTTGCTGACTTCTTTTAAACACTGAAACAAAATAGAGTAACAATGATTAAACAAGCTTTAAGCACTGACAATTCTAACAATGGTGTCTACTGAATGTCTGAAAGTCTTAAAAAACCACTTAATTTTTCTTTGATTTCTGCTGCTTTTGTACAGCCAGAGCCTCTTCCAGTTTCATATTGATATTCTCAAAGTGCCTTTCTGCTCCTAGAATTCTCCGAGATTCCACCAGAAGAGCAGGGAGGCTGGAAGTTCCATACTGTTGATAAGAAGATAATATTACAAGGCTACATTTTTAACTTCTGAAACTATAACTTACATATCAGTATTGATTTTTCCTCTAAAGTGGAGCAACATGACCTTTAAAAGTTAACAACATCCAAAATTAAAGTGTCTTCTGAAATATGAGGATTTCTCTCACACATGGCAGGTGTGTAAGCCTTGTCCACAGAAAATGCCACGCCAGGTCCTTGGTACAACAGGAACGAGTTCTAAAGCTACATGAGAAGTGACTCTGGTCATGACATACCAGCACTGTTCTCAGCATTAAGTATCTTACATGGAAGTGCCAGAGCTTTTTCTGCTTTTGAACAATAACAATGCAAAAAAATAATTACTTCTGTCCCACTGTTAATCTTCAATTTCTGTAAAAAAGTTACAACTAAGGACAACAGTTTCATTTCTATGTCTTTTGAATTCCTGGATACTGAGAGCAAGGCAGCAGAATCTTCTCTGAAATACTTCAGCTTCTAATACCAAAAGAACAAGTGAAAGACCGAAAGAACAAACTACAGTAAAGTTCAGCAGTGATTTTCAAGCTGCTTCCACAAAGACAATTAACAAAAGACTTCTACTTAAGAGATGTTAATAAATAAATTTCATAAATTAAAATAAAAACACTTAGAAAACTGAAACACATGCAGAATATGTACTTACTACCACTTTTTCTTTTGGGTTTTCTTCTCTATAATCCAAACAGTCTTGCTGTAGCTCCTTTAAATCAGTAATTAATTCAACTGTTTGCCTCAAGGAAGATTGCCTTTCCTGTAACTCAGCATATTCTCTTTGTAGTTGTGTCAGTTGCGGTTCAGCTCTGAAAGATCAAGACTTTGATGCTTACATCTGCATATTTATTGCATGAATAACTATGACCCTATTTCCTCTGAAGGAATTCTTACAAGGTTGGTCAGAAATACAAAACATAAGTTACTATGGAATAGTGCTTAGGTAGAACAAGCATAGTACTTAAAACAGGGGCATGAATCCAAATCCACCAAAAAGACCCAAACCTCTCTTGAGTCTGGCAATGTAGCCACTCTTTCTTAAGCATTTAGGTTTTTGAAGTGTAGTTTCTTAAATACAAAGTATTCTGCTTCTGCACACCCCTGGCTGCAAAGCTCAGTTGTTCAGAATCTACAAACTACCTACACCTCTGCTAAATAAACTGGAAAAAAATGATCAAAGGATTAAAACACAACACATAAAAATGTGAAGACAGTTTTCAGGGGCTTCAAATAGTTCTCTGAAAAAAGTTTGTCCATAGCACTACATAGAAAAACACCTCTCATGGCCATAGAGAAAAGGTTTTTACCCTGTTTTAATGGATCCAAGCCCATGGTTCCCTACAGTGTTACCTTACAGGGTAAGTTACAGGGTATGTTAAATGCAGCTTCAGTATAAAGCTTGTCACTACCAACCCAAGGGATTTGAGGAAGTCTAATGGTTCTTCCAACCACATAATTCCTGTGTATCTAAATGACACTTAAGATTAATGCCAAGTTAGAGAAGGGGAATTGTGTGGCCACATGAGAAGGAAATAAACCACGTACTAAGAGCAACCCCTGCCCACATGCAGAGGTGAAATACAATCTGCCACCTCAAAACCAAAGAAATCTTCTGTATTACCTTGGTAATTTATGATCCAGCACCATTGCTGGATCATAAATTCAAATCCTAACACTGGTGTTCTTCCAATGAACATATGTTGTGAAATACCCTCCTAGTATCTAGTTAGCTAAGAGAACTTGCAAGAATCACTGTCTAGACAACTGAAATATGTAAAGGAGAGGTTATCATGAGCTTTTGTAAAAACAAAAAAGGAAGAGTGGTAATTTCATCAAAATAAAATGAGCAAACAAAAAAAAATTACATTCCCTCCGAGTTACAAAATACCAGACTCTTAACTTCTTCAGGATATTACTGTGCATCGTTAGAAACACACCCAATTAGCTCTTCTCTGACTTGCACCAGTTTCTGCCTTTTCTTTTTGATGCTTGTTATTGCCTGAAACAAACAGTGAGCAAAGTCTGTAAAACAGTTTCTAAAACTTCAAAGGCAAACAACTCAAATTTCCTTGCCTTTTATTTTTCTGAGGTTTTACGCTGGTTGTCATTGTGGAAGATTCTAAGATACCAGACCTGATAAATTGCCATATGTTACATCTGTATTTTAAACAATTTAAAGCTGTTTAAAATGTCAAACTCTAATCTCCATCCAAATTTTTTCTTAAGAAACATTGGATTTGAAGCATACAAAAGGAGTTTGTGACTTTTTAATTTTAAACATTATGAACCCTAGATTTTAGGTTTAAAAATGAAAATTAATACAAACGTATGTTCAGGATGATTGCCATAACCAAATAATATTTCTTTAATATAACATACAATTAAAAAATAACACCCAAAATTTATCATAAATTTAAATATAGCAACTAAAAACTTAATTTTAAACAAATGTCTAAGAAGCAAACTAAGGATAAATCTGAGTGGCTGTCAATGCTAGGTGTGTATTAAGACTTTCATTTTACATGCAGAGGAGTTTACCATATCACCCCAAGTCAACAAGACCTTAGCATATTAATTGCTACTTCCCAGGATAAGCTTTATGTTGACTATTTGTTAAAGCTACTTCGCCACTGAAAATTTTGCAGATGTTAATTTGGGCAGAAATCCAGACAGTGCCTAAGCTGCTCTTAAATCTCTCTTCTGTAGGGCATTCACCTCTTCCTGATGAAACCACTGCAATGTTTTTCTGCCCTTATACTAGTGCCTCCTTCTGTCAACATTCCCACTGCATAGTCAGCAAATTCCTACTTGCTATAAATGAAGAGAGGAACTGTTTTCCTCTGAACAAAAACTGCATCTATTTAGGGAATGCAGCTGCCTGAATCTTCCCTTCTTTAAATTAAGCAATCCCATTCCATCCCCAAAGGTTGCTATCTTTGCTGCTCTCCTAGATTTGATATTCATTTATGTTTCTTTAAGGTTAGCTCATTATTTAACTGGCTCTCCAGAGGCCTCACTCTTTTAAAAAAAAAACAAACCAAAAAGTCAAAAGAGTAACTGACATGCATAGATCTTACCCATCCTAATGTGCACTCATTCTTTTTACACAATATAGCAGTATACATCTGGAGTTTGCAATCCACAACATTTACTCAGATCATTTCCAAAAAATTTTGTGTGGTTCCCTAACCTCTGTGCAGTTGATTCTGAGTACAGTACACCTTTCTGTAAATTATTTTGTCTTTTTCAGTCAAGTTCTCAACATTTCAATGCCCACAACTGTATGCTCTACAATCTAGTGATAGATATGCATTTACCTTAGCATTTTTTTTCTTCATATTCTTTAATTCCTGGACTCCTGCTATCTACAGAGAAGAAGAATTACAGGTTGACAAGTTGAGCTCATCACTATCCTCCTAAAAACATGGTTGCAAGAATTACTTTGGAATAACATAAAAAGCTGGGTTTTTCAGTATCTTTATATAGATGTATAAATCTGGCAATTCCAACACTTGTTACTTCTAATGAACCACTCAGAACTGTAGCTTTAGTACTTAGCCATTGTACTTGGCACAACTCCTGCAAAGTCCTGAGTTCATTTTACGCATCACAATCACCTTAATCTTTCCAGCCAATAAATCACAGGATGGCTCAGGTTGGAAGGGACCACAGTGGGTCTTCTGGTCCAACCTCCCTGCTCAAGCAGGGTCATCCTAGAGCACATGGCACAGGACTGTGTCCAGATGGTTCTTGAATATCTTACACTTACAGTTATGTTCAAAATGTTTAAAAGGATGATTTACCCTGGAATACATTAGAGGCCTTACTAAGAAGTCACTGAGACCGCAGAAAAATTAAATCCACCTTTTAAAACTCTAGTCAATGAGCTTTGAAAACAGTGTTTGACATAGCTGTATGCTCATTTAAATTATGCAGCTCGCCAGTTTTACTACATAATGATTTAAATATGGCCAACATTTCAGGATTATTGGATGCTTCCCTATTCTCAAAAGGTGACAATTTGGCAGAGTACTTTGCATGACCCCAGTGTTGTGTCTAGAGGCAATTCTTGTGAAAGCCTGCACAGAGGCAGCCAACCACAACCTGCACACAACAAATTGTCTTTTCACATTACTTATACTAACAAGAGACTGGAAACTTTTGCAGCTTCTAAAATGAATGTGTAAAGGGCAATATAAACCCATTGGTATTCTGACCACAAAACTGATTTTATCTCTGGTGTACTTACAAGATCAGTGATTTGATCCTTGAAAGCAGAAGAAAAGTCACTGATAGCCTTTCTGCAAATGTTTGATTCTATGCTTTGTCTGGAGAAGTCAGAGGGACAAAACATATTTGGTTTAGTAAAGGGGAAATCTCATCCAAAACACCTTCTCTGAGTAACAAATAAAGCCCAAAGTTAAGCAGCTACACAACTGCAGTTCTTTCATATACTAGCAATAGCTTCATTTCTACTTTGAAAAATACCAGCTGAGATGTGCTGTTATTGTTTGGAAAAATATGAAATCCCTGGAGACCATGTTAAAAAACATTTGTATCACAACTACTTAATAATCGTTAACATCAGAATGTAACCATGCAATACTGATTCCCTAAAGGAAAGCCCATTAGCAAAAGCACAGATATTTCTTTTTAAAACTTTGATTATCCAGTCATGGAAAAGCAGAATATTTACCTGTAATTTTCTGCTATCTTCTCAACTTCAGCCAGAAGAACATCCAGTTCTGTAATATCTCTAGGAGATCTCTTCAGATCTTTGGGACACCAAATCTGTACAGAATGTGGGCTATCCACTGGAAGAACAGAATGAACATAAACATTGCACAATTCTGGTACATGCTGTAAAACACTAGAAATCTCTTGTTCCCGTCATCAAAGCAACCATCTAAAAGTTATGAGTATTTTAACATGAAATTTGAGAAGAATATTCTAATTATTTCATCTGTCTTTGCCTGCATAACTTTGATAGATTTACCTGGGAAAACCTTAGAACTGATGATCAATGATATGTAACTTAATTCTTATTCTTTATTGATTCAGGCAAGCCCAGGAACACATCAGTAAACTAAGTAATAAACTACACAGTGTACTGTAGAGTTGGTTTTTTGTGTTAAAAAGCTATTAGCCTAAATTTTCACCTTGCATTACACAAAGAATCATGAGCTTTTATATTTATATACATTATTTTATTAATACCACATATGTTTCAAAAACCCACTATACACAAATACATTTCTTTAAACTTTACAATAGCATCATAAACCAATTCCACAAAAAGTGAAACCATGTTTCTTCACACACTCCCTGGTGTAAATCCAGTACTAAAACACCATGGAGTTCTGTTCAAAGGAAGCAAGATGACACAAGGGACAGTTTCTTCCTACTGAAAATGCCACTGTCTTGGAGCTCCCTGTCTCAAGGGTCTTTACACTGACAGCTGCGCCTGTGCTGCAGTCACAGGCACTCCAAGTTCTGCCCCACAGCTGCTGCTCCAGGCTTCCAGACCAAGGGATGTACTGACACCTCCTACAGCTTCATAGCCATAGCTCCAGGCTTCTCCCCAAAGGAAACCAGGCTGACTTAGAGTTACAATGCACATCTATGCTTTACCCCTTCACGAGAGGAACAGGCAAGTCTAGGGATGCAAACCATGGGGACCAAACAGGGGTCTATACCAAAACGGAAATTAAAACTTCCCATTTCTAGAAGCACTGTGTTGCTAATATCCAAAAACGAAAACCATTGAAAAATTTAAATCTTTAATGAAGAAAAGCTATATGGGAGTTCTGAAAAGTGTATTTTACCAGGAGAATCTGATGTGTTCTCATCTGAAGACTGCTTCTTTTTTGCCTTGAATTGAGTAGTATTCAGAGTTTTCTGTGACATGAAAAACACATTAATTTCCAGAATAAACCCCAGGTTTGCTCATCTAAACTCCTGAGAGATGACAATTAGGAAGAATGCAAAAAGCATTTCCTGACTGAACATCAGCAACATTTCCTTTGGCCTGTTCCACCAGTCCCAGCTGAGTGGTCACCTGCTGTGGGTGCCTGACCACGCTGGCCACTGATCTGTCAGTCACTGGCCAGGCAGCAGGGCTGGAGACATCTAAGGAGCTAAAGGACCCTTGGTTCGGCACAGTCATTGACCAGGATTACTGATTACAGAGTGGCAGCCACTCTGACCAACAGTGCCTGCTCACCTTCCTTTTCACCCACATTCTGTCCCAATCCTTTCTCCACTTCTACTACTTTGTGACAGCACAACAGCTGTCACACACTTGTACAAAAGTGCTGCATGCATCCAGCCTTCTGATGAAAGACTAACACTCTGTACTGAGTGTACAATTTCAATAAATTTCAATACATAAAAAACCCTTGTTCCAACTACTGCACAGCTTCTGTTATCATAGGTTACTTTCTTGAGCCTGCAGACAGTTGATTCCTGCTGTACGCTTGGCAGCTAAGTGGGCCAAAAGCACTTTACACTAATTCTGGAGTGTTCAAAAACACTCATTCAAAACTGAATGGCTTTTAATTCTAACACATATTCAAAATTAATTTTATCAATATTCTTTTTCCCATAAACCCATTTTGCTTCAATATCAAACAAGTACAAAGGATTCATATTCCATCTAGTATGCCATTCCTCAAGAACATATATTCTAGATACAAATAAGATAACTGAAAAAGAAAAGAATATGCTCCCAAACGAACAAGAGAACAGGCTGCAGGATCCAGGAACACCTGGCTATTATATTCCTTGTTGACGTGATGACTTGTAGCTTTAAGCATTTCACTTGGCCACCTCACTGGAATACTCTGAGGACTGATATTTTGGATACAATTAAGTACTGAGAAACAAATGGAAGGTCTTTCTCTCCCCCCACCCTCTAATGCAGGCATGGCATGAAGTAAACTAAAATTAAATTGACTGATAATAATCATGAAACTTGTTCGGTACCACTGTCTCCTTAAGGGGTTCCTCTTCAGCACCAGCTGTGTTGAATTTCTGAACATCACCATTGGAGGGCTTTGAGTGACGTGATTTTTTACTGGGAAAAGAAAAACATATACTACTGACCTCTGAGGAAGGATGATCTTCAACCATATATATAAAACCTTGTGTTTTGGGAAACATTTTGTACAGCTATGTCTCATACAAGTACTATTAAAGTTCTTGCTTGAATTAAATAGCAAGACAATTTTGGATTTAAACCAAATTTGATTTAACATATGTGAAATATACTAACAAAATTCTAATTAAAATATTTAAAAGATAGTTTTCTGTGTTACATATAATTTAAGTAGAACACTTTCCCCTTTAAATCTTAAAATCTAAAGATTAAGTTGAATGCTCACAAGTTTATTTTTTTTCCACCAGACTGTCTGTCTGTATTTTGCCCTTGTGGTGCTGAAACATGACCGAGTGCCTCGTTTTGTGAATGTTCCTCTCCATAAGCATCCACAGCAGTACTGTGCAAAGGGTGATCTATAAAGAACAAAAAATAAACTGTATGAACACTGCTCCCATCTTTTACGGCGAAGAGCACTGCCAGCCATTAAGCATTTCGTTAGAATATTTGTGGTTTGCTAACTAATAAAAAGGAAGTTCTTGTTACAAGTATTATTTGAGGATTATGAAAAAATATATAGTGAAAGTTTCTCTTTGCTATGGCATACGTAAACCGTCTACACATTCAAATAACTACTTTCTTTTTTTTTAATATAGATTTTAAGCTGCTTTAGTGGATGTTATGAGAAGGCAATCACTGCTGCTACAGAATATTTGTAAATGTGAAAAATGTAGGTTTTAGCATGCCTTCCACAGTATAAATTTCCTTTTCAAGCACACTGAAACAAAACCTTTGTGTTAGTTTATATTTGTGACAGTGGGCATCCTTTTTTACAGTCTAAACACACACCACAGAAAAGAAAAAGCACTTTCTTTTCTGCAGCCTTGCTGTACAAACAACCCTTCTGCTAAATTGTTTTTATAGCTCATTGTCAATGCTGTTCCTAAGCCACATTTATATTTCTGTAGTTTTCTCAGAATAATAACTATTACAGTTGAGAATTAGCTGTTAACATTTTCTCTACAGCTTGTAATTATACACTGGTTTAAAAAAAAAAAAAAACAACAAAAAACAGATGCAACAGAGGACTCCACAGAGGTGCATTTATGCCATCTAAATTGATTCTCTTCCTGTGTATTGAGGCCTCATTACACAATTCCAATATAAAGCATGGAAGTAATTTTAATCCTTCACAAAAAAATGCATGTCATTTTTTGGTTATATGTTATTTTTTAAGTAACATCTGAAAGTGGCAGAAAAACACCCCTGCAAATGTCCAAGTCCACTACCATGAATACTCTTAAAATAGGAAAAATGACACTTCATAATTCGTGTAATTTGATAAAGAATAAGTTAAGATACTGAACTTTGGTTTTTAACTCTAAGTTCTTACACAGTGCAATATTATCATGTGTGAAATTCTACCATACAGACTATAAAGGTGGAATAGCCTGTATTTTTCCATTGACCTTTATTTGCATATACTACAGCATTATTCCTGTTACTTCCTAAATTACAGAAAATAACACAAAATCCCATCTGTCTCTCCTCTCCATTACTTTCTCTTGCAAAGAACCAAAACCTTTTCCTAAGTAAGCACCTCAAGTATTTTGTCCATGTGGTTGGTTTGTGAAAAATCATACATTAAATGACATTCAAGATAATACTAACCAAAAGAATCATCCAGCTCCTCAAGTTGATTTGTTTCTGCTACCTTCAATATCCTTGAAACATCTGGTTCCTCAAGCAAAAGTGATTTCCACCGAAGATTGGAGTCAGCTTTGTGATCCTGGATGGGTATGAAATTAACAGCCAGTTTACTCAGCTCTTTGAATGTACAACAGATTAAATGTGACAATACATTTCAAGAACATTTGGCTAGGACCATATTGACTCCTAAACTACGATATAAGGATTTGAAGCATATTTTTGTCTCAGGCTATGGAGTTTTTCCCCTAAAAGAAGTGATGACATAAAATGTTTATGTTCTGCTATTTGATAATGCATTCCACTGCAAGCTTTGTCTTATTTCATAAAAAGTGTATAAACTTAGAAGTCTTATAACACTCATAATATGTAGTTTCTATGATCTGTAGTTTTTTTCTTTTCAGGCATTAAAATATTTTTTCTTTCATCTCTGTATCACATACATTTCCACCTTGCTCCAATTCAATTACTTTTATCTTAAGAAACAAAAAAGCTACAAAGTAACTTCTTATAAAAAAATGTGGAATTTATAAATCAAGGATTACAGAGACACTTCTGTAAAGCAGAAGGGTAAGGGAGAATGACACTAGTTTATGAAACAGTTGTGAGCCATTCACAAAATGCACAAGTGACTTTCCTCTCTAATTTCTGTATATAGCTGTAGGATGAATTATAACCAGAAACGACCGACCTCTGGAACTTTTTTATTTTACCAGTGCTTAGCAGTGCCCCAGAATTTCTATTATAGTACCAATAATAAATAAATCTCTATAAATCTTCTTTTGTGAGATTGTTTTTTATCTTATGCCTGTTTGAAAGTCAACGGTCCATTTTGTGCTACTCCTAAAAGGAAAAAAGAAAACTCCACATCAACACCTCAAGCCTGCCCCAGCAGGGACTGCACAGCATTTCCCAGTGCAAAGCAAGCCCTGCATTAACCCCTGTGCATCCGCCTCCAGAGAAAATGTCCTGACTGCACAGTAACACGACACAGAATCACAGAATATCCTGCACTGGAAGGGACCCACAAGACCCCGAGAGTCACACTCTTACTCCCGTGCCTAAGAGTACTGTCCAAACAGCCCTTGAATTCTGTCAGGCTTGGTGCTGTGACCACTTCCCTGGTCCAGTGCCCAACCACCCTCTGCGTAGAGAACTTCTAATATCCAGCCTCAAGCTTTGAGGCCACTGCCCTTGTTCCGCTCACTGGTACCAGAGAGAAGGGATCGTGTCTGCCCGTGCAGCCCCTTGGTGAGGAAGCTGACAGCACCAAGAGCTCTCCTCTCAGTCTCCAGCTGGACAGACCAAGCGACCGCAGCCACTCCTCACACGGCTTCCCACACAGCCCTTCACCCTGCCCTCCTCCGAACACTCTACAAATCCAAAACACCGGCTGCAGGAATTCTGCCCTACGTAGCGAAACTTACCTCTAGCTTACCGCTGGTATGATGCTTCTTTATTTTCTTCTTTGAGGACATTTCGCTGTTCAGAATATGCTGCTGAATACAAAACCGAGGATGAAGTTAGTTAAAAACTCCCCGATACAACCCAGCTACGGGAAATCACTTCAGGCTGTTAGGCTCAGCTCACTTGGAAAGCGGTAAAACCGCACTCCCCGGCCCGGCCCTCAGCGCGCCGCCCACCGCCTCCGGAGCCGCGCGCACCGCCGCTGAGATGGAAGGGGAGGCGCGGGCGGAGCCGCCGGCCCGGAAGGGGAAGCGGGACAGCGCCGCCCAACAGCGCTGCGCCGGGGCCCTTCGGTGTTCCGAGAGTTCACCTAACCAGCATGCTCCTCCAGCGCTCCGCCGGAGCCCTTCGGTGTTCCGAGAGTTCACCTCACCACCACGCTCCGCCGGAGCCCTTTCGGTGTTCCCGTGATTTCACCTAACCACCACGCTCCTCCGTAGTTTTCTGTTAATGACTCTAGTTAAATAACAAAAACAAACCACAAGAACTTCCCGGTGTTTTGCCCTCTCCCTTTCCCTAAACTGATGCTGTGCATCTGGAAAAGCAAGCGAAAGAGACTGCTTCTGCAAAGAAAGCGAAAGCTACGGTCACAAACAGTTAAGAAATTAATTTAAGCAGCACCAAAAAAAAAAAAAAAAAAGCTTTAGCTTGACAACTTAAAATTCCATCTCTGGCAATTGTTAAGAGGAGACTTAGCAATTTGTCAAGCCCCGTCATTTGGAGGGACTGCCACACCTCTTTAATCACTGGCAGTGGTGAGTGACACTGACACCCACACACAGCCCTTTGGCTTTAGCCAAATAAACTACAAAAGTGAAATAGACACTTTAGGCTTAAGAGGTGGTAAGCTCTCTTTAGACTTCTATTTTGCTGGCTACAGCACCTAGCCCCATGAGCCACAAATAATACAGTACAAATTTGTTTCTGTAGCAATAGATTGCTTTCCTGAAAGGTTTCTTCAATAGAATGTTAAGAATATAGACCCTGGATCCAGTTTCATCCATCTCTCAGCTATCTCTAGTAGGAGCCGTGTGGTGACACTTCCCTGCCTTTTCAAGCAGCATACACACAGATTTGAGTATGTTACTGAATAAGTGACAAATTTGGTTTAGGTTTCTTTCACTATGGAAGAAATGTATAAAGGAACATGCAAAATTACTTAAGAGGAGAAACTCTGCAGTGAGTAGAACCAGAAGTTTGCTTAGCATCTTGCACTGACATCTATGTTCACATGGAGCTTCAAATAGCGTCCAGGTGGTGGTGCTTCTTCTCCCCTGGTCTGGTAACTCCATCCCTGATTTAAGCCAAATGCATGGTATGAGGGCAGGAATAAGGAAACCCACTACCACCCAGGCACAGTTTCAGAAAATTCCACTTTTCACTTAAGTCATTTGAGGCAATGGTAAGAACACAACTGCCAGGAAAAAATACAAAAATAAAAGTAAAGACTTGTTTGTTTAGTAATGTACTGAAAGAGCAAATGACAACACCATCCTTTTCTTACAAATATTGGCCAACATCTTGAACATAAAAAGTCACTTTCCAAATGCAAAAGTGTAAACAACCAGCCTTTACACTGTATTTAGTATGTCCGTACCAGTGGAGTTTTACAGCTTGTCAGTTAGTATATTACACCTGGGCTTGCTAGTCAGCAGCATATTTCCTTGATAAACAAACACATCACAGCACTGAAATGCAGAAATATTTATTTTGGTTTCCTTCATTGGTTTTGAAAATTGTTTTGGTTTTTATAAAACATAGAAATAGCCAACACTAAGCAAACATCTGAATTTCAATGTAAAACTACTGCTCTAACAGTTGACTTGGATTTGTGTACCTGAATTGTATACACATATGAAATTATGCTACAGAGTAGTGCATTACAATCACACACAAATCTTAGTGCAAACCTTGTTGTGCTTGTATTTTACATATATCCATGTTTTCAAAAAACAGCAATGAATGTTAATGCAAAACCAACTCTGTTGAGGATAACAAAAGACTTATGCTGTAATAAGGCTTATTTCTGCTGATTTTTCAAACAAAAGAAAATAACTAGTTATTATTTTGCAATTTATCTGGGAATTAGGTACTTATCCCTGAACAAATACCTATCCTGGGCCAACACACAGTTCTGTTGGCATGTATAAATCATTCCAATTGCTGCAAAGCATCAGGCAAAAACATTCTACCTGACCTATTTTGCTATTCAGTGACGAATACTCAGTGGCTCATACATACAGCACGGAAAACAGGTTATGTCAGAAGCTCTTCCACTTACAGAGGGCCTGGCACATTTTCATAAAACACATTTTAAATACAAGTTCATTGCAGGGAAACAAGTGTCTGGTACAGGTGCAATGTTTACCCTGACTGTTAGCATAGCCCATCCTTCTGATTTGGTTTTTAGGTCTCTAGTGTTCTTGCCAGAGTTGGGATCTGCTCATTTGCAGGGCTGGCACCACTCCAGGATGATGCTAATGTAGCAGAGGTTACACTTGCTGAATGAACTGCATCCACACAGTGCAGAACCACCATATGCAGACTCTGAGGAACTTCTATTCATCAGTCTTCTTTGTGTGGAGTGCTGACTGCTACCTTATAGAAGTACATCCCATAATTGGCTGTAGATATAGAGGGGAGATAGAGCTCAGATGCCTTGTCCCAGTTAATACTGGGACCAACAAAGATGTGATACCAGCCATGCAAACTGTAAGGGTTTGGTCTTTTGGTGGGTGGGTGGTGGGGTTTTTCTGAACACCTTAAGTAATTTTTCTGAGGATGCAAGATACTTAGAGGCATTTTCAAAACTGCCAAATCCTTTGTGGAATTGACAACTACAAAACACACTGCAGACAGCAAACATGCTGGCAATAAAACCTTAGCTCCTTGGTGAAGGTGAGTCCCATTTTTGACCAAGGAAAAATTAAATAACTTAAGTATAGTTAGCATTTATAGTTAAGGCTCTTTTAGGAAATTGTAGGTCACCATAAAAACAGTATGCAACACGACTTGACAGTAAGGCAGTGTTCCATTTCTTCAATGTTCCTATGGCAAGTACCCATTTTTGTACAAGTTAATGATTGCACAGTTTCCTTCCCTATTTTTGCTGTAGTCAAAATACAGATATGAAGGCTAACAGTAGACAGACGTGTGCCACTCTGCTCATTCTGTTTGAAGTTACATTTTGGCATTAGCATAGAGTTCATCTATCTGTGACTGGAAGTATTTTCGCAGCTCTGGTCTCTTCGCCTTCAGTGTGGGTGTCAACAGGCCATTTTCAATTGAAAACATTTCAGCGCACAGGACAATGTCTTTCACCTGGAAAATAAAAAGTTACTAGCCAAGCTGTATTCCTTGAAATACAAAAGACTATTAAAAACTTGCCCAGACATCTTGAAGCTTGTCACTTGAAAAATTTTCCAGACACAACTTAAAAGCAGAATTTTTGGAGAATCAGATCATATTAGTGTTGAGAAGTTTAAAGAATTAGGTATTTCATTCTCATAAGCATCATACCTGTTCAAATGACTTCAAACCAGATTCTTTCCCAATTCTCACCATGTCCTCCAGAATGTATTTTTTTACATCCTGTGGATACAGAAATATGTTGTATAGCTTCATGCTTCCATAAGCAGCAACTTGAAGAAGTAGATGCAGAACAGCTAACTGCTCAGTTGGATATGCCTTACCTTGTTTCTGCATAGCTCTTGATAGGAGCCTTCAAATCCCTTTTTCTTGGCCCAGCTAAGCAGAGTATCAGGATCAGGTACCACAACACCTACTAAAAAAGCCTAAAAAAAAAGAGAAAATTGACGAAAATTCTAAGTCAGCAGTTTAGTTCTTACACATTTGGGGAGCATTTCTGATCCTGCTGTAAAGTCAGCAGCTTTCTCTGATGCCTGCCTGAACACAAAGTGCAGTTCAGTACAGCTGAACTGACACAATGAAAATCCACATTTTTTTTTACACTTGAAAACCCCCAAGATATCCAGGCTCTTGATTGGTGTGCATGGGTTTTTCTGTTGTGGTTTTTGTTTGCTTTTTTGGGTTTTTCCCATTGCACACTGTTAGCAATTTATATACAGTCATTAATACACAAATTAGTTCAGTTCCACTATCTGGTGTGAAGCTAAATCCAGAAACATGCTATGTAACTGCTGGAATTCAATCAGAACCGAAATGCATAACGATAATAGTCTACAATAAAAATTTAAATTTCAGTCCCAAAGTTTGGGGTGAGGGGAAGGAAGAAAAGAAGACTTTTCAACAGTCTCCTTTTGCATTAATATTTAATATTACCTGAAAAATGCTTACCTGCAAACTCTCTCCATGGACAAACACCTGTGAAACAGCTTCACATCTCAGGTACACATTCTCTATTTTCTCTGGTGCTATGTACTCTCCCTGGGCTAGTTTAAATATGTGTTTTTTCCGGTCAATGATCTTCAATGTACCATTCTGTTGACAGAAATAACTTTCACTCAGAGGAGGCACTTCAAGTGAAAAACCAATCTACACACCTTAGGCATGCCACCCTGGCACAGTAAAACTGTGCTAGAGCCAGAGAACTGCCAAACTAGATTAGATGGATACATAACCTATTTTCTTCTAACACTAAACTGGGGGAAGCCTCAGCACTGGCACTGTCAATACTTTTTTAGGCCCAGGCACACAGATTCAGTTACAACAGTGATGATCCACAAATTCTTGTATTTCACCAAACTAATTCTGTTCAATACCAAAAGTTTTCTAATCCATTTACTAAATTTCTGCCAGTAACTCTAAAAGTATCATTCCAGCTATGTAAGTTAACTTACTGGTAGCCATTTCCCAATATCTCCTGTGTGAAGCCAGCCATCTTTGTCCAGAGCCTCTGCTGTTTTTTCTGGATCCTTCAAATAGCCACGAAACACATTTATCCCTTTAATACAAACCTGAAAAGAGCCATTTGTTAATATATGCTACAATGAAGGAAAAGTTAGCAATCACTGCTATCAACAAATGCTTTCTCCAATGGTTCTTAATGCCCATTAAAAAGACAAGAGAAAGTTTGTGTGTGTACAGGAACTTCTACTCATGGGTTTTGGAGACCTAACTTTTTCCACTGGTATGAAATACAATAAGAAGCAATTGGATGGATTTAATATCTTCCAGTCTAGAATAGTGTTCCTACCCACTATTTGAATAACTGGGACCTATCAGAAGAAATTTGGTTTTATTTATGTGAAAAAATTCTGCTAGATCCAGAAATACCATCTCTCAGCCTGGCAACATGTTCATTTCAGCTTTGGTAAACAGCAGGGGCATTGTGCTAGAACTAGTGGAGAAAAAACCAGTTGTATATCAAGCAGATGGCACATCTGTTGTCCAAAAATTAGGCTAGAAGGAATTACTAATGCAGTTCAGCAATCAATTCTTGAAAAGCTTTCAGTGCCTACCCAGCATGCTGGTGAACTACAATACAATGAACATGAGGTGTTGTCAATAGGAGTGAGATCAGAGTGTTAGTGAGGGTTCTGACGAGATCAAGGAGACAGTACCAAACTCAGGACCAAAATAAAGTCATATTTTACAAAGCAAGTAATTTCCGTTCTAAAATAGACTTTATCTGGAAGGATACAAATAAAAGAAAAGTCTACATGTCCCAGTCAAGTCAAAGACTGACCCATCAAACATTAATTTTTCACAGCTCCTAAGATCACAGGAAGGCAGTAGGTCACAGCTTTTCCCAGTAGAGAGAGCCAACCACTTATCTGTATCCTGCTAGCTGGCACTGAGACCTCATCTGCATATGCACATATATAGTTCTATTCACAAATTCATTCTTCTTGACTGGCAAAAGTGAAAATCAAGGCTGACAGAGCATAGAATATTGCAAGCTTACTCTCAGAGAACAGGACTAGAAATATTTAACCCAGATGAAAAGCAGAAAATAAGGAAGAATATTTATTTTAGGCAAATGGGTAAGGAGAGCCAATTCAATAGCCATGAGCTTTGAGTTCTGTGAAGCAACTTACAATACTTTTTGTTACATTTAGAATAGTTTATACTGAGGAGGTTCGGCTTGAAAGACTAAGATGGCACCTGATTTATTAAGGGGCTACCATTTTTATTCAAGTGCGAAGTAACTACTAATGCAGCAAACTTTCACATTAAGTGAAAGCAAAACACTTTTAGGAATTTTTTTTAAAACTATTTAACTATTTCTCATTATAAGAATTTATACTTGGCTCCTCTATCAAACCAAGGTCTAAGAACATACTGAACGAGAAGCAAACTTGCTGGAATCATATGCAAGACAGAAGAATTTTGACGCTGTTCTTCACATGGAAGCAGTTTCCCACCACCAAGACCAATTAAATCCTTCAGTATTTGTGGGTGTTAAAGCTCAATTATTTGTTTCCAGTCTCATACAAATTACAACCAAAACAAATAAATATTATAAATCCTTTATAGCCAAAAATTAGTTACTTGCTTAAGCTACTTTTAATTTCTCACTCCCCCAGCTGCCCCACAGCCTCTTGAAAGCATATGAAAGACACCACAGTTAATCTGCTTTTGAGGCTTGGGGAAAATAAATTACTACATGAACATGTGTTCAAAGTATACACAAAGTTAAATCTGTATACACTTCACTTTGAAAAAATATTTTAAAAGACAGCATATAGCATCACATAAAAAGCCGAGTCCTCGAAATGCAATTTGTAAAATATACATGTTCAATTTGTGCAGACTGCATAAAAAGAGTTAAGAATGTGCAGGCAGGCATGATAAATCATCAGCAACCTTCATGGCACTTGATCTCCATTTCTCATAAGCTCACAGCCACTTTAAATTACCTCATCTCACACATCACTAGCTGGGTAACTGGCTATATGCATCAGCTGTTCTCTGGCCCTTGGCAGTAGGGAGGGAGGGAAGCCCTCTGCCAGCATTCTGCTGAAGAGTAGCTGCAGTATGAGCTGGCCACACTTCCCAGCTGTTCCACAGCTGGAAGATGTTGCCTTGGTCATACAGCCTTATGTATGGTCATAAAACCATCTGTTAACCTGTGGGATAACATTAGTATGTAATATACATTACTAGTATATCCCATATAATTTCCTGATTTGCTTCTGTGAATCATTAACTGGTATGGCATGCAGCATCTTAGATTTTAGGTAGCAAGCCATATTTAGCACTTTCACTAAACTCAGTTTTTTCAGGAACAAAAAAAACCATTTTCCAAAATTTCCCAAGAGGCTCATATTGCCTTTCTGAAATTACTTACCTCACCCTCTCCTTTGGCAGCCAAGTAATTCATTTCTTGTACATCAACAAGCTTGATGGCATTGCATGGCATTGGTGCTCCAACATGACCTATTAAATAGAGTAACACTTCAATAGCCTGATGCTTTTTAGTCAGATTCTGAAAAAAATTAGCTGCTCACACACTGAAGAAAGATGGAAATGATTTCTGGTAGCTTAAATTTGCCAGGACTGAAGCATTAAATTCTCAGATATCCCTAAGAATGTTACAAGCTGAACCATGTATTCAAGCTTGACTTCTCTTACAATCAGGATCCTCACTCTACAGACATATTTAAGCAGCAGAAGTCCCACTATAGTTTCCATTAGCAATATTATTTCAGTTGGGGAGCTAGAGATGTAACAGCTGAGGGAAGTGCAAACTCTTGATTCCAAACACCAAAAAATGCCATTTATATTTCCAGTACTGCCTTTATACACAGAAGATTTGTGTTTGATAGAAACTAAAAGGGTTAGTACTATGACCTTCCTTCTTATAAAGCTACTTCAACTTACAAGAACAAATCCTATTAGAAGTTTGAATTACTGAATATTCATAGCTATTTAGGGGTAGCAATGTCAAGGGATCTCTTCAAAATTTTTTTATTTCACTCATCCAATATTATCCTTCATGATGGGTGTTACTGAAGATTAAATAAAGTGATTAGGGACCTCTAAAAATTTCAGCAATCCTAAAATTTAACAGACAGGTAGATAGCCGAACATTATACCTGCAGTCCAGTCACCAGGCAATGACAGGGAACATCCAGCTGTGCATTCAGTCTGTCCATAACCTTCATAGAACTAAAAGGTGAAATCAAAATATAATCTAAGACCATTACTTTTCAACACCAAGTTTCTTCATTAAAATGCAATTAATATTTTGTTTCTTTTCTTCTAATTGTTTAAATTTGAGTGTACCAAAACCCTCAGTATCTTCTAAGAAAACCCTGAAATATTAAGACAAAATTTTAGGTGCTAATATTACACCTTCAGTTCCAATATTTACTCAAAAGTTTTGCTCGGTTTCACCTGACACCTGTTTAGATTAAAACAGAAAACAGTAGAGGAAGCAAGAAAAATTACAAACATAACACTAGCAGTGACTTCATTCACATAACTTAAAAATAGGTTTGTCTGAGACAGCCAGAAATGGAATCCCTATGCCTCATGACAGCTCTGTGATTGCTATACACATGACAGGCTTTCCTTTTCTATGCAAAATGCATTGTTACACCAGTACACCACTGAAAAACTTCTGGAAATTATGGAAGCTTGATATTTTAGATCATTTTTGCTTTCTATCCTTGAAACTTATTTAATTTCAACACATTTGTTCTATTCTATGACGTCACTGTCCAAATTTTACCTCCTAAAGCATATACTTTGAGGAGGCTCTGAAAATAAATGGAATGTGTGCAATTTGATTCACCCCAGCCTCATCTTCAAAACAGCAATACTACAATACTATCACATTGATTATTAGATTTTCTGCAGTAGTTACAAATACTTCTGTCAGCAAGGCAAACAGAAGTATTTGTAATTAAAATTAAATAAAATAGGCAATTTATTGCTTTCTGCAGCCCATGAAAAAAAATCTTTCCTCTAAGACAGGTCAGTTGGTTACTTCAGTGAAAAGACTTTGGGATGAACATAGAAATTGCAGGGGACTGACAGAAAGCCAGGAAAAGAGCATGCACTTATATAGTCTCCAAGAATACTCGAAAGAATCATCCATATAATCAGACTACTAGAAAAGCTCTAACAAAGCTGAAGCCAGGTATTAAAATATTTAGGGTTTAGGACTAAGGCCAGGCAACTCACCTGACAGCCAAGAGCTGTTCTCAGGAAGGTCAGTACACTTGCAGACACAGGTGCTGCTCCTGTAATCATCAGCTTTACTCTTCCTCCCAGACTTGCCTACAATAAACACAAGATACTGTGGACACCAAAAGCATTTTAGAAATATTTCCAGAGTCATCTTATATGACACCCTTAGCCACTGTTCACCTACAGTCCCACCCACAAATGTTAGGGTAAAAGTTTAGTCTTCTATTGCAAGCTGTTTTTCTTGAAGTGTTTCTAGTCTCATTAATGGCTGGAAGATACGGAACCTCAAACATACAGTAGCTGTACTTGGTGCCACTGCAATGCAGACTCTGCAAAAAAAGAGCTTAAACCATGGCCGTATGGTGATGGCTTTATATTTAACTGCCTTGTATCTGATTCTAATACATCCTGAATGACATAAAAAGCAGCAACATAGGCATGTCTTACAGCCAAGGTTAAGGCCATAGCAAGTGAGTGTCAGATATAATAGCAGGCATGACTTACTAGTGACCAACAGGGAGAAGACAGTGGGAGCTACAGATGGCACTATGTCATACTTAGCATTCTTCCTTCAGAAGGACAAAGTTTGCTTTCAAAGTGGTAAGAGAAAAGCACCAAACTGATTCACAGTGACTTCCTTAATACAGTTAGCTGATACTATGACAACTAAGGGAATTGAACAAATGAGGTAGAAAATAAAAAAGACAGCTCTGATTTTTAACTCTGAGTAGACAGGTAGTCTTAACTCAGTGAAGAAGCCATAGGAGATTTTAACTATTCGAATGAAATCCAACACTTGCAAAGTTTAACTTGGAGGCTTTCAAGCATACCTGTATTTTACGGAAGATGACTTTATCCCAGAAACTGTTATTTCTAACTATACCACTTCTGAGTTCTGCTTCTTTCCTCTTGGAAGCAAAGTCCAGCAGCCACCTCTTTAATGAAGTATCTGCCTGCCCAAAAATCTATTAAGAAAGATGAACTATGGTTAGAATCCTCATAGACCACTATTCCCTTTTTCTTACATATGCATGCATACAGACTCTTCACAGTGAAAACCAAATAAATTAAAACAACTTTTATTGATAGGCATCTTAATTCTAGTACGAAATATTTGTGCATTTTTATTTTGACCTCAGTTCAGGAGTTGAAATCAGCACTTAACTAATTCTTGATATCCATTAAACTGTGTGATATTGTTTCAAAGCATAATTTCTTCATTAAAATGTATGAATGAAAATGGATGGTTTACTTCTCTATTCTAGTATCATCAAAATTCAAATTGACCATAATCCTCAGCATTTGCTGAAAAGAACCCTATCATAATACATAATGTAACACAGGGTGTTGTGAGGATATGCAGGTTGCTTCAGAAACACCAAACGGAGATTTGTCTTGCATATACAAACTTGCACTTTAGATCAGATTTCAAAGGCTCCTTCTAGTTGTTCTTAGGAAGCCAGAGAGCAGACTCAACAGTAACCCACACATTAGTGTAATCATTTGGCAAGAGGAGACTCGGTATTATGACTGAAAGCATGCAGACTGCAGCATTATGCCCCCCTGCCATGCCAGTTCCCCAGCTTGCTGGCTTCATTTGTTAAGATTACTGCAAGGGTGGGTGAGGCTGAAACAGTGGAAGCCTCTGGGCACCAGACTAAAGAAGCAAGAGGAAATAATGAGAATAAAGTCCGAAGCTTTTTGCTTCTCCAATTCCAGTAGAGAATGTTTGAGCAGAATAAGGAGCTACATTTGAAGTACTAGAAGCTGGTCTCAGGTTGTCCTCACCTCCAAATGGATTCCAGTTGCACTATTTGTTCCTGAGCCAAACAGAACCTTGTGTTTCTTGGTGTTTCTCTAGCCTTATGATCAGAGAAATTTCCTGGCTAAAACAGCATAGACAGCTCTGCCATTTCTTTAGCAGTCATAGATTTATTATATCCTTTGGCTCCCCTGGCTATATCCTAAAAGGAGCCAATCATCCATATGCAAAAGGCCAATTAAAATCTGAAGCTCAGGAAAGAATTTACTTTCAAATTCCCATCTCAGTTAACTGTGAGCAGGCAAGCAGCACACACAGGAGAGTGGGGCTACAGACGTCTTCTCGCCAGCACTCCCAACTGGCTGGCTGACAGTTCTCCCAGCTAGAACACACTCTGGCTGCCATGTAGGAAGTTTGCGTGTGTCCATGCAAACATAGGCAAACACCTGACTTTGGTTTGCAAATTCCACTCCATGAGTCAGATGCTAAAAGCGTGGTATGTGGATGCCAAGCCTCATTTTCATGTTGTAGACTAGACTTAAAATAACTTGCTCAGAGCAAAACACTAAGTCATTAATGAAGATAGCGAGAATCAAGTCCCCTCGTCAGACTTCAACACTAGTATTTGCTGCCTGAAAGTATTTTAATGCAGTATTATCCCCTGCACTTTCAGCTCTCTTTTAGAAAGAGATGCACACATTTGTTAATATCCCAGGCACAGTAGTTACTCCTACTCTGGCAGCACAAACTTTATGGAGTTTCTTAAAAGACCGCACTCATGCCTGTAGACTTACCTTGTCAAACATTCTGTTCAACAGTCTTGGTACTACAGGAAATACAGTTGGCTGCAGTGTTTTTAGGTCATCCATGAGTAGTCTGATATCCCCTTGAAAGAATCCTATCCGGGCTCCATGGCACAGAACCACACACTGTTAGAAAAAAGTAAACACTCTGAAAACGCAGGAGGTACAATGTATTCCAGCTCTGTATGTATGACAGTCCTGTGCAGTGGAGATTGACCTTAAATCCTGTCAACTTCTGGACTAGTTTTGCAGCATTCTCACACTCTAAGATAGTACTAGAAAGATCAAGTAGCAAGACATACCTAGTGTGCACAAACCCCACTTTCAAGCTTAGCACAAAAGCCTCTATCCAAAAAGGGCAGTTGGTCAAATAAGGTAATGCCAGTGACTTAAAAGCTAGCCAAAGACTGATAAGGAAAACTTCTCCATTTAAAATACTTAGCAAGCTTATTTAAAAATATTAGACTTGTTTGTCCCCTGCTTTATATCTAGAGATTCTGCATTTATAGTCAGGACATGCTATTTACTATAACAGTGAAGATTTCTGCCTACTTGCTACTTCATTTCCAGTCCTTGCACTCTCGTTTTCCTTCTCATTTCACAGCACTGATGTGAGCAGAGGACTTGTTCTTAGGCAATAGAGCTTATTTCTGCATAACTTCAGACCTACACCAAGGTAGGCAGACTTAATCCTGTTGTGTTCTATATTTTCTGTCTAGAAGCTTCACCACCTACCTTACACCCCTCACTTTCTTTTCTCCTATGTTTTTACTGTTTAACATCTCTTCTCTCCTTTGTGTTTATACCTACCTGCTTTTATTTCTTCTGCTTCCTCTGTAACATCTGCTCCTTCACTCCCTACTATACATCCTCTGATCTACTGCATAAGACATGCTAAAAAGTCACTTCGCCCCTCTACCTATACATTGCCACCATCTGCTAAAAGCAGCAAATATATCAGTCCATAAAGACTGAGCAGCAACTTTACTAAGTGGGAACATATTTGTCAAGTCAAGGTCATTGACCCTCTAACTTCCATATGATGCCAAAACAAAGGAAACATCAACTTTAAAACAGAACTGTAAAGACTGGTTCTCACAGAGCCTGTGTTCACACCCCAAACAGCAAGGAATCTTTTCTCCTTTTCACCAAAACTGTCTTGGGTAATTTCCTAATGCAGCTATACAACCTATTGTGTACAGGCCTCAACCAGCCGAGGAATACTGCAATCTCAACACTCTTTTCATTTTTTCTTTTGAGATGGAAGTTCTGATCCTGTTTCTACTGCATAATCAAGAGCAGAGCTGTTAGCTGTACAGCTTGTATGTTCTGGTGCAAGACAGGGGAGTAAAACAGACACTGAGGTATAACTGATATCAGAATGACCAGGAAGAAGTGCTGAATGCTCAGAGGCACCTGTAGACCTCAGTTGTGTACTATTCCAAATCTCTGCAACATATATACACACACAGAGACAAATACACACACAAAAAAACACACATACGAAAATATACACTTCTGCATATATATACACACAGAGAGACTTTTAGTAGAAAATTTGGAAAAACTGAAGTCACACAAAAATTTCTGGCTTCATATGCATCCTCATGCTTGCATGAATACTCCTTCTGTAAACTTTCAACATATGTACTTGCAATCTCACCTGAGGAAGAGGTGTTAACTCACCCTCAGGAAGTGCAGTTAATTAATACATGAACTTCTTACATACTGTAGAGGCACAATGGAATTGCATCCATTCAATAAAGCACAGCACCCAAACAGGCCCAGAGATCTTCAAGACTGCCAGCATTAAGACAACTGCAGCTCTTTCATTCTCAAAAATTAAGCCTCAGATTTTGTTATATGGTGAAACAAATGATCCAAGAGAACTTCAAAGTTTGTCATTGAAATGGCTTTAAAAGCCACTTCCATTTCCTGGAAGAAAATTCCCTGGAAACAAACTTCCTTCCTCTTTACTGAAATTTCCTGGAAGCAATGGTGAGTTTAACTTAAAATTAGTTTTGTGTAAACAAACAGGATGCCTCCTTATAAAATAAATTTTTGAAGTTTGCAGACTAAAGAATGGCATGGATTTTTTTAATAATGCACTAATACTGGAGAGAATTTCTAGGCAGTTTACATGTTCTAAGGGATTGCCCCATGTTCTAGAAAACCAGAGCTAGCTCTAAGGTTAATGTTTATATTTTGGCATGAAAACCAATTGTCTAGTGCTCATTACATACTGCTAACAGGACACTGCTTTCCTGAATCTTACTTCAAGCTTTCATACACATCTACAAGAGCCAAGAAGGAAAAGCATATTTCACCTAGATGTATTCTATAAGAAAGTAAGCTTCTCAATAATTTAGTACAACAAACAGATGCTTACCTCAACAATTCTCTCAAACATATGAGCCAGGGGCAGGAATGATATCAGAACATCATCAGAAGAAGGCATAAATGATTTCTGGAAGTGTTAGCAAAAAGTTCAATTCTCATTGGGTCTCTATTTTGCCTAAGTTAAAACACAACAGTAAAATCTAGCATCTACACCCTAGAGCACAGCTCCTGCTTTAGTTTTGTTTGTAATGGAGATACATTGTTTCTGCTGTTTGTCTTTACTCGTGCTAGAAAGTCATTGCTGTAGTCTTTCTAATTAAAAAAAGACAATCTTGTAGAGTTGAGTACAGTGACCAGATTATTACAATTTATCCCTCATAAGACTCTGAAGAGAAATAAATTCTCATAGAAACCACAGAGTTCCACTGCATATATTGGGAGGGTAGGGGGACAATAGAAGTTAAAATAGTATTGGTTTGAAAAAATACAATTTCATCTTAGATTAAGAAATTTGTTTATCTAATTTACCCTAAGGTTAATATCAAAAGTACTTTACATGAGCTAATTGTGAGACCAATGCTTAATCTAAAAACAGTATTCCTTGCACTAATGAGAAACACCATAAGCCCATGGCAGAATGTAATGTACATTGACATCAGGATCATTATATCACTTTGGCTACATCAGAACAGATTGTAAATCTGCTGGGTTTTTGACCCTGACAGAGTAACCAATAAACACTGACTTCTGACTACTAGGCATAGAGTGCTGCCAAGTTACATTTTCACTTTGATCTTACCAAAGCTTAAGACCAAAGTTAGAGATTTAGATGCTTGTTTTACTCATGAAATCATTTCCCCTCAAGAAAGTCCACAATCTTTTCAGTTTACCTCTGTAGTTTTCACAAAAGCTGAAGTATTGCTGACTATGTTTTGATGAGTGATCATAGCTCCTTTAGGGTTTCCTGAGGAAGAAGGACATCAGAATTCAACAGTGAAATTCAGATCCTTGAAGTTAAGGTAGCAGTGGCAAAACTAATGTGATAATATTCTTTGATATTAATACATTTCTTTGTGTATCAGTTAAACAAAACACTGTTAAGAACAGCTGGCAACCGTTAAGTAATCAGTTTATGACAGAGACTTATAACTTCTTAAGGTGCCCAAAGCTTTAAGAAATCGCCATGTTTTCGGATATGTTTCTCATTCAAAGTTCAGCTCTTCTGTGAAAATGCAGCTACCAAGTCCAGATTAATTTCTGTTCTCACATCTGTTTTAAAAATACAGCTTGTTGCTGCATTCTTTCCTTATGCTCCATGCCAGTGGGTATGAACTTCACGAATGTCAAGTGAGTGACATCTAGATAGTCTGTTTGGGTCTTACAAGGTTGCTTAGACCTATGGAAAAATTTTGCTGATAAAGTACAAAAAAAGACTATGGAAGAACTGATAGTCTGAGGTCTGATACAGAGCCCTTATTATTATGTAAATACAATTTATTTATTTCCAAGCCCAAAAACTTAACACCTCCACCCCCCAATACTGCAAACTCCATATTAATAAACAGGAGAAAAAATTTAAAAACCCAAGGGAACTTTACCGTAACACTACCCCAGCTACTACTTCTACTTGCCAAAAAGGAGCAGTAGCAGGGGGAAATCTTGTGGAGAGGGAAGAAAAAGTAGGAGGGCTTCTGAATTAATTTTGCACATACAGAATAATAAATTCTACATAACACAATGCAGTGTACCTGTTGTTCCACTGGTGAAACAGATGACTGCTAGATCTTCTGGCTTTGGAGGCTATGAGAGTTAAGAAAGTATTAGTATGGTTAAGACAGCAAGGGAAAATATTTTCCTGGACAAAACATCAAGGTACTAGTGTTATTTCTGAGCTATGGGAGATAGGGAGATCTGCTAAAGAATGGTGTTTAAGATAGGGAGTTTGATCTAAAGAATGCTAACCAGCTTCACATTGCCATTTGAACCAATTTCACACTTACCATAGGTTTTTGCCTGTGTGCTCTTCCTAGCTCCTACAGAAAGGAGAAGAGAGAAAATGTGTATACAAACACATATCTTCCTTGCTTTAAATTTATCAAACATTACTAAATACCATAATACTTCATTATTTAGACTCTCTGTTAAGGCATTTTAACTGGTTTAGCAACCCAGTGCAGCAAACCCTGCCCATGGCTGAAGGCGGATGGAAACCAGATGATCTTTCAGGTTCCTTCCAACCCAAACCATTCTGTGATTCTCTGGTTAACATAAGAGTAACAAAAGTCTTAAAACACATTTCAAAAACACGTAGAATAACTACCATGCTCTACAAATACAAAAGTGATAATTTTTCTTAAACTCACAGGGCTTTTCTTCAGTTAATAAACTAGAGGTCACTCCCTAGGGAAGCTCAAGGTTATGATAAGACAACAGACAGTCCTATATCTCATGCGGAAGATGTGCCACCAACAATTATTGGTTAAATGAAGGAAGATTCTTCTCTTGCTTGCTTGGAGCAAGCACCTCCAAGGAAGACTGAATTTCACTGCTGGTTTGAACTCCTGTACAGGAGAAACTCTCATCTATCTTCTTCCTTAGTTACCCAATGCTACCACTGATGTTAGGGTTCTTTAGGCAGAAGGGAAAGAATACAAAAACAATCCTTTAACTACCAAGGATATTGTGCGTAAGAGGAAATACTTGCAAGCCAATGTTCAGTATCTATGAACTTAAAATTTCAAATCAAGACTTACCACTGTCATGCCTACTTAAAACTAGAAAACAATACTAGCTTAAGAGCTTATGCAAGTTAAAGAGGACCTTCCATTAAGTGTATCTTTGGAAGAACCATTTGAGGACAGACATCAACTTCACCACTGCCCTTTACATTCCAAATACACAATAATAGCATATGCAGCCCTTGGAGCCCCAGACTTCTTTAGTATCATGTACCTCTTAGACTTACCCAAGGAGGTTTAAGACAAAGGGAATGTCTGGAAACAGTTAGCATTCCCATACCTGTAGGCTTGCCTTTTTGAAAGGGAGCATTATGCAAAGATTTACCACTATGGCAACACATCTGTCTGCTCAAAACAGCACCTCCAATTAATATACCATCACAAGGCTCAGTACCCTCCCTACAACATGCTTTGAGTAAAATCTGGGATCTACTGAATATACAGCTAAAAGTCTCCAGACACTTGTTTTGGTCTCTTAAAACAAAACTCCACCATCTCTTCCTGTTAAAGAGTCATTTATTCACAGTTAGTCAGCTACAAGTAACCACATGATACATACAGATATTGGGCATCAGAAACTAAGCTGATGGCTTCTAGGGCATACACAGAAGAATGGTTCATACAACCGTTCACAGCTAAGCAGTAAGCTCAAGGCAGAAGTGCAGAAAACAACTACTCAAAGCTAGAAAACAGTAATTCTAGTCTAATCTAAGCTCCTAAACAGCTCATAGTTACCTTTCAGGACACACTCTAAATCTATATCCCCTCAAAAAAACAAGTGACAAAACTTCCCTGTTCACTGAAGAACTATTACAATTATCTAAATTTGCCCTTAACTTCTTGTCAGAGATCTAAACAAAAGGCTCTTAGAACACCTATTACTTAACACTTGACGTTTGCACTAAT
Source organism: Taeniopygia guttata (assembly GCF_048771995.1). Lineage (NCBI taxonomy): Eukaryota > Metazoa > Chordata > Aves > Passeriformes > Estrildidae > Taeniopygia > Taeniopygia guttata. The sequence goes on along the minus strand of NC_133028.1, from coordinate 31,762,153 downwards.
GAAATAAGAGCTATACAGTACTACTGAACATTACTACTTAAGCATACAAACATTTTTTGTGAAGGCAACATTTACCCTCAGTTTTGTTTTTCAAAAGCTAGAAGATCCAATAGAAAGCATCTTCCTCTGTCAAAAACTACAGTTCAACTCAAGGAAAGAATCTCATTTTAGTCTAACAACTTACAGTTGGGCCACTCTTTTTCTAAATTTAACCCAACCCTTTGGCCAGTAATCTGTGAGCCATTTAACTCTAGCCCTACTTCATATTTTTAGCCCCATTTTAACCTGGCAGTCTTACTGAGGCCAGCTTGCCAGTCCATCTTCTTTTGAAATAAGGTGTGCTGACATTTTTGTACCTTTACCAGAAGGTGGCCCTGTTAACATAGCTGTCTTAACTGCTATGAAAACAAGTTCAGTGAAATGAGGCATTTCAGTGAAATGAGGCATTTCACACCAGTTATTGACACCTGTACAAGACAAGCACATTTATCTGGAGTTACTCAAAGTCTAGCAAGCCAAGCCTTCATCAGAACTACAGGCTAAACCCTATTTCATAATCTCAGAGCAAAGATGTACTTTATGCAATTTGATCCTGGAAGAGGGTTCTGCAGATGAGTGAAGTTATGAAATAAACTTGCATAAGAGGTCTACGCAGACAAAAACTACAAGCAAAACTAAGATTTGACATCAGGTGGTTAATTAAAATGATTTCTACTTCCAAAGCCTGAAAGCTCATTCCCCTGTAACACCATCACCTTATCCTCTAAGAAGCTGACTGACATTTTCCTTCTCTACCAGAAAGCATCTTGTAAATTCAGGGTACAGGGAAAAGTGGCATTTTTCACAAGACCAAAGCCTACACAGGCTGTTCTTGAATAAGAATTTCTGAAATATTAGTCATAGTATATAATTATCACATTATGCTTCACATGGGCAAGCCTTAACACTCAGATCTAGTGTTCAGTCTTGGACTATGTTAATAAGCCTTCATTCTGTCATCTTGGCATATCCACTTATATACTTTGAGCATTGTGAAATACCATTAGCAAGTTGTTTTCCTCCTATTTTTTTTATATTTTTATGTAAACTTCAATCCAAGAGATAGTTAAGGATTTTGAAACTAATCCATGGCAAGTAAACGGGATTAAAGCAGTTAAGCAGGTTAAACATTCTTACCTCTATTTCTCTCATGCTGAAGATTTCCACACCACACTTTTTACCACGTTCCACGAGATCCACACCAAAAGAATCCATGATAACAATGGTGTTGAGTATTGGAGTTTCTCCCTTTTCCACACTGGTTAGCAGAAGTCTGGCCTTGTCAGGTTTGTCACAGAAAACCAATGACAAGTCAGCTGATGAAAAAGAACTGTATTATCAACATGACAAGTTCAGTTCAGACTAGATCCATAAATACTTCAGTATGCTGCAATGGAAGGCTTTTCTGAAGAAGGCTACAGTTCTGCCCTCGCTCAGCTCTGTCACGATAAATTCAATTGCTGAGCTACTGAAAGTGTCCTACCTTTGTTCACAATGTATGTAATAGCTTCAGCTCCCAGTGTATCATAGAGTGGCACCACCACCATGGAGAATGCATAGCATGCCTGTTCAATGATGACCCACTGCACAAAGAGAAGAGATGAAAGTCACTACGTTTTGCTTACTGCAACAGACCTCCAAGAAAAATTCATTTTTAAAATCTAACAAGGAAGCTGATAGGACACAGCTCACATGGACAAGTCTTTCTAAAACCTGACAGTTTGTATTGTTTTTTCACTTTGAAGACCTACTTGATTTTTATCTGTGGAAGGAAGAAAAAATCCCCAAATAATAAAGAGCTATAGGAAAGAATCCAATAAAATTCAACCTTATCCCTAAAAGTCATATTAAGTACTTTTGAAAAAAGCAGTTAATGTAAACTGTCGCCTTCATTTACCTACTAACAGAAAAGCTTTGAGCAAGAGTACAGTATTTTATTGGTTTTATGTTACTGAGGTAGGCAAAGGTTTCAATTTTCCTTATTACCCTGAATCAGTGAAGGACTCATTTATGTCTTGACCACACATTAAATTTATATACACATAGTATTCTTACCCCTGCATTATGTGCATCTCATTTGATGGTCAGACATGCAACACATGCAATTAAAGTAAAAGTCCTGTGGAGAGTCAGCCCCAGAAAGCTTCTCAGCATTTCTCAACACTAACAATTCTCCTTTATAGGAATCAAATATGAACACTTCTATTAAAAAATTACATCCCTGCAAGCTGCAGCAAGGATTTACCCAATAACAAGTACAGTACTGAATAAACACAATGAATGTTGCAACCTTATGATGTGTTGAGTTATGCTTTACAGCAAGCCTATTTTCATCCCATGTACCATCAAGGAAAGACAGTAAATTCTTTTTTTTCTGATAGTAACTCCTGGGTGTAGTTTGTAATGAACTAGCTACACCAAAATACAGAATAACATACAACTTCTCAAACAGGAACCTCCAGACAGACATATGAAGAGGTGAGTGGAAACAGAACATTTCTGATTTTCCCATCAAAGACTGACAAAAATTCTCAGTACTTTTAGTCAGTCCCAATGACAGAACAAAACAGCATGCATCTTTAAACTAACCAGAACTTACAAGACTTACACTAACAGGGGTGTTTCCCTTCCCCTCCCTCAAACTGTTACACTTTCCAGACCTTCTCAGGACTAGCAGCTACCTCACCCCCACGATGACAAGTTTAAACATGACTGAGCTGATTATTCCATAAAATATCTAATAGAGACTAAGTTGCCAAATCTCAGTTTTACAAGCTGTTTATTAGGGGGCAGTTTCCCCAAGTACTCTATTGATTCAGACAATCTTAAACAGGAAACTCTTCAGATAGCATTCATGCAATGGGCAAGCTGTACACCTCTTGTCCAAAAAGACTTCTTATAAAACTAGTACAAAGCCAGCTGACAGGTACCTAGACTTTCATGGAGGCATTACACATATTGGTAAGTCTAAGCCACATTTATAATAGCCATGAAAGGGTCCACTTGCTAAACACATCCTCCAGGAATGTAACAAGGGAGCAGCTGTGCTGCTGTTCAGCACCCAGAAGTTTAGAAGTTATTTTAATAGGGTGGGGGTCTACTACAAAGACTTCAGAAGCTGCACAGAGTGATAAAAGCTTCCTGTTTCAGACTCAAAAAACTCTTGCACATCATTCTCAACAGTACAACCAGCATCTTTATTTTCTGGGCCACCAAGACACTTTTTTTCCATTTTGAATTTAAAATTATGAGTAAATGTAAATATCAAACCATGACACTCAAATCCTCTAAAAGCCCAAGCAAGCAACTAGTACTAAATATAGACAGACTTTCAGCTTCTTTTCTGACATGGTTCTGATCTTCTTTTAGGGAAAGCCATACTTCATTGTTGTATTTTCTCTCAATCCAAAACAAAACCATCCCATTTCCAGAAGAGATGACTGTTTTCCAGGAACTTAAAGAAAGTAATACTTTTATTTACAAATCCAAGTTTTGGTTTTGCTAGGATTTTCCCCATTAGGGGATTTCCCCAGCAGTTGATCCCTGAAATAAGAAATGTGAATAATTTCACAAAAAAAACCCCTTCACATATTCTCCTGTCTGGATTAGTAATTATGATTGGGATGTCACAACACCCATCCAGTAGTTTTGAGAAGGGAAAATCCCAGATTTAAAACTGCTGGTTTAAACAAATCTTTTCAGCTCATTCCTGACCCAACTCAAACCAATACAATTTAAGCATTTTATCTCTGTGATCCAAGAGCCAAACTCCATGCTCTCCTTTCAAAATTCACCAACCCAGCAAAGACCTTGAACATATGGAGCTATAAAGAAACAATTCAAATTGGCACCACAGAAAAATATGTCTCCCTTTTTTACTTCCAGTTCATGTCATATGCACAGGAAGCTAAATTGTAGAGTCTGTAGCTCCATGTCATTTAACAGCTTCCTAACTGAATATATTCCAGCCTTCTTTATTACAGAAATAAATCTACAACTGTTAGAAATAAATTTCCATCAGAAAAACCCAAAAGCCTGGGAGTTTCTTAGGGTGTAGGGTGAGAAGAAATAAGGAAGCCAGTCACTGGTCATACAGCTTGCATTTTATTGACAACAAGAGACCAAGGCACTGATAGAACTTCTAACCCTGTCAGAACTGTGGATGTCCTTTGATAGTGACAAGCACAAACGGGAGCATTTAATCAAGAGGGACAGCATCCTTTTGATAAAGGGTAAGAAGCAGTCCCTGTCTTAATACATACAGGTTTACACTGAACTAGCTCAAACTACTAAACACAAACCTAGTTCAGAGAAATTCAGTCCCATTAAACAGATTTAACAAACACGTCTGGACAATATATACTGAGTATTTCATGATGTTTTTAGAAAGGGCAATCTAGAACCACTTTATGGCTTAAAATGGATAGGCACTATCACCCTGAATATCCCCATGGTTGTCCCACGTAATTTTAAATTGTGCCACTTGCAGTCTTTCTACCCATTTTTATTAAATTAATTTCCAATTTTTGCCAGAAATTTAGCTTTCCCGTCCCAGAATCTTTGTGCCCAGGACCTCTGGAAGAAACAGAATTATCACCTTAACACATTTTTGTTCAAGTATTTAATCACTAAGTGTTCCTTGGTGTTTTAAAAGTTTAAACACCTCCTTGTGACCTCCTCTCACTTTCAACTATCTAGGTTCTCCAATGTTACTTTTTAACAGAAACCAAGTAGTGTTTACATTCACTAGGAACTACATTCACTTCCTATTAAACAAGCCACCTCTATAACATGGAAACAAGATAATTAGTTCAGTTCTTCTGAATTCACTGATTTTTTTTCTGCTCTCTAGCCTTCTGCATTTAGCTCTAGGGGAAAAAAATCCCAACCAAATGCAACAATATATGACTTTAACCATTGTGTCAACTACCAGTTTTGGTTCTTAGCTGAAAGGTGCTATGTCTATGGCTCAGTATCAGTCTTTAGGCTTTTCCTGACACCAAATGGGTTCTCTGTAGGGAAGTACACTGCCAAGAGATAAAGGAATAGGCCATTTTAGTAACGGCCAGACCACAAATAGACAAAATGTTAGTTTAATTACCTCAGGTCTGTTTTGTGAAAAGATTCCTATATACTGAACATGAGATGGTTTGAAGCCTCGGTGGAGTAATGCAGAACCCACATACTCAGCTCTGTCTGAAACCTGAAGAGACAAAAAAAGAGGGAGAAGAAAAAAAGAGCAAGCTCATAATTGCTAACTCTCCTCAACAATTATTAAGTGGTATGAATGTGAGAAGGTTTTTAGGCTATTTTGGATGCCCTCTGTGACTCTGATAAGCTAAACATTGCAGTGCCATTACATGGCACTGATTTTGTAATTGTTACACTCGCACTCAATATGCAGCATATGTCGACCCAGTCAGACATGAAAGTAGTAAGTATAAGTTTAGAAGTTCAGCACACGAACACAGAAAAGGCTGATTTGCTGTATCTGTGTTAAACTCAAGAACTGACCTCAGAACAAAGAAACATAATATTTCTGTTTAATCACAGGCATTACATGCACCCTCCTTTTACTTCATTCTGTGCCTATAGGAATAGCATTTCTCCCTCCAAAAAACAAGAGAACAAGGAGGCAAAACCCACTTAGTTCTATTAACCAAGCTTGGGAAGGCAATTATCTAAATTCTTTCTATATAGCACATGGACTTGAAACCATATTAGTCACATGACCCCAAAAGCAAAGCTTTAATAAAAGAGGCTGCACCTAACAAATTTGCAGCAAAGTCACCTTGGGAAAAAAGTGAGGTCTGTTATACACAGAAGGTGTTTAATGACCTTAACAATATGCAATAGGCAAGGTTTATGCAAATTTGAAGACCAACTGATTAAATCAGGAACAACCTAAGCGTGCACAGCTGTTAATGGAGATTTGCATACAGATACTTGCAGGGATCAAGATACAGCATGCTGCTAGTTAGAAGCAGATCTGCTAGTACCCTATACAACCACCACTCAGATTATGGAGAAAAGGTCAGGATGCCCAAACACCACCCATAGATAGAACTTCTCCTAGTGTAAAGATACACCTCTTGGAAGCAAGCACAGTCTGAGCCCCTGAATATTACTTCAAAGCTGCTGCACCTAAGTTCTAAATAATTCAGTACTGAGATGCCAAGATAACAGCTTTATTTCAGAATTTTTTGGGGCTTAAAAAACAAGTGCAGGAGGTGCTCTTTTTCTCTCCCTTGCACATATATAAAGCTGCTCCTTTAAGACACTGTAATAGAAACTAGAATCTTTCTGCAATATTCTGCCACAACTTTAAAAAATATAAATAATTCAAAATTTTTATATCACATTACTGGATGTTGTATCAATGGTTTCAGCAAGCAAAAGCAAGTCTAGCACTAAGAGACTACTTACCTCTTTATAGGAGATCCATTCATATGGTTCATTTGGTTTTCTAACACCAAGACACGGACCATTATCTAAAACAAAAAAAAAGTTATTCAAAATTCACCCCAAACTCCTCTGTCCTGACAGCACTCTTAATGTTAAGTCCCTAGATTCACAGCAGACACTTTCAGATGACAAATGGGGTTTTTACAGGGGTGCAGGGAAGGAAGCTGAGAAAGGACAGAAGCAACAAAGTTGGTTTAGGCCAAGGAATACAGCACTGACTTTATTCTCAGAACTGTTTCACAAAATAACAGTTTAATTTGTCCTCAAGAAAATCCACATCCAATACATTCAGCATATTGCCAGACAGAGATCCCCTAGGCCCAGCTGCATTTCAAAAGAGTTCAAATACGTAGTTCTTGACATATTTAAAATATTATCTTTAATTTTAGACTTACTTGATACTTGTAAACCCCTTTGGAAAATATCGTAAACTGTTCTCACATCATCATAGTAGTATGTCAGCAGTTCATCGCTGCTGAGAAGAGAGGACCTTCGAGCATGCTCACTGCCCTAAGAAAAGCAATTAGAAAGGTTAGACACCCTTGTTAGCTGTAAATGAATGGGAATTGCTTGAAGGAATATTCTTTTTCAGAGAACTTGAGAACTATGCAAGGTTTTCTGGGATATTGTTTCAAGACTCAAACTGCTCCCTACATTACCAAAAACCTGCCAAGCAAAATTTTATTCATCAGCCACCTATGATAGCACAGAACAAACGAGAATAGTAAAGACTAACAAGGGGCATTTTGTTAAAAACACTTTCTTAAGAAATATTTTACTCTATTGGTGCAGTATAGACCATAATTAATTTCATCAGGCTTTCTAAATCCAGCCTCAGAGCTGTCTAGACAGAATATTAACAATCCCAATATATTTTTCTAATTAGGATTATAGAACCTAATCACACCTCAATATGTGGTTTTAAACCCTAAATTTTAAGCATGGTCACCAACACCCTGAACAAGTGTTCTCATAAGCAAAATATTCTGTTCCTGATAGAGTCCTTTAATACAATTAAAAGCCACATCTTACAAAAAAGGGCCTCCTGATTTATTTAAATGCAGTCAAGACAATACTATCTTGAAAAATAAAATCACCATTTTTTAGCTGTTGAACACTTACATAAGCTAAAATTGGAAGTCAATAAAAGAGTTTAGTAGTTCAGATTTAACACTGCCTTTTTCAGAGTGACTGATTAAATAATCTCATTTTTTAGAGAGCAATCAAGTTTTACAAACTACAATTATGCAATTACTATTAGGCCACAGTTGTTAATTAGTCCTGTTATGATGATAGACACCTACAAGCAAGTTCTTATCACGAACAGCCCAGCTGGTTAAACAGAGGGTCTTGAGTAAACACTGCGTAAGATTTTCTCTATCAGCGTAATCAATTTCTGGCTCTTTCAGAAAGTCAAGCCCTAGACAATTCAAGCACAGATTTAGTTAGTCTATCATCCACAACTAAAATCTGTTCATATGTAGTCATAGGTTCTTCTCCTATTTTCAAAGTATCCTGGAAAACCAGACAGCCCCTGCTCATGTATAAGCTAAATAAATACAGGTTTATGTACAGAAGGTGTCATATTACCCATGTCTACAGAAATCAGCTAGCACATAAAAGGCATAGAGAGGACAAAAATATTTTTACACTAAAACAAGCTTAACTTGTTTTAGCAAAACAGTATGAGTAATGCAGTGCTTGCCACTCCTTTGACAGTAAGCAGAAACGTGCACTGTGAACATGACCCAGAACAAGTTAATGAGTGGCTTACCTCTAAAACTTCATAACAACAGAAATTCAGGAATATACTTGCTCTCAGACCAACATCTACTCTACAGGAAATTAACAGATCACTAGTACATGTCTCTGCCTGGAAAGAAAAGCAAGACTGCTTGCTTTTTGGGTTCTCAGATCTTGGGTAATCAACGTCATCTTACAGATTTTCCCAGTGTTGCCACTCTGGAGCTAATCTAAGGAAGATCACACAATGTAGTTTGTTACCATGGCCACAGGTAACATCAAGTGCAATGTATCACATGTACTATTGTCTGAGGTGCTGCAATCCCTACATCAGGTGAAATACAATAGCATAAGCCATTCCTCAGCAAGAGTCGAGAAGTATTTATTTCTCCTCATGTGGGCTACTACTGCTTTGTTTACATGCCCTATTACACAGCACCACAAAAGCAATTTTTTAAGGGCCTGAGGCACTAACCAAATTTGAAGATGAGTTATCAGACAGTACACTGCTTAGATACAAACCTGATAGCACTGTCCTTCTGAAAAAATAGAAACTGCAACAGACTGCTGTTGAAAACTTCCCATTGGTTCTTAAAGGTTTTTAGTAAGGAGAAACAAAAAACTTTCAGTTTTGCTTACTTTGTTATTTTTTCCTATAGTAAAGTAGAATTAACTGGATTTTCAAACGTCTTAGAGAATAAGTTTTTTCTGAAAAACACACAGCTGTTTTTCTGAAAAACACCCAGTGTGAAGGCAATAAGGACTTCAACATTATTGATGAAGTGAAATACTCCCAGACATGTTGAAGGTCAAACCAGGAGCATAATGCAAGGTATAAACTTACTCATCTACTAAGCAATAGAACTCACCTACATTTTGCTTGAAAGCAGCACGAACTGCTATTTTAAGACATAGTCCAAATGGTCTTTTATCCAGAATGTTTGTACAATATGAGGGAAAGTTCTGTTTGCAGCAAACTTGTTTGAAAATCATTGTTCATTACCAATGATCTGAGTATCTCAGTCCCAGGACTGGAATGTTTGGCTGACTTCACACAGGTTAGTTGGATGGCATCTAACAGATCTGCCCAGTAAAAGGATAAGCAGCCAAAAAGGTTGTCAGTTTTAATAAGTGTTCTTATTAAAAGCAGCCAGGCAATAAAATCTGATTAATTTGAGAACAGATTCTAGTTACTTTTGTAAAGCAGCCATTGCAGGAGCTCAGGGATTTGCAGGAAATTAACCTACTGCACATCAAGTGCTAGTCATTAAGTAAAACCTTAGCACTGGTTAAAAATAGAAGCATCTGAGGGTAGCAGATTTATTCCACAACAGAGCATTCCACAACAGAGCATTCCACAACAATATATAACTCTACCAAGGCCTAATCAGGTCATATAAAGTAACTACTTTTGTTCAAGCCATCAGTTTGCTTCTTAGGATTAGCAGTAATGTCAGAACACACTGTAGACTCCACTGTGCCTCAGAGACAAGAGAAATTTCCCTGTACCTGAGGGGGAGAGTATACTAGCAAGTGGTGCTTAGGTCACCAACATACTTATTCTGAGCAGCAAGTAGTATAAACCAGAGTTTTCAAACCAGCCATGTAAGTTTAAGCACACTAGTCCCTAAGTAAGCATACAGCACGTAAAACTGATCATTCATAGGGAGATAAGCACATGTGTAATCAAGTGATTCTTGAAAGATAAGACACGCTAGAATTCTGGTAATGTATCAGAAGAATGTAAGAAGACTTAAAGTTGTCATGAGCAGAATACTTCTCTCCATATCCAAATATATTTTCTTAAGGGAACAAAAATGCCAGTCAAATCCAGTCTTACTTCTATAAAATACTGACATTTTAATATTTATTTCTATCCTATTCTTCTACATAGCATAAGTTGGGACAAATAAAAGTTTTTAAAGCAAGATTTAATATATTTGACAGCCATAGACCTGCACACAAAATCAGCAGCCAAAGTTATTCAGCTGTTAGTCATCAATGAAAAGAAAGCAATCTACAGGCAGACAGATCCAGATGTGGATGACATCCCTGGAAGTGTTCAAGGCCAGGCTGATAGGGGCTCTAGGCAACCTGGTCTAGTGCAATGTATCCCAGCCACTTCAGTAACTCTTTGCACTCCGTGTGCAATCTTTTTGCTCATCCAGGGATTGTTAAAATGGGTCATGGGATGCTAGCCTACCAAATCAAAACTTTTGAGAGATGGGAAGTGACCTGGAACAACAGTAAATAGGACTTCTTTCTCCCACATGAAGTTATAAAGATCTGGTATCAAAACATGTAGAAACCCTACTCCAGTCAAGGACCTCACTTATTCCCTTGGCATCTAACAAAGTTAAGTCACAAGTAAGAAGCAGAAGTTTATTTCTAGTTCAAGTTTCCTTATGTAAATGAACAGGTAGACTAGATAGTAAAATAGTAGCAAAAAAGCATTGCCTTCTGCCATGTCTTTTTTTGGAGCAACCACTCAGGCCTTTTAAAATTGTATTATTCAGGAAGAAAAAAATGTTTAGGCAATTTCAGAGCAGTATTTGATTATTTTTTCCCTGTAGAAGTGACAACCCATCTTAACATAAGAAAATTGAGTATATGAAGTTAAATTTTAAGCAAAATGAAGTGAGAACCTGAATCCTGAGCACTGTAATAAAGTCACTGTTATAGGAGTAGCAATTCCAACAGACAGTTGAAACTGGATTCAAAACATACATTCTCATTTGCTTACCATTTTAAACATTATTAATAGTTTAGATACAACCCTTAATGAAAAAAAAAATTGGACAGATCTTACTCAAGATGTTCTCTAAGTTTGAGCTCTTATCACTACAACATGCTAACACAGTCAGTTGTTTTTCATTTAAGTCTTATTAGTATTTAGCCCATTAAAACATTTTCTAAAGAGGCAGTGAAAAATAATACTGTTATCACTATCTTGCTCTGATCAGAGCCAATTAGTGTAATTAGATCAATGATGCATTAAGTAGCTTAGTGAAGTCTCATAAGCAAACAATTATTTCAATCTCAGAATCCAACAATGACAAGTAATTTAACTTGAAGAAGTAAAGGGAGTGAACTGAGATTGCTGTCAAGAGTCTCAAGCAAACAAGCATTTGTCATGGGATTATGGACAGCTAAAAGCTACCGTCTTACCATCTTAAAATGCAATGCCCCCCAAAAATCTGAAGTCTACACTGCCTAATAAGGCACTCCACAGCCAGAAAACTTGCACTGCTAGCTCATTCCAGCAGCCAAGATGTGCTGGTTTACAAGACTATTCTATCCGTTGTCTACACATCTGCTAACAGACTTAGAAAAACTCACCAAGAAGTGACATCTAACTTCTAGATCCTTACTCTACATGTAGCTTGAACGTAGGTGTTCTTTTGGTAATTATCACACTGCAACTGCATTTTTTTTGTTTCCCTTTTGCATACTTCTAGTAGCAGACCACTATTTGCTACAGTAACATGATGTGTCCATAAACTTGCTGTATGCTTCACTAAGATTAGGAAATAAACTGTGAATGAAGGGGCCAACTAATGTGTCATTCTTCAATCTCAACAGTATGAAACATTGAAAAAAGTGCCCAATTTGAAGTAATGACAGGAGTTTGCTAGAGTTCATGAAGCTGACCTACTGTACGTTTCAAACTCTGCCACATTTGTTTACATCAGTTTGTAGTCACATCTGCTCTTAAGCACAAGAGTCATGTTAATTCATTTAATGCAAGACAACTAGATGCAGTCTATCAACACAGAAGAATGTAGTGTAAAGGGAGACTTCAGTTCCAAGTGTATATATATAAATCTATAGTAGTAGTCTCTGACTATCATCAGTAAGGCAAGAAGCTCTCAGCTTTACAATTCTACACTTTGTAAGTATCTCCCTTAAAGATCACAACCTTCCAAAATTCCTCTTATTTCAAAAGGAGAAAACACCTTGTCTATCCTGAAGAAAGAGAACACTCTTGAAAGAATGACTCTGTAGTGAGCAAGAGAATCAATAAAACCACAACCCCAAAAAAACCACAAGCCTTGCAATCTGTTGTCTATATTTGTTCACAAAGCAACAGTTTCTCCCACTCAGACTCTTTTTCTATTTGACGTCACCTTTTAAAAGCCACCACCTAAAAGTAACTCTGCTTCTAAAAAGTGTAAGACAAAAGCTAAGCTAAAATCCAGAGTTTAGCAGGTGGCTGGTTTAATTTTAACTTACTCTATGGCTGGGATCTCTTGGCAGATTAACATTTCTTTCCACAGATCATCTGAAGACAATTAGTACCCTCCTCATGCTTGTAACACAATATAAAGTCTCATGTGACAGCCATTATACATTATAAATAACAGAAGAGTTATTAGCCTAATCAGTATATACCAGTATACATACTCTGACCCCAGGACCTAATTTAATAGGTCGTCATGCAGCCAGGAATTGAAAACTACACTGTGCCAATTCTAATATAAACAAGTTTTGTCACTAGTGAGATCAGCTCAGTAGCCCCAGCAGAGTCTTCTTCTGTGATAGTTATTTCCTCAGGCCTCAAGTTGATTTTCAAACTCAGAAAGACAAAATAATGAGTTCAAGCCACATTTCAGAAATGCATTCTCCCCACACTACAGGTTTAGAAACACCCTAATGTAAATCAAGTGTTTGGTCACTCTCAGTGCTGCATTCAGGGTTCAAATTTCAGTGAACTACCGCATCCATCAAGTGGCGCTTACCTCTATTTCCACAGACTGCATTGCTAAATCACATGGTGGTTTTATTGCTTTTGGTCTTGTTGCATACCAGTAGGTTGTGAGAGCTGCAAAAGCACCAAAGCCCATCAGCGTATTTGTCGGAAGGGTGCGCACATACTGTCTGACATCCCCAAGTTCTGGCATTCGTAGGTATCTGAACAACTCATGTGCTTGCATTGCAGTTCAGTGCAGTTGTTCCAATGCTGGAATCTGTTGGTATGAAAAAAAGTTGTACAAAAAATCTGAAATCTGCTTTTGAATCACTGTTGCTGTAGGATAGCAATGTATGCTTTGTCCTACTGGCTTCGCAGTGTCAAAAGAACTTAATCTGCCACTAGGCAGGCAATATCTTTAGACATCCGTGCTGCAATTAAGTAAGCAAGCAATTATTAGTTCATACTCTAGAAAAATAGATGGGGATGAGAAGAGGGAATTTCTTCAGGGTTTTAGTATTGCTTTCAACAGAGACTGCACTCAAATTTTAAAACAAGACAGACTTTTTTGTTAAAGGAGAGAATTTCACAAAAGTAAAATAGGTATTTGCAGAGTAGATGTACTTTAAGACTGTTTAAACAGTTAGTCATCAAGGAGGAAAGTCTGGGAAATGAAGGGCAGGGACATATGTTATCTCGCCTGCATGTAACAGAGTATTCCAATCCTATAGGAGCATAGCAGGAGCATGATTTTTCCTTTCCTAAATGCAGTAAAATAAACTCTTTTCTACTCTCCCTTCAGACATGCACAGAAAGGTCAGTACAGCAAGCTGCTTTCAAAGCCAACATCCTCCCATAGCTCCTCCATGGTACTTAGCAAGTTTCCTATTTCTCCCAGCACCATGCCAGTAATTTATCTCTGATCATGAGGCAGACTAAAGCAGTGGCAAACGAGGCCCACGGCAGCAGCACACAGCAATATAATCAAGCACAGGAAGCACATTTGATTTGTCACGTTCGCACAGAAGAAGAGCTGGAAGAGGCTGCTCCCTGCCAGCACTCACTGACACGGATATTCCACAGCAAGAACCAGCTGCAGCAAAAAAAAGAAGGGATTGCAGTCAGCTCAGCTGGTGCTCTCCTCTACAGCCAAGGTCTCCCGGGACGCCTGTCACATGCAAAGGCCCGGCCGATGCCCACTAGGGGAGAGGTGAGCGGGAGCAGGCGGCCGCGCGGGGCCAATGGCAGCGGCAGCGCCCGGCCCGCGGCGCTCACCCCACCGCGCCACGGCCCCGCACCCAGCCACGGCCGGCAGCGCTCGCTTCAAGAGCAAAGAGATGCATCTACCTAGGTAATTTAGGTCCTAGCCATTTCCTACGGACAACAGAATTAAACAAAGGTCCTAGAGAATGTCGAAAGAGGGAGCTGACAGCTACAATCATATTGTGCAATGAGCCACCACTGCAGGATGGTGACACGTGAGACTCTGAAACCCAAACGTGCAGAATTACATTTGTAAGTTTTAAGATCAAACTATACCCGGTTAACATTTCATATTTCTACAGGAAAATCTCTAGTTTACAGTCTGACCTTGAAACCCTTATTGCTGCAATCAGTTATTCAACCAAACAATAGAAAGGTAGTCTAGTTCACAAGAAGTCTAACCAGTATTTGGACAAGATTTGCTAGAGACAGCAAAATAGTAATAAAATTAGTCCAAAGGGCCCATGCTTTCACAATGTTAACAGGACAGGCTGAAGCAAGGTCATGAATGGGGGCAGTCAGGATGGAGTAAAGTTCCATCTCTGGAACAGTCCTAGACCACAGAGTAACCCCCAGCCAGCAGGCACTCCTCTCCCTCCCCCACACTTTTCTCTTCTGGTATAGCCTTAGGGCACAGGGCTGCATCACCTGGGCAGGCAGTGCAGGGCCACTACAGAAATGCCTTTTTGTTATTTGCACAGCCATATACAGCAAACTATAATCAAAATCCACAACACATCAGGCTGTAGCAACAGAAGGTAGAGATGAACTGAATATATAAACAAGCTCTTAATCTTCCTTATTGTAAAAAAGCATCAGTCATTTACTTAACAGTTACAATCAACATGCAATTGCTTTTTATGTACCTAATTATGTTCATTAGCATTGCAGGCATGAAAACTACTTCTTAAGTATTACTATACACAGTTGAACAGTAAGAATAAAAAAGCTTCTTACACCAACAAGGAAGTCTGAGGTTAAAAAGTTAATTTCACATTTATCACAGACACCATGTTATGAAACTAGACAAGGGGGTCTATGATGTGGCTAATGGCTAAGAGCAATCTTAGCCCTTCCCTCAGGCTCCACAATGAGCACCTTTGACTTTTAAAACCGCTTTCCTGTCTGCATTAGTCATGAAGTGTCCTGCACACACACCATGATTTAGGCATGCAATGTAATTTAAATTGCTCAAAAGGCTGCGATGCCTTTACAGGTAACAAGAACTGAAGTAAACATCATTTAATTCACACAAGAGTCCCATTATAGTCAAGTATCAGCTATGATTTCAGCCTGGGCAAAGAAGAAATACACACCTCTGCTTTTAATTTCCTTGACCAGTTGTTTCTAGGGAAGCCTGCAAGATATAACTTTTCTTGAGCAGTTATACCACAAGTTATCAGGTATACAGTGATAAAACTTTTTGCTGCTTATGTTTATATTGAGAAAATATCTTATTATACCTTCTGCCTCATCCACACAAAGACACAGTTTTCTGCAAGTCTAAGCAATTCAAAGCTTTAACACTATCTGTTAAGTCATACGAGCTCATCTTCTGCATTTAGGGCAAAGCCAGGTGTAACCAAGACAATAAATTTGCATTCTTAACATATGCATCCAAATATACCCATCAAGAAAAGAGGCTTCAATGCCTTTCAGCCTTCAAGTCATCTCAGTATTTAGTTGGTTCATGCTCCAATATCAGACATCCTGGGTTTTTATCATGACCAAGGAGAATGGTTTAGAGCCTTCACACCGAGATAAAGAGCTTCACAGTGGAGCTTGCATCTAGCTTTCAGTTTTTTCCTCAAGAAAGCACCCAGCTAAGTTTGCTCACTCAAGTAAAAAAGCCATGCTCTCTTTCCAAATTCTAGTTGTGCAATTCCTTCTTACCAAGCAGTATATGGAACACAAGGGACAGACTCAAACAGTGTGAGACACAGCTGAAGACCAAAAGGAAGGAGATGCCAAATGAACTGTACCAGTCTGTAATACTCAGTTTGCGACACGTATGGGGGGAAAGAGCAGAATTGACATTTGAGGTCAAAAGCACTTTTTTTTCTCAATGCAATCAGTAGACTTTGGTCTTTTTTTCTAAAGGACCAGAGGGAAAGCAGTTTGGGTAATGAGGCAAAACTGCTTCAGAGACAATTATCTGTCTTGACCACCTCCAGAGAAACAGTTCCCCCAGTGCAGCCCAAAATGGTACCCCTCTGAACTCACTGTATCAATTTAGCTAAGGAGTTCTGTAAGTTTCAGACAAAGCCAGCTCTTTCTTCACATACACACACCCACCCTGCAGCACCCAAGACTCATTCTTTACAGCACAGCCAGTATCCCAAGGCAGTGACCCAAGTTGGCAGGGCTCTGCCGTTCTTTGCTGCTCCTACTCTCGGCGTACAATGGTCTATTTACAGAGGGCAGCAGCCTGCCTATTGTCTATCCATAGCCAGACATCGTTCGAGTGCAACAGAAGAGAACAGGAGAGCAGCCACCAGCTTCTGTTTTGCAAAGAAAACAACCCCAAGAACCAATGGCCTTTCTTTCTCTGTTCTAATATTTAGATAAACAACACACTAGCACTGCCACAAAGACAGGTCCATCACATGGTGTAAAAGAACAGGCTATGTTATTTCTACAACCTCTTGCAGGGAGGAGAAATCTACAAGACAAGTCACCTATCTCTTATTATGAGGAATATAGCACTAAGATGTTTTCATTATGATATGCTGAAACAGGGAACCAGCCACCCACATACCTTTGAGTTGTCCTGACAGCTACCTGCCACTGCAGTCTGTTTTTTTCTTACTCTTACAGGTTACACTGTACAGCTCCCATGGATCTAATTTTTTCTTTAAGCCTTTCTCCACTCAGTCTTTGAAAGAACAAGTGCTGAATCATGTTCTAGCCCCTTTATTATGTATAAAAAAACAGGTAGAACAAATAACTTTGGCTATTAACCCGAGAAATCCTTTTGTCTGAATAGAATACATAATCCTAATCTCAGAGTGCATTGACAATCACCTTAAATTTGAGTCAGTCCAACCTATCCTAGGTAACATGCTTCCACAACCCTTTCCACACTAGCCAGGCAGTCACAAGGGAGGTGATCCGACAAACATCACCTTTCTATATTAATCACAATGCTACTTCTCAACTAGATCAACTCTCGTCTCAACGACCAGATAGCCATTAGCTCCCAGAAGGAAACACAACAGCACAACTGGGGAAAAGGGTGGACTAATGTAATACTACACATTAAGCACAAAACTGTAAACACTACTTACAAGTCCTCACAGGATTTTCTGCCCATCCTGCAGTGAGAGGGGAATCTGACTGAGGTCTTGCAAACACCTGTAACATAGCCAAACTAACCAGCAAGCAAACCATAACCACCTTCAAGATATAGCAAAGGAGCTTTGGTATTTGATACCTGAAGGAGAAATCCTAGTTTAAGCTCTGTACAACAAACAGGACAGCAAGATGCCTACTGTGGTGCAACATGTCATGTCATATATGAGGACTCATATATGACTCCTCAGCCAGAGAAGATTTGTCTGAACAAACTAAATACACTGAACTGTTTAATCCACTACTATTACCTCCTCACTGCCACCCTGGCCTCGCCCCAACTTAAAGAAAACAAAACAAAATCTTACCCAGAAATCAGCTTGTTCACCCAGCCAAGCATGAGAGCTATAAACCTTCCTTTTTAAACAGTACCATATTTACCTTCCTGCAAGAGTGAAGAGGAAAGAACTAGAGAACTGTTAATAAGGAACACATCCCAGGCAGGAGGAACCACCAGGTCCTTAATATTCACACCTCACATCCAACTCCTCTCCAGCTCCTTAAGTCAGGTTTTCAGCAGGGCATCATGCACTGGGGTGGTAAGTTGCCTCTACTGGTTCAGTTTCTGTTCCTTCATTTGGGACAAGGCAGAACTGGAGGGAACCAAAGCTGGATTCAGACCCATAAGTTAGGACACAGTGACTTACTCCATAAAGTCCAAAGTTAAGGCTTCTGCTGCAACCTTTAAGGAGCACAAGATCTGAAACTGGCATGTCAAGGTTCTGTTCATATCAACAAGGAAAGTTACAGGCCTGTCCTCAGACATTTGGCCTCAGTCCCCTTGCAATCAAGTAGAACTCCACCTGGATTCTTGCCTCTCAGAGATGTCCAGTAAGAAATCTGAGTGCACACTGGTGAGGTCACTGGAGTTTATTCAAGTTCAGGAGTTGAAACACATAACAAGAATCTGCTCAATGCCTTTTGTGCAAATATAGTCCTCCAACAACATTTGGTAACTCTGTATATAAAGGAAAACCAACACTTACCGCTAAAACCTTTCAGAGCATGATCGACTGAAGTTACCTTTAATCCATGCCTGTACATACACAACATGGCACTAAGCAGTCTTACTGGTTTCTCATCTCCGAAAACCAGACAAGATGCCTACAAATATTTATTTTTCAGCCTACACTGTTATCCATTAGAATTGTATCCCTGCAACTCTGATTTGCAAGTACATCATGGCACTACTCTGTCAATCTAGTGTCATTCCAAACATAATTTAGATGAAAACCACCCTACAGAACCAAACAGCTTTTTCTGCGGTATGATCTACTCAGCTTGAGTAGATCATACAAACTTATCCATTCTACTCCTCCCAGGAAAAGGCTACTATTCACAAAGCCCAGTATGCAATATCAAGCTAACACATGGTTTAAGTGCATACTTGAGACTCTGTGAGAAGGAGTTTCTCACTCATACTTCTGGTACCTGAACTCTCACAGAAAGCAACCTCAGTCAGGCACACTAAGCCCCATTGCACTGCACTGGATAGGGTTTACATCCAGCAGGTTGTTACAGAAAAAAATAACCCTTACCATGCTGAGACTGGAAGATCAATAAGTACTTATGAGAAGCAACTGGTTCACTGAGTGACTTCCCAACACCAGCAGCCCAAAAAATAGTATGACAAACAGAACAATCTTTTGACCACAGGTATTAAAGTATGCCTGCATCTACTCTTAGTCAGTGATAGTAAGCATTTATTCTTCTTGCTTTCCCAGGAAACTAATTCAAACTTACCTGGCTATTATTGCAGTCTGACTGCAGAAGTCAAATTTCCAAAACATGGCACATGCAGCATCAAACTATAAAGCTTAAGAGCTCTGGGTTCAAGAACAGTCATTCATAAAACAAGGGAGAAATCCTCTTCTGGAAATGGGACATCATGCACTTCTGCTATAGCACTTATAGTTCAACTACAAAAGCAAAATCCATTTTTCCTCTACGTCTCTATAAAATCATGCAAGCTGTTTTCAATCGGTTTTGAGCAAACTACCAGTAGGAAGATTTAAATCCTAACCAAAAAAAGTATTTTACTATCACAGAATGGTTTGGTTTGGTTTGAAAAAGACCTTAAAGATTATCTAGCTCCAAACTCCCTGCCAGGGGTAGGGAATCATATTTTACCCTGTGTAGATGAGTAACTCTCAACACGAAAGGCAGCAAGAGGGCAGAAGCCTTATGCTATCAAGTGTCCTTGTTTCAGGAGTCAGGTGGGCTCTGCGGAAATGCAAGCCCCACATCCGCAGGCAGGGCTCAGCCTACAGCCTGTAAAGGTCAACGCTGTACAGCAGAGCTTCCCTGAGCCACGCAGCATTGTAAACTCCTCCACAAAACCATTCACCAATGAATAAACCATCACCCCTCTCACTTTTAAAGATTTCTAGGGAGTTACCACTGGTTACACTCACCATAGTGAAATATTTAACATATCTGAACTTTTAATTTAGCATAGCAGAGATCTTGGAAGCACAAGAAAAAGAAAAGAAACCTTTTACTCTGCCCCACTGGAGAGCAACACACATAAAACAGGGAAGGTATAACCCACCTCTGCCTCCTCCCAGAAACCCCATGAAGTATTCCTTCCTAGTGAAGCAAAGAGATAGGAGAACCAGCCACACAGACTTTGCTCTAAAAACAGGCAAGTCACTTAACTACAAAAATATTTCAAAGTTGTCTTGCCGTCCACTAAAAATTGCTGATTTTGTTTTTTCTACCAATATAAACTTATACTTGTCCTTGAAGCAAAAGGCTACTTAGGGGTTTCCTTCTCAAAACCTGAAGACTTGCTTCCAACCTCATGTTGGCCAAGTTGTAGAAAACAACATCTACCAAATTTAGAATCTACCTTTGTAAATCCATCATAATCATGCAATCCTCAGACTAGGCTAAAGCTGTTTTTATTTAAGACCTTGAATTGATAACACAACACACAACAGCTACTTGTAATGACAAGCTTTAGATTTTTTCCATCAGCCATCTTTCTAACGTTTCCCCAGCCCAATACAAGCAAGCTTACATATCCTTAAACTTTAAAAAGGCAGTAACAGCAAGAGTCCATGAGGAACTCTATGTATCAGTTTTTGCATTATTAATATTGCTATTGTTGCAAGAGGAAAAGAAAGGTATTTTTCAGTAAACTCAATGCCCTCTTATATTCAATTTCTTGATACAAGAAATCTGATCCAAATCCTGGGGCTGAGAAATCTCAGCTTGTGATATTGAGAGCATGTTCCAAAGCAAAAAGACAATAATAAACTTTCCTGATCAGGCTCAGGAGAGTGCATGATTTCCTGTAAAGCAATGCAGATGGAAAAGGAAATAAACTAAGACCACATGGATGAGGTCTGCTCTTTCCTATCACAGAACCTGACCATCATATCTCGAATGCTAACCCAAGTGGGGCACACGTTTAGATTACATAGTCCAAGAGGGTGTCCCTAATACTCCAGACAGCTCACAGACATGCCGTTTAGAAATGTAGATGGCTTCAAGTGTTGCAATTCCTGTTCAACAGGAACAAGAAATGTATGCATCCTAGAACAAAAGCGTCGGGTAACCAGGCTAAAGCTCGGTGCCCTAGCACTGCAAGTCCTACCTAGCAGCAGAAGAGGCCTACGAAGTCAAAGCCACTCAACCTTCCATTTTAGGCCAGTTTGGCTCACGCTGCATTTCCATACGCACTCTAAGCTGCTTTAAAGGAAGAAGAAAAAAAAGCTGCATCAAGTACACGCCGCATTCACGCCCGAAAGAACACCCTACCTGAAGGCAAAGTCCGGCAGCTAAAGGAAGGTGAAGCCCCGGGATCAGCAGGCAGCCCCGCGCTGCCCAGCCCCGCTCCCTGCTGCCCGGCCCGGCCGAGCGCTCACCCGCCAGGCCGAGCCGAGCCGAGCCGGAGGGCAGCGCCGGCGCCGAACAATGCCCGGCCAGCCCGAGCTGCCGCAGCGCGGGGGAGGCCGGACACAGACAGCTACGCCTTCCTCAAGGCTTCTGTGTGAGGGGATGCCGAGCCGGCTCCGGGGGACGCTGATCCCACTGCGGGCCGGGAAGGAAAGCCCCGTGGCCCCGCGAACACAGGCTACAGGGACCGACGGCAGGATGGGACGGGACCGCCCGGCCCGCGGTGACAGCGGCCGCGCAGAGCGCCCCGGCCCCGCGGCGGCCGCTCCGGCAGGCCCAGCCAGCTCCCCCGGTGGCGAGCTCCTGACGGCCCCGGCAGTGCCCCCGAACCCCGCTCACCTCCCGGCAGCAGCAGCGAGCACGGCTGTGCGCGCCTCCGCGGCGCCGCCCTATTTAAGCCGAGCACGGCGGGAGCGGCGTGTGCGTGTGCCGAGCCCGCCTCCGCCCGCCCGCGCCGCCCGGCGGGGCTGCGGCTCGGCCTCCTCCGTGTCTGTCCCCCGTCCCTCCCCTCCTGCCCTTGCCCCTGCCCACAGCAACTCACACAAACCCGCGGGAGGGCGGGGGAAATGTTGTACTGCGGGGGCACAAATGACAGATGCGCAGGGAGCTGAGAGGAGTGCCGCTGAGAGCTGGCACTACTGCCACTTAATACCTTAAAGGTCTGAGGTGACAGCTTGCAAAGCAAGGGCTTTCTTACGGCTTCCGAAAGGACATCTGCAGCCGGTATAAATATGCTAAAAGGATATATGTTGACGTATGAAGGTGTTAGAAGAGGACAACGACCTTGTTGTAATTTGTTGCTTACCTCTGCCAAACTTTTTTTTGTGAGGTGCTGTGAATTTGAGGGGCATATTGAGGCAGCTGGGGCTTCATCAGGACCGTGATAGTTATCACAGATTCACAGAATGCTTTGGTTTGGAAGGAACCTTAACGATCGTCTAGTTCCAATGCTTCTGCCATGGGCAGGGACACCTTTCACTAAACCAGGCTGCTCAAAGCCTCATCCAGCTTGGCCTTGAACGTTTCCAGGGACATGGAATCTACAGCTTTTCACAGTTCTCGTGTCTCACAATTCACATAGCAAAGAATTTCTTGTTCAGGTCTAATCTAAACCTACCCTCTTTCAATTTAAAAGCCATAACCTCTTTTCCTATCATTAAATGCTTGAGTAAAAATTCCCTCTCCAGCTGTATTGCAGACCCTCACTTCAGATACTGGAAGGCTGCTGTACTGTTTCTCCAGAGCCTTCTCTAGGCTAAGCAACCCCAACGCCTTCACCCTGTCTTCACAGGAGAGGTGCTTCTGATCATCTTCATGGCCCTCCTCTGGACCTGCTTGAGGATGTCCATGTCCATCATGTGCTTGGGACCCCAGTGTCTCATGAGAGCAGTGCAGTGGCAGAATCCTGTCCCATGCCCTGCTGGCCACACTCCTTTTGATGCAGTCCAGGACACCTTTGGCTTTCTAGGCTGCAAGTGCACATTTGCTGGCCCACTCTAGTCTCTCATCCACTAACACCCTCAAATCCTTCTCCCCAGGGCTACACCTCAATCTGTTCTCTGCCCAGCCTGTATTCATGCTTGGGATCACCCCAGCCCAGGTGTAGGACCTTGCACTTGGCCTTGTTGAGTTCTATGAGGTTCATGGCTCCACCTCTCAAGTCTGCCCAGGCCCCTCTGGATGGCAGTTAAGTTACCTCAGCTGGTTTTGGTTTGGCTATGTGCTGCATCAGTCCATTAGACGTGTAAATCATCAACTCACGTGTCAAAGTCCCACTATGTTGCACATTCTGCATTGCCATAATTTCCCAATATTTCCTGGGTATTATTTATTTTAAGTGTGTGTAGGGGTGTTATGGCTGTACACTTTCATATATATATATATATATATATATATATATATATATATATATATATACACACACACATATATATATAGTATTCTATAAATTACAAAATTACTGGAGGTACTTTTTTTTACAGAAAACCAACTACCATCTCCTAATGCTTCAGTTTATACCAGAGTATACCAGGGAAAGGAGTTCCTGCAGAAGAGTGTTTTAAGAAAGGAAGGAGCCTATATTCACTTTTTAGCACAAGGGAGCAGGGCAGTTGTGAAGCTGCTGATAGTCCCCACGTAACTGCACTTGGTTCACACTATGGAGTGACTCAGAAATTCAAAATAAATTCCTTTGTCAGGAAAAGAAGTGAAAGCACATAATCACTGACTGCTGCTGCTAATGGGCACAGAGTCTCTAGCACCACACTAAAGCTACTTGAGTAAAGCCCCAGAGCAGAAGCAGCATGGACATCAGCTGCTCTGCCATGGGCAGCCTGTCCTGCTTCCCTCCCATTGCACCACACTTTGTGCTCATGTATGTTGTGCCCTGAATAGCTGCTAGCAAACTCTAGGGTAAGGAAGTATGAAGGGCCTTTGCATGGTATCTAGAGATGTTTTATTTAGCTGCCCGGTAAGATGCGCAGGTCTAAGGCACACACACACATGGAAGTTCAGGTTTCCCTCTCCAGGGACCCTGGGAGTGACCCTGGTCTCGGGGCAGTACAAAGATATGAGCCAATCAGGCATAGGGAGGGAGTAGCCCAGGGACATAGGAATAGGGGAAGGAGCCAATGGGGTCTTGACAGCTTTTTGAGGGAAGCTTCTTGTGTCGCCCTAAACCAGGGAATTCCCCTCAGGGTCTCCACAATTCCCCTTTTCAATATTATTAAAAAAGCTTCTCTGAAGGATCAACTGAATCAACACAAAATGACAAAAACAATTGAAAGTGCTCATAAGACAATTTTACATCAGATATACCAAATCAGTAAATAAAGACATCCAAAAGAAGATTCTGGCTTTCTTGTTTAAAGGGAGCTCTCTGTATTTCAGTCTGTGTCCAGAGCCTCTTGTCCTTTCATCAGGAAAGGTCTGCCTCCATCTTTTCCTGCCAAATACGTATTTACACACCAGCAAGATCCTCCCCTAGCCCCAAGATTTTCCTTCTTGAGGCTTAGCCTCACCTCATATGACAAAAACTCCAGTCCCTTTACCATATCTATGGCCCTTCACTGGACTCTTTCTAGTATGTCCATGTTTCTTTTGTATGGAGGAGACCAGAGTGGACACAGTGGCCTCTCCAGCTGTGGCCTCTCCAGTGCTGAGTAGAGGGGGATGATCATCTCTGCTTCACTGCACGTGGGGAGGGACCACTCTTGAGCTTGGAGAAAGTGATCCTTAGAAAATCAATCAATTTTTTTGGACCCCTCCTCTCTCCAGGATGTTGACACGATGTTAACAGACATTAATAATTATCCCATAAAGAGATTACCCAAAACAAAGGATTTCCATTTCAGCATATGAACATTATAGAATTTTCAGCTTGGTATTTTCTTTTCCCTGTAATATTGATATCAGAGTACTGTTCTTATATATATGTACTGGCTGTCATTGCTGTTTTCTTTTTATTTAATTGTGCTCTTTTTATTTTTCTTTACAGAGTATGCACATCACTCTACTGAATGGGGTAATCCTAAATGTATCATCTCAGAACCATCCCAAGTGTATCAGTTTTACACAAAACAAACTGTTTAGCCTTCTACCATACTATATCTGCATCTGCTAACACTTGTGTGCAATCTCAAGAGAAGAAAATCAAAGGAATGTTATATAAATAAGCACTTCAAAATGTCTAACATATATAGCAATTAAAATCCATGAGCTACTGGGTCCATGGAGCAGGAATAGTTACTTATGTCTTGACAACCCTCCTCCTAGTGAGAAATGGAATAATGCGCATTTTGCATTTGTAAATTTCATACACTGGAGAAAAGGAATGTCAGTACTGGCAGGAAATGCCAGGGAGCAGGAAAGGGGGGTGGGGTCCCTCCAGAGTCAGGAACCAGCAGGACCTGAGGACAACTCCAGCAGAAGCAATGCTTTTCCCGATGCTTTCCCCCGGGAGCTCTGCTGTCCCCCAGGGCACTCAGACAGGTGATACCAAGCAGTTTAACCAACAGCCTTGTGCAATTTGAGGTCACAAGTCATGTCTGGGGTCTATGTGGAGGTCCAGTGGGAACAGCAGGAGCCAGCACTAGGACCGAGGACAAGGCTAGGACATATGTCACCTCCCTTGACCTGTTGGCCACTCTTCTTTTGATTCAGCCCAGGATGTTGTCAGCTTTCTGGGCTGTAAGTGCACTTATTCCTGCCACATATCAAAAGACAATGGTGAAATTGGGACCTAAATTTGAGGTTATATGACAGTTACATAATAGTTGGATTAAACCTCAGAGGTCTTTGATTCCATGACTCTGACAACTAGAGCTGGGATAAAAAGGTATTATGTGAAGAAGATACTAGAATAAGATACTGTAGGCTTGCAACAGATGAACTGGTTTGTTGAGGACAACTGAATTTGGTTATCTCTACACCCTTTTTATCCCTGATCTATGTCATCATCATACAAGTGCATTTTCATCTAAGAAACAACATATCATATTGGGCACTGCAGCAAATCCCAAAGGTAAGAGAGGCCCAGAAGTAAAAAACTCTGTCCTAGATCAGAGATGAAAAATATATGTAAGGGAATTCCCACAGACTACAGTCATCTGCCTTCCTTTCACATGGATGAAAACAAACTCAGACAAACTGAGTTAATGAATGAGCTGTACTGGCAGGGCCCTAGATAAAAGTCTGCGCAGAGCCAGCCTAAAGCTTGCTTCAGTTACTCTCAGTATGTTGCCTTAAATAGTTCTTCAACTCGGAAAGACAGAAGTAAGGAAGTCATGAGTGCATTGAGTATTAAGTCTTCTGAACAATGAGATACCTAACCAGGAAAATAAAATGTTTAAAAATCCTCTGTATAAAGGCACAGATTAAAAAAATGGTGACATTTCTATGGCCCACCAGAAAGGAGACTCAATATATATATATATATACACAGACACATACATACATACCCAAATTTATCTAGAGAGATTTTTCAGGGGAAAAAAAAAAAAAAAAGGAAAGAAATTAGAAAGCAAATTCAAATAGCAATTCTGTGTTTTTAAGCATGTAATGACTTTGTTGGGTTTTGAGGATTTTGTGGGTTTTTTTAAATACAGGAAGGATTTTTCAGCTATGCTTACTACTCCTTCCATTTTCTATTACTGTCTCTGTTTATCAAATATTTCTCCATCTCTTGCTCCCTACCCTCTACAAGATAAATGTGTATCTAATGGTTTGGGATCTGTTTAGTACACACTCAGCACACAGGAACTGCCCTTTGTGCAGCATTAAGGTGTCAGTTTGTATCCCAGAAGATATGAAGGAGACAGAGGAGTCCTATGGAAACAGTATTCTGCCCAGTAAAAACAAGACAATCTGGTCATAACTGATTCAGCTTGCTTATGTCAGGCTAACAAAAATGTTATTTCCTCAAATGACGAGGTGTCTGTGTAATGACACAAGACTGGAAAAGCCTAAAACAGCCACAGACTAAATTGTGCCAGTTCATTTACTGCCAGTGCTACTTCTTTCTCTGAACTTTGGTTCACAGGCTACATTTACACCCCTTTCCTCCTCGAAGCTGTACATGGGTGCAAGTTTACTACTTACTTCATCAAAATGATCAACATAAAGCTTTTCAAAATTGAAAGTTATTTAAGTGAAATGACAAACATAGCAAGAATGTTCTGCTGGTTGTTTATGCCAATGCAATATGAATGAGCCAACTTTTTCAATTTTTCTGTTGTAAAAATTTTCTCCAATCACTATTCCTCTCTATATCAATCTTTTTGAGGGTTAAAGGCATCAAACAAAAGAGATAAAGTTTATGTTCTTTACTTCTAACAACTGCTTGAGAACAGACATTGAAAAGTATAAAGCTATATTGGTGAAATAGATGAACCAACAATAATATTTCATCTGCTTAACTGAAGATCAAGTAAAATATTACACAGAAATAATCAGAGCAAGAAAGCTCAGAAGTTAAATATTTATTATGTTTAGACTCCAACAAAGTGTATGAAAAAATAAAATACCATCTATTCTTCTGAAACATGTCCAGATCACAAAGGCTGACAAAAGGAGTAAGTTGTTCTATTCAGTAGAATTTTCAGTTCACTGGTACATGTTTAACACTAAACCAAACAGGAGAAACCCAGATATTGTCAGACTACAGTATACTGAGTGTCCCTCACCAGCAACAACCTCTAAATGCACAGCATGTCCTCACATTCTTCATATATCCACACCTCCTTGCAACTATTTCTAATGAGAATTGATGCACAAGCCAAGTTCAGCCCCAAGAGCAGGCCAGATGTCATGGTAAGGAACATATTATCAAGGAGATGTCTCAATCTGAGTGTGCTCACCTCCCCAAAGCTGTCAGCTAAAAAGCATGCTCCACCTTTACAAGGATTCATTTGGGTTCCTCCAACTCAATGCTAATGCCTACAGGAGTCAGAAAGGGAAAACAGAAAGAATGAATAAGCACCAACTTTCTCCCAAAGTCGAAGAGCTGTACATAGTGATTTTGGGGCTCTGATTTTAAATTAGTGTCTAGCATTTTAAAAAACCTCTTATTTCTTACAAAACACATCTGCAGACTGGAACATGTACATTAATCCTGTCACTTGCATTTTCATGTAACACTTATATCACAGAATACTTGAACCATGTGTGTAAACAGAGCTCTGCTTTTGAAAGGTTGGCCCCACATCTCATCTGTCCCAGGCCATCAAATGCCAAACAAATCAAGCTTGCAGATGCCAGACCAAAACAATGTACAAGCAGGTGCTGCAAGTTATCAGCTGCCTGTCTTAAATGAATGGAGAGCATCCACAGCAGCCACCCCTGTAAGCACAAACAGATGCCAAAGCACAGGCTTCTGGAAAAAACTTACAGTTCCCATGTGTGACAAGCTGCATTCCCATGCTTAGCTTCTGTGGGAACAAGGGACTAAGTGCAGGGAGCTCAGGTTGGCAGTTGGAGTAGCTCAGGTATTGGTTAATGCTCCTTCTTACCTACAAAACTGAGGTTGCATGCTCCTTCCTGCTTCAGTGCAAAGCAGTGTTTAGATAGGGAGAGGGACAGAGCCAACTCACAAGTTAATGTTGTGGTGAAGAAAAGTCCTGGGAATACTTTCAGTAAAAGGCTTGAAGGATATGGATAAGATCATCATACAGCTCATGAAAGTATTCCACAGCAAGGTACGTCAGTAAACTACATCTTCATTTGGGATAAAAGCCAGTCCAGGGATTAACTGAACAACCTGTCAAGGCCCTTCATCATCATTCACCTGCATTGTCTTTGAAAATGTGTGGAAACAATTCCACCCTCCTTCCTTCACTGCAATGGGGTGATTCACAGAGTTGCTGCAGGGAAAAAAAATAGGTCTGGCTTGTGAAAAGCAAACTTGCCTACACAAACTTGCATTTACGGGAAATAAACATGAAAACCAGGTTGAATATGCCTCTCCTTGGTTAAACATTGATTACAAGAGGAAAATAAGCATTTTTGGCCATGTCTATGTTAAAAGGAACCAGAATGAATCACATTATCTGTAGTGCATGTATCCAGTTGTCTACACAAAACAGGTACCGGGTATTGGCACTGTTTCCGGCAGGTGAGTGCTGGCTAGCATGAACTCTGCCATCATGCACGGACCCTAGAAACTTTTAGAGCTGGGATACCAAGTAGTTCTTAGAAATGAAGCTTCCCTATTCCATTCCTAAACAGCATGAGCTGTTCAGACCATCACTTTTGCTTCCCCAGCACATCCCACTTACAATACTTACCACTCCAATTACCTATTGGAGAGATCTCACTTTATCATACCCTTGATCTTTCCTTGTTCCAGCCATGGCCTGCCATCCATGCCTCCATTGCCTTATGTAACACCACAGCCCAGCTGGAGCAGAGTGAGGTCTCTATTTTGTTTTCTTGTATTTTAAGATGCAAAACTCCTAGAGTGATGACAAGGAATTTTTTTTTTTTTTTGGAAAAAAATCTTTTATTATGCATCCTGGTAATGAAATTCCCATTTCTTTATACAGAGATGGGCCTGTAGGAATATTTGACTACTACTTCTTGTAACAAACCACGTAATGGTACTAAATAATTATTATTTGAGGTGCTTTGCTTTATTTGTACGTAACATTCATGGACACCTACATATTGGTATTTTAGAAAACTGATTTTTCAAAGTCTCTGTCTAGAAATATCTAGCAGCAACAAAGATTTACTAGACAGAAAATCCCCAAACTTAATTAGTCTCAAAAATAATACAAGTTTCTTCCTTATATTTTCTTCTCTGAAGCAAGGTTGTTTAACTTCTGTGTGATAATGCAAATTTTATCTGACCAGGTCTCGTATGTATTTCTGAGCCTTGAATCACTACCAGCCTGAATGCGGATGTATAGGCAGAAAACCCAGCAGTTGGGTCACTACTTAGATAATGACTCTTTTTTCTCCACAAGCCAAAGGCAGCATATATATATACGCATGAGAGCTGTAAACAGTTAGAAGCTAAGAAATTAATAGCTGAATATGACAAATGAAGAGATCAAAGATTTTAAGTTCAGACTTAAAGTTTAATTTTAAATAAAAATTATTTAAGTTGATCTAGCCAAACTTTAGATTAACTAAACTACAGGCAATTATTTTACTTCCAGTTATATAAACATTTTATGGTTTCTTTTCCTATTTAAGCCTCCATTCATAATTTGTTTTCTGAAATTAATTAGCATAAAAAAGATGCTTAAAGAGGAATGAAACAGTCAATCATTGTGAAAGAGCATTTTTAACCCATGCTCCCTGCAGCAGCAGCCAGCAGTGCCTGGTGTATCCAGCCATGGTAGTGGCAGTACCAGGTGCAGGTGCTGGCAGTGCCAGCAGGGAGGAGCAGTGCTGGCAGCATGTGAGCCCTGCGGCTCTTGTCCCACTCACAAGCATTTCACGTGCTCCAAACCAGACTGTTCTGCCAAGCTGCTTCATTGCCCTCCTGAGCTGTTCTTGCTTCTCCTCAGGGAGGTCAGTGCTTGCTCTTGTTGTCTGGCACAGCCTACTTTTGGATAAAAAGGGCAACAGGTGGCAAGGCTCACCCCAAGGTCATGGAGAAGCCTGTGCCTTCCAGCTGCCCAGGAAGAAAACTGCCTTTACATTCCCAGTTCACCTGCATGGCAGCAGGTACTGCTGTAGTTACACATGTAGTTCCCATTACATAAGCATTTGCTGACAGAACTTTAAAACCCCCACACCTTTAGGGCAGGTTTTTTTTTTTTTTTTGTTTTTTTTTTTTTTAATTTTAATTTCCTGATGTGACTACAGAGAATGATGATCCAGGGATATTAGCTTTGAGCACTGAGTACATTAAAAAAAACCAACAAAACCCAAAATAAGATTAAAACACACTCCTAAATGAAATTACTAAGGGTTGGAACATGTGATATGGCACAAATTATTGAAGACTGAAACAGATATCAGTTTAGCTTGACAGAGTTAATGACAAGCTGAAAATTATTTCATAAGCCCATATAAGAAAGTCTTTGCTTGTTTTTGTTCTTAGGTTGTTAACTGGATGCCTGCAAGGTTAAATACAGCCCAGGGTGTCCTAGAGTGAAACCACAAACTCCAGAATTCATTAGCAAATCTCAAATGTGGTAAAAAGTTCCATATCCCATTATTCCCCTTTGGGTTTTGACATTAAAAGAGTTGCAAATCTGCAGCTTATATAGGCTCTTTCCCATTCCAAGAGGGCAAATGCAAATTTTCCTCTTCTCTCTTTGGCTAACACACCTGAACTGGCAACATAAAGCAGAGGTAACTTTTCAATAACAATTTAGAGATTAGCTGGTAACAAATTAGAGAAATTAGAAATTTAAAATTAACTGTTAACAAAAACAAAACAAAACTATTTCCAATAGCTAATAACCTTTCCAGAAAGTGGGACAGTATTTTCACCTCCATGGCAAGTGCTTTATTGTCCATAATGGCAGTGCTCTGCCTGCAGCTGACCTGTGGCCTCCTTGGACAAGGCTGCAGCATGCATGATCCCCATATTCTGTACCCCCTTCAGAAAGAAAGCAAAGAAAATAACATTACACCAGGTTTGTCCAGTTGCATGTCCTTCTTAATAAGCACAGACTAATCTTGGATCGTTGATGGTAAGTGATGAAGCTGGAAATAACTTTTACCTTTGTAAAAAGACAGGTTCATTCTGTTTCCTTCAATACACTCACTATTCTCTTTTTGCCTTCAAACACTTGTTGAATGCAACTTCCACTCAACTGTTATCTAGCCCACAGAAAAAACTTTCAGAGCTCACACTATAAACCCTAGAGCAGCCACAGTCCCAAATTATGCTGAGTTATCAGAGATCCTCCTTTCACAGGGATGAAAGGACCTTAATCATATTCCCAGAAAGCAGTGGATGGCATGGCTTTGCCCCATGCAGAAGGAGTTATCCCTCCCACGAGAAGGTGGTTTGAGCTTGCCTGGAATGCCATGATGGTATGTTGGTGTCCAGCTGGGTGGTGCAATCCTTCAGAACGCAGAGTGAAAGCTGTATAATTCTAAACTTCAGGAAAAGCTACCCAACTGAAGCACATCAACAGATGTTTCCTGACATATGTTATCACCTAATGTAGCATAGGGTGGTGAACCACAGGGACATTTCTGACAGGTTAATTCAGTAAGAATTGTGAAACAAAAATACAAAGGAAGCAGGAGAAATGCAGAGATCATCTTCAATCATTCTTCAACTAGTCCAAAATAGGCCATATTCAGTAATGGTCACTTCCTTATCACTGTAGTAACTACAGCACTGAATTTTTTAAAGTCCTTTAGCATGATTATATGTGCACATGAACACTGTGGTCAGCTAATAATCTTATTCAACTTCTTCTGGAGTTGATGAAAATCTTTCCCCTAGCTTCAGCGGAATCTAGATTAGGGTATTAATTCTACACAGAATACTGCCTAGATCTATTGCTGCTTAACGAGCTTTTATCTATAGTAAAATGGCACTGGTTTTCCACAGTTTTATTTACCCTTGATACAGTCAAATTTTAAATGCATATATAATTTAGAGAATTTGTATGTCTTTTACATTGCAATTTCTCCAGCAAGTAGAAAATTCACTTGAGCATCCATAAAAGATTCCCAAAGAATATTACAGTCCCAATGCAAATGGCTTCAACCAAAGTGTCTCTGAAAATTTTAAAACTTTAAGTATCTAAACTCTTCATGGTATCAAAATTTTTTCTGAAGAAAGAACCTTTACTGGGCTTTTCAACAGATAGGGCATGTGGCATGTTGACAGAGCAGCAGCACCCTCCCACAAAACAGGGTCTTTTCTGCAGGACATGAAAATATGGATGGGCCTCCTCACCAAACTGCAGTTGTGTAGATGCACAACCACAGGTCCTGGTTTGAAAAAGGGCAGTCTAAATTTGCAGAAGCAGGTATAATCAAGGTATCTTTTTTTGGAGGCAATGTCTTTGTTTTTAGTCTTTTGAGACAACAACTGTAAAAGCAATTAGTTCATTACCCTTAAGAAATAAAAACATAAAATAAATTCAAAGTGGAAGGTCAAAACTAATGTTTTCATTAATAAGAAGCTACTAATGTCTTTCAGATAATACTGCAGTTTAAAGATTTATGTGCTTATTTTTGTGCATCAAAATTCTTGCAAATAACTCCCAGTCCAACAGATACAAGTTACTGTTGTTGCTCAGGGACTCTCTCAGCCCTACTTCCACTGAAATCTAGGATAAGATTCCCCTGGCTTTTCACACGGTATGGTCTGGTAAAAGAAGGTCATCACCAATTTGCCTTATGTTTCCTCTTTAAATCAGCAACTCCAAATTCAGACCTAAATCCCTAATAAAATAAACATAAAAGGAGTTCATTCTTCCTCAGACATTCTTGCTCAGTGTACACGTGCTTATTCAGTAACCTCCTGGCATAAAAGTGTTTCAGCTTCTCAGTTAGGGAAAGTGTGAGGCCCTTT
This sequence comes from Taeniopygia guttata, assembly GCF_048771995.1. Taxonomy (NCBI): domain Eukaryota; kingdom Metazoa; phylum Chordata; class Aves; order Passeriformes; family Estrildidae; genus Taeniopygia; species Taeniopygia guttata. Next base: position 31,728,704 of record NC_133028.1, on the reverse strand, counting down.
TAAAAAACTTGTATTAGGACCTGGGGTTTTTTTGCTTGCTAAGCAGGGAGAGGATCAAGAGTGAGAATATGTGATCAATGGGAAGAACCAAAGGGATTTCACCCTTAATAAATTCCCCTTTCTTCCCCAGGAGCCACATTTCTGTCCTGCTTCCTTCCATGCAGAAAAATTGATTCTTTTCCAAAGCAAGCAAAAAAAAAAAAAAAGAATTTTATTTCAGTCCTTTAGGTCATAGAAAATCATTTGCCTGGGGACATTAGTCAGGATTAGTTCTTCTCTTTCCTGTTTGCAAATATCAGATAAAGTCCAGAACTCATACACTTCTTTTCAGGATGGTTATGAAACATTCATTTTCAATGTGATACGATCTTGTAGACTTTCTGTTTCCTTTATCTGTTTTATTCATACACAGTTGTTGTGCCTACAGTTGAAGTAGACTTATTCAGAAAACTACATGTATATAGTGATATTAGACTTGCTACAAATTTCACAAGCTACAAGAATACTTGGTTAAGTGGAAAGCAAAAGAATTGTTCAGCCAATACCTACATTTGTCAAGGGACCAACAAAGTAGAAGATATTCTCATTTATATGTACACCATCTGAAAATACCTAGTACGAGTGAAATTCAAAAATATTATGGAGAGATGACTAATCAAAAAATCTCTGCTCAGTGGAGAAGCATGCAATTGGCATCTTGCCTTGAGTGAAAGGGCTTGCAAATAAGTACAGGCTGTAGTAAGTATTCACTAACTAAAGCACCAGGCATAGAATAGTATATCCATCTTACATTTCAGCAGGCTAATTGTCCTGATAATACTGACAGTGCTCTCCAGATAAAATCAAGAGCAACATCAAAATTTTTGGATCATGGTTAGGAAGAAGAACTCATTGGGGTAAGCCTGTTACTTGATGAAAATTTGGTTTAATACCTTAATCATTACTTCCAAACTTCTTTTTTCAGTTACAAATCTCTGGATTGACAGTCCGCATACTGTTATCACACCATGATCTCATTTTTCCTTTCCTCCACCATACTGCTACCCCAGCACAGTTATTCCACAAGTCCCACACCAGGACAACAGGTCACTCTAGGCATCAAAAATTATTTTAAAGGATTAGAAATGAACAGTTTTACACAGGCTGTGTATCACATTGGCAGATTGTGGACCAAGTTGAAAGATGCAGTGTTTAAAACAACATTTATCTGAGGTTCCAGTTGGAGACCCTAGTATGTAACCAGTAACAGGGTTGAGCTGACACATACACTGTTAGATAATCCAAATCCCAGGCTGCATAAAAAGAGCAAGTCAGCAAGGACTTCTGAAACCAACATCACTGGGTTACTTAGAAGCATCCATACACTCTGCTTCTCTCTCTGCAGAAAGCTACTATCACATCTAGGTTGGGAATCAGCCCCAATTTGGATTTCAGGAGCATGACTGTGAGACAGGTAAATCAGGAATTAACACCTTCAGAAGCAGGTGATGGGTTAAGCATGGTTACATGGAAGGAAAACCAAGAAGCTTTTCTCAAGCTAGGGGAAAATCATCATTCTCATGAAGCCTCCACCCCACACCTTGGGTGCAAAACCCCAGTGCAGTGAAGGCCTCCAGAACCTTTGAAACTTTCCCTTCAGTTCACCCAGGCCCTGCAGGCAGTTCATGTGCCTCTTCAAACAGTACAGCAAAAAAATTGAAGCATAGGTATAAACTGAGTAAACACCATGCAAATGATTAAGTGCTCCAGAGACACCTCCACACTTGTGCTCTCAGGGGTACAAGATGATTAAATAATTCACAAGATTAGCCTGGAGCTGACACGCTACTTAGACAAATGACTCCAAATGGCTTTGAATAGCTCATTATCCATCATGGTTGCACAGAGCACGCAGAACCTGAGAAGTGCAACAAATACAGCTCCCTCTCTGCAGTCACTAGGAGTTAAGAGAGGCTCAGCCGTCAGTGGACATTCATCTCATTATTACAGCAGAAAACAGTGCAGCTCTTCATACTGTGCCCCAGTCTGTGCTTTAGCTTTATTCCCCTCCATGACAGAAGATCCAAGACTCCTCATATCAGGCTTCACAAAACTCAGTGTTGATCATTTTCAAGGGAACAACAGCAGCAACAAAATGAACACTTTGAGTTCCAAGCCAGTGCCACTGCACAGTCATAGAGGGCTGTTCAATATCCTTCATGGCCAATAGAAGATGAGAAGTAAGCTACCCTACTGTCCTGCAGGAAGGGAAAAGCAGAAATGCTTCTAATTCCAGGGAATTCTTCCAACTCTGCCCGCTGCAGCATCCCACACCTTGCAGTGACTTCAGGAGTAGTCAATGCATTTGACTCCTCTGTAATTCCTACAGGAATGCACACCATTTTCTCCTTAAAAAGCTTGCAAGCTTCATTTATGTGAAGACAGGCTAAACTTCTCCTTTAACCTTTACGTTCTAGAAGAAATTAAAATCAGTAGTTGTTCTTTCTAGCAATCCTCTCTTCTGAATGAGCTAAGCCCAAAGCAAAGCTTAATCACCTCCAGGCTTCCAAAGACATATGAAATCACACTGAGCCTTTGCTATAACAGGCTACTCTTCTCCAGCCCCCTACCCAGCTTCACTTACACAGCAACTTAATTTTGAAACCTCAGACATGCACAAATGCACTATGCTGCTTCCATCCATCACATGTTGAAAGAACAAGCATCTGAGTGTTATTTTGATGGAAGTGCTGTAATAGTAGCTTACCTGAATATTTTCATTTGCTACCTTGTGTTCCTCACATCTCCAGTGAAGTGTCATGTTCATTTGAACATCCAAAACTAGCATCAATTTCTATAACACATTGTAATGCTCAACAACCCTGGGCTCATAAGGATTGCTGGCAACCTTCCTTATTTCTTTTCAAGTCCCCTATCATTTTCCAGGAGTTGCACTTCTGTTACGGTGAGCTCATGGGCACCCTGTGCCCCCCTTCCCCCGGGACCCTGTGACTCTGATCAAGATAACCCCTGGATCCTCCTTCCTGCCCCAACGGGGTTGGCGGAGAGCCAGGAAAGCCCACCCTGTCCGAAACCTATATAGACCCCTGAGAATTCCTGTTCTTCCTCTTTTGCCCTGCTCTCCCATGGACACCACAGAATAAAGAGAGCTGTTCCAACACCCTGGGGTAAGAGCCTCTTTTGAATACTTTTCCCTCTCCTGGTATTCCTCCCCTCACAGCCCCTATCTCTGAGCTAGTCAGATTCTTTGGGGGGGCTGCGTGGAGGGGGGGGGAAACTACACACTTCCATTTTCATTAGGAGATAAATAGCTCTTTTACCATCAGAGCTATTTATAAGCATCAGTAATAAACCCTCAATGAGACAGGAGTGAGTAATACAGTGCTAGACTGGACCTAAACGCAAATGGTCATAGAAACTTCTGACTGATAAGAAGGGCTGATCTGGAAGTGTTATATTTAAGCAAACCATCAACTGTTAACAATCTTAACAGTTATTTAGGACCTCATTTCCATGGTAGGTAAAGATACAAGTCTGGATTTTGTTCCGAAGGCTTTATCCCTTTAAATAAAGCAAGCCAAAAATCTCCAGTGCACAGGAAGAAGGGCACTTGAGGCTTGGGTGAGATGGATAAAATTAAAAGCAGGACTGATTTTTCAGCTAGTTGTGGCACAACAGTGGCAGAGTGCTTGATCATTATCCCTTGAGGCACAAAGCACTGCAAATGAATAAAAGCAGAGAGATACCCACAAAGAGATGGAAAGAACTGTTTTAAGATCTGTGACATAGCCCACTACACACTATTGGTCAGGCCACAACAGGAAAGGAGCACAACAGTGAGGACAGTCATAACTACAACTCTAAGCAAGCCATTGGTCTCCACAGTTAGCAAGCACAATTCTGACTTACCTGTTCACATAGCACACAGTTGTCTGCCTCTTTCCTTCTGACTAGCTCAGCTAGGAGCAAAAACTTCCTGACTACCCAAACAAAATGTTAGCTACAGTAATATCTTGAAAGAAGGTATTCAAATAGCTGCTGCTCCCCTGGATTAACTTCATCCTCTTATTCAGTGTGGATTGCTAATTCTTCATTAGTGTGGTTACATCCACACTGCACAGGTGTGGTGTCTACATCCACACTGCACAGGTGTGGTGTCTACAGACAGCAAAGTTGGGAACTTGCAAAGCTTACAAAGTAATTTAAAGATGATGGATGGTCAGGAAATTGTTTTCTAACTGCAAACCCTCTGATAAGTACATACTTCTTGCTTCCTTTCTCCTTAACACATCTGCACGTGGTGGTTGGAACCCCACCAGCCCACGACTCCATACCATTATATGCAAAAACAGCTCTCTCCAATTTCTGTACTACAGGTCATTGCCATCTAAGCCAGATCCTTTTCCACATTAATCCAACAATAGTGGTAAAAGTCCACTAATCCCTTGGTACCTGCCCTCACTTCTGGGTTAAAATCTACCCTAGGGTCAGTTCAAGGATTTTATATGTTAGTAAGTTGGGAAGGGAAATGTTCTTAGGGTTAATTTGTTTCCAGATGGGCTATTCCCTGCTTCTTCTGTCTGGAGAGAGGAATTTAGCACTGAAAGGTTCACCTATAGAGCTGACACCTCTTCAAAAAGGATGGAGCAGCTGAGTTATGAAGTCACCACCTCTCTGCAGTGATGTTTTATAGCTTTGCTGCTTTATGGCCATGCTGCTGGGAAGCACTTGATGCCAGAACAGTCCAGTGAGTGCATGAGCCACACATTCATCCATGTTCCCTATGAAAGTTCAAGAAAAATAGTATTTATTCAGGTTTATACATGCACTGGCATATTTTTTCAAGGATGTGTTAAAGAAACAAGAAGTCCTGAACTGTCCTCTGTGACTCAAAGATATCCTAATACTGCAGCTGCCTTTAAGGAGGAACTCCTTTTGCTTCAGAGAGCTCTTGTGGTGCAAGGTGGGGAGAATCAGAGGACTGTTAAGCTGTGCTATTGCAATCCTGAGCCCAAACCACCCAGCCTATGCTTCAAGCACTCTGATAAGCACAGCTAATTTACATGAGTAGGGGAGGAAGGGAGAAAGGTTCCAATATCATCAGAGAAGGACAAACAGAATAAGAAGCAAAAGACACCTATGTGCTACAGTAAGGTCAGAAATACTTGGACACATCTGAAAAACAATTGCACAGACTCTCTTTCTTAAAGTATTGATCATATTTTGGAAACAGGGACAGAAATAACACCTGATGCAGAAATCAGGATCTGGGAAATAGGGTAGTACTTGACCCTTGCATAAATCCAGGCTATAAGGCTTGGTGCTGACTTAAATATTATTTGTTCTACATATGTAGTTTGGCCAATGGCCAGATAGCAGCAGAGAAATAATCTGGCCTTCCCCTGAGCCCCACCATGCCTGTGAGCACAAACCACCTGACTGTGGAGCCTGCACACAGTTTTCCAATCTGGCTCAATCCGGCTCTATGTCAACAAAGAGCTTTTTGCTCCCTTGCTCCAATGTGCTGTGATTGATCAGTGATCACAAATATTGTTTCTACACCAAGGGCTCCCTGCTCCAGTCTCCTTCTTGGTAAGTATTCCCTCTTCCTTGTCATTTATCCCAAGGCATACACTTACTCTCTCCTGGCAGTAGTTTTTTTGCTTGCTCTCCCTCAGAAATTGCAGTCAGCTCACACCAGCACATACCTGAGCCTTCCTTCCTGTACCTAACTCTTCTTACAGGCACAGCACCAGCATGACCAACACTCCTCAGCTTCAAGAAGACAACCGACAAACTTGGCATCACAGTTTTCTGTTGCTCAAAGCGAAAGTCCAAACATAGAGAAGGGAGTAGTAACACCAAAAAAAGACCCCTAGTTCCCTTCCCACTCCAGATCGGCACAGAGGTGTGACACAGGATATTCTCTGGGACAAACTTCCAGAGAGACTTGTAGCAAGAGCCACTTCCAGGAAAGCCACCTGCTTCCACTGCATGGTGCAATGGATCATCAGGCTCATACGCATGTGATGCAGTCAGAGAGAAGAGGAAGTCCTGACCCATTTTGTGTCAGCACAAGTTTCTGGTATGTTAAGAAACTTCCTGGGGGCTGAGCAGCCAGACAACTATGATTAATAGGATCCTGCAAATCCTAATGGTGTAAAATTGAAAGGTGACCATTTTCCACTATGATTTTACTCTTTGTATGCATCAATTCTCTGATGACACCTACCTACCCCAAACACCACTCTGAGAGACATAAGAGTATACCAGCTACATCAGCTAGCAGCAATGCAGCAAAAGCTCTGGCATAGAGTCATTGCAGGGCCTGCATGGGGAATGGAGAGCCAGAAACAAGGACTTGTGAAGACACCAGTCTCTTGTCACTCCAATCTGTGTTCTCTGGGATTTTAGTTTTCAGGCAACGTGTCAAATTAGACAAGAGCCCTACAGCACATTAAATCTCCTCTGTAAAGATTTTGGGTGATCTCTTTTTGCTGCTAAGGTAATTTGGAAAAAAAACCCAAACAACAAAATACAATCGGCATTATAACCTGAAGTGGAGTCATTTTGTTTCCTTCAAAGCAGAGAGGAACGAGAGCAATAGTGCTAGGGCTTAAGAGCTCCCAGTGTGGCAGAAAGACAATTTACCACAGTGCAGGTACTGCCTGACATTTATCCTCTGAGCATATCCTCCAAGCCTTAAATAGGAGGTGGTGAGACTATAAACAAACATGGACACTTCACAGGGCTGCCCAGAGGGCAAGCTGAAGTGTGACTTAGGAAAGGAAAACAGTCAGTTCCTGTTGTCCTATAGGAGAGAGGGTAATTGTCTCCTAGTGCTCTGGTCAACATATTTTTTTCTTTCACAACCACATTTCTGAATTTCCTTCCAGACCTACAGCTACCACAGAAGCAACCACAAGACACTTACTATGTGAATGTACCAAAAGCACATATCCTTCAACAGTGCAGATCTTTTCTTGCATTTCACAGTGTTATCATCACTAGTAGAAAAGTCACAGTTTCAGTCTTACCCTCCTGAGGTTAATTTTTCTGCTGACACATACCTCAACCAAACCAGGACTGTTCCCAACTAAGTCACAGTGATGCTGATTCCTTCAGGTTTCTGAAACTGCTCTGGGATTTAGACCACAATGTCACTGCCCAACCATCTCAAATCTCAGAGCAGATTGAGAAAGAAGGGCAAAGAGAAGTGCACTGATTTGCCCACACAGCAAAATGAATATCAAGAATAAGATATTCTTAACCTCCAAATGTTTCTCCCTCTATGCCTACTACTAAGACGCCAATGAAAAGCGGCAAGATAAAAGTATGTGTTTATTCACTTTTACTCTATTGCATACTCATTAGAGAATAAACCTGAAAAAACAGAGATCGTCTATTTTGAATTAAACAGGTCAGATATAAGTTGCAAAACTTCTCTGATGAAATTCAGGGAAAGGTGGCAAAAGATAAAATCCCATATCAACACAGTTTGGTAAGGGCCCCCGGTGACAACACAATGACTCGAAAGAACTGGTATGATTTATTTCGTCCAGAAAAATAGGGAGTCTTGGCATGTCTGCCCTGGTTATTAAGTGCCCTGACAACACACTCCTTCACCAGATTTGGCTGTGCTGCTCCACTCAGGATGGAACTGCTGCAGCTGAAGTTTTCATGACTCCCATTAGTGCTAGTCACTTCTTGAGTAGCAGCTGAAAAAAACAGCGAAAACCCCACCCATTCTATGTATGTTCTCGTTTACACATTTCTTAATATCAAGTATTTTTCTTAAAGAACATAAAGTGATAAAACATTTTTCAAAGCAGAATCTCAGTACCCTAGTTTACTTTGTAATTGTCAGTTTTGAGCTTTTAAATTGTATAGGATTCGGTATCTAAGATGATTGCAATAGGAGTCAATAAAAACTAGTTCTGCCTGTTCCAACCATAGCACTCACTTTTTTATACTCTTCTTGCTCACAGCTTGGCAAATTCCTGAATTTCTCCTCTTGCAGACATCCTCAGAAACTATGCAGGAACACCACAACTTGAATCATACTGTTGACAACATCAAAGCTAGCAGATCTCACATTCAAGTGCACATAACCGTCATAAACTTAACCCTTGGATTTTCCCTACTTTAGTAAGTAGGGAAATAAATCAGCATTGAGACTGAATTATTTCTATCTTATTTCTAAAATTATTTTTGGTACTTTGTGCCCTCTTTACTTTCCAGGATTCCCACAGGGCATCTGGAGTCAGAAAACAAATCATGCTCATTCACCTCTGTATGATGATAACAAAAGGAAGAAAAAAATATTCATTCTTCGAACTTTCAAGAAAAAGTTCTACAATATCCCTGCTCAGACAAAAGCTATGGTAGGACAGAAATTTATGCTCTGGGTATTTTTACTTTATTATTACTTTATTATTACTTTAAGGATAATTATGTGTTGAAGCTGATGTTTTATCATATCTTTCCCCATTAAAAAACCTTCCATAACAATAAAACACCTGAAGATATGAGGCTGAGGCTGAACGTAGAGTGACTAATGTCATCAATGCTGAGCTAATAAGTGACTAAGCTTTGACTTACATTTGACTGTCAAGCAAAGCTCTTCTGTGTCCTCTTCCTATTGAAACTGCCCAGCAGTTTTTGGCAGCACTTGTCCTTCCCAAGATTAGCCCAAATTGGGTCAGAGTTTTTCTGAAGAGTGGGGAAACTCTCTTTTCCACTTTCTGAATGCACACTGCTGGGGAAGTGGTAAAAATAAGAGCTAGTGTTAGGATCTATCAGATACACTGGCATAAATACAGAAAAACTCTCCAGAAGTAAGGAAAATTAACTGATAAGATGCACATTTTGAAGTTCATTCTGAGATTACTCCTCATGACTATAAACCTCCTGTATAATAGCACTAAACTCCAAGAAATACTATTTATTCAAACTGATGAACAGAAATCTGCACTTTCAGAATTGGCATGTACTTTTGTGCTTCCATAAACTACTTATATGGTAAATGCAGAGATGTCACTTGTGCTGATTTGTTTTTTAAGGAATTTAAGGTCATTTGAATACCTTGAGATATATTGGAAACTTGTTCAAATTAGTGTCTTTACAGGGTAAAGCCTCAATCCTACATTGATCCTCTGTGGACAAATTCCTTTCAGCAGTTTGAGGGAGAGTAAATTATAGAAGGAGTCAGACTTGAACCAGCAGTGTGATTTTCATTTGCACTAAAGGCAACTGAGTGCTGCAAGAAGATGTAGTGGATAAGATATGAAACAGATGAAAACAGTAGTAAAAGGACTCACAGATGCAAGATTTGGGTAAAAACTCAGGTATCACTGGAATGATAAGAGGTTCTCCTTAAGAATTATAAGAGATCACACATGACATTCCCTGAACATCTGTTCAACTGCTTTGTTGAGGATTCCTTAACAGCAGGAACAGGCCTGAGACTTTACTGGGCTGCACACTGTAGGAACGGCAGAGATTATCAGTGGAACAACAGGATCCTGGGAAAAATGTGTCAGATTTGAGATTTACCTGAAAAACACAGGGGGAGGATGGGCAAGAAAATAGGAAGGAAGCCAAACACAGCCCATAGGATGTGAAGTAAAAGCAATTAAAAGTAAACTTCGTTTATACACACAGTGATGATTCCTGAGCCAGTTTTCCCACTAGCAGAATAGGAGTCATGTTCACTTTGAACAGAAGTATTATTTTTCTAAAAACATAGAAACTTTCTAATGAATAAAAAGATCATAATCTGAAAATCTCTATTCTTTGGAGGTGGTAAAATTCCCCCAAGTTACTACAATGCTGCTGTCGGCATTTCCTCACATACTTGATATTCACTGTTTACAAAAATCTGCAAAGTAACAACACTGCTAAAAAGTAAGCACTGAAATGTTACCCTGTTAAGTGCGCACAGTGGGAACTTTGCTGTTCTTAGAAAGCCAGCAGCAGTCCTCTTTTGAATGTGACACAGTTATGGCCAGATAAGGAAAAAAAAAAAAAAAAAGCTGTACCTTCCAAATGTCCAAATGCCATTTATAAGGCCATTTTGGTACAATCTATTAGGAAACATCAGTGCAAGCACACAATTATCCTAGGACTGTAAAAAAGATAGCCCAAAGGAATTTTGGACATGAACACAACTCAATTTTACTGCTCTGCAAAAAAAATGTAGCCACCCGATTGAAGGCAATGTAGTCTCCCCATAGCCAGTCATTGAAAAGGACAGAAACTATGTAGGGACTTATACAATAAAGTAGTTGTCAAAATGTAGATGCCTGTAATAAAGATCACTACAACTGCTCAATTATTGTTGCTTTCTGCAAAATGCATTGATAACCAAAGCCCAAGGCCTTGCAAAATAACCAGTGAGCAAAATAGTCACAAAAGCTCACTGAGATTCTGAGCAGTGTGGTTAGAGTAGGGGTAAAAATCCACACCCAGACTAAGGCATGAATCAAGTGATTTCAAATCCTTTTATACTATTGTTTGTTTTAGTGACATGAGCGCCCTTCTGCCATCACCCATCCAAAAAGAAAAAAAAAAAAAAAACCAAAAAAAAACCAAAAACAGAAAACAGAAAGATTGGAAATTTTTTCTCTGCAAGCATCTAACATTTGCCCAGCACTGTCAGGGTGGTCCAAGCTTGTGCAGTCCATAGGCACAGCCCCCAGCACCCTGCCCTGCCAGGCTGTGCTCACATGCCGTCTCCTCCCTGGCTTTTAATTATGAAGAACAAGGGAACTGAGTTTAATGTATAAAAAAGCAAATTAAGAAGACCACAAAACTTTAAAATTTACCCTCCAATACATTACCATCCAATTAATCAGCTGTAATTTCAGGATATGTGCATCATGCCCTTGCAGGTAATGCTTATGAGGAGCAATCCTGTTGCCTGTAATCAGGTTACTTTTTATGAATAAAGGCTTCTTTTATGAATAAAGGATCTTGCCCTTAAACAGAAAGAATTCAAGATTCATGCAGTCTGAATTAAAAAATTAAATAGTGACAGTAAAATTTGCAACTTCATTTCACATAATTTGTCATCAGATGACTTTTCTTTCCACAATCCACATTAGCATTGCTTACAATGAAGGTGTGTAACAATTTATGATTTAAAAACAAGACTTTTTAAAAATACAAGGAAGAGTCTCCCTACCCACTGCCTACAGAAATTTATGTAAATAACAGTCACCCACTATTTTTAGGCATAATTTATTATCAATTTGTTAAACTCCTATTAAGAGTCATACATAAATATAGGTGAAATATATTTAAAAATCAGAATTGTGTTTCTGTGACTATCCCAGATTCACTACAGCCAAACACTACTTTTCCTACAACACTGCTTCCTAAGTAGTAAGCAATTTCAGATGGTAAAGCTGAACTGGGGATTATCTTTATACAGCAAGATCTTGGCAGCATGACAGAAAAAATTAAAGGAGCCTGCTGATCAGTTAAAATACTACAGCTCCAAGTATGTTTGGATGACCGCCAAAGTCTTGGAATTGTTTTGCCATGAAATCTGCTTTAAGACAGGAAGAACAGGAAAGTTTTCAGTCTGGAAGAGGCTTCATGATGAAAAGCCTGTAAATCAAGCCCATTATTCACATCCAATCAAGCCTACCCCTCCCTGCTCCTTGCTGTCTTCTCCATCCCCAGCACAGGAATGTCCATGCATACAAGTGCACTCCACACATCACTTACACTCCACACCTCTTACATGCTCTTGGACTTTATTTTTTATAAAACTGCTCAATATTGAATTCAAAATTATACTTTGCCATTTGAGCGACCTATGCTTCTCTCACAAACTACAGGTCACAGAGACGACTGCCATTTAAATTAAATTATTTGCCAGTATTAGATGTAATTTAAACTTCCTGGCTCCTAAAGACAGAGTATTTGTTTCAGGTGTTACAAAGCTCTACTTGCTTTTTCCTCTGCCTGCCTGCACTGCAGCCTTTCAATCATCACATACTCTTATCTGAGACATAGGTGTCTGTACAGTCAGTGCAGCACAGATACTTATTTAAAATCCAGGTGGCATGTAGAACTCTACTACTCTTGTGGCTGTAGCACAGGGAGCTCTCCAGGGCTGCTGCTCTTGGTGAAGTACTGTGGTCATGTTCTCACTAAAGTCAGCAAGAACACAGTCCAGGATCCAATCCTGAAAATCAGAGACAATTAAAAAGCAGAGCCTGCACAGCTGTAAAACACTCCCTGAAAAAATATTTAGCCGTCTTGGTTCCTGGGATACACAAGGAGACTCCTCCATTCCTACCCAGGCCTGCATGTAGCTGGGCATCTGCCTTTGTGCCCAGCAAGACTGGAGAAGCAGCCCCAGCAGCTGCAAGAACACTTGCCCTGCACTGATCTCATATTTGTTTCCATAAAGAGCATTCAAAAGGTTTTCGTAAGACCAGCTTGTCACCACCCTAGATATTAGACTGTATAGATATTGTAGTGGTTTCACAACAATAAATTGACTTTCACAACTCCTGCTATTCAATTAAAAATTATCTCCTATCAGATGGCAGAAGCCTTCAAGTTTGCTAACTCAAATTTCTCTGAGAAATTGTGGAAGTTAACACTGTGCTGGCAGGTTTTGGGCTAGCTCAGATCACCTTGGTCACATTGGCATCAGAGAATGGATGTCACAGACTCCATGTCAACTGTTCCAGTGCACTGGATGAAAATGCAGCTGTCTTCAGAAGCTTGAAAATTTCTGTTTTCAGCTGATCTGTGCTCTGCTGTTCCTGGCACAGCAGCTTTAGTCTGCTTGAACCACACTGCACCAGTGTGAATGCCTTCATCATAGCCTGTGGAAAGCCATAATCACTGACACAGGGCGCTGCCACCAGGGCTGTTATCTGATTTGAATACAAATCTGATCAAGTCTGTCTGTCTCACACACACCCTTTCCCTTTCTGCCTCCCACAGAACCACCAACAATGTGAACTGAATCTCGAGTCTGAATTTCAAGTAAGTCACTCTTTCCTCAACTCCTCACAAGTGTTCTAATACCCATTTGTTCTAAAAAATGTACTTAATTGAAAGATTTCTTAGTGTAACTTACATGACCAAAGTACAGCTTTTAGACCAACAGATATAAAGCAAATAATTTCAAATTAACATGGAGAGACCATTTGCCTTTAAGTTCTCTTGTTCCAAGCTTGGATGCTCTGAAAATTGGTAGGAAACATGGCAGTTTTGTTCACCAAAGCTTAAACATGACTGAGAGATATTTATGCATTGCATTGAAGCCTTTTGTCTGTGCCAGTCTGTACTTAGCAACTCATGGGCAATTTCATAATTACAGTTTTACCCAGCTGTCTCTTGGATCACTTGCAGCTACTACAGAAATAATGAAGTGATCACGTAGGCCCTCATGGCTATTGAATACTGAAGTGTGGGAACCCAGGGCAACTCACACTGAAGAGAGTCCATTACAACCCCAAATGTAGTTACTTAACAGCAACTGAGCATCTGCTTGTCAAGTCATGGCAGTCAAAGTCTGACAACCTTGGTTCTCAGAAGCTGTTTACAGCTGTCAGCTCTTGGATCTCACCTCCTCCCCTCAGCCATCAGTAAGAGGAGAGTCTGCAGGAAGGACAAGACAGCTCTAAAAGAGCTGGATGAGGAACGAGTTATGCCTCCAAGTCCTGAAGGCCCTCAGTGATCCTTCTTCTGCTACCCAGGCAGGGTACTCTTACCTACAGCTAGCCCTGATATCAGAGAACAATCTTATGGGCTTTGAGGAGACTTCTTGATGTAACCCTCCAGCATACTTCTTATTTGGTTATATGTTTTATCTAGAAGCCATTTTCTCTTGTTACAGAATCATCAGGATCATCATCATCCATGGATCTTATGCATATATATCCTATACTCCATCCAGGTAATGAAATCCATTGTGTAGATTTTTCAAATTCTTCTGCCTTCAGCTCCAGGTAAGGAGTGAAATGGGTGGGGTGGTGACATGACTCCGTAGTCTAGCAGAGCTCAGCTACCATGGGACACCCGACTCTCCTGATTCACTCTGCATTAGGGTGGCACAGGTTTATCAATGGATGGCAGGGATCAACTAATGGTAGACAAAATGAAGCATGGACCACTTCCAAAGACATTAACTTTCTCATCTTGGGCACACTGTTATAGTACATGAAATTGCCTCTATTCCTGATCTATTGCTGTAATGAAATTTGTTTACATTGTCCTGAAATTTGTTTGTGTTGAGAGGGATTCTTTTTGTTGCAAAAAGAATGCTAAATTTCTGAAGATGGTAAGTTATTGAAAACCTGTATGTTACACTGGGAGATAAGTTTTTATATTGTGTTGCATACCTCCTAGGATTATTTTATTTATAAAGATATTTTACTGCTTCAAGACTTCTTTTTGATCCTAAATATCTTCAGAAAATTTGTATTTCATTTAAATGCTTTGACTGTCTTTTGAAACATGCAGAATAAGGCATTGCAAACAGTCTCAAATGCAATGCCTCTCAAAGCATGGTTTATTTCCTCTGCTAACTAAGGTTGTAATGGATTTTCTGCCAGCTTAGGTCTGTAGTCTATTACACCAAAGTAACGGTGCTGAAGTCCACTGTTGCAAGTCCAAAGGTTTCTGTTTCCATCTTCTATGTAGCCAGAGATTTGACTTTGCTCTGGCACCCCCGTTGTACCAATCTCGCGGGGTCAGACCTGCATGCTCAGCACTTCTCAGCAGTCTAGGCAAAGTTGAACCACGCTAGCTCTGAGGATGAAGCAGAATGGCACACTTTGCTCTTGCCTTTGGAGAAGTCAAAATTCAACTGAAAAGTGGTGGCAAAAGGGTTCTGACAGGACTGCCTCAGAGAAGTTCATGGTACTGGGGCTAAGGGAGCTCCTTGATCGCAGAACAGGAGGCCACAGTCTAGTTCAGCTCTTTGCAGACATTAATGCCTGCAGTATTCAGCTTTTGTTTGTTCCACACCCCATCACATTCAAAATACATATGGTACTGCTGACCTGGGGAACAGAGGGAAGTAGAAAACTACTTGGTGTGTTATTTCCACCCCAACTCCTTTGTCAGGACATCATTTTTACACTCATGTCTGTCTACTCTTGGGCAACTGTCAACTTCGCTTGCAGCTAATGCCAGGTTTAGATGCTACCAAGTAGTTTAACATACTATGAAGACAGAGAAATTCAGGTATGACCTTGAGACCCAGGGTTATCTCAGAACTCCTGACTGAGACAGTCAGGTTTCCCCTACTCTAAATTCAATTAACAAGCAAGTTTTCCTTTGCAGGCTACTGCGCTCATACTACCTAACAGTGATGAGGTAGTCCCTTGGACTGGTATCACAGTCCACACATAAGTACCCTGTATTTTGTCTGACCTTCAAACGGGGTCATGTTCCCTGATTCATTCTTAGTGTTGTAGTTGGTTGGGTGTGACATTAATGTTATGCTTACATGTATTTGTACTCACCATTCTCAGAGCATTTTGACAGAGTATGGTGCAGACATGTCACTGTATGAAAACTGAGAGTTTGTCTGCACTAAGAATTCAAATTAATTAGACTACAATAGTTTTCAAATTGGTTTCATTTGACAAATCTGTACAACCCTCCTGTGAGGATATTACTAAAAGTTTAAGAACACTTAGGCTGGCATCACATACACTGACAGCAGAGTATTTGCTCAGAGGAAGAGCTGTTGTTGAGCTGTTATGTATTTGCAGATACTATTTTATTAAATCAGATTTCAAGAGAAATTGAGTAAGAGAAGGGCAAGGGAGCACTGGCTATTATCATTCTCTGCATCTTTCTTGCATTGTTAAGTTGGTTTATGGAATGGTTATATGGGTATTCTTGCAAAACTAATTTTAATTCACTGCATGATCTTATTTTGTTTAGTTTAATTCCAAAGGAAGCCGAGTGTAACATACCAGTGTATGTGCTCTCAACACTAGGGCTCTCTTACATGTCACCATAGATATGCTTTATCTCACAGCTAGCATCTAGATTCTTATTTTATTCCCCAAACAATCACAAGAGAATGGTTTCAGAGAGACAAAGAGAAAATATCTGTTCTGTTTATGATTCAAAAGTGCACAGGAAAAACTTAAGAGTAAGTAAAGCTATCATATGACTTGTGAGGTCAATGGAAGCCTGCCATTGTTTTGTTTGCAGTTAAAGTTCAAAGTGATCCCAAATAACACCAAAACCCCACCCACTTTGGCTGAAAGACATCACTGTATTTGAAAATAAGTCAAGAAAGGTATGCTTAATCAAACTCAAGGCTTCTGCCTTCAAGCACTACAGATAGACTTACAAAGACAAATATACCCTGGCCTGGCAATCCAGTACAGTATCTACTTTTTCTCATCCTTCTCATCTTTGATCAAGCCCAAGAAAGGGAGGAGAACAGACTTAAGGAGGTGGGTAGTTCCTGCTGTATTGCTGCTGCTTGCAATTTCCACTATCTCTATCATTCTCATGCAACCCTGTACAGTCTCTTCTCTGTCATGTTATTACCTGAACTTCATCTAGCTCTTTTCCATCAGCCTTCTATTCAAGACTTTTCTTCCTCTGTTTTCTCAATTTGTCACATTCATCCACAGTGATTCCATTTTCTTCTCAAGGAACTATTCTATCCCTCAGTTGTATGTTTTATCATCACAACTTCATGCAATTCACAGCCCTTTTTACTTCCATTTAAAAGAAGGGTCTTGAATTAAGATGTTTTTGCAAACAGTTCACCTCAATTTCCTCATTTAATGTTTAGCTGTTCTTTGGTCACCAGCTCCCTAAGCTTTTCCCTAAGACACTCCATCTTGTGAGATGTGGTTTGCAAGGAATTGTTATACTTTGGCCCTTCCTTCTTGGTTTCACCTTCTCTTATCTATTAACACAGTATTATTTCTCACCATTCCATATCTTATTCTATGTTTTATTCCCATTTTCATCCATTACAACTTCTCCTACTAGGTCATCAACACCTGTCACCTGGATTGATATTATAGCTCATCTCTGAGAGAAGTCCTGTAGGAAGGATGGTGTCTCTTATCACAGCAGTGTTCTGTCCTCTTCCAGTAGCACCATCCCCTTGTTACAGTTTGGCTCCTTCCTCTAACATTATGCCCTCCCACCAGTTCTCTTTGCAGAAGTTGTTGCTGATTTAATCTATGGAAAAATGGACCATATTCATTTTCCCACAACTTATTTTATCCTTTCATATCACCAGATTAGAATTTTTCATGTTCACAGGGCCTGATCTTGCTTTCAGCCTAGGACAACAAATGCCACTGCTACTACAACAAAGCAAAACAAACAAAAGACTCCAACATTCCCCCCACAGCCACCACCCCCCTCAAAAAAAATAAAACCAACAAAGAAACCAAGCAGACAAAATCTGTCAGCCAGAGCTTATTTCATAAGCAAGAGAGTATAAAGAGAATCCAGTTCCTGAACAAAATACCTCAGCATCCTTTCCAAGCAAGCATCAGTGCATCCCTCAAAATAATCCAGAGGTGAACCATTAGCTACAAATGCAATTCTTCTCCAGAGTCCTTTGTTGGGCAAGTAAGCAGTTCTAAGAAGATCCTCAAACTCTACCTGCTCCTTTTGTACTGGGGCCCAATATATCAACTGGGAATCATATTCCTGGGCTTACTTCCAACACCTTTTTGGCACAGGACCAGCTGCTCCCCTACATCCTTACAAGCATTTTCTCCCTATTACACCACTCTTTAACTCTTTGATGCACTGGTAATCCCATCTGAGAGATGGATGTAGCTCACTCCTGTGCCCATCCCCTCCCCTCTCCCAAGACCTAACCTGCCATTCTTCCCTCCAGTGCAAAGCTAAAAGCCTCTCCCAGCTATTGCTATCTACCCTTAGTCACTGCCTTCCCGAGGTGCTTCCGTGCTTTCCTTCCATCTTAATGCTTTTTTAAAGCCCTACTTCACTAAGAAGGCCATCAGGAAGACCATTAGAAGAGATCTGCTGGCATCATTGTCTATCAGGCTGTACTACAGCTTCTCCTCCTATCCTGCCAAAATACCTTTAGCCTTTGACCCAGACTAAGCTCCTCAGGGTGGGCTTGACACAGGGTCAGCTCCTCAGATTGTTTTGCTCAGAATCTATAACTACTCAGTCCAAAAGCAATCTTCTATGCTCTGGCAACTAATAACAACAATTCAGACACCTATGGCAGAACATTTCCATGCTTGACAACTTTATTTAAAGAGCTATTTCCCTTGTATTTTGTTTTCAAGTATCTGTTTTACTCATCTGGCTCACTGGTCCTCAGGCAAAGTGGGGGAAAAGGAGGACACAGCACAGAAATCTCAAGATGAATAAGAAGAATGGCAGCGTTCCTTGAAGACAACTGCCTTCATGCTGAAAATAATTGTGTCTGAACAATTATTGCTTTAATCCCTGGCCCAGTACACAGAGATTTCAAACCCATGATCTGTAGGTCACTGTGTTTTTCCTTGCAGCTCAAAACTAGTTATAGATTTATACCAATATCAACAGTTTCAGTCTTCCATCTCACCATTTACTCACCACTATATTTTTTTTTTCCTTTTGACATTTTGAGTACAAAAGTTCAGCCTGTCATTTCAAGTTGTTCTTTCAATCCAAATTTAATTTTAAAATAAATAGAAAACAAAAAGGAACTTTTTTTTTTTCCTGAACTGGTGGAGATTTGTGGGATGTTTCAGGGAAAAAAAAAAAAAAAGAAAGAAGAGGGGGAAAAATTACTTCTGTGTCTCCACTTTTTTCCCATTTTTACCAACCCAAATATTGTTATTAGTAGAATTGTAATTTACAAGCAACTGCCTTAGTCTGGATAGTACATTATCTTCTCCTGGTTTCCAGAGTTGAAAAAGGTCACATTTTAATGTTATTTTCCATGAACATTCCTGATGCTATTGCCACAAGGATGCCACTGCAGATAACTGAATGGCCCTCTACCTCTTCAGCACACCTTGGTGGCAGAGTGCTCCCTCAAAGCACACCTTGGCCTTTTTGCCCAAGAACTGTTTCTGCACAGAGCTGTGCAGGCAGATTTCTTGGGGAATGTCCCTGCAAACCCTATGGCCACATCTCTATGATCTGTGTGTGCTGCAGCCAAGATATTCCAGATGCCCTTCCCATGACCATCCATCAACACCAGTAGAGTTTCTGTGAGCCAACAAGGTCAGGTCCATGAACCTTGGCATGGATGCAAGCTGTATTTTAAACACACCAAACAGCAAAGGACATCTAAGGTGCATCCTGACCTTGTAGATCACATTACATCTGCACAGCTAGGCTGAGCTGGGTTCCTTCCCCAGGGTCATCAGCCTCATGGTGACCCTTGGGCAAGAGGCAGCTTCTCACACTGGAGGCTGACTGTATGACCTCTGCACCTCCAGCACACTGGGTTTCCTGGAGTCTGGACTCTCCACACTCCCAGCCCCCGTGCCTATTGCTTACCTCTGTCTGACTTGCAACACTGCTTTTTCCACAGCATTTCATCAGCCTGTTGTAGCAATTTGGGCCCATGCTTGCTTTCAGGCTGTCTTTGCCAACCCTGTTGTGACATTGCATATTGGAGAAACATGCACAATTCCAACTGCAAAACTATTGAAAATGGTCATCCCTGCAGTTCCTTCAACAGCAAAGACTGGACAATAACATAGAGGAGAATGTAGTATTTTGCAAGTTATAAGCCTATGTGTTTGCACGTATTATGTATTATGTGTTATGTATTTGCTGTGAATACCTGACCCTTTTGCTGGGCGTGCAAGGTAGATAGAGCAGAGGGAACTACAGTTGTTAGGGAAAAGTTAAGTAGGTAAAAGGTTAAAATAATGTCACTGGCTTGGGCTTCCCGAAAGAATGCAACCAGTTATCTGAGATCAGAGTTAACCATTCACATATGCTGAGGTGCCCTGAGGGGGCAAAATAGGATCAAAGTGCTCCCATTGGTATAGAGAATTAGAATTCATTACAGAGAAGACCACTGAGGCAAGAGATAACCTAAAAAAGAAGGGAGGAGGTTACAAAAGGCTGATTCATTTTCACAATGATTGTACAACCTGCACAGTATGCCCATCAAGTGATTCCACATTAAAAAAAAAACAACAAATAAAAACCCTTCAGGCTCCCAAAATACAGAGAGCACTGTTTTTAATTGGATAAACGCAAACAAAACCATTAATAATCTTGCATATTAATATTCACATCTGTGCATTTCAACATGCTAATTCACCTATGCTTCTCGCTGTTGGCCCAGAGCCCAATAAACATGATTATCTATGCCATATTTTACAGGTGGATCCGTATACTTTAAGACTAACCAGATTAGACTGGATTTGCACAACCTGGCCAAAGATTGAAGGAGCCCCTGCACAACTATTTGGCAGTCAAAGCCACTCTTTGGTCCCACTCAAATACTTCTAAGAGCCTTTTTCCCAAGTCACAAAATGTTCTCAATGTATTGCTGATGAAAGCTGTGCACGTTGCATCACTTTATATAATTTTAGATCAATTATCTTTTTGAAATACTTCATACATGTCTACTGCTTGTAAAGATTATTTATCTTCTATTATTTGTAAATTCTCTGTAAACAATGCTGGCATTCCATATAAAACAGATTCACACTTTTGCAGGAGAGAATGCAAGCAGAGGGGCTCCAAAGCTGTTTTAGCACAATATCATAATAGCATTTTGAAATTACTTTTTTCTTACACACATTTAAGGTTTAGAAATACCCATTTGTTTTTAAAATACTGTATTACATTTAAAGACTTATTAGTAAAAATTTCACCTTAAGATGTTTCTATTTCATCTGAAATGCAAAGTGCAGACAGACTCTATCATGGCAATGATTCAGCTGAAACTCCTAGTCTCAGTGACAGTTTCTTGAGTAACAGAAGAGGATTAAGTACCTAGCTTAAAAGCTACTTTCAAATCAAGTAAACAAACTGATCTGAGGTTCACCACACCTTTCTCTACCAAGAAGTCTCTAGCTGAAAGGCATAATGGAAAAGAAACACCTGTCAGAAACACCTCTATTCAGTGGCAATACTTGTAGGCATCCCACCTCAAGTAATTCCTAAGATGTTACATTTACACTGCATTTTAGGTTAGTACTTTTTCCTATCAGACCCACAAAAGGGAAAAAACTATCTGAAGCATAAGAGAAACAGAATAAGGAGGTAAGATTGCCCAGTAGACCAATATTATTTTTCAATGCTGACATATCAAAACAATCCAGCTTTGCTCCTTGGGGTTCTCCTGAATAAAATATGCTGTCCCACTAGAAACATCTACCATTCCATCAAGATCTTCCAGGGGCTGGTCAGGTCACCTTGTTACCAAACAAAATACCACACCTCCACCATGGCTCAATTCCTCTTAAGCCATCACACATCTTGTCTTTTCTCCAATCCTCACTGAGCTGTCCATCATATCCATGTGCAGAGTGGGAGGGTAACAGCAAGTCATGCTTGCAGGGAAACAGAGCTTTATAAAACTGCTGTGAAATTAGTCCTAGTGGTGCACAGGTAGAGTTCAGACACCAAAAGACAGATCTCCATCAGAGTCACAACTCTCAGGGTATACTGAACTCAAGAAAAGAAACCAGGAGAATCACCTTGGAGAAGACAACCTATGTTTTACCCACAAGCCCTGAGTCTCAACAAGAAGGAAAACAATCAGAAATCAGCCTAATTTCTAGTCACAGGCAGCTCAGAACGACTTTGTAGGAGCTTCCAGCTAACCAAAGAAAATTGAGTCAACTGTGAAACATTGTAAAAGAGAATGAAGAGAAAGGTGCCTCATAAAGGCATGCCATGAGACACGTAAGCAGTATACAGCACCAAAAGAAAGGGGAAGCAGCAAGCAGATCTGTGACTAAGAAGTTTGGTGAACTTCTAACAAGGGACAAAATGCATACTTGGGACGAGAAGTGTTTAGCAAAATAGTACAGGGAGATTCAGAATTAACTTGGGACAAAGCAAAGAGAATTTGCTGTCCAAAGAAAGGCACAGCCATCACACTGACCTATGGCAGTGCTCTGATACTTTGAGTACAGATGAGAATCTGAAGCAGCAGATGAAAGCACATGAATCAGAGCCATGAAGGACAGCAGTGCCAAAGCCCATGTGAAACCAAAGAATACTCTGGAAATATGTCCAGTGCTGAAGTTTTTGCTATACTTCATCATAGAATCACACAATGGCTGCAGTTAGGAGGGATCTCTGGAGAACATTTAGTCCAACCCCTTTGCCAATGCAGGTTCACTCAGAGTAGGCTGCACAGGATCACATCCATGTGGACTTTAAATATGTCTAGAGGAGATATATGTCAGCATTGCTCTGCTGTTATCATGCCAAGCTGTTGCTGAAAGGGTCTCACCCTTCCCCTGCTCCTTTGAAAAACATTGACTTTTTTAATCCCTAAATGGATGACTTATGATTTTGACTGCCACATTGTAAAACATGCAGAATGAAAGACTGGTGAAGGGCAAAATCTGGAGCTGAGCTGACATGTCAGTCCAAGTCAAATACACATTGTTTGGTCTCTCAGGGACTGTGAACTTGCAGCTGTGTCACGGACTAGAACCTGAAGAAAACTATCAAATGTCCTAGCATGGGATAGCCAGACCAGTATTTTTGTGACCTTATTGCGGATCTGAAGAAGTACTCTCAGATTTAACCCAGGTTCCATTTGAAGGAACCAGGAAGATAATTCCTTGCATTAGAAAAAGATGAACGACAACTGAGAAGAACTTACAAAACCTCAAATGTCTCATCTGAAATGACATTAATGGTGCTGCAGAAGCAAACATGCCCAACAGAGAAAACAAAAGAAAACCTTGGGGAAAAGCTCCCAAGGGAAAGCAGGCATGGGTGCATTGGTGGCAGAAGGAAGGTAACCACTGTCTCCTGTGTGCCTGGCAAGAGTAATCATCAGGCTACAGTGCAGAAGTACCTCAGCTCTGGGTACTGTTTGAGGGATGTATGGTATCTCAAGCATTGCACAGGACATCCCTGTGATTAACTGAAGGGTCAGGTCTCCATTTCTCCAGTAGGATACCTGGGATGAAGCTCAAGGCTCGTTTCCAAATGCAGCTCACAAATGCCAAAAAGGTCAGATAGAAAAACCACTACTTTCTATCAAAACCACAAAAATTAGGTCAAATAGTAGAAAATATCAAATCCACAGGTTAATCTAAACCTAGTATTGCTGCAATAAATCTTTATCTGCTGGAAGAGCTTTACTCAGTCTGTGGGAGATGCCCTGGATTGTTTGCCAATCTTCACAGATATTTAGAGGTCAAATTGTATCACCTTTCATGTATGTTGTATTCCCAGAACCAGAGGAAAACAACACCCCCTTAGCAAGAGCTTATTTAGGTATTTGACTGTTTGCTTATGGGGTTAAGCCTTCCATTGACAAACCTTTCACACTGATTGAAAAGTACAAATTCCACTGGAAAAGAAGCAGTGTAAATACATTCTTATTTAGCAAAATACTTGAAGTACCTGAGCTTATCTGGCCCTTTAAATTTCGAAAAATCTTAAACGTCTTGACAACACATCTCATTCATACTGAATACCAGCAATTTGCCTTCAGCAAGTTTGTTACAAAATCTGCTTCTGTGCTTCTGGAAACTAAAATTTACACTGCTAAATAAAACCCCCAAAATTCCAAAATGGTACTGGAAAATGAAGTTCTCAGAAAAAGAGGGAAAACTGTCTGATCTGAAATGTACGACTTCTGCTATCACAGCCACTGCTGTTAATGCTCAGTGATTAGGGTGAAATGTAATAAGGATTACAAATGGAAAATAGCTTATTAAGCAATTTATTTCTCTCTTTTACCAGGGCTGGAAAATTCCCTACAGTGTTCCCCTGAGCTTTCTGCCCAGGATGTTTAAAGATTACTGCTAATGCAACATTGAAAGATTATGCCTTTTTATTATAGATCGAATCAAGTAAATTAGTCTGGTTTACTTTCTAAATTTTCTTTTGATGTCGTCCTCCTTCTCCCTTTAACTCTTTTGCTTGAGATCAGAATTTATCACTTTGATAACACAACAGTGGCACATAAAAAAGTGCTTTGAATGAAAAAGAAGGTGTGCCCCAAGTTCCAGTAAGGAGAGTCTGTACAAAAACTATGTATAAAAGCTGCTTTCTTTAATTTTTTTCCCCTAGGTTTTTTTCTATAGGTTTTGCTAGTGCTAGATGTGGGCTCCCTGCACCATGTCCTGTGCATGGGATACATTCTGGGGCTTTTCATTTCCTTACAGATCTTTCTTCTCCTGGCACCCATCTGGTAATTGCTTGTGCTTGAACATCAGCATTACAAGACATTTTGCAGCTCAAGTCCTCTTTTATGTATTCCATATTTGGGAATAAAGAAACATCTCTCTCTCCTAACAAAACAGTTCTTCAAAACACATTTTAGAGTTGTTTTAACAGTTAGGTTAAAGACTAGAGCAGATTGACAGCTGCCTGGAAAGGTTTGCTCAAATGTAACACTAATGGAAATACACAGAGTTCAGAAGCAATACAGCAGAGGTGAATTAAATCTTTTGATTCCACATGTATCTGAAAAGACATTACCTGCCTTAAAAAATGTCTTCTTCAGACATTACCTGCCTTAAGAAAGAAATTGTATTTTTCATGGAAATAGATATTCAGTCTCAAAATCAGTAGTTTCATTACCACAGAAAGTATGTATTGACACTTCAGTGTTTTAACTCCATGTTTAGAAAATTAACAAGACGAACATGCAAGTTTAAATAAAAACATTAAGTATGCTGAAACTGTTAACAAATGAAACTAGAAGTTTCCAGTGCCATCAGAGACATAATTTAATTCCCTCTGGTGTTAATGGAATTACTCCAATAGTTTCACATGGACTGTTTTGTAGTTAAAAGGCCCAATAGCAGTGAAATAAAATTACTTTTGGTCTGAAAGAGAACACCCAAGATTAAGAGTGGCAGTAGCCATAGCCCCTTTCGTCCTTCTGCTCATTGCCCTGCACTGTGCAGTCAGTGCCTGCAGTACCAGCTGCTGAGCCTCAACACTCCTCTGCAGAGAACTGAGAACCACCCAGGCAACCCTGCTAAGTGGAGAAGATGTAAAATAATAATATAACAATATCACAAACACTTACATTGCCATGAATGGGGTGATTTCCAAGAGCTCCTCCACAACAGAATGGGAGTGGTTTGAGATGCAAGCAGTAGTAAGGCCAGCTCATATGGAAAGAACAAGAAATAAGTAAAGAAAGACCAGAAAGTGTGCCTAAAGGCTGACACCAGTAGCAGAATGACTTGGTCAGTGTAAGTAGTCTACACATATGGTATAATTTGTGTTTACCATATAAAAAGGAAATATCTATAAGCCAAGGTTAGGTGAGGATCCAAGTCACAGGATGGGATCCAGGTAACAGCAATGCAGAGACTTACAAAACTATGGATAAAAATCATTGCTTAATAAAAATAGCACCTTTGTACTTTAGAAATAAGACAACCCTGTTCCAGGTGCCATCAGGCACAGTTGTGTCCATCCAGTGTCTCATACACATTCTTGACCAACTTCTCCTGTCCCCCATTACTGTCACGATGGTCAAGAGGAGAGCTCATACTTCTTACTTTGGTGAGAATCTAAAATTAATACTAAAACAGCCCCTTAGTGTTCATCAGTCTATTAGTTCAACAACATATTTCTTGACAGTCTCCTTCCCATCCTGCAGAGCAATCTCATCTGGCTAATATGACAGTTAAAATAAAAACGCTTTTTTAAAATATGGAGGTACCAAAAAAACCACCCCTGTACTCTCCTAATTTTACTTCTAGATTCATTAGTGCTTTTAGCTTTCAAGCCAGTTTGAAGGTTTATGAAAACAATTTCTGATGCATGCCACAGATATATCTCAAAAAGGTAGACCATAGCAACATCACTTCACATGCCCCTTCTGATTTTAGGTAAATCTGTTTAGTTTAGCAGTATGAAGAACAGAATTAAAGCCACAAGTGGTGCTTGTGTTTTATACAACAAATGCACTGAAATGCATCTCTTGAAGTTCTGTGTGTGCTGCTTGCCTGATACGACTCCTGCAGTGTCCTGTGCAATATCAGGAGCTGGAGTTAATGATCTTTGTAGGTCCCTTCAAACTCAGGATATTCTGTGCTTCTGTGCTGTAATATGTTAGTCATGTAAGTTTGACTTGTATGCCAAACATCTGCAAGTGCCTCCACAGAAACATGTGAGATGTGCTCCAGCAGCAGCATAGTCTATTGCTTCATTGAACTACTGTTTATAAAGTTTTCAAAGATTTGGGACCATCCTCCTATGGACTTTCTGGTTGTTTTCAGAGCTTGCTTACTTCAGGCTGACTGATGCACCTGGAGCAATGAACCATATGAGATGATCGGGATTTTCACATTTCAAATGCTGAACTCCTAATGATATTTAAGAGGTTGCTCTGTATCTAGTATCAAAAGGCAGTGCTGTGGGCTGATTTTAGTGGAAATCAAGTCTTTCCAGATTCCTGGCTTTTGCTGGAATTAGTATGACTCTGATAAGAGTGGGAAAAACCCCTAGCGGGTTTCTTCTGCACAGATGTACGCAGCAGCAGGGGAAAGAGTTTTTCAGGAGACCAGGGGAAAAAAAACAGCCTGACTCAGCCAGTTTTTAGAGAACCTGAAGCTACCCTAAAAAGTTTCTGGTTTACCTCACTACCTGGAAAAATCTGCTCTGTTAGCAAAGTGCTAACAGAGACCTTTGTTCACCTTTTTGAATGGCCCAACTACCAGCTTAGAGGATATGAGACTTTCCTACCTCTGCAGTTTTCAGCCATAAATGGTGTTATCTTCAGAGGTATCTAGGAACCATAGGAATTGAGAGGATGCTGTTTTGGAAAGTACCGTATTGCAGCAGACAAACATCATCTTCCCATAGAGGTGAAGATAGAGCATTGTTTCACATAACAAATAATTCTGCTGACATTTTAGGTAAATTACTGGAAAAATTGGCATCTCCAGTATCAAGCTATTTTTAGGACCATTCAAGATCATTTCAAGACAAGTGATTGCTGAATTTGGAACATTCATCAAGAAACAGAGTAGCTATCAACATGGTTTATGCAGAGGTGATTCAGGATTTGAAATACGTTCTCCTCTAGTACATAATTTTTTCCACACATTTTTTTAAACCTTCCCCTGCCCTCAGCTGATGGATGAATCATTATCTTCTGACAATCTGATGTTAATTTAAGATCATTTACTTTCTATTTGCTCCAGAACCTTTCCTTATAAGTAATATAAATCTGGGCTTTGTAAATTATTCTCGTGCCTTTGTAAGGTTTCATTTTATAAAGCTTCCTTAAGGACATTTTTCTACAGCTCACGATTTTTACTGTATAGGAGGCAGTCTGATCAGCAGACAAAGCAAACATTTTATTACCCAAACATATCTCCAAAAATATCAGTAGGTTACACAAGAGACTCTGCTGATGCAGCTTTCCTCCTACATGATATGGCAGATGCCAAGAACTTTTGTAACCTTTGCCCTACATAAGTCTGAAGGATAAGTGATGAAATGAGAAGACCTGGTACCTACAGATGATGGTAAGCAGTGTTCATGGGCCTAGAAGCAAGAGGCCAAAAGGCACGGCAGAACAAATAAGCTGCACTGTACATATGCGTAAAGACTCAAACCCTGGAGCAATCTGTGTGATGCTGTAGAGAACTGCAGCACATTCATTTCAATAAGTTGTGTTGGTGAAAACAAGTCAGGGCTGTGAACCACTCAATTACTCTTGGAAGATAAAAGTAAAGGTGACTCCCTTGCCTGGTGTGTTTCATACACAGGCCAATTAGATCAACACACTTGTCACTCCGAGGATCTCCTAATTGCAGCTGCTCCACCTGCAGAGCAATCCCGCTGTCCCTAACCCGCCGTTGTTGATGTTCAGCAGTGAGCGACACAGCTGGGTGTTGGACTTAATGAGACAGGGGGTTTTAAATTACTGTACTGCATTTAGAGCAAAAATAGCCTTCAGCTACTTTAAATTAGATCCTGGCCAGACTGATATATTATTAAAAAAAATTAAATCCAATAAACCCTCAAGGCTGCCCTCTAATGCCAGCATCAGAATTCTGCTCAAACAGCCCTTCCATCAGGTAACATTTCATGAGAACTTAATCGGGGAGCTGAGCACTTTGCATCAATAACTAGAGCAAAAACCCACACATCCTACTTCTTAACTAGCAGATATTTGATCATTTTAGTACAGAGGGGAAAAAAAAGAAAAAGGGAAAGAGGTGTCTAGTGCTACTCACAAATTCAGCTAAACCATGACTTCAACCATATACTCTGTTTCTCAATAATTTATATTCTATAAAGCTTCCCATAGTTATTGTTTTGTTATGTTGAGAGTTTTTTTGAAAGAAGGGTGACTTGCTTATTATTGAAAGGTTGTATTTAAAATGCAGCAATGTTTTTATTTAGGCAAAAATTCTATGAATAAGCTTAGTCAAACCAAGGTATATCAGTTTCTTAAGAATTGGGAAATATTAATTTAGGTGACAATATAAATGCCTAATAGCATGTTTGGATTGCATTAACTGCATTTTTAGAGCTGTATCAGCTGGTGTCCATGCTAGGAACATTTCATCATCTGGTGTAAGTTCTGAGATCTGATTAATCAGGCACTGTTTCATAATACTGAATTTCATGCATCTGATCACACACAAAGTTTATTTCTAGCAATTTGATTAGAAAACAAAAGGCGAGTTAGAAACCTCAGGCGCTGGTGACAATCACTAGAGGGCAGTAGCCAACCCCTAATGTTCCCACAGTTTTCCACAAAGCTTTGTAGGCTTCCACACGGGGAGAGAGCCGAGTAGCCTCTCCGGGGACGATGCTCATGTGATGGAAGAAAAGCCTGCCTACGAGTGTTAACACTGTTCGATACTAAGCTGTTTTTTAAAAGTTCGTGGTGACAAGTAATACAGGCAATGTCGTTTCTTTATCTAATGGTGCCTGTCTTCAGTAGCACAGATGGGCTGTGGAAGAAGAATTTGGATGCTCCCACCTTGCAAATGCCGGGACCAAATTGTGGGATTAAGTCTCCACTCCCTCCTACCTTGTCAGCCACGTGTGCTATGGGGCACAGTGACATTCCAATCAGCATTTTATACGGATATTCACATATTCATATATGATAACAGTGCAGAAGTTAGTGCATTTCATACCACTGACATTTGTATAATATTTTAATGTACATACATATATTGGGTGAAACAATGCCAGATTAGTAGAATAGAGTAAGTGATTCCAGTGCTTGTCACTGAGAAACTCTTCCCAGTTCTCCTTTCTAGCCCTGACACTTTCATGTTCTATTTTTCCCTGTCCCATAACCAAACCAAATTTATTAGAAAAAGCTGTAACTAATGTTCAAAGCACCACAACAGGCTGGGTGCCCAGACACACTCATATCTGTGCCATCAAGAGGGTGGGATATGAATGTGAAGGAAGAATGGGACCTCAGACCATGCACAAGGTGGTTATACATGCTTATGACATGTAAAGTAGCTTTCCATCAAAATGGACATGACATTAAAGCTAGAAGGGACAAGGGTACTTCTTCCCTGCCTGCTATAATTAATTTAGAAATGAGCCAGATTAAATGAAAATGGGTGGCACCATATCTAGCACTTTCTAGTATTCCTAAAACCATTATGTTTTAATTTAGAAAATCTAATTATATTTGGCGGTTTACACTTCTGCTTCAGGATCTATGGATTTAATAAAAATTACTTTTCTATTCTAATGGTTATGCAGAATGCAGAAATAACCAAACTTCTGACTAACCAACTTGTTATTATTGCTGACAATTTGAAGTTCCTGACTTTTCACTTATCTTAAGAGTTTGGGGGCTCATGACTTATGAATGTCAGGATTACAATATGCTCTTAATTTTAGCCAGAAAGGGAGAGTAGTTGCAGAAATATAAAGTCACCATCTGCTATCCCTGTGTCAGATACACACAGTTTTGGCAGAAGAATGTCCCTGCAAAGTATGATCAGGGTTCTATTATTCTCTCTCTGACATTAGACAGATGTTCATGCACTAAGAAAGAGTCAAAGAACAGGGCAAGCAGGGGACGATGCTTACCCAGAACACTTTGACAGCTTTTAAAGAAAGTGTTTGCATTTAATAGTCATGTTTTGTTTGTCTAGCAGAAGATATCTCACTCCGCTATCACCAAAGATATACTTATGCAAGAAGTGATCATTTTAAAGCCAGGGCATGCAAGCAAATTTCATGCTTATTTTTGAGGAATTTGTGGGATCTTCACATGTTATCATAATCTTTTGGATTGCCTTTGGGATATGAGTTCAGAAACAGATGAGGGCTATTGGCAGTGTGTAAAATGAAGAACTTCACTTGAACAAGAGCAACCTAAACTTTCCAGAAGCAGATCACTTTTCAGTGCTCAGTCAGAAGGGTAAGAACTTTCACAGAACAAAAAGTCAGATTGCAATGGAAAGCCTTTAACTCTTGAAACATACCTTTTCCCAGCAGCAGAGAGAACAGTGCCCCCAAGCTGCATGTTCCTCCCTACCTGGTTGTATCCATCTCTTCTCTTTGACTAAAGGAGACAAGCAAACCTCTAGATAACTCAAAGCTGCTATGGCATACAGAGAAACAAGTGCTGACTTAGCCTTCAGCAACAGAGATCACTCAGTATCCACGATAGAGAGCCAGCAGGAGGGCTGGCCACCCCACCTGCACAGCAATAATGAAGCTGCAAAAGGCAACCGGTTGGGGCTGCAGTCCTTGCCTAGAAGACAGGCAAAGTCTGCAGGAACCCTGAGCATCAGTCCCTCTCTCATTTTTATTTCACAGTATAAATTTTATATTATCTGCCTTCATAAAGTCTCTGACATTTTAGACTTGCTGCTGCTTGCCATATGCTAACACCAGATCAACCTCACAAAAGCCAGCCACCAGTGTAGTATGCAGGACCATTGAGATCACCTCCCTGTTATACAGGGGAGCCTTAAACCTAAAAAGCTTGGCACAGCCTGTGCATAGTGCAGCATCCTAACCCTCTGATTTAGCAACAAGGGCACTTTTCAGAAATAATTCTCTAGAAGCCAATGTAGCTAGTGTTTGGGACTAGTGTTTGGTCTACTCAGCCTCTGGGAAATCAGAGCAAAGCTGGATTGAACCAAAGAATATTGCTTTGCTGAAAAGTCTTAGAAGTCCCTAGTCCACTCAATAAGCTCAGTATGGAGGGTTCGTAATAATAAGCTACTTGAACTATGGCATTACTAAATTAATAGGCTTTGCAGAGTCCATAAATCTCTCACAGGGGTCCCCTTTTCCACTTCAGCTAGAAAAAAGTCATGGCTAGGAGTTACAAAGGACTCTAGAGGGAATTAAGCTCTAAAGTCCTATTGAATTAGCATTGTTTACAAAGCAGTCATAAGTATAATGGATGTTAATGAGTCTTGAATGGGCCAAGTTGCAATACAACATGTGGTGAAGTACAATTAATAGAAAGACTGTGCTTCCCTCCCATTTATTCTGCTTGACACAGGTGTAGAAATCCTGAATCTAAATGAATTGTCCAGTTGAGAACAGAGTAAAAGAGCTCAATCTGCTGTGTAGGGTAAGAAAAAATATATTTCTTCTATGGCAAACCAAAGTGGGGTTGCTCCCTGCTCAAGCATGGCCACCTAGAGCCAGTTGCCCAGGACCGCCTCCAGACTCCAAAACCTCTATGGGCAAGTTGTGTCAGTGATTAACCATCCTCACAGCAGAAGAGTTGTTTCCTATTATAGCAGAAATTCCTGTGTTTCTGTTTGTGTGCATTGCCTCTGTTCCCATGACTGAGAACCACTGAAAACAGTTGGGATCCAGCTTCTTTGCACCCTTCCTTCAGGTATTTGAACACATGGGTAAGCTTTTCCTGAGCCTTTTCTTCTTTATGCTGAGCAGTGTCAGCTCCTTCAGCTTCTCCTCCTTCATGAGGTGCTCCAATCCCTTAATCATCCTCATGGCCCTTTGCTGGAGTCCCTTCAGTGTGGCCATCTCTCTCTTGTACTAAAGAGCCCAGAACTGGATCCAGAACTCCAGATGTGGACTCCCCCAGGGGCAGGGTCACCTCCCACAGCTCACTGGCAATAATCCTCCTAATGCACCCCAGGATACCATTGACCTTCTTGAGGCACATTGCTGGCTCATGTTCAACTTAATGCCCACAAGGACCCCCAGGTCCCTCTCCACAGAGCAGCTTTCCAGTCAATCAGCCCTCCAGCATGTACTGCTGCAGGGGGTTGTTTCTTCCCAGGTGCAGGACTTTGCATTTCCCTTTGCTGAATTTCCTGTCATTCCTGACAGCCCGTTCCATTAGCCTGTCGAGACCCTTCTGGATGGCAGAATGATTCTCTGGTGCATTAGCTGCTCCTCACAGTTTTGTGTTATCTATGAACTTGCTGAGGGTATGTTCCAGCTCATTAATGAGGATGCTAAACGTGACTAGACCAAATTCTGAACCCCAGGGTACACCAGGAGTTACTAGACACTAGATTTTGTGCCACAGATCATCCCTCTCTGAACCAGTTTTAAGTTCTGCTCATCCAGCCTCATCGGCTTCTCTACAAGGATGTTACAGGAGACAATATCAAAAGCCAAGTAGATGGTATCACAGAATCATAAAATAGCTTGGGTTGGAAGGGAGCTTAAAGATCATCTTGTTCCAACCCTCCTGCTATGGGCAGGGACACCTTCCACTAGACCAGGT
This sequence comes from Taeniopygia guttata, assembly GCF_048771995.1. Classification (NCBI taxonomy): domain Eukaryota; kingdom Metazoa; phylum Chordata; class Aves; order Passeriformes; family Estrildidae; genus Taeniopygia; species Taeniopygia guttata. Next base: position 31,695,862 of record NC_133028.1, on the reverse strand, counting down.
TGCTCAGAGCCTCATCCAATCCAGCCTTCAACACTTCCAGGGATGAGGCATCCACAAATTCTCTGAGCAGCCTGTTCCAGTCCCACCACCATAGTAAAGAATTTATTTCAAATAACATATCTAAACCTACTTTATTTCAGTTTAAAGCCACTACCCCTTGTACTGTCACTACGTGCCCTTGTAAAAAGTCCCTCTCCTGGTGGGTTCTTTTCAGGACTGAAAAGATGTAATAAGGTTAGCCTGAAGCCTTCTCTTCTTCAGAGCACCCACTGCTCTTTCCTTATCCACCAAGCCAGTCACTTCATCATAGAAAATCATTGGGTGGATTAAGTATACTTCACCTCTGTAAAGCCATGCTGAGCAAAAGTTTTTACTTTTGTTTGTTTTTAGTTTTTACTAAGACTGGAGGGGAGGGGCTAGACATTTTTCAGCATTAGACATATCATTGCAGAAAAAGTCCTTGTATTTTCTGCCTTTATTCATGCAGTCACTAATCTAGCTATTTAGAACACCTCAGTCACAAGCAATTTAATGTACACGTCCCCATTGATTCATGATTGCCTAAATCCCACTGAAATAAATTTTAGCACTCTGTTCTCATTCTGACAGGCTGTCATTTAAAGAGCAACATATTCTGTCTCTTCTGGCTGAGAAGATAGCTGTCACTGGGAAACTGCAAACATCTATCCATTGTCATGGGGGAACTCACCTTGTACAAACACGCAGTGGACAGTGTTAAGTTTTGCCGTGTATACACATTTGATGGACAAAAGCTGTATCAGATCTTCTGTTGATGTAAATCAGTCCCTGTAAATGGCTATAACACATATAACTACTCCTGATTTTAATCAGTGAAACATTTTACCCTGTGTAATTCTGAATACATTAGCTATGCTACATATAATCTAAACATAAGCTTAAAATCTTGTATCTGGGAAAAAAGTCAACGAATTACAGGAATGTATGAGAATGACTTTCAAGCAATCTGTACTCATAAAAGTTCATACAAAGAGTAATCTAAAAGTAATCCATATTAGAGTTTACATTCCTGAAAAGCTTTTAATCATGAAGAACAGACTATGTTATATTGAAATTACACCACAAAACATACTTACAGTGAACTGTGCCTCCATAGACGTGGAACTTGACAAGTACCCAGCAGCACTCAGGAGCACTACTGACCTGGAAGTCCTGTCTTCCACCACAGAGATATTTGACAACTTCCTATGATAAAGATCAAAATTTCAGAGTTTTAAGGATCAAAGTTTAGCTTATGGGCATTACTGTATCTCACAGAATGAGAACATCATCTTCTGAAGCACGAACAGTACCTGTTTGAGCACTCTAGGATTTTGAGGAGAGCACTCAGAATCTACCCAACAATACAAGAGACTCATACTTACAAGCATGGCTTCTTCTGCAAAGTACCATACTGGCACGGAGTCCCAAGACCTATCATATTATCACCTCCCTCATGCTGATGCCACTACTTGTGGCAGGTGAGCAAACAGAGAAGCATGGTCCTTCCATTAGGAAAGAAGACATAGAAGTGGACTACAGCTGGAACAAAAAGTATTGAGGTAAGGAATACCTCTGCACCTGAGGAACAAGCCAAGCATACACAGAGGCAGAGCACGTAGGAGCTATAAAAAGACTGGAAACTTGCTAACCTAGGCTAGCCTCCCTGAGAGTGCAAGAGTAAACTAACAGCAAAAACTGGCACCATGCGATGAACTATATAGAGCCAAGGGGGTTAAGCTCCTAAACTAAATGCTTTCTCTTGAGTGAAGATCACTGCTTCTTTCCAGATCCAGGACTGCTAAGCAATAAAGCTATCATACATGAGATCATCCAGAAGTGTGAATACCTCTCCACATTACAGAGCAGGACCTCCAGTATGGGGCTGAACCATGCTGGCAGGGCCAACCCCAGCCCTAGCCACACAAGGACACTTTACTTTGTACTTGATTCACCAGTTCCATGGACAACTCTTTCCATGGGAGATTGGTTATATGATTTTTTGCTTGCACACAATGACAATTATATTCAAGCCTAATATCCACAGTGAAGTAATTGCGTGTAACCTCAGTATTATATAGGAACCAAAAAAGAAAAGAGGGGGTGAAGAAACAGAGGGAAGACGATCTGTTTTCACAAAAAGGCAAACCTAGATGCGAATTCAAAGCAGCTTGACGACTCCCAGAGGATCTCCACCTCCCGGTCAGAGCCCATGTCTGGCAGATATCGGCAGCGCCAGTGCCCACACGCCGCTAAGACGCGGCACCCGCGCGCACCCCGGCAGCGCACCAGGGGGGGCGAGCCGGGCCGCTCCCTCGGGGCGCAGCCCCATCAGGCGGGGACCCCCGGGCCGGCCGCGGGGAGAGGGAGAGGGTTGCAGGGCGAGGGCAGGCAGTACTGCCCCGGCCGCCCCTCGCTCTGCAGCCTCCGGGGCGAGGGCGGGCTCATCCCGCTCCGCGCGTACCGGACAGGGCTTTGCGCCCCGGCCGCCGGCCAGCTCCTTGCCTGGGGAGAAGGCTGCGGCCCGCGGGGCTCCTGGCGAGAGGCGAAAACCGGTGCAGGGTGATGGGGACGCGGCTGTCCGCCGTGGGTTGCGAAGAGCCGTGCACGCGTGTCCCGCAAGGAGAGCCAACAACCGCTCGAGGGAAACTAAAAACTAAAGAATACCCAAACCTGCCTTCTCCTGTCTTCCCTACAAGGATGACAGCCCGACCGCGGCCGTGTCGGGTGATCTCCCTCTGGCTTCAGCCCCGCCTAAGCCCTCCGAGGACGAGGCTGCGGTACACGCGGGGATGCCATGGCCACCCCGCGCCCCCCGCCGCTGACCCGGGCAGCCCGGCCCGCGGGGGAACCAACGAGGGAACAGCCAGCGAGCAAATAAACAACTTCCCTCGTGTAAGAAGTTGCCTCGCAGGTGCCTGCAGCTGGCGGTTAACACAGACAGTAAGAGGATCAACTCCATCTCCGCCAATGCAGCAAAAAGAGGAGGAAAAAAATAAAAGCCTCCTCATTTGCTATTCAGAATTTAGTTAATTTGGATGATAACGGTTAGTGTTTAATCCCATTGTACGAGAATGAATATACCGAAACCTACAAGGCTCCTGGAAGAATAATACGGCCGGCGGCACAGCACGCAGGGGTGCCCAGGCGGGCAGCCGGTCTTGCCCACTCCGTCCCGCCGGCCGGGATAGACGCGCCCCGGCGCCACCGCCGCCTCCTCCCGCGGAGTCTTTCGGCGCTCCCGACCAGCCCAAAGAGGTGGGAACCAGCCCGGGGCAGTGGGGTGAGGGCTGGCACCTCGCCTATCCTCCGGCCGCTTTTACGGAAACGAACAGGCGAGAGCGGCCGTGCCACACGCCGTGCTCACCCGGGGACATGTGGTGGGGACGGTTCCCCCATTTTAAACCGCAAGGAAAAAGGGTGTAAAAACGCGGAATACAGGAGAGGACGTGGGAGCTTCCCAGAGAACAACTGCCCGAGCTTACATGGCAGGGATATCGCCGTTTACCGCAGCCCTACCCGGGGCTCGGTGGCGTCGCCCAGGAGGGCAGAGCCAGGCGCCGGGCAGCCCCGCCGCCGGCCCGGTCGCTCTCGGCTTCTCCTTCCCCCTCGGTGGTGGTGGTGCCCCGCGGCAGCGCCGGGGGCGGGGGCGGTGGCGTAGCCGGCGGGGGGAAGACAGGAGGGCGGCCCCGCGGTCCGTGCCGGGTTCGGAGGCGCACCGCCGGCCGTGGAGAGGCCCGGGGGGGCCCGCTCCCGCCGCCGCGCTGTCGGGGGGGGCGGCGGGCGGCAGGGGCGGGCGGCCCCCCCGGCGCGACGGGGCGGCCCCGGCGGGGGCGGTGCGGGGCGGTGCGGGGCTGTGCGGGGCGGGCCGGGGGCTCGGTGCGCTCGCCAGGCGAGGAGCGCGGCTGCCCGGGCAGAGGGCCGCGGAGAGGAAAGCTAACAATGCTGTGAAAATATGTTTGCAGAAAATAGACAATTGTTGGATTAAACGTATTCAAGTATGAAATAATGCCTTTTTGTGTAAAAAACCTCAGCAATGTGAGCGTACAAAAGTTCCCCTGTGGCAGTTACTTGCTCCCTTTGTGAGCTTTGCGCTCCGGCGTCTCCACTTGGCGCGTTTAACTCGGAGCCCCCCTTTAAACGCGATTGTTTCTTTCTTTTTAATGACATTTACCGGATCAAAACATGCTGTTAATTCGATCAGAAAGCTTTACCCTCCTTAACAATGCCACAATAATTTCTCCTGAAGTTTGTTAAATTGACCAAAATTAGGCAAATGAATAGGGGGTCTGTCGGCGATCCCGCTCGCAGGTGACACCGAATAATGCACTCTCGGACCAGCTGCGATCCCCTCTTTATTTGCCCCTCTTTTCTTTGACCCGCATTATTAAAATTTAGGCCCAATGAAACTATTCATACTTTTCAATGGGACATTTTCCTATAGGATAATAGGCTACAAATTGAGCCTCTCCAAAGAAGAGGGGGAGAGCAGGGGGGGTAAAACAACAACGCACAGACGCGCACACCACACAAAAAAGGAGCGTCGTGTGCCAAAGGCTGGCGAAAGCCTCCCCGGGACGACGGAAAAAAAAAAGGGGGGGGGTGATGGGGGGGGATATCGTGTGCCAGTCCCCCGGTCCCACACCTGCCGGGGTGTCCCCGGCGCATAAAGCGGTGTAAACAAAAAAATCCTCGCTGCCATCTCTTATAAAGATGGACGTGTCACCAAGTCGTGTGAGAAAAGCCTGAGAACAAACGGGGCCACTCCGTCTCCAAGGGTTCTCCCTTGAACTGGGCGGAACAGCCTATTAAGGGCTTACTTAATTACTTTAATGACTCTGGACAGGCTTTAAAATGCAGTCAGCGCCGGGGCTAAGGGGAGGGGTAGGGGGTGCCGGGGATTTGAAGGCTGGCGACGGGGACGGGGCCAGGGATGCGGCGAGCGGGGCGCAGGGCGCGGTATCGCGCCCTGCGCCCCGCTCGCCGCATCCCTGGCCCCGTCCCCGCCGCTATTGTGGGACAGTCACGTGTGTCCCCGAGGTCCACGTGGGGCGACACAGCTGGGCCGCCCCCGGCTGCGTGGACGGGGGCGAGGAGGGGGAGAAAGGAAGAAGAGAGAAGAAAAAAAAGCCCCTCATCCCCTCGCCCCCTTCCACCCTGATCTTTAATGCATACACTCCCTCGGCGCCGCTCTCCCGTAATCCTATGGGATCAGCGGGCCCGTGGAGGCCCCTCGGGGTCCCCCCCAAGAAGTGATGGCTTTATAAGGGGGCCGGAGAGAGAGGGGATGCAGAGCCCACCATGGCCTCCAAGCTCAAGGAGCGGAGGGTGAGTTGTCGCCCGCCTTGCGCGCACGGGTCTGCGGGGCCGCCAAGCCGGTCTGGCCCCGAGCCCTTCGCCGCCTTTCCCTTCGGATCCCCCCCCTCACAAAAGACAACCACACTTCTCTCACGAAAACAAGTCTGCCCTGCCAGGGCCGTCCGCGCAGTTGGGGAGCCACCAGGGCCGCGCGGAGAGGACCGGCCACCGAAGAATCATCCTTCCTGAGGCCGCGTCGCGCCCGGCACCGCTGCTCGGAGCGGGGCTGGGGACTGGCTTCCCTGGAGGGGTCGAGACCGGGGCGGGGCCACTGTCACAGCGAGACTGGATCCATCTGTTTTCTCTTCCCCCACTAACGCGCCCCATATGTTTTGCAGAGGACGCCGGTTTCCCATAAAGTGATTGAGAAGCGGAGGAGGGACCGCATCAACCGGTGCCTCACCGAGCTGGGGAAGACGGTGCCCATGGCTCTGGCCAAGCAGGTAGGCGGGGGGGGAGCAGCCCCTACGCCCTTTTCTCCCCGGTGCGCTGCGATATCCCCCCCGACACGGTGGGGCTAGGGGGCGGCCCAATGGAACGCAGAGCAGTCTCAGGGGAGAGGTGATGCCCACCTGCCCTGCCCGTTGCAGAGCTCGGGGAAGCTGGAGAAAGCGGAGATCCTGGAGATGACGGTGCAGTACCTGCGGGCCCTGCACTCGGCGGACTTTCCCCGCGGCCGGGAGAAGGGTAGGTGGGCGGGAGCCACCTCCCGCGGCCCCCGCCGGATCACTCGCGGCGTGAAGGCGGCTTTCCCCGCTCCTCTCCCGGCCAGACCCTGAGGAGCTCGATTCCCTTCCCTTTCCTTTCCAGCAGAGCTGCTCTCCGAGTTCGCCAATTACTTCCATTATGGCTATCACGAGTGTATGAAGAACCTGGTCCACTACCTGACGACGGTGGAGAGGATGGAGACCAAAGACACCAAGTACGCCCGCATCCTGGCCTTTCTCCAGTCCAAAGCACGCTTCGTTACTGACCCTCTCTTCACGTCCCTGGGCTCCCTCCCGGAGCCGGACTTTTCCTATCCGCTGCATCCTGGGCCCGAGTGCCCCGGGCACGTCCACAGTCCCGCCGAAGGCGTGCTCCAGCCTCCTTCGGGGGGGCCATTCCCCTGGCACGGCGCCGCCCGCAACCCCTCCCTGCCCTACCACTTGCCTAGCGCCGCCGTACCCTTCGCCACCCCCGGCCAGCAGCGCAGCACTTTCCTCTCATCCGTGCAGGGGCTGGACCGCCACTACCTCAACCTCCTCGGCCATTCCCACCCCAACGCGTTCGGGCTGCCCCCGGGCCAGCACCCCTCCATGCTATAGAGACTCGTCCCGCCTGAAAAAAACACCTATTTATGACCGCGGACACTGCGGACTACTCCCGGGCGCACGGGAAGGCTGCCGGGGACAGGGAGACGCGCAGGGGTCCCGGCTGGCGAGGAGCCCCCGAGGCCCAGATCTGTCCCCACCCGCCCTCTCCAAGGGCCTGAAGCTGCCCCCACCCGCTCGTCTTCCCACCTCCGGGTTCAGTGCCTGTACAAGTGATGCCTTGGAATAAAAGTTTATACCCGCCGCTGCTTTTTGTTTCCGTGAGGGAGCTTCCTCGGGTGGCGGTGGGAGTCTCCCCACGCAGCCACCCAGGGCAAAAAAACCCACGAGCGAGACGTGGTCAGCGAGGGCCGGGGAGCTTGCTGCACGCACCGGCCGTGGCTGGCGCCTCGGTCAGGCCGGGCAGGACGCGACGGGCCGGGTGTCGGTACCGCCCAGCTTCTGCTCCCAGGCTGTCACCCGGGGCTGGCAGGGAGTCCCGGGGTACCCCGGAGGTGGCAGATGTCCCACTCCCCCGCAAACCCTGCGGGTGCTGCCCTCCCACGTGCCCGTGGACGGGTGCTCCAGGGGCACGTGTCCGAAAGGCATCTCCCGTGCGCTTTGCCTGAGAATTTCTGTGCGGCGCAGCTCGTTCAGAGGAGGATGAATAATGGTGAAGGCGCAGGACGGGGAGGGGAGGGCAGGCGGCCGCAGAGGAGCTGAGAGTAAAACCAATGGAAGCTCCGGGAGCGAGTCCCTCCAACCTCGCCGCCGGCGCGGAGCCGCGGCACAGCTCCCTCCCGACGGGGCAACTCCAGCCCCGCCTGAACCAAGCGTCCCGGGTGTCTCCATAGCCCCTGGAAGCAGGGCAGCCCGGTCATCTCCAGCGGGGCTGGAGCCGTCGAGGGGTAAATTAACTTATTCCAGTTGGGTGGGGAGGCTTTGAGGAGATTTGACCTGGGCTGTTTGCCCAGGTCGCAGAATAGGCTGACCCGCAATTTGTAAACCAGCCCGACCCTTTATTCAGAGACAGACAAAAAGATCATCATTACAATGAGTAAAAAGTGGAATGTGTATCTTCCATTTAACCTGTAAATACAGGAAAAGCTCCTATCCCAGATTAGTGGGGAAAAGGTCACACAGTGGGATGATGGTGAGGAGTCAGCTAGGGATGAGAGTAAAACACCCCCATTTCCTCGGGACACCTTTAGGGTGGTAAATCCAGAAGGAACCTCTCTTTTGGTCAGTGTACACAAAACAATATGGACATTCAGCAGCAGGAATGGCTGGTGCCTATTATGAAGACACATGTCCAACACTCATTTTTACCAGCACTGGGTGCAGAATATGGCTAAAATGCTACATGACTTTTATTCTGTGTGCTTTAAGCTCTTGTGATCCCACTTTGTCACTGAAGCACTAAACATATGGCATTTTCCTGAAAATATAAATATATTCAGCATTTTGATCCCTGCTAACCAAATTAAACAAAACTTTCCTTTGCTAAGTAGATTTTCTCTGTGGGATTAGCAGAGGGCCACCATGGTCAAAACTGGGGTAATTTGCATATAATTTTGCAAACTCGCACTGGTCCATGACAGTCTTTGTCTCTCCAATGTTGCTATCCTGCATTTTTTTCTTCTTCTTCTTCTTTTTTTTTCTTCTTTCCCCTTTTCATTTTCATTTAGCTGTGGAGGATAAACCCCTCTTTGGCTTTACAATGACTTTAGGATAAAAGTCTCCCCTCCCTCCACTCTTTCAGGGCTCTGAGCTCACCCTCCTGCTTTTGGCCCCGAAATTATTTTGGAATTTGCTAAAGTCAGCTGTACCAGGCATGGGAGCTGAGCTGCCTTCCCAGCTCAGATCCACACCTATGCACCACGCTATGTGCACACAGGTGGGTCAGCATAGGCAGTGGGGTGCAGAGCTCCCTTAGGATAGACATCCCCTGTCCTTTGACAGAGGTTCAGCTCATTTGTCTTGATTTTATTTTACATTTCTGTGCCTATCGGACAGAGACTTTTAGCCTTTTCCCCCCCTTAGATTTATTTTAGCTCTGCCATGAGCACCATCTTCCAACTTTGCTGGGAGTGGGTAGGAGCTGGATGACACCTGTGCTGGGCCTGTTAAAGGCTGTGGTGCCTGTTTGGGCTGGCAACGCTCATCGCCTGGCACAAGAATGCCACTTACTGGCATCTGGGAGCAGCTAGCACAGGGAATGAATAGAGAGGGGTTGTCTCTGAAAATAAACTACTTCAATTCCCAAAGTCCCCAAAATACTAGAATCTGTGTCACGCACCTGCTTGGCTAAAAATCTTAATGGTGAATGACTTGCTCTATCATGTCCTATTCCTTTCCTTCAGCTAGCATCTTTCTCCTTCTTACACTTTTCACATCTTTCTTGCCACAGTTTGCCTTGCCTTCCTTTCCCATGCCTTTAATTCCCTCTTTTCCACCTCTTCTCCCTGCTGTTGGAATTCCTCTCTTTTCCTCACACATTCCATGTCCTACATGTACTGCAATTCTTCTCGCCCCAGAAAATAGTTGTACAGCATGGTCACACCTCAGTAATTTCTTTATGTTGAGAGCAAATAATCATGTTGGGATCAAAGCACAGCAAAATGTAAGTTTACAGTTCTGCATCTGATACCGACTCTCTCTTGCTATTTACTCAGACAGTAGAAGAGTTTATGTTGATCTTTGTAACATTGCATTACTGAAAACATCTCCAACTCCCTAATTTATCCTAAGGATTTATGTGCATTATTATTTAAATAAAACATCACCAATTAGATCAAAGGAACACAAGTTGCCTGTGCATAAATTCTCCATCTTAAAGCTTTATGTTTTGAATAGGTAACAGGCAAAGCTTGGAGGAAATTCTACTGTCTCACTTTTACTATTTAAATAAGTAAAAAATGTTTATGGATTTCGAGCATGTATAACACAGATTCAAACTCTTCTTTCTTCCCATGGTTTTACACCAGTCTGAATGCATTATTCAAAATCCTAGGGACTTTGCTGGTAGTGCCACATTGTGGAGTGTCCAGCCTTGGAAACAGAGCCGATGCCACTGAACAAAGTCCCCAGATTCAGGACAACACAGTCATTCTTGGGGCATCTCATCAATCTCATTAATAGTAGAAAAGAGTATTTTTATTGTACTTTGACTCCATGACCCTGCTTGCAGCACTGGACCACAAAGAGCTGCATCAGCACACCTAACAGAGACTGAGCCATGAGTTTGAAAGAAGCAACTGAGGGAAAGAAAAGGAACTGCACCAAGGAAGGTTCCTAATTACAGATCTGTTCCAGTAGAGATGCACACAATAATTGGCTTCCTAGTGGTATGGATATGATCCTTTTCCCATGATGAAGATCTTGCCAGTTTATAAGTCTTGTGGTCCCACTCCTTTGTGGAATGCTCCTGCTATTCCTCAGGCTCAAAGGTAGCCTGCATGATTTGACCAGGATCATGCCAGAAGTGCTTAGGAGAGCAGAGGGTCTTAGGTGCCAGGGTACAATGATCACCCCAATCAAGCTTCTTGCCCTTCTGCCACATTCTTGGAGAGAATTAAATAGTGCCTAGAAGTCCAGGGGGATTGTTTTTCCATTATAAATTGAATCAATTAAAGGAGGAGGAAACCTTCTGTTTGCTGTGGAACAGTCTGTGTATTAGACACAGGCTACCGAAGCACCTGCAGGCTTGTCCAGCAATCCTTTTACAAAGGCAGACTTTTGGAAGGAAACCCTCCACCCAACAGTTTCATATTTGCTGAGATGTAGCATCTGATCTCACAGATTTGCCTCCTGCCTCCTGCTTTGGGCAAGTCTCACATCATCAAGTCTGTTTCTAGTAAACTTTCCTGCATAGTGCTGTTTTCCTGCATAAAGGCTGTTTTAGGAAAGGAGTACTGAATTCTCTTGAAGAGAAAGGTGATTATAGAAAGAAGTACAAGAAAAGTAATTTTAATATGTATGTAAGGTTAAAACTCAGATACCTACCCACATAACATACTGCATATAGAGTGGCATATTAAAACAAACAAAACTCATTTCAAAAGATGAGAAAAAGCAACATTGAAGACTGTTGGAATCATCACATGGGAAGAAAGAGGAGTAGTTTGTAAGATTCAAACTCAGAATATCAAATTAGGAAATTTATCAAACAAAAAAATGAAACGGAAAGAGATTGCTTAACGTTTATCTTCAAGATACAGCAACTGAAATGTGCATTATGCTTCATCAGAAGTAATACAATTAATTAGGCTGAAAAACCCACTTTTGGAAATCCAACAGGAAATCTAAAAACCCCACTAACAGAAAATATAAACTTTAGCATGTATGCTCTGAAAAGTTAAAGGCAATTTAATTTTTAATTACTGCAATACTACAATACCTCCAAGTGAAGTTCTAGTCTACATAATGGTTGTGTAATTAAAAAAAAAAAGGCCCTTCAAACAAGAGAGTCCTTCAAGGCTACAGGGAATTCATTACAGGGTCTGTGACTCAGTTCTTATGCTTTTCATGAATATTATGAAGTTATTTTTATCCCTGCTGAGGGCTTAACCCAGAGCATGTAGAAATATTTATACCAGCTCACCATGTAGTATTTTGTTTAGAGAATCTTGGTCTCTTACTAGCTTTGTGGAAACCAGGTAGTGCCTGAGCTCTCAGCTCATCTCCATCTCTTATGAATTCCAGCACCAGTCCAATAAAGGGTGCAGGTATTAAGAGTAGGGCCCAGTCCAACTGGAACCCTTAAGGCCAGGATCATGGCAGAATGTGCCTTCGTTGTAATTCAACAGCCTGTACCTCCCATCTCCCTGCCCTTAATTCCTAGCCTGAGGCTTAGACATTCTTCCAGGAAGTTGAAGTCTCAAGGATGAATACTGAAAACTGTATTCCTCTTTGGGGGCACCTTCTCATAACCACTCTGTCCCTACAAAGCAATTTCTGTGTTCTTTGAAGGAACCACTGTGTGCTGGTTCAACCTTTCAAAGGAGAGATCAGATGGTAGTCAGCCAGGGGAGGGTTTGATCTCAAGATATCAGCTTGAAGGAGATGTTCAGTTTAGAGTCACTAGTAGACCACATGTGACATGGTTTCAGTGCTTTCTCACTGCTAGGGAGGAGTGGGGACTGTGTCTTTTGCCTTTCCCTCCATTCTCCTCCTCTGGAGGATCATGTGTATACTATTGTGTACTACTCACACAGGAAGCTCACACAGGCCCTCTTCTATAGTACACCTGGATTCAGTTTAGTTTTTCTCAGCAATTCCTAGTCTGTTTTGGCTGCTATTTGTTTAGATGTGGCTTTATTCAATCTTCAGAGCGTCCCATGTATGCTGCATTAGTGCAATTCCAGGGGAAGAATTCACAGAGATTAACCTTTAATGGTCAGTCTTATATGACTAAGATACAGGATTGTTTTTTTCTACTTTCCCCCCCCCCAGACTAAAATGTCCTTTAAAGTATCCTAGGGAAACCTCAAGATTTGATACACCTGACAGGTTTTTGATACAATCTTACTCACTACAAGAGGTGACACCACTACAGCCATGACTAAAGGTTATGGTATAGAGTTTTCCCCTAAAGGTGGTAGTATGGAAATAATTTACCGTTACTATGAAATTGCTGCTGGAATTTCAGGACTTGAGTATGTAGAAGGAACAATAACAACAAAACCTATTGAATAAACCCCACATGGCTTCAAACTGAGAAAAGTGTAACAGGGATCACTGACATTCACTGAGAACAGATTACCAAACTTTAAGAACCTCAGGAAACCCTGAGATAGTAAGTATCCCATCCAACACAATTATATATTGGAATGTTCACAGGGAATCAATATAACCCAAGTCTTTCCTATTCCATTACAAAATGCTTTTTTATCGTATGATGCACTAGTAATATTTCTATGCCACAAACTTTTTTTTTCATACAGTACCTTCTCCTCTCTTAAAGAAATGAGGGAAAAAAACTACTCTTTTAGTTTTATTACTGAAATAATTGCAATAATTATTGCTGAAATAATAGTAATTGTAATTATTATTGTAAATTTTTTTTGATGTCTGGAAAAGGCAATAAAGTAATTGGAAGAAAAGTGTAAGCAAGAGTACCTAATTTACTGCATAATGTCAAAACCTGCTAGACAGCAAAGATGTAGGAAAATGAATACAATTATGATAAAGGCACCACTGTTTACAAGGCACCATCTGCAGAAAAGAGAGTATGTTAAAGCAAACAAGGGACTGCTACATGCTTGTTACCTATATGCATATACTGCACGTATATCCTTACTTGGCTATAAAACAAGGCCATACCACAAAGGAAAAATCTTTTGAGTGGTGTGATAATAGAAGAACATATTGAAATTTATGACCATCTGATATAAAACTGTTAGCTGTCTCAAAGGAAACAGTCTGAGAATGAATTAATCATTCAAAGCAATCTTTCTAGTCAAGAGGAATAAACAGGCAGCTCCTGAGGATAATTTATCAGACTGATTTTATTTTCTCCCTTAAAAATAAGTACATTTTCCTTGGAATACATATCTTTCCCCTTTTAATTGTGAGGGAATGTGGGATCAATAGGTCTGATTCAGATATACAAGCAGGGCAAAAAATCAGGGCAGTTGAATCCCAACTTCATTGTTGCCTGGCAAGCAGTCTAATTTATCTGCTCAGATATTTCAAACGGGGCTAGACATCTCCATGTTAAAATACTGCATTTAATTTAAAAAGAAAATCCTGTTTTTTGTGTGCCTGTTACACAGTCAGAAGATGTACCAAGTTCAATCACTGAACTGAAAGAGATGGGCAGTTGACAAATACTTTTTACATACTAGTTGCATGTACTACAGACCAGATGGAAAGAATTTTATGTGAGGAAGAATGCGTTATTTACCATTTCCCTCCAGCAAGCACTCTTTCAGACAAAATTGTTAGCCATCCACTGAAGTCCAGTGTCCTTTCTCCATAATCTGGTTGTCAAAATGTCAAGCTCAGAAGCTTGAGCCCCTCCACACCACTGGTTTAGCTCTGAAATATCTGCATAATTACAGCCACATTATTCCCCTGCCACCTTTGCCACCATGAAGCAATTGGCTTCAAGGACTCTATTTATGAAATATCTACATGTAAAATAAGAAAAATTGATATTATTAAGCATATGCATACTAGGAGAGAATTTTGCTTTCCATTGCTTTAAATGGAAATAAATTATTTTCTCCTCTCCTCTCTTTTCCTTTCCTTCATTACAGTCACTGAAACTTTACCAGCTCTGGCTGCTAATGTGAGTGAAGTGAATGCTGTGTTTTTGTAAGTGTACTTAGGAGCTGGCATTTCATTACAAATAGATGCATCATAGCATAGCCAATCTTTAAACCGATCTTTAGGAAAAAAAATATTATTATTTAGAATTCTTCAGCAATCAATTTTGATGCTGAAGCTTGTACTTTGTACATTTTAGAAAGAAAGATTATGCTTAGACAAGGTGCTATTTTGGTGCTGAACCTCTTACTCATCCAGTTTCTTTCCATTTTTGGAACAGTGCACCATGTTAGAACACAGTTTCACAACCACCATTTCTTTCCCTACTGAAAGAAATTATATTTGCTCTCACCTGACTACCAGCATGTCAGAATCACAGCTGAGCTTCTTCATAATCTTAAATTATTGGCTCCTTTTCGGAGTGGACAATGCCTGGCATTGGGAAAATATGCTGAGCTCAAGAAGTAACCAAATGTGTCACAAACTCCTGAAAACCCAATGTGTTGTCCCTATAACTAGATTTACAGTGGTATTTCAGACTGGCTGTTAAACTTTCCCTCCATATCCTAAAAGAATGTGCCATGATTATAGTCAGACTTTAAATGAAGTGTAAGGACACCAAGTTATACAATCATAAAATATCCTGAATTGGAAGGGACATACAAGGATCATCAAAGTCCAACTCCTGGTCCTGCAAAGGACAGCTCCAACAATAGACAATGACCATTTTGAAGAAAAACAGGAAGTTACTCTAATTATTAGCCAAATAACTGTGTACTTATCCAGCAAACTCCCAGCAAAGTCATTGATAACTTCAGAAATTTTTCTACAGATCATAGTTAACATGCTAACTATGACACCACACTGCTAAATGATGCTTGCTCAGATCCTATGAATGAGGGATATTAATGAATCTCCAGGGATGCCACCACTAATCATGGTTCAACCTCATTGGCACCATGATTTCCAAGGCTGTATTTTCTTATTACTTCAACATAAAATGCATTGTCTCCTGATGGAGATACTGAGAGTTAACTTCATCTCCAAATTCCTTCTTTATCACTGCACAGTGTTTCTTCTGTTAGCTTAAAATGCTCCTGCAAAGCTTAAGGCAGAAAAAGAAGCCAATGCAAAAAAAACCTATTAAAAATACTCTTCCTGTTATCATGCTGGTATAATTTCTCCTTGTAGGTTGTCTTCTGGTGCCTTCAGAGGCCTCTACAGACTCAATACACCACAATTTCTGTGTGGTCCCAGTGATGTATTCCAGGACCCACTATCATCCTGAAGTTTTCTAGGAGATGAGATTAACCAGTTGACAGATTAGAAAGAGCAAGCAGGACCCTGCTGACAGAGGTACCAAAGTCAAGATTAACTAGATGTTCTTTAATGTCCCTTTCAAACTAAACCATTTCATGATTTCATGATTACTGCTAGGTTGCAGTCCCAAATTCTTTTCTAATTTCTCATTTCTCCTTGTTTCTGCCATTCTTCAGATCATAATGTAGCTATTACTTTGGACTTATGGATCATATAGTTTCCATGCTATGTGACACTATATACAACTAATCGCTGCTCAAAGTTTATGCCAGTGGAAAAAATAATGCATATTATGCATTGTAGATAATGTAGTGTTGACCCTGCAAAGATTTGCTTATAAGCTCAGCCTTATGCACATGACTTCCTTTACTTTACTGGGTGCTGCCTCATTCAGATTTCAGAGGAATCAGATTGCAGAGGAAAACTAGATTGAGGTAAAGTGTCAATACCACAGAAATATCATAGGAGCTGGCAGGCCTGGAGAAAAATAGTGGTTATAATGGTACATTCTTCCAACCCAACAAGGACTCAGTCCCCGAAAATAGCCAGGACAAAGACTATTGGCTACAAAACTACGACCCTGCATGCTTGGAAGTAGGACGTCAACTGCAGCCCTGAGCTTTGCTACTGAATTTTAACCCAGAAGGATCAGTTAGTTCTAACCCAGTGGAAGACCAGTTGTTCTTCAAGACCAAAAGAAATAGCATTGCAGGAACAAGACACCTGCTTTTCTATACCTGCCCTGGCTTATCTTCCTGGTTTTTACATTTTTTAGATCTGCTTATTTTCCTTCTAAGTCTGTGAATCATTCTCCTCTTTAGTCTCAGATCCCAGCCTGAACTGAGGTCTCTCATCAGAGACACTAGGCAGCCCTTTTATGAAAGAGAAACAATCAGTTTGCTCCTCTTTTTTCAGTCATGAGGTCTCTCCTTAACAAAATACAGGCACCTAGGCAAGTGAGCTACATTCATCACTGTAATACCTGCCAGTACAATTTCTAGTGATTTTAATTCTTAAAAGGTAACCTCTTAAAAGGTAGCCACAGGTGTGGTGCTGCTGGGCAGCACTGTTTAAGCACAGCAGATCAGATGCTGTTCTGATTTATAACCGCCGGCAGCTCAAGTGAATGCAGGAGCTGTCAGCTTTGCACATGCCCTCTGAAGGGCAAGATGCCCAGACATAATGTGCTGGCAGGCGTGCCTGCCTTCCCACCCACCCCTGCACGAGCGAGCGTGCCTTCCCAGCGCCGCAGCACCACAAAGCGGGTGCAAAGCAGCTTTCAGAAAGACAGAGCACCTCCAGGTGGCTAAGGGCACAGAGCTGAGGCAAATGTCTGTGGTGGGCATAGCCACAGTCCAGCAGGGTTAAAAGCGAGGCTATCCAAATTCATCCAAGACCTGCAAATCTTGAAACATGTAAACCCTACATGCATCAGATAAAGAAGCCAGAAAGAGAGGTGCCCCCTAATGAGTTTTTTTTGCGCTTGGGTGAGCGAAAGGGCTGCTTCAGGAGGCTAATAACTGAAAACCTTCCAGGCTTTTGTCCGGAGAAATGGCAGGCACTTTCCATCCCTTTGAAAAAAAGAAGGCCTTTCGGAGTCTTCACGAGAGATGTGGATTTTAAGGGCGACCTTAGGTCATACAGAACTAATCAAGCGAAAACAATAAGAAAATTAGACTGACAGTCAGCAAGTATCTGAGGACTTTATCAAAAAGAATTAGGAATGGACAAATTCACTGGGAGCAAAGGATCAGATCTGCAAGGTGGCATTGTGTGGTGGGATTAAATTATTTATTCATTGTTAATTTATTTATTTATGTATGTGCAAATGACCTAGCTGCTGCAGGTGCTAAGGAGTTTCTGAAAAGGCCCAGTTTTAGAGCCAAGGCTAGAATATTGGTCCATTTAACTCATTCTTTTCCTTAAGGCGATCAAACAGTGACTTTTATCTAGGAGATAGAGGAGGAAAACCATATGTGTACTGGGAATGATGCGGGGTCTGAGCAGCACTAAGTACCCAAGTATTCCAGTCTCATTCAAGAATGCTGTGCAGTTTAATGTCCGGCAAATTAGCAAATGAATGCTTATGTCAATATGTGAAAAATCCCTAGTTGGTTTAAACAGATAAAAAGCCTCTTGGGAAATGGCAGAAAATGCAGGCTTTCTCTCCCTGTCTTTTTTAAAGAAAGACAGAGAAACAGTACTTATTAAATTTTCCCCAAACTTACAAAACGTTGCAGAAAACACCAACAACCTACATGGATGCTGGATCTTATATGTACATGAATTTTTTCCAGTGCTGCTACTGGAGAAATACAAGAATCTTTTGCACTCTTTGATTCATATATTTGCTATTCAGAAGAAAACAGTTAAAATCTGGGACAGTTACAGGGTCTGTAAGATGCCACCCTGCTACTCTTCTCTTAAAGGTACAGGATGTCAAAAGCCCCGGAGAGGGTCCATCTCTACATTTTTCCCTGATTTATAAATTCTGCCTTGAAGATGAAATCCACAACACCTCTCATTTTTTTCTTCTCTATATTTAACCATTTATAGGAAAGGGTAAATTGTCATCTCATGCTTCCCTTGACCCAACAGAGAAAAGCCACAGTGGGGACTCTGTGTACAACATGACCCTGGAGAAAAAAGGAACACGAGATCTCAGCATGGGGGTTGGAGGCAAGAAGTCACACATATCAAAAAACGACAGCATCACATCAGTTAATGCCATGTGATAAGGGAGTCCTGCTGGGGTTTATGTCCTTCTGCAGAGATACACTTAAAGGTTGGCTGGTAAGGAAGATTTTTTACTAACTCCAGAAAGGGATTGTAGATATTTGGTCAGGAAAGATCACAGTGGATTATCTTTCTTCAGAGCAAGCATCAGTAGTTATGCTAGGATCATAAAACTGCCCCATGAGACACATTTTGGAACCAGATAGGCAGGTTTATCCACTTCTGCTTTGCACATGGTATTTCCCCTCATCTTGGCCATACTTAGGCCCTCTTTTCAAAATCAGTCTTCATCATGTCCTATTGGAGAACAGGCTACTAAAGAAAAAATAGAGGGCACTTTAAAGACAAAACATATTACTAAATTTAAAACATTACCTCAGATTAAAAGTTCAATGAGCCAATTTCTCAAGCTATGCAGAATAGAAATAACACAGGCTATGTAGAAAGTCTGCTTCCTCCTTGCAGTGATAAAGTCCTCCTTTCCCCCCTGAATGTGATGTATGAGGGTGAATTCAGTGACAATGAATGCCAGCAGGTCACTAATACACTACCACTTGCCTTCTGCAGCCCACTGAGAGCTGTGACACACAGTAAGCAGGGAGCCTGCTGACCTATGCTCTCAGTCTATCAGCTGTCAGGGTGCCTTTTAAAATGGCAAGCGCCAAAAGCAGAGTTAAATAGCATTGAGAGTTTAGCTGTGCCAGGAACAAGCAGAACAGACTAGGCCTCTTCTTGATCATCATTTCAAATGGATTGAGTCCCAGCTCATAAGAGAAATACTTCCTATCAGTATGCAAGGACATGATGTAGTGTTATTCTCGTCCCCAAGACTATCCAGTTCACCTTCTATGTTGTCTCTGACTTCATTATATTTACAATGTTTCATAGCTTTATAAATAGGCAAACTTCATTGCTACCTGCCTACTTTTGGTGTCACAGTGATTAGATAAAATATTAGTATTTCCATGAGTATTATTAATATTGAAAGTAGAATACTTTCAATATTACGTTCCAATTTTTCCATCTTTGGTATGTTGTTCACTTCTATAATTGCGTGGAATAAAAATTCATTTTTTGCTACTAATTAAGAAGTTTTGCTTAATGCCTTACTGATGTTTTACACAGAAGAGTCAAATTGGCTGTGAGTCCTCCTTCTGTTGGAGAAACAAACTGACTACCTAGATAAGAGGAAAGAGTTGCCTCAAGCCAGAATGAAAATATGACCTTCTGCAGTCAGGGCTCATGCAGGACTAGAGGAAGGACAAAGGAAAAGGTGACTTAAAGTGTCCTAGTACTCACTAGCACACTTTGCTCAGGGATGCCCAGGAGACCTTCCCCTTTGCTCTATCCCCTGCTGTATGCACAGCTGCCATTCATTAATGTTTTCTGGTAGCTGGTAGTCCGACTCCTATAGGGAGTAGCAGTACAGTAGATTACAAAGACACTAGATTCATAGGTCTCATAAATGAAATATGGGCAAACTAAAACAGGGACGTCTTGCTGCTTCTGGAGCTCTGCACAGTTAAATGGGCAAGGAGCTGAATTCACACAACCCAACCCCAAACGAAGATTCTTCCAGGAACCACTAGACTCTGAAGCTTAGCCTTGACTAGGATCCCATCTAGTGCCATTGTCATTAACTACCAAGTCCTACCGGAAGTGGTTGCAAATCATAAGATATAAAATTATCAGAGGTTTTAACAGCTTTTCATGTAGAGTACAAGACTGAAGTGAAAGTATAGAAATACTTTATATTGCTTACTGTTATTAAATTCTGGCTTCTCTAACATTTTTTGTTTAAAAGAACTCTCCTTCAGAGATGCTGTGGACAAGTTTGGAATGTCAAGCTCAGAGATAATAAGGCTATGCTCTATTAGCATCTGTCCATGGCACTGAAGGATGCAAGCAGGCACAGTTTTTGCTTCTGTATTCATGCACGTAAATCAGAGACCTGAACAACTATTGCTTTTGTATTTAAAATGTATCAACTATTATTGTAATTGTTATTATTATTGTTCTGATTTTGGTTTAAGATGTGGACCCACAGAGCCATTCTGTCTGGACCTTCTCAGCACCATCCTAGTTTAGGCAGCCAAGGCATTGAAAACCCTTGCATTTTCACAACACTGAAAGGAAAGGATGGTACCAGAGATTTTCTCAGCTGTATTAGCCTTCAGAGAAGAGTAACTTCTAAGTGAGACAAATAAGAATATTATGCTACCCTTCCAATGAAAATTTTGTCTCCTTAAAAAAAGACCTATCCAAACAGATCTACAGATTTTACTGAAAACCAAAGATTTCTTCTTAATAAGAAGCAAAGTCCATTTAAATGTATGATAACTATTATTTTAGCATTTTTTCAGCATAAAGAATAAAGGGGGGAAAATGTACAGGATCATAAAAAGATGCGCAAAAGTAGAACAATGTTAAGAAAGACATTACTACAAAATTCCTGTCAGAGCAGAACAGGTAGTTTGCATTAACAAATATATCAGTAAGTGACAAAAGAGTACTTCTTAGAGAATAGGAACTTTGACTTGGCTGATCAGACATTCAGCAACACAAAGACTAAGGTGGCAAGTGCAATGCAAATCTGCCCTTTGGGATCTGGTCTATGATGACGGCTGCTACCACACAAGTGTTTTCAAGACCCCTTTATATTTTCCCTGCCACTCAAAATGTGCAAGTTCTGAAACTGAAACACCACGTTAGTCCCTGGCATCAAAAGTCAAAGGGGACTGGTCTCCAAATGGATATGTTGCTAGTCTGAACTAGCCACAAATCCATTCCTTCAAACTCTGCTTAGTAATAAAAAAATACAGACTGGATTTCCTTCAAATATTACAATATTAAACAAGACTGGCCTTCTTTCAAATGTTATAATATTAAACAAACTTAAATATATTTGTGGGAGGAAGGATGAACTTCTAATATACTTACTGTGTGGCTGGTCACAGCTGCTGTTGCTCTTTTATATAGTCTTCTGAACAGGGTCTGAGATAACATATACAATAGAGACAGCAGAGAGAAGTCCAGATACCCAGCAGCTCAGCCCTATTTAGGTGTTTTCAGGAAATGAAACAGGGAACTAGCTGTTTGGCTAGCACAGATGCATATTGTAGCCTTCCTGTCAAGGAAAGCAGTTCGCAAAATTTGCTTTGGTTTAATTTAAAGGGAAGATATGGAGGAAAAGAAATCAATAAGCAAATTATTTTGCTGGATAGCATCAGCACAGTGCCCTTAAAAAGTCTACAGAAGTGGTATTATTCCAGAGAAACTCTGCCCTTTCCAGAGACAATCTATATATTGTTTCCTATACTTCGATCTGAAATAAGCATATGAAAATACAATTTATATACAATCAAATATACTATTGTTTAGAAGAAATGGCATTTTCACATTTCATATTGATTATAAGCTAACAAGGGGAAAAAATGCAAAAAATTTGCAAATAATTTCTTTCACATCTTACAGGAGGCTACTAAGTGGAGGGAAACAGTTCACAAGATCTCTCTGACTGCCGAGATGTTACAAACATCAAAGAGTTAATTAAAAGTCAAGTGTAAATACACAGCAAGATGCCTTGTCTAATTCAGAAAACTGGGCTAAATGATTCAAGAGTTTATCCTAGAACTGTTATCATATTCTACTTTTTTTTTTTTTTTTTTTTTTTTTTTTTTTTTTTTTTTGCATAAGATGACCCATCTAGATGATCTAGGAAAAGAAAGGAAAAGCAGGTCACATATCCCTGGGATGGGATTCTCCTTCTTTCTAAAGTTTTTTCTCCTTCTTTACAGAAACACAGGAGGTAACAGTGATAATTCAAAGTCACATTAAAAAAGCAGCAAGTAATTATAAAAGGGAAAAACAGATTTTATAGACTTCAGTTGCTCTTGGTCTATTGGCAATTCTTGTGCAAGTGTCTGAAAATCAAAACCAGAAGTTAACTAGATTATTTCTGCATACAAGGCACATTAAATTACAGTTTGCTGATGAGGCATCCCATAATAATCACCTAATTGTTACCAGTCACAGAGGAATTGAAGCAATTCCTATAGATGAAATTTTAAACTGTATGAGTTGGTGCAACCATCCCAAGGAAGTGATGGCCTTATGAAAGCAATGTACAGTGTGTACTCCTGGCCCAGGGTGATTCTCATGGTCATGCATCAACTGCTAATGAAGGTGAAATTAGTAGATCAGGCCCCCAAGCGTGCCAGGTCACTAAAGGCAAGGAGAGCACTTGTAAGATGGCTGGGCGAAGTAGCAGCCTTATCTTCCCATGCTAAGGTTCCTTGGTTTGTAATTGCTTCAGCCTTTCAAACTGATCTAGTCTGATTTATATGAGAATAAGATGAAGCAAATTATGAATAGAAGAATTATGAAAAAGACCTGTTCCAACATCCCATTTACAATAATTACTGTTTTAAACCTCTGAGTAGATTCAAATCAAAATTATTTGCTTTTGCTTGGACAAAAACTAGAACAGAACATGCTAAGATGTGCATAGGTCAGGTCCAGCTGGGACACAGCACCTCACATGCCTCTATATTGCACTGGCAGTAAAAACCAGTAAGGACTGAGAAAGACTCACTGGCAAGTGGAAAGATCTATTGTGTTTCTGTTTTTGTAACAGACTTGCTAGGCATGCACTGCTGACCGCTGCCTGCACATCCACGTGCTGTTGTCTGACGGCTCAGGAATGCAAGTGGGACACAATTCAAGCAGGACGTCAGCTCCAGTGGCTGTGCCAAGAGGCTCCAGCAGAGGCTGTGCTACAGCAACTGTGCTATAGGCTGAAGTGAGGCTCCTTAGTGCACTGATTTCCACATTATGGAATTTGTAATGTAATGTAATTTCCACATTACATGCACAGCATTCCTCACGTCATCTGTGCATGTAATGTGCCTGAGCTGAGGATGGAGGCTGGGCCCTTCTGTCTGTCCCTTAGTCTCCTGTTAAAATGGGATTTAAACCAGCTTGGGGCTTAAAAGATTTGACAGTAGCCCTAGGTCTGTTTTAAAGTTCCATCATCTGGAAAAGCTATCCCTCCTCCTTTTCCACCTCCCGACTTTGCCAGGTCACTCTCCAAAACAAGGCTCACTAGAGCCCAGTTACCCCTGGGAAGAGTTCCACCAGCACAAGCATTCTGCTCAACAATTTCTTTGCAGAGGGGGGACATCCAGATGCAAACTACAGTACCTTTCCAGATGTTTGTTAAGTCAAGGTCTACCCAACTGTACGAAGAACAGCTGTGGTGGGGAAGATTTGACATAAATAAATAGCAGCAAATCTAATCTTAAAAGTAAGTGTACTGAACAGGCAGCAACATAGACTCTGGCATAAGGTTATCCTCAGACGTGTGCTAGATGAGATCTGAATGCTGGTCACAAAGTTGGTTAGGGGAAAGCCTTGTTGCCCCATTCTACTGAGCTCCCATACTTGGAGTTGTCTGAATAGGATCAAGTTTCAGCTGCTGTTGAAAGCATCCACAGCTATCTCACAGGAAACACGGTCTTCTACATCTAGCGGGATTTCAAACTTTTCCAGCACTCCCACAATAACCAACTGACAAAAACATGAAATAAAACCAAAAACATGAACCAAACCAAAATTCAAACAAACAATAACTCCCACAAACAAAATAACTCTACAAACGCACAAAAGCCCCCAAACCAAATGCTGTATTCCCGCGCAAAACGCAGGGGGAAGGCTGGAGTGTTTCTTTCTAGTTTCACGAAGAGCTTATAACCAGGAGCAAAACTGTTTTCTTCCTCCTCCCGCTTCTCAGTCCCCGAGGTACAGAGGGGAAGGGTCCCGGGGCCCCGGAGGTGCAGGGTCCCGGCGGTGCGGGAGGCGGGGATTCGGGATTGCGGAGGCCGGTGGTCCCGGGGTCCCGAGAATGCGGGGCTGGCGTGTCCCGGGGGTGCAGAGGCCGGGACGCGGCTCTCGGGGGTGCCGGGGCTCCGGGGGCGAAGCCGTGCCGGCGGAGCGGCGCCGCTGCGCCCCATGCAGGTCCCGGCGCTGCCGTCCCGAGGCGCCGCCGCTGCGCCCGGCCCGCAGAGCGGCAGGAAGGGACGAACATTTTTGTGTGAACGCTTCGGCTTCCGCCCTGCAAAACTGGCCGACCGGGAGAGGCCTTCATTAGACCATCTATACACCCCAGGCTCCAGCGTCTCTTCCCATCCCAAGCGCCCAGGATGAGGTGACTGCATAAGGAATACTGCCACTGTCAAAAGGAGTTAAAAATAAATGTTGGAAAACCTATTTCTGATCAAAAACTAATCACAAACTTTTGGAGTAATAAGAAAGAAGCCAAACCAATTGTTTGAACCCTATTTGCTCAAGAAAGCTCTGCCAAAAGGCATCCTCCATTTTTCTCCCTGTATTTTCACTCCATTTTACAGCTGCTGTGACTGAGGTCAAGTGATATGTCACTCTGTCAGATCACACAGCGAGTCAGTGGCTCTTCCCGGATTAGAACAGTTCCACATGGCCCTCTGAAAAGATTTGTAACAAATGTCAGAGCCAACCATCCACTGTTTAAAGCATATGTTTAAAGCTCTTAGACATCTCTGTCAAAAGGTATTGTAAATATAGGGACAAAGCTAGTAAATGCTTCACTGTGGCATTTTAATAATGGCAAACCAGAATCTAGCAAGGGTAAACACCCCTAAAACAGGTCACCTTCAGGAGGCAATATGTGCTCTGTTTTGGAACCATTCCAAGAACACTAAAGGATTTTGTTTTTTATCCTGCAGTAGTAAATAAAATGGACTGGATACTAGTGGCTCAGCACAGTAAGGTCACAGGGATAGAGGACACAAAGTAACTTGAATATAACTTTCTCTGCCTTGTTTGTTAGCCATTGCTTTCAGTATCTTTTTTTTTTTTTTTTTGAAAAAATATAAAGTGAGTCTGAAATGGTCATTCAGTTATGCACAACACAGAAAAAAATTTTAAAATGCCTAATGCTGTGGTCTTACAATATTTCTTTACTAATGTCACCAAAATAATAGAAATATCCCTCCAGAAATCTTGCATCTGCAGAGTAAACATGGCTTCATTGCTGTTAAGTGAAATCAAATACACAACAGCACCCCTTTATAATTTTTTTCATCTCAGTAGGAAAGAAATATTCCAGCTATTTAGAAAAAGACCATCATAAGACCCACAAATAGCTGAGGTCCCACTGGAAACTTGCTTGAGGTTTAGAAGGAGTGTAGAATTTTAGAATGGTGTAAGAATGTTACCAATGTGCCAATTCTGTGAGTAAAGCTGGGAAAAAAAAGCAAAAATAAAGCTGGGAAGGCTAAAGGGAGCTCCTCTTTTGAAATCTCAAGATAGGACAAAGTTGACATCAACAGATGTAGATAAAATATGACACTTTCATCATAGTATGTGAAGTCATGCCATACTGTCATTCCCCTTCTTTTCTACAACTCTCCTAGTCTCTCTGGACTTCTCTCAGAAATATCAATCACATTGTGCCTCCTGTCCTCCTCCTTATGCTTGAAATGGTCTATAAAAAACATGTTTGTGAAGTAACCCAACAAAATACTGATTACTTTAAGACAGGATAATGGCAAAATCAAAAAACATCTTCAGACTGAACTTCTTTGGTAAAACACGTACTAAATCCACCAAAACCTGTCAAATCTTGCAGAGACCTTTCTTTGAAAACTCAAAGGAATGTTTATTTCTTAAAAATGCCAATGCTCTTAGGTGACCTAAAAAAGGCAGTAGGCATTTTAGGATGTATCCACGAATAGGATAACGTCCTGCAATACACATGGTTTGTTCATAATGGATGGGTGCTGGCCTCTTTTCTGAACAGAGTGCCATTGAATGAGCAAAGGAAAACAAGGTAATGAAGGAAGGATCTGTGTGTAAAAACACATTGGCCTTGCTGAGGAATTTTGGCTGCAAGTTTCTCTTCACTGAAGATGGCTTCCCTCCAACCTTATCAATAACATCTGATAAAGTTACTATATTGCTTTATACAGCTTTAACTTCAGCTTCATGCTCATCCCATTACAATGGTGACAACCCTGACATAATAAAAAAGCCAATGTCAGCTTTTAAAATGCTGACAGAGGTGAAGGGAGAAGAATGGAGCAGCCCAGGAGAGAAGTTCTAAAACTTCACCTGGACTTCTTGTGGACTGTGGTGATCTGGATTTTTTTTCCACCTTTGGTCTTCAAAGACCTTTTCCCAAAATCCAACAACTTTTCTTTCTTGTCTAAGTTTTGTACTGATATCCACAAGCTATATGACGCAGTGATGGGGTTTTATTTTAGTTCCTTTGTAAACTGCAAAAAGATACTTTAAGTGGTAAGAATGTAAACTACAAGTTTTACATGTTCCAATTAAGCACGCATGACTTCCTGTGCCACTGCTGTTTCCTGATGCTACCTCATCAACACATTCCTTTGAAGCAAAACATACTGCTATAGTGCCTTCAGATTTTGCCATATTTTCTTACTTTGTGTAATGCCTTTCTTTATAAATGGTCCATAACAATATTTAAACTGCTGAAATTAGACCCCAAGATACTACTATCATATCAATAAATATCCTGTCAGATCACATACAACTTGCAAGAATCAGTCTGGTGATTAACATTACCAGTATACTTTTGGGTTTTTTTAGCAAATTAAAAAGTTGCCAAATGTCTCCACAGTCAGTTTATAAATAGTCAGAGGGTAAATTTATGTGCATTGAAAAACTCCAGGTACCACAAAATAAGTAGTCTAATGCCTAGGGTTAAGCTGCATTTGGGGTACTTCTGCTACTTGAAATCTCTTGGTTTCAAGTACTTGGTGTCTCAGGAGCTGTCCACATGAGCTGAAGAACATGCCTTTTGTAGAGCTGTTTGGCTATACAAGTCATTACTGAGTAAGACATAGAATCACAGAATACCCTGAGTTGGAAGGGACCTACAAGGAGTCCAAGGGACCTTCAAAGTCCAACTCCTGTCTCTGCACAGGACAACCCCAAAATCACACCATGTGCCTGAGTGTTGTCCAAATGCTTCTTGAACACAGACAGGCTTTGTACCATGACTGTTTCCTGGGGGAGCCTGCTCCAGAGCCCGACTACCCTCTGGGCGAAGAACCTTTTCCTAATACTGAATGTAAACCTCCTCTGACACAGCTTCATGGCATTCCCTTGGGTCCTGTCACTGGTCACCACAGAGAAGACATCAGTGCCAGCCCCTCTTCTCCTCACAAGGATGTTGAAGACCACAATGAGCCTCCCCCACTCTCCTGTTTTCCAGGCTGAACAGACCATATGACCTCAGCTGCTCTTCATATGGCTTCCCCTCAAGGCCCTTCACCATCTTCCTTGCCCTCTCTTGGATGCTTTCCAATAACTTTATATCCTTCTTATATTGTGGCACCCAAAACTGCACACAATACTCAAGGTGAGGCTGCCCCAGTGCAGAGCAGGACAATCCCCTCCCTTGTCTGGCTGGTGATTTGTGCCTGATGCACCCCAGTCACTGCTGATTCAACTTGCCATTGATCAGGACTCTCAGATCTGTTTCCCCAGTGCTGCTCTCCAGCCTCTCATTCCCCAGCGTGTATGTACATCCAGGGTTGCCTCATCCCAGGTGCAGAATCCAGCACTTGTCTCAAACTTCATGTGGTTGATGATTGCCCAACCCTCTAATTTGTCAAGGTCTCTCTCCACGGCCTCTGTGCTTTTGGTAAGCTCCTCCCAATTTGATGTCATCACCAAACTTACTACACCTACCTTTGAGCCCTGCATCCAAGTCTTTTATGGAGACACTAAAGAGCACAGGGGCAAGGCTGGAGCCCTGCAGAACCCCGCTAGGGACAGGTTGCCAGTCTGATGTCACCCCATTTGCGACAACCCTTTTTGCCCAATCTGTGAGCCGTCACATAACGTGTTTATCCAGCCGTGTGCTGTCCAGAAGGATACTATCCACAAGGATTCTGTGAGAGACAGTATAAAGAACTTTACTGAAATCCCAAAAGATAACATCAACTGGCTTCCCTTGATTACTGAGTAGGTTACCTTGTCGACATTTAATAAAGCTGATGTGCTTCCTACAAAGAAGATACTACTCAGAAATAAAACCTGGCACAGAGATATCTGATACACCTTTTTGATCAACTCCCTTTTATACACAGACTTGTTAGCCACTAGTCACCACTACTTATGGAAATGATCTTTCACTTTTACAGGTAAGGTTGGTGGATCAGAGAACTTCCCAAATGAAACATACATTGGATAGGCTATCATCTTCACCATGCTTGCATTAAACTCATATTCCTAGAAAAGACTCTTGTTTGGTAAAGATAGGATTTATACCCAGAACAACTAGCACTGAGTTTGA